>NC_138964.1:19835000-24835000 GCF_055761805.1 Camellia sinensis | reverse complement strand
AGGCAAAATGGGGGAATACAAAGCAAGTGTATTAAGCGTGTAAGGGACCACAAATCCGACCCAAAATAGAGGTAAGATATGCCCAGATAACACCCAAAAACCTCTAAAATAGGTCCAAATGCAACTAAGCATACATGCTACCCTTATGAGCCAAAACATGAGCAAAATGAGAGACCAAGGGAGAGGGGTGTCCCTCCCCTATGCAAGACATCAAAACCCATTCTTTACCACTAAAAATCCACTGGATTTCAGCAGTGAGAAGGCCAAGACTCAAGAGTAACCAAAGCTTAAGAAAGAAAGCACCAAAAGGGCCAAACAAGGCCTAAGAGGGGGAGGTTGACCCCGAACCACAAAAGGACCTTAATGAAAGATCTCAAGCATGCAAAAAAAAGACTTTTTTATGTTATACACAAAGCTTAAATCAGCATACAAGGCAGGTCAAAAACTAATGCAAGATTAGGGAAAATAAAGCAAAAGTCTTACCCTTGAAGAACACTTCAAGAACAGCTGGTCCAGCCACTCTCTTCTTACCAAAATCAGTCCAAAACTTCAAAAACAAACCCTCAAAGCCCCTCAAGGTCAAAGCAAGGTGTAATGGTGTGTGTCTTAGTGCAAAACTAAGGTCAAAACACACTTTCTAGGCCTCCAAACACACACTAAGGATGAGAGATAGAGAAATATAGAGAGAGAGAGAGAGAGTATATGACAGATGTATATATGTATAATCTCTGGTTTTTTTGTTCAAAATCTCTAACCCTCTACAATGGAAGAAGAGAGGTGCTTATATAGGCAAAAGAAATGGTTCTAAGCTTCTCAAAGAAGCTAAGTAAAAAGGGGCAAAGGGGGCAAAGAGGTCAAGGCTTCTTGAGGAAGCTAAGACAGCTGGCCAAGCTTCTTGAGGAAGCTTTGACAAAGGGTCAAGCTTCCTCAAGAAGCTTTGACCAAAAGGGGGCAAAAGGGGCAAAGCAGCCACATGTTAGCCCCGGGGTAGGTTTGGTGTATTCCAGCTGGCACAGCTGGCATGCACCATGCCTGAAGAAGGCAAAAAGGTGTTACCGGCCAAAAAAGGAGGTTGCCGGCCAAACAGATAGCCAGCCGGCCATATGGAGTGCCGATCGGCCATTGGTATTAAGAAACCATGGCCGGTGTCAGCAATTAATGGCCGGTGATGCAAAGGGAAGGTCGATGGGGTGTGGGGATGGTCAACAAGCCATTCCCTACCCCTCAAAGCAAAAAACACAAGTATTTGGTGCGAAACCAAACGCAAGACGAACAAGTTGAGAGATCCTGAGGCAAGACGTGCAACCAAGGCCTCCGGGAACTCAAAACGAACACGAACATGGATGATCACCGAGTGTCCCCACTGGTGACGTCCAAGTCTTGAGGGCGGTCAAAAATGGGGTGTCTACAGGGAGCTCTGCTATCAACAGATTTCAGCCTTTTTGGCGCACTACTCCCGGTGCAATTGTGCATCCATTTGGACTTCTCCTTATCCACTGCATCAAAACAAAGGCCTTTCCACTAGATGTGTCGAGGTTCTTTGACATAGGTCCCCTTAGTTCATGATGTCTTCTACGACTCACCTCTCACTGACTCTGCTCGCCCGATATCCAGTGATGGCCGGTGTGAATGTTCCTTACCCTTGTCGTGTTGTAGGACTACTGGGATTGTTTTCTGCCCCCCTTTTTGGGCATCAATCTTGGCTGCTAGTGTCGGTGTGTCCTGCAACGGGAATGGTGGTTACATCACATTATTCTGCATCGTGAAGTTGACAACCGACTGTAGGTCTGCCAACTTGTTTGCCATTCCTTTCATCTCACCGTCCTTTCTCAAGCATCTATCATTCCATAGATGGGGGTCGCTTTTGTTGTAATACTCATCCTGGCCACCTCTCTTTGCGGCGTTGCCCTCTTTGCCGACGTTCGTCTACCCAGGATTCCGATCCTGTGCTTCTTCGTTACAATTTTCCTTCCCAACGTTAGGCTCTGCATGCTTACTATTCTCACTATGGATGTTGTCCCCAATCCTTTCTTCCTGTCGTTGTTGGCGATCTGTTCTCCTTAAGTTCAAACAGACGGCGCCAAATTGTGGGTGTTGATTTTTAACCACACAACTAAATAGGGAACTTAGCTGGAGAGCACCGGTAGAATAGATCAAGCACAATAACCTGAAACAAGAAGATGAGAATTCCACGATGGTTCGTCTACTTGGGGGCACTCCGACGATCACGTCAATAAATAATATCTCTCACAGATAGCAAATAGTATTTAAACTCACAAGAAAGAACTTACCTCAGACCCATGAGGGCCTTTCTTTTATAACCAGCAATGACCTGATTCCTATAGAAACCTCACTTCAATGGACTCAGACTCAATGATCATCCTGGACCCTCATCTAGATAGAGATAAACTCTTCTTGAGCCTTATCTTTATCCAGATTGAGATCCTCTCCGTTCTGGGGCTATTGCCCCTTATCTGCTTACCTCAGATTCCGGTATCTCCGCAGATAACCTCGGCCTAGCCGAGATCATCTTGGTAGCATGATCAGGCCACGTGGCACCTCGACTGACACTTCGGCGTCACCTTAGCCACGTGTTGTCATTCACAAAATACTTCCCCACAATAAGGGTCTAATTAATATTTTGGAGATAGTTTGACGGTAAAATGATAACTCAAAATAAGTTTTGGTACAGTATTAGCAAATTTTGTTTGATTATAAACGACAGTTAATATCAGGGGTTAAGTTGATCTAAAATCAAATAGTCTAAATATAAAAGTAATATTATTAAAAGAATAAGAATTAAATTGACTTTCAAGTAATGATTTGGACAACAAAATGAAATTTCTTTGAACAAACTACGCAGTAACCAAAAACCACATTTCATTAATCTCCAGAGCATACAATGTTGGTCTTGAGTTTTTGGAGGTTTAAGGCAAAACTAAAAAGGGGCATATATTCAGAAATAATAATAATAATAATCTCATCTTGTTTGGCACCAATATCGCTGATTGATACCAAAATAAATATCAAAATGTATTCATTCCAGACACTACAAAAAATTAAGATTTTAGAGACAAAAATTTAGAGACAAGATTATTTTTTAGGGACCAAATATTTTTGTTGCAAAAAGTCATTATTATATTTTTAACAACAAAAATTGGACATTAGTGATGAATTATTATCCTTTTAAGACCAAATGTTGTCTCAAAAAATAAACTATTTTGAGACCAAATTATTTTGTCCCTAAAAGTCTAGTTAGTAGTGACATTTTCAAAAAATTTTTTACTAAAAACCTTGTTTTTGACTTTTCGAGACGATCTTTTAGTGATTATCCTTACAACGATAGAAATTGGTCCCCAAATGTCTTTTGCAACAAAATTTTTCGCTTTTAGAGACGAAAACATATCTCTAAAACTTTTATATGTTATAGTGAGAGTAACAAAAAAAAAATACCAAAATGTATAGTTCAAATCAACAAAACAAACTAATTAATCAACAAATATAATTAATGGTGTGAAGCAAACATAAATAATTTCACATTATGTTAAATTGAAGAGTGGGATGATAATTTTGCTTCACCAGTAGTGTGAAGCAAATATAGATAAAAAGAAAACATGTCTGTATAATCAATTTTCCACACAAAACAAACAATCCACTCACTATTTGATATCTCATAGCAAAGAAATTATGGAATACAATTTAATGACACAAAATTAGGGCAAAAAAATTAGAGAAACTTTATTCAATTAAAATATGATAAAGACATAGGGTAAAATTGTTTATTCCATTAAAATTTGAGAGTTTATGAAAGAGAAAAATTGTTTACTCCATTATTTGGGCCAACTATACTTGTATATGTTTTACTTCATTTTTTTCAATTTAGCCTAACTATATTTGTGATTAAATTTTTGTTTTAATTGGGTTCAACATAATTTTTTAGAACTCTTAAATCAACAAAAATAAATTGGGCCTACTTAAATTTTGAATATATTACTAATGAATTTTAAGGCCCTATTTTTAGGTTAAATTTTGAAACCTAAAATGGCCCTAGTGCAAGGCCGACCATGACAGCATATCCCATATTAAAGAGACATTAAAACCAGAGGCTGAGGTTGAGGCTGAGATACATTCTTCTTCCATCTTGTGATGTTTGTAGAAATAATAAATATTATGAGAAAGGAATCTTATTTACTTATAATTCTCTAGTTTCCCTCTTGTGTTGATTTAGTATTTGTAATTTTAATTGTATCAATTTTATTTTTGAAAATTTTAAATGTAGACTATTTAGTCCAATTAATAATACCTTTTTACAAGTTGAACTAAAATCAAAGGGAAAAATAGTCCATCAACTTTACACTCATAAGTTCTATAATTTGTCACTTGTGTTAATTTGGTATTTGCAGTTGTAATTGTATATTTTCTACCCTTAAATTTAGCACATTTAGACAACTTAATCTAATTGAAAATGTCTTTTTAGAAATTAGATTGAAATCAAGGAGTAAAATAGTTCATTTACCCTCCTCAAAGTGATTGAGGGGCTTGTGTCTAATTTCGAAGGATTCATTCTCTTTTGAATAAAACATTCTTGATTTCTATTCAATTTCTAAACGGTTGTTATTAATTTGACTAAGTTGACACAATGTGAAAAAATTATAGGGTGCAATCGATGCAATTAAAATTACTAGTATCAAATTGTCAAGTGACAAATTACAAGAACCATGAATATAATTTATCCATATATTATTAATTGTAAAAAATAATTTCTTAGAGCACTGAACACACCATGATACATCAGTACTCTAACTGAACTTTAAACAAATTGTTGGCTTTTTGGCTTTTGAAGGTTAATAATGTAAATTTAAGCGTGTCAGCAAGGATCAATTAGTCCTTACAGAATATTAATTGCCAACCAATTATCAGATGATTGTGTTATAGTTCTTTTAGTCTCAATTAAGGGAACTTTTACTGGTGGCTTCTTTAGGAGAAATTAGTAAATAACAACAAGTGAAGAACAATTTTAGAATCTAAATTTCATTAAGTAAATGAAAACTTACAATGATCTAACCCAGCCTCGTAGAGGTTCACAACAACAAACTATTTGAAACTATTCATAGGAAATGAAGTGCAGTATAGGAATTGAAGTGCAGAAATGTAAAGAACTGTAAAACTAGAAAGAAAATGAAGTAAATAAATTGGTTTTTTGATCTGAGTCTGGGGCTTTCATTCTGGGGCCTTCTCTGCAATTTATACTCTTCAATAATAACCGTCGAAGTGGGCTTCCAACCGTCGAAATGTCCTCCCATGATTGCTGAACATCCCATCTCACAGTCAGTCCCACTATGCCACTCTTGTAGTTAGGCTTCCCTCTTAATTTTGAATTTAAACTTTGTGAGTAACCGTTAGGACACATCATCTTATATCTCTCGATTGTTCCAGTGCTATGCATATCCATTATTACCAAACGAACTGCCACATGTCTGATTTTGATTGGCAATTTTTGTTGACGCCTCACATTGCCCTCTTCGTGCCACGTGTTAAATTGTGACTGGCTTTTGCAAATTATATAGCCAACATTACCCCCCGCACTAATATACCCAATACTTGGTGATATTAGTGAACTAGTGCAATCTGCCCACGTTCTAGGACGTGCATGGACTCTACATATTTTGGGAATATAACCGCTTTTGAATAATGAAGCAGTGAACTTCATTAAATCCTTGTGTTTTGCACTTCTATTCTTTGAGTAAACGAAAAGACTAGTACATCCCCAATGGCCAATCATACCTTCTCTTACATTGATCGAGCATACGAGGAGTCTTTAGAGGATGATTGTAGGCCTCGAAAGATCCTTAATGTATTTATTGGTTACATCTATCCACCTCCATTTATACAAGTCATAGAAGCTTTTGCAAATTACAAACCTTTAGACCAAAAATTTGCTAACTACAAGCCCTTGGACCAAGCATTTGCAAAAATGGATCTTGGAAGCTCCTCTTCTGCCCCACCACTCTCTGCATGGGACACATCCGATTCTTCTTCCTCCAGGTCTACTGGCTGGGAAAGTTAGCCAAAACCCGATGAACCCAAATTAAGGGAGCGGATTCATCATTGATTTGTTGAATTCGATGATCCTCTTTCTATTCCTATTTCTGCTTAAAGCTTAGTGGTTTATCCTTACGTACCCATTGATCACCAACGCAGTCTGGAGGACAACTTGCTTGTGGCATGGTACACGTCTTCTATGCCAGTGAAGATAGTGTGAACAACTCCTCATCCAGATGAAGCACAGGGATATAATCCGTTATTCTTGGCTAAGAAGGCAAAACTTTGCTCTTATGACTGGCTCGAATGCGTGAATAACCCCCAGTTCCCCTCTTCTTTCGGGTTGCATCCCTCTACACCTCCTCTCCTTTAGAATCCTTATTAGATGCAGGCATTGAAACTTACTCTTTTTGAGAATCGGTTTCTTTCTTCTTACCAACCTCTAACTTTTCCAATTGCATTTGAGCGATACCAAGCTCAACTTTTGCTTACTGCCTTCTCTTACTTGCCTTTCAATGTTCTTAAAGATGAGACTTCTCTCAAGAACTTCCAATGGGCCTGTGATGTTATGACTCGGGGTCATGTCCTCAACCTGATTGCCCAAGCAGAGCTTCAAGTTTTTTTGGATCAACTCCCACTCCTTCTTTATTGGTACAAAATTTCTTTGGCTACCAGTAACTTTTTGGATGAAATCTTAACCAATCGAATTCAGACTCAGTACGAAGCAAAGAGCCTTATTGAGGAATATAATGACTTCAAGAATAAGGATTCAGTGCACTGGGATGATTTAGATTTGGACGAAATGGAACAAGACATGAAAGACATAGAGTTTGAGATGAAAGCTGAACAACTTTTTCACCAAATAAGAGCATACTAGCTACAACAACCTAGCTTTGATAGGAAAAAAGACAGAATAAAGAAAGGACATAAGTTCATTGAACACTGCTGCGTTAAATTTAATGAACTTGTTACTTTTTCCATTCCTTACTATTATGAAATTGAATTTGTAGCCAAGTAGGCTTTTCTAATGTAATTACTTACATATCAATGAAACTAGGGTTTTCTTTCCCTATTTGGCATGATTTGGTTTTATGTTCCAATTGCATGCTTGTGACCCTTTTATTTACATAATTCAAATAAAATTAGAGCTTTCAATTAACCAATTTTTGCTTTGAAGCCTGATTTGAACATCTCCACAGTATGGAATACTCGAAGCCCGATTTGAATATTTCCAAAGTATGGAATACAATTGACAATCTCTATCTTAGGTCTTCTCATTCCAATCTCATGGTTAACATAAATTAATAGCTTTGAATTAACCAATTTTGCTTTGAAGCCTAACTTAAATATTTTTCAAAGTGTGGAATTTTCCCTTAAGAAAGGCAACCTTTGTCCTAAGTTTTACATTTCAATTACATAGTTAACATAATCTGTATAACCAACAGCTTCGAATTAACAATTCTTGCTTCGAAATACAGTCTACGTGCTTCAAAGTATGAAAATTTTCCTTAGGAATTATACTGCTTACTCTTAAAGAGGAGTCCTTTTGGGTTCCTTCGCTGCTTGGCCAAGTGTTGATTTTGCAACTGTAGACACCCCATTTTTGACCGACCTTGAGACTCAGACGTCACCAGTTGAGTGCTTGGTGATATTGCATAATGTGCTCGTTTAGAAGTTTCAGAGTCTTGGCCGTAAGCCTTGCCTCCGGGCTTCCGGACTCTTTTGTGCTTTGCCTCGGTTTGTGAACCAGGCTCGATTTTCTCTGTTTTCTCTTCGCAAAGGGAGGGAGAGGTCTCGTAGATCATCTCTCAGTGGCCATAGGCTACGTTTTGTGGTCGTAGGCCATTCTGCCCGTTTGGAGTCCAGTTTCCGGTTTTTCGGAGCCGTTGGCCGTGTGCCTCGGTTCGGGACTGCTTAACCACCTCCGTTTGCTCTAGTTTTTGGCATACTTCTTATTTGCTCCCTTTTGAGGGACACTATGGTCCGAGAGACCGACTTCGTGGTCGAACACCACTCCCGGTGCCTAACAGCCCGTTTTTGGGGCCTCGAACTGCGCGTTTCGGCACCCGAACCTTCGTTCTGCATTGGTTTTGGTTCATTTTTGACAGGGACCTCTGTTTCATTGGTAGGACGACCGTAGGAGGGTGGGAGGCCAATAATTGTTCTGTCAGCCAACTTTATCCCTTCATCGCCCTTCGTCGCCCGATTTTCCTCACTTCAATGGGTTGTTCTCTCTCCTGGTTCACTTTTTCCAGTGTTCAACCACAGGGTTGTGTTGTGCACACATCAGAGGCTCTCTATTTGTGGTGGTCGGCCATTAATCACACTTGACCCTTTTGACCCTAGCCGGCCGGCCATGGGAAGTAGCCGGCCGGCCACCTGCAACCAAGATAACTGGCCGGCCATGTTCCTTGCATCAGCTACAGTGCAGAAGTGTATCTGTTTTCCCCCCAGATTCTGTATCCGGGGGGCTGCATTTTGGAGGGAAACTTGACATGTTTTCCCTCCATTTTTCCCCCCATTTTCCCCCTCTTTTTGCCTATATATTAGAGGCTCCAGCTCTGATATTAGGGTTACAAAAAATCCCCTCAAGCCCTTTGCATTATATCCCTCTCCTTCTCTATTTCCAAGCTCAAACCTTCCAAGTCCTATACCCCTTTCCACACCACCACCAAGCTCCACCCTTCCATCCTTCATTCCAGAAGCTGGAGGCTCTTCTTCAAGGCCTAGGAGTGCTACATCTCAAGCCAAAAGGGTGCCAAAGTCAAGTCTTCAAGGGTAAGCTCCATTTCCCCCATTTTGGTCCATATTTTGTTCAATACATAATTCATTCTTGCTTGCTGTTTTGGGCTCCAACCCTAACTGAAGTTAAGTTTATTTTGAGCCATTTTTCATGTTTCATTAAGGGCCTCTCACTGTTTGAGGCCCCCTTGATGCACTTGCTCCATTATCCTTCTTGTATGCCATTATCTTGTGTAGTATTTTTGGCCTAGGTATAATCTGTTTTGAGGCATGTCATAAACTGTAAAGGGACTTATTTTGAGCCCTTATTCAATGTTGTTGAAGGGATCAATGATGTTTGAGGCTTCTATCTTCCACTTGCCTTTATATCTCTATTTTGGCTCCATTTTTGCATGATTTGTTAGCCTATTGTGCTTCTGTTTTTGGGCTCTTTTCAGAACTGAAAACAGTCTTATTTTGACCCCCTCTTCATGTTTCATTAGGGTCTTTCATGGTTTGAGGCATCTTTCATATACTTTGTGTTATATCTCTCTTTTTGGCCTCATTTTGCATAGCATTTTGGACATATTTTCATACTGTTTTGGGTCCGGCCATCAACTGTAAAATGCATTATTTTTGGCCCCTCTTCAACATTGTTGAAGGTCCCCTTTGTGTTTAAGGCTAGAAACCACTACTTGCTTCTTTGGCCATCTTTTGGCCCATTTCTTGCATGAGAGTTTAGCCATTACTGTGCTGGTTTTTGTGGCTTGCCATAAACTTTAAAATATCATATTTTGGGCCCCTCTTCAACATTGTTGAAGGGCCCTAATCTGTTTGGGGTCAGAAGCTGTGAGTTGCTTCTTTCTCTCACATTTAGGGCCATTTTTGCATGCTAGTTTTGCCCTATTTGTGTTTGCTGTTTAGCCTTGCATAAAACTGTAAACATGCTTATTTTGGGAATGCCTTGAATCTGTCTTCACATGTCATAGTCAAATAATGCATGCTTGATGTAGCTACAAGTCATTTCATGCGCTTAATCTTGCATTTCGGGACCATTTCATGCATCGGGTGCTATTTTGCCATCTTTCGGGGCTGTTTTGGGTCATGTTTTGCTGCTAAAACTTGCATGCTTGTATGCCATATTCCATGCTTTGCCACGTCTTGTTAGAGTGGCATTCGTGCCTTAGGTTCGGTCCTCGGTTTGCGTGCACGCGTGCACGCACCTCGAGTTGTCTCATTTTCATCTTATGGCCTCTTATGTGAGTGTGGCTGAGGTCCACTTGTGTTAGTGTAAGCCCATTTTTGCAATGTGTATGCCGTTTCATTTCATAGCATTGTGTATGCTAGGTTGTATGTTAGCGCATTGTGTATGCCATGCTACCTCGTGCATCGTGTATGCCATTTCATAGCATTTTGCATGCTAGGTTGTATCTTAGTCACATTTCATGCATGTCATGCATATTGCATTGTGTTTGGGATAGGAATTAGCCCAGGCATGGGAAATGAGGTACGTTTCGTACTCCCAGTGACGGAACGTGTCTTAATTCCCCAGTCACCGACACTCCGGATTATCCGTGATGGAGTTAGGTTTTTGTTTTGTTTTCATGTGCATTCATTCTATATTGAGCTGCACATTTTGAATCCTCAGCCATCATGCATTGAGATGCGTGATTGGTGGCACGAGGATCGAGGCATGCATACATTTGTGAAAATACATTGCTATGCCCCTTTCCTGCTCTCTGTTGCAGCAAATCAAGAATTAGCAACCTTCCGGAGCTTGGCCCGCTTTCTAAGAAAAATTACAAAACAGACGCTAATCGGGGCATCCCAGTGGATTTCCGCGCAAGGCAGCCCAGACATGCATCATTCATCAGAGTCAAGGCAGTCCCTGGCTTGCATGCCAGTTTATAGCTTTTCTTAGTTAGTTTGTAAATTAATTAGGAATTTGTTTATATTTGGACTGTATTATTCGGACTGTATTATTTGGACTGTACTATTTATTCGGACCCTCTGCGCGAGGGCACGACTGTAATAAGTGTGGGTGAGTGTGCTGCATGTCTTCCAACCCCACGTCTTTCTTCCCTTTTATTTACCTGCTTATGATGCCTATATTAGGGCATGTTTCAATTAGCATACAGTATGATAGCATGTTTGCATTCATACATCTATTTTGCATGCACCGGGCTCGGCGCATCATACTAACTGCATTGTATTTTCAATTCCAAGTTGAATACATGTTAGTTGTAGCATTTCATATGCCATGTTTAGAATAGCCGAGCCTGCTATAGTTGCATTTTGCATGTGTTGCATTAGGCATTTCTGTATAATTAGGATCATGCTTGGATTTCTAATAAGCTTCTTTTTTGGCTTGGAGTACTCGGTGAGTTTTATGCTTTAGCATCCTTGCATGCATGTGAGTGACTGCCATGAATAGCATGCTTACCATGAGGCTAATTGCTTATGTGATATAACTACCTGAATGCCTGTGGGTGAAGGTTGGGTTACTTGGATTGGAATAAATCATCAACTGTTTGTTTTAAGCCCACTAGATAGTGGCAAAACCATCTTTTCTAAGCCTACCTGAGGGTGGCAAAATCTGCATTCTAAGCCTACTTGCGAGTAGCAAACCATCTTTCAAATAAACAAACATGAAATGTTTTGTTCCAATTCAGGCGACCCAGTCTATACTTGTATGCTGTGCGCATCACATAGTAAATCTAGGCTAATAACCGGAATAAGAACACACAATGTTTTCAAAACTTGATATCATGGTTAGTAGAGGCCGATCTTTGATCGGGCGAGCGGGGGTGCTCACGAAGTGACCTTCTCCAATCGTACCCAAGTTCCCGAGCCGAGGCAACTTTGGTGATGACGGACACGTGGCCTTAGGCAACAAGTCAGGGTTTCCTAAATTTCCCAAAATAAAATATTTAGGTAGCGACTCTGTATCTGGCAAAGCAGTCCATGTTTGGCACTTCTTTCAAAATCTGTTTTCTCAAAACGATTTGCCGGATTTGGACTATTTGGTTCAGACTTAGAACCGAGACAATTTGAGAGTCCTGAGTTGTAGTGACCTCAAATAAACAGAACGGGAGCTCACCCTCCTGGGGCGTTCGGGGACGTCTACAGTTTCTGGCGACTTTGCTGGGGATTTAGAGAACTTTGACTCGAACTCATGATATCTTGTTTTGATTACACTTGTGTGTTTCTTTGCATTGCATTTGCATTGGTGCGCCTAGGACACCGTGTTTGCCATCTGCTATTCCTAAACGGTTTGCCGGAGGCTTGTCTTGTCAAGGCATGACCATAAGGCTGAATGGTTGTGGGCTCTGCCAGTATGGGAACACAAACCCCGGTTTTACCGAGGCACCCTCTTTGACCATTCGACCTAGTGCATATTCGGATCCATAGTGACCATTCCAAACTAGGACAGGTTGCTTACCCGTTTATAGGTTGTTTGAAACCGCTGCGTGCATAGTGAAACCCTAGCTCCTGACAAAATAGGACAGGGAAACCCTACCCCAACATAGGGGTGTTTTGGCTCTTACTTATCTGTTATGTGCTTTAGAGTGCGTGTAACGCCCTCGTAAAATAAACCCATTAAATATATATAATATCAACATGCAATGTTAAAAAGGAAACGATTCATTATAACATTCATCAGAGTCTTACTAAATAAAAGCATTACATGTAACATCAAATTAAATGCCCTACAGGCTTACATCTTTCCAAGCCAACGCTTGGACACAAAAGTATGAGTTCTAACTCAAATACAAATAAAGCCCTAGGCTTGAGTGTTTACATGTACTAACAAATAAAAACAGATAACTGAAAATAGTCTTCAAAATCCAAGTCCTTCCAAGCTAAGTTCTTGGAGGTAGCTTATCACCTGAACCTGAAAATGATGTTCCCATATAGGGTGAGCCACAGCCCAGTAGAAATATACTAAACCAAATATAAGCAATGAATAAAGCAATAGCATTCAATAGATGGTTAACCAAGATAATCAATTACATCATTATCCAGTCTCATGACACTATTGTCAATGACACGTTCCACTTTCCAACATTATCAATATGGCTCAGAACCTAGCCAAACTTACAACAGTGAATTATATATATCATATTCACATTCTTCCAATGTCAACAAACAAATGAGACTCAAGCTCAAATTAAAACACTTCATACTTCCAGATTGATACACATTTTAGTGCTGTATCAATAAAAACACTTCTATATAAATAAGCACACATAAAAGTGATGCTAATGGAGTCCATCCCCTATCTCCTCCCAAACAAAATCCGGTTTAGAGGTCCATCCCCTATCTTCCCCTAAACCGTGGAGTACATCCCCTATCTCCTCCCAAACACACAAAACAATGTATGTAAACACATAACTTATACAACACACAATCAATACACATAATGTCTGTATTAATTCAATAGCCAAAATTGATGACTTAATCAATGATTAGTTTCAGTTATCCCTAATCCACATGCAGTGTCTACAACAATCACAGCTATCCTCCACCGATAGCCCAAAACAGTTATTTCTAAACTGAAAATAAATATATCAACAATTCAATAGGCGAGTGATTTAAATTATCCAACTACACCACTTAATCAACGAATTCCTCAATTCCATGAATTTAACCATATTTCCCAATTTCCATAAATTAATTATTCAAATTAATTTATTAATACAACTAGGGTTTTTCCCAAAATTACCAAAGTACCCCCAACATATCAAAATACTAAAACTTAGAACAAAACTTATAAGATGGAGTAGGAAATCCCTACCTCGAAGAAAATAACCCGAATGAAGAAGACAGAGATGAAGACCCAAATTCCAATGTGCTCCAAATCACCAAACGTTCAGATTAAATGGAAGCCCTCGACTCACTCTATCTTTTTAATAAAGGATCTAAAGTAATAACTCACTCTAAGTAGATCAATCCTAAGAGGGATCGTGTGTAGAGGGAGAGAGAACTCGTACCTAGGGTTTTGGAATCTGAAAGTGGATGAAAAACTGATCTGAAACACGCTGCTGCCTATTTAAACCTGACAGGCTCGCTCGAGCGAAGACTTGGTCGCTCGAGCGACCAGACACGCGAAAACCTCGCTCGAGCAAAGAAAAGCTCACTCGAGCCAAAAATGCCATGCTTCAGGTCTGCAACCCAGCAGCACGCTCGAGCGACAGAATGCTCGCTCGAGCAAGGAACTCCAAAACATACACCTCGCTCGCTCGAGCGAAGAAAATCTCGCTCGAGCGAATAAGCACTGCCCTCAGATCTATACTAGACGCAATCGCTCGCTCGAGCGAAGCAAAGCTGGATCGATCCAGAAGACACAAAATACAACCCTCACTCGAGCGACCAAGCCCTGGCTCGAGCGACCATCCCAAAAACTGGACAGCAACACTTGGTTTACGAACCCAACCAACCTGAAACAAACCTGCCCGACACATCCTATAACTCCAAATGAGAAAATAAAGGACGACAACAACAATTATACAATGACAGAATAAACGGAACCTAAGTCCGGATACAATAATCAAATGGGAAAAGACCGGGGTCGCTATAACCTCCCCCCCTTAAAAGAATTTCGTCCCCGAAATTAAGTTTTTCTCAATTCCCGAAGATATTATATAACAATAATAAACGACTTGACCCAATACTGGTCACTTCATCTCTTTATCAAGAGGCATCTCACAATATATATAAAACAACATATATTTTAGTCTGCATCACTATTATGCATTATTCCTTTCAATGTTAGCAATTCCCATGTCATATTCAATTGCATGATATATACAACACATTCAACAATGTAATCAACATATGCAATATTACACTAAACTTCTATAATGAAGCAAGTTTCAAGATACACCCATTTACCAAAACATACTCAATGTTTTACAACTTAAGACATATGTAAAGCTCTTAAGTTCAACAATATTACCAAAATCTAAATACAAGATTACAAATCGATAAACATGTCCGGGTATTTTTCGCGGACTTCCAACTCACGTTCCCAAGTGGCTTCCTCCACTCCATTATGTTTCCACAAAACTTTGACCAAAGGGATGGTTTTGCCTCGCAAAACTTGATCCCGCCTATCCAAGACTTGAATCGGTCTCTCCTCATACGAGACATCCTCATCAACCATTAAATCGGTCCAATCCAACACATGTGATGGGTCCGGCTCATACTTCCGAAGCATACTCACATGAAACACGTCATGTACTCCGGACAACTGCGGTGGCAAAGCTAAATGATAGACAGCCTCGCCAATCCTCTCAAGGATCTCAAAAGGACCAATGAACCGAGGGGACAACTTCCCGCTCTTCCCAAACCTCATCAATCCCCGTCTAGGTGATATCTTCAGAAAGACATGATCTCCCATGTCAAACACTAAGGGTCTCCTCCTACGGTCGGCATAAGATTTCTGACGACTCTGTACTGTAACAAGCCTCTTACGGATTAGCTCAACTTTCTCCGTCGTTTCCCTCACCAACTCCGGGCCCAACAGAGGTGCATCACCCACTTCGGCCCAACAAACGGGAGATCTACACGGTCGGCCATACAAGGCCTCAAACGGTGCCATACCGATACTAGACTGGAAACTATTGTTGTAGGCAAACTCCACCAACGGCAAGTGCCTCTCCCATGACCCACTAAAGTCTAGAACACAACCCCGAAGCATATCCTCAAGGATCTGAATAGTACGCTCGGACTACCCGTCAGTCTGTGGATGATAAGCCGTGCTAAAGGTCAACTTAGTGCCTAAGGCACTCAGCAAACTCTGCCACAACCTGGCAGTAAAACGAGGATCTCTATCTGAGACGATCGTCACTGGGACCCCGTGCAACCTCACTATGTCCCGAATGTACAAGTCGGCAAGATGATCTACCGAATCTCTCACGCGGATAGGAATGAAGTGCGCCGACTTAGTCAACCGGTCTATAACCACCCAAATAGCATCACTACCCCGCTGAGTCCTCGGAAGACCCACAACGAAGTCCATAGTGACGTGTTCCCACTTCCACTCGGCAATAGGCAAGGGTTGCAACAAACCCGCTGGCCTCTGATGTTCGGCCTTAACTTGCTGACAAGTAAGGCACTTAGATACGAAAGCTGCCACATCTCTCTTCATACCCCGCCACCAGAACTGGCGACCCAAATCCCGATACATTTTAGTGCCTCCCGGATGCACTGCAAGGCGTGAATGATGAAACTCTCGGAGTACCTCCTCTCGGCAAGACTCTGGCACAAATAGACGGTCCCGGTATCTCACACTCAGGTCGGAATACACCGTCAAACCCTTCTCAACCTTCTCACCGGAAATTTTCTCACGAAGAGATTCTACCTCAAGGTCACCTCTCTGAGCCTCTAACACTCGAGTCACAAGTGTAGGCTGTGCAACAACAGAAAACAAGGCCGCAGCCTCAACGGATTCGCCCAGAAGTAAATCAAACTCCCCGAGTGTACCCAACATCTCTCATTCTCGGATGGCTATACTAGCTATGTCACCAATAGGTTTCCTGCTAAGGGCATCGGCCACCACATTGGCCTTTCCCGGATGACAATGTAACTCAAAGTCATAATCCTCTATGAACTCCATCCACCTCCTCTGCCTCAAATTCAAGTCTTTCTGTGTAAACAAATATTTCAGACTCTTATGATCCGAGAATACCTCAAATCACTCACCATAAAGATAATGCCTCCAAGTCTTCAAGGCAAATATCACAGCTGCTAACTCTAGATGATGCGTAGGGTAATTCTGCTCATGAGTTTTCAACTGACGTGAGCCATAGGCAACCACTTTCCCCTCCTGCATTAACACACAA
Source organism: Camellia sinensis (assembly GCF_055761805.1). Classification (NCBI taxonomy): domain Eukaryota; kingdom Viridiplantae; phylum Streptophyta; class Magnoliopsida; order Ericales; family Theaceae; genus Camellia; species Camellia sinensis. Next base: position 24,818,390 of record NC_138964.1, on the reverse strand, counting down.
CCCAGACCCTCTCGTGAGGCGTCACAATAGACTGCATAACCCAATCCTCTCTCTGGAATAATCAATACTGGTGCGGTGGTCTGTCTAACTTTCAATTCCTGAGAAGACTTTTCACAGGTCTCACTCCATACAAATTTGACTCCCTTCCGAGTCAATCTAGTCAAAGGTGAAGCTAATCTGGAGAAATCTTTCACAAACCGACGATAATACCCAGCTAACCCTAGAAAACTGCGGATCTCAAACACACTCTTAGGCTGTGCCCAATCTTGCACTGCCTCAGTCTTGGATGTATCAACAGACACTCCTTCCCAGAAACTACATGGCCTAAGAACTTGACCTCCTCTAGCCAGAACTCACACTTTCCAAACTTAGCATAAAGCTTATGGGCTCTAAGAAACTCAAGCACCACTCTCAAGTGTTCCTTGTGCTTCTCCTCAGAAGGTGAATAGATAAAGATGTCGTCCACGAAGACGACTACAAAACGATCTAAAAATTCCCGAAAAATTTGGTTCATCAAATCCATAAACACAGCTGGTGCATTGGTGAGCCCAAATGGCATCACCAGAAACTCATAGTGGCCATACCGCGTACGGAATGCCGTCTTCGGAATATCCTCCTCCCTGACTCTCAACTGATGATAACCCGATCTCAAGTCTATCTTAGAGAAACAACCGGAACCCTTCAACTGATCAAACAAATCATCTATACGAGGCATAAGGTACTTGTTCTTAACCGTAGTCCGATTCAATTTCCGGTAATCTATACAAAGTCTCAAAGCACCACCTTTCTTTTTAACAAAAAGGGCCAGTGCACCCCACGGCGAAACACTAGGACGTATATAGCCCTTATCTAGCAACTCCTGGAGTTGGATCTTCAACTCAACTAACTCAGCTGGGGAAAAACGATAAGGTGCCATAAAAATCGGCGCCATGCCGGGCACTAGGTCAATAGAGAATTCAATCTCTCGATGCGGTGGCAAACCAACAAGATCCTCGGGAAAAACGTCCGAGTACTCACAAACCACCCTTGGCAACACAATCTGAGTCTCATCATCCTCACTAATCGAAAGGTTAGCAAGTAGACCACTAAGCTCACTCCGTCCTCGCGGAACATACCCCGGTGGCAACACACTACCAACCCGGTCCCCCAGAAAATGAAAACACTCTCCGCTCACGGTACAACAAGTGACCCTCTGGCGGTAGCAATCAATAACTGCCCGGTATGACGATAACCAGTCCATACCCAAAATAACATCGAAACCCCTCATAGGCATAACTACAAAGGAAAATGGGATTCTATGATAATCAACCTCTATATCACAACCCCTAACACCTTGTTTCAAAATCAATTCACCCCCAAGAGGTGACACTACACAAATAGGAGATGCTAACTGTGCTAACTCCAACTCCAAAACAGATGCAAATGCAGCAGACACAAAGGAATGAGATGCACCCGTATCAATCAAAACATTAGCAACCAAGTTGCAAAACAAAAAGGTACCTCTCACAACTGATAGTGCCGGCACAAGATGCTGCGCGGTAACATCATACACGCGCCCAGACGACCTCTGATCAACCTGCTCACCCCTAGGAGCATAAGATTGCTGCACTGACTGGGACGATGAAGCCCCCTGATTGGCCCTCGAGTCCTGACCCGACTGAGCTGGCTGCTGACCCTGAATCTGCCTCAAACCAGATGCACCAGGTGTGCCACCCAACTGCGGGCAATACCTCTTCATATGCCCTGGCTGACCACACTGATAACACGAGAGTGGCTGGCCTCTACCCTGACTCTGGCTCTGAGATCCAGCCGAAGATGATGCTGCTCTCTGCACTCCTCCCCTCTGAGGACAAACTGGAGACTTGTGACCCAGCTGGCCACACTTGAAACAGGTAATTTCTCCCTGACTGCCTTTCCCCGAACTAGCACTCGGCACAGGAAAAGTCGATCTAGAAAAGCTACCCTGAGACTGCTGAGGATTAAAACCCTTCTGTCTCCTACCATCACTCTGACCATCCTGACTCCTCTTGGAGCCCTTCTGTCCTTCCTTCTCCTCCTGCATCATGATTTCCATGTGGGCTGCAGCATCAACCATACGCCCATAATCCCGAATCATAGTTCCCCCAACACTCAGCTTGAGGCCACGCCTCAACTTCTTCTCAAACTCGATACGATGGCGTTCCTCAGACGCCACCAACTCAGGTGCAAACCTGGACAAGCTAGTAAATGCAGCCTCAAACTCGGCCACTGAAGAACTCGACTGCTTAAGCTGGCAGAACTGGTCTCTCAGCTTCTCCCTAACTGCAGGAGATAGGAACCTCTCCTGGAAAGCATTCACAAATGCCTCCCATGTACCTCCTATACGACCCTTAGTGAACTTCCACCACTGACCCGCATCCCCCTTCAGCTGGAAAGATGCCAAGGTCACTTTCAACCCCTCGTCTTCGATGCCAAGCATCTCAAACGTCTTCGTTGTCTGTTCGAGCCATTCATCTGCCTTAAGCGGTTCTTTAGGATCACCCGCAAATTCATCCGGATTAGACCGGAAGAACTCCCTCTTCAGAAAGGAAGGTCCTGCATCTGCAACAACATCCCGAGCTTGATTCTCAGCTCTGAGAATGCCTACTAACTCCCTGAATGCCCCTGCTCTCTCTCGGGCTAGAGCGCCCATAGCCTGCTGGCCTACTGGCTCGGCCACATTGGCCTGGCCAATTCCCTGCTGAACTGCCGGAATCTCCTCTGGCACAGGCACCTCCTGCCTACCCGGCCTACCACGCCTACCGCGTCCTCGTCCTCGTCCTGACATCCTAATAAAGGAAACAAAGACGTTAGCACATTAATAAATGTGCCGAAGCCAAACACTCGCGTCCTAATGCATTAGACAACAATAAATCATTCCACGTAAGCACATAATCACATAAGCACCTACGAATTTCATTCCTGGATAATGATAGTCCCAATGCGTTACTATAGTTCCGGTTGGAAGCAGCAGTGATCAAGTGCCTTTCCAACAAGACTACTAGAAACTCAAGGGTCCAATCAACATCCCAGAAACTACATTCCATATCCACATAATCACATAAACATGTTATCACATAAGCATATAACATTACACTAAGTCTCTATCAAACGAGACGAACCCATTGTGATACTAATCACTTCCCACGTACCAAAAGTATTCAAACCCGGTACGCTCTGATACCAAGTTGTAACGCCCTCGTAAAATAAACCCATTAAATATATATAATATCAACATGCAATGTTAAAAAGGAAACGATTCATTATAACATTCACCAGAGTCTTACTAAATAAAAGCATTACATGTAACATCAAATTAAATGCCCTACATGCTTACATCTTTCCAAGCCAACGCTTGGACACAAAAGTATGAATTCTAACTCAAATACAAATAAAGCCCTAGGCTTGAGTGTTTACATGTACTAACAAATAAAAACAGATAACTGAAAATAGTTTTCAAAATCCAAGTCCTTCCAAGCTAAGTTCTTGGAGGTAGCTTATCACCTGAACCTGAAAATGATGTTCCCATATAGGGTGAGCCACAGCCCAGTAGAAATATACTAAACCAAATATAAGCAATGAATAAAGCAATAGCATTCAATAGATGGTTAACCAAGATAATCAATTACATCATTATCTAGTCTCATGACACTATTGTCAATGACACGTTCCATTTTCCAACATTATCAATATGGCTCAAAACCTGGCCAAACTTACAACAGTGAATTATATATATCATATTCACATTCTTCCAATGTCAACAAACAAATGAGACTCAAGCTCAAATCAAAACACTTCATACTTCCAGATTGATACACATTTTAGTGTTGTATCAATAAAAACACTTCTATATAAATAAGCACACATAAAAGTGATGCTAATGGAGTCCATCCCCTATCTCCTCCCAAACAAAATCCGGTTTAGAGGTCCATCTCCTATCTTCCCCTAAACCGGGGAGTACATCCCCTATCTCCTCCCAAACACACAAAACAATGTATGTAAACACATAACTTATACAACACACAATCAATACACATAATGTCTATATTAATTCAACAGTCAAAATTGATGACTTAATCAATGATTAGTTTCAGTTATCCCTAATCCACATGCAGTGTCTACAACAATCACAGCTATCCTCCACCGATAGCCCAAAACAGTTATTTCTAAACTGAAAATAAATATATCAACAATTCAATAGGCGAGTGATTTAAATTATCCAACTACACCACTTAATCAACGAATTCCTCAATTCCATGAATTTAACCATATTTCCCAATTTCCTTAAATTAATTATACAAATTAATTTATTAATACAACTAGGGTTTTTCCCAAAATTACCAAAGTACCCCCAACATATCAAAATACTAAAACTTAGAACAAAACTTATAAGATGGAGTAGGAAATCCCTACCTCGAAGAAAATAACCCGAATGAAGAAGACAGAGATGAAGACCCAAATTCCAATGTGCTCCAAATCACCAAACGTTCAGATTAAATGGAAGCCCTCGACTCACTCTATCTTTTTAATAAAGGATCTAAAGTAATAACTCACTCTAAGTAGATCAATCCTAAGAGAGATGGTGTGTAGAGGGAGAGAGAACTCGTACCTAGGTTTTGGAATCTGAAAGTGGATGAAAAACTGATCTGAAACACGCTGCTGCCTATTTAAACCTGACAGGCTCGCTCGAGCGAAGACTTGGTCGCTCGAGCGACCAGACACGCGAAAACCTCGCTCGAGCAAAGAAAAGCTCGCTCAAGCCAAAAATGCCATGCTTCAGGTCTGCAACCCAGCAGCACGCTTGAGCGACAGAATGCTCGCTCGAGCAAGGAACTCCAAAACGTACACCTCGCTCGCTCGAGCGAAGAAAATCTCGCTCGAGCGAATAAGCACTGCCCTCAGATCTATACTAGACGCAATCGCTCGCTCGAGTGAAGCAAAGCTGGATCGATCCAGAAGACACAAAATACAACCCTCGCTCGAGCGACCAAGCCCTGGCTCGAGCGACCATCCCAAAAACTGGACAGCAACACTTGGTTGACGAAACCAACCAACCTGAAACAAACCTGCCCGACACATCCTATAACTCCAAATGAGAAAATAAAGGACGACAACAACAATTATACAATGACAGAATAAACGGAACCTAAGTCCGAATACAATAATCAAATGCGAAAAGACCAGGGTCGTTATAGTGCGTCTCTACAGGGAATGCATGTATCAATGTATGAGTTTGGGCATCAGGCCTGCGGGCATCAGTCAGTATTTGAGAATCAGTTATCTACGGGTATCAGAGATTCAGTTTTGGGGACAGTGATTCAGGGATAATAATCAGTGTTGGAGGACAGTGTGTATTCAACTTGTCGACCGTGTGTTGTTATGCCCGGCTGTGTGTCAAGCATTTATTTTAAGCTGTTATGCTGTCCGTTTATCTGTTTATTTATTTCCTTATTGCTTTATTTATCTTTTATTAGGGCAATTCTAGCACAATTGTTTCCAACCCAGTAGATATTCCCCAAGCTCTTTGGACACGAGGTCGTCGACTCAATCGATCCGAGGATCTAATCGACGGACAGCCAGTGTTTCATTCTCTACCCCCCGTTGCCAGGAGAAAACCGAGAAAGCACAGTGTCTCAGAACAGAGGTTGTCAGAACAGTGGGTTACTTCATCAGAGGATAATAGGGCTGAGGTCTCGATTGTTGCTATAGAAATAGACATACCAGTTAGTCGGATGGATCAGCAAAATACATCAGGGATGGAAGCCCTAATGCGCCAGATGCAGGAGAGCATGAGGCAAATGCAAGAGGATGCCGCCCGTCAAGCGTAATTCTCCAAACAGCAGGCCGCGGTCATGGCCCAGCAGGCCGAGCTAATTACCAGACTGCAACAGCAGAATGCGGTATCTACTTCACATCAAGTCCCTCCTCCACCAGGGGCTCCATTACCCGAGCAGGCACCTACTGTCCAGAACGCTCTGCCTAACACCCAGAACACTCTGCCAAATATCCAAAACCTACAAGAGGATACGAACCTTCCAACGGGGCCAGCTCCACCCCCACTTCCGCCTTAACTGTCCAAGACCCATACACTTAACCACCCGGACTCTCCTTTCGAGTTCGAAATAGACCACACAGCTCTGAAACTGAGCAAGCTTGAGAAGCTCTTCAGGAAATCGCAAGGGGTAAAGGCTATTCCGGATATCGAGGACGGATATACCGATGTGGCCGTGACATTGCCCGATAGGTTCAAGATGCCGCAAATTGACCGCTTTGACGGGTCTGGGGACCCTATGGTCCATCTATGACTGTTCTCAGACATCTTGCGGCCAATGGGCCTAACACGACCACAGAAGCTTTCGCTGTTCAGCCGAACCCTGTCGGGTGTGGCCGCCATCTGGTACGCGAAGTTAGAGGATGAGGTGAAGAGAAGCTGGGATGAAATGGCAGAGGCCTTTGTCGCGCAATACTCGTACAACACTCAGATCGAGATTACAACTCGTGATCTCGAAACGACATGACAGGAGGAGCCCATGGAAACTTTCTCAGACTTTGTGACCCGGTGGAGGGCAAAGGCATCAATGATGACTTTGAGGCCCACTGATAAGGACCAAATCAGGATGATTGTGCGCAATCTCCATCCAAAGTTAATGCAGAAAATGATTGTACTCCCCTTTCCCACCTTCTTAGATCTACACGAGATGGGGGTACAAATTGAGGATGCGATGAAGTTGGGTCTGATTGACCAGGATAGGGAGCAACCGAGGAGGACTTTCAATCGTAACAACAATGCAGCCCGAGTGGCGCTGCAAACGCAAGAGCTTCGGAGGTCAGCATGGTCACCACCATTCCTCCTCCCCTTCCAAGGCCCATGGCAGCCACACCCTTCTCCGGTGCATCCGGAAGCAATACTCAAACCTCTAAATACCCGCCCAAAGGCCAAAGAACCTTCACCCCACTATGCATGCCTTTGTCTAAGGCTCTGGGGGTCTTGATCAAAAAGGGACATCTAAAGCCCCTAGAGCCGAGGCCATTGCCGAATCCACTCCCTCCCTCTCACAACCCAGCCAAGTACTGTGCATATCACCAGCAGCACGGCCATGATATTGACCAATGTTTCAGGCTGCGTCACGAGATTCAAGACCTCGTTGATAAAAATGTGATTTTCCCGCCAGAAAAACCCAACGTCACAACCAACCCCTCCCTACACACAACCAAACTCCACCTCCCAAAAGAGTCAATCTTATCCAGACTGGGGTCATGTCTTACGATCCTAGCATCTACATTACTCCTACCCACCTACCTAAGCCGGAGGTGTTCCTCCCCGACTACACTGACTTCTTGTGCATGTTGGACATCTCCACAACCCAACCAGAGCCGACGGTGGTAACCATCGAAGATGGGGCAGGGCAGACTTCAGGAGAGAATGGGATTGTTAAGTTTAGGATTGAACAGAGGTTTGCTGGGGGAGCCTATGATCCAAGTGAGTACATCTTGTCAACAGGCCAGGTTGGGCTAGGTATAGAATTGCCAGAGAAGGGAGAGCTGTGTGTCATCCAGGGGGATGGATTTGAGCAAGGAGCAGATGATCTGACAGCTGTGGAGGAGGACTTTGCCAACCTACAGTTTTTCGATGACCAAGAATCAGGGGACGCGGCAGTCAATTGGTTCGACTATGAGGAATTGGCAGAGGCCACTGGATGGCTCGATGATCAACCAGATGTAGTGGGAGAATCCCGACCAGAGCAGGGTCCGACAGGGGCGAGAGTATCAGCTATGGCCGGAAGGGCCGAAAGTCAGGTTACATTGCCGGAGAGCGCCGGTACGAAGAATTTCGCTCAGGACGGAAGCATTGTGAATGCAGGAAAAGTTGAACAACAAGCTGCACTGATGCAGATAAAACAACAGGGTTCTGAGAGAACTGGGAAAGCCAAGATCCATAGAGGGATCGAAAGTGCTACGGGCACGAGAACAGAGGATGCTGTGGGCATGCAGACTGAAAGTGTTGTGAGCACAAACATGCCCGAACCAGACGGGTGCCTTTTGAATGCTAGCGGAATGTGGTGGGAAGACGATGACTTATGTCTTGCCCACACAGACGAAGACTGGGGAAGCAATCAACCGGATGACACTTGGTACCTCGATGAGGTTGATCACATGACAAGAAGCGGGCGGTACTTCAAGCCCCCGCACCTAGACCAACCCGAGGCATCCGGGAAGGATAGAGAAGCTGAGAAACAAAAGGAGAAGCAGATCGAAGAGGAAGCTGTGCTGAAACAGCTAAGGAAGATACAAGCAGACATCTCCATCTGGGGACTGCTTATGGCGTCGCGAGTGCCTAGACAAGCTGTCTTATCTGCTATGGACAAGTCCAAACTCTCCATAGATACTACACCAGAACAGCTGGTTGGGTTGGTTTTTCCGGGAGGAGGTTCCCCGGCATTGACCTTTTCAGACAAGGAACTACCGCCTGAGGGCACAAATCACAACAAACCCCTCTACATTTTCGTAGAATGTAGAGACAAGTGGATACCGGTGGTACTTGTTGATACCGGGTCCGCTATTACTGTCTGCCCGACCAGAACAGCGTATGCAATCGGGTTGAAACCCGCGGACTTCGAGCCAACTACTCAGGTGATCAGGGCATACGATAATACCAGCAGGGAAGTGATGGGGACTGTCAAAATTCAAACCAAGGTTGGTCCAGGACAACACAACATTGAATTCCATGTCTTGGACGTTCCCGCAGCCATTAACCTACTTTTAGGGCGACCGTGGTTTCACCAGGTCAAGGCAGTCTCTTCCACTTTGCATCAGATGCTGAAGTACCCTCACGGGAAGGGGGTAGCGATTGTTTTTGGGAATTCATCAATCCATCCGCCGCCGGAAGTGTCCATACCTGTCTTGGAAATCGAGCATGGCACTGAGGATGTGTTCTTATCAGGGTTCACTTTAGCTGAGGCTCGAGTGGTACAGAATGTTATGGCTGTGAATGAGGGGGTGTATGCCAGTGCTCAATCCGTCTACCTCATGAACAAATTACAACACATCTCCAGAATGGGATTGGGAAGGAGTGGCCGGAAGGGCGTCTCAGCGTTGGCCGAAGTGCCACACAACCCTCACACCTTTGGATTGGGTTATCTGCCCACCAAAGAGGATTGGGTGTGGAAGGGAAAGGAAATGGCCGGAAGGGCTAGAGCAAAGAAGGCTGGGAAGTCGTTTGAATTAATGCATCGGCCCATTCAGGGTACCCTAAACGGACGCTTCGTCCGGGAGGGGGAAGACTTTCCTTTTTGCGGCTTCCCAGAACCATGGCTGAACGCGGAGAGGAAGCGCGTGCCTGGTTTTGAGATCTTCTTCGACTTGTAACTACCTGGGGATGACGTTGCCGAACCGAAGACAGACCCACCAATTGAGGTTGAGCAGTGTAAGGCAGTGGATTCCGAGAGCATCGAACTTGAGATGGGGGTAGCGCTGGCGTGTCTACTTTCAGATCCTTCGATCGACCAAAAGTGCTTGGGGGATAACTCCTCGGTTTCCATGATTGAGGATGAAACAGCTGCGGGCCTTCCAGCGACTATCTTGGATGCATCTTTCGCACCCTCTCTCACTTGGCAGTACGAGGAGGGATTTTTGTCCAGCAACACCGGATCAGGTAATGAGTCGGAATCTGATTCCACCGAGTCCTGTGAGTCGGAATCAGGTTCCAGCTCGATTGAGTCAGAGTCTGGTAATCCTAGGGATGATAACCCGGATGCCACAGTTATTTCCAGGTCGTCTTTTTCTTTCTCATTTGAGTCTGTTGTAACCGAGAATTCGGACGATTTGGATGAGCTTAATGAGAATCAAGTGACTGTGGTTTCTGAGTACTTTTACGTGCCCTTAATTTATTGCATAAACTCAGACTTTCAAAATTTTGATGAAAACGACGAGGACGAAATTCCTCCGATTTTGCAACGTTTAATTAAGCAGGAGCAGGAGAGATTTGTCAAACCCTTAACGGATGAAATCATTACCGTGAACATTGGTACTAAGGAGGACCCGCGGCTAGTCCAGATCGGGTCCACGCTGTCTTCGGAGGAACGCGAGCGCTTAGTCACTTTATTAAAAGATTTCAAAGATGTTTTTGCGTGGTCCTACGAAGACATGCCTGGGATCGATCCTGAGATTGTACAGCACCGGATCCCCCTTGACCCCGAAGCCCGACCTGTTAAGCAGAAACTCAAAAGGATCCGCCCCGACTAGGCTCTCAAGATTAAAGAAGAGGTCACCAAGCAAATCGATTCAGGCTTCCTGCTGGTATCCGAATACCCGACTTGGTTAGCCAACATCGTTCCAGTGCCGAAGAAGGATGGCAGGATCCGGGTATGCGTGGATTTCAGGGATTTGAACAGAGCTAGTCTGAATGGCGACTTTCCCTTACCGCATATTGATGAGTTGGTGGATTTTACGGCAGGGCATGCTTTACTTTCATTCATGGATGGCTTCTCAGGGTACAATCAAATAGTAATGGCACCAGAAGACAGAGAAAATACTGCATTCACCACCCCGTGGGGGACTTACTGCTACAGAGTAATGCCGTTTGGGTTGAAGAATGCTGGAGCTACTTATCAACGGGCCGCGACCACGATATTACACGACATGATCCATAAAGAGGTTGAGGTGTATGTGGACGACATGATTGTCAAGTCCAAAGAAAGAGAGGGCCGCTACACCGCCTTGCAAAAGTTCTTTCAAAGGATCAGGGAATTCCGGTTGCGGCTAAATCCTCAGAAATGTATTTTCCGTGTTACAGCGGGAAAAATACTTGGGTTTGTGATTACACAAAGGGGCATCGAGGTCGACCCTTCAAAAATCAAGGCCATCTTAGAAATGCCACCACCAAGGACTGAAAAGGAGGTGCGAGGCTTTCTGGGTAAAGTGCATTTCATAAGACGGTTTATCTCGAAATTAACCTTGACTTGTGAACCACTTTTTGGTCTCCTGAAGAAAGGCAAGAAGTTCCAATGGGACGGCCGATGCCAAGCTGCTTTTGAACAGATCAAAGAATATTTGCAGAACCCGACCGTGTTGTCGCCACCAGAGCCGGGGAAACCGTTGATTTTGTACCTTTCGGTGACTGAGACTACAATGGGCTGCATGCTTGCACAAGAATCGGAGGACAAGGTGGAGAGGGCCATCTACTATCTAAGTAAGAAGATGTTGGACTACGAGACACGCTACACTCCGCTCGAGAAGGCTTGCTTAGCTTTGGTCTGGGCTACCAGGAAGCTGCGGCACTACTTGTTAGCTAACTCCGTAATGTTGGTTTCAGGACTGGATCCCATCAAATACCTTTTCGAGAAACCAGCACTTACGGGTAGGCTAGCTCGCTGGCTGCTGTTGCTCTCCGAATTCGATCTGAAATATGTGACACGCAAGTCAGTCAAAGGAAGAGTAGTGGCAAAATTCTTGGCCGATCATCCAGTCGAAGGAGGTGAAGCAGTTGAGTACCTATTCCCAGATGAAGCCATTTTGCACATCGACGACGAATATTAGATGATGTACTTTGACGGAGCATCAAATCAGTACGGGTATGGGATAGGAATGTTGCTGATAGCACCCGACAATTCCCGTATCCCTCTAGCCTTCAAACTCCAGTTCAAAGTCTCGAACAACGAAGCAGAATATGAGGCGTGCATTGCCAGCCTAGAAGCGGCCTTGGAACTAGGGGCAAGACGTTTGGACGTCATCGGGGATTCGAACCTTGTTGTGTCTCAAGCAAACAGAGACTGGAAAGTCAAGGAAGAAAAGATGATGATGTACCACCAGACCTTGGACTTGCTAATCCCTCGGTTTGAAAAACTAAACTTTGCTCATCTTTCAAGAGAGAACAACAGGTTCGCAGATTCTCTAGCAACTCTATCTTCCATGATAGACATCCCATTCGGAATTCGGATGCGTCCAGTCGTCAATGACCAGAAATTTGCGCCAGCCTACGAGTTGATTGCTGCTATAAATGAGGTTCAGGACGAAAACCCCTGGTATTACGACATTTGGAATTTCTTGGAAAAGGAAGCATACCCGCCAGGGGTAAATGCCAAGGATAAAAGGGCAATCAGAAGAATGGCCATCCAATTCATCATCTGTAGGGGTAAGCTGTATAAGAGAGGTCATCTGGGAATGCACAAGCTGTGTGTTGAAGCCGAAGAATCGAAGCGCCTGATGGAGGCCATCCATGGAGGAGAATGCGGCGCGCATATGAACGGAGTAATGCTAGCACGGAAGATCCTCAGACAGGGTTACTACTGGTCCACCATGGAGGAGGATTGTATTAGTTTTGTTCGGCGATGCCACAAGTGTCAGATTCATGCAAACCGCATGGACATCCCGCCGTCAAAGCTGTACAACATGACTTCGCCATGGCCTTTTTCAGTTTGGGGAATCGATGTGATCGGGGCTGTCACTCCGAAGGGGTCGAATGGGTATGAGTTCATCCTGGTTGCGATAGATTATTTCACGAAGTGGGTCGAGGCCCAATCGTATGTAGTGTTGAAGGCGTCACACGTTGCAAAGTTTATCAGAAACAACATCATCTGTCACTATGGTGTCCCGAACGAGATCGTTTTAGATAATGGTTCCCACTTCAAGAAGGAAGTGATTGACTTATTGGAGAAATACAACATGGCTTTCCATAAGTCATCTACATGCCGGCCGCAAACCAACGGAGCGGTTGAGGCCGCCAACAAGAATATCAAACACATACTGTAGAAGATGGTGGAAACCTACCGGGATTGGCCAGATAAGCTGCCATTTGCTCTGTGGGGCTACAGGACTTCAATCAGAACTTCTACCAGAGCGACTCCGTATTCATTGGTCTATGGGATGGAGGCCGTTCTACCTATCGAGATTGAGGTTCCATCATTGCGAGTATTGGCTTAGTGTCAAATAGCCAAACCAGATTGGCAGCAGAGCAGATTTGAGGAACTCATGCTTTTTGACGAGAGAAGACTGAAAGCGCTGTAGCATGTTCAAGGCTATCAGCACAGAATTGCCTGGGTTTTCAACAAGAAGGTTAAGTCCAGGAACCTAAAAGAAGGAGATTTGGTGCTCAAGGACAACCGAGCTCCCATCCACGACCCAAGGGGCAAGTTCAAACCCAATTGGACTGGTCCCTACATCATTAAAGCTATCTGGTCAGGTGGAGCTGTGGTTCTGATGGATCTAGATGGCTTGGAGTTCTCACAACCGATCAATATGGACAAGTTGAAGAAATATTACCCTTGAGAGGCTCGCTAGGCCTAAAACCCGAAAGGGCGACCTAGGCAAAAGTTAGAGCACAAAAAATTGGAAAAGATAAAAACTGAGCTCGCAAGGTTGAAAACCCGCAAAGGGCGACCTTGGCAAAAGTTAGAGCGTAAAATGAGAGTGAAAATACCCGAGTGAACCAAAGCCTGAACTACGTAAGGCTTGATTCCCATCTTTGGGATACGTAGGCAACTTCACCTTGAAGTTCAGCCATAAACTCTTCCCCGATCAACTTTGTCCATTTTGACCATCTCGGTCATCTTTATCCATTAGTATTTATCGCGATCTCCGGTACAATGCTATTCAGACTAGGGGCAACTTTCCGTTGCCGCGACGGTGCAGAGCTATTCAGATTAGGGGCAACTTTCCGTTGCCATGCAGTGCCGCGGTACTCTTCAAACTAGGGGCAACTTTCCAGTTGCAGGAATCTGGGGTTGTGCATCTCAGTGACAGATCTTCGGCGTGTCCAGTTCTGATCCATATCGAAAATGGTTTTGAAAAGTTTTAATAAAAGTTGACTTTGTTCAAATTAATCTCTTTAACAACCAAGACCATTTTTGGACCAAAGCGGAAAATTTTCAGTACCACAACCTTCAATTTCATTGATTTCAAAACAGAGTTCTCCTGCTCTTGTATACAATTGAAGTTGCTTTTTATTACATTCATAAAGAAAACTTGAAAGTACTAATAAAGAAATAAATCCGGGGCATAGTCAAGTCAAGTATCCCTGCGCCCCCTCCTAGAGCTGGTCGAAGCCTTTGACGCCAAGCTAGGCCCAACCTGTGCCTCCTCGTTGAGCCAATCCAAGCACTCGTCAGACAAAGTGCAACTAAAAGTGGGAGCAGGAGCCAGGAGCTCTCTAGTCCTCCATGCTGTGGCATATCGGGCAAGCTGTACACCTCGGACCGGGAAAGCAGCTGGGTACTCAATCCCCTCTGGTGGGCAAATCCGATCATGACCGAACTGGCACAGGAACCGGAACGGAAAGTAGAACACACAGTGGGTCAGACCAATCAACTGGATCCCGATCAGCCGGGACATGCTATAGCTCTTTACCGGGAGATTGAGCCAAGGACAACGCCAAGCAATGCGATCTGTGGACAAATTGCACATCCAGTCAAACCACCACCTTTCATCTGGGGCATCGACCAGGCGCTGTCGAAAGAAATAGCCTCGAGCTGAGTAGGCCGGGCAAGAGTCCACAACCTGTAATTTGTCCATTAACCATACCTGGGGGAGGGATGAAAAAATGAGAGAATAAAGAATAGAGAGGTGTACGATGAGAGAAAATTAAGACAAGGGTTTTGTGAGAAAAATCGAGCCTGAGGGCCAAGTGAATGTGAGCAAATACATATGTAAGATTGGGTGGGAAACATTACCTGCAGCAGCAGTGGACTCTCAGTAAATCTAGTCGTCTCCCGGCGATATACAGAATCCAAGCCCATCAGCGTCTCAGCCAAGGTCATGGCGATGCAGCTCTTTCCTTCTCTCAAGCCTTGAGCAACTTCAATCAAACGAATGCTAGCTCCGCCAAAGCCTAGGGAAAGCAGAAAGCGAGACAGCAAGCACAAGCAAAGGGCGTGTTGCCGGAAACCTTGCCAATAATGATTGCTGCGGTCACCGGTGTCAGAAAAGCAATGGATCAAACCAAGGATATCCAGTTCCCCATTACAGATCAGAGACCGAGCATCATGCGCGGTGAGTCCACACATCCGCCCTAAAGCCTGGGCGTGGCCAAAGCGGAGCTGGGGCAAGATCTCTTCATAGCATTCAGACTCCGTCAAAACCTGAAAATCTTCAAAAGTTGGACATACCTCTTGACCGCCGAAGCTAAAGACATGCGTCACTGGGTTCCAAAACCTGGCCGCGGCATGGAGGAAAAGGAGATGTAGCGGAGTGCAGCTCAGCGTGAATAGTGCATTCAAGCCAAAACCTCGGAAGTTTAACTTTTCCGAGCCATCTAGAGAAGCGATCCAAGCTGTGAGATTTTCAACGAGAAACGACTCCATCTTTGTACAAAACTAAGATGAATTGAATCAAAGCACGGAGCTAAGGCTTTTAAAGAGGGAAAAACACTATTAAGGAGGACAAGTGTCAAAAATTGGACGGCTGCAGGGATAAGTGGCTGGCCGGCCACTTTTTCTGGCAGGCCGGCCACTTCTTATTACAAAAATGGCCGGTGGCCCCCTCTCTGCAAAAAAAAAACTGGCCGGCCGGCTCCCAAAAGTGGCCGGCCATGCTCCAGTGTATGCCTTTGGCCCTGTTTTACCCTCCGAGGGAAAGTTTCAAGCATTTCCATGCAACGGATGTGCCGAAGGCCTCTATTTCCCTCTGTCTTGGATGCGTTCCGTTGCCTAGATCGTCCGAAGTACACTTCGTTTTGTTAAGTCTTGTTTTTCGAGTTGTTGTTTTGCTTATCGAGTTGTTGTTTTGTTTATCGAGTTGTCGTTTTGCTTATCGAGTTGTTTGTCGAGCTGTCATATTTCGTGTTTTTGAGTTCTTACTCTTTGTTTAAGCTTTTTGGTTTAAGTCTTGTTTATCGAATTGTCAACATTATTGCATTTTGTTTATCGAGTTGTAAACTTGCTAAGGTTTTGTTATATCTTAGAAAGTTAAGTTGTTGCGTCCGTTCACTACCTGACTGGGCAGAACGCACAATACACATTTACATTCAATCTCATTATGATGCAAAATGATGCGATATGATGCTAAGTGTTTAAAATACAATACTTTTTTCAAAAGCTGTTTCATCCCATCATGTCTCGCTTGTTACAACATTTTGTAGACTAAGGCCCAAGTTTTACAGAAAATAAAACTGCCCGATAATGTACAATGTGCTACAACTACTAGCAAAAAGATAAATAAAATAGGAAACAGCTGCATCTGCGCTCTCAAGAGCAGTGATAAGAGGCCCTCTTCATTCTCTTCTGCGGAATGGACTCTCCGCCACCATCGCCATCGCCATCATCTGAATCGGAGCCGTCATCCTTGGGGTCCCCCTCAGCTTCGCCTCCACTCCCGGAACCAAGGCCGGAGCCGTCATCTTCATCAGCGGATGTCTCCGACTGACGGTCTGCAACCTCCTCCTCCTCATCCTCATCAGGCTCCTCCTCCACAACATGTGCTCTACGTCTGCGAGACGACCCCTCCCCTCGAGAAGGCCTGGATGGCCCAGCTCCCCGGAAAGGCCTGGATGGCCCAGCTCCGTGAAAAGGCCTGGATGGCCCAGCTCCGTGAAAAGGCCTGGATGATTCAGCTCCTCGAGAAGGCCCAGGTGGCCCGGCCGGCGGCTGAGCATATATCGGAGGCATCTAAGAACAAAGAATTCAAAGTAAATACATCAGTCCAAACATGTACATCAGATGCAGATGCAAACAAAAACTACATGAAGTGGGTGCATGTAAACATAGTGTACAAGTGGGGTGTGTGCAGATGTGCTCTACACAAATAGTCTATCAATGCAGTAGAAATCAACGTGTCATCAGAAGTATGATAAATGCCAGAAAACTAAAGGGTACCTGGAAACCCATGATAGACAACTGTGCCTCCCTTCGCAGGACCATGCCCTCAAGTGAGGCCACCAATCCGATCACCTCCTCCATGTACTCCCTGGGTGGCTGCAGATGCAAGCTCAAATCATCAACGAATAAAGGAGTGTCCAAGTATTTGAATGATAGATAAAAAGCAGTAGAGCATACCGGCGGTGAGTCGGGATCAATGACATATCGATGATCGGGCATCGGAGGCTCTATCAGGATCGGAATCGGAGAGGTAGTCCCATACTGCCACTCCATCAGCTCAGTCGGCATATCCGGCCACCCAGGATGAGGAAGAGTCGGAGGAATCGGGGGAACCGATCTACCCGCACCTTTAGATGTACCAGCCCTGCTGGTGGAAGGGGCGTCTGCAGCCCGAGCCCGGGCCTGGCTCGAAGATGGCATACCGGCAGACCTCATCATTAGAGTGCGAACTCCTGTTAATGGAGGCATCAGATATGTGTGACGGTAAGTGGCGTAGTCCCCCTCCTCAAGATATATCAAAGCGTCAATGCCCAGCATAGCATTGACAACATCCCGAGAAATGTGTATATCAGCAATCCGCATGTCGGCTGGGGGTGCTGAGGGAGGATCCTGAGAAGTGTATCCCCAGACCTGGCACAAGAAACGCTCCCCCAGAAAGAAGGCCCTGCCAACCGGTCCCTCGAACAGGAGTCTGTACCGGGAGGCACCCCACCCTCCAGCAAACTGGAAACGGAGACCCTCACCTAAGGGCGCCCACGGCTGCCATGTAATCTGCGGATAACAGGTGCATAAATCAAACAGAAATCGAAGATGTACAAGACAAATCAAAGATGAAAACAGAAAGAACTGAGAGTTCTGAAGTACCTCCGATGGGCGCACTGTGTCGAAATACTGTCACAGGTAAAGGAGAGACTCCCGAGGCCTTGGCTGGTGCCGGCCTTCAAACACGAGTGAGTACGGGGTCATGAGAGGTCCCGCTACCATCATCTCCGGGGCCAATGTCGGGAAATATACATAAACCCACAACTGTGGAAAATAAAGCAGAATAAGAAATGCTGAGGGCAAAATGTACGATACAGAGTATAAAGTGCGTCGTGTGTGCAATGTGCAAGTAATGAGAAGCAGAAATGTAAATCAAGAGGGCAGAAAGTACCTCCCAGGCTCTCCAGTAGCCGCTGAGTAAGTCCCCTCGTCCGCGGGAAGTCGCGCTCATGTAGCAGTAAAGGGTGGCCAAGCCAGCACCACCCCAGTCGTATCACCTGACCTGTGATAGGTCCACCAAGGCACTTAGCAGATAGAGCCCAACGGTGTTCTCTCTATCAGCAAACAAGGTGGTCCCAAATAGGAACATCAAGAAGCCGCGAGCATACTGCACCGCCTCATCAGGAGTCGCGGGCTCCATCTCCACCCGCTGAAAATGGGAAGAGAACCAGGTGTATCGGACTCTCCCCGAAGCTCTATCAACAGGCGGGCGAGTCCCTAGCAGATATATCCAAGCGGCCACCCACTCGCTCATGTCCTCATCATATGGGATCGCCCAGCCTCCCACATAAAGGCCGGTCAATACAGCGAAGTCAAAAGGGGTCATGGTCATGTCCCCAGTGGCAAAGAAATGGAAAGAGTTGGTGGTGTCCCACCATCTCTCCACCAGGGTGGCCATTAGTGTCCTAGCAGGACAACGAGATAGTCCAGCACAGAAGGGCCCAAACCCTGTCAAGTTGACCAAATCCCGAACGGCCTCCGGGAGCTCAGCATACCAGTCTCTCGCCGTATTAGAGCCGTACCCCCGCACATTACGAGAAGTCACCTGCATTCAGAATGAATAAGTGTTTTAGCATAAAATGAATAAGCTGCGTGCAAATAAAATGAATAGGTTGCGTGCAAAGTAAAGTAAGTGTGTGCCGTGTGTTCACCATCAATCTGGGCTGTGTGTTCAGAAAATTAATTTGGTTTGTGCGTTCAGAAAATCAATGTTTTGGGCTGTGTGTTCAAATCTCAATCAGTGTGGGCTGCGTGTTCACCTTCAGTCTGGGCTGTGTGTTCAGAAAATCAATTTGAGCTGTGCGTTCAGAAAACCGGTGTTTGGGCTGTGTGTTCAAATCTCAATCAGTCTGGGCTGTGTGTTTAGAAAATCAACTTGAGTTGTGTATTCAGAAAATTAGTATTTGGGCTGCGTGTTCAAACCTCAATCAGTCTGGGCTGTGTGTTCAGAAAATCAACTTGAGCTGTGTGTTCAGAAAATTAGTTTTTGGGCTGCGTGTTCAAATCTCAATCAGTCTGGGCTGTGTGTTCAGAAAATCAACTTGAGCTGTGTGTTCGAAAAATTAGTGTTTGGGCTGCGTGTTCAAGCTCTCAATCAGTGTGTGCTGCGTGTTAACCATCAATTTGAGCTGTGTGTTCAGAAAATCAGTGTTTGGGCTGTGTGTTCAACTCTCAATCAGTCTGGGCTGTGTGTTCAGAAAATCATTCTGGGCTGCGTGTTCAGAAAATCAGTGTTTGGGCTGCGTGTTCAACTCTCAATCAGTGTGTGCTGCGTGTTCACCATCAATTTGAGCTGTGTGTTCAGAAAATTAGTGTTTGGGCTGCGTGTTCAAGCTCTCAGTTAGTTTGGGCTGTGTGTTCACCATCAATTTGAGCTGTGTGTTCATAAAATTAGTGTTTGGGCTGCGTGTTCAAGCTCTCAGTCAGTATGGGCTGCGTGTTCACAATCAATTTGAGCTGTGTGTTCAGAAAATCAGTGTTTGGGCTGCGTGTTCAACTCTCAATCAGTGTGTGCTGCGTGTTCACCATCAATTTGGGCTGTGTGTTCAGAAAATCAGTATTTGGGCTGCGTGTTCAACTCTCAATCAGTGTGGGCTACGTGTTCACCTTCAGTCTGGGCTGTGTGTTCAGAAAATCAATTTGGGCTGTGTGTTCAGAAAATCAGTATTTGGGCTGCGTGTTCAACTCTCAATCAGTGTGGGCTGTGTGTTCACCTTCAGTCTGGGCTGTGTGTTCAGAAAATCAATTTGGGTTGTGTGCTCAGAAAATCAGTATTTGGGCTGCGTGTTCAACTCTCAATCAGTGTGGGCTGCGTGTTCACCTTCTGTCTGGGCTGTGTGTTCAGAAAATCAATTTGAGCTGTGTGTTCAGAAAATTAGTGCTTGGGCTGCGTGTTCAACTCTCAATCAGTCTGGGCTGTGTGTTCAGAAAATCAATCTGGGCTGCGTGTTCAGAAAATCAATTTGGGCTGTGTGTTCAGAAAATCGGTGTTTGGGCTGCATGTTCAAATCTCAATCAGTGTGTGTTGTGTGTTCACCATCAATTTGGGCTGTGTGTTCAGAAAATCAATGTGTTGGGCTGCGTGTTCAACCCTCAACCGATGTGTGCCGTGTGTTCACAATAAATTTATGGACTGAGTGCTCAGGAATTCTAGTGATAAGACCGTGTGTCCAGAACGCAAGCAGAATGCAAGAAAAATTCGTAATACGTTACAGAAAAGGTAGGAATGAAGTAAATACCTCTCGTGCCTCATGGGAGAGATGATACTCAGGCTCCTGCAGGAGGAGATCCCCGGGTGCTCGCTCATCAAACTCAGTGAAATGATAAAAAACAGCCCGCGGGAGAACATGTACTGGTGGATCATACCTCTCGAGGATGAAGGGGCGAACCCTCGGGGGCAGAGACATGATGTCAGGCTCGCCTTCGGCACCTGGAGAACCTCCACCGTGGGGAAATTGACCCGCCATTTCAACAAATCTGCAAAAATGAGCAAAAATGAGCAAAAATTGAAAAAAGTCAACAAAAGTCAACTCTCGGGAAGTGAAAAAGTCAACAAAAGACAACTCCCGAGAAAATCTTCCAAATATTGAGACAAACTCACCTCAAGTGGCGAAAATGAGAAAATAAGCCTCGAAACCAAATTTTAATCGGTTCAAAGTGCTTGAAACTAAAAGATTTCGCGAAAACAACTTGCGTAGGGGGTTGGAAAACGCGTATAGAGCCCGGATCTGAGGGAGAAAATGGTTTGGGAAGGAGGAGAGGAAGATTTCGGAGCTGCAAAAGTGAGCTCAAAGTGTTTGGGTGTATGTATTTAAAGAAAAGAGGCTAAAAGGACAAAATTGCCCCCGGATTAGGCAAAGTGCCCGGCCGGCCACTTTTTCTAGCTGGCCGGCCATTTACTTTTCAATAACTAGCCGGCCACATCCTTCTCCCAATAAAACTGGCCGGCCATGTTCCCCACATGCGCTCCAAGGTCCCTGCAAATTTTGAGGAAGATTGGAGTCCCGGAGACCTGAAAAAGTACAAGAGAAGTGCACTTTCTGTCGCGAAATCGCTCCGCCGGAACTTCAGCTTCAACTTTCAATGCATGTCTCATCGTTTACTCATCAAAAGTGAGATGTTTCCTTTTGACCATGTTGTAACCTCTCCGGGAGGTGGGCCGAAGGTCGCGATTGAGTCACCCTCGCTGAAACGCGCGTTCCTTCCCGCATTGCGATACACTTTTCTATCAACACCATAATTGTCTGCATTCGATATCACATTGAACGAATGCTGTTAGATATGTTGTGCTTGTTGAGTTTCTTTATTTTGCAGGCACGATATTGTATGTACGGTTCATTTGAGGCTAGTGCGACCAGACGAATCGCGCAGGTATCGTATCTTCTCCGTGTGAGACATGGCGAGGATTGAATAATTCTCCGCATTCTTAACTGCATGAGATGTAGTTGTTGCTTTGCATTCTTGCTTAAAACTGTTGCTTCTATTTGTGAATACTTGCTTCATTACAGCTTGCTGCATTTGCACGATCATTGAGTTACTTTCGGCTTCTTGCATTGTCAGTTGCATTTCGCCCCTGCCTGCGGGCACATTTGTGTTATTTTATATGTTTGTCTAAGTCTTCGGCCTTGTGAAAAATGGGTCGTCTCTGGGCTTTGACATTCACTCCCGTCACTTATGACTTTCGAGTTCTGTCAAAGAGGGGCAACTGTAGACACCCCATTTTTGACCAACCTTGAGACTCAGACGTCACCAGTTGAGCGCTTGGTGATATTGCATAATGTGCTCGTTCAGAAGTTTCAGAGTCATGGCCGTGAGCCTTGCCTCCGGGTTTCGGGACTCTTTTGTGCTTTGCCTCGGTTTACGAACCAGGCTCGGTTTTCTCTGTTTTCTCTTCGCGAAGGGAGGGAGAGGTCTCGTAGATCATCTCTCAGTGGCCGTAGGCTACGTTTTGTGGTCGTAGGCCATTCTGTCCGTTTGGAGTCCAGTTTCCGGTTTTTCGGAGCCGTTGGCCATGTGCCTCGGTTCGGGACCGCTTAACCACCTCCGTTTGCTCCAGTTTTTGGCATACTTCTTATTTGCTCTCTTTTGAGGGACACTGTGGTCCGAGAGATCAACTTTATGGTCGAACACCACTCCCGGTACCTAACAGCCCGTTTTCGGGGCCTCGAACTGCGCGTTTCGGCCCCCGAACCTTCGTTCTGCATTGGTTTTGATTCATTTTTGGCAGGACCTCTGTTTCATTGGTAGAAAGGCCGTAGAAGGGTGGGAGGCCAATAATTGTTCTGTCAGCCAACTTTATCCCTTCATCGCCCTCCGTCGCCCGATTTTCCTTACTTCAAAGCCAATGTTGACCACCCTTGGACCATTTTCTTGAACTTTTAACCACATATTTGTGATGTACACACCTGGGAGGCCACCAATATTTGGTGGCCGGCCAGTAATTTCTGTTGACCCTTTCGAACCCCTTTGAAAAATGGGTTGTTCTCTCTCCTGGTTCACTTTTTCCAGTGTTCAACCATAGGGTTGTGTTGTGCACACATCAGAGGCTCTCTATTTGTGGTGGCCGGCCATTAATCACACTTGACCCTTTTGACCCTAGCCGGCCGGCCATGGGAAGTAGCCGGCCGGCCACCTGCAACCAATATAACTGGCCGGCCATGTTCCTTGCATCAGCTACAGTGCAGAAGTGTATCTGTTTTCCCCCCAGATTCTGTATCCGGGGGGCTGCATTTTGGAGGGAAACTTGACATGTTTTCCCTCCATTTTGTCCCCCATTTCCCCCCTCTTTTTGCCTATATATCAGAGGCTCCAGCTCTGATATTAGGGTTACAAAAAATCCCCTCAAGCCCTTTGCATTATATCCCTCTCCTTCTCTATTTCCAAGCTCAAACCTTCCAAGTCCTATACCCCTTTCCACACGACCACCAAGCGCCACCCTTCCATCCTTCATTCCAGTAGCTGGAGGCTCTTCTTCAAGGCCTAGGAGTGCTACATCTCAAGCCAAAAGGGTGCCAAAGTCAAGTCTTCAAGGGTAAGCTCCATTTCCCCCCTTTTGGTCCATATTTTGTTCAATACATAAGTCACTCTTTCTTGCTGTTTTGGGCTCCGACCCTAACTGAAGTTAAGCTTATTTTGAGCCATTTTTCATGTTTCATTGAGGTCCTCTCACTGTTTGAGGCCCCCTTGATGTACTTGCTTCATTATCCTTCTTGTATGCCATTATCTTGTGTAGTATTTTTGGCCTAGGTATAATCTGTTTTGAGGCATGTCATAAACTGTAAAGGGACTTATTTTGAGCCCTTCTACAATGTTGTTGAAGGGCTCAATGATTTTTGAGGCTACTATCTTCCACTTGCCTTCATATCTCTATTTTGGCTCCATTTTTGCATGATTTGTTAGCCTATTGTGCTTCTGTTTTTGGGCTCTTTTCAGAACTGAAAACAGTCTTATTTTGACCCCCTCTTCATGTTTCATTAAGGGTCTTTCATGGTTTGAGGCATCTTTCATATACTTTGTGTTATATCTCTCTTTTTGGCCTCATTTTGCATAGCATTTTGGACATATTTGCATACTGTTTTGGGTCCGGCCATCAACTGTAAAATGCATTATTTTTGGCCCCTCTTCAACATTGTTGAAGGGCCCCTTTGTGTTTAAGGCCAGAAACCACTACTTGCTTCTTTGGCCATCTTTTGGCCCATTTCTTGCATGAGAGTTTAGCCATACCTGTGCTGGTTTTTGTGGTTTACCATAAACTGTAAAATATCATATTTTGGGTCCCTATTCAACATTTTTGAAGGGCCCTAATCTATTTGGGGTCAGAAGCTGTGAGTTGCTTCTTTATCTCACATTTAGGGCCATTTTTGCATGCTAGTTTTGCCCTATTTGTGTTTGCTGTTTAGCCTTGCTTAAAACTGTAAACATGCTTATTTTGGGACTGCCTTGAATCTTTCTTCACATGTCATAGTCAAATAATGCATGCTTGATGTAGCTACAAGTCATTTCATGCGCTTAATCTTGCATTTCGGGACCATTTCATGCATCAAGTGCTATTTTGCCATCTTTCGGGGCTGTTTTGGGTCATGTTTTGCTGCTGAAACTTGCATGCTTGTATGCCATATTCCATGCTTGGCCATGTCTTGTTAGAGTGGCATTCGTGCCTTAGGTTCGGCCCTCGGTTTGCGTGCACGCGTGCACGCACCTCGAGTTGTCTCATTTTCATCTTATGGCCTCTTATGTGAGTGTGGCTGAGGTCCACTTGTGTTAGTGTAAGCCCATTTGTGCATTGTGTATGCCGTTTCATTTCATAGCATTGTGTATGCTAGGTTGTATGTTAGCGCATTGTGTATGCCATGCTACCTCGTGCATCGTGTATGCCATTCCATAGCATTTTGCATGCTAGGTTGTATCTTAGTCGCATTTCATGCATGTCATGCATATTGCATTGTGTTTGGGATAGGAATTAGCCTAGGCACGGGAAACGAGGTACGTTTCGTACTCCGAGTGACGGAAAGTGTCTCAATTCCCCAGTCACCGACACTCCGGATTATCCGTGATGGAGTTAGGTTTTTGTTTTGTTTTCATGTGCATTCATTCTATATTGAGTTGCACATTTTGACTCCTCGGCCATCATGCATCGAGATGCGTCATTGGTGGCACGAGGATCGAGGCATGCATACATTTGTGAAAATACATTGCTATGCCCCTTTCCTGCTCTCTGTTGCAGCAAATCAAGAATTAGCAACCTTCCGGAGCTTGGCGCGCTTTCCAAGAAAAATTACAAAATTCAGGGTAATCGGGGCATCCCAGTGGATTTCCGCGCAAGGCAGCCCAGACATGCATCATTCATCAGAGTCAAGGCAGTCCCTGGCTTGCATGCCAGTTTATAGCTTTTCTTAGTTAGTTTGTAAATTAATTAGGAATTTTTTTATATTCGGACTATATTATTCGGACTGTATTATTTGGACTGTACTATTTATTCGGACCCACTGCACGAGGGCACGACTGTAATAAGTGTGGGTGAGTGTGATGTATGTCTTCCAACCCCACGTCTTTCTTCCCTTTTATTTACCTGCTTATGATGGCTAGATTAGGGCATGTTTCAATTAGCATACAGTATGATAGCATGTTTGCATTCATTCATCTATTTTGCATGCACCGGGCTCGGCGCATCATACTAGCTACATTGTATTTTCAATTCCAAGTTGAATACATGTTAGTTGTAGCATTTCATATGCCATGTTTAGAATAGCCGAGCCTGCTATAGTTGCATTTTGCATGTGTTGCATTAGGCATTTCTGTATAATTAGGATCATGCATGGATTTCTAATAAGCTTCTTTTTGGTTTGGAGTACTCGGTGAGTTTTATGCTTTAGCATCCTTGCATGCGTGTGAGTGACTGCCATGAATAGCATGCTTACCATGAGGCTAATTGCTTATGTGATATAACTGCCTGAATGCCTGTGGGTGAAGGTTGGGTTACTTGGATTGGAATAAATCATCAACTGTTTGTTTTAAGCCCACTAGATAGTGGTAAAACCATCTTTTCTAAGCCTACCTGAGGGTGGCAAAATCTGCATTCTAAGCCTACTTGCGAGTAGCAAACCATCTTTCAAATAAACAAACATGAAATGTTTTGTTCCAATTCAGGCGACCCAGTCTATACTTGTATGCTGTGCGCATCACATAGTAAATCTAGGCTAATAACCGGAATAAGAACATACAATGTTTTCAAAACTTGATATCATGGTTAGTAGAGGCCGATCTTTGATCGGGCGAGCGGCTCACGAAGTGACCTTCCCCAATCGTACCCAAGTTCCCGAGCCGAGGCAACTTTGGTGATGACGCACACGTGGCCTTAGGCAACGAGTCAGGGTTTCCTAAATTTCCCAAAATAAAATATTTAGGTGGCGACTCTGTATCTGGCAAAGCAGTCCATGTTTGGCACTTCTTTCAAAATCTATTTTCTCAAAACGATTTGCCGGGTTTGGACTCTTTGGTTCAGACTTAGAACCGAGACAATTTGAGAGTCCTGAGCTGTAGTGACCTGAAATGAACAGAACGGGAGCTCACCCTCTCGGGGCGTTCGGGGACGTCTACAGCAACTTTGAAGTCTAAAACATTAAATAAGAATCATATTCCAGCTACAGAGTACTTGAAAGTTCACTTCGAAGGATTTTATCTTTTACAAGAAACCTAAGAGCAAGCCCCCAATCTCTTTGAAGCAGACCAAACCTAAGCATTCTTGCATTCTTAGGCATAAAATGTGCTTCGAAGTCAACTACCTGCTTTCAAAACCCTAGGCAGATGTTTGACATCTGGCTTTGGAGCCAAATCTTGGCTTCGAAGCCAGATATTTGTTTTCGAAGCCAAACTAAATGTTTGAGATATGTTTCCCTCCCAAACAATCAGCCTTGAGAGAAACTTTTCTTGTTGTACTTTTAGGACTCCTATGAATTTTAAGACAAAGGCTCAAACTCATATGGATGCCAAAATCAATCAAACAATTATCTCTGGTCTTTTTACCCATTCAAACTGATTGGGCATCTTTCGGACATAAAGGTTTAAAAAACCCTTTCCCTTCGCGCTTTTAACTTACTTGCTCGCCCAAAACACAAACCCTTCATTTCTATTGCTCTCTCCTCTTTTTTAATCTTTTTCTCAGCTTCGTCCTCCAAAAAATTTTGCTAATGGCTTCTTCCTTCTTGAAAGTACCAGTTGTGGAGCGCATGAGCCCATCTGTTGCTTTCAAGAGGGTCATTACTGAAGAGTGTGAGAAATATAAAGATGGTGAACAAAGTGCCATTGATGGACGCATTTTCATTCCCTGTCGTCACGAGTAACAAGAATATGTGCTTGGGCCCATTTTTAGGGAGCCTCCTGCTTAGTTTCTTTCTTTATACCCGCATTTGGAGAACCACTGTCTCCTCTACGAAGGTGGCTTGGATTGGGGAAGCTGAAGGATGAAAAGACCCCATCACTGCTGGTCCACAGTAAGGCTAGAATGGGAAGAATGATACGATTGAGTTATTCCCGCCAGGTCATTGGATCTCCAAGAAATTTTCCTCTTCGATGCCCTCCAACTATCCAGGTTCACTATTTCGGAGGATCCATTTTTAATACCTGCTGCTCTTTTGTTTTTGGAACTCTGCTTTTAATTTCTTCCAGTTTAGATGTGGTATGATGGCCCCTACTGCCCTTGACATCTGCCACCTTTTAGGGTTATCCCCTACTAGCACTCCCTTTGGCCTAGACTATCCTGACCTGAACGTTTCTTTTTCTATTCCTCCTCTGAATTCATCCTCTAGTGACTTTGTCAAATCTGAGAACAAAAGGAAAGGTCCTATAACTGATAGGGAACTCTTTTATTTTTTTATTGTATTGGCTTTGTGAATTCCTCTTCTGTAGCTCCTTTTAGAAGATTATGCCTGAGTTTGCCCCTCTTGCTAAAGCTTTTATTTTGCATAAAAAGGTAGCTTTAGCTCTATATGTTTTGGGTCATGTCTACAGAACTTGCTTCCAATTTTGTGAAAAACCCATGGATGCCAATCAATGAGGCCCATTTTGGATACTTCAACTCTGGCTTTTTGCATATTTCATTGACTTCCACTCTAAATGCCTAAGATTTTTATCACCAGACCCTACCTCTTATGGCATGAAGTTTGCTAGGATCTCTCTTTACCCTTCCAATTTTGCCATCTACTTTTCTTTTTTCCATCAACTTCTAGCTTCCCCTTCTAGCCTCTTTTTCTGTCACTTCGAAACCAACCTTGGACCAGCTTGGCTGAGGACCTTTTTGGGTGACAAGTCCTGCTCTATGCCTTAACACAAAGCTATGTGGGCTTCCATTCTGATTCCAAGGGAGCTTTTCATTGGCACTGTGAATCCTAGAGCTTATAAGTGCATTTCTGAGCCTTACTGCCCTACTCAATTTGCTAGGCAATTTGGATTTACTCAAGGGATTCCTATCTCTCTCTACAGCCAATCTAACTCAAATCTTGTAAGCAGAGGCCTGAAGGTCCCAAAGTCCAGACTGGAGGAAGCAACCTCTAAGTTGTTCCAAGACTTAATTGATTTTGAATACTTACCCTTCACTCCTCAAGGCAATACATTCAAAAGATATTAGCATTGGTGGATGACCAAAATAGAGGTACACTTGGCCATCCTTCCTCAATATTTGTTAATGGGACGAAATGTGCCTCAGGCCAAGTCCATGGGGAATGGGCTCATCACGGCTTCTACTACTCCTGTTATCCGAACTCCTACTCCTGCTGCCACAGAGACTACTCCTGTTGCCTCTCCTCATCCTCGTAGAGTCACCAGGGCTACTTCAAAGAGAGGCATGCACTTTCATTTTTCCTTTCTCTCCTCTTTGCAATGCTTATAATGCCTTGCTGATCTACTTATAGCTTTCTTTCTGATGCAGGAGCTTC
Source organism: Camellia sinensis (assembly GCF_055761805.1). Taxonomy (NCBI): domain Eukaryota; kingdom Viridiplantae; phylum Streptophyta; class Magnoliopsida; order Ericales; family Theaceae; genus Camellia; species Camellia sinensis. Next base: position 24,789,877 of record NC_138964.1, on the reverse strand, counting down.
ACAAGTAGACTCTCCTCAAAGGGGTCAAGCCCTAAGCATTCTTAAAGACAAGCAACAATAGCAAAAGAAGAGAAAACTTATGCTTGATCTTGAAGAGGAGGAGGTATCTGAAGAAACACCACCTAAGAGGAGGAATAAAATAACAGTCTCCTTATAGACACCCCATTTTTGGGCACCACTAATTGATCACTCCATGATGAATGTTGTGCTATGCAAATGTTTGATTTCTTCAGCAAGAAGAGCTTCTAAATCCCAACCTTGCACCCCATTTTGGACCAAAACTATTTTAGACCTTAAAACCCCCTCTTTCAAAATATTTTTGAAAATGTTTCTACGATATTCCGAAGCTCGCATTTCGTTAAAAATTGTGCTTTTCGATAAACCGAGTAAGAACAACGTGGAAATAAATGAAATAGAGGTGAACTCTTTGAAAAATCTTTTAAACATCTTATTTAGAGGTTTGGAGTTGAATAAAATTGGAGGAGAGGAAAGAAACCTAGTTGGGGAAGAAGTTGGGCACAAACCGTTAAGAGATAACCAAGCAACCTTCACTAAATCAGGTGTATCCTTTTACACACTTGGAATTAAGTTATGAGGCCACCACCATTGGAAAGTATACTTCTGGGGCTTCAATTTGGACTCAAGAATGACCTACAAAGGAGTCCAGATGAAGGAGATATGTCTATTTGAAGTTGGGCTTGGAAGCAGATTTTTGGTGGCCGACTGGCCACCATTGATAGCCAACTTGCCATCATTGGTGGCCGACCAGCCACACTTCTGACTTGTTGTCCAATGGTGAAAAACCAACATATTTTGTGCCAGCTGTCCTCCAAAAGCTCCAACTCTCTAGGGCTTGATATTTTCGACTGAGGGATTGTTTTTTCTATATATAGAGGACCTTCCTCTCATGTTTCAAGGTTAGAAAATAGTATGAGTGAATAAATATTTTGGAAAATATCCTCTCTCTCTACAATCCCCTCTCTCTAAAATTCTCTCTCTTTTTTGCAACTTGTATAGCCTATGCCCAAACACACCAAACCAAACCTAGAGAGCTTCTTGCTGAGGTGATTTAGGCTTGGATTTTAGCTCTTGAAGCACTTGAGAGTGTGAAATTGGTTGGTTATGACTTAAGGGTTCATTCCTCTCCAAGAGGTATACTTCTCTTGCTTTTGCACCATCTCTAGAACACTTGTTTTCCATGTTTTCTTGTTGTTTTTAAGCTCTTTAAAACCTATTTTTTATGGGCTGAAGCTGTGGCTTAAGACTATTAAAGGTAGAGGGGTTAATCACGCTTCTTTGAACCTTGTTCTCTAAGTCATTCCACTTGTGTTTCTCATTCTTTCATCAACTTTTTTTTGGCTTTTTACCACTGAGTTTTAGAGGTTTCTAGAGGCTAAAAAAGTGGTTTTGAAGTCCTAAAAATGGAGGGGTTAGCCACCCCTCCTTTGGCTTGTTTACTAACTTAAATTGTTTCATGTTTTAGCTTTCATTCCAGCACATTTTTATACTATTTTTGGACTGTAAAAACTCTATTTTTTGGGCTAAAGCTTGGGTCCTAACGCCATTAAAGGTTGAGGGATTAATATTCCTTCTTTCCCACCCTTTTACTATATTTGTCCAAGCTTTTAAACACTGAATTTCAGAGTAATTTCAGTGGTAAAAATCATGTTTTGAAGTTCAAAATAGGAGGGGTTAGCCTCCTCTCCTTATATCTTGTTTGCTAGCCTAGATATCTCTATTTGTTAGCCCATTTTTCTAGCAATTTGTAGTTTAATTCCAGCATGATTTAGGCTCTTTTTTGGACTGTTGTAACTCTTTTTTTTTGGCTAGTTAAGTCATTTGAGTCATGTTTTGCATAGTTATAGTGTAAGTCCTTTCACTAGCTTGGTGTTTTAAGGCTTTAACCACCATTGGTTTGAGTTGATTGCGTGTTTTAGTGCTTTTTATTACCTAATTTCAGCACTTATAATCTCTGCAATCTCCCTTAATTCCTTACTTTTTTGTTTTGCTTTGAAAGTGGTTTCAAACAACTTGTTTACCTATACGTGAAATGGAGGTGCTACACCCAACGGTTTAATCCCTTAGGGGGTTCATTACCAACAGTGTAATTCCTTTTTCATGGCTAAAGAAATTTTTGGTTTGTGCCTTTTTTTCCATTAGAGAACACTGTAACTAAAATGGGTAAACAAAATTGGCAAGTAAAAGATGCAAGATAACCATTCTTTGTGTTGCATTGCATGTATTCAAATCGGATGTTAGTTTGAACATAAGGAAAATGGAACATTTCATACTCAAAAGTGATGAAATGTACCACTTTCCTTGGTCTCTATTGCCCTTGATCATGCATGATAGGGTGATGGACATTTTGGTCTCGTTTTGCATTTATTAAACTTGCACAATTGGTTTCACAAGCCATCATGCAATGAAATTGCTTGATTGATGGTTTATGAACCAAATTTGTCACTCCTTTGATTTCCTCATGAAAAATAGAGATAAAATGTGCAAACAACCCTTGACAAACACGCTGTTTTGCTCTCTATTGCAGCAAGGAAGTTCAGGACAGCAGTGGCCGATAGCTACCACCAGTGGCCGACCGACCACCACCAGTAGACGACCGGCCACCAATTGTAGCCGACTAGCCCCCTGTCGGCCACCAATGAAATTTGTACAGTGTGTTGGTAAGATGGAGCAGAGGTGTTCTGGAAGAGGGAAGAATTTTCAGTGATCAAATGTGCAAACAGAGGCTTGCCGCAGCAAAACAACCGCTTTTCGGGTGGAAATTGAGCACGTGCATGAGCCTCCCTTTCATTTCAAGCTTATTTAACGTTTAAATATCTAGCTTAAATACGCGTTGTAATTAATTAGTTGTAGCTAATTAAGAGTTGTAAATAATTAGTTAGTTTAACTAGTTATTCGATTTCGCTTTGTAATAATTAGTTAACTAGAATAGTTAATTAATTTCAGTTTGCAATAACTAGTTAGCTTAATTAGCCTACTTAGCTAGTTAGCTTTTATTCGGACCCTCCTTTGTGAGGGTGTAATGTTGTAATAAGTGTGCGTGCGTGCATGTATATTTTTCCAACCCCACGTCTTTTTCCCTTTTATTTAATCACTTTTGATGGTTAGATTAGGGACATGTTTTAATTAGCATATCGCATGTTTGCATCCATTCATATGTATTGCATGCACTGAGGCTCGATACATCATTCAAACTGCATTGCCATTTCAATAGTTCTTTGGATACTTGTTTAATCGCATGTGTTTAAATCGATCCATATACCATATTAGTAGCCGAGCCTATTAAATGCATATTGTGTGTGTTGCATTAGACACTTAACATAGTTAGGAGTCATGAATATTTTACTAACTCATATTTTCTTAGCTCGGAATAATAGGTGAGCTTTTATGCTTTAGCATACTTGCATGAATGTAAATGTTGCCATGTTTAGTATGCTTGCCATGAGGCTATATGCTTAAATGTTTGTGGATGAAGGCTTGTTGTTTGAATTGGAACGATTCAATAAATGTGCGTTTTAAGCCCACTTTGCACTTTGACATTTAAAAATTCGTTTCACTTCGTTGACTACCAATTGAGAATCTCCAAATATATCAACTGAATGAGCTTGTAATCCAATAAGCATTTCCAGTCCCATTATCAAAGCTTCATATTCAGCTTCATTATTTGAACAAGCAATTTGATCAACCCTGAAACCATGTGTGGTTTCTACACCTTGTGGTGACTTGATTACAACACCAATTCTAGTCCGACCATTGGCCTTTGATCCGTCGAACCACATATGCCATGGCTCAACATTGGCCATACCAAGATCCATTATCTCCTGGCTTTCTGTTTGATATGGATGATCTGCCAAGAAGTTAGCCAAAACTTGTCATTTTACTACCTTTTAGGAAACATATTCTAGATGAAATTTTGACAAAGCTAATATCCATTTGCCAAGTCTTCCTCTCAACATAGGTCTAAACAACATGTACTTAACCAAGTCTGTGATTGCATTTACCAAGACAACAATAAGCAAAATATAATATCTTAATTTCATTGCTGCAAAGTACAATGCAAGGCACAACTTTTCGATAGCTGAGTATTTACATTCACAAGAATTTAAAAACCTACTAAGGTAATAAACTGCTTGCTCGTTACCTTCTTCATTGTTCTAGGCTAGGAAAACTCCTAATGAATCTTCTCCTGCAGCAATGTATACCTTCAAGGGCTTGTCACTTCTTGGCGGCAACAACACTGGAGGCTTAGCCAAGTAGGCTTTAATTCCTTCGAAAGTAGCTCGATGCTTTGCTGTCCACACAAACTCCTCTTTATCTTTCAACTTTAACAAAGAAGAAAATACTTTCCCCGCAGTGTTAGAAATAAATCTTAGAAGAAAATTAACCGGACTAAGGAGCTTTTGTACTTCTTTCTTATTTGATGGATGTTTGGCCTCAATGATGGCTCTGGCTTTATTTTGATCAATCTATATTCCCTTCTTGTGCACAACATACCCCAAGAAGTTTCTAGCTGATACACCAAAAGCACATTTGAGATAATTAAGCTTTAACTTAAACATTCTCATTCTTTCGAAAGCTGCTTCCAAGTGAACCAAGTGTTCCTCTATAGACTGGGATTTTATAACAATACCATCAATGCAACACTCTAGGTATCCTCCAATAAGATCATGAAAGATAGTATTCATTGCCCTCTGATATATTGCCCCAGTATTCTTTAGACCAAATGACATTTTTACCCATTCGAAGGTACCAATATTCCTAGGACACCTGAATGCTGTCTTATGGATATCCTCCTCTGCAATGCAGATCTGGTTGTAACCAGAATGCCCATCCATCATAGACAAAACCTTGTGTCCTATTGAACTATCTACCAATAGATCCACTATAGGCATGTGGTATTCATCTTTTGGAGTTGCCAAGTTCGGATTCCTAAAATTGATTCATACCCTCATCTTGCCATTCTTTTTAACCACAGACACAATGTTAGACAACCATTCAACATACCTGGCTATTCTAATGAAACCTGCCTTAAGGAGCCTGAGAATTTCCTCATTCACTTTCTGAACTACTTTAGGGCTCATCCGTCTTGGTTTCTGCTTGTGTGGTTTGAAGTTAGGCTTCATAGGGAGCCTAAGTTCCACTAATGACCTATCCAATCCTGGTAGTTCATTATAAGACCATGCAAAACGATCCTTATATTTCTTTAAAACTACCAACAACTAGTTCTTGTCAAGAGAACTTAACCAAGCACTGATATAAGTGGGTTGCTCTGCAGAACCTTCCCCTAAATTGACTTCTTCCAAGGGGTCTTATACTTGAGCACTTACTAATGCTTCTCCTTCGACTTCTTTTGCCTCCGAAGCAACTTCTTTGTTTTGTTCTGCTCCTACTTTATCTTTGCCTTCTTCCTTATAGACAAAATCTACCAATAAGGCTTCTTCTTCTTGTGCTTCTTGGACTTTTGTTTCGATGTCCAATGCATAGTACTTATCAAGGGCCAGAGGCCTGACCTGTTGTTGCTTCTGCTTATAGCCAACCACCATGGCTTCCCTTTCTTATTCCTGAGCCTTCTGGACTATTGATTTTATGTCCAAAGCTAAAAACTTAGTTAAAGCCAAGGGTCTGGCTTCTTGGGTCTCTTCTTCTTGCCTACAACCAGGCATCATTATCATTCTTGGTGATGAACTCTTTATAAGCACTCTCCTGCACTAAGTGCTTTAGGTGTGCTATTTTCTCATTAGCGAACACTTCAGTTGTTCCATCAGGTTTCCTCAATATACTAAGTAGTGTCACTCCTTCAGTATATAACTTGGCCTGCGCAAAGTCAGCACAAGCGATAAAGCATTGAGGATCTGCGTTGATCTCCTCTGTCTCTTCATTGCATTGGGCCATCATTATTTTTGAATGCAAAGAGGAAGGCACACATTTGTTGGTGTGGATCCTATCCCGCCAAGTAAAGCATTATACTTGGCATTACTAGCTATAACAAAGAATGCTATCATGCAATCTCTGGTTCGCATACTCAAGTTGATGGGCAGGATACCCTGAGCCATCTACTTATCCCCAACGAAGCCAGCAATGGTTGTGCTGGTTGGGATTAATCTGGGGTTTCTTTTTCCTAATTTCTTCAAAGAGGACTTTGGAAGCAGGTTCACTGCTGCCCTATTATCCACTAACACCCTGTTTATTTGTATCACATCGAAATAAGCCTTGATGTACAAGGGCTTAACGTGCTGCATCATAGATGTTGTAGGGTACACAAAGGGATACAAGAGATTAATCTCACCTCTTCACTTTCATCTTCAGTTTCCATTAGTGTGGCCACTTCAGACTCATCTTGAATCATGCTAACCTGTGAATCTTCACTAGAAGCTGGAATAGGGTCACCTTCCTGACCTTCTTGGTTTCCATCTTTAGCCTGGAACTCCTATGGCAATATATATACCATGTTTACTAACACTGGAGGAAATGAGTCAAACTGAACTGCTGGCTGCACTTGCCTCTTTTCCAAATTAACTTGTTCAGTTATTTCGGAAGCATCTTCTATACTGTACTCTGTTACCTCAGTACTAGTGACTTCCTTCGAATCAACTCATTTGTGGTCTGCTTCCGTTGGCTTTTCAACGAAGAACGTCTGTTCAACCATGAAGGCTTCAAACACCTCATCTTCAACCATTTCTTTCTTTTGGCCTAGTTCAACTTCTCCTTCTGTCTCATTGTCGCTTTCCATCAAGGCCTTTTCAAGACCTGCTAAGCTAGATCTTTCCTTGGCTTTCAGTTTAGTGTGAACCTTAGCCAACTGCTCTCTGCCAACACTTCTTCTGTTTCGAGGAGTCAATTTTGGACTTTCTTTTTCCTCTATCTGGCCTTTTGACTAGGCCAATGAAGAACTCTCTTCACTTTCCTTCAGATCCTTTTGGTACTGGGTGTACCTTCGCTGGATCTTTCTCCTTTGAGACCTAGAGATTACTGGAACCATGTCTCATTCTTTTGTTTTTGGGCGCTTGAGTAATACCTAATTATTTGGAGCTATCAATGGAGGTTTAATCATTCTGCATTGGTCTCTAAAGACACTTCACTGTGCAGGTACTTCCTTAGGCTTATTCTGCATGACAAACTAGTCTGGCATCCTAGGTACCCATAAACTGATTAGTTTAGTTGCTGAACTTGCTTTCCCAGTCTTTGAAGCCACCTTCAAAGCTAACTTTTGAGGCCAGTCACTTCCCCTGGCACCTTGTCTTGAGTTTAATTCAGGCCTTGTTTCAAGGTAGTTGCCTTGCATCTTGTTCGAAGTTGACTTTAGAGGCCAATAACTAGCTCTAATTGCCTGATTTGAGCCTAATTCAGGCCTTCTCTCAGTATAATTCCCTTCCATCCTGTAGTAATTGGGTGGTTTGAACTCATGCATAGGTCTCTTACCCTTGGATTGCATTCTAGTAGCTGGTGGTCCAGCTAAGAATGGCTGTTGTTTGGGACCAGTTGGGTATAGCCTCTTGTTGTAGGTATTGGTTAGCTTAGGGCGTCTTTATACATCCTTGTAATATTGTTTCCCATCAATTGAGAGCCCTTTCAGCAATTTGTAACTTAACCTGCATCTGGGACACATCCGTTGCATGATAGCTACCTCAAGAGATTTATCATCTAGTGCTTCCTCACTAGAGTCATCCATTTGGTCCGCAAAGCGCTGTCCATTTGTTGGTGAACTTCTGGTATCCTTCTTGAAAGCAGCCTGGCTGGCAACATGCATATGGACATTAACCTCCTCCAATTCCTTCAAGGATAGGTTTTTGAAATTTGGCACGCAAACATTGACTGCAACTTCTCCAATCTCTGGGAACGGGTTGGTGTCAATCCCATAGCTTTCTCTATTTTAGCTGGAAACTTTAAACTCCTCTTTTGAATCTGTTCTTAGATCTTGTCCCGAAAAATAATACAGTTTTTAGTTGAATGAGACCAAGAGTTGTGCCATTTATAGTAGATTTTCCCTTTAAGTTCTTCCGGGGTAGGGATCTTAACTCCCTTTGGTAACTTTAGGAAATTTGCTACAAGCAAATGATCAAAAATGTCAGCTGCTTTTGTTAAATCAAAAGACTACTTCCTATGAAGGTCTTTCTTTTTAAACTTCTGGTCTATTGTAGTGTCCTTATGAATTAACGCCTCCCAGGCCATAGGCTCTTTCCCTACGATCTCTGCTGTATCAATTTCATAATTAGGGTCCCTATAATAAGTCTTATATGATACATTACTTCGATCCTGTTCTTCTTCAAGTAAAGATCCATATCTAGACACCATATAGATTAATTCCACTAAGTCTCGAAACTCAGTTGAATAGAACTACTTTGGAAGCCAAAACTCTAAACCATTTTGAGCCAATCTCACAGATTCAAGCTCTAGTAAAATGACCCTACATTTGTTTCGTGCCCTTTTGAATCTGCTAATAAATTGAGCAACTTTCTCATTAGGCCTTTGGCTTAACCTTGGCAAATCTTCCATGGAAACTTTAGGTTCTATTTGGAAGTATTGGGCGTGAAATGCCTCTTCCATTTTGTTGCCAAGTTTGGATAAAGCCAGGTGTAAGGTTAATATACCATACAAAGGCTAACCCAGCTAAAGAATTTGGAAAGAGTTTTAGTCGGCCCTGAGGTGTCATGCACCAAAGGGGGCTCCGAATCCGGAGACCTGGCTTGGCCAATTGTGATGTCCACAAAGGGCTCTCCGAATCCAGAGTTTTAGTCGGCCCTGAGGTGTCATGCACCAAAGGGGGCTCCGAATCCGGAGACTAGGCTTGGCCAATCGCGATGTCCATGACGGGGCGCTCCGAATCTGGAGTCTTAGTTGGTCCAGAGGTGTGATGCACTAAAGGGGGCTCCGAATTCGGAGACTTTAATCAGCCCTAAGGTGTCATGCACCCAAGGGCGCTCCGAATCCGAAGACTTGGTTTGGCCAATCGTGATGTCCACGAAGGGCGTTCCGAATCCGGAGTCTTAGTCGGCCCTGAGGTGTCATGCACCAAAGGGGGTTCCGAATCCGGAAACTTTAATCGGCCCTAAGGTGTCATCCACCCAAGGGGGCTACGAATTTGGAGACTTTAATCGGCCCTGAGGTGTCATGCACCAAAGGGGGCTCTGAATCCGGAGACTTGGTTTCGCCAATCGCGATGTCCTCGAAGGGCGTTCCGAATCCGGAGTCTTAGTCGGCCCTGAGGTGTCATGCACCAAATGGGGCTCTGAATCCGGAGACTTGGTTTGGCCAATCGTGATGTCCATGAACGGCACTTCGAATCCGGAGTCTTAGTCGGCCTTGAGGTCTCGTGCACCAAAGGGGGCTCTGAATCCGGAGACTTGGTTTGGCCAATCGTGATGTCCATGAGGGGCACTCCGACTGGCCAATCGTGATGTCCATGAAGGGCGCTCCGAATCCGGAGTCTTAGTCGGCCCTGAAATGTCATGCACCAAAGGGGGCTCCGAATCCGGAGACTTGGTTTGGCCAATCGTGATGTCCGCGAAGGGCGCTCCGAATTTGGAGTCTTAGTCGGCCCTGAGGTGTCATGCACCAGAGGGGGCTCCGAATCCGAAGACTTTAATCGGCCCTAAGGTGTCATGCACCCAAGTGGGCTCCGAATCCGGAGACTGGGCCTGGCCAATCTCGATGTCCACAAAGGGCGCTCCAATTCCGGAGTCTTAGTCGGCCCTGAGGTGTCATGCACCAAAGGGGGCTCCGAATCCGGGGACTTGGTTTGGCCAATCGTGATGTCCATGACGGGCGCTCCGAATCCGAAGACTTTAATCGGCCCTAAAGTGTCATGCACCCAAGTGGGCTCCAAATCCGGAGACTTGGGAGGGCCAATCGTGATGTCCACAAAGGGCGCTTCGATTCCAGAGTCTTAGTCGGCCCTGAGCTGTCATGCCCCAAATGGGGCTTCGAATCCGGGGACTTGGCTTGGCCAATCGTGATGTCCATGAAGGGCGCTCCGAATCCGAAGTCTTAGTCGGCCCAGAGGTGTCATGCACCAAAGGGGACTCCAAATCCGGGGACTTTAATCGGCCCTAAGGTGTCATGCATCCAAGGGGGCTCCGAATCCGAAGACTTGGGCCAATCGTGATGTCCATGAAGGGCGCTCTGAATCTGGAGTCTTAGCCGGCTTTGAGGTGTCATGGACCAAAGGGGGCTCCGAATTCGGAGACTTTAATCGGACCTAAGGTGTCATTCACCCAAGGTGGCTCCGAATCCGGAGACTTTAATAGGCCCTGAGGTGTCATGCACCAAAGGGGGCTTCGAATCCGGAGACTTTAATCGCCCCTCAATTGTGATGCACCCGAGGGGGCTCCGAATCCGGAGACTTGGTTTGGCCAATCGTGTTGTCCATGAACGGTGCTCCGATTGGCCAATTGTGATGTCCATGAAGGGAGCTCCAAATCCGGAGTCTTAGTCGGCCCTGAGGTGTCATGCACCAAAGGGGGCTCCGAATCCGGAGACTTGGTTTGGCCAATGATGATGTCTGCGAAGGGCCCTCCGAATTCGGAGTCTTAGTCGGCCTTGAGGTGTCATGCACCAAAGGGGGCTCCGAATTCGGGGACTTTAATTGGCCCTAAGGTGTCATGCACCCAAGTGGGCTCCGAATCCGGAGACTTGGCTTGGCCAATCGTGATGTCCACAAAGGGCTCTCCGAATCCGTAGTCTTAGTCGTCCCTAAGGTGTCATGCACCAAAGGGGGCTCCAAATCCGGAAACTTGGCTTGGCCAATCGTGATGTCCATGATGGGCGCTCCGAATCCAGAGTCTTAGTTGGTCCAGAGGTGTGATGCACTAAAGGGGGCTCCGAATTCGGAGACTCTAATCAGCCCTAAGGCGTCATGCACCCAAGGGGGCTCCGAATCCGAAGAGTTGGTTTGGCCAATCGTGATGTCCACGATGGGCGTTCCGAATCCGGAGTCTTAGTCGGCCCTGACGTTTCATGCACCAAAGGGGGTTCTAAATCCGGAGACTTTAATCGGCCCTAAGGTGTCATCCACCCAAGGAGGCTTCGAATTCGGAGACTTTAATCGGCCCTAAGGTGTCATGCACCCAAGTGGGCTCCGAATCCGGAGACTTGGCTTGGCCAATCGTGATGTCCACAAAGGGCTCTCCGAATCTGTAGTCTTAGTCGGCCCTAAGGTGTCTTGCACCAAAGGGGGCTCCGAATCCGGAGACTTGGCTTGGCCAATTGTGATGTCCATGATGGGCGCTCCGAATCCAGAGTCTTAGTTGGTCCAGAGGTGTGATGCACTAAAGGGGGCTCCGAATTCGGAGACTTTAATCAGCCCTAAGGCGTCATGCACCCAAGGGGGCTCCGAATCCAAAGAGTTGGTTTGGCCAATCGTGATGTCCACGATGGGCGTTCCGAATCCGGAGTCTTAGTCGGCCCTGACGTGTCATGCACCAAAGGGGGTTCTAAATCCGGAGACTTTAATCGGCCCTAAGGTGTCATCCACCCAAGGGGGCTTCGAATTCGGAGACTTTAATCGGCCCTGAGGTGTCATGCGCCAAAAGGGGCTCTGAATCCAAAGACTTTAATCGGCCCTCAGGTTTCAAGCACCCAAGGGGGCTCTGCATTCGGAGATTTTAATCGGCCATGAGGTGTTATCCACCGAAGGGGACTCCGAAACCGAAGACTTGGTTTGGCCAATCGTGATGTCCACGAAGGGCGCTCCGGTTGGCCAATCGTGATGCCAACGAAGGGTGCTCTGAATCCGGAGTCTTAGTCGGCCCTGAGGTGTTATGCACCAAAGGAGGCTCCGAATCTGGAGACTTGGTTTGGCCAATCGTGATGTCAACGAAGGGTGCTCCGAATTCGGTGTCTTAGTGGGCCCTGAGGTGTCATGCACCAAAGGGGCTTCGAATCCGGAGACTTTAATCGGCCCTGAGGTGTCATGCACCCAAGGGGGCTCCGAATCCGGAGACTTGGTTTGGCCAATCGTGATGTCCACGAAGGGCGGTCCTATTGGCCCATCGTGATGTCCACGAAGGGCGCTCCGAATCCGGAGTCTTAGTCGGCCCTGAGGTGTCATGCACCAAAGGGGGCTCCGAATCCGGAGACTTGGTTTGGCCAATCGTGATGTCCACGACGGGCGCTCCGAATCCGGTGTCTTAGTGGCCCTTGAGGTGTCATGCACCAAAGGGGGCTCCGAATCCGTAGAATTTAATCGACCCTAAGGTGTCATGCATCCAAGGGGGCTCTGAATCCAGAGACTTTAATTGGCCTTGAGGTGTCATGCACCCAAGGGGGCTCCAAATCCGGAGACTTGGTTTGGCCAATCATGATGCCCACGAAGGGCGCTCTGAATCTAGAGTCTTAATCGGCCCTCAAGCGTCATGCACCAAAGGGGGCTCCGAATCCGGAGATTTTAATCGACCCGAAAGTGTCATGCACCCATGGGGGCTCCGAATCCATAGACTTTAATCGGCCCTGACGTGTCATGCCCCGAAGAGGGCTTCAAATCTGAAGACTTTAATCGGCTCTAAGGTGTCATGCACCCAAGGGGGCTCCGAATCCGGAGACTTCGTTTGGCCAATCGTGATGTCCACGAAGGGCGCTCCGAATCTAGAGTCGTAGTCGGCCCTGAGGTGTCAGGCACCCAAGGGGGCTCCAAATCCGGAGACTGTAATCGGCCCGAAGGTGTCATGCACCCAAGGGGACTCCGAATCCGGAGACCTTAATCGGCCCTGAGGTGTCATGCACCAAAGGGGGCTCCGAATCCGGAGACTTGGTTTGGCCAATCGTGATATCCACGAAGGGCGCTCCGATTGGCCCATCGCGATGTCCACGAAGGGCGCTCTGAATCCAGAGTCTTAGTCGGCCCTGAGGTGTCATGCACTAAAGGTGGCTCTGAATCCGGAGGCTTGGTTTGGCCAATCGTGATGTTCACGAAGGGCGCTCCGAATCTGGAGTCTTAGTCGGCCTTGAGGTGTCATGCACCAATGGGGGCTCCGAATCCGGAGACTTGGTTTGGCCAACCGTGACGTCCATGAAGGGCGCTTCGATTGGCCAATCGTGATGTCCACGATCGGCACTCCGAATCCGAAGTCTTAGTTGGCCCAGAGGTGTCATGCACCAAAGGGGGCTTCGAATCCGGAGATATGCTTTGGCCAATCGTGATGTCCGCGAAAGGCGCTCCGAATCCAGAGTCTTAGTCAGCCCTGAGGTGTCATGCACCAAAGGAGGCTCTGAATCCGGAGACTTTAATCGGCCCCAAGGTGTCATGCACCCAAGGTGGCTCCGAATCCGAAGACTTTAATCGGCCCTGAGGTGTCATGCACCAAAGGGGGCTCCGAATCCGAAGACTTTAATCGCCCCTCAATTCTCATGCACCCAAGCGGGGTCCGAATCTAGAGATATGGTTTGACCGATCGTGATGTCCATGAAGGGCGCTCCGACTGGCCAATCGTGATGTCCACGAAGGGCGCTCCGAATCCGGAGTCTTAGTCGGCCCTGAGGTGTCATGTACCAAAGGGGGCTCCGAATTTGGAGATTTTAATCGACCCTAAGGTGTCATGCACCCAAGTGGGCTCCGAATCCGGAGACTTGGCTTGGCCAGTCGTGATGTCCACGAAGGGCTCTCTGAATCCGGAGTCTTAGTCGGCCCTGAGGTGTCATGCACCAAAGGGGGCTCCGAATCCAGAGACTTGGCTTGGCCAATCGTGATGTCCATGATGGGCGCTCCGAATCTGGAGTCTTGGTCGGTCCAGAGGTGTGATGCACTAAAGGGGGCTCCGAATTCAGAGACTTTCATCAGCCCTCAGGTGTCATGCACCCAAGGGGGCTCTGAATCCGGAGACTTGGTTTGGCCAATCGTGATGTCCACGATGGGCGTTCCGAATCCGGAGTCTTAGTCGGCCCTTAGGTGTCATGCACCAATGGAGGTTCCGAATCCGGAGACTTTAATCGGCCCTAAGGTGTCATCCACCCAAGGGGGCTCCAAATTCGGAGACTTTAATCGGCCCTGAGGTGTCATGCACCAAAGGGGGCTCTGAATCCGGAGACTTTAATCGGCCCTCAGGTGTCATGTACCCAAGGAGGCTCTGAATTCGGAGATTTTAATCGGCCTCGAGGTGTCATCCACCAAAGGGGGCTCCGAATCCAGAGACTTGGTTTGGCCAATCGTGATGTCAACGAAGGGTGCTTTGAAACTGGAGTCTTAGTCGGCCCTGAGGTGTTATGCACCAAAGGTGGCTCCGAATCCGGAGACTTGGTTTGTCCAATCGTGATGTCCACGAAGGGCGCTCCGAATCCGGTGTCTTAGTGGGCCCTGAGGTGTCATGCACCAAAGGGGGCTCCGAATCCGGAGACTTTAATCGGCCCTGAGGTGTCATGCACCGAAGGGTGCTCCGAATCCGGAGACTTGGTTTGGCCAATCATGATGCCCACGAAGGGTGCTCCGAATCCAGACCCTTAGTCGGCCATGAGGCGTCATGCACCAAAGGGGGCTCCGAATCTAGAGATTTTAATCGGCCCTGAGCTGTCATGCACCCAAGGGGGCTTTGAATCCGTAGACTTTAATCGGCCCTGAGGTGCCGTGCACCGAAGGGGGCCTCGAATCCGAAGACTTTAATCGGCTCTAAGGTGTCATGCACCCAAGGGCGCTCCGAATCCAGAGTCCTAGTCGGCCCTGAGGTGTCAGGCACCAAAAGGGGCTCTGAATCTGGAGACTTTAATCGGCCCTAAGGTGTCATGCACCAAAGGGGACTCCGAATCCGGAGACCTTAATCGGCCCTAAGGTGTCATGTACCAAAGGGGCTCCAAATCCAGAGACTTGGTTTGGCCAATCGTGATGTCAACGAAGGGTGCTCCGATTGGCCCATCGTGATGTCCACGAAGGGCGCTCCGAATCCGGAGTCTTAGTCGGCCCTGAGGTGTCACGCACCAGAGGGGGCTCCGAATCCGGTGGCTTTAATCGGCCCTAAGGAGTCATGCACCCAAGGGGGCTCCGAATCCGGAGACTTTAATCGGCCCTGAGGTGTCATGCACCCAAGGGGGCTCCAAATCCAGAGACTTGGTTTGGCCAATCATGATGCCCACGAAGGGCGCTCCGAATCCGGAGTCTTAGTCGGCCCTGAAGCGTCATGCACCAAAGGGGGCTCCGAATCTGGAGAATTTAATCGGCCTTGTGGTGTCTTGCCCCGAAGGGGGCTTCGAATCCGAAGACTTTAATTGGCTCTAAGGTGTCATGCACCCAAGGGGGCTCCGAATCCGGAGACTTCGTTCGGCCAATCGTGGTGTCCACGAAGGGCGCTCCGAATCTAGAGTCACAGTCGGCCCTGAGGTGTCAGGCACCCAAGGGGGCTCCAAACCCGGAGACTTTAATCGGCCCTAAGGTGTCATGCACCCAAGGGGACTCCGAATCCGGAGACCTTAATCGGCCCTGAGGTGTCATGCACCAAATGGGGCTCCGAATCCGGAGTCTTGGTTTGGCCAATAGTGATGTCCACGAAGGGCACTCCAATTGGCCCATCGCGATGTCCAGGAAGGGCGCTCCGAATCCAGAGTCTTAGTCGGCCCTGAGGTGTCATGCACGAAAGGGGGCTCTGAATCCGGAGGCTTGGTTTGGCCAATCGTGATGTTCACGAAGGGCGCTCCGAATCCGGAGTCTTAGTCGGCCTTGAGGTGTCATGCACCAAAGGGGGCTCCGAATCCGGAGACTTGGTTTGGCCAATCGTGATGTCCGTAAAGGGCGCTTCAATTGGCCAATCATGATGTCCACGATGGGTGCTCCGAATCCGGAGTCTTAGTCAGCCCAGAGGTGCCATGCACTAAAGGGGGCTTCGAATCCGAAGACTTGGTTTGGCCAATCGTGATGTCCGCGAAGGGCGCTACGAATCCAGAGTCTTAGTCGGCCCTGAGGTGTCATGCACCAACGGGGGCTCCGAATCCGGATACTTTAATCGGCCCAAAGGTGTCATGCACCCAAGTGGGCGCCACATTCGGAGAGTTGGCTTGGCCAATCGTGTTGTCCACAAAGGGCGGTACGAATCCGGAGTCTTAATTGGCCCTGAGGTGTCATGCACCAAAGGGGCCTCCGAATCCGGAGACTTTAATCGGCCCTGAGGTGTCATGCACCCAAGTGGGCTCCTCATCCGGAGACTTGGCTTGGCCAATCGTGATGTCCACAAAGGGCGGTCCGAATTTGGAGTCTTAGTCGGCCCTGAGGTGTCATGTACCAAAGGGGGCTCTGAATCCGGAGACTTGGCTTGGCCAATCGTGATGTCCATGAAGGGCGCTCCGAATCTGGAGTCTTAGTCGGCCCAGAGGTGTCATGCACCAAAGCGGGCTCCGAATCCAGGGACTTTAGTCGGCCCTAAGGTGTCATGCATCCAACGGGGCTCTGAATCTGAAGACTTGGGCCAATCGTGATGTCTACGAAGGGTGTTCCGAATTCGGAGTCTTAGTCGGCCCTGAGGTGTCATGCACCAATGGGGGCTCCGAATCCGGAGACTTGGTTTGGCCAATCGTAATGTCCACGAAGGGTTCTCTGAATCCGGAGTCTTAGTCGGCCCTGAGGTGTCATGCACCATTGGGGGCGCCGAATCTGGAGACTTTAATCGGCCCTAAGGTGTCATGCACCCAAGAGGGCTCCGAATCCGGAGACTTTAATCGGCCCTGAGGTGTCGTGCACCTAAGGGGGCTTCGAATCCGAAGACGTTAATCGGCCTTAAGGTGTCATGCACCCAAGTTGGCTCCGCATCCGGAGACTTGGCTTAGCCAATCATGATGGCCACGAAGGCCGGTCCGAATCCGGTGTTTTAGTCGGCCCTGAGGTGTCATGCACCAAAGGGGGCTCCGAATCCGGAGTCTTGGCTTGGCCAATCGTGATGTCCACGAAGGGCGCTCTGAATCTGGTGTCTTAGTGGGCCCTGAGGTGTCATGCGCCAAAGGGGGCTCCGAATCCAGAGTCTTTGCTTGGCCAATCATGATGTCCACGAAGGGCGCTCCGAATCTGGAGTCTTAGTCGGCCCTGAGGTGTCATGCACCAAAGAGGGCTCCGAATTCGAAGACTTTAATCGGCCCTAAGGTGTCATGCACCCGAGGGCTCCGAATCCGGAGACTTGGGGCAATCGTGATGTCCACGAAGGGTGCTCTGAATCTGGAGTCTTTGTCGGCTCTGTGGTGTCATGCCCCAACGGGGGCTTTGAGAGATGAATGGAGCCACGAAGAAAAATGGTTTGCATTGCAGAAGTGATATGTATACAAGTATCGAAGCCCACAGATCAGGTTAGTGATAGGGTTTTCATTAAGTTTCTGCTTGTGCCGATTAGGGGGAGCCACTGATTTCTTCAATGCCATGGGCTGTCGAGAAGCGCACAAGTTGATGATAAGTGCTTGGAATAGCCTTCATCAAATGTATCCAAGTTCGCCCCACGATGACATTATACGGCGAAGGGAGCTTTACGACCAGGAATTCTACTTCGACCGTTCTGGAGCCCGCTCGAACAGGTAGTATGATTTTCCCTAACGGATATTCAGGATTCATATTAAAGCCGAACAATGGGTGAAGCGTCGGAGACAGATCTGACTTGTTGAGGCCGAGTTTGATGAAAGTTTGGCAATACATAACCTCTGAAGTACTTCCCGGGTCTATGAGAATGCATTCAATGGTGAACCGATTTATGCGTAACTTAATGACCAATGGATCGATGTGGGAAGCTATTGTGTCGCTAAGATCGGAGTCATTGTAAGTAATTGTCGGAGCTTCTTTGGGCCATTCAATCTGAATACGTTGCCCTTGGGGCATTGGATGCGATTGAATTGTGTGCACGGTTGGGGGTGCAGGCAGGATGTAGATCATATGGATCACGCCAAGTGGAGGTGAGTCCTACCTCAAGGCCAGTGTCGTGGTTAGCTTTCCCTTTCTCACGTACTGTTGCAGTCGGCCGTCTTGCACCAGTTCTTCCAGGTGATCTTTTAACGCGTAACAACTCTCCGTTTCGTGGCCGTGATCTTTGTGATATTCGCACCGCCTATCCCTTCTTCGCATGTCGGGCGGCCCCACCATCTTTGACGACCATTTGAAGAATGGAAGGTGTTGGACTTTGGTCATTATTGCAACGATTGGTTCTGACAACTCTGTGTACTTCTTGTCGGCACGTCTCGAACGCCTGCTATCGACTTGCAGTTGTTCATTCGTCCAGTGGGAGTATTGATCGCTTGATCGGCGAGTATCCCACCTTTTGTCTCGTTTAGCGCGTTGCCAAGGCTATGCTCTAGGAGGTGGCGCGGAACTTTTTGGTTGAGTAATTTCAAGGGGGGTCATTGTGTTAGACATTTGGCCGGCTTTTATTCTCATGGAATCATCTTCCACTTTGCAATACTCTTCAACTTTCTTCATCAATGCCCAGACTGTTTTGGGAGGTCTTCTGGTCAGGGAATTGCGAAGGGGACTGTCAGGATGTAGTCCCATTTTGAAGGCGGTGATGGCCATGGAGTCGTTGCAAGCTTCGTCGATGAGGTTGAAGCACTCCCAATAGCGTTGAATACGCTCTGAGTGTTTCTCCTGACTGAATCTGCATAGCCCATAGAGAGTCGGCCTGTTTCGGCTGCACCTCGTTGGTGATGAACCTGGCCATGAAGGATTTCTGTAATTGATGGAAGCTTTTGATTGAGGCCAGCTCCAACTTGTAATACCAGCTGACAGCTAACGGCCCCAGGCTGCTAGGGAATATTCAGCACATGAGGGCTTCGTTGTCTGCATGCAATGTCATGGCCTGCTTGTAGTGACGGATATGATCAGTGGGGTCTGATTTTCCATTGTAAAGAGTGAATGACGGAGCTTTGAACTTCTTAGGCAGGGTCGCCCTTGCAATCCGTCAGACAAAAGGATCGTGCTAGTCTTCTTCGTCTGAACTGCGCCTCCTGTGCTTGTTACTTGTATGCAGACTCTTTTCGGAGGAGCTGGAAGTTTCGGATCGTCCCTTCTTGTTGAGCTCCATGGTTAATGAGTTGGAGTCGCTATCAGTATCCTTTGGTCGGGCTCGAGGTCGTTGTCCACCGGCCCTCGGAGGTCGTTCAGGATCTTGGCGCATGGCTCAAGCCCTCGGAGGTCGATCGGGATCTTGGGGCATGGCTTCTCTCAATTTTGCGACTTCGATGGCCAAATCTTGACGGAGACGTTCTTTTTCAGCGATCATGTTCTCCAGCCTTTGTTCATTCTGCTTTGCTTGTTCGATGATCGCTTGCATTGTCTCTTGCGCTGAGATCGTTGGTGAGTCGAAGTTCAAGTCGCGTCTTGCAGCGATGGTTTCTTTTCCGAGCATATTTGCTGGAGTGAGGTCATCTCCCTGTGCGGTCTCGTCAATGGCTACCGGAGGATCTTCAGTCACGCCTGCCATGAATGTATTTGAGTATTCCCACAGACGGCGCCAATTATGGGGAAGTGGTTTGGAAATACTCTTCGGATCCTGGGAGACGCTAGTGATCCTCAGCTAGTCACCTGAAAAGATACAAGCACTCCGGTCCGGGGTGCTGGAATTAGCACTCCGACGGATAAGTTAGTTCAGATACTGAAGATAGCCTATTTGCTAAGTTTTGTGAAGTGATTCTTACATACCTTTCTATAACCGTTGTTCCAGTATTTATATCTGCTCATCTTGATCCTCGGGGCCATTGCCTACTTTTTAATCATTGTCCTTTCCTTTATTCGGCCCTAAGGACATACACTTTATTCGGCACATATATTCTATTCGGCTCCCCACTCTCGTAGGATATAGCCGATTAATATCAGTCTTCCAAAGGTACACACCATCTGATCTTTCCATTATTTGGCCCCCACAAACTCGATAAACAAATCACAACAACTCGATAATCAAAGAGCGGCAACTCGATAATCAAAGAGCAACAACTCAATAAGAAAAACCTAACAACTTGAAAAGCGAATGCATTTTGAGACAAACAAAGTGACAAAATGCATCCGAAACAGAGGTAAACTTAGACCTTCAGCACCCTCAGCACACAGGAAAACTAGAGACTCCCTTCTGGAGAAAAGAAATAGCTGGAGACCACCTTTTTGCTCATGGCTAACCACCATAGGAGCCTGCTAACCAGTTTTTTGGTCTGCAAACCAAAAAAGGTAGTTGGCCGACCAGTTAAACTGGCTGGCCGACTAGAAAAAGTGGTCAGCCGACCACTTTGCCTGGGGACCTCCAGTTTTTTGACACTTGTCCTCCAAATAGTGCCTTATCCTTCATAAAGGTTCCAACTTCGTGGTTCCCTCATTCTAACTCAGTTTTGCATCAAAATGGAGGCGTTTCTTGTCCAAAATCTCACAAATTGGATCACCAATTTAGATGGCTCAGAAAAGCTGAACTTTCGGGGCTTCGGCATAAATGCACTGTTCACGTTGAGTCGCACCTCTCTGCGTTTTCCGTTCCTTCATGTCGTGGCAAGATGTTGGAATCCGGTAACTCACGTCTTTAGCTTTGGCGAACAAGAGATGTGTCCCACTTTCGAAGACTTCCAAGTTTTGATGGAATCTGAACGCAACGAAGAAATCGTGCCCCAGTTCCACTTCGCCCACGTCCAAGCCTTAGGACGGATTTGTGGGCTTACTCTGCATGACGCTTGGTCATTAATTTATGACGGAGTGCTGGAAATTCCGAGTTTTATTCGTCGGTTTTCTGATGCCGGTGACCGCGACGATCATGACTGGCAGGGCTTTCGGCGACACGCCCTCTGTTTGTGCATGCTGTCACATTTCTTGCTTGCCCCAGGCTCTGGAGGATTTAGCACCCGTTTGATTGAAGTGGCCGAGGGCTTGAAAGAGGGCAAGAGCTGCATCGCTATGACACTGGCTGAGACATTGATGGGTTTGGATGCTTTCCATCTCCGAGAGACGACTAGATTCGCAGGGAGTCCACTACTGCTGCAGATAATGTTTCCCACCCCATCTTACATATATTTCTCGCATCACTCGGCCCTCATGCTCAGTTTTTCTCTTAAAACCCTTTTCTCACTTTTCTCTCCACATACACCTCTCTATTCTTTAATCTCTCATTTTTCATCCCTTCCTAGATATGGTTGATGGTTAAATTAAAAGTTGTGGACTCATGCCCAGAATATTTCGATCGCAGCTATTTCTTCTGGCGACGTCTAGTCGATGCCCCTGGTGAGGGATGGTGGTACGAATAGATGTGCAGTTTGACTACTCTTGACATTGCTTGGGGCTCCCGCTGGCTTAATCTACCGGCAATGAGCTACAGCATGACTCGCCATCCTGGAATTCAGTTGATCGGCCTGACACACTGTGCCCTTTACTTCCCGTTCTGCCTTCAGCGCCAGTTCAGACATGATCGAACTTGCCAGGAGGAAGGGATAGAGTACCCTGCTGTATTTCTAATTCGAGGCGCACAACTAGCTCGGTATGCCACAGCATGGAGGACGAGAGAGCTTCTGGCCCCCGCTTTCACTTTCAGTTGCACCCTCTTTGATGAGTGCATAGCTTGGCTTGATGAAGAGGTGCATGTCGGGCCCACTTTGGCATCAGAGGCTTCGACCAGCTCTGGGAGGGGACGCAGGAACACCTGACTATGCCCCGAATTTATTGCTTTAATTAGTACTTTCAAGTTTTCTTCATGAATGTAATAAAAAAGCAACTTCAATTTGTATTCAAGAGTAGGAGAACTCTATACTGAAATAAATGTAATTGAAGCTTGTGGGTACTGAAAATTTTCCGTTTGGTCCAAAAATGGTCTAAGTCGTAAAAAGATTAATTTGAGCAAAATCAACTTTTATTAAAACTTTTCAAAACCATTTTCGATATGGATCACAACTGGACATGCTTGAGATCTATCACTGAGATGTACAACCCCGGATCCAAGCAACTGGAAAGTTGCCCCTAGTTTGAATAGCACTGCACTGGAGATCACAACCGAACTCTTGAATGCAGAATAGACGAAGATGACCAATAAGATCACACGGACAAAGTTGATTTGGGGAAGTGTTTATGGTTGAACTTCAGGATGAAGTTGCCTACGTATCCCAAAGATGGGAATCAAGCCTTACGTAGTTCGGCTCAGGTTCACTCGTGCATTGACACTCTCCTTTGGTGTTCTAACTTTTGGCAAGGCCGCCCTTTCTGGGTTTCCAACCTTGCCAGCTCAATTTTTATTATTTCAACTTTTTCATGCTCTAACTTTTGCCTAGGTCGCCCTTTCAGGTTTTTGGCCTAGCGAGCCACTCAGGGATAGTATTTCTTCAACTTGTCCATGTTGATCGGCTGGGAGAACTCTAGGTCATCTAGGTCCATCAGAACGACAGCTCCACCCGACCAGATAGACTTAATGATGTAAGGTCCAGTCCAATTGGGTCTGAACTTGCCCCTACGGTCGTGGATGGGAGCTTGGTTGTCTTTGAGCACAAGATCCCCTTCTTTCAAATTCCTGGACTTAACCTTCTTGTTGAAATCCCTAACAATTCTACATTGATAACCTAGAACATGACACAGTGCTTTCAGCCTTCTTGCATTAAAGAGCATGAGTGCTTCGAACTTGCTTTGCTGCCAATCTACCTCAACTATCTGACACTCAGCCAATACCCATAATGACGGAACCTCAACTTCGACAGGCAGAACGGCCTCCATCCTATAAACCAAGGAATACGGAGTTGCTCCAGTAGAAGTTCGAATTGAAGTTCGGTAGCCCCACAGAGCAAGTGGCAGCTTATCTGGCCAGTCTTGGTAGGTTTCCACCATCTTCTGCAGAATGTGCTTGATGTTCTTGTTAGTGGCCTCAACTACCCCGTTGGTCTACGGCCGATATGTAGATGACTTATAAAAAGCCACGTTGTACTTCTCCAACAAGTCGATCACCTCCTTCTTGAAGTGGGAACCACTATCCGAAATAATCTCATTCGGAACCCTGTAGCAACAGATAATGTTGTTCCTAATGAACTTCGCGACATGCGATGCCTTCAACACCACATAGGATTGGGCCTCAACCCACTTCGTAAAGTAGTCTATCGCTACCAAAATGTACTCATGCCCATTGGACTCTTACGGAGTGACAGCTCTAATTACATCAATCCCCCAGACTGAAAATGGCCATGGTGAAGTCATGTTGTACAGCTTTGACAGCGGAATGTTCATGTGGTTTGCATGGATCTAACACTTGTGGCATCGCTGAACAAAGCCAATACAATCCTCCTCCATGGTGCACCAGTAATAACCCTGTCTAAGGATCTTCCAGGCTAGCATCACCCTGTTTACGTGCGCTCTGCACTCTCCTCAATGGATAGCCTCCATCAGGCGCTTGGATTCTTCAGCATCAACACATAGTTTATGCGTCCCGAGATGACCTCTCTTGTACAGTTTACCCCTGCAGACGACGAACTGAGTAGCCATTCTTCGAATTGCCTTCTTATCTTTGGCATTTGCCCTTGGTGGATACGCATCTTTTTCTAAGAAGTTCCAGACATCGTAATACCATGGATTCTCATCCTGTACCTCATCTATGGTGACAATCAGCTTGTAGGCCCACACGAATTTCTGTTCGATGATGATCGGACGCATCCGAACTTCGAAAGGGATGTCTATCATGGAAGATAGAGTTGCTAATGAATCTGCAAACCTGTTATTCTCTCTTAACAGATGGGCGAAATTCAGCTTCTCAAACCGAGGAATTAGTACGTCCAAAGTCTGGTGACAGATTCTCATATTTTCTTCTTTAACTTTCCAATCTCCTTTAGCTTCAGATGCAACAAGGTTCGAGTCCCCAATGACATCCAACCATTTTGCCCCTAGTTCTAGGGCAACTTCTAAACTAGGAATACATGCCTCATATTCTGCTTCCTTGTTCGATACTCTAAACCGGAGTTTGAATGCTAGAGGTATGCGGGAATTGTCGGGTGCTATCAGCAACACCCCTATCCCATACCCGTATTGGTTTGACGCTCAATCAAAGTATATTGTCCAAGTCCCTTCTTCGACATACAGAATGGCCTCGTCTGGAAATAGGTACTCAACCGCTTCATCCTCCTCCACTCGGTGATCAGCTAGGAACTCCGCTACTGCTCTCCCTTTCACTGACTTGTGCGTCATATACTTTAGATCAAATTCGGAAAGCAGAAGCAACAAACAGGCTAGCCTACCCGCAAGTGCTGGTTTCTCGAAGAGATATTTCATGGGATCTAATCTCGAAACCAGTATTACAGAGTGAGCTAACAGGTAGTGCCGAAGCTTCCTGGTTGCCCATACCAAGGCCAGACAAGCCTTCTCCAGCGGAGTGTAGCAGGTCTCGTAATCCAGTATTTTCTTACTCAAGTAGTAGATAGCCCTTTCCACTTTGTCCTCAGACTCCTGTGCAAGCATGCAGCCCATTGTAGTTTCAGTCACTGAAAGATACAGAATCAACAGTTTCCCCGGCTTAGGCGGTGACAACACAGGTGGGTTCTGTAAATATTGCTTGATCTGTTCAAATGTAGCTTGGTATCGGCCGTCCCATTGGAACTTCTTTCCTTTCTTTAGCAGACCAAAGAGTGGCTAACAAGTCAAGGTTAATTTTGCAATAAACCATCTTATGAATTGCACTTTACCCAGAAAACCTTGCACCTCCTTTTCAGTCCTTGGTGGTGGCATTTCCAAGATGGCCTTGATTTTGGAAGGATCGACCTCGATACCTCTCTGTGTGATCAAGAACCCCAACATTTTTCCTGCTGTAACACCAAATGTACACTTCTGAGGGTTCAGCCACAACCGATACTCTCTGATCCGTTGGAAGAATTTCTGCAAGGCGGTGTAGTGGCCCTCTCTTTCCTTGGACTTGACAATCATGCCGTCCACGTACACCTCAACCTCTTTATGGATCACGTCGTGCAAAATTATGGTCGCAACTCGTTGATATGTAGCCGTAGCATTCTTCAGCCCATACGGCATTACCCTATAACAATAGGCTCCCCACGGGGTGGTGCAAGCAACCTTCTCCCGGTCTTCGGGTGCCATCAGAATCTAATTGTAGCCAGAAAACCCATCCATGAATGAGAGCAGCGCATGCCCAACAGTGAAATCCACTAATTCATTGATATGCGGCAGAGGAAAGTCGTCCTTTGGACTAGCTTTGTTCAAATCCCTAAAATCCACACATACCCGAATTCTTCTGTCCTTCTTCGGCACTGGAACTACATTGGCCAACCAAGTTGGGTATTCAGATACCAGCAGGAACCCAGAGTTAATTTGCTTGGTGACCTCTTTTTTGATCTTGAGAGCCCAGTCTGGGTAGATCCTTCTGAGCTTCTGCTTAACAGGTCGGGCCTCTAGGTCAAGAGAGATCTAGTGTTGTACAATCTCAGGATCGAGTCCAGGCATGTCTTCGTAGGACCACGCGAAAACATCTTTGAAATCTTTTAACAAAGCGACTAAGCGCTCACGTTCCTTCGAAGACAACGTGGACCCAATCTGGACCAGCCGCGGGTCCTTCTTAGTACCAACATGAATTTGGGTGATTTCATCAACCAAGGGTTTAACAAACCTCTCCTGCTCTTGATCAAGCAAATATTTCAAAACCGGAGGAATTTCTTCCTCGTCATTTTCATCAAAATTTTGAAAATCCTGATTAATGCAATAAATTAAGGGTACAGAAAAGTACTTGAAAGCCACAACCATTCCATTCTCATTAATCACTTCCAAATCGCCTGATTCCTCTGTCACAACAGACTCAAGGAAAAAGAAAAAGATGACCTAGACAGGACTGTGGCATCCGGGTTGTCACCCCCAAGAATACCGGATTCAGACTCAGACGAAATGGAACCTGATTCCGACTCCACAAACTCAGTGGAATCAGATTCCAGCTCACTACTTGACCCGGTGCTGCTCGATGAGAAGCCCTCCTCGTATTGCCAGACAAGGGAGGGTGCGATGGATGCATCTAGAATGTCTTAAGATGGGCTCGCAACCATTTCATTCCCGATCATGGATATCGAGAAGTTATCCCCCAAGCACTCATGTACTATCGGAGGATCTGAAAGTAGACAAGCCAGTGCTACCCCCATTTCAATCTCTGCGCTCTCCGAATCCTCCTCCCTGCACAGCTCAACCTCAGTTGATGGGTTTGTTTGCTCCTTGGCAACATCATCCCTAGACAATTGCAAGTCAAAGAATATCTCAAACCCCGGCAACCGCCGCCTTTCTACATTCAGCCATGGCTTCGAGAAGCCGCAGAACGGGAAGTATTCCCCCTCCCGGACAAAGCGTCCGTTCAGGGTACCCTAGATGAGCTGGTGGACCAATTCATAATGCTTCCCAGCCTGCTTTGCTCTGGCTCTTCCGGCCATCTCTTTCCCTTTACTTACCAAGTCCTCCTTGGTAGGCAGATAACCTAAGCCAAAGGTATGCGGGTTGTGCGACACTTTGGCCAATGCTGCAACGCCTTTCCGGCAATTTCTTCCTAATCCCATCCCGGGGATGTGCTGGGTCTTGTTCATAAGGTACACAGACTGTGCACTAACATATAATCCCTCACAGCTAAGATATTCTGTACAACCCGGGCCTCGGGTAGGGTGAATCCTGACAGGAACACATCCTCCGCGTCATGTTCAATCTCCAGAACTGGTGTAGACACCTCTGGCGGCGGATGGATTGAAGAATTTCCAAAAACTATAGCCACCACCTTCCTGTGGGGATACTTCAGCATCTGGTGCATGGTGGAAGAGACTGCCTTCACCTGGTGTAGCCATGGCTGCCCCAAGAGTAGATAGAAGGTTGCGGGATCGTCCAAGACATGAAAGTCAACATCCTGTTGTCCTGGACGAACCTAAGTCTGAATCTGTACAATCGCCATCACTTCTCTGCTAGTATTATCATACGCCCTTATCACCTGGGCAGTTAGCACAAAGTCCACGGGCTTCAACCCGATTGCATATGTCGTCTTCGATGGAGACACGTTGATAGCAGATCTTGTGTCAACAAGAACTACTGGTACCCATTTTTCTATACAGTCCACAGAGATGTAGAGTGGTTTGTTGTGATTTGCGCCCTCGGGCGGCAGTTCCTTGTCAGTAAAGGTCAACATCAGGGAAGCTCCTCCCAGAAAGACCAACCCTACCAGCTGTTCAGGCGTGGTGTCGATTGATAGCTTAGCCTTGTCCATTGCGGAAAGGACAGCCTGTCTATGAACTCATGAGGGCATAACCAGTCCCCAGATGGAGATGTCTACTTGTATTTTCTTGAGCTGTTTCAGCACAGCCTCCTCCTCGAATAATTTTTCTTTCTGACTCTCCGCCTCATTGTCCTTCCCGGATTGGTTGATCCAGGTGTGGGGGCTTGAAATACCGCCCACTCTTGGTCATGTGGTCCACCTCTCCCACATACCAGGTGCCATTCAGTTGGTTTTGTCCCCAATCTTCATCGGTGTGGGCAAGACACAAGTTGTCGTCTTCCCACCACATTCCGTCGGCCATCGACAAACAGCTATCTGGTTCTGTTACAACTACTTCTGTGCGCATAGCACCTTCCGTCCCCTCAGGGGCTTTGGCCTTTCTAGCCCTTTCCAGATCATTAATCTTTTCCCGCTCAAACTACTTCAGTGTAGTTTGCTGTTCAGCATCTTCTGTACTCAAAATGCTCTAATCCCGAGCAAAATTCTTAACGCCGGTGCTCTCTGGTGGTCTATTCTGGTTCCCGGCCATTCCGGCCACTGCTGATGTCCCCGTTTCTGACGGACCCCCTTCTAGCTGAGGTACTTCAACAACATCCGACTCATCGTTGAGCCACCCAGTAGCTTTTGCTGACCCTTCCAGATCAAACCAGTTAACAGTCACGTCTCCCGGATCCTGTTCATTAAAGAATTGCAGATTCGTGATATCCTCCTCTAGTTTCGCTTGGTCATCTAGCCCCTGATTAGGTCTATCCTCTCGAACTGCACTGATCTCTGCCCCCACTGGTAATTCTACCCTTGGCTTAGGCTGATCTATTGGGGTAATGTAACCACTCGGGTTGTACACAAAGCTTGCAGACCCCTCAGGCTCTTAATCCTCATTACCATTTGCCTCAGCAGTCGTCCCAATTCTATCTTCGATAACAACTACCACCAGTTCAGGTTGGATTTGGGTGGTGCTCAACATACACAATCCTGCACTGTCCAGAATGAACACCTCCGGCTTGGGTAGGTGGCAAGGTGTGATATATATAATAGGGTCGTATGACATAACCCCCGTTTGGATTAGGTTGATGCGTTTGAGAGGTGGAGCTTGGTTATGTGGTGGGAGAGGGTTGGTTGTGACATTCGGTTTCTCCGGAGGCACGATCACCATGTTGTCAATGAGATCCTGAATCTCATGACACAATCGAAAGCACTGGTCGGTTTCGTGACCATGCTGTTGGTGAAAGGCGCAGTACTTCCCTGGGATATGGGAGGGGGGAAGCTTTTCTGGTAAGGGCCGTGACTCTAGGGGCTTCAAGTGCCCTTTCTTCATCAAAATCCCCAAAGCTTTGGACAAAGGCACGTATAATGGGGTAAAGGTTCTCTGGCCTCGGGTGCGTATCTGGCTATTTGCGAGCTACTTCCGGACGCACCAGTAAAGGGTGTAGCTGCAAGGGTTTTTGGAGTGGTGGTGGTGGTGACTATTCCTACATCTGAAGTCTTGGCAGCTGTAGTATTGCTTGTGCCTGCATGCGTACTGTGGTTGAATGCCCTCTTGGGCTGCTCTCTCTCTTGATCAATCAGACCTTGTTTCATGGCGTCCTTGATCTGCACGCCGATCTCATGTAAATTTGCAAAGGTGGGAAGGGGAAGGACGATCATCTTTTGCAAGAGCTTAGGCTGGATGTTGCGCACAACTATCCATATTTGATCATTGTCAACGGGCCTGATGGTCATCATCGAGGCTTTAGCCCTCCAACGGGTTACAAAATCGAAGAAGCTCTCCTTTGGCTCTTGCCAGGTTGTCTCGAGATCACGAGTTGTGACCTCGATCTGAGTGTTGTAGGAGTATTGAGCCATGAAGGCCTCAACAATCTCCTCACAGTTTCTCTTGACAGAATCCTCTAGCTTTGCGTACCAAATAGTCGCTATACCCAACAGGGTCCGGCCAAACAGGGAAAGCTTCTACAATCTAGAGAGGCCCATCAGCCTTAGGATATCCGAAAACAGTCGCAGGTGCACCATTGGATCTCCAGACCCATCAAAACAGTCGATGTGCGGCATCTTAAACCGGTCCAGCAGCGTCACGGTCGAGTTGATGTATCCATCCTCTATATCCGGAATGGATTTCACTCCTTGAGACTTGTTGAACAGCTTTTCTAGCTTGCTCACTTTTAGTGTTGTTGGATCCACCTCAAATTCAAACGATGAATCCACTAGGTTGGTGGGTGCTTTGGACAACTGGGTAGGATTGGGGGTGGAGCTGGCCCCCTTGGAACGTCCGTATTTTCCTGGACGTTGCCGGTCTCGCCGAGTATTGGAACTCTTGGTGGGGGGAGGAGCTAGGTGCGAAGTAGATGCTCTGGTTTGCTGTTGTAACCTGGTAATTAACTCTGCCTGTTGGGCCACTACTTCTGCTTGTCGTACAGCCACTTCTGCCTGACGGTAGCATCCTGCTGCATGGCTTGCAAACTCTCCTAGAGCTGATGCATCATCTCTTCCATACCTGCCATAGGGTGCGAGTCTAACTGAATAACCAATATATCTATCTCTGTAGTAGACTCAGAAATCTCAACCCGACTACTCAAGGACCATTGATCTGACAACTGCTATATTGATGCACTGCGCCTAGTTGATCTACGTCTAATAACTGGGGGTAATGAGTGGTACACTGGTTGTCCATCTATCAGATCCTCAGATCGATGAAGTCTGCGACCTCTAACCCAGAGTGCATGGGGAATATCTGCCTGGTCGGATGTAATCCTTCTAAACTACCTTGCAAAAAGATAAATAAAGCATAATAAGGAAATAATGAACATAAAAACAGATAGCATAACGGCTTAAATAAAGACAACACATAGTTGGCAAGATAACACACAGTTGGCACTTGTAAGCTGAATACCCCGTTCTCAAACACTGTTTACTGCTCCCAAATTGCTGCCCCAAAACTGATACCCGCAGGTAAAACTGATTCTTCAAATACTGATGCCCGTAGGCTTGATACCCAGACTTGCAAACTGATACATGCATTCCCTATAGAGGCACACTCTAAAAGCACATACCAAGTAAATGAGAGCCAAAACACCCCTATGTTGGGGTAGGGTTTCCTTGTCCTATTTTGCCAGGAGCTAGGGTTTCACTACGCACGGAGCAGTTTCAAATAACCTACCACCGGGTAAGCAGCCTGTCCTAGTTTGGAATAGTCACAATGGATTCCGATATGCACTAGGTCGAATGGTCAAAAGGGGTGCCCCAATAAAAACTGGGGCTTGTGTTCCCGTCGTGGCAGAGCCCTGCAACCGGTCAGCCTTATGGCACACTTTTCCAAGCAAGCCTCCGACAAACCGTTTAGGAATAGCATATGGCAAACACGGTGTCCTAGGCACACCAATGCAAATGCAATGCAAAGAGACACATAAATGTAAACAAAACAAGATATCATGAGTTCGAGACAAGTTCTCCAAATCCTCAGCAGAGTCACCAGAAACTATAGACTTGCCTCGAGAACTCTCTACTCTCCGCACTGCGAGGGCGCGAAATCCATTTTGTACTCTAGCTACTACAGTTCGGACTCAATGTCACGGTACTGAATCTAACCTCACAAAGTGCAATGTGAGATTGCTAAATCACCAAAGAGTCCAAATCTAGCAAATCGTTTTGGAAAACTGATTTTTACAAAGAAATGCCAAACATTGACTGCTTTGCCAGATACAGAGTCGCCATCTAAATATTTTGTTTTGGGGGAAATTTAGGAAACCCTAACTCGTGCCTAAGGCCACGTGTCCGTCATCACCAAAGTTACCTCAGCTCGGGAACTTGGGTATGAGAGGGAAAGGTCATGCAATGAGCACCCCCACTCGTCCGATCACAAATCGGCCTGCACTAAGCATGATATTTTGTTTTTGAAAACACAAGTGTTCTTATTCTGGTTATTAACCTAGAATTTACTATGTGATGCGCACAACATACAAGTATAGAGTAGATCGCCTATGTTGGAACAAAACATTTCATATTCGTTTATTTGAAAACGGTTTGAAATTTGCTACTCGCAAGTAGGCTAAATCACGGATTTCAATGAATTGTTCCAATTTAAGTAATCCAACCTTCGCCCACAGGCATTCTGGCAGTTATATCAAATAAGCAGTTAGACTCATGGTAAGCATGCTTTAATGGCAACATTAACACACATGTAGTATGCTAAAGCATAAACACTCACAGTGTACTCCAAGCCAAAACAGAGAAATAGTTCAAAATCATGCATGATCCCAGTTCATGTTAAGATGGCTAATGCAACACATGCAAAAATGCAACTAAAATAGGCTTGACTATTCTAGAATGTCATGTGAAATGCAACTTGGTACATGTATTCAAATTGGAATTGAAATACAATGCAATTAGTATGATGCACCGAGCTCGGTGCATGCAAAATAGACGAATGGATGCACGCATGCAAGCATAAGGTATGCCAATCAAAATATGCCCTAAAACTAACCATCGTAAGCGGTTAAGTAAAAGGGAGAAAGAAATGGGGATTGGAAGACATCCATCACACACACGCAAGCTTATTACAATAGTTGGCCCTCTTGAAGGAGGGTTCGAATGAAAAGCTAACTAGCTAATCTAAGCTAATTAAACTAATTATTACACAATGAAGCTAATTAACTAATCCTAGTTAACTAAATATTACAAAACAATTAAGCAGCAAAACGCATTAACTACTTAAGTACAAAATCCAAAGCATAAACTAGCTAAGCAAATTAGCTAAGTAAAACAGTAAAGCAGTGTCCTCAGAGGGAGAAGAATGCACGCTTGCCCGGTCGCCTCGTTCTCAAATCCATCGCTATGCCCCAATTTGCCTCTGTTTTTCAATTGTTCTCAGAACCTTGCACCAAGCCCCATGAAGCTTCTAACTCACCTTGGGGACCTGTGGGAGTGTGGCCGACCACCTAGGGATGTTTCCAGCCACTGGCCGACCACTTTCCATTGCTGCAGACTAGAAAAAGTGGTCGGCCAGCTTGTTCTGCTGGTCGGCCGACCAGTCTTGCTGCACTTCTCAAGTTTGCTGCAACAGAGAGCAAGAAAGGGCATGACAATGTATTTGCAAGGTATGTGTGCACAACCACTCTCCCTATCATTTCATAAGCTCAAGGGAGTGCGGTTCTCGACCCTCGGGCCACCAATCGTGCATTTTAATGCATGATAGCCGAAGAGCCAAATTGCACAATTCAATATGAAATGAATGCACACATAAACACATAAGGCATAAAACTCTATCATGTATGATCAAGAGCGTTGGCGACTGGGAATTAAGGCACGTTTCATCACTTCAAGTATGAAACGCCCCTTGTTTCCCATGTTTGGACTAACACCTATTCCAAACATGGGCAATGCAACTCAAGCATGCAAACATGTAATGCAACATGGCATACACAATGCAATGTAAGATGAACAACTTAGCAAGGCTAATGGCATGCACAATGCACAGTGCTAAGAACAACATGGCATACTCAATGCAATGTGACATGATCAACTTAACAAAGCTAATGACATGCAAACAATGCTAATGCGTGTATACACAATGCAATAACCTGATGCAATGTAACAACATTCACATAACGTGCTCGATGGACTAAAACCAAAATGGAGAGACCTCAGTCATGCCCAAATCAGTGGCAGTAATGATGAAACTAAGGCACAAAAAGGCAAGGCAAGCATGCTCAATGCAATGGCCCATCAATTAAGCACTAAGAGCACAACTCTCAAGCACGATGGAGAAGTGATAAACATGGAAGTGTGACAACACTAAGGGTTCTGAAATCAAGTGTGAAATGATGCCAAATCATTCAAACAACACAAGTAAAGCATGCAAGAGGGCCTAAGGCACAAGGCCATTAAAGGGACTACACAAGGGGCATGCAATACATGGCACTAATGATTGAGCCAATCATGGACAGAGCTCAAATAGGTCTAAACAAAGACCAAAACATGCTGAGATAAAGGCTTAAAGACCTAGGCATGCAAGCATACACACTAGGCCATAAACAAGGCAATAAATGCACAACCGTTAGAGGCACTCAAAGGGTGAATGAAGTGAGAACATGGAAATGCTACATGCTCTATAATGTCACGTTAAAGGATGTCAAATCATGTACACAACACAAATAAAGCATGCTATGGTACCCAAAGCATAAAACTAGCATAGGCAACCCAAAACAGTCCTAGAACATGTCAAAATGAGTCTAAAACATGCAAGGAAGCCAAAACAAGCAAGCATGAAGGGCATAAGGCATGATGCATACAAGGCCGAAAGGGAGGATTACACTACACCTATCAAGACCAAGCATGAGATGACTTCACCAACAAAAATCAGAGTATATCATGGAAAAATAACCCCAAATAAACACTGAAATGACAGCTCGCAAGCTTAGGCATGAAGGCATACACAATGACCCATGTTTAAAGGCATAAAGGGCAAACCCTCCAACGCATTGAATAAGTGACAAATATGAATGCATGACCATGAAATATGCGCTGAAATCACATTACAGATGATGCCAAATCATTCAAAGAGACCAAGCAATGCATGCTAGTGGACTCAAAACACAAAGCTAACAAGCTAGAATGCACTATAGCTATACAAAGCATGGCATGCATGACCAAAACAACACAAATCAGAGCTAGAGAATGCTAAAACACTGACAGAAGCTTCTTACAGTTAAGCCAAAAACATGCTAGAATGATAGTCTAAAGCATGGTACACATTGGGCTAGTTCATGGAATTGCACTACAAGTGCATGGAGCATACAAGGGGCTATTAAACCAAACCTTAACAGAGGTATGACATGGAGAAATAGCACCAAGAACGTGCTGAAATGGACCCAAAACGAGCTAGAAATACATGCTACTTCATGAAGCATACAAGACTAGTTTGTAAGAAATACACTACAAGTGTATAAAGCATGCATGAGGTGACAAAACCAAGTCAAAACAGTTGTATGCCATGTTGAAATAACCCCAAATACATGCTAAGATATGGCCAACATAAGCTTAATAAACATGCTCAAACATGAGGCATTCAAAGCAAGTATTCAAAACACAAGGAAAGCGGATGACCCTCTCCTATTTGGGGCCTTAAAACATCATTTCCACCACTGAAATTCCTCTGAGCTTCAGTGGTGAGAAGGCCAAAACAAGGTGATCCCAA
Organism: Camellia sinensis; assembly: GCF_055761805.1. Classification (NCBI taxonomy): domain Eukaryota; kingdom Viridiplantae; phylum Streptophyta; class Magnoliopsida; order Ericales; family Theaceae; genus Camellia; species Camellia sinensis. The sequence goes on along the minus strand of NC_138964.1, from coordinate 24,755,563 downwards.
TAGCTTAAAAAGAAGGATCAAGACAAGGCCTAACAAGGCACAAGAGGGGGTAGACCACCCCTAACACAAAAGTGACCTTAAACAAACATTTTAAGGACCAAAAATTAGAACTTCTTGCAGTAGAAAGTTAAGCTTAAATCAGCCTGCAAATAGGTCCAAAAGCTTACGAAAAATAAGGGTTTAAAAGGCTAGTTTCTCACCCTTGAAGAACGCCTTCAAAGCTGTAACTTCAGCAACTTCTTTGAGCTCAAACCAGTCCAAAAACTCCAAAACAAACCTCAAGAAGCCTCAGCAACAAAAGGATGGTGTTTGAGTGTGTGTTTGTGTGTTAAAGTGTGATAAAAAGGCACTTTAAGGTACAAAAATGAAGAACAAGAGCAATATAGGTACAAAGGTTTATATGTACAAGTCAAGCACTCAAAATTGAACCTGGAGGAGAAGGGGAGAGCTTCTCTCTTACAGAGAACAAGCAACAAGCTTGTTGGACAAGCTTTTGGCCTAAAACCATCCCTCCACACACGTGTATCGAGGATGGCTTATGTGCCTTCCAACTGACACAACTGGCCTAAAAATATTTCCAAAAAGGTGATGAAAGCAGGGCCAACTACTTATAGTGGTCGGCCGACCACCACAAGTGGTCTCCCAAGACAAAAAGTGGTCGGCCATGGTGGGAGAAGGTCTACAGCATGAAAACAATGCAGTGGTGTGGTGGTCGACCAAAAAAGATGGCCCAAACACCAAAGAGACCAGTTGGCCGACTAGAAAACTGGTTGGCGAGGAGGAAAGTGGTCTCCAAGGGGAACAACTGGTCTCCCACCCTTGTACCACCTTCCAAACAAGGAACACAAGGTTTGCACCAAAAACAAACCAAAAAAGATGCAAGACGAAAGTTAGGGAGACAAAACACGCAGCCGAGAGACCCCAAAACTAGTCTACGAGCACCAAATGTGGTTTACGACCACAAAAGTGGTCTCCCAGACCACAGTGTCTCTCTAGGCAGAGGCAGCAAGGCATCGTTCAAAAACCAAGCCAAACGGAGAATGTTAAGCGGTCCCGATACAAGGCGCGCGACCGAAGGATCCAAAAATCAAAAACTAGTCTCCAAGCGCAAAAAGTGGTCTACGACCACAAGAGGGGGTTTACAAGACCGCTCCCTCCCTCTAGGGAAGGAAAACAAGGTTCGGTCCATAAACCGAGCCAAAGCACAAAGAATTCAGAGGCTCGGAGGCAAGGCTCTCAGCCAAAACTCCGGGGACTCAAAACGAGTACAACATGCACTATCACCAAGCGCTCAATCGATGACATCTGATTCTTAAGGTCGGTAAAAAATGGGGTGTCTACACGTACTAGCCGAGTTGAAGAGCCCACTTTGAAATACGCGCTGATGTTTTTGCACTACGGAGTACCGACCGAAGAGGGTGGTCCGTTAGTACCCTGATCGTATGCCCCTAAAAGCAATGCATCAGTTTTCTTGCTACCATGATGAGGGCTAGGATGAGTTTTTCCAATGGAAGGTAACAAGTTTCGGCGTCGACCATGGCCTTGCTCACATAATAGACTGGTTGCTGCTTTCCAAGCTCTTCCTTTAACAGTACGGCGCTGACGGCCCGATCGAAAACTACCAGTTATAAAATAGGCGGGTCACTTGCCGAAGGTGTTATCAATAATGGAACTGATCGGAGGTAAGTCTTCAAATCGTTGAAAACAGCTTCACACTCAGAGGTCCATTCAAATGCTTTACCCTGCCGCAGGGTATGAAAGAATTGTCAGCACCGATCTGTGGAATGACTAATGAACCTGTTGAGTGCGGCGTCCATCCCCATCAACTTTTGAACCTCCTTGACCGATCGAGGGGAGCCAAGTTCAAGGATTGCTGTGATTTGCTTCGGGATGGCTTCAATTCCTCGGGGGTTGACAGTGTAGCTAAGGAATTTGGCAGATCCGATCCCAAATGCACATTTGGAAGTATTCAGCTCCATTTTGTACTTGCGTAAAATGCCGAATGTCTCTTCCAGATCGGCTAGATGAGTTTGCTCTTCTCTGGACTTGACCACTATGTCGTCAATGTATACTTCCATAGTATGGCTAAGTTGCTCTTTGAACATGGCCGTGACTAGTCTTTGGTAAGTTGCCCCTACATTATTTAGCCCAAAAGGCACAACCTTATAGCAATAGGTTCCTCTTGGGGTGAGGAATGCAGTTTTGTCTTGGTCCTCCGGATGCATGGCGATTTGATGGTAGCCTCCGTAGGCATTGAGGAAGCTCATACGTTGATGACGTGCCGTGGAGTCTATGAGTATTCGACAGCCATGTAGGATAGGTCCCTTCTCCGATTGCTCCGGCATCAAGCAACTGGTCAACTTCTTCAACAACGGTGGCAGTGTGTTCTGTGGCTGACCGTCGGCTTTTCTGAACAATCGTCTTACATTTGGGGTTAACATTTAAATGGTGCTGAGAAACAGACAAATCTACCCCCGACATCTCATACGGTGACCATGCAAATACATCAAGGTTGCCGAGCAAGAAGGTAATTAGCTGCTGCCTGTCGACTAGATTGAAGGAGGCGCTGACCATGAAGAACCTGCCAAGATTTCCATCAATTTCAACTCGATCCAGTGCTTTCGTGGCCTTTTCACTCGGGAGCTGTCCAACTTTTTTGAGGCTCTCTCGATCCGGTATCTCAATAGAATTCACCTCCAATTCTCTTGGTATCTTGGCGGCAAGAAAATAACATGCTTGTGCTAATTTCTGGGAACCACAGATTTGTTCAATGCCGCATTCAGTCGGGAAGTGGAGCAATTGATGATAGGTACTCGGCACGGCCTGCATGGTATGCAGCCAAGTTCATCCCATGATGAGATTATACGGCGAAGGCTGCTTGACGATCAAGAACTCCACATCTAATGTTCGGGATCCCGCTCGAACTGGCAGTGTAATTTTGCCCAACGGGTATTCTGGATTAGCATTGAAGCCGAGTAACAAATAAGGAGCCGGAGACAGGTCTGACCCGGTGAACCCGAGTTTGATGAAGGTCTTGTAATACATTACTTTCGAAGTACTCCCCTGGTCTATGAGAACGTGTTCAACGGTGAATCGGTTTATGCGTAGTTCAATGACTAATGGATCAATGTGGGGGAGTGTTACGCCGATCAAATTAGAATCGTCGAAGGTAATACTCGGAGCTTCATGGGGCCGTTTTGCTGGTGTGATTTGCTTTTGGGGGTCAAGATGTGACTGAATTGTATGTATCGTGGACAACGTCGACAAGCTGTATATCATATGAATTACGCCGAGTGGAGGTGAGTCCTGCTGTAAAGCCACCATTTTGGCTGAGTTGTCTTTTTAGACATACTTCTTAAGCCGACCATCCTGTACCAATTCCTCAAGGTAATCCTTCAATGCGTAACAACTCTTGGTATCATGGCCGTGGTCCTTGTGATACTCATACCGCCTATCTCATCTCCTCGTGTCCGGAGGTCCCATCATTTTGGATGGCCATTTGAAGAACGGAAGGTGTTGGACTTTAGACATAACCATGTTGATCAGCTCTGACAACTCCGTATATTTCTTGTCCACGCGTCTTGTGCACCTGCTATCTACTTGAAGTTGTTCACTAGCTCGGTGGGAACACTGGTCGTTTAATCGGTGCGAATTTCGTCCCCTGTCTCATTTAGTCCGATTCTGTGGTTTAGGGCTACGTGATGGTACAGAATTTATTGACTGAACGATTTTAGAAGGGACCGCCTTGTTGGCTTTCTTCCCGGCTTTAACGCGCAGAGCGTCATCTTCCACTTTGCAGTATTCCTCGACTTTCTTCATCAACGACCAGACTGTCTTGGGGGACCTCCTAGTCAAGGAATTGCCGAGGGCACTATCAGGATGCAACCCCATTTAAAGGCGGTGACGACCATGGAGTCATTGCAGGCGTCATCTACAAGATTAAAACATTCCTAATAGCGCGCTGAATAAGCTCGTAAGGTTTCCCCTAGTTGGATCTACATTGCCCAGAGAGAGTCGGCTTGCTTTGGCTGGACCTCATTGGTGATGAATCTTGCTCTGAAGGATTTTTGTAATTGATGGAAGCTTTTGATTGACGCCGGTTCTAACTTATAACCCCATCTCATAGCCAATGATCCCAAACTGCTCGAAAATATTAGGCACATAAGAGCCTCATCGTCTGCATGCAGCATCATGGCCTGCTTATAATGACAGATGTGATCAGTGGGATCCGAGTTTCCGTCATGTAGGGTGAACGATGGAGCTTTGAACTTTTTGGGTAGCATTGCCTTTGCGATACGTCGCACAAAGGAATCATGTTCGTCCTCTTCATCTGAACCATGTCGTCTTCGTTTATTCTGTGCACGTGGACTCTCTTCGGAGGAACTGGAGGTTTTGACTCGTCCCTTCTTTTTGGGTTCTAGGGATAATGAGTTAGAATCACTGTCACTATCTTGTTTTCGAACTTGAGGTCGTGGACCATCCTCTCTCAAAGGTCGTCCCGGATCTTGGCATGTGGCTTGTTGCGACATCGTCACTTCCACTGCCAGATCCTGATGAAGGCGCTCGTTCTCAACGATCATGTTTTCCAACCTCTGTTCGTTTTGCTTGGCCTGGTTCATGATCGTTTGCATTGTCTCTTGCGCTGAAGTCGAAAGTGAATCGAAGTTCAAGACCCGTCATGCGGTAATATTCTCTGGTTCGAGCATGTTGCTTGGAGTTGTATCATCTTGTGGTGTAAGGTCATCAACGACTACCTGAGGATCTTCCATCACGCCTGCCATGGATATGCTGGAGTATTCCCACAGACGACGCCAATTATGGCGAGGTGGTTCAGAAATACTCTTTGGATCCTGGGGGGTGCTCGTGATCCTCAGCTAGTGTCATGACCCGAACCCGCCCCCATGGGTTAAGGACATAACTGGCCAGTAATCACAAGATTACCTACGGCCTTAAACCAAATCAAATATATTTCAACAGAGTTAAGGGGGCCAAACAGAAGCAATTTCAATCTTTTGTCCATAGAGTCGTGCTTACATGCCACGACATAACCATTCATACGTATACATGTTAATAACTCACATCAAAATATGTAGTAACACAACGTTCTGTACATACAGGATCATTTAAGTCTAAGTCAGTCAAACCCAAAGTTTATATACAAAAGTGATCCATCGTTTTCGCCAATATAACAAACCACATCAAAAGAACAAAAGAGGTGAAGACAAGTCTCGTGCGTAAGACGTTTGGGCTGACTCTTCCAAACCTTGACTATTTCACACAAACTTCACTGGGGCTTGGTGTGGACCTCCCTTGGCTCACCTACAGACACCTGAATGAGCGTGAGCGAGAGCCCAATGAATAATATCAAATAAAGAACATATACGTACAGTATTTAGAGCAACGTACATCAGATGGCCTTGGGCCCAATTCATATTTCTATCTAGTATATAAATATATATTGGTCAAGTAAATGCGGTTCCAAACACATCAAACGGTGTAGGGCCCAACTCTTTCATATTCGACAGCCTTTGGCCCTACTATTCCTGTCGGACGGCCTTTGGCACAATCATTCATGGCAGACGGCCTACGGCCCATCCATTCATGTCAAATGGCCTCTGGCCCATCCGTTCATGTCATACGGCCATTGGCCTATCCGTTCATGTCATACGGCCATTGGCCCATTCATTCATGTCATACGGCCTCTGGCCCATTCATTCATGTCATACGGTCTCTGGCCCATTCATTCGTGTCATACGGCCTTTGGCCCATTCATTCATGTCATATGGCCTCTGGCGCATTCATTCGTGTCATACGGCCTTTGGCCCATTCATTCATGTCAGACGACCTTTGGCCCAACCATATGGCATAGCAAACATTTGTCCACAATTCAAATTAAGATACTTACAAGACTTATAGGGAAATAAGCAATTGGACAAATAACATACTTCAGATATCTTTATTAAGATATTACTCACAGTGATCGGATGGATGATTTGCCCTGGAGCTCGACCCTACACATTCCTTGAACACAATGGGTCACAAACAATTCAATCCTTTCTTAATTCATACGTCCCTCTTAGGCTTCTTTCTTATCCTTTTAATTCATTCATAATGCTCAATGCATGCCTAAGAGTACTTAGAAGTGAAAGAGAACAGAAAATGAAACACAGAACACCTTTACAAATTTTCTGAAATAGGGGTCCCTGCTAGAGCGTGGGCTTGGCCGCTCGAGCGGACCAATTAGGTCTGCAAAAGTACTGGTTGCCTTATTTTTATGCTCGAGCGTGAACTAGGATGCTTAAGCTGAAAGTCATTCTACATAGCTCCCCGCTCGAGCATCAATGTCCTCGCTGGACCGGATATCACTGATTGCAAAACTGCTGGGAGCTTGCATTTCACGTTCGAGCGGCACTTTCCCGGCTCGAGCAGACATGCCAATTTTTGGGTTTTCCAGTAGCCATGTCGAGCTTCAAACAAGTATTCAAATCAACATATCCTGCATTCTATGACTCGAACTTTACATACACATTTACTAACATGATACAACACCAAATTCATCACATTATGAAGCTCAATTTCATGAATTAATTACATGCATGCCCCAAATTACACCAAACTTATTTCTAACATAACAATAGTGGTATTCTGTTCAAAACTCATACTCTTATGAATCGTACATGCATGTGAGATATAGCTCTCATTCTCAATTTAAATGATGAAGAGATGATCAAAAGCATGAACTTCAATCAAAGATCCAACATGGATCATATATTTCAAGCACAAACATACAAATTTACGGCAATTTCCTACATGCATGTGTACATTGCGTTCCAATTCAGCAAAACCAACTCATTTTCATCGTAATCAATTCAATTCATGTTCTTGATCACCATTCAACGTTGAATTCACCAAGTTACATACTAAAATCCATGAATTTACTCACCTAGGAGCTCAAATCTTCCAAATTATGGTTAGTTCTTGAGTGTAGCTTCAAGATCACCAAGTTCCTTAATCAAATCTCTATCTTGAGTTCCCTCTCTCTCTAAATCTGGCCCCTCTCTCTCTAGAGTATAATTTCAGATGTTGAGCTCCAAACAACCAAATGACAATGTAATTTGGCCCTTTATATAAGTTCCTCTACTCACATTGTTTTAATACTAGTTAATTGAGCACTAACTCATCAATTTAATCTATTTAATTTGATCCGAATCAATTTTCAATTAAATTTCACCGTAGGATCTAAATATTACGCTAATCACAATGGCGTAGTCAATTTCGGTTTCTGTGGCCGATAAGGCCTTCAATTTAAATTCTAAAGCAGATAATCAAACAGAATAGCCTATGGTGAACAGATAGAAATTGAAAATCACATATATTCATATAAATGGCACTCAAAATAATATCAAACACATAATCACATTTGTAATTAAGATTAATTAGCATAATATGGAGCAGGGTTGTCACAGTCTTCCCCCCTTTAGGATGTTTGGTCCTCCAAACTTATTTTACCTTCGTCGAGAAACAAATGTGGATGGCGTAGTCGCATTTCATCCCCTTTTTCCCACGTGGCATCCATCCCATAGTGTTCTTTCCATTCTACTTTCACCATTGGGATGGACTTACTTCTCAATTGTTTCACTTGCCAGTCAATGATACGTTCTGGCCATTCAGCGTACTCCATATTTTCATCAAGAGCTACCCGGTGATAATCAATCACATGAAACGGATCTCGAAGATAACCCCTCAACATTGATACATGAAACACATTATGAATTTGTTCGAATCCCGGTGGCAAAGCGACTCGATAAGCAACTGGACCATGTCTCTCCAGAATTTGAAGCGGCCCAACGTAACAGGGCGACAACTTTGCCTTTTTTCCAAACCTAACTTGGCTTTTCATCGAAGTCACGCGGATAAATACATGGTTACCAACCTCCTACTCGAGAGGTCTTCTCCGAACATTTGCATAATTCCTTTGTCGGTCCTGAGCTGTTTTAAGCCTTTGCTGAATGGTTTTGATCTTCTCAGAAGTGTCTTGCACAATTTCAGGCCTGAGAAGAGCTCTATCCCCGACTTCTGTCCAACAAATTGGTGATCTACACCTTCTACCATGAAAAGCCTCGTATGGTGCCTTATCGATACTAGAGTGGAAGCTGTTGCAAACTCTGCGAGTGGAAAATAATCTTCCCAACTCCCTTGGAAATCTAATGCACACATCTGAAGCATATCTTCCAAGGTCTGAATTGTCCATTCTGATTGTCCATCTATCTGTGGGTGGAATGCGGTACTAAACCTCAGTTCTGTCCCCATAACTTTCTGTAAACTCTTCCACAATCTAGATAAAAATTTCAGATCTCTATCCAACACAATAGATACCGGACCTCCTTGTAAACGGACAATTTCATCAACATATGTAGTAGCCAGTCTATAAGCATCAAATGTAGTTCTAACAGGTAGAAAATGTGCAGATTTGGTCAGTCTATCAACTACAACCCAAATAGAGTCCATACCTCGAGGAGTCTGAGGTAGACCGACAACAAAATCCATAGTCACATGTTCCCACTTCCATTCAGGAATAGGGAGAGGTTGAAGTAGACCACCTGGTTTCTGATGTTCAGCCTTTACTTGCTGACACTGAAGGCATTTGGACACATATTCTGTAATTTCCTTCTTCATTTTAGGCCGCCAATAGCTTTGTTTCAAATCTCGATACATTTTGTTATTGCTCGGATGCATAGCAAATACTGACTTGTGAGCTTCATCTAGAACTCTTTTCTTTAGCTCCAGAATATCTGGGATACACATTCGATTTCGAAATCTCAACACTTCGCCTTCAATGCTGAACTCTGCTTTCGTACTTGTCTCAAATTCATCAATCACTTTCTTGACGAATTCATCCTCTTTTTGTTTCTGTTTAATCTCATCAACGATTGTTGATTCGGCTGAAATAGCGGCTATCAATTCGCCATGTTCACACAATACCACTTTAATTTCAAACTTCTCAAAATCTTGCAAGATCTCTTTTTGTTCAGTAAGCAAACAAGCCATACTCTCCATCGACTTTCTGCTTAGGGCATCAGCAACTGTATTAGCTTTCCCAAGGTGATATTAGATTTCAAGATCATAATCCTTTATCAGTTCGAGCCATCTCCTCTGCTGCATATTTAGCTCTTTCTGTGTTAAGAAGTATTTTAGGCTCTTATGATCTGTGTAGACTTCACATTTTGCCCCATACAAATAGTGCCGCCAGATTTTCAAAGCAAAAACAACTGCGGCCAATTCTAAATCATGTGTCAGGTAGTCTTCTCATGTGGCCTCAACTACTGAGAGGCGTAGGCAATTACCTTTCCGTTCTGCATTAGCACACAACCCAAACCTTTATAAGATGCATCACTAAAAATTACAAAGTTTTTCGTACCTGTGGGCAATGTCAATACTGGTGCAGTGGTCAGTCTTGTTTTTAGTTCATGAAAGGCAGATTATTTTTTGCCATGCCATTCAAATGGTTGCCCTTTGCATGTCAGTTGGGTAAGAGGTACAACTATCCTTGAAAAGTCTTTCACAAACCTCCTGTAATACCCGGCTAAGCCCATGAAACTGCAGACCTCCGTTACAGTTGTTGGTGTAGGCCAATTCATAATTGCCTCTATTTTCTATGGGTCCACTGAAATCGCCTCTTTGTTGATAACATGCCCTAAGAAAATAACTTCATCCAACCAAAACTCACACTTCTTTAGTTTAACAAATAATTTCTTTTCTCTAAGTGTTTGCAGGACAGTTCTCAAATGATGTTCATGTTCAAGTCTATTCTTCGAGTATATCAAAATGTCGTCAATAAAAACCACAACAAATTCATCAAGGTAGGTTATAAAAATTCGGTTTATTAAGTCCAGAAACGCTGTCGGAGCATTAGTTACCCCAAATGGCATAACAAGAAATTAATAATGGCCATACCTTGTTCGAAACGCGATTTTCTCAACATCTTCTGCTTTCACTTTCAACTGATGATACCTGGACCTCAAATCAATTTTAGAAAATACTCGTGATCCCTGCAACTAGTCAAACAAGTCATCAATACGAGGTAGGGGTTATTTATTCTTTATTGTTACCTTGTTCAATTCTCGGTAGTCGATGCACAAACGCAAGGTTCCATCTTTCTTTTTCACAAACAACACTGGTGCACCCAATGGTGAAGTGCTAGGCCGGATAAACCCTTTGTCAAGAAGGTCTTGCAATTGTTCTGTTAGTTCGTTCATTTCAGTAGTAGCCATTCTGTAGGGAGTTTTAGAAATAGGCTGGGTGCCTGATACAATTCCAATAGTGTGCCTATTTGGTGCAGCTTAAAAGCTGCTTATTTCAGCTTTCAGCTTAATTTCAGCTATTTTGATGTGTTTGGTTTAGCTTATAACTTATAGCTTCCAGCTTTTTCGAAGTCAGAAATTAGCTTATTCTTTGAGTGGGGCAGGAGATTCTTAATTTATAAGTCAGAAATCAGCTTATGTTTATAGTTATAAGCTATAAGCTGTTTAAGCATAAGTTATAAGCACTTTCCCACAGCTCTACCAAATAGGGCCAGTAAACTCTATCTCACTGTCGACCAATTCCCCTGGTAATTCATTTGGAAACACATCTGGAAATTCTCTTGTTCAATTAAACATTCACAGATTGTTCAGATAGCACACAACACAAATAACCCTGGCACCCTTTCCTGATTAATTTACAAGCTTTCATTGCAGATATCAAATAAGGTGGAGACACTACCCCATTACCCACAAACACAATTTCTTCCTGTTCCGGTGGTTTAAACACAACCCGTTTTGTTACGCAGTCAATGGTGGCACAATATTTAGTTAACCAATCCATGCCCAGAATTACATCAAAGTGCCTAAAATTTAAGGGCAACAGATCCACATACAGAATAGCATTCCCAATTCGCATGTCACAAAAACGATATACAGATTCACACAATACAGATTCCCCAGATGGAGTAGATACACATAGTAGATATGGCAATAATTCTAGAGGTCTACTCAGTCTAGATGCAAATGCACATGTTACGAAAGAGTGTGTTGATCCGGAGTCAATTAACACAAAAGCATCCTGATTACATATAGAAATAGTACCTGAGACAACTGCATTAGCCTTCCGTGTATCGCCCGGAACAATCGCAAAAACTCTCCCGTGCCTCACAGTATCCCCAGTGGTAATAGATCTCATAGTATTTCTCGGCTTCGGGATTGATGCAATTGAGCTAGCAGCTAGTTTTCCACTGTTCTGATTACAATCTCTGGCCATATGCCCTTGTTTACCACATTTAAAACAAGCTCCTGACACACAGTAACAAACCCCAGGATGCCTTTTACTACAAATATTGCACATTGGGGATGTAGCTCGGGAAGAATTAGAAGTACTCAAGGAGCCCGTGTTCTGCTTCTTCAAAAATTTCTTCTTCGAAAAGAAGCCTTGTCTCTTACTACCTTTCCAGTCTATTGTTGGTTTGGTTTGTCTAGCTATGTTAGCTTCTGATATTATGGCCTGGTCTAACACCTCAATATAGGTCTCTAGTTTTAGAACATTTACCTTTTTCCAGAATATCATCCCGAAGTCCCCCTTCAAAGTGTCTTGCCTTTTTATAGTTGGTGTCAACCACATGTGGTGCAAACCTAGCCAATTTAGTGAACTTGGCTTCATACTCAGCTACAGTCATGCTGTTCTGTTTGAGTTCCATGAATTCTGACACCTTCCTATCACAAACACACTGTGGAAAGTACTTCTCATAGAAAATTTCCAAAAACCGTGCCCAACCAACACCTTTATTGTTTTCACTCATTAGCATCCACCATTTTCTAGCCTCACCTTCAAGAGTAAAGGTGGCTAGGAGCACTTTCTGTGTCTCCGAACAAGGGAACACTTCAAATAGCTTTTCGATGCTGAGGACCCATGCTTCGGCTTTCAATGGATCTAATCCACCATGGAACTGTGGTGGTTTCATTTTCTTAAACTCTTTGGTGAGAGCTATTATTCGGCCATCATTCTAATTATCTTGCGCAGATGGCACTGGAAGAGAAGGCGGAGGGTGTGGTTGTTGCCACTGTTGTTGCCACTGTTGTCGTTGCCTCAATGTCTCTGCCATTTCCTGAATCAGTCTTTCCATCCTATCCATTTTGGCAGTTGAGGACTCCTCTATCACATCACCTCTTTTTCTCACTATCTGGTTAGACTTGCATTATACTTTATACAAAAGATTCACAGGTATGCATATACTAAAGAGCATACATATTCAAATAATTTGCAATGCAAGCAAATCACAAACTTATAACACATAATCGTTCACATTAAAACATTTAAGCGTATTCTCGATGCCTTCAAATTCATACTTATCACATGAATGCATCGTAGATCTTTTCAAGACACTTATTGCTCATTTGGACAAGTGCATGAGTTATTAACTTGTGCTCTGATACCACTCTGCCATGACCTGAACTTGCCCCCATGGGTTAAGGACATAACCGGCCAGTAATCACGAGATTACCTACAGCCATAAACAAAATCAGATATATTTCAACAGAGTTAAGGGGGCCAAACGAAAGCAATTTCAATCTTTTGTCCATAGAGTCGTGCTTACATGGCACAACATAACCATTCATACAAATACATGTTAATAACTCACATCAAAATATGTAGTAACACAAAGTTCTGTACATACAGGATCACTTAAGTCTAAGTCAGTCAAACCTAAAGTTTATATACAAAAGTGATCCATCGTTTTCGCCAATATAACAAACCACATCAAAAGAACAAAAAAGGCGAAGACAAGTCTTGTGCGTGAGACGTTTGGGCTGACTCTTCAAAACCTTGACTGTTTCACATAAACTTCACTGAGGCTGGGTTTGGACCTCCATTGGCTCACCTACAGACACATGAATTAGCGAGAGCGACAGCCCAGTGAATAATATCAAATAAAGAAGATATACGAACGGTGTTTAGAACAACATACATCAGACGGACTTGGGCCCAATTCGTATTTCTATCTAGTATATATATATATATTAGTCAAGTAACTGCGGTTCCAAACGCATCAAACGGCCTACGACCCAACTCTTTCATATCTGACGACCTTTGGTCCAACTATTCCTGTCCGATGGCCTTTGGCCCAGCCATTCGTGTCAGACAACCTTTGGCCCATCCATTCGTGTCAAATGGCCTCTGGCCCATCCGTTCATGTCATACGGCCTTTGGCCTATTCATTCATGTCATACGGCCTTTGGCCCATTCATTCATGTCATTCATGTCGGACGGCCTTTGGCCCAACCATATGGTATAGCAAACATTTGTCCACAATTCAAATTAAGAAACTTACAAGACTTATAGGGAAATAAGCAATTGGACAAATAACAAACTTCAGATATCTTGATTAAGATATTACTCACAGTGATCGGATGAATGATTTGCCCTGGAGCTCGACCCTACACATTCCATGAACACAATGGGTCACAAACAATTCAATCCATTCTTAATTCATGCGTCCCTCTTAGGCTTCTTTCTTATCCATTTAAATCATTCATAATGCTCAATGCATGCCTAAGAGTACTTAGAAGTGAAAGAGAATGGAAAATGAAACACATAACACCTTTACAAATTTTCTGAAACAGGGGTCCCCGCTCGAGCGTGGGCTTGGCCGCTCAAGCGGACCAATTAGGTCTGCAAAAGTACCAGTTGCCTCATTTTTAAGCTCGAGCATGAACTAGGACGCTCGAGCTGAAAGTCATTCTACATAGCTCCTCGCTCGAGCGTGAATGTCCCCACTCGAACGGACATCACTGACTGCAAAACTGCTGGGAGCTTGCATTTCACGGTAGAGCGGTACTTTCCCCGCTTGAGCGGACATGCCAATTTCTGGGTTTTCCAGCAACCATGTTGAGCTTCAAAAAAGTATTCAAATCAACATATCTTGCATTCTATGAATCGAAATTCACATACACATTTACTAACATGATACAATACCAAATTCATCACATTATGAAGCTCAATTTCATGAATTAATTACATACATGCCCCAAATTACACCAAACTTGTTTCTAACATAACAATTTCATGTGTTCAAAACTCATACTCTTATGAATCGTACATGCATGTGAGATATAGCTCTCATTCTCAATTTAAATGATGAAGAGAAGATCAAAAGCATGAACTTCAATCAAGATTCAACATGGATCATGTATTTCAAGCTCAAACATACAAATTTATGGCAATTTCTTACATGCATGTGTACATTGCCTTCCAATTTAGCAAAACCAACTCATTTTCATCATAATCAATTCAATTCATGTTCTTGATCACCATTCAACTTTGAATTCACCAAGTTACAAACTAAAATCAATGAATTTACTCACCTAGGAGCTCAAATCTTCCAAATTGTGGTTAGTTCTTGAGTGTAGCTTCAAGATCACCAAGTTCCTTAATCAAATCTCTATCTTGAGCTCCCTTTCTCTCTAAATTCGGCCCCTCTCTCTCTCTCTATAGTGTAATTTCAGATGTTGAGCTCAAAACAACCATATGAAAATGTAATTTGGCCTTTTATATAAGCTCCTCTAATCACATTGTTTTAATACTAATTAATTGAGCACTAACTCATCAATTTAATCTATTTAATTTGATCCGAATCAATTTTCAATTAAATTTCACCGTAGGCTCTAAAAATCATGCTAATCATAATGGCATAGTCAATTTTGGTTTCTATAGCTGATAGGGCCTTCAATTTAAATTCTAAAGCAGATAATCAAAGAGATTTTCCTACGGTGAACAGATAGAAATTCAAAACCACATATATTCATATAAATGCACTCAAAATCATATCAAACACATAATCACATTCGTAATTAAGATTAATTAGCATAATACGAAGCAGGGTTATCACAGCTAGTCACCTGAAAAAAAAAAATGAACACTCTGGTCGGGGGTGCCGGAATTAGCTCTCCGACGGATAAGTCAGTATCCACTCTCTTGGTTGCTTATGTCTTAAGTTATATCCATTCATTCTCACGTACCTCTTTTGGTTGATGCTTCTCTTATTTATAGTCATTCTTGATGCTGATGGTTGGGCCCACTTTTCGTCCAGTAGACAATCACTCGCTCGATCATATCTTCAAAATCAGCCCTATCTACAACTGATGGAGGCCAATCTGGATATTCGGTCTCTACCTCTCGGGGCTGGAGCCGTGCTGAACACGACCTAATTTCCTTCTTTAACCTATTCGGCTATCCTATGTACTCACATTTTTATTCGGCCCCCCACAAATACATTCTGGTGGCAATTGATTACTTTACAAAATGGGTGGAAGCTCAGTCCTACGCTATGTTGAAAGCATCACATGTGGCTAAGTTCATCAGAAACAACATCATTTGCCGATATGGAGTCCAAAACGAGATCATACCAGATACTGGCTCCCACTTCAACAAAGAGGTGATAGACTTGCTAGAGAAATACAATGTGGCTTTTCATAAGTCATCTACATACCGGCCGCAAACCAATGGAGCTGTCGAGGCCGCCAACATGAACATCAAGAATATTTTGCAGAAGATGGTTGAGACCAATAGGGACTGGCTAGATAAATTGCCATTCATACTCTGGGCTTATAGAACTTCAATCTAGATGTCTACAGGGGCAACTCCTTATTCTCTTGTCTATGGGATGGAAGCTATTCTACCAATTGAAATAGAAGTCTTGTCGCTGCGAGTTATGGTTGAGTGTCAGATAGTAAAGGCGGATTGGCAACAGAGCAGATTTGAGAAACTGATGTTATTCGATGAGAGAAGGTTGAAAGCATTGTACCACGTTCAGGGCTATCAACACCAAATTGTTAGGGCTTTTAACGAGAAGGTTAAGTCCCAGAATCTCAAAGAAGGAGACATGGTATTAAAAGACAACCGGGCTCCCATCCATAACCCTAGGGGCAAGTTCAGACCCAATTGGACTGGTCCTTACATCATCAAAACTATCTGGTTCGGTAGAGCTATTTTTCTCATGGACCTGGATGGCCTAGAATTTTCCTAACCGATCAATACGGACAAGCTGAAGAAATACTATCCTTGAGAGGCTTGCTAGGTCAAAAAACCGGAAGGGTGACCTTGGCAAAAGTTAGAGCGCAAAAGGAGAGAGTTAATACTCGAGTGAACCTGAACCGAACTACGTAAGGCCTAATTTCCATCTTCGAGATACGTAGGCAACTTCATTTTGAAGTTTGGCTGTAAACTCCTTCAAGTCAACTGTCCTGTCCATGTGATTTGATCAGGTCATCTTTGTCTATTCTTTACCTGAGTGTTCGGTTGTGATCTTTACTCTGACAGAAGAGTCGGTTACAGTGCAGAGCAGTGGTGTTCAATCAAGGGGAAGTTACGATATTTTGATTCAGGGTTGTACATCTCGAGGATTGATTCTGCGCTTGTTAAGTGGTGATCCTTTTCGAAAACAGTTTTGGAAAGTTTTAATAAAATTTGATTTTCGTTCAAATTTTACCATTTACAACTTAGACCATTTTTGGAGCAAAAAGAAAATTTTCAGTGCTCACAACTGTAATTCCATTGATTTCAATACAAAGTTCTCCAACTCTCTGATACAAATCACAGTTTCTTTTATTAAATCATAAAAACTTGAAAAGAGAGGTCAAAGAAATAAACTAGGGGCACGGATGAGTCAGGTGCTCCTGCATCCCCTGCCTGTGCTTGTAGAAGCTTCTGAAGCCAAAGTGGGCCCGATTTGTGCCTCGTCCTCAAGCCAAGCCAAACACTCGCCAGAAAAGGCACCTTTGAAACTAGGGGTAGGGGCCAGAAGCTCTCTCGTCCTCACTCAGATGCGGAATAAAACCAGGTACTCTACTCCCGCTTTTAGGCGGGTCTAATCATGCCCAAACTGATGTTTGAACCAGAAGGGGAAGTAGAATATGCAGTGTGTCAGGCCGACCAACTGAATGATGGGTTGCCAAGCCATGCTGTAGCTCATCTCGGTCAGATTTAGCCAGGGGCAGTGCCAAGCTAGGTCAGCCGGTGTCAAATTAAGCTAGGGGCAGCGCCAAGCTATGTCAGTCGCATACCGGCTGCACATCCAATCACACCATAAACCCTCTGAAATTAAATTTATTAGCCGTTGGCGAAAGAAATAACCTCGAGCTGAGTACTCAGGGCAAGGGCCCACTACCTGCAGTTTATCCATCAACCATTCCTGGGGAGGGATAAAAAAAATAGGAGAGATTAAAGAATAGAAAGGTGTGTGTTGAGAGAAAAGTAAGAAAAGCGTTTTGAGAGAAAAACAGAGCATGAGTGCCGAGAGATGTGAGAAACACATATGAGAGGGTGGAAAACATTACCTGAAGAAGTTGTGTACTCCATGCGAATCTGGTAGTCTCCGGTCATTGAAAGGCGTCTAAGCCCATCAAGGTCTCGGCCAGCACCAAGCCAATGCAACTCTTGCCATCTTTCAGTCCTTGTTCCATTTCGATCAAGTGAATGCTAGATCCACCGAAACTAGGGGCAAGGTGAAAATGAGCAAGCATACACAAGCAGAGGGCATTCTACCAAAAATTCTGCCAGAGAAGGTTGCCTCAGTCACCGGCATCAGAAAATCAACGAATCAAATTGGGAATGTCCAGTTCTCCATTGTGGACCAGAGATTGAGCCTCGTGTAGAGTAAGCCTGCACATCCATCCCAAAGCTTGGGCATGGCCAAAACGGGGCTGGGGCATGATTTCAATTGGCAGGCATATTTCTTGTCCCCCAAAGCTGAAGACGTGTGTAATCAGGTCCCAGCACCTAGTCGCGGCATGAAAGAACGAAAAAGAAAGTTGAGTTCGGCTTAACGAAAAAAGTGCATTTATGCCAAAACCCCAAAAATTCACCTTTTTTCCAAACTGTCCAAAGTCGCAATCCAGTCTGAGAGCTTTTCGGCAAAAAATGGTTCCATTTGCAGCTAAAATGAAGTTCTAGAGAAAAATTCACGAAGTTCAACCTTTTGTAGAAGATAAGGCAGCGAGTGGAAGCCAGCTGTCAACAATCTGGAGGATCTTCACATTGATGGCCGGCAGGTGGACGGCAGGTGGACGGCAGGCTACCTTGGCGACCGACAGGCCATTTCTTGTGGCTGGCATTGGCCAGTAACCTTCTTTTCGGCCCTGTTATCCACCTTTGTGCTGAACAATGTTGAAAGCATGTGTTTTGTTTTGCTCTTTGTGTGTTTTAAGGTATTGTTTTCAGTCTTTTTGGTTTTAGCAAGTTTGTTGTGTTTTATGTGAGTTGTTTTGTTTTGTTTATCGAGGTGTATGTTGCATTTGTATTTCAATTGTAAGTCGGTTCATTACCCGATTAAGAATTTTGTTTCTATCAAATGCTATTGGCCATTCCAACTCCATGTCCATTTCATTCATATATGGTGCTCATGATGCAAAAATGACAACACTTTTTATAAAAACTACAAGGGTTTTATTCTGATCTTGTTTTTTTTTTACTAAAGAGAAGTACAAGTTTTAAAGCAAATAAAACTTCAGTGCTACCAAACAAAAAGAAACTGAGCAAAAATACAAAAAAAAATCAGCGCCAGTCGCCTCATGCCCGGGAGGCCCTCTTCGTCCTCTTCTTCTGAAGAGAAGACTCTGGGGCACTATCTCCATCGGCACCGCTATATGAATCTGCCTCTAAGCTGGAACCAGAGTCGGCATCGTCTCTTCTCTCTGCACCAAAACCCTCCTCAGCATCGTCACCTCTATCTTTAGAGCCCGAGCCGGCGTTATCATCTCCGCCCTCAGATGACCCAGGGTGCTGACTCGCTGCCTCCTCCCTGTCTCTGGAGCAGACGTCATCATCTCCGCTCCAGGCTCGGGTACTCCTGTCTCTGCCCCTCCTCCCTGCTGCTGGTGGAGGTATTGTCGGTGCTCGTGCTCTTGTCACCGGAGCAGTCAGTATAGTTGGAATCTGAGAAGGACAGTTGTCAGCTTATTAGTTTCAATGTGTGTATCATATGCAAGCATGGTATGCAGAATGAGTGTACGCCGAAGTCAGATATAGTGTGTAAGTACAGTGTGTGAATGCAATGTGCCAATGCAGTGTATCAGTGCAGTTTCGAACAGTTTATAGTGGAAATTCTAGTGCATCGGTGGAAATTTGATGCCTGTAGTGGAAACTGAAGAAATTACCATGGTGCCATGGAGGCCGAGGAGCGTCTCCCTCTTCTGTACCATGCCCATCAATGAGGCTATTAGCTTGAGAGCACTCCCTATGTACTTAATGAATTCCTACAAATACATTTGGATGATCGGTGTTCACAATAAACGTACCTGAAATGAAACGTGGGGTGCAAATCATAAAGTATGGTCGATACCTGAGTCAGGCCTCGAACCCTGACAAGCTCATGTCCAGCCGCGACAGGCTCAATCGGGACCTGCTAAGCATCCCTAGTATGCCGCTAGCATGTCAGTGCAGTCAGAAGCTCTGGCCAACCGGTCCTCTACCTTACTTGGGAAGTCCCTCTAGTACAGGCCTGGTCACCCTCTCGCAGCAGGAGCTCTCCCTCCTCGCCTCCACGAACGCTTGTCAGTGGTGGCATGAGATGCATTTGGATGAAGGTCGCATAGTCGCCCTCTGCTCTGAAATAATCAGCATCCAAGCCCACCATAACCTGAGTAACTGTATCTATGCATAGGCTGTCTGCCAATCTCATGGACTCTGGAGGAGGCATCGGAATGAACGGGTCTGGTAAACCCACCATCTGCTAGACGAATTGCTCACTCAGGAACTAGGCTCGGCAAACTGGGCCCTCAAGTAGAATGCGGAAGCGAGAAGTGACCCAGGCCCCGGCGTATTGGTCTCAAATCCCAGCCGACATCATAGCCCAGGGCTGCCATGTAATCTGCAAATAGAGAGTGCACAGATTGTTAGTTGCTGTCAGTTGCTAAATGTAAATCAAAACAGTTGTAAAGAAAAAATGACTGTGTTTTGAGTTACCTCATGAGCAACCATAGTGTCAAAGTAATAGCGAAAGAATGTGAAGGTCTAGTGGGTCCTACGCTGGTGCCGACTGTCATACTTCCGTGAGTAAGGGACTTCCAGTGGGAGCTCCTCTATGGACTCTGGGGCCGAAGTTGGAAAATAAGCATAGACCCACAGATGCGGAGAAAATGCAGTGATATGAAAGCACAGTGTATAAGCAGATGTAGAAAGTGCAAAGTAGAAAGCACAATGTATGAGCAGATACAGAAAGTGCAAAGCAAAAAGCACAATAGATGAGCAAATGTAGAAAGTGCAAAGCAGAAAGCACAAAGCGTGAACAGATACAAAAAGTGCAAAGCAGAAAGCACAGGTGTTGAATAGATATAGAACAAAAAATGTAAAGTACAAAGAGGGAACTGAGATACATACCTCCTAGGCTCGCCAGTAGCCTCTGATCAAGTCTCCTCTTTGCCGGGAGGTAGAGCTCATGTAGCCATACAAGGTGGCATGGCCAACACCACCCCAGTCATAGATGCACACCCGAGGAAGGGTCACCAGGGCGCTTAAAAGATATAAGCCTACGGTGTTCCACCTGTTCGAAAACAAGGTGGTACAGAAGACGAACATCAGAAAGCCTCTGGCATACTGCTCCATCTCCTCTACTCTCTTAGGCTCTCCTCGTCTAAACTGCTCGGCGAACTAGGTACATCCGACCATGCCTGCCCGATACAATGGTGGACGTACTTCCAGCAGCTCAACTTAGGCCGCCTCCCACTTCCCCATGTTTGAATTGAATAGGATCGGATCACCCCCTACTCCTAAGCTGGTGATCATGGTGAAGTCATAGGGAGTCATCATCATCTTCCCAGTAGTGGAGAAATGGAAGGAACTGGTGGTGTCCCACCACCTCTCCACAAGTGCGCCCAGAAGTGGACGGCTAGCAATGACTCGTGTCAAGCCGGAGCAGAATAGGCCAAAACCAGTCTCGCCTACAATGTCACGAACTCTTGCAGGGAGCTCGTCATACCAATCTCATGCGGTCGTAGCTCTTTACCCTCTGAGGGTACGAGATTCACCCTATAGCAAAGAACTAGTATAGAGTATAATCAGATAAGGTAGTAATGAAAGTACAATCAGACAATGTTGTGCAAGAAATGCAAGTAAAGATAGGCAGGAATGCATGAAAGCAGAGCTCATACCTCAACGGCGATGAATAAAAGATGAGAAGTCGGCTTCCTCAGCAGGAGATCCTCCGGCACATCGAGAACAAAGTCGCTAAAGCGCATAATGCTGCCGCTGGCAGGATATGTGTACGGGCATGGTATCTCTTCGAATCGAAAGGCCACACCCTCAACGACAGCAGCTCTAGCTCGAGCTCCGGCTCAAACTACGCCTCGATGTTGGCCTCGACGCCCCCAGCTGCCTCGCCAACCTCGGCAACGACCGACTCATCTGCTTCAAGAACAGGTGGTAATGTGGAGGGAACCTCTGCAGGGACCCTATGATGTGGTAAATCATCCACCATCTGGAAAATGGGTGAAAATTGGGTGAAAAATGGAGAAAAGAGGGTAAACTTTGAAAAAGTCAACCCTATGAGAGAGAAATTGGAAGAAAAAGTCAAAGCGAGGAAAAGTTCACAAAACCCAAGAGAAACTCGAGGGGAACAACCCTAGAAGGGTGAAAATGAGGAAAAAAGTGTCAAAATAAAATTTTGATTGGTTCAAAAGGAAGAGAATCAAGAGGGTTTAGCGAATAAAGTTTGTGTGGGGCGTTGGAAAACGTGTAAAAAGCCTAGACCTAAAGAATGAAAACACCTAGAGAGAGAGAGAGAGCAATTTTGGATGTGGCAGTGAGGAAATGAGGGGCCTTGGTCTATACTTAAAGACCAGAGCCAAAAAGACCTAAAAACCCCCGCACTGCCATTGGTCGCTAGCAGGGGACCAATAAGGCTCATTGGTGGCCGACAAGGCTGTGTAGTGGCCAGCAGGAGGCCAACAGCCTCCCCCTATGGCCGGCAAATGGCCAATGGCCATCTTTTGTGTTTTGATGTTGTTTTGTGGTCTTTTTTCTCAAGAAGTGCAAGGGAGGTTCACCATTGGGTCCAGATTGTCTCTATGGAAGCTTAAAACTATGTTTTCGGCGCACAATGTTCATCACTCGTCAACACGAATGAGGTGTATCCTTTTTAAACATATTTCATATGAGAGGTAAATCGGAAGGTCCCATCGAATGTAGCTTTCATTCATTTTGTGCCTTTGCTTTCTTCTCATTCTCTTATTGCATAGAATGTGCATTTCACATATATCGTCACATAGAATATGCATTATATACGTTGCATACGTATTTTACATCGCATAGAACATGCTGTCAATCATGCATAGAATAGGCTTTTTTATCTTGCATCGAACATGCCCTCACTTAAACTTCATATCTCGGTTGTTTATCTTGCATAGAATATGCATTGTCACTATATCGTACATTGCTCAAGATTAGTTACGCTTTCACAAATAGGAAAGTTCTTTTTTTCTTCCTTTGTCAACACAGACAAACGATATTGTATGTATGGTTCATTCGGAGGAGTTATAGATAAGTCCTTTGTGCATCTATCGCACTTGTTCACTTTGTGCATCTATCGCATTTGTCCATCTTGCGCATCTATCGCGTTGTTTGGCACGCTTTACCTCATTCTCATTCATCTCGGGACGTGCGTAGTGCGAGCCTAAGTGATTTTCTTGAATCTCAGGGTGTGCGACGCGCAACCCTAGGCAGGTTTCATCTAGGGACGTGCAAAGCGTGAGCTTTAGCGATTTTATCTCAAGACGCGTGACACGCGGCCTTGGGTGGGTTTCATCTAAGGACGTGCAAAGCACGAGCCCGAGCGGTTTTCTTGTTATCTCAGGAGACGTGACGCGTGGCCTTGGGTGGGTTTCATCTCGGGATGTGCGAAGCACGAGCTCGAGCAGTTTTCTTGTTATCTCAAGACAGGTGACGCATGGCCCTGGGTGGGTTTCGTCTTGGGATGTGCGAAGAACGAGCCTGAGTGAGTTTTGTTGTATCTTGGGACTTGTGAAACACTATCCTGAGCGGTTATCTTGTTTCTCCGAACGTGCAAAGCGCGGCCCCGAGCGGTCTTTCATCTCGAGACGCGTGAAATACGAACCTGAGCGATTTTTGTTCTCAATTTCTCAAGATGCGTGAAATGCAATCCTGAGCAGTGTTTTCTTTCCTCGTCTCTTGCTTTGGCGTGGTCAGAATGTGTTTTAGTTCCTTTGTAGGGAACCTGTGTTGGTTTTAGCTCGCAGCTGTTGATATCTTGTTATCTTGTTTATCGCATTTTATTATGGCTTATTGCATCATCTTGCATGATCATAAGCTTTCAAAATAGCCAGCTTCGCATAGCGTGTTAGTCCAGCTTTCAAAGTTGCATTATGCATATCATTTTCATTTTTCTCCAGAACTGCACTGGTTTCATTACTTGAAAAGGGATATGTAGGAAGCCTATAGACAACCCATTTTTTACGGCCCTTACGACTTGGACATACTCACATGCACACCCGATGATGAACGTATTTGCTCACCAAGCGCTCGAAGTCCTCAACGGAATGCCACAACTTTGAGCCTTTCAAACCCTGTACCGTTGTTGTCCCAGTTTTGGCCCAACCTAGTTTTTCCAGCTTGCAGCCTCTGGTGGCTTGCCGGTCACCTCTTTTGGGCTACCGGCCATCACTTTTTGGCTGCCGACCACCATTAATGGCCGGCCATCCACCATTGTATTTTTTAGATATTTTATGTCAGCTGTGCCAGCTATTTGCATAGATGCATGCATCTATCCCCACGTGTAGGAATGGATCTCCTTGAGGGAATTTCATGTTTTTCTATATATAGGAGCCCCCCCTCTCATGTTTTGAGGTTAGAAAATTTTGAGTTCTAAAATTTTCCTCTTTCTCTATCAAATCTCTACACATTTGCCTACAAATCATCAACCTTTGCCTATACGCCCTTAACCAAATCTTCCCACCTTTGAGCTGAGGTACTCTTGAGCTTTGTTTGAGCTCTTGATGGTGTTATTTGCTTGGTTTTGTTGCTTGAATTGCTTCTTCTCTTCAAGAGGTATAAGGCTTTACCTATTTGCTTGCTTTCTCTACTAGTTTTCCTACTATTTTTTCCATTATTTTGGGCTGTCAAAACTCTATGTATTTTGGGCTGAAGCTTGGGTTTAAGGCCATTAAAAGTTGAGGGCTTGATAGCCTTTCTTTGTGCCTTGTTTTGGAGGCATATGCCCTTGTGTTTCACAACCCTTTTGCTATCTTTTTCAAAGCTTTTAAACACTGATTTTCAGAGTTTTTTCAGTGGTCAAAATCATGTTTTGAAGTCCAAATTTGAAGGGCTTAGCCTCCCCTCCTTGTGTCTTACTTACTAGCCTAGTTTGTGCCATGTTTTAGCATGTTAATCTAGCTATGTTTGGCTCAAGTCCAGCATGTTTTAGGACTTATTTTAGAGTATTTAAGCACTAGTTTGGGCTGTAAGTTGCATTTGAGCTTTATTTTACATGTTTATAGTGTAATAGTCCTCATGAGTTTGGTGTTCTAGGCCTTAGACACCATCTTGTTTGAGTTGATAGCATTTATTTATGTTTTTCTCACTCATTTTCAGCACTCAATCATCTCTGGAACCTCCCTCCTTTCTTGGCTTTTAATTTTGCTTTGAAAGTGGTTCAAACTATTTGTTTGTTTAAAGCATGAGATTGAGATGTCATGCTTAATGGTTTAATCCCTTAAGGGGTTCATTACCAATGGTATGATGTCTCTTTCATACCTACAACAAATTTTGGTTTGAGTCCTCTTTCCATTAGAGGATTTAAACTCACCCTTGGACTTAATTGAATTAAATGATGGAAAGGTAACTAAAATGGAGTAACTAAAACTCGGAATTAAAAGTGACCAAGATAATAATTTGGTTGTGTTCAATCAGACGTTAGTTGAATGCATGAAAACTTGAACCATTTCATACTCATTAGTGATGAAATGATTCAAGGTTCCAAGGTCACCACTTGTTTTGCATTTATTGAACTTGCACACTTGGTTTCACAAGCCATCATGCAATGAAATTGCATCCATTGATGGTTTGTGAACCGAACTTGCTACTCCTTTGATTTGCTCATGACAAGGAGGGGTGAGTTGTGCAAACAAACCCTTGAACTACCCTATATATGCTTTGTTTGTCCTCTGTTGCACCAAGATGAACCTGTGTAGCAGTGGCCGACAGGCCACTTTTCATGGTCGACAGACCACCTTTGATGGACGACCGGCCATCACTGGTGGCCGGCAACCTTCATCACTAGCCGGCTAGCCACTGGTGTACAATTCAGTCGTGAGTTTGTAAGGAAGAGTAAAATGAGCAGCAGTGTTGGTGTTCTATTGTGCAACAGAGGCTCTTCGGAAGCAAAAAGGTGGTCTTTTCGGGTGGAGACCGAGCATGCGCATGAACATCCCTCATTTCCTGAGGCGTAGTAGTTAATTGTTTAGTTTAATTACTTATTCTAATTGCACTTGCATTGTAATTATTTAATTAGTTAGTTAACTAGTTAGTTAATTAATTTGTTGTAATAATTAGTTAAGTAGTTTAGCTAATTTCATTCGTTTATTGTAATAATTAGCCTAGCTTTAGTTAGTTAGTTAATTAGCTTAGTTTATTTGGACTCTCCTTCATGAGAGCGCAATGTAATAATGTGTATGTCTTCCAACCCTACGTCTTTCTCCCTTTTATTTTTCTGTTATGATGGTTAGATTAGAGACATCACGTTTTGTTTAGCATTTCTCATGTTTGCATCCATTTGTATTGCATGCACCGAGGCTCGGTTCATCATTCAAACTGCATTATTAGTTTAAAATATTTCTTTGAATACGTGCTTAGACCACATGCTATTTCATTGATTCATATGCCATGTTTAGTAACTGAACCTAGTAATTGCATATCGCATGTGTTGCATTAGTCATATTGCATAAAGTTAGAATCATGCATTCATCTAACTCTTTCGTTATTTTGGCTTGGAGTACTAGGTGAGCCTTTACTCGCTTTAGTATAATTGCATGCATCTGATTGTTGCCATGTCTAGCATGCTTACCATGAGGCAAAATGCTTAAGTGTTAAACTGCTTGAATGCCTGTGGATGAAGGCATGTTGCTTGAATTGGAATAATTTGAGTAATGTGCACATGCGATCACTTTTTTAAGTGGTACATATTCCGAAACAATTTTGCAAACGAACATGAATCAAGTGTTCCAATTCTAGTAATTTCGTCTATACTTGTGTGTAAGCACATCACATAGTAATGCTAGCCTAATAAACCGGAACAAGAGCATATAATGTTGATAAAAATCATATCATGATTAGTAGAAGCCGACCTTTGATCGGGAGAGCGAGGGTGCTCAAATGCATTCATGACCTTCCCCTCTCGTACCCAAGTTCCCGAGCCGAGACAATCTTGGTGATGACGGACACGTGGCCTTTGGCACGAGTCACGGGTTTCCTAAATTTTTCAAAAATATGTAGGTGGCGACTCTATATTTGGCAAAGCAGTCCATTTTTGGCAATTTGATTCAAAATTGATTTTTCAAAAGATTTGCCGAATTTGAACTCTTTGGTGTTTATCAATTTCACATTGCACTTGTGAGATTAGATTCAGAACCGTGAGAGTCCAAACTGTAGGGCTTATATTCGAACGTCCGAAAGGGGGCGCAAAAAAGTCGAGCTACAAGGGCCTGCCGTCCACTGATGTTGGCCTGCCGGCCACTGCTGACTGGATTATCCTACTGCAACGGAGAGCAAATAGAGTAGAGATAGTGTATTCTCAAGAGTTGCACAATTTAACCCCGCCTTATCATTTGAACAGCTCAAAGGAGTAGTAAGTTTAAATCACAAACCACCAATGGATGCAATTTCATTGCATGATGGCTTATGAATCAAATGTGGAAGTTCAATAAATGCAACAAAACAAGACTGTCAAAACCACCTCCCTATCATGAAAAATCAAGGGAAGTCGTTGATAATGAATCTTGAACCGTTTCCATCACTAAGGAATATGAAACGACTCAAGACTCAAGGGTTCAATTAACGTCCGATTGAACCCTATCCAATTATTATCTTACACCTTTTTTAGCCTCAATTTTATTACTTCATTTAGATTACCATCCATTCTTTAGTCAATTAAGTCCAAAAGTGAGTTTAAGTCCTCTAATGGAAAGAGGGCTCAAACCAAGTGTTGCTTTGGGCATGAAAGAGACATCATACTGTGGTAATGAACCCCCAAAGGGATTAAATCATTAAGCATGACATCTCAATCTCATGCTTAAACAAACAAATAGTTTGAAACCACTTTCAAAGAAAAACAAAAGCCAAGAAAGTAGGGAGGTTGCAGAGATGATTAGAGGTGAGAACAAGTAAGAAAAGCACTAAAAAATGCACTCAACTCAAATAAGGTGGTGTCTAATGCCTAAAACACCAAACTCATGAGGACAATTGCACTACAAGCATGCAATATAAGGCTCAAATGCAATGAACACTTAAAAGCAGTCCTAAAACAATGTTAAATAAGTCCTAAAATGTGATGGAATTAAGACAAAAACAGCTAGAATAATAAGATAAAACATAGATCATGCTAGGGTAGTAAGCAAAACACAAGAAGGGGAGGCTAACACCTATAATTTTGGACTTCAAAACATGATTTTAGCCACTAAAATAACTCTGCAAAATCACTGTTTAAAAACTCAAAAAAAGATAATGTAAGGGTGGGAAACACAAGGGTAAAGGCCTTGAGAACAAGGTGTAAAGAAGGGTGAACCACCCCTTAACATTTATTGGCCTTAAAACCCAAGTTTCAGCCTAAAAATACAGAGTTTTTACAGCCCAAAAACAGTTGGAAAATAGTAAGAAAAAGAGTAAATACAACAAGCAAAGAGGCAAAGCTTTATATATTTTGAAGACAAGATCACTTTCAGGCAATAAAACAAGGCGAACACACCCTCAAGAGCTCAAACAAGGCTCAAAGATACCTCAGCTCAAAGATGGAGAAGTTTGGCTAATAGTGTACAGGCAAAGGTGAATAAATTTGCAAGACAGAGAGAGATAGAATTGTAGAGAGAGTGGAAAAATTTTTGTCCAAAATTTTTCTAACCTCTATAGCAAGAGGGGAGGTCCTCTATATATAGAAAAACATGAACCTCCCTTAGAAACATCCAACCATACATGTCGGAGCAGATGCAAGCATCTGTGCAAACAGCTGGCACAGTTGTCACAAAATATCTGCAAAACACATCGATGGCCGGTAACCAAAAGCAATGGTCGGCAGCCCATAGAAGTGGCCGGTAAGCCACCAGAGGTTGCAAGCTTGATCCAAGGTTTTGGTCCAAAAACAAGGCAACAGGGGTGCAAGGTTTGGAGGGCTCAAAGCTGTGGCATTCCACTGAGGACTTCGAGCACTTGACAAGCATGTAGACTTACCATCGGGTATGCAAGCGATGATGTCCAAGTCGTAAGGGCAGTCGAAAGTGGGGTGTCTATAGTATGTCATAGTATGCCTTTAAGTTGATGACATGCTCATCATAGGTAGTAATAATGACATGATTAGAAATTTAGCAAAGATGATGATCATCTTGCAAGAACACCTATAGATGTTAATATGTTCTTTTTTAAGAACGTGCAGGAATGTATTTCTTAATTAAAGTATGACCAGATTATTGGAAGCTTAATGTAGTTAATGAACTACACTTGCCCTGATATAGCATATGCAGTAAGTAAATTAAGCAGGTGTATGAGTAACCTAGGGGTAGAGCACTGGAAAGCAATTATACGAGTCCTGAGATACCTCAGATTTACTGGTAACATTGGGTTATATTATACACGATATCCAGCAGTACTTGAAGGATACTGTGATACAAACTAGATATTGGATACTAAAGACTCAAAACCCACTAGTGGATATGTATTTACTCTCGGAAGTGCAGTTGTGTCTTGGAAATCTTCCAAACAGATTAGAATCGCTAGGTCTACTATGGAATCAGAGTTTATAACTTTAGATAAATTAGGAGAAAAAGTAGAATGGCTTCATTAGTTTCTCGCGGATATTCCAATGTGGCTGAAATGTATGCTTGCTATATACATACATTGTGATAGTCAATCAATAATAGGCAAAGCATAGAGTCATATGTATAATGGTAAGTCAAGATACATTCGCCATCGACATAACACCGTTAGACAACTTCTCTCTAATGGAATTATTTTACTTCAATATGTAAAGTATAAGGAAAACATAGCAAATCCACTAACCAAAGGGCTAGCAAGAGAGTTAGTTGAGAATTCATCAAGGAGAATGGGACTTAAGCCTATTAACTAAGAGTTCCCACAACGGCAACCCAACCTAGTTGACTAGAGATTCCGAGATCCAAGTTCAAACAAACAATCGAGTTGGGTGTAATTCATAAAGACTCTGGGGAGTCATACTCCTACCCATTTCTACGATGAAATAGTGATGTCTGTAGAGTGTTAGGGTAAGTAATGCTTTTAATGGTTCTTACCTCTAGGAATACCTAGTGGAGTATAGCAGGATACTTTTCATAAGAATCTTGTATGACTATGAACTAGGCCGGTTCAGTGAGAATTGTTAAGGCTAAAATTCTCTAGAGCACTCAAAAAATACTAGGTTGTTCAGGGGCAAAATGAACACAATTGTGAACCAAATTGTGTCTGGAAATACGCTGTGTGAGTTTTATTCTCTTTGTTTACCCAAACGGCTGAACAGTTCAAAACATCATGTTCACTGATTAGCTAGTAAATCTGATAGCGTCTCACAACAGAAGGTTCAAAGCCAAAAGCTACCTATCCTATGCAGGATATATTTGATTTATGTACTCTCTTATCATGTTGTTGCATTTTTTTCCATTAATTTCATTCATGTGGGGGATTGTTGGAATTTGATTTTTTATAGGCTTAATTTGGGCCAACTTTAAGCCTAAATTTAGTGGGACCCACAAGTCAATTGAGGTGGGTTGGAGTGGTGACTTGTTCCTTGCTGCATGGTAAATCACACGTTGAAGTCTATTTGTCAATACCATTTATAAGTGAATGGAAAGTTGACGTCATTTTTGGCTTCCTGATGTTGGAAGTTGAAGAGACAATGTAGGTTGCTCTATTTGTATTGAAACAAGGAGAGAGTTTATATAAGTATATAAACTCTAAGTTGGTGCACTTGTGTTAGCAAAAATCTAGTTTGAGTCAAATTGGCGGAGAAGATTCGACAGAAAGACCAAAATTTCATAAACAACAATAGATCAAACATTTATGGTTGGTGTCCTATGCCTTGACAGTTTCAAGGACTTCTTTGGATATTGTAATGTGAAGAAACAAGTGTGAATAAACTGAAATGTGATTGAAGATCAAGGAAACTTGCCACTTAATTACAAAAGTTAAATTACAAGTTCAATATGCATAACAATCGACAGAGGAAAACTTGGCCACAGAGGCTGAATTACAAACAAAATACTCCTAAGTACAAAAAACTGTTGCTAATTAAGTTATGTTACTCCTAATTCCACATGGGTTGTGAATTTTGTTGAAGATCCATTCTCTTTTGAATTTTCAGCCTTTATGCTACTGGCCCTACTACTTCTCTACTAACACGTGTCCCACCATGGAGTAAGTTGCTCCCACTTCTTGCACAACCGCCCATGATCTCTATAACCGCTTAAAATTGCCTCTTTGCTGCAGCCTCCTCTTTCTCTTGCAAACAAACCACGTGCCCTGCATCACTTATATGCCTAACTTCATGGCTTGACTCCTGGGCCACGTTTGGCCACATCCCACTGCATTATCAAATGAATCGGCAGAAAAACTGCTTCTGCTACCTCTGTTTCTTCAACTGTTTCATTATTGTCACATGTTTTGCATTTTGGGACCCACATCCCACTATAAACTAGTGGTCTTCACCCCTAGCATTAACTGGATTAGCTCTCTCTATTTTGTTATGTTTGTTCGACGGAGAAAATAAATTTTAGTGCCAACAATGCCCCCCTCGTTCAAGACAAAAGGATGTTTTTATTTTGAATGAATATCATAAAGAAAATTTTAAAGTCTTAACACTTATTTGGTTGGACGGTTTATGATAATGAACATTTAGGTGCATAACAACAAACCCACCTATCAAGGCCCAAACACCACAATAAAAACCCAGATGTTAGGAAAATAGACCCAAGAGACGAATTAAATAGACCCAACTGTTGCTAACAGGCCCAACTATTGGCAATAGGCCTAGACGCCAATAGGAGGGTGCACCATAAGCTATTTGAATGACACAATTCAAATCATCGCTACTCTCATTTCCTCTGTTTTGCTCTGCACTTTGACTCTTCAACCTCTCTATTTCGAAACCCTTGATCACATACTTCTATGGCGCCCAAACGAGCTCAAACCAAGGGAAAGAAACACTTTAAAGCTTTGCTTGTGCAATGTTTTCCAACTGAGTTTCAGCAGCTACTTTAACAACATGCATTTAACAGCTGTATTATCCCACGCAGAATATCTTCTCCAGGGGAACTGGGTCAAACCTTCACTACAGAAATCCCTAACAAACTTACTCACTATTACTCTATTACAGACACTGCAGTGATGCTTTTTCAGAAAGTGAAGCTGGCCTGGTACCACTGGGACTCAAACCCTAACCCTCTACCCTCATGGCAAAAACCAAACCCTAACTGGAAGCTATGGATCTAGCGGATGTTGGTGTACGACAGTTATCTATGATACCATCTGACTATCCACTCTGGCCCTAGACATGGACAAATGGGCCATTAGGGTCGCTGCCTGTTTTTGGTCTTTGTCATGTAATTCTTTCATCCTGAGGTGTGGTATGATTTCTGCCACCATCCTTGATGTCGTACATTTAACTGGCCCTCTGACCTCAGTCCAACTGATCAATGCACTTTTAAATCCTAAGACACCTATTAAACTTGATACCGGTCTTAGCTATGGAAAATTCCAAACCAAATATCAACAGTTTGGTCTTGAGCCCACAAATGAAGAAAGAACAGCTTTTTACCTATTATGACTTTCCCAACACTTCTTATGTGTCCTTGGTTTTAAAAGTACCAAAGAATACTTAGCCCTTGCCACTTGCATCCAAGAAGGCATAGAACTGGCCTTTGCTCCTTTTGTTTTAGGCACCTTGTAGAGAGGTCTTTTTTCTTTGGTTGCTAAAGAAATTGATCACAATTGTGGTGGCCCTTCTAGCTTTTCCAAGCCTGGCTTTATGCCTATTTTCCTAAAATCAGGCCTACCACTCAGGCTCCATAGCTCTTACCCTATGAAAATTATGCTGAATTTTTCCTTTCTTTTAGACCAACTACCTCGAATTCTTTTACCAAGGTGTTCACCACTCTCTATGAATTGCCATTCGACAGGGATGCCTAGCTTTTTTATTCCCTTCCAACATTTTCATTTTACTTCATCCAGACTCACATTTATTAATGCTAAGCCCCATATTCTGGATGACAACTAGAGACAAAAACAGAAAAGCTTTTGGGCTCAAGTCCTTACTCCTAGATATATTTTGGTAGGAGGATCTATCACTACCAGTAGACTTTCAAATTGTAGTTTTGAGAGTTACAACCCTTGCCAATGGGCAAGGCAAATAGGTTTGTGCGGGGGCCAAGAATTAGGAGTCGTAGAGATTCCGGATAGTCGAATTTGAGAGTGTCGAGATTCGAAGCACACGGCAATTGGGTCGAAATCTCAAATCCAACCCTACTCGGCCAAAGCGACCGATTAAGCAAGGGGCCGAGTGAAGATTGGTCTATTATAAAATGTGCCGAATATGAGGTGGGAAATAGATCTAATCCCGAGGCCCAAAGAAGAAAAGATATAAATAGAAGAAACATCAGCCAAAAGGAGGTATGTGAGAATTGTTGTGCTAAACTTAGAATACAAGCCTTCTTGAGCGTTGAGACTGACTTGTCCGTCAGAGTGCTAATTCCGGCACCCCTGACCGGAGTGTTTATTCCTTTTCAGGTGACTAGAAGAGGATCACAAGCGTTCCCCAAGATCAGAAGAGTATTTCCAAACCTCTTCTCCATAATTGGCGTCATCTGTGGGAATACTCAAGCACATCCATGGCGAGCGTGACGGAAGATCCTCTGACAGTCACTGTCTACCCTATACCGCAAGACGAAATCACTCCAACAAACATGCTTGGAACAGAAACTATCGCCGCAAGACGTGCCTTGAATTTCACCTCACCCTCGACTTCGGAGCACGAAGCAATGCAAGCGATCCTGGAACAAGCAAAGCAAAACGAACAAAGATTGGAGAACATGATCGTAGAGAATGAATATCTCCGTCAGGATTTTGCCTTGGAGGTGGCGAAGTCCAAACAAGCTGCATACCAAGGCCCGGAACGACCCGTGAGGGCAGCTGGTCGACGATCTCGAGCCCGACAACAAGATTCTGATAGCAACTTCGACTCATTATCCTCGGAGCCCAAGAAGAAGGGACGATATGAAATTTCCAGTTCTTCTGAAGAGAGTCCCCGTACAAGGCGTAAGCAAAGAAGAAACAACTCGGATGACGATCAACATGATCCTTTTGTACGACAGATTGCAGAGACAGTGCTACCCAAGAAATTCAAAGCACCGTCATTCACCTTGTACGACGGTAAATTGGTACAAGATGGCTGGCTACAACAGCACGTCCGAAAAGGCAACCCAACCAAAGCAATAGCCTTGACACAGGATTCACATTCCCCCCACGTGATCCACATGATATATCGCCTGCCAATGTCATCGGCGGTGCACGTGATTCAGTCGAAGTCTAACCCTCAAGAGCAGCTCACTCCAGCTAAACGGCCCCATGAAGTCGAGGTTATCACTTTTGATGATTCGGATTTGGCCGGAGTAACACTGCCCCACATTCATCCCTTGGTAATTGAGTTATGCGTAAACTGATTCACAGTTGAGCGCGCACTCATTGATCAGGAGAGCACATCGGAGATTATGTACTACAAGACATTCACTAAACTCGGCTTCTCTTAATCGGATCTCTCTCCGGCCCCTTATCCACTTTTAGGCTTCAATGCCAATCTAGAGTACCCGTTGGGGAAAATCAGACTTCCCGTTCGAGCAGGTTCCTGAACAGTGATGTTGGATTCTTGGTCGTCAAGCTGCCGTCATCGTATAATCTCATCATGGGGCGATCCTGGTTGCATACTATGCGATCCGTGCCCAGCACCTATCATCAGCTGCTCCGCTTCCCGACAAAACGCGGTATTGAGCAAATCCGTGGCTCCCAAAAATCGGCACAAACATGTTATCTCCTTGCTGAGAAAATGCCAAAGGAACTACAAGTGAAATCCATTGAGTTGCCAGATCGCGAAAGTGTCGACGATGTTGGGCGGCTCCCAAATCAAAAGGCAACGGAAGATTTGAACAAGTTCAAATCGATAGAAGGCCAGACAAGTTTTTCATGGTCGACGCCTCCTTAAATGAAGCCGACAAACAGCAGCTAATATCTTTCCTGCTCAGTAACCTCGATGTCTTTTCATGGACTCCGTACGAGATGCCGGGCATAGATCCGTCAGTTTCACAGCACCATTGGAATGTCAATCCTAAGTGCAAGCCGATCATTCAGAAAAGTCGGCGGTCAGCCGCAGAGCACACTGCCGCCGTTGTTCAGGAGGTTGACAGGCTGCTTGACGCTGGAGCAATTAGAGAGGTGACCTACCCTACATGGCTCTCTAATATAATGGTGGTGAAGAAAAAAAATGGGACTTGGCGAGTGTGCGTCGACTTCACGGACCCAAACAAAGCCTACCCAAATGATTGTTTTCCTCTTCCCAAGATAGACCAGCTTGTAGATGCTGCAACGCGCCATCAACGTATGAGCTTCCTTGATGCCTATAGAGGTCATCATCAAATCGCTATGCATCCGGTGGACTAAGAGAAAACTGCATTCCTTACCCCAAGAGGAACCTATTGCTATAAGGTAATGCCTTTTGGGTTGAAGAATGCAAGGGCAACCTACCAGAGACTGGTCACCCCCATGTTCAAGGAGAAACTCGGCAAAACTATGGAAGTGTACATTGACGATATGGTGGTCAAGTCCAAAGAAGAGCAGAATCATATAGCCGATCTGGAAGAGACATTCGGCATCCTACGCAAATATGGAATGAAGTTGAACGCTTCCAAATGTGCGTTTGGTATCGACTCTGGCAAATCCTTGGGCTACATTGTCAACTACAGAGGAATCGAAGCCAACCCAAGGCAAATCACAGCAATCCTGGAGCTCAGCTCCCCTCGTTCAGTAAAGGAGGTTCAAAAGTTGATGGGGATGGCTGCCGCAGTCAGCAGGTTTATCAGCTGGTCCACAGATCATTGCTGACAATTCTTTCATACACTACGGCAGGGTAAGGCCTTTGAATGGTCTGCCAAGTGTGAATTCACTTTCAACGGCTTGAAGGCCTACCTCCGCTCAGTACCACTCCTGGCAACACCCTCTGCTGGCGACCTGTTCATTTTGTACCTGGCAGTTTCTGATCGAGCCGTAAGCGACGTATTGATAAAGGAAGAGCTGGGGGAGCAACGACCAGTGCATTATGTGAGCAAGGCAATGGTTGACGCCGAAACACGCTACCTTCCACTAGAAAAGCCCATCCTTGCCCTAGTTATGGCGGCAAAGAAGCTCATGCATTACTTTCAGGAGCATAGCATTGGGGTGCTAACAGATTATCCCCCCCGATCAGTACTACGCCGTGCGGAAGCATCTGGACGTGTTTCAAAGTGGGCTCTGTAACTTGGCCAGTACGATATTCAATTTCTACCCAGGACATCAATCAAGGGATAGGTGCTTGCCGACTTTATCACCGAATTCACTGGCGGCCTTGCTGACTTCAAGTCAGATGAAATTCAACCAAAGCCGAACTGGAGGATTTATGTTGGGGACATCTGGCAGTTGTATTGTGACGGATCGTCCAATCAGCGGGGCAGTGGAGCTGGAGTTGTAATCATGACCCCCGACGGCGCAATAATTGGGTAGCCCGTCAAGCTCGGCTTCGAAGTATCAAATAACGAAGCCAAATACGAAGCCTTTGTAGCCGGTTTGCGGAATGCGCATATTCTGGGTACTTGGCGTCTACTTGTATTTTGTGACTCAAAACTGGTGATCAATCAGCTAAAGGGGGAGTACGCAGCAAGAAACGACCGTATGGCGGCCTGCATGAAAACGGCCAATTCCCTGTTGGCAAAATTTGACCATCATGAGTTGAACAAGATAACACGTGATCAGAGCACCCATGCAAATGCCTGGGCTTGCCTAGCCTCCGCAATCAACTCAAAGATTAAACAGACCATCGAAGTAGTATTCATCCCAGAGCCAAGCATTGGCCCTTCGGAGGAAGTCCAAATCAACGTTATTGAATCTACACCAAGTTGGATGGATTCCATTGTTGCATTCCTATCTTCTGAACAACTCCCAGAGGACAAGAAAGAAGCACACAAGCTGCAGAACAAAGCCGTGAGATACTACTTGGATCCGCAAGGAAGGCTTTATAAGAAGTCACTCTCTGGCCTATATTTGGAATGTGTGCACCCGGACAAAGTCGAGGAGCTTCTGGCTGAGATACACGAAGGCAGTTATGGGGCCCATTTTGGCGAACGCTCTTTGGCGCATCGAGCTATAACGCAGGGGTATTATTGGCCGACAATGAGAGCGGACACCGAGTGTTATGCAAAAAAGTGTGAACAGTGCCCGAAATTCTCCCCATTAAACCATATGTCTGCTGAAGATTTGAACTCTATCACCAGTCTTTGGCCGTTCGCCCAGTGGGGGCTTGATATCATAGGACCATTGCCGAGGGTCCCAGGGAACAAGCGATACCTGATCGTCGCAACAGATTACTTCATGAAATGGGTCGATGCAGAGGCATTAACACACATTTGAGATGCTGACGTTAAGCGCTTTGTGTGGAGGAACATCATAACACGATTTGGCATTCCCAGTGCTCTTATCTCAGACAACGGCACCTGTAGCCACACCATTTTTGACTGCCCTCAAGACTTGGACGTCATCGTTTGAGCAAACGATGACCATCCATATTCATGTTCGTTTTGAGTTCCCGGAGGTCTCGGTCGCGCGCCTTGCCTCAGGATCTCTTAACCTGCCTGTTCTGTGCTTGGTTGTGGACCAAGAACTTGTTCGTTTTTGCTTCTGAGGGCAGAGAATGGCTTGTTGGTCATCCCTACACCTCACCGGCCTTGGCTTGAGGCCATCGGCCCTGTTTTGTTGCTACCAGCCGTTGGTGATGGCCGGTCGGTATTATTTTTGGTCGGCCGGCCATTTTTTTGGTCAATCAGCCATATTTTCTGGCCGAGACTTCTTTTTTGCCTTTTTTAGGCATTGTGCATGCCAGTTGTGCCAGTTGGAGCCCACATACCTGTCCTCCATACACGTGTATGGAGGATTTGCACCCTTTTGCACCCTTTTGCTCTAGCTTCTGAGGAAGCTTGAACCCTTTGCTTTAGCTTCCCCAAGAAACTTGAACCTCTATTTTAGCTTTCCCAAGAAGCTTGAACCTTTGTTCTAGCTTCATGAAGAAGCCTGACCCCTTTGTCTTAGCTTCTCCAAGAAGCTTAGGCCCTTGTTTTGTTCAATAAAAGAGGGCCTCCCTTCTCCGTTAGAAGGGTTAAGCAAATTAGAGATACATATCAGAGATATGTATCACATATATCACTCTCTCTCTATATCTCCCCCGCTCTCCAGATTATGTGTGTAATAGTGTTCAAAAGTGTGTTTTTGTCCCTATTTTTTGCACTAAAACACCTAGTGTTATACTATACTTCGGTTACTAAGGTATTGAGGGACTGGTTTCAGAGTTTTTTAAGTTGGTTTTGATCTGAGGAAGGTGCTGGGGTTAGTGTTCTTGAAGTATTCTTCAAGGGTGAGCACTATTGTTTTATATTTCCCATTTTTGTACAAGCTTTTAACCTATCTTGCATGCTGTTTTGAGCTTTATGTATAACTGATAAAATTTCTAATTTTTCATGTTTAAGATGTTTCATTAAGGTCTCTTTTGTGTTTGGGGTTGTTCACCCCCTCTTAGGCCTTGTTTGGCCGCTTTTTGTGCCTTTCTCTTTGAGCATTGGGACCTCTTTATTTCGACCTTCTCACCACTGAAATCTAGAGGATTTTCAGTGGTGGAGAAGTGGTTTTGAGGTCATGTATAGGGGATGGACACCCCTCTCCCTTTGTGTCTCCTTTGCTTGTGTTTTTGGCTCATAAAGGTAGCATGCATGCTTAGTCGATTTTGGCTCCATCTCAGTGGGTATTTAGTGATATTTTGACATGTTATACCTCTGTTTTAAGTTGGTTTAATGGCTTCTTTCATGCATCATATGCTTGTCTTGTAATCCCATGTTTTGGCATAACATGCATCATGTTGTAAGGTGGCATTTTAGCATGATTTTGGTTTGGTTCCAAGAACATTTTAGCTCTGTTTTTCCATGCTTAAGGTCTATTTGGTGTCCTTTTGGTCATGCTTACATCGCTTTGTATAGCCACCATGCATTTTACTTTGTTAGCCCCGGGTGTGTGAGTCATTAGCATGCATTACTTTGACCTTTCTCATAATTTGGCATCACTTGAGATCATATTTCAGTCCATGTTTCATGCTCGTATGCTCGCATTTGCCACCCCCTTTAATGCTTTGAAGGGTTGTTCTTTGGTGTCTTAAAAATGGGTCATTGTGTGTGCCTATTTGTTTAAGTCTTTGGCCTGCCATATCAGTGCGTTTTGGGGGGTCCTTTTGGCATATTATAATTTTGTTTTTCTTTGAATGATCCATGCCATGTGTGGTAGGGGTGGTTGTAGTGGAGTGCCCTCTTTGTTGCCTTGCATGCCCCTTTGTTTTGCACCCATTTCTTAGCATATTGTGGCCATGATCTATGCATGCTTTAGCCTTGTTTTGGTCTGCCCGGAGACTATTTTAAGTCATTTTGACCCTTTGAGACTTGGTTGATACGACCATGGTTTGAACCCCTTTCTTAGTTTTGGGTTTCTGGCTTTGTTGCATGCCTTACTTGAATGGTTAGGTTGATTTGGCATCATCCTTTATACATTTTCAGAGCTTGTCATGCTTGTGATTTGTCCATGTTTGTTTCTTCTTAATGTGTTTAAGAGTCGACTCTTTTTATGCCTAAGCGTTGGATCTTTCCATGTGCATATTTGAAGGTGTTTTGTCCATCATTTCCATGCACTTTGGCCACTGTTTTGGGATTGGCTAAGGTCTTCCCATTTCGGTTTAAGCCCATCTTTGCATGTAGTTGCATGTTTGACATGTTGCGTTTGTGTGTTGTTGCATGCTTGCGTTATACCACGTTTGCGTGTTTATCATATTGCATGTCATTTAGCTAGTTGCATCGCATAACCTTGTTGCATACTTGGTGTGTTTGTGTTACATTAGCTTAGCTTGCATGTTAGGTCGCATTGCATTGCATCTTGTATGCTTAGCACATTGTACATTTGCATGTTTAGGTTGCATTGCATTTGGCATGCTTTGCTAACTTAGCCTCATATTGCATACATGAGCCATTTTGCATATTTGAGCCATATTACATACATGCATTGCATTGTGTTTGGTTCGGGGTGTCAAAACCAAACATGAGGTATGAGGTGTGTTCGTACTTAAAGTGACAAAATACGGCTCAATCCTCGGTCTCCGACACTCTTGATCCCAACATGATAGAGTGTGTAACATTCATTTGTTTTCGCTGCACTCATTTTACATTGATTTGCAAACTTGGCACCTTTGGCCATCATGCATCAAAATCTATGATTGGTGGCTTGAGGACTGAGAGCCATGCTCCCTTGAGTTCATTGCATGATAGGGAGAGTGGCCATGCACACATTGCCTTGAAAATACCTTGTCCTGCACTGTCTGTCGTCTACTGCAGTAAAACCAGTGTTTTGCAAGAAGTAATAGCCGGTCAGCCACTTTTAGTGCCGGCCGGCTACCAAAGTCTAGCCGGTGGTTCCACTTTTGGTCGATAACTGTATTCCAGTGGCCGGTGGACTTGCATTATGGCCGGTGACATTCCACGGTGCTATGGGAGTGTTCCAAAAGCATCACAAGTATTTTCATAGCTCTCAGAGGTGCAGAACAGTGCTAACAGAGACAACAGTGGCATGGTGATGGGTTTCCGAGCGAGGCGAATCGAGCATACATCATCCAAGCATTCCGAGGCGGGGCTGCAACGTCCTCCCTTTGTAACTAATTTGTTAATAAATTTAGGGTTTGTAATAATCAATTAGCTAGAGTAGTTAATTATTTATTGGGTTTGTATTATTCTTTCGGACCCTCCGTCGAGAGGGAGAATTTGTAATAAGTGTGCGTGCGTGTGTGAATGTCTTCCAACCCCACGTCTTTCTCCCTTTTACTTACCTACTTTTGATGGTTAGTTTTAGTTCATGTTTCGATTAGCATACCTTATGTTAGCATGTTTGCATATATTCATTCGTATTGCACGCACCGGGCTCGGCGCATCATACTAATTGCATAGCATTTCAATTCCAACTTGAATACGTGTATCGAGTTGCCACGTTTCACATGCCATTCTTGGAATAGCCGAGCCTATTTTAGTTTCATTTTGCATGTGTTGCATTAGCCATCTTAACATGAACTAGGATCATGCATGATTCCTAACTAGTTTCCTGTTTTGGCTCGGAGTACTGGGTAAGTTTTTATGCTTTAGCATCTTACATGAGTGTGAATTTTGCCATGAT
The DNA here is from genome assembly GCF_055761805.1 of Camellia sinensis. Classification (NCBI taxonomy): domain Eukaryota; kingdom Viridiplantae; phylum Streptophyta; class Magnoliopsida; order Ericales; family Theaceae; genus Camellia; species Camellia sinensis. Next base: position 24,714,775 of record NC_138964.1, on the reverse strand, counting down.
AGCATGCTTGCCATGAGGCTATCTGCTTACGTGATATAATTGCCTGAATGTCTGTGAGTGAAGGTTGGGTTGCTTGAATGGGAATAATTCATCGAAACCCGTGTTTTTAGCCTACTTGCGAGTAGCAAACTTCAAATCCATTTTCAAAACAGGCGGACATGCGATGTTTTGTTCCAACTTAGGCGATCTAGTCTATACTTGTATGTTGTGCGTATCACATAGTAATTCTATGCTAATAACCGGAATAAGCGCACATAATGTTTTCAAAACTCGATATCATGGTTAGTAGAGGCCGATCTTTGATCGGGCCAGCGGTGGTGCTCACAAAGTCACCTTCCCTAATCGTACCCATGTTCCCGAGCCGAGGAAACTTTGGTGATGACGGACACGTGACCTTAGGCACGAGTCAGGGTTTCCTAAATTCCCCACAAAGTAAAATATTTAGGTGGCGACTCTGTATCTAGCAAAGCAGTCCATGTTTGGCACTTCTTTACAAAAAAAATATGTTTCCCAAAACGATTTGCCGGATTTGGACTCTTTGACGATTCATCAGTCTTACATTGCTGTAGACGTCCCCAAACGTCTCGAGAGGGAATCTCATTTTATTCAATTGGGCTGACTACAGTTCAGGACTCAATGTCATGGTCTTGTATCTAATCTCGCAAAGTGCAATGCAAGGTTGATAAATCACCAAAGAGTCCAAATCTGGCAAATCGTTTTCAAAACCTGATTTTAGAAAGAAGTGCCAAACATGGACTGCTTTTCTAGATACAGAGTCGCCACCTAAATATTTTATTTTAGGGAAATTTAGGAAACCCTGACTCGGGCCTAGGGCCACGTGTCTGTCATCACCAAAGTTACATCGGCTCGGGAACTTGGGTACGATTGGGGAAGGTCACTTCGTGAGCACCCCCGCTCGCCCGATCAAAGATCGGCCTCTACTAACCATGATATCTTGTTGTTGAAAACACATGTGCTTTTATTCCGATTATTAGCCTAAAATTACTATGTGATGCGCACAGCATACAAGTATAGACTAGATCGCCTAAGTTGGAACAATGCATCGCATATCTGTTTGTTTTGAAAGTGGATTGAAATTTGCTACTTGCAAGTAGGCAAAAACACGGGTTTCGACGAATTATTCCAATTCAAGCAACCCAACCTTCACCCACATGCATTCAGGTAGTTATATCACGTAAGCAGATAGCCTCATGGTAAGCATGCTGTCATGGCAACACTCACACACGTGCAAGGATGCTAAAGTGTAAATGCTTACCTAGTACTCCCAGCGAAAACAGAAACTAGTTAGTAATCAAATGCATGATCCTAGTTCATGTTAAGATGTCTAATGCAACACATGCGAAATGCAACTAGAAATAGGCTCGGCTATTCTAAGATGTCATGTGAAATGCAACTTGATACATGTATTCAAATTGAAATTGAAATACAATGCAGTTAGCATGATGCGCCAAGCCCAATGCATGCAATACGAATGAATGTGTGCAAACATGCTATCATAAGTATGCTACTTGAAACATGCCCTAAAACTAACCATTGTAAGCAGTTAAATAAAAGGGAGAAAGACGTGGGGATGAAAGACATGCATCACACACACGCACACTTGTTACACAATTTGCCCTCTCTCGGAGGGACCGAAAGAATAATACAAATTAACTAACTAACAATGTAATTAATTATTACACAACACTTAACTAATTAAATGAATTAATTAAGCTAAGAAAACAGTAAAGAGGCCTCGGGAAGAGGGATGAATGCATGCATGTTCGGTTTCGCTCGGAAATCCATCGCCATACTCATGCTGCCTCTGTTTACACTGCTCTGCACTTTTGAAAACTGCACAAGTCTCCAGGATGTTTCTGAACCACCTTCTGAGCACTGTGGAAGGTCACCGGCCAAAAGGCAAGGCCACCGGCCATGAGAAACTGGTCATCAACCATGTGTGAGGCTCTTGACCAACAATTCATAGCCGGCCGGCACTGAATAGGTTCGACCGGCCATCTCTTTCTGCAGAATCCTGTTTTGCTGCAACAGAGGTCAAACAGAGCATGGCAACGCATTTTCGAAGCAATATTTGCACAATCACCCTCCTTATCATGTTTAAGACTCAACAGAGTATGGTTTTCGACCCTCGGACCATCAATCACGCATTTTAATGCATGATGGCCAAATAAGCCAAGTGTGAACTCAATATGGAATGAAATGCACAAAACACAAAAAGGGCCCCAACCTCTATCACGATTGATCAAGAGGCAAGAGATGCACACACAATGCAATGCAACCTAGGCAAGCAAGCAAGCATGCAAATAACTCAAGTGTGCAACAAATCTAATGCAACATGAGCATGTTAACATGCAATATGCAATAGGCAAACAACCTAAACAAGTGGACATGTATAGCATAAAACAACAAGCAAAATGAAACAAGCATGCAACAACATGGTGAGATAGACTTACACTAACATGGGTAGCTCTCAAGCATGGCAAAATCAGTGGCCGAATGAGATGGGAACAAGGCCCAAGATTCATGCAAACATGCACAATGCAAGGGCTCCAAGCCTAGGAACAAAATGCAACTCTCCAAAAGCAATGCAAGGATGAAAGATGGCATACATTCCAGCTCTAAAATGGCATACTAAATGGCCCCAAAATGACTCCGAAGCATGCAAACACTCATGTAATGCATTGTTAAAGACTCAAACACCGACGCTAGTGAAATGCAATACACTATAGACATGCAAAGCGATGCTGAAATGACGAAACCAACCACAAACAGACCTGATGCAGGCCAAAATCAGTGGCAAAATGTGTTGGGATGGTGGCTAGGAATGCACAAAGATGAAGCTCATGCAATGGTCCATAAATGAGGCATACAAGCAAAACTCTCAAACGCATTTAAAGAGTGATAAATGCATGTGCATGACCATGACACATGGACTGAAATTACACTACAAATGATGCCAAATCATTGAAATAGGCCAAGTAATGCATACTAAATGACTCAATACACAATGCTTACAAGCAAGATTGAACCAAAGCTATGCACAACAAGTCATGGGTGACCAAGACAACCAAAATCAGACCTCAAGCATACCAAAACATGGATAAAATCTCCTTGAAATCAAGCCAAAAGCATGCTAAAAAGACATGTCACAACATGACGCATGTTAGGCTATTTCATGGGATTGCATGGCAAGTGTATGAAGCATGCAAGCGCTAACCAAACCAAACCTAAACAAAGGTATGACATGATAAAATAAGCCCAAGAACATGCTGAAATGGACACAACATAGGCTAAAATGAGATGTTACTTCAAGGAGCATGCAAAGCTAGTGTGTGTGATTCACACTACAAGTGTATGAGGCATGCAAGGGCCAACCAAACCAAGCAAAAATAGATTTAAGGCATGTTAAAACTACACCAAAAATCTACTGAGATGGCCCAAAAACAAGCTAGAAACACATGCTCAAACATGAGGCATACAAGACTAGTTTGCAAAATTTACACTACAAGTGTATAAACCATGCATGGAATGACCAAGATAGGCAAAAACAGTGGCATATGACAGAAAAATAACCACAAATACCAGCTAAGACATGGCCAACATGAACTTAACAAAGGTGCCCACATACGAGGCAAATATGACAAGTATTGAAGACAACAAGGAGAGAGGATGGCCCTCTCCTTCTTAGGACCTCAAAACACCATCCCCACCACTGAAATCTCTCTAGATTTCAGTGGTGAGAAGGCCAATACAATGTGGTCCCGAAGCTCACAAAAAAGGCACAAAAATGAAGCCAAACAAGGCCAAAGAGGGGGGAAACAACCACAAACACAAAAAATGATCTGAAACAAACTTCAACAGCATGCAAAAATAGAACTTTTATCAGTTATACACTAAGCTCAAAACAGCATGCAAGATAGGCTAAAAGCTTGTGCAAAAATGGGGAATAAAGAGGGAAAAGAGGTTACCCTTTAAGCTCAACAAGATCAGCAGCTTCGTAGACCAAAAACTAGCTGTTTTAGACCTCTCAAGACCCTCCATGAACCTTAGGTCAATGGTGGAGGTGTATGGCCATGAGGTGTGGTGCTAAAGGCCAAGAACAAACACTTTCTAAGCCTAAACTATAGAGAACAAAGAGATATATGCTTCTTGCCTTAAACAAATTTTTGGAACCTCTCTAAAGGAGAGGGAGGCCCTCTCTTATAAAGAAACAAGAGGGTTCAAGCTTCTTGGAGAAGCTAAAGAGGTTCAAGCTTCTTAGAGAAGCTAAAAAGGTTCAAACAGTTCAAGCTTCCTCAAGAAGCTTAAAACAAGGGTTCAAAAGGTTCAAGCTTCCTCAAGAAGCTAAAACAAAGGGTGCAAATCCTACATACACGTGTATGGATGGCAGGGTCTATGCCACCTAGCACTAAATATCTACATAAAGCAGATAAACAGGGTCCGGCCATCAGAAAAGGCCGATCGACCAACACAAAGGGGTGGCCGACTAAAAACATTGCCGACTGGCCAACATTTTTGGCCGGTAGCAATAAAACACATGCCAAGGGCGGTGGGGTGTGCGGATAGCCAACAAGCCATTTCCAGTTCTCAGGTGCAAAGACCACAAGTCCTTGGTCGAACCAAGCACAAAACAAATAAGTCGAGAGATCTTGAGGCAAGGCGCGCAACCGAGACCTCCGAGAACTCAAGACAAACACGAACATGGATAATCATCGAGTGTTCAAACGATGACGTCCAAGTCTTGAGGATGGTCAAAATGGGGTGTTTACAGTTGCCCCTCTTTGATAGAACTCGAAAGTCATAATAATGACGGGAGTGAATGTCAAAGCCCAGAGACGACCCGTTTTTGACAAGGCCGAAGACTTAGACAAAGCATACTAGCTACAGATAAAGATATGCGCCCGAGGGCATGGGCAAAATGCAAGACAATGCACCAAGCCGAGCATAACTTATGATCATGCAAAGAATGCTGTAATGAAGCAAATCGTGTAACAGTTTTAAGCAAGCAAATTCAAACCAAGCTACATTTCATGCAGAAAGGATGTAAGAGAATTATGTAATTCTCGCTATGCTTGACGTGGAGAATACAATACCTGTTCGGTTCGTCTGGTCGTGCCAGTTTCAAATGAACCGTACATACAATATCGTGCATGTAAAAGAAAGAAACTTAACAGGTACAATATCGTTAGAAATATGCACAACAATGCAATTTAAAACTGCAGGACAATACGAGTAGAGGGATGCAAAACACTACAACCTAAGGACACGCATAACAATGTGGAAATGGTACAAAACAATGCAACCTAAGTGTGACGCATAACAATGCGGATATAAGATGCAAAATGATATGCAATATTACAAAACAATGTAATAAATAATGCGAATGATATGTAGTGTATTTGAGATGATCAAACCAAAAACAGTACAAAAAACCTCGCAAATATCATGAAGGGATGGAGATGCAAAATCAGACTACGTCTACCATAGAAAAGGTGCCGACACCCTCAAACCAAAATCCCATCAGTGGAATAGGCGTGTACACATGCAGAACTATGTGTTTGTAGACGGAACACAAAATACAAGTAATTGGGTGGCATGATATAAGTGAGGCATGCTCTGCTGAGGAAAGATCGTGATCCTAAATGCTGGATGCAACAAACTACAATACAATGCAATGGATGTAATGGATGAATTGAATAAGGCGCGGCCAAAATCATATCTTGCCTAGGAAAGGCATGGACACAAACAAACCACGTCTAACAAGGAAATGGTGCCGTCACCCTCAAACCACAATCCCGTTAGTGGAATAGGCGCGTACAGTAAATCTTATAACCGTGCTTTGACGCGAAAGGTATGAGCACATGCTAGACCACGCTCAACATGGAAAGGCACAAGTGATACAATGGAAATGCAGTAAATGCATGCAAACTACAATGCAATATATGCTACGTGCAATGCCCGGAGTGCATAAGGCTCACAGTCAAATTGTATCTTGCCTAGGAAAGGCATGGACACAAACAAATCACGTCTAACACGAAAATAGTGCCATCACCCTCAAACCAAAATCTCATTAGTGGAATAGGCGCGTACACTAAATCTCATAACCGTGCTTTGACGTGAAAGGTATGAGCACATGCCAGACCAAGCTCAACATGGAAAGGCGCAAGCGATATAATGGAGGTGTAGTAAATGCATGCAAACTACAGTGCAATATATGCTATATGCAATGCATGGAGTGGATAAGGCTCACGGCCAAACCTTATCCTGCCTAGGAAAGGCATCGACACAAACAAACCACGTCTAACATGAAAATGGTGGCGTCACCCTCAAACCACACTCCCATTAGTGGAATAGGCGTGTACACTAAATCTCATAACCGTGCTTCAACGTGAAAAGTATGGGTACAAGCCAGACCAAGCTCAACATGGAAAGGCTCAAGCCATAGATGGAGGTGATGCAATGGATATGCAGTAAATGCATGTAATATATTCTATATGCAATGCAATAGACATACTAGATGATGTAGTAGTTAGAAAGTGAAGGTAACTTACAGGGGCAATTGGCAATGACCTACCTCATGCTGCTGGGGACCTTCCCATTCTTCTCGGTTGAACCACAGGTACTACTTTTCTCCCTGACCGTGGTCGCAACTTTCCCAATTCTCCAACAGGGTGATTGACTAGGTTGGTTCAGTATCCAGAATTAAGGCGCATACACATGCTATCTCAATCTATGGGGCTGCCATACAGATTTCAAGCCGAGGATATACCCCAGCGTATTTAAACCAGACTTTAGTCTCAGAAATCCCAAACCTTTGCGTTCTAGGTATGAGCCATTCGAGCTCTAGTTTCCACCGTCTCAGTTGGTCTCCTAGGAACTCACCGCTAACATAGGCAGGTGGCTATACCAGACCACCGGAAGTCGTTCGGGAACGACAAACACCAAAGGAATTGCACCTTTAGAGGATTTAAGGTCTCCTAGACCAGGTGATAAAACAGATATGATGCAATGGATGCATGCGATATATTCTATGTGTAATGCAATAGACATAACAGATGTGATGCAACAGATAATAGCTGCGATGTAGCAGATAGAGCAGTAGCTGCAAAAGGGGAACACACTCTGACCACGCTGGAATCATGAGAGGAGGAAGAACAGAGAAAACCAATCAGGAGCGCGTCCCACGCAACCGGAGATAAATTCCAAACATGCTAAAATCGTGTGAGGAATGGGACAATCTAACTACGCTGAAATTGTGATAAGGGTTCCAAAAACAACCGCTCAGGTTGGACTAAGAATCAAAAATCGTACGAGATTACGTTTCACGCATCCCGAGATACTCCAATCACGCTGAAACCGTGAGAAGAGGGAAACAATTTCCAAACACGCTGAAATCGTGTGAGGAATGGCAGACTTTAACCATGCTGAAATCGTGAGAAAAGGAAAGGCAAATTCCAAATACGCTGAAATCGTGTGAGGAAGGACAGACTCTAACCACGCTGAACTCGTGAAAAGAGGAAAGAAAAATTCCAAACACGCTGAAATCGTGTGAGGAAGGACAGACTCTAACCACGCTGAACTCGTGAAAAGAGGAAAGGAAAATTCCAAACACGCTGAAATCGTGTGAGGAAGGACAGACTCTAACCATGCTGAACTCGTGAGAAGAGGAAAGGCAAATTCCAAACACGCTGAAATCGTGTGAGGAAGGACAGACTCTAACCACGCTGAACTCGTGAGAAGAGGAAAGGCAAATTCCAAACACGCTGAAATTGTGTGAGGAAGGACAAACTCTAACCATGCTGAACTCGTGAAAAGAAGAAAGGCAAATTCCAAACACACTGAAATCGTGTGAGGAAAGACAGACTCTAACCACGCTGAAATCGTGAAAAGAGAAACAAAACAACTCTGGAGCGCGTACCACGCATCCTAAGTTAAGTCCCGGGGGACAACGATCCTAAACATTGCTCAGCGTAAAAGGTTAACGAACACAAGATGGAAATAAATGCAAAAAGTGTGATGAAATGCATTTTATGTGCAAGTATAAGGGCATTTTTTTTTTTAAATATGAAACAAGAGCATATTCTATGCAATATTGAAAGCAAGCACATTCTATGCAAGAGACAGGCATATTATATGCAACATTGAAAGCATATTCTATGCAATATTGAAAGCATATTCTATGCAGAAACGAAAACAAGCATATTCTATGCATGAATCATAACAATGCGCGGCACACATGCAACAGAAGTGTATACAAAAGTGCACATTCTACGCAAAAGAGCGGCATCAAACATGTACTCTAGTGCCTCCGATTTATCTCTTAGGGGGCATTGCAACACACTCAGCTCGAAAAGGGTACACCCTGTTCATACTGGTGAGGGGTATCATTTGCGGCTGCTTTAATTACCATTCTGACTTGAAGCAAGCTTAAGCTTGGGGTCGACATACACTCATACTCCTGAGAAAGGCAAGGCCAGACAAGATGCACCTGGAATGCAGTCTCAGAATTTGCCAAATTTGAAACACACTAAGATGCTTCAAATTTTCCCTCTTTTCTTTTACTTTGCAGTCCAGAACCTATGTAGCTTCAGATAGGTCCTGATTTTACTATTCTCACATGACCTGGGTTGAACCGTGTAGTTCATGAAAGAAAGAATCTTGTTTTGCACATATGTGAAGAATGGCACAACACTCTGAGCACAGAGCGATTTATTTTTGAAATTGAGAGATGAATTCTTAACCAGGTATTGAGCCTACAACTGACCATAGTCAAAACGACCCAACAAAGGGAAAGACAAGGTAAAACAACCTAAACAAATTTATTGACACTCAAAATGGCTCAAAACAAGAATTGAAACAAACAAACACACACACACACAACAGTTAGATATGTTCCACTAGTAGGAGACCTCTCAGTACGCAAGGACCCAGTTTCTCCGGGTATTGATTCCCACTCTTTCTCATTTGTCATCCTCACATCACTCGACCCCCAGGCTCGGTTTTTCCCTCAAAAGCCCTTTCCTCACTTTTCTCTCAGCGCACATCTCTCTATTCTTCAATCTCTCATTTTTTATCCCTCCCCTGGGTGGTGGTGGATAAACAAGAAATTGTGGGCTCTTGCCCCTAGCATGCTGCTAGATTCTCCTTCTTTCGCTCACAGCTAGTGAGTTCCTTCCACAGAGGGGTTGCACTAAGATAGGGTGTGTAGCGAATTTGCAGCTGACATCGGTTGATGATGCTTTGCTGGGGAGTTTGGACGTGATCAGTTCTGTCCAGGTGAGGAAGTGGAATATCTTGATCCATTCTAGTTCGTGCTTCATACTTGGCTTGATACCTCGTTGCTTGGAGGATGTGAGCGTTTTTTGCCTTTTTGCGGTCAGCTTCAGTGGTGCCCTTTTCTGGCGAATAGGGTGCCCTTTCCGGCACGTAGAGTGCCCTTTCTGGCAAGTACGTTGATAAAGGAGAAAAGACAGAACACCTGACTCAACTGTGCCCCAAGTTCATCATTTTGACCATTTCTTGTTTTTGGCTTTCTACTAAAACAATTTTGACCAAAATGAGAGTTAGATTAACTTGCTTGTTCAATTTTCTGATTTGAAATCATGCAAGTTAGGCTATGAGCACTGAAAATTTTCCTTTTTTGGATCCAAGAAATGGTCCAGTTTTGGAAAAATGGGATAATTTTCAATAGAATCAGCCAACCTCAGTAAAAGTTCTCAAAAACCATTTTGGCAAACAGCCATTGCTCAACGAGCACAGAGCTTACTCTTGAGATGCACAACCTCAGATCGGAAGGAAAACTGCCCCTTGTCTGAAGGACATTGCATGGCAACGGAAAGTTGCCCCTTGTTTGAATGGCACCGCAGCGCATTGAATGGCAACCAAAAGTTGCCCCTTGTTTGAATGGCACCACAGTGCATTGTAGTCAGTCCTCAGAGTGACGAACACAACCAAACTCTTGGATATAGATAACGCAAAGATGATCAAAACCATTATATGGACATAATCAATTTGGAAGTGTTTGTGGCTGGACTTCAGTCTGAAGTTGCCTACGTATCCCAAACATGGGAATCAAGTCTTACGTAGTTCCGGTAAGGTGCACTCCGGTATTAACCTCTCCTTTTGCGCTCTAACTTTTGCCAAGGCCGCCCTTCCGGGTTTTTTACCTTGTGAGCTATGTTCTTCTTTTCTTTTCAATTCTTTTCATTTCTTTCTTCTTTTTTCTTTTTCATCTTTTCCTTTCATTTTCTTCATTTTTCTTTTTTTTTCATTCTTTGCATTTTTTTTTGTTCTTTTTGTTCTTTTTCTTGCTCTAACTTTTGTCTGGGTCGTCCTTCCGAGTTTTCGGCCCAGAAAGCCTCTCAAGGATAAAAGTGTAGCTTTGTCCATGTCAAATGATTTTGAGTTCCTGAAGTCATTTGAATCCAGGTGAATGGCTATTGTTCGCTGACGATGCAGGAGTCCATCTAATGGGGGACTGAATTTGCCCGTAGTGTTGTGGATAGGAACTCAGTGATCCTTCAGCAACAAACTTTTTTCTTTTTTCCCTTCTAGGATTTGGCATTCTTGCCGATCTTCGTTGATTTGCGGAATGATCCATCTTCGACTCGTCGAGCACAATCTGACATCTTTTGCCCCAAGTTCGAGGGGTGTTCCTGATCTAGCTTCACAAGCTTCTTTTAATGATATCTGATCTTCTTGATCTTTTCTTGCCTCTAGTTCGTGGGCTGCTTCAAATCTGGCCACGCAGGCCTCACATTATGGTCGACCATTGAACTTTCTGAGTCCGAGTTCGAGGTTTGAAAGTAAGGGGTCGAGTCTCGAGGCTGAGAGCGATCCTAAGCTGCACAATCTCAAGAGCGATTCCACACAGGTCTTCGCAAGACACCGCAAAACATTTTTTTTTTTTTAAGAAAACGAGTAGTCGGTCACACTGAAGACAATGCGAAACCAATCTGGATCAAGCCAGGATCCTTCTCAGTACTCACGTTAACAAGCATGATTTCATTCATTAAGGGCTTAACATGCCTCTCTTTCTCTCAATTGATCAAATTTTTTTTTTTTGCAAATCCCGAGGAATTCCTTCCTCTTTGTTTTCATCACAATGTTAAAAAAGTTTTGAAAAAACTCAGGTCAATGCAATGATTTCAAGGCACAGAAAAGACACAGTTTCTAGTCAAATACTGCCATCTCATTCAGAACTTCTAGCATAACTGGCACAAGGCAGAAGCAAACACAAGAGTGTGAAAATCACTATTGTTCCATTCAAAATCTGTTGGCACAACTGGCTCAAAAGACAAACACAAAACAAGCAAGTGATGTCCGAGGTAACACCCCCGAAATCACCCGACTCTAACAAAACAGGACTGACTCGATACAACAAGGCAGACCCAACTGACTCAGCACAAAAAGACTGACTCTATACAATGGGACAGACTCAACAGGACTGACTCGATAAAACAAGACAGACTCAATACCCAAGTCAGAAAGTAGAATACACAGCATTCGCAAATGCTCAAAATAGTGCGTGTCATCCATCACATCTGGAGTAAACTGAGCACCGACAGCAAGTGGTTCATCTCCTGATCACATGACAACACAGGTCCAGAGTACCTGAGGGATATCAGACCCTTCTGGAGCTATGGTTCCAAAACTACTTAGCAAGAGAGAAAACAGACAGCACCTCAGCTTGATTTCACCAAAACAGATATGAGCAAAGTTGAATGACCGTGCTCTTTGCTGAATTATGCCCAAAATTCTGCCTGTAAACCGATACCCTCAGGTAAAACTGATTCCACCAAATACTGATGTCCGTGAGCCTGATACTCAGAGTTGCGAACTGATGCATGCATTCCCTATAGAGACACACTCTAAAAGCACATAGCAAGCAAGTAAGAGCCAAAACACCCCTATGCTGGGGTGGGGTTTCCTTGTCCAATTTTGTTAGCAGCTAGGGTTTCACTACGCACATAGCGGTTTCAAACAACCTACAATCGGATAAGCAACCTGTCTTAGTTTGGAATAGTCACTATGGATTACGATATGCACTAGGTCGAATGGTCAAACGGGGTGCCCCGGTAAAAATCGGGGTTTGTGTTCCCATCGTGGCAGAGCCCGTAACCGGACAGCTTTCGAAGCGAGCCTCCGACAAACCGTTCAGGAATAGCAGACGGTAAACACTGTGACTTAGGCGCACCAATGCAAATGTAGTGCAAAAAAACACATATTTGTAGTCAAAACAAGATATCATGAGTTCGAGTCAGGTTCTCTAAATCCCCAGCGGAGTCGCCAGAAACTGTACCGGGAGGGAATCCTATTTTGTTCAATTGCGCTTACTATAGTTTAGGACTCAATGTCACGGTCCTGTATCTAATCTCGCAAAGTGCAATGCAAGATCGATAAATCACCAAAGAGTCCAAATCTGGCAAGTCATTTTCAAAAACTGATTTTAGAAAGAAGTGCCAAACATGGACTGCCTTGCTAGATACAGAGTCGCCACCTAAATTTTTATTTTGGAGGAATTTAGGAAACCTTGACTCGTGCCTAAGGCCACGTGTCTGTCATCACCAAAGTTGCCTCAGCTCGGGAACTTGGGTACGATTGGGGAAGGTCACTTCGAGAGCACCCCTGCTCGCCCGATCAAAGATCAGCCTCTAGTAGCGATGATATCTTGTTTTTGAAAACACATGTGTTTTTGTTCCAATTATTAGTCTAGAATTACTATGTGAGGCGCACAGCATACAAGTATAGACTATATCGCGTAAGTTGGAACAATGCATCGCATATCCGTTTGTTTTGAAAGTGGATTGAAATTTGCTACCTGCAAGTAGGCTAAAACACGGGTTTCGACGAATTATTCCAATTCAAGCAACCCAACCTTCACACACAGGCATTCAGGCAGTCATATCACGTAAGCAGATAGCCTCGCGGTAAGCATGCTGTCATGGCAACACTCACACACATGCAAGGATGCTAAAGCGTAAATGCTTACCTAGTACTCCCAGCCAAAACAGAAACTAGTTAGTAATCAAATGCATGATCCTAGTTTATGTTAAGATGGCTAATGCAACACATGCAAAATGCAACTAGAAATAGGCTCAGCTATTCTAAGATGGCATGTGAAATGCAACTTGATGCATGTATTCAAATTGGAATTGAAATACAATGTAGTTAGCATGATGCGCCAAGCCCAATGCATGCAATACGAATGAATGTGTGCAAACATGCTATCATAAGTATGCTAATTGAAACGTGCCCTAAAACTAACCATTGTAAATGGTTAAATAAAAGGGAGAAGGACGTGGTGTTGGAAAACATCCATCACACACACGCACGTTTATTACACAATTTGCCCTCTCTCTGAGGGACCGAAAGAATAATACAAATTAACTAACTAACAAGCTAATTAATTATTACACAACACTTCACTCAGTAAATGAATTAATTAAGCTAAGAAAACAGTAAATAGGCCTCGGGAAGAGGGATGAATGCATGCATGTTTGGTTTCGCTCGGAAATCCATCACCATACTCATGCTGCCTCTGTTTACACTGCTCTGCACTTCTGAAAACTGCACAAGTCTCCAGGATGTTTCTGAACCACCTTCTGAGCACTGTGGAAGGTCACCGGCCAAAAGGCAAGGCTACCGGCCATGGCAAACTGGTCATCGACCATGTGTGAGGCTCTCAGCCAACAATTCATAGCCGGCCGACACTGAATATGGTCGACCGGCCATCTTTTTCTGCGGAATCCTGTTTTACTGCAGCAGAGGGCATACAGAGCATGACAATGCATTTTCGAAGCAATGTTTGCACAACCACCCTCCTTGTCATGTTTAAGACTCAAAGGAGTATGGTTTTCGACCCTAGGACCATCAATCACGCATTTCAATGCGTGATGCCCAAATAAGCCAAGTGTGCAACTCAATATGGAATGCAATGCACAAAACACAAAAGGGCCCCAACCTCTATCATGATTGATCAAGAGGGAAGAGATGCACACACAATGCAATGCAACCTAGGCAAGCAAGCAAGCATGAAAATAACTCAAGTGTGCAACAAATCTAATGCAACGTGAGCATGTTAACATGCAATATGCAATAGGCATACAACCTAAACAAGTGGACATGTATAGCATGCAACAACATGGAAAATGAAACAAGCATGCAACAACATGGTGAGATGGACTTACACTAACATGGGTAGCTCTCAAGCATGCCAAAATCAGTGGCCAAATGAGATGAGAACAAGGCCCAAGATTCATGCAAACATGCACAGTGCAAGGGCTCCAAGCCTAAGGCACAAAATGCAACTCTCCAAGAGCAATGCAAGGATGAAACATGGCATACATTCCAGCTCTAAAATGGCATACTAAATGGCCCCGAAATGACTCCGAAGCATGCAAACACTCATGTAATGCATTGTTAAAGACTCAAACACTGAAGCTAGTGAAATGTAATACACTATAGACATGCAAAGCGATGCTCAAATGATGAAACCAACCCCAAACAGACCTGATGCAGGCCAAAATCAGTGGCAAAATGTGTTGGGATGGTGGCTCGGAATGCACAAAGATGAAGCTCATGTAATGGTACATAAATGAGGGCGTACAAGCACAACTCTCAAATGCATTTAAAGAGTGATAAATTCATGTGCATGACCATAAAACGTGGACAAAAATTACACTACAAATGATGCCAAATCATTGAAATAGGCCAAGTAATGCATACTAAATGACTCAATACACAAAGCTTACAAGCAAGATTGAACCAAAGCTATGCAAAACAAGTCATGGGTGACCAAGACAACCAAAATCAGACCTCAACCATACCAAAACATGGATAAAATCTTCTTGAAATCAAGCCAAAATCATGCTAAAAAGACATGTCACAACATGACGCATGTTAGGCTATTTCATGGGATTGCATGGCAAGTGTATGGAGCATGCAAGGGCTAACCAAATCAAACCTAAACAAAGGTATGACATGATAAAATAAGCCCAAGAACATGCTGAAATGGACACAACATAGGCCAAATGAGATGTTACTTCAAGGAGCATATAAAGCTAGTGTGTGTGATTTACACTACAAGTGTATGAGGCATCCAAGGGCCAACCAAACCAAGCAAAAACAGATCTAAGGCATGTTAAAAATACACCAAAAATCTACTGAGATGGCCCAAAAACAAGCTAGAAACACATGCTCAAACATGAGGCATACAAGGCTAGTTTGCAAAATTTACACTACAAGTGTATAAACCATGCATGGAATGACCAAGATAGGAAAAAATAGTGGCATATGACAGAAAAATAATCACAAATACCAGCTAAGACATGGCCAACATGAACTTAACAAAGGTGCACACATATGAGGCAAATATGACAAGTATTGAAGACAATAAGGAAAGGGGATGGCCCTCTCCTTCTTAGGACCTCAAAACACCATCCCCACCACTGAAATCCCTCTAGATTTTGGTGGTGAGAAGGCCAATACAAGGTGCTCCCGAAGCTCACAAAAAAAGCACAAAAATGAGGCCAAACATGGCCTAAGAGGTGGTAAACAGCCCCAAACACAAAAGTGATCTGAAACAAAATTGAAAAGCATGCAAAAATAGAACTTTTATTAGTTATACACTAAGCTCAAAACAGCATGCAAGATAGGCTAAAAGCTTGTGAAAAAATGGGAAATAAAGAGGGAAAAGAGATTACCCTTGAAGCTCAACAAGACCAGCAGCTTCGTGGACCAAAAACCAGCTCCTTTAGACCTCTCAAGACCCTCCAAGAACCTTAGGTCAATGGTGGAGGTGTATGGCTATGAGGTATGGTGCTAAAGGCCAAGGACAAACACTTTCTAAGCCTAAATTATAGAGAGAAAGAGAGATATACGCTTCTTGCCTTAAACAAAATTTTGGAACCTCTCTAAAGGAGAGGGAGTCCTTCTCTTATAGAGAAACAAGAGGGTTCAAGCTTCTTGCAGAAGCTAAAGAGGTTCGAGCTTGTTGGAGGGTTCAAGCTAAAGAGGTTCAAGGTTCAAAAGTTCAAGCTTCCTCAAGAAACTTAAAACAAGGGTTCAAAAGGTTCAAGCATCCTCAAGAAGCTAAAACAAACGGTGAAAATCCTCCATACACGTGCATGGAGGGTTGGGTCTATGCCACCTGGCACTAAATATTTGCATAAAGCAGATGAACAGGGTTCGGCCAGCAGAAAAGGCCGATCAGCTAACACAAAGGGCCGGCCGACTAAAAACATTGCCGACCGGCCAACACTTTTGCCCAGTAGCAATAAAACATGGCCGGTGGCAACATACCAAGGCCGGTGGGGTGTGGGGATAGCCAACAAGCCATTTCCTGCCCTCAGGTGCAAAGACCACAAGTCCTTGGTCCAACCATGCTCAAAACAAATAAGTCAAGAGATCTTGAGGCAAGGCGCGCGATCGAGACCTCCGAGAACTCAAGACAAACACGAACATGGATAATCATCGAGTGTTCAAACGATGACGTCCAAGTCTTGAGGACGGTCAAAAATGGGGTGTCTACAATTGCACTCTGCGAGATTACATACAGGACCGTGACATTGAGTCCTGAACTGTAGTAAGCTCCAAATGAACAAAATGGGATTTTTCCTTTCCCGGGGCGTTCAGGGATGTCTACAGTTTCTGGCAACTCTACTGGGGAGTTGGAGAACTTGACTCGAACTGATGATATCTTGTTCTGACTACACTTATGTGTTTCTTTGCATTGCATTTGCATTGGTGCACCTAAGTCACAGTGTTTGCTGTTTGCTATTCCTGAATGATTTGTCGCAGGATCGCTTCGAGAAGTGTGCCATAAGGCTGACCGGTTACAGGCTCTGGCATGATGGGAACACAAACCCCAATTTTTACCGGGGCACCCTTTTTGACCATTCGACCTAGTGTATATTCAGAATCCATAGTGACCATTCCAAACTAGGACAGGTTGCTTACCCGATCATAGGTTGTTTGAAATTGCTGCGTGCGTAGTGAAACACTAGTTCTTGACGAAACTAGGACAGGGAAACCCTACCCCAACATATGGGTGTTTTGGCTCTCACTTGTTTGCTATGTGCTTTTAGAGTGTGTCTCTACAGGAATGCACGTATCAGTTTACAAGTTTGGGTATCTGGCCTGACGGCACCAGTATTGGTATTTTGGGAATCAATTATCTGCGGGTATCAGATTCAAATTTGGGGGTAGTAATTTGGGAACACTAATCGGTGCTTGAGAACAGTGTATTCAGCTTATCAACTGCGTGTTGTTATACCCAACTGTGTGTTGTGTTTATTTAAGCTGTTATGCTGTCCGTTTTCTGGTAGTGTATTTCCCTATTATTGCTTTATTTATCTTTTTTAGGTAGTTTAGCACAATTGTTTTTGACCAAGCAGATATTCCCCAAGCACTTTGGACTAGGGGTCGCAGACTCTATCGATATGAGGATTTAGTGGACGGACAACCAATGTATCAGTCTCTACCCCCGGTTAATAGGAAAAGGGCAGTTAGGCAGAAGATATCAGTTCAGCAGTCAGTTCAGAGGGCTTTGTCTACCCCACCTGTATATAGTAGGGATCAGAGTTATGTTTCTCCCATAGAGAGGGAACGTATACTAGCAGTACAAGCAAGCATGGAGCAAATGATGCGTCAACTCCAAGAAAGAATGAAACTCATGCAGTAGGACGCCTCGTCGAGATGAGTTTGCCAAACAACAGGCTGAGGTCATGGCTCAACAAGCGGAGTTAATCGCCAGGCTGCAGCAACAAAATGGGGCATCTGCTTCACACCAGGCCCCTCTCCCACCAGGAATTCCAGCACCCAGGGAAACGACAAATGTCCAGGCAGATACGGACATTCCGGCAGGGATGGCTCTGCCTCCGATTCTACCCTAACTATCCAAGGCACCTACTCCTATCAATCTATCGGATTCCCCCTTTGAGTTCGAGGTGGATCCCATAGCATTGAAGGTGAGCAAGCTTGAGAAGTAGTTCAAGAAATCCCAAGAGGTAAAGTCCTTCCCAAACATTAAGGACAGGTACACCGGCGCAGCTGTGACGCTGCAGATCAGTTCAAGATGCCACAAATCGACCGCTTTGACAGGTCCGGGGATCCCATGGTATATCTACGTTTGTTTTCGGACATATTAAGGCCGATGGGCCTCACCAGACTACAGAAACTTTCATTATTTGGCCGGACCCTGTCGGGTGTGGCGGCCATCTGGTACGCAAAATTGGAAGACGATGTTAAGAGGAATTGGGATGAGATGGCTGAGGCTTTCGTTGCACAGTACTCTTATAACACGCAAATCGAGATTACAACCCATGATCTCGAGACAACAAGGCAGGAGCCTAAGGAGAGTTTCTCTGAATTCGTAACCCGTTGGAGGCACAAGGCCTCAGTGATGACCATAAGGCCGACGGATAAGTATCAAATATGGATGGTTGTGCGCAACCTGCAACCCAAACTAATGCAGAAAATGATCGTGCTCCCCTTCTCGACCTTTTCAGATCTGCATGAGATGGGAGTACAGATCAAGGATGCCTTGAAGCAGGGCTTAATTGACAAAGACAGAGAATAACCCAAAAGAACCTTCAACCGCAACAACAATACAGGCAGAAGCAACACCACAACTGCCAGAGCCTCAGAAGTACGCATGGTGACCATCTGTCATAACCCGACCCTCGCACGTGATTTCTGTTATATTCTTAGTCCTCGATTGGTACTTTTAAATGCTTACTGTGTAGTTTCGTGAAAAAAATTATGATTAAGGAAGTGAAATCCATGTCTTTGAATGTCTATCTGTCTCACAAGGAAACTATCTGTCACCATTAACACGTTTGAATTAGAAATTGGAAGCCTTAACAGCTTAATTAGCTGAAGTTGATTATATATCCGTAATCAGCATAATTTTTAGGTAATATTAAGCATGTTCGCGAAATTTTAATTTTGGAAAGATTAAACGATTTATTTTTGTCTTATATGCCTTACTTATATATATACATATATCTAAGACTTTAGGAGCCTTGATCAAGAAAAAAAAACAAACGAGAATACTATTTTGAGGGAAAAAGAGGAGAAATCGGGGGAGAAGGGATTCAACAAGAAAGCTTGGCAAAAGTGTTAGAGGTGTAGGATTGAATTCAAGGTAAGCTCAAATCCTTCTTGTTATGGCCACTTAGAGTTTGTAATTGATGTGTATGTTTGATTCATGTCTAATTCATGCTTGATTAATGAGGGTTTCTCTTAATTGGTTGCTTAGGCATCTAGATTGGGTGTGGTATGAAAGTATACTTCAATCTATGGTTTTTTATCATCACTTCATGGAATTATGCACATATCATGTGTTATGTTTCAAGGATATGAAGAACTTGAATCCAAGAATGGAATTAGGGAGAGAGATGGTTTGTTGAAGTTTCTAATCTTGGTTAATTTACTATACTCAAGGTAGAATCCATGTTATAGTGATGTTAGGTGGGAATATTGCATTAACCTAACCTTAGGTTGCATGTAAAAATGGAGTGAAAACCAGGTTGGGACTCGAATGGAGGTTCAGAATTTGCAGAATCCGCTTGGTCCGCTCGAGCGGGAAAAACCACCTCTCAGCAGTTTTGTGTATTTTACAGTCCGCTCGAGCGGCCAAAGTGGCGCTCGAGCGGGGGACTCATTTTCAGGAAAAATTAAATGTTTGTTCAGTTTTGAGTGCTTGCTTCTTTGATATTTTTGGAATATTTTACAGATGATTTTAAAGCGGTTGTAAGCATGCAAGGTGTAAGACTCAGGAAATGCTTTATAAAAAAAAGGGAAACTAAGAAACTAATGTATTAATTGTGTGCAGGGCTCATTCCAGAAGGAAGCAACACGCCACCTCAACACTGTGAGTAGTAGAACCTATGTAATGTTATGTAATCATGTCAATGTTTCAAGGCATGTAAGGCAATTATGTTAATGTCTCAAGGCATGTTTAAGATATGTTGGTGTTAAAGCATGTAAAGAAAAACATTCACAAGTTTCAAGTGCATTTTCAAGGGCCAAGTGTCACAAGTTTCAAGAGCATTTTCAAGGGCCATGTGCCACAAGTTTCAAGTGCATTTTCAAGGGCCTCGCGCCACAAGTTTCAAGTGTAATACAAGGGCCTCGTGCCATATGTTCAAGGGCTTCGTGCCATCATGTTTCAAGGGCTTATAGCCACATGCTTATGTCACGGGAATAGGCCTAGGGCCATCATGAGCTAACCGCAGAATCAGACAAATCATGTGCATGCTGCATCTTTTTATGTATTGATGTATTTAAGCTTCAAGTCGGACGTCTTTCATTATGTATTACTACTCATTGAGCCCGACTCACTCTCCATTATGTCTGTTTCTGTAGGTTACCAGTCAGGGGGTCAGTCCTAACTTCGACGCTGTCCCTTTTGTCAACCTTTACATGTCCAGGCACTACACCAGGCCATTTATTTTTGGGAAGCTGCTAAGATACGGGTCTACTTTTTGAGAGCCACCTATGAACGTTGTACATAACTCTCATATTCCTTTTGTTATGCCCAATTATCGGGCTAGGACTGTAAATGTATATGTTTGTACGCGATATTCAAGGATATAGTTTAAACTTTATCCGCTTTTGATGGTGTATGTAATGCATGAGATCCTGGCATATTAGGAGTAGCTCAATGGAGTATGCTTGTAATTATGTTATATTAATATTTTATGCTTCCGATAAGGCCCTGTACAGTGTGGACATCAGTTTTTATGTCAGTTTTTGCTTAGGTCATGCCCAAACCTTTAGGGGCGGGTTTTTGGGTTGTGACAGTGGTATCAGAGCACGAGTTGCTATCTCACACACGGATCCATTGAGCTGTAGGGTGTCTAGAAAGGATTTAGGCCTCATGCATGACATCCTAAAAATGTAAGACAAGTTCGATGGCAACATTAAGTGTACTCTGATAATACTAACCATGCAGCATTATGTCAATAGTATTTAAATTAATTGTTGTGTAGATCATGGTGAGAACAAGAACCGAAGATGTGGAAGATGCCACCTCAGCACGACTGGATAGGATGGAAAGGATGCTTATGGAAATGGCAGAGACTTTACGGCAACAACAGCAACAGCCTCACCAACAACCGCCACCACCACCAGTACCCCCACCTGTAGTGTAAGATTTTCACGCTGAAGACCGAACTATCACTCTTACTAAGGAGTTTAAAAAGATGAAACCGTCAACTTTCAGGGGAGGAATAGAACCGATGAAAGCTGAGGCCTGGGTGTTAGGCATAGAGAAGTTATTTGAAGTCTTTCCCTGCACCGAAGCTCAAAAGGTACAACTAGCTGCCTTCACTCTTGAGGATGAGGCACGGAGGTGGTGGATGCTAACGAGGACAATCCATCCAGAGTTAACATGGGACAGATTTTTGGGGCTGTTTTATGATAAATATTTTCCCCAAAGCATGTGGGACAAAAAGGTGACTGAATTTGAAACGCTCAGACAAGGGAACAAGACTGTTGCTGAATATGAGGCCCAATTTGCAGAGTTAGCCCGGTTTGCACCGCATATGGTGGACACGGACTATAAGAAGGCACGAAAATTTGAAGGGGGTTTACGGGGTGCTATCTTGGATCGAGTTAATATGTTAAAGTTGCCTACCTACGTAGATGTGCTGGAGAGGGCTGTTATAGCGGAGGGAAACCTTGCTGCTCAGAATCGGATTGCCGAATGGAAAGGAAAGAGGCAAAATAATCAATGGTCAAAGGGAGCGGCTACTCCACCAAACAAGAAACAAAACTCAGGGACTTCGAATACTTCTGCCCCTAATCAGGGTACAATTCCTGTTTGTTCGGAATGTGGAAAGAGGCATCATGGGATATGCCAATGGAAGTCTGGAGCCTGTTATCAATGCGGAAAAACGGGTCATTTGATAAAGGATTGCCCTCAGAGGAATCAATGAAATGGTAACAGGGCTGCTACTAGTTCAGCAGGGTCTACACCAACTACTAACACCAAGGCACCGGTCAAACCTAACAACAATAAAGACATAGCGAGACAAGGCAGAGTGTTTGCATTGGTTCCAGGAGATGTGCAGAATGCAGTAACAGTGGTGTCAGGTACATTTATGGTTCACGGTCATTCTGCTTCTATCTTATTTGACTCTGGCTCTACTCATTCCTTTGTGTCAAAATTATTTGCACAAAACTTAGATAAAACCGAAGAAACACTGTCTTTTATGTTATGTGTATCTTCACCTATTGGAGATTCTGTACTTTGTGCTTCTGTCTACTATGGTTGCGAACTCGAGCTTGGGGATGTCCGGGTGTATGCCAATCTATTACCTCTCGACATGACTTATTTTGATATTATTCTGAGAATGGATTGGTTGGGTGAATACGGTGCAACTATAGATTGTCTAACTAAACGAGTCAGTTTCCACCCTCTGGGACAATTAGAGTCTACCTTACAGGGGCATGGTGTAATTTCTCCACCTTATTTGATCTCGACAGCAAAGGCATGTAAATTAATTCAAAAGGGGTGTCAAGGGTATTTATGCAGTGTTTTGGAGGGACAAATAGTGAATGGAACGGTTGACATGATCCCAATTGTGTGTGAATTTCCGGACGTCTTTCCTGAAGAATTACCAGGGCAGTTGATAGACCGTGAAATTGAGTTTACCATTGAAGTAGCACCGGGAACTCAACCCATATCAAAGACTCCGTATAGAATGTCGCCAGTTGAGATGAAGGAATTGAAAGTGCAGTTGCAAGATTTATTGGACAAGGGGTTCGTTCGTCCGAGTGTGTCTCCGTGGGGTGCACCGGTTCTGTTTGTAAAGAAGAAGGATAGAACACTCCGGCTTTGTATTGACTATAGGGAACTTAATAAAGTCACAATCAAGAATAAGTATCCATTACCAAGGATTGATGACCTATTTGACCAGCTGCAGGGGGCACAAGTCTTTTCCAAGATTGATCTACGGTCTGGGTACCATCATTTAAAGGTCAAGGCTGATGATATTGAGAAGACAGCTTTTCGAACCCGGTACGGTTATTATGAATTTTTGGTTATGCCATTCGGAGTTACTAACGCGCTAGCAGCTTTCATGGATTTGATGAACCGCGTTTTCAAGCCCTATTTGGATGACTTTGTCGTGGTCTTTATTGACGATATTCTCATCTATTCGAAGAATGCAGATGCTCATGAGAATCATCTTCGGGTGATCCTTCAAACCCTCCGGGAAAAGAAATTGTATGCAAAGCTGAAGAAATGTGAATTCTGGCTACTAGAAGTGGCATATCTGGGGCATATCATTACGAAGGAAGGAGTTTCTGTGGATCCACACAAAGATTGAGGTAATCGTGAATTGGCCAACTCCCACTAATGTGACTGAGGTGCGTAGTTTTATGGGGTTAGCTGGTTATTACAGGAGATTTGTTCAAGATTTATCTAAAATTGCTGTGCCACTTACACAACTAATACGAAAGGGAGTTGCATTCGAATGGTCAGAGGAACGAGAATCTGCTTTCCAGGAATTGAAGACAAGGTTGACAACAACACCAGTTTTGGCCTTACCATCCGGTACAGAAGGATTTGTAATCTACAGTGACGCTTCGCACAAAGGGCTTGGTTGCGTACTTATGCAAAACGGAAGAGTCATCGCCTATGCATCTAGAGAGCTGAAACTCCATGAGAAGAATTATCCCACTCATGATCTGGAGCTAGCAGCAGTAGTCTTTGCTTTAAAGATATGGAGACATTATTTGTATGGTAGCACCTGCGAGGTATACACTGATCACAAAAGTCTCAAGTATCTTTTTACTCAGAAAGAATTAAATATGCGGCAACGACGGTGGTTGGAACTTTTGAAAGATTATGACCTAAAGATTCATTATCATCCTGGTAAAGCCAACACAGTTGCAAATGCACTCAGTCGGAAAAATATGGGGATTTTGGCAGATATGGCAAGTATGGTTACAGGACAAAAGGACTTGGCAATTGAATTGGATAAGTTGGAACTGAACCTTGTGTTACATGGCCGAAAAGCCCTAATAGCAACGATAGTAGCACAACCAACCTTACTTGAAGAGATTAAAGTGCACCAAATGGAAGATGAAACTTTGAGGAAGATACATGATGAGTTCGAAACAAAACCAAAACCGGGATTCGGTGTGGTAGATTCAGTGCTCAAATTTCAAAACAGACTATGTGTTCCCAATGTGATGAGTCTTAAACAAAAATTGATGGAAGACGCGCATACCTCAAGGTTCTCAATGCATCCAGGGAGTACTAAAATGTATCGAGATTTAATGCAGAATTTTTTGTGGCCAGGTATGAAGAAGGAGATTGCGGGGTTTGTTTCTAAGTGTTTGTAATGCCAACAAGTAAAAGCGGAGCATCAAAGACCTGCCATATTATTGCAACCTCTTCCCATCCCAGAATGGAAATGGGAACATTTGACTATGGATTTTGTTATGGGGTTGCCACGGACTCCACGAGGTATGAATTCAATTTGGGTCATTGTGGACCGATTAACTAAGTCCGCCCACTTTCTGTCAGTAAAAACTCAGTATAATGCAGATAAATTAGCAGAGATTTATGTAAATGAAATTGTGAGGCTTCATGGTGTTCCGGTCTCAATTGTGTCAGACAGAGATCCTAAGTTTGTTTCTAGATTCTGGCAAAGCTTACAGGAAGCAATGGGTACAGAATTAAAGTTCAGCACGGCTTTCCACCCTCAGACCGACGGTCAATCCGAGAGGATGATACAGACCCTTGAGGATATGCTCCGAATGTGTGTACTAGATTTTCAAGACAGTTGGGAAACCCATCTCCCGTTGATAGAATTTGCTACCATTCAAGCATAGACATGGCACCTTATGAAGCTTTGTATGGAAGACCATGCCGTTCTCCCGTGTGCTGGGCTGAAGTTGGAGATAAATCCTTATTAGGGCCTAAAATTGTTCAGTTGACCACTGAAAAAGTTCACGTTATTCGGGAAAGATTGAAAACTGCTCAAAGTAGGCAGAAAAGCTATGCTGATAACCGACGGAGAAATTTGGAATTTGACGTGGATAGCTATGTTTTCGTGAAAGTCACTCCGATGAAAGGGCACCCAAGATTCGGAAGGAAAGGTAAGTTGACACCCCGGTATATCGGTCCTTTTCAAATTCTGGAAAAAGTGGGTCCGGTAGCTTACCGAGTTGCCCTACCACCACATATGAGTCAAGTGCATAACGTGTTTCATGTCTCTATGCTTCGTGGGTACCTTCCGGATCCGTCACATGTTATTGACTACCACCAAATTGAGTTGAACGACAAGTTGATTTATGAAGAAAGACCGATTCGCATTTTGGACCGACAAGTAAAACAATTACGAACCCGTGAGATTCCAATGGTAAAAGTTGAGTGGCAAGAACATTACGGGATCGACGCAACATGGGAAAGAGAAGAAGAAATGCAACATCAATACCCACACCTGTTCCAACCCTAAGGTAACCCAAGTTTGGAGGACCAAACTTATTTAAGGGGGGGAGAGTGTAATAACCCGACCCTCGCATGTGATTTCTGTTATATTCTTAGTCCTCGATTGGTACTTTTAAATACTTACTGTGTAGTTCCGTGAAAAAAATTATGATTAAGGAAGTGAAATCCATGTCTTTGAAAGTCTATCTGTCTCACAAGGAAACTATCTGTCACCATTAACACATTTGAATTAGAAATTGGAAGCCTTAACAGCTTAATTAGCTGAAGTTGATTATATATCCGTAATCAGCATAATTTTTAGGTAATATTAAGCATGTTCGTGAAATTTTAATTTTGGAAAGATTAAACGATTCATTTTGTCTTATATGCCTTACTTATATATATATATATATATATATATCTAAGACTTTAGGAGCCTTGATCAAGAAAAAAAAACAAACGAGAATACTATTTTGGGGGAAAAAGAGGAGAAATCGGGGGAGAAGGGATTCAACAAGAAAGCTTGGCAAAAGTGTTAGAGGTGTAGGATTGAATCCAAGGTAAGCTCAAATCCTTCTTGTTATGGCCACTTAGAGTTTGTAATTGATGTGTATGTTTGATTCATGTCTAATTCATGCTTGATTAATGAGGGTTTCTCTTAATTAGTTGCTTAGGCATCTAGATTGGGTGTGGTATGAAAGTATACTTCAATCTATGGTTTTCTATCATCACTTCATGGAATTATACATATATGATGTGTTATGTTTCAAGGATATGAAGAACTTGAATCCAAGAATGGAATTAGGGAGAGAGATGGTTTGTTGAAGTTTCTAATCTTGGTTAATTTACTATACTCAAGGTAGAATCCATGTTATAGTGATGTTAGGTGGGAATATTGCATTAACCTAACCTTAGGTTGCATGTAAAAATGGAGTGAAAACCAGGTTGGGACTCGAATGGAGGTTCAGAATTTGCAGAATCCGCTTGGTCCGCTCGAGCGGGAAAAACCACCTCTCAGCAGTTTTGTGTATTTTACAGTCCGCTCGAGCGGCCAAAGTGGCGCTCGAGCGGGGGACTCATTTTCAGGAAAAATTAAATGTTTGTTCAGTTTTGAGTGCTTCCTTCTCTGATATTTTTGGAATATTTTACAGATGATTTTAAAGCGGTTGTAAGAATGCAAGGTGTAAGACTCAGGAAATGCTTTAGAAAAAAAAAAGGGAAACTAAGAAACTAATGTATTAATTGTGTGAAGGGCCCATTCCAGAAGGAAGCAACACGCCACCTCAACACTGTGAGTAGTAGAACCTATGTAATGTTATGTAATCATGTCAATGTTTCAAGGCATGTAAGGCAATTATGTTAATGTCTCGAGGCATGTTTAAGATATGTTGGTGTTAAAGCATGTAAAGAAAAACATTCACAAGTTTCAAGTGCATTTTCAAGGGCCAAGTGTCACAAGTTTCAAGAGCATTTTCAAGGGCCATGTGCCACAAGTTTGAAGTGCATTTTCAAGGGCCTCGCGCCACAAGTTTCAAGTGTAATACAAGGGCCTCGTGCCATATGTTCAAGGGCTTCGTGCCATCATGTTTCAAGGGCTTATAGCCACATGCTTATGTCACGGGAATAGGCCTAGGGCCATCATGAGCTAACCGCAGAATCAGACAAATCATGTGCATGCTGCATCTTTTTATGTATTGATGTATTTAAGCTTCAAGTCGGACGTCTTTCATTATGTATTACTACTCATTGAGCCCGACTCACTCTTCATTATGTATGTTTCTGTAGGTTACCAGTCAGGGGGTCAGTCCTAACTTCGACGCTGTCCCTTTTGTCAACCTTTACATGTCCAGGCACTACACCAGGCCATTTATTTTTGGGAAGCTGCTAAGATACGGGTCTACTTTTTGAGAGCCACCTATGAACGTTGTACATAACTCTCATATTCCTTTTGTTATGCCCAATTATCGGGCTAGGACTGTAAATGTATATGTTTGTACGCGATATTCAAGGATATAGTTTTAAACTTTATCCGCTTTTGATGGTGTATGTAATGCATGAGATCCTGGCATATTAGGAGTAGCTCAATGGAGTATGCTTGTAATTATGTTATATTAATATTTTATGCTTCCGATAAGGCCCCGTACATTGTGCACATCAGTTTTTATGTCAGTTTTTGCTTAGGTCATGCCCAAACCTTTAGGGGCGGGTTTTTGGGTTGTGACACCATCACTCCCCCAAGAACCCTTGCGGCTACACCATTCTCCGGCGCGTCCGGTAGTAACTCGCAAACAACCAGATAGGCACCCAAGAGCTAAAGAGCCTTCACCCCACTATATATGCCCATGTCCAAAGCTTTGGGGGTTTTAATCAGAAAAGGGCACTTGAAGCCCCTGGAGCCACGGCCATTGCCAGAAAAACTTCCCCCCTCCCACAACCAGGTGAAGTACTGCGCATTTCACCAACAGCACGGTCATGACACCGACCAATGCTATAGATTATGTCATGAGATTCAGGATCTCATCGACAACAGGGTGATCGTGCCTCCAGGGAAATCGAACGTCACAACCAATCCTCTTCGACCACACAAACAAGCTCTACCTCCCAAACTCATCAACTTTATCTAGACCGGGGTCATGCCGTACGACCCCAACATATATATTACCCCATCTCACCTACCCAGGCCGGAGGTGTTCTTTCCTGACAGCACCGACTTGTGCATGTTGGACATCTCCCGAACCCAACCTGAACCAATGGTGGTGGCTATCGAAGACAGAATAGGGATAATTTCGGAGGAAAGTGGTACAGTGGATTCAGGGACAGAAAAATTGGGGAGCTTTGCTACGGAGATGTACAACCCAAGTGGCTACATTGCATCAGCAGGGCAGATTAGGCCAAATGTGGAATTGTCAGTGGGGGCAGAAATTTGTGTACTATAAGGGAACGGACTTGATCAGAGGATAGAGGACTTAGCAGTTCTGGAAGGGGACAATGCTGACCTCCAGATTTTTAAGAAACAAAATCCGGGGGACTTGACGGCCAACTGGTTCGATTTTGAGGAGGTAGCAGAGGTCACAGGGTGGCTTGACGACCAACCAGATATTGTTGAAGAAACTCAGATGGAAAAGGGCCCGTCGGGGGCAAGGACGTCAATTGTGCCCGGAAAGGCCGGGGACTAGAATACATCGCCGGAGAGCGCCAGTGCCAATAATTTCACTTAGGATTTGGACATTTTGAATGTAGGAAGTTTGGAACAGCAGGCTGTATTGACGCAATTAGAACCAGAAGGAATCGAGGACTGTGAGAGAGCAAAAAAGCCAAGACCCCTGTGGGGACTGAAAGTGCTGTGTGCCCAAGAATAGAGGGTGCTGCGAACACATGGACAGAAGGTACCGTGAGTACAAGGACAGTGGTAATAGAGCCGGACAGGTGTCTGTTGGCTGTCGATGGAATGTGGCGGGAGGACGATGATCTATGTCTTGCCCACACAGATGAGGACTGGGGAAGCAATCAACCAGATGATACCTGGTACATTGGTGAAGTTGACCGTATGACTAGGAGTGGGCGGTATTTCAAGCCCCCACATCTAGATCAACCAGAAGCATCTGGGAAGGACAAGGAGGCAGAGAAATAGAAAGAGAAGCAACTCGAAGAAGAGGCTGAACTAAAAAAGTTGAAAAAGATACAAGCAGACATCTCCATCTGGGGACTACTTATGGCTTCTCGAGTACATAGATAGGCCGTCTATTCTGCCATGGACAAGGCCAAACTCTTGACAGACACCACGCCGGAGCAGCTAGTTGGATTGGTTTTTCCGGGAGGAGGTTTCCCAACGTTGACCTTTTTTGACAAAGAACTACCACCTAAGGGTGCAGATCACAACAAACCTCTATACATCTCTGTGGAATGTAGGGGCAAGTGGGTACCGGTGGTTCTTGTTGACACGGGGTTCGCCATTAATGTGTGCCTATAGAGGACGGCATATGCAATTGGGTTGAAGCCCACGGACTTCGTGCCAACTGCCCAGGTGATTTGGGCGTATGATAATACAAGCAGGGAGGTGATGGGCACTGTCAAAATTCTGACCCAGGTTGGTCCAGGACAGCACGAGATCGATTTCCATGTCTTGGTCGTTCTCACAACCTTTGACCTACTTTTGGGGCGACCGCGGTTGCACCAGGTAAAGGCAATTTCTTCCACCTTGCACCAGATGTTGAAATACCCTCACGGGAAGGGTGTAGCTATAGTTTTTGGAAACTCATCAATCCATTCACCGTCGGAGGTGTCTACACCAATCTTGGAAATCGAGCACGGCACGGAGGATGTGTTCTTATCGGGGTTTACTCTGGCTGAGGCTCGAGTCGTGCAAAACATCTTGGCCGTTGATGAAGGGGTGTATGTTAGCGCACAATCAATATACCTCATGAACAAGCTTCACCACATCCCCGGGATGGGATTCGGAAAGAGTGGCCGGAAGGGCAGTGTAGTATCGGCCGAAGTGCTGCACAACCCGCATACCTTTGGCTTGGGTTATTTGCCCACCAAAGAGGATTGGGTAAGGAAAGGTAAGGAGATAGCTAGGAGAGCCAGAGTGAAGAAGGCAGGAAAGCCATATGAGTTAATGCACCGACCCATTCAAGGTACCCTAAATAGACGCCTCGTCCGGGAGGGGGAGGATTTTCTGTTCTGCGGCTTCCCAGAGCCATGGTTGAATATGGAGAGGAAGCACATGCCAGGTTTTGAGATCTTCCTTAACATACAGTTATCTGGGGATGATGTTGCCGAGGAGCAGACAGACCCATCTACTGAGGTTGAGCAGTGTAAAAATATGGATTCTGAGAGCGCTGAAATTGAAATGGGGGTAGCACTGGCTTGTCTACTTTCAGATCTTCCGATTGAACAGAAGTGCTTGATAGATAACTTCTCGGTGTCCATGATCGGGAATGGAACGGCTGCGAGCCTACCTACAAACATTTTGGATGCATCTATCGAATCCTCTCTCATCTGGCAGTACGAGGAGAGATTTTTGTCAAGCAACACTGGGTCAGGTAGTGAGCCAGAATCTGATTCCACCAAATCTGTTGAGTCAGAATCAAGTTCCAGCTTGTCTGAGTCTGAGTCCGG
The DNA here is from genome assembly GCF_055761805.1 of Camellia sinensis. Taxonomy (NCBI): domain Eukaryota; kingdom Viridiplantae; phylum Streptophyta; class Magnoliopsida; order Ericales; family Theaceae; genus Camellia; species Camellia sinensis. The sequence goes on along the minus strand of NC_138964.1, from coordinate 24,684,183 downwards.
TACTCCTGGAGGTGATAACCTAGATGCCACAGTTCTGTCTAGGTCTTCTTTTTCTGTCTCTTTTGAGTACGTTGTAACAGAAGAATTGGACGAATTGGATGTGCTTAATGAGAATGGAATAGTTGTGGTTTCGGAGTACTTTTCTGTGCCTTTGACTTATTGTATTAATCAGGACTTTCAAAATTTTGATGAAAATGACAAGGAAGAAATTCCTCCGATTTTACAGCGTCTAATTGATCAAGAGCAAGAGAGATTTGCTAAACCCCTGGCTGATGAAATCACTACAGTTAATGTGGGTACTGAGGAGGACCCGCGGCTGGTCCAGATCGGGTCCACGTTGTCTTCGGAGGAACGCGAGCACTTAGTCACTTTATTAAAAGATTTCAAAGATGTTTTCGCGTGGTCCTACGAAGACATGTCTGGAATCGATCCTGAGATAGTACAGCACCGGATCCCTCTTGATCCCGAGGCCCGACCTGTTAAACAGAAACTCAGAAGGATCCGCCCAGACTGGGCCCTCAAAATTAAAGAAGAGGTCACCAAGAAAATTGACGCAGGGTTCCTGCTGGTATCTGAATACCCAACTTGGTTGGCCAACATTGTTTCGGTGCTGAAGAAGGATGGCAGGATCCGGGTATACATGGATTTCAGGGATTTGAACAGAGCCAGTCTGAAGGACGACTTTCCCTTGCCGCATATTGATGAGTTAGTGGACTTCACAGCGAGCATGCTTTGCTTTCATTCATGGATGGATTCTCATGCTATAATCAGATAGTGGTGGCACTTGAAGGCCAGGAGAAGACTGCTTTCACCACCCTGTGGGGGACTTTCTGTTACAGGGTGATGCTACTTAGGTTGAAGAATGCTGGAGCTACATACCAACGGGCCGCGACCACAATATTGCATGACATGATCCACAATGAGGTTGAGGTGTATGTGGACGACATGATTATCAAGTCCAAAGAAAGAGAGGGCCACTACACCGCCTTGCAAAAGTTCTTCCAAAGGATTAGAGAATTTCGATTACGGCTGAATCCTCAGAAGTGTACGTTCAGTGTCACAGCAGGGAAAATGTTGGGGTTTCTGATTACACAGAAAGGTATCGAAGTCGACCCTTCCAAAATCAAGGCCATCTTACAAATGCCACCACCAAGGATTGAAAAGGAGGTGCGAGACTTTCTGGGTAAAGTGCAATTCATAAGATGGTTTATCTCAAAATTAACCTTGACATGTGAACCACTTTTTGGTCTCCTGAAGAAAGGAAAGAAGTTCCAATGGGACGACCAATGCCAAGCTGCTTTTGAACAGATCAAGGAATACTTATTGAACCCACCCGTGTTGTCACCGCCTAAGTTAGGGAAACCGTTGATTTTGTATGTTTCAGTGACTGAGACTACAATGGGTTGTATGCTCGCACAAGAGTCTGAGGACAAGGTGGAGAGGGCTATCTACTATCTGAGTAAGAAGATGTTAGAGTATGAAACCCACTACACACTGTTGGAAAAGGCTTGCTTAGCCCTGGTATGGGCTGCCAGGAAGCTGCAGCACCACTTGTTAGCTCACTCTGTAATGTTGGTTTCAAGATTAGATCCCATCAAATATCTCTTCGAGAAACCGGCACTTACGGGTAGGCTAGCTCGTTGGTTACTGTTGCTTTCTGAATTTGATCTGAAATATGTGACGCGCATGTCAGTCAAGGGAAGAGTGGTAGCGGAGTTCTTAGCCGATCATCTAGTGGAAAGAGATGAAGCAGTTGAGTACTTATTCCTAGATGAGGCCATTTTGCATATCGAAGATGAGTTTTGGACAATGTACTTTGACGGAGCGTCAAACCAGTATGGGTAAGGGATAGGGGTGTTGCTGCTAGCACCCGACAATTCTCGTATCCCTTTAGCATTTAAACTCCGATTCAAAGTCTCGAACAACGGAGCAGAGTATGAAGCATGCATTGCTGGTTTAGAAGTAGCCCTGTAACTAGGGCAAAGCGGTTGGACGTCATCGGGGACTCGAACCTTGTTGTATCCCAAGCTAAGGGAGATTGGAAAGTCAAAGAGGAAAAGATGATAATGTACCACCAGACCTTGGATATGCCAATTCCTTGGTTTGAGAAGCTAAACTTCGCTCATCTACTAAGAGAAAACAATAGGTTCGTAGATTCACTAGCAACTCTATCTTCCATGATAGACATCCCTTTTGCAATCCGGATGCGTCTGATCATTATTGACCAGAAGTTTACACTGGCCTATGAGTCAATTGCCGTCATAGAAGAGGTTCAAGATGAGAACCCCTGGCATTACGATGTCTGGAATTTCCTGGAGAAAGAAGCATACCCACCAGGGGCAAATGCCAAAGACAAGAGGGCAATCCGAGGAATGGATGCCCAATTCATCATTTGTGGAGCAAAACTGTATAAGAGAGGTCATCTGGGAATGCATAAGCTGTGTGTTGAGGCCAAAGAGTCAAAGCACCTAATGAAGGCCATCCATGGAGGAAAATGTGGAGCACACGTGAATGGGGTAATGTTAGCTCGAAAGATCCTCAGACAGGGTTACTACTGGTCCACCATGGAGGTGGATTGTATCGGCTTTGTTCGGCGATGCCACAAATGTCAGATCCATGCAAACCGCATGAATATCCCGCCGTCGTAGCTGTACAATATGACTTCCCCATGGCCATTTTCAGTTTGGGGAATCGATGTGATCGGGGCTGTCACTCCGAAGGGGTCTAATGGGCATGAGTTCATTCTGGTCGCGATAGACTACTTCAGAAAGTGGGTTGAGGCCCAATCTTATGTAGTGTTGAAGGCTTCACATGTCGCGAAGTTTATCAGGAACAACATCATCTATCGTTATGGGGTCCCGAACGAAATTATCTCAGATAATGGTTCCCACTTCAAGAAAGAAGTGATTGACTTGTTGGAGAAATACAACATGGCTTTTCACAAGTCGTCTACATATCGGCCGCAAACCAATGGAGCAGTCGAGGCCGCCAACAAGAACATCAAGCGTATTTTGCAGAAGATGGTGGAAACCTACCTGGACTGGCCAGATAAGCTGTCGTTTGCTCGGTGGGGCTACCGAACTTCAATTAGAACTTCTACTGGAGCGACTTCGTATTCATTGGCTTATGGGATGGAGGTCGTTCTACCTATTGAAATTGAGGTTCTGTCATTGCGAGTACTGGCTGAGTGTCAGATAGCCAAAGCAGATTGGCAGCAGAGCAGATTCGAAGAACTCATGTTCTTTGATGAGAGAAGACTGAAAACACTGTACCATGTTCAAGGTTATCAGCGCAGAATTGCTAGGGCTTTCAACAAGAAAGTCAAGTCCTGGAATTTGAGAGAAAGAGATTTGGTGCTCAAAGATAACTGAGCTCCTATTCACGACCCTAGGGGCAAGTTCAAACCCAACTGGACTGGTCCTTACATCATTAAGTCTATTTGGTCAGGTGGAGCTGTCGTTTTGATGGACCTAGATGGCCTGGAGTTCTCATAGCCAATCAATATGGACAAGTTGAAGAAATATTACCCCTGAGAGGCTCCCTAGGCCGAAAACCTGAAAGGACGACCTAGGCAAAAGTTAGAGCATAAAAAATTTGAAATTATAAAAACTGAGTTCGCAAGGTTGAAAACCCACAAAGGGCGGCCTTGGCAAAAGTTAGAACGTAAAAGGTAAGGGTTAATACACGAGTGAACCCAAGCCTGAACTACGTAAGGCTTGATTCCCATCTTTGGGATGCGTAGGCAACTTCACCCTGAAGTTCAGCCATAAACTTTTCCCCGATCAACTTTGTCCAATTGATCATCTTGGTCACCTTTGTCTATTCAGCATTCAAGAGTTCGGTTGTGATCTTCGGTGCAGTGCTACTCAGACTAGGGGCAACTTTCCAGTTGCTGGAATCCGGGGTTGTGCATCTCAGTGACAGATCTCAGGCATGTCCAGTTCTAATCCATATTGAAAATGGTTTTGAAAAGTTTTAATAAAAGTTGATTTTGCTCAAATTAATCTTTTACAACTTAGACCAGTTTTGGACCAAACGGAAAATTTTCAGTACCCACAACCTTCAATTTTATTGATTTCAATACCGAGTTCTCCTACTCTTGCATACAAATTGAAGTTGCTTTTCATTACATTCATAAAAAAACTTGAAAGTTTTGATTAAAGCAAATAAATCAAGGGCATAGTCAGGTGTTCCTGTGTCCCCTCCCAGAGCTGGTCGAAGCTTCTAATGCCAAACTGGGCCCAATCTGCGTCTCTTCATTAAGCCAATCTATGCACTCATCAAGCAAAGTGTAACTGAAAGTGGAAGTGGGGGCCAGGAGCTCTCTAGTCCTCCATGCTGTGGCATACCGAGCAAGCTGTGCGCCTCGGACCGGAAATGCAGTGGGGTATTCTATCCCCTCTGCCGGGCAAATTTGATCATGGCCGAACTAGTGTTGGAACCGAAAAAGAAAGTACAACGCGCAGTGTGTCAGGCCAATCAACCAAATCCCAGTCTGCCGGAACATGCTGTAGCTCATTGTCGGTAGATTGAGCCAAGGACAGTGCCAAGCAATGCGGTCTGCGGACAAGTTGCACATCCAATCGAACCACCATCCCTCATCTAGGGCATCGACTAGACAACGTCGGAAGAAGTAGTCGCGAGCTGAGTATGCTGGGCAAGAGTCCACAACCTGTAACTTATCCATCAACCACACCTGGGGAGGGATAAAAAACGAGAGATTAAAGAATAGAGAGATGTACGATAAGAGAAAAGTAAGAAAAGGGCTTTGTGAGAAAAATCGAGCTTGAGGGACGAGTGATGTGAGCAATATATATGTGAGATAGGGTGGGAAACATTACCTACAACAGTAGTGGACTCGCCGCAAATCTGATCGTCTCTCGGCGATGAAAAGCATCTGAGCCCATCAATGTCTCGGCCAATGACGTGGCAATGCAGCTTTTGCCCTCCCTTAAGCCTTGGGCAACCTCGACCAACCGGACACTAGATCCTCCAGAGCCTGAGGCAAGCAAGAAATGAGATAACATGCACAAACAAAGGGCATGTTGCCGAAAGCCTTGCCAATGATGGTTACCACGGTCACCGGTATCGGAAAACTGATAAATCAAACTCGGAATATCCAGTATTCTGTCACAAATCAAAGATCGAGTGTCGTGCATAGTGAGCCCACACATTCGCCCTAAGGCTTGGGTGCGGCTAAAATGAAGCTGGGGCAAGATATCTTCGTCACGTTCGGACTCCATCAAAGCTTGGAAATCCTCGAAGGTAGGACACACCTCTTGTCTGCCGAAGCTGAAGACATGAGTTACCGGATTTCAAAACCATGTCGCGGCATGGAGAAACAGAAAGTGCAGCGGAGTGCGAGTCAGCATGAATAGTGCATTTACGCCAAAGCCCTGGAAATTCAGCTTTTCCGAGCCATCCAAGTTGGCAATCCAAGTTGTGAGAGTTTGGGTAAGAAACTCTTCCATTTGGTGCAAATCAGTGTTGAAATGAGGAAAACTACGAGGCTAAAGCTTTTGTAGAGGATAAGGTGTTAAGTGGAAGACAAGTGTCAACATTCTGGAGGTCCTTACCATTTTCAGCCGGTCGACCAAAAGTAGTGCCGACCGACCATATATTTTGGCCGATCGGCTAAAATATCTGTCGATTCCCATTAATTTCGGCCGGTGATGTCTCCCTTTGGCCGATGCCCTCTAATTGTGCTCTAAGCCAAATAAGTGTTAAGAATGATGAAATACTGGTGATTGACACCACTTCCAATGCCTTCTGGTGATATTTTTGCGTACTAACACCTGTTACTTCGTCTTGTTTATCGAGTTGTTGTACATCTGCTTATTGAGTTGTATTTTACATCCTTTAAGTCTTGGCTTTGCTTATAGAGTTGTATTTACAGTTGGTTAGTTTATCGAGCTCTTTGTTTTGATTATCGAGCTATTTTTGTCCTTACTCGGTTCACTACCTGATTATTACGAGGCAAGTGCTTACTTTTCAAACAAAGGTTCAAATCTCATTTACATTGTTATGCGATGGGATGCATAAAATATAGCACTTTTTGAACGAAATAGTTGTTTCACTTCCATCATGTCTTTTGCAAAATGTACATAGTTTTGAGAAAGTGAAACATGCCTGAGGCAGTGCAATGTGCTTAAACGACCAGTAAAAAGAAAAGTAAAACAAAAGGGGAGAAGGGCAGCAGAGTGTCTGGATTAATACCGGTGGCCTCCCCTTGTGGTCGATGCACCTCCCATGCCCTTGTTCGGGCCAATTATGTGGTTTGGCATCTTCATTACTCAAGACAGTGCAGGGAATTGCACTCTTGAAACCTTAATAGATCTTCATGTTGACCATGGACCGTGTCTTCTATGAGCAACATTTGGTAAGTGTGAAGAGTATCCTTTCTCGTATCCTTTTTGTATCTTGCAAATTCCACAAATCGTTTCAATTATGCTGTAGTATGTTGCTTCGTTTTGGCTTCAATAAAGCATGCTCGTTACGCGTCTTGCGTTGAGTGCTGCCTCGTCTTATTTTGAATTGGCATCTCAACATCATGAGTAACATGCCTTTACCATGCTTCAGTTGAATATCCACCCTTTTCACATTACTTTTCATATTGCATATGTTTCCACGTATGCTTTACTTACATGTGTTTATACCCCCCTTCAAGTTCCTATACACATTGCATGCGTTGTCGCGTCATGCTTTACTTATATGTGTTAAAGTTTCTATACATATTGCATGCATTGTCACGTAATGCTTTACTTTTATGTGTTCAAGTTCCTATACATATTGCATGCGTTGTCGCGTTATGCTTCACTTATATGTGTTCATGTTTTTATACACATCGCATGCACTGTCGCGTCACGCTTTACTTATATGTGTTCAAGTTCCTACACACATTGCATGCATTGTCGCGTTATGCTTTACTTATATGTGTTCAAGTTCCTATACACATTGCATGCGTTGTCGCGTCGTGCTTTACTTATATGTGTTCAAGTTTTTATACACATTGCATGCGTTGTCGCGTCATGCTTTACTTGTATGTGTTCAAGTTCCCATACACATTGCATGCGTTGTCGCGTTATGCTTTACTTATATGTGTTCAATTTTTATACACATTGCATGCGTTGTCACGTCATGATTTACTTATTTGTGTTCAAGTTCCTATACACATTGCATGCGTTGTCGCGTTATGCTTTACTTATATGTGTTCAAGTTTTTATACACATTGCATGCGTTGTCGCGTCGTGCTTTACTTATATGTGTTCAAGTGCCTATACACATTGCATACATTGTCACGTTATGGTTTATTTATATGTGTTCAAGTTCCTATACACATTGCATGTGTTGTCGCATCGTGCTTTACTAATATGTATTCAAGTTCCTATACACATTGCATACGTTGTCGCGTGCGCTTTACTTATATGTGTTTATGTTTCAAATCGCATTGTTATGCACCCCTCTCACCCAACATTGTCATGCACCCCCCTCGCTTGCGTTGTCACGCACCTTTCAAATGCATTGTTGTGCATGTTTCTAACAATGTTGTACCTGTAAGTTTTCTTTCCCTTGCAGGCACGATATTGTATGTACGGTTCGTTTGAAGCTGGCACGACCAGACGAACCGCACAGGTATTGCATTCTCCGCGTAAGAAGTAGCGAGAATTCAATAATTCTCTTACATCCTCTTTGCTTTGTAAAGTAGTTTGGTTTATACTAGCTTAAAACTATTGCATGTTTTGCTTCGTTACTGCTTTCTTTGCATGATCATAAGTTATGCTCGGCTTTGTGCATTGTTCTTGCATTTTACCCCTGCCTTCGGGCGCATACCTTTGTCTGTAGCTTGTATGTTTTGTCTAAGTCTTCGGCCTTGTCAAAAATGGGTCATCTCTGGGCTTTGACATTCACTCCCGTCATTGTTATGACTTTCGAGTTCTATCAAAGAGGGGCAACTGTAGACACCCCATTTTTGACCGTCCTCAAGACTTGGACGTCATCGTTTGAACACTCGATGATCATCCACGTTCGTGTTCGTTTTGAGTTCCCAGAGGTCTCGGCCGCGCGCCTTGCCTCAAGATCTATTAACTTGCCTATTCTGTGCTTGGTTGTGGACCAAGAACTTGTTTTTTTTTGCTTCTGAGGGCAGAGAATGGCTTGTTGGTCATCCCCACACCTCACCGGCCTTGGCTTGAGGCCACCAGCCCGGTTGTGTTGCTACCGGCCATTGGTGATGGCTGGTCGGCATTGTTTTTGGTCGGCCGGCCCAATCGGCCATATTTTCTGGCCGAGACTTCTTTTTTGCCTTTTTTAGGCATTGTGCATGCCAGTTGTGCCAGCTGGAGCACACATACCTGTCCTCCATATGTATGGAGGATTTACACCCTTTGCACCCTTTTGCTCTAGCTTCTTGAGGAAGCTTGAACCCTTTGTCTTAGCTTCCCCAAGAAGCTTGAACCTTTGTTCTAGCTTCTTGAGGAAGCTTGACCCCTTTGTCTTAGCTTCTCCAAGAAGCTTAGGCCCTTGTTTTGTTCTATAAAAAAGGGCCTCCCTTCTCCTTTAGAAGGGTTGAGCAAATCAGAGGTATATATCAGAGATATATGCCATATATATCACTCCCTCTCTATATCTCCCCCTCTCTCTAGATTGTGTGTGTAATAGTGTTCAAAAGTGTGTTTTTGTTCCTATTTTTGCACTAAAACACCTAGTGTTATACTATACTTCAGTTACTAAGGTGTTGAGGGACTGGTTTCAGAGTTTTTTAAGTTGGTTTTGATCAGAGGAAGGGGCTGGGGTTGGTGTTCTTGAAGTATTCTTCAAGGGTGAGCACTATTGCTTTATATTCCCCATTTTTGTACAAGATTTTAACCTATCTTGCATGTTGTTTTGGCCTTTATGTATAACTCATAAAAGTTCTCATTTTTTCACGTTTAAGATGTTTCGTTAAGGTCTCTTTTGTGTTTGGGGTTGTTCACCCCCTCTTAGGCCTTGTTTGGCCTCTTTTTGTGCCTCTCTCTTTGAGCTTTGGGACCCCTTTATTTTGACCTTCTCAGCACTGAAATCCAGAGGATTTTCAGTGGTGGCGAAGTGGTTTTGAGGTCATGTATAGGGGAGGGACACCTCTCTCCCTTTGTGTATCATTTGCTTGTGTTTTTGGCTCATAAAGGTAGCATGCATGCTGAGTCGATTTTGGTTCCATCTTAGTGGGTATTTAGTGATTTTTTGTCATGTTATACCTCTTTTTTAAGTTGGTTTAATGGCTTCTTGCATGCATCATATGCTTGTCTTGTAATCCCATGTTTTGGCCTAACATGCATCATGTTGTAAGGTGGCATTTTAGCATGATTTTGGTTTGGTTCCATGAACATTTTAGCTCTGTTTTGCCATGCTTAAGGTCTGTTTGGTGTCCTTTTGGTCATGCTTACATCGCTTTGTATAGCCACCATGCATTCTAGTTTGTTAGCCCCGGGTTTATGAGTCATTAGCATGCATTACTTTGACCTTTCTCATGATTTGGCATCACTTGAGATCATATTTCAGTCCATGCTTCATGCTCGTATGCTCGCATTTGCCACCCCCTTTAATGCTTTGAAGGGTTGTTCTTTGGTGCCTTAAAAATGGGTCATTGTGCGGGCCTATTTGTTTAAGTCTTTGGGCTGCCATACCAGTGGGTTTTGGGGGTCCTTTTGGCGTATTATAACTTTGTTTTTCTTTAACTCATCCATGCCATGTGTGGTTGGGGTGGTTGTAGTGGAGTGCCCTCTTTGTGGCCTTGCATGCCCCTTTGTTTTGCACCCATTTCTTAACATATTTTGGCCATGATCCATGCATGCTTTAGCCTTGTTTTGGTCTACTCAGAGACTATTTTAAGTCATTTTGACCCTTTGAGACTTGGTTGATACGGCCATGGTTTGAACCCCTTTGTTAGTTTTCGGTTTCAGGCTTTGTTGCATGCCTTACTTGCATGGTTAGGTTGATTTGGCGTCATCCTTTATACATTTTCAGAGCTTGTCATGCTTGTGATTTGTCCATGTTTGTCTCTTCTTAATGTGTTTAAGAGTCGACTCTTTTTATGCCTAAGCGTTGGATCTTTGCATGTGCATATTTGAAGGTGTTTTGTCCATCATTTCCATGCACTTTGGCCACATTTTTGAGATTGGCTGAGGTCTTCCCATTTCGGTTTAAGCCCATCTTTGCATATAGTTGCATGTTTGACATGTTGCATTTGTGTGTTGTTGCATGCTTGCGTTATACCATGTTTGCTTGTTTATCATATTGCATGTCATTTAACTAGTTGCATCGCATAACCTTGTTGCATACTTGGTGTGTTTGTGTTACATTAGCTTAGCTTTCATGTTAGGTCGCATTGCATTGCATCTTGTATGCTTAGCACATTGTACATTTGCATGTTTAGGTTGCATTGCATTTGGCATGCTTTGCTAACTTAGCCTCATATTCCATACATGAGCCATTTTGCATATTTGAGCCATATTGCATACATGCATTGCATTGTGTTTGGTTCGGGGTGTCAAAACCAAACATGAGGTATGAGGTGTGTTCACACTTAAAGTGACAAAATACGGCTCAATCCTCGGTCTCCGACACTCTTGATCCCAACATGATAGAGTGTGTAACATTCATTTGTTTTCGTTGCACTCATTTTACATTGATTTGCAAACTTGGCACCTTTGGCCATCATGCATCGAAATGTATGATTGGTGGCTTGAGGACTGAGAGCCATGCTCCCTTGAGTTCATTGCATGATAGGGAGAGTGGCTATGCACACATTGCCTTGAAAATACCTTGTCCTGCACTGTCTGTCCTCTACTGCAGTAAAACCAATGTTTTGCAGGAAGTAATAGTCGGTCCGCCACTTTTAGTGCCGACCGGCTACCAAAGTCTAGCCGGTGGTTCCACTTTTGGTCGATAACTGTATTCCAGTGGCCGGTGGACTTGCATTATGGCCGGTGACATCCCACGGTGCTATGGGAGTGTTCCAAAAGCATCACAAGTATTTTCATAGCTCTCAGAGGTGCAGAACAGTGCTAACAGAGACAACAGTGGCATGGCGATGGGTTTCCGAGCGAGGCGAATCGAGCATACATCATCCAAGCATTCCGAGGCGGGGCTGCAACGTCCTCCCTTTGTAACTAATTTGTTAATAAATTTAGGGTTTGTAATAATCAATTAGCTAGAGTAGTTAATTATTTATTGGGTTTGTATTATTCTTTCGGACCCTCCGTCGAGAGGGAGAATTTGTAATAAGTGTGCGTGCGTGTGTGAATGTCTTCCAACCCCACGTCTTTCTCCCTTTTACTTACCTACTTTTGATGGTTAGTTTTAGGTCATGTTTCGATTAGCATACCTTATGTTATCATGTTTGCATATATTCATTTGTATTGCACGCACCGAGCTCGGTGCATCATACTAATTGCATAGCATTTCAATTCCAACTTGAATACGTGTATCGAGTTGCCACATTTCACATGCCATTCTTGGAATAGATGAGCCTATTTTAGTTGCATTTTGCATGTGTTGCATTAGCGATCTTAACATGAACTAGGATCATGCATGATTCCTAACTAGTTTCTTGTTTTGGCTCGGAGTACTGGGTAAGTTTTTATGCTTTAGCATCTTACATGAGTGTGAGTTTTGCCATGATAGCATGCTTGCCATGAGGCTATCTGCTTACGTGATATAACTGCCTGCTTACGTGATATAACTGCCTGAATGCCTGTGGATGAAGGTTGGGTGGCTTGAATTGGAATAATCCGTCAAAACCCATGTTTTTAGCCTACTTGCGGGTAGCAAACTTCAAATCCATTTTCAAAACAAACGGATATGCGATGTTTTGTTCGAACTTAGGCAATCTAGTCTATACTTAAAAGTTGTGCGCATCACATAGTAATTCTAGGCTAATAACCTGAATAAGAGCACATAATGTTTTCAAAACTCGATATCATGGTTAGTAGAGGTCGATCTTTGATCGGGCGAGCGGGGGTGGTCACGAAGTGACCTTCCCCAATCGTACCCAAGTTCCCGAGCCGAGGCAACTTTGGTGATGACGGACACGTGGCCGTAGGCACGAGTTAGTGTTTCCTAAATTCCCCACAAAATAAAATACTTAGGTGGCGACTCTGTATCTAGCAAAGCAGTCCATGTTTGGCACTTCTTTACCAAAAAAATCTGTTTTCCAAAATGATTTGTCGGATTTGGACTCTTTGACGATTCATCAATCTTGCATTGCACTCCGCTAGATTAGATACAGGACCGTGACATTGAGTGCTGAACTATAGTAAGCCCCAAATGAACAAAACGGGATTTTCCCTTTCCCGGGGTGTTCAGGGACGTCTACAGCACCCAGTTTGATTGTGGCGTATACTGAGAGTTGTGCAGCAAATATGGTATTCGGCCTTACTTTTCTATGCCGGCTTACCCCCAAAGCAATGGCCAAGCCGAAGCCTCTACTAAATCCAAGTTGGACGGCATCAAGAAGAGGCTGGAGAAAGCCAAAGGCAAATGGGCCGAAGAATTGCCGAGTGTACTATGAGCTCATCGAACTACACCGAGAAGATCGACTAGAGACACGCCGTTTGCCCATTGCTTTGGAACCCAGGCAATCTTACCCCTGGAGATCGGCCACTTGACATTCAAGTCGCAAGTTTTTGACACGGGCCGAAACAACATGATGATGGCTTTGGATTTGATTATAATCGAAGAACGAAGAGACCGAGCCCTTGCATCCATGGCACGGTACCTGCAGCAGCTAGCAAAGTCGTATAATCAATGCGTTCAGCTGTGCCGCTATACACCAGGAGAGTTGGTCCTGAAAAAGGTGCTCCCAGCTAACAGGAAACTGGCCGATAAAAAATTGGGTCCTAACTGGGACGACCCCTATCAGATCGATTCGATCGCTGGAGTAAGGGCATATCGGCTCAAAGACAAGTCAGGAAGGAGTCTGCCAGGACCTTGGAATTCCACGCATATTTCTGATCAAATAAAATGTGCCGAATAACAAGTTTCCCACCTTATATTCGGCACATTTTATAATAGACCGATCTTCACTCGGCCCCTTGCTTAATCGGTCGCTTTGGCTGAGTAGGGTTGGATTTGAGCTTTCGAGCCAATTGTCGAGTGCTTCGAATCTCGACTCTCCTAGATTCGACTATCTGGAATATCTACGACTCCCAATTCTCAGCCCCCACAGTTTCTATCAAGTTGTTCCTTGCCCTTATTTCCATCCTACAATCCATGAAGAAGTTGGGGCCAGACTTCAATTTAAAGTTCACTTAGATGTGGAGACTCTCTTAACTGAAAATTAGAAATTATTTGATCAATTTAGCTTTTACTGCTACAGCACCACACCTTACCTTACCACAAGATTCAAGGAATGGTGGCTCCTCATGAATGCTCTGATCTTCGACAATGAGCTCCAAGTCTGCCTCTAGAATGTAGACCCTGACAACAGGAGAGGAGTAGAAATGAGCCTTGGTAAACACTTACATTCCTCTTTCTCTTATGTCTGTTTAGGATTATTTTCTTTAGGTGTGTATTGGTACTAACTTGCCATGCTTCTTTCGTGTAACCAAGACCATTCCTTTGGCCATAGAGATGCCTGCTCAGTCTGCTCCAGTCCCTAAAAGCAAAGGCAAAGCTCCACTGAACCCACCAAAGAAGCTCAAAGGCAACCCTTTGAACACAACTAGTTATGAGGGGTCCATACCTTATAACCAAGCGGTTGAGATTGAATGGATGTAGACACCCCATTTTTGATCGACCTTAAGACTCAAACGTCATCGATTGAGCACTCGGTGATTGTGCATGTTGTGCTCATTTTGAGGTTTCAGAGTTCTTGGCTGAGAGCCTCACCTCCGGACCTCCGAACTCTTTATACTTTGACTCGATCTGTGGACTAAGTCTTGTTTTCTCTTCCCAGAGGGAGGGAGAGGTCTTGTAGACCATCTTGCAGTGGTCGTAGACTACTTTTCATGGTCGTAGGCCACTGTTCCCGTTTGGAGACTAGTTTCTGATTTTCGGAGCCATCGGCTGTGCGCCTCGGTTTGGGACCGCTTAACATTCTCCGTTTGGCACGGTTTTTGGAACACACCTTGTTTCCTCTATTTAGAGGGACACTATGGTCCGAGAGACCACCTTTGTGGTTGTACGCCACCTTTTGTGCTCAACAGCCAGCTTTCGGGGCACTCGGCCGCGCGCTTTGCCCCCCGAACTGTCGTTTTGCATCCGTGTTGGTTCATTTTGGGCATGAACCTTATTTTCCTTGTTTTGGAGGTGGTACAAGGGTGGGAGACCACCTTTTCTCCTTGGAGACCACTTTCTCCCCGCCAGCCGGTTTTCTTGTCAGGAAGCTAGTTTTCTTGGTCTTTGGGCCACATTTGCTGGTCTCCCACCACACCACTAGCTTGCTTTCAATGTGGAGACCACCATTTGCATTGGCCGACAAGTTTTTATCTGGGAGACCACTTCCCCTGGTCGGCCGACCAGGGAAAGTGGTCGGCCGACCACCTCTTCTGGTCAGCCAGCTTCCTCTTGCTTTGTCTGTCTGAGTGCATGCTACTTGTGCCAGCTGGAAGGCACAGACTGGATCCTCCATACACGTGTATGGAGGATCTTGAGCCTTGTTTTAGCATCTTGAAGAAGCTTTGGCTTTTTTTGTCTATAAGAGAGGCTCTCTCTCTCCTTATACCAGGTTAAAAAATTGCTCTAAGGCAAAGCTTATATCTCTCTCTTTGTCTCTATATTTTAGGCTTAGAAAGTGCTTTGTTTTTAGCCTATTGCACACCACCTCATAACCATACACCTCCACCACGGTCACTGAGTTGTTGGAGGGTTTTGAGAGGTCTCAAAAGCTGCTTTTTGGTCCCAAAGTTGGCTGGTTTTGCTGAGCTCCAAGGGTAATCACTTTTCCCTCTTTTAAGCATTATTTTGATCCTTCTTTTAGCTTCATTTGCATGCTTATTTGAGCTTTGCTCTCAACTGAAAAAAGGTTCATATTTAAGTGGTTTTCATGTTTGTTTCAGGTTCTTTTGGTGTTGGGGGTCATCTACCCTCTTCCATGCTCTATTTAGGCTTGTTTTCTGCCATGCCATAAGGCATTCGAGCTAGTCTTTGCTAGGCCTTCCTATCACTGAAATCCAGTGGATTTTCAGTGGTGAGAATGTGGCTTTGAGGGCCTAAATCAGATAGGGGTGACCCTCTCTCTTTTTGTCTTGTTTACTAGCATTTTTGGCCTACTAAAGGAGCATATGTTGATACCATTTGGAGGCCTAGTTTAGGCACTTTTTGGTGACTTCTAGGACCTTCCTAGTCTCTGACCATAGCTGGTTTGGTCCCCTTTTGCTTGCTTCTTGCATGTGTAGAATAATCCCTTTCAGGGCTTATCAAAGGAGCATGTCATTCTTGCATGTATTGGTCTTGTTTCAGTTGGTTTTTGGCCATCATTTGGCATGCCATGACTCTGTTTTTGCTTGGTTTGGTAGTCCTTCACATGCTTCATATGCTTGTAGTGTAACTCATGTTAACTAGCTCACAATGCCTGTTGTTTTAGCCCTTTATGCTGGCATATTTTTACCATGCTCCAAACTGATTTTGTTCATATTTTGGGCTGCCTTAGCTTTGTTTTGAGATCCCTTGGTTGAATGATGCTTTCCATGTATGGTTGTAGTGTAATAGCCTTGCTTAGACTTGAGTTTTGAATTCCCTTGCATGCTTAACTTGAGGTGTTTGCATCTTTTAGCATCATTGAGCATGATATTTCAAAGTTTATTTCTTGGCCATATTCTCATGCTTGTCACTCTTTCAATGTGTTTGAGAGTTGCATCATTATACCCCATTTATGAGCCTTTGCATTGAGCTTTATTCTTATGCCTTTCAAGCCACCATCTTGGCCTATTTTGCCACTATTTTGGACTTGCTTAAGGTCTGTTTGGAGTTGGTTTTGTCATTTGAGCATTGCCTTGCATGCCTCTAGTGTAATGTGCTTCACTAGCTTCGGTCCTTGAGCCTTTCAACATGCATTATGTGAGTTGTTTGCATAATTTGAAGCAATTTTGTATATCATTTTAGAGCTGGAACATGTGTCATTGTTTGCAATATTTCATCTTTTCAATGCTTTTGAAGAATTGCATTTTGTGCCCTTGGGCTTAGGTCCTTGCATTGTGTATGGTAGCATGAGTTTTGGAGTCTTGTTTTCATCATGTTTGGCCACTGATTTGGGTGTGGCTGAGGCCCATTCATTTTGGTGTAAGCCCATTTTTGCATTCAGTATGCCGTTGTATTCCATAGCATTGAGTATGCCACACTGTCGCATGATTGATCATTGCAATGTGCATGCCTTGTTCATCTCATTGTGTATGTTAGTTCTTAGGTGCATTTTGTATGCTAAGTACGACGTGCATTGAGTATGCCATTGTTAGTTCATAGCATTATGTACTCTAGTTACATGTTTGCATGTCATCCTTTGCATGTTTGCATCACTTAGTTGCATAGCATTTAGGTTGCATACTTAAAGTCACATTGTGCATGCCATTGTTTGTTGCATTGTGTTCGGAGTAGGAGTTAGTCCGAACACGAGAAACGAGGGACGTCTCGTACTCAAAATGACGAAACGTGCCTCGATTCCCTATCGCCGACACTCTTGACTCACATGATGGAGTTTAGGCATTTATGTGTTCATATATACATTCATTCTATATTAAGTTGTGCAATTCGGTTCCTCGGCCATCATGCATCGAGATGTGTGATTGGTGGCTCGAGGATCGAGACCTACACTCCCTTGAACTTGTACAATGATGGGGAAAGTGGTCATGCATACATATGTTGAAAATACCTTGCCATGCCTCTCTCTTGCTCCTTGTTGCAGAAAACCAGAAACCAGAGGCAGAAACTGGTCAGCCGACTAGCTTTTCTGGCAGGCCGACCACCCCTTTTTGTTTCTCCCACAAAAGGTGGTCGGCAGGTGTTCTCCAAGGCCAATAGCTGGTCGGCAGCCTTCCCATAGATTCCCAGGGCGGAGTTTCAGCCTTCTAGAGCCTCGTGCAGTGTTCTGAGGTCAATTGCAAACAAAGGCAAGCCAGGGCATTGCGATGGATTTCCCGACAAGGTCACTCGAGCATACATGCATCCTTTGTCACTCAAGGTAGAGCTGAGGCAATCCACATTCATGTAGTTTGCATGCTAGTTTAATTGCTTACTTAGTTAGTTTGTTAATTAATTAGAGTTGTTTAATAATTAGCTGTAATTTATTATTCATTTTGGCTATGTAATAACTAGCTTAATTAGATTGGCTTAGATTAGCTAGTTGGTGTTGTATTATTTATTCGGACCCTCCATCGAGAGGGCCAACTATTGCAATAAGTGTGCATGTGTGTGGTGCATGTCTTCCAACCCCACGTCTTTCTCCCTTTTATTTACCAGCTTATGATGGTTAGTTTTAGGGTATGTTTCAATTAGCATCCTTATGCTCGCATGATTGCATCCATTCATCTATCTTGCATGCACTGGGCTCGGCGCATCATACTAATTGCGTTGTATTTCAATGCCAAGTTGAATACATGTTATTTGTAGCATCTCATACACCATCTTAGAATAGTCGAGCCTATCTTAGTTGCATTTCGCATGTGTTGCATTAGCCATCTTAACATGAACTAGGATCATGCATTGATTTCTAACTAGTTTCTGTTTTGGCTTGGAATACTCGGTGAGTGTTTATGCTTTAGCATCCTTGCATGTGTGTAAGTGACTGCCGTGACTGCATGCTTGCCATGAGGCTAACTGATTATGTGATATACCTGCCTGAATGCCTATGGGTGCAGGTTAGATTACTTGAATTGGAACAATTCATCGATTGCGAGTTTTAGGCCCACTTGAAAGTGGCAAATCACCAAGTTTTCTAAGCCCACTTGAGGGTGGCAAAATCAGCATTTTAGCCTACTTGCGAGTAGCAAACTGCTTTCAAAAACAAACATGAGGTGTTTTATTCCAACTTAAGCGATCCATTCTATACTTGTATGCTATGCGCATCACGTAGTAATTCTAGGTTTATAAATGGAATAAGAGCACATATGTTTTGGTGATGACGGACCCAAGTTCCTGAGCCGAGGCAACTTTGGTGATGACGGACACGTGGCCTTAGGCACGAGTCAGGGTTTCCTAAATTCCCCCAAAATAAAATATTTAGGTGGCGACTCTGTATCTGGCAAAGCAGTCCATGTTTGCCACTTCTTTCTAAAAATCATTTTTTCAAAACAATTTGCCGGATTTGGACTCTTTGGTGATTTATCGGTCTTGCATTACACTTTGTGAGATTAGATTCAGAACCGTGACATTTGAGTCCGAGCTGTAGTGAGCCCAATGAACAAAACGACATTTTCCCGGGATGTTCGGGGACGTCTACAGTGTTTTGGCCACTCTGTTAGGGAGTTAGAGAACTTGACTCAAACTTATGATATCTTGTTTTGACTACACTTATGTGTTTCTTTGCATTGCATTTGCATTGGTGCGCCTAGGACACTGTGTTTGCCATCTGCTATTCCTAAATGGTTTGTCGGAGGCTCGCTTTGAGAAGCGTGCCATAAGGATGATCGGTTACGGGCTATACCACGATGGGAACATAAACCCCGGTTTTTACCGGGGCACCCTTTTGGACCGTTCGACCTAATGCATATTCGGAATCCATAGTGATTATTCCAAACTAGGACAGGTTGCTTACCCGATTATAGGTTGTTTGAAACCGTTGTGTGCGCAGTGAAACCCTAGCTCCTGACAAAATAGGACAAGGAAACCCTACCCCAACATAGGGGTATTTTTGCTCTCACTTGCTTGTTATGTGCTTTTAGAGTGTGTCTCTACAGGAATGCATGTATCAGTTTGCAAGTCTGGGTATTAGGCCTACGGGCATCAATATCAGTATTTGGCAATCAGTTTTACCTGTGGGTATCGGATTCAGATTTGGGGTAGTGATTTGGAAACAATGATCAGTGTTTGAGAATAGTATATCCAGCTTACAAATGCCGACTGTGTGTTGTGTTTATTTAAGCCGTTTTGCTGTCCATTTTTCTAGTTGTTTATTTCCTTATTATGCTTTATTTCTCTTTTTGCCAGGTAGTTTAGCACAATTGCTTCCAACCAAGCAGATATTCCCCAAGCACTCTGGACTTGAGGTCGCAAACTCCATCGATCTGAGGATCTGATAGACGGACAACCAGTGTTCTACTCTTTACCCCTGGTTGCTAGACGAAGGTCAGTGAGGCACAGTGTATCCATACTGCGGTTCCCAGATCAGTGGTCCTTGAGCAGTCAGGTTGAGATTTTTCGAGTCTACTGTAAAGGCAAATATATCGGCAGTTCAGTTGGATCAGGGCAGTTTAGCAGGAACCGAGGAAATGATGCGTCAACTCCAAGTAAGTATGAAAACTATGCAGCAGGACGCTGTGCGTCAAGCAGAATTTGCCAAACAACAGGCTGAGGTCATGGCTTAATAGGCAGAGTTAATTGCTAGACCACAACAACAAACCGGAGCATCTGCTTCACACCAAGCTCCTCCCCCACCAAGAGTCCCAATACCCGGGGAGACGGCGAATGTCCAGAATGTCCAGGAGGATACAGGCATCCCAACGGGGCCACCTCTGCCCCCGATTCTACCTCAACTATCCAAGGCACCCACGCCTATCAATCTACCGATTCTCCCTTCGAGTTCAAGGTGGACCCCATGGCATTAAAAGTGAGCAAGCTTGAGAAGCTGTTCAAGAAATCTCAAGGTGTGAAGTCCATTTCGGACATTGAGGACAGGTATACTGATGCGGCCATGACTTTGCCGAACCGGTTTAAGGTGCCACATATTTACCACTTTGACGGATCTGGGGATCCCATGGTGCATTTGTGGCTGTTTTCGGAGATACTAAGGCCGATGGGCCTTACTGGATTACAGAAGCTTTCCTTGTTCGGCCGGACCTTGTCAGGTGTAGCGGCCATTTGGTATGCAAAATTGGAGGATTCCGTCAAGAGAAACTAGGAGGAGATGGCCGAGGCCTTCGTAGCTCAATACTCCTACAACACACAGATCGAGATCACAACTCGTGATCTTGAGACGACTAGACAGGAGCCGAAGGAGAGCTTTTCTGACTTCATAACTTGCTGGAGGGCCAAGGCCTCGATGATGACCATTAGGCCAACTGACAAAGATCATATACGGATGGTTGTGCGCAACCTCCAACCCAAGCTCATGCAAAAGATGATCGTCCTCCCTCTCCTCACCTTTGCAGATCTACATGAGATTGGGGTGCAGGTTGAGGACGCTTTGAAGCAGGGTCTGATTGACAATGACAGAGAGCAGCGTAGGAGAACCTTCAACCGCAACACCAATACAGGCACGAGCAGTGCTGCAACTGCCAGTGCCTCAGAAGTAAGCATGGTCACCGCCACCCCCGTAAGAACCCTTACAGCTACACCATTCACCGGTGCGTCCAGAAGCAACTCACAAACAACCAAGTACCAACCTCGAGGCCAAAGAACCTTCACCCCATTATACATGCCACTGTGCAAAGCTCGGGGGGTTTTAATCAAGAAAGGACAATTGAAGCCCCTAGAGACGTGGCCATTGCCAGAAACACTTCCCTCCTCCCATAACCCAGCCAAATATTGCGCCTTTCACCAGCAACATGGTCATTTGTGTCACGAGATTCAGGATCTCATCGACATCAGGGTGATCGTGCCTCCGGAGAAGCCCAACGTCACAACCAACCCTTCTCCTGCCACACAACCAAGCCCCACCTCCCAAACGCATCAACTCAATCCAAACTGGGGTCGTGTCATATGACCCCAACATATATATCACCCCTTCTCACCTACCCAAGCCGGAGGTGCTCATTCCTGACAGCACTGACTTTTGCATGTTGGACATCTCCCGAACCCAACCTGAACCAATGGTGGTGATCATCGAAACTAGAACAAGGATGATTTTGCAGAAAAGTGGGGCTGATGATGCAGGATTTGAGGAAATTAGGAGTTGTGCTGGGGAGGTATATGATCTGAGTTGCTACATCGTGTCAGTAGGCCAGGTTAGGCTGAATGTGGAATTGCTAATGGGGGCAGAAATTTGTGTAATACGGGGGAAGGGACTTGATCAGTGAATAGATGACTTAGCAGCTCTAGAAGGGGACCTAGCTAACCTTCAGTTTTTCAACGAACAAGATCCGGGAGAATGACAGTCAACTGGCTTGATTTTGAGGAGTCGGCAGAGGTTGCAGGGTGGCTTGACAACCAACCAGATATTTTTGAAGAATCACAGCTAGAAAAGGGCCCATCGGGGGCTGTGGACGTCCCCGAACATCCCGGAAGGGAATCCCGTTTTGTTAATTGGGGCTCACTACAGTTCAGGACTCAATGTCACGGTTCTTAATCTGATCTCGCAGTGTGCAATGCAAGACTGATAAATCACCAAAGAGTTCAAATCCGGCAAATCGTTTTGGAAAACAGATTTTTAAGAAAGAAGTGCCAAACAAGGACTGGTTTGCCAGATACAGAGTCGCCACCTAAATATTTTGCATTGGGGGAATTTAGGAAACCCTGCCTCGTTGCATAAGGCCACGTGTCCGTCATCACCAAAGTTGCCTCGGCTCGGGAACTTGGGTACGATTGGGGAAGGTCAGCTATGAGCACCCCCGCTCGCCCGATCCGAAGATCGGCCTGTAGTAAGCATGATATCTAGTTTTGAAAACATTATATGTTCTTATTCTGGTTAATTAGCTAGAATTACTATGTGATGCGCACAGCAAAACAAGTATAGACTAGGTCGCCTAATTTGGAACAAAACATTGCATATCCGTTTGTTTGGAAATAGTTTGAAGTTACTACTCGCAAGTAGGCTAAAATACGGATTTCAATGAATTATCTCAATTCAAGTAACCCAACCTTCACCCAGGGGCATCCAGGCAGTTATATCACATAAGCAGATAGCTTCATGGTAAGCATGCTATCATGGCAAAAATCACACTAATGTAAGGTGCTAAAGCATAAAAACTTACCTAGTACTCCGAGCCAAAACAAGAAACTAGTTAGGAACCATGCATGATCCTAGTTCATGTTAAGATGGCTAATGCAACACATGCAAAATGCAACTAAAATAGGCTCGGCTATTCTAAGAATGGCATGTGAAATGTGGCAACTCGATACACGTATTCAAGTTGGAATTGAAACACAATGTAGTTAGCATGATGCACCGAGCTCGGTGCATGCAAAGCAAATGAGTGATGCAAACATGCGAGCATAAGTATACTAATTGAAACATGTCCTAAACTAACCATCAAAAGCTAGTAAATAAAAGGGAGAAAGATGAGGGGCTGGAAGACATACATCACACGCACACACACTTATTACAACATTGCCCTCTCTCGGAGGGTCCGAATGAATAATACAAATTAATTAACTAACAAGCTAATTAAATATTACAGACCCTTAATTAATTAAACAAATTAATTAAATTACTGAAAGTAGTAAAACAACCTCGGGAAGAGGGACGAATGCATGCACGCTTGGCTCCGCTCGGAAATCCACCGCCATGCTCACGTTGCCTCTGTTTACACTGCTCTGCACCTCTGAGGACTGCACAAGTCTCAAGGTTACTTCTAGACTTCTCCCTGAGCACTGTGGGAGATCACCGACCAAGAGGAAACACCACCAGCCAAGGAATTATGGTCATCGACCAAAAATTAGATCACCGGCACTATTTTGGTTGTCGGCCGGCACTGAAAGTTGCCGACCGACCATCTCCTCCTGCAGAACACTGGTTGACAGCAGCAGAGGGCAGACAGAGCATGGCAAAGCATTTACAATGCAATATATGCACAAACACCCTCCTTATCATGTTATGAACTCAAAGGAGTGTGGTCCTCGACCCTCGGGCCATCAATCACGCGTTTCGATGCATGATGGCCGAAGAGGCCAAGTGTGCAATTTCAATGTCAAATGAAATGCGCACAAGGCAAATAAGAGGCCTCCAACCTCTATCATGTTTGATTCAAGAGGCAAGAGATACATGCATGCAAGCAAGACTAATGCAACATGATCATGTTAAGGCGATGAGCATGCCAAATGCAATGCAACCTAGACAAGCATGCAATAATATGTGGCAATATATCAAGCATATGACAAGATGCAAGCTAACAAGCATGCAAAATGCAACTTCAGCATGCAAGCATGCGAGATGCAACATGGACACCATGTTAGTAAGCTTATGACCTAAACAATGCAACCATACATGGCATGCAACAAAAGGTAAAATGGAGCAAGCATGCGACAACATACAAGACATGCATGCAACAACATGCGAGGATGGTCTTAAACCAATATGGACAGCTCTCAAATAGGTCCAAATTAGTGGCCAAAATGCTACGAAATGAACGACAAAAGTACATACAAACAAGCATGCTAAATGGTCTAACACTTAAGCATCGAAGGGCAACTTTTAAGCATATTTAAAAGGGACAAACATGGACAAATGGCAGTCATTTTAATGCTCTGAAAACATGCAAAGGATGATGCCAAATCAACCTAATAATGCAAACAAGTCATGCACAAAAAGCTTGAAACTAGCCCAAAAGCTCAAACCATGATCATGTGACACATGAAGCAAATGACCAAAGTGGACCAAAACAGTTCCAAATCATGCCAAAGTAAGCCTAAAACATGCAATGGCCAAAGCTAAAACAAGCTAAAACAAAAGGGGCAAGGCATGAGGCATACAAGGCCACCAAAGAGGTGTTACACTACAGCTAAGACAACCAAACATGGCATGATTTAGGTGACCAAAATCAGAGATATGACATGTTAAAATGAGCCCAAAAACCCACTTAGATGGCATCTAAATGGCCTAAGTCTAAAGGCATGCACAATGACCCAATCATGGAGCATAAAACACCAATCTTTTAAAGCATTAAAGGAGTGATAAGATGCAAGCATGTGAGCATGAAACAAGGGCTGAAATATCATAACTAATGGTGCCAAACCACTGAAATGATGCAAATAGAGCATGGTAAAGAAGCCAACACTCAAAGCATACAAGTTAGGTTACATGCTAGCTATACAGAGCAAGCCATAGATGACCCAAACAACCAAAATCAGACCTGAAGCATGCCAAAACATGCATAAAAACTTCATGGAGTCAGGCCAAAACAAGTAAGCGTAGTAGTCTAAATGCTAGGTGCATGTTAAGGCAAAATCAAGGGATTACAAGACAAGTATACATAGCATGTATGACACGTCTAAACCAACTTTGGACAGAGGTAAACCATGGAAAAATAACACCAAATATCAACTAAGACATGGCCAACATGAACTTAAACAAGGTGCTCACACATGAGGCAAATATGCCAAGTATTGAAGACAATAAGGAGAGGGGATGACGCTCTCCTTCTTAGGACCTCAAAACACCATCCCCACCACTGTGAGAAGGCCAGTACAAGGTGGTCCCGGAGCTCACAAAAAAAGGCACAAAAATGAGGCCAAAAAAGGCCTAAGAGGGGGTAAACAACCCCAAACACCAAAGTGATCTTAAACAACTATTTTAAGCACTTAAAAACAGAACTTTTATCAGTTATAACTTAAGCTTAAAAACAGATGCCAGATAGGCTAAAACTTGTGCAAAAGTGGAGAAACTAAAGCAAGAACACTCACCCTTGTAGGCCTTCTTCAAGAACAATGGTCCAGCAGGTTTTTTGAGTTCAAAGCAACCCAAGAACACCAAAATCAACCTCCAAGGGCCTTAGCTCCAAGAGGATGGTGTAATGCTAGGTGTTTGTGTGCAAAAGTATGAACAAAATAACCTTATACACACACAAATATGTAAAGAGAGGGAGATATAGAGATAGATAGATACAACTATTTCTAACCCTAATTTCAGGCCTCTAGAACCCTTTAGGAGGGAGGAGAAGCTCCCTCTTTATAGAATTCCCCTCTTGCAAAGCTTCCAAAACAAGCTAAGCAAGAGACAAATCCCTCCATACACGTGTATAGAGGGGGTGAATTGTGCGTGCCAGCTGGCATGCGTACCAGCTGTGCTAGCTGGCACTAAATATCTGCATTAAGTAGATGAACAGGGGTCGACTGGAAAATATGGCCGATTGACCAAAAAAAATGGCCGGCCGACCAAAAACACTGCCGACCGACCAAAATATTTGGCCGGTGGCAAGAAAACAGGGCCGGTGGCCTCAAGCCAAGGCCAGTGAAGTGTGGGGATGACCAACAAGTCATTTCCTTCCCTCAGAAGCAAAAACACAAGTGTTTGGTATACAACCAAGCACAAAGCAAACAAGTCGAGAGGTCTTTAGGCAGGGTGCGCGACCGAAACCTCCGAGAACTCAAGACAAACATGATCATGGATGATCATCGAGTGTTCAAACGATGACGTCCAAGTCTTGAGGACGGTCAAAAATGGGGTGTCTACAGTTGCCCCTCTTTGATAGAACTCGAAAGTCATAACAATGACGGGAGTGAATGTCAAAGCCCAAAGACGAGCCATTTTTGACAAGGCCGAAGACTTAGACAAGCATGCAAGATAGCAAGATATGTGCCCGAAGGCAGGGGCAAAATGCAAGAACAATGCATGGTGCCGAACATAACTTATGATCATGCAAAGAGAGCTGTTACGAAGAAAATACATACAATAAATGCAACAGTTTTAAGCAAACCAAAGACCAAACTACATTATAATGCAGGAAGGATGTAAGAAAATTATGCAATTCTCGCTACGTTTGACGCGCAGAATACAATACATGTGCGGTTCGTCTGGTCGTGCCAGCTTCAAATGAACCGTACATATAATATCGTTCCTGTCCGGTTCGTCTGGTCGTGCCAGCCTCAAATAAACCGTACATATAGTATCGTGCCTGAAAAAGAAAGAGAACTTAACAGGTACAATATCGTTAGATACATGCATAGCAACGCAAGTGAAAAGTGCGTGACAACGCAAGTGGGAGGGTGCATGACAATGCGGGTGGAAGGGGTGCATAACAATGCAACCCGAGTGTGTGCATAACAATGCGATTTGAAACAAGCATAACAATGCTACGAAGGCACAAACACATATAAGTAAAGTACACGCGACAACGTGTACAATGTGTGAAGGTGAGGAAAAGTATACACATGTAAGTAAAGCACATGCGACAACATGTACAATGTGTGAGGCAATTGTGAAGATAAGTATGAACACATGTCAGTAAAGCATGCGCGACAACGTATGCAATGTGTAAAGTAAGGAATAAAATGTACACATGTAAGTAAACCACATGCGACAACATGTACAATGTGTGAAAATAAAGGAACTTGAACACATATAAGTAAAGCACACGCGACAACGTGAGCAATGTGTGTGGCAGGAATGAACACATGTAAGTAAAGCATGCGTGCTAACGCAAGCAATGCGTAACCTCCTGAAGGTATGCATGAACACATATAAGTAAAGCACACGTGGAAATGCATGCAATGCGTAAGGAAAGCAAGGTATGAACACACACGAAAACGCATACAATGTGTAACCACCTAGGGGGGATGCATAAACACATATAAGTAAAGCACACGAGGAAACACATGCAATGTGTAAAGCAAGCAAGGTATGAACACATATAAGTAAATTACACACGAAAATGCATACAATGTGTAACCACCTGGCGGGGATGCATAAACACATATAAGTAAAGCACACGCGAAAACGCATGCAATGTGTAAAGCAAGCAAGGTATGAACACATATAAGTAAAGTACAAGCGAAAACACATACAATGTGTAACCACCTGGGGGGATGCATAAACACATATAAGTAAAGCACACGCGGAAACGCATGCAATGTGTAAAGCAAGCAAGGTATGAACACATATATGTAAAGTACACGAGAAAACGCATACAATGTGTAACCACCTGGGGGGATGCATAAACACATATAAGTAAAGCACACGCGGAAACGCATGCAATGTGTAAAGCAAGCAAGGTAGGAACACATGTAAGTAAAGTACACGCAAAAATGCATACAATGTGTAACCACCTTGGGGGATGCATAAACACATATATGTAAAGCACATGCGGAAACGCATGCAATGTGTAACGTGTATGACAATGCGAGGTAGGAAAATGCATGACAATGCATATGCTGAAATGCATGACAATGCATGTAATTGAAATGCATGACAATGCATGATAAGGAAATGCGTGACAAGGCGTGATAAGGGAATGCATGACAATGCATGTACTGAAATGCATAACAATGCAAAGTAAGGAGATGCATGACAATGCATGATAAGGAAATGCATGACAATGTAAATGCAGTGTGCATAACAATACACGATGAGAGAAATGCAGGACAATGCATGTACTGAAATGCATGACAATGAAAAGTAAGGAAATGCATGACAATGCAAAATGAGACACGCATGACAATCCATGACCTGAAATGCACGACAATGCATGTAATTGAAATGTATGACAATGCGTGTAATGCATAACAATGCGTGATAAGGGAATGCATGGTAATGCATGTACTAAAATGCATAACAATGCACGATATGGAGATGCATGACAATGCGAAATGAGACACGCATGACAATGCATGAATTGCATGACAATGCATGTAATTGAAATGCACGACAATGCGTGTAATTGAATGCAAAACAATGCAAATGAAGTTCACATGACAACGCGTGGTAGGAAATATGCATGACAATGCGTGTAATTTGAGATGCATGACAATGCGAAATGAGACACGCATGAAAATGCATGGATTGAAATGCATGACAATGCATGTAATTGAAATGCATGACAACGCGTGTAATTGAAATGAATGACAATGCATGACTTATTGAAATGTGTGACAATGCGTGTAATTGAAGTGTATGACAATGCATGAATTGAAATGCATGACAATGAATACTATTAGGATGCACGACAATGCAAATGAATTCAAAATGCATGACAACGCACGTCTCTTGAAATGCATGGCAATGCAAATGACCTTAAATGCGTCACAACGCACGTTTGTTTGTTTGTTTTTTTTTTTTTTTTGAAATGCATGACAATTCAAATGAACTCAAATGCGTGACAATGCGCGTCTTTTTTTCTTGAAATACGTGACAATGCAAATGAACAGTGCATAACAATGCAAATTGTGTGTGTTACAATGCGCAGACGTGCATAACAATGCAACCTATGCATGATTATCATAAACGAGGCAACACATGTAATGCAACGCATTTAAAGTGGTTATTGAACCTTACAAGATACTCAAGGAAATGAAAAGGATACACCTTGCGCGTACTGAGCATCACATACAGGAAACACGGCTCAAGGTCAACACGAAGGCCGATCAAGGTTCAAAAGTGCATTTCCTTGTACTGCCTTGATAAATGGAGGTTCCAAACCACATAAATGACCCAACCAAGGGTGTGGGAGACTCACTGACCATCAGGAGAGTCCACAGGCCATACACCGGCCATAAAATAAGGCCATCGGCCAACTTTTTGGCCGACCGGCTAACAATTTGGCCGACAGGCCAAAAATGCCTGTGTAGGGGCAGTTTTGTCAATTGGCCGCGGGTCTTCAAATATGAGGTTCTAAACCTCATATTTTTACTTTGCCCTAGCTCGAAAACTTTCCCCCCTTCTCTCTAGGTGATTTTCCTCCTCTCAGTCCCCATTTCTCCTTGGTTTTTGGGCCCATTTCGTTGTTTGATTCGCGAAATCCTTCCGATTTCGCATATTTTGAACTGAACAAAACTTGATTTCGATGTAGTTTTCTTGATTTTCATCACCTAAGGTTTGTTTCTCCCAAGTTTTCCTCGGTCTTCGTGCCTTTTTTCGTACTTTAACATTTTCTCTCATTTTCCGCCCTCTCGGCGTTGACCTTAGGGTGGACTTTTCACATTCTTGCCCGATTTTTGCATTTCCGGCCATTTTCACACCATTTTCGTCATGGCAGACGATCTCCCACAGGACGGGCTCCCCCGGAGATGGACATGGATCCCGTGATCGAGCTCCTAACTCTCCACATCCGGCCGTTCGACCCGGCGACCTACCGGCCATCGATACATGTGTTGCCTCCCAACGGCATCCGCCACTTCAGCAGCTTTGCGAGGAGTGTGCCACCAGAGCTTCTACTGCGCGACCCAGAGTCACATCTGTCCTTCGGTGCCTCCGGGGTACACTCTTCTTTGTTTCATTTTCGGTAAAGTAGAATACATAACTACAATAGCTGATGTTGTTCTTTAACTACTTACGTCATGCCCACTAGTACATTACATGCTATATTTGATTGTGAGCACACCTGCACCCGATATCTGTTTGAATCTGAACATATGTACACACGCTGTATTTTCCACTAAACCACTCAAACACACTGACACATCACATGCTATAGTTTACTGCGAGCACACCCGCACCCGATATCTGTTTGAATCTGAACACATGTACACACGCTGTATTCCCAACTGAACCACTCAAGCACACTGATACATCACATGCTGTAGTTCACTACGAGCACACCCGCACCCGATATCTGTTTGAATCTGAACACGTGTACACACGTTGTATTCCCACCTGAACCACTCAAGCACATTGATACATCACATGTTGTAGTTCATTGCGAGCACACCCGCACCCGATGTCTGTTTGAATCTAAACACGTACACGTTGTATTCTCATCAATTCTAAGTATATTCAACACTATATTTGTAACACTGCTTCACAACTATTTATTTTAATCACAAGGAGACTCCCATGCCTTCCAAAGGTATGGGAACACTACTGCCAGAGGTTGGTACATGGAGCTACCTGACGCGGTTCGTCGCATCGTTGACCGAGCTGGCTTTGGGACTTTTTGCATGGGACTCTCGCACCTCACTGCGAGTAGGCCCCTCCTTGCTGCTCTGGTGGAGAGGTGGTGGGACACCACCAACTCTTTCTACATTTCCGCCGCCGGGGAGATGACGATGACTCCCTTCGACTTCTCCTTGCTCACAGGCATCGGAGTGGGGGGGATCGGATCCCCATTGATACAGACATGGACGAGTGGGACACCGCTCAGATGTACCTGCTCGGCGCTTGGCCACCTCTCGCTCGGGAAGGGTTTGTGCGATACTCATGGTTCGAGGACCATTTTCGGATCCAAACGCCTACTACCCAGGAGGAAGATGAGCAGTACGCTCGTGGCTTTATCATATTTCTTCTTGGGATGACACCTTTCACCGATCGGGCAAACACCGTGGCCCTCTACTTGCTGAGCACACTGGTGGATGTGACACAAATCCGTCGCTATGACTGGGGTGGCGGAGGCTTGGCCACTCTCTATGGCTACATGAGTTCGTCCTCCCGCCTCAGCGGACAGTTGCTCGGAGGCTACTGGCAAGCTTGGGAGGTACATATTCCCTTTTCTGTTTTCTTAGTTCTATTTCACATTATCTATACACTGCACACACTGTACACTCTGCACAATACACTGCATATACCGCTTTCTACTTTATCTGCATATTGTTTTATCTGTATACCGCTTTATCTGATAAGCATGCTCATATCTATTCTGTCACACTATACAGTTGTGGGTGTATGCCTATTTCCCGAGGCTTGCCCCAGTGCCAGATGAGGAGATTTCCCTTGGTGTCCCGTTCTCTCATCGCTTCGACGTGAGATGTGAGCGGAGGCCGCGGGAGAGTTTCATGTTCTTTCGCCGTTATTTCGATACCGTCACCGCAGCTGAGGTACGTCAAACATTACAGTTCATTTAAGCTCTACTTTACATTGCTCTTTCAATATCAGTAGGTAACAAACTGTATTGTATTTGCAGATTACCTGGCAGCCTTGGGCTCCATTGCCTGACGTAGTTCGAGACCGGTATGCTGGTGCCCGAGAGACGGCCCGATTCAGAGTTCTGCTAAAGGGCCCTGTCTGCCGTGCCAGGTACCTAGGCGAGCGCTTCTTGCGGCAAACCTTAGGTGGGCCAGAGCAGACAGTTCTGGAGCTGCCTCCTACGACCATGAGGTAGACAAAGATGTACACTCTAGAGGAGATGATAGACTACATGATCGGCTAGGACTCCGAGGGATTCAGAGGCAAGGGAGACTACACTGAGTATATCTAGGCCTATCTGATGCCACCTCTGACCGGTCCTCGCCGAGCTAAGAGGGAGAGGCCTGCGGCACCAGCGGTCGGAGTAGGAGTACGGAGGGCGGCTCGAGCTCGCGGCAGGAACAGATCTCGGAGAGAGTAGAGAGGCGAGTGGCCAGCTTTACCTACGATGATGACCTACCGAGGGCAGGGTGGAGAGACTTGTCAGATCCCCATTGCTCCCCCTCCGGCTAATCACGAGCTAGTCAGATTCCACAGCTTTTCCCTGGTATGTATAACGGCATTTTGCATCATGTAAAGTCATTTCATTTCTCTTGATGTTCCGCAGAATACTGATATCTCTAATACCCTTGCAGGCTTCTGCCAAGTATACACGCCAGTCCTTAGAGTTGACTGCCTTCGTGATGGGGATGCTATAGCGGAGCCTCAACCTACTGGCTATTGATAGCATCCCGGTAAGCTCTTTCAACCACAATCTCAAACCCTACATAATCTAATGCACCGCATTATCAACACAGCACTTGCTATATTGCCCTCACGGCGTTGATACATTGTAACCCGCATACTATTCACAGCGTTCATCATGGCCTTTATACACTGCACTCACACGCTGTATTTTGTAACAATATACTGCTCACAGCACTCATACACTGCACTCACACGCTGTATTCTGTTCTGATATACTGTTCACAGCATTCATACACTGTACTCACACATTGTGTTCTATTTTATCTGCAACTGATGCATTTGCCCGTTGTCCTTTTCAGGCCTCGTTCCAGATGTCGGCTGCAGGGGGGCTCTAGCAGGACCATCTGCATCTGCCTGAGGAGGAGGGAGAGCAGGGTGAGGGACCGTAGTACACCCCCGCACCAAGGCGGGGCTCACTCATGTTGGGAGCAGGTCACGGGCACCGATTCCGGACGATGATGAGTCCGAGACAGAGGCAGAGGCAGAGTCATCGGAGGATCAGACTGGAGATGATTCAGGCTCGAGCTCAGATGGAGGAGTCGGCAACAATGCTCCTGGACCTTCGTCTAGGAAGAGGACGAGGACAGATTCTCATGCCTGAGACCATTTGATATTGATCTAGACTTTTGCTGCTTTTCTTCTTTTTCTGGCTTTGTTTAGACATTTGTTTTTGCTTTTCCTTTCTTTTTACTGGTGGCTTGAGCACATTGTACTGCCTTAGGCAGGTTTTGTTTTCTTCAAAACTATGTACTTGAAAAGATGATGGAATGAAACAAACTTCTTCCTAAAAACAGTGTTGCATCGCATATTTCATACATCGCATCGCATCATATTACATAACAATGTAATTGAATTGGAAATTGAACATGCATGTATCACCAGGTTAGGTAGACCAACGTAGCAACATAACTCAATAAGCAACCATAAAACCTTGACAAGTTTACAACTCGATAAACAAATAGCAACAACTCGATAAATAAAATTGCAACAACTTAGTAATCAAGTGAGCAACAACTCGATAGACAAATGAGCAACAAAATGAGCCACAACTCGATAAGCAAATGAGCAACAACTCAATAAGCAAATGAGCAACAATTTGACAAGCAAATGAGCGACAACTCGATAAGCAAAATGAGTAACAGCTCGATAAGCAAATGAGCGACAACTCGATAAGCAAAATGAGTAACAACTCGATAAGCAAATGAGCAACAACTCGATAAGCAAATTGAAGTAATACAGGTGTGACTTTGCAAAATCAACACCAGAATGCACTAGAAATGGAACTAATCACGAGTTCTCGATATGCTCAAGATATAGAGTAATCGTTTTGAACACACCGCTCGCAACACAGTACTCTATTCGGTTTGGTCATACGGCCCATGCAGGACACTGTTGATTTTGAATACACAGCCCATTCTAAATATTGCTCATTCTGAACTCACAGTCGATAACACAGCATTCGGTTTATTCGGCATGTAGCTAATTCTGAACAAACAGTTCGGTCCGAACAGACGGGATGCAAAGATGGCATTGGCAGAAGTTGAAACATACTCAGATGCTCCAAATGTGGAAGAACAAATGTGGAGAATGGCACAGCACTCTGAGTACAAAGCGATTCATTTTGAAAATCGAGAAATGAATTCTCAGTCGAGTATTAAGCCTACTACTGAACACAGCAAAAAAGGATTCAACAACAGAAAGCAAAAGGTATAAAACCTAAAAACACAGACACTTGAAACAACTCAAGACAAGAATCGAGACAAACAAAAGGCACGACATTCAGACGTGTTACAAAAGCGAGAGGCTAGTTTCTCTGGGTATTGTTTCCCACCCTTTCTCATTTGTGATTCTCACATCACTCGGCCCTCAAGCTCTTTTTTCTATGAAAAAGCCTTTTCCTCACTTTTTCTCTCAGCACACATCTCTCTATTCTTCAATCTCTCATTTTTTTATCCCTCTCCTGGGTGGTTTGATGGATAAACAAAAGGTTGTTGGTTCATGCCCAACACTATTAGCTCGCGGCTATCTCCTCCGGTGTCATTTAGTCAAGTCCCCGGAAGAGGGAATGGAGTAATTTGATCCACTTGAGTTCGTGCTTCGCACTTGGCTTGATACCTCGTTGCTCGGAGGACGTTGAGAGCTTTCGGCCCTTTGTTGTTAGCTTCAACTGTGTGCCTTCCAGGCAGGTAGAGTGCCCTTTCTAGCAAACGCATGGATAATGGGGAAAAGACAGGAAGCCTGATTCAACTGTGCCCCTAGTTCATCATCTTGACCCTTTTTTGTTTTTGGTTTTCTACTAAAACAATTTTGATCAATACAAAAGTTTGATTAACATGCTCATTCAACTTTCTGACTTAAAATCATGCAAGTTAGGTAGTGAGCACTGAAAATTTTCATTTTTGGGTCCAAGAAAATGGTCCGGTTTTGAAAAAATGGAATAATTTCGAGAAAATTAGTCAACCTCAATAAAAATTCTCAAAAACTATTTTTGCAAACGGCCACTGCACTACGAGCACAAAACCTACTCTTGAGATGTACAACCTTGAATCGGAAGTAATGGAAAATTGCCCCTTGTCTGAACGGCATCGCAGCACACTGAATGGCAACAGAAAGTTTGCCCTTGTTTGAATGGTATTAAGGCGCATTGTAATCAGCCTTCAGAGTAACGATCACAACCAAACTCTCGGATACAGAGAAAACAAAGATGAGCAAAACCATTACATGGAGACAATCCAATTGGAAGTATTTGTGGCTGGACTTCAAGATGAAGTTGCCCACGTATCCCAAACATGAGAATCAAGCCTTACGTAGTTCCGGTAAGGGACACTCGTGTATTAACCTCTCCTTTTACGCTCTAACTTTTGCCAAGGCCGCCCTTATGGGTTTTCGGCCTTGCGAGCTTTGTTTTTCTTTTCATTTCATTTTGTTCATTTCTTTTCAGATTTTTTTTTTTTTTTTGATTTCTTTGCATTTTTCTTTTTTTTTTTGCTCTTTTCTTGCTCTAACTTTTGCCTGGGTTGCCCTTTCGGGTTTTCGGCCAAGCAAGCCTCTCAAGGGTAAAAGTGTAGCTTTGTCCATGTTGAATGGTTTTGAGATCTCAAAGCCATCTGGATACGGGAGAATGGCTGCTGTTTGCTGATGATGTCGAAGTCCATCCAACGGGGGCTGAATTTGACCCTAGTGTTGTGGATAGGAACTCAGTTGTTCTCTGGTGATGTTTTCCTCTTTCCTCCCTTCTGGGATTTGCCATTCTTGCCGATCTTCGTTTTGGACTCTTCGAGTGCATTATCTGACGCCTTTTGCCTCTTGTTCGAGAGGTGCTTCTGATCTGGCCATACAAGCCTCACATCGTGATTGACCGTTTGAAGATTCTGAACGCAAGTTCACCTGTTTGAAAGCAAAAGGGGGTCAAGTCTCGAGGGTGAGAGCAATCCTAAGCTACACAATCTCAAGAGCGATTCCACACAGGTCATCGCAGAACCGCGCAAAATATTTTTTTGAAAAATTTTAAGAAAGCGACTAATCGCTTGTGCTGAAGACAGTGTAGAACCAATCTGGATCAAGTCAGGATACTTCTCAGTACTCACATTAACAAACATAATCTCATTCATTAAGGGCTTAGCATGCCTCTCTTTCTCTCAATTTGTTCAAATTTTGAAAAACTCGAGGAATTCCTTCCACTTCGTTTTCATCACAATGTTCAAAAAGTTTTAAAAAACTTAGGTCAATACAACGACTTAAAGGCACAAAAGAGCAGGTGAAATGCACTGCCGTTTCATTCAAACTTCTGGCACAACTAGCGCAAGGCAGAAGCAAAACACAAGACTGTGAAAATCACTGTTGTTTCATTCAGATCTGTTGGCATAACTGGTTCCAAGGTAGAAACAGACTCAAAAGAAAGGATGAACAAAAAACAAAATAGTGATATCCGAAGCAACAACCCCTGAATCACCCAACTTCTATACAACAGGACTGACTCGATACAACAAGGGAGACCCTTAATCAAAAAGACTGACTCGAAACAAAGAGACA
The DNA here is from genome assembly GCF_055761805.1 of Camellia sinensis. Taxonomy (NCBI): domain Eukaryota; kingdom Viridiplantae; phylum Streptophyta; class Magnoliopsida; order Ericales; family Theaceae; genus Camellia; species Camellia sinensis. Next base: position 24,648,572 of record NC_138964.1, on the reverse strand, counting down.
GACTAAAACAAAACCACAGAACCAACTCCACACCCGAGTCAGAAACTACAAAAGTTAGCATTCGCAGATGCTCAAAACAGTGCGTGCCACACGCCACATCTGAAGTAAACCGAGCACCGCCAGTAGGTGGGCCAACCCCTGATCACATACTTGCATTATCTTTGAAGTCCAGAAACACAGTGGCGACAGACTTTGCTGGGCTGGGTGGGAGGATGACCTCATTATCGATCAAGTCTTGCACTTTGTGGTGAAGACGAAAGCAATTATCGGTAGTGTGACCAGCCTGTTGATGGTACGCACAGTACTGCGTGGCATCATGTGAGAGAGGGAGATTACTCGGGAGAGGCTGAGGCTCAAGAGGTTTGAGATGACCATTTTTCGTGAGGGATTCGAAGAGCCTCGGACAAAGGCATGTAAAGGGCACAAAAAACCCTGCGCCTTCGGAGCAGGTACTTCGAAGTCTGTGGACCTTTGCTGGATGCACTAGCAAAAAGATCGGCAGGTGCTGCCTTGGCTCTCTGATCTTTTCCAGGTGCAGGATTAGGGTTGAGAGGAACGGTTCTGGTACGACGGTCCCTATCTCGATTTTCCCTTTGGCTTGAACTGCTCTCGGTTTGAGTGGGGAAGATGTCATCCACAGTCTTAGCCAAAACCGTGAGTACTTGTTGCTTATTCAACCCCCCGACTTTCAGAGCCTCAACAGCTTGCTGGAGTTGTGCATAGGGATTTGCATCTGCCTTTATCTTGTTCTTTCCACTAGCCTCAGCTTGGTGGGAGGTTTGGCTTATTGCTTCAGTGCGATGCCCCGTTGTCGTTGATACGTCATTGCCGGAGTTCAAGACAGCTTCAGGCTGGCTGAGCTCAATTACAATTCACCCCAGTAGCGGAGGCTCCTCTGGCTTAAAGTTCCCAGCATTCGATGCAGTTGGCGGCGGGGCTGACATTCCGTAGGCTAGATCAGCCATAGATCTCTGGAGGTCGCCAATCATTCCCATTAACTCGAGCATGGTGGGTTCACGAGCTTGAAACAACTGGGGTTCCCAGATCGGGCACGTAGCAGGCGACCTGGGCGGGTGTGATATCTCAACATCGGTCTCACCCTGTAAGATGATACCTTGATTTAGTGCGGGTGCCATAACCACAACTTCCTTTGAATTATGTGACATCATAAATCCGCTGAACTAAACGGAGGCGATGTGACTGGTGACTTGACTAATCAGATATCTACCTTGCTTCAGCAAAGGAAAACACTGGCTACTCTGAACTCAGATCTCTGAAACTCCCCCCTTCTCCTGAAAGAGAAAACAGGCAGCAGCTCAGCCCAATTTTACCCAAACAATCGTAAGCACAACTGAACAACTGTATTTGATCACTGATCACTGTTCCCAAAAACTACTGCCCCAAAACTAAATCTGATACCCGTAGATACTACTGATTCTCAAAACACTGACACTGATGCCCGCCGGTCTGATGCCCAGTCTTGCAAACGGATATGTGCGTTCCCTGTAGAGGTCAACTCTAAAGCACATAACAAACGAGTGAGAGAAAAAACACCCCTATGTTGGGGTAGGGTTTCACTGTCCTATTGTCAGGAGCTAGGGTTTTCACTACACATACAGTGGTTTCAAACAACCTATAATCGGGGAAGCAACCTATCCTAGTTTGGAATGGTCACTATGGATTCCGAATAAGCACTAGGTCGAACGGTCAAAAGGGGTGCACTGGTAAAAATCGGGGTTAGTGTTCCCATCGTGGCAGAGCCCGTAACCTATTAGCCTTATGGCACGGTTTCAAAGCGAGCCTCCGGTAAACCGTTCAGGAATAGCAGATGGCAAACACAGTGTCCTAGGCGCACCAATACACATGCAATGCAAAGAAATACATGAGTGTAGTCAAAACAAGATATCATGAGCTCGAGTCAAGTTCTCTAACTCCCTAGCGGAGTCGCTAGAAACTGTGGACGTCCCCGAACATCCCAAGAGGGAATCCCGTTTTGTTCATTGGGGCTCACTACAGTTCAGGACTCAATGTCACGGTTCTTAATCTGATCTCACAGTGTGCAATGCAAGACTGATAAATCGCCAAAGAGTCCAAATCCGACAAAGTGTTTTGGAAAACAGGTTTTTATGAAAGAAGTGCCAAACATGGACTGCTTTGCCAAATACAGAGTCGCCACATAAATATTTTGTTTTGAGGGAATTTAGGAAACCCTGACTCGTTGCCTAAGGCCACGTGTCCGTCATCACCAAAGTTGTCTCGGCTCGGGAACTTGGGTACGATTGGGGAAGGTCAGCTATGAGAACCCCGCCTCGCCCGATCCGAAGATCAGCCTGTAATAAGCATGATATCAAGTTTTGAAAACATTATGTGTTCTTATTCCGGTTAATCAGCTAGAATTACTATGTGATGCGCACAGCAAAACAAGTATAGACTAGGTCGCTTAATTTGGAACAAAGCATCGCATATCTGTTTGTTTGGAAATGGTTTTAACTTTGCTACTCGCAAGTAGGCTAAAATACGGATTTCAATGAATTATCTCAATTCAAGTAACCAACCTTCACCCAGGGGCATCTAGGCAGTTATATCACATAAGCAGATAGCCTCATGGTAAGCATGCTATCATGGCAAAAATCACTCTCATGTGAGGTGCTAAAGCATAAAAACTTACCTAGTACTCCGAGCCAAAACAAGAAACTAGTTAGGAATCATGCATGATCCTAGTTCATGTTAAGATGGCTAATGCAACACATGCAAAATGCAATAAAAATAGGCTCGAGTATTCTAAGAATGGCATGTGAAATGTGGCAACTCGATACACGTATTCAAGTTGGAATTGAAACACAATGTAGTTAGCATGATGCGCCGAGCCCGGTGCATGCAAAACAGATGAATGATGCAAACATGCGAGCATAAGTATGCTAATTGAAACATATCCTAAAATAACCATCAAAAGCTAGTAAGTAAAAGGGAGAAATACGTGGGGTTGGAAGACATACATCACGTGTACACACACTTATTACAACATTGCCCTCTCTCGGAGGGTCCGAATGAATAATACAAATTAATTAACTAACAAGCTAGTTAAATATTACAGACCCTTAATTAATTAAACAAACTAATTAAATTACTGAAAGCAGTAAAATAGCCTCGGGAAGAGGGACGAATGCATGCACGCTTGGCTCTGCTCGGAAATCCACTGCCATGCTCACGTTGCCTCTGTTTACACTGTTCTGCACCTTTGAGGACAGCACAAGTCTCAAGGTTCCTTCTGGACTACTCCCTGAGCACTATGGGAGATCACCGACCAAGAGGAAACACCACCGGCCAAGGAATTATGGTCATCGACCAAAAATTAGATCACCGGCACTATTTTGGTAGTCGGCCGGCACTGAAAGTCGCCAACCGGCCATCTCCTCCTGCAGAACACTGGTTGACAACGGCAGAGGACAGACAGAGCATGGCAAAGCATTTACAATGCAATATATGCACAAACACCCTCCTTATCATGTTATGAACTCAAAGGAATGTGGTCCTCGACCCTCAGGCCATCAGTCACGCGTTTCGATGCATGATGGCCAAAGAGGCCAAGTGTGCAATTTCAATGTCAAATGAATTGCGCACAAGACAAATAAGAGGCCTCCAATCTCTATCATGTTTGATTCAAGAGGCAAGAGATGCATGCATGCATGCAAGACTAATGCAACATGATCATGTTAAGGCGACAAGCATGCCAAATGCAACGCAACCTAGACAAGCATGCAACAATATGTGACAACATATCAAGCATATGACAAGATGAAAGCTAACAAGCATGCAAAATGCAACTTAAGCATGCAAGCATGCGAGATGCAACATGGACAACATGTCAGTAAGATTATGACCTAAACAATGCAACCATACATGGCATGCAACAAAAGGTAAAACAGAGCAAGCATGCGACAACATGCAAGACATGCATGCAACAACTTGCGAGGATGGTCTTAAACCAATATGGACAGCTCTCAAATAGGTCCAAATCAGCTGCGAAAATGCTATGAAATGAACGACAAAAGTACATACAAACAAGCATGCTAAATGGTCCAACACGTAAGCATCGAAGGGTAACTTTTAGGCATACTTAAAAGGGACAAACATGGACAAACGGCAATCATTTTAATGCTCTGAAAACATGCAAAGGATGATGTCAAATCAACCTAATAATGCAAACAAGTCATGCACAAAAAGCTTGAAGCTAGCCTAAAGGCTTAAACCATGATCATGTGACACATGAAGCAAATGACCAAAGTCGACCAAAACAGTTCCAAATAATGCCAAAGTAAGCCTAAAACGTGCAATGGCCAAAGCTAAAACAAGCTAAAACAAAAGGTGCAAGGCATGAGGCATATAAGACCACCAAAGAGGTGTTACACTACACCTAAGACAACCAAACATGGCATGATTTAGGTGACGAAAATCAGCGATATGACATGTTAAAATGAGCCCAAAAACCCACTTAGATGGCATCTAAATGGCCTAAGTCTAAAGGCATGCACAATGACCCAATCATGGAGCATAAAACACCAATCTTTTAAAGCATTAAAGCAGTGATAAGATGCAAGCATGTGAGCATGAAACAAGGGCTGAAATATCATAACTAATGGTGCCAAACCATTGAAATGATGAAAATAGAGCATGGTAAAGGAGCCAACACTCAAAGCATACAAGCTAGGTTGCATGGTAGCTATACAAAGCAAGCCATGGATGACACAAACAACCAAAATCAGACCTGAAGCATGCCAAAACATGCATAAAAACTTCATAGAGTCAGGCCAAAACAAGTAAGCGTAGTAGTCTAAATGCTAGGTGCATGTTAAGTCAAAATCAAGTGATTACAAGACAAGCATACATAGCATGTATGGCACGTCTAAACCAACATTGGATAGAGGTAAATCATGGCAAAATAACACCAAATATCAACTAAGACATGGCTAACATGAACTTAAACAAGGTGCTCACACATGAGGCAAATATGCCAAGTATTGAAGACAATAAGGAGAGGGGATGACCCTCTCCTTCTTAGGACTTCAACACACCATCCCCACAAGGTGGTTTCGGAGCTCACAAAAAAAGGCACAAAAATGAGGCCAAACAAGGCCTAAGAGGGGGTAAACAACCCCAAACACCAAAGTGATCTTAAACAACTATTTTAAGAACTTAAAAACAGAACTTTTATCAGTTATAACTTAAGCTTAAAAACAGATGCAAGATAGGCTAAAACTTGTGCAAAAGTGGGGAAACTAAAGCAAGAACACTCACCCTTGTAGGCCTTCTTCAAGAACAATGATCCAGCAGGTTTTTTGAGTTCAAAGCAACCCAAGAACACCAAAATCAACCTCCAAGGACCTCAGCTCCAAGAGGTTGGTGTAATGCTAGGTGTTTGTGTGCAAAAGTATGAACAAAACAACCTTATACACACACAAATATGTAAAGAGAGGGAGATATTGAGATAGATAGATACAACTATTTCTAACCCTAATTTTAGGCCTCTGGAACCCTTTAGGAGGGAGGAGAAGCTCCCTCTTTATAGAATTCCCCTCTTGCAAAGCTTCCAAAGCAAGCTAAGCAAGAGACAAATCCCTCCATACACGTGTATGGAGGGGGTGAATTGTGCATGCCTGCTGTGCCAGCTGGCACTAAATATTTGCATAAAGCAGATGAACAGGGGTTGGCTAGAAAATATGGCCAATTGACCAACAAAAATGGTCGGCCGACCAAAAACATTGCCGACCGACCAAAATATTTGGCCGGTAGCAAGAAAACAAGGCCAGTGGCCTCAAGCCAAGGCCGGTGAGCTGTGGGGATGGCCAACAAGTCATTCCCTGCCAAACCACTGAAATTATGCAAATAGAGCATGGTAGAAAAGCCAACACTCAAAACATACAAGCTAGATTGCATGGTAGCTATACAAAGCAAGCCATAGATGACCCAAACAACCAAAATCAGACCTAAAGCATGCCAAAACATGCATAAAAACTTCAGTGAGTCAGGTGTAGACGCACCCGTGAGCCTCACACTACAGTTCGGACTCAAATTGTCAAGGTTCTAAATCTGAACCAAAAAGTCCAAATTCGGCAAATCGTTTTTGAAAACAAATTTTTTGTAAAGAAGTGCCAAACATGGACTACTTTGCTAGATACAGAGTCGCCACCTAAATATTTATTTTTGGGGGAATTTAGGAAACCCTGACTCGTTTGCCTAAGGCCACATGTCCGTCATCACCAAAGTTGCCTCGGCTCGGGAACTTGGGTACGATTGGGGAAGGTCAGCTATGAGCACCCCCGCTCGCCCGATCCGAAAATCAGCCTCTACTAACCATGATATCTAGTTTTAAAAATGTTATGTATCCTTATTCTGATTAATTTGCTAATCTTACTATGTGATGCGCACAACACAAAAGTATAGACTAGATCGCCTAAATTGGAACAAAGCATTGCATACTCGTTTATTCGGAAAATGGTTTGAAATTTGCTACTCACAAGTAGGCTAAAATACGGATTTCAACGAGTTGTTCCAACTCAAGCAATCCAACCTTCACCCACAAGCATTCAGGCAGATATATCACATAAGCACATAGCCACATGGTAAGCATGTTGTCATGTTAACATTCACACTCATGCGAGATGCTAAAGCGTAAAACACTTACAGTGTACTCCAAGCCAAAACAATGAACATATTAGCAACTACATGTCTGATCCAAGTCCATGTTATGTGGCTAATGCATCGCATACAAAATGCAATCTAGAATAGGCTCGGCTAATCAAAGAGTGGCATGTGGAATGCAACAAGTAACACGTATTCAAGTTAGATTTGAAATACTATGTACTTAGCATGATGCGCCGAGCCCGGTGCATGCTAGACAAATGTATGGATGCACGCATGCATAGCATAAGGTATGCTAAATTAAATATGCCCTAGTACTAACCATCAAAAGCAGGTAAGTAAAACGAAGAAAGAAATGGGGGTTGGAAGACATGCACACACACACCCACACTTATTACAATTGTGCCCTCGCTCGAAGGGTTCGAAAGAATAATACAAATTAATTAACCTACAAGCTAATTAAATAATTACAGACCAATTAACTAGTTAAGCAAATTAACTAAGCCAATAAAGCGATAAAACCGCTTCGGGAAGAGGGCCCAATGCACGTATGCTCGGCTATGCTCGGAAACCCACGGCCATGCACAAGTTGCCTCTATTTTCACTATTTTCCTCCTCCGAAGACTGCACAGATCCCAAGGTACACCCTCTGAACACTGGGAAGTGCCACCGATCATGGGGAATGGTCACTGGCCAAATATAAGTGGTCATCGACCATCTATGAAGCCATCGGCCAGAAATGGATAGCCGGTTAGCACTGGAGATGGCCGACCAGCCATATCTTCCTGCATGAACCCGTTTTGACAGCAACAGAGGGCAAAACAGGGCATAACAATGCATTTCAAAGCATTGTTTGTACCACCACACCCCTTATCATGTTTATGACTCAAAGGGGTATGGTACTTGATTCTCGGACCACCAATCGCGCATTTCACTACATGATGGCCCAAGAAACCAGGTTGTGCATTTTGGTGTGGAATGAAATGCACATAAACAAACAATGGAGGCCCAACCTCTATCATAATCTATTCAAGAGGCAAGGCATGCATGCTTAATGAAATACAACCTGGGCATGCAAGCTAAACATGCAACATGAGGATGCAAACAAGCATGCTAAGATGCAAATATGTAACAATTATGCAAGTTAACAAGCATGAAAAGATGCAATGTGAACATGCAAACATACAAGACATATAACATGTTAAGCAATCAAAACAAGAGGAAACGCATGCCAAATGCAATGTGATTCGAACATGCAACACATGCGATAGGCCAAGTATGCAACAAGATGCAAGGCTAGCATGCAACAACACGCGAATGAGGGTCTTAGACCAGTTTGGGCAGCTCTCAAATAAGCCCAAAACAGTGGCTGAATGCTAAGGAAATGAAGGCCAAAATACACACAAACATGCATGCACACATGGTTCAAAACTTAAGCATCAAAGAGCAACTTTTAAGCACACGTAAAAGGGACAAACATGGACCTATGGCATGCATACTAAGCTCTGAAAATCATGTTATAAAGGTGCCAAACCAAGTAATCAAGACAAGCCAAGCATGCAACAATGTCCAAGACTCAAGGGGGCTTAAACCAAAGCTATATGGAGCAAGCCCCAAAGGGCCGGGAGGACCTAAACTAGGTCCAATGAAGGTCTAAACAAGACCAAAGATGCACCTAGATGGCATCTAAATGGCCTAAACATGGAAGCATACATAAAGGTCCAAACATGGAGCATAAGACACATGCCTTTTAAAGCATTAAAGGGGCATCAAATGCAAGCATACAAGCATACCACATGGACTGAAATGATGCTATAAGTAGTACCAAACCACTGAAACAAGCAAGTAAAGCATGCTCGAGGGGTCAACACTCAAGGCTCACGAGGGGGATTACATGGTAGCTATACAAAGAAAAGCATGGACGGCCCGAACAACCAAAAATAGACCTTAGGCACACTAAAATATGCATAAAAGCTTCACAAAGCTAGGCCAAAACAAGTAAGCATAGTGGTCTAAATGCTAGGCACATGTTAAGGCAATTCATGGCATTACAAGACAAGTATGCTAAGCATGCATGGTGTGTCCACACCAACTTAAAACAATGCTATATCATGGAAAAATAAGCACAAATACTAGCTAAGACATGGCCAACATGAACTCAACAATGGTGCTTACATATGAGGCAAAAATGACAACTTTTGAAGACAATAAGGAGAGGGGACCCTCTCCTTCTTAGGACCTCAAAGAACCATCCCCACCACTAAAATCCAGGGATTTCAGTGGTGAGGAGGCCCAAACAGGGTGGTCCCAAAGCTCACCAAAATAGCACAAAATAGTGGCCAAACAAGGCCTAAGAGGGGTCAAACAACCCCAAACCTCAAAGGGACCTTAAATAACTATTTTAAGCACTTAAAATTAGAACTTTTATATGTCATAAGTTATGCTTAAAACTGGATGCAATGGCGGCTCAAAGCCTATGCAAAAATGGGGAATAAAGAGCATGGATCTTACCCTTGTAGACCCCTTCAAGGATGGAGCTCCAGCAGCCTTCCTTAGCTCAAAACCAGCTCAAAACTTTGAAAACAGACCTTTGGCACCTCAGAAACCAAGGTAAGGTGTAGCACTAGGTGTTTATGCACAAAAGTAAGACACAAACACACTTATACGCACACAAAGGCAAAAGGAGAGAGAGAGATATAGAGATAGGTGATACACAAACCCTAACCCTAATCCAGACCTCTAGAACTCAACCTTCTAACCCTTGAGAAGGGAGGAGAAGGCCTCCTTTTATAGAGGATCACTCTTGCAAAGCTTACAAAGCAAGCTACGCAAGGGGGTACAAAGTGGGTGCCAGTTAGCACAGCTGGCACAAAATATCTGCCAAAAGTAGATGCACAGTGGTCGGCCAGCCAAAAATGCCAAATTGACCAAATAAATGGTCGACTGACCAAACAGAGTGCCGACCGACCAAACATTTGGCCGATGGCAACAAAACAACGGCCGGTGGCCTCACGCCATGGCCGGTGAGATGTGGGGATAGCCAACAAGCTATTCCATGCCCCTCAAAAGCAAAACACAAGTATTTGGTGCAAAACCAGACACTAAACAGGCAAGTTGAGAGGTCTTGAGGCAAGGCGCGTGGCCGAGACCTCCAAGAACTCAAGACGAACACGAACATGGATGATCATTGAGTGTTCAAACGGTGGCATCCAAGTCTTGAGGACGGTTAAAAATGGGGTGTCTACGCTACAGTTCGGACTCGAATTGTCACGGTTCCAAATCTGAAGCAAAGAGTCCAAATCTGGCAAATCATTTTTTAAAACAGATTTTTTGTAAAGAAATGCCAAATATGGACTGCTTTGGTAGATACAGAGTTGCCAGAAACTGTAGATGCGCCCATGGGCCTCACGCTACAGTTTGGACTTGAATTGTCACGGTTCTAAATCTGAACCAAAGAGTCCAAATTCGGTAAATTGTTTTTGAAAACAGATTTTTTGTAAAGAAGTGTCAAACATGGACTGTTTTACCAGATACAGAGTCGCCACCTAAATATTTATTTTTGGGGGAATTTAGGAAACCTTGACTCATTTGCCTAAGGCCACGTGTCCGTCATTACCAAAGTTGCCTCGACTCGGGAACTTGGGTACGATTGGGGAAGGTCAGCAATGAGCACCCCCGCTCGCCTGATCCGAAGATCGGCCTCTACTAACCATAATATCTAGCTTTAAAAACGTTATATCCTTATTCCAATTAATTAGCTAATCTTACTATGTGATGCGCACAACATAAAAGTATAGACTAGATCGCCTAAATTGGAACAAAGCATTGCATACTCGTTTATTCGGGAAATGGTTTGAAATTTGCTACTCGCAAGTAGGCTAAAATACGGATTTCAACGAGTTATTCCAACTCAAGCAATCCAACCTTCACCCACAGGCATTCAGGCAGATATATCACATAAGCACATAGCCACATGGTAAGCATGCTGTCATGTTAACATTCGCACTCATGCGAGATGTTAAAGCATAAAACACTTACAGTGTACTCCAAGCCAAAACAATGAACATATTAGCAACTACATGTCTGATCCAAGTCCATGTTATGTGGCTAATGCATCGCATACAAAATGCAATCTAGAATAGGCTCGGCTAATCTAAGCGTGGCATGTGGAATGCAACAAGTAACACGTATTCAAGTTAGATTTGAAATACTATGCAGTTAGCATGATGCGCCGAGCCCGGTGCATGCTAGACAAATGTATGGATGCACGCATGCACAGCATAAGGTATGCTAAATTAAATATGCCCTAGTACTAACCATCAAAAGCAGGTAAGTAAAACGGAGAAAGAAATGGGGGTTGGAAGACATGCACACACACACCCACACTTATTACAATTGTGCCCTCGCTCGAAGGGTTCGAAAGAATAATACAAATTAATTAACCTACAAACTAATTAAATAATTACAGACCAATTAACTAGTTAAGCAAATTAACTAAGCTAATAAAGTGATAAAACCGCTTCGGGAAGAGGGCCTAATGCACGTATGCTCGGCTCCGCTCGAAAACCCACCGCCATGCACATGTTGCCTCTGTTTTTATTATTTTTCTCCTTTGAAGACTGCACAAGTCCCAAGGTACACCCTCTGAACACTGGGAAGTGCCACTGACCATGGGGAATGTCACCGGCCAAATATTAGTGGTCATCGACCATCTATGAAGCCATCAGTGAGAAATGGATAGCCGGCCGGCACTGGAGATGGCCGATCGGCCATATCTTCTTGTAGGAACCTATTTTGCCAGCAGCAGAGGGCAAAACAAGGCATAGCAATGCATTTCAAAGCAATGTTTGTACCACCACACCCCTTATCATGTTTATGACTCAAAGGGATATGGTACTCGATTCTCGGACCACCAATCGCGCATTTCAATACGTGATGGCCCAAGAAACCAGGTTGTGCATTTTGGTGTGGAACGAAATGCACATAAACAAAGAATGGAAGCCCAACCTCTATCATAATCTGTTCAAGAGGCAAGGCATGCATGCTTAATGAAATACAACCTAGGCATGCAATCTAAACATGCAACATGAGGATGCAAACAAGCATGCTAAGACGCAAATATGTAACAATTATGCAAGTTAACAAGCATGCAAAGATGCAATGTGAACATGCAAACATGCGAGACATATAACATGTTAAGCAATCAAAACAAGAGGAAATGCATGCCTAACGCAATGTGATTCGAACATGCAACACATGCGATAGGCCAAGTATGCAACAACATGCAAGGCTAGCATGAAACAACACGCGAATGAGGGTCTTAGACTAGTTTGGGCAGCTCTCAAATAAGCCTAACACAGTGGCCGAATGCTAAGGAAATGAAGGCCAAAATACACACAAACATGCATGCACACATGGTTCAAAACTTAAGAATGAAAGAGCAACTTTCAAGCACACTTAAAAGGGACAAACATGGACATATGGCATGCATACTAAGCTCTGAAAATCATGTTACAAAGGTGCCAAACCAAGTAATCAAGACAAGCCAAGCTTGCAACAATGTCCAAGACTCAAGGGGACTTAAACCAAAGCTATATGAAGCAAGCCCCAAAGGGCCGGGAGGACCTAAAACAGGTCCAATGCTGGTCTAAACAAGGCCAAAGACGCACCTAGATGGCATCTAAATGGTCTAAACATGGAAGCATACATAAAGGTCCAAACATGGAGCATAAGACACAAGCCTTTTAAAGCATTAAAGGGGCATCAAATGCAAGCATACAAGCATACCACAAGGACTGAAATGATGCTATGAGTGGTACCAAACCACTAAAACAAGTATGTAAAGCATGCTACAGGGGTCAACACTCAAGGCTCACAAGGGGGATTACATAGTAGCTACACAAAGCAAAGCATGGACGGCCCGAACAACCGAAACTAGACCTTGGGCACACTAAAACACGTATAAAATCTTTACAAAGCCAGGCAAAAACACGTAAGCATAGTGGTCTAAATGCTAGGCACATGTTAAGGCAATTCATGGCATTACAAGACAAGTATGCTAAGCATGCATGGTGCGTCTAAACCAACTTATAACAGTGCTATATCATGGAAAAATAAGCACAAATACTAGCTAAGACATGGCCAACATGGACTCAACAATGGTGCTCACACATGAGGCTAAAATGACAACTTTTGAAGACAACAAGGAGAGGGGATTGCCCTCTCCTTCTTAGGATCTTAAAGCACCAGCACCACTGAAATCCCTTTGGATTTCAGTGGTGAGGAGGCCCAAACAAGGTGGTCCCGGAGCTCACCAAAACAGCACAAAATAGGGGCCAAACAAGGCCTTAGAGGGGTCAAACAACCCCAAACCTCAAAGGGACCTTAAACAACTATTTTAAGCACTTAAAATTAGAACTTTTATATGTTATAAGTTAAGCTTAAAAACAGATGCAAGGGTGGCTAAAAGCCTATGCAAAAATGAGGAATAAAGAGCAAGAATCTTACCCTTGTAGACCCCTTCAAGGATGGAGCTCCAGCAGCCTTCCTTAGCTCAAAACCAGCTCAAAACTTTGAAAACAGACCTTTGGCACCTCAGAAACCAAGGTAAGGTGTAGCACTAGGTGTTTATGCACAAAAGTAAGACACAAACACACTTATACACACACAAAGGCAAAAAGAGAGAGAGATATAGAGATAGGTGATACACAAACCCTAACCCTAATCCAGACCTCTGGAACCCAACCTTCTAACCCTTGACAAGGGAGAACAAGGCCTCCTTTTATAGAGGATCACTCTTGCAAAGCTTACAAAGCAAGCTAAGCAAGAGTGAAATCCCTCCATACACGTGTATGGAGGGGGTGCAAAGTGGGTGCCAGCTAGCATCGCTGGCAAAAAATATCTGCCAAAAGCAGATGCACAGTGGTTGGCCAGCCAAAAATGCCAAATTGACCAAATAAATGGTCGACCGACCAAACCGAGTGCTGACCGACCAAACATTTGGCCGATGGCAACAAAACAATGGCCGATGGCCTCAAGCCATGGCCGGTGCGATGTGGGGATGACCAACAAGCTATTCCCTGCTCCTCAAAAGCAAAACACAAGTGTTTGGTGCAAAACCAGACACTAAACAGGCAAGTTGAGACGTCTTGATGCAAGGCGGGTGGCCGAGACCTCTGAGAACTCAAGACGAACACGAACATGGATGATCACTGAGTGTTCAAACGGTGACGTCCAAGTCTTGAGGACGGTCAAAAATGGGGTGTCTACATCAGGCCAAAACAAGTAAGCGTAGTAGTCTAAATGCTAGGTGCATGTTAAGGCAAAATCAAGAGATTACAAGAAAAGTATAGATAGCATGTATGGCACGGCTAAACCAACTCTGGACAGAGGTAAATCATGGCAAAATAACACCAAATATCAACTAAGACATGGCCAACATGAACTTAAACAATGTGCTCACACATGAGGCAAATATGTCGAATATTGAAGACGATAAGGAGAGGGGATGGCCCTCTCCTTCTTAGGACCTCAAAACACCATCCCCACCGCTGAAATCTCTCTGGATTTTAGTGGTGAGAAGGCCAATACAAGGTGGTCCCGGAGCTCACAAGAAAAGACACAAAAATGAGGCCAAACAAGGCCTAAGAGGGGGTAAACAACCCCAAACACCAAAGTTATCTTAAACAACTATTTTATGCACTTAAAAAAAAACTTTTATCAGTTATAACTTAAGCTTAAAAACAGATGCAAGATAGGCTAAAAGCTTGTGCAAAAATAGGGAAACTAAAGCAAGAACACTCACCCTTGTAGACCTTCTCCAAGAACAATGGTCCAATAGATTTTTTGAGTTCAAAGCAACCCAAGAACACCAAAATCAACCTCCAAGGACCTCAGCTCCAAGAGGATGGTGTAATGCTAGGTGTTTGTGTGCAAAAGTATGAACAAAACAACCTTATACACGCACAAATATGTAAAGAGAGGGAGATATAGAGATAGATTGATACAACTATTTCTGACCCTAATTTCAAGCCTCTGGAACCCTTTAGGAGGGAGGAGAAGCTCCCTCTTTATAGAAGTCCCCTCTTGCAAAGCTTCCAAAACACGCTAAGCAAGAGACAAATCCCTCTATACGTGTATGGAGGGGGTGAATTGTGCATGCCAGCTGTGCTAGCTGACACTAAATATCTGCATAAAGTAGATGAATAGCGGTCGGCTGGAAAATATGGCCGATTGACCAACAAAAATGGCCGGCCGACCAAAAACACTGCCGACCGACCAAAATATTTGGCCGGTAGCAAGAAAATAGGGCCGGTGGCCTCAAGCCAAGGCTGGTGAGGTGTGGGGATGGCCAACAAGTCATTCCCTACCCTCAGAAGCAAAAACACAAGTGTTTGGTATATAACCAAGCACAAAGCAAACAAGTCGAGAGGTCTTGAGGTAGGGCGCGCGATCGAAACCTCCGAGAACTCAAGACGAACACGAACATGGATGATCATCGAGTGTTCAAACGATGATGTCCAAGTCTTGAGGACGGTCAAAAATGGGGTGTCTACAGGGGCAAGGACATCAATTGTGGCCGGAAGGGTCGGGGATCAGAATGCATCGCCGGAGAGTGCCGGTGCCAAGAATTTCGCTCGGGATTTGGGTATTTTGAGTACAGGAGATGTTAAACAGCAGGCTACATTGAAGCAATTTGAACGGGAAGGAATCGAAAATTCTGAAAGAGCCAGGAAGGCCAAAGCTCCTATGGGAATTGAAGGTGCTGTGGGCACAAGAACAGAACGTGCTGCGAATACAGGGGCGCAAGGTGCTGTGGGCATAGGGACCATTGTAATGGAGCCGGACAGGTGTCTGTCGGCTGCCAAGGGCATGTGGTGGGAAAACATTGACCTATGTCTTGCCCACATTGATGAGGACTGGGGGAATAACCACCCGGATGATACCTGGTATATTGGTGAACTTGACTATATGACTAGTAGTGGGCGGCATTTCAAGATCCTGCACCTAGTTCAACCAGAGGCGTCCGGAAAGGACAAGGAGGTGGAAAAGCAGAAAGAGAAGCTACTTGAAGAAGAAGCTGTGCTAAAACAGTTAAAAAAGGTACAAACAGATATCTCCATCTGAAGACTGCTTATGGCTTCATGTGTTCATAGACAAGTTGTCTTATCGGCAATGGACAAGGCCAAACTCTCAATAGACACCACGCCAGAACAGCTGGTGGGATTGGTCTTTCCAGGAGGGGCTTCCTCAATGTTGACCTTTTCCGACAAAGAATTACCACCTGAGGGTGCAAATCATAACAAACCGCTCTATATCTCTGTGGAATGTAGAAGCAAATGGATACCGGTGGTTCTTGTCGATACATGATCCGCTATTAATGTCTGCCCGTCAAGGACGGCATAAGCAATCGGGTTGAAGCCCGCGGACTTTGTGCCAACAGCCCGGGTGATAAGGGCGTTTGATAACACAAGCAGAGAGGTGATGGGGACTGTGAAAATTCAGACCCAGGTTGGTCCGAGACAACACGAGATTGACTTTTACGTCTTGGACGTTCCCGCAACCTTTAATCTACTTTTGGGGCAGCCGTGGCTGCACCAGGTAAAGGCAGTCTCTTCCACCTTGCACCAGATGTTGAAATACCCCCACGGGAAGGGGGTGGCTATTGTTTTTAGGAATTCGTCAATCCATCCGCCGTCAGAAGTGTCTACACCAGTTTGGAAATCAAGCACGGCACGGAGGATGTGTTCCTATCATGGTTTACTCTAGCTGAGGACTGGGTCGTACATAACATCTTAGCTGTTGATGAGGGGTTATATGTCAGCGCACAATTAGTGTACCTCATGAACAAGCTCCAACACATCCCCGGGATGTGATTGGAAAGAGTGGCCAGAAAGGCATTGCAGTATCAGCCAAAGTGCCGCACAACCCACATACCTTTGGCTTGGGTTATCTGCTGACCAAAGAGGATTGGGAAAGGAAAGGCAAGGAGATGGCGGGGAGAGCCAGAGCAAAGCAGACAAGGAAGCCTTATGAGCTAATGCACCGACCCATCCAGGGTACCCGTAACAGACACTTTGTCCGAGAGGGGGAGGATTTGCCATTCTGCGGCTTCCCAAAGCCATGGTTGAATGCGGAGAAGCGTCGCTTGCCAGGGTTTGAGATCTTTTTTGACCTACAGTTATTCGGGGATGATGTTTCCGAGGAGCAGACAGACCCATCAGCTGAGGTTGAGCAAAATGAGAAAGTGGATTCTGAGAACCCTGAAATTGAAATAGGGGTAGCGCTGGCTTGTCTACTTTCAGATCCTCCGATCATACAGAATTTCTTGGGGGATAACTTCTCGGTGTCCATGATTGGGAATGAAACGGCTGCGATCCCACCGTCAAGCATTTTGGATGCATCCATCGCGCCCTCTCTCATCTAGCAGTACGAGAAGGGATTTTTATCAAGCAGCATCGGGTCAGGTAGTGAGCCAAAATCTGATTCCACCAAATCTGTGGAGTCAGAATCAGGTTCCAGCTCGTTTGTGTTTGAGTCTGGTATTCCTGGGGGTGACAACCGGAATGCCACAGCCCTGTCTAGGTCGTCTTTTTCTTTCTCTTTTGAATCTGTTGTAATAGAGGAATCAAATGATTTGGAAATGATTAATGAGAATGGAATGGATGTGGCTTCTGAGTACTTTTCTGTGCCTTTGATTTATTGTATTAATTAGGACTTTCAAAATTTTGATGAAAACGACGAGGAAGAAATTTCTCCGGTTTTACAACGTTTAGTTGATCAAGAGCAGGAGAGATTTGTTAAACCCTTGGTTGATGAAATCACTACAGTTAATATTGGTACTGAGAAGGACCCGCGGCTAGTCCAGATCGGGTCCACGTTGTCTTCGGAGGAACACAAGCGGTTAATCGTTTTATTAAAAGATTTCAAAGATGTTTTCTCGTGGTCCTACGAAGACATGCCTGTGATCGATCCTGAGATTGTATAGCACCGGATCTCTCTTGACCCCAAGGCCCGACCTGTTAAACAAAAACTCAGAAGGATCCGCCCGGACTGGGCTCTCAAGATTAAAGAAGAGGTCACCAAGCAAATTGACACAGGGTTCCTGCTAGTATCTGAGTACCCAACTTGGTTGACCAACATCGTTCTGGTGCCAAAGAAGGATGGCAGGATCCGGGTATGCGTGGATTTCAGGGATTTGAACAGAGCTAGTCCGAAGGACAACTCTCCTTTACCGTATATCGACGAGTTAGTGGACTTCACAGCGGGGCATGCTTTGCTTTCGTTCATGGATGGCTTTTCGGGCTACAACCAGATTGTGATGGCACCCGAAGACCGGGAAAAGACTGCCTTCACCACCCCGTGGGGGACCTACTGTTACAGAGTGATGTTATTTGGGCTGAAGAATGCTGGAGCAACATATCAACGGGCCGCGACCACGATATTACATGACATGATCCACAAAGAGGTTGAGGTGTACATGGACAACATGATTGTCAAGTCCAAAGAAAGAGAGGGCCACTACACCGCCTTGCAAAAGTTCTTCCAAAGGATCAGAGAATTCCGATTGCGGCTGAATCCTCAGAACTATACGTTCGGTGTTACAACAGGGAAAATGCTGGGGTTCTTGATTACACAGAGAGGTATCGAAGTCGACCCTTCCAAAATCAAGGCTATCTTAGAAATGGCACCACCGAGGACTGAAAAGGAGGTGCGAGGCTTTCTGGGTAAAGTGCAATTCATAAGACGGTTCATTTGAAAACTAACCTTGACTTGTGAACCACTTTTTGTTCTCCTAAAGAAAGGAAAGAAGTTCCAATGGGACGGCCGATGCCAAGCTGCTTTTGAACAGATCAAACAATACTTATAGAACCCACCCGTGTTGTCACCGCCTGAGCCGGGGAAATCGTTGATTTTGTACCTTTCAGTGACTGAAACTACAATGGGTTGCATGCTGGCACAAAAGTCTGAGGACAAAATGGAAAGAGCTATCTACTACCTGAGCAAGAAGATGCTAGATTACGAAACCCATTACACTCCGTTGGAAAAGGCTTGCTTAGCCTTGGTATGGGCTACCAGGAAGCTGCGGCACTACCAGTTAGCTCACTCTGTAATGTTGGTTTCAAGATTAGATCCCATCAAATATCTCTTCAAGAAACCAGCACTTACGGGTAGGCTAGCTCGTTAGTTGCTTCTACTTTCCGAATTCGATTTGAAGTATGTGACTCGCAAGTCAGTAAAAGAGAGAGCGGTAGTGGCGTTCCTAGCTGATCACCCAGTTGAGGGGGATGAAGCAGTTGAGTACTTATTCCCAGACAAGGCCATCTTGCATATCGAAGACGAGTTTTGGACGATGTACTTTGACAGAGCATCAAACCAGTATAGGTATGGGATAGGGGTGTTGCTGATAGCACCTGACAATTCCCGTATCCCTCTAGCATTCAAACTCTAATTCAAAGTCTTAAACAACGAAGCAGAGTATGAAGCATGCACTGTTGGTTTAGAAGTCACCCTAGAACTAGGAGCAGAACGGTTAGACGTCATCGGGGACTCGAACCTTGTTGTATCTCAAGCTACAGGAGTTTAGAAAGTCAAAGAAGAAAAGATAAGAATTTGCCACCAGACCTTAGACTTGCTGATTCCTCGGTTTGAGAAACTAAACTTCGCTCATCTACTAAGAGAGAACAACAGGTTCGCAGATTCACTAGCAACTCTATCTTCTATGATAGACATCCCTTTTGGAGTCCGGATGCATCCGATCATCATTGACCAGAAGTTTGCACCAGCCTACGAGTTGATTGGTGCCATAGAAGAGGTTCAAGATGAGAACCCCTGGTATTATGATGTCTAGAACTTCTTGGAGAAAGAAGCGTATCCACCAGGGGCAAACGGTAAAGACAAGAGGGCAATCTGAAGAATGGCTGCTCAATTCATCATCTGCGGACGAAAACTATATAAGAGAGGTCATCTGGGAATGCATAAGCGGTGTGTTGGGGTTGAAGAGTCGAAGCGCCTAATGGAGGCCATCCATTGAGGAGAATGCGGAGCACACGTGAACGAGGTGATGCTAGTCCGAAAAATCCTCAGACAGGGTTACTACTGGTCCACCATAGAGGAGGATTGTATCGGCTTTGTTCGGCAATGCCACAAATGTCAGATCCATGCAAACCGCATGAACATCTCACCGTTGAAGCTGTACAATATGACTTTGCCATGGCCATTTTCAGTTTGGGGAATTGATGTGGTCGGGGCTGTCACTCCAAAGGGGTCCAATGGGCATGAGTTCATTCTGGTCACGATAAATTATTTCACAAAGTGGGTTGAGGCCCAATCTTATGTGGTGTTGAAGGCGTCGCACGTTGCAAAGTTTATCAGGAATAACATCATCTATCGTTATGGGGTCCCGAATGAGATTATCTCAGGTAATGGTTTCCACTTCAAGAAGGAAGTGATTGACTTGTTGGAGAAATACAATGTGGCTTTTCACAAGTCATCTACATATCGGCCGTAGACCAACGGAGCAGTTGAGGTTGCCAACAAGAACATCAAGTCTAATGACCCCAAAATGCGTATAATAAGTCATCCTTATTTAACTAGGAGATAATGTGTTTTAATTTAATTATATCTATTGGAATTGAAGAACTATCTGTTGAGTTACGACTTTAAAATTTAAATTATCGACCTTTATGGGTTCAGAAATCAAAATTGAGTACTTGTATATGTTAATGAGAATTTTTGGAACTATTTGGAAAAATTAATTGGAAATCTAATTTGTCTAATTCGTTAGTGTACGTTTGGGTGGTTAACTTGGTACTGCAAATTGAAGGCCTTAGAGTCTTCAGAAACCAGAACAAGGGACATATTTATCATCAGCATGATTTTTAGAGTCATCTGGGAAGTTTAATTAGAATTTGATTTTGGGCGATTCGTAAGGGCACGTTTGGTTTCCCTTATTATGATGAACTTATGTGTGTATTATATATGCATAGATATATGAGTTGTTGAACTCATCACTTTGGCTCAAATATCTAAGGGAGAGAGAAAGTGAACCGTGAGAGAGAGAGGGAGAGGCAAAACTCATCATCCATGGGGGATTTGAGGTTGATTGAAGAAAATAGAAGAGAGAGGAAGAAGATCAACCAAGAAGCTTGGGAAAATTGAAGAGATTAAAGGGAAGAACAAGGATTTGGGTAAGGTATGTGGCTCTAACTATTATCCTTGTAGGGAATCCATCTACTACATGAAATCAAGGTTTAAATTTAGTAGTTTCATATGTAAATAAGCAAGTGTGTTGAATTATGAGTGGATTGGGTTGAATTCAAGGAATTAAACCATGTTTTCCTTAAATCTAAGTTATATTTACATGATTTGGGCATATATAGTGGAAGGTTGGATATATAGAAAAAGATGAGATTCTATTGGATGATGTTAGTTGATTATGTTTTGGAAGGAATTATACATGTTTTTGAGTGAATGGACTTGAAATCAAGCTTAAAAAATGGATAGATTAAGTGTTGGGGCAAAAACCATTTTCGGATTGTTTGATTCTGCCCAGACCGCACGAGCGGCCACGGGCACCGTATGAACGAACATGAAGAAAAAAAAAAGAGGTTTTCATTCTACTTTTGGGTGCTCGGGCGGCCGGGTTCTTCCGCTCGAGCGGATTTGGGGCGCACGAGCGGCCAAAGTGGGTGCACGAGCGGCCACCACTGTTTCAGCATGTACTGTTAACTTTGAATAAGCATATCTTTTGCATCCAGACTCCGTTTTGAGTGATTCTTGAGCCTAAAATCAAGCCCCGGAAGTCTAGTTTCCAATGGTGGTGGTCTCACTTCCAAATTCTATGTTCAGAAATAGTTATTCCCAAATTAGTGAGAGTTGCACACTTTCTGTCTACCGATTTTGTACCATTTCTTCACTTAAACTATTTTCCTATCGATTCCTCCTATTTTCTGAGGCATGGATTATAACCTATGGAGGACTAATGAATTTAGAACCTCCGTGGCTATTGATTAAGGAATAAGAAAGAGATTGGTTTTATCCTCATAATCTTCTATCTACATTTTGTTTGTAGGTCAAGACGAGGACATCGTTCCACCGCTATCAGAAACCTACCACTGTGAGTAGTAGTACTGTAGTTGTACATTTACTTATCGTTAATGATTTTCATTGTTAACATTCCATTCTTTGCAAGTAATTATGTTAACATTATGTCGATTGGAAAATGTAAGAGCCTTATTGAGCATTATGGAACTGCGGAATCTACGTATCTTTGGAATCATTGAATCTGTAAAATGTGTATACTTTTGTATGCTTCTAATTAATAGATTATATCTATATTCTATTCTCCGTAAGTGAACTACGTCATTTCTTAATGAATAAAGAAACGTTATGTTCATTTTTGAATAACGGTTTCTATGTGAATATGAGAGCATACTGATTTGCTATCATTAGGCCATGGGCCATTCAGTTCTGAGTTATCAAGTGAGGACACCTCCGAAGAATCAGGATAATTGGAAAAGCTAGGTGTATCCTTATGAATCTGAAGTTATTTTGTTATGTTACATATGGACCTGAGGTTGTTCAGAATCTATGACATAAATGCATCATTATGTGGCCCACGTTAGAAGGTGAGTTATTCTGTCTTTGTTAAGCGTACGATAATAACACGATACGACAAGAAATGCTCTATTTTTTGATATGTTATGTTTTCAATCAATGAATGATTGTCCATATATGTAAAAGTATTCATAGCGTCCTTAGCACCTGGCCCTTGCCCGGGGGTAATAATACCGTGGCCTATGGCCCTTGCCTAAGGGTAACAATACCGTGGTCTATGGCCCTTGCCCGGGGGTAATAATACCGTAGTTGAAGTATGTTACAAGTTCCTGGTACCAGAGGTTCCTTTATGGAACTAACAAGTACGCTCTATATTGATTTGTTAGCACTATTGGATGTACCATGTACACTCAAGCATGAACTCTGATTTCTGGTTATGATTCAAGCATAATTAAGAATATGCATAAATTTGTTCTATTTATCAGCTCTGTTTACGCTATGTTATGACATGGTATGGATTGATCGGTCTTAAAGACCTAATGATTTCTGATATGGAACAAGGTGCAGTACGGAACTAAGTGCTGCAATGCAAGTCAGCTCTAGGATCCGTGCGAGACACCTCTTGAGTCCATACATACATGAACTGGGCTTAAAGACAATCTGGGCTTATGGTCATTCTGGATGATCTGTTAGGCCAGAGGCCATTCTGTGTCATCTGTTAAGCCTGAGGCCAATATGTATTTTCTGGTATGAAACAAAGTGTTGTACGGAACTAAGTGCTACAATGCGAGTCACCTCTAGAATCCGGGCGAGACACCTCTTGAGTTCATACATTATGATAAGGGCTATATGCCATTCTGATAAGGGCTTAATGCCATTCCGATAAGGGCTCAACGCTGTAGACACCCCATTTTTGACCGACCTTAAGATTCAGACATCACCGATTGAGCGCTCGGTGACGTTGCATATCGTGCTCGTTCAGAAGTCTCAGAGTCGCGGCCGTAAGCCCTGCCTCCGGATTTCCGAACCCTCTTCTGTGCCTTGTCTGGATTTGAGAACCAGACTCGGTTTTCTCTGTTTCTTTTCCCGAGGGGAGGGAGAGGTCCCGTAGACCATCTCTCAGTGGCCGTGGGCTACATTCAGTGGCTGTAGGCCATTTTTTCCATTTCGGAGTCCGGTTTCCGATTTTTCGGGACCGTTGGCCGTGTGCCCCGGTTCGGGACCGCTTAACCATCTCTGTTTGCTCTAAATTTTTGGCATGCATCTTATTTACTCCCTTTCAAGCGACACTGGGGTCTGAGAAACCCACTTCGTGGCCGAACGCCACTTTCAGTGTTTAACGGGCAGTTTTCGGGGCCCCAAACTACGTGTTTTGGCCCTCGAACATTCGTTTTGCATCGGTTTTCATTCGTTTTTGGCAGGTACCTATGTTTCATCACTAGGAAGGTCATGGAAGGGTGGGAGGCCAGCAATTGTTTCAACAACCAGTTTTTTACTCCTCCGGCCCCCTCCGATGCCCGTTTTTTGCGCTTCCGGGCCAATGTTGAACACCTTGGAGCCATTTTCTTCAAACCCAAACCACATATTTGTGATGTACACACATGGGAGGACCCTAAAAGTTCATGGCCGGCCACTAATGCTTCTTGACCCTTTTGAACCCCTCCTTCCGAGCCAATGTTGAACACCTTGGAGCCATCTTCTTCAAACCCAAACCACATATTTGTGATGTACACACATGGGAGGACCCTAAAAGTTCATGGCCGGCCATTAATTCCATTTGAACCTTTTGAACCCCTCCTCAAAATGGCTTGTTCTCTCTCTTGTTTTAGAGTTTCCAAATTCGAACCACAGGGTTGTGAAGAGGAGACCTGGGAGGCCACCAATATGTGGTGGCCGACCACTATTTCAAGTTGACCCTTTTGACCCCTAACTGGCCGGCTAGGGGGGTGGCCGGCCGGCCACTTCCAAGCCCAATAGGTGGCCGGCCATGTTCCTCTTTCCTTCCACTTTACAGCTGTGTAGCCCTTTCCCCCAGAAAATATCCCAATCCGAAGGATATTTTGTGGGGGGAAAACTTGCCTATTTTCCCCCACCTTTTGCCCCTCCTTTACTCCCCTTTTCTTGTCCATATAACCAGCTGGTGGCATCACATTTAGGGGTTAGAAAATTTGTTCTTCAAGCCTCAAGACACAAATCCTCCTCCATCCCTCTCATTTTCCTAAAAATCCCTAAGTCCTATACCTTATTTTCTTCATCACCACCAAGCTCTACCACCACCACTTCATTTCCAACAACAAGGAGGGCTTCTCAAAGGCTAAAAGAGCTGCAAATTGGTCCAAGAAGCAACAAAAGACTTGTCTCCAAGGGTGAGTTGCCATTTTCTCTTTTTTGAGCTTTTCTTTGCAATATTTCTTAGCCTCTCCTTCTTATACATTTGAGCTCCGACCAAAACTGAAAGTACCCTTTTTTTGAGCTCATTTTCATGTCTCATTAAGGGCTCAACCCTGTTTGAGCCCTCCATCTTGCACTTGCTTCATTATCCATCTAAAAAGTCATTTTCTTGCATGATATTTTTAGCTTGTGTGAGATTTATTTTGGAGCATGTTATAAACTGTAAGTAGGCTTATTTTGAGCCCCTATTCAACATTGAAGAAGGGCTCAACACTGTTTGAAACTTCCATGTTGTACTTCCCTTTATATAATCTTTTTGGTCCCATTTTTGTATGCCTTGGCAGC
Source organism: Camellia sinensis (assembly GCF_055761805.1). Lineage (NCBI taxonomy): Eukaryota > Viridiplantae > Streptophyta > Magnoliopsida > Ericales > Theaceae > Camellia > Camellia sinensis. Next base: position 24,623,639 of record NC_138964.1, on the reverse strand, counting down.
CCCTGATGTTGCTGTTTTTGGACCTTGGTCCAAACTAAAAGTGGCTTTATTTTGACCTCCTGAACATGTTTTATTAAGGGTCTTTTCTTGTTTGATGAATGTTTTGTATACCTCATGTTATAGCCACCTTTGAGCCTCATTTTTGCATTGCATTTCTAATACATTTGTATACTGTTTTTGGGGCTGCCATAAACTGTAAATAGTCCTATTTTGGGTCCCTCTTCAACATTGTTGAAGGACCCTAACCTGTTTGGGGCCAGCAGCTATGAGTTTTTTTTTAATCTCATGTTTAGGGCCATTTCTTGCATGCTTGTTTTGCCCTATCTTGGTTTGCTGTTTGACCATGTTTTGTACTAGTAAAATGATAATTTTGGGGCTTCCTTGCTTCTGTCTTTACATTCCACGTCCATATTGTGCACGCATTGCATAGCTATAGGCCATTTCGGGTGCCTAAATTCGCATTTCGGGACTATTCCATGCATTTGGTGTCATTTCGCCTCATTTCGGGACTGTTTTACCCCATATTTCATTGCTGAAAATCCATTAGCATGCTTGCATACCATTTTTTCCACATTTGCATTGCATATACCATTGCCTCGGTTTGCGTGCCCGTGTGCACGCATTTCGAGGCACTTCATTTTCATTCACCGGCATCCTATGTGAGTGTGGCTGAGGCTCTCTCATGTTGGTATAAGCCCATATCATGTTTTCATCTCATTTGCATTGTATATGTCATTGCCTCGGTTTGCGTGCCCGTGTGCACGCATTTCGAGGCACTTTATTTTCATTCACCGGCATCCTATGTGAGTGTGGCTGAGGCTCTCTCATGTTGGTATAAGCCCATATCATGTTTTCATGTCATTTGCATTGCATATGTCATTGCCTCGGTTTGCGTGCCCGTGTGCACGCATTTCGAGGCACTTCATTTTCATCTCTCGGCCTCTTATGTGAGTGTGGCTGAGGCTCTCTCATGTTGGTATAAGCCCATATCATGTTTTCATGTCATTTGCATTGTATATGTCATTGCCTCGGTTTGCGTGCTCGTGTGCACGCATTTCGAGGCACTTCATTTTCATCTCTCGGCCACTTATGTGAGTGTGGCTGAGGCTCTCTCATGTTAGTATAAGTCCATGTTGCATTTTCCATGTCATTTACATTACATATACCATTGTCTCGGTTTGCGTGCCCGTGTGCACGCATTTCGAGGCACTCTATTTTCACTCCATTTTCATCTACCGGCATCCTATGTGAGTGTGGCTGAGGCTCTCTCATGTTGGTATAAGCCCATATCATGTTTTCATGTCATTTGCATTGTATATGTCATTGCCTCGGTTTGCGTGCCCGTGTGCACGCATTTCGAGGCACTTCATTTTTATTCACCGGCATCCTATGTGAGTGTGGCTGAGGCTCTCTCATGTAGGTATAAGCCCATATCATGTTTTCATGCCATTGGATTGCGTATGTCATTGCCTCAGTTTGCGTGCCCCTGTGCACGCATTTCGAGGCACTTCTTTTTCATCTCTCGGCCTCTTATGTGAGTGTGGCTGAGGCTCTCTCATGTTAGTATAAGTCCATGTTGCATTTTCCATGTCATTTACATTACATATACCATTGTCTCGGTTTGCGTGCCTGTGTGCACGCATTTCGAGGCACTCCATTTTCACTCCATTTTCATCTACCGGCATCCTATGTGAGTGTGGCTGAGGCTCTCTCATGTTGGTATAAGCCCATATCATGTTTTCATGTCATTTGCATTGCGTATGTCATTGCCTCGGTTTGCATGCCTGTGTGCACACATTTCGAGGCATCTCATTTTCATAGCATTCTGCATGCTAGGCTGTATCTTAGTTGCATTCATGCATGTCATGCATATTGCATTGTGTTCGGAATAGGAGTTAGCCCGGGCACGGGAAACGAGGTGCGTTTCGTACTCCGAGTGACGAAACGTGTCTCAATTCCCCAGTCACCAACACTCCGGATTATCCATGATGGAGTTAGGTTCTTGTTGTGTTTTCATGTGCATTCATTCTATATTAAGTTGCACATTTCGACTCCTCTGCCATCATGCATCGATATGCGTGATTGGTGGCACGAGGATCGAGGCATGCATATATTTGTGAAATACATTGCTATGCCCCTTTCCTGCTCTCTGTTGCAGCAAAAATCAAGAATCAACAACTTTTCAGAGTTTGGCGCGCATTTCAAGAAAAAGTGTAAATAGAGGCTAATTGGGGCATCCCAGTGGATTTCTGCGCAAGGCAGTCCCTGGCTTGCATGCCAGTTTTACAGCTTTCTTAGTTAATTTGTTAATTAAGTAGGAATTTGTATATTATTCGGACTGTAATATTTGGACTGTAATATTCTTTTATTTGGGACTGTATTATTTATTTGGACCCTCTGCACGAGGGCACAACTGTAATAAGTGTGCGTGAGTGTGTTGTATGTCTTCCAACCCCACGTCTTTCTCCCTTTTATTTATCCGCTTATGATGGTTAGATTAGGGCATATTTTAATTAGCATACAGTATGATAGCATGTTTGAAATCATTCATCTGTTTTGCATGCACTGGGCTCGGCGCATCATACTAACTGCATCTGTATTTCAATTCCGAGTTGAATACATGATAGTTGTAGCATTTCATATGCCATCTTAGAATAGCCGAGCCTGCTATAGTTGCATTTTGCATGTGTTGCATTAGGCATTTTTTGTATACTTAGGATCATGCATGATTTCTCATGTAGTGTCTATTTTGGCTTGGAGTACTCGGTGAGTTTCATGCTTTAGCATCCTTGCATGCGTGTGAGTGAATGCCATGAATAACATGCTTACTATGAGGCTACTTGCTTATGTGATATATCTGCCTGAATGCCTGTGGGTGAAGGTTGGGTTACTTAAATTGAAATAAATCATCAAATGTTTCAAGCCTACCTGCAGGTAGCAAACCATTTTCAAAAAGCGAACATGAAATGTTTTGTTCCAATTCAGGCGATCCAGTCTATACTTGTATGCTGTGCGCATCACATAGTAACCTAGGCTAATAACCGGAATAAGAACTCACAATGTTTTCAAAAATAGATATCATGGTTAGTAGAGGCCGATCTTTGATCGGGCGAGCGGGGGTGCTCACGAAGTGACCTTCCCCAATCGTACCCAAGTTCCCGAGCCGAGGCAACTTTGGTGATGACGGACACGTGGCCTTTTGGCACCGAGTCAGGGTTTCCTAAATTTCCCAAAATAAAATATTTAGGTGGCGACTCTGTATCTGGCAAAGCAGTCCATGTTTGGCACTTCTTTCAAAAATCTGTTTTCTCAAAACGATTTGCCGGATTTGGACTCTTTGGTTCAGACTTAGAACCGTGACTACAAAGTCGAGTCCGAGCTGTAGCGAGGTCCCCCTCGGGCTTGTTACAAATGCCACTCTGTTTAAGGGCTCAATGCCACTCTATTCAAGGGCTTAAAGCCGTTCTGATTAAAAAAACTAGGCCTATGACCGTTCTGAATGCAACCACAGGATAAGATTAACTATAAGTTCTCTGCATTTATATACCTTGTGATTCTAGTTATTTATTGGATTATCACGTGCTATTATTCACGGAGTCTTGCTCACTTTGTTTTTATGTATGTTTATGTAGGTAAGCCATCGGGGGTTGACACAAGAATTGTATTGGGGTCAACCTGTTTGCCAAGCCGCCTGGGGTACACCTCCGTGTTGAGGCCTTAATTTTGATTACTGGGAGTTATGCAATTTTTGGAGTCTTATTTAAGTGTGTGTGAGATCTGCATAATTCTGTGATTGTATATGTAACTATGGGAATGTATGTAAATGCTGAAATAAGTAAGCCATCATGTATGCACAAACTCAATGGATGTTGTCTTTTATTGATATTGCTTCCGCTTAAGGCCCCGTATATGATTAAATATTATTCTAAAATTCTGTTTTGAGGCCTATGTATAGGCCGGTCATGGACCCAACTTTTAGGGACAGGTTTGGGTCAAGACATCAAGCGTATTTTACAGAAGATGGTGGAAACCTACCAGGACTGGCTAGATAAGCTGCCATTTGCTCTGTGGGGATATCAGACTTCAATTAGAACTTCTACTGGAGCGACTATGTATTCATTGGTTTATGGGATGGAGGCCGTTCTACCTATCAAAATTGAAGTTCTGTCATTATGAGTACTAGTTGAGTGTCAGATAGCTGAGGCAGATTGGCAATAGAGCAGATTTGAGGAACTCATGCTATTTGATGAGAGAAGGGTGAAAGCGATGTACCATGTTCAAGGTTATCAACAAAGAATCACCAGGGCTTTCAACAAGAAAGTTAAGTCCTTGAATTTGAAGGAAGGAGATTTGGTGCTCAAAGACAACCAAGCCCCCATCCACGACCCTAGGGGCAAGTTCAGACCTAATTGGACCGGTCCTTATATCATCAAGTCAATTTGGTCGGGTGGAGCTGTCGTTCTAATGGACCTAGATGGCCTACAGTTCTCACAGCCAATCAACAAGGACAAGTTGAAGAAATATTACCCCTGAGAGGCTCGTTAGGCCGAAAACCCGAAAGGGCGAGCTAGGCAAAAATTAGAGCACAGAAAATTTGAAATTATAAAAACTGAGCTCGCAAGGTTGAAACCCGCAAAGGGCGGCCTTGGCAAAAGTTAGAGCGTAAAAGGTGAGGGTTAATACATGCGTGAACCTTAGCCGAACTATGTAAGGCTTGATTCCCATCTTTGGGATACGTAGGCAACTTCATTCTGAAGTCCAGCCATAAACACTTCCCCGAACAACTTTGTCCATGTGATCATGTTTGGTCATCTTTGTCTATTCTACATTCAAAAGCTCGGTTGTGATCTCCGGTACAGTGCTATTCAGACTAGGGGGAACTTTCCAGTTGCTGGGATCCGGGGTTGTGCATCTCAGTGACAGACCTCAGGCGTGTCCAATTCTGATCCATGTCGAAAGTGGTTTTGAAAAGTTTTAATAAAAGTTGATTTTGCTCAAATTAATCTTTTACAACTTAGACCATTTTTGGACCAAACGGGAAACTTTCAGTACCCACAACTTTTAATTTTATTGATTTCAATACAGATTTCTCCTGCTCTTGCATACAAATTGAAGTTGCTTTTCATTACATTCATAAAGAAAACTTGAAAGTTCTGATTAAAAGCAAACAAATCCAGGGCATAGTTAGGTGTCCCCGCATCCCCTCCCAGTGCTGGTCGAAGCTTCTGATGCCAAGCTGGGCCCAACCTGTGCCTGTTCATTGAGCCAATCTATGCACTCATCAGAAAGGATGTAACTGAAAGTGGGAGCGGGGGTCAGAAGCTCACTTGTCCTCCATGCCGTGGCATACCGAGCTAGCTGTGCGCCTTGGACCGGAAATGCAGTTGGGTACTCTATCCCCTCTGCCGGGCAAATCTGATCATGGCTGAACTGGCGCTGGAACTAGAAAGAAAAGTAGAGCACGCAGTGAGTCGGGCCAATCAATTGAATCTCGGGCTGCCGGGACATGCTGTAGCTCATTGCCGGTAAATTGAGCCAAGGACAACGCCAAGCAATACGGCCTGCGAACAAACTGCACATCCAGTCGAACCACCATCCCTCATCAAGGGCATCGACTAGACGTCACCGGAAGAAGTAGCCGCGAGCTGAGTATGCTGGGCAAGAGTTTACAACCTGTAACTTGTCCATCAACCACACCTGGGGAGAGATGGAGAATGAGAGAATAAAGAATAGAGAGGTGCACGTTGAGTGAAAAGCAAGAAAAGGGTTTTGAGAGAAAAATCGAGCCTGAGGGCCGAGTGATGTCAGCAATATATATGTGAGGAAGGGTGGGAACATTACCTGCAGCAGTAGTGGACTCCACGCAAATCTGGTCGTTTCCCGGCGATGGAAAGCGTCCAAGCCCATCAATGTCTTGACCAATGTCATAGCAATGCAGCTCTTGCCCTCTTTCAATCCTTGGGCAACTTCAATCAGACAAATGCTAGACCCGTTGAAGCCTGGGGCAACCAAAAAGTGAGATAGCATGCACAAACAAAGGGCATGACGCCGAAAACCTTGCCAGTGGTGATCATCGTGGTCACCAGCATCAAAAAAGCGATGAATCAGGCTGAGGATGTCCAATTCTCGGTCACGGATCAAAGACTGAGCATCGTGCATAGTGAGCCCACACATTCGCCGTAAGGCTTGGGCGTGGCCGAAGCAAAGCTGGGGCAAGATTTCTTCGTTGCGGTCAGATTCCATCAAAGCTTGGAAATCTTCGAAGGTAGGACACACCTCTTGCCCGCCAAAACTAAAGACGTGTTACCGAGTTCCAAAACCTCACTGTGGCATGGAGAAACGGAAGGTGCAGCGAAGTGCGACTCAGCATGAATAATGCATTTATGCCGAAGCCTCGGAAGTTCAACTTTTCCGAGCCGTCTAAGGTAGCAATCTAATTGGTGAGATTTTGGATGAGAAAGGCCTCCATTTTGATGTAAAACTGAGATGAAATGAAAGAACCACGAAGCTGGAACTTTTGTGGAGGATAAGGCACTGTTTGGAGGACAAGTGTCAAAAATCTGGAGGTCGCCAAGCCAACTGGTCGGCCGACCACTTTTTCTAGTCGGCCAGCTAGTTTTTCTGGTCAGCCGACCACACAATTGGTCTCCAAGACAAGAAACTGGTCGGCTAGCCACTTTTGGTGGTCGGCCATGGAGGAAAGCTGGTTTTTGGTCTTTTCTTGGTCTCTAGAAGAGAGCTCCTAGTCTTTCCATGTGTTGGGAGTGTTGAAGGTCCGAGTTTACCTCTGTTTCGGATGCATTCCGTCGCCCAGTTTTTTCGAAATGCATTTTCTTATCGAGTTGTTGTTCTTTATTTATCGAGTTATTGTTAAGTTTGTTTATCGAGTTGTTAAGTTTGCTTATCGAGTTGCCGAGTTTTGTGCATCGAATTGTTACTCTTTGTTTAAATCAACGTTGTCGAGATTTGTTTATCTAGTTATAAACTTGCTAAATTTTTGTTGTCTCTTAGTAAGTTAAGTTGTTTAGTTTGTTGCGTCGGTTCACTACCTGACTTGGCAATGTACAATGCTCGATTTTCATTCGATCTCATTTTTGTGCAAAATAATGCAATGCGATGCTAAGAAAACAAAATACAACACTTTTTGAACAAAAAGTTGTTTCATTCCATCATGATCCTTTTGTTACAACATTTTACAACAAGGGTACAAAGTTTTAAAGAAAATAAAACTGCATAAAGCTAATGTGCTACAACTACTAGTAAAATAGAAAAAAAAAAAAAAAAAAAAAAAAGAGAGAGAGAGAGGAAAATAAAGCAAGAACATCTGCATCAGTGCTATCAAGCGCATGACTGAGAGGCCCTCTTCGTCCTCTTCGGCTGAGCAACCCCTGCACCATCACCATCTGAATCGGAGCCGCAGCCCTCAGAATCCTACTTGGTGTAACAGCGCCCGCGCGTGGGCCTCACGCTACAGTTCGGACTCTCGATTTTTGTCACGGTTCTTAATCTGAACCAAAGAGTCCAAATCTGGCAAATCGTTTTGAGAAACAGATTTTTGAAAAAGTAGTGCCAAACATGGACTGCTTTGCCAGATACAGAGTCGCCACCTAAATATTTTTTATGGGAGAATTTAGGAAACCCTGACTCGGTGCCGAAGGCCACATGTCCGTCATCACCGGAGTTGTCTCGGCTCGGGAGCTTGGGTACGATCGGGGAAGGTCAGCTATGAGCACCCCCTTTCGCCCGGTCCGAAGACCGGCCTCTACTAACCGTGATATCCGTTTTTGAAAACTTTATGTGTTCTTAAACCAATTATTAGCCTAGAATTACTATGTTATGCGCGCAGCAAACAAGTATAGACTAGATTGCCTAATTTGGAAAGAAACATTGCATATCCGTTTGTTTTAAAAATGTTTTGAAATTTGCTACTCGCAAGTAGGCTAAAAATACGGATTTCAACGAGTTTTTCCAACTCAAACAATCCAACCTTCACCCACAGGCATCCAAGCAGTTTATAACACATAAGCATCTAGCCACATGTTAAGCATGCTGTTATGGTAGCATTCACACGCATGCGATATGCTAAAGCGGAAATACTTGCATCGTACTCCGTGCCAAAACAAAGAACTCGTTAGCAAACATGCATGATCCAAGTCCATGTTAAGTGCCTAATGCATCGCATACAAAGTGTTGCTAGAATAGGCTCGGCTATCCTAAACATGGCATGTGAGAATGCACAACTATCACATATTCAGTTTAGAATTTGAAGTACAAATGCAGTTAGCATGATGTACCGAGCCTAATGCATGTAGTACAAATGCATGAATGCACGCATGCACAGCATAAGGTATGCTAATTTAAACGTGCCCTAATCTACCATCGTAAGCAGGTAAATAAAAGGGAAGAAAGACGTGAGGTTGGAAGACATACACACACTCACGCACACTTATTACAGATTTTCCCTCACTCGGAGGGATCGAATAAATATTACGGATTAATTAACTACGCAAGCTAATTAATATTACAAATTAATTTAATTAACGAATTAAATTAAGCTAAAGAAAAACAGTAAACCGCCTCGGGAAACGCGCCGCCATGCATAGGCTGCCTCTGTTTTCCTTCCTTCACTCCTCTGGAGGCTGTCAAAACCTCAGGACTGCATCCCTAGACACTGGGGAGTGCCACCGGCTGAGTGGAATCACCACCGGCACTGGTGTGTAGCCATCGGCACAAAATGAAGCTATCGGCAGAGAAATTGTTGCCGGCCGGCACCTTACACTGCCGGTCGGCAGAATGTTCCTGCAGAACCTGCAACTCACAGCAACAGAGGGCAAGGCAAAGCATGGCAGCACAATTCAAGGCATATATGCACCAACCATGTCCCTTATCATGATAATGACTCAAAGGGGCATGTGTCTCGATTCTCGGACCACCAATCACGCATTTCCATGCATGATGGCCCAAAGAACCAAGTATGCAACTTTGATTTCAAATGCAATGCAAACCAATCAAACCAAATAAGGCCCAATTCCTATCATTAAGTCAAGGAACAAGGCATGCATGCAAGATGCAATGCAACCTAAGCATACAAACTAAGGGTGCAACATGGCATGGTGACAAGTTTATGCAAGCATACAAGCAAACATAGGGGCATGCAAATGGATGCAAAGATGGACTTATGCATGAATTAGGCAACTCTAAATAGGCCTAAAACAGTAGCCAAAATGCTCAAAAATGGAGACCAAAACACATGCACACATACATATGTTGGAAGGCCAACACTTAGGCCCAAATTAGACAACCCTCAAGCACACTTGAAAGGGACAATCATGGACTAAAAGCATGCAACATAAGCTCCGAAAATCATGCTAATACATGGTGCCAAACCAAGCAACAAAATCAAGCCAAACATGCAACAAATAGTCCAAGTGTTCAAAGCAAATCAAAGGAGCATTGAACTACATTTAACAAGACCAAACATGGCATGAGCTTATCAACCAAAAACAAAGTTTTGGGGCATCAATACAAGGCCTAAGGACCACTTAGATGGCATCTAAATGACCCAAAAACAAAAGCATGCACAATCACCAAAACATGGAGCATTGCTACACAAGCTTCCAAAGCATTAAAGAGGCATGCAAGGCAATCAAGCAAGCATGAAAATGGGACTGAAATAGCATGTAGGGTGGCCCCAAATCACCAAAACAAATGCAAAGGTGCCATGCTATACATGCACATGCTCAAGGCCAACAAGCCTAAATACAAAGGAGCTATATGATGCATGCCAAATTCGACCCAAGCAACCTAGGACAGACCTAGAACATGGCAAAATAAGCACATAATCTTCACAAGACTAAGCCTAAAACATGCTCCAACAAAGGCTAACAACCTAAGGCACATTAAGGCATAAACAAGGCATTACATGGCAACTATGCTAAGCATGCATGGAGTACCAAAACCAACTTGAAATCATGTTATATTATGGATATATAAGCATGAAAAACAGCCCAAACATGCTCAACACACACTCAAGCGTAATGCTCTCTCAAGAGGCCAAAACATGCCCTTTTCAAGGACAACAAGGAGAGCGGGTGGCCCTCTCCTTCTTGGGACTTCAAGGCATCATCTTCACCACTGAAATCCCTCAAGATTTCAGTGGTGAAGAGACCCCAACACAAAAAATCCCGGAGCTAGCACAAAATGGCCCAAAATGAGGCCTTTCAAGGCCTAAGGGTGGTCAACTACCCTCAAACAACAAAACACTCTTAATAACCTATAAAGAGGGACTAAAAATAGAACTTTTTTATGTTATACAATAAGCACAAAAACAGCTCTAAGATAGGTAGAAAATCAATGCAAAAATGGGGAATAAAAGTGTAAGTTTCTTACCCTTGATGATCCCTTCACAAATGGTGCTCCAATGGCCTCCTTTAGCTTGGATCCAACACCAAAACTTCAAAACCAGTCCTTTAGAACCTCAAGAGCCAAAGGAAGGTGAAACACTAGGTGTTTGTGTGCAATAGTAAGACACAAAACACCTAGTGCACAAAAGAGAGGGAAAGAGAGATAGAAAATGTATGTCACTCAAACCCTAGAACTAGAGCTCAACAATGGCTGTCTTTGCTCTCAAAATATCTAACTCCTCTCTAACCCTAAGCCAAGAGGCCCTCTCCTCTCTATATGGCACTTCTTGTCTTGTAAAGCTTACAAGACAAGCTTCATAAGAGGGAGATCCCTCCATACACGTGTATGGAGGGGAGCAAAAGCAAGACAGCTGTCTTGAAATATCTGCAAAAGCAGATGCACAGTAATCGGCCGGCCAAAAATGCCATCTTGGCCAAAAAGAGTGCCGGCGGCACTAAAAAGTGCTGACCGGCAACAAAAAGTGCCGGCCGGCAATAAACATTGTCGGCGGCAGCAAACACCAGCCGGTGGCCTCTAGCTACTGCCGGTGGTGGGTGGGGATGGTCTACAAGCCCTACCCTGCCCTTCCAAGGCAAAACACAAGTGTTTGGTGCAAAACCAGACACTAAACGGTCGAGTTCGGAGATCCTGAGGCAAGGCACGCGAGCCGAGACCTCTGGGAACTCCAAACGAACACAAACATGGATGATCACCGAGTGTTCAAACGGTGACGTCCAAGTCTTGAGGACGGTCAAAAATGGGGTGTCTACAGTTGCCCCTCTTTGACAGAACTCGAAAGTCATAACAATGACGGGAGTGAATGTCAAAGCCTAGAGACGGCCCATTTTTGACAAGGCCGAAGACTTAGACAAACATGCAAGACAAACACGATATGCGCCCGAAGGCAGGGGCAAAATGCAAGACAATGCAGAGAGCCGGACATAACTTATGATCATGCAAAGAAAGCTGTAACGAAGCAAACATGCGACAGTTTTAAGCTAGCATACATCAAACTACACTACAATGCAGAAAGGATGTAAGAGAATTATGCAATTCTCAATACGTCTCACTCGGAGATACAATACCTGTGCGGCTCGTCTAGTTACACCAACTTCAAATGAACCGTACATACAATATCGTGCCTGAAAAGAAAACAAATTTAACAGGTACAATATTGTTAGCAACATGCATGACAATGCAAATGTGGATGCAAAACGAAATGTAATATATACAAAACAATGTATAAATAATGCAAATGAAGATGCAATGTAATTGAAACAATGCAAGCTACATGCAAAGCATTTGAATCGTGATCCAATCACGAGCGGTTCGAAACCACACCTATGTCAAATAGATTGATGGAGATAACAAGTCTGTCTACCATAGAACGGTCAACTGAACTATGAGTATTGTAGACAGACGCAAGAACAAGTATTGGGTGGAATTGACATAAGTGGGGAAACGACCCGCTGGAGAAAGGACTACGATCCTAATGCCGGATGCAAAAATTACACTACAATGTAATACATGAATATGGCAATGGATATGGCACGCAGGCCAAACCAAATCTTGCCTAGGAAAGGTATGTACGCGTACAGGCCATGTGTAACACAGAAAAGGTGCCGCAACCCTCAACCAACATATCAGCGTGGAATCGGCGCGATACACATGCAGAACTGTGTTTTAACATGAAAAGTAAGGGCACATACCAGACCAAGCTCAACCTGGAAAGGCGCAAGCCATAGGCGGAAGGTGATGCAATGAATGCATGCAATCTGCAGTGCAATATCTACAAATATGCAATGGAATGGATATGGATACAATGGATATGGCACGCAAGCCAAACCAAATCTTGCCTAGGAAAGGCATGTACACATACGAGCCATGTGTAACACAGAAAAGGTGCCGCAACCCTCAACCAACATATCAGCGTGGAATCGGCGCGATACACATGCAGAACTGTGTTTTAACATGAAAAGTAAGGGCACATACCGGACCAAGCTCAACCTGGAAAGGCGCAAGCCATAGGCGGAAGGCGATGCAATGAATGCATGCAATCTACAATGCAATATCTACAAATATGCAATGGAATGGATATTTACAAATATGCATGACAATGCAGTATGATGCCACTACTGGGAAAAATGCAATGGATGCATGCAAGCTACAATGGAAATGCATGACAATGCACTATGATTGTTTGTTTTTTTTTTTGAGATGCACATGATGCAAGAAATGCATGTTGCATGGAATGCGCGACAACACGCGGCTTAAGACATGTACAAAGCAATAGTGTGCACACCAATGCATTAAAGGTCATGCACCTTCCAAGGATTTAAGGTCTCCTAGACCGTGCGTGTTTAAGGTCTCGCCAGACCATGCGCGAAATGTAAGTGTGACACACATGCCACACGGAATGCAAAATGAAACAAATGAGACACGTGTGCCTCATAAGATGCAAAAAAAGATACAAGTGGACTTACACGCTACGCGAAGCCGGTTTTGAAAGTTGGACTTATACGCTACGCGAAGCCGGTTTTGAAAGTTGGACTTATACGCTACGCGAAGCCGGTTTTGAAAGTTGGACTTATACGCTACGCGAAGCTGGTTTTGAAAGTTGGACTTATACGCTACGCGAAGCCGGGTTGCACTCAAAACAATGCAATGTACTAACAAGTACAAGCAAGATGCGCAAGATAGCGCGAATGGATGCATGCAAGATGCAATTAAGGTGCACAAAACAGTGCGATGCGCAAAACAGCACGATTGAAATACAATGCACAAAACAGTGCGATGCGCAACACAGCGCGATTGAAATACAATGCACAAAACAGTGCGACGATTCGAATTGCACAAAACTGTGCGATGGTTTGAAATGCACAAAACAATGCGATGATTTGAAATGCACAAAACAGTGCGATTGTTTGAAATGCACAAAACAATGCGATTGTTTGAAATGCACAAAAGAGTGCGATAGTTTGAAATGCACAAAACAGTGCGATGCGCAAAACAGCGCGAGCAATTTGAAATGCACAAAACAGTGCGACAGATATGCGATATACATGGGGCAACTTTTGGATCTTGTAAAAGTCAAAAGGATACGAAAAGGATACACCCTGCATGGGTTGGAGTGCTACGCACGGCAGATGCAGTCCGAAGTGAAAACGGAGGCCGGTTGAGCAACGGAGATGCACTTTCTTGCACTTTCTTGAGCTATGAAGACCCAAAACTTCTCACATGGCCTAAAAAAAAGGCTGTGGGAACATCACCGGCTGGAAGGGGAGGTCACCGGCTGGCCGCCGGCATCAAAATAAGTCCATCGGCACAAAACATTGCCGACCGGCAAACAGTTGCTGATGCGGGGCAGTTTTGAATTTTCACCTTGGGTGTTTTAAAATAGGGTTTTAAACCCTATTTTCTCATTCCTCCTCCGCCGAAATCTCTTGCTCTCTCTCTCTAGAGCGTTTCTCTCTCCCTTTTCGCCCGTTTCTTCGCGTTCTACGCCCGTTTCGTCGTCGGATTCGCGATTTCCTTCGCGTTTCGGACATTTTCAACCGATCACATTCTTGTTTCGGTGCCTCGTTTGGCGTTCTTGCCTTTTCGGGGTTTGTTCCCCTTGTTTTCCTCTTCATTTCCGTGCCCTTTCACATTCCGGCCTTCCCGGCCATTTTCGACCCTCTCGGGAGTTGACTTTTCGGTTGACTCTTCGTATTCCGGCCCGGTTTTCCTTCCTCCGGCCGTTTTCTCATCATTCCTGATATGGCGGACGATATTCCACGTGGCGGGACTCCCCCGGACCACGAGATGGATCCCGGGGTCGAGCTCCTACCACTGAGCGAGCACCCGTTCGACCCGGCGACCTACCGGCCGGCGATCCATGTTCTGCCCCCCGACGGCCTGCGTCAGTTCCGGAGCTTCGAGAGGCATGTGGCGCCTGAGCTACTACTGTGTGAGCCTACCTCCCACCTTTCATTCGGCACTTCCGAGGTAACTCTCTTTCTTCTGCTCTACTTTCCGCAATGTAGGATACAAAACTGTCATAGTTAGTTGTATTCTTTAACTGCTGAAAACTGATATGCTGTAGACTGTAGTTGACTGTAAACATACATACAACTGATATCTGCTTGAGACTGACACATGCACACACACTGCACTAGCCCTGAATCACTCAAACACACTGCACTCACTGTATTTCACTGCATACACACCGGCACCCAGTATTTGTCTGAATCTGACAAATTTGCACACATGCTATATTTGTTCTTTCAAAACTACATTTTGAATGTTGTCTTGCCCCCGTTATTTTCTGTTTACAGGAGGGTTCCCATACCATTCGCGGGTATGGGAATACTGGTGCACGGGAGTGGTATGATGAGCTCCCTAACGCAGTCCGACGCATCGTGGACCGGGCGGGCTTCGGCGCCTTCTGCCGAGGGCTCTCCAGGTTGTCCACATGAAGGCCTCTCCTTGCTGCTCTGGCGGACAGGTGGTGGGACACCACCGATTCTTTTCATTTTTCCACTGCAGGGGACATGACGATGACCCCTTACGATTTCTCGATGCTCACTGGCATCGGGGTAGGGGGGGATCTGATCCCTTTTGACATCGACATGGATGAGTGGACCGCCGCTCAGGTCCATCTACTGGGGGAGGCGCCACCCCTAGCTCGCCCAGGTTTCGTTCGATACTCCTGGTTCGAGGTCCAGTTTCGAGTCCAGCCCGTGTTGGAGGAGGAGGCGCAGATGACCTCGGAGGACGTGGAGAGGTATGCTCGCGGCTTCCTCATGTTCCTGTTCGGGACTACCATCTTCGCCGATCGGGCGAACACCGTGCCTCTTTGTCTTCTCAGCGCACTGGTGGACGTCCGGGACATTCTGCACTATGATTGGGGCGGCGCCGCTCTGTCCACCCTCTACGGGTACATGAGCTCGGCTTCTCGCGGCAGCGGCCAGCTACTCGGAGGCTACTGGCGGGCTTATGAGGTACACTTCTTCTCCGCTTTTCATTTCTGCCCTATACTTTCTGTATTCTATACACTGCACACACTGTAGTCTGCTTTACATTTGCTGTATACTGTGCACACGGCACACACATACATTCTGCTTTACACTGACTGTACACTGCTCACACTGTGCACTGCACACAATACACTGCACAACACACGACTCTGCCCTTTCTGCTTTATTCTGCATATTCTGCTCTTTCTGATAAATGCACTGGTATTTATCTTGCAGCTGTGGGTTTACGCCTACTTCCCTAGGCTCGCTCCTGTGCCAGTTGCGGAGACTCCTCTGGTCGTCCCGTTTTTGAGTCGCTTCGACGGGAGATGCACCCGGCGACCACGGGAGACATTTGGCTTCTTCCGCCGATACTTCGATACCATTACCCCGGCCGAGGTATGTTTTACTTACAGTTCATTTAAGCTTCGCTTTTTCACTGTATATTTTCAAAACAGTAGATAACAAACTGTCTGTCACTTTCAGATCACATGGCGGCCGTGGGCTCCCTTGCCGGCGGCAATGCGGGATCGGTTCACTGGTGCGGAGGAGACCTCACGTTTCCGGATCTTGCTTGAGAGCCCGGTCTGTCGGGCTTGGTACCTGGGGGAGCGTTTCTTACGCCAGACCCTGGGGTTACCTGAGCAGATAGTCCCGGTTCACCCCCCCCGCAGATATGAGGGAGACCAAGGGGCTCACTAGCGAGAAGATGGACGACTACACCATTGGCTGGGAGGAGGCCGGCTTCAGAGGTACCGGCGACTATCAGGAGTACATACGGACGTACCTAATGCGACCTTTGAGCGGCCGTCGAGCAGAGGGGGCCAGGCCTGTAGCATCGGCGGCTGGGGCCGGAGCGGGAGTTGGAGTAGGGGCTGCGAGGAGGGCCCGAGTTCGTGGCAGGGGCGGAGTGCAGGGAGGACGGGGAGCTGGCTGGCCTGCCCTGCCCGCTGTACTGACTTTCCAGGGGCAGGGTGGGTCGACCTATCAGATCCTCTTCGGCCCTCCACCGGCTGGTCACGAGTTCATCGATGTCCCTGATCTACCTCCAGTATGTGTCACTACACTTCATACAGTCATTTCATTTCCAGTTTATTTGATATTCCACAGAATATTGATGCATCTGATACTTTTGCAGGCTTCTTCTGGGTACACCCGCCAGTCGTTGGCGATGAATGCCTCGATGATGGGGATGCTCCAGCGGACATTTGATCTCCTAGCCCTCTACAGTATACCGGTATGTTCTTCTGACACTGGCCTCAAACCATTCATACCCTGCTTCACATAATCTGATGCACGACACAACACCTGATACACTGATCTCACAGTATCTGAACACTGCATACACTGCATTCTGCACTGTACTCTACACTGATAAACTGCTCACGGCATTCTCACACTGTACCCATACACTGTATTCTGCACTGATAGACTGCTCACGGCATTCATACACTGTACTTGACATTGCATTCTGCACTGACAAACTGCTCACGGCATTCATACACTGTACTTGACATTGCATTCTGCACTGATAAACTGCTCACGGCATTCTCACACTGTACTCATACACTGTATTCTGCACTGATAAACTGTCTACAGTATACTGATGCATTTCCCTTTTGTGTACTTTTTCAGCCTCCTTTCCAGATTCCCATGGCAGGAGGTGCTCCAGCTGGGCCTTCTGTCTCTGCTCGGGGGAGAGATGAGGGGGGCAGGATATTTCCCCGTACCAGGGGAGGGCGTACTCATGTCGGGAGTAGCTCGCGAGCTCCAGTCCCGGATGATGATGATGACGAGGAGTCAGAGGCGGAGGCAGAGGCGGAGTCCGAGTCATCGGAGGAGGAGACCGGAGACGGTTCTAGCTCGGGCTCTGACGACGACGCTGATGATGCTCCTGGACCCTCGTCCAGGAAGAGGACTAGGACGGACTGACGGCCCCCCGGAGTGCTTGACATGGATGCAGATTTTTGCTATCTTCTTCTTTCTTGTACTTTTCTTTTTGTTGGTAGATAGATTACCTTGTACTGCCGCAGGCAGATTTTTGTTTCCAAAACTCGTACATGTGAAAAGATAATGAAATGAAACGGACTTTTTATCTAAAAAAGTGTTTACATTTACACATTTCATGCATTGCATCGCATCTCATCATGTTACGCCTCAATGTAAATGAAATTGATTGGTTGTCTGAAAATTGAACACTCGCACTGTAATAACCAGATAACTTAAACAGCTAACAGCAAAATAACCCAAGCAACCCACTGCCTGATTCTGGACACACAGCCCTTGCTCTGTTGGGGATTAATCTGCATTCAGCCCATAACACAACATTCAGTTCATTCTGCACACAGCAATTCTCAAACAAACAGCCCAATCTGACAGGACGGACCTCAAAGATGGAATCGGTTGGAGTCGAGACACATTCAAATGTAGAGAATGGCACAGCATTCTGAGCATAAATGATTTTTGAAATCAAATGAGGGTTTTTCAAACCGGGATATCGAGCCTACAACTGAACACAGCAGGGAGGACTCAAATATAGGGGTACACGACCTAAACACAACGAGACACGCTCGGAAAAGACCTAAAACAAAGGTTGAGGTAAACAAAACCAAAGACACGACATACAGACGCGTTAGCGAAGACGGGGGACCTCGGACCACGAGGAGCCAGTTTCTCTAGGCATTGTTTCCCACCCTTTATGATTTGTGATTCTCACATCACTCGGCTCTCGAGCTCGGATTTTTTTCTCAAAAACCCTTTTCCTCACTTTTCTCTCAACTTACACCTCTCTATTCTTCATTCTCTCATTTTCCATCCCTCCCCAGGGTGACTGATGAATGAACAGGAAGTTGCGGGTTCACGCCCGATGCCGTTAGCTTACAGCTATTTCTTCTGGCGAGCAGAGCGCTCTTTTGGCAAGTACGTCGATGCCGAGGGAAAGACAGAACGCCTGGCTCGACTGTGCCCCTAGTTCATCATTTTAACCATTCTTTGTTTTTGCTTTCTACTAAAACAGTTTTGATCAAAATGAGAGTCGGATTAACGTACTTGTTCGATTTTTGATTTGAAAAGCATGCAAGTCAGGCAGCAAGCACTGAAAGTTTTCCTTTTTTGGGTCCAAGACAATGGTCCAGTTTTGGAAAATGAAATAGTTTTCGAGAAAATAGTCAACCTCAGTAAAAATTTTCAAAAGCTATTTTTCAAACAGCTGATGCTCAACAGGCATGGAACTTACTCTTCGAGATGCGCAACCTCGGATCGGAGGCAATGGAAAATTACCCCTGGTTTGAAGGGGGGGAGGCAACGGAAAGTTGCCCCTAGTTTGAATGGCGGCTCACGGCAGCTCGTGGCAACGGAAAGTTGCCCCTTGTTTGGATGGTGCCGCAGCAATCCGCAGACAGTCTTCATTGGCGATGGTCGAACTCTCAGACACAGAGATGACGAAGACGGTCACAACACATATATGGACACAATCACCTTGAAGGGTGTGGGCCACTGGACTTTAGGTTGAAGTCGAAACCATTGTATGGACTGAGACGCTATGAAAGCGCTGGGGGCTGGACTTCGTGATGAAGTTGCCTACGTATCCCAAACATGGGAATCAAGCCTTACGTAGTTCCAGTTAAGGTACACTCGGGTATTTTAACCTTCACTTTGTTTGGCTCTCATTTTTGCCAAGGCGCCCGATGTGGGTTTTCGACCTTGCGAGCTTCTTTTCATTTTCTATTTCTTTTCCATTCTTTTTTTTTTCTTTTTCTTTTTTTCTTTCTTCCTTTTTTTTCATTTTTTTTGCTTTTCTTCTTTTTTGTCTTTTTTGTATTTTTTCCTTTTCTGTATTTTTCTCTTGCTCTAACTTTTGCCTGGATCGCCCTTCTGGGTTTTCGGCCCAGCGAGCCTCTCAAAGGGTAAAAGTGTAGCAAGTCCATGCCAAATGGTTCTTGAAGTTGAAGCCTCTCTGTGTCTAGGAGAGCGGTTGTTGCACTGATTTGCGGAGAATCCATCCCGGTTACTCCACAAGCTTCTTCCGACGAGATCCGCTCCTTCTGATTTTGGCTTCGGTGCCTCTTACTCGAGGGCTGCTTCGATACTGGCCACACGGGCCTTTCATGGCGTTTGTCCGTTGAACTCTCTGAACGTTCTGAACGGGTTCAAAGTCAGAAAACAAATAGGTTGAATCTTGAGGCTGAGAGCGATCCTAGGCTGCGCGACCTCAAGAGGGATTCCACACAGGTCTTCGCAGGGCCGTGCAAAACATCTGTTTTTGAAAGTTTTTTAAGAAAGCGGCAAATCGCTCGCGACGAAGATAGTGTGGAACCAATCTGGATCAGGCCAGGGTCTTTCTCAGTACTCACGCCGACAAGCATGGTTTCACTCATTAAAAGGCTTAGCACGCCTTTCTTTCTCTCAAAATGATCAAAAGTTTGCAAAACCCGAGGAATTCCTTTCTCTTCGTTTTTATCACCGCAGTGTTCAAAGAGTTTGTTTTTTGGAAAACTTAGGTTAATGTAATGAGTTTGGCGCGCAGGAGAGTAGGCGAGATGTACTGTCAGCCCAATCAAATTCTCTGGCACTTATGCTGAAAGCGAGCATGAAGTTGAGATAGCAACAGCTGTTTCATCCGGATCTGTTGGTGCAACTGGCCCCTTGGCAGAAACAGACTCAAAACAAAAACAAATAATTACAAAACAAAATGGTGTTCGGGACAACAACCCCAGAATCACCTGGTATTATATACAACGGGGACTGACTCGATACAACAAGACAGGCCCTTAAGCAAAAAAGACTGACTCAAGACAAAGAGACAGACTCAAAACAAAAGACTGACTCGATATCCAAGCCAGGATTTACAAAACTCAGTTTCACCGATGCTCAAAAATGCGTGCCAGACGCTTCAAAAATACACCAAATGTTGCCCGCAGGCGGTCCACTTTACATACTCGCAGTATCTGAGCCCTCGAAATCCAACAACTGAGTGGTGACGGGCATGGCCGGGGTGGGTGGAAGGATAACCTTATTGTCGATCAAATCCTGCACTTCATGACGAAGGCGGGAACATCCATCGGTACTGTGACCGGACTGTTGATGGTACGCGCAGTACAAGGTAGCATCATGAGTGGCGGGGAGATTCTTCAGGAGTGGCCGAGGCTCCAAAGGCTTAAGATGCCCATTCTTCGCCAATATTAGCAATGCCCTAGACAAAGGCATGTGGAGGTCGTGAAAGACCCTGCACCCTCGGGGCAGGTACTTTGAAGATTGAGGATTCTTGCCAGAGGCGCTAGCGAAAGGGTCGGCTGGCGCTGCCTTGGCTTTTTGACCCTTTCCCGGTGCAGGGTTGGGAACGACAGGAATTGTCTGGGCATGACGGGGCCCATCCCGATTCTCTACCTGGCTTGAACTGCCTTTGATTGGAGCGGGGAAAGCATCATCCACAGCTTTGATCACGATTGCGGATGTTTGTTGCTTGTTCATCCCTCTGACTTTCAAAGCCTCGACCGCCCACAGCAGTTGTTCAATAGGGTCGGCATCTACCTTTGCCTTGTCTTTTCCTCTGGCCTCAGCCTGATCAAGGGTCGGGGTTGATGCTGGCATGTCGCGGCTGTAGCTGGAAGCCACCTCTAGCTGGCTGAGCTCTATCACAATCCGCCCCAGTAGCGGGGGCTCCTGTGGTACGAAATTCCCGGTATATGGCGCTGCTGGCGGTGAAGCCGACATTCCATAGGCCAGATCGGCCACGGACCTCTGGAGGTCCCCTATCATTCCCATCAATTCAAAGGTGGTGGGCTCACGAGCCTGATATAACTGGGAAGCCCAAACCGGGTGCACAACGGGCGAACTGGGTGGGTATGACATGCTGATGCTGGCCTCACTCTGCGGAGCGGTCCCCTGCTCCAATGCAGCCGTCATAACCACAATTTCTTCTGAATTTTGTGCCGCCATAAATCCTGCCTCAGCAAGGGGAGACACTGGCTATTCTGTATCAACTCTGCAACTTTCCGAACTGAAAGGAAAAACAGACAGCATTTCAGCCCAAACTGATCAAACACGGGTGTAGCCAGACAACTGTACCCTACTGCTGATCACTGTTCCCAGAAATCACTGTTCCCGAAAACTAAACCGATACCCGCGGATAACTGATTCTCACAACTGATACTGATACTGGTGTCCCCAGGTTTGATACTCAAACTTGCAAACTAACATGTGCTTTTCCTGTAGAAACACATTCTAGAAGCACATAGCAAGTAAAGAGAGCTCAATCACCCCTATGTTGGGGTAGGGTTTCCCTGTCCTACTTTGTCAGGAGTTAGGGTTTCACTACGCACACAACGGTTTCAAACAACCTATCGGGTAAGCAACCTGTCCTAGTTTGGAATGGTCACTATGGATTCCGAATATGCACTAGGTCGAATGGTCAAAAGGGT
This sequence comes from Camellia sinensis, assembly GCF_055761805.1. Classification (NCBI taxonomy): domain Eukaryota; kingdom Viridiplantae; phylum Streptophyta; class Magnoliopsida; order Ericales; family Theaceae; genus Camellia; species Camellia sinensis. Next base: position 24,601,819 of record NC_138964.1, on the reverse strand, counting down.
GCCCCGGTAAAAACCGGGGTTTGTGCTCCCATACTGTCAGAGCCCATAACCGATCAGCCTTATGGACATGCCTTGACAAGGCAAGCCTCCAGCAAACCGTTCAGGAATGGCAGACGGCAAACACTGTGTTCCTAGGCGCACCAATGCACATGCAATGCAAAGAAACACATAAGCGAAATCAAAACAGGATATCACGAGTTCGAGTCAAGCTCTCTAAAATTCCCCAGCAGAGTCGCCAGAAACTGTAACAGCACCCGCGCGTGGGCCTCACGCTACAGTTCGGACTCTCAATTTTTGTCACGGTTCTTAATCTGAACCAAAGAGTCCAAATCTGGCAAATCGTTTTGAGAAACAGATTTTTGAAAAAGTAGTGCCAAACATGGACTGCTTTGCCAGATACAGAGTCGCCACCTAAATATTTTTTATGGGAGAATTTAGGAAACCCTGACTCGGTGCCGAAGGCCACATGTCCGTCATCACCGGAGTTGTCTCGGCTCGGGAGCTTGGGTACGATCGGGGAAGGTCAGCTATGAGCACCCCCTTTCGCCCGGTCCGAAGACCGGCCTCTACTAACCGTGATATCCGTTTTTGAAAACTTTATGTGTTCTTAAACCAATTATTAGCCTAGAATTACTATGTTATGCGTGCAGCAAACAAGTATAGACTAGATTGCCTAATCTGGAAAGAAACATTGCATATCCGTTTGTTTTAAAAATGTTTTGAAATTTGCTACTCGCAAGTAGGCTAAAAATACGGATTTCAACGAGTTTTTCCAACTCAAACAATCCAACCTTCACCCACAGGCATCCAAGCAGTTTATAACACATAAGCATCTAGCCACATGTTAAGCATGCTGTTATGGTAGCATTCACACGCATGCGATATGCTAAAGCGGAAATACTTACATCGTACTCCGTGCCAAAACAAAGAACTCGTTAGCAAACATGCATGATCCAAGTCCATGTTAAGTGCCTAATGCATCGCATACAAAGTGTTGCTAGAATAGGCTCGGCTATCCTAAACATGGCATGTGAGAATGCACAACTATCACATATTCAGTTTAGAATTTGAAGTACAAATACAGTTAGCATGATGTACCGAGCCTAATGCATGTAGTACAAATGCATGAATGCACGCATGCACAGCATAAGGTATGCTAATTTAAACGTGCCCTAATCTACCATCGTAAGCAGGTAAATAAAAGGGAAGAAAGACGTGAGGTTGGAAGACATACACACACTCACGCACACTTATTACAGATTTTCCCTCACTCGGAGGGATCGAATAAATATTACGGATTAATTAACTACGCAAGCTAATTAATATTACAAATTAATTTAATTAACGAATTAAATTAAGCTAAAGAAAAACAGTAAACTGCCTCGGAAAACGCGCCGCCATGCATAGGCTGCCTCTGTTTTCCTTCCTTCACTCCTCTGAAGGCTCTCAAAACCTCAGGACTGCATCCCTAGACACTGGGGAGTGCCACCGGCTGAGTGGAATCACCACCGGCACTGGTGTGTAGCCATCGGCACAAAATGAAGCTGTCGGCAGAGAAATTGTTGCCGGCCGGCACCTTACACTGCCGGTCGGCAGAATGTTCCTGCAGAACCTGCAACTCATAGCAACAGAGGGCAAGGCAAAGCATGGCAGCACAATTCAAGGCATATATGCACCAACCATGTCCCTTATCATGATAATGACTCAAAGGGGCATGTGCCTCGATTCTCGAACCACCAATCACGCATTTCCATGCATGATGGCCCAAAGAACCAAGTATGCAACTTTGATTTCAAATGCAATGCAAACCAATCAAACCAAACAAGGCCCAATTCCTATCATTAAGTCAAGGAACAAGGCATGCATGCAAGATGCAATGCAACCTAAGCATACAAACTAAGGGTGCAACATGGCATGGTGACAAGTTTATGCAAGCATACAAGCAAACATAGGGGCATGCAAATGGATGCAAAGATGGACTTATGCATGAATTAGACAACTCTAAATAGGCCTAAAACAGTAGCCAAAATGCTCAAAAATGGAGACCAAAACACATGCACACATACATATGTTGGAAGGCCAACACTTAGGCACAAATTAGACAACCCTCAAGCACACTTGAAAGGGACAATCATGGACTAAAAGCATGCAACATAAGCTCCGAAAATCATGCTATTACATGGTGCCAAACCAAGCAACAAAATCAAGCCAAACATGCAACAAATAGCCCAAGTGTTCAAAGCAAATCAAAGGAGCATTGAACTACATTTAACAAGACCAAACATGGCATGAGCTTATCAACCAAAAACAGAGTTTTGGGGCATCAATACAAGGCCTAAGGACCACTTAGATGGCATCTAAATGACCCAAAAACAAAAGCATGCACAATTACCAAAACATGGAGCATTGCTACACAAGCTTCCAAAGCATTAAAGAGGCTTGCAAGGCAATCAAGCAAGCATGAAAATGGGACTGAAATAGCATGTAGGGTCGCCCCAAATCACCAAAACAAATGCAAAGGTGCCATGCTATACATGCACATGCTCAAGGCCAACAAGCCTAAATACAACGGAGCTATATGATGCATGCCAAATTCGACCCAAGCAACCTAGGACAGACCTAGAACATGGCAAAATAAGCACATAATCTTCACAAGACTAAGCCTAAAACACGCTCCAACAAAGGCTAACAACCTAAGGCACATTAAGGCATAAACAAGGCATTACATGGCAACTATGCTAAGCATGCATGGAGTACCAAAACCAACTTGAAATCATGTTATATTATGGATATATAAGCATGAAAAACAGCCCAAACATGCTCAACACACACTCAAGCATAATGCTCTCTCAAGAGGCCAAAACATGCCCTTTTCAAGGACAACAAGGAGAGGGGGTGGCCCTCTCCTTCTTGGGACATCAAGGCAGGATTTCAGTGGTGAAGATACCCCAACACAAAAAATCCCGGAGCTAGCACAAAATGGCCCAAAATGAGGCCTTTCAAGGCCTAAGGGTGGTCAACTACCCTCAAACAACAAAACACTCTTAATAACCAATAAAGAGGGACTAAAAATAGAACTTTTTTATGTTATACAATAAGCACAAAAACAGCTCTAAGATAGGTAGAAAATCAATGCAAAAATGGGGAATAAAAGTGTAAGTTTCTTACCCTTGATGATCCCTTCACAAATGGTGCTCCAATGGCCTCCTTTAGCTTGGATCCAACACCAAAACTTCAAAACCAGTCCTTTAGAACCTCAAGAGCCAAAGGAAGGTGAAACACTAGGTGTTTGTGTGCAATAGTAAGACACAAAACACCTAGTGCACAAAAGAGAGGGAAAGAGAGATAGAAAATGTATGTCACTCAAACCCTAGAACTAGAGCTCAACAATGGCTGTCTTTGCTCTCAAAATATCTAACTCCTCTCTAACCCTAAGCCAAGAGGCCCTCTCCTCTCTATATGGCACTTCTTGTCTTGTAAAGCTTACAAGACAAGCTTCATAAGAGGGAGATCCCTCCATACACGTGCATGGAGGGGAGCAAAAGAAAGACAGCTGTCTTAAAATATCTGCAAAAGCAGATGCACAGTAATCGGCCAGCCAAAAATGCCATCTTGGCCAAAAAGAGTGCCGGCCGGCACTAAAAAGTGCTGACCGGTAACAAAAAGTGCCGGCCGGCAATAAACATTGCCGGCAGCAGCAAACACCAGCCGGTGGCCTCTAGCTACTGCCAGTGGTGGGTGGGGATGGTCTACAAGCCCTACCATGCCCTTCCAAGGCAAAACACAAGTGTTTGGTGCAAAACCAGACACTAAACGGTCGAGTTCGGAGATCTTGAGGCAAGGCACGCGAGCCGAGACCTCCGGGAACTCCAAACGAACACAAACATGGATGATCACCGAGTGTTCAAACGGTGACGTCCAAGTCTTGAGGACGGTCAAAAATGGGGTGTCTACACTTGGCATCACCTCCACTCTCAGAGCTGGAACCAGAGTCCTCCTCTCTGCCTGCGGATGTCTCTGACTGAGGATACACAGACTCCTCCTCCTCGCTAGACTCCTCATCATCTCTGATAGGCGCTCTACGCTTGCCTCGGCTGCGAGTCGAGCCCCCTCTCCCAGCTCCTTGAGAAGGCCTGGATGACCTAGCCTGCAGCGGTGGCATCTGAAATGAAAAAGACAGTTTGAGTACATCAGCCAAAGTATGTATATCAGATGCAGATGCGGAAATGCTGCGTAGAGTATGCTCTTGCATATATAGTATGTGAATGTGGTGTGTCGGATGTGCTCTACACATGCAGTCAACCAATGTAATAGAATGTTCAATTTCAATATGTCATCAGAAATATGATAAATGCAAGGAAATTAAAAGGTACCGAGACGCCGGCGATGAACAGCCGCGTCTCCCTCCGTAGGACCATGCTCTCGAGTGAGGCCACCACTCCGAGTAACCCCTTAGTACACTCGATGGGAGGCGGCAGATGCAAGTGCAAGTATTAGTGAATGAATGAATGTCCAAATATCTGAGTGATAAATCAAAAACTTTAAAGCATACCGGTGGCGAGTCAGGGTCTCTAACGTATCGATGATCAGGCAATGGTGGCTCTAATGGAATCGGGTAGGATGCCCCATGCTGCCAGCCTGTCAGCTCGGTCGGACGATCCGGCCACCCAGCATAGTGATAAGTCGGTGGGATCTCTCTAGCCCCACCCCTCGATGTGCCGACCTCGCTGGTCGAAAGAATGTCTCTAGCTCAGGTGTGACTCAAGGAAGGCACGTCAGCAGCCCTCCTCCTGGGGGCACAGACATCTGACAGTGGAGGCATCAAGTACGTATGGCGGTAGGTCGCGTACTCCCCCTCCTCCAAGAGCAGAACTACATCAGTGCCCATCATAGCCTCCTCGACCTCCTGGGGAGTGAGTCTCTCAGTGGACCACATATCCTCTGGAGGTGCTGTCAGGATACCCTGATCGGGGACGCCCATAGTCTGACGCATGAAGCGATTCCCCAAGAACCAAGCCCTGCCCACAGGCCGCTCAAATAAAATTCGATATTGAGAAGAGGCCTATGCCCCAGGGAATCAGAAATGGGTATCTCCTCCCAAGGGAATCCAGGGCTCCCAAGTGATCTGCGGATAACAAGTACACAAACTGATTAGATGTCATAAATATGCAAGATGAACCAAAGCACTGCCGAAGAATTGAGAGTTCTAGATTACCTCGGTCGCCCGCACAGTATCAAAGAACTGCCGAAGGAAGAGCAGAGTCTCCGGAGTCCTCGGTCGGCACCGACCCTCGAATCTACGAGAGTAGGGGATCTCAAGAGGTGCCTTCACCTCGAGCTCTGGGGCCAACGTCGGGAAGTATGCATAAACCCATAGCTGTGAAAAAAAGAACAATGGCCATCAAAATACAGAATATATAGAAATATAGAGTGCTGAGTGCATAATGTGAATACAGAATATACAGAAAATACAGAATGCTGAGTGCAGAATGTAGAGTATAGAATGAAAAGTGTGTCGTCTGTGCAGTGTACAGATATTGAAAAGTAGGAGTGTAAATCAAGAGGACAGAAAGTACCTCCCAGGCTCTCCAATAGCCACCGACTATGTTCCCCCGCCCGCGGGAGGTCGCACTCATATAACAGTAAAAGGTAGCGAAGCCGACGCCGCCCCAATCATACTGGCTAACCTAGGATAGGTCTACTAAAGCACTGAGCAGATAAAGTCCAACTGTGTTTACCCTGTCGGAGAACAAAGTGGTCCCGAGGAGAAACATCAAAAACCCCCGGGCATACTGCTCTATTTCCTCGATAGCCTTGGGCAAAGTCTCCCTGTACTGCACGAGAAACCAGGTGTACCTGACTCTACCCAATGATCTGTCGATCGGCGGGCGGACTCCCAGTAGATAAATCCAAGCTGCCTCCCACTCGCCCATATCTGCGTCATAGGGGACTGGTCGGCCGGCTACGTCAAGGCCAGTCAACATTGCGAAATCAAATGGGGTCATCGTCATGTCCCCGGTAGCTGAGAAGTGGAACGAGTTGGTGGTGTCCCACTACCTCTGCACGAGTGCCCCCATAAGGGTCCTACTCGCCGGGTAACGTCATAGCCCCACGTAGAAAAGTCCAAATCTCGCCTCATCCACGATATGGCAAACAGTATCTGGGAACTCCACATACCACTCCTTGGCAAGGATCGATCCATAACCTCGGGTAGAATGGGAAGATACCTGCATTCAAAATGAACAGATGTATTCAGTTTCAGAATGAAATGTATGAGCTGCGTGCAAATGAAGTAGATGAACTGTGTGTTCAGAAATGAAGTAAATATATGGACTGCATGTTCAGTGTGAGCTGTGTGCAAATCAAATCAGATACTGTGTTATGGACTGCGTGCTCGGTATGAGTTGTGTACGAATCAAATCAGATACTGTGTTATGGATTGCGTGTTTAGCTTGAGCTGTGTGCAAATCAAATTCGACACTATGTTACAGACTGAGTGTTCAGTACGAGCTGCGTACAAATGAAGTGAATGGGCTGTGTGTTCAGAAATGAAAAGCGAGCTGTGTGCCCGAGAAGTGAGCTGCGTGCCCAAAGAACGAGCTGTGTGCCCGAAAAATAAGCTGTGTGCCCGAAAAAGAGCTGTGTCCTCAAAAATGCACTGTGTGCCTGAAAATCTATTATGTGCCTGAAAACGAGCTGTGTGTCCGAGAATGAGTTATGTGCCTGAAAATCTGCTGTGTGCCTACGAGCTGCGTACAAATGAAGTGAATGGGCTGTGTGTTCAGAAATGAAAAGCGAGCTGTGTGCCCGAGAAGTGAGCTGCGTGCCCAAAGAACGAGCTGTGTGCCCGAAAAATAAGTTGTGTGCCCGAAAAAGAGCTGTGTCCTCAAAAATGCGCTGTGTGCCTGAAAATCTATTGTGTGCCTGAAAACGAGCTGTGTGCCCGAGAATGAGTTATGTGCCTGAAAATCTGCTGTGTGCTTGAAAACGAGTTGTGTACCCCCGAAAAGTGAGCTGTGTGCCCGAAAATGTGTTGTGTGCCTGAAAATGAGTTGTGTGCCCAAAGAATGAACTGCGTGCCCAAAAATGTGCTGTGTGCCTAGAAACGAGCCGTGTGCCCGACAATGTGTTGTGTGCCTGAAAATCTGCTATGTGCCTAAAAACGAGCTGTGTGCCCGAGAATGAGCTGTGTGCCTGAAAATCTGTTGTGAGCCTAAAAACGAGCTGTGTGCCCCCGAAAAGTGAGCTATGTGCCCGAAAAGTGAGCTGTGTGCCCGAAAATGTGTTGTGTGCCTAAAAATGAGCTGCGTGCCCAACAATGTGCTGTGTGCCCGAGATAAACTATGTGGTCAGGATGAACCATGTGTTCAGAGTGAGTTGTATGCCAAATTAACAGAATATTATGTTGTGAGCTGTGTGCCAAGTCAGCATCATATCCTAAGTAAGCAGCGTGCCAAATCAATATTGTGCTATTCGTGAGCCGCGTGCCAGAATAAGCAGAAGTACTGTGCATATGAATGTGTTCGAAACAAGCGGATAAAATACATTGCGAAGGCATGAAATATATAGGAAATGTAGAATACATTGCAGAAAATGTAAAAGGAAGTACGTACCTCTCGAGCCTGGTAGGATAAATGAGACTCTGGCTCCTATAGCAGTAGGTCCACGGGTGCTCGTCGCTCGAAGTCAGTGAAGTGATGAAAGGTGGTAGGAGGCAAGACATGCTCTGGAGAGTCGTACCTCTCGGGGTCAAAAGGCCGAATCCTCGGAGGCAATGACATGACGTCTGGCTCGCCCCTGGCATGTGGAGAACCCCCCCGTGATGAAAATGATCTGCCATCCAGAGAAATCTGCAAAAATGAGCAAAATGAGCCAAAATTGCAAAAGGTCAACAAAAGTCAACTCTCGGGAAAGGAAAAAGTTAACTCCAGAGAAAATGTGCCAAACTTCGAGACAAACATGCCTCAAGTGGTGAAAATGGAGAAAGAAGCTCCGAAATCAAATTTTAATCGGTTCAAAGTGAAGAGAACTGAAAATTTTCGCGAAATAACTTCGCGTGGGGTGTTGGAAAACGCGTATATAGCGCAGATCTGAGGGAGAAAATGGTCTAGGAAGGAAGAAGAGGTGATTTCGGCAGTGGGTGTGTGAGGAAAAGTGTTTTGGAGTTGAGTTCTTAAAGATCCGAGCATAAAAGGACCGAACTGCCCCAAGTTTAGTAAACCGGTAGGCCGACCAGGTTTTCTAGCTGGCCGACCACCTTGTGAGCATAAACTGGTCGGTGGCCATTCTAGGTGGTCGGTCATCCCTCTTAGGTGGTCTCCCAGGTCCCTTTGTTCTCCCTGTGAATTTTGGTGATGATTGCAGTCCCCGGCTCTCCAGAAAGTACAAGAAAAGTGCACTCTTCAGTGTGAAACGCCTCCGTGGGAACTTCAAAATCAAGTCTTCGATGTGTGGCTCGCCGTTACTCACCAAGAGCAAGGTGTATCCAATTTGAGTACGTTGCGGCCCCTCCGAGAGGTAAATTGAAGGTCACGTTTTAGTTGCTCTCTTCGAGGCTGCACTTCTTTACTCAGCGTTTTGATTCAAACATGCTTTGAAGTTGCACTTGTCCTGCATTGTTATGCACACTATTTGCATCATTGTGCACGTTTCACTGGTATGACCATGCATCCATGCTTAACATGCGTCGTTACGCACGTTTCGCTTGCATTGCTATGCATTTTTCCATCAACGTCGTACGTATCCGCGTTCGATATAACGTTGAACATGTGTTGCTAAGTATATTGTACCTGTTAAGTTTCTCTCTTTTACAGGCACGATATTGTATGTACGGTTCATTTGAAGCTAGTGCAACCAGACGAACCGGACGGTATTGTATTCTCCGTTTGAGACGTAGCGAGAATTGTACAATTCTTTTACATCCTTTCTGCATGTGATATAGTTTGATTTGCATTCTTGCTTAAAATGGTTGCATTTATTATGTATATTTGCTTCATTATAGCTTTCTTCGCATGATCATAAGTTATGTTCGGCTTCTTGCATTGTCACTTGCATTTTATCCCTACCTGCAGGCACATTTCTTTGTTATCTTGCATGTTTGTCTAAGTCTTCGGCCTTGTCAAAAATGGGTCGTCTCTGGGCTTTGACATTCACTCCCGTCACTTATGACTTTCGAGTTCTGTCAAAGAGGGCCAACTATGGACACCCCATTTTTGACCAACCATAAGACTCAGACGTCATCGATTGAGGGCTCGGTGATTGCGCATGTTGTGCTCGTTTCGAGGTTTCGGAGTTCTTGGCTGAGAGCCTCACCTCCGGACCTCGGGACACTTTATAGTTTGACTCGGTCTGCGAACTAAGTCTTGTTTTCTCTTCCCAGAGGGTGGGAAAGGTCTTGTAGACCATCTCTCAGTGGTCGTAGACTACTTTTCGTGGTCATAGGCCACTGTTCCCGTTTGGAAACTAGTTTCCGATTTTTGGAGCCGTCGGTCATGCGCCTCGGTTCGGGACCGCTTAACATTCTCTGTTTGGCACGGTTTTTTGAACACACCTTGTTTCCTCTGTTTAGAGAGACACTGTGGTCCGGGAGACCACCTTTGTGGTCGTACGCCACCTTTTGTGCTCAACAGCCAGTTTTTGGGGCACCCAGCCGCGCGCTTTGCCCCCCGAACTCTCGTTTTGCATCTGTGTTGGTGCACCCAGCAGCGCGCTTTGCCCCCCGAACTCTCGTTTTGCATCTGTGTTGGTTCATTTTTGGCATGAACCTTGTTTTCGTTGTTTGGGAGGTGGTACAAGGGTTGGAGACCACCTTTTCTCCTTGGAGACCACTTTCTCCCCGCCAGCCGATTTTCTTGTCAGGAAGCTGGTTTTCTTAGTCTTTGGGCCACATTTGCTGGTCTCCCACCACACCACTAGCTTGCTTTCAATGTGGAGACCACCATTTGCATTGGCCGACCAGTTTTTATCTGGGAGACCACTTCCCCTGGTGAAAAATTGCTCTAAGGGAAAGCTTATATCTCTCTCTTTGTCTCTATATTTTAAGCTTAGAAAGTGTTTTGTTCTTGGCCTATTGCACACCACCTCATAACCATACACCTCCACCATTGTTACTGAGTTGCTGGAGAGTTTTGAGAGGTCTCAAAAGCTAGTTTTTGGTCCCAAAGTTGGCTGGTTTTGCTGAGCTCCAAGGGTAATCACTTTTCCCTCTTTTAAGCATTATTTTGATCCTTCTCTTACCCTCATTTGCATGCTTATTTGAGCTTTGTTGTCAACTGAAAAAAGGTTCATATTTAAGTGGTTTTCATGTTTGTTTAAGGTTCTTTTGGTGTTGGGGGTCATCTACCCTCTTACATGCTCTATTTAGGCTTGTTTTGTGCCATGGCATAAGGCATTCGAGCTAGTCTTTGCTAGGCCTTCCTACCACTGAAATCCAGTGGATTTTCAGTGGTGAGAATATGGCTTTGAGGGCCTAAATCCGAGAGGGGTGACCCTCTCTCTTTTTGTCTTGTTTACTAGCATTTTTGGCCTACCAAAGGAGCATATGTTTATACCATTCGGAGGCCTAGTTCAGGCACTTTTTGGTGACTTCTAGGACCTTCCTAGGCTCTGACCATGGCTGGTTTGGTCCCCTTTTTCTTGTTTCTTGCATGTGTAGAGTAATCCCTTTCATGGCTTATCAAAGGAGCATGTCATTCTTGCATGTATTGGTCTTGTTTCAGTTGGTTTTTGGCCATCATTTGGCATGCCACGATTCTGTTTTTGCTTGGTTTGGTAGTCCTTCACATGGTTCATATGCTTGTGGTGTAACTCATGTTCACTAGCTCACAATGCATGTTGTTTTGGCCCTCTATGCTAGCATATTTTGACCATGCTCCAAACTGATTTTGTTCATATTTTGGGCTGCCTTAGCTCTGTTTTGAGGTCCCTTGGTCAAATGATGCTTTCCATGTATGGTTGTAGTGTAATAGCCTTGCTTAGCCTTGAGTTTTGAATCCCCTTGCATGCTTAACTTGAGGTGTTTGCATGTTTTAGCATCATTGAGCATGATATTTCAGAGTTTATTTCTTGGCCATATTCTCATGGTTGTCACTCTTTCAATGTGTTAGAGAGTTGCATCATTATACCCCATTTATGAGCCTTTGCATTGAGCTTCATTCTTATGCCTTTCAAGCCACCATCTTGGCTCATTTTGCCACTGTTTTGGACTTGCTTAAGGTCTGTTTAGAGTTGGTTTTGTCATTTGAGCATTGCCTTGCATGCCTCTAGTGTAATGTGCTTCACTAGCTTCGGTACTTGAGCCTTTCAACATGCATTGTGTGAGTTGTTCGCATAATTCGGAGCCATTTTGTATATCATTTCAGAGCTGGAACATGTGTCATTGAATGCCATATTTCATCCTTTCAATGCTTTTGTAGAATTGCATTTTGTGCCCTTGGGCTTAGGTCCTTGCATTGTGTATGGTAGCATGAGTTTTGGAGTCTTGTTTCATCATGTTTGGCCACTGATTTGGGTGTGGTTGAGGCCCATTCATTTTGGTGTAAGCCCATTTTTGCATTGAGTATGCCGTTGTATTCCATAGCATTGAGTATGCCACATTGTCGCATGATTGATCATTGCATTATGCATGCCTTGTTCATCTCATTGTGTATGTTAGTTCTTAGGTGCATTGTGTATGCTAAGTACCACGTGCATTAAGTATGCCATTGTTAGTTTATAACATTATGTACGCTAGTTGCATGTTTGCATGTCATCCTTTGCATGTTTGCATCACTTAGTTGCATAGCATTTAGGTTGCATACTTAAAGTCACATTGTGCATGCCATTGTTTGTTGCATTGTGTTCAGAATAGGAGTTAGTCCGAACATGGGAAACGAGGGACGTCTCATACTCAAAGTGACGAAATGTGCCTCGATTCCCGGTCGTCGACACTGTTGACTACACATGATGGAGTTTAGGCATTTATGTGTTCATATATGCATTCATTATATATTCAGTTATGCAATTCGGTTCCTCGGCCATCATGCATCGAGATACGTGATTGGTGGCCCGAGGATCGACACCTACACTCCCTAGAGCTTGTACAATGATGGGGACAGTGGTCATGCACACATATGTTGAAAATACCTTGCCATGCCTCTCTCTTCTTCCTTGTTGCAGAAAAGCAGAAACCAGAGGCAGAAACTGGTTGGCCGACCAGCTTTTCTGGCAGGCCGACCACCCCTTTTGGTTTCTCCCACAAAAGGTGGTCGGCAGGTGGTCTCCAAGGCCAATAGCTAGTCGGCAGCCTTCCCACAGATTCCCAAGGTGGAGTTTCAGCCTTTTAGAGCCTTGTGCAGTGTTCTGAGGTCAATTGCAAACAAAGGCAAGCCGAGGCATCGCGATGGATTTCCCGACAAGGCGACTCGAGCATACATACATCCTTTATCACTCAAGGTAGAGCTGAGGCAGTCCACATTCATGTAGTTTGCATGCTAGTTTAATTGCTTACTTAGTTAGTTTGTTAATTAATTAGAGTTGTATAATAATTAACTATAATTTATTATTCATTTTGGCTGTGTAATAACTAGCTTAATTAGATTGGCTTAGATTAGCTGGTCGGTGTTGTATTATTTATTCGGACCCTCCGTCGGGAGGGCCAACTAATGTAATAAATGTGCGTGTGTGTGGTGCATGTCTTCCAACCCCACGTCTTTCTGATTTTTATTTACCAGCTTATGATGGTTAGTTTTAGGGCATGTTTCAATTAGCATCCTTATGCTCGCATGATTGCATCCATTCATCTGTCTTGCATGCACCGGGCTCGGCGCATCACACTAACTGCGTTGTATTTCAATTCCAAGTTGAATACATGTTATCTGTAGCATCTCGTACACCATCTTAGAATAGTCGAGCCTATCTTAGTTGCATTTCGCATGTGTTGCATTAGCCATCTTAACATGAACTAGGATCATGCATTGATTACTAACTAGTTTCTGTTTTGGCTTAGAGTACTCAATGAGTGCTTATGATTTAACATCCTTGCATGTGTGTGAGTGACTGCCATGATAGCATGCTTTCCATAAGGCTAACTGATTATGTGATATACCTGCCAGAATGCCTGTGGGTGAAGGTTAGATTACTTGAATTGGAACAATTCATCGATTGCGAGTTTTAAGCCCACTTGAAAGTGCCAAATCACCATGTTTTCTAAGCCCACTTGAGGGTGGCAAAATCCGCATTTTAGCCTACTTGCGAGTAGCAAACCGCTTTCAAAAACAAACATGAGGTGTTTTGTTCCAACTTAGGCGATCCAGTGTATACTTGTATGTTGTGCGCATCACGTAGTAATTCTAGGTTAATAAACGAAATAAGAGCACATATGTTTTCAAAAACAAGATATCTTGTTTAGTAGTGGCCGATCTTTGATCGGGCAAGTAGGGGTGCTCATTGTATGACCTTCCCCAATCGTACCCAATTTCCCGAGCCAAGGCAACTTTGGTGATGACGGACACGTGGCCATAGGCACGAGTCAGGGTTTCCTAAATTCCCCCAAAATAAAATATTTAGGTGGTGACTCTGTATCGGGCAAAACAGTCCATGTTTGGCACTTCTTTCTAAAAATCAGTTTTTCAAAACGATTTGCCGAATTTGGACTCTTTGGTGATTTATCAATCTTGCATTACACTTTGTGAGATTAGATTCAGAACCGTGACATTTGAGTCCGAGCTGTAGTGAGCCCAATGAACAAAACGGGATTTTCCCGGGACGTTCGGGGACGTCTACAATGGAGAACTAAGAAGAGACGGAAAGAAATTCAAGAAATTATTTCTTCTCAATCTCATTTGGAGGGTGAAGCAATACTTGAGAGGAGATCCAAAAGAAAGCAAGAACAACCAGCTCCTTCTCAAACCACAGCTCCTGGTGCACCAATTCCTTCTCCTCCTAGCAATTCTTCCTCCCCACCTGTAATGGTATCGATTTCACTCAAACCTTGCTAAACCACTATACATCATGTTTTACTAATGTACTAACACTCTACTCACTTTCCTTCTTCTCTTTCAGACATACAAGAGGAGAAGACTTCTCTCTCCAACTGAATCTCATTCCTCTCATGAAGAGTTTCCTGAAAACCAGACCAATCTACCCCCTTCTTTGCCTGAGAATCAGACCAGTCTACCTTATTCTTTTCCTAAATATCAGGCCAATCTACCCCCTTCTTTGCCTAAAAATCAAACCAATCTACCCTCTTCTTTGCCTGAGAATCAAACCAACTTGCCCTCTTCTCAAATAAACTTAGAGCATCAACATCCCCACCATGAAGAGCAAACTAGTCAGGAGAGAGAAGGCCTAAGAGAAATGGCCGCTGAATTAGCTCAAATTCTGTCTGACATTCCTCAGGAGGTAGCTTTAGGGGATTTGCTAGCCTTTCCTCTTAGAGGGGTGCTCCCTGACACTAATGAAGTCATCAACTTTCCTGGTGTGGCTTCTTCTTTTGAAGAATATCAAGATATCCCTAGCCATGCCACAGAAACACTAGTTGACCTAACTGACAACCTGACAACCATACATCTCCTATCGATAGAAACTCACCTGCCCATGAGCAAAATGATGACATCCATCAAGATAATCATTTTAACCAAGGGAATGAGGCTGACAGAGCTGATATTGAGGTTTTAGATAATGAGTCATCCTCAAGTGACATGAGGACTCATCATGAAGGGATTACACACCCTTTCAGAAAACATGTTCAGTCTCACTCTAATTCCACACAACAATCAATGAAGGAAATGTCTTCATTCCATCCACCTCCAGCAATAGATGTTTCCTTACCAATCCAAAGTGAAGTTCCTATGGGTTAAGAGACCTTCATTTTGCCCAAACCAATCACCATGGACATGGGAGTTCAAACCCCCTGCAATCCCAATCCTGTTAGAGAATCTATCACCAGTGCCCTTGCCACAATCATTTCTGAAGTTCAAGTATTTCCTTCACATGTGAAATTCTTTATACAAGTATTTACCTTATCTTTTATTTCCTTTTACAGCTTCATCATGCTTTTAATTACTCTGACAAACTGGCATATCCACTCATGACCAAGTTACTACTGACATGGGAGTACAAACCTCACCATCTCAGAGTCCCTCAAGAGAAGTATTGGCCACCTTCATCTTGCCCAACACTGAAACTTATAACATGTCTTCAACAGAGGTAACACAATCTCAAGTTGTTCATTTTTCACAACTTGAACTAGTTACCAACTTAACTTTCTATTGTAACAACCTATAGCTGCTCCTCTCCAGGATTTACTTTTGGGCATTTCTGCTGTTCAACAAACTGGTGCTAACCTGACTGTTAAGGAAAGATTGAAGCAACTGTCTAGTGAGGAGCAAGAATTGATAGACCAATTTTTCAAAATACTTGGCCAACCCTTAGATGATTTGTCTCTTTCCCAAACCACACCTTTGACTTACTGGTTGGAAGCCATTGCACCTCTGATGCCTCAACTCTTCAACCCAGACCAAGTGTAGGCTTTCCAAACCTTCCTCTCAGAGTTTCCACAACACCTAGTGGTTGTCAATCAATTCCATGCTGATGCACAAAATATTGAAACCCAAGTGGATCAAGTAAGAAAAGCAGTCAATGCTCTGATTAAGGCCTCTTCTAGATCACAGGCCCTCATTACTCAACTTGCCATCCTCACAGCAGAAAAGGCCCAACTAGAAGCTCAATTGGCACATGCGAGAACTCAAAAAGCTGCTGCGGAACAGGAACAAGCCAGTCTTACCCAACAAATTGCAAACCTTCTTGCTCAAGTAGAAGGTGGCCCTTCTGCCATTACACAAGCTCAAACCAGACTTAGGCAGAATAAAATTAGGCACCAAACTGCCCTTCAAGCCTGGAGCAGGCTTTCAATGTATTTTCAAAAAGATTATGCCAAATGTAATTACTTTGATTGTATGTAATCCTTAATGAAAGATCTATTATATTTACTCTGGTTTTTCCTAACTTGTCACATATGCTCATTTTTCATGCTTTTATGGCATATTCATGCATTCCCACATGGTTGGATAGTATTTCTTTAGATACTTGCCATTAATGACCCTTCTGTGTGGCTCACCTTCTAAAGAGCCAAGATGATAAGTTCCCCCTCTAAGGATCTCATGTATTTTAAATGGACATTCCCAATTTGGGGACCACTTGCCATATTCTGAGCTTTCTAATCCCATTGGTAAAATGGTTTTCCAAACCAACTCTCCTTTAGAAAACACTTTATTTTTTACTTTTTTGTTATAGCTTCTCTCAACTTTCTTTTTCTGGGCTATCAAATGATAAAAGGCCATAATATTTTTTTCGTTTAAGTCTTGCAGCTCAATTACCATAGTTTCAGTATATTTATCCATAGGGATATCTAAATGTCTAGCCAATCGACTAGACCTGACTGTCACTTCCAAGGGCAACACTGCATCATGCCCATTTACTAACTCATATGGAGTTGTACATGTGCTATCTCTTTTGGAATTTTTTTAAGCCCAAAGCACTTCTGACAAGAGATTATGCCAATCCCTAGGATTGTCCTCAATCATCCTTTCTAAAGTGTTCTTGACAATCTTGTTTGTTGCCTCAACTTGCCCATTTGCCTAGTCATAATAGGGTGAGGAATTCAACATCTGAATACCATATTCTATGGCAAACCCCTTAATGTCATCCCTATTGAACACTGTGCATTGATCGACAGTAATGGATTGGGGTAAACCAAACCTACGAATCACATTCTTTTTTAAGAACTCAATAACTTGAGTTTGTGTCACCACTTTTAAGGGCACTGCTTCCACCCACTTTGTAAAGTAATCACTGACCACCAATAACTAAGAATGTGCTTTTGAAGAAGCTGGGAAAATTTGCCCAATTAAGTCCATTGCCCATCCTCTAAAAGACCAAGGCTTCACAACTAAATGAAGGTTTGTAGCTAGCACTCTTTGAATATTGCCATGTTTCTGGCAACTATGACATCGTTTTGCATACATTATGCAATCTTTTCTGATAAATAGCCCAAAATAACCATACCTGTTAATCAGCCATCTCATCTAATCACCAGCCTGATGGGCCCCACAAATTCCCTTATGTGCTTCAGCCATGGCTGTCATTTAGTCTAGCTTACCAATACAAAGCAAAGTCAAACCATCATGTGCCTTCCTAAATAAGTCATCCCCCATGATAACATAAAGTAGGGCTTGATATTTTATTTACCTATCACTCCCTTCACTAGGATTCGACAGGTACTTTATTAAAGGAAACCTCTAATCTTCCTCGGTCACATCCAAAGTAAAAATTAGCAAGAAATTTCTACACCTATCCCTAAGTGTAGAAAAGTTTCTTCTCTTAATTCGAACCACCCTTTCTTGAGCTCCCTTAGGAATTTTTAACCCAGAAGTTTCTTGAGTCATCTCATTGGCTTCTTTATTTTCAAGCCTATATCTATGTCTGAATGTGATATAGTCAAAGAAACTGATTAACCATTTAACCTCAGTTAGATACTCCTCTAGAGCACCACTTACACACTTAAACTCACCCAAGACTTGTTTAATGACCAACTGTGAATCCCCAAAAACTTGAAGGCTTCTAATTTTGAATTCTATGGCCAACTCTAGGCCAATTATCAAGGCTTCATACCCAGCTTGATTACAAGACTAAATATGTTGTCCTTCCAGCTGGTCTGCAAACTGGTACATTTGCTTGTTTGGCGCAATCAGCACAATACCTGCTCCAACTCCTTTATTTGTCTTTGAACCATCACACATCAACTTCCAAGGTTCATTCTCCACCATATTGACTTCCTAAAAATCTAAACCAATAGATGTACAAGGGTATTCTTTTAGAAAATTAGCCAAGGCTTGCCCTTTGACTACTTTTTGTGGCAAATATTTGAGACAATATTCAATTAATGCTAATATCCATTTGCCTTGTCTTCCTCTCAAGATTGGCTTGGACAACATATATTTAATCACATCTGTTTGTGCTACCGCAAACACCTTTGTAGGTAGCGCATAATGCCTCAATTTAATAACTACAAAATAAAGTGCCAGGCACAACTTTTCGATAGAGTTATATCTGGTCTCACCATCATTTAACCTTCTACTTAGGTAGTAAATGGCTTGATCATGAGCCATATCATTTTCTTGAGCCAATAAACAACCAATCAACAGGCCAGAAGCTAAGATGTACAATGTCAAAGGATTACCTATCACTGGGGGCATAAGCACTGGAGGGTTTGCCAAGTATCTTTTGAGTAAATCAAAAGCTTCTTGATGGCATGCTTCCCACTTAAACTCATGGTCTGACTTGATTTTTATCAAAAGAGAAAATGGTAAAGTTTTCTTAGCCAAATTGGCTATGAATCTCCTCAAAAAATTTATTTTTCCAAGAAAACTTTGCAACTCTTTTTTTGTTGGTTGGGGGCTTGTATCTCGACTTTTCGCTCTCCTTTCGGAAGACGAATAAGCCCTATAGTATCGGACGCCCGTGGTTCTGAATCTGATTTCACAAAGTGCAATGTGAAATAGTGAAAACACAAAAGAGTCTAAATCCGACAATTCTTTTGGGAAATCGATGTTTGAATCAAATGTCAAAAATGGACTGCTTTGCTCGATTTTATAGTCGCCACCTAAATATTTTGAGAAATTTAGAAAACCCGAGACTCGTGCCAAAGGCCACTTATCCGTCATCACCAAAGTGTCTCGGCTCGAGAACTTAAGTACAGGAGGGGAAGGTCATAATTGAGCACCCCACTCGCCCAATCAAAGATCGGCTGCTACTAATCATGATGTAATTTTTTATTTACATTATATGCTCTTGTTTTGATTTATTAGCTATTTTTACTATGTGACACACACAAGTATAGACTAATTTGCAAGGATTGGAACATTTGATTTCATGTTTGTTTTTTGAAAAGAGTTTGTGAATATGCCACTTGAAAAAGTGGACTTAAAATGGACATTAATCGAACTATCCCAATTCAAGCAACTAGCCTTCATCCACAGGCATTCAAACAGTTATATTATTTAAGTAATTAGCCTCATGTAAGTATGCTTGGACATGGTAACAACCACAATCATGCGATATGCTAAAACTGAAAATTACTCATCTAGTACTCCGAGCCAAAACAAATCAAAATAATTAGAAAAATATGCATGCTTCTAATTAATGCAATATGACTTAATGCAATACACACATTCTGTAATTCATAGGCTCTGCTATGAGCATGGCATATGATTCCATTCAAGACATGCGATAAAGCATATATTTAAGAAATGATTTTGAACATTGATATTGGGTTAGTGTGATGAGCTGAACCTTGGATGCGTGCAAGGCAATTGATGCAACGCATAAGAATGCTAATTTGAAAAATGATGCTCCTATACTAACCATCGTAAGCAAGTAAGTAAAAGGGATAAAAATGTGGTGTTGGAAGACATACAACTTATTACATGTTAGCCCCCGTGCAAGAGGGTGTGAATCAAAGTCAAAAAGTCCGAATTAAACTAATTATTACAAAATCGAATGAATGAATAAGAAAAGAATTAACTAGCTAACTACTCTATTACAGCAAGGATAATAATGAGAAACAAACTAGCTATTTAAGCTAACTACTTATAATAATTACAAATAAACAATAATAATTACAACACTAATGATTTAACAAGACTAATTATAACAATAATAATAACAATAAATTAATTACAACATTACTTGAAGCATTAATTTACAATAATGATGTGTGCAAGGATGCGCAAGGGTTACATGCATAGTGTCCAAGAACAGCTCTGTCTGCCTAGGCCTGCTCTGTTTCACCTTCAGCCATTGCCTTTTGTTTTCTACAAGATACACTGCTAACCAAACATTGATGACCAGCCAGCCCTCAATGAAGCCTAGCCAGGCCTAAATAAGGCCGGTCGTGCCTTAATTTTATGCAAAATTCTATTTTCTGCTCTGAAGTGAAAATAGTGCAGACAGAGTTGTTCTGAACTTTGTTTGTCCCTCTCACACTTCTCTGTCATGGGAAAGCCTCAAGAGAAGGTTGGAATTGTTTCCAAAACCATCAATGAGCAAGTTGATTTCTTGATGATTTTTGATACAATTTGGACAAAAATCAAGAAATGAAAGAACAACAACCACCCCTCCCTCCTATTATAGAGTGAACTCAAAGAGGGAGGTAGAGACACTTCAAGGTTCATCAAAACATCATGAATTGATGTAAGACAACCCTTGACACAATAGATTCAGCATAACGTCTGGCCGAACCCTAGCAATATAACTCATTTTCTTTATGTGGGTTGGTTCATTTTAAATCAAATTCATTAGTCTTTGCCATTCTGTAATCCATTAAGTCCAAAATGATTGCTATGTCCACTAAGTGAGAAATAAGTCAAATTGTCATGACCCGAACCCGCCCCCGTGGGTTAAGGACATAACCGGCCAATAATCAAGAGATTACCTATGGCCTTGAACCAAACCAAACGTATTTTAACAGAGTTATGGGGGCCAAACGGAAGCAAATTAAAACTTTGTCCATAGAGCTGTGCTTACAGGGCACATCATAACAAACCATACGTATGCATATTAATAACTCACAACAAAATATGTACTACATAAGGTTCTATACATACAGGATCGTATAACTCTAAGTCAACCCATCACGACTATATACAACAGATGCAAAGTCTTCGCCAACATGACAGAATATAAATACATAGCAAAAGGGCGAAGACGGGTCTCGTGCGTGAGACACAAGGGCTGACTCTCCCAAAACCTTTGTTGTTCCACATAGACTTCACTGGGGCTGGGTTTGGACTTCTCTTGGCTCACCTACAAACACATGAACGAGCGTGAGCGATAGCCCAGTGAATAATATCAATTAAAGAAGCTATATAGACGATATGCAAAACAACATGCTTCAAACGGCCTTAGGCCCAATTCATATTTCTATTTAACATATATACACAATTTATGTCAAGTGACTGCGGTTCCAAACAAACTCAAACTTTCATGTCGAAACGGCCTCTGGCCCATTCATTCATGTCAAAACGGCCTCTAGCCCATTCATTCATTCATATCAAAACGGCCTCTAACCCATTCATTCATGTCAAACGACATTTGACCCATTCATTCATGTCAAAACGGCCTTTGGCCCATTTATTCATGTCAAAACGGCCTTTGGCCCATTCATTTATGTCAAAACAGCCTCTGGCCCATTCATTCATGTCAAAACGGCCTTTGGCCCATTTATTCATGTCGAAACGGCCTTTGGCCCATTCATTTATGTCAAAACGGCCTCTAGCCCATTCATTTATGTGAAAACGGCCTCTGGCCCATTCATTCTATTATTCAGATCAGACTGGCCTCTAGCCCACTCATTTGGTATAGCAAACATTGTCCACCAATCGAATCAATGAACTTATAAAACTTACATAGAAGTAAGCAATTGGACAACAATATATTTTAGATATCTCTGTTATGATATTACTCACAGTGATCGGTTGGTTGGTTTGCCCTAGAGCTCGACCCTACACATTCCATGAACACAAAATGGTCACAAACAATTCGATCCGTTCTAAATTCACATTTTCCTCTTTAGGCTTCATTCTTATCTCTTTAACTCAATTACAATGCTCAATGCATGCCTAAGAGTACTTGGAAGTGAAAGAGAATAGAAAATGAAACACAGAATGTCTTTTCAAAATTTCAAAAAACAACGTCCTCGCTCGAGCGTGGACTTCCCCGCTCGAGCAGACCCACGAGGCCTGCAAAAGTGCTGGATATGTCAAATTTACGCTCGATCGCAAACTCTAGCGCTTGAGCGGAAGGCCTCTCTACATGGCTCCCCGCTCGAGCGGACACCATGTCTGCAGAAAATACTGGGAACACGAATTTCACGCTTGAGCGGCAGTTTCCCCGCTCGAGCGGACATAAAAATTCTAGAAAATCCAGAACATGTTCTTGAGCTTCAATTTGATGTTCAAAGGTTCCAAATGCATGATTTTGGCTCAAACTTCACATATACATATCCTAACATGGTATAAACACCAAATTACAACACAATGAAGCTCAATTTCACAATTTAATCACATGCATGTCTCAAATTAACTCTAACTCATCACCAACACACTAGATTCAAACATGCAAAACTCAACTCCCATGATTTGCACTTACATGTGAAATATACACAATATCCTCAACTTAATTGGTGAAGAAATGATCAAATACATGGACTTAAACCAAAAACCCAACATGGATCATACACATTGTGCTCTAATATGGAAATTCATAGTAATTTTCTACATGCATGCATCTATTGGCTTTAAATTCAACAAATACAACTCAATTTCCTTATAATCAAACTAATTCATGTTCTTGACCATTAATCAACTTGGATTCACAATATTACACATTAAAATCATGAATTCAAAATCAATTGCTTACCTAGAAGTCCAATCTTCCCAATCTATGGTTAATTCTTGAGTTTAACTTCAAGACTTCCAAGCTTCAAGACTAAAACATAGATTTTCTCCCCCCTCTCTCTCTAATTTCGGGTCTTTCCCCCTCTAGAGAGCTAAATCAGCCAAAGGATGAAACAAAGAGAGGAATTGAGTGTGTATTGCTCCTTTTATACAAGTCCCACTAAATCAATTTAATAATAGGGCACTAATTCACTAATTAAATTAATTTAATCTGATTCGAATCAATTTCCAATTAAATTTCACCGTAGGCTCAAAAAATTACGCTAATCACAATGGCATAATCAATTTTGGTTTCGGTGGTCGATAGGGCCTTCAATTTAATTCTCAAAGCAGATAATCAAACAGATATTCCTACGGTGAACAGATAGAAATTCAAAACCACATATTTTCACATAATGGCACACAAAATCATGTTAAACACATAACCATACCCATATTAAGGACCAATTAACATATTGCAGAACAGGGATATCATACAAATGGAAGGTGATTCTCAACATGAAAAAGAAACTACGCCGCTGACAATGAACCTCCATAGAGATTAAGCCATTAAGAATAAATCTCCAATTCACATTTTGAATAACTGTCAACCGATTGAAACAACTCCCAAATGAAAGAAATAGAAAGTTGATTTATTAAAATGAAGTTCTTAAACATGGAAGTTAGTTATAGAAAAGCTAAGAATAATATTCAACAAGCTATGTATGAAAACTTATGAGACAACAATCAGGCTAATCAAAGCCTGAACTATTTAAACAACCTAGGACAGCCCTAAAACAGCCCTTAATGGGTGAAAATTAGTGGCTCAAAGTACATGAAAAGAGCCTAAAAAAGTTAAACAACCAAGAGAGAAAACAAGGCTAGTAAGCAAGAACAAGGAGGGGTGGCTAACCACTCCACTTTTGAAACCTCAAAGCATGATTTTTAGCCTCTTTTTAACTCTAAAAATCAATTTAGAAAGCGAAGAAAAAGAGAGTAAAAGCAAGGGTTTGAGCTATAGGTAAAGGTGTAAGAAAGAGTGTTAACTCTCTTTACCCTTTTGGGAGCTCTCCAAACCCAAAACTTAGACACTTGAAGGGAAATCATAACAACACAAAACTGCAAGAACTAGATAGTAAATGATAGAAATGAAAGCAAGAGAGTAAATAGCAAGCTTATACATCTTGACGAAGGTAGCACTTTTTTTGTGAATCAGACTAAGTCCAAACACACTCTCAAGCTTGAATTGTGATGCTCAAGGCTCAACCAAGGTTCCTAGGCAAAGGTGTGAAGGTGTATTGGTGTATGGATATAGGTTCAAGATGGTAAGCTTGCTCAAATGATTACTTGCACAAGAAGAAGGAGCTCCCAAGAAGGTGTAGAGGCCTTTTAGAAAATCTTCAACCCTCAAAACAGATATACAATTATGTTTTTATAAAATTTGGGCAAGAAGGGTCAGAAATAACTTCAAAAATGGACAGCTGGGGGGCTCCCGCCCAAAGCAGTGTTTCTCGCTACTAAGGCACGGCCAACCCTGAATAGGCACGGTTGGCCCTCAATGAGGCACGGCCGGCCCTCAATGTGATCCCCTATTTTTCTACTTCATACTCAACACAGGGTGGTATAATGTGTAAAAATGGATTTCTGGGGTATAATTAGTGGGAATATAGAAAGTTTAGGATTGTTTCAGAGCTTAAACATGGCCCCTTGGTTGAGACCCCGAACCACGCACAACACCACATTCATCATCGAGTGTACCGGGCAAAGCACTCGAGCCTTGTAGGCGGTCAAAAATGGGGTGTCTACAAGGCTTTGCCTCCAAAATTGCCTTGGCCTTGTTAGCATCCACTTCTATCCCTTTGTAGTGTACTAAGAAACCTAGAAAATTTCCAGCAGATACCCCAAATGCACACTTTAAGGGGTTTATCTTGAGTTTATAGATCCTCATTCTTTGAAATGTCTGCTGCAAATGTCCCCAAAGCACTAGGACACTTGAAGGTTGTCTTATGTGTATCCTCTAGGTTCATAAAAATCTGATTATACCGAGCATGACCATCCATAAAGGATAGAATCTTACTCTTGGCTGCTGAAAATTTCCAGCAGATACCCCAAATGCACACTTTAAGGGGTTCATGTTGAGTTTATAGATCCTCATTCTTTGAAATGTCTACTGCAAATGTTCTAAATGCTCATCAAAATTGTCATACTTGATGGCTACATCATCTATGTAGACTTCTAATTATTTTCCAATCAAATCATAGAAAATGAAATTCATTGCCCTCTGGTATGTTGCTCCTACATTCTTTAATTGAAAAGGCATGACTACCTATTCAAATGTCCCCAAAGCACCAGGGCACTTGAAGGTTGTCTTATGTGTATCCTCTAGGTTCATAAAAATCTGAGTATACCGATCATGACCATCCAAAAAGGACAGAATCTTACTCTTGGCTAGTAAATCTATTAAAAAGGCAGCCACTGGCATAGGATATCCATCCTTGGGAGTTGCTAGATTCAGGTTCCTAAAATCTATGCACACCCTCCACTTACCATTTTTCTTCATAACATGGACAATATTAGATAGCCATTCAACATACTTAGTTGTTCTAATGAAACTTGCTTTGAGCAACCTTTCAATTTCCTCCTTGGGGGTTGTTTACGAGGAAGGAAATTTCCTTTAAGCGGGAGCTTATGCTCTACCAATGCTCAATCTAATCTAGGCATTTCTTCATAATTCCATGCAAAGCAATCCATATACTCAGAAAGCAAACCAACTAGCTTGCTCTTACATTCATTGGATAGATTAGCATTTACATAGATGGGCCTTTTACAGGCCTTACTCCCTAAGTTATATTCCTCTAAGGGATCCTGCACATCCGCCTTTAGGTCATCAAGCTTGGCAAGAGCAGCCTTCAAATGTTCCAGTTGCACCTCTTTGTAACTTAGAGGGCTGCTCTCAATAACACATTCTGCCCAGGAACAATTGGCAAACACTTAGGGCTAGACTTACTTTCTAAGAAGAAATAAAAAAAGCCTAGAAAATGTAAATCTAATTACAATAGCTATCTCATCCAGCTCATCTTCTTCTATCACTTGTACCTACATTACTCTTGATCTTCAGTAACCTCCTCTATCACAGGCCTTTTCTGCTTCTACATCAGGCTTGGCTTGGCCAATTCTTGGCCTATCTGCTTGAAACCTTCCTTAATGAAGGCCTTGAACTCATCATTAGTCAAACCTTTCCCTTGGGACCTAACCTTTTCCTCATCAATCACAAATGGACCCAAATCCTCATCATACAACACAACTTCTATATTATTAACAACAACAACAAAAAGACATGTATCTGCCCAGTAAACTTTCATTCCTCCTTTGTTACCACTGCTTAAAAAGATCAATGCCTGGTGTAGAGAAGAAGGTACGCACCCATTAAGGTGTATCCAATCCTTACCTAACAGGGCATTGTAGTTGGAAGTAGAATGTATCACAAAGAAAGTTATTCCCATAGACCTAGATCCAACTTGAAGTTGCAAAGCCATTACTCCTCTGGCCTCAGATGATCCACCAGCAAAATTACTTATATTCACATCAATAGGGAGCAGATCATAGACAGGCTTCCCAATAGCTTTCAATGTTCTAGAAGGAAGGATGTTCACAATAGCTCCATTGTCAACCAATACTCTTTCTACTAGTACTCCATCAAGGTAGGCCCTAACATACAAAGGCCTCAGATGATTGATGAGCCTATTTTTTGTCTTTTACAACACAACCTTCTCTCCATTGACAGACCTTACTACCTCAATTGATCTTGGTAGCTTGGCCTATGTCTCAGTCTTTACTATTTGAACCACATGCTCAATCTAGTCTTCCATATCACCTGCCAATTCATCTGGTTAGTCAGGCTTGGCCTGGAACCTATGAGAGATAGCCATAATCATATTACACTCCTTAGATGAGGGTAAAGAACCAAAGTGAATGGCAGCCAGCCTTTCTCCAAAGTCACCACCAGAACTATCTAACTTGTCTTCATCTTCTCTAATTCCTTTATCTTCATTTATGTTATCAATGGCCATCTCCTAGTCCTGAACTCCTTTCATTGCCACATCTTTCTCATTGTTGTGATTTTCATTAGACATTAAATCCTTCTCCAACTCTTTCAAGTTCTGCTTCAACATTGCCTTTTCAAAAAGCTTCCCAACAGGTCTGTCATCTGCCTTTTCTGGGTCCATTTTTCTTTTCAAAATCTGAACTAGTTGTACTGGATGGGCTCTAGAAGTTGAACCCTTCACTTCCTTTCCTCAAGCAGCAGGAACCAATCCATCTCTAGTCCATACTAAATCTTGCCTTCCAACTGGCTTATCCCCTGCAACTGTAGACATCATAGCATGGAACTTTCTTTGTTCCTTCATTTTTTGAGTTCTTGTTTCTCCGATTAATCTCTAACCACTCATGGGAAACTTTGGGTGTGACACTCCTTGCCATCCTAGATGGGATGGTACTAGAGGTTTTACCATCCTTGGTTGAACTAGTTACATATATGGCCTCACTCTTGGGCCACGATGCTGTTATTGAAGTCCCCCAAATGGTCTCACAAACTATTGTTGCCCTTCATATGGCCTTCCAGTCTGTTGATGGCCATTGTGTGGTGCACCAAATTGTCGTTATTGGCCACTATATGGCCTAGTCAATACCTTTGGACTTCCATAGGGCTTAGGACCCTTTTGTTGTTTGAGCATGGCCCTTATATTACTTGATCCACCAAAGCATAGATAATCAAGAGCTCCTGGGAACAAAAATGGAGCATCATCCTTATCATAGTTCTCTGTAGGACCAAATATCCTTGGGTCTATCCCATCATAAAACAAACAATCATTGTTGAAAATCTGCAGATCACCACTACCCATGGTATTGAACCTCAAGCCAACATTCTTTCCAATTTTTTGAATTCCATCAATCACAATGGCCTTGGCTCTTTCTTTCTTACTACCACATCTGAAACAAATGAACCTATCACTAGGCTCTTCCTGAACTTTTTTCCCTTTTGCTTCTTTTGCCATCTTCTCCATTCTCTCTTTGTGCAGCTTTTCTAACTCCACCAACAGAACTCTAGGGTTTTTTCCTTTCTTGTTTTGATCATTCGACTGGAGATCAGTTGCTATCATATTGATTTCCACCATGTTTGCGAATGGGTCACTGTCGACTACCATAACCCCTTATCTTTTTTAGCATACTTCAACGGTCCTTTTTTAATTAAGTCCTACACACAATTTCAAAATGTAACACAATTATTAGTGGAATGCCTGAAAGAATTATGCCATTTACAATACTCTTTGCCAACCCTATCCTCTCCATAGCCATCACTTCAAATTAGACAAGTCCTACTGGGCATGCCAAAATATGTTAGCAAAAATCTGGTTTGGGTCAAATCGACAGAGAAGATTCGACAGAAAGACCAAAATTTCACAAACAACAACAGATTAAACAATTGCGGTTGGTGTCTGTAGACTCGCCTTTTTTCCGTGCCCCTGCCTTTCAGAAAGGGTTTCAAAAGAAAGGCCTCACAGTTCGAACTCTACCTGTGGCTTTGAATCTAGTCTTACAAATTCAATGTGAAACTGATAAACACCAAAGAGTCCAAATCTAGCAAATCATTTTTGGAAGATCAATTTTCAATCAAATAATGCCAAAATTGGACTGCTTTGCCAGATTACAGAGTCGCCACCTAAATATTTTATTTTTGGAGAAATTTAGGAAACCCTGACTCATGCCAAAGGCCACGTGTCCGTCATTACCAAAGTTGCCTCAACTCGGGAACTTAGGTACGAGAGGGAAAGGTCTTGAAATGAGCACCCCCGCTCGCCCAATCAAAGATCGGCCTCTACTAATCATGATATGCATTTTTATAAACGTTATGTGTTCTTGTTCCAATTATTAAACTAATCTTACTATGTGACGTACACAAGCAAGTATAGAGTAGTGGCAAGACTTGGAACAATTCAACTCATATTTGTTTGCGAAAATGGTTTGAATTTTCCACCATCATGTGGGCTTAAAGACACGGATTTGCCACCAAACATAGTGGGCTTAAAACATGATTTTGCCACAACAAAGTGGGCTTAAAACGCGCATTCATTGAATTGTTCCAATTCAAACAACAAGCCTTCATCCATAGGCATTCAAGCAGTTTAGCATTTAAGCACATAGCCTCATGGCAAACATGCGAAATATGGCAATATGGCAATCACACTCGTGTAAGTATGCTAAAGCATAAAACTCACCGAGTACTCCAAGCCAAAACAAAAACTAGTTAGAAAAATACATGATCCTAACTATACAAGATGCCTAATGTAACACATGCAATATACAATTAATAGGCTCAGCTAATAATATGGCATATGATTCAATTTGAACAACATACGATTGAACACGTATTCAAAGAATGTATTTGAAATAGTAATGCAGTTTGAATGATGCGCCGAGTGTCGATGCATGCAAGACAAATGAATGGATGCAAATATGCAAGCATAAGGTATGCTAATCGAAACATGATCCCTAATCTAACCATCAAAAGCGATTAAATAAAAGGGAGAAAGATGTGGGGTTGGAAGATATACACACACGCACGCACACTTATTACAACATTACACCCTCACGAAGGAGGGTCCAAATGAATAAGCTAACTAGCTACGCTAATTAAGCTAAACTATTACAAAATGAATTAATTAACTATTCTAGTTAATTAACTATTCTAGTTAACTAACTATTACAAAACCGAATTAAACTAATTAATTACAATATGAATTAATTAACTAAATAATTACAACACTTGCATAAATGAATTAGCTACAACTAACTAATAAAGCAATTAAACGGCTTCCAGGGACGAGGGATGCATTCATGCTCGGATTCTCCTCTTGAAAATGCCACCGCCTTGCCTTTGTAACCTCAGTTTGCACATTGCTTGAACACCAACAGTGCTGCCAACTTACAAAACACCTCTACTCCAACTCAGGAACACACTTGTGCAAAATTTCATTTCTGGCCGGTTGGCTACCAATGGTGGCTGTCGGCTACCATTGGTGGCCGGTCGGCTGCTGCTAGTGGCCAGTCGGCCACCCCTTCCCTAAATTTTCGTTTTTTACTGCAACAAAGAGCAAACAGAGGCAAAACAATGCATTCTCATGGAGTGTATGTACTGTTACTCTCCTTATCATTACACAAGCTCAAAAGAGTGTGACTTTTGGTCCTCAAACCATCAACCAAGCATTTTCAATGCATGATGGCTAAAGAACCAAACTTGTACAAGCTTAATGAGTACAAAACAAGACTCAACAAAACCAAGTCCCAATCATGTATGATCAAGGGTGATGGAGACCAAGGAAAGTGCCACGTTTTATCACTTTAAGTATAAAACGTTCCATTTTCCTCGTGTTCGAATTAACTTTCGATACGAACACATTTGCCTCTTTTACTTGTTCATTTTTTTATTTACTCATTTTAGCTTACCCATCCATTCTTTAATTGATTAGTCCAAAAGGTGAGTGTCCTCTAATTGAAAGTAGGCTTAAACCACAAGTGTCTTGGGCATGAAAGAGACTTCATGCCATTGATAATGAACTCCCAAAGGAATTAAACCATTAAGCATGAATGTCTCCATTTCATCCTCAAGCCTACAAGGGGCTCAAAGCCACATTTAAAATAAATGAAAGAGTGAAGAATAAAGGGAGATTGCAGAGATTTTAATGCTGAAATGGAGTGCAAAGTGATAGTAAAACATGCGAGCAACTCATGCAATTCATATCTAAAAGCCTAAAACATTAAGCAAGTGAAGTCTCATTACACTACAACCACACAATACAAGCCTCAAACGACCAAGCCAGCTCAAAACAGAGCTAAAACCAGTCAAAAAAGTAGCAAAAATATGCTGAGATTAAGGTTCAAAATGCTAGAAAAACATGCTCACATGTTAAGTTATCTAGGCATGCAAACAAGACACAAGGAGGGGAGGCTACCCCCTCCAATTTTGGACTTCAAAACAAGATTTTTGCCACTGAAACAACTCTAAATTTTAGTGGTTTAAAGACCCAAAAGGTTTAATTTGTATATGCTAAAAGATGGTGCAAAAGTCTACATAATATGCAGCGAGAAGGGTAAATCACCCCTTAGCACAAAATAACCTCAAACCATCATGTTAAGTCTCAAAAAAATAGAGTTTATTGTAGTTGAAAATCAACTAAAAAACAATACAAAAGGATGGCAAAACAAGTGTGCACAATAAGCGTAAATGAGGTAAGTTCACTACCTTTGAAACACAGCACAAAACAACAACAATTTCAGGCTCAAACCTCCTTCCAAAGCTCAAACTAAGCTCCAAGGGACCTCAACTCCAAGGTGGTCAAGTTTGGTTAAGGGTAGATGTACAAAGGTGTAGAGAGACTAGGCTTTAAGGCACTAAATAGGAAGAAAGAGAGAATTCTACAGAGAGAGAGATTTTTATCCAAATTTTCTAACCCCTCCAAATGGGGAGAACACCCCCAACATATAGAAAACCAAGATTGAAGCTTGAAATCATCCTACCATACACGTGTATGGAGATGCACTTCAATGAACAATAGCTGGCACAGCTGGCAAACAAATATCTGAAAAATGAGAAAAATGGCCGTCAGCCACCACTAGTAGCCGACCGGCCACCAATGTAGCCAACTGGCCACCACTAATGGCCGGCAGGCACAAGTCATGGCCGATAGGCTATGGGGCTGGCTGACAGGCCACCCTCTCCTCCAGACGTGAAACAACAAGCTCTTGGTCCACAACTAAGCACAAAACATATAAGGTTCAAAGGCTCAAGGATGAGGCGCTCGGCCATGATCTTCGGGCACTCAAAACGAACACAAGCATACAAAATTATCGAGTGTTCAAACGATGACGTCTAAGTTTTGAAGACAGTCAAAAATGGGATGTCTACAGTGTCCTATGCCTTGACAGTTTCAAGGACTTCTTTGGAGGTTGTAATGTGAAGAAACAAGTGTGAATAAACTAAAATGTGATTGAAAAACAAGTAAACTTGCAACTTAATTACAAAAATTAAATTACAAGTTCAATGTGGATAACAATCGACAGAGAAAAACTTGGCCACAAAGGCTGATTACAAACAAAATACTCTTAAGTACAAAAAACTACTGCTAATTAAGTTATGTTACTCCTAATTCCACATGGGTTGTGAATTTTGTTCCAGATCCATTCTCTTTCAAATTTTCAGCTTTTATGCTACAAGCCCTGCTACTTCTCTGCTAACACATGTCCCAGCATGGAGTAAAAGTTGCTCCCACTTCTTGCACAACTGCCCATGATCTCCATAACCACTTGCAATTGCCTCTTTGCTGCAACCTCCTTTTTCTCTTGCAAACAAACCGCGTGCCCTGAATCACTTACAGACCTAACTTCATGGCTTGACTCCTGGGCCACATTTGGCCATATCCTACTGCACTATCAGATAAATCAACAGAAAATTTGCTTCTATCACCTCTGCTTCTTCAATTGTTTTACTCTTGTCTCCTGTTCTGCATTCTAGAACCCACAACTCACTATAAACTGGTGGTCTTCACCCCTAGCATTCACTGGATCAGCTGTCTGTATTTTGTTATGTTTATTCGACAGAGAAAATAATTTTTAGTGCCAACAACTTAGGATGGGCCCCAAAGGGCACCCAAGTTTGTGGAGGGGGGAGTTGTGGACCAAGCAAGCTTTGAACTCAACACCACATGCACGTGCCGCCACCGGCTGGGCTGAGCACAAGTGTGGGTTACCTTTAATTTTTAAACAAAATTCGTTTCAATATTTCTCAAATTTTTGCAAGAAATTTTAAATTTTCAAAATTTGTTTTAAAATTTTGCGGGAAAATTTCAAATTTGAATTTGAAAATTCAAACCTAACAAGTGTGTCTCCTCTCGTCGATCACCTCTCTTCCACTTCAGCAATTTGAACTTGCACCTGTTCGGAGGGTTTCCTACCTTTCTGAACAGCCACCACCATGCCTATAAATACAAATCCTCCAAACAATACAATTTATTTAATCATTCTCCTTTTTGCTTCTTCTTTACATCATTCTTCACTACAAGAAATTGCATTTTTGGCTACAACTTTTTAGCAACGACTTCAAATTTTCGTAGCCAAAAGCACACTTTTAGCAACATAGACCTCAAGTTTGTTGGTAAAAGTTATCTTTTTAGCGACGTGATTTACATATCGTCGTTAAAAGTTAACCTTTTAGTGACGTGATTCACAATTCATCGTTAAAGAGTCAAAACATATGTTAGGATAAATGTTTGCTCCAAAAAGGAAAATTTTTAACGATGTAAATTTACTTTTGGCAACGCAAACATGCGTTGCTATAAGTTGACGCTTTTGGCAACATCTCTCCCATGTCGGAAATGAGTTTAATTTTTTAGCAACAAAGTCATATTCGTCATGGAAAATTAGTCTAAGGTCCTTCTCTCATTTTTAGTAATGTAAGAGATCTACAATATTATTTTATGATGTCTAAGGTCCCTCAACCCCACACCCATATATCAGATCAAAGAAATTTGACTCTCTCTCTCTCTCTTTCCGATCTTCATACTATCTAAGCCAAACCCTCTCTCTTTGTGCACATTCCTCTCTCTCTCTGCTCATTTTTCCTCTCCCGGTCTTCATCTCTGACACCGCTGGCTTCACCTTCGCCTTTGTCTCTACCACGCTGTTGCCGGAATACCAAGATCTGAGCTAGACCACCACGACCTGAGCTACGAACCACCACGATCTGAGTCGGACCACCACGATCTGAGCTAAAATCAACGCCGATGGTTGAGTTGCAGACAACGGCACGACTAGACGGCACCGATCTCTCCAACAGTCTATCTCTTTCTCTCTCTCAAAGTCTCTCTCTCTACATTACTTATATGTTTTTTTTTTTGACTCTTTGAAAATTTGTGATTCGTATTATTCCTGAAATGACTTGTGTGGACTCCAATTCAGTTTTTGTTTGAATTTTTCGAATTGCTCTGTATAATTCGAGTTCTGAATTGATTATTTGAACTTCTGTGAAACTTGCTTTCTTTTCAATTGTAACTCAGTGAAATTTGTTTGTTTGTTTTGTTTGTTTGGTACACTTAGTGAAATTGGATTGAATTTCTCTAATTTGGTTTGGATTGAATTTTCTCTAGTTTGGACTTGAGAATTTCTCTAATTTAGATTGAATTTTCTATGATTTTGATTGAATTTCTCTGGTTTGGACCACAGAAATTCTCTGAGTTGGATTGAATTTTCTCTGATTTTGATTGAATTTCTCTAGTTTGAAATAGAGAAAATCTCTGGTTTGGAATGAATTTTCTCTAGATCGATTTGAGGATCTTAGACATTATGAAAATATTAGATGTCCTTTATGCTATAAAATCTTAATATCAAGTACCTTAAAAAAAATCCCCTTATTCGTCGCCAAATGTTTTCAAATTTTTTATATTTTTTATTTTTGGATGGATAGGATGTTTGCAAGTTAAACCATGATGTTTTGCATATTCTTTTATTCACAAAAAAAGGAATGTTAATGAAATTATGAGAAATAAATTATATCATGTGATACGAAATGGAATTGAGGCAGTGGGATATTATGTATGATTAAGATAATATAAAATGATTTAATTATTGTTTACTAATGGAGGTGAAAAATAATTCATAGAGTCATTTTCTTAATACAAACAATCCCTTAGTATTTAATTAATTCCCAATTTCCCTTCATTTGTTCCTCTCTTATTTCTTAAATTTATATTTAATTTAATTATATATTTGTATTTTATGTTATAGATGAATAACATTAGTACAACATCATACTGATATCTATGAGAAAATTTGTTTAAAATGTAATTAGAATTTAAAATATTTGATTGGGATTTATTTACATTATAAATTAAATTATAAACACTTTTCTTGGTGTATGAAAAAATATATTATTCAAAATTTAAAATGTGGAGACTTTTTTTAAAAAAATATTTAAAATGTGTAAATTATGTTTATTAATTTATAAGGTTGATTCATGTTCTGTTTGAAAAGAATTGAATAAGCATTTTTGTTTTTTTTTTGTGCGGTTGAAATAAGGCAAAAGCAAATAATGGATTCATACTACACACACATGTTGGTGTCGTTTGGTAACACTTACGTTTTTAGTTTTCTGTTTATATTTACAAAAATTTTAAAAACTCAAATAAAAACTTGTTTGGTAAAATTTTTTATTTATAAATCAGTGGTCTCAGTTTTATAAATTTGGCCAAAAAATGAAAATAGAAAAAATGTGTTTCCATTTTGAATTTTCAGTTTTTTTTTTTTTTTTTTTTTACCACCCAACACTAGCCACCACCCGCTACCATTTTCCACCACCGTCTTCCGCCACCACCACCCACCCCCCTACCACCACCTGCCACCACCACTCACCACCCACCTACCACCACCATTCACCACCCACCTACCACCATCACCCGCCACCACCACTCACCACCCCCCACCCACCTGCCACCCACCACCCACCCCTCGCCACCACCACCATCACCACCACTACCACCACCCACCACTACTTACCACCCACCTGACATCCACCCACCACCACCCACCCCCTACCACCACCTGCCACCACCACTCACCACCCACCTACCACCACCACTCACCACCCACCTACCACCATCACCCGCCACCACCACTCACCACCCACCACCCACCCCTCGCCACCACCACCATCACCACCACTACCACCACCCACCTGACATCCACCCACCACCACCCACCATTCGCCACTACCATCCACCGCCCGCCACCTACTTACCACCACCACTCACCACCCACCTACCACCACTATCCACACCTGCCACCCACCACCCCCAGCCATCTGCCACACCACCCGCCACCCACTTGCCACCACCACCCACCACCACTACCACCACTACCATCCACTCGTTACCACCTACCACTCGCCACCGTCACCCACCCACCCACCCACCCACCACCGCCACCACCCGCCATCCGCCACCCACCTGCCACCACCACCCACCACCCGCCACCACCCACTCGTTACCACCTACCACCCGCCACCGTCACCCACACCACCCACCTACCACCACCACCCGCCATCCGCCACCCACCTGCCACCACCACCCACCACCCGCCACCCGCCACCACCACAACCCACTCGCTACCACCTACCACCCCCACCCACTCACCCATCACCACCCACCTGCCACCACCCGCCATTCGCCACCCACCTGCCACCACCACCCACCACCACCACCACCACCACCCTCTCGCTACCACCCACCATCCGCCACCGTCACCCACCCATCCACCACCACCACCACCAACACCACTCGCCACTTACCCGCCACCCACCCTGTCACCCACCCACCCATCCACCCACCCACCCACTCACCCACCACCACCAGCCACCCACCACCCACCGTCACCACTTTCCACCACCGTCTTCTGCCGCCACTTGCCACCACTTGCCATTTCTTACTATTTTTTATATTTTTAAAATTTTTTAAACATTTTGTCAATTATCGAACACGTTTATAATTTATGTTTTTTTAAAAATAAATAAAAAATAAACAAAAACTAATTTATAAAATTTTAGTAAATATAAACTGAAAACTACCGAACAGACCCGTTGCTTTTCAGTTTTGTTCCCCTTTTGTTTTCTGCCCTAGCATTCACCCTCTCTCTAATTGCGTTGCATCTCGCTTTCTCTCTAATGTCTCCATCTCTCTTTCCAATCCTTCTCCACCCGTTGATCGCCACTACCCATTGTCACCGCTCGTCACCGCCGCCACCAAAAGTTAAGTCCTCCACTCTCCCTTTCTCTCTTTTCTTCTTCTCTTTTTATAATTCAATTTCAGAATAATCAATCTGAAGCTGCCAAAATGATCGAGCGTCCTTGGCATCGTCGCTGCCGCCTATGATCGGTCAGGTTGTTTATTTCGTGATGTCACTGCCTCTCTATTGTCAATCTCAGTACTTTTCTCTTACTTCTCCTGCTTAATTTCAGATTCTTGATTTTATTTCATTTCTTTTTTTTCTTTTTCTTTTTTTAGTGTTATTGGGTTTTCTCTCCTTTTATTCGTATATTGGTTGTGATACTTTGGGTTTTTTTTTTTTTTTTTTCCAATCATTTTTATTTTTTCCTTTAAATTTGCAGAATGAGATTTTATTTATTTATTATTTTTTTTATGTGTGTCTGAAGGTGTAGATACACCACTTACTCTGTCATTCTTCTCTTAGCCTCCGTTTGGGAAGTGGTTTGGCTTTTTGACTTTTTTGACTATTTTAGTCTGGGTTAAAAAGCTTGGCTTGGGAAGGACTTTTTGGCTTTTTGGCTTTTTTGGTTATTTTAGCCTGGGTTAAAAAGCTTGGCTTGGGAAGGACTTTTTGACTTTTTGGCTTTTTTGACTTTTTTTGTGAGAAAAGAGTATTATGGGTTAGAT
This sequence comes from Camellia sinensis, assembly GCF_055761805.1. Taxonomy (NCBI): domain Eukaryota; kingdom Viridiplantae; phylum Streptophyta; class Magnoliopsida; order Ericales; family Theaceae; genus Camellia; species Camellia sinensis. The sequence continues at coordinate 24,564,852 of NC_138964.1, read as the reverse complement.
GTGATGTTTTATTTTTTGTGGCCAAAATAGCCTATTTTATCTTTTGTGGTTAAAATAGCCAAAAAAACCCATTTTAGTTCTTCCCAAACGGACCCTTAGGGTTTGGCTTTTGACTTTGTTGTATGGAAGCATATTGTTGTACCAGCACCGTAAACTAGTGGTAAAATTATCATTCTTGCCACCATCATCAGCTTATAGCTTCACAAAACCTAGCGAAGTGTTTGGGTTTTAATGTGTAGACACTTGTATATAATAGGTATATGTGTACCTTCAATGTATGTATTTATTGTGGTATCTTAAATTGTTTTGAAATTATGCGTTATATTGTACTTAATTCACTAAATTACTAATTTTATTGAGTCTGAGTTAATTTATCCACTAATGACTTCTCTTTGTTTGGGTATCTAGCAGGGTCTAGGGATATCCACAGTGGCTGCTCCTTTATTTTGATATTTTGTTCCTTATTAGAATGCAAGTGAGAGGGTTGAATGCGGGGGTTCACTATTGAATTCCAATGAATTGACAATTTTTACTTCGTGTAGTTCAGTTTTTTGTGCTTTGCACATCTTAATATTGATTTGTCATTAAAGATTATGATTAGTGAAATGCCGGGGAATCATGATCTGAATCAGGCCTTGAAAGGTTCCGGCATTGTGGAAAAAGGAGATTAAAATGATTCTTAGTCTGCAAAAGTAGGTGTTTTTTTGATATTTTTGTATTAGTTTTAATTTTTTTTTTTTTAGTGAAGTGGTCATTTTATTCACTTGTACATTTACAGAGGTAAAATTTTGAACTTAAAAATTTGCTATTGAATGAGATGGAGTTGTTGATCCCTGTTTTCTAACTAAAGTGCATTATTTTAAAAGTTCCTTATTCTCTGTTCTCGAAGTGCATTTTTTACATCTTACCGCAAGTAAAAAAACTTTAAAACCTGTAATTGTTTATTCTTGTCCATCTTAATTTGTGGATTACATCTAATTCTATGCACAAGTTGACTAGACTTTTTCACTATTTCAGCATTTGATCTATGGCCCAAATATATATATTATACTGCTAGATGTGGCTCTGTTCTAGGACATTTATTTGACTAAATTTTCTAGAACAACATCATCAACCAGATTTTAAACTTTTTGGTTTTCAGGATATTTAATTTGAGTGCATAAGTTACTTCTAAAGTGCTAGCTGTTGATGACTTCTAAAGTGCTTGCCGATAATGAGGAGATTAAAAAGATGGTATCAATTATTTGAAGAAATCTTATGCTTGGGAGCTTAATGATTATTGAGCAGAGAAGATTGTTTCTATTGATGAAATGTATTTTTTGATTAAACATATTGTTTGTAGAACGATGGTTGTATATTTGAATTAATGAAATGTATGTATTTTTTTTTTAATATTTTGGATGTATGGATTTGTTGAATAGTAGAAAATTAACTATATATTTCTTTTCAAAAAATTATTTAGTTATTTGTGATGGCTTTTTGACCGTCACAAATAACGAACTTTTTTTTTATAAAAAAAACTTAAGATTTTTTGCCGACATACCTGTTCGTCACCAAATGCTTACTTTTGCCGACTCATATTGTGTCGACAAAAGTCTATCTTTTTACCAATGCAATATTGTGCCTGCAAAAGTGCCAAACAATCATCATATTTGTACTATTTTTATAGACGAAAAGGTAAATTAGCGACGATGAATGAAAGCTTTTGCCGACTAAGATGTAGTTGCTAAAGGTGCTACTTTTGCCAATGCAATGATATGTTTGTCTATGAATGTTTTTTCCGACTCACTTTTCCCGACAAGTTGCCGACGAAGCTCTATCTATTGGCAAAACTCTTTGCCGACGATTTCTCCTTTTGGCGACAAATTTTGCCGTGTTGCCAAAACTACATTTTGTTGTAGTGCTTCATATTAGTTTTAGAGTATTTTTTAGAGTAACAGAACATAGGTTCTAGTTCGCTGACAAATTGATTACATTGCTACTTCAATTCTGTGTTTGATCATTGTATCTTAGGAGATAGATGCCTTCAATCTGTAAGCACTTGTGCTGTAACAAATCTGTCTTAAAAACAAAGTATTACACACTAGGCTTAGTCATAAGTTTTCTATTTGTTCTTCTGGTAAAGGAAATTCTATTAGTAAATTTATTTTTATTTAATTGATTTGTTTCTCAATTTTGTTGACACACTTCGAAAGTGTATGATTAAAACATCAAATATTTATTAATATAAAAAGTGGAGTCCACAATTTTAGATAGAATGTATACACTTTTTTTAATATGAAGTCCATTATTTTGGACTAATCAGATTCTATGTATTGTTTATGTGAACAATTCCACAGTTGCATAAGTATTACAAAGAGAAGGAATCTCCAAACAATTTTACAAAATTGCCCCTTTGCTCACTCCTCCCTCTCTTATTATTTCTCAGGACTCAAATGATACAAGGCAATAACATAAAAAAATAAAAGAGTAGAGTCAGTGTTGGTATTTTTTAGAGTTTACATTTTGTTTTTTTTTTGTTTTTGTTTTTGTTTTTTTTTTTTGTGTTGATATTACTCATTAACATGATACAAATAAAATATGAACTTAAAATAATATAACACAAAAATACAAAAATATTGAGAAAAGTTTTTCACAAATTCAAGATCGTATGACATAAAGACGAGTGATTTTTGTATGTGAATAGGATATGTCCATGTGATATCTTTCATTATTATGATTGATGAAAGGTAGTGGAATATACATTATATTATTGGATGTTTGAGAAATATTAAAAGGTATATATATTTATAATTAGTAGAATGATAGTACCATGCGGTACCTTATTAGTATACAAAACTTTTTCTGCAAAGACTAGGATGACTATAGACAACTTATCCTGTGGATATCCATGGAGACTCAACCCAAATACATGGGTTTTCCTCTTTTTTTTATTATCTATTGGATAGGGTAAGTGATATTCTTTAAATATCCACAGGGGATAGGTTGGGGATGGGTACCCACTAATTTCCCCACAGGTTTTTTTTTTTTTTTTTAAGATTCACAACCAAAACTAAATATATATTCAATCTTTTTTTTTTTTTTTTTTCAGGTTCACAACTAACTTTTCTTTTTTTTTTTTCTTTTTTTTAAGGTTGACAACCATTTTTTTTTTAATTTTTAAGATTCATAACCAAAGCTAAATATGCATTCAATCTTTTTTCTTTTTATTTTTTATTTTTTTTTTAAGATTCACAACCATTTTTTTTTTTTAAGATTCAAAACCAAAGCTAAATATAAATTCAATCTTATTTTATTTTATTTGGCTCAACAATAAAATCGAATACACATTAATTAAAATTGTCACATTATTCTTGTTAAATTTTACGCATATCTAGAATTTTTTAAATTTATTTAAAAAAATTAAGGGCACTGTCTAGTACAGGTTTCGGCTTGCTTTTCTATGTTATTTTATTTTGTTATGTATTATAATTTTCAGAAAGATTTGCTTGTTCTGAAATTTCAATTAACGAGTATGAATCTATTTGTTTTATGTTATCACACAATTTATATAACATATATATATATATATATATATATATGAATGTATTTGAAAATAAGAAAATTGTGGAGAATCGAAACAAGCATGAGTCGTGATTGGTTAGAAAGGATTGGTACAAAGATTTATTTGCTGGAAAAACAAAAAAGGGATACAAAGTCTTACTAAATAATTTTTTTTTTCAAATAAAAGAATTTTTTTTAGTTATGAATAGATTTAACTGAAATCAGCTTGTTTCCCAATGTTATGCTTCATTTTATTTAGATAGAAAATAGTTTTTAATGAAAAATACTTTTTATAAAAAAAATTAAAAATACATTTTTTTATATTTGGTGGTGGTTGTGATGGAACGAAGGTGAAAGTAGAGATTGTGACATAGTGGTGGGGTGATGGTGGTAGTGATGATGGTAGTGGCTATGGTGATGGTAGTGTGATAGCGAATGTGAGAATAGTGGTGATGGTGTTGTGAAATTAGTAAAAATTTAATTGAAAAAACATTTTTTATTTTTTAAAAGTAACAAACAACAAAATTCGTGGAGGACTAAAGGAAGAAGATGGAGGATGAATTGCGTGTGGTAAGGCATAGATATCTTAAAATGAGTGGTTTAGATTTGTTAAAAAGTGTAATTAGATTTTGGATAAATTAAAATGAATGGTTCAAATTTGCTACGAGAAAGATGGTTTAATGTCTAAAATATCCGTGGCTAAGAGATCAATAAACAATTCCTTATTTATGCCCTGATGCAATTTAATTTGGGTCTTATAACACTTTCTTCAAACAGGTTCTTTCACATTTTATTTCTTCAAACAAACTCTTATAACATTGTAACCAGGTTCTTATAACATGTAAGGGAAAGAGTGAGAGTGAGAGAGGGAGAGAGATGGTTGTAATTTTTTTTTTAATCTTCCACGATCTTCCACATTTTTTTTTCAATTACTAAAACTTATTTGATTGTCTCAAAATTATATATTTGATTATTATAAAAAAAACCTTTTAATTAATTAATTAATGTTGTTTGGTAACGTTTACGTTTTTAGTTTATATTTACAAAAAAATTATAAACTGGTTTTTGTTTATTTTTGTTTATTTTTAGAAAAATATAAACTACAAACGCGTTTGGTAATTGACAAAATGTTTAAAAAAATTTAAAAATATAAAAAAAGTAAGAAATGGCAAGTGGCGGAGGAAGACGGTGGTTGAAAGTGGTGACGGTGGGTGGTGGGTAGCTGGTGGTTACGGGTGGTGGCAGGTGGGTGGTGGTGGTGGGTGGGTGGGTGGGTGACGATGGCGGGTGGTGGGTGGTAGCGAGTGGGTGGTGGCGGTGGTGACGGCGGTGACGGGTAGTGGGTGGCGGTGGCAGGTGCGTGGCGGATGGCAGGTGGTGGCGGGTGGTGGTAGTGGTGGGTGGGTGGATGGGTGACGGTGGCGGGTGGTGGGTGGTAGTGAGTGGGTGGTGGTGGTGGTGGCGAGTGGTGGCAGGTGGGTGGCGGATGGCGGGTGGTGGTGAGTGGTGGCGGATGGGTGGTGATAGTGGGTGGGTGGGTGACGGTGGCAGGTGGTGGGTGGTAGCGAGTGGATGGTGGTGGTGGTGGTGGTGGTGACGGGTGGTGGTAGGTGGGTGTCGGATGGCGGGTGGTGGTGGTGGTGGATGGGTGGGTGGGTGGGTGACCGTGGCGGGTGATAGGTGGTAGCGAGTGGGTAGTGGTGGCAGGTAGGTGGCGGTTGGGTGATGGTGGTGGTGGTGGTGGTGGGTGGGTGATAGGTGGCTGGTGGTGGTGGGTGGTAGGTGGTGGCAGGTGGTGGCAAGTGAGTGGTGAGTAATGGTGGCAAGTAGGTGGCATGCGGTGGATGGTAGTGATGGGTGGTGGGTGGTGGCGGGTGGATGGCCGGTGGGTGGTGGGTGGTGGTGGTGGCGGCGGCGAGGGGGTGGTAGATGGGTGGTGGCGGCGAGTGGGTGGCAGGTGGGTAGTGGTGGCAAGTGGGTGGTGAGTGGTGGTGGCAGGTGGTGGTGGCGGAAGACGGCGGTAGAAAATGATGGCAGATGATGGCGGGTGATGGCTAGTGTTGAGTGGTAAAAAAAAAAAAAACTGAAAACTCAAAATGGAAACACATTTTTTGTGTTTTCGTTTATTGGCTAAATTTATAAACTGAGACCATTGATTTATATATCAAAAATTTTACCAAACAAATTTTTATTTGAGTTTTTTAAATTTTTGTAAATATAAACAGAAAACTGAAAACGTAAGTGTTACCAAACGGCACCTGTGTATTTGATTTTGTTGTTGAACCAAATAAAATAAAATAAGATTGAATGCATATTTAGCTTATGTAGTGAACCTTAAAAAAAATAAAAAAATAAGTTGTTAACATTAAATATATTAAAAAAGAAAGAAAAAAGATTGAAGATATATTTAGCTAAAACCTTAAAAAAAGAAAAAAAAAGAAAAAAAGAAAAAAAAAAGTTGTTAACATTAAATATATTAAAAAAAGAAAAAAGATTGATGGTATATTTAGCTTTTGTTATGAACTTAAAAAAATATATATATATATATAAAAAAAATAAAAAAACGAGTAAAAGTTGTTAACATTAAATATATTAAAAAAGAAAGAAAAAAGATTGAAGGTATATTTAGCTTTTGTTGTGAATCTTAAAAAAAAAAATAAAAAAATGAAAGGTTGTTAACATTAAATATATTAAAAAAAAAGATTGAAGGTATATTTAGTTTTTGTTGTGAACTTAAAAAAAAAAATAGTTGTTAACATTAAATATAAAAAATAAAAATAAAATAAAAACATAGATTAAAGTGGGTTGGGAAAAATCTAAACCCATTGAGAAATAGGGAGGGTGGTACGCATGGGAATGGAAAATGGGAAATAAAAAAAATTTATTGTAAGAGAATAAAAATAGAGAAATAATATCTATCTCATTAACCCTCGTTGTCAATCCTAGCAAAGACGCTAAAATATCTAGTGGTTTTCCGTTTTCATTAATGGTTTCTGTCAAATACATTTTTTGTTGATAAATTAGTGTGTGGTGTCTGAAGATTGGGGAGTCAAGTCATCTACTTGATTTTATTTTGAAGACTGGGAGTCAAAGTCTTTTATAACTATATTGATCCAAAAAAAAAAAAAAAAAAAAAAAAAGTGGTTTATAATTACTAGCGTTTCGGTCCTGGTCTAACTTCACCACTCACTCTATTTATTTTTTATTATTTTTCAGGAAGAAGAAGAGAAATAAAAAAGGTGCAACTATAAAATAATCGAAAAGTGGGACAAATATTTTTGAAATTATAAAAATCTTTTGTGGTGTAAATGAAACATTCAACAAAAAGAAAGAGAATAGGGCCAACTAGTTGGGTATACACGCCAACGCTTAGTCGACTGGTGTAACCTATTCATCGAAGTATACAAGAAGGCATCAATTCGTCAAGTAACACGCGTAATGGATTAAACGTATGCTTTGGAGTGCTGTATGTATAATATTTCATTTGAGATATTTTAACTTTACTTGTTTGTTTATTATTATAGAATCAATTTAGTAGACAAATAAAAAATAGGCTTAATGGGAATTTATTAGAATTTTTTTTTTAAATATTTATATCCCAATTAATTTATAAGATATTTTTTTATTTCAATAAGTCTTATTATTTTGAACATTTAATCTATCAAATTTTAATTCTCATGTTTATGATATTTTATGGACAATTTTAACCTTACAAATATTTTTAAAACCCTTGACAACTTGATAATGTGAACATTTACATTAAATATCTTTGATAGTGTAAATATTTAAATTATGGGACATTCACACTAACAATGTGAACATTATTGTGCGCTTCACCCTATTATTATTAGGGCTTGGGTAACCAACAATGATAAAGAGTTCTAAATTTTGAATTCTAAAGAGAGCTCTAATGGTATGACAAGGGTAAAAAAAATTTAAAAAAAAAAAACCAAAAATCACATCAATGGAGTGGGGCCCACCCCTAGAGCTCCTTTAGAGCTCGTTTTGGAGCTGCAAAACATTTTTGTTTGGATAATTATGTCACCCATAAAATTTATTAAAATATAATAAAATAAAATAATTTAAATTAAGTGAAATATAAGTAAGTGAAAAGGAGTTTATGAATAAATATCCCTTAAAATATCACATATATATCACAATAATACATTGAAAATACTAAATAGTTTTTTTTTTCAGATTACTAGTGGCGGACCTGCCCTTTAGATAATGTTATTAGAATTCTTTTTAAAAGATTCAATGGAAATTCGAATCATAATTTTATTTTTTTGAATTTATAAGGTCCTACTTGATTTCTAAGGTCATATAATGTTGCGTGAAGAGGCTGTTCATTCCTTAAATCCACTTCCCTTTACATATCATGTTTATGAAGAAACTATGCATTGGTTCCCTTTTGGGAGCCCTGCTAGTGCACTCATGGTTGAGTTGGCCCTTTGGTCCTCAAATTTCACTGATTAATTGGCTCTCCTCTCCTTCAAATCCTCAATCAACTTTGATCCCAATAATGTGTTGAGGACACAAGAAACCAATTTTTGTGGCTGAGCAGGGGTCTCTTGTAGCCGACGTAGGCAAAGATTCAGCAGCTCTGATACTAAGTTGTACCACTCAAAAAATATAATAATAAAACCATTTGACAATAATCACCCATTAACAATACATTCAGAATAGGATCTCTCTTTTCATTCATGAGTCAATGATTACAAAAGATAACACACATGCAACTATACATTCACAATCCCTAACCTTGAATCTATATCATGTGTCAATAGCAAGAGATATGAAATTGAAGTAAGAACAGATAAATTAATGACATGATAGTTACAACTTTCCAAGACGGTGCTTGATTACAACAAAAGTGAGTTTAAACTCAATACAAATAATACCCTAGGCTTATACAAAATAATTACAATAGTTAACAAAAATAGAAGTTCATGGCTCTAAGTCCTCCCAAGTTATTGCCAGAGTTATAAGGTGAATGCATATGCGATGCTCGTGCCAAAACATCTTCATTTCTCTTTCTAAAACCATGCAATGCCAAGTTTATATCTCAATTCATGAAACCATTTCCTTTACAATAGAATTCAGGAAATCAGGGTCGTGGATACAACACTAAGAATATCTAGGACATGTCTGCAAGTAGGCTACAAACACTACCAATTTGTTATTTTTACCGATATTAACCAGAAGGCTCGACACCTAATCGCGCGGGTTTCTAGACTTTCACTAAGGACACACAGACCAATATAATACCACAACTACACTCCTACCCAGATTCACGAAGGTATTCACCCGTTTTTCTCAAAACAGTATACATTTTCAATGTGTAATCATGCTACAATTCTCAATGCAATTGGATGAGAAAATAGTTTTAATTCACCTAATTCTCATGCAATTTCTATAACAATCATAGCTATTCTCCACCGATAGCCCAAAACAGATATCTCTAAACAGATAATTAATTTCCAACAAATATATAATTTTGCCAAAATCACAAGATAGGAGTGATAATATATATCCAACTCCACTATCATTATCATCATCCTTCCAATTCCATAAAACCAACATCAATTCCATTTTATCTTTACAAAATCACATGTTCAGAATTTAGGGCAAAATCTTATTTTCCCTATAAATCAATTCCATGGGTAAAAATACATCATTTTACCACCACTCACCTACATTTACAATTCCATAACCATTTTCAAGAACCCATTCGAAAACCGCTATTTTGATTTAACACCAAAACTCTAGGTTTTATCCAAAATCACCAAATTACAATATCTTTTTTTTAAAAGACAAATAACTAAGTTAAAAATCATAAAAATGGTCAAAATAATCCCTACCTCAAAGAAGAAGATGCAAAGAAAAGATGGATAGATCTCAACGAAGCTGAAAATACGAACTTCTCTGATTAGAACGAAGACCTCGACGTGCACTCTCTTTTTATCAAAGAGACTAGGGTCTAGAAATTAATGGATCAAGGTGTATTTAGGTCAAATGTTCAAGAACTAGAGAGAGAGAGAGAGATATGTGAAAAAGTGACTCAAAAATGTGACTTTGCAACCTGATATACACGCAAACCGCTCGAGCGCAGGAATGGTCGCTTAAGCTACCAGACACAACAAGTGAGATCGCTAAAGCGAACAAAGTGACCGCTAGAGCGAACAAAGTGACAGCTAGAGTGAAGAATACCACCTCGTAGTACTTTTGCAGACTTGCAAAGGTACTGAGAGTTCCAAAAGACCGCTCCAGCGCAAAAAGGACCGTTCGAGCCAAGACCGCTCGAGCACAACAAACATCGCTCGAGTGAAGAATGGCATACTCCTAGTAATTTTACAGACTTACAAAAGTACTGGAAGTTCTCACAGTTTTCTCGAGCACATGAAAGTTCGCTCAAGCGAACATGCCAAAATCTAAGTAGCACATTTTGAAAAGACTAACTCTCAACCTGTTCCAAACACGACAATGATACTCCAATAGCCAAACTCCAGGAAGTACAAGATGAATAAAGACATAAATAGTGAAACAAGACCAGATATCCCAAACCCAAAATGATAAACGGGTCGGTCTAAACCAGAATCATTATAACCTCTCCCTTTGAGGAATTTTACCCTCGAAATTTTAAAACCAACACAAAACAACTATTTTTAAATCCACATAACAAAGATTCAATCATCATCATAACCATGACCCAGCCACCAGTCATTCATTCTCATAACAACAATTAACAAGGTTTTCAACATTGATTATGCAATTCACTTTCCCAAAACATATACAATGCTTTACATCTAACAAACATAACAAAATTTTCAATACAAGTTTCAAACATGAACCCAAGTGTGATAACCGTGTCCTGTACTATGTTAATTAATCATGATTATGTTTGTAATTATGTGCTTAATGTGAATTTGCGTGTTAATTGCATGATTGTATATGATTTTGGCTTTGTATCTGTTCATCGTAGGAAAGTCTGTTAGAATCTGTGCTTTGAACTAAAAATTGAAGGCCTTCTCGGCCACAAAACCCGAAATTGACTATGCCATTGTGATTAGCGTAATTTTTAGAGCCTATGGTGAAATTTAATTGAAAATTGATTCGGATCAAAATAATTAGATTCAGAATGGTTAATTAGAGTGCCATTACTTAAACTTAATCAATGTGATTAGATAAGCCTATAAATAGGCCCTTCTGCACTGAACTCACCATATGTTTGAGCTCAAAATCTGAATTTGCTCTCTAGAGAGAGAGTGTGTCGATTCTAGAGAGAGAAAGAGGGAGAATTGTGCATTTTGACTCAAAGATTGTGGATTGGGCAGCTACACTCAAGAATTAACAAGAATTTGTGAAGATTGAAGCTCATAGGTGAGTAATTGAGCAAAGACTTATGAGTTAAGTTTGTAATATTGTGAATTCAAGTTATATTGGAACCAAGAATGAGGATTTATGTTGAATTGAGTGAGTTTGAAGTTAAAATGCACATGCATGTAAGAAATTCCCTTGTAGATGCATATTCCAATGCAAAGCATGCTAATCATGATGAAATTGAGATCAATGTGTGCATGCATGTAGCAATTTGTTATGAGTCATGTTTGTGTACAAGATGTGTTAAATGAGCTGAATTAGAAGTCAATTACGGCATGCATCCATCGAAAATAGGACTATGGGACTCATCCACATGTTTTGAAAATGGGTTTGGCAAAGATTGTATGAGTATGAAATTGATTCATAAGATTTGAGCTTCATAATGTAGTAAATTGGTGTTTGTAGCATGTTAGTAGTTGTATATGAGAATTACGGGTTATAAAATGCAAGCTATGTTAATTTGAATGCAAGTTTGAAGCTCAAACTGGTTGCTGGGAATTCTAGAATTCGGCATGTCCGCTCAAGCGGGAAAAGCGCCGCTCGAGCGTGAAATGCTAGTTTCCAGAACTTTTGCAGACATAGACGTCCGCTCGAGCGGGGAGATTCGCGCTCGAGCGGGTAGCCATGTAGTTTGACTCTCAGCTCGAGCGTCCGAAGTCACTCTCGAGCGTAAAAATGAAGTAACTAGTACTTTTGCAAACCAAAGGGGTCCGCTCGAGCGGCGAAAGCTGCATTTGAGTGAGGATCCCTATTTCAGATATTTTGAAAAGTGATTTTGTGATTTGTTTTCCGTTCTCTTTCATTTCTAAGCACTCTTGAGCATGCACTGAGCATTGTGAATGAATTAAAATGATAAGACAGGAGCCTAAGAGGAATGTATGAATTAAGAACGGATTGAATAGTTTGTGACTCATATGTGTTATGTAATGTGTAGGGTCGAGCTCAAGGGCAAATCCATTGGCGAAACACTGTGAGTAATATCTTAGTAAAGATATTTTCAAGTATGTTACTTTCCGAATGCTACTTCTGTATAAGCTTCATGGATTTGTTAATTTGAAATATGAATGAGTATTCTATATGCCTAATTTTGTATAAGGCCGTTTGATACGTTTGATATATTTCAATTGGGCCAAAGGCCGTCGGACATAAATGATAAGGCCAAAGGCCGTCGGACATGCATGATTGGGCCGAAGGCCGTCGGACATGAATGATTAGGCCAAAGGCTATCGAACATGAATGATTGGGCCAAAGGCCGTCGGACATGAATGATTGGGCCAAAGGCTGTCGGATATGAATGATTGGGCCAAAGGTCGTTAGACATGAATGCAAAGATGGGCCAAAGGTCGTTTGAATATGTCATTTGATATGTTGAAATACCGTGATGGGCCAAAGGCCGTTTGAATGAAAGGGATCATGATCATGATCATGAATATGAAATACGCCCGGATATGAATATAAAGAGAATGGGCCGAGGCCATTTGATACGCCTGATATGTTTGAATTGGGCCCGAGGTCGTTTGATGTGCTCGAATTGGACCAAAGGTCATTTTGAATAGGGAGTTGGTTGGACCAATGGTCGTTTCGTATAGATGAACCCGAGATCGTATTGTTTTATATAAGAATTAGACCTGAGGTCGTTTTGCATGTAGACATGATGTGTTGGACCTAAGGTCGTTTTGCTTGTTGAGATTTGTAAATCTGGTGTGAATGAGAATAGTGGTTCGAATATGTACCTTACAACTATGATTCATTTATGAACAAATCTCATTCATTAACCTCTTTATTTTGATTCGAATTGGACCAAAGGTCGTTTTGAATAGGGAGTTGGTTAGACCAAAGGTCGTTTCGTATAGATGGACCCGAGGTCGTATTGTTTTATATAAGAATTGGACCTGAGGTCGTTTTGCATATGGACTTGATGTGTTGGACCTAAGGTCATTTTGCTTGTTGTGATTTGTAAATCTGGTGTGAATGAGAATAGTGGTTCGAATATGTACCTTATAAGTATGATTCATTTATGAACGAATCTCATTCATTAACCTCTTTATTTTGATATTATTCACCGGGCGTTAGCTCACTCTCATTTATATGTATGTATGTGAGCAAAGGGACGTTCAACCGCAGCCTTAGTGGAATTTAAGAAAGGAACCTGAGTTTTGTGAAGTCAGCCCAGGTGCCTCACGCAAAAGGCTTTGTTTATGATCTTTTGTACTTCTTTTGCTATTTCTATTGGTCGTGATAGACCGTTTATGTGTATAAGCTTTTGGTTTAGCTAACTATGTGTTTGAATGATCATGGGTATACAAGATGTTAACTACTGCTATGTGGTGTGAGTTATTACTAAGTACATGTGAAACGTTTTGATATACCATGTAAGCATAGCTCATTGGACAAAATTTTTTCTAAGTCATTTCCGTTTGGCCCCTTAACTCTGATGGATTATATTCTAATCTGATTTGAGGCCGTAGCTAATCTCATGATTACTGGCCGATTATGACCTTAATCTATAGGGGCAGGTTCGGGTCATGACACCAAGTTCCCAAGTCACCTCCTCAATCCCATGGTGTCGCCACAACACCTTTGCCAATGGAATTGTCTTGCCTCACAAGACTTGATCTCGTTTATCTAAGACTCTAATCGGTATCTCCTCATACGAGGCATCCTCATCTACATCTAACTTGGTCCAATGCAACACATGTGATGGATCCGGCTCAATACTTCTGAAGCCTACAAATATGAAACACGTCGTGAACCCCCGAAAGCTGTGGCAGCAAAGCCAAACGATAAGCTACCTCCCCAACTCACTCTAAGATCTCAAAAGGCCTAATAAATCAAGGAGGCAACTTTCTGCTCTTCTCAAACCTCATCAAACCCCGTCTACGTGGCATCTTTAGGAAGACACGATCTCCTACCTCAAATAATAATAGCCTACTCGTACGGTCAGCATAACTCTTTTGGCGACTCTAAGCCAAAACCAACCTCTTACGGATGAGTGCAACTTTCTCCATTCTTTCCTGGACTAACTTAGGACCTAACACAGGTGTGTCACCCACCTCGGCCCAATACCTAGGAGATCTACATAGTCAGCTATACAAGGCCTCAAACGGTGCCATGCCAATACTCACCTGAAAGCTATTATTATAGGCAAACTCCACTAAGGGAAAGTGCCCCTTCCACGACCCCTTCAAGGAAAGAACACAACCTCGAAGCATATCCTCTAGGATTTGTGTCACACCCCAAGCCTGCCCCTAAAAGTTTCGGGCATGACTTATTCAGAAACGGACACTTAACCTGATATAATATATGGGGCCTGGACGGAAGCATTAATAAAATTAAATAACATAAAACATCATCCACTAAGCTACCACTACTATGCCAGGACCGCAAACATTACATTAGGTAGATAATACACAGGAAGCATACACCCGAGCTTTAGTTACAGTCATTCACATTCATACAAAAGTACTAAAGAAGAAAGGGGTTATTTACATTCAACCATAGGCAGACAATCAAAGCATACACCAAAAACCTAGTTAAAGCTTTACAAAATGCATGGGTTCCATCTTAAGTGCCTGGACACACTGAGGTTGACAAGAGATAGACAAGTCTTAAGGGTTAGGACTGGCTTTCCAGTTGGTTACCTACAGAAACAGACAAAATACAGAGTGAGTAAAACGCAGTGAATAATAGCACATAAATAATGTAATGGTTAACTTAAATAACAAAGCATATAACTGTGAAGGCATATGATTAATTACATTCTGTAGCCATTTCTAGAATGGCCATGGGCCCAATTTCCTTAACAGAGTGGCTTTAAGACCAGTAATACACAGAACGACCATCGGCCCAGAAATAACAGAACGGCCTAGCGGCCCAGAGATAACAGAACGGCCTAGCGGCCTAGAGATAACAGAACGGCCTAGCGGCCCAGTAATACACAGAACGACCATCGGCCCAGAAATAACAGAACGGCCTAGTGGCCCAGAGATAACAGAACGGCCTAGCGGCCCAGAAATAACAGAACGGCCTAGCAGCCCAGAAATAAATATGTATGGACTCAAGAGGTGGCTCATACGGATTCTGGAGGTGGCTCCCACCAAAGTGTAGCACTTAGTTCCGTACAACACTTTGTTCCGTACATCACTTTGTTCCATACCAGAAATCATCAGAACATATTAACTTCATAAGCATATAGAAAGTACATACATTCTTCCCATTATTCACATGAATTACCATCGGTAATATAAGTTAACAGAACGTGCTGATTATTGTTAGCAAAAGATGACCACATTCCAGAGATACGTAGATACCATAGTTCCATAATGCACATACATCCCATTTGCTTGTCATGAACCAATACCACTAACTTGCAGATAATGGAATGTCAACATTAACTATCAATAGTAAACAAAACGTATGATCCAACGATGCACTTAGATTTCCTTATGGTTCTTTGTAGGTCGACATACTTGTCTCGTAATTACCAGAACATTAATATTAACAATACTCTGAAGGTAAAAGTACCATTACATCAATAGGTCGGAACAGTTCATAACATAACATGAATCACGTAACAATGTTATTGATACTCAATTCCTTTCTATTAACCAACTTCACAGTGTTAATAGTTTGTATGCAATTCTTATGCAGAATCATGAGTAATTCATAGGATGGTACATTCACGATAATCATTAGCCATAACCAGAATACAGCGTAGGTTGAGAGTCATACTAATGTTCACAAAAAGTTTTTACAGCAAAATATTCTCAATTATCAACGCCAACATAGCTTACTTCAAGTCACCACTGTAGTTGTACAACATCATTTCCTGAAAAATAAAATAGGGGTGAGCAACTTGCCCAGTAGGAATACATTTAACCAAGTATTTAATTATTTCAGCAAGCTTATGGCATCATCCAGACAAAATAATCTAAGGAGTTAAGGTATACTCATAATCTTCATAAATTATGTAAATAACATGTCAATTGCACAATATCAATCACCTTTCACTTCCTTACAACAAAACAATTAAACAATCACATCAATAGAAAACAAACCCCGAGTCCCCTGTAAGAGTCTAATACCAGTTGCCTTTGTTTTAAAAACCATCTCCATATTTGCTAACTATTACACAGCAGGAAGTGGGCACCTAAGAAAACCATCTGTTTTTTCACTTTCGCTGACTACAATACGGCAGGATTGTGTAGACACCAAAAAATATTTTTTCCACATTCATCCAGTAGTACGCCTAGACAGGGCATTTGGATACCTTTTAAACTCCCCGCATGGGTACCAATACAACACCACATTTCCAAAACTGACTGTTACCCGGACTCATGCACAATTAACAATTCAATCACATTTTATTCCATCAACAAGCATCAAACATTACAAAAGAAAATAATACAACACAACATTCAAAGAAAATAACATCCAAGCCACCAATCCTTTACCATATTAACATCCACATCTTTCATCCCTTTATTATTTACAACTTTCTATGAATTAAAGGAAATTCCATTCAATTTAGCGTTTTCTACTCAAGTTGAGAATTTAGGGTTTTACCAAATTTGGGGGGTTTTCTCCTTCATCATAGATATAGGCTTTAACAACATTTATATACATGTTTTTTTGCAAAAAGAATTAAGAAATTTCAAGAAAAAGTCAAGCACAATGGTTTATTTATGTAAGACATAGGTTTAATCCAACAATATCCTCAAATTAGCTCATAAGTCACAACAATACCATGAAATCTCTTCAAAATAAAGAAATAATATGGTAAAAGTATCCCAACCTCAAGTTGTGAAGAGGAAAACTCGAAATACCCAAAGTCGATGATACCACGAACTTCTCTGATCAATAGAAAGCCCTTGACAAGATCTACAACCTTTCCCAATGGACCAATGTGAAAAAATGGCTCTAGCTGAGTGGATCTAAAGATCTAAGTGTAAAAAAGTTAAGCTTAGAGAGAGAAAAGAGAAGTCACAGTTTCAAAGGAAAAGAGAACGAAAAGTAATGAGAGGAAAGTCTTTTGGAACCTATTTATATAGTGGTTACACCCTAATAGAACAATAGCCCCAAAGTCAAATGAAATGAATAAGTCAAAACCCCAAAAAAGTGATGCCAAACCGACCTAAAAATCTTAAATTTTACTCGCAGGGGTCGACCCTTCAGACAGAGGTGTCGAACGTTCAGGTAGAAAAGCTAAGACAAAAAAAAGTGTGCAGCAGGCAAGGGTTGACCCTTGGAACCCCAGGTGTCTACCCTAAATTTCAGCAGCTAATTCTAGATTCAGCTATAGACAAGGGTCAACCCTTCGCAGACCGGTGTCGACCCTTGAGGCCAATAACAAAAGGCAAGTGTCAACACCACCAAGACTAGTGTCGACCCTAGAACTAGATTTCTAAGTTCCCAAACAACTTTTCAACGTATACAAGTGTGAACGAACAATCCCAACAAGTTTAAATCGATTTGTACTCGTCCAAAACCAAGATACAATAACTCCAAAGACTCTCAAAATGAAATAAAGGATTTAAATATACTCCCCAATAGTTTAAAGGACACAAGTGCTACACATTCTTAGGTTGTTCCTAATCTTGTACTGCCTCAATCTTAGAGGAGCCTACAATCCCCTCTAACCCGGATACTACACTGCCTAAGAACTTAACTTCTTTTAACCAAAATTCGCACTTCCCGAACTTAGTATACAATTTGTAGGCTCTAAGTAACTCAAGCACAGCTCACAAGTGTTCCTTATGTTCCTCCTCAGAGGGTGAGTAAATCAAAATGTCATCAACAAAGACAACCATAAAATGGTCTAAGAACTCACGGAAGATCTAATTCATCAAATCCATAAACAAGGCTGGTGCATTGGTTAACCCAAAAGGTATAACTAAGAACTCATAATGGCCATATCGTGTATGGAATGTCATTTTCTGGATATATTCCTCCTTCACTCTCAACTGATGATAATCGAATCTCAAGTCTATCTTAGAGAAGCAACAAGACCACTTCAACTAGCAAACAAATCATCTATACGAGGTAATAGGTACTTGCTTTTAACAGTTACCTGGTTCAACTTCCTACAATTGATGCAAAGTCACAATGTGTCATCCTTCTTCTTGGCAAAGAGAGCCGGTGCTTCCTAAGGCGAAGTACTAGAGCGAATAAAACCTTTATCTAGCAATTCTTGGAGTTAAACCTTCAACTCACTCAACTTGGTGAGAACAAATCTATACGGTGCCATAGAAGTCGGTGTCATGCCAAGCACTAAGTCAATAGAGAACTCAATTTCACGGTGAGGTGGTAAACTAGTAAGATTTTCAAGAAATACATATAGGTATTCAAAACTACCCTTGGCAACTTAACTCGGACCACATCGCTCTCAACCCAAGAATGTAGCAAGAAGGAGACTAAGTTCACCCTGACCAAGCAGATCACACACTGGCAATATGGTTTATCGACTCGGTCCCCCCAAAAATAGAAATAATCACCACTCGAGGTGCACACCGTAACTCTCTGATAGTAACAATCTATAATGGCCCGAAGGATAACAACCATTCCATGCCCAAAATAACATCAAAGCTCAACATGTCAATCAACACAAAAGAAAAAGGAAGCTGGCGATCGGTAGCCTCTATCTCACAACCCCGACACCCCCAGTCCAACACAACCTCACCACCAATAGGTGACTCTACCTTGAGTGGAGATGCTAACTGAGCTACTTCTAACCCCAATGCTAATGCGTATGAAAACGAAATGAAAGAATGAGATGCACCAGTATCAATCAACACATTGGTAATAGAATTACACAACAAGAAGTTATCTCTCACTACCGAAGGTGCTGGCAACAAATCTGGTTTGGTAGCAATATACACACGCCTCATAGGTCAGTGCTCTACTTGCTCACCCTTCGGAGCATAAGTCTGATGCACGAATTGAGCCAAAGAAGCTCCCTGATTGGCCCTCGAGGGCTGCACTCACTGTGTAGGCTAATGGCTCGGTGTCTGTCTCGAACTAGACACACCAGATATGCCACCCGACTGAGAGCAAAAACTCTTCAAGTGCCTTGACTGCCCACACTGAAAATAGGTAGGCGGCTACCCTCTTTCCTAACTCTGGCTCTGAGAACAAGCCGAAGAAAGTGTGGACTTTTTCCCTTCATCCCTCTGTGGGCAAACTACAGACTTGTGGCCCAATTGACCACACTTAAAGCAAGTGATCCCGCATTGACCACCTCTCCCAGAACCCGAACTTGATATTGGAAAAGTAGACCTAGATTGTGCTCCATGGGACTGCCGTGGGGTAAAACCCTTCTGCCGCTTACTGTCCCGTGTCTTCTCTCGAACCCCCTAACTCCTCTACCTAAAGCCTCTCATCATCTCCTCCTCAGTCTGAATTACAGTCTCTAAGTGAGCTGCCGCCTCCACAAGACAACCGTAATCCCTAACTATGGACGTGGTCACCTTGAAAAAGAGTCTGCTCCTCAACCTCCTCTCAAACTCCAAGGAATGGCGTTCCTTCATTGCTACAAGCTTCAGTGCAAACCTCAACAAACTAGTAAAGGCAGCCTCAAACTCTGTCACCGGTGTGCTAAGCTGCTTGAGCTTCAAGAGCTACTCCCTCTAGTTCTCCCTAATAGTGGGAGGCAAAAACCTATCCTAGAAGGTGTTGACAAAAGCCTCCCATGTCACCCCAATATGCCCCTGCACAAACTTCCACCACTGACCCACATCTCCTGTTAGCTGAAAGGATGCTAAGGTCACTTTCAACCAATCAACCTCGATGCCAAGCATCTCGAACGTCTTCACCATCTGCTTTAGCCACTCATTTGCCTTCAGTGGCTCCTTTGGATCCCCTAAAAATGCATCCGAATTCGACCGAAAGAACTCCCTCTTCAGAAATGATGGCCCTGTCTCAGCAACATAGGTGTAGACTTGATTCTCAGCTCTGAGAATGTCCATGGATTCCTGCAAAACTTCAGCCATTTCATGGGCCAAAGCATCCATGGCATGTTGACAAATTGGTTTGGCCACATTGGCCTGACCAACCCCTTTCTCCTGCACTGGAATATCATCTGGTAATGGCACCACCGATTGTCTAGGCCTGCCACGCCTATCACCACGACCACATTCTGACATCCTAGTGAAGGTAACACAATAGATTAGCACATTTACAAATGTGCCGAAGCTAATTCACTTGTGTTGTAAGGCAGTGGACAACAATTAATTCACTCCACATAAGCACTTAGTCACATAAACACGTACGAATTTCCTTCCTAGATAATGATCATTCTGCGACGTTACTAGAGTTCTAGTTAGAAATAGCAGTAATGAAGTGCTCTTTTGACAGGACTTCTAGAAACTCATAGACCCAATTAATATCTTAGAAATTAAATTCCATATCTACTTAGTCACATAAGCATGTTATTACATAGCATACTAGGTTATTCCTAATTTCATCTAGCAAGAGAACCCATTGTGACAAAAACCACTTCCAACGATCCCAAAGTATTCAAACCCGGTAGCTTTAATACCAAGTTGCAACACCCCTAAAATATAACAATAAAACTATCTCATAATAATCTCCCATTTACAGTACTTTCAGAATAGGATCTCTCTTTTGATTCATATGAGTCAATGATTACAAAAGATAACACATGCAACTATACATTCACAAGCCCTAACCCTGGATCTATAGCACGTGTCAATAGCAAGAGATATCAAACCGAAGTAAGAACAGATAAATTAATGCCCTGAAGGCTACAACTTTCCAAGACGGTGGTTGGTTATAACAAAAATGAGTTTAAACTCAACATAAATAAAGCCCTAGGCTTGTACAAAATAATTACAATAGTTAACAAAAATAGAAGCTCTTGGCTCCAAGTCCTCCCAAACTATTGCCTTGGCGGAGGCATATCATCAGCACCTGAAAATAGTTTTCCACATAGGGTGAGCCAAAGCCCAATAAAGATACTCTAACACATTGTATGAATCTTAACAGAGTTATAAGGTGAATGTATATGCGATGCTCGTGCCAAAACATTTTCTTTTCTTTTTCCAAAACCATGCAATGCCAAGTTTGTATCTCAATTCCAGAAACCATTTCCTTTACAATAGAAAACAGGGCAATGGATACAACATTGGGAATTTCTAGGACGTGCTTGCAAGTAGGCTATAAGCATTACCGATTCGTCATTTTTACCAGTACTAACCGGAAGGCTCGACACTTAACCGCATGGGTTTCTGGACTTTCACCAAGGACACACAATCCAAAATAATACCACAACTGCACTCCTACCCAAATTCACCAAGGTATTGACCCCTTTTGCTCAAAATGGTGTACATTTTCAATGTGTAATCATGCTATAGTGCTCAATGCAATTGGATGAGAAAATAGTTTCAATTCACCTAATTCTCATAGAATTTCTACAACAATCAAAGCTATCCTCCACCAATGCCCCAAAACAAATATCACTAAATAGATAATTAATTTCAACAAAGATATACTTTTTCAAAATCACAAGATGGGAACGATAATACATATCCCACTCCACCACCACCACCATCATCATCATCATCATCATCATCATCATCATCATCATCTTTCCAATTCCATAAAACCAACATCAATTACATTTTCTCTTTACAAAATCACAGGTTCACAGTTTAGGGAAAAATCCCCTTTTCTTTATAAATCAATTTCATGCATAAAAATACATCATTTTACAACCACTCACCCATACTTACAATTCCACAACCATTTTCAAGAACCCACTTGAAAACTGTTATTTTGATGTGACACCAAAACTCTAGGTTTTATCTAAAAATCCCCAAATCACAATACCTTTTTTTAAAAAAAACAAATAACTAAGTTAAAAATCATAAAAAGGGTCAAAGTAATCCCTACATCAAAGAAGAAGCTACAAAGAAATGATGGGTAAATCTCAACCAAGCCGAAATTACGTACATCTCTAATTAGAACGAAACCCTCGACGTGCTCTCTCTTTTTATCAAAAGGAGTAGGGTGTAGAAATTGATGGATCAAGGTGTATTCAGGTCAAATGTTCGAGAACTTGAGAGAGAGAGAGAGAGAGAGAGAGAGAGAGAGAGAGAGAAAAGAGCTAAGAGAGAGAAAGAGAGAGAGATGTGAAAAAGTGACTCAAAAAGGTGACTTTCCAACCTAATATACGCACAAACCGCTCGAACGCAGGAATAGTCGCTCGAACGACCAGACGCAACAAGTGAGACTGCTAGAGCGAACAAAGTGAACGCTTGAGCGAAGAATACCACCTCGTAGTACTTTTATAGATCTGCAAAAGTACTGAGAGTTCCAAAAGACCGTTCGAGCGCAAAAAGGACCGTTCGAGCCAAGATCGCTCAAGCGCAACAAACACCGCTCAAGTGAAGCATGCCATACTACTAGTAGTTTTGTAGACCTGCAAAAGTACTGAAAAATCTCACAGTTCAGTCGAGCGCATGAAAGTTCGCTCAAGCAAACATGCCCAAATCTAGGTTGCACAGTTTTAAAAAGACTAACTCTCTACCTATTCCAAACACAACAATGATACTCTAATAGCCAAACTCAAGGAAGTACGAGATGAATAAAGACATGAACAATGATATCGTGAACCAAAAACAATAGACGGATCGGGTCTAAACCAGAATCGTTATAACATTACATCCTCGAAATTCTAAATCCAACACAAAACAACTATTTTTAAATCCACATAACAAAGATTCAATCATCATCATAACCATGACCCAGCCACCGGTCATTCATTCTCGTAACGACAACTAACAAGGTTTTTGAACATTGATTATACAATTCACTTTCCCGAAACATATACAATGTTTTACATGTAACCAACATTACAAAATTTTCAATACAAGTTTCAAACATCAACAAAAAGGTCTGGATACTTCTCATGGAATTTTGCCTCACGTTCCCAAGTTGCCTCCTCAACCCCGTGGTGTCGCCACAACACCTTTACCATTGGAATTGTCTTACCTCGCAAGACTTGGTCTTGTGTTTCGAAGACTTTAACCGGTCTCTCCTTATATGAGACATCCTCATCTACCTTTAACTCAGTCCAATCCAACACATGTGACGTATCCTGCTCATACTTCCAAAGCATACAAACATGAAACACATCATGAACCCCTAAAAGTTGTAGCGGCAAACCCAAACGATAAGCTACCTCCCCAACATGCTCTGAGATCTCACAAGGCCCAAACCTCATCAAACCCTGTCTAGGTGATATCTTCAGGAAGACACGATCTCCTCCCTCAAATGATAACGGTCTCCTTCTATGGTCGGCATAACTCTTTTGGCGACTCGGAGCCGAACCAACCTCTTGAGGATAAGTGAAACGTTCTCTGTTATTTCCCGGACTAACTCAGGACCTAACGTATGTGTGTCACCCACCTCGGCCCAATACATAGGAGATCTACACGGTCGGCCATACAAGCCCTTAAACGGTGCCATGCCAATACTCGCCTGAAAGCTATTGTTGTAGGCAAACTCCACTAAGGACAAGTGCCTCTCCTACAACCCCTTAAAGTCAAGAACAAAACCCCGAAGCATATCCTCCATAATCTGAATGGTACACTCTGACTGCTCGTCTATCTGAGGATGTTATACGGTGCTAAATGTCAATCTAGTGCCCAAGGCATTCTGTAAGCTCTGTCATAACCGAGCCGCGAAATGCGGATCTCTATCCGAAACAATAGTCACAGGGACCCCGTGAAGCCACACTATGTCTCTAACATAAAGGTCGGCCAAATAATCTACTGAGTCACTCGTGCGCATAGGTATAAAGTGTGTCGACTTGATCAACTGATCAACTATCACCCACACGACATCATTACCCTATTGAGTTCTCAGAAGATCCACAAAAAAATCCATCGTGACATGTTCCCACTTCCACTTAGCTGTGGGCAAAGGTTGTAACAAACCTGTTGGCCTCTAATGCTTGGCCTTCACTTGTTGACAAGTTAGTCTCCTCAATACAAACAAGGCTACGTCTCTTTCTTCATCCCCCTCCACTAAAACTGGCGACTAAGGTCATGATACATCTTTGTGCCTCCCAGATGTACCACAAGGCGCAAATGGTGGAACTCTCGGAATACCTCCTCTCTACCAGAATTCGGCACGAAAAGGTGGTCAATGTATCTAACACTCGAGTTAGAATACACATTTATGCCCTTCTCTACCTTCCCACTAGATATCTTCTCCTGGATGGACTCTACCTCATGGTCACCCTGTTGTGCTTCTATAACTTGGCTCACAAGTGTAGTTTGCGAAACTATAGTAAATAAAGCTACCGACCTAACAAACTCGCCAAGTTGTAAGTCAAACTCGCCAATAGTGCCCAATATCTCCTATTCCTGAATGGCAATACTAGCTACATTGCTAATGGACTTCCTATTCAAAGAATCATCTACTACATTGGCTTTCCCCGGGTGACAATGTAATTCAAAGTCATAATCTTCCATAAACTCCATCCACCTTCTCTGCCTCCAATTCAAATCCTTCTGTGAAAACAGATACTTCAGACTCTTGTGATCGGAGAATACCTCAAACCTCTCACCATAGAGATAATGTCTCCAAATTTTCAAGGCAAAAATCACAGCTGCTAGCTCCAGGTCATGAGTAGGATAATTTCTCTTGTGTGTTTTCAATTGACGTGAGTTATAAGCTACTACCTTCCCTTCCTGCATCAAGACACAACCCAAGCCTTCGTAAGACGCATCACAATACACTACATAGCCCAAATCCCTCTCTGGATCGATCAACACTGGAGTAGTGGTAAGTCTGACCTTAAGTTCTTGAAACGATGTCTCGCAAGTCTCACTCCACACAAACTTAATTCCTTTTCTCGTCAGTGGTGAGGCTAATCTGGAGAAATCCTTCACAAAATAGCGGTAATACCCAACTAACCCGAAGAAATCTGGATCTCAAAGACATTCTTAGGTTGTTCCCAATCTTGTACTGCCTCAATCTTACTGGAGTCTATAGTCACCCCTTCCCCGGATACTACATGGCCTAAGAAATTAACTTCTTTCAACTAGTGTTTGAACTTCCTGAACTTAGCATACAATTTGTGGGCTCTAAGTAACTCAAGCACAACTCACAAGTGTTGCTTGTGTTCCTGCTCAAAGGGTGAGTAGATCAAAATGTCATCAACAAAGACAACCACAAAACGGTCCAAGAACTCACGAAAGATCCGATCCAACAAGGCCGGTGCATTGGTTAACCCAAAAGGGATTACTAAGAACTCATAATGGCCATATCATGTATAGAATGGTGTTTTCTGGATATCTTCCTCCTTCACTCTCAACTGATGATATCCCGATCTCATGTCTATCTTAGAGAAGCAACAAGACCACTTCAATTGGTAAAACAAGTCATATATACGAGGTAATGGGTACTTGTTCTTAACAGTTACCCGGTTCAACTTCCGATAATCGATACAAAGTTGTAATGTGTCATCCTTCTTCTTGGCAAAGAGAGCCAGTGCTCTCCAAGGCGAAGTACTAGGGTGGATAAAGCCTTTTATTTGGAAATTCTTGGAGCTGAACCTTCAACTCACTTAACTCCGCAACATAACCTCACCACCAACAGGTGACTCTTGCTTGAGTGGAGATGCTAGCCTAACCACTTCTAACCCCAATGCTGATGCGAATGTAGACGAAATGAAAGAATGTGATACACCTGTATCAATCAATACATTGGCAAAGACTTACACAACAACAAGTTACCTCTCACTACCGAAGGTGTTGGCAACAAATTTGGCGCGGTAGCAGCATACACACCCCTTGTAGGTCTCTACTCTACTTGCTCACCTCTCAGAGCATAAGTCTAATGCGTGGATCGAGCCAAAGAAGCTCGATGTTAGGCCCTCAAGGTCTGTGCTGACTGTGTAGGCCGAAGGCTTGATGTCTGTCTCCAACCAGATACACCAGATGTTCCACCCAACTGAGGGTAAAACTTCCTCAAGTGCCCTAACTACCCATACTGATAACAGGTAGGTAGCTACCCTCTCCCCTGACTTTAGCTCTAAGAACGAGTAGAAGATGATGCGGACTGTTTCCCTCTACTCCTCTGCAGGCAAACTACAGACTTGTGGCCCAGCTGACCACACTTGAAGCAAGTGATCCCTCCCTCACCACTTCTCCTAGAACTCGAACTCCGTACTGAAAAAGTAGACCTAGACTGTGCTTTCTAGGATAGCTGTGGGGTAGAACCACTCTGCTTCTTACTATCCCGAGTCTTCTCCTGAACCTCCTAACTCCTCAGCCTAGAGTCTCTCATCCTCTCCTCCTCGGTTTGAATTACGGTCTCTAAGTGAGTCGCTGCCTCCACAAGATGATCGTGATCCTTAATCAAAGACGTGGCCATCTTGAAAAGGAGTCTGGTCTTCAACTTCTTCTCAAACTCCAAGCAATGGTGTTCTTCCGTCACAACAAGTTCCAGTTCAAACCTCGACAAACTAGTAAAGGCTAACTCAAACTCTGCCACCGGTGTGTTAAGCCACTTGAGCTTCAAGAACTACTCCCTCAACTTCTCCCTAACAGTGGGAGGCAAAAAATGGTCCTGGGAAGCATTGACAAAAGCTTCCCAAGTCAGCTCAATGCACCCCCGCACAAACTTCCACCACTGATCCACATCTCCCTTCAGTTGGAAGGATGCTAAGGTCACTTTCAGCCCATCGTCCTCGATGCCAAACGTCTAGAACATCTTCACCATTTGCTCTAGCCACTCATTTGCCATCAGTGGCTCCTTCGGATCCCCCAAAAAACTCATCCAGATTCAACCGGAAGAACTCCATCTTCAGAAATGACGGCCCTGTCTCAACAACATAGGCTTGGACTTGATTTTTAACTCTAAGAATGTCCATGGCTTCTCGCAAAGCTCTAGCCATTTCATGGGCCAAAATGCCCATGGCCTGCTGACTAACTGGTTCGGCCACATTAGCCTAACCAAACCCTTCATCCTAGGCTGGAGTATCATTCGATAATGGCATCTCCTATCATCTAGGGTTGCCACGCCTAACACCACAACCACGTCCCGACATTGTAATGAAGGTAACATAATAAATTAGTATATTTACAAATGTGCCGAAGTTAACTCACTCATTTGCTAATGTGGTGGACAACAATTAATTCACTCCACATAAGCACGTAGTCACATAAACACATACGAATTTCCTTCCTAGATAATGATCGTTCTGGGATGTTGTCGGAGTTCCAGTTAGAAATAGTAGTGGTCAAGTGCTCTTCTAACAGGACTTCTAGAAACTCATAGACCCAATCAATATCTTAGAAATTAAATTCCATACTCATTTAGTCACACAAGCATGTCATTGTAGCTTGCCTTTTTCACACCCCCTTTCGGAAGGTTTGAAAAAAATGCCTACAGTGCGGACTCCCGTGGTTCTGAATCTAATCTCACAAGTGTAACATGAAATTGATAATCACCAAAGAGTCCAAATCCAGCAAATCATTTTGGGAAACTAATTTCGAATCAAAATGCCAAAATTGGACCGCTTTTGCCAGATACAGAGTCGCCGCCTAAATATTTTATTTTGGGAAAATTTAGGAAACCCATGACTCGTGCCAAAGGCCATGTATCTGTCATCACCAAAGTTGCCTCGGCTCGGGAACTTGAGTACAAGAGGGAAAGGTTATGAATTGAGCACCCCCGCTCGTCCGATCAAAGATCGGCCTCTACTAATCATGATATGATCTTTTATAAACATTATGCTTTCTTATATTGGTTATTTAGGCTAGCTTAATATGTGATGCGCACAAGCAAGTATAGACTAGTTTGCTCAAATTGGAACAATTCAACTCACGTTTGTTTGCGAAAATGGTTTGAATTTTGCCACCTCAGGTGGCTTAAAGGTTTGCGGATTTGCCACCAAACATAGTGGGCTTAAAACATGATTTGCCACTCAACAAAGTGGACTTAAAACTTACATTCATTGAATCGTTCCAATTCAGACAAGCATTCATCCACAAGCATTCAAGTGGTTTAGCATTTAAGCACATAGCCTCGTGGCAAGCATGCTAATCACAACAACATTCACATTCATACAAGTATTCTAAAGCATAAAAACTCACCTAGTACTCCAAGCTAAGAAAACATGAGTTAGAAAACTATGCATGATTCCTAACTATACGAGATGCCTAATGCGGCACATGCAATATGCGATTAATAGGCTCGGCTACTAAGCATGGCATTTAATTCAATTTAAACAACATGCGATTAAACACGTATTCAAAGAATTATTGAAATGGCAATGTAGTTAGAATGATGCGCCAAGCCTCGGTGCATGCAATACAAGATGAATGGATGTAAGCATGAGATATGCTAATTGAAACATGACCCTAATCTAACCATCAAAAGTGGTTAAGTAAAAAGGAGAACGATGTGGGTTTAGAAAAACATGCACACACACACGCACACTTATTACAACATTACGCCCTCGCGAAGGAGGGTCCGAATGAATAAGAGCTAACTAGCTAGCTAATTAAACTAATCTAATTAAGCTAATTAGACTAATTATTACAAGCCAAATGAATAACTAGCTAAGCTAATTACTAATTATTACAACACTTTAACTAACTAGCAAACTAAGTAATTAATTTTCAACACAAATGCATACGAACTAAGCATTTAATACATTAGCCTATGCTGCCACTACTCTGCCTCAGGAAGTGGAAAATGCACATGCTCAGTTTTGGCTCGAAAAGACCTCTATTTTTCTCTTGAAAGCCTCTATTTGCAGGGTTGAGAATTTCCAGAACCTTTCTGCTCCATCTTACCAAAATCAATTGAGGTTTGCATCAGTGGCCTGCAGGCCATGGATGGCTGTTGCCGGCCCTCTGCCAGCCAAAAGGGAGGGTTTACCGGCCATTGATGATGCACTGTCGACCACTAACGATGCATTGCCAGCCACTGATGCATTGGATCACCATGCTGCAACAAAGTACAAACAGAGTGTAGACACCCCATTTTTGACCGACCCTAAGACTCGAACGTCATCGTTTGTGCACGCGATGATTGTGCATGTTTGTGCTTGTTTCGAGTGCCCGAACATCTCGGCTGAGCGCCTTGTCTTTGAGCCTCTAAACCCTCTGTGTTTTGGCCTTGTTTTTAGGCCAAACCTTGGTGCCTCTTGGCTGAAGGAGAGTGGGGCCTTGCCAGCCACTTTTGGTAGTTGCTAGCCACATTTTCTCCTTGCCAGCTAGTTGAAGTGGCCGGCCAGCCATTTAACTGGCTGGCAGCCAATTTTTCTCCTTTTTAGATATTTTAAGATCTTTTGAGCCAATTGTGGCTCACTGAACTCATCCTCCATACACTATGGAGGGATTGAGCAAGCCTTTTGGCTTGCATTGCCTATATAAGGGGAGCTTCCTCCCCCTATTTGAGGGTTCAGATTTTTCAGAGCAAAAAATCTCCCTCTCTCTCTAGAATTCTCCCTCCCTCTCTATATTGTGCTATATTAAGCCTTAAAGTGTTGTTTCTTCACACTTTTGCACCCAAACACCTACTCAAACACCTTCACTTTGAAACTAAGGTCCATTGAAGATTGTTTTGAGGTCTTAGACTTGGTTTTGGCTCAGAATTGTTGCTGAATTTGCTGTCTTGTTGTCGTTCTTCAAGGGTAAGACACTTGTCCCTTTTAAGCTTTGTTTTGATTAAGAGCTTTGTCACCTTTGCATGCTACTTTAAAGTTGGTTTTAGCCTCTTAATAACTCTATTTTTAAGGCTTTAAAATATTGGTTTAAGCCTTGTGTGGTTAGGGGGGTGGCTCCCCTCTTTTGTTCTTTGGCTTGTTAAGCCTCTTAAGCCACCTCTCTAAGCTTTCGAATCACCCCTTGCTTGGCCTTTTAACCACTGAAACTTAGAGGAATTTCAGTGGTAAAAGTTGTTCTTGTGGTCCAAAATAGGAGAGGGTGATCCCCTCTCCTTGTATTCTTGTTTGCTAGTATTGGTGGCCTAATACATGAGCATGTGTTTCTCCCTTTTTGAAGCTTAGTCAAAACATGTTTTTGTGACTTTTTGGACCTACCATAAATTTTTTTTTGGTTGGTTTGGTCATTGGTTTCTTGCATCTTACACTTGTAGTGTAATCCTACTTGTTGGCCTAACATGCTTCATGTTTCATGCCTCTCATTCTAGCATGTGTATGCTCCACTCCAGCATGTTTTTGGCTTTGATTTAGCATGCTTTAGGACTGTTTTGAATGGTTTTGGCCATGTGGTTCATGCTTTGTATAGCTATAGTATATTTGACCTTGCTAGTCTTGAGTTTTGAAACCCCTAACATGCCTTATTTGTGATATTTGCATGATATGGAATCATTTGGCATGTAAATTCATAGCATATATCATTGTCTCACTCTCACATATATCACTCTTTCACTGTGTTTGAGAGTTGAGTCTCCGTGCCTTGTTTGCAGGCCATCAAATGAGCATGCTTTCCTTGTATTCTATGCCTTAATTTCAGCATATTTAGGCTATTGTTTTGGCATGATATAGCTCTATTTTGGGCTAGTTTGGTTGTTTGTGCATTGTATTGCATGTCTCTTGTGTAAAGCCCTAGACTAGCTTTGAGTTCTAAGGACCCTAACATGCTATACTTGTGTTGTTTGCATGATATGCCATCATTTGACATATGATTTCAGTGCTTGTACCTGTGTCATGCTCTCATATATATCACTCTTTCAATGCTTTTGAGAGTTATGTTTTATGCCTTGCTTGCGAGCCAATACGTATACCTGTTTGTCTAAGCTTTTGGGCTACTGTTTCAGCATGTTTTAGCCTTTGTCTTGGCATGCATAAGGTCTGTCCAAAGCTGGTTTGACCATTTGAGATTGATAGTGCATGCCTCTTATGTATTTCTCTTTACTAGCTTGAGTGCCCTTATCCCTTAACATGTCTTGCATGCATTGCTTACATGATAGAGTCTTGTGCATGCCACTTTAGCATTGAAAGATGAGCATGATGTTTGCATTGCATTGTGTTTGGATCGGACGTTAATCCAAACACAAGGAATGTGGCACGTTTCAAACTCAAAGTGATGAAACGTGTTACGTTTCTTGGTCGCTAACACTCTTGATCAAGCATGATAGAGTGGAGGCTCTCTTGTGTGTTGTTTGTGCATTCATCAACATGGTGCAAGTTTGGTCCTCGGCCATCACGCATTGAGGTGCTTGGTTGGTGGTTCGAGAGTTGAGTGCCACGCTCCTTTGAGCTTGAGACATGATAAGGAGTGTGGTAGTACACACATTGTCTTATAAATACATTGTTGTGCCTCTATTGTTTTCTGTTGCAGCAAAACCAGTAGCCTGTAGAAAAACTAGCCGACCAGCCAGTGGCACTAGCCGACTGGCCAGCCAGTTTTAGTGGCTGGCAACAACTTTTTCTAGCTGGCATCTCACCAACAGATTCCTGTGTTGAAGTAAGGGCAGTCTGGAGGTTGGCACAATTTTCAGAGCTCAAGGCAAGTGCAAACAGTGGCAATTGACAGCATGGTAATGGATTTCCGAGCAAACGCCAACCGAGCATGCATCTTCAACCTCTTGGAACAGGGCTGAGGCAATGTGATTTGTAATTAGCTTTGCTTATTAGTTAGCTTAAATTGGTAATTTAATTAATTGGTTTGTTAATTAATTAAGTGTTGTAATAATTATTAAGTAGTTTACTAGTTATTCGTTTGTTGTGTAATAATTAGTCTAATTAGTTTAATTAGATCAGTTAGTTAGCTTAGCTTATTGTAGCTAGTTGGCTTATTATTCGGACCCTCCGTCGACAGGGCAAATGTTGTAATAAGCATGCGTATGTGTGTCCATGTCTTCCAACCCCACTTCTTTCTCCCTTTTGCTTAACGCTTTCGATGGTTAGTTTAGGGTCATTTTCAATTAGCATACCTTATGCTTGCATGTTTGCATCATTCATTTGTCTTGCATGCACCGGGCTCGGCGCATCATTCAAACTGCATTGTACTTCAATACATATTTGAATACATGTTTCAAAGCATGTTGTCAAATTGTTGCATTTCATATGCCATCTTAGATAGTCGAGCCCATTTAGTTGCATTATTGCACGTACTTAACATAGTTAGGATCATGCATGGATTTCTAATTAGCTTCTGTTTTGGCTTGGAGTACACTGTAAGTGTTTATGCTTTAGCATCCTTGCATGTGTGTGAGTGTTGCCATGATAGCATGCTTGCCATGAGGCAATTTGCTTAAATGCTAAACTGCATGAATGCCTGTGGATGAAGGCTTTATTACTTGAATTGGAATAATTCGTCAAAATGTGAGTTTTAAGCCCACTTGGAGTGGCAAATCATCATGTTCTAAGCCCACATTGTTTGGTGGCAAATCCGCATTTCTAAGCCCACTTGAGGGTGGCAAATTCAAACCATTTTAAAAAACGAACATTGAATTGTTTTGTTCCAATTTAGACGATCTAGTTTATACTTGTATGCTGTGCGCATCACATAGTAATATAGCTAATAACCGGAATAATTGACAAGAACACATGAGGTTTATAAAACAACATATCATGCTTAGTAGAGGCCGATCTTTTGATCAGGCGAGCGGGGATGCCCATTTTAGGACCTTCCCCTCTCGTACCCAAGTGCCCGAGCTGAGGTAACTTTGGTGATGACGGACACGTGGCCTTTGGCACAAGTTAAGGTTTCCTAAATTTTTCCAAAATAAAATATTTAGGTGGCGACTTTATAATCTGGCAAAGCAGTCCATATTTGGCGCTTTTTGATTAAAATCAGTTTTCCAAAACGATTTGGCAGATTTTGACTCTTTGGTGATTTATCAATCTTACATTGCACTTTGTGATATTAGATTCAGAACCGTGACCGGAGTCCGAACTATAGTAGCTAGAACCCAATTCGCGCCCTCTCCGAAAGGGGGGCGCACAGAGGAAGTTCGGGCGGTCTACGCGGAGCAAAAAGAGGTTTTTTTCCAAGGGTTGTTTGCACAATTCACCTCTCCTTTTCATGGGCAAATCCAAGGAATTGTGAACTTAAATCACAAACCACCAATCAAAGCAATTTCATTGCATGATAGCTTGTGCTTCAAGGTGTGCAAGCTTAATAAATGCAAAGCGAAACACTCAAGAACTATCACCCTATCATGCATGATCAAGGGAAATGGAGACTTAGGAATGTGGCACATTTAATCACTTTGAGTATGAAATGCCCCATTTTCCTTGTGCTCAAACTAACGTCTAATTTGAACACATGTAATGCAACACAAAAGAATGCTTATCTTGCCTCTTTTACTTACCAATTTTGTTTAGATATTTTAATTACCAACCATCCTTTAATCGCATTAAGTCCAAATGGTGAATTAAGTCCTCTAAGTGGAAAGAAAGCTCAAACCAAAGGTTGTTTTAGGCATGAAAGAGACCTCATGCCATTGGTAATGAACCCCCAAAGGGACTAAACCAATAAGCACAAAGCCTCAATTTCATGTTTTAAACAAGTAAATGGTTTGAGCCACTTTCAAAGCAAAAATAAAACCAAGAAAGGAGGGAGATTGCAGAGATGGTTAAGTGCTGAAAATGAGTGACAAAAACATAAACAAATGCTATCAACTCAAAAAAAAGAGGTGCCTAGAGCCTAAAACACCATGCTTGTGAGGACTGTTGCACTACAACCATACAAAACAAGACTCAACTAACCCAAACAGCCCAAAAAAGAGCTAAAGCGGGCTATTTCAGAGGCAAAAACATGCTGGAATTAAGCTAAGCTAAGCTAGAAAAACATGCTAAGATATGAGGTTAACTAGATTAGCAAACAAGACACAAGGAGGGGAGGCTAACCCCCCCAATTTTGAACTTCAAAATGAGTTTTTTGCCACTAAAAAACCTCTAAAATTCAATGGTTAAAGGGCCAAAAAAAGTTAGTTTTAAAATTTGAAACAAAAGTGCAAAGGCCTTAACAATAAGGGATAAAGAGGGATGAACCACCCCCTAACCTTTAATGCCCCAAAACACCAATTTCAGCCCATGAAAACAAAGTTTTTCATAGCTCAAAACTAGCCCGTAACAGTAGGAAAAAGATGGAAAAACAAGTATGCAAAGCAAGCTTCATAGACTAGTATTATACCCCTTGAAGAGAAAAGTGATTCAAAGTAACAATTCAAGCCCAAAACAACTTCTAGAGCTCCAAGAGGTCCTCAAACAACCTCAGCTCAAAGGTGATCACTTTCGGTTAAGGGTTGATGTGCAAAATTGTACTGTAAGTAGGCAAAGGTATAAAGAAATACAAGAGAGGGAAATCTAAAGAGAGAGAGAAAAAAATTAAGTCTTAATTCTTCCAACCTTAAAACATGAGAGAGGGCCTCCCTATATATAGAAAATATGAATTCCATACAAAGAGATCCAGCCCTCTACGTGTGGACAGATGCAAGTCTCTGTGCAACTAGCTGGCACAGCTGGCACAAAATATCTGCAGAAAACACAGGTGGCCGGCCAACCATCAGTGATGGCCGTCAAGGCACATCAATGGCCGGCAGGATAAAAGCCCTGGCTGGCAGCCCCCATAGATGGCCGCTAGACCACCAAAAGTTGTAGGGAACAGAGACCAAGACATGGTCCAAAAAGGAGACAAAATGAGAAGCGTGTCAAACGGGATGATTATGTTGGTTGCTTTATTTTAGCAATTTTTAGACCTTTCCATTCTTTAGTCCATTAAGTCCAAGGTGATGATTATGTCCACTAAATGAGAAACATGTCAAACGGGAAGTGATTCTCAACATGAAAGAGAGACTATGCCATTTACGATGAACCTCTGTAGAAATTAAGCCATTAAGCATGGATCCCTAGCTCATGTTTTGAACAACCATCAACCCATTGAAACAACTCTCAAATTAAAGAAATGGATGATAGGTTTCTTGTTCAAATGAGGTTCTTAAACACGGAAATTAAACAAAGAAAGGCCATGAACAACATATAACAAGTTATATATGCGAACATATGAGACAACAAGCAAACTAATCAAAGCATGAATTAATTAAATAACCTAGGACAACCCTAAAACAGCCCTTAATGGGTGAAAAACAGTGGCTCAAAGTGCATGAAAAGAGCCCAAGAACCTAAACAACAAAGAAAGAAAATAAGGCTAGTAAGCAAGAACAAGGATGGGTGGCTAAACCCTCCACTTTTGAACCTCAAAGCATGATTTTTAGCCTCTTTTAAACTCTGAAAATCAATTAGAAAGCAAAGAAAGGGGTGTAAAAACAAGGGTTTCAACTATAGGTGAATGTGTAGGAAAGAGTGGTAACTCTCTCTACCCTTTGGTAGCTATCCAAACCCAAGCTTAAACACTTTAAAGAGGATCAAAACAATACAAAAATACAAGAACTAGATAGCAAGAGATAGCAAAGAGAGCAAGAGAAGAGATAGTAAGTTTATACCTCTCAAGAAGGTAAGCTCTTTGTTGTGAATCAAACTTGGTCCAAACACACTCTCAAACTTGAATTGTGATGCTCAAGGCTCAACCAAGGTTCCAAGGCTAAGGTGTGAAGGTGTACATGGTGTATAGATATAGGTTAAAGGCGGTAAGCTTGCTCAAAGGTTGCTTGTACAAGAAGAAGGAGCTCTCATTAAAGGTGGCAAGCTTGCTCAAAAGTTTTTTGATGCATCATTAAAGCTTCATTTGGTATTGGTTACGGTAGCCAACTTTTTTGTATTGGGACTTTTTTAGCCTAGCTTTTTTAGCCTCGTTTGGTTTTTGGTTTTAGTCTTTTTTGACTTTTGCAAAAGAGAAAGTGTAATGATTATGGTTTGAACATGACATTTTGTCTTATTAGCTTATATAGCCTATTTTGTCTTTTTGTGCTTTTTCAGACCCAAAATATTTACCAAACGATGACTAATTAAAAACACCACTTGACCAACATCTCATGGTATTTTAGGATTGTTGATTAATTACACTTTAATGTGGGTTTCACACATTAAAGAACGTAAAAAAAAATATAGAAATAAAACCTTCCCTCGTATATCAAATTTGACAGGGAGAGAGCAATGTTAAATGGAATATAATAAAATAGTAGCTTGATAGGGATTATTGAGGATGCTAAATACGCTAAATCTTATATCAATGGTGTTTGGGGTGAATAATAACATATGAGTGGAAACATTTTTCAACTTCCAAATGAAGTGAAAAGTGGCACAAGACTTATGAGAAGTGTATAGTATATTTAAATTGAGCCTAATTTCTTATAATTTTTGTTAGATCTATTAATCTAATTAAGTAATATTAACGAAATATAAAACAACTCAAACTATCAATTGTCCAAATAGATCTGCCCTATGCCTAACGCTAAATTTGTTTTGGCAAAAAACATTTTTCACATTTTTTCATATTTGGTACGACGAAAAATAACAATTAACGGAAAAACATTTTGTATAGTCAACGGAAAATAAACTTATTTGGACAGAAAATGTTTTCCAAACTAAACTTTTACCAATGTCACCACATTGCCGCCGCCACTACCACCATCATTAAAAATTGTTAATTGACTTGATGATTTGTTAATAAAGAAAAAAATTATTATGAAATTAAAAATTTTAAGAGGCAGGATATGATATCCATAACCACATGGACAAATCGTATTTTAAGTAAATTCTAAGCTTTCATTTGGGTTGAGTGATTTGGACAAAAAAGGGGGGGAAAATGGAGAAATAAATTTCAATTCCTTATTTGGATTACTAAATAGGAAAGAAATAGAAAGAAGTGGGAAGAAATGGAGAGAAACACATTTCTCTCATAACCCAAATTTTCAATGTCTCCAAAAGTTGAGAGAAATGAAACCAATTAAATTATAGCGATTTCGGTTTTGATCCGACCCTTGTTGTATCCCAGACTCGAGTTTCATGGTGTCATATTGTTGTTCACATCTTATTCCCCTTGTATCTCCTTAAATTTGGCTATTGGATTGTTGTGATTGTGTTTGGGACAGGTTGGTTGCTTAGTTTCCAGACTCTTGTTGGCAGAGTTTTGCTCTTCTGCTCGAGCAGCACTTCTTGTGCTCGAGCAGGCTTTGTGAACTCTCAGTACTTTTGTAGGTCTGTAAAACTACTACGAAAGTGTATTCTACACTCGAGTGGTTCTTTCTGCGCTCGAGCGACCCTTTTTTGCACTGGAGCATTGGTCTGTTGTCTGCAAAACTATTAAGAGTGTGCATTCTGCGCTTGAGCGTCACTTATTGCACTCGAGCGGACTGTGCATATATCAGTTCACAGCGGCAACTTTTTACATCACTTTTTCATATCTTTCTCTCAAAACCCTAGATCGAGACCTGCTCTCTCTAAAACCTACCTTCTCTCTACATTTTTTACCTAGATATAGTGGTTTCTCTACCCTACTCTCTTTGGTAAAAAGGTAGAGCGTCTCAAGGGCTACATTTATATCCGAATAGAGTTGTATTTGAGCATCTTTGAAGTTTCCTCCTCGCTTTGCTCGACTTGTAGCTTTGAGATAGGGACTTTCTACACTCTCCTATGATTTTTAACTTGGTTATTTGTTGTTGTGTAAATAATGTTGGGATTTGAAGGATTTTAGACAAACCAAGGGTTTTGGTTTAAAACCAAAAGAGGGGTTTTCAAATGAAGGTATTGAAAATGGTTATGGGTATAGATATGAGGATGTGTTATTTGTTGATTTTCACACATAGGTTGGATTTAGAAGAAAATGAAGTTTTGCCCTAAAATGTTTCAAATAAATATTTTGTATAAATAATGAAATTGGTATTGGAAATATGAAATTAGATGAATGTTTATATAAATGGTGGAGTCGAATGTGTATTATCTCTCACCTATGGAAATTTACATAATTTATCTATCTTGGAGACTGTATAGCTGTTCAGAAATATCTGTTTTAGGCTATTGGTGGAGGATAGCTATGATTATTGTAGAAATTGCATGAGGATTAGGTGAATTGAAACTAATCTCTTAACTGCTGTCAATGAATATGACTGCATTTTAGTACATTATATATGTATGATATGTGAGAGAAGAAAGGAGATGTACTCTATGTTTGGGAGAAAAAAGAGAATGGACTCCATTGAATTAAGTTGACTTGTGTGTCTAGGGTGAAAGTCCCGAAAACCGCACGTATACATTGGTGCCGATTCCTGTAGACGAAATTTTTGTAAAATGGCAAATTTGAAGTGTTTGTGTAATGATTGTATTGGTTAGAGAACCACTGAGTTGTAGTCTCAGTTGGATTGTCTAGATAACAATGGACTTGGCTCATGGATTGAGGTGAAATGAATAAAATAAAGATGGATTGAGATATGAAACTTGCACTACTACAAAAATAGTTAAAGATCACACTTTGACAAAAAAAGAAAAAAAAGATCTCACTTTTATTGGAAGTGTGATAAAAAAAAAAATTAGATTGATATTTTAGTCACACTTAATTTGATTGAGTGTGATAATATTTATTTTTTATGTCGCTTTTCAATTAAGTGTGATTATATATATATATATATATATATTTTTAATCACACATTCTAATTAAAGTGTGATTATATATACACTACTACTTTGTAATCACACTTTTTAAACAAGTGTGATTATATATATATATTTTTTAATCACACCTTCTAATTAAAGTGTGATTATTTATATATTTTTTAATCACACCTTTTAATTAAAGTGTGATTATATATACACTACTACTTTTTAATCACACTTTTTTAAGTAAGTGTGATTATATATATATATACATATATTTTTTTTTTAATCACACATTCTAATTAAAGTGTGATTATTTATATATTTTTTAATCACACCTTTTAATTAAAGTGTGATTATATATACACTACTACTTTTTAATCACACTTTTTAAGTAAGTGTGATTATATATATATATTTTTTAATCACACATTCTAATTAAAGTGTGATTATATCACTACTGCAAAAACAGTTAAAGATCACACTTTGATAAATGAAAATATCTCACTTTTATTAAAAGTGTGGTAAAAAAAAATTAGATTGATATTTTAATCACACTTAATTTAATTGAGTGTGATAATATTTATTTTTTATGTCCCTTTTTAATTAAGTGTGATTATATATTTATATATATATTTTAATTAAGAGTGATTATATTTAGTATTTATTTATATATATGTATATATATAGTAGTATCCATAGTTGAACAAATCAAACCCCATCTCTCCCCGTCTCCTCGTCTACCCCTCTCACCCTCTCACTACTCACTTAGCAATAGCTAGGGTTTTATTATCTTTCTCTCCCCTATAGAAACCCTAGCGTTGAAACTCCCATCCCCAACAACAACAATCACCATCAGTGTTGGATCTACCATCACCGATCCGCCCCTATTGCCCATCGCGCAGCCTTCTGCCGCAGAACCACCACCTTAGTGCCGACGATGGCAGATCTTGAAGGATGACCAAACCCTAGAGAGCTACAGGTAATTAAACACCCTAACTATGTTTTGTATGTATTTTACAGTTCTTTAGATGAATGTAAATATTCTCAGTTATTCCATCTTTTTTTTTCTCTCTCTCTCTCTCTCTCTCTCCAGATTTTACAGGAATAAATTCATTCTTAGGTTAGAATATCCCATTAGATTGAGTTTGATTTGATTTCACTTTGTTATGTTTCTTGATCAATTTCATGCTAGTCTATTGAAATCTGTATGTATCTATTGATTTCTTGTTCTTGCTTGGGGTTTGTATGATTAGAAATTCGATCTTGGGAACTCAAAGCTTGTTAGGGTTTTTGCTAATTTCTCGTAGAAATACACAGATATGATCTTAGACGGCATACGGTTGATTGAAATAATTTGACAGTAGTGTGGTTGGCAGTTTCTATTGAGAGATGAAATGGTGATGTTGTCGGATTACCTTGGAAACAAAAGATTTGGCTTAAGAAATTATTCAATATTTCTAAACACTACAACAAAACTGAGTTTTTACGACTCTACATTAACGACATACAGTAAATTCAAGCCGTGGTGTAACGCCCTCAAAATAAACCCATTATATAAATATCATTGACATGCAATATTTAAAGAAAACAATTCATTAATTCATTCATCAGAGTATTACTAAATAAAAGCATTCCATATAACATCAAATTCAATGCCCTACGGGCTAACATCATTCCAAGCCAACACTTGTACACAAAAATATGAGTTCTAACTCAAATACAAGTAAAGCCCTAGGCTTGAATGTTTACATGTACTAACTAATAAAAACAATTAACTAAAGATAGTCTTCAAACTCCAAAAGCCAAATCCTCCCAAGCTAAGTCCTTGGAGGTAGCTTATCACCTGAACCTGAAAATGATGTTCCCGTAAAGGGTGAGCCACAGCCCAGTAGAAAAACACTAAACCAAATATAAGCATTGAATAAAGCTATAGCATTCAATAGATGGTTAACCAAGATAATCAACTATAACTTATTACAGTCTCATGACACTAATGTCAATGACATGTTTCAATTCCCATTATTATCAATATGGCTCAAATCCTTGCCAAACTTACAACAATGAACTATATATCATATTCACATTACTTCCAATATCAACAACACAGATGAGACTCAGGCTCATATCAAAACACTTCATACTTCCCGTTTGATACACATTGTAGTGCTGTATCAATAACATGTAAAAAACACTTCAATATAATAAGCACACATAATAGTGATGCTAATGGAGTCTATCCCCTATCTCCTCCCAAACAAAATCCGGTTTAGAGGTCCATCCCCTATCTTCCCCTAAACCGTGGAGTACATCCCCTATCTCCTCCTAAACAATATGCATATGCAATGCTCAATCAATACATGTATTTTCTGTATTAATTCAATAATCTAAATTTATGACTTAAACAAATTGACTAGTTTCAATTTTTCCTAATCCACATGCATTGTCTACAACAAACGCGACTATCCTCCACCGATAGCCCAAAACAGTTATTTCTAGACTGGAAATAAATATATCAACAATTCAATAGGCGAGTGATTTAAATTATCCAACTACACCATTTAATCAATGAATTTCTCAATTTCATGAATTTAACCAAATTCCCCAATTTCCTTAAATTAATTATACAAATTAATTTATTAATACAACTAGGGTTTTTCCCAAAATTACCAAAGTACTCCCAACATATCAAAATACCAAAACTTAGAACAAAACTTATAAGATGGAGTAGGAAATCCCTACCTCGAAGAAAATAACCCAAATGGAGAAGACGGAGACGAAGACGAAGACCCAAATTCCAAAGTGCTCCAAACCACTAAACGTTCAGATTAAATGGAAGCCCTTGACTCACTCTATCTTTTTAATAGAGGACTAAGGTTAGATACTCACCCTAGGTAGATCAATTCTTAGAGAGAAGACAGGTTTAGAGAGAGAGAGAGAGAGAGAGAGAGACTCTCAAGGGGCGGTTTTTAAAAGTTAAGAAAGAAAAGTAGGTCAAAAGTGATCCAAAAAGTGAAATCTCGGACTGATGTAGTCGACACCCCGCTCGAGCGTCCAAACCCCCGCTCGAGCGTCGAATACGCACTCCTAGTACTTTTGCAGAACCAGGTCCCCGCTCGAGCGTCCAATCCCACGCTCGAGCGTCTAACACTGCACAGGAAATACTGGATGGGTGATAATCCCGCTCGGGCACCAAAACCCCCGCTCGAGCGGACAAACAACAAAAGAATCCCCGCTCGAGCATCAAACTCCCGCTCGAGCGGACAGGTCACAATCTGGGCAACTAGTTTTGGCAA
Organism: Camellia sinensis; assembly: GCF_055761805.1. Taxonomy (NCBI): domain Eukaryota; kingdom Viridiplantae; phylum Streptophyta; class Magnoliopsida; order Ericales; family Theaceae; genus Camellia; species Camellia sinensis. The sequence continues at coordinate 24,523,131 of NC_138964.1, read as the reverse complement.
CTAAACTCAACCGACCTGTAACAAACCTGCCCAACACATCCTATAACTCAAATACAAAGAGATTAAAGGACGACAACAACCAATATATAATGACAGGATCCACGGAACCTAAGTCCGGATACAATAATCTAGAGGGAAAAGACCGGAGTCGCTATAACCTCCCCTCCTTAAAAGAATTTCGTCCCCGAAATTAAGCATAAGGTTTTGAAAACAAGTTTTTTTTTTTTTTTTTTCAAATTCCAATAATATGATAACTCAAAATAAACAACTTGACCCAACACCGGCGATTTCATCTCTTATCAAGAGGCATTTCACAATATGTAAAATAACATATATTTCCACCTGCATTAACACTATGCAATTTTCTTTCAATTTCAACAATTTTCAATATATTCAACATATGCAATGTTCCATTAAACTTCCATTTCGAGACAAGTTCCAACATATTTCCATTAACCAAAACATTCTCAAAGTTTTACAGCTTAATACATATATAAAGCTCTAAAGTTCAACAATATGACAAAATCTAAATACAAAATTACAAATCGATAAACATGTCCGGATATTTCTCACGGACTTCTAACTCACGTTCCCAAGTAGCTTTCTCCACCCCGTGATATTTCCACAAAACTTTTACCAAAGGAATGGTCTTGCCTCGCAAGACTTGATCCCGCCTATCCAAGACCCGGACCGGTCTCTCCTCGTACGAGGCGTCCTCATCTACCTCTAAATCGGTCCAATCCAATACATGTGATGGATCTGGCTCATACTTCCGAAGCATACTCACATGAAACACGTCATGAACTCCGGACAACTGCGGCGGTAAAGCTAACCGATAAGCAACCTCGCCAATCCTCTCAAGGATCTCAAAAGGACCAATAAACCGAGGGGATAACTTCCCACTCTTCCCAAACCTCATTAACCCCCGCCTAGGTGATATTGTCAGAAAGACATGATCACCCACTTCAAACACCAAAGGTCTCCTCCTACGGTCAGCATAAGATCTCTGACGACTCTGGGCTGTAACAAGCCTCCTACGGATAAGTTCAACTTTCTCCGTCGTTTCCCTCACCAACTCTGGACCCAACAAAGGTGCATCACCCACCTCGGCCCAACAAACTGGAGACCTACACGGTCGGCCGTACAAGGCCTCAAACGGTGCCATACCGATACTAGACTGGAAACTATTATTGTAGGCAAACTCCACCAAAGGCAAGTGCCTCTCCCACGACCCACTAAAGTCAAGAACACAACCCCGAAGCATATCCTCAAGGATCTGAATAGTACGCTCGGACTGCCCGTCAGTCTGCGGATGATAAGCCGTACTAAAGGTCAACTTGGGGCCCAAGGCACTCTACAAACTCTGCCACAACCTAGCAGTAAAACGAGGATCTCTATCCGAGACGATCGTCATTGGGACCCTGTGCAATCTCACTATGTCCCGAATATACAAATCGGCAAGATGGTCTACCGAATCTCTCACGCGCATAGGAATGAAGTGCGCCGACTTAGTCAACCGGTCCACAACCACCTAAATGGCGTCACTACCCCACCGAGTCCTCGGAAGGCCTACAACGAAGTCCATAGTGACATGCTCCCACTTCCACTCGGCAATAGGCAAGGGTTGTAACAAACCCGCTGGCCTCTGATGCTCGGCCTTCACTTGCTGACAAGTAAGGCACTTAGACACGAAAGTTACCACATCTCTCTTCATACCCCGCCACCAAAACTGGCGACCCAAATCCCGATACATCTTAGTGCCTCCCGGATGCACCGCAAGGCGTGAATGATGAAACTCTCGGAGTACCTCCTCTCGACAAGACTCCGACACAAACAGACGGTCTCGGTATCTCACACTCAGGTCGGGATACACCGTCAGACCCTTCTCAACCTTCCCACCGGAAATCTTCTCACGGAGGGATTCTACCTCAAGGTCACCCCCCTGCGCCTCTAACACTCGAGTCACAAATGTAGGCTGTGCAACAACAGAAAACAAGGCCGCAGACTCAACGGATTCGCCCAGAAGTAAATCGAACTCCCCAAGTGCACACCCAACATCTCCCATTCCCGGATGGCTATACTAGCTATGTCACCAACAGATTTCCTGCTAAGGGCATCGGCCACCACATTGGCCTTCCCCGGATGATAATGCAACTCGAAGTCATAATCCTCAATAAACTCCATCCACCTCCTCTGCCTCAAGTTCAAGTCTTTCTGTGTAAACAGATATTTCAGACTCTTATGATCCGAGAATACCTCGAACCTCTCACCATAAAGATAATGCCTCCAAATCTTCAAGGCAAATATCACAGCTACTAACTCTAAATCATGCGTAGGGTAATTCTTCTCATGAATTTTCAACTGACGTGAGCCATAGGCAACTACTTTCCCTTCTTGCATCAACACACAACCCAAACCCTCTTGTGAGGCGTCACAATAGACTGCATAACCCAACCCCCTCTCCGGAATGATCAAGACTGGTGCGGTGGTCAATCTAACTTTCAACTCCTGGAACGACTTTTCACAAGTCTCACTCCATATAAACTTGACTCCCTTCCGAGTCAAACTAGTCAAAGGTGAAGCTAACCTGGAGAAGTCCTTCACAAACCGGCGATAATACCCAGCTAACCCCAGAAAACTACGGATCTCAAACACACTCTTAGGCTGTGCCCAATCTTACACTGCCTCAGTCTTGGATGTATCAACAGACACTCCTTCCCCAGAAACTACATGGCCTAAGAACTTGACCTCTTCTAGCCAGAACTCACACTTCCCAAACTTAGCATAAAGCTTATGGGCTCTAAGTAACTCAAGCACCACTCTCAAGTGTTCCTTGTGCTTCTCCTCAGAAGGTGAATAGATAAGAATGTCGTCCACGAAGATGACTACAAAACGATCTAAAAATTCCCGGAATATCCGGTTCATCAAATCCATAAATACTGCCGGTGCATTGGTGAGCCCAAATGGCATCACCAAAAACTCATAGTGGCCATACCGCGTACGGAATGTCGTCTTCGGAATATCCACCTCCCTGACTATCAACTGATGATAACCCGATCTCAAGTCTATCTTCGAGAAACAACGGGAACCCTTCAACTGATCGAACAGATCATCTATACGAGGCATAGGGTACTTATTCTTAACCGTAGCCTGATTCAATTTTCGGTAATCTATACAAAGTCTCAAAGCACCACCTTTCTTTTTAACAAAGAGGGCCGGTGCTCCCCATGGCGAAACACTAAGACGTATAAAGCCCTTATCTAACAACTCTTGGAGTTGGATCTTCAACTCAACTAACTCAGCTGGGGCAAAACGATAAGGTGCCATAGAAATCGGCGCCGTGCCGGGTACCAAGTCAATAGAGAACTCAATCTCTCTGTGAGGTGGCAAACCAACAAGGTCCTCGGGAAAGACGTCCGAGTACTCACAAACCACTCTTGGCAACACAGTCTGAGTCTCATTACACTCACCACTTTCAAAGCTAGCAAGTAGACCACTAAGCTCACTTCGCCCTCGCGAATCATACCTCGGTGGCAAAACACTACCAACCCGGTCCCCCAGAAAATGAAAACACTCCCCGCTCACGGTACTATAAGTGACCCTCTGGCGGTAGCAATCAATTACTGCCCGGTACGACGATAACCAGTCCATACCCAAGATAACATCAAAGCCCTTCATGGGCATAACTACAAAAGGAAACGGAAGTCTATGATCGGCGACCTCTATATCACAACCCCTGACACCTAGTTTCAAGATTAATTCACCCCCAAGAGGTGACACTACACAAATAGGGGATGCTAACTGCGCTAACTCTAACTCCAAAACAGATGCAAGTGCAGCAGACACAAAGGAATGAGATGCACCCGTATCAATCAAAACACTAGCAATCGAGTTACAAAACAAGAAGGTACCTCTCACAGCTGATGGTGTTGGCACAAGATCCTGCGCGGTAACAGTGTACACGCGCCCAGAAGACCTCTGATCAACTTGCTCACCCCTAGGAGCATAAGATTGCTGTACCGACTGGGACGATGAAGCCCCCTGATTGGCCCTCGAGGCCTGACCCGACTGAGCTGGCTGCTGACCCTGAATCTGCCTCAAACCAGATACACCAGGTGTGCCACCCAACTGCGGGCAATACCTTTTCATATGCCCTGGCTGACCACACTGATAACATGAGAGTGGCTGGCCTCTACACTGACTCTGGCTCTGAGATCGAGCCGAAGATGATGCTGCTCTCTACACTCCTCCCCTCTGAGGACAAACTGGAGACTTGTGGCCCAGCTGGCCACACTTGAAACAGGTAATGTCTCCCTGACTGCCTTTCCCTGAACTAGCACTCGGCACAGGAAAAGTCGATCTAGAAAAGCTACCCTGAGACTGCTGAGGATTAAAACCCTTCTGTCTCCTACCATCACTCTGACCATCCTGACTCCTCTTGGAGCCCTTCTGTCCTTCCTCCTCCTCCTGCACCATGATTTCCATGTGGGCTGCAGCATCAACCATACGCCCATAATCCCGAATCATAGTTCCCCCAACTCGTAGCTTGAGGCCACGCCTCAACTTCTTCTCAAACTCGATACAGCGTCGTTCCTCAGACGCCACTAACTCAGGTGCAAACCTGGACAAGCTAGTAAATGCAGCCTCAAACTCGGCCACTGAAGAACTCGACTGCTTAAGCTGGCAGAACTAGTCTCTCAGCTTCTCCCTAACTGCTGGAGATAAGAACCTCTCCTGGAAAGCATTCACAAAAGCCTCCCATGTAGCTCCTATACGACCCTTAGTGAACTTCCACCACTGACCCGCATCCCCCTTCAGCTGGAAAGATGCCAAGGTCACCTTCAACCCCTCGTCTTCGATGCCAAGCATCTCAAACGTCTTCGTTGTCTGTTCGAGCCATTCATCTGCCTTAAGTGGCTCTTTAGGATCACCCACAAATTCATCCGGGTTAGACCGGAAGAACTCCCTCTTCAGAAAGGAAGGTCCTGCATCCGCAACAACAACCCGCGCTTGATTCTCAGCTCTGAGAATGCCTACTGATTCCCTGAATGCCCCTGCTATCTCTCGGGCTAGAGCGCCCACAGCCTGCTGGCCTACTGGCTCGGCCACATTGGCCTGGCCAATTCTCTCTTGAACTGCCGGAATCCCCTCTGGCACAGGCACCTCCTGCCTACCCGGCCTACCACGCCTACCGCGTCCTCGTCCTTGTCCTGACATCCTAATAAAGGAAACAAAGACGTTAGCACATTAATAAATGTGCCGAAGCTAAACACTTGCGTCCTAATGCATTGGTCAACTATAATTCATTCCACGTAAGCACATAATCACATAAGCACCTATGAATTTCATTCCTGGATGATAATAGTCCCGAAGTGTTACTATAGTTCCGGTTGGAAGCAGCATTGATCAAGTGCCTTTCCAACAAGACTACTAGAAACTCAAGGGTCCAATTAACATCCTAGAAACTACGTTCCATACCCACATAATCACATAAACATGTTATCATATAAGCATATAACATTTCACTAAGTCTCTATCAAACGAGACGAACCCATTGTGATACTAATCACTTCCCACGTACCCAAAGTATTCAAACCCGGTACGCTCTGATACCAAGTTGTAACGCCCTCAAAATAAACCCATTATATAAATATCATTGACATGCAATATTTAAAGAAAACAATTCATTAATTCATTCATCAGAGTATTACTAAATAAAAGCATTCCATGTAACATCAAATTCAATGCCCTACGGGCTAACATCATTCCAAGCCAACACTTGTACACAAAAATATGAGTTCTAACTCAAATACAAGTAAAGCCCTAGGCTTGAATGTTTACATGTACTAACTAATAAAAACAATTAACTAAAGATAGTCTTCAAACTCCAAAAGCCAAATCCTCCCAAGCTAAGTCCTTGGAGGTAGCTTATCACCTGAACCTGAAAATGATGTTCCCGTAAAGGGTGAGCCACAGCCCAGTAGAAAAATACTAAACCAAATATAAGCATTGAATAAAGCTATAGCATTCAATAGATGGTTAACCAAGATAATCAACTATAACTTATTACAGTCTCATGGCACTAATGTCAATGACATGTTTCAATTCCCATTATTATCAATATGGCTCAAATCCTTGCCAAACTTACAACAGTGAACTATATATCATATTCACATTACTTCCAATATCAACAACACAGATGAGACTCAGGCTCATATCAAAACACTTCATACTTCCCGTTTGATACACATTGTAGTGCTGTATCAATAACATGTAAAAAACACTTCAATATAATAAGCACACATAATAGTGATGCTAATGGAGTCCATCCCCTATCTCCTCCCAAACAAAATCCGGTTTAGAAGTCCATCCCCTATCTTCCCCTAAACCGTGGAGTACATCCCCTATCTCCTCCCAAACAATATGCATATGCAATGCTCAATCAATACATGTATTTTCCGTATTAATTCAATAATCTAAATTTATGACTTAAACAAATTGATTAGTTTCAATTTTTCCTAATCCACATGCATTGTCTACAACAAACGCGACTATCCTCCACCGATAGCCCAAAACAGTTATTTCTAGACTGGAAATAAATATATCAACAATTCAATAGGCGAGTGATTTAAATTATCCAACTACACCATTTAATCAATGAATTTCTCAATTTCATGAATTTAACCAAATTCCCCAATTTCCTTAAATTAATTATACAAATTAATTTATTAATACAACTAGGGTTTTTCCCAAAATTACCAAAGTACTCCCAACATATCAAAACACCAAAACTTAGAACAAAACTTATAAGATGGAGTAGGAAATCCCTACCTCGAAGAAAATAACCCAAATGGAGAAGACGGAGACGAAGACCCAAATTCCAAAGTGCTCAAAACCACCAAACGTTCAGATTAAATGGAAGCCCTTGACTCACTCTATCTTTTTAATAAAGGACTAAAGGTTAGATACTCACCCTAGGTAGATCAATTCTTAGAGAGAAGACAGGTTTAGAGAGAGACTCTCAAGGGATGGTTTTTAAAAGTTAAGAAAGAAAAGTAGGTCAAAAAGTGATCCAAAAAGTGAAATCTCGGACTGATGTAGTCGACACCCCGCTTGAGCGTCCAAACCGCCGCTCGAGCGTCGAATACGCACTCCCAGTACTTTTGCAGAACCAGGTCCCCGCTCGAGCGTCCAACTCCCTGCTCGAGCGGCACTCACACATTTCCGCTCGAGCGTCCAATCCCACGCTCGAGCGTCCAACACTGCACAGGAAATACTGGATGGGTGATAATCCCGCTCGAGCACCAAAACCCCCGCTCGAGCGTCAAACTCCCGCTCGAGCGGACAGGTCACAATCTGGGCAACTAGTTTTGGCAACTAAACTCAACCGACCTGTAACAAACCTGCCCAACACATCCTATAACTCAAATACAAAGAGATTAAAGGACGACAACAACCAATATATAATGACAAAATCCACGGAAGCTAAGTCCGGATACAATAATCTAGAGGGAAAAGACCGGGGTCGCTATACGTGGTTTCTCACTTTTACGACTTGATTTTTTTTGCATGTCGTAAATATTTTCCCAACCACGGCGTGTCTATTGTGTAGGCCGTGAATACTAATAATGATAATTTTTTTCCGACTTGCAATGTTAGTTGTAAATAATAAAAGTTTTTATGACGTGCATATGGCATGCCGTTAATACATCAATTATAGACGACACGTGTACACTAGCTGTTAAAAATATTAAATATTTCATGGCGCACAAAAATTCAGCCGTTAAAAATATTACACTTTTTATGACGCATAAAAAATCTGCCATTAAAAAATACACTTTTCACGACGTACATATGCTAATCGTTAAAAATATTTTACTTTTCACGACACACGATTTCTATCTTAAATAGTATGATCAAAATAAAAATAGGCGCCAAAATGAATTACTCTGGCGCCAAATATGCTACAATAAAATACTCTTCGAATGGGGCATAGCCCTCTTTCTATACACTATGTCACACACACTCTCTCTCTCTCTCCAAACCATCTCAGCCTCACAGATCGCTGTATCAGTCTCTCAGATTTTCGTCTCAACCTGAGCCTTCATCGAAACCCGAACCTTAAGCTCCTCTACCACTCTCCAAACCCTCACCACTGTGTCCCACTACCCTAACCTCATTGGCGATGCCTAATTGGGGAAGAGTAGGGTGAGATGGTGGTGTTTGTCTGCCTCAGAAGCGTAGGGGCTTCGATCCACCTCAACTGGCGCAGATCGCAGCAACGCTGGAGAAGAGCGACCACCGATTCTTGTGTTCCATGGAGCCTTCGCCGATGACGATTCTGTCTCCATCCGCTCTCGTCTCCCCTCCATGGGTGGTTTAGGCAGATGTGAGTGGAATTTTTATTTTTATTTATTTATTTATTTATTTGGATTGGGCAACAAAGAGGCACTTGACATAACAAATTGAGAACTTGGATGGAAAACTTGATGAGCAAGTGGAACTATCAAAGTTAATTAAGAATGAGGTACATTCAGAAATGGGTTATTTTCCTTAGGGTATGTTGCATATCATAGAATAGAGTATTTGAAATGCAACTTTTGACTGAATAGGACTGGGGGAAATAATGTGGGTCAGTTTTTCATGAATTATAAGGAGGCAAATCAATGAATCTGATTATGATTTAAAAATGATTCAATAATAGCATAAAAAGAAGTTCTGAATTGTGGAACAGGTTACTAATGTTCATGGTGATCTTTCTCAAATTGGCTTTGACTTCGACGCACTACAGAGAATGGTTTGTGGCTTGGTGAGTTTTGTCTCAAAGTTTATTAAATGATTCAGTGCAACTCATTCAACATAACTGATAAGTTTTTCAAGATATAAATGTGACTTGTCTCATTTTAATTCCACTACTTGGATATTGAGTTTGTGAACTGTGCATCAATTTCCGTCCAACTATTTTATGATTTTCATCTTTTAAACATAATGAAATTTCAGAGACTTTTTTATTTTTAAATTTTTATGGGGTTTATATATATGTTTAGGAATTTTCAGAATTAAAGAGGAGAAAATTTGGGTGAAAATTAAGTTTGAACCAGTGTAGCTTGTTTGTTTGTAGGGATTTATCATACAATAGCCTAACTGGACCTGTGCCTCTGCTTCTATCAGAACTGCCTGCTTTGGAGATTTTGTGAGTTGTGGAAATTTTTTTTTCTAAGTTTAAATCTTGAAGCAGAGAAAATATGTAACATTGTTTGTTTTGCATTTTTTAGGAATTTTTAACAAGCAACAATCTCATAGGTTATGTTCCCAAGGCTTTGATGGAGAAGTCCTCCTTGTTATTAATATGTGACTCGTTCACATTTTTGTTTCATTAAGAATGTTGGAATGAATATTGTATAATTCTTAGAAAATGTTTTGTTGTAGTACAAATGGCAATCCTAATCTTTGTCAGTCGGACTCTTGCGAACAGGCAACAAAGAAGAAGAAAAATTAGAGCACTACCATAGTTGCATCTGTGGTTTCCTCCATTGTATTTTTAAGTGCAATAGCTATCTTGTGGAGCTTAAAGAGGAGAAAACATAAAGGTAATAGTTTTTCTATATATTCCTTCATTCTGGTATTTGGTTTACATTCAAGAAATTATTTTCTCAATCACCTAAAGTCTTGCTTGTATAATTTGATCTTTGCTCATGAACTACTCCTAAAAGGCAATGTGGGAGGCAAGACATTGAAGTTGAAAATTTGAAGATTCTCATACTCTGAGGTTGTGAGTATTACAAATAATTTAGAAAGGGTAATCGGGAAAGAAGGATTCAGAACAGTTTATCTTGGCTACTTGAAAGATGGCACTGAAGTTGTGTCAAAATGCTCTCTCAATCATCAAGTTAGGGATCAGAGCAATTCTGGGCTGAGGCAAACTTCTTGACACTTCAATATTTTAGTGCTCTTTCTTTCATACACATTCTAAAAATTACTTTCAATTGTCACACCAGTTGGTATTCATTTTTGGATTGCAGGCTGAGCTCTTAACAACTGTCTATTATAGAAATTTGGCTGCCCTAATTGGGTATTGTGATGAAGGCTCAAACACAGCGCTCATATATGAATATATGACAAATGGCAACTTACAAGAATGTTTATTGGGTAACTAACAATTGTCCCTGCTTTTGGTATATGTTTTTGGCAAGAGGTCTCGTGCACTAGAATTGGCCCTTTGTATTGTATCAGTCTTGTCCATTTTTTGTGTTTGAATCATTTGTTTTTATCAGTTTATGTATAATTTTTCTTGTTTGATTTCCATCAAAATCATCACTAACTGTGGAAACAGTAACTGATTTTCATAAGTATTGTTGCCATATCTTTGGTTCTATAACGATCCCGGTTTCCCTTTTTATTGGTTGTGGTGTACATCTCGTTTACATCCTTCACTCCTTGTATTTGAGTCTTGGGTTGTGTTGGGCAGGTGTGAAACAGGTTGGTTGAGCTTAGGAACCAAGTGTAGTTGCCCAGATTTTGGTCTGTCCGCTCGAGTGGGGCTTTTGGCGCTCGAGCGGGAAAATCACCCTTCCAGTATTTTCTCTGTAGGGTTGTCCGCTCGAGCGGGAGTTTGGACGCTCGAGCGGGGGTTTGTGTGTTACGCTCGAGCGGGGAGTTGAACGCTCGAGCAGAGAACTAGTTCTATAAAAGTGCTGGGAGTGTGTATTCAGCGCTCGAGCGGCGGTTTGGACGCTCGAGCGGGAGTCTTTGAGTGACGCTCGAGCGGGAGTTTCCACGCTCGAGCGGGGCGTCGGGTTTAAAGCTCCGTGTTTTGACTTTTAAAATCACTTTTTCACATTCATTTCTCTCTCTTACTTTCTAAAACTCCATTGTTGAGCCTCTCTCTCTAGAACCTTGCCTTCTCTCTAGGTATTGATCTAGTTAGAGTTGTTTCCTCACCTTTGGCCTTTACAAAAGTTGTGTTGATCGTCGAGGGCTACGTTTTGATCCGAAAATATCGAGTTTTGGAGCACGTTGAGTTTCTTCATCTTCTTCCCTTAAACTCCGAATTTGAGGTAGGGATTCCTACTCACTCTTATGGTCTTTAACATAGATTTTTGGTAATTTTGATAAAATGTTGAAGTTGGGAAATTTTGGGACTTAGGGTTTCAAAATGTCAAAGAGGGTTTTATTATTTTGATTCTAAAATGAGTATTTTGGGTTTCAAAATAGTGGTATTGATGTTGGTTGTTGATATATGGACCATTGGGTCAATATTGGAAAATGGGGAAGAAAGCCCTAATTCGTTGCGTAAATTAATTTGGGAAAAGTGTTGGTATTGGAAATTGAGTTGGAAATAATGAAATTGACTCATTATATGGTAGAATAGTGGAGTGGGATTTCTTAATCGCTCAATTTTGAAAACATGATATTTTATCTGTTGGAGCTTTTATTATCTATTTAGAAATAATTGCTTGGGCTACCGGTGGAGGGTAGTTTTGATTGTTGTAGACAATGCATGATGATTAGGCAAACTAAAACTAATCAATTGGTTATGTCATAAAGTATGACGATTGGTTGAATACATTAATGTTATGTATTGATTGATTGTGTATATGACCTATGTGTATATACATTGTGTGTGTGTGTGTGTGAGGAGATAGGGGATGTACTCCACGGTTTAGGGGAAGATAGGGGATGGACCTCTAAACCGGATAATTTTTGGGAGGAGATAAGGGATGGACTCCACTGATACAGCTCATATGCTTGTCAGATTTATGTGATGATACAGCTCATATGCTTATCTATAGAAGTGGTGATACAGCTCATATGCTTATCTTTGGAAGTGTTGATACAGCTTGTATGCTTATCTGTTGAGATGTTGATACAACTTATATGTTTATCTATTGAGAAATGGGAAATGTTTAATATGAGTTACTGTCTCATAGAAATGGTTGGCCAGGTTCTGAGCCATTGACATAAATTGTGAAACTGTTAAGGAAATGGAAAGTGGAATGAAACATAGTCGCAGTGATTATAAAATGGAAATGAGTTATGAATTGATTTATGGAAATTGAACATTTATCAATTGCTAATGTCTTAGTTATTGCTCATATTGTGTTTAGCATATCTCTACTGGGCGTTGGCTCACCCTATATAGGACATTATTTTCAAGTACAGGTAGCATGCCACCTCCAAGGACATAGCTTGGATGATGATGAGAGTTGGAGACTCTTTTTGGTTGTTTTATTTGTATTACATGTATAGCAAGCCAAGGGCTTAATTTTGTATAGAGTTAGTACTCTTCTTTTGTGTAACCAAGTGTTAACTTTAAAAGCTGTAAGCCTATAGGGCATTTTCTTTTGTTGTTAACATGTAATACTATTGTAAGAACTACTCTGATGAATAGAAATGGTTAATCTCTTTTGTATAATACGTGTCTAAAGTGATGGATTTATGTAAGTATTTTGGGGCGTTACAACTTGGTATCAGAGCGTACCGGGTTCGAATACTTTGGGTACGTGGGAAGTGATTAGGATCACAATGGGTTTGTCTCGCTTGATAGAGACTTAGATGTAGTGTCATATGCTATGTGCTTAATTGATAACATGCTTATGTGACTATGTGGGTATGGAACGTAGTTTCTAGGATGTTGATTAGATCCTTGGGTTTCTGGGAGTCTTGTTGGAATGGCACTTGATCAATGCTGTTTCTAACTGGAACTCTAGTAACGCCTCGGGACTATCATTATCCGGAAATGAAATTCGTAGTTGCTTATGTGATTATGTGCTTACGTGGAGTGAATTACGGTTGTCCATGCATTAGGACGCGAGTGTTATAGCTTCGGCACATTTGTGAATGTGCTAATAGTCTTGGTTACTTTTATTAGGATGTCAGGACGAGGGCGTGGTAGGCATGGCAGGCAGGAAATGCCTTTACCGGATGACATTCCGGCAGTGCAGGAGGGTGTTGGTCAGGCCAATGTGGTCGAGCCAGCGGGTCAGCAGGCTATGGGCGCCTTGGCCCGAGAGATAGCGGGAGCTTTGGGTATTCTCAGAGCTGATAATCAAGTTACTGAGGCAGGACCTTCTTTCTTGAAGAGGGAGTTCTTCCGGTCTAATCCGGATGAATTTGTTGGGGATCCGAAGGAGCCACTTAAGGCTGACGAGTGGTTGGAACAGATGGAGAAGACGTTCGAGATGCTTGGCATCGAGGGCGGGGCTTTAAAGGTGACCTTGGCATCCTTCCAACTGAAGGGAGATGTGTGCCAGTGGTGGAAGTACGAGAAGGGTCGTGTTGGTGGTGTGTGGGAGGCTTTTGTGAACACCTTCCAGGAGAAGTTTTTGTCTTCAGCTGCTAGGGAAAAGCTGAGGGATCAGTTTTGCTAGCTTAAACAGCAGGGCTTGTCAGTGGCCGAGTTTGAGGCTACTTTTACTAGTCTGTCCAGGTTTGCACCTGAACTTGTGGCGTCCGAGGAACGCCGTTGTTTTGAGTTTGAGCGGAAACTGAGGCGTGGGCTCAAGTTAAGGATTGAGGGGTCGTTTATCCGGGAGTATAGACGTTTGGTTGATGCTGCAGCTCACATGGAGCTCATGATGCAGGAGGAGGATGAGGGGCAGAGAGGCTCCAAGAGGAGCCAAGACGATCAGGGTAATGGCAGGAGACAGAGGGGTTCTAACCCTCAGTAGTCTCATGGTGGTTTGGTTAGATCGACCTTTCCAGTGCCGAGTGCAGGTTCTGGGAGAGGTGGTCAGGGAGGCTTGACTTGTTTTGCATGTGGCCAGCTGGGTCACAAGTCTTCAGTTTGTCCGCAGAAGGGAGGGGGTCAGCGAGCTGCTTCTTCATCAGCTAGACCTCAGGGCCAGAGTCAGGGCAGAGGCCAGTCCTTGTCTTGCTATCAGTGTGGTCAGCCTGGGCACCTGAAGAGGTATTGCCCACAGTTGGGTGCCACATCGGGAGCGTCTGGTTCTAGACAGACGCAGGGATTTCAGCTAGCTCAGTCTGTGCAGGCCTCGAGGGCCAATCCAGGAGCTTCGTCATCCCAGTTAGTGCAGCAGTCGTGTGCTCCGAGGGGTGAGCAGGTGGATTAGGGGCCTACAGGGCGCGTGTATGCTGTTACCGTCCAGGATTTAGTGCCGGCTCCATCAGTAGTGAGAGGTACTTTTCTATTTTGCAACTCGGTTGCTAGCGTGTTGATTGACACGGGTGCATCTCATTCTTTTGTATCTGCTGCATTTGCATCTGTTTTGGAATTGGAGTTGGCACAGTTAGCATCTCCTATTTGTGTAGTATCACCTATTGGTGGTGAGTTGATCTTGAAACAAGGTGTTAGAGGTTGTGATATAGAGGTCGCCAACCATAGGCTTCCTTTTCCGTTTGTTGTCATGCCCATGAAGGGCTTTGATGTTATTTTGGGTATGGGCTGGCTATCATCATACCGGGCTGTGATCGACTGCTACCGCCAGAGGGTCACGTTATGTACCTTGAGCGGGGAGTGGTTCCATTTCTTGGGAGACCGGGTTGGTAGTGTTTTGCCACCGGGGTATGATTCGTGAGGGCGGAGTGAGCTTAGTGGTCTACTTGCTAGCTTCATGAGTGATGAGTGTGATGAGACCCAGATTGTGTTGCCGAGGGTGGTTTGTGAGTACTCGGATGTATTTCCCGAGGACCTTGTTAGTTTGCCACCTCACCGAGAGATAGAGTTTTCTATTGATTTAGTGCCCGACACAGCGCCGATTTCTATGGCACCTTATCATTTTGCCCCAGCCGAGTTGAATGAGTTGAAGATTCAGCTCCAGGAATTGCTAGATAAGGGTTTTGTTCACCCTAGTGTTTCGCCGTGGGGAGCACCGGCCCTCTTTGCTAAAAAGAAAGATGGTGCCTTGAGGTTGTGTATCGACTACCAGAAGTTGAATAGGGCTACGGTCAAGAATAAGTACCCTATGCCCCGTATAGATGATTTGTTTGACCAGTTGAAGGGTTCCCGTTGTTTCTCTAAGATAGACTTGAGATCGGGTTACCACCAGTTGAGGGTCAGGGAGGAGGATATTCCGAAGACGGCATTCCGTACGCGGTATGGCCATTATGAGTTTCTGGTGATGCCATTTGGGCTTACCAATGCACCGACAGTCTTTATGGACTTGATGAACCGGATCTTTCGGGAATTCTTAGATCGATTTGTGGTCATTTTCGTGGACGACATCCTTATCTATTCGCCTTCTGAGAAGGAGCATGAGGAACACTTGAGAGTGGTGCTTGAGTTGCTTAGAGCCCATAGGCTGTATGCCAAGTTTGGGAAGTATGAGTTCTGGCTGAGGGAAGTCAAATTCTTAGGCCACGTGGTATCCGAGGAAGGGGTGTCTATTGATGCATCCAAGGTAGAGGCAGTGCAAGATTGGGCACAGCCTAAGAGTGTGTTTGAGATCCGCAGTTTTCTGGGATTAGCTGGGTATTACCGTCTGTTTGTGAAAGATTTCTCCAAGCTAGCTTCGCCGTTGACTAGATTGACGCGGAACGGGGTCAAGTATGTGTGGAGTGAGACTTGTGAAAAGTCGTTCCAAGAGTTGAAGGTTAGGTTGACCACCGCTCCGGTTTTGATTATTCCGGAGAGAGGGTTGGGTTATGCGCTTTATTGTGATGCCTCATGAGAGGGTTTGGGTTGTGTGTTGATACAAGGGGGGAAAGTGGTGGCCTATGGCTCACGTCAGTTGAAAATACATGAGAAGAATTATCCTACACACGACTTAGAGTTAGCCGCAGTGATCTTTGCCTTGAAGATCTGGAGGCACTACCTTTATGGTGAGAGGTTCGAGGTGTTCTCGGATCATAAGAGTTTGAAGTATCTGTTTACACAGAGGGACTTGAATTTGAGGCAGAGGAGGTGGATGGAGTTCATTGAGGATTATGACTTTGAGTTGCACTATCACCCGGGGAAGGCCAATGTTGTGGCCGATGCGCTTAGTAGGAAATCCATTAGTGATGTAGCTTGTATAGCCATCCGAGAATGGGAGATGTTGGGTGCATTGGACGAGTTTGATTTGCTTCTGGGCGAATCTGTTGAGGCTGCGGCCCTGTTTTTTGTAGTTGCGCAGCCTACACTAGTGACACGGGTGTTAGAGGCGCAAAGAGGTGACCTTGAGGTAGAATCCCTCCGAGAGAAGATCTCCAGTGGGAAGGTTGAGAAGGGTTTGACGGTGTATCCCGACCTGAGTGTGAGATACAAAGACCGTTTATTTGTACCGGAGTCTTGCCGAGAGGAAGTACTCCGAGAGTTCCATCATTCACGCCTTGCGGTGCATCTGGGGGGTACTAAGATGTATCAGGATTTGGGTCGCCAGTTTTGGTGGCGAGGTATGAAGAGGGATGTGGCAGCTTTCGTGTCAAGGTGCCTTACTTGTTAGCAAGTGAAGGCCGAACATCAGAGGCCAGCGGGTTTGTTGCAACCCTTGCCTATTGCAGAGTGGAAGTGGGAGCACGTCACTATGGACTTCGTTGTAGGTCTTCCGAGGACTCAGCGGGGTAGTGATGCTATCTGGGTGGTTGTTGACCGGTTACCTAAGTCAGGGCACTTTATTCCCATGCGCGTGAGAGATTCGGTAGATCATCTTGCCGACTTGTATATTCGAGACATAGTGAGGTTGCACGGGGTCCCAGTGACGATCATCTCAGACAGAGATCCTCGTTTTACTGCTAGGTTGTGGCAGAGTTTGCAGAGTGCCTTGGGTACTAAGTTGACCTTTAGTACGGCTTATCATCCTCAGACTGATGGGCAGTCCGAGCGTACTATTCAGATCCTTGAGGATATGCTTCGAGGTTGTGTCCTTGACTTTAGTGGGACGTGGGAGAGGCACTTACCATTAGTGGAGTTTGCCTACAACAACAGTTTCCAGTCTAGTATCGGTATGGCACCATTTGAGGCCTTGTATGGCCGACCGTGTAGGTCTCCAGTTTGTTGGGCCGAGGTGGGTGATGCACCTTTGTTGGGTCCGGAGTTGGCTAGGGAGACGACGGAGAAAGTTGAACTTATCCGTAGGAGGCTTGTTACAGCCCAGAGTCGTCAGAAATCTTATGCTGACCGTAGGAGGAGGCCTTTGGCGTTTAAGATAGGTGATCATGTCTTTTTGAAGATATCACCTAGGCGGGGGTTGACGAGGTTTGGGAAGAGTGGGAAGTTATCCCCTCGATTTATTGGGCCTTTTGAGATCCTTGAGAGGATTGGCGAGGTTGCTTATCGTTTAGCGTTGCCGCCACAGTTGTCCGCAGTTCATGACATGTTTCATGTGAGTATGCTTCGAAAATATGAGCCGGATCCATCCCATGTGTTAGATTGGACCGACTTTGGAGGTAGATGAGGATGCCTCGTATGAGGAGAGACCGGTTCGGGTCTTGGATAGGCGGGATCAAGTCCTGCGTGGCAAGACCATCCCTTTGGTAAAGGTTTTGTGGAAACATCATGGAGTGGAGGAAGCCACTAGGGAACGTGAGTTGGAAGTCCGCGAGAAATATCCGGACTTGTTTATTGGTGAGTAATCTTGTATTTAGATTTTGTAATATTGCTGGACTTAAGAGCTTTATATATGTCTTAAGTTGTAAAACATTGGTAATGTTTTGGTTTAATGGAAGTATGTTGTAGAACTTACCCTGATATGAGAGTTGATTATGATATTGCATATGTTGGCTATATTGTAGAATTGGAGCTGTATCATGTATATTGATTATGATATGAACTGTGAACCATATATGTTGAAAGTGGTTGGGAATGGAAGAAAACTGCATGTTGATAATGCACTTGTAATAAGTATTGTGTTTTGCCTCTTGAAAAGAGATGTGGTTGACCGGTAATGGGTCGGAATGTTTAATATTGGGTTGAAATGTTGTTAGAAATGAAGAAAACCTATTTTTGAAAAACTTGTGTTTAATTTCGGGGACGAAATTCTTTAAGGGGGGGAGGTTATAGCGATCCCGATTTCCCTTTTTATTGGTTGTGGTGTACATCTCGTTTACATCCTTCACTCCTTGTATTTGAGTCTTGGGTTGTGTTGGGCAGGTGTGAAACAGGTTGGTTGAGCTTAGGAACCAAGTGTAGTTGCCCAGATTTTGGTCTGTCCGCTCGAGTGGGGCTTTTGGCGCTCGAGCGGAAAAATCACCCTTCCAGTATTTTCTCTGCAGGGTTGCCCGCTCGAGCAGGAGTTTGGACGCTCGAGCGGGGGTTTGTGTGTTACGCTCGAGCAGGGAGTTGAACGCTCGAGTAGAGACTTGGTTTTGTAAAAGTGCTGGGAGTGTGTATTCAGCACTCGAGCGGCGGTTTGGACGCTCGAGCAGGAGTCTGTGAGTGACGCTCGAGCGGGAGTTTCCACGCTCGAGCGGGGCGTCGGGTTTAAAGCTCCGTGTTTTGACTTTTAAAATCACTTTTTCACATTCATTTCTCTCTCTTACTTTTCTAAAACTCCATTGTTGAGCCTCTCTCTCTAGA
This sequence comes from Camellia sinensis, assembly GCF_055761805.1. NCBI lineage: Eukaryota > Viridiplantae > Streptophyta > Magnoliopsida > Ericales > Theaceae > Camellia > Camellia sinensis. The sequence goes on along the minus strand of NC_138964.1, from coordinate 24,504,677 downwards.
ACCTTGCCTTCTCTCTAGGTATTGATCTAGTTAGAGTTGTTTCCTCACCTTTGGCCTTTACAAAAGTTGTGTTGATCGTCGAGGGCTACATTTTGATCCGAAAATACCGAGTTTTGGAGCACATTGAGTTTCTTCATCTTCTTCCCTTAAACTCCGAATTTGAGGTAGGGATTCCTACTCACTCTTATGGTCTTTAACATAGATTTTTGGTAATTTTGATAAAATGTTGAAGTTGGGAAATTTTGGGACTTAGGGTTTCAAAATGTCAAAGAGGGTTTTATTATTTTGATTCTAAAATGAGTATTTTGGGTTTTAAAATAGTGGTATTGATGTTGGTTGTTGATATATGGACCATTGGGTCAATATTGGAAAATGGGGGAGAAAGCCCTAATTCGTTGCGTAAATTAATTTGTATAATTAATTTGGGAAAAGTGTTGGTATTGGAAATTGAGTTGGAAATAATGAAATTGACTCATTATATGGTAGAATAGTGGAGTGGGATTTGTTAATCGCTCACTTTTGAAAACATGATATTTTATCTATTGGAGCTTTTATTATCTGTTTAGAAATAATTGCTTGGGCTACCGGTGGAGGGTAGTTTTGATTGTTGTAGACAATGCATGATGATTACGCAAACTAAAACTAATCAATTGGTTATGTCATAAAGTATGACGATTGGTAGAATACATTAATGTTATGTATTGATTGATTGTGTATATGACCTATGTGTATATACATTGTGTGTGTGTGTGGGAGGAGATAGGGGATGTACTCCACGGTTTAGGGGAAGATAGGGGATGGACCTCTAAACCGGATAATGTTTGGGAGGAGATAGGGGATGGACTCCACTGATACAGCTCATATGCTTGTCAGATTTATGTGATGATACAGCTCATATGCTTATCTATAGAAGTGGTGATACAGCTCATATGCTTATCTTTGGAAGTGTTGATACAGCTTGTATGCTTATCTGTTGAGATGTTGATACAACTTATATGTTTATCTATTGAGAAATGGGAAATGTTTAATATGAGTTACTGTCTCATAGAAATGGTTGGCCAGGTTCTGAGCCATTGATATAAATTGTGAAACTGTTAAGGAAATGGAAAGTGGAATGAAACATAGTCGCAGTGATTATAAAATGGAAATGAGTTATGAATTGATTTATGAAAATTGAACATTTATCAATTGCTAATGTCTTAGTTATTGCTCATATTGTGTTTAGCATATCTCTATTGGGCGTTGGCTCACCCTATATGGGACATTATTTTCAGGTACAAGTAGCATGCCACCTCCAAGGACATAGCTTGGATGATGATGAGAGTTGGAGACTCTTTTTGGTTGTTTTATTTGTATTACATGTATAGCAAGCCAAGGGCTTAATTTTGTATAGAGTTAGTACTCTTCTTTTGTGTAACCAAGTGTTAACTTGGAAAGCTATAAGCCTATAGGGCATTTTCTTTTGTTGTTAACATGTAATACTGTTGTAAGTACTACTCTGATGAATAGAAATGGTTAATCTCTTTTGTATAATGCGTGTCTAAAGTGATGGATTTATGTAAGTATTTTGGGGCGTTACAGGTTCTCAGTTTTGTGTACTATGTCAACTTGGCTCACTCATATGAATTAGATGGTTCTGAAGCTTTGGGTTCATAATTAAGGATTCAGCCTTGCTCTGATAGTGCTCCAGAACTTTCAGGATGTTCAATTTAGTGGTATCGTTTGGCAGCTGAAGGTGGCAAAAAGGATCTTATTTCAAGTATGTTTGCAAAAGGTGGCTGCACTTTCTTGTCACCATATTGTGGGAAGCACTTAATTATACTAGGTGGATCTATTTTGATTTTTCAACTTAACTAATCTTTTGGAGAATATTGTGCACAATGTACTTGCCTACCTTAGATGAAGAGAGAGAACCATGGAATTTTGGTTATAAGTACTTGTGCTTATTTCGCATACAAATTAACAGATGTAGGTTTTTCCTTCATTAGTCTTCCTTATTTATCTGTATAGTAATGGTGAAGATTTTATTGTGAAATTTTTTGAACTGGATAATATTTTTGCAAACTGGAGGAGTGCTTGACCATATTTAGGTTTACATATATAAAGCTTGCTTCATCACTTTTTGACTTTCAGTTTTGATGTTATTGACATTGCGTCTGCATTTTACTCAAATTATTCTAGGTTCTAATGACTTCTTTAGCTTCTTGATAGACCTTTTAATTAAACCATTTGCACATGGCAATAGATCCATTATTTTGAAAACTGGAGCAGTTCATAATTTGTTGATAATTTGAACACACCAATGTTGGAATTTCTTGAAGCTTAATATATTCTTAAGTGGCATTAGTCATTTTCTTAGATGAGTTTCTATTATGCTTCTAAATTCAGTGTTTATTTTTGTTCTGTTTGCATTATCTTAACTACATATTTTGATGGTTGGGTTCAACTCCGTCCATCTGAGTAGAAGCAGTTTGTTTTTGTTGTGATGTGATGTGATTCTTCATATTAGTAATGTTGCAGGGCTCATGGAACTACTTCTGGGATTGTACACTCCATTGATATTCATCCATCAAGAAAACACACTTGTATTGTAAGATGCTGCCTTTTCATTCTTCATTCCTCTCATAAAAATATGTAGAGTTGATGCACTAAGCTTAACTCATTGGCATAATATAGTGTCCATCAAGTAATTTAAAAACATCATAAAGTAAATGCCGAGGCATTAGGACGGGTATACAAACTATTCGGTTTCGTTTTAGCTGTCCCCATTTCTCTCTCTCTCTCCCCATTCACCTAATTTTTTTTTTTTGGGGGGGGGGGGCAAAATTATAGTTTATTTGGAATATCCACTGGCTAATAATCTTTATGCTTTGTCTGTAGTTTTCTTTGTTGCTAAAAGGTTCAGTAATGACTTGGTAAAGATAATAAAGATGATGATTTGTAATATAAACTAAAGCCTACTGTTGTTTGTGTTAGAAATAGATCTTATCAAAATATATCATATTGTGGTTTTATAAGGGGTTTGGCAGCTATATAATTATATGGTTTATTTGATGGCCACACTATAGCAAAGTTTGCTGTTGCACTACTGCTGCAGATGCGTGTTGATATTCTGTCCTTGAGCCAATTGATTAGGCTTTTTTTTTTAGATAACTAGGATCTCTAATTGTCTTCTGATTAAGTAGCCAAGATAGCTCTAGTTGTGTTTAGTTGCTGGTTGATGTTCATCTTGATGATCATTGAGATTTATGTATTGGTGCAAATAATACCAACACTGACTGAAATTGTTTCTATGCATATATTTCTGTTTCTAGGGGTTTAGAATGATTCACTTTCTTAAACTTAGCTTGTCAAAGTCTATGAATTTTGATTTCTCAACTATTGCTTTTTTTTTTGTTTTCTTTTTTTCCCTTTTAATATTAAATAGACGAGACATGAATGATGCTTATGAACATCCATTTAAGATGATGCCTCCAAGGAGAACCCCTATTTTACTATTCAAAAAAAAAAAACATTTAAGATGGCTATTTTTGAAAGCATTTGAACAAAATCATTCTACATGAATTTTATGCAATATGAATATTTTGACTGATCATGATAATATATTGGTTTACATGCTTAAATTTTGACTGATCATGATAATAGCTTAAACACATTCATATGTGTGCTTTCTTTGTGTGCGTTGTTTCCTAAATTTGGATTTATTATCATGGCATGTAGCATAGCTCATTGATTATCCAAGAAGTGCAAGATCTTTGGTGTAAGAAACAGAAATACTTTAGTTTTGAAACATGCTTTTGGGTCAAGAAGATAAAAGAGTGATTTGGCAACGTGTGCAAATTAAAAGTTTTTCAGCTAAAGAAATAAAATACATGTTTTTCTCTTAATTTTAAAATTTAGGTGACTTTAGTGACCTGTGATAAGGCTATGTTGGCAAGGTTTAATGACACTCTAAATATAATTGAACATATATAGTTCAAAATTTTAAGTTTTGTCATACATGGTAATGTGATTGTTTAATTATCACTCTTTTTTTGGGGTTTCATCGAGCTAATGTTTACAATGATAAATCTAATCCATTAAAAATTGTTTCATGCAACTGGCTATTTTGGAAGGTTCTTTATCTGGGAAGGTCAGATTTTCTCATTTGTCAGCCAAAAAACATCCTTGAAATATAATAGTTTTGAAACTATACTTGGTCCGTGTTCTCAGTTTTCGATTCGTCGATTTGATTGGCTAATGGTGATATTTGCTTGTAACAGGGGAGTTTAGTGCTGTTCCAGGAAGAAAACCTAAACCTTGTACTGCTTTTTATTCTTCTTACCAGTGCAGGTAACTCATGTTCATTGAATGATAAATTTTAGTGGAGGAATGCATTTTCAAAATTTTGGCATATTTATGAAGGGTTGCAAGCTAGGGTTGCCTAATTGTTAAGTGTTTTTGTATGGGACACGGACATTCAACACACCACAGATATTTGAAATGCACTCAAAGTATTTGCACAATCAACATTCAATTGCATTTCTTTTGTAGAACATTAAATATTTGAGATGGATAGAGCCTCTTAAATTAAGTTGTTGGTTATAGAAAAATTTCTGTTGAACTTGCAATTTCTATGGGTAAAGTGACATTTTGTTTTTACATGTTTCATGTCATGGTAGAGGTATTTAATGTTAAGACATTTGAAGGGGTGTGATTAGTCGGACTTTATCTTTTGTAAGACTAGAACAATCTCTACAAATAGTTAGTTTATTCATATGCTTCTAGTGGTGTCTGAATTAATTTGTGTTTTCATTTTTCAGGTTAAAAATTTCTTGGAGAGATGCAAAATATGGTCAAAGAATTCAAGTTTTATTTTTTTTATTTTTTTAATATATGTAAGCACAGTTTAAAGTTTTTTATTTAATTCCTTTATATATACTTTTGAACATATTTAACTTTTATTTATGAAATATATGATGTTATTCCATTGAATATGTGGTTATGATTCAAAGTATAGTATATAGTGTGTATTACATTCTTGAAATGCGTGTACAAAAACAATATTGATTATTTTTCAAATATGTCGAATTTTTTTAGTAATTAATCATACTTAAAAGATGTGATCTAAAGCTTATTATCACAAGTTTTATTAGTTTTTAATCACACTTAAAAGATGTGATCTAAAGTTTATTATCACAGGTTTTATTAGTTTTTAATCACACTTAAAAGATGTGATCTAAATATTTTGAATCACACTTAAAAGGTGTGATCTAAAGTTTATTATCACATGTTTTATTAGTTTTAAATCACACTTAAAAGATGTGATCTAAATGTTTTTAATCACACTTAAAAGGTGTGATCTAAATGTTATTAATCACACTTAAAATGTGTGATCTAAATATTATTAATCACACTTAAAAGCTGTGATTAAAAATGACCCCTTTTAATCACACTCCCAAAGATCACACTTTAATAAAACTTAAAAGGTGTGATTAAATAACAAACATCACACACAAAAAAGTGTGATCTTTATTTGTTTTTGTAGTAGTGTTGGCATATTATGATCTTGTAAAAATACGAATGATTTTATCATGGGCATTGTATACTCATATTATACTTACATCTTTATTAGGATTCATATATTGTGCTAGATTGTTTCAACTGGGTTTTGGCTCATCCTACTTGGGAAAAACCATTTTCAGGTGCTGGTGATATGCCTCCACCAAGGACTTAACTTAGGAGAACTGTGGAGCTGAAGGCTCAATTTCTGTTTATTTTATATTTACTTTTTGAGCCTAGGGCTTTATTTGTATTGAGCTTATGACTCATTCTGTTGTAACTAAGCATGGTCTTGAAAAGATGTAAGCTATTAAGACATATGAATATCTGTTTAGCTTTCATTCCTTATTATTTCTTGTAACTGTAGACACCCCATTTTTGACCGTCCTCAAGACTTGGACGTCACTGTTTGAACACACGGTGATCTTCCATGTTTGTGTTCGTTTGGAGTTCCCGGAGGCCTCGGCCCGCGCGCCTTGCCTTAGGATCCCCGAACTCGACTGTTTAGTGTCTGGTTTTGCACCAAACACTTGCATCTTGCCTTGGAAGGGCAAAATGGGGCTTGTAGACCATCCCCACCCATCACCGGCAGTGGCTAGATGCCACCGGCTGGTTTTTGCTGCCACCGGCAATATTGTTTGCCGGCCGGCACTCTTTGTTGCCGGTCAGCACTCTTTTGTGCCGGTCGGCACTCTTTTTGGCCAAGATGACATTTTTGGCCGGCCGGTTGCTGTTCATCTGCTTTTGCAGATATTTTTAGACAGCTGTATTGCTTTTGCTCCCCTCCATACACGTGTATGGAGGGATCTCCCTCTTGCAAAGCTTGTCTTGTAAGCTTTACAAGAGGCATATAGAGAGGGTCTCTCTCTAAGGCAAGGAGAGAGCTTTTAGACATTTTTGAGGGAGGAAAATACAGACAAGGCTCTGGTTTTTCTAGGGTTAGGGTTAGATATACACAACATATCTCTCTTTCCCTCTTATTGGTACACTAGGTGCTTTGTGTCTCACTATTGCACACAAACACCTAGTGTTTCACCTTCCTCTTGGAGCTGAGGTTCCAAAGAGTGTGTTTTGAGATTTTGGTGTTGGATTCAAGCTCAAGGAGGCCATTGGAGCACCATTTGTAAAGGGGTCTTCAAGGGTGAGATTCTAGTCCCTTTTTCCCCCACTCTTGCATTGATTTTATACCTATCTTAGAGCTGTTTTTGTGCTTATTGTATAACATAAAAAAGTTCTATTTTTAGGCCCTCTTCATTGTTTATTAAGAGTGTTTTGTTGTTTGAGGGGTGTTGACCACCCTTAGGCCTCAAAAGGCCTCATTTTGAGCCATTTTGTGCTAGCTCCGGGATTTTGGTGTTGAGGTCTCTTCACCACTGAAATCTTGAGGGATTTCAGTGGTGAAGATGATGCTTCGAAGTCCCAAGAAGGAGAGGGCCACCTCCTCTCCTTGTTGTCCTTGAAAAGGGCATATTTTGGCCTCCTAGCGAAGCCCATGCTTGAGTGTGTGTTGAGGATGTTTGGTTTGTTTTTCATGCTTATATATCCATAATATAACATGATTTCAAGTTGGTTTTGGAACTCCATGCATGTTTAGCATAGTTGCCATGTAATGCCTTATTTGTGCCTTAACATGTTCTAGGTTGTTAGCCTTTGTTGGAGCATGTTTTAGGCTTGCATTTGTGAAGTTTATGTGCTTATTTTGCCATGTTTTAGCTCTGTCCATAGTCATTTGGGTTGATCTTTGCATGCATTATATAGCTCCTTTGTATTTGGGCTTGTTGGCCTTGAGTATGTGCATGTGTAGCATGCCATCTTTGCATTGTTTTGATGATTTGGAATCATCCTACATGCTATTTCAGTCCCATTTCCATGCTTGTTGGATTGCCTTGCATGTCTCTTTAATGCTTTGAAAGCATGTGTTGCAATGCTCCATGTTTTGGCCATGGTGTATGCCTTTGTATTTGGGCCATTTAGATGCCATCTAAGTAGTCCTTTAGCTTTGTTTTAACATGCTAAACCTCTGATTTTGGTCCTTCTTTTCATGCCATGTTTGGTCATGTTAAGTGTAGTTCATTGCCTCATTGATTTGCTTTGAACACTTAGGCCATTTGGTACATGCTTGGCTTTATTTGTTGCTTGGTTTGGCACCATGTATTAGCATGATTTCAAAGCTTATAATGCATGCTAATTGTTCATGTTTGTCCCTTTCAAGTGTGCTTGAATGTTGTTTGATTTGTGCTTAAGTGTTGGTCCTTATGTGCATGTGTGTGTGTATGCCATTTAGCCTTCACTCTTTAGCGCTTAATGGCCACTGTTTTAGGCCTTATTAGAGCTGCCTAATTCATGTATAAGTCCATCTTTCCATTTATTTGCATTGCCATATGTATGCTTGTATGCTTGCATAAGTGCCTTGCCATGCCATGTTGCATTCCTAGCTTGTATGCCTAGGTTGCATTGCATCTTGCATGCATGCCTTGTTCCTTGAAATGGTGATAGGAATTAGGCCTAATTTGTTTGATTGGTTTGCATGCATTTGAAATCAAAGTTGCATACTTGGTTCCTTGGGCCATCATGCATGGAAATGCATGGTTGGTGGTCCGAGAACCGAGGCACATGTCCCTTTGAGTCATCACAATGATAAGAGACATGGTTGGTGCATACATGCCTTGAATTGTGCTGCCATGCCTTGTTTTGCCCTCTGTTGCTGTGAGTTACAGGTCCAGCAGACTTTCTTTGCCGACCGGCAGTGTAAGGTGCCGGCCGGCAACCTTTTCTCTGCCGACAGACCCTATTTTGTGCCGATGGCCATACTACACTGCCGGTGGGAATTTCGATCAGCCGGTGGTGATCCTCTCTGTCCAAGGGATCAGTCCTGAGGCTTTGACAGCCTCCAAAGGAGGAAAGGAAGGAAAACAGAGGCAGCTTGCGCATGGTGGCGCGCTTCCCAAGGCGTTTTCCTGCTTTAATTGATTTATTTAATTTGTTAATTAAATTAGTTAATTTGTAATATTAATTAGCTGGTGTAGTTAATTAATTTGTAATATTTATTCGGTCCCTCCGAGTGAGGGCAAATCTGTAATAAGTGTGTGTGGGTGGTGTGTATGTCTTCCAACCTCACTTCTTTCTTCCCTTTTATTTACCTGCTTACGATGGTAGATTAGGGCACGTTTAATTTAGCATACCTTATGCTATGCATGTGTGCATCCATGCATTTGTATTACATGCATTAGGCTCGGTACATCATGCTAACCGCATATGTTTTTCAAATCAAAAATTGAATATGTGATAATTGTGCATTTTCACATGACATGTCTAGGATTAGCCGAGCCTATCTTAGCGACATTTTGTATGCGACGCATTAGGCACTTAACATGGACTTGGATCATGCATATTTGCTAACAAGTTCTTTGTTTTGGCACGGAGTACTATGTAAGTATTTCCGCTTTAGCATATCACATGAGTGTGAATATTGCCATGACAGCATGCTTGACATGTGGCTAGATGCTTATGTGTTAAACTGTTTTGAATGCCTGTGGGTGAAGGTTGGATTGTTTGAGTTGGAAAAACTCGTTGAAATCCGTGTTTTAGCCTACTTGCGAGTAGCAAATTCCAAAGCATTTTCAAACCGAACGGATATGCAATGTTCATTTCCAAATTAGCCAATCTAGTCTATACTTGTTTGATGTGCGCATAACATAGTAATTCTAAGCTAATAAATGGAATAAGAACACATAAAGTTTTCAAATACGGATATCACGGTTAGTAGAGGCCGGTCTTCGGACCGGGCGAAAGGGGGTGCTCATAGCTGACCTTCCCCGATCGTACCCAAGCTCCCGAGCCGAGACAACTCCGGTGATGACGGACATGTGGCCTTCGGCACCGAGTCAGGGTTTCCTAAATTCCCCCATTTTAAAATATTTAGGTGGCGACCCTGTATCTGGCAAAGCAGTCCATGTTTGGCACTACTTTTTCAAAAATCTGTTTCTCAAAACGATTTGCCAGATTTGGACTCTTTGGTTCAGATTAAGAACCGTGACACAAGTCGAGTCCGAACTGTAGTAACCCCAAATGAACAGAACGGGACTCATCCTCCCGGGGCGTTCGGGGCTTGTTACAGTTTCTGGCGACTCTGCTGGGGATTTTTTTTTAGAGAGTTTGACTCGAACTCGTGATATCCTGTTTTGATCTCATTTATGTGTTTCTTTGCCTTGCATGTGCATTGGTGCACCTAGGAACACAGTGTTTGCCATCTGCCATTCCTGAACGGTTTGCCGGAGGCTTGTCTTGTCAAGGCATGTCCATAAGGCTGACCGGCTATGGGCTCTGAGAGTATGGGAACACAAACCCCGGTTTTTACCGGGGCACCCTTTTTGACCATTCGACCTAGTGCATATTCGGATCCATAGTGACCATTCCAAACTAGGACAGGTTGCTTACCCGATTATAGGTTGTTTGAAACTGCTGTGTGCGTAGTGAAACCCTAGCTCCTGACAAAATAGGACAGGGACACCCTACCCCAACATAGGGGTGATTGAGCTCTCTTTTACTTGCTATGTGCTTTTAGAGTGTATCTCTACAGGAACGCATATACCAGTTTGCGAGTTTGAGTATCGGGCCCGAAGGCGCCAGAATCAGTATTGTTGAGAATCAGTTATCAGGAATCAGTTATCCGCGGGTATCAGATTCAGTATTTTGGGAACAAAACTCTGGAAACAGTGATCAGCAGTAGGGTACAGTTGTTTGGCTACACCCGTGTTTGATCAGTTTGGGTTGAAATGCTGTCTGTTTTTCTTTCAGTTCAGAGAGTTGCAGAGTTGATACAAAACAGCCAGTGTCTCCCCTTTGCTGAGGCAGGATTTATGGCAGCACAAAGTTCAGAAGAAATTGTGGTTATGGCAGCTGTATCGGAGCAGGGAACCACTCCGCAGAATGAGGCCAGCATCAGTATGTCATATCCGCCCAGGTCGCCCGTTGTGCACCCGGTCTGGGCTCCCCAGTTATACCAGGCTCGTGAGCCCACCACCTTTGAATTGATGGGGATGATAGGCGATCTCCAAAGGTCTGTGGCAGACCTCGCCTATGGAATGTCGGCTTCACCGCCAGCGGCGCCGTATGCCGGGAATTTTGTACCACAGGAGCCCCCGCTACTAGGGCGGATTGTGATAGAGCTCAGCCAGCCAGAGGTGGCTTCCGCCTATGGTCGCGACATGCCAGTATCAACCCCGACCCTTGATCAGGCTGAGGCCAAAGGAAAAGACAAGGCAAAGGTAGACGCCGACCCTATTGAACAACTGTTGTGGGCAGTCGAGGCTCTGAAGGCCAGAGGGATGAACAAGCAACAAACGTCTGCAATAGTGACCAAAGCTGTAGATGATGCTTTCCCCGCTCCAATCAAAGGCAGTTCAAGCCAGGCAGAAAACCGGGATGGGCCCCGTCATGCCCAGACAGTTCCTGTAGTTCCCAACCCTGCACCGGGAAAGGTTCAAAAGGCCAAGGCAGCGCCAGCTGATCCTTTCGCCAGCGCATCTGGCAAGAACCCTCAAACTGCAAAGTACTTGCCCCGAGGGCGCAGAGTCTTTCACGACCTCCACATGCCTTTGTCTAGGGCATTGTTAATATTGGCGAAGAATGGGCATCTTAAGCCTTTGGAGCCCCGGCCACTCCCGAAGAATCTCCCCGCCACTCATGATGCTACCTTGTACTGCGCGTACCATCAACAGTCCGGTCACAGCACCGACGGATGTTCCCGCCTTCGTCATGAAGTGCAGGATTTGATTGATAACAAGGTTATCCTACCACCCACCTCAGGCAAGCCCGTCACCACTCAGTTGTTGGATTTCGAGGGCTCAGATACTGCGAGTATGTAAAGCGAACCGCCTGCGGGCAACATTTGGTACATTTTGGATGAAGCGTCTGGCACGCATTTTTGAGCATCGGTGAAACCGAGTTTTGTAAATCTTGGCTTGGATGTCGAGTCATTCTTTTGTTTTGAGTCTGTCTCTTTGTCTTGAGTCAGTCTTTTTTGCTTAAGGGTCTGTCTGATTGTATCGAGTCAGTCCCCGTTGTATATAATACCAGGTGATTCTGGGGTTGTTGTCCCGAACACCATTTTGTTTTGTAATTATTATCTGTTTTTGTTTTGAGTCTGTTTCTGCCGAGGGGCCAGTTGCACCAACGGAGCCGATTGAAACAGCTGTTGCTACCTCAACTTCATGCTTGCTTTCAGCATAAGGACCAGAGAATTTGATCGGGCTGACAGAGCATCTCGCCTGCTCTCCTGTGTGCCAAACTCATTGCATTAACCTAAGTTTTTCAAAAAAAACAAACTTTTGAACATTGCGGTGATAAAAACGAAGAGGAAGGAATTCCTCGGGTTTTGTAAAATTTTGATCATTTTGAGAGAAAGAGAGGCGTGCTAAGCCTTTTTATGAATGAAATCATGCTTGTCGGCATGAGTACTGAGAAGGACCCTGGCCTGATCCAGATTGGTTCCACACTATCTTCGGCACGAGCGATTCGTCGCCTTCTTAAAAACTTTCAAAAGCAAATGTTTTACGCGGCCCTGCGAAGACCTGTGTGGAATCGCTCTTGAGATTACGCAGCCTAGGATCGCTCTCAGCCTCAAGATTCAACCTATTTGTTTTCCGAGTTTGAACCCGTTCAGAATGTTCAGAAAGTTCAACGGACAAACGCCATGGAGGCCCGTGTGGCCAGTTTTGGAGCAGCCCTCGAGCAAGAGGCACCAAAGCCAAATCAGAAGGAGTGGATCTCACCGGAAGAAGCTCGTGGAGCAACCGTGATGGATACTTCCGCAAATCATTGCAACAGCCGTTCTCTTAGACACGGAGAGGCTTTCAGTTCAGGAACCATTTGGCATGGACTTGCTACACTTTTACCCTTTGAGAGGCTCGCTGGGTCGAAAACCCAGAAGGGCGACCCAGGCAAAAGTTAGAGCAAGAGAAAAATACAAAAAAAAGCAAAAATACAAAAAAAAAAAAGAAAGAAAAGAAAAGATAAAAAATGAAAAGAATTAAAAATGAAAAGAAGCTCGCAAGGTCGAAAACCCGCATTGGGCGCCTTGGCAAAAGTGAGAGCCAAACACAGTGAAGGTTAAAATACCCGAGTGTACCTTAACCCGGAACTACGTAAGGCTTGATTCCCATGTTTGGGATACGTAGGCAACTTTATCATGAAGTCCAGCACCCAACGCTTTCATAAGCGTCTCAGTCCATGCAATGGTTTCGATTTCATCCCAAGGTCCAGTTGCCAACACCTTCCAAGGTGACTGTGTCTATATATGTGTTGTGACCGTCTTCGTCATCGCTGTGTCCAAGAGATCAACCACCGCCAATGAAGACTGTCTGCGGATTGCTGCGGCACCATCCCAAACAAGGGGCAACTTTCCGTTGCCACAAGCCACCGTGAGCCGCCATTCAAACTAGGGGCAACTTTCCGTTGCCTCCCACCCCCCTTCAAACCAGGGGCAATTTTCCATTGCCTCCGATCCGAGGTCGCGCATCTTGAAGGGTAAGTTTCATGCTCGTTGAGCATGGACTGTTTGAAAAATAGTTTTTGAAAATTTTTACTGAGGTTGACTATTTTCTCGAAAACTATTTCATTTTCCAAAACCAGACCATTGTCTTGGACCCAAAAAGGAAAATTTTCAGTGCTTGCTGCCTGACTTGCATGCTTTTCAAATCAAAAGTCGAACAAGTACGTTAATCCGACTCTCGTTTTGATCAAAACCGTTTTAGTAGAAAGCAAAAACGAAAGAATGGTTAAAATGATGAACTAGGGGCACAGTTGAGCCAGGCGTTCTGTCTTTCCCCGTCACCGACGTACTTGCCAGAAGAGCGCTCTACCCGTCGGAAGAAATAGCTGTGAGCTAACGGCATTGGGCTTGAACCCACACCGTTCTATTTATTCATCAATCACCCCGGGGAGGGATGAAAAATGAGAGATTGAAGAATAGAGAGGTGTGAGTTGAGAGAAAAGTGAGGAAAAGGGTTTTGAGAGAAAATCCGAGCTTGAGAGTCGAGTGATGTGAGGATCACAAATCAGAAAGGGTGGGAAACAATACCCAGATTGAACTGGCTCCTTGTGATCTGAGGTCCCCCATCTTCGCTTACGCGTCTGTGTGTCGTGCCTCTTTCATTTGACGGTCTCGTCTTTTGTTTTGAGTCTCTCCCGAGCGTGTCTCGTTGTGTTTAGGTTGTGTACCTCTTTGTTTGAGTCCTTCTCACTGTGTTCAGTTGTAGGCTCGATATCCCGGTTTGAAAAACCCTCATTCGATTTCAAAAAATCACTTATGCTCAGAATGCTGTGTCATTCTCTACATTTGAACGTGTTTCGACTCCAACCAGTTCCATCTTTGAGCTCTGTCTTGTCAGATTGGGCTGTTTGTTTGAGAATTGCCGTGTGCAGAATGAATCGAATGCTGTGTTATGGGCTGAATGCAGATTAATCCCCAGTAGAGTAAGGGCTGTGTGTCCAGAATCAGGCAGTGGGTTGCTTGGGTTATTTTGCTGTTGGCTGTTTAGTTATCTGATTATTACAGTGCAAGTGTTCAATTTTCAGATAACCAATCAATTTCGTTTACATTGAGGTGTAACATGATGAGATGCGATGCAATGCATGAAATGTGTAAATGTAAACACTTTTTCAGATAAAAAGTCCGTTTCGTTTCATTATCTTTTCAAATGTACAAGTTTTGAAGAAAACAAAAATCTGCCTGCGGCAGTACAAGGTAATCTATCTACCAACAAAAAGAAAAGTACAAGAAAGAAAAGATAGCAAAAATCTGCATCCATGTTGAGCACTCCAAGGGCTGTCAGTCCGTCCTAGTCCTCTTCCTGGACGAGGGTCCAGGAGCATCATCAGCATCGTCGTCAGAGCCCGAGCTAGAACCGTCTCCGGTCTCCTCCTCCGCTGACCCTGCCTCCGCCTCTGACTCCTCGTCGTCGTCATCATCTGGTACTGGAGCTCGCGAGCTACTCCCGACGTGAGTACGCCCTCCCCTGGTACGGGGAAATATCCGGCCCTCCTCATCTCTCCCCCGGGCAGAGACAGAAGGTCTAGCTGGAGCACCTCCTGCCATGGGAATCTGGAAAGGAGGCTGAAAAGTACACGAAAAGGAAATGCATCAGTATACTATAGGCAGTAAATACAGTGTATGAATGGCGTGAGCAGTTTATCAGTGCAGAATGCAGTGTGTGAGTACAGTGTATGAATGCCGTGAGCAGTTTATCAGTACAGAGTGCAGTGCAGAATGCAGTGTATGCAGTGTATCAGATACTGTGGGATCAGTGTATCAGGTGTTGTGCCGTGCATCAGATTATGTAAAGCAGTGTATGAATGGTTTGAGGCCAGTGTCAGAAGGACATACCGGTATGCTGTAGACGGCTAGGAGGTCAAATGTCCGCTAGAGCATCCCCATCATCGAGGCATTCATCGCCAACGACTGACGGGTGTACTCAGAAGAAGCCTGCAAAGGTATCAGATGCATTAGTATTCTGTGGGATATCAAGTAAACTGAATAACTGTACGAAGTGCAGTGATACATACCGGCGGTAAGTCGGGGATGTCAATGAACTCATGACCAGCCGGTGGAGGGGCGAAGGGGATCTGATAGGTCGACCCACCCTGCCCCTGGAAAGTCAGTACAGCAGGCAGGGCAGGCCAGCCAGCTCCTCGTCCTCCCCGCACTCCACCCCTACCACGGACCCGGGCCCTCCTCGAAGATCCAGCCCCTGCTCCCGCTCCGGCCCCAGCCGCCGATGCTACAGGCCTGCCCCCCTCTGCTTGACGGCCGCTCAAGGGACGCATCAGGTACGTCTGCACGTACTCCTGGTAGTCGCCGGTGCCTCGGAAGCCGGCCTCCTCCCAACCGATGGAGTAATCATCCAGCTGCTCAGGGGTCAGCCCCTCGGTCTCCCTCATCTCTGCAGGAGGGTGAGCCGGGACTATCTGCTCAGGTAACCCGCGGGTCTGGCGTAGAAAACGCTCCCCCAGGTACCAAGCCCGACAGACCGGGCCCTCTAGCATGATCTGGAAACGCGAGGTCTCCTCAGCACCAGGGAACCGACCCCGTATCGCCGACGGCAAGAAGGCCCATGGCCACCATGTGATCTGAAAGTGACAGACAGTTTGTTATCTACTGTTATTGAAACATGCAGTGGGAAAGCGAAGCTAAATAAACTGAAAGTAAAGCATACCTCGGCAGGGGTAATGGTATTGAAGTATCGGCGGAAGAAGCCGAAAGTCTCTCGTGGTCGCCGGGTGCATCTCCCGTCGAAGCGACTCGAGAACGGGACAGCCGGAGGAGGCTCCACAACTGGCACGGGGGCAAGCCTGGGAAAGTAGGCGTAAACCCACAACTGCAAAATAGATGTCAGTATGACCATCAGATAAAGCAGAATATACAGAACGAAGCAGAAATAGCAGAGCCGTGTGTCGTGCAGTGTATTGTGTACAGTGTACAGTGTGAGCAGTGTACAGTCAGTGTAAAGCAGAATGTATGTGTGTGCCGTGTGTACAGTATACAGCAAGTGTAAAGCAGACTACAGTGTGTGCAGTGTACAGAGTACGGAAAGTACGAGACAGGAATGAAAAAGTGGAGAAGAAATGTACCTCCCAAGCCCGCCAGTAACCTCCAAGCAGCTGGCCGCTGCCGCGAGAAGCCGAGCTCATATATCCGTACAGGGTGGCCAGAGCAGCGCCACCCCAGTCATAGTGCAGAATGTCTCGGACGTCTACCAGTGCGCTGAGAAGGCAGAGAGGCACGGTGTTCGCCCGGTCGGCGAAGATGGTAGTCCCGAACAGGAACATGAGGAAGCCACGAGCATACCTCTCCTCGTCCTCCGGGGTCATCTGCACCTCCTCCCCCAATGCGGGCTGGACCCGAAACTGTGTCTCGAACCAGGAGTACCGCACGAAGCCTGGACAAGCTAGTGGTGGGGTCTCCCCCAGTAAATGGACCTGAGCGGCGGTCCACTAATCCATGTCGGTGTCGAAAGGGATCAGATCCCCCCCTACCCCGATGCCTGTGAGCATCGAGAAGTCATAAGGGGTCATCGTCATGTCCCCTGCAGCAGAAAAATGGAAAGAATCAGTGGTGTCCCACCACCTCTCCGCCAAAGCAGCAAGGAGAGGTCTGCCTGTGGAGAGCCTAGAGAGCCCTCGGCAGAAGGTGCCGAAGCCCGCTCGGTCCACGATGCGCTGGACCGCATCAGGGAGCTCATCATACCACTCCCGTGCACCAGTATTCCCATACCCGCGAATGGTATGGGAACCCTCCTGCAAACAGACAATGACAATTGCAAGACAACATTCAAAATGCAATTTTGAAAAGACAGATATGGCATGTATGCAAGTTTGTCAGATTCAGGCAAATACCGGGTACCGGTGTGCTTACAGTGAAATACGTGTGCTGTGTCAGCGTGTTTGAGTGTTTCAGAACAGATGTGGCATGTATGCAAGTTTGACAGATTCAGACAAATACTGGGTACCAGTGTGTGTGCAGTAGAATACAGTGTGTGCCGTGTGTTTGGGTGATTCAGGGCTAGTGCAGTGTGTGTGCATGTGTCACTCTCAAGCAGATATCAGTTGTATGTATGTTTACAGTCAACTACGGTCTATGGCATATCAGATTTCAGCAATTAGAGAATACAGCTAACTATGGCAGTTTTGTATCCTACATTGCAAAAAGTAAAGCAGAAAGAAGGGAGCTACCTCGGAAGTGCCGAATGAAAGGTGGAAGGTAGGCTCACGCAGCAGTAGCTCAGGCGCCGCGTACCTCTCAAAGCTCCGGAACTGACGCAGGCCGTCTGGGGGCAGAATGTGGATCGCCGGCCGGTAGGTCGCCGGGTCGAACGGGCGCTCGCTCAGTGGTAAGAGCTCGACCCCGGGATCCATCTCGTGGTCCGGGGGAGTCCCGCCACGTGGAATGTCGTCCGCCATGAAGAGAATGATGTGAAAATGGCCCGGAAGAGGAAAACCGAGCCGGAATACGAAGAGTCAACTGGAAAGTCAACTCCTGAAAGGGTCGGAAATGGCCGGGAAGGCCGGAATGTGAAAAGGCACGGAAACGAAGAGCAAAGTGAGGGGAACGAACCCCGAAAAGGCTAGAACGCCAAACGAGGCACCGAAACGAAAATGTGATCGGTGGAAAATGTCCGAAACGCGAAGAGGATCGCGAATCCGACGACGAAACGGCCGTAGAACGCGAAGAAATGGACGAAAAAGGAGGGGGAAAAGCTCTAGAGAGAGAGAGCAAAGGATTTCGGCGTGAGAAGAATGAGAAAATAGGGCTTGAAGCCCTATTTTATAACACCCGAGGTGAAAAGACAAAACTGCCCCGCACCAGCAACTGTTTGCCGGTCGGCAATGTTTTGTGCCGGCCGGCACTTTTTTGTGCCGATAGCATTGTTTTTGTGCCGATGGCCAGCCGGTGGCCTCATCTTTCGGCCGGTGGGGTTCCCACAGCCTTGTTTAGGCCATATGAGAAGTTCGTGGTCTTCATAGCTCAAGAAAGTGCAAGAAAGTGCATCTCCGACATTCAACCGGCCTCCGTTCTGACCGCGGGCCGTGTCTCCAGTGCGTGGCACTCGAATTCGTACAAGGTGTATCCTTTTTGTATCCTTTTGAATTCAAAAGTTACCCCATGTGTGTTGCACAAGTTCATCACACTACTTCGATGCATTACATCGCGCTGTCGTGCGTCACACATTTGCATTGTTATGCACATGTTACATGCGTTGCAACACGCACCCCTTTGCATTGTCATGCATGTTAATTACATTATCTGCGTAGACCGCATGTTTGTAATCATCTCTTTACTTGCGTAGACCGCATGTCAATTCTTTACTTGCGTTGACCGCATATTAATTCATTGCTTGCGTAGACCGCGCGATCATTTTGTTCCTTGCGTAGACCGCATGTTAATTCTTTATTTGCGTAGACCGCATGTTAATTCTTTATTTGTGTAGGCCGCATGTCAATTCTTTACTTGCGTAGACCGCATGTTAATTCTTTACTTGCGTAGACCGCATGTCAATTCTTTACTTGCGTAGACTGCATGTTCATCTCTTTACTTGCGTAGACCGCATGTTAATTACATTACCTGCGTAGACCGCATGTTTGTAATCATTTCATTACTTGCGTAGACCGCATGTTAATTACATTACCTGCGTAGACCGCATGTTTGTAATCATTTCATTACTTGCGTAGACCGCATGTTTAATTTCAATACCTGCGTAGACCGCATGTTTTGATTGCGTAGACCACATGTTTAATTTCAATACCTGCGTAGACCGCATGTTTTGATTGCGTAGACCGCATGTTTAATTTCATTACCTGCGTAGACCGCATGTTTTGATTGCGTAGACCGCATCTTAACTCCATTACCTGCGTAGACCGCATGTTTTGATTGCGTAGACCGCATGCTTAATTTCATTACCTGCGTAGACCGCATGTTTTGATTGCGTAGACTGCATGCTTAATTTCATTACCTGCGTAGACCGCATGTTTTGATTGCATAGACCGCATGCTTAATTTCATTACCTGCGTAGACCGCATGTTTTGATTGCGTAGACCGCATGTTTAATTTCTTTACCTGCGTAGACCGCATGTTTTTGATCGCATAGACCGCACGTTTAATTTCATTACCTGCGTAGACCGCATGTTTTGATTGCGTAGACCGCATGTTTAATTCCAATACCTGCGTAGACCGCATGTTTTTGATCGCGTAGAACGCACGTTTAATTTCATTACCTGCGTAGACCGCATGTTTTGATTGCGTAGACCGCATGTTTAATTCCAATACCTGCGTAGACCGCATGTTTTGATTGCGTAGACCGCATGCTTAATTTCATTACCTGCGTAGACCGCATGTCTTGATTGCGTAGACCGCATATTTAATTTCATTACCTGCGTAGACCGCATGTCTTGGATTGCGTAGACCGCATGCTTAATTTCATTACCTGCGTAGACCGTATGTCTTGATTGCGTAGACCGCGTGTTCAGTTTCATCACCTGCGTAGACCGCATGTTTCAACTGCGTAGACCGCATATTTGCTAAATATCATCACCTGCGTAGACCGCATGTTCATGATCAATTTTGTTGCCTGCGTAGACCGCTTGCTCCACGTACCTATTTGTATCTTCACAGCATTTTCATGCTCCCCACTTGCTTTGCGCTGTCACGCATTTCGAGTATACCACCATCCTTGCATTGTCATGCATGTCGCTAACAATATTGTACCTGTTAAGTTTGTTTTCTTTGCAGGCACGATATTGTATGTACGGTTCATTTGAGGCTGGTGCAACCAGACGAGCCGCACAGGTATTTTATCTCCGAGTGAGACGTATTGAGAATTCCATAATTCTCTTACATCCTTTCTGCATTGTAGTGTAGTTTGGTATGCTAGCTTAAAATTGTTGCATGTTTGCTTCATTACAGCTTTCTTTGCATGATCATAAGTTATGCTCGGCTCTGTGCATTGTCTTGCATTTTGCCCCTGCCTCCGGGCGCATACCTTATTTGTCTTGTATGTTTGTCTGAGTCTTCGGCCTTGTCAAAAATGGGTCGTCTCTGGGCTTTGACATTCACTCCCGTCATTGTTATGACTTTCGAGTTCTGTCAAAGAGGGGCAACTGTAGACACCCCATTTTTGACCGTCCTCAAGACTTGGACGTCACTGTTTGAACACACGGTGATCTTCCATGTTTGTGTTCGTTTGGAGTTCCCGGAGGCCTCGGCCATCGCGCCTTGCCTCAGGATCCCCGAACTCGACCGTTTAGTGTCTGGTTTTGCACCAAACACTTGCATCTTGCCTTGGAAGGGCAAAATGGGGCTTGTAGACCATCCCCACCCATCACCGGCAGTGGCTAGATGCCACCGGCTAGTTTTTGCTGCCACCGGCAATATTGTGTGCCGGCCGGCACTCTTTGTTGCCGGTCAGCACTCTTTTGTGCCGGTCGGCACTCTTTTTGGCCAAGATGACATTTTTGGCCGGCCGATTGCTGTTCATCTGCTTTTGCAGATATTTTTAGACAGCTGTATTGCTTTTGCTCCCCTCCATACACGTGTATGGAGGGATCTCCCTCTTGCAAAGCTTGTCTTGTAAGCTTTACAAGAGGCATATAGAGAGGGTCTCTCTCTAAGGCAAGGAGAGAGCTTTTAGACATTTTTGAGGGAGGAAAATACAGACAAGACTCTGGTTTTTCTAGGGTTAGGGTTAGATATACACAACCTATCTCTCTTTCCCTCTTATTGGTACACTAGGTGCTTTGTGTCTCACTATTGCACACAAACACCTAGTGTTTCACCTTCCTCTTGGAGCTGAGGTTCCAAAGAGTGTGTTTTGAGATTTTGGTGTTGGATTCAAGCTCAAGGAGGCCATTGGAGCACCATTTGTAAAGGGGTCTTCAAGGGTGAGATTCTAGTCCCTTTTTCCCCCACTCTTGCATTGATTTTATACCTATCTTAGAGCTGTTTTTGTGCTTATTGTATAACATAAAAAAGTTCTATTTTTAGGCCCTCTTCATTGTTTATTAAGAGTGTTTTGTTGTTTGAGGGGTGTTGACCACCCTTAGGCCTCAAAAGGCCTCATTTTGAGCCATTTTGTGCTAGCTCCGGGATTTTGGTGTTGAGGTCTCTTCACCACTGAAATCTTGAGGGATTTCAGTGGTGAAGATGATGCTTCAAAGTCCCAAGAAGGAGAGGGCCACCCCCTCTCCTTGTTGTCCTTGAAAAGGGCATATTTTGGCCTCCTAGCGAAGCCCATGCTTGAGTGTGTCTTGAGCATGTTTGGTTTGTTTTTCATGCTTATATATCCATAATATAACATGATTTCAAGTTGGTTTTGGAACTCCATGCATGTTTAGCATAGTTGCCATGTAATGCCTTATTTGTGCCTTAACATGTTCTAGGTTGTTAGCCTTTGTTGGAGCATGTTTTAGTCTTGCATTTGTGAAGTTTATGTGCTTATTTTGCCATGTTTTAGCTCTGTCCATAGTCGTTTGGGTTGATATTTGCATGCATTATATAGCTCCTTTGTATTTGGGCTTGTTGGCCTTGAGTATGTGCATGTGTAGCATGCCATCTTTGCATTGTTTTGATGATTTGGAATCATCCTACATGCTATTTCAGTCCCATTTCCATGCTTGTTGGATTGCCTTGCATGTCTCTTTAATGCTTTGAAAGCATGTGTTGCAATGCTCCATGTTTTGGCCATGGTGTATGCCTTTGTATTTGGGCCATTTAGATGCCATCTAAGTAGTCCTTTAGCTTTGTTTTAACATGCTAAACCTCTGATTTTGGTCCTTCTTTTCATGCCATGTTTGGTCATGTTAAGTGTAGTTCATTGCCTCATTGATTTGCTTTGAACACTTAGGCCATTTGGTACATGCTTGGCTTGATTTGTTGCTTGGTTTGACACCATGTATTAGCATGATTTCAAAGCTTATAATGCATGCTAATTGTTCATGTTTGTCCCTTTCAAGTGTGCTTGAATGTTGTTTGATTTGTGCTTAAGTGTTGGTCCTTATGTGCATGTGTGTGTGTATGCCATTTAGCCTTCACTCTTTAGCGCTTAATGGCCACTGTTTTAGGCCTTATTAGAGCTGCCTAATTCATGTATAAGTCCATCTTTCCATTTATTTGCATTGCCATATGTATGCTTGTATGCTTGCATAAGTGCCTTGCCATGCCATGTTGCATTCCTAGCTTGTATGCCTAGGTTGCATTGCATCTTGCATGCATGCCTTGTTCCTTGAAATGGTGATAGGAATTAGGCCTAATTTGTTTGATTGGTTTGCATGCATTTGAAATCAAAGTTGCATACTTGGTTCCTTGGGCCATCATGCATGGAAATGCATGGTTGGTGGTCCGAGAACCGAGGCACATGTCCCTTTGAGTCATCACAATGATAAGAGACATGGTTGGTGCATACATGCCTTGAATTGTGCTGCCATGCCTTGTTTTGCCCTCTGTTGCTGTGAGTTGCAGGTCCAGCAGACTTTCTTTGCCGACCGGCAGTGTAAGGTGCCGGCCGGCAACCTTTTCTCTGCCGACAGACCCTATTTTGTGCCGATGGCCATACTACACTGCCGGTGGGAATTTCGATCAGCCGGTGGTGATCCTCTCTGTCCAAGGGATCAGTCCTGAGGCTTTGACAGCCTCCAAAGGAGGAAAGGAAGGAAAACAGAGGCAGCTTGCGCATGGTGGCGCGCTTCCCAAGGCGTTTTCCTGCTTTAATTGATTTATTTAATTTGTTAATTAAATTAGTTAATTTGTAATATTAATTAGCTGGTGTAGTTAATTAATTTGTAATATTTATTCGGTCCCTCCGAGTGAGGGCAAATCTGTAATAAGTGTGTGTGGGTGGTGTGTATGTCTTCCAACCTCACTTCTTTCTTCCCTTTTATTTACCTGCTTACGATGGTAGATTAGGGCACGTTTAATTTAGCATACCTTATGCTATGCATGTGTGCATCCATGCATTTGTATTACATGCATTAGGCTCGGTACATCATGCTAACCGCATATGTTTTTCAAATCAAAAATTGAATATGTGATAATTGTGCATTTTCACATGACATGTCTAGGATTAGCCGAGCCTATCTTAGCGACATTTTGTATGCGACGCATTAGGCACTTAACATGGACTTGGATCATGCATATTTGCTAACAAGTTCTTTGTTTTGGCACGGAGTACTATGTAAGTATTTCCGCTTTAGCATATCACATGAGTGTGAATATTGCCATGACAGCATGCTTGACATGTGGCTAGATGCTTATGTGTTAAACTGTTTTGAATGCCTGTGGGTGAAGGTTGGATTGTTTGAGTTGGAAAAACTCGTTGAAATCCGTGTTTTAGCCTACTTGCGAGTAGCAAATTCCAAAGCATTTTCAAACCGAACGGATATGCAATGTTCATTTCCAAATTAGGCAATCTAGTCTATACTTGTTTGTTGTGCGCATAACATAGTAATTCTAAGCTAATAAATGGAATAAGAACACATAAAGTTTTCAAATACGGATATCACGGTTAGTAGAGGCCGGTCTTCGGACCGGGCGAAAGGGGGTGCTCATAGCTGACCTTCCCCGATCGTACCCAAGCTCCCGAGCCGAGACAACTCCGGTGATGACGGACATGTGGCCTTCGGCACCGAGTCAGGGTTTCCTAAATTCCCCCATTTTAAAATATTTAGGTGGCGACTCTGTATCTGGAAAAGCAGTCCATGTTTGGCACTACTTTTTCAAAAATCTGTTTCTCAAAACGATTTGCCAGATTTGGACTCTTTGGTTCAGATTAAGAACCGTGACACAAGTCGAGTCCGAACTGTAGTAACCCCAAATGAACAGAACGGGACTCATCCTCCCGGGGCGTTCGGGGCTTGTTACAGTAACACATGTTGTAAATTCAGAATAAATGATTTATGAATGTATATCGCATGTGTCACCTTTTGCATATTAACTCTAATTAGTGAAAGCTTCTTATTTTATTTATACCACTATGTACTTGTGTTTGGAGTTGAGCTATTGTAATTATTTTGAGGGCATTACATAAATATTGTTTTGTCATAATGCCAAAACTACTCTTTTAGATATAGAACAAATAAAAAGAATATCACCTATAAAAATGTTAATTTGGTAATATAACATCATATCATTTCTTTTCTTTTCTTTTCTTTTCTTTTATGAGAAATTTCTCATCCTTCCATTTCATTACTCCCAATTAATGACGTGACAAATAGTATCAACCAATCAATTCTCTTCAAACTCTTCTCTCTCATTTCAAAATTATTTGTCACCTCATTAGAGGTGCAATTAGGGGTGATAAAATGAGAGAATGTAACAATGCTATTCTTTTATATAGATTAACCAAAGAAAATATGGAAGAAATCACAATCTTTTCTTCCTTTTCTTTTCTTTTCTTTTTTTTTTTTTCTCTCTTTCAGCTTGCTAAATCATTTATTTTCTTTTCTCTCCTAAGTTACCAAACATAGTATAAAAGATATATTTATAATTTACCCTTTAAATTTTTTAGACTATGATTATATAATTATAAATATTTAATTAGTTGTATTTATATATATATATATATATATATATATGTGTGTGTATATAATTTACCAGATAAATCATATAATATATACCGTAAATGATGTAAATTATTGAAATAAATTTAATTTGTTTTATGTAAATAAACCCAATATTGACTCAATGACGGCCACAAAGCTACTGTTCCGGACACAAACATCCCTATGTCCAACAACCCAATAAGGGTGTTTGGTCCAGCTTTTTTCACCCAACTTATAGCTTTTAGCTTAAATAAAGCTAAAACTAGCTGTTTGTTTCAGCTTAATTATACCAACTTCAACTTCTAACAACTTTTTTTGAAGGCAAATAATCAGAATCTGAGAATCAGACCCAGGGGTGCTTTTGAATCTCAGATTAAGCAGAGGGCCAACGCTAAGGGCCAAAATTACATAAATACCCTTCATCAATTTGTAGTATTACCAAATTGCCACCATATAAACCACAAAAGGTCACTGTTCACTCTAAGAGAGAGAGAGAGAGAGCTCTGGTTCACAATGTTTCGACATTGTGAACCAGAGCTCTCTCTCTCTCTCTCTCTCTCTCTCTCTCTCTCCAGCGTTGTTCTTCAGCTATGCTATTCAACCCTAGCGATTTGAAACCATCGCGATGCGAAACCCTAGCATCGCAATGCGAAACCCTAACCATGGCGATGCAATCAACCTTTCGTGTTGTCTCCGGCATTGCGATTGGGCTCCTCTCTCTCCCTCCCTCTCTCTCTCAACGATAGGTCTCTCTCTCTCTCTCTCTCTCTCTCTCTCTCTCTCTCTCTCTTCGCGATCAACCCTATCTCTTTTTGTGTTCTCTTTAATTTTGTAGAGGGCGACCGGCAGTAGCTAGGGCTTCGCTGGTGGCTAGGGTTTGCTATTATTGCAATGAATTAATAAATAAATAAAACTTATCAATTTTTATATTATTAATTTGTATTGTAATGAAAAAAAAAGCACAATTTTTATTTCACAATTATTGATATAAATTGCGCAATTGCACAATTTAAATAAAGAAATAAATTGTACAATTTTATTTCAATTAATATTGATATAAATTTATTTGAATTAAAAACCTTTTATTAAAAGAATTTTATAATATAAAATTCTTTGGTATTGTTATAAATAAATAAATAAACAATTGTTGCTAATTGATATTAATGAAAAAAAAAATGAAATAACTTCTATTAAATGAAAAAAAAAATGAAATAGCAATTGTTGTAATGAAATGTATCAATTTTTATATTAATTGATACTAATTATATTAACTCCTGTCAATGAATTTTTATTTTTTTTTAAATTAAAGCTGAAAAAAATGAAAAAAAAAACAATTTTTATATCTTACAAGGGCAAAAAAGACATTATACAGCAAAAAATTATTTTACATCTTATTCAACCAAACACTACTCTGCTGATTAAATCTAAAATCTGACAGGTACACCAAACATATTAACAGCTTCTAATTAAAATTATAACTTATAATCTGTTTTAACAATTATGTCAAATAGGGCCAATATCTCCATGTCCCACATCTATCGTGTGGAAAGCATTTTCCGTGGCAAGACTTTGACTTTTGATAATAGGGATAAATTGATTTTTTAAATTAAATAAACTCTCTTTGTCAACTTGAATTAAATTTTTTAATGATATATACAAAATGCTATATAAAATAAAATAAAATAAATATTATTAAAGTGGATGAAATAGTTACAAAGTTATTAACATATCATAATAAATAAGTACAATAAAATGTTAATAACAAAACTCGAGAAGGTGATGTATGAAAGCAATATGAATGATTTGTAGTATATTATGCTAATGTTAAACTATATTGAACTTGGGATTAAAAAAAAGAAAAATAGAAAAATCACTCTATTGAATTTGAATAACATCTAGTAACATAGCATTGGTTTAACATGATGGGTTGGTGTAGGTTGGGGCTAAAATAGTCACAAAAAGACAAAATAAGTTTTTCAATTCCAGACTAAAAATGTCACATCTAAACTGTAATTATTTCATTATTTTCTCTCACAAAAGTCAAAAAATCCGTCTCAAACGAGGCTTTTTAGGCTAAAATAATCAAAAAATTAAAAAGCCAACCCACATCTCAAACAAATAAGAACAATTAATATTATACATTGGAGGAGCAGCATTACATATATATATTTCGAGAAGTTAAACACATCATAATAACTACATAAAATGTAAGTAAGTTTATCCTTATCTTTCTCGAAGTACAATATTTTTTATTTAGTGCAGCAAAATTTCATCGTCATATTTGAAGTCGTCATATTTTTCTTCTTAAGTTGAATATATGGTTATTACTAGCAAAAGTTTGAGGTATGGCTCGTGCGCAAGGGGCTTGGACACCACCCGTTGTAGTCAAACACATTCTTAGATAAAATTAATTTTCACCACACAATCACTCATTCAAAAAAATTTAATTGGATAAACCTGGATTTTCAGACTTTCTCTATAATGTTTGGCTGAAAAAGAGTGCAGTACATTCCTTCTACTCCCTTCCACTACATACCACGTCTATAATGACTCTGTATGTTGCTTTCTTTTTGGGCTCTCTAATGGTGCACTCATGCATGCATAGAGTTGGAAATGAATAGAGCCGTTTGCAAGCGGATTCAAACTTGGTTCGGTAAGGACTCATTCGAACTTGATTTGTCATATATTTTTTTAATTTAATTTAATTTTTTTTACGTTCGAGCTCAAATTGGAACTCGTTAAAATATTAATAAATAAGTCCAAACATATTAAAATTCAACCTGTCAGTTCGGCTCGTTTAATATTTATTATTTTTATATTAAATAATATATAAATATGTATGTTATTTATATATTTAAAAAATATAAATGTAACTAATAGCTAACTATAGATAATACATTTATATAATAGTAGTGGTAGATATTATTATTTTTGTAAAATATTGACTTTTCCTTTAATATGTTTATATATATTGCATATATAATTGCATAATCAAAATTTTAATTGTAACTTTAGTCTAATATGTAAATATGAATTTATAATTTTTTTTTTGGCCTCATTAAGACTCGTGAAGAGGCTTGAGCTTGAGTCAAGCCTAAGTCAACTTGGCTCGAGCTCGATTAGTTAAATTTTTATTGAGTTCAAGCTCGAATTCGAGTTCAAACTCGTTAAAATTTTTAACTGCCTTTTGTGGACAAGGGTTTCTTGTAGCCGATGTAGGCAAAGTGTCACAGGTTTGAGCCTTCATGACAAGGGTCACCAATTGAGCCTTCACATACAAGTTTTCTTGCCTTGCCTATGTAAGACAAGCACATTTCACAATGTGTAAAAAGCACACAAAATACCATATTTATGAAACTCAATTGTGTGTCAAATTCTTATTCATCCATAAATGATTTTTGAAAAACCAAATATACGATATTATTCACTACGTGGCATAAAATACGTTACCACTCAGACCTGCCAAAAATAATGCAAGGGTCGTACATTAAATTTATTGGCTAAAAATAAAGTTTTTACAAATCATTTCCAACGATCCCCAATATGAATGGAATTCAATATAAAGGACATACAATGAAATGAAAATAAAAAAAGAGTACATTAAGAAGATAAACCACATCGAGATAGATAGTTTTTGGTTTTGAACTTTCCTTAATGAAAGCCTATCAAACTTATTGTCTAATCAATGAACGTGATGCCTTGAACTGTTTAACTATTTGTGTAAGTCAATACAATAGACTATACACAGAGTATCTCCCGACACAGTTTGGTTCTCACGGTTGTGTTCATTTTAGCATTGAACAATGCCTAGTAATTCATAAGTGCTCTAAAAAATTTAGCATTCTCAATTCTTGCAAAACCGGTCTAGTTCATACTCTTATAAGTGATTTCTTATTAAAAGTTTCCTAATATACCCCATCTGGATGTCCAAAATATAAGAATCATTAAAAGGAAAATATCTTTTACAAAACTATAGGCATTGGCCTTTTTTTATTTTTATTTTTATTGGTAAAAAAAAACTTTATTGATAAACATCATTCAAAGATTTACAAAGATAAGCATCTGTAAAAGGAGAGTACAAAAGCATCAATACAAGCAAATCCATACCAACTAGTTTGCCACCGAAATGTAGCGCAATCATCTACTAGCACTATCCCAAGTTAGTGAGTAATTAACCAACAAGAGAAATGAATAAAATAAAATACGTACAAAGATAAGATAAATAGGTACTCTTCTTATCACAAAAATGGATATGTGTGAATCTTCTTAGTGATATGGGAAATCATCTACAATATTTTAGGGTCATTTTAGAATAGGGAAAATTAATCTAAGGTCTCTCTCCTATTTTTAGTAATGGGAGAGATCCACAATATTATTTTCTAATGTCTAACGTTCCTCAATCCTATACCCATATATTATAGAGAAATTTGGCTCTTTCAAACCAAATTTCATTTCTCTCTCTGTCTTCCCTATTTTGTCTCTCTCTCTCTCTCTCTCTCTCTCTCTCTCTCTCTCTCTCTCTCTATCTCTCTCTCTAAATCCAAACCTCCCCAAATCTCTCTTCTGAAAATGAATCGGAATCCAAACCCAAATCTAAATCCAAATCCAAATTCAAAGTCGAAATCGCATTCCCCCTCTTCTTCACCGTCAAAAGACTCGATTGCTTTCCCCAATCGATCGAAGCTCTTCGATTGAGCTTTAACTCTCCCTCCTCAGTCTGTAGCTCGAGACATCCCAATGAACTTGTCAAGGGCCAACGATGGCTTGTCGAAGGAGAAGAAGAAAGGGTTGTTGAAAAATCCGAGAGAGCTGTGGCGGAGATACATTGACTAGCTCTATCAGCACAAGGATTTGGAGCTATATTTGGATGTGAGTCGAATTGGATTCACGGATGAGTTCGTGGAGGAGGTGGAGCCCAAGTTTTAGGCGACTTTCAAAGCCATGGAAGAGCTTGAAAAGGGATCGATTGCGAATCCTAATGAGGGGTGAATGGTTGGGCATTATTGGCTTCGAAACCCTAAGCTTGCTCCGAAGTCGATTCTAAAGTTGCAGATTGAGAACATACTTGAAGCTGTATGCAAGTTCGCCGACGATGTCATCAGTGGTGAGGCCAATTATTTTCATTCAAATTGTGGATTTTTTTTTTTGGGGTAGAGAATTGATGAGAATGCTTAATTGAGTGTGTTTGTTGGAGCATATTTGTTATGTTGTAGTTCTATTGCAATTCATCAAAAGAGAATGAGCGAGCAGACCCCTTTTGTGGACTTCGGTTTTTAGCCAGGGATAGAACTAGAAGAAGACTTATGTGAAGGTCTCTGCTTTGTTCAAATTTCTCTAGATGTTCAAATTTCCCTAGTATTGGTTTTTCTCTGCATTAGCGATTTTTTCAACAAAATCAAAATTTCTCTGGAGAAAAATGGAGAATTCCTCTGGGTTTGATTTGTACTTTTCAACTGTAAATTGATTGTTCTTATTGCATTTATGGTTCAGACTTTGAATTTTCTCTGTGTTACCCAAAAGACAACCTAAGGGGGGTGAATTAGGTTTTTACAATTAAAATTAATAATACCCTAATAAAAATTATGACTAGCACAATAGATAAATATAATTAATGAAATAAAAATAATTAAAACAAGTGTCTTAACAACTATGTCAGTTAATGATTTTAGCACGGTAAAAATGTTAAATATAGTTATGGCAATTTAAAATAAAATAAAGAAATAAGGGAGAGAGAGGCAAACAAATTTATTGTGGTTTGGCTTCAACTCGGCCTACGTCCACTCCTCAAGCTTCACTTAAGATTTTCCACTATCTTCTAGCTTCATAGGGGTGCTAGCAACCTCTTTACAAATGGAGTAATCTTCCACGGATTTTACACAGACTTCACAAGTCCAAACCCTTGCAAATCTTAGGTGATTCACAATCACTCTCAAGATTTCAAGAACACAGTGTTTGCAACACTTTTACAAGATGAAATGGTATTTTTGCTTTCAAAGAAAACTTACAATAAATATCTCTCAAAGATAGATATATAAAATGAAGTTTTCATTTTTCTGTAAATCTCACACAGGAAAGATGGGCTTAAAGCTATAAGGCTCAGTGTATAATTTCTGAGAATAGATGTGAGTGATTATAGATCAAAAAATATTTTCATGTTTTTTGTAACTTGTTTACATTAGAGGCTTTGGTATATATAATGAAAATTATAATCGTTTATAGCCGTTGTATTTATTTGAATTTATAGCCGTATATAGCCATTTATAGCCATTGTAGTCATTTGAATTTATAACCATTTATAGTCGTTGTACTTCCATCATTACCAATTTGAATATCCTCCACTCTATCATTACAAATTTGAATATCTTCCACTTGAACCTTTTGGACCTTTTGAACCTTTATAGTCGTTGTACTTCCATCATTACTAATTTGAATATCTTCCACTTGAACCTTTTGAACCTTTTGGCCTGCTGCTGTGCTAGGCTGTTTGAACCTTTGTTTTGGGCTGTCTGAACTCCTCATTTAATCAAATATTAAATACATTCTAACAACATTTAGGATAAAGGTTTAGGTGAGAAATAATGGGACAAAATAAATTTTGATTATATTTTTCTCTTTCAAATAAATCATCAAAATAAATTTTGATTAAAATATAATTAAATAAATCATCAAAATAAATTTTGGATTCTATTTTTCTCTTTCAAATAAATTAAAAATAATTAAATAAATCATCAAAATAAATAAGTCTAACACTCTGCATTAGCGATTTTTGCAACAAAATCAAAATTTTTTTGGAGAGAAACAAAGAATTTTACTGGTAATGGATTTTCTCTACATTAGCAATTTTTTCAACAAAATCGAAATTTCTCTGGAGAGAAATACAGAATTTCTCTGGGTTCGATTTCTACTTTTCAACTCCAAATTGGTTGTTCTTATTGCATTTATGGTTCTGACTTGGATTTTCTCTGCATTAGCGATTTTTTCAACAAAATAGAAATTTCTCTGCAGGGAAACAGAGAATTTC
Organism: Camellia sinensis; assembly: GCF_055761805.1. NCBI lineage: Eukaryota > Viridiplantae > Streptophyta > Magnoliopsida > Ericales > Theaceae > Camellia > Camellia sinensis. The sequence continues at coordinate 24,473,029 of NC_138964.1, read as the reverse complement.
TCTGGTATTGGATTTTCTCTACATTAGCGATTTTTTCAACAAAATCGAAATTTCTCTGGAGAGAAACAGAGAATTTCTCTAGGTTGGAAAGAATTTCTCTGGTTCAGAATTTCTCTAGAAAGTCTAGAGAAATTCGCTGGATGAAATTTCTCTGGATCAATTTGAGAGACCTTAGACATTATGAAAATATTAGATGTTTTTTATGCTATAAAATCTTAATATCAGGGACCCTAGAAAAAAACCCCTTAAGAATATACACCCTAGAAAAGGTGTATATTATAACTAAATCACTTTCCGTCATAACTACAAAAAAATAAGTAATGAGTAATAACTAAATATCACATAAAATATAATAAAAAAATCTTTTCTATTATAACTAAAATAATAAGCATAATAGGTCATAACTAATATGATTAACATTACAATGAGTCATAATTAAGGAATAATTAACACTACAATAAATTATAACAAAAAAAAGAAGAAGCTATAAATATCATAATTTTAGAGTGTGTAGTATAAAATTTTTCAATATTTTATTAAGTATCATTGTGCCTAAAACAAAGACCACGCTCTAGAGAATGAAAGAAAAGAAAAGAAAAGAAAACAAAATTCGGCACTACCCTGTTGCTTTGCGTTGCAAATGGGCATGACCATCTTTATCAGTAATTCGTTCCTAAACTTTGAAATATCAATGTGTTTATTGTATTTTTTTGTACAAGTGTTTTGAGAGGATTTGACAGCTTTTTTCGGATATAGTCCAACGAGAAGTTATTTGGTAGTTTTAGGATGTAATCATGTAAGGCATATTTGTTTGAACGGACATGTGCTTGGGATTGGACTAATAGTCTAATAAAATTATTAATTCGATGTTTGGTTAAAAAATTGAAGTATGGATTAACAATCCATCCAGATATTGTATAGCACATATGATGGACTATTTAATCCCACATAGAAGGCATCATATAAATTAGGAGACTAAGTCAAAGTCTGGACTAACTTATGAAATAACCATAATAGACATATTATGATCAATATATTGGATGTTTCATGTCTTGTCATGTTCTATCCATTTCAATCCTTTGAAACAAATATCGGATTGGATAATATTTTGTTAATCCTTTCTTATAATCCTAACTCAATCTAAACATAGGATAGGATACACAATCCAAAATGATTCATAGTCCTAGGACTATTAGTCTTGGAAATGTTAATCCAACCTAATAGTCCGCCCAAACAAACATGGTCGTAGTGTTTTATGTGTTGTAATTGACGGAGATGGTAGAGTTCTTAATTTTGTTTTGAATCATGAGAAACAACTACCACGATGTTTGATGTTTGATAATTGGTGACATACATTACCATGTGATGTTCCTGCACTACCAAATAATTTTTCCAGTTAGACAATCTAATGTAAATGGTGATGGCAGTGTTTTGAGTAGCAAAGGGGATGGTCATTTCCAAGTCAGGTGATGATAATTTTGGAATATAAATTTTACTGAGACTTATGTTCCATTTGTTTAGACAGTAAATATTTTTTAACCTAAAAAATTTAAGTAGAAAATAATGTTTGGTAATTATATTTCACTATATAAAGTGAAGGTCAAGACTAACATAATCATAACTTGTACACCGCATCTTTTTTTCTTTCAACAATTCTACTTCATTTCATTAAGAAAAAAATGAGGTGGTTAGTATGCGTATTACACTTTCTTTTCTTTACCTTACAATATCAACCTGCTTTCTTTTCTTTTTCTCCAACAAATCATTTGTGTTCACCAGAACAGAGCTCTCTATTACTCCAATTTAAGCATATGTTCACCATAAATGGTTCTGCTTCTTGGCTTTGTGATCAACATGATCACCTTTCTTATCCAAAAACAATGTCATGGAATGAGACTACGACTGACTATTGTTCATGGGATGGGATCAAATGCGACAGGATGACTGGTCAAGTGATTGAGCTTGATCTTAGTTGCAGCTAGCTCTATGGCACCATCCTACCGAACAACAGTCTTTTTAGTCTCAGACACCTCCACCCACTCAATCTCGCCTTCAATGACTTCACTCAATCAAGGATTTCTCCTAGTTTTGGGCAGCTTTCAACTTTGACACATCTCAACCTCTCATCCAGTTTCTCTGGATCAATCCCATCAGAAATCTCCCTCCTATCTAAATTGGTTTCTCTAGACTTGTTTTCCTATTATCAGTTGGTCAAACTTAAACCATACAATTTCCATGTACTGCTTCAAAACCTTACCCAGTTACAACATCTTTGTCTTGCCCGCGTGAACATATCTTCAATTGTACCCATTTCCTTGATGAATTTGTCTTTTTTGACATATCTTGATCTTGAGCAAACCAGTTTGTAGGAGAAATTGTCAAATGAAATTTTTCACTTGCCAAACTTGGAAGCGCTCAACTTCGATTACAACCCTTATCTCACTGGTTATTTGCCACAGGTAAATTGGACCAGTAGTGGTTCCCTTTCAATGTTACGACTCATAGGGACAACTTTCTTTGGAGAGCTACCCGATTCCATTGGCTATCTCAAGTCATTAAAATACTTCTGTCTGGCTAATTGCAAATTCTCGGGGTCCATACCAATGTCCCTAGGGAAACTTGTTCAAATGGCTTATTTGGACATATCGGGTAACAATTTTGAAGGCCAAATTTCCAATTCTTTTGCTAACTTGATGCAAATGACTTACTTGTGTCTTTCTCACAATATTTTCAGTGGTCAGGTCTCATCTATATTCTCAAATCTTGAGCAACTCTTTTACTTGGATATTTCATATAACCGTCTTGAAGGCCAAATTCCCAATATTGCCAACCTTTCAAAGGTTGCATATTTTACTCTAAGGCGAAACCATTTGATAGGTCAATTCCCATGTTGGGTAGCCAACTTGACACAACTTGTTTGTTTAAACATTGGGTTAAATGAATTGACTAGTCCAATTCCCGCCAACTTAAGAGGGCTTTCAAACTTCAGATATCTTTGCTCAGCTTATAACAACCATACTGGGACGCTGCCTATTTGGCTGTATAATCTTCCATCATTGAAGTACTTATCACTTGCTTCTAATGAATTCACAGGTCAAATTTATGAATTCCAAAGCAAGTCATTGAATCATATTAATTTGCGTGGTAACAAGCTACATGGCCCCATTCCACCGTTTCGTATGATCATCAATCTTTTCCTCTCAAAGAATACATTCACTGGAGAAATCCCTTCGACAATTTGCAATGTAAGTTTCCTTGAGATACTTGATTTGTATCATAATAGCTTGAGTGGTGTAATTCCACAATGTTTAGCAAACTTCAGCAATGTACTCAGTGTGTTAGATCTTAGGATGAATAATTTTCACGAAAACATTCCTTCCACATTTACAAAGGGAAACAAGTTGAGGAATATTGATTTAAATGGTAATTAGTTGGAAGGTAGGGTTCCACGATCCTTGGCAACATGTAGACACTTGGAGGTTCTAGACTTTGGAAACAACAAGATAAACGACACATTCCCGTACTGGTTGGAATTTCTTCCAGAGTTGCAAGTCCTAGTCTTTAAATCCAATAAATTCCATGGTCCTGTGGACTCTGCCAAAACTATACTCCTTTTCCCTAAGCTTCGAATCTTTGACCTCTCTCACAACGAGTTTAGTGGTCTTTTGCCGACAATATATTTCAAGCATTTTAATGCTATGAAGATGGTCGATGAAAAGGTGGAAAGAAAATACATGGGCAATCCTACTATTCTGATTCAGTGACCATCATGTTGAAGGGGAATCAGGTTGTATTACCATGAATTCTAACCATCTTCACGACAATTGACTTATCGCACAACAAATTTAGAGGAGAGATTCCAAATGTCATTGGAAAACTTTATGGACTTCGGTTGTTTAATTTATCTCACAACAACCTTATTGGCAAGATCCCTTCATCATTGGGAAATCTATGTTTGCTTGAATTGTTGAACCTCTCTTCAAACCAACTTTCTGGTAAGATTCCTAGCCAATTGACAAGTTTGACATTTCTTTGTATGTTAAATTTTGCACAAAATCATCTTGAGGGTCGCATACCCCGAGGCAACAAATATGAAACATTTGAAAATAGCTCATACAATGGGAACCTGGCATTATGTGGATTTCCACTGTCGAAGGAATGTGGAGATATTAACACACCACAACTGCATCCAACACCTATGTTACACAAGGAAGATGATCCAACTTTTGTAAGTGAATTGGAAAGTGGTAGGGTTGGGGTACAGATGTGGAATGGTTTTGGGATTGGTAATGGGATATCTTATGTTCTTAATCAGAAAACCAAAATGGTTTGTAAGAATTGTTGAAGGAAAACGACAGAAGAAAGGGAAAAAGGTCACACAAGAGTGGTGACACAGTGGAAGAATAAAGTAGAAAACACAAATCGCGTCTCAAGTATGTACCCTTTCTCTACCATCACTTTCTTTTTTTTTCATTGTTACTCTGTCAGATACATAAGAAAGGGATTAGTTTAATTATTTCAATTAAATGCAAATTTTTGCCTCAAATTTACTACTGAATTTTCAAATAAGCTCACCCAAAGGGGTTATTTTCTATCCACTTTACCCAATGGTCACTATATTTTCCAGCTGATGAAAGAGGTGCCTGTAGACGCGCCCGCGTGGGACCTCGTGCTACAGTTCGGACTCGATTTGTGTCACGGTTCTTAATCTGAACCAAAGAGTCCAAACCTGGCAAATCGTTTTGAGAAACAGATTTTTGAAAAAGTAGTGCCAAACATGGACTGCTTTGCCAGATACAGAGTCGCCACCTAAATATTTTATTTTGGGAGAATTTAGGAAACCCTGACTCGGTGCCGAAGGCCACATGTCCGTCATCACCGGAGTTGTCTCGGCTCGGGAGCTTGGGTACGATCGGGGAAGGTCAGCTATGAGCACCCCCTTTCGCCCGGTCCGAAGACCGGCCTCTACTAACCGTGATATCCGTTTTTTGAAAACTTTACGTGTTCTTATTCCATTTATTAGCCTAGAATTACTATGTTATGCGCACAGCAAACAAGTATAGACTAGATTGCCTAATTTGGAAATAAACATTGCATATCCGTTTGGTTTGAAAATGCTTTGGAATTTGCTACTCGCAAGTAGGCTAAAACACGGATTTCAACGAGTTTTTCCAACTCAAACAATCCGGCCTTCACCCACAGGCATTCAAAACAGTTTAACACATAAGCTTCTAGCCACATGTTAAGCATGCTGTCATGGTAACATTCACACTCATGCGATATGCTAAAGCGGAAATACTTACATAGTACTCCGTGCCAAAACAAAGAACTTGTTAGCAAACATGCATGATCCAAGTCCATGTGAAGTGCCTAATGCATCGCATACAAAATGTCGCTAAGATAGGCTCGGCTAATCCTAGACATGTCATGTGAAAATGCACAATTAACACATATTCAGTTTGGAATTGAAGTACTGATGCAGTTAGCGTGATGTACCGAGCCTAATGCATGCAATACAAATGCATGGATGCACACATGCATAGCATGAGGTATGCTAAATTAAACGTGCCCTAATACTAACCATTAAAGTAGGTAAGTAAAAGGGAAGAAAGAAGTGGGGGTTGGAAGACATACACACCACCCACACACACTTATTACATATTTGCCCTCGCTCGGAGGGACCGAATAAATATTACAAATTAATTAACTACGCAAGCTAATTAAATATTACAAATTAATTAATTAACAAATTAACTAATTTAGGAAAACAGTAAAACGTCTCGAGAAGCGCGCCGCCATGCGCAAGCTGCCTCTGTTTTCCTCCCTTTCCTCCTCTGGAGGTTGTCAAAACCTCAGGACTACATCCTTGGACAGAGGGGATCATCACCGGCTAGATGAAATTTCCACCGGCAGTGTTGTATGGCCATCGGCATAAAGTTGAAGCTGTCGGCAAAGAAAATAGTGCCGGTCGGCACATTACACTGCCGGTCGGCAGAGTATTCCTGCAGAACCTGCAACTCACAGCAACAGAGGGCAAAACAAGGCATGGCAGCACAATTCAAAGCATGTATGCACCAACCATGTCTCTTATCATTGTAATGACTCAAAGGGACATGTGCCTCGGTTCTCGGACCACCAATCACGCATTTCCATGCATGATGGCCCAAGGAACCAAGTATGCAACTTTGATTTCAAATGCATGCAAACCAATCAAACAAATTAGGCCCTATTCCTATCACCAATTCAAGGAACAAGGCATGCATGCAAAATGCAATGCAACCTAGGCATACAAGCTAGGAATGCAACATGGCATGGCAATTAACTCATGCAAGCATACAAGCATGCATATGGCAATACAAACTAATGCTAAGATGGACTTATACATGAATTAGGCAGCTCTAATAAGGCCTAAAACAGTGGCCAAAAGTGCTAAAGAGTGAGGGCTAAATGGCATGCACACACACATGCACATAAGGACCAACACTTAAGCATGAATCAAACAACATTTGAAAGGAGGAAACATGGACAATTAGCATGCGACATGAGCCCTAAAATCATGTTATAAAATGATGCCAAATCAAGTTATAAATCAAGCCAAGCATGCACCAAATGGCCTAACTGTTCAAAGCAAATCAATGAGGCATTGAACTACACTTAACATGACCAAACATGGCATGCATTAAACAACTAAAAACAGATTTTTAGCATGTTAAAACAAGGCCAAAGGACTCCTTAGATGGCATCTAAGTGACTCCAAAACAAAGGCATACACCATGGCCAAAACATGGAGCATTGCAACACATGCTTTCAAAGCATTAAAGAGACATGCAAGGCAATCCAACAAGCATGGAAATGGGACTGAAATAGCATGTAGGATGATTCCAAATCATCAAAACAATGCAAAGATGGCATGCTACACATGCACATACTCAAGGCCAACAAGCCCAAATACAAATGAGCTATATAAGGCATGCAAAGATCAACCCAAACGACTATGGACAGAGCTAAAACATGGCAAAATAAGCACATAAACTTCACAAATGCAAGCCTAAAACATGCTCCAACAAAGGCTAACAACCTAGAACATGTTAAGGCACAAATAGGGCATTACATGGCAACTATGCTAAACATGCATGAAGTTCCAAAACCAACTTGAAATCATGTTATATCATGGATATATAAGCATGAAAAACAAACCAAATATGCTCAACACACACTCAAGCATAGGCTTCCTTAAGAGGCCAAAATAGGTCCTTTTCAAGGACAACAAGGAGAGGGGGTGGCCCTCTCCTTCTTGGGACTTCAAAGAATCATCTTCACCACTGAAATCCCTCAAGATTTCAGTGGTGAAGAGACCTCAACACCAAAATCCCGGAGCTAGCACAAAATGGCTCAAAATGAGGCCTTTTGAGGCCTAAGGGTGGTCAACAACCCTCAAACAACAAAACACTCTTAATAAACAATAAAGAGGGCTTAAAAATAAAACTTTTTTATGTTATACAATAATCACAAAAACAGCTCTAAGACTAGTAGAAAATTGATGCAAAAATGGGGAAAAAAAGGACTAGGATCTCACCCTTGATGCCTTCTTCAACAAAGATGCTCCAATGGCCTCCTTGAGCTTGAATCCAAGACCAAAACTTCAAAACACACTCTTTAGAACCTCAGCTCCAAGAGGAAGGTGAAACACTAGGTGTTTGTGTGCAATAATGAGACACAAAACACCTAGTGTGCAAAATGAGAGGAAAAGAGAGATAGGTTGTGTATGTCTAACCCTGACCCTAGAAAACCAGAGCTCTCCTCTGTATTTTCTCTCCCAAAAATGTCTAAAAGCCTCTCTCTCTTGCCTTAGAGAGAGCTTTTTTCTATATGCCTCTTGTAAAGCTTACAAGACAAGCTTTGCAAGAGGGAGATCCCTCCATACACGTGTATGGAGGGGAGCAAAAGCAATACAGCTGTCCAAAAATATCTGCAAAAGCAGATGAACAGCAATCGGCCGGCAGAAAATGCCATCTTGGCCAAACAAAGTGCCGACCGGCACAAAATAGTGCTGACCGGCAACAAAGAGTGCCGGCCGGCAAACTATATTGCCGGTGGCAGCAAAAACCAGCCGGTGGCATCTAGCCACTGCCGGTGATGGGTGGGGATGGTCTACAAGCCCCACCTTGCCTCTCAAGGGCAAGATGCAAGTGTTTGGTGCAAAACCAGACACTAAACGGTCGAGTTCGGGGATCCTGAGGCAAGGCGCGCGAGCCGAGACCTCCGGGAACTCCAAATGAACACAAACATGGATAATCACCGAGTGTTCAAACGGTGACGTCCAAGTCTTGAGGACGGTCAAAAATGGGGTGTCTACAGTGCCATCATTTGAAATTGTAGTTTTTGCAGGTAAAGAGAGAAAGAGGCTGAATGTGAAACACTGGGACCATTGCTCTCTCTATCAATAGTTGTTTTTTATCAAAATATTATGTTCTAGTGAAGTGAATTGCATTTGATGCTTTATGGCCTGTCATAAATTGTTACTTCTATGTTTGAACTTCTTAAAACTTTATATTTTGTTTAAAGTTTAGTTAGAGTGTTGATGTATCATGGCGTGCTCAGTGCTCTAAGAAATTATTTTTTACAATTAATAATATTTGCATAAATTATATTAATGGCTCTTGTAATTTGTCACTTAAGAATTTGATACCAGTAATTTTAATTGTATCGATTGTGCCCTCTAATTTTTTTCACATTGTGTCAACTTGGTCAAATTAATAACAACTGTTTAAAAATTGAATAGAAATCAAGAACATAATGTTTTATTCAAAAGAGAATGAATCATTTAAAATCAGACACAAGCCCCTTAATCACTTTGAGGAGGGTAGATGAACTCCTTGATTTGAGTCCAATCACTACAAGAAAAAGCACCTTTGGCGACTAAATTTTTAGTCGCCAAAAGTCGACTTTTTAGTTTTCCCGACTAAATTTTTTAGCCACTGGTTTTGTCGCGAACACACGGTTGCCGGAGGTATTGGCGAATAAAAAAGTTTTAGTCTGCAAAAATAGGTCTTTAGCGACCAAAGTTTTGGTCACCAATAGTCAATTACACTTTTTAAAATTACATATTTACCGACTAATCTTTTAGTCGCCAATAGTCAATGAATCGCCAAACAAACTTTTTAGTCGCCAAAAGAAACACTTTTAGCAACCAATAATTTTAGTCGCCAAAGCTCATTCCGTGAAAAAAAAAAAAAAAAAAAAAAAAACTTCTCTTCCACTAAGATTCAAACCGCCAACCTCCCACAATCTAAACCTTAAGCAGCACACTCTCTCCACTATGCCTCTACAACACCACATGATTATATATGCAACATATATTATTTATATAGTATATTGACCCGTATTAATATAAAATGATATATATAAACATAATTATTTTTATTCAATATAATTTATGTAAAAAATAAATTATTTACTAAAAAAAATAGGAGACCACTTTTGGCGACTAAATCAGTTTTTTAGTCACCAATTCTATACTTTTGGTTACTAATTATTTTTTAGTCGCTAAAAGAATTAATTCCCGCCTAAAACCTCCACTTTTGGCGACTAAACTGAATTTTAGTCGCCAATTGTAGACTTTTAGCTACTAAATTTTTTTTAGTAGCCAGAAAGCTTCACTTTTGGCTACAAAATTTAATTTTGTCGGTAAAACACATATAATCAGCGACCAAACTATTTTTTAGTCGCCAAAACCTATACTTTTGGCTACTAAATTTTGTTAGTCGCCAAAAACCTTCACTTTTAGCTACTAAAATTTTTTTAGTCGCAAAAATCATATAATCGGCGACTAAACTGATTTTTAGTTGCCAATAACTATACATTTGGCTACCAAACTATTTTAGTCGCCAAAAGTCTCACGTCTCACTTTTGGCTACTAATTCCATTTTAGTCGCCAATTCTGCTACTTTCAGCGACTAAAATTCTATTTTTAGTCTCCAATTCTGCTTTTTCTTGTAGTGAATTTCTAAAAAGACATTTTCAATTGGATTAAGTTGCCAAAATGTGCTAAATTTAAGGGTAAAAATGATTCAATTAGAAATGCAAATACCAAATTGACACAAGTGACAAATTATAGAACTTATGAGTGCAAAGTTGATGCACTATTTTTTCCTTTGATTTTAGTTCAAATTCTAAAAAGGAGTTATTAATTGGACTAAATAATCCAAATTCCAAAATTTCAAAAATAAAATTGGTACAATTAAAATTACAAATACTAAATCAACACAAGAGGGCAAACTAGAGAATTATAAGTAAATAAAATTCCTTTCTCATAATATTTCTTATTTCTACTAACATCACAAGATGGAAGGAGAATGTATCTCAGCCTCAGCCTCAGCCTCAGCCTCAGCCTCAGGTTTTAATGTCTCTTCAATATGGAATATGCTATCAGGGTCGGCCTTGCACTAGAACCACTAATGCTTGTGCCTTAGGTCTCAAAATTTAGCCTAAAAATAGGGTATTAAAATTCGATAGAAGTATATTCAAAATTTAAGTAGGCCCAATTTATTTTTGTTGATTTAGGACTAGTCTAAAGGGTTCCAAAAAATTATGTTGGACCCAATTAAAAAAAAAAACATTTAATCACAAATGTAGTTAGGCTCAATAAACATATACAAGTATAGTTGGGCCAAATAATGGAGTCAATAATTTTGTCCTAATTTTTCTCTCTCATAAACTATCAGATTTTAATGGAATAAATAATTCTACCCTAATTTTTTTACCCTATGTCTTTGCCATATTTTAATTGAATAAATTTTCCCAATTTTTTTTGCCCTAATATTGTTTCATTAAATTGTATTCCATAATTTCTTTTATCAAATAGTGAGTGGATTGTGTGGAAAATTGATTATATAGTCATGTTTCCTTTCACACTGTTGGTGAAGCAAAATTATTATCCCACTCTTCAATTTAACATAATGTGAAAGCATTTATGTTTGTGTAACGTCCCAATTTTTTTTCAAAGATCAATTAGGCGGAAATTAAATAGCCCAAGCGTGATGTTTTAGAAAAATACCTTTATTCTCACTTAATTAATTATAAAAATCTTTTTCATTAACCATTTTCTTTATTTTCACAAGTCTATACAAAAAAAAAAAAACAAATACCATGAATGAAACCATTTAAACTCACTCTCTATGCATTTCAATTAATATAACATAATCAATACAAATGGAATGCCTCAAAGCTTACAATAAAAGAGAAGATACTACTCTTTACAAAAAATAGCACTCAATCAAATAAATAAATGAAGTATTAGAATTAATTACTACATTACACTTATGAAAATGGTAAAACCAACTGTTTGATCTTCAAATTCAAAAAGCATTCCATGTAAACATGTACATGTAGGAGGTGAGTAAACCACTAGCTCACCAAACAATCTCATATTATAACATTAAAACACATGTTGGTCCAGCAATATAGTGACACCATATATATATATGCAAAGTCGTACCATGCTATAACCTTATGATTTTATTATTCTTAAATCCAAATTTAATTAATTACCTACTGCTAGTTAACTTAAATAAATTTACATGCATGTCTTTTACAGAGTTTAAAATACAAATTATATGCATGTCTTTTCTTCAAAGCAGAAAACAGGAGGTAAATACACACATTGGGAATCTCTATCAAGTATAACATTTTACGGAAATTTCGTTCGCAGAAAACTGTAAACTGGCACCCATATAAACGTGGGCTATACAAGTGTTACTATTGCCATTTTATGGAAATTTCTTCAGCAGGATCAGCACCCATGTAAACATAGGCTATACAAGCACTACTATTGACATTTCACAAAAATTTCGTCCGCGGGATCGATACCTATGTATACGCGCGGTTTTTATAACTTTCACCATGGACACACATGCCAACTTAATTTGAAGTAGCCACATCTCTTACCCAGATTCACCAAAGTATTCACCCACTTTTCTCAAAATAATTCATTTCCAACGATTAAGTATGCAACAATGTTCCGTGCAATGTATATAAGAAATTAGTTTCCGTTCACCTAATCCTCATGCAATTTCTACAGCAATTAATACTATCCTCCACCGAAAACCAAAATAGTTATCTCTAATGCATTAATTAAAGGATAACAACATGGATATACAATCCAACATACAACCATAATTTGGAATTCCCCATGATTCCCAATAGTTGGAAACAATCCATATTTCATATTTTAAAGACATTTTCAAGAATAATATAATTTTTCATCAAACTCAACATTTCAAAGGAGTAAGCAATATTCGATATTCCAAAAGTTTCGTAAGTGTTGTCCAATCAAATCCACAATTTTAAAACCAAACATAATTTTTTCCCAATAATCCAACAACTCCCAAAACATTAACATTTAGGATCTTTCACAAATTGGGGTTTTCTCACTTGCAAATACCCACATGCAATTTTATATACAGAAAATACATTTCATAGCAAGATTATAGGTAATTAACTCCCAATTTAACCAAACCCTCAATTTACAAATCAACTATCTCATATATGAATTTGAGGTACATAAATAACATATTAGCATACTCCAACTAATAAAAGTAATAATCAATTTCTCAATTGTTTCGACTCACACAAAACTTTCAATCAACTTTGTTCCACATCAACCAAGATAACCAATATGATTTTCATTAAATCTCATACTTATCGAATATTACCATTTCCATCCAACTATATTAAAAGTTATGGTATGATCTCAATAGCACACTTTTAATCATAAATGATATAAAATTTTAACCAAGCTAATTTAATCCACTAAATTAGTAAGTTTATTTTATTCACATTTTTCCAAAAGAATTAATACCAAACATAACTTAGCATGTCTCATCCTTAAAAAATAACCATATGTCATACCAAGCTACTTAAATAGTTAATTTTCCCAAATTCTCTACAAATAACAATTTCACAACTTTTTTAAAATTAACTAATCAACATGATATCTATTGCATCAAAAATCTTGAAATATACCAAAGAATACATTTTTTAAAGTTGGGAGTTCAAAAGTTCTCATTTCATATATTTATTTTCACAAAACTGGATACAACTTAATCATCAACCAATCATCTTTCATAAAATATCATGAATATACCACTTTTAGAGTTTTTATTCCTGAAATAACTCTATAATCCCAATTTAACAATTCACACAATATTTATCAATATCAATTTATTTTTCTCAAAAATAAATTTCAAAAAAAATAATCAAAGATGAGATAATATTTCAATATTATTTTTCTCAAAATAAATTATCTAGTCATAGTATGATGCAGATACAAACCAAACAACTATTTAATTTATTTTCGGATTTTTTTTAACAAATATTAATAACACAAGATGATTTTTCCAAATCGATTTCAAAATATCAATATTCTTAACATTTTTACATATTTTTTCTTCAAAAAGTTATTCAAACAAAATCTGAGAATAATATAAATGTAATACCTCTCAAAATATTCCTAACATGGATTTAAAGCAATAATATGAAGAAAAAAAAGAAGAAGAAAGAAGTCCCTTAAATAATGAAGAGGAGCAGATCTGAAATGTAAACCTCGTAGGATTTTTTATCCAAGACTATTACTACGAAGAGTACGACGAGCTCTCTGACTTCATTCACAAAAAAAAAAAATTCAAAATTTAACCTGATGTAGCTCCAATCTTGCAAAATCCGAACCAAAATTATTTGTTCAAAAGTTTGAGAGAAGCACAGAACGTCACCTCTCTTCTCTGCCGGATAATGAAGTCAAAGAAATAAAAAGTTGGGCAAGTGAAGGTAAGGGATGGCAAAAAGTGAAATGTCTAGGGATGGGGGCGAGACAACCCCACGTGGGTTGTTCTCTTTCTCAAAGAAAAATTATATATATAGATGAATAAAGCTTGAGACCCCACCCCAGTGACCCCCATTGACCCCCCAGTGCCACGTGGCACCGCGTGATTGGAAAGAAAGGGAAAAAAAATTATTTTTGGCCTACTGGGGGTGCTAGGGGTGCCCCCCACTGGGGGTCCCTAGCACCACTGTATATAGATATAAACATATTTGTAATAATATCAAAAAATTAATATCACATATCATCAAATGGTATAATTTTATATTATTATAAAAATATAATATTTTTCTACCCTACAATATATAATTTTTTTGTTCATTACGAAATATATATCCATTTTTATTCACTATAAAAATATATGATTTTTCACCTTATGATACACACCCTAAATTCAACTTTTAAATATTTATTATAATTTTATATAATAAATAATAACTCCTCTCAAGGTGTTCACCACCAATTACATAATTAAAAATGACCAAAGAGTTAAACATGAGCTATAAACAAACTCAAATTAAATTGAATCTAAGTCATGGGTCATGAATTAAATTCCTACCCATAAGCCAAATATGGTTCAATTATATATCAAAATAGACTCAATAAATTTTATCTCAAGTCATGTCTAAACACCCCAAACTCATTATCAAATTTTGCTATAAACTAAACTGAACACCAATCAGTCCGCGAATTTTCATAAAATAAATACTCATAATTTTCTATGCTCGGGAACTAGTTTTAAAAAAATTCAAAATCAAACTATTTTCACATAGAATTTTATATTGCTCAATTAATTTATGCATTGGCTTTAAAAAAAAAAAAATTCAAGGTTCATCATAGTTTACTTCACACCGCTGCAACATTTCATTAATTAGATTTGTTGATTAATTAGTTTGCTTTGTTGATTTGAACTATGCATTTTGGTATAACTTTCGTTTCGTTTTTCGTTTTTGGTTTTCTTTTTTTTTTTTTTTTTTGTTTTTTTGTTTTTTGTTTTTGTGATACTCACTATAACATATAAGCGTTTTAGAGATCAATTTTTTTTGGTTTCGAAAAGCTAAAATTTGTAGTAGAAAACATTTAGGGACCAATTTTTATCGTTGTGAAGATAATCGCTACAAGGTTATCTTAAAAAGTGAAAAACAAGGTTTTTAGCGACAAAAATTTTAAAATGTTACTAATAAATAGACTTTTAGGGGCAAAATAATTTGGTCTCAAAATGGTTTATTTTTTGAGACAAAACATTTGGTCCTAAAAGGATAATAATTCATCACTAATGTCTAATTTTCGTTGCTAAAAATATAATAATGATACATTTTGTAACAAAAATATTTTGTCCTTAAAAAATAATCTTGTTTCTAAATTTTGGTCTCTAAAATCTTAACTTTTTGTAGTGTCTGGAATGAATACATTTTTATATTTATTTTGTTATTAATAGACGGTAGTGGTGTCAAACAGAGTGGGATTAATCTTTTTTTCTTTTTATATATAATGAAAATGGCCTTTTTTTTTTTTTTTGTTTCGCCTCAAAACTCCAAAAACTCCAGACCAACATTGCCTCTGTTTGGCAATGTGGTGGAGGGCTAAAATAGCCACATGCATTCAAAATTGGCTAAAGTAGCCACTGGAAGACAAAACACCATCACTTGCCCACAAACAATTCGGCGTTTGATGAATTTACCAAACTACCCCAGAGCACTTCCTGTTTCACTTTTACAGAAGCACCAATTCGTACCACTACCGGACAAAATAACTACATCATTTTCCATGTCATCATAAAATAAAAATATAAAAAATCTTTTTCCAAAAAATAAAACAAATAAAAAAAAGGCATAAAAATAAAATCAAAATTACTATTTTCCACGTCATTTAAAATAGAAAACATGAAAAAGTGTTTTCCAAAAAAAAAAAAAAATTGAACCAAAAACAAAACAGACAATAAAATAAAATCAAAATTAGCATTTTCCATGTCATTTAAAATAAAAAGCATGAAACAACGTTTTCCAAAAAAAGTCAATATAATAAAATCAAAATTAGCATTTTCAACGTCATTAGAAAAAACATAAAAAATCCTTTTCCAAAAAAAAAATACCGAAATTATCATTTTCCAGGTCATTTGAAAAAAAAAAAACAACATAATAAAGCCTTTTCCAAGAAAATAAAATAAAAAAACAAAAAAAAAGAACACATTAAATTGAAACTAAAATAAGCATTGCCAACGTCATTTAAAATTAAAAAACATGAAAAAACCTTTTCGGAAAAAAAAATTAAAAAAAAAAGATAATAAAATGAAACCGAAATTAGCAGTTTTCACATTATTTCAAAAACAAAAATGAAAAAGCTTTCTCCAAAATAAAAAAAAAACAAATTAATATATATATATATATCTATAAATAAAGACAACAACATAACGCCCAAATTTACATTTTCCACGTCATGTTTAAAAAAAAAAAAAAAACATAAAAAAGCTTTTTCCAAACCCAAAAAAAAAAAAAATCAAATTGAAAACAATAAAAAAGAAAAATGACAAAAACGTAAATGAAAAAAAAAAAAAGAACCACAAAAATACGCCTCATCCAACCAAAAAAAATAAAAAATAAAATAAAAAACAGAAATTAGCAGTCGCCACGTAATTTTAAAATAAATAAAACACATGAAAATCATTTTTGAAAAATAAAAACAAATTAATGTATACAAATAAAAATGAAAATGAAAAAAACGTAAATTAAAAAGAAAAGGAACATCAAAAATATGCCTCATCCAAAAAAAAAATAGAAATTAGCATTTGCCACGTAATTTAAAAATAAATAAAACACGTGAAAAAACCATTTTTGAAAAATAAAAATAAATTAATGTATACAAATAAAAATAAAAATGACAAAAACATAAATTAAAACAAAAAGAACCCTAAAAAATGACAAATACACCTCATCTAAAAAAAAAAAAAAAGTACAATGACGATGATGTGAAGGAAGGATGGCTAGGAGTGGAAATGTAAAACACAGCGTGGTTCGGTCATTTAACATGTGGACACATCACCAAAAAGCCAAAAAATTAAAAAATTCTTCCCAAACCAAGTTTTTTAGCCCCGGGCTAAAATAGCCAAAAAAGTCAAAAAGTCATGAAATGTGCTTTTTGATTCCTGCGCAGTTGCTCAAAGAAATTTCATTTTGTCATCCAAATCATTACTTGAAAGGCGATTTAATTCTTATTCTTTTAATAATATATTACTTTTATATTTAGACTATTTGATTTTTATAGCGATCCCGGTTGTCCCTTTATTGTTCTGTTATATTCTGGACTCGGTTCCGTGGAGTTGGTAGTTGTATTTATCTTGTTGTCGTCCTTTAATTCCATTTGTTTGAGTTATAGAATGTGTTGGGCTTGTTTCGAACAGGTGGGTTGAACCTTGGTCTAAAAATCTTATTGCCAAGCTTTTGGTCGTTCCGCTCGAGCGGGCCTTGTTGTGCTCGAGTGGAGATTGCACACTCCAAGTTTTCGTGTCCCTGCAAAACTTCTGCAGGTGTGTTTTTTACGCTCGAGCGGGTTTCTTTACGCTCGAGCGGTGGCGCTCGAGCGGGTATCCTGGCGCTTGAGCGGGTGGTACTTTTTGGTGTAAGTTTTGGGAAGGGGAAATCTACGCTCGAGCGGATTGGTTTTCGCGCTCGAGCGGATGTACTTTATTCTTGTGTCTTGGCGCTCGAGCGGGCCTTCTTGCGCTCGAGCGTACCTAGTTTTTTGTTCTTGACGCTTGAGCGTTGTGTTCTCCGCTCGAGCGGGAATGTCGTATATCAGTTGGCAGCTAGGCATTTTAAAATCACTTTTTTACTTTCTCTCTCTCTCTCTCTCTCTCTTACTTTCTAAAAAGCTATTTTGAGAGCTCCTCTCTCTAGAAACTCCCTTCTCTCTAGGGTTTGATCTAGTTAGAGTGTCTCACTATCCTCCGGCCTTTGTAAAAAGTGTGTGGATCGTCAAGGGCTCCTTTTTGATCCGTGAATCTTTGGGTTTGGAGCATTTTGGTTTTCTTCAACTTCCCTGTTTGAGCTCTAACTTCGAGGTAGGGATATCCTACTCCTTCTCATGAGTTTTGTCTTTGAATTTTAGTATTTTGATGAGTTGGGGGTTGTTGGGTAATTTTGAGAAAGTTTGGGCCTTTGTGTAATTTTACAAAAGTTGGGGTTTTGTTTATATAAATTTGTATGCATGTTTGGCATAGAGAAATGAGATCAATATTGGTTTATTAGTAAAAATGGAACCTTAGGGTTGTGATGTTAATTATAGGAAATGCTCTAATTACATTGATAAATTAATTGGGATAATTAATTTGAAGGAAAGGAGAATTAAATTGAGAATGTTGGAATTGGATGTGTATGGGATTAAAGGGTGTAGTTTGATTCGTTCATCACTCATCTAGTTGAAATGTTGATTATATATCCATTTGGTGCAATTATTTTAAGTATAGAAATAACTGCTTTGGGCTATCGGTGGAGGATAGTCTTGATTGTTGTAGACACTGCATGATGATTAGGCAAACTAAAACTAATCGATTGAGTATGCTATTGAATATAGCAACTGGAATAATACATTAATTCTATGTATTGATTGAATGTATATGACCTTTGTTTATATACATGTGTTGTGTGGGAGGAGATAGGGGATGTACTCCACGGTTTAGGGGAAGATAGGTGATTGACCTCTAAATCGGATTTTGTGTGACATTGATACAGCACTACAATGTGTATCAAGTGTTGATTATGGAAGTGTTTGAATTGATTTGATATAGCACTAAAATGTATATCGTTATCAATTGTAAAGTATAGAAGTGATTCTATGTTATGTTGATACAGCACCGCAATGTGTATCTTTCGCAAAGTGTGGGAATGGTTTAAGTGTTATTGATACAGCATTAAAATGTGTATCCCTCATGAATTTTGAAAGTGTTTTAAGGATGAATCTAAATCTCATTAAGTTATTTGGCTAGGTGTTGAGCCTTGTTTTCAAACTCAAGGTTGGAAAGGATATGAGAAATGAAATGTAACATGGACTTAATGTCATGAAATCAGAATGTGATATATGTGGATGTATCTGTGTTGACCATCTATCAACTGCTAATCGTTTAGTCATTGTTCATGGCTGGTTTAGTGTATTTCTACTGGGCTGTGGCTCACCCTTTATAGGACATCATTTTCTGGTACAGGTAGCATGCCACCTCCAAGGACATAGCTTGGGAGGCTAGAGGAAGACTGACTGTTTGTTATTTGCTTTGTTTTGATGTATTGCATGTAAATTCAAGCCAAGGGCTTAATATGTATTGAGTTAGCACTCTTCTTTTTGTAACCAAGTGTTAACTTGGAAAACTGTAAGCCCGTAGGGCATTTGCTTTTGTCGTTAACATGTAATACTTTTGTAAGAACTATTCTGATTTAAATGAAAAGGTGGTTGGTTTCTTTGTATCAATGCATGTCTAATGAGATGGGTTTTATTTATTTTTTTAGGGCGTTACAACTTGGTATCAGAGCGTACCAGGTTGGAATACTTTGGGTACGTGGGAAGTGATTAGTATCATAATGGGTTTGTCTCGCTTGTTAGAGACTTATGTAAGACATTATGTGTTTATTTGATAACATGTTTATGTGACTACTTGGGTATGGAACTTAGTTTCTAGGATGTTGATTGGATCCTTGGGTTTCTGTGAGTCTTGTTGGAAAAGCACTTGATCAATGCTGTTTCTAACCGGAACTCTAGTAATGCCTCGGGACTATCATTATCCGAAAATGAAATCCGTAAGTGCTTATGTGTTTATGTGCTTACGTGGAGTGAATTATAGTTGTCCATGTATTAGGATGCGAGTGTTTAGTTTTGGCACATTTATGAATGTGCTGACGTTCTTCGTTACCTTTATTAGGATGTCAGGACGAGAACGTGGTAGATGTGGTAGATGTATCAGACGTGGTAGGCAGGAGATGCCTTTACCGGATGATGTTCCGGCACAGTAGGAGGCGGTTGGCCAGGCCAATGTAGCCGAGCCAGCAGGTCAGGAGGCTATGGGCGTTTTACCCCGAGGGATAGCTAATGCTTTGAGGGAGTCTGTGGGTATTTTCCGAGCTGAGAATCTGGTTCAGGCTCCAGTTCAGGCCCAGGTTGTTGAGGTAGGGCTTTCTTTCTTGAAAAGGGAGTTCTTCCGGTCTAACCCGGACGAGTTTATTGGGGAGCCGAAGGAGCCACTGAAGGCTGACGAGTGGTTAGAGCAAATGAGTAAGACGTTCGAGATGCTTGGCATCGAGGACAGAGCGTTGAAAGTGACCTTGGCATCCTTCCAGCTTAAAGGGGGTGCAGGTCAGTGGTGGAAATACATGAGGGGCCGTATTGCTGGCACGTGAGAGGCTTTTGTGGAGGCTTTTTAGGAGAAGTATTTATCTCCAGCAGTCAGGGAGAAGCTGAGAGACCAGTTCTGTCAGCTTTTGCAGTTGAGTTCTTCAGTAGCCGAGTATGAGGCTGCTTTCACTAGCTTGTCCAGGTTCGCACCTGAACTTGTGGCGTCCGAGGAACGCTGCTGTATTGAGTTCGAGAAGAGGTTGAGGCACGGCCTCAAGATGAGGGTTGGAGGTTCGATGATCCGAGATTATGGGCGCTTGGTTGATGCTGCAGCCCATATGGAGATCATGATGCAGTAAGAGGAGGGACAGAGGGGCTCCAAGAGGAGCCAAGATGGTCAGGGTGATGGCAGGAGACAGAGGGGTGCTAACCCTCAGCAGTCTCAGGGTGGCGTTGTTAGATCGACCTTTCCGGTGCTGAGTGCAGGCTCGGGGAGAGGTAATCAGGGGGAGTTCACCTGTTTCAAGTGTGGACAGTTGGGTCACAAGGCTTTAATTTGCCCACAGAGGGGAGGAGGTTAGAGAGCTGCTTCATCTTCAGCTAGACCGCAGAGCCAGAGTCAGGGCAGGGGCCAGCCCTTGTCTTGTTATCAGTGTGGTCAGCCTAGGCACCTGAAGAGGTTTTGCCCACAGTTGAGTGCCACTTCGGGCGCGTCTGGTTCTAGGCTGACGTAGGGTTTTTAGCCAGCTCAGTCTATACAGGCCTCGAGGGCCAATCCGGGGGCTTCGTCGTCCCAGTTAGTGCAACAGTCGTTTGTTCCGAGGGGTGAGCAGTTGGATCAGGGGCCTATTGGGCGTGTGTATGCTGTTACCGCGCAGGATCTTGTACCTGCTCCATCAGTAGTGAGAGGTACCTTTCTGTTTTGCAACTCGGTTGCTAGTGTATTGATCGATACGGGTGCATCTCATTCTTTTGTATCTGCTGTGTTTACATCTGTTTTGGAATTGGAGTTGACACAGTTAGCATCTCCTATATGTGTAGTATCGCCTATTGGTGGTGAGTTGATCTTGAAACAAGGTGTTAGAGGTTGTGATATAGAGGTCACCGACCATAGGCTTCCTTTTCCTTTCGTTGTCATGCCCATGAAGGGTTTTGATGTTATTTTGGGTATGCACTGGCTATCGTCATACCGGGTTGTTATTGATTGCTACCGCCAGAGGGTCACAGTTTGTACCTTGAGCGGGGAGTGTTTCCATTTCTTGGGGGATCGGGTTGGTATTTTGTTGCCACTGATGTATGATCCGCGAGGGCGGAATAAGCTTAGTGTTCTACTTGCTAGCTTTACAGGTGGTGAGTGTGATGAGACCCAGATTGTATTGCCGAGGGTGGTTTGTGAGTATTCGGATGTTTTTCCCGAGGATCTCGTTAGTTTGCCACCTCAACGAGAGATAGAGTTCTCTATTGATTTAATGCCCGGCACAGCGGCGATTTATATGGCACCTTATCGTTTTGCCCCAACCGAGTTGAGTAAGTTGAAGATTCAGCTCTAGGAATTGCTAGATAAGGGTTTTGTTCGCCCTAGTGTTTCGCCGTGGGGAGCACCGACCCTCTTTGCTAAAAAGAAAGATGGTGCCTTGAGGTTGTGTATAGACTACCGGAAGTTGAATCGGGCTACGGTTAAGAATAAATACCCTATGCCCCGTATAGATGATCTGTTTGACCAGTTGAAGGGTTCCCGCTGTTTCTCTAAGATAGACTCAGATCGGGTTACCACCAGTTGAGGGTCAAGGAGGAGAATATTCCTAAGACAGCATTCCGTACGCGGTATGGCCATTATGAGTTTCTGGTGATGCCATTCGGGCTTACCAATGCACCGGCAACCTTTATGGACTTGATAAACCGGATCTTCCGGGAATTCTTGGATCGATTTGTAGTCGTTTTCGTGGACGACATTCTTATCTATTCGCCTTCTGAGGAGGAGCACGAGGAACACTTGAGAGTGGTGCTTGAGTGGCTTAGAGCCCATAGGCTGTATGCCAAGTTTGGAAAGTGTGAGTTCTGGCTAAGAGAGGTCAAATTCTTAGGCCATGTGGTGTCCGGGGAAGGGGTGTCTGTTGATACATCCAAGGTAGAGGCGGCGCAAGATTGGGCACATCCTAAGAGCGTTTTTGAGATCCGCAGTTTTCTGGGATTAGCTGGGTATTACCGTCGGTTTGTGAAGGATTTCTCCAGGTTAGCTTCGCCGTTGACTAGGCTGACTCGGAAGGGAGTCAAATTTGTATGGAGTGAGACTTGTGAAAAGTCGTTCAAAGAGTTGAAAGTTAGATTGACCACCGCTCCGGTCTTGATTATCCCGGAGAGAGGGTTTGGTTATGCAGTTTATTGTGATGCCTCACGAGAGGGTTTGGGTTGTGTATTGATGCAAGAGGGGAAAGTGGTGGCTTATGGCTCACGTCAATTGAAAATACATGAGAAGAATTACCCTACACATGACCTAGAGCTAGCAGCAGTGATCTTTGCCTTGAAGATTTGGAGGCATTACCTTTATGGTGAGAGGTTTGAGGTGTTCTCAGACCACAAGAGTTTGAAGTATCTGTTTACACAGAGAGACTTGAATTTGAGGCAGAGGAGATGGATGGAGTTCATTGAGGACTATGATTTTGAGTTGCACTATCACCCAGGAAAGGCCAATGTTGTGGCCGATGCCCTTAGTAGGAAATCCATTAGTGATGTAGCTTGTATAGCCATCCGGGAATGGGAGATGTTGGGTGCACTTGGCGAGTTTGATTTGCTCCTGGGCGAATCTGTTGAGGCTGCGGCCTTGTTTCTGTTGTTGCACAGCCTACACTTGTGACCTGAGTATTAGAGGCACAGAGAGGTGACCTTGAGGTAGAGTCCTTTCGAGAGAAGATCTCTAGTGGGAAAGTTGAGAAGGGTTTGATGGTGTATCCCGACTAGAGTGCGAGATACCGAGACCGTTTGTTTGTGCCGGAGTCTTGCCGAGAGGAAGTACTCTGAGAGTTCCATCATTCACGCCTTGCGGTGCATCCGGGAGGCACTAAGATGTATCGGGATTTGGGTCGCCAGTTTTGGTGGCTGGGTATGAAGAGGGATGTGGCTGTTTTCGTATCGAAGTGCCTTACTTGCCAGCAAGTGAAGGCCGAGCATCAGAGGCCGGCGGGTTTGTTGCAACCCTTGCCTATTGTCGAGTGGAAGTGGGAGCATGTCACTATGGACTTCGTTGTAGGTCTTCCGAGGACTCAGCGGGATAGTGATGCCATTTGGGTGGTTGTAGACCGGTTGACTAAGTCGGCGCATTTCATTCCTATACGTGTGAGAGATTCGGTAGATCATCTCGCCAACTTTTATATTCAGGACATAGTGAGATTGCACGGGGTCCCAGTGACGATCGTCTCAGGTAGAGATCCTCGTTTTACTGCTAGGTTGTGGCAGAGTTTGCAGAGTGCCTTGGGCACTAAGTTTACCTTTAGTAAGGCCTATCATCCTCAGACTGACGGACAGTTCGAGCGTACTATTCAGATCCTTCAGGATATGCTTCGAGGTTGTGTCCTTGACTTTAGTGGGACGTGGGAGAGGCACTTGCCATTGGTGGAGTTTGCCTACAACAACAGTTTTCAATCTAGCATCGGTATGGCACCGTTTGAGGCCTTGTATGGTCGACGGTATAGGTCTCCAGTGTGTTGGGCCGAGGTGGGTGATACACCTTTGTTGGGTCCGGAGTTGGTTAGGGAGACGACGGAGAAAGTTGAGCTTATCCGTAGGAGGCTTGTTACAGCCCAGTGTCGCCAAAAGAGTTATGCCGACCGTAGGAGGAGGCCTTTGGCGTTTGAGGTAGGTGATCATGTCTTTTTGAAAATATCACCTAGGCGGGGTTTGATGAGGTTTGGGAAGAGTGGGAAGTTATCCCCTCGATTTATCGGTCCCTTTGAGATCCTTGAGAGGATTGGGGAGGTCGCTTATCATTTAGCTTTACCACCGCAGTTGTCCGGAGTGCATGACGTGTTTCATGTGAGTATGCTTCGGAAGTATGAGCCGAATCCGTCCCATGTGTTAGATTGGACCGACTTGGAGGTAGATGAGGATGCCTCGTATGAGGAGAGACCGGTTCGGGTCTTGGATAGAAGGGATCAAGTCTTGTGAGGCAAGACCATTCCCTTGGTAAAGGTTTCATGGAAACATCATGGTGTGGAGGAAGCCACTTGGGAACGTGAGTTGGAAGGCCGCAAGAAATATCCGGACTTGTTTGTTGATGTGTAACCATGCTTTGGTAATTTTGTAATATCGTTGAACTTTAAGAGCATTATATATGTCTTAAGTTGTAAAACAATATGAATGTTTTGGTTAATGGAAGTATTTTGAAACTTGCCTCAAAATGGAAGTTTAATGTAACATTGCATATGTTGGATGTATTGTAGAAATGGAAATATATCATGAACATTGAATATGATATAGAATCGTGGAATGTAGTATTGAAATTTGTGGAATTTCAGGGAATGCATAACTATAATGCATGTTGTGGAAAATGTTGTAAATTGCCTCTTGAAAAGAGATGAGATGACCGGTAATGGGTCGAGTTGTTAAAATTCGCATTGTGATAATGTTGGGAATTGAGAAAATCTTGTTTTGAAAAACTTGCATTTAATTTTGGGGACGAAATTCTTTAAGGGGGGGGAGGTTATAGCGATCCCGGTTGTCCCTTTACTGTTCTGTTGTATTCCGGACTTAGTTCCGTGGAGTTGGTAGTTGTATCTATCTTGTTGTCGTCCTTTAATTCCATTTGTTTGAATTATAGGATGTGTTAGGCTTGTTTCGAACAGGTGGGTTGAATCTTGGTCTAAAAATCTTGTTGCCAAGTTTTTGGTCGTTGCGCTCGAGCGGGCCTTGTTGCGCTCGAGCGGAGATTGTACACTCCCAGTTTTTCGTGTCCCTGCAAAACTTCTACAGGTGTGGTTTTTACGCTCAAGCGGGTTTCTTTACGCTCGAGCGGTGGCACTCGAGCGGGTATCCTGGTGCTCGAGCGGGTGGTACTTTTTGGTGTAAGTTCTGGGAGGGGGAAATCTACGCTCGAGCGGACTGGTTTTCGCACTCGAGCGGATGTACTTTATTCTTGTGTCTTGGCACTCGAGCGGGCCTTCTTGCGCTCGAGCATACCTAGTTTTTGTTCTTGACACTTGAGCGTTGCGTTCTCCGCTCGAGCGGGAATGTCGTATATCAGTTGGCAGCTGGGCATTTTAAAATCACTTTTTTACTTTCTTTCTCCCTCTCTCTTACTTTCTAAAAAGCTATTTTGAGAGCTCCTCTCTCTAGAAACTCCCTTCTCTCTAGGGTGTGATCTAGTTAGTGCCTCACTGTCCTCTGGCCTTTGTAAAAAGTGTGTGGATCGTCGAGGGCTCCTTTTTGATCCGTGAATCTTTGGGTTTGGAGCATTTTGGTTTCTTCAACTTCCCCGTTTGAGCTCTAACTTCGAGGTAGGGATATTGTACTCCTTCACATGAGTTTTGTCTTTGAATTTTAGTATTTTGATGAGTTGGGGGTTGTTGGGTAATTTTGAGAAAGTTTGGGCCTTTGTGTAGTTTTACAAAATTTGGGGTTTTGTTTATATAAATTTGTATGCATGTTTGGCATAGAGAAATGAGATCAATATTGGTTTATTGGTAAAAATGGAACCTTAGGGTTGTGATGTTAATTATAGGAAATGCTCTAATTACATTGATAAATTAATTGGGATAATTAAATTGAAGGAAAGGAGAATTAAATTGAGAATGTTGGAATTGGATGTGTATGGGATTAAAAGGTGTAGTTTGATTCGTTCATCACTCATCTAGTTGAAATACTGATTATATATCCATTTGGTGCAATTATTTTCAGTATAGAAATAACTGCTTTGGGCTATCGGTGGAGGATAGTCTTGATTGTTGTAGACACTGCATGATGATTAGGCAAATTAAAACTAATCGATTGAGTATGCTATTGAATATAGCAACTGGAATAATACATTAATTCTATGTATTGATTGAATGTATATGACCTATGTTTATATACATGTGTTGTATGGGAGGAGATAGGGGATGTACTCCACGGTTTAGGGGAAGATAGGGGATGGACCTCTAAACCGGATTTTGTGTGACCTTGATACAACACTACAATGTGTATCAAGTGTTGATTATGGAAGTGTTGGAATTGATTTGATATAGCACTAAAATGTATATCGTTATCAATTGTAAAGTACATAAGTGATTCTATGTTATGTTGATACAACACCGCAATGTGTATCTTTCGCAAAGTGTGGGAATGGTTAGAGTGTTATTGATATAGCATTAAAATGTGTATCCCTCATGAATTTTGAAAGTGTTTTAAGGACGAGTCTAAATCTCATTAAGTTATTTGGCTAGGTGTTGAGCCTTGTTTTCAAACTCAAGGTTGGAAAGGATATGAGAAATGAAATGTAACATGGACTTAATGTCATGAAATCAGAATGTGATATATGTGGATGTATCTGTGTTGACCATCTATCAACTGCTAATCTTTTAGTCATTGTTCATGGCTGGTTTAATGTATTTCTACTGGGCTGTGGCTTACCCTTTATGGGACATCATTTTCAGGTACAGGTAGCATGCCACCTCTAAGGACGTAGCTTGGGAGGCTAGAGGCAGACTGACTGTTTGTTATTTGCTTTGTTTTGATGTATTGCATGTAAATTCAAGCCAAGGGCTTAATATGTATTGAGTTAGCACTCTTCTTTTTGTAACCAAGTGTTAACTTGGAAAGCTGTAAGCCCGTAGGGCATTTGCTTTTGTCGTTAACATGTAATACTTTTGTAAGAACTATTCTGATTTAAATGAAAAGGTGGTTGGTTTCTTTGTATCAATGAGTGTCTAATGAGATGGGTTTTATTTTATTTTTTTTGAGGGCGTTACAATTTTAAATGAATTTAACCCCTGATATTAATTGTTTGTATAATTAAATGAAAGTTGTTGATACGGTGTACCAAAACTTATTTTGAGTTATCATTTTATTGTCAAACTATCTCTAAGATATTAATTAGACCCCTATTATATTAAAAAAATTAAATTAAATATCTAATAATATTTTTCATCTAAAAAGGAAATAAAATAATATTTAAATAATAACATTTGTGAAAAAAAAAATTTTAAAAATATGTTTCATGAAAAATTGTCGCTTTAAATCTCAATTACCTTGAGTCAGCCCTAATTGAGCCCAAAATTTTAAGTCTATTCGCTCTTTTTCTCTCAACATTAGCTTATATCCCATATTAATTTCAACAGAATTGATCGATTAGTCGTAGGTGATAAAGTATATTGGTAAAAATCTAGACGACACGTGCTCTAAGAGAAATATCTTCTTTTGAGATTTGAAAAACGATATTGAAAGAGGAAAATTATTATTAAATATTTAAATTTTATTTTATCTTATTTATTATTATTATTATTATTATTTTTATATCTCAAGGTGTAATTGATATTTTGGAGATAGTTTTGGGGACAAAAATAAAATTTTGGTACTGCATAAGTAACTGTCATTTGATTATAGAAGGCGTCTACTAGCAGAGATAAAATTGATTCAAAATCGAATAATCTAAGTGTAAAGCTAATATTATCAAAAGAATAGAGATTAAATTGATTTTTAGTAATAGCTTAAAGGCAAAACAAAATTCTCATTTTGCTCATCTTCAATCAAGATTTTAAATTTGGAGGAGTCCAATTTTTTTGAACATTTATGTGGCAATTTAATATCTTATAATTTGAAATTTCTACGAAGGAAAATTCTACTATATACACCGCTTAAAAGGAGTGTACCATATGTAAACCTAGTTGTACTTGTTTTGTTTTTCTATTTTTTTTTTTAATGACCAATTTTCTTTGGGGATTTATGTGTAGATCCTAATAAGTGGCCTTAAACATCACTAATTGTTAATTTTCAGCGACAGTTTGAAAATTGCCATATAAAACGTCAATAATTATATGTTTTAACGTCAGTTTAAAAAAAATCATTACAAAAAGTCACTAATTTTCAACTTTCAGTGACAATTTGAAAAATTCGTCACAAAAAAAAAATACTAAATGTAAGTTTTTGCTACAATTTATAAAAATCATAACAAAAAAAGTCACTAATTATCAACTTTTAGCGATGTGTAAATAATCGTCACAAAAAATTAGTTTTAACGACAATTTTCCTAAGCCAAACTTTCAATAGGATTTAATGAAAATTAAATCCAACCATTAACATCTATCAGTAGTTTATTCGTTTTCTTATATCCCATTTTACATTACCACAGGAGATCACTTTCCTAGTGTGTCTTCGATTCCTCATTTGTCGAAAGAACACAATGGCATATTTGGTGAAGCACCTTTTAAGCTAATCAAAAATCAAAAGTTAAAAGCATCATTTACATAACTTCTACATAACTAGTTTTTTTTTTTTTTTTTTTTTTTCTTTTCCAGCTTATTTAAGATATTTCTTATAGCGATTCTAGTTTTGACCCGACCCATTTGATATTCTGGAACTTAGGCTTTATGGTTTCCAAATATTGTTCATATCTTTTCCCGTTTATTCATGCTTGAGTTTGGCTATTGAGTTGGTTGAAGCGTGCTTGGAACAGGTTGGTGGCTTAGTTTTCAAACTTTTGTTGCCCAGATTTTTGCTCTTCCACTCGAGCAACACTTCTTGCGCTCGAATGGGCTTTGCAAACTCTCAGTACTTTTGCAGGTCTGCAAAATTACTAGGAGAGTGTATTCTACCCTCGAGCAGGCTCAGCTCGAGCCGCCTTTCTTGCGCTCGAGCGAAGGTCTGTTCTCTGCAAAACTACTAGAAGTGTGTGTTTTGTACTCGAGCGTCACTTCTTGCGCTCGAGCGGAATAACTTATTGTGTCCAACGCTTAAGTGTCAACTGGACTGTGCGTATATCAGTTCGCTGTAGTCGTCTTTTTCATCCCTTTCTCTCTCAAAACCCTAGATCAACACACTCTCTCTCTCTCTCTAAAATTCGCTCTCTCTACATTTTAACCTAGATCCATTGGGTTTTCTACCCTAGTGTCTTTGAGAAAAAGTTGGAGCTGTCACGACCCAAACCTGCCCCTAAAAGTTTGGTCCATGACTGGCCTGTACATCGGCCCCCAAAACAAAATTTCAAAATAATATTTATCCAAATACGGGGCCTTAAGAGGAAGCAAATATCAACATAGAGAAAATGCCCATTGAGCTTGTGCATACAATAAAATTTAGAGTAACGTAAGTCTTTAATTATGCTTCCATACTTACAATGCTCATAGAATTTATATAGATCTCACACACTTACATAAGACTCCATAAATTACATAACTCCTAGTAATCAAAATTAAGGCCTCAACACGGAGGCGTACCCGAGGTGGCTTGGCAGATAGGTGGATCTTAATACAATTCTAGTGTCAATCCCTGATGGTTCACCTACATAAATATACATAAAACGGAGTGAGCAAGGCTTAGTGAATAATATCAATGTAAGGAAGTTAAATGAATGAGCATAACCTTGTGGAATATAATATACATATATCAAACCATACGTAGGGCCTATCCATAATTGTATTTCAAAACGGCCTCAGGCCCATATGTAATACAGAACGGCCTCGGGCCTACATATGATACAAAATGGCCTCAGGCCCATATATGATACAGAACAGGCTTGGGCCCATATATGATACAGAACGGCCTTGGGCCCACATAACGACAGCTGTCTAGAGCAAAATAGGGAAGATGGAACATCGGCATGTCTCCATCTCCCTTGGCATAGAGCCAATAATTATATACAGTCCATATCATTATAGGGTAGACGGAACATCGACATGTCTCCATCTCCCTTGGCCTTAGGGCCATGAGACATAAACAATTCACATCATAACGGTCTCGGGCCCACTTTTAATAATAGGAACAAAATGACTTTTAGTCCATATCAATGCCATTGTTCAATTATGTCCTTTAATTCAATCAAGCACAATGTCAATGGTATATGCCATTCACAAACACAATACATAAATCATAATTGCAGGAAGTAAGCAAAACATATCATTACACTACTATTACTCATAGTGATAGGCTTCTGGTAGCAATGGGACGGTGTCCTCGCTGACCTACAAACACAGTTCACATAGCATAATATGAGAATATAACCAATCGCTTTCTTGTTCTTTAATCAATTAGCCTTGATGGTTCTAAACTCATTAGTCCTGAATAGGTCATAATCCGTGTCTCGGAAAATAGAATGAATCGAAAGGAAAATGGTTTAGAAGAAGAAATGGTATTAAACCGGTAGATAGAAAGTGAACAATCTTCACTAATTTGGGAATATCTATTTGTGTACTTAGAATTTGGGAGTGAGACCACCACCATTGGAAACTAGACTTTTGGGGCATGAATTTAGGCTAAGAATCACCTAAAACGAAGTCCCGATGCAAAAGATATGCTTATTTGAAGTTGGCTGAACAGAGCTGTCCCGCACGTGCGGGAAACCTAGCCGCACGTGCGGGACCACGTGCTTTTTTAGCAAAATCAAATTTGGGGCTGGAAATGGACTGCTGCACGTGCGGGGAAAACTCGCCGCACGTGCGGCTCTGGGCCAATTCTGCTATCCGAAATTCTAGTTTGTTCTAACACTTGTTTCTTCCATTTTCAAAGCTTGGTTCCAACTTAAATCATTCAAAAACATGTAAAATTAATAGAAAACATGAGATTATGGTTGTTTTCCAAATCAAAATACCAAAAAATACCATGAATCTTTAAGCAAGAAAGATCAAAGTCTTTATTTCGTTCTTTATCAAACTTTTCCCAAAACTTCCTCTTCTAAACTCATGTAGATCTTCATCTCATATATGATTAACCATACAAACCCTCAAGATTAAGGTTCAACATCTCATAATCAACTACAAGATAAGCAAATGTAAGGAAATTGACTCTTAAGTCGAGCATATCTATAGAATCAAAGTTCAATTCCATGAAGAGATCCAATTTAAACTTATATTTCTTAACCCCAACTCAATTAGGTGTTTACTCTTAATCTTAGATCATAAATTTAAACAAATAATAGGTCAATCTCAAGAGGTTAAGTTGATTATACATACCTTGAGACAATCTCTTAAATTCTACTTTAATTCCATCAATTTCCCCATCTTTCTTCTTCATTCTCAAGTTTTCACTTCTTCTCTTGCTTCTCTCTTGCTCTCTCCAGATTTTTCTTTCCTCTCCCTTAGATATTTTGTTTTGACTCCAAAATGATGAGTTCAACAACTCATATGGCATATCTCTCTTTGTATATATAATATACATAAGCTTGTCACAATAGGGAGAGCCAAACGCACCCTTACAAATTGTATGAAATCAAATTTCAATTAAACTTCCCAGATGACTCTAAAAATTATGTTGATCATAACTATGCACTCCGTTCTGGTTTCTGAAGCCTCTATAGCCTTCAATTTGTAGTGCAAAGTTAACCACCCAAACACACCTTAACGAATCAGACAAAATAAATTCCTAATTAATTTTCCCAAATAGAACTAAAAATTTCCATTAACATATCTATATACTCAATTTCGATTTCTGAACTCATAAAGGTCGTCAATTCCAGTTTTAAAGTCGTAACTCAACAGATAATTCTTCAATTCGAATAGATATAATTAAATTAAAGTATATTAACCCATAAGTAAATAAAGATAGTTTTTTATACGCATTTTGGGGTCGTTACAGGAGCATTCCAAGAGCTCCGTTTTGATCTGATTGAAGCTTGGTTTCGGTGTTGCTGAAGGTTCCACCTTGCTTTGTTCGTCTCCTAACTTTGAGGTAGGAACTTTCTACACTCTCTATGAGTTTTAACTTGGTTATTTCTTGATGTGTGAGAAACATTGGGTTTTGAGGTTTAAATTTCAAAGAGGGGTTTTCAAATGGATGGCTTGGAAATGGTAATGGGAATGGATATGACCTTGGGTTATGTTAAAATGGTTGATTCTTTGATGTTTGGGATGAGATTGGGAAAAATGGGAGTTTTGCCCTAAAATGCTTTGAATAATTATTATGTATAAATAATGAAAATTGTACAAGAAATGTGAAATTGGATAGACATTTATATAAATGGTGCAGTTAGATACGTGTTTCTCTCACCTATGGAAATTTGAATAATTTATCTTTGAGAAGATTGTATATTTGTTTAGAAGTATCTGTTTTGGGCTATCGGTGGAGGATAGATATGATTGTTGTAGAAATTGCATGAGGATTAGGTAAATTGAAACTAATTTCTTATCAGTTGTCATTGAATGTGATTGTGTTTTAATACATTGTATATG
Source organism: Camellia sinensis (assembly GCF_055761805.1). NCBI lineage: Eukaryota > Viridiplantae > Streptophyta > Magnoliopsida > Ericales > Theaceae > Camellia > Camellia sinensis. The sequence continues at coordinate 24,440,491 of NC_138964.1, read as the reverse complement.
TATAATGTTTGAGAGGAGAAAGGGAATGTACTCCATGTTTGGGATGAGAAAGGGGATGGACTCCATTAAATTAAGTTGGCCTGTGTGTCCTGGGTGCAAGTCCCAAAAACCGCGTGTATACATAGGTGCCGATCCCGCAGACGAAATTTTCATAAAATGGCAAATTGAAGTGTTTGTATGTAATGGTTGTGTGGTAAGAAAACCACTGAGTTGTAGTCTCAGTTGGGTTGTCTGGATAACAATGGATATGACTCGTGAATTGAGGAGATATTAAATGACATGACACGTATTGATATAAAATGGATTGGGATATAATACCTGGCATAATATGGTTTTGGAAAAAGGGTTGTAAATGATTTTATTATTTAGCATTGGTCATGCACCTCATGTTTATAACTTTGTGAAAGTTCATATATTGTGTTAGATTGTTTTTACTGGGCTTTGGATCACCCTATTTGGGAAAAACTATTTTCAGGTGCCAGTGATATGCCTCCACCAAGGCAGTAGCTTGGAAGGATTGGGAGCAGGAGCTTCTATTTTGTTGTATCTATTTTTGTATAGCCAAGAGATTTAATTTGTGTTGAGCTAGGCTCACTTTTGTTGTTACCAAGCAACGACTTGGAAAGATGTAAGCCATTAGGGAAAATGATGATCTATGTAGCTTTCATTCTTTCTTATATCTGTCCGTCATGTATATTAACATCTAATAAATGTAGGTAGGTTAATCGATTATGTTTCCGCTTATGAGATGGGTTCGTTGTCTTTATTTTGGGGGCATTATAACTTGGTATCAGAGTGTACCGGATTTGAATAATTTAAGTACGTGGGAAGTGGCTAGTACCATAATGGGTTTGTCTCGCTTGCTAGAGACTTTAGTACGAATGATATGTACTTTTATGATAACATGCTTATGTGATTATATGGGTATGAAATTTAATTTCTAGGATATTGATTGAGTCTACGGGTTTCTAGAAGTCCTATTAGAAGAGAACTTGATCACTGCTGTTTCTAATTAAAACTCTGGCAATGTTGCAGGACAATCATTATCTGGGAACAAAATTTGTATGTGTTTTTGTGACTACGTGCTCATGTGGAGTGAATTGCCGTTGTCCACCGCATTAGGACGTGAGTGAATTAGCTTCAGCATATTGGTGAATGTGCTAATCTCTTTTGTTACCTTCATTAGGATTTTAGGAAGTAGACGTGGTGGTAGGAGTGGTAGGCCTAGACAACAAGAGATGTCGATACCGGATGATATTTCGACACAGGAGGAGGGTGTTGGTCAGGCCAATGTGGCCGAACCAGTTAGTCAACAGGCCATGGGCGCCTAAGCCGCGAAATGGCCAGAGTATTAAGGGAATCAATGGACATTCTCAGGGCTGAGAACCAAGTCTAGGCCCAAATATCTGAGGCAGGGCTATCCTTTCTGAAGCGGGAGTTCTTCTGATCGAATCTGGATGAGTTTTTGGGTGAGCCCAAGGAGCCATTGAAAGCGGATAAGTGCCTAGAGCAGATGCTGAAGAGATTTGAGATACTCGACATCGAAGATGAAGGTTTAAGGGTGACCTTGGCATCCTTCCAGTTGAAGGGAGATGCAGGTCAATGGTGTAAGTATGCACTTGGGCGCATTTGAGTGACTTGGGAGGCTTTCGTTGATGCCTTCTAGGATAAGTTCTTGTCTCCCACTATTAGGGAGAAGTTGAGGGATCAGTTTTCTCAGCTCAAGCAGTTGAGCACACCAGTGGCCGAGTTTGAGGCCGTATTCACTAGCCTCTCTAGGATTGCACCAAAGTTAGTGGCGACTGAGGAGCGCCATTGTCTGGAGTTTGAGAAGAGGTTGAGGACCGGGCCCATGTTTAAGGTGGTCAGGTCGATAATTAGAGACTATGGATGCCTTGTGAAAGCGACAGCTCATCTAGAGACCGTAATGCAGATGGAGGAAGAGATGATGGGGGGCTCTATGAGGAGTCAGGATGTTCAGGGAGACAGTAAGAGACAGAGGGGTTCTAATCCACAACCGTCCCAAGGAGCTCAGTTGAGATCTATTTTTCTAGTACCGAGTTCGGGTTCTAGGAGGGGTGGTCAAGGAGACATTACTTGTTTCAAATGTAGTCAGTTGGGCCACAAGTCTCCGACTTGCCCGTAGAGAGGAGGAGGGCAACGGTCTGCACCGTCTTCGGCTCGATCTTAGAGCCATAGTCAGGGGAGAGGGTAGCTGCTCACTTATTATCAGTGTAGGCAGGCGAGACACATTAAGAGACTTTGCCCTCAGTTGGGTAGCACACTCGGTACGTCTGGTTTGAGGCTGATACAAAGCTACCAGCCGGCATAATCCGCATAGGCCTTGAGGCCCAATCAAGGAACCTCTTCCACTCAATCAGTGCATCAGGCTTAGACTCCGAAGGATAAGAAGGTTGAACAAAGGCCTACAGGGCATGTGAATGTTGTTACTGCACTTGATCTAGTACCAGCGCCTTCGGTAGTCAGAGGTACCTTCTTGTTTTACAATTCTGTTGTTAATGTGTTGATTGATACGAGTGTATCCCATTCATTTATCTTATCTGCATTTGTATCGATTTTGGGGTTAGAGTTGACTCAGTTAGCATCCTCTATCTGTGTAGAGTCACCTATTGGTAATGAGATTGTCTTGAAACAGGGGTGTCGGGATTGTGATATAGAGGTTTCCGGTCGCCGACTTCCATTTGCATTTGTATTGATTAATATGTCTAGCTTTGATATTATATTGGGTATGGACTAGTTGTCATCCTATCGGGCTGTTATAGACTGCTACCGTCAGAGGGTTATTGTATGTACTCTGAGCGGTGATTGCTTTTACTTCTTGGGGGACCGGGTGGATAGAGTCTTATCATCGGTATATGATCTACGTGGTCGAAGTGAGCTTAGTTTCCTTCTTGCTAACTTCCTGAGTACTGAGTGTGATAAAGTCCGAGTTGAGTTGCCAAAGGTAGTTTGTGAATACTCGAATTTTTTTTTCGAATGATCTTACTAGTTTACCACCTTATCGAGCGATTAAGTTCTCTATTGATCTAGTGCCTGGTATGACACTGATTTCCATGGCACTGTATAGGTTTGTACCTGCTGAGTTGAGTGAGTTGAAGATTCAACTCCAGGAATTGTTAGATAAGGGTTTTGTCCGCCCTAGCACTTCACCTTGGGGGGCACTGGCTATTTTTGCCCAAAAAAAAAAGATGGTGCATTGCGACTTTATATAGATTACTGGAAGTTGAATCGGGTAACTGTCAAGAGCAAGTACCCAATGCCTTGTATAGATGATTTGTTCAATCAGTTGAAGGGGTCATGTTATTTTTCTAAAATAGTTTCTAGTGATTCCCTTTGGGCTCACCAATGCACCAGTTGTGTTTATGGACTTGATAAACTGGATCTTCCGTGAATTTCTAGATCGCCTTTGTGGATGACATCTTAATTTACTCACCCTTTGAGGAGGAGCACAAGGAACACTTGCAGGTTCTACTTGAGTTACTTACAGTCCACAAACTGTATGCTAAGTTTGGGAAGTGTGAATTTTGGCTGAGAGAAGGTAAGTTCTTAAGCCACGTGGTGTCCGAGGATGGGCTGACTGTAGATTCATCCAATATAGAGGTAGTGCAAGACTGGGAACAACCTAAGATCGCTTTTGAGATTTGTAGTTTCTTGGGGTTGGCCGGGTATTATTGTCGATTTGTAAAGGATTTCTCTAGATTGGCCTCACCGTTGACTAGATTGACGAGAAACAGAGTTAAGTTTGTGTGGAATGAGACTTATGAGAAGTCTTTCCAAGAGCTTAAGGTCAGACTTACCACTGCTCCAGTTTTGATTATTTCGAAGAGGGGTTTGGCTTATTCAGTATATTATGATGCCTCACGGGAAGTGTAGACACCCCATTTTTGACCGTCCTCAAGACTTGGACGTCACCGTTTGAACACTCGGTGATCATCCATGTTTGTGTTCGTTTGGAGTTCCTGGAGGCCTCGGCTACGTGCCTTGCCTCAGGATCTCCGAACTCGACCGTTTAGTGTCTAGTTTTGCACCAAACACTTGCATCTTGCCTTTGAGAGGCAGGGTAGGGGTTGTAGACCATCCCCACCCACCACCGGCAGTGGCTAGAGGCCACCGGCTTTTTTTTTTACTGCCATCGGCAATCTTTTCTGCCGGTCGGCACCTTTTGTTGCCGGTCGGCATTGTGTTTGGCCGGCCGGCCACTGTTTTAGATCAGTCGGCCACTTGTCCTGGCCGAGACCTTTTCTTGAGGGAGCTTGACCCTCTTGAACCTTTTTTAGCTTCTCCAAGAAGCTTGACCTTTTTTTAGCTTCTCCAAGAAGCTTGAACCTTTTGACCTTTTCTAGCTTCTCCAAGAAGCTTGAACCTTTTGACCCTTTTAAAGCTTCTCCAAGAAGCTTGACCCTTTTAAACCTTTTTGTTTAGCTTCTCCAAGAAGCTTGAACTTCTTGACCCCTTTGCATAGCTTCTCCAAGAAGCTTGGCCCTTTTGCTCCAAGCTTCTAAGAGAAGCTTGGCCTTTTTGGTCAAAGCTTCTAAGAGAAGCTTTGCCCCTTTGGTTTCTCTATATAAAGAGAGCCTCTCCTCCCCTTTAGGAGGTTGGAAAAATTTGAGATAGAAGAGATATATATCACTCTCTCTATATATCTCCCTCTCTCTCTACATTTGTGTTGGTTTTGAGGGTCCAAAAGGGCCTTGTTCTTGGCCTATTTGCACTACACCCTATAGCATCACTCCACCACTTCCATTTCCAGCAGCAAGGGGAGGAATTCCAGCAGCTTAGAATCATCAAAGTTGGTCCAAGAAGCAACAAAAGCATTGGTCTTCAAGGGTGAGTAGCATTTCCCCCTTTTTGGTTCATTTCTTGCACCATTTATAAGCCATACATGCTTTTTGATTTGAGCTCCGACCAAAACTGAAAATGTCATTTTTTTGAGCTCATTTTCTTGTTTCATTAAGGGCTTAACCCGGTTTGAGCCCTCCATGTTGCACTTGCTTCAATATCCTCCTTGAAGGCCATTTTCTTGCATGCTTTGGCAGCCTATCATGCTTCTGTTTTTGGTCTTTTTACAGGCCTAGAAATAGTCTTATTTTGACCTTCTTAACATGTTTCATCAAGGGTCTTTGGCTGTTTGATGAATATTTTGTATACCTCATGTTATAGCCTCTTTTGAGCCTCATTTTGCATTGCATTTCTAGCATGTTTGTATACTGTTTTGGAGTTTTTACAGTTCTGTAAATATGCTTATTTTTGGTCCCTCTTCAATGTTGTAGAATGGAATTTTTCAGTTTGGGATGTGCATATACCAGTTGCCTCTTTGGCCACCTTTTGGCCCTTTTTCTTGCATAAGAGCTTAGCCATATCTATGTTTGTTTTTAGGGTTTTTACAGTTCTTTAAAGTGGCTTATTTGTGGCCCCTCTTCAATGTTGTTGAAGGGCCCTAACCTATTTGGAGTTAGCAGCTGTGAGTTGCTTCATAATCTCATGTTTAGGGCCATTTTTGCATGCCATTGTTGCCCTATCTTTGCTTGCTGTTTGGCCATGATTTATACTGGAAAAATGCTGATTTTGGGACTGCCTTGCTACTGTCTATTCATTGCATGTCCATATTGTGCATATTTGGTATAGCTATAGGCCATTTCGGGTGCCAAAAGTCCATGTTTCGGGACTATTCCATGCATCGGGTGTGTTTTCGCCTCATTTCGGGGCTGTTTTCCCCCACATTTCAGTGCTGAAATCCCATTGGCATGTTTGCATATCATTTTCCATGCCATTGCATTACATATGCCATTGCCTCGGTTTGCGTGCCCATGTGCACGCATTTCGAGGCACTTCATTTTCATCTTATGGCCTCCTATGTGAGTGTGGCTGAGGTCCACTTGTATTGGTGTAAGCCCATCTTGCATTGTGTATGCCATGTTTCAAAGCATTGTGCATGTTATGTTGTTAGCATTGTGCATGTCATGTAGTTGCATAGCATGCTTGTATTCTTGTTTGCATACCTAGGTTGCATTGCATTGGCATGCATGCCTTGCCTCTTGATCATGTGATAGAGGTTGGGCTTTATGTGTTTGTTTGGTTTGCATGACATTTGAAATCAAAGCGCATACTTGGTTTCTTGGACCATCATGCATCGAAATGCGCAATTGGTGGTCCGAGAATCAAGGAACATACCCCTTTGAGTCAAAAGCATGATAAGGGATGTGTTGGTGCACACATTTGCTTGAAATTTCATGCCATACACTGCCTATCCTTTGTTGCTGTCAAAATTGTCTTCTGCAGGAAGTTTCTGCCGACCGGCAACATTCAGTGCCGACCGGCCATTTATTCAGTGCCGATAGCTTTATCTCCAGCCGATGGATATTGTACACGGCCGGTGGCCATTCCTCCCAGCCGATGATGTTCTGCAATGCTCATAGAAGGTTCTCTAGGACTTTGACAAGTTTTCAGAGAAGAAAAGGCAGTGAAAACAGAGGCAGTAGTGCTATGGCAACGAGTTTCCGGGCAAGTTGGATCGAACGTGCATTATTCACGCATCCCGAGGCGGGGGCTGCGGCCATCTTCCTTTGGCACCTTTTTTGATTAGACTAGAAGTTTTGTAATAATTATTCGGGCTGTATTATTATTTTGGTCCCTCCGAGTGAGGGCGTGTCTGTAATAAGTGTGTGTGCGTGGTGTGCATGTCTTCCAACCTCCACTTCTTTCTTCCATTTTATTTACCTGCTTATGATGGTAGATTAGGGCACATTTATTTTAGCATACCTTATGCTATGCATGCGTGCATTCATGCATTTGTTGACATGCACCGGGCTCGGCACATCATACAAACTACATTGTACTTTTCAATTCCAAATTGAATACATGTTACTTGTAGCATTTCATATGCCATTTTAGGGTTAGCCGAGCCTGTTTAGATTGCATCTTTGCATGTGTTGCATTAGCCATTTTTAACATGAACTAGGATCATGCATATGATTACTGACTAGTTTCTGTTTTGGCTCGGAGTACTAGGTAAGCTTTTATGCTTTAGCATATCGCATGTGTGTGAGTGTTGCCATGACAGTATGATTACCATGAGGCTAGCTGCTTATGTGATATAACTGCTTGAATGCCTGTGGATGGAGGTTGAATTACCTAAATTGGAATAATGCATTAAAACTGTGAGTTTTAAGCCCACTAGATAGTGGCAAAATCATCTTTTCTAAAAGCCCACTTGAGGGTGGCAAAATCTGCATTTTAGCCTACTTGCGAGTAGCAAACCATTTTCAAAACAAACATGAAATGTTTTGTTCCAATTTGGGCGATTTGGTCTATACTTGTTTGCTGCGCGCATAACATAGTAATTCTAGGCTAACAATTGGTTTAAGAATACATAAAGTTTTCAAAAACGGATATCACGGTTAGTAGAGGCCGGTCTTCGGACCGGGCGAAAGGGGGTGCTCATAGCTGACCTTCCCCGATCGTACCCAAGCTCCTGAGCCGAGACAACTCCGGTGATGACGGACATATGGCCTTCGGCACCGAGTCAGGGTTTCCTAAATTTCCCCATTTTAAAATATTTAGGTGGCGACTCTGTATCTGGCAAAGCAGTCCATGTTTGGCACTACTTTTTCAAAAATCTGTTTCTCAAAACGATTTGCCAGATTTGGACTCTTTGGTTCAGATTAAGAGCTGCGACACAAATCGAGTCCGAACTGTAGCGTGAGGCCCACGCGGGCGCGTCTACAGGAAGGTTTGGGTTGTGTTTTGATGCAAGAGGGGAAGGTAATAGCCTATGGCTTGTAGCAATTGAAAATACATGAGAGGAACTACCCTACTCATGACCTAGAGTTAGTGGTAGTGATTTTTGCCCTAAAGACTTGGAGACATTATCTGTATGGTGAGAAGTTTGAGGTGTTTTTGAATCACAAGAGTTTAAAGTATCTGTTTACACAGAATGACTTGAATCTGAGGCAAAGGAGGTGGATGGAGTTCATTGAAGATTATGACTTCGAGTTACACTACCATCCGGGAAAGGCCAATATTGTGGCCGATGCATTGAGTAAGAAATCTATTAACAGCGTAGCTTGTATTGCCATCTGGAAATGAGAGATGTTGGGTGCCACTGGAGAGTTTGACTTGCATCTTGGTGAGTCTGCTGAGTCTGCAGCCTTGTTTTTGATAGTTGCATAATCTACACTTGTGAACTGAGTGTTAGAAGCATAGAAGGGTGACCTTGAGGTAGAATCCCTCCGGGAGAAGATTTCTAGTGGGAAGGTAGAAAGAGGCTTGAATGTGTATCCCGACCTAAGTGTGAGATACTATGACCGTTTGTTTGTGCTAAAGTCTTGTTGAGAGGAAGTATTTTGAGAGTTTCACCATTTGTGCCTTGCGATGCATTAGAGAGGCACAAAGATGTATCACAATCTTAGTCGCCAGTTTTGGTGGAGAGGTATGAAGAAGGATGTAGACATATTTGTATCGAGGTGCCTTACTTGTCAACAAGTGAAGGTCAAACATCAGAGGCCAGGGAGTTTGTTACAACCTTTGCCTATAGCAGAGTGGAAGTGGGAGCATGTGACGATGGATTTTGTTGTGGGCTTTCTGAGGACTCAATGGGTAGTGATGCCATTTGGGTGGTAGTTGACCAGTTGACTATGTCAGCGCACTTTATATCTATGCGCCTAAGTGACTCAGTAGATTATCTTGCCGACCTTTACATTAGGGACATAGTGAGGTTACACGAAGTCCCAGTGACGATTGTTTCAGATAGAGATCCACGTTTCACGACCCGGTTATGGTATAGTTTGCAGAGTGCCTTGGGCACTAGATTGACTTTTAGCACAGCTTATCATCCTCAGACTGATGGGCAGTCAGAGCATACCATTCAGATTTTAGAGGATATACTTCGGGGTTGTATCCTTAACTTTAAGGGTTTGGGGGAGAGACATTTTCCCTTAGTGGAGTTTGCCTATAATAATAGCTTCCAGTCGAGTATTGACATGGCACCGTTTGAGGCCTTGTATGGCCAACCGTGTAGATCTCTAGTGTGTTGGACCAAGGTAGGTGATGCACTAATGTTGGGCCCAGAGTGTCATGCCCCAAACTTGCCCCTAAAAGTTTGGGCATGGCCTACACAGAAACAGACGCATAACCTGGTATACATATCATATGGGGCCTGAACGGAAGCATTTACCAATATAAATTAACATAAATAAAAGAACTGAGCGACCACCATCATGCCAGGATCACAGACAGAACATAAGGCAAATAAACATACAGTGACGTGCATCAGAGAATTAGCTATGTACATATATATATATATATACAGACCCAGCCCTTAGAATTGGGCGCAAAACAACATGGACAGTCAAAGGAATTATATATACATCAACCTTAAGCAGACAATCAGCGTGCAAAATTATAAGCTTAGCAAAATGAGTTGCCTTCATTTAAGTGCCTGGACACTCTGAGGTTGACAAAAGAGGCACGGATGCCATGGGTTAAAACTGACCTTCAGGTGGAATGCCTACAGAAATAGACATAACACAAAGTGAGTCAAGCTCAGTGAACAGTAGTACATAAACAATTTAAAGCTTAACTTAACTTACTTACGATGTACATATTCATTTAATTACATAAGCAAATGCAAAAAATCCTGTGGTTAGTTTGATTCTATACACATTTTAGAACGGCCTTGTCGGTTCATAACTTCACAGATTGGCCCTTGGCCTGATGGGTTCACACATTCACAAATTAGCCCTTGGCTTAACTTAGATGCACAACTTCACAAATTGGCTCTCGGCCTCATAGTCCAGAAATATATACAGAACAGCCTTTCGGCGCAGAAATATACAGAACAGCTTTTCGGCCTAGAAATATACAGAACAACCTTTCGGTCTAAAAATATACAGAATAGTCTTTCGGCCCAGAAATATACAGAACAGCCTTTCGGCCTAGAAATAACTATATATGGACTCAAGAGGTGGCTCGCACGGATTCTAGAGGTGGCTCCCACCGAGGTGTAGCACTTAGTTCCGTGCAACACTTTGTTCCATACCAGAATATATCATAACAGATTAACTTCATAATCATATAGAACATACACACATTCTTCCCTTTATTCACATGAATTAACATAGATAATATCAGTTTAACAGAATGTTGCTGATAATTATTCGCAAAAAGGTAAATATATTTTACAGAGTGAACGCTTCCAGAAATATGTAGATATCACAGTTCCATAATGCATATACATCCCATGTGCTTATCATGTTTCAATACTACTACCTAGCAGATAACGTAATGCTAATATTCATTATCCATAGCAAACAAAACGTTTAGTGTAATGATGCACTTAGATTTCCTCATGGTTCTTTGGAAGTCGACATACTTGTCGCATAATTAGCAGAACCTTAACATTAACAATAATCTGAAGGTAATGGTACCAATACATCAATAGGTCAGAACAATTCATATCACAACATGAGTCACATGACAATGTCGTTGATACCCAGTTCCTTTTTATTAACTGACTTCACTGTTTTAATACTTTGTATGAAATTTTGATACGGAATCATAGGTAAGTCTTAGGATGGTACATTACCAACAACCATTAGTCATAACCAAAATACAGAAGAGGTTCAAAGTCATACCAATACACACCAAATTCTTTCAATGTTGCCACTGATTCCCAATATATGATTAACATAACTACTTGTTAAGAGCAGAACGTTAAACAAAAGAAATATTAATGGTAATCAATTGCGTGATTCCTATACTATCACTCACATTGTTGTTGCGGGGCGATGGTTCCTCCTATGGTGTGTCCTACACACATATATAACACACATTAGTTCTTTTTTCGTTTTAAACCATTTCTTACGTCATTACATTTCAATTCCATTTACAACCATCAAAAAGACATCAAACACAAATTCCAAAAAGAGCTGAGGGTTAGGCACACTAAACGGAGTGAACGAGGTTTTCGACCTGGGCCGCACGTGTGGCCAAACCCTCCGCTCGTGCAGACATGTACCGCACGTGCGGTCCCCCTCCACTGTTCGAGCGGCCAAACTGCAGTACCCAAAATCAATTTTTCTCCTCTTGTCCGCACGTGCGGCCATGACCTCCGCACGTGGGGTGGTGACCCCTGTTTTGGGGCAGCTCGGTTCTAACCCAAATTTCAACAACATCAAGCCAATTTACATGCAATCTAAGATGAAATTAATGCAATTCATTGACCCAACATCACCATAGCATGAATTGGAACTTGAGCATCACAAACTACACATGATTAGAAGCTTCCTCAAGTCATAACCTTGCCAAATTCCATCTTTTAATCTAAGTTTTTTACATCCATAAAACATAACACAATTCATAAATATAAATTCATGGGGTGGGCATAACAACCAAAGCTTGAAGTACAAATTTCTTACAACACCTAAATTAGTTTCAAAACAACTAATTGATGAGAAACCCCTTTGTAATCAAACATGAATCACACCCACTACTCAATTACAACCATAAGTGTATAAATATGAACCTAATAAACCCTTCATCACAATTAGAAAGGAGAATTTCACACATGATCAAGAGAGAGCTTGTATAGAGTAGATTTAACATACCTTGAGTTCAAATTCTACAACCCTCACAAGGTTTCTTAACTTTCTTCTTGTGAAACTTCCTTTCAAGCCCTATTCTTCCATAATTTCTCTCTCTCACGAATTTGTCTTGAAATGGGTCTAAGTCAATATTCAAGGAACATGAACACTTATATAAAATGTGAATAAGGACAAAATTTTAATCGTTTAATCATCCCAAAATTGAAATTTCGTAAACATGCTTAATATTACTTAAAAATTATGCTGATCATATATATAAAATCAATTTCAGATAATTAAGTCTCTAAGGCTTCCAATTTCGGATTCGAACAGTTTAAGTGCGACAGATAATTTTCTTATTCAACAGATAGGAATCCATATTTCCAAGTTTCACTTAATTCAATGTAATTTCACCTAAAATTTCACGATAAGCATTCAAAAGCACAGAATAGAGGACTAAAAGGATACCAGAATCATATACGAGGGTCGGGTTATTACACAGAGTTAGTCCCGTAAATAACAGAGAAAGTTGCACTTATCCGTAAGAGGTTAGCTATAGCCTAGAGTTGCCAGAGGAGTTATGCCAACTGTAGGAAGAGACCCTTGTCTTTTTAGGTAGAGGATCATGTCTTTTTGAAGATATCACGTAGGAGAGGTTTGATGAGGTTTGGAAAGTGTAGGAAGTTGTCCCCTCGATTCATTGGGCCTTTTGAGATTCTTGAGTAGATTCGAGAGGTAGCTTACCGGTTGGTCTTGCCACCACAGCTTTTTGGGTTTCATGATGTGTTTCATATTTGCATGCTTCAGAAATATGAGTCGGATCGATCGCATGTGTTGGATTGGACCGACATAGAGGTAGATGAGGATACCTCCTATGAGGAGAGACCGGTTGTAGACGTCCCCGAACGCCCCTGGAGGATGGGTCCCCCGTTCTGTTCGTTTTGGGCTCACTACAGTTCGGACTCTCAAATTGTCACGGTTCTAAATCTGAACCAAAGAGTCTAAATCCGGCAAATCATTTTGAGAAAACAGATTTTTTTTAGAAAGAAGTGCCAAACATGGACTGCTTTGCCAGATACAGAGTCGCCACCTAAATGTTTTTTATGGGGGAATTTAGGAAACCCTGACTTGGTGCCAAAGGCCACGTGTCCGTCATCACCAAAGTTGCCTCGGCTCGGGAGCTTGGGTACGATTGGGGAAGGTCAGCTATGAGCACCCCGCTCGCCCGATCTGAAGATCGGTCTCTACTAACCACGATATCCGATTTTGAAAACGTTATGTGTTCTTATTTCGGTTATTAGCCTAGAATTACTATGTTATGCGAGCAGCAATCAAGTATAGACTGGGTCGCCTGAATTGGAACAAAACATTTCATGTTTGTTTGTTTGAAAAATGGTTTGATGGTGCTACTTGCAAGTAGGCTAAGACGTGGATTTGCCACCCTCGGGTGGGCTTAGAAAATATGATTTTGCCACTATCTAGTGGGCTTAAAACTCATGTTTAATGAATTGTTCCAATCCAAATAACCCAACCTTCACCCACAGGCATTCAGGCAGTTATATCACATAAGCACATAGCCTCATGGTAAGCGTACTATCATGGCAATCACTCACACACATGCAAGGATGCTAAAGCATAAAACTTACCGAGTACTCTAAGCCAAAACAGAAGCTGATTAGAAATCCATGCATGATCCTAACTATACAGAAATGCCTAATGCAACACATGCAAGATGCAACTAAGATAGGCTCGGCTATTCTAATGATGGCATGCGAAATGCTACAACTAACAAGTATTCAACTCGGAATTGAAATACAGTGTAGTTAGTATGATGCGCCGAGCCCGGTGCATGCAAAACAGATGAATGATGCACGCATGCGTAGCATAAGGTATGCTAAAGTAAACATGTCCTAATACTAACCATCAAAAGCAGGTAAGTAAAAGAGAGAAAGAAGTGGGGGGTTGGAAGACATGCACACATGCACACACGTACACACACACACACACGCACACACGCACACATGCACCAAAAGAATAATACAATTTAACTAACTCACAAGCTAATTAAATATTACAGACCAAATAAATCAGCTAAGCAATTTTAACTAATCTATTTAAGCAATAAACAGCGTCGGGAAGTGGGTCCAATGCAATGCATGCTCGGTCCTGCTCGGAAGTCCATTGCCATGCACAAGCTGCCTCTGTTTTCCCTGCTCCGCCCCTCTGAAGACTGCCAAAGTCTCAGAGTTGCTTCTATGGACACTGGGAAACACCACCAGCTGAGGGCAATGATCACCGGCCATGGAGAATGGGCATTGGCCACAAATTAATCCATCGGCCGCTTATGGATGGCCGGTCGGCACTGTATATGGCCGGTCGGCCAAAACTTCCTGCAGAACCTGCAGTTGACAGCAGCAGAGGGCAAAGCATAGCATGGCAATGCATTTCAAGCAATGTATGCACCAACCACACTCCTTATCATGTGTATGACTCAAAGGAGGATGGGCCTCAATTCTCGGACCACCAATCACGCATTTCCATGCATGATGGCCCAAAGAATCAAGTGTGCATTTTGATTTCAAATGAAATGCAATGCACATAAACAAACAAATGGAACTCAACCTCTATCACAAGCAATTCAAGAGGCCAACCATGCATGCTAATGCAATGCAACTTAGGCATAGAAGCTAAGTATGCAACATGGCAATACAAACAAGCAATGATGTTAGGCATACAACTCAAGGTACACAAGTATGCAAATATGCTAGTTACTCAAGCATGCAAGTATGCAAAGCATGCAACATGTTAGGCAATTCCAACTAAGAGAAATGAATGCCAAATGCAAAGTCATTTAAACGTGCCACAACACATGATAGGCGAAACATGCAATCAACACACAAGGTAAGCATGCCACAACATGCAAGAATGGACTTAGACTAATTTAGGCAACCCTCGAACTAACTTAAAACAGTGGCCAATGTGCTCAAACATGAGGGCCAACACACACACACACACACGCACATGTTAATGGGCCATCACTTAAGCACAAAGAGGGACTTTTAAGTACACTTAAAAGGAGAACAATATGGACAGTTAGCATGCACATTAAGCTCTAAAATCATGTTGTAAAATGATGCCAAATCAATTTAAACAAGGGCCATCAAAGCATGCAAGGAAAGCCAAGGCTTAAGGCAATCCAAAGGGGTATTGAACCACCCTTAACAAAACCAAACATGGCATGAATTGAACAACTAAAATCAGATTTCTAGCATGTTAAAACAAAGCCAAAAGACCACTTAGATGGCATCTAAATGACTTATACATGGAAGCATACGCAATGACCAAACATGGAGCATGGGGCATAACCTCTTGAAACATCAAAGGGGCCATGAAATGCAAGCATACAAGCATGCTAAGTGGACTGAAATAGCATGGCAAGCGGTTCCAAACCACTGAAATGATGCAAGCAACGCATACTACACATTCACACACTTGAGGCTAGCAATCCAAGATGCAAAGGGACTATGCAATGCATGTCTTGGTCGACCAAAATAGCCAAGGACAGACCTTAAGCATGGCAAAACAAACATAAAAGATTCACAAAGCTAGGCCTAAACATGCTTGAATAAGGGCTCAAAGCATGGGACATGTTAAGGCTAAAACAAGGCATTACAAGGCATGTATGCTAAGCAAGCATGGTGTACCAAAACCAACATACAACAATGCTATATTATGACATAATAAGCATGAAAATCAGTCAAGGCATGGTCAATACACACTCAAACTATATGCTCCCTCAAGAGGCTAAAAATGGCCCTTTTCAAGGACAACAAGGAGAGGGGGTGGCCCTCTCCTTCCTAGGACCTCAAGGCACCATCCTCACCTCTGAAATCCCTCAAGATTTCAGTGGTGAGGAGGCCTAAACACAATGGTCCCAGAGCTTAACCAAAATGGCACAAAACAAAGGCCAAACAAGCCTTAAGAGGGGTCAAACAACCCCAAAGCTTAGAGCACTCTTAAACAACCATTTAGAGGGCCCAAAAATAGAAATTTTATGTGTTATATACCAAGTCTAAAAACAGTTGCAAGATAGTCAAAAAGAGTATGCAAGAATGGGGTAAAAAGGGACAAAAGTCTTACCCTTGTAGACCTTCTTCAAAAATGGTGGACCAGTGCTTCTTTGAGCTCAAATCAGTCCAAAACCTCCAAGAACAACCTTCAAGAGCCTCAACTCCGAGAGGATGGTGTAACACTATGTGTTTGTGTGTAAAACTATGAACAAATACACCTAGAAGACTCAAGAAAGGGAGAGATATAGAGATAGGGTATGAACAAACCCTAACCCTAGAACTCAAAGCTCTGAAAATTTTGCCTAGAATGTCTAAGTTCCCTCCCCCTCTCTCTCTTTTTTTCTCTCATTTTTTTTCGTTTTTTCTTCTTTTGTTGATTGATATAGCTATATATCAATCTGCTGGTTCCTCAGAGCACCCACGTCTAGGTATGGGCTGGGGTATGGCCTTGAATGACAGCTGCCAGCTGTCTGCAGGGATATCTGTTGAAAACCATACTTGGCCGGCCGGCCATAAAATTGGCTGACTGGCATTCAAAATAGCCGACTGGCCATCACATTCGGCCGATGGCAATAAAACATAGCCGGTGGCCTCAAGCCATGGCCAGTGGAGTGTGGGGATGGCTTAAAAGCCATTCCCTGCCCTCCAAAGCAGAAACACAAGTGTTTGGTGCAAAACCAGACACCAAACAGTCGAGTCGAGAGACCCTGAGGCAAGGCGCGCAGCCGAGGCCTCCGGGAACTCAAGACGAACACAAACAATGATGATCACCAAGTGTTCAAACGGTAACGTCCAAGTCTTGAGGACAGTCAAAAATGGGGTGTCTACAGTTGCCCCTCTTTGACAGAACCCGAAAGTCATAACAATGACGGGAGTGAGTGTCAAAGCCCAGAGACGACCCATTTTTGACAAGGCCGAAGACTTAGACAAGCATGCAAGACAATAAAGATATGCGCCCGAAGGCAGGGGCAAAATGCAACTGACAATGTAGGGCGCCGAACATAACTTATGATCATGCAAAGAAAGCTGTAACGAAGCATAACATGCGACAGTTTTAAGCTAGCATACACCAAACTACACTACAATGCAGGAAGTATGTAAGAGAATTATGTAATTCTCAATATGTCTCACTCGGAGAATACAATACCTACGCGGTTCGTCTGGTTGCACCAGCTTCAAATGAACCGTACATACAATATCGTGCCTGCAAAGAAAGCAAACTTAACAGGAGCAATATTGTTAGCAATATGCACAACATGCAAAATGATATGCGAAGTATACAAAACTATGTATAATAATGCAAATGAAAATGCAATGCAATTGAATCATGATCAAATCATGAGCGGTTCAAAACCACACAAATGTCAAATAGATTAATGGCAATGCAAAGTCCGTCTACCATAGAAAAGGTGCCGCAACCCTCAAACCAACATACCAACGTGGAATAGGCGCGTACACATGCAGAACTATGAGTGATGTAGACGGACACAAGAACAAGTAATTGGGTGGAATGACATAAGTGGGGAAATGGCCCGCTGAATAAAGACCAATGATCCTAATGCTGGATGCAACAATTACACTACAATGTAAAATATATACAATGGATATGGCGCACAGGCCAAACCGTATCTTGCCTAGGAAAGGCATGTACACGTACAAGCCATGTCTAACACAGAAAAGGTGCTGCAACCCTCAAACCAACATACCAACGTGGAATAGGCGCGCGCACATGCAGATCTATTCTTCGACATGAAAAGTATGGACACATACGAGACCAAGGTTAACAAGGAAAGGCGCAAGCCATAGATGAAAGTGATGCAGGGGATGCATGCAAGCTACAATGCAATATTTACAAATATGCAGTGGAATGGATACAGTGGATAAGGCCTACGGCCAAACTGTATCTTGCCCAGGAAAGGCATGTACACAGACAAACCGCATCTGACACAGAAATGGTGCCGCAACCCTCAAACCAACATACCAGCATGGAATAGGCGCGTACACATGCAGAACTGTGCTTTGATGCGAAAAGTGTGGGCACATACTAGACCAAGCTCAACATGGAAAGGCGTAAGCCATAGATAGGGGTGATGCAACGAATGCACGCAATCTACAATGCAATATATACAAATATGCAATGGATGGGCGTAAATGCAATATTTACAGTAAGATGCATGACATATGCATGATTTACTGTAGCGACCCTAATTTTCTTAAGTCATTATTTTATTATTATTATGGTTATTATTATCTTATTTTATTGTTGGCTTTATTAATTGGGGGGTTACATGAGATTTAATGTGATATTTAATGGATTTAATGTTATAATTATTAATTGGGTGGTTACATGAGATTTAATGTGATATTTAATGGATGTAATGTTGTACTTATTAATTGGGTGGTTACATAAGGTTTAATGTGATATCTAATGCAACAAAGAAGTATTCAACTAGGTTATTATATATATAATAAGGTTTAGGAGATCAAAAGAAAAGGGAGAGACCAAGTTGTGAGAGAGAGAGAGAGAGTGAGAAATCAAAGAAGACAAAGAGAGGGACGGCGGCAAGGAAGAAAGAGGAGAGGGAAGAAAAGGAAAGATTAGAGTTTTGCTTTGGTGGTTTTATTAGTTTTTCAAATATTTCTTGGATCTTCAAAAAAAATATTGTGAGTACAAAACCCACTTCTCTTGATTTATGTTTAATTCGTTGTTTTTATTTATTTATTTATATTTATTTGAGGTTGAATTGATTTCATATTTGCATGTAGATGATTGATTGATTTTAATTATTTTGATTAAGTTGTGTATGCCAGGTTAAGGGTGTTTATATGGATTTATTTTATGGTTGTAATCACACTCATGGTTATATGAAATTAAAATAAATTGGAAACCCATAGATAAATTCCTTATACTCCACCGTGACTCCATGGATTGTTGTTTTATTTGAGTGATGGTGAGAAAGAGTGTATAAAAAAGTGAGGATTATGAGAGTTGTTTAATGCCTTATGCCCGGCATTGTTATATTTGTCTCATGATGTTGATGAGATGTTATTTATATTGTTGTCTCGTTCTCATGAGTAGACGAGTGCTTTGATTTACGCGCGTACGTATATGCTAACCATCCGGGGAGTGTGAGTCAAACTCGAGATGATATCCCCGTGCAAGTTTGGCTTCGGAGCGGTGTTAGATATACGGGAGGCACATGGGATATATGTGTCAGCCAGAAGTGGAGGGCCGAAGTGGTGGAGTTAAGGAGCAAAGAATTTAATTATGAGTTTATTGATATAGTGTGAATTGTATTGATTTGTACATGTTGATAAATAGTAAACGATTTCGATAAATTATGAGATTTGAGCAGAGGCATGCATACGTGATTTTGGACAACTTTTGTGTTGTAGCTTTTTATTAAAAATATCGATTAGAACTTATAATCGGATGACCTTGGTTATTGTCGGTTTGATTCATTTTGATAATGCAAATTTTATAGGCTGTTTTAACCCATGAAACGAGCTCATTTTTATTGGTTTCGCGTAAATTGAAGTAAAACATTATTCTGCGCACTTTTCATGTTTTGAACGTTTCTGAAAGAAAAATCACCTTAGGGAAGTTTTTGTTCATCTTCAGCTTCAGATTTTTCGATTGAATACCATCTAGGTTTTTCTATCAAGTTTGTCCCTCAACCTGTTCAGTTTCTGTTAAATTTGTTTACGTTGTCTTTTGGAAATTTAATTCTGTACAACTTTTGTTCTTTGAGTCTTGGTCAATTTGAATTATTTAAGCATGAAACGGTGCATTTTTATACTTCTTTAGCAAATTACTTATGATTAAATTATACTAACTTTGTTTTGCAGGATGGTGGGTCTTACTAACTTTTTATGCAGAGCTGACCCACCATATTTTTAATTATATTTTGTTTGTTTATAATCAATTTATATTTAGTTGTGTACGGGCAATAAACTAAATGCCACCGTATCTCGGGAAATTACCCATTCGTCTCAGTGCGGTTGGAACTACTTGTCTTGTCCCGTAACAAGAATTAAATATATTTTTGTTTGTGTCTGATGGACATGTGGGTGTGTAGACACCCCATTTTTGACCGACCTTAAGACTCAGACGTCACCAGTTGAGCGTTAGGTGATGTTGCATAATATGCTCGTTCAGAAGTTTCAGAGTCGCGGCCGTGAGCCCTGCCTCCGGACTTCCGAACCCTTTTCTGTGCCTTGTCTCGGTTTGCGAGCCAGACTCGGTTTTCTCTGTTTCTTTTCCTGAGGGAAGGGAGAGGTCCCGTGGACCATCTCTCAATGTCCGTAGGCTGCATTTGGTGGCCGTAGGCCATTTTGCCCATTTCGGAGTCCGGTTCCCGGTTTTCGGAGCCGTCAGGTCGTGTGCCTCGGTTCGGGACCGCTTAACCATCTCCTATTGCTCTGATTTTTGGCATACATCTTATTTCATCCCTTTTGAGGGACACTGGGGGCTAAGAAACCCACTTCGAGGTCGAATACCATTTTCGGTGCTTAACAGCCCATTTTCGGGACCCCGAACTGCGTGTTTTGGCCCCGGAACGTTCGTTTTGCAACGGTTTTCGTTCATTTTTGGCAGGTACCTCTGTTTTATCACAGGGAAGGTCACTGAAGGGTGGGAGGCCAGCAATTGTTGCAGCAACCGGCGCCCGTTTTTCGCACTTCCGGGCTAATGTTGAATACCTTGGAGCTAGTGTTGCCAACTTTGAACCACATATCTGTGATCTACACATCTGAGAGGCCCCTAAAAGTTCATAGCCGGCCATTAAGGTCACCTGACCCTTTTGACCCCTTTCTTCCGGGCTAATGTTGAACCCCTTGGACCTTTTTTCTTGAACTTTGAACCACATATCTGTGATGTACACACATAAGAGGCCCCTAAAAGTTCATGGCCGGCCAGTAAGTCAACTTGACCCTTTTGACCCCCTCTTTCCGAGCCATTGTTGAACCCCTTGGGCCCACTTTCTTGGAATTTCAACTACATGGTTGTGTTGTACACACATAGAGGTACCTCCTCAGTAGCTGGCCGGCCAGAAAATCACCTTGACCCTTTTGACCCCTAGCCGGCCGGCTAGGGGGTGTGGCCGGCCGGCCACCTCCAGCAAAAGTATGAGGCCGGCCTGCTTCCTTGCACTGTACCCTTTCCAGCTGTGGGGCAATATCCCTCAGATATTTTCTGTATCCGGGGGATATTTTGTGGGGGAGTTTTGCCCTCCTTCTCCCCCACCTTTACACCCCATTTTTGATCTTTATAACCAGCTGGTGGCCTTCTTCATAGGGGTTAGAAAAACTCTCCTTCAAAGCTCCATAGCCAACTCCATCTTCTTCCCTCTCAATTCTTCAAAAAACCCTAAGTCCCTAACCTTCATTCCTTCTACACCACCAAGCTCTACCACCACCACCTCACCTCCAGCAGCAAGGAAGGTTTCTAGAAGGCAAAAGAAGTTGCAAATCCATCCAAGAAGCAACAAAAGCTTGAATCTTCAAGGGTAAGTTACACTTTTAACCTTTTGAACCTTTTTCTTGATCTATTTCTAAGCCCCATTTCTTTTTGGTTTCAAGCTCCGGCCCTAACTTAAAAGGGCCATATTTTGAGCTCATCTTCACTTCTCATTAAGGGCTTAACCTTGTTTGAGCCCTCCATAATATACTTGCTTCATTGATCATCTTGTATGTCATGATTTTGCATGCTATCTTTGGACCATGAGCAATCTGTTTTTGAGCATGTTATAAACTGATATAAGGCTTATTTTGAGCCCCTCTTCAACATTGGAGAAGGGCTCAACCTTGTTTGGTGTTTCCATATGTCACTTGTAGTTATATCCCCTATTTGGCCCCATTTTTGCATAAATTAGTAGCCCTCTTTGCTTCTGTTTTTGGACCTTGGTTAGAACTAAAAGTGGTCTTATTTTGGCCTATTATTGATGTTTCATTCACACTTTTTTTCTGTTTGGTGATTATTTTATATACTTCATGTTATAGCACCTTTTGAGCCTTGTTTTGCATCACATTTTTAGCATGTTTGTATACTGATTTGAGGTCTGCCATATACTGTAAATGTTCATATTTTTGGTCCATCTTCAGTGTTGTAGAAGGAAATTTTTCAGTTTGAGTTTTGCTTATACCACTTGCCTCATTACCCCTCTTTTGGCCCCTATTCTTGCATGCTATTTTTCCCTTACTTATACTTGCTGTTTGGCCATGTTTATAACTGCGAAAGTACATCTTTTGGGACTGTCTAGCTTCTGTCTTTGCATTGCATGTCCATATTGTACATGTTTGGCATAGCTATAGGCCATTTCGGGTGCCTAATGTCGCATTTCGAGTCATTTCCTTGCATTTCATGTCATTTCGCTTCATTTCGGGACTATTTTCCCCCATATTTTAGTGCTGAAATTCCATTAGTATGCTTGCATATCACTTTTGCCATATTTCATCGCATTTTAGCACCGCCTCGGTTTGCGTGCCCGTGTGCACGCATTTCGAGGCACTTCATTTTCGCCACCGGCATCCGATGTGAGTGTGGCTGAGGCTCTCTCATGTTGGTGTAAGCCCATTTGTCATTTTCATATCATTCTGTCATCGCCTCGGTTTGCGTGCCAGTGTGCACGCATTTCGAGGCACTTCATTTTCTGCCATCGGCATCCGATGTGAATGTGGCTGAGGCTCACTCATGTTGGTATAAGCCCATTTGTCACTTTTGCCATATTTCATCACTTCATATCATCGCCTCGGTTTGCGTGCCCGCGTGCACGTACTTCGAGACACATATCATCGCCTCAGTTTGCGTGCCCGCGTGCACGTACTTCGAGACACATATCATCGCCTCAGTTTGCGTGCTCGTGTGCACGTATTTCGAGACACATATCATTGCCTCGGTTTGCGTGCCCGTGTGCACGTACTTCGAGACACATATCATCGCCTCGGTTTGCGTGCCCGCGTGCACGTACTTCGAGACACATATCATCGCCTCGATTTGCGTGCCCGCGTGCACGTAGTTCGAGACACATATCATTTTCTCGGTTTGCGTGCCTGCGTGCACACATTTCGAGGCATCTCATTTCATAGCATTGTGTACGTTAGGATTGTATCTTAGTTGAATTTCATGCATATCATGCATATTGCATCGTGTCCGGAATAAGAGTTAGCCCGGGCACGGGAAACGAGGTACATTTCGTACTCCGAGTGACGGAATGTGTCTCAATTCCCCAGTCACCGACACTCCGGATTATCCATGATGGAGTTAGGTTTTAGCTGTAGTTTCATGTGCATTCATCCTATATTGAGTTGTGCATTTCGACTCCTCGGCCATCATGCCTCAGTATGCGTGATTGGTGGCACGAGGATCGAGACATGCATATATTTGTGCAAATACATTGCTATGCCCCTTTCCTACTCTCTGTTGCAGCAAAACCAGGAATCAGCAACTTTCCGGGACTTGGCACGCTTTTCAAGAATAACAGATGTAAACAGAGGCTAATTGGGGCATTCCGGTGGATTTCCGCGCAAGACAGTCCGGACATGCATCATCCACCAGAAACAAGGCAGTCCCTGGCTTGCATGCCAGTTTTATTTGCTTTCTAGTTAATTCATTAATTAATTAGAATTCTGTAATATTTTGGACTGTAATATTCTTTTATTTGGGGACTGTAATATTTGGACTGTATATTTATTCGGACCCTCCGAGTGAGGGCACAACTGTAATAAGTGTGCGTGAGTGTGATGTATGTCTTCCAACCCCACGTCTTTCTCCCTTTTATTTATCCGCTTTTGATGGTTAGATTAGGACATATTTTAATTAGCATACAGTATGACAGCATGTTTGCATCATTCATCTGTATTGCATACATCGGGCTCGGCGCATCATACTAACTGCATTGTACTTTCAATTCCAAATTGAATACATGTTAGTTGTAGCATTTCATATGCCATCTTAGAATAGCCGAGCCTGCTATAGTTGCACCTTGCATGTGTTGCA
Source organism: Camellia sinensis (assembly GCF_055761805.1). Classification (NCBI taxonomy): domain Eukaryota; kingdom Viridiplantae; phylum Streptophyta; class Magnoliopsida; order Ericales; family Theaceae; genus Camellia; species Camellia sinensis. The sequence continues at coordinate 24,416,825 of NC_138964.1, read as the reverse complement.
TTAGGCCTTTCTGTACACTTAGGATCATGCATAATTTCTAACATAGTTTCTATTTTGGCTTGGAGTACTCGGTGAGTTTTATGCTTTAGCATCCTTGCATGCGTGTGAGTGAATACCATGATAGCATGCTTACCATGAGGCTATGTGTTTATCTGATATATCTGCCTGAATGCCTGTGGGTGAAGGTTGGGTTATCTGAATTGGAATGAATCATCAAAATGTTTCAAAGCTACCTGCGGGTAGCAAACCATTTTCAAAAACGAACATAAAATGTTTTGTTCCAATTCGGGCGACCCGGTCTATACTTATATGCTGTGAGCATCACATAGTAACCTAGGCTAATAACCGGAATAAGAACTCACAATATTTTCAAAAATTGATATCATGGTTAGTAGAGGCCGGTCTATGACCGGGCGAGCGGGGGTGCTCACGAAGTGACCTTCCCCAATCGTACCCAAGTTCCCGAGCCGAGGCAACTTTGGTGATGACGGACACGTGGCCTTTTGGCACCGAGTCAGGGTTTCCTAAATTTCCCAAAATAAAATATTTAGGTGGCGACTCTGTATCTGGCAAAGCAGTCCATGTTTGGCACTTCTTTCAAAAATCAGTTTTCCTAAAACGATTTGCCGGATTTGGACTCTTTGGTTCAGATTTAGAACCGTGACAACAAAAGTCGAGTCCGAGCTGTAGCGAGGTCCCCCCGCGGGCTTGTTACAGGGTGTCAATTCTTGTACTCATACCAGTATACCTGTATACTGACCCGTTTTGTCTCTTGGCAACTCGGGTGCGTTCTGTTTGAGCGCAGCCGAGCTTCCTTTGTAGGATTAGTTGAGGCTATGGTCGTGACGTGGAATTACTTTAGTTGTTGGAGTTGTCCTTTGGATTTCTTTTGTTTTCTTGAGCTTAGAGTTGATTATTTTATGTATTTATTATTTTTTTTATGAATTTAGTATTGGAATAATTTGGCACGGTTTGTAACCGTACTTTATTTAAGATTGTTTTGACTATTTATTGTTACCTTGATGTTGAGGTATTGGTTAGTTATGGATTTATGGTGAATGGTTTGGTTTGCGTTTAGTTTTTGTTTTTCACTCCTAGGATTTGGATGATGGAATATTGATTAGGGTTAGTCCTAATATAATATTTAATTGCCCGAATTTTGAGGCGTGACATTTACAGTGGAATGCATGACATATGCACTATTTACAATGAATGAATGACATATGCACTATTTACAATGATGCATGACATATGCACTATTTACAATGGTGCATGACATATGCACTGTTTTTTTTTTCTTTTGTTTTTGAAATGCAAATGCATGATGATGCATGATTTTGGAATGCGCGACAACGCGCGGCCCTTGGGATGCATGACAACGAATGTGAACCCGAATGCGCAACAACGCGCGCCGTTCGAAATGCATGACAATGCAACCGAGCAGGTTTAAGGTCTCGCCAGACTGGGCAAGTGCATGAATTTTGCTATTCTGAATGCATGCGCGACAACGCGCGGCTTTTGAGATGCATGACAATGCATGTGGATGCAAGTGCGTGACAACGCACGTCTTTTGATATGCATGACAATGCACGTGAACCCGAATGCGCAACCACGCGCGCCGTTTGAAATGCACGTGAACTTGAATATGTGACGACGCGAGTTGTTTGAAGTGCATGGTAATGCGACGTACCGAAGGTCGTTCGGGCACGACAAACGCCGAAGGACTTACACCTTCAGAGGATTTAAGGTCTCCTAGACCGAGCGTATTTAAGGTCTCGCCAGACCAAGCAAGTGCATGAATTTTGCTATTTCGAATGCATGATTATGCAAGATTTCGAAATGCGCGACAATGCACGGCTTTTGAGATGCATGACAATGCACGTTGATGCAAGTGCGTGACAATGCATGTCTTTTGATATGCATGACAATGCACGTGAACCCGAATGCGCAACCACGCGCGCCGTTTGAAATGCACGGGAACTTGAATATGTGACGACGCGAGTGGTTTGAAGTGCATGGTAATGCGACATACCAAAGGTCGTTCGGGCACGACAAACGCCGAAGGACTTACACCTTCAGAGGATTTAAGGTCTCCTAGACCGAGCGTATTTAAAGTCTCGCCTGACCAAGCAACTGCATGAATTTTGCTATTTCGAATGCATGATTATGCATGATTTTGAAATGCGCAACAACGCGCGGCTTTTGAGATGCATGACAATGCATGTTGATGCAAGTGCGTGACAACGCACGTCTTTTGATATGCATGACAATGCACGTGAACCCGAATGCGTAACCACGCGCGCCGTTTGAAATGCACGTGAACTTGAATATGTGACGACGCGAGTTGTTTGAAGTGCATGGTAATGCGATGTACCAAAGGTTGTTCGGGCACGACAAACGCCGAAGGACTTACACCTTCAGAGGATTTAAGGTCTCCTAGACCGAGCGTATTTAAGGTCTCGCTAGACCAAGCAAGTGCATGAATTTTGCTATTTCGAATGCATGATTTTGCATGATTTTGAAATGCGCGACAACGCGCGGCTTTTGAGATGCATGACAATGCATGTTGATGCAAGTGCGTGACAACGCACGTCTTTTGATATGCATGACAATGCAGGTGAACCCGAATGCGCAACCGCGTGTGCCGTTTGAAATGCACGTGAACTTGAATATGTGACGACGCAAGTTGTTTGAAGTGCATGGTAATGCGACGTACCAACGGTTGTTCGGGCACGACAAACGCCGGAGGACTTACACCTTCAGAGGATTTCAGGTCTCCTAGACCGAGCGTGTTTAAGGTCTCGCCGGACCAAGCAAGTGCATGAATTTTGCTATTTCGAATGCATGATTATGCATGATTTCAAAATGAGCGACAACGTGCAGCTTTTGAGATGCATGACAATGCATGTTGATGCAAGTGCGTGACAACGCACGTCTTTTGATATGCATGACAATGCACGTGAACCCGAATGCGGAACCATGCGCGCCGTTAGAAATGCGCGTGAACTTGAATATGTGACGACACGAGTTGTTTGAAGTGCATGGTAATGCGACGTACCAAAGGTCGTTCGAGCACGACAAACACCGAAGGACTAACACCTTCAGAGGATTTAAGGTCTCCTAGACCGAGCGTATTTAAGGTCTCGCCAGACCAAGCAAGTGCATGAATTTTGCTATTTCGAATGCATGATTATGCATGATTTCGAAATGCGCGACAATGCGCGGCTTTTGAGATGGATGACAATGCATGTTGATGCATGTGCGTGACAACGCACTTCTTTTGATATGCATGACAATGCATGTGAACCCGAATGCGCAACCACGCGCGCCGTTTGAAATGCACGTGAACTTGAATATGTGACGACGCGAGTTGTTTGAAGTGCATGGTAATGCGACGTACCAATGGTCGAAGGACCTACACCTTCAGAGGATTTAAGGTCTCCTAGACCGAGCATATTTAAGGTCTCGCCAGACCAAGCAAGTGCATGAATTTTTCTATTTTGAATGCATGATTATGCATGATTTCGAAATGCGCGACAACGCCCAGCTTTTGAGATGCATGACAATGTATTTTGATACAAGTCTGTGACAATGCACGTCTTTTGATATGCATGACAATGCACGTGAACCCAATGCGCAACCATGCGCGCCGTTTGAAATGCACGTGAACTTGAATATGTGACGACACGAGTTGTTTGAAGTGCATGGTAATGCTACGTACCAAAGGTCGTTCGGGCACGACAAACGCCGAAGGACTTACACCTTTAGAGGATTTAAGGTCTCCTAGACCGAGCATATTTAAGGTCTCGCCAGACCAAGCAAGTGCATGAATTTTGCTATTTCGAATGCATGATTATGCATGATTTGAAAATGCGCGACAATGCGCGGCTTTTGAGATGCATGACAATGCATGTTGATGCAAGTGCGTGACAGCACACGTCTTTTGATATGCATGACAATGCACGTGAACCCGAATGCGCAACCACGCGTGCCGTCTGAAATGCACGTGAACTTGAATATGTGACGACGCGAGTTATTTGAAGTGCATGGTAATGCGACGTACCAAAGGTCGTTCGGGCATGGCAAACGCCGAAGGGCTTACACCTTTCGAGGATTTAAGGTCTCCTAGACCGAGCGTATTTAAGGTCTCGCCGGACCAAGGAAGTGCGTGAATTTTGCTATTTTGAATGCATGATTATGCATGATTTCAAAATGCGCGACAACGCGCGGCTTTTGAGATGCATGACAATGCATGTTGATGGAAGTGCGTGACAATGCATGTCTTTTGATATGCATGACAATGCATGTTAACCCGAATGCGCAACCACGCACGCCGTTTGAAATGCACGTGAACTTGAATATGTGACGACGCGAGTCATTTGAAGTGCATGGTAATGCGACGTACCAAAGGTCGTTTGGGCACGACAGACAGCGAAGGACTTACACCTTCAGAGGATTTAAGGTCTCCTAGGCCGAGCATATTTATGGTCGCGCCAGACCAAGCAAGTACATGAATTTTGCTATTTCGTATGCATGATTATGCATGATTCCGAAATGCGCGACAACGCGCAGCTTTTGAGTTGCATGACAATGCATGTTGATGCAAGTGCGTGACAACGTACGTCTTTTGATATGCATAACAATGCATGTGAACCCGAAGGCGCAACCACGCCCGCCGTTTGAAATGCACGTGAACTTGAATATGTGACGACGCGAGTTGTTTGAAGTGCATGGTAATGCGACGTACCAAAGGTCGATCGGGCACGACAAACGCCGAAGGACATACACCTTCAGAGGATTTAAGGTCTCCTAGACCGAGCGTATTTAAGGTCTCGCCAGACCAAGCAAGTGCATGAATTTTTCTATTTCGAATGCATGATTATGCATGATTTCAAAATGCGCGACAACGCGCGGCTTTTGAGATGCATGACAATGCATGTTGTTGCAAGTGCGTGACAACGGACGTCTTTTGATATGCATGACAATGCACGTGAACCCGAATGCGCAACCACGCGTGCCGTTTGAAAGGCACGTGAACTTGAATATGTGACGACGCGAGTTATTTGAAGTGCATGGCAATGCGATGTACCAAAATTTGTTCGGGCATGACAGACGCCGAAGGACTTACACCATCAGAGGATTTAAGGCCTCCTAGACCGAGCGTATTTAAGGTCTCGCCAGACCAAGCAAGTGCTTGAATTTTGCTATTTCGAATGCATGATTATGCATGATTTCGAAATGCGCGACAACGCGCGACTTTTGAGATGCATGACAATGCATGTTGATGCAAGTGCGTGACAATGCATGTCTTTTAATATGCATGACAATGCATGTTAACCCGAATGCGCAACCACGCGCGTCGTTTGAAATGTACGTGAACTTGAATATGTGACGACGCGAGTTGTTTGAAATGCATGGTAATACGACGTACCAAAGGTCGTTCCGGCATGGCAAACACCGAAGGACTTACACCTTCAGAGGATTTAAGGTCTCCTAGACCGAGCATATTTAAGGTCTCGCCAGACCAAGCAAGTGCATGAATTTTGCTATTTCGAATGCATGATTATGCATGATTTCGAAATGCGCGACACCGCGCGGCTTTTGAGATGCATGACAATGCATGTTGATGCAAGTGCATGACAATGCATGTCTTTTGATATGGATGACAATGCACATTAACCCAAATGCGCAACCACGCGTGCCGTTTGAAATGCACGTGAACTTGAATATGTGACGACGCAAGTTATTTGAAGTGCATGGTAATGTGACGTACCGAAGGTCGTTCGGGCACGACAGACACCGAAGGACATACACCTTCAGAGGATTTATGGTCTCCTGGACCGAGCGTATTTAAGGTCTGGCCAGACCAAGCAAGTGCATTAATTTTGCTATTTCGAATGCATGATTATGCATGGTTTCGAAATGCGCGACAACGCGCAGCTTTTGAGATGCATGACAATGCATGTTGATGCAAGTGCGTGACAACGCACGTCTTTTGATATGCATGACAATGCACATGAACCCGAAGGCGCAACCACGCGCGCCGTTTGAAATGCACGTGAACTTGAATATGTGACGACGCGAGTTGTTTGAAGTGCATGGTAATGCGACGTACCAAAGGTCGTTCGGGCACGACAAACATCGAAGGACTTACACCTTTAGAGGATTTAAGGTCTCCTAGACCGAGCATATTTAAGGTCTCGCCAGACCAAGCAAGTGCATGAATTTTGCTATTTCGAATGCATGATTATGCATGATTTGAAAATGCGCGACAATGCGCGGCTTTTGAGATGCATGACAATGCATGTTGATGCAAGTGCGTGACAGCACACGTCTTTTGATATGCATGACAATGCACGTGAACCCGAATGCGCAGCCACGCGTGCCGTCTGAAATGCACGTGAACTTGAATATGTGACGACGCGAGTTATTTGAAGTGCATGGTAATGCGACGTACCAAAGGTCGTTCGGGCACGACAGACACCGAAGGACTTACACCTTCAGAGGATTTAAGGTCTCCTAGACCGAGCGTATTTAAGGTCTTGCCAGACCAAGCAAGTGCATGAATTTTGCAATTTCGAATGCATGATTATGGATGTTTTCGAAATGCGCGACAACGCGCGGCTTTTGAGATGCATGACAATGCATGTTGATGCATGTGCGTGACAACGCATGTCTTTTGATATGCATGACAATACACGTGAACCCGAATGCGCAACCACGCGCGCCGTTTGAAATGCACGTGACCTTGAATATCTGACGACGCGAGTTGTTTGAAGTGCGTGGTAATGCGACGAACCAAATGTCGTTCGGGCATGGCAAACGCCGAAGGGCTTACACCTTTCGAGGATTTAAGGTCTCCTAGACCGAGCGTATTTAAGGTCTCGCCGGACCAAGGAAGTGCGTGAATTTTGCTATTTTGAATGCATGATTATGCATGATTTCAAAATGCGCGACAACGCGCGGCTTTTGAGATGCATGACAATGCATGTTGATGGAAGTGCGTGACAATGCATGTCTTTTGATATGCATGACAATGCATGTTAACCCGAATGCGCAACCACGCACGCCGTTTGAAATGCACGTGAACTTGAATATGTGACGACGTGAGTCATTTGAAGTGCATGGTAATGCGACGTACCAAAGGTCGTTTGGGCACGACAGACAGCGAAGGACTTACACCTTCAGAGGATTTAAGGTCTCCTAGGCCGAGCATATTTATGGTCGCGCCAGACCAAGCAAGTACATGAATTTTGCTATTTCGTATGCATGATTATGCATGATTCCGAAATGCGCGACAACGCGCAGCTTTTGAGTTGCATGACAATGCATGTTGATGCAAGTGCGTGACAACGTACGTCTTTTGATATGCATAACAATGCATGTGAACCCGAAGGCGCAACCACGCGCGCCGTTTGAAATGCACGTGAACTTGAATATGTGACGACGCGAGTTGTTTGAAGTGCATGGTAATGCGACGTACCAAAAGGTCGATCGGGCACGACAAACGCCGAAGGACTTACACCTTCAGAGGATTTAAGGTCTCCTAGACCGAGCGTATTTAAGGTCTCGCCAGACCAAGCAAGTGCTTGAATTTTGCTATTTCGAATGCATGATTATGCATGATTTCGAAATGCGCGACAATGCGCGACTTTTGAGATGCATGACAATGCATGTTGATGCAAGTGCGTGACAATGCATGTCTTTTAATATGCATGACAATGCATGTTAACCCGAATGCGCAACCACGCGCGTCGTTTGAAATGCACGTGAACTTGAATATGTGACGACGCGAGTTGTTTGAAATGCATGGTAATACGACGTACCAAAGGTCATTCCGGCATGGCAAACACCGAAGGACTTACACCTTCAGAGGATTTAAGGTCTCCTAGACCGAGCGTATTTAAGGTCTCGCCAGACCAAGCAAGTGCATGAATTTTGCTATTTCGAATGCATGATTATGCATGATTTCGAAATGCGCGACACCGCGCGGCTTTTGAGATGCATGACAATGCATGTTGATGCAAGTGCATGACAACGCATGTCTTTTGATATGGATGACAATGCATGTTAACCCAAATGCGCAACCACGCGTGCCTTTTGAAATGCACGTGAACTTGAATATGTGACGACGCAAGTTATTTGAAGTGCATGGTAATGTGACGTACCGAAGGTCGTTCGGGCACGACAGACACCGAAGGACATACACCTTCAGGGGATTTATGGTCTCCTGGACCGAGCGTATTTAAGGTCTGGCCAGACCAAGCAAGTGCATTAATTTTGCTATTTCGAATGCATGATTATGCATGATTTCGAAATGCGCGACAACGCGCAGCTTTTGAGATGCATGACAATGCATGTTGATGCAAGTGCGTGACAACGCACGTCTTTTGATATGCATGACAATGCACGTGAACCCGAAGGCGCAACCACGCGCGCCGTTTGAAATGCACGTGAACTTGAATATGTGACGACGCGAGTTGTTTGAAGTGCATGGTAATGCGACGTACCAAAGGTCGTTCGGGCACGACAAACATCAAAGGACTTACACCTTTAGAGGATTTAAGGTCTCCTAGACCGAGCGTATTTAAGGTCTCGCCAGACCAAGCAAGTGCATGAATTTTGCTATTTCGAATGCATGATTATGCATGATTTCAAAATGCGCGGCAATGCGCGGCTTTTGAGATGCATGACAATGCATGTTGATGCAAGTGCGTGACAACACACGTCTTTTGATGTGCATGACAATGCACGTGAACCCAAATGCGCAACCACGCACGCTGTTTGAAATGCACGTGAACTTGAATATGTGATGACGCGAGTTATTTGAAGTGCATGGTAATGCGACGTACCAAAGGTCGTTCGAGCACGACAGACGCCGAAGGACTTACACCTTCAGAGGATTTAAGGTCTCCTAGACCAAGCGTATTTATGGTCTCGCCAGGCCAAGCAAGTGCATGAATTTTGCTATTTCGAATGCATGATTATGCATGATTTCGAAATGCGCGACAACGCGCGGCTTTTGAGATGCATGACAATGCATGTTGATGCAAGTGCGTGGCAACGCACGTCTTTTGATATGCATGACAATGCACGTGAACCCGAAGTCGCCACCACGCGTGCCGTTTGAAATGCACGTGAACTTGAATATGTGACGACGCGAGTTGTTTGAAGTGCATGGTAATGCGACGTACCAAAGGTCGTTCGGGCACGACAGATGCCGAAGGACTTACACCTTCGGAGGATTTAAGGTCTCGTAGACCGAGCGTATTTAAGGTCTCGCTAGACCAAGCAAGTGCATGAATTTTGCTATTTCGAATCATGATTATGCATGATTTCGAAATGCGCGACGACGCGCGGCTTTTGAGATGCATGACAATGCATGTTGACGCAAGTGCGTGACAAAGCTTGTCTTTTGATATGCATGACAATGCACGTTAACCCGAATGGGCAACCACGCGCACCGTTTGAAATGTATGTGAACTTGAATATGTGACGACGCGAGTTGTTTGAAGTGCATGGTAATGCGACGTACCAAACGTCGTTCGGGCACGACAAACGCCGAAGGACTTACACCTTTAGAGGATTTAAGGTCTCCTAGACCGAACGTATTTTAGGTCTCGCCAGACCAATGTATGCATGCAAAATGCAATGAGATGTGCTTAACAGCGCGATGCGTCGGACAACGCGAGTGCAGAAGACAGTGCAATGCGGAAGAGGGCAACTTTCGAGTTTTTGTAAATGACAAAAGGATACGTAAAGGATACACCTTGCACGAATTCGATTGTCACGCACAGAAGACACGGTGCGATGTCAAAACGGAGGCCGGTTGAGCTTCGGAAATGCCTTTTCTTATACTATATTGAGCAATGAAGACCCCAAACTACAGATCTGACCCAAACAGGGCTGTAGGAGGCTCACCGGCCGGAAGAGGAAGCCACCGGCCATCCACCGGCCACCAAAAAACATAGCCGGCCAAATATTTGGCCGACCGGCCAAAATTGTAGCCGACCGGCCAAAAATGCCTGAATCAGGGCTGTTTTGTCTTTTTGGCTCGGGTCTGCCAGTCCTTGAAGCTGAATGCCTCCATGATGGGGATGTTGCAGTGGACTTTCGACCTCCTAGCCCTCTATAGTATTCCGGTATGTTCTTCTGACCATGGTCTCGAACCATACACATAAACTGTTTCACATAATTTGACGCACAACACGACACTTGATAAGCTGCTCACGACATTCATACATTGTACTCATACACTGCATTCTGCACTAACGAACTACTCACGGCATTCGCACACTGTACTCATACACTGCATTCTGTACTGATAAACTGCTCACGGCATTCGAACACTGTACTCGTAGACTGCATTCTGCACTGACGAACTGCTCACGGCATTCGAACACTGTACTCATAGCACTGCATTCTGTACTGATAAACTACTCATGGCATTCGAACACTGTACTCGTAGACTGCATTTTGTACTGATAAACTGCTCACGGCATTCGAACACTGCACTCGTAGACTGCATTTCGTAGCATACTGAGGCGTTTGCCGTTTGTGCTTTTCAACCTCCCTTTCAGATCCCTACCGCAGGAGGTGTTCCAGCTGGACCCTCTGTTCCTACCGGAGGAGATGGCAGAGTATACCCCCGCACCAAGGCAGGACGCACCCATGTCGGGAGTAGCTCATGGGCGCCAGTTCCAGACGATGATGAGTCTGAGGCGGAGACAGAGGCGGAGGCAGAGTCGTCGTCGGAGGAGACCGGAGATGGCTCAGACTCGGGCTCTGATGACGGTGCTGACGATGATATTCCTGGACCTTCGTCCAGGAAGAGGACGAGGATGAACCTCCAGGCCTGAGACCCTCTTGATATTGATACAGATTTTTGCCGTTTTTCTTCCTTTCTTGTATTTTCCTTCTTTTGTTGGTAGTTAGGATACCTTGTACTACTGCGGGCAGATTTTGTTTCCAAAACTTATGTACTTGAAAAGATGATGAAATGAAAGAAGCTTTTTGTCTGAAAAAATGTTTACTTCTCTGCATTTCATACTTTGCATTGCATCACACCATATTACACCTCAATGTAAATGAAATTGATTTGTTGTCTGAAAATTGAACACGCGCGCTGTAATAATCTGATAACTTGACTAGTTAACAACAAAACAACCCATACAAGCCACTACTTAACCTGAACACACGGCCCATACTCTGCTGAGGATTAATTTACATACAGCCCATAACATAGCACTTGGTTCATTCTGCACACGGCAACCCTGAGCAATAGTCCAATCTGACAAGACGGAATACGAAGGTGAAACTGGCTGAAGTTGAAATACACTCGGATGCTACAAATTTTCCTTTTCTTCTTTTGGTTTGCCTAAATGTAGAGAATGGCGTAGCACTCTGAGCATAAACGATTTTTGAAATTGAAAAAGGGTTTTTCAACCGGGGTGTGGAGCCTACAACGGAACACAGCAGGAAAGACTCAATCAAAAGGTACACGACCTAAACATAATGAGACACGACACATGGACGTGTTTACAAAATGAGAGACCTCACATCTCGAGGAGCCAGTTTCTCCGGGTATTGTTTCCCACCCTTTCTCACCCGTGTGTTTCTCACATCACTCGGCCCTCAGGCTCAGTTTTTCTCTCAAAACCCTTTTCTTACTTTTCTCTCAACTTACATCTCTCTATTCTTTATTCTCTCATTTTTCGTCCCTCTCCAGGGTGATTGATGGATGAATAGGAAGTTGCGGGCTCATGCCCAACACCGTTAGCTCCCGACTATTTCTTCTGGTGGATAGAGTGCCCTTCTGGCAAGTACGTTGATGACGGGGGAAAGACAGAACACCTGACTCGACTGTGCCCCTAGTTCATCACTTTGACCATTTTTGTTTTGGTTTTCTACTAAAATAATTTTGACCAAAATGAGAGTCGGATTAACATACTTGTTCGATTTTCTGATTTGAAATCATGCAAGTCAGGCTATGAGCACTGAAAATTTTCCCTTTTTTTGGATCCAAGAAATGGTCCATTTTTGGAAAATGAAATAATTTTTGAGAAAATGGTCAACCTCAATAAAAATTCTCAGAAACCATTTTTGCAAACAGTCAATGCCCAACGAGCACGGAACTTACTCTTTGACATGCACAACCTCGGATTGGAGGCAATGGAAAATTGCCCCTGGTTGGAAAGGTGACTCATGGCAACGGAAAGTTGCCCCTTGTCTGGATGATGCCGTAGCATATTGTAAACAGTCCTCACTAGTGACGATCATGATCGAACTCCCTCGGACACAGAGAAGACGAAGATGGTCAAAACCAATATATGGACACAATCACTTTGAAAGTGTTAGTGACTGGACTTCAGGACGAGGCTGCCTACGTACCCCAAACATGGGAATCGCGGATGATTAAAACCATTACATGGACTTAGTCGCTATGAAAGCGTTGGGTGCTGGACTTCAAGATGAAGTTGCCTACGTATCCCAAATATGGGAATCAAGCCTTACGTAGTTCCGGTTAAGGTACACTCGGGTATTTTAACCTTCACCTTTTAGGCTCTAACTTTTGACAAGGCGCTCAATGCGGGTTTTCGACCTTGCGAGCCTTTCTTTCTCTCTTTTTTTGAAATTTTCGTATCTTTTTATTCTCTTTTTGCATTTTTTGTATTTTTCTCTTTTGTATATATTTTCTTTTGCTCAAACTTTTACCTGGGTCGCCCTTTCGGATTTTCGGCCCAGCGAGCCGCTCAAAGGGTAAAAGTGTAACAAGTCCATGCCAAATGGTTTTAGGGTTTTGAAGCCATTCGTATCTAGGAGAGTGGCTGTTGCATTGATTTACTGAAGGACCCATCTTCGGCTCTTCGAGCAAATCAGACATTTTTGCCCCTAGTTTGGAGGGTGCTTCTGTTCTAGCTTCACAAGCTTCCTCTGATGAGATCTGATCTTCTTGATCTGACTTTGGTGCCTCTTGTTCGAGGGCTGCATCCAATCTGGGCACACAGGCCCCTTTTGATGGTCGATCGTTGAACACTCCGAATTGTGGTTCAAGGCTTTAAAACGAGGGCACGAGTCATGAGGCTGAGAGCGATCCTAAGCTGCACAATCTCAAGAGTGATTCCACACAGGTCTTCACAGGATCGCGCAAAACATTTTGTTTTTGAAAGTTTTTAAAGAAACGACAAATCGCTCGCGCTGAACATAGTGTGGAGCCAGTCTGGATCAAGCCAGGGTCCTTCTCAGTACTCACACTGACAAGCATGATTTCAATCATTAAGGGCTTAGCATGCCTCTCTTTCTCTCAATTTGATCAAAGTTTGCAAAACCCGAGGAATTCCTTCCTCTTTGTTTTCACCACAGTGCTCAAAAAATTTTGAAAAACTGAGGTCAATGCAATGGTTTTCAGGGCACAAGAGAATAGGTGGAATGTACTGCCGTTCCATTTAAATTCTTTGGCACAACTAGCTCAAAATGGAAATATGATAGCTGCAGCCGTTTCATTCAGATTCCCTGGTTGCAACTGGCTCCACAACAGAGACAGACTCAAAAGAAAGCAAAAGGGTAATTACAAAACAAAACGGTGTTCGAGGCAACGGCTCCGGAATCACCCGACATTCTATACAAAGGGGACTGACTCGCTACAACAAGACTGACCCATAAGCAAAAGGACTGACTCAAGACAATGAGACAGACTCAAAACAAAACAAAAGATTGACTCGACACCCAAGCCAGAATTTACAAAACTAGTATTCGCAGATGCTCCAAAAAAAAGTGCGTGCCAGACGCCACATCCAAAATACACCGAGCGCCGCCCACAAGTGGTCCAACCCCTAATCACAAATTTGTAGTATCCTCGAAGTCCAACAGCTCAGTGGTGACAGACTTTGCTGAGGTAGGTGGGAGAATGACCTCATTGTCGATCAAATCTTGCACTTCATGACGAAGGCGGAAACAACCATCGGTACTGTGACCGGACTGTTGGTGGTACGGGCAGTACAAGGTAGCATCATGTGAAAGAGGGAGATTCTTCGGGAGAGGCCGAGGCTCGAGGGGTTTAAGATGTCCCTTTTTAGCCAAAATTTGAATGCCCTAGACAAAGGCATGTAGAGGGCGTGAAAGACTTTGCGCCCTCGAGGCAGGTACTTTGAAGTCTGAGGGTTCTTGCTAGACGCACTAGCAAAAGGGTCGGCTGGCACTTCCTTGGCTTTCTGATCATTTCCTGGTGCAGGGTTGGGAAATGACAGGAATTATTTTGGCATGACGGGGCCCATCCCGATTTTCTTCCTGGCTTGAACTGCTTTCAGTTGGAGTGGGGAAAGCATCATCCATAGCTTTAGTCATGACTGCAGACACCTGCTACTTCTTCATTTCCCCGGCTTTCAGAGCCTCGACTACCCACAGCAGTTGTTCAATGGGATCGGCATCTGCCTCCATTTTGTTCTTGCCTCTGACCTCATCCTGATTGAGGGTTTGGGTTGATGTTGATACGTCATTGTTATAGTTGGAGGCCACCTCGGGTTGGCTAAGTTCGATCACAATCTGTCCCAATAGTGGGGGTTCCTGTGGTACGAAATTCCCGGCATACGGTGCGGCTGGTGGCAAAGCTGACATTTCGTAAGCGAGATCCGCCACAGACCTCTGGAGGTCACCTATCATTCCCATCAATTCGAATGTGGTGGGCTCACGAGCCTAATACAACTGAGGGGTCCAGACCGGGTGCGCAGCAAGCGACCTGGGTAGATGCGGTAAATTGACATTGGTCTCGCTTTGCAGAGTGATTCCTTGATCTAATGCGGCCGTCATAGCCACAATCTCCTCTGAATTCTGCGTCATGATAAGTCCGCTGTACTGAACGGTGACTGACGGATCAGATATCTGTCTTGCCTCAGCAAGGGGGAACACTAGCTATTCTGTATCAACTCTCTGAACCTTGAAAGGGAAAACAAGCAGCGCTTCAGCCCAAATGGATCAAACACAGATGTAGCCGACCAACTGTACTCTACTGCTGACCATTGTTACCCGAAATTACTGCCCCCAAAATACTGAATCAGATACGCACAGATATAACTGATTCTCATAAACTGATACTGATGCCCTCAGGCCTGATACTAAAACTTGTGAACTGATATGTACGTTCCCTGTAGAGATGCACTCTAAAAGCACATAGCAAGTAAAGAGAGCCAAAACACCCCTATGTTGGGGTAGGGTTTCCCTGTCCTATTTTGTCAGGAGCTAGGACTTCACTATGCACGCAGCAGTTTTCAAACAACCTAACATCGGGTAAGCAACCTGTCCTAGTTTGGAATGGTCACTATGGATCTAGATATGCACTAGGTCGATCGGTCGAAAAGGGTGCCTCGGTAAAACTGGGGTTTGTGCTCCCATACTGTTAGAGCCTATAATCGGTCATCCTTATGGCATGCTTTGACAAAGTCAAGCCTCCAACAAACTGTTCAGGAATGGCAGATGGCAGACACGGTGTCCTAGGCGCACCAATGCACATGCAATGCAAAGAGACACATAAATGAAATCAAAGCAGGATATCACGAGTTCGAGTCAAGCTCTCTAAATCCCCAGCGGAGTCGCCAGAAACTGTAGACGTCCCCGAACGCCCCGAGAGGACTTGTCCCCCGTTCTGTTCGTTTTGGGCTCACTACAGTTTGGACTCTCAAATTGTCACGGTTCTAAATTTGAACCAAAGAGTCCAAATCCGGCAAATCGTTTTGGGAAAACAGATTTTTTTAGAAAGAAGTGCCAAGCATGGACTACTTTACCAGATACAGAGTCGCCACCTAAATGTTTTTTATGGGGGAATTTCGGAAACCCTGACTCAGTGCCAAAGGCCACGTGTCCGTCATCACCAAAGTTGCCTCGGCTCGGGAGCTTGGGTACGATTGGGAAAGGTCAGCTATAAGCACCCCCTCTCGCCCGATCCAAAGATCGGCCTCTACTAACCATGATATCCGATTTTGAAAACGTTATGTGTTCTTATTCCGGTTATTAGCCTAGAATTACTATGTTATACGAGTAGCAATCAAGTATAGACTGGGTCGCCTGAATTGGAACAAAACATTTCATGTTTGTTTGTTTGAAAAAATGGTTTGATGGTGCTACCTGCAAGTAGGCTAAGACGTGGATTTCCCACCCTCGGGTGGGCTTAGAAAATATGATTTTGCCACTATCTAGTGGGCTTAAAACTCACGTTTAATGAATTGTTCCAATTCAAATAACCCAACCTTCACCCACAGGCATTCAGGCAGTTATATCACATAAGCACATAGCCTCATGGTAAGCGTATTATCATGGCAGTCACTCACACACATGCAAGGATGCTAAAGCATAAAACTTACCGAGTACTCCAAGCCAAAACAGAAGCTGATTAGAAATCCATGCATGATCCTAACTATACAGAAATGCCTAATGCAACGCATGCAAGATGCAACTAAGATAGGCTCGGTTATTCTAATGATGGCATGGGAAATGCCACAACTAACATGTATTCAACTCGGAATTGAAATACAATGCAGTTAGTATGATGCGCCGAGCCCGGTGCATGCAAAACAGATGAATGATGCACGCATGCGTAGCATAAGGTATCCTAAAGTAAACATGTCCTAATACTAACCATCAAAAGCAGGTAAGTAAAAGGGAGAAAGAAGTAGGGGGTTGGAAGACATGCACACACGCACCCACACTTATTACAAATTTTCTCTCGCTCGGAGGGACCAAAAGAATAATACAATTTAACTAACTCACAAGCTAATTAAATATTATAGACCAAATAAATCAGCTAAGCAATTTTAACTAATCTATTTAAGCAATAAACAGCATCGGGAAGTGGGTCCAATGCAATGCATGCTCGGTCCTGCTCGGAAGTCCATTGCCATGCACAAGCTGCCTCTGTTTTCCCTGCTCCGCCCCTCTGAAGACTGCCAAAGTCTCAGAGTTGCTTCTATGGACACTGGGAAACACCACCGGCTGAGGGCAATGATCACTGGCCATGGAGAATGGGCATTGGCCACAAATTAATCCATCGGCCGCTTATGGATGGCCGGTCGGCACTGTATATGGCCGGTCGGCCAAAACTTCCTACAAAACCTGCAGTTGACAGCAGCAGAGGGCAAAGCATAGCATGGTAATGCATTTCAAGCAATGTATGCACCAACCACACTCCTTATCATGTGTATGACTCAAAGGAGGATGGGCCTCAATTCTCGGACCACTAATCACGCATTTCCATGCATGATGGCCCAAAGAATCAAGTGTGCATTTTGATTTCAAATGAAATGCAATGCACATAAACAAACAAATGGAACTCAGCCTTTATCACAAGCAATTCAAGAGGCCAACCATGCATGCTAATGCAATGCAACTTAGGCATAGAAGCTAAGTATGCAACATGGCAATACAAACAAGCAATGATGTTAGGTATCCAACTCAAGGTACACAAGTATGCAAATATGCTAGTTACTCAAGCATGCAAGTATGCAAAGCATGCAACATGTTAGGCAATTCCAACTAAGAGAAATGCATGCCAAATGCAAAGTCACTTAAACATGCCACAACACATGATAGGCCAAGCATGCAATCAACAAAGAAGGTAAACATGCCACAACATGCAAGAATGGACTTAGACTAATTTAGAAAGCCCTCGAACTAACCTAAAATAGTGGCCAATGTGCTCAAACATGAGGGCCAACAAACACACACACACACACACGCACTTCTTAATGGGCCATCACTTAAGCACAAAGAGGGACTTTTAAGTACACTTAAAAGGAGAACAATATGGACAGTTAGCATGCACATTAAGCTCTAAAATCATGTTGTAAAATAATGCCAAATCAATTTAAACAAGGGCCATCAAAGCATGCAAGCAAAGCCAAGGCTTAAGGCAATCCAAAGGGGTATTGAACCACCCTTAACAAAACCAAACATGGCATGAATTGAACAACTAAAATCAGATTTCTAGCATGTTAAAACAAAGCCAAAAGACCACTTAGATGGCATCTAAATGACTTATACATGGAAGCATACGGAATGACCAAACATGGAGCATAGGGCATAACCTCTTGAAACATCAAAGGGGCCATGAAATGCAAGCATACAAGCATGCTAAGTGGACTGAAATAGCATGGCAAGCGGTTCCAAACCACTGAAATGATGCAAGCAACGCATACTACACATTCACACACTTGAGGCTAGCAATCCAAGATGCAAAGGGACTATGCAATGCATGTCTTGGTCGACCAAAATAGCCAAGGACAGACCTTAAGCATGGCAAAACAAACATAAAAGATTCACAAAGCTAGGCCTAAACATGCTTGAATAAGGGCTCAAAGCATGGGACATGTTAAGGCTAAAACAAGGCATTACAAGGCATGTATGCTAAGCAAGCATGGTGTACCAAAACCAACCTACAACAATGCTATATTATGACATAATAAGCATGAAAATCAGTCAAGGCATGGTCAATACACACTCAAACTATATGCTCCCTCAAGAGGCTAAAAATGGCCCTTTTCAAGGACAACAAGGAAAGGGGGTGGCCCTCTCCTTCCTAGGACCTCAAGGCACCATCCTCACTTCTGAAATCCCTCAAGATTTCAGTGGTGAGGAGGCCCAAACACAATGGTCCCAGAGCTCAACCAAAATGGCACAAAACAAAGGCCAAACAAGCCTTTAGAGGGGTCAAACAACCCCAAAGCTTAGAGCACTCTTAAACAACTATTTAGAGGGCCCAAAAACAGAACTTTTATGTATTATACACCAAGTCTAAAAATAGTTGCAAGATAGTCAAAAATAGTATGCAAGAATGGGATAAAAAGGGACAAAAGTCTTACCGTTGTGGACCTTCTTCAAAAATGGTGGACCAGTTGCTTCTTTGAGCTCAAATCAGTCCAAAACCTCCAAGAACAACCTTCAAGGGCCTCAACTCCGAGAGGATGGTGTAACACTATGTGTTTGTGTGTAAAACTATGAACAAATACACCTAGAACACTCAAGAAATGAAGAGATATAGAGATAAGGTATGAACAAACCCTAACCCTAGAACTCAAAGCACTGAAATTTTTTCCTAGAATGTCTAAGTTCCCTCCCCCTCTCTCTCTCTTTTTCTCTCCTTTTTTTTCCCTTTTTTCTTCTTTTGTTGATTGATATAGCTATATATCAATCTATAGCTTCCTCAGAGCACCTACGTCTAAGTATGGGCTGGGGTATGGCCTTGAATGACAGCTGCCAGCTGTCTGCAGGGATATCTGTTGAAAACCATACTTGGTCGACTGGCCATAAAATTGGCCGACCGACATTCAAAATAGCTGACCGGCCATCACATTCGGCCGATGGCAATAAAACACAGTCGGTGGCCTCAAGCCATGGCCGGTGGAGTGTGGGGATGGCCCAAAAGCCATTCCCTGCCCTCCAAAGCAGAAACACAAGTGTTTGGTGCAAAACCAGACACCAAACAGTCGAGTCGAGAGACCCTGAGGAAAGGCGCGCAGCCGAGGCCTCCGGGAACTCAAGACGAACACAAACAAGGATGATCACCGAGTGTTCAAACGGTGACGTCCAAGTCTTGAGGACGGTCAAAAATAGGGTGTCTACACCGGTGAAAGTCTTGGATACTTGAGACCAAGTCTTGCGAGGCAAGACAATTCCCTTGGTTAAGGTATTGTAGAAACATCATGGGGTTAAGGAAGCAACTTGGAAACGCGAGTTGGATGTTCGTGAGAAATATCCAAACTTATTTGTTGATGTTTGAGCATGTAATGGAAACTTGTTATGTTACTGAAATATAAAAACATTGTGTATGCTTTGGATATAAGAGAACATTGTATATGTTTTGTATGTTTTGAAAACATGAATTTAATATAAACATTGTAAATGTTTCAAGAAATGTGGGTTTTACTTTCAATATTGGAACTCGTGTATTAAGTTGATGAAAAGGGATGGCCAGAGAATGGATCTTGGTATCTGAATTGATTATCTATTGTAATTGAAATTGGTTTCAACTTAATTTCAAAACATGATTTAAAATTTCGGGGACGAAATTCCTTAAGGGGGGAGGTTATAGCGATTCTGGTTTTGACTCGACTCATTTGATATACTGAAACTCGGGCTTTATGGTTTCCAAATGCAGTCCATAGCCTTTCCTTTTTATTCCTGCTTGAGTTTGGCTATTGAGTTGGTTGAAGCGTGTTTGGAACAGGTTGGTGGCTTAGTTTTCAAAATTTGTTGTCCAGAATTTTGCTCTTCCACTCGAGCGGCACTTCTTGTGCACGAGTGGGCTTTGCAAATTCTCAGTACTTTTGTAGATCTGCAAAACTATTGGGAGAGTGTATTCTACGCTCAAGCGGTTCTTTCTATGCTCAAGTGGGCTCACCTCGGGTGTTGTAGACACCCCATTTTTGACCGACCTTAAGGCTCAGACGTCATTAATTGAGCACTCGGTGATAGTTCATGTTGTGCTCGTTTTGAGCTTCGGAGTTTTGGCTGAGAGCCTTGCCTCTGGGTCTTCGAACTTTTTGTGCTTTGGCCCGGTTTGTGGACCGAACCTTGTTTTCTCTTCCTGGAGGGAGGGAGAGTCCTGCAGACCATCTCTTTGTGGTCATAGACCACTTTTTCCCATTTGGAGATCAGTTTTCAATTTTCGGAGCCTTCGGTTGTGCGCCTTGTCTTGGGACCACTTAACATTCTCCGTTTGGTGTGGTTTTTGAACCACATCTTGTTTCCTCTATCTTGAAGGACATTGTGGTCCAGGAGACCACTTTTGTGGTCGTATACCACTTTTGGTGCTTAACAGCTGGGTTTCGAGGCTCCCGGCTACGCATTTTGCCCCTCGAACTCTCGTTTTGCATCCGTGTTAGTTTGTTTTTGGTACAAACCTTGTTTTCCTTGCTTGGAAGGTGGTACGAGGGTGGGAGACCAATTTTTCCCCTTGGAGACCACTTTTCTTCCCGCCAGTCGATTTTTTGGTCGGGAAATTGGTTTTCTTGGTCTTTGGGCCACCTTTTCTGGTCTCCCACCCCACCATTGGCTTGCTTTCAGTGTGGAGACCACCAATTCCCCCTGCCGACAACTTTTTTTCCTAGGAGACCACTTGAAGTGGTTGGCCGACCATTGTAAGTAGCAGGCCGACCACTTTAAGTGGTTTGCAACTTTTCTCCTGTTTTGGCAGACTGTGTGGATGCCAGCTGTGCCGGCTGGAGGGCACAGACTGTATCCTCCATACACGTGTATAGAGGGATGGCATCCAAGTTTTAGCTTCTCCAAGAAGCTTGAACCTTTGTTTTTCTATAAGAGAGGCTCTCCCTCTCCATGACAGAGGTTCTAAAAAATTTCCTAAGGCATAAGCATATATCTCTCTATATCTCTATATTTGGTGCCTAAAGAGTGTGTTGTTCTCACTTTTGCACCACAACCCCTAACCATACACCCCCATCATTGAACTGAGGTTCTTGGAGGACATTTTTTGGAGGTTAAAAAAAGCTGATTCTTGGCTGAGAAATCTGTTGGTTTTGCAGTGCTTGAAGGGTAACCTCTTTTCTCCCTTTTAAGCTTTATTTTGGTTGCTCTCTTGGTCTCATTTTCATGCTTATTTAGGACTTGCTTTCAAATGGAAAAAGTTTTGTATTTAAGTGTTTTTGATGTTTGTTTAAGGCCTCTTTGGTGTTGAGGGTCTTCTACCATCTTGCATGCCTTGTTTGGCCTTGTTTTGTGCCATGGTTTAAGGCCTTTGAGCTAGTCCTTGCTTGGCCTTCTAGCCACTAAAATCCAGTGGATTTTCAGTAGTAAGCATGTGGTTTTGAGGCCTCAAATTAGAGGGAGGTGATCCCCTCTCTTCTTGTTTTGTTTGCTTGCATTTTTGGCCTATCAAAGGAGCATGCATCTTCATACTTTCAAGGTTTGGTTCAGACACATTTTGATGACTTTTAGGGACTACCTTAGCTCTGTCTATGGCTGGTTTGGCCACCTTGTGTTTGCTTCTTGTATGTGTAGTGTATTCCCATTTGTGGCTCATCAAAGTAGCATGCCATTCTAGCATCTATTGGCTCCATTTCAGTATATTTTTGGTCATCATTTGACATGTCATGACTCTGCTTTTGGCTGGTTTGGTAGTCTCTCACATGCTCCATATGCTTGTAGTGTAAATCTTGTTTACTAGCTTTTTGTGCATGATGTTTTGGCTCATTATCCTAGCATATTTTGGCTATGCTCTAGCATGACTTTGTTCTTATTTTGGGCTGTCTTAGCTCTGTTTTGAGGATTCTTGGTCGGATGAGGCTTGTCATGCATGCTTGTAGTGTAATAGCCTTGACTAGCTTTGAGTTTTGAGGTCTCTTGCATGCTTAACTTGAGGTATTTGTATGTTTTGGCATCATTGAGAATGATATTTCAGAGCATGTAGGACTGTTACACTTCCATATTTTCTGCTCTTTAAGTGCTCTTGAGGGTTGTGCTTTTGTGCCCTGTTTGTGAGCCATTGCATAAGCCTCATTTTCGTGCCTTTCAAGCCATCATCGCAACTCATTTTGCTACTGTTTTGGCCTGCATAGGGTCATTTGGGGTTAGTTTGGCCATTTGAGCATTATCTTTCATGCTTGTAGTATAATACACTTCACTAGCTTTGACGCTTGAGCCTTTCAACATGCATTACATGGGTTGTTGGCATGATTCTAAGTCATTTTGCATGCCATTTCAGTGCTAGAACATATGCCATTGTACCCCATGTTTCATCCTTTCAATGCTTTTGGAGAGTTGTGTTTTGAGCCTTAAGCTTGGGCCGATATGCATGCATGTTTGTATAGCATTTTGAGTTTCTATCTTAGCATGTATGGCCAATGATTTGGACATAGGTAAGGCCTATCCATTTTGGTTTAAGTCTGTTGTGCATTGTGTATGCCATGTAGTTCATAGCATTTTGTATGCTAGTATGTTAGTTGCATGTTTTCATGCTTGTCCCATGCGTCGTGTTCATATGCTTGTTTCATTGCATTGAATGTTTGCATGCTTGAGCCGCATTGTGTATGCCATGCCATGGTGTTTGTTGCTTTGTGTTTGGAATAAGAGTTAGTCCAAACACGGGAAACGAGGGACGTTTCATACTCGAAGTGATGAAGCGTGCCTCAATTCTCGGTCGCTGACACTCTTGACTATACATGATGAAGTTTTAGACTTTATGTGTTCGTGTGTGCATTCATTTCATATTGAGTTGTGCAATTTGGCTCCTCGGCCATCATGCATCGAGATGCATGATTGGTGGCCCAAGGGTCGAGAACCACACACCCTTGAGCTTATGTAATGAGAGGGAGGGTGGTTGTGCATACATGTGTTGTAAATACTTTGCCATGCCCCTTTCTTGCTCTCTGTTGTAGCAAACTGAAGTCTGGCAGCAGAAACTGGTCGGCCGACCAGACAAAGTGGCTGGCCGACCACTTTTTTTGGTTTTCAGCACAGAAAGTGGTCAGCAGGTGGCCTTCAATGCCAACAACTGGTCGGCAGACCTCCTATAGATTCCCATGATGAAGTTTCAGCCTTTCAGAGCTTTTTTTGCAGGATGTTCTGAGACCAGTTGCAAATAGAGGAAAATCGGGGCATCACGATGGATTTTCGTACGAGGTGATCGGGCACGCATCCTTCGTCATCGAAGGCAAAGTTGAGGCAACCTATTTCATATATTTTACATGCTTATTCAATTGCTAACTTAGTTAATTTGTTAATTAGTTAGAGTTGTGTAATAATTAGTTGTAGCTTGTTATTCATTATGTTGTGTAATAACTAATTTAACTAGATTAGCTTAGATTATCTAGTTGGTTCTGCATTATTCATTCGGACCCTCTGTCAAGAGGGCACAACTGTTGTAAATAAGTGTGCGTGTGTGTGATGCATGTCTTCCAACCCCTATTTCTTTCTCTATTTTATTTACCAACTTACGATGGTTAGTTTTAGGGCATGTTTCAATTAGCATCCTTATGCTTGCATGTTTGCATCCATTCATCTGTCTTGTATGCACCGGGCTCGGCGCATTATGCTAACTACATTGTATTTCAATTCCTGTTTGAATACATGTATCAAATTGCATTTCACATGACATTTTAAAATAGCCGAGCCTATCTTAGTTGCATTTTGTATGTGTTGTATTAGACATTCTTGACATAGCTAGGATTCTGCATTGATTTCTAGCATAACTTCTGTTTTGGCTCGAAGTACTCGGTAAGTGTTTATGCTTTAGCATCCTTGCATGTGTGTGAGTGACTGCCATAATAGCATGCTTGCCATGAGGCTAACTACTTATGTGATATAATTGCCTGAATGCCTGTGGGTGAAGGTTGGATTACTTGAATTGGAACAATTCATTGATTGCGAGTTTTAAGCCCACTTCAGAGTGGCAAATCACCATGTTTTCTAAGCCCACTTGAGGGTGGCAAAATCCGCATTTTAGCCTACTTGCGAGTAGCAAACCGCTTTAAAAAACAAACACGAGAGGTTTTGTTCCAACTTAGGCGATCCAGTCTATACTTGTATGCTATGCGCATCACATAGTAACTCTTGGTTAATAACCGGAATAAGAGCACATGTGTTTTCAACAACAAGATATTATGTTAGTAAAGGCCGATCTTTGATCGGACGAGCGGGGGTGCTCATTGCATGACCTTCCCCTCTCGTACCCAAGTTCCCGAGCCGAGACAACCTTAGTGATGACAGACACGTGGCCTTAGGCACGAGTTAGGGTTTCCTAAATTTCCCAAAAATAAAATATTTAGGTGGCGACTCTGTATCTGGCAAAGCAGTCCATGTTTGACACTTCTTTCTAAAAATCAGTTTTTAAAAACGATTTGCCGAATTTGGACTCTTTGGTGATATATCAATCTTGCACTGCACTTTGCAAGATCAGATTAAGAACCATGACATTGAGTCCAAACTATAGTAACTATGAACCAAGATTCACGCCCTCGCGCAAGGAGCGGAGTTCCGGGCGGTCTACAGTTTCTGGTGACTCCCCTAGGGATTTAGAAAACTTGACTCGAACTAATGATATCTTGTTTTGACTACACTTATGTGTTTCTTTGCATTGCATGTGCATTGGTGCGCGTAGGCCACAGTGTTTTCCGTCTGCTATTCCTGAACGGTTTACCAGATGCTCGCTTTGAGAAGCGTGCCATAAGGTTGTTACGAGCTCTGCCACGATGGGAACACAAACCCCAGTTTTTACCGGGGCACCTTTTTGACCATTCGACCTAGTGCATATCGGAATCTATATTGACTATCCCAAACTGGGACAGGTTGCTTACCCGATTATAGATTGTTTGAAACCGCTGTGTGTAGAGTGAAGCCCTAGCTACTGACAAAATAGGACAGGGAAACCCTATCCCAACATAGGGGTGTTTTGGCTCTCACTTGCTTGCTATGTGCTTTTAGAGTGTGTCTCTACAGGAATGCATGTATCAGTTTACAAGCTTGGGTATTCGGCCTATGGACATCAGTATCAGTATTTGGGAATCGGTTATATCCGCGGATATCAGATTCAGATTTGGGGCAGTGATTTAGGAACAACGATCAGTATTTGACAACAGTATGTTCAGCTTACAAACGCCAACTGTGTGTTGTCATGCCAACTGTGTGTGGTGTTTATTTAAGCCATTATGCTGTCTATTTTTCTGGTTGTTTATTTCCTTATTATGCTTTATTTATCTTTTTGCTAGGGAAGTTTAGCCCAAGTGCTTCCAACCAAGCAAATATTCCCTAAGCACTCTAGACTAGAGGTCACAGACTCCATCGATCTAAGGATCTGATAGATAGACAACCAGTGTTCCACTCTTTACCCCCGGTTGCTAGATAGAGGTCAGTAAGGCACAGTGTATCGGTACTGCGGTTTCCAGATCAGTGGTCCTTGAGTAGTCAGGTTGAGATTTCCGAGTCTACTGCAGAGACAGATATACCGGCAGTTCAGTTAGATCTGGGCAGTATGGCAAGAATCGAGGAGATGATGCATCAACTCCAAGAAAGTATGAGAACCATGTAGCCGGACGCTGCCCGTCAAGCAGAATTTGGCAAACAACCGGCCGAGGTCATGGCTCAACAGGCAGAGTTAATTGCCAGGCTACAACAGCAAACCGGAGCATCCGCTTCACACCAAGCTCCTCCCCCTGTAAGAGTGCCAATACTCGGGGAGGCAACTAATGTCCAGGAAGATACGGACATTCCAACAGGGCCGGCTCCCCCCCAATCCTATCCCCGCTATCCAAAGCACAGACCAACCTACCGGATTCACCCTTTGGTTTGAGGTGGACCCTACAGCGTTGAAAGTGAGCAAGCTTGAAAAGTTGTTCAAGAAATCTTAGGGTGTGAAGTCCATTCCAGATATTGAGGATGGGTACACCGACTCGGCCGTGACGTTGCCAGACCTGTTTAAGATGCCACATATTGATAGTTTCGATGGGTCAGGAGATCCCATGGTGCACCTACGGCTGTTTTTAGATATTTTAAGGCCGATGGGCCTCTCCAAATTACAGAAGCTTTCCCTGTTTGGCCGGACTCTGTCGGGTGTAGCGGCTATTTGGTATGCAAAATTGGAGGACTCCGTTAAGAGGAACTGGGAGGAGATGACTGAGGCCTTCGTAGCTCAATACTTCTACAATACACAAATCGAGATTACAACCCGTGATCTCGAGATGACTAGGCAGGAGCTGAAGGAGAGTTTCTCCAATTTTGTGACTTGCTGAAGGGCCAAGGCCTCGATGATGACCATCAGGCCTATGGACAAAGATCAGATACGGTTGGTTGTGCGCAACCTCCAGCCCAAGCTCATGTGGAAAATGATCGTCCTCTCTCTCTCCACTTTTGCGGATTTACATGAGATTGGGGTGCAGATCGAGGACGCTTTGAAGGAGGGTCGGATTGACAATGATAGAGAATAGCCCAGGAGGACTTTTAACCGCAGTACGCTTGCAGACACAAGCAGTACTGCAGCTGCCAGAGCTTCAAATGTGAGCATGGTCACCACCACCACCCCAAGAACCCTTATAGCTACATCATTCACCAGCGCGTCCAGAAGTAACTCACAAACAACCAAGTACCTACCTTAAGGCCAAAGAACCTTCACTCCATCATATATGCCCCTGTCCAAAGCTCTGGGGGTTTTAATTAAGAAAGGGCACTTGAAGCCTCTAGAGCCGCGGCCATTGCCAGAAACACTTCCCCCCTCCCATAACCCAACTAAGTACTGCGCCTTTCACCAACAACATGGTCATGACACCGACCAGTGCTTTCGATTGCGTCATGAGATTCAAGATCTCATTGACAATAGGGTGATCGTGCCTCCAGAGAAACCGAATGTCACAACCAACCCTCTCCCACCACATAACCAAGCTCCACCTTCCAAACGCATCAATCTTATCCAAACTGGGGTTTTGTCATATGACCCTAGCATATATATCACCTCTTCTCACCTACCCAAGACGAAGGTGTTCATTCCTGACAGCACTAACTTGTGCATATTGGACATCTCTCGAACCCAACCTGAAACGGTGGTGGTGCCTATCGAAGATAGATGTGGGACGACTGTGGAGGCAGATAAGAATGATTCTACAGAGCCTGAGGGGTCTAAGAGCATCATGAATGACCCGAGCAGTTACATTACACCAGCAGGCCAGGCTAGGCCGAATGTGGAATTGTCAGTGGGGGTAGAGATTTGTGTAGTACGGGAGGATGGATTTGATCAGAGGCTAGATGACTTAACAGATCTGGCAGAGGACATTGGTAGCCTTCAATTTTTCAATGAACAAGATCCATGAGACATGACAGTCAACTGGTTTGATTCTGACGGGTCAGCAGAGGCTACAGGGTGGCTTGATGACCAACTAGATATTGTTGAAGAATCTCAGCCAGAACAGGGCCCGTCAGGGACAAGGACATCAACTGTGGCCGGAAGAGCCGGGAATCAGAATGCATCGCCGGAGAGCACCGGTGCCAAGAGTTTCACTCGGGATTTGGGCATTTTGAATACAAGAGATGTTGAAAAGCAGGCTGTACTGAAATATTTTGAACAGAAAGGGATCGAAGATTCTGAGAAAGCCAGAAAGGCCAAAGCCCCTGTGGGGACTGAACGTGCTGTGTGCACAAGAACAGAGCATGCTACGAGCACATGGACTGAAGGTGCTGTGAGTACAGGGATAGTTGTAACGGAGCCGAAAAGGTGTCTGTCGACTGCCGATGGCATGTGATGAGAAGACGATGACCTATGTCTTGCCCACACCGATGAGGACTGGGGGAATAACTAGCCGAATGATACCTGGTATATTGGTGAAGTTAACCACGTGACTGGGAGCAAGCGGTATTTCAAACCCCCACACCTAGATCAACTAGAGGCGTCCAAAAAGGACAAGAAGGTGAAGAAGCAGAAAGAAAAGCTACTCGAAGAAAAGGTGGTGCTGAAACAGTTGAAAAAGATATAGGCAGACATCTCTATCTGGGGACTGCTTATGGATTCACGAGTTCATAGACAAGCTTTCCTATCTGCAATGGACAAAGCCAAACTCTCAATAGACACCACGCCTGAGCAGTTGGTATGATTGGTTTTTCCGGGAGGGGCTTCCCCGATGTAAACCTTTTCCGACAAAGAACTGCCACCGGAGGGCACAAATCATAACAAACCACTCTACATCTCTGTGGAGTGTAGAAACAAATGGATATCGGTGGTTCTTGTCGACACAGGATCCGCCATCAATGTGTGCCCGTCAAGGACAGCATACGCAATCGAGTTGAAGCCCGCAGACTTTGTGCCAACTGCCCAGGTGATAAGGGCCTACGATAATACTAGTAGAGAAGTGATGGGGACCGTGAAGATTCAAACTCAGGTTGGTCCAGGACAGCACAAGATTGACTTTCATGTCTTGGACGTTCCCGCAACCTTTAATTTACTCCTAGGGCGGCCGTGGCTGTACCAGGTGAAGGTGGTCTCTTCCACCCTGCATCAGATGTTGAAATATCCCCACAGGAGGAGGTTGCTATAGTTTTTGGGAATTTGTCAATCCATTTGCCGCCAGAGGTGTCTACACCGGTTTTGGAAATTGAGCATGGCACAGAGGATGTGTTCCTATCAGGATTTACCCTAGCCGAGGCCCGGGTCGTTCAGAGCATCTTAGCTGTTGATGAGGGGTTGTATATTAGTGCGCAGTCTATGTACCTCATGAACAAGCTCCAGCACATCCCTGGGATGGGACTAGGAAGAAGTGGCCGGAAGGGCATTGCAGTATCGGCCGAAGTGCCGCACAACCCGCATACCTTTGGCTTAGGCTATCTGCCTACCAAAGAGGACTGGGTGAGGAAAGGCAAGGAGATAGCTAGGAGAGCCAGAGCAAAGTAGGCGGGGAAGCCTTATGAGTTAATGCGCCGACCCATCCAGGGTACCCTAAACGGACGCTTTGTCCAGGAGGGGAAGGATTTTCCATTCTGCGGCTTCCTAGAGCCATGGTTGAATGCAGAGAAGCGTCGCTTGACAGGGTTTGAGATCTTCTTTAACCTGCAGTTATCCGGGGATGACATTGCCGGGGAGCAGACAGACCCATTAGCTGTAGTTGAACAGTATAAGGAAGTGGATTCCGAGAGCACCGAGATTGAAGTGGGGGTAGCACTGCCTTGTCTACTTTCAGATCCTCCGATCGTACAGAAGTTCTTGGGGGATAACTTCTCGGTGTCCATGATTGGAAATGAAACGACTGTGAGCCCACCTTCAAACATTTTGGATGCATCCATCACACCCTTCCTCATCTAGTAGTATGAGGAGGGATTTTTATCGAGCAGCACCGGGTCAGGTAGTGAGCCAGAATCTGATTCCACTGAGCTTATGGAGTTAGAATCAGGTTCCAACTCGTCTGAGTCTGAGTCCGGTATTCCCGGGGGTGACAACCCGGATGCCACAGTCTTGTTTCGGTCGTCTTTTTCTTTCTCTTTTGAGTCTATTGTAACAAAGGAATCAGACGATATGGAAGTGATTAATGAGAATAGAATGGTTGTGGCTTCTGTGTACTTTTCTATGCCTTTGATTTATTGTATTAATCAAGACTTTCAAAATGTTGATGAAAACGACGAGAAAGAAATTCCTCTGGTTTTACAATGTTTAATTGATCAAGAGCAGGAGAGATTTGTTAAACCTTTAGTTGATGAAATCACTACAGTTAATGTTGGTACTGAGAAGGACCCGTGAGTGGTCCAGATCGGGTCCACGTTGTCTTCGGAGGAGCGCGAGCGCTTAGTCGCTTTATTAAAAGATTTCAAAGATATTTTTGCGTGGTCCTAAGAAGACATGCCTGGAATCGATCTTGAGATTGTACAGCACCGGATCCCTCTTAACCCAGAGGCCCGACCCGTTAAATAGAAACTCAGAAGGATCCGCCTGGACTAGGCTCTCAAGATTAAAGAAGAGGTCACCAAGCAAATTGACGCAGGGTTCCTGCTGGTATCTGAGTACCCAACTTGGCTAGCTAACATAGTTCCGGTGCCGAAGAAGGATGGTAGGATTCGGGTATGTGTGGATTTTAGGGATCTGAGCAAAGCCAGTCTGAAGGACGACTTTTCTTTGCCGCATATCGATGAATTAGTGGATTTCATTGCTGGGCATGTGCTGCTCTCATTCATGGATGGATTCTTAGGCTACAATCAGATATTGATGGTACCCGAAGACCGGAGGAAGACTGCTTTCACCACTTCGTGGGAGACATATTGTTATGTTTATGCCATTTGGGTTGAACAATGCTGGAGCTACATATCAACGGGCTGTGACCACAATACTGCATGACATGATCCATAAAGAAGTGGAGGTGTACGTGGACGACATGATTGTCATGTCCAAGGAAAGAGAGGGCCACTACACCGCCTTGCAAACGTTTGTCCCAAGGATCAGAGAATTTCGATTGCGGCTGAATCCTCAGAAGTGTACATTCAGTGTTACAGCAGGGAAGATGTTAGGGTTCTTGATTACACAAAGAGGTATCGAAGTCAACCCTTCCAAAATCAAGGCCATCTTAGAAATGCCACCACCAAGGACTAAAAAGGTGGTGCGAGGCTTTTTGGGTAAAGTGCAATTCGTAAGACGATTTATCGCAAAATTAACCTTGACTTGTGAATCACTTTTTGGTCTCCTGAAGAAAGGAAAGAAGTTCCAATGGGACGGCCGATGCCAAGCTGCTTTTAAACAGATTAAGCAATATTTACAGAACCCACCTGTGTTGTCACCGCCTGAGCCGGGGGAACCATTGATTTTGTATCTTTTAATGATTGAAACTAGAATGGGCTGCATGCTCGCACAGGAGTCTGAGGACAAAGTGGAGAAAGCTATCTACTACTTGAGCAAAAAGATGTTGGATTACGAGACCCGCTACACTACGCTAGAGAAGGCTTGTCTGGCCTTGATATGGGCTACCAGGAAGCTGTGACACTACCTGTTAGCTCACTCTGTAATGTTGGTTTTGAGATTAGATCCCATCAAATATCTCTTCAAGAAATCGGCACTTACGGGTAGGCTATCCTGTTGGTTGATTCTGCTTTCTGAATTCGATCTGAAGTATGTGACTCGCAAGTCAGTAAAGGGGAGAGCGATAGCGGAGTTCCTAGCCGATCACCCAGTGGAAGGGGATGAAGCAGTTGAGTACTTATTCCCAGACGAGGCCATTCTACATGTCGAAGATGAAACCTGGACGATGTACTTTGACGGAGCGTCAAACCAATATGGGTATGGGATAGGGGTGTTGCTAATAGCACCCGACAATTCCCATATCCCTCTAGCATTTAAACTCCGATTCAAAGTCATGAACAATGAAGCATAGCATGAGGCATGTATTGCTAGATTAGAAACCGCCCTAGAACTAGGGGCAAAACGGTTGGACGTCATCAGGGACTCGAACCTTATTGTATCTCAAGCAAAAGGAGATTAGAAAGTCAAAGAAGAAAAGATGAGAATTTACCACCAGACCTTGGACTTGCTGATTCCTCGGTTTGAGAAACTGAACTTCGCTCATCTGTTAAGAGAAAACAACAGGTTCGCAGATTCATTAGCAACTTTATCTTCTATGATAGACATCCCTTTTGGAGTTCGGATGTGTCCGATCATCATTAACCAGAAATTTGTGCCGGCCTACGAGTTGATTGCTGCCATAGATGAGGTTCAAGATGAGAACCCCTGGTATTACGATGTCTGGAATTTCTTGGAGAAAGAAGCATATCCACCAGGGGCAAATGCCAAAGACAAGAGGGCAATATGAAGAATGGCTGCTCAGTTCATCGTCTGCGGAGGAAAATTATATAAGAGAGGTCATCAGGGGATGTATAAGCTGTGTGTTGATGCTGAATAATCAATGCGCCTGATGGAGGCCATCCATAGAGGAGAGTGTGAAGCACACATGAACGGTGTGATGCTAGCCCGGAAAATCCTGAGACAAGGTTACTACTGGTCCACCATGGAGGAGGATTGTATTGGTTTTGTCCGGCGATGCGACAAATGTCAGATCCATGCAAACCGCATGAACATTCTGCCATCGAAGCTGTACAATATGACTTCGCCATGGCCATTTTCAGTCTGGGGGATTGATGTGATCGGGGCTGTCACTCCGAAGGGGTCTAATGGGCATGAGTTCATTCTGGTCGCAATAGATTATTTCACAAAGTGGGTTGAGGCCACTCTTATGCGGTATTGAAGGCATCACATGTTGCGAAGTTCATCAGGAACAACATCATTTGTCGCTATGGTGTCCCGAACGAGATCATTTTTGATAATGGTTTCCACTTCAAGAAGGAAGTGATCGACTTGTTGGAAAAATACATTGTGGCTTTTCACAAGTCATCTACGTATCGGCCATAAACCAACGGAGCAGTCGAGGCCACCACCAAGAACATCAAACACATTTTGCAGAAAATGGTGGAAACCTACCGGGACTGGCCAGATAAGCTGTCATTTGCTCTGTGGGGCTACCGGACTTTAATTCGAACTTCTATTGGGGCGACTCTGTATTCTTTGGTTTATGGGATGGAGGCTATTCTACCTATCGAAGTTGAGGTTCCATCTTTGCGAGTACTGGCTGAGTGTCAAATAGCCGAAGCAGATTGGCAACAGAGCAAATTCGAAGAACTCTTGCTCTTTGATGAAAGAAGACTGAAAGCATTGTACCATGTTCATGGTTATCAACGAAGAATTGCCAGGGCTTTCAACAAGAAGGTTAAGTCTAGAAATTTGAAACAAAGAGATCTTGTGCTCAAAGACAACCGGGTTCCCATCCACGACCCTAGGGGCAAGTTCAAACCTAATTGCACTGGTCCTTACATCATCAAGGCTATCTGGTCAGGTGGAGCTATCGTTCTAATGGACCTAGATGGCCTAGAGTTCTCACAGTTGATCAACATGGACAAGTTGAAGAAATACTATCCCTGAGTGGCTCGCTAGGCCGAAAACCCGAAAGGGCGACCTAGACAAAAGTTAGAGCATGAAAAAAAATTGAAATAATAAAAATTGAGCTCGCAAGGTTGAAAACCCGCAAAGGGCGGCCTTGACAAAAGTTAGAGCGCAAAATGAGAGTGCTAATACACGAGTGAACCCCAGCTGAATTACGTAAGGCTTGATTCCCATCTTTGGGACACGTAGGCAACTTCATTTTGAAGTCTAGCCATAAACACTTCCCTGATCAACTTTGTCCATGTGATCATGTTTGGTTATCTTTGTCTATTCTGCGTTCAAGAACTCGATTGTGATCTCCAGTGCAGTGCTATTCAGACTAGGGGCCACTTTCCAGTTGCTAGAATTCGGGGTTGTGCATCTCAGTGACAAATTTTAGGCGTGTCCAGTTGTGATCCATAGTGAAAATGGTTTTGCAAAGTTTTAATAAAAGTTCATTTTGCTTAAATTAATCTTTTTACGACTTAGACCATTTTTGGACCAAACGGAAAATTTTCAGTACCCACCACCTTCAATTTCATTGATTTCAATATAGAGTTCTCCTACTCTTGAATACAAATTGAAGTTGCTTTTATTCTTACATTCATGAAGAAAACTTGAAAGTACTAATAAAGCAATAAATTCGGGCATAAATAAGTCAGGTGTCCCTACGCCCCCTTCCAGACCTGGTCGAAGCATCTGATTCCAAAGTAGGCCCCACCTGTGCCTCTTCATTGAGCCAATCTATGCACTCATCAGAGAGGGTGTAACTGAAAGTGGGGGCGGGGGCTAGAAGCTCTCTAGTCCTCCATGTTGTGGCATACCTAGCAAGCTACGTGCCTCGAATAGGAAATGCAGTTGGGTACTTTATCCCCTCCTCTGGGCAAATCTGATCATGGCCAAACTGGTGCCGGAACCAGAAAGGAAAGTAGAACACGCAGTGTGTTAGGCCGATCAACGGGATCCCGATCTGTCGGGACATGCTGTAGCTCATCGCCGGTAGATTGAACCAAGGACACCGCCAAGCAATACAACCTGCGGACAAACTGCACATCCAATCAAACCACCATCCCTCATGAAGGGCATCGACTAGACGTCGTCGAAAGAAATAGCTGCGAGCTGAGTATGCCGGGCAGGAGTCCACCACTCTCAACTTGTCCATCAACCACACCTGGAGAGGGACGAAAAATGAGAGACTAAAGAATAGAGAGATGTACGATAAGAGAAAAGTGAGAAAAGGGTTTTGAAAGAAAAAATGAGCCTGAGGGCCGAGTGATGTGAGCAATATATATGTGAGACAGAGTGGGAAACATTACCTGCAGCAGTAATGGACTCCACGCGAATCTGGTCGTCTCCCGGCGATGGAAAGTGTCCAAGCCCATCAATGTCTCAGCCAGTGTCATGGTAAAGTAGCTCTTGCCCTCTTTTAAGCCTTCGGTAACTTCGATCAAACGAGTGCTAAACCCTCCGGAGCCTGGGGCAAGCAAGAAATGGGACAACATGCACAAGCAAGCGTATGTCACTAAAAGCCCTGCAAATGATGGTCGCCGTGGTCGCTGGCATCGGAAAACCGATGAATCAAACTCGGAATGTCTAGCATTCTGTCCCAAATCAATGACTGAGCATCATGCATAGTGAGCCCAGACATTCGTCCTAAGGCTTGGATGTGGCTGAAGCGAAGCTGGGCCAAGATATCTTCGTTGCACTAGGATTCCATCAAAGCTTGGAAGTCTTCGAAGGTAGGACACATCTCTTGCCCGCCAAAGCTAAAGACACGTGTTACCGGATTCCAAAACCTTGCCGCAGCATGGAGAAATAGAAAGTGCAGCGAGGTGCGACTCAGCGTGAATACTGCATTTATGCCAAAGCCTCGAAAGTTTAACTTTTCTGAGCCGTCTAAGGTAGCAATCCAAGTTGTGAGATTTTGGACAAGAAATGCCTCCATTTTGATGCAAAACTAAGATGGAATGAGAGAACCACGAAGCTGGAACCTTTATAGAGGATAAGGCTCTATTAGGAGGACAAGTGTCAAAAATCTGGAGGTCACCAGGCCAACTGGTCGGCCGACCACTTTTTCTGGTCGGCCAGCCAGATTTTCTAGTTGGCCGGCCATATAACTAGTTTGCAGAACAAAAACTAGTCGGCCATTCACTTTTGGTGATCGGCTATGGAGAAAAACTGCTTTCAGCCTTTTCCTAGCCTCTAGAAGAGAGCTCCTAGCCTTTCCATGTTTTGGGAATGCTGAAGGCCTGAGTTTACCATTGTTTTGGGTGCATCCCGTTGCTCCGTTTGTTCAAAATGCATTTGCTTATCGAGTTGTTGTTCTTTGT
This sequence comes from Camellia sinensis, assembly GCF_055761805.1. NCBI lineage: Eukaryota > Viridiplantae > Streptophyta > Magnoliopsida > Ericales > Theaceae > Camellia > Camellia sinensis. The sequence goes on along the minus strand of NC_138964.1, from coordinate 24,381,074 downwards.
TTATCGAGTTGTTGAGTTTTGCTTATCGAGTTGTTAAGTTTTGCTTATCAAGTTATTAAATTTTGCTTATCTAGTTATTGCTCTTTGTTTATCAAGTTGTCAAGATTTGCTTATCGAGTTGTAAACTTGTTGAGGTCTTGTTGTCTCTTAGTGAGTTAAGCTGTTTAATTTGCTATGTTGGCTCATTACTTGACTTGGCAATGTACAATGCTCAATTTCCATTCAATCTCTTTTTTTTGTGCAAGATGATGCGATGTGATCCTAAGAATACAAAATACAACACTTTTTGAACAAGAAGCTGTTTCATTCCATCATAGCTTCCTTTTACAACATTTTACAACAAGGTACAAGTTTTAAAGAAAATAAAACTGCCTAACACTGTACAATGTGCTACAACTACATGTAAAAAGAAAAATAAAGCAGGAACATCTGCATCAGTGCTGTCGGGCTCAAGATTGGGAGGCTCTCTTCATCCTCTTCGGCTGAGCAGCTTCTGTACCACCCCCACCAGCACCACCATCCGAATCGGAGACGCCGTCCCCGGAATCCTCCTCAGCATCACCTCCGCTCTCAGAACCGGAACCAGAGTCATCTTCTCTGCGGATGTCTTTGATTGAGGATGCGCAGACTCCTCCTCCTCACTAGACTCATCGTCATCTCTGATAGGCGCTCTACGTCTGCCTCAGCTACAAGTCGAGTCCCCTCTCCCAGCTTCTCGAGAAGGCCTGGATGGCCTGGTCTGTAGCGGCGGGACCTGAATAAGGCATTTTAAATACATCAGCCAAAGTATGTATATCAGATGCAGATGCGAGAATGCTGCATAGAGTGTGTGCATGCAGATACAGTATGTGAATGTGGTGTGTCAGATGTGCTCCACACATGCAGTCAATCAATGTAGTGAAATGTTCAATTTCAGTATGTCACCAGAAGTATGATAAATGTAAAGAAATTGAAAAGTACTGAGACGCCGGAGGCTAATAGCAGTGTTTCCCTCCGCAGGATCATGCTCTCGAGTGAGGCCACCACTCCGAGTAGCCCCTCAATATACTCTCTGGGAGGCTGTAGATACAAGTGCAAGTCATCAGTGAAGGAATGGATATCTAAATATCTGAGTGATAAATCAAAACTGTAAAGCATACTGGCGGTGAGTCAGGGTCACTGACGTATCACTGACATATCGATGATCGGGTAATGGAGGCTCCAATGGAATCGGGTAAGATGTCCCATTTCTCCAGCGTGTCAGCTCAGTCGGAAGATCTGGCCACCCAGTATACAAGTAAGTTGGGGGATCTCTCTAACCCCACCCCTCGGTGTGCTGGCCCTGCTAGTCGAAGGGGTATCTGTAGCCCGGGCTCGACTCGATGATGGCATGCCAGTAGCACTCCTCGTGGGAGTACAGACACCTGTCAGTGGAGACATCAAGTACGTATGGCGGTAGGACGCGTGCTCCCCCTCCTCCAGCAACAGAACTGCATCAGTACCCAACGTAAGGACCTCGACCTCTTGGGGAATGAATCTCTCAGTGGACTGTATGTCCTCTGGAGTTGCTGAGGGGATATCCTGACCATCGTCTGACGCAATAAGCGATCCCCCAGAAACCAGGCCTTGCCAGCTAGCCCCTCAAATAAAACCCTGTATTGAGAAACGACGCATGCCCTAGGGAACTGGAACCGGGCATCTCCTGACAAGGGTGCCCATGGCTGCCAAGTAATCTGCGGATGGCAAGTGCATAAAAAGATTAGATGTCATAAATATGCAAGATAAATCAGAGCTGAAAGCATGAAAAACTGAGAGTTCTTGATTACCTCTGTTACCCGTACAGTGTCGAAGAACTGACGGAGGTATAGCAGAGTCTCCCGAGGCCTCGGCCGGCACCGACCCTCAAATCTGCGAGAGTAGAGGATCTCAAGAGGAGCCTCAACCTCCAGCTCAGGGGCCAGTGTCGGGAAGTAGGCATAAACCCATAGTTGTGAAAGACAGGACAATAGCTGTCAGTATACAGAATATATAGGGGGTACAGAATGCTGAATGCAGAATGTAGAATACAGAATGTAATGTGTGCTGTGTGTAGTGTAGAGGTAATGAAAAGCAGAAATGTAAATCAAAGAGGGCAGAACATACCTCCCAAGTTCGCTAGTAGCCACCTACTACGTTCCCCCTCTCGTGGGAGGTCGCGCTCATGTAGCAATAAAGGGTAGCAAGGCCAACGCCACCCCAATCGTACTGACTGACCTGTGATAGGTCTACCAAAGCACTGAGCAGATAAAGTCCAACTGTGTTCCCCCTATCGTAGAAAAGAGTGGTCTAGAGAAGGAACATCAAGAATCCCCGAGCATACTACTGTATGGCCTCGATGGTCTCAGGTGAAGTCCTCCTGAATCGCTCAAAAAACCAGGTGTACCTGACCCTACCTGATGATCTGTCTAACGGCGGGCAAGCTCCCAGCAGATAAATCCAAGCGGCCTCCCACTCACCCATATTTGCATTGTAGGGGATCGGTCGGCCGGCCACGTCAAGGCTCGTCAGCATGGAGAAGTCATATGGGATCATCGTCATGTCCGCAGTAGCTGAAAAATAGAACGAGTTGGTGGTGTCCCACCATCTCTCCATAAGTGCCCCCATGAGGATCCTACTCGCCGGATGACGTGATAAGCCCGCGCAGAAAGATCCAAATCTTGCCTTATCCACGATATGGCGAACAGTATCTGGGAGCTCCATATACCACTCCCTGACAATGATCGATCCATAACCTCGTGTGGAACGGGAAGATACCTGCGTCCAGAACAAACAAATGTATTCAGTTTCAAAATGAAAAGTATGAGCTGCGTGTAAATTAAATCAAATACTGTGTTGTGAACTGTGTGTTCAATATGAGCTGCGTGCAAAATTAAATCAAATACTGTGTTATGAACAGTGCGTTCAGTATGAGTTGTGTGCAAATGAAGTGAATGAGCTGTGTGTTCACAAATGAAAGTGTATGAGTTACGTGTTCAAAATTCAAATGTGTGAGTTGCGTGTTCAAAGTGAAGTGAATGAGTTGTGTGTTTAAAATGAAAGAACGCTGAGCTGGGTGTTCAAAATTGAAAAGTGACCTGCGTGCCCAAAGAATGAGCTGTGTGCCCGGAAAGTGAGCTGCGTGCCCAGAGAATGAGCTGTGTGCTAGAAAAGTGAGCTGCGTGCCCAAAGAATGAGCTGTGTGCCCACAAAGTGAGTTGCGTGCCCAAAGAATGAGCTATGTGCTCGGAAAGTGAGCTGTGTGCCTGAGAATGAGCTGCGTGCCCAAAGAATGAGCTGTGTTCTCGGAAAGTGAGCTGTGTGTCCGAAAATGAGTTGTGTGCCCGAAAAGTGAGCTGCGTGCCTAGAGAATGAGCTGTGTGCCCGAAAAGTGAGTTGCGTGCCCAAAGAATGAGTTGTGTACCCGGAAAGTGAGCTGTGTGCCCAAAGAATGAGCTGTGTGCCCGGAAAGTGAGCTGCGTGCCCAAAGAATGAGTTTTGTGCCCGGAAAGTGAGCTGTGTGCCCGAAAAGTGAGCTGCGCGCCCAAAGAATGAGCTGTGTGCCCGGAAAGTGAGCTGTGTGCTCGAGAATGAGTTGTGTGTCAGAAAAGTGAGCCGCGTGCCCAAAGAATGAGCTGTGTGCCTGAAAAGTGAGCTGTGTGCCCCAAGAATGAGCTGTGTGCCCGAAAATGTGCTGTGTGCCCGAAATAAACTGTGTGGTCAGGACGAACCGTGTGTTCAGAGTGAGCTGTGTGCCAAATTAACAGAATATTGTGCTGTGAACTTTGTGCCAAGTCAACATCATATCCTAAATAAGGTGCGTACCAAATCAGTATTGTGCTATGTGCGAGCCATATACCAGGATAAACAGAAGTACTGTGCACATGAATGTGTTCAGAACGAGCAGATAAAATACATAGCGAAAACATGAAATGTGTAGGAAATGCAGAGTGCATTGCAGAGAATGTAAATGTGAAGTACGTACCTCTCGCGCTTGGTGAGATAGGTGAGACTCTGGCTCTCGTAGCAGTAGGTCCATGGGTGCTCGCCGCGCGAAGTCAGTAAAGTGATAGTAGGTGTTAGGAGGAAGAATGTGCTCCTCCGGGTGGTATGTTGTAGGATCAAACGGTCGTATCCTTGGAGGCAATGGCATAATGTTTGGTTCGTCCTCGGCGTGTGGAGAACCTCCGTCATGATGAAAGTGATCCGCCATTCGAAGAAATCTGCAAAAATGAGCAAAAATGAGCAAAATTACAAAAAGTCAACAAAAGTCAACTCTCGAGAAGAGAAAAAGTCAACAAAAGTCAACGCCCGAGAAAAGGTGCCAAACTTCGAGACAAACATACCTCAAATGGTGAAAATGGAAAAAGAAGCTCCGAAATCGAATTTTAATCGGTTCAAGACGAAGAGAATTGAAAGTTTTCGCGAAACAACTTTGCGTGGGGCATTGGAAAACGCATACAAAGTGTAGATCTGAGAGAGAAAAAGGTCTAGGGAGGGAGAGAAGTTGTTTTCGGCCTTGGAGGTGTGAGCAAAATTGATTTGGACTTGTATACTTAAATGGCCGAACCTTAAAAGACAAAACTGCCCCGAATTATGGAAACTGGTTGGCCGACCAGTTTTTCTAGCTGGCCGACCACTTGGTGGTCAACAACTGGTCGGTGGCTATTCTAGGTGGTCGGTGGCCCTTATGGGTGGTCTCCAAAGTCCCTTTTTTTCTCCCTATGTATTTTGGTGATGATTGGAGTCCTCGACTCTCGAGAAAGTATAAGAAAAGTACACTTTTCGGCATGAAATTGTCTCTGCGGGAACTTCAAATTCAACTCTTCGATGCGTGGCTCATCGTTACTCGTCAAGCGCAAGGTGTATCCTTTTTGAGTACTTTGTGACCCCTCTGCGAGGTAAATCAGAGGTTCCGGTTAAATCGCTTGCGTTAAGGCTTGTATTTCCTTTTTCGGCATTTTGTTTCGAACATGCTATTGAAGTTGCACTTCTCTCGCAATGTCATGCACCCTTTCCTCTCTTGCATTTGTTACGCACACTTAAAGTGTGTTGTTTTGCACGTCTCGTCGCATTGTTATGCACCCTTACCACATTGTTATGCGTCACACTTAGGTTGCATTGTTATGCACCCATTTTCGCATTGTTATGCGTCATGCTTAGGTTGCATTGTCATGCACCCACACATTGCTTGCGTTGTCACACACTTTTCACTTGCATTTCCATGTATGTCTCTAACGATATTGTACCTGTTAAGATTATTTCTTTTGCAGGCACGATATTGTATGTACGATTCATTTGAAGCTGGTGCGACTAGACGAACCGGACGGTATTGTATTCTCCGTGTGAGACGTAACGAGAATTGCATAATTCTCTTACATTCTTTCTGCATGTAATGTAGTTCGATTTGTATTCGTTTGCTTAAACTGACGCTTTTATTGTGTATAATTGTTTCATTACAGCTTTCTTTGCATGATCATAAGTTACGTTCGGCATTGTGCATGTCTTTTTCATTTTGCCCCTGCCTGCGGGCACGCTCTGTGTTATCTCGCCTGTTTGTCAAAGTCTTCAGCCTTGTCAAAAATGAGTCATCTATGGGCTTTGACATTCATTTTGCCCCTGCCTGCGGGCACGCTCTGTGTTAAGACTCAGACATCATCGATTGAGCACTCGGTGATAGTGCATGCTGTGCTCGTTTCGAGCTTGGGAGTTTTGGCTGAGAGCCTTGCCTCCGGGTCTCCGAACACTTTGTGCTTTGGCTCAGTTTGTGGACTAAACCTTGTTTTCTCTTACCGGAGGGCGGGAGAGGTCTTGTAGACCATCTCTTTGTGGTCGTAGACCACTTTCGCGGTCGTAGACCACTTTCGCGGTTGTAGACCAGGTTTTCCCGTTTGGAGATCAGTTTTTGGTTTTCGGAGCCTTCGGCCATGCGCCTTGTCTCGGGACCGCTTAACGTTCTCCATTTGGCGTGGTTTTTGAACCACACCTTGTTTCCTCTATCTAGAAGGACACTGTGGTCCAGGAGACCACTTTTGTGGTCGTATACCACTTTTGGTGTGCAACGGCTGGGTTTCGAGGCTCCCGACTGCGCGTTTTGCCTCCCGAACTCTCGTTTTGCAGCCGTGTTGGTTTGTTTTTGGTACAAACCTTGTTTTCCTTTCTTAGAAGGCGGTACAAGGGTGGGAGATTAGTTTTTCCCCTTGGAGACCACTTTCCTTCCCGGCAGCTGATTTTCTGGTCGGGAAATTGGTTTTCTTGGTCTTTGAGCCACCTTTTCTGGTCTCCCACCCCACCATTGGCTTGCTTTCAGTGTGGAGACCACCAATTCCCCCTGCCGACCACTTTTTTTTCGGGGAGACCACTTGAAGTGGTCGACTGACCACTGCAAGTAGCAGGCTAACCACTTTAAGTGGTCGGCAGCTCTCCCCCTGTTTTGACAGACTGTGTGGATGCCAGCTGTGCCAGCTAGAGGGCACAGACTGTATCCTCCATACACGTGTATGGAGGGATGGCATCCAAGTATTAGCTTCTCCAAGAAGCTTGAACCTTTGTTTTCTATAATAGAGGCTTTCCCTCTCCATGGCATAGGTTCTAAAAAATTTCCTATGGCATAAGCATATATCTCTCTATATCTCTATATTCGATGCCAAAAGAGTGTGTTGTTCTTCACTTTTGCACCAGAACCCTTAACCATACACCCCCATCATTGAACTGAGCTTCCTGGAGGACATTTTTGGAGGTTAAAAAAAGCTGATTCTTGGCTGAGAAATCTACTGGTTTTGCAATGCTTCAAGGGTAACCTCTTTTCTCATTTTTAAGGTTTATTTACGTGTTTTTGATGTTTGTTTATGACCTCGTGGGTGTTGAGGGTCTTCTACTGTCATGACCCGAACCTGTCCCTATGGGTTAAGGACATAATCGGCCAGTAATCCTGAGATTACCTACGGCCTCAATACTAAAACAAATGTAACTCAACAGAGTAAAGGAGCCAACTGGAAGCACAAATTTAAAACTTCGTCCACAGAGTCGTGCTTATATGCACATTAAACAAACCACTTATATATATGTTAATAACCCACATCAAAAGTATAATACCATAAAATTCTTTACCGACAGGATCATTCAAACTGAGTCAACCCATAATAGAATATATACAAATATACATAAAGTCCTTGCCAACAAGACAAAAGGCAAATACCTAACAAAATGGAAAGGATGGGTCTCGTGCGCGAGACACAAGGCTGACTCTTCAAAACTCATGTTGTTCCTGGCAGAGTTCACTGGGGCAGGGTTTGGACTTCTCTTGGCTCACCTACAAACACATGAATGAGCGTGAGCGATAGCCCAGTGAATAATATCAAGTACAGAAATTACATAACAATGTAGGACAACATGTTCCAAACGGCGTTGGGCCCAATTCACATTTCTACTTGATATATAGATACTCGTACAAAATTTAGATCAAGTGACTATAGTTCCAACATACTTGCCTTTCGCCCATTCAGGTTTCCATTCCTGTCAAAACGGCCTTTGGCCCATTCATTTCTGTCAAAATGGCCTTTGGCCTATTCATTTACGTCAAAACGACCCTCGGCCCATTCATTCGTGTCAAAACGGCCTTCGGCCCACTCATTCATGTCAGAACGACCTGCGGTCCATTCATATAGGTCAAAACGACCTTCGGTCCATTCATTTATATCAAAATGACCTTTGGTCCATTCATTCATACATGTCAGACTTTTGTCCACAATCCCAATTAACAACTCATAAGGTTTATAAGGGAATAACAATTGGACATTGAGAAGCTTTCAAATATTGATATTAGTCACAGTGATCGGCTCGTGGATTCATCCTGGAGCTTAACCCTACACATTCCATGAACACAAAAGGGTCATTAACAATTCAATCTGTTCCTTAATTCACATATTCCTCCTCAGGCTTTATTATTATCTCATTAACTCATTTACAATGCTTAACATATGCCTAAGAGTGCTTACAAGTGAAAGAGAACGGAAAAACAGAACACAAAATGCATTTTCAGAATTTCAGAAAACAGGGTTCCCGCTCGAGCGCGGAATTACCTGCTCGAGCGGACCCAAGAAGCCTGTAAAAGCACTGGTTACCTCAAAATTACGCTCGAGCGTGAGTTAGGAAGCTCGAGCGGAAGGTCTGTCTACAAAAGATCTCCGCTCGAGCATGATATATCCTGCTCGAGCGGACATCCAACTCTGCAAAAAGTGCTGGGAGCATGAAATTCACGCTCGAGCGGAGGTTTCCCCGCTCGAGCGGACATAAAATTTCTGGGTTTTCCATATTGTGTTCTAGAGTCCGAATTTGACCTTTAAGCCGACATAACTTGCATCTCATTGCTCAAATCTCACATATAATTATACCAACATGATGCAAACCCCAAATCACAACCCAATGAAGCTCAATTCACAATTAATTCACATGCATGTCCCAATTTCCCATCAAACTCATTCTAACACAACAAATTCATACATTCAAGCCCTTATCTTCATAATTTGTACATGCATATGATGAATTAGCTGCATTCTCAAGTTAGATGCACAATTGGTGATCAAAACATGAGTTTCAACTACAATTTACATGGATCATACCCTTTGAGCTCAAAACATGCAATATTCAAGACAATCACACACATGCATGCATATATGGGTCTTCATTACAACAAATTCAACTCAATTTCCTTATGATCAAACAAATGCATGCTCTGGACCCTCTTTCAAACTTGAATTCAGAAAATGATAGTTAAAATTTACATGAACTACTCACCAAGGAGTTTAATCTTCACAATCTATGGCAATTCTTGTGTTATCTTCAAGGCATTCAAGGATCAAGAGCAAAACTTAGATTTTTCTCCCCTCCCTCTCTCTAATAACCGACCCTCCTCTTTTTCTCTTAGGGTTGATCAGCCAAAATCAATGTAAAGGGAAGGAATTGGTTTTAATAAGGCTTATAATAGCCCCACTCACAGATTATTTCAATATAAAATAGTTGGGCACTTAATTCATTATTTTAATCAGTTTAATCTGACCCGAATCAATTTCTAATTAAATTTTACCGTAGGCTCTAAAAATTATGCCAATCACAATGGCGTAATCAATTTCGGGTTCTGTGGCCGATAAGGCCCTCAATTTAATTTCCAAAGCAGATTATCCAGACAGATATTCTTACGGTGAACATATAATACTTGAAAATCAAATATTTTCACATAATGGCACATAAAATCATATTCAAATTAAGGACCAATTAGCATATTACGAAACAGGGGTATCACAGTCTTCCCCCCTTTAGGAAGTTTGGTCCTCCAAACTTAAGTTACCTTCGTCAGGAAACAGATGTGGATAGCGTAGTTGCATTTCCTCTTGTTTTTCCCACGTGGCATCCGTCCCATAGTGTTCTTTCCATTCCACTTTCACCATTGGGATGGACTTGCTTCTCAACTCTTTCACTTGCCGATCAACAATTTGCTCCGGCCATTCAGCATATTCCATATTTTCATCAATATCAACCCGGTGATAATCAATCACATGCAACGGGTCTCGGAGGTAACCCCTCAACATCGACACATGAAACACATTATGGATTTGCTCGAATCCTGGTGGCAAAGCAACTCTGTAGGCAACTGGACCAAGCCTTTCCAAAATCTGAAACGGCCCAATGTAACGAGGAGACAACTTGCCCTTTTTCCCAAATCTGACTTGGCCTTTCATCGGAGAAACACGGATGAACACATGGTCACAAACCTTATACTCAAGAGGTCTTCTCCAAACGTCTGCATAATTCTTTTGCCGGTCTTGAGCTGTTTTGAGCCTTTGCCGAACGGTTTTGATCTTTTCAGAAGTGTCTTGCACAATTTCTGGCCCAAGCAAAGCTCTATCCCCGACCTCTGCCTAACAAATAGGTGATCTACACCTCCTGCCATACAAAGCCTCGTATGGTGCCATACCAATGCTGGAGTGGAAACTGTTATAATAAGCAAATTCTGCAAGTGGCAAATAATTTTCCCAACTCCCCTGAAAATCCAAAGCACACATCCGAAGCATATCTTCCAAAGTTTGTATTGTTTGTTTTCATTGCCCATCTATCTGTGGGTGGAATACAGTACTGAACCTTAGTTCTGTTCCCATAGTTTCCTGCAAACTTTTCCACAATCTAGATACAAATTTCGGATCTCCGTCCGACATAATAGACACCGGAACTCCGTGTAAACGGACAATTTCATCAACATAAATAGTAGCCAATCTATAAGTAGTAAATGTAGTTTTGACAGGAAGAAAATGTGCGGATTTAGTCAGTCTATCAACTACAACCCAAACAGAATCCATACCTCGAGAAGTCCGAGGTCGGCCAACAACGAAATCCATAGTCACATGTTCCCACTTCCATTCAGGAATAGGGAGGGGTTGAAGTAGACCGCCTGGTTTCTGATGTTCAGCCTTGACTTGCTGACACTGAAGGCACTTGGACACATATTCTGCAATCTCTTTCTTCATTTTAGGCCACCAATAAGTTTGTTTCAAATCCCGGTACATTTTATTGTTGCCCGGATGCATAGCAAATACGGATATGTGGGCTTCATCTAAGACCCTCTTCTTTAGTTCCGGGATATCAGGGACACATATTCGGTTCCAGAATTTCAACATTTCATTCTCAATGCTAAATTCTGCTTTTGGGCTTGCCTCAAATTCATCCATTACCTTTCTGAGGAACTCATCCTCTTTCTGTTTCTGCTTGATTTCATCAACAATTGCCGGCTCGGCTGTAATAGCGGCTATCAATCCGCCCTGTTCACATACTACCACTTCAATTTCAGACTTCTCAAAGTCTCGTAAAATCTCCCCTTGTTCGGTAAGCAAACAAGCCATACCCCTTGTTGATTTTCTGCTCAAGGCATCAGCCACTGTGTTAGCTTTCTTTGGGTGATACTGAATTTCTAGATCGTAATCTTTTATCAGTTCCAGCCATTTTCTCTGACGCATATTCAACTCTTTCTGCGTGAAGAAGTATTTCAGGCTCTTATGATCCGTGTAGACTTCACACTTTGCCCCATACAAATAATGCCGCCAGATTTTCAAAGCAAAAATAACTGCGGCCAATTCTAGGTCATGTATTAGATAATTCTTCTCATGTGGCCTCAACTGTCGGGAGGCGTAAGCAATAACCTTCCCGTTCTGCATTAACACACAACCCAAACCCTTATAAGATGCATCACTGAAAATTGAAAAAAATTTCGTACCTGAAGGTAGTATCAAAATTGGTGCAGTAGTCAATCTCGTCTTCAATTCATGAAAGGCTGATTCTCTTTCTTTGTTCCACTCAAATGGTTGCCCTTTACGTGTCAATTGGGTAAGAGGCACAGCTAATATCGAAAAATCCTTCACAAACCTCCTGTAGTACCCAGCTAAGCCCATGAAGCTACGGACTTCTGTCACATTAGTTGGTGTAGACCAATTCACAATTGCCTCGATTTTCTACGGGTCTACGGAAATTCCCTCCTTGTTGAGCACATGTCCTAAGAAAACAACCTCATCCAACCAAAACTCACATTTCTTTAGTTTAGCAAATAATTTCCTTTCCCGAAGTATTTGTAAAATAGTTCTCAAGTGATGTTCATGTTCAAGTCTATCTTTAGAGTATATCAAAATATCATCGATGAAGACTACAACAAACTCATCAAGGTAGGTTTTAAAAATTCTATTCATTAAGTCCATAAATGCTGCCGGAGCATCAGTCACTCCGAATGGCATGACAAGAAACTCCAAATGACCATACCTCGTTCTAAATGCGGTTTTGTCAACATCCTCTGCCTTAACCTTCAGCTGATGATACCCGGATCTCAAATCAATCTTAGAAAACACCTGTGATCCCTGCAACTGGTCAAATAAATCGTCAATACGGGGTAGGGGGTATTTGTTCTTTATCGTTACCTTGTTCAATTCCCGGTAATCAATGCACAGGCGCAAAGTACCATCCTTCTTCATTACAAATAACACTGGTGCACCCCAAGGCGAAGTGCTAGGCCGGATAAACCCTTTATCAAGAAGGTCTTGCAACTGTTCATTTAATTCTTTCATTTCAGCAGTAGCCATTCTGTAGGGAGTTTTAGAAATAGGCTGGGTGCCTGGCACAGTCTCAATAGTAAACTCTATCTCCCTGTCTACCAATTCCCCTGGTAATTCATTTGGAAACACATCTGGGAATTCTCTAACAATAGGAATATTATTAAGTTCAGCATTCACAGATTGTTCAGTCAATACATAGCACAGATAACCCTGGCACCCTTTCCTGATTAGTTTACATGCTTTCATTGCAGATATCAAGTAAGGTGGAGGCACTAACCCATTACCCACAAACACAATCTCTTTCTGTTATGGTGGGTTAAATACAACCCTTTTTGTCACACAGTCTATGGTGGCACAATACTTGGTCAACCAATCCATGCCCAAAATTACATCGAAATGTCTAAAGTTCAAAGGCAACAAATCTACGTATAGGGTAGCATCCTCAATATGCATGTCACAAAACCGATATATATAATCACATAACACAGACTCCCCTGATGGAGCAGACACACATAACAAATATGGCAATAACTCTAAGGGTCTATTCAATCTAGATGCAAATGTATATGTCACAAATGAGTGTGTTGATCCATAATCAATTAATACAAAGGCATCTTGATTACATATTAAAATAGTACCTGAGACAACGGCATTGGCATTCCGTGTATCGCCCGGAACAAGCGCAAAAACTCTCGCCTGTCTCACTGTATCCCCAGTAGTAGCAGATTTCAAAGTAATTCCTGGTTTCGGGATCGATGCAGTGGAACTAGTAGCTATCTTTCCACCATTCTGATTACAATCTCAGGCTATATGCTCTTGTTTCCCACACTTAAAACAGGCTCCCGATGCATGGTAACAGACTCCACGATGCCTTTTGCTACAAATGCTGCACATGGGAGCTGTGTCTCGGGAAGAACTTGAGGTAGTTGAGGAGCCCGTGTTTTGCTTTTTCAGAAATTTCTTCTTCGAAAAGAAGCCTTGCCTTTTGTTGCCTTTCCATTCTGTTACTGGCTTAGCCTGTCTAGCTATGTTAGTCGCTGATATGATGGCCCTGTCAAGCACCCCAATGTAGGTCTCCAACTTCAAGACATTCACTCTATCTAGGATGTCACTTCGAAGCCCACCTTCAAAATGTCTTGCCTTTTTATAATCAGTGTCAATTACGTGGTGCAAACCTGGCCAATTCAGTAAATTTGGCCTCATACTCAGCTACAGTCATGCTGTCTTGCTTGAGTTCCATGAACTCTGCCACTTTCCTATCCCGGACACACTACGGGAAGTACTTGTCATAGAATATTTCTAGAAACTTAACCCAGTCAACATCTTTATGATTTTCTCGCATCAACATCCACCATCTTCTTGTTCTCACCATCTGATTAAAATTGCATTATATTTTATACAGGATATACACAAGTATGCATGTAACAAGGAGCATACATACATTCAAATAACTTGCAATGCAAGTAGCTCACAACTTATAACATATAATTGTTCATATCAAAACATTTAAGCACATAATCAATGCTTCCAAATTCATATTTATCGCATGAATGCATCCTAGATCTTATCTAGACGCTTATTGCTCTGTTTGGACAAGTGTGTGAGTTATTAACTCGTGCTCTGATACCACTCTGTCATGACCCGAACCTGCCCCTATGGGTTAAGGACATAGCCGGCCAACAATCCTGAGATTACCTACAGCCTCAATACTAAAACAAACGTAACTCAATAGAGTAAAGGGGCCAAACAGAAGCACAAATTTAAAACTTCGTCCACAGAGCCGTGCTTATATGCACATCAAACAAACCACTTACATATACGTTAATAACCCACATCAAAAGTATAATACCATAAACTTCTTTACCGACAGGATCATTCAAACTGAGTCAACCCATAACAAAATACATACAAATATACATAAAGTCCTTGCCAACAAGACAAAAGGTAAATACATAACAAAATGGTAGGGATGGGTCTCGTGCGTGAGACATAAGGCTGACTCTCCAAAACTCATGTTGTTTCTGGCAGACTTCACTGGGGCTGGGTCTGGACTTCTCTTGGCTCACCTACAAACACATGAATGTGCGTGAGCGATAGCCCAGTGAATAATATCAAGTACAAAAATTACATAACAATGTAGGACAACATGTTCCAAACGGCCTTGGCCCCAATTCACATTTCTACTTAACATATAGATACTCGTACAAAATTTAGGTCAAGTGACTGTAGCTCCAACATACTGGCCTTTGGCCCATTCAGGTTTCCATTCCTGTCAAAACGGCCTTTGGCCCATTCATTTCTGTCAAAGTGGCCTTTGGCCCATTCATTTACATCAAAACGGCCTTTGGCCCATTCATTTCTATCAAAATGGCCTTTAGCCCATTCATTTACGTCAAAACGGCCTTTGGCCCATTCATTTGTGTCAAAACGGCCTTCGGCCCACTCATGCATGTCAGAACGACCTGCGGTCCATTCATATAGGTCAAAACGACCTTCGGTCCGTTCATTTATATCAAAACAACCTTTGGTCCATTCATTCATACATGTCAGACTTTTGTCCACAATCCCAATTAACAACTCATAAGGTTTATAAGGGAATAACAATTGGACATTGAGAAGCTTTCAAATATTGATATTAGTCACAATGATCGGCTTGTGGATTCGTCCTGGAGCTTGAGCCTACACATTCCATGAACACAAAAGGGTCATTAACAATTCAATCTGTTCCTTAATTCACATATTCCTCTTTAGGCTTTATTCTTATCTCATTAACTCATTTACAATGCTTAACATATGCCTAAGAGTGCTTACAAGTGAAAGAGAACGGAAAAACAGAACACAGAATGCATTTTCAGAATTTCAGAAAACAGGGTCCCCGCTCGAGCGAACCCAAGAGGCCTGCAAAAGTACTGGTTACCTCAAAATTACGCTCGAACGTGAGTTAGGAAGCTCGAGCGGAAGGCCTGTCTACAAAAGATCTCCGCTCGAGCGTGATATATCATGCTCGAGCGGACATCCAACTCTGCAAAAAGTGCTGGGAGCATGAAATTCACGCTCGAGCGGAGGTTTCCCCGCTCGAGTGGACATAAAATTTCTGGGTTTTCCAGATTGTGTTCTAGAGTCCGAATTCGACCATTAAGCCGACATAACCTACATCTCATGGCTCAAATCTCACATATAATTATACCAACATGATGCAAACCCCAAATCACAACCCAATGAAGCTCAATTCACAATTAATTCACATGCATGCCCCAATTTCCAATCAAACTCATTCTAACACAACAAATTCATACATTCAAGCCCATATCTTCATAATTTGTACATGCATGTGATGAATTAGCTGCATTCTCAAGTTAGATGCACAATTGGTGATCAAAACATGAGTTTCAACTACAATTTACATGGATCATACCCTTTGAGCTCAAAACATGCAATATTCAAGACAATCACACACATGCATGCATATATGGGTCTTCATTACAACAAATTCAACTCAATTTCCTTAGGATCAAACAAATCCATGCTCTAGACCATTTTTCAAACTTGAATTCACAAAATGATAGTTAAAATTTATATGAACTACTCACCAAGGAGTTTAATCTTCACATTCTATGGCAATTCTTGTGTTATCCTCAAGGCATTCAAGGATCAAGAGCAAAACTTAGATTTTTCTCCCCTCCCTCTCTCTAATAGCCGACCCCCCTCTATTTCTCTTAGAGTTGATCAGCCAAAATCAATGTAAAGGGAAGGAATTGGTTTTAATAAGGCTTATAATAGCCCCACTCACATATTATTTCAATATAAAATAGTTAGGCACTTAATTCATTATTTTAATCAGTTTAATCTGACCAGAATCAATTTCTAATTAAATTTCACCGTAGGCTCTAAAAATTATGCCAATCACAATGGCGTAATCAATTTCGGGTTCTGTGGCCGATAAGACCCTCAATTTAATTTCCAAAGCAGATTATTCAGACAGATATTCCTACGGTGAACAGATAAAACTTCAAAATCACATATATTCACATAATGGCACATAAAATCATGTTAAACACATAATCATATTCAAATTAAGGACTAATTAACATATTACGGAACATGGGTATCACATCTACCCTCTTGCATGCCTTGTTTGGCCTTGTTTGGTGCCATGGTTTAAGGCCTTTGAGCTATTCCTTGCTTGGCCTTCTAGCCACTAAAATCCAGTGGATTTTCAATAGTAGGCATGTGATTTTGAGGCCTCAAATCAGAGGGGGGTGATCCCCTCTCTTCTTGTTTTGTTTGCTTGCATTTTTGGCCTATCAAATGAACATTCATCTTCATACTTTCAAGGCTTGGTTCAGGCACTTTTTCATGACTTTTAGGGCCTGCCTTAGCTCTGTCTATGGCTGGTTTGGCCACCTTGTGTTTGCTTCTTGTATGTGTAGTGTATTCCCATTTGTGGCTCATCAAAGTAGCATGTCATTGTAGCATCTATTGGCTCCATTTCAGTATATTTTTTGTCATCATTTGACATGTCATGACTCTACTTTTGGCTGGTTCGGTAGTCTCTCGCATGCTCTATATGCTTGTAGTGTAAATCTTGTTTACTAGCATTGTGTGCATGATGTTTTGGCTCATTATCCTAGCATATTTTGGCTATGCTCTAGCATGATTTTGTTCTTATTTTGGGCTGTCTTAGCTCTGTTTTGAGGATTCTTGGTCGGATGAGGCTTGTCATGCATGCTTGTAGTGTAATAGCCTTGACTAGCTTTGAGTTTTGAGGTCTCTAGCTTGCTTAACTTGAGGTATTTGCATGTTTTGGCATCATTGGGAATGATATTTCAGAGCATGTAGGCCAGTTACACTTCCATATTTTCTGCTCTTTAGGTGCTCTTGAGGGTTGTGCTTTTGTGCCCTGTTTGTGAGCCATTGCATGAGCCTCATTTTCGTGCCTTTCAAGCTATCATCCCAACTCATTTTTGCTACTGTTTTGGCCTGCATAGGGTCGATTTGGGGTTAGTTTGGCCATTTGAGCATTGTCTTGCATGCCTCTAGTGTAATACACTTCACTAGCTTTGACGCTTGAGCCTTTCAACATGCATTACATGGGTTGTTGGCATGATTCTAAGTCATTTTGCAAGTCATTCCAGTGCTGGAACATATGCCATTGTACCCCATGTTTCATCCTTTCAATGCTTTTGGAGGGTTATGTTTTGAGCCTTAAGCTTAGGCCGATATGCATGCATGTTTGTATAGTATTTTGAGTTTCTATCTTAGCATGTATGGCCACTGATTTGGACATGGGTAAGGCCTATCCATTTTGGTTTAAGTCCGTTGTGCATTGTGTGTGCCATGTAGTTCATAGCATTGTGTATGCTAGTATGTTAGTTGCATGTTTTCATGCTTGTCCCTTGCATCGTGTTCATATGCTTGTTTGATTGCATTGAATGTTTGCATGCTTGAGCCGCATTGTGTATGCCATGTCATGTTGTTTGTTGCATTGTGTTTGGAATAGGAGTTAGTCCAAACAGGGGAAACGAGGGACATTTTATACTCGAAGTGATGAAACGTGCCTCAATTCTCGGTCGTCGACACTCTTGACTATACATAATGGAGTTTTAGGCTTTATGTGTTTGTGTGTGCATTCATTTCATATTGAGTTGTGCAATTTGGCTCCTCGGCCATCATGCATCGAGATGCGTGATTGGTGGCTCGAGGGTCGAGAACCACACCCCCTTGAGCTTATGTAATGAGGGGGAGGGTGGTTGTGCATACATGTGTTGCAAATACTTTGCCATGCCCCTTTTTTGCTCTCTGTTGCAGCAAACTGAAGTCTTGCAGCAGACACTGGTCGGCCGACCAGATAAAGTGGCTGGCCAACCACTTTTTTTGGTTTTTAGCGTAGATAATGGTCAGCAGGTGGCCTCCAATGCCAACAACTGGTTGGAAACCCTCCTACAGATTCCCATGATGGAGTTTCAGCCTTCTTGAGCTTTTTTTGCAGTGTTCCGAGACCAGTTGCAAACAGAGGCAAATCAGGGCATCGCGATGGATTCTCGCACGAGGTGACCGGGCACGCATCCTTCGTCATCCAAGGCAGAGTTGAGGCAGCCTATTTCATATAGTTTACATGCTTGTTAAATTGCTAACTTAGTTAATTTGTTAATTAGTTAGAGTTGTGTAATAATTAGCTGTAGCTTGTTATTCATTCTGTTGTGTAATAACTAATTTAACTAGATTAGCTCAGATTAGCTAGTTGGTTCTGTATTATTCATTCAGACCCTCCATCGAGAGGGCACCACTGTTGTAAATAAGTGTGCGTGTGTGTGATGCATGTCTTCCAACCCCCATTTATTTCTCCTTTTTATTTACCAGCTTACAATGGTTAGTTTTAGGGCATGTTTCAATTAGCATCCTTATGCTCGCATGTTTGCAACCATTCATCTGTCTTGCATGCACCGGGCTCGGCACATCATGCTAAGTGCATTGTATTTCAATTCCTATTTGAATACATGTATCAAATTCCATTTCACATGACATTTTAGAATAGCCGAGCCTATCTTAGTTGCATTTTGTATGTGTTGCATTAGGCATTCTTGGCATAACTAGGATCGTGCATTGATTTCTAACATAGCTTTTGTTTTGGCTTAGAGTACTCGATAAATGTTTATGCTTTAGCATCCTTGCATGTGTGTGAGTGACTGCCATGATAGCATGCTTGCCATGAGGCTAACTACTTATGTGATATAACTGCCTGAATGCCTGTGGGTGAAAGTTAGATTACTTGAATTGGAACAATTCATTGATTGTGAGTTTTAAGCCCACTTAAGAGTGGCAAATCACCATGTTTTCTAAGCCCACTTGAGGGTGGAAAAATTGCATTTTAGCCTACTTGCGAGTAGCAAACCGCTTTCAAAAATAAACATGAGATGTTTTGTTCTAACTTAGGTGATCCAGTCTATACTTGTATGCTGTGCGCATTACATAGTAATTCTTGGTTAATAACCGGAATAAGAGCACATGTGTTTTCAACAACAAGATATCATGTTAATAAAGGTCGATCTTTGATCGGGCGAGCGGGGGTGCTCATTGCATGACCTTCCCCTCTCGTACCCAAGTTCCCGAGCCGAGAGAACTTTGGTGATGACAGACACGTGGCCTTAGGCATGAGTCAGGGTTTCCTAAATTTTTCAAAAATAAAATATTTAGGTGGTGACTCTATATCTAGCAATGCAGTTCGTGTTTGGCACTTCTTTCTAAAAATCAGTTTTTCAAAACGATTTACCGGATTTGGACTCTTTGGTGATTTATCAATCTCGCATTGCACTTTGCAAGATCAGATTAAGAACCATGACATTGAGTCCGAACTGTAGTAGCTATGAACCACGATTCGCGCCCTCACGCGCGGACCGGAGTTTCGGGTGGTCTACAGGTGGCCTTTCTTGCGCTCGAGCGATGGTTTGTTCTCTGTAAAATTACTGGAAGTATGTATTCTACGCTCGAGCAGACTATGCATATATCAGTTCATAGCAGCGATCGTTTTCATCACTTTTTCATCTATTTCTCTCTCAAAACCCTGGATTAGCAATCTCACTATTTAAAACTCACTCTCTCTCTACATTTTAACCTAGATCCATTGGGTTTTCTACCCTAGTGTCTTTGAGAAAAAGTTGGAGCATTCTAAGAGCTCCGTTTTGATCCGATTGAAACTGGGTTTTGGCGTTGTTGGAGGTTCCACCTTGCTTTGTTCGTCTCCTAACTTTAAGGTAGGGCCTTTCTACACGCTCTATGAGTTTTAACTTGGTTATTTCTTGATGTGTGAGAAACATTGGGTTTTGCGGTGATTTTAACAAACCTAGGGTTTCGGGTTTAAATTCTAATGAGGGATTTTCAAATGGATGTCTTGGAAATGGTTATGTAAATGGATATGACCTTGGGTTATGTTAAAATGATTGATTTTTTTATGTTTGGGATGAGATTGGGAAAAAGGGAAGTTTTTCCCTAAAATGCCTTGAGTAATTATTTTGTTTAAATAATGGAAATTGTACAAGAAATGTGAAATTGGATAGACATTTATATAAATGGTGTAGTTAGATACGTGTTACGTCTCACCTATGGTAATTTAAATAATTTATCTATTGAGAAGATTGTATATCTGTTTAGAAATATCTGTTTTGGGCAATCGGTGGAGGATAGCTATAATTGTCGTAGAAATTGCATGAGGATTAGGTAAATTGAAACTAATTCCATGTCGATTTTCATTGAATGTGACTATGTTTTAATACATTGTATATGTATGATGTTTTTGGAGGAGAAAGGGGATGGATTCCATTAAATTAAGTTGGCCAGTGTGTCTTGGGTGCAAGTCCCAAAAACCGTGCATATATATGGGTGCCGATCCCGCGGATGAAATTTTCTAAAATGGCAAATTGAAGTGTTTGTATGTAATGGTTGTGTGGTAAAAAAACCACTGAGTTGTAGTCTCGGTTGGGTTGTCTGGATAACAATGGATATCACTCGTGAATTGAGGTGATATTAAATGACATGAAACGTATTGATATAAAATGGATTGGGATATAATACCTGACATAATATGGTTTTGGAAAAAGGGTTGTAAATGATTTTATCATTTAGCATTGGTCATGTACCTCATGTTTATAACTTTGTTAAAATTCATATATTGTGTAAGATTGTTTCTATTGGGCTTTGGCTCACCCTATTTGGGAAAAACCATTTTCAGGTGCTGGTGATATGGCTCCGCCAAGGCAGTAGCTTGAAAGGATTGGGAGCAAGAGCTTCTATTTTGTTGTATCTATTTTTGTATCGCCAAGGGCTTTAGATTGTGTTCTATGACAAAAAAGGGTTTTTACGGAGCAGCGCACGCCGTAAAAACCCTTCTACAACATGCAGCGCACGTCATATTATGACTACTCATGGAAAGTCGTTCACTTTCAATGACATGCTTTGTACGCCGTTAAAAACTATTTAATGGAAGATTTTGTGCGTTGTTGTTACTTTTTCTACGACAAGCTATAGTACGCCATTAAAAACTATTTAACAGCTGATTTTGTGCGCCATTGTTACTTTTTCTACGACTACTTTTGCACGTCGTTAATTGATTAGACAAATAACGACACTAATTATGCGCCGTAAAATATGTAATATGACGACTTATTATGCCTGCCGTAGAATATGTAGCTTTTTTTATTTTTAAATTCAACAGGTTCTAGTTGACCAATTTTGTACAATCTAACAAATATTACAAACAAGCATCACCAAACATCAATCAACCACTAAAATATTGTTTGAAACATCAAAAAGAAACTGTATCCATAAATTATAAACATTCAACAACTGTCTATACGTTCCAAGCATTCAAAAACTATATCCTTAAGTTCTAAACTGTACAAAAATTTTAAACCATCCAAAACTATACATATCTAACTTTCTAAGCATATCGACAACTATTAAGAGATTTTCTAAAACTACCGATAATAGTTTCTATAGCAGTTGCAGCTGTAGCTGTAGCAAATCCACTTGCTCCTATCACAGGGACGAGGGTGCCCAATGTATGTGTTAAGGCACCTAAACCCGCGGCAATAGCTGAAGCAACTAACCCTATTGCATTTCTTGTCTGTATGAGAAAGGAAACTTCACATAAGTACAAAAACCAATGACTCAAGGACAAAAATATATCTTCAGGTAATCAGAAATGATCAAGAAATTTTAAAACATCAACAAAACATTTCCAAAATTAATAAGATAATTCAATAGCCCCATAAAAGCAATGTCATAATGAAAAATTAGCAAAAATTCAAGATCTCAATAGTCTCAACATATATGCAAATAAAATCTACATAGAATAAAATCTTTTTTTTCATACCTCAAATGAAGTTACTTCTAATGAAATTACCTCTTTTGTTGCAATGTTTCTAGAGGGAAATGAGTAGGAATCTTCATACAAACCATTAAGTTTGTACAGGAAAATATAGTTTGCTACAAAATCCAGGCCATAAGAAACTGAAGAGAAAAATTAAATTTAAAAAGAGAAAGAGGTGGAATTAATCTACTTCAATGCAACACCTACTTAGGACATGCATAATTATGTTAAAGGATCTCTATGTATGAGGTTTAGGTTTGTATAGGTTTTATCCATTACCATTGTAAGTTCCAAAATAAAGAGTCCAGTCAAATTAGAGTCTATATTATTTACAAATTTAAAAATAAACTTTCAACCCATTATAGAAACTGATAATGACATTGAAACTGATACAAAGTATGTCAAAAATTTTGCTACCATGACAAAAATTTCCTTGAATATTTAAACCACTACGAAGTGCTCTTGTCTATGTACAAGTAGATTTTTTTAAAAATGAATCACATTTTTCTTGTTACCTTAATTTATTGAAATTATACCTTAGGTTAATGTTCTAGTGTTAGTGCTCTAGAGTCTAGAGGAAAGAGAGAAAATCTACTTGATCTGAGCCTTTTGAATTCATCTGATTTGCAATATATATAATAGTTTGGCCATGAGTCCCTACTACTACAACTAACACCAAGCCACCAGTAAATTTTCAATTATCAATTGAGTGCATACATTCTATATGGCAACTTCAATTATCGGCAGGGAGAAACAAGCTCTATTCTTCATAATCAACAGTTGGACATGAGTAATACTATGCATCCTTGGGTAATTCCTATTGTATGTGCGGTATCAACATATTATTCAGAAATAATTCCACTTGAACTAAATATATTCATGCATAAACATAATACAAACGTACTAAAACAAATAAAAATAAAAAACATATAGGATGAAATGAAGTTAAACAATCTGCAGACCTTTAGATCATCCATTTTATGCTCCTTTAAACAGCCAATGTGATACTCTTTCTCACACTAAAAACAGAAAAGGCAGCACGCAAGAGAGAGAGAGAGAGAGAGAGAGAGAGAGAGAGAAAGAGAGAGAAATCAAAACATTTGTTAAAATCATAAGTATTTAAGAACCAGAAAAAGAAGATAGAAACTCAAACATGGCAAAGCAAAGACAAAAATATCAACGAAATACCTAGTCACACAGTATAACTGTCTGAGGGCCAAACACTGATTTGCTAAAACCATGGCCCTTGCATCCATCATCAATATGTAGAAAAATATAAGCTCACAAATGCATATTACAAAAAAAATAAATAAATAAAGGAAAAAGAGACAAAAGTTAATTGCAGAATTTAGCAAAAAGACACGACACAACAGAGTTTTTGCATGCATTTGGTCCATAGGAGGCAAGAATTTCTATAACCAAATTGAAAAATGTTTCTGTTTAGTGGAACCACTTTCAAGAGCCTTCTATTGGTGAAGGCTTATGTAAACTATTAAGACACAACTTAAGCTTCTAAAGAGAAATTACGGTGAGAGAAAAAAAAATGTAAATACAACCTACACAGTGCACATCCACCAACATCAGTCTCAGTAGTTTCAACAATGCGGATGCAACGCTTGGTTATCTGTTCTAGAGGATCTATTCGTGCAATTTTTCCTATTACTACGGCATTTGCATTGTGTTCCACAAAATTTTCTTTCTGGAACATGTTTTCGCAATATTTGCAGTACCAAGTACCACTGGGGATGCTAGGTAGAGAAACACTTTACAATTGAACAAAACGAGTATTTATACAATGTTATCAATAAGTGGTTTGAATGCATTAATTAAGAAATGGATAAAGATAAACAAAGCACCGTTCAACCAATCTACACTAGCGTAACTTAGAAAATTGAACAAACAGCAAAAAGGTTTGAGTACTAAATAAAGAAAAAAAAAACATACAGACAAGACATTAGCACAAGAAAAGACAGAGGCAAGCATCCAAGGAATTGAAGCTACAAAACTAGAAAAGAAATAAAAGGACTTAAAGGGAAGTCATTCAAGAAACTTGAATCACCTATGTGAAAAGCCCTTGGGCAATTATCACAACATAAAAGATCTCCTCCATCTGCACAGGTTGAGCAAAGATCATCGTTTTCCTCAGTAGATAACTTCCGCGGTTATGACAATTTCATAGACAACTCATGGAGAGACACTCCATTTGATGCATAGATGTGCAGGTAACTGCATTAGGGGGAAAAAAAAGTTATCTAATGATGTATAAATGGTCATAGAAACCACATGTTCACTAAACCTCCCAAAAATATCAAAGGAACACTCATGACTTGTGATGAGAAGCCTAACCAGCATGTGCTTCAAACTGAGAAAGGCTGACCCTCTCACAAATGTTGAAACAGTAAACACCTCAATGAGAATCAACAAAGATGTAACTTGAGTAACAAAAAAAAAAAAAAAAAAGTACCTCACTTTGGCAGCAAAAGCAAAATATTCCAAAACCCTTCTTATAACATTCTGCGCATTTCTATAGATGACAAGTTATCATAATACAAATACATATCACAATAAGGTGCTTTACTGGGAAAGCATTGCTTCCACAAAAATATAAAATATGTTAATTGTTTAATACATTTGATCTTTATAAAAGCAACGTAAACATTTCCTTAAACCAAAATAATAATATGAATGTGCTCATCTCAACAACCTACCCACGGACAAAATAAGCTAGTTCAATTCCATCAGACAGCGTATCATCCTGAAATACCAACTTGTGCAATAGCAGATCTCTTCAGAAAAAGATAAAAATCAAGTGTTTAACCCACTAAATCAGCCAACTTGATCAATCAAACCAGAAATGATAACAAAGATACATCCACCCATGACACAACTTAACAACTTCAAGAACATATACTAACTTTCGAGTAAACTTAGCAATGAATAAGAACTCAAATTCAAAACATTACGGTGACAACATTGACAAAGGGCTAACCTCAATTGATTGAGTGTTGTGAAAGGAGGAAAAAAAAAACATTAGTTCTTTCACAAGGGTTAATCCCTTAAGATTTAAAAGATTCATCAACATAAACCCAAAAAGTCTTGTATATTTACATCATGGTCCAACTTCTTAAAGGTTTTCTTCAATGTTTATATTCTCAAATAGAGCACCAAAAGGCTTGAATGAATATGATATGTTTATCATTTCATATTTAATGAAAACAGAGAAAGAAAGAATGAATTGGTGTACTAGAGAACGGGTAGTATTAATCTTACTTCAAAGCTCTCCAACTTCCTGGTCATTCAAATAAAAATTATTTAGCTTTCTTCAGGATTCCATTCCTTCTTCTCGAATAGGTCACTTGTTGATATGCTAGTGCTCTCTAATCTCTTTGTCTTTAACTTAACCCTTCCCATATTGTAAACAAATGAGAAAGCCCCGTAAAACACCAATGCCGCTGATGCATCTATGTTTAGCCAATCCTAACCTACTTCAATTCTCGAAGCCAAACACTTGTCTAACAATAGAATGAATTAATTCCAAGAAGCTCCAAAATGACCATGAACACAATGGGCTGAGATAAATTTTTTATCAACAATAAAAATTGGTGAAAAACTATGAGACCATAAAATGATTCAATTGTGTTGTACCTATTAACCATTATTCTTTGTTTCCACAAGATCAGAACAGAACCTAATTCTAACTTTAAATTATTATTTTTTCTTTTTTTAAATGATAATTGGAAACTGAAAACCAATTGGAAAGTGAGTGAATTTGGTGGTACCCAGAAAAAAAAAATTATAGAAAAGAGCTAAATAAAGAATACCCAAGTGAAGATTTCAAGTTTCAAACAGATTCGGAACTGTGAAATCCCTAGAATGTATAACTCAGAACAAAAAGATAGATATAAGGAAGCAAAACTTTGAGAAAGGATAAAAAAAGTAAAAACCCATATGAGGAAATAGGTTCAGAAGAGAAGAGGAAAGTGGAGAGAGGAATTAGTAGAGAGATAGAGGGGGAGGGAAGAGATAAGAGATTACGATTGGATGACGAACTATGCGGTGATTGAGGCTAGAGAATCGGTGAGCTGTCAAAAATTTCACGAACTACCTCGTACAAAACAGGGAGGGATAAGAAAATCAATCAATTATATTAGGGGAGAACTATGGTATAAAGAAGAATGCTAACCCAACACAGCAAAATGCTAACCCAACACACTAAAAAATGCTAACTCAACACATTAAAAAACAAAAACAGCCATCAGCTGAGTTCAAAGGAAGAGAGAGAAACAACGCAATTAACGACAGTGACTCGAAATTACCTTGCGAGTTCGAAGGAAGCAGCGTCGATACAACAGCGACTGAATACAAATCTTATCCCATGCGAGTTGTAAATTGAAATCCGAAGGGTTGTAGGGGATGTAAGGGAACAGACAGTGGGTTTTTGAAGGTAGGGTTTTTTGGCTCTGCTCAAGAAGAACAGAGAGTGAGAGAGAGAGATAGGGATTTTTTGGTTCGTTTCAAGATGAAGATCAGGACCTAGAAAAAGAAGGGGTGTCCATAGAGAGATTGAAACCTTCCTTTGATTACAAATTCACAACTGAAGAGGAGGTGAGATAAGCCTAGTAACCCTCAGCAATTCATTCAACCTTCATCATCAGAGAGAGAGAGAGAGAGAGATTAAAACCCTCTGTTCCCTTTCTATATGGGCAAATTAGAAGGCAAAAGAGTTATTTTGTAAAAGCTCAAAGTTTTAATATATATATATATATATATATATTTTTTGTGATTGGCGCTCAAATTTTTATTTTGGCACCTATTTTTATTTTAGTCATACTATTCACAACAGAAATTGCGTGTCATGAAAAATAAAATACTTTTAACAGCTAGCATATGTGCGTCATGGAAAGTGTACTTTTTAACAGCTGACTTTTTGGGTGCCGTAAAAAGTGTAATATTTTTAACAGCTAGCTTTTTGTGCGCCGTGAAATGTTCAATATTTTTAACGGTTGGTATACGCGTGTCATAAATAGTTAATGTATTAACGACATGCCATATGCGTGTCATAGAAAGTCGTAAAAGTGAGAAACTACTGCGTGCATTTACTATATGTCGTTAATGTGGAGCCGTAAAAACTCAGTTTTGTTGTAGTGTGAGCTAGACTCACTTTTGTTATTACCAAGCAATGACTTGGAAAGATGTAAGCCATTAGGGCAAATGATGATCTATGTAGCTTTCATTCTTTCTTATATCTGTCCCTCATGTATATTAAACTCTAATGAATGAAGGTTTGTCAATTCAATTATGTTTTCGCTTATGAGATGGGTTCGTTGTCTTTATTTTGGGGGCATTACATTTCTACCTAATAAGCTATAAGCTATAAGCATAAGCTACACCAAACAGTTTGACACAAACGCCCAAATTAAAATAAGTTATAACCAACTTCTAGAATTTGTAACAAACAATGCCAATATTACATGATATTATGAAACTATCAGTAGTTTTCTCACATTAAGTGGGTTTTGTTAAAAATGCCTATTAAAAATAAGTAAATAAGGGGGACTTGTGTGTAGATCCTAATAAGTAGAGTTATTGTCTAATAAATCCTATGATAATTAACGGCATTTTTCATCAAAGACTACTAAAAAAAAACTTCAATAATTATTAATTTTCAATGACAGATGAAAAATTTGTCACAAAAAACGTCAGTAATTGTAAGTTTTAGCGACAATTTTAAAAAAAAAATTTACAAAAAAAGTCACTAATTTTCAACTTTCGACGATAATTTGAAAAATTAGTCACAAAAAAAAATGTCACTAATAGTGGGATTTAGCAATAATTTATAAAAAAATGTGAAAAAAAGTCACTAATTGTCAATTTTTAGCGACATGCAAAACATCGTTACAAAAAATTATTTTCAGCGATGCTTTTAGTGGGACTAATTTTCAATAGAATTTAATGAGAATTAAGTCTAACTATTAGGACCTATTGGTAGTTCACCCTATAATAATAGTTTGATAGGGATTGTTAGGGATGTTAAACAGGCCAAATCACATATCAGCTGTGTTTGCGGGGAATAATAACATATGAGTGGAAAGATTTTTCAAATTTCGAAAGAAGTGAAAAGTTGCATAAGACTTATGAGAAGTGTATAGTTTAAATTAGGTCTAGGCATAGGGTTATTCGATTTGCGAAAACTGTCCAACCCGAAGCTTCCGCACTTATTTGGCCGGTTTTGCACAATCGTCAGGGTCAGATGCAGGTTGGGATTTTTCCTGTTTTGCAGGTTGCGAGTGGGTCACGAGTTTTACCCGCACCCGCACTCACCCACCCGCATCTATATACATTTTTTAGCTTATACCTTTTCTATAAATTGAATATAAGTCAATTGACTGATCCTAACTTGTGCTTATGATCTGTTTCCTTCTTGAAGTAAATTGGATAGATAAACTATAATTTATTTGGGATAAATCATTTGGAAAATAATGATTTCATGATAAGAAATATAGGCGGGGGAGGCCTAAAAATAATATTTAAAAAATAGGAAAAACCAAGCACAAAAATAAAATTTTAAAAGAAAAGCCCAATCCGCAAACCAGCTATACATCCGCGAACCTTATCTGCACAAACCGCAATCTGCACTGTAGGCAGTTACGAGTTCAATTTTTTTCCAAACCGCAGACATGCGTGCAAGTCCAAACCTCAAACCGAACTGTCAAAAACTGATTCGCGAGCACCTCTAGTTTAAATTGAGACTAATTTCTTATAATTTTTTATTAGGTCAATTAATCTAATTAAGTAATATTTGATAATTATTTAATCACATAAAAAAAAAAGCAACTCAAACTACCAATTGTTCAAAGGGGACTTACGTGTAGATCCTAATAGGTAAACTTATTATCCAATAGGTCCTACGAAAATTAATGGCATTTTTTATCAAACTTTTTTTTTTTTTTTAGGTACAACGGAAAGTAAGCATTTTTCATCAAACACTATTAAAAATCGTCACTAATTGTTAATTTTCAACTAAAATTTGAAAATTTTGTCACAAAAAATTTCACTAATTATAAGTTTTAGTGACAGTTTAAAAAAATCTTCACAAAAAGTCGCTAATTTCCAAGTTTCAACAACAATTTGAAAAATTCGTCACAGAAAAATGTCACTAATTGTAAGTTTTAACGATAATTTATAAAAATTGTTACAAAAAAGGTCACTAATTATCAATTTTTAACGACATATGAAAAAAAAGTCAACAAAAAATTATTTTTAGCCACGATTATACTAAGGTTTATTTTCAATAGAATTTGATGGAAATTAAATCCAACTATTAGGACCTATTGTTCAAATAGATCTGAACCATGCCTTTCTTGTAGCAGCCGACCCCACAATAACGCTCCGTTTGTTTTGGCAGAAAACATTTTTCCCATTTTTTGTAGTTTGGTATGACGAAAAATAAAAGTCAATAGAAAATATTTTTCATAGTCAACGGAAAATAAGTCTATTTAGGCGGAAAACATTTTCCGAACTAAACTTTTACCAATGTCACTACATTACCACCACCATCATCACTTCTACCACCACACCACTATCACTACCGTTGCCATCACCACCTCCACCACTGCCACCACCTCCATCCTATCACTACCATCGCCACAACTGTTGCCGCTGCCACCCCATCACGACTACCTCCACCTCCACCTCCACCTCCTTCTCCTCCTCCTCCTCCATATTGCCACCGCTACTACTACCACCACTAACGCAACTAGTGCATTAATTTCAAGAACGCAACCAAATATAGGAAAATGTTTTCTGCCAAAATAAATGGAGCATAAAAGTACCCTGGCTCTGCCCTAACTTTTAGGCACAACAGGATACGTACAACTGTTCGATTGATTAAATTTGGGTAAATTATAAATATACTTCTTGAAATTTTCTTAAAATATGGATTGTTCGTTATGATTTAATACTACTTTGTTAGAATTTTTTATTTAACAGAATTAACTCAAAAAATGAAATTTTAACTGCTCTCTAGTACAATAATAAAATTACCTGAATTTTTAATTAAAATAACTTTTTAACACCATTAAAAACTATTAATTGATTGGATGATTTATTAATAAAGAAAAATTTTACTATAAAATTAAAAATTTTAAGAGGCAAGATATAATTTCTCTAACTATAGGGACAAATCATATTTTAAACAAACTCTAAGCTTTCATTTGGTTTGAGTGATTTGGAGAAAAAAAGAAAAGAAACAGAGAGAATTGAATTTAATCCCTTGTTTGGATTACTAAATATGAGAGAAATGGAAACAAAGGGAGAGAAACACATTTCTCTCATAATCCCTACTTTCAATGTCTCCAAATGTAGAGAGAAATAAAACCAATTAAAGTATTATTTTGTTTGTAATACCAAAAACTACCCTTTTAGATATAAAACAATAAAAAACTATCACCTATAAAAAGGTTAATTCGGTAATATAACATCATATCGTTTCTTTTCTATTTCTTTTATGAGAAATGTCTCATCCTTCCATTGCATCATTGCAATTATACCTCTAATGAAGTAACAAACAATATCAACCAATTAACTCTCTTCAAACTCTGCTCTCCCATTTCAAAATTTTTGCCACCTCATGAGGTGTAATTAGGGGTGATGAAATGGGAGAATGTAGAAAAACTTTTCTGCTATATAGCTTAACCAAACAAAATAGGGGAGAAATCAATATCATTTCATTTCTTTTCTCTCTTATCTATCCAAATAAAAATGAAAGAAATTACAATCTTTTCGTTCATTTTTTATTTTTTTTTAAAAAAACGTATAACTTACTAAATCATTTCCCCCCCCCCTCTTATCTCCTAAGTTACCAAATATAGTGTAAAAGATATATTGATAATTTATCCTTTAAATTTTTTAGACTCTGATCATATAATTATAAATATTTAATTAGTTGTATTTCTTTAATATATAATCTATAAGATAAATTATATAATATAAACAAGGTAAAGTATTGAAATAAATTCAACATATACTTTTTTTTAATGTAAAAAATCCAATATTGATTCAATGACGGTCACAACAGGCTACTGTTCGGGACACAAGCAATATCCTCACCATGTCCCACATCTATCGTGGAAAGCATTTTTGATAATAAGGATAGTCTTGGTCTCCGCCTGTCATTTATGAATTAATCTAGGGACCTAGATTAACCACTCAAAAAATTCTGAGTAGGTGATTGTGTGGTTGAAATTAATTTATATAGTGTGCGATTTATGTGTAGAATAAATCTGAATCACAAGATAAAAATTTGGATTAATAAGGTTAGGTTCATAATATAACTAGTCATTTATAGGAGAAGTTATTGGTTAGTCCAGCGTCACATGATGTTTCAAGTGTATTGTGATTGGTAGTGGAGATGTAGTCTACGATTTTATATTGGGTGATTGGAGAACATGAAGGGACATAGTGATTTGTAATTAATCAGAAACATAGCCATACGGTGCCCCTTACCGACACTTAATTTTTCCATTTATAGCTTAGTCATTTAGAGCATTAGCATTAGGCTTCACAAATTTTCAGTCAAATTTAACCAAAACAATTACTATTGTATTTTAGCTAACATTCTTTTATATACACACTACATCAAGCTCAACAAATTTTCAATTGGTTGTCTGGATGTCCAGCCAGTTGTCTGACCGAATGTCCTTCTTATGGAAAAAGTTGTAGATTTGATTAAAGGAAAAGAAAGAATAAAAAATTAGCAACAACCTATTGTCCAGCTGGATATCCTCCTAGTTGTTTGGCTTTCTTTATATAGCCTGTGAATAGTACCTCTCTTGATGAAGCAAGGTACTGTAGCAATGGCAAAGTTCGCAAATATGTAGCGAGACTGATGGAGGAATGACTTTGCACCTTGCTAAGCAAATTTTGTTCTAAAACCATAATAGTCAGCCTGATGTGGATGCTCGGGTTGAAGGATGTTGTTATATGTTTTTGGAAGTGTGTGGAGACCCGCTATTGTAGGCGAAATGAATATTATTTTTTTTTTTTAATTACTTCTTATTTTTATTTGATAAACTCAATAAATTGAATAGACTATCATTGTCGACTTGGCTTAATTTTTTTTAATGATATATACAAAATGCTATACAAAGTAATATATATATATATATATATATATTATTAAAGTGGATGAAATAGTTACATAGTCATTAACATGAGAAAATTTTATTTTTACCCCTATACTTTATCTTGATGATCAATTACATCCCCAGACTTTGAATAATTTCAATTTTATCTCCAAATTTTTTGAAATCGTATTAATTTGCCCCCTAACGTCACATTTAAACAGAAAAAATTAATATATATATATATATATATATTAATCTTAAATTTCAAAATAAAGATGCAAACTCACTCACTTTCCTCACCTCTTCCACTTCTTCCCTCATTTGTTACCCATTTCCCACTCCGCCACCAAAAACCCAAGAAGAACCTAAGAAGAACAACCAATCAAAGCACATCAATCAAATATTTCCATGATGAAGAAAGCAGTATGTAAGTCTCTCTCTCTCTCTCTCTCTCTCTCTCTCTCTCTCTCTCTCTCTGTGCATCTTCCTAATTTCTCATCAATGGTGGATTTACTGAAACTGCTCTGTTCAACCGCAAGAAGTCCTCTCATCCATTCAAAGTCTTCTACATCAAATGGATTGAAACCCTCATGAAAACCTACATCTCTCTCTTCTGGCAATCAATCTCCACTCCCCCATTGTTGTCAAGTCTCCTCATCACCCATGTCGAAATACTCCACACCACTTCCAAACCTACTACGACGCCCTCGACATTGCCGACTCCGACGACATCGCCCAAATCCTTTTCCTTAATTGGTGAAACTCCCTTGAAAAGCCCTTTATCTTCTTTGGAAATCTCCAACCCTATCTCTTCACCAATCTCCTCCAATCATTCCTTAACGACAAAGACAAAGAAGACAAAATAACAAATTTGGGTTTTAAATTAGGGAAGATTCAGAGTTTTTCGATAAGCATTGGCATGTTGTGATGGCATGGAATAGTGTGAATGTAGCTTGAGGCTAATGGTGCTTGTGCTGGTGGCTAGAGCGAGAATTGCTCCGACAGGTTTTGCAGAGAGAGTAGGGGCAGAGTGGTGGTAGGGGCAGAGTGGAGGCGGTGCCAATTGAGGAAGGAGACGACAAGAGATGAAATTGGAAAGGTTGTAGTGACGCAGATGAGGGAGATGAGAGGTGTTTTTATTGATGCAAATCAGCTCCAGCAAAGTGTTCTTTCAGATATCTTGAGTGTTACTAGTTTGTGAAAGATGATGGCAGAGGAGGGAGGAGAAGGGTGGTGGAGGGATTTGAGTAATTTAGAGAATGATGAAAGAGAGGAAGAGAGGGTGAGTTTGCATCTTTGTTTTGAAATTTGGGGTCAAAATGTAATTTTTTAAACTTTTCCAATTAAATGTAACAGGAGGAGGCAAATTGATACGATTGCAAAAACTTTAGGAATAAAATTGAAATTATTCAAAGTCCGGGTGTGTAATTGATCTTTAAGGCAAAGTATAGAGGCAAAAATGAAATTTGCCATATTAAAATATCATAATAAATAAATACACTAAAATGTTGACAACAAAACTAAGGAAGGTGATGTATAAAAGCAAATAGGAAAGAGGGAAATTCTACATACATCACAATTTTACCTCTTTACACATATTTCTCATTACACACTTAAGAAATAATTGAAATTCTCATTGCACCCTTTATAATATCAAAACTAACCCTAAATTAAATCCTTTTCAAAACCACTACAAAATTTTCTCATTACACTATTCCTTTCGAATTACTCCAGTGTTATGTTATTGAACAAATTATATTTGTCCAACCATCTATTGCCGTACGTTTATAGATTCACTTTTCTTAAAATATCATTTTTTTTCCTTCTAAATTTATGATGGGCTTGTTCGGTTATACATTGCCAAACAATTTGGATTATTTTGGTGCCATGTTATCGAACAAACTAGATTTGTCCAACCATCTGTTACCGCACGACTACAAATTTACTTTCCTTAAAACATGAAACATCCATAAAAACATGGAGTGTACAAACATCCATAAAATCATTGATAAAATTTGTCAATATAAATATTTTCAAATTTGTCCATACAAACATCAATAAAAGGACATTGAGATGTTATCACAATCCAACTAAGTTGATAGTTTTAGTAATTACTACATTAGGGTTGACAAGTATATGGAATTGAAAATGTTCAATTTAGTCCGTTAACAATACACTACTAGCATTACAACAATGAATAGAAACATAATCTTTCAAAGCAAAAAAAAAAAAAAAATATTGTCAGAAAAATGAAATTGAAAATGTTTAGCAGTGAGTTACTGGACATGTACTTTTTGTTCGGCAATAGGTTACTGAACAAGTATTTTTTGTTCAGCAATGGGTTACCGGATATGTATTTTTTGTTTGGCAATGTGATTCTGAGTTATTTGATTTTGTTCAGTTTGGTACACCAAACAAAAGTCGAACAACTATCTTAAAAAATGAAACAAAAACATAAAATTAAAAAAAAAAAAACCACCATTTTACTTTTCTGATAGTTATTCATCACCATTTATTCGTCCATTACTTTCTTTTATTATCAAAACACTATGATTCTCACTTTTTGAAAGTAGATGTATAGTAGAGAAGAAGAAATGAGAAAAGAAGAAAATAAATAGGGATTGAAGTGTAAAATGATAATCAAATCTATTTAAATCTATTTAATAATGGATGTAAAATGATAATCAAATCTATTTAATTATTATCTTTTGTCTTTAAAAGAACTTTCACACATGAGTAAAATTAGGGGAAAAAAAATTCCAAATTTAGGGTGTAAAGAAATAAATGTGTTGTATAAGTAGAATTTCCTTAGAAAAGATTTGTAGTAAATTATGCTAATGTTAAACTCTATTGAACTCCGCATTCAAGAAAAAAAAAACTCTATTGAACTCAAAGAACACCTAGTAACAAAGGAACGATTAATATATACATTTCAGGAGCAGTATAACATATATTTTGAGAAGTTAAATACATCATAATAATTATGCAGAATGTAAGCGAGTGTATCGTTGTCGTTCTCAATGTACAATATTTTTTCTTTAGCGTAGTAAAATTTTGCCATCGTATTTGAAGTAATCATATTTTTCTTCTCAAGTTGAATATATTACCGGTGAAAGTTTAAGGGATGGCTCGTGCAATCGAGGGGTTGGACATCACTCGGTGTAGTCAAACACATTATCAGATAAATCTGTACTTCACTGTTCATAAATAACTATAGCATGCTATCATCGGATTGGTTATTAATTCAGCCAAATAAGAGTTGCAAATTCACTGTTTGAAATAATATTTTTTAGCTACCACCTTACATGATCCTAAATTACAGGGTTACTTTTGTTACAATTAGGCAACAATAGCCCTGCGTACAGTAACCCTGAACACTATAGGGGCTATTGTTGGATGGGTTGAATCATTAAATCAATTGATGG
The DNA here is from genome assembly GCF_055761805.1 of Camellia sinensis. Classification (NCBI taxonomy): domain Eukaryota; kingdom Viridiplantae; phylum Streptophyta; class Magnoliopsida; order Ericales; family Theaceae; genus Camellia; species Camellia sinensis. Next base: position 24,345,577 of record NC_138964.1, on the reverse strand, counting down.
GTTGAATTTGTGCCAAGGTGAATTCATGTCAATTGATGGGTTGAATCATTAAATCAATTTCTTCTTTCTCTATTTCATGATCAATGACCACCAAGCTTTTGTTCACTTTTTTCCTTTTTTGGACAACCATTTCAATAGATAGAAAATCCAAAATAAAAAATAAAAAATCTCCATCTTGATAGGGAGGAAAGAGACAATACCTTTAATTGAAATAGGTAGTCCCATCAGCACCCATTGATGTCCGGGCTAGGCAGTAAGGCCGTGTTGGTTTTGATGGCTCCACCGCCACCACCAGGATTGGCCTTGGGTTTAGGCCACTAAGGTTTGTACCTTAGTTTTCAAAATTTGGCCTAAAAATAAGGTTTTCAAATTCGTTAACAGTATATTTAAAATATAAATAGATCCAATTTGTTTTGTTGATTTAGGACTAGTCTAAAGAGTTCCAAAAAAAATTATTTGGTTCAATTAAAAAATTATTTAATCACAAATGTGGTCAGGCCCATTGAAAAAAATGAATTAAAACATATACTAGTCTTGCATAAACTATCAGATTTTAATGGAATAAATAATTGTACCCTAATTTTTTTAACCTGTGCCTTTATCATATTTTAATTGAATAAATTTTTCTTAATTTTTTTTGCCCTAATTTTGTTTCATTAAATTGTGTTCCATGATTTCTTTACTATCAGATATCAGATTGTGTGTTTTGTGTGAAAATTTGATTATATAGTCATGTTTCCTTTTCATTTATGTTTGCCTGGTGAAGCAAAATTATTATCCCACTTCAATTTAACGCAATGTGAAATCATTTATATTTGCTTCACACCGCTACAACATTTCATTAGTTAGATTTGTTGATTAATTAGTTTGTTTTGTTGATTTGAACTATACCTTTTGGTAACTGTTTTTTTTTTTTTTGGTACTCTGCAATGAATACATTTTTATATCTATTTTGGTATCAATAGGCGGTAGTGATGCTAAACAGAGTGATTTTTATTTTTATGAGTATAGGGTCCCTTCTTTTGGTTTCGCGTTAAGTCCTAGAAAACTCAAGGTTGCCCTGGTCACCACCACTGGAGCCACTAGTAGCAGTGGAGGTGGAAGTGGAGGTGGAGGTGGAAGTGGAGGGTGTGAGGATTTCCACGGGCTTTCTTCAATGGTTGCGGCCACGGTTCATGTGGCACTCACAATACTTGTGACCAGTCACCACATCCCCTAAACACATCCAGTTCTTGCTGTCTGTCCTCCTGTGCCGCCCCGGCTCTGGATCCATGCCACCTCTTCCCTAATACCCTGTTTGCAATACTGTTTATTGAACATGTTCAAAAGTTGAAACACAACTAGATCAAATCACAACACTTAAATACATAAACATACATACACATAATAAATAAATAAAAAACTGTACATACAAATTAGAGCTAGGTAATGATATCAAGACATGACAAATCTGATATCTGAAATTACAACAATGCAAGGGACTCGTAAATTTTACCCCAAAAAAAAACTCAAAAAAAGAGTATTGTGTAGTTTTTTTTATTTATTTCAAGTTTGAGTTCTCTTGTACAAGGATTACTTTTGAACCACACATCACAATTTGGGTTTTTCTGGACAACTATCATTTCTGCTGAAACTAATAAATGCATAATCAATTCAAGCAAGTACAGCAAGTACAGGGTTTTATATCAAAAATCAGGTAAAACCTAGGAAAGATTAATAAATATAAAGATCAGTCATCAGTGGATTGCTAGCTATGGAGAGTGTACGATGTAGTAACATTAAAAATCACCAACAACAAATGACAAAGAAAGGGAAAAAAATAATTTAATGGCGATAAATTAAGCACAAAGTATAATCTAGTAACAAAGAAAAAGAAAACATTAAATTTCACTTAAATCAGATCATCAAGATTTCATCTAGAAAGACAAAACCATATGAGATGTTAACCCCATCAGACAACACATCCATCTATGAAGCATTCAAACATATGAAATAACTTTGATTGGCAAACAAGAAAATATAGCAAAAACAATATATATATATATATATATATATATTTATTTTAGAGGTGAATAAGAAAATGATTTACAGAGTAGTACAAGGGAGGGAAATGAGAACTTACAAGAAGGATGATAGTGGGGAAAATGTTGAAGAGAGTAATGTGGAGGAGTAGGAGGAGGAGTCGCAAGAAGGGTTTCATTGAGTAGGTTGAGAAGTTGAGGACGAACACAAGAACCTGCCAACATGTGCCTGAAAATCAATGCCTGTAGCTGAAGCTCCTGCCACTAACCCAAGCTGAAGTAACTTCCCATCTCTAAAACAAAACCAAAACCCACAAAAAGAAAGTAAGTAAATTCATTGGTAGTAAAGGTTTATGGTGTACTTACAGTTCTCTTGTTGGAACTAAGCAACTGACAAAGCTCAATGTTTCTGGCAGTGCGACTTCCTTTTTTCATTGACCAGAACAATTGCGCATTTGCATTTATAATATAGAAGTAGGGCACCAAGAGAAAAAATCAATATAAATTCAAACACGATTGCTGATGCATAATGTAACAAATGTGAGTTGACTAATATTATATATCTTTGCTAATGCTTCTCTAGTTCCACACCAACATTTTTGTTTGATCAACAAAGAAAAATTTCATTAACAGCATGAAATTAAAGGTACAGGAAGATGACATGCATCGAGAGAGATTCAGAAAGTACAAAAATACGCCTACTACTGCTACTCACATCCATACAACCAACCCCTTGGCCTTATGATTTTTTAAACAAAAAAAAGTTAAGAAGGACTTAACTAGAAAATAAAATACATGACTCCCCACAAATTTAACCCACCAAATCACTAACACCTCTTTTCAACAAACTAAAATTATCTTTTCCAACACCCAAGCTGCTGAATTCCTCTGTTCAACCCAATTACTTTATTCACCATATCTGCCGCCCTCCCAATACCCACACCACCCAAACTAAATCTTTTCAACAACCCACACTGCCAAGACCCACGCCTATACTACTACAACACCCAATGCCCTCACCACCCATGCCCACACCAGGCCTAAGCTGCTGCAACTCCCAATGCCCACACCAACCACGCCTATGCTGCTACCCACACCATGCCTATACTGCTACAACTCCCAAAACTCACACCTATGCTGCTAAATCGACCGAGAAAACTCCGCAGCCAACACCGAAAAACTCCAACGCCTATGCTGCTGCAACTCTCCTGCTGAAGACAGATCATCTCCCACTGCCACCACTATCTTTTCCGCTGCAACTCCATAGCCAACACCGCTAACTCACACCCACTGCAGATCAACTCACTGACCAAACTCCCCTGCAACTCCAACATTAGCTACCGAAGACAGATCACCTCCCACTACTACCTCTATCTCTTCCATTGTAACTCCATAGCCAACACCGCTAACTTACACCCACTGCATAACCACACACCGACCAAACACCGACCAACCACTGGGACACCTCCATACATTTGGAAGAAGTTCACCCCTCAAACTCTCACCTAAAGAGGAGCGCTCGAATGAACACCAGATAGATTTGGATCGACTTCGACACCCATGTTTCTGCCCAAGCAAAGCATCGATACTTCTCCACCAATCTGAACCAGAGTTCACCCCTCAAGCTCCTACTCGCAAAAGAGCGCACGAATGAAGATCCTGGACGTCCCCTGATGAATCAGCTATAACGGGCCCCGAAACACCAAAAAATCGAATCTGCCACCGCAACACAAAACACACCTAGGTGGGAAAATGGGGGAATCAAGTTTATTGGAGGAAAAAAACTAACAAACAAGCGCCGGAAAGAGCTAGGCCAGCCGATCGCCACAGCCAAAGGCGGCGGCTGGCCGGCCCAAAAAGAGGCCTGGGAAGGAGGTTTTTAGAGAGAGAGACTAGAGTTCCACACCAACATTAGTGCCAAACAATTAGATTATGACAATTAATATGTGTAATTCCTCATCTTATTGAGAAATGTATTACGTATGGAAGAACCAAGAAAAATGTCTACTAACAACTTTCATATTTGATGATTTGATAATTATCAGCTGGAAATTATAAGGTGTGTCCAAGAAGCCATGAAACCATAAACTCTCATTAGAAATGGTTAAATTTGAAACTAACATCCAAAGTAGTGATAGTTCTTTTTGTCACAAAATGTCCAAACTTTCAAGAAGAGAGACAATCTTCATACAAGAATTTGACAGAATGTAAAGCATTGAGAGAAGATAAAAAAGGGTTTAGAGAATATACATATACTAAACTGAAGCTAAAATAGGTAAGTGTAGCATGGACTTGGGTCACGAACAATTAACTTTTACCAATTTGGTGCAACTAAGACAAATTGTCAAGAAAAATCATGAAGATACTTATAAAGACAAGGTGAAATTTAATTCTAATTGTATGAATTTCACCCTTTCATAGCATCCATAAGAAAATTCAAATCTAAATTAAGACAAAGATAATTATGAAACCTTCAATATATTTTGTATTCTGATTTTATTCAAAGTTTTCCCATAGGAAAATTCAAATATAAATTAAGGATAAGATACTTATCACTATGGAACCTTCAAATATTTTGTATTATGATTTTACTCGAAGTTTGTAAATAGGACAAGATAAATTTTGTCATTTTGGATCCCAGGGAAGTTGTCAATGTACAATTTTGAATGGCATATCTATGTGTAGACGTCCCCGAACGCCCCGGGAGGATGAGTCCCGTTCTGTTCTTTATGGGCTCACTACAGTTCGGGCTCTCATTGTCACGGTTCTTAATCTGAACCAAAGAGTCCAAATCCGGCAAATCGTTTTGAAAAATAGATTTTTAGAAAAGAAGTGTCAAACATGGATTGCTTTGCCAAATACAAAGTCACCACCTATAAATTTTATTTTGGGAAATTTAGGAAACCCTGACTCGGTGCCAAAGGCCACGTGTCCGTCATTACCAAAGTTGCCTCGGCTCGAGAACTTGGGTACGATTGGGGAAGGTCAGCTATGAGCACCCCCTCTCACCCGATCAAAGATCGGCCTCTACTAACCGTGATATCTTGTTTTCAAAGCATTATGTGTTCTTACTCCGGTTATTAGCCTAGAATTACTATGTTATGCAGCAAACAAGTATAGACCAAATCGCCTAAATTGGAACAAAACATTGCATGTTTGTTTTGAAAATGGTTTGTTACTCGCAAGTAGGCTAAAATGCAGGTTTTGCCACCCTCAAGTGGGCTTTAGAAAAGATGATTTTGCCACCATCTAGTGGGCTTAAAACTCACAGTTTTAATGCATTATTCCAATTTAGGTAATTCGACCTCCATCCACGGGCATTCAAGCAGTTATATCACATAAGCAAATAACCTCATGGTAAGCATGCTGTCATGGCAACACTCACACGCGTGCAAGGATGCTAAAGCATAAAAACTTACCGAGTACTCCGAGCCAAAATAGAAACTAGTTAGTAATCATATGCATGATCCTAGTTCATGTTAAGATGGCTAATGCAACACATGCAAAATGCAACTAAGACAGGCTTGGCTAATCTATAATGACATGTGAAATGCTACAACTAACACGTATTCAATTTGGAATTGAAATGCAAATGCAGTTAGAATGATGCGCCAAGCCCGGTGCATGCAAAACGAATGGATGGATACAAACATGCTATCATACTGTATGCTAATTGAAACATGCCCTAGACTTACCATCGAAAGCTAGTAAATAAAAGGGAGAAAGACATGAGGTTGGGAGACATACACACACTCACGCACACTTATTACACAATTGCCCTCACTTGGAGGGTCTGAATAAAATTACACAACCAAATGAATACTGCTAAATTAATTATTACAGAATTCCTAACTAATTAACAAATTAAATGCAGAAGGAAGGTGGCTGCAGCCTTGCCTCGAAATGTGTGAATGATGCATGCTTGACTCGTCTCGCCCGGAAACTCGTTGCCATAGCACTGCTGCCTCTGTTTTCACTGCCTTGCTCCTCTGAAAATTCTGCAAGTCTCCAAATCCCTTTTGAATCATCCTCTGAGTGCTCTAGGATGTCACCGGCCAGAATTAAAGTTCACCGGCCATGGTAATGGGATTATCGGCCAACTTTTGTACCACCGGCAAGCCACTGATGGTCGGTCGGCACTGTAGGTGGCCGGCCGGCCATTGCTTCCTGCAGAATCCTGCAGTTGACAGCAGCAGAGGGCAAGCAGTGTATGGCATGGAATTTTCAAGCAAATGTGAGCATGGCCACACTCCCTATCATGCAATGGACTCAAGGGAGCATGGCCCTCGACCCTCGGGCCATCAATTGCGCATTTCGACGCATGAAGGCCTAAGAGGCCAAGTTTTCCATTCAATGTAAAATACATGCAACAAACAAATGAATGTCAATGCCCTATCATGTTGAGCTCCGGGGGGTCGGTGACCAAGGATTGAGACGTGTTTTGTCACTTCAAGTACAAACACTTCTCAATCCTCATACTTGGTTTGACACCCCAAACGAAGCAAAAATGCAACGCATGTATGCCATATTCAATGCAAAGTGATACAACTCATGCAAGGCAATATGAGCATGCTAAGCTAATGCAACATGACACTATTTAACCATGCAAGCTAGACTAATGCAATATGGACATATCAAGCATACAACAAGACTATGTAGTGCCATTAACTAAACAACATGCAAACTTGCGAAAATGATACAATGTAAGCATGCAACCAATGCAATGCAACATGTAAGCATACAAAATATGCAAAGATGGACTTATATTGAAATGAGAGGACCTCAACCCATCCCAAAACAGTGGCCTAAAGATGATGCAAAAGGGGACAAATTATGCATGCAAGCATGCACACACCAAGGTCCATCACCCAAGCATGGAATGGGGCAAATCTAAGCACACATGAAGACAATATACTTGGACATTTAAACACTCATGTTAAACTCTGAAAAGCATGCAAAAGATGACACCAAAACATGCTAGGGAATGGATGTGAAAAATGAAGCATTCAAGGCCACAAAAAGGAGTATTCTACTACAACCACCCCAATCACTCATGGCATGAATCATGCAACCAAAAACAAAGTTTTAATGCACCAAAACGAGTCCCAAAACCCAATGTTATGGCAGCTCAAAGTCTCAAACACATAGGCATGCGCAATGCTCTATTTCAAGGCACAAAAGGACACCACCTCAAAGCATGAAAGGGGTACAAACATGGCTTATGGACTGAAACATGGTCCCTAATGATTCCAAATCATGAGAATAAGCTAGACCGCGCATGCTAGAGACCCACACACTTAAGGCTCACAAGCCAAACACATAGAAACCATACCAAACATGGCAAACATGGTCAAATCAGCACCCAACAGTCCATGAGCATGGCAAAATAATGCTAAAACCTTCATGAAGTTAAGCTAGAACATGCAAGCATCATGGCCTAAATGCAAGGCACATTTCTAGGCAAAATGGGGGAATGCAAGGCAAGTACAATATGCATGTAAAGGGCCATAAATCCAACCAAAGACAGAGGCAACATATGACCCAACAACACCCAAAAACCTCTGAAATGAAGCCAAGAACAACTAATCATGCATGCTACCCTTATGAGCCCAAAAGCAAAGACAAAAGAGAGACCAAGGGAGAGGGGTGTCCCTCCCCTATACAAGACTTCAAAACTCCTTCTTCACCACTGAAAATCCACTGGATTTTAGTGGTGAGAAGGCCAATACACCAAAGTAACCGAAGCTCAACAATGGAAGCACAAAAGGGGGCCAAACAAGGCCTTAGAGGGGGAGGTCGACCCCCAACACTAAAACAACCTTAATGAAGTATCTTAAGCATGGAAATACAAGACTTTTTTTAGTTATACACAAAGTCTAAATCAGTAAGCAAGATAGGTTAAAGACTAGTGCAAGATTGGAGAAAATAAAGCAAAAAGTGTTACCCTTGAAGAACACTTCAAGAACAGCAAGCTCAGCCTCTTCCTTATGGTCAAAACTACCTCATAAGGTGTCTCATTTTCATTGCATTCTGTCATTTTCTCGGTTTGCGTGCTCGTGTGCACGCATTTCAAGGCGACTCATTTAGATTGCATTCTGTCATTTTCTCGGTTTGCGTGCCCGTGTGCACGCATTTCGAGACATCTCATTTTCATAGCATTGTGTATGTTAGGATTATATCTTAGTTGCATTTCATGCATATCATGCATATTGCATCGTGTCCGGAATAGGAGTTAGCCCGGGCACGGGAAACGAGGTGCATTTCGTACTCCGAGTGACGGAATGTGTCTCAATTCCCCAGTCACCGACACTCCGGATTATCCATGATGGAGTTAGGTTTTAGCTGTAGTTTCATGCGCATTCACTCTATATTGAGTTGTGCATTTCGACTCATCGGCCATCATGCCTCGGTATGCGTGATTGGTGGCACGAGGTTCGAGACATGCATATATCTGTGAAAATACATTGCTATGCCCCTTTCCTGCTCTCTGTTGCAGCAAAACGAAGAATCAGTAACTTTTTGGAACTCGGCACGCTTTCCAAGAATAACTGCTAAACATAGGCTAATTGGGGCATTCCGGTGGATTTCCGCGCAAGACAACCCGGACATGCATCATCCATCAGAAGCAAGGCAGTCCCTGGCTTGCATGCCAGATTTATTTGCTTTCTTAGTTAATTCATTAATTAATTAGGAATTTGTAAATTAATTAGGATTTTGTATATTGTTTGGACTGTAATATTTGGACTGTATTATTTATTCGGACCCTCTGCGCGAGGGCACAACTGTAATAAGTGTGCGTGAGTGTGATGTATGTCTTTCAACCCCACGTCTTTCTCCCTTTTATTTACCTGCTTATGATGGTTAGATTAGGGCATATTTAAATTAGCATACAGTATGACAGCACGTTTGCATTCATTCATCTGTTTTGCATGCACCGGGCTCGGCGTATCATACTAACTGCATTGTACTTTCAATTTCAAAGTTGAATACATGTTAGTTGTAACATTTCATATGCCATCTTAGAATAGCCGAGCCTGTTATAATTGCATTTTGCATGTGTTGCATTAGGCATTTCTGTATACTTAGGATCATGCATGATTTCTAATGAATTCCTATTTTGGCTTGGAGTACTCGGTAAGCTTTATGCTTTAGCATCCTTGCGTGCGTGTGAGTGACTGCCATGAATAGCATGCTTACCATGAGGCTATGTGCTTATATGATATAACTGCCTGAATGCCTGTGGGTGGAGGCTGGGTTATCTGAATTGGAGTAAATCATCAAATGTTCTAAAGCCTACCTGCGGGTAGCAAACCATTTTCAAAAACAAACATGAAATGTTTTGTTCCAATTCAGGTGACCCGGTCTATATTTGTATGCTGTGCGCATCACATAGTAACCTAGGCTAATAAACCGGAATAAGAACTCACAATGTTTTCAAAAATTGATATCATGGTTAGTAGAGGCCGGTCTATGACCGGGCGAGCGGGGGTGCTCACGAAGTGACCTTCCCCAATCGTACCCAAGTTCCCGAGCCGAGGCAACTTTGGTGATGACGGACACGTGGCCTTTTGGCACCGAGCCAGGGTTTCCTAAATTTCCCATTAAAAAAACATTTAGGTGGCGACTCTGTATCTGGCAAAGCAGTCCATGTTTGGCACTTCTTTCAAAAATCAGTTTTCTCAAAACGATTTGCCGGATTTGGACTCTTTGGTTCAGACTTAGAACCGTGACTAACAAAAAGTCGAGTCCAGTCCGAGCTGTGGCGAGGTCCCCCGCGGGCCTGTCTACACATGGTAGTTCACCATTATAAACATGAGACCAAAAAAAATTAATTTGTAGTATGCCAAGTTTACACATGTTTGAGAAATAATTTAATTCCATTGATAATATAATAGATTATAAAAATAGTTTAGTCCTTAAACAACAATTTAATTTTTCAACAGTTCAGGGTAGGGGAACATTTACAAAAATATGTAGCATGCAACTACTCACCTGAACACGATATAATATAATCCTCGAATAAAGTATGAAAATACAACTAGTGCCCTAAACAAAGTATTAAAACTACACGTCACTACTAATTCAAACGTACTGAAAGATATAATAAACTAAGTAACCCTAAACTAAAGTGCACTAACACAGCTCAACCCCACTCGCTGTTATTCTTAAATAACACCTAAGTTCATGTTCTTCAAGATCTAAAATTACCCAAGACATGGGTTCAAATCGAAACTTAATTAAAAGTAACTTTAAGATAAAACAGAGATTTAAACAAGTTTTCCCAATCTATTCACTAACTTTGAAAATTAAAAACCCATTGCACGAAGTTCGAAAAATTCAAAAAACCCTCCAGATATGAACTAATATATCCTAAGTTTCAAGCCCAATTGGTTTTTACTTGATTTGCTTATCAAAATAACTATTTACAATTAATTGCACCCAAATAGGTTGTTTTCTACAGCACTTTAAAGAAATTAATAATTCTCATAGTATACACGAGCAATCAATGCAATGCCAAAAATGTAAGAAACTAGACTCGTATCCGGTTCTAATGACATTGATTTGAAAATTTTTCGATTTATACCCAAAGAGAATAACACTTTCAAAGTCACTGTGTTAAACCCGTTTTCTAGACAGATTTGAACGCACCAGTTAATATAGATTTCGACTCCCAAAAAATTATGAAAAAATTCAGATATGCAATTCAATATATAATTAATCTACTATAAAAAGTTTAGTTCAAAATTCATCCATTTGATATGATTCCTCGATTTTTAAAGTTTGTGGTTCTGTGCAGAATTTTTGGACTAAGAATTACACTCATTCTTTATACACATTTTATTTATTCAGGCTTCTTAACACTGTATATATATACAAAATACATAAATCTACAACCTCTCCATCAATGAACTAAATAATAGAGTAAGGATAAAGAACAAAAACAAAGAGAAGAAGGAAGATAGAGACCTACTGTACACCCAAAAATCCTTCCTTGTTTGCAACCCCTTTTTTTTATTCCTTCTTTTCTCTCAACCTCTCTCTCCTCGTGGCTATTGTTGCTGCTGTTATATATTCCATTAGTGTAGAAACCCCATTTTTTACCCATCTTAAGACTCAGATGTCATTGCTTGAGTGCTCGGTGATTGTGCATTTTGTGCTTGTTCTGAGGTTACGGAGTCTTGGCTGAGAGCCTTGCCTCCGGACTTCGGGGCTCTCTTGTGCTTTACCTCGATTTGCGAATCAGGTCCTGTTTTCTCTGTTTTCTCTTCCCGAAGGAAGGGAGAGGTCTCGTAGACCATCTCTCAGTTGCCGTAGGCTACGTTTCGTGGTCATAGGCCATTTTTCCCGTTTGGAAACCAGTTTTCAGTTTTTAATTTTCGGAGCCGTCGGCCATGTGCCTCGGTTCGGGACCGCTTAACTACCTCTGTTTGCTCTGGTTTTAGGCACACACCTTGTTTCCTCTCTTTTGAGGGACACTGTGGCCTGAGAGACCACCTTCGTGGTCACACGCCACTTCCGATACCTAACAGCCTGTTTTCACGGCCCTAGGCCGCGTGTTTTGGCCCCCGAACCCTTGTTTTGCATCGGTTAGGGTTTTTTTTTAGTATGGACCCTATTTTCATTGTTAGGAAGGTGGTAGTATAGTGGGAGACCAAAAATTCTTTTGAAAAATATTTTCTCTCTCCTGCCGATTTTCTTGACAAAAAGCCAATTTTTCTCACTTTTGGACCTTAATTTCTGGTCTCCCATACCAGCATTGTGTTGTACTCACCTGGGAGGCCACCAATATGGGTAGGCCGACCAGTTTTTCTTCCTGACCCTTGTGAACCTTGCTAGAAAGCTGGTTCTTCCCTATTCTGGGTCACATTTTCTAATTTTTCACCATGCAGCTGTATTCTATTCATCTGGGAGGCCACCTTTCTGGTATGGCCGACCAGAAATTCACCTTGACCTTTTTGAACCCTGGTCGGCCGACCAGGGCAAGTGGTTGGCCGACCACTTGAACTGGTCGGCCTACCTTCTGCTTTTTGGCCTTCCTAAGTGCTTCACAACTGTGCCAACTGTGAAGCATTGGACCCGCTGTCCGAGATTTTTGCCCTTTGTTTGGTCTTCTTATGGTGGTTTTCACACCTTGGCTTAGCTTCTAGGAGAAGTTTGCCCCTTTTGTCAAGCTTCTTGTGGAAGCTTGACTCTTTTGGTCTAGCTTCCTCAAGAAGTCAAGCTTCCACAAGAAGCTTGACCCTTCTGGTCAAGCTTCATTTAGAAGCTTTGACCCCCTCTTGAGGCTTCTCTAAGAAACCATAGCTTTCCTTTTCTATAAGAGAGGCCTCCCTCTCATTTTGCAAGGGTTGAACAATCTGGTATACACCCATTTCCCTTCCATCTCTCTACTTCAAGCCTTTAAACACCCTTGTTCTTGGTCATTTACACTACACCTCATAGCCTACCACCTCCACCATCCATTCCAGCACCTTGGGACTGATTTGCAGAGGTGTCTTTGAGCTTCAAAATCATAGAGGGGTGACCCTCTCACCCCTCATTCTCTCTACTAATTTTATTGGCCTTCCAAAGGACCCCCATTTCGCATGTTGTGAAGTCACATTTCAGGCCCAATTTTGTGAGTTCTAGGGTCTTCATTGACTCTATCTGGAGCCACTTTGGCCATATTTTATGTCTATCATGCACGTGTAAAGTAATCCTCCTTAAGGCCTTTCAAGGGGACCTTTCATTACATACTTCCTAGAGCCATTTCAGGGCCTTTTTGGTGAGTTTTAGGGCTGTCATAACTGAGCTCCAGAGTTGGTTTTTCTATTTTACATGTCTATCTTGTATGTGTAGAGTAACCCTCTTCTGGCCTTTCAAAGGAACAAACTATTCTTGCATGCATGGACCTCATTTCAGTGGATTTTTGGGGTTTATTTGACATGCCATGTTACTATTTTTAGCTGGTTTGGTGACCTCTCTTGTGCTTCATATACATGTAGTGTAAACCATGCTTACTAGCCTAAGTTGCATGTTGTTTTAGCCCTTCATGTTAGCGCTTTTTGGCCATGTTTTAACTAATATTGTGCATATTTTGGAACTGCCTTGGCTCTGTTTTTGTACTTCATTGTCAAATAATGCTTGCTTTGCATGATTATAGTTCAATGCATTTGCCTAGTTTTGTGTTTCGGGGCCTCTTTCATGCATTGGGTGACATATTTCCATGATTTGGGACCATTAAGCATCTCATTTTAGAGCTGGAAATTGCATGTTTGTATGCCATCTTTCATCCCTTACCATGCTTTGGTAGAGTGGCATTTGATGCCTTAGGATCGGTCCCTTGCATTGTGCATGTTTGCATGTGTTTCGGTTGCCTCATTTCCATCATATGGCCACTGATGTGAGTGTGGCTGAGGTCCACTCATGTTGGTGTAAGTCCATCGTGCATTGTGTATGCCATTTCAGTCTATAACATTGCGTATGCAAGGTTGCATGTTAGAGCATTGTGCATGCCTTGTTACATCACGTGCATTATGTATGCGATTTCAGTCCGTAGCATTGCGTATGCTAGGTTACATGTTAGTCGCATTGTGTATGCCATCTCATTTGCATTAGGTTTGGGATAGGAGTTAGCCCAAGCATGGGAAACGAGAGATGTTTCATACTCAAAGTGACGAAACGTGTCTCAATTCCCAGTTACCGGCACTCCGGATTATACATGGTGCAGTCTAGGCCTTGTCGTGTTCATTTGTGCATTCATTCCATATCAAGTCGTGCAATTCGGTCCCTTGGCCATCATGCATCGAGATGCGTGGTTGGTGGCCCGAGGATCGAGGGCTACGCTCCCTAGATCTTATGCATGGACGGGGAGTGTGGTCGTGCACACATTTGTTGAAAATACCTTGCCATGTCTCTCTCTTGCTTTGTGTTGCAGAAAGCTAGGGTCCAGGGGCAGAAAGTGGTCCGTCGACCACGTTTTCTGGCAGGCCAACCACCTTTTCGTGGTATCCACCATAAAGGGTGGTCGACAGGTGTTTCCCAAGCCAATAGCTGGTCGGCAGTCCTCCCAGGGTGGAGTTTCAGCCTTCTTGAGCCTAGTGCAACTTTCAGAAATCAATCACAAACAGAGGCGAGACGAGGCATCGCGATGGAATTTACCGACAAGGAAAATTGAGCATGCATACACCCTCCATCATTCCAGAATAGAGCTGAGGCAGTCCATGAATTTGCATGCTAGTTTATTTTTTTTCCTAGTTAATTTGTTAATTAATTAGGGTTTTGTAATATTTAATCATTTATTCGGATTGTATTATTTATTCGGACCCTCCAAGTGAGGGCACAATTGTAATAAGTGTGCGTGTGTGTGATGTATGTCTTCCAACCCCACGTCTTTCTCCATTTTATTTACTAGCTTTTGATGGTTAGATTAGGGGATGTTTCAATTAGCATACTTATGCTTGCATGTTTGCATTCATTCATCTGTCTTGCATGCACCGGGCTCGGCGCATCATACTAACTGCATTGTATTTCAATTCCAAAGTTGAATACATGTTAGCTGTAGCATCATCATATGCCATCTTAGAATAGCCGAGCCTATTGTAGTTGCATTTTTGCATGTGTTGCATTAGGCATTTCTGTATAGTTAGGATCATGCATGGAATTCTAACATAGCTTCTGTTTTGGCTTGGAGTACTAGGTAAGCATTTACGCTTTAGCATCTCGCATGAGTGTGAATGTTAACATGACAGCATGCTTACCATGTGGCTATGTGCTTATGTGATATTACTGCCTGAATGTCTGTGGGTGAAGGTTGGATTGCTCGAGTTGGAACAACTCGTTGAAATCCGTATTTTAGCCTACTTGCGAGTAGCAAATCTCAAACCATTTTCCGAACGAACGGATATGCAATGCTTTGTTCCAAATTAGGTGATCTACTCTATACTTTTGTGTTGTGTGCAACACATAGTAAGATTAGCTAACTAATCGGAATAAGAACACATAACGTTTTCAAAACTAGATATCATGGTTAGTAGAGGCCGATCTTCGGATCGAGCGAGCGGGGGTGCTCATAGCTGACCTTCCCAAATCGTACCCAAGTTCCTGAGCTGAGGCAACTTTGGTGATAACGGACATGTGGCCTTAGGCAAACGAGTCAGGGTTTCCTAAATTCCCCCATAAAAAAATATTTAGGTGGCGACTCTGTATCTGGCAAAGCAGTCCATGTTTGGCACTTCTTTCTAAAAATTAGTTTTTCAAAACGATTTGCTGGATTTGGACTCTTTGATGATTCATCGGTCTTGCATTGCACTCTGCGAAATTAGATACAGGACCATGACATTTGAGTCCTGAACTGTAGTGAGCCCAAACGAACAAAACGGGGAGATTTCCCTGCTGGGACGTTCGGGGACGTCTACAGTTTCTGGCGACTCTGCTGGGGATGTTAGACAACTTGACTCGAAGTCATGATATCTTGTTTTGATTACACTTATGTTTTTCTTTGCATTGCATGTGCATTGGTGCGCCTAGGACACCGTGTTTACCGTATGCTATTCCTGAACGCTTTGTCGGGGGCTAGTTTCGAGAAGCATGCCATAAGGCTGACCGGTTGCGGGCTCTGCCACGACGGGAACACAAACCCCGATTTTACCTAGGCACCCTTTTTGACCATTCGACCTAGTGCATATTCGGAATCGATAGTGACCATTCCAAGCTAGGACAGGTTGCTTACCCGATCATAGGTTGTTTGAAACCGCTGCGTGCGTAGTGAAACCCTAGCTTCTAACAAAATAGGGCAGGGAAACCATACCCCAACATAGGGGTGTTTTGGCTCTCACTTGCTTGTTATGTGCTTTTAGAGTACATTTCTACAGGGAATGCATGTATCAGTTTGCAAGTTTGGGTGTCAGGCCTGCGGGCACCAGTTCAGTATTCTGCGAATCTGTTATCTGCGAGTATCAGATTCAGTTTTTGGGGTAGTGATTTGGGGATAATGATCAGTGTTGGAGAACAGTATTTTCAGCTTATCAACTGTGTGTTGTGATGCCCGACTATGTGTTGTGTGTTTATTTTAAGCCGTTATGCTGCCCGTTTATCAAATGGATCAGTAGAACACGTCAGGAATGGAGGCAATGATGCGTCAACTCCAAGAGAGCATGAAAGCCATGCAGGAGGATGCTGTCCGCCAAGCGGAATTTTCTAAACAGCAGGCTACGATCATGGCCCAACAGGCCGAGCTAATCACCAGGCTGCAACAGCAAAACGGGGCGTCTACTTCGCATCAAGCTCCTCCACTACCAGAGGTTCAGGCACCTGAGGAAACACCAAATGTCCAGGGAGAGACGGACATTCAGACAAGGCTGGCTCCGCCCCCGATTCTACCTCAATTGTCCAAGGCACCTACGCCTATTAATCAACCAGACTCTCCTTTCGAATTCAAGGTCGACCCTACCGCATTGAAATTGAACAAGCTCGACAAGTTGTTCAAGAAATCCCAAGGGGTAAAGTCCATCCCAGACATTGAGGATGGGTACATTGACGTGGCTGTGACGCTACCAGATAGGTTCAAAATGCCACAAATCGACCGCTTTGACGGATCTGGGGATTTCATGGTGCATCTCCTGTTGTTCTCAGATATACTACGGCCGATGGGCCTCACCAAACCGCAGAAGCTTTCATTATTCGGCCGGACCCTGTCGGGTGTGGCTACTATCTGGTACACAAAATTAGAAGATGATGTCAAGAGAAACTGGGATGAGATGGCCGAGGCGTTCATTGCACAGTATTCTTATAACATGCAAATCGAGATTACGACCCGTGATCTTGAGACGACAAGGCAAGAGCCTAAGGAGAGCTTCTCTGAGTTCATAGCTAGGTGGAGAGCGAAGGCCTCAATGATGACCCTAAGGCCCACTAATAAAGATCAAATCCGGATGATTGTGCGCAATCTCCAGCCTAAGCCGATGCAGAAAATGATCGTGCTCCCTTTCCCTACCTTTTCAGATTTGCATGAGATGAGAGTACAGATTGAAGATGCCTTGAAGTAGGGCTTGATTGATAATGACAGATAGCAACCCAGAAGAACCTTCAACCGCAACAACAATACAAGCACCAGCAACGCCACAAATGCTAGAGCCTCATAAGTAAGCATGGTAACCATCATTCCCCCTCCAAGATCCATGGCAGCTACGCCTTTCTTCGGTGCGTCCGGAAGCAACACACAAACTACCAAATACCAACCTCGAGGCCAAAGAACCTTCACCCCATTATATATGCCCCTATCCAAGGCTCTGGGGGTATTAATCAGGAAAGCGAACTTAAAGCCCCTGGAGCTGAGGCCATTGCCAAATCCACTCCCTCCCTCTCATAACCCAGCAAAATACTGCGCATATCACCAACAACATGGTCACGACACTAACCAATGTTTTAGATTGCATCACGAGATTCAGGATCTCGTTGACAAGCAGGTGATTGTGCTTCCAGAAAAACCCAATGTCACAACAAACCCTCTTCCACCGCACAACCAAGCTCCACCCCCCAAATGTATCAACTTTATCCAGACTGGGGTCGTGACTTACGATCCTAGCATATATATTACGCTATCTCACCTACCAAAGCCGGAGGTGCTCCATCCTGACTACACTGACTTGTGCATGTTGGACATCTCCAGAACCCAACCTGAACCAATGGTGGTGACTGTTGAAGACAAAACAGGGGAGATTTCAGGGGAGAATGAGATTGTTGAGTTAGAATCTGAGGAATCTGGGAGTTTTGCTGAGGAGGTATACAGTCCGAGTGACTACATTCTATCAGTAGGCCAGGTCAGGCCAAATGTGGAATTGCCGGCAGGGGCAGAGCTTTGTGTGATACAAGGGGATGAATTTGGTCAGAGGATAGATGACTTGGCAGCTATGGAAGAGGACTTTGCTAACCTCAAATTTTTCAATGAACAAGATCCAGAGGGCATGGTTGTCAACTGGTCAGATTTTGAGGAGTCAGCAGAGGTCACCGGGTGGCTTGATGACCTACCAGATGTCGTCAACGAAACTCAGCTGGAATGGGGCCCGATAGGGGCAAGAACATCAGTTGTGGCAGGAAGGACCGGAGGTCAAAATGCATTGCCAGAGAGCACCGGTACTAAGAATTTCGCTCAGGACTTAGGCATTGTGAGTACAGGGAAAGTTAAACAACAAGCTGCACTGACGTAGTTGGAACAGGAAAGGTTTGGGGATTCTGAGAGAATCAGGAAAGCTAAGGCCCCAGAAGGGACTGAAAGTGCTGTCTGTACAAGGATAGAGAATGCTGCGAGCATGTGGATGAAAAATACTGCGAGTAGAATTGAACCGGAGCCGGACAGGTGTTTGTTGGCTGCCGATGGAATGTGGTGGGAGGACGATGATTTATGTCTTGCCCACACGAATGAGGATTGGGGGAGCAATCAACCAGATGATACCTGGTATATCGGTGAAGTCAACCATATGACCAGAAGCGGGCAGTATTTCAAGCTCCCGCACCTAGATCAGCCAGAGGCGTCTGGGAAGGATAAGGAGGCTGAGAAACAAAAAGAGAAGCAACTCGAAGAAGAGACTGTACTGAATCAGTTAAAAAAGATACAAGCAAACATCTTCATCTGGAGACTGCTTATGGCATCACGAGTGCATCGACAAGCTGTCTTATTGGCCATGGGCAAGCTCTCAATAGACACCACGCTCGAAGAGCTGGTGGGCTTAGTTTTTTTGGGAGGAGCTACCTCGATGTTGACTTTCTTCAGAAAAGAACTGCCACCTGAGGGTGCGAACCATAACATGCCACTCTACATCTCTGTGGAGTGTAGAAACAAATGGATACTCGTGGTACTTGTCGACACAGGGTCCGCCATCAATGTGTGCCCGGCGAGAACTGCATATGCAATCGGTTTAAAGACTGCAGACTTTGCGCCGACAGCCTAGGTGATTCAGGCTTATGACAACACGAGCCGAGAAGTAATAGGGACAGTGAAAGTTCAGACCACGGTTGGGCTGGGACAACATAAGATTGACTTTCACGTCTTGGAAGTTCCTACGACCTTCAATCTGCTTTTGGGACGGGCGTGGTTACACCAAGTGAAGGCAGTTTCATCTACCTTGCATCAGATGGTGAAATACCTCCATGGGAAGGGAGTGGCCATTGTTTTTGGAAATTCGTCGATCCATCCACCCCCAAAAGTATCTACGCCAGTCCTAGAAAGTGAGCACGGTATGGAGGATGTGTTCTTATCCTGTTTCACTCTGGCTGAGACCCAGGTCATGCAGAACATTTTGGTTGATAACGGGGGGTGTATGTCAGTGCTCAATCAGTATACCTCATG
This sequence comes from Camellia sinensis, assembly GCF_055761805.1. Taxonomy (NCBI): domain Eukaryota; kingdom Viridiplantae; phylum Streptophyta; class Magnoliopsida; order Ericales; family Theaceae; genus Camellia; species Camellia sinensis. Next base: position 24,326,230 of record NC_138964.1, on the reverse strand, counting down.
AACAAGCTTCAACACATCCCCGAGATGGGATTGGGAAAGAATGGCCGGAAGGGCGTTGAAGCGTTGGTCGAAGTGCCACACAACCTGCATACTTTTGGTTTGGGTTATCTGCCCACCAAGGAAGATTGGATAAGGAAGGGTAAGGAGATGGCTGGGAGAACCAGAGCAAAGAAGGCCAGGAAGCCTTATGAATTAATGCACCGACCCATCTAGGGTACCCTAAACGGACGCTTCATCCGGGAGGGGGAGGACTTTCCATTTTGCGGCTTCCCAAAACCATGGCTGAACGCGGAGAGGAAACGCGTGTCGGGGTTTGAGATCTTCTTTGACCTATAGTTATCTGGGGATGATGTTGCCGAAGAGCAGACAAACCCATCGGATGAGGCTGGGCAGAGCAAGAAAGTAGGTCTGAGGACGCCGAAAGTGAAATGGGGGTAGCGCTGGCGTGTCTACTTTCAGATCCTCCGATCAAACAGAAGTGCTTGGAGGATAACTTCTCGGTGTGCGTGATCGAGAATGAAACGACTGCGGGCCTACCAGCAAACATTTTGGATTCATCTATCGCACCCTCTCTCATTTGGCAGTATGAAGAGGGATTTTTGTCAAGAAGCACCAGGTCAAGTAGTGAGCCAGAATCTGATTCCACCGAGTCTTAAGAGTCGGAATCAAGTTCCAGCTCGGCTGAATCTGAGTCTGGTGATCCTGGGGTTGACAACCTGGATACCACAGTCCTGTCCAGGTCGTCTTTTTCCTTCTCTTTTGAGTCTGTTGTAACCGAAGAATCGGATGATTTGGATGTGCTTAATGAGAATGATGTGACTGTGGCTTTTGAGTACTTTTCTGTGCCTTTGATTTATTGCTTGAATCAGGACTTTCAAAATTTTGATAAAAACGACGAGGAAGAAATTCCTCCGATTTTGCAGGGATTAATTGATCAAGAGCAGGAAAGATTTGTTAAACCTTTAGTTGATGAAATCACTACAGTGAATATTGGTACTGAGAAGGACCCGCGGCTGGTCCAAATTGGGTCCACGTTGTCTTCGGAGGAACGCGAGCGCTTAGTCACTTTATTAAAAGATTTCAAAGATGTTTTCGCATGGTCCTACGAAGACATGCCTGGAATCGATCCTGAGATTGTACAGCACCGGATCCCTCTTGACCCCGAGACCAGACCCATTAAACAGAAACTCAGGAGGATCTGCCCGGCCTGGGCTCTCAAGATTAAAGAAGAGGTCACCAAGCAAAGTGACGCAAAATTCCTGCTGGTATCCGAATACCCGACTTGGTTGGCCAACATAGTTCCGATGCCGAAGAAGGATGGCAAGATCCGGGTATGCGTGGATTTTAGGGATATGAACAGAGCTAATCTGAAGGACGACTTTCCCTTGCCGCATATCGATGAGTTAGTGGACTTCACAGCGGGGTATGCGTTGCTTTCATTCATGGATGGCTTCTCAGGCTACAACCAGATAGTGATGGCACCTGAAGATTGAGAAAAGACTGCATTCACCACCCCGTGGGGGACTCATTGCTACAGGGTAATGCCATTTGGGCTGAAGAACGCTGGAGCTACATATCAACGAGCCGCAACCATGATATTGCATGACATGATCCACAAAGAGGTTGAGGTGTACGTGGACGACATGATTGTCAAGTCCAAAGAAAGAGAGGGCCACTACACCGCCTTGCAACAGTTCTTTCAAAGGATCAGAGAATTCTGGTTGCAGCTGAATCCTTAGAAGTGTACGTTTAGTGTTACAGCAGGGAAAATGCTAGGGTTTCTGATTACACAGAGCGGTATCGAAGTTGACCCTTCTAAAATCAAGGCCATCTTAGAAATGCCACCACCAATGACTGAAAAGGAGGTGCGAGGCTTTCTGGGTAAAGTGCAATTCATAAGACGGTTTATCTCAAAATTAACCTTGACTTGTGAACCACTTTTTGTCCTCCTGAAGAAAGGATAGAAATTCCAATGGGACGGCCGATGCCAAGCTGCTTTTGAACAAATCAAGGAATACTTACAGAACCCACCCGTGTTGTCACCGCCAGAGCCGGGGAGACCGTTGATATTGTACCTTTCAGTAACTGAGACTATAATGGACTACATGCTCACGCAAGAATCTGAAGACAAGGTGGAAAGGGCTATTTACTATCTGAGCAAGAAGATGCTAGAGTATGAGACCCGTTACACGCCGTTGGAGAAGGCTTGCTTAGCCTTGGTATGGGCTACCAGGAAGCTGCGGCACTACCTGTTAGCTCACTCTGTAATGTTGGTTTCAAGATTAGATCCCATCAAATATCTCTTTGAGAAACCAGCACTTACGGGTAGGCTAGCTCGTTGGTTACTGTTGCTCTAGAAATTTGATATGAAATATGTGACGCGCAAGTCAGTCAAGGGAAAAGCCGTAGCAGAATTCTTAGCCGATCATCCAGTGGAAGGAGGTGAAGCAGTTGAGTACTTATTCCCAGATGAGGCCATTTTGCATATACTTTGACGGAGCATCAAACCAGTACGGATGTGGGATAGGGGTGTTACTGATAGCACCCGACAATTCCCGTATCCCTCTAGCATTCAAACTCCGGTTCAAAGTCTCGAACAATGAAGCAGAATATGAGGCATGCATTGCCGGTCTAGAAGCAGCCCTGGAACTAGGGGCAAAACGGTTGGACGTCATCGGGGACTCGAACCTTGTTGTTTCTCCAGCAACAGGAAACTGGAAAGTCAAAGAAGAAAAGATGAAAACGTATCACCAAACCTTGGACCTGCTGATTCCTCGGTTTGGGAAGCTAAACTTCACTCATCTACTAAGAGAAAACAACAGGTTCGCAGATTCACTAGCAACTCTATCTTCCATGATAGACATCCCGTTTGGAGTCCGGATGTGTCCAGTCATTATCGACCAGAAATTTGTGCCGGCTTACGAATCGATTGCTGCTATAGATGAGGTCCAAGACAAGAACCCCTGGTATTATGATATTTGGAATTTCTTGGAGAATGAAGCATATCCACCAGGGGTTAAATGCGAAGGATAAATGGGCAATCAGAAGAATGGTCGTTCAGTTAATCATCTGCGGAGGTAAATTATATAAAAGAGGTCATCTGGGAATGCATAAGCTGTGCGTTGAAGCTGAAGAATCGAAATGCATGATGGAGGCCATCCATGGAGGGGAATGCGGTGCGCATATAAACGGGGTAATGCTAGCGCGAAAGATCCTCAGACAAGGTTATTATTGGTCCACCATGGAGAAGGATTGTATCGGCTTTGTTCAGCGATGCCACAAGTGTCAGATCCATGCAAACCGCATGAACATTCCGCCGTCGAAGCTGTACAATATGACTTCGCCATGGCCGTTTTCAGTTTAGGGAATCGATGTGATCGGGCTATCACTCCAAAGGGGTCGAATGGGCAAGTATTTGAGCTGTGTGTTCAGATTTGAAAGTCAGTGGGCTGTGTGTTCATTTCAAAGTTCGAGCCGTGTGTTCAACGTCAAGTATTTGGGCTGTGTGTTCAAATTTCAAAGTCAGTGGGCTGTGTGTTCATTTCAAAGTTCGAGCCGTGTGTTCAACGTCAAGTATTTGAGCTGTGTGTTCAGATTTCAAAGTCAGTGGGCTATGTGTTCATTTCAAAGTTCGAGTCATGTGCTCAACATCAAGTATTTGAGCTGTGTGCTCAGATTTCAAAGTCAGTGGGCTATGTGTTCATGTCAAAGTTCGAGTTGTGTGTTCAACATCAAGTATTTGAGCTATATGTTCAGATTTCAAAATCAGTGGGTTGTGTGTTCATCTCAAAGTTCGAGCTGTGTGTTCAACATCAAGTCTTTGAGTTGTGTGTTCATATTTCAAAATCAGTAGGCTGTGTGTTCATGTCAAAGTTCGAGCTATGTGTTCTACGTCAAGTTTGGGCCGTGTGTTCAGACTTCAAAATCAGTGGGTTGTGTGTTCATCTCAAAAGGTCCAGCTGTGTGTTCAACATCAAGTGTTTGGGCTGTGCGTTCAGATTTCAGAAATAGTGTGTGCCGCGTGTTCACAATCAAATACGGGTTGCGTGTTCAACTCTCAACAAGTGTGTGTTGCGTGTTCACAATCAAATATGGGCTGCGGGTTCAGAAATTCAAGTAATTGAGCTGTGTGTTCAAGATGCAAAACGAAATACTGTGTTATGGACTACGTATTCAGAACAAGCTGTGTGCTAGGATGGACTAAGTATTCAAAACAAGCTGTGTGCTAGGATAAGCCGAAGTGTGGTGTGCGAATGTGTTTAGAACGAGCAGATGAGCATGCATAGTGAAAGCATGAAATGCACAGAAAATGTAGAATACATTGCAAAAAATGTAAAAGTGAAGTACATACCCCCCGCGCCTGATAGGAGAGGTGGGACTCTAGCTCCTGCAACAACAAATCTACAAGCGCCCGCTCGTCAAAATCAGTGAAGTGGTAGAAAACCGCCCGTTGGAGGATGTGCGTCGGGGGGTCGTACCTCTCGGGAATAAAGGGGCGAATCGTCGGCAGCAGAGACATAATATCTGAATCGCCTCCGGCACCTGAAGGACCTCCGCCATGGGGGAAATGGCCTGCCATTTCGAAAAATCTGCAAAAAGGAGAAAAAATGAGCAAAATGAGCCAAAATTGGAAAAAGTCAACAAAAGTCAACTTCTGAGAAAATCTTCCAAATGTTGAGACAAACTTACCTCAAGTGGTGAAAATGACGAAAAGAGCTCCGAAATCAAAATCTAATCGGTTCAAAGTGAAGAAAATCGAAAGATTTCGCGAAACAACTTTGCGTGGGGCGGTGGAAAATGCGTATAGAGCGCAGATCTGAGAGGGAAAATGCACTAGGAAGGGAGAGGGACTGATTTCGGACTTAGAGTTGTGAGGAAAAGGTGTTTGGCCGAGTGCATTTAAAGAAATGAGGGTGAAAGTACCAAACTGCCCCGGATTTGGGCTAGGTGGTCAGTCGACCACCTTTTAGGATAGGCCGACCACCCCACTTCACCAAACCTGGTCGGTGGCCTCCAGTGGACTCCAAACCTGGTCGGTGGTGTTCCCAAGGTGGTCTCCAAGGTCCCTGCAAATTTTGGTAGTGATCAGAGTCCCCAGCACTCGAGAAAGTACAAAGAAAGTGCACTTTTCGTCGCGGAATCCCTCCGCGGGAACTTTAACTCCAACTTTCGATGCGTGTTTCATCGTCACTCGTCAAGAGCGAGGTGTATCCCTTCCGGGAGGTAAATCGGAGGCTGCGATTGAGTCACCCTCGTCGAAACTCGCATTTCTTTGCTCGTTGTTTTGTGTCAAATATGCGTTCAAGTTTGCATTTATCCTGTATTGTTATGCTCGTCACTTGCACTCTCATGCACACCACTTGAACTGTTGTGCACATTTCGTTGGTATTGTCATGCCTCCATGCTTAACTGGCATTGTCACGCATATTTTTCCTCGCATTGCGATGCACTTTTCCATCGGCACCACGTTTGTCTGCATTCGATATAGCGTTGGACATATGTTGCTAACTATGTTGTGCTTGTTAAGTTTCTCTCTTTTACAGGCACAATATTGTATGTACGGTTCATTTGAAGCTGGTACGACCAGACGAGCCGCGTAGGTATTGTATCTTCTCCGTGTGAGACATGGCGAGAATTGAATAATTCTCCGTATTCTTAAACTGCATGAAATGTAGTTGTTGCTTTGCATTCTTGCTTAAAACTGTTGCATTTATTGTGAATACTTGCTTCATTACAGCTTGCTGCTTTGCATGATCATTAGTTACATCCGGCTTTGTGCATATCATTCTGCATTTTTCCCCCGCCGGCGGGCACATCTTTGTTTATCTTGCCTGTTTGTCTAAGTCTTCGCCATTGTCAAAAATGGGTCGTCTCTGGGCTTTGACATTCACTCCCGTCAATTACGACTTCCGAGTTCTATCAAAGAGGGGCAACTGTAGACACCCCATTTTTGACTGACCTTATAACTCAAACGTCATCGATTGAGTGCTCGGTGATGAAGCATATTCTGCTCGTTCTGAAGTTGCAGAGTCTCGGCTGCGAGCCATGCCTCCGGACTTCGGGGATCTTTTGTGATTTGCCTCGGTTTGCAAACCAAGTCCCGTTTTCTCCGTTTTCTTTCCCCGAAGGGAGGGAGAGGTCTCGTAGACCATCTCTCAGTGGCCGTAGGCTACGTTTCGTGGTCGTAGACCATTTTTCCCGTTTGGAGACCAGCTACCGATTTTCGGAGCTGTCGGCCGTGTGCCTCGGTTCAGGACCGCTTAACTACCTCTGTTTGCTCCGATTTTTGACACACACCTTGTTTCCTCTCTATAGAGGGACACTGTGGCCCGAGAGACCACCTTCGTGATCGCACGCCACCTCTGGTGCCTAACAGCCTGTTTTTGGGGTCCTGGGCCGTGCGTTTTGGCCCCCGAACCCTCGTTTTGCATCGGTTAGGGTTCTTTTTTGGCATGGACCCCATTTTCATTGTTAGGAAGGTGGCAGTATAGTGGGAGACCAGAAATTCTTTTGAAAAGTATTTTCTCTCTCGTCCAGCCGATTTTCTTGACAGAAAGCTTTTTTTTCTCACTTTTGGACCTTAATTTCAGGTCTCTCATACCAACATTGTGTTGTACTCACCTGGGAGGCCACCAATATGGATAGGCCGACCAGCTTTCTTCCTGACCCTTTTGAACCTTGCTAGAAAGCTGGTTTTTCCCTCTTCTGGGTCACATTTTTTGGTTTTTCACCATACAGCTATATTCTACTCATCAGGGAGGCCACCTTTCTGGTATGGCCGACCAGAAATTCACCTTGACCCTTTTGAACCCTGGTCGGCCGACCAGGGCAAGTGGTCAGCCGACCACTTGAACTGGTCGGCCTACCTTCTGCCTTTTGGCCTTCCCAAGTGCTTCACAGCTGTGCCAGCTGTGAAGCAGTTGACCCACTATCCGACATTTTAGCCCTTTGTTTGGTCTTCTTAAGGTGGTTTTGACACCTTGGCTTAGCTTCTAGGAAAAGTTTCCCCCTTTTGTCAAGCTTCTTGAGGAAGCTTGACCCTTTTGGTCTAGCTTCCTCAAGAGGTCAAGCTTCTTTTAGAAGCTTTGACCCCCTCTTGAGGCTTCTCCAAGAAGCCATAGCTTTCCTCTTCTTTAAGAGAGCCCTCTCTCTCATTTTGCAAGGGTTGAACAATCTTGGCTAAGGCATACACCCATTTCCCCTCCATCTCTCTACTTCAAGCCTTCAAACACCCTCGTTCTTGGTCATTTACACTACACCTCATAGCCTACCACCTCCACCATCCATTCCAGCACCTTGGGACTGATTTGCAGAGGTTGAAGGTTCACCAACTTGGTCCAGAAGTTGCTGCATTGCTGTGCTACAAGGGTAAGTCTCCATTTCCCCTTTTCTTGTATTATTTTGCTATATACTTTAGCCCTATTTGCTAGCATTTTTGGACTTCGATATAAACTGTAAAGTGTCTTATTTTGAGCTCCCCTTGAAGTTTGATTAAGGACACTTTTCTGCTTGAGGGCACCTACCTCCTTGTATGCTTCATCTCTCTTTTAGGGCTTATTTTGCATGATATCTTAGCCTTACTTGCAAGCATTTCTGAGATTTTCCATGAACTAAAAAATGTCTTATTTTGAGACCCTCTTGAAGTTTGATTAAGGAAATTTTTCTGTTTGGGTTCATCTTCCCCTTTGCAAGCTTCATTTCCTCATGATTAGGGCTATGCATTAGAGCATTTGCATTGGCCTTGGTTTGGCCTCTTAGGACACTGAAATCTAGTGGATTTTCAGTGGCTTAGATGTGTCTTTGAGCTTCCAAATCATAGAGGGGTGACCCTCTCACCCCTCATTCTCTTTACTAATTTTATTGGCCTTCAAAAGGACCCCCATTTTACATGTTGTGAAGTCACATTTCAGGTTCAATTTTGTGAGTTTTAGGGCCTGCGTTGACTCTATCTGGAGCTCCTTTGGCCATATTTTATGTCTATCATACACGTGTAGAGAAATCATCCTTAAGGCCTTTCAAGGGGACCTTTCATTACATACTTCCTTGAGCCATTTTAGGGCCTTTTTGGTGAGTTTTAGGGCTGTCATAACTAAGCTCCAGAGATGGTTTTTCTATTTTACATGTCTATCTTGTATGTGCAGAGTAACCCCTCTTGTGGCCTTTCAAAGGAACACACTATTCTTGCATGCATGGACGTCATTTCAGTGAATTTTTGGGGTTTATTTGACATGTCATGTTACAGTTTTTAGCTGGTTTAGTGACCTCTCTTGTGCTTCATATACATGTAGTGTAAACCATGCTTACTAGCCTAAGTTGCATGTTGTTTTAGCCCTTCATGTTAGCCCTTTTTGGCCATGCTTTGAACTAATATTGTGCATATTTTGGGACTGCCTTGGCTCTGTTTTTGTACTTCATGATCAAATAATGCTTGCTTTGCATGATTATAGTTCAATGCATTTGCCTAGTTTTGAGTTTCGGGGCCTCTTTCATGCATTGGGTGACATATTTCCATGATTCGGAACCATTAGGCATTTCATTTCAGAGCTGGAAATTGCCTGTTTGTATGCCATGTTTCATCCCTTACCATGCTTTGGTAGAGTGGCATTTGATGCCTTAGGATCGGTCCCTTGCATCGTTCATGTTTGCATGTGTTTTGGTTGCCACATTTCCATCATATGGCCACTGATGTGAGTGTGGCTGAGGTCCACTCATGTTGGTGTAAGTCCATCGTGCATTGTGTATGCCATTTCAGTCTATAGCATTGTGTATGCTAGGTTGCATGTTAGAGCATTGTGTATGCCATGTTACATCACGTGCATTGTGTATGCCATTTCAGTCCGTAGCATTGCGTATGCTAGGTTACATGTTAGTCGCATTGTGTATGCCATCTCGTTTGCATTGTGTTTGGGATAGGAGTTAGCCCAAGCACGGCAAACGAGGAATGTTTCGTACTCAAAGTGACGAAACGTGTCAGAATTCCCAGTTGCCGACACTCCGGATTATACGTAATGAAGTCTAGGCCTTGTCGTGTTCATTTGTGCATTCATTCCATATCAAGTCGTGCAATTCGGTCCCTTGGCCATCATGCATCGAGATGCGTGGTTAGTGGCTCTAGGATCGAGGGCTACGCTCCCTAGAGCTTATGTAAGAACGGGGAGTCTGGTCGTGCACGTATTTGTTGAAAATACCTTGCCATGTCTCTCTCTTGCTTTGTGTTGCAGAAAACCAGGATCCAGGGGCAGAAAGTGGTCGGCCGACCAGGTTTTTTGGCAAGCCGACCACTTTTTCTTGGTATCGACCATAAAGGGTGGTCGGCAGGTGTTTCCCAAGCCAATAGCTGCTCGATAGTCCTCCCAGGGTGAAGTTTCAGCCTTCTGAAGCCTTGTGCAACTTTCGGAAATCAATCGCAAACAGAGGCGAGACGAGGCATTGCGATGGAATTTACCGACAAGGCAAATTGAACATGCATACACCCTCCACCATTCCGGAACAGAGCTGAGGCGGTCCATGAATATGCATGCTAGTTTATTTGTTTTCCTAGTTAATTTGTTAATCAATTAGGGTTTTGTAATATTTAATCCCCCCGTTTTGTTCGTTTGGGCTCACTACAGTTCAGGACTCAAATGTTACAGTCCTGTATCTAATCTCACAGAGTGCAATGCAAGACCGATGAATCATCAAAGAGTCCAAATCCGGCAAATCATTTTGAAAAACTGATTTTTAGAAAGAAGTGCCAAACATGGACTACTTTGCCAGATACAGAGTTGCCACCTAAATATTTTTTTATGGGGGAATTTAGGAAACCCTGACTCGTTTGCCTAAGGCCACATGTCTGTCATCACCGAAGTTGCCTCGGCTCGGGAACTTGGGTACGATTGGGGAAGGTCAGCTATGAGCACCCCCGCTCACCCGATCGGAAGATCAGTCTCTACTAACCATGATATCTAGTTTTGAAAACATTATGTGTTCTTATTCTGATTAATTAGCTAATCTTACTATGTGTTGCGCACAACACAAAAGTATAGACTAGATCGCCTAATTTGGAACAAAGCATTGCATATCCGTTCGTTCGGAAAATGGTTTGAGATTTGCTACTCGCAAGTAGGCTAAAATATGGATTTCAACGAGTTGTTCCAACTCAAGCAATCCAACCTTCACCCACAGGCATTCAGGCAGTAATATCACATAAGCATATAGCCACATGGTAAGCATGCTGTCATGTTAACATTCACACTCATGCGAGATGCTAAAGCGTAAATGCTTACCTAGTACTGCAAGCCAAAACAGAAGCTATGTTAGAATTCCATGCATGATCCTAACTATACCGAAATGCCTAATGCAACACATGCAAAAATGCAACTACAATAGGCTCGGCTATTCTAAGATGTCATGTGATGATGCTACAGCTAACATATATTCAACTTTGGAATTGAAATACAATGCAGTTAGTATGATGCGCCGAGCCCGGTGCATCCAACACAGATGAATGAATGCAAACATACAAGCATAAGTATGCTAATTGAAACATGCCCTAATCTAACCATCATAAGCTGGTAAATAAAAAGGAGAAAGACGTGAGGTTGGAAGACATACATCACACACACGCAGACTTATTACAATTGTGCCCTCGCTCGGAGGCTCCGAATAAATAATACAGTCTGAATAAATGATTAACTATTACAAAACCCTAATTAATTAACAAATTAACTAGGAAAACAAATAAACTAGCATGCAAATTCATGGACCGCCTTAACTCTGTTCCGGAATGATGGAGGGTGTATGCATGCTCAATTTGCCTTGTCGGTAAATTCAATCGTGATGCCTCATCTCGCCTCTATTTGCGATTGATTTTCGAAAGTTGCACAAGGCTCCAGAAGGCTGAAACTCCACCCTAGGAGGACTGTCGACCAGCTATTGGCTTGGGAAACACCTATCGACCACCCTTTATGGTGGATACCAAGGAAAGGTGGTCGGCCTGCCAGAAAACCTGGTCGGCCGACCACTTTCTGCCCCTGGATCCTGGTTTTCTACAACACAAAGCAAGAGAGAGACATGGCAAGGTATTTTCAACAAATGTGTGCACGACCACACTCCCCGTCCTTGCATAAGCTCTAAAGAGCGTAGCCCTCGATTCTTGAGCCACCAAACACACATCTCGATGCATGATGGCCAAGGGACCGAATTGGACGACTTGATATGGAATGAATGCACAAATGAACACAACAGGACCTAGACTCCATCATGTATAATCTGAAGTGTTGGCAACTAGGAATTGAGACACGTTTCGTCACTTTGAGTACGAAACATCCCTTGTTTCCCGTGCTTGGGCTAACTCCTATCCCAAACACAATGTAAATGAGATGGCATACACAATGTGACTAACATGTAACCTAGCATACCCAATGCTACGGACTGAAATGGCATGCACAATGCACGTTATGTAACATGGCATACACAATGCTCTAACATGCAACCTAGCATACACAATGCTATAGACTGAAATGGCATACACAATGCACGATGGACTTACACCAACATGAGTGGACCTCAGCCACACTCACATAAGTGGCCATATGATGGAAATGAGGCAACCGAAACACATACGAACATGCACGATGCAAGGGACCGATGCTAAGGCATCAAATGCCACTCTACCAAAGCATGGTAAGGGATGAAAGATGGCGTACAAACATGCAATTTCCAGCTCTGAAATAAGATTCTTAATGATCCCGAATCATGGAAATATGTCACCCAATGCATGAAAGAGGCCCCGAAACTCAAAACTAGGCAGATGCATTGAACTATAATCATGCAAAGCAAGCATTATTTGATCAAGAAGTACAAAAGCAGAGCCAAGGCAGTCCCGAAATATGCACAATATTAGTTCAAAGCATGGCCAAAAAGTGCTAACATGAAGGGCTAAAACAACATGCAACTTAGGCTAGTAAGCATGGTTTACATGACATGTATATGAAGCACAAGAGAGGTCACCAAACTAGCTAAAAATAGTAACATGGCATGTCAAATAAACCCCCAAAACCCTCTGAAATGTGGTCCATGCATGCAAGAATAATGTGTTCCTTTGAAAGGCCACAAGAGGGGTTACTCTACACATACAAGATAGACATGTAAAATAGAAAAACCAACTCTAGAGCTCAGTTAGGACAGCCCTAAAACTCACCAAAAAGGCCCTGAAATGGCTCAAGGAAGTATGTAATGAAAGGTCCCCTTGAAAGGCCTTAAGGAGGATTGCTCTACACGTTCATAATAGACGTAAAATATAGCCAAAGGGGCTCTGGATAGAGTCAAGGAATACCCTAAAACTCACAAAATTAAGCTAGAAATGTGACTTCACAACATGCGAAATGGGGGTCCTTTGGAAGGCAAATAAAATTAGTAAAGAGAATGAGGGGTGAGAGGGTCACCCCGCTATGATTTTGAAGCTAAAAGACACTTCTAAGCCACCAAAAATCCACTAGATTTCAGTGGCTAAGAGGCCAAGCCAAGGCCAATGCAAATGCTCTAATGCATAGCCCTAATCATGAGGAAATGAAGCATGCAAAGGAGAAGATGACCCCAAACAGAAAAATTCCCTTAATCAAACTTCAAGAGGGGATCAAAATAAGACATTTTTTAGTTCATGGAAAATCTCATAAATGCTTGCAAGTAAGGCTAAGATATCGTGCAAAATATGCCCTAAAAGAGAGATGAAGCATACAAGGAGGTAGGTGACCTCAAACAGAAAAGTGTCCTTAATCAAACTTCAAGAGGAGCTAAAAATAAGATACTTTACATTTTATGTCAAAGTCCAAAAATTCTAGAAAATAGGGCTAAAGTATATAGCAAAATAATGCAAGAAAAGGGGAAATGGAGACTTACCCTTGTAGCACAGCAATGCAGCAACTTCTGGACCATGTTGGTGAACCTTCAACCTCTGCAAATCAATCCCAGGGTGCTGGAATGGATGGTGGAGGTGGTAAGCTATAAGGTGTAGTGTAAATGACCAAGAACAAGGGTGTTTGAAGGCTTGAAGTAGAGAGATGGAGGGGAAATGGGTGTATGCCTTAGCCAAGATTGTTCAACCCTTGCAAAATGAGAGGGAGGCCTCTCTTATAGAAGAGGAAAGCTATGGCTTCTTGGAGAAGCCTCAAGAGGGGGTCAAAGCTTCTAAAAGAAGCTTGACAAAAGAGGCAAACTTCTAGAAGCTAAGCTAAGGGGTCAAAACCACCTTAAGAAGACCAAACAAAGGGCTAAAATCTCGGATAGTGGGTCAAATGCTTCATAGCTGGCACAGCTGTCAAGCACTTAGGAAGGCCAAAAAGCAGAAGGTTGGCCAGCTAGTTCAAGTGGTCGGCTGACCAGGGGTCAAAAGGGTCAAGATGAATTTTTGGTCGGCCATGCCAGAAAGGTAGCCTCCCAGATGAGTAAAATACAGCTGCATGGTGAAAAACCAGAAAATGTGACCCAAGAGAGGGAAAAACCAGCTTTCTAGCAAGGTTCAAAAGGGTCAGGAAGAAAATTTGGTCGGCTTACCCATATTGGTGGCCTCCCAGGTGAGTACGACACAATGCTGGTATGGGAGACCAGAAATTAAGGTCCAAAAGTGAGAAAAACCAACTTTTTGTCAAGAAAACCGGCTGGAGGAGAGAGAAAATATTTTTCAAAAGAATTTCTGGTCTCCCAGTATACTACCACCTTCCTAGCAATGAAAATAGGGTTCATGCCAAAAAAGAACCCTAACCAATGCAAAACAAGGGTTTGGGGGCCAAAACGCGCGGCCTGGGACCCCGAAAACAGGCTGTTAGGCACCGGAGGTGGCGTGCGACCACGAAGGTGGTCTCTCGGGCCACAGTGTCCCTCTATAGAGAGGAAACAAGGTGTGTACCAAAAATCGGAGCAAACAGAGGTAGTTAAGCGGTCCCGAACCAAGGCACACGGCCGACGGCTCGGAAAACTGGTAACTGGTCTCCAAACGGAAAAAATGGCCTAGGACCACGAAACGTATCCTATGGCCACTGAGAGATGGTCTACGAGACCTCTCCCTTCCTTCAGGGAAAGAAAACAAAGAAAACAGGACCTGGTTCGTAAACTGAGGCAAAGCACAAAAGAGCCCCGAAGTCCGGAGGCAAGGCTGGCCGCCGAGACTCTGCAACTTCAGAACGAGCACAATATGTATCATCACCAAGCGCTCAATCGATGACATCTAAGTCTTAAGGTTAGTCAGAAATGGGGTGTCTACAATTAGGCAACCTAGGGTTACATTATGTATCTAAACAAAAAGGCTCTAAAATATTATCTTTGGTTTTAATTTTTTTCTGTCACCATTAATTTAAATAAAATACAAATATTATTAGATCAAATATACTTACTAATTTGAAACTTAATTTAATTTAATTTTTTTATTTTTTTTAAATAATAAATCTTGCCTTTAAATTAAAGACTTTCACCATAAATTTATTTTAGGTCTTAAAATTAATTAAAAGACCCTCCAAATATTGAATTTGCACTTTAGGATTCACCACCAAAATATTTGAGATTTGTAAATTTTTATTATCTAATTATTTATTTTATTTTTATATTCGGGTTCCCACAGACATAGTGTAAAAAAAAAACGAGGGGCACAATCGATACAATTAAAATATTGGTTTCAAATTGACAAGTGACATATTAACCAAATATTATTAATCTTTACAAAGAGTTTCTAAAAAAACAAAAAAAATTTAGAGCACCGGACATTGAGGGTGGGCATCGGCCCGCTAGCCCGTCCAACCCAACACTAGTTTCGTAGGACTTGGATATTATTTTAGCCCATAGGGCTTGGTTGGGCTAATATTTTCAGCCCGATAAATTAATGGGTTGGGTTTGGGAAATGCATTTCTGTCCCGGCCTAGCCCGCTACATATTTTATTCAATAATGAATTAATTTATATAATATATTGAAAATAGTTATACCTTTTATTGTTGCCATTCGGGTTGTTCTTAGAAAACTTTCTCTAAAACAATTTTTTTGTGTATATCAGTGCCTGCCTAGATGTCTGTGTATCACTTGGAACATGGTTCGTTACTCTCCAGAGGGCTTTGTGTGTGTAATTTTTTCAATTGATTTCTTAAATTAGTTACCAATTATTGAATTCATTTATTTACTAAATTCATCTTTTAATCTGTATTTGTTTTCAACTGTTTGTAAGCAGCTTGTTGTTTTATAGGCCTTTAATAGATATTAGATGGTTTTTTTTTATTATTATTTATATGGCCTGATGAATGGGCTTAGGAATTATAATTTATTTAGAGCTGGACTTAGGTTGATTATGGAGGCCCGATGTTAAGGCTGGATGGGTTAGAACAGATACAAAATCCCTTATTAACTAATGCAAGTCCAATCCAAACCTAACCTGATCCAGTGAATGACCACCCCTATTAAACACGCCATGATACATTAATATGCTAACTAAATTTTAAATAAAATATATAGGCTTAAGAAGTTCAAACATAGAAGTAACAATTTATGACAAGTTATAAAGCATCAAATAAAATTCACTCCACTAGAAGATAATAATGTGATCTGAAACAACTCTTGATAAAGAGAGCAATGATCCTAGTTAAAAATATATTGGGTCTGACTGAATTTAATTGAATTCTATTAAAAACTTCTTAATCTTCAAAATAACAATAAATCATTATTTTCATACTAAACACTTTAGAAGTTGTATGTCGGACATGATAGTTTTAAGAATTGCATGAATCGTAAAAATTAAATCAAATCGTGAGTCAATTGTGAATTATGTGATTCACTATAGATTCACTTCTAAAATAGATTCATCAATGGATTCTTATCAATTTTGTAAAAATTGTGAATTGAATCATAACTCAAATCGTGAATTGTAAGATTTTGATAACATAGGTTTTTCTGACACTCAAGGTCCCTCAAAATAGTGTGCTTGGGACGTAGGGTTCATGTTTTTTGTGGCAACCATTTTTTGAGACAAATTTGCTCTTGCAGTGTAAAGATGCCAGAAATCTATGCAACATTCCATAGTCGTATTATCCATAACCATGAAATTTGAATTATTATTTTATTATTATTTGTTTTTAAATATTTTTTGTTAAGGATTGAATGCTTGCTATAGTTGTTTCCTTTTTGTCAGTTGTAACCTTAGTAGCTGAATTGGAAGCCTTTTAGTGACATTCGTCTTAAATTGCTTTAATCCTGGGCATGATTGTAACATATGGTTTCTTAAATGGCTTGTTCCTTTCCTATTGCCCCTAGCTAAATCTTTCCTGCAATGCTTACATGCGGCTATGTGTCCATTTAGCCATTTAAAATTTTCAAAGTCATTCCATACTTTGACGTTGATATTCAACTCCTCTTTGTAGCTTTTTGAGATGCATCCTCACCCAACTCGACCACATCATTCTTGCCAAAAAAAAGTTGATTACAATCCTTAAAACATTTTTCAGCTCAAGAAATCAAATATGCAATGCCCAAGAAATCAAACATAAATCCCTTGAACGAGTTTACATTCAGTAAACATTTGGATTCAGGTTGCTATGATTCAATCTTTTTTTTTTTCTTTTTTTTTTCCTTGCTATGATTGGATCTGTTAATTTCGAATTCAGATGGATGAGGATGACTAATTGATTGGATTTTTTTGGAGCTATCTAATTGATTTGTGTCTGCCTTTACAAAAATCTAAACCTTCAAAATACTAATTTTCTTGTACATATATATATATATATATTTTGATCGGCAAAAGAAATCTTTATTGATGGACGCATACAAAATGTGATACAATGCATCAATAAAGAGGAGCTTGGAGCTAATACGAAGCTCCAAGCGTCAGTTGGAGAGGAACCAACAAACCAGAGATCAAAAGAAGATTACAAAAAACCAGCTAACAACACAAGAAAAAGATCAAAGGGAAAATGCAGCAGAGGCACAAACACAACATTCACCCTAAAACTCCAAAACAAAACTGCAAAGCATTCAAACAAATCTGGCACAGACCATGAGCATAGCATTCACCAAGAACACACCATTCACACAGCAACCAACACCACAAACAGAGCATTCGGTAATGAACACAGAAATGCAGAGCTTCACCCAAAGCCCACACAGTCATAGAACAACAGCACATCACCAACTCACACAGCAGCATTCACATATCTACCACAGACCCACCCAAGCACTTTCTAATTTGCCTCAATTAAAGATAAAATCCTGCACTGAAAAATGGTAATCTGTAAGATGTGGTTGTACGCAAAAAGCAATCTTATGCTTGACTAAATCGCAGAGATCCTCCAACTTTGGGATGGTTGCTCTAAACACACAATCATTTCTGCACTTCCATATTGACCACATCACTACCAATGGAATTACTCCCCAAATCTTCCTTTCTAACTTCCTTAACTTCCCCCTACCCACCATAGGAGAAGACTCTCCACAGAGCCTGGTATAACATCTTCGACATCCCACCATTTCAGCATTTCAATCCAAATCTTCCACACAAAGGGACACCAAATTAGTACATTGTTCACTAATTCACTACCACTGCAACAGAACACACAAGCTGTGGAGGCACCTTGATTGATCACACCCAGTTTTTGTAAAAACTCCTTGGTCTTCACTCTTTTTTTCCAAGCAAACCAACAAAAAAAACTGCACCTTAGAAGGGATGTACTTGAGCCATATCAGTTTAGTTATACTCAAAGTGGCACCTGCATTATCCACAACAAACTTATACAAATCTACTACCTTTAGAACCCCAGAAGAAGAGGCTGACCAGACAGGATGGTCAGGGCACTCTGGACACAGAGCAAGAGCTGCCCGCAGTATATTAATTAGCCTATCTAGCTCCAACTTCTCCCATTCATATAACTCCCTTCTAAAAGCCAAGGACCAACCACCAGCTATGGTTTTCTTACCAACCATAACACTCAAGGACTCCTTTCTTTCCACAGACAACCTAAACAGAGTTGGTAATTCATCCTTCAAGCAAGCAAATTGACACCATAAATCATACCAAAATCTGATCCTCACCCCATTCCCTACCTTTAAATGGAAGTTATTCAAATAAAACTCCTTTAGGCTATTACACTATTCTGCAACAGAGATGATCCCTTTCCAAACTGCTAAGTAGCTATTGGATGGAATGAGTGATGGAATCCAACCACCTACCTCCATCTTATATTTGCTGCATATAACTCTTTTCCACAAAGCATCCTTTTCACCACCAAACCTCCATCACCATTTGATTAGCAAACACTTATTCACATCCCTCAACTTCCTAATGCCCAAACCACCTTGATTCATTCTTTTAGACAAATCCTCCCATTTGATCATATGGATTTTCCTTTCCTGTTCAGAACCTCCCCATAAGAAAGTAGCTTGAAGCTTGTCCAACTCTGATGCAACCCCTTCAGGCATCTTAAACGATGATAAGTAAAACACTGGCAAGGCTGAAGTTACTGCTTTAATAAGTGTGAGCCTCCCCGCAAAGGACAACATCTTCTTCTTCCAACCAGCCAGCTTGGTTTTAACTTTATCCACAACTGGTTTGCAAGTGGCCTTCTTTCTTGGATTAGCTCTAAATGGCAGCCCTAGATAACTGAGTGGCACTGACTTAATTTTGCAATTCAAAACTGCAGCCATATCATTCATCATCTCCATAGAGACACCCACACCACATACAACACTCTTGTGGAAGTTTATTTTCAGCCCAGAGAAGATTTCGAAACACCTTAGCACCCTTTTTAACTTTCTCACCTCCTCCACCTCAGCTTCATAGAATAAAAGTGAATCATCTGCAAACTGTAAATGAGTTAACAACACTCCCTCACAGCCTACCTTCATCCCTTCAATTAGGTTTAGCTCACAAGCTCTGCTCAACAACAAATGTAAACCTTCTGCTACTAGATTAAATAGAAAGGAAGACAGCGGGTCGCCTTGTCTTGGATCCCTTTGAGGGCTAAACTCTTCAGTAGGAGATCCCTTGACAAGCACTGAGACTCTTGCAGTTGTTACACACTCCTTCATCCAATTGATCGACTTAGCTCCAAAACCAAACTTATAAAACATAGAGAAAAGAAAGCCCCAATTAATGGAATCATATGCCTTTTCAAAATCCAACTAAATAAGTACTCCCTTCTTCTTGGCTTTCTTCTAGCCCTCAACAACCTCATTAGCAATAAGCATTCCATCTAGAATATTTCTACCACTTAAGAACGCAGTGTCATGACCCGAACCCGCCCCTATGGGTTAAGGGCATAACCGGCCAGTAATCAAAAGATTACCTATGGCCTCAAACCATTCCAAACATAACTCATCAGAGTAAAGAGGCCAAGCAGAAGCAATTTCAAACTTTTGTCCATAGAGCTGTGCTTATATGGCACGTCATAACAATCCATACATATACATGTTAATAACTCACATCAAAATATGCACTAACACAAATTTCTGTACATACAGGATCATTCAAGTCTAAGTCAGCCAATCAAAACTATATACAAACATATCCAAAGTCCTCGCCAACATGACAAAATATAATAAGGTAGCAAAAGGGCGAAGACAAGTCTCGTGCGTGAGACGTAAGGGCTGACTCTTCAAAACTTGGTTGTTACACACAAACTTCACTGAGGCTGGGTTTGGACCTCTCTTGGCTCACCTACAAACATATGAATGAGCGTGAGTGAAAGCCCAGTAAATAATATCAAATAAAGAAGACACACGAACAGTATTTACAACAATATACACCAAACGGCCTTGGGCCCAATTCATATTTCTATCAGGCATATATCTAAATATGTATAGGTCAAGTGACTGCGATTCCAAACACATCAAACGGCCTTGGGCCCAATTCATTCTCGTCCGACGGCCTTTGGCCCAATCATTTGTGTCATACGGCCTCTGGCCCATTCATTCATGTCATACGGCCTCTGGCCCATTCATTCACGTCATACGGCCTCTGGCCCATCCATTCACGTCATACGGCCTCTGGCCCATCCATTCTTTCATTCATGTCAAACTGGCCTTTGGCCCATTTATTCTATCATTCATCTCAAACTGGCCTTTGGCCCATTCATTCTTTCATTCATGTCAAACTGGCCTTTGGCCCATTCATTCTATCATTTGAGCATTTATTCTTTCATTCATGTCAAACTAGCCTTTGGCCCATTCATTCTATCATTCATCTCAAACTGGCCTTTGGCCCATTCATTCTTTTATTCATGTCAAACTGGCCTTTGGCCCATTCATTCTATCATTCATGTCAAACTGGCCTTTGGCCCATTAATTCTTTCATTCATGTCAAACTAGCCTCTGGCCCATTCATTCTATCATTCATGTCAAACTGGCCCATTCATTTGGCATAGCAAGCATTTGTCCACCATTCAAATTAACGAACTTATAAGACTTACATAGGAGTAAGCAATTGGACAAATAACATACTTTAGATATCTTTATGAAGATATTACTCACAGTGATCAACTGGATGATTTGCTCTGGAGCTCGACCCTACACATTCCATGAACACAATGGGTCACAAACAATCCAATTCATTCTTAATTCACATATTCCTCTTTAGGCTTCTTGCTTATTCTTTTAATTCATTCATAATGCTCAATGCATGCCTAAGAGTAGTTAGAAGTGAAAGAGAACGGAAAACGAAACACAGAACATGTTTACAAAATTTCTGAAACAAGGGTCCCCGCTCAAGCGTGGACTTTCCCGCTCGAGCGGACCCATTAGGTCTGCAAAAGTACTAGTTGCCTCATTTTTGTGCTTGAGCGTTGACTTAGACGCTCGAGTTGAAGATCATTCTACATAGCTCCTCGCTCAAGCGTGAACTTCCCCGCTCGAGCGGACATCATGTCTGCAAAAATACTGGGAGCTCGAATTTTCCGCTCAAGCGGCGCTTTCCCCGCTCGAGTGGACATGCCAAATTCTAGAAATTCCAGAACTATTCTTGAGCTTCAAACTTGTATTCAAATCAACATATCTTGCACATTATGACTCAAACTTCACATATACGTGTACTAATATGGTACAAACACCAAATTACAACATTATGAAGCTCAATTCCATGAATTACTTACATGCATGTTCCAAATTACACCAAACTTGTTCCCATCATAATAGTTCCATGTATTTCAAACTCATATTCTCATGAATTGTACATGCATGTGGAATACAACTCCTATTTCAACTTACATGGTGCAAATGGTAATCACAAACATGAACGTTAACCAAAATTCTAAATGGATCATACTTCTCATGCTCAACTATACAAATTCATGGCAATTATACACATGCATGCATTCCATGACTTCAAACTCATCAAAACCAACTCAATACATGTTCTTTATCTTCATTCAACTTTGAATGCACAAATTACAAATTAAAATCCATGAGTCAAGGGTTGATTACTCACCTAGGAGCCTTAATTCTCACAATTGTGATCAAATCTTGCACCTAGCCTTCCCAATTCACAAATCTTGAGCCAAAATGCAGAAAGATGCCTCCTCTCTCTCTCAAAGTCCGTCCTCTCTTTCTCTAGAGAGTTGATCTCAGCCAAAGTGATTTAAAAGAGGAGGAATTAAATATAATAAGGCCCTTTAAAAGCTCCCTCTCAAATACATTCTTTTATATTAAATAATTGGGCACCATTTCATTATTTTAATCTATTTAATTTGATCTGAATCAATTTTCAATTAAATTTCACCGTAGGCTCTAAAAATTACGCCAATCACAATGGCGCAGTCAATTTCAATTTTTGTGGCCGATAAGGCCTTCAATTTAAATTCCAAAGCAGATAATCAAACAGATATTCCTACGGTGAACAGATAGAAATTCAAAACCACATATTTTCACATAAATGGCACACAAAATCATATCAAACACATAATTATATTTATAATAAGGACCAATTAGCATAATACGGGACAAGGTTATCACACGCAGACTGAGGCTCACTAATGATATGTGGCATAACAGATTTCAGTCTATTTGCCAAAAGTTTTGCTATGATTTTGTAAATTGAGCCCACCAAACTTATAGGTCTATAATCAGATAACCTAGTTGGATTATCCCTCTTAGGAATGAGGGTTATGGAAGAAGTGTTTATACCTTTTACCAATTTGCTGTTCCTATGAAATCCTTTCACAAAATTAATGACCTCACCCTTTATGACCTTTCAAAACTTCTGAAAACACAACAAATTAAAAACATCAAGTCCTGGTGCTTTATTCCCATCACAATTCATCACTGCTAATTTGATCTCTACTTCTGTAAATTCTGTTTCTAACAGTTCAAACCTCACCCTACCTTCTACTGATGGAAAATGACCCCCTAACTCAGGTCTTACTGGCCAGAGCTCTGTGTACTGATTTTTGAAGTATTCAAACACCTTACTCTTCACTTGACTCAGCTCTTCAAACACCACATCCCCTTCTGTAATAGAATTCATTTCATTTCTTATTGTTCTGCACTTTGTTACTACATGAAAAATCTTGTATTCTTGTCCCCTTTCATTGCCCAGTTAAGCCTAGTCTTTTACAGCCATAACTATTCCATTATCCTACTCAATCTCCACATTTTCAACTCTAGCTTCACTTCTCCTTACTTTTTCCTCACCATCAAGGTCTCTAACCTCAGCTAGAAAATCAAATCTATGAAGTTCACCCTCTACAGTCTTCAATTTGTTTACAACATTTCCAAAAGCCTCCACATTCCAACTTTTAAGGCCACTTTTCAAGATCTTCAACTTCTGAATCAGAATAAACCCAGCCCAACCTTTCACACTGGACTCTTTCCACTTTGACTCCCTGAAACTCTGAAAATTTTTGTGCAAGAACCAAGCATTTAGAACCCTAATGGGCTTTGACCCCCAGTCCCTCTCATCCTCCATCATAAGAAGAGGGCAGTGATCAGAAACCAGTCTGGGTAAACCCCATAGCTTAAGGTTGAACTTCTCAAGCCATTTTGGGTCTACTAAAATTCTATCTATTTTGCTCCACTTCTCACCAGGATATGAATTGCACCATGTGAACCTCCTCCCAAGTAGTGGTAAATCAGATACCTCACACTTATCAATAAACTCATGAAATTCTTCCATGCCTCTATCTCTCCTAGAACACCCTCTCATATCCCCAATCTGCCTAATCTCATTGAAATCTCCTCCTAAGCACCAGGGATTAGGGAATTCCTCCTTCAATTTCAAAAGACAATTCCACAAATTATCATTAGGTGCATAAACGTTTAGAATAGCACAATTAAATTGGTTAAAGAGGGTACCTGATAATAAAAAGAATCTTCTATTACTACAGCATTCCTTTACATGGAAGACATCTGGGTCCGAAATGCACAGCAATCCCCCTATAGAGCCTACAGCATCCACCACCATAAACTCCATTTTACCCCTAACCCACACAGATCTAACTTCATCCTCTGTTAATTTTGACTTTTTTGTTTCTTAGAGCAAAGCAATATCTACATTCCTTTCCTTTAGGAGCTTCTTTACTTTGCCTTTCTTCTCCTTCCTCCCCAACCCTCTAACATTCCATGAAAGGATCTTCATAATTAACTATGATTACTCCTATACATCCTCCCAGCTGGTGTCCTTTCCAACACTCACCCCCCTTCAATATGTTCCTTGTCCTTCAATTCAAGGTCCACTATTTTCTCCAACACTTTAGCTCTCTTTCCATTGAACTGTACTTCGAGAACTTCCCCCATTTTCAGAGTTGCTTCAGCTTCATTCAGGACAACCCTCCCTTTATCAACTCCACCCTCTATTGATGCAGATAGGGACATGGCACCACTGATGCTCACTAGACTGCAGCCCTGGGTAGTGTTCTACTTGTTGAGGCACCTCTGCTTCCATACTTCCTCATTAACTCAAATGATTTTTTCCTTAAAAAATTATGGGCTCCTTCTCATGGGCTTCAAAGAGACTTGACACTCTCCCACCTGGTCCACCTTCATCAGACTTATTTTTTGCATTTAACTCTTGCTGGCTCAGCCCAGTTTGTGATTTATAAAGCCCACCCGCGTGCTTTGGTGTATTGTTCTGGCCCAAAATCACTTCAATATTCACACCTGGCCTTTCTAACATAACCTGGCATACACACTTGATTTTCCAAGTTCTGACTAACAACCGTCTCCTCTATGGAGCTGATCCTCTGGTTTCGCACTTCCATCATTTGGTTGCAGGTCTCAGCAGTCATTACCTTCCCCCCATCACTTCGAACAACTTTGGCTTCCCCTACACTCCTCTGACATGCCACATTTTCCACCTCCACACTCCCACTACGACCAACTGGCCTGGTTCCTTGAGGTACGCCATATCCAACCTCCAGATTAGTAGCTGATTCATCCTCCATATCAGCATCATCGTCTACATCCTTCCTGCAATTCCAACCAGCACTGTGTTTCCCCAATACATTTGAACTACCAAACTCAGCTGCATCTTGAATCTTATTACATCTACAAGAAAGTTTTAGTGTTCTCACGGTTACCGCCTGTTCTTCGCAAACTCTCACTAGAAACACCATACCCCAGCATTCCATATTTACAACTGAATTTATAGGTTCCATACTTTTAGTGGAGACCTTAACCTTTGCACAAAGGAAAGTGGTTGGCTCATATCTCTTTCAAAACATAACACTTGCCCCCAGAACTCACCTATCCTTCTTACATTGGAACTATTCCATAGATGTAGTTGGATGCCATAGCAACCTAGCCAAACACATCTTTCCTGCTCCAGTACCTTCCCTGGTTTTCCTTTAGCAATGTCTTCGCACCAATCCAAAATCAACTCCTTAATGGATGATATTTTCAGTGCCCTCTCCTCCTTTGATCTGAATGTGATAACTACATCTCTTCCCCTACTTTCTCTTACCATAATACTGTCTATTCCTATACCTGCCAATTCCTTTTTCAAACTAACATCAGCATATTGGGCCTTCAATCCTATAATTATGCTCTCAAACAACCAACCATTTCCTACTTCCTCTGCCTTTAAGAAGATGCCCTCTAATTCCCTTGACCTTTCTCCTGCCACAGCCTCTACAAAAGATCTCTTGTCTCTAAAAGAAAGTTCAACTTACACTAAATTATGCACACACACAAAAAAAAAAAAAAAAGGTGAACGGGTAACTTTTTAACCTAGTCATGGAAGCTAGTGACACAACATGTCTGCCTTTATGAAAACTTGAATCGTCAAATGACTTGGTTGCTGTTGACTTTATTTTCTACATATATTTCTCTTCCACATTTTCACATAGTATTTCATTCAAAAGATAAATAATTGGAAATGGTTATTTTTTCCAGAGGTGATGATGATGGTTTGAGTGGATCACTATTTTTACATCTGGCTAAATGATATTCTGCATTACGAAGTGAACAAGAATGACATGGAAAATTTTGATGTCCATTTTTGTAAATATTTGCTCACCTAGTCTCTGATTTTTGTTGAGGCTCGGCTGTATAAGACTAGATGAAGCAAATATGCATGTGGATATGATTGGTTCTCTAATAAGACTTCATTTCATATATCAAATATCAAATAGTTATGAAGTACTGGTTCTAACGCTAAGGATATTATGAAGTTCATGTGACATAAAAGTACCTAAACATGATAATCTGACATGAAACACAAGATACAATTGTTCCATATGCTTGAACAAGAATTTATGTTTTATATGTCTTGTCAATTTTCATGAAAGAACCTCATTATATGTTATGACTTAATAAATAATAATGTTTAAAGTATTTATTACAGGATACATTTGGCATTTTTATATATATACATAGTATTGCAGAGTTGGTTATGCTATACATTATCGTATATGATAGTTTAACACATGTTTACAACTAAATTGGACTTCAAGAAAGTTAATGAGACCTAGATTGTGTATCTATCTTATCAACTAGAAGAGGATGTGGTTTTCAATAACTTGTATAACCTTTTGTGCTCTTTAAAGTTGGTTTTAGAATGTACTTTTGAAAGGGAGTAAATACATTTTTAATCATTGAAGAATTTCATTACCAAAAACAGAAAGAATTTGTAATGAGAATTGTTATTTTGGTAATGACAACTAGGCAACAAAATATTTCTTCAATATATATGAAAAATCTAAAATCTCTCAAATATTGATTTGTGATTATGTATCAAGTTTAAACAATAAATAAGAATCCCAATCAAACAATCAAAGACAAACCAGCATAACGATTTAACGTGGAAAAGCCACAACTAGAGCGCCTCCAATTGTGATAAAAAATAACGGGAAAAAGTCACAAAACAATCCACTAAGAAAACATAAAGGAATTACACAAGTGTATTCTCAATTACCTAACGAATCCACGCCCAAATTAAGCTGACCCGTATGTGCCTCTTCCAGCCCCGTCTTCACCTCAGAATTGTCTTGCCCAATGTTGAATCCACAACGCCGATGTCGAATCCATGACGATGAACCACTCAGGAATCCATGAAAGCTTCTGACCCAAATTCTCCGGAATCTACCGAAGAACAACTCTCTCTTTGTAAATAAAACAAAATAAACCAACCATTTCATAGAATCCACTCAATTCATGATATAAACTCTCACAAATATCATAGGAAACATGCAAAAAAGCTCTAGATGAAAACCTTAATGCCGAAGAAGAAGATCTAGAAGGCATACCCTAAAACCTGATTGAACCGTAGCTTTTATAGCAAACAGATCAGCGATCTCCGCTGAAGCACATGAACGGCCGCTCGAGCGGACTGACTAAAACGCATGTTTCAGAACAAGGGTCTACGCTCGAGCGCAGGAAAGGCCGCTCGAGCAGAAAAAAACAACTTCCAGTACATTTACAGGCGAGTGAAACTTCTGAAAGGTCGCGATCTCCACTCAAGCGCGAGAATGGCCACTCGAGCGGAAAAACAACTCCAACTGCAATTTTGGTTTTTCCTTCAGGGGCGCTACCCCGAACCAGCCAAGGGACGCTACCCCCTGGACCCCCGCGAGCTGACTGGTAGCTCAATCCCCCAACATAGTCAGCGAAGTGGCAAACATAGAAGAATAAACATCACAAAATTCTCTGCAAGGCACAATTTGGGTTGGATTCGCATCTAAAAACTCATAGCATCACTGAAATAAAAGTTGAACAAAATTATAATTGAAAGGAATTTTGCCAAACGAGATAGCCAAGAATAAAAACCTAACAATATAATTATATATAAAATACATTAACCCTTCCTTAGGCGCTTTCAATCTTAGACTGTTTTATGTGTTCCCAGTTCTACCCCCACTTTATGCAACTAAGTATTGCCTATCAAGGCACTTTTCTAAACAAGATTTTCAGAAATGGTTTTAATCAATTATTTGTTTTATGTAATTGTAATGACTAGGGCATTGGTCACAAGGGTAGAGCTTTTGATCTCCCTTCCGGCATTATCTTTTCCCATGGTAAATTTTCACTGATTATGCATGTCAATTCCATTGTTGTTTTCCACTTGCTACATAAAACTCTTGAATAAGATATGGTTCGACTTCCAACCCTAGTTTCTCCTTTTCTAGGTTGAATTAGAGCTTTGTTGTAGTAGATCATCAAGTGCACCATGGTTGGTTTAAAAAGTCAGGGCATTTCTACATCACCAAATCTGTAATGTTATAAAATTGATATACTAGAGTCTTACATTATACAATTGATGTATTTTGAGTATTATATCTCTATGATGCGGTGCATATATTCCAGTACCGAAAACCAAGTTATGTTTCATTGCTACAGCGATCGAGAAATCATTTGGTGTTGCTGACATGTTTGTCACGACTCACCATGAACTTCTCACTAAAAATCTGTAATAGTATTAGTGAGGCATATTTTGCCACCTATTCCGGGGAATATGCAGTTCTCCACAAGAAGAAAAAGAAGAAGAAGAAGAAGAAGAAGAAGAAGAAGAAGGGGAATATATATACATATGGAAGAAGAAGAAAGAAGTAAAAAGAAGTTTTGCTTGTTTTGGTGTATTATCAAAACCTCTCATCAATTGGGTTATTTATGTATTTATTTATTTTCATGTTGCAAAACTATACAAGGATGTTCATTTTTTTCAACCCATTCCTAAACAAACTTGAGCTTTATTTTTAGGTTGAATGAAATATCTACTTAGAACAAAAACATTGTATGTTGTTCTATTACTCACTGATTGTTGATATACTTTCTATAGGGCAAGGCTTGGGCATCTGAAATCGTGTCAAGAAGAAAAACAAAACGTTAGATTCGAGTTGAGAGTTGAAACTACACTTTTTGGTGACTTCTTGCTCCCTACCCTTCTTTCCTTAAAGAGTTCATTCAATGCAAAGTAGTTTTAATTAAAAGCTTTGAGCTGTTCAGCATTCTAATAAGTCCCTGACCATAATGCTTCTGTTGAGTCAGTCAATTAAACCATTTTTTCTCTCTTCGCTATTAAAGAACCTGGTAATTTATTTAGAGAATAATGTTTCAGTGATGACTCTAGTGTTGCCTTGTAGTCTTATTTAGAGAACAACAAAACCAAGGGACTAAAGTGACCTTAGGCCATATTAGGAGAATTTTCATGATAAAATGTTCAGGATATTTGGTGAACATGGTATTTTTGGCAGTGATCAATGTATTGTGTATAATGTTGATTCATCAAACCAGGTTGTATATGATCATTATAGCATAACACTTCATTAATAGTACACACATTGTTCATTCACTAATTAAAATAAAATTATGATTTCGCTTTGTTTCCAAATCAATCTAATAACTCTATGCATTTTAATTACCTTGTGCAAAGCTTGCATTTCAAACTTCTTTTTTAGTAAGCTTATTTAAAGTTACTCAAGTGAATGGAGAATTTTTTGCACAAATCTTACTTATTTTTGTAGCATTGTACAATGAGAGAAACATCACTTAAGCTTTATGCCATTATAAAAAAGTTCTCTACTCATCTAACAATGAAAAAAAGGTAAAACACTACCTACTTGACATGACATTTGTGTTTGCTACTTTCTTCTTCCTCCGTGTCTGTTACCACGCTTGTGTGACCTTTTCCCTTTCTTCTGTTGTTCTCCTTCAGCAATTCTTACAAACCATTTTGGTTTTCCAATTAAGAACATAATATATCCCATTACCAATCCCAATACCATTCCACATCCGTACCCCATTTGTACCACTTTCCAACTAAATCCACGTGCAAAAGTTGGATCATCTTCCTTGTGCAACATAGGTGTTGGATGTAGTGGTGTCTTGTTATCTTCACATTCCTTTGATAGAGGAAACCCACACAATGCCAAGTTCTTATTGTACGAGCTATTATCAAATGTTTCAAATTGGTTGCCACGAGGTATGCGACCCTCAAGATGATTTTCTGAAAAATTTAAGACTCCAAGAAATGTCAGACTTGTCAATTGGCTAGGAATCTTACCAGAAAGTTGGTTTGAAGAGAGGTCCAAGGATTCAAGCGAACATAGATTTCCCAATGATGATGGGATATTGCCAACAAGGTTGTTGTGAGATAAGTTAAGCAATCGAAGTGCATAAAGCTTTCCGATGACATTTGGAATCTCTCCACTAAATTTGTTGTGTGATAAGTCAATCGTCGTGAAAATTGTTAGAATTCTTGGTAATTCAATCTCAAGACCCTTTATCATGATTGTCACTGAATCATCATAATAAGATTCCCCCATATATCTCAGTCCCACACTTTCATTGATGATCCTCATAGCTTTGAAATGCTTGAAATATGTTGTTGGCAAAAAGCCACTAAACTCATTGTGAGAGAGATCCAAGATTCGAAGTTTACGAAAGGGTAGTTGAGTTTTGGAAGAGCCCATGGGACTGTGAAATTTATTGGATTTAAAGACAAGGACTTGCAACTCCGGAAGAGTTTCCAACCAGTAGGGGAATGTGTCATTTATATTGTTGTTCCCGAAGTCTAGAACTTCCAAGTGCCTACATGTTGCCAAGGATCGTGGCACTTTTCCTTCCAATTGATTCCCGTTTAAATCAATAGTCCTCAACTTGTTTCCTTCTGCAAATGAGGTCAGAATGCTGCCGTGAAAGTTATTCATACTAAGATCTAACACACTTAGTACATTGCTGAAGTTTCCTAAACATTGTGGAATTACACCACTCAAGCTATTATGAGACAAATCAAGGATCTCAATGGAACTCACATTGCAAATCGCTGAAGGGATCTCTATGAATTTATTGTGTGAGATTAAAAAGTTTGTCGCCACAAGTGGTGGGATGGGGCCACTTAGTTCATTGATGCTCAAATCTAACAATTGCAATGAATTATTTGGGAATTCTTGGAGTTGACCATTGAGTCGATTAGCACCAAGGAGTAAGTACGCCAATGACGAAATATTAAACAACCTAGATGGAATTGGACCTGTAATATTTGAAAAGTTGAAATAAATAAGTTGTTATTGAAATTGTTTTGTGATAAATCCAAATAAACAATCTGTGTAATGTTAGAAAATATATATATATATATATATATATATCCTTGAAACATTCAGAACTATTAACTGTGCAAGGTTAGCAAAATCATTAGGACTATTTAGCGTTCAAACTTTCTACAGGATAAGTCTTTATAAGTCATATGCATAAAGTTCTCAAGAGACTCATGCTTGTACCTAGAAAATTTGCATCATTGTTTTTCACGTCTTGTCATGAAGATATGTTTAGAATATATATATATATATATATATTTCCTTAAAACATTCAAAACTATTAATTGTGTAAGGTTAGCAAAATCATTAGGACTATTTAGCTTTCAAACTTGTTATAGGATAAGTCTTTATAAGTCATATGCATAAAGTTCTCAAGAGACTCAGGCATGTACCTAGAAAATCTGCATTGACATTATTTTTCATGTCTTGTCATAAAGATATGTTTATCAAGGAATTATGTACAATTTTTTTTTTTTTTTATCGGCAAATGTTAGCTGTTAGTTATTAGATTAACACCTATGGGAGAAGATCTCTCCATCCTTGGCAAAGCACCTAAATACTAGCACTAACCTTAATTCAACCCCACTAAGGGGAATTGAAACCATGACTTCCTTCGGACTAAGCCCTAAGGAAGGTATGGTGGCCAACTAGGCTAAGCCTAGTTGGTTTGGGAATTATGTACAATTTAATACATGTTGATGTTGAAAATGCAGTTATTATAACCGTTAAAGATTTTGAGGTCACATGATCCAAAAATGCTATTTGATTTTGCCATTTTTCTTGCAACATTTACTTTATTCTCCATATAACTAACACTACAAAGTAGTGTAACAATTATTGAAAAATGGTAGGAACCTCAAATGTTTACCGGTATTTCTATTAAATGTCTCACATGAGTATGGGATCCACACCATGTGAGTTACATATGGTCCCTATGTCTATGTGAGACATTTAATAAAAATATTGATAAAATATTTAGAATCACTAACATTACTCACAATTTTATTATCCCCTTTTAAGGGTGTACATCATAGAACTATCACATCTAATTCGGTACATTCACATTTATTAGATATTAGACGATACGCGTGAGATCCATTACACCAACAATTATGTGGTAAGCAAAATATGATCAAAAAATTGATAAATGTAACATTGTTGTAATAAACTATGGTAGTATTGACAAGTTCAGTTGAATTTTCAAATTGTGTTTATCATTAAAAAATAAATAAATAAATAAATAAGAAAGTAAAAAAACAAAAAACAAAAAAATCTCATCATTTTCTCTTTTTAGGGGGTAAAAATAAATTTTAAAAAGTTCAAAAATATTTTTTTTGGTTTTTTTCTAACTAGTTTCTTCTTCAAAAAAAAAAAAAAAAAAAAAAAGAAGAAGAAGAAGAAGAAGAAGAAGATAGATTTGGATTCTCTCAAGTTCTAAGAGGGTGTTTGGGGTGTACTACAAATTTGTCTTAAAAAAATAGATGACAAATATAATTTTAAAAATAACCATTCATTTGTTATCATAGAAATATGATTGAAATATATAGCTATCGATATTCGATCATCTTAATTTTTTGTATGATTATTCTACTCAATGATTTCTAAAAAGTGAACGGTTTAGATCACTGAAATTGGCCCCAAAATAAATCCACCGAATCTAAATTGTTCATTCAAGTTGGTCGTCTAACTTGACAGAGCAGTTGGAATTAGTGGTTGAACTCAATCATCCGAACTGTTCACTTTATACCGACTATGAGAATCAACCAAACACAATAACGTCAAACTCCCAAGGTTCTGACTTAAAATCTTCAACAATTTGAGGGAAGTAAAAAGGAATGTGTGTGGGTTGTGATGATCTTAATATGTTTTCAATCATTTACATTTTGGATGATTTAAATTGTTTTGATGACTAAGTGTCATATTTCAATGATTTAAACCATTCATTTTGTAAGGTCCTCAATTTATACCACCATGGAAAAATTAAGTTAATGTGATAATCATAATCTTTTTATTTTATTCTGTTTGTCTCCTAAAAATGGGCAACAAATATGTTTTATAAAATATACCATTTCTTTTTTGGAGACAAATAACATAAAATGAAAAGGTTATGATTATTTGATTGACTTAATTTCTTTCATGGATGATATGCACAGAAAATTTTATAAAATAAACGGTTTGGATCATCGAAGTGAAATTCATTGTGGGTCTCACAGGCCCTTCAAGTTCATATTTAAACTTAAGAGAAGTCATACTCTATATTTTCATATGTGCCCAGTTAGTTGATTGACTTGCAATTCGAGCTCTACAAGATGAGATTGCAAGACTTCCTAAAGAAAGACATTAAAATTCAAGTAAAATTCAATGATTATTAAAGAATGCTAATTAAAAATTGTGAAGGGTTATCGAACCTGTGAGATTATTGGAGCTCAAGTACAATGTCTGCAAATTAGGAAATTGTCCTAATTCAGTTGGAATTCGTCCATGAATGTTGTTATGTGCTAAGCCAAACCATTCTAAGCTTGAAGTGTTGCCAAAGAAAGACGGAATTGTACCTGTAAAATTATTTTCTTATAGTAGAAGAGTTCTCGAAAAGAGTAAGGTAATCAACTCCTTTGGTATGTCGAGTCCGATTTTGATTTTGTTTACAATTTGAAAGATGTGTAAACAATATACACATTTCGATTGTTATAAAATGAAAAAACCTATCATTTTGGGTGGAGTCATTATACTTTTTACAGTTTGGATTATCAAAGTTGGCCTAAAAAATATACCCGCCAGACCCAAACTATTCTCTCAAATTGAATGGCCATCCGAAGTCGGCCCCAAAACATACCCACCAGCACTCCAAAAACCTCCCATACCAGTCTGCTTTACCCAAGCCCCATCAAAGTTTTTCTTGAACCAGCCCCCCCGCGGGGGCTTGCCACCGAATTTCTTGCCCATTAGTTGACACATCTGACTCTGCCCCTGCAGCAAGAATAGGTAAATTTGCTTCCTTAAATTGCTCCGCTCTCAACACTGCCCCCATGCATGACATTGATAGGATCATCTTTGCCAGCATTAAAATATGTGTCATTCCGACCCTTCCACAAACTCCAAATAATAGATGCTGCCAGCGCTTGAAAAGTAGCAGAAAGCAACTCCGATCAAGAGAAAGAGTGTCCAACTGGAGTGGCGAAGCAAACCAGACTACAACGACGAAAGGGCATTCAGCAATCATATGCATCAGATTCATTTTTCCCTCCACAACTCAAACAGGTAGCCTCCACTGGCAGCTTCTTACATCTCAGTCGAGCTCCCACCGGTACAATGTCCAAACTACACTTCCAGAGAAAAAGCCTAAGTTTACCATCGATGGGAATTTTCCAAAGTTTCTTCCAGTACGACTTCAATTATCGATTGCTGCTATCTACCCCCCTTAGACTACCGCTCATTCCATTTTGCCTAAGCATAAGAGCACACTCATACCCAGACTTGACTGAATAGATACCCGTCGTTGTGTAATGCCAGATCAGTTTGATTTAATGAGCCCATTTTGAAGCCAACCTTTATAATTTGAACCGTTTACTTTATACATAGTATGAGAATCAACCAAACATGATAGCTTTTGAACTCCCAAGATTTTGACTCAAAATATTCATGAATTTGAGGGAAGTAAAAACCAAAATGTGTGGACTGTGATAATCTTAATATGTATCCAACCATTTACATTTTGGAGGATCTAAATCATTTTGATGGTCAAATGTCTAGTTTCGATGATTTAAATCATTCATTTCGTAAGATTCTTAGTCTATATCATCCTAGAAAAAATTAGGTTGAGTTGATTTTTTGAAATCTTTCGATTTTATCACGTTTATCTCTTAAGAAATAAAAGACAAATATGTTTTTTAAAATAGACCAATTAATTTTTTTTGGAGACCAATACAATAAAATGAAAAAGCTATGCTTATATAATCGGCCTAAATTTTTTTTTATGGATGATATACAAGGAAATCCTACAAAATGAATGATTCGAATCATTAAAACGGAATCCATGGTGGGCATCACGAGCCCCTCAGTATATTTTCATGTGTGCCCAGTTAGTAGATTGACTTGCAATTTGAGCTCTAGAAGACGGAAAAACCAAAAGTTAAGGTGTCAAAAAAAAAAAAAAAAAAAAGTGGAACTGGTAGACGGATCCAACCCCGTCCAAATTGCCAGTATGGTCTAATTTTTTTAATTTTGGTTCTGGTTCTGAAAATAGTGGAACCATTCAAATCGGTCCAATTTTCAGTTCCAATGCTTTAGTTGCGATTTTGGACCAAACCAGACCGTGGCAAAAGCCCAATAGGCGTTGGAAGACTTCCCAAAGAAAGGCTTTATAATTCTAGTCAATTTCAATGATTATTGAAGAATACTAACAAAAAATTGCAGCAGGTTATCTAACCTGTGAGAGAATTGGAGCTCAAGTCAAATCTCCATAGATTAGGAAGTTGTCCTAATTCAGTTGGAATTCTTCCATGAATGTTGTTATATGCCAAGCCAAAAAATTTTAAGCTTGAAGTATTTCCAAAGGAAGGCGGAATGGTACCTGTAGAGTTATTTTATTCTAGTCAAATAGTTATCAAAAAGAGTAAGGTACTCAACTCATTTGCTATGCCACCGAGTCCCACTTTGGTTTTGTTTACAAATGGAAACAGTGTGTGAACAATACAGACATTCTGATTGGGCGGAGTCATTACACTTTTTGGGTGTAAAGTTTGCATATTTGGGCTAATCATATTTTGTATATTGTTTATATACAAACTGTGAGAACAAATTTATTTTCATATGCCATTACTAAAATTGTTAGCTTTAAGAGATATAACACCAAATATCAAACAAAGGTGTGAATCCACAAGGATGAAAACAAATAAAAATACAGAGCAGACACAAAAATAAATATGGAGAAATATATAATTACTTTTTCATCCATATGTTTAGGGTTTACTTTTCCAGCCATTTATGTTTTCATGTGTGGCTAGTTAGTTGATTGACTTGTAATTTGAGCTTTGCATGATTAGAAAGCCAAAGCCTTGTGGTCGTTGGAAGATTTCCAAATGAAAAGCATTAGATTGCAAGTAAATTTCAATCAGTGAAGAATACTAGCTTAAAATTGAAGGAGGTTAATGAGTTTGTGAGATGATCGGAGCTCATCTTAATTCAAATATATAGCTATTGATATTTTCATCTTAATTTTTTGAATAATTATTCTAATCAATGAGTTGTAAAAAGTGAATGGATCGGATTATCAAACTCGACCCCAAAAAAAAAAACCACTAAGACCAAACTGTTCTCTCAAATTGGATAGCCATCCAAATTGAGAGAGCAGTTAGGTTCAGTAAACTCATTTTGGAGATGACCTTAATGATCTAAATCGTTTAACTTATATAAACTATGAGAATCAACCAAACACGAATGCTTTCAAACTCCCAGCATTTTGATCCAAAATCTTCATGAATTTGAGGGAAGTAAAAAATAAATATGTGCAGACAGTCATAATCTTCATATGTTTTGGAAGATCTAAATCATTTTGATGATCAAGGGTCTCGTTTCGATTATTTAAATAGTTCATTTTATAAGATCCTTAGTATATATTATCATAAAAAAATTACGTTGATTTGATAATCACAATTTTTTCATTTTATCGTTTATCACTCCAAAGAAATGGACGACAAACATGTTTTTAAAAATACACCATTTGGTTTTTTGGAAACTAATAAAAAATGTTACAATTATATGATTGACCTAATTATTTTTTTTCATTAATGATATATATGAAAAGCCCTACAAAATGAATGGTTCAAATCATTAAAACGAAATTATGGTGGGTCTCCCGAGACCTCAATATATTTTATGAAAAGCCCAATAGATGTTGGAAGACATCCCAAAGAATGACATTAGAATTGAAGTAAATTTAAATGATTATTCAAGAATACTAATTAAAAATTGCAGGAATTATCGAACCTGTGAGACAATTGAAGCTCAAGTAAAATTCTTGAAGATTAGGAAGTTGTCCTAATTCAGTTGGAATTCTTCCATGAATGTTGTTATGTGCCAAGACAAACCATTTTAAGCTTGAAGCGTTGCCAAAGGAAGGCGGAATAGTACCTGTAAAGTTATTTTCTTCTAGTAAAAGAGCTCCAAAAAAGAGTATGGTTCATAACTCTTTTGGCATGCCACCGAATCCAATTTTGATTTTGTTTACAAATAGAAAGAGTATGTGAACAATACACACATTTTAATTGATGTAAAATGATAGATCCTACCATTTTCGGTGGGGTTGTTACACTTTTTGGGTGTAAAGTTCACACATTTAGGCCAATCAGATTTTGTGCATTGTTCACACACAGAAGGTGTGTGAACAAATTTATTTTTGTATGCCACCACTGAAATTATTAAGCTTTAACAGATATGGCATTAACCATCTGACATCGGTGCAAACCCATAGTGATGAAAACAAATACAAATAGGGAGCAGATACACAAAAAATAAATAAGGAGAAATACATCATTCAGTGTGAAAATAAATGACAATTTTACTTTCTAATCCATAGGATTAACTAATCATAATGAAAATGAGGCAAGATGTGATATGAAATAAAATTGTAAGATAGCTCAGCATAATTATGTTAAAATTATGGGGGTCAATGTATTTTTTTCAAACCTCAAAGAAGGTTGATATAGTTTTTCACCTTTTTCCTTAGTTGAAAAAAGAAGAAATAATTAGGAAAATCAACTAAACACCGTAAATGACTTTCAAACTCCCAAGATTTTAATGAATTTGAGGGAAGTAAAAAAAAAAAAAAATCAAAAATAAAAGTTCACTATTTAAACCCAATGATATGCAAGAGAGATGTTTTGTTAATAATTAAAGAAAATATGAGTGAGGAAATTATATTAAATATTCTAATTGATTGGCACATCATAGAATTTGACAATTAATCTTACTTTTGGGCTTAAATAGCAATACTCAAAAGAAATACATGTAGGCTATCAAGACCTTAATATGTTTTCAGCCATTTATATTTTCAAATGTGGCTAGTTAGTTGATTGACTTAATATTTCAGCTCTGCAAGATGGGAAAGCCATAAGTCCAAATCATTGGAAGATTTCCAAAAGAAAGGCATTAGAATTCAAGTAGATTTCAATGATTACGGAAAAATACTAGTTAAAAATTGCAGGAGGTTATCGAACCTGTGAGACGATTGTCGGTCAAGGAAATTATCTGCAGATTTGGAAGTTGTCCTAATTCAGTTGGAATTCTTCCATGAATGTTGTTGTATGCCAAGCCAAACAATTTTAAGCTTGAAGTGTTGCCAAAGGTAGTCAAACAGTCTCAAAAAGAGTAAGATACTCAACTATTTTGGTAAGCCACCAAGGCTGATTTTGATTTTGATTTTGTTTACAAATGGAAAGAGTGTGTGAACAATGTACACATTTTGATTGGGTAGAGTCATTACACTTTTTGGGTGTTAAGTTCACGTATTTGGGCCAATCGTATTTTGTGTGTTGTTCATATACAAAAATTAGGAGTGATCATTGGTTCAATGGTTAAGACTTGGCCTAATAACCTTGAGGCTATGGGTTCAAGTCATGGAACTATCACTCTGTGAATTATGCCAAAGGTTAAGTGTGCACTCAATCTTTTCTCTCCTAAACACACTTTAATGTGCACTAATTGGACTTTTTTTTTTTTTTTTTCCATATACAAAAACTATGTGAACAAATTCATTATATGACCTGATACCAAAAAAAAAAAAAAAAAAAAATATCCATTATATGGCACCTCCAAAATTATTAACTTCACGAGATATGACACGAAACATCAGACAAAGGTGCAAATCCACAAGGACAAAAACATATACAAATAGGGAGCAAACACAAAAATAAATATGAAAAAATATATAATTCAATGTAAATAGATGTCAATATAACTTTTTCATCCATATGTTTAGGGTTTACTTTTCCAGCCATTTATATTTTCATGTGTGGCTAGTTAGTTGATTAACTTGTAATTTGAGTTATGCACGATTGGAAAGCCTAAGCCCTGTGATCTTCCGATTTCGAGTAAATTTTAATCAGTGAAGAATGCTAGTTAAAAATTGTAGAAGGTTATCAAACTTGTGAGATGATTGGAGCTCATAATCTTGATTCAAACATAATTCATATACATGTAGCAATTGATATCCGATTGATTTGATTTTTTGAATGATTATTCTAATCAAAGAGTCATGAAAAATGAATGATTCAAATAACCAAAATCGCTTCCAAAAGACAGACTATGAGAATCAACCAAACATGATAGCTTCCAAACTCCCAAATTTTGACTCAAAATCTTCATGAATTTGAGGGAAATAAAAAATAAATACGTATGGACCGTGATAGTCTTAATATGTTTGAGCTATTTACATTTTGGATGGTCTAAATCATGTGATAATCAATGGTCTCGTTTCAATGATCTTAATCGACCATTTTCTAAGATCCTAAGTATATATATCATCGTGAAAAAAATTAAGTTGATTTGATAATCGTAATATTTTATTTTAATTACATTTGCTTCTTAAAAAATCGACAAATATTTTTTTAAAACAGACCATATAATTTTTTGGAAACAAATACAATAAAATGAAAAACATATGATTATATGATTAACCTACTTTTTTCTTTCAAGGATTATATATATGCAAAGCTTTGAAAAATGAATATTTTGGATAATTGAAACATAATCCATGATGAGAGTCATAGGCCCCTCAATATATTTTCTTGTATGCCCAGTTAGTTGATGGACTTGCAATTTGAGATTGACAAGATGGGAAAGTCAAAAGCCAATAGTCGTTGGAAGATTTCCAAAAGAAAGACATTAGAATTCAAGTAACTTTTAATGATTACTAAAGAACAATAATTAAAAATTACAGGATCTAATCGAACCTGTGAGATAATTGAAGGTCAAGTCAAATGTCTGCAGATTTGGAAGTTGTCCTAATTCAGTTGAAATTCTTTCATGAATGATGTTATATGCCAAGTCAATCACTGTTAAGCTTGAAATGTTGCCAAAGGAAGGCGGAATGGTACCTGTAAAGTAGAGTAAGGCTTTCAACTCTTTTGGTATGCCACCAAGTCCAATTTTGATTTTGTTTACAAATACAAAGAGTGCGCGAATAATACACACATTTTGATTGGGGTAAAATGATAGATCCTACCATTTTGGGTGGGCATATTACACATTTGGGCCAATCATACTTTGTATACTATTCACACAAGGGCAGGCCTGGAGATTTTCGGCACCCAAGGCGAACATTAAAATAGGGGCCTTTTATATAAAACTACAAAAAAAAAAAAAAAAAAAAAAACCTACTATGAGGCAAAATGAAATTACTTAATTTTATTTAAATTGAATTAGTTTTTCTATTTTTTCCTTTCACATTCAGAACAACCATGATAATAAAATTAATCTAAATTGAAGAGAAATTCATCTGAGATAGATTATCTAAAACTCAATAGAAATTCAATTCATAACCAAAATTAAAAGAACAATCACAAAATTAGTGGACAATTGAAGAAAATATTTGATTCAAGCAAAACAAAAGCATGACAAAATTTAATCAACAAAAAATTAGATTAAAAAAATAGGCACTGAAATTAGATTTATGGCACAAATCAAAATTAAAACCAATGCAATCAATAATTTATTTTTCTAAAAAGAAAAAAAGAAAAAAAAAAGAAAAGAAAAAAAAAGGGAGATTAAATTGAAAAGCAAAGTTCTCAAATCAAATAAGGGCAATGAATTTAAAAGAGCACCGCATCGATTATCTGGTGGCCCAAATTTGGACTGGACATTTGCTTGGTGTCGGCACAATTTGCTTCCAATGCTTACAGATGGAAAGCAATAGAAAGCACAAGGTTTAATTGATAGATTTTTGTTATTTGCATACCTTACCCAATATATTATTGTAATTCAATTTGGAACCCCGCAATTTTTTATTGTGGCCTTTTGACTGGACTGTGTGGTGAAGTTGAGAAACTTGGGCTGGGCCTTAATTTAGAACTACTAATATGACATTGATTAAAAGTATGTTGGGACCCTTAAATTTGATTAAATTTTGGGGGAGAGGGCTGCAGCCTTGCTTGTCTTGGGTTAGGGTCGGGTCTGCTTCACACACAAAAGGTGTGTAGACATGTTTATTTTCATGTGTCACCACTGAAATTATTATCTTTAACAGATATGACATGAAGTATCGGATACCAATGCAAATCCTCAATAATGAAAACAAAAACAAACAGAAAGCATATACAGAAATAATAAATAAGGAGAAATATATAATTCAGTGTGAAATAGATAACAACTTTACTTTTTAATCCATAGGATTAACGAATAATTAATGAAAATGAGGCAAGATGTGATGCGAATTAAAACTTTACGAGAGTTTAGTATAATTATATCAAAATTGTGAGGTCAATATATTTTTTTCAAACATCATAGAAGGATAGCATAGTTCACCCCCCCCCCCTCCCCCCCTCCTCCCTCCTTTTTTTATTGAAAAAAGAAGAAATTTGTTATGGAAATCAACTAAACACTGTAAATGACTTTCAAGCTCCCAAGATTTTAATGAATTTGAGAAAAGTAAAAAAGAAATGAAAAATGACATACAAGTTCAATATCGAAATCCAATGATGTGTAAGGTAGATGCTTGACTAATAATTAGAGAAGATACGAGTGAGTGAGGAAATTGTCTTAAATATTTTAATTGATTGCCACATCATAGAATTTGAAAATTAGGTCTAACTTTTGGGTTTAAATAACAATACTCTAAAGAAATACACGTAGGCTATCAAGATCTTAATAGGTTTTCAGCCGTTTATATTTTCATGTGTGGCTAGTTAGTTGATTGACTTATAATTTGAGCTCTGCAAGACGGGAAAGCCAAAAGTCAATCATTGGAAGATTTCCAAAAGAAAGCCATCAGAATTCAACTAAAATTTCAATGATTACTGAAAAATACTAGTTAAAAATTGCAGGAGGTTATCGAACCTGTGAGACGATTGTCACTCAGGGAAATTATCTGCAGATTTGGAAGTTGTCCTAGTTTAGTTGGAATTCTTCCATGAATGTTGTTAAATCCTAACCCAAGCCATTGTAAGCTTGAAGTGTTGCCGAAGGAAAGTGGAATGGTACCTGTAAGCATATTTTCTCCTAGTGAAAGAAATCTCAAATAGGGTAAGGTACTCAACTCTTTTGGTATGCTACCGTTAAAATTATTTTCTGCAAGATGTATGCGACGAAGCATCCGACACCGGTGCAAATCCGGTGGGATGGCCCCTTCCAATATATTGTTCACTAACAATAGACTTGTCAAGCGACGCAAACGGCCAACTTCATTGGTTAGACGACCATGGAATCTGTTGTTGCCTAGATCGAGCACTTGGAGGAAGGAAAGGTTGCCGACATGAGAAGATATGGTGCCCTGGAGACCCATGCCGCGAAGGATCAAAGCTGTGACTCTTTGCCTACGTCGGCTACAAGAGACCCCCGCCCAGCCACAAAAGTTGGTTTCTTGTGTCCAGTTACTCAACACATTATTGGGATCAAAGTTGATTGAGGATTTGAAGGAGAGGAGAGCCAATTGATCAGTGAAGTTTGAGGAACAAATGGCCAACTCAACCACGAGTGAATGCACTAGCAGGGCGCCCAAAAGGGAACCAATGTACAGTTTCTTCATAGACATGATATGTAAACGGGAGTGGAAGAAATGAACAGCCTCTTCACGCAATGACGATCCTTTTATATTATTTTTTGATGTGTCATCTAAATTGTCTGTCACTATATTAATTTAAGGAAAATGAGTGAGATCACTAATTAGTGCTACCACTAATGATGTGACAGTAGGCCTCACCATGAATAATTTGATGTTTTGGTCATGGTATTGTATTTTTTTTCTTTTTTTATTGAGTGTCATGTTATTAGTGATCTTTTTAGAGCTCCAAAACTAGTGGTCTCTATCATTGTTGTTAATTTAATGAGCCTCATCACTTATATTTATTTTTAATACAGCATTGACAACTCAAATAATTCTTATCTTTCAAATTATTAGTCCATTTTTATTATCGTAAACATTCTAAGAAATTGTTTATATTTAAAAAAAAAAAAAAAAAGAATCAACAATTTTGAAGTCTTTACTTACAAGAACCAATTGAGATATTTTAATTTGTGATTTAAAATTTTTTTTTTCCTTAACAAAAGGGGCACATTGTAAGAAATTTATATTTTTGTGATGAAAATTATGAATATTTGTAGTGTCTGATATGTCAATTTATGGTAGAAGCTACGAAATGACGAATTTGTGGTGTGCATCATAAAATGAAAGTTAAACTTTTTCTAGTTAACAACAATTTATGTCATTTCATCTTTTAGGGTTTGGTTTTCACCAAGTTAGTAATTTCAACTTAAGAGAACGGTTGAGATTTGTAGACCCATTTTAGGGCCGACTTTGGTAATCCATTCTTTTAAATTTCATTGAGTAGAATATTTATGCAAAAAAATAAGATGACCAGAGATTAGTAACTATATTTTTTAAGGGTAATTATTCATTATTTCCGAAGTATAGACACATGGTACTCCATAAGATTTTGATTGGTAGAGAGGGGTAGGGGTCCACGTTTTATGTTAGGAATAGGGGAACAACATGGAACTGAATAATTAGGAATTGGCTTGAAGTATGGCTACGTGATGTTCTAGAATTATTGAATAATTTCCTATTTTTTAATCACATTTGTATTACAAAAATAAATAACTATTCTTTAAATCATATTTGTCGTTCAATTTTTAAAAATAAAATATTTGATTTTAATTCAATTATGTTTCTCCAATTTCAAAAATGAAACCCTACTATTTATTTATTTATGTTTATTAAATTGATTCTAAAATATCAAATAAAGAAAAAAATAGATTATCTCAAATGAAATATTACATATTTGATACATTATATGTGTTACTTCCTCTTAAAAAAAATATGTTATTAAAAAAAAAAAAAACAAGAGTGGGTAGTGAAGTGTGGCCACGACCGGCAGGCTAGCCATTATTAAAGAAATAAAGTGGACTTGACTCCCAAGTCTTCAAATAAATCAACAGCCTCCAAACAACACATCAATATCAACAATATATATCTATATATATATATATATATATGATAGATAGAACCATTGATGAAAGTGCCAAATGGCACCTCCTGGATACAGATCAGGGTGCGAATCAGAACGAAAGTGCCAAAGTGCCAAATGGCACCTACTTGTTTTGAAAAAAAAAAAAAAAAAAAAAAAAAAAAAAAAAAAAAAAAAAAAAAACAAGAAGTTTAGGTGAAACTACATAAATTTTGATATCTTGTGATTGTTTCTTTTTTGTGAATTTATATAATTTGTATGGTTCTTTTATTTCATATTTGAAGCCATTAACTATCTTGGTGATGTTGAGTTTTTCCGGAACTCTCCGCACAACAAATACCTTAAACTGTTATAACCAAACACCTTTGAAGTGTAACCAAAAAAAAAAAAATCTTCAAATATAGCTAAACTTACAATCATAATAGGTTATAATTAAGTAATAATCAATTAATGAATACCGTGCTATGCACAGGATGTGAAAAAATTAATAAAATATGTTTATATGAAATAATATAAATAGTTAGATTTTTGTATCTAAATTATGAAAATGAAAAAAAAAATATTAAAACTCACAATGTAAGTTTTACAATTTTAACATAATTTATGTATCAATTCTTAATTTGTCAATATTTCAATAATTTAACTTTCAACTCCCTTGTTAAAGTTATAAACTTGGGCGAGTTGAACCCAAGAAACTCAAGTCAAGCTTGTAAATTTTTAAAAATTGTGCAACATAATTTTTAATTTTTTGAGAAACTATGTAAAATTCAAAAATTTGAATAAATATGAATGGACTACGGCAGAGACACCAAACAACCTAAGCAATTGAAACAAAATTGTATATATAAATATACAAAATTATTTTCTAATTTATTTTTTTAATAATAAATAAGATTAATTAAAATTTAATATTAATAAACAAAAGCAAATACACCTTTTAGAAAGGGATGATCGTATAAGTTTATATTAAAAAATTATATTTTATAATCACATAAAATAATTCAAATATATATTTTTCATTTATTTTTAATTTAAAAATTACTACAAAATATTTAAATATAATAAAATTAAATTTCTACAAAATAAAAGTATGTGTATAAAAAATGAAAATAAAAAAGTAAGAAGAAAATTTAGAATGGTATTCTCATTTGATTTGAAAATAATTATAGATAACCAATAAATTATAACCTATAGCCCTCATTTTTTTAAAATAAAAAATCAAATTTTG
Organism: Camellia sinensis; assembly: GCF_055761805.1. Classification (NCBI taxonomy): domain Eukaryota; kingdom Viridiplantae; phylum Streptophyta; class Magnoliopsida; order Ericales; family Theaceae; genus Camellia; species Camellia sinensis. The sequence continues at coordinate 24,281,365 of NC_138964.1, read as the reverse complement.
CAAACTATCACTTTTAATAGAAAAATAACATTTATTTCTATTTGTTCTAGCAAAACTCACTTTTCAGCAATTTGATCCAAAAGTTTTTCATTTTTTATTTTAGCTTGTTTAATTGACAACTGAGATTAAAAAAAGAAAATTAACAGGATCCACCATGTTTCACAAGTGCTAAAAAATTATAGATGAACAATAAGAAAAATATTTAAGACCCACAAAAAAACACCCACAATTGTATCCATAATGATGTAGTATCATATGTTTCAATTCTTGATTTGCTATACACTCAATGACATAGGCCCAACTCCCTTATCATATCATTGTGGGTGAAAGTGTGAGTCTGTAGCATTGCTAGAATAATAAATTATCACATGTAACTCATATTTTCTTTTTTTATTGCACAAAATAATAATAATAATAATAATAATAATAATAATAATAATAATAATAATAATAATAATAATAATAATAGTAAGTTTCACCAACTATCATTTTTAACAGAAAAAAAAAATGTTTATTTCTATTTGATTTTAGCGAAAGGCACTTGTTAACTATTTAAGACAAATTATTTTTTTAATTTTAATTTTTTTAATTGACAATTGAGATTAAAAAAAAATTAATAGAATCCATTATGTTTGGCAATTGTTAAAAAAGTCATTCATTTTCTTAATATTTTTGTATTTTGTTTAAAAAAATTTGTATTAAAAAAATTTATTATTTAAGTCCTTGTAGTTTAGAAGGACATAATTTTTTTTTTCTTATATGAAATTTAAAACCAGAAATGACAAAAAATTAAAATATAAACTTTTAATAGTGATTAATAATTTGAATACATGTATTTAATAAAATATTATGTTTAGACTAATAATATTATGATACATCATTATGACACAAGTGAATATTGATCTTATTTTAATTGTACTAACATAATTTAAAAAAGAGTTTAGATTTAAAATTTTATTTTATAATTTAATAAAATATGCATAAATTAATAAATGAATATTGATCTTATTCTAGTAACATAATGTAAGGAAGAATCTAAATTTAAAATTTTATTTTAAGAATATAAAATTAATTTACAAACCAATAGGACGCATATTAACAAAAATTAAACAAAATAAAAAAAATAATAAAATAAATAGGAATTGCAACTTTAAGTTTTAATAGGATGACAACAATTTTCAATTATAATAGTATATAAATTTTATATGAGATTTTGAAACTCCCATAATATCTCTTCTTAAAAGCATTCTTTTGTAAAATATATGAATAATCTCAACACCACTCCTATTATTCCTACATACAAAAATTATGAGCTAATTATGATAATTTGAAATTTGTATTTAAAACTTATAAATAATGGGATAGATCATTATAATTTTAAATTTATATTGTGCTAATTTTAAATTTAAATTAATAGATTACTTTTCATATTTAGTGATCCTCAAATTTGAATTTTAAAATAGATTAATATACTTTTCATTTTTTTTTTTATAGATTTGATATACTTTCCATTTGAAAGTCATAAATCAAGAGATGTTAATTTTTATTTATTTATTTATTTTTGCTTGAATAAGAGTTAGTAACAGGAACATGATTTTTTTTTATTTTTTTATTTTTTTATTTTTTTTGGGTTGAATAAGTCATACATTAAAAAGACAAATAAATACAAACTACAAAAGGCATACCTTAGGAGCTAATCAACTATACAAGATATGGACAACAACAAACCAAAACAACAACAAAACAACAAACCAAAACAACAGCAAGACAAAAACCTGTTCAAACACCACATGAGCAATGAGAGCAAATGAGGGGCAGATAGGAAAATGAATTTGAACTTTCGTATTCAATAATATCTCTTTTACAGGCATTTATACAAGTTGTTAGGAGTTTGTTATAACAAACTCTTAACTAACTATATCTAACTAACTGTATCTAACCAACTTCTCTCTAAATCATTACTCACGCCATTCACTAGCATACATTTGTGTTGGGTGAGCTGTAGCTGCAGCTGTGGCCGCAGTTGTGGCCTTATCCTTTGAGCATCTATCTGAGGCTTTGTAACGCTCCAAAAATATAACAATATTAATTAAATAACAATACAGTTCTGAATATAATATCCTCATATTCATGTAATTCCATTATACAAAATGGTAACAAATGCAGTTATATATTTATTAGTCCTAATTCTGAATCTATAGCATGTACCACATGTTATGGGTATGAAATAATAGTTAAACAAATATATAAATGCCTTAATGGTTACAGCTTTCCATGACAATACTTGATTACACAAAGTGAGTTTAAACTCAATACAAATAAAGCCCTGGGTTTGTACAAAATAAATACAACAAAAACAAAACAAGAAGCTCTTGCCTCTAAATCCTCCCAAGCTATGGTATTGGCGGAGGCATATCATCAGCACCTGAATATTGTTTTCCACAACGGGTGAGTCAAAGCCCAACAAAGATACTTTAACACAGTGTATGAATCTTAACAAGCTTATAAGGTAAATGCGTATGCAATGCTCGTGTCAAAATCTTTTATATCCTTTCCCAAAACTATGCAATGCCAGCTTTATATCATAATTCATGAAGACATTTCCTTCACAACATAAAACAGGACAGTGGATACAGTACTAGGAATCTCTAGGTGCATGTTTGCAAGTAGGCTATACAAGCACTACCAACTGTTATTTTTACCGATACTAACTGGAAGGCTTGGCACCTAACTACGCAAGTTTCTAGACTTTCACCAAGGACACACAAGCTAACAATAATACCCAACCACACCTCCTACCCAGATTCACCATGGTATTCACCATATTTTCTCAAAACAATATACATTTTCAATGTGTTAAGTATGCAACAAATGCTTAATACAACGAATGAGAAGTTAGATTCAATTCTCCTAATTCTCATGCAATTTCTACAACAATAATAGCTATCCTCCACCGATTGCCCAAAATAGATTTCTCTAAATAGATAGATCATTTCCAATAAAGATAAACTTTTCAAAATTTCAAGACAGGAGTGATAATGCATATCTAACTCTACTATCATCATCATCATTCCAATTCCATAAAATCCAACACATTTCCATTTTCTCTTTACAAAATCAAATATTCACATTTTAGAACAAAATCCATTTTCTTTAAAAATCAATTCCAATGATAAAAATCTATCATTTCATCACAACTCAACTATATTTATAAATCTATAATCATATCCAAGAACCCCTTTGGAAATTCCTCTTTTGAATTTTAAAACAAAACCCTATATTTTGTTTAAAATGCCCAAATCACAGAATTGTTTAGAAAATCAAATAACTAAGTTAAAAACCATTCAAAAGTGTGGAGAAATCCTTACCTCAACTTAAAAGATAAGCAAGAGCAAGGTTGAAACTTCAATGGAGTTGAAAATGGACTTTGCTCCTATCAAATGGAAGCTTTAAGTGAGCTCTACCTTTTTTTCAAAGGGACTAGGGTGTAAAGATCAATTGATAATTGTGTATTTGAGGTTTAAAGATGGTTTCTAAAGAGAGAGGAAGGTCATCTGAGATTTTAGAATGTTTACAGAGAGAGATGAGAAAATGACTCAAAAAGTGACTTTTCAGAACTGATATACGCACAGACCGCTCGAGCATAGGAATGGTCACTTGAGTGATCAGACACAACAAGTGAGACAGCTCGAGCGAATAAAGTGATCGCTTGAGCAAAGAATACCACCTCCCAGTACTTTTGCATGCCTGCAAAAGTTCTGAGACCTACAAAAGTACTGAGAGTTCCAAAACACCACTCGAGCGCAAGAAGGACCGCTCGAGTCGAGACCGCTCGAGTGCAAGAAACACCGCACGAGCGAGGAATGCCATACTTCTAGTAGTTTTGTAGACCTACAAAAGTACTGGAAGTTCTCAAAGTTTGCTCGAGCACAAGAAAGTTTGCTCGAGCAAACAAGCCAAAATCTAGGTAATAACAATTTTGAAGAACTAACTCTCAACATATTCCAAATGCAACAACGACACTCCAAAAATCAAACTTTGACAAGGAATAAGATGAAAGAAGGCATGGACAACTGTCATGTGATAACCCAACGGGTACTGTGCTTAATTATGCATGTGATTATGTGTTTGATATGAATTTGTATGTTTAATTATGTGATTTATGTGATTTTGGAATTATATCTGTTACTTGTAGGAAAATCTCTTGCAATTACAACTTTAAACTGAAAATTGAAAACTTTAGAGGCGCCAGAAACCAAAACTGACTTCATACATGTGTTTAGCATGATTTTTAAAGCCTACTATGAAATTTTGTAAAATTATAATTTGTACTGAATTAATTGAGTTTAATTGGCCTAAAACCTAGATTAGGCTAATTTAAGTTTAATTAGCCAAAGGCCCTATTTGGTAGAGCTGTAGGAAAGTAATTATAGATTATAGCTTAACAGATTATAACTTATAGCTATGAACATAAGTTGTTTATCTGTTTGGTGCAGTTGTGGAATTATAGATTTAAGCAGCAGAATAGTGTTTGGTAGATAAGCTGTAAAATAGCTTTTTTTTTGTATAATTGTCCTTTTTGCCCTTATATGATAAAAAAATGATGATTTTGTCATTTTTTTTTTCAATTAATATGATTAGTATTAATTAGTATCAATTTATATAAAAATTGATACATTTGATAAAAATGTAATGGCTTAATTAGTCTCAATTAATACTAAAATTATTAATTAGTATCAATTAATATTAATAATTTTTTTTCCTTGTTTCTTTTATTTATTTTTTCTTTTCTTAATTGATACATTTTCTTTTTTTTTTCCTTGTTTCTTTCTTTTCTTAATTAATATTAATAATTAGTATCAATTAATATTAATATTAATGCTTTTTTTTTCTTTTTTTTTCTTTTCTTAATTAGTCTCAATGATATAAAAATGTAATTTTTTTTCAATTAAAAATTGATACATTTTTTTTCCTTTTATTATTAATGGCTTAATTTTTTTTCTTAATAATTTTGTTTTCTTAAAAATTGATACATTTCCTTGTTTCTTTTAATAATACTAAAAATGTAATGGCTTAATTAGTCTCAATTAATACTAAAATGTAATGGCTTAATTAGTTTCAAATTATATTCATTTTAGTTTATAAATACATGAATATTAATTGATATTTTTTTAATTTATTAAAAATTGTTACAAATACCAATTTATTAATATTTTATAATTTAATTTATTATCAATTAATGGCTTAATTAGTATCAATTAATATTAAAATTATTAATTAGTATAAATTAATATAAAATTTATTTCATTAATGGCTTAATAAAAAAAACAATTTTTAGTATTAATTAATATAAAATTTATTATTATTATTAAAAAAACACTTACAACCCTTCTTCCCTAGCAGCCCCGACAGTGGGCACAGTGGCGACAGGGCACTAGGGTTTGAGATCGCGAAGCGGAAGGGAGATCGCTACGGCATGGAAGGGATCTGCTGCGATCAATCGCGACGGAGGACGGGGCGCTAGGGTTTTAGATCGCGACGCCGAAGAGAGATCTGCTGCGATTGCGATGGGTGTAGTTAGGGTTGTCGATTGCGAGCTTTGGTTCATCACCGTTCGATCGTCACGCTGTCGATGGCGAGCTTTGGTTCATCGATGGCGAGCTAGGGATTTGCCCTTCTACTTCGTGAGAGAGGGAGAGAGAGAGAAAGAGAGAACCAGAAATCACCCCGTCGCCGAAAATCCCCTTCGTCGGAAATCGCCTCTTTGGCTCGTGTGAGGGACAAAAAATGAGTGTGTTTTGGTTTATATACGTGGCACACTTGTAATAATTTGAAATTGTGAGGGACATTTTAGTCATTTTACCCCTCACACCTCAACTGCGCGCTTAAGTTGATTTTTGACTTATAAATTAAGTTTCTCCTCCCCCACTCAAAGAATAAGTTGATTTTTGACTTACAAAAAGCTACAATCTGTATTGTTAAGCTGAACCAAACACATCAAAATAGTTTAAATTAAGCAAAAAGCTTAAATAAGTAAGAAATAAGCCCTACCAACCAGGGCCAAAGTTGTGGATGTATGTATGAAGATGGTAAGACTTAAGTAAGTCTTGACATCATTTTATATAAACAAAACATTTGCTAGAAAGAGTTAGAGAGAGAGGAAGAAGAGAAGGGCTATCGGCTCCAATAATGAGAGACCGAAATTGCACGATAAGCGTGTAATATGCATGCTTCGTTTTATTATTAATTTTAGCAATAATAATTTTTATAACTATTATAATATAACACTAAATTGAGTGTAATATTTATATTGCATGCCGTTATGACAAAATGTATAGATTAAAAGCAATTTTAGAATTTTGTTGAATCATTCGGTCTATTAAATAAATATATTTATTTGACTGTATTATGTTAAAAGAATTATGTTTTTACCTTATCTGATTATGTACACTTATTGTCTACTATTGTTGATATTTATATATTTTCATGAATTAAAATTGGATATCATGATATAATTAATTCTTATTGACCATTATATGAGATATTCATCATTGTCATATTGCATAATTTGAAATATATAGATTCCCGTTTGTCCAGAGTTATTATTATTATTATATTGATAATTGCAATCACATAAAAGAAATTCTAGAAATCATAAATAGTGATTTCATTAAAATAGTGATTGAATTAATGATAATTAAATAACTCAAACTAATGAATAGAGAATATTGTTTGTTAGTTCCGTATTCATAGGAATTACGAATTTTGGAGCTGCCAAAGTAGCCTAGATTTGTAAAACTTATGAATATAAAACTACATAAAAGAAATGTTAAAAAGGTAACATTAAGGTCGATAATATTCTCAATTGCAGCTATAATTAGGAGATTGTGACTAGCCCAAAAGAGAGTCACTTTCAAATAATTATGAACTGGGTATAGGGTAATGTAACTTATGTAATTTGACAGATTAGAATTGAATACCCAAAGGTAACGTGACTAACTGAAAAGTTGCATAAATTATTTTAGACCTACATAAGTGATTCTTGACATGTGAACAATAGATATACCTAAGTTTTGCCCAAAGGAAAGACTTATGTAATATCAATAGTTCATCATTATAATTCTCAAAGCTTTAATATGTATATTGTTTATGCCTATTTACACGTTACTTGTGAGACCTTGTGTTAATACCTTTTAAGATATGTCAAAAAGATAGCTTGCTATCTAAGGTGGTTGGACTTAGAAGGGAGGCTATATTGACTCCTTCGACTTTCTTAGAATCTTACATGGTTATTGACCAAAGGACTCTTTAGTGACGTTACCCTAACCCTAAGCGTAAAATTTGGGGCGTCATATGTTCTATCTTATTCAGTGACAGTTCCCATCTCATTGTACTCTCATGCATCGGGCGTCCCTTTACTTACTGACACTATTATGGTAGAATTGACAACAATGAGATATGATGGCAACCGAGGACTTCAAGATCACATCCTCAGTATGGCTGACAAAGTTGCAAAGCTTAAAACTTTAGGGATGCAAGTTGATGAAACTTTTTTTGTGCAGTTTATTCTCAACTCACTTCTATCAAAGTTCGGCGCATTCAAAATTCACTATAACACAAATAAAGATAAGTGGATTTTGAATGAGCTGACTAATATGTGTGTTCAGGAGGAAATGAGGTTAAAGGAGGAAAGACGTCAAACTACATTGGCTATAACTCATGGAGCTATATAGAAAAAGAATGCGTCTGGGAAAGAAAATCAGGCTCAGAATGGTTTCACTGTCAAGTGCTACTTTTGTGGCAAGAAGGGACATGTGAAGAAAGATTGCAACAAGCGAAAGGCTTGGTTCGAAAAGAAATATAAGAAATTTTCTTTTTGTTTTTTATGAATCAAATCTTGCTGAAGTACCTTTTAACACATGGTGGATTGACTTTGGGGTCACGACCCACATTACAAATTCCATGCAGGGATAAACTAGAAAACCGAAGGAAAGTGAAAGATTTGTCCGTATGGTGGATTGACTTTAGGGACACGACCCACATTACAAATTCCATGCAGGGATAAACTAGAAATCCGAAGGAAAGTGAAAGATTTGTCTACATGGGGAACCATCTCAAAGCTGAAGTCATAGCTGTAGGAACCTATCGACTGATCTTAAAGATGGGTCATCAGATGGATCTAGAAGACACTTTTTATGTTCCTTCAAGTTCTAGGAATTTAGTTTCGTTATCCAAATTAGATCGTGTTGGATATTTAGTTTTATTTAGTTGTGAAAAAATTAATTTAATGTTTAATTCAATAATAATTGGTTCTGGTAATTTATGTGATGGTTTATATAAAATTACCTTAAATCATGAGTTTGCACAATCATTAGTAACACTGTATTCGAATATTGGTTTAAAATGTGGTCTAATTAATGAAAAATCCTCAATCTTGTGGCATAGACGGTTGGGGGCATATCTCTAGAAATAGAATTGAAAAATTGGTAAAGAATGGGATTTTGGAAAACATAGACTTCACTGATTTTGAGATATGTGTGAATTGCATCAAAAGAAAGCAAACCAAACACACCAAGAAATGTGCCACAAGAAGTAATGAGCTTCTTGAGACAATTCATACAGATATTTGTGGGCCACTCAACATCCCATGTCTTAGTGGTGAAAAATATTTCATCACATTTATTGATGATTTCCCACGTTATGGATATGTGTATCTAATTCATGAAAAGTCTCAAGCTGTTGACATCCTTGAGGTGTACACAACTGAAGTCGAGAGACAATTAGATAGAAAGGTCAAATAATGAGATCATATAGGGGTGGTGAATATTATGGTAAATATGATGAGTCAGGCCAAAATCCTATCCCATTTGCCAAATTCTTAGAAAAGAAAGGCATTCATGCTCAATAAACAATGGTTGGTATGCCACAACAGAATGGAGTTACTGAAAGGTGTAATCGTACACTTAAAAGCGTAATCGTACACTTAAAAATATGGTTAGGAGTATGTTAAGTTAACCTATTTCACTGTGGGGTGAAGCTTTAAAGACTGCAATGTGTATCTTAAATAGGGTTCCTAGTAAGCCAGTCCTAACAACTCATTTTAAGTTGTGAACTAATAGGAAACCTAGTTTAAGACACTTACATATTTGGGGTTGTCCAGTAGAGAAAAAGTTGGGCTCAAGAACAATATCTGGATATTTCATTGGTTATCCAGACAAGTCTAAAGGGTACAAATTTTATTGTCCTAATCATAGTACGAGGATAGTGGAGACTGGTAATGCTAGCTTCCTAGAGAATGGTGAAATTAGTGGGAGTGAGAAAATAGGAGTGGTGAATTTTGAGGAAATTAGGGTGGATGTGGCAACATTTGACCCTTACCGAAAAATTATTGTTCCTCAGACTATTCCACAGGTTGAGGGAAACGAACAACATAATGAAAATCCTTCACCATCTCATGTTTTACCACTTCATGAACATACCACCATTGAAAATATTGTAGAACCACCACAACTGGTAGTTTTGAGAATATCTTAGAGGGAACGAAAGCTTGCCATTCCAGATGATTACATGGTGTATCTACAATAATATGATTTTGATATTGGGATTAATAAAGATCTAGTCTCATTTTCACAAGCCATGAATAGTGATAGTTTTACTTAATGGGCCAATGCTATAAATGAAGAGTTAAAATTCATCGAACAGAATGGTGTTTGGGATCTTGTCGAATTTTCCTAATAATTGTAAAAAGGTCGGGCGTAAATGGGTCTTCAAGACCAAGCGCGACGCAAAAGGCAATATCGAACGATTTAAAGCCATACTTGTTGCCACGGGTTTTACTAAAAAAGAAGGCATAGACTATAAAGAGGCCTTCTCTCTAGTATCTAAGAAGGATTCGCTTAGAATCATCCTAGCATTGATAGCTCATTACGACTTAGAGTTGCATCAAATGGATGTGAAAATTGCTTTTCTAAATGGGAATTTGGATGAAGAAATTTATATGGAGTAGCCAAAAGGATTTGCAAAGAAAGGTAAAGAACATTTAGCTTACAAATTAAAGAAATTCATATATGGCCTTAAGCAAGCTTCTAGGCAATGGTATTTAAGATTTAATGATACCATTACCTCCTTCAGATTTAAGGAAAATACAGTTGATCAGTGCATAAATCTGAAAGTTAGTGGGAGTAAGTTCATTATTTTGGTGCTATATGTAGATGACATTTTGTTAGCTAGTAATGACCTTGGCTTATTGCATGAAACCAATGAATATCTCTCTAAGAACTTTAAAATGGTTGATATAGGACAGGCAAACTATGTTATTGGCATAGAGATCTTTAGGGATCGATCTCGAGGATTGCTAGGACTATCTCATAAAGGATATATTGATCGTGTTTTAGAGAGATTCAATATGCAGTTTTGTTCAACTGATGATGTACCCATCACGAAGGGTGATAAATTAAGTGAAAAACAGTGACCAAGGAATGACTTGGAAAGAAAACAAATGAAGGACATTCCATATGCATCAGCAGTAGGGAGCTTGATGTATGCATATACATGTACCAGGCCGCATATTAGTTTTACAGTTGGAATGTTGGGAAGATTCCAAAGTAATCCTGGAATAGAACATTGGAAAGCCGTGAAGAAGGTTATGAGATATTTTTAGGGAACAAAGGACTATGTGCTTACCTATAGGAGATCAGAATACTTGGAAGTGACCGGATACTTAGACTTAGATTTTACTGGTTGCCATGATAGTAGAAAATCTACATCAGGTTTTGTTTTTCTACTAGCTAGTGGAGCAATTTCATGGAAGAGTGTGAAGTAGTCCACTATTGCTTCATCTACTATGGAGGCTGAGTTTGTGGCATGCTTTGAGGCTACAAATCATGCTTTATGGTTGCGAAATTTCATCTCAGGACTTAGTGTTGTTGACGCAATTGCCATGCCGCTAAAGATGTATTGTGAGAATACCGCAACTGTTTTCTTCTCTAAGAATGGAAAGTACTCCAGTGGTTCCAAACACATGGAAGTAAAGTACTTAGTTGTTAGAGAAAGTGTCAAGAAACAACAAGTGTTAATTGAAAACTTAAGCACCTCTCTTATGATTGCTGATCCATTCACAAAGGGATTGCCACCAACGGCATACAAAGAGCATGTTCTCAGAATGGGTCTTTTAAGCAACCCATGACGTGTATGGTTAATCTTGAGAGCTTATTTTTATTTGACACTATTTGCGAAATAATAATTTTGTTTCTATTTTTCCTATTCTAAAAGTGTGTGTACACATTAATTTGAATATTGATAAATAGGAAATGTCTTAACAAGACAAATTATAGGGGCCTTTCAGGCAAATAATTACATATCCCGACAATGGACTGGGTTAGTAAAGGTTATTGATGGTGTGGTGCATAGAAGGAAATCTGACATAATGTTATATAACCGCTATGACTCACATTGGTGATCTGAAGTAATCACAGTGTTATATTCTCTAATATATCTGAGCTTATTGGTTATTTTTAAAATTTCGTGATCACGTGTCAAAGTTTTAGTGTGGAATCCAATGAGTCAAAATTTTTATAAATTGCATATTTTGAAAAAGCTAATAGTTGAATCATAATCAGCTTAATGGGCCAAGTGGGAGAATGTTGGATTTATTTTCTGGTGTGGCCCAATAGCAAATACAAGAATCTAGAAAAAAAAAATAAATAAATAAATTTACTAATCCTAAGATTAATTATGCAAATTCTTACATAATCAAAAAACTAGAATTTTGCATTTCTTCATGGGAGTCCAATTAAAAAAGAAAAAGAAAACTCCCCTACAAGCTATGCAAACCCACAGCCCCAACAACGGGTAAGCCAATGCCGACATCCCACTTGATTTCCCTCTTCTGTCTGGTCTCAAAATCATGAACCTCTCACTAAACAATTTCAATGACCAGGTGGGTGGTTCAAAGATTTGATTTTAACACTTGAAATACCCAAAATTTCATAAACACACCTCACAAAATTCACCCAAAAACACAGACCCATCAAGAAACAAAAATCCATATGTATATATATATATATATATAAGAAGCTTTACTCTTGGCTTTGTAAATTTCACCATCATTAACTATTGTTTTGTCCATGGTTGTATGTATTTGTTGGTGCTAAAATTAGGAGTCTTCTGTCAACAGAATGCTGACAGGGCATAAGGATAACGTGGCATGATTAGTTAAAGCAACTGACATGGCATGAAGAGGTGTTGGGGATAGAAGGATAAGGAAGATGCTGGTAGAAAATCAAGGAAGAATTCAAAATTCAAAAGATGCAGTTCTTAGAATGTAGGGATAAATATGAAGGAAATCAGAGAATCAAGAAGGATCATGATCAAGAGCCAGGCCATAAGTCAAGTATAAAAGAGGGCTGAAAGAAGAGAATGAGATCATCAACAACCATCAATCACACACGCAAAGAGTTATTTAGGAGTAGGTTAAATTAGCCATTTTAGGAGTAGATTAAACTAGTAGATTTTCCAACCCTCATTTCTCTTCTTTCTATCGATTTATGTATTTTTCATTTCTTTGTTCTTGTTTAAGTTCTTGTAACTAATAGCAAGTGATAATTTAATTGATTAAATAGATTTTTTTTTTTGTTCAAAACCTTCTTTACTTAATTAGAACCAGAGAAGTTCTTAATCTATTTAAGGCATAGAACTCAACCACAAAGGCAGATCTTTTTTATGTTTATTTAAAAATTTGTTTGAGTTTGTTGATCAATCACTGTTGATTGGGCTTGAATTGATTTTTTGCTAACATAAATTGGCCCAGTGGGACTCTTTCTAACTTGGAGTAATGGTGAAGAAGAAAGTTGAAAAAACTGAGACTATTGATGCCAACAGGAGGGTTGCTGACGAGTTAGGCCTTTTTGGGGATCCAAGTAAGAGGCCTGCTAAGGACACATATGCCCCTACTGGCTTTCTCGAGTTTGAGGAAGAGATGGAGGTCATCGTGGACAGCCAATCAGTGGTAGCTAGGTATGGGGAAAGACTGAAAAGATGGTTAGGACACAACCAATGGAGGCTAATACCACGGCCTGGCAGTTGAAGAAATAGAGGAGATGATTGCCCAGCTTGGCCACACCTTGAAATGATGCCAGAACATCTCACAGAAAGTATGAGGGGCAAGCTTAGAATTCTTAGGGGATTCACCCCATTCCTAATCCCCCACCACTATCCAAAGTGGAAGCACAAGTGACTAAGGTACAATTTCAAACTCCTAAGGCATGTAAAGTTCATCAAGGTAGTGCCTCTTTTTATGGGCTTCCAACTCTCCAAGAGGAAGAGCAAGGAAGGTTTCAAATGAACCCTAATCAGACATATAAGGAAACTAAAATTAACATCAACTATGGGGGCAATCTGGTTCCTCTAGGCTAGTTGCTCAGAGAGAGGCCTTGGAAGGGAAGTCACATTATAACCCAGCTTTTGAAATGAATAATAGACCAATGCAAGGGGGGCAAAATTGGATCCCAGAATAGGAGGAACCAGTAAATGACATGGCCAGGCCTATGACAGAGGGCAGTTTGGAGCCCCTAAATATGAGGAACCTGTCATCGATAGACCAAGATTAGGGTAGTATAACTTTGCCGACCAAAGGTTTAGACAACCAAACTATGATAACCCCAAGCCAAGAGGCAACCAAAGACCTAGGTGGCAAGTATACCAAGAACAAGGCTTTAGAAATTATGAGCCACAATGAGGGCCTAGACCACCCCCTCGACATTTGGAGGAAGGAGATGTTGGCCTGCACCCACTTTGACAGCAGCATTTCTAGCTGTATGAGGGGTTTGTTGCACCACACTTTCAGCCAATGAATGAAGGGATGGGGTATGGAACTTATCATGAGGAGCCACACTTTGAACCAACCCAGGTTAATAGACATCAGATCATGGAAATAATTCAAGAAATGTATGGCCCAGTCCTAAAGAGGCCTAATAGGCCAATGTTTACAAAACTGTACCCTTATTGGGTAGATGAGAACCCTCTTCCTAGAAACTTTAAGATGCCTGAATTCTCCCTATTTACTGGGGAAGAGAGGCAGTCAACCATAGAGCATATAGGAAGGTTTACCATGTAGTGTGGGGAGGCTAACTCAGATAACTTAAAACTTAGGCTTTTTCCACATTCATTATCAAAAGTAGCCTTTGCTTGGTTTATTAACCTACCAGAAAATTCAATACTCACATGGCAGGACATGGAAGGCAAGTTCCAAGCTCAGTTTTACATGATAAAGCCATATATTAGTATGGTGGATTTAGCTAAATTTAGACAAAAACAAGGGGAATCCAAGGCAAGCCAAATAAAACAAAAATAATTAGAAGAAATGCATGCTCCTAAGTAATGCCATATAACTAATGCGACACACACATTATGTAAATGTAAATGCTTGTCAATTCAAGGCATGTGATAAAGCACATTTTCAAGAAACGAAATCGAAATTGACGTTGGTTAGTATGATGAGCCGAACCCTAATGCATGCAAGACTAATGGATGTAAATCATGGAAAATGCTAAGGAAACATGATGCTCTATGCAACCCATCATAAGCAAGTAAGTAAAAGAGAGAGAAAAACGGGGATTGGAAGACATACACAATTATTACATATTTGCCCTCGTGCACGAGGGTCTGAATGAATGTCCAAATAAACTAACTATTACAATACCGAATGAATAATGAATTAACTACACTAACTACTTATTACAGCTTCGAATAACTAGCTAGCTAATTTTATTACAAGAAGGATATTATAAAAATTACAACGATAATTACAACAATAAGATTAATACAAGCAACAATGAGAAAGCACAACGATCGTATGCGCAGTGTTCAAAAACTGCTTTGTCTACCCAGACTGCTCTGTTTCACCCTCAGCCAGTGCCTCCTGTTTCTGCCAAAATTCACTGTTTACCAAATATTGGAGGCCGTCTGGGTCCAAAAATAGCCCGCTATGCCCTAATTTCATGTGAAAATCTGTTTTTGTGCTCTGGGGTGAAAACAGTGCAAACAGAGCACCTTTAAACCATGTTTGTCCCTTCTACTCTCCTCTATCATGAAACTCAAGAGAAGAGTGAATGCGAGTCTAAAACCATCAATAGGCACAAGTTGATGGCTTGATGATTTCGAACACAATTTGGACAAAACAATTAATAAATGCAATGAAGACGACCACCTCTCCCTCTTATCATGGAGGCTCCAAGAGGGAGGTAGACACACCTTAAGTCTCATCAAAATATCCTGGATTGATAAATGACAATCCTCGAAGTGATGGACTCGGCATAACATCCGGTCGAATTCGACTAATTCTAAACATTTTCTTTAAGCCAATTTTAGCCCTTTTTGACTTACCTTTCCGTTACTTAATCGATTAGTCCAAAAGTGATATTTATGTCTACCAAATGAGAAGAAATGTCAAACGAGAAGTGATCCTTAGCATGAAAGAGAGACCACGCCTTGACGATGAACCTTCATAGAGATTAAGCTATTGAGCATAGGTCTTTTTCTCATGCTTTAAATAACAATCGATCGTTTGAAATACTCTCAAACAAAAGAAAAGAAGAAAAGAGGGAGGGCACAAAAATGATTATGCGAAGTTGATTATTAGAATGAGACTCTTGATATGGAAACGAAGTAAAGAAAATTATCAACTCGAATGACACGGTGTCTAAGACCTAAACAACCGAAGCTATAAGGACGTACAACACAACAAGAAAAGTATTCAAAGCATAAACTAATTAAATGAAATAAAATAGCCCTAGACAGCCCCTAATATGTAAAAAAAATTGTGACTAAAATCTTGTTAAAAGAACACAAAACATAGCCAAACGTAAGGAGGTACAAAACTAGTAAGGAGGGGTGGCTAACCCCTCCACTTTTTGAACTTCTAAACCATATTTTTTAGCCTTTTTAAACTCTGAAAATCAGTTTGAAAGTCAAGGAAAAGAGTGCAAAAACAAAGGGATGAGGTACGAAGTAAGGTGCAAGAAAGGGCGTTAACCCTCTCTACCTTTGGTAGCTATTCAAACCCAAGTTCCAACACTTGTAATGGATTCAAGCCAACCGAAAACACAAGAAATAGATAGAAAGAGACACAAATGAAAGCAAGAGAAAAGGTGACAAGCTTATACCTCTTAAAGAGAGCAAGCTTTGGTTGTAAACCAAACTTGGTCCTAGTGCACTCTCAAGGTTGAATTATGATTCTCAAGGATCAACCAAAGCTCTAAGGTCTAGCTCTAAGGGTGTATATGATGTATAGTTATGGTTCAAAGATGATATAACATCTCAAAGATGGCTTGCCAAGGAAGAAGGAGCTCTCAAGGGTGTTTTAGTTTCTTTGAAATTATTCTAACCCTCAACACAGTGGGATCAACTCGTATTTATAGAATTTGAACAAAATAGGTTACAAATATCTTCAAAAATGAACAGTTAGCTGATTCCTACCTAGAACAGTGTTTCTCGCCAAAGAAGCATGGCCGGCCCCAAATGGCCATGGCCGGCCCCCAATGAAACACGGCCGGGTCCCAATGTGCTCCCCTGTTCTTCTGGTTCAAGCTTAGTGTAAGGTGGCATAATGTTCAAAAAGGGACCTCTGAGGTAAGAACAATGTAAATATGAAAGTTTTGGGATTGTTTTAGAGCTTGAACCTAGAATCATTTGTTGAGAATTCGAACCATTGACAACGTCACTTTTATCATTGAGTGCTCAGGACAAAGCACCCAAGTCTTGCAGACGGTCAAAAATGGGGTGTTTACAAGATGACATGTTTATATGCCTAAGATAGAAGTGATAAGATTGGTCTAGAATGGTCTTGATTTTGAGCTAAGGAAAAAATTTGAAGGAATGGAATTTAGAGATTTGTTTGAACTGCCATATATGGCAACTAGTTATGAGTCCATTCTTAGAGAAGAACAGTAAAGAAGGGCTGCTACCCTAGGAACGTATTACCAGGACATAGAATTAGAAACAGAAATAGACATAGATATTGCTCAAATAATTGGCAAGACACCTGTAACGCCCTAAAAAAAACCCCATAAACCATACAATCTTAACATGCTTAGACATAAGAGAATAAAGCATAATTTCATTTCATCAGAGTATTCATTACAAAAGGTATTACATGTTGACAATAAAAGTAAATGCCCTATAAGCTTACAACTTTCCAAGTCAACACTTGGTTACAAAAGGAGAGTACTAACTCTGCACAAAATAAGCCCTTGGCTTGATATACATGTAATACAACAAAAATAAAGAAAAGAGTCTTCAACTCCCACAGCCATCCAATCTAAGATCTCGGAGGTAGCATAATACCTGAACCTGAAAATGATGTACCATATAGGATGAGCCAACGCCTAGTAGAGATATGCTAAACATAATATGAGCAATAACTAAAACATTAGCATTTGATAAATGTTTAACTCACATAAACCAATTTATAACCCATTTCAATTACATGACAAATATGTCCATGTTTCATTCCAGTTTCCATTTCTTATCCAATTTCTCAATTCATAACCCTGGCTCAGAACCTGGCCATATACTTTAAATGAGGTTACAACTCATAACAAAACACTTCTATAAGCCTCAAGTAGATACACGTATTTGCTGTATCAATAACACAGACAAACACTTCCATACTTCACAAATGATACACAGGTTTGCTGTATCAACACTTCAATAGATACACAGATTTGTTGTATCAATGGAGTCCATCCCCTATCTCCTCCCAAATAATATCCGGTTTAGGAGTCCATCCCCTATCTTCCCCTAAACCGTGGAGTACATCCCCTATCTCCTCCTATACAAAACAATGTATATAAACAATTATCATATACATAATCAACCAATACACATATTTGTTGTATTGATTCAACCGCCATACTCGATGACATATTCAATTGATTAGTTTCGGTTTGCCTAATCATCATGCATTGTCTACAACAATCAAGACTATCCTCCACCGATAGCCTAAAGTAATTATTTCTAAACAAAAAATAATTACATCAACAGATAATTTATCAATAATTTTTCAAAAGTGAGTGATTAATAAATCCAACTTCACCATTCTATCTCATAATGAGCCAATTTCAATATTTCCAACTCAATTTCAAATTTCCATAATAATTGTCATTAATTACACTAATGACCCAAATATACCCAAACATGGCATTTTCCCCCTTTTTTCTCAATATTGACCCAAAGGTTCAAATATTACCAACAACAACAATGACCTCCTTTTTAGACCCAAAACACAAATGTTTGAATCAAAAGAACAAAACCCTACTTTCCAATATAACACATTACAAACCCTAACTTCCCAAACCAAACCATTTATAAAAAAGCCCAACATTTAGATTAAAGCTCATAAAGATGAGTAGGAATCCCTACCTCAAATTCGGAGCTCAAAGGAAGAAGATGAAGAAATCCCGAAGTGCTCCAAATCAAGAAATTCACGGATTGATAGGAAGCCCACACTAAGCTCTACACTTTTTGTAAAGGCTCAAGGGTAGGAGATCACTCTAGCTAGATCAAACCCTAGAGAGAATATATATTCTAAAGAGAGGAGCTCTCAAAAGAGGGTTTAGAAAAGTAAGAGAGCGAAAGGAAATGTGAAAAGTGATTCAAAATCACCCAACTGCCATCTGATATACGACTAGTCCGCTCGAGCGGAAAATAGGAAGCTTGAGTGTCAAGCACAAAAACTGGACCTGCTCGAGCGCAAAAAAGTCCGCTCGAGCGCCAAGACACAACTGCAAAACACACCCGTTCGAGCGCAAAAGAAAAGCCGCTCGAGCGGAGATTACACTCCTCTAGTACTTTTACAGACATTGAACACCCGCTCGAGCGCCAAGGTACTCGCTCGAGCGCGACCCGCTCGAGCGTGAAGAAATACGCTCGAGCGTGAAAAACACATTTGCAGAAGTTTTGCAGAGGTACAAAATGCTGAAAGTGTGCAAACTCCACTCGAGCTCACAAGGACCTGCTCGAGCGGATCACCAAAACCCTAGGCAACAAGAATGCAAACTTAGGCTCAACCAACCTGTAACAAACCTGCCCAACACATCCTAAAACTCGAATATAAGGAATTAAAGGATGACAACAAGACATATACAACAACCAACTCCACGGAACCTAAGTCCGGAATACTGTTAAACAATGAAGGGAAAACCAGGATCGTTATAACCTTCCCACCTTAAAGAATTTCGTCCTCGAAATTAAGTAGAAGTTTTTCAAAAACGTGATTTTCTCAATTCTCAACAGTATTATAACTCAATATTCATCAACCTGACCCATTACCAGTCATTCCATCTCTGTTCAAGAGGCATTTCACAATATATACTCAATATGCATTATTAGCATGCTTTCCCTTCAAATTTACAAATTTCAACACATAATTCTATATCATATTCAATGTTTATGACATATTTACATTTCTACAATACATTCAACATATGCAATGTTACATTAAACTTCCATTTCAAGACAAGTTTCAGAGTACTTCCATAAATCAAAACATATACAATGTTTTACAACTCAAGACATATTTAATGCTCTTAAAGTTCATCAATATTACAAAATCCCAATACATGGTTAAACATTTACAAACAAGTCCGGATATTTCTCACAGATATCCACCTTACGTTCCCAAGTGGCTTCCTTCACTCCGTGATGTTTCCACAAAACCTTTACCAAGGGAATGGTCTTGCCTCACAAGATTTGATCCCGCCTATCCAAGACTCGAACCGGTCTCTCCTGATACGAGACATCCTCGTCAACCTCCAGATCGGTCCAATCCAGCACATGGGACAGATCTAGCTCATACTTCCGAAGCATACTAACATGAAACACATCATGCACTCCAGACAACTGCGGCGGTAAGGCCAAACGATAGGCAACCTCGCCAATCCTCTCAAGGATCTCAAAGGGACCAATAAACCGAGGGGACAACTTCCCACTCTTCCCAAACCTCATCAAACCTCGCCTAGGTGATATTTTCAGAAAAACATGATCATCTGTCTCAAATGCCAAAGGTCACCTCCTATGGTCGGCATAACACTTTGGCGACTCTGGGCTATAACAAGCCTCCTACGGATAAGCTCAACTTTCTCCGTTGTCTCTCGCACCAACTTCGGGCCCAACAAAGGGGCATCACCCACCTCGGCCCAACACACTAGAGACCTACAAGGTTGGCCATACAAGGCCTCGAACGGTGCCATACTGATACTCGACTGAAAACTGTTGTTGTAGGCAAACTCCACCAAGGGCAAGTGCCTCTCCTACGACCCACTAAAGTCAAGGACACAACCTCGAAGCATATCCTCAAGGATCTGAATAGTACGCTCGGACTGCCCGTCAGTCTGAGGATGATAAGTCGTGCTAAAGGTCAATATAGTACCCAAGGCACTCTGCAAACTCTGCCATAACCTAGCAGTAAAATGAGGATCTCTATCAGAGACGATCGACACTGGGACCCCGTGCAACCTCACAATGTCCCGAATATACAAGTCGGCAAGATGATCTACCGAATCTCTCACACGCATAGGGATAAAGTGCGCTGACTTAGTCAACCGGTCTACAACCAACCAAATAGCATCACTACCCCACTGAGTCCTCGGAAGACCCACAATGAAGTCCATGGTGACATGCTCCCACTTCCACTTGGCTATAGGCAAGGGTTGTAACAATCCCGCTGGCCTCTAATGCTCGGCCTTCACTTGCTGACAAGTAAGGCACTTCGATACGAAAACTGCCACATCTCTTTTCATACCCCGCCACCAAAACTGGCGACCCAAATCACGATACATCTTGGTGCCTCCCGGGTGCACCGCAAGGCGTGAATGGTGAAACTCTCGGAGTACCTCCTCTCAACAAGACTCCAGCACAAACAAACAGTCTCGGTATCTCACACTCAGGTCGGGATACACAAACAAACCCTTCTCAACCTTTCCACTGGAGATTTTCTCTCAGAGGGATTCTACCTCAAGGTCACCTCCCTGTGCGTCTAACACTCGCGTCACAAGTATAGGTTGCGCAATAATAGAAAACAAGGTCGCAGCCTTAACTTATTCGCCCATAAGCAAATCAAACTCGCCAAGTGCACCCAATATCTCCCACTCCCGGATGGCTATACAAGCGACATCACTAATGGATTTCCTACTAAGGGCATCGGCCACAACATTGGCCTTTCCCGGGTGATAGTGCAACTCAAAGTCATAATCCTCTATGAACTCCATCCATCTCCTCTGCCTCAAATTCAAGTCTTTCTGTGTAAACAGATACTTCAAACTCTTATGGTCTGAGAACACCTCGAACCTCTCACCATAAAGGTAGTGTCTCCAAATCTTTAGGGCAAAGATCACCGCTGCTAACTCTAGGTCGTGTGTAGGGTAATTCCTCTCGTGTATTTTCAACTGACGTGAGCCATAAGCTACCACTTTCCCCTCTTGCATCAGCACACAACCCAAACCATCTCGTGAGGAATCACAATAAACCGCATAACCCAAACCTCTCTCCAGAATAATCAAAACCGGAGCGGTGGTCAATCTAACTTTCAACTCTTGGAATGACTTTTCACAAGTCTCACTCCATACAAACTTGACCCCTCTCCGCGTCAATTTAGTCAACGACGAAGCTAGCCTGAAGAAATCCTTCACAAACCAGCGGTAATTCCCAGCTAATCCCAGAAAACTGTGGATCTCAAATACACTCTTAGGCTGTGCCCAATCTTGCACTGCCTCAATCTTGGAAGTATCAACAGACACTCCTTCCCCAGAGACTACATGGCCTAAGAACTTGACCTCTCTTAGCCAGAACTCACAATTCCCAAACTTGGCATACAGCCTATGGGCTCTAAGAAACTCAAGCACCACTCCCAAGTATTCCTCATGCTCCTCCTCCGAAGGCGAATAAATCAGAATGTCGTCCATGAAAATGACCACAAAGCGATCTAGGAATTCCCGAAAGATCCGGTTCATCAAGTCCATAAACACTGCAGGTGCATTGGTTCAAATGGCATCACCAGGAACTCATAATGGCCATATCGCGTACGAAATGCCATCTTCGGAATATCCTCCTCCCTGACCCTCAACTGGTGGTAACCTGATCTCAAGGCTATCTTAGAGAAACAACGGGAACCCTTCAATTGGTCAAAGAAATCATCTATACGGGGCATAGGGTACTTATTCTTGACCGTAGCCTGGTTCAACTTCCGGTAATCGATGCAAAGTCTCACGGCACCATCTTTCTTTTTAGCAAAGAGGGCCGGTGCTCCCTATGACAAAACACTAGGGCGAATTAGGCCCTTATCTAGCAACTCCTGGAGTTGAATCTTCAACTCACTCAACTCGGCTGGGGCAAAACGGTAAGGTGCCATAGAAATCGGCGCCGTGCCGGACACTAAATCAATAGAGAACTCAATCTCTCGGTTAGGTGGCAAACTAACGAGATCCTCGGGAAAAACATCCGAATACTCACAAAACACTCTCGGCAATGCTCACAAACCACTCTCGGCATCCGAAAAACATCCGATTGCTAAATTAGCTGAAACCTCCAAGTATATAAAATCACATAACTCTTTGTACTCTCAAATATTACTTGTCAGCAAGTTACATGTAAAGCTCAAGTGATCACCCTTTAAAGCCAACAACATAAGCTCTAAACATTTCCAACCATTATCTAGAACACACCTTTAAACCCACCTCATATTGATAAAAGTACGTAACTACACACCATTAAGGTGTGTCAAGATGGGATCCAGATCCTCTCCAACACTTTCTTTATACAACCATCATCCGACACTTTATCCAAATACCACAAATGATAATGACTAGCTATTGAATTGTGGCATTTAGATCAAGTGTTGAATGATGGTTGTATAAAGTAAGTGTTGGAACTGGAAAGGATCTTCCCCCAAGATGTATCCAAAATAAAGGTTCATTTTCGTATGGGGCAGGCAACTAATAGGCATGATAAATTTATGACATCTCCAAAATCCAAAGCCAAATTGAAGTAGGACTTGGAAAATTCAGTCTAAATTGCAATTTTCACTAGGAAAAGATAAAAGACAATAGTAGAGCAACCCATGCAATCTGCACGGCACTGTCACTAAAATATATTTCAGATTGACATTCCTTCCTAAATTTTAATTTAACATTTATCTCTATTTTTCAAAAAATGGGAAGGTTCCTCCATCCTATCTCATGTTTTGACTCCTCTGCCTTCTTAATTTATACTATTTTTTACGCATTTAGTTTTACTTATAAATAGGAGAAAAAGAATTAAAAACACAACAGAGATTGCTCCATACAAGGATAGTAGGCCTTATACTAAAATTTTAATGAATGGAAAATTGAAAACTAGCTGCCTAGTAATACCCAGACTAATCAATGGGAACCATGCAATCGCAGGGAATCACAGGCAGAAAAGAGCCCCAACATATATAATCATTCATCTCTTTTTAAATCTCTCGAAAAGGAAACAGGGATTAGGGATCTTGTCTCTTTTCTTTCATTTGTTTGGGACATGGTAGGCTAAATTTTTTAAAAAAAACTTACAATACAGACGATTGGGAAAGGATACTTTGAAGCATATTTCTAATCCCAACTCCATACTTTGAAGCATTCACTTTACATCATGTACACAAAACACACCCACATACATTAATACATGTATTATTGCAGATAGATTGTACCATTGTGACATTGGATGAGTCCTTGTTTCAAATCAAACATGGGCGGTATAGACACCCCATTTTTGACCGTCCTCAAGGCCTGGACGTCACCGTTTGAACACTCGATGATCATCCATGTTTGTGTTCATCCTCAGTTCTCGGAGGTCTCGGCCACGCGCCTTGCCTTAAGACCTCTCGACTCGACTGTTCTGTGCTTGGTTTTGCACCAAACACTTATTATTTTGCTTCCGAGGATAGAGGAAGGCTTGTTAGCCATCCCCACACCTCACCAGCCCTGGCTTGAGGCCACCGGCCCTGTTTTGTTGCTACCGGCCATCGGTGATGGCCGGTCGGCACTATTTATGGTTGGTCGACCATTGATTTGGTCAATTTGCCATTTTTGGCTGGCCGACCACTGTTCATCTACTTTTGGCAGATATTTTATGCCAGCTGTGATAGCTAGCATCCACATTGCACTCCCTCCATACACGTGTATGGAAGATTTGCACTCATTGCACCCTTTTGTTCTAAGCTTCTTGAAGAAGCTTGCTTCCTTTGCTTAAGCTTCTTGAGGAAGCTTGGACCTTTGTCTTAGCTTCCTTAAGAAGCTTGGACCTTTGACTTTGCTTTCCTTAGAAGCTTGACCCCCTTGACCCTTTTGCCTTAGCTTCTCCAAGAAGCTTAGGCCCTTGTCTTGCTCTATAAAAGGAGGCCTCTCTTCTCCTTTGAAGGGTTGTTGCAAGTTCAACAAATCAAAGATATATAGAATATATATATCACTCTCTCTCTATATATCTCACTCTCTCTCTACATTTGTGTGTGTTAGAGAGCCTTAAAGTGAGTTTCGTTCTTATTTTTGCACTAAGACACCTAGTGTTACACCATACCTTGGTTGCTGAGGTGCCAAAGGGTTGTTCTTGAAGTTCTTGAGTGGATTTAAGCATGGAAAGGCTGTTGGAGCTCCATTCTTGAAGAGGTCTTCAAGTGTAAGAAACTTACCCCTTTATTCCCCATTTTTGCTTAGGCTTTTATCCATCCTTGCATCTGTTTTTAAGCTTAGTCTATAACTAATACAATTTTTGATTTTGAGTGCTTAAAATAATTGTTTAAGGTTAGTTTGGTGTTTGGGGTTGTTTGACCCCTTTTAGGCCTTGTTTGGCCTCATTTTTGTGCACTTTTTGGTGAGCTCCGGGACCACCTTGTATTGGCATTCTCACCACTGAAATCCACTGGATTTCAGTAGTAGGGATGGTATTTTGAGGTCCTAAGAAGGAGAGGGCCATCCCCTCTCCTTGTTGTCTTCAAAACTTGTCATTTTAGCCTCATGTGTGAGCACCTTGATTAAGTCCATGTTGGCCATGTCTTAGTTGTTATTTGTGCTTATTTTTCCATGTTATAGCACCGTTTTAAGTTGGTTTAGACACACCATACATGCTTTGCATACTTGTCTTGTAATGCCATTACTTGCCTTAACATGTACTTAGCATTTAGACTACTATGCTTACTTGTTTTGGCCAAGCTTTGTGAGGCTTTCATGCATGTTTTGATGTGCTTGAGGCCTGATTTTGGTTGTTTGGGCCATCCATGACTTGCTTTGTATAGCTGCCATGCAATCTCCCTTGTAAGCTTTGAGTGTTGGCTCCTCTACCATGCTCTATTTGCATCATTTCAGTGGTTTGGCACCATCAGTTATGATATTTCAGTCCTTGTTTCATGCTTGTATGCTTGCATTTGATGCTTCTTTAATGCTTTAAAAGGTTGGTGTTTCATGCTCCGTGTTTGGGTCATTGTGCATGCCTTTAGACTTAGGCCATTTAGATGCCATCTAGGTGGGTTTTGGGGCTCATTTTGGCAAGTTATAACTCTGTTTTTCATTGCATAATCCATGCCATCTTTGGTTGAGATAGTTGTAATGGAATACTCCCTTTTGTGGCTTCGAATGCCCTTTGTTTTGGGCCCATTTCTTAGCATGTTTTTGCCTTGTTCCAATGCATGCTATAGCCTTGTTTTGGTGTCCTTTGGGACTGTTTTGGTCATTTTGGCTCTTTGGGGCTTGGTTGACATGGCCATGGTGTAAGTCCTTCGGTTAGTTTTGAGCTTTAAGTCCATTAACATGCAATGTTTGGCTTGATTAGTTGATTTGGCACCATCTTTCATGTGATTTTAGAGCTTAGTATGCTTGTCATTTGTCCATATTAGTCTCTTTTAAATATGTTTAAGAGTTACCTCTTTTATGCCTTAGATGATAGGCCTTTGTGCATGCATGTTTGCATATCTACTCCATGCTTTTGTTGCATTATATTGGCCACTAATTTTGGCATGCTTGAGAGATACCCATGTTAGTGTAAGTCCATCTCACCATGTTGTTGCATGCTTGCCTTGTATGTTGTTGCACACTTGGCCTATTGACATGCTGTTGCATGTTTAAATAGTGTTGCATTTGGCATGCATCTTGTGTTAAATTGATTTGCATATTTGCATGAGTTCACCCCATATGTTGTCACATGATTGAATGAAGTCACATGCTTGCTTACATGCTTGTCCTTGCATATTGTGATATGCTAGTTGCCTTGGTAGCATCATTGCTTGTATGCTCATGTTGCACTAGTGTGATTGCATGTTTAGGTTGCATAGCATTGAGCATGCATCCCTTGCCTCTTGATCAACCATGATTGAGGTTGGGGGCCCCTTGGTATGTTTTGTGTTTTGTGCATTTCACTTGACATCAAGATGCATACCTGACTTCTTGGACCATTACGCATTGAAATGCGCGATTGGTGGTCCGAGGATCGAGTACCAAACTCCCTTGAGTCCACAACATGATGGGGAGATTGGTTATGCAAACATTTTCTTGAAATGCATTGCCATGTCTTGTCTGCCCTCTGCTGCTGTCAAAACAAGGTTCTACAGGAAGATTTGGCCGACCGACTACATTTAGTGCCGATCGGCCACATAAGTCCAGCCGGTGGCCCAATTTGTGGTCGATGACCACTTCCTCATGGTCGGTGGTGTTTCCTTCTGGCTGGTGGTCTCCCACAACCCTCAGGGAGTATTTTAGAAATAACTTTGAGACTTGTACATTCCTCAGAGGAGAAAAACAGTGCAAACAGAGGCAACTTGCGCATGGTGGTGGATTTTCGAGCGGAGCCGAGCACGCATGCATTGGACCCTCTTCTCGAGGCTGTTTTATCGCTCTATTAGCTTAGTTAATTTGCTTAACTAGTTAAGTGGTCTATAACTATTTAATTAGCTTGTTAGTTAGTTAAATTTGTATTATTCTTTTGGCCCCTCCGAGTGAGGGCGAATTTGTAATAAGCATGCGTGTGTGTGATGCATGTCTTCCAACCCCCATTTCTTTCTCCCTTTTACTTACCTACTTTTGATGGTTAGTATTAGGGCATATTTCAATTAGCATCCTTATGCTATGCATGTTTGCATCATTCATCAGTATTGCATGCACTGGGCTCGGCGCATCATACTAATTATATAGTATTTCAAATCTAACTTGAATACATGTTATCTGTTGCATTTCCCATGCCATCCGTAGATTAGCTGAGACTAATCTAGCTGCATTTTTCCTGCGATGCATTAGCCATCTTAACATGGACTTGGATCATGCATTTGATTACTAACATGTTCCTTGTTTGGCTCGGAGTACTAGGTAAGCTTTCATGCTTTAACATACCGCATGTGTGTGAGTGTTTGCCATGATAGCATGCTTGCCATGAGACTATGTGCTTATATGATATAACTGCTTGAGTGCCTGTGGGTGAAGGTTAGGTTGCTTGAGTTAGAATAATTCGTTGAAACCCGTGTTTTAGCCTACTTGCGAGTAGCAAACTTCAATCCATTTTCAAAATAAACGGATATGCAATGCTTCATTCCAACTTAGGCAATCCAGTCTATACTTTTATGCTATGCGCATCACATAGTAATCCTAGGCTAATAAACCGGAATAAGAGCACATAATGTTTTCAAAACTCGATATAATGGTTAGTAAAGGCCAATCTTTGATTGGGCGAGTGGGGGTGCTCACAAAGTGACCTTCCCCAATCGTACCCAAGTTCCCGAGCCGAGGCAACTTTGGTGATGACGGACACGTGGCCTTAGGGAACGAGTCAGGGTTTCCTAAATTCCCCCAAAATAAAATATTTATGTGGCAACTCTGTATCTGGCAAAACAGTCCATGTTTGGTACTTCTTTCTAAAAAAATCTGTTTTTCAAAACGATTTGTCAGACTTGGACTCTTTGATGACTCATCGGTCTTGCATTGCACTCTGCAAGATTAGATACAAGACCGTGACTTTGAGTCCTCAATTGTAGTGAGCCCAAATGAACAAAACGGGAGGGGGGAGGGGATTTCCTCCCGGGACGTTCGGGGACGTCTACAGGCGGCGAATAAACATGATCAAGTCTAGACCTTGCCCATATGATTGACATGTATAATAACATTTGCCACATCTGAACCCAATTAGAATCCATATTTTAGATATAAGTTTCATCAACAAGTTCCATGAGATCATTTTGAAGAGAAAGATTGCAAATTTGCATCCCAGGTTAGAAATTAGCTAGTCACTTGCCTACTTGCCACTACTTCTATCTAGATTTTTGGATGAAACTACAATGTTTAAAATGAGTTCTCCCATATAAGGAAAAGTAATAGCACCCCCACAAGGTTCAAATTTTAAACAATAGCATGCCAGACAAAGATTCAAATTTCTATGCAATAATTGTACAAAATAGAAAAAAATAAATTGGTATTTGCTTACCAATTACCCTTGAACTGAGAAGCAGGTCCTCTAGGCTTTCTCTTATCCCACCACTGAAGACTAAACCCCAATCCACCCGTGGCAAACTCCATCGGCGACGCCCACTTCGCCGCTGTATACGACACTAACCCATTGCTATCGAAAAACTGACAGTGAGTCAAATTCAAATTACCAACACTCACCAAATTCACCCTCCATCTTCCCCAACACTAACACACTCAGACCCATTTTCCTGCACATCAATACATGAAATGGGTCCAACGTGCAATGTCTTCTCAGGCATTGAAACCTCCGATTTGATCGACGCATCGACCGGATCAGCGAGTAGGACGTGGAGCAAGCCGGAGAAGGTGGATACGGCGATGAGGGGTTTGTGGAGGGTTTGAGAGACTTTGAGGGAGAAAATTCTTGAGGGTGAGGACCATGAGGATTGGAGAGTTAGATTTGAGGGGTTTGATCGGGTTAGAGAGTGGATTTTGATGGCGGAGGAGTTGTAATCGAAGTCGAATACGGCGAGAATGACGAAGCGATCAAAGGCGTGGAGAGGTGGAATCCAGCGGAGGACATCGATGTAGGGGTGAGTAGTGGATATACCGATCTGCCAAAAACGACCGAATCGAACCGATCCGCCGCATTTTGAACGGATGCGTGATGACGAGTGGACGGTTAAAGATTGATTTTCTCCAATCCACCAATTTGGCAGACGGATGGTGGATTTGAGATTCCTTTGGCCGCAACCGAACCCCCAAACCGAGAGCACTCCTAGTAATTTATAAGACTTTGTGTTTTCAATTTGTTTAAATATTTTGTTTGTGTCTTTAATTGAAAAAGAGTTTAAATATTATGTTAAAAAAAAATTTCAACTTGAATATATATTTTGAATTGAAAGAAATAAACGTATTATTTATGGGCAAATTACATATACCTCCCTAGAGGTTTAGCAAAATTACAGATACCCCCCTGAAGGTACTATTTGCATAACAAATTAGGGGGCAAATTGTTATGAAAATATAAACCTCAGGGGGCAATTTGTTATGAAAGTATAAACCTCAGGGGGTATTGTAATATTCAAAACCTCAGGGGGATATCTATAATTTAGCTAAATCTCGAGGGAGGTATATGTAATTTGCCTATTATTATGTATCTATATTTTTTTTGTTTTTAAATCTACCTACATATAGATGTAACAATACGGAGACATGCAATACTCTGTTCATGGTTTTGGTGGTTTGAATTGTTTTTACATTTTAAGAACCACAGATTGTAATACTTTATGTGGATGAATCATACTGTGATTGTAATATGTGGATAAGGCATGCAGTGATTGTGATATTCTAAAGTTTCAAACTTTCTTCATTTGGATGAAGCATACAGTGATTGTAATACTTTTTAAGTCATTGACAATAATACTTTTTTTTTTTTTAGGAAGTGCACAAGTTGAATTATGTTGAAAATTTTTAAAATTTTAAACTGCCAAAGCAATTCGCATCCATCTGCCAAACCGCCAATCCGCTCAATCCACATCCGCCGGATTGGTAGACGAACACGGATTGATTTTCTCCAATCCGCCAATCTAGCGGACGAATGGTGGATTGTAGGTTCCGTGGCCACAGCCGACCTGCGCCCACCCCTACATCGATGTATTTGGAGAGTGGGAGTCTGTGGACTTGGAGGGTCTCTGGTGTCCCGTTTATCGCCGTGGCTAGGGTTTGTAAGGTTTTTGGACAGTGAACTGTGAAAGTGAAATGTGGAGTGTTTGGCGAGGATTATTGGTGATTACAACTTATTTTAATTTGGGAATTTGTGTCATATTATTTGGTGTAATTCTTATTATAATTTTTTAATTAAAAAGAATTTAAATAAATTGAAAAAAATTAATTATTTAAAAGGTGAGGAAGAATATTTTTCACTTTTACTTTTTAATTATTAACTTTTAATTTATAATAAATTGTACCAAACACCCATACTAGTGTAATGGAAGGTTTTGGCTGATGTTCAAATTTAAATATAAATTTAAGAAAATCTAAAAGACTTGTGAAATTGATAGTTTTATTTTGTTGATCTGGATGTTTAATTTGTAAAATTTTTATTGTATTTTACTCAAAAAAATAAATAAATGGATCAGATAATTATAATATTTTTATTTAAAAAATTGGAGAGCTTGCTTTTTTTTTTTAAAAAAATAGACCATTTATTTTTTTAAGAGATAAATACAATAAAATATAAAAACTACGTTTATTAGATTGGCAATTTTTTTTTATTTATTTTTTATTTTTTGTAGATGATATATATAAAAGATCTAACAAAATAAACTATTTGAATCATTAAAACAAATACAACTGCATTAGCCCTTTAAATTCTATCAAGTTCAACTATGAATTTTAAAAAGAAGTTTTTTTGATAAATCTCCTTTCTAAGAATTTTATTCCATCAAGCCCATATTCTTTTTGACTATTCCATTAAGTCCAATTTGAGGTAAGAATATCAAAACACCCTCAATCTCTCTTGTCCCATTAATGTTCATATTTAATGTTGATTGTTATTATGTTTTGATAGTTCCCATGACCATTCTTATTTCCCATATCTTCACTCCAAAAAAAATACATTAACTACACACCACTATTTAATGTTGATATATATTATACACAAAAAATTAAATATGGTTCTTTATTGATTGTCATTATATTTTGGCAGTTCTTATGTATCCAAATGTTGACTGTACGTGATGACGTGAATATTTACATTAGATGACGTGAATGTAAATGTTCACATTAACATTGCATCAAATTACACAACCACAAGCCTCAACTTTCATTTGAATATAAACATGACTGTACGTGATGACGTGAATGTTCACATTAGATGGTGTGAATGTGACTGTTCACATCAAATGACGTGAATGTGAATGTTCACATTAGATGATGCTGTGATAAATGTGATGTTAAGGTTTACATCAGATGAGAGAGAATGTTCACATTATTTTTAATGGATTGTCAATTAAAAATATATTCACATCAAATGAGAAAGAATGTTCACATTTTTTTTAATGTGTTTTCAATTAAAAATATATTCACATTATATAATAATATAAAATAATAACATCAATTTTATTTAATTTGTATATGAAATTTCTTATACCTTGGTCATTTCCCTTCTCTCTCCTCCCCCAACATTAAATATCAATATTAAACGTCAATATTAAATATAAAGGCATAAGAGTATAAGAAAAATAGTGTAAATCAAGAAAAATGACTACATAAAATAAAAGTATAAATACATGGGACTAAGTAAGTTAAAAAATTCATTCATGGACTTTTTAGGTTAGAACACTTCTAAATGGGTATGTTTGTTTGGACGGACTGGATAGGGGGGGATTGTAATCCACCGGACTGTTAGTCTTAGGTAGGAATGGCAACGAACCGGGGTGGAGCCGGGGATTATACTCTCCTTCCCCGATCCCCGAAGGTAAAAAAAACTCCGTCCTCGCTTCCGATTCCTGGCAGGGACGCCACCACACCCCCAACCCCGCCCCCTAATGGGGATCGGGTTTCCTTGACCCCAAAAAAAACCCTGACATTTTATTTTATTTTTTTAATTTTGTTTAACACAAGAAAAAAAAATAAAAAATAAAAAAATAATTTGTTTTCAGTATGTTTCAATTCATCATCAACAATCATCGACTTAAAAACAAAAAAAAAAAAAAAAAAAATGAGAAAGGAAAAAAATTTGAAAAAACCACTAACAACATTCATCAACAACAGATCTGAAAAAAACATTAACAAACAACAGTCATGATTCTCTCTCTAAAACTCTATTTTGATTTGGATCTAAATCTCAAAGGCAATAGTAGCGGAGATGACGGAGGAAGCAATGGAGGAGACCATGGAGGATCGGCCACGGAGGAGGCCATGGAGGATCACTGATGAAGGAGGCCAAGGGCCATGGAGGATCGGTGAGAGAGAAGACGAGAGAGTTGAGAGAGAGAACGAGAGAGTTGAAACAGTGAGAGAGTTGAGAGAGCAGAGAGTCAGAAAGTGAGAGATATATAATATTAACCCTAAACATAGACACACGTGCACACACATACACACACACATATATATATAAAGGCGGGATGTTTTTGGGGAAATTTAGGGGCGGGGGTGGGCCAGGGCCGGGATCGGGGGACCCTATCACCATCCCTAGCCCGAAAATCATCGGGGATATATTTTTCAATACCAGCCCCGGCCCTATAGGGAATAATTTTCAGGGAAAACCCTATTTATCGGGATGGGGCGGTCTGGGTCTCCATTGGGCCGGGTTCATATTGCCATCCCTAGTCTTGGGATACATTGTCCCTGAAATATTTAATTGGACTGGATTTGTATCCTATATTTGTTTAGTCATGGGATTAGATGTCTAAATTGGACTATTATATTGAATCCTATGTTTGTTTAGGATACTATGGAGAATGATAAATGCTCAAAAGATTATTTTGTCCTTTTAAATTATTTGCTAAATAATAGAAAAATTAAATCTAAATTATAAATTTTATTTAATTTTTTACTAGAGCTTTTAAAAAATTAAATAAATATAATATTCATAAAAATTACATAAATTTATTTTAATTTGTAGTTGAGATTTTTAAATTTTATTTTACTTTACTAAGTATAACTAATACCATATGATTATTAAAATAAATAATTTAATAAAATAATTTTTTTAAGTATAAATAAATTTAATTTTTGAAAATATATTAAATAGTAGAAGGTCAAAAATGTAATTTCACTACCTAATTCCATGGGATGAGTTATCCTATGGATTGTGTCCCATCCCCCCCCCCCCCCAATTGGATAGAACAATCCCATAGATTTGGGATTCATAGTCCGGTGCAAAAATTTTGGATCAAACAACGAACAATTAGTCTGGATGGACTATTAGTTCTATCACATACTTGAATCTTTCCAAACAAACACCACCAATGGGATTTATCAATAAAAATCCATTTTAAAAAACAATTATGCTACATCCATTGAAATTATGCCGACCCAAAATACGTGAATAAGGTGGAAATTACTATGGTATTTGTCCCATTTGCCTAAAAAATGTGCGAGTTTCATGCGCTAAAAAAAGGAGAGCCACTAAATCAGATCCAATCCATGAATATTTTCTCTTCTCTCTTTTCCCTGAAACTGTAAACAATGATCTATCTTTCTCTCTTTCTCTCTCTCTCTCTCTCTTCTCAAACAGTAAACAACACTCTCTCTCACCAGTGCTTTCTCTCTCATTGACGCCCATTGTCAATCACCACCAAATCACTCACTCTCTCTTTCTCTCTCTCTCTCTCTCTCTCTCTCTCTCTCTCTCTCTCTCTCTCTCTCTCTCTTTCACACACACAACACTTGCCTAACAAATACTGTTGGATTTGTTTTCTAGTGTGACCCAATAGCCTACATATCTTTATATGTTTTATTTTATTTGGACTCCACAACTAGATAAAGTCAATATTTTAGATAAAGTTCAGTAATCAGAATTTTAAATATGGGATAATTACACTTCTAAGATAAGAAGGAAACCGTGATGGACAAGAATTCTTCTAATAGAGTTTATCTGGCCATCTTCTCCTCTCTATATAAGGATGGGTGACTCCCCTTACATAATATGATTATTTTTTCATCACTCTAAATTCTATAGTCATCCTAATTAATAGAGACATAGCGAAGAAGGTGAGCTAAGAATTTAAGGTTCAACTATTAGGGGTATTTTCTTAACTTTTCTAATTCAATAGCTGACAAAGGTATGTTTGTTTTATTCTTGAGTTGTGTTGAATTCAAGATCCTATAAAGTTCAATTTTGCGTATTATTATTATGGTTACGTGCATGTTAATATTTACATGTGGTATCAGAGCCTTAGTTTTGTGAATCAATGCACATTGGAATAATAATATATTACGAATATTGTTATTATATTATAATTATAATTATTCATGATACTAAGTGTGGTCCCTTGCTTTTTTTTGATGTGTCCTCTGAAGCATAACTGTCTAAAGCCAATTCACCTAGTAAGGTTAAAGAGGTGAAATCATAGAGTTGAAGAAGAGAAGCAGGAGGATTGAAAGATTCAAGGGGAAAACTCAAGAGTTGACCTAAGGTATGAAAATCCCTCTAGAATCCTTGTAATAACTCATCTTTTGTTTGGAATCAAGAATTAATCTGAAGGTTTATCACCTATTTGAGTTAGGTTTTGGAGTTGAGAGTTGTTTGAGCTAAATTCAAGAAATTGAGCTTTGATTTCTTTAACTTTGTTTGATTTGAGTTCAATCTTGAGAATAAATCATGAGATAAGCTCTAGATTGTTCATACAACAAAGATTTGTGTAAAGATCATCCATGTATACATGTATTTTGAGCTTGATCATGTGATTCCTGCATATATAGAAAGATGAGCTCCTGATTTTGAACCTTAAGCAAGATTGATGTGTTTGAGTTAAATTACACTTGAATAATGTTAGTATGTCCTGTTTTTGAGTTAGTTTTACATGATTTTGGGCTTGAAATTGAGTTTGGAAACTTAGGGTTTGAAGCTCATTTTCGGGCTGTCTAGTTTTGCCCAGACCGCTCGTGAGATTGCGAGCTCCACACGAGCGAAACATGAACCAAAACGGGAGCAGAGCATTCTACTCACTCAAGTGACCACCACTTCCTTACAAGTGGAACCTGACCGCTCGAGCAGTGAGGCCTGCCGCATGAGCGGCCAACAGGGAAAAATTCTATTTTTTTTTTTTTTTGTTAACGTCTCAGGCCTTTTGAACACATTTTCGACCTTATTTAAACACTGCGAGAAATGAATTGATGAATAAAAACACATTGAAAAAGGATGTGAATCATTAAAAGAAAAGAGTATGAGATGAAACAAAACGAATTATTTATAGAATGTGCTTGTGTGGAATGCTGTGTAGGTCGTGTGCTGAAGGAGATGCTGCAAGACCAAACACACTGTGAGTAATAGTATTGTAAAGATATGTTCTCAATTACTTATTTTGATCCATGAATGGTGATTTATTTCAAAATTGTGAGTTTCATGAATGTTATATGATGTGTGCAATATGGACCTAAGGTTGTCTAGTTTATGCTATGATGTGCTTGGGCCTGAGGCCATTTGTTAATGATATGATAATATATGATTGGACTTGAGATCGTTATGAACAACTGCTAATGCGTGGGCCTGAGGTCGTTCTGTAATATGTGTTCATACGTTTGGGCCCAAGGCCGTTTTGCCATATATGGGCTTGAGGCCGTTTTTTCATATGTAGGCCCAAGGTCGTTTTGATATATATGGGCCCGAGGCCGTTTTGTCATATGTGAGCCCGAGGTCGTTTTGATATATATGGGCCGAGGCAATTCTTTTATATGTTGGACCTAAGGCCATTCCATAATGTGTTGGGCTTAAGGTCATTCTGTAAATGTGATTATGGATAATGTTGTGAAGGATGCAATTGTGGAAAAGTATTGTGTTCACATAATATGCTTTCTTTTAATTCAAGATTATTGGTTTGATTCTCTTTACTTTACTATTATTCATTGAGCGTCGCTCACTCCCTATGTTGTATGTATGTAGGTGATCAGCATGGAGGTCAACCTTAGAGTCAACCTCAGGAAATTACTTATGAGGACCTACCATGTCGAAACTCCAAGATGGTGCTATTGTCTTTTGACTTTATGTCTATGTTAAAACTTTTTCTGATGTTTGTTATGTTGGTTTTGTGGATGTGTAACTTAATGCCTTGACTCCTATGTATATAAGTATTTTATCTTCACCATTTAAGCACCGTTCAATGGACGTTATTTCTTAAATTTGCTTCTACTTAAGGTCCCATTACTAAAAACATTTGTTTTCTGTATGAGGCCGTAGGTAATCGTGTGATTACTATCTAGTTATGAGCAAAACTTTTAGGGAAAGGTTTGAGTCATGCCACATCACAACAAGGAATCCCGGATCCAAAACAATAAACAAGTCGGGTCTAAACCGAGATCGTTATAGGCTTGATCTGTCTAAGCTGCTCTTCTTCTTAAGGCTTCAACATAAAGCTTTTCTGAAGCTTGAGTCTTCAAGTTACCACTAGAACTCATAATTTTATCATCCCCCCTCAAATAGATGGGCCATGGAAGCACCAGAAGTTTGTCTTTGAGATAATGAAATCTGGATGAGGTTAATGGTTTGGTAAACATATTTGCAATTTGATCTACAATTAGAATGTAAGCAAGATCAATTTGTTTGGAAACAACACGTTCTCGAACAAAATGGCAATCCAATTCAATATGTTCGGACTGTGAATGAAAAACAGGATTGGAGGCTAAGGCCACAACAAAGATGTTGTCACACAATAATACAAAAGGAGAATGAGAGGGAACACAAAGATCCTTAAGCAACTATTGCAGCTAGACAAGTTCAGCAGTTGTAGTAGCCATGGACCTGTACTCAACCTCTGTAGATGGACAAGAGATTGTAGGTTGCTTTTTAGCAGACCATGAGATTAAATTGCGTTCCAAAAACACACAAAACCCAGAAGTTGACCTGTGATCTAAGGAATCACCTGCCCAATTTGCATCAGTAAAGGCATGAAGATTAAAGGGCCTTGCAGTAAAACTCAGACCTTGAGAAAGAGTGCCTTTTATACAATGAAGTAATCTTGTAACCATGGAAAAATTAGCAACAGTAGGGGCTTGCATATGCTGACAGGTTTGATTTATAGCCAAAGCAATATCAGGTCTGGTAATAGTCAAGTATTGAAGGGCACCAACTAAACTCCTATAGAAAGCAGGCTAAGAGTAAGGGTAAAGCATTAGAAGAAGAGAGAGAAGGCATAATAGCCATAGGAGTAGAGCTAGGTTTACATTGCACCATACCTGCCTTATGGAGCAATTCAATAGCATACTTCAGTTGGGAAAGAAAATAACCCTGAGAATGGGAGTGAACTGAAATCCCAAGAAAGTAAGAAATATCTCCTAACTCTTTCATGGAGAAAGCAACATGCATTTGAGTAATTAAGGACTCAATGACAAAGGAATCACTATCAGTAACCAAAATGTCATCTACATAGATGAGTAAGATAGTAAGATGAGCAGAGGTTTTTCTGATGAACAAAGATGAGTCAAAGTGACTATGGTGAAAACCTAGAGTAAATAAGAATGTAGAAAAGGTGGAATATAGTACAAGGCTTTTTGAAGCTTGCATACATAAGTAGGATAAGAAACATCTATAAACCCTTGAGGTTGAACCATGTACACTTCTTCTTCTAATTTCCCATGTAAAAAGGCATTGGAGATGTCCAATTGGTTAAGGATCCAATTTTGTTGCAGAACAAGACATAACAAGATCCTTACTGTTGGCTACTTAGAAACTGCACTGAAGATGTCTTCATAGTCCACACCCTCTTGCTGAAGATACCCTTTTGCTACCAATTGAGCCTTGTATCTGGCAATAGTACCATTAGAATTTTTCTTAATTCTGAAAACCCACTTGTAGTTAATGGCATTTTTATTATGGGGTAAGGAAACCAAGGTCCATGTTCCCTGCTTTTGAAGAGCCTTAAACTCCTCATTCATGGCTACAATCCATAGAGGAGAGAGTAAAGCCTGAGTAGCAGAAGTGGGCTCAGTAGTAGAGAGATCAATGGGTGCAGAAGTAGTAAGATGACATGCCTTGGACCTAGTGATCCTAGGATGAGTATTGAAAGTAGAAGAAGAAGAAGGAGACAGATAAAGATGAATAGCAATAGATTGAATAGGAATAGGAGAAGGAATGATAGGAGGTTCAAGAGTAAAAGGAGAAGCAGAAATTGGAGACAAACATATAGAGGCAGAGGGTAGTGGAACAAGTAAAAAAGGTGACAAATCAGGTGAGACAATATTAGGCACATTTATAGAGGGGACTGACACTGATAGAGCTGGGACAAAAGAAGAAATATAAAGAATATATACAAGAGGTGGTACAGAAGAGCTAGAAGTGAGAGGAGAAAAAGAAAGAAATGTATGTTCAGAAAGAATACGGTTGATCTGAAAGAAAGACTGAATAATAGATAAGCTAGAAGATTGAGAAGAGTTAGCAGCATAGGGAAAACAAGTTTCATGTTAAGTGACATGTTTAGAGAGGGAAAATTTTCCTAAGCTAGGATCCAAACATCTGTAGCCTTTGTTAGTAGGATGTTAACCTATGAACACACAAGGGAAGAACCTAGGAGTCAATTTATGAGCTGCATAAGGCCTAAGCCAAGGAAAACACTCACACTCAAAGACTTTAAGGAAGCTATAATCAAGTAGAGTTTAAAAAAATAATTTAGAAAGAAACTTATGACCAAGAGACAAACTAGGCAATCTATTAATGAGAAATACTGTAGTGGCCATTGCCTCAAACCAAAACTGAAGAGGAATAGATGATTGATACAACAAAGCAATAGTAGTCTCGGTTATGTGTTGTGATTTTCTCTCTACCATTCCATCTTGCTTAGGAGTATATGGACAAGTAAGATGGTGAATAATACCATGAGTAACTAGATAATCATGCATTTGTTTATTGACAAATTCAGTACCATTATATGTTCTTAACACTTGTAATGAATTAGAAAGCTGAGTTTCAACATAAGATTTAAAGTGCAAGAAAGTAGAAAACACTTCACTCTTAACATGAAGAGGATAGATCCATGAAAATCTTGTAAAGTCGTCAACAAACAACAAGTAGTATTTATAACTAGGAGTAGAAGTATTAAAGGGTCCCCACACATCATTGTGTACAAGAGAAAAAGGTTGCTTGACAATGGTACTTGAAGATTTGAAAGGTTATTAGCAACACTGCATGGAGTACAAACAAAATCTTTGTATTCTTTATTCCTAAAAATAGTAGGTAGATGCGTAGCAACATGATGAAATTTCAAAGGAGATGGATGACCAAGTCTTTGATGCCAAACAGGTAGAGAGACTTGTGATTGAGTGATATGAGCCTGAGGTAATGATGAAGGTGAAGATGCAGCAAAGTGATACAGATCATTCACATTAGATCCTTTATGCAGTATTTGGCTCATATGTCTGTCCTGAATAACAAATGAATTAGCATAAAAAACAACTAAACAATTATTGTCTTTTGCTAATTGATGAACAAATAGTAGATTTGAAGCAATGTTTGGAGCATGAAGAATATGATTGAGTTGAAAAGAATATTTAGAAGCTGGTAACAAGCCCTTAATAATGTGATGTATAGGAACAGTTTAACCATTCCCTATAGTGACTTGATCTTGTCCTTGATATGGTTTATAGAGATGAAGATTAGTAAGATTATTGGTGATGTGATTTGTGGTTGGAAAATCAATGTACCAAGGAGTGGAGGAAGCAAATGAAGAAGATGATTGAGCACTTGTAACAAAATAAGCTCTTGGTTGAGGCACAGTATTAGGAGAGGGTTGTGAAGAAAAATTTGATGTTGAGGTTGAAAATAAGGGTCCATTCACGACCAACAATCAAAGGCATTGTGATTATAACCTCCATAGATCTGACAACCATTGTTGTTTGAATTACAGTGATTTCCTCTATATCTTCCTTTGGTAGGTTGATTGAATCTTCCGCCTCTGTTTTGACCTCCTCTAGAACCATGAAATTGACCACGACCTCTGTAACCTTGAGGATTTGTAGAATATGATCTTGAAGATTGATGATAAGATTGTGAATTTTCCGAACCTTTGATTGTAGCATAAGCCACTACAATGTCATGAAGAACAAGTTGAGCCTTGTTCTCAATATGTATTTCTTCAGAACTCAAGAGTGAACACAAATCATCGGTTGTAATGGATTCCATTCGAGCACGTATGGTTGTTTTAAGAGCATCATACTCTTCTGGCAAGCCATTCAAAGTTAAGAGCACAAGATCTTCATCATCAATCATAGATGAAGCAAGACGAAACTAATTGGAGATTTCTTTGATCTGATTCAGATATTCATTCATGGTTAAACCTTTTCTCATAACAGACTGCAATTTATTCTTCAATTGATGAGTATGCAAATGAGATAGTGAAGTGCATCGTTTTTCCAAAGTAATCCAAACTTTGAAACAATGATGATATTGAAGAACTAAAGCAAACACATGAGATGATAGTGTAGCAGTAAGGAAACTAAGCAGATGTGCATCGATCATCTTCCATTGCAAAAACTATGGATTTGCTATATTTTTACTAGAAGAATCAAATACCTCAGAGTTTGGAAATTCAAGAAGGTCTGTTGCTTGTAATACATTTTGGACTTGACTTTTCCAAATCAAATAGTTTGTACAGTCTAACTTTACAGTCACGAAGGAATTGAAATTTGAAAGAAGGATATTTAGATTTTGTGGAATTTATTGAGAAACAGATGAAAAAGAAAGCGGATTTTCCATTGATGAACTTTGGTGCTCGTGAGAGCTCAAGGCTTTGATACCATAACAAGAAAAAGAATTTGATCTTTCTTATTCAATAATATCTCTGTTACAGGTATTTATACAAGTTGTTAAGAGTTTATTATAACAAACTCTTAACTAACTATATCTAGCTAACTGTATTTAACTAACTCTTACAGTTCTCTCACTACATATATAATCCACTTCTGTCTAACTCATTACTCACGCCATTCACTAGCATACATTTTGTGTTGAGTGAGCTGTAGCTGTGGCTGCAACTGTGGCCTTATCTTTTGAGCATTTATCTGAGGCTCGATCTATCTGGGCTGCTCTTCTTCTTGAGGCTACAACGTAAGCTTTTTTGAAGCTTAAGCCTTTAAGTTACCACTGGAACTCATACTCTTATCAGTTAGGCAATAAATTTTTTTAAAATTTTTAAAAATAAAAAAATATGAAATTTAGATTGGGAATTTGAAGCTCCCACAAAACTTGTGGGTTAGAAACCCCATTTTCCATATATAATATATAGATAGATACCACAATGTGCTATAATCAAACACCACTTGAAGTATAACCAAGAACCTCTTCGATTATAACCACAATATGTCATAATTAAGTCATAATTAACCTAATAATGAACCATAACTAAGTCACAACTAACACCACAATAGCTCATAACTAAAATCACATAAGCTATAACTGAGACATAAAATACATATTTTTTACAGTGTGTATCACAAAATTTTCTTAAAATTTAACATTTGTACAAATAATTAGTCCACTTAATATGAAAATTTTATTATTTTGTTAATTTAATATTTCTTATTGTAGCTTGTATGTCAATTTTTTTGATGAAACCGACGTAATGTGAGAAAATTACCGATAGTCCCGAAATACCACGTAGCATTGTTTACTTGGCGTTCTCAACAAAAAAAAGAATTTCAAAAGAGGTAAACTATCAATAGGTCCTAATAAATTAACAAAAAACTGACCACGTAGCATTATGACAATTTTTTACATATGTCACTGTGGGAGCCGAATAAATAGAAGAGTCAGAAGGTGCGTACCCCAGAAATCAGGTATTATTCGACTCCATACTACGTGACTAGGATGCCAAATATGTTAGGAAGGCCGAATAGCCGGAGATCAGTAGCTTCGAATAAATAAAAGGGGAATGGGATAGAAGTAGGCTCAGGCCTCGAGGCCCAAAAAGCAAGTATAAATACCAGAATCACAGATTGAAAAAGGTATGTAAGAATCACTTTACTTAACTTAGTAAACAAGCTATCCTGAGTGTCTGAACTGACTTGTCCGTTGGAGTGCTAATTCCGGCACCCCCGACCGGAGTGTTTGTATCTTTTCAGGTGACTAGCTGAGGATCACTAGCGT
Organism: Camellia sinensis; assembly: GCF_055761805.1. NCBI lineage: Eukaryota > Viridiplantae > Streptophyta > Magnoliopsida > Ericales > Theaceae > Camellia > Camellia sinensis. The sequence goes on along the minus strand of NC_138964.1, from coordinate 24,239,113 downwards.
CTCCGAGGATCTGAAGAGTATTTCCAACCCACTTCTCCACAATTGGCGCCGTCTGTAGGAATACTCAAATACATCCATGGCAGGCGTGACTGAAGATCCTCCGATAGCCATTGACAAGACCACACAGAGAGATGACCTCACTCCAGCAAACTCGCTTGGACTAAAAGCCATTGCAGCAAGACTTGCCTTGGACCTCTGCTCATCTTCAAACCCAACGCAAAAGACAATACAAGCGACCATGGCACAAGCTAGGCAAACCAAATAGAGGTTGGACGACATCATCGCTAAGAACGAATGCCTTCATCGCGATCTGGCCTCGGAAATAGCAAAATCCAAACAAACAGTGCGCCAAGCTTCTGAGTGACCCCCGAGGGCAGATGATCGACGATCTCAAGCCCGACAGCAAGAAACTGACGGCCGCTATGCCTCAACAGATCATCTTGGGGAGTTGGCAAAGGACGAACGTCTCCAACAATGCGTCCGGAGGAGTGTGATCGAAACACCTGCCCTTCCGAAGGATGCATTTCCGCTTGACACCGTCCACATGATATACAGCCTGCCAGCAGCCCCGGCCGTGCATGCGATCCAATCACATCCAGGCCCCCAACAGCAACTCACACCAGAAAAGCGGCTCCGAGAAACGCCAAGTATCACCTTTGACGACTTTGATTTGATCGGCTTAACACTCTCTCACATCGATCCATTGGCTGTTGAGCTACGTGTAAACCGGTTCACCGTCGAACGCGTTCTTACTGACCAGGGTAGTACTTCGGAGGTTATGTATTATAAAACCTTCATCTAACTCGGATTCAACGAGTCAAACCTGACTCCGGCTCCTTATCCACTATTCGGCTTCAATGCCAACCCAGAGTACCCATTGGGAAAGATCAGCTTACCTATTCGAGCAGGTTTTAGAACGGTGGATGTCGAATTCTTGGTTGTCAGGCTGCCATCACCGTACAATCTCATCATGGGGCGATCGTGGTTGTATACGTTGCAGGCTGTCCCAAGCACCTATCATCAACTGCTAAGTTTCCCAACAAAACACGGCATTGAGCAAATCCGCGGCTTCCAGAAATCGGCACAAGCATGTTATCTCCTTGCCGCCAAAACGCGAAAGGAACTGCAAGTAAACTCCATTGAGGTGCCGAACCAGGAGATCCTTGATGACGTTGGGCGGCATCCAAATGAGAAGGCCACAGAAGGTTTAGACCGAGTTGACATCGATGGAAGCCCAGAAAAGTTCTTCATGATCGGCGCTTCTCTGAATCAGGCCGACAGGCAGTAGCTGATCTCTTTCTTGCTCAACAACCTCGACGTCTTTGCGTGGACTCCGTACGAAATGCTCGAAATAGACCCGTTAGTTTCACAGTACCATCTGAATGTCGATCCCAAATGTAAGCCGATCATTCAGAATGGCCGGCGGTCAGCCGTGGAGCACACTGCCGTCGTTGTTGAGGAGGTAGACAGACTGCTTGACGCTGGGGAAATTAGAGAAGTCACTTACCCTATGTGGCTCTCCAATACAGTGGTGGTGAAGAAGAAAAATGGGACTTGGCGAGTGTGCATCGATTTCACGGATCTGAACAAAGCTTGCCCCAAAGACTGTTTTCCTTTACCCAGAATCGACCAGCTTGTCGATGCGACGGCACGCCATCAACGCATGAGCTTCCTCGATGCTTACAGAGGCTACCATCAAATCACCATGCATCCAAATTACCAGGACAAAACTGCATTCCTCACCCCAAGAGGAACCTACTGCTACAAAGTTATGCCTTTTGGGCTGAAGAATGCAGGGGCAACCTTCCAAAGACTGGTCACTGCCATGTTCAAAGAGCAACTCGGCCACACTATGGAAGTATACATCGACGATATGGTGGTCAAGTCCAAAGAAGAACAGAATCATATAGCCGATCTAGAAAAGACATTCAGCATCTTACGCAAATACAGAATGAAACTGAACGCTTCCAAGTGTGCGTTCGGAATCGGCTATGGCAAATTCGTTGGTTACATCGTCAGTCACCGAGGAATCGAAGCCAACCCAAGGCAAGTCACAGCAATCTTGGAACTCGGCTCCCCCTATTCAGTAAACAAAGTCCAAAAGTTGATGGGGATGGCCGCTGCACTCAACAGGTTCATCAGCCGGTCTACAGATCGCTGCCGACAATTCTTTCAGACACTACGGCAGGGTAAGGCTTTTGAATGGTCTGCCAAATGCGAAACAGCTTTTAACAGACTCAAGACCTACCTTCACTCAGTACCTCTCTTGACGACACCCGCTGCTGGTGACCTGCTCATTCTATATCTGGCAGTTTTCGATAGGGCCGTCAGCGCCGTACTGCTAAAAGAGGAGGAGGGGGAGCAACGGCCAGTGTATTATGTGAGCAAGGCAATGGTTGATGCCGAAACACGCTACCTTCCGCTGGAAAAACTCATCTTAGCCCTAGTCATGGCAGTAAGAAAATTGATGCATTACTTCCAGGGACATAGCATTAGGGTGCAAACAGATTATCCCCTCCGATCAGTACTATGGAGTGTAGAAGCATCAGGACGTGTTTCAAAATGGGCTCTTGAACTCGGCCAATACGACATTCAGTTTTTACCTAAAACCGCAATCAAGGGGCAGGTGTTGACTGACTTTATTGCTGAATTCACCGGCGAGCTTGCCAACCTCAAACTTGACGAAGTTCGACCAAAGGCTGAAGTTTGACCAAAGCCGAACTAGAGAATTTATGTCGGGGATATTTGGCAATTATACTGTGATTAATCGTCTAACCAAAGGGGTAGCGGCGCCGGAGTCATAATCATGTCTCCAGACGGCGCAGTAATTGAGCAGGCCGTCAAGCTTGGCTTCGAAGCATCAAATAACGAAGCCGAATACGAAGCCCTTCTAGCCGGTCTGCGGAATGCGCACCTTCTCGGCGCTCGGCGTTTGCTTGTATTTTGTGATTCAAAATTGGTAATCAGTCAGCTAAAGGGGGAGTACGCGGCAAGAAACGATCGTATGGAAGCCTACATGAAAACGGCCAATTCCTTGCTGGCAAAATTTGACTATCACGAACTGAACCAAATAACACGCGACCAGAACACACACGCGGATGCCTTGGCGTGCCTAGCCTCCGCCATCAATTCTGAGATGAAACGGACCATCGAAGTAGGTTTCATCCCGGATCTGAGTATTGGCCCTTCGGAGGAAATCCATGTCAACGTTGTAGAATCCGCAACAAGCTGGATGGACCCCATTGCTGCATTCCTCTCTTCTGAACAACACCCAAAGGACAAAAAAGAAGCACACAGGCTGCAAAATAAAGCCCTGCGATAGTATCTGGATCCGCAAGGAGGGCTTTATAAAAAGTCCCTCTCTGGTCTATATTTGGAATGCGTGCACCCCGACAAAGTCGAGGAGATTCTGACAAAAATACATGAGGGCAATTGTGGTGCCCATTCTGGCGGACGCTCCCTGGCCCATCGAGCTATAACACAGGGGTATTATTGGCCGACAATGAGAGCTGATGCGGAGAGTTATGTAAAAAAAATGTGAACAGTGCCAAAAGTTCTCCCCATTAACCCATCTGCCTGCCGAAGGGTTGAACTCTATCAACAGCCCCTGGCCGTTTGCTCAGTGGGGACCTGATATCGTAGGACCATTGCCGAGGGCCCCAGGGAACAAGCGATTCTTAATCGTCGCGATAAATTACTTCACAAAATGGGTCGAAGCGAAGGCTTTAACACATATACGAGATGCCGACATTAAACGCTTTGTATGGAGAAACATCATAACATGATTCGACATTTCGAGAGCTCTCATCTCAGACAATGGCACCCAGTTCGATTGTGGCGTATGTCGAGAGTTATGCAGCAAATATGGCATTCGGCCTTACTTCTCTACACCGGCCTACCTCCAAAGCAATGGTCAAGCCAAAGCCACTTACAAATCCATCTTGGACGGCATCAAAAAGAGGCTGGCAAAAGCTACAGGCAAACGGGTCGAAGAATTGCCGAGTGTATTGTGGGCTCATTGTACTACGCCGAGGAGATCCACTGGAGAAACGCCGTTTGCTCTATGCTTTGGAACCCAGGCAATCTTACCCCTGGAAATCAGCCTCCCAACTCTGAAATCGCAAGTTTTTGATACGGGCCGAAACGACATGATGCTTGCCATGGATCTGATTCTAATCGAAGAACGAAGAGACCGCGCCCTGGCATCTATGGCACGGTATCAGTAGCAGCTCGCCAAGTCGTATAATCAGCGAGTTCAGCTGCGCCGATACACGCTAGGAGAGTTGGTCCTAAAGAAGGTACTTCCAGCCGACCGGAGACCGGCCAATGGAAAATTGGGTCCAAACTGGGACGGCCCCTATCAGATAGAATCCATCGCAGGAACAGGGGCATACCGGCTCTCAGACATATTAGGAAGAAGCCTGCTACGGCCTTGGAATTCGAAACATTTACGTAAATTCTATCATTCACCCAACTTGTGGGCTTGATTCTTGTACATATTCCACCGTTGCAATATAAAGCTTCTCGTTTTCTCAAGCTCGCTTCCAAGCCTTTAAGGGCCGATTAAGCCTTCTAAGGCCAAAATAAAGTCTCCGGATTCGGAGCCCCCTTTTGGTGCATGACACCTTAGGGCCGATTAAGACTCCGAATTCGGAGCGCCCTTCATGGATATCACGATTGGCCAAAATAAAGTCTCCGGATTTGGAGCCCGTTTTGGTGCATGACACCTTAGGGCTGATTAAGTCTCCGGATTCGGAGCACCCTTCAAGGATATCACGATTGGCTAAATTAAAGTCTCCGGATTCGGAACCCCCTTTTGGTGCATGACACCTTAGGGCCGATTAAGTCTCCGGATTCGGAACGCCCCTCATGGATATCACGATTGGCCAAATTAAAGTCTCCGGATTCGAAGCCCCTTTTGGTGCATGACACCTTAGGGCCGATTAAGACTCCGGATTCAGAGCGCCCCTCGTGGATATCACGATTGGCCAAATTAAAGTCTTCGGATTTGGAACCCCTTTTGGTGCATGACACCTTAGGGCCGATTAAGTCTTCAGATTCGAAGCGCCCTTCGTGGATATCATGATTGGCCAAATTAAAGTCTCCGAATTCGGAGTCCCCTTTTGGTGCATGACACCTTAGGGCTGATTAAGACTCCGGATTCGAAGCGCCCTTCGTGGATATCACGATTGGCCAAATTAAAGTCTCCAGATTCGGAGCCCCTTTTGGTGCATGGCACCTTAGGGCCGATTAAGTCTCCGGATTCGGAGCGCCTTTCGTGGATATCACGATTGGCCAAAATAAAGTTCCCAGATTTGGAGCCCCTTTTGGTGAATGACATCTTAGGGCTGATTATGCCTCTTAAGGCCGATTAAGGCTCCGAATTTAGAGCCTTTGTGAGAGATGCATTCGGACCACTTCACTGGCCGAATAAATATTCACTGAGAATTGTTCTTAATTCGAGCCGGTCAATGCATGTTTAAACATTTGCACCACACAACACAAAACTTTCCAGCAAGTTGAAATAGTGCGTTTAATTATGCACATAACATTTCAAGGCCAAATACGAACGTTGAAAATAAAAGAAATTCTATCTGTTCGGCGCGAAGTCTGTTCTCGCATTCCAAAGTCTATTTATTCAGCACACTCAGCATTGCTCTTCTCAATTTCGAAATCAGAATAGGGTAAGTAGTGACGATGATACAGGGGCGAAGCCGAATCGATGCCCACGGCTTCGAGAGCTTTCTCGGTCTGAAGGGCCTTGATCCAGCCATGCTTGAATCCACGATTTTCACATCGGCAGACCTCCTCGGCAAGGTCTCGTTCGGTCTTCTCTATCCCGAGGTCTGTTGGGTCACTCTCTCCTCAACGACCAATTTAGATTGACTGGCCGCCACCGACGCGCTCATTTGAACATTCTTCAACTCCCGAAGCTCACGCTCAGCCTTTTCCGCGCGAATCTCTAGACAGCGATTCCTTTCGTCCTTTTTCTCACTCTCACGTTGCGCTTCCCGCAGACGCATGCCGACTTCGTAAGCAGTATATAGTCCTTTCACGGCCCCATGTATGTCATCTCGAAAAACTTCGAAATCTTGACGTTCGACCATCGATTGTTGGACTTCCGGCGGGAAGATCTGTCGAGCGAACTCGACTGCCACACCTGGGTCTTTAATGATAGAATCTGCCTCCTTCATTGGTCTATTCCTCACAAAAATCGCAAAACTCAACGGTCGTGGCGTCACTTCGGGCTCGATTCTCGGTCGCGGGCACGGAGAATTTCCCCGTTGTTGCCTGTCCTTTCGGGGCGATCTACTTCGACGACTAAGGGGCTACTGTGTTTCCCGATCCTTGGACATCCTTCTTCCCGTACGCATAGGCTCGCTACTGCGACTCATTGCGGCGTCTAATTTAGCCAATCTTCGTCCGTCCCAAGTTGCCTGAATGGAAATAAGTAGGGCCTCTGGCGTGCACCTGCCACATTTATCCTTCAATGTATGCAGCTCTCCCGAGGCAACGTCAGTAATCCCAACCGTCAAAAGACGGATGACAATTGTCCAGCCCACGAGTTAGACCCATTCGGCTTCGCAAGCTTGCGCCCTGGCTAAGGCAAAGGCAGATTTACTAATCTGGTCCACCATGTTTTCAAGCGCAAGCGCAGATCAATCTGTGCCTCAGCCAGCTTATGAGTTAGGCCCATTCGGCTTCGCAAGCTCGCGCCCTGGCTAAGGCAAGGGCAGATTTACTAATCCGGTCCGCCATGTTTTCAAGCGCAAGCGCCGATCAATCTGTGCCTCAGCCAGCCTACGAGTTAGGCCCATTCGGCTTCCCAAGCTCACGCCCTAGCTAAGGCAAGGGCAGATTTACTAATCTGGTCCGCCATGTTTTAAAGCGCAAGCACCGATCAATCTGTGCCTCAGCCAGCCCACGAGTTAGGCCCATTCGGCTTCCCAAGCTCGCGCCCGGCTAAGGCAAGGGCAAATTTACTAATCTGGTTGGCTGTGTTTTCAAGCGCAAGCACCGATCAATCTGTGCCTCAGCCAGCCCACGAGTTAGGCCCATTCGGCTTCACAAGCTCGCGCCCTGGAAGTTGAGCACAACTCATGAAATTTTATATATGCAAATTACTAAACAAAAAGCTACAAGCCCGCATGAAAATACCTAGCAAAAAACTATGACTATAGCAACACATGAAAAATACCAAATTAAAAACTGTAAAAATACATTCGACATCCTAAAAACTATGTCAGTCGCCCAGATCAGTCATCGGAATCAGACTCCAATGACTCAACATCCACTTGCTTATATGGTATTGGCATAATCAATGAAACTTTAGCAGCAGCAAGGGCTTTGTGCTAGCCATGTTTGAATCCCCGATTGTCAAACTTAGGGACTTGGTCCAAATACTCGGCGAGTCCAGCATTTTTCCCGGCCTCGAATACTTTGGAAGCCATCGAGTCGGTGGTTTCCTTTGCCACCTTCATTTCAGCCAACTCAGCCTCCAGTTTGGAGACCACCTTCTGGCCCAATTTGAGCGCATCTTCACTCGCGTCCGCCTCCTTCTCGGCTTCTGATCTCAATTGATCCACGCTACGAGCCCTCTCCACCTCAGCCTCGACCCTTGAGGCTTCCTTGTTCGGCCTCAAAGCTTCGACCTCGGCCCTTCTCTTCTGACCCTCAACTTTCTTTCGTAAATGACCAATCTGTTTGACAGCGTCGCGATGGCGATGTCCCATATCGACTATCCTTCCGACGGTCTGCAAAACAAGAATTTAAAACCATAACTTCAACAGTATTTGGATTAAGTGAAGCAAAGTCTGAATATATACCAAAAGTGCCAATTGCGCGGCTAGTGCTATCGCATTCAGATCTGGTTCCACTCGGAAAGACTCTCTGTCAGACGGCAACGACACGAACGTAGCCAAGCTGAATGCGACTTCTAGATCTTTAAGCACCGAAGCATCAGAAGAAACTGGCATGTTTTTTATCATCGGCTGAATGACAAAAGGAACGATCACATTTGATCAATCTAATCGAGGACATTTGTCGCCTTGTTCTTCTGAGCCGGCCTCAAACTCGGCAGGGCGTTTCTCTGCCTCTTCCTCAACTTCTTGGCCAGCCTGCACGATCAAAGTAGATTCGACATTCTGATTTTTTTCCGTCTCCACCTCAATAACGCGCAAGGACTCTGATTCGCTAACAGGTAGGGAGAGTTGAGATTCAGTGGTGGGTGGTACTTCAGACGGAAGGGCCTCTGCTCTTCGCCGCGTGGCCAACCTTTCCGCGTTTTGCCTTTCTGGCAAGTTTTGTCAGGCTTAACCCAGCCATGTCTTCGGGGCCTGCGGCGGGAAGATCCTTTAAGCGGTGAAAAATGCCGTCAAGTGAAAGATCCCCTCGGCCCGAAGTGGATAGAGGATCGGCCGAATTCAATACCTCGTCCGGCTCGATTTCGTACTGATCCGATTTGGTAACATTAGCTACATCCCGCTCCGAATCAGACCCTTCAAAACCAACTTGCCTCAAGTTTTTGAAGTCGGACAAAATAAGAGCGATAAGAGAATCTTCACCCTTCGGAACCGGGATATTTTTCGCCGCTGAGAAGGTCGTATATGTCGGCTCGTAACGAAGCAGAACGTGGGCCGCCCTCCCTTGTTTCTGAAGACTTCAACGGCCGAAATACTTGAGCGTGACTTTGATATCCGAAAGAACGGCATCGTCAGTTGAAGACAGGACTTTCTTCAAATCGTTCACTGCACAAACCAAGCCGTAACATTTCAAAGAAGAGGCTTTACAACAAAAATGAACAAATAATAAAAGCGAGAAGGCAATCGGCCACTTGGCTCGCCCCTCCGTCTAGAAATAAGGCTGACGTGGTCCTCCCCTTCGCCAAATTCCCAGTTACCCTGGACAACGACCATAACATCATCAACTCGTTTTCCAGAACTGGAAAGCATAGTAATTAGCTGATGGTCGATATCCTTGGCCCTAAGGAAGAAACGCCCATGCCGACTAGAAGACTTAGCCAAGGCATAGCAATACCGGATGGCTGTAATGCAAAGGTTAATTCTAAGGCGACAGTTGAGTGCTATAACCCCCATTATAATTCTAAAGAAATTCGCATTGAATTGGGAAGGGATTAAACCCCAATGGCGAAGCACAGCCCTAAGAAACGGGTGAAGGGGAAAACGGACTCCACCCTCTGCGATTGACAAAAAAGGAAAGACAATCGTGGTTTTGTCCTCCCTCTTCATATCAAGAGTGCCATCTACCACAAACGACAGACGGACATCATCAGGAATGGAGAAATGGCGTTTAAAGCCAGCAATTCGATCTGACGAGAGAAGGTCTGTTAAATGTTTCGCCAAACCCTACAGTTTATAAGAATATGCCAAGGAAGGAATAAACCAGAAAGAGCCTTCGAAGCAAGAAAGGAGAGAACTTACAAAGGACAAAGAGGATATCGGAGAAGAGAGTTACAGGGATGATTCAAAAGGCAATCCAGCGGTGAGCGTCATAAAATACATACTCGAAAGGACGTCAAAATTTTAAATCGCTATAAATAGGCATGTACGAGGGGACGGGAAGTCGGCACGACAACCGAAAGGGGTACGCTTAGATATCCGCATGAGGATGATGCCAACCGCCGAATTTTGGCTCTGATTTTTCAAAATTCAGAACCAAACACTCCAGCCAACTGTCGTTGGTAAAGTGCTTGGGGGGCAATTGTGGGAGACGAATAAATAGAAGAGTCAGAAGGTGCGTACCCCAGAAATCAGATATTATTCGGCTCCATATTGTGTGACTAGGATGCCGAATACGTTAGAAAGGCCGAATAGCCAGAGATCACTAGCTTCGAATAAATAAAAAGGGAATGGGATAAAAGTAGGCTCAGGCCCCGAGACCCAAAAAGCAAGTATAAATACGAGAACCACAGATGTAGAAAGGTATGTAAGAATCACTTCACTTAACTTAGTAAACAAGCTATCCTGAGTGTCTGAACTGACTTGTCTGTCGGAGTGCTAATTCCGGCACCCCAGACCGGAGTGTTTGTATATTTTCAGGTGACTAGCTGAGAATCACTAGAGTCTCCCAGGATCTGAAGAGTATTTCCAAAACCACTTCTCCACAGTCACTAAAAACTAACTATTAGTGACTTTTTTGTCACATCTTTTATGAATTGTCACTAAAACTTACAATTAGTGATATTTTTTGTGACAAATTTTTTAAACTATCAATGAAAGTTGAAAATTAGTGACCTTTTTTTTGTGACCGTTTTTTTAAACTGTTGTTAAAACTTATCATTAGTGACATTTTTTGTAATAAAATTTGTAAAATGTTGTTGAAAATTAACAATTAGTGACGTTCTATAATAGTGTTTGATAAAAAAAAAACGCCATTAATTTTTCCAGGACCTATTGGACAATAAGTCCACCTATTAGTACCTATACTTAAGTTCTCCTTACAAAAGACACTTGGTGCAGGTCATCTCTCATCTCTCAATTAGCTAATAAAGATGAATTAGCTTTGTCCACCATAAAATTGATGCGTTAGAACTACAAATATCAAATTGACACAAGAGACCATCACTCGAACTATGAGTGCAGAGTTGGTGAACTATTTTGCCCTTTAATTTTAGTTGAAATTCTATGAAAGTGTTATTAATTGAACTAAATTATCATGTGAAAGATCCAAACATAAAATTTATTCAATTAAATTACAAATATCGAATTAACAGCAGAGATCAATTATAGGACATCAAGTGTGATTTATCAATAATATTTTCTATTTATACAAACATCACAAGATGTAAGAAGAAGCATTTCGGCATGGGGTCTTGGTACCAAAATTAGAGTAGTGCTGTTTGCTCATCTAATTATATACTAATCCCACCAGGGTTTTAATCCTATCCAAATCCAATGAGTTAGAGCATCTAAAATCAATTTGTTTTATTTGGAAATTTAATATTTTTAAATTTGAGATCTTCACAAATAATTAGTCCATGCAGTATGATGAATTTATTTTACCCAATGTTTCTTTCATATTCACATCTTAACATGAGAGAACTTGAGTCACAAGTCCCATTTTGATAATCTGAACCATTCACTTTTTATGACTCGTTGAGTAGAATATTCAAGTAAAGAAAAAATGAGATGATCAGAAATTAGTAGCTATATGTTTGAATTAAATTTATACTATAACAAATAAATGGTTATTCTTGAAATTATAAATGTCATCCATTTTTTTCAAAACGAATATGATTCAAACATATAGCAACTGATATACAATCATATTGATTTTTTGCATGGATATTTTACTCAACGATTCCAAAAAAAAAAAAAGTAAACTATTCAGATCACTGAAATTGGTTATAAAATGGGCCAACAAAATCCAAACACTCTCTTAAATTGAGATAACAATTTGAAAAAAGCCAAATCCTTAGACAAAACCGACTTGGTTTGGGACTAGCTGGGGCTGGGGGTGGCCAAAGTTATGATATTGGACATTTAAATCAATTACCTAAAGGGTAAAATGATATTAAAAAAGTAGAAAGGTGAGGTACCTAACAATCACCCATTACAAAGGAGTAATTCCATTTACACAACCAAATTAACTCATTACACTAAATTTCTTAATACACCACACAAAAAAATTCAAAATTTTGACTCTTTCTCTTTACACTTATGATAATACCAAATTACCCTCTTCTCTTACACCCCAACTTTCCAAGCCCTATCTCTACTCATCTCCAACAACCACTGTCTCCATCTACGGAAACCATTGTTGCCACCTTCAACCTCCACCCCCCAATCCCTCCCCTATTGGCGACTCCCCTTTCCATACTAAAACCTTCCTACCCAGCCTCCCTCTTCTGGTGAACCCCACAACCACCGCTAACACCTTTCGATCCCTTACCACTGCGACCTTCCCATCTTAAACCCTTTGCTACTAAAATCTCTCTCTCTCTCTCTCTCTCTCTCTCTCTCCCTCTCTTACACACACACTCACATATCTAGGGTTACAAGATGGCCAACTGGAGAAGAAAAAGCAATGTTGGCGACAACATAGGATGACAACAGATGAGTCATAAAGGTGGTCATGGATGGGTTGCGAAGTTATGCACTGCAAGGGTGGTGGGCCACCAGATTGTAATGGCAGTAGTCACAAGGGTGGGAGTAGTGGTCGCAGCAGGTAGCAAAGCGACAGTGTTTGAGGTTGATTGGCGGGATTATAGGGTAGGGCAGCGTTACAGGAGATGGTTGCAAGAGTGGGGGAGGTAGTCGAAGGTGGAGAAGATAGGTAGCAGACGGTGGTGTTGTGGTGAATAGGTGAATATGACAGGTGATGGTGATGCGATGGCGATGGCAATATCACAGGAGAGATGGGTGTAAAAAAAAAAATTACAATTAGAAAATTTTAAGGTTTATGTCTTTTGGGAATTTCATATAAGAATAAAATTGTAATAAAAAAAATTGAGTGCAATGAGATTAAAATGTGGTTTAAGTAGAATTACTCATTATAAAGAGAAGGAATCTCCAAACCACTTTACAAAATTGCCCTTTGTCTCCCGCTTCTAACTCTTTTCACTTATTTTTTCTAAAGAATCTAAAAATAAAATGATACAATAACATCAAAAAAAATAAAAGAGTAAAGTTAGTATTGATATTTTTAAGTGTTTAAATTTTTTAATATCACACATGAACCTGACATAAATAAAACATAAATTCAAAATAATACAATATAATATAAAAACAACTGAATAAAATTAATACTGAGGAAAATTTGGCACAAATTCAAGATAACATGGCATGAAGACAATCAATACTAGTAGGAAAAAAGCCAACTTATTGGCTTATTATCTTATTTATGTCACATCATATTTCTATTTTTTTTGCACATTTTTTAATAAGGAAAAAAAAGCCAATTTTAAGATGTTAAATTGCCAAATAAAAAAAAAATTTGACACCTCCGAATTTTAAATTTTGATTGGAGATGCTCTAACTTATTAGATTTGGTTGGGATTAAAATCCTAACGGAATTAGTCATTAGATGGAGTGATTATTTGGCAATCTTTAAATATTACATATGACACTAGTTAAGTTATCTTCTAGAATGTCAACATAAAGTATTGGGTCTTACTTTCCTTTGTTGTCCAGGACAAAATTTCAAAGGCTATTCTTTCTAAAGGTTTCCAATCCTATGCATTGAATCTGTTTTCTTCATCATCATCCTCTCCTCAAGCACATGTTTCTCAATACACCTCTTCCAAACTTTGGCACCAAAGATTGGGTCATCCCCCTCATGAGAAGTTTAATAATGTTTTGAAGTCAGTTCCTATTGTTTGTCACAAAGATAGCACTGGTCTTTGTTGTCATTGTTGTGTAGCTATGTGTGGGTGTTGATTTCTGACCACACAACCAAATAGGGAACTCAGCTGGAGAGCATCGGCAGAATAGATAAACCCTGAACAACCTGTCACAGAAAGATAAGAATTCGGTGGTAGTTCGTCCACCCGGAGGTACTCTGACGATCAAGTCAGCAATCAAATATTTCTCAAAGAAAACCAATAGTGCTTAATTCACTAGATTGAACATAAAAAGAATACCTTAGACCCACGAGGGTGCCCTATTTTTAAAGCAACATTAACTTGATCCCTGTAGGAGCCTTACTTCAGTGGACTCAGGCTCAATGCTTATCCTGGATCCTCAGTTAGATAGGGATAAACTCCCTAAGAGCTTTACCTTTATCCAGACCGAAATCCTCCCTGGTCCTAGGACTCTTGTCCCTTATCCGCTCATCTCAGATTCTGATATCTTCGCAGATAACCTCGGTTTGGCCGAGATCATCTTGGCAAGTGACCAAGCCACGTGGCACCTTGGCTGACACTTCAGCGTCACCTTGGCCATGTGTTTTCATTCACAAAATATACCCGCACAACTGCCCCCTAGGTTATATTACCTTAGCAACTTGACGTGATGGAACCTACATCATTAGTTCATTTACTATGTCGGCTGAAATACGTATGCCTGACGTCATTTCTCGTCGGGTTCATGTACCCAGGACTCAACTACACACTCGTCACAAACCAAGAACCAAAAACCAAGTTGTAGACACCCCATCTTGGACCGACCTTAAGACTCAGACGTCATAGTTTGCACATGCGATGATCGCGCATGTTTGCGGTCATTTTGAGTGCCTGAAGGTCTTGGCCGAGCGCCTTGTCTTTGAGCCTCTAAACTCTTTGTGTTTTGGCCTTGTTTTTGGGCCAAACCTTGGTGTCCCTTTTCCTGGAGGGATGAGAGGCATTGTTGGCCACTTTTGTCCCTTGTCGGCCATTTGTGCATCTTGTCAGCCACCTTGGGTGGCCGGTCGGCCACCTAGAGTGGCCGACGGCCATTTTTCTCCTTTTTTTAGATATTTTGTATGCCAGTTGTGCCAGCTGTTGATCACTGAAGCCATCCTCCATACACGTGTATGGAGGGATGGAAACAAGCTTTTAGCTTGTATTCCTACATAAGGGGAGGTCCCTCCATCTTTCTTGAGGTTCTGAAATTTTAGAAGTAAAATTTCCTCTCTCTCTCTCTCTCTCTCTCTCTCTATAAAACTCTCTCAATCTTTCTATTTTAGACTTGAAAGTGAGTTTTCTTCACATATTTGCACACAACCCCTTAACCAAATACCTTCATCTTGGAGCTGAGGTCCTTGGAGGTCCTATTTGAAGTTAAAAACTTGGTTTTAGCACAAAAAAATTGCTGTTTTGCTGCTGTGCTTCAAGGGTAAGGATTTACCCCTTTTTAAGTTTATTTTTGCACATTAGTTTGGCCTCCTTTGCATGTTGTTTTTGGCCAAGCTGTTAACGAAAAAAGCCTTTATTTTTAAGTCTTAAAAATGATAGTTTGATGTCCTTTTGGAGTTAGGGGTGGTCCATCCTCTTTTGTTGCTATTTGCTAAGAGTTGTGCCATCTCTTAAACCTTTTCAAACAACTTCTTTTTGGCCTTTTAACCACTGAAATCCAAAGGATTTTCAGTGGCAAAAACTTGGTTTTGAGGTCCTATAGAGGAGGGGGTGCCCTCCCCTCCTTAAGTCTTCTTTGCATGTGTAGATGGCCTAGTATTTGAGCATGTTTTTCTACCTTTTTGTAGCCTAGTTCAAGCATGTTTTTTGCCTTATTTTAACATGTTATAACTCTATTTTTGGCGGGTTGGAGCACCTCTTGTTTGCTTCTTACACTTGTAGTGCAATCTTGCTTACTAGCCTAGTGTGCTTGATGATTTATCCTATCGTTCTAGCTTGTGTTAGCTTGACTCCAGCATGTTTTTGGCTTTGATTTAGCATGCTTTAACTTTGTTTCAAGTGTTCTTGGTCACATGTGCTTCGCTTTGTATAGCTATAGTGTAAATGGCCTTTACTCTCTTTGTGTTTTCAGGCTCTTAGCCTGCTTTGTTTGAGTTATTTTCATGATATGGCATCATTTAGTATGTGATTTTAGAGCATATTCCTCTGTCATGCTCTCACATCTATCACTCTTTAATCACTTTTGAGAATTGTGCCTTATGCCTTGCTTGTGAGCCATTTTGCACGCATGATTTTCTTGCCTTTTAAGCTTCAATCTCAGCATGATTTAGCCTTTGTTTTGGCATGCTTTAACTCTATTTTGAGTTGGTTTGGCCCTTTGAGGCTTGTGTTGTAAGGTCGTGGTACAACCCCTTTCATTAGCCTAATGAGTTAAGCCTTTAAACATGCATTACATGAGTTGTTTGCATGATTTTGAGTCACTTAGCATATTATTTTAGTGCTGAAATATATGTCATTGCACTTCATTATTTTCAATCTTTTATTCACTTTGAAAGTAGCCTTAAGCCCCTTGATGGCTTGAATGTGGAATTGAGGTTCACATGCCTAATTGTTTTAATCCTCCCCTGAGGATTTCTATTAACCAACAGCATGAGACCTCTTTCATGCTCAGGACACTTGTGTCTTAGACCATCTTTCCAATTAAAGGACTTTCACATTGGACTTAATCGATTAAAGGACTAATTGGTGTAAACAAGAATTGGACCAAGTAAACATGTGCAAGATAAGCATTTGTGTTTCATTGCATGTGTTTGGATCGGACGTTAATCCAAACACAAGAAATGTGGCACGTTTCATACTCAAAGTGATGAAACGTGTCCCGTTTCTTGGTCACCAACACCCTTGATCATGGAAGATAGGGTGGAAGCTCTTTGTGTATTGTTTGTGCATTCACTAAGCTTGTACAAGCTTAGTTTTCGGGCCATCATGCATTGAGATGCTTGGTTGGCGGCTTGAGAGCAGAGTGTTGCTCTCCTTTGAGCTTGAGACATGATGAGAAGAGCGACAGCACACACATTTCCTTGCAAATACCTTGTCTTGGCTCTGTTGTTCTTTGTTGCAGCAAAACCAGGAGTCTGGGAAAGGAGGTAGCCGACCAGCCACATGCAGTAGCCGACCAGCCAGTTGAAGTGGCCGGCAGCCACTTTTGGTGGCCGACCGGACACCAGTCTATTTTGGTGCAAAAATGTTCTTGTTTTGAGGCAAAGGTAATCTGAAGTTGGCACAATGTTCAAAAAATAGAGGCGAATGCAAACAGAGACAACCGACAGCAAGGCAATGGATTTCTGGGATGACGCCAACCGAGTATGCATGTCTCCCTCGCCCTCGAGGCCATTTAACTGCTTTACTTAGCTAGTTAATTTACCGGTTTTGTAATTAGTTAGTTAATGTGCTTAGCTAATTAGTTCATTTTGTAATATTTTAATTAGCTTAGCATAGCTAGTTATTCAATTGTGTTGTAATAATTAATTAGCTTAGCTTCGATTAGCTTAGCTTATTCATTCGGACCCTCTTCTGTGAGGGCGCATTGCTGTAATAAGGGTGCGTGCGTGTGTGCATGTCTTCCAACCCCACGTCTTTCTCTCTTTAACTTAACCACTTTCGATGGTTAGATTATGGCACATTTTGATTAGCATGCCTTATCCTTGCATGTTTGCATCATTCATTTGTCTTGCATGCACCGAGGCTCGACGCATCATTCATACTGCATTGTATTTCAATACCTGTTTGAATACATCTTTCAAAGCATGTTATCAAGTGTTGCATTCATATGCCATCTTAGAGAGCCGGCCCTGTTAGTTGTATTCTGCATGTGTTACATTAGGCATTTTAACATAGTTAGGATTATGCATTGTTTTCTAACTATCTTTTGTTTTGGCTCGGAGTACACTGTAAGTGTTACGGTTTAGCATACTTGCATGAGTGTGAGTGTTGCCATGTTTTGCATGCTTTTCATGAGGCTATGTGCTTAAGTGATTAACTGCATGAATGCCTGTGGATGAAGGCTTTGTTGCTTGAATTGGAACAATTCGACAAAAGTACGTTTTAAGCCCACTTTGTGAAGTGGCAAACCATGTTTTAAAGCCCGTCATGTTTGGTGGAAAATCCGCGCTTTAGCCCACCGCGAGGGTGGCATTTTCAAGCCATTTTTCAAAAACAAACATGAATTGATTTGTTCCAAGTCTTGCAACTTAGTTTACACTTGTATGTTGTGTGCATCACGTAGTAATGATAGATTAATAATCAGACAAGAACACATGGGGTTTTTTTAAATTGACATATCATGTTTAGTAGAGGCCGGTCTTTGATCGGGCGAGCGGGGGTGCTCATTTCAGGACCTTCCCCTCTCGTACCCAAGTTTCCGAGTCGAGGCAACTTTGGTGATGACGGACACGTGACCTTTAGCCCGAGTCATGGTTTCCTAAATTTTCCAAAACAAAATATTTAGGTGGCGACTCTGTAATCTGGCAAAGCAGTCCATGTTTTGCGCTTTTGATTCAAAATTGATTTTCCAAAACCAATTGTCAGATTTGGACTCTTTGGTGATTTATTAGTCTTACATTGCACTTTGTGAGATTAGATTCAGAACCGTGACGGGAGACTGAGCTATAGGACAACCAATTCGTGCCCTCTTCGAAAAGGGGGGGGGCGCGCGAAGAAAGTCGGGTCCATAGTTTCTGGCCACTCTACTAGCGATTTAGAGAACTTGACTCGAAAGTTATGATATGTTGTTTTATCTACATTTATGTGTTTCTTTGCATTGCATTTGCAGAGGTGCACCTAAGTCACAGTGTTTTCCATCTGCTATTCCTGAGCGGTTTGTCGGAGGCTTGCTTGGAAAAGTGTGCCATAAGGCTAACTGGTTACGGGCTCTACCACGGTGAGAACACAAACCTTGGATCTGGACTACCGCTGTACCGTTTGATCCTCCTTTCACTTCTTGGTGTTAGGGGCGAGAGGTATATTAGGTGGTTTTTCTAAGGCACCCTTTTTGACCATTTGACCTAGTTGCATATCAGAAGCCATAGAGACTGTTCCAAACTAGGATAGGTTGCTCACCCGAATAGAGGATTGTTTGAAACCGCATGCGTGCGCAGTGAAACCCTAGCTCCTGACAAAAATAGGACAGAGAAACCCTACCGCACCATAGGGGTGTTTTGGCTGTCACTTACTTGATATGTGTTGTTAGGGTGTATCTCTATAGGAATGTATGTATCAGTTGCAAGTATGGGTATCAGTCTGAGGACATCAGTGTTTGAGGGTATCAGTTTTGGGGCTGAAATTTGGGAGTAGAAATCAGTGTTTGAGTATAGATAGTTCAGCTTATGATTTCAATTGTGTGTTGTCCTTATCTAAGCTGAAATGCTGTCTGTTTTTTTATTATTGTTTCCTTTTTGCTTTATCTATCTGTTTAAAAGGTAGTGTTTCATAATTGCTTCTGACGAGGCAATTACCCCTGAGCACTCCGAACTAGAGGTAGGAGGCTTCACAAATCTGAGGATCTTATTGACGGACAGCCAGTGTTTGCTTCATTACACCCGGTTACAAGACGGAGGGCAGTCAGGCATAGAGTGCCAGTACAGTAATCGCTAGTTCAGCGTTCACTATCTACCTCACCTGGGCGCAGTTGGGATCAGTTTTCTGTTTCTACCTCAGAGAGAGGTTATACGCCTGTTCAGGCAGATCAGCACTTTACAGTCAATATGGAGGAAATGATGCGTTAACTCCAACTAACCATGAAGACCATGCAGTGGGATGCTGCTCGCCAAGCGGAGGTTACTGCTCGTCAGATAGAGGTTGTAGCCCAGCAAGCAGAACTAATTGCTAGGCTTCAACAACAGCAGCAACCATAACAAGCCGGAGCTTCTACTTCGCACCCACTCCCACCTAGGGTTCCAACACCCGGGGAAACAACTAACATCCAGGAAAATACGGACGTTCTAACAGGGCCAGTCCCACTACCAGTTCTACCACAGACTTCAAAAGCACCGGCCTACCCAACAGATACGCCGTTCGAATTTGAGGTTGATCCAACCGCTCTGAAAGTAAGCAAGCTTGAAAAGCTATTCAAGCGAGCTTAGGGAGTTAACTCGATCCCGGACATAGAAGATGGTTACACAGATTCGGCAGTGACATTGCTGGATAGGTTCAAAATGCCTCACATAGATCGCTTTGACGGCTCGGGCGATCCTATAGTTCATCTGAGGTTGTTTTATGATATTTTGCGCCCGATGGGCTTGACTAGACTCTAGAAACTGTCTCTCTTCGGTCGGACCCTCTACGGTATTGCAGCCATTTGGTATGCTAAGCTGGAGGATTCAGTGAAGAGAAGTTTGGAGGAGATAGACGAGGCCTTTGTTACCCAATATGCTTACAACACCCAAATCGAGGTCACCACGCGTGATCTCGAGGTGACCCGGCAAGAGCCAAAGAAGGGCTTTTCTGAATTTGTCACTCGGTGGAGGGCCAAGGCCTCCATGAAGACAACTTGGCCACTCGAAAAAGATCAAATAAGAATGGTTGTTCGCAATCTATAACCCAAATTGATGTAGAAGATGATTGTCTTACCCCTCCCCACCTTTGCTGACTTGCATGAGATTGGGGTACAGATCGAAGATGCTATGAAGCAAGGTCTGATTGACTAGGAAAAAGAGCAGCCCAAGAGGGCATTTACATGCGGTTCGAATGTAGCTACGAGTAGCAGTGCAATCGCAAGAACTTCTGACATCGGCATGGTCACCACCATGCCCAAAATAGCCACACCCTTCACCGGCACATCTGGAGCCACCTCTTAACCCACAAAGTACCTACCTAGGGGCCAGAGGACTTTCACCCCACTTTACATGTCTCTGTTCAAAGCCTTGGGGGTTTTAATTAGAAAAGGGCATCTAAAGCCCCTGGAACCACGCCCACTACCAAATAACCTCTCTCCCTTACACAACCCGACCAAATATTGCACCTTTCATCAGCAGCAAGGTCATGACACCGACCTCTACTTGAGACTACGTCATAAGATCCAAGATCTCATTGACAACAAGGTGATTGTGCCTCCCGAGAAACCAAATGTCACCACTAACCCTCTCCTACCACATAACAACCCCTCTTCTCCACCAGGCAAGTAAACCTGATCCAATCCATGGCCGTTCCGTATGACCCCAGCATATATATCACTCCCTCCCACCCACCCAAGCCGACGTTGTTCATTCCAGAAAGCACAGACTTGTGCATGATGAGCACGTCATTAACCCAACCCAAGCCAGTGGTGGTGATTATCGAAGACAAAGCCATGGTGACCTTGGAGGAAAATGGGAATGTTGATTCAGAACTTGAGGGATCTGGAAGCATTACTAAGGAAGTATACAACCCATGCGGATATATTGTGTCAACAGATCAGGCTAAGCCAATGGTAGAATTGCCAACTGGGGCAGAGATCAATGTGGCCTGGGAGGATGGGTCGAGTCAGGGGTTGGATGATTTAGCGGAGCTGGAGGAGGACATTGCTAATCTGTAGTTCTTTAATGAGCAGGACCCGGGGGGATGTGAGCATCAATTACTTCGAGCTGAATAGATCGACAGATAATACAGGGTGGCTCAGTGACGAGCCGAATGTTGTTGAGATGCCTCAATCAGAATACGGACAGTCAGAAACAGGAACATCTACAATGGTCGAGAACAAGGAGGAGCTGCTGAAGAGCACCGGTACTGAGAATTTTGCTCGGGAATCGGGCAGTTTGTGTACAGCTGACACAGAGCAGGAAGCCGCACTGAAGCAGTTTGAGCAAGAGAAAATCGAGAATGATGAAAGTGCTAGAAAAGCCAAGGGTCCTGTGGGGACAGAATGTGTTGAGACCACAGGAACAGCTACAGCGGAGCCGAATAGTTGTCTGTCAGTTGCTGAGGGGATATGGTGGGAAGACGATGATTTGTGTCTTGCCCATACTGATGAGGACTGGGGTCAAAATCAACAAGACGATACTTGGTACACTGAGGAGGTCGACCATATGACCCGGAGTGGGCGGTACTTCAAGCCCCCACACCTGGACCAACCAGAGGCGTCAGGGAAAGACAAGGAAGTAGAAAAACAGAAAGAGAAACTGTTAGAGGAGGAAGCTGTACTGAAGCAGCTGAAGAAAATTCAAGTAGACATCTCCATCTAGGGACTGCTTATGGCCTTGCGGGTTCATAGACTAGTCGTCCTTTTAGCCATGGACAGGGCTAAGGTTTCGATTGATACAACGCCCGAGCTGTTGGTAGACTGGCTTTCCCGGGTGGAGCTTCACCGACTTTAACCTTCACAGACAAAGAACTATCGCCTAAGGACTCCGAACATAACAAGCCGTTATATATCTCTATGAAGTGTAAGAAAAAATAGATACTGGTTATCCTGGTTGATGCGAGATCTGCAATCAATGTATGTCCATCGCGAACGGCGTATGCTATGGGGTTAAAGCCTGCATATTTTGTACTAACAACCCAGCTGATTCGGGCCTATGATAACACCAGTCGGGAAGTGATGGGGACGGTACGGATCAAGACTCAGGTTGGCCTGGCACAGCAAGACATCGAGTTCCATGTCTTGGATGTTCCAGCCACCTTTAATCTACACCTTGGGCGGCTGTGGCTGCACCAGGTTAGAGTTGTCTCTTCCACTTAACACCAGATGCTGAAGTGCCCGACGGGAAGGCGGTAGCAATTGTTTTTGGGAACTCTTCCATACATCTGTCGCAAAAGGTCTGTACATCGGTCTTGGAAATTGAACATGGTGTGGTGGATGTCTTTCTGTCGAGATTCACCTTGGCTAAGACTCGGGTAGTACAGGATATACTGGCTATTGATGAGGGAGTGTATGTCACTACACAATCTGTCTACCTCTTGAACAAGCTTCAACACATGCCCGGAATGGGATTGGGAAGGAGTGGCCGGAAGGGCGTCGCTGCATTGGCCGAAGTGCGACACAACCCTTATACCTTTGGTTTAGGTTACTCGCCTACCAGAGACGATTGGGCAAGGAAAGGAAGGGAAATGATCGGAATAGCCAAGGCTAAGCAAGCTAGAAAGCACTACGAGTTGGTGCACAGACTTATCCAAGGAACCCTAAACAGACGCTTTGTTCGAGAGGGGGTAGATTTCCTATTTTGCAGCTTTCCAGAGCCCTAGCTGAATTCAGTGAAGTGGCATTTGCCCAACTTCATGATCTTTTTTGACCTTCAGTTGCAAGGGAATGAAGTTGTGGAAGAGTAGAATGACCCACCAACTGAGGCTAAGTAGTGCAAAAAGGATGAGTCCGAAGGCACAGAACTCGAGATAGGAGCAGTGCTTGCTTGTCTCCTCTCAGATTCTCAGATCACGTCGGAGTGCTTGAGGGATAACTTCTCTGTTTCCATGACTGGGGATTAAACGACTGTGGGCCCTTCTTCAGGCATTCTGGATGCATCCATCGCACCCTCCTTCGTTTGGCAGTACAAGGAGGGCTTTTTATCTAGCAGTTTTGGGTCAGGCAGTGAACCAAAATCTGATTCCACAGAGTCTGTGGAGTCAGAATTAGATTCTAATTCTTTTGAGTCAGAGTCCGGTATTCCTGGGGTTGATAACTCGGATGCCGTTGTCCAGTCCAGGTTGTCTTTTTCTTTTTCTTTTGAGTTGGTTGTAATCGAAGAATCAGACGAATTGGATGTTATTAATGAGAATGGTACTGCTGTGGCTTTTGAGTACTTTTCTGTGCCTTTAGTTTATTGCATTAATTAGGACTTTCAAAACTTTGATGAAAACGACGAGGAAGAAATTCCTCCGGTTTTGAAACATTTGATTAATCAAAAGCAAGAGAGGTTTGTAAAACCTTTGGTTGATGAAATCACCTCAATTAATGTTGGTATTGAGAAGGATCCGCGTCTAGTTCAGATCGGGTCCACTTTGTCTTCATAGGAACGTGAGTGCGTAGTCGCTTTCTTAAAAGATTTCAATGATGTTTTCGTGTGGTCCTACGAAAACATGCCTGGAATCAATCCTGAGATTGTACAGCACCGAATCCCTCTTGACCTAAAGGCCCGACCTGTTAAGTAGAAGCTTCAAAGGATCTGCTCGGATTGGGCTCTAAAAATCAAGGAAGAGCTCACCAAGCAGATTGATACAGGGTTCCTATTAGTATCTGAGTATCCTACTTGGTTGGCCAACATAGTTGTGGTGTCGAAGAAAGATGGCAGAATTCGGGTATGTGTGGACTTCAGAGATCTGAACAAAGCTAGTCCGAAGGACGACTTTCCTCTGCCGTATATCAAGGAATTGGTGGACTTCACTACTGGCCATGCACTGCATTCATTCATGGATGGGTTTTCAGGCTACAACCAGATTTCGATGGCACCCGAGGATAGGGAGAAAACTGCCTTCACTACCCCGTGGGGGACCTACTGCTATAGGGTGATGCCGTTCGGTTTGAAGAATGCTGGGGCTACTTATCAACCGGCTACAACTACGATCTGGCACGATATGATCCACAAAGATGTCAAGGTGTATGTGGATGATATGATTGTCAAGTTCAAGGAAAAAGAGGGCCACTACACCACCTTGAAGAAAATTTTCCAATGGATCAGAGAGTATCGGTTGCGACTGAATCCTCAGAAATATACTTTTGGTATTACAGTGGGAAAAATACTGGGGTTCTTGATTACACGAAGGGGCATCGAGGTCGGCCCTTCCAAAATCAAGGCCATCTTAGAAATGCCACCGCCAAGGCCTGAAAAGGAGGTGCGAGGCTTTCTAGGTAAAGTGCAATTCATAAGACGGTTTATTGCAAAATTAACCTTGACTTGTGAACCACTATTTGGTCTCCTGAAGAAAGGAAAGAAGTTCCAATGGAATGATCGATGCAAAGTTGCTTTCGAACAAATCAAGCAGTATCTACAAAACCCACCCGTGTTGCCACCGCTAGAGCTAGGGAAACCGTTGATCTTGTATTTGTCAGTGACCGACACGACAATGGCCTGCATGCTTGCGTAGGAATCTGAGGATAAAGTAGAGAAGGCTATCTATTACCTAAGCAAGAAGATGCTGGTATACGAGACCCGCTACACTCCACTGGAGAAGGCTTGTTTGGCCTTGGTATGGGCTACCAGAAAGTTGAGGCACTACCTGTTAGCTCACTCCATAATACTAGTTTCGAGATTAGATCCCATCAAATTTCTCTTTGAGAAACTAGCACTTACGGGTAGGCTAGCCCGTTGGTTGCTTCTTCTCTCCGAATTTGATCTGAAGTACCTGACGCGCAAGTCTGTAAAAGGGGGAGCGGTAGTGGAGTTCCTAGCCGATCACCTAGTGGAGGGAGATAAAGCAGTAGAGTATCTGTTCTTGGATGAGGCCATTCTGCAGCTTGAAGAAGAGATCTGGACTATGTACTTTGACAGAGCGTCTAATCAGTACGGGTATAGGATATGAGTGTTGCTGATAGCACCCGACAATTCCCACATACCCTTAGCGTTCAAACTCCGTTTCAAGGTATCGAACAATGAGGCAGAGTATGAGGCATGTATTGCTGGCTTGGAAGCCGCCCTGGAACTAGGGGCAAAATGGTTGGACGTCATCGGGGACTCGAACCTTGTTGTATCTCAAGCTAAAGGAGACTGGAAGGTTAAAGAAGAAAGGATGAAAATCTATCACAAAACCCTAGACGTTCTAATTCCCAGGTTTGAAAAGTTAACCTTCACCCATCTGTTAAGAGAGAGCAACAGGTTCGCTGGCACATTATTAACTCTATCTTCTATGATAGACATCCCTTTGGGAATCTGAATACGTCCAATCATCAGTGAACAGAGGTATGTACCGGCCTACGAGCTGATCACCGCCATAGATGAAGTACAAGACCAGAACCCTGGGTATCATGACATCTAGAACTTCTTGGAAAATGAGGCTTATCCACCAGGGACAAATGCCAAAGATAAGAGGGCAATATGAACAATGGCTGCTCAGTTCATCAGCTGCGAGGGTAAACTGTACAAACGGGGGCATCTTGGGATGCACAAATTGTGTGTTGATGTTGAAGAATCTAAGCTCCTGATGGAGGCCATCCACGAAGAAGAATGCGGAGCGCACATGAGTGGGGTGATGCTAGCTCAAAAAATTCTCAGACTGGGTTACTATTGGTCAACCATGGAGGAGGATTGTATTGGCTTTGTTCGGCGATGCCACAAATGCAGATCCATGCAAATCGTATGGACATTCCGTCGTCAAAGCTGTACAACATCACTTCGCCATGGCCATTTGCAGTCTAGGGGATTGATGTGATTGGGGTAATTACTCCAAAAGGGTTGAACAGGCATGAGTACATCTTGGTGGAGATAGGCAACTTTGCAAAGTGGGTCGAGGCCCAATCCTACGCAATGCTGAAGGCGTCACATGTGGCTAAGTTCATCAGGAACAACATTATCTATCGCTATGGGGTCCCGAATGAGATTATTTCGGATAATGGTTCCCACTTCAAGAAGGAGGTGATCGACTTGTTAG
This sequence comes from Camellia sinensis, assembly GCF_055761805.1. Lineage (NCBI taxonomy): Eukaryota > Viridiplantae > Streptophyta > Magnoliopsida > Ericales > Theaceae > Camellia > Camellia sinensis. Next base: position 24,213,270 of record NC_138964.1, on the reverse strand, counting down.
AGAAGTACAACGTGGCTATTCATAAGTTATCCACATATCAGCTACAAACCAACGGAGCTGTTGAGGCCGCCAACAAGAACATCAAGCACATTCTGCAGAAGATGGTGGAAACCTACAGGGACTGGCCATATAAGCTGTCATTTGCTCTTTGGGGCTACCTGACATTAATTCGAACTTCTACTGCGGCAACTCCGTATTCCATGGTTTATGGAATATAGGTTGTTTTGCCGATTGAAGTTGAGGTTCCGTCATTACAGGTTATGGCTGAGTGCTAGATAGCTGAGGCAGATTGGCAGCATAGTAGGTTTGAGGAACTCATGTTGTTCAACGAGAGAAGGCTGAAAGCACTGTATCATGTCCAGGGTTATCAACGCAGAATTGACAGGGCTTTCAACAAGAAGGTTAAGTCCAGGAATTTGAAAGAAAGGGATTTGGTGCTCAAAGACAACCAAGCTCCCATCCACGACCCTAGGGGCAAGTTCAGACCTAATTGGACCGGTCCCTATATCATCAAGTCAATTTGGTCGAGTGGAGTTGTCGTTCTTATGGACCTAGATGGCCTTGAGTTCTCCCAGCCGATCAACATGGACAAGTTGAAAAAATACTATTCCTGAGTGGCTCGCTAGGCCGAAAACCCAAAGGGGCCACCGGGGCAAAAGTTAGAGCACAAAAAATTTGAAAGAAGAAAAACTAAGTTCGCAAGGTTGAAAACCCAGGAAGGGCGGACTTGGCAAAAATTAGAGCGTAAAAGGAGAGTGTTAAAACCCGAGTGAACCCGAACTGAACTACATAAGGCTTGATTCCCATCTTTGGGATATGTAGGCAACTTAGTTCTGAAGTCCAACCATAAACACTTCCAGATCAACTTTGTCCATGTGATCATGTTGGTCATCTTTGTCTTTTCTGCATCCAAGAGTTCGGTTGTCATCTCTAGTGCAGTGCTACTCAGACAAGGGGCAACTTTCCAGTTATCGGATTCGGAGTTGTACATCGCAAGGATAGATGTTGGGCTTGTCCAGTTGTAATCCATATCGAAAATGGTTTTGAAAAGTTTTAATAAAAGTTGATTTTGTTTAAATTAATCTTTTTACAACTTAGACCATTTTTGGACCAAAAGGAAATTTTTCAGTACCCACAACCTTCAATTTCATTGATTTCAATATACAGTTCTCCAGATCTTAATACAAATTGAAGTTGCTGTTTATTACATTTATAAAGAAAACTTGAAAGTACAGATTAAAGCAATAAACTTGGGGCATAGTCAAGTGTTCCTGCGTCCCCTCCCAGAGCTCGTGGAAGCTTTTGATGCTAAAGTAGGCCCAGTTTATGCCTCATCTTCAAGCCAAGCTATGTATTCGCTAGAAAGGGCACAACTGGAACTGGAAGTAGGGACCAGAAGTTCTCTTGTTCTCCATGCTATGGCATACCGAGCTAGCTATGCTCCCCGGATCCGAAAGGAAGCTGGGTACTCTATCCCCTCTTTCGGGCAAATTTGATCATGGCCGAACTGACGCCGGAATCGAAATGGAAAGTAGAAGACACAGTGTGTCAAGCCAACCAACTAAATGCCCGATTGCCTAGACATGCTGTAACTCATCTCAGGCAAATCAAGCCAACGGCAACACCAATCAATGTCAATAGCAGATCTGTTACACATCCAGTTGGGCCACCATGCCTCGTTTGGGAAGTCAACTAGCCGTGGGCGGAAGAAATAATCGTGTGCTAAATTTGCAGGACAAGTGTCCATTACTTTCAACCTATCCATCAGCCATACCTGGGGAGGGATAAAAAATAAGAGAGATTAAAGAATAGAGAGGTGTACGTAGAGAGAAAAGTAAGAAAGAGTTTTGAGAGAAAAACAGAGCCTGAGGGCCAAGTGATGTGAGAAACACATGTGAGAAAGGTAGAAAATATTACCTGCAGTAGTAGTGGACTCCACGCGAACCTAGTCGTCTCCCGGCGATGGAAGGCATCCAAGCCCATCAATGTCTCGGCTAATGACAACCTGATGCAGCTCTTGCCCCCTCTCAAGCCTTGAGCTACGTCGATCAAGCGAATGCTAGACCTCCGAAGCCAGGGGCAAGTAGAAAATGAGCTAGCATACATAAGAAAATGGCATGTTGCGGAAAGCTCTGCCAAAGACGATTGTCGCGGTCACCGGCATCAGAAAAATGATGAATCAAGCTTGGGAAGTCTAACTCCCTGCTGTGCACCAAAGACTGGGCGTCGTGTAAAGTAACCCCGCACATCCTTCCCAAAGCTTGGATATGGCCAAAACGAGACTGGGGCAAGATCTCCTCATCACGCTGGGATTCCATCAAAGCCTGGAATTCTTTGATTGTGGGGCATAGTTCTTGTCTGCCAAAGCTAAAAACATGTGTAACAGGATTCCAACATCTAGTCACGGCATAGAGGAATGGAAAACACAGCGGAGCACGACTCAGCGGGAATAGTGCGTTTATCTCGAAACCCTGAAAATTCAACTTTTCCGAGCCATCCAAGTTCGCAATCCAAGTCGAGAGTTTTTCGGCAAGGAATGGCTCCATTTGGGGCAAAACCAGAGCTGAAATAAAGAAACCACGAAGCTGAAGCCTTTGTAGAAGATAAGGCAGTGAGTGGAGGATAGGTGGCAGCAATCTAGAGATAAGGCAGTGAGTGGAGGACAAGTAGTCGACCGGCCAACTTTGCTGGCCGACCGGCCACTTCAAGTGGCCAACAATGACCATAAGTGGCCAACAAGGATCCTAAGTGACCGACAACCACTTCTTGTCTCCAATAGTGAGCCTTTAGCCTTCCTGCGTGCTGAGGATGCAGACAACCTGAGTTTGGTTCTACTTCGGATGCGTCCTGTTGTTTTGTTTAATAGTTGTTTTTGTTTTTGTTTGTCAAGTTGTTGCAATTTGCTTATCGAGTTTGTTATAATTCGTTTATCAAGTTGTTGTTGTTTTGTTTATCGAGTTGTTCTTTAAGTTGTCTTATTTTGTTTGTTTTGTTAGTTGTGTTGGTTCACTACCTGACTGTTGTAATACACAAATGTTCAAATTTTCATTAATCTCATTTTTGTGTAAAATGGTGTAATGCAATGCTTAGAATATAAATGTAACACTTTTTAAACAAAAGTTGCTTTCATTCCAATCATGGTTTCTTTTTTTACAAAAGTACAAGTTTTAAAGAATATAAAACTGCCCAAGGCTGTACAATGTGCTAATATTACTAGCAAAAAGAGGAAGAAAGCAAAAGCATCTGGACCGGTGCCACCAGTCTCAGGATTGAGAGGCTCTCTTCGTCCTCTTCCTCAACTGTGCGGACTTAGAACTGTCACCATCGGCACCGCTGTTTGAATCTAGCCAGAACTAGAGCTACCTCCGCTCCTATCCTTGGAGCCCTCAGCATCGTCACCACCCTCAGAACTAGAGCCAGTGCCCTCGTCGCCTCCGCCCTCGGATGACTCTGACTGAGGACTCGTTGACTGCTCCTCCTCACTGGTCTCGTCATCATCGTCATGCACGACAGGCTCTCGACATGTCCCTCGGCTGTGAGCCGAAATCTCTCTCCTTGCTACTGGAGAAGGCTCTGATGGTCCTATCTAGAGGGGTGTGACTTGAAAAGGCAATTTGAATACATCAGTTATGGTATATGCATCAGATGCAAGTATGGTGTGCAAAGTGAATACATGCAGAAAGCAGATATAGTATGTGAATGCAATGTGCCAGATGTGATCTATACATGCAGTGTATCAATGCAATGAAATGTTCAATTTTAATATATCAGCAGAAGTATGATAAATGCAAGAAAATTGAAAAATTAGATGAATCCTGTGGGAGTTCAGCATCATCTCTCTCCTCAAGATCATGCCTTCAAATGAGGCCATCACCTAGAGTAACCCCTTGACATACTCCACGGAGGGCTGCAAATGCAAGTTGAAATCATCAGTGCATGAATGAATAAGAATTTGAGTGAAACTGAAATGAATGAAAGCTGTAAAGTATACCAGTGGTGAGCCAGGTGTCCTGACGTATCGGTGATCAGGTAATGGGGGCTCAAGTGGGATCTGATAAGGTACCCCACCATACCGCCAACCTGTCAGCTCGGTCGAGGGATTTGGCCATCCAACACACTACCTAGAGGCAGGAATCTCTCTAGCTCTACCCCTCCGTCTTGGGTCCTACTCGTCAAAAGTGCATCACCTGCCTCAGCCCTGCTCGTCAGAAGGACATCTGTTGTCCGAGCCCTGCTCGATGAAGTAATATCAGCTGTCCTCCCTATGGGAGCATGAACACCTGTCAGAGGAGGCATCAGGTATGTCTGAAGGTAAGTCATGTAGTCCCCATCCCTGATGAATCAGTCAGTATCTGCGTCTCGCATGACATCAGTCATCTCTTGAGGGGTGATACTCTCTGTAGCGCGCATGGAAAGCGGGGACGGTAAGAGAACTGACTGCAGTGGCAGACCAAAAGTCTTTCGCATGAAGCGCTCGCCTAAGAACCAGGCTTGGCCTATCGGCCCCTCGAATAGGATCCGATATCGGGAGGCACCCCAAGCACCGGCAAAATGAAATTGGGCAAGCCCTGGCATCGCCACCCAAGGCTACCATGTGATCTGTAGACAACAAGTGCATGAATTGTTTAGTTTCCATTAGATATCAAAAATGAATTGAAGTTGAAAAGTAAGAAAAACCGTGGGTTTTGAATTAACTCGATCACCCTCACGGTATCGAAATACTGACAAAGATATGGAAGGGTCTTCCAGGCCCTCAACTGGCACCGACCATCATATCTATGCGTGTACGGTACCTCGAGCGGCGTCTCGACCTCTGGCTTGGGAGCAAGCGCTGGGAAATAGGTGTATACCCATGGTTGTGAAAAACAGGACAGTGGTAGTGAGAATATAGAATATACAGAAAATGCATAATGCAGAATACAGAATGTAGTATGCGCAGTGTGTGCAGAGTGTGCAGTGTAGAGAAAGTGCAAAGTAGAAAGCATGGCAAAAATTGTAAAACTGAAAAGTAAAGCATACCTCCCAGGCTCTCCAATAGCCACCCAGTATGTTCCCGCTCCTGCTAGAGGTCGAACTTATGTAACAACAAAGGGTAGCGAGGCCTACATCGCCCCGATCATAGTGCCGAACTTGGGATAGGTCTAACAAGGCACTCAAAAGATACATCTCGGTGGTGTTCGCCTTGTCGGTTAACAATGTAATGCCGAAGAGGAACATCAGGAATCCTCGGGCGTACTACTCTGTAGCCCCAATCGTAGCGGGCTCAGTCCCTCTGACGTGGTCTGAGAACCAAGTATATCTAACGTGCCCGATTGAAAGATGGGTGGGTGTGCTCCCAGTTGATGAGTCCAAGCAGCCTCCCACTTGCCCATGTCAAGGTCGTATGGGATCAGCCAACCTCCCACCTTGAGGCCTGTCAGCATGGCGAAGTCATACGGGGTCATCTTCATGTCCCCAGTGAAAGAGAAATAGAGGAAGTTGGTAGTGACCCACCATCTCTCTACCAGTACGCCAAGAAGGGTCCTACTCACCATGAGACGTGGGAGCCCCATGCAGAATAGGCCAAATCCCGCCTCATCAATGATGTGTCAGACACCGTCAAGGAGGTCCATATACCACTCCCTCGCTCCAGTCGACCCGTATCCTCGGGTGAAGCGGGAGCCTACTTGCGTGAATGAGCAGTAATGCAGCGTATGAGATATGTTCAGAATGAGCTGTACTAGAGCGTATGAGATATGTTCAGAATGAGCAGTAATGCAGTGTCTGTGAATATGTTCAGAATGAGTACAAACGCAGTGTGTGAATATGTTCAGAATAAGCAGAAATGCAGTGTGTGAATCTATTTAGAATGAGCAGTAATGTAGCGTATGAGATATGTTCAGAATGAGCAGAAATGCTGTGTGAATATGTTCAGAATGAGCAGAAATGCAGTGAGTGAATGTGTTCAGAATAAGCAGAAATCCAATATGAGATATGTTCAGAATAGGCAAAAATGCAGTGCGTGAGATGTGTTCAGGATGAGTAGTAATACAGTATGTACATATGTTCAGTAAACAGATGGAATACAGTGCAAAAGTGTGGGCTATACGAGAAATGTAAAGTACATCGCAGAAAATGTAAAGAGTGCAGTTTGTACCTTGGGCGCGTTGTGAGATAGGTGAGATTCTGGCTCCTGCAGCAAAAGGTCTGCAGGTGCGCGCCAAGAAAATCCGGTAAAGTGGCAAACTGTGCTAGGCGGTGTAGACGTCCCCGAACGCCCCGGGAGGATGGGTCCCGTTCTGTTCATTTGGGCTCACTACAGTTCGGACTCTCAAATTGTCACGGTTCTAAATCTGAACCAAAGAGTCCAAATTCGGCAAATCATTTTGAGAAAACAGATTTTTTTGTAAAGAAGTGCCAAACATGGACTGCTTTGCCAGATACAGAGTCGCCACCTAAATATTTTTTATGGGGAAATTTAGGAAACCTTGACTCGGTGCCAAAGGCCACGTGTCCGTCATCACCAAAGTTGCCTCGGCTCGGGAGCTTGGGTACGATTGGGGAAGGTCAGCTATGAGCACCCCCTCTCGCCCGATCCGAAGATCGGCCTCTACTAACCATGATATCCGATTTTGAAAACGTTTATGTGTTCTTATTCCGGTTATTAGCCTAGAAGTACTATGTTATGCGCGCAGCAATCAAGAATAGACCAAATCGCCTAAATTGGAACAAAACATTTCATGCTTGTTTTGAAAATGGTTTGCTACTCGCAAATAGGCCAAAAATGTAGATTTCGCCACCCCCAAGTGGGTTTTAGAAAATATGGTTTTGCCACTATCTAGTGGGTTTAAAACTCACAGTTTTAATGCATTATTCCAATTTAGGTAATTCGACCTCCACCCACAGGCATTCATGCAGTTATATCACATAAGCAGCTAGCCTCATGGTAATCATGCTATTATGGCAACATTCACACACATGCAAGATGCTAAAGCATAAAAGCTTATATAGGACTCCGAGCCCAGACAAGAACATGTTAGCAAACAATGCATGATCCAAGTCCTTGTTAAATGGCTAATGCAGCGCATACAGAATGCAATCTAGAATGGGCTCGGCTAATCTAAGGATGACATGTGAAAATGCACGAACAACATGTTTTCAAGTTTGATTTGAAATACTTTATGCAGTTAGCGTGATGCGCCGAGCCCGGTGCGTGCAAGAGTAATGAATGATGCACGCATGCGTAGCATAAGGTATGCTAGAGTAAACATGTCCTAATACGAACCATCAAAAGCAGGTAAGTAAAAGGGAGAAAGAAGTGGGGGGTTGGAAAACATGCACACACGCACCCACACTTATTACAAATTTGCCCTCGCTCGGAGGGACCAAAAGAATAATACAATTTAACTAACTCACAAACTAATTAAATATTACAGACCAAATAAATTAGCTAAGCAATTTTAACTAATCTATTTAAGCAATAAACAGCGTCGGGAAGTGGGTCCAATGCAATGCATGCTCGGTCCTGCTCGGAAGTCCATTGCCATGCACAAGCTACTCCGCCCCTCCGAAGACTGCCAAAGTCTCAGTGTTGCTTCTATGGACACTGGGAAACACCACCGGCTAAGGGCAATGATCACCGGCCATGGAGAATGGGCATCGGCCACAAATTAATCCATCGGCCGCTTATGGATGGCCGGTCGGCACTGTATATGGCCGGTCGACCAAAACTTCCTGCAGAACTTGCAGTTGACAGCAGCAGAGGGCAAAGCATAGCATGGCAATGCATTTCAAGCAATGTATGCACCAACCACACTCCTTATCATTTGTATGATTCAAAAGGGATGGGCCTCAATTCTCGGACCACCAATCACGCATTTCCATGCATGATGGCCCAAAGAATCAAGTGCGCATTTTGATTTCAAATGAAATGCAATGCACATAAACAAACAAATGGAACTCAACCTCTATCACAAGCAATTCAAGAGGCCAAGCATGCATGCTAATACAATGCAACTTAGGCATAGAAGCTAAGTATGCAGCATGGCAATACAAACAAGCAATGATGTTAGGCATACAACTCAAGGTACACAAGTATGCAAATATGCTAGTTACTCAAGCATGCAAGTATGCAAAGCATGCAACATGTTAGGCAATTCCAACTAAAAGAAATGCATGCCAAATGCAAAGTCACTTAAACATGCCACAACACATGATAGGCCAAGCATGCAATCAACACACAAGGTAAGCATGCCACAACATGCAAGAATGGACTTAGACTAATTTAGGAAGCCCTCGAACTAACCTAAAACAGTGGCCAAAGTGCTCAAACGTGAGGGCCAACACACACACACAGACATGCACATGTTAATGGGCCATCACTTAAGCACAAAGAGGGAATTTTAAGTACACTTAAAAGGAGAACAATATGGACAGTTAGCATGCACATTAAGCTCTAAAATCATGTTGTAAAGTGATGCCAAATCAATTTAAACAAGGGCCATCAAAGCATGCAAGCAAAGCCAAGGCTTAAGGCAATCCAAAGGGGTATTGAACCACCCTTAACAAAACCAAACATGGCATGAACTGAACAACTAAAATCAGATTTCTAGCATGTTAAAACAAAGCCAAAAGACCACTTAGATGGCATCTAAATGACTTATACATAGAAGCATACGCAATGATCAAACATGGAGCATGGGGCATAACCTCTTGAAACATCAAAGGGGCCATGAAATGCAAGCATACAAGCACGCTAAGTGGACTGAAATAGCATGGCAAGCGGTTCCAAACCACTGAAATGATGCAAGCAACGCATACTACACATTCACACACTTGAGGCTAACAATCCAAGATGCAAAGAGACTATGCAATGCATGTCTTGGTCGACCAAAACAGCCAAGGACAGACCTTAAGCATGGCAAAACAAACATAAAAGCTTGACAAAGCTAGGCCTAAACATGCTTGAATGAGGGCTCAAAGCATGGGACATGTTAAGGCTAAAACAAGGCATTACAAGGCATGTATGCTAAGCAAGCATGGTGTACCAAAACCAACATACAACAATGCTATATTTTGACATAATAAGCATGAAAATCAGTCAAGGCATGGTCAATACACACTCAAACTATATGCTCCCTCAAGAGGCTAAAAATGGCCCTTTTCAAGGACAACAAGGAGAGGGGGCGGCCCTCTCTTTCCTAGGACCTCAAGGCACCATCCTCACCTCTGAAATCCCTCAAGATTTCAGTGGTGAGGAGGCCCAAACACAATGGTCCCGGAGCTCAACCAAAATGGCACAAAACAAAGGCCAAACAAGCCTTAAAGAAAGCTTAGAGAACTCTTAAGCAACTATTTAGAGGGCCCAAAAATAGAACTTTTATATGTTATACACCAAGTCTAAAAACAGTTGCAAGATAGTCAAAAAGAGTATGCAAGAATGGGGTAAAAAGGGACAAAAGCCTTACCCTTGTAGACCTTCTTCAAAAATGGTGGACCAGTTGCTTCTTTGAGCTCAAATCAGTCCAAAACCTCCAAGAACAACCTTCAAGGGCCTCAACTCCGAGAGGATGGTGTAACATTATGTGTTTGTGTGTAAAACTATGAACAAATACACCTAGAACACTCAAGAAAGGGAGAGATATAGAGATAGGGTATGAACAAACCCTAACCCTAGAACTCAAAGCTCTAAAAATTTTGCCTAGAATGTCTAAGTTCCCTGCCCCTCTCTCTCTTTTTTTCTCTCCGTTTCACCCTTTTTCTTTTTTCTTTTGTTGATTGATATAGCTATATATCAATCTGCAGCTTCCTCAGAGCACCCACGTCTAGGTATGGGTTGGGGTATGGCCTTGAATGACAGCTACCAGCTGGCTGCAGAGATATCTGTTGAAAACCATACTTGGCCGGCCAGCCATCAAAGTGGCCGACTGACAATGCAAGGAGCTGAACATAACTTATGATCATGCAAAGAAAGCTGTAACGAAGCATAACATGCGACAGTTTTAAGCTAGCAATCACCAAACTACACTACAATGCAGGAAGGATGTAAAAGAATTATATAATTCTCAATACGTCTCACTCGGAGAATACAATATTTGCACGGTTCGTCTGGTTGCACCAGCTTCAAATGAACCGTACATACAATATCGTGCCTGCAAAAAAAGCAAACTTAATAGGTACAATATTGTTAGCAATATGCACAACATGCAAAATGATATGCGATGTATACAAAACTATGTATAATAATGCAAATGAAAATGCAATGCAATTGAATCATGATCAAATCATAAGCAGTTCAAAACCACACAAATGTCAAATAGATTGATGGAGGTGCAAAGTCCGTCTACTATAGAAAAGGTGCCACAACCCTCAAACCAACATACCAACGTGGAATAGGCGCGTACACATGCAGAACTATGAGTGATGTAGACGGACACAAGAACAAGTAATTGGGTGGAATGACATAAGTGGGGAAATGACCCGCTGAAGAAAGACCAATGATCCTAATGCTGGATGCAAAAATTACACTACAATGTAAAATATATACAATGGATATGGCGTACAGGCCAAACCGTATCTTGCCTAGGAAAGGCATGTACACGTACAAGCCATGTCTAACACAGAAAAGGTGCCGCAACCCTCAAACCAACATACCAACATGGAATAGGCGCGCGCACATGCAGAACTATGCTTCGACATGAAAAGTATGGGCACATGCGAGACCAAGCTTAACAAGGAAAGGCGCAAGCTATAGATGAAAGTGATGCAGGGGATGCATGCAAGCTACAATGTAATATTTACAAATATGCAGTGGAATGGATACAGTGGATAAGGCCTACGGCCAAACCGTATCTTGCCTAGGAAAGGCATGTACACAGACAAACCGCATCTGACATAGAAATGGTGCCGCAACCCTCAAACCAACATACCAGCGTGGAATAGGCGCGTACACATGCAGAACTGTGCTTTGATGCGAAAAGTGTGGGCACATACCAGACCAAGCTCAACATGGAAAGGCGCAAGCCATAGATGGGGGTGATGCAATGAATGCACGCAATCTACAATGCAATATATACAAATATGCAATGGATGGGCGTAAATGCAATATTTACAGTAAGATGCATGAGATATGCATGATTTATAGTGGAATGCATGACATATGCACTATTTACAATGATGCATGACATATGCACTGTTTTTTTTTTTTTTTTTTTTTTTGAAATGCAAATGCATGATGATGCATGATTTTGGAATGCGCGACGACGTGCGGCCTTTGGGATGCATGACAATGCATGTGAACCCGAATGCGCAACCACGCGCGCCGTTCGAAATGCATGACAATGCAACCGAGCGGGTTTAAGGTCTTGCCAAACTGGGCAAGTGCATGAATTTTGCTATTTCGAATGCATGATTATGCATGACAATGCATGTCAATGCATGACAATGCATGTTGATGCAAGTGCGTGACAACGCACGTCTTTTGATATGCATGACAATGCACGTGAACCCGAATGCGTAACCACGCGCACCGTTTGAAAAGCACGTGAACTTGAATATGTGACGACGCGAGTTGTTTGAAGTGCATGGTAATGCGACGTACCAAAGGTCGTTCGGGCACGACAAACGCCGAAGGACTTACACCTTCAGAGGATTTAAGGTCTCCTAGACCGAGCATATTTAAGGTCTCGCCAGACCAGTGTATGCATGCAAAATGCAATGAGATGTGCATAACAACGCGATGCGTCGGACAACGCGAGTGCACAAGACAGTGCAATGCGCAAGAGGGCAACTTTCGAGTTTTTGTAAATGACAAAAGGATAAGTAAAGGATACACCTTGCACGAATTTGAGTGTTACGCACAGAAGACACGGTCCGAGGTCAAAACGGAGGCCGGTTGAGCTTCGGAAATGCCTTTTCTTGTACTATATTGAGCAATGAAGACCACAAACTATAGATCTGACCCAAACAGGGCTGTAGGAGGCTCACTGGCCGGAAGAGGAAGCCACCGGCCATCCACCGGCCACCAAAAAACATAACTGGCCAAATATTTGGCCGACCGGCCGAAATTGTAGCCGACCTGCCAAAAATGCCTGAATCGGGGCAGTTTTGTCTTTTTTGGCTCGGGTCTTTTAAAATAGGGTTCCAAACCCTATTTTTCTTACTTCCTCTTAGCCGAAATTCCTCTCTCTCCCTAGAGTATTTTCTAACCTTCTATTCTCCGTTTTCCACGGTTTTAGGGCCCATTTCATCGTTCGGTTCGCGAACTCCTCATCATTTCGAACACTTTCATCCGATCGAAACTTCGTTTCGGTGTAGTTTTTCAATTTCCGCCTCTTGGGGTTTTTTTCCCCCAAGTTTTTCTTGATTTCCGTACATTTTCCACATTCCGGCTTTTCCGGCCATTTTTCGCCCTCCTGGGGTTGACTTTTCGGTTGACCTTTCACATTCTAGGCCGATTTTCTCTCTTCCGACCATTTCCACACCACTTTTGACATGGCCGATGATATTGCACAAGGTGGGACTCCCCCGGACCACAAGATGGACCCCGGGGCCGAGCTCCTCCCCTTGAGCGTCCGCCCGTTCGACCCGGCGACCTACCGGTAGGCGATTCACATCCTGCCTCCTGATGGACTGCGCCAGTTCAAGAGTTTCGAGAGGAGCGTGCCTGCAGAGCTTCTCTTGCGCGAGCCTACATCTCATTTGTCCTTCGGTGCTTCCGAGGTAACATTCTTCCCTTTGCTTTACTTTCCGCAATATAGAACACTTAGCTGCCATAACTGATTATGCTATTTAACTGCTTAGCCCAAATGCACTGAGGCACTGTGCACTGTAATTGACCATGAACACACTTGCAACTGATATCTGTTTGAATCTGAACGCGCACAGACACACTGCACTTGCCCTGAACCACTCAAACACACTGACACACCAGTCACTGTAATTCACTACGAGCACACCGGCACCCGATATCTGTTTGAATCTGGAAAACGTGCACACATGTTATATCTGTACTAAACCATACAAACATGCTGACATATGACATGTTGTGGTTCACTGCCAAATCTAAATGCTTTTCAAAACTGCACTTTAGCATTTATTTGCCATTGTCTGCTTGAAAATAGGGAGATTCCCATACCGTCCGGGGGTATGGGAACATCGCCGCTCGCGATTGGTACGCCGAGCTACCTGATGCGGTCCGCCACATCGTGGACCAGGCCAGTTTTGGTGCATTTTGCAGAGGGCTCTCCGGACTGACAACGAGTAGGCCTCTCCTTGCCGCTCTAGCAGAGAGATGGTGGGACACCACCGACTCGTTCCACCTCTCCGCTGTGGGAGACATGACGATGACTCCCTACGATTTTTCGATGCTCACAGGCATCGGGGTAGGGGGTGATCCGATCCCCTTTGATACTGATATGGACGAGTGGACGGCTGCTCAGATCCATCTGCTCGGCGAGGTGCCGCCTCTTGTGCGTCCCGGCTTCGTCCGATATTCATGGTTTGAGGTCCCGTTCAGGGTCCAGCCGGCTTTGACCGAGGAGGCTCTGATGACCCAGGAGGCAGTGGAGCATTACGCCCGCGGCTTTCTGATGTTTTTGCTGGGGACTACCATTTTCGCCGACCGGGCGAACACTATACCCCTCTGCCTGCTTAGTTCACTTGTGGACATCAGGCAGATCTTGCACTACGACTGGGGTGGTGCCGCTCTGGCCACCCTCTACAGGTACATGAGCTCAGCTTCCTGCGGCAGTGGACAGTTCCTCGGGGGCTATTGGCGTGCTTGGGAGGTACATTTCTTTTTCTGCTTCACATTTCTGCTTTACGTTTTCTGTATTTTGTATACTGCACGCACTGTGGTCTGCTTTATACTGACTGTATACTGTACACACGGCACACACATACTCTGCTTTATACTGACTGTATACTGTACACACGGCACACTCTGCTCAACACATTGCACACGGCTCTGCTATTTCTGTTTTATTCTGCGTCCTGCTTTATCTGATGATCATATTGGTCTTTGGTTTGTAGTTGTGGGTCTACGCTTGCTTTTCCATGTTAGCCCCAGTACCCAACGCGGAGACCCCTCTCATCGTCCCGTTCTCACGCTGCTTCAACGGGAGGTCCGTGCGGAGGCCCCGGGAGACATTCATCTTTTTTCACCGCTACTTTGACACTATTACCCCCGCAGAGGTATGTTCAATTTTTAGAGTTTTATTTAAGCTTCGCTTTACACTGTATTTTCAATATCAGTAGATAACAAACTGCATGTCATTTTTAGGTCACCTGGCAGCCTTGGGCTCCACTGCCAGCCGTGACCCGGGATCGATTTGCCGGTGCATAGGAGACTGCACATTTTCGGATCTTGCTGGAGGGCCTGGTCTGTCGGGCTTGGTACTTGGGCGAGCGTTTCCTACGTGTAGACACCTCATTTTTGACCGTCCTCAAGACTTGGACGTCACTGTTTGAACACACAGTGATCTTCCATGTTTGTGTTTGTTTGGAGTTCCCGGAGGTCTCGGCTCGCGCGCCTTGCCTCAGGATCCCCGAACTCGACCGTTTAGTGTCTGGTTTTGCACCAAACACTTGCATCTTGCCTTGGAGGGGGAGAGTGGGGCTTGTAGACCATCCCCACCCATCACCAGCAGTGGCTAGATGCCACCGGCTGGTTTTTGCTGCCACCGGCAATATAGTTTGCCGGCCGGCACTCTTTGTTGCCGGTCAGCACTCTTTTGTGCCGGTCGGCACTCTTTTTGGCCAAGATGGCATTTTTTGCAGGCCGATTGCTGTTCATCTGCTTTTGCAGATATTTTTGGACAGCTGTATTGCTTTTGCTCCCCTCCATACACGTGTATGGAGGGATCTCCCTCTTGCAAAGCTTGTCTTGTAAGCTTTACAAGAGGCATATAGGGAGAAGCCCTCTCTAAGGCAAAGAGGGAGGCTTTTAGACATTTTTGAGAGAGAAAATACAGAGAGAGCTCTGGTTTTTTAGGGTTAGGGTTAGACATACACAACCTATCTCTCTTTCCCTCTCATTTTGCACACTAGGTGTTTTGTGTCTCACTATTGCACACAAACACCTAGTGTTTCACCTTCCTCTTGGAGCTGAGGTTCTAAAGAGTGTGTTTTGAAATTTTGGTGTTGAATTCAAGCCAAAGGAGGCCATTGGAGCATCTTTGTTGAAGAAGGCATCAAGGGTGAGATTCTAGTCCTTTTTTTCCCCATTCTTGCATCAATTTTCTACTAGTCTTAGAGCTGTTTTTGTGATTATTGTATAACATAAAAACGTTCTGTTTTTAGGCCCTCTTTATTGTTTATTAAGAGTGTTTTGTTGTTTGAGGGTTGTTGACCACCCTTAGGCCTCAAAAGGCCTCTTTTTGAGCCATTTTGTGCTAGCTCCGGGATTTTGGTGTTGAGGTCTCTTCACCACTGAAATCTTGAGGGATTTCAGTGGTGAAGATGATGCTTTGAAGTCCTAAGAAGGAGAGGGCCACCCCCTCTCCTTGTTGTCCTTGAAAAGGGCATATTTTGACCTCTTAAGGAGGCCTATGCTTGAGTGTGTGTTGAGCATGTTTGGTTTGTTTTTCATGATTATATATCTATGATATAACATGATTTCAAGTTGGTTTTGGAACTCCATGCATGTTTAGCATAGTAGCCATGTAATGCCTTATTTGTGCCTTAACATGTTCTAGGTTGTTAGCCTTGTTGGAGCATGTTTTAGGCTTGCATTTGTGAAGTTTATGTGCTTATCTTGACATGCTTTAGCTCTGTCCATAGTCGTTTGGGTTGATCTTTGCATGCTCGACATAGCTCCTTTATATTTAGGCTTGTTGGCCTTGAGTATGTGCATGTGTAGCATGCCATATTTGCATTGTTTTGGTGATTTGGGGTCACTTTATATGTTATTTCAGTCCCATTTCCATGCTTGCTTGGTTGCCTTGCATGCATCTTTAATGCCTCATAAGCATGTGTTGCGTGCTCCATGTTTTGATGCCTTTGCATGCCTTTGAATTTGGGCCACTTAGATGCCATCTAAGGAGTCCTTTGGCCTTGTTTTAACATGCTAAAAATCTGTTTTTAGTTGTTTAATGCATGCCATGTTTGGTCATGTTAAGTGTAGTTCAATGCCTTATTGATTTGCTTTGAACACTTGGACTATTCGTTGCATGTTTTGGCTTGATTTTGTTGCTTGGTTTGGCACCATCCTAACATGATTTCAATGCTTATGTTGCATGCTAATTGCTCTTGTTTATCCCTTTCAAGTGTGCTTGAGGGTTGTTTAAATTGTGCCCAAGTGTTGGCCCTTATGTGTATGTGTGTGTGCATGCCATTTAGCCTTCATTTTATAGCACTTTGGCTACTGTTTTAGGCCTTTTTAGAGTTGCCTAATTCATGTATAAGTCCATCTTGCCATCCATTTGCATGTTTGCTTGTAAGCTTTGCATGATTACATTGCATTGTTCATGTTGCATGATAGCTAATATGCTTAGGTTGCATTGCATCTTGCATGCATTCCTTGTCCCTTGACTTGGGTGATAGGGATTGGGAGTTTTGTTTGATTGGTTTGCATTGCATTTGAAACCAAAGTTGCATACTTGGTTCTTTGGGCCATCATGCATAGAAATGCGTGATTGGTGGTCCGAGAACCGAGGCACATGTCCCTTTGAGTTATCACAATGATAAGAGACATGTTTGGTGCATACATGCCTTGAATTGTGCTGCCATGCCTTGTTTTGCCCTCTGTTGCTGTGAGTTGCAGGTTCTGCAGGAATACTCTGCCGACCGGCAGTGTAATGTGCCGACCGGCACCATTTTCTCTGCCGACAGCTTCAACTTTGTGACGATGGCCATGCCACACTGCCGGTGGAAATTTCATCTAGCCGGTGATGATCCCCTCTGTCCAAGGATGTAGTCCTGAGGTTTTGACAATCTCTAGAGGAGGAAAGGGAGGAAAACAGAGGCAGCTTGCGCATGGTGGCGCGCTTCCCGAGGCATTTTCCCGCTTTATTTAATTTATTCAATTTGTTAATTAAATTAGTTAATTTGTAATATTAATTAGCTGGTGTAGTTAATTAATTTGTAATATTTATTCGGTCCCTCCGAGCGAGGGCAAATCTGTAATAAGTGTGCGTGGGTGGTGTGTATGTCTTCCAACCTCACTTCTTTTTTCCCTTTTACTTACCCGCTTTAATGGTTAGTATTAGGACACGTTTAAATTAGCATACCTTATGCTATGCATGTGTGCATCCCTGCATTTGTATTGCATGCATTAGGCTCGGTACATCACGCTAATTGCATCAATACTTCAATTCCCAAACTGAATACGTGATAATTGCGCATTTTCACATGACATGTTTAGGATAGCCGAGCCTATTCTAGTAACACTCTGTATGCGATGCATTAGGCACTTAACATGGACTTGGATCATGCATGTTTGCTAACAAGTTCTTTGTTTTGGCACAGAGTACTATGTAAGTGTTTCCGCTTTAGCATATCACATGAGTGTGAATGTTACCATGACAGCATGCTTAACATGTGGCTAGATGCTTATGTGTTAAACTGTTTTGAATGCCTGTGGGTGAAGGCCGGATTGTTTGAGTTGGAAAAACTCGTTGAAATCCGTATTTTAGCCTACTTGCGAGTAGCAAATTCCAAAGCATTTTCAAACCAAACGGATATGCAATGTTTATTTCCAAATTAGGCAATCTAGTCTATACTTGTTTGTTGTGCGCATAACATAGTGATTCTAGGCTAATAATTGGTTTAAGAACACGTAAAGTTTTCAAAAACGGATATCACGGTTAGTAGAGGCCGGTCTTCAGACCGGGCGAAAGGGGGTGCTCATAGCTGACCTTCCCCGATCGTATCCAAGCTCCCGAGCCGAGACAACTCCGGTGATGACGGACATATGGCCTTCGGCACCGAGTCAGGGTTTCCTAAATTCTCCCATTTTAAAAATATTTAGGTGGCGACTCTGTATCTGGCAAAGCAGTCCATGTTTGGCACTACTTTTTCAAAAATCTGTTTCTCAAAACGATTTGCCAGATTTGGACTCTTTGGTTCAGATTAAGAACCGTGACACAAATCGAGAGTCCGAACTGTAGCATGAGGTCCCACGCGGGCGCTGTCTACAGTTTCTGGCGACTCTGTTGGGGAATTTAGAGAGCTTGACTCGAACTCATGATATCCTGTTTTGATCTCATTTATGTGTTTCTTTGCATTGCATGTGCATTGGTGCGCCTAGGAACACAGTGTTTGCCATCTGCCATTCCTGAACGGTTTGCCGGAGGCTTGTCTTGTCAAGGCATGTCCATAAGGCTGACCGGCTATGGGCTCTGACAGTATGGGAACACAAACCCCGGTTTTATCGGGGCACCCTTTTTGACCATTCGACCTAGTGCATATTCGGAATCCATAGTGACCATTCCAAGCTAGGACAGGTTGCTTACCCGATGCTAAGTTGTTTGAAACCGCTGCGTGCGTAGTGAAACCCTAGCTCCTGACAAAATAGGACAGGGAAACCCTACCCCAACATAGGGGTGATTTGTGCTCTCTTTTACTTGCTATGTGCTTTTAGAGTGTATCTCTACAGGAACGCATATACCAGTTTACGAGTTTGAGTATCGGGCCCGAAGGCGCCAGAATCAGTATTGTTGAGAATCAGTTATCAGGAATCAGTTATCCGCGGGTATTAGATTCAGTATTTTGGGAACAGAAATCTGGGAACGGTGATCGGCAGTAGGGTACGATTGTTTGGCTACACCCGTGTTTGATCAGTTTGGGCTGAAATGCTGTCTGTTTTTCTTTCAATTCAGAGAGTTGCAGAGTTGATACAGAACAGCCAGTGTCTCCCCTTTGCTGAGGCAAGATTTATGGCGACATAAAGTTCAGAAGAAATTGTGGTTATGGCAGCTGTATCGGAGCAGGGAACCACTCCGCAGAATGAGGCCAGCATCAGTATGTCATATCCGCCCAGGTCGCCCGTTGTGCACCCGGTTTGGGCTCCCCAGTTATACCAGGCTCGTGAGCCCACCACATTTGAATTGATGGGGATGATAGGTGATCTCCAAAGGTCTGTGGCAGACCTCGCCTATGGAATGTCGGCTTCACCGCCAGCGGCGCCGTATGCCGGGAATTTTGTACCACAGGAGCCCCCGCTACTGGGGCGGATTGTGATAGAGCTTAGCCAGCCAGAGGTGGCTTCCGGCTATAGCCACGACATGTCAGCACCAACCCAGACCCTCGATCAGGCTGAGGCCAAAGGAAAAGACAAGGCAAAGGTAGACGCCGACCCTATTGAACAACTGCTGTGGGCAGTCGAGGCTTTGAAGGC
Organism: Camellia sinensis; assembly: GCF_055761805.1. NCBI lineage: Eukaryota > Viridiplantae > Streptophyta > Magnoliopsida > Ericales > Theaceae > Camellia > Camellia sinensis. The sequence continues at coordinate 24,193,955 of NC_138964.1, read as the reverse complement.
CAGAGGGATGAACAAACAACAAACGTATGCAATAGTGACCAAAGCTGTAGATGATGCTTTCCCCACTCCGATCAAAGGCAGTTCAAGCCAGACAGAAAACCGGGATGGGCCCCGTCATGCCCAGACAATTCCAGTAGTTCCCAACCCTGCACCGGGGAAGGTTCAAAAAGCCAAGGCAGCGCCAGCTGATCCTTTCGCCAGCGCATCTGGCAAGAATCCTCAAACTGCAAAGTACCTGCCCCGAGGGCGCAGGGTCTTTCACGACCTCCACATGCCTTTGTCTAGGGCATTGCTGATATTGGCGAAGAATGGGCATCTTAAGCCTTTGGAGCCCCGGCCACTCCCGAAGAATCTCCCCACCACTCATGATGCTACCTTGTACTGCGCGTACCATCAACAGTCCGGTCATAGTACCGATGGATGTTCCCGCCTTCGTCATGAAGTGCAAGATTTGATTGATAACAAGGTTATCCTACCACCTACCTCAGGCAAGCCCGTCACCACTCAGTTGTTGGATTTCGAGGGCTCAGATACTGCGAGTATGTAAAGTGAACTGCCTGCGGGCAACATTTGGTGTATTTTTGAAGCGTCTGGCACGCATTTTTGAGCACCGATGAAACCGAGTTTTGTAAATCCTGACTTGGATATCGAGTCAGTCTTTTGTTTTGAGTCTGTCTCTTTGTCTTGAGTCAGTCTTTTGCTTAAGGGTCTGTCTTGTTGTATCGAGTCAGTCCCCGTTGTATATAACAACTGGTGATTCTGGGGTTGTTGCCTCGAACACCATTTTATTTTGTGATTATTATCTGTTTCTGTTTTGAGTCTGTTTCTGCCGAGGGGCCAGTTGCACCAACAAAGCCGATCAAAACAGCTGTTGCTATCTCAACTTCATGCTTGCTTTCAGCATAAGTGCCAGAGAATTTGAATGGGCTGACAGTACATCTCGCCTGCTCTCCTGTGTGCCAAACTCATTGCATTAACCTAAGTTTTCAAAAAAAAAAACCTTTTGAACACTGCGGTGATAAAAACGAAAAGGAAGGAATTCCTCGGGTTTTGTAAAATTTTGATCATTTTGAGAGAAAGAGAGGCGTGCTAAGCCTTTTTATGAATGAAGCCATGCTTGTCGGCGTGAGTACTGAGAAGGACCCTGGCCTGATCCAGATTGGTTCCACACTATCTTCGGCACGAGCGATTCGTCGCCTTCTTAAAAACTTTCAAAAGCAAATGTTTTACGCGGCCCTGCGAAGACCTGTGTGGAATCGCTCTTGAGATTGCGCAGCCTAGGATCGCTCTCAGCCTCAAGATTCGACCTGTTGTCTTGAACCTCGAACTCATCCGGAACATTCAACAGTCAACCGTTGGAGGAGGCCCGTGTGGCCAGTTTTGAAGTAGCCTTCGATCAAGAAGCACCAAAGCCGAATCGGAAGGAGTAGATCTCGCCGGAAGAAGCTCGTAGAGTAACCCTGATGGATTCTTCTGCAAATCAGTGCAACAGCCGTTCTCCTAGACACAGAGAGGCTTCAATTTCAAAAAAAAGAAACCATTTGGCATAGACTTGCTACACTTTTACCCTTTGAGAGGCTCGCTGGGCCGAAAACCCGGAAGGGCGACCCAGGCAAAAGTTAGAGCAAGAGAAAAATACAAAAAAAGAGAAAAATACAAAAAGAAAGATTGAAAAAGAAAAAAAAGAGACAAAAAAGAAAAGAAAAAAGAAAAGAGCAAGAAAAAAAAAGAAAAAAGAAATAGAAAATGAAAAGAAGCTCGCAAGGTCGAAAACCCGCATTGGGCGCCTTGGCAAAAGTGAGAGCCAAACAAAGTGAAGGTTAAAATACCCGAGTGGACCTTAACCGGAACTACGTAAGGCTTGATTCCCATGTTTGGGATACGTAGGCAACTTCATCATGAAGTCCAGCCCCCAACGCTTTCATAAGCGTCTCAGTCCATGCAATGGTTTCGATTTCATCCCAAAGTCCAGTGGCCAACACCCTTCAAGGTGATTGTGTCCATATATGTGTTGTGACCGTCTTCGTCATCGCCGTGTCTAAGAGCTCGACCACTGCCAATGAAGACTGTCTGCGGATTGCTGCGGCACCATCCCAAACAAGGGGCAACTTTCCGTTGCCATAAGCCGTCGTGAGACGCCATTCAAACTAGGGGCAACTTTCCGTTGCCTCACACCCCCACTTCAAACCACGGGCAATTTTCCATTGCCTCCGATCCGAGGTTGCGCATCTCGAAGAGTAAGTTTCATGCTTGTTGAGCATCAGCTGTTTGAAAAATAGTTTTTGAAAATTTTTATTGAGGTTGACTATTTTCTCGAAAACTATTTCATTTTCCAAAATCGGACCATTGTTTTGGACCCAAAAAAGGAAAATTTTCAGTGCTTGCTGCCTGACTTGCATGCTTTTCAAATCAAAAATTGAACAAGTACGTTAATCCGACTCTCGTTTTGATCAAAACCATTTTAGTAGAAAGCAAAAACGAAAGAATGGTTAAAATGATGAACTAGGGGCACTGTTGAGCCAGGTGTTCTGTCTTTCCCCCGTCATCAACGTACTTACCAGAAGGGCGCTCTGCCCGCCGGAAGAAATAGCTGTGAGCTAACGGCATCGGGCGTGAACCCACACCTTTCTATTTATCCATCAATCACCCCGGGGAGGGATGAAGAATGAGAGATATGAAGAATAGAGAGGTGTAAGTTGAGAGAAAAGTGAGGAAAAGGGTTTTGAGAGAAAATCCGAGCTTGAGAGTCGAGTGATGTGAGGATCACAAATCAGAAAGGGTGGGAAACAATACCCAGATTGAACTGGCTCCTCGTGGTCCGAGGTCTCCCATCTTCGTTTACGCGTCTATGTGTCGTGTCTCTTTCATTTGACGGTCTCGTCTTTTGTTTTGAGTCTCTCCCGAGCGTGCCTCGTTGTGTTTAGGTCGTGTACCTCTTTGTTTGAGTCCTCCCCGCTGTGTTCAGTGGTAGGCTCGATATCCCGGTTTGAAAAACCCTCATTCGATTTCAAAAATCGCTTATGCTCAGAATGCTGTGCCATTCTCTACATTTGAACGTGTCTCGACTCCAACCGGTTCCATCTTTGAGGTCCGTCCTGTCAGATTGGGCTGTTTGTTTGAGAAATTGCCGTGTGCAGAATGAATCGAATGCTGTGTTATGGGCTGTGTGCAGATTAATCCCCAGCAGAGTAAGGGCTGTGTGTCCAGAATCAGGCAGTGGGTCGCTTGGGTTATTTTGTTGTTGGCTGTTTAGTTATCTGATTATTACAGTGCAAATGTTTAATTTTCAGACAACCAATCAATTCCATTTACATTGAGGTGTAACATGATGAGATGCGATGCAATGCATGAAATGTGTAAATGTAAAAACTTTTTCAGATAAAAAGTTCGTTTCATTTCATTATCTTTTCAAATGTACAAGTTTTGGAAACAAAAATCTGCCTGCGGCAGTACAAGGTAATCTATCTACCAACAAAAAGAAAAGTACAAAGAAAGAAAGAAAAGATAGCAAAAATCTGCATCTATGTCCAGCGACCCCAAGGGCTGTCAGTCCGTCCTGGTCCTCTTCCTGGACGAAGGTCCAGGAGCATCGTCAGCGTCGTCATCAGAGCCCGAGCTAGAACCGTCTGCGGTCTCCTCCTCCGATGACCCTGCCTCCGCCTCTGACTCCTCGTCGTCGTCATCATCCGGGACTGGAGCTCGCGAGCTACTCCCGTCGTGAGTACGCCCTCCCCTGGTACGGGGAAATATCCTGCCCTCCTCATCTCTCCCCCGAGCAGGGACAGAAGGTCTAGCTGGAGCACCTCCCGCCATGGGAATCTGAAAAGGAGGCTGAAAAGTACACGAAAAGGAAATGCATCAGTATACCGAGAGCAGTTTAGCAATGCAGAATGCAGTGTGTGAGTACAGTGTATGAATGCCGTGAGCAGTTTATCAGTGCAGAATGCAGTGTGTGAGTACAGTGTATGAATGCTGTGAGCAGTTTATCAGTGCAGAATGCAGCGTATGCAGTGTTCAGACACTGTGGGATCAGTGTATCAGGTGTTGTGCCGTGCATCAGATTATGCGAATCAGTGTATGAATGGTTTGAGGCCAGCATCAGAAGGACATACCGGTATGCTGTAGACGGCTAGGAGGTCAAATGTCCGCTGGAGCATCCCCATCATCGAGGCATTCATCGCCAACGACTAACGGGTGTACTCAGAAGAGGCCTGCAAAAGTATCAGATGCATCAATATTCTGTGGAATATCAAGTAAACTGAAATGAAATAACTGTACAAAATGCAGTAGAACATACCGGCGGTAAGTCGGGGACATCAATGAACTCATGACCAGCCGGTGGAGGGGCGAAGGGGATCTGATAGGTCGACCCACCCTGCCCCTGGAAAGTCAGTACAGCGGGCAGGGCAGGCCAGCCAGCTCCCCGTCCTCCCTGCACTCCGCCCCTACCACGGACCCGGGCCCTCCTCGAAGATCCAGCCCCTGCTCCCGCTCCGGCCCCAGTCGCCGATGCTACAGGCCTGGCCCCCTCTGCTCGACGGCCGCTCAGGGGGCGCATCAGGTACGTCCGCACGTACTCCTGATAGTCGCCGGTGCCTCGGAAGCCGGCCTCCTCCCAGCCGATGGAGTAATCATCCAGCTGCTCAGGGGTCAGCCCCTCGGTCTCCCTCATCTCTGCAGGAGGGTGAGCCGGGACTATCTGCTCAGGTAACCCGCGGGTCTGGCGTAGAAAACGCTCCCCCAGGTACCAAGCCCGACAGACCGGGCCCTCAAGCAAGATCCGGAAACGCGAGGTCTCCTCAGCACCAGGGAACCGACCCCGCGTCGCCGACGGCAAGGAAGCCCATGGCCGCCAAGTGATTTGAAAAGTAACAGACAGTTTGTTATCTACTGTTATTTAAATATACAGCTGGAAAGCAAAGCTAAATGAACTGAAAGTAAAGCATACCTCGGCTGGGGTGATGGTGTCGAAGTATCGGCGGAAGAAGCCGAACGTCTCCCGTGGTCGCCGGGTGCATCTCCCGTCAAAACGACTCGAGAACGGGACAGCCGGAGGAGGCTCCACGACTGGCACGGGTGCAAGCCTAGGAAAGTAGGCGTAAACCCACAACTGCAAAACAGATGTCAGTATGACCATCAGATAAAGCAGAATGTACAGAATAAAGCAGAAATGGCAGAGCCGTGTGTTGTGCAGTGTATTGTGTGCAGTGTACAGTGTGAACAGTGTACAGTCAGTGTAAAGCAGAATGTATGTGTGTGCCGTGTGTACAGTATACAGTGAGTGTAAAGCAGACCACAGTGTGTGTAGTGTACTGAGTACAGAAAGTACGAGACAGGAATGAAAAAGTGGAGAAGGAATGTACCTCCCAAGCCCGCCAGTAGCCTCCAAGCAGCTGGCCGCTACCGCGAGAAGCCGAGCTCATATAGCCGTACAGGGTGGCGAGAGCAGCGCCGCCCCAGTCATAGTGCAGAATGTCCCGGACGTCCACCAGTGCGTTGAGAAGACAGAGAGGCACGGTGTTCGCCCGGTCGGCGAAGATAGTAGTCCCGAACAGGAACATGAGGAAGTCGCGGGCATACCTCTCCACGTCCTCCTCGGTCATCTGAGTCTCCTCTCCCAATGCGGGCTGGACCCGAAACTGTGTCTCGAACCAGGAGTATCGGACGAAGCCTGGACGAGCTAGCGGTGGGGCCTCCCCCAGTAGATGGACCTGAGCGGCGGTCCACTCATCCATGTCGGTGTCGAAGGGGATCGGATCCCCCCCTACCCCGATGCCTGTGAGCATCGAGAAGTCATAAGGGGTCATCGTCATGTCCCCTGCAGCAGAAAAATGGAAAGAATCGGTGGTGTCCCACCACCTTTCCGCCAAAGCGGCAAGAAGAGGCCTGCATGTGGACAACCTGGAGAGCCCTCGGCAGAAGGTGCCGAAGCCCGCTCGGTCCACGATGCGCTGGACCGCATCAGGGAGCTCATCATACCACTCCCGTGCACCAGTATTCCCATACCCGCGAATGGTATGGGAACCCTCCTGCAAACAGAAAACAACAATTGCAAGACAATATTCAACATGCAGTTTTGAAAAGACAGATATGGCATGTATGCAAGTTTGTCAGATTCAGACAAATACCGGGTGCCGGTGTGCTTACAGTAAAATACGTGTGCTGTGTCAGCGTGTTTGGGTGTTTCAGAACAGATGTGGCATGTGTGCAAGTTTGACAGATTCAGACAAATACTGGGTACCAGTGTGTGTGCAGTGAAATACAGTGTGTGCAGTGTGTTTTAATGATTCAGGGCTAGTGCAGTGTGTGTGCATGTGTCAGTCTCAAGCAGATATCAGTTGTATGTATGTTTACAGTCAACTACGGTCTACGGCATATCAGATTTCAGCAGTTAAAGAGTACAACTATGGCAGTTTTGTATCCTACATTACGAAAAGTAAAGCAGAAGATGAAAAGTTACCTCGGAAGTGCCGAATGAAAGGTGGGAGGTAGGCTCACGCAGCAGTAGCTCAGGCGCCGCGTACCTCTCAAAGCTCCGGAACTGACGCAGGCCGTCTGGGGGCAGAACGTGGATCGCCGGCCGGTAGGTCGCCGGGTCGAACGGGCGCTCGCTCAGTGGTAAGAGCTCGACCCCGGGATCCATCTCGTGGTCCGGGGGAGTCCCGCCACGTGGAATGTCGTCCGCCATGTAGAGAGTGGTGTGAAAATGGCCGGAAAAGGGAAAACCGAGCCGGAATGCGAAGAGTCAACTGAAAAGTCAACTCCCGAGAGGGTCGGAAATGGCCGGGAAGGCCTGAATGTGAAGAGGCACGGAAATGAAGAGGAAAGTGAGGGGAACAAACACCGAAAAGGCGAGAACGCCGAACGAGGCACCGAAACGAGAATGTGATCGGTGGAAAACATCCGAAACGCGAAGAGAAACGCGAATCCGACGACGAAACGAGCGTAGAACGCGAAGAAACGGGCGAAAAATGAGAGAGAAGCACTCTAGAGAGAGAGAACAAGAGATTTCGGCGTGGAGAAGTGAGAAAATAGGGCTTGAAGCCCTATTTTATAACACCCGAGTTGAAAAGACAAAACTGCCCCGCACCAGCAACTGTTTGCCGGTCGGCAATGTTTTGTGCCGGCCGGCACTTTTTTGTGCCGATGGAATTGTTTTTGTGCCGATGTCCAGCCGGTGGCCTCATCTTTCGGCCGGTGGGGTTCCCACAGCCTTGTTTAGGCCATATGGGAAGTTCGTGGTCTTCCTAGCTCAAGAAAGTGCAAGAAAGTGCATCTCCGACATTCAACCGGCCTCCGTTTTGACCGCGGGCCGTGTCTCCAGTGCGTGGCACTCGAATTCGTGCAAGGTGTATCCTTTTTGTATCCTTTTTGAATTCAAAAGTTGCCCCAGGTGTGTTGTACGAGTTCATCACACTACTTCGGTGCATTACATTGCGCTGTCATGCGCCACACATTTGCATTGTTATGCACGTGTTACACGCGTTGCAACACGCACCCCTTTGCATTGTCGTGCACATTTCTCATGCATCATCATTGCATTTCCATTCCATGCATTGTCATGCATTCCGGAATACGTGCGTTGTTGCGCATTAAAGCCCATTTACATTCCGTGTGGCGTGCGTGTCACACTGGTCATTGCACTGTTTTGTGCATTTCAAACCTCGCGCTGTTCTGCGCATCGCATTGTTTTGTGCATTTCAAACCATCGCACTGTTTTGTGCATTTCAAATCTTCGCACTGTTTTGTGCATTTCAAATCAATCACACTGTTTTGTGCATTGCATTCTGTTGCGCGGTTTTGCGCATCTCATTACATTACCTGCGTAGACCGCATGTTTGTAATCAATTCTTAACTTGCGTAGACCGCATGTTAATTCTTTACTTGCGTAGACCGCATGTCAATTCTTTACTTGCGTTGACCGCATATTAATTCATTGCTTGCGTAGACCGCATGTTCATTACAATACCTGCGTAGACCGCATGTTAAATTTCATTACCTGCGTAGACCGCATGTTTTGACTGCGTAGACCGCATGTTAAATTTCATTACCTGCGTAGACCGCATGTTTTGATTGCGTAGACCGCATGCTTAATTCCATTACCTGCGTAGACCGCATGTTTTGATTGCGTAGACCGCATGCTTAATTTCAATACTTGCGTAGACTGCATGTTTTGATTGCGTAGACCGCATGTTCATTACAATACCTGCGTAGACCGCATGTTAAATTTCATTACCTGCGTAGACCGCATGTTTTGATTGCGTAGACCGCATGTTCAGTTTCATCACCTGCGTAGACCGCATGTTTCAACTGTGTAGACCGCATATTTGCTAAATATCATCACCTGCGTAGACCGCATGTTCATGATCAATTTTGTTGCCTGCGTAGACCGCAAGCTCCACTTACATGTTTGTATTTCCACGGCATTGTTATGCTCCCCACTTGCTTTGCGCTGTCACGCATTTCGAGTACACTATTCTTGCATTGTCATGCATGTTGCTAACAATATTGTACCTGTTAAGTTTGTTTTCTTTTCAGGCACGATATTGTATGTATGGTTCATTCGAGGCTGGTGCAACCAGACGAACCGGACAGGTATTGTATCCTCCGAGTGAGACGTATTGAGAATTACATAATTCTCTTACATCCTTTCTGCATTGTAGTGTAGTTTGGTTTGCTAGCTTAAAATTGTCGTATGTTTGCTTCATTACAGCTTTCTTTGCATGATCATAAGTTATGCTCGGCTTCGTGCATTGTCTTGCATTTTGCCCCTGCCTTCGGGCGCATATCTTATTTGTCTTGTATGTTTGTCTGAGTCTTCGGCCTTGTCAAAAATGGGTCGTCTCTGGGCTTTGACATTCACTCCCGTCATTGTTATGACTTTCGAGTACTGTCAAAGAGGGGCAACTGTAGACACCCCATTTTTGACCGTCCTCAAGACTTGGACGTCACTGTTTGAACACACGGTGATCTTCCATGTTTGTGTTTGTTTGGAGTTCCCGGAGGTCTCGGCTCGCGCGCCTTGCCTCAGGATCCCCGAACTCGACCGTTTAGTGTCTGGTTTTGCACCAAACACTTGCATCTTGCCTTGGAGGGGGAGAGTGGGGCTTGTAGACCATCCCCACCCATCACCGGCAGTGGCTAGATGCCACCGGCTGGTTTTTGCTGCCACCGGCAATATAGTTTGCCGGCCGGCACTCTTTGTTGCCGGTCAGCACTCTTTTGTGCCGGTCGGCACTCTTTTTGGCCAAGATGGCATTTTTTGCCGGCCGATTGCTGTTCATCTGCTTTTGCAGATATTTTTGGACAGTTGTATTGCTTTTGCTCCCCTCCATACACGTGTATGGAGGGATCTCCCTCTTGCAAAGCTTGTCTTGTAAGCTTTACAAGAGGCATATAGGGAGATGCCCTCTCTAAGGCAAAGAGGGAGGCTTTTAGACATTTTTGAGAGAGAAAATACAGAGAGAGCTCTGGTTTTTTAGGGTTAGGGTTAGACATACACAACCTATCTCTCTTTCCCTCTCATTTTGCACACTAGGTGTTTTGTGTCTCACTATTGCACACAAACACCTAGTGTTTCACCTTCCTCTTGGAGCTGAGGTTCTAAAGAGTGTGTTTTGAAATTTTGGTGTTGAATTCAAGCCAAAGGAGGCCATTGGAGCATCTTTGTTGAAGAAGGCATCAAGGGTGAGATTCTAGTCCTTTTTGTCCCCATTCTTGCATCAATTTTCTACTAGTCTTAGAGCTGTTTTTGTGATTATTGTATAACATAAAAAAGTTCTGTTTTTAGGCCCTCTTTATTGTTTATTAAGAGTGTTTTGTTGTTTGAGGGTTGTTGACCACCCTTAGGCCTCAAAAGGCCTCTTTTTGAGCCATTTTGTGCTAGCTCCGGGATTTTGGTGTTGAGGTCTCTTCACCACTGAAATCTTGAGGGATTTCAGTGGTGAAGATGATGCTTTGAAGTCCTAAGAAGGAGAGGGCCACCCCCTCTCCTTGTTGTCCTTGAAAAGGGCATATTTTGACCTCTTAAGGAGGCCTATGCTTGAGTGTGTGTTGAGCATGTTTGGTTTGTTTTTCATGATTATGTATCCATGATATAACATGATTTCAAGTTGGTTTTGGAACTCCATGCATGTTTAGCATAGTTTCCATGTAATGCCTTATTTGTGCCTTAACATGTTCTAGGTTGTTAGCCTTGTTGGAGCATGTTTTAGGCTTGCATTTGTGAAGTTTATGTGCTTATCTTGACATGCTTTAGCTCTGTCCATAGTCGTTTGGGTTGATCTTTGCATGCTCGACATAGCTCCTTTGTATTTAGGCTTGTTGGCCTTGAGTATGTGCATGTGTAGCATGCCATCTTTGCATTGTTTTGGTGATTTGGGGTCACTTTATATGTTATTTCAGTCCCATTTCCATGCTTGCTTGGTTGCCTTGCATGCATCTTTAATGCCTCATAAGCATGTGTTGCGTGCTCCATGTTTTGATGCCTTTGCATGCCTTTGAATTTGGGCCACTTAGATGCCATCTAAGGAGTCCTTTGGCCTTGTTTTAACATGCTAAAAATCTGTTTTTAGTTGTTTAATGCATGCCATGTTTGGTCATGTTAAGTGTAGTTCAATGCCTTATTGATTTGCTTTGAACACTTGGACTATTCGTTGCATGTTTTGGCTTGATTTTGTTGCTTGGTTTGGCACCATCCTAACATGATTTCAATGCTTATGTTGCATGCTAATTGCTCTTGTTTATCCCTTTCAAGTGTGCTTGAGGGTTGTTTAAATTGTGCCCAAGTGTTGGCCCTTATGTGTATGTGTGTGTGCATGCCATTTAGCCTTCATTTTATAGCACTTTGGCTACTGTTTTAGGCCTTTTTAGAGTTGCCTAATTCATGTATAAGTCCATCTTGCCATCCATTTGCATGTTTGCTTGTAAGCTTTGCATGATTACATTGCATTGTTCATGTTGCATGATAGCTAATATGCTTAGGTTGCATTGCATCTTGCATGCATTCCTTGTCCCTTGACTTGGGTGATAGGGATTGGGAGTTTTGTTTGATTGGTTTGCATTGCATTTGAAACCAAAGTTGCATACTTGGTTCTTTGGGCCATCATGCATAGAAATGCGTGATTGGTGGTCCGAGAACCGAGGCACATGTCCCTTTGAGTTATCACAATGATAAGAGACATGTTTGGTGCATACATGCCTTGAATTGTGCTGCCATGCCTTGTTTTGCCCTCTGTTGCTGTGAGTTGCAGGTTCTGCAGGAATACTCTGCCGACCGGCAGTGTAATGTGCCGATCGGCACCATTTTCTCTGCCGACAGCTTCAACTTTGTGCCGATGGCCATGCCACACTGCCGGTGGAAATTTCATCTAGCCGGTGATGATCCCCTCTGTCCAAGGATGTAGTCCTGAGGTTTTGACAATCTCCAGAGGAGGAAATGGAGGAAAACAGAGGCAGCTTGCGCATGGTGGCGCGCTTCCCGAGGCATTTTCCCGCTTTATTTAATTTATTCAATTTGTTAATTAAATTAGTTAATTTGTAATATTAATTAGCTGGTGTAGTTAATTAATTTGTAATATTTATTCGGTCCCTCCGAGCGAGGGCAAATCTGTAATAAGTGTGCGTGGGTGGTGTGTATGTCTTCCAACCTCACTTCTTTCTTCCCTTTTACTTACCCGCTTTAATGGTTAGTATTAGGACACGTTTAAATTAGCATACCTTATGCTATGCATGTGTGCATCCCTGCATTTGTATTGCATGCATTAGGCTCGGTACATCACGCTAATTGCATCAATACTTCAATTCCCAAACTGAATACGTGATAATTGTGCATTTTCACATGACATGTTTAGGATAGCCGAGCCTATTCTAGTAACACTCTGTATGCGATGCATTAGGCACTTAACATGGACTTGGATCATGCATGTTTGCTAACAAGTTCTTTGTTTTGGCACGGAGTACTATGTAAGTGTTTCCGCTTTAGCATATCACATGAGTGTGAATGTTACCATGACAACATGCTTAACATGTGGCTAGATGCTTATGTGTTAAACTGTTTTGAATGCCTGTGGGTGAAGGCCGGATTGTTTGAGTTGGAAAAACTCGTTGAAATCCGTATTTTAGCCTACTTGCGAGTAGCAAATTCCAAAGCATTTTCAAACCAAACGGATATGCAATGTTTATTTCCAAATTAGGCAATCTAGTCTATACTTGTTTGTTGTGCGCATAACATAGTGATTCTAGGCTAATAATTGGTTTAAGAACACGTAAAGTTTTCAAAAACGGATATCACGGTTAGTAGAGGCCGGTCTTCAGACCGGGCGAAAGGGGGTGCTCATAGCTGACCTTCCCCGATCGTACCCAAGCTCCCGAGCCGAGACAACTCCGGTGATGACGGACATGTGGCCTTCGGCACCGAGTCAGGGTTTCCTAAATTCTCCCATTTTAAAAATATTTAGGTGGCGACTCTGTATCTGGCAAAGCAGTCCATGTTTGGCACTACTTTTTCAAAAATCTGTTTCTCAAAACGATTTGCCAGATTTGGACTCTTTGGTTCCGATTAAGAACCGTGACACAAATCGAGAGTCCGAACTGTAGCATGAGGTCCCACGCGGGCGCTGTCTACACTACGCCAAACCCTGGGGTTACCAGAGCAGATAGTCCCAGGTCCACCTCCTGCCCACATGCGGGATACCAAGAGATTCACTGCCCAGGAGATGGCCGATTACACGATCGACTGGGACGCGGAGAGCTTTAGGGGCGAGGGCGACTACACCGAGTACGTCTAGACCTACATTATGCGGCCTCTGAGCGGTGGCCGTCGAGCTGAGAGAGGGAAACCCGTGGCGCCAGCAGCTGGAGCTGGAGCAGGAGCTGGGGCAGGAGCATCGAGGAGAGCTCGGGTCCGCGGTAGGGGCGGAGCTCAGAGAAGGCGGGGGGCTGGTTGGCCTGCACTGCCCACTTTACTGTCATACAGAGGGCAGGGTGGGGCGACCTACCAGATCCCCTTCGCTCCTCCTCTGGCTGACCACGAGTTGGTCGGTTTCTACGACCTGCCTCCGGTATGTACTACTACATATTACATTCTGCATAGTTAGTTCATTTCATTTGATTTGATATTCCGTAGAATATTGATGCTACTTAACACTTTTGCAGGCCTCTTCCGAGTACAATCGCTAGTCCTTGGAGCTGAATGCCTCCATGATGGGGATGTTGCAGCGGACTTTCGACCTCTTGGCCCTCTATAGTATTCCGGTATGTTCCTCTGACCACGGTCTCAAACCATATGCGTAAACTGTTTCACATAATCTGACGCACAACACGACACTTGATAAGCTGCTCACGGCATTCATACATTGTACTCATACACTGCATTCTGCACTGACGAACTACTCACGGCATTCGCACACTGTACTCATATACTGCATTCTGTACTGATAAACTGCTCACGACATTCGAACACTATACTCGTAGACTGCATTCTGCACTGACGAACTGCTCACGGCATTCGAACACTGTACTCATAGCACTGCATTCTGTACTGATAAACTGCTCATAACATTCGAACACTGTACTCGTAGACTGCATTTTGTACTGATAAATTTCTCACGGCATTCGAACATTGCACTCGTAGACTGCATTTTGTAGCATACTGATGCGTTTGCCGTTTGTGCTTTTCAGCCTCCCTTTTCAGATCCCTATCGCAGGAGGTGCTCCAGCTGGACCCTCTGTTCCTGCCGAAGGAGATGGCAGAGTATACCCCCACACCAAGGCGGGACGCACCCATGTCGGGAGTAGCTCACGGGCGCCAGTTCCAGACGATGACGAGTCTGAGGCGGAGACAGAGGCGGAGGCAGAGACGTCGGAGAAGGAGACCGGAGATGGCTCAGACTCGGGCTCTGATGACGGTGCTGACGATGATGTTCCTGGACCTTCGTCCAGGAAGAGGACGAGGACGGACCTCCAGGCCTGAGACCCTCTTGATATTATACAGATTTTTGCTGTTTTTCTTCCTTTCTTGTATTTTCCTTCTTTTGTTGGTAGTTAGAATACCTTGTACCACCGCGGGCAGCTTTTGTTTCCAAAACTTATGTACTTGAAAAGATGATGAAATAAAAGAAGCTTTTTGTCTGAAAAAATGTTTGCTTCTCTGCATTTCATACTTTGCATTGCATCACACCATATTAGACCTCAATGTAAATGAAATTGATTTGTTGTCTGAAAATTGAACACGCGCACTGTAATAATCAGATAACTAGACTAGTTAACAACAAAACAACCCATACAAACCACTGCTTAACCTGAACACACGGCCCATACTCTGCTGAGGATTAATTTGAATACAGCCCATAACATAGCACTTGGTTCATTCTGCACACGACAACCCTGAGCAATAGTCCAATCTGACAAGATGGAATACGAAGGTGAAACCGGCTGAAGTTAAAATACACTCGGATGCTACAAATTTTCCTTTTCTTCTTTTGGTTTGCCTAAATGTAGAGAATGGCGCAACACTCTGAGCATAAACAATTTTTGAAATTGAAAAAGGGTTTTTCAACCGGGGTGTTGAGCCTACAACTAAGCACAGCAGGAAAGACTCAATCAAAAGGTACATGACCTAAACGCAACGAGACACGCTCAAAAAAGACCCAAAACAAAAGTTGGGCAAAATAGGACAAAAGACACGACACACGGACGTGTTTACAAAACAAGAGACCTCACATCTCGAGGAGCCAATTTCCCCGGGTATTGTTTCCCACCCTTTCTCACCCGTGTGTTTCTCACATCACTCGGCCCTCAGGCTCGGTTTTTCCCTCCAAACCCTTTTCTTACTTTTCTCTCAACTTACATCTCTCTATTCTTTATTCTCTCATTTTTCGTCCCTCCCCAGGGTGATTGATGGATGAATAGGAAGTTGCGGGCTCATGCCCAACACCGTTAGCTCCCGGCTATTTCTTCTGGTGGATAGAGTGCCCTTCTAGCAAGTACGTTGACGACGGGGGAAAGACAGAACACCTGACTCGACTGTGCCCCTAGTTCATCACTTTGACCATTTTTGTTTCGGTTTTCTACTAAAACAGTTTTGACCAAAATGAGAGTCAGATTAACATACTTGTTCGATTTTCTGATTTGAAATCATGCAAGTCAGGCTATGAGCACTGAAAATTTTCCCTTTTTTGGATCCAAGAAATGGTCCAATTTTGGAAAATGAAATAATTTTCGAGAAAATGGTCAACCTCAGTAAAAATTCTCAGAAACCATTGCAAATAGCCAATGCTAAATGAGCACGGAACCTGCCCTTGAGATGCGCAACCTCGGATCGGAGGCAATGGAAAATTGCCCCTTGCTTGGAAGGGGTGGATGGCAACGGAAAGTTGCCTCTGGTTTGAATTCCGACTCATGGCAACGGAAAGTTGCCCATTGGATGGATAACGTCGCAGCATCTTGTAAACAGTCCTCATTAGTGATGATCGTAGCCGAACTCTCGGATACAGAGAAGACGAAGATGGTCAAAACCAATATATGGACACAGTCACTTTGAAAGTGTTGGTGGCTGGACTTCAGGATGAAGTTGCCTACGTATCCCAAACATGGGAATCAAGCCTTACGTAGTTCCGGTTAGGGTACACTCGGGTATTTTAACCTTCACCTTTTAGGCTCTAACTTTTGTCAAGGCGTCCGATGCGGGTTTTCGACCTTACGAGCCTTTCTTTCTCTCTTTTTTTGAATTTTTCGTATCTTTTTATTCTCTTTTTGCATTTTTTGTATTTTTCTCTTTTGTATATATTTTCTTTTGCTCTAACTTTTGCCTGGGTCGCCCTTCCGGGTTTTCGGCCTAGCGAGCCGCTCAAAGGGTAAAATTGTAACAAGTCCATGCCAAATGGTTTTAGGGTTTTGAAGCCATCTGTATCCAGGAGAGTGGCTGTTGCATTGACTTACTAAAGGACCCATCTTCGGCTCTTCGAGCAAATCAGACATTTTTGCCCTTAGTTTGGAGGGGTGCTTCTGTTCTAGCTTCACAAGCTTCCTCTGATGAGATCTGATCTTCTTGATCTGACTTTGGTGCCTCTTGTTCGAGGGCTGCTTCCAATCTGGCCACACAGGCCCCTTTTGATGGTCGATCGCTGAACACTTTGAATTGTGGTTCAAGGCTTTAAAATGAGGGCACGAGTCTTGAGGCTGAGAGCAATCCTAAGCTGCACAATCTCAAGAGTGATTCCACACAGGTCTTCGCAAGATCGCGCAAAACATTTTGTTTTTGAAAGTTTTTAAAGAAGCGACAAATCGCTCGCGCTGAAGATAGGGTGGAACTAGTCTGGATCAAGCCAGGGTCCTTCTCAGTGCTCATGCTGACAAGCATGATTTCAATCATTAAGGGCTTAGCACACCTCTCTTTCTCTCAATTTGATCAAAGTTTGTAAAACCTGAGGAATTCCTTCCTCTTTGTTTTCACCACAGTGCTAAAAAAATTTTGAAAAACTGAGGTCAATGCAATGATTTTCAGGGCACAAGAGAACAGGTGGAATGTACTGTCGTTCCATTTAAATTCTCTGGCACAACTAGCTCAAAATGGAAATATGATAGCCGCAGCCGTTTCATTCAGATTCCCTGGTTGCAACTGGCTCCACAACAGAGACAGACTAAAAAGAAAGCAAAAGGGTAATTACAAAACAAAACGGTGTTCGAGGCAACAGCTCCGGAATCACCCGACATTCTATACAAAGAGGACTGACTCGCTACAACAAGACAGACCCATAAGCAAAAGGACTGACTCAAGACAATGAGATAGACTCAAAACAAAACAAAAGATTGACTCGACACCCAAGCCAGAATTTACAAAACTAGTATTCGCAGATGCTCCAAAAAAAAGGTGCGTGCCAGACGCCACATCCAAAATACATCGAGTGCCGCCCGCAGGTGGTCCAACCCCTGATCACAAATTTGCAGTATCCTCGAAGTCCAACAGCTCAGTGGTGACAGACTTTGCTGAGGTAGGTGGGAGGATGACCTCATTGTCGATCAAATCTTGCACTTCATGACGAAGGCGGAAACAACCATCGGTACTGTGACCGGACTGTTGGTGGTACGCGCAATACAAGGTAGCATCATGTGAAAGAGGGAGATTCTTTGGGAGAGGCCGAGGCTCGAGGCGTTTAAGATGTCCCTTTTTAGCCAAAATTTGAAATGCCCTAGAAAAAGGCATGTAGAGGGTGTGAAAGACTCTGCGCCCTCGCGGCAGGTACTTTGAAGTCTGAGGGTTCTTGCTAGACGCACTAGCAAAAGGGTCGGCTGGCACTGCCTTGGCTTTCTGATCATTTCCTGGTGCAGGGTCGGGGAATGACAGGAATTGTCTTGGCATGACGAGGCCCATCCCGATTTTCTACCTGGCTTGAACTGCCTTCGGTTGGAGTGGGGAAAGCATCATCCACAGCTTTAGTCATGACTGCA
Source organism: Camellia sinensis (assembly GCF_055761805.1). Taxonomy (NCBI): domain Eukaryota; kingdom Viridiplantae; phylum Streptophyta; class Magnoliopsida; order Ericales; family Theaceae; genus Camellia; species Camellia sinensis. The sequence goes on along the minus strand of NC_138964.1, from coordinate 24,176,507 downwards.
GACACCTGCTACTTCTTCATTCCCCCGGCTTTCAGAGCCTCGACTGCCCACAGCAGTTGTTCAATGGGATCGGCATCTGCCTTCATTTTGTTCTTGCCTCTGACCTCATCCTGATTGAGGGTTTGGGTTGATGTTGATACGTCATTGTTATAGTTGGAGGCCACCTCGGGTTGGCTAAGTTCGATCACAATCCGTCCCAACAGTGGGGGCTCCTGTGGTACGAAATTCCTGGCATACAGTGCGGCTGGTGGCGAAGTTGACATTCCGTAAGCGAGATCCGCCACGGACCTCTGGAGGTCACCTATCATTCCCATCAATTCGAATGTGGTGGGCTCACGAGCCTGATACAACTGAGGGGTCCAGACTGGGTGCGCAGCAAGCAACCTGGGTGGATACGATATATTGACATTGGTCTCGCTTTGCAGAGTGATTTCTTGATCTAATGCGACCGTCATAGCCACAATCTCCTCTGAATTCTGCGTCATGATAAGTCCGCTGTACTGAACGGTGACTGACGGATCAGATATCTGTCTTGCCTCAGCAAGGGGAAACACTAGCTATTCTGTACCAACTCTCTGAACCTTGAAAGGAAAAATAAGCAGCGCTTCAGCCCAAATGGATCAAACACAGATGTAACCGACCAACTGTACTCTACTGCTGACCATTGTTACCCGAAATTACTGCCCCCAAAATACTGAATCGGATACCCACAGAGATAACTGATTCTCATAAACTGATACTGGTGCCCTCAGGCCTGATACTCAAACTTGCGAACTGATATGTACGTTCCCTGGAGAGATGCACTCTAAAAGCACATAGCAAGTAAAGAGAGCCAAAACACCCCTATGGTGGGGTAGGGTTTCCCTGTCCTATTTTGTCAGGAGCTAGGGCTTCACTATGCATGCAGCAGTTTTCAAACAACCTAACATAGGGTAAGCAACCTGTCCTAGTTTGGAATGGTCACTATAGATCTTGATATGCACTAGGTTGAATGGTCGAAAAGGGTGCCCCGGTAAAACCGGGGTTTGTGCTCCCATACTGTCAGAGCCGATAACCGGTCAACCTTATGGCATCTTTGACAAAGTCAAGCCTCCGGCAAACCATTCAGGAATGGCAGATGGCAAACACGGTGTCCTAGGCGCACCAATGCACATGCAATGCAAAGAGACACATAAATGAAATCAAAGCAGGATATCACGAGTTCGAGTCAAGCCCTCTAAATCTCCAGCAGAGTCGCCAGAAACTGTAGACGTCCCCGAACGCCCCGGGAGGATGGGTCCCATTCTATTCATTTGGGCTCACTACAGTTTGGACTCTCAAATTGTCACGGTTCTAAATCTGAACCAAAGAGTCCAAATCCGGCAAATCGTTTTGAGAAAACAAATTTTTTTGTAAAGAAATGCCAAACATGGACTGCTTTGCCAGATACAGAGTCGCCACCTAAATATTTTTTATGGGGAAATTTAGGAAACCCTGACTCGGTGCCAAAGGCCACGTGTCCGTCATCACCAAAGTTGCCTCGGCTCGGGAGCTTGGGTACGATTGGGGAAGGTCAGCTATGAGCACCCACTCTTGCCCGATACGAAGATCGGCCTCTACTAACCGTGATATTCGATTTTGAAAACGTTTATGTGTTCTTATTCCAGTAATTAGCCTAGAATTACAATGTTATGCGCGCAGCAATCAAGAATAGACCAAATCACCTAAATTGGAACAAAACATTTCATGCTTGTTTTGAAAATGGTTTGCTACTCGCAAGTAGGCCAGAAATGTAGATTTCGCCACCCCCAAGTGGGTTTTAAAAAAGATGGTTTTGCCACTATCTAGTGGGTTTAAAACTCACAGTTTTAATGCATTATTCCAATTTAGGTAATTCGACCTCCACCTACAGGCATTCAAGTAGTTATATCACATAAGCAGCTAGCCTCATGGTAATCATGCTATTATGGCAACATTCACACATATGCAAGATGCTAAAGCATAAAAGCTTACCTAGTACTCCGAGCTAAGACAAGAACATGTTAGCAAACAATGCATGATCCAAGTCCGTGTTAAATGGCTAATGCAACGCATACAGAATGCAATCTAGAATGGGCTCGGCTAATCTAAGGATGACATGTGAAAATGCACGGATAGCACGTTTTCAAGTTTGATTTGAAATACTTTATGCAGTTAGCATGATGCGCCGAGCCCGGTGCATGCAAGACTAATGAATGATGCACGCATGCGTAGCATAAGGTATGCTAAAGTAAACATGTCCTAATACGAACCATCGAAAGCAGGTAAGTAAAAGGGAGAAAGAAGTGGGGGGTTAGAAGACATGCACACACGCACCCACACTTATTACAAATTTGCCCTTGCTCGGAAGGGCAAAAAAGAATAATACAATTTAACTAACTCACAAGCTAATTAAATATTAAAGACCAAATAAATCAGCTATGTAATTTTAACTAATCTATTTAAGCAACAAACAGCATCGGGAAGTGGGTCCAATGCAATGCATGCTTGGTCCTGCTCGGAAGTCCATTGCCATGCACAAGCTGCCTCTGTTTTCCCTGCTCCGCCCCTCTGAAGACTGCCAAAGTCTCAGAGTTGCTTCTATGGACACTGGGAAACACCACCGGCTGAGGGCAATGATCACCGGCCATGGAGAATAGGCATCGGCCACAAATTAATCCATCGGCCGCTTATGGATGGCCGGTCGGCACTGTATATGGCCGGTGGGCCCAAACTTCCTGCAGAAACTGCAGTTGACAGCAGCAGAGGGCAAATCATAACATGGCAATGCATTTCAAGCAATGTATGCACCAACCACACTCCTTATCATGTGTATGATTCAAAGGGGGATGGGCCTCAATTCTCGAACCACCAATCACGCATTTCCATGCATGATGGCCCAAAGAATCAAGTGTGCATTTTGATTTCAAATGAAATGCAATGCACATAAACAAACAAATGGAACTCAACCTCTATCACAAGCAATTCAAGAGGCCAAGCATGCATGCCAATGCAATGCAACTTAGGCATAGAAGCTAAGTATGCAACATGGCAATACAAACAAGCAATGATGTTAGGCATACAACTCAAGGTACACAAGTATGCAAATATGCTAGTTACTCAAGCATGCAAGTATGCAAAGCATGCAACACGTTAGGCAATTCCAACTTAGAGAAATGCATGCCAAATGCAAAGTCACTTAAACATGCCACAACACATGATAGGCCAAGCATGCAATCAACACACAAGGTAAGCATGCCACAACATGCAAGAATGGACTTAGACTAATTTAGGAAGCCCTTGAACTAACCTAAAACAGTGGCCAAAGTGCTCAAACGTGAGGGCCAACACACACACACAGACACGCACATGTTAACGGGCCATCACTTAAGCACAAAGGGGGAATTTAAGTACACTTAAAAAAGGAGAACAATATGGACAGTTAGCATGCACATTAAGCTCTAAAATCATGTTGTAAAATGATGCCAAATCAATTTAGACAAGGGCCATCAAAGCATGCAAGCAAAGCCAAGGCTTAAGGCAATCCAAAGGGGTATTGAACCACCCTTAAGTAAACCAAACATGGCATGAATTGAACAACTAAAATCAGATTTCTAGCATGTTAAAACAAAGCCAAAAGACCACTTAGATGGCATCTAAATGACTTATACATGGAAGCATACGCAATGACCAAACATGGAGCATGGGGCATAACATCTTGAAACATCAAAGGGGCCATGAAATGCAAGCATACAAGCACACTAAGTGGACTGAAATAGCATGGCAAGCGGTTCCAAACCACTGAAATGATGCAAGCAACGCATACTACACATTCACACACTTGAGGCTAACAATCCAAGATGCAAAGGGACTATGCAATGCATGTCTTGGTCGACCAAAACAACCAAGGACAGACCTTAAGCATAGGAAAACAAACATAAAAGCTTGACAAAGCTAGGCCTAAACATGCTTGAATGAGGGCTCAAAGCATGGGACATGTTAAGGCTAAAACAAGGCATTACAAGGCATGTATGCTAAGCAAGCATGGTGTACCAAAACCAACATACAACAGTGCTATATTATGACATAATAAGCATGAAAATCAGTCAAGGCATGGTCAATACACACTCAAACTATATGCTCCCTCAAGAGGATAAAAATGGCCCTTTTCAAGGACAACAAGGAGAGGGGGTGGCCCTCTCCTTCCTAGGACCTCAAGGCACCATCCTCACCTCTAAAATCCCTCAAGATTTCAGTGGTGAGGAGGCCCAAACACAATGGTCCCGGAGCTCAACCAAAATGGCACAAAACAAAGGCCAAACAAGCCTTAAAGAAAGCTTAGAGAACTCTTAAACAACTATTTAGAGGGCCCAAAAATAGAACTTTTATATGTTATACACCAAGTCTAAAAACAGTTGCAAGATAGTCAAAAAGAGTATGCAAGAATGGGGTAAAAAGGGACAAAAGTCTTACCCTTGTAGACCTTCTTCAAAAATGGTGGACCAGTTGCTTCTTTGAGCTCAAATCAGTCCAAAACCTCCAAGAACAACCTTCAAGGGCCGCAACTCCGAGCGGATGGTGTAACACTATGTGTTTGTGTGTAAAACTATGAACAAATACACCTAGAACACTCAAGAAAGGGAGAGATATAGAGATAGGGTATGAACAAACCCTAACCCTAGAACTCAAAGCTCTGAAAATTTTCCCTAGAATGTCTAAGTTCTCTGCCCCTCTCTCTCTTTTTTTCTCTCCTTTTCACCCTTTTTTCTTTTTTCTTTTGTTGATTGATGTAGCTATATATCAATCTGCAGCTTCCTCAGAGCACCCACGTCTAGGTATGGGCTGGGGTATGGCCTTGAATGACAACTGCTAGCTGTCTGCAGAGATATCTGTTGAAAACCATACATGGCCGACCGGCCATCAAAGTGGCCGACCGGCAGTTAAACTGGACGACTGGCCATCACATTTGGCCGATGGAAACAAAACACAGCCGGTGGCCTCAAGCCAAGGCTGGTGGAGTGTGGGGATGGCCCAAAAGCCATTCCCTGCTCTCCAAAGCAAAAACACAAGTGTTTGGTGCAAAACCAGACACAAAACAATCGAGCCGGGAGATCCTGAGGAAAGGCGCGTAGCCGAGGCCTCCGGGGACTCAAGATGAACACAAACAAGGATGATCACCGAGCGTTCAAGCGGTGACGTCCAAGTCTTGAGGACGGTCAAAAATGGGGTGTCTATAGGTGGTAGTACATATGCCTCAGGATGGTACATAGCTGGGTTAAAAGGCCGAATCCTGGGCGGCAACGGTATGATGTCGGGCTCCCCCTCCATCCCTGGAGAACCCCCATCGTGGGGAGCGTCGTCTGCCATCTGAAAAGAGGGTGAAAGACAAATAAAAATGATCAAAATGGGCAAAAAATGCCAAAAGTCAACAAAAGTCAACTCTCAGGAAAAGAGAAAGTCAAAGAAAGTCAAAGCTCGGGAAAATGCTCCAAACTCAAGACAAACTTGTGGAAAACATACCTCAAATGGTGAAAGTGGAGGAAAAAGCTCCGACATCAAGTTTTGTTTGGTTCAAATCGAAGGAAATGGAAAGGTTTTCGTGAATCAACTTCGCGAGGGGCATTGGAAAACGCATGTGGGGCACTGATCTGAGGAGGAAAAGTGTCTTGGAGGGAAGATGAGGAGTTTTCGGCACTGTATGTGTGTGCAAATGTGTTTTGGAGTTGTGGTTTTAAAGATCCAAATGCAAAATGACCAAACTGTCCCGAAAATACCACAACTAGCAGACCGGCCAGTTTTTGTGGCCGACTGGCCACTTAGGTGGCCGACAGATCCATCAGGTGGCCGACACCACTTCAGGGTGGCCGATAGGTGTCCAATATCCTCCCCGTTTGTTTTCAGGCTGTTTTGAGTTCCTGAGCTTCCAGAAAGTGCAAGAAAAGTTCACTTTTCAACTCAAAATGTCTCCGCGGGAGTTTCAATTCATGTCTTCGACGCGAGACTCGTTGTCAGCCTGCATTAACAAGGTGTATCCTTTTGAAACACATTGTAGTCCCTCCGAGAAGTAAATCGGAGGTTGCAACTGCGTTGGCCTTGTTGAGGCGCATATTTCTTTATTCGATATTTTTGCATTGAGCATGTTATGGAGGTGTATTGCATAAATATATCGTTATCATTGTGCACAGAACATATACGTCGCATTTCATTACACTACACATGTTCTTTTCCTTTCATAGAATATGCATGTTACGTTGTATTGCGTTGTGCATGCTCATACATTCATATAGAAATTCTTCGTACTTGTTGCATTGAACATGTATTCGATGTTGGCTAGAACACACTCCATGTTATGCTTCTGTCTTGGTTTTTGGCATAATGTTCATGAACCATGTCTTCCTAAGCATTGTATCATGGTTATTGATGTTGCATTGAAAATGCATTTGTATTGTATTGTATTTGTCTAAGTTTCTTCCGTGTGTAGGCACGATATTGTATGTACGGTTCATTCGGAGGAATCCTGGGTAAAACCATTCCTCTCCCTTTCATCTCATTGGTTAGAAATATTCGGGTACGCCCCGATGTCTACTCCGACATCTCGTTGGTTAGAGACATTTGGGTACGCCCGATGTTTACACTGACATCTCATTGGTTAGAGACATTCACGTAAGCCTGATGTCTACACTGACTTCTTGTTGGTTAGAGACATTTGGGTACGCCCGATGTCTACACCGACTTCTCATTGGTTAGAGACGTTCGGGTACGCCCGATGTCTACACCGACATCTCGTTGGTTAGAGACATTCGGGTACACCCGATGTCTACATTAACATCTCGTTGGTTAAGAGACATTCGGGTATGCCCGATGCCTACACTGACTTCTCGTTGGTTAGAGACATTCGGGTACGCCATACTAACATCTCGTTGGTTAGAGACATTCAGGTACGCCCGATGTCTACTCTGACATCTCGTTGGTTAGAGACATTCGGGTACGCCCGATGTCTACTCTGACATCTCGTTGATTAGAGACATTCAAGTACGTCCGATGTCTACACTGACTTCTCGTTGGTTAGAGACATTCCGGTACACCCAATGTCTACACTGACATCTTGTTGGTTAGAGACATTCGGGTACGTCCGATGTCTATACCAACATCTCGTTGGTTAGAGACATTCAGGTACGCCCGATGTCTACACTGACATCTCGTTGGTTAGAGACATTCGGGTACGCCCAATGTCTACACTGACATTCCGTTGGTTAGAAACACCCGGGTACGCCTGGTGTTTACACTAACACCCCGTTGAAAACATTTTGGTCGTGTACCCGATGCTTGTATCTTCCCCTTTGGTAAGAAGTGTTTGGGACGTGCGCCCGACGCTTATGCCACTTTGCTTCGGTTAGTATCATTGGAACGTGCTTCGATGTTTATACCACCCTTCGGTGTTTACACCACTTCCTTTTCCCCTCTCGCGTGTGACACGCTAAGAGGTGTTTAGTTTGAGACTTCGGGTATTCCCGATAGTCACTTTTAGCCTTTCCTACGAGAGGCACAGTGAAGATTGCATAATTTTCTTACATCCTTTCTATATGAAATGTGGTTTGACCTGTGAGTCTCGCGCGTGGCGTGTTTGTGTGTTTGTTTTTCTCATGTGTGAGACTACTATAACTTGTCGGTTTGATTAAAATGATGTATTTATTTTGTATAAATGTTTCATTACACCTCTCTTTGCATGATCATAAGTTATGTTCTGCATTGTGCATGTCGTTTGCATTTTTCTCCAGCCTACGGGCGCACCTCTATATTGTTGTCTTGTTTGTTTGTCTGAGTCTTCGGCCTTATCAAAAATGGGACGTCTCTGGGCTTTGACATTCACTCCTATCATTTCATAACTTTCGAGTTCTGTCAAAGAGGGGCATACGTAGACACCCAATTTTTGACCGACCTTAAGTGGCGGGTAAAAAACATAGAGTTTCTTTTCATAAAAATGTTGTTTCTAGAAAAGAAAATGTTTTGGAGTTGATTGATTCGGATGTTTGTGGTCCTTTAAAAGTTCGAATTCATAATGGTGCACTTTATTTTGTTACTTTCATTGATGATTATTCAAGGAAAGTTTGAGCTTTTATACTAAAAACTAAAGATCAAGTTCTAGATTTATTCAAGCATTTTCAGGCCATGGTTGAAAGAGAAACAGGGCGGAAATTGAAGTGCATCCGAACAGACAATGGTGGTGAATATATTGGGCCATTTGATGAGTATTGTCGTAGTTAAGGTATTTGGCACCAAAAGACAGTTAAGAAGACTCCTCAACGAAATGGCGTTGCTGAGAGGATGAACCACACCATTGTGGAAAGAACAAGGTGTCTGCTTTCACATGCTAAATTGCCAAGATCCATTTGGGGTGACGCAATGAGGAAGTGGTTGACATGATTAATTTGTCTTCTTCCTATCCTTTGAATGGTGATGATCTAGAAAGAGTTTGGACCGGCAAAGATGTGTCTTATGAGCATTTGAGAGTGTTTGGTTGCTGCGTCTTTGTTTATATTCCAAATGATGAAAGGTCCAAACTTGATAGCAAGTCAAGACAATGCATTTTTCTTGACTATGGACGCAATGAATTTGGTTATAGATTGTGGGATCCGGTCGACAAGAAAGTCATTCGAAGCCGTGATGTTGTGTTTCTTGAAGACCAAACAATTGAAGACTTTGGCAAAGGTGATCAACCGGAGCCAAAAACTAGTGATCTCATTAACATGGATCCATCTCCTTCATCTTCAGTTGATGATGAAAATGGGGGAGATGTGTAACCACCTATTGAAGATGTGGAGGATGATGCTAATCTTAATGAAGTTGAGCCAGAAATTGAGAAAGAACATCCAACTCAAAAACTGCCACCACAACTTGAGTTGAGGAAATCTACAAGGGACCGACAACCTTTGAGAAAATATCCTCCCAATGAATTTGTGTTGATTTCTGATCAAGGGGAGCCCGAGAGCAACCAAGAAGTAATTGAGCATGCAAAGAAAGATGATTGGAAAAAGGCCATGGAAGAGGAGATGAATTTCTTACTTGACAATCACACTTATGATTTAGTGAAGTTGCCTAAAGGGAGGAAAATTCTAAAAAATAAACGAGCCTTCAAATTGAAGAATGATGGAAAGAATTTGAGGTACAAGGCATGTCTTGTTGTGAAAGGCTTTGGGCAAAAGAAAGGTATTGATTTCGATGAGATTTTCTCGCCAATCGTGAAGATGTCTTCTATTCGGGTTGTACTTGGCATGGCTACAAGTATAAACCTTGAAATTGAACAACTTGATGTGAAGACTGCATTTCTTCATGGTGATCTTGAAGAAGAAATTTACATGGAGCAACCGGAAGGTTTTGTGAAGAAAGGGAAAGAGAAATTTGTTTGCAAATTGAAGAAAAGTTTGTATGGTCTCAAGCAAGCCCTGCGACAATGGTACAACAAATTTGACTCTTTCATGATGAATAATGGTTTTTCTAAAACCACTTCGAAACATTGTGTGTTTGTGAAACAATTTTCGGATGACAAGTTTATTATTCTTTTGCTTTATGTTGATGACATGTTAATGGTGGGTTAAGATTATACTATGATTAACATGTTGAAATTGGAGTTAAGCAAGTCTTTTGCTATGAAAGATTTGGGACTGGCAAAATAAATACTTGTATGAAAATTGTTCGTGATCGCAAGAATGGGCTAATTTGGTTGTCTCAAGAAAGCTACATTGAAAAAGTTCTTGAGAGGTTCAATACGGACAAAGTAAAGTCAGTTGGTTGTCCACTTGAGCATCACTTCAAGCTTAGTTTGAATCAACGTTCTACAAGTGAGAAAGATAAGGAAGAGATGTAGAAAATTCCTTATGCTTTAGCAGTTAGTTCTTTGATATACGTCATGGTTTGTACAACGCTAAATATTGCTCACTCGGTTGGTGTGGTGAGTCGTTTTCTCTCTAATTCGGGTAAAGAACATTGGGCAGCGGTAAAATGGATTCTAAGTTATCTTCGAGGGACTTTGAAGGTGTGTTTGTGTTTTGGGGATGGTAAGCCGATGCTTGATGGGTTCACGAATTCTGACATGGCCGGTGATATTGATTCTAGGAAATCTATTTCGGGGTATGTGATGACATTTGCAGGGGGAGCTGTGGCATGGCAATCTAAATTACAAAAATGTGTTGCTCTCTCAACTACTGAAGCTGAATTTATTTCCATTACAGAAGCTTGCGAAGAAGAGTTATGTTGAAGAAATTTTTGCAAAAATTAGGTTTGAATCAAGAGAGGTATGTGCTTTATTGTGATAGTCAAAGTGCTATTCAGTTGAGTAAAAATTCTACTTTTCATTCAAGATCGAAACACATTGATGTGAGATACCATTGGATTTGTGATGTGTTAGATTCGAAATTGTTGCAACTCGAAAAGGTTCACACGAATGATAATATTTTGGATATGTTGACTAAGACTTTGTCGAGGGACAAGCATTTGAAGTGTCGAATTTTGGCGGGTATGGCTGATGTCTCCACCTAAGTCGATAGGGGAAGAATTGTTGGGCATATATCTCCTTATTGGAGTATGGGACCCAATTGATTTATTAAAATATTTAGTTTGATTTGGTGTTAGTTATAATATATTATTGAAAATATATTATACCTAACTTTTGGAGGCTCAATAAATATTTTATAATAAGTTTGGTAATAATTAGGGTTTGATAAAAAAAGCCCATAAGTTCACAATATATTTGATATTGGTTTGTTCTTTCCGTAATAAGAAGACAGTGGCTGTTACAACATTGAAAATCTCTTCGGTGACCGTGTGGGGTGATTTCATCTATTTGGTGCTACAGTCTATTTGGTGTTGGGTTGATTTCATGCTTTGTGCTTTGATTCTGGTTGAAGCTTGGAAGTTTATTTTGGATTTAGCGGCAGTGTGTAGATTGATTTGGGTCTATTATTTTGGGTCTTTTATAATCTTGGTTTGACGACTTTGTGTTCATCTATTTGGTGAGGTCTTTCCTCTTGATTATTTGTGATTATTTGGAATTCACCTAAGGGTGATTTTGTGAGACCATTCGTGTCTCGTTTGTAATTGTTTGGAAACTCTTTGGTTGATAGTGGAATCGGATTTGGATCCTGTGGACGTACCTCACATTGAGGAAACCACGCAAGAATTCTTGTGTCGTTGTTGGTATAATTTTTCCGCATTAATTTTCATTCCCATTGATTGATTTACTCATGGGAAATCATCTATTTTCCCCAACAAATAGGTGGTGCTGCAATGATAGCGGTGGGTTGGGAGTGACAGCGATGCTGAGATGATGGCGGTGGTTGGACGGTCGACATTGGGTATGAAGCGGAATGTGATGAAATTAGGGTTAGAGGGTTAGAGATGATGGTATAAATGGAATTTTAGTTTTGGACAAAATTGGAATTAAAAAATGAAAGGGAGGGTGGTCCAAAGAAATAAGGTAAGTGTTAATAGCAACCTTCTTTTGAAAAGAACTAATATTTTGGTGCAATAAAAAATGGAATAAAGGACTAATATTTTGGGATAGAGGAAGTAACTATTATAGTTGACTTTTTAACTTTTCATGAAAAGACATACAAAAAAGTAGGAAGACGAGTTAACTTTTTTTTTTAAAAAAAAATTCTCTATACTTTTCTATTACTCTCTTCAAAAGATAGATCGCTTCTATTATTGACCTACCAGGTATAAAACGAAATTGATTCTTTGACATCTCTGTTATATCTTGAAATTAACGTTCCGTCACTCTCTCCCACACTTTCATTATATGATACATTAGCTTGATCCATCTATACTTATTGCAGTTTTGGACATCTCCTTTATTCTTATAGATTGACACTAAAATACTCTTCCTCCACTATGGTATTTTTCTAGTCAACAAAATATTGCTAAACAACCTAGTCAACCAAGCAACCCCCTTCTTACCCAAATATTTTCAAGCTTCAATAGGAATATCATCGGGTCTTAACGCCTTATTCAATTTCATTTTGTTAAGTGCAATCTCCACTTCAAAGTTCCTAATCCTACGAAAGAACCTGTAGTCCTAATTTTTCTTATTACTACATACTTTGTAACGCCCTCAAAATAAACCCATAAATCATACAATCTTGAAATGCTTAGACATAAGAGAATAAAGCATAATTTCATTCATCAGAGCATTCATTACAAAAGTATTACATGTTGACATCAAAAGTAAATGCCCTACGGGCTTACAACTTTCCAAGTCGACACTTGGTTACAAAAAAGAGAGTACTAACTCAAAACACAAAATAAGCTCTTGGCTTGATTTACATGTAATATACAAAAATAAATAAGAGCCTTCAACTCCCACAACCATCCAAGCTAAGACCTCGGAGGCAGCATAATACCTGAACCTGAAAAGTGATGTCCCATATAGGGTGAGCCAACGCCCAGTAGAGATATGCTAAACATAATATGAGCAATAACTAAAACATTAGCATTCGATAAATGTTTAACTCATATATACCAACTTATAACACATTTCAATTTTATGACAAATATGTCCATGTTTCATTCCATTTTCCATTACTTATCCAGTTCTCAATTTATGAATAAGGCTCAGAACCTAACCAATAATTTAATGAGACTATAACTCATATCAAAACACTTCTATAATTCACAATAGATACACATACTTGCTGTATCAATATTACATCAAAAAACTTCCATACTTCATAAATGATACGCAGATTCGCTGTATCAATAACACATTAAAACACTTTCACACTTCATAAATGATACACAGATTTGCTGTATCAATGGAGTTCATCCTCTATCTCCTCCCAAAAAATCTGGTTCAGAAGTCCATCCCCTATCTTCCCCTAAACCGTGGAGTGCATCCCCTATCTCCTCCCACACAACATAATGTATATAAACACATATCATATACACAAGCAGTCAATACATAAATTTGATGTATTATTCCAACCGTCATATTCGATGACATAATCAATTGATTAGTTTTAATTCGCCTAATCATCATGCATTGTCTACAACAATCAAGACTATCCTCCACCGATAGCCCAAAGCAATTTATTTCTAAACAGATAATAAATGCATCAACAGATAATTTGACAACAATTTCATAAGTGAGCGATTAATAAATCCAACTCCACCATTTCCTCTTATAATGAGCCAATTTCATTATTTCCAACTCAATTCCATATTTCCATAACATTCCCAAATTAATTATATAAATTAATTCATACAACAATTTAGGGCTTTCTCACACTTTTTCTCTACAATGACCCAAAGGTCCCATATATCATCAACAACATCAATACCATCATTTTAAGGCCCAAGATGCACATTTATGAGTTAAAATAACCAAACCCCTCTTTATTCATTTTGAAACCCTAACACCCAAAATTACCCAACTTCAACATTACATCAAAATGACCAATAGTTTATGTCAAAGACCATAAAAATAAGTAGTTATCCCTACCTCAAATTCGGAGCTCAAAGGAGAAGATGAAGAAATTTGAAAGTGCTCCAAAGCCCAATATTTTCGGATCAAAATGTAGCCCTCAACAAGCTCCACACTTTTTACAAAGGCCCAAAGATAGAAGATCACTCATACTAGATCAAATCCTAGAGAGAAGTTGGAGTTTTAGAGTGAGGTGCTCTCCAATGAAGGTTTTGAAAAAGTAGGAGAGAGAAAGAAAGTCAAAAAATGATCCAAAATGTCACTTTTCGGACTGATATAAAAGTCGCTCCGCTCGAGCGTGGAACTCCCTACTCGAGCGTCAGACACAGACTCACGCTCGAGCGTGAAAAGCGCCGCTCGAGCGTCAATTGCACACTACTAGAAGTTTTGTAAACCATGGTCCCTGCTCGAGCGTCAGACTCCCCGCTTGAGCGGAAGAACAAAATCGAAAGGGCCTGCTCGAGCGTCAAAACTCCCGCTCGAGTGTACAATGACCTGTAGAGAAAATACTGGGAGAAGAATATTCATGCTCGAGCGTAAAAATGCCTGCTCGAGCGTCAAAAGCCCCGCTCGAGCGTGAACGCCAAAATCTGGGCATCAACTTTTGGTTTCTAAACGCAACCAACCTGTTCCAAACCTACCCAACACAACCCAAGACTCAAATGCAAAGAGTAAAGGATGAAAATGAGAATAAGACAACAACATAACCACGAAACCAAGTCCGGAATACAATAAACAAAGGAAGGGAAAACCGATATCGCTATAACCTCCCCCCATAAGGAATTTCCCCGAAATTAGATACAAGTTTTCAAAAACAAGTTTTCCTAATTCTCAATAACATTACCAACCAACATTCCATAACCTGACCTATCACTGGTCATCTCATCTCTATCCCAGAGGCAAATTACAACATAATCTCCAACATGCATTATCAACATGCATCTCAAAACATATTCAATGCCAATATTATATTTGTATTTCTAAAACAGAATTAACAGATGCAATGTTAAAATAAACTTCTATAAACCGAAACATTTACAATGTTTTACAACTTAAGACATATTCAATGCTCTTAAAGTTCATCGACATTACCAAATTACCGATACATGATTACACATTAACAAACAAGTCCGGATATTTCTCACGGACCTCCAACTCACGTTCCCAAGTGGCTTCTTCCACTCCGTGATGCTTCCAAAAAACTTTCACCAAGGGAATGGTCTTGCTTCGATTCATAGAATCGTTCCAATTCAAACAACCAAGCCTTCATCCATAGGCATTCATGCAGTTTAGCATTTAAGCACATAGCCTCATGGCAAGCATGAGAAACATGGCAATCACACTCATGCAAGTATGCTAAAGCATAAAACTCAGAGAGTACTCCAAGCGAAAACAAAAACTAGTTAGAAAGGTGCATGATCCTAACTATGTTAAGTGTCTAATGCAACACATGCAAGAATGCAATTAATAGGCTCGGCTACCTAATATGGCATATGATCGATTTGAACAACATGCACTTAAACACGTATTCAAAGAAGTATTGAAAAGACAATACAGTTTGAATGATGCGCCGAGCCTTAGTGCATGCAAGACAAATGAATGGATGCAAACATGTGAGCATATGGTATGCTAATTGACAAATGCCCCTAATCTAACCATCGAAAGAGATTAAATAAAAAAGAGAAAGATGTGGGGTTGGCAGACATACACATACGCACACACACTTATTACAACATTGTGCCCTCGCGAAGGAGGGTCCGAATGAATAAGTGCTAACCAACTAGCTACGTTAATTAAGCTAAGCTATTACAAACCAAAACTAATTAACTACTCTAGTTAACTAATTATTACAAACCGAATTAAACAAATTAATTACAATACAACTTAATTAATTAAATAATTACAACACTTGCGTGAATGAATTAGCTACAACTAACTAATAAAGCAATTAAACGGCATCGAGGGATGAGGGATGCATGCATGCTCGAATTCTTCTCCTAAAAATGCCACCGCCTTACCTTTGCAGCCTCTGTTTGCACTCTTGAACACCAACAGTGCTGCTAACTTCCAGAACACCTCTGCTCTAACTCAGGAACACACTTGTGCAAAATTTCATTTCTGGCCAATCGGTTACCAATGGTGGTTGTCGGCTACCATTGGTGGCCGGTCGGCTGATACAGGTGGCCGGTCGGCCACCCCTTTCCTGAACTTCTTTTTTTGCTGCAACAAAGAGCAAATAGAGACAAAGCAGTGTATTCTCAAGGAGTGTGTGTACTGTTGCTCTCCTTATCATCACACAAGTTCAAAGGAGAGTAACTCTTGGCCCTCAAACCATCAACCAAGCTTTTTCATGCATGATGGCCAAAGAACCAAGTTTGTACAAGCTTAATGAGTGCAAAACAAGACTCAACAAAACCATAACCCTATCATGTATGATCAAGGGTGATGGTGACCAAGAAAAGTGGCGTGTTTCATCACTTTGAGTATGAAATGCCCCATTTTCCTCATGTTCGAATTAACGTCCGATTCGAACACATGCAATACAATACAAAAGATGCTTTATCTCGCCTATTTTACTAGTTCATTTTTATTTACTTATTTTAGCTTACCAATCCATTATTTAATTGATTAGTCCAAAATGTGAATGTCCTCTAATTGAAAGTAGGCTTAAACCACAAGTGTCTTGAGCATGAAAGAGACCTCATGCCATTGGTAATGAACTCTCGAAGGAATTAAACCATTAAGCATGAATGTCTCCATTTCACACTCAAGCCAACAAGGGATTCAAAGCCACTTTCAAAATAAATGAAACAGTGAAGAATAGAGGGAGATTGCAAAGATTTCAGTGCTAAAATGGAGTGCAAAATGACACTAAAACGTGCAAACAACTCATGTAATTCATGCTAAAAAGCCTAAACATTAAGTTAGTGAAATTTCTTTACACTATAACCACACAATACAAGCCTCAAAGGACCAGTCAAAATAGTAGCAAAAACATGCTGAGATTAAGGTACACAATGCTAGAAAAACATGTTCACATGTTAAGCTATCTAGGTATGCAAACAAGACGCAAGGAGGAGAGGTTACCCCCTCCAATTTTGGACTTCAAAATAAGAATTTTGCCATTGAAATAACTCTAAATTTTAGTGGTTTAAAGGCCCAAAAAGTTTGATTTGAATATGCTAAAAGATGGTGCAAAAGTCTACGCAATTAAGCAACAAGAAGGGTGGATCACCCCTCAGCACTAAATAGTCTCAAACCATCATGTTAAGCTTCAAAAAATAGAGTTTTTTGTAGTTGAAAAATAGCTCAAAAACAATACAAAAGGATGGAAAAATAAGTAGTCAAAGCAAGTGAACTACCTCTTGAAGCTCAAGCACAAAACTGTCCCAAATTCCAACTCAAACCCCCTTCAAGAGCTTAAACTAGACTCCAAAGAACCTCAACTCAAAGGTGAGAGTGTTTGGTTAAGGCTTGATATGCAAAGGTGTAGAGAAACAAGACTTTAAGGCACAAAACAAGAAGAGAGAGAGAGAGAGAGAGAGAGAGAGAGAGAGAGAATTCTAGAGAGAGTGAGAGAGCGAGAGAGAGAGAGAGAGAAATTTGATCCAAATTTTTTAACCCCTCCAAATGGGGGAGAGCACCCCCTATATATAGAAAACCAAGGTTGAAGCTTGAAATCATCCTATCATACACGTGTATGGAGATGAACTTCAGTGAACAACAGCTGGCAAACAAATATCTGAAAAATGAGAGAAATGGCCGTCGGCCACCACTGGTGGCCGACCGACCACCAACATAGTCGACTGGCCACCACTGATGGTCGACAGGCACAAGTCATGGCCGATAGGCTATGGGGCTAGCAGATAGGCCACCCTCTTCTCCAGACTTGAAACAACAAGCTCTTGGTCCACAACCAAGCACAAAGTAGATAAGGTTCGAAGGCTCAAAGACAAGGCGCCCGACCAAGATCTTCGGGCACTCAAAACGAAAATGAGCATACAAAATCATTGAGTGATCAAACAACGACGTTCAAATCTTGAGGACGGTAAAAAATGGGGTGTCTACATAGAGGCAAGAACAAAATGTGCGAGCATACATAAACAGGAGGCATGTTGCCAAAAACCTCGCCAGAGAAGGTCGCACGATGTCGAAAAATCGATGAATCAAGCCGAGTATACCTAGCTCCCCGTCGTGAGCCAAAGATTGAGCTTCGTGCAAAGTGAGCCACACATTCGTCCCAAAGCCTGGGCATGGCCAAAACGGGGCTGAGGGATGATCTCCTCGTCGCGTCGGGATTTCAACAATGCTTGAAACTCTTCAAGAGTCGGACACATTTCCTGTGCTCCAAAGCAAAATACATGTGTAATTGGGTCCCAACATCGGGCCGCAGCATTGAGGAACGGAAAACAAAGTGGAATATAGCTTAATGAAAAGAGTGTATTTATGTCGAAACCTCAGAAATTCTTCTTTTCCGTGCAGTCTAAAGTGGTTATCTAATCTGTGAGTTTCTCGGCAAGGAATATCTCCATTTTCAAAGAAAACAGCAGCAAAAATAAGGTTCTAGTGAAGAAATTGTAAAGGAAGACCTTTTGTAGAAGATAGGGCTGTGAATGGAAGCTAGCTGTCAATCAGCTGGTGGATCACCACAGTGGCTAGCTGTCCACTTTTATTGGTCGGCCGTACACCTTTTGTGGCCAGTAGTCCACTTTGTGGCCTAGCTGTTTGGTATTTTGGTTTTGTTCTGGTCTTTGTGTTTTGGGGTTTTGTTTTGAATCTTTTGTTTATAGCAAGTGTGCCTAGCTGTGTTTAAGTAGTTTTTATTTTGTTTCCCATTTATCGAGTTATATTTTGTATTTTGGTCGTTGGTCGGCTCATTATCCGATTAAGAACATCGTTCCAATACAAGCATTCCCGGTTTCAAATCCAACTCCATTTTCATTCTACGCTAATGTGGTGCTCATGATGCAAAAACAATAACTCTTTTTTATAAAACTGTGATGTTTTTACCCTGATCATGGTTTTTACAAAAGAGAGTACAAGTTTTCAAAAGCAAAAGTAAAAGCCTATCTGAAGCTATACATGTGCTAAGCTACCAAAATAAAAGAAACTTAGCAAAAAGTACAAAAATCTACGCCAGTCGTATCAGGCTTGAGAGGATCTCTTCGTCTTCTTCCTCGGAGGAGACTTAGGGATGTTGTCCCCATCAGGACCGCTATCAGAATCGGACTTGAACCAAGGCCAGTATCATCATCTCCGCTCTCTAACTCAGAAACAGCCTTGACGTCGCCTCCGCTTCCTAACCCAGAGTCAGCATCATGGTTCCCGCTCTTAAACTCAGAGCGTCGGCTCATTGCCTCCTTGGAATCGCTGGTCTCAGTATCATCCCCACTCAAAATTGGCTCTGAGTTGCTTCAACTTCGCGCACCTCAGCTTCAGCCTCAGCCTCAGCCTCAACCTCAGCCTCGACGTTCCTCTTGGCCCCGTGCTGGGGCCTATCTACCTCTTCTCCCTACCGCTGAAGGAGGTGCCGCCAGTGCTGCCGCTGTTGCTGGTGCCCTTGGTACAGGGGGAACCTAAAAAACAAATATTAGAATATCAGACACAGGACATATGTTGTAGGATGCAGTATGCAGTATGAGTATGGTACAGAAAACAAGTGCAGTGTGTCAGTACAGTGTGTCAATGCATTGTGAAGCAGTATCAGAATGTATGTTAGTGTGCAGTGCATCACTGTGAGTATCGCACAAAATGAGTATCATGTATTAGTGGGAATATGGCATATCAGTACAGTGTGGGAAGCAATGCAATGCATGAAAGGAAGGGAAATATACCTGGATGCCGTGCAGAGTGAGCAACATCTCCCTCCACTGCACCATGTGAACTAGGGAAGCAACCAGCTGAAGAAGGCCCTCTGTATACTCTGTGGGCGCCTACAAATGAAGTTGCATAATCAGTATCTGAAAATGGCGAATGCAGGATGCAAGTTGTCAAGTAATGGTCCATACTTAAGGTGCTACCAGGGCTCTGACATACCCGTGCCTTGCCTTCAGTGGCTCGATCGGGAGCTAATAGGCTGTCCCGCGTGGCCGCCCGCAAGGAATTGTAGTAGGAATTGCTAGCCAACCGGTAGCCTGCGCAGCATGAGGGGCCTCTCCAATACCAGCATCGATCTCCTAAACAGCCTCTCCAACCAAGGGAGCATCTGTTGCGTCACCAGTGCAAACTCCAGTTAGGGGTGGCATAAGATGAGTTCAAATGAAGGTCGTGTAGTCTCTGTTCCCTCGGAAGTAGTTGGCATCCAGCCCCACTATATACTGAATAATGGCCTCAGTTGAGAGGCTATCAGTTGTCCGCACGGATGCTGGGGGAGGCATAGGAACAATTGGGGCGGGCAAGCCTATTATCTGGTGTACAAACCACTCTCCCAAGAATCAGGCTCGGCAGAATGGGCCCTCCAGCAAAATTCGATATCGGGATGTGGCCCAGGCTTTGGCATACTGGTCCATAACTCCGGCTGGCATTGTCGCCCATGGTTGCCACGTGATTTGTAAATAGGAAATTTACAAGTTATTAGTTACTGTCAATTATCGGAATGTAGATCAGAACAGTAGCAATGGGAATAAAGTAGAAATGACTGTGAGTTTCACGGGCAACCACTGTGTCAAAGTAGTGACGATAGAAGGCAAAGGTCATGTCCTCGTGGCTCCAGCGGCGGCATCTGCCATCATACCGCCACAAGTAGGGCACGACTAAATCAATCTCATCCATCAGCTCTAGAGAAAGGGTCACGAAATAGGCGTAAACCCACAGCTACAAAAAAAGATCAGCGGTGTGCATCAATAGTGTGTGAACAGATATTAAACAGAAAATGCAAAGCAGAAGGTAAAATGTGTGAACAGGTATCAAACAGAAAGTGCAAGGTAGAAAGTACGATACATGAACAAATATAAGGCAGAAAGTGCAAAGCAGAAAGCATAATAAGTAAACAGAATCGAAAATGTAGTGCATACCTCCCAGGCTCTCCAATAGCCTCCGACCCTATCTCCCTTCATGTAAGAACTGGAGCTCATGTAGCTGTAGGGTGTGGCAAGGTTAGCTTCACCCTAGTCGTAAAACTGGACTCGGGACAGGGTCACAAGGGCGCTCAACAAGTACAAACCCACGGTGTTCTAACTGTTCACGAACAAGGTGGTACCGAGAAGGTACATCAAGAAGCCCCAGGTCTACTGCTCTATCTCCTCCTGTGTCTTAGGCTGACTTCTGCGGAAGCACTCGAGGAACCAATTATATTGCACCATAGCTGGCCTGTATAGAGGCAAGCTCGCTCCGAGCAGGTAGATCCAGGCTGCCTCCCACTGGCCCATGTCCATGTCAAAACGGATCGGATCACCCCCTACTCCTAAGCTTGTGATCATCGAAAAGTCATAGGGGGTCATTGTCATCTCCCTAGTGAAAGATAAGTGGAAGGAGTTGGTTGTATCCCACTACCTCTCCACTAATGCTCTGGGTAGGGCTCGGCTAGCCATGTGGCGCATGAGCCCGGCGCAGAGTAAGCCAAAGCATGCTTCATCGACAAGGTTCTGAACCCGAGAGGGAGGTCGTGATACCAGTCCCTGGCCGTCACTATCCCGTAAACCCTACTGGAGCGAAAGTCTTCCTGTGACAAAGAAAGAGTGAGTCAGATAAAAGGCAGCGAATAAAAGAAGAGTCAGATGAAAGGTAGTAAAGCATGAAAATAAAGTTTGTACGTTAGTACCACTGTGGGAAAGGTGGGAGTCCGGCTCCCTCAGCAAAATATCCTCCGGCACGTCATCAACAAAATCATCAAAGCGCATCATGCCTCCAAGCGCCATCGTATGCATGCAAGGGTGGTAAGTGGCCTAATCAAAGGGTCTCACCCTCAATGGTAGTAACCCAGGCTCGGGCCTTGGAGTGAAGACCTCTGCCTCTGCCTCGAGGTCAGCGGTAATGTCCTTCGCTGCCTTGCCAGCCTTATCAATTATAGGGTCCTCAACCTCGACAGCAGGTAGAAGAATAGGTACCTCAGAAGGAGCACCGTCAGGAGGAATGTCATCCGCCATTTGGAAAGTGGGGTGAAAACTGGTGAAAAAATGAAACAAATGAAGAAAAAGAGGGAAAACTTGGAAAAAGTCAACCTTAGGAGAGAGAAAATGGAAGAAAAAGTCAAAACCCAGGAAAGTTCACAAAACCCAAGAAAAACTTGAGGGGAACAAGCCCAAAGTGTTAAAAACCCAAAAAAAATCAACAAAAACAAAATTTGATCAGTTCAAAGTGAAGACGGCCAAAGAGGGTTTACGAATAAAGTTTGCGTGGGACGTTGAAAAACGTGTATAAAGTGCAAATCTAGAGAGAGGAAACACCTAGAGAGGGAGGGGGAGAGTTTTAGTACTTGGGTGTGTAAGGAAATGAAGTTTGGTGATGTGTTTAAATAGGCCCGAGCCAAAATCCCATTTTTGTCCCCGAGTTTGCATTAGTGGTCGGCTGTACACTATTTGTGGCCAGTCATACACTATTAGTGGTCGACCAATCCCTTTTGTGGCCCAGTGCTGGTTTTGTTCCACTTTTTCCTTAACAGTGTATGGGAGGTCCAATGTTGGGTCTGGAAACAAGGATTGAGGTATTTGAAGTGGATTTGATTTTTGAGGAGCTCGAAATTGTGTTTCGATTGTGCCGTTCCAATGCCCGCTATACTCCAGGGCGCAAACGTGCCCTAATTGGAAAGATGAAGAAGTTGTATCCTTTTGAGCATTTTGCAAAGCCTCCGAGGGCTAAGTCGAAGGTTGTTGTCGAACGCTGTTTTTGTCCGTTTTGTCGATTTACATATCTGAAATCTTCTTTTGCATAGAACGTGCACTCTTGGACACCTCTTATGTTGCACGTGCACATTGCACCATTCGTAACTCATATGCTTATCCCGTTTGCATGGAGCATAGAACATGCTTTTGATTTTTGCATAGAACATGCTTTCGATTCTTTCGCATAGAACATGCTTTCAATTAGCTTGCGTGGAGCGCGGATTACCTCTTATGTCGGTTGTCTATTATGTTGCATGGAACATGTGTTGCTATCATACTGGTTTCAATTACGTCGCCTTGTGTTGTATTCAAATGCGGCACTGCTTTGTTTGTTCTTTGTTCTTTGTGCATCTATCGCACTCACTCACTTTGTGCATCTATCGTACTTGTTCAATTTGTGCGTCTATCGAACTCGTTTACTTTGTGTATCTATCGCACTCGTTCACTTGGTGCATCTATCGCACTCGCTCACTTTGTGCATCTATCGCACCCTTTCGTCACTTCATGCATCTATCGCACAATCAATCTACTTCGTACATATATCGCACAATCAATCTGCAGTGTGCATCTATCACATACTCTTACTGCGTTGTGCATCTATCGCACAATCTCATGCTTTTTGCATCTATAGTATCATCTCGGGGTGTGCGGAGGCACGACCCTGAGCAATTTTTCTCTTCTTCTCACGATTTCAGCGTGGTTAGAGTGTGTTTTTATTTCTTTCCACGTGAAACGTGGTTGGACATCGTTGCGATTATCTTGTTATTGCTTATTGCATCATCTTCCATGATCATGGAGTTTCAAAAAATCGGCTTTACGAAGCGTGTGAGTCCAGCTTTCAAAGTATATTCTTTGTGCATATCATTTGCATCTTGCCCGTAAACTACGCTGGTTTGATTCCTTGCAAAGGGATACGTAGGCAGCTTTCAAGCTCAACCACTTTAATTTATGTCTTGATTGTTTGACCAAGTCTTATGGCCTTGTCAAAATGGGTCGTCTCTGGGCTTTGACATTCACTCACGTCATTTCATGACTTCAAGCTCTGTCAAAGAGAGGTAACTGTAGACACCATATTTTTGACCCCCCTTAAGACTTGGTCACCACTGATTTGATCACCCAAGGATGAATTTACATGCTTGTCCAAATGCTCAATTTCCTCAACAGGAAACCTTAATTTTGAGCCTCAGAAACCTTGTGCCTTATTTTTTGACCAAAATAGTAGTTTTCAAGCCTGACCATCCAGGGACCTATAGATCCACAAGTGGCCTGCCGGCCACAAATGGTGTATGACCGCCCCCTTTTAGTGGTTTGTCGGCCACTTGCGTCAAAACTAGATCTTTTTGCCAGTTGTGCTAGCTGTCTCCACAGATACATGCACTGCACTAGCTGTGTCTGTATGGATATTTCCGAGATAGTCTCATATATTTCTATATATAGATGACTCCCTCTCATAATTTAGGGTTAGAAAATTTGTTGAGTAAAGTTTTGCAAAATATTTGTCTCTCTACATTTCCCTCTCTCTCTTGTAACTTATATACCTTCTACCTAGACTCTCTAAACCAAACTTTGAGGGTCCTTTGCTGAGGTTATTGAACTTGCATTTTAGCTCTTGAGGGTATGGAATTGGTGGTTTATAATTCAAAAAGGTCACTACTCTTTAAGAGGTATAATTCCTATCTTCTTTCCTCTATTTGTTCACTATCTTTTCTTACTATTTTGAGGCCATTTTTCACAGCGTTTATGGGCTAAAACTTGTGGTTTAAGGCCATTAAGGGTAAAGGGGTTGACCACCCTTCTTTGAACCTTGCTTCCTAGGCCTTTACCCTTGTGTTTCCCATCTTTTCATAAACTCTTTTTGAGTTTTTTATCATTTAATTTTAGAGGTTTTCAGAGGCTAAAAATCTGGTTTTAAAGTCCAAAAAATGGAGGGCTAGCCTCTCCTCCTTGTGCTTGTTTACTAGCTTGAATTCCTCAATATTATAGCTAACTCTCTCAAGCTTTTCCATGTGAATTTCAATCCTGTTGTTTACTGTTTTAGGTTGTTTATTTCATTTGTGCTTTGTATAGCATGCTTGTAGTGTAATGGCCCTCATAGGTTCGGTGTTTTAGTCCTTAGACACCAACCCATTTGAGTTGATAGAATTTATTTCATGCTTTCCTTACTTGTGTTCACCTTTAATCACCCTTGCACTCTCCCTCTTTTCTCGGCCTTTTCACTTTGTTTTGAGAGTTGCTTCAAAGTGAGTGTTGTTTAAGCTTGAGATAGAGATCATTGTGCTTAATGGTTTAATCTCTTTGGAGGTTCATTACCAACAGCATGATCTTACGCTCATGCCTAAACCAACCCTTGGTTTAACACTTCCCTTCTTTAGTGGACTTAATGCTCATTTTGGACTCAATCGGTTAATGAATGGAAAGGCAATGAAATAGAGTAATAAAATTGGGGTCAAAATGAAGCAAGAGAATAAAAGCAACTTGGGTTCAATTGGACGTTAATTGAACCCGTTCAGTCTTGAAGCATTTCATACTAACTAGTGATGGAAATGATTTGAGATTCAAAGTCAACCACTTTCGTTGATCAATTCCATGATAGGGAGAGGATCTTGTTTGTCTTTAGTTTCATTTATTGAGATTGTATCCCTTGATTCTTAGGCCATCATGCAATGAATTTGCATCGATTGATGGTTTGCGAATCAAGCCTACCCCTCATTTGACCTGTTTGATGAGAAAGAGAGGCAGGGTGGATAAACATCCCCTGAGAATGCTCTGTTTGTGCTCTGTTTCATGTCTGTTGCAGTAGAGCAGTACTAAACATTAGTGGCCGGCAAGCCACCTTTAGTGTATGATCGTCTATCACTTCTGGCTTGCCGGCCACCTTTTTTAGCTAGGCAGTACCACTTTCTTCACAGAGTAGAGCAGAGGCTGAGGTGCAAAATAGTGCAGAGGCATTCTCGGAGGAGGAAATCACGTACATGCATAAGCCATTCCCTCATTTCTTGGGGCCCGTTAATTTGTGGACTTGTAATTAATTAGTTAGAATAGCTAGTTAACTTGGTGTTGTAATTAATCAGTTAGATTGCTTAATTAATTTTGTGTTATAATAATTTAATTAGCTAGAATAGTTAGTTAAATAGAGGTAGTTAGCTAGCTTAGCTAATTCATTCATTCGGACCCTCTTGTGCGAGGGCAAGATTGTAATAATGTGTATGTCTTCCAACCCCACATCTTTCTCCCTTTTATTTAATTGCTTATGATGGATAGAATAGTCCATCATGTTTTGTTTAGCATTTTCCATGCTTTGCATCCATGTGTCTTACATGCATAAAGGCTCGGTTCATCATTCTAACACGCATCGTCGTTTATTACTTCTTATTTGAATACGTGCTTAAACTGCATGTTATCAAGTTGATTCATATGTCATAATTAGTAGCCGAGCTGATTTAAATTGCATGTCGCATGTGTTGCATTAGTCATTTACATAGTTAGAGCATGTATTTTTCTAAAACTTTTCTTTTGGCTTGCCTTGGAGTACTAGGTGAGCGTTTTATTGCTTTAGCATATTGCATGCGTGTGATTGTTGCCATATCGAGCATAATATCATGAGGCTAAGTGCTTAGTTGATATACCTGTTTTGATTGCCTGTGGATGAAAGCTAATTGCTTAAATTGGGATAATTTGAGTAATGTACACGCGACCCCACTTTTTCAAGTGGCACATGTTCAAAATAATTTTCAAAACAAACATGAAATCGAAGTGTTCCAATTTTTACAAATTAGTCTATACTTGTGTGCGTCACATAGGAATGTTAGCCTAATAATTAGAACAAGAGTATATAATGTAAATAAGAATTACATCATGATTAGTAAAGACCGATCTTTGATCGGGCGAGTGGGGTGCTCAATTTATGACCTTCCCCTCTCGTACCTAAGTTCCCGAGCTGAGACACTTTGGTGATGACGAACACGTAGCCGTTGGCACGAGTCATGAGTTTCTTAAATTTTTCAAAAATATTTAGGTGGCAATTCTGTAATCTGGCAAAACAGTCCATTTTTAACATTTTAAAATCGATTTTCCAAAAGATTTGTCGGATTTAGACACATTTGTGTTTATCTATTTCACATTGCACTTGTGAAATCAAATTCAGAACCACGTGAGTTCGAGCTGTAGGGCTATCGTATCTGAAAGGAGCACGAAAAGCCAACTACACACAAGATCTTCATCATCAATCATAGAAGAAGCAAGATGATGCTGATTTGAGATGTCTTTGATCTGATTAAGATACTTACTCACAGTCAAGCCTTTTTTCGTAACTGATTGCAGTTTGTTCTTCAATTGATGAATGTAAGAGCGAGATAATGAAGTAAATCGCTTCTCTAAAGCAATCCAAACTTCGAAACAATGATATTGCAGAACTGAAGCAAACACAAGAGATGACAGTGTTATAATAATGTAATTAAGTAGATGCGCATCCATTGTTTTCCATTTCATAAAATCTGGATTTGATACAGCTTTTCCAAATGAATCAAGGACTTCAGAGACTGGACATGGCACAAGTCCAAGAACAAAATCAAGAAGTTCTAAGAACATTTTGGAGTTGATTCTTCCAGATCAAATAGTTTGTAGAATCTAATTTCACAGTAACTAAAGAGTTCAAATTCAAGAGAATAAGACTGAGATTCGATGGACTGATTGAGAAACCGAGGAAACAGATGGATCTGCCATTGTTGAAGCTTTTGTGCTCGTGAGAGCTTATGGCTCTGATACCATAACAAGAAAATGAATTTTATTTTCCTTGAATATTACAACACAATTACTAGTCTTTATACAAGCTGTTAGAGTTTGTTATAACAAACTCTAACTAAGTCTAACTAACCAATCCCTACATCTCTCTCACTCTCTTCTAACTGATTACATATGCCACATACTTGTTTACACTTATATTGAGTTGGTTGCAGCTCTGGCTGCAGCTGTAGCTGTTGTAGCTGTGTCCCATAAGCAAACTTCTTCAGCCGAGACTTAAGTTGCTGTGATGCTTCAAACTTCAATTCATCACTTGAGTTAATACTCTTATCAAGGACACATACACTAATACAACCTAGACGTACCTTGCCCAATGCCCACCAACAACACGGCGATCCTCACGTACCCGCTTTCAACAATGCAACTCTCACGTGCGTAGCGTGACGGGTTCCAACTAGTAGATGGAAAATCCTCTAGTGCTTTTATTTATATAAATATATAGCATTTTACCTTAATCTTTTTAAAAAATCATTCTAAGTTATCGAATAGTGTTTACCGTTCACATTAAAATAAAATAAAAAAGTCAAAAGTCAGACATCAAAACAAAAATGTCTCATTTCTTCATCATTTTCATCTAAACCCCTAACTAAAGCTATAATTATACACATAATATTAATAATAAAGTTAAATACTCACATTATTATGCATATAATTAATACCCATTTAGTAATTCATATATTTTAGTTAAGTATACATATTATACATATTATTATAAAAATTAAATTACTATAATTAATTTAGTATTTGACTTATATTTAAGTTTAATTGAGCTAATATTTAATCACATTTGAAATTAGGTGAAAATTTAACAAAGAAGAAGTATTAATAAATGAGAGAGAGAGTAGATATGAGTAAAAAGAAACAAAATAATAGTTTAACCTTATTGTGGAGAAGTGGTTTGGAAATACTCTTCTGATCTTGGGGGACGCTCGTGATCCGCTGATAGTCACCTAAAAAGGAATAAACACCCCGGTCGGGGGAGCCGGAATTAGCACTTCGACGGACAAGTCAGTCTCAACACTCAAGATTACTTATATTCTAAATTAAGCACAACAATTCTCACCTGCCACTCTCTGATGGATGATCCCATATTTATAGCATTTTCTTTGGGCCTTTGGGCTGGGCCCTTCCTTGTTCTGTCATATGTACCTCTACTCAGCGTCAGTTTTATTGGCTGGGATACTGGTTATTTTATTCACTTCCTTAACTGGCTGGGGTATATGCCGAATACATGTTACGTTTCGAACCGAACACGCTCATCCGTCCCTATGGATCTAATAAAATCTGGCTCCCACAATTGCCCCCCAAACACCCTGCTATCATCAGTTAGTCGGCGTGTTTGGCTTTTAGCCTAAGAAGTCAAAAATTCGGTGGTTAACCCTCTTCCCAATGCGTGTTAGAATGAGCATACGCTTCTTAGTCATCGTAACGTTGTCCCGCCCCTTCGTACACTGCTTCCATTTAATATGATTTGAAATTGCCTCTTCGAGTGTATGTCCTGAATGTTCAAAAGATATCTTGCTCACCCTCCAGTGCAACTCTATCTCTTCGCGGCTTCTACAACTCGTTTCTCGATTTATCTCCTGTAAGTCTTCTTCTCCTTCATTTTTTATCCCGCTTCCTTATTGGCTTTTAATTTTCCGTAATCCTTGGGTTTGGCTTAAAAAGAATGGCAAAACATCTGAAAAAGCTTCTTTCGGCGGATCGAATCTCTGACTTTCGACACCATTTCTCCATCCCTGATGGCGTCCATCTGTCACTTTTAGCAAATAACATCACTGATATGCAGAGGGAAAATGAGAGCACAATCGTCTTTCCTCTCTTATCAATTGCTGAGGGCGGAGTCCGCTTTCCTCTTCACCCACTTTTGAGGGCCGTTCTTAGATACTGGGGTCTGATCCCCTCCCAGCCCAACGTCAATTTCTTTCGTATCATAATGGGGATCGTAGAACTAAATCATCGTCTTAGGACCAATTTAGGTATTCCTGCCATTCGGCACTGTTACGCCATTGCCAAATCTACTGGCCGGCTAGGGCGCTACTTTCTTAGAGCTAAGGATACTGATCATCAATTAGTGACTATGCTCGCCAGCTCTGGAAAGCGTGTCGACGACGTGATGGTCGTTGTCTGCGGCAACTGGGAGTTCGACGAAGGCGAAGATCGTCAAGACCCAGTGCCGAGGAAAAAAGGTGAACCAGCTGGCCGATTAGATCACTTTGGTCTTCATATTTGCATGTATATGTATTCGGCACTATGTTCATCTTATCGTTTTGTTTGTGTAGGTAACGATTTGAAGAAAGTGTTGGTTTTTGACGACGACGTCGTGCTTGCAGAAATCAAAACCGCACTACAGTTCGTCGGTAGTCCAAACCTTCGAAAACAAGAGAGGGAAGCCCACATTCTCCTGCGGTACGAGCCGACTTACACAACGTTCTCGGCGGCAGACAACATTCCGATCGCGCAAGGCGACAATCAACTTGCTGCCCTCATCTTCCCCAGCTTCAAAAATTTGAGGTAGATCGGTTTAGAGTCATCTGATTCTGAACACGTGGAAGAACAAGTGGCAGAACTAATTGCCGAGGATTCAGACAGGTCAGCCGCGGAAGTTGACGAAGCGATTAATTCGGCCTTTGAAGAAGTCGAATTGAACTATTCTGACCCTCCGTCTATATCAAACCGAGGGGACGCCTACGAAGATATTTTTTCGAACTTGGGAGACCTTCCCGGCGATTACTCTGAAGATATGGCTGGGGAAAATCTTACGCAGATGGCACGGAAGAGGAACGCCGAACGCATGGCTGCCCGAAAAAAGGCCGAGGCCATCCGTTCTGGATTTGTCCCGACTAAATCTGTTTAACCTACTGTTGTAGAGGAATCGGCCCAGGTTGTCGTCGTCGAGACAGAAAAGGATGTCGAGCGCCCGATTACAGAAAAGCTGCTGATTTTGAAGGATCGAGGCGGAAAAAAAAGCGTCGAGGATAAGAGCGGCTCTGAAGACGGCCCTGTTGATAAGCGACCACGCTTAGAGGAGTCGACTTTGGTTGCTCCTTTCATCATTGAACCAAAGATAAAAAACATGTCGATCTCCTCCGAAGCATCGACTTTGAAAGATCCAGCTGTGGCATTAAGCTTGGCTGTCGCGGTCTCCTTACCGGCTGACATGATGACCTTTTATGCTGAGCCGGACTTGGCAACAGTAGCATTAGCTGCTCAGTCGACCTTTTTGGTAAGTGTTTATCCTTGGAATGTGATGATCTTTTGGTTTGCATTTGATGTTTCTTGGAATGTGACGATCCTTTGTTTTGCAGAAAATTGGAATGATCGTCGAATTAGGCCGACGCCAGCGTGACGCTGTTGAAAGGATTGGCCGTTTGCAATCAGAAGTTGATGGCCAAAGGAGCAGGGCGGGGTTTGAGGCAATCAGGGCCGCAATCGAAATTGCACGAGCGAAGGCTGAGAAGGAAAGGGCCAAGACTGCTGATCAACTCAGGTTTGACGCCGAGGAGAGGGAAAACGCAAGCGAGGAATCGCCTGTGAAACTGGAGGACGAGTTGGAAGGGTTGAAGCAAGCCAAGGAAAAAGCTGAATCTGAGGCTTTCGCGGCGTTCGAGGCTGGGAAGGCCATGCCAATTCCATACAAGCAAGTGGACGTTGAGCCGCTTGAGTCTAATCCTAAGACTTGATTTGGGTGACATTCTAGTTTTGTTAGGCTTTACTTAATTGCAATGTATGCTTTTTGTTAGTTGACTTCCGTCTTTTTTGGATTTTCATATGTAAAATGTCCGCTGCTAGCGCCCAATTTATGAATGAAAATTTTATATACTCTCAAATTATTTCTCGTATTGTTTGCTGTATGAGTATATAGTTAGGATAATCAGCAGTTAGGACAAAATTTCAATCTTACGTAAGACGGTAGACTTAATCAGCCGATTAAAATTAGGGATCTGATTTAATCATAAACAAAATGGATTTATGACTACTGTTCAGATAAATTGATTCGTGGAACGGCTGGGGCACTCAAGCCGTCTAGATTAATGAATATGCCCTTGCCCTAGCTGGTTCATGATCGTAGAATGCCGATTAACACGTTACTGATGAATCTTGTACTGGAGAATCGATTCGTGGAACGGCTGGGGCACTAAAGCCGTCTAGATTAATGAATCTGCCCTTGTCCTAGCTGGTTCATGATCGTAGAACACCGATTAACACGTTACGTATGAATCTTGTAGAGAATCGATTCGTGGAACGGTTGGGGCACTCAAGCCGTCTAGATTGATGAATCTGCCCTTGCCCTAGCTGGTTCATGATCGTAGAACGCCGATTAACACGTTACGTATGAATCTTGTAGAGAATCGATTCGTGGAACGACTGGGGCACTCAAGCCGTCTAGATTGATGAATCTGCCCTTGCCCCAGCTGGTTCATGATCGTAGAACGCCAATTAACACGTTATTTATGGATCTTGTAGAGAATCGATTCGTGGAACGGCTAGGGCACTCAAGCCATCTAGATTGGTGAATCCGCCCTTGCCCCAGCTGGTTCATGATTGTAGAATGCCGATTATCAGTGGTAGATGGGGCGATTGGGGCATATGACTCAGTCAGCGCCGGGTTGTTGACGCTTTAATATTAATGAGATTACCTCGGAGGTGCTGCCCTCGTAGGGAATAAATGGGCGTGTACTTCGTGAATGAGGGTCCCATTTATGTGCTTAGTCAGTAACTCAGTCCAGCTCTTAGAAGAAGATTAAACAAATGCAAATGTCAAATAAGCTTTTCTTCAATAGCAGAGGTGAAGCGAAGACGCTAGCTGAGTTGAGA
The DNA here is from genome assembly GCF_055761805.1 of Camellia sinensis. Taxonomy (NCBI): domain Eukaryota; kingdom Viridiplantae; phylum Streptophyta; class Magnoliopsida; order Ericales; family Theaceae; genus Camellia; species Camellia sinensis. Next base: position 24,144,596 of record NC_138964.1, on the reverse strand, counting down.
GGTGCCATGAGTCGAAGTGATGAACCTTCGCGCGCGGGCAGTAGGACTTCGATAGATTGGGAGGGACACCAATCTCCTCGTTGTCGAAGTAGGTCGCCCATGAGGGATAAACAGCCACAGCGTACGTCTCCTCAACCTCGTCCTGGAAGGGAATCCGACGCGACTCCTCGCCCATTGAGTTTTGCGGTCTTCATGGGTAATAGACTAATGACAGAGGCGGATTCGATCATTTGAGATCCAAATGTGGCAGTCGAGTTTGCTCGACAGATTTTTCCACCCGAAGTTCAGCAGTCGATGGTAGGGCGGCCGGACTTCGAAGTGTTTCGTGAAGGCGTTCACGGGGCGGTGAAGGGATTGTACACGGCTTATGAGATCGGCATGCGTCTCCGTGCCGCTCACCACGACATAGATTAGAGAGATGAACGCATTCGGAAGTTAGAAGCTCGCGCCGAGAAGGCCAAGTGTGAGCTAGGGAAAATCAAGTCTGCCGGGCCCCAAGCAACCAGCCACCCCAACTTGGTTGCCGAAGAGACGGTTACTCAAAGGCTGATTAGTGATACGATCGCCGATCGTAATACGGCTAGCATGTTCGCGATTGAGACTGCGAGGGCTACGGCTTATGAAAAAGGCTTCCACGACGACTGAAAGGTCGGGATTCAGAAGACCAAGGAGAAACTTGCCGAAGAAGTCTGCCGATGTGAAAATCGTGAATTTAAGCACGGTTGAATCAAGGCACTTCGGCAAGTTGAGAATCTCTAGGCGGCAGGGTTGGATTCAGCGTTTCCGTCGTACCAACAGAACGATTTACCCTTCTCAGTTTTCGAAATTGAGAAGAGTGATGATGAAGAAGCCGCCGAACCAAAGAAAACCTTGTAATGATTATGTAGATTGAAAGTGAAATTATGTATTTATTAGCTAATTTTAATAAAATGCTTAGTTGTTAATTTGTAAGGCACTTATTACGCATTTTATATTAGTACACATTTTATTCCGAATGTGCGCACGCATTACGTTTATACGGCTTGAACAATCTAATTTGAATAGTACATTGTTTATTTCAATTTTGCCTATTTCAACTTTGTTTCGTTGTAATTTTTATTCGGCACACGTGTATTTCGACTTCAGAGACGTCACGCACCGAGGGCGCTCCGAATCCGGAGGCTTGTTTTGCCCAAAGATGTCGTGTACCGATGGGGCTCCGAATCCGGAGATTGTCGGCCCACCTTTAGTTGCCGTTTAGATAATTGGGCCATTTTAACTGCGAAAAGCCGAAAATTAGTACATGGAATGGCTGTGGCCAATATCGATCGGCGTCCGTCTTTTGGAGTTCAATGTTTAATGAAACCGCCTCGAGGTCACTGCAAGGATTAGAAATAAATTGCCGCGAACTCTTTGCGCCAGTAACTTCACTTATTGTGTTTAGACTTGATTTAAAACAATTGCGCTGCGTGGGGTTAGATAAGTGTGAATGTCAAATGGAGTTTTCTTCAATCAACAAAGGAGAAGCTCGAACTTTGGCTAAGCTTGATACTGCAATGAATCGTAGCAGAGAATACACCCGTGCAAGAGGTAGGGCGTTCAAAGAACGGGAAAAATGTTAGCCCCCAAGTCGTCGAAGCAGATCACCCCGAAGGGAAAAACAGCAACGGGGAAGTTCTCCGTAACCGCGACCGAGAAATGAGGCCGATGTAGCGCCGCGATCGTTGAGTTTTACTGTTTTCGTGGGAAATTCCTTTCTTGTCCTGGATCTTGGCTTTGACGTTGTCTATGGTGTCAAAGCTTTCCACCTCGAGGGTGATTATCTCGCCGGTGTGAACATCGTGGATTCAAGCGCGGTCAGATCAAAGCATTTCAAGCTGCGGATGCTCTCCGAGCAGCGGGCGCTGATTCGGTGCTGCTGCTGTACCAACTCGACCACTTCCCCTTTTTCGCCTTCAAAGTTTGAGAAAGGTGACGATGAAGGCGACGCCGTATGAAGATAGATATTGTAATTCTCGAACGCGGATTGCGTTTTTGTAATTACTGTTTAATCGAATAAAATGTGTTATTTTAAAAGTTTATATATCTCGTTCTTAATTAAGCATCTTATTTCAATTAAGCATCTTATCTCGTTGTAATGCTCGAATGTTGGCACGTTTCGTTTTGTTCATGTGGTTATGCCGGCTCAACTTGCATATCCCTGCTTTAATTAAGCATTTTTTCATACGGCCCTTGAGCGTCGCCCGGTGGGACACTATTTGGTTAGCCGCATTTGGAGGCTTTATCGGCAAAAGATGTCATGTGCCGATAGGGCTCCGAATCCTGAGGCTTTTTCGGTCCAAAGACGTCATGAGCCGATGGGGCTCCGAATCCGGAGGCTTTAATCGGCCAATCGTGATATCCACGAAGGGCACTCCGAATCTGGAGACTTTTAGGCCAATCGTGATATCCACGAAGGGCGCTCCGAATCCGGAGGCTTTTTCGGCCCAAAGACGTCATGTGCCAATGGGGCTCCATCCGGAGGCTTTAATCGGCCAATCGTGATATCCACGAAGGGTGCTTCGAATTTGGAGACTTTTAGGCCAATCGTGATATCCACGAAGGGCACTCCGAATTTGGAGGCTTTTTCGGCCCAAAGACATCATGCGCCGATGGGGCTCCAAATCCGAAGGTTTTAATCGGCCAATCGTGATATCCACGAACGACACTCCAAATCCGGAGACTTTTAGGCCAATCATGATATCCACGAAGGGCGCTCCAAATCCAGAGGCTTTAATCGGCCAATCGTGATATCCACGAAGGGCGCTCCGAATCCGGAGACTTTTAGACCAATCGTGATATCCACGAAGGGCGCTCCGAATCCGGAGGCTTTTTTGGCCCAAAGACGTCATGCGCCGATGGGGCTCCGAATCCGGAGGCTTTAATCGGCCAATCGTGATATCCACAAAGGGCGCTCCGAATCCGGAGGCTTTTTCGGCCCAAAGGCGTCATGCGCCGATGGGGCTCCGAATCTGGAGACTTTTTTTCCATCGCAGCACTTTTCAATTATATTTCGCAGTGGGTGGGATTACAACTTTTCAACAAGAATCCTTGCATTTCAAAAGTGGAATGTGTACATAGCGAATCATTTAGAACTAGGATCATTCCCCACAAGTCGGGTTTAATGACAGAATTTTCGCAAGTGCGTCGGGTTCTAGGGCCGTGGCAGACTCCTTCCTGATATATTTCTGAGCCGATATGGAATCTATCCGATAATGGTCGTTTCAGTTAGGACCCAATTTTTCATCAATTGGTTTCTTGTCATCCGGAAGTGCCTTCAGGATCAACTCTCCCGGTGTAGTGACGCAGCTGAACGCGTTGATTATGCGACTTGGCAAGCTGCTGCTGGTATCGCCTAGGGCTTCCGTGGCTTCAGTGGAGTTGACCTGCGACTCGGCACTTCAGTGGAGTTGACTTGCGACTCCGTTGGTGTCTTTCCAGAATGGAGATAACATGCTTGTGCGGATTGTTGGGAACCATGGATTTGCTCAATGTCGTGTTCAGTCGGGAAGCGTAGCAGCCGATGATAGGTGCTTGGGATGGCCTGAATAGTATGTAACCAAGTTCGCCCCATGATGAGATTATATGGCGAAGGGATCTTGATGACCACGAATTTCACATTCACTATTTGGGAGCCCGCTCGAACGGGAAGTGTGATTTTTCCCAACCGGTACTTCGGATTTGCGTTGAAGCCGAATGATGGATAAGGAGCCGGAGACAGGTCTGATTCGTTGAAGCTGAGTTTGATGAAGGTCTTGTAATACATAACCTCCAAAGTGCTCCCCTGGTCTATGAGGACGCGTTCAACGGTAAATCGATTTACGTGTAGTTCAATGACCAATGGATCAATATGGGGGAGTGTGATGTCGATAAGATCGGAATTGTCAAAGATAATACTCGGAGCTTCGTGGGGTTGTTTCGTCGGTGTGCGTTGTTTCTGGGGGGCTGACTGAATTGCGTGTATGATAAAAGGCGTTGGAAGGCTGTATATCATATGAATGACGTCGAGTGGAGGTGAATCCTGCCGAAGGGCAACTGTTTTGATTGCGCTCTTTCGGACATGTTGCTGGAGCCGACCATCTTGCACCAACTCCTCAAGGTGGTCTTTCAAAGCATAGCAACTGTCCGTATCATTGCCGTGATCTTTGTGATAGTCACACCGCCTATCTCGCCTTCTCGTGTCGGGAGGGCCCACCATTTTGGACGGCCATTTGAAGAACGGAAGATGTTGGATTTTGGACATAACCGAGCTGAATGGATCTGACAGCTCCGTATGTTTCTTGTCGGCGCGCTTTGTGCGCCTTCTATCAACTTGCAGTTGCTCTTTTGCTCGGTGTGAGCATTGATCGCTTGATCAGCGAGAATCCCGTTTCTTGTCTCGTTTAGCCCATTGTCGTGGTTCGGGGCTCTGAGGTGGTATGGAACTTATTAGCTAAGCAGTTTCAGGAGGGGCCGTTTTGTTGGCCATGTGTCCGACTTTAACCCGCAAGGTGTCATCTTCTACTTTGCAGTATTCTTCTACTTTCTTTATCAACCCCCAGACCGTTTTGGGAGGTCTTCTAGTCAAGGAGCTGCGGAGGGCACTATCTGGATGTAATCCCATTTTGAAGACGGTGATGGCCATGGAGTCGTTGCAAGCGTAATCAACAAGATTAAAGCATTCCCAATATCGCAGCGAATATGCTCTTAGTGTTTCTCTTGGCAGGATTTGCATTGCCCAGAAAGAGTCGGCTTGTTTCGGCTGGATCTCGTTAGTGATGAATCTAGCCTTGAAGGATTTCTGTAATTGGTGGAAGGTTTTGATCGAAGCTGGCTCCAGTTTATAATACCACCTGATAGCCAATGGTCCCAAACTGCTGGGAAATATTCAGTACATGAGGGCCTCGTCGTCTGCATGCAATGTCATGGCGTGCTTGTAGTGGTGGATGTGGTCGGTGGGGTCTGATTTGCGGTCGTACAAGGTGAATGACAGTGCTTTGAATTTCTTGGGTAGTACTGCCTTTGCGATCCGTCGTACAAATGGGTCGTGTTGATCTTCGTCCGAACTGTTCCTTCTTCACTTGTGCCTTATACGGGGACGTTCTTCAGAAGAACTGGTAGTTTCAGGTCGCCCCTTCTTCCTGGGCTCCGAGGATAACGAGTTGGAGTCGCTATCAGTGTCGTCCTATCGGGCTCGAGGTCGTCGACCACCTGCCTTCGGAGATCGTTCTGGATTTAGGCGTACAGCTTGTTTGGACTTCGCCACTTCTAAGGCCAAATCTTCACGAAGACGTTCATTTTCTGCGATCATGTTCTCCAACCTTTGTTCGTTTTGCTTTGCCTGTTCCATGATCGCTTGCATTGCTTCATGCTCTGGAGTCGAGGGTGAGGCGAAGTTCAGAGCACGTCTTATGGGGATAGTGTCCGGTCCAAGCCTGTTTGGTGGAGTGAGGTCGTCTCTTTGCGTGGTTTCATCAGTGACTATTGGAGGGTCCTCCATCACGCCCGCCATGGATATGCTTGAGTATTTCCACAGATGGCCCCAATTGCGGAGAAGTGGCTTGGAAATATTCTTCTGATCCTAGGGGACGCTCGTGATTCGCTGATAGTCACCTGCAAAGGAATAAACACTCCGGTCGAGGGTGCCAGAATTAGCACTCTGACGGACAAGTCAGTCTCAACACTCAAGATTACTTATATTCTAAATTAAGCACAACAATTCTCACCTGCCACTCTCTGATGGATGATCCTATATTTATAGCATTTTCTTTGGGCCTTTGGGCTGGGCCCATCCTTATTCCGTCACATGTACCTCTACTCGGCGTCAGTTCTATTGGCTGGGATACTGGTTATTTTATTCGGCTCCTTAACTGGCTGGGGTATATGCCGAATATAGGTTACGTTTCGGACCGGACACGCTCATCCGTCCCTATGGATCTAATAAAATCCGGCTCCTACACTTATAAAGTCATTAACGGTGTTAATTTGTATTTTAGTCCAAAATCATATAAAAACTCCAACTTATTATTGAAACAGAAGAGCTTTAGATTGAAGGGTACTGTTGGCCCAAGGGGAAGTCTAAACTAGTCGTGGATGGGAAGAAGAGGAGCTGAGACCGTAAGGGTGGGGGAGGTGAGGGGTTGCAATGGCCAAGGTGGGGAAGCTGAGGTGCTGCGACCAAAGAGATGGGAAAGGAGAGTGCTGTGGTTAATCTGTGGATGCAAAGGGTGATGCAAATGGAAATTCAATCAGAAGAACAGAGAAAGGCAAAACTGGTGATGGTTATTTCAAAGAACTAGACATGTAAACTCCATTAATTGTCCAAACTCCATGGGTTGGGTTTGTTACTAATTTTGTTACTAATTTAAATCATAAAACAAATGCAAGTAGTGATGGTGTTTGTTGGTAATGGGTGGTGATGGTGCGATGAAGAATATATATATATATATATATATATAAAGAAAAAGTGCGTTTGAAATATTTTTAGTGAGAGGAGTGGTGGTGGTGGTGATGGTATTGGTGGTGAAAGTGAGTTTGAACTATATTTACAGAGAAGACTGGTGCTGATTTTGGTTGGTGGTGCTAGTGGTGATTTTGAGTTTTGCATGGAAGGCGATGGTGGTAAGAAGAAGAAAGGGAAATAAAAATGAAGATGACGAAAAATAAAAGAGTTACTTTATGTCTTTTTATGTATTTTGTTATTACCATCCACTTTTGCATTTTGGTAATAATTTTAGGTGGGTTTTATGTTACAGATCAAACTTCAGGAAAGCACTATGATTTTTGACAGGTAAAGTGCAATTTACTCTTAAATCAACCTGATTTTTTTCTATGAATAATTTATATATAAAATTTAATAAAATAAACTGTTTAATTTATTGAAACAAGTGAGGTGATATACCGGACGAGATCCAACTCGACTCGAGACCAACTAGACCGTTGAATTACAGACCGTGAAGCACAAAAGACCCAACGCAAAAGCTTTGAAGTGAATTTTGCGTTCAACATCGTAGTATGCACCCTACTCTCAATACGATTGGGCGATAAAATATATGATTAAAAAAATGTGTCTCTAATCGAATTTTTCAAATAAGCTGTATAGATACAAAGAGGTTCCATTTCTGTGACATTATTTTTAAAAATATTAAAATAAATAAACTTATAACGGGAGAGAGAATTGAAGTATTAGCATCTAGTAGTAATTTTAAGGACAAATTACAAACAGGGGTGAGTAAATGAAACGAAAAATTCACAATTCGAATCGGTTCAGTTTAATCAAATAGTTTGGTTTTATAATTAGATACCAACTTGTGATTTTTTGATTATGAAGATTTGTTGTATGATTTGTTACAAGACTTTATGGCATTGTTGTTTTAACCTTCTGTGGTTTTAGTTGCGAACTATTAACTAGTTAATAATTATGTCATAGCTTAGTAGTTACTCTGTAACACCACTTTGTAGTGTAAGATTGTGAATTCAACTCATATGAAGAATATTTTGATATTTATTTTGTTATTTACATGAAGACCTCCTAAACTATTGATAAATATTACTTTGACCTCTTAAATTATGAAAGCGTACGAATAGACCTCTTAAACTATTAAAAAATATCACTTTGCCCATAAACTATAAAAGCTTACAAATGGAACCCATAAATTATAAAAGCATACAATTGGAGCTTCTAAAGAAAATGGCTAAAGTGAAACACACCCATACAGTAGGAGGTCTATTTGTATGTTTTTATAGTTCAACAATGATTCATCCCCCCTTTTCCTCCCACCCCCTTTGACCCCCTCTCTCTCTCTCATTGGTTACATTTTCTTTTTCTTTTTCTTTTTTTTCCTGCTCCTCCAATCACCACCCGTCACGTGGCAAAGGGGGGTGAGGGGGTGACCCCCAAAAGGGGGTCCCAAGCATTATTCTTTATAGTTTAAGGGATAAAACAATACTTCTCAACAATTTAAGAGATTTATTTATACGCTTTTATAGTTTAGGAGGTCAAAGTGATACTTTTTAGTAGTTTAGGGAGTTTCCATATAAATAACTAATATTTTATTTCTCTTCCATTATGGGTTGTATGTAATTGATGGTATTTGTTGGGTTTGGACTTGGGCCTCGTTTGTTTTGTGGTGTAATGGATGAAAGGGGGATTGGGATGGATGAAGTGGAGGTGGTATTAGAAAAATGTGAGGGGATTAGAAATTTTTTTATTTTTTTTTATTTTTTATATATTGAGAATTTTTTTAAAATATTAATATTTAATTTTTTATATATTTTTTATTTGTTTTATTATTTTATATAAAAATACTTTAACAATTCCTACGCTAATAACTATCATCAAAACAAATACTATTTTACTTAATCCTCCCACTATGAATCCCCTCAATTCTATCTCTGAAAACAAACAAGGCCTTGGTGATTGGTCGTTGGACTAGTTTTTATTGGGATAATAGTTTGTTTGATGTAATATTTTTTATATTTGTAATTACTCTTCTACACATTGACAAACCCACAAAAAAAAAAAAAAAAAAAAGAAAATAAAAAAATCTACTCAAACATTAAGCAATATATAATCATTTTACGCATAAGAATGGTTTAGATGATTGTTTAACAGAGAAATCTGCAACATGCCAAAAAAAAAAAAAAAAAAAAAAAAAAAAAAAATACATATTATAAGAAAGTTAGTTTGTGATGAAATTTATTAATATTTTGTGGTATGATTTTGACAGTTTATGAAATTTTGTTAAAAGGTAATGAAGTGTAAACCAGAAGCATTGGAGGTATACATGATAGCATCTCCCAAGGTACACACATTTTTTAGATGGGTGGCGTTCTCTCCTGTCTATATTTAGACTGGAGAGGCATTGTTTAGACCTGTGATGCCTACCATGGTCCGTTTTGTTGATCTGAACCATTTATTTTTTTAAATTTTTTGTATATATTATTCATATAAAAAATTAAGTCCATCCAATAATTGTGCATATTTATGTTTTCACATTTGTGTTAAAAAAAATGAAATGTCTATTTTTAAAAACACATTTACTGTTCATTTTTTAAAAAACAAACACAATAAAATGAAAATGTTATAATTATTGGATTAATCTAATGTTTTGTGTGAATAATATACATGAAGAGTCCTAAAAATAAACGGTTTGAATTATTAAAATGGGTCTGTAGTGACCCCTCACGCCCATATGATATCTCTCTAATTCAGATCTAGATTGGAGAGAACCTCTCCTTTTTTAGATATACATACCCTTTTTCGTAGGTATGTACAATACAAATTTTCATAAATAATTACAATGATTAGCAATTAACACCATAAGGTATGGTAACAAACAATTCAAAGCCTCATAACAAATCACACCGCAAAGATTGCTAACCAAAAAATCACAATTTCATAACTAATCATAAAATCTCATAATTGCACTGTCTTTTTTAGTACACACCTTCGTAATTAACACAAAAAGATTCATTATTGAAACAACAGTCTCATATATAATGTATATAGTAGCATTTCATTTTTTAATAAATGTCCCGCCAGTAACAACTATTAACAAGAGTCCCACTAATGACACTACAAGAAAAAGCGTTTTTGGCGACTAAAAATTCATTTTTCGTCGTTGAAAGTTGTATAATTGGCAACTAAAATGGATTTAGTCGCCAAAATTGAACCCTTTTGCCGACTAAAATAGTTTAGTCGCCGAATACCAGGCTTTTAGCGACTAAAAGGCTGTTTAGTCGCAGAATGTAGGGGTTTTAGCGACTAAAGGTTTTTTGGTAGCCAAAAGTGACAGTTTTTGCAACTAAAATAATTTAGTAGCCAAAAGTGACGGTTTTGGCGACTAAAAAACATTTTAGTGGCCGATTATAGGTGTTTTTCCGACTAAAAAAAGATTAGTCGCTGAAAATGAAGGTTTTTGGCTACAAAAAAAATTAGTAGCTAAAAACAGTGAATTGGCGACTAAAATTCAGTTTAGTAGCCGAAAGGACACGTTTTTGGCGACTAAAAACAGATTTAGTCGCCAAAACTACTATTTTTAATTTCAACTTGTTTTTTTACCGACAAAAAAATAATTAGTAGCCCAAAAATCATAGAATTGGCGACTAAATAATGGATTTAGTCGCCAAAAGTGGCCTAAAATTTTTTTTAATAAATAATTTATTTTTTACATAAATTATATTGAATTAAAATAATTATATTTATATATATTGTTTTGTATTAATACTGTCAATATATTATATAAATAATATATATTGTAAATATATTCATGTGATGCTGTAGTGGCATAGTGGAGGGAGTGTGTTGCAAAAAAGGTTGCAATGTGCAATGGTTGGGCACAGTTCGAAACTCAGAAAAACCAAAAAAAAGTGGTTTTTTTTTTTTCCGATGGAACACCTTTGGCGACTAATGTTTTAGTCGCCAAAAGTCTTGATTTTGGCGACTAAGCCGTTTAGTCGGCGATTGATTGAGTATTGGCGACTAAATTATTAGTCGGTAAATGTATGATTTTCAAAAGGCTAAAACACTATTGGCGACTAGCATTTTAGTCGCGAAAGACCTGTCTTTTGGCGACTAAAAAAATATTAGTCGCCAATGCCTACGCCGACAACGTATACGCGACAAATGTGGCGACTAAAGAATTTTGTCGGGGAAAGTCAAATTTCGACTTTCGGCGACTAAAAACAGACTTTTGGCGACTAAAAATTTAGTCGCCAAAAGTGACTTTTCTTGTAGTGTGATAATTTTAAGAGTTGTCAATAAAAAGCATAAAATCAAAATTTTTATAATTTCAATACATTTTTCATATATTTCAAATCACCTTCACACATTTAAATATAGTTTTTACACAATTTTTCAATAGCAACAAGGATTTCTTTTAACATTTTCCTTTTAACAAATCCGCAGATAGTTTTCCACTGTGGCAGCCTCATGCCTATGATTATCCCCATGATTGATAATATTATTACAAAACCCCACTTATACAGTAACAATAGTTTCTTCCCAGAGTAAAATAATAACAATGCCCCAATAACAAAAGGTTATTGGTGGCCAAAGAAAATGCCTCATATATATATATATATATATGTGGTGTTTCAAAATAGTCCTTCCATGCATTTTCCAAGATTGAGACTTGTTACCATCTCTAACAAAGTATTGAAATTTTGAGATGAGCTCCCCTTTGGTCCAACAGCCATGAGAGCCAGCTCTTTGAAACATCCAATTTGCTCCTTTAGTTTCCTCCCTCTTTCGTGCGACAAAACTATTTCAAGGGCATCCATTGTCCCACTTTTTGTGAAGACTCCACCCTCAACTCTCACACCAATTTTCCATACATTTTCCAGCATCCATGTGTTGATATGGTGATCCCCAAAGAATGGCCTACCGATTATCGGCACACCAGCTGCAATGCTCTCCAACACCGAGTTCCACCCACAATGAGTTATGAAAACTCCGGTTGAGATATGTGCCAAAATTTGTACCTGAGGTGCCCATGCCACGATTTTTCCTTGCTCACTTGTTCGTGTCAAGAATCCTTCTGGTAAATGCTCTTTCAATTTGTCTTCCATCGACCAAAGAAATGGAGTAGTGCTAGCTTCTAGTGCTTCGGCTAGTGCCACCAACTCATCAGGTGTCGGTTTTGCCACTGTTCCAAAGCCAATGTACGCCGCAGAGGTGGGTTTTCGCTTGTCCAGCCATGATATGCAGCCATAGTCGTCTGAATTGGATAATCGTGGCGGTGATGTGAGGTTGAAGGGGCCAACATTGAGGAATTTGAGAAACTTGGAGTTGAGATCTTTGTTGATTTCTGGGTCTAATTCCTCAAATGAGTTTATTAGAACAGCTGTTGCTTTAGGCAATGCTTGTCCCATTTTATGTTGCATGATTGAAAAGGCTGATTCTAAGTTCCCAAATAGGATTCCACTAGGCAAGTCACCAAGTCGTAGCTCTGGAAATCCTGGGACGAATTTCAGGATTTCGTTTCCGCGTCCTGCAATGCCTGCATTTGCATCCATATGAAGTTTGCAATCAGATGGATACTAAACCGTGGTCTTTACCTACTGTGTGGCACCATTTTGTAATATGAAATTGCGGGTAAATGAATTTGAATTCTTTGACTTTTATTTCTTTCCTAGTATGGTGCTTGTTGGGCTTAGTAGTTATTGACTTTCTTGACCAGTAGTTTAGTTGTAATATTTATCATATTTGTAATTACTTTGTTAGCTATTGACATAAATTAAAAAATAAAAAATAAAAAAATCATATAGATATTGAGAAAAAAAAATGTATTTGATAAAGTTTTTCTGCTTATTGACACAAAAAAAATAAAAAAGTAAAAAAATAAAAAATAAAAAAATTGCTAGAGGCCTTAAATGATATATATATATATATATCTAATTTTATTTATATTTCGGGACTTTTTTTTAAAATAAGTACTTATTGTATTATGTTTAATTCAATTATTGGGAAGAAAGAAAAAAAAAAAGCAAATACGACAAAAGTGTTGCAATTCCAATCTATTGTGTATATTGAAATTTAGTTAGCCAAATCAAAAGTAAATGAATATGATTTACAAATGTCAATTTTTGACAGTATTTTAAGATGTAAAAAAATATATATTATTTATTATTATTATTATTAAGGATTTGTTTGAAAATATATTTAAGGATGTACATCACAATTTCTGACAATCTCCTCTAGCCACTATCTCTTATTGATGACAATCATTTTTGGCCACCACCTTTTATCAAAAATCACCTTTGATGGTCAGCCACTATATCTAACTATCGATAACTAATTTCCACGACTACTTGCTTGTCGCAACCTACCACCATTTTCTATTGGCATCAACCACATTATGTGGCCAACAACATCTTTGGATCAATGTCTTTGGTAGTTAGTAACGTGCTCTACTTTTGATACCATATCTGGACTATTGATTATCACTTTCGGTCACCGCTTCTCCCAACTACCCTTTTACTTGTTTTTTAAATAAGTTTTTAAACATCTCTACTACATAGGTTTTGAGTTTTATCAAAGTACACGTAAACTATTGAATGTTTTCTGTGAAAAATAATAATAATAAACTTGCTATTTTTCAAAATAGAGACCACTTGATTGGGTGTTTTGTTAGGGGAAAGAGCTTGTCTCCAATTGTTAAAATCGGAAACAATCCTTCAGTGCAGACATGTGTTACTTCAAGATTACCGAATAATTTTCCATCATGCAGTTAAAGGCCTGGCTTGGTATATATAAAAAAAGTCAAAAAATTAAAAAGTTATTCAAAAAATTAAAAAGTTATTACTATTCACTAAAAAATATATATAAAAAAATTATTTTTACACTTAATTATTACAACCAGTGCTTGCTTCCCACAGACATGTCTTTTTGGAAAAAATTGCACAAGCGGGTGCACAAATAACACTGTGTTGTTCGACCCGTGGGAGCCAATCACGGGTCTCGTTTTGATAATTTGAACCGTCAATGTATAGAATTCGTCGAGTACTATACGTTTGTATAAAATCACGTTGATCGAATATCGCTAACTACATGATCAAATTAGTTTTATATAAAAAAAGGATGGTGTTATAGTTAACAGTTGACAAAAAAGCTAACACGATCAGATAGCTATCGATATCCGATTACCGTGATTTTTTATAAGCATACAGTACTTGACGAATTCTACACATTGATGGTTTCAATTAGCAAAACGGGACCCATGGTGGGGTTCCAAGAGCCGAACAACGCCGTCCAATTCAAGCACAAAAAGGAGGCAATTATTTCCTATCTCCTAATCCAATCCGCCCCTGCTCTGCCAGAATGTATGGGCTACATCGCTAACTTCTCGTATACACTTATTTATATAATTTTTTAATACATATTTTTTCGTAAAAAATCAAAAAGTTGACTTAAACATCTATATTTTTTTTTCAACTTTTTAATTCAAATAGACGAAAAATACACTTATTTAAGACACTCCAAACAACCCCTTTGGATCCCTCATTGAGCCTAAGGGATTTGATTGGATGATTCGTGATGAATCACTAAAAGAATTTGAGTCATTTAAAATACGAAGTCTTCTAAAAATTTTAAAGTGGTGGTATGTTTTACATGGTTCAAAAAAATAGCAACAGTAATAATAAAATAAAAAAATGACAAAATATGATTGGTTGGGCATAGAGCCATGTCGTGTGAAATTATGAAATGAAATTAAAAGTGATAATTTTGTAATATTTATTCTAAAAAAATAAAATAAAATATATATTTAAAAAGGGAGACTTATGTATAAGTGTTAATAGGTAGACTGTTCAATAAGTCCTGTGAGAATTAATGGCGTTTTTCATCAAGCACTATTATCAAACGTAACTAATTAATTTTCAACAACAGGTTGAAAATTGTCACAAAAAAGTCACTAATTATAAATTTTAGACACAGTTTAAAAAAATCGTCAAAAAAAAAAGTTATTAATTTTCAACTTTCAGCGACCATTTGAAAAATTCGTCACAGAAAAAAAAAGTCGCTAATTGTAAGTTTTTGAGACAATTTATAAAATCATGACAAAAAAAGTCACTAGTTGTCAATTTTTAGCGACATACAAAAAAATCATCATAGCAATTATTTTTAGTGATAATTTTATTAAAATTTTTTTTAATAACATTTGATGGGAATTAAGTTTAACTATTATGACCTATTGATAATTTACTCATTTAAAAATACATTTTCCATTTATTTGAAAACCAATACAATGAAATAGTATCCTTACAATTATCGAATTAATTTTATTTTATTTATTTGTGAATAATCTATACACACATGAATGAATCAAACTATCCAAAATGGCCTAAGATAGTGGTTCCAAATATGCAAAAACATTATTAGCAAGGACTAGGCTTTTCTCTGTTGTCTAAACTCGAGGAGTTCATTGTATATCTTGTTTCGATGATTTGAATTTAATTATTTTTTTGTATATTATTCACAAAAAAATAAAATTACAATTAAAATTAAAATTAATTAATGTAATAATTGTGATTCAATTTATTGTTTTATCTATTTTTAAAAATACATTTGCCGTCATTTTTTTGACACAAGTGTAAATTGAATAGACTATGACCGTCAGATGGATCTAATTTTTTATTTATTTTTATTTTTTTTGTGTAGATTCCATGATACACACACAAAAAAAACAAAAACTTCTAAAATGAATAAATCAATTATCGAAACAGACCTGTATTATGTTCCACAGGCCTAAACAGCATCCAACTCCTATTTACCAAAACAAGAGAGAATTGAAGAAGTGATAAATTATAATAAATGTGATAAATTTTACTATTTTAAATCATTAAAAATTTAATCGTAACACCACGTCACCTTGTCCTACCACCATGCATTCTAATGTGGTTGTGCTACGTTTCCAAGTCAGAATCACTGCCACTAGGGTTACTATTTCAAATACAACCTTAGAAAAATCTTATTGTCTTTGTTGACCGGACAAAACATTGTCCATTCAGTGAGATAGAAGTGTGAGTCTGAACTTTTCATGTCTAATATATCACGTCATCTATTGGTTGGTTGGGAATTTATAGGTTAGATTGGTAGTCTGATCAGATTGTTAATTCTTATTAGGTAATAAAAATATAATTTTGCCATCCAAGTATTTAGGTCATATTTGGTTTGGCTTTTAAAAAATTGTTTCGGAAGTTTTTTCTAAGAAAGAAAAAATTAGTTTCGTGAAGAAAATAAAAACTAATTTTAAATATTTAAACATTTTGCTGTTTATTTTTATCACGGTAGTTTTTTTTTTTTTTTTTTTTTTCGAATTTTGAAAATATTTCCTTGTGATATAGGTCTACTTGAATTTGTATTGTTGCCAGATAACTAATTCTAATTTGCATTAGGACATTTGATAAATCCATTATGTTGGGAAGTTTTGATTTTCTATTTCATATTTAATTCAAATTTTAACACTTGTAATTTTTATTGATGTTCTTTTTAATATTATGTATTGCACTTAGGAATATAAAATTAAATTTAAAAGTTTCAACCAAAAAATAAAATAAATTTATTTAATTTTTATTGATGTTTTATTTATTAAATTTTTTAGAAGTTATAGTTAAAAAATAAAATAAAATTTAAGACAAAATTCATTTTACCTCTTGCAGTGTGTGGCCAGAGCACTTTACCCTTCATTGTTCAAATATAGTTAGAAAGCTCTTATGTAGTTTTGGATTAAAGTGCAACCGTTAACATCGTTAACTGTAAATATGAAATGACTATAATACCCTCAAACCTATACCTTTTTTATTTTTTGGTTTCTCATTTCATACACATAATTTATAATATCTAACATTAATTCAATTAAGTCACATTTAATTATAAATTTTTAATTATTTATTGTAATTCTTAACTTTTAATTCTAATTTTATTTAATTATATGTCACGACCCAAACCCGGCCCTATGGGTTTAGCACCGTAACCGGCCTGTAATCCGAGATTACCGAAGGCCTGCTTAATAGTAGTACAATAAAACAGAGTACAGGGCCTGACGGAAGCCAATACAGTAATTAAACAATGCCCAATGAGCTGTGACAGTTTGTATGCAATAAGGTTTTCCATACATATATACATAATCAGTACAGAGCAGTATGCACAATATATACAATCATTCAGACTAGGGACTCCATCCCTTACATGACAGTACAGTAAACATTTAGTCTATACGATCCATTCGGTTATTACAGAACAGTAAGACAGTACAGAAGGGGGAATCCTAAAACACCCCTAAGCCTGAGCATGATAGGCTCGGAATCTCGCAGTGAGGCACAGTAGTTGGCTTGACAAAACTGGAGTAACCCTGACGCTTCTAGCCGCGGTCCGGTGCCTGAACACCTATATATATATATGAGCAGTGAGCTAAAACCCAGTGAATAACATAATGCGTAAAGAGGTTAAGAATGAATGTCCTTGCAGTATGAAAACAGTTCAGTTAAACAGTATTTCAGTTGTTCAGTCAGTACAGTCATATGTGGTACACCCATTAGCATAACAGTACAGTAAACGGTAGGTCTTAAAAGACCGAGCAATAAATGATGGCCATCAGTCAGTAACAGTAGTGGTTCCAACAAGGGAACCGACAGAGATCTCTGTAATAGTAACAGTAAACAGTAGGTACTAAGGATGCCACAATACAGTTCAGAATATAGGACATACATTCATTCAGTTAACAGTAATCAGTTCAGAAAACAGTACAGTTCAGTTGTTCAGAAGATAATCATTTGTGAACATATCTTTACACAATCGTTACTCACGGAGTTTGGGCTACAGTATGCTAGAGCGTGCCTCACTAGTCGCCAACCCTACACAGTCAACAGATTGAACACACTAAGCTGCACAGCTGGGAAAAATAATAACTTAATCCCTAATTTGCCTCGGTGTGTTCTGCATCTATGCCCTTAATAAGATGTCTTAAATTAGGCCTAAGAATGCCTAGAATGGGATGAGGATGCAAAGATATACTCAAAAAGCAATTTCAGAATTTTCAGAAAACAGAGTCCTGCTCGAGCGCAGGTTTACCCGCTCGAGCGGACATGCGACAAAGTTACATGCTCGAGCGTACTGTAAAAGTACTAGATGGGTGAAATCTCCGCTCGACGGGCGCTCGACGCCCGCTCGAGCTTGTGACACATGCCTCCGCTCGAGCGTCCAATCCTCCGCTCGAGCGGACTGTAAAACAATGCAAGATGCTGGATGCTCGGATTCCACGCTCGAGCGGCACTTCCTCCGCTCGAGCGGAAGTGCAAAATCTGGAAATTTCAAATTGCACCTCCAAGACAAAAACCAAATTGTTAACAACTCAAAACCGATCCTCTTGGGCTAATTTCTGGAAAAACACTTGTAAACACATGGAATAACATGATTCAAAACTCAATTTGAGAAATCAAAGCCCAAGGGTGTTTAATTCAAATCCAATCTCAAACCAATTTCATGAACATGGAGAACATGCAAACATGCATGAATTCAAATCAATTCAAAGCTTCAATTTGATGCTCTAAGGAGCCAATTGTTTCCAAAACATGATGAAATCATGGACTTAAACATAATTGTGAACATGCATGTAACATTTTGCCATGAGAACAACTCAATATCTACAATACAACCATGCATGCAAGGATTGAGCTTCAATTCAACAACAATGAACCAAAACATGACTTAGTTCTACAATGAAGCATGAATCATGCATGAATTAACTTAAAGACACAATCAAGAGGATGGAATTCATACCTAGGTTCCTTAATTACTAGTCTTGAGGTTCAATCTAGCAAGGACTCCTTTCAATTCCTCCAATTCCAAGCAATTCTAAAGATGAATCAAGTCTCTCACTTCCTCTCTCTCTAAATTCAGCTGAGCTCAAACAAGGCTGAGGAAAATGTTTTGATTCAAGTGTGGTGTAGCTCAATATGCTTAGGTAGTGGCCCACTAGATGGCTTTTTGGTAAATAAGTCAAGCTTGGGCATTTGATCAATATTTAATCTAATTTAATCATGCCTAATCAGTTTTCAGATAAATACACCATAAAATCACATTAATTATGAGGGTCAAGAAACATCAATCAATTCCCGGTTCGGCCGCCGATAAGGCCTTCAATTAGCAGTTTAAACATAAAACATGAACAGATCAAGTAAACAATCAAACAGATAGAATACAGATTAACATACATACTCAGTCAATTCAGTTCCAGTTTTCAGTCAGTCGGTTCAATACTTTAATCAGTTCACTTATCGGTCATAATCAGTTCAGTTTAACGGTAATCAATGTTTATCGGTAAGTAGTGGTGAGGGTTATTACAGTCTCCCCTCCTTATAAAGAGTTTAGTCCTCTAAACTCGAGTTACCTTCATTCTGGAAGAAAACAGGATTCAGTGGAAATAGTTCAGGGTATCTTTTAGCCATGTCATCTTCCCTTTCCCAAGTGGCATACACGCCACCATGGTTTTGCCAGTCGACTTTCACTAGCGGGATTTCCTTGTTTCTCAGTTTCTTGATCCGTCTGTTTACAATCTGTATAGGCCGTTCCTCGTAAGTGTAGTCATCGCTCAGCACTACACGGGTAGGCTCTATTACATGGAAAGGATCCCGGAGGTAGTGTCTCAACATAGAAATGTGGAAGACGTTATGCATATGCTCCATTTCAGGAGGAAGCGCAACTTGATACGCCACCGGATTGATTTTCTCAATAATCTCATATGGTCCGACGTACCTCGGTGCCAACTTGCCTTTGACTCCAAAACAAGTCTGGCCTTTCATCAGTGTCACTTTCACAAATACGTGATCACCCACTTCATACTCTCTGTCTCGTCTTCTGACATCTGCATAACTCTTCTATCTGCTCTGTGCAGTTTTTAATCTCTGTTGTATCAGTTTCACTTTCTCGGTTGTTTCATATACAATCTCGGGCCCAAGCAAAGGCCCATCTCCAACTTCTGCCCAGCAAATTGGAGATCTAGATTTTCTGCCATACAATGCCTCGAAAGGCGCCATGCCAATACTCGAGTGATAGTTGTTGTTGTAAGCAAATTCAGCTAAGGGCAAATGACTTTCCCAGTTTTCCTGAAAATCAAGGACACACATTCTCAGTAAATCCTCCAGAGTCTGGATGGTCCTTTCTGACTGGCCATCTGTCTGAGGATGATAGGCACTACTCAGTCTCAGTTCAGTACCCAATGCAGTCTGTAGGCTTTGCCAAAATCTCGATGTAAACTTCGAATCCCTGTCAGAAACAATGGACACAGGTACTCCATGCAGTCTAACAATTTCATCAATATAGAGTATAGCCAGTTTGTCCGCATTATAAATTGTCTTAACAGGTAAAAAGTGAGCAGATTTAATCAGTCTATCAACAATAACCCAAATCGAGTCCATACCTTTACTGGAGCGAGGCAATCCCACTATAAAATCCATGGTGATATGCTCCCATTTCCACTCGGGTATCGGTAAAGGCTGCAATAAGCCTGCGGGTCGTTGATGTTCGGCTTTAACTTGTTGGCAATGAAGACATTTCGATACAAAATCAACAATCTCTTTCTTCATTCCCGGCCACCAGAAGTTCAGTTTCAGGTCTTGGTACATTTTCGTATTCCCCGGATGGATAGAAAATCTTGAGTTGTGGCTCTCTTGCAGAACTCTTCTTTTCAGTTCAGTATCATTTGGTACGCACAGTCTTTCTTGAAATTTCAGTACATTATTCTCAAATTTGAATCCCGGTCTCGGTTTAGATTCTCTTTCCTCGATGATCTTTTCCAAGAAGTCATCCAGTTGCTGTTTCTCTTTAATCTCTTCAATCAGTGCCGGTTGAGCAGAAATAGCAGCTAAGGTTCCACCTTGTTCTCGCAAAACAATTTCAATTTCAGATTTTTCGAGGTCACAAAGCAACTCTCTCTGCCCAGTAAGCAAACAGGCTAAATTTCCAATCGATTTCCGGCTCAGTGCATCGGCAACGGTGTTGGCTTTTCCCGGATGGTACAATATCTGTAAGTCATAGTCTTTAATCAGTTCTAGCCATCTCCGCTGTCTCATGTTCAGTTCTTTCTGTGTGAAGAAATATTTCAAACTCTTGTGGTCGGTGTATACTTCACATGTCACCCCGTACAGATAGTGACGCCAAATTTTCAATGCAAATATTACTGCAGCAAGTTCTAAGTCATGGGTCGGGTAGTTCTTTTCATGCGGTCTCAGTTGTCGGGAAGCATAGGCAATTACTCTCCCATTCTACATCAAAACACATCCCAAACCCTTATGAGAAGCATCACTAAACACAGTATAACCATCCGTACCTGAAGGTAAGGTAAGAACCGATGCAGTCACAAGTTGAGTTTTCAACTCCTGGAAGGCAGATTTCCTTTGGTCAGTCCAGTCAAATGATATCCCCTTCTGAGTCAGTTGAGTCAATGGTAAAGCAATTCTGGAGAAATCTTTGACAAATCTTTTGTAATATCCAGCCAAACCCAAAAAGCTTCGGACTTCAGTCACGTTGGTTGGTCTAGGCCAGTTCACTAGAGCTTCGATTTTCTGCGGATCAACAGAAATTCCATCTTTGCTAACAACATGCCCCAAAAACATAACATGGTCAAGCCAAAATTCACATTTAGACAGTTTAGCATACAGTTTCTGTTCTCTTAGGGTTTGTAGGGCAAGTCTCAGATGATGTTCATGTTCTTCTATACTCTTGGAGTAAATCAATATGTCATCAATAAATACAACAATAAAATTGTCAAGGTATGGTTTAAAAATTCTATTCATAAGGTCCATAAATGCAGCTGGTGCGTTCGTGACTCCGAAAGGCATAACTAAAAATTCGTAATGTCCATACCTCGTTCTAAAAGTAGTTTTATCAATGTCATCTGATTTAACTTTCAACTGATGGTATCCGGATCTGAGATCAATCTTCGAAAATACTTTAGCACCCTGTAACTGATCAAATAGGTCATCAATACGCGGTAATGGGTATTTGTTCTTTACAGTTACCTTATTCAGTTCACGATAGTCAATGCACAGTCTCAGTGAGCCGTCTTTCTTCTTTACAAACAAAACAGGTGTGCCCCATGGTGAGGTACTAGGTCTGATGAACCTTTTGTCTAATAGTTCTTGCAATTGCACCTTCAGTTCTTTCAGTTCAGTTGGAGCCATTCGGTAAGGAGCTTTAGATACTGGCTGTGTTCCGGGAACCACATCAATAGTAAATTCAATCTCCCTGTCAGTCAAATCTCCTGGAAGATTATTTGGAAAAACATCTGGGAATTCTCTGACTATAGGAATACAGTTCACATTAGCATTATCATCAGTAGACACAGTCAATACAGAACACAGATATCCCTTACATCATTTTCTAATCAATTTTACAACTTTCACAGATGAAATCAAATACGGGGGAGGTACTACTCCAACCCCATTAAACACAAATTCAGGTAGACCAGGTGGATGGAAAACTACTTGTTTCGTTACACAGTCAATGGTGGCATGATATTTCGTTAACCAGTCCATCCCCAATATAACATCAAAATGGTCAATGTTCAATGGCAGTAAATCGATAAACAGATGTGCATCTCCAACAATGATTTCACAAGCAGGGTACATGTATGCACAGGTCATAGATCCCCCAACGGGTGATGATACAGCTAACAGATAATTCATAGGTTCTAAGGGTCTATTCAATTTACGCGAAAAAGCATGCGACACATAAGAATGCGTAGACCCCGAATCAATCAGTCCATAGCATTCTGAGTACAAATAGAGAGAATACCTGACACAACGGTCTCGGTATTCTAGACGTCTCCCGGTACTAGGGTGAACACTCGGCCCTGCCTCATAGGCTCTTTCCCGATAGCTTTGGGGTTCGATTTCGGTGTAACAGTTGATGCCGCTACGTTTGGTGTAGCTTTACCACTAGCTTGTGGAGCAGAGGGACAGTCTTTCACCATGTGGCCCACCTTGCCACACCTATAACAGGCTCCTGATATCTTGTAACAGACTCCCTTGTGATTTTTACCACACTCAGAACAGGGCGGTATTGTACGGTTTCCTTGACTAGACGTAGTCGTTGACCCCGTATTCTGTTTCCTATTCAATGGACTATGCTTGCCTTTCTTAAACTTAAAATTCTGCCTTTTTCCCCGCCATTCAGGCAATGGCGTTTCAGTTTTCAGTGCTTCAATGTTTGATTCAGCCATCAAGGCTCTGTCAAGAACATTTACATAATTCGGTAGTTTCAGAACGTTTATTCGGTCAAGAATTGCAACATTCAGGCCGCCTTCAAATTTTCTGGCCTTCTTATACTCAGTATCCACCATATGTGGTGTATATCTAGCAAGCTCAGTGAATTTTGTCTCATATTCAGCCACAGACATTGCTCCTTGTCTCAGCTGTTCAAACTCAGTTACTTTTCTGTCCCTAACACACTGAGGGAAGTACTTTTCAAAGAAGGCTCATTTGAATTGAGCCCAAGTCAGAACGGTATTTTCATCACGGACGACCATCCACCACCTTCTAGCTTCTTCTTGCAATGTAAAGGTGGCTAACAGTACCTTGTGTGCTTCAGAGCACGGGAAAACTTCAAACAATTTTTCAGTCTCCAGAACCCATGCTTCGGCTTTCAGCGGTTCTAGGCCTCCCTGAAGGACGGCGGTTTCATTTTGCTAAACTTATGGGTTAGTGCAATTATGTCCCCATCATTAGCATTCATATTTTGTACATTCACATTCACATTTTGTTCCAGTATAGCCGGAGGAGAATGAGGTAGGGGCTGTTGGTTTAGCTGTCGGTTCAGTCTTGCAGTTATCAGTTCCATCATTTGTTCTAGTCTGGCCATTCTGGCCTCAGAGGATGAGGATTCAGTTTCATTTGCAGTGTTTGCGTTATCCATTTCACTATAAGCAGTTATAACAGTTTTAAACATAAGTAGTCATTTGTTTAACAGTTTAACACGTTAGCATATATTCAGTCATAACATAACCACACACTTATCATGCTCATGAGATGCCCTAATTACCTTCCTAGGACACCCTATAGCTCATTTGGACATGTGTGTGCGGTATAACTCGTGGTAAGTATCGCTCTGATACCATTCTGTTGCGACCCAAACCCGGCCCTATGGGTTTAGCACCGTAACTGGCTAGTAATCTGAGATTACCGAAGGCCTGCTTAATAGTAGTACAGTAAAACAGAGTACAGGGCCTGGCGGAAGCCAATACAGTAATTAAACAATGCCCAATGAGCTGTGACAGTCTGTATGCAAAAAGGTTTTCCATACATATATACATAATCAGTACAGAGCAGTATGCACAATATATACAATCATTCAGACTAGGGACTCCATCCCTTGCATGACAGTACAGTAAACATTTAGTCTATACGACCCATTCGGTTATTACAGAACAGTAAGACAGTACAGAAGGGGGAATCCTAAAACACTCCTAAGCCTTAGCATGATAGGCTCGGAACCTCGCAGTGAGGCACAGTAGTTGGCTTGACAAAACTGGAGTAACCCTGACGCTCCTAGCCGCGGTCTGGTGCCTGAACACCTACATATATGTATGAGCAGTGAGCTAAAGCCCAGTGAATAACATAATGCGTAAAGAGGTTAAGAATGAATGTCCTTGCAGTATGAAAACAGTTCAGTTAAACAGTATTTCAGTTGTTCAGTCAATATAGTCATATGTGGTACACCCATTAGCATAACAGTACAGTAAACGGTAGGTCTTAAAAGACCAATAGTGGTTCCAACAAGGGAGCCGACAGAGATCTCTGTAACAGTAACAGTAAACAGTAGGTGCTAAGGATGCCATAATACAGTTCAGAATATAGGACATACATTCATTCAGTTAACAGTAATCAGTTTAGAAAACAGTACAGTTCATTTGTTCAGAAGATAATCATTTGTGAACATATCTTTACACAATCGTTACTCACAGAGTTTGGGCTACAGTATGCTAGAACGTGCCTCCCCAGTCGCCAACCCTACACAGTCAACAGATTGAACACACTAAGCTACACAGCTGGGAAAAATAATAACTTAATCCCTAATTTGCCTCGGTGTGTTCTACATCTATGCCCTCAATAAGATGTCTTAAACTAGGCCTAAGAATGCCTAGAATGGGATGAGGATGCAAAGATGTACTCAAAAAGCAATTTCAGAATTTTCAGAAAACAGAGTCCCGCTCGAGCGGACATGCGACAAAGTTACACGCTCGAGCGTACAATACCCCGCTCGAGCGTACTGTAAAAGTATTGGATGGGTGAAATCTCTGCTCGACGGGCGCTCGACGCCCGCTCGAGCTTGAGACACATGCCTCCGCTCGAGTGCCCAATCCTCCGCTCGAGCGGACTGTAAAACAGTGCAAGATGCTGGATGCTCGGATTCCACGCTTGAGCGGCACTTCCTCCGCTCGAGCGGAAGTGCAAAATCTGGAAATTCCAGATTGCACCTCCAAGCCAAAAACCAAATTGTTAACAACTCAAAACCGATCCTCTTGGGCTAATTTCTGGAAAAACACTTGTAAACACATGGAATAACATGATTCAAAACTCAATTTGAGAAATCAAAGCCCAAGGGTGTTTAATTCAAATCCAATCTCAAACCAATTTCATGAACATGGAGAACATGCAAACATGCATGAATTCAAATCAATTCAAAGCTTCAATTTGATGCTCTAAGGAGCCAATTGTTTCCAAAACATGATGAAATCATGGACTTAAACATAATTGTGAACATGCATGTAACATTTTGTCATGAGAACAACTCAACATCTACAATACAACCATGCATGCAAGGATTGAGCTTCAATTCAACAAGAATGAACCAAAACATGACTTAGTTCTACAATGGAGCATGAATCATGCATGAATCAACTTAAAGACACAATCAAGAGGATGGAATTCATACCTAGGTTCCTTAATTACTAGTCTTGAGGTTCAATCTAGCAAGGACTCCTTTCAATTCCTCCAATTCCAAGCAATTCTAAAGATGAATCAAGTCTCTCACTTCCTCTCTCTCTAAATTCGGCTGAGCTTAAACAAGGCTGAGGAAAATGTTTTGATTCAAGTGTGGTGTAGCTCAATATGCCTAGGTAGTGGCCCACTAGATGGCTTTTTGGTAAATAAGTCAAGCTTGGGCATTTGATCAATATTTAATCTAATTTAATCATACCTAATCAGTTTTCAGATAAATACACCATAAAATCACATTAATTATGAGGGTCAAGAAACATCAATCAATTCTCGGTTCGGCCGCCGATAAGGCCTTCAATTAGCAGTTTAAACATAAAACATGAACAGATCAAGTAAACAATCAAACAGATAGAATACAGATTAACATACATACTCAGTCAATTCAGTTCCAGTTTTCAGTCAGTCGGTTCAGTACTTTAATCAGTTCAGTTTAACGGTAATCAATGTTTATCGGTAAGCAGTGGTGAGAGTTATTACATTATATTTTAGATCACTCCTAAATATTTAATTATTTATTGTAATTCCTAACTTGTAAATCTAATTTTAATTTAATTTAATTTTAGATCAATTTTTAATTATTATTCATCTTATATTTTTATTTAATTATATTTTAAATCAATTTATTTTATATTTTAGATTAATCCTTAATTATATTTTAATTTATTTTATTTTAATTAACATATTAATCTAATTTTATTTGGGGAAATGGGGGTAAAATTATCTTTTTGTTGTATTAATTTCACTTTATTTTTTTAGAAAACAAAACTCACTCTCAAAAATTGTGTTTGTGATACATATTTCGTTAGTTTGGGCAGAAAAACTAACGGCGATACTTTAATCCAAAATCACATGAGAGGTTTCTAGCTATATTTGAACCATAAGGGGGTAAAGTATTCCAACCCCAAAATATGAAGGAGTAAAATGAATTTAACCATAAAATGTATAAGTTAGATTTAATATTTCTATTACTTAGTAAACAATGCAAAAGAGAAAATAATCTTTTGAATATTTATCATTTTTCATAATATCTCAACGAAACATATTTCAATAAGATAGTCATTTTCTGACATCTAATCTCATGATTAAACAAACATGGGATACACATCATTTATAATCAAATAGTCCATGGACTATGTACATTATAGGATTAATAGTCCAATGGATTATAGTCCCTTCTTTTTCAGTTTGTCCAAACAAACATGTCTTACGTTCTCTAAGTTTTATCTCAAA
This sequence comes from Camellia sinensis, assembly GCF_055761805.1. Taxonomy (NCBI): domain Eukaryota; kingdom Viridiplantae; phylum Streptophyta; class Magnoliopsida; order Ericales; family Theaceae; genus Camellia; species Camellia sinensis. The sequence goes on along the minus strand of NC_138964.1, from coordinate 24,117,872 downwards.
AATAAAATAAATGGTATACATTTAAAATGAAAAATGTTATAGTACACAACCCTCAAAAGATGTGTACCATATACACTCATGTTGCACATTTTTGTAGTGTGTTACACATTTTTATAGTAAATATTACGTAGTTTTCTTAGTAGAGTGTCATCAATTTTTAGATCAAAAACGAGATTACACATTTTTGTCATAATGTTCCATATTTTTTTTGTTAGAAAATATTTGGATAAAAAAATTTATAATATTATCACAAAAACAATAATTTTCTAAATAAATATATACTAGTGTAGAAGGCCCACACAAGGTCCGGGCTACTATGGCCTTTGATTCCAATATTTTATTGAGTTTACTAAATGAAACAAAATAATATGAATTTTTTTTAAAAAATATTTTATGTTTGATTCACTCGAAAAATAATAAAAATACATTGAAAAAGAAATAATAATTATTCCATAAAAAGATAAAAGAATAATCATTTCATTCTATTACACCTCCTTTCATTCCACTACTTGAACTTTTTCCCCAAAAATAAGATTATTTTCATATGAAATTGAATAGAATAAATGATTAAATATACTATAGAAATTTTAATTTCTATTAAAAGGTACAATTATAGAATCAAAAAATGAGATAAATTTTTAGTTCAAATAAGTGAATTTTTTTTATTAAGTTTGATTATGATGGAATAATCGAATGGTATTAGTATGCGCCAATGATAGTGTGGTATCATCATTAAATTTTGATTTGATTTAATTTAAAAAAAATTATTTTTAGACCCGTGCATGGCACGAATTATTATTATGAAAAATTTAATTTTTAAAATGCAAATCTTCTAAGACATTATTCTATTTGATTTGATTTTTTAAAAATTATTTTTTAAATGACTTTTCCTTTGTTTTAATAAATTTTTATATATTTTATTCAATTTTTTTTAGCATTTTAATTGCAGATACATCTTAATTGACTAATCTATTGAAAAAGGGTAAATTACAAACACACCCTTAAGGTTTGCTTAAAATATATATTGCCCCATCCAATTTAAAAATTACAAATACTCCTGTAAAAAAAAACTTATTTAACAGAATTAATTAATAAAATAAAATTTTTAATTGCTCTACTCAATAATAATAAAATTAACTGAATTATTAATTGAATAAATTTTTGACATCATTAAAAATTGTTAATTGACTTGATGATTTATTAATAAAAGGGATTATTTGCTATGGAATTAGAAATTTCAAGGGTGTGATGTAATTTTCAAAATCACATGGAATAATTTGTATTTTACGCAAAACTCAGGTGGTATATTTGTAATTTACCTTAAAAAAATCACTAAAAACAAATGAAAATCTAAACAAAGTTAAAATTTTTTAACTCAGGTGGTATAAATTATTAAGACAATTAATAATTTTTAATAACATGAGAAATATTTTTCAATGAACAATTTTGATAATTTTATTGTTGTAGAGGAGAGTAGTTAGAAATTTTACTTTCTTTGTTTGTTCTGTTAAATTTAAAATTCTATCAAGGGGTAGTTGTAATTTCTAAAATTATAGAGGCAATTTATATTTTAAACAAATCTTAAGGGTATATTTACAATTTATCCAAAAATAAACTTTTTATGTTTTATAACTGATCAAAATTCTTTACATAATTATAAGAAATCCTTCATTCAAATTAGGCTAGGTTTGGTATCCTCTAAAAAATTTAAAAAGTTAAAAAGTTAATATCTTATTAAAGTCACATCATTTTATTTAAGTCACATTATCTCCCTATCACATCACTTCAAACCCAACTTATATTTCATAAAAAAATTAAAAAGTGCACTTATTTAAAATATCCCAAACAACTTTTTAGCCCCATCAATATTGATAAATAATATAATAAAAAAAGTAAATTTGAAAAGTTAAGGTATAACCCGGCATTGGTAAATAATACCGAACCAAAGTAAAAAGTAGTAAAATAAAAAGTAAGCCCAATCCGCCTCTTATTAGTATAGATATTTATTAACTTCTAAAAAAGAAAAAAAACACAAATACAGGGCAATTACGGTAAATTAGGGTATTATTTGACGTTCTTTATATTAGCATATATTTTTTATTATTTTATTTTTTTTAAATCATATTACTCATTTATTTTTTTATATATTTTTTATAAAAAATAAAAAATATATTTATTTAAATTAGTCCAAATAACGTAAACATAAGGACAAAAACGAGCCACGTGATTCCATTAAAACAAAGGGTACTTCCAACAGAAATGGGGGGAACAACACAATCCACATTAACCCAATGCAATTCTTATACTATAAGATATATATATATATATATACATACATATAATATAGTTGCACATGCTTCAGCTACCACCACGCCACTTCCCAACCCAACCACCATTCTCACTTTCGTTAGTCAACCAAAACCCATGGTCTTGTTTGGTTTATTAAAATGAATTAAAATAAAATGTAATAATATTTTAATTAATTTTTTTATGATAGGATTATTTTTTATAATAGTGAATAATAATTATATTTGTAATATATTGTTCATTATTTTTTTAATAAATCAAACATGAAAATAGAGATTTGGGGGAAATATTCATACTATTACGTTTCATTCTAATAAATCAAATATTATCTTAGGCCAAGTTTGGCAATCCAAAAATAATCCATCTTTTTATCTTTTTTCCATCACATCACCTCTCTATTTTTTTGTACATTTTTTCGTAAAAAGACAAAAGTACACTTATTTAGGTCATCCCAAACAATCCCTTAGTGTACTACCGTTACATTATTGGAGGTGGATTTCTTTCAATCCATAATCTTTGTACGGCGTTGTTTAGTGAATTTATATATACATATATATTAAGGTATATATATATAAATTGAAAACACTTGTTAATATATATTAGGGTATACATTTGGATCTCTCTCTCTCTATATATATATATTTGTGTATGATAAAAAATACTTTGTAATGTTTAAATTTAAATATTATTAGCTCCATAACTGTAACATTTATATAATATTCATTAGACAAATAAAAGATTAAAATTTAATCGATTATAAAATCTGAATAGATATTTGTATAGAGTTGGGAAAACACATGCAAAATTTGTTCTTCTATTGATCAGATGATGATGATGAGATAGAAAATTTGCACAGATAAAATTTGGATAGATAGAAAATTTGCACAAAATTTTTTTGAATAGACAGAAAATTTACATAGAAAAAATTGAACAAATAGATAAAAAAAAATGAACAGATATATAAAAAAATTGAATAGATAGAATATAATTTGAATAGATAGTCAACGAAAATCAAACAGATAAAAAAAAAAGCCCATGGGTAAAATTAAAAAAAACCAAATGTCTTTTAGGATTTCTTACCAAATTATTTCACAAAGTGTGAATATCTCACCAATAAAAAAAAATTTTAAAAAAAATCACTAAACCTAATGTCTTAAACAATTGTTAGAGTAGATTTTTCACCAATTTTCTCTGTTATATATATATATATATGATAAAAATTACGTATATATGTAGAAATCACTCTGTATTTAAAAAAATTATGAGACATACTATATTACATGTGAAACCACATGAGAAGTAAAAATTTAGTAAAATAAATCGATGATATATAACAGCCTTGTTTTATTTTTTAAAAAACTCCAAATGCAATTTTTTTTTTTTTTTGCCATACAATTAGATTTGGAAGTATAAAAATAAATACAATTTTAGATAAAAATAAATATAAAAAAATATAAACATTTATTATAATTAATATAAAAAGGCCTTATTTTAAAATTTTGCCGTAGACCACCATTTGAGCCGCCACTAAGCATTACGTTATATATATATTTCACTATCATGCATATATGTATTGTGTTTATAGAAAAAAATAAAAATAAAAATAAAATAACATCACTATTTTTTGGTTATATAACATGGTCAAACCTAACTCAACAAAATTGAAAAACCCAAATCCAAAGTTAAAACCTTGTTTCTCAATCTCAATTGCAACTTCAAACCTAACATCAAAAGCCCCAAATTTTGAACGAACTTGCACTCTGTTTCCATTTTAGGTGTTCTATTTTTAGTTGCCTTCTAGCCAACTTGTAACATCTTTGCTTTCCTTGGATTTGTGTCTCTATCATGAACAATTTAAAAAAAAAAAAAAGTCACTTTTTTTTTTTTTAACAATAAAATAAATAAAATAAAGGAAATGATATTCACATTCCAGTTTTAGTATGTTACACACCATGTGTTTGACACCTAAATTTCATTGAACCGTGGCAATATTATTTATGTATATTTTTTCTTCTTCTTATGCTTTTGTTTTATTTATGCAATAACAGGTATAGTGGAAAATATAGACGAAACTCTCAAGTTCATCCCAGGATTGTCGGCAGTCCCCGTGGACGACTTACTAGAATCGTCCTTGGAAACCTAGAATCAACGATTACCCGAATGCTTCATAACATGGGACCAAAGTTGCCAAAGGCTACAGCAGTGGTGCTGAACGCCTTCGAAGAGCTAGAGCCCGCCATCGCAAATGATCTGAAGTCGAAGTTGCAAAAAGTGCTCCACGTGGGCCCCTTAACCCTATCATCCCCAGCCCCATCAGACTCCGATGAGATTGGCTACCTCTCGTGATTAAACAGCCAAACCCACTTCTGTTATGTATGTTAGCTATGGCACCATAACAACCCCACCGCCAAATGAGGTTCTAGCATTGGCAGAAACATCAGTTTCTAGTAAAGTTCTGTTCCTTTGGTCGCTCAGAGACCACTGGAGACACCTATTGCCAGAAGGGTTTGTTGAAAACATGGTGGCATTTGTGAAAGTGGTTTCGTGGGCTCCACCATTGCAAGTTTTGTCCCATCCATCGGTTGGTGTGTTTATAACGCTTTACGAGTGAAACTCTATTTAACTACTTCAACCCTGTCACTTGTTCTGCATTTGAAAACCCACACGTGTCATCAATCTTGTAATCCTTGCTCATACCACATATTAGATGATCTCTTCATGTTTGGACATGTTTATCGATAAACAGAAATAGTTTTTGGTGGCAACACCTTCCTCTTGGGACAAAACAAGTTCCGAAGTGCTCGTCATTCCAATTTTCGTAAACACTCCACCCTCAACCCTAACCCCAATTCGCCACGCATCCTGTACCATATGACTATTCAACGTTTGATCTCCAATGAACGGCTTACAAATCATTGGCAAGCCCCCGATGATGCAGTTTCATATACAGTCAAAGCAGAGGCAGTTTCTTCTATTGATATGCCTGAAAATGTGATGGAACATAGCCAAGTGTGGCTCAAGAGTAGAGCCATGAGTTTAGGGGTATGTTGATGCAGGGCACGTGGTTTATTCGCACAGATTGAAGAGAAGGACAAGGCTACAACAGAGGGAGTAGTTATAGGCAGTTGTGGAGATTATAGGCAATTATTCAAAGAAGTGGAAGTAACTTGCTTCATGATGGAACACGTGGCAACGTATGGACAGCATGACCAGTGGCATAAAGGCTGGGAATTCGAAGGAGGACAAGACAGAAAAATCAACTCATAACCTGAGAAATCTAGGAATAATCTAATGTATCTAGGAGTAGTAGTTCTTGTAGTTAGGAGTAGCAGCAGCAGTAGTAGTTAGAATTTATAGTTTGTGTAAAGTTCTGTCGATTGTAGTTAAAAGACTTGTAATTTGATCCTTGTGGTTAAAAAGACAAGTTTGATTACTATCAGTAAATTTCTAGTTGTATTTACTTCGTTTTTTCAAGAAATAAACCTCCAAAGAAGTCCTTGAACCTATCAAGGCATTAAGACACTCAATCACATTGCTTGATCCTGTTGTTTGTGAAAACTAGTTTGTTTGTTGTCTATTGATATAACAGTCCAAACCAGATTTTTGCTAATATATTTTGGCGCACCCAGTGGGACATTGTCTAATTTGGAGTGATGGCTAAGAAGAAGCAAACTGACTAGTCCCTAGGGATGCATGAGGACCCTGGGAAAAAACCCTTCGATGGCATTGACCCAGGGGTAGGATATGGTGAAGAAATCAGTGACAATGCAAAGGACAGCCATTCAGTGGCTGGTCAAGATGAAGGCCAAAGTTATGGCCACAATGCACCCCTGGAAGGCCAGACAAGTGGCTCTCTAGTAGATGTTAGAAAAGCGCTGGTTTTGCATGTGAGTAAAGTACTTTTAAGTCTGCCTCCACATGAAAAATCAGGCTTCGATTGATAAAGTCCTTGCTAAATTTGAAAAGTATAACATCAAACAAAGTCAGTCAAGGCAACACAGAAATAAAGTCTATGGGAGTCAGGTAAACCTTGGTCCTTCTTTAACTCCACAAACCTGCAACTAAACATGTGTCATTTCATAGACCTCCTACACTCCAAGAGGAGTATGAGGAGAGAATTAATTCAAACCTTGTCTTTGAGTTTAATGGGATGTAAGGATACCCACCAAATTTAGTTTTTCATTTTAATAACAATGACATGGGGCCAAGACCTAGACCTGGGGGGCAACAAAGGCCTCCAATGCATGCACATCATACATACGAAGGCCTTAGAGATGGTAACCATAACATAATGGACCAAAGGGTAAGGCAACCAGCGATGATAGGGCCCCAACATGTTTAGGAACCTAAGTACCAACAACCTTATCATGAGTTAAGGGGATGTAGGCTTTCTCCATTCCAACAAGACCTGCGACAGCCACCCTATCACCAACCACCACACCCAGAACCGCCATATCAACTATATCAACAACCACAATATCAACCACCACTCCCATACCAACCACCATATCAAGCACAACATCAATAACCTAATGTTGTTGAACCAAGGCCTAGAGGGCCTGGACCTCCTCCTTTATAACAAGATTTTTATAGAGGGGGGCAACAACAAGTGCAGATGGGTCATGACCCTATGCCAAATAGACAGCATATCATTAATAGCATATAAGAATTGTATGGCTTAGGCCTGAGAAGGCCAGATAAGCCAATGTTCAGGAGTCCTTACCCTCTATGGATAGAAACAAACCCCATTCCAAGGAACTATAGAATTCTTGAGTTTACCTTGTTTATAGGGAAAGAGGCAGTCAACCATAGAACATGTAGGTAGGTTCATACTTCAATGTGGCGAACCTGGTTATGACGATAATTTAAAACTGAAATTTTTTCCTTATTCTCAATCTAAGGTGGCATTTATATTGTTCATTAACTTGCCAGAAAATTATGTCCATACTTGGCAAGAGATGGAAAGTCAGTTTCATGCTCAATTCTTTAGAACTGAACCTGAGGTGACAATGGTGGACCTACCAAAATTTAAACAAAAATAAAAAGAAAGTGTAGAACATTATATCGACTGGTTTAAGAAAGCTAAAAACAAATGTCATGTGTACATGCTTGAAATAGTAGTCATAAGACTAGCCCAGAATGGTTTGGACTTTGAGCTTAGGAAAAAATTTGAAGGCATGATGTTTAGAGACTTATTTGAATTTTCCTCAAGAACAACTAGTTATGAGGCCATTCTCAAATAAGAACAATGTAGCCTCACTAGGGACTTATTACCAAGAGGTTGAGTTTGACATAAAAGTTGACATAGATGTTGCGTAAATAATAGGGAAAAAACCAGTGATTTGTGAAACATTACAGAAGGCTGACAAGCCTGTGAGTATGCCAACAACACAGCTAGCCAACAAGAATGTGGTTGTGTCGAACAGACAGTATTCTTTTGATCTATCAAAAACAGATGCACTGTTTGACGAGTTATTAGCAAACAAGTTTTTAACTTTGACTTCTGACCACAATATTCCTAGAGAAAGGGATAGGGTTGGCAAGGAATACTGTAAGTGGCATAACTTTTTTAGACATTCTACTAATAACTGTGTCACATTTCAAAATTGTATACAGGACTTAATCCAGAAAGGAATGCTGAAATATGCTGAAACAGATAAGGGGGTCATGGTAATTGATAGTGACCCATATCAAACATGGTAGCAACTAGCCTCCAGTCGACTAACCAAAAGAAGAAGGGGAAGAACCCTAGAGTTCTCCTGGTAGAACTAGAAAAACTCCACAAAGAAATAGTTGAGAAGGTTGCCGAGGAGGCAAAAGGAAAGAAAGTTCAAAAAGAGCCTAGTGAGAGGTTTATTTGTTTTAGATATAGCACTGAAAAAGAAAAAGCCAAGGCCATTGTGATAGACGGAATTCAAAAAATTGGAAAGGATGTTGGCCTCAGGTTCAATACTATGGAAAGTGGTGACTTACAGATATTTGATGATGATTATATGTTTTATGATGGGTCAAATCCAGGGTTATTTGGCCCTACAGAGAATTGTGGTAAGGATGATGCTCCATTTTTGTTCCAAGGAGCTCCTGTTCATCCATGCTTTGGTGGATCAAGTAATATAAGGGCCATACTAAAACAACAAAAGGGTTCTACGCTGTATGGAAACCCAAAGGTACTGATAAGGCCATACATTGGCCAGTATCAGCAATTTGAGACACCACATAGTGGCCATCAATAGACTGGAAGGCTATATGGAGGGCAACAACAGTTTGTGAGACCATTTGGGGGACTTCAACAACAGTATCGTGGCCCAAGAATAATGCTAGATATGCAACCAGTTCAACCAAGGATGGTAAAGCCTCTAATACCACCCCATCTAGGATGGCAAGGAGTAACTCATCCAAAGTTTCCTATGGGTAGTTGGAGACCAATGTGAGAGACAAAAACTCAAAAAAGGAGGAAACAAAGGAAGTTCCAGCCATGATGTCTAAAGTTGCAGAAGATAAGCCAACTAGGAGGCAGGACTTAATATGGACTAGAGATAGATTGGTTTTTGTTTCTTTAGTTAAGGAGATGAAGGGGTCAACTTCTAGGGCCCATTCAGTGCAACCAGTTCACAAAAAAAACAATTGACAAGCCTGCTGAGAAGCTCTCTAAAAAAGCTTTGTTGAGGCAGAAGCTGAAAGAGTTAGAACTAGACTTGATGTCTGATGAAGATGACAAAGATGGAAAGATGTGGCAATGAACGAAGTTCAAGGCCAGGAATTGGCTGCTGTTAACATGGTGAATTCTAGTGAGGAAATTAAGGAGGAAGAAGCCAAATCAAATAGTTCTGGTGGTGATTTTGGTGAGAAGTTGGTTGCCATTCAATTTGATTCTTTGCCTTCTTCTAAAGAATGTAACATGATTATGGCCATTCCTCAGAGGTTCCAGGCCAAGCCAGGCTAGCCAGATGAGTTGGTAGGTGATGTGGAAGATCTAATTGAGCTAATGCTTCAGATAGCAATGATTGAGGCACAGTCCAAGCCACTGAGGTCGATTGTGGTGGTTAGGTCTATTGATGGGGAAAAGGTTATGCTGCAAAAGCCAAAAGACAAACTCATTAAGCATCCAAGGCCTTTATATGTTAAGGCCCACCTTGATGGAATACCAGTGGAAAGAGAGTTGGTGGACAACGGAGTTATTGTCAACATTCTTCCTTTAAGAACACTGGAAGCTATTAGGAAGTCTGTCAATAACCTGTTTCCCACTGATGTTAATATAAGTGATTTTATCGGTGGGTCATCTAAGGCCAGAGGAGCAGTGGCCTTACAGCTTCAGGTTGGTTCCAGGTCTATGGGAACAACTTTCTTGGTGATAGACTCCACCTCTAACTGCAATGTGTTGCTGGGTAGAGATTGGATAACACCTCAATGGGTGTGTATCGTCTTCTTTGCACTAGGCTCTGATCTTTCTAACCAGTGGTAGTCACAGCAACCAAGGAAGAATGGAAATGTACTGGGCAGATGCAAATCCTTTTATTGCTGATGTTAACAATATAGAGGATGTGCTGTATGATGAGGATTTGAGTCCAGTTGTGATTGATGAAGAAGAGGTCAAGTCCGAAGGGAAAGGCTTGACTAATGATGAATTCAAGGCCTTCATTGAGGAAGGTTTCAAACAGATAGGCCAGGAATTGGCCAGGCCAAGCCAAGCCTTATGCAGAAGCAAAAGAGGCCTGTGATAGAGCAAGTTGCTGAAGATCAAGAGTGATGTGGATCTAAGTGACCGAAGAAAACAAGTTGGATGAGACAGCTATTGTAATTAGATCTACTTTTTCTAGGCTTTTTAATTTCTTTTTAGAAAGTAAGTTTAGTCCTAAGTGGCTTCCCAATTGTTTCGGGGTAGAATGTGTTATCGACAGTAGCCCATTGAGTTATAAAGAGGTGTAACTGGAACATCTAAAGGCTGCTCTGCCAAGCTTGATGACCTCAAGGCAGATGTACAGGACCCTTTAGAAGAATTTAACTTAGGGAGTAAGGCCTATAAAAGGCACATCTATGTAAATGCTAAACTATCTAATGAATGTAAAAGAAATGGTTTTCTTTCTAAGTATGTTGATTACTTAGCATGGAATTATGAAGAAATTCATGGATTAGATAGAACATTGGTGGAGCACAGACTTCCAATCAAGGGGAATTTCCTTCCTTATAAGCAACCCCCAAGAAAGATAACTAATGAAGTCATCTTGTTAGTCAATAAAGAGATTGAGAGATTACTCAAAGCAGGTTTTATTATAATAGTCAGATATGTTGAGTAGCTGTTTAATATTGTACCTATTGTAAAGAAGAATGGCAAGTTGAGAGTGTGCATAAATTTTAGGAATTTGAATCTAGCAACTCCCAAGGATAAATATCCGATGCTAGTGGCTGACCTGTTAGTGGACTCAGCAGCCAAGAGCAAGATTTTGTTCTTTATGGATGGATATGCTGGGTATAATCAGATTTTTATTAATCTAGAGGATACCCATAAAATAGCCTTCACATGTCCTGTTGCTTTGGAAACATTTAAGTGGGTGGTCATGCCTTTTGGATTGAAGAATGCAAGGGCAACATACTAAAGGGCAATGAATTTTTATTTTTCATGACTTGATTGGGAAATACTTACAAGTCTAAATTGATGATGTAGCCATCAAATTTGACAATTTTGATGAGCATCTGGACCATTTGCGACAGACATTTCAAAGAATAAGAGTTTACAAACTCAAGATGAACCCTTTGAAATATGCATTTGAGGTAATTGCTGAGAATTTCCTAGGTTTTTTAGTGCACCATAAAGGGATAGAAGTGGATACTAATAAGGCTAAAGCAATTCTGGAAGCAAAGCCTCCAACCAACAAAAAAAAAATTGCAAAATTTTCTTAGAAAAATCAATTTTTTGAGAAGATTCATAGCTAATTTGGCTAAGAAAACTTAAGCATTTTCTCGTTTGACAAAAATCAAGTCAGAACATGATTTTAAGTGGGAAACATGCTATCAAGAAGCTTTTGATTTGCTCAAAAGATATTTAATAAACCCCCAGTGCTTATCTCCTTAGTGATAGGTAAGCCTTTGAAGTTGTACATTTTAGCTTTTGACTTGTCGATTGGTTGTTTATTGGCTCAAGAAAATGATATGAGTCATGAGCAAGCCATATATTACCTAAGTAAAAGGTTAAATGATGTTGAAACTAGGTACAGTTCTGTTCAGAAGTTGTGTTTGACACTTTATTTTGCAGCTATTAAACTTAGGCATTATATGCTGCCCATAGAAGTGTTTGTGATAGCACAAACAAATGTGATTAAGTACATGTTATCCAACCCAATCCTGAAAGGAAGGCAAGGCAAATGGATCTTAGCACTAACTGAATATTGTCTCAAGTATGAGCCAAAAAAAACAGTCAAAGGGCAAGCTTTGGCTAATTTTCTGGCAGAACACCCTTGTGTATCTGTTGATTTAGATTTATATAAAGTAAATATGGTGGAGAATGAACTTTGGAAGTTGATGTTTGATGGCACAAAGATAGATGAAGGGGTTGGAGGCAGGTGTTGTGCTAATTGCACCAAATATGCAAATGTATCAGTTTGTTTATCAACTGGAAGAGCAGCATATTCAGTTTTGTAATCAAGCTGAATATGAAGCCTTGATAATTGGCCTAGAGTTGGCCATCGAATTCAAAGTCAGAAGCCTTCAAGTCTTTGGTGATTCACTGTTGGTCATTAAACAGGTCTAAGGAGAGTTCAAATGTGTAAGTGGTGCTCTAGAGAAATATTTAATTGAGGTCAAATGGTTAACCAATTTCTTTGACCACATCACATTCACACATAGATATAGGCTTGAGAATAAAAATGCCAATGAGATGACTCAAGCAGCTTTTGGTTTGAAAATTCCTAAAGGAACCCCAAGAAAGGGTGATTAGAATTAGGAGAAGAAATTTTTCTACACTTAGGGACAAATGTAGAAATTTCTTGCCAGTTTTCACTTTAGATGTGACAGATGAAGATTGGAGGTTTCCTTTAATAAAGAACCTGTCGAATCCTAATGAGGGGAGTAACAGGCAAATAAGATATCAAGCCCTAAACTATGTCATTATGGGTGATGACTTATTTAGAAAAGCACATGATGGTTTGACTTTGTTTCGCATTGGGTAGCAAAACCAAATGAAAACTATGGCTAAGGCGCATGAAGGTATCTGTGGGGCCCATTAGGCTGGTGATAAGATTAGATGGCTAATCCATAAGTATGATTATTTTTGGCCATCTATAAGAAAATATTGCATAACATATGCAAGGGGATGCCAGAATTGTCAAAAGCATGACAATGTCTAAAGGGTGCCAGCCACAAGTCTTTATTCAGTTGTGAAGCCTTGGCCATTTAGAGATTGGGCTATAGATTTGATAGGGCAAACTTTTCCATCTTCTTTAAAAGCACATTCTTACTTATTAGTGGTGACTAATTACTTTACTAAGTGGGTAGACGTAATGCCATTAAAGGTGGTGACACAGGCTCATGTCATTGAGTTCTTAAAAAGAATGTGATTCATAGGTTTGGTTTGCCCCAATTCATTACTGTTGATCAAGGCATAATGTTCAATGGGGATGAGATTAAAAGATTTGCCATGGAATATGGTTTTTAGATATTGAATTCTTCACCCTATTATGCCCAGGCAAATGGGCAGGCTGAGGCAACAAACATGATTGTCAAAAACACTTGGAAAGGATGATTGAGGACAATCCTAGAGATTGGCATAATCTCCTATCAGAAGTACTTTGGGCTTACAGAAATTTAAAAAAGAATAGCATAGGTGCAACTCCATATGAGTTAGTATATGGGCATAATGCTGTGTTGCCCTTAGAAGTAACAGTGAGGTCTAGTCGATTGGCCAGACATTTGGATATCCCTATGGATGAATATGCTGAGGCCATGTTGATTAAGTTGTAAGATTTAGAGGAAAAAAGGATTGCTGCATTTAATCATTTGATAGCTTAGAAAAAGAAAGTTGAGAGGAACTATAACAAGAAGGTAAAGAGTAAAGTGTTTTCTGAAGGAGAGTTGGTTTGGAAAACTATTTTACCATTTTGTTCAAAAAGTCAGGAGTATGGTAAGTGGTTACCAAATTGGGAAGGGTCATTTAAAATATATAAAGTCCTTAGAGAAAGGGCTTATCATCTTGCTTCTTTAGAGGGTGAGCCACATGGAAAGGTCATTAATGGCATGTATTTAAAGAAATACTATCCAACCATGTGGGAGTGCATGAATAAACCTAGAGCTTGTTGTTCTAGCTGATTGGAGAATGAGATGGGTTGGTGTGTTGAGCAAACAAATTTCTTTGAGTAGGGTGCCTGTATATATTGGGCTTGTTTTATTAAGGTTTGGGCCTAATCGTGATGTTTGGGCTTCTTTTTGTTGATGTTTGGGCTTGTTTTATTATTTGGGCTTAATTTTAATTAGTAGGCCCTATTTAAATGATTAAGTGTAAATACATGATATTCATTCAAAACAAAATATCTTTTTTTTTTTTTTTTTTTTTTTTTTTTTTTTGAGGGGGGCATTGTTAGCACCAAAAACTATTTTTGTCTGTTGATAAACATGTCTAAACATGGAGAGATAATCCAGTATCTGGTAGGAGCAAAGACCATGACACGTGTGGGCTCTGAAATGCAGAACAAGTGACAGGGTTGAAGCAGTTAAAGGAGTAGTTTTATATGTAGTGATAGCAGAGGCAGTTTATTCTGTCGATATGCCTGAAAATGTGATAGAACATAGTCAAGTGTGGCTCAGGAGTAAAGCCATGAGTTTAGGGGTATGTTGATGCAGGACACGTGGTTTATTCACATAGATTGAATAGAAGGACAAGGCTACAACAGAGGGAGCAGTTATAGGCAGTTGTGGAGATTATTGGCAGTTATTCAAAGAAGTGGAAGTAACTTGCTTCATGATGGAACACGTGGTAGCGTATGGACAGCATGACCAGTGGCATAAAGGCTGGGAATTCGAAGGAGGACAGGACAGAAAAATCAACTCACAACCTGAGAAATCTAAGAGTAGTCCAATGTATTTAGGAGTAACAGTTCTTGTAGTCAGGAGTAGTAGCAGCAGTAGCAGTTACCATTTGTAGCTTGTGTAAAGTTCTGTCTATTGTAGTGTTAAAAGACTTGTAATTTGATCATTGTGGTTAAAAAAAACAAGTTTGATTACTATCAATAAATTTCTAGTTGTTTTTTACTTTGTTTCTTCAAGAAGTAAACCTCCAAAGAAGTCCTTCAACCTATCAAGGCATTAAGACACGCAACCACATTGCTTGATCATGTTTTTTGTGAAAATTGGTTTGTTTGTTGTCTATCTATATTGCCGTCCAAACTAGATTTTTGCTAACCGAAGAAAATGAAGAACATCGAAGTACTCAAACAAAATGCCATAGAGGCTGTTGGACCAAATGGAAGCTCAATTGGTAGAAAAATGCTAGGGATTCCAAATGTTTTACTAAATATTCTACCAAATATCTCACATGATTGTGAGACCCACACCATGTGGGTCTCATATGAGTCTCACGCCCATGTGAAATATTTAATAAAACATTTGATATTTCTAATATTACTCCAATTGAAATTTTTGAAGACTTGTTGGAGGTAATCAAAACTTGTATGCACCCTTAATTTTACTCTTTTTAAGAGACTTGTTCTTTATGTGTTTTTTGTGCCTATTCATCTTGGGATGTGAGAGTTTTTTTTTTTTTTTTTTGGCCTACCCTCTTGGGTTCCAGGGAGTTTTTTTTTGGTTGGCATGGCTGTGGCTCCCATACAAGAGGCGTTTTTCTTGAGCATCACGGTATATTTTTAATTTTTATTTTAGTTTTTGTTGTTGAGAGGGTAATTTTTGGGAAAATTGGGCCGAGCTTCGAGTTGGGTTTTGAGGCCCAAAACGCAGAGGACTAGGTAAAAAGGCCGTACTGAATACTCCGGCCTAGAGGGCAAGGTTACTCCGGCCTTGGGGAGACAAAGTTACTTCGGCCCAAGGAGGTGAGTTTATTCAGGCTCTAGAAGAGATAGTTGCTTCGGCCCAAGGAAGAGTAAGGCTACTCCGGTCCAGAGACAACTCGGAGTAGGGCCGGTCTTAGAGTTAGTCCGGTCGCAGTATGTTCTGGGAAAACCGGTTTCGGAATTAGTCCGGTCGTGACACACTCTGGTTAAGTCGGTCAGAACTTGTTACTTGGAAGTTTGATCTAAGCATACCAAGGTTGAACAGGGGCAGCCGAAGTAATGAGTTAAAGGAGAAGACCGAGCTAAGGATAGTTCGGCCTTCTCTGTGGCTCAGCATGGCCAGTGTTATTTCGGTCGTGTGGTAGTTCGGCTATGGAGAAAACCATCCCACTTGGTTTAAGCAGTGGGGGAGGGTGTAAAAGGATAAGCATTATCCTTTGGAGTATGAATCCTAGGAGGACTCTGCATGGAGAAATACAAGTCCTACCAGGATTGTGCCACGGGAAACTTATAAAAGCCTACAAGCATCACCTTGGAGGAGGTAATTGAACACAATCTTTCTGAGAAGTTAGAGCTTTGTCTATTTGCCAAGTTTTCTGATTTAGGCATCGGAGAGGTTTCCGGCACACACCCGCCGGCTAGCTCACGTTTGTGTTTTCAGGTGAAAAAGTGACGTCGTACGGAGGAGCGTGGACTTGGTCAACAGGATTATACGAGGAGAATTATTTCCTCCCCGTACAATTGGCGCCGTCTGTGGGAAGAACAGACAAGAACAAAAACCTCTTGACTAAGCTTCTCCTTTTCTCATTCAATGGCACACATCGAAGACTTGCCGCAGTCCGCCGTCGACGGACTAACTCCAGAGGGGGGCGCAAGGCGCGAAGGATTACCCTCTGTCCCTCCTATGGCAGATCTGGAGCCCCAACAACATAATTCCAGGAGGAGTGGCAGGGGAAGGCGGAATGGCAGCCCTCGTCACTCTCAAAGTCCCGACAGGCAAAGGAGGAGGATTGATCCTCAAGCCCTGGAAGATCGCGTAAAGGAACAGGATGAACTGATTCGGAGGATGGCGGCGGACATGGAGGCCTTGAAACGCCAGATGAAGACCAAAGATGTGGCGACAGGAGAGGGGCGCAAGCACAAGACGCCCCCTCGCCACTCAGAGAGTCGTAGTAGGAATACTACACCCTCCCAAGGAGAGAGCAGAAGCCTCAGGACAGGCGACACTCACTCCTTATCTTCAAGGACTCGTCACTCCAGGTCTGAGAGGACGAGATCCGAAAGATCATACACTGAAGGAAGCACGTATTGGCCTTCACATTCACACCAAACCAGATCCAGACAAACCGAGCTACCCAGGTCATCCGACTTACGAACCGTGCTAGAAGAAAAAGCACGATGCAAGGAAGATGCCAGGGCAAGGGATCCACATCGAGTTTCGGCCTTACAACGGGTGGCTCCTCGGACGCACGGAAGCGTCGAGGTTGGAATGCCAATACCGCGACCGGCCTACGAACCAACGGACAAGGCATTGGCAAGACTACAGACCTCGCCGTTTGTCCCAGCGATTGAAAACGCGCCCCTACCATCAGGCTTCCTTCAGCCGAAGTTCAATACATATGAAGGGAAGACGGACCCGTATTCACACCTGAGCCACTTTCGCCAAGTCATGGCCGTGTACAGGCGAAACGAGGCCTTAATGTGCATACTTTTCCCATCAAGTCTGGGCGACCTAGGCTTGACTTGGTTCGAAAAGCTCCCAGAAGGCAGCATAGCCTCCTGGGCCCAATTGGCAGAAGCGTTCGTAACAAGGTTTCGGAAAAATACTAAGACACCGGTGGAGATAGACCAGTTACTCTCCATCGACATGGGTGAAAAAGAGACCCTCAGATCTTACAACAGTCGCTACTGGGAGACATTCAACCAGATTGGAGACTGCCCCACCAATCTAGCCATTGCGCAATATAAAAGAGGCCTACCAGTAGGGAACCGATTAAGGGACTCGATCACCATGACGCCACCCCTCACCATGGAGGCCCTGATGGAAAGAGTGCATCAGCACATTAGGGTAGAAGAGGATGGCGCGCGTGCTAAAGCAAAATCAAGTACGACCGCAACACCAGAAAAGAAAACCCCTGCCAAGGTCAACACGGTTGACCGAAATAACAAGAACGGACGTGGCAGACGAGATAACGGAGAAGACCCAGATAAAAAATGGTTGAGAATCCGCACTGCCATAACAACGGTGTTCAAGAAACCAATATATCGGATCCTGAGCGAAATAAGAGATGAGCCTTTCGTCAAGTGGCCAGCCAAGCTAGGAGAAGCCCAGAAAGACTACGACGACAGATCACGGTACACCTTCCACCAAGAAAAGGGGCACCGAACTGAGAATTGCACGCCACTGAGACAGCACTTGGAGGAATTGGTGGCAGCAGGACACTTGGATAAGTACATTGAAGGAGGGACGCAGCCAGCCCCCCAGGACCATAATAACCACCCCAATGGAATGCCAATAGACGCCCCGCCTCAAGGCGTCATCAATGCCATACATGGAGTCTTTGAACCTGAGCGTGTATGCGAGCTCAGGGGATCGATCAAAAAGGCAGAACACTTTAGAGAAGTACTAAGTGCCCAACCAGCCATCAAGAAGGGGAAGACGGAGGCAACAAACGTCATGACTTTTTCCGACAAAGACTTGGAACGAATTTACTGCCCCCACAATGATGCCCTGGTCGTCACTCTCCGAGTCAAGGATTTTGACATCAAGCGGATTCTGATTGACCAGGGTAGTTCATGTGAAATCATGTACTACGAGACATTCAAGCAATTGAAGCTGCAAGACAAAGACTTGGCACCTGCCGTATCTCCCCTAATTGGGTTCAACTCCATGCCAGAATGGCCCGTCGGCAAAATCATTCTTCCAGTCAGAGCAGGAACCGTGACAAAACAAGTGGAGTTCTGGGTATTGAAGGTCCCCTCCACTTACAACATCATCTTGGGCAGAACATGGCTGCATGCCATGCGATCAGTGGCGTCATCCTACCACCAAGTAATGCGGTTCCCCAACAACACCGGCATAATTGAAGAAGTCTATGGAGATCAGATCATGTCAAAGCAATGCTTCGTCACGGCGAATGGCAGCCGCGCTGCCAAAGGATATGTTCATTCGGTGGAAGAACCGGAGAGTAATGAGCTATTCACAGATGTCGGCAAAGCGGCGGACCGGAAAGCAGTGGAGGACCAGGAGATGGCAAGTTAAGGCCAAACTGGGAAGGTCCTCACAAAGTGGTTTGGTTAACAGACAAAGGGGCATACCGCCAAGACAAGGACGGCAAAGCAATCCATAGGCCATGGAACACGGCCAACCTCAAGTTATTTTACTTGTAGTTTTTTTCTTTCTAGCACGTGTAATTTTTTCTTTCTTCAATAAAACAAGCGATTCTTTTCAGCATGAGTTGTTCTCTGTAAAAGTTAGCTTTAGTGAAGATTAGGTACATAGCAAGCATTTTACTCTAAGTTAGCTGGAAAAACTAACTTAGAGGTTGGCTGGAATAAACCAACACCCCTCCTAAGCCCAGGATAAAGGATCCAGGCTGCAGGACGTTTGGTCGGAATAACCAAACTTTATTCTAAGTTAGCTGGAAAAACTAACTTAGAGGTTGGCTGGAATAAACCAACACCCCTCCTAAGCCCAGGATAAGGATCCAGGCTGCAGGACGTTTGGTCGGAATAACCAAACTTTATTCTAAGTTAGCTGGAAAAACTAACTTAGAGGTTGGCTGGAATAAACCAACACCCCTCCTAAGCCCAGGATAAGGATCCAGGTTGCAGGACGTTTGGTCGGAATAACCAAACTTTATTCTAAGTTAGCTGGAAAAACTAACTTAGAGGTTGGCTGGATTAAACCAACACCCTTCCTAAGCCCAGGATAAGGATCCAGGCTGCAGGACATTTGGTCGGAATAACCAAATACTAGAAGTTAGCTGGAAAAACTAACTTCAATAGTTGGTTGGAATAAACCAACACTTGTTACTCTTCAGCCGAAGTAAGGGTATGGCTGAAGAGTGGTTGGCTGGAATAAACCAACTCTTGTTACTCTTCAGCCGAAGTAAGTGTATGGCTGAAGAGTGGTTGGCTGGAATAAACCAACTCTTGTTACTCT
Organism: Camellia sinensis; assembly: GCF_055761805.1. Taxonomy (NCBI): domain Eukaryota; kingdom Viridiplantae; phylum Streptophyta; class Magnoliopsida; order Ericales; family Theaceae; genus Camellia; species Camellia sinensis. Next base: position 24,098,408 of record NC_138964.1, on the reverse strand, counting down.
TCAGCCGAAGTAAGTGTATGGCTGAAGAGTGGTTGGCTGGAATAAACCAACTCTTGTTACTCTTCAGCCGAAGTAAGTGTATGGCTGAAGAGTGGTTGGCTGGAATAAACCAACTCTTGATACTCTTCAGCCGAAGTAAGTGCAAGGTTGAAGAATGGTTGGCTGGAATAAACCAACTCTTGTTACTCTTCAGCCGAAGTAAGTGCAAGGCTGAAGAGTGGTTGGCTGGAATAAACCAACTCTTGTTACTCTTCAGCCGAAGTAAGTGTATGGCTGAAGAATGGTTGGCTGGAATAAACCAACACTTTGTACTCCTTAGCCGAAGTAAGTGCATGACTAAGGAGCGGTTGGCTGGAATAAACCAACTCTTGTTACTCTTCAGCCGAAGTAAGTGTAAGGCTGAAGAGTGGTTGGCTGGATTAAACCAACACTTAGTACTCCTCAGCCGAAGTAATTATGTCGGCTAAGGAGTAGTTGGCTGGTAAGTATAGTTTAACCAACCAAAAACTGAAATAACACAATAACCGGAATAAGAGAAGTAAAATTTTCATTACAAGAGAAGTCATTACAAGGGGGCTTAGTTCGGTTACAAAGAAAACAAAGAATACAAAGTCAAGCAAAAAGATCTTCAATCTCGGCATCAAAGGCAGCATCAGTGTCAGCTGGTAGACCGGTCTCTGGCGGCAGGACTCCTTCAGTCACAATAGTGGTATCGACCGGAGCCACAGTTTCATTTGGCTGTTCAATAGTCAGATCTTCCACTCTGGACTCGGGCCGATCTATCTGATCCACGTTTTCAACCGGAGTATCCTCAGTGGCAGAGTCTTCATCTGAACCTGAGTCCTCAAGGAATTGCTGCTGCATCGTATTGGCGTATTCCAGCAGGGAGTTCGGTATAAAGTAGGCTGGAGGGTTGAAAACCTCGGTCTGAGGATCATGACCGAGCTTCTCAACGGCTCCCCTCCAGCCGCACTTAAAGAAAAGATCCTTGGCAGCATTGCATTGTAGGGCGTAAGCATCCTCTGCCCTCTTGAAGCCCTGCTTGTCAGCCTCTTTTACCTTCTCCTTTATTTCGACATCCTTCTTTCTTTCAAGTTTTAACAACTCGCGCAAGTACTTGTCCTTCAGAACTATGGCAGTCTTTTGTTTTTCAGCTTCGGCCGAACTAACCATTCCGGTCAGTCGGCCGACCTCACCTCGGAGTTCGGCCAGTTCCTTTCTGGCTTCTTCCAGTTCGGCCGATTTCGCCTCTGCCTCGGCCGCTGCTTGCCTAGTCACTTTCCTCAGCTCCAGTACTTTCCTGTGGGTGATTTGGTTTTTCTGAATAGCCTGACAAAGCAAACAACTTCCCTTTAACTGAAGAAAGAGTTAAAAAGAAAAAGAAACATAAACAGAAAAGCAACCGAAGTCACTAACCAGAATCATGGATTTAGTAGCAGACCGGATGGACTTCAGCTCGGTGGTTAACTGTTTTTGGTGATGTTCCATGTCTTTGGGCAGACACACGCTCTTGGCCAGGTTGATGGCCAACAGGTGGTCTTTCTCAGCAACGACCGAGTCTGTGTCTAGAATGTCTCGGTCGTTGAAGGTTAGTTTCGGTGCCCAGCAGCCGATGGTTCGGTCGGAAGACTCCGGTTGGGGGCTCGGTGGTAAGCTCGGCTGAATAGGAGGTTCTTCATCAATCAAAACTCGTTCGGGTTCGGCAGTTCGGGCACGTTTGGTTCGGCGGGAAGAGGATGGCTGTTGGGAACGGAGGGCGACAACAGCAGGCTGCGATTGACTGGGAGGCGTTACTTCGGGCCTAGTTGTTTCGGTGAGAAGGGCCCTAACTCTGCTCCTTTTCGCCATCTCTTCTTCTGCGGTTAGAGGGACAAGTCTTATCTCGGGCAAAGTTGGGTCCGGCTCCGGTGCTTCTTCAAGAAGGAAGTCAGTCACCCTTGCTTTCCGGCGACCGCTGTAGCGATAGGTCGGCTCAAAATTTAGAAGCTTGGCCCAACCTCTTTCTTTAATCCGAAATGCGGCTCGCAAAACTCCGAGGTTGGGATAGCTATACAAGGAATGGAGATGGGCGAAATCTGCAAAAAAGAGAAGTGTTAGTTCGGCTAATAGACTAAACAACCGAGATAACACACAAAGCAGAAGACCGAAGTAAAATTACCAGGCTCTCCCATTTTCCAATTTATAGGTCGACCAGGAATTTGAGCTTGAAAATCCTCAAAATTCCCAGAGACCCAGAAGAAGTCATCATCATTAAGGTCTTTGTCCGGTGTGTGCTTAATTATCTTCTCTCGGCGGCGGCGAATCCTAAGGTAATAGACCCACCCAGCATTCTTCGAGCCGATGGAATACTGATGGAATATTTCGGCTAGGCCAAGATTTAGTCCGGTTTGGTGGTTCAATGCGGCTATTCCCATTATAATACGATATGTATTGGTGGACAGTTGAGTGGGGCATAACCTAGTCTGTCTAAGAAATTCACAGATTAGCGGTTGGACAGGAAACCGTAGTCCGGTTTCTATTATGGATTGAAGGGTAAAAGGGACGAAGCCTTCATTGTCCCAGGGAGTAGCATCTTTTTCGGCCAACGTCAGATGGACATCGTCAGGAATTTGGTAATCTTCCCTAAATTCGGCCATGCCACCAGGGGTCTCAACTAGATATCTATACTTACCCATCTGGGGAATAAATTACTTATAATTTATGTCGGTACAAAAATTTGGCTCAGTAGCTCGGTTGAGCACACGCAGGCGTGCCTGGGCAACCTAAGTTTGCAAGGTAGAAAACAAAGGGGTTAAGCACAGATCGTTGGACCGCGCTACAAATTATAAGCAAGATATACAAATCCTACTTCGGCTTAGTGGGCTGGTTCTACCTCGGCCCATCAGAAGGTTTGTTAGCTCGGTTTTGAGCAGTCTAGACCGGTTTAAACGTCTAGGGGCATCTTTCTGAGTTCGGTCTAAAAAACTAAGAAAGCTGGTTTAGTCCCAAGGCCTAAATCGGTTGCGGTGTGAGAAAAGTTACTCCGGTTGAGCCCCTAGGGGCGGCTTTCTGAGTTCGGTTTCAGAACTAAGAAAGCCGGTTTGGCCCCAAAGTCTTAGCGCGGTTATAGACCGAAGTACCTAGTTCGGTATGTGCAAGCTTATTCGGTGATCTTAGCTTGGCTAGAGTGGTTCAGAAGAAACTACTAATATTCCTACAAGTTCTAGTTCGGTCATTCTCTGAATCTATCTACATACATAACACAAACAGTATCCTAGTTCGGTTGGGACGTGATTCTGGATCAAAATCGAGTTTTCTCTAGGGTATAAGACATATACTCATGGGTTATACTGGTTTCTTCATAAAAGTACGAAAGCAAAGCAGACAAATGAAGGAAAATGTTTGCAAAAAGCATACAAAACAAAAACAGATGGAAAAACAAATAAAAAAAGCGAGAAGGGTAGGCTTGCTTACCAGATTGGAGAAGAGGAAGCTGAAGATGGAGCAGTAGCAGCCACGGAAGCACGAACACAGTAATGAAGCTCAAAAACTCAGGAAACAGAGGAGAAGAGAAAATGAACAATGGAAGGTGAAGTAATTCAAGAAAGAGTAAAAATGTTGTTTTGTGAAAGAAGGGAGAGAAAAAGGCGGCAAAAAGAAGCGGGAACAGTACAAAAATTCTGAAGGGCGGCATGACAGTTGGCCACAGCTTATTAGAGTTTGCCACGTGTCACTGGAATGGGAAGCGTTACAGTCGCTGTGATTGAAGAGACGTTTTGACCGGACATAGTGATACCCGAGGTAAACTTAGTTCGGCTGGAAAGGCTAAAAGGGTTTTTTAGCTCGGCTGAAAAAGCGTAACAAACTCTAGCTCGGCCAGAAGGCTGGTAATCCCAATCATGTTGCACAGATGGAATTAAAGGGCAATTGAGAGGGTAATTTTTGGGAAAATTGGGCCGAGCTTCGAGTTGGGTTTTGAGGCCCAAAACGCAGAGGACTAGGTAAAAAGGCCGTACTGAATACTCCGGCCTAGAGGGCAAGGTTACTCCGGCCTTGGGGAGACAAAGTTACTTCGGCCCAAGGAGGTGAGTTTATTCCGGCTCTAGAAGAGATAGTTGCTTCGGCCCAAGGAAGAGTAAGGCTACTCCGGTCCAGAGACAACTCGGAGTAGGGCCGGTCTTAGAGTTAGTCCGGTCGCAGTATGTTCTGGGAAAACCGGTTTCGGAATTAGTCCGGTCGTGACACACTCTGGTTAAGTCGGTCAGAACTTGTTACTTGGAAGTTTGATCTAAGCATACCAAGGTTGAACAGGGGCAGCCGAAGTAATGAGTTAAAGGAGAAGACCGAGCTAAGGATAGTTCGGCCTTCTCTGTGGCTCAGCATGGCCAGTGTTATTTCGGTCGTGTGGTAGTTCGGCTATGGAGAAAACCATCCCACTTGGTTTAAGCAGTGGGGGAGGGTGTAAAAGGATAAGCATTATCCTTTGGAGTATGAATCCTAGGAGGACTCTGCATGGAGAAATACAAGTCCTACCAGGATTGTGCCACGGGAAACTTATAAAAGCCTACAAGCATCACCTTGGAGGAGGTAATTGAACACAATCTTTCTGAGAAGTTAGAGCTTTGTCTATTTGCCAAGTTTTCTGATTTAGGCATCGGAGAGGTTTCCGGCACACACCCGCCGGCTAGCTCACGTTTGTGTTTTCAGGTGAAAAAGTGACGTCGTACGGAGGAGCGTGGACTTGGTCAACAGGATTATACGAGGAGAATTATTTTCTCCCCGTACAGTTGTAAAGTACTTTGCATACACAAAAATAAATAAATAAATGAAGAATAAATATTTTCTTCTGGTATTATTTTATTTTATTTATTTTATTTATTATTTTTTTTTTGAGGAAACAATAACAATCACCATTGCATTAAAATATTAAGTACAAAAATTATTTATAAACTGAGCTAAGTCATACGCTGACTTAATCATTGTTCGACTAACTTTCAATTACGAAAATTAAAAAACTTACTACGAGACTAATGTTTCAAATGAGTCCATTAATGCTTCAGCACGTGAAAGATATATAGATTATGAAAAATGTTTAAGACTTACAAAAAAAAAAAAAAATTTCTTGTGATTCACAATAATGTGTCAAAATATATGTCAATTTTTAATTTGTCATTGTTTAATTGTGTAAGACTTATTTCTCTTTCCACATCATTGTGAGTCAAATTAGAAATTCAAATTATGAGTTTGTAGTACTACCAATCAATGTAATCAATTTTGTGTACCATACTGCCCGTTTACGTATCGTTTCAGAAGAAAATAGTACCTACGTAGACCAATTTCGTTCTGCTTAAAATACCGGTAATACCAGATGGAAAACATAATACTTACTCTTTTTTTTTTGTATAGTGGTTTGTAATATTAAAGTTATAGAAATTTATGTTCCTTATTCTCTTTGAAATATCTTAATTTATGTTATTTAACAGACATAATATGTTTTTAAACCTCTTTTATATATAAATTTATGATTCATGTTATGTATTGTTAAATCATTTATTAATAAATAATATTTTTAATGCATATATAATATTTTTATGATAAATCTGAAACGGTATCCCGTAACATACTGATACTCATACCAATAAAATAAAAAAACGAAATCTATCCGGTACGGTATTAGCAACTTTGCTGCTCATAGATCATCTTGTGCCTAGTGTAAAGTTGCTCCAACAAATAAGACAGCTATCAAACATCTTATGCTTAGAGCAAAGTTTTTGGGAGTCGGGGATGCATTTAATGAAAAAAATGATTGGCTTTTTTTCTTTCTTTTTTTTTTATTTTAAATTTTTTATTTTTGTGTCTTTCTCTCATTTTAATATTATGTTGAAATTTGTAGAAGCATTTAACTCAAAAATAATTGGCTATCGATAGATAGAGGGAAATTCATATTTTCTCTATTATTTGATGGATAATACTATATAAATATAAATTTTAAATTTCATACACAATGATATGGTTGTTTGTGATTCTTTTTATATCTAATATAAAATTTACTATTATGTCTCATAATTGCAAGTATGTCATTATCAAATCTTTTGTGATTGCAAAATCGATATTGCTGTGGGTGCTATGAGCTTCAGTGGGATGTTATTCTGAGTCTATTTTAATAATTTAAACAGTTCATATTGTAAAGTTTGTCAAACATATCATTCATGTAAAAAATCAAGTTAATAAGATATCTATAACCCCATGATCGGACTTTAATTGTTTTTAAAAACATTATCTAAATCATGTTATCTGTTTATTTATTTATTTTTTCCCAAAAAAAAATAAACAAAAGTGGTCTTATTACATATTTCGGTTATTAATTTAATTTTTTTATGAATAATTTACTCGATGATCTTTGCAGTTTAGATTATCAAAATAAGTCTAGAATAATATCCACTAAAACAGTAATACTAAATCTGTGAATACACTTTTTGTATACAAATTATGTTTATAAATTAGTTTTCTTGTAGGATTGTACTCAAAATCTCCACAACAATGCATAAAATTACATGTCATGAAAATTAAAATAAAAATTTTCCACTATGATTTTGAAATTAAAATAAAGGTATATTAAGGTGTTAGCTTCTCTAGTAGTCAAACTGAATCACATTACTATATACAAAAATTCATACCAATTTTTTTATTTGTATGTTGTTATTCAACCTTATTTCGTCATCGTGGCTAGGGCTATTAAAATTCAAGGGTAAGAGTAAAAAAAAAAAAATTACAGAATTATGAAAAAGTATAATATTTTAATTATTAAAGTTTATAAATTTTATCATTAATTTATAATTTTTTTCTAAACTTAATAAAGGAAATTACAAATCAGTGGTACTTTCTCAAAATAAATATAGATTTATGAAAAAGTTTATGATTTTAATCATTATAATTTATAAAATTTATCATGAAATTGTAATTGTTTTTCAACAAGATGGCCGATTTGTTATTTCTCCTTTTTAATGACTTTTGCTACATTAAGATCACTAAGAAAGAATAGGTTTTAGCCAAAATAAATAAATAAATAAAAGTCACCAAAAAAAAAGAGTTAAAATTTTATTTTTATTTCTATTTTTTTAATGCATTTTTTCATAAAAAAAAAATTTAAAAAACCATTTCCTAACACTTTTTGTACTTTCATCTCATATTTTAACCACAATCCAAAATGAGAAAAACTAGGGATCATGAAAAAACTTTCATGAAAATGATCATGAAAAATTTATGACTCTTGGATTACCTTGATTAGTGTGTAGTGCTTTATTTTAAGTGTAATCCAAAGGTCATAAATCTTTCATTATCATTTTCATAAAAGTTTTTTCATGATACCTAGCCTTGCTCATCCAAAATGCCACAAAATAAATCATTTTCCAAACCAACCCATTCTACTGTTTCCACTTCAAGAAAACAGTATGTCTTTCTTTGACGGGAGTTGCCTTCGTGCCAACCCCCTTCCAAGTCCAACTCCCCATTCCCACATCTCACCTTGTTTTGTTCATCCTCTTTAAATACAAATACAAACACAAATCACTCTCTCCCTTTCATGCAACCAAGCAAGCCCCAAGCCACTTCCCAACCACCATTCTTATTTCCCTCTTCCTTTTAATCAAAACCCCCAAAGCCTACCACCATTCCTAACCTTAAACCAATCCAACACACAATGCCAATCACCAACTCATCACCGGACCGACATGTCGCCGTCCTCGTCTTCCCATTTTCCTCCCATCTCGCCCTAATCCTCGGCCTCGTCCGCCGTCTAGCCACGGCCGCTCCCGACGTGACCTTCTCTTTTTATAGCACTGCAAAATCTATTCAGTGTTTGCTCTCATCATGGTTAATCCTTGAGAACATAAAAGCTTGCCATTTTTCGGATGGAGTACCAGATGGGTATGCGTTTGCGGGGAAGCATCAGGAGGACATTAACTTGTTTTTGAATGTTAATGTATATGCAGTACTCCTAAATATATTAGGTATTGATTTCCTAGGTATATTTAGGAATATCCATAGTTAGGTTTCTAGTAGGATACTCTTTCTCAACCTATATATACATGCCTTCTATTGTATAAAATACATTCAACTCTACAATTATTCAATACAATTCATTCAATACAATACATATTATTCTCTCTCTCTCTACTATTCTAACATGGTATTAGAGCTATAGATTAAGTTCTTGGTGTTCTTCGCCTTACCGACGGGTAGCAGCGTTGCTTTGGCCGCCCGTCGGACCTCAACCTATTCTGTTGTCATATTTTCCTTTCAGTATCGATTCGTGATGATCTCTTCCTCTATCCGCTGGTTTATTCTTACCCAAAAAATCTCTATCATATTTTTTTTAATTTTTTTTATGCTTCTGCTCCACTCTGTCTTTCCCTCTGCTTCAACCTCAAATAGGTATCTATTTTCACTCCTATTTGAGTTTGAAGGGGGAGGGGGGTATTATACCTATATAATGGTGAGCATGGTGATATACCATGTGAACCACCTAAGCCCAAACCACCACTAAGCCGTCTCATTGGCGCACCATCTAAGCCGCTTCCTTGGTGCACTCCATAAGCCGCCTCTTTTGGCGCACTCTCTAAACCGCCCCATTGGTGCATTACCTAAGCCGTCTCCTTTTACCGCACTCTTTAAGCCGTCTTCTTGGCTTACCACCAAAGTCGCCCCCTGGCGCACTATCCAAGCCATCCCCTAGCGCACTCAGCTATCTGCTGCCATCATCGTTCAGCACTACGTCATTAGTTATGTGTGTGCCACGCTTATTGGTTCAACATTCAATTCTCTACATCGGTCCGGCATGACCCCTTTAAACTGTCTCGACATCAGTTCGGCATGACCCCTTTAAACTGTTCCAACATTGATTCCGGTTAGCTCCTACATCGGTCCGGCATGACTCTTTTAAACTGTCCTGGCGTTAGTTCCAGCCAGTTCCTACAATGGTCCAACACGACCATAAACTGTCTCTTGGCGTTAGTTCCAACCAGTTTCTATATTGGTCTGGCACGACCTTAAATTGTCCTGGCGTTAGTTTCAGCTAGTTCTCACAATGGTCCAACATGACTATAAACTATTTCGCGGCTTTAGTTCTGGCCTCTGATCTATTTCAAGTACCCTCGTGCTCCTGTTCAGATTTTGTAATCTATTTGCCTTTTATTTTATTTAGTTTTATGTCATGTTTTAGTTTCTCTCTCCAAACTCAAGATGTTTATCCTCCTTGAGTTTGAGGGGGGATGTTAATGTATATGTGGTATTCCTAAATATATTAGGTATTGATTTCCTAGATATATTTAGGAATAGGCATAGTTAGGTTTCTAGTAGGATACTCTTTCTCAGCCTATATATACATGCCTTCTATTGTATAGAATACATCGAACTCTACAATCATTCAATACAATTCATTCAATACAATACATATTATTCTCTCTCTCTACTATTCTAACATTGAAGGTGGCGGAGGAGAACTTTAAAAGAGCTATGGTGGTGGCGGAGGAGGAGACCGGGCAGAGAATTAGCTGCTTGGTGGCGGATGCTTTTCTGTGGTTTTCGGGCGACATGGCGAAGGAGATGCGAGTTCCGTGGGTTCTACTTTGGACGTCGGCTGCATGCTCCCTGTCAACCCATTGCTATACTGATCTCATTAGGGAGACTGTTGGAATCCATGGTATGAAAATTAAAAGAGTAATGTTAGGGATCTTAAAAAAAATGTTATGAAGATAATCATGAAAGATTTTTCACCTTTAGATTATACATATAATAAAATACCACACACTAATCAAATGATGAAAAATCTTCATGATGCATTTCATAATATTTTTTTCATGATCCGTAACATTACTCAAATTAGAATTATGACAAATTACACTAATAGTCTCTATATGGTTTTGTGTTATTTTGATCATTATAATTTTAATTGACTTGATTTTGATCATAAATTTATTGTTAATATTTTTTATGAAAAATATGTAAATAACCAATACGTACTATATTTTTAGGAGTAAAATTATAAATTTATTTAATTCAGTGAATTGACTTCTGTCAATGATATTTTTTGTCAAAAATTTCAATGACTTTACCAATTAGATCAAATTGATAAAAAATCAAAAATTGAGAATTAAAATTGAGTCTATTGATAATATAAGGATAAAAAGGACAACCGTTAAATTTGTCCTTAAAATTACTACTAGATGCTAATACTTCAAATTCTCTCTCCTGTTATAAGTTTAATTATTTTAATATTTCTAAAAATAATGTCACATAAATAGAAGCTCTGTATCTTATATGTATAGCTTATTTGAAAAATTCGGTTAGCGGTACATTATTTTTTATCACACGTTTTATCGCCTATTCATATTGGGAGTGGAGTGTATACTATGATGTTGAATGCAAAATTTACTTCAAAGCTTTTGGTTTGGGTGTTTTGTGTTTCACTGTCTATAATATAATTCAACAGAGTTTAGTTAGTCACCAGTGGAGTTGAATATCGCCCGGTACATCACCTCACTCGTTTTCATAATTTAAACTGTTTATTTTATAAAATTATACATATATATATATATATATATATATATTATTTATACAAAATTATATTAATTTAATAATCATGGCTACATAATTTTAGAATAAATTACAAACACAATTCCAGAAGTTTACTTAAATTATAAATTACCCCATATAATTCTAGAAATTACATTATGCCCCCTAAAATTCTAATTTCATAATAAATATGTTCTTTTATTAATAAATCATCAAGTTAATTAATTATTTTTAATAATGTTAAAATTTTATTTCAATTACTAATTCAGATAATTTTATTATTGTATAAGTGAATAGTTAGAAATTTTATTTTTTCAAATTATTCTGTTAAATAAAAAATTCTGACATTGAGGTATTTGTAATTTTTCAAACCACAGGGGCAATTCGTATTTTAAGCAAACATCAGGGGATGTATTTGTAATTTACCCATAATTTTACTATATTTCTCTTTAAAAAAATAATATCTATAATTTTATAGAAATGGATCATTCATTTTTTTAACACAAATTTAATAAAATTATATAGTTATTATTATCGGATCAATATAATTTTTTGTCTGGATAATCTATACATAAAATTTGAAAAAAATGAACGGATCAAATCGTCGAAACAGACCTATGATAAGCCCATGATGCCAACAATACCCTTCAGTCTAAATCTTTTCTGTTTAAATAGTAGATTGAGAGTCTTTATATGATTTTGGACTAAAATACAAATTGCTAAGATTAAACTCTTATTTTGTTTCTTGATACTCTTATGTACTCTCCCTCCTATGTTAATACTCTTTCTTTGTTAAAGTTTCACCTAATTTCAAATCACTACAAGAAATAACACTTTTGCCGATCAAAAAATTGGTCGCTAAAATCTCATTTTTGGTCGGCAAAAATTATTTGCGATCAATTTTTATGGTCGCTACTTTGGTCGCCAATTGAGGGTCGGCAAAAGTAATTCGCGACCAAAATTTTTGTTGGTCGAGAAAAGTTGGATTTGCCGACTAAATTTTTGGTCGCTAAATATATCATTACTGTGACTAATCTATTTTGTCGCAAAAACACTTTGGTCGCGGAAAGTGATATTTTCCCGACCAAATATTTTAGTCGCCAATTGTCACATTCCACGACCAAACAGATTAGTCGCTAGAAGTCGAGGAATAGCCGACTAACAATTTAGTCGCCAAAAGATAAGGAATTGCTGACCAATGATTTTAGTCGCAAAGGTGTAGAATTTGCTGACCAATTTTTTAGTCGCCAAATGTAGACACCCAATTTTTGACTGTCCTCAAGACTTGGACGGCACCGTTTGAACACTAGGTGATCATCCATGTTTGTGTTCGTGTTGAGTTCTCGGAGGTTTCGGTCGCGCGCCTTGCCTCAAGATCTCTCGACTTATTTGTTTTGTACTTGGTTGGACCAAGGACTTGTGGTCTTTGCACCTGAGGGCGGAAAATGGCTTGTTGGCTATCCCCACATATCACCGGCCATGGCCTGAGGCCACTGGCCCTGTTTTATTGTTACCAGCCAAAAGTGATGACCGGTCGGCAATGTATTTAGTCGGCCGGCCCTTTGTGTTGGTCGATCGGCCTTTTCTGCTGGTCGAACCCTGTTCATCTGCTTTATGCAGATATTTAGTGCCAGATACGTGTATGGAGGATTTGCACCCTTTGTTTTAGCTTCTTGAGGAAGCTTGAATCATTTGAACCCTTATTTTAAGCTTCTTGAGGAAGCTTGAACCTTTTGAACATTTGTTTTAGCTTCTTGAGGAAACTTGAACTGTTTGAACGTTTTTAGCTTCTCCAAGAAAATTGAACCTCTTTAGCTTCTCCAAGAAGCTTGAACCTCTTTAGCTTCTTGAAGAAGCTTGAACCCTCTTGTTTCTCTATAAGAGAGGGCCTCCCTCTCCTTTAGAGAGGTTCCAAAAATTTGTTTAAGGCAAGAAGCATATATCTCTCTTTGTCTCCATAATTTAGGCTTAGAAAGTGTTTGTTCATGGCCTTTAGCACCACACCTCATAGCCATACACCTCCACCATTGACCTAAGGTTCTTGGAGGGTCTTGAGAGGTCTCAAAGAGCAGGTTTTTGATCCAAGAAGCTGCTGGTCTTGTTGAGCTTCAAAGGTAATCTCTTTTCCCTCTTTATTCCCCATTTTTGCACAAGCTTTTATCCTATCTTGCATGCTGTTTTGAGCTTAGTGTATAACTGATAAAAGTTCTTTTTTTGCATGCTTTTGAAGTTTGTGCTCATTTTTGTGCCTTTTTTGTGAGTTTCGGGACCACCTTGTATTAGCCTTCTCACCACTGAAATCTAGAGGGATTTCAGTGGTGGGGATGGTGTTTTGAGGTCCTAAGAAGGAGAGGGACATCCCCTCTCCTTGTTGTCTTCAATACTTGTCATATTTGCCTCATATGTGAGCACCTTTGTTAAGTTCATGTTGGCCATGTCTTAGCTGGTATTTTTGGTTATTTTTCTGGCATATGCCACTGTTTTTGCCTATCTTGGTCAATCCATGCTTGGTTTATACACTTGTAGTGTAAATTTTGTAAACTAGTATTGTTTGCTTCATGTTTGAGCATGTCCTTCTAGCTCATGTTGGCCTCATTTCAGTGGATTTTTGGTCATATTTTGGCATGCCATGAATCTGTTTTTGGCTGGTTTGGTGGTCCCTCACATGCTTCATAGGCTTGTAGTGTAACTCATGCTTACTAGCTTACATTGCATGTTATTTTGGCCCTTCATTCTAGCACATTTTGACCTTGCTCTAAACTGATTTTGTTCATGATTTGGGCTGCCTCAGCTCTGTTTTGTGGCCTCATGGTCAAAAAATGCTTGCCATGCATACTTGTTGTGTAATAGCATTGACTAGCTTTGAGTTTTGAGCACTCTTACATGCCTAACTTGAAGTATTTGCATGTGTTGGAATCATTGAGCATGATATTTCAGAGCTTATAGGGGTGCTACACTTCCATATTTTCCATGTTTTAAGTGCTCCTTAGAGTTGTGCTTGTATGCCCCATTTATGAGCCATTGCATGAGCTTCATGTACATGCATTCCGAGCCACCATCCCAACACATTTTGCCATTGATTTTGGTCTGCATAGGGACTGTTCGGGGTTGGTTTCATCATTTGAGCATCGCTTTGCATGTCTATAGTGTATTGCATTTCACTAGCTTCGGTGCTTAAGTCTTTAACAATGCATTGCATGAGTGTTTGCATGCTTCGGAGTCATTTTTGGAGTCATTTAGTATGCCATTTCAGAGCTGGAATGCATGCCATTGTATGTCATGTTTCATCCTTGCATTGCTCTTGGAGAGTTGCATTTTGTGCCTTAGGCTTGGACCCTTTGCATTGTGCATGTTTGCATGAATCTTGGGCCTTCTTCTCATCTCATTTGGCCACTGATTTTGGCATGCTTGAGAGCTACCCATGTTAGTGTAAATCCATCTCACCATGTTGTTGCATGCTTGTTTCATTTTGCATGTTGTTGCATGCTATACATGTCCACATGTTTAGGTTGTATGCCTATTGCATATTGCATGTTAACATGCTCATGTTGCATTAGATTTGTTGGACACTTGAGTTATTTGCATGCTTGCTTGCTTGCCTAGGTTGCATTGCATTGTGTGTGCATCTCTTGCCTCTTGATCAATCATGATAGAGGTTGGGGCCCTTTATGTGTTTTGTGCATTTCATTCTATATTGAGTTGCACACTTGGATTCTTTGGCCATCATGCATTGAAATGTGTGATTGATGGTCCGAGAGTCGAAAACCATACTCCTTTGAGTCTTAAACATGATAAGGAGAGTGGTTGTGCAAACATTGCTTTGAAAATGCATTGCCACGCTCTGTTTGCCTTCTGCTGTAGCAAAACATGATTCTGCAGGAAGAGATGGCCGGTCAGCCATCTTCAGTGCCGGTCGGCTATGCATTGTTGGCCGAGAGCCTCGCACATGGTCGATGACCAGTTTTCCGTGGTCGGTGGCCTTGCCTTTTGGCCGGTGACCTTCTACAGTGCTCAGAAGGTGGTTCAGAAACATCCTGGAGACTTGTGCAGTTTTCAAAAGTGTAGAGCAGTGTAAACAGAGGCAGCATGAGTATGGCGATGGATTTCTTAGCGAAACCGAACATGCATGCATTCATCCATCTTCCCAAGGCTTCTTTACTGCTTTCTTAGCTTAATTAATTCATTTAATTAGTTAAGTGTTGTGTAATAATTAATTAGTTTGTTAATTAGTTAATTTGTATTATTCTTTCGGTCCCTCCGAGAGAGGGCAAATTGTGTAATAAACGTGCGTGTGTGTGATGCATGTCTTCCAACCCCACGTCTTTCTCCCTTTTATTTAACCGCTTACAATGGTTAGTTTTAGGGCACGTTTCAATTAGCATACTTATGATAGCATGTTTGCACACATTTATTCGTATTGCATGCACTGTGCTCGGCGCATCATGCTAACTGTATTGTATTTCAATTCCAATTTGAATACATGTACCAAGTTGAATTTCACATGACATCTTAGAATAGTCGAGACTATTTCTAGTTGCATTTTTGCATGCGTTGCATTAGCCATCTTAACATGAACTAGGATCATGCATTTGATTACTAACTAGTTTCTGTTTTGGCTTGGAGTACTAGGTAAGCATTTATGCTTTAGCATCTCGCATGAGTGTGAATGTTAACATGACAAAATGCTTTCCATGAGGCTAATTGCTTAGGTGATATAACTACCTGAATGCCTGTGGGTGAAGGTTGGATTGCTTGAATTGGGATAATTCATTGAAATCCGTGTTTTAGCCTACTTACGAGTAGCAAACTTCAAATCATTTTCCAAACAAACGGATATGCGATGCTTTGTTCCAAATTAGGCGGTCTAGTCTATACTTGTTTTGCTGCGCGCATCGCATAGTAATTCTAGCTAATTAATCGGAATAAGAATGCATGTGTTTTCAAAAAAGAGATATCATGTTTAGTAGTGGCCGATCTTTGATCGGGCGAGCAGGGGTGCTCATAGTTGACCTTCCCCAATCGTACCCAAGTTCCTGAGCCGAGGAAACTTTGGTGATGACGGACATGTGGCCTTAGGCAACGAGTCAGGGTTTCCTAAATTTTCCAAAAATAAAACATTTAGGTGGCGACTCTGTATCTGGTAAAGCAGTCTATGTTTGGCACTTCTTTCTAAAAATCAGTTTTCTAAAATGATTTGCCGAATTTGGACTCTTTGGTGATTTATCAATCTCACATTGCACATTGTGAGATCAGATTAAGAACCGTGACATTTGAGTCCGAACTGTAGTGAGCCCAAATGAACAAAACGGGATTCCCTCCCGGGACGTTCGGGGACGTCTACAGTTTTTGGCGACTCTGCTGGGGATTTAGAAAACTTGACTCGAACTCATGATATCTTGTTTTGACTACACTCATGTGTTTCTTTGCATTGCATGTGCATTGGTGCGCCTAGGATACCGTGTTTGCCATCTGTTATTCCTAAACGGTTTGTCAGAGACTCGCTTTGAGAAGCGTGCCATAAGGCTGATCGGTTACGGGCTCTGCCACGATGGGAACACAAACCCCAGTTGTTACCGGGGCACCCTTTTTGACCATTCGACCTAGTGCATATCGAAATCCATAGTGACCATTCCAAACTAGGACAGGTTGCTTACCCGATTCTAGGTTGTTTGAAACCGTTGCGTGCGTAGTGAAACCCTAGCTCCTGACAAAATAGGACAGGGAAACCCTACCCCAACATAAGGGTGTTTTGGCTTTTACTTGCTTGCTATGTACTTTTAGAGTGTGTCTCTACAGGGAATGCATGTATCAGTTCGCAAGTCTGAGTATCAGGCCCGCAGGCATCAGTATTTGGCGAAATCAGTTTTACCTGAGGGTATCGGTTTACAGGCAGAATTTTGGGCAGAATTCAGTAGAGAGCACAGTCATTCAGCTATGTGTATACCTGTTCTGGTGAAATCAAGCTGAGATGCTGTTTGTTTTCTCTTTTGCAAGGTAGTCGTGAAACTATAGCTTCAGAAGGCTCCATTTTTTTTAGATGTGGCGTATGGCACGTACTGTTTGGAGCATTTGTGAATGCTGGCTTTTATACTGTCTGACTCGGGCATTGAGTCAGTGTCATGTCGTTTAGAGTCTGTCCCGTTGTATAGAGTCAGTCTTTTCATACTGAGTCAGTTGGGTCTGTCTGGTTGTATCGAGTCAGTGTTGTTTTGTTAGAGTCGAGTGATTCCGGGGATGTTACCTTGGATGTCACTATTTTGTTTTGTGTTTGTCTCTTTGCAACTGGGAAATCTGAATGAAACAGCTGTGGCTGTCATGTTTTGTACTTATTGCTACTTTGAGCCAGTTGCGCCAATAGATCTGCATAAAACA
Source organism: Camellia sinensis (assembly GCF_055761805.1). Lineage (NCBI taxonomy): Eukaryota > Viridiplantae > Streptophyta > Magnoliopsida > Ericales > Theaceae > Camellia > Camellia sinensis. The sequence continues at coordinate 24,081,485 of NC_138964.1, read as the reverse complement.
GCAGTAATTCTCACACTCTTGTGTTTGCTTCTGTCTTGCGCCAGTTGTGATAGAAGTTTGAATGAAACGGCAGTACTTTTCGCCTACTTTTCTGTGCCTCGAACTCATTGCATTGACCTAAGTTTTTCAAAACCTTTTGAACATTGTGATGAAAACAAAGAGGAAGTAATTCCTCGGGATTTGCAAAACTTTGATCAATTGTGAGAAAGAGAGGCTTGCTAAGCCCTTAATAAATGAGATCGTGCTTGTTAATGTGAGTACTAAGAAGGATCCTGGCTTGATCCAGATTGGTTCTGCAGTGTCTTCAGCGCGAGCGACTAGTCGCTTCCATAAAAGATTTCAAAAATGTTTTGCGCGGTCCTGCGAAGACCTGTATGGAATCACTCTTGAGATTGTGCAGCCTAGGATCGCTCTTAGCCTCGAGATTCAACCCCTTTGCTCTCAAAACCTTGAACTTGGGTTCAGAATGTTCAACGGTCAACCACAATGTAAGGCCCGTGTGGCTAGATTCGAAGCACTCCTCAAACTAGGGGCAAAAAAATCAGACGTGCTCGAAGAGCCGAGGATGGATCATTCTGCAAATCAATGAAGACTGGCAAGAATGCCAAATCCCAAAAGGGAGGAAAGAAGAAAGTATTGCTGAAGAACAACTGAGTTCCTATCCACAACACTAGGGGCAAATTTAGCCCCCCGTTGGATGGACTCCTGCATCGTCAACGAACAGCAGGCATTCTCCTGGATTCAGATGACTTCAGGATCTCAAAACCATTTGACATGGACAAAGCTACACTTTTACCCTTGAGAGGCTCGCTGGGCCGAAAACCCGGAAGGGCGACCCAGGCAAAAGTTAGAGCAAGAAAAAGAACAAAAAAAAAAAAAAAGAGAAAAATGCAAATAATGAAAAAAAAGAAAAGAAGAAAAATGAAGAAAATGAAAAAGAATGAAAAAAAAAAGAAGAAAAGAATTGAAAAGAATTGAAAAGAAAAGAAGAACATAGCTCGCAAGGTTAAAAACCCGGAAGGGCGGCCTTGGCAAAAGTTAGAACATAAAAGGAGAGGTTAATACCCGTGTGTACCTCACCGGAACTATGTAAGGCTTGATTCCCGTGTTTGGGATACGTAGGCAACTTCATCCTGAAGTCCAGCCACAAATACTTCCAAATTGATTATGTCCATGTAATGGTTTTGATCATCTTTGCCTTATTTGTATCCAAGAGTTTGGTTGTGTTCGTCACTCTAAGGACTGACTACAATACACTATGGTGCCATTCAAACAAGGGGCAACTTTCCGTTGCCATTCAATGCGCTACGGTGCCATTCAAACAAGGGGCAACTTTCCGTTGCCATGCAGTGTCCTTCAGACAAGGGGCGGTTTTCCTTCCGATCTGAGGTTGTGCATCTCAAGAGTAAGTTCTGTGCTCGTTGTGCAGTTGCTGTTTGCCAAAATGGTTTTTAAAATTTTTTACTGAGGTTGACTGTTTCTCTTGAAAATTATCCCATTTTTCCAAAACTGGACCATTTCTTGGACCCAAAAAAGGAAAATTTTCAGTGCCCATAGCCTAACTTGCATGTTTTCAAATCAGAAAATTGAACAAGCATGTTAATCTAACTCTCATTTTGGTCAAAATTGTTTTAGTAGAAAGCCAAAAACAAGAAATGGCCAAAATGATGGACTAGGGGGCACAGTTGAGTCAGGTGTTCTGTTTTTTTCCCCTTTATCAACGTACTTGCCAGAAAGGGCACTCTACTTGCCGGAAAGGGCACCGTATTCGCCAGAAAAGGGCACCACTGAAGCTGACCGCAAAAGGGCAAAAAGCTCTCACATCCTCCAAGCAACGAGATATCAAGCCAAGTATGAAGCACAAACTGGAATGGATCAAGAAATTCCACTTCTTCATCTGGACAGATCTGATCACGTCCAAACTCCCCAACAAAGCATCATCAACCGATGTCAGCTGCAAATTTGCTACACACCCCATCTTAGTGCAACCCCTCTGTGGGAGGAACTCACTGGCTGTGAGCGGAAGAAAGAGAATCTAGCAGCATGCTAGGGGCAAGAGCCCGCAATTTCTTGTTTATCCATTAACCACCTAGGGAAGGGATAAAAAATGAGAGATTGAAGAATAGAGAGATGTGCGCTGAGAGAAAAAGTGAGGAAAAGGGCTTTTTCTGAAAAACAGAGCTTGAGGGTCAAGTGATGTGAGGATCACAAATGAGAAAGGGTGGGAAACAATACCCGGAGAAACAGGCTCCCTGTGCACATCTAAGTGTCGTGTCTTTTGTTTTGTCTTGATTCTTGTTTTGAGTCGTTTCGAGTGTTTCTCGATGTGTTTAGGTTGTTTACCCCTTGTTTTTCTTTGTTGAGTAATTATGCGCTGTGTTCAGTTGTAGGCTCAATACCTGGTTGAGAACTCATTTCTTAATTTCAAAAAAATCGTTTTGTGCTCAAAGTGCCGTGCCGTTCTCCACATTTGTGCAAAACAAGATTTTGTTCTTTCAAAAACTGCAGGGTTCAACCCAAGTCATATAAGAACAGTAAAACCAGGACCTATCTGAAGCTATATGGGTTCCAGACTGCGAAGCAAAAGAAAAGAGAAAATGTCGAGCATCTGAGTTTGTTTTAACTTCAGTAAGTTCTGAGATTGTATTCCGTGTGCACCTCTTCAGGTCTTGCCAATGCTCTGAAGTATGAGTGTGCCTCTACCTCAAGCTTAAGATCAAGTTTGCTTCAAGCCAGAATGGCGATCAGAAGTGCTCTCCCTAAGTATCGTTCCCTGCCAGAGGCATCTCGGCTGTGTTTGCAATGAGTTCCTAGGGAAAGTTGTGAATATGATCAGGAAAAAAGGCAGCATCCAAAGTGTTCTACGTGAAGAACCCTTCTCAGCGTATCAAAGCCTTTGTACTGTCAATTGAAGGTAAGTGTTCGAAAAGCACGAGGAGAGATCCCCGTCAGAATAGAGCGGTTCATCGCCACTCACCCCATGAGGTGCTTTCCAAAGCGCCGCTAGGTTTGTTTATTGCATTCCTTAAACATCATGCATTGTACCTATCAAGTTTCTTTCTCATTTATGCACGATATTGTATGTACGGTTCATTTGAAACTGGCACAATCAGGGGATATTGTATGTACGGTTCACTCAAAGAAGTTCCGTTTAAGATCTTTCATTTAGTGTATCAATCACACTTCACTCTCTTTATTTACTTTAGTGTATCTGTAGACACCCCATTTTTGACCGACCTTAAGACTCAGACGTCATCGATTGAGCGCTTGGTGATGTTGCATATCGTGCTCGTTCAGAGGTTTCAGAGTCTCGGCTGCGAGCCTTGCCTCCCGACTTCCGGACTCTTTTGTGCTTTGCCTCGGTTTGCGAACCAAGCTCGGTTTTCTCTGTTTTCTCTTCGCGAAGGGAGGGAGAGGTCTCGTAGACGATCTCTCAGTGGCCGTAGGCTACGTTTCATGGTCGTAGGCCATTTTTACCCGTTTGGAGTCCGGTTTCCGATTTTTCAGAATCGTTGGCCGTGTGCCTCGATTCGGGACCGCTTAACCATCTACGTTTGCTCCGATTTTTGGAATACATCTTATTTGCTCCCTTTTGAGGGACACTGTGGCCCGGGAAACCGACTTCGTGGTCGAACACCACTCCCGGTGCCTAACAGTCAGTTTCCGGGGCCTCGGGCTGCGCGTTTCAACCCCCGAACCTTCATTTTGCATCAGTTTTGGCTCATTTTTGGCAGGGACCTCTGTTTTATCATTAGAAAGGCCGTAGAGGGGTAGGAGGCCAGTAATTGTTCTGTCAACCAACTTTATCCCTTCATCGCCCTCCGTCGCCCGATTTTCTTCACTTCAAAGCCAATGTTGAACACCCTTGGACCTTTTTCTTGCACCCCAAACCCCATATTTGTGATGTACACATCTGGGAGGCCACCAATATTTGGTGGCCGACCAGTAATTGTTGTTGACCCTTTTGAACCCCTTTGAAAAGTGGGTTGTTCTCTCTCCTGGTTCACTTTTTCTAGTGTTTAACCACAGGGTTGTGTTGTGCACACATCAGAGGCCCTCTTTCTGTGGTAGCCGGCCACTAATCACACTTGAACCTTTTGACCCCTAGCCGACCGGCCATGGGAAGTGGCCGACCGGCCACCTGCAACCTCAATAGCTGGCCGGTCATGACCCCCTCCACTGGTACAGTTCAAATGTGCACCCCTTTTCTCCCCAGATTTTGTATCCGGGGGGCCAACTTTTGGGGGGAAACTTGAATTGTTTTCCCCCCCATTTTTCCCCCCTTTTCTCCCCCTCTTTTGCCTATATAACCAGCCTCCCAGCTCTGGTTTGAGGGTTACAAAAAATCCCCTTCAAGCCTCTTGTTGTATCTCTCTCCCTCTATACACTTCAACCCTCCAACCTCTCAAGTCCCACACCCTTTTCTTCACCAACACCTAGCACCACCCTTCCATCCTTCATTCCAGCAGCTGGAGGTGGTTCTTCAGAGCTTAGGAGTGCTGTAATTCAAGCCAAAAGGTTGTCAAGACTTGGTCTTCAAGGGTGAGCTCCTTTTTTTCCTTTTTCACCCTTTTCTTGATTTATTTATAAGTCATTCTTTCTTACTGTTTTGGGCTCTGACCCTAACTGGAACTAGGCTTATTTTGAGCCATTTTTCATGTTTCATTAAGGGCCTCTCACTGTTTGAGATCTCCTTGTTGCACTTGCTTCATTATCCCTCTTGTATGCCTATTCCTTGTGTGGTATTTTTGACTTATGTATAAACTGTTTTGAGGCATGTCATAAACTATAAAGTTGCTTATTTTGAGCCCTTGTTCAACATTGTTGAAGGGCTCATCAGTGTTTGTGGCTTCCATTTGCTACTTCACTTTATAGCTCTCTTTTGGCTCCATTTTTGCATGGTTTGTTAGCCTCTTATGCTTCTGTTTTTGGACTCTGGTCCGAACTGAAAATGGCCTTATTTTGACCTCATATTCATGTTTCATTAAGGGTCTTTCATGGTTTGAGGCATCCTTTATACACTTTGTGTTATACCTCTCTTTTTGGCCTCATTTTGCATAGTATATTAGGCTTGCATGCATACTGTTTTGGGTCCGGCCATCAACTGTAAAATGCATTATTTTTGGCCCCTCTTCAATATTGTTGAAGGGCCCCTTTGTGTTTGAGGCCAGAAACCACTACTTGCTTCTTTGTCCATCTTTTGGCCCTTTTCTTGCATGAGATCTTAGCCCCACCTGTACTGGTTTTTGGGGTTTATTGTAAACTGTAAAATATCATATTTTAGGCCTCTCTCCAGCATTGTTGAAGGGCCCTCACCCTTTTGAGGTCTGCAGCTGTGACTCACTTCTTTATCTCACATTTAGGGCCATTTTTGCATGCTAGTTTTTCCCTATTTGTGTTTGCTTTTTGGCCTTGATTAGAACTGTAAACATGCTTTTTTTGAGGCTTCCTTGAATCTGTCTTCACATGTCATAAGCAAACAATGCATGCTTGATGTAGCTACAAGTCATTTCATGTGCTTAATCTTGCATTTCGGGACCATTTCATGCATCGGGTGCCATATTCCTATGATTCGGGGCTGTTTTGGGTTATGTTTTGCTACTGAAACTTGCATGTTTGCATGCCATATTCCATGCCTTGCCATGTCTTGTTAGAGTGGCATTTTGTGCCTTAGGGTCGGTCCTCGATTTGCGTGCATGCGTGCGCGCATCTCGAGTTATCTCATTTTCATCTTATGGCCTCCTATGTGAGTGTGGCTGAGGTCCACTCATGTTGGTGTAAGCCCATATTGCATTGTGTATGCTATTTCATTCCATAGCATTGCGTATGCTAGGTTGTATGTTAGCGCATTGTGTATGCCATGTTACCTCGTGCATCGTGTATGCCATTTCATAGCATTGTGTATGCTAGGTTGCATCTTAGTTGCATTTCATGCATATCATGCATATTGCATTGTGCTTGGGATGAGAGTTAGCTCGAGCACGGGAAACGAGGTACATTTCGTACTCCAAGTGACGGAATGTGTCTCAATTCTCCAGTCACCGAAACTCCGGATTATCCATGATGGAGTTAGGTTTTTGTTGTGTTTACATGTGCATTCATTCTATATTGAGTAATGCAAATCGACTCCTCGGCCATCATGCATCGATATGCGTGATTGGTGGCACGAGGATCGAGGCATGCATACATCTGTGAAAATACATTGCTATGCCCCTCTCCTGCTCTCTGTTGCAGCAAATCAAGAATCAGCAGTCTTCCGGGGATTGGCGCGCTTTCTAAGAATAATTGCAAAACAGAGGCTAATTGGGGCATCCCAATGGATTTCCGCGCAAGGTAGCTCAAACATGCATCATTCAGAAGAGTCAAGGCAGTCCCTGGCTTGCATGCCAATTTGTTATTTTTCTTAGTTAATTTGTAAATTAATTAGGAATTTGTATTTATTTGGACTGTATTATTGGGACTGTATTATTTGGATTGCATTATTTGGACTGTATTATTCATTCGGACCCTCTATGCGAGGGCATAATTGTAATAAGTGTGCGTGTGTGTGATGTATGTCTTCCAACCCCACGTCTTTCTCCCTTTTATTTACCTGCTTATGATGGTTAGATTAGGGCATGTTTCAATTAGCATACAGTATGATAGCATGTTTGCATTCATTCATCTGTCTTGCACGCACCGAGCTCGGCGCATCATACTAACTGCATTGTATTTTCAATTCCAAGTTGAATACATGTTAGCTGTAGCATTTCATATGCCATGTTTAGAATAGCCGAGCCTGCTATAGTTGCATTTTTGCATGTGTTGCATTAGGCATTTCTGCAAAATTAGAACTATGCATGGATTTCTAATGAGCTTCTGTTTTGGCTTGGAGTACTCGGTGAGTTTTATGCTTTAGCATCCTTGTATGTGTGTGAGTGACTGCCATGATAGCATGCTTACCATGAGGCTATATGCTTATGTGATATATCTGCCTGAATGCCTGTGGGTGAAGGTTGGGTTATTTGGATTGGAACAAATCGTCAAACTGTGAGTTTTAAGCCCACTAGATAGTGGCAAAACCATCTTTTCTAAGCCCACCCGAGGGTGGCAAAATCTGCATTTTAAGCCTCAACTGTGAGTTTTAAGCCCACTAGATAGTGGCAAAACCATCTTTTCTAAGCCCACCCGAGGGTGGAAAAATCTGCATTTTAAGCCTACTTGCGAGTAGCAAACCATCTTTCAAAAACAAACACGAAATGTTTTGTTCCAATTCAGGCGACCCGGTCTATACTTGTATGCTGCGCGCATCACATAGTAAATCTAGGCTAATAACCGGAATAAGAACACACAATGTTCTCAAAACTTGATATCATGGTTAGTAGAGGCCGATCTTTGATCGGGCGAGCGGGGGTGCTCACGAAGTGACCTTCCCCAATCGTACCCAAGTTCCCGAGCCGAGGCAACTTTGGTGATGACGGACACGTGGCCTTAGGCAAACGAGTCAGGGTTTCCTAAATTCCCCAAAATAAAATATTTAGGTGGCGACTCTGTATCTGGCAAAGCAGTCCATGTTTGGCACTTCTTTCAAAAATCTATTTTCTCAAAACGATTTGCCGAATTTGGACTCTTTGGTTCAGATTTAGAACCGTGACAATTTTAGAGTCCTGAGCTGTAGTGACCCCAAATGAACAGAACGGGACTCACCCTCCCGAGGCGTTCGGGGACGTCTACAGTTTCTGGCGACTCCGCTGGGGATTTAGAGAACTTGACTCGAACTCATGATATCTATTTTTGACTACACTTGTGTGTTTCTTTGCATTGCATTTGCATTGGTGCGCCTAGGACACCGTGTTTGCCATCTGCTATTCCTGAACGGTTTGCCGGAGGCTTGTCTTGTCAAGGCATGACCATAAGGCTGATCGGTTGTGGGCTCTGCCAGTATGGGAACACAAACCCTGATTTTACCGGGGCACCATTTTTGACCATTCGACCTAGTGCATATTCGGATCCGTAGTGACCATTCCAAACTAGGACAGGTTACTTACCCGTTATAGGTTGTTTGAAACCGCTACGTGCGTAGTGAAACCCTAGATCCTGACAAAATAGGACAGGGAAACCCTACCCCAACATAGGGGTGTTTTGACTCTCACTTACCTGTTATGTGCTTTGGGATGCGTCTCCATACGAATGCATGTATCAGTTTACAGGGTTTGGGCATCAGGCCTGCGGGCATCAGTTCAGTATTGTGGGTATCAGGCCTACGGGCATCAGTCAGTGTTTGAGAATCGGTTATCTGCGGGTATCAGATTCAGTTTTGGGGGCAGTGATTCAGGGATAATAATCAGTGTTGGAGGACAGTGTGTATTCAGCTTGTCGACCGTGTGTTGTTATGCCCGGCTGTGTGTCATGCATTTATTTTAAGCTGTTATGCTGTCCGTTTATCTGTTTATTTATTTCCTTATTGCTTTATTTATCTTTTTGCTAGGACAGTTTTAGCACGATTGCTTCAAACCCAGCAGATACCCCCCAAGCACTTTGGACACGAGGTCGTCGACTCAATCGATCCGAGGATCTAATCGACGGACAGCCAGTGTTCCATTCTCTACCCCCCGTTGCCAGAAGAAGGCAGAGAAAGCGCAGTGTGTCTGAACAGAGGTCACCAAAACAGTGGTTTCCCCCATCAGCGAACAGTCGGATTGAGATCCCCATTGTTGCTATAGAGATAGATCTGCCAGTAGTTCAGATAGATCAAAACAGTATGGCGGCACCAACAGGAGTTGAGGAGATGATGCGCCAAATGCAAGAGACCATGCGGGCCATGCAGCAGGATGCCATTCGCCGAGATGAGTTCGCCAAGCAACAGGCCGAGATCATGGCCCAGCAGGCCGAGCTAATTACCAGACTGCAACAGCAGAATGCGGCATCTGCTTCACATCAAGTTCCTCCTCCGCCAGGGGCTCCCTTACCCGAGCAGACACCTACTGTCCAGAACGCTCTGCCAATTACCTAGAACACTCTGCGAAACACCCAGAACATTCAAGCAGATACAGACGCACCAGCGGGGCCGGCTCCGCCCCCGATTCTACCTCAGATGTCTAAGGCGCCTACACCTGTCAACCACCCGGACTCTCCCTTCGAGTTCGAAATAGACCATACAGCTCTGAAATTGAGCAAACTTGAGAAACTCTTCAAGAAATCGCAAGGGGTAAAGGCTATCCCGGATATCGAGGACGGATATACCGATGAGGCCGTGACATTGCCTGATAGGTTCAAGATGCCGCAAATTGACCGTTTCGATGGATCCGGAGACCCCATGGTCCATCTTCGGCTATTCTCAGACATCCTGCGACCAATGGGCCTAACCCGACCACAAAAGCTTTCATTGTTCGGCCGAACCCTGTCGGGTGTGGCCGCCATCTGGTACGCGAAGTTAGAGGATGAGGTCAAAAGAAATTGGGATGAAATGGCTGAGGCCTTTGTCGCACAATACTCGTACAACACCCAGATCAAGATTACAACTCGTGATCTCGAAACGACAAGGCAAGAGCCCAAGGAAACTTTCTCAGACTTTGTAACCCGGTGGAGGGCAAAGGTGTCGATGATGACTTTGAGGCCCACTGATAAGGACCAAATCCGGATGATTGTGCGCAATCTCCAACCGAAGTTGATGCAGAAAATGATTGTACTCCCCTTTCCCACTTTCTCAGATTTACACGAGATGGGGGTACAAATCAAAGACGCGATGAAGCAAGGTCTGATTGACCAGGATAGGGAACAACCCCGGAGAACATTCAACCGTAACAACAATGCAGGCCCGAGTGGCGCTGCAACTACAAGAGCTTCGGAGGTCAGTATGGTCACCACCATTCCCCCTCCTCTTCCAAGGCCCATGGCGGCCACACCCTTCTCCGGTGCATCTAGAAGTAATACCCAAGCCAATAAGTACCCGCCCAGAGGCCATAGAACCTTCACCCCACTATACATGCCTTTGTCTAAGGCTCTGGGGGTCCTGATCAGAAAGGGGCATCTAAAACCCCTAGAGCCGAGGCCGTTGCCGAATCCACTCCCTCCCTCTCACAACCCAGCCAAGTACTGTACATATCACCAGCAGCACGGCCATGATACTGACCAATGTTTCCGGCTGCGTCACGACATCCAAGACCTTGTTGACAAAAATGTGATCCTACCCCTAGAAAGGCCTAACGTCACAACCAACCCACTCCCTACACACAACCAAGCTCCACTCCCCAAAAGAGTCAATCTTATCCAGACTGGGGTCGTGTCTTACGATCCTAGCATCTATATTACTCCTACCCACCTACCTAAGACAAAGGTGCTCCTTCCCGACTGCACTGACCTTTTTTACATGTTGGACATCTCTACAACCCAACCTGAACCAGCGGTGGTGATTGTGGAAGATAGCGCAGCAGGGGTTGCAGAGGGGGATAGAATGGTCGAGGCTGGGTTTGAACAGTCTGGAAATTTTGCTAGGGAAGCCTACGACCCAAGTGAATACATCCTATCGGTGGGCCAATCTGAGCTGAGTGTGGGGTTGCCAGAAAGTGCAGAACTGTGTATGATCCGAGGGGGCGGATTTGAGCAGAGATCAGATGACTTGATAGCAGTAGAAGAGGACTTAGCCAACCTCCAGTTCTTCAACAACCAAGAATCAGGGGACGCAACAGTCAACTGGTTTGAATATGAGGAGTCAGCAGGAGCTACTGGGTGGCTAGATGATCAACCCGATGTTGTGGAAGAAATCCAACCAGAACAGGGCCCGGCAGGGGCTGGAGTATCAGTTGTGGCCGGAAGGGCCGGAAGTCAAAGTACATTGCCGGAGAGCGCCGGTACGAAGAATTTCGCTCAAGATGGAAACATTGAGAATACAGGGAAAGTTGAACAAAAAACTGCACTGACGCAGATAAGGCAACAAGGTTCTGAGAGAACCGGAAAAGCTAAAATCCATGAAGGGATCGAAAGCGCTGCGGGCACGAGAACAGAGGATGCTGTGGGCATACAGGCTGAAAGTACTGTGAGTGCAAACATGTCGGAGCCAGACAGGTGCCTTTTGGACGCCAGCGGAATGTGGTGGGAAGACGATGACTTATGTCTTGCCCACACAGACGAAGACTGGGGAAGTAATCAACCGGATGACACTTGGTACCTCGATGAGGTTGATCACATGACGAGAAGTGGGCGGTACTTCAAGTCCCCACACATAGACCAACCCGAGGCATCCGGGAATGATAGAGAAGCTGAGAAACAGAAGGAGAAGCAGATCGAAGAGGAAGTTGTGCTGAAGCAGCTAAAGAAGATAAAAGCGGACATCTCCATCTGGGACTGCTTATGGCTTCACGAGTGCACAGATAGGCTGTCCTATCTGCTATGGACAAAGCTAAACTCTCTATAGATACTACACCAGAACAGCTGGTTGGGATGGTTTTTCCGGGAGGAGGTTCCCCGGCATTAACCTTTTCAGACAAGGAACTACCGCCTGAGGGCATAAATCACAATAAACCCCTCTACGTTTCCGTGGAATGTAGAGGCAAGTGGATACCGGTGGTACTTGTTGATACCGGGTCCGCCATCAATGTCTGCCCAGCCAGAACAACATATGCAATCAGGTTGAAACCCGTGGATTTCGCGCCAACTACTCAGGTGATCAGAGCCTATGACAACACTAGCAGGGAAGTGATGGGGACTGTCAAGACCCAGACTCAGGTTGGTCCAGGACAACACAACGTTGAATTCCATGTCTTGGACATTCCTGTAACCTTCAACCTACTTTTGGGGCGACCGTGGTTGCACCAGGTCAAGGCAGTCTCTTCCACTTTGCATCAGATACTGAAGTACCCTCACGGGAAAGGGGTAGCTATTGTTTTTGGGAATTCGTCAATCCATCCGCCGCCGGAAGTGTCCACGCCAGTCCTGGAAATCGAGCATGGCACTGAGGATGTGTTCTTATCAGGGTTCACTTTGGCTGAGGCTCGAGTGGTGTAGAACATTATGGCTGTGAATGAGGGGGTATACGTCAGTGCTCAATCCGTCTACCTCATGAGCAAGCTACAACACATCCGCGGAATGGGATTGGGAAAAAGCGGCCGGAAGGGCGTCGCAGCATTGGCCGAAGTGCCACATAACCCTTACACCTTTGGATTGGGTTATCTGCCCACCAAAGAGGACTGGGTGAGGAAGGGTAAAGAGATGGCCGAAAGAGCCAGAGCAAAGAAGGCTGGGAAGCCTTTTGAATTAACGCATCGGCCCATTCAGGGTACCCTAAACGGACGCTTCGTCCGGAAGGAGGAGGACTTTCCATTTTGCGGCTTCCCAGAACCATGGCTGAATGCAAAGAGGAAGCGCGTGCCCGGTTTCAAGATCTTCTTCGACTTGCAGTTACCTGGGGATGACGTTGTCGAAGAGCAGACAGACCCATCAGCTGAGGTTGAGCAGTGTAAGGTAGCGGATTCCGAGAGCACCGAACTTGAGATGGGGGTAGCGCTGGCATGTCTACTTTCAGATCATTCGATCGACCAAAAGTACTTGGGGGATAACTCCTCGGTTTCCATGATTGGAGATGAAACAGCTGCGGGCCTTCTAGCGACTATCTTGGATGCATCTATCGCACCCTCTCTCACTTGGCAATACGAAGAGGGATTCTTTTCCAGCAGCACCGGGTCAGGTAGTGAGCCGGAATCTGATTCCACCGAGTCCTGTGAGTCGGAATCAGGTTCCAGCTCGACTGAGTCTGAGTCTGGTAATCCTGGGGATGATAACCCGGATGCCACAGTTATGTCCAGGTCGTCTTTTTCTTTCTCATTTGAGTCTGTTGTAACCGAGAATTCGGACGATTTGGATAAGCTTAATGAGAATCAAGTAACTGTGGTTTCTGAGTACTTTTCTGTGCCCTTAATTTATTGCATAAACTCAGACTTTCAAAATTTTGATGAAAACGACGAGGACGAGATTCCTCCGATTTTGCAACGTTTAATTGAGCAGGAGCAGGAGAGATTTGTCAAACCCTTAATGGATGAAATCATTACCGTGAACATTGGTACTGAGGAGTACCCGCGGCTGGTCCAGATCGGGTCCACGCTGTCTTCGGAGGAACGCGAGCGCCTAGTCTCTTTATTAAAAGATTTCAAAGATGTTTTCGCGTGGTCCTACGAAGACATGCCTGGGATCGATCCTGAGATTGTACAGCACCGGATCCCTCTTGACCTCGAAGCCCGATCTGTTAAGCAAAAACTTAGAAGGATCCGCCCGGACTGGGCTCTCAAGATTAAGGAAGAGGTCACCAAGCAAATCGACGCAGGCTTCCTGCTGGTGTCCGAATACCCGACTTGGTTGGCCAACATCGTTCCAGTGCCGAAGAAGGATGGCAGGATCCGGGTATGCGTGGATTTCAGGGATTTGAATAGAGCTCATCCGAAGGACGACTTTCCCTTACCGCATATTGATGAGTTGGTAGACTTCACAGCAGGGCATGCTTTACTTTCATTCATGGATGGCTTCTCAGGGTACAATCAGATAGTAATGGCACCAGAAGACAGAGAAAAGACTGCATTCACCACCCCGTGGGGAACATACTGCTACAGAGTAATGCCGTTTGGGTTGAAGAATGCCGGAGCTACTTATCAACGGGCCGCGACCACAATATTGCACGACATGATCCACAAGGAGGTTGAGGTGTACGTGGACGACATGATTGTCAAGTCCAAGGAAAGAGAGGGTTACTACACCGCCTTGCAAAAGTTCTTTCAAAGGATCAGGGAATTCCGGTTGCGACTAAATCCTCAGAAATGTACGTTCGGTGTTACAGCAGGAAAAATGCTGGGGTTTCTGATTACACAAAGGGGCATCGAAGTCGACCCTTCAAAAATCAAGGCCATCTTAGAAATGCCACCACCAAGGACTGAAAAGGAGGTGCGAGGCTTTCTGGGTAAAGTGCAATTCATAAGACGGTTTATCTCAAAATTAACCTTGACTTGTGAACCACTTTTTGGTCTCCTGAAGAAAGGCAAGAAATTCCAATGGGACGGCCGATGCCAAGCTGCTTTTGAACAGATCAAGAAATATTTACAAAACCCGCCCGTGTTGTCGCCACCAGAGCCGAGGAAACCGTTGATATTATACCTTTCAGTGACTGAGACTACAATGGGCTACATGCTCACACAAGAATCAGAGGATAAGGTGGAGAGGGCCATCTATTATCTGAGCAAGAAGATGTTGGATTACGATACCCGCTACACTCCGCTTGAGAAGGCTTGCTTAGCTTTGGTATGGGCTACCAGGAAGCTGCGGCACTACCTGTTAGCTCACTCCGTAATGTTGGTTTCACGACTAGATCCCATCAAATATCTTTTCGAGAAACCGGCACTTACGGGTAGGCTAGCTCGTTGGTTGCTGTTGCTCTCTGAATTCGATCGGAAATATGTAACATGCAAGTCAGTCAAGGGAAGAGCGGTGACAGAGTTCTTAGCCGATCATCCAGTGGAAGGGGGTGAAGCAGTTGAGTACTTATTCCCAGATGAAGCCATTTTGCATATCGACGACGAATATTTGACGATGTACTTTGACGGAGCGTCAAATCAATACGGGTATGGGATAGGGGTGTTGCTGATAGCACCCGACAATTCCCGTATCCCTCTAGCCTTCAAGCTCCGATTCAAAGTCTCGAACAACGAAGCTGAATATGAGACATGTATTGCCGGTCTAGAAGCAGCCCTAGAACTAGGGGCAAGACGGTTGGACGTCATCGGAGATTCAAACCTTGTTATATCTCAGGCAAACGGAGGCTGGAAAGTCAAAGAAGAAAAGATGATGATGTACCATCAGACCTTGGACTTGCTAATCCCTCGGTTTGAAAAGTTAAACTTTGCTCATCTTTCAAGAGAGAACAACAGGTTCGCAAATTCTCTAGCAACTCTATCTTCCATGATAGACATCCCGTTTGGAATCCAGATGCGTCCAGTCGTCATTGACCATAAATTTGCGCCTGCCTATGAGTTGATTGCTGCTATAGATGAGGTTCAGGACCAAAACCCCTGGTATTTTGACATTTGGAATTTCTTGGAAAAGGAAGCATACCCGCCAGGGTTAAATGCCAAGGATAAAAGGGCTATCAGAAGAATGGTCGTCCAGTTCATCATCTGTGGAGGTAAGCTGTATAAGAGAGGTCATCTCGGAATGTACAAGCTGTGTGTTGAAGTTGAGGAATCAAAGCGCCTGATGGAGGCCATCCATGGAGGAGAATGCGGTGCGCATATGAACGGGGTAATGCTAGCACGGAAGATCCTCAGACAGGGTTATTACTGGTCCACCATGGAGGAGGATTGTATTAGTTTTGTTCGGCGATGCCACAAATGTCAGATTCATGCAAACCGCATGAACATCCCGCCGTCAAAGCTGTACAACATGACTTCGCCATGGCCATTTTCAGTTTGGGGAATCGATGTGATCGGGGCTGTCACTCCGAAAGGGTCGAATGGGCATGAGTTCATCCTGGTTGCGATAGATTATTTCACGAAGTGGGTCGAGGCCCAATTGTATGCGGTGTTGAAGGCATCACACGTTGCAAAGTTTATCAGAAATAACATCATTTGTCGCTATGGGGTCCCGAACGAGATCGTTTCAGATAATGGTTCCCACTTCAAGAAAGAAGTGATAGACTTGTTGGAGAAATATAACGTGGCTTTTCATAAGTCATCTACATACCGGCCGCAAACCAATGGAGCGGTCGAGGCCGCCAACAAGAATATCAAACACATACTGCAGAAGATGGTAGAAACCTACCGGGATTGGCTAGATAAGCTGCCATTTGCTCTGTGGGGCTACAGGACTTCAATCAGAACTTCTACCGGAGCGACTCCGTATTCATTATTTTATGGGATGGAGGTCGTTCTACCTATTGAGATTGAGGTTCCGTCATTACGAGTATTGGCCGAGTGTCAAATAGCCGAAGCAGATTGGCAGCAGAGCAGATTTGAGGAACTCATGTTTTTTGACGAGAGAAGACTGAAAGCACTGTACCATGTTCAAGGCTATCAACGCAGAATTGCCCGGGCTTTCAACAAGAAAGTTAAGTCCAGGAATCTAAAGGAAGGAGATTTGGTGCTCAAGGACAACCGAGCTCCCATCCACGACCCAAGGGGCAAGTTTAAACCCAATTGGACTGGTCCCTACATCATCAAAGCTATCTGGTCAGGTGGAGCTGTGGTTCTGATGGATCTAGATGGCCTAGAGTTCTCCTAACAGATCAACATGGACAAGTTGAAGAAATATTACCCCTGAGAGACTCGCTAGGCCGAAAACCCGAAAGGGCGACCTAGGCAAAAGTTAGAGCACAAAAAAATTGGAAAATATAAAAACTGAGCTCGCAAGGTTGAAAACCCGCAAAGGGCGGCCTTGGCAAAAGTTAGAGCGTAAAAGGAGAGTGAAAACACCCGAGCGAACCTAAGCCTGAACTACGTAAGGCTTGATTCCCATCTTTGGGATACGTAGGCAACTTCACCCTGAAGTTCAGCCATAAACTTTTCCCCGATCAACTTTGTCCATTTTGATCATCTCGGTCATCCTTTTCCATCAGCATTTATCGCGATCTCCGGTACAGTGCTATTCAGACTAGGGGCAACTTTCCATTTCCATGCAGTGCCGCAGTACTCTCCAAACTAGGGGCAACTTTCCAGTTGCTAGGATCCGGGATTGTGCATCTCAGTGACAGATCTTAGGCATGTCCAGTTCTGATCCATATCGAAAATGGTTTTGAAAAGTTTTAATAACAGTTGACTTTGTTCAAATTAATCTCTTTACAACTAAGACCATTTTTGGACCAAAGTGGAAAATTTTCAGTACCACAACCTTCAATTTCATTGATTTCAAAACAGAGTTCTCCTGCTCTTGCATACAATCGAAGTTGCTTTTTATTACATTCATAAAGAAAACTTGAAAGTACTAATAAAGCAATAAATCTGGGGCATAGTCAAGTCAAGTATCCCTGCGCCCCCTCCTAGAGCTGGTCGAAGCCTCTGACGCCAAGCTAGGCCCAACCTGTGCCTCCTCATTGAGCCAGTCCAAGCACTCGTCAGACAAAGTGCAACTGAAAGTGGGAGCAGGGGCCAAGAGCTCTCTAGTCCTCCATGCTGTGGCATATCGGGCAAGTAGTGCACCTCGGATCGGGAAAGATGCCGGGTACTCAATCCCCTCTGGTGGGCAAATCTGATCATGACCGAACTAGCACAGGAACCGGAACGGAAAATAAAACACACAGTGGGTTAGACCAATCAACTGGATCCCGATCAGCCGGGACATGCTATAGCTCATTGCCGGGAGATTGAGCCAAGAACAACGCCAAGCAATGCGATCTGCGGACAAATTGCACATCCAGTCAAACCACCACCTTTCATCAGGGGCATCGACTAGGCGCTGTCGAAAGAAATAGCCTCGAGCTGAGTAGGCCGGGCAAGAATCCACAACCTGCAATTTGTCCATTAACCATACCTGGGGAGGGATGAAAAATGAGAGAATAAAGAATAGAGAGATGTACGGTGAGAGAAAAGTGAGAAAAGGGTTTTGTGAGAAAAACTAAGCCTGAGGGCCGAGTGATGTGAGCAAATACATATGTAAGATTGGGTGGGAAACATTACCTGCAGCAGTAGTGGACTCCAAGCAAATCTAGTCGTCTCCTGGCAATGGATAGAATCCAAGCCCATCAGCGTCTCGGCCAAGGTCATGGCGATGCAGCTCTTTCCTTCTTTCAAGCCTTGAGCAACTTCAATCAGACGAATGCTACATCCGCCAAAGCCCGGAGAAAGCAGAAAGTGAGACAGCAGGCACAAGCAAAGGGCGTGTTGCCGGAAACCTTGCCAATAATGGTTGCTGCGGTCACCGGCATCAGAAAAGCGATGAATCAAACCAAGGATGTCCAGTTCCCCATTACAGATCAGGAACCGAGCATCATGCGCGGTGAGGCCACACATCCGCCCTAAAGCCTGGGCATGGCCAAAGCGGAACTGGGGCAAGATCTCTTCGTGACATTCAGACTCCATCAAAACCTGAAAATCTTCAAAAGTTGGACATACCTCTTGCCCGCCAAAGCTAAAGACATGCATCACCGGGTTCCAAAACCTCGCCGCGGCATGGAGGAAAGGAAGGTGCAGCGGAGTGCGGCTCAGCGTGAACAGTGCATTCAGGCCGAAACCCCGGAAATTCAGCTTTTCCGAACCATCTAGAGAAACGATCCAAGTTGTGAGGTTTTCAACGAGAAACGCCTCTATTTTTTTTGGTGCAAAACTAAGATGAGTTGAATGAACCACGGAGCTAAGGCTTTTAAAGAGGAAAAGACACTATTCGGAGGACAAGTGTCAAAAATTTGACGATTGCTGGACTAAGTGGCCGGCCGGACACCTTTTCTGGCAGGCCGGCCATTTTCTTTTTCAAAAACTGGCTGGTGGCCCCCTCTCTGCAATAAATCTGGCCGGCCGGCCCCCAAAAGTGGCCGGCCATGCTCCAATGTATGCCTTCAGCCCTGTTTTACCCTCCGGGAGAAAGTTTCAAGCATTCCCATGCAACGGATGTGTCGAAGGCCTCTATTTCCCTCTGTTTTGGATGCGTTCCGTTGCCCAGATCGTCCGAAGTACACTTCGTCTTGTTAAGTTTTGTTTATCGAGTTGTCGTTTTGCTTATCGAGTTGTTTGTCGAGCTGTCGTGTTTCGTGTTTTTGAGTTGTTACTCTTTGTTTAAGCTTTTTGTTTGAGTCTTGTTTATCGAGTTGTCAACATTATTGTATTTTGTTTATCGAGTTGTAAACTTGCTAAGGTCTTGTTATATCTTAGAAAGTTAGGTTGCTGCGTCGGTTCACTACCTGACTGGGCAAAATGCACAATACACATTCCCATTCAATCTCATTATGATAACAGAATGATGCGATATGATGCTAAATGTTTAAAATACAAATACTTTTTTCAAAAGCTATTTCATCCCATCATGCCTTGCTTGTTACAACATTTTACAGACTAAGGCACAAGTTTTACAGAAAATAAAACTGCCCGATAATGTACAATGTGCTACAACTACTAGCAAAAAAAGATAAATAAAACAGAAAACAGCTGCATCTGTGCTCTCAAGAGCAGTAATGAGAGGCCCTCTTCGTCCTCTTCTGCGGGATAGACTCTCTGCCACCATCGCCATCGTCATCATCCGAATCGGAGTCGTCATCTTCGGGGTCCCCCTCAGCCTCGCCTCCAGTCCCGGAACCAAGACCGGAGCCGTCCTCTCCGTCATCAGATGTCTCCCACTGACAGTCTGCAACCTCCTCCTCCTCATCCTCACCAGGCTCCTCCTCCACAATATGTGCTCGACGTCTGCAAGACGACCCCTCCCCTCGAGAAGGCCTGGATGGCCCAGCTCCTCGGAAAGGCCTGGATGGCCCAGTGTCACGACCCAAACCCGGCCCTATGGGTTTAGCACTGTAACCGGCCAGTAATCCGAGATTACCGAAGGCCTGCAGAACAGTAGAATAATAAAACAGAGTACAGGGCCTGGCGGAAGCCAATACAGTAAATAAATAATGTCCATTGAGCTGTGACAGTCTGCATGCCAAAAAGATTTTTCATGCATTCATACATACAACAGTACAGTCTATACAATAATTTACAGTCACACAGTACAGGGACCTAATCCCTTGATAATAGTACAGTAAACATTCAGTCTATACAGAACAGTAGACGGTACAGAAGGGGGAATTGTAAAACACCCCGAAGCCTTAACACGATAGGCTCGGAACCTCGCAGTGAGGCACAAAGGCTGGCTTGACAAAACTGGAGTCTAACCCGCGCTCCTAGCTCCGATCTGGTGGCTGAGCACCTACATATATATATATATAAACAGTGAGCTAAAGCCCAGTGAATAACATGATGCGTAAAGGGTTTAAGAATGAATGTCCTTACAGTAATGAAAACAGTCCATTAAATCAGTATTTCAGTCAGTACAGTCATATGTGGTACATCCATTAGCATAACAGTACAGTAAACAGTAGGTCTTAAAAGACCAAACAGTAAATGATGGCCATCAATCAGTAAATAGTAGTGGTTCCACGAGGGAACCGACAGAGATCTCTGTAACAGTAACAGTCAGTAACAGTAGTTGCCAAGGATGCCACAATACAGTTCAGAATAGAGGACATACATTCATTCAATTAACAGTAACAGTTCAGAAAGCAGTGCAGTTCAATTGTTCAGAAGATAATCATTTTGAACATATCTTTACACAGTTGTTACTCATAGAGTTTGGGTTATAGTATGCTAGAGCGTGCCTCCCCAGTCGCCAACCCTACACAGTTAACCGATTGAACACACACTAAGCTACACAGTTGGGAGATAACATAATTTAACCCCTAATGCCTCGGTGTGTTCTACATCTATCCTCAACAGGATGTCTTAAACTAGGCCTAAGAATGCCTAGAATGGAATGAGGATGCAAAGATGTGATCAGAAGACTGTTTCAAGATTTTCAGAAAATAGGGTCCCGCTCGAGCGCAGGTTTCCCCGCTCGAGCGGTCATGTGACAAAGGTACACGCTCGAGTGTCAACTTTCCCGCTCGAGCGTACTGTAAAAGTACTGGATGGGTGAAATCTTCGCTCGACGCCCGCTCGAGCTTGAGACATGACTCCGCTCGAGCGCCCAATCCTCCACTCGAGCAGACTGTAAAACAGTGCAGAGATACTGGATGCTCGGATTCCACGCTCGAGCGGCACTTCCCCCGCTCGAGCAGAAGTGCAGAATCTGGGAATTCCAGATTGCACCTCCAAGCTCAAACTCGCATTCAAATGTATCAAAACCGATCCTCTTGGGCCCATTTCCTGGAAAACATTTATAAACACATAGAATAACATGGTTCAAAGCTCAATTTGAGAAATCAAAGCCCAAGGGTGTTTAATTCAAACTCAATTTAAACCATTTTTCAAGCACAAGATGAACATGCAAACATGCATGAATTCAAACCATTTTGAAGTTCCAATTTGATGCTCTAAGGAGCCAATTGATCCAAAAACAAGTTGAAAACATGGACCATTACAGAATTATGGACATGCATGCACCATTTTACCATGAACTCAACTCCAAATTCAACCAAGAACACATGCAAGCATGAATTATGCTCTATATCAACATGTATGAACTAAAACATGACTTAGCTCTACAATTTAACATGGACCATGCAAGAATTAGTTCAAACACAAGAATGAGAAGGTGAAATTTATACCTAAGTTCCTTGAATGCAAGTCTAGGGGTTCAATTTAGCAATCCACACTTCAATTAGCAAGCAACACACCAAGCAATTCAAGCCAATTCAACAAAATGAACTCAATTCTCTCCTCTAGTCTCTCTCTAGTCGGCAAGGCAAGGAAGAAGGCTGAGGTAAACGTTTTTGGCTCAATTGTAATGAACTCAAAAGTGTATAGGTAGTGGCCCACTCAAGGGCAAGGTTGTAATTAAGGCCAACTCTGTATTTTATCAATATTTAATCTAATTTAATCATACCTAATCAGTTTTCAAATAATTATACCATAAAATCACATTAATTATGACGATCATAGGACACCAATCGGTTTCTAATTCGGCCGCCGATAAGGCCTTCGATGAGCAGTTTAAACACAAGTCATGAACAGATCAAACATACAGTCAACAGATAAAATGCAATTCAAACGTACATACTCAGTCAATTCAGTTCCAGTTTTCAGTCAGTCAGTTCCGTAGTCTATTCAGTTCGATTATCAGTCATAATCAGTCTCGGTTAACAGTAATTAGCGGTTAATCAGTAAACAGTAACGAGGGTTGTTACAGTCTCCCCTCCTTATAAAGAGTTTAGTCCTCTAAACTCGAGTTACCTTCATTCTGGAAGAAAACAGGATTCAGTGGAAACAGTTCAGGGTATCTTTTGGCCATGTCATCTTCCCTTTCCCAAGTGGCATACACGCCACCATGGTTCTGCCAGTCGACTTTCACCAACGGGATCTCTTTGTTTCTCAACTTCTTGATTCGTCTATTTACAATCTGTATAGGCCGTTCCTCGTAAGTGTAGTCGTCACTCAACACTACTCGAGTAGGCTCAATCACATGGAAGGGATCCCGGAGATAATCTCTTAACATCGAAATGTGGAAAACATTATGCATATTCTCCATTTCAGGAGGGAGCGCAACTTGATACGCCACCGGATTAATTTTCTCAATAATCTCATACGGTCCGACGTATCTCGGCGCTAACTTGCCCTTGACTCCAAAACGAGTCTGGCCCTTCATTGGTGTCACTTTCACAAATACGTGATCACCCACTTCATACTCTCTGTCTCGTCTTCTGACGTCAGCATAACTCTTCTGTCTGCTCTGTGCAGTTTTCAATCTCTGTTGTATCAGTTTCACTTTCTCAGTTGTTTCATGAACAATCTCGGGCCCAAGCAAAGGCCCATCTCCAACTTCTGCCCAGAAAATCGGAGATCTACACTTTCTGCCATACAATGCCTCGAAAGGCGCCATACCAATACTCGAATGGTAACTGTTGTTGTAGGCGAATTCAACTAATGGCAGATGACTTTCCCAATCTCCCTGAAAATCAAGGACACACATTCTCAGTAAATCCTCCAGAGTTTAGATGGTCCTTTCTGACTGTCCATCTGTCTGAGGATGATAGGCACTACTCAGCCTCAATTCAGTACCCAATGCGGTCTGTAGACTTTGCCAAAACCTCGATGTAAACTTCGAATCCCTGTCAGAAACAATAGACACAGGCACTCCATGCAGTCTCACAATTTCATCAATATAGATAACAGCCAATTTGTTCGCATTATAGATTGTTTTGACAGGTAAGAAGTGAGCAGATTTGGTCAGTCTATCAACAATAACCCAAATTGAATCCATACCTTTTCTGGAGCGAGGTAACCCAACGATAAAATCCATCGTGATACGCTCCCATTTCCACTCTGGTATGGGTAGGGGTTGCAATAATCCGACAGGTCGTTGATGTTCAGCTTTGACCTGTTGGCAATGAAGACATTTGGACACAAAGTCGGCAATTTCTTTCTTCATTCCCGGCCACCAGAAATTCTGTTTCAGATCTTGATACATTTTCGTATTCCCCGGGTAGATAGACAATTTTGAATTGTGGCCCTCTTGCAGAACTTTTCTTTTCAGTTCAGTATCATTTGGTACACACAGTCTTTCATGAAACTTTAGTACATTGTTCTCAAATTTGAATCTCGGTCTTGGTTTAGATTCTCTTTCTTCGATGATCTTTTTCAAGAAATCATCCAGTTGCTATTTCTCTTTAATCTCTTCAATCAGTGCCGGTTGAGCAGAAATAGCAGCTAAGGTTCCACCTTGTTCTCTCAAAACAACTTCAATTTCGAATTTGTCAAGGTCACCAAGTAGCTCTTTCTGTCCGGTGAGCAAACAAGCTAAGTTGGAAATTGACTCTCGGCTCAATGCATCGGCGACAGTATTAACCCTTCCCGGATGGTACAGAATCTGTAGATCATAGTCTTTGATCAGTTCTAGCCATTTGCGCTGTCTCATATTTAGTTCCTTCTGTGTGAAGAAATATTTTAAGCTCTTGTGGTCGGTGTATACTTCACATGTCACCCCGTACAGGTAGTGACGCCAGATTTTCAACGCAAATACTACTGCAGCAAGTTCCAGGTCATGGGTCGGGTAGTTCTTTTCATGCGGTCTCAATTGTCGGGAAGCATAGGCAATTACTCTCCCATTCTGCATTAAAACACATCCCAAACCCTTATGAGAAGCATCACTAAAGACAGTATAACCATCTGTACCTGAAGGTAAAGTCAGAACAGGTGCAGTCACTAATCGAGTTTTCAACTCCTGAAAAGCAGATTCTCTTTGGTCAGTCCAGTCAAATGGTGTCCCCTTTTGTGTCAGTTGAGTCAACGGTAAAGCAATCTTGGAGAAATCTTTGACAAATCTTCTGTAATATCCAGCCAATCCCAAAAAGCTTCGGACTTCAGTCACATTTGTTGGTCTAGGCCAGTTCACTACAGCTTCAATTTTCTGCGGATCAACAGAAATTCCATCTTTGCTAACAACATGCCCCAAAAACATAACATGGTCAAGCCAAAATTCACATTTAGACAGTTTAGCATACAGTTTCTGTTCTCTTAAGGTTTGTAGGGCAAGTTTCAGGTGATATTCATGTTCTTCTATGCTCTTGGAGTAAATCAATATGTCATCAATAAATACAACAATAAAATTGTCAAGGTATGGTTTAAAAATTCTGTTCATAAGGTCCATAAATGCAGCAGGGGCATTCGTGACTCCGAATGGCATAACTAAAAATTCGTAATGTCCATACCTCATTCTAAAAGCAGTTTTATCAATGTCATCTGATTTAACTTTCAACTGATGGTATCCGAATCTGAGATCAATCTTCGAAAATACTTTAGCACCCTGTAATTGATCAAGCAGGTCATCAATACGCGGTAATGGGTATTTATTCTTTACAGTTACCTTATTCAGTTCACGATAGTCAATGCACAGTCTCAGTGAGCCGTCTTTCTTCTTTACAAACAAAACAGGCGCACCCCATGGTGAGGTATTGGGTCTGATGAACTTTTTGTCTAACAGTTCTTGCAGTTGCACTTTCAGTTCTTTCAATTCAGTTGGAGCCATTCGGTACGGAGCTTTAGAAACCGGCTGTGTTCCGGGAACCACATCAACAGTAAACTCAATCTCCCTGTCAATCAAATCTCCTGGCAAATTGTCTGGAAAGACATCTGGGAATTCTCTGACTATAGGAATACAGTTCACGTTAGCATTATCATCAGTAGATATAGTCAGTACAGAACACAAATATCCCTTACATCCCTTTCTAATTAATTTAACGGCTTTCACTGACGAGATCAAATACGGAGGAGGTACTACTCCACTCCCATTAAACACGAATTCAGGTAAACCAGGTGGGCGGAAAACAACTTGCTTGGTCACACAATCAATAGTGGCATGATATGTTTGTAACCAATCCATCCCCAGTATTACATCAAAATGATCAATGTTCAATGGTAGTAAAATCAATAAACAGATGCATATCTCCAACAATGATTTCACATGCGGGGTACATATAAGCACATGTCATGGATCCTCCTACGGGTGATGATACGGCTAGCAGATAGTTCATGGGTTCTAAGGGTCTATTCAATTTTCGTGAGAAAGCATGCGATACATAAGAATGTGTAGACCCCGAATCAATCAATACATATGCATTTTGGGTACAAATAGAGAGGATACCTGACACAACGGTCTCTGTATTTTGCACGTCTCCCGGTACTAGGGCGAACACTCTGCCCTGCCTCATGGGCTCTTTCCCAGTAGCTTTGGGGTTAGGCTTTGGTGCTACAGTTGATGCTACTGCGCTTGGTGCAGCTTTACTACTGGCTTGTGGCGCAGAGGGGCAGTCTTTAACCATGTGGCCCACCTTGCCACACCTGTAGCAGGCTCCAGATATTTTGTAGCAGACCCCTTTGTGCTTCTTGCCACACTCAGAACAGGGTGGTATGAACCCACTCCCTTGGCTGGGGCTAGTTGTCGACCCCGTATTCTGTTTCTTGTTGGCCGGGTTGTGCTGGCCTTTCTTGAATTTGAAACCCTGCCTCTTACTACGCCATTCCGACGTTGGTGTTTCAGTTTTCAGTGCTTCAATGTTTGATTCAGCCATCAAGGCTCGGTCAAGAACATTTACATAGTTTGGTAGCTTCAACACATTGTTTCTGTCGAGAATTGCAACATTAAGGCCGCCTTCAAACTTCCTGGCCTTCTTATATTCAGTATCCACCATATGCGGTGCATTTCGTCTCATATTCCGCAACGGACATTGTGCCCTGCTTCAGCTGTTCAAATTCAGTCACTTTCTATCCCTGACACACTGAAGGAAATACTTTTCAAAGAAGGACTCCTTGAACTGAGCCCAAGTCATAACAGTATTTGTATCGCGGATCAACATCCACCACCTTCTAGCTTCTTCTTGTAGGGTGAAGGTAGCTAACAATACTTTGTTCGCTTCTGAGCACGGAAACACTTCAAATAGTTTTTCTGTTTCAAGCACCCAAGCTTCAGCCTTTAGCGGTTCCAATCCTCCCTGAAAGGATGGCGGTTTCATCTTGCTGAATTTATGGGTGAGAGTAATAATATCCCCATCATTCACATTCGCATTAGGTTCCAGCTGTACCGGAGGAGGAGGAGGAGGAGGAGGTGGGGGCTGTTGGTTCTGTTGTTGTTCAAGTCTAGCGGTTATCAGTTCCATCATTCTTTCCATTCTTTCCATTCTTGCCTCAGTAGATGAGGACTCAGGTTCATTTGCATTGTCCATTTCACTATAAGCAGGTATAACAGTTATAAATTGTAACATAAACAGTTGCATATTTAGACAGTTATCACATCAACATGTATTCAGTCATAACATAGCCACACACTTTTCAAGTTCATGAGATGCCCTAATTACTTTTCTAGGACACCCTATAGCTCATTTGGACACGTGTGTGCGGTATAACTCGTGGCAAGTATCGCTCTGATACCACTCTGTCACGACCCAAACCCGGCCCTATGGGTTTAGCACCGTAACCGGCCAGTAATCCGAGATTACCGAAGGCCTGCAGAACAGTAGAATAATAAAACAGAGTACAGGGCTTGGCGGAAGCCAATACAGTAAATAAATAATGTCCATTGAGCTGTGACAGTCTGCATGCCAAAAAGATTTTTCATGCATTCATACATACAACAGTACAGTCTATACAATAATTTACAGTCACACAGTACAGGGACCTAATCCCTTGATAACAGTACAGTAAACATTCAGTCTATACAGAACAGTAGACGGTACAGAAGGGGGAATTGTAAAACACCCCGAAGCCTTAACACGATAGGCTCGAAACCTCGCAGTGAGGCACAAAGGCTGGCTTGACAAAACTGGAGTCTAACCCGAGCTCCTAGCTCCGATCTGGTGGCTGAGCACCTACATATATATATATAAACAGTGAGCTAAAGCCCAGTGAATAACATGATGCGTAAAGGGTTTAAGAATGAATGTCCTTACAGTAATGAAAACAGTCCATTAAATCAGTATTTCAGTCAGTACAGTCATATGTGGTACATCCATTAGCATAACAGTACAGTAAACAGTAGGTCTTAAAAGACCAAACAGTAAATGATGGCCATCAATCAGTAAACAGTAGTGGTTCCACGAGGGAACCGACAGAGATCTCTGTAACAGTAACAGTCAGTAACAGTAGTTGCCAAGGATGCCACAATACAGTTCAGAATAGAGGACATACATTCATTCAATTAACAGTAACAGTTCAGAAAGCAGTGCAGTTCAATTGTTCAGAAGATAATCATTTTGAACATATCTTTACACAGTTGTTACTCACAGAGTTTGGGTTACAGTATGCTAGAGCGTGCCTCCCCAGTCGCCAACCCTACACAGTTAACCGATTGAACACACACTAAGCTACACAGTTGGGAGATAACATAATTTAACCCCTAATGCCTCGGTGTGTTCTACATCTATCCTCAACAGGATGTCTTAAACTAGGCCTAAGAATGTCTAGAATGGAATGAGGATGCAAAGATGTGATCAGAAGACTGTTTCAAGATTTTCAGAAAACAGGGTCCCGCTCGAGCGCAAGTTTCCCCACTCGAGCGGTCATGTGACAAAGGTACACGCTCGAGCGTCAACTTTCCCGCTCGAGCATACTGTAAAAGTACTGGATGGGTGAAATCTTCGCTCGACGCCCGCTCGAGCTTGAGACATGACTCCGCTCGAGCGCCCAATCCTCCGCTCGAGCAGACTGTAAAACAGTGCAGAGATACTGGATGCTCGGATTCCACGCTCGAGCGGCACTTCCCCCGCTCGAGCGGAAGTGCAGAATCTGGGAATTCCAGATTGCACCTCCAAGCTCAAACTCGCATTCAAATGCATCAAAACCGATCCTCTTGGGCCCATTTTCTGGAAAACATTTATAAACACATAGAATAACATGGTTCAAAGCTCAATTTGAGAAATCAAAGCCCAAGGGTGTTTAATTCAAACTCAATTTAAACCATTTTTCAAGCACAAGATGAACATGCAAACATGAATGAATTCAAACCATTTTGAAGCTCCAATTTGATGCTCTAAGGAGCCAATTGATCCAAAAACAAGTTGAAAACATGGACCATTACAAAATTATGGACATGCATGCACCATTTTGCCATGAACTCAACTCCAAATTCAACCAAGAACACATGCAAGCATGAATTATGCTCTATATCAACATGTATGAACTAAAACATGACTTAGCTCTACAATTTAACATGGACCATGCAAGAATTAGTTCAAACACAAGAATGAGAAGGTGAAATTCATACCTAAGTTCCTTGAATGCAAGTCTAGGGGTTCAATTTAGCAATCCACACTTCAATTAGCAAGCAACACACCAAGCAATTCAAGCCAATTCAACAAAATGAACTCAATTCTCTCCTCTAGTCTCTCTCTAGTCGGCAAGGCAAGGAAGAAGGCTGAGGTAAACATTTTTGGCTCAAGTGTAATGAACTCAAAAGTGTATAGGTAGTGGCCCACTCAAGGGCAAGGTTGTAATTAAGGCCAACTCTGTATTTTATCAATATTTAATCTAATTTAATCATACCTAATCAGTTTTCAAATAATTATACCATAAAATCACATTAATTATGACGATCATAGGACACCAATCGGTTTCTAATTCGGCCGCCGATAAGGCCTTCGATGAGCAGTTTAAACACAAGTCATGAACAGATCAAACATACAGTCAACAGATAAAATGCAATTCAAACGTACATACTCAGTCAATTCAGTTCCAGTTTTCAGTCAGTCAGTTCCGTAGTCTATTCAGTTCGATTATCAGTCATAATCAGTCTCGGTTAACAGTAATTAGCGGTTAATCAGTAAACAGTAACGAGGGTTGTTACACCCAGCCCCGTGAAAAGGCCTGGATGGCCCAGCTCCGTGAAAAGGCCCAGATGGCCCAGCTCCCCGAGAAGGCCCAGGTGGCCCGGCCTGCGGCTGAGCGTATACCGGAGGCATCTGAGAACAAAGAGTTCAAACTAAATACATCAGTCCAAATATGTACATCAGATGCAGATATAAGCAAAAACTACATGAAGCAGGTGCATGTCAACACAGTGTACAAGTGGGGTGTGTGTTAGATGTGCTCTACACAAGTAGCCTATCAATGCAGTAGAAATCAGCATGTCATCAGAAGTATGATAAATGCCAGAAAACTAAAGGGTACCTGGAAGCCCATGATAGACAACTGTGCCTCCCTCCGCAGGACCATCCCCTCAAGTGAGGCTACCATCTCGAGTACCTGATCCATATACTCAACAGGGGGCTACAGATGCAAAGGCAAGGGTGTCAGTAAAGGAGTGAACATCTAAGTATCTGAGTGATGAATCAAAGCTGTAAAACATACCGGTGGTGAGTCAGGATCTCTGGTATATCGATGACCGGGCATCGGAGGCTCTATCGGGATCGGAATCAGAGAGGTAGTCCCATACTGCCACCCCATCAGCTCAGTCGGCATATCCGGCCACCTAGGATGAGGAAAAGTTGGAGGAATCGGAGGAACAGACCTACCCCCACCTCTAGAAGTACCAGCCCTGCTGGTGGAAGGAGCGTCTACAGCCCGAGCCCGGGCCTGGCTCGAAGATGGCACACCAGCAGGCCTCATCATCGGAGTGCGAACTCCCGTCAATGGAGGCATCAGGTATGTGTGACGATAAGTGGCATAGTCCCCCTCCTCAATATATAGCAAAGCATTAGTGCCCAGCATAGCATTGACAACATCCCGGGAAATGAGCACATCAGCGATCCGCATATCGGCTGGAGGTGCTGAGGGAGGGTCCTGAGAAGTGTACCCCCAGACCTGGCGCAAGAAACGCTCCCCCAGAAAAAAGGCCCTACCAACCAGCCCTTCGAACAGGAGCCTGTACCGGGAGGCACCCCACCCTCCGGCAAACTGGAATCGGAGACCCTCACCTAAGGGCGCCCAGGGCTGCCATGTAATCTGCAGATAACAGGTGCATAAACCAAGCAGAAATAAAAAATGTACAGGACAAAACAAAGATGAAAACAAAAGGAACTGAGAGTTCTGAATTACCTCCGATGTGCGCACCGTGTCGAAATACTGTCGCAGGTAGAGGAGAGACTCCCGAGGTCTTGGCCGGTGCCAGCCTTCAAACACAAGTGAGTACGGGGTCATGAGAGGTCCCGCTACCATCATCTCCAGGGCCAATGTCGGGAAATATACATAGATCCACAACTGTAGAAAACAAAGCAGAATGTGAAATGCTGAGGGCAAAATGCACGATACAGAGTATAAAGTGCGCCGTGTGTGCAATATGCAAGTAATGAGGAGCAGAAATGTAAATCAAGAGGGCAAAAAGTACCTCCCAGGCTCTCTAGTAGCCGCCAAGTAAATCCCCCCGTCCGCGGGAAGTCGCGCTCATATAACAATAAAGGGTGGCCAAGTCGGCACCACCCCAGTCATACCGCCTGACCTGTGATAGGTCCACCAAGGCACTCAGCAGATAGAGCCCAACGGTGTTCCCTCTATCAGCAAACAGAGTGGTCCCGAAGAGGAACATCAAAAAGCCACGAGCATACTGTGCCGCCTCATTAGGAGTCCCGGGCTCCATGTTTACCCGCCGAAAGTGGGAAGAGAACCAGGTATATCGGACTCTCCCCGAAGCTCTGTCAACAGGCGGGCGAGTCCCCAGCAGATATATCCAAGCAGCCTCCCACTCGCCCATGTCATCATCATATGGGATCGCCCAGCCTCCCATATCAAGGCCGGTCAATACAGCGAAGTCAAAAGGGGTCATAGTCATATCCCCAGTGGTAGAGAAATGGAAAAAATTGGTGGTGTCCCACCATCTCTCCACCAGGGCGGCCATCAGCGTCCTCCTGGCAGGACAACGAGATAGCCCAGCACAGAAGGGCCCGAACCCCGCTAAGTCAACCAAATCCCGAACGGCCTCCGGGAGCTCAGTATACCAGTCTCTAGCCGCTGTAGAGCCATACCCTCGCATGTTGCGAGAAGTCACCTGCATTCAGAATGAACACATGTTTCAGTAGGAAATGAATAAAGCTGCGTGCGAATAAAATGAATAGGCTGCGTGCAAAGTAAAGTCAGTGTGGGCTGCGTGTTCACCTTCAATCTGGGTTGTGTGTTCAGAAAATCAGTGTGGGCTGCGTGTTCACCTTCAATTTGGGCTGTGTGTTCAGAAAATCAATCTGGGCTGTGTGTTCAGAAAATCAATTTGAGCTGTGTGTTCAGAAAATCAGTGTGGGCTACATGTTCACCTTCAATCTGGGCTGTGTGTTCAGAAAATCAGTGTGGGCTGCGTGTTCACCTTCAATCTGGGCTGTGTGTTCAGAAAATCAATCTGGGGTGTGTGTTCAGAAAATCAATTTGAGCTGTGTGTTCAGAAAATCAATCTGGGCTGTGTGTTCAGAAAATCAATTTGAGCTGTGTGTTCAGAAAATCAGTGTGAGCTGCGTGTTCACCTTCAATTTGGACTGTGTGTTCAGAATCAGTGTTTGGACTGCGTGTTCAACTCTCAATCAGTGTGGGCTACGTGTTCACCTTCAATCTAGGCTGTGTGTTCAGAAAATCAGTGTGGGCTGCGTGTTCACCTTCAATCTGGGCTGTGTGTTCAGAAAATCAATGTTTGGGTTGCGTGTTCAACTCTCAATCAGTGTGGGCTGCGTGTTCACAATCAATTTGGACTGTGTGTTCAGAAAATCAGTGTTTGGGCTGCGTGTTCAACTCTCAATCAGTGTGGGCTGCGTGTTCACCTTCAATTTGGAGCTGTGTGCTTTAAAAATCAGTGTTTGCGCTGTGTGTTCAACCCTCAATCAGTGTGTGCTGTGTGTTCACAATCAATTTATGGGCTGAGTGTTCAGAAGCTCAAGTGATTGAACCATGTGTTCAGAAATGCAAACAGAATGCAAGAAAAATTCGTAATACGTTACAGAAAAGGTAGGAATGAAGTAAATACCTCTCGTGCCTCATGGGAGAGATGATACTCAGGCTCCCGCAGGAGGAGATCCCCGGGTGCTCGCTCGTCGAACTCGGTGAAACGATGAAAAACAGTCCGCGGAAGAACGTGTACTAGTGGATCATACCTCTCGGGTATGAAGGGGCGGACCCTCGGAGGCAGAGACATGATGTCAGGCTCGCCCTCGGCACCTGGAGAACCTCCACCGTGGGGAAATTGACCCGCCATTTCAAGAAATCTGCAAAAGGGGCAAAAATGAGCCAAAATTGGAGAAAGTCAACAAAAGTCAACTCTCGGGAAATGAAAAAGTCAACAAAAGTCAACTCCGGAGAAAATCTTCCAAATATTGAGACAAACTCACCTCAAGTGGGGAAAATGAGAAAAGAAGCTCCGAAACCAAAAATTAATCGGTTCAAAGTGCTTGAAACTGAAAGATTTCGCAATAACAACTTGCGTGGGATGTTGGAAAACGCATATGGAGCACAGATCTGAGGGAGAAAATGGTTTGGGAAGGTAGAGAGGAGGATTTCGGAGCTGCAAAAATGAGCTCAAAGTGTTTGGGTGGATGTATTTAAAGAAAAGAGGCTAAAAGGACAAAATTGCCCCCGGATTAGGCAAAGTGGCCGGCCGGCCACTTTTTCTGGCAGGCCGGCCATTTACTTTTCAAGAACTAGCCGGCCACATCCCCCTCCCAATAAAACTAGCTGGCCATGTTCCCTACATGCCCTCCAAGGTCCCTGCAAATTTTGAGGAAGATTGGAGTCCCCGAGACCTGAAAAAGTACAAGGGAAGTGCACTTTCTGTCGCAAAATCGCTCCGCCGGAACTTCAGCTTCAACTTCCGATGCATGTCTCATCGTTTACTCATCGAAAGTGAGGCATATCGTTTTTAACATATTGTAACCTCTCCGGGAGGTGAATTGGAGGCCGCGATCGAGTCGCTCTCGCCGAAATGCGCATTTCCTGGCTCTTTGTTTTGTAACGAACACGCATCCTGGTTTATGCTGGTTCTGCATTATCATGCACATAACTTGCCTTCTCATGCATATACTTGCATTATTATGCACACCTCTTTGACATCACCGAGCCTCCGTGCTTGAACCCGCGTTGTCACGCGAGTTTCCTCCCGCATTGCGATGCACTTTTCTATCAACACCGTGATTGTCTGCATTCGATATCACATTGAACGTATGCTGTTAAATATGTTGTGCTTGTTGAGTTTCTTTGTTTTGCAGGCACGATATTGTATGTACGGTTCATTTGAAGCTGGTGCGACCAGACAAATCGCGCAGGTATCGTATCTTCTCCGTGTGAGACGCGACGAGAATTGAATAATTCTCTGCATTCTTACCTGCATGAAATGTAGTTGTTGCTTTGCATTCTTGCTTAAAACTGTTGCATTTATTTGCGAATACTTGCTTCATTACAGCTTGCTGCATTTACATGATCATTGAGTTACCTTCGGCTTCTTGCATTGTCAGTTGCATTTTGCCCCTGCCTACGGGCATGCTTGCGGGCACATCTCTGTTTATCACGGCTGTTTGTCGAAGTCTTCGGCCTTGTCAAAAATGGGTCGTCTCTGGGCTTTGACATCCACTTCCGTCACTTATGACTTTCGAGTTCTGCCAAAGAGGGGCAACTGTAGACACCCCATTTTTGACCGACCTTAAGACTCAGACGTCATCGATTGAGCGCTTGGTGATGTTTCATATCGTGCTCGTTCATAGGTTTCAAAGTCTCGGCTGCGAGCCTTGCCTCCGGACTTCCGGACTCTTTTGTGCTTTGCCTCGGTTTGCGAACCAGGCTCGGTTTTCTCTGTTTTTGCGTCGCGAAGGGAGGGAGAGGTCTCGTAGACCATCTCTCAGTGGCCGTAGGCTACGTTTCGTGGTCGTAGGCCATTTTTACCTGTTTGGAGTCCGGTTTCCGGTTTTTCGGAATCGTTGGCCGTGTGCCTCGGTTCGGGACCGCTTAACCATCTTCGTTTGCTCCAATTTTTGGCATACATCTTATTTGCTCCCTTTTGAGGGACACTGTGGCCCGGGAAACCGACTTCGTGGTCGAACACCACTCCCGGTGCCTAACATTCAGTTTTCGGGGCCTCGGGCTGCGCGTTTCGGCCCCCGAACCTTCATTTTGCATCAGTTTTGGCTCATTTTTGGCAGGGACCTCTGTTTTATCATTAGAAAGGCCGTAGAGGGGTGGGAGGCCAGTAATAGTTCTGTCAGCCAACTTTATCCCTTCATCGCCCTCCGTCGCCCGATTTTCTTCACTTCAAAACCAATGTTGAACACCCTTGGACCTTTTTCTTGCACCCCAAACCCCATATTTGTGATGTACACATCTGGGAGGCCACCAATATTTGGTGGCCGGCCAGTAATTGTTGTTGACCCTTTTGAACCCCTTTGAAAAGTGGGTTGTTCTCTCTCCTGGTTCACTTTTTCCAGTGTTTAACCACAGGGT
Organism: Camellia sinensis; assembly: GCF_055761805.1. Lineage (NCBI taxonomy): Eukaryota > Viridiplantae > Streptophyta > Magnoliopsida > Ericales > Theaceae > Camellia > Camellia sinensis. The sequence continues at coordinate 24,046,971 of NC_138964.1, read as the reverse complement.
TGTGTTGTGCACACATCAGAGGCCCTCTTTCTGTGGTGGCCGGCCACTAATCACACTTGAACCTTTTGACCCCTAGCCGGCCGGTCAAAGTGGCCGGCCGGCCAACTGCAACCTCAATAGTTGGCCGGTCATGACCCCCTCCACTGGTACAGTTTAAATGTGCACCCCTTTTCCCCCCAGATTTTGTATCCGGGGCCAACTTTTGGGGGAAAACTTGAATTGTTTTCCCCCCCATTTTCCCCCCCTTTTCTCCCCCTCTTTTGCCTATATAACCAGCCTCCCATCTCTGGTTTGAGGGTTACAAAAAATCCCCTTCAAGCCTCTTGTTGTATCTCTCTCCCTCTATACACTTCAACCCTCCAACCTCTCAAGTCCCACACCCTTTTCTTCACCAACACCTAGCACCACCCTTCCATCCTTTATTCCAGTAGCTGGAGGTGGTTCTTCAGAGCTTCGGAGTGCTGTAATTCAAGCCAAAAGGTTGTCAAGACTTGGTCTTCAAGGGTGAGCTCCTTTTTTCCCTTTTCCACCCTTTTCTTGATTTATTTATAAGTCATTCTTGCTTACTGTTTTGGGCTCCAACCCTAACTGGAACTAGGCTTATTTTCAGCCATTTTTCATGTTTCATTAAGGGCCTCTCACTGTTTGAGGCCTCCTTGTTGCACTTGCTTCATTATCCCTCTTGTATGCCTATTCCTTGTGTGGTATTTTTGGCTTATGTATAAACTGTTTTGAGGCATATCATAAACTGTAAAGTTGCTTCTTTTGAGCCCTTATTCAACATTGTTGAAGGGCTCATCAGTGTTTGTGGCTTCCATTTGCTACTTCACTTTATAGCTCTCTTTTGGCTCCATTTTTGCATGGTTTGTTAGCCTCTTATGCTTCTATTTTTGGACTCTGGTCCGAACTGAAAATGGCCTTATTTTGACCCCATATTCATGTTTCATTAAGGGTCTTTCATGGTTTGAGGCATCCTTTATATACTTTGTGTTATACCTCTCTTTTTGGCCTCATTTTGCATAGTATATTAGGCTTGCATGCATACTGTTTTGGGTCCGGCCATCAACTGTAAAATGCATTATTTTTGGGCCCTATTCAACATTGTTGAAGGGCCCCTTTGTGTTTGAGGCCAGAAACCACTACTTGCTTCTTTGTCCATCTTTTGGCCCTTTTCTTGCATGAGATCTTAGCCCCACCTATGCTGGTTTTTGGGGTTTGTTGTAAACTGTAAAATACCATATTTTGGGCCCCTATCCAACATTGTTGAAGGGCCCTCACCTGTTTGAGGTCTGCAGCTGTGACTCACTTCTTTATCTCACATTTAGGGCCATTTTTGCATGCTAGTTTTTCCCTATTTGTGTTTTCTGTTTGGCCTTGCTTAGAACTGTAAACATGCTTTTTTTTAGGCTGCCTTGAATCTGTCTTCACATGTCATAAGCAAATAATGCATGCTTGATGTAGCTACAAGTCATTTCATGTGCTTAATCTTGCATTTCGGGACCATTTCATGCATCGGGTGCCATATTCCTATGATTCGGGGCTGTTTTGGGTCATGTTTTGCTGCTGAAACTTGCATGTTTGCATGCCATATTCCATGCCTTGCCATGTCTTGTTAGAGTGGCATTTTATGCCTTAGGGTCGGTCCTCGATTTGCGTGCATGCGTGCACGCATCTCGAGTTATCTCATTTTCATCTTATGGCCTCCTATGTGAGTGTGGCTGAGGTCCACTCATGTTGGTGTAAGCCCATATTGCATTGTGTATGCTATTTCATTCCATAGCATTACGTATGCTAGGTTGTATGTTAGCGCATTGTGTATGCCATGTTACCTCGTGCATCGTGTATGCCATTTCATAGCATTGTGTATGCTAGGTTACATCTTAGTTGCATTTCATGCATATCATGCATATTGCATTGTGCTTGGGATGAGAGTTAGCCTGAGCACGGGAAACGAGGTACGTTTCATACTCCAAGTGACGGAACGTGTCTCAATTCCCCAGTCACCGAAACTCCGGATTATCCATGATGGAGTTAGGTTTTTGTTGTGTTTACATGTGCATTCATTCTATATTGAGTAATGCAAATCGACTCCTCGGCCATCATGCATCGATATGCGTGATTGGTGGCACGAGGATCGAGGCATGCATACATCTGTGAAAATACATTGCTATGCCCCTCTCCTGCTCTCTGTTGCAGCAAATTAAGAATCAGCAGTCTTCCGGGGATTGGCGCGCTTTCCAAGAATAATTGCAAAACAGAGGCTAATTGGGGCATCCCAGTGGATTTCCGCGCAAGGTAGCTCAAACATACATTATTCAGAAGAGTCAAGGCAGTCCCTAGCTTGCATGCCAATTTGTTATTTTTCTTAGTTAATTTGTAAATTAATTAGGAATTTGTATTTATTTGGACTGTATTATTGGGACTGTATTATTTGGACTGCATTATTTGGACTGTATTATTCATTCGGACCTTCTGTGCAAGGGCATAATTGTAATAAGTGTGCGTGTGTGTGATGTATGTCTTCCAACCCCACGTCTTTCTCCCTTTTATTTACCTGCTTATGATGGTTAGATTAGGGCATGTTTCAATTAGTATACAATATGATAACATGTTTGCATTCATTCATCTGTCTTGCACGCACCGGGCTCAACACATCATACTAATTGCATTGTATTTTCAATTCCAAGTTGAATACATGTTAGCTGTAGCATTTCATATGTCATGTTTAGAATAGCCGAGCCTGCTATAGTTGCATTTTTGCATGTGTTGCATTAGGCATTTCTGTATAATTAGGACCATGCATGGATTTCTAATGAGCTTCTGTTTTGGCTAGGAGTACTCGGTGAGTTTTATGCTTTAGCATCCTTGCATGTGTGTGAGTGACTGCCATGATGGCATGCTTACCATGAGGCTATATGCTTATGTGATATATCTGCCTGAATGCCTGTGGGTGAAGGTTGGGTTACTTGGATTGGAACAAATCATCAAACTGTGAGTTTTAAGCCCACTAGATAGTGGCAAAACCATCTTTTCTAAGCCCACCCGAGGGTGGCAAAATCTGCATTTTAAGCCTCAACTGTGAGTTTTAAGCCCACTAGATCGTGGCAAAACCATCTTTTCTAAGCCCACCCGAGAGTGGCAAAATCTGCATTTTAAGCCTACTTGCGAGTAGCAAACCATCTTTCAAAAACAAACACGAAATGTTTTGTTCCAATTCAGGCGACCCGGTCTATACTTGTATGCTGTGCGCGCATCACATAGTAAATCTAGGCTAATAACCGGAATAAGAACACACAATGTTCTCAAAACTTGATATCATGGTTAGTAGAGGCCGATCTTTGATCGGGCGAGCGGGGGTGCTCACGAAGTGACCTTCCCCAATCGTACCCAAGTTCCCGAGCCGAGGCAACTTTGGTGATGACGGACACGTGGCCTTAGGCAAACGAGTCAGGGTTTCCTAAATTCCCCAAAATAAAATATTTAGGTGGCGACTCTGTATCTGGCAAAGCAGTCCATGTTTGGCACTTCTTTCAAAAATCTATTTTCTCAAAACGATTTGCCGGATTTGGACTCTTTGGTTCAGATTTAGAACCGTGACAATTTTAGAGTCCTGAGCTGTAGTGACCCCAAATGAACAGAACGGGACTCACCCTCCCGGGGCGTTCGGGGACGTCTACAGTATCCATCACACTTCATTCATTTAGTGTATCAATCACACTTCACTCTCTTTATTTACTTTAGTGTATCCATCACACTTCATTCATTTAGTGTATCAATCACACTTCACTCTCTTTATTTACTTTAGTGTATCCATCACACTTCATTTATTTAGTGTATCAATCACACTTCACTCTCTTCTTTCACTTAGTGTATCAACCACACTTCATTCATTTAGTGTATCTATCATACTTGTTCACTTAGTGTATCTATCACACTTCGTGTTCACCTTTAGTGTATCTATCATACTTTGTTCACTTAGTGTATCTATCACACTTTGTGTTCACCTTTTGTGTATCCATCACACCTGTTCACTTAGTGCATCTATCACACTTTGTGTTCACCTTTTGTGTATCCATCACACCTGTTCACTTAGTGCATCTATCACACTTTGTGTCTATTTTTAGTGTATCTATCATACTCTATTCACATAGTGCATCTATCACACTTTGTGTCCATTTTTAGTGTATCTATCATACTCTGTTCACATAGTGCATCTATCACACTTTGTGTTGATTTTTTTAGTCTATCTATCATACTCTGTTCACATAGTGCATCTATCACACTTTGTGTTCACCTTTTGTGTATCCATCACACTTCGTTCACTTAGTGCATCCATCACACTTTGTGTTCACCCTTTGTGTATCTATCACACGTTCACCTTGTGTATCCATCACACTTTGCCTCATATAGTGTACCCATCACACTTTGCTTCACTTAGTGTATCAATCACATTTTATTCGTATGGTGTATCCATCACACTCTCTTCACTTTTGTGTATCTATCGCACATGCTTACTCACTCTATATATCTATCACACTTCGTTCACTTTTGTGTATCTTTCGCACATGCTCGCTAAGAATTACATAATTCTCTTACATCCTTTCTGCATTGTAATATAGTTTGGTTTTTGGCTTGCTTAAAACTGTTGCATTTATTGTATGTATTTGCTTCGTTACAGCACTCTTTGCATGTTCATAAGTTATGTTCGGCACCATGCATTGTTCTTGCATTTTGCCCCTGCCTTCGGGCACATATCTTGCTATCTTGCATGCTTGTCTAAGTTTCGGCCTTGTCAAAAATGGGTCGTCTCAAGGCTTTGACATTCACTCCCGTCATTGTTATGACTTTCGAGTTCTGTCAAAGAGGGGCAACTGTAAACACCCCATTTTTGACCGTCCTTAAGAATTGGACGTCACCGTTTGAACACTAGGTGATCATCCATGTTCGTGTTTGTCTTGAGTTCTCGGAGGTTTCGGTCGCGCGCCTTACCTCAAGATCTCTTGACTTATTTGTTTTGTGCTTGGTTGGACCAAGGACTTGTGGTCTTTGCACCTAAGGGCGGGAAATGACTTGTTGGCTATCCCCACACATCACCGGCCATGGCCTGAGGCCATCGGCCCTGTTTTATTGCAACCGGCCAAAAGTGATGGCCGGTCAGCAATGTATTTAGTCGGTCGGCCCTTTGTGTTGGTCGATCGGCCTTTTCTACTGGCCGAACCCTGTCCATCTGCTTTATGCAGATATTTAGTGCCAGGTGGCACAGACCCTGCTCTCCATACACGTGTATGGAGGATTTGTACCCTTTGTTTTAGCTTCTTGAGGAAGCTTGAACCTTTTGAACCCTTGTTTTAAGCTTCTTGAGGAAGCTTGAACCTTTTGAACTTTTGTTTTAGCTTCTTGAGGAAGCTTGAACCGTTTGAACCTTTTTAGCTTAGCTTCTTGAAGAAGCTTGAACCACTTTAGCTTCTTGAAGAAGCTTGAACCTTTTTAGCTTCTCCAAGAAGCTTGAACCTCTTTAGCTTCTCCAAGAAGCTTGAACCCTCTTGTTTCTCTATAAGAGAGGGCCTCCCTCTCCTTTAGAGAAGTTCCAAAAATTTGTTTGAGGCAAGAAGCATATATCTCTCTTTGTCTCTATAATTTAGGCTTAGAAAGTGTTTGTTCTTCGCCTTTAGCACCACACCTCATAGCCATACACCTCCACCATTGACCTAAGGTTCTTGGTGGGTCTTGAGAGGTCTCAAAGAGCTGGTTTTTGGTCCAAGAAGCTACTTGTCTTGTTGAGCTTCAAGGGTAATCTCTTTTCTCTCTTTATTCCCCATTTTTGCACAAGCTTTTGGCCTATCTTGCATGTTGTTTTGAGCTTAGTGTATAACTGATAAAAGTTCTATTTTTGCATGCTTTTGAAGTTTGTTTAAGATCACTTTTGTGTTTCGGGTTGTAAATTTTGCAAACTAGTCTTGCTTGCTTCGTGTTTGAGCATGTCCTTCTAGCTCATGTTGGCCTCATTTCAGTGGGTTTTTGGTCATATTTTGGCATGCCATGAATTTGTTTTTGGCTGGTTTGGTGGTCCCTCACATGCTTTGTAGGCTTGTAGTGTAACTCATGCTTACTAGCTTACATTGCATGTTGTTTTGGCCCTCCATTCTTGCACATTTTGACCTTGCTCTAAACTGATTTTGTTCATGATTTGGGCTAGCTCAGCTCTATTTTGTGGCCTCATGGTCGAAAAATGCTTGCCATGCATACTTGTTGTGTAATAGCATTGACTAGCTTTGAGTTTTGAGCACTCTTGCATGCCTAACTTGAAGTATTTGCATGTGTTGGCATCATTGAGCATGATATTTCAGAGCTTGTAGGGGTGCTACACTTCCATATTTTCCATGTTTTAAGTGCTCCTTAGAGTTGTGCTTGTATGCCCCATTTATAAGCCATTGCATGAGCTTCATGTACATGCATTCCGAGCCACCATCCCAACACATTTTGCCATTGATTTTGGTCTACATAGGGACTGTTCGGGGTTGGTTTCATCATTTGAGCATCGCTTTGCATGTCTATAGTGTATTGCATTTCACTAGCTTCGGTGCTTAAGTCTTTAACAATGCATTACATGAGTGTTTGCATGCTTCGGAGTCATTTTTGGAGTCATTTAGTATGCCATTTCAGAGCTGGAATGTATGCCATTGTATGCCATGTTTCATCCTTGCATTGCTCTTGGAGAGTTGCATTTTGTGCCTTAGGCTTGGACCCCTTGCATTGTGCATGTTTGCATGAATCTTGGGCCTTGTTCTCATCTCATTTGGCCACTGATTTTGGCATGCTTGAGAGCTACCCATGTTAGTGTAAATCCATCTCACCATGTTGTTGCATGCTATACATGTCCACATGTTTAGGTTGTATGCCTATTGTATATTGCATGTTAACATGCTCATGTTGCATTAGATTTGTTGCACACTTGAGTTATTTGCATGCTTGCTTGCTTGCCTAGGTTGCATTGCATTGTGTGTGCATCTCTTGCCTCTTGATCAATCAAGATAGAGGTTGGGGCCCTTTATGTGTTTTGCGCATTTCATTCCATATTGAGTTGCACACTTGGCTTCTTTGGCCATCATGCATTGAAATGCGTGATTGATGGTCCGAGAGTCGAAAACCATACTCCTTTGAGTCTTAAACATGATAAGGAGAGTGGTTGTGCAAACATTGCTTTGAAAATGCATTGCCATGCTCTGTTTGCCTTCTGCTGCAGCAAAACATGATTCTGCAAGAAGAGATGGCCGGTCAGCCATCTTCAGTGCCGGCCGGCTATGCATTGTTGGCCGAGAGCCTCACACATGGTCGATGACTAGTTTCCCATGGCCGGTGGCCTTGCCTTTTGGCCGGTGACCTTCTACAGTGCTCAGAAGGTGATTCAGAAACATCCTGGAGACTTGTGCAGTTTTCAGAAGTGCAGAACAGTGTAAACAGAGGCAGCATGAGTATGGCGATGGATTCCCGAGCGAAACCGAACATGCATGCATTCATTCCTCTTCCCGATGCTTCTTTACTGCTTTCTTAGCTTAATTAATTCATTTAATTAGTTAAGTGTTGTGTAATAATTAATTAGCTTGTTAGTTAGTTAATTTGTATTATTCTTTCGGTCCCTCCGAGAGAGGGTAAATTGTGTAATAAACGTGCGTGTGTGTGATGCATGTCTTCCAACCCCACGTCTTTCTCCCTTTTATTTAACCGCTTACAATGGTTAGCTCTAGGGAACATTTCAATTAGCATACTTATGATAGCATGTTTGGACACATTTATTCGTATTGCATGCACTGGGCTTGGCGCATCATGCTAACTGTATTGTATTTCAATTCCAATTTGAATACATGTATCAAGTTGCATTTCACATGACATGTTAGAATAGCCGAGCCTATTTCTAGTTGCATTTTTGCATGTGTTGCATTAGCCATTTTAACATGAACTAGGATCATGCATTTGATTACTAACTAGTTTCTGTTTTGGCTTGGAGTACTAGGTAAGTATTTATGCTTTAGCATCTCTCATGAGTGTGAATGTTAACATGACAGCATGCTTTCCATGAGGCTAATTGCTTAGGTGATATAACTGCCTGAATGCCTGTGGGTGAAGGTTGGATTGCTTGAATTGGGATAATTCATTGAAATCCGTGTTTTAGCCTATTTACGAGTAGCAAACTTCAAATCATTTTCCAAACAAACGGATATGCGATGCTTTGTTCCAAATTAGGCGATCTAGTCTATACTTGTTTTGCTACGCGCATCACATAGTAATTCTAGCTAATTAATCGGAATAAGAATGCATGTGTTTTCAAAAACGAGATACCATGTTTAGTAGTGGCCGATCTTTGATCGGGCGAGCGGGGGTGCTCATAGCTGACCTTCCCCAATCGTACCCAAGTTCCCGAGCCGAGGCAACTTTGGTGATGACAGACATGTGGCCTTAGGCAACGAGTTAGGGTTTCCTAAATTTCCCAAAAATAAAACATTTAGGTGGCGACTCTGTATCTGGCAAAGCAGTCCATGTTTGACACTTCTTTCTAAAAATCAGTTTTCCAAAACGATTTGCCGGATTTGGACTCTTTGGTGATTTATCAATCTGACATCGCACATTATGAGATCAGATTAAGAACCGTGACATTTGAGTCCGAACTGTAGTAAGCCTAAATGAGCAAAACGGGATTCCCTCCCGGGACGTTCGGGGACGTCTACACCAAATCTCTTTCTTTTTTTTTTTTTTTTTTGATAACAATAAATTTTTGTTTATAAACATTCAATTCAATATCAAACAAAATTCATTCAACCCAACCACAATTAAGGAACAATAACATTTAAAAAAATGTTATTAACTTCCATTTGAGTATCAAAATTGGAGCCATATGTTCAAGTTATTACAACTAAAACTTAGGAAAAGTTCTTTTTATGAAAAATATACAATCCATATAAAATGCTAGTAAAGTCAAAATTTACAATGCTGGTGTTCACCACTGCACAAAGTACCGGTCGAGTTCCAATTTGTTACCATGGAGATATATGTTCCGCAAATCCAAGCTTGCACCTGATCAATACACATTAAGAGGTGAAATAGATCAGAACACAGAGTATCCAATTTCTAGATCTTTCTTTAGATATAAAGCCTCAAGCAGAGCAGAGAAAAGGCAGAGATTAAATCAACAATCAAAACTTAATAAAACAGCAAAATGATTCAATGCTGGTGTTCACTATTCTAGAATGTGTACCTTGAATCTTCTTCTTAGGTTCCTAGAAAAGTTGAAGGCTATGTATGTGGGCTAAATCCAAGCTGCCCGATTTTCAAAAAAAAAAACAGAGCAAGTCAATTTTCTACTAATTTGTATCTATAGTTTGGCATTCAAATAACAGTCCAAGCACATAACCCTATCAGACACCATACAAAAGCTAAACAAATTTGTATTTAATCACTACCTAGATCTGTTAATATCATAATGAAGCCTTATGTCATATATATGGGGAGTTCAAGAAATGGTGATGGATGAGGCAATGCCACTGTTGCAGAGTAAGCAGCACATCTGCAACTATTATCATCCATCATTCCAAGGTTGTTAATCTTGTGATCTTTTTACCATAACGAGAACTAAAAATTTGGATGCATTAATCAACTAAACACATTGCAACAACTCAAAAGATTAATTTGCATCTTGCAAAGTGTATAATTAAGGAAGACACCTTGCATGAAAAATTAGGGTCCAAAACCCATCCCCACAAACACAACTATAAAATCTCACGATTTCACATCATGAGAACTCATGAGCACAACCATTCCAGCAAGAAGTGTTACCTTTGAACAAAAGAGTTACCAAAAACAAAGTTCAGGTTGCATGTTGCAGACGTCCCCGAACGTCCCGGGAGGAAATCCCCCCCTCCCGATTTTGTTCATTTTGGGCTCACTACTGTTCAGGACTCAATGTCACGGTCCTGTATCTAATCTCGCAGAGTGCAATGCAAGACCGATGAAATCATCAAAGAGTCCAAATCTGGCAAATCGTTTTTGAAAACAGATTTTTTGAAAGAAGTGCCAAATATGGACTGCTTTGCCAGATACAGAGTCGCCACCTAAATATTTTATTTTGAAAAATTTAGGAAACCCTGACTCGTTGCCTAAGGCCACGTGTCCGTCATCACCAAAGTTGCCTCGGCTCGAGAACTTGGGTACGATTGGGGAAGGTCACTTCGTGAGCACCCCCGCTCGCCCGATCAAAAATCGGCCTCTACTAACCATGATATCTAGTTTTGAAAACATTATGCGTTCTTATTTCGGTTATTAGCCTAGATTTACTATGTGATGCGCACAGCATACAAGTATAGACTGGATTGCCTGAATTGGAACAAAACATTTCATGTTTGTTTCGAAAAACGGTTTGCTACTCGCAAGTAGGCTAAAATGTGGATTTGCCACCCTCAGGTGGGCTTAGAAAACAAGATGATTTGCCAATCTCAAGTGGGCTTAAAACTTGCAATTGATGAATTGTTCCAATTCAAATAACCCAACCTTCACCCACAGGCATTTAGGCAGTTATATCATATAAGCACTTAGCCTCATGGTAAGCATGCTATCATGGCAGTCACTCACACGCATGCAAGGATGCTAAAGCATAAACACTTACCGAGTACTCCAAGCCAAAACAGAAGCTATGTTTGAAATCAATGCATGATCCTAACTATACAGAAATGCCTAATGCAACACATGCAAAAATGCAACTACAAAAGGCTCGGCTATTCTAAACATGGCATATGAAATGCGACGGCTAAAACGTGTTCAATTTGGAATTGAAATACAATGCAGTTAGTGTGATGCGCCGAGCCTGGTGCATGCAAGACAGATGAATGAATGCAAACATGCTATCATACTGTATGCTAATTGAAACATGCCCTAATCTAACCATCATAAGCTGGTAAATAAAAGGGAGAAAGACGTGGGGTTGGAAGACATACATCACACACACACACACACTTATTACAACATTGCCCTCGCTCGGAGGGTCCGAAAGAATAATACAGTCCGAATGAATAATACAGTCCGAATAAATAGTACAAAATCCTAATTAAAAATTAATCTAGGAAAGCAGGTAAATTGGCACACAAATCCATGGACTGCCTCACCTCTGTTCCAAATGACGAATGATGCATGCTCGAGTTGCCTTGCGCAGAAATCCATTACGATGCCCCAGTTTGCCTCTGTTTGCAATTATTTTCGGAATATTGCGCAACGCTCCAGAAGGCCGCTGATTTCTGATTTACTGCAACAGAGAGCAACAAAGGGGCATGGCAAAGTATTTCACATATGTATGCATGACTACTCTTCAGGGAGTGTAGTCCTCGATCCTCGTACCACCAATCACGCATATCGGTACATGATGGCCGAGGAGTCGAATTGCACGACTCAATATGAAATGAATGCACATGAAAACACAACAAGACCTAAACTCCATCATGGGTAATCCGGAGTGTCGGCGACGGGGAATTGAGACACGTTCCGTCACTCGGAGTACGAAACGTCCCTCGTTTCCCGTGCTTGGGCTAACTCCTATCCCAAACACAATGCAAATGAGATGGCATACACAATGCGACTAACATACAACCTAGCATACGCAATGCTATGAAATGGCATACACAATGCTCGATGTAACATGGCATACACAATGCTCTAACAGGCAACCTAGCATACGCAATGTTATGAATTGAAAAGGCATACACGATGCATAATGGACTTACACCAATATGAATGGACCTTAGCCACACTCACATTAGTGGCCATAAGATGAAAATGAGACAACCGAAATGCGTGCACACATGCACGCATACCGAGGACCGAACCTAAGGCATTAAATGCCACTCTACCAAAACATGGCAAGGATGAAGCATGGCATTCAAACATGTAATTTTCAGCACTGAAACATGATACTAAATGGTCCCAAAACATGGAAATATGGCACCCGATGCATGGAATAAGCCCCGAAACTCAAAACTAGTCCAATGCATTGAACCACAAGTATACAAAACAAGCATTATTTGATCATTAAGTCTAAAGACAGAGCCAAGGCAATCCCAAAACATGCACATTTCCAGTTTAAAGCATGGCCAAAAGATGCTAACATGATGGACTAAAATAGCATGCAACATTGACTAGCAAGCATGGTTTGCATGGCGTGTATATGAAGCAAATGAGAAATCATCGAACCAGCCAAAAACAGTGAATAAAACATGCTAAAATATGCCTAAATAATCACTGAAATGCAGCCAATGCATGTAAAAATGAGGGGCATCTTTGGAAGGCCTTTCAAGGGGTTGTTAAGCACATATGAGATAGACATGAAGCATAGCAAAATCACCTCTGGAAATGGACTATGACAGCCCTAAAACTCACCGAATAGGCCCTGAAATCAGTCTAGGAAACATGCCAAGAAAGGCCCCCTCAAAAGGCCTTGAATGGAATTGTTCTACACATGCATTGTAGGTATAAAAAATGGCTAAAAGGGCCCCGGACAGACCTAAGGCAGACCCCAAGACTCACAAAATTGGACCCAAAAAGTGACTTCAAAGCATACAAAATAGGGTCCCTTTGGGAGGCCCAAAAGATCCCCAAACAAGACAAGGAGAGAGAGGGTCACCCCCCTCTAATTTTGGCCCTCAAAAATGTATCCAAGCCACTGAAAATCCACTGGATTTCAGTAGCTAAGAGGCCAAACCATGGCCAATGCAAGTGCTCTAATGCATAGCCTTAATCATGGAGAGATGAAGCATGCATAAGGGGAAGATGACCCCAAATAGAAATAGGACCTTAACAAAACTTGAAGAGGAGCTCAAACAAGACTTTTTCAGTTCATAACAAATCTCGAAAATGTTCACAAGTAAGGCTAAAGTATGATGCAAAAATAGCCCTAAAAGAGAGATTGAACAAACAAGGAAGTAGATGACCTCAAACAGTAAAGTGCCCTTAAACAAAGATGAATAAGAGCTCAAAATAAGACTATCTTCAGTTTATAGAAAATCTCGAAAGTGCTCACAAGTAGGACCAAAATATTATGCAAAAATAGGCCTACAAAGAGGGGCAAAGCATGCAAGGGTGTAGGAGGCCTCAAACAGAAAAGTGTTCTTAAACAAACATGAAGAAGAGCTCAAAATAAGACTATTTTCAGTTTACACCAAGGCTCAAAAATGCTTGCAAATGGAGCTAAGGTATAGGGAAAAATAATACCAAAATGGGAAAAATGAGGACTTACCCTTGAAGAGCCGACCTCCAGTAGCTTTTGGACCAAGTTGATGAGCTTCCAACCTCTGCAAATGGCTTCCAAGGTGCTGGAATGGATGATGGAGGTGTGGTGCTAAGGGTTGTAGTGTAAATGGACCAAGAAAGTTAGGGTTTTGGAGCTTGGAATAGTAGCAATGGAGGTGAAAGGTTATGTGCCTTGGCCAAAAATGTCTAACCCTTGAATATAAAGAGGAGGGCCTCTCTTATAGAGAAGAGAGGCCAAAGCTTCTCTTGGAAGCTTCAAAGATCCTCCATACGTGTATGGAGGATGCACCAAATGGTCTCCAGCTGGCACAGCTGGATTACACTCAAAAAGGAAAAAAGTAATAAGCAGGCCGGCCAGTTCAAGTGGCCGGCCGGCCAGTTCAAGTGGCCGGCCGGCCACTCCCCTTGGTCGGCCGACCAGGGGTCAAAAGGTTCAAGAATAATTGCTGGTCGGCCTACCTAGAAAGGTGGCCTCCCAGATGAGTAGAACACAGCCCTGTGGAGAAAAACCAGAAAATGTGACCCATGAGAGAGAAAAGCTAGCTTTTAAGTAAGGTTCAAAAGGGTCAAGGTGAATTTCTGGCCGGCCTACCCATATTGGTGGCCTCCCAGATGAGCACAACACAATGGTAATATGAAAAGCCAGAAAATGTGGCTCAAAAGTGAGAAAAACCAGATTTCGGTCAGAAAAACCGGCTTTTGGAGAGAGAAAAAGAGAAAACTGGCTTTTCAGGGGAAGAGGTGGCCGGCCACCATCTTACCACCTCCCTAACAGTGAAAATAGGGTCTCTACCAAAAAAGGACCAATACGGATGCAAAACGAAGGTTCGGGGGCCAAAACGCGCGGTTTGGGGCCCCGAAAACGGGCTGTTAGGCACTGGAAGTGGCGTATGACCACGAAGGTGGTCTCCAGGGCCACAGTGTTCCTCTAAAGGGAGGAAATAAGATGTGTGCCAAAAACCGGAGCAAACGGAGGTAGTTAAGCGGTCCCGAACCGAGGCACACGGCCGACGGCTCCGGAAATCGGAAACCGGGCTCCAAACGGGAAAAATGGCCTACGACCACAAAACGTAGCCTACGGCCACTGAGAGATGGTCTACGAGACCTCTCCCTCCCTTCGAGAAGAGAAAACGGAGAAAATAGGACCTGATTCGCAAACCGAGACAAAGCACAAAAGAGCTCCAAAGTCCGGAGGCAAGGCTCGCAACCGAGACTCTGCAACTTCAGAACGAGCACAACATGCAGCATCACCGAGTGTTCAACTGGTGACGTCTAAGTCTTAAGGTCGGTCAAAGATGGGGTGTCTACAGTTGCCCCTCTTTGACAGAACTTGGAAGTCACACGTAATGGGAATGAATGTCAAAGCCTAGAGACGACCCATTTTTGACGAGGCCAAAAACTTAGACAAACAAACAAGATAACAAAGACGTGCCCACAGGCATGCCCGCAGGCAAGGGCAAAATGCAAAATGATATGCACAAAGCCGGATATAACTAATGATCATGCAAAGTAGCAAGCTGTAATGAAGCGCACACGCAACAGTTTTAAGCAAGAATGCAAAGCAACAACTACATTTCATGCAGTTTAAGAATGCGGAGAATTATTCAATTCTCGCCACGTCTCACACGGAGAAGATACAATACCTGCGCAATTCGTCTGGTCGTACCAGCTCCAAATGAACCGTACATACAATATCGTGCCTGAAAAAGGAAGAAACTTGACAAGTACAACATAGTTAGCAACACATGTTCAACATTACATCAAATGCAGACAAACAGGATGTTGATGGGAAAGTGCATCGCAATGCGAGAGATACGTGCGTAACAACGCAAGTTAAGCGCGAGGGTATAACAATACCAATGAAACATGCACAACAATGCAAGTAGTATGCATGAGAATGCAAGTGACGTGCATAACAATGCAAGATAAGTGCAAATTCGAATGCATGTTTGGCGCGAAACAACGAGCAAAGAAATGCAAGTTTTGACGAGTACGGCATAATCGCGACCTCCGGTTTACCTCCCGGAAGGGTCATAACATACTCAAAAAGGATACATCTTGCTTTTGACGAGTGACAATGAAACACGCATCGAAAGTTGGAGTTGGAGTTCCCGCGGAGGGATTTCGCGACAAAAAGTGCACTTTTCTTGTACTTTCTCGGGTCCCAGGGACTCCAATCATCACCAAAATTTGCAAGGACCTTGTAGACCACCTTGGGAACACCACCGACCAGGTTTGGAGTCCAGGGGAGGCCACCGACCAGGTTGGTGTGCAAGGGGTGGTCGGCCTACTAGAAAAGGTGGTCGGCCGACCACCTAGCCCAAATCCGGGGCAGTTTGGTCTTTTTGCTCCCATTTCTTTAAATACACAAAGCCAAACACTTTTTGCTCATAACATCAAGTCCGAAACTATCTTCTCCTCCTTCCTAGACCATTTTCTCTCTCAGATCTGCGCTCTATACGCGTTTTCCAACGCCCCACGCCAAGTTGTTTCGCGAAAACTTTCAGTTCTCTTCACTTTGAACCAATTAAAATTTGATTTCGGAGTTTCTTTTCTCATTTTCACCACTTGAGGTAAGTTTGTCTCAATATTTGGAAGATTTTCTCAGGAGTTGACTTTTGTTGACTTTTTCATTTCCCGAGAGTTGACTTTTGTTGACTTTTTCCAATTTTGGCTTATTTTGCTCATTTTTGCTCCTTTTTGCAGATTTCTTGAAATGGCGGGTCAATTTCCCCACGGCGGAGGTTCTCCAGGCACCGGAGGCAAGCCTGACATCATGTCTTTGCATCCGAGGGTTCGCCCCTTCATTCCCGAGAGGTACGATCCTTCGACTCATGTCCTTCCTCGGGCGATTTTTTATCATTTTACCGACTTCGACCCTCGAGCTCCTGTAGACCTGCTATTGCGGGAGCCGGAGTCCCATCTCTCTCATGAGGCGCGAGAGGTATGTACTTCACTTTTTTACATTTCCTGCCTTTATTCTGCATTTTCCTTGCATTTCATGCTATGTATGCTTATTGCCTGTTCTGAACACATTCGCATGCCGTACTTCTGCTCATTTTAGCACACAACTTGAGCCAGGAAGGGGAGGATAATTGCAACAGGAGCTGTGATTTCTGTAGCTAAGAGACTCGTTACAAATGCCATTGAATTTTAGTAGTGGGGCATGCATGTAGGCTGGTTTTAATCAACAGTGTCAATACTACTGTTGGGATTGGAATGGGATCAAGGCCAACCTGGCCTAACCTAATAAGTTTTCTCTTTCTTTTGTGAAAAAAAAATAAAAAAACAAGAAAAGTGAAAATGAAGATTGAATTTTTGTTAGCCCTCGAATTGGCTTTGTTCCCACCAAGCTTGATCATGGCAAAGACATATCCATATGGCGTGAGTCTGCTATTGAAAAAGCTGATCCACCTAGCTCTGTGCCCATCCCCACTGTGTCTATATTTTAAACTTTTGATAATTGTTGTCTGGTGTCCATATTTGTGACTGTGCTCGTGTCTATGTCTGTATCTGTTACTGTGTTTGTGTCTATTTTGTGTCTGTGTTCTTGTCCCATAACCTTACCCTGGTGTAGAGTGTTCAATACATGTATTTCATATATTTAAAAGAGTCCATGTAACATAACTTCTCATAAATAGAAGAGTTTATCACTCAAACGACTATTTCTAGATGAAATTACCTAGTTAGTCCAGCCAGCTTTTTGCAAAAATCTTTAAAATCATTTGAAGGGGCTTCAGCATTGAGGTAATTCTGTAGGTCCTTCTCAACACATTAATGAAGCCTTTCTAAACCAACCTCGGCCTCACCTGCAGACAAATCATATAATTTTCACCACAATACTCAAACAATTTTCAAAGTTGCATTTCGTAGAAGTTTGAAAGAAACCACATACCTTGTAAATATTCAAAAAATTTCCTCCTAGCATGTTCATGCCAGGGTAGGTAGTATCCATATGCATAGGTCCATTTTAATACTCTCTGATATTCAACTATCTGAGACATGTAACAGTATCAGACATCTTAGCATAGCTGTATTTTTCACAGTTGGTTGTTGCTACGTCTAATGGTGTATGTGAACAAAATTTAGGTTATATAACTTATAAAAAAAATGATTTGATTTTGCAGGATCAGTTTGATCTACAAGGCAATCCGAGTGATGTAACAAGGACTTTAAACACACAGTTTGGTCGGCGATTGAGTACCTTCACCTATAGGTTGCACAAACAATACAAGCAACTTAAGGATGCAAGAGGAGAGGAGTATGCGAGAAGCCACCCACCTGCAAGTGTTACTCTTAATCAGTGGACATCTCTAATTGACAAGAAATGGAATAGTAAAGAGTTCATGGTAAAAATTTTATATTAATTGTCAAAAATTAAGTTTCTTCTTACTAATGTTAAGTTTTGTTGTTTTTATTGGTGTTTCAATTGTGTAGGAACAATCACTAACTAATGTGAATAATAGGATGCAAATGAAAACAAAACATAGATGTGGATCAAAATCAATCCCGGTTAGGGTGCATAGCTCGGTGCGTTCTACTATTTTATTTTATTGGATTAGTAGGCTTTGTTATTTAAATATTTGAAATAACATTCTAAAACAAATGAATCAGATAATTGCAAATGGAAAAGTGCCCGAATTGGCAGAATTTTACAAGGCCATCCACTTTAATTCGAACACGCAAGAATGGATTTCGTCGCAGAGCCAAGCTAATTATGTATGTACAAGGCTATGCATATTAATTTTGATAAAATTATTTATTTTGCTTTGTAGGGTAGAATAACTAATAATTGTTCGATTTATTTTAAATTAACAGGACAACATGATGCAGACACAAGCAGAACATCTCTCACAGACTGATGTGATCCCCTTGAGCTCAGAGGAGTTGTCAGTCAAGGTGCTTAAGCCAAGGTCAGGTTATGTGGAAGGACTCGGAATGAGGCCTCCTTCTTCTATGAAGACTACTGTTGCACCTGCTGAAAGTAGTGACTATATTCAAAGCCTTGAAATGCAAATAGCACAGCAAAATGAACAAATTGCAAGGTTTCAACAGTCAGAGAAGAAACAAAGCAAGAAGATAGAAAGTATCATAGACTGTTTGAGGCAGAAAGGTATCACGGGAAATTTTGAGAGTGGGGAAAGTTCAGATTCTGGTGGACAAGCTTCTTGATTAGTATATTATGTTTATATGTTAATTTAGTAGAAAATTTCTTCTTCAACTAGAGTAGAATAAAAAAACTACTTTTGACATTTATGCACAAGGTCTTGGGAAAATAATGAAATATGCATGTAAAGGCCCACAAAACATCACAAACACCTTGAGACGGAGCACCATAAGATGTGCAAACTTACGAAACAAGCATGTGACTCCTAGTTTGAAAACTACTTTGAATTATGTCTTTTTCCACCACTTAAGGTTGAAAATAGGCCATTAAGGGACAAAATAATGAAATATGAACAAGAAAGCTCGGGAAACATCATGAACACCTCGAGAGGAACCAATGTAAATTGTGAAAACTTATAGAACAAGCACGAGACTCCCAATTTAAAAACTACTTTGAAATTTGTAAAGTTCCAACACTTACGCACGAAAATAAGCCATCGAGGAGCAAAATCGTTAAATAGGCACGAAAAAGTGTAGAAATTATCGTGGACACCTTGGGAGGGATCAACATAAGTTGTAAAAACTAACAAAACAATCATAGGACACTCGGTTGGAAAACATTTAGGCTTTAAAATAGACTGTTAGGGAGTAAAATCTTGAAATAGTCGTTAAAGGCCGGGAAATATCGTGAACACCTTGGGAGGAACTAATGTAAGTTGTAAAAATTTACGGAACAAGCACAGTAAAATTTGGTTTGAAATTTACTTCGAAATTTGTATTTTTTCTCTTCTAGGTTACATGTTAACATATTTAGTGAATGGTTACTTTAACCTATTGCTGCTGTGGTTGTTGTTGTTGTTTTTTTTTTTTAATGGCAAATTGGAGATGAATGGATTTGGTAACCTGCAAAGCAAGAGTTTGTTGTTGATATTACCAGACACATCCATCATAGTGTAGTTGTTCTTTTTGTTGATATTACCAAACATGTATTTTGACTATGTTGTGTGTTATGATTATATTGTGATGGATCTTATCTTTTTGTAGATATTTTATTGAATAGATTAAAATGAGCAGGTTTTTGTTGATATTACTAAATGAACAAGCTTTTGTAATGATTTGTAATGGATATTATATTCAGCAGGTTATTAAAATGCACAAGTTATTTTGACTGAATTGTAGTTTTTTTTTTAATTTTATTAGAATAGATGTTATAGTTTTAATGTTATATATTAATTTCTTGATACTATAAGACATGTATTTTGTTTGTGTTGCTTTATGAAATGAACAGTTTAATTTTATATTGATTTGTACTAGAAATTTTATTAAATAGATTATTAAAATACACAGGGATTGTTTATTGAAAAATATATATATATATATTGCAAATATACCTTTCCTCTGCCCCCAATTTTTAAAATTAATTTATTATTGGTGACGAAAAAAAAATTTCGTTAAAGCTTTCAATCCTTACAAATAATTTTGTCACAGATGTTTAGTATTTCATCACTAACTTAAAATATTTGTTGACAAAAAATTTCGTCACTAAAGGGCCTTTTTTTGGCATCTTTTGGTGACGATATTTTCGTCACTAAAAATTTTATCACTATTTTTAATGATGAAATATTTCGTCACCCAAAAAAATAGAATAAAATTTTATTTAATTCTAGTCACGAAATGGATATTATAGGTGACAAAATATTTAACATTTAGTGACAAAATATTTCGTCACCAAATACCAATAATAGTTGACAAAATAAATTTTCGTCATCAAGTACTTTTAGTGACGACGAATTGATGACGAACGTGGTGACAAAATTATTTCGTCACAGATCAATTTGGTGACAAAAATTTCACTATTGGAGACGAAGTGATTTTGTCATTAAAGAACTATTTTGTTGTAGTGCCACTATGGCCTTTAATTCTATATTTTATTGAGTTTACTAAATGAAATAGAATAATATGACAATTTTTTTTTAAATATTTATTTTATGTTTGATTCACTCAAAAAATAATAAAAATACATTGAAAAAGAAATAATAATTATTTCATAAAAAGATAAAAGAATAATCATTTCATTCCACTTCTTGAACTTTTTCTCCAAAAATAATATTATTTTCATATGAAATTGAATAGAATAAATGATTAAATATATGATAGAAATTTTAATTTCTACTACAAGGTACAATTATTGAATAAATAGATGAGATAAATTTTTAGTTCAAATGAGTGAATTTTTTTATTAAGTTTGATTAGGATAGAATAATCGAATGGTGATACTACATGCCAAATGATCATTTGATATCACCATTAAATTTTGATTTGATTTGATTTAAAAAAAAAATAATCATTTTTAGACCCGTGCACGGATTATTATTGTGATAAATTTAAATTTTTAAAATTTAAATCTTTTAAGAATTTATTTTATTTGATTTGATTTTTAAAAGATTATTTTAAAATGAATTTTCCTTCGTTTTAATAAATTTTTACATATTTTATTCAATTTTTTTTTTAACATTTTAAATCCATATACATCTTAATTGACTATTCTATTGAAAAAAAAAAGAAGGTAAATTACAGTCACATCCCTGAAGTTTGCTTAAAATACATATTGTTCCATCTAATTTGAAAAATTACAAATACTCCAATCAAAAAACATTTGTTTAACAGAATTAATTAAAAAAACAAAATTTTTAACTGCTCTACTGCACAATAATAAAATTACTTGAATTATTAATTGAATTAAGTTTTTGACATAATTAAAATCTATTAATTGATTTGATAATTTATTAATAAAAATGGTTATTTGATATGGAATTAGAAACTTCAAGGGGTGAGATGTAATTTTCAATATCACATGGAACAATTCATATTTTAAGCAAAACTTAGATGGTATATTTGTAATTTAGCTTGAAAAAATAATAAAAAAACAAATGAAAATCTAAACAAAAACATACGCGCATTTTTGTTCAAATTTTTATTTATTTTTAATATTTTTTTTATGTTGTGGTTAATTATTTTTCAATCTTTTTAAATGTATCTAATTTTGATGCATCTAAAAAGTTTTTTTTTTAAGAAAAAGAAAAAAAAGGAGAGGCTAAAATATAAAAATATGATCTATTTTATTAACAAATAAATTATGATCACATAATAAATGATTTATTTTATTAATAAATAAATCATTAAGTCAATTAATAATTTTTAATGATCTGAGAAATATTTTTCAATGAATAATTTTGATAATTTTATTGTTGTATAAGAGAGTAGTTAGAAATTTTATTTTCTTTGTTTATTCCGTTAAATTTAAAATTCTAACGAGGGATAGTTGTAATTTCTAGAATTGTAAAGACAATTTATATTTTAAACATACCTTAAGGGTATAATTACAATTTATCCAAAAATAAAATATTCATGTTTCATAACTGATAAAAATTCTTTACATAATTATGAAAAACCCTTCATTCAAATTAATCCCATCAATATAGATAAATAATATACATATATATATATATATATATATATATATATATATATATATATAAGTTAAATTACAATCCGCCATTGGTAAATAATACCGAACCAAAGTAAAAAGTAGTAAGAATAAAAAGAAAATTGGGGAAAAGTCTACTCTAACAATTATCTAAGATATTAGGCCTAGTAATTTTTTTTTTTTTTTTTTTTTTTTTGGTAAGGGGTCCACACTTTATGAAATAATTTGGTAAGAAATCTTAGAGGACATTTTGTTTTCAATTTTACTTATTGACTTTTTTTATCTGTTTGACTTTTCGTTGACTATCTATTCAAATTATTATCTATTTGTTCAATTTTTATCTTTCTGTTATTTTTTTTTATCTATTTGTTCAAATTTTTTTTTTTTGTTGTGTAAATTTTCTATCTATTCAAATTTTTTCTGTGCAAATTTGCTATCTGTCCAAATTTTATATGTGCAAAATTTTAATCTCCTCCTCATCATCATCATCTAATCAATAGAAGAACAAATTTTACATGTTTTCTCCATATTTTTACAAATATCTATTCAAATTTTATAATCGGTTCAATTTTAATCTTTTATCTGTCTAATGAATATTATATAAATGTTACAGTTATGGAGCTGATTATATTTAAATTTAAACATTAGAAAGTGTTTTTGATCATACACAAATATATACACAGAGATCCAAATATATACGCTAATATTTGTTAAAAAGTGTTTTCAATTTGTATATATACACAAATTCACTAAACAACGCCGTTCAATTCAGATTATGAACCGAAAGGAATCCACCTCCAATAATGTAACGGTAGTTCACTTAGATAATGTTTGATTCATTAAAATGAAGCGCAATAGTATAAATATTTTACCCAAATATCTATTTTCATGTTTGATTTATTAAAAAAATAATGAAGAATATATTACAAATATAATTATTATTCACTATTATAAAAAATAAAAAAAAAATCATATCATAAAAAAATTAAATAAAATATTATTACATTTTATTTTAATTTATTTTAATAAACCAAACAAGACCATGGGTTTTGGTTGACTGACGAAAGTGAGGATGTTGGTTGGGTTGGGAAGTAGCGTGGTGGTAGCTGAAGCATGTGCAAGTATATTATATATATATATATATATATATATACATATATCTTATGCAAGAAGAATTGCATTGGGTTAATGTGGATTGTTTTTTTGCCCATTTCTGTCGGAAATACCCTCTGTTTTTCAAGTCTGACTTTATTGTTCCTGGCCCTTCAATGGAGTTTAGTTAGGCCTTATTTGTTATAAGTTAAAAAAAAGTTAAAAAGTTACTATTTTATTTAATTCATATTATTTTATTTAAGTTACATTACTTCTTTATCACATCACTTCAAATTCAATCAATACCTAACTCATATTTCATAAAAAATCAAAATATACATATATTTAGATTATCCCAAACTACTCATTTTTTTTTTCTTTCACTCATCACGTTCTCTTTATTTAGTTTACCGAAATTGCCCCTTATTTGTTTTGTTTGTTTATTTGTTTGTTTGTTTTTTTTTCTCCTTTCTTTTTGACAACTTAATAAATATCTATAATAATAAGATGCCCTTTGGGTTTGCTTTTTATTTTGGAAAATGCTAGAGGTCCCAAATTTTCTACCAAATAAATGACCAAATGTCTCACATGGGTGTGGGGTCCACAAAATTGCGGACCCCACACCCATGTGAGATATTTGGTCATTTGTTTGGTAGAAAATTTGGTGTCCCTAGCATTACTCATTTATTTTTTTTCTATTTTTCCTTGGGTTTGGTGTTATTTATTAATGACGGCTTGTACTTTAGCTTTTCAATTTTGCCTTTTTTTTTTTTTTTTTTTTCTTACAACAATGATAGAGATCATTAATTTTGAAACTCTAAAAAGATCACTAATGACATGGCACTCAATAAAAAAAAAAAAATACAACACCAAAGTCAAAACATCAAATCATTCATGGTGGGACCTACTGCCACATCATTAATGGTAACACTAATTAGTGCTCCCACTCATTTTCCTTTTTCTTATTTACCAATATTAGTGGAATTAATTTGGATATTGATTTTTCTTAGGGAAAATTGGTCTAGGGTCCTTCCTCCACTTTTCGTAATGGAAGAGATCCCCAAAATTATTTTTTGATGTCTAAGGTCCCTAAACATATATCAGATAAATTTGTCTCTCTTCCTCGTATACCAGAAACCCCTCTCTCATTCTCACCCAAAAATGGCGTCAGACATTCTCGTGGAAAGATTAATCGTTGCCATTACAAAACAAAATCAAAATATACACACACAGAGAGAGAGAGAGAGAGAGAGAGAGAAAAGGGTTTTGTAGCAGTTTTTGTGGTTGATTATGAAAAAGAACACAAGAGGAGGCGGAGCTATATATATATATATGTATGTGGCAAAGGCGCAAAGCTTAGATCCTGTACAAAGGCGCAAAGCTATGGATCTAGATCCTTCAACGAAGTTAACTTAGATCCTTCAACGAAGTTATGGATCTAGATCTTAGCAGAGGCGCAAAGCTTCAGTGATGGAGTGTTCTTGGAGGACAAGAGGTAAGAAGCTTCACTGTGCAAAGGTAGAAAAAAGTGATGAAAACAGGAGAGATGAAAAAAAAAATATATATATATATATATAAATATATCTCCAAACCACAAGTTTATCTATCTATGTTTATTTTCTCTCTGTGTTTTGGAAAAATTGGTTCTTTGGCTGTAAGTTCGGTTTGTAAAATTGTTCCGGCACTCTCGATATATCCCCAGAGAAATTCTCTGGGTTTGAACTAAAATTTCTCTGGATTGAACTAAATATATATGTTGTCCAGGAGTACTTGATAATATGTAATCGCGAAAGGTCCAATTTTTAGCTCTGTATGTAATTGCATTTGTTTTAAATTATTTTGATTTTCTTTCTGGATTTTGAACTCTACTGTACTTGTGTGATGCATCATTGCAGTGAAAATGCAACATGAAATTGTTTTGCATCTGTTTTGTACTAGCCTTAATAATGTAATAAGTTTTGTGCTAATGCAAAGAGGTTGATTGGTAGGAGGTTCACTCCAGAGAAATTTGAAAATTTCTCTAACTTCGCAGGCCTTCTCACAAAATTACCACTCCAGAGAAATTTGAAAATTTCTCTACAACCTCCTTCACTTGTGCATGTGTTAAGCACTGGACCAATCGACCTGCCAAAACCTGGGGCATAGACATATATGAATGAGAAAGTATGCAAACGGGACACCAACAAAATTGCAGCATAGATACAAGGGTGGGTGTGGGTTCTACACCACTTTGTTCTGTGAATTTTTACTGTATCCGTAGCAAAAATTGTTGAGAGATTATCCTTAATTATGTTGAGAATAAGAGTGTAATCCAGAAGATCATTATATTTTTTAGAAATCTATTATCAATAATTCTGTATCATGGAATCCACCTACTAAACTCCAACACTAGCATGTGTTGAATTATGTACTGTCAGAGCATTTATTCTATGTTGGTCTGGCATTGCTTGAAAAATGTTGCTCTTCAAAAAAATTTCTTTTTAATTAAAAAAATTCAGATATTTGTAACCCAAAGCTGTAGAAGATGCAAAAAACAGAGTAAAGAGTCATAAAAGACCAAAATGCAAGTATGAATCATCTGAACAATAATTTAGAAGAAAGACATTGAGATTGTGTCAGTTGAAATACAAAACTAAAAGATCTATTGGAACTGTAGCTGTAACTACATTTGTGTACAAACATCTCAAGTTTTTTATCGTTAACATTACAAGAAATTGGAATCATTTGATTGCCATTAACCAGAGGTATTTTCCAGTCTCTGACAAGCCAGAGAAATACTCAGATTTTTCCAGAATTTCTCTGGTGCTGGTAAGTTGTCATTGGTATCCCATTCTAATGTTGCTTACATATTACAATGTGGAATTTTTCCAGTTGAATTTAGTTGAACAATGTTGCTTACCTAATGAATCATAATGATTTGGATGTGAATGAGAAGAAAAGTAGAGAAACTCATCCAGAGAAATTTGGTCCAGAGAAATTTCTCTGGGCTAGAATTTCTCTGACCAATTTTCTCTGCACTGAAATTTCTCTGGACTGAAATTTCTCTGGGCCAAATTTCTTTGGACCAATTTTCTCTGGACTGAAATTTCTCTGGACTGAAATTTCTCTGGATCAAGGTTGAGGGACCTTAGACATTATGAAAATATTTAGTGTCCTTTATGCTATAAAATCATAATACCAGGGACCTTAAAAAAAACCCCTTTTTCTTAATTATGTAAAGGGCTTTGATCAGTTATAAAATATGAATATTTTATTTTTAGATAAATTATAAATATATCTTTAAGATTTGTTTAAAATATGAATTGTCTCTATAATTCTAAAAATTACAACTACTCCATATTAAAATTTTAAATTTAACAAAATAAAAAAATAAAATAAAATTTTTAACTACTCTCTTATACAACAATAAAATTATCAAAATTGTTCCTTAAAAGATATTTCTCATATTGTTAAAAATTATTAACTACCTTAATAATTTATTTGTTAATAAAATTAATCATTTGTTAGGTGATCATGATTTATTTATTAATAAAATGGATCATATTTTTCATATTTTAGTCTCTTTTCCTTCTTTTTTTTTTCTTTTCTTTTCTTTTTTTTTTACCTTTTTAGATGCATCAAAATTAGATACATTTAAAAAGATTGAAAAAAAATTAACTACAACATAAAAAATATATATATTAAAAATAAATCAAAATTTGAACAAAAATTTTGAATAGCAACATATTAAAAATTAACTAATAAGTATTGTGTCTGTCATTAGCAACATGGCCAACAAGGTCATTACCCTGCCCAAAAAACCCACAAAGTCTACTGATGTTGTATCAATGAACTTGGGAGATAATGCGACTAGTTCTGTGATTGGGGATGGAACACCTACTGATTGCACAAATTTCGTTCTAGAAGTGGTGAATGGAATGCACTGATATTAACAATTTGGAAATGCTTTCATTTTACTTTCTAAATTAGGTGTTGAGTGTGAACTTGATTCTGCCAAGTCTGTGGAGCTCGAATCAGGATCGAACCAGTCTTGTGAGTCAGAGTCTAGTGATTTCGGGGGTGATAACCCAAACACCACTGTCTTGTTTGTGTTTGTCTTTGTACTTTCTTTTGAGTCTGTGTCAACCATTGAGCTAAAAGTTCTGAATAAAGATGTAGTAATTTTCACATACTTCTAGTGCCTTTAAATTATTGCATTGACCAAAATTTTCAAAACTTTTTTCCAAAACTTTGATAAAGACGAAGAGGAAGGAATTCCTTTGGATTTGAAAATTTTGATTGACTGAGAGAAAGAGAGCTGTGCTAAGCCCTTTATGGATGAGATCATTTCTGTTAATGTGGCTACTGAGAAGGATTCTGGCTTGGTCTAGATTAGTTCTACATTGTCTTCAGAGAAGTGCGAGCGATTTGTTGTTTTATTAAAAGATTTCAAAAAATATTTTTGCGTGGTCCTACAAAAACATGCTTGGAACTAATCCTAAGATCATACAGCATAGATCCCTCTCGACCTGAGGCTCGACCCCTTAGCTTTCAAACCTTGATTCAGAGTGTCCAAAATCAACCAATGTATGAGGCTTGCAAGCCAAATTTGAAGCTGCTCTAGAACTAGGAGCAAGAAGGTTGAATATGATCTAATACTCAAACTTAGTCACCCACTTAGTCAGAACAAATAACTGGTTTGCCAACTTTTTGACAACCCTAACTTCAATGGTGGATATACTAATCAAGATCAAAATGCATAGGATTTTCATAAAGCAGATGATAGCCATGGCAGAAGAGGTTCAAGATGAAAATCCTGGGTATCACGACCTTCTGGAAAATGACCTACGCCCACAAGGGGCAGATACTAAGAATAAAGTATCAACGCAGAATTGCTAAATCTCAAAATTTGAGAGAAGAAGATTTAATACTGAAAGGTAATCAAGCCAACTTCAACGCCTTCAGCCAGCCGTGCTTGAAGCCGCGGTTCTCAAACTTCAACGCCTCGTCTGCATATAGCTCTTTTGTTGCCGTTTCTCCGGCTTGGTATGCTTTAGTTGCATCGGCCTCCGCACGTGCCAGGGCCTCTTTCGATTTCTCTAACTCGGCCTGTAATTTAACGTTTTCTTTCTTGGCCAACTTCAATTCGCGGTCTATATTGTTTTCCTTTTCTTCGACGGCCTGAAAGAGCAGATCGGCGTGATTGGTTCTCTTCTGTTCGGCATCCGCTCTCTGTTCTTCTTCATCAGCTCTTTTGGATTTGGCTTCCGCCTTCTGTGTCGCCATTAGGAAGTCGGCCATAGTAGTTTCAACCTTGCATTTTTCCTCTGCAAGTTCGCTTTCTAGAACACCGAGTCTTTCCACGATGTCATAATGCCAAAGGCCGATTTCCGCGATCCTCTCCGCTGCCTACCAAACATGGTATAACAAAGTTAGTAGTCGACATAAGAACGATGTATACAATCCAAAGTGACTTACCAATATTGCCGATTGTGCCGCAAAAGCAATAGAAACGTTTGGCTCCGCACGAAAGGTGGACCTCTCAGATGGAAGTGAAAACGCCGACGCAACACTTAATACAACGACAGTATCTTTGATGGCCGATCCATTGGCCAAAATTGGCGAACTCTTAATCCCTGGGCTGGATAATGAACTGCTCGGCCGAGTTCGAGGCCGGGGAAAATGCCTCCATCCTTTTTCGTTTGTCAATTGGTTCTTCTGATGATTCAGCAAGGGTCTCGGCTGGCTATTTTTCACCTCTTTGCTCAGTTTACTCAAAGCCTGAAGTTTTTGTTTGTTGCCGACTAGGAACTTCGGCAACTTCGGCAACTTCATCCACAATCAGCTGAGCAGTTTCTGGAACGACCACTAGAGAGGGAGCTTCCAAGCCACCCCCAGTACTAGCTCTCCTCATTGCTGCTATTTTTTCGGCATTCCCCCTTCTGGCGAATTGGGCAAGTGACTCTCCACCCATCTCTTCAGAATTAACCCCAAGCAAATCTCCTAATTCGATGAAAATATCATCTTTAAGAGAGGCAACTGCAGCTCGGCCGAAAGTAGAGGGTCGGCCGCCATCCTCTGGGATAAACTACTCGAAGGCCAACTCAAGCTCACTATTTAAGTTTTGGTCTTGGTCTTCCAAATGGACTTCAAGTCCAAAATCTTCGGCGTCTGCGCCCTCTTCTTCTAGACAGTCTTCAGGTCCAGTCTCCTCGGCGTTTGAACCTTCGAGGCCAATATCTCTAAAGCTTTTGAAATTGGAGAAAACAAGTGCCGTCAATTACTATTCTCCCCTCGGCACATGAATATGGTCAGGGGCCGAAAACGTTGAGTAGGTGGGGTCGTACTTTAATAGAATGTGAGCGGCGCGCTCTTGTCCTTGAAGATTTGAACACCTTTTGTATTTGAGAACTGTCTTCACCTGACTAAGAACGACTTCGTCTACCAAAGGGAGGGCTCTTTTTAAGTTGTTACATGTACATAACAAATTGGGTTGGCACCGTATTTTCAAGCCGAATAAGGCCTTGTTTGTCATAACGTAAAAATGTCAAAAAGTCACTATCCTATTTAAGTCACATCATCTTATTTAAGTCACATCACCTCTCTACCACATCACTTCAAATCCAACGCATATCCAACCCATATTTCATAAGAAGTCAAAAAGTGCACTTATTTAAATCATCCCAAACCACCCCTAAATCTTATTTTAAACCAACTATTCAGTCACCTGGCTCGCCTTTTCGTCTAGGCACAGGGTCTTAGCGATCCTTTCCCTCATCGAATTCCCAATTACCTCGAACAATAACCATAACATCGTCAACTCTTTTCCCAGAGCTGGTAAGCATAGTCACCAAGTGGTGATCTATATCCTTGGCTTTGAGAAAATAACGGTCCTGATAACCGGTTGACTTTGCCATAACATAACAGTGCCGAATAGTCGGAATCCCCAGGTTGAGCCCAAGTAGGCGGTTCAGTTCTACCAAACTCATGATTATACGATAGAAGTTCACATTGGGTTGAGAAGGCAAGAGACCCTAGTAGCTCAGGATAGTCTTGAGGAATGGGTGTAAGGGGAAACGAACCCCACCTTCAGTAATTGACAGAAGAGGAAAAATGATGGTGTTTGCATCTGTCTTCTCCATATCAACCACGCTGTCTGCAACGAGGGACAATTGGACGTCGTCTGGAATGGAAAAGTGACGGCGGAAAGCGGTGATTCGCTCCTCAGAGATGAGAGCTTTCAGATGAGTCGTTATCCCAGATGGAAGGGAAAATACACAAATAAACAAAATACAAAAAGAGATTGGAATGCGAACAAAAAAGAGAGAGAGGGGAGAACTAACAGGTTAGAGCAAAAGAGCGATAGGAAGCAAGAGTTGCAAATCGTAAGAGTCTTGTGAAGAAAAAAGAACGGAATGAGGAATGTCAAAGAACCAAGGTTCAACACATACGGAGGAATAGTTTTTAAATCGCATTAAATGAATGTCAAAACATGAAGGGGTGGGAAGCAATGGTGATATCATATCGCGTCCATTCTGACGCATCGGCACTAAAAAGCTTGCATGCATCGTATTCTCGACTATCGAAGTCCATCAAGTCTGTAAATCGAAAAAGTAAACACCGACCACGCTGAATAATTAATGTTAATCGGATGTCCGGGGGGCAATTGTGGTGGCTGAATAAATAGATTATCATTTATTATTATGACTTAAGTGCTCGTCATATAGCCGAATACAAAGTCGACCATGCCGAGTCAGGCAAATGGAGAAGCCAACTACGAATAAGTTATGAATGTCATATGAGCCGACTATACCCTTTCATATACAGAAGGCCTAGGGACAAGATCAAAGTCCAAGAAACAGCGGGCCCATGGATAGCCCATGGAGGAATCATTATAAAAGGAAGAGCCATGCTCAAGGAAAAAAGATCGAGAAAAAAATAATAGAGAGAGGATTAAGAAGTTCTGTTTGGATGAAAGAGTATTTCTAAATCCATTTCACCACAGTGTGGTATACACATTTGTATGCGATGCAACCCCCCTCGATCATTTGTGTGGTATGCACATTTGTATGTGATACACCCCCTCTATCATTTGTGTTGTGGCACATTTGCATGCGATACCCCAATTTCTATCATTTGCCCGGTATACACATTTATATGCAATGCATCCCCCTCTGTGTTATAGCACATTTGTATGTAATACACCTCCTATATCATTTGTGTAGTATGCACATTTGTACGCGATGCGCCCCCCTCTTTCATTTGTGCTATGGCACATTTATATGGAATATATCCCTTCTATCATTTGTACGGTATGCACATTTGTATGCAATGCATCTCCTCTATCATTTGTGCTTTGGTACATTTGTATGCGATGCATTATCTCTGTCATTTGTGTTTTGTCACATTTGTCTGCGCTGCACCCCCTCTATCATTTGTGTTGTGGAGCATTTATATGCAATGCACCCCTTATTATGCTTTATATCATTTTTCGCGCCCCGCCTTTCGGAAAGGGTTTGAAAAGAAAGGCCTCATAGCTTGGACTCCCGCGGTTCTAAATCTAGTCTCACAAATGCAATGTGAAATTGATAATCACCAAAGAGTACAATCCGGCAAATCTTTTTGAAAAATTGATTTTAAATCAAATAATGCCAAAATTAGACTGCTTTGCCAGATACAGAGTCGCCACCTAAATATGTTATTTTTGGAAAAATTTAGGAAACCCTGACTCGTGCCAAAGGCCACACGTCTGTCATCACCAAAATTGCCTCGGCTTGGGAACTTGGGTACGAGGGGGAAAGGTCATGATTGAGCACCTCCGCTCGCCCGATCAAAGTTCGGTCTTTACTAACCATGATATGTCATCTTATAAACCTTATGCGTTCTTATTTCGATTATTAATCTAACCTTACTATGTGATGCGCACAAGCAAATATAGACTAAGGCCTCGTTTGGGAACAGGCTAATTTAGTAATATTTTGGCTATTTGGCTAAAATATGAGATAAAAAAAACTAGTACGTTTGGGATGGCTTTTTAGTTTTTTACGAAAAGATGTGCAAAAAATAGAGAGAAAAGAGAATCTTTAACTTTTTGGTATGAGTTGTTGACTTTTTGGCTAATTTAGTAACTTTTTGGCTTTTTGGCTAAAAGGGAAGGTTTCCAGACGAGGCCTAAATCGCAAGAATTGGAACATTTCAAGTCATGTTTGTTTTACGAAAATGGTTTGAATTTGCCACCCTCAAGTGGGCTTAAAGTTGCAGATTTGCCACTAAGCATAGTGGGCTTAAAACAGGATTTTGCCATGACAAAGTGGGCTTAAAACACACATTTGTTGAATTGTTCCACTTCAAACAACAAAGCCTTCATCCACAGGCATTCATGCAGTTTAGCAAGTAAGCACATTCCCTGCTACTAATCTCCCCTTGACAGACTTGCAAGTCACATATTGCAAATCAAATTCGAAAAGAAAAAGAAACCAACGGGCTAGCCTACCCGTAAGTGCTGGCTTCTCGAAGAGATATTTGATGAGATCTAATCTCGAAACCAAAATTACAGAGTGAGCTAACAGGTAGTGCCTCAACTTCCTGGTAGCCCATACCAAGGCCAAGCAAGCCTTCTCCAACGACGTGTAACGGGTCTCATATTCCAGCATCGTCTTGCTCAGGTAATAGATGGCTTTCTCCACTTTATCTTCAGATTTTTGCGCAAGCATGCCGCCCATAGTCATGTCCGTTACTGACAGATACAAAATCAACAGCTTCCTTGGCTTTGGCGACGACAACAACACAGGTGGATTTTGAAGGTACTGCTTGATCTGCTCAAAAGCAAACTGACATCGGTCATCCCATTGGAATTTCTTTCCTTTCTTCAGGAGACCAAATAGTGGTTCACAAGTTAAGATTAATTTTGAAATAAATCGTCTTATGAATTGCACTTTGCTCAGAATGCCTTGCACCTCATTTTCAGTCCTTGGTGGTGGCATTTCTAGTATGGCCTTGATTTTGGAAGGATCAACCTCGATGACCCTCTGTGTGATCAAGAAACCCAGCATTTTTCCTATTGTTATGCCAAAAGTGCACTTCTGTGGATTCAGTCTCAATTAATATTCTGTGATCTGTTGGAAGAATTTCTTTAAAATGGTGTAATGGCCCTCTCTTTCCTTGAACTTGACAATCATGTCGTCCACATACACCTCGACCTCTTTATGGATCATATCATGTAAGATAGTGGTTGCAGCCCGTTGATAAGTAGCCCCAACATTTTTCAGAATGAACAGCATCACCTTGTAGCAGTAGGTTTCCCATGGCGTGGTGAAGGCAGTCTTCTCCCTGTCCTCGGGTGCCATCAAAATCTGGTTATACCCAGAAAATCCATCCATAAAGGAGAGAAACGCATGGCCTGCGGTGAAGTCCACCAATTTATCGATGTGCGGTAGAGAAAAGTCGTCTTTCGGACTGGCTTTGTTCAGATCTCTGAAATCCACACACACCCGAATTATGTCGTCTTTCTTTGGCACTGGAACAATGTTGGCCAACCAAGTCGGATACTTAGATACTAGCAAAAACCCTGCATATATCTGCTTGGTGACCTCCTCCTTAATCTTCAAAGCCAAATTTGGGCGTATTCTCTGAAGCTTCTACTTGATGGGTCAAGCCTCAGGGTCAAGAACGATCTGATGCTGTACAATCTCAGGATCGATTCCAGGCATGTCTTCATAGGACCGTGCAAAAAAATCTTTGAAATTTTTTAATAAAACGACTAAGCGTCTGTATTCCTTCGAAGACCACGTGGGCCCAATCTGGACCAGATGTGGATCCTTCTCAGTACCCACATTAATTGCAATGATTTCATCAATAAGGGGTTTTATAAACCTCTCCTCCTCTCGATCAATCAAATGTTTCAAAACCAGAGGAATTCCTTCCTCGTCATTTTTATCAAAATTTTGAAAATCATGATCAATGCAATATACAAGTGGCACAAAAAAGTACTTAGAAACTATAGTGGTATTCACATTCACAAAATCCAGCTCATCCAATTCCTTGGTTACAACCGACTCAAAAGAAAAGGAAAAAGGCGACGTGGACAAAACATCGGCATTCGGGTTATCAACCCCAAGAATACCGGACTTTGACTCAGAAGAACTGGAATCTGATTCCGACTCCACAGACTCTGTGGAATCAGATTCCGGCTCACTACCTGATTCAGAACTACTGGACAGAAAACACTCATGTGGCTGCCAAATGAGAGAGGGTGCGTTAGATGCATCCAGAATATCACCGGAAGGGTCCACACCTAATTGGTCTCCGATCATCGAAACGGTGAAGTCATCTCCCAAGCTCTCCGGTTTGATCTGAGGATCCGAAAGGAGACACGCCAGTGCTGCTCCTATCTCAAGTTCATTGTTGTTGGACTCACCCTCTGTACTCTGTTCAGCCTCAACAGTTAACTCAGTCTGTTCCTCTGAGGCTTCATCCTCTTGTAGCTATAGGTCGAAGAAAATCTCAAAGCCAGGCAGACGCCGCTTCTCAGATTCAACCATGGCTCAGGAAAGCCGCAAAATGGGAAGTCTTTCCCCTCCCAGGCAAAGTGGCCGTTCAGAGTTCTTTGAATTGGTCTATGCACAAGCTCATAGCATTGGCTCTTCCTACCATTTCTTTTCCTTTTCTTACCCAGTCCTCTTTGGTAGGCGTGTAACCGAGACCAAAGGTATGTGGGTTATGTGGCACTTCGGCCAGTGCAGCACGGCCCTTCCGGCCACCCATTACTAATCCCATCTCGGGTATATGTTGTAGCTTGTTCATGAGGTAGACTGATTGCACTGACATACAACCCCTCATCAATATCCAAGATATCGTGCACCACCTGGGCCTCAGCCAAGGTAAACCCAGATAGGAAAACATCCTCATCGCCATGTACAATCTCCAGTACTGGTATGGTGACCTCAAGTGGACGATGTATAGATGAATTTCCAAACACAATGGCTACCCGTTTTCCAAGAGGGTACTTTAGAATCTGATGAAGAGTGGAAGAGACAGCTTTCACTTGGTGCATCCACGGCCTTCCAAGGAGTAAGTTAAAAGTAGCCGGAACATCTAGGACGTGAAACTCAATATCCTGTTGTGCTGGGCCAACCTATGTTCTGATCTGAACTGTCCCCATCACCTCTCTACTTGTATTGTCGTACGCCCGGATCACCTGGGTCGTAGGTACAAAGTTTGCTAGCTTCAAGCCAATAGCATAGGCTGTGTGCAACGGACAAACATTGGTTGCAGACCCAGTGTCAACCAATATAACTGGCACAAATTTCTCTCTACACTCAATTGAGATGTACAACAGTTTGTTTTGTGCAGAGCCCTCGGGCGGTAATTCCTTATCCGAGAAGGTCAAAGTAGGTGAAGCACCTCTTGGGAAGACAAGTCCCACTAGTTGTTCGGGAGTTGTGTTGATAGGCAACTTAGCCTTATCTATTGCCGATAGGATGGCTTGCTTGTGTACTCGCAAAGCCATGAGCAACCCCCAGATGGATATGCCTGCTTTGATCTTCTTTAGTTGCTTCAGTACAACTTCTTCTTCCAACTGCTTGTCTTTTTGTTTTTCGGCCTCCTTACCTTTTTTGGATACTTCTGGTTGGTCTAAGTATGAGGGCTTGAAGTACCGCCCGCTTCTAGTCATATGATCCACTTCCTCAGAATACCAAGTGTCGTCTGGCAGGTCTTGGCCCCAATCCTCATCTGTGTGGGCAAGATGCAGATCATCATCTTCCCACCATACTCCTCTGGCAACCGACAAACAATTGTCCGGTTCTATTGTAATTACTCTCACATCACAGTTATCCCCCGCAGGGTGTTTGGCTTTTCCAGCTTCCTAACTATTCCCATCCCTTTCCTGTTCAAACCGTTTCAGTGCGACTTCTTGCTTTGTATCAGCAGTATTAATGATGCTCATTTCTTGAGCAAAATTCTTGATATCGGCGCTCTCCAGCAATTTCCTCTTGTCTTTGTCCATTCCAGCCCTTGTAGTAATTCCTGCTTCTGGCTGTTCCAGCTTTGGTTGAAATCCCTCATCCACATCAGGTTCATCACTGAGCCACCCTGAATTATCTGCTGACCCGTTCAGATCAAACCAGTTAATTTGCACATCCCCCGAATCTTGCTCATCGAAGAACTGCAGATTGTTGATGTCTTTCTCGAGGTCGGCTTAGTTATCCAATACCTAGCTTGGTCTATCCTCCCGGACTACACTAACCTCCATCCCTGTTGGCAACTCTAGCTCTGGTTTGGCCTAATTGGTTGGCACAATATAATAACATGGGTTGTATTCATCCTCAGATAAATCCACGGAGCCCTCAAGCACTGAACTGACATTCTCGTTTTCCATCAAGGCTATCCTGCCTTCATCTACCACGGTTACCACCATAGGTTTAGATTGGGATGCGGATGCGTTTATCATGCACAAATCTGTGCTTCCCGGGATGAACAGCGCCGGCTTAGGTAGGTGGGAGGGGGTGATGTATATACTGGGGTCGTAAGGGGACGGCCAGTGTATGGATGAGGTTTATTTGTCAGGAAGGAGGGGCTTGGTTATATGGTGGGAGAGGATTTATACTGACATTGGGCTTTTCGGGAGGCGCTATCACTTTGTTGTCAATGAGATCCTGAATCTCATAGCGAAGTCTAAGGCATTGGTCAGTATCATGACCATGCTGTTGGTGAAAGGTGCAGTATTTGACCGGGTTGTGTTTAGGAGGGAGAGGATCGGGCAATGGGCATTGTTCTAACGGCTTCAGATGCCCTTTTTTGATCAGGACTCTCAGGGCTGCAGATAGAGACATGTGGAGTGGGGTGAAAATCCTCTGGCCTCGGGCCTGATGACTTGGGGTTTGGGAGGTTGGGTTGGATGTGCTGGCAAAAGGATTGGCGGTCTTGGATGTGGTGGTGACCATGCCCACATCTGAAGGCCTCGCAGCTGCACTACTGCCAGTAGTCGCATTGGAACTGTGTGTAAAAGCCCTCTTGGGCTTCTCCTTCTCGTAGTCTATCAGACCTTGCTTCATTGCGTCCTCTATTTACACCCCTATTTCGTGGAGGTCAGCAAATGTAGATAGAGGTAAGACTATCAGCTTCTATAATAGTCTTGGTTGCAGGTTACGGACCACCATTCTGATCTGGTCCTTTTCAGCCGATCGGATGGTCATCATAGAGGCCTTGGCCCTCCAGCAGGTCACAAAATCTGAGAAGCCCTCCTTCGGCTCCTGGCGAGTTGCTTCGAGATCACAAGTTGTGACCTCGATTTGACTGTTGTAGGAGTACTGCGCTAAGAAGGCCTCAACCATTTCCTCCCAGTTTCTCTTCACAGAGTCTTCAAGTTTGGCATACCAAATGGCCGCTATACCCGACAGGGTCCAGCTAAAGAGCGACAACTTCCGTAATTTAGTGAGACCCATAGGTCGTAGGATGTCAAAGAATAGCCATATATGGACCATAGGATCCCCGAAACTGTCAAACCGGTCTATATACGACATCTTAAATCTATCCGGCAATGTCACTGCTGAATCAGTATAGCCATCCTCTATGTCAGGGATCGAATTCACGCCATGTGCTCGTTTGAAGAGCTTTTCAAGCTTGCTTACTTTCAATACAGTAGGGTCGACCTTGAATTCAAACGGCGCCTCTGTCGGTTAAACCGGCGCCTTGGAGGTCTGAGGTGGGATAGGATCCGCCTGAATGCCCGCATTTTCTTGGACATTAATTGTGACCCCAGATGCCAGAATTCCTACTGTGGGTGCATGGGATGTTGATGCTACTGCAGGTTGTGGCTGCTGTTGTTGAAGCCTTTCTATTTCCTCTACTTGGTGAGCTACAACCTCAGCTTGGCAAGCTGTGGTCTCAACTTGTCGGGCAGCATCTAGCTACATGTTCTCAATAGTCTGTTGGAGTTGGCACAACATATCTTCCATAGTGAATGAAGGATTTTGAGCCACCAGAACTGATGAATACTCTCTGTCTGGAGTAGAAGTAGATGATTGAACTTCACTGAATGAAGGTAGCTGTCGAACTAGTGAATTATGCCTGACTCTCCTCTGTCTTGTAATCGCCAGTAGTGAAGCAAACACTGGATGTTCTCTCACAAGATTCCCGGATCGATAAAGTCGCCTTACTCGGGTCCAGAGTGCTTGGGGGGTAACAGACTCGCCTGAAGCAATCGTGAAAGACTACCTTGCAAAAAGAAAATAAAACAAAAGAAACAAAAATCAAGAACCGCACAGCACCTTGGCTCAGACAGAAACAACACGCAATTGCAATCACAAGTTGGAGAACTGTACTCAAACACTGATTTCTGCCCCAAAACTAATACCCTCAAACTGATATCCAGACTTGCAACTGATACATACATTCCTGTAGAGTTTCACTCTAAAAGCACGTAACAAGCAGGTGAGAGCCAAAACGCCCCTATAATGGGGTAGGGTTATCATGTCCTAATTTCGTCAAGAACTAGGAATTCACTACGCAAACAAGCGATTTCATACAATCCTGCACTCGGGTGAGCAACTTGTCCTAGTTTGGAATAGTCTCTACGGCTTCCGATATGTAACTAGGTCGATTGGTCAAAAAGGGTACCTTAGTAAGACTACCTAATATACCTCTCACACCTGATACCGAGAAGTGAAAAGAGGATCAAATGGTACAGCAGTAGTCCAGATCCAAGGGTTGTATTTCCGCTATGGTAGAGCCCGCAACCGGTCAGCCTTTTGGCAAACTTTTCCAAGCAAGCCTCCAGCAAACCGTTCTGGAATAGTAGATGGCAAACACTGTGACTTAGGCGCACCAATGTAAATGCAATGAAAAGAAACACATAAGTGTAGATTAAACAACATATCATGAGTTCAAGTCAAGTTCTCTAAATCCCCAGCAAAGTCGCCAGAAACTGTGGACTCGCTTTTTTCTGCGCCCTATCTTTCGAAAAGGGTTTGAAAAGAAAGGCCTCACAGTTGGGACTCTTGTGGTTCTGAATCTAGTCTCACAAACAATGTGAAACTGATAATCACCAAAGAGTCTAACCCGGCAAATCTTTTTGCAAAATCAATTTTAAATCAAATAATGCCAAAATTAGACTGCTTTGCCAGATATAGAGTCACAACCTAAATATTTTTTTTTAGAGAAATTTAGGAAACCCTGACTCGTGCCAAAGGCCACGTGTCCGTCATCACCAAAGTTGTCTTCACTCAAGAACTTGGGTATAAGGGGGAAAGGTCATGAATTGAGCACCCCCGCTCGCCCAATCAAAAATCGGCCTCTACTAACTGTGATATGTCATTTTATAAACCTTATGCGTTCTTATTCCGGTTATTAATCTAACCTTACTATGTGATACGTATAAGCAAATATAGACCAAATCGCAAGAATTGGAACATTTCAAGTCGTGTTTGTTTTACGAAAATGGTTTGAATTTGCCACCCTCAAGTGGGCTTAAAGATGCGGATTTGCTACCAAACATAGTGGGATTAAAACATGATTTTGCCACGACAAAGTGGGCTTAAAACACACATTCATTGAATTGTTCCAATTCAAATAACAAAGTCTTCATCCACAGGCATTCATGTAGTTTAGCAAGTAAGCACATAGCCTCATGGTAAGCATACTAGATATGGCAATATGGCAATCACACTCATGCAAATATGCTAAAGCGTAAAAGCTTGCCTAGTACTCCAAGC
The DNA here is from genome assembly GCF_055761805.1 of Camellia sinensis. Taxonomy (NCBI): domain Eukaryota; kingdom Viridiplantae; phylum Streptophyta; class Magnoliopsida; order Ericales; family Theaceae; genus Camellia; species Camellia sinensis. Next base: position 24,007,311 of record NC_138964.1, on the reverse strand, counting down.
CAAAACAAAACCTAGTTAAAAAGATGCATGATCCTAACTATACAAGATGCCTAATGCAACACATGCAATATGAAATTAATAGGCTCGGCTACTAATATGGTATATGATTCAATTTGATAACATGCGATTAAACACGTATTCAAAGAGGTATTGAAATGGCAATGCAGTTTGAATGATGCGCCGAGCCTCACTGCATGTAAGACAAGATGAATGTATGCATGCATGTATGCGATATACTAATTGAAATATGTCCCTAATCTAACCATCAAAACCGGATAAAGAAAAGGGAGAAAGACGTGGGTTTGGAAGACATACACACACGCACACGCACACACACATATTACAACATTATGCCCTCGCGAATGAGGGTTCGAATGAATAAGCTAACTAGCTACGCTAACTATTATAACACTTAAAATGAATTAACTAACTATTCTAAGCTAATTAATTATTACAAACCGGAATCGAATAACTAGTTACACTAACTAATTAATTACAACACTTGAATTAACTAGCTATTCTAAGCTAACTAAAGTGATTAAATAATTAACTATCTAAGCTAATTAAATAATTACAACACTTGCATGAATTATCTACCCTTAATCAGCTAAGCAAAGCAACTAAATGGCTGCGGGAGGCGAGGGACATATGCATGCTCGGTTGGTTTCCACCCAAAAATACCACTGCCTTACTGCTGTAAGACTCTGTTTGCACACTTGAACACCAAATAAGCTACCAACTTCCAGAACACCTCTGCTCCCCTTTTCCATCACACTGAGCAACTTTCTTCATTAATGGTTGGTCGGCTACCATTGGTGGCCGGTCGGCTACTATTGGTGGCCGTCGGCCATTGCTGGTGGCAGGTCGGCCACCCCTGCCCTAAACTTCCTTTTGTTGTAACAGAGAGCAAACAGACGCAAAGTAGTGTATTCTCAAGGAGTGTTTGAATTGTTACGCTCCTTATCATCACACAAGTTCAAAGGAGTGTAACTCTTGGCCGTCAAACCATCAACCAAGCAATTTCCATGCATGATGGCTAAGGAACCAATCTTGTACAAGCTTAATGAATGCACAAACAAGACCAAAGCAACTACCATCCTATCATGCATGATCAAGGGCAATGGAGACTAGGGAAAGTGACACATTTCATCACTTTTGAGTATGAAATGTCCCATTTTCCTTGTGTTTGAATTAACGTCTGATTCGAACACATACAATGCAACATGAAAGATGCTTATCTTGCTTCTTTTACTTGTTCATTTTACATTACCGATTCATTCTTTAATCGATTAAGTCCATTGGTGAGTGTCTTTTAATGCAAAGAGGGCTTAAACCAATGGTGCCTTAGGCATGAAAGAGACCTCATGCCATTGGTAATGAACCCCCAAAGGGATTAAACCATTAAGCATAAATGCCTCAATTTCACACTTAAGCAAACAAGGGGTTTAAAATCACTTTCAAAGCAAACAAAAGGGTGAAGACTTGAGGGAGATTGCAGAGATTAAAGTACTGAAATTAAGTGCAAAACAACACTAAAACATTCTACTAACTCAAAACAATGATGAATAAAGCACTAAAACATCAAGCTAGTGAAGGAAATTGCACTACAACCATGCCATACAAGGGTCAAATGACTTAACCAGCCCAAAACAGAGCTAAAATAGGTCAAAATAGAAACAAAAACATGCTAAACTAGAGCTAGGTTAAGCTAGAAAAACATGCTACCATGCAAAGCTAGCTAGACATGCAAACAAAACACAAGGGGGGGAGGCTAACCCCTCCAATCTTGGACTTCAAAAGTTGATTTTTACCACTGAAAAACCTCTGAGATTTCGTGGTTAAAAGGTCCAAAAAAGTTGATTTGAAAGTGAGGAAAAATAGCACAAAAAGCTTAACAAGCTAAGAGACCAAAAGGGTGGACAACCCTCTAACTCAAAAAGGCTCAAACCACCATTTTTAGGTCACAAAAATAGAGTTTTTTTACACTTCAAAAACAACCTTAAAGCAGTTGAAAAAGATAGGAAAATAAGTATGCACAACAAGCTTAAATAAGGTAAGTGCTCTACCTTTGAAGCAAAGCACAATTTAGGCACAAATCCAAGCTCAAACCTCTTTCCAAATCTCAAACAAGACTCCAAGGGACCTTAACTCAATGGTGGTCAAGTTTGATTACGGGTTGGTGTGCAAAAGTGTGGAGGAACTAGAAAGAGAGATATTTTTGGTCCAAAATCTTCTATCCCTCAAAAATGGGGAAGGAAGCCCCCCTATTTATAGAAAAACAAGTCTTGAGCTTAGATACATCTCACCATACACGTGTATGAAGATGCATCTCAGTGAGCAACAATTGGCACAACTGTCAACAAATGTCTACAAAAAGAGACCAATGGCCGTCGGCCACCACTGGTAGCCGACAAGCACAAGCCATGGCCGACAGATTCTAGGACTGGCCAATAGGTCACCCTCTCTTCCAGGCTAGAGGCAACAAGCTCTTGGTCCAAAAACATGCACAAGGTTTAGAGGCTCAAAGACAAGGCATTCTGCCGAGGGCTTTGGGCGCTCAAAACAAACACAAACAAGCACAATCATCGAGTGCACAAACGATGACGTCCAAGTCTTAAGGAAGGTCAAAAATAGAGTGTCTACAACAAGGCTTGCCTCTCATGTTGCCACATTTATATCTATATCATCATTTCATTATGTTGCATTGTAAAATCATGAATTTTCAAAACAACTAGCTTCGCGAAGCATGTAAGTCCAACTTTTAATTGTATTTCGAGCATGTCATTGACATTCTACCTTTGAACTATGCTGGTTTGATTCTTTGCAAAGGGATACATAAGCGACCTCCAAGTTCAACCAACTGTATTTGCATTTTATTTGTTTGCCCAAGTCTTACGGCCTTGTCAAAAGGGTCGTCTTCGGGCTTTGATATTCACTTATACTATGAAATGACTTCGAGCTCTGTCAAAGAAGGGCAACTGTAGACACTAATGCGCTTTCTTTTGATTACACAATTATGAAAACAAGAATGTGTTTCTCGCTAAATCCTCAATGAAAAAGGATGGAATTTGGCCTTTTTTCTTAACCCTAAGACTGTTTTGGCCAAGTGTTTAAGTACCGTTCAAAACTCTCTTTCGAATTTGTTTCGAGCATTTCCATAGTGTCCTAAGGATTATTTTTAAACCTCAAAATAAAACACTTTCTCAAGAAATTAAGCACATAACAATATAGAAATAGGAGGAAAAGATGATCATTCTGTCAAAAAATTTTGTTTCATACAAAATAGTTAGGCCCTACTATCCCATGTTCTGATCTATTTATGCATGAAATGTATATACACTCAGTCTCAATTATCAAAAGAGCTTGCCTTTTCAAAAAAAGAGTAGCTAAAACAAGGGTCAAGTGCTTTATCCTTGTCACTTCATGATTCATTGTCCTCCACTTTGTCTCCCACCATCTTTTCTATTAAGTCTTCCACCATTGTCTATATGAAGCAGATCAGGTTGTTAAGAGAGAGAGTTTTTTGATGATAGGAGAGAATTCTTGGCTAAAATTGAGGAAAATCAATCACAGAGTAAATCACAGAGAAAATCACACACTATTAAACGACCTAAAAAAAGAAACCATTCTAGCAAAAGTTTCGGATTTTTGAATTGAGGATCGGAAACATGTTTCATACACTTGAGGGTGATCAATAAAGAGTTTGGAAATCAAGAAGTTCATCATTTCTTTAAAATGTGAAATTTCAAGCTCTTTCATTTTCTTGTGTTTTTCTTTCTTATATTGATCTTCTTGCTTTAATTTCATATTATATTGATCTTCTTGTTTTAATTTCATATCATAAGTCTACTATAATCTAACTGTAAGTGGTTAGTTGAGCCACCCACATATTCTCTGCTCATTCTTTTTCTATTTTGCAACAAAATAGGTTTTTACCAAGCCTAATTGGTCTGCTAGCCAATTTATTGGTTGGCCGGCTATCTTTTTGGCCAGTCGGCCAACTTCTTCTGGGACAGAATAGTGTAGTCTTCTGATGATGAGCTAAACAATTTCGATGGTTTCCGAGGCATCTAAAGCTACTGTTTTTATTTTAATTTGAGAGATTTGTGAGGTTTCCTTATGTTGTAATATTTTTCCTCATCTTCTCTCTTATTCGGATATGTAATTATTCAAAGTGTTGTAATAATTTTTCACTCCACTTCTTTTTATCTCGTTCTTTTACTTTCTTTCCTTACTTGTACATATGTAGTATATTTTGTTTGTCATCATATACATGTTTTGCATCCATGTTTTATGCCTTCAAATTTGGCTAAATATGCATCTGTGGATTTAATCGATTATTATGTAATCTTGTGTGCTACTTCATGTCTTGAGATGATTTGCATGTCATATATTAGAAGTCAGATCTTTAGTTGCATTTCATGAGTGAATTGCATTAGGATCTTGTATATAGGGTCATGCATGTTGTCTTACTAACCTTACTTTGTAGCTATTCACGGGACTCGGTAAATATGTAAGTTTTTATGCTTTAGCATTCTGCTTGTGCTTGTTTTTTGTAACTATGTTTAAGTATCCTACCATGTAGCTACTTGTCTACTTGATGTGATTGTATGAATGCCAGTGGATGGAGGTTATGTCACGTAATTTAGAATAATGTCGATTTTTATGACTGTAAACTCGATTTCTTTGAGTTGTACATCTTCAAAATGCTTTCAAAATACATGAAATCAAATTGTTCCAAAATAAATGATATAATTTATACTTGTATGCTTCATATAGTAAATTTTAGGATTTATTAAATAAATTAGAATATGAACATATAAAGCAAATAAAATTCATATCATGATTTAGTAGAGGTCGATCTTTGATCGAGTGTGTGGGGTGCTCAATTAATGACTTTCCCTTCTTATACCTAAGGTTCCGAGCTAAACATCCTCGGTTACGACAAACAGTGGCCTTGGCACGAGTCACAAGTTTTCTAATTTTCTCGAAATATTAGGTGGAAACTCTGAGATCTAATGACGTAGTCCATTTTTGGCAAAGGTTTTGCAATAAAATAGATTTCTATAAAAGTTGTCAAATCTGGACTCTCATTTGTGTTTCACATTACACTTGTGAGACTAGATTCAAAGAAATCGAGGGTCCGAACTATTTAACGTGCACAGGTACCCCTCGGACATGTTAAACCTGTGACCATAGGTGGTTATTTTGACTTATGCGGGAGAATGCGCCTATTGAGCTAGCCGCCTGGATATTGGGCTAGTGACGTAGACACTTCCATAACCATTCTTCTACCATAGGTAGTTAGTTTTACTTTTCACCATGAGCATGTCATTAACACACTCACTATCATTTATTTATTCATATGTTTGCAACTTCTAATTGATGTAGCTTGTTACAATGCATTCATACAATATGCTCGAGCATAAATGTCCATAAGAGAAGAAGTATAAAAGTAATGGTCAAAAGAATTTTTTTTTTTTTTTTTTGTTGACTGAACTTAGAGGATGACCCCAAGCTATCTAGTACCCCACAAGGGATCAAGTCAAAACATAGTTCAAATTTGTTTTATTTTACTTTGTTTGGATTTTTTTAGACTCGTGTCAAGGAGTTTAGTGTTTGAGAGATAGTTTAGACTCGTATTAAGGAATGCAAACTTTGTAGATAATTTAGACTCATATCAAGGAGTGTGGTGTTTGAGAGATAGTTTAGACTTGAGACTCGTATCAAGGAGTGTAGACTTTGTAGATAGTTTAGACTCCTATCAAGGAGTGTTGAACTTTTGTTGCGTTTAAAAGATGACATGTTCGCTTCCATCCTTGTTATCATTTACTCGGTCTTGCTTTGTCTAGTTAACATAATGGTGCGTCATTTGGATTTGAGATGACCATCATTAATAAGTTCAATTGTTGTCATGCGCTTCATTAGAGAAGCAATTAAACTTCATATCCCCTGATATTTTTTGGATGAAATGATTTTGACTGTCTTTGTGCTTTTGTTCTCCAATCAAGAAAAGACTAACTTTTGTGGTGGAGAGGTAGTTTCTTCATCTTCTTGGTTACCAATGCTCAATCCGTTGAAGACTAGCATACGATGTAGAGACGGTTCAATACAATCAAAGACTGAAGCTCGAGCAAAACTTTGGTCGCTCTCTGTCTCTTTATCAGCTAAAACCATGTATATTGTCTTAACCAAGTCATCATTAAAGTACCCATTTGGAAAAAAGTCATGTAGGATGATTGGTACAGGCAAACTTTGTTCAGTCATCCTGTTTACTTGAAGCATTCCCTTGTCCTTTCTTTTTGCCATATTCCATTTGGGTTGCCATCGTGGAATTCTTCCTCTTCATTTGAGGAAACTGAGTATTGGGTTTACATTTTTTTGACTTATTTGGTGCCACCAAAATCCAATCCTCATCACTTTTTGCAGTTGGAATTTCTTTAATGCTAGCGCGGAGATGTAGATAATGACTTGGGACTTGAATTATCATAGGTTCAAATGAGCCAAACTGAATGGTTTTGGAGATTGCCCCCAGTACCACAGTTAAGGACTGAAATATTTCTACCTCAGAGTTTAAAGTTAATGAACTTTGGGACCCAACAATACCAATTGTACAGTTGGACTGTGCAACTTCCTCTAGGTCTAGTTGGATTTTGTTCTTCTTTTCTAAATCCAGTATTAGCTCCTTTAACACAAAGCACTTCTCGTTGGGATGACTTAAAATCCGATGGTAGTGACAATACTTTGGGTCATTGACGCGACCCATCTCTTTTGGACGCTTGCATTTTGGTAATTTGACGAATTTTTTCTTAAGTAGATCTTCCAACATGTTAGGCAAATCAGAGTCTGGGAAAGGGTACTTCTTATCTTGTAGCTCCTTAACACTTAGTCGTTCTTTTATTTGGGAATGGTTTTCTTTCCTAACATTATTCTTCTTATCTTTGTAGGATGCCTTGTTGGGAGACATTGTGATGACCATTAACTCCACAACTAAAAGGCCAAAAGACTTATCTATTTTCTTGCCATCCCTATCTTTTCGCTACTTGAGGGTAGGAGGGTTCTTTCCACCATTGTTGGCTATGCTGATCTCTATGTCATAAGTGCATGTAGCCAATTCCTCAAATGTAGATGGTCGAATGCCTTAAAGGATGTAGAGAAGTCCTTAATGTATGCCTTGCATGCATATTTCAACAGCGGAGACCTTAGAGAGATGGTCTTTGCAGCCCAAGCTTAGAGCACGCCAACGACTAATGTAATCCACCACAGACTCGTTGTTACATTGCCTAGTGTTAGTTAACTCCATCAGACTCATAGTTCGGGGGGTGTTGTAAAATTGATTTAAGAATTCTCGTTCCAACTATTCCCAATTATCAATTGACTCAAGCTCCAAGTTAGTGTACCAATCGAAGGCATTTTCGTTGAGGGATCGAACAAACTGCTTGACAAGGAGATTTCCTTCTATCCCAACACTGTTGCATGTTTCAACAAAGTGGGCGATGTGTTGCTTTGAATTACCCCCTTCATTAAACTGCATGAACTTGGGAGGTTGATAACTGATTGGCATTTTGAGACTATCCACCCGCCTTGTGTAAGGCTTAGAGTACATGAGAGTGCTTTGAGGGGTACCACTGTATTGGGGTCTAATTGCGTTTGCTATCATTTCTTGTAGTTATTGGATAGACAATGAAGCAATAGAAATGGGTTGAACACTTGGACCAGCTGCTTGCTTTGCAACAGATGTATGGTGAGTCTCATCACCAACGACTTGTTTGGAGTTTGATGCAAGGTCCACATTTTCAACAAGTGTGGCTTATAGTGTAAAACAAGATGGATAAGAATTGTCTTGACTTGTTTCGCCAACATTTTGGGCTTCTAACTTGTTCATTAGTGAAACAATTTGGAGATATTTCTCTTCAATAGTCTTGGTGAGTTTTTCAATAGCATAAGCCATTGTTGCTAGTTATTCCTCCACCGAAGCAGTGCTAGTTATCATAACTTGCATAGCCACTGAACATGATGAAAGGAAGTGACTTGGAGAGACAAAATTCTTCGGACTAGCAGGAGATGACCATGAGTGTGAATCCATGCTTGAGTTTGCGTTAGGAACTAAGGGAGTTGAATATATAGAGAACCCCTCTGGCAGTGGATCTTCTGAGACAAAAGAGAGTAGCTTCAAGCTCTCTACTTCCTTTTTCTTTGCCTTGGATGTGGAAACAACGGCGGATTTGTGAGATTGGTCATGGGTTTGTTTTGTTGCATTGGCAATTGGCATAGCCCTATGAGCTGCAAAAGAAATGGTAGCCTTGGCCTTGTTGTGAGTGATCGAACCTGCAGAGGTGTTGTTGTTGATTATCACTACGACGGTGTTCTTGCTAGCGTTCTTGTGGATCGGAGCAGATTGAACCTTCTTGGAGGCCATTGCACTTGATTGAATAAATTTTGGGAAGTCGATTTAGGAGAAAGAGATAAAAGGCAAAGAGGTCCCACTAGGCATGCCAAAATTTATAAATTCAAATTTCGTGTCCTACAATTAAGACAAGAAATAAATGCAAAATAATTAATTTTATTAATTTGAATAAGAATGTGTAAAATTCTCAATGATTTGCTCTATTACAAAAGAACAGTTCTTATAATTCAATCTCCAAGAAGAGTTGTAATCCAACAGCTATAGAAGCTTCTTGTTGAACCGAACAAGTTGATGGATTTTTTCAAGTCTTTGAATAGAAAAAAAAAAAAAAAAAAAAAAAAAGAAGAAGAAGAAGAAGAAGAAGAAGAAGAAGAAAGAAAGAAAGAAAGAAAAGAAAAGTGGCTTGATCTCAGGCTGGAACGGCTTGATCTCGAACAAACTTTAAATGATCTCTTTGCGAGGAAAGATCAAATTTATATTTGTAACTTAAAAGGATTGACACAATGTTCAAAGTGCTTAATAATCCTTCACTTGAAGAACTTTTAAAAAGAATTTTAAGAAGAATTTGACAAAGTCTTAAGATTGCTTAAAAGTTTGCACAACTTTAGCCAAAATGTTTCCTTCTTTTTCTCAATAATGAGAGCCTCGATTCATAGGCTCAAGAGAGAAGAGTTAATTTTGGAGTTGATTAATAGGCTCAAGAGAGAAGATTTAATTTTGAAAACACCAAAATTAATTTTAATTTCTAAGAAAAGAGAAAATTTGTTCCTCATTTTATAGAAAATCATTTATTAAATTTGAATTTTGAACTTGGATTTGAGTTCCTTTACCAAATTTTGACAAAATATTCTCGTGGGACCCATATCTTTTAATTGGGTTAACTGTCAAAATGGGTTATAGTTCAAAATTTTGGTAAGACCCACATTTATTTTGAAACTTTGACAAACTTAATTTTAACTAATCAAACTAATTTTATTTCTCAAGATTAATCAGATAGATGAAAATTCCAATATTTACTTTCAATTAGAGCTTCCAGACATCACTTTCTTCCGATGATCATGATTCTTTAAATAATATTAGAAATTTTAAAAATTTTAGCCAACATTTTATCCAATGTCTTAAATGGGTGTTGGAATCACATAATGTAAGGGTCCGTTTGGGAAGGGTTTTGTAACAACCCTCACCTTACTCTTGCCATACTTGCATACATTCTTGCATGGTCTTGCTTGTTATGTTAATTTGAAGGTTTTATCTTGGCTTGATTTGCTTAAAGTTGCTTGCATGATTTTGTTCCTTGCTTAGTGCGTGTGCGTAGCCGAGATCATCTTGAGCTTAGTCCGCCTTTGACCCTTTGTACTTAGAACTATCTTGAGGTCTTGTTCAACCCCATCTTCACCTTGGGCATTCCTTGCCGAGATGTTTCGCACTTGAACCTTGTCCGCAGGCAGGTATGGCCTAGGCCGAGATGTGGCGCACCCCGGCCAAGGTGTGGCACAGCTTAGTCAAGTGTCGTCCTCCTTAGCCGATGTTTTTCTATCCTGTTGCTGGATCCTTGTTTTGAGCCGATGTCATCTCTTTGCCGATGTGTCTTACCCGAGCTTGCTGCATACGATTTGTCAGAGACTTGTCTTGTCGATCAATCACCTTTTTGGAGCTGAACCAACCCGGTAATGCCACGTGTCCGAGCTGTTTGTTAAGACAGCCGACAGACCTTGAAACAAATCATTTCTTGTCTCAAATCTTTGTTTTAGAGAGAGAAGCTCTAGAAAGGAGGAAGAAGAGTTCTTGAGTGAGAGTTGTCTTCCAACCTTGATCCTTGTGGCTTGAACCGTTAGATCCGAGTTTTGAGGTTAGAATCTTGATCCCCTTTGATTGTTCTTGCTGTATACCTAGCTGCATTGCATGATCGGATTTGTTTTGCATGTCATGCATCGTTTTGAAGTTGGTTTGGAAAGAGAAAATGGTTTTTCATGTATTTTTGAACAAAGTCTCATTTTGATCGAAAAGTTGGAACGAAAACCATGCTTTTGCGTTTGTTCTTGCATGACTTTCTTTAATGGGTACCCAGGTCCCTATTTTGCACTCTTGGCATGAAAACTCAGATTTTTATAACAAGTTGTGAACTTGCATCCATCTTTCAAATGATCATGTTCTTCATATTCTTCAAAGGAAAACCCAGGTTTTTCCTGACTTTGTTTAGCGGGACCTCGGCTTAGCCCTGGGCAGTACCCGGTGTGTTTTATGAAACGGGAGCAGTGATTAAGCTCCCAGCTTGTTTTGCTTTGTCTTTGACTTGGATCTGGCAAGAGTGCCGAGATCATTTGCATGTATTTGGAGCTTACTTTGAGAATGTGACTTGCCATGTGATTGTAGGTCCTTGATATTTGCTTGAGTCTACACCTAAAGAACTAGGTGAGTGGTATTATTGATAAAGCTATGTTATACTTGTTTTGATAAACCTTGCTTGCCTTGTTTTCACAAAAGTATTTTGTTAGCATGAATGAATAGCTCTTGTTTTGATGTGCCAAGTATACTCCTTGTTGATGCCACCTTTGCAAAGGATACGGTCCTTGTTAAATCGGGCTACGGGCCTAAGTAACACAAGTCCCTTGTGCTGGAGGACTCTAAACTTTCACAGTACTAAGTGTAAAAGGATACGGTCCTTGTTAAATCGGGCTACGGGCCTAAGTAACACAAGTCCCTTGTACTGGAGGACTCTAAACTTTCGCGGTACCAAGTGCACAAGTCCCTGGTATTGGAGGACTCTAAACTTTCGCAATACTTTTGACCAAACGATTACGGATCGTACAGCCTTATGATACTTGAATGATGAATACGGTTCATCCCTTGTTTCGCCGATGTTATGATATTTGAATGATGAATACGGTTCATCCCTTGCCTCGCCGATGTTATGATACTTGAATGATGAATACGGTTCATCCCTTGCTTGGCCGATGTTATGATACTCGAATGGTTATGATATTTGAATGATGAATACGGTTCATCCCTTGCCTCGCCGATGTTATGATACTTGAATGATGAATACGGTTCATCCCTTGCTTGGCCGATGTTATGATACTCGAATGGTTATGATATTTGAATGATGAATACGGTTCATCCCTTGCTTCGCCGATGTTATGATACTCGAATGGTTATGATATTTGAATGATGAATACGGTTCATCCCTTGCTTTGCCGATGTTATGATACTTGTATGATGAATACGGTTCATCCCTTGCCTTGCTAAGTTTGATGTGTTTCGTTTTGAAGGACTCCGGCTTTATTCATGCAAACCTTTATTTTTAGTACCATTCACTGAGTTTTGTACTCACCCCTCTATATATATGTAGGTGATGAGCAGGACGGCGGCGACGCCTAGTTCGTTTTGGATGCTTGTTTTGGATTCGTGTATATGTCGGCCTTACTTTTGTATTTACGTCGGCGATGCCCTGTTTTGCACGTCGGCAGATCTTGAAAATCATACTTCTTGACTTGTATTAGCTGTATTTTGTATATGTCGGCTCGAGAAGCCTTTTGATCAAGATGTAACATGCTTTTTATCCTGTTGTATCCAAGTTGTAAAGTTAATTGGAATGTTTGGCATTGCTTTGATCTACGCACAGCTCTTATGGACCACTTGTATTTGATTTATTGCTTCCGCATTTGTGAGCCCCCTATATTCATACTCTGATTGTGTTAAGTTTTGAAAAGTTGGCCTTCGGTAATTACGGATTACTGGCCATCACGGCACCAAACTACTAGGGGCGGTTTGGGGTCGTGACAGGTTTTTTCGGGCTTTTTTGACTATTTTAACCACAAAAGACAAAATAGGTTATTTTAGCCACAAAAAACAAAACATCATATCCAACCCATAATCATTACACTCTTCTCTCACAAAAAAAGTCAAAAAAGCCAAAAAGCCCTTCCCAAACCAAACTTTTTAGCCCAGGCTAAAATAGCCAAAAAAACCAAAAAGCCAAAAAGTCAACCCACTTCCCAAACGGAGGCTAAGTCTCTTGTGAGTTTCACACTTATATGAGATATTTAATAAAATTTTTAAGAACGAATTACACTAACAGTTCTTATAGTTTGGGACTTGTGTCACTTTAGTTGCTGACTTTTCAATTGTGACATATTTGACCATAAATTTTGAATCTTATTTCAAATAAGGATAATTGAGCATACCATTACTTAATTTTAAGAGTAAAATTGTCAATTTGATAAAATATAAACTAGTTTGACAAAAATAATTGTCAAGAAAATATTTTTAAATTTTAAAAATTATTTCTACCCACCAAAGAGAAAATTATGCAAAAATGATAAATTTTTTTTATATTTATTTATTTTACCAAATTAATTTTTATTATGTGCTTAAATAATTATCATGTAATAGGTGGTTATTACAATTTTAATGTGTAATCAATATTTAATATATGAAATATTTTTAGTTTTGAATTTTTTGATTTAATGAATTGATTTAATAATGATATCAAAGTTATCGCCATATATGACTTTTAAAAAACTAGAAACTAATTTAATGAAAATAAAAATAATCACCTATTATATGATTATCGTCCAAACACATAATAAAAATTAATTTGGTAAAATAAATAAATAAATAAATGTCTAAAAGATTTATCAATTTTACATAATTTTATCTTTAGTAAATAGAAATAATTTTTAGAAATTAAAAAATATTTTTTTGATATTTATTTTTGTTAAATTAATTTATATTTTATTAAATTAACGATTTTACCCTTCAAATTAAACAATAATATCTTTAATTAACTTTATGTAAAATAAAATTTAAAATTCAAAATAAAATATATCACAATTAAAAACTTAAAAATCAAAGCGATACAAATCTTAAATTATAAAAACCGTTAATATAATTTGTTTAATTTTTAAAATCTCTAATATTTTTATAATTCTTTTGTACCGCGTGGACGCCTCGTGGCCAAGAGCCCGAGCCAACGGTTGCTACTAAGGCCTCGTTTGGGAACATGCTAATTTAGTAACTTTTTGGCTATTTGGCTAAAAAGGTAGGTAAAAAAAACTTATATGTTTGGGATGACTTTTTGGCTAATTACGAAAAGATGTGCAAAAAGTAGAGAGAAAAGAGAATCTTTGACTTTTTGGTATGGGTTGTTAGCTTTTTGGCTAATTTAGTAACTTTTTGGCTAATTGGCTAAAATAGCCTCTTGCCAAACGAGGCCTAAAATGCCCACCTTAGAATACTGTTCTCTACTTTAACGCATTTCAAGATCAAACCCCATCCGTTCAAAAATAGAAATGTTATTCCTAATATTTTATTAAAGGACAAATTACAAACACTCTCCTCGTTATTTGGTAAAAATAAAGATTTTTTTTTTGAGATTTGAGAAATTAAATCTCACCTCTTGAGGTTTATATTTTCATAACAAATTGTCCATTGAGGTTTTTATTTTCATACAGATTCTCCCTTAATTTTTCCTAATTTGTTATGAAAATTTGACCCTCATGAGACAATTTATAATTTCTTAAAACTCAGGGAAAAATCTGTATTTTCACCAAATCTTGAGGGGGTGTTTGTAATTTGCCCTTTATTAAATATTTTACAAGTTTTATATGGGGCGAAACTCACACAAATTTATATATGTATAGGTTTCACACCTATATAAGAGATTTGATAAAATATTTAATAAAATATTTAAAATTCCTAATATTTTTTTTTTCGATTCAAATATTTAAAATCCCTAAAATCCCTAATATAACACGTTCAAAAAAGATCAAACCCCATAAATGAAGTCATTGTTCCTAGAGTATGATTCAATATTATTTATTGACAAATAAATAACTTATTATTTCTTTAAAAGTGAAAAAAATAAAAAAATACTATAAACTTTAAATAATTTATCAAATGTCTTATATAGATATAAAATACACTCAAATTATATAAATCTCACAGAGTGGTGATTCATCCCACTAATTTTTGGACCACTAATAGCTCTAATGAGCTTAAAAAAAATAAAAATAAAATAAACTCAAGCCAAAACATCACATCACTTTGGTGGGAGTCACTGTGCCACATCATTAGTGATGCTCTAGAGCTCCCAATTTAGTGCTCTAAAACATTATTCAAATCTCACACCTATATAAAGTTTGATAAAATATTTAATAAATTATCTCAGATCTCTAACATTGTTAAAAAAAGAAATAATCTCACTGACAATAAATTTCCCAAAAAGCGAACAATAATTGGAGTACAAATCAACTTGTCTCGAAAGGCGCATAATAAGTTTTTCTCATAAACCCGCCCTATGTAGAATAATAATAGTTGACAGTTTTAATTTAAGAATTCTAATACAATTTTAATAATATAGAAAATATTTAAGTGAGACTCACATTCCTTTTTATCTCTCTCCACCCTCTCTCTTTTAGGATTTTATTTAAAATTTTTAAATTAAAATAACGGATCATTACTCTATTCAGAAGCCCCAGTCACTGACACTGTCCTATAACATCTTTCTACGCGGTGTCTGAAAAAAATACTACTAATACGTAAAAATATTATAAATATTACCCACCCAAAAAAAATATTATAAATATTAATAATTAAAATTAATTATTACGGACTCCACTACACTGTAATTGTCCATTCTATTTTATTTTCGATACAAATTATTCGTATTGATTGTGAGTTTTAAAGTCCTTGTTTGATAATTAATAATTTTTATAAAAGAGTAATCTTCATTTTTTTTACATATGTTTTTTTATAAGAAGTAAAATTTTTTTATTAAAATAATTAATTTTCAAATAAGACCTATATATATATATATATTGATAATCGAATATCTGGACTAACTTAATTGTACCTCGACTAATTTCAAAGCTTTGACATTAATGATTAGACAAACTTCTAATGGCCCCAAATATGCACATAATATTTTTCATAAATTACACTCACCTCTCTTAAGTTTGAAAATATATATATATATACACAATCAGTTTTACATCTTTAACATAATTATATTGATATTCTTTTGGTAAGACTAAAGCAATCGAAAATAATGCATATGGTGAGTAGATACTGAAATAAATATATAAGTTTTTTAGTATAAACAAATGACAATATCATATTTTTATTTATACAAATAACGAGTTATTAATAAAATAGAGTTTAATTGTTATATGTATTAAAATCTCAAGGGAAGTCAGTGCAATTTTGTTAAAAATGTGGGAGTAATTATATTTTTGCTAAACCTCAGGAGAACTGAGTGTAATTTACCCTAATATTTTTAAATACATTCATTATATGTAGTTTGAGATTTTTATATCTTACCATTTGCATTTTCAGTTGGGTTTTTGGATATGGAATTTTTTTAACTTGGAACTAAAAAGTTCATTTAGATTAATTTTTTTTAGTTTTTTTTAACTTTTATGAGAGAAAAAATAAAATGATTATGATTTAGATGTGATATTTTGTTTCATTAATTTTTTAACTTATTTTATCTTTTAGTGACTAATTTAATCTCAACCCAACCCAATCCACCCCACATAGCCAAATGAAAATAAATTTTTATATTTAATTTTTGATTTGTCACCATTTCTATCATCTAAGAGCATCTCCAATGATTGTTGTTACATTGAGGTTGCTATTACTATAATTTGGCAATGAATAGTGTTATTTTGTCAAATTATAGCAATGATGCTCCAATGGTGATCCAATTCTCTTATCATTATTATGAGTAAATTGCAAGTTTAAAATTAGGAAAAGTTCCTTGTAAGCGGAACTTTCCAGTTTTAATTACATATTCATTGGGAAAAAAAATTATAATTTCATTTTTTAATATTTATAAAATTTATCACTGATTTAAAACTATTTTTATATACACTCCAATAAAATCACCCCTTAAAATTATGAGTTTCTACAATTACTATTAAAGCAATGAACACTGAAAAAATTATTAGAGAGTAAGATTATCTCCAACCACTTTAAAAGTTTATGAACAAAATTGAAATTATGTGCCTACCATCCAAATCTGTAAATATTAAGAAAATAAAATAAAATATATAATGTTAATTCAAAAAATAAAATAAAATGTATAATGTTAATTCAAATGTTATCTAATATTTTTTTTTTGTAATTGCGTAACAATTATGTTGGTTGGTTGAGTTTTTAAAATTTGTTTTTAATTTTTTTGTGCTTTTTTGATTTTTAATGACTTTTTGGAAAAAGGTTGGAGACTAAAATAATCAATAAAGACAAAATATAACATTCAAATCATAATTATTTTATTTTTTCTTTCACAATTATCAAATTAACTATTAAAAAAAATGTCAATTATGTTCCCACACACAACTTTTTTAAACACGTTCAAATAATTTAAAAGTCAATTAAAATAGTTAAGTTTTCAAATAAAGTCATATTTTGTTTAATTTTTTTTTAAAAAAAAACACCTAATTTAAATGTATTTTAAAAATAAAAATATATTTTCGGTGGTGGCGGTGGTGTAGAGGGGAAAGAGTCCAGATCCCCTCCTTGAGCCCCCTCCTTAATTCCCTCCTTGCAGGGGCCTTCGGGTCTACTTTGAGGCCCAGTTTTGATAATCCGAACCGTTCATATTTTTAGATTTATTCAGTATATTATACCTGTAAAAAATCAAGTTGATCGGATATCAGAAAGTATGCGTTCAGAAAATTGGGACTACAAACTATTTTTTAATAAACAATTTTCCGAACACATACTTTATGATATTCGATCAATTTGATTTTTTACAGGTATGATATACTGAATAAATCTAAAAATATTAACGGTTCGGATTATCAAAACTGGGCCTCAAAGTGGACCCGAAGGCCCCTGCAAGGAGGGAATTAAGGAGGGGACTCAAGGGGAGGATCCCAATTCGAGGGGAAATGGGCTGAAAGTGAAAAGGGGGCTCGGGTGGGAAAGGATTGGTGGAGGTTGGCCTGGCAGTAGGTGGGAGATGTGGCGAAAGGGGTAGCCGCGACTAAAATGTTTGAAAAGAAGGAAGTGACAAGGGAGAAAGAGAGAGAGATAAGTAAGTATAGGGGCAAGAATGTAAACCGTCATGTTTTAGCAATTTTATTTTATTTATTTATTTTAGATTTCATGATATGTGTAATTGCATCATATTCCCATGTTTTTCCAATTATTTGTAGCTCTTTGATCTGCAATTTTTCAGTTGAAAATGGAGTAAATTATATTTATTTTTCCTCAGATTTTAAATAAAATATAGTAATTTTCACAATTTTAATATAATTATATTGAGATTCTTTAAGATTTTAATTTATATAACACGTAAAATAATTTGTTAGCTATAGATAAAAAAAAAACTAAAAAAAATATGAAATCACATTTTTTACACAAAATATTTATTTTACGTTATTTATCTTTATATTTTCACACTTTGCGTTAATTCTAGTTCATTTAACATTGCTGGGGAAAAAAAAAAAGTTAGTATACTTATGTCAAAATTATAAAGAAAAAAATGTCATATTTTTTTTTTATATTTCGGAAAAGTCAATGTAATTTACTCCTAAAAAATAAAAATAAAAAAAGAAGGAAAATTACCATTCAGTGATATCCCCACAAAATTATTACAATTTAATGAAAATATTTAAACATTTAATTGTTAATATTTATAAAATTTCTTACTGATCTATAATTATTTCTTGAACAATGATTGAGGCCTCCACCCTTACAAGACTCCTACAAGATTTTTACAAATTTAAATTATCCATAATATGAATTCTACATATACATGAGTAGACCCCTCACATATATAGAGAATCATAATTACTTTCAGAGTATAGGGATCATCTCCAAAAGAAATCGAAATATTTTTCTTATTTTTTTTACATATACGCTGACCTTAAATTTTGCCAAAAGAAAACACATTTTTTTTTGTAAGATTTTTATTTATTTTTTATTTTGTTTATTTTTTTTGGGGGGGGGGGGGCGGAGGACTTTACTGCTACCTACCAACCCAATTTATGTACATAAATCAATAAATCTATCTATTCAGTCACAAGTCGTGAGCCTCGTGGTTGCCGAGCCTCGTTTGTTTTTAGAAATAAGATGGACGAAATTTATATTGAGAAAATTAATAGTAAATAAATTGATAGTGAAATAATTGAATAAAATTATGTTTATTTTAACGATAATTGTTAATATAGAAATTGTTAAATTATTTTTATATAAAATAATTAAAAAATACAAAAAAATAAAATATTAATGTTAAAAAAAAAAAGTCCAACATGTAAAAAATAAAAAATTTTCAGTCCTTTCACTATTTTTCTAATACTACCTCCACCTCCTCTATCTCAATCTTCCTTCTAACTTCCATCTTAATTCCCCCATCTATCTTAATCTATTCACTAACTCTACGAACAAATATAACACTAAATAAATCTCACCTTCATCTTAATCTCATTCCACCCTCCACACCCGCGAGGGGGAGGGCAGGGTCGGGGCGGGGGCGGGGGCGGGGGCGGAGGACTTTACTGCTACCTACCAACCCAATTTATGTAGATAAACCAATAAATCTATCTATTCAGTCACAAGTCATGAGCCTCGTGGTTGTTAGGCCTTGTTTATTTTTTGAAATAGGATGGACGGAAATTATACTGAGCAAATTAATAGTGAATTAATTGATAGTGAATGAATGAAGTAAAATTATGTTTATTTTGATGATAATTATTAATGTAGGAATTGTTAAATTATTTTTATATAAAATAATAAAACAAATAAAAAAATACAAAAAATTAAACATTAATGTTAAAAAAAAAAGTCTAACATGTAAAAAATAAAAAAAATAAAAAAATTTATAGTCCTTTCACTATTTTTCTAATACCACCTCCACCTCCACCTCTTCCATCTCAATTCCCCTTCTAACCTCCATCGTAATCCTCTCATCCATCCTAATCTATTCACTAACTCTACAAACAAACATAACACTAAATGGGTCCCACCTCCATCTTAATCTCATTCCACCCTCCACACCCCAAAACAAAAGGGGCCTCATGGTTTTCTTCTTGTGGCTGTGAGTTAAAGTGTCCGGGTGCCGCGTGGACTGTTTGAAATTAAAATTATAAAGAGAAATGTTATGTACCTCAAATATTTTATTCAATCTCTCACATGGGTGTGACTCACACAAATCTATATGTGTGTGGATCTCACACCCACATGAAAGGTTTGGTAGAATATTCGGGGTCCCTAGCATAACTCAATTATAAATTGAATATTAGATTAGTAGATTAATAAATTGTGATTTGAGTAGTTTTGAACATATTGATAAATTGAAAAATATATTAACCAATTATCAAGTTTTTGCATAATATATAATATTAATTTACATAATATTTTGTATATATATAATTACTAATTTATAATAAATTTCACATCTTAAATCTCTCTCACACTCATTATGTGTTAACTAAAACGGAGCAAAACGGTTTCCAATGTGGATTATAAATTTTAAAGTTTAAACCATGGTTAGCGAATAGAGTAATGCAGATTGATGCAGATCGGTGCAATTTTAGCGAATTTAGCAGTATTTTGCACAGCCTGACTGTGAGTACATCTCTCATTATTCGTATTAGTTATTAGGGTACCTCTGTCATTTATTCATCTAGTCTCTTATTAATGATTGGACACACTTTCAACATGAAATTCTTGAAAGATAGGAGAATTGCTCCACTACTAGGTTTGCTTAAAAATATAATGTCGCCTATAATTTTAAAAATTACATCTCGCTCCTTGAAATTTTTAATTTCATAATAAATGGCTAATTTTATTAATAAATTATCAAGTTGACTAACAGTTTTTAATGATATTAAAAATTTATTTCAATTAATAATTCAAGTTATTTTATTAATGTAAAAGAGAGCAATTAAGAATTTCATTTTTTAGTTACTTCTGTTAAATAATTTTTTTTTTTTTGAGAATGTGGTATTTATAATTTTTCAAATCACAAAGGACAATGCAAATTTTAAGCAAACTTCAAAAGCGTATTTGTAATTTACCCTTATTAATAAGGGTAAATAAATACCATTAGCTTCAAAAAAAAAAAAAAAATTGGACATATTAGACTAATCTCTATTTTAATAAGATTAAAATGATCAAAAATAATGTAAATAGTAGGTAGATATAAATTGTTTCTTGTGGTTCTAAAAATTACAAATACTTCATTATCAAAAAAATTTATTTAATAGAATAACATGAAAAAATAAAATTCATAATTACCCTTCTATACAATAATAAAATTATATAAATTATTAATTGAAATTTATTTATAATATCATTAAAAAGTATTAATTGAATTGATAATTTATTGGTAAAAAAAAGTCATTTGTTATGCAATTAAAAAGTTAAAAGAATAAAATGCAATTTCTAAAATTACAAAGAACAATTCATATTTTAAGTAATTTTTAAAAGATAAATGTACAATTTACTCTTTTCAAGACCCACGCCACCCTCAACCCCCCAGTAGATCAAATCAAACCCTTCTCAATTCATGATGTGTACTTATTTCAAATGATTTATTGAATTATAGTTATTTTAATTTTATCATTAAATTTTTAACGGTATGTTAATTTAGTCAAATTGATAATATATATTTAGAAATTTGAATGAAATCAATAGATAAAATATGTCTCTCACTTTTTTTTTTTCAAAATGATTAAGGATTGAGTGTCTCTAAATGCTCTCTAAAAATTTTGTTAGACATCCTATTTTAAAATTTAAATATTTTTTTTTCCTTTTTACACCCCAATTATTTTCAATGTTACCTCCACATAACTCTAGAGTCCGGATCGTTTGCCGTGGTTTCCTGTGGTGACTCCTGCGGAGGTCCAGAACGACGTCGTTTTGGACTTTTTTTTTTTTTTTCTTCTCTCTTTGCTGTTAAGCCTCTTTCTTCCCTTTCATCTCTCACCCAAACACACAGACAAAGATGGATGGCCATAGAATGGATTCAACTCAGCACCATTAACAAAAATTGCAAAATTATCTACAGCTAGCTCTTCCTCTGTTATCCATCTCTCTCTCTCTCTCTCACACACACACATATATGTATACATATACATATACATATATATATATATATATATATATGAAATTGTTTTCAAATATTGATATGAGTTTGAAATTGTATATGAATCTAAACTTCATAAATCTGATCTTGAAGTTTTCAAACCCACTTTGTTTTCAAATATATGTATATATCCAACAAAAAAAAAAAACTTCATGAACGACTTGTATGTTCCAAAAAAAAAACACAGATCACAAATCAAACCCACTTGCTTTTTTTTTCAGCAAAGGATCTTTGCCAATCTATTCAAGGCGATGCAGATCGGAACGGATTTGAGACCATTGGAGCAGATCAGAGGAAGATGAAGTGAAAGAGAGGCTTAACAGCAAAAGAAGAAGAAGGGGAAAAAAAAAAAAAAAATTTGGTCCAAAAGGATGTCCCCTTTTTCTTCTCTTTCATCTCTCACCCAAACACACAGAGATGAAGATGGATGGCCATAGAATGGATTTAACTCAGCACCATTAACAAAAATTGTAAAATTATCTACAACTAGCTCTTCCTCTGTTATCCATATATATATCTCTCACACACACACACACACACACACATATATGTATACATACACTTGATTTGAAAACAAGTTGTAACAGAGGAAGAATCAAGTTGTTGAGCACATGTATATATCCAAAAAAAAAAAAAAAAATTCGTGAATGATTTATATGTTCCAAAAAAAAAAACATAGATGATCTTTGCCAAGAAAAACGCTTGATTTTTTTTTTCAAATCAAGTGTTTCAAATCAAGTGTATGTTTAAAAAAAAAAACACTTCATGAATCAAACCCACTTATTTTTTTTTCAAATCAAGTGTATGTTTCAAAAAAAATACTTCATGAATCAAACCACTTGATTTTGTTGAGCACAAGTGTATGTATATATATCACATATCAGAACAAATCTGAGACCATTGGAGCAGATCAGAGGAAGAGGAAGTGAAAGAGAGGCTTAACAGCAAAGAGAGAGAAAAAAAAAAAAAAAAGTCCAAAACAACGTCGTTTTGAACCGCCGAAGAAGCCACCGCAGGAAACCACGGCAGACGATCCGGAGTCCATAACTCTAACCTTATCTCCATTTAGCCACCAACTACCACCACTATTTCTGGCCACTATCCCCAATCCATCATTACCCACTTCCCCAGCCCTTTTCTTTTATCGTGACACTCTTTCTCCGTCATGAACTTCCAACCCAATCCCCTTCTCACTGCAAACATTCTTCTAGTCCCATTTCCTTACTACAAATCCCTCACTCACCTCAATCCTTGTATGAAAAAGAGAAACAATAGATATAGGGCTTATAGAAGAAAAAGAAGCAGCATGAGAATGATGATGAAAACAATGCGGAGATGACACTAGTGAAGAGGGGTTACGGTGGTGGCATTTGTGAAAGTGGTTATTGCCAAGGGTGGGAAAGATGTAGGAGGCTAACCGAGGATTTGAAGAGGGACAAGAAAGGTGTCGGTTGAAAATGGGGAAGGGGTTAGAGGGTGGCTAAGGGAGTTAGGAAAAGATGGGAAGAAGGCTGGGATTGTTGTCGGTGATGGCAATAACGGTTGAGGAGATAAGTGATTATAGGGGTGAGCATGGTCCGGATTGGACCGGATTGGAGTGAAACCAGAACCAATCCGTTATTTACGGATCTTGAAAAATTGGAATCAATCCAATCCATTTAAATCGTGGAACCAATCCGAACCAATCCATTTAAATACGGATTGGATCAGTTTAGGACCACGGATTTATATAATTAAATAACAAAAATATATATATAACACTTTATTTTCATAAAAATATAAATATAGCATCATATTAGTTTCACAATAGCAATATGTCTTTTCATAATAGCGACAAACTGTTTTAGAATTTAAACAACCATAAAGAAACTAGTTCCACCATAAGTATTTAGACCATTATAAATTAACACTAAAAACTAGCAAACAAAAGTAATAAAAGAAGATACTATGCAAGTTTAGGTTTGGATTTAAGTTTTATATGAAATAAGAGAAGATACTATGCAGGAGGGTGTATAATAAAAATATAAACTATTTGTATACGGTCCGGATCGGTTCCAATCCGGAACCGTGGGATTCAATCCGGAACCAATCCGTGAACTACAGA
This sequence comes from Camellia sinensis, assembly GCF_055761805.1. Lineage (NCBI taxonomy): Eukaryota > Viridiplantae > Streptophyta > Magnoliopsida > Ericales > Theaceae > Camellia > Camellia sinensis. The sequence goes on along the minus strand of NC_138964.1, from coordinate 23,983,704 downwards.
TTTTTAATTTTTCAATCCGGAACCGAACCACGGATTCAAAAAACCAATCCAAACCTACTGGATTGGACTGGACTGGATCGGATTACGGATTTCGCGGATTCCTTGCTCAGCCCTAAGTGATTACAAAGACTATAACTATAATTTGTTCTTCTTTGAGCTCAACTTTTTGATAATTAATTATTTTTCACTAAGGAAAATCGAAACACAGTACAAATAGTTTATTTGGTGCAACTTACTATAAGTTAAAGTTGATAATCAAAAGTGTTCATAAAATAAAAAAAAAAATACTCCTCTCATAACGTTTAGATAATCAATTTTTTTTTTTAATTTATTTAAACTATTTTCATCTAATAAACTATGAGTAAAAAAAATTATACTAAACATCCTCATGCAGGCTCGCAAGTAAAGTACAGTATAGACCATCAAAATGGTGTATACTATACAAGTTAAGTTATTTGTGAGCTTGATTAATACAAATGTCATAACTCAATACTATGAGAGTCATAACTAAAAAAAATATTGAGTTATAACCAAATATCATATAAGATATAATTAAACAATTCTTAAATTACAATCAAAATAATATTATAACCAATATCACAATATGTCATATGTCACATAAATAACATGCTAATTTACAATGTACCAAACATGTCGAAGTATCAAAGTAAAATAAGTTACAAGCAGTCTTAAGTAGCAATAAGACCGACGATTACAATATAGAGAATTTGAAAGACCAAAAAGCCCTCATATTTTATATATTAAAAAAATGTAACTTTGAATTAAATTAGACTCACTTTTTTAAATTCAACAATATATTAGTTTATTAAAATATTTAAGTTAATTTTTTTTCTTGTATCTTTCTAACAATCAGTTAATTAGCTAATTTATATATTATTGGATAAAAAAAGTAAGTAGAAACTGTACTAAATAATTTGACACAAACTTTTAAATTAAAATAAACTTTGATCAACTCATTTAAGTTGTATCAAGATAGAAGATTACAATAGAGAATTTGAAAGTTTAAAAGCCCCACCACATTATATAAACAAAAAAATGAGAAGAAACAAAGCCAAATCTCTTCATTCGGGTTGTGTGTTACAGTTTAAAAAAGTTTATTATAATTTAATTAATTTGAGAATATATGGCAGACTATTTAATATAACTTATATTTATAATTTATTAACTAAAAACAACTTAAATTTGAATAGCGGAGACCTTAGAGAGATGGTCTTTGTAATCGAAGCTTAGAGCGCGCCAATGACTGATGTAATCCACCACAAACTCATTTTTCAATTGCCTAGTGTTAGTTAATTCCACCATACTCATAGTTTGGGGAGTGTTGTAAAATCGATTTAAGAATTCTCGTTCCAATTGTTCTCAATTATCAATTGACTCAGGCTCCAAGTTAGTGTATCAATCGAAGGCATTTTATTTGAGGGATCAAACAAACTGCTTGAAAAGGAGATTTCCTTCTATCCTAGCACTGTTGCATGTTTCAACAAAGTAGGCGATGTGTTGCTTTGAATTAACCTTTCCATCAAACTTCATGAACTTGGGAGGTTGATAACCGATTGGCATTTTGAGACTATCCACCCGCCTTGTGCAAGGCTTATAGTACATGAGAGTGCTTTGAGGGGCACCACTGTACTGGGCTCTGATTGCGTTTGCTAGCATTTCTTGTAGTTATTGGATAGACAATGAAACAATAGAAATGAGTTGAACACATGGACCAGTTGCTTGCTTTGCAACAAATGTATGGTGAGTCTCATCACCAACGACTTGTTTGGAGTTTGATGTAAGGTCCACATTTCCAACAAGTGTGGCTTGCGGTGTAAAGCAAGGTGGATAAGAATTGTCTTCACTTGTTTCGCCAACATTTTGGGCTTCTAACTTGTTCATTAGCGAAGTAATTGGGAGATATTTCTCTTCAATAGTCTTGGTGAGTTTTTCAATATCACGAGCCATTGTTGCCAGTTGTTTCTCCATCGAAGCAGTGCCAGTAATCATGACTTGCATAGCCATTAAACATGATGAAATGAAGTGACTTGGAGAGACAAAATTCCTCGGACTAGTAGGAGATGACCATGAGTGTGTATCCATGCTTGAGTTTGCGTTAGGAACTAAGGGAGTTGAATGTAGAGAGAAACCCTCTGGCAGTGAATCTTTTGAGACAAAAGTAAGTAGCTTCAAGCTCCCTGCTTCCTTTTTCTTTGCCTTGGATGTGGAAATAACGGTAGATTTGTGAGATCGGTCATGCGCTTGTTTTGTTGCATTGGTGATTGGCATAGCCCCATGAGTTGCAAAAGAAATGGTAGCCCTGGCCTCACTACAACATATAAGAGTGTTAGAGATCAAATATTTTGATTTCTAAAAGTGTAAATTTTGTTGCAAAAGGTATTTAGGAACCAATTTCTACCATCACGAGGATAGTCGTTAAAAGGTTATCCCGAAAAATAAAAAACAAGGCTTTTAGCGACAAAATTTTGAAAATATCACTAATAAATAGACTTTTAGGGATAAAATAATTTGGTCTCAAAATGTTTTCAGTATGTTTGGTTTGCATTTAGGAGATGAGTTTTAGAAAGAAATTTCTAAAAAAATGTTTGGTTTGAGTTTTTCTCAAAAAAATTTCAAAATCACTTTCTCTCTCTTACACATCAATCAATCACTTTTTCTCTTTCCTTTCTCCTTCTCAATCACTTTTTCTCTCACACACATCTACTCAAATTCTCCCAAAATATCAAATCATCCCAAACTCCCAAAAAAACAACTCTCCCAAAATATACAACCAAACAAACCAAAAAAATTTCTAAACTCTCTCCCCAAATTTTTTTTCAAAAACAACTCTTCAAAAAATAAACCAAACAAGCTCTTTGTTTTTTGAGACAAAAAATTTGGTCCAAAAAAAATAATAATTCATCACTAGTGTCTAATTTTTGTTGTTAAAAATATAATAACGACACTTTTCGCAACAAAAATATTTGGTCCTTAAAAAATAATTTTGTCCCTAAATTTTGGTCTCTAAAACCTTAATTTTTGTAGTGCCTTGATATGAGTGATCGGACTCGTAGAGGTGCTGTTGTTGATTGTCACTACGACGGTGTTCTGGCTAGTGTTATTGTTGATCGGAGCAGATTGAACCTTCTTGGAGGCCATTGCACTTGATCAAATAAATTTTGGAAAGTTGATTTAGGAGAAAGAGATGAAGGGCAAATAGGTCCCACTAAGCATGCCAAATTTATAAATTCAAATTTCGTGTCTTGCAATTAAGACAAAAAATAAATGCAAAATAATTAATTTTATTAATTTGAAAAAGAATGTGTAAAATTCTCTGTCACTACAACAAAAAACATTTTTGGTGACGCTTTTTAGCAACCAAACTGAAATTAGTCGCCGATTGTATATAATCGGCGACAATATACTTGTTGGTCACCAAAAAATAAACTATTGGTGACGAGTTGAGATTTTTTGTCGCCAAAAGGTTTGGCGCCAACTTAAATTTCTATGCGGGAGCACCAAAAATGTTTTTGCGACCAAATTAATATATAGTGACGAAAAGTTTGGTCACCGATTTGTAATTTTTGGCGACAGAAATAAAATAGTTGCGGAAAAGGTGAAAGTTACTTATGGCGACCGAAGGATTTTCGTCACCAATAAATTAAAAGTCAAAATTACGTCGTTTTGCATTTTTTCCTTTTTTTTTTTATTTTTTTTAAGACTTGACTGACCCTTTTGGTGAATAAACAAATAAGACCTAAGCAACACCCAACATAATTTTTGTTCATCTCATTCTCTCCCTCAAGCGGCGCACAGCAAACACAGAGGTATGTCTCTCTCTCCCTCTCCATCTCCCTCTCCCTCTCACTCTCACTCTCACTCTCTCACACTGCCTCCTCCTCCTCTTTTTCTTTTTCGTCTCTCTTCCTCTCGCTCTAGCGCGCCGCCGACGGCATTTCCTCAAACGGTGCCTCATCCTTCTCCTCTGTTTCTTCTTTGTCTGCCTTTCTCACAACGCTGATCGCAACCGACGACATTCTCTCTCTTTGATATTTTGAATTTATGGGACTGATTTTGGGACTATTTTGGGACTGCCGCCCATTTTCTTTCCGTTGTCGCTGTCTCTCTTTTGCTCGATTGCTTCGTTGTTGTACTGCTCTGTCTCCCTCGATTGCTCGCTTCATTGCTGTAAACGTGTTTGACTTCTTCGTTAATTCAATACCGTAAAATGTGTTTGATTCCTTGGTTATTGTAGTTGTGTTTACACATTATAATGTTTGATTGCTTTGTCTCCTTACCTCCATTTCAGATTGTGTTTTTTTTACAGTGTATGTATGTATGTATGTATGTATGTACGTACGTATGTATGTATCTGTAAAATATAATTAAATGAAAATTAAGTTAAAAAAGTTTGAAGTTAAGAATAAATATTAAGGATTTATGGTTAATTTGTGATGTAATTGAATTAATTTTTTTATATATATATAGGGGATGAATGTTGTTTAAGTTAGAAACTATGTATATAATAATTGAATACAGAAAGAACAAAAATAAAATTAGAAGTATGATACAGAGGAAAGAGGAACAGGTCTATATAGTGTAAAATTAAAAGTATGATACAGAACAAAAAGTTGTAACTTGTATGGTTATTGTTAGAAATTGGGCACCTATGTTGCATGACCTTTGAACCTGAACATTTTGAACCTTATCCATATAAGTTTGAATTTGAATTCAAAACTTATTTGGATAACCATTCAGGATATCTATATCTATCATATCAATAGATATGGATAGATAGATAGATTGATATATATGTGGTTATATATCATATTATACGTTTAATCTATGAGATACGTATATCAGATATACGTAATGTGGTTTTTATCCATAACCATTTTTCCCAGACTCTCTCTTTGACTCTCTCCCATAAAACAACGATCAGGCTATTTTGTACTGTGATTTGTGTGGGTGATATTCACTATTGTAATATCACTCCATTGCTGGGTTGACTGATCAGATTCCGGAAGCACGTGACTTACCCATGACATCCTTCAATTCAGACTCTGTTCTAAAGGTATGAGCTTAATTTTTATTCTGCTGCGTTATACTTTGTTTTACATTGGTATCAGAGTAGAATATGGGTATTTTCGTGCTTATTTGTATGCGATAAAATATGTGTACAATTTTATACAAATATACATACACATTATATGCATGAAAATTAGTTTGAGAATGTGATACATCTCATTTTTATGTCCATGAAATATCATTTTTGATGCTATAAATGTATTTATTGTGAAAAGTGGAGTCCGGCAGTACCAAAATTAGACCAGAAAACACCATGGAAGGCGGCGCGTGTGCCTCATGCGCTATATGACGCCGCCCAGCGGTCCCACGCGCTTCAACGCGCCACTACGGGTGCTCACGCGCCACCACGCGCTGCCACACGCTAGGCGCTCTTGCCACGCGCTCCACGCGCGCGCTGTCCGCGCCCTTTACACGTGCGCGTTAGCCGCGCCGCGTCGCCGTTGAGCCGCCTCGCGCCGAGTTGCGCTGAGTTGAGCGGCGCGAGCCGAACCGAGCCGAGCCGTTTTTTCCAGTTGGCTTGGTTCTAAGGCTCTATTTGTTCTTTTTTAATTCTGAATTACGTTAAATGATCATAAGTAATTCGTTATAGCTTTGTTTTAAGCATGGTTGGTACTGTTAGATTCAGAATTACATTTTCTATCTTCTGTAAAATTTTTAAAATTTTATGAAAATAAAAAATATTTTTCCTGAAATAATAATTCATTATTTCTGCTTTAAAACGCATCTGGTGTTGCATGATTAAGTTTCTGAGGTTGAATTTTTTATTGTAGACTATTGTTGTAGTTTACTATTTACTGGTATGGTTATTGCATTTTACCAGATTCTGGAATATTTATTTCTAATTTTATGTGTGTTTATTAGTTATTTAAAATTCCAGAAAAATTTCAGAAAATTTCAGAATGATATACTTTCTGTTATGGCATAATCTGAATATTAAATACAGCATATTGTTATTTTTGCCTAGAATTTCTAATATGTTGTAATTAGAATAGCATGATTAATTATTTTTTATTTTAATTCCGTTATTAAATGTAACATAGCATGAGTTGATTGTGAATCTACATTATGATGCTATTGTATGGAATTAGAATATTTTATCATGCTGTTAGACATGCAATAGTTAGTGGGAGGTTGTTTGGTTGAGAGAAATCTTTGCAGGTTTACTCCTGAAAACCAATATTTTGCGCATAAATTAAATTGAATTTTGGATAATTGTCATCTGTGGCGGAAGAGATGATTACAAGCATAGCGGAATTTCGATCTTGCGACTTGTGTAATATTGTCACTATTTAATTTAGATTTTTGCAGCAAAATTATATTATGCTAATCAAATTAATCCCAATGCGAATTTATCTCTAAACTGATTTAGCTTATGGAAGTTAATTTGGTTGACCTAGATTTAGTAGAGATGTTCAAATGTGAACAATCTAATCCCATTCTTTAGACGAGCAAAAGTCTTGGAAACTTTAGGTCAGACTTTAATTGAGCCAAAGTAAGGAAACATAACTCAAAGTCGCCCTGGTTTTGTTGCCTTGTTCGGCACAACAAAATTTGATGTGTGCGCTATGGTTAGCGGCACACTACGTAGTTTTGATTGGCGAGTTTTAGAGTTATGAAATTAGTAAGCCCTCAATAGATCTGTATATGATGACTATTGAGCTACACGGATTGACTTTGTAATTTGACTTGTAAATAATGTTACATCATTGGATGAAGTAACATTCAAGAGTCACGTCATCCAAGAAATGCGAGCTTAAATAAATTAGTCATTAAGTGTAAGACGAGTAGCCAGTATAAGCAGTGTTTTTCTCTCTACCCAATTATTGGGAGTGGATGGAGCGAAATTTCATACACTATACTAGTGTGCGTTGAAATATCACGTGAAGTGAAAAGATTAGCGCTTAGAAGTTGCAAAATCTATTAACACTAAGTGAAAAGATTAGCGCTTAGAAGTTGCAAAATCAATTAACACTAAGTGAAAAGATTAATGCCAAGTGGCTGGAAAATCTATTAGCATTACTAACTTGTCTAAGTCTGGACACTTACTGTGTCCACAATTATGTGTGAGACATGAGGAGGTGCTTCTTTATATGATTCCTTAGCTAGGCTAACGCTTTTGAATAACGTTTAGCACTAAGCGCAAACGTTGCGGCATAGTGATGAAAAGGTCAAGGCCGACAAGGTTGTTATGACTCTAAGAATTTGACGCATCGCTTGTGAGAGCATTGTGTTGAATTAGACTCTTTAGCCTAATTCACGCTTAAGTTACTTTAAGAGCTGTCATAATTGATAGCTTATTCTCTCCTTCTTGTGGATAGTAGAATTAATTGCAAGTAACTATGAAGTGAGAAATAGATATGGCAAGAGGAGTATCATCATCTTTTAACTAGATGCATTAAAGTGTATGGAGAATAAAATTGACTTGAAAGTGCAGGGGATTAGCACTTACTAGTTAAATTTGTGACTTAGGCGCACTTGGTATCTCCATGACATCCTTTTATGATCTAGTGAACATGAATTAGTCATGAGTTATTATCTAGTTGGGCCTAAACCTTTAAACTTGTCTTCGAAAACTCACACATTAAGATAATTGGAATTAGTTTATGACATTGGTCAGGAACCGGTGGCTTATTATACTTAATCACATTAATGAGATGATGACACGATGGTTTGAGTAGGCCTTCTCGGGCCCACTCGCTTATGACATCCTGCTCTCATGTGAATGTGTAACTTTGTTCGCAATGGTTGCGCACAAGTAAGTAGAAAAGTCGTAGAAGATCATTTGTATTGGCGCATTTAGTCCACTATGATATTTGTGACTAGATATGTGTGAGGGTATGATAGCTAAGCCTCAATCTCGACACATTTATAGATTACGATACGCATCTGAGTCAAGATTATTTGATCTCCCATAAGTCAAAAGTTTTGAGATGATTTTTGACATTGCACATATGAGGTCGAGATCAATTAGATAAGAGCTTTTGTGCTTTTAGTTTTGACCAAGGTGGCGAGTATCTATTTGAGTTATTTTTTAGAAAGCTCTGTGAAGAGAAATGGATGCTTAGAAAATTGATTATTCCTAATACTCAATAACACAATGGTGTAGTAGAGATAAAGAATTAAGTATTGTTAATGTTAGGTGGATAATGGCACAAAATGTTTCCCAATTGGGAATTGCACTAGTTTGTTGCCTATATCCCTAACTAAGTGCCCTCCATATCAGATTTTACACTCTATTTTGAGTAATAGGTTAGCAGAGAGCCATCTATGGGCGATCTGTAACCATTAAGCAGCTTATCTTTATTCTACTTCTCATAAGATTGCGAAGTTAAGACCTAGGGTTCTATAGCGCATTATTGTATGCTGTCTTGTAAACACATAGGGTCGTGTGGCGCATTATTGTATGAGGTCATGCAAACCCTCGGGGTCATGTGCATACAGGTAAGCAGCTTTGTGGTAGTGTAACTAAGTCACATAAAGTTTTCTTAGTAAAGGTGACGTGAATAGAGTTTTGGAACTCTATAAGATAGAGAATTCTAAGCATAGCGCTTTATGTAGCCTAGTTGAGAATGGAAAGAAATTTCCAATATCCTAGGGACAGTGGGAGCGATGTGCCTACTAATGGATTACTCCATTAGAGAAAAATACTCTACATTCTTAGTTGTGTGGTAGCGAATGTGAAAATTTTTCATGTAATCACTGGGTGATAGAGAGGGAAACATTCATGATTGCTCCCCAAGATGATAAAGAGCCTAGGATAATGCCAAAGGCTCTAGTCCCCTATTTTTAGAAAGTGGATTAGTGTTGTGCAGTTTAAGACAAAGTCTTTGAGGATTAACCATTTCTATAATTTGGTTGACTTTCCATTATGACGCGAAACTGTTCTAAAGTTATGCGTAATTTGGATAGTCATTGTTGAGGCATAAGGCTCGCTAGATACCGAAAAGTCGCACTATTGAGGAAAGTGTAGACCATGAAAAGACTTCCTCCTGAGGAGTGAGGTTATTTTGACTTAGGCTATGATTGACATAAGTTCGGAACATTGATTTGTAGACATTGTGACCCAACTTTCTCGTTAGAGAATTGGATAAGTAGATCCGTAGGGATTTGCCTTCTGTTTTTATGGTGAAAAGTTAGGAGCGCAAAAAGGTTGCTAGTTCCAATAAATCTTTTACAGCCTAAAACAGTTATTTAAATAGTGGTTCTTACATTTTGTCAAGCCATGATAGGCCAACGATGATCGATGAAGACCACTGAGGCATGATCAATGGTCCAAAAGAAGTTTTTTCCTTACTTAGTCATTATGAGCCAAGAATTTATAAGGTTGTCGCCACCTAGGGTGGGCAGTCCTCTATTTTAGATATGATGGACATGGGTAATGTAATTTATATGCTCAGATGTACGATCCTTAGGGATTGTTTTGGGAAAATTCTTAGTTTATCTTCGATGACTTACATAAGGAATATCCTAGAATGATTCTAGATGCAAAATTGTAAACCCATTGACTTACCTATCGGTAAAAGCCAGAGCCTTAGCTATTGAGTGTATCCTTGGATTGTCTTTGGGAGAAACAGATGACCTATATTCCTTGATTTTTTTTTTTTGTTGTGGGAGCCTAAAGTACGCTATATGGGCGTATTCGGCATGATAAGTGTTATTTTTGATAAATGGTCAACTGAGTTATTTAGACATTGACCTTGCTCATTAGATTGTGGATAAAATACTTTACTAGTAGCATATTAATTTGCTCCTTGTTAGATTCAATGCGCTAGTTGGGCGCATTAAGAATGAACGCAAATTGGTCACCAAAATGTCTTTAGAGAGGTTATTGAGCAAGAGGTAGTGATCTTAAATTACTTCATGTGAGGCGCACATGGTGGATTCCGTTGTATATACTTATCGTAAGAGGTGCTGATAAGGCTTATGTTTGAAATCTAGAATAGTGATCTTGAATCACTTCATGTGAGGCGCACATGGTGGATTCCGTTATATATACTTATTGCAAGAGGTGCTAATAAGGCATATGTTTGGAATCTATAATTGCGCAAGTTGTGGTCAATTTTTTTTTTTTAAATCGATCACTTATTTTGAGATGATGGGATGTTGACACTATTATGGTTTGTGTCATAATGATTAGTAGATGATGATGTCAGCAGGCAAGATTGGCTCACTCACACGAGCAATCGCCCTTGGCGCTTGGGAGCGAGCAAGGATGAGACTAGTGGTTTATCTTTATTTGGAGCCAAGAGGGGCTTAAATAATCCACTATGCATGTCGCCTTGGTTACAATCAAGATGAGGTCGTGTTAAGGACCAAACATGGATGTTAGTACCCACTTTTCATGTTGTGCCTGTTATGATTAGCCAGATGCGAGATCTCATTTGGCGCTTAGAAGGCGAGCAAATAGAGAATTCGGGTTAGGCGCTAGAAAGCGACTAGACTAATATCTGTATGGTGTATCGAGTATGACGTCACTCTTTTGGAAGAGTAACTCCACCGTAACATGTATTCATACTACATGTGCTTGGCGACCGAGTAATGAGGTAAGAGAATGGATCCCTGTTTCCTCACCGTGTGAGTCTTACGTGTCATTATTGATATGACTTTCATTTATGTACCCTTTTGTGACTTTTGACTATGTCATAAGGTAAGGGGTTGATGTTTTGCTACTTTGGTATGTTGCTTGCGGTCATGTATGGTTCGGCCTTAAGGGCATCACTGGGAAAGCGGTCAATCCTAAACTAAATGGTATAAGGGCAAAGGGAAGATCATCTAGTATTACACCACTATTGTATATTCATTACCGGCAACTTACATCGCTCTGTATGAAAGGCGGATTGAGTGTGAATATATTGCAAGAATTGAGAGGGTCAAACATGCTCTTTTTTTAGGGATTAGAGATTTTTTTTTTGGGACCGGTGTAATTAGATGGGTTTGGGGTATATGAGACACTATTTCTGTTCTTTTTGGGTTGATGTCTCTATGTTGGCTCATTTTGAGTTTCTAGTATAGAGCTCCCACATGCAGGTGTTCTCAGCAGTCGCACGGTGCAGTGGCTAGTATGAGATTGTTCATTTTTGGGGAGATTGAGATAGAGATGTGGCAGTGTCATGCCAACTCATGTGCGAGTGGGAGATGTTAGAAATTGGGCGCCCATGTGGCATGACCCTTTGAACCTGAACCTTTTGAACCTTATCCATATAAGTTTGAATTTGAATTCAAAACTTATTTGGATAACCATTCAGGATATCTATATCTATCATATCAATAGATATGGGTAGATGGATAGATTGATATATATGTGGTTATATATCAGATTATATGGTTAATCTATGAGATACGTGTATCAGATATACGCAATGTGGTTTTTATCTATAACCATTTTTCCCAGACTCTCTCTCTGACTTTCTCCCATAAAACAACGATCAAGCCATTTTGCACTGTGATTTGTGTGAGTGATATTCACTATTGTAATATCACTCCATTGCTGGGTTGACTGATCAGATTCCGGAAGCACGTGATTTACCCATGACATCCTTCAATTCAGACTCTGTTCTAAAGGTATGACCTTAATTTTTATTCCGCTGTGTTATACTTTGTTTTACAGTTATAAACAGGTCTATATAGTGTACTTTGGAGAACACAGAGGAAAGAAAACATTTAATGAGATTGAAGAAACTCACCATTCTTATTTGTTCTTTGTGAAAGAATTCGAGGAAGAAACTAAGTCTTCTCTTCTTTACAGTTACAAGAATAGTATCAATGGCTTCACAGCATTGCTCACTCGCCATGAAGCATCAAAACTATCTGGTAAACAATAGTTACAAATCTAATAAATTAATGGGTTCTTTTTGAAACTCTTTATCTGTGGGGAATGTTTTCTCATCGTTAAGAATGGGTTTTTGACAGAATAGGAGGAAGTGGTGTCTGTGTTTCGAAGCAAGCCAGGAAAGTACTCTTTGCAGACTATAAGATCATGGGAATTTGTAGGTTTAGAAGAGGGAGAGAAGTTGAACAAATTGAAGAAAGATGACTTCTGGTTCAAAACCAGATATGGCAAAGAAGTCATTGTTGGCCTCTTGGATAGTGCTAAATGCAATCCCATATTAATTACATCTAAGCAAATCATTGATATTTTATAAGCAAAAAGGAAGTTTTATGGATGAATAAGCATCCTATCAAAGCAAATCCATCCCAACTAGGTTAGTACTAAAATGCAAGCCCCGATTGGAATCAATGATTAAAAGTATACCAAATGGAACTTGGTTACATATACAAAATCGTCTATGTTTTGTTTGCTATTAGAATTTTATTTTCCCTCCGTACAAATTTGAGCTCTTAAGCTTTGATAATCTTTTGAATTTCACATGTAGGGCACTCTAGTGAATATCATTGTAGGTTCTCATGTTTGGGTTGAAGATCCAAATGAAGCTTGGATTGATGGACAAGTGTCAAATATTAACGGATAGGAAGTTGAGATCCAGACTCGTAATGAGAAGACGGTAATAATATTACATCAACTGGACATTAGTTAGTGCATCAATGTGATGCATTTTTGGAAACTGAAGTTCATAGTTCTACCTGCATAACCTAGTTCCAAAAATTTTTTTGCTGATCAAATTTTAGACTTTTGAGAAAACAAGTCTAAACTAACTGGTGGTCCTGCAGCTTTGCTTGAATTCAATGCTCCTCCATAACATATGTAACCAAATCATGTATGTTGCTTTATTTTTGTTACCGGTGGAAAATGTTTCTTCATATTAGAAGGTGTAATTCAGGTGCAAAGAGGATTTTTATGTCCTAATATGATATTATCATTAGTTTATATCATTAGTTATTTAATGTTCATGTTGGTGAGAGAAAGCAATGAATTAATGCAGCTATGGGCGGCTCTATCATAATATTATGTCCTAATCTGACATTATCACAGACTTATTCTGGAATTATTCTTGTCGCCATTAATCCATTCCAAAGACTTCCTCATATGTATGATGATCACATGATGGAACCATACAAGGGAGCACCATTTGGACAACTGAGTCCTCATGTTTTTGCAATTGCTGATGTTACTTTTAGGTGACCTTGTACTTTGTTTAAATTCTGTAGAGTTTGTTCTTAAAGGATGTTTTAAATGGTCTACTAAATTACTTGAAATGTTTTAAATGGCCAACTTGAGATTTTGTGTTTCTGAAGTCATCTTTAACTTCTTAATATTCATATGCAAGATGTGATTTGCAGAAAATTTATGGTTTCTTTATGGATATCTTTTGTGGATTTGTAATTGATAGACTCGTCTATCAAATGCAGTCAAATCTAGTTCTTGAAGCATTTGGCAATGCAAAAACTGTTCGAAACAACAATTCTAGGTGAAATCTCTTAGTCATTCTAACCTGCACTCTTTCACATATATAGAAAAATGGTGCATTTTTCAAAATGTTGTTCTTAATGATGCTAACTTGATTTTAATTATTGGTACAACCGCTTTGGTAAATTTGTTGAGCTTCAATTTGATAAGCATGGAAAAATTTCAGGAGCAACCATTAGAACTTACCTTCTTGAGAGATCTCGTGTTTGCCAAATTTCAGACACAGAACGCAACTATCATTGCTTTTACCTTCTTTGTGCAGCACCACTAGAGGTAGGTTTTTCGCCTGATGTTCTTTCATATTTCAAATTCCTTGATGAAGGTCTCTTAAATTTATAGTCAATACATCTTTTTAATAGTTTCCAAATCTTATCAGGAGGATCTCATCAGGGACTTGAGAAATTTAAGTCAGGAAGTCCTAAAATGTTTCGCTATCTGAATCAAATCAAATTGCTATGAACTTGTTGGTGTAAGTGATGCTCATGATTATCTCGCCACTAGGAGAGCCATGGATATTGTTGGAGTCAGTCAGCAAGAACATGTATTGCCTTGAATCCAAAAATATTTCTGCTGCATCCATTTTAGCTCAATAGAATAAAATTGGGAATAACTTCTCTGTTTCTCTCAAGATGTAATTTTCAGAGTTGTGGTTGTAATTCTTCATCTAGGTAACATTGAATTTGCCAAAGGAATAGAAATTGATTCATCAATTCTGAAAGATGACAAATCAAAATTTCATCTTCAAACGATAGCAGAACTTCTGATGTGAGACTAGATCATTGACATTTTCATGGTTTGATATCTTCCTTTTGGTGGTGGATTCTGTACAAGTTAATTTAATTCTTGTTTCAGGTGTGATGCTGTTGCACTTGAAGATGCACTACTAAAGCAGGTAATGATCACCCTAGAAGAAGTTATTAAAATAGCTGAAGTACTTTTAACTTCTGTTTTCTGAACCGGTTGGCACACTAAAATGGTTAAACAGCATCAAATGTCACTAAAACTTAACACATACGACTAACTAGGCATAAATAACTTGTAGGAAAAGACGGGACTCAAAATTGTTATGCATAGTTAAACAAGTATGTTGATTGAAGTTATGTATATTGATTGATCCATCAATGTCTAATTGTGTTCTTGCTGGGAAATTAGGATCCAGTGAGTGTTTATACTTTTATGCATAGTTGAACAAGTAAGCTGACCGACGGAACTTGTTTTGATTGATCTATCATTGCCTAGTTATGTTCTTGACTTCTTCTTGGGGGATTAGGATACTTTTCAATATGCTTTCATGTGGATTATGTGGTGATATCGTGGCGTTGTGTATACAAAGCATTTTGGCTTTTGCACTCTAATAATGCCATTATCTATAAATTACTTTGTTGATTGAGTTCTCTTTGTATGGCCTTGGACTATCAAAATTTTCCCCGTCCATCATGTTATGTATAGAAAAATTCACAGATAATGCGACATATTATAAATAAATGTTTCATATGTGGTGCACCCACTAAATTGTGTTTGTATTATGAAGCTACAATTTTCAAATTTAGTGTTGAGGTTTGAAAGTTCTGAAATATCCTTTTTCACATATGATTTTGTCATTAGAAAGCATCTTTAGGTTGGAAGAGAAAGTTTAGCTCTTGTTAAAATAATTAGAGTGGGCTCTACCAATAATTAGCTAAATGAATGCAGTAAATTTTAGAGAATACCCCCAAACATGCTAGATAAAAGAATATTAAGAACAAACGATGTTAAAAGGCCCTAAACATGCTAGGTAAAATTGTAAAACACAAGACTTAAAAGGCTTGTTTGGGGGTCAAAATTGCGAAATGACAAACGAAACCACTGAAACTTGGCACAGACAGCTTGTTCAAGCCTAAATAGACTTGTAGGAACAAACGGGACCTCAATTGGATCTCCGGTTAAAAAATTAGAAGGAAAATTGTAAAACACAAGATTTAAAAGGCCTGTTCGAGGCTGAAATTTCAAAATGACCACCGAAACCACCGAAACATGGCATGGACAGCTTATTCAAGCCTAAATAGACTTGTAGGAACAAACGGGACCTCGATTGGATTTCTGGTTAGAAAATTACAAGAAAAAATGTATAACACAAGACTTAAAAGGCTCGTTCGGGGGCCGAAAGTGCGAAATGACCACCGAAACTTGGCACGGACAGCTTGTTCAAGCCTAAATAGACTTGTAGGAATAAACGGGACCTCGATTGGATCTCCGGTTAGAAAATTAGAAGGAAAATTGTAAAACACAACACTTAAAAGGCCCGTTCGGGGGCCGAAATTGTGAAATGACCACCGAAACCACCGAAACTTGGCACGAACAGCTTGTTCAAGCCTAAATAAACTTGTAGGAAAAAACGGGACCTCGATGGGATTTTCGGTTAAAAAATTAGAGGGAAAAATGTAAAACACAATACTTAAAAGGCCCGTTCGGGGGGTCGAAATTTTGAAATGACCACCGAAACCACCGAACTTGGCACGGAAAGCATTTTCAAGCCTAAATAGACTATTGTAGGAACAAATGGGACCTCTATTGGATCTCCAGTAAATTAGAAGGAAAATTGTAAAATACAAGACTTAAAAGGCCCGTTCGGGGGCCGAAATTGTGAAATGACCACCGAAACCATCAAAACTTGGCATGGACAGCTTGTTCAAACCTAAATAGACTTGTAGGAACAAACGGGATCTCGATTGGATTTCCGGTTAGAAAATTACAAGAAAAAACGTAAAGCACAAGACTTAAAAGGCCCGTTCGGGAGCCGAAATTGCAAAATGACCACTGAAACCACCAAAACTTGGCACGAGCAACGTGTTCAAGCCTAAATAGACTTGTATGAGCAAACTTGTATAAGCAAACAGCATCCGATTGGACTTCCCGTTACAAATTAAAATCAAAATTGTGAAATTCATATCGAGGTTTTTTGTTTTTTTTTGTCAATCTATTATTGTTTTTTCTTTTTTCATGTGACAGATTGGCAATGGTGGAAAACAGTTCGGGCTGCATCAGAAGATTTGATTTTGTGTTTGTGAAAATATTTTGACATATGATTTTGGTAAATGATTTATGGATTAAGTGTTTAGCATCAAAATATTTGGTTTTGTATTTTTGAAAATGTTGACATAGGATTTGGTAATGTATGGGTTTGATGTTAGTAGTTTGTAAGTACTTTGGTATGCATGTTTTAGATTGTCAGAGAATTGTAATTATGTTTATTGGGATTTTTCATAGCTATTAATTTTGAATTAGTATGAATGTCTTGCACATGTGTATTATTATTTACATTACATTTGTGTATATATTGTGCACAGGAAAGCAGGTGTTTTGGATTATTTTGAACAGGAAAATTATTAAAATCAAAATTTACGTACTGAATTTTTAGTGACAGGTGATATTTTGGTTGCTGTTAATATATTTGGCGACAACATATTGTTTTTGTCACTAAAAGTTAGTGGTTATTCCAAGAACTTTTAGCAACCAAAACTTACTCGTCGCTAAAAACGTGATTTTGAGTTGTCGTTAAATAGTACTTTTGGCGATGCATTTATTTGTCGCTAAAACTACATAGCCTATCCAAATTTTAGCGACAAATTGTAATTTCATAGCGACAAAATATATGATTTTTGGCGACCAATTTTGCTTGTCGCTAAATATCTACATATGGTGACAATTTTTGATATCGTCGCCAATACTTTTAGTGACAGGCCTTTGGCGACAAATTGTATTTTTGTCGCCGATTCTTTTGGCGACGAAATTTGTACTTTTGGTGACCAATTTTTGGGTCGCCAAATGCGTTTTTTTGTTGTAGTGTGTGATACACTCTATTACAAATGAACATATCCCCTAATTCAATCTCCAAGGTGAGTTGTAATTCAGTGGCTGTAGAAGCTTCTTGTTGAACTGAACAAGTTGATGGATTTCTTCAAATCTTGATCTCGAGTTGATCTCGGGTTGGAACGACTTGATCTCGAATTAACTTTAAAATGATCTCTTTGCGAGGAAAGATCAAATTTATATTTGTAACTTGAAGGGATTAGCACAAGTTTTATTGTGCTTAATAATCCTTTACTTGAAGAACTTTTAAAGAGAATTTTAAGAAGAATTCGACAGAGTCTCGAGATTACTTAAAAGTTTACAAAACTGTAGCCCAAATGTCTCCTCCTTTTTCTCAATAGTGAGAGCCTTGATTCATAGGGAGTTAATTTTGGAGTCGATTAATAGGCTCAAGAGAAGAGTTAATTTTGAAAACTCCAAAATTAATTTTAATTTCCAAGAAAAGAGAAAATTTGTTCCTCATTTTATAGAAATTTTTTAAATTTGAATTTTGAACTTGAATTTGAGTTCTTCTATCAAATTTTGACAAAATATTCTTGTGGGACCTATATCTTTTAATTGACTTAACTGTCAAAATGGGTTAATACTCTTCTTTTAGGGTTACCCATAATTTAAAATGGATTAAAGTTCAAAATTTTGGAAAGACACACATTTATTTTGAAACTTTGACAAACTTAATTTTAACTAATCAAAATAATTTTATTTCTCATGATTAATCAGATACATGAAAATTTTAATATTTACTTTCAATTAGAGCTTCCAAACATCACTTTCTTCTAACGACCAAATTCTTTGAGTAATGCTAGAAATTTTAAAAAATTTATTAAAAAATTCTATCAAATGTCTTATATGGATGTTGGACCCACACAATGTGAGTCCCACATCTATGTAAGACATTTGATAAAAATTTTAAATACTTAGATGGCAAAATTGTATTTTTATTAGCTAATAAAGAGAAATTAACAGTCTGATCGAACTATTAATTTGACTTATAAATTTTTAATCGAACAACAGAGATATATTAGACATGAAAAGTTCAATCTCACACTTCAATCTCACTGAATTAATGGACGATGTTATGTCCTGTCAACAAAGACAATAGTAAAATTTATCACATTTATTATAATTTTGAGTAGATAATTGAATAAATATTTCAATATGAATAATGTGAAATATTATTTAAAAAAATAAAAAAATAAACTTCTACCAACTCATAAGCTTTGATGACAAAATATAATTCAATACCGTGCGTCGTATATAGCAATAAATAAAGTCGCACCAACCTACTTTCAGCGACGAAAATTCTATTTTTAGTCGCCAATTCTGTTTTTTCTTGTAATGTGCACACATTAGTGTGGGTTTGTTTCTAAAGTATGTTACAACAAGAGTTAGAGAACAAATACCAACACACACAAAATTCTTATCCTAAATCTATTATTTAAAACTATACAGTGTACAAGGTTTACAGTATAGTAATTTCTTAACTAAACACTAAATAATTAACAAAATACTAAAAATTAATTAAAAAATATCAAAGTCAAATTAAACCAAAAATTGGGTACTAAAAACAAAATGAACTTGTCAAAGCAGACGATGACTATGAGTACAACATTGTGCTGTGAGCCTTTTAAAGCCTGTTTCAAATTTATTTTAATAATCCGAACTGTTCATAGTGTAAGGTTTATTAAGTAGATCATTGATATGGTAGTTTGCATACCAAAATATATTAATTAAAATCAAGTAATAACCGCTACTCCGAAATCTAGCGGTTGAGAATGGATGTCAAACTAGAGAAATTATGAAAGTTGACGTTAATTTAAAGATTTTTTGGTTGGAGGATGGAAAATAATAAAAGGAAAACCTTAGGACTTAAAATCCACTACTAATCTTATAATTTGGGATTGTTCGTATTTTGATTGTAGAAAATCATTAAAATGGGTACTACGATGTGTCTTGGCCGGGATACATCACTTAAAAAGATTAGTGTTTTAAAATCAAAAAGTCACGAATCGTCTTCGCTAACATGGATCGTCACCGCTAAACAAAAGTTAATGCATAACCCGTCTTATTAAGTATGACTCATCTAACAATTTTATTACACAAGCATGAAAATCATTTGTATTCATAACGAGTGAATACATAATTTGATAAAACAATATTTACATAAAAATTTAAATTATACAACAGTATCCAAATAAATTAAAAGTCTACAAAACTAAATACAAATTACCTCTATCACTTGATTAGAGTTTCATTTTAACCCTACGATTAGGAAATTAGTTTCACCTAGTGGGTGTTTGGGAAATGGCTATTTTAGAGATTTTTTGGCTATTTTAGTAGGCTATTTTAATTTTTGTGTTTGGAAAGATATGATAGATTTTTATTTGAATTGTTGTATTAAAAAATGTATTTGAAATGATATTTGAGGTTGAAATGACAAATTTGTCCCTAACTTCATTTTTTTCAAAATTGGTCTATAAGAGCAAAAATGTCATCCTATGGGATTAGGCTGGCCAACCCTCTGCTCATCCTCTATCCACTGCCAGTTGCTTTGGTTTTTGTTTTTGTTTTTGTATTTTTTATAAATATAAATTATTAGTTTAGGATCCTGTTTGAGGTTATTTGATTTTTTATTTTTATTTTTGTATTTGAAATTATTTTAGCCTCAACTTTGGATTCTCAGACACCTCCATAATTGTGAAACTATCACTCTATAAAAAAAATAAAAATAAATAAATAAATAAATAAAAAAAACACTACACTTTTTCACTATCACATTGCCATTCACGTCTGAACTCCCTCCCAGCTCTCCCCTTTGTTGTCTCTTCGCATTCACCCAAGCTCCTCAATTTATAGGCCTGCAAAAATTAATAAAATAAGTAAATAAAATATATAATAAATGTATAAGGTGTTGATGGTGATGCTTATGTTTGGTAAATGATGGCGTTGAGCATGATGATAATGTTGGATAGAAAAATGGTTGAGAGTATTAAAAATGATATTTTAATAGCACTATTAATGATGTGATAGTGGGCGGGGATTATTGCCTTGTTTTTTTTTTTTTTTTTTTTTTTTGACATTCTCAATGCATTTGTGTTATTAGTGATTTTTTTTTTTAATGATATGAATCATTGTTAATGTTAGATATAATGATGATAACGATCAGCGAAAGGTGACTATTATATATGTACATATATATTTTATAATAAAAATAATATAAAATATTTAAAATACACTATTTACATTAAATTTATGTACAAATGCTAAAATATATATAAACATACAAAATCACATAAAATTATAAAATAATATAAATAAATAGACTAATAAAATATATATTAACAAGTCAAATATATAATATTTAGGCACTGATCAATCATCTATGAAAAAAATTTAAGTTAATTAGATATAAGTAACTGACAATAAGACCATGTTTATGTTTAAAAAAAAATAAACGGTTAGTATGATTTTAATAATTTTTTAAAGTTATTATTCGGTTTGATCATGGAGTTAAAATTATCTGATTAAATTTATTTATTTTTTAAATAAATGATATATTGAACGAATCCTATAATATGCACGACATTATCAAAATATGATCTGAATAAATCTCACGAGATGTGATAGCACGGGTTTTGTCACAGCATCCACCCTAACTCCTTTTAGGTGTAAATTGAAAAAAAAAAAAAAAAAAAAACTTGAAATAAGAAAAATTAAAAAAAAATTAAAAAAAAACCTTTAAGAAGCAAAGTAAAAAATGACTGAAGAAAGCTTAAGGCCTCGTTTGGGAACAGGATAATTTAGTAATTTTTTGGCTATTTGGCTAAAAAGGTAGGTAAAAAAAACTTGTATGTTTGGGATGACTTTTTAGCTAATTACGAAAAGATGTGCAAAAAGTAGAGAGAAAAGAGAATCTTTGACTTTTTGGTATGAGTTGTTGGCTTTTTGACTAATTTAATAATTTTTTGACTAATTAACTAAAAAAGTAAGTCTTCAAACGAGGCCCAAGTATAATTTACCCCATAAAATAATTTTCACAACCAAAAGATCATAAACAAAAGAGGTCTGCTGGGACGCTCAGTACTCCACTTTCACGTGGGGCTGTGAGAGCCAGTCTTAAAAGAAAAGAAAAAAAAAAAAAATTTCGCCAATCAAAAAACAGTGAATTGGTGGGGTCAGCGCCACCAGAGGTCTAAATCTTTTCTGTAGACAAAAATCACATTACACTTGCACCTAACACCAAACACACACGTTAAGAAGAAGAAAAAAAGTGATGTTATAAAGAAATTTTCACAACCAAACAATCATAGACAAAAATCAAATAACACTTGCACCCGCACACAACACATTGCTCTCTCTCTCTCTCTCTCGTTGAATCAATTCGAAACCCATAACAAACCATATATGTCGACGATGGTGACTAACTCCTCATTACCGGAGCGACACATCGCGGTGCTTGCGTTCCCATTCGCGTCCCACGCCGGCCTAACCCTTGGGCTAATCCGCCGTCTAGCGACGGCTTCCGTGGACGTGACTTTCTCTTTTTATAGCACTGCAAAGTCTATTCAGTATTTGCTCTCATCCTCACCAATCCCGGACAACATAAAACCTTGCCACGTGTTGGATGAGTATGTGTTCTCCGAGAATATGGGGGACATTGAGTTATTCTTAAAGGTGGGGAAGGAGTGCTTTAAACGAGCCATGAAGGCGACGGAGGAGGAGACGGGGCGGAGGATTAGTTGCGTGATGGCGGATGCGTTTGTGTGGTTTTCCGGCGACATGGCAGAGGAGATGCGGGTTCCGTGGGTCCCACTTTGGACTTCAGGGGCATGCTCCTTGTCAACTCATTGCTACACTGACCTTATCAGGGAGACTGTTGGAATCCATGGTATAATTTTTTTTCATTATTACTTACACAAGCTGAAATCACTCCTTCAATTCTCTCTTCTTGTTTTTGTAAAGAGTATAGGAGTTGGATGCTGTTTGTGTCGGTGGAATCTAATATGGGTCTGTTTCCATAATTCATTTATTAATTTTGTAAGGTATTTCCACTACCAAAAAAAAAAAAAAAAAATTAAGATTTTAGAGACTAAAATTTAGGGATAAAATTATTTTTTAGGAAGTAAATAATTTTGTAGCGAAAAGTGTCGTTATTATATTTTTAGCAACAAAAATTAGACATTAGTGATGAATTATTTTCCTTTTGGGACCAATTTTTTTGTCAAAAAAATAAACTATTTTGAAACCAAATTATTTTGTCCCTAACGCTGTGTTTGGTTGGAGGATTTGAAGAGGGATTTAGAAAGGGAAAGGGAAAAGTTTGGTGAAATGTGAATAAAATATACCTATATTTCACTTAGTTTTACACACATTTTCCCTTTCCCTTTTCAAATCTCTCCCCAAATCCCTTAACCAAACACAACATAAAAGTTTATTTATTAATGATATTTTTAAAATTTTGTCGATAAATGTCTTTTTTGACTTTTCAGGATAATTTTTTAGCGATTATCTTTATAACGATGGAAATTAGTTTCTAAATGTCCTTTGCAATAAAATTTTTACTTTTAGAGACAAAGAGAGCAAAATATTTTATCTCTAAAACTCTTATATGTTGTAGTGCTCATGTATATCATGATATATATAAAAAAGAAAAAGAAAAAGAAAAAGAAAAAATTAAATAACCCGACGGTCATAATCTATTCAATTTATTACATTTATGTCAAAAAAATGACGACAAATGTAGTTTTGAAAATAGAAACGCAATAAATTGAATATTTTACGATTATTAGATTTATTAATTTTAATTAATTTTTTTTATTATAAATGATATACACAAACACCTTATTAAATAAACGGTTTCAATCATCAAAACGCGATTTGTAATCAGCCCAGGAGTCACTGGAGAAAAGTACAGTCCTTGCAAAAATGTGTTTACATAATTAGAACCACTATCTTAGACCATCTCCAACGGTTCACCAAACCTGGCATCAAATTTAAAATTTGGTGAAAAAGTCACTTTTGAAACTCCAACAGTTTCACCAAACTGGTATTAAATTGAGAATTGAACAAAAAAATCATCAAACTGAGAACAGGATACAGATTTCAGCAAATTACTGTTTATGACCGTTGGAGGAGAGGAACTAGTCTACCAGCCGGTTGTCTGGCCGGTTGACCAACCGGTCGACCACGAAAAGGTTCAAACAGTTCAAATGGGTAGGTTCAAACAATTCAAAAAAAAAATTATTTTTGCCTTACCGGTCGACCAATCGGTCGACCACTAAAAGGTTCAAACAGTTCAAATAGGTAGGTTCAAACAATTCAAAAAAAAAATTAATTTTTTTGCCTTATCGGTCGACTAGCCGATCGACCAACTGGTTGTCCCTGGAGCAGATTTGATGAAAATCAACCATTGAAACATTCTGTATCAAATTGAGAAAATAGTCATTTTTTTACTCAAATTTAATGAAAAATTAGGTGAACCGTTGGAAATGCTCTTAGGCCATTGTGGATAGTTTGATTCATTCATCTTCTTAATTCATTCATGTGTGTATAGACTATTCATAAATAAATACAAATAAAATTAATTCGATAATTGTAAGGATATTATTTCATTGTGTTAGTTTTCAAATAAATGGACAATGTATTTTTAAATGGGTAAATTACCACTAGGTTAGGTCTTAATAATTAGACTTAATTTTTATCAAGTCCTATTAAAAATAAGTTATACGCCAAAATTGGGCTTTAGCGGCGGTTTTTTACCGCCGTTAAAGGCTGTAAAACCGCCATTAAAGCCTTTAACGGCGGTATTAACGGTGGTTTTGTTACCGCCGTTTATGCGCGTGTCGAAAAAAGTACAACCGTCGTAAAAAGGTAAATTACCATCGTTAAAAGCCGACCAAAAACGGCGATGGTAACATAGGACCAAAAACGGCGGTTTTTTACCGCCGTAAATAGGTTCAAATTTTTCAAAAAATAATTCTTTCTTCTTGAACTTCCCAAGTCTTGAACTCTCAACCTCTCATCCACCCACACTAACCACTCTACCATAGCCACTCTTTATGAAATATATTCCCTAAATAAATATTTAAACATTACTTTTACTTTATTGTAGATGGTTTCGCCGGAGCTCGCCGGAGTTTCGCCGGAGCACGCCGGAGTTTCGTCGGAGTTTCGCCGGCAAAGACCGCCGTCATTAACGGCGACAATGATTGGGCATTAGCGGCGGTTTTGTTACCGCCGTTAAAAGTGGACATTAACGGCGGTAACAAAATCGCCGTTAATGATACCTTTAACGACGGTTTTCGTTACCGCCGTTAATAGTATCTTTAATGACGGTTTTCGTTACCGCCGTTAATGCCCTGTTTTGGCGTATAACAAAATTATCGCTTAAAATAATTTTTTATGATGCTTTTTTTGCTTGTCACTAAAAATTAACAATTAGTGAATTTTTTGTCACGATTTTAATAAATTGTCTGTAAAACTTATAATTAGTGACATTTCTTGTGCTAAAATTTTCAAACTGTCGTTGAAAATTAATAACTAGTTACGTTTTTTTAATAGTGTTTAATGAAAAGTGTCATTAATTATCACAGGACTTATTGGACAATCCACCTAATAAGATCTACACATAAGTATCCTTCCTTAAATATACAATTTATGTTATTCTTTTAGAATAAATATTATGAAATTATCACTTTTAATTTCGTTTAAAAATTTCAACCAAAATTATCTAGTGTTCTGGGAACAATACATGACTATATGCCCAAGCAATCATATTTTGTGAGGTTTTTTATTTTTAATTTTTATACTGTTTCTATTTTTTTTGGACCATATGTAAGTACACAATTCCTTACTA
Source organism: Camellia sinensis (assembly GCF_055761805.1). NCBI lineage: Eukaryota > Viridiplantae > Streptophyta > Magnoliopsida > Ericales > Theaceae > Camellia > Camellia sinensis. Next base: position 23,958,547 of record NC_138964.1, on the reverse strand, counting down.
TTGAATAAACATACTACCACTTTAAAATTTTTAAAAAACTGAATGATTATTCTTGGTAAAGATTTTAAGTTAATCAATTTTTTTAGTGATTCATCATGAATCATTCCATCAAATCCCTTGGGCTCAATGGGGATGCAAAGACTTAACTGTATGATGGAAGATTATTAGGTAATCTTGAAGTACCACAATCTCTCAAGGATTGTCTCCCATTTTAACAATTCAAGACAAGATATTTCCCATAACAAAACACTCAATCAAGTGGTCTCTATTTTAAAAAACAGCAGGATTAGATATTTAGGCGTGGTTTGCTAATATTTATTTTATTTATTATTATTATTTTTCACAGAAAACATTCAATAGTTTACGGGTACTTTTGGTAAAACTCAAAACATATTTGGTGGAGTTGTTTAAAAACTTAATTAAAAACAAGTAAAAAGGATAGTTGGGGAGGTGATGACTGAAAGTGATTATTAATAGTCGAGATATGGTGTCAAAGGTGGAGCGAGTTACTAATTGCCAAAGACATTGATCGAAGGATGTTATTGGCCATAGAATGTGGGTGACGCCGGTAGGAGGTAGTTGGTGGCAGGTCGCGACAAGCAAGTGGTAGCTGAAAGTGGTTATTGAATAGTCAGAGATAGTGGCCGACCATCAAAGGTGCTTTTGATAAAAGGTGGTGGTCAAAAATGATTGTCGTCAATAGGAGATAGTGGCTAGAGGTGGTTGTAAAATGTCACCAACATTGTGATATGAATCCTTAAATATATTATCAAACAAACCCTTAATAATATATATATATATATATATTTTAAAATCTTAAAATACTGTCAAAATTTGACATTTGTGAATCATATTCATTTAATTTTGATTTGACAAACTAAATTTAAATATACACAATAGATTGGAATTATAACACTTTTTTCGTGTTTTTATTTTTTTTTCTTCCCATAATTGAATTAAACATAATATAATAAATCCCATTTTTTTAAAAAAAATCCCGAAATATAAATAAAATTAGATATATATATATATATATCGATTAGGGTCTCTAGCATTTTTATTTTTATTTTCAATCCGCGGAAGAACTTTATCAACTACATGTATTTTCTTTCTCAGTATCTATATGATTTTTTTTAATTTTTTTAATTTTTGTCAATAGCTAATAAAGTAATTAAAAATATGACAAATATTGTGGGTGTTTGGGAAGTTACTATTTTGGTAGGTTATTTTAATTTTTGACTATTTTAATAGGCTAAATTTTTTGTATTCGGAAAAATAGTTAGATTTTCTTGTAGCTAGATGTGATGTTTATGGGAAAAAAAATGAAATGATTATGAATTTGATGTGACATTTTGTCTTATTAACTATTTTAACCTCTTTTTTTTTTTTTTTTTGGTTGTGAATTTTAGCCTAAAAAGTCAAAGCCTCCGTTTGGGAAGTGGGTTGGCTTTTTGGCTTTTTGGCTTTTTTGGCTATTTTAGCCTGGGCTAAAAAGCTTGGTTTGAGAAGGGCTTTTTGGCTTTTTTAACTTTTTTTGTGAGAGAAGAATGTAATGATTATAGGTTGGATGTGATGTTTTGTTTGTTATGGCTAAAATAGCCTATTTTGTTTTTTGTGGCTAAAATAGCCAAAAAAGCCTGAAAAAGCCCTTGCCAAACACAGGCAAAAAATAACATTTACCAAACACCCCCTTACAACAAACAAACTACTAGTCAAGAAAATCAATAATCATTAAGGCCAACAAACACCACAATGGGAAAGAAATAAACGTCACAAAGAATTCAAACTCATTTCTTATTATAAAGTGGTGCTACACAGTAGGCAAAGACCACGGTTTAGAATCCATCTGATTGCAAACTTCATATGGATGCAAATGCAGGCATTGCAGGACGCGAAAACGAAATCCTGAAATTCGTCCCAGGATTTCCAGAGCTGCGACTTGGTGACTTGCCTAGTGGGATCCTATTTGGGAACTTAGAATCAGCCTTCTCAATCATGCTACATAAAATGGGACAAACATTGCCTAAAGCAACAGCTGTTCTAATAAACTCATTCGAGGAATTAGACCCAGAAATCAACAAAAATCTCAACTCCAAATTTCTCAAATTCCTCAATGTTGGCCCTTTCAACCTCACATCACCACCACGATTATCCAATTCAGACGACTACGGCTGCATATCGTGGCTGGACAAGCGAAAACCCACCTCTGTGGCATACATTGGCTTTGGAACAGTGGCAAAACCGACACCTGATGAGTTGGTGGCACTAGCCGAAGCACTAGAAGCTAGCACTACTCCATTTCTGTGGTCGATGGAAGACAAATTGAAAGAGCAATTACCAGAAGGATTCTTGACACGAACAAGTGAGCAAGGAAAAATCGTGGCATGGGCACCTCAAGTACAAATTTTGGCACATATCTCAACCGGGGTTTTCATAACTCATTGTGGGTGGAACTCGGTGTTGGAGAGCATTGCAGCTGGTGTGCCAATGATCGGTAGGCCATTCTTTGGGGATCACCATATCAACACATGGATGGTGGAAAATGTATGGAAAATTGGTGTGAGAGTTGAGGGTGGAGTCTTCACAAAAATTGGGACAATGCATGCCCTTGAACTAGTTTTGTCGCACGAAAGAGGGAGGAAACTAAAGGAGCAAATTGGACATTTCAAAGAGCTTGCTCTCAAGGCTGTTGGACCAAAAGGGAGCTCATCTCAAAATTTATGTACTTTGTTAGAGGTGGTAACAAGTCTCAATCTTTGAAAATGCTTGAAGGACTATTTTGAAACAATATATCTATCTATCTATCTATCTATCTATATATAAGTGTTGCTTTGCTGCTTGTGACTGTCATTTTTTTCCCATGTTGCCCTTAACTTGTTTTGAAATTATTATTTTACCTTTTAGTTTTGTTGATGAAACAATTTGGATAGTAGTCTTTTGAAAATTATGTAATAAATTTTGGTTGCTTTTGTTGAGAAGGTTTGTCTTGGGTTGTCTATTTTGTCTTTTTATTTTGTATAATTTACTAATAGTGTACTAATTTGAGTGAAGATTTTTTCGTAAATATGCAAACATTCTTGGTTAATTATGAAAAATAAATCTTTTATTTTTTTAACAAATTACAAATATACCAATAAATTTGTTAAAAATATGAATTAGTCCTATAATACTGCAAATTATAACTATCGTTTATTACAAATTTTAATTTAACACAATAATAAAAAAAAAAACTCTCTTATGCAATAATAAATTATCAAAATTATTCATTAAAAAATATTTCTCATATTATTAAAAACTATTAATTGACTTAATACTTTATTTATTAACACAAAATTAAGAGCTTAGAATCACAATTAAACTATTTAAAATTATAAAGAATAAAATAACACAATATGTATATATATAATTACAGATGTAATTAACCCAAAAGATTTTGTAATTATGTTAACAGGCTACAAACAAATCATAAAAAAAAAAAAAAAATCTTGTCAACATGGCTAAGTCTTCGTTTGGTAATTGAGTTGGGTTCAAATTCGGATTAAAAAAGTACAAAAAGATAAAATAGGTTACATAAGTCAATAACACAAAATATCACACCTGAAAATTATCAAAATTCAAAATTTAAACATACTACAATAATAGCCCGTGTGCTTAGCTTCTTGAGGTTTGTCTTTTCTTTCTGATTTTGCCCTTTCATTTTGAATAATTTACTAATAGTGGCTTATATGTTGAGTGAAGGTTTTTTTTCGTAATTACGCAAACATTCTTGGTCAATTATGCAATAAGCTTTTTCGTAATTACGTGAATATTCTTAGTCAATCATGAAATAAGTTTTTTCGTAATTACGTAAATATTCTTGGTTAATTATAAAACATAAATCTTTTATTTTTTAACAAATTACAAATACACCCATAAGGCTTGTGTAAAATAAGAATGGGGCCTATAATACTCAAAATTACAACTATCGTCTGTTATAAATTTTCATCTAACACAATATTCAGTGAAAAAAAAAACCAATTCTCTCATGTAATAATAAATTATCAATTTTTTTTTATTGAAAAATATTTCTTATATCATTAAAACTGTTAATTGACTTAATGATTTACTTATTAACAAAATGGTTAACTGAAAAATATTTTTCATATCATTAAAAATTATTAATTTACTTAATGATTTACTTATTAATATAATTGGTCATATGTTATGTGAGTATGATTTATGTATTAATAAAATTAGTTATTTGTATATATATATGTATTTTTTTTTTTGTTTCTTTATTAGTTCAGTGAATTATCTTAATAACTTTTTTTTTTATATGGGAGAATTATCTTAGTATTTATTTTATATTCATCTATTGAGAAAATCTACACACCATATTTTTTTAAAAATAATTTTGAAAGAAATGTTAAAAACTCATTAATTTTCCAAAAATGATATAGTAATAAAATTAGAGTCTACATCATTAGATATATAACAAATTAAAAAGTGATACTTATTATACCACATAATTTTATTATATATCTAATAATTTATTTTATTCAATTTCATAGAACAATATTTTAATTTTTTTTAAAATTATCAAATTATAAATTTAAATATACTGTAATAATAATTCGTACCTTGTTCGAATCACTACGCCAAAACAGGGCATTAATGGCGGTTTTTTTAACGGCGGTTTCGTTACCGCCGTTTAAAGATACTATTAACGGCAGCAATGAAACCGCCGTTAATACCGCCATTAATGTATCTTTAACGGCGGTTTTTGTTATCGCCGTTAACAAAACCGCCGGTAATGACCCTTTAACGGCGGTAATGAAACCGCCGTTAAAAAACTGCCGCTAAAGCTATTTTTAAATGGCGGTAATGAAACCACCGCTAAAGCCCTCTCATTACCGCCGTTAATGACGGCGGTCTTTGTCGGTCGAGCTCCGGTGGAGCACCGGTGAGTGGTGACCACGCGCAGCTAGGGTTGAACATGACCATCTACAATAAAGTAAAAGTAATGTTTAAATATTTATTTAGGAAACATATTTCATGAAAAGTGGCTGTGGTGGAGTGGTTGGTGTGGGTGGATGAGAGGTTGAGGGTTCAAGACTTGGGGAGTGCAAAAAGAAAGAATTATTTTTTGAAAAATTTGAACCTATTTACGGCGGTAAAGAACCGCCGTTTTTGGTTTTATATTACCGCCGTTTTTGGTCGACTTTTAACGATGGTAATTTACCTTTTTATGACGGTTGTCTTTTTCCGACACGCGCATAAACGGCGGTAACGAAACCGCCGTTAATACCGCCGTAAAAGGCTTTAACGGCAGTTTTACAGCCTTTAACGATGGTAAAAAACCGCCGCTAAAACCCAATTTTGACGTAGTGAATCTTCTTAAACTAGTATATATATATATATATACATAAGGCATTTTCTTTGGCCACCAATAACCTATTGTTATTATTTTACGCTGGGAAGAAACTATTGTTACTGTATAAGTGGGGTTTTGTAATAATATTATCAATCAAGGGGATAGTCATAGGCATGAGGCTGTCATAGTGGAAAACTATCATATCTGTGGATTTGTTGAAAGGAAAATGTTAAAAGCAATCCTCACTACAAGAAACTATATTTTTGGCGACTAATGTTTTAGTCGTCAAAAGCATTGATTTTAGTTGCTGAAGCGATTTCCCGACCAAAAATTTTAGTCGCTGGCTTTGTCGCGGGTACATTGTCGGTGAAGGTAGTGGCAACTAAAAAAAATTTAGTCGCCAAAGGTCCAACACAAATGGCGACTAATACGTTGGTAGGCAAAAGTATCAGGTATTAGCGACTAAAAGTGACTTAGTCGCGGATGAGTGACATTGGCAACTGACATGTTAGTCGCCCAAAGGGTACATCAATTCATGTAACTAACATTTTCAGCTACTATATCTTTGGTCGCGAAAAAATCAAAAATCTACGGTGACCAAATTATTAGTCGCCAAAAGTGTTATTTTGAGCTACTAAATTTTTAGTCGTGGAAAGGTTGATTATTCTTTAGCTACTACAGATTTTAGTCGCGTATGACATATTTAATTATGTTTTGGCAACTAAATATTTAGTCGCCAAAAATGTTTTGAGTTTTAGCTACTACAAAATTAGTCGCTAAAATTGTTTTCAATTTGTTTTTGGCTACTAAATATTTAGTGGCCAAAAGTGTTTTTACTTTTTGCTACTAAACAATTTGTCGCCAAAACTTTTTTTCATTTTGGTTTGGCTACTAAATGTTTAGTCGCCAAAATATTTATTTCTTTTTTTGGCTACCAATTGTTTTGTCACCAAAAATATCATTTTTTATTTTTGTTTTTTTTTTCATTTTAATAAATTTGTTCACAACTTGTATGTATTCACCACTACTTGTAATAGGTATACAAACAAATCAATATATATATTGTTAGAAATTAGGCGCCCATGTGGCGTGACCATTTTCTGAACCTTTTGAACCTTATCCAAATAAGTTTGAATTTGAATTCAAAACCTATTTGGATAACCACTTAGGATATCTATATCTATCAGATCAACTGATATGGATAGATGATATAGATATCTTATATATCTGATATAACTGATATGGATAGATTTATTATTATCCTATATATCTGATATAATATGGGATATGGGTGATTAAGATAATAATAACGTATGTCGTATGTTGTTTTCCCATATTCCGACTCTCTCCCAAAATACAACGATCAAGAGCCATTTTGCACTGTGACTTGTGTGGGTGATATTCATTCTGTAATATCACTCCACTGTTGGGTTGATTGATCAGATTCAGGAAGCACGTGATTTACCCATGAGATCCTTTCAAGTCAGACTCTACAGAAAAAGGTATGCCCATAATTTTTTATCCGTTGCGTTTACCTTAGATTTATATTGGTATCAGAGCGTGATGGGTATTTTCGTGTTTTCTCTAATCATGTGTATATTTTATATATATATGTGTACACATTATATACATGAATGTTTATAAAGGAGGAAAATTTCAACTCCCATTAGATTGAGAGTGTGGTACACCTCATTTTTATGTTCATTAACTATGTTTTTTGATGCCATAAATGTTTTTGTTATGAAAAATGGAGTCCGGCAGTACAAAAATTGGACCAAAAAACACCTTAGAAGGCGTTGCGTGGTCTGCACATGCCACCTAACGTCGTGAGCTGCTTACACGCGCTGCCACACGCCTCCACGCACGCATCAGCGGCGCTGTCCATGCGTGCGCCCTTCGCGCCACACACGCGCGCCGCGTGCTGAGCCGCGTGCGCTGAGCCGCATTGTTTTTCTCCGCCGGCTTGGCTGGCTTGGCATATGGCTCTGTTTGTTCTGTTTTAAATTTTGAATCGCGTTAAATTGTCATAATTAATTCGTTATAGCTTTGTTTTAAGCGTGGTTGGTACTGTTAGACTCAAAATTAAATTTTTTATCTTCTATAAAATTTTGAAAATTTTATGAAAATAAAAAATATTTTTCCTGAAATAATAATTCATTATATCTGGTTTAAAATGCATCTGGTGTTACATGATTAAGTTTCTGGGGCTGAATTTTTTATTGTAGACTACTGTTGTAGTTTACTATTTACTGGTGTAGTTATAGCATTTTACCAGATTTTGAAATATTTATTTCTAATTGTATGTGTGTTTATTAGTTATTTAAAATTCCAGAAAATACCAGAAAATTCTAGAAAATTTCAGAAGTGATATAGTTTCTGTTATGGCATAATTTGAATATTAAATACAGCATATTATTATTTTTTTCCTAGAGTTTCTAATATGTTGTAATTAGAATAGCATGATTAATTGTTATTTGTTTAAATTCCATTATTAATTGTGACATAGCATGAGTTGGTTGTGAATCTAAACTATGATGCTATTGTATGGAATTAGAATTTTTTATCATGCTTTTAGACATGCCATAGTCAGTGGGAGGTTATTCGGTTGAGAGAAATCTTTGTAGATTAACTCCTGAAAACCAATATTTTGCGCATAAATTAAATTAACTTTTGGATAATTGTCACCTGTGGCGCAAGAGATGATTACGAGCATAGCGGATTTTCGATTTTGCGACTTTTGTAATATTGCCACTATTTAATTTAGATTTTTGTGGCAAAATTATATTATGCTAATCAAATTAATCCCAATGCGAATTTCTCTCTAAATTGACTTAGCTTATGGAAGTTAATTGGTTGACCTAGACTTAGTAAAGATATTCAAATGTGAACAATGTAATCCCATTATTTAGATGAGCAAAAGTCTTGGAGACTTTAGGTCAAGCCTTAATTAAGCCAAAGTAAGGAAACATGACTCAAAGTCGTCGTGGTTTTGTTGCCTTGTTTGGCATAATAAAAACTAATGTGTGCACTATGGTTAGCAGCACGCTACGTAGTTTTGGTTGGCGAGTTTTGGAGTTATGAAATTAGTAAGCCCCTAATAGGTCTGTATATGATCTTGACTATTTAGCTGCGCGGATTGAATTTGTAATTTGACTTGTAAATAATGTTACATCATTGGATGAAGTAACATTAAAGAGTCACGTCATCCAAGAAATGCGAGCTTAAATAAATTAGTCATTAAAGTGTAAGACGAGTAGTTAGTATGAGCAGTGTTTTGCTCTCTACCCAATTATTGGGAGTAGATGGAGAAAAATTTCATGCACTATAATAGTGTGTTGAAATATCACGTGAAATTAAAAGATTAGCACTTAGAAGCTGCAAAATTTATTAATACTAAGTGAAAAGACTAGCGCTTAGAAGCTGCAAAATCTATTAACACTATGTGAAAAGGTTAGCGCTTAGAAGCTGCAAAATCTATTAACACTAAGTGAAAAGATTAATGCTTAGTGGTTGCAAAATCTATTAGCATTGCCAACTTGTCTAAGTCTGGACACTTACTGTTTCCACACTTGAGTGTGAGACATGAGGAGGGGCTTCTTTGTATGATTCCTTAGCTAGACTAACATTTTTGAATAACGTTTACCACTAAGCGCAAACATTGCAGCATAATAATGAAAAGGTCAAGGCCGACAAGGTTGTTATGACTCTAAGAATTTGACGCATGGCTCGTGAGAGCATTGTGTTGAATTAGACTTTTTAGCCTAATTCGCGCTTAAGTTACTTCAGGAGCTGTCATAGTTGATGGCCTATTCTCTCCTTCTTGTGGATAGTAGAATTAATTGCAAGTAACTATGAAGCGAGAAATAAATATGGCAAGAGGAGTATCGTCATCTTTGAACTAGATGCAGTAAAGTGTATGGAGAATAAAATTGACTTGAACGTGCAGGGGATTAGCACTTACTAGTTAAATTTGCGATTTAGGCGCACTTGATATTTCCATGACATTCTTTTATGATCTAGTGAATATGAATTAGTCGTGAGTCATTACCTAGTTGGGCCTAAACCTTTAAAACTTGTCTTCGAGAACTCACACATTAAGATGATTGGAATTAGTTTATGACATTGGTCATGAACCAGTGGCTTATTATACTTAATCACATTAATGAGATGATGACACGATGGTTTGAGTAGGCCTTCTCGGGCCCACTCGCTTATGACATCCTACTCTCATGTGAATGTGTAACTTTGTTCGCAATGGTTGCGCACAAGTAAGTAGGAAAGCCGTAGAAGGTCATTTGTATTGGCGCATTTAGTCCACTATGATTTTTGTGACTAGATATGTATAAGGGTATGATAGCTAAGCCTCAATCTCGACACATTTATGGATTACGATACGCATCTGAGTCAAGACTATTTGATCTCCCATAAGTCAAAAGTTTTGAGATGATTTTTGACATTGCACATATGAGGTTGAGATCAATTAGATAACAGCTTTCGTACTTTTAGTTTCGACCAAGGTGGCGAGTATCTATTTGAGTTATTATAGAAAAACTCTGTGAAGAGAAATGGATGCTTAGAAAATTGATTATTCCTAATACTCAATAACACAATGATGTAGTAGAGATAAGGAACTACGTATTGTTAATGTTAGGTGGATAATGGCGCAAAATGTTTCCCAATTGGGAATTGCACTAGTTTGTTGCCTATATCCCTAACTAAGTGCCCTCCATATCAGATTTTACACTCCATTTGTGTAATGGGTTAGTGGAGAGCCATCTATGGGCGATCTGTAACCATTAAGCAGCTTATCTTTATTTTTTCTTCTCATAAGGTTGTGAAATTAAGACCTAGAGTTCTATGACGCATTATTGTATGTTGTCTTGTAAACACATAGGGTCACGAGGCGCATTATTGTATGCTGTCATGTAAACCCTCCAAGTCATGTGCATATAGGTAAGCAGCTTTGTGGAAGTGTAACTAAGTCACATAAAGTTTTCTTAGTAAAGGTGACGTGAATAGAGTTTTGGAATTCTATAAGATAGAGAGTTCTAAGCATAGCGCTTTATGTAGCCTAGTTGAGAATGGAAAGAAATTTCCAATATCCTAGGGACAATGGGAGTGATGTGCCTACTGATGAATTACTCCATTAGAGAAGAATACTCTACATTCTTAGTTGCATGGTAGCGAATGTGAAAATTTTCCACGTCATCACTGGGTGATTGAGAGGGAAACATTCATGATTGCTCCGCAAGATGATAAAGAGCCTAGGATAATGCCAAAGGCTCTAGTCCCCTGTTTTTAAAAAGTGGATTAATGTTGCGTAGTTTAAGACAAAGTCTTTGAGGATTAACTATTTCTATAATTTGGTTGACTTTCCATTATGACGCGAAACTGTTCTAAAGTTATGTGTAATTTGGATAGTCATTGTTGAGGCATAAGGCTCGTTAGATACCGAAAAGTCACACCATTGAGGAAAGTGTAGACCATGAGAAGACTTCCTCCTAGGGAGTGAGGTTATTTTGACTTAGGCTATGATTGACATAAGTTCGGAACATTGATTTGTGGACATTGTGACCCAACTTTTTCGTTAGAGAATTGGATAAGTAGATCTGTAGGGATTTACTTTCTGCTTTTATGGTGAAAAGTTAGGAGCGCAAAAAGGTTGCTAGTTCCAATAAATCTTTTACAGCCTAAAACAGTTATCCAAATAGTGGTTCTTAGATTTTGTCAAGCCATGATAGGCTAACGATGATCGATGAAGACCACTGAGGCATGATCAATGGTCCAAAAGAAGTTTTTCCTTACTTAGTCATTATGAGCCAGGAATTTATAAGGTTGTCGCCACCTAGGGTGGGCAGTCCTCTATTTTAGATATGATGGACATGGGTGATGTAATTTATATGCTCGGATGTATGATCCTTAGGGATTGTTTTGGAAAAATTCTCGGTTTGTCTTCGATGACTTACATAAGGAATATCCTAGAATGATTCTAGATGCAAAATTACAAACCTATTGACTTACCTATCAGTAAAAGCCAGAGCCTTAGCTATTGAGTGTATCCTCGTATTGTCTTTGGGAGAAACAGATGACCTATATTCCTTGATCTTTTTTTTGTTGTGGGACCTAAAGTACGCTTTGTGGGCGTATTCGGCATGATAAGTGCTATCTTTGGTAAATGGTCAACTGAGTTGTTTAGACATTGACCTTACTCATTAGACTGTGAATAAAATGCTTTACTAGTAGTATGTTAATTTGCTCATTGTAAGATTCAATGCGCTAGTTGGGTGCGTCAAGAATGAACGCAAATTGGTCACCAAAACATCTGTAGAGAGGTAATTGCGCAAGAGGTAGTGATCTTGAACCACTTCATGTGAGGCGCAAATGGTGGATTCCGTTGTATATGTTTATCGCAAGAGGTGCTGATAAGCTTATGCTTGGAATCTAGAATTGCGCAGACTGTGGCTGTGTTTTTTAAAATCGATCACTTATTTGTTGTGAGATGATGGGATGTTGACACTATTATGGTTTGTGTCATAATGATTACTAGATGATGATGTCAGCAGGCAAGATTGGCTCACTTACATGAGCAATCGCCCTTGGCGCTTGGGAGCGAGCAAGGATGAGACTAGTGGTTTAGTTTTTATTTGGAGCCAAGAGAGGCTTAAATTATCCACTATGCATGTCGCCTTGGTTACAACCAAGATGAGGTCGTGTTAATGACCAAACATGGATGTTAGTACCCACTTTTCATGTTGTGCCTGTTATGATTAGCCAGATGCGAGATCTCATTTGGCGCCTGGAAGGCGAGCAAATAGAGAATTCAGGTTTGGTGCTAGAAAACGACTAGGCTAATATTTGTACGGTGTATCGAGTATGGCGTCACTCTTTTGGAATAGTTACTCCACCGTAGCATGTATTCATACTATATGTGCTTGGCGACCGAGTAATGAGGTGAGAGAATGGATCCCTGTTTCCTTACCGTGTGAGTCTTACGTGTCATTATTGATACGACTTTCATTTATGTACCATTTTGTGACTTTTGACTATGTCATAAGGTATGGGGTTGATGTTCTGCTACTTTGGTATGTTGCCTGCGGTCACGTATGATTCGGCCTTAAGGGACATCACTGGGAAAGCGGTCAATCCTAAACTAAATGGCATGAGGGCAAATGGAAGATCATCTAGTATTACACCACTGTTGTATATTCACTGTCGGCAACTCACATCGCTCTGCATGAGAGGCGAATTGAGTGTGAATATATTGCAAGAATTGAGAGGGTCAAACATGCTCTTTTTGAGGGATTAGAGATGTTTTTTGGACCGGTGTAATTAGATGGGTCTGGGGTATATGAGACACTATTTTTGTTCTTTTTGGGTTGATGTCTCTATGTTGGCTCATTTTGAGTTTCTAGTATAGAGCTCCCACATACAGATGTTCTCAGCAGTCGCACGGTGCAGTGGCTAGTATGAGATTGTTCATTTTTGGGGGAGATTGAGATAGAGATGTGGCAGTGTCATGCCAACTCATGTGCGAGTGGGAGATGTTAGAAATTGGGCGCCCATGTGGCATGACCATTTTTTGAACCTTTTGAACCTTATCCAAATAAGTTTGAATTTGAATTCAAAACTTATTTGGATAACCACTCAGAATATCTATATCTATCATATCAACTGTTATGGATAGATGATATAGATATCTTATATATCTGATATAACTGGTATGGATAGATTTATTATTATCATGTATATCTGATATAATATGGGATATGGGTGATTAAGAGAATAATAACGTATGTCGTATGTTGTTTTTCCATATTCTGACTCTTTCCCAAAATACAACAATCAAGAGCCATTTTGCACTGTGACTTGTGTGTGTGATATTCATTCTGTAATATCACTCCACTGTTGGGTTGATTGATCAGATTCAGGAAGCACGTGATTTACCCACGTGATCCTTTCAATTCAGACTCTGCAGAAAAAGGTATGACCATAATTTTTCATCCGCTGCGTTTTATACTTTGATTTACATATATGATCACCTATTCCGTAATGCATGTTTCACTTACAACCATAAAACAAAAAAGAACACCTTACAATGTAAACTTATATACAAACCAACTAATATATTTCAATTACAAATAATAACGTCATACATTCCAAATGTCCTACCAAAACAATGTCCTCTATACACAACATTTTTACTATGCTATGAGTGTAATGACCATTTGGCATGGTACAAATTACCATGGTAATATGTATCACAACAAAAGGTAATCTATAAATATCACCAGAGCAATTAATACAAGTTCCAAAAATACTATGTACCTCGCCAAAAATTATATGTACGATTCATTCAAATTCCACACAAAAAGTAGAGGATGACCAAAAACTTCCCAAAGTTGCAAAACTGTGAATTATCTTCTGGACAAAAAAATAGAAGATCCACATGTCAATGCCAAAAGCCATCTACACAACAAAAATTACACCCATTAGTTCCATTGTAAACAAAAATTTTCAACAAAAAGTTACAACCATCTACAGAACACAAATTGCAAGGATGTCAATTGTAATTGAAATTGTATGTAGGGTTAGTTTGAATTTAGGAAGTATTGGTTAAAAAATTTTCACTATTGAAACTAGGACACATAAAATGAGATGGAGAGAGGATTATGAAATTTTTATTATCAATTTACAACACTTCGCATTTTAGCTTTATCCATCATATGTAACGCTCTTTCACACTCCAACCCCAACATGGTGCTCACTTGGTCTTAAAGAAAATCTATGATCTAAATCTCCACAATGACAATATGGTTGAAAATGTGGAAAGGTATGTACTATGTACAATATTGTATTAGAATACAACTTACTGCACTTGGAAACTCAATGCAAAGGTATGTATTGTGTAACATTTACGTTGGCTTATAGAATAAAGTCTACTTAAATGTGTTGGTTTTGTCAAAATCTTGGCAATCATGATCGAAAGTCACAAATAGGTTAAAATTCTGATGGGTTCGGTTGAGTTGGGAGTTTATTCAACTTCAGTGTACAGTGTAAAGAAATTTCCCAAGTTCGGCATGAGCCCCAAGTCAAGTTTAGTCTAAAGTGTAAGCATATATATATTTTATTCAAAAAACTAAATATATTGAGATGCTTATAGAACATATATATTTATAAGCTGTAATATATAAGCTTTAATATATATTTATAAGCTTTATGGCGTTTGTCGTGGTAACTCCCAACGTACGCATGCTAATTACGTCCCACCTGACCCCACAGGTCCTATTTGACATGAGGAAGGTACCCGTGGCATCCATAGAGTGCTTCGGGGGGTGCTTTGAATTTCCGGCCCCGAAAGGCATTTTTCGGCTAAGTTTGTGGTGTTTATCGCGCCTACTCCCAACGTAAGCATGCTAATTACGTCCTGTCTATCCCCACAGGTCCTATTTGATATGAGGAAGCTACCCATGCCATCCATAGAGTGCTTCGGGGGCTGATTTTAATTTCAGGCCCCGAAAGGCCTTTTTCGGCTAAGTTCATGGCCTTTTTCATGCTAACTCCCAACGTACTCGTGCTGTTTTTGTCCTGTCTATCCCCACAGGTCCTATTTGACACAACAAAGCAACCCGTGCCATCCCGATAGTGGTTTGGGGGTTGCTTTCAATTTTCGGCCCTTGAAGGCCTTTTTCGGCTAAGTTTATGGCATTTTTCACGACAACTCCCAATGCACGCGTGCTAATTACGTCCCGTGTGTCCCCACAGGTCCTATTTGACATGAGAAACCTACCCGTGCCATCCTTACAGTGGTTCGGGGGATGTTTCCAGTTTTCGGCCCTCAAAGGCCTTTTTCGGCTAAGTTTATGGCGTTTTTCACGACAACTCCTAACGTACGCATGCTAATTACATCCCATATATCCCCATAGGTCCTATTTGACATGAGAAAGCTACCCGTGCCATCCCTACAGTGGTTCGGGAGCTGCTTTCAATTTTCGGCCCTCAAAGGCCTTTTTCGGCTAAGTTTACGGCGTTTTTCACTCAAACTCCCAACGTACGCGTGCTAATTATGTCCCATATGTCCCCATAGGTGCTATTTTAGTTGAGGAAGCTACTCGTGCCATCCTACTGTGGTTCGGGGGCTGCTTTCAATTTTCAGCCCAAAAAGGCCTTTTTCGGCAAAGTTTATGGCGTTTTTCACGCCAACTCCCAACGCACACGTGCTAATTATGTGCCGTATGTCCCCACAGGTCCTATTTGACATGAGGAAGCTACCCGTGCCATCCCTATAGTGGCTTGGGGGTTACTTTCAATTTTCGGCCCTTGAAGCCCTTTTTCGGCTAAGTTTATGGCGTTTTTCACGACAACTCCCAAGGCACGCGTGCTAATTACGTCCCGTATGTCCCCACAGGTCCTATTTGACATGAGAAACCTACCCGTGCCATCCCTACAGTGGTTCGGGGGCTGCTTCCAATTTTCGGCCCTCGAAGGCCTTTTCCAGCTAAGTTTATGGCGTTTTTCACGCCAACTCCCAACGCACGTGTGCTAATTACATCCCGCATATCCCCACAGGTGCTATTTGACGTGCGGAAGCTACCCGTGCCATCCCTGCAGTGGTTCGGGAGCTGCTTTCAATTTTTGGCCCAAAAAGGCCTTTTTTGGCAAAGTTTATGGCGTTCTTCACGCCAACTCCCAACGTTTTGAAAGGCCAGCCCAAACATGTTTAAGCAAGTGGCCTGGACTAGACAATGAAGTCCACATAATGAGTGAAGCAAAGCCCATTAAAAAAAGAGGTGCTTTGAATCGCTTTGAATCTAAATAGCCTTTTCAATTTAGACAAACGAAATGCCGTTAAGACTACCGATTGACCCAACAACGAGGTACCTATGGCTGCAATGAGAGTTCTAATCAGTCCAGGCCCAACTAGAGGAACATCTTTATTTGAACCATTTTTAACATGCTGTCAAAAAAAAAAAAAAAAAAAACGTATTTTGAAACAGGAAATGTTATATATAAGCAAATTTTTTTACTTAATTTTTTTTATCACTGGATATAATAACATGAGTCTCATGTATGTTTATTAATGTGAATCCGTGCTACATTTATATGATAAAGAAAATAATATACAAGTTCACTTGTTTGACCTAGTGATGTGTCAAGAAGACAATTGGTTGATAATTTTTAGGTCTAAGAATAGCAATACTCAGTATGGTAATAAATTTTTTTTGATGAGAAATCTATTTATGTGTATAACATTACAGTTGAAATATATAATAGGCTAATGACCTATTTACAAATCATACGCAGCTGTTGATTGATGATCAAACTCTTGTATGATTTCTTGGCTGGTAACTTGGCATCCCACGCATTGTTTATTAGATAGCAGTAATGCAGCTATTAAATGAGCTGATAAAGCAGTGGGTTTTCAGTTTAAGTAGTTAGTAGGGTAGTTAAAACTGCAATGACATGTGTTCTATTCCCTTCTTCTTATGATCTTATCTTCTTCCACAACAATCTCACTAGGTCAATGACATAGGAATGCCAGTCACACTCGACCAAAACACGTCAGTTTGATGGTAACTCGACCAAAAGAAAAATTGTAAGGACTAGCCAAGAAATTATTTGCACCGGCTTAAAATAATTGTGTGAAACATGTGGTGCCAGGTGGAACATTAATTGTTTCCTCCTATATGAAAAGAGGACCACACACAACTCAAAACAAATCCATTCAATATTTAGGGGGATGCTTCAGTATTTGATCAGGAATGGACATGTAGTCCCTTTTTTTTGAGTCTATTTCAGAGGAATGCCATGCATGTTCCTTGTCATCTATTGAACAAATTTTTAACAAAATATGAAACATGAAATTTTAACAAAATATTTCAGCAAAATTTTATGTAGTTACCTTATGAAAATCAGATTACGGTTCTTTGTGTATTGTATCGAAACACCAGGTCGTTTGCTGCTAAGTCTACTCACAGTATGCCTCAAAACCTATTGGAAGCACATAACAAAAAAAAATTTGCATAACAACTTTAGAAAACAATTCTATGTCAATATGATCCATATTTTTGTAGAACTTGCATTAGCTTATCAATAAAAGAATGTTTACCGAATAGTAGGATGACCATCTGAACCCTCCAAGAGGGTTGTGAGCTGTGACACCACATCGTTCAGATGATTCAGTTGTACTTGTTGTGCCTCCCGTGCTTTTTTTTTTCTTCTTCGACTTGTTTCATCAGCTCCTCTCTTTCCCTCATAATGTCCTCCCGATCTCTTTGGCGCTCATCTTTCTCCTTCAGCAACTCCTCGTGATCTCTTTGACAGTCCTCACGAAGAACCTCCAGTTCTGCTCTCATTGACTCCATGTGTTTATCACGTGCTTGTGCCACACTAGAAGCTGTGGAAGAGGGTTGCGGGCCTATCCCACATCCACGCAAGTAAGTTTTTTTTTGCCCCAAGCACTTGCCTTGAAAGTTCTTCGTGGGTCAATGGCAACCCCACATCGGTAGCTACGACTTGTAGATTCACCATATCATCTTGTCATGGCAAAAAAATAATGAAGTCAAGATGGTTGAAGGAATTGAAAACAACTTTAGTGATTGATATGCAACAAAATTGGTTTCAACATTCAATACTCACATGTAGCTCACCACATTTAGGGTCAATCCAGTCTCCCATCTTCTTGGACTTGTGTGATTTCTTATAAAATTCAGGAAAATCTATATCTCCATCCTCATTTGCCTATTTGGTTTGAAAAATTTCCATTGATGAAGTAGTACACAGTAATATTCAAAATGAAGAACAATCAATCATCCATTACATTACTAAATTAACAATTTCTCACCATAAGCGACATTGCTATAGGAAATGATCGCGATCCACTTGTATGATTATAGGGGACCATACCCCTATTTGCTTTACCAGCTTTAAAGCGTTTCTAACAAGAAAAAAGAAAAAGAAAAAGAAAACAATATTTAAAAAAAAATTAATTAGTAAAGAATTTTTACATATTAACACATAAATTAATTTCAAGAATGGGGTTTCTAATTAATTTATTACCAAGTGAGATTCGTCTTTCCAAGCAACATCAATCAGATATTTCCAGTCCTCCAAGCTCACTTCACTAGGCGGATGACTATAGGGGTCATCAACACCCTTTTCCTCAAGTTCGAGGAACTCTTGCTTTAGATTGTACCTCCAGTCCTTGTATAGCAAATATGCCTTTCTATCGAGGATTTCTTGAGCTTGTTCATCATTATCAAAATCATCGCTGATAACAAACTTGTCCTACAAACATAATAAGAGAATTAGTACATCAATTAATTTGAGCAATTACAAATTACATAATAAAGACATTATGGCAAGATGAATCTCATACTAGCATGCCTTGGACAACCGCATCTTTGGTACTTTGATCGATTTTTCTCCATGACTTCACGCTCTGAAGAGGGCACACCGTCTAATTTGTAATCCTAACTCATTCGTTGCTGGGGTGGCATTCCGTCCTGTTATTGCGTTCAACACCCGATTGACATACACATGTAATTTCTCTCTTTTTTTCCATGCTATTTTTTTCTGCACTCCTTTGCCTAATGTAGGTCCTCGTACACGAGTTGACCTTTTTCGCCATGGTACAAAAGGGTAACCAAGTCACAAATTACAAGCATTGCTAATGAAATATGTGAGTGAACAGGTTGCTGCTTCATTACAAAAAAAGAAGAAGGAAACACTTAATAAGTGACTATAAGTGACTATCAAACTAATACTATTAATTACAAGTGTACATCCCTTGGTTGAAGTCCCATTCAATTGAGAACAGTTACTCCATTCATGACTTTGTATCCAATTTGAACCAAATCAGACGGTGCATTTGAGTGATGCTCTGCTCAGCCTTCTGCTCAATCATCTGTGATGTTTTCTGTGGGCAGAGGAGATGCATGGAGGAAGCGAGGAAGTTGGTTGTCTGCCCTCTATGAGCTTATCAAGAGCATTTTGTTCTGTTGATCTGTTCTGCTATTCATCTGCTGTTCTGCAACACTGCTGTTCATCTGATGCTCTACTGCAACATTGTTGTTCATCTGCTGTTCTGTTGATCTGTTCTGTTCACCCTTCAGGATTATTTCCCAACCACCCCCAAATTGTTCAGTACATATGGTTGCAGATCTCATTGATGTTAATATTAATACACATGGGTGGAAGGTGGAGATGATTAGATGAGCATGCATAACTGACCCTGTCCTTACCAATCAATATCTCCAACAAAATGAATTGAAGGGTTGGGCACTATAAAGTAACCCCTATTTTTTTTTTGTGCCTTTTTTTCTTTCTATTTATGGGGTTTTCATTGCCTTAAAGACCTGACTTATGCACCCAAAAAAAAAAAGGAAATTCTTTTTTTATTGTAAACAACTAAGTTCAATGCTCTTACCCACGCCACCTGGCTGCGTCTCCTCCACCACTGTTTATGTATCATCTGGTGGCTGTGTCTCATTAGAGAACGTCAACGGGGTGCCAATCTCGGGTGGACATACTTTAGAGGCTGACAATATGTTGGCACTTGTTGCTCTCTTCCGCCGCCCCGTCTTGATTCCAGGAACCATGGTACCTACATAAAAAAATAACAAACATACATGAGTACTCAACGTCACATACATCACTTACATTTACATAAACCTCACATTCGTCATTTACATACATTTACATAAACCTCACATACATAAATGTCCAAACATCATTGGATATTTAAATGTCATTATTTTTTTTGACAACCAATCACAGTTGGACTCTTGTATTTGTAGTTTCTAATAAAGTAAGATTGGTAGTATATATAGAATTATTCAAAAAGAAAGACCTAACTTCAAGTTTATAAAAATTTAAAAGTAAAAAAAAATTACACAGGCCCAAATTAAGCAACCAACAGATTAACCATGAATACCAACAGAAAAAAATAAGAACAGCAGCATGACTACCAACAGATTATGCAACCATTAAAAATAAAAAGTTAATCATGAATAACAACAGTTTAACAACCAACAGAACATGGCTAACAAACTTCTGATTAGCAACCAACACAGCATCCCAACTCAGCCAATCAACCATCACACTGTTAGCTACCACCTAAGCATAGCAGTCAAGAATCAAGTAGGCAAAGTGGAAAAAAACAGCAGCAACCTCTCCAAGTCAGCAACCAGAGACAGAGCAGATGAGTAAATCTGCCACAGATTGTGCGAAAATCTACCAAATGGGATAGCAGATCGAATGGAAAATCTAACTTTGCTATGAATTTGATTTTCACAATGTACTTTTAGAGAACACATAAAGTAATTTCACAACAAAGTGAGTTAAAACTCTAGGTCCGTATCTGTATCAAAATCATTTTCTATCTCATCTTCTTCTTCGTCATCACCGGCAATTATTAGTTCATCATCGTCATCACAGATGAAAGCATCATCCATAACACCCTCGGGTTGTACACGCTTTTTGGACTGAGAAACTTCCATTGAAATAATTTCAGGTTCAATGTCATCCCGACGCAAAACAACATCATCATCAATAGGCTCAGTTGGTACAACAGTAGTGGTTTCATCTTCTTGCAACACTTCATCAAATTCTGACACATCCAGCTCTGGCACATCCCAAATTCGTCGATGTTGAAACTTTTCTACGACTTGCCAATTCGGCCCTAACTTCGTATCATGAACGTAGAAAACTTGTTGAACTTTGCTTGGGAACACAAACGAGTCATCTTTATACCATCGACTTCTTACATCTACAGTTGTCACATGTGGTTTGACACGCAAAGTTCGACTACTACCGGTGTTATACCATTCACATTGGAACAAAACAACCCGATGTCCAAACAAATATGTCAGTTCCCACACTTTACAAAGGTAGCCGTAGAACTTTATCAATTGGCCTTGGTGGTCGCCTTCCACTACCAACCCACTATTTTGACATTTACGACAGTTATCGCGGTCGATAGTATGGAATCGGACACCATTAGAAATGCACCCCGAATATGTGTTCACTAAGGCATTAGGTCCATTGGCTAATGACCACATCTCAGCGGTTACTTCGGGTGACTTTTGATTTCGCAATTGGTTCATCTACACAAGAAAGTATGTCATGTTAATTCAAACTTGGAATAATGTAAGGTTCTATGCAAACTATACACTAACGAGTTTAAGCTTACGCGACCTTTGAACCATTTAGGAAATTCTTTGCATTGTTCCGTTGTAATGTTGCATTAACTTCCATATTTTTGTTGCAACACAAGCTTGTGTTCCCTAGTTAATACAACGTAATTCATAAGTAATTTGAATAATGAAGACTTTAAAAAATAAAAACCATGTAGAAAATGTATGTTGCATATATGATGAGGAATCATACTCTAGATATTCATCCATTTCCAAACTATTGTGTAGGATAAACCAATTCGCCAATTCGCGGCCAGCTACGGACACATCAATTGCCCTTGGGAGTTGACCAAAAGGATGAACATTTTGAGTGAAAATCGCCAACCCCGGGCTATTGTCACCCCCATCGTAGTTCCTTTCTTCCCGGTTAAACACCGTTTCAACTCTATCCAAATACATTGAACAAAACGTCGTACACTCTTTCTTTATATTGCCCTTCGCTACGGAACCTTCTTGCCAAGCTTTATTGCCCACAAATCCTTTAAGAACTCCGAGCATCCTACATGTAAACATCAGCCTGATCGTTAGTATGGTCATATTGAACTATATTTAAATGAAAAAAAACACCCCCATCGTAGTTATACCTCTCAATAGGATACATCCATCGATATTGCACAAGCCCTCCAAGCAAAGCCTCATAAGGAAAATGAATTGCCAAGTGGACCATGACATCAAAAAAAGCAGGAGGAAAAATCTTCTCAAGCTTACAAAGTATAAGTACGATTTGTTCTTGCAATTTCTCCAAATCAATCACCCTCAATGTCTTTGAGCACAACTGTTTGAAAAAAGTTTCCAACTCAAACAATGTGGTCCCAATCTCGGTAGAAAGGTATCCTCGCATCCCAATGGAAAGAAGTCGTTGTAGAAGGACGTGACAGTCATGACTCTTGAGGCCAACTAACTTACCACTATTCGCGGTGACACAATTGGATACATTTGCCGCATAGCCATCAGGATACCTAATCGATTTCAAGAAATCAGAAAACCCTTGTCTCTCTGCCTGGGACAATGTGTACAATGCCGGCGGCTTCTCGAAAGAGGCATTCACATGCCTTATCAAGTGTAACTCCTTTCGTATTCGCATGTCCTCCAAATCCAAACGTGCTTTGTATGTGTCCTTGTTCTTGCCATCTATGCTCAATAGTGTCCCAAGCAGATTGTCACATATATTCTTCTCTATGTGCATGACATCAAGGTTATGTCGAAGCTTAAGTGTTTTCCAATAGGGTAGGTCGAACAAAATGCTTCTTTTTGTCCAGTTAAGAGTTGGATTTTCAGTCCTTTGTCCTTTTTGGTTGGTTGGATGCTTTCCATACGGCCTGTACGTCTCCAAACTAATTTGCTCAAGTATTTGTTCTTCTGATAACTCTACAGGTTTGGACCTATTATCAATTTCACCATTGAATAGCTTACTTCTTCGCCAATTATGGTTCTTAGGTAAGTACCGCCGAGCACCCATATACCCTATCTTACTTTGCAAGCTCTGAGATGAAGCATCCATGTTACAATTAGGGCAGGCCAAGTAATCTTTTGTACTCCAACCAGACAAGGAACCATATGCAGGGAAGTCATTAATGGTCCACATGACTGCTGCATGCATTGTGAATATTTGGCCATTTGAGGCATCATATGTTTGCACACCATGCTCCCACAGATTAGTTAACTCTTTTACTAATGGTTGCAAGTAAACATCGATATCTCTTCCAGGTGTGGATCATCTAGGAATAAGCAATGACATCATGACAAATGGATCTTTCATACACTTCCATGGGGATAGATTGTAAGGCATTAAGATTACGGGCCACATGTTGTACGATGTACTCATATTTCCGAATGGATTGAAACCATCCGTGGCAAGCCCTAGCCTTACATTCCGAGGATCCGCAGAGAACGTAGGATGCAGCCTATCAAAGTCCTTCCATGCCTCACCATCAACTGGATGTCGTAAGACTCCATCATCCACATGCTTATCTTTGTGCCATCTAATATGTGCGGCTGTTTTTTTTGACATGTACAATCTCTTCAACCTCAGTGTCAAAGGAAAGTACCTCAGTATTTTGTGTGAAATTTTTTTACCCGTCTTGTCGTTCAACTTGTATCTAGACTCCGTACATGTAGGGCAATTCTCCAACGCGGCGTTGTCCTTCCAAAATAGAGTACAATCATTCTTGCATGCATGAATGGCCTTATATCCCAAACACAATTCACGTAAGAACTTTTCGCTTCATAAAGGGTCCATGGAACAATTTCATCACACTTTGGTAGAATGTCTTTGAAAACTTGCATAACCATATCGAAATATTTGTTGCTCCATTTATTGTATACCTTCACATGAAGCATCTTAATTACGAAGGACAAGATGGAGAACTTTTCACACTCTGGATATACTTTGCGTTGAGCATCATCGAACAATTTCATGAACTTCAACAAATTGTGCCTCTCCGAACTAGTACGTTTTTCATTGATATGATTATCCATGAGACCACTCATGTAAATCTCTTCTAACATGGTAGGAAGTTCACCCACATTTTCGTGATTGGCTGTCTTTCCAGATCCGTTGCTTTCAGTATCATCGTTTCACATAGTAGGATGATCACGAAATATGGGAACATGTTCGCCATGGTGCACCCAAGTTTGATAAGAACATTCGATTCCTCTTCGAATCAAGTGCAATCGTACAACGTGTCGACTAAATTTTGTGCCGTTCAAACAATCAACACAAGGACAACGGATTTCATCCTGCGGCCCTAAATTCTTTGTAGCGAACTCAATAAATGATTGAACACCTTCAAGATACTCTTTACTTTTTAGTCTATCTTTTATCATCATCTAACTCTTGTCCATTATTGGAACAGTACACATCAATCAAAGATGAACCTGGGAATGGACGGCAACTTGGAAAAATACGTTGTACTAGAAGAGAGCTTAAGTAAGTTTAAGGGTTCGATTAGCATTGCAATAATGAAGTGAACGAAATAGTAATAACAGATTGGGATGTTTTGCCTGTTTGTTAATTGCATATAGTTGGCTAATTTCACTAGTAACTTGGCATGCATTCATAAGCAAATGTGACATACATGAACAATTCTATGTGAAGTCATCTTAGAGGGAGACATATAATTGTAACTTTATGTAAAGAGAAACTAAATGTCAACTATAATTATATGGATTATTGTTCATATACTAAAAAAGTGTGTAAACAAATTTATTTTCATATTACAAATTAATTAATTTAATTACATGGATTGATTGTTACTTCTAAGTAGTATTCCAAATATATGCCCTTAATATGATTCTTCAATTCTATATTAATTAATAGGGGCATTTGCTAGTCTTGGTGCAAGATTAATTTATATTTAACAAACATTATACTAATTTCTAAGGAGCACAGAGCATCTTAGAGGGAGACATATAATTGTAACTTTATGTAAAGAGAAACTAAATTTCAACTATAATAAATTTTTAGACTGTTCATATACTAAAAAAGTGTGTGATCAAATTTATTTTCATATTACAAAATAATTAATTTAATTACAAGGATTGATTGTTCCTTCTAAGTAGTATTCCAAATATATACTCTTAATGTGATTCTTCAATTCTATATTAATTAATAGGGGCATTTGCTAGTCTTGGTGCAAGATTAATTTATATTTAACAAACATTATACTAATTTCTAAAGAGCACGGAGCATCTTAGAGGGAGACATATAATTGTAACTTTATGTAAAGAGAAACTAAATTTGAACTATAATGAATTTTTAGATTGTTCATATACTAAAAAAGTGTGTGAACAAATTTATTTTCATATTACAAAATAATTAATTTAATTACAAGGATTGATTGTTCCTTCTAAGCAGTATTCCAAATATATACTGTGGGGGGCGAGTATTGGGAGTCGTAGTGATTCCAGATAGTCGAATCTGGGAGTCAGGATTCAAAGCATTCGGCGATCGGCTCGAAAACTCAAATCCAACCCTACTCGGCCAAATAGTCGATTAAGCAAGGGCCGAGTGAAGATTGGTCAATTATAAAATATGCCGAATAAGAGGTTGGAAATGGATCTAATCCTGAGGCCCAAAGAGGAAAGGATATAAATAGAGAAGACATCAGCCAGAAAGAGGTATGTAAGAAAGAATGGTGCTTAACTTCGAATACAAGCAATATTGAGTGTGAAACTGATTTGCCCGTCGGAGTGCTAATTCCGGCACCATCGATCGTAGTGTTCATTCTTTTTCAGGTGACTAGAAGAGGATCAAGAGCGTCCCCTAAGATCAGAAGAGTATTTCCAAAATCACTTCTCCATAATTGGCGCTGTTTGTGGGAATACTCAAGCATATCCATGGCGGGCGTGACAGAGGACCCTCCAATGGTCACTGATGATACCACGCAGAGATACGACCTCACTCCAACAAACATGCATGGCCTGGAGATCATCCCTGCCAGATGCGCTTTACACTGCGCCTCACATTCAACTCCGAAGCATGAGGCAACGCAAGCGATTGTGGAAAAAGCAAAGCAAAACAAACAGAGATTGGCGAACATGATCACTGAAAATGAACGTCTCCATCAGGATTTGGCCTCGGAGCTGGAAAAGTCCAAACGAGCTGTGCACCAAGCCCCGGAACAACTTGTGAAGGCAGATGGTCGACAATCTCGAACCCGACGACACGACGCTGATAGTAAATCCGACTTATTATCCCCAGTACCCAAGAAGAAAGGATGATATGAAGTTTCCAGTTCCTCCGAAGAGAGTCCGCATGTAAGGTGGGCCCCCTCATTCTTCAAATGGCCGTAAAAAATGGCGGGACCTCTCGACACAAGAAGAAGGGATAGACGGTGTGTGCATATCGCAAACACCACGGTCGTGACTTTGACAGTAGCTATACTTTGAAGATCACCTTGAGGAGTCATTCCAAGATGGTTAGCCCCAACAACACGTCCAAGAGAGCGCAACCAAAACAAATGTACTTCGGCAGGATGCACCTCCGCTTGGTGTTGTTCATATGATATACAGCTTGCCAACGCCCCCAGCCGTGCATACAATTCAATCACACCCAGTATCCTAGAAGCAACTCACGCCGGCAAAACGACCACGTGAAGCTCCGAGTATCACCTTTGACGATTCCGATCTTATCGGCATAACAGTCCCCCACATTGATCCACTGGTCATGGAACTACGCGTAAACTGATTTTCCATTGAGTGCGTTCTCATAGACCAGGGAAGTACTTCGGAGGTTATGTATTACAAGACCTTCATCAAACTTGGCTTCAACGAATCAGACTTCTCTCCGGCTCTTTATCCATTATTCGGCTTCAATGCAAATCTAGAATATCCATTGGGGAAAATCATACTACCCGTTTGAGCGGGCTCCTGAACAGTGGCTGTGGAATTCCTAGTCGTCAAGCTTCCTTCGCCGTACAATCTCATCATGGGGCGAACTTGGTTGCATACTATGCGGGCCGTCCCAAGCACCTATCGTCAGCTTCTACGATTCCCGACGGAACACGACATTGAGCAGATCCGTGGTTCCCAGTAATCCGCACAAGCATGTTATCTCCTCTCCAGAAAGACGCCAAAGGAGTTGCACGTCAATTCCATTGAGGTGCCGGATCGAGATAGCCTCGACGATGTCGGGTGGCTCCCAAATGAGAAAGCCACGGAAGATCTAGACCGAGTTGAGATTGACGGCAATCTAGAGAGGTTCTTCATGGTCGGCGCCTTCCCAAGTCAAGCCGACAGACAGCAGCTAGTATCCTTCATGCTCGACAATCTTGATGTATTTGCGTGGATCCCATATGAAATGTCGGGCGTAGACCCATCTGTTTCGGAGCACCGTTTGAATGTTGACCCTAAGTGCAAATCGGTCGTGCAGAATAGCCAGCGATCAGCCACAGAGCACACTGCCGCTGTCGTTGAAGAAGCTGACCGGCTGTTTGATGTAGGGGCAATCAGGGAAGTGACTTACCCCACATGGCTCTCTAATACTGTGGTTGTGAAAAAGAAGAGTGGGTCCTGGTAAGTCTGTGTTGATTTCACGGACCTAAACAAAGCCTGCCCTAAAGACTGTTTTTCTCTCCCAAGGATAGACCAGCTGGTAGATGCAACAGCATGTCATCAGTGGATGAGTTTCCTCAATGCCTACAGAGCCTACCATCAAATTGCCATGTATCCGGAGGACCAGGACAAAACTGCATTCCTCACTCCAAGAGGAACCTATTGCTACAAGGTTATGCCTTTAGGGCTAAAGAATGCAGGGGCAACCTATCAGAGACTAGTCACCACCATGTTCAAAAAGCAACTCGGCGGCACAATGGAAGTGTACATTGACGATATGGTGGTCAAGTCCAAGGTAAAGCAGAATCATATAGCCGATCTTGATGAAATATTCGGCATCTTACGCGAATATGGAATGAAGCTTAATGCTTCCAAATGTGCTTTTGGAATCGGCTCTGGCAAATTCTTGGGATATATTGTCAACCACCGAGGAATCGAAGCTAACCCAAGGCAAATCACAGCAATCCTGGAGCATTGTTGGATGGATCCCATTGCTACATTCCCATCTTCTGAGCAACTCCCAGAGGACAAGAAAGAAGCGCACAAGCTACGAAACAAAGCCATACGATACTACTTGGATCCACAAGGAAGGCTTTATAAAAAATCCCTCTCCGGTCCATATTTGGAATGCGTGCACCCGGACAAAGCCAAGTAGCTCCTGACTGAGATACACGAAGGCAGTTGTGGTGCCTATTCTGGTAGGCGCTCTTTGGCCCATCGAGCTATAATGCAGGGGTATTATTGGCCAACAATGAGAGTGGACGCCGAGTGTTATGCAAAAAAGTGTGAACAGTGCCAGAAGTTCTCCCCATTAACCCATTTGCCTGCAGAAGAGTTGAACTCCATCACCAGTCCCTGGTCATTCGCCCAGTGGGGGCTCGATATCGTAGGACCACTGCCGAGGGACCCAGGGAACAAGCGATACTTGATCGTCGTAACAGATTACTTCACAAAATGGGTCGAAGCGGAGGCATTAACACATATTCGAGATGTTGATGTTAAGTGCTTTGTGTGGAGGAACATCATAACACGATTCGGCATTCCAAGAGCCCTTATCTCAGACAACGACACCCAGTTTGATTGTGGTGTTAACGAGAACTGTGCGACAAGTATGGTATCCGGTCGTATTTTTCTACGCCAGCTTATCCCCAAAGTAATGGTCAAGCTGAAGCCTTTAACAAATCCATCTTGGACGGCATCAAGAAGAGGCTGGAGAAAGCCAAAGGCAAATGGGTCGAGGAATTGCCGTGTGTATTGTGGGCTCATCGGACAACGCCGAGGAGATCAACTGGAGAAGCGCCGTTTGCCTTATGCTTTGGAAACCAGGCGATCTTACCCCTGGAGATCGGCCACCCGACTCTCAAGTCACAAGTTTTTGATACAGGCCAAAATGACATGACGTTGGCATTGGATTTGATTCTAATCGAGGAACGAAAAGACCGTGCCCTTGCGTCCATGGCACGGTACCAGCAACAACTGGCAAAGTCGTACAATCAACGAGTTCAGCTCCGCCGCTACACACCCGGAGAATTGGACCTGAAAAAGGTCCAGCCAGCTAACAGAAAGTCGACTGATGGAAAACTTGGTCCGAACTGGGATGGCCCCTATCAAATAGATTCTATCGCAGGAGCAGGGGCGTATCGGCTGAAAGATATGTCAGGAAGGAGTCTTCCACAGCCTTGGAACTCAACGCATTTGCGAAAGTTTTATTATTAAACCCGACCTGTGGGGAATGATTTCAGTTTTAAAACGATTCGTCATGTACAAACCCCACTTTTGTAATACGAGGATTCTTGTTGAAAAGTGTTCCGATGTAAAGCCTCCGGATTTGGAGCGCCCTTCGTGGATATCACGATTGGCCAATCAAAGTCTCTGGATTCGGCGCCCCTTCGGCGCATGACGTGGTTGGGCCAATAAAGCCTCCGGATTTGGAGCGCCCTTCGTGGATATCACGATTGGCCAATCAAAGTCTCTGGATTCGGCGCCCCTTCGGCGCATGACGTCGTTGGGCCAATAAAGCCTCCGGATTTGGAGCGCCCTTCGTGGATATCACTAATGGCCAATCAAAGTCTCCGGATTCGGAGCCCCTTTGATGCATGACGTCGTTGGGCTAATAAAGCCTCCGGATTCGGAGCGCCCTTCGTGGATATCACGATTGGCCAATCAAAGTCTCCGGATTCGGAGCCCCTTTGATGCATGACGTCGTTGGGCCGATAAAGCCTCCAGATTCGAAGCGCCCTTCGTGGATATCACGATTGGCCAATCAAAGTCTCTGGATTTGCAGCCCCTTCGGCGCATGACGTCATTGGGCCGATAAAGCCTCCGGATTCAGAGCGCCCTTCGTGGATATCACGATTGGCCAATCAAAGTCTCCGGATTCGAAGCCCCTTCGGCACATGACGTCGTTGGGCCGATAAAGCCTCCGGATTCGGAGCGCCCTTCGTGGATATCATGATTGGCCAATCAAAGTCTCCGGATTCGGAGCCCCTTCAACACATGACGTCGTTGGGCCGATAAAGCCTCCAGATTCGGAGTGCCCTTCGTGGATATCACGATTGGCCAATCAAAGTCTCCGGATTCGGAGCCCTTTCGGCGCACGACGTCGTTGGGCCGATAAAGCCTCCAAATTCAGAGCGCCCTTCGTAGATATCATAATTGGCCAATCAAAGTCTTTGGATTCGGAGCCCTTTCGGCGCATGACGTCGTTGGGCCGATAAAGCCTCCGGATTCGAAGCCCCCTCGGCGCATGACGTCGTTGGGCCGATAAAGCCTCTGAATTTAGAGCCTTATCAACACCGTCTTTGGGCAGTGTAACATGTATACTGAATAAATATTTGGTAAAGTGCTCCATGATGATGAGCCGGAAAAAAAACCATTTATTCGAACAATGTTTCTCCAATAAAGCACAAAACATGCAAATATAAGTATGCCAACGCAAAAATTATAATGTTTCTCCAACAGGAATATTAAAAACGGATCATTTTATTCATTCGACAAGTAATTAAATAATTTTCGACGCAATCCGCGCTTGAACATTACAATGAATATTTTTATGCGGCGTCTCCCTCATCGTTGCTCTTTTTGACTTCAAAGACAGAAAAGGGAAAATGATTATGTCGGTACTGCGGCAAAGCCGAATCGACACCCTTTGCTCGAAAGGCCTTTATGGCCCGAAATGCCGCGATCCAACCGTGCTTAAAGCCCCGATTCTCACAGCGGCAGACCTGCTCTGCAAGTTTCTCTTTCATTTTGTCGATCCCAACCTTCCGACCCACATGAAAGCCTTGCTCATAACCCTTGGACCTCGCATTTTCTATGACAAACATGCTTGCCGTATCTCGATCGGCGATGGCATGACTCAATAGCCGTTGGGTAACCCTCTCCTCCACGATCAGGTTAGATTGACTTGTCGCATAAAGCTCGGCAGATTTAGCTGTTCTAAGCTCCTTAAGCTCGTGTTCGGCTTTCTCTGCCTGAGCCTCCGAACTGCGGATCCGTTGGTCCATCCTTTCTATCTCCCACTGCGTGGTGCGCAGGCGCATGCCGATTTCGTAGGCGGTGTACAGCCCCTTCACCGCCCCATGGATGCCCTCTTGAAATACGTCGAAATCCTGTCGTCCAACCATCGACTGTTGGACCTCCGGTGGAAAAATCTGTCGAGCAAACTCGACTGCCACCCCTGGGTCCTTGATAATGGAGTCCGCCTCCGTCATCGGTTTATTCCCCACAAAAACTGCAAAACTCAACGGTTGCGGAGAGCTTTCCCGTTGCTGTTTCTCCTTTTGGGGTGATCTGCTTCGACGACTTGAAGGTTGACGTTTTTCCTGTTCTTTGGACTCCCAACTTCCCGCACAGGTAGTTTCTCTGCCACGATTCATTGCAGCATCAAGCTCAGCCAAAGTTCGACCTTCGCCTCTGCTGTTGAAGAAAACTCTATTCGACATTCGCGACAAGTTGTCCTGAATTACGTCTGAACACAGAAAGCGAAGTTACTGGCACGATGAGCCCATTTATTTCTAATGCTTGCAGCGACCCCGAGGTAATCTCATTAACGTTACTCTCCAAACCACGGATACTGATTTTGGCTTTTAAAATGGCCCAGTTATCTAAATGACAATTTTAGATGAATGCCTTGGAGTTCATGCACTGGCTGGGGCAAGGGCAGATTTATTAATCTATCCGGCCGAACACCTTGGCCTCATGCCGATTGATATGTGCCACAGCTACTTCATGCACTGATTTTGGCTTTTAAAATGGCCTAATCAGCTAAACGGCAATTATAGATGAATGCCTTGGAGTTGACGCACTGGCTGGGGCAAGGGCAGATTTATTAATCTATCTAGCCGAACACCTTGGCCTCATGCCGATTGATATGTGCCACAGCCACTTCATGCACTGATTTTGGCTTTTAAAACGGCCTAGTTATCTAAACGGCAATTTGAGATGAATGTCTTGGAGTTCATGCACTGGCTGGGGCAAGGGCAGATTTATTAATCTATTCGGCTGAACACTTAGGCCTCATGACGATTGATATGTGCCACAGCCACTTCATGCACTGATTTTGGCTTTTAAAACGGCCTAATCATCTAAACGACAATTATAGATGAATGCTTTGGAGTTCATGCACTGGCTAGGGCAAGGGCAGATTTATTAATCTATCTAGCCGAACACCTTGGCCTCATGCGGATTGATATGTGCCACAGCCACGTCATGCACTGATTTTTGGCTTTTAAAACGGCCTAATCATCTAGTCGGCAAGTATACAAAACGTTTTTATTCACAACAGCAACCGAACAATTCCATTCATTCGCAATAACAAAGTACAAAATGAATTTTCATTAAGTAAATTGGGCACAAATTGTAACCATTTTACATATGAAAATTACTAAACAAAAAGCTATAAAAAGCTAAAAATTACACGCAAATCCTAAAACAAAAACAAGAGCTGCCCAAATTAACCATCGGAGTAAGACTCCAGCGGCTCAACATCCACTTGCTCGTATGGAATTAGCGTAGCCAATTTCATATCAGCAGCAACAAGGGCTTTGAGCTAGCCGTGTTTAAATCCCCAATTCTCAAATTTGGGCACTTCGTCTACATATTCATCATAAACAAATTTTTTCCCAGCATCGAATGCGCTGGAAACCTTCAAGTCGGCTGTTTCCTTCGCCACCTTCATCTCTTCCAACTTAGCCTCCAATTTAGAGATCGCTTCCTGGGCCAATTTAAGCGCGTGGTCACTCGCATCTTCCTTCCTCTCGGTGACCGACCTTAATTCTTCAGCATTGCGGGCTCTCTCCATCTCGGCCTCGGCATGGGCGCCCTCCGTCTGCACCCTACTCCTTTGGTCCTCAACCTCCACTTTTAAACAGCCAATTAGCTCAACGACTTTGTGATAGCGACAGCCCATGTCGGCTATCCTCCCGACGGCTTGTAAGACAAGAAGTTAAGAACAAAATAATATCCACATAAAGAAAAAAGACAAAGTCCAGATATATACCAAAAGAGCCGATTGCGCGGTCAACGCAATAGAAACCAGATCAAGCTCTGCCCGAAAAGTCGCCTTGTCAGCTGGCAACGAAATGGACGTCGCCAAGCTGAGTGCAACCGCTGGATCTTTGATCACCGAAGCATCGGAGGAGATCGGCGTATTTTTTATCTTGGGCTGAACAACAAAGGGTACAATCACATCCGACTCCTCCAAACGAGGTCGTTTGTCAGCACGACCTTCCTCTGAGCCGGCCTCGACATCGGTAGGGTGCTTCTCCACCCTTTGCTTAGCTTCTACACTTGCCTGCGCAAAAGGTTCCACCTCTGTACTTCCATCTTTTGCCGTCCCCTCCTCAATAACAGGCAAAGACTGGGACTGAGATTCGGTAACCCGAATCTCCTCCGCCCTTCGCTGCGCGGCCATCCTTTCGGCATTCGCCTTCTTGGCAAGTTTAGTGAGGCTCAACCTAGCCATATCTTCTGGGTATGCGCCGGGAAGAACCTCCAGACCGTGAAAAATATCGTCAAGTGAACGGTCCTCTCGACCTGAAGTGGACGGAGGATCAGCCGAACTGAGGCCGGCTTCTTCAAATACTAATTTCAAAGCCTCGTCAACCTCAGTTTTGGATTCTTTTGATTCATCGGCCTCAGCTACTTTCGGTTGCTCCGAATCTGATCCCTCGCAACCGACTTGTCTCAAATTTCTGAAATTAGTCAAGATAAGGGCAGTAAGAAACTCCTCACCCTTCGGAATTGGTATATTTTCTGCCGCCAAAAAGGTCGTATAAGTCGGCTCATAGTGGAGCAGAACATGGGCCGCCCTCCCTTGTTTCTGAAGACTCTGTCGGTCAAAATACTTGAGCGCAGTCTTGATTTTCGAAAGGACGACGTCGTCAGTCGAGGTCAAGATTTTCTTTAAATCGTTTCCTACAAAAGCAAAATCATGAGGTCCCAAAAATGAAGTTTTATAAATATAACAAATAAATAAAGGCAGATATTCGGCCACCTGGTTCTCCCCTCCGTCTAGGAATACGATCAAGGCGCTCATCGCTTTCGCCGAATTCCCAGTTTCCTTGGACAACGACCATAACATCATCGACTCGCTTCCTAGAGCTGGAAAACATAGTAGGTGTCTTTGGCCCTAAGGAAATAACGCCCGTGCCGACCAGAATACTTGGCCAAGGTGAAGCAATGCCGAATAGCGGGAATGCCAAGGTTAAGCCCAAGGCGGCGGTTTAGAGCGATAATCCCCATCACGATTCTAAAGAAGTTGACGTTGGATTGGGAAGGGATTAACCCCCAATGGCAAAGCACGACCCTAAGGAGTGGGTGAAGGGGGAAACAGATCCCACCCTCTGCGATTGATAGAAGAGGGAAAACGATCGTGGTTTCATCAGCCCTCTCCATATCGAGGGTGCCGTCTGCCACAAATGACAGACGAACGTCGTCAGGAATGGAAAAATAACGTCGGAAGCCAGAAATTTGATTCGGTAAGAGGAGATCTTTTAAATGTTGCGCCATTCTCCCCAGTCAATAGGGTTATGCTAAGCCAAAAAATAAAGCAAGGAAAGAGATTCAAAGCAAAGAAGGAGAGAACTTACAAGAGGCGAAGGAGATGGAGAAGAGTAGGAAGTTGTAGAGGTAGCTCGGAAGACAGTCCAACGACAGGCATCTAAAAGCGTGTATGCATTTGAAAAGACGTCAAAATTTTAATTCACAATAAATAGAAGTGTACGAAGAGGCGGGAAGTTGAAATGATAACCGAGAAGCGTGTGCACAGATATTTGCGTTGGAATGCGGTCAGCCACCAAATTTCAGCTTTGGCTTTTCGAAGTTCTAAGCCAAACATTCCAGCCAACTGTTGTTAGTGGAGCGTTTGGGGGGCAATTGTGGGGATCGAGTATTGGGCGTTGTAGTGATTCCGGATAGTCGAATCTGGGAGTCAGGATTCAAAGCATTCGGCGATCGGCTCGAAAACTCAAATCCAACCCTACTCGGCCAAATAGCTGATTAAGCAAGGGCCGAGTGAAGATCGGTCAATTATAAAATATGCCAAATAGGAGGTTGGAAATGGATCTAATCCTGAGTCCCAAAGAGGAAAGGATATATATAGAAAAGACATCAGCCAGAAAGAGGTATGTAAGAAAGAATGGTGCTTAACTTAGAATACAAGCAATATTGAGTGTGAAACTGACTTGCCCGTCGGAGTGCTAATTCCGGCACCCCTGACCGGAGTGCTCATTCTTTTTCAGGTGACTAGAAGAGGATCAAGAGTGTCTCACAGGATCAGAAGAGTATTTCCAAAACCACTTCTCCACATATACCCTTAATATGATTCTTCAATTCTATATTAATTAATAGGGGCATTTGCTAGTCTTGGTGCAAGATTAATTTATATTTAACAAACATTATACTAATTTCTAAAGAGCACAAAGAATCTTAGAGGGAGACATATAATTGTAACTTTATGTAAAGAGCACAAAGCATCATTGCAAACTACACAATCCCAACTAGGTTGGCACCGAGCAGAGAGCCCAATCATCTGCAAGCTTGACCCCGAGGGTTGGTGAGAAACCAAACCTAACAAGAAAAAAAAGGCAAGAAAACCCTTCCCCCTAAAGAATCAAAACCCCAAACTACCATTATTTGGAATAAACCAAAAACCAAACACCCCATAGACCTATTAAACTCCACCCAGCAACCATGACCAACATCAACCAAAACCTCAACAATAAACAAAGCATAAACAGCCCACACCCACCCTGCCTGCAGCAACAAACCAACTGAGCAGAGCAAAGACAAACCTAGCAAAACAGAGCACACAAGCAAATGTTATTCAAATCCTTTACATCTGAAAATAGAAAACAGGGCAGGAGCATGTTGATATAATTACATTTTACAACGAAATATTTGTTCCTGTTGTAAACCCAGTACTGGTGAAGCTTGCCCCTTTTGGAACAGCTTAAAAAAACCAAAATTCAGAAACTAACAATGGCACTGATGGTATGGTCTGTTTATTTTATTTTTTCCCCTTGTTAGTTTCTTTTTTATTTTATTTTGTTTTATTGATATCTTGCTTTTACAAGTAGGTCAATGACCTGGATCACCTACGATATCACCATTTCCAAGTCTTCCTGATATGTCTCCAAAAAAAGTATCTGCAATACATAATGTATATGTTTCTCCATTGCGGTCATGGAAGGTAGTTGTTTATTTTTTGAATTTTATTCGTATGTAATCAAACTTCTACATTCTATTTCCTTTGACGTTGGATTTCGTTGAACTTGGACACAAAAAGCTTGACAATTATTGTAACCATTCTTTCAATCATGACTTTTTACATATTAGAGTCGTATACGTACTTTTTAAAATCATATCTTCTTTCATGGGGTTAATTTAGTACTTCAGTTGCCCATACCCTTTAAATTCATTGCTCTCTTTAACTATTTAGTTAATTTTTTCACATGTTCATTGATTCATTGTCAGTATGTATTTATAATTTTGTAAATGATTTTGGTTTCTATTCCCTATGATCCACATCAAGGTTTTCCATTCACATGTTCATGATATTATTTTATATATTAGTCAAATAAAAAGAGTTATAAGCACATAAGTTTTATAATAATAAATAAAATAAAAAAACTTTGCTGCCACTGTGAATGCACAGAAGTGGCTGAAATCTAGAAGATTGGCAATGTAACTATTTATTTATTTATTGTGTTTATTAAAGAAAGCATGATATGCCCAAATTAAAATTACTATTAAGTTTGATGGGGGTATTAATAAGATTACAAAAAGGGGGCCCAAGTTATTGAAGTATGAATCATAAGTGCATGAGCAATCTTGTAAACAAACTGAAATAACATGAGTGCAAAGAGATATCTGTATATCATATTAATTCCACATTATATACAATTCATATTGTGAACCATCATGTTAATTACTTAAAAGGTAAAAGCAAAATGGCAATAAAGGAAGGAAACAAATAGTATACAAGCCAAGCAATCACTTAACCTTACCATGAATGGACTAATATGCTGTGATTTTGCAACTAGATTAGTAGTAGGATCAAATAAAAATGATACCCTTTCGCCCCATGGTGTATTAGTCACCTAAAATCAGAAAGCACCACTCCTGTTAGCAAGAGCTAACAACTTGCATATGAAAGTCTAAGTTGAGTATAAAATTTAATACTGAAATCATTTTTTGTAAGTGGAAATTTTAATACAAAATCATGGCATCAGTTATCTAGCAACATAATTTCTTCCATTTATATAAATTATTTAGTTTAATGAGCACGCCAATACATGCACAACACTTGGGAAATTATCTCCTTCACAACCTGTCAGATTTCAACAAAAAAATTTAGGCAACAGATTTCTGATCAAGAAAGAAAATTCTCAACAATGATAAAATTGAGAGATGATGCTACTGACAGTTCAAAATGTACAAAAAGGTCAGTTTAAAATTTGGAAGTGTTATGTTGATAGTTCAATATTTGAAAGTCCAGTTTGAACTGTCCAAGTCACACATGACATGAAAACGAGTAACAACATAAAATAATTTGTAGGGACATGCCTCCTGCCATATACAAATCCATCAGGTTAAAAAGAAAAATATAGCAGAACATTTTTTGTTGGACGGATTAACTTTTCAGCAGAAAAAATATGCAACTATCTGGCTCATGAGCTCATCACAAATGATGGATGCAACTTCTTAGTGTTTTTAAAGATTGAATCATAAAATAATTGCATGAAAAAATATCAAAAAATTATTTTATGCCACGACAGAGAGAAGTTTCCGATATCAATATGTTCAGTCATTAATTACTGTTTGATGTCTGCAAGTCATACTAGCATTAATGACAAGAAACTACACTTTTGTCATAATTTTAGTTCATGACATTATATTGTTAACCCGTGCTGAGGGGAGAAGAAAATTTGTTAACTTATAATCCTGGGGACACAACAACAATTTGTATTTTGAATTTTATTAAGAAGACCCTTGTACGCAAATGATTCATGGCACAGGAAGTATATGTTCAATACATTTATGTGAGGGCATTGTTGGGTAATCAACAAGATGTGGTTTGGGATGTGTGGTAGTTCACAGGATCCTAAGGCAAATTGTTTGTGGTTCTCTCTCAAACTATTTCTGCCTACATTATTAAAGGCATTAGAGTATGCAACTGAAGCTAATTAAATGGACACACTCCCATAATAACTCTTTGGTGGCCAACAGCCTCTGCCTTCAGAATGGAAGTTATCATCATCAGGAGGGGCTACTAAAATCTGAGCGACTAGACTCCTAGTGCTTTTAATGGTTGCCACTACTTTGAATGTAAACCTTAGTTATATCCTCTGTTTAGTTTTTTTGTTGTTTTATTTTTATTTTCCATATACTACTACTAAATCCATAGTGGATGAGATGGGGTATTGAATGAGCAACAGGTTATAGTAGGATGGTCGCGACTACCCCATCCAAGTGATGCTAGTGTATGTAAAAATTGTAGATGTTTAAAAATGATTGGGGCTCTCAAACATTTTTTATAATGTAGTTGTAATTGGGGCTCTCAAATTTGAGTGTTTGATTACATTCAAACATATGTTGTTCTAAATGCTGGGAACAACATAAATAGGATTTTAATCATCAGAGCAAAAATAAAAAAAAGTTATAAGCAAATTAGACGGAAATTTTTTCCAAAGAAAAGGTACCTTAAATCTCCAAAAAGCACAGCAGAAGGGAACTCTAATGTCACTTTAAGCTCCTTAGCTTACTTAGATTGCAGAGGCTTTGTCCTTGTGGTCTCAGGTCCTCTCACTAACACACAAAACAAGGTAAGACATTATTTAGATTTCTCACCTATGCATGCATATATATATATATATATATATATAGGGTTAGTTTGGAATATTCCTAAAACAGAGGCACATTTGGTCATATAGTTCAACAATCCATAATTGAGAATCAGAAATCGGCAATCCAAAATTT
This sequence comes from Camellia sinensis, assembly GCF_055761805.1. Lineage (NCBI taxonomy): Eukaryota > Viridiplantae > Streptophyta > Magnoliopsida > Ericales > Theaceae > Camellia > Camellia sinensis. The sequence continues at coordinate 23,919,466 of NC_138964.1, read as the reverse complement.
TAACCAAACCCATTCACGAAATCAGAAAAAGCCCTAAAAATTGTTTACGAAATCAACAGAAAATGAAAGAAAAAAAAACATTTAAAACCCTACAGAAATCGTTAGAGACACGGGATGGGAGAGACAGCGAGAAAGAGATGCAAATAGACAGACCCAGATCGACAGAGAGGGAGAGAGATGAGAGACAAATACCTGTAATCAGTGGTGGGGCCAATTTGCAGTGGTCGTGGTGGCCAGCGATGGTGATGATCGGCGATCAAGTTTGGTATCGACTGCTGGTGTGTGAGGTCTGTATGTTGGTGTGTGAGACAAAACAGTTCCAAAAATCTGTCTGTGAAATATATATACTGGGCGTGAATATTTAATAAGTTTCCCTCTAAAAAAAATTTCGAAGCTTTAGCGACTAAATCATTATTTGTCGCCAAAAATCCTTAACAGCGACTCAAAATTGGTCGCCAAAAGCATCCTATTTGGCTACTAATTCCAATTTTCGTCAGCAATGTTTACTATGCAATGACTAACTTAGTTTTGGTCGCCACAAATTCATCAAAAATGTGCCCATCTTTTGGCGACAAAATTTTTTTGTTGCAAAATGGTAGCAAGCAACGAGTACAACTAAGTTTGGTCGCCAATAATAATGTATGGCGACTAAATTAATTTAGTACCTAAAAATATTAAATGAATGCCGACTAAATCAAGTTTTTAGTTGCCCAATATGGTGCTTTTGGCGACTAAAATTGTTTGGGTCGCCAATTTTAGTCGCCAAATGTGCATTTTGTTGTAGTGCCTTAAAAGTTGTTGTTGCTATTGAAAAAATGTGTAAAAACTATATTTAAATGTGTGAAGGTGATTTGAAATATATGAGAAATGAATTGAAATTATAAAAATTTTGATTTTTTGTACTTTTTATTGACAATTCTTAAAATTGTCACTAGTAGAACCCTTATTAAGAGTTGTTATTAGCCAGACCTTTATGAAAAAAATGAAATGCTACTATACACATTATATATGAGACTATTGTTTCAATAGTGAATCTTTTTGTGTTAATTACGAAGGTGTGTACTAAAAAAGACAGTGGAGTTATGAGATTTTATGATTTGTTATGAAATTGCGGTTGTTTTGTTAGCAACCTTTGCGGTGTGGTTCATTATGAGGCTTTGTATTGCTTTGTTACCATACCTTATGGTGTTAATTGCTAATCATCGTAATTATTTATGAATATGTATATTTATGAAAATGTGTATTGTACACACCTACAAAAAAGGGTATGTATATATGAGAATGAGAGGTTCTCGTCAACCCAGATCTGAATTAGAGAGACACCATCTGAGCCTGAGGGGTCATCACGGGCCCATTTTGATGATCCAAATATTTCATTTTTTAGGAATCTTCGTGTATATTATTGACACAAAAAATTTAGTCAATCTGATAATTATAGTATCTTCATCTTGTGTTTGTTTTTTTAATAAATGAACAATAAATGTGTTTTTAAAAATAGACATTTCATTTTTTTAACACAAATGTGATAACATAAATATGTTACAATTATCAGCTTGACTTAATTTTTTGTGTGGATGATATATACGAAAAGTCTTAAGAAATGAATTGTTCAGATCAACGAAATGAGACTATAGTGGGCACCATGAGCCCAAACAATGCCTTTCCAGTCCAAATATGGATAGGAGAGAATCCCATCCCATCTAAAAAAATGTGTGTCACGTCTCGGATTTATGAGGTCCAACCCACGTGAGTAAATCAACCAACGATAGACGATAATTAACAACACTCATATAGGTGTATATAATATAGGCACACAGTACATATGCTATTCCAATTTTATACATTCAAGATACAATATCTAAGTCGAATGGATGCTATATAACCAAAACATACAAAGATATTATAATCAACTTCAAATACCCAAAGGCTTACATTATATACAAAGGGTGTAACCCTTACAAGAATGGCACATGACCAACAGTAACATAAATGGCCCAAGGCTTACAAATAAAGGAATCACCCTATACGGTTCTGAACACAACTTCACTGTCTTAGTCCACATCCACATAAGCATATATGAAAAACATTTTCAACCACGTAAGGTGAGCATAAAGCCCAGTAGGAAATATTTCAAAAACTAAATATGCTCCACCAGTGCAAATAATCATAAATGCAATACATACATATATAATATGCTCAAATACATTCGCAAATCCACTTGCTTTCTCAATAAAAACCATTTCTTTCTAGTCTTCAAAACCTTTCGTTTATTCAAAATGTTTTCGAATTCAATACATTAGTTTGATATAAAATCCATTTCCACAAGTCAATTCAGGTATCTCAATACCAACTAGCAATTTCATTACCAATTCCAATACGAATACATCGTTAACCAATAGTAATTCCATTGCTAAGACCGTTTTAAAATCATTTGTTTCCAAAAGCAAAATGATAATAAATAAAATGGGTAAATCTCCAAAACCAATACAACCTTTCATAGAAATTTCATCCTTGGGAAACTATCAAATGGGACCCATGTAAATGTAGGTTATACAAGAACTACCATTGCTATTTTATGAAAATTTCATCCACGGGATCGGCACCCATGTATATGCGCAGTTTTCAGGACTGTCATCTTAGATACACATGCCAACTTAATTGATGTAGCAACAACTCTTTTTCTTTTTTCAGATTCACCATTTTATTTATCCTTTCCAAATAGCACAATACATGTGGTTTAAAATATTATTTTCCCAAAACAATGCAAGTGTTTCAAAACATAATGCGAGAATTTCCAAAACCTTTTTCCAAAACACACAATTTAAAATTTCAAATTCCATTACATGCTCCATGATATGCATGATTTATAAATAGTCCAGTTTGCTTAGTTCGTATGCAATTTCTACAACAATCATAACTATCCTCCACCGATAGCCCAAAACAGATATCTCTAAACAGATAAATAAATTCAATTAAAGATATACTTTTCCAAAATCTCAAATGAGAGTGATAATATATATCCAACTCCACCATCATCATTAATCTTCATTTCAATTTCACATTACTCAACATTTATTCCATTTCCTTTTTACAATCTCAACAATTACATTTTAGGGCATAACCCCTTTCCTCTTTGAAAATCCATTTCAATGCAAGAAATAGCTCATTTCAACATATATCAACTTCAATTTCATAATCACAACCTTTTTCAAGAAAACATTTGGAAACCTTTCTTTTACATTTTGATTTAATAATCCAAAAACTTCCCAAAAAGATCAACATTTTAGTGTTTCTCCAAATTAGGGCTTTTTACTTTTAAAAACTCATATAATTTTTTTTTTTTAAAGTGGAAGATAAACATTTTGTAGCTAAACCATAGCTCAACAATCCTATTTGGTACAAACTCTCACTTATAAAACAAATTTCCAAAAATCAATCCAAGAACAATGGAATCTATATATTTAAAATACACCACAAATTGACCACCGAACTCATATTGAGTTTAAGAAATAGATCTCACCACTTAAAGCAATAAGGAAACAAGTCAAAAAAATCACCAGCAGTGAAACGACAGTCCGTTGAGATTAAATGGATGCCCTCGTCGTGCTCTACGTTTTGATATATGGAACTAAGGGTCAAAGATGTGTAGAAATAGATGAAATCAAGGTTAAAAAGCTTGAGAAAGCAAAAATGGTGGAAACAGAGAGAGAAGGAAGTGAAAAGTGAATAGGTTTGACCCAAAAAGTGACTTTTAAAGACCTGATTTTGCGCAGTATGGTCGAGCGTTGAAAGTTGCGCTCGAGCGCACTATGCTCATAACACAAATTTGTAAATTTCAAACAAGTATAACTCTCTCGTCCAGACTTTGTTTAGGCTTATTCTTGTGTCTAAATTGAAGCCCCGGAAGTACGCTTTCCAATAGTTCTAACCTTACATCCAGACTCAAAGTGTGGAGAGAGAAAATGATAAAAGAGTGAAGATTACTCAATAACAACTATTCAAATTTGGAGTTATTGATTCAATCTCACCCAACCATTATGGTAACACCTCAACCAAGGCTCAAATATCGACTAAGAAGGTTCCTAATCAAGATAATCAAAGAGTCACATATAATTCCATTATAACAAGAAGTACATAGTGCTACAACCTCCACACCTTAGGAAATTCCGTCCTCAAAATTGAAGAAACACCGACACCCAAAAGCAACTCAATGATTACAAAGGATACAACACAAACCTACGTTCAGATCCATCATGGGATAAGTTCCTAGATTCTAGGTTCAACATCTTAGGAACCCAAAGACGCCTGAACAACAAAACACCAAGGAAAAAACACAGATGCCTCTTCAACCCGCATAACTTGTAGTGGTTTATGAGACAAGACACAACAACCATCACAACAACAACGATAACCACTCGGACCAAATCCGGATGGTTGTTGGGAATCTTCACGGGAAGTTGCTTCAGAAAATGATCGTTCTCCCCTTGTTCACGTTCAAAGAGATTCATGAAATGGGAGTTCAAATTGAAGATGTGATGAAGCAGGATATCATCATAGATGACAAGGAGCTAGCCAAGAAACCTTTTATTCGCAGTTCCAACGCTACCGGGGGTAGTACAGCTGCAAGGCCTTTAGAGGTGAGTGTTGTCACCACTACCAAAATCGTTGACCCCTATAGCAACCCTAATTTTCTTAAGTCATTAATTATTATTATTATTACTTTATTTTTATTTTTGGCTTTATTAGTTGTATGAATACAAGAGAATTTAATGTGGTATTTAATTAATTTAATGTGTTAGTTAATTATATATAATTAATATGAATATTTATATTTATATATTTTTATATATTAAAAAAGAAATTATTGATATAAATTTTATATAAGATATTTATATTTATATATGTGATTTATTTGTATAATATAATGTAATAGGAAATTAGATTATTATATATGTAATATAATATAAGTAGTCAACTAGGTTTAGAAGTTCATAAGGAAACAAAGAAAGAAAGAAAAAAAGAAAAGAAAAGAGAGCAGCAAGCCCGAGAGAGAGAGAGAGAGAGAGAAAGTAATCAAAGAAAAATAAAAAGAGTGTGCTGTGTGTGTGGCGTGAGAACAGAGAGACGGTGGCAAGAGGAGAAAGAGGAGAGGGAAGAAAAAGAAAGGGTTAGGGTTGTTTTTATTTATTAATTTTTATTTATTTGATGTTGAATTAATTCTCTAAGTGATTATTTGATCTCCAAAAAAATATAGTGAGCACAAAACCCACTTCCCTTGATTTATATTTAATTTGTTGTTTTTATTTATTAATTTTTATTTATTTGATGTTGAATTGATTTCATATTTGCATGTAGATGATTGATCGATTTTAATTATTTTGATTAGTTGTGTATGTAAGGTTTAGGGTTTTTAGATGAATGATTGATTTTAATTATTTTGTTTAGTTGTATATGTAAGGTTTAGGGTTTTTAGATGATTGATTAATTTTAATTATTTTTCTTAGTTGTGTATGCCAGGTTTAGGGATCTTACATGGATTTATTTTATGGTTGTAATCACACTCATTGTTATATGAAATTAAAATTAATTAGGAACCCATAGATAAATTTCTTATACTCCACCATGACTCCATGGATTGTTGTTTTATTTTAGTGTTGGTGAGAATGAATGTATAAAAAAAAAAAAGTGAGAATTACGAGATTTATTTGAATGCCTTAGGCTTGGCATTGTTATATTTGTTCTCATGAGTGAGATATTTTGTATATGTATATTGTTGCCTCGTTCTCATGAGTAGATGAGTGCTTTGATTTACGCACGTACGTATATGCTAACCATCCGGGGAGTGTGGGTCAAACTCGGGACGATATTTCCTTGCAAGTTTGGCTTCGGAGCGGTGTTAGATATATGGGAGACACATGGGATAAATGTGTAGGCCGGAAGTGAAGGGCCGAAGTGGTAGAGTTAAGGTACAAAGAATTTAATTATGATTTTATTGTTATAGTGTGAATTGTATTGATTTGTAGATATTGAAAAAAATAGTAAATGACCTCGATAAATTATGAAATTTGAGCAGAGGCATGTATACGTGATTGTAGATGACTTTTGTGTTTTAACTTTTTTATTAAAAAGATTGATTAGAACTTATAATCAGATGATCTTGGTTATTGTAGTTTTGATTCATTTTAGCAATGCAGATTTTAGAGGCTGTTTTAACCCATGGAACGAGATCATTTTTATTGGTTTCACGTAAATTGAAGTAAAACATTATTCTAAACACTTTTTGTGTTTTAAACTTTTTCGATAAAAATCATCTTAGGGTAGTTTCTTTTCATTTTCAGCTTCAGATTTTTCGGTTGAATTCCATCTAGGTTCTTTTATCAAGTTTTTCTATCAACCTGTTTAGTTTCTACTAAATTCATCTGCCTTACCGTTTAGGAAATTTGATTCTGTACAACTTTTGTTCTTTGAGTTTTGGTCAATTCAAATTATTTAAGCATGAAAAGGTGCATTTTTATACTTCTTCAGTAAGTTACTTAGGATTAAGTTATACTAACTTTATTTTTTTTGGCAGAATGGTGGGTTTTGCTAACTTTTTTATGCAGGGTTAACCCACCATATTTATATTTCTATTTTGTTTATTTTATACTCAATTTATATTTCGTTATGTACGGGCAAGAAACTAAATACCACCGTATCTCGGGAAATTACCCATTCGTCTCGGTGCAGTTAGAACTACTTGTCTTGTCCCATAACAAAAACTAAATGCATTTTTTGTTTGTGTCTGGTGGACATGTGGGTGTTAAATCTTGTACTCATACCAGTATACCTGTATACTAACCCGCTTTGTCTCTTGGTAACTCGGGTGCGTTCTGTTTAAGCGCAGCCAAACTTCCTTTGCAGGATTAGTTGGGGCTACAGTGGTGATGTGGAATAACTATAGTTGTTGGACATGTCTCTTGGATTTCTTTTGTTTTCTTGAGCTTAGGGTTGATATTAGTTTATGTGTTTATTATTTTTTTTATGACTTTAGTATTGGGATAATTTGGCATGGTTTGTAATCGTACATTTTTTAAGTTATTTTGACTATGTATTGTTACTTTAATGTTGGAGGTATTGGTTAGTTATGAATTTATAGTAGATGGTTGGGTTGGCGTTTAGTTTTTTTTTTTTTTGTTTCACCCCTAGGATTTGGATGATGGAATATTAATTGGGGTTTAGTCCTAATTTAATATTTAATTGTCCAAATTTTGGGCCGTGACAGTTTGGTATTAGAGCCCTAGGTTACCCTAGACTTGTGAGAGTTTAGGTGATCCTCGAATCGTGGAAACATGGGTTAGCTGGTTAAGTTTATTCCAAGCAGTTGTGAATGAATTCTTTTTGTGTGTTTAACTTGAAGGTGATAGCTGGAAGGTATAATTTGAGAAGTGCTAAGGCCAATGGCACAGAGGAAGAAACAATTGCAATGCGCCGGCGGCTACTACCGGGACAACCAATACGGTGCAGGTTAATGTGGGGGAGATGATGGCTCAGTTATTTTAGGTTGTTCAGAACAATAATCAAGGCCACCAGGGAGATCTCTTTGCGAAAAGAAACAAGGACTTTGGTTCTTTAGGTGGTCAAAAATTCTCTGGAGATGGAGGACCCATTGTAGCTGATGCTTGGGTTCATAAATGTGAGATGGTGTTTGGTCGTATGCAGCTCACCGAGGTTCAAAAACAGGAGTTGGCTACACATCAGCTTGAAGAAGCAGCCCTATTTTGGTGGAACTCGTGAAAGGGGGGTCTAGATTTGACGACTTTGACTTAGGCAGATTTCAAGACTCGTTTTGACCGGAAGTTTGTTCCTGCTGCTATTCGGTCTTAACTGAGTGATGAATTTTTGAAGTGGACTCAAGAGGGTAGAATAGTGATTGAGTATGTCACCAAGTTTAATGAGTTGTCTCATTATGCCCCTTACTTGGTCGACGCGCAGGAGAAGAAGGATGAAAAGTTTATTAAGGGATTGAATCATTACCTATCTAAGTCCCTTATTCCCTTTGATGCTGAACCGTTTGACAGAGTTCTTGACTTGGCACTAAAGTATGAGGAAAATGAAAAGTAGTTTAAAGAAGGAAAGGCTAAGGTCGGAGAGACTTCTAGAGGAAGTCACTTCCAACAGCGGGATGGTAATAAATACCGACTCTATGATCTAAGGCATATGGGTCAGCAGTTTCAGAGGCCACAACAACAAGGTAGTAAGGGAAATTTCAGACCTCAGGGTAATTTCCAGCCTCAGCACAATTTTTAACGCTAGGGGCACTATTATCGAAGACAGGGTGGTCCGCACCCACAGGGCTATCAAGAACAGCGGCATCAAGTGCCACAGTTAGGTTATTGTCCTCTCGTACCTCAGTTAGAGGGGCCCCCACCTATTAGACCAGTAGCACCTCAACCGATCAATAGGAAGTGTTTTGGGTGTTAGCAGTTGGGGCATCTCTATCAAGAACCCATTAGAGTACTTTTTGATACTGGTGCCTCTCATTCTTTTATATATAGACAGTTTGTAGAAAGAGAACATATTGTAACTGCCTCTTTGTCTACACCTATTCGTGTTGAGACCCCTTTAGGAGGGGCAGTTACTCTTTATGAGATGTGTAAAGATTTTGAGATTGACTTTGCAGGTAGAGTCTTATATGCAGACCTAATTGTTTTAGGGTTTGAGGGGTTTACAATTATTTTGGGTATGGATTGGCTGCGAAAATACTTTGTGACTCTAGATTGTGCTGAAAAGACTATAAATATAGATATTCCCGGTATGCCACGGCTTACCCACACTTCTAGCGATGGAGAAGAGTCAGTGATGATGATTTTTCTATGCTCGGTAGAAATCCCTAAGCAGGATATTAGCGAGGTTGATGTGGTACGTGAGTTTAAGGATGTATTTCAGGAGATACTTGGACCTCCACCTCGATGGGTAGTAGAATTTTGCATTGACCTAATGCCGGGAACTGCACCGATTTCTAAGGTGGCATATAGAATGGCACCTAAAGAGCTTGTGGAGATGAAGAAGCAGCTGGAAGAGATGCTTTAGAAAGGGTTCATTCGTTCAAGTAACCCCCCGTGGGGAGCACCCGCGATCTTTGTCTCCAAGAAAGATGGCACTCTCCGTATGTACATAGATTACAAAGAGCTAAACAAGGTGACTATCAAGAACAAGTATCCACTACCTAGAATTGATGACATATTTGATCAGTTGAAGGGGGTAGCCATGTTCTCTTAATTTGATCTCAGAATGGGTTACCATCAGATGGGTGTGTCAGAGGAAAGTATACCACTTACTACTTTCTGGACTCGGTATGGGTTGTACGAATTTCCTGTAATGCCTTTTGATTTGACCAATGCTCCTACCTATTTCATGGACTTGATGAATAGAAATTTTCAACCGTATCTAGATAAGTTTGTGATTATCTTCATAGATGATATCCTGGTGTATTCACTACAAAAATTCACACATTTGCCGACCACTTTTGCCGACCAAAAAAATTTTGGTCACAAAAAAATGACATTTGGCGACCAAATATTAATTAGTCACGAATGATCATTATTTTTGGCGACCAAATATTATTGGTCGCAGAAGGTTATATTTTAGCGACCAAAAAATGAGTTGGTCACAAAAAGTGGTATGCTTTGGCCAACCAACTACAAATTTGGTCACGGAAGGTCACATATTTTTTGCCGACCAAAATTTTGGTCGCCAAAAATTAGTCGCCAAATTAGTACTTTTAGCGACTAATATTTTAGTCGCCGCTGATTGAGATTTGGCGACTAAAAAACTTTGTCGGCGAAGATACCTTTTCTGTGACTAATGTGGTCTTTTGGTCGCCAAAAGTTTGGGAGGGAAATTTGATTTTTAGTGGGGCGGGAATTGAAATTTTTCTGCGACAAATAAATTTGGTCGCCAATTACAAAACGACGTTGTTTTGTACCATGGAAGCAGGAAAAAAAAAGAAAAAAGAAAAAAAGAGAGCCCTAATCTCCATTGTCTCTATCTCGCTCTGTGTCTCGGTCCGCCCTCTCCCTCTCTGTGTTCTTTCTCTCAATCGGTGCCCACTCTCTCTAGCTGACCGAAGTCCCTCACCACCGTTGCTCACATCCGTCGCACATCGCCACCGCCGCAAATCGCCATCGCCCTCTGTCTTTCTCTCACACAGAGGGAGCGATTGCTGGGTATTCGCTGCTGTGGTTGTTGCTGAGTATTCGCCAAAAGCATACGTATGCATACGGTACCGTGATTTTTGCACTCTCTATCGTCGGTTGAAGACATTGTTTACTGGGCAAGGCTGGATTCTTCCTTCTACCTGGTCCTCTGTCGAACGGGTATCCAGAAAGATTTTTGGGAATGTCTCTCCTGATGTTGTTGCAGAGAGAAGTGCCCTAATTCAAGACTGTTTACGATCCATTCTGCATTGCTTCTTGGTATGATGGTCTCTGATCACACATTGCTTTGCATTGCTTACGATCCATTATGCATTGCTTCCTTCACTAGCTTGGATTTTCATCCTTCTCATCACACATTGCTTCTTGGTATGATGGTCTATGATCGATTATTAGTTGACATCTGCTAAATAAAAATACATCTTCTCTTCTTCTTGTTCTTCTTTCCTTTATTTGACATAGTCTTTTTAAAACAGTTGGTTCTACTAGTGTTGAAATAACGCTTTGGGAGGTTGTGATGAAGGAGAAACAGCTTTCAAAGCCATTCAAGATATGGGACATGACAAATTGTTCATTGCCATTTCAGGTTCCCCTATTATCTTTCTATGGTGATTACATTTTTTATACGTTTTCTAATTAGAAAAATTCTTTGTTATTTGTCTTAGATTTCTACAATGTTGTATGTGTAACATATGAGACATGTATGTAGGTTGTACGCTGTGTGCATGAATTAATTCTAACCAGATTTAGTGCATCCTAGTTTTGTGGACAGTAGTAATTTTAAAATGTTTATCAACTAGCTGCAGCTTAGTATTCATTTCTAGATCTTCCATTTGAAATCTTGAGAACATAGTCATAATTTGGAACTAAGGTTCCAATTGATGCTAACATTGTGTACACTATGCTCCTTATTTGTTGGATACCCTCTAGCTATGAAGCACCAACACTTCAAAATGGGTGTCATGTCTATGTTAGACAGGTATGGGACACAAACACGACAGGAACACACGTGTGTCAAGTCAATTTTTTTAATTAGTACTTTTTTGTAGGAATTTTGGGGATATTTCACAGAAACGCATGTCTTGTGTGTGGACAAGCCTCAAGACACCTTTGCGAGTTTTTTTTATATATATTCATATACATAGCTGATAGAAGTATATAATTTTCCCCCCATATGCCAACCGTGTCCGTATCCTCTTTTTTTAAAAATTGCCATGTCCTGTGTTTGTACCCGTGTTACCGTACCTGTATTCGTGTCCGTACTTCTTAGCCTTTTAGTGTCCTGCTTTCTTAGTTGAAACATGTTTTTTTGTCATGGGCTCTAACAATTAAGGGTGCAAACAGGCTTCCATTGTCAAAGATGAACAAGTATCTGTTACTCGTGTTACGTGGGGTCCAGACGGAAATTTTATAGGTACGTGCACTTTAACTTCTGCTAGATTTCAGATTGTCCATGTGCACATTTCTTATTATTTTTCATGCTGCAGGGGTTGCCTTTACAAAGCATTTGATCCATTTGTATTCTTGCACTGGTGGGTCCAATGACTTGCACCAGCATTTAGAGGTGAGTTGGGACATTGCTTCCTGGCCAATAAGAAATAAAATCTGTAACTTCTAATTGGCTTTCCATTCCTTTGTGGTTACAGGTTGAAGCCCATAATGGTCAAGTTAATGACCTGGCTTTTGCTTATCCAAACAAACAACTATGTGTAGTGACGTGCGGAGATGATAAGTTGATAAAGGTGCGTGGATTGTTTTTAGGAAATTTGTTGATAGGTTTATTTGTTTAATTGCTTCTTCACTGAAGGAAACATTTGAAACAGGTTTGGGATTTAACGGGCCGAAAGCTATTTAACTTTGAAGGGCACCCAGTGGCTGTATATTCTATATGTCCTCATCAGAAAGAGAATATTCAGGTATCTAAGATAAAGGGAAATAATTTCTTAGTTGGTAACCTGTTTAGCATTTAATTGATTTATAGATGCAAGTTATTTAGCCTTAAACATGCCTAGAAGATGTATTTTGACATGTTTGTAAGGAAAAAAAATGAGGGGAAAAAAAACGGTTAAAGAATTTGTTGGGTCTGATTTATTCTGATTGCCAAAATAACAACAAATCATGCATAGGTGTTGACTTTTTCTTGTACTAAACATACTTGGAAATTGTATTCTGACATTTTCACCAAACAATAGGTAAAAGAGGTCGGAATTTGTTGTACCCAATAGTTTCAAGAATCATATGAATCATTTAACATGAATCGAATTGTGAATCATGCGATTCACCATCGATTCTGTCCCAAAATAGATTCACATTGATCTATGCATGAATCATGAATTGAATTGTGAATCAAATCACGAATTGTAAGATATTGATAAGATAGGTACTATTTTCAACCACCATTTTACCTCTTAATTAATGGGAACAGTAGGACGTTATTGCTGTTAGAGATAGACTTTTATTTTGTGGAAGTTCATTTTTTAGCGGAGAACATGTTTTATTTACACAATGCTTTCCACTTGTACATTTGCAGTTTATATTCTTAACTGCTATTGATGGGAAAATCAAGGCCTGCTTTCCAGTTGGCCGAAATTATAGATCCTGCTCAATGCCAGCAGGTTACCATGCCAGACAGGATGGATGCAGTCAACAAGGTGTGTTCCTACTCATTTGTTGCTGCAGAATCTATCTATTCGATTATGCTCGACTGACACATCTACATCTAGGTTGCTTGACTACTCTATACAAATTCCGGTTTTGGTGTTTTGGCACTTGGTTCTAATGGGATTCAGAAGTTACGGAAGTGGACACGCAGTGAACAAAATCCTGGTGGAAAGGTAATAGCCAGTTGGGAGTAATTTCATTTGCATGTTTTCCTGTTTCTTTTCTTTTATTAGTCGATATTTGTGGAGGAGAATTCTGAATTTGGTGAGGGTCTAAAGGCCACTGCCAATGTTGTTCCATAGCAATGGCAACCAAACAGTGGTCTTGTTATGACTAATGATGTCACAAGTGTTAACCTCGAGGAAGCAGTGCCTTGCATAGCACTCTCAAAGAATGACTCTTATGTAATGTCAGCCTGTGGCGACAAGGTTTCGTTGTTCAACATGATGACATTCAAGGTATGTCTGCACGTGGTTGTTAGAATTTTACAATTCACAATTCAATTTGTATGATCCGATACGAGTTTCAAGCAAAATGATTTGATTCGTGAAGTTGATTTTTATATTATGTGAATCTTATGATTCAATTGCGATTCACTGCAATTTAATTCTATTTGCATAATGCATGAAACTATGTCATTTTCTCAACAAAAAAAAAGAAAAAAGAAAAAAAGAAAAAGAGAAGAGATCAACTAATTATATTGATATACGTGGTTTTATATGTGTACATATATACAATCTAGTTATATTTATGAAGGATTAAAGATCAGATTGTTTTGAAATGTAGGTAATGACTACGTTTATGCCACCTCCACCTGCTTCAACCTTCCTAGCATTTCATTCTCAAGATAATAACATCATAGCCATTGGAATGGAAGATTCAACTATCCATAAATACAATGTTCGGGTGGATGAGGTAATTGCTTTCTATCATGTCCTATCAAATATTTGTGCCAATCACATAATTAGAAGCAATCTGATACACTTTGTGTTTTATAGGTTAAATCAAAACTTAAAGGTCACCAAAAGCGCGAATCTGGATTAGCTTTTTCTACCAATCTTAACATATTAGTTTCATCAGGAGCTGATGCTCAGGTAATTTTTCTTACAGTTTTCCTTGTCATCTGAGATCATTTAACTATTTTCAATTTGAAAAACATCTAAATCCAGTGTTTGCTTTGAACCTAAACTCAACGAGAAATTGGGAAGGAGCTTCGTTCTCCTACTTCTTCAGTTCCTCCTTGCAGAGACCTCATGTTTCAGCACCCAAGGACCAAACCTTGCGATCTTCTTGCCAAATTGCCTTTATCTATTTAGGGCATTTATTGATAGAGTTTTGTGGGACTTTTGGCGGATAATATTGAGGGCATTTATCTCCTGTGGGAAGTGTTAAGTTTAGCTGTTAAGGCAATTGTGTTGGTTCTTTAGCTTAAAATGTGTGCAAAGCATATAAGCTCATTATCTGTTTGTATATATGCTTCAAAGAATTGTGACAGTTGCATACTGAGGTGAAATGCAGGGTATGTTCAACTTTATTTAGTCAACACTTGATTTCAATTACTCGATTGTGTTAATCTTTACCCATTATGTTGTTGTGAAATGTATCAACAAACTGCATTGCCACTGTAATCGATTTTGTGTCTTTAATCGATTTTGCATTTCCAATCGTTGCATAAGAAGCTTATTGTTTTCACTATTTGCATCCTGTGCTAATTATGCTAGATGTGCGAATCAGATTCTACAGAATCTGACCAACATGCAGGTGCTAATCTTAAACCATATATCACGCATCCACTATTTGAGTCTTGCTTCATGTCTTACATTGTTTCTCCTATTGTGTAGTCTTCGTTCTTATTATTTATTTCCATATTAAAGTTGTGGCTTAGGATTCCATTGGAGAAGTCTGATAATGATGCTGTGAATGGGAACTCTGATCATCTGGTGAGTATTACTTTCGCAATTGCAGTTGAAATCATGTAGCTTACAAATCTACAATTGAAGATGTTTATTTAGTCAAGCTGTTGCAGTTTGAACTTGCTGTATGTGAAATATGCCACTACCCAAAGTTGATCTTGCATATTAGGGGTGGAGAGCTGGAGTGCATGCGTTTTAATTTTCTGATTTGTTTGAACTTAGCATATGCAAATGGAAAGTTATTTTGTCACGGAATTGCTTCCTGTCATCTTGGGGTTATGCCTCTCTCTTATGGCTGGATCATTTGCAGTTTCTTTGCTCCTGTCCAATTAATTTTTGAATCCTGAAGTGTGTTTTTTTTGGCCTAACAAGATTCATTTTTTAATTTTTGAATCCTGAAGGTCTTCAATAACTCATCATTTGTAAGATATGCTACCTAGAGAAGTAATTAGTGTCTGATATAACTGCTCAACCTCCAATTAGCAATCATTGAATTGTATTTGTGTTGGAGTAGGATTTGACAATGAATTCTATGCTTGAATAACTATGCCTGAATGAGTTCTATGCCTGATAGTTAACTATGCCTGAATAATTAGTATTTGTAAGATATGCTATCATTGAATTCTATGTTCAGAGGAGATGTGTGTCACATGTCCATATACGGTGCTTGTGGTTTTGTTAGAAGTTTGCATGTTTTGCTTTGGCGTTACTGGTTCAGCAAGTTAACTTCAACTTTTTATATTGATTATAGTATTGTAAAGTGGTTGGACTTTGTCCCCTAATTTTTATGTCTTTTTGATTGCACATAGTTTATACCTTTTTAGTTTTGCACACGTTACAAGTGTTTCACTTCATGGTTGAATGTATAGTGAGTAACCCCCTTTGTTGTTGCAGCCATTATCTCACTTAAAGAGCAGGTGGAGGGGATACAGGTATTTCACTTTTTTTCAAAATCTTACTGGCAAGGTTGTTATAGCTGTTAGCTTATTAATCATCGCGTACTGAAATTTGCAAGTACAGCAACAGGTTATCTTCGGTAGTGCTGTTTCATAGTGACATAATTTTGGGCCATTATTGAAAAGTGGATCAAAAGTTGGGAAATCTAGCTCTAATGGTAATGGTGACTGACGGGCTGGAAATAGGGCTGTTTCTTCGGTATGTTCTTACCTTGTTTAAGTTATTTTCTTTTTGAACAATAACAAAGATACTGATTTTTTTCATGGTTTAGGTAGAGAGTAACTTCAACAAAGGGTTCAAGGCCAGAATCAATCATGTCTGTTCACGAACCAAATGAGCACCCTTCCCAACATATTTCTTAACAAGTTCACGAAGCAAAATTGTACAAGACTACTTGGCAGTATAAGCATTTTTTGGAGGATTAAATATTTTTGGATGGATGTGTATGGATAACAAATATTAGTAGTTTTATTTGTTGATAGCTGCACATGTATAACAAATAGTTATGTTTCAAATTGTTATGCTAGATGGATGTGACTTGTGAATGAAAACTTAGAATAGTTGTATTGTGTCGAATGTTAATGAATTATGTATTGTGTCGAATGTTAATGATTCAGTTAATTTGAATGATGCTATAAAATTATAGGTTTATTATGGATTGAATGAATTATTAGGAATTACAGGTGTATTGTTTTCCTGCTTTGGCGACCAATTTATTAGTCGCGACAAATAAATAATTTTTTTTCACAAAAAATGACAATTGCCGACCAAGAGTTTTGGTCGCAAAAAATACATCTATTGCCGACCAAAACAGCTCTTGGTCGTGGAAACTCACTTTTGCCGACCAAAAGTTTTGGTCGCGAAAAGTAACAAATGCCGACCAAATTATTTGGTCGTGGAATGTCACAATTGGCGACCAAACATTTTGGTTGTTGAATGTGATAATTGGCGGCCAAACTTTTTGGTTGCGAAATGTGTCAATTGGCGACTAAGATATTTGGTTGGGAAAATATCACTTTTCGCGACCAAAGTATTTTAGCGACAAAATGAATTAGTCGCGGTAATTAAATATTTAGCGACCAAAAATTTAGTCGGCAAATTCAATTTTTCCTGACCAACCAAATTTTTGGTCGCGAATTACTTTTGCCGACCCTCAATTGGCGACCAAAGTAGCGACCAAAAAAATTGGTCGCGGATTACTTTTGCCGACCAAAAATGGGCTTTTAGCGACCAATTTTTTAGTTGCCAAAAGTGTTAATTCTTGTAGTGATTCTAAGAATGAGGAGGAACATAGAGAACACTTGAAAGTTGTATTGCAGACTTTGAGGGAGCAGCAGTTACACGCTAAGTTCAGTAAGTGTCACTTTTGGGAGGAAGAAGTTCGATTGTTCGATTTTTGGGGCATGTTGTATCCAATCAAGGGATAGGGGTAGATCTTGAGAAAGTTGTTGCGGTCAAAGAATGGAAGCAGCCCACGAACCCTACAGAGGTGAGAAGTTTTTTAGGACTAGCCGATTATTACAGGAGATTTATAGAGATGTTTTCCACTGTTGCAGTACCTATGACCAAGTTGACTCGCAAGAATGTGAAGTTCTTATGCACAGATAATTGTGAGAAAGCTTCCAGGAGTTAAAGCAACGGTTAACTACAGCTCCGGTGTTAACTATACCGATACAAAGGGAAAAGTTAGTAGTGTTTACTGATGCGAGTGGAACTGGTTTGGGATGTGTGTTGATGCAGCATCAGAAGGTTGTATCATATGCTTCTTGACAGTTAAAACCTCATGAGAGGCGATACCCTACTCATGACTTAGAGTTGGCAGCAGTTATTTTTACGTTGAAAGTGTGGCGACACTACTTGTTTGGGGAGCACTTTGAGTTGTACACTAATCACATGAGCCTCAAATATCTTTTTTCTCAAAAGGACTTGAACATGAAGCAACAAAGGTGGGTTGAATTCGTCAGTAGTTATGATTTCGAAATCCTTTACCACCCAGGGAAAGGAAATGTGGTCGCAGATGCACTTAGTAGACAACATGGGATTATAGCTTCTTTGATGATTCAAGAATGAAAGTCCTTGGAGTTAATTTCGATGCATGATGTTCAACCTATAGAGAGTGCTGAGAGGGCATAAATTGGTAGTTTGACCGTGCAGCTGACGTTACTGGGTAAAGTTTGTCAGATTTAGAATTTAGATGAGTTTCTCGTTAGCAAGCTTGATGACTTTGTAGTGGATTTGATCGATGATTGTCCTACTGATTGGTCTGTGGACTTAGATGGGGGATTGCGATTCAAGGGCAGGTTGTGTGTACCTAACATTGTTGAATTGAGAAAATAGATTATGGATGATGCCCATAGGTCCCGATATACTATTCACCCTGGTGGGACTAAGATGTATCATGACCTGAAGAGGACATTTTAGTGGGAAAGTATGAAGAAGGATGTAGGAGAGTATGTTTCTCGATGTTATGTGTGCCAACAGGTTAAGGCAGAACACTAATGACCATTTGGACTTTTGCAGCCTCTCGAGATCTCTACTTGGAAATAGGTGTACATCTCTATGGGTTTCGTGGATGGATTGTCGCGGTCTAAGCGAGGTAATGAATCTATTTGGGTGATAGTGGATCGACTCACCAAGTCTGCTCATTTTATTCCAATCAGTGTTTATTGAACTGAGGATAAACTGGCTAGGTTATATATTCGGGAGGTGGTGCGACTTTATGGCGCACCAATTTCTATAGTTTTGGATCATGATCCATTGTTTGTGGCAGAGTTTTGGGAGAGTTTTCAGCATGCTTTGGGTGCTAGGTTAGACCTAAGCACGACTTATCATCCTCAGACGGATGGGCAAACTGAGCGGGTAAATCAGATCTTGGAGGATATATTGAGAGCTTCTGTCCTCGATCTTGGTGGCAGTTGGGAAGAACACTTGCCATTGGTGGAATTTTCTTATAATAATAGCTATCATTCTAGTATTGGGATGGCACCTTTTGAGGCTTTGTATGGGAGGCCATGTCGATCACCTGCTTGTTGGATGGAGGTAGGAGATACACCATTGTTAGAACCAGAGTTGGTGAGAGAGACCACGGAGAAGGTGAACATTATTTGGGAACGTATTAAGACTGCACAGAGTCGTCAGAAGAGTTAAATTGATAGAAAACGTAAGGGGGTTGAGTTGAATGTTGGAGATTTTGTATTTTTGAAGGTCTTGCCAATGAAGGGTATTATGCGGTTCAGAAAGAAGGGAAAGTTGGCACCTAGATTTGTGGGACCATACGAGATCATTGAGAGGATTGGTAATGTGGCTTAGAAATTAGCTCTACCACCTTCTTTAGTTATGATTCACAATGTGTTCCATGTATCTTTATTGCGAAAGTGTGTGCAAGACCCTTCCCAAGTAGCATCACCAGAAGTGTTAGAGATTAGTGACGATCTAACTTATGTGGTGCGACCGATTACTATTCTAGATCAGGATGTAAAGCAGTTGCGGCGCAAGAAAGTAAACTTGGTGAAAGTGTAATGGAGCGAAGATGAGAACGATATCACTTGGGAATTAGAAGAGAAAGATCGTCATATGCACCCGGAACGTTTTGCTTAGTACTCTTTCCTATCGAATCTCGGGACGAGATTCTTTTGAGGTATGTATATTGTAGCGACCCTAATTTTCTTAAGTCATTAGATATTATTATTATTACTTTATTTTTATTTTTGGCTCTATTAATTGTGTGGATACATGAGAATTTAATGTGGTATTTAATTAATTTAACATGTTAGTGAATTACATATAATTAATCTAAATACTTATATTTATATATTTATATATTAAAAAAGAAATTATTGATATAAATTTTATATAAGATATTTATATTTATATATGTGATTTATTTGTATAATATAATATAATAGGAAATTAGGTTATTATATATATAATATAATATAAGTAGTCAACTTGGATTAGAAGTTCATTAGGAAACAAAGAAAGAAAGAAAGAAAGAAAAAAGAGGAGAGCAGCAAGCCCATGAGAGAGAGAGAGAGAGAGTGAGAGAGAGAGAGAGAGTAATCAAAGAAAAATAAAAAGAGTGTGCTGTGTGTGTGGCGTGAGAACAGAGAGACAGCGGTAAAAGGAGAAAGAGGAGAGGGAAGCAAAAGAAAGGGTTAGGGTTTTGTTTTGGTGGCTCCATTAATTCTCTAAGTGATTATTTGATCTTCAAAAAGTATAGTGAGTACAAAACCCACTTCCCTTGATTTATATTTAATTCGTTGTTTTTATTTATTAATTTTTATTTTATTTGATGTTGAATTGATTTCATATTTTCATATGGATGATTGATCGATTTTAATTATTTTGATTAGTTGTGTATGTAAGGTTTAGGGTTTTTAGATGATTGATTGATTTTAACTATTTTGTTTAATTGTGTATGTAAGGTTTAGGGTTTTTAGTTGATTGATTAATTTTAATTATTTTGATTAGTTGTGTATGCAAGGGTTAGGGTTTTTCTATGGATTTATTTTATGGTTGTAATCACATTCATGATTATATGAAATTCAAATTAATTAGGAACCCATAGATAAATTTCATATACTCCACCATGACTCCATGGATTGTTGTTTTATTTGAGTGTTAGTGAGAAAGAGTGCATAAAAAAAAAAAAGAAGTGAGGATTATGAGATTTATTTGAATGCCTTAGGCTTGGCATTGTTATATTTGTTCTCATGAGTGAGATGTTTTGTATATGTATTTTGTTGCCTCGTTCTCATGAGTAGACGAGTGCTTTGATTTACGCGTGTACGTATATGCTAACCATCCGGGGAGTGTGGATCAAACTTGGGACAATATCACCGTGCAAGTTTGGCTTCGGAGCGGTGTTAGATATACGGGAGGCACATGGGATATATGTGTAGGCCGGAAGTGAAGGGCCGAAGTGGTGGAGTTAAGGTACAAAGAATTTAATTATGAGTTTATTGTTATAGTGTGAATTGTATTGATTTGTACATATTGGAAAAAATAATAACTGACCTTGATAAATTATGAAATTTGAGCAAAAGACATGTATACGTGATTCTAGACAACTTTTGTGTTTTAACTTTTTATTAAAAAGATTGATTAGAACTTGTAATTAGATAATATTGGTTATTGTTGTTTTGATTCATTTTAACAATACGGATTTTAGAGGCTGTTTTAACCCACGGAACGAGCTCATTTTTATTGGTTTCGCGTAAACTGAAGTAAAACATTATTATGAACACTTTTTGTGTTTTAAACTTTTTCGATAATAATCATCTTAGGGTAGTTTCTTTTCGTTTTCAGCTTCAGATTTTTCGGTTGAATTCTGTCTAGGTTCTTTTATCAGGTTTTTCTATCAACCTATTTAGTTTCTACTAAATTCATTTGCCTTACCGTTTAGGAAATTTGATTCTGTACAACTTTTGTTCTTTGAGTTTTGGTCAATTCAAATTATTTAAGCATGAAAAGGTGCATTTTTATACTTCTTCAGTAAGTTACTTAGGATTAAGTTATACTAACTTTATTTTTTTTGGCAGAATGGTGTGTTTTACAAACTTTTTTATGCAGGGTTGACCCATCATATTTTTATTTCTATTTTTTTTTATTTTATACTCAATTTATATTTTGTTGTGTACGGGAAAGAAACTAAATGCCATCGTATCTCAGGAAATTACCCAGTCATCTCAGTGCAATTGAAACTACTTGTCTTGTCCCGTAACAAGAATTAAATGTATTTTTTGTTTGTGTCTGGTGGACACGTGGGTGTTAAATCTTGTACTGATACCGGTATACCTGTATACTGACCCGTTTTGTCTGTTGGCAACTCGGGTGCATTCTGTTTAAGCACAGCCAAGCTTTCTTTGCAGGATTAGTTAGGGGTACGGTGGTGATATGGAATAATTATAGTTGTTGGACATGCCTCTTGGATTTCTTTTGTTTTCTTGAGCTTAGGGTTGATATTAGTTTATGTTTTTTTTTTTTTTTTATGACTTTAGTATTGGGATAATTTGGCATGGTTTGTAACCGTACATTATTTAAGTTATTTTGACTATGTATTGTTGCGTTAATGTTGGAGGTATTGGTTAGTTATGAATTTATGGTAGATGGTTTGGTTGGTGTTTAGTTTTTTTTTTTTTTTTTTTTTCACCCATAGGATTTGGATGATGGAATATTAATTGGGGTTTGATCCTAATTTAATATTTAAGTGTCCAAATTTTGGGGTGTAATAACCCCTTTGCCAATATGAGCCCATAAACCTCCAATCCTACCTGATCCCCAGGTAGGACTTTCAACCAGCTTCACAGGACTCTATCTCGAGCCATCCAAGTGTTAATAAAAAAGGGGCATCTGAAACCCCTCGACCCTCGGCCACCTCCGGACTGTCTTCCACCTAGGCACGATCCCACCAAGTATTGTACCTTCTATCAACAACATGCCCACGAAACAGACAGGTGTAGACGTCCCCGAACGCCCCGGGAGGGTGAGCTCCCGTTCCGTTCATTTGGGGTCACTACAGCTCAGGACTCTCAAATTGTTACGGTTCTAAGTCTGAACCAAAGAGTCTAAATCCGGCAAATCGTTTTGAGAAAACAGATTTTTTTGAAAGAAGTGCCAAACATGGACTGCTTTGCCAGATACAGAGTCGCCACCTAAATATTTTATTTTGGGGGAAATTTAGGAAACCCTGACTCGTTTGCCTAAGGCCACGTGTTCGTCATCACCAAAGCTGCCTCGGCTCGGGAACTTGGGTACGATTGGGGAAGGTCACTTTGTGAGCACCCCCGCTCGCTCGATCAAAGATCGGCCTCTACTAACCATGATATCAAATTTTGAAAACATTGTGTGTTCTTATTCCGGTTATTAGCCTAGATTTACTATGTGATGCGCACAACATACAAGTATAGACCGGGTCGCCTGAATTGGAACAAAACATTTCGTATTTGTTTTTGAAAGGTGGTTTGCTACTCGCAAGTAGGCTTAAAATGCAGATTTTGCCACCCTCAGGTGGGCTTAAGAAAAGATGGTTTTGCCACTATCTAGTGGGCTTAAAACACACATTTGATGATTTGTTCCAATCAAAACAACCCAACCTTCACCCACAGGCATTCAAGACAGTTATATCACATAAGCAAATAGCCTCATGGTAAGCATGCTATTCATGGCAGTCACTCACACGCATGTAAGGATGCTAAAGCATAAAACTTACAGAGTACTCCAAGCCAAAACAAAAGCTAATTAGAAATCCATGCATGATCCTAAATATGCTGAAATGACTAATGCAACACATGCAAGAATGCAACTATAGCAGGCTCGGCTATTCTAAACATGGCATATGAAATGCTATAGCTAACATGTATTCAACTTGGAATTGAAAATACAATGCAGTTAGTATGATGCGCCGAGCCCGATGCATGCAAAACAGATGAATGATGCAAACATGCTATCATACTGTATGCTAATTTAAACATGCCCTAATCTAACCATCATAAGCAGGTAAATAAAAGGGAAGAAAGACGTGGGGTTGGAAGACATACGTCACACTCACCCACACTTATTACAATTATGCCCTCGCACAGAGGGTCCGAATAAATAATGTACAGTTCCAAATAAAAGAATAGTACAGTCCAAATAAATATTACAGTCCAAATATGTACAAGTTCCTAATTAATTAACAAATTAACTAAGAAAATATATAAACTGACATGCAAGCTAGGGACTACCCTGATTCCATTCCGGATGATGAATGATGCATGCTCGGGTTGCCTTTGCGCGGAAATCCATGACGATGCCCCAATTAGCCTCTGTTTGCACCTGTTCTTGAAATGCGTGCCAAGCCTCGGAAGACCGCTAATTCTCGATTTGCTGCAACAGAGAGCAGGAAAGGGGCATAGCAATGTATTTTCACAAATGTATGCATGCCTCGATCCTCATGCCACCAATCACGCATCTCGATGCATGATGGCCGAGGGGTCGAATTGCACAATTCAATATAGGATGAATGCGCATGAAAACAAAACAAAACCTAACTCCATCATGGATAATCCGGAGTGTCGGTGACTGGGGGAATTGAGACACGTTCCGTCACTCGGAGTATGAAACGCACCTCGTTTCCCGTGCCCGGGCTAACTCCTATCCCGAACACGATGCAATATGCATGACATGCATGAAATGCAACTAAGATACAATCCTAACATACACAATGTTATGAAATGGCATACGCGATGCATGAGGTAATCCTGGTATACACAATGCGCTAACATACGGCCTAGCATACACAATGCTATGAAATGAGATGGCATACACAATGCAATATGGGCTTACGCCAACATGAGTGGACCTCAGCCACACTCACATAGGAGGCCATCGGATGAAAAAGAAACAACTCGAGACGCGTGCACGCGTGCACGCAAATCGAGGACCGAACTTACGGCACGGAATGCCACTCTAACAAGACATGGAAATACATGGAATATGGCACACTATAATGCAAAAATCAGAGGTAAAATGAGATGCAAAACAGCCCCGAAACCCGGTAAAATGAAACCCGATGCATGGAACGAGCCCCGAAACATGGATTTTGGTGCATGAAATGGCTTATAACTATACAATACAAACATAATTTGAACATGAGATAAAAATACAGAAGAAATGCAGCCCCTAGAGAAGAATTTTTACATTTTAAAGCATGGCCAAATAGTGAACACAAGTTGGGCTAAATTAGCATACAAAAGTGGCTCCACAAGGGAGGCAATGAAGCAAGTGGTAGATGCAAAGCCCAAACAGAAAAAGACCCTTCTACAACACTGAAGAGGGACCAAAAATATGACTACTTACAGTTTATGAAAGCCCCCAAAACAGCATACAAACATACTCAAAATGCCATGCAAGGTAGGGCCCAAAACAGGTTATAACACAAAGTATACAAAGCATGCCTGAAACACGAAAAGAATCTTAATGAAACGTGACAAGGGGGTCAAAATATGTCCACTTTCAGTTCGGACCAAGGTCCAAAAACAGAAGAAAAATAGGCTAAAAAAAATCATGCAAAATGAGGCAAAAACATGGATTTCAAAGCAAGTAGCACATGGGGTATCTAAACAGTGATGAGCCCTTCTTCAATGTTTAATAAGGGCTCAAAATAATCTCACTTACAGTTATTAACACGCCCCAAAACAGATTAAATATACGCCAAAAATAACATGCAAGATTAGGGCCTAAAGAAGAGATAAAGAAGGAGGTTCAAGATGGGGACCTCAAATGACAAAATTCCCTTAATGAAACATGAAATAGAGCTCAAATAAAGGGTACTTTGAGTTTTGGTCGGAGCTCAAAACAGTAAGCAAAATAACTAAAAAAAGATACAAAAAAAGGCCAAAAAGAGGGGAAAGGGTGCTTACCCTTGTAGACCAGTCTTTAACAACTTCTTGGACCAAATTTGTTGCCTCCTAGCCTCTGAGAAGACCTCCAAGCTGCTGTAAATGGAAGTGGTGGAGTGGTGCTAGGTGATGGTATGAAAGTGGGGTAGGATTTGGGTGTTTTTTGAAGGAAATGAGAGAGATGGAGGGAGATATGCATGCAAGAGCCCCTAAGCAAATTTTTTTCAACCCAAAACCAGAGCTGGATGCTTGTTATATAGGCAAAAGGAGGGGAGAAAGAGGGGGAAAAATGGGGGGGGGGGAAAACATTCAAGTTTCCCCCAAAAAATTTGGCCCTCCGGATACAAAATTTGGGGGGTCAAAGAGGTCAGTTCTGAACTAAGCAGGGTGCAAGGATCAAGGCCGGCCAGGTGTTGGAGCTTCAGGTGGCCGGCCGGCCACCCCCCATGGCCGGCCGGCCAGGGGTCAAAAGGGCCAAGGTTTGAAGAAAGTGACCCTAGGGTGGTCAACATTGGCTTGGAAGTGAGAAAAACGGGCGTCGGAGGGCGCCGAAGGAATATAACTGGTTGCTAAAACAATTGCTGGCCTCCCACCCTTCTACGGCTTTCCTGGTGATGAAACAGAGGTACCTGCCAAAACTGAACGAAAACCGATGCAAAATGAATGTTCGGGGGCCAGAACGCGCAGTTCGGGGCCCCGAAAACTGCCTGTTAAGCACCGAAAGTGGCATTCGACCACGAAGTGGGTCTCTCAGACCTCAGTGTCCCTCAAAAGGGAGTAAATAAGACGCATGCCAAAAACCGGAGCAATCGGAGATAGTTAGGCGGTCTCGAACTGAGCCACACGGCCTGACGGCTCCGAAAAACCGGGAACCGGGCTCCGAAATGGGCAAAATGGCCTACAGCCACAAAATGTAGCCCACGGCCACTGAGAGATGGTCTACGGGACCTCTCCCTCCCCTCAGGAAAAGAAACAGAGCAAATCGAGCGTGCTTCGCAAACCGAGGCAAAGCACAAAAGAGTCCGGACGTCCGAAGGCAAGGCTCGCAGCTGAGACTCTGAAACTTTTGGACGAGCACAATATGCAGTATCACCAAGCGCTCAACTGGTGACGTCTGAGTCTCAAGGTCGGTCAAAAATGGGGTGTTTATAGTTGCCCCTCTTTGACAGAACTCGGAAGTCACAAGTGACGGGAGTGAATGTCAAAGCCCAGAGACGACCCATTTTTGACAAGGCCGAAGACTTAGACAAACGTACAAGATAAACAGAGATGTGCCCGCAGGCATGCCCGTAGGCAAGGGGGCAAAATGCAAAGCGATATGCATAGAGCCGGAGGTAACTCAATGATCATGCAAATGCAGCAAGCTGTAATGAAGCAAGTATTCGCAAATAGATACAACAGTTTTAAGCAAGAATGCAAAGCAACAACTACATTTCATGCAGTTAAGAATGCAGAGAATTGTTCAATTCTCGTCGCGTCTCACACAGAGAAGATACGATACCTGCGCGATTCGTCTGGTCCCACCAGTCTCAAATGAACCGTACATACAATATCGTGCCTGCAAAAGAGAGAAATTCAACAAGCACAATATGCTAACAACATATATTCAATGTGATTCCGAAAGTTTGACACACGCAGTGCCAGCGAGTGAATGCATCGCGATGCGAGAAAGGAACGTGCGTGACAACGCATGCTCAAGCATAGAGGTATGGCAATATCAAGAAATGTGCATAATAATGCAAGTATGCTCATGAGAATGCAAGTTATGTGCATGATAGTGCAAAACGAGCATAAATCAAGGTGCCCGTTTGTTACGAAATAACGAGCAAGGAAACGCGTGTTTCGGCGAAGGCGACTCGATCACGGCCTCCGATTCACTTCCTGGAAAGGCTACAACACATTCAAAAAGGATAAATTTTGATTTCGATGAATAATGATGAGACACATGTCAGAACTTGAAGCTGAAGTTCCGGCGGAGGAATTTCGCGACAGAAAGTGCACTTTTCTTGAACTTTTTCAGGTCCCGGGAACTCTGATCTTCCTCAAAATTTGCAGAGAGCTAGGTGAGCATGTGGGGGATACCACCGGCCAGTTATTTTCCCAAGGGGAAGCCACCGGCCACTTTTCAAAAAGAGAATGGCCGGCCAGCCAGAAAAGGTGGCCGGCTGGCCACCTGCCCAAATCCGCGGGCAAATTGGTCTTTTCACCTTCTTTTCTTTATATTCTCTCACCCAAACACTTCGAGCTCATAACCTCAGCCACGAAATCTTCTCCTATTGCTTCCCAAACCATTTTCTCCCTCAGATCTGAGCTTTATACGCATTTTCCAACGCCCCACGCAAGTTGTTTTCGCGAAAACATTCAGTTTCAAGCACTTTGAACCGATTAAATTTTGGTTTCGGGGCTTCTTTTCTCATTTTCGCCACTTGAGGTGAGTTTGTCTCAATATTTGGAAGATTTTCTCGGGGGTTGGCTTTTGTTGACTTTTTCATTTCCCGAGAGTTGACTTTTGTTGACTTTTTCCAATTTTGGCTCATTTTTGCTCATTTTTGCTCCTTTTGTAGATTTTCCGAAATGGCGGGTAATTTTCCTCATGGTGGAGGCTCTCCGAGCGCCAGGGATGATTTTGATGTCATGACTTTGCCTCCGAGGGTTCGACCCTTTATTCCCGAGAGGTATGCCCCGCCGGCACATGTTCTTCCCCGGGCCATTTTTCGTCACTTTACTGATTTTGATGATCGAGCACCTGGAGATCTACTTCTGCGAGAGCTAGAGCATCACCTCTCCTATGAGGCACGAGAGGTATTTACTTCATTTTCTGCATTTTTCGTGCATTTCGTGCCTTTGCCATGCATGAACACACAGTTTAGCCTATGACATAGTACTTTGTTTGTATCCTGAACATGTGGCTTAAATACTTGAATTTCTGAACACTCGGCTCATTAATTGATTGCGAACACACGACACACATTAGTTAAGAAGTGAACACGCGGCTCAAACACTGATTTGTCGAACACACAACCCTAATTTGAAGGTGAACACACAGCACACACTGACTAAGAGTAGAACACGTAGCCCAAACTCTGATTCTCTGAACACGCAGCTCAAATTGATGGTGAAGACATGGCACACACTGATTTTGAACACACAGCCCAAACATTAATTCTCTGAACACACAGCCCAAATTGATGGTGAACGCACAGCCCACACTGATCGAGAGTAGAACACGCAGCCCAAACTCTGATTTTCTGAACACACAGCCCAAATTGAAGGTGAACACACAGCCCACACTGATTGAGAGTAGAACACACAGCCCAAACTCTGATTTTCTGAACACGCGGCCCAAGTCGAAGGTGAACACACAGCCCACACTGATTGAGAGTAGAACACACAGCCCAAACTCTGATTTTCTGAACACGCAGCCCAAGTCGAAGGGGAACACACATCCCACACTGATTGAGAGTAGAACACACAGCCCAAACTCTGATTTTCTGAACACGCAGCCCAAGTTGAAGGTGAACACACAGCCCACACTGATTGAGAGTAGAACATACAGCCCAAACTCTGATTTTCTGAACACGCAGCCCAAGTTGAAGGTGAACACACAGCCCACACTGATTGAGAGTAGAACACACAGCCCAAACTCTGATTTTCTGAACACGCAGCCCAAGTCGAAGGTGAACACACAGCCCACACTGATTGAGAGTAGAACACACAGCCCTAACTCTGATTTTCTGAACGCGCAACCCAGATTGAAGGTGAACACACAGCCCAAACTCTGATTTTCTGAACACACAGCCCAAATTGAAGGTGAACACACAGCCCACACTGATTGAGAGTAGAACACGCAGTTCGCATACTTTTCTTCGCACGCAGCCTATTTACTTGCACACAGCTTACTCATTTCATTGGCACACAGCTCATTCATTTTTATACTTACACATGTATTCATTCTGAATGCAGGTTGGTTCTCGCACTGTGCGGTGATATGGCTCCACCGCTGCGAGAGATTGGTATGTTGAGTTCCCGGAGGCTGTCCGGGATTTAGTAGATCTGGCGAGGTTCGGGGCCTTCTGCGTTGGGTTATCGCGTTGTCTTGCCAGGAGGACACTGATGGCAGATTTGGTGGAGAGATGGTGGGACACCACCAACTCCTTTCATTTTTCCGCCACTGGGGATTTGACTATGACCCCGCTGGATTTTGTTGTATTGGCTGGCCTGGACATAGGAGGTTGGCCCATTCCTTACGACGAGGACATGGGCGAATGGGAGGCCGCTTGGATACATTTGCTGGGGGCCCGCCCGCCTGTTGACAGAGCTTCCGGGAGAGTCTGATACACTTGGTTCTCTTCCCATTTTCGGAGGGGGGAGATGGAGCCCGGGACTCCTGAGGAGGCAGAGCAGTATGCCCGTGGTTTTCTTATGTTCCTCTTCGGGACTACTCTGTTTTCCGATAGAGGGAACACGGTTGGCCTGTATCTATTGAGCGCTCTGGTTGACGTATCACAGGTCGGTCGGTATGACTGGGGTGGCACCGGCCTGGCTACCCTTTACTGTTACATGAGCGCGACCTCCCGCGGGCAAGGAGACTTACTTGGCGGTTATTGGAGAGCCTGGGAGGTACTTTCTGTCATCTTGATTTACATTTCTGCTCCTCATTACTTGTACATTGCACACATAACGCACTTTATAGTCTGTATTTTGCCCTCAGCACTTTGTATTTACATTCTGCACTGCTTTTCTCAGTTATGGGTCTACGTATATTTCCCGGCGTTAGCCCCAGAGTTGGAGGTGTCAGGGCCCCTCATGACCCCGTACTCACTGGTGTTCGAGGGCCAGCACCGGCCGAGACCCCGAGAGACTCTCTTTTATCTACGGCAGTATTTTGACTCTGTGCGAACGACGGAGGTATTTCAAAACTCTCAGTCCCTTCCATTTTCATCTTTGATTTGCCCCGCATATTCCCGATTTCTGATTGGTTTATGCACTTGTTATCCACAGATTACATGGCAGCCCTGGGCACCCTTGGGCGATGGTCTCCGATTTTAGTATGCCGGAGGATCGGGCACCTCCCAGTACAGGATCCTGCTCGAAGGACCGGTTGGTAGAGCATGGTTTCTGGGGGAACGCTTTTTGCGTCAGGTATGGGGGTACATTTCTCAGGACCCTCCCGCAGCACCCCCAGTCAGTATGCGGATTGCTGATAGGCTCTCTTCCTAGGATGTAGTCAGTGCTATGCTGGGTACTGAAGCTTTGCTACATCTCGAGGAGGGGGATTACGCCACTTACCGTCATACATACCTGATGCCTCCATTGACGGGAGTTCGCACCCCGATGATGAGGTCCGCTGGTATGCTATCCTCGAGCCAGGCCCGGGCTCGGGCTGCAGACGCCCCTTCCACCAGCAGGGCTGGTACATTGAGAGGTGGGGGTAGATCGGTTCCTCCGATTCCTCCGACTCCTCCTCATCCTGGGTGGCCGGATATGCCGACTGAGCTGATGAGGTGGTAGTTTGGGACTACCTCTCTGATTCCGATTCCGATTGAGCCTCCGATGCCCGGTCATCGATATGTCGTTGATCCCGACTCACCGCTGGTATGTTCTACTGCTTTTCATCTATCATTCAAATGCTTAGACACTCCTTTATTTGTTGATGATTTGAGCTTGTATTTGCAGCCACCCAGAGAGTACATGGAGGAGGTGATCGGATTGGTGGCCTCCCTCGAGGGCATGGTCTTGCGGAGGAAGGCACAGTTGTCTATCATGGGCTTTCAGGTACCCTTCAGTTTTCTGGCATTTATCATACTTCTGATGACATGTTGATTTCTACTGCATTGATAGGCTATTTGTGTAGAGCACATCTGACACATACCCCGCTTGTACACTGTGTTTACATGCACCCACTTCATGTAGTTTTTGCTTGCATCTGCATCTGATGTACATGTTTGGACTGATGTATTTAATTTGAACTCTTTGTTCTCAGATGCCTCTGGTATATGCTCAGCCGCAGGCCGGGCCACCTGGGCCTTCTCGGGGAGCTGGGCCATCTGGGCCTTTTCACGGACCTGGGCCATCCAGGCTTTCCCGAGGAGCTGGGCCATCCAGGCCTTTCCGAGGAGCTCGAGGAGGGTCCTCTCGCAGACGCAGGGCACATGTTATAGAGGCGGAGCCCGATGAGGAGGAGGAGGAGGAGTTTACAGACCGTCAGTCAGAGACATCTACTGAGGAGGGGGACTCCGGTCTTGGTTCCGGGAGTGGAGGCGAGGCTGAGGGGGATCCTGAGGATGACAGCTCCGACCCGGATGATGATGGTGGTGTAGAGGTTGTCCCGCAGAAGAGGATGAGGAGGGCCTCTCATTCCCGCTCCCGAGGGCATTGATGCTGCTGTTTCCTGCTTTATTTTCCTTTTTGCTAGTAGTTTGTAGCACTTTGCATATTGTTAGGCAGCTTTATTTTCTGTAAAACTTATACCTTTGTTTGTTGTAAAACATGATGGAATGAAACAGCTTTTGAAAAGGTGTTTGTATTTTAAACTTTTAGCATCGTATCGCATCATTTTATTTTGCACAAAAATAAAATTGAATGGGAATGTGCATTGTGTAATCACCAAGTCAGGTAGTGAACCGACGCAACAAACTAAGCAACTCAACTTACTAAGATATAACAGAACCCTAGCAAGTTTACAACTCGATAATCAAAATGCAATAATGTTGACAATTCGATAAACAAGACTTAAACAAAAAAGCTTAAACAAAGAGTAACAACTCAAAAACGCGAAATACGACAGCTCGACAAACAACTCGATAAGCAAAACGACAACTCGATAAACAAAACAACAACTCGATAAACAAGACTTAACAAAACGAAGTGTACTTCGGACGATCTGGGCAACGGAACGCATCCAAAACAGAGGGAAATAGGGGCCTTCGGTACATCCGTTGCATGGAAATGCTTGAAACTTTCTCTCGGAGGGTAAAACAGGGCCAAAGGCATACATTGGAGCATGGCCGGCCACTTTTGGGAGCCGGCCGGCCAGTTTTTTTTTTTTTTTTTGCAGAGAGGGGGCCACCGGCCATTTTTGTAACAAGAAGTGGCCGGCCTGCCAGAAAAAGTGGCCGGCCGGCCACTTATCCCTGCAGCCGCCCAATTTTTGACACTTGTCCTCCTGAATAGTGTTTTTCCCTCTTTAAAAGCCTTAGCTCCGTGCTTTGATTCAATTCATCTTAGTTTTGCACAAAGATGGAGGCGTTTCTCGTTGAAAATCTCACAGCTTGGATCGCTTTTCTAGATGGCTCGGAAAAGTTAAACTTCCGGGGATTCGGCTTGAACGCACTATTCACGCTGAGCCGCACTCCGCTGCATCTCCCTTTCCTCCATGCCGCGGTGAGGTTTTGGAACCCGGTGACGCACGTCTTTAGCTTCGGCGGTCAAGAGGTATGTCCAACTTTTGAAGATTTTCAAGTTTTGATGGAATCTGAAAGTCATGAAGAGATCTTGCCCTAGTTCCGCTTTGGTCACGCCCAAGCTTTAGGGTGAATGTGTGGACTTACCGCGCATGATGCTCGGTCTCTGATCTGTAATGGGGAACTGGATATCCTTGGTTTGATCCATCGCTTTTCTGACGCCGGTGACCGCAGCAACCATTATTGGCAAGGTTTCCGGCAACACGCCCTTTGCTTGTGCTTGTTGTCTCACTTTCTGCTTTCCCCGGGCTTCGGTGGAGCTAGCATTCATTTGATTGATGTTACTCAAGGCTTGAGGGAAGGAAAGAGCTGCATCGCCATGACCTTGGCCGAGACGCTGATGGGCTTGGATTCTGTCTATTGCCAGGAGACGACTAGATTTGCTGGGAGTCCACTGCTGCTGCAGGTAATGTTTCCCACCAATCTTACATATGTATTTGCTCACATCACTCGGCCCTCAGGCTCGGTTTTTTTCTTCTCACAAAACCCTTTTCTCACTTTTCTCTCATCGTACACCTCTCTATTCTTTATTCTCTCATTTTTCATCCCTCCCCCAGGTATGGTTAATGGACAAATTGCAGGTTGTGGACTCTTGCCCGGCCTACTCGACTCGAGGCTATTTCTTTCGACAGCGCCTAGTCGATGCCCCTGACGAAGGGTGGTGGTTTGACTGGATGTGCAATTTGTTCGCAGATCGCATTGCTTGGCGTTTTCTTTGGCTCAACCTCCCGGCAATGAGCTATAGCATGTCCCGGCTAATCGGGATCCAGTTGATTGGTCTGACCCACTGTGTGTTCTACTTTCCATTCTGGTTCCTGCGCCAGTTCGGTCATGATCAGATTTGCTCACCAGAAGAGATTGAGTACCCAGCTGCTTTCCCGGTCCGAGGTGCACAGCTTGCCCGATACGCCACGGCATGGAGGACTAGAGAGCTCTTGGCTCCTGCTCCCACTTTCAATTGCACTTTGTCTGACAAGTGCTTGGATTGGCTCAACGCGGAGGCACAGGTTGGGCCTAGCTTGGCGTCAGAGGCTTCGACCAGCTCTGGGAGGGGGCGCAGGGATACTTGACTTGACTATGCCCCAGATTTATTGCTTTATTAGTACTTTCAAGTTTTGTTTATGAATGTAATAAAAAGCAACTTTGATTGTATGCAAGAGCAGGAGAACTCTGTTTTGAAATCAATGAAATTGAAGGTTGTGGTACTGAAAATTTTCCGCTTTGGTCCAAAAATAGTCTTAGTTGTAAAGAGATTAATTTGAACAAAGTCAACTTTTACAAAAACTTTTCAAAACCATTTTCGATATGGATCAGAACTGGACACGCCTAAGATCTGTCACTGAGATGCACAACCCCGGATCCTTGCAACTGGAAAGTTGCCCCTAGTTTGAAGAGTACCGCGGCGCTGCATGGCAACAGAAAGTTGCCCCTAGTCTGAATAGCTCTGCACCGTCGTGGCAACGGAAAGTTGCCCCTAGTCTGAGTAGCTCTGTACTGGAGATCGCGATAAACGCTGATGGATAAAGATGACCGAGATGGTCAAAATGGACAAAGTTGATCGGGGAAAAGTTTATGGCTGAACTTCAGGGTGAAGCTGCCTACGTATCCCAAAGATGGAAATCAAGCCTTACATAGTTCAGGCTTAGGTTCACTCGGGTATTTTCACTCTCCTTTTACGCTCTAACTTTTGCCAAGGTCGCCCTTTGCGGGTTTTCAACCTTGCGAGCTCAGTTTTTATATTTTCCAATTTTTTGTGCTCTAACTTTTGCCTAGGTCGCCCTTTCGGGTTTTCGGCCTAGCGAGCCTCTCAGGGGTAGTATTTCTTCAACTTGTCCATGTTGATCGGTTGGGAAAACTCTAGGCCATCTAGATCCATTAGAACCATAGCTCCACCTGACCAGATAGCTTTGATGATGTAGGGACCGGTCCAATTGGGTTTGAACTTGCCCCTTGGGTCGTGGATGGGAGCTCGATTGCCCTTGAGCACCAAATCTCCTTCTTTTAGGTTCCTGGACTTAACCTTCTTGTTGAAAGCCCGAGCAATTCTGCGTTATAGCCTTGAATATGGTACAGTGCTTTCAGTTTTCTTTCGTCAAAAAGCATGAGTTCCTCAAATCTGCTCTGCTGCCAATCTGCCTCGGCCATTTGACACTCAGCCAATACTTGTAACGACGGAACCTCAATCTCGATAGGTAGAACGATCTCCATCCCATAAACCAATGAATACGGAGTCGCTCCGGTAGAAGTTCTGATTGAAGTCCTGTAGCCCCACAGAGCAAATGGCAGCTTATCTGGCCAATCCCGGTAGGTTTCCACCATCTTCTGCAGTATGTGTTTGATATTCTTGTTGGCGGCCTCGACTGCTCCGTTGGTTTGCGGCCGATATGTAGATGACTTATGGAAAGCCACGTTGTATTTCTCCAACAAGTTTGTCACTTCCTTCTTGAAGTGGGAACCATTATCTGAAATTATCTCGTTTGGGACCCCATAGTGACAAATGATGTTGTTTCTAATAAACTTTGCAACGTGTGATGCCTTCAACACCGCATATGATTGGGCCTCGACCCACTTCGTGAAATAATCTATCGCAACTAGGATGAACTCATGCCCATTCGACCCTTTCGGAGTGACAGCCCCAATCACATCGATTCCCCAAATTGAAAATGGCCATGGCGAAGTCATGTTGTATAGCTTTGACGGCGGGATGTTCATGCGGTTTGCATGAATCTGACACTTGTGGCATCGCCGAACAAAACTAATACAATCTTCCTCCATGGTGGACCAGTAATAACCCTGTTTGAGGATCTTCCGTGCTAGCATTACTCCGTTCATATGCGCGCCGCATTTTCCTCCATGGATGGCCTCCATCAGGCGCTTCGATTCTTCGGCTTCAACACACAGCTTGTGCATTCCCAGATGACCTCTTTTATATAGCTTACCCCCACAGATGATGAACTGGACGGCCATTCTTCTGATTGCCCTCTTATCCTTGGCATTTACCCCTGGCGGGTATGATTCCTTTTCCAAGAAATTCCAAATGTCAAAATACCAGGGGTTTTCGTCCTGAACCTCGTCTATAGCGGCGATCGACTCGTAGGCTGGCGCAAATTTCTGGTCAATGACGACTGGACGCATCCGGATTCCAAATGGGATGTCTATCATGGAAGATAGAGTTGCTAAAGAATCTGCGAACCTGTTGTTCTCTCTTGGAAGATGAGCAAAGTTTAGCTTTTCAAACCGAGGAATTAGCAAGTCCAAGGTCTGGTGGTACATCATCATCTTTTCTTCTTTGACTTTTCAGTCTCCGTTTGCCTGAGATACAACAAGGTTTGAATCCCCGATGACGTCCAAACGTCTTGCCCCTAGTTCTAGGGCCGCTTCTAGACCGGCAATGCACGCCTTATATTCTGCTTCGTTGTTCGAGACTTTGAACCGGAGTTTGAAGGCTAGAGGGATACAGGAATTGTCGGGTGCTATCAGCAACACCCCTATCCCATACCCGTATTGATTTGACGCTCCGTCAAAGTACATCGTCCAATATTCGTCATCGATGTGCAAAATGGCTTCATCTAGGAATAGGTACTCCACTGCTTTACCTTCTTCGACTGGATGGTCGGCCAAGAACTCTGTCACTGCTCTTCCTTTGACTGACTTGCGTGACACATATTTCAGATCGAATTCGGAGAGCAACAGCAACCAACGAGCCAGCCTACGCCTAAGTGCCGGTTTCTCGAAAAGGTATTTGATGGGATCCAGTTGTGAAACCAACATTACTGAGTGAGCTAACAAGTAGTGCCGCAGCTTCCTGGTAGCCCATACCAAAGCTAAGCAAGCCTTCTCGAGCGGAGTGTAGCGGGTCTCGTAGTCCAACATCTTCTTGCTCAGATAGTAGATGGCCTTCTCCACCTTATCCTCCGATTCTTGTGCGAGCATGCAGCCCATTGTAGTTTCGGTCACTGAAAGGTACAATATCAACGGTTTCCCCGGCTCTGGTGGCGACAACACGGGCGGGTTCTGTAAATATTCTTTGATTTGCTCAAAAGCAGCTTGGCATCGGCCATCCCATTGGAACTTCTTGCCTTTCTTCAGGAGACCAAAAAGTGGTTCACAAGTCAAGGTTAATTTTGAGATAAACCGTCTTATGAATTGCACTTTACCCAGAAAGCCTCGCACCTCCTTTTCAGTCCTTGGTGGTGGCATTTCTAAGATGGCCTTGATCTTTGAAGGGTCGACCTCGATGCCCCTTTGTGTAATTAGCAACCCCAGCATTTTTCCCGCTGTAACACCAAACGTACACTTCTGAGGGTTTAGCCGCAACCGAAATTCTCTGATCCTTTGAAAGAACTTTTGTAAGGCGGTGTAGTGGCCCTCTCTTTCTTTGGACTTGACAATCATGTCGTCCACGTACACCTCAACCTCCTTGTGGATCATGTCGTGCAATATTGTGGTCGCGGCCCGTTGATAAGTAGCTCCGGAATTCTTTAACCCAAATGGCATTACACTGTAGCAGTATGTTCCCCACGGGGTGGTGAATGCAGTCTTTTCTCTATCTTCTGGTGCCATTACTATCTGATTGTACCCTGAGAAGCCATCCATGAATGAGAGCAAAGCATGCCCTGCTGTGAAGTCCACCAACTCATCGATATGCGGTAAGGGAAAGTCGTCCTTCGGACTAGCTCTGTTCAAATCCCTGAAATCCACACATACCCGGATCCTGCCATCCTTCTTCGGCACTGGAACGATGTTGGCCAACCAAGTCGGGTATTCGGATACCAGTAGGGAGCCTGCGTCGATCTGCTTGGTGACCTCTTCTTTAATCTTGAGAGCCCAGTCCGGGCGGATCCTTCTGAGTTTCTGCTTGACAGGTCGGGCTTCGGGGTCAAGGGGGATCCGGTGCTGTACAATCTCAGGATCGATCCCAGGCATGTCTTCGTAGGACCACGCGAAAACATCTTTGAAATCTTTTAATAAAGCGACTAAGCGCTCGCATTCCTCCGAAGACAGCGTGGACCCGATCTGGACCAGCCGCGGGTCCTCCTCAGTACCAATGTTCACGGTAATGATTTCATCCGTTAAGGGTTTGACAAATCTCTTCTGCTCTTGCTCAATTAAACGTTACAAAACTGGAGGAATTTCGTCCTCGTCGTTTTCATCAAAATATTGAAAGTCTGAGTTTATGCAATAAATTAAGGGCACATAAAAGTACTCAGAAACCACAGTTACTTGATTCTCATTAAGCTCATCCAAATCGTCCGAATTCTCGGTTACAACAGACTCAAATGAGAAAGAAAAAGACGACCTGGACATAACTGTGGCATCCGGGTTATCATCCCCAGGATTACCAGACTCAGACTCAGTCGAGCTGGAACCTGATTCCGACTCACAGGACTCGGTGGAATCAGATTCCGGCTCACTACCTGACCCGGTGTTGCTGGACAAAAATCCCTCCTCATACTGCCAAGTGAGAGAGGGTGCGATAGATGCATCCAAGATAGTCGCTGGAAGGCCCGCAGCTGTTTCATCTCCAATCATAGAAACCGAGGAGTTATCCCCCAAGCACTTTTGGTCGATCGAAGGATCTGAAAGTAGACACGCCAGTGCTACCCCCATCTCAAGTTCAGTGCT
This sequence comes from Camellia sinensis, assembly GCF_055761805.1. NCBI lineage: Eukaryota > Viridiplantae > Streptophyta > Magnoliopsida > Ericales > Theaceae > Camellia > Camellia sinensis. Next base: position 23,881,274 of record NC_138964.1, on the reverse strand, counting down.
CTCAGAATCCACTGCCTTACACTGCTCAACCTCAGCTGATGGGTCTGTCTGCTCTTCGGCAACGTCATCCCCGGGTAGTTGCAAGTCGAAGAAGATCTCGAAACCATGCACGCGCTTCCTCTCCGCGTTCAGCCATGGTTCTGGGAAGCCGCAAAACGGAAAGTCCTCCCCCTCCCGGACGAAGCGTCCGTTTAGGGTACCCTGAATGGGCCTATGCATTAATTCGAAAGGCTTCCCAGCCTTCTTTGCTCTGGCTCTTCCGACCATCTTTTTACCCTTCCTCACCCAGTCCTCTTTGGTGGGCAGATAACCCAATCCAAAGGTGTGAGGGTTGTGTGGCACTTCGGCCAATGCCGCGACGCCTCTCCGGCCGCTCCTTCCCAATCCCATTCCGGGAATGTGTTGTAACTTGTTCATGAGGTAGACTGATTGAGCGCTGACGTACACCCCCTCATTCACAGCCATAACATTCTGTACCAGTCGAGCCTCAGCCAAAGTGAACCCTGACAAGAACACATCCTCAGTGCCATGCTCGATTTCCAATACTGGTGTGGACACTTCCGGCGGCGGATGGATTGATGAATTCCCAAAGACAATAGCTACCCCCTTCCCGTGAGGATACTTCAGCATCTGATGTAGAGTGGAAGAGACTGCCTTGACCTGGTGCAACCACGGTCGCCCCAAAAGTTGGTTAAAGGTTGCGGGAACGTCCAAGACATGGAATTCAATGTTGTGTTGTCCTGGACCAACCTTGGTTTGAATTTTGACAGTCCCCATCACTTCCCTGCTAGTGGTATCGTATGCTCTGATCACTTGAGTAGTTGGGACGAAGTCCGCGGGCTTCAACCCGATTGCATACGCTGTTCTAGTCGGGCAGACATTGATAGCGGACCCGGTATCAACAAGTACCACCGGTATCCACTTATCTCTACATTCCACGAAAATGTAGAGGGGTTTGTTGTGATTTGTGCCCTCAGGCGGTAGTTCTTTGTCCGAAAAGGTTAATGCCGGGGTACCTCCTCCCGGAAAAACCAGCCCAACCAGCTGCTCTGGTGTAGTATCTATGGAGAGTTTGGACTTGTCCATAGCAGATAGGACAGCTTGCCTATGTACTCGCGATGCCATAAGCAGTCCCCAGATGGAGATGTCTGCTTGTATCTTCTTTAGCTGTTTCAGCACAGCTTCCTCCTCAATCTGCTTCTCCTTCTGTTTCTCCGCTTCTTTATCCTTCCCGGATGCCTCGGGTTGGTCTAGGTGCGGGGGCTTGAAATACCGCCCGCTTCTCGTCATGTGATCCACCTCATCGAGGTACCAAGTGTCATCCGATTGATTGCTTCCCCAGTCTTCGTCCGTGTGGGCAAGACATAAGTCATCGTCTTCCCACCACATTCCGCTGGCATTCAAAAGACACCCGTCTGGTTCGGGCATGTTCATGCTCACAGCACTTTCAGCCCGTATGCTCACAGCATCTTTTGTTTTCGTGCCCGCAGCACTTTCGACCCCTTCATGGATCTTGGCTTTCCCGGTTCTCTCAGAACCCTGTTGTTCTATCTGCGTCAGTGCAGTTTGTTGTTCAATCTTCACAATGCTTCCGTCCTGAGCGAAATTCTTTGTACCGGCGCTCTCCGGCAATGTAACTTGACTTCCGGCCCTTCCGGCCACAGCTGATACTCTCGCCCCAGTCGGGCCCTGTTCTGGTTGGGATTCTCCCACTACATCTGGTTGATCATCGAGCCATCCAGTGGCCTTTGCTGACTCCTCATATTCGAACTAGTTGACTGCTGTGTCCCCTGATTCTTGGTCGTTGAAGAACTGGAGGTTGGCTAAGTCCTCTTCCACTGTTGTCAAGTCATCTGATCTCTGCTCAAATCCCCCCCTCGGATCATACACAGTTCTGCACGTTCTGGCAACCCCACACTCAGCTCGGATTGGCCCACTGATAGGATGTATTCACTTGGGTCGTAGGCTTCCCCAGCAAAATTCCAGACTGTTCAAACCCAGCCTCGACCATTCTATCCCCCTCTGCAACCCTTGCTGCACTATCTTCCACGGTCACCACCGCTGGTTCGGGTTGGGTTGTAGAGATGTCCAACATGCACAAAAGGTCAATGCAGTCGGGAAGGAGCACGTCTGGCTTAGGTAGGTGGGTGGGAGTAATATAGATGCTAGGATCGTAAGATACGACCCCAGTCTGGATAAGGTTGACTCTTTTGGGAGGTGGAGCTTGGTTGTGTGTAGGGAGGGGGTTGGTTGTGACGTTGGGTTTTTTTGGTGGCAAAATCACATTTTTATCAATGAGGTCTTGAATCTCGTGACGCAGCCTGAAACATTGGTCAGTATCATGGCCGTGCTGCTGGTGATATGCACAGTACTTGGCTGGGTTGTGAGAGGGAGGGAGTGGATTCGGCAATGGCCTCGGCTCTAGGGGTTTTAGATGCCCCTTTCTGATCAAGACCCCCAGAGCCTTAGACAAAGGCATGTATAGTGGGGTGAAGGTTCTTTGGCCTCTGGGGGGGTATTTGGAGGTTTGAGTATTGCTTCCGGATGCACCGGAGAAGGGTGTGGCCGCCATGGGCCTTGGAAGGGGAGGGGGAATGGTGGTGACCATACTGACCTCCGAAGCTCTTGCAGTTGCAGCGCCACTCGGGCCTGCATTGTTGTTACGGTTGAATGTTCTCTGGGGTTGCTCCCTATCCTGGTCAATCAGACCTTGCTTCATTGCGTCTTCGATTTGTACCCCCATCTCGTGTAAATCTGAGAAAGTGGGAAAGGGGAGTACAATCATTTTCTGCATTAACTTTGGTTGGAGATTGCGCACGATCATCTAGATTTGGTCCTTATCAGTGGGCCTCAAAGTCATCATTGACGCCTTTGCCCTCCACCGGGTTACAAAGTCAGAGAAAGTTTCCTTGGGCTCTTGCCTTGTCGTTTCGAGATCACGGGTTGTAATCTCGATCTGGGTGTTATACGAGTATTGTGCGACAAAGGCCTCAGCCATTTCATCCCAATTTCTTTTGACCTCATCCTCTAACTTCACGTACCAGATGGCGGCCACACCCGACAGGGTTCGGCCGAACAATGAAAGCTTTTGTGGTCGGGTTAGGCCCATTGGTCGCAGGATGTCTGAGAATAGCCGAAGATGGACCATGAGGTCTCCGGATCCGTCGAAACGGTCAATTTGCGGCATCTTGAACCTATCGGGCAATGTCACGGCCTCATCGGTATATCCGTCCTCGATATCCGGGATGGCCTTTACCCCTTGCGATTTCTTGAAGAGTTTCTCAAGCTTGCTCAATTTCAGAGCTGTATGGTCTATCTCGAACTCGAAGGGAGAGTCCGGGTGGTTGAAAGGCGTAGGCGCCTTAGACATCTGAGGTAGAATCGGGGGCGGAGCCGGCCCTGCTGGTGCGTCTGTATCTGCTTGAATGTTCTGGGTGTTTGGCAGAGTGTTCTGGGTATTTGGTGTCTGCTCAGGCAGTGGAGCCCCTGGTGGGGGAGGAACTTGATGTGAAGCAGATGCCGCATTCTGCTGTTGCAGTCTGGTAATTAGCTCGGCCTGCTGGGCCTTGATTTCGGCCTGTTGCTTGGCGAACTCATCTCGGCGAATGGCATCCTGCTACATGGCCCGCATGGTTTCTTGCATTTGGCGCATCATCTCCTCAACTCCTGTTGGTGCCGCCATACTGTTTTGATCTATCTGAACTACTGGCAGATCTATCTCTATAGCAACAATGGGGATCTCAATCCGACTGTCCGCTGATGGGGGATACCACTGTTCTGGCGACCTCTGTTCAGACGCACTACGCTTTCTCGGCTTTCTTCTGACAACGGGGGGTAGAGAATGGAACATTGGCTGTCCGTCAATTAGATCCTCGGATCGATTGAGTCGACGACCTCGTGTCCAAAGTGCTTGGGGAATGTCTGCTAGGTTGGAAGCAATTGTGCTAGAACGGCCCTAGCAAAAGATAAATAAAACGAAAAGGAAATAAATAAACAGATAAACGGACAGCATAACAGCTTAAAATAAATGCATAACACACAGCCTGGCATAACAACACACGGTTGACAAGCTGAATTCACACTGTCCTCCAACACTGATTATTATCCCTGAATCACTGCCCTCAAACTGAATCTGATACCCGCAGAGAACAGATTCTCAAATACTGACTGATGCCCGCAGGCCTGATACCCACAATACTGAACTGGCGCCCGCAGGCCTGATGCCCGAACCCGGTAAACTGATACATGCATTCGTATGGAGACGCACCCCAAAAGCACATAACAAGTAAGTGAGAACCAAAACACCCCTATGTTGGGGTAGGGTTTCCCTGTCCTATTTTGTCAGGAGCTAGGGTTTCACTATGCACGCAGCGGTTTCAAACAACCTATAAACAGGTAAGCAACCTGTCCTAGTTTGGAATGGTCACTACGGATCCGAATATGCACTAGGTCGAATGGTCAAAAAGGGTGCCCCGGTAAAACCGGGGTTTGTGTTCCCATACTGGTAAAGCCCACAACCGGTCAGCCTTATGGTCATGCCTTGACAAGACAAGCCTGCGGCAAACCGTTCAGGAATAGCAGATGGCAAACACGGTGTCCTAGGCGCACCAATGCAAATGCAATGCAAAGAGACACACAAGTGTAGTCAAAACAAGATATCATGAGTTTGAGTCAAGTCCTCTAAATCCTCAGCAGAGTCGCTAGAAACTGTAGACGTCCCCGAACGCCCCGGGAGGGTGAGCTCCCGTTCCGTTCATTTGGGGTCACTACAGCTCAGGACTCTCAAATTGTTACGGTTCTAAGTCTGAACCAAAGAGTCCAAATCCGGCAAATCGTTTTGAGAAAACAGATTTTTTTGAAAGAAGTGCCAAACATGGACTGCTTTGCCAGATACAGAGTCGCCACCTAAATATTTTATTTTGGGGGAAATTTAGGAAACCCTGACTCGTTTGCCTAAGGCCACGTGTCTGTCATCACCAAAGCTGCCTCGGCTCGGGAACTTGGGTACGATTGGGGAAGGTCACTTTGTGAGCACCCCCGCTCGCCCGATCAAAGATCGGCCTCTACTAACCATGATATCAAATTTTGAAAACATTGTGTGTTCTTATTCCGGTTATTAGCCTAGATTTACTATGTGATGCGCACAGCATACAAGTATAGACCGGGTCACCTGAATTGGAACAAAACATTTCGTATTTGTTTTTGAAAGGTGGTTTGCTACTCGCAAGTAGGCTTAAAATGCAGATTTTGCCACCCTCAGGTGGGCTTAAGAAAAGATGGTTTTGCCACTATCCAGTGGGCTTAAAACACACATTTGATGATTTGTTCCAATCTAAACAACCCAACCTTCACCCACAGGCATTCAAGGCAGTTATATCACATAAGCAAATAGCCTCATGGTAAGCATGCTATTCATGCTGGTCACTCACACGCATGCAAGGATGCTAAAGCATAAAACTTACCGAGTACTCCAAGCCAAAACAAAAGCTAATTAGAAATCCATGCATGATCCTAAATATGCTGAAATGCCTAATGCAACACATGCAAGAATGAAACTATAGCAGGCTCGGCTATTCTAAACATGGCATATGAAATGCTATAGCTAACATGTATTCAACTTGGAATTGAAAATACAATGCAGTTAGTATGATGCGCCGAGCCCGGTGCATGCAAAATAGATGAATGATGCAAACATGCTATCATACTGTATGCTAATTTAAACATGCCCTAATCTAACCATCATAAGCAGGTAAATAAAAGAGAAGAATGACGTGGGGTTGGAAGACATACATCACACTCACCCACACTTATTACAATTATGCCCTCGCACAGAGGGTCCGAATAAATAATGTACAGTACCAAATAAAAGAATAGTACAGTCCAAATAAATATTACAGTCCAAATATGTACAAGTTCCTAATTAATTAACAAATTAACTAAGAAAATAAATAAACTGGCATGCAAGCCAGGGACTGCCTTGATTCCATTCCGGATGATGAATGATACATGCTCGGGTTGCCTTTCCGCGGAAATCCATGACGATGCCCCAATTAGCCTCTGTTTGCACCTGTTCTTGAAATGCGTGCCAAGCCTCGGAAGACCGCTGATTCTTGATTTGCTGCAACAGAGAACAGGAAAGGGACATAGCAATGTATTTTCACAAATGTATGCATGCCTCGATCCTCGTGCCACGAATCACGCATCTCGATGCATGATGGCCGAGGGGTCGAATTGCACAATTCAATATAGGATGAATGCGCATGAAAACAAAACAAAACCTAACTCCATCATGGATAATCCGGAGTGTCGGTAATTGGGGGAATTGAGACACGTTCCGTCACTCGGAGTACGAAACGCACCTCGTTTCCCGTGCCCGGGCTAACTCCTATCCCGAACACGATGCAATATGCATGACATGCATGAAATGCAACTAAGATACAATCCTAACATACACAATGTTATGAAATGGCATACGCGATGCACGAGGTAATCATGGTATACACAATGCGCTAACATACGGCCTAGCATACACAATGCTATGAAATGAGATGGCATACACAATGCAATATGGGCTTACACCAACATGAGTGGACCTCAGCCACACTCACATAGGAGGCCATCGGATGAAAAAGAAACAACTCGAGACGCGTGCACGCGTGCACGCAAACCGAGGACCGAACTTACGGCACGGAATGCCACTCTAACAAGACATGGCAAAACATGGAATATGGCACACTATAATGCAAAAATCAGAGGTAAAATGAGATGCAAAACAGCCCCGAAACCCGGTAAAATGAAACCCGATGCATGGAACGAGCCCCGAAACATGGATTTTGGTGCATGAAATGGCTTATAACTATACAATAAAAACATAATTTGAACATGATATGAAAAGACAGAAGCAAGGCAGCCCCTAGACAATAATTTTTACAGTTTAAAGCATGGCCAAATAGTGAACACAAGTTGGGCTAAATTAGCATACAAAAGTGGCTCCGCAAGGGAGGCAATGAAGCAAGTGGTAGATGAAAAGCCCAAACAGAAAAAGACCCTTCTACAACACTGAAGAGGGACCATAAATATGACTACTTACAGTTTATGGTAGCCCCCAAAACAGCATACAGACATACTCAAAATGCCATGCAAGGTAGGGCCCAAAAGAGGTTATAACACAAAGTATACAAAGCATGCCTCAAACACGAAAAGACTCTTAATGAAACATGACAAGGGTGTCAAAATATGGCCACTTTAAGTTCGGACCAAGGTCCAAAAACAGAAGAAAAATAGGCTAAAAAAATCATGCAAAATGAGGCAAAAACATGGATTTCAAAGCAAGTAGCACATGGGGTATCTAAACAGTGATGAGCCCTTCTTCAATATTTAATAAGGGCTCAAAATAAGCTCACTTACAGTTTATAACACGCCCCAAAACAGATTACATATAGGCCAAAAATAACATGCAAGATTACGGCCTAAAGAAGAGATAAAGAAGGAGGTGCAAGATGGGGACCTCAAATGACAAAATTCCCTTAATGAAACATGAAATAGAGCTCAAATAAAGGGTACTTTCAGTTTTGGTCGGAGCTCAAAACAGTAAGCAAAATAACTAAAAAAACATACAAAAAAAAGGCCAAAAAGAGGGGAAAGGGTGCTTACCCTTGTAGACCAGTCTTTAACAACTTCTTGGACCAAATTTGCTGCCTCCTAGCCTCTGAGAAGACCTCCAAGCTGCTGTAAATGGAAGTGGTGGAGTGGTGCTAGGTGATGGTGTGAAAATGGGGTAGGATTTGGGTGTTTTTTGAAGGAAATGAGAGATATGGAGGGAGATATGCATGCAAGAGACCCTAAGCAAATTTTTGTCAACCCAAAACCAGAGCTGGATGCTCTGTTATATAGGCAAAAGGAGGGGAAAAAGAGGGGGGAAAATGGGGGGGAAAACATTCAAGTTTCCCTCCCAAAATTTGGCCCTCCGGATACAAAATTTGGGGGGTCAAAGAGGTCAGTTCTGAACTAAGCAGGGTGCAAGGATCAAGGCCGGCCAGGTTTTGGAGCTTCAGGTGGCCGGCCAGCCACCCCCCATGGCCGGCCGGCCAGGGGTCAAAAGGGCCAAGGTGAATTAATGGCTTGCCACAACAAATTGGTGTCCTCCCAGATGCCCTCAACACAGCCCTGTGGTTCAAAATTGTCAACTGTAAAACATGAGAGAGAATAGGCCATTTTTAGGAAGGGTTCAAAAGGGTCAAGTGGAATTACTGGCCGGCCACCAACTTTTGGTGTCCTCCCATGTGTGTACAACACAAATATGGGGGTTAGGTTTGAAGAAAGTGACCCTAGGGTGGTCAACATAGGCTTGGAAGTGAGAAAAACGGGCGTCGGAGGGCACCGGAGGAATATAAATGGTTGCTGAAACAATTGCTGGCCTCCGACCCTTCTATGGCCTTCTTGGTGATGAAACAGAGGTACCTGCTAAAAATGAACGAAAACCGATGCAAAATGAATGTTCGGGGGCCAGAACGCGCAGTTCGGGTCCCCGAAAACTGCCTGTTAAGCACCGAAAGTGGCATTCGACCACGAAGTGGGTCTCTCAGACCTCAGTGTCCCTCAAAAGGGAGTAAATAAGACGCATGCCAAAAACTGGAGCAATCGGAGATAGTTAGGCGGTCCCGAACCGAGCCACACGGCCTGACGGCTCCGAAAAATCGGGAACCGGGCTCCGAAATGGGCAAAATGGCCTACAGCCACAAAATGTAGCCCACGGCCACTGAGAGATGGTCTACGGGACCTCTCCCTCCCCTCAGGAAAAGAAACAGAGAAAATCGAGCCTGGTTCGCAAACCGAGGCAAACCACAAAAGAGTCCGGAAGTCCGGAGGCAAGGCTCGCAGCCGAGACTCGGAAACTTTTGGACGAGCACAATATGCAGTATCACCAAGCGCTCAACTGGTGACGTCTGAGTCTCAAGGTCGGTCAAAAATGGGGTGTCTACAACAGGTGTTTCCGTCTACATCATGAGATCCAAGATCTCATCGACTGCAAAGTTATAGCTCCACCCCAAACGCCAAAACCATAACCAACCCATTGCCTAACCATAACCAGGTGCCACCCCCACCTCGTATGAACTTCATCCATACCCTACCCATTTCCTATGACCCAAGCGTCTATATCACCCCCTCTCATCTACCAAGATCGGTGTTGTTCATCCCAGATGGTATAGACTTGTGCATGATGAACACATTCAACCCATAATCTGAGCCTCATAAACATGTGGTGACAACACCCGAAGAAGGTGACAATCTTGTAACGCTCCAACCCTTCACTTGTTATCGATATTGTTCGCTTTGGACCACGACCACAAGGATTTCTAGTAGTTCTGCTAGGGATCTCACCACCCGAGAAAAGGCCTTGATGCTATATAAGGGTCTAGATTTTTACTTTTATAGGCCAGGAACTTCCCTTCCATTCCCGATGTGGGACACTGGGACTTTACAATCCACCCCCTTAAGGCTGCACGTCTTTGTGCAGTAGCTTGCCAACTCACAAGCTGCCCCACATGCATCGAGAGACGCCAGAGGCCCACACTTGGTACTCCGGAGAGTCAACTCTGATATCCTAGTGTATTCTAAGAATAAGGAAGAGCACGGAGAACACTTGAAAGTCATGTTGCAAACTTTGAGGGAGTAGTAGTTATACGTTAAGTTCAGTAAGTGTCACTTTTGGGAGAAAGAAGTTCAATTTTTGGGACATGTTGTGTCCAATCAGGGGATAGTGGTAGATCCTGAGAAAGTTGTTGTAGTCAAAGAATGGAAGTAGCCCACGAACCCTTCAGAGGTGAGGAGTTTTTTCGGACTAGCCAGTTATTACATGAGATTTATAGAGAAGTTTTCCATTATTGCAGCACCCATGACCAAGTTAACGTGCAAGAATATGAAGTTCTTATGGTCAGATGATTGTGAGAGAGTTTTCCAGGAGTTAAAGCAGTGTTTAACTACAACACTGGTGTTAACTATACTAGTACAAGGGAAAAAGTTAGTAATGTTTACTGATACGAGTGGGACTGGGTTGGGATGTGTGTTGATGTAACATTAGAAGGTTGTATCTTATGTTTCTCGACAGTTAAAATCTCATGAGAGATGATACCCTACTCATGACTTAGAGCTAGTAGCAGTTGTTTTTGCGTTGAAAGTGTGGCGGCACTACTTGTTTGGGGAGCGCTTTGAGTTATATACAGATCATAAGAGCCTCAAATATCTGTTTCCTCAAAAAGGGTTGAATATGAGGCAACGAAGGTGGGTTGAATTCGTCAGTAGTTATGATTTTGAGGTCTTTTACCATTCGAGGAAAGGAAATGTGGTTGCAGATGCACTTAGTCGACAACATGGGATTATAGCTTCTTTGATGATTTAGGAATGGAAGTCCTTGGAGTTAATTTTGATGCATGATGTTCAACCAATAGAGAGTGTCGAGAGGGCATACATTGGTAGTTTGACTGTGCAGCCGATGTTATTGGGTAAAGTTTCTCAGATGCAATATTTAGATGGGTTCTTTATCAGCAAGCTCGATGACCTTGTAGTGGGTTTGATCAAGGATTGCCCTCAGAGGTAGTGCGACTTCACGGCATGCCAGTTTCTATAGTTTCAGATTGTGATCCATTATTTATGGCAGAGTTTTGGGAGAGTTTTCAGCATGCTTTAGGTGCTAGGTTAGACCTGAGCACGACTTATCATCCTTAGACAAATGGGTAAACTGAGCGGGTAAATCAGATCTTGGAGGATATGTTGAGAGCTTGTGTCCTCGATCTTGGTGGTAGTTGGGAAGAACACTTGCCATTGGTGGAGTTTGCTTATAATAATAGCTATCACTCAAGTATCGGGATGGCACCTTTTGAGGCTTTGTATGGGAGGCCATGTCGATCACCTGCTTCTTGGATGGATATAGGAGATGTGCCGTTGTTAGGGCTAGAGTTGGTGAGAGAGAGCATAGAGAAGGTGAACATTATTCCAGAACGTATTAAGACTGCACAGAGTTTTCAAAAGAGTTACATTGATAGAAAATGTAGGAGGGTTGAGTTGAATGTTGGAGATTTTGTGTTTTTGAAGGTCTCGTCGATAAAGAGTATCATGTGGTTCAAAAAGAAGGAAAAGTTGACACCTGGATTTGTGGGACCATACGAGATCACTGAGAAGATTGGTAATGTGGCTTACAAATTAGCTCTATCACCTGCTTTAGCTATGATTCACAACGTGTTCCATGTATCTTTATTGCAGAAGTGTGTGCAAGACCTTTCCCAAGTAGTATCACCAGAAGTGTTAGAGATTAGTGACGATCTAACGTATGTGGTGCGACTGGTTACTATTCTAGACCGGGATGTAAAGCAGTTGCGGCATAAGAAAGTGAACTGGGTGAAAGTACAATGGAGCGAGGATGAAAACAATATCACTTGGGAATTATAAGAGAAAGTTTGGCGTATGCACCTGGAGCTTTTTGTTTAGCACCCTCTCCTATCAAATCTTGGGACGAGATTCTTTTGAGGTATGTATATTGTAGCGACCGTAATTTTTTCCTTAAGTCATTATTTGTTATTATTATTATTACCTTATTTTATTTTTAGACTTCATTAATTGTGTAGTTACATGAGAATTTCATGTGATATTTGGTTAATTTAATATGTTAGTTAATTATATATAATTAATCTAAATATTTATATTTATATATTTATATATATATATATAAAAGAAATTATTTATATAGATTTTATATAAGGTATTTATATTTATATATGTTGTATTTAGGTTGTATTTGGAAAATATAGTATAATAATATATATTAAGTTTAAGTGTGCTGCCCTTTAGAAAAGAAAGAAAAAAAATAATAACAAAAAGAGGGATTGTTGTGTGCGGCGACAACAAGCTGAGAGAGAGAGAGAGAGAGAGAGAGAGAGAGAGAGAGAGAGAGAGAGAGAAAAGAGAGATGGGAAAGAGAAGTAAAGAAGGGAGACAAAAACAAAAGGGGTTAGAGTTTTATTTTGGTGGCTTCATTAATTCTCCAAGTGATTCTTTGATCTTCAAAAATAATTGTGAGTGCAAAACCTACTTTCCTTGATTTATATTTAATTCGTTGTTTTTATTTATTTATTTACATTTATTTGATATTAGTTTATTTATTTATGACTTTAGTATTTTGGCAATTTGGCATTGTGGATTATTTTTCAACTTTACATTATTTAAGTTGTTTTGACTAGTTGTTGCTACTTTAATGTTGGAGGTATTGGATAATTATGAATCTATGATGGATAATTTGGTTGGTGTTTATTATTATTTTTTTTATCCCTTGTATTTTTTTTGAGTATTGAAATTTACTTAAACCTTATGGAGACGAGAACGTTTAGATCTTGTTTCACCCCTAGGATTTGGATGACGGAATATTGATTGGGGTTTAGTCCTAATTTAATATGTAATTGTCCAAATTTTGGGGCGTGACAGGTCTATTACTTGAAATTCTAGGGGAGTTGTCTAAGGCAAATTATGACCCGAGCCAATACATTGTTCCTATTGTTCAATAAATGCCAAAGGTAGTGCTATCGAGTTTAGTTCACGTCAATGTGATCAGAGAAGATGGCCTAAGCCAAGGACTGGACGATCTTGCAGATCTCGAGAAAGAGTTGGATAACCTCCAATTCTTCGAGGAACAGGACCAGGGTAATGTGTAGGTTGGGTGGTTTAATCTAGGCATGTCGGCTGATAATCATGGGTGCTTGAGTGATGATTCGAAGAAAGGAGAGGAAACTGGAGATAAATCTAAGGCGGAAAAGAAAGTTGAGATAGCTGTGGTAGTTGAAGAAGCCGAAGAGAAAGGAAAAGTGCCTAAGAGCAGTGGTACAACTAAGCAAAACCAAGAATTGGGTACAGAAGAAAGCATATGTGCTTCGCTGGAAGTAGTATTAGGACAGTTTGGACATGAGAGGATTGAGGAGAGTCAGAAGGCCAAAGCACCCTGTCATCTCGAGGGGGATAATTGTCCTGTAGGAGTGATTCAAGTTGAGCTCGACAATTGTTTGTCGACAATTGAAGGTGAATGGCGGGAAGATAGCGACCTAAATCTTGCCCACACAAACGAGAATTGGGGAGATCACATCCCTAATGAGACTTGGTATGCTGAAGAGATAGATCACCTAACCAAGAGTGGATGTACTTCAAGCCTCCATACTTGGACTAAGCAGAACTTTCGGGAAAGGAAAAGGAGATTGAGAAGGAAAAGGAGAAAAAGCTGGAGAAAGAGCTGGTTCTGAAACAATTAAAAAAGATCTAGGCTGGCATTTCTATTTGGAGCTTTCTCATGGCTTTGCGAGTACACCAACATACAATCTTGTGAGCAATGGATAAAGCTAAGCTATCTATCTATACTATAGTAGAGCAGCTCGTTGGCTGGATCTTGCAGGGTAGCACGAAGCCTGTGCTTACCTTCTCTGATAAGGAGCTGCCACCGGAAGGATCAACTCACAATAAACTCTATACATCTCTATTGAATGTAGAGGAAAATGGGTTCTATCAATGTTTGTCCTTCCCGCACTGCTTATGCAATAGGCCTGAAGCCAGCGGATTTCGTTTCCATAACTCAAATGATCCAGGTATACGACAATACAAGTTGGGATGTTATGGGGACTATGAAAGTACAGATTCAAGTGGGCCCTTCAGAGCATGAGATTGAGTTCCATGTGTTTGATGTACTGGCTACTTTCAACCTACTTCTGGAGAGGACCTGGTTGCACTACATGAAGGTTGTGTCCTCTATTCTACATCAAATGCTAAAATACCCTCATAAGGGAGTAATAACTACTATGTTTAGGACCTCGTCCATTTGTCCACCTCTAGAGGTTACTACACCTTTGCTGGAATTCAATCACGGTGATGAGGATGTGTTTCTCTTGGGTTTCACTCTAGCGGAATCCTAATTGGTGCAGACAATCTTAGTCGAGGATGAGGGCATGTATGTCAGTGTTCAGACTATTTATTTCATGAATAAACTGAGCCATATTCTCGGGATGGGGCTCGGAAGGAGCAGAAGGAAAGGTGTTTCGATGCTAGCCGATGTACCACACAACCCACATGCTTTTGGGTTAGGCTATGTACCCACCAAAAAAGACTGGAGAAGGAAGGCAGAAAAGATGAGAGAAAGGGTTAAGGCCAAGAGAGCTGGGAAATACTATGAGCTTGTCCACAGGCCGATCTATGGAACTTTGAATGGGCGCTTCATCAGAGAAAGAGAGCATTTTCCTTTTTGTGGCTTTTCTGAGCCTTGGGTCGATTCGTTAACAAAAAAAAGCATTTCCATGGATTCGAAATCTTCTTCAACCATCAGCTTCAAGATGGTGATGAAAATGGGGTTGATCCAAACATCGGCCAGAGCATAGATGACGGTTCAGATAGCAATGAAGCTGAAGGCTGGTCTTTTGACAAATCCTGAGACTGGTATTAAGAGCCTGGGGGATACCTTTATTGTTTCTATGATCGGGGATGAACCGGTTGTGGACTCTGCCAGTTTTATTTTGGATGCGTCGAGGGCGCGCGGGCCTTATTTGGCAATTGGAAAAGGGCTTTATTACAAGTTTTGAATCAGATGATGAGCCTGAGTCTGATTCCACCGAGTTTGTCGAGTCTGAGTCAAATTAGAGTCAGTCTAGTGAGTCAGTCTGGCACTTCCAAGGGTAATAACCTGGGTGCTAAAGTTCTATCTAATCATATGTTAGTTTTTCTTTTGAGTCAACTGTAACTGAGGACCCAGACTTTATAAATGAAAATGCAGTGGACTTTACATACTTTTTTGTGTCTTTAGTTTGCTGCACTGATAACGATTTTCAAAATTTTGACTTAAACGGAGAGGAAGAAATTCCTCGGGCTTTGAAAAACTTGATTGACCAAGAGGAGGAGAGGCGTGCTAAGCCTTACATGGATGAGATCATTGCAATTAACGCGGTACTGATAAAGATCCACACTTAGTCCAGATCGGGTCCACGTTGTCTTTGGAGGAACGCGAGCGTTTAATTACTTTGTTAAAAGATTTCAAAGATGTTTTTGTGTGGTCCTACGAAGACATGCTTGGAATCGATCCTGAGATTGTATAGCACAAGATCCCTCTCGACCTCGAGGCCCAACCAGTCAAGTAGAAACTTCGCAGAATCCATCTAGATTAGGCACTGAAAATTAAAGAGGAGGGCACCAAGAAGATTAACGCTGAATTTTTTATGATGTCTGAATATCCAACTTGGTTGGCCAACATCGTTCCAATTCCGAAGAAAGACGGCAGAATCAAAGTTTGTGTCGACTTTAGGGATTTGAATAAGGCTAGTCCTAAGAATGACTTTCTGTTGCCACACATTGATGAGTTGGTAGACTTCACCCCCGGCCATGCCTTGTTGTCATTCATGGATGGGTTTTCAGGGTACAACCAAATCTTGATGGCACCAAAAGACAGAGAAAAGACTACGTTCACCACGCTATGAAATACCTACTGCTATAGGGTCATGCCATTCGAGCTGATGAATGTTAGGGCTACATATCAGAGAGCTGCAACCATAATACTACACGACATGATCCACAAAGAAGTCGAGGTGTATGTGGATGATATGATTGTGAAATTCAAAGAGCGAGAAGGCCATTACATCGCGTTAAAGAAATTTTTTGAGAGGATCAGGGAGCATAGGTTGAGGTTGAATCCACAGAAGAGCACTTTTGGGGTGATTGCAGGGAAAATGTTGGGTTTTTTGATTACACAGAGGGGAATTGAAGTAGATCCATCCAAGATCAAGGCCATCTAAGAAATGCCACCACCAAGGATTGAAAAGGAGGTGCGTGACTTTCTAGGAAGAGTGCAATTCATAAGACGGTTTATCTCTAAATTAACCTTGACTTGTGAACCATTATTTGGTCTCTTAAAAAAGGGAAAGAAATTCTAATGGGACGATCAATGTTAGTTTGCCTTCGAACAAGTCAAGCAGTATCTTTAGAATCCGCATGTATTGTCGCCACCAGAGCCGGGGAAGCCACTAATCTGGTATCAATCGGTGACAGAGTCAACCATGGGATGCATGCTAGCATAAGAATCATAAGCTAAGGTGGAAAAGGCCATTTACTATCTGAATAAAAAGATGTTGGATTATGAGACCCGTTACACTCCTTTGGAGAAGGCTTGCTTAGCTTTGGTTTGGTCTACTAGGAAGTTGAGGCACTACCTGTTAGCCTATTCTGTAATTCTCGTTTCAAGATTAGATCCCATTAAATATCTCTTTGAGAAACCGGTGTTTACGGGTAGGCTAGCTCGTTGGTTGCTTCTTCTCTCTGAGTTCGACGTCAAGTATGTCACTCGCAAGTTGGTTGAAGGAAGAGCTGTAGCAGAATTTAGCAGGCTACCCAGTGGAAGGAGATGAAGAATTAGAGTACCTATTCACAGATGAGGAGACCTTATAGGTAGAAGAGGAGACGTGGAAAATGTACTTTGATGGAGCAGCTAATCAATATGGTTATGGAATAGGCATGTTGCGTATAGCACATGATGATTCCCATATACCCATAGCTTTCAAAGTCCGGTTCAAAGTATTCAACAACGAAGCAAAGTATGAGGCGTGTATTGCTGGATTAGAAGTTGTCTTAGAACTATGGGCTATAAGGTTGGACGTCATTAGAGACTCGAACCTAGTTGTTTCTCAAGCTAATGGAGATTGGAAGGTCAAATAAGAGAAAATAAAGGTTTGTCACCAGAACCTGGACATTTTGATTCCAATGTTTGAAAAACTGACATTTACACACTTGTTGAAAGAGAACAATCAATTTGTTGATGCACTGGCAACTATATCCTCTATGGTAGACATTCCGATCGGGGTTAAGATACATCCGATTATCATCGAATAGAAGTATACGCGTGCTTACGAGACAATAGCCGCAATAGACGAGGTTCAAGACAAGAACCCCTGGTATCATGACATTTGAAACTTCCTGGAAAAGGATATGTACCCACAAGGGGGAAACACCAAGAATAAACAGGAAATACGACGCCTATTCATCGGGTTCATAATATACGGAAGTAAGTTGTACAAAAAAGGACATCTAGGAATGCACAAGCTCCGCGTCGAACATGAAGAGTCAAAGCATCTCATGGAGGCCATCACGGGGGAGAGTACGGAGCACACATAAATGGTGTGATGTTGGCCAGGGAAATCTTCAGGCAAGGTTACTATTGGTTAACCATGGAGGATGATTGTATCAACTTTGTTTGGCGTTGCCATAAGTCAAATCCATGTTAGTCGCATGAATATCCCACCATCAAAGCTCTACAATATGACTTCACCATCGCCTTTTTCTGTTTGGGGAATTGACGTCATCGAAGCGGTCTTGCCAAAGGGCTTGAATAGACACGAGTTCATTCTAGTGGCAATAGATTACTTTATCAAGTGGGTGGAGACGTAGTCATATTCTATGTTGAAAGCACCATATGTTGCCAAGTTCATCAGGAATAACATCATTTGCAGGTATGGGGTGCGAAATGAGATAATATCAGACAATGGCTTACACTTCAAAAAGGAGGTGGTGGATTTGCTTAAGAAATACAACGCGGCTTTTCACAAGTCATCAATATATAGGCCCTAGACCAATGGAGCCGTTGAAGCTGCAAACAAGAATATCAAGAATATTATGCGAAAGATGATTGAAACCTATAAGGACTGGCCAGACAAATTGTCTTTTGCACTCTGGGGTTATAGAACATCAATTCGAACATCTACAGGGGCAACCCCTTACTCTTTGGTATGTGGGATGGAAACAGTTTTGCCGATCGAGATTGAAGTACCGTTATTGAGAATTATGGTCAAAGGTCAGATAACAGAGGCGGATTGGCAGAAGAACAGGTTCGAAGAATTGATGCTACTTGATGAGAGGAGGTTGAAGGCATTACATCACATCTCGGGATATCATCACAAAATCGCCAGGGCCTTCAACAAGAAAGTCCATTCCAGAAACTTAAAAGAGGGAGATATGGTGTTAAAAAACAATTGAGTCCCTATCCATGACCCTAGGGGCAAGTTCAGACCCAATTGGACTGGTCTCTACATCATTAAATCTATCTGGTCAGGAAAAGCAATCATTCTCATAGATTTAGATGGCTTGGAGTTCTCACAACCGATCAACATGGACAAGTTAAAGAAATACTATCATTGAGAGGCTCGCTAGGCCGAAAATTCGAAAAGACGACCTAGGCAAAAGTTAGAGCGTGAAAAATTATAAGTAAAGAAAGATAGAGCTCGCAAGGTTGAAAACCCGAAATGGTGGCTTTGGCAAAAGTTAGAGCGTAAAATGAGAGAGTTAATACTCGAGTAAACCTTAACCGAACTACATAAGGCCTGATTCCTATCTTTGGGATACGTAGGAAACTTCATCTTGAAATTCGACCCTAACCATTTTTAACTCAATTGTTCTACCTATTGTTAATCGGTCCATCTCACCATCTATTGGCTTGATTGCTTTACCTCTATTTGGTAGAAGGTCCAGTTGCAAGATAAATCAAGGGGCAGAACAATGGTGAAGGAGAATGCAGTTATGGACAGTTATGATCTTCTTGATTCAGGGTTGTACGTCTTAAGGATTGATTCCATGTATATCTGGTACTGACTGTTTGCGAAAATTTGTTTTGGAAAGTTTTAATGAAGTTGATTTTCTTAAAAATTTTACTTTTTGCAACATAGACCATTCTTTGGGCCAAAAAGGAAAATTTTTAGTACTCACAACTTTAATTACATGATTTCAACACAAGTACACCCTCCAACTCTTAGGATAAATCAAAGTTGCTTTCACACCATAACACTTGAAAAGAAAAGTCAAAGCAATAAACTAGGGGTACAGACAAGTTAGGTAGTGGTCACCTGCCTCTTGCCCGCACTCGCAGAAGTCTCTACCACCAAGGATGGTCCGACTTGTCTCTCATCCTCAAGCTAAGCCAGGCACTCGCTAGAAAGGGTACAACTGAAGCTAGCAGTAGGGGCCAGAAGCTCTTTCATCCTCCAAATAGTGAGATATCGGGCCAAGAGTGAAGCACAGACGGGAAATAAAGCTAGGTATTCGCCCCCCTCATATGGATGAGTTTGCTCGCGCCCAAACTGGCATCTAAACCAGAATGGGAAGTAGAAAACATAGTATGTAAGGCTGATCAACTGTATATTCGGCTAGCGGGACACGCTGTAACTCATCTCGGACAAGTTAAGCTAGGGGCAACACTAAGCCATATCTGTCACGATCTGCTACATATCCAGTCGCACCACAACCCCTCTGTGGAGAAGCGCACTAGTTGTGCACGAAAGAAGTAGGATCTAGCCGAGTACTTGGGGTAAGGGTTCACCACTTTCAGCTAATCCATCAACCACACCTGGGAAGGGATAAAATATAAGAGAGATCAAAGAATAAAGAGATGTGCGTTGAGAGAAAAAGAAAGGAAAAAGGATTTTGAGAAAAAATAGAGAGTGAGTGCCAAAGTGATGTGAGGAATCATAAATGAGAAAGGGTGGGAAATAATACCTAGAGAAACAGTGGACTCCCCGCAAACCGAGAAGTCTCTCGCCTGTGGAAAGCATCCAAACCTATTAAGGTTTTGGCTAGTGCCAAGCCTATATAACTTTGGTCCTTCTTAAGGTGTTCAGCTACTTCGATCAAACGAATGCAGACTCTGCTGCCACTAGGGGCAAGAAGGTAATGAGCGAGCAAGCATATGTAGAGAGCATGTTGGCGATAACCTAGCCAAAGAAGATCATGCCTATTTTCGATATCAAAGAAATGGTGAATTAGGCGAAGAATGTTCAATTCTCCATTGTGAGCCAAAGATTTAGCCTCATTGAAAGAGAAGCCACACATCTGTTAAAGAGCCCGTGCATGGCCAAAAAGGGGTTGAGGCATAATCTCTTTATTGCATTGGGACTCTATTGACGCTTGAAATTCTTCAAGAGTAGGACACATCTCTTGTGATCTAAAGCGAAACACATTAGTAAGCGGGTCCCAACAGCGGGTAGCGGCGTGGAGAAACGAAAAACAAAGTGAAGTGTCGCTGTAGACGCCCATTTTTGACCACCCTTAAGAGTTGGGCGCCACTGATTAATCACTCGATGATGAAAGTTATGTTGTGCAAATGTTCGATTTCTTCAGCAAGAAGAGCTTCTAAATCCCAACCTTACACCCCATTTTGGACCAAAACTATTTTGACCAAAATCATTTTAGACCTTAAAACCCTATTTTTCAAAATATTTTTCCCAAAAGTTTCTACGATGTTCCGAGGCTCGCATTTTGTTAAAAATTATACTTTTCGGTAAACCGAGCAAGGACAAAGTGGAAATAAAAGAAGGGAGGTGAAATCTTTGAAAAAATCTTTAAAACATCTTATTTAGAGGTTTGGAATTAAAGAAAATAGGAGGAGAGGGAAGAAAACTAGTTGGGGAGAAGTTGGGCATGAAACCGTTAAGAGAGAACTGATCAGCCTTCACTAAATCCGGTCTGTCTCTATCTACACTTAGAATTTAGTTGTGAGGCTACCACCATTGGAAATTGGACTTCTGGGGCTTCAATTTAGACCCAAGAATCTCCTAAAGCCGAGTTCGGATGAGGGAGATATGGTTGTTTGAAGTTAGGCATCAATCCGATTAACACAAAACCGAGCAACCATCACTAAAATAGAAATATCTCTTTTCACATTTATAATTAAAATGTGAGGCTTCCATCATTGGAAAGTAGACTTCCGGGGCTTCAATTTATATTCAAGAATGACCTGAAACTGAGTTCGGATAAAGGAGATATGCCCATTTGAAGTCGGGCTTGGAAAGGGATTTTTGGTGGCCTGCAATTCACACTTCTGGCCGACCGACCACTAGCTGACCACTAATGTAAAACCCAGATATTTTTGCCAGCTATTTCCACAAAGCTCCAACTGTCCCTTTATAGATATTTTCGACCTATGGCTCATGTTTTCTATATATAGAGGACCTCTCTTCTTGCTTTCAAGGTTAGAAACATTTAGGAGTGAGGAAATAATTTTTAAAATATCCTATCTTTCTAAAATTCTCTCTCTCTCTCTCTCTCTCTCTCTCTCTCTCTCTCTTGCAACTTGCATAGCCTTTGCCTAAACACTCTAAACCAAACCTAGAGAGCTTCTTGCTGATGTTATTTGAGCTTGAATTTGAACTCTTGAAGCACTTGAGAGTGTGAAATTGGTAGTTTATGACTTGAGGATTCATTCCTCTTCAAGAGATATATCTTCTCTTTCCTTTGTACCATCTTTACACCACTTATTTTCCATCTTTTCTATTGTGTTTTGGACTATTTAAAACCTGTATTTTTGGACTGAAACTTGTAGTTTAAGGCCATTAAAGGTAGAGGGGTTGATAGCCCTTCTTTACACCTTTCTTCTAAGGCCTTTGCCCTTGTGTTTCCTACTTTGTTGTCAACTCTTTTTGAGCTTTTTAACACTGTTGTTCAGAGTTATTTCAGTGGGTAAATCATGTTTGGAAGTCCAAATTTGGTGGGGTTAGCCTCCCCTCCTTGTGTCTTACTTACTAGCCTAGATTGTGCTATGTTTTAGGTTATTAATCTAGCCTTTTTTAGTTTAATTCCAGCATGTTTTAGGACTTATTTAGACTGTTTTAGGATTATTTTTGGTTGATAGTTGCATTTGAGCTTTGTTTTGCATGCTTGTAGTTTAATTGTCCTCATGAGCTTGGTGTTTTAGGCCTTAGAAACAATCTTATTTGAGTTGATAGCATTTATTTATGCTTTTCTCACTTATTTTCAGTAATAATAATCTCTGCAACCTCCCTCATTTCATGGATTTTTGTTTTTCTTTGAGAGTTGTTTCAAATCTCTTGTTCTTTTAAGCATGAGATTAAGGTTGTCATGCTTAATGGTTTAATCTCTTTTAGGGGTTCATTATCAACGGTATGACATCTCTTTCATGTCTTAAGTTAACTCTTGGTTTGGTACTTCACTTCATTAGAGGACTTAAACTCACCATTGGACTCAATGAATTAAAGAATGGATGGTAATCTAAAATGGAGTAATAAAATTGGTGAATGAAAATGTACAAGATAATAAAAAGTGTTGTGTTCAATTGGATGTTAATTGAACACATGAAAGCTTGAGGCATTTCATGCTCATTAGTGATAAAATGATTCAAGTTTCCAAGGTCACCACTTCCCTTGATCAATTCATGAAAGGGAGAAGGTTTGAGTCTTATTTTGTTGCATTTATTGAAAATGCACACTTTGGTTCATGAGTCATCACGCAATGAAATTGCTTGAGTTGATGGTTTGTGGACCAAGTTTACTTCTCCTTTGATTTGTTCATGATAAGAAGGGGTGAATTGTGCAAACAAACCCTTGAAAATACCCTGTCCATGCTCTGTTTGTTCTCTGTTGCAGCAAAGTGAACTGGGCAATAGTGGCTGGCATGCCACTTTCCATGGTCAGTAGGCCACCTTTGATGGCCGGCCGGCTATCACTGGTGGCTGGCAGGCCTCATCACTGGCCGGCCGGCCACTGATGCAAAATTCAGCAGTATGGTCTTTGAGCATAGCAGAGTTAATCTAGAAGTGGGCAAAAGTATTAGTGTTCTACTGTGCAACAGAGGCTCTCTGGAAGCAAAACAATGGCTTTTTTGGTGGAAATCGAGCATGTGCATGATCATTCCCCATTTCCGGAGATGGAATAATTAGAATAGCTAACTTAGCGCTTATTTCATGTTGCATTCATTAGTTCGTTTTGATTTGTAATTGTAATTTATTAATTAGTTAGCTAGATTAGTTAATTAATTAGTTTATTCGGTTTGTAATAATTAGTTAAGTAGTTTATCTATTTATTCATTTCATTTTGTAATAGTTAATTAATTAGATTAGTTTATCTAATTAGTTAGTTCATTTGGACTCTCATTCGTGAGAGCGTGTTGTAATAATGTGTATATCTTCTGACCCCACGTCTTTCTCCCTTTTATTTACTAGCTTACGATGGTTAGTTTAGGGACATCACGTTTGGTTTAACATTCTTCATGTTTGCATCCATTTGTATTGCATGCACCGAGGCTCGGTTCATCATTCTACCTGCATTGTTGTTAATTATACTTCTTTGAATATGTGCTTAGACCGCATGCTATTTAATTGATCCATATGCCATGTTAAGTAGCCTAGCCTAAGTAATTGTATATTGTATGTGTTGTATTAGTCATATCGCATAGTTAGGAATCATGCATTTTTCTAACTCATTACTCTTTTGGTTTGGACTACTAGGTGAGCCTTTACTCACTTTAGCATAATTGCATGAATGTTGATGTTGCCATGTTTAGCATGCTTGCCATGAGGCTAAGTGCTTAATTGCTATAACTGTTTGAATGCCTGTAGATGAAGGCTTGTTGCCTGAATTGGAATAATTTGAGCAATGTTCATATGCTATCACTTTTTCAAGTGTACATATTTCGAAATAATTTTCAAAACAAACATGAGATCATATGCTCTAATTCTTGCAAAATTAGTCTATACTTGTGTGTGTGCGCATCACATAGTAATGCTAGCCTAACAAACCAGAATAAGAACATATAATGTAAATAAGATTCTTATCATAATTAGTAGAGACCGATCTTTGATCGGGCGAGCGAAGGTGCTCAATTCATTCATGACCTTCCCTTCTCGTACCTAAGTGCCCGAGCCGAGACAATTTTGGTGATGACGGACACATAGCCTTTGGCACGAGTCATGGGTTTGCTAAATTTTCCCAAAACAAAATATTTAGGTGGCGACTCTGTATCTGGCAAAGCAGTTCATTTTTGGCAATTTGATTCAAAATCGATTTTCCAAAAGATTTGTCGAATTTGGACTATTTGGTGTTTATCTATTTCACATTGCACTTGTAAGATTAGATTTAGAACCGTAGGAGTCTGAATTGTAGGGCTTATTTCGAACTTCCGAAAGAGGGGGCGAAAATGTCGAGCAATAGTAGCTTAAGGAAAAAAGGACGTTTATGCCAAAATCGTTGAAATTTACCTTTTCCGTACTATCCAAAGTAACCATCCAATCCTTGGGCCTCTCAATAAGAAAAATCTCCATTTTCAGAGAAAACAAGCAAAAAGATGATGTTCTGTCAAAGAAACAACAAGAGAAGACCTTTGTAGAAGATAAAGATGTGTGAGTGGCTGACAGCTGTTGCTAGTTGTCCAGCCGCAGGTCTTGGCCGACTGGCCACTTCACCAGCTGGCTGTACATTTCATTGGCCGGCTAGCCAAGTATGCCGAGCAAATAGCATGGCAACAATATTATGTCTGCCTTTTTTTGTTTTGAGTCTTTTGTTTTAGTAAGTGTGAATAGATGTTTTTAGGTTGTTTTATTTTTGTTTTTCTTTTGTTGAGTTGTTTTTGTATTTTGGTCAGTTGTAGGCCCAATATCCAATTAAGAATTCATTCAAATACAAGCATTCTCTGTTTCAAATTCAGAAATACAATCTTTTTTATGCAAGTGTTGTGCCATTCTCAAGACGCTATGTAAAACAAAAAATTCTTTCTTTTATAAACTACAGAGCCCAACCCCAATCATAGTTTTTATAAAAGAGAAAATACAAGTTTTAATAAGCAAAAAGTAAAAGAAATTATCTGAAGCTACACAATTTTTGTACTACAAAGCAAAAGAGAAGTCCAAAATTAGTGTCAGTCAAGTCAGGTGCGTCGGGAAGCCCTCTTCGCCCTCTTTTAAGGAGGAGACTCAGGATCACTGTTGTCATCAGCACCGCTCTCACTGGAAGAATGTGACTCTGAGCTAGAATCATTATCTCCATCCTCGGACTCAGAGCACTCACTGGTGATCTCCTCAGTGTCTCTGGTCTCAATATCATCGCCGGTTAAGGTCCTCTCTGTAGATGAAGAAACCCCCTAAACCTGGGACTCACTGTCTCTACTCTAACTCTGGCTTCGACTATAGGTATCCCTACCTCTACCTCTACCTCTACCTCTACCTTTACCTCTGCCCTCCCCCCTGCCACATGGGGGGGCCCATTTGTCTCTCCTCCCTACAGTTGGAGGGGGTGCCACAGGTGCCGCTGGTATAGGTAGAGACTGAAAGTGTTTGCAAGAAACGGAGTATCAGAATAGTTTGCTGTAAGAACAGTATGAATATAGTTCAAGGAAATCAATGCATGTTAGATAAGAAAAATGAGATACCTGATGCCCGTGGTAAGCGAGCAATGCCTCTCTCCTCTGCACCATGTGGACTAAGGAGTCGACCAATTGAAGGAAGCCATCAACGTAATCTACTAGCACCTGCAAGTGAGTTTGCATATCAGTATACAAAAAAGGGAATGTGAAATAAAAATAGAAGGACAAAGTGCATACCTGCTAGACGTCAGGGTCCTTGACATACTCATGCTCCTCTGGTTGCTCGATCAAAATCTGGTGAGCTGTCCCGTTCAGCTACTAGTACGTGATCGTAATTGGGATTATGCGGAGACCGACTACATAAACGGCGGGGGCAGCACCTCCAACATCAGGCCCAACCACTAGAGCGGCGCCTCTAGTGTCAGGTACATCTGTAGCGCCACCTGGATGAGCTCTGGTTAGAGGAGGCATAAGATAGGCACCAATTGAAGGAAGCCATCAACTCCAAGAAATAGATCAGCATCCTGCCCCACCATGAATTGAATGATAGCCTTAACAAGAAGGCTATCAGCGGTCTTTATGAGGGGAAGCAGGAACAACAAGGTCGGGCAGGCCCAGTGTCTAGCATACGAAACGCTCCCCTAGGTACCAGGTTCAATAGAAGAGACCCTCTAGTAGAATCCGCAATCAGGAGGTATCCTAGGAACCGGTATACTAGTCCCTCGTCCTGGCGGGCATGACCACCCACGGCTACCACATAACCTACAAACAGAGGATTCACAGTTGTCAGTTGTCTTAGTTGTTAGAGTATGGAATGGAAGCAATAGAGATGGAATAGATTATGTATGAGTTTCGGATTACCTCGTGTGCCATCACTGTATCAAAGAAACGATGATAGTAGGTGAAGGTGGTGACACTGCGGCGATGAGGATAACACCTGCCATCATATAACCTCGAGTGAGGCAGAGCCGTTGCCACCTCATCTCTCGGAACTGGGGTAAGAGTGAGAAAGTAGGTATATACCTAAAGTTGCAAGAAGAGAACCGTTTGTAAGTTAACAGGTTACAAACAGAAATAAAGGTAGAAAATGCAAAGCATAAAACATGGTTTATAACATAAATTAAAATAAAAATACAAGACATACCTCCCAGGCTCTCTAGTAGCCACCAACCATGTTTTCGTTCTTACGGGAACCGGTGCTCTTGTAGCTGTATAGGGTGGCAAGGCTAGCACCACCCCAGTCATAGTAGCGCACCCGCGACAATACCACTAGGGCGCTTAGAAGATACAGACCCACGGTGTTCCACCTGTTCACAAACAAGGTGGTGCCGAGAAGGTAGATCAGGAATCCACGGATGTATTGCTCTATTTGCTCCTCAATCTCCGGCTGGTTCCCGTGAAAGTGGTTGTAAAACCAGCTGTACCTCACCATGGATAGCCTATACAATGGAGGCCGTGCTCCGAGAAAATGGACCTAGGTGGCCCACCACCGGCCCATGTCTAGGTCAAAGAGGATTGGATCATCCCCTACTCATAGCACCGTGATCATAGAGAAGTCGTAGGGTGTTATCGTTATCTCCCCAGTAGTGGAGAAGTGGAAGGAGTTGGTGGTGTCCCACCACCTCTCTTCCAAGGCACCGAGCAAAGGTTGGCTCGCTTGTAGTCGTGAGAGCTCAGAGCAGAATAGGCCGAAGCTTGCCTCGTCAACTATCTCTCAGACTCTAGCGGGGACCTCCTGATACCAGTCCTTCGATGTTATCGCGCCATAACCCCTCTAGGCATAGGTGTCACCCTGTGTTGAAAGAGGAATTTGTTAAGTGCATGGCAAGATGAAAAATTGTAACGAATGTCAAAACAATCAAAGTACATAAAAAGGAGCAAAGATTCTTACCTTAGAAGCATCAAGGTAGAGGTGCGAGGTGCACTCTCGCAAGAGAAAATCCTCAGGCACACCTCAGCAAAGTCCTCAAATCTCAACATACCAACCGGGGCCATCGTGGGTGTACGTGGGTGGTATGTGGCCTGGTCAAATGGCCTCACTCTCACCGGTGGTAACTCGGGCTCGGGCTCAAGCTTTGGAGGGTAAATCTCCTTCGCGATGATCTCAGCAGCAATATCCTCTGTCGCCCCGTCTGCCTCTTCTATCATCGAGTTCTCTACATCCACGACAGACGGAGGAATAAGTGCCTCGAGAGGGGCATCATCATGTTGAATATCATCGGCCATGGAGAATGTGATAGGTGATTAGAGAAAAGCACGAAAAATAAGGGAAATAGGTGAAAAATCCCAAAACCAAACCCTAGGAGAGAGAAAATATGGGACAAAGTGAAAACTTGTGAGTGAGTGCACGAAAACCAAGAAAAAAACCCATGAAAAGCAAGCTAAAAGCAATGAGAAACCCAAGAAGTCAACCAAATCAAAATCTAATCTGTTCAAAATGTAGAGGGCCAAAAGGGTTTTACGAAAAAAAGTCGCGTGGGTCGTTGGACAAATCAAATGGAGTAAAAATCTTGAGAAAGAGAGAGAGAGAGAGAGCCTAGAGAGAGAGAGAGAGAGAGAGGGTTTTCGGGTTGCATGTGTGTGAAATAAGGAGCCAAAAGTATGTTTTAAAGAGCCTCAGGTGTAAAAACCTGTAACTACCTCTGACTTTGGCACGATTGGCCGACCGGCCAAACTGTTATACAGCTGGCTCATCTTTTGGCCGACCAATTGTCAGGGTGTTTTGCTAGATTTTTGCTTAATTTGTGGGCATGGTTGTTCTTGTATTCATCTAAAAAATAAAAAATTGAAGTGTTTGAGTTTGCTTCAGTTGTAAAAAATTTCGAGATTCCATTCTGGATGCGTTGTTCTAAGTCTCTCCGAAGTGTGATTGTGCCTTGACCTCGAGCTCAAGCAGGTTTTACCCTCTTTCATTGTGAGTTGAAGGTAGAAATTTGACAAATAGAAACAGAAGAGGAAGATCCCCTGCAAACAAGGTTGTTCGTCGCCACTTCCCTCTATGAGGTGTTTTCAAAACCATCGCTTTTTGTTTATCTTTTTATGTTGCATAGAACATGCATTGCATTGTATTTCACATCAATTATAGCAATTATCTTGCATTTATCTGCAGTGTGCCTTTCACTTTATTGCATCCACCCTTATCACCGGACGATGTGATTTGGCCCGTTACATGCATTAGGCTTGCTCACCCTTTCTGTGTGAAATGTAGCTTGGTTTGCATCTCTCACCCTCTCTGCGTGAAACGTAGTTAGGCTTGCATCTTTCAGCCTCTCTGCGTGAAACATAGTTTGGTTTGCATCTCTCACCCTCTCTGTATAAAACGTAGTTTGGCTTGCATCTTTTCACCCTCTCTATGTGAAACGTAGTTTGGCTTAAACCTTTATCCCCCTTTCTCGTTAAATGTGTCAGGATTTGAAATTTACCTAGCTAAGACCTTTCCTCTCTCCGTGTGAGATATGGCTAGATACGCTTATTGGTTACACCACCTTTGTACCCCTTTCACGTGAAACGCGTTAGGATGTTGACTTACCTAGTTACAACCTTCCATCTCTCCATATGAGATGCGGTTAAATACGCCTGTTGGTTGCACCACCCTTCTCTTCTTTCGCGTGAAACATATTAGGATGATAATTTGAAGTTGGTTAAAACCTTTCCTCTCTCCATATGAGATATGGTTAGATACGCCTGTTGGTTACACCATATTTCCTCCTTTCGCATGAAATGTGTTTGGAATTGACCTTTGCTTACTCCTTTCTGTATAAAACGCGGTTGGACCTATTTTGATTTAAGCTTGCGGCTTGTTTCATATGTTGTTATCTTGCTTATTGCATATACAGTTATCTTGTTATTACTCATTGTAGTGAACTGCACAATTATGAACTCTCAAAAAATAATTGGCTTCGTGAAGTCTGTAAGTCAAATTTCTGAGTGCATTTTTAACACGTCATTTGCATCTTGCCCTTGAACTACACTGGTTTGATTCCTTTCAAATGGATACATAGGCAACTTTCGAGTTTAACTAATTGGATTTATATTTTGTTTGTTTGCCCAAGTCTTACGACCTTGTCAAATGGGTTGTCTTCAGTCTTTGACAATCACTCAAGTCATGAAATGATTACGAGCTCTGTCAAAGAGGGGCAACTGTAGACACCTCATTTTGACAGCCCTTAAGACTTGGGTGCCTCACTCTAAACACTTGATGATGAAATATTATGCTGTGCAATCGTTTGAATTTTCAGCAAAATGATTCGGTTTCAAGCTTTAAAACCTAAACCTTATTTTTTCCAGCCTGACCACTCAGAGAACAACTGGCCAGCAGATGGCCGACAAACCATTTTCATTGGGTCAGCAGTACATCCTCATGGCCAGCCGGCCATGTTCAACGTAGTAGATATTTTGACAGCTACCAACTGCTCTCATGCACATGCTTTGGACCAGTTGTATCTTTTACATATATTTTTGACGTGAGAAGTAGTTTTCTATAAATACAACACTTCCCTCATGGTTTGGCGTTAGAAAAATTCTCCAAGAGCCTATAGCTTATTCAATACATCTTCTCTACCCTCTTGCAATGTAGATACACAATAGATACACCATACAAGCTTAAACTTGAAGGTTTTGCTGAGATTTTTTAACATAATTTCATAAACTTGAGAGTGTTGATAGTAAGGTTTATCAACTAAGAAGCTCACTCTCTCTTTCAAGAGGTGAATTTTGAACTTTTTCACGATCTTTTCACTCTCTCTCTCTCTCTCTCTCTCTCTCTCTCTCTCTTCTCTATCTTTACATATTGATTTCAGAGCTATTTTAAGCTTAAAATGTGATTAAAACTTTGTTAAAAGTGAGTAAGCTAGCCACCATTTCATTGGCTAGCTCACTAGTTGTGCACCCTTTTGTTTTCTTTCATTTTTTTTTTTTTTTGCTTTCTTTTCACTTCATTTGGTTAAATTTCAGTACCTCTTAGCACTTTTTTTATAATCTTTTTGTGTGATATAAAATGAATATGGGCTTATAAAAGGGTTCTAGTTCTCCCCGCTACATGTGCTCTTACTTCTTATGCTTCGAATATCATATTTGTGTTGTTGTAAGTCCTCTCAAATTTGGCGTGTTTAGGATATAGCGGTCAATCCGTTGAGTTGATCATTTTAGCTTTCCTTATGTAACTTGGAACCTTGTGGTCATGGGAGGATTAGAGCTTAGGCTGAGCTACCCCACCACAAATTTGTTTAACTAGTGTAAATTTCTTGTTTTCATATTATTGTTGTCCACCTTGAAGCTAGGTAGTAGCTTCCATGTTCAAAGTATTGAAAAACTCTTTTATCAATCATTTTTTACACATAGAAATGAATGTCTCATCCTTGTTCCATGAATAAAGAGGAGTTGTTAACAATTTTGGCAAGTTGTGTGTTTAAGCTTAAATAGATAGCTTACTTGTTTTGTTGCTCCTAAAGAGCTTTTTATTCATAAGTATTAAAAACTCTCCTAGTTTCACTTTGAAGCATGGAAATTGAGGTTTCATACTTATTCCATGAGTAGGGAGATGAGTTGACAACAGTTTTTGAGTTGTTACTTCCTTTTTCTCTTTTTTTTTTTTCATTTCAGTTGCTCTATGATCAGCACGTACTATCTCGTGACTTGATGATTTGTGAGTGAAGCATGTCTACCTCTTCATTGATTAAGTTCATGATAGGGAGGAGGTAAGGAGCATAGCACCTTTGTTTGTGTCTAGCTAAGTCTTTTCGTATTACTTTCAAGATCATTATGCAACAAATTTGTGATGGTTGATGATTTGGGAAGCAAACCTACACCCTTCTTGACAATTTGCATGGCAGGAGGGAATATGAAGGATGAACATATTTTGGAAACCCTTTATTTTGCTCTATGCCAATTCTGCTGCAGTAGGGGATTCCTCAGAAACAATGGCCAGCCGACCATTACTCTGTACGGCCGACCATCTCATCAGGCTGGCCGACCAAGAATGTTGTATGGCAGTGGTGATTTTACAACAGAACAAAATAGATCCTGAGGCCAAAATGGAACTATTTTCTGGCTGTAAACAAGGTAGGTTCTGGCAGTAAACAGAGAGGTTTCTGGAGGACATTCTTGGTTGTGCTCATGCGATTCCCCGCCTTTCATTTAATTCCTTTAGATTAGCTCATTTGTAATTAATTAGTTACTTTCATTCAGACTTGTAATAATTAATTAGTTTATTCATTTGTATTTGTAATAATTAGGTAATTAGGCCATTTGGACCCTCTTGTGTGAGGGCAAATTTGTAATATTTGTATGTCTTCCAATCCTCATTTTTTTCTCCCTTACATGCTTATTGTGGTTGTATATAGCATCATGTTTTCGCTTCATATCATTACCATGCTTTGTATCCATTTTTTAATACACAAAGCTTCGGTTCATCATTCTTGCAAATCATTGTCATTTCCTACTTGTTTGAATACGTGTGTTATAATATTTTTTGAGTTAATCCATATGACATGTTAATAAGTTGAACCTAGTAGTTGCATTTTGTATGTGTTGCATTAGTCATGTACATCATTAGGGTCATGCATTTTCTAATTGTTTTCTTTCCTTTGGCTTGCCTCGGAGTACTAAGTGAGCGTTTTTTTTTTTTTTTTTGCTTTAGCATTACATGTGTGTTCGTGTTACCATGACAAGCATACTGCCACGAGGCTACGTGCTTATTTGAAATACCTCTTTGAATGCCTGTGGGTGAAGGCTATTTCGCTTAAGTTGGAATGACTTTGATTATTGTACATACGAGCTAGCTTTTTCTTTAAGTTGCACATATTCAAAAAAATTTCAAAAACGCATGAAATCAGAAGCATTCTAAAGTAAGTGGCGTAATCTATACTTGTTTGCTTCACATAGTAATGTTAGTATAATTAATAATTAGAAGATGAACATATAATATCTATAAAATTCATATCATGATTAGTAGAGGTTGATCTTTGATCGGATGAGTGAGGTACTTAATTTAAGACCTTTCCTTTTCATACCTAAGTTCTCCAACTGAGGCACTTTGGTTATGACAAATAAGTGGCCTTTGGCACGAGTCATGGGTTTCCTAAATTTTCCAAAAATATTTAGGTGGTGACTCTGAAATCTGGCAATACAGTCCATTTTTGGCATCTCTGATGATTAATAGATTTTCAAGGATTTGCCTAATTTGGACTCTCATTCATTTTTTTTGTTTCACATTGCACTTGTGAAACCAGATTCAGAACCGCGGGAGTCCGAACTGTAGGGCAATCGTATCCGAGGAGACTAAATCCCTCTGAGGAGCGCAAAACCAACTACAGAGTGAGACTACTCAACAACAATTATTCGAATTTAGAGTTTTTGATTCAATCTCATCTAACCACTATGGTAACACCTCAACCAATGCTCAAATATCGACTAAGAAGGTTCGCAATCATGATAATCACAGAGTCAAATATAATTCCATTATATCAAGAAGCAGAATGTGCGAAAACCTCCCCACCTTAGGAAATTTCTTTCTCGAAATTAAAAATACACGAAAGACAAGGCAAATCGATCACAAAAGAAGTACAACCACCAATCCAAGTCTAGATCCATACTTTGGATAATTTTCCGGATCCCGATCTAACACCTCAAGGCCATAAAGACACCCGAACCACAAGAATACAAGAAAGAGGTCATGAAAGATTCTTCGGCCCACATGATTCATTGGGGTCTACGAGACGAGAAAATGAACAATGGGCTCTACGTACAGCCCAAAGACGTCAACCACCACTGAGCACTTAACACCTAAGCACTAAGGAAAAGAAAACCAGCCTCATAACAAAACTCTTGGTCAACCCTCACAAAAGAAGAGGACTTACTACTAAAACACGACCCAAAAGACAAGGCTTCGATACAAAAAGCTCCAACAATGCCAAACCCTCCTCAAAACAAAACCCCTAAACACACAACTAGCAATCCAAGCTATTACACAAACCAACCATGAAAGGTGAACATAATTCACAACACATCCATGTTTCAAAAAAATAAATAAATAAATAAATAATTCGTCATTTTCTTTGAAAATCTCTCTTGTATATATATATATTTTCTAAAAAGGTGCTCAAACTTGCACCGCCTACAACCAAAATGCATTTTCAATTTCCACATAAAACTTAAAATTTTGCAACCATCCTTCGAAAACTACATAAAGTGTTATTCATAACACATAATCATTCACATTTTCATGATTTGTTGAATTTAGCTTTTATTAAATCAAATAAACTGCACATCGAAATCCTTTATCACCATTTAGATTAAATCCATAACATTATAGTTCAACACAACACAAGGAAAAATTCATTTTCTGAATTCGTTTCTCAACATAAAACAACTAGTGAATCTCAACCGTCACCTAACAACACCCATCACTCTTATAGTGATGCGATAACACTAAAAACAACATTTCTATAAAGGAAAGTACAAATAAAGTTTACATATTCATGGAAGCCTTATCCCATCACTATCTATCAGTCATAAAATGGCGTAAAAGCGCTCACAACATAAAGGCCTCAACATGTAACCCCAACCTGGTTACTACCAGCTCACACCAACTTCACATTTGACTACACGAGACTTAACAGTCATAAGTCCACACTATAGCACTTCTCAACCTTACAACCCTTTTGTTCAATTCCAAGCTACTCTCGACGTGACTATATATCAACCCACTCCCGACGACAACTAACCGACTAACCAACTCAACAATCCTCAACACTCGGCACCAAAAACCAACATGTTACCCATCACTAATTACTCCAAAATGGAGTTTCACATGTAAATCCACGTACACACATATTTCTTGAATCACATCGAATTCCTTGAGACTAGACCACACCACTCTTGCTCCCCAAACAAACTACCATTTAGAACCTCTCTCTCCCCACGTACGAAAGACCGATAAGGTTAACGACCATTCACATAACCTCATGTACACAAAACAATCATCACCAACACTACACTCATTACCTAAGAACACAACTCTTGCATCTAACAAAAAATTCCACCTTATATAGCAACGCCACCCAACACCTAAGCATCACACTCAAATTGCATCTAGACACAACTACCAAGTCTTAATGAACCACGAATAAACATTACCCTCATCATTAAGAGGCACGAGGCTCACACTCCCTCCAAATACTTTCACAATCCACTAGGTAACTCCTACCCATCTCACAAAACCCTAAGGTATCACACCACCCCAAAACAATCAAGACTAGTCAAAACAATAAACAAATCTCTGCTTCTTAAAGGCAACTCTAAATCAATCCAAGACATCACAATCTAACACCTACTTAACTTAAGAAAATAATACAAGATAATAAAACTAGGTTTTCCAATCCTTACAACATTGTTTAACACATTACAAGCAAGTTTAAGATTAATTACATACCCATACCATTTGGGTTCACAACAACACATACATACATATGCAACATATGTAGGCATAAAGCCCTAAATAAAATAACATCACATTACATTACAAAATAATAAAACTTCATTACACCATAACATCACTACCATTCCCGCTTAGACTACTGAAACTGGTTCTGCCCACGTAGATGGCAATGACGCTGAATATGGCCTGACCAACCACACCTAGAATAAGTAGGTGGTCCTATATTCCGCGATTGAAAGAAGCCTAAGTCTGATTATACCTCCCAAAAGATGAGTCTGAAGATACAAAAGTAGATTGAGGCGACGACTGCGCCTGTGCCTGAAATCTCGCCATTCTCCAATTCTTACTAGGTCTAGCAGCTCCCCGAACAGTCGAAATTACAGATATAGCCTCCTCCTCCCCATCCTGACCAACCTCAAGAATAACGGCTTCCATGTGAGCCTTTGCCTCTACAAGTGTGTGATAATCTCTATACACAGTCTCGACAACTTTTTTCCTGATATCATCACACAACCTTTCCTTAAACCCAACACAATGACGCTCCTCTATTGCGACCAACTTTAGAGCAAACCTCGACAAACCTCAAATTATGCCAAAGAAGTGTCATCCTGGCATAACTCAACAAACTATTTCCTCAATATTTCCTGAGCGGAATGAGAAAAATACTTAGCTAACAAGGCTTTAGTGAAAGCAACCCAAGCGGTGCCCAGAAAAGTCCTCACAGACTTCCACTAATAACCAGTGTCTCCCTTCAATTAGAAACTAGCTAAAACAACCATCAACTCCTCGCCCTTAACTATGAGCATTCAAGAGTCTTGGTAATTTGTTCTAACTAATATTATGCCTTCAACGATTTAGGCTCTTCCAAAAACTCAAGTGGATTGGAGCGGAGAAACTCCTTGGTAAGCTTGAGGGTACAACCATGGTCCCCCTCATTGTGAGCTAGAGCATCTCTCACTGCTTTTACAATCTCGAATGCAACTTCCTTGCCCATAGCTGATGTTGTAAAGGCAGCTGCTAACGGAGTTGCTATGCCCTTACTGACACTTCTACTCCTAACACGACCTCTACTCCTTTGTATAGACATCCTATAAACCAAAAACAAAACCAAACCTAGTGCACAACACAACGGCCTTCCCCAAGGCACACACTCACCATCGCAAAGCTACAAAACACACTAAACACCAAAATCACACAATCCTATTCACATAAAGAATTAAACATTTAATCACATAATCAAATCAAGTCCATAATGATAGCTACTCGTCCCAGAATTCTTAAGGAATTCTCATTAGAATCCATGTTGATCAAGCGTGCTTCCAATAAGACTTCAAAGCAAGTTCACCAGCT
Source organism: Camellia sinensis (assembly GCF_055761805.1). Lineage (NCBI taxonomy): Eukaryota > Viridiplantae > Streptophyta > Magnoliopsida > Ericales > Theaceae > Camellia > Camellia sinensis. The sequence continues at coordinate 23,845,348 of NC_138964.1, read as the reverse complement.
ACTAGTACTATCCATGAAACTTAATCACATGCTTACATAAATGCAACACATACAGTCCTAACACTTATCCTAACTACATGTAAACGTTCTCACCAAGCATAATAAACCCATTGTAGTAAAAACCACTTCCCACGAACCCAAGGTATTCAAACTCGATTAGCGCTGATACCAAGTTGTCATGCCCTGCTTTTTATTACCCGAATAACATTACCATGTCCATTAAAATAAATCCATTTCCATTACGAACAAACAGAATTATACATATATTACCTCCATAAACAAATGGAAGTCCTCTCAGTTGTATATATATGGAATGCACCAGAAATTATATTTAAAAAAAATGCCCGTAGGCTTACATTTTTACATTAAAAGTAAGGGTTTAACCTTTTACAACAATGGTGTTCCACCAACAAGTATAGGTCCCGTGGCCAACAGTTAAGGAAGATCATCGATCTTGAATCATCTTTCAACTTACACCTGAAAATGAATAGCAACGCCGGATGAATATAAAGTTCAGTAGAGATCCCAACATGATCCTAAACACACTACAACAAAAAGAGTCACTAATGATGAAAATAAATTTTGTCACCAAAGACGAACCTTTTAGTAAAGAAAATAATATTTTGTCTCCAAATGTACCATTTTTAAAGAGAAAAATAAAATTTCGTCACCAATCTACATACATAATAAAAAAATTAGGTAACAAAATTATTTTTCGTCATTATTTTTATTTTTTTGTCACCAAAGATTTTCCTGCTAATTTTTTTGGATGGTGCCAAAATTTTGAGACTTTTGGTGAGAAAAAAATTGGTCACCAATTATAAAATTATTAGTGATGAATATATTTCGTCATCAATAATTTTTAATATTTTAATATTATTTAGTGAGAAAACTATTTTCGCGGTTAATAATTTTGTCTTTTGGTGAGAAAATAACTTTGTCACAGATTTTGGAGGGAAAATTAAGCAGTAACGAAAAACAAAATAGGCTACTAATTCTTTAATAGAACCATATGGCTTCGGAACATAGAAATTTGTAAGTCATCAAGGTATCTTACGAATTATCGAATTTAGTGCAAAATGGAAGTCATCAACTAAAAAAAAATTATCGAATTTAGTGCAAAATGGAAGTCATCAAGGTATCTTACGAGGTTCTTTACAGAAAATAAGCAAACAATGCTTCAATGGAAGCTGCGTAAATGGCCAAATTCCATAACCCCAATACACAATCTTCTTCGCTCAACACAAATTCAGTCATTAGGCCTATTTTCCAAAGGTAAGATCATATTAACACGAACAAGGAAGCAAACCCACTAAAAAGCAAGGCAAACCCAGAATTGGCAATACAACACCAATTGAATATTTGGCTTTCACAAGCCCTTACTAGCACAAATCAACCCAACAAGAAGAAAATCAAGACATGTGAATCCAAAAGAATAGTTATAAAACCCTAATAAAAAATAGCAAACAGAGATATGACAAAGCTAAACAAACATTCAGAGAGAATGAAATTCGAGTATCAAATCAGAAATTGAGAAAGGGTTTGTACCTGTGGAGAGACCAACTGAAATGGGAAAAATCTAGAGAGAGAAAGAGAGAGGTGGGGGAAAGCATGGGGCGTGTTTGGGTAGGAGTTTAGAACCATTCAAACCATTTCCACTTTGAAAGAATAAGTACCAGAATTTGATATATTAGTGATATAGTTAGATTGTATATTATTTTTCCCTTGATTAGACCTTGTAGATTCCATGAGACTTTGAAGTTATACATTATACTTGTAGTAAAAAGTACAAATTTGATTTTTTTTTTTTTTTATTTGGTAAACTGTGCATGCTAGACACCTCCTAGAGAAAAAGAAGGGTAAGTACAGACCAATCTCATTAGAAATTTAAATGAGTCATGACCTACCTACTTATACCTATTTAAAATGAATCTTTCAAAAAAAAATTGAATCTTTCATGGTGGCTAAGCACTAAACTGCCAAATAATTATCCATTAGATAACCTAACCCAACTTATTTGTTTTTTGTTCTTTGAGTCAACCCAACTATGCAGTCACCACCACTTACCTTGCCACAACCACTTCTCTACTGTCGTCATTGCCCCATCACCCTCATAGCCACTGCACCTGCATCCCAACCCAACCCATTTATAACTCGCCCAAACCTACCCAAACATGTCTATTTGAATGTGTAGTATGTGGATTCTTATGGAATGAGGGTTAATCTTGAATCATTTGGTCTCATATATATATATATATATATATGTATAGATATCTATGACCATGAATTCACCATGACGTACAATATAAATAATGTGATATTTTAATATTCAAAATATACTTATATAAGTACATTTTCTCCAAAAACATCCATTTGAACACTACAAGGTATAAAACCATTTGTTTTTCTTTCCAATTATCCAGTTTAGTTCCAAAACAATACAACCTTGGTTATTTAAACCTCCATGTTAATATAAAAGAATTTCATCTCCACATTTGTTTTGAAAGCATGTTCATAGATACAAGTCATAACCCAATCTCATAACTCAACTCACTGCACACACTTATGTAACAACACATCTATTATTTTCCCTGGCCATAGGCCCTGGGGCAATGAACACCCATAACAGAAATACCGAGAAACATATATTTCTAAATATAATTAACTAAACATAATACATACTTCTATTTCCACCAGCCAACGGCATGGATGGCAAATAATACAACCCACAAAATACATAATGCTTTACTGGCCTCACCTAGAAGGGAACAACTCCAAGGTCACACTTTACTGGGAGAAAATCGGAAGGAAGAAGAACCTATCTCAAGGGGCCATGCTTTACCGACCTCACAGAGAGAAACATACCTCAATTTCACACTTTATTGAGAGCAAACCAGAATGAAGAGGAATCTCTAGCAAGGCGTCACGCTTTACTGGCTTGACTGGAGAGAAACGGACCTCCTAAACAACATCTAAGCAATAACACAACATGATAAAATACATAAATACCGTACAAGTGCAAGGTTATGAACTACCAATCGAACCTGTTCCCTCTTTGAAGGCCTGTTTGTCATTCTGGCTGCCTTTGCCCTCCATCTAGCAACGAAGTCGATAAAGGGTTCCTTGGGATTTTGAGAGGTTGCCTCAAGTTCGTTGATCGTTACCTCTATTTGAGTATTGTAGGAATACTGATTAACAAATCTCTCAGATAGTTCTTCTTAGTTCCGCTTGGTCAAGTCTTCTAGTTTGGCATACCAGGTAGCTGCCACTTTTGATAAGGTTCTTCTGAATAATGACAATTTCTAGGCCCACGTCAAGCACATTGGTTTCAAGATATTCGATAAGAGACGGACGTAGACGATAAGATCTCCGTTTCCATCAAATTTGTCAACGTACAGCATTTTGAATTTCTCTGGTAATCTTACAGAAGCCTCACTATAACCGTCTTCATTGTCAGGGATGGAATTGAAGCCTTGAGATTTCTTAAGCATCTTCTCCAGCTTGGTGATTTTTATCATGGCAGGATCGATGTCATTGGTGTCGAAGGGAAGAAGCCCTCTGTAAGGCTATGTCGAAGGCCTGAAAGCTTGAGCTTGTGTTACCACTTCTTGGGGATCCGAAACTTGCAGGTTTTCAGCTAGTGAAGGTAGATCAAGATTTGGCTGGGTAGCCGGGACTAGATGTGTAGTAGATGCTGATGCCCCAGATGGGCTTTTCATTTCAACAATGGTCTGATTTTGCACAGCTATCCTTTAGTTCAGTGTATCCATGGCCTATTGGAATGCTGTCATCATAGTTGTAACTTCTTCCGCACCTTGCGCCATTATAGATCTAGGCAAGTCAGATACCAGTGAACTGAGCTGGTGGAAATGAACAGGTGACTAATAAGTGCTCTGTATTGGTGATACTTGTCTGGTTCTTTTCCTTCGAACAACTGGTGGAAGAGAGACTAACACTGCCTAACCGTCAACTAGATCTCGGATTTTGCAAAGCCTACCGCCATGAGTCCACAAAACATGGAGGTCTAAAACTATGATTTCCAGACTACCTAGAAAAAGAAATAAAGAAAAAGAAAATCAATAATTAAAAATCGAACAGCACTTTGGCCCAAATTTGCAACAGATATGATTGCAGCTGTATGACCGTGCTCCCTACTGATAAAACTAAATTTTGCCCCACAAACTGATACTGAACCGGTAATCTGAATTCAAAACCCCTGTATAGACGCAGAGTATAGCACATAGTGGGTAAAGAGAGCCAAAACTCCCCTATGAGGGGGTAGGGTTACCCTGTCCTAGTTTTGGCATAATCTAGAGTTTCACTACTTCAAACAAGTGGTTTTACAATATCCTAAATACGGGTGAGCATCATGTCCTATGTTGGAACATTCACTAGAGTTTTACTATATGCGTTAGGCCAATTGGTCAAAAGGGTACCTCAGCAAGGTTACCTAATATATCTCTCACATCTAACATCGAAAAGTGAAAGGAGGATCAAGTGGTACAGTGGTAACCCAAATCCAAGGGTTGTGTTCCCAACGTGACATTGCCTACGTCCGATCAGCCTTTTGGCAAACTTTTGACAAGCCTCCGGCAAATTGTCCAGGATATCAGATGGTAAACACAGTGACTTAAGAGTACCATGCAAATGCAATGCAAAGAACATATATAAGTAGATAAAATTTCACATCATAAAGTCTAATTCAAGTTCTCTAAATCCCCAGTAGAGTTGCCAAAAACTGTAGCTAGCTTTTTGTGCTCCTCGGAGGGGTTTAGTCTCCTCAGGTACAATAACCCTACCATTCGAACTCCCGTGGTTCTGAATCTGGTTTCACAAGTGCAATGTGAATTAGAAAATAAATGAGAGTCCAAATCCAGCAAATCCTAGAAAATACATTAATCATCAGAGATGCCAAAAATGGACTGCACTGCCAGATTTCAGAGTCGCCATCTAAATATTTTTGAAAAATTGAAAAAACCTATAGCTCGTGCCAAAGGCCACTTTTCCGTCATAACCAAAGTTGTCTCGGTTCAGGAACTTAGGCATGAGAGGAGAAGGTCATAGATTGAGCACCCCCTTACCCGATCAAAGATCAACCTCTACTAATCATGATGTGATTTTTATCAACATTGTATGCTCTTGTTCTAATTTTATTATGCTAACTTACTATGTGAGGCACACAAGTATAGACTATTTCACTTGCCTTAGAAATGACTTGATTTTATGTAATTTGTTTTTTTAAAAAAGAGTTTTAGGGGTGTGCACAACTCAAAAGGAAAGAAATGAGCTCGTACATACATTTGTTCAAAATCATCCCTAATGCAAGTAAAATAACCTTCATCCACAGGCATTCAAACAGTTTATTTCAAGTAAGCACATAGTCTTATGGTAAGATACTAAACATGGCAACAATTACACATATGAATATGCTAAAGCAAAAAATGTTCACCTAGTACTCCGAGGTAAGCCAAAGGAAAAAAGAAAGCAATTAGAAAAATGAAGGATCCTAACAATGCACATGACTAATGCAACACATACAAGAATGCGACTATTAGGTTCGACTTATTAACATGTCATATGGATTAACTCAAAGCATGCGATAACACACATATTCAAAAAAGTAGAAAATGACAACGATATTCAAAAATGACGAACTGAACCTTAATGCATGCAAAAATGGGTGCAAAGCATAGCAATGAGATTAAACAAAAATATGATACTACATACAACCACAATAAGCATGTAAATAAAAGGGAGAAAGGAATGGGGATTGGAAGACATACAAATATTACAAATTTTCCCTCGCACAAGAGGGTCTGAATGACCTAATTAACTAATTATTATAAACACTAATGAATGAACTAATTAATTATTACAAGTCTGAATGAAAGCAACTAATTAATTAAATAATATTGATCTTGAGGCTAATCTAATGGACTTGAATGAAAGGTGAGTCGCATGTGCATAAGCGAGAACATCCTCCTAGAACCTCTCCATTTGCTGCCAGAAATTGCCCTATTTACAGTCAGAAAATTATTTTGTTTTGTTCTAAAAAATCTGCTCTGTTTTGCTAAAAAACACCATTGTTGTACAAAATGCTTGGCCGGCCAGCCGACCTGATCAAGTGGTCGGCCGTACAGAATCATGGCTGGCTGGCCTGATTAAGTGGTTAGTCGTACAAAATAATGGCCAGCCGGCCACTGTTTATGGAGAATATCTTGCTACAGCAGAACTGAAACAGAACAAGATAAAGGGTTTTCAAAAGCTGTTCATCCTTCCTGCTCCCTCCTATCATGAGGACTTTCAAGGAGGGAGTACGTTTGTTTTCCTAGTCATCAATCATTACAAATTTGTTTCATGATGATCTTTAAAAGAAAAAGGGAAAGACTTGACTAAACACAAAACAAAGTTATTCTCCCTACTCATGGAATAAGGATAAAACATCCCTTTCCATGCTTCAAAGTGGAACTAGGAGAGAGTTTTCAACACTTCTCAATAAAGAGCTCTCTAGGAGTTACAAAGCAAGTTAAAAAAAAAAAAAAAAAAAAGGAAAGAAAGAAAAAGAGCCAAGAAAGCAAGCTATCTATCAAAGCTTAAACACACAACTAGCCAAAATTGTTGACAACTCCTCTTTTCATGGAATAAGGATGAGACATCCATTTCCATGTTTTGAAAATGATCGATAAGAGAGTTTTTCAACACTTTGAACACGGAAGTCACTACCTAGCTTCAATGTGGACAACAATAATATGAAAGCAAGAAATTTACACAAGATAAGTGAACTTGTGGCGGGGTAGCTAAGCCTAAGCTCTAATCCTTCCATGACGATAGGGTTCCAAGAGACATAATGAAAGCTAAAAAATGATCAACTCAACGGATTGGCCACTATGTCCTAAACACACCAAATTCGAGAGGACTTTCAACAACACAAATATGATATTTAAAGCATATGAACTAAGAGCACATGTAGCAGGAAGGACTAGGACCCTTTTATAAGCCCATAATGAAGTCATATCACACAAGAAAAACCTAAAACCAATGCTAAAAGCTACTAAAATTGAACCAAATGAAGTGAAAAGAAAGTAAAAAAAAAAAAAAAAAAAAAAAAAAAAAAAAAAAAAAAGAGTGCACAACAAGTGATTTAGCTAATGAAAGGGTGGCTAGCTCACTCATTTTTAGCAAATTTTTAACTACATTTTAAGCTTAAAAGAAACTCTGAAATCAGTATGAAACTACAAGAAAAAGAGAGAGAAAAGATGGTTGAAGAGTTCAAAAATCACCTCTTGAAAGAGAGGATGTTCTTCTTAGTTCACAAACCACAAGCTCAATACTCTCAAGGAGCTGGAATTGTATTCAAGAATCTCAACAAAAGCTTCAAGTTTAAGCTCGTAAGGTGTATGTATTGCGTATCTATATTGCAAGAGGGTAGAGAAGATGGTTGTGTATCTATATTGTAAGAGGGTAAAGAAGATGGTTGGGCAAGCTATAGGCATTTGGGGAATTTTTCTAACCCCAAACCATGAAGAGAGGTGTTGTATTTATAGAAAAACAGCTTCTCACATCAGAAATATCTATAAAGAAGACAGCTGGTCCAAAGCATGTGCATGAAAGCACCTGGCAGCTATCAAAATATCTGCTACGCTGAACATAGTCGGCCGGTCATAAGGATGTACGGCTAGCCCAATGAAAATGGCCTACAGGCCATTTGCTGGCCAGTTGTTCTCTAAGTGGCCGAGCTAGAAAAAATAAGGCTTTGGTGCAAAGGGGGTGCAAGGTTTAGATTTTAAAGCTTGAAACCAAATCCTTTTATTGAAGATTTTGAACGATTGCACAACGTAACATTTTATCATCCAGTGTTCAGAGTGAAGCGTCCAAGTCTTAAGAGCAGTCAAAATGGTGTGTCTACAACTATAAAAAATTTCCGCACTGTGACTATATTTTCATAGCAGTCATGTTTATGTTTAATAGCACTTTAAAAACATTGTAATATAATGCACAATTCAAACGTTTAAGCTTACATCATAAACAAACACTACTACAAATACAGATAAAGATCACACTTTTTTTGTGTGATGTATGCTTTTTAATCATACCTTTTAAGTTTTATTAAAGTGTAGTCTTTGGGAGTGTGATTAAAAGGGGTTATTTTTAATCACACTTTTTAAGTGTCATTAAAAAATGCTTTCATCACATTTTTTTAAGTGTGATTAATAATATTTAGATCACACCTTAGATCATATCTTTTAAGTGTGATTAATAACTAATAAAACCTATGATAAAAAAAAAGAATTCGACATATTTGAATAATAATCAATATTATTTTTGTACGCGCATTTGAAGAATATAATACACACTATATACTATATTTTGAATCACAACCATATATTAAATGGAATAACGTCATATATTTCATAAATGAAAGTTAAATGTTCAAAAGTATATACAAAAAAATTAATAAAAAGTTTTTAACTGTGATTACACATATTAAAAAAAAAAAAACTTGAAAAAACTAAGTTCTTGAATTCTTTGACCATATTTTGCATCTCTCCAAGAAATTTCTGACCTGAAAAATAAAAAACAAATTAATTCAGAAACCACTAGAAAATAAAAAAACACAATATTACTTTAAACCATTCTAATAAAATAAAAAACACAATATCTACCAAACTGCATTTAAAAATTGAAGGATTTTACCTCCAGATTCCTGCTGCAACATGCAAAGTCATAAAACAGAAACAACCCTGTCTAGATTCCAGCAAGACCAAATACCAGGGCAGTAACAAGTAAGAACACCGAAAAGACAATTCCAACTAGTACATGCTTAACCCACATAATAAGCTGCGAAAGAAATAGATAAAGTGAAATAATGAAAGTATCTTATACATAGGCAGAAAGAAGTACCATTTATTTGGTTATGAATTTTGAAAAAAAATTTTGAGTTGTATTTTGAAATTTTTTAGATTTACTTTTTTAAATATTTAAAAATTTTCTTAATTTTATTTTTTTAGGGTAAATATTTTATATTTTAAATATTTATTTATTATTTTAATATGCACTATATTTGATACATTTGTGTGCTGTATTTTTTAAAACATATTTTTAAAATATTAAAAATTTTACAAAAATTATTTTTTTTTAACTATATAATTTTTTATAAATATTTAATTTTATTTTATAAATATATTTTTAAATATTTTAATTTTTTTTGTTATGTGTTTAGTTACAATTTGAGTGTGGAGTTTCGAGTTATGTGTTTGGTTATGAATTTTCAAAACTCATAACAAAACAAATATTCCTTTTTAAAAACTCAACTCACAATTTCACAGTTAAATCATAACTTTACACGCAAATCATAATTCCAAAACTAAACCAAACGGAGCGTTTTTAAAGGGATTTTAATGCTCACGTAGGTTTCCAATGACAGGTTGAGAAGGATCCTCGGGAATAAAATTTTCATGTATATAATTCTACAAACTATGAATTATCAGTGAATAGGAACAACAAGCTGGTAATTACAGTAGATGTCCCAATACCAAAAAAATAGCAAATTGAAGACTCAAATTTTAAGAGCAACAGTAGAGCACTCAAAAGTTTGAGTGTACTACCAGCTTGTTGGTAATTACAGTATAATGTGTGCACCTTATAGTGCTCTTCAAAAAGTTTTCTCAAATTTTAAGCTATATGCATGAAGTTGAACAACATGTGAGAAAAGAACTTTATCATTCCCAAGAAAACTTTTTTTTTTAAAAAAAAAGGGAGTCCAAAATGCAATGTACATACAGATTCCGTGACAGAGCAAAATGGGCAAAGATGCATCACGCCTTGCAGCCTCCGGTGATCCTTCTATCTTGTTCCTCAACGTCGTGCATAAACTTGCCGTTAACTAATAAGCATGGTAATATTTTGAAGAGCACTATAAGGTGCACACATTACATCTTTACTTGCGAAAAGATTTATGAATCAACAATGAGTGAGTCCAACCTGAGATGACACTGTACAAAACTTATTAGCTATTTTGGTCACCTTGGAACTCGATATAATATTAGTTTGAAAACAATTCCAAACACTACGCCAAAACAGGGCATTAACGGCGGTTTTTTTAACGACGGTTCCGTTACCGCCGTTTAAAGATACTATTAACGGCGGCAACGAAACCGCTGTTAATACCGCCGTTAATGTATCTTTAACGGCGGTTTTTGTTACCGCCGTTAACAAAACCGCCGGTAATGACCCTTTAACAGCGGTAATGAAACCGCCGCTAAAGCCATTTTTAAACGGCGGTAATGAAACCGCATCTAAAGCCCTCTCATTACCGCCGTTAATGACGGCGATCTTTGTCGGCCAAGCTCCAGCCGAGCTCCGATAAGTGGTGACCATGTGCGGCTAAGGTTGAACATGACCATCTACAATAAAGTAAAAGTAATGTTTAAATATTTATTTAGGAAATATATTTCATGAAGAGTGGCTATGGTGGAGTGGTTGGTGTGGGTGGATGAGAGGTTGAGGGTTCAAGACTTGGGGAGTGCAAGAAGAAAGAATTATTTTTCGAAAAATTTGAACCTATTTACGGCGGTAAAGAACCGCCGTTTTTGGTCTTATATTACCGCCGTTTTTGGTCGACTTTTAACGACGATAATTTACCTTTTTATGACGGTTATACTTTTTCTGACACGCGCATAAACAGCGGTAACGAAACCGCCGTTAATACCGCCGTTAAAGGCTTTAATGGCAGTTTTACAGCCTTTAACGGCGGTAAAAAACTGCCGCTGAAGCCCAATTTTGGTGTAGTGAAATATGGCCAGAGGGAGCTATCAAATGAGATATTTCAGAATCATCTCATAAAAATCTTATTTTATTTGGTAAATTGGTTATTTTCAACATGGGAAAACAGTACATATAACAGAGGAACAAAGAGGAAATGAGAAGGAAGATATTGCATTCATACCTTGAACTAGGAAGCCAACCACTTAGACCAACAATAGCCCTTAAGTTAACAGGGTAATCGATCCTATTTCCATATTTTCCCTGGGCAAAACAAGTTGCAAAGTAGAGGGCAGTTGCAACACCCATACTAAAACCCCCGATACCAAGTTTAACTGTAAATGAGTTAATACAAAAATAAATAAATAAATGAAAAAGTATAGCATTCCTAAACAACACGATGGTCATTTATTCATGATAATTGATGAAACTTTTTATCACGGTAGATAAATGAACTACTAATTAAACACATGGAAATTAAGTAATTTAATGGCCTATAATCAATGAAGTAACAAGGCAAAAATTTACTATCAGCAGGCTCTGTTGACAACAAGTTTGCAATATGCACTACTGAAACGTCTAAACCTTCGAAATCATCAGGACTATCTTCTGAAAGTTCTATAACGTCAAACCCTAATACGAAACCACAAAAGCACTTTAGATAATTGTATCAGTATCTCAGCACTGGAAGAAATCTAAGCTTTAATCTTACATGCAGTGCGAGGGAATCCACCAAGTATAGCCACTGGGCAAGTAGGAGCAGTTGGGCATATCCACTTGATCTGCATCACAGAATTTCAGCATAAAAAAATGATAAGTACCAACTAAGTTTTGCAAAAATCAAAGAACCATATACACGTGCATGGTCACGAGGCTAAGCATAAAGTTCAAAAATATTTCAAGGGATACGTGTCCTTACATTTGGAAGAGCAAGTTTTTCCAAGAGTTGGGACCAGCTGCAATAACAAACACAGCACAGAATAAACATTCTAATTATGTGATTCCTCAACTGATTATAGCCTAAAGCATCAGATTTAGACAAATATATTGTAGCAAACTTAGAAGTTTAGATTAGCATAAAAATAGTGACTCGCACAAATCCTACTGAAAGGTAACTATATTGAAAACTCTCAAATTGAATAATTTGATACTATAATACGGAATACAGAGGCACAAAGACTTGTACGACAGGAAATGAGAAAGAAGGGAATAAAGAGGCACAAAGACTTGCATAGCTACAAATCTCTTGTGGAAGCTTCGAATGTGGATGTTTAAAATGTCAGGATATCTAGTATAAAAATGAAAAAGTTTTCCTCATCTCCTGTATTCCTTTGTCTAATGCTGTGATAATCGTCATTTTTGTATTTTTCAGACTATGCCTGAAACAAGCTTTCAAAGAGCTTCATTTGCAACAAAACTCTTCTATCTATAACAATACATGCCCAATTTTCTATTCTTTGCAAGAAAACTCTTCTATCTATAACAATACATGCCCAATTTCAACTTTCAGTCCAATATATCCCAATGAAACTACCAGATAATGTGTGGCACTTGAAAACAACCTCATTAATGAGAAGCTTCTAAAAGCACACTAGAATGATGCCCACCGATGCGTTCTAGTGCTTTGTTTTAAGTAAACACACACACAGCTTAAGACTGTCTAGAATCACTTCAATGATGGTTTTGGTATGCTTCTTGCAGAAGCCTTGAAAGCCTTTTGATTTTAACCCTAGGGTTTCAGCCATTAGCATCCATTTTGTACATTAGTGGGGTCTATGTAATTAGCTGTTGGAAGACTGGAACTACCAATTAATATTAGTTCATCTATTGTGATACACTTTGAGATCTTTCTGAAAATTGATAAAATCACAAAAGAACAAAAATAAATAAATAAATAAAATAAAATTATAATACAAAATTAATTTGAATAATGAAGGGGACAAATGTAAATTTTAATGCATTAGTAATTTTGCATACAAAAATTCAGTTCATATAACGTTCAAGATTCAATGGAATATTTATTGCTCCAATTCTCAGCAACCAAACAGAGAAAAGAACCCCACATTGACTATTTGCGTCATTTTCTCAGCAAAAAAAAAAACAAAACAAAACAAAAAACCTTTATGCAATTTTTTGGGAAACAAATAGAAAATTGGAGTGATTAAAGGAGTGCCTGAAAGGGAGGAGAGAGTCGAGTTCGTACTGGATCTCATTGCGAAGACAAAAAATCATTCCCCTTTTCCCCTTCCCCTCCCCTCACCTCTCCCTAGCAACCCCTTTGGTAACCATCCTCCAGGACCAAACTCAGTAATCTCCTTGCCTATCCTCCACTCCGACGATCCAACTACCCCTTCCCAGCCCCTCTACTATCGCAGAACCATGAGAGAGAGAGAGAGGGAGGGGGGAATCCGAAGATACCTAGATCAAAGCAAAGAGAAGAGAATAAGAAAACCCTTCCCTTTCGAATCGTTGATCGCTGCCGGCGCCGAACCAGTCTTGCTGCCGAAGAGATAGCACCGTTCTAGGTCGAAGTCTCACCGCTGCCCAACTAGTCTCCCTTTCTAACCCTTTATCTTCTCCCTCTCTTATTTGCTGAATAGGTTCAGCTTGCTTGTTTTCATTTTTCAGAAAACCCTTTTCAGAAAATTATACTTTCTTATTTTTTCGTGTTTTTTTTTTTGTTTTTATTGAATTTTTTTAATATTTTGAGTAATTTTTTTTACTTTTTAGACACACTTAACATAAATACACCTAAAAAGTAAAAAAATTGTAAAAAAAATCTTTTAAAAATTCACTAAATACCAAAAATACAAAAAAAAAAATACAAGAATTCAGTACATTTTTTGTATTTCTATGTATTTATTAATTTTTTAAAATATTTTTTCACAAATTTTTTACTTTTTAGATACATCTAACTAAGGTGCATGTAAAAAAGTAAAAAAAAAATGTTTAAAATTTAAAAAATATTCACTAAAAACAAAAGAATACGAAAATCAAAAAACTCAGTTTTCAAAAAACTTAATCTAGAAAACTAAAACCAAACACACTGAACAGAACTTTTTTTTTTTAAAATATTTTTGGTGATTGGCGCTACAACATTTTATTTTGGCGCCTATTTTTTTTTTTTTTTTTTGGATTATATCATTTAACGACACAAATTGTGCGTCGTGAAAAGTGAAAACGAAATGGTTACCAAACAGGCTTGATGGTAAAAATATCGTAAAATTAACAAATAATTAAATAAGTTACCAACGTAAGAAATGACTTATCAAAAGATTCTTAGGCTATGTATGATTTGATTTTTAGAAATTGTTTTTTAAAAATTAAAAATTAATTTGGTTAAAAAATAAAAAATAAAAAATAATTATCATTTAAGGGTAAAAAATAATTATCATTTTAACTTTTGGGCAGGTTATATACATACGTATGGCTATTTCAATTAAATTTGTAAAAAATTATTTCTAACCACTCGAAAGATAAAAATTATATTAAAATGATAATTATTTTTATTTTTTATTTCTTAACCAAATTATTTTTTAATTTTTAAAAAAAAAATTCTAAAAATCAAACTATACATAGCCTAAGAATCTTTTGATAAGTCATTTCTAACGTTGGTAACTTATTTAATTATTTGCTAATTTTACGACATTTTTACCATCATGCCTGTTTGGTAACCATTTCGTTTTCAGTTTTCAATTTATATTTATAAAAAATTTTAAAATTGTATTAAAAACTTGTTTGATAATTTTTTTAGTTTATAAAAAGTTTTCTCAGTTTGTAAATTTGAGGAAAAAACGTAAATTCAAAAAATGAGCTTACGTTGGTTTTTAAACAGAAATTTAAAACCTTTACTAACAAATTTTTTTTTCAATTAATCTTTTTTTCCAATTAATTTTATTTTCAATGAATTTTTTTTTCCCAACTAATACTAACCAATGGGGCAATTGGTAATGCTACTTTAAACCTTAGAGAGGGGATTGTAATTTCTAAAATGTGAGGGGTGTTAATGTAATTTACCCAATGAGGAAAAAATTGGTATTTAAAAAAATTAAATTGCTGAATGGGGGAATTTGTAATGAAACTTTAAACCTTAGGGAAGGAGATGCAATTTCCAAAAGGTGAGGGGGAAACTGTAATAAACATAAACCTCATGGCGGTGTCAGTGTGATTTAGCCAAAAAAAATTAATTGCAAAAAAAGTTATTTGAAAGAAAATTAATTGAAACAAAATTTGCTAGTAAAATTTTTAAATTTCTGTTTAAAAACCAACGTAAACTTATTTTTTGAATTTACGTTTTCTCCTCAAATTTACAAACTGAGACAACCATTTATAAACCAAAAAAATTATCAAACAAGTTTTTATGACAGTTTTTAAAATTTTTGTAAATATAAATTGAAAACTGAAAATGAGATGGCTAGGCTTTAGATGGTAAAATTGTTGTAAAATTAATAAATAATTAAATAAGTTACCAACGTAAGAAATGACTTACCAAAAGATTCTTAGACCATATATGGTTTGATTTTTAGAATTTTTTTTTAAAAATTAAAAATTAATTTGGTTAAGAAATAAAAAATAAGAAATAATTATCATTTAAGGATAAGAAATAATTATTATTTTAACTTTTGGGCAGGTTATATGCATACGTATGACTGTTTTAATTTAATTAGTAAAAAATTATTTCTAACCACTCAAAAGATAAAAATTATATAAAAATGATAATTATTTTTTATTTTTTAACCAAATTCATTTTTAATTTTTAATTTTTTTTTCTAAAAATCAAACCATGCATAGCTTAAGAATCTTTTAATCAGTCATTTCTTATGTTGGTAACTTATTTAATTATTTGTTAATTTTATGACATTTTTACTATCTGAAGTCTGTTTGGTAACCATTTCGTTTTCAGTTTTCAATTTATATTTACAAAAATTTTAAAAATTGTCATAAAAACTTATTTGATAATTTTTTTGATTTATAAATGGTTGTCTCAGTTTGTAAATTTGAGAAAAAAACGTAAATTCAAAAAATGAGTTTACGTTGATTTTTAAACAGAAATTTAAAAATTTTACTAACAATTTTTTTTTCAATTAATTTTTTTTTCCAATTAATTTTTTTTTCCAACTAATACTGACCGAGGGGGCAATTGGTAATGCTACTTTAAACCTTAGGGAGGGATTGTAATTTTTAAAATGTAAGGGGTGTCAATGTAATTTACCCAGTAAGGGCAAAAGTAGTATTTAAAAAAATTAAATTGCTAAGGGGGGAATCTGTAATGAAACTTTAAACCTTATGGAGGGAGATGTAATTTCCAAAACACGAGGGGAGAACTGTAATAAATATAAATCTCAGGGGGTGTCAGTGTAATTTACCCTATATATATAATCACATTTTAATTACATTGTGTGATTAAAAAATATTTAAATAATCACACTTATTTAAAAAGTGTTATTAAAAAGTAATAGTGTATATATAATCACACTTTAATTAGAATGTGTGATTAAAATATATATATATAATCACACTCATTTAAAAAGTGTGATTAAAAATTAATAATGTATATATAATCACACTTCAATTAGAAGGTGTGATTAAAAAATATATAAATAATCACACTTTAATTAAAATGTGTGATTAAAATATATATAAATAATCACACTTATTTAAAAAGTGTGATTAAAAAGTAATAGTGTATATATAATCACACTTTAATTAGAATGTGTGATTAAAAATATATATAAATAATCACACTTTAATTAGAATTTGTGATTAAAAAATATATATATAATCACACTCATTTAAAAAGTGTGATTAAAAAGTAGTAGTGTATATATAATCACACTTTAATTAGAAGGTATAATTAAAAATATATATAAATAATCACACTTTAATTAGAATATGTGATTAATATATATATATATATATATATAATCACACTTATTTAAAAAGTGTGATTAAAAAGTAATAGTGTATATGTAATCACACTTTAATTAGAAGGTGTGATTAAAAAAATGTATATATAATCACACTTAAGTGAAAAGTGACATAAAATATAAATATTATCACACTCAATCAAATTAAGTGTGATTAAAATATCAATCTAATTTTTTTTATCACGCTTTTAATAAAAGTGAGATATTTTTTTTTATCAAAATGTGATCTTTAACTATTTTTATAGTAGTGAAAAGCCAAAGAAGATGGCGCTTAAAGACCCTTCTTCTTCTTCTTCTTCTTCTTCTTCTTCTTTTTTTGAAGCTTTCACAGATTATCTCGACATTCTCTTTTTTGGCTATTTCTTTGCTATTTTTCAGTATCAACAATGCTACAGACCCCCAATACGGACGACCCCCACCGACCCCCAGTGCCACGTGTTGGCCTGGGATTGGCCGGAAACTTAAACAAAAAAAAAAAAAAAAAAAAACAATTTTTCTGCCCAATCATTGGTGACCCCCAGCACCCCCAGCTGGGGGTCCAAGTCATTTTTCTTTTCAGTATTACTGTTAGGGTTTCTACAAGTTTGAGTAGGGCAGTTATTCTATTAAGAAATTTCTCTTCCCGTAATCTCTTTATTTAATTAAATAGATATTGCAACTTCTGGATTTTCGATGAACCCCGTTGAATTTTTTTTCAATCAAATCCAAGAAAGAATTTTCACCCATAAATAAATACGTTGTATATGCCTTAATACTATCTCTATTCTTCATGTTTTATATCTGAATGTGATCAGATTGAAGTCGAATGTGCCTTCTGTGATTTATTTTCTTGATTTTTTTTTATAAATATTATATATGTAATATTGTGCATCGTTTGTGGAGTTAAAAAAAAAAGATAAATTACAAATACACTCTCTGAGATTTACTTAAAATACAAATTGTCTCATGTAGTTTAGAAAATTACAAGTACCTCCCAGTCAGAATTTTTCATTTAACATAATTAATTGAAAAAGTGAAATTTCTAACTGTTCACCTATACAATAATAAAATTATCTGAATTATTAATTAAAATAAATTTTTAACATTACTAAAAACTGTTAATTAACTTGATGATTTATTAATAGAAAGACCTATTTGTTATGAAATTAACAACCTTAAGGGGCATAATGTAATTTTTAGAATCACATGGAGTAATTTATAATTTAAGTAAATCTCAGGGAGTGTGCTTGTAATTTACTTTAAAAAAAATAATAGTGATAAGCTTTATATTTTCTTTTTTAATGTTTGTGTTTTGTGGATACTCTCTCAATCAATTTCTTCTTTTTTGTCATCCAGGTACTTTCTTTATATATATATATATATATACCACATAGATTACATATACGAAGGTAAGTTTCTTTGCTCCTCATAAATTTGAATATTCATTTATTTATTCTAAGAAGTATTTGATATAGATTCAGTTCATTCTTTTCATCTGTCTTGAGATCCTTGATTGACCTCTGATCTATGCCTTAGGAAAATTGGGTCTTCATTTATTTGTTCTAAGAACTTTTATTTGATATAGATTTAGGTTGTTCTTTTCATTAGTCTTGGGACCTTTGATTTTGAACTCTAATCTATGCTTAGAAAATTTGGGAATTCATTTATTTGTTCTGAGCAACTTCTATTGGATATAATACTTACTAGGAGAAATCTACAATATGTGTGCACCCCTAAAATGGGTATATCGTAAGAAGATTTACAATTTTTTGTTATGAAAATTATGAATATTTGTTTTATGCTAATTTGTGGTCAAAGTTATGACTAACGAATTTATGGTGTGCACTCTAAAGTGAAGGTAATACTTTTTGTGGTGAATATTATTATCTTATGTGGTGAGAAAAGTTATGTCATTTTATATTAAGTTATAAATCTTTATGGTATTATTATGAAAATCATATAATTGTTGGCTTTTTGGCTTTTGAAGGTTATTTTTGTAATTGTGAGAGTGCCAGCAAGGATCAATCAGTCCTTACAGAATTTTAATTGCCAACCAATTATCAGACGATTGTGTTGTAGTTCTTTCAGCCTCAATGAAGAGGACTTTTACTGGTGGCTTGATTTAAGAGAATTTAAGCACAAGAACAGTTAAATAAAGAGCAATTGAAGCATTTCATTAGTATGAAAAACTTACAATGATCCAAATTCAGCCTCGTAGAGGTTTACAGCGACAATCTATTTGAAACTACTCCTATGAATGAAGTGCAGTGCAGGAATTTAAAGTACAGGAATGTAAAGAACAGGAAATATAAAAACTGGAAAGAAATATGTAAAGTAAGACTAGTTTGTTGGATCTGAGTCTAGGCGTTTCTCTGGGGTCTTCCCTACTATTTATACTCCTCAAAGATGGCCATTGAACTGCACTTCAAACTGTCGAATTGCTCCTCCGTGATCACTGATCATGCTGCCTTATAAGTAGTTCCACTACGCCATCACTTGCAGTTAAGCTTCCCTCCTATATTTGAATTTGAATGTGAGTAACTGTTGAAGCCACGTCACCTTGCATCTCTTTGCTGATCCAATGTTACTCGGACCACGCAATAGACAATATCAACTGTCACGTGTACGATCAGGATCGAAGACTTGAACAGTTTTCCTATATTACCCTTACTCTGCCACGCGTCGAACTGTAACTGGTCTTTTACAAAATATGTAGCCAACATTACCCCCCGCACTAATATACCCAATACTTGGTGATATTAGTGGATCAAAGCCTTTCTCCCGCATTTCTTAAAACGTGCATGGGGTCTAGATTCTGGAAACACAACCGTCACTTATTGATGATCATTTGCATTAATTCTCTTTCAATCTTTTGAACACCCCAATACCTTAGCACTCGTACAGGCTGATACCTCTTCTATGGCCGAATCAACTTTCTTCTCTATTGATCGGGCACACGAAGAGTCATTAAATAATGCTACTTCCCCTCGAAAGAACCTCCATGCATTCATTAGCCACCTTTATCCACCCTTCTATATTCAAGTTATGGAAGCATTTGCAAATTACCAACCTTTGGATTACGAACATATCGCCCTTAATCCTTCGATTCAGAAAATTGCAGATATAGACACAAGAAGTTCTTCCTCTAACTCACCCTTACAGTTCGAACAAACTGCTCTCAAACCTTTGATTCGGAAAGTTGTAAATATGGATTTGGGAAACTCTTCTTCACAAACCTCTGTATGGGATAAAGCTGCAACTTCTTCCCCTTCTGGGGGTTCTGACTGGACAAGCTGGTCAACACCTGAGACCTGTGATTTGAGGAAGCGAATCAACCATCATTTTGTTGAGTTCACTGACCCTTTAGAGTTTCCTTCCTATGCTCGAAGTTCAGTGGTCTACCCTTACGTGCCCATTGACCATCGACGTAGTCTGGAGGAGGATCTACTTGTAGAATGGTATACATCCTCCATGCCTACAAAGATAGTGCACACTGCCCGACGCCTAGAAGAAGCACAAGGGTACAACCCATCATTCTTAGCCCAGAAGGCGAAGATTTGTTCTTCTGACTGGCTCGATTATATTAATGCCTTTGTTCCTTCTACTTCCGTGCCATCTCCCATAATAGAAGCATCCACACCTTCTTCTCCATCTCTTGAAATTGAAGCATTCACACCTTCTCCTCTACCAACTCTTTGCTGGACAGAGAGACTGAAGCTTGCCCTTTCCATGGATAACGTTTTTCCACCTTACAAACCTCTACCTTCCCCTACTCCAGCTGAGCGGAAACAAGCTCAACTTCTGCTTGCAGCTTTCTCTCACTTGCCCTTCAATGTTCTTGAGGACGAAGTCCCTCTCAAGAACCTTCGATGGGCTTGTGATATTTTGACTAGGGGCCATGTCCTTAATCCCCTTGCCCAAGCAGAACTTCATATGTTCCTGGACCAACTTCCATTGCTCCTCTACTGGCATCGAAATTCTATGGCCACTACACAATCTTTAGACCAACTTTCGTCTCTTCAAGTTCATGTCCAGTATGAAGCAGAGAACTTCATTGAAGAATTCGGTGATTTCAAGAATAAAGATTCTGTGTATTGGGATGACTTGGACATAGACGAATTGGAACAAGGATTGAGAGAGGCGACTTTCGAAATAAAGGCTGAAGAGCTCTACTATGAAATGAGAGCACATCAACTCATGCAGCCAATGTTAGAAGACATAGAAGATAGAATAAAGAAAGAACAAAAATTCATTGATCATTGTTGGACTAAATTTCATGATCTTGTTATTTATTCCATTCCTTATTTTTATGAGCTTGAGTTTGTACCCAAACAGGGCCATTCGATGTAACTGCTTTTGCTTTAATACAAGACTTCTCTTTGTTTGATATGGTTTGATCTTGTCTCTATTTGTCTTTAAAAGTAATTACAGAGCTTCGAACTGAACAATCTTTTCCTTCGAACCTGGATTCGATCGTTTAAAATGAATACTAACAACACGACCATGAACATTTCCTATTTAGGGAATGCAGATTAATCAGTTCTAAATTGATCTTTTCGTTTTGAACAACAATCCATATTTTCAAAAATATGACAGCTCCTTTTGAGGGCTGCACTGTTTTAGTTCAAAAAGTCAACTTTTCTGAATATATATATAAACCAACTATGGGTTTCGATGTTTCGAATGCCAATTTCCCTCCCCAAGGAATTTCTAATTTTACTTCGAAGAACATCACTATCATTGACAAACCTAAAACAGGTCTTTAGTCCTTTTGAAGTAAACGAATACTTGAGCATTCTTGTATCCATTGAGTACAGAATGCGTTTCGAAGCCGGCTCTTAGTTTCGAAGCTGTTGTTATTGGACTTTTGGCGCCGAAATCTAGTGTGTTATGTTTTGAACACTAATTTCCATCCTCACGGGGTCACAAGTTTCACTTCGAAGGTCATTGCTTTCATTAAGAAGCCCAAAACAGGTCTTTAATCCCCTTCTAAGTGAATGAATATTTGAGTATTCTTACATTCTTAAGCATGGAATGTGCTTCAAAGCTGGCTTCTTAATTTCGAAGCCGTTGTTATTTGACTTTTGGCGCCAAAATCTGGCTTCGAAGCCAAACATTCTACTTTGAAGTTGGTATCAACATCTGGGATATGTTTTTTACCTCCAAGAGTATCAATATCGAAGAAAATTCTTCGTATTTGTACTTTTAGTACTTAACGAATTTACGCGATCTATCTTTCAGATATAAAGGCTTTTGAAATCCTTTTATTCCATTTTTTGAAATCACTTGCTCGCTCAACATATAAAACCCTTCGCCTCTATTCGTCTCCCACTTCTTTCTACTCCTTTTTCCAGCTTCGTCCTTTGAGAAAGCGTTTTATCAATGGCTTCCTCCTCATTGAAAGTGCCAGTTGTAGAGCGTGCGAGCCCATCTGTAGCCCTAAGAAGGCTCATTGATGCAGAATGTGAAAAGTACAAAGCTGGAGAGAAAAATGCCATCGACGGACGCATCTTCATTCCTCGTCGTCATGTGCAACAAGACTATGTGCTTGGTCCCATATTCAAGGAGATTCATGTTGAGCTTCCAGCTCTATACCCTCGTCTGGAAGACCATTGTCTCCTTTACGAAGGTGGCCTTGACTGGAGGAACTAGAAGACGAATCACCCCCACCGATGCTGGCCCACGGTGAGACCGGAGTGGCAAGAATGGTATGATCGAGTTGTCCCTAGTAAGACCCCGGACCTTCAAGAACTCTGCCTCCTCAACACCCTTCGGTTATCCAGGTTAACCATTTTAGAGGACCCCTTTTTAGTTTCTGCTGCTCTGTGCTTTTGGAATTCTATTTTTAATTTCTTCCAATTCAGATGTGGGATGATGGCCCCTACTGTGCTTGACATTTGCCATCTTTTAGGATTATCTCCCATTGGAACTCCCATTGGACCAGATTATCCTGACCTAGCAGTCCCTTTTTCCCTCCCCTCTCTTAACTCATCCTATAGTGACTTTGTCAAGGCTGAGAATAGAAGGGAGGGTCTTGTGACTGATAGGGAATTCTTTTTTTTCTTATTATATTGGCTTTGCAAGTTCCTTTTCTGCACTTCTTCTCAAAGAATTATGCCTGAATTTGCCCCCCTTGCCAAAGCCCTCGTTTTACAGAAAAGGGTGGCTTTAGCCCCATACATTCTAGGTCACGTATACAGAGCCTGCTCTCTTTTTTGTGAGAAACCCTTAGATGTCAATCAAGGGGGACCGATTTGGATTCTTCAGCTTTGGCTTTTTTCCTATTTCCCCGAGTTACAATCTAAATGCCTTAAATTTTTTGAACCAGACCCTCTTACTCATGGCATGAGACTAGCCAATGCTTCTCTTTATCCTTCTACTTTTGCTTTTTACTTCTATTTTTTCCACCAACTTTCAGCTTTTCCTCTTTCCTACTGCTTTCGTCCCTTCGAACCCACTACTATTGGCCCACTTTGGTTGAAGAATTTCCTAAGTGATAGGCTCTATGCTTCACCTGTTCACAAGGATATATGGGCATCCATTTTAATTCCTAGAGAATTATTCATTGGGACCATGAACCCCAGAGCTTACAAATGCATTGTTGAGCCTTATTGTCCTACACAATTTGCTAGACAATTTGGCTTCACTCAGGGGGTCCCAATACCTCTCTGTAGTAACACCAATCTAAGTCTTACCACAAGGGATGTGAAAGTTCGAAGGTCCAGACTAGAAGAGGCAACTTCCAAATTTATACAGGACTTGATTGATTTTGAGTATATCCCCTTCCTTCCCCAAGGTAACATTTTAAAGAGATACCAAAATTGGTGGGTGACCAATATGGAAGTGCACCTGGCCATTCCCCCTCAAGACCTACTGACGGTATTAGATGTACCCAAGCCCAAAGGAGCTGGAGCTGTTACTTCTTCCACTGTTCTGACCACTCCAGTTCTTGTGTCTGCCTCTACTCCTAGAGTTACTCGGGCCACCTCGAAGAAAGGTACTCTCATCTTTTCTCTTTTACCTTATTTATAATGCTTTCAGTCTTATCTTTAGTTCTTCCTTTTGTGAAGGTGGTGTTGGTACCTCACAGGGAGATTCTCCTCAGAAGATTCAAGCTCTAAATCTCCTCAAAAGCAAATAGCAACAAAAGAAAAGGAGACTTTTACTTGAGCCTGAGAAGGAAGTTTTTGAGGTGCAAGCAGCAGAAGAAGAAGAAGTAGAAGAAGAGTTAACCCAAGAGCAAGAGTCTCCCCTAAAAAGAAGGAAAATAGTGGCTATCCCTTCTTCTGGCTTGGTTCGAGATCCCATGCATGAGACAACGGTCAGAGTGGAGGAACTTACTTCTGAAGAATCTGAATCCCAAACTGGAGAGAAAGAAGTTGAGGAAGAATATTCAATGCATGTACAAAGAAAAAAGAGAAGGAAAATGACTGTCTCTCCTTCTGATTTTGTTGAAGACCCTATACATGAGGCAGCTGCTAAGGCGGTGGAATGAGAGTACTCCAAGGCCATAATTGTCTTTGAGAGAGCTGAGAAGAGACGGCAGGAACAATTTCTGAGAGATGAAGCTGCTGCTGCTGATGCACTATAAAGGGAAACTACAAGAAGGCAACAAACTGCCAGACATTACTCCCTTCGTGGTTCTCCCATCATTGCCGACACTTCTGGAGCAAGTAATTTCTTTCATACTTCTGCTGTTTTTCCCTTGTCAGCCTTTGGTATTGAAGTTTAACATTGCTTTACATTTCTTCTTCTTGCAGCAGCAACTGCTGAGTTCATCTTTCCAATGAGGCCTCCCTCGGTTTCACTTGAGGTTGATCAGATGCAGGATATGAGGGCTATTCAGATCATACTTCCACTTCCAAGGTCTACACTTCCTGCACTTTTCCTGAGGCCAAGCATTCATGCACTTCTTTCTCTTGGTTTGACTCCACATCTTTCCCACTTGACCCTCGACTTTCCTCAATTTACTTCTCTATCAAGCCTTGCTCCTCCTCCTCCTTCCAAGGAAATTCCAACTGCTACCCCATCTCTGATGGCAGTTGATTCCCCTATTGAGGGTGCTGGCAGCTCTCCAACCCGTGGTTTATCACCTTTACCTGGCTCCAGCCCTTCTTCACTTGATTCATTGGTGGCTAGGACCATGGAGACTGCTAAAGATGCCTCACCCATTTCTCCTATCCGTATGCAGTCTTCTGTGTCTTCCATCACAACTCTTTCTGCGCCCCTTATGTCTAATGATAAGGTTGATGTCTTCGAAGCAAGACTAGCTAGTCTCTTCGACATCCCCTCTACTTCTCCAGCATTCGATGAGGAAACTGAGCCATTAGTTTTCGCTGACTCTTTGCTGGAAATTTGTGAGATCTTTTCTTTCTCCAGCAGCAAGCCTTCTGTATCTTTGATAGACTTAGACACCTGCCTGGAACTGTTAAATTCCTTTTCGAGGATTCCCTTCGAGGCTCTACAAAGGCCTATAATCAGAAATGGGTTTCTTCAGTGTTGTAAAATTGCTGAGCAGTCTGGCATGAATGTCTCAAGTCACCTATCCCAGGCAGCAATTACTATCGACTTCTACATCAGCATTTGTCATGCTGCCAAGGCTACGGATGAGAAATTGGTTAGAGACCAGAGTTTTGTTTCCCAAGTGCATACTGAAGTGTCAAAGATTAAGGAACAACACTCCTCTGCCTCTCACTTTCGAATTCAGCTACTGGAGAGGAAAGCTTAACTTGAAGAGGAGGTTTCTGCAGTGAACCAGGCCTTAGTCCGAACTGACATCAAACTGCAAATCACCAACCAAGGATTGGCCGATCAAAAGGGAGACATTGCTGCAGATATTCAACTATTTTCATCATTTACCAATAGGAAATCTGTTGTACAAAAATAATTAAAACATTGTAATGATTTTTGGGCCAATTTGTGGTACGATGTACTTGACTCTTTATGAAAAAACAAATTCTTGTTTATCATCTGAGTAATCTTGTGTTCTTGTACTTAGTGTTTATTTTATTCCTTGTGTTTCCCAAATAGTTGAAAAATAAGGCTTCAAATATCTGCCATTATTCTTTTGGGGATGCACATAACCATTCAAATTTCTCAAATGGTATGCTCCAAAAGGCAGAACTCTATGAATTTGATATGGTCCTTCCTAGTTAGGTGACCATTTGCCAAACTTATGGCTTTTAATTCCTATTGGAAGTATTGTCTTCCATACCAAATTACCTTTATCAAAGCCAATGTATTTGACTTTCTTATTATAATTTTTGGCTACTTTCTTCTTCTGAAAGAGAATGCTATTTAATGTCAGAATTCTAGCTTCATCTATGCTTTCTAACTCCAAGCACATACTCTGATGGTACTGCTCAGGATCCAACTGGTCTTGGCATCTTACCCTAAGGGACTTAACATTGATCTCCACAAGTAATACTGCATCATGCCCATAAACTAAGGCATAAGGAGTGACCCATGTGCTTGACCTTGGAGAAGTTCTGTAAGCCCACAATACATCCAACAATAAGTTATGCCAATCCCTAGGATTATTTTCCACAATCTTTTGTATTCCTTTCTTCAAGGACTTATTGGATGATTCAACTTGACCATTGGCTTGTGCATAATATGGGGTGGAATTAATAAGGCTAATTCCAAACTCGACCACAAAAGACTTCACCATTTTCCCATCAAAAACAGTCCCATTATCAATCGTTATAGTTTATGGGATGCCAAATCTATGGATCAAATCTTTAATGAACCCAATAACCTATGTCTAGTCTACAGCTTTGTATGGCTTAGCTTCGACCCACTTAGTGAAATAATCGGTGGCCACTAGAGTGAAACAATGGTGCTTCAAAGAAGGTGGGTGTATTTTTCCCATCATGTCCTTTGCCCATCCTCTAAATGGCCAAGGCTTCATTACTGCATGTAAGTCAGTTATGGGCACATGCCTTATTGCGCCATACTTTTGACATGCCTGGCATCCCTTTGCATAATCTATGCAGTCTTTAAGGATAGTTGGCCAATAGTAAGAATGCTTTCGAAACAACCATCTCATCTTTACACTAGGCTGATGAGCACCACAGATGCCTTCATGAACCTCAGTCATAGCTGTTAATGCTTCTTTTGGGCCTAAACATTCCAGCAATAAGCCATCTCCCCCTCTCTTGTAGAGGGCATTACCATATATCATATATTGCATAGACTGCAATTTAATTTTCCTGTTGGCCTTCGAAGATGGACCAGCCAAGTAATGCATTATTGGATACCTCCAATCTTGTTCTTGTAAGTCATTATCATTGACTTCCAAGACCACATTCCTTTTATTCAAAGGTGGGATTAACTTTTGGTATGTTGTTTGGCTTATGTCCCTTTGGGCATTATCCTTTCTCTTGAAATTCGAAGCTTTCTGAACCACATCATTAGCTCTATTATTCAAGAACCTTGGGACATGAGTTACATTTACTATTTGAAATTGAGAAAGCAGATGTAATGTAACAACACAGTATGGCAAAATGCTTATGCTTTGACACTTGAAAATCCCTTTCACTTGATTAACCACCAATTGAGAGTCTCCAAATATGTCGACTGCATGAACTTGTAATCCAATAAGAATTTCTAGTCCCACTATTAAGGCTTCATACTCAGCTTGGTTATTGGAACAGGTAGCTTCATCCACTCTGAAACCATGTGTGGTTTCTATTCTTTGTGGTGACACAATCACTATGCCAATTCCAGTTAGGCCATTGGTTTTCGATCCATCGAACCACATTTTTCATGGCTCGACACTAGCCATACCAAGTTCCATTATCTCTTGCCTCTCTGTTTGAGATGGATGGTCTGCCAAAAAATTGGTTAAAACTTGTCCTTTTACTGCCTTTTGGGGAACATATTCTAAGTGAAATACTGACAAGGCTAATACCCATTTGCCAATTCTTCCCCTCAACATAGGTCTAGATAACATATATTTAACCAAATCTGTGGTTGCAATTACCAAGACAGTTATAGGCAAAAGGTAATATCTTGATTTCATTACAGCAAAATACAGCGCAAGGCAAAGCTTTTCTACAGCTGAATATTTACATTCACAAGAATTTAAAAACCTACTAAGGTAATAAACAGCTTGCTCCTTGCCTTCTTCATTGTCTTGGGCTAAGAAAGCTCCCAATGAATCTTCTGCTGCAGCTATGTACAATTTCAACGGCTTAACGCCATTTTGTGGCATCAGTACTGGAGGGTTGGCCAAGTAGGCTTTGATTCCTTCGAAAGCAATTTGATGCTCCACTGTCCACACAAATTCCTCTTCATCTTTCAGCCTTAATAAGGAAGAAAATACTTTAGTTTTTCCTGCAGTGTTAGAAATGAATCTTCGAAGAAAATTAACCTGTCTAAGGAACTTTTGTAATTCTTTCTTACTTCATGAAGGTCTGGCTTCAATGATGGCTTTGGCTTTATTTTTGGTCAATCTGTATTCCTTTCTTGTGTACTACATAGCCCAAGAAGTTTCCAGATGATACGCCAAAAGCACACTTAAGAGAATTAAGCTTCAATTTGAACTTTCTCATTCTTTCAAAGGCTGCTTCTAGGTGAAATAGATGTTCCTCCATGGATTGGGATTTAACTACAATGTCATAAATATAACACTCTAAATACCCTCCAATAAGTTCATGAAAGATAGTGTTCATAGCCCTCTGATATGTGGCCCCAGCATTTTTTAGGCCAAATGGCATTTTAACCCATTCGAAGGTCCCAATATTCCCAGGACATCTGAATGCTGTCCTGTGAACATCCTCCTCCGCAATGCAGATTTGGTTGTAACCAGAGTGCCCATCCATCATTGATAAAATTTGATGCCCTGCTGAACTGTCCACCAGCAAATCTACTATAGGCATAGGATATTTATCTTTTGGAGTTGCTAGATTTAGGTTTCTAAAATCGATGCATACCTTCATTTTGCCATTCTTCTTAACTACAGGCACAATATTAGATAGCCATTCAACATACCTGGCTGTCCTGATAAAGCCTGCCTTGAGTAGTCTAAGAATTTCTTCCTTAACTTTCTGTATCACTTCTGAACCCATTTTTCTTGTTTTTGTTTGTATGGCTTGAAGTTAGGCTTTATAGGAAGCCTATGTTCCACTAATGACCTATCCAATCCTGGTAGTTCATTATAAGACCATGCGAAACAATCTTTATATCTCCTCAGTATAACCAACAACTGGTTCCTGTCAAGAGTATTCAACCGAGCACTTATATAAATGGGTTGTTGTACAGAACCTTCCCCTAAATTTATTTCTTCTAAAGGGTCTTGTATCTGAGTACTTACTGGAACTCCTTCTTTGATTCCTTCTGGCTTCAAAGCAATCTCCTTGCTGCGTTCTGGTCCCAGGTTCTTTGATTCAACCTCTTTACCCTCCTCCTCACAGACGAAGTCTGTCCATAAGGCTTCTTCTTCCTGTATTTCTTGGACTTTTGTTTCTATGTCCAATGCACAGTATTTATCAAGGGTCAAAACTCTGGCTTGTTGCTGCTCCTGTTTGTAGCTAATTATCATGACTTCTTTCTCTTGCTCCTGCACTTTCTGGACTATTGACTTTACATCCAATATTGAAAACTTAATTAAAGCCAAAGACTTGGCTTCTGGTGCTTTATCTTGCTGCCTATAACTAGGCATCGTTGTCATCTTTAATGACCACCTCTTCATCAGCACTCTCCTGGACTAAGTGCTTCTGGTGTGTCACTTCCTCATCAGCCGTTACTTCGGCCGAGCCATTAGATTTTATTAGTATACTGAGCGGAGTCACTCCCTCAATATACAACTTGGCTTCTGCGAAGTCTGCGCAGACTATGAAAGGTTGAGGATCTGCATCAATTACATCCGTCTCCCCATTGCCTAGAGCCATTATCATTTTTTGATGCAAAGAGGAAGGCACACATTTATTAGTGTGGATCCAATCTCTACCAAGTAAAGCATTGTACTTCGCATTGCTGTCGATGACGAAAAATGCCGTCATGCAGTCCCTGGTTCCCATACTCAGGTTGATGGGTAGAATTCCCTGAGCCATCTGTTTGTCCCCAACAAAACCAGCAATCGTTGTACTGGTTGGGATTAACCTAGGGTTCCTTTTCCCTAATTTCTTCAAGGAAGATTTCGGTAGTAAGTTCACCGTTGCCCCATTATCCACTAAGACTTGGTTCAACTGTATCCCATCGAAGAAGGCCTTAATATACAAAAGCTTAACATGCTGTGTCATAGAATTCGAGGGATATTCAAAAGGATACGAGAGGTTAATACTTACCACTTCTTCACTCTCATACTCAGTTTCCATTGGGGTAACCATTTCGGAATTATCTTGTACCATACTCACTTGTGAGTCTTCACTAGAGACTGGAATTACGTCAATTTCTTGACCATCTTGGTTCTCATCTCCAGCTTGGAACTCATGAGGTAGTATATGCACCATGTTTACTGATACTGAAGGAAACGAGTCAAACTGGATGGCTGGCTGTACCTGTTTCCCCTTTTGACTACCTTGGTCAGTTACCTCAGAAACATCCTGCATGCTGCATTCTGGCACTTCATTGCAAACAGGTTCTTTCGAATGGTTTTCCTCGACTGGTTTTTCAACCAAAAATGTTTGCTCGGCCATGAAGGCTTCGAACATTTCTTCTTCCACCATTTCTTTCTTTTGGCTTATGCCAATTTCTTCTTCCGTCTCGCTACCACTCTCCATCAGAGCTTTCTCCAATCCTGCTAAGCTAGCCTTCTCTCTGACTTTTAGTTCAGAATGGACCTTAGCCAACTGTTCTCTGCTGCAACCCACCTTGCTTTGTAGAGTTGGCTTTGGAGTATAGTCTGACTTTGGATTCTTCTTTCCTTCGGTCTGGATCAATGAAGAACTCTCTCCACTTTCTTTCAGGTCTTGCTGGTACTGGGTGTACCTACGCTGGATTTTCCTCCTTTGTGATCTGGAAATTACGGGGACCATATCTGGTTCCTTCGTTCTTGGGTGTTTCAGCAATACCCAATTGTTGGGGGCTACCAAAGGAGGCTTAACCATCCTACCTTGGTTTCCAACATTCTTTTGGGTAGGCACTCCCCTAGGTTTGTTCTGCATCACAAACCAATCTGGAACCCCAGGTACCCACGAACTTACTGACCCAGATGTTGAGCTGCCCTTTTCTTCCTTCGAGGCCATCTTCGAAGCTGACTATGAAGGCAATTGCTTGGCCCTGACTTCAAGCTTCGAGCCTGATTCAGGCCTTCGATGAAGGTGATCATTTTCTACCCTCCGTGAGGTTGGTCTAAGGGGCCAATCTCTGGCTTTGATCCTAAAACCTGAACTCTTCTCCAGTCTTTTTTCAGAATGATTGCTCTCTATTCTGTAGTAGTTAGGTGGCCTGGACTCATATAAGGGCCTCTTGCCTTTAGCATGCGTTCTATCAACTACAGGCTCAACCACTATTGGCTGCTGTCTAACATTAGCCGGATACGGCCTTTTATTACAAGCATTGGTTGGTTTGGGACGCCTCTGCACATCCTTGTAATATTGCTTCCCATCAACCGGAAAGCCTTTCAACCACTTATAACTCAATCTGCACCTGGGACACATCCTCTGCATTACGGCTGCCTCTAGGGAGTCGTCATCCAGTGCTTCTTCATCAGAGTCTTCCCTCTGGTGTGAGAAATCTTGTCCAATAGCTGGCAGATTTTTGATGTCCTTATTGGTAGTTGTCTGGTTGGCAATATGCATCTGCACATTGACCTCTTCCAATTCTAAATTCTGGAAGTTTGGTACAACAACATTAGCTGCGCTTTCTCCAACCTCTGGAAATGGATTACTGTCGATTCCCATGGCCTTTTCTGTTTTGGCTGGGAATTTCAAACTTCATTTCTGAATTTGTTCTTGGATCCTGTCTCGAAAAACAATGTAGTTTTTAGCCGAGTGAGACCAAGAGTTATGCCATTTACAATAGACTTTTCCCTTAAGTTCATCAGGAGATAAAAGTTTTACTCCTTTTGGTAACTTAAGAAAGTTGGCCGTAAGTAAATGATCAAAAATGTCATCTGCTTTAGTTAAATCGAAAGAGTACTTCCTATGAAGGTCTTTCTTTTTAAACTATTGGTCAATTGTTATATCCTTATGAATTAATGCTTCACAGATTACAGGTTCTTTCCCCCACAATCTCTGCTGCATCAATCTCATAATTAGGATCTCTATAGTACGTCTTGTACGATGCATTATTTTGATCTTGTTCCTCCTCTAGTAATGTTTCATATCTAGACACCTTATAGGTCAGTTCCACCAGGTCTCTGAATTCGGTTGAGTCAAACTTCTTTCGAAGCCAGAACTCTAAGCCATTTTGGGCCAATCTTACGAATTCTGGCTCTGGCAAGATAACCCTACATTTATTTTAAGCCCTTTTAAATCTGGCAATAAACTGAGTAGCCTTCTCTTCAGGCCTTTGACTCAATCTTGCCAAGTCTGCCATGGAAACTTCTGGTTCTGATTGGAAGAATTGGGCATGAAATGTCTCTTCCATTTGTTGCCAAGTCTGGATGGAACCAGGTGTAAGGTTAATGTACCATACAAATGCTCCCTCAGTTAGACAGTTTGGGAATAGTCTCAACTTCATATAGTCATGATTGGTAAATTCACCACATTGAGCAGCAAACCTAGCAATATGCTCTACTGTTGATTGGTTTCCGTTCCCATAAAAAAGGACAAAATCTGGTATCCTAAAATCCCTTGGGTATTCATGTACCCTGTCGACCCATTCTAGGTATGGTTTTCTGTACACAAGAGTTTGGACCCCCCGAGCCATTAGTCCACACATCTCCCTAACAATATCAGTAATTTGGTCCCTAGGGACCATATTTTGTGCCTGCTGAACCACTACTGGGGGAACAAACACAGGATTTGGTGGACAAACTTGTGCTTGTGGTCCTCTTAGTCCATAGGGTGGTATATTTGGGACTGGTTGTCCCTGTGGTGCAGGTTGCTGTTGGGGGTGTGGGTAACCTCTTTGAGCCTGTCCTGCGAAGGGACCTGCGAAAGGTGTTGGAACAGGTGTTGTATCCCTTCCATTTGTGGGAAAACCTTCCAATCCCCCGGGTATAAACTCAAATAAGGGATTATTGTACCCCCTAGTGCCAGGTATGGCTTCGAACGTGGGATTTGGAACCATTCTTATGCCATTTTCTTGTACTGGGCCAGATCCACCAACTTGCATGGCTTCACTGTTAAATATTGAGGCATTTTGGCCTGCTATAGGCCTCGAAATGGGTTCCTACCAAGACTGAGGTGGTGGTCTTTCGTGACTCTGATTATTAGTTTGACCATTAGAATGTCCATTAACTTGCATAGGCTGTTTATTTCTAGCCAATCTTTGCTGAGGGACATTTACTTCCTCTATGTGTCTTGCATTTGTTGGTTGGTGGTTATTCATTCGATCCAAAAAGGATGTTGCCCACCTTTCCATTGTGTTCATTAATTACTGTCCCATGGCATCTACTAGGCCATCCCATGGATTTATTGGCTGAGTAGATGGCACAGTGGACGGTCCAATTCCTTGGTTTCGTCCAATACTATGAACATGTGGTTCTTGATCCGAAGTGCTGGCCTGTTCGACCAAAGGTTCTGATAAAATAGGAGTTTCCACAGGATGTGTTATCACATTATTCCTTGGATTAGGTATTTCTATCTCTCCTTCCACGCCTTCTTCCAAGCGTTCATTTTCTCCTTGTCTCCTATGTCTAGCCATTTCAATTGGTCCCACTGGGCGTGCCAAAAATATATGTTGGCTTTTTGGCTTTTTGAAGGTTATTTTTGTAATTGTGAGCGTGCCAGCAAGGATCAATCAGTCCTTACAGAATTTTAATTGCTAACCAATATTAGACGATTGTGTTGTAGTTCTTTCAGCCTCAATGAAGAGGACTTTTACTGGTGGCTTGATTTAAGAGAATTTAAGCACAAGAACAGTTAAATAAAGAGCGATTGAAGCATTTCATTAGTATGAAAAACTTACAATGATCCAAATCCAGCCTCGTAGAGGTTTATAGCGACAATCTATTTGAAACTACTCCTATGAATGAAGTGTAGTGCAGGAATTTAAAGTACAGGAATGTAAAGAACAGGAAATATAAAAACTGGAAAGAAATATGTAAAGTAAGACTAGTTTGTTGGATTTGAGTCTAGGCGTTTTTCTGGGGTCTTCCCTGCTATTTATACTCCTCAAAGATGACCATCGAACTGCATTTCAAACTGTCAAACTGCTCCTCCGTGATCACTGATCATGCTGCCTTATAAGTAGTTCCACTACGCCATCACTTGCAGTTAAGCTTCCCTCTTATATTTGAATTTGAATGTGAGTAACTGTTGAAGCCACGTCACCTTGCATCTCTTTGCTGATCCAATGTTACTCGGACCACGCAATAGTCAACTGCCACGTGTACGATCAGGATCGAAGACTTGAACAGTCTTCCTATATTACCCTTACTCTGCCACGCGTCGAATTGTAACTGGTCTTTTACCAAATATGTAGCCAACAATAATATACACCTTTTAAGAGTGCACATAA
Source organism: Camellia sinensis (assembly GCF_055761805.1). Lineage (NCBI taxonomy): Eukaryota > Viridiplantae > Streptophyta > Magnoliopsida > Ericales > Theaceae > Camellia > Camellia sinensis. Next base: position 23,811,110 of record NC_138964.1, on the reverse strand, counting down.
TATTATCTTCCATTATGATTTTGTTTTTGAGTGTGATTTTGATGATATATATATATATATATTTGTATTTATTTGGGAATTGATAGTAATTCCTATGATGTGATCACACACATTACATGTGCTTTCACCTTCTTACATGCTAATGACGGCTAGTAATAAAAAAAATTTGAGTTATATAATGTGAGAAACTTGCAAGCCTTATAAACCTTAGAATAGAATTTTGTTAAAGAACCTCTATATTATATCAACTATTCTTGGTCTAAAGGTTTTAGTCTTTTATAAACCTTGCTTGGGTCATGATTAGGCTACATGTTGCCTGCAGCGCTAGGTAGGAATATTTTATTTTGTCACGTAATTTTCTTTTCTTTTTTTTCTCTATTCTTTTAAGAGTTAAATCGCTTTGTTTATGAATTGTTTAATGATATCAACCCTTTCTATTGTAAACTAATTCTGCCTACTGAGAGATTTTATTATCGTTTTGCAGTTATTTGCTTTTAGAAATGGAGTTGACCAAACTTATCATGGAACTAAGCTCGAAGATTAGAAGTTTTTGTAGGTGAATAATTTGTATATTTGAAAGAGTTAGATATTATGACTTGTATGCACTACAAGAAATTATACTTTTGGCGATTAAAGCTTTTTTAGTCGCCAAAAGTTGTGGAATTGGTGACCAAGAATTATATTAGTTGGCAAAAGTACAAGATTAATGATGCAAATTGAATTTTAGAAAATAAGTATTTTTATTTTATTATTTTAAAATTAATATTGTTATGGAATTATTTAGTTATTTAGTTTCCTTATTTCCGTATTGCATTATGGTAGTTGCCAATTCTGGTTGTTTTCTAATTAAGTTAGGTCTATATTTTGGTAGTTGCTAATTCTAGTTGTTTCTTAGTTAAGTTAGGTCTATATTTTGCTTATAAATAATGGGTGTAAGCCTTAGGGCTCTTCAGTTTTAAAGTTTTAAACTCTTTTGATCCAACTTTGTGTATTCTTGCGAATCAACCATTGTTGAGCCTTTATTCTCGGTATTCTTTGAGAATCAACAAGTCTAGAGAAAAATCTTACTTTCGGTATTCTTGTTTGAATCAACGGATTTTAAGATTGTTACTATTTCACATTTTGCGCTGCATCAGTTGGTATCAAGGCTTGCTATGTTCTTGCTTCATTCTAACCTGCTGAGTTTTCATAGTGAAAGATCGATGAGAGATCATGCATTCAAAATTTATAAAGATCGCGTGAACCAAATCACTAAACAGGATGATCTGATTAAATGGCCTTTCACGTCAAAATTTATTCCGGATCCGATTGTGGATTAGAGTAAGCCACAGATTTTTGATGATGAACCATTCATTGATGGAACTAATAATATGTTTAATCATCTTTTGTCTGTTGGAAGCATAAATCAGAGTTATGGAAAGGTTGATGTTAATTTTATTTTTTGTGGAAGATCATATACTTGGTTTACATGAGTTTAATGAGCATTCAAAATCGATTTACAGTATGGAGAATATTTTCTATGATCAGTTTGAAGAGAAATTTCATGAAGAGTTTACAATTTTGAGTTTGAACCGTTCAAATTTGGGCTTTGACGAAGATGTGTTAAATTTGTTAAAGAAAGTTGTTCCTTTAATTTTAGGAAACTCTTCTTTGAAGTTTAGATTTACAAAAATTAACCTCAAATACAAGGTTGATGCGGATAAATGCAAACATGCCAAGTTATTTCAAGCAATAGAAACTTGAGGACGAGTTTTCTCAAGCGGGGAAGAATGATGCAGATTGAATTTAAGAAAATAAGTATTTTTATATTATTATTTTAAAATTAATATTGTTATGGAATTATTTAGTTATTTAGTTTTCTTATTTCCGTATTGCATTATGGTAGTTGCCAATTCTGGTTGTTTCTTAATTAAGTTAGGTCTATATTTTGGTAGTTGCTAATTCTGGTTGTTTCCTAGTTAAGTTAGGTCTATATTTTGCTTATAAATAATGGGTGTAAGCCTTAAGGCTCTTTAGTTTTTTGATAATTAATATATTTTGAATTTTATACTCTTTTAATCCAACTTTGGGTATTCTTGCGAATCAACCATTGTTGAGCCTTATTCTCGGTATTCTTTGTGAATCAACAAGTCTAGGGAGGAATCTTCCTTTTGGTATTCTTGTTTGAATCAACGGATTTTAAGATTGTTACTATTTCACGTTTCGCGTTGCATCAGTTGGTATCAAAGCTTGCTACGTTCTTGCTTCATGCCAGGGAATCGCAGTGATGCTCAGGAGGTTCCTGTGGAAGAGAATGAGGTAATAGATGATGATTCTGACCTGCTGAGTTTTCATAGTGAAAGATCGAGGAGAGATCATGCATTCAAAATTTATAAAGATCGCGTGAACCAAATCACTAAACAGGATGATCTGATTAAATGGCCTTTCACGTCAAAATTTATTCCAGATCCGATTGTGGATTGGAGTAACCCACAGATTTTTGATGATGAACCATTCATTGATGGAACTAATAATATGTTTAATCATCTTTTGTCTGTTGGAAGCATAAATCAGAGTTATGGAAAGGTTGGTGTTAATTTTATTTTTGTGGAAGATCATATACTTGGTTTACATGAGTTTAATGAGCATTCAAAATCGATTTACAGTATGGAGAATATTTTCTATGATCAGTTTGAAGAGAAATTTCATGAAGAGTTTACAATTTTGAGTTTGAACTGTTCAAATTTGGGCTTTGACAAAGATGTGTTAAATTTGTTAAAGAAAGTTGTTCCTTTAATTTTAGGAAACTCTTCTTTAAAGTTTAGATTTACAAAAATTAACCTCAAATACAAGGTTGATGCGGATAAATGCAAACATGGCAAGTTATTTCAAGCAATAGAAACTCGAGGACGAGTTTTCTCAAGTGGGGAAGAATGATGCAGATTGAATTTAAGAAAATAAGTATTTTTATTTTATTATTTTAAAATTAATATTGTTATGGAATTATTTAGTTATTTAGTTTTCTTATTTCCGTATTGCATTATGGTAGTTGCCAATTCTGGTTGTTTCTTTATTAAGTTAGGTCTATATTTTGGTAGTTGCTAATTTTGGTTGTTTCCTAGTTAAGTTAGGTATATATTTTGCTTATAAATAATGGGTGTAAGCCTTAAGGCTCTTTAGTTTTTTGATAATTAATATATTTTGAGTTTTATACTCTTTTGATCCACCTTTGGGTATTCTTGCGAATCAACCATTGTTGAGCCTTTATTCTCGGTATTCTTTGTGAATCAACGAATCTAGAGAGGAATCTTACTTCCGGTATTCTTGTTTGAATCAACGGATTTTAAGATTATTCTTATTACACGTTTCACGCTACATCAATTTAGCTACTAATTTTTTTTTGTCGGGGTATATTGATTGTTGGCGACTAAAAAAAATTTACCCCATTGACTTGAATGTGAACTTCTACCACATTGCATCTCCTATCTTTGGATTTGCTAATGATATATTGGAAACCGGCAGGTTTGATGTCGCGTCTATGATTTCGGTTTCCAAATCCCCCTTCTCGTTCTGGTGAAGGTTATCTGTAAGATCGGCTCTTTGTATTTCTTCTGACATTGTGCTAGCGCAGCGGACTGTTTGAATTGTCAGACACACAATTCTCTAATGCCGTATGAATGCCTAATACATATTCTTATATATCCGAGTTGATAGAGTTGGGAGAATAATTAATTTAAAACGACGTCGCATTGGGCATATGTGAGAAAGATGTTCTTGTTTTGAACTCTAAAACGACGTCGCATTGTGGCCATAACTCACTCTCAATGACATCACTCACTCTCTCGGATGACGCAAGTCACTCTCCAAAAACTTTACTGGTCTTAGAGAGTGAGGGAGTGAGTTATATAGGTGCCCAGGAGCGTCCCACTAATATTACCTGGGACGCTCCCCCCCCGCGCCACGTGTCGTCCCCCGATTGGTGCTCCCTTCCGCATTTTGTGGCGTGTTGTCGGCTAGTGTCTCTGTTCCGCACCTAGATCTACGGCCAGGATTAAAAATCTAAAAAGGCAAGCGCAAGTGGAAAATTTAAATTTAGAGAGTGGGCACATTTGGGGCTGTGTTGATGCATCTTGTACCATTTGTTTGTAGCCGTTTATTTTAATTGTTCTTCCAAATGAAATACTGTTAAGGTTGACCCATTCACGGTCAACATTTTATGCCTATAAAATAAAATCGATATGCTCCATTTAATTGCTGGATTTCACCATCGATTATGGCTACTACTTTCCGATTTTTACAACGTCGTCCATATACTTCCAGAACAAAATTAAATTTTAGTTGCCGCTAGACCACATCCAGTAGATCCGGTGTTTCCGGACGACGTTATTTTAAGTGAAAATGGAGTTATTTAAAAAAAAAATGATTCACGTCTAAATCGTTTTGTGATTCCATCTGGAGGATTGAGGATTTTCAACCGTTTGATGAGCCGCACTTTTTCCATTTTGACTTGCCCGAAGTTGGTACTGAACAAGATGAACGCCTTGGGGGAAAATTAAAGCTTGTAGGATTGTATATACAGGGTGTAGTTTTACGTCAAACTGGCGGGCTCTCTGAGGTTGCCGCCGATACGCCTGGCTTGGAAAGCGACATGCGTGATGCTCCAACTCAAATTGTGGATTTTGATACATCTGGTATATTTGACAACGGACAATGTGAATTTGTCGTTGTGTTGGATCACTTTCCTAATCCTGCCTATATGCCTAAATTTGAAGATGTTTTCCAGTGGTCCAGTGGTGACCCACGAACTGGTTGTATGGTCAGGGGCACAGAAACAAATCGTTTTGTTGTATTGCGGCGTGTGCTCGTTTCAATGCCGCCGTAAACTAATGAATATGCAGCCATTAGCCGTCAAGGCGTTAAAACATTTATCAACATGGAAAACAATATTGTATCTGAATTCCAGGATAGTGGCGGACTTCTGATAGGCGCATATAATAATATTGTAAAAAACGCAATTATTTGTTATTTTGTGTGGGAATGTCGCACAAAATCATTTGTAAAGGCGCATTTGAATTGTAGATTGAAATATTGTTATTAATAAAATAATTTATTACAGTTTATTTTACATTGGCCTCCGTTGTACATTATGTTTCCGGGCTGATGCGGATCCTTCCACTACGGCCTTTACAGCCTCTGAAATTAATTTAGACACCTCATCCGTATTTAGTCGTGATGATTCGGAGTTATTAGATCCAGTCTCACTTACTGATGGGCCTATGTCAACTGGGTCGCTAGGCTGATTAATTGGCCCAGTGTTGATTATTGATGGGCCACGGGTCGATATAATCATGTCTCGCCGACTGAATGATTCGAGCCCATCCCGAATAGAACTTGATGACAATCGTGCCGCCATTATCCTTTGGGCCGAAGAACCATATTGGTCCATTGGTGCTGACAATGTCATTGTGGATCGAAAATGTGATTCGGAATTACAGCGTGTTAGTCTTGCCTTCGCCACTTTCTGCTCCACGTGCCAAATATTCACGTGGCTGTTGTTTAATACTTTGGACAAAACAGTTATTAATGGCGGCCGATAAGTAATTTCATTTGGAAAAGATGATGTTTGGAAAGCCAATGTGGCTTTCATTTTGCAATATTTCACACCTTCGTTGATGTTTGTTTGTAGCAATCTGTACAACGCTGTCCATGGTCATCCGTTCTTATCTGCGGCAGCATACGCGTTTCTATAATATGTGATGTCCACTGGGCATGTAACTGGAAAAGTAAAGCAAGCCTGTAATTGATCATCCACTCGTAACCGTGTGTCCCGTATTTCGACTTCGACGTGACCAGTAGAATTAAATGGACATTGTGGCCTGTAGCTTAGCTTGCATTTGTCAATTATCATTGACTTGAATATGAACTTCTGCCACATTGTATCTCCTATCTTTGGATTTTCTATTGATATATTGGAAACCGGAAGGTTTGATGTTGCGTCTATGATTTCGGTTTCCAAATCCCCCTCCTCGTTCTGGTGAAGGTTATCTGTAAGATCGGCTTGTTGTATTTCTTCTGACATTGTGCTAGCGCAGCGGTCTGTTTGAATTGTCAGACACACAATTCTCTTATGTCGTATGAATGCCTAATACATATTCTTATATAGCTGAGTTGATAGAGTTGGGAGAATAATTAATTTAAAACGACGTCGCATTGGTCATATGTGAGGAAGATGTTCTTGTTTTGAACTCTAAAACGACGTCGCATAAGAGAATATGTATTAAAACAGACCGCTGATTATCTGGTTAGCACAGCGGCCCAGTGGTCTACAACCTATTGCTGTATGGCTGTTGGAACGATCCATATTGTGTCTGTAAATGGATGAACATACGACAATGGTGGATTAAATGAAATCCGATCATAATTGGATGACAACTTGTCATAATTTAACCAGAAACATTTTGGGTCGCTATTTTCGTACCAGTGCTAGTGCTTCGTCCTTGGTGTCAGCAGCCAGTGCGTCGCCATATATATTTTCTTTGTTACTCTGGTTAGCACAGCGACCCCTCTCACAGAATTCACCCCATTTCGTGTAATCCCTGTGTTTGGAGATGTATTCCAGCACATTCTGATGGTTGTAGGCCCCTTGTACATTCGGATAGAAATGGCGACTAGTTCGATCATGCGTAACGTCGAAGAATCATTTATCCTGCGTCTAAAAACGGTATGAGAATTGGACAAGAGCATGGAGATGTGGTTGCCCATCCTCATGTAATTCATGTGCAACCCTCAAATAATTTGGTGGCCTGGTTATGAACGGCGCTCTAATTTTCTCTAACAATCTCTCTTTAGGTATAGAACATTGGGCATATGTAAGAAAGATGTTCTTGTTTTGAACTCTAAAACGACGTCACATTGAGGCCATAACTCACTCTGATCCATACTGTGTCTGTAAATGGATGAACATACGACAATGGTGGATTAAATGAAATCCGATCATAATTGGATGACAACTTGTCATAATTTAACCAGAAACATTTTGGGTCGCCATTTCGTACCAGTGCTAGTGCTTTGTCCTTGGTGCCGGTGGCCAGTGCGTCGTTCATATGGAATATCGAACAGCCGCATTAGAAGTGGAATATCTTCCTGCGTTGGACCTTCTTCTTGGCATTACGATGCCTCTTCTTGATTGGTTCTGCCACACAGGGGCTGATCGACTGTATAGAATTCTGTGTTTCTGATCGTCCACGCTTTGAGCCCGGCGTGTTCATTTTTTTCCAAAAACTATTTGTAGCTAGAATCGACTCCAGGGTTGCTTAATATAATACTTGGAATCCCGCCCTTTATTTTCCTTGGGCGGGTATATTTACAATTTTAAAAAAATTCCCGTTGCGCTCCAATAAACTCTCGCCAATGTTTCAAAAATTGTGGGCCACATCATCAATTATGTTGTAGAAAGCGTCGTCCTTGTGGTCCCTCAAGTCGATGTGGCCAGAATAATAATTATGCGGTCCCGAAGACCAGGCCCAACATGTTTTCCCAATTCTAGATGAGCCTTCAATTATAATGCTCTTGGGCCTGTGCGGTCTTTGGGCTTCGTCTCTTATATTGTCTGCAACCCATTGCTGTATGGCTGTTGGAACGATCCATACTGTGTCTGTAAATGGATGAACATACGGCAATGGTGGATTAAATGAAATCCGATCATAATTGGATGACAACTTGTCATAATTTAACCAGAAACATTTTGGGTCGCCATTTCGTACCAGTGCTAGTGCTTTGTCCTTGGTGCCGGCGGCCAATGCGTCGCGATATATATTTTCTTTGTTACTCTGGTTAGTGCAACGGCCCCTCTCACGGAATTCACCTCATTCCATGTAATCCCCGTGTTTGGAGATGCATTCCAGCACATTCTGATGGTTGTAGGCCACTTATACATTCGGATGGAAATGGCGACTAGTTCGATCGTGCGTAACGTCGAAGAATCGTTCATCCTACGTCTGAAAATGGTATGGGAATTGGACAAGAGCATGGAGATGTGGTTGCTCGTCCTTATGTAATTCATGTGCAACCCTCATGCCGCAATACAACAAAACGATTTGTTTTCGTGCCCCTGACCATACAACCAGTTCATGGGTCACCACTGGACCACTGGAAAACATCTTCAAATTTAGGCGTATAGGCAGGATTAGGAAAGCAATCCAACACAACAACAAATTCACATTGTCCGTTGTCAAATATACCAGATGATCGAAATCCACAATTTGAGTTGGAGCATCACGCATGTCGCTTTCCAAGCCGAGCGTATCGACAGTAACCTCAGAGAGCCCGCCAGTTTGACATAAAACTACACCCTGTATATACAATTCTACAAGCTTTAATTTTCCCCCAAGGCGTTCATCTTGTTCAGTACCAACTTCGAGCATGTCAAAATGGAAAAAGTGCGGCTCATCAAACGGTTGAAAATCCTCAATCCTCCAGATGGAATCACAAAACGATTTAGACGTGAATCGTTTTTTTTTTTTTTTTTTGAAATAACTCCATTTTCGCTTAAAATAACGTCGTCCGGAAACACCGAATCTACTGGATGTGGTCCAGCGACGACTAAAATTTAATTTTGTTCTGGAAGTATATGGACGACGTTGCGAAAATCGGAACGTAGTAGCCATAATCGATGGTGAAATCCAGCAATTAAATGGAGCACATCGATTTTATTTATAGGCATAAAATGTTGACCATGAATGGGTCGACCTTAACAGTATTTCATTTGGAAGAACAATTAAAATAAATGGCTACAAAAAGGGAATGTTCTGCTGGTAGAAGAAAGGGTGCTAGAAGTTAAAAAGGCTACCAAGGACAGATGCATCAGACTTGAGCAGAGCAGGAGAGAACCCCATTCCATCAGCAGACCTCCTCATCCTATCAGTTATAGAGCTCAAGTTCCATATTCAGGCCAAAGATCATTCGCTGAAGTATTGAAAGGAGTCACACTCATTGTGGCTAGGAAAGAAAGTTTGTCCATAAAAACCAATGAAGAGGATCTTGGATGGCTCCATGGTAGTGTAATAGTCAGATTTAATTCTGAATTCTCTACTATTAACATTGGAAATATCTTGAAGGAGAAAGGTTCGGATCATGTAATGGTCATAAAAAGGGGTGGTCGAGATCTAGTTCTAACATTCGAATCTCAAGAGGAGCTGAAATCAAATCTTTGCAATATCAAAGAATGGTTTAAGGAATGGAGTTAGTTTGTAATGGAATGGAAGCCAGGATTTTATCTTGAACAAGAAAGATGTGTGTGGTTGAGGTGTTATGGCATTCCCTTAAACCTTTGGAATAGAGGCACACTCAACAACATTGGAAGCATGTGGGATAATGTCCTTAGCTTGGATGGTGATATTTGTCAACCTAAGTCCTTCTCCCACACCAGAATCAAAGTGGCTATATCTTGTATGGTGTTTATTAACAAAACTATATCTTTGGATTGTAAGGGTATATTACACCCCATTCTCGTGTGTGAAGATCTTTCAGCAGAATTTAGTAGCTTGAAGCGTAATGGGTTGGAAGAGTACAGCTCTAACGAAATCTGTGCCAGTGTTGTGGAAAGAACAAGTCCAGAGGAGTGTTTTAGGGAGAAGGAGGCAGACCATGTGATACAGGTAAACACAGTTGTTGAGGAGTCAAAGTGGGATGAAGGGTTCATCAGAGAAAAGGAAGTATGTACCAAGGAGGTAGATCAGAGGACAGGGTCTAATGATTGTCATTTGGGCGATGAGGTAAACACAGTTATCGAGGAGACCATATTAATATTGGAGGAGTCAGTGCACAACCCAAATTTTACTATTCAGTAAGTATCTACTCTTGGTTTCATCAAAAGCTTCAGTGGATCTCGCGATGGAAGTGGTTTTGGTATCAATCTTGAAGTGGATTTGTCACAAGCTCTTAGGAAGAATCTAAATATGAAAGGTCTTCTGACCCTTAATTAGTCAGGCTTAGTTAGGCAACCTACTTCTGTCCCAAAACTCCGGCGGACTGAGAAGAGGAAAAGAAAGATGAAGGTTTAGCTAGGGGGGTTCACCAGCTTTGCTAGACTTCATGGGCAGAAAGCTGCAGCAGTCAGCAAGCACATTTCTAAGTCTGTCATTTTCAGACCGGCGACAGCTGCGATTGCACGTTCAGATCTGTCTGAGGGTATTACTAGTCTGAACAATCTTCTCCTCAATGAAGCTAAAGCCACTATACAATTAGGTAAATCTCTTGGCATCAATTTCAATGAGGAAGAAGATGATGTGCTAAACAAGATTATTGACCTAGAGCTAAAGGACAAAGAGAGATCCAAATAGGAGGGTCTAGTCTCAAAAGGTTGAAGGATGGCATCAAGTAAGCTTAGCTGAAGTTTTCTCAGTGGGTTTAAGCTTTGTTAGCTAGTTTTTGGGTTTTGGCTTCAAGTGTATGTGGTCTTGTGAGCTAGTGTTGGTTTCTCACCAACACTATGCTCGGTTTCTTTTCTTGTACTTTTTTCTTTTTCTTCCTTGTTGACACTACAAGAAAAAGCACCTTTGGCGATTAAATTTTTAGTCGCCAAAAGTCCATTTTTAGTCGCCAAAAGTTAACTTTTTAGTTTCCCCGACTAAATTTTTTAGTCGCTGGTTTTGTCGCGAAAACATGGTTGCCGAAGGTATTGGCGACTAAAAAAGTTTTAGTCGGCAAAAAACAGGTCTTTAGCAACCAAAGTTTTGGTTGCCAATAGTCAATTACATTTTTTTAAATTATACATTCAGCGACTAATCTTTTAGTCGCCAATAGTCAATGAATCGCTGACTAAACCATTTAGTTGCCAAAAAATAGGTCTTTAGCGACCAATAATTTTAGTCGCCAAAGGTTGTTCCGTGAAAAAAAAAAATACTAACTTTTTTGCTTTTTTTGAGATTCAAACCACCAACCTTCCACATTCTAAACCTTAGCAACACGCTCTCTCCACTATGCCACTACAACACCACATGAATATATATACAACATATATTATTTATATACTATATTGACTCGTATTAATATAAAACTATATATATAAACATAATTATTTTTATTCAATACAATTTATGTAAAAAATAAATTATTTACTAAAAAAAATGAGAGCACTTTTGGCGACTAAATTTGTTTTTTAGTCGTCAATTCTATAGTTTTGGCTACTAATTATTTTTTAATCGCTAAAAAAATTAATTCCCGCCTAAAAATAACCACTTTTGGCGACTAAACTTATTTTTAGTCACCAAAACCTCCACTTTTGGCAACTAAACTAAATTTTAATCGCCAATTATATACTTTTAGCTACTAAATTTTTTTAGTAGCCAAAAAGCTTCACTTTTGGCTACAAAATTTATTTTTGTCGGTAAAACACGTATAATCGGCGACCAAACTATTTTTTAGTTGCCAAAACCTATACTTTTGGCTACTAAATTTTTTTAGTCGCCAAAAACCTTCACTTTTGGCTACTAAAATTTTTTTAGTCGCTAAAACCCATATAATCGGCGACTAAACTGATTTTTAGTCGTCAATAACTACACATTTGGCTACTAAACTGTTTTAGTCGCTACTAATTCCATTTTAGTCGCCAATTCTGCTACTTTCAGCCACTAAAATTCTATTTTTAGTCGTCAATTCTGCTTTTTCTTGTAGTGTGATGTTATCTTATATATAATGTATGTTTTCTTTCATCAATAAATGATTTTCTTTGCGGATAAAAAAAAAAAAGTGTTTCAGAAAATATATTGGCATTCTTTGTTATAACATTTTTGAATCGCCATGACATGGATATTTGATAATGTTGCTAGATTGTTATAAAATCGATTTCATAGCATGCACAAATTGCAACGGTTGGATGCTTTTAGTTACTTGCAACTATTTCATAGCATTCATGGATTGTTACAATATATTTTTCATAGCATTCATTGATAGTCGATAGGATTTTATGAATGTTACAAAAAATGATACACTGTTCATAACATGGGCTAACATAGCATTCCAACGAATACCATTATTACTTTTTATAGCATTCATCGCATGCTATAAAAGTTGATATTTGTTGTAGTGTATGTCAAATATTGGAACACTACCCCGACGACACAGTTGGATGAAAATATAAACGACATTAACATAAACCGCCACCACACTCTCATCGTTGAGAAAAATGTCTACACATTTCAACCACCATATACAAGAAAATAACATTACACACAAAATCGAAGAGTACATTAGCATCAAACCTGACATCAGCGGAAAAAAAAATGAACACCGACCTCAAAGAAGATGCATAGTCCATGAAACGCACAAACCCAGAAACAACTGCACAAAAAAATGAACCACACCCAACTCCTCACCAAAAAACACAACGATTCCACAATAGTAATGAAACATTAGCTAGGAAACGTCATTCACAGAAAATCCTCCTTTAAAAAAAATAGTAATGTTAGAACATACACATCCCATATTAGGGAAAAATCAAAAAGAAATCACAAAAGAAGGGCAAACAAGTAAAGTCTAAATCAATAAATCAACCAAATACAATATACCAAAAATAAACAGGACTAACTGGTCTAAAAGAAAACACCTAGGACTAAATGGAGTAACATTTCTTTATATGAGATTTATGAGTAATTTTTCTTTTTTTAATTTGTATATTGTTATTCAACCTTTTTTCGTCATCATGGCTAAGGCTATCACTACAAGAAAATCGAGCTTTGGCGACTAAAAAATGAATTTTCGTCGCTGAAAGTAGGACAATCGGCGACTAAAATGGAATTAGTCGCCAAAAGTGAACACTTTTGGCGACTAAGACAATTTAGTAGCCAAATGCATAGTTATTGGCGACTAAAATCAATTTCGTAGCCAAAAGTAAGGGTTTTGGCGACTAAAATTCAGTTTAGTCGCCAAAAGTGCAGATTTTTTGCTACTAAAAAAAATTAGTAGCTAAAAGGAGGGGTTTTGCCGACTAAACCCGACTTTAGTCGCCAAAAGTGCTGTTTTTGGCTACTAAAAAAAATTAGTAGCTAAAAGGAGGAGTTTTGGCTACTAAACCTGACTTTAGTCGCCAAAAGTGGCTGTTTTTGGCTACTAAAAAAAAATTAGTAGCTAAAAGGAGGAGTTTTGGCTACTAAACCCGACTTTAGTCGCCAAAAGTGCTGTTTTTGGCTACTAAAAAAAATTAGTAGCTAAAAGGAGGAGTTTTGGCTACTAAACCTGACTTTAGTCGCCAAAAGTGGCTGTTTTTGGCTACTAAAAAAAATTAGTAGCTAAAAGTAGAGGTTTTGCCGACTAAAACTGACTTTAGTCGCCAAAAGTGCTTACCCTATTTTTTTTTGTAAATATTTTATTTTTTACATAAAATATATTAAATAAAAAAAATTATTTTCATATATACAATTTTGTATTAATGCCAGTGAATATAGTATATAAATAATATTTGTTGCAATAATATTCATATGAATTGGGAGTGGCGTAGTGGGGGAGCAATCCTTGGGAAGGTGTAGTGGGGTGCAAGTTGGGAACACAGGTTCGAACCTTGGGACATCCAGCAGAGGCAATATTTTTTTTTTTTGAAATATGGTTTTGGCGACTAAAGGCGTTGGTCGCCGAAAGGTATACCTTTTGGCTACGAAAATCTTAGTCGGGAAATGTTTAAATAATAAATAAAAAAAATTACTATTGGCGACTAAAAATTTAGTCGCTAAATGTATGATTTCAAAAAATGGAATTGCATTTGGCGACAAAAAAATTCGTCGCTGAAGACCTGTGAATTGGCGACTAACAGGTTTTTAGTCGCCAAAGGAATGGGCGACCATGAATTCGCGACAACAGTGGCGACTAAAAGTTTTTGTCGGGAAAAGTGAAAATTCGACCTTTGGCGACTAAAAAAGGACCTTTGACGACTAAAAATTTAGTCGCCAAAGGTGTATTTTCTTGAAGTGTATTAAAATTCAAGGGTAAGAGTGAAAAAAAAAATAAAAAATTACAGAATTATAAAAAAGTATAACATTTTAATTATTAAAGTTTATAAATTTTATCGTTAATTTATATTTTTTTTCTAAACTTAATAAAGGAAATTACAAAAATAAGTGGTACTTTTCTCAAAATAAATACAGATTTATTAAAAAGTTTATAACTTTAATTATTATAATTTATAAAATTTACCATGAAACTGTAATTGTTTTTCAACAGTATGACTAATTTGTTATTTCTCCTTTTTAATATGATTTTTACTATGTTAAGATCGTTAAGAAAGAATAGATTTTAGCCAAATAAATAAATAAAAGTCAGAAAAAAAAATTAAATTTTATTTTTATTTCTATATTTTTTAAGCATTTTTTTCATAAAAAAATTTAAAAAACCATTTCCTAACACTTTTTCTACTTTCATCTCATATTTTAACCACAATCCAAAAAAGGGCCACAAAATAAATCATTTTCCAAACCAACCCATTCCACTGTTTCCACTACAAGAAAACAATCTGCCTTTCTGTGACCGGAGTTGTCTTCGTGCCAACCCCCTTCCAAGTCCAACTCCCCATTCCCACATCTCACCTTGTTTTGTTTATCCTCTTTAAATACAAATACAAACACAAATCACTCTCTCTTTCTCTCTCTCTCATTCATGCAACCCAGCAACCCCCAAGCCACTTCCCAACCACCATTCTCATTTCCAAGGTTGTTAAGATCGGGATCCTACACGGGATCGTTTTAGAGGTCTGTCGGATCGGATCGGATCGTAGGATCGGATCGAGAATCGTAAGATCCTACTAAAATGATAAAAAAATACAATAATTTTTATATGACTAAATAATAATATCAAAATATATATAGAATAAGCCCCCAAAAGAAATATAACAACTCTTAAATGCAACAAATGCTCTGAATCTTTATTTTGGTTACTTGAATTTGATTCAACAATTGCTCTGAAGCACTGATTCAATTATATGCTCTGTTTCATTCAGTGGTTACTCTTAAATAATTAAATATCCTATTAAAGATTCACTCAGAACCAAAAATAAATAAATAAATAAATTAGAACCAAAAATAAAATAAATAAATCAGAACCAAAAATAAATTAAATAATTAAATATCCTATTAAAGATTCACTCAGAATCAAAAATAAATAAATAAATAAATAAATCAGAACCAAAAATAAAATAAATAAATCAGAACCAAAAATAAATTAAATAATTAAATATCCTATTAAAGATTCACTCAGAATCAAAATAAATAAATAAATAAATCAGAACCAAAAATAAAATAAATAAATAAGAGCCCAAAAAAAAAAAAAAATCACCGAAGGAAAGAAGTGATTCATTGAAGAAAGAAGGAGAGATCAGATCAATGAAGAAAGAAAGAAGAGCTGCTGAGCAGCGAAGAAAGAAGAAGAGTCTTCGAATTCGAAGAAAAAAAAACAGAGCAGCAGACACCTGGAGTGGAGTCGCAGCGAAGAAGAGAGAGGGAGAAGAAGAAGAAGAGAAAGCAGCGTACCTAGAGTCGTTTGCCCAGGTCAGGCTTCATTTGATGTTGAATGATTGAATCTCTTTCCCCAGGTCAGTCTTCTTTCTTCGTTTGCCCTAATCTGCTTTGCTTCTCTCATTTTAGGTCCCGATTTGGCCTTTAAGTTGCCCAGAAAATGCTTCAAATCTGGATCGCATGGAGTCGCGATCCAGATGCGATCCTACCAATCCCGTCGATCCCACCACGATCCTGCTCTGGGGTCGATCCAATGTACGATCCGGATCGAATAGAGTATAATGAGAACGATCCTACGATCCGGATCGCGATCTTAACAACCTTGCTCATTTCCCTCTTCCTTTTAATCAAAACCCCCAAAGCCTATCACCATTCCTAACCTTAAACCAATCCAACACACCATGCCAATCACCAACTCATCACCGGACCGACACGCTGCCGTCCTCGTCTTCCCATTTTCCTCCCACCCCGTCCTAATCCTCGGCCTCGTCCGCCGTCTAGCCACCGCGGCTCCCAACGTGACCTTCTCTTTTTATAGCACTGCAAAGTCTATTCAGTATTTACTCTCATCGTCGCCAATCCCTGAGAACATAAAAGCTTGCCATGTTTCGGATGGAGTACCAGATGGGTATGTGTTGGCGGGGAAGCATCAGGAGGACATTAACTTGTTTTTGAAGGTGGCGGAGGAGAACTTTAAGAGAGCTATGGTGGTGGCGAAGGAGGAGACCGGGCGGAGGATTAGCTGCTTGGTGGCGGATGCTTTTCTGTGGTTTTCCGGCGACATGGCGGAGGAGATGCGAGTTCCGTGGGTTCCACTTTGGACGTCGGCTGCATGCTCCCTGTCAACCCATTGCCACACTGATCTCATTAGGGGGACTGTTGGAATCCATGGTATGAAAATTAAAATTATGACAAATTAAACTAATAGTCTCTATATGATTTTGTGTTACTTTGATCCTTATAATTTTAATTGACTTGATTTTGATCATAAATTTATTATTAGTATTATTTATGCAAAATATGTAAATAACTAATATATACTATATTTCTAGAAGTAAAATTATAAATTTATTTAATTCAGTGGATTGACTTTAATCAATCAATCCCCTTATGCTGTGTTTGGTTGAGGGATTTGGGGAGGAATTTGAAAAGGGAAATGGAAAAGGTAGGTGAAATGTAAATAAAACATGCCTATATTTCACCTACTTTCACACACTTTTTCCCTTTCCCTTTCCAAATCTCTCCCCAAATCCCGTAACCAAACACAGCATTAATGATTATTTTTTGTCAAAAATTTCAATGACTTTATCAATTTGATCAAATTGACATAAAATTAAAAATTAAAATTAAGTCCATTGATAATATAAGGATAAAAACTAGGACTACCGTTAACTTGTCCTTAAAATTACTACTAGATGCCAATACTTCAATTCTCTCTCCCGTTATAAGTTTATTTATTTTAATATTTCTAAAAATAATGTCACATAAATAGAACCTCTGTATCTTGTATGTATATAGCTTATTGAAAAATTCGGTTAGGGGTACATTATTTTTTATCATATATTTTATCGCCTATTCATATTGGGGGTAGAGTGCATACTATGATGCTGAATGCAAAATTTACTTCAAAGCTTTTGGTTTGGGTCTTTTCTATTTCACTGTCTAGTTTTTCTCTAGTCGAGTTGGATATTGTCAGGTACATCACATTTCTCGTTTTGATAATTTAAACTATTTATTTTATAAAATTTTATATTTAAATTATTCATACAAAATTATATTAATTTAATAATCATGGCTATATAATTTTACTATATTTGTCTTTTAAAAAATAATATCTATAATTTTGGAAATGGATCATAATATCTATAATTTTATAGATATGGATCATTCATTCACTTTTTTTTGTGGATGATCTATACATAAAATTTGAAAGAAAATGAACGGATCAAATTGTTGAAACAAACCTATGGTAAGCCCATGAGGCCCAACAGTAACCTTCAGTCTAAATCTCTTATGTTTAAATAGTAGATTGAGAGTGTTTATTTTATATGATTTTGGACTAAAATACAAATTATTAAGGTCAAACTATTTTTGTTTCTTGCTACTCTTATTTACTCTCTCTCTCTCTCTCTCCTTCGTTAATACTCTTTCTTTGTTAAATTTTCACCTAATTTCAAATGTAATTAAAATATTAGCTCGATTAAACTTAAATATAAGTCAAATACTAAACTAATTTATAATTTAATTTTTGTAATAATATGTTAACTAAAATATATGTATTACTAAATGGGTATTAATTATATGCAAAATAATGTGTGTATTTAACTAAATTTTTAGTTATGTGTATAATTATAGCTTTAGTCAGGGGTATAGATGAAAAAGATGAAGAAATAAGACATTTTTGTTTGACATCTGACTTTTGACTTTTTTTGTAATGCGCACGTTAAACACTTTTGGGTAACTTAGAAATATTGGAGAATTCTACTATACATATTTTATACCACATTCTTCTTTAATTATATTGGTTTTTTTAGTTAGGACCAAACTTTTTTTTTAATTTTGATATTATTTTGAGGCTTTGGTTATGACTTCTTTTAATTTTTTATTTATTTATTATGAGTCAGAAAATATGAATCCAAACTGTTCACTGGATGCCCTCAAATTACATGGGTAGTAGAGTAGGACATGGATATGAGATAATAGAAAAAAAGTGATTGATTTATATATATATATATATATATATATATTTAAGAAAAAAAAAGAAAACAGAAAAGGTGAGATGAGAGAGAAAAAAAAAACAATTTTGAAAGATTGTAAGCCAAACAAGTGTTTGGATTTTTCAATCCAAAAGTTAAATTAAAAACTAAACCAAACAATGCTTAACTTTTTAGGTGTTCATATAGAAGTTATAATTTAATTTAATATTAATTGTCTCTCATTATAATATTTAATTTTATTTCAATATTATATTTGTTACAATCATTATGGTGGTTTTTGGTTACAACCAAAGTAGTATTCGTTTATGTTTCAATGATATTAGTTACAATCCAAATTATTTGTCCTACAAATGAAATGAAATTTTATTTTATTTTTATTATAAATTTGTTGGAAGCCTTATAAGGTTATGTTAGTTACTTTTTTTTTATTAGCGTAAGGTCATGTCACTATGATCCTATTTTCAGCTGATTTTGTGCCAAAACAGAGCAATATTATTTGATTTAACTATTTTTTTTATTCATCTTATAAACAACTTAATATTGATTCAATCACAGGCATCGTAGGACGTGAAAATGAAATCTTGAAATTCATCCCAGGACTTCCAGAGCTACGTCTCGGCGACTTGCCCGGTGGAATCCTGTTTGGGAACTTAGAGTCACCTTTCTCAATCATGCTGCATAAAATGGGACATGCATTGCCTAAATCAACAGCTGTTGTAATCAATTCCTTTGAGGAAATAGAGCCCGAAATCAACAAAGACCTTAAATCCAAGCCCTCCAAATTCCTCAATGTCGGCCCCTTTAATCCTTCAAACCTAACATCATCGTATTCAGACAAGTATGGCTGCATATCGTGGCTAGACAAGCAAAAACCCGAGTCTGTAGCATACATTGGCTTTGGAACGGTAGCGAAATTGACACCTAATGAGGTGGTGGCATTGGCTGAAGCATTAGAAGCAACCGGTACTCCATTTCTTTGGTCCTTGGGAGACGACTTGAAAGAGCATTTACCAGAAGGATTCTTGAAACATACAAGCGAGCAAGGGCAAGTCGTGGCGTGGGCACCACAGGTACAAATTTTGGCACATGCTTCAACCGGGGTTTTCATGACTCATTGTGGGTGGACCTCGGTGTTGGAGAGCATTGCAGCTAGTGTACCAATGATATCTAGGCCGTTCTTTGGGGATCAACATATCAACACATTGATGTTGGAAAATGTGTGGAAAATCGGTGTTAGAGTTGAGGGTGGAGTCTTCACAAAAAATGGGACAGTGAATGCCCTCGAGCTAGTTTTGTTGCACGAAAAAGGGAGAAAACTGAAGGCACAAATTGGTCACTTCAAAGAGCTTGCTCTCAAGTCTATTGGACCTAATGGGAGCTCATCTCAAAATTTCAATACTCTGCCAGAGGTGATTACAGGCCTCAACCTTTGAAAATGCTTGGAAGAACTTACTTGGGGCATTATTACTATTTTGCTTTTGGGAGAAACTATTGTATTGTATTAGAGGTGTTCATTCTATCATCATCATCATCTTCATATGATTATTAGTTATGGAGTTTGTAATAATAATGGGTCAGAATCTTTATGGTATAAGCTCCAAAAGTTTGTATTACAAACAAAATAGAGCTTTGAGGTTTAATAATTAGACACCAAAATTTGTGGTTTTTTGATTATGGAGATTTGTGATATGATTTGTTACAAGACTTTGTGGCGGCGTTGTTATAACTTTTTGTGGTTTTAGTTACGAACTATTCCGATGAAGTTAATAGTTATGTCATAACCTAGTAGTTATGATGTAGTATTATTTTGTGGTGTAAGATTGTGAATTCAATTCCTATGGAGAAGAATTTGATATTTATGATGTTTATTGGATTATTTAAATGAAGACTCCTAAACTGTTGAAAAATATTATTTTGACCTCTAAATTATGAAAATGTACAAATGAACATTGAAAAATATCACTTTGTCTCATAAATTATAAAAGCATACAATTTGATCTTCTAACGGAAGGGGTTAAAGTGAAACACGCCAATAGTAGGGGGTCGATTTGTACATTTTTATAGTTTAGAAGGTAAAACGATATTTCTCAATAGTTTAGGGGATGTATTTGTACGTTTTTATAATTTAAAAAGTCTATTACTTTTCAATAGTTTATGAAATTTCCATGTAAATAATCAATTATTTTTTCTTTCATTATGGGTTGTATGTAATTGGTGGTATTTGTTGGGTTTAGACTTGGTGATTGGTTGTTGGGCTAGTTGTTATTGGGATAGTGGTTAGATTGATATAATATCTTTCATATTCGTAATTACAAAAAAAAAAAAAAAAGTCTTCCTCAAACATTAAGGGTCTGTTTGGTAACGCTTATGTTTTTAATTTATATTTACAAAAATTTTATAAATTGATTTTTATTTATTTTTAGAAAAACATAAACTACAAACGTGTTTAGTAATTGACAAAATATTTAAAAAAATTTAAAAATATACAAAAGAGTGCGAAATGGCAAGTAGTGGCAAGTAGCGGCAGAAGACGATAGTGGAAAGTAGTGACGGTGGGTGGTGGGTAGCGAGTGGTGGGTGGTGGTGGTGGGTGGGTGGATGGGTGACGGTGGTGAGTGGTAGCGAGTGATGGTGGTGGTGGCGATGGCGGTGGCGGGTGGTGGGTGGCGGTGGCGGTGGCGGGTGGTAGGTGGTGGAGGCAGGTGGGTGGCGGATGGTGGGTGGTGGTGACGTGTGGTGGTGGTGGGTGGGTGGGTGACGGTGGCGGGTGGTGGGTGGTAGCGAGCGGGTGGCGGTGGTGGCGGGTGGTGGTGGCAAGTGTGTGGCGGATGGCAGGTGGTGGTCAGTGGTAGTGGCGTGTGGTGATGGTGGGTGGGTAGGTGACGGTGGCGGGTGATAGGTGGCAGCAAGTGGGTGGTGGTGACAGGTGCGTGGCAGATGGCGGGTGGTGATCGGTGGTGGCGGGTAGGTGACAGGTGGTGGTGGTGAGTGGGTGGGTGACGGTAGCGAGTGGTGGGTGGTAGCGAGTGGGTGGTGGGTGATGGTGGCAGGTGGGTGGCAGATGGCGGGTGGTGGTGGTGATGGGTGGGTGGGTGACGGTGGCGAGTGGTAGCGAGTGGGTGGTGGTGGTGGTGGGTAGTGGGTGGTGGTGGCAGGTGGGTGGCGGGTGGTGGCGGGTGGGTGGCAAGTGGCTGGTGGTTGGTGGTGGTGGGTGGCTGGTGGTGGCGGATGATGGATGGTGGTGGCAGGTGGCTGGTGAGTGGTGGTGGCGAGTAGGTGGCGGGCGGCGGGCGGTTGTAGTGGTGGCAGGTAGTGGTGGGGGGTGGGTGGTGGCAGGTGGTGGCGGAAGATGGTGGTGGAAATTGGTGGCAGGTGGTGGCTAGTGTTGGATGGTAAAAAAAAATTTGAAAATTCAAAATGGAAACACATTTTTTGAGTTTATATTTTTTGACTAAATTTATAAACTGAGACCACTGATTTATAAATCAAAAATTTATCAAACAAGTTTTTATTTAAATTTTTAAAATTTTTATAAATATAAATAGAAAACTGAAAACGTAAGTATTACCAAACGGCACTTAAACAATATTTAATCATTTTACACAAGAGAATGGTTTAGATGATTGTTTAGAAATCTGCAACTTGCATTTAATAAAAAATGAAAAAATAAAAAAAATTAAATATTATAGGAAAGTTATAATTTTTTTTGATTAAATTTGTAAATGTTTTGAGGAATGATTTTTTAAAAGTTATGTTATGAAATTTTGTGGTTCGAGTAATTTTGTATGCGGATAAGGTATATGTCATGTGATATCCTCTACTATTGTGATTGACTTTAACAGTAGAATCCATTACATTTACATTGATTATTTGAAAAATAATAAAAGATATACATTTATAAATAGTGAAAAATAATGCTACGTAATACCCTATTAACATACAAAAACTTCTCATCCTAGAAATAAACAATCACCAATGTCCATAAAATTAGAGAATTTTCTTTTTTAAGTAAATGAAATTTAATTTAGTCAGAGAACATTAATCACTCTGTATGGGCAGTACACAGTCGTCCATTTTTTAATACGCAGACAAAAGCTGTAAATTGGATAGTCTACAATTATCATATCTATTTATTTATATGAATGATATATACAAGATATTTGATAAAATAAATATTTTAAATTATTAAAATAGGACTTGTGATGAGTCTAATAGGCCCAAGCAACGTTGTTTAATTCAAATTATGGACTGAAGGGAATCTACCACCAACTATTGTAACAGTAGTACACTTATGCTGTGTTTGGTTGAGAGATTTGAGGAGGAATTTAGAAAGGAAAAGAGAAAAATTAAGTAAAATGTGAATAAAATGTACCTACATTTTATCTAGTTTCACATACCTTTTCTCTTTTCATTTCCAAATTCCTTCCCAAATTTCCAAACCAAACACGGCTTTATATAATGTTTGGTTCATTAGAATTAAACGTAGTAGTATGAATATTTCACACAAATATCTATTTTCATGTTTAGTTTATTAAAAAAATAATAAATAATGTATTACAAATTTAATAATTATTTACTATTATAAGTGAATAATCATGTAATAAAAAAATTAAATAAATTATTGTTACATTTTATTTTAATTCATTTCAATAAACCAAATCAAACCTTATAGTGGGCTCGTTTAGGAAGTTAATTATTTTAATTGGCTTTTTAGTTTTTAACTATTTTAGTCTGATTAAAAATGTTATATTTAAGAAATTGATTGGCTTTTTTTTGATAGTTGATTTGATGAGTGTAAGAAAAAAAAAAATAATTACAATTTAAATATAATATTTAATCTTATTAACTATTAAAAAACAAAAAAAATTCTCAGTGTTGGCTGGGTTTTGGTTGCCCAGGCTTGGCCTTCAACGCATGGGAGAATGGTGGTTGGGTGTTGGCTGGGTTTTGGTTGCCTAGGCTTGGCCTTCAACGCATGGGAGAATGGTGGTTGGGTTTGGAAGTGGCGTGGTGGTAGCTGAAGCACGTGCATCTATATTATATATATCTTATACTATAAGAATTGCTTTGGGTTAATGTCGATTGTTTTTTTGCCCATTTCTGTCGGAAATACCCTCTGTTTTCAAGTCCAAAAATGTTTTGAAATAATAAGGTTAGGTTTGACATCTTTTAAAAAAATTAAAAAATTATTATTTTATTTAAGTCGTATCATTTTATTTAAGTTATATCACTTTTTTATCACATCATTTCAAACCCAACTTATATTTTATAAAAAGTTCAAAAATACATTTATTTAGAACATTTCAAACAACTTAGAGAGAGTTTTAATAAGCTAGCCCACTATGATGTGAAAGTTGTATTTGTGTTTTTTTTCTTTTTTTCTTCACATTTTCAATTCATTAGAGTTGGGTAGTCCTCTTTTTTTTAAAAAAAAAAACCTCTGAATCAGCTCTCTTTTCAAGTCTGACTTTATTGTTCTGAAAAATGATTAACACCTCTAAAAAGAATTAAATTATCTTGTTTCTTTCTATGTTTTATCTTTATCTTTTCTTTTTATTTTAATATACATAATGGCAACTCACTTGTTTGGAAACTTAGGGGAGAAAAGAAAAGAAATAATTATTTAAATTATAAGAGAAAATAAAATAAAAGAAATGATTGTGATTTCTCTCCTTCTTATTTGGTTAGATTTCATTAAGAGAAAAGAAAAGAAATTATTTATGTTATATTACTAAAATAACATTTTTATATTTTCAATCATTTTATTTCTTTTATTTTTATAGGAACAAAAATAGTATTATGAAAATAGTGGCTTTTTTTCTCTCTCGATCTCTCCACTTTTGGGAAGTTTGAAAATGAGACTTATAAGAGAAATGAGTTTCTCTCCATTTCTCTTTATTTCTTCTCATTTCTCTTCATTTAAGTTATCCAAACAAGTAAGAGAAATATATTTCTTTCAATTTCTTTTCTTTTTCTCTCCAAATCACTCAATCCATACACACACCTCTTAGAACAGTTCTATTAGAGCTGGCTATCAGGACTGTATTGTTCCAGGCCCTTCAATGGAATTCAGTTATTTTTCCTTTCAGTGTTCATGTGGCTCGTTTTTGTCCTTATGTTCTTCTCTTTA
This sequence comes from Camellia sinensis, assembly GCF_055761805.1. Taxonomy (NCBI): domain Eukaryota; kingdom Viridiplantae; phylum Streptophyta; class Magnoliopsida; order Ericales; family Theaceae; genus Camellia; species Camellia sinensis. The sequence continues at coordinate 23,786,787 of NC_138964.1, read as the reverse complement.
TTTAGTTTACCGAAATTGCCCTGTATTTGTTTTTTTTTTCTTTTTGACTACTTAGGGTTGTTTTCGGAAGATGGTAAAAAGTGACTTTTTGACTTTTAACCAAGCTTTTAACTTTTTTAGACAAATGATTTGGGAAGTTGGTAAAAAGTGACTTTTTGACTTTTTTAGTTAATAATTTTTTATGTTGCCATATCATCATGGCATAGTGTAAAATGACCAAAATACCCCCTTCTCATTTGCAACTTCCACAATTTCACATGCTCTAGCTCCTTGTACTGTCACATACTCATCTCATGGATATGCAACGGTTTTTCTTTTTTTTTTTTTTTATATAAAATAAAATAAAAAATGTTTTGATATTTCATTTTTACCTTTAAATGTCTTCCTTAAAAATAAAAATACAAATTGTATAAAAATTCACCAAGGATAAAAAATTAAAAAAAAAAAAAAAACATTTGTCTTATGATATTCAGCTTCCAGCTTCCCAAATGGGTTTCAAAACAGAAGTAACACCTCGTATGTAAATTAAAAATAAATAAATAAATAATTTTAAAAAATAAAAATTGTATATATAACTCATAAAAATATTAACAAAAAAAAAAAAAAAAAAGCTTCCCTAGCCCAAAATAACTCCTCATATGTAACCGTATATATTATTCATAAAGATTGATTACAGCCGTAGCTCACGGCGATTTTGCACCAACACATTTCTAATAGATTTTCTAAATTCGTTCATTTCTATATCATCATCACCCACTGGGTCAAGCTCATCATCATCACCAACACCCGCTGCGTTGGGCATGTCGCTAAAAATAAAATGTTCCGCATTAGCAACCCTGTTGAATGCTTCATCTTCGTTTGAGTTGCGGCGTATGAAATTATGTAGTGCCATTGAAGCCCCAACCAATGGCACTTGCACTTTCCCAAAATCATACCGAGGCATGTTATGTAGAAAACCCCAGCGTGCTTTCCACACTCCGAATGTACGTTCAATTGCACTCCTTAATGAGGAGTGCACTGTGTTAAAAACTTCGTTCGCGTTGCGTGCTCGTCCAGTCACACGGAACCGTTCTTGGTGATACCGACATCCTTTAAACGGTGCAAGAAAGCCTTTCTGATTCTTGTACCCTGCATCAACAAGGTAATACTTTCCTGTGTGTGTCCAAATAATTTTAATTAGTAACAAATGTTAATAACAAGACAATAAATCAGTCATGATATTGAACAGTGCCACTTCATTTTACCTTCTACTGGGTGTGGAAATTTTTTCACCGGATCTTCGGTAACTTCGTTAAATACTCTACTGTCATGCATACTACCCTCCCAGTCGCAGGAGATGAACGTAAAACACAAGTCAAAATCGCAAACTGCAAGGATATTTTGCGTGTGTCGTCCTTTACGACCAAAATATGGCGGTGCCTCACGCGGATTCAAATTTGCCTCCACATGCGTCCCATCCAACGCCCCAATACAGTCCTGCATGCTCATATAATGCAAACATGCCATAAGTGACTAGTAACATTACATTTTGGACATACACAACTATTTTGACACATGGAAAATTAACGAACGTGTTACACCTCACCCTGAATGGCAAATATTTTGGTTGCGACTCCAAGTATGGATGTCTACTATTTTGAGGCCTTGTCGGTCGACAGTGGGCTCGTGTAAATTCCTTCATTGCTCTAAGTACACGCTTAAAATGACGCCACACTGTCTCCCCTGAGTGTTGGAAGCGGTCTTCAATATCCCAACTTGGGAAGCCTCGCAACACGTATATAAACATCCCCACACTCTCAACTACATCAATACCATGCGGACGCTGCGGGAGTTCGAGACCAAAATCGGCTACTAATGTGTTACACAATTTTATGAACACATCCCTTGGCATCCTAAAATTACGCTGAAACGCTTCTTCTCGACCTGTAAGCATCTCCTGCATCCATAATCTCCCAGTCAATGCAGATGTGTGAAATGGAGTCCTGTCAACGTATGCGTACTCATTGGCCACGCGTGCAATTTCTAGCCAAATCATTGATGTTGTCATTTCCATCTCCCCGATTGTCTCGCGTATCCACGTATTAATTTGGCCATTGCACACACCACCCGCGCTACTACCCTCTTGCGGATCCATTGATGCTGTATAACAAATTCAACCAAGAACACAAAAAAAAAAAAAAAAACAAAAACAAAAACACAAAAAAAAAAAACAAAAACAAATAAAAAAAAAGAGGTGATTCAAATGCGTAACGTATGTTACTCTTGCAACCATGCAAGCCTATTGGAATCAAATTTGAATAACAAGAACACACCTTCACTAGGGGACGTCAGCTGAAGTGTGAATATCTGAATTGCCACTGAAATTGCTTACTCTTGTGATGCGCATGTATTGGACACCCCTGTGTACAAATAAATAGGGAGGCTTCCCTAACTACAAATTCATTCCTGTGGGCACGTGAATAACTTGGCCAAGTATTTGTACACCATCACATGGGCAACTGTATCCCCCTTTAGCAGAAATATCAATTCACATAACTTTTACAAAAAGTATAAGATTCCAATTGCAGTCAGCATGTACAAATAGGTTTCAGTTTTTGGATTTATATTAATTTTTTAATTGAGAACATGTCTGTTTTTTTTTTTTTTTTTTATGGGAAACGCATAACAAATGGAAAAAATTAAAAAAATAGAAAAAAAGCTTATAAATAAAAACATCCCAAGTTCAGAAACATAAGTAAATAAGCAAAACAAAAGTTAAAAAAAATAAAAAAATTGTAACTAAAAAAAAATGATCATACTCTACTGTCCATGCATAAGCTCCTAATTTTTGGAATGGTCACACACCTACCATTCAAACGTGTTTAACGTTCAACACTGCATAACAGCTGGGTTTTACACACCATAATAGGAAACACAAAAATAAAGAAAATAAATAAACATATCCCAAGTTCATGTGAAACAAGTAAATAAGAACAGAAAAAAAAAAAAAAAAAAAGCACAAAGGGAATAACATTGCACTTGTTCCTTCCAAGCTTTAATTAAGGTCAAGCACCCCATCTCGCCCAAATAGAGATACACCGCGGGTTCCACTGACAACAGTTGGATGACATATGGCACGCTTCTCTTTTAACCACGCAACAATGCAATCAACGGGGAGGCCCATCATGACGTCGCGGTTGTCCGGTGAATCCATTAGCGAGCATGCAAACGAAAATAACGGACCACCCAGCTCCAATCCTGAAACATTCATAAGCCTCGCAAGACAATCCCCAACAGTGTTCTCGCCCCTTCCTGTCACAACATATTGGGTGACTTTCAGCTCCCTGCTTTGTTTGCTAACAACCTCAACAAGGTTGTCCATGCTACTGGCCACTGTACTAGGGGCTGCCCTCTTTCGACGCTTTGCGTTGGCTGATCCATCTGCAGTGGACTGTGGGGGAGTATCATCAAATAACGAAGAATCGACCACGTTTTCGGCGCCTCTATCAGGCACAGTAATAGGTGGTGTGCCATCACTAAGAGATGCCATGCCACTGTCAGCGTCTGCATCATTGGCGACCACATCATCATCACGGATTTCAGTTGGGGTCCATGCATGTTTTCCTGTTGCAGAAGCACCCGAGTACACCATTTCCATAAGCTCCAAGTGCTCCAAGGGCTTTGTCTTGAACTTTGCACATCGGTGGTTCATCTAACAGAGTTAAAAAAAAAATGTCAAGCAACCCAACAACAATTACTTTGTAAACAACAAAATGAAGAAGGCAGCTATTATTTGGAAAAGTAAAGTACGTCATACCGCTTCCATTTTCGGCCACCAATGCTCAGGTGCTGTGAACAAACCCGTGGCCTGGTCATATCCTATTCCTGTGAAGCCTTGACTAGCATCTTGCAACTTTTTCCAAGCAACCCAATCTTTTTTCAGATTGTCATATTTGTTTTTAATTTGTTTGGCCGAATGTCGCATTCCGGTTTTCTCATAGAACTTGTTGGCAATATTCTTACACCCAGTGCTAGATAAGGCACATAGTTGTCGGTTACCTTTCTTCATTTCACCAAGGACAAGTTGTAGGTACAGCTTAGTGTTGTCACTATCCCAAGTGCATTTGTGGACAGGTGACTTTTGGCTTGATGTCACACCCTTGCCATGTGTTTTTGAAGGGGTACGGGGTGAAGTACGAGTGGTTGCCATCACACTACGAGTGGGTCATAAGTGTAGTTCACAAGAAAATGAGCATACAGCACAAGACAATTCATTACATGTATAGAAGTAGCAATACAACAACGCATGCAATCCAATTAGTTAATTTCTTTACAGTACAGCAACGTAGCAGTGGTCGTAGACAACAAAAAATAAGGTTTGTTGAATATGAACATACATACAGTCATACAAAAGTTCATAATGCATTACATCGACATGTGAAATACAGTGAAAGAGGCATAATACGCAAGTTACACATATAACTACGTCCAACGTCAGGGTGTCCGGTCTTGAAAATAATACAGAAACCCACAAAATGAGCATGACTCACATACGAAACAACAAGGCAATCACTATGACGCTCAACGCACTGACGACTGTCCAAAGCAAACGTAGGCTCTGATCTATGCGATCAACGTCACTACGTAACCCCAGATCGACGTCATTCGGAGGGAGGTCATTAGCAACCCTTTCTCCGCGAAACTCGTCACACCAACCTACCCATGAAACACATTTTTGGCATACACAAGTTTAGTAGTTAGAGTCATTTATTTATGACATAACCGTAAATGACAAGTACATGAGTACATGCATTGAATAGCGGTAATACGCACCGTTGGACTAGGGCAAACATAGTATGCACGACCTGGGTTTTTGTTAGATCTAGAAATCTTTACAAAGCAGTGTCCAAAGCCACATGCACACATCCTTCGTGGCCATGAAGAAGTGGCAGTTGACATCGAGGAAGCCATTTCTGTGGTGTGTAGTGGAATAAGAAATGTTAACATGTCTCCTTATAGTGGTGTGGAACAAGAAATGTCAATGGATGTGTTTCTTAAACCCTAGATGCATGTGTCATCATATGGGTGTCGGAAAAATGTAACCCATGGACAACTTGTGACTTATTACATGTAGAGAACACCTAATACAGATAATTTGAAAATGAAATTCGTGGCTTTTTTGGCTGTTATACCATTTCCTCAATTCATGTGAAAAATGGAAACATGCAAGCCATCTTTGCACTTCCCAATAGTACTACCACATCCACCATATGACAAAAAATTGAAAGAACTAGTTGGGAGCATAAGGACCAATTTCAACATCAGCTTTTCCCGAAAAAATAAAAAGGGAATGGAGTATAAGATTTTTAAACTATTTGAAGCAATTGTTTTCTAATTGCAGGATGACACATACTCATCTTATGAAGTTCCACTGTTTTCTAATTGCAGGATAACATTTGATCTCTTAAATGGTTTAGAGCTTATAAAAATAATGGTTTTAAGGTTTGTGCAGACAAAAACCACACTCTTTGTCAACCAAACTTTTCAAACTTCATCAAATTACTGCAATATCATTTGGCATGGTAGCTTCAATAAGAGATGTAACATAAGGAGGAAAAGTTGAGGATGTAAGATAACTAACTTAAAATTTTGAAGAAAAGAAAAATAAAACAAACCACCAAGTAATAGATTTTGTTCGTTAAAGAATCAATAATGCTCCAATTAAACTGTTAAACAATATGTTACAGTTGTGAAATGTTTGTGAATTTGTTAGCTATGTTGATTAGATTCACACACAACAGAGAGGAAAGAGACAGAGAGGGAGAAGGGGGAAGTGTTCCATTGTAAAGAAGACAGCTTTGATGGAGTTAAAAGAAGTCAGAGAAACTCATAAGTTATAAATAAAAAATAATAAAAATAAATTTGAAAAAAAAGAAGAAGAAGAAGAAGGAGAAGGAGAAAACTTATTTGCATAAACAAATCAGTGTCAATGATGCTAAGTGGGTGGGTGGAAAAATATAAAAATGGATGATTAAGTCTATAAAACTAACAGCATTTTCACTGGAAATGTTAAAATTATGTATTAATATGTTATATGACAAAAACTAATAAAAGTGAGACTCAAACTTTCATATTCATTTCACAATAACTTTCATATTATTAAAGAGGACACTAATTTACAACTTTGAATATCTTCACAGTCAAAATGATAATATTTAACTGGATATATATGCATTTATAACTTATGGATGAGATTTGTAAAATTACCCATCAAGATGAAAGAAAAAGTACATGAACATATGATATCAGGTTCAATCTTATCCTTTTATTATCATTGAGATCAATCTAATTTTTTTTGTTTAAGACTTTAGAGTCAATCTAGTAAACAAATACAAAATAGGGTTTAATTTTTTTGAAACTGGAAAATTTTAATTTAATTGAAATTAAAAAAATTATAATTAATTTTACTTAATAGGGATTGACGATGCAATTCAACTTAGGGTGGAAATTTTTTTATAAAAACCAATCAAATGAAATTTATACAGTGGCCACTGCATATCATATTAACATAATAAAAGGAAACAAACTCAATTCCACACAAGTATGAAAAGTAGAATATTTTGGACTAATAAGGGGGCATTGAAGTTGATTTGTCATTGAAAGTCATAAACACATTACATACTCTTTTTGGAAAATGAAAACAATAATAAAGAAACAGGGGATATGTATAATATCATAAAACAATGGATCGAATTGTGGAAAAAGGGTGTTTTTAAGAGGGTCCCATTGTGTTGAGGAAAGAGTCAATGAATTCATCTCTTTTGCTGAACACCAAACTATCAATACATATCCTCTGAAAGAGGAAAAAGCAATTAAGCTCCCTATGTTCCCACCAAAATATGTCATTTTTTGATTTCTTGCTAGTGTTAAAGTTAGGATTATGGACGCTCAAGCAAAGGGAAAGGTCCATATATGGATATGACTATACAAGCATGGTCTTCTTTGAGAAGAAAGTATTAAGCTTCCCCAACTCATTGTTTTTTGTTGTTCAAAAGCAAAATAAGCAAATCTGAAAGGGGTATCCATGGCAATCAGACCAGTGTTTACCCAAAAAATCCCAAAAAAACAAAAAGAATAGCAGATGGTAGTCAGAAAGCCAAATAACACTTGTAATGTCATCAACGAAACTGAAAATTAACAGATCTATTTGTAATTTAATAGTTTCTACACATGTTGCAAATCACGGGTAGCAGATTTGCAGCAGAGGGAAGAGGCTTACATGATTGTGTAGATCAACTGAGGAAGACGACTTTGGTAGAGGGAATTCAGTGGCGATGTCGATGGCCGACGCTAGGAACACGTCTTACGCGGCGTCCACAGCAGCAGTGCAGCGGAGTGAAGATGATCTGAGAAGGGGAGAAGAACAAGAGGCGTGAGATGCAAAATGGTGAAATGTTTTGACTAAACAAACCGTAAAGTGAATGGAGGGTATATTCGTAAATACCCCCTCTTGCGTTTATCCAGCTTCCCAAATGAGTTTGATGAACAAAAAAGCCACGTTCAACGTTTTCATCAGACGCCCAAACGCGACTTTTAACCACGTTGCCAAAACAAGCCTTAATAAATTATCTATAATAATAAGAGGGCATTTGGGCTTGCTTTTTTATTTTCTATTTTTTCCTTTGGTTTGGTGTTATTTATTAATGGCGGCTTGTACTTTAGCTTTTAATTTTGCCTCCTTTTTTATTTATTTATTATTTACCACTATTAGTGGAATTAATTTGAATGCATGACTTTTCCTAATTATGTAAATAGTTTTGATGAATTATGAAACATAAATATTTTATTTTTAGATAAATTATAAATATATCTTTAAAGTTTGTTTAAAATATAAATTACCTCTCTAATTTTAGAAATTACAACTACCGCTTATTAGAATTTTAAATTTACCAGAATAAAAAGAGAAAATGAAATTTCTAACTACTCCTATGCAACAATAAAATTATCAAAATTGTTTACTGGAAGATATTTCTCATATTGTTAAAAATTCTTAATTGGCTTAATAATTTATTTATTAATAAAATGAATCATTTTTTATGCGATTATGATTTATTTATTAATAAAATGGATCATATTTTTCATATTTTAGTCTCTTTCCCTTCTTTATTTTTTTTAACTCTTTAGATGCATCAAATTAAATACATTTAAAAAGTTAAGAAAAATTAACTACAACATAAAAATAAATAAAAATTGGAATAAAAATGAACACATGTGTTTTTTTCAAATTTTCATTTGTTTTTAGTAATTTTTTTTAGGATAAATTACAAATACACTATCTGAGATTTGCTTAAAATACGAATTGTTCCATGTGATTTTGAAATTTACATCTCAACCTTGAAGTTTTTAATTTCATAATAGATGACCTATTTTATTAATAAATCACTAATCTAATTAACAGTTTTTAATGATATCAAAATTTTATTTCAATTAACAATTTATGTAATTTTATTATTGTGCAGGAGACTAGTTAAAATTATTTTTTTTAATTAATTATGATAAATATTTTTTTTAATAAGGGGGTATTTGTAATCTTTCAAATCATAAGAAGCAATTCATATGTTAAGCAAATGTCAGGGGGTGTATTTGTAATTTACTTTTTTTTTTTTTGGTAGTTTAGTCAATCAAGATGTATCTGGATTTCAAATGTAGAAAAAAAATAAAAAAAATAAAATTGAATAGAATATGAAAAATTTTATTAAAACAAAGGAAATTCCATTTAAAAATAATTTTTTTAAAATCAAATCAAATATAATAATTTGTTAGAAGATTTGCATTTTAGAATTTTAAATTTATCACAGCCGATGCCTTACACAGGTCTAGAAATAATGTTTTTTAAAAATAAAATTCAAATCAAATCAAAGTTTAACGGTGATATCAGATGATCGTTGGCATGTAGTATCACCATTTGATTATTCCATCCTAATCAAACTTAATAAAAAAAAATTCACACATTTAAACTAAAATTCTATCTCATCTATTTATTTCATATTTGTACTTTATAATAGAAATTAAACTTTCTATCTTGTATTTAATCATTTATTCTATTTAATTTCGTAAGAAAATAATATTATTTTTTGAGAAAAATTTTAGATAGTGGAATGAAATGATTATTCTTTTATCTTTTTATAAAAAAAAAATTATTATTTCTTTTTCAATGCATTTTTACTATTTTTTGAGTGAATCAAACAAAAATAAATATTTAAAAAAAAAAATCATATTATTCCATTACATTTGTAAACTCAATAAAACATTAGAATCAAAGGCCATAGTAGCTTATGCCTTGCACGGGCCTTTTACACTAGTATATATATATATATATATATTTATAAAAATTTTAAATATATATATATTTTTGTGATAATGTTATGCATTGTTTTATCCAAAAAATTTCTAACAAAAAAAAAATGAAACATTATGACAAAAATACGTAACCTCATTTATGAACTAAAAATTGTTGAAACTCTACCAGAAAAAATACGTAACATTTATCATAAAAAGTGTAACACGCTACAAAAATGTGCAACAAGAGTTCATGTGGTACACACCTTTTGAAAGGTATGTCCTGTAGCATTTTCCATTTTAAATTTATTACCATTTATTTTATTTTCGAGATAAAATTTAAAATGCATAGGGCATATTTATTCAGACAAACTAGAAAAGAAGGGATTATAATCTATTGGACTGTTAATCCTGGAATACATAATCTATGGACTATTTGATTAGAAATGATGTATATCCCGTGTTTGTTTAGTAATGAGATTAAATGTCAAAAAATGACTATATTATTGAATCATATGTGTGGTTGAGATATTATAAAGAAGGATAAATATTAAAAATGATATTTTTTTTCCTTTTGAATTGTTTACTAAGTAATAGCAATATTAAATCTAACTTATAGATTCTAGGATTAATATCTAACATTAATTCAATTGAGTCACGTTTAATTATGAATTCTTAATTATTTATTGTAATTCTTAACTTTTTATTCTAATTTTGTATAATTATATTTTAGATCATTCCTAAATATTTCATTATTTATTGCAATTCCTAACTTGTAAATCTAATTTTAATTTAATTATATTTTAGATCAATTTTTAATTATTATTTATTTTATATTTTTATTTAATTATATTTTAAATCAATCATTAGTTATATTTTATATTTTAGATTAATCCTTAATTATATTTTAATTAACATATTAATCTAATTTTATTGAAGAAATGGGGGTAAAATTATCTTTTTGTTGTATTAATTTTACTTTATTTTTTCAGAAATCAAACCCATTCTCAAAAATTGTGTGTATGATACATATTTTGTTAGTTTGGATGAAAAAACTAAAAATGACACTTTAGTCCAAAATCACATAAGAGCTTTTTGGCTCTATTTGAACCATAAAATGGGTAAAGTTATAGCGATTTCAGTTTTGACCTGACTCTTGTTGCATTCCGGACTCGGGCTTAAAGTTTCTGAATGTTGTTCATTCTTGTTTTCCACATAATCCCCCTTAAATTTGGTTATTAGATTGTTGTTGTGTGTTTGGAACAAGTTGGTTGCTTGTTTTTCCAAACCTTTCTTGCCTAGATTTTTACTCTTTCGCTCGAGCGGCACTTCTCGTGCTCGAGCGGACCATGCGAACTCTCAGTACTTTGCAGGTCTGCAAAACTACTAGGAGAGTGTTTTCTACGCTCAAGCGGCGTTTCCTATGCTCGAGCGCCACTTCTTGCGCCCGAGCGATAAGCGTTTTCTTCATTGTGTCTTGGCGCTCGAGCAGCCTTCCTTACGTTTGAGCGAAACAAATTTTTTGTGTCTGACGCTCGAGCGTCAACTCTTGCGCTTGAGTAGACTGTGCGTATATGTAGACGCGCCTGAACGTCCCGGGAAAAATCTGTTTTGTTCATTGGGCTCACTACAGCTCGGACTCAATGTCGCGGTTCTGAATCTGATCTCACAAAGTGCAATGCAAGATCGATAAATCACCAAAAAATCCAAATCTGACAAATTGTTTTGAAAAAATGATTTTTAGAAAGAAGTGCCAAACATGAACTGCTTTGCCAGATACAGAGTCGCCACCTAAATATTTTGTTTTGGGGGAATTTAGGAAACCCTGACTCGTGCCTAAGGCCACGTGTCCGTTATCACCAAAGTTGCCTCGGCTCGGAAACTTGGGTATGATTGAGGAAGGTCATGCAATGAGCACCCCCTCTCGCCCGATCAAATATCAGCCACTACTAAACATGATATCTTGTTTTTGAAAACACATGCGTTCTTATTCCAGTTTATTAGCCTAGAATTACTATGTGATGCGCACAACATACAAGTATAGACTGGATCACCTAAGTTTGAACAAAACATCTCATGTTTGTTTTTCAAAGCGGTTTGCTACTCGCAAGTAGACTAAAATGTGGATTTTGCCACCCTCAAATGGGCTTAGAAAATATGGTGATTTACTACTCTCAAGTGGGCTTAAAACTCGCAATCAATGAATTGTTCTAATTCAAATAATCCAACCTTCATCCACAGGCATTCAGGCAGTTATATCATATAAGCAGTTAGCCTCATGGCAAGCATGCTATCATGGCAGTCACACACACACATGCAAGGATGCTAAAGCATAAACAATAACCAAGTACTCCAAGCCAAAACAGAAACTAGTTAGTAATTAATGCATTATCCTAATTCATGTTAAGATAGCTAATGCAACACATGCAAGATGCAACTAAGATAGGCTCGGCTATTCTAAGATGGCATATGAGGTGCTACAGGTAGCATGTATTCAACTCGGAATTGAAATACAATGCAGTTAGTATGATGCGCCGAGCCCGGTGCATGCGAGACAGATGAATGAATGCAAACATGCGAAGCATAAGGATGCTAATTAACACATTCCCTAAAACTAACCATCGTAAGCTGGTAAATAAAAGAGAGAAAGACGTGGGGTTGGAAGACATGCATCACACACACGCACATTTATTACAAAATTTGCCCTCTCGACGGAAGGTCCGAATAAATAATACAGAATCAGCTAGCTAATCTAAGCTAATCTAATTAAACTAATTATTACACGACGAAATGAATAACAAATCACAGCTAATTATTACACAACATTTAACTAATTAACAAATCAACTAAATTAGCAATTAAATAAGCATGCAAACTATGTGAAATGGGCTGCCTCAACTCTGCCTCGGATAATGAAGGATGCATGCATGCTCGAATTGCCTTGCTTGGAAATCCCTCGCAACGCCCCGACTTGCCTTTGTTTGCAATTGATCTCAGAAACTTGCACAAAGCTCCAGAGAGATGAAACTCCACCGTGGGAATCTGTGGGAAGGCTGCCGACCAGCTTATAGGCATGGGAGACCAACTACCGACCACCTTTTGTGGTGGAAACCAAAAAAAGTGGTCGGCCAGCCAGTAAATCTGGTCGGCCGACCAGTTTCCTCTCCTGGTTTCTGGTTTTCTGCAACAAAGGGAAAGAGAGAGGCACGACAAAGTATTTGCAACACATGTGTGCACGACTACTCTCCCCATCATTGCATAAGCTCAAGGAAGTGTAGTCCTCGACCCTCGGGCCACCAATCACGCATTTTGATGCATGATGGCCGAGGAGCCGAATTGCACGACTCGATGTGAAATGAACGCACATATGAACACGTAAAGCCTAAAACTCCATCATGTATAGTCAAGAGTGTCGGCGACCAAGAATTTGAGACATGTTTCATCATTTCAAGTATGAAATGTCCCTCGTTTTCCGTGTTCGGACTAACTCCTATTCCAAACACAATGCAACACATAACATGGCATGCACAATGCTACGTAACATGGGATATGCAAAAATGCAATGCAACACAAGCATGCAAATATGCAATGCAACATGAACAACCTAACAAGGCTAATGGCATGCACAATGCTAATGCATTCATACACAATGCAAGGCAACACAAGCATGCAACAATATGAACAACAACTAGCATACACAATGCAAATGGACATGGCATACACAACGCAATGAACCACATGGCATACACAATGCTCGATGGACTTAAATCAAAATGGACGGACCTCAGTCATGCCCAAATCAGTGGCCATAACACCAAGACTAAGGCACCAAAAGGCAAGACATACATACACACATATTGGTCCACAAGCTAGGCAACAAGAACACAACCCTTAGGGGTACTCAAGGGGTGAAAAAAGTGGGAGTATGGCAAGTTTATATGCTCTGAAATTACATGCAAAGTGAAGCCAAATCAAGTACACAACACAAATAAAGCATGCAATGACGCTCAAAGCTTGAGGCAAGCAAGAGCATTTACACTACAGGTATACAAAACATCAAGCATGTGATTAAGGCAACCAAAAACAGTCCTAGTACATGTTAATATGAGACTAAAATATGCATGGATGGAAGCCAAAATGTGCTAGCATGAGGGGCATGAGGCATAATGCATACAAGGAAAATAAGGTGGATTACACTACACCTATTAGGACCAAGCATGGGATGACTCCACCAACAAAAATCAGAGTTATATAATGGAGAAATAACCCCAAATAAGCACTGAAATGATGGCTCGCAAGCAAAGGCATGAATGCATACACAATGGCTTATGTTAAGGCATAAAGGGGAAACCCTCTAACGCATTGATTGAGTGACAAATGCAAGTGCACGGCCATGAAACATGGACTGAAATAGTATAACTAAAGATTCCAAATCATTGAAATGAGCCAAGTAATGCATGCTAGTGGACTCGATGCACAAAGCAAACAAGCTAGGTTGAACCAAAGCTATACAAAGCAAGTCATGGATGACCAAGACAACCAAAATCAGACCTTAAATATGGAAAAACATGAACAAAGTCTTCTTGAATTTAAGCCAAAAGCATGCTAAAAAGACATATGCCCACATGATGCACGTTAGGCTATTTCATGGGATTGCATGGAAAGTGTATGGAGCATGGAAAGGCCAACCAAACCAAACCAAAACAGAGTCATGACATGGTAAAATATCACAAAAAACATACTGAAATGGGAAGAAAACAAGCTAGAATGACATGTCAAGGCATGAAGCATATAAAGCTAGTTTAAGGGATTTACACTACAAGTGTGCATGGCAAGCATCATTTGACCAAGAGACCTCAAAACAGAGCCAGGGAAACCCAAAATATGAACAAAATCATGTTGGAGCATGGCCAAAATATGCTAGCATAGTGAGCCAAAACATCATGCATTCTAAGCTAGTGAACATGATTTGCACTACAAACATATGAAGCATGCAGGCCCGGCCCTGAGATTTTCGGGGCCCAAAGCCAATAATCAACTAATAAATTTCTGGGGCTCTTCATTTTTTTTTTCATTGAATGAAAAAAAAATTGAAAGTAAAAGACAAAAGATTTGTGTCAAAATCACAAAAAATACTTAGCATTACATTATAATAACTAATAAGTATTGTTTGATCCCCACTCTTCTTGTGTTTTTAGAAGAAAATAAATCAATCATACTTGCATAATCTAATTTTTTTACAAAATCATTTTCAATGAATAATAGTACTAATTATTTTAAATGGGCCTTTTAATTTTTTAATGGATCAATTTATTTTAAGTTAATTTGGGCTTTCCTTAATTTTTTTTGGACTTAAAATATACTTAATATATTAGACTAAATTATAATAAGAGAGACCCCTTTTTCGGGTCTATTTTTAATGGATAACAATACTAATTTTTTTGAATGGCTTTTTAATTTTTTAATGGATCAATTTATTTTAAGTTAGTATGGGCCTTTTTTAATTTTTTTAGACTTAAAACATACCTAATATATTTCACTAAATTATAATAGGAGGGGCCTCTTTTTTTAGTCTATTTTGAGGGGCCCTAGACCATGGCCTTGTGGCCTATGCCCCAGGGCTGGCCCTGGAAGCATGTGAGAGGCTACCAAACTAGCAAAAACCAGAGTAATGGCATGCCAAATGATGGCCAAAAACCCACTGAAACATAGTCAAAACATGCTAGAATGACATGCTCCTTTGATAGGTCAAAAAGGGGGTTACTCTACACATGCAAGAGGCAACGTCAATGTGACCAAACCAACCCTAGAAAAAGTCTAGGCAAGCCCTAAAAGTCACCAAAAAAGGCCTGAACCAAGCCTTGGAAGTATGAAAATATATGCTCCTTTGATAGGCCAAAAATGCAAGTAAATGAAGCAAGAAGAGAGGGGGTCACCCCTCTCTGATTTAGGGCCTCAAAACTACATGTCAACCACTAAAAATCTGCTGGATTTCATTGGCTAAAAGGGCAAGCAAAGATTAAATCAAAGGCCTTATGGCATGGCACAAAACAAGGCCAAATAAAGCATGCAAGAGGGTAGAAGACCCCCAACACCAAAAGAGCCTTAAACAAACATAAAAAAACACTTAAATATGAAGCTTTTTTCAATTGAAAGTTAATCCAAAATAAGAATGTAAATATGGCTAAGAGTGTAGTCAAAATAGAGCTTAAAAAGGGAAAAAAGATGGTTACCCTTGAAGCACTGCAAAACTAGCCCAAAATCTGAGCCAAGACCAGGTTTTGAAGCTCAAAATGATCCTCGAAGAACCTCAGCCCAATGGTGGTTAACTTTGATGAAGGATGCCTAGGCAAACTAGAAGCATTTCTTCACTTTCAAGCACTTCCATGCACAAGATGGGCAAGGGAGTGGGGTATATAGAGAGAGGGGCAGAGATTCAGCCCTAGAAGTTGTAGAGAGAGAGAGGCTTTTTAGAGTGAGAAGCTCCCAAGCTTCTCTAAGAAGATTGTCCCTGGAAAATGAGAGATATAGCCTCATATATAGCAAAAATGAGAGTTGGCTCGAAAATATCTGTCTATGGGACAGCTGGAGGTTGTGGAAGACAGCTGGAGGATAAATATCTGAGTTTGGGACCTGTAGACCACTTTTATGGTCGGACGACCACCTTTTTAGGAGAAAGTGGTCGGCCAGCCACCTTTTCTAGTCGGCCAGCTAGTTTTTCTGGACGGTAGAAAATTCTACTTTTCAGGTCCAACTTCAAATGGCCATAACTCCTTCATCTGAACTCCTTTTCAGGTTATTCTTGTATCCAAATTGAAGCCCCGGAAGTTATCTTTCTAATGGAACAAGCCTTGTATCAAAATTCCAACTGTGAAAAAATTTATGCCCATTTTGGTGAAGCCACGTAGTTTTGGTCCTACCCGAATTCATGTCGAACTTCTCCCAAACTAGTTTTCTTCTCTCCTTTCCTCTTTTCTTCAACTCCAAACCCCTAAACAAAGCGTTTTGAAATATTTTTCAAAGATTTCATCTCTCTTTCATTCATTTCTACTTTGTCCTTGCTCGATTTACCGAAAAGCGCAACATTTAATGAAATGCGAGCGTCGGAACATCGTAGGAACTTTATTTTCAAAACATTTTGAAAGAGAGGGTTTCAAGGTTTAAAATCTTTTGATCAAGATTGTTTTAGTCCAAAAGGGGTATGAAGTTGAGATTTGACTCTCTCATTTCTGAAGAAACTGAACCTTTGCCCTACGCACCTTCATCATCGAATAAACCATTAGTAGTGCCCAAGTCTTAAAGGCGGTCAAAAATGGGGTGTCTACAGTATATCAAATCGCTAAAATGACTTTTTACATCACTTTTTCAAATCTTTTCTTCCAAAAACCCTATAGTGAGACTCTCTCTCTCTCTCTCTCTAAAATACTCTCTCTATCTCTCTTTCTCTACATTTTCTCTTAGATTCGTTGATCTCTCTGCCCCAGTGTCTTTAGGAAAATGGTAGAGCATCTTGAGAGCTCCATTTTGATCTGATTGGAGTTTGGTTTCGGCGTCGTTAAAGTTTCGTCCTTGCTCCATTGATCTTCTAAACTTCATGTAGGGACTCTCTACACCTCAATACGAGTTTTAACTTGGTTATAGGTTGTTTTGTGAAAATGATGAGATTTAGGGATGTTTTGAACAAACCTAGGGTTTGGGTTCAAGTTTGAAAAGAGGGGTTTCTATGTGGGTGTTATATAAATGATTATGGGGTTTGGATGTGAGGTCATCTTGTGTTAAAATAGTTAATTTTAGTCTTTGGATTAATATTTGGAAACTGGGAAGCTTTGGCCTAAAATGTCTTGAATAGTATTTTGTATAAATAATGAAATTGGTATGGAAAATGTGAAATTGGGAGGATGTATACATGAATGGTGTTGTTGGATTTGTTTAATCACTCATCTATGGAAATTTGATGATTTATCTGTTATAGAGATTGTATATCTGTTTAGAAATATTTGCTTTGGGCTATCGGTAGAGGATAGTCATGATTGTTGTAGACATTGCATGTGGATTAGGCAAATTGAAACCAATCCCTCAACCATTATCATTGAATATGATTGTGAATGATATACATTGTATATGTATGATATTTGGGAGGAGAAATGAGATGTACTCCATGCTTTGAGGAGAAGAAATGAGATGGACTCCATTAAACTAAGTTGGCCTATGTGTTTAAGGTGAAAGTCCCGAAAACCATTTGTATACATGGGTGCCCAATCCAGCGGACGAAATTTCCGTAAAATGAGAAATAGAAGTGAATGTTTTTGTATGATGACTTTATCTGTTGGAAATTTATGAGGTGTAACCTCTGTTGATGGGTTAAATGTAGTGGATGTATCTGTTGAACTAAAATGATTGATTTGAGATACAAGTTTTGGCATAACATACTTTTGGGAAAGGGTTATAAAGATTTTGTTGTAAGATAATGAACATGTGCATCACACTTATATCTTGTTAATTCTTATATATTGTGTTAGCATTTTTTTACTAGCCTTTGGCATACCCTATTTGGGAACCATTTTCAGGTGTTGGAGACATACCTCCGCCAAGACAGTAGTTTGGGGAGACTTGGAGCAAAAGCTTCCTTTTATTTTACTTATTTTGTATAGTCAAGGGCTAAGTTGTATTGAGTTAGACTCTTCATTTTGCTGTAACCAAGCAATGTCTTGGAAAGATGTAAGTTCGTAGGGCATTTATTTTGTTGATTACTAACTGTTATTACATGCTATAGATTCAGGATGAGCATTTATGAATGTATATTGCATGTGTTATCTTTTGTAATACGAACTCTGATGAATGAAAGCATACCAATTCTATTATACTCACTTCTCTTATGAGTTGGATTAGTTGCATTTTTGGGGTGTTGCAAAAGTACTCCAATCCCAAACTACAAGAGAGTAAAATGAATTTATGTTTATGAAATAAGAAAGAAAAAAAAAAAGTATAAGGTTTGAGGATATTATAGTCATTTCACATCTACAGTTAACGGTATTAATGGTTGTACTTTAATCCAAAATCACATGGGAACTTTCTGGCTATATTTGAACCATGGAGGTAAAGTGCTCTAGTGACACACCTTAAAAGAGGTAAAATGAATTTTGCTCTAAATTTTATTTTATTTTTTAAAGAACTTCTAAAAAATAAAATAAATAGAACATTAATAAAAATTAAATAAATTTATTTTATTTTTTGGTTGAGACTTTTAAATTTTATTTTATATTACTAAGTGCAATACATAATATGAAGGGGTAAAAATTAGCCCATGTGAGGTGGGCCCACCCAATACCTACATGAAATAAGGATCAAGGTAATAAAATAAACAACTTGCAATGCAACTTGCCAAGTTGCTCTAACATATATGTATCAGATGAGTTTTGAGCCACACAAGTGGCTCATTTTTATTGGACCAAATTGGTGGTTTATTCTCATTGGGCAAAATGAATGGCAGGTTAGCCTATATAAAAAGATTTAATCTTTAACTCCTGGCAAGAGGTATGCCTAAACTATTCTATTTACCTATTTAGTTTGATTTAGAAATATGCTATATAACTTGATTGTCGGAGTGCCCTCTGGCTAGCAATTGCCGGTCGAGAGGCATTAACTGTTTATTCTTTTTGCAAATTCGGAATGGTGCTGCTAAATTCTTTGTTAATCTCTCGATTAATATATGTGGGATAATTTTTGCCTCCATAATTAGCACCGTCTGTGAAAACGAAAGAAATTAACTAAGAAAATAACAAAACACCATTCTGAAGTTCTAATTTATAGTTTGTCGACCATCAGTACAGTTGTTATCATTGTTGCAAATATAATATATTTTCTTATTAACATGTGGTCTATTCCAAGCTTCATAATAAAGGCGTATATATACTTGAATAGTGGTAATATTTTGATGGGTTTCATGTTTTGATCAGCTACATATATGAAGTTAGAAAATCTGTTTTGCATAAATACTAATATTTTCGTTCGTCTGATAAAAAGGTTTGTGACTTGTTTGGCTTAAGAATAAGATATTGTAGTTAAACCCATAACTAGGTCTTCACTTTTTCTCTCCCTAGAAGTATTCCCAACAAGAGAAATTGACAAAGATAGGCCATGAATTATTATAGTAAAAAATTAATAATTTGTGATAATCAACTACTTATGAGGCTATATATATATCCAAACAGTTTGATTTGGAGGCAACTTCAATTGCCATGAATGGCTCATGATATTTCCTTCAAGCTTCTAATTCTATTTCTCTAATATAATTTCATGAATTTATTTTTCAAGTAAAACTGTGAACTTCATTAAAAATTTTGCATGATATAGTTTAAAGATATCTTGGTACACCAGCAGTTGATCCTGACCGAAATCTCGGCAAAATCAAAGACCAAAGATGAGTGTTGCACTCGTAAAGAAGTGTTTTTAGCAAGGTCGAAGACCAAAAAGTCTTGCCGACCAAGTTCTTAGCAAAACCAAATACAAAGAGATGTCAACCACATGTTTCGGCACACTGAGAAGCCAAGAGAAGTGGCTGACCAAGACTTAGCCTCCTCTCGGTGCCAATCATAAACGAGTTAGCCTCCTCTCGGCGCCGATCACAAACAAAGAAAATCACCCTTCATTAGCTCCTAAATATTGAGATGAATTGCCACCAAATTTGGACACCATCTCCGTCTGTCTCTCAAATATATGCTAATATATACATGTATATACATATGATGATGAAATTTGTAACTTCGTCTGTCTGTTATTTATGCTTGAATTTTTGAACTTTTTAGAAAGGTTCATTGATGAACAACTAGAAGAACATCCCAAATACGGCGACCACTAGGTCGGCTCTCTTTAGAGTTATTCAATAGACATCACACCAAAGGCTAATGAGATGTTGAGCAAGCACCACAATTATCCACGTCGTCCGCAAGACAGAGCCAAAAAGAGTTGACGTTGGCAAGCTAAAAATCAGGAAAAGTTGCCAATCAAGCGTTTCGAAAAGCCAAACAATTGCAAAGAGTCGCCGATCAATCATTTCGGCTAGCTAAGCAACAAAGAAGAGTTGTCGACCCACTAATCTCGGTTGGAAAATTCATCATGGTTAGGGACACAACATTGAACATGGTTCAATTCATTGCCAATCCAAATGATTAAATAGTAAACACACCTCGTTGCAAGAACGAGGCCAAGGTGGTTTGCCAACATCGTTATTGTGCAAGCATCCATGATAGCCCGAAAAATAAAGACCAAGTTAGGTGTTTAGCACTTAACGCAATCGCAGCTGTGGGTGTTGATTTCCGACCACACAACCAAAGGGGAAACTCAGCTGGAGAGTAATGACAAAATAAATTAAGTCCAACAACTTGTAACAAGAAGATGAGAATACCACGGTGGTTTGCCTCCCAGGGCACTCTGACGATTAAGTTAGTAATCTCTCAAAGATATCAAATAGTACTCAAAACTCACAAGAAAGAACTTACCCTAAACCCACGAGAGTACCTTGCCTTTTTAACCAGCAGTGACCTGATCCCTCTAAAAGCCTCACTTCAGTGGACTCAGGTTCAATGCTCATCTTAGACTCTTAGCTAGATAGGGATAAACTCTATAAGAGTTTTTTCTTTATCTAAACAAGAACCCTCTTTCGTCTAGGATTCCTATCCCTTATCCACTTATCTCGAATTGTGGCATCTCCACAGATAACCTCGGCCTAACCGAGATTATCTTGGCAGCAGGACCAGGCCACGTGGCACCTTGGCTGACACTTCGACGTCACCTTAGCCACGTGTTGTCACTCACAAAATTCTTCTCCATAATTGCCCTCTAGGTTCTATTACATCAGCAATTTGTGATGATGGAACTTATTCCGTTCAATCATTCAATATGTTGGCTAATAATCATACAACTTTGATTGAGATCATGACTCATCAGCTTCAACAAACAGAATTCGAGTGCCCACCATACCAAGAACTATGCACCATCGTTCTTTCAATCATCTCAACCGAGATCGCACCTCTAGCTGAGGTTATAACCCCATTACTCAAGAATTTCAAGGATCACACACATATTCTTAGTGCGCATGAGCTGTCACGCTTCGCCGTTCTAATCGTTTTTTTCCACGTGTCGCCCTATCACTGGTCCGTACCTAGCATGTGTTATTAAATCATGATTTTGCATTTTTAACAAAACTTTCTTTTCTTTCCCTATCTCTTCATTTTCAATTCCCATTCTCACTCTATTCTCAGACCTTCTCTCTTTGCATTTTCCTTGCTCTGCCATTTTCATCCTTTTGAAGCTCTGCAACTGCTCTGTTCCCCATCTCCAGTGAGCCTTTCAATTGTTTCGTTCCAACCAAAGGCACTGTCTGACTCCGGCGAACTTTGTCTCGGCGTTGTTTCCTCGGCCTTACTCGGTAAGTTCTCAATTTTTTCTTTTTAATCTTAGTCTCCCATTGTTCTTGAGTATGACGTCGTTGTGAAATGTTTACATGTTTCTTGCTGTTCGAATTCTTTATTCATTGCCTGATTTTTGCTGCCATTTTTCATGTTTAGACATTGCGCATCAATTCTTGTTCCTGAATCTGTTTTACACTATATCTGTAATTACTCATGTGTTTATTGAATATGTATTCGTGCTTTTGTGTCTTGCCCTGCTTTGTTCTACATGCTCTGTGTTCTTGAATTCGTTTTCTTGTGCCCTTCTCTTGAACCACTGTTCCTTGCCACTACACTTGTCACATTATTGCTTTTCTCTGTTTCTTTCTTGATTCTGAGTTAAGCTCATTTTCTATTTTTCTTGCTTGTTTTCAGATCTTTGCCTTTGATTCTTGATCCTACAGTTCTAGGCTTGGGATTTGCTTTAGGACTCTTTTCTTTAGGAAAACTATAACAAGAACCCCACCTAGGCCACTAGAACCCCTTTCTTAGTTTTTAGCCAAGGTCTTTAAACCTTTACCAAGCTTCTTACCATAAATCTGTTATCGAACCTACCCTAGTCGAGATAAGGAGTATGTTCAAGTGGAAGGTAGACACCCCTGCCAAGTTACAATACTTTCGCTAAGAGTTCTCTATCTCAGCCAATGTCCACCTCAAGTTTCCTTGGAAGGAGGACTCAATTATACCTAGGAAGGATTTCATGCCGTTCCTCGTAGTTTTCATCATTGAGGGTAGGATTAGGTTCCCTCTGGATATCCTCTTCAAAAAAGTCTTACACTTCTACAAACTTAACCCCATGCAATTAGCTGTTAACACGTTCAGGGTTATCAATGGTATTGTCGAATTAGCATACTGAGAAAACGCTAGGATCACCCTGGCCGACATCTAGTTATGTTATATAATGTGTAGGCTTAAGGCAACTAGTGGCTACACCTACTATCTCAAGCCTAAATCCACTGCATTCAAACTCATAGCCGACTTTCCAGACTCCAAGAAAGGTGCTAAAGATGACTACATGATTGTCTCGGGCAGTTAGGAATTTGTAACTGATGACGATCTTTGTCTATTTCCTCTGCACCGAGGAGTTTTTAAAGAGGATAAGGGTAAGAACTTAGTCGTCCCATAGTTCTATTTCTGTTCCACACTTAGCAATTTTTCTAATATATTTCTTTATTTGAACAGTTGTAACTTTTTGTTTTTGAACAATGTCTGCTTTTGTTTGGCTGATGTGCCTTTGCGTACAAATAAGATCCCTTTTTACAATGCCAATATTCTTTTTCCTTCTAAGTGTTGGATGCTTTCCATGTATACTCATTGCTTTTGCTTTATGCCTTGCATAATGCTTCACACTTAGAATTTTTTGGATCTTTCCAAATCTGACATCTAGGCTCCTCACCTCGGATTCCCAAACCTCAGACATATCCACACCTCGGAGTTTGAGCATACTAATTGTCTCGAATAACAACTTTTGTTATTTATCTCGGCCAAACAACACTTATAAAATTTTTCATTAAATTTTTACAAGTGTTGTTTCTTCACTTGTACTTATTGTTTTCTATCAAGACTTCACCTTTCTAAGTCTAACAATTTTGACTTAGTTCGGGTTCAGTACAGTACTCTCATTTTGGATTGACTTATCTCAGATAGTTCCACTTATCAATGATCTCGGATAACTTCAACTCGAAATTTCAGAAAATTTCACAAGTGTTATGCTTATTCTCATTTCTTGCCCCCCTAATGTGAACCTTAGCAACACTTATGTTTACATTAAGGATGCATCACATGGTTATCGCCTATGTCTCTCATAGCCATTCTTGGCCAAGGTCAATATGTTTGGCTGAGCCCAACAAATCACTTAAGGTTTAACCTAAGTGCACTGAGAGTGCCATACTCCACAGTTTTGATTTCAAATTGTCTAAGTCATGGCCAGTTTCGTCATGTTTCCTGTTGAAACATCGCAAACTTAGTTCAACTTTACCAACATGGCAAGTCTAAGTCGTTCATCATGTTTCCTGCCGAAACATCGTAAACTTAGTTCAACTCTACCATATGGCAAGTCTAAGTCATTCGTCATGTTTCCTGCCGAAACATCGCAAACTTAGTTCAACTCTACCATCATGGCAAGTCTAAGTCATTCGTCATGTTTCATACTGAAATATTGCAAACTTAGTTCAACTCTACCATATGGCAAGTTTAATTCATTCGTCATGTTCACTATAGGAACATCATCATAAGACTGTTCAGCCTTATCGCACAAGTTTTAACAACATTTCATAAAAATAAAATCGAGCTAGCATTTTATTAATACTTTGGCTAATAACATCTTTACATAAATCTCAAAAAAGAGAAATTAATGGTAGAAAAACTTCAAATTGCTTGGCAACTCCTTGCCATTAGTATCTTCCACCCGGTACGAGCCATTGCAGCTGACCGAGATGATTTGGTATGGTCCTTCCCAGTTTGGGCCAAGTTTGCCCTCCCTAGGATCCTTCTTGTTGCCGACAACCTTTCTAAGGACGAGGTCCCCAATTTGAAACTCTTTGGGATTGACCTTTTTGTTATATGCCCTAGTAAGCTACTGCTAGTATGCCCCTAGCCAAATTGTTGCTCTCTCCCTTCTTTTTTCTACCAGATCCAGATCTCAGGCAAGGAATGTCTCATTTGTTCCATTCTCCACTCCCTGAGTTTTGATTCCAGGGATGTTATCTTTAGTAGGATGACTGCTTTAGTGCTATATGCCATGGCAAAAGGAGATCCTCCAGTTGACCTTCTCGGCATAGTCCGATACGTCCATAGGACATCAGGCAATTCCTCCACCCACTTGCCCTTGGCAGCCTCCAGTCTCTTCTTGATCCCATCCAGGATGGTCTTGTTGGATGCCTCGGTCTGACTATTACTCTGGGGGAAGCTAGGAGTGGAGTAATAGTTCTTAATCTTGTACTTTGCACAAAAGCTTTTGATTAGCTTACTATCAAACTAGGTCCCAAACCTGCTAATTATGTTCTTCCAGATGAAATTCTTTACATCAATATCTCGAATCTTTGCAAAGGGTTTAGCCTCCACCCACTTCGTAAAGTAGTCTGTAGCTACTAGTAAGAACTTTCTCTATCCTGTTGCTTGGGGCAATTGCCTAACAAGATCCATGCTCCGTTACGCAAATGGCCAGGGATTGGATACTGGACTCAAATCTACTGCTAGTTGGTGGATCAATGGTACAAACCTCTAACACTTTTCGCATTTTCTCACATAGGCTTCAGCATTCTTCTACATGTACGGCCATCAGTATCCCCGAGATATGGCCTTATGAGCAAGTGACTTGATCCCAATATGGCTTCCACATGTACCTTCATGGATCTCGTACAGAAAGTCCTCAACCTGGGATGGATGCACGCACCTCAAAAGGGGCCCAATGAAGGATCTTCTGTAGAGATGGCCTTCTGCAGATAGACAGAACCTAGCTAACTTCAATATGATCTTGTGAATTTCCTTTTTGTCTGCTGACAGCCTGTCATCTCTGAGGAACACAACTATGGCGTCCATCCAGCTTGGACCATTCTCCATGCACATTGCTTCGTACTCTGTTATCAGGGGCTCTATGCTTGGGCTTGATAGATAATCCACCATTATTGTCTTTGACTTGCTTGATTTCATCGTGCTAGCTAAATTAGACAGGGCGTCGGCATGGCTATTATCATTTCAGCTAACATGTTGTAGCCGGAAACTTTCGAACCATGTTAGCAGCTTGACAACCTCCTTGACATAGGCTATCATTCTCCCATCTCAGGCTGCATATCATTCGTTGCTTGATTTACAATGAGCTAGGAGTCATAGAAGACTACCACATCGTCAACCTCCATAGTTGCTGCTAATTTCAATCTTGCAATCAGCGCCTCATACTCCACTTCATTATTTGATGCCTTGAATCCCAAACAAATACACCATTCTATCATTCGCCTATTTGGGGATACCAACATTACTCCTACTCCCGCTCCCTACCGGTTGGAGCTGCTGTTGACGAAGAGCCAGAAGGAGTCTTCGATGAAGATATCGTAGGGTTTTGGTTTCTCTTCCTCCTTTTACGTTGCTAGTGTGGAGTTCTTGGCTCCAGTTGGGTTTCTTCTTATTTTCCTAGACATTCCAACTCGCGGCTTACCAGAGCTTGCCTTGGGATCATGCCAGGAGTGAACATGGCCACAAAGTCGGCCATAACCTAGCCCTTGATTGTCGTTTTTGGCCTGAATTCCAAGTCGTATTAGCCCAGCACCATTATCCATCTGGCTACTCTGCCTGTCAAGCCCCCATGTTGTAGCAAGGACTTTAGGGGATGCTCTGTCAGTACCACAATCTTGTGGGCTTGAAAGTAGTGGTTCAATTTTTTCGAGGCCATTATCAAGGCCAATGTCAATTTCTCCAGAGGCAAATACCTAGTTTCTACACTTGCTAGGGTTTTTTTGACATAGTACACTGCCTTCTTCTCGAATTACCACAACACTCATGACGTGTTCTGAAACTGCCAGGTATAAGAGCAGTTCTTCTCCTGGTATCGGGTTTGACAGCACCGGTGGGGTTGTCAAGTATTTCAAGTTAGCCAAGGTGACTTTGCATTCTTTTGTCCAAAAAAAATCTATGGCCTTTTTTAGCAAACCAAAGAATTGTTTGCACTTGTCTAAACTTAGGCAAATGAATCTGCTCAAGGTCGTTACTCTTCTAGTCAGTATTTGTACTTGCTTGGCTATTGTCGGGCTCTTCAAGTCAATGATGGCCTTGATCTAATCTGGGCTTGCTTTAATGCCCCTCCTAGTAACCAAGTATTCCAGGAACTTATTAGATCCAACTCCAAATACACATTTTGAGGTATTGAGTTGAAGCCAATATGATCTCAGGATGTCAAAGACTGCTTTCAAGTCGGCCAGATAGTTCTCAGGTTCCTTGGTTTTCACAACCATATCGTCTATGTAAACGTCAACTGTCTTCCCAATCAACTATTTAAACATCTTGATGACCAGTCTCTGGTAAGTCGCTCTTGTATTCTTCAATCTGAAAGGCATTACTCTGTGACAATAGAGCCCTTTAGGAGTGATGAATGTCGTATTCTCTTCATTTGGGACATACATTGCTATCTGGTGGTAGCCTCTGTATGAATCCAAAAAACCCATCCTTCGATGCCCTGAAGTGGCATCTACCAATTGATCAATCTTGGGCAGTGGGAAACTGTTCTTGAGGCAAGCCTTATTCAATCTCGTGAAGTCTAACTAGATCCTCTACTTTTCATTCTTCTTCTTCACCACTATTGTATTAGACAACTAGGTGGGATAATTTACCTCTTTGATTTTCTGTGCCTCTAGTAGCTTGTCTACTTCTTCTTAAACTGTCTGCACATTCATCAATGTCGGCCTTCTTGCTTTCTGAATGACTGGTTTTGTCGACCTGTCCACATTAAGTCTATGACAAGTGACCTCGGGGCTGATCCTCGTCATTTCATAAGCTGTCCAAGCAAATACCTCTATGTTCTCTATCAAGAAAGCCTTCAGTTCTCTTTCTTCTTCCTCAGCTAAGTCAGAAGGAAGAAATGTTCATTATCTCCTTCCTGCACCAGAATCCTTTTCAGTGGTTCTTCACTCTTTTCAGCAGGTTCTTTGCCAACATCATCCAAGACCTTGTGGGCCTTGATCTCAATTTCTGTACTCTCCACTTCCCTTATATTATAGGTGTACTTCATTGCTGCTATGAAGCAATTTTTTGTCTGTACTTGGTCCCTCTTCATTTCTTCAATCCCTTAATCAGTTAGGAATCGCAACAATTGGTCAGCATGGAGGGAACAACCCTCATTGCATGCAACCAAGGTCGTCCCAAAATGATATTATACGGGGAGGGAGTATCTATCACAGTGAACTCAGTTGTTATCTTTCTGTTCACTACTTGTACCTCTAGACTCGTAGCTCCCAGAGGCCATGTCAATATCCCATTAAATCCAACCATCGGGCTGTCACATTGCTCTAGATCATCCTGATGGAGGCCAAGCTCCTTCTAGCATCTGACATACATAATGTCACAAGAGCTGGCCTGATCGATCAATATGCGCCTTACTTGGCAATCTGTAATATTCAAAGTTACTACCAGGGCATCATTACGTGGACGCTACACCATATCTAAATCGGCCTCAGTGAAAGTAATCATCAGTCTCTAATATTCATCTGTTTTGGGCTTCTTTTGCTAGACCTGATATACATGTTGCAGGTGCCTTATTCTTTGGGTCTCCCCTCATATTTTATTCTCATTCACCTTCAAGTGAATCACATTGATTACTCGAGGTCCATCTGCTTACTGCGGTGGTGGTGGTAGAGGTGGTGTTATTGGTGCCTTGGGAAGCCTTGCATGCTCTTACCATGTCCTAGCTTCATCTACTAGGTCTCTCAAGTGATCCTATTTGACCAGATCTTCCAAGTGTGACTTCAGAGCTCTGCATCCCTGAGTCAAGTGCCATTCTCATTATGGTAAGCACAATGTTTCCTAATACTCCTACCCATAAACTCCTAGGAATCTTCTCTGGCGCTTTGTAATATGGCTGGTTCCTAATCCTTTCAAGAACTTTGTAGATCAAGATCCTGAATACCGTGCTGACTGCTTGAATAGCTCATGATCCTGTTTCCTACCTGTCAACACCAGTATTTCCTCGGCCTCGCTTCGGCTAGTCATTTCTCCTTCCTGGCTTGGGTGCCCCTAGTGTGTCTTCTTCTGCTTTGGCATACTTCTCAATCCGTGCCATGAGCTCTTCTACTCTCTTCGGAAAAGTTTTGGCGAGTGATTTTCGAAGCGAGCGCTTATCATTTAGGCCATTTTTGAAAGACACAACCACTAACTCTTTGTTGCAAGCCGGAATCGGGTTATACACCTCATAGTATCTCTTGGCGTAGGCCCCGAGACCTTCGCCATCGCTAATCTTCAAGGCCAATAGGGAATCTACCCTCAGTGGCTATGACTTGTTCGTAACAAACTTGGCCATAAATATCTCGGTCACGCTTTCTCAACTTTTCATAGTCCCTTTCAGCAACTTATGGAACTAATCAGATGCGTCATAAATCTAAAACCTCGGCATGTTGAATCTCTTTAGGGCCTTAAACGTATCTAACTCCACCGAGAATGGCATCCTCGGCTTGACGGTGGATGTTATCTCAGCATTGAGTTGCTTCTTCTAGATGTAGTCTCTCAAATCCTTCTTCGTCTTACTAGGAGCTCAGCTATGAATGGATTTCAACTTCTTTGGAGTGGTGCTCACTGTATAATTGTGCATCCTCTTGGACCTCCTTTCGTCCACTGCATCAAAATAGAGGCCCTTCCCTTGGACATGTCGAGATTCTTTGACATAGGTCCCCTTGGTTTCGTGGTGTCTTCTACGACTCATCTTGTACTGATTTTGTGCGCCCAAAGCCCGTGACAGCTGATGTGAGTGCTCCAGTCCCTTGTCATGCTGCGAGACTATTAGAACTATTTTTTACCTTCCTTTCTAGGCATTAGTTTTAGCTGCTGGTGCCGGTGTGTCCCGCAACGGGAATGGTGGTTGCATCATGTTGTTTTGTATCATAAAGTTGACAACCGACTATAAGTCTGCCAACTTGTTTGCCATTCTTTTCATCTCCCCGTCCCTCCTCAGGTATCTATCATTCCATACCTGGAGGTCACTTTCATTGTAATACTCATCTCGACCTCCCTTCTTCGAGATGTTAGGCTCTTTGCTGACATCTTTTTCCTTGAGATTCAGTTTCTTTACTCCTTCGTTTCAATTTTCTTCCTTTGCATTAGGATCCATATGCTCCTCACTTTTACTGTGGATGTTGTCTCTAATTTTTTCTTCCTACCTGTTGTTGGCCATCTATTCTTCTTAAGTTTCCACAGACGGCGCCAAATTATGGGTGTTGATTTTTGACCACACAATCAAAGGGAAAACTCAGCTGGAGAGTACTAGTAGAATAGATTAAGCCTAACAACCTATAACAAAAAGATGAGAATACCGTAGTGGTTCGCCACCCAGGGACACTCCGACAATCAAGTTAGTAATCTCTCAAAGATATCAAATAGTACTCAAAACTCACAAGAAATAACTTACCCCAGACCCACGAGGGTGCCTTGCCTTTCTAACCAGCAGTGACCTGATCCGTTTAGAAGCCTCACTTCAGTGGACCTAGGCTCAATGCTCATCTCGGACTCTCAGCTAGATAGGGATAAACTCTCTAAAAGCTTTATCCTTATCCAAACTAGAACCCTCTTTTGTCTAGGATTCCTAGTGACGCGAAGCTTTCAACCTCATCTTCATCTATGGGAAGGAACTGCTTTATCTCTTATATATGCCATCTAAAAATCATCACTGTAATAATATATATGGTTACATATAGTGTAATGGGTTGAACTACGTATATATATTCTATACACAGTACACAAATATATATACATACACAGATCTATATATATATACCCTAACATATATTACAAAGTGTTTTCAATTTGTATATATACCCTAACATATATTACAAAGTGTTTTCAATTTGTATATATAGCCTAACATATATGTATATATACACAAATTCACTCACTGATATATACACAGTTGGTATCGAAATATATGTATACACGAATTCACTCCCTGATATATACACTTATATTTACGTAGTTGGCGTCGAAATAATATATATATATATATACACACACAAATTCATTCATTGAAATATACGTATATAGACACATAGTTGGTGGATCTAATATATGCGTATATATTAAAATCTTCGGGACGGTGACCCCGGCAAGAGAGAGTGTGTGAGGAGTAAGATAGCCGGTGTGAGACGATTTAGGATATGGATGTTCTCGATTTCATATCTACTTGAGTATCATCAGAAAATCACCCATAAAGCATCATTAGATCTACTTATGTATCATCAGAGTGTCATTAGAGTTATTAGTGCATATGTTACATAGTGCATTCATTTGAGTTATTTCAATTTGGTGAAGGAAGAAGAGAGATTTCCAATTAACGAACAATATAGAGTTAATTATATATTTTTAAAATTCATTGTTAGGGAAATGCTATAATATACATCGTATAAGAAAGAATGGTTTTCATAATTTTACTATGTTCATTCGTGATAAAATCAAAATGATTCATAACGTTTCTGGAACATACATTTTGGGTTTGAGTAGGTTTTGCCTGAAAATCTTTCATTCCTCCCAGTACAAGCTTTCACTTGGTCAGCTATTCAGGAGAAATATCACCACTCGTGATCTTTTAATTAGAAGACATTGTCTTCCACAAAGATCTTCATATAGATGTTTTCGTGATTCAATCATGAAGAATGCCTCCCATGTTAATTTCGTTGGTTTTTTTTTTTTTTTTTGGGAGGGGGGGGGTTACATTATGGAGTGTGTGGTTAGCGATACTAATGTGATATTCAACAAAGATGTCACAGATCAAAGAGAGATTGCTTATGTGAGTCTGGTATGTATTACTTGTTAGGTAAGGTCATTTTAGAGGGCTAAAGGAGTATTTGGTCAACAATTTCATCTCTTGCATTGAAGAGGACAAATAATAAAATATGTGATTATGGAGTTTCGTTCTTAGTTTGTACTTTAGGTCATTTTCATTGGTAGAGATTTACATTATTGCTTTAAGGTGTTTTTGCATTTTGGGGGTGATGTAATGTAATCATGGAAAATACCTATGTTTTTGCATTACTGTATCGCCACTGTAAATCCATACCCCTATTTAATGGCCCCCTCCCTCAAAAGTCTGGTTCTATCCTTAGGCATAACAGAGCCTGTGCTTGATCACTCATTTTCACTGCCTAATTATATTATTTTGCATGGATTTCATTTGCATTTTGAATCATGAAAAGAGCCGCATCATTATTTTGGTTAGGTTCTTGTCAAATAGGGCACTACTAATTACTTTTCTATAGTGACAAAGATATATTGTATAAGACTGTGATTTCGTTGAAGTATATTATGACGATATCTATTATGCCACATCGACTGAGGAAGTAGCAGCCCTTGCATTGAATGCAGGCTTAAACATGAATTGTGGGCACCATTTAGGAAGGTACACAGAATGTGCAATCAGATTGAACATGGTTGAAGGAGTTTGTTGTTGACCAAGCTTTGTTTTCCAATTTCATGGTCCTCATGCAGCTTGGATTTTTCGATGGTTAACCGACTTCCCTCCCATTTGAGAAACTAAGGCCAGTAGATGTTTGTACTGATGGGCATCAATTTCACACTCTTGAAGCAGTAAAATAAGGCATTGTTCTACTTGATAGCAATGGACAACTTCCTTTGTTCCTAGCTACCACAAAGCATATTGGTGTCCTAAGACCCAATGCAATGCTATAGTGTTATGATTAGTATCTATGCTGGGATGCCTTGCAAGTATACAAGTCTTTTGCAAGGACTAGAGAAGTTCGTCTCCAAAGTTAGTTATGAGCCAGAGTGCAGTGATGTGACATGTAGTAATAATAGCCAACTCAGAGCAACAACTGAGGTAGCTACTGCAACTAATACAGTGATCATTGTTGTTGGACTCAGTCAATCATTTGAGACAGAGATCCTAGACCAGTTCAACCCAACATCGCTAGGCTACCAAGAATTGCTAGTATTTGAAGTTGCCAAGGCAGCTAGGGGGCCATTAGTTCTTGTTGTTATCTCAGGTGGTCTTGTTGATCTTTCACTTGCTAATAATACCAAGGTTGGAGGGATCTTGGGGGTGGGTTATCCTGGACAAGCTGGAGGCAATGCCATTGCCCAAGTAATTTTTGGAAAATTCAATTCAGGTTCATCATCACTCTCACCCACGCAGTCAGCTATATATATATATATTTCTATATATCATAATCCTATAGTAACACTTTGTTTCTATTGTCAGGTGGTAGGTCCCCTTTTAGTTAGTATCCCCAAAGTTATGTTAATCAAGTGCCCATGACAAAAATGAACTTAAACGAAGATTCCACAAGAAACTATCCAGGTAGAACTTATCAGTTCTACTCAGGTAAATTAATGTACGACTTTGGTCATGGACTCAGCTACTTAGTTTTTTCAAAGTTCATCATGTCTGCCCCCTGCACTATGTTTGTGTGGCCTAGGAACAATACAAATGTGATAGTCTCATTCAACTCCATTGACATTTCTACATTGGAGTGCCATAATTTATACTTGGACGTGGTGACTGGATTATGAATTAATGTGCCAAATGATGGAACTCATGTTGTATTGGTCTTCTAAGAGCCAGCAAATGGACAAGGGGTGCTGGCTAGGACACCTCAAAAGCAACTAGTGGTATCTGAAAGAATCCAAGTGAACATAGAGGAGATTGAGAAAATGATCGTGAAATTGGATATATTCAAACAACTAAGCATTGTGGATTGGATTGGATTGGATTGGATTGGGATTAGAAGGCTAATACTTAGGCAGCATCGCCTCTTGGTTGGTTGTTCCCGCGAACAATAAGCAATGCATTAGTCTATGAGTAAGAATTGCAATACCTGTCTATAGGTTCTATATGAGCTTTTATAGATTATGCCAAGCACAATTCCAGTAGGACTTTAACTTTCCTTAGCAGAGTCCTCCTAGGAATCACATTTCTATGGATAATGCCCATCCTTAGAACACCCTTCTCACTACTAACCAGGTGAGATAGTTAAAACTCTTTATTTCGGCTGGCATTGCGGTCAACTGAACCATCTTGGCTCTGTATTCCCCTTGCTAGAGCCATGATAGCCCTAGCTCTAGGGTGGCACTCTGCCAAGCTACACATAGCTCGGCCCTCTTCACTGGCAACACCTCGGTACGCCAATTGAATCCACCAACTAAGTGTATATATATGTATACATCAGTGAATGAATTTGTGTATATATACATACATATTATTCCGGCACCAACTGTGTATATATACGTGTATATATCAATGAGTGAATTTGTGCATATATACATATATATATATATATATATATAATTCTTGCACCAACTGTGTATATTTACGTGTATATATCAATGAGTGAATTTTTGCATTTATAACATATATTAGGATATATATATATACAAATTGAAAACACTTAGTAATATATGTTAGGGTATATATTTAGATATGTGTATATATATATATATATTTGTGTACTATGTATAGTGTATATATACATATATAAGTGAGTGGATTTGTGTATATATACTTATATACTAGGGTATATATATATACAAATTGAAATTTTTTTAATATATATTAGGGTTTATATTTGGATCTCTCTATATATATTTGTGTATGATAAAAAAGGCTTTGTAATGTTTAAATTTAAATATTATCAGGTCCATAACTATAATATTTATATAATATTCATTATACAAATAAAAGATTAAAATTGAACCGGTTATAAAATTTGAATAGATATTTGTACAAACATGGGAAAAAGCATGTAAAATTTCTTATTTTGTTGATCAGATGATGATGAGGAGGAGATGGAAAATTTGCACAAATCATCTCTTACTTTCTTCTCGTGAAAGAGTATCTGATATGTGAGTTGGGTTATGCCTTTTCTTAGCTCCTTGGACTTGGGTCGAACAAGTATTACTTACATTGTTTAGCCTTTTATGTATATCTCCTATTTGAGCTCCTCCTAGCACTACTTCTAAATTATACTGGGCCTCCTCTCATCTGGGCCATTCAGACTTTTAACAAACCCAAGACTAAAAATACTATCTTCAACATTATCAACCCTACTAACTCTTTCTCTCTTCTTGCATTTACAACAAGAATGCACTCCTTAGCCCTATTCTTACCTTCGTCTTTTAGGTTTTCCATACTCTTATCCATATCATCTATACTTGGAACTGAAACCCAGCTGCCACAACCATCAATTCCCTCACCATCTTCATCATCAATCCTTTGTAGAATCTCATTGCTATTACTTGCCACCTCAACCCACTCTTCATCCTCCACATCAGCCTTTGCACATACCACCTCAGCAATCTCTTTTCTACCTTCACCAAACTGAAATAAATTCAATGAATGCACCGTTTAACATATGCAATAATATCTCCAATGATATTCTGATGATACTCAAGTAGATTTGATGATGCTTTATGGGCAATTTTTTGATGATACTCAAGTGGATATGAAATCGCGAACATCCATATCCTAGATCATCTCACTCCGGCTATCTCACTCCTCACCCATTCTCTCTTGCTGGAGCTGCCGTCCCGAAGATCTGAATATATATGTATATATTGGATCCATCAACTATGTGTCTATATATGTGTATGTGTCTATATATGTATATAACAATGAATGAATTTATGTATATATATACATATATACATTATTCCGTCAGCAACTTTGTATATATAAGTGTATACATGAGTGAGTGAATTTGTGAATATATGTATATATATATATATATATTCTGGCACCAACTATGTTTATATACGTGTATATATCAGTGAGTGGATTTGTATATATATATACACATATATATTAGGGTATATATATACAAATTGAAAACACTTTGTAATATATGTTAGGGTATATATATGTTTGTGTACTGTGTATAGTGTATATATACGTAGTTCAACCCATTACACTACATGTAGCTACATATATTATTACAGTAATGATTTTTATATGGCATATATAAAAGATAAAGTA
The DNA here is from genome assembly GCF_055761805.1 of Camellia sinensis. NCBI lineage: Eukaryota > Viridiplantae > Streptophyta > Magnoliopsida > Ericales > Theaceae > Camellia > Camellia sinensis. The sequence continues at coordinate 23,751,348 of NC_138964.1, read as the reverse complement.
CTTCATTCCCAAAGATGAAGATGAGGCTGAAAGCTTCGCATCACTACCAATCATAAACTAATGCATTGCTCGTTGTTTGCGGGAACAACCAACCAAGAGGCGATGCTGCCTAAGTATTAGCCTCCTTATACCAATCCAATCCAATCCATAATGCTTAATTGTTTGCATATATCCAATTTCTCAGTAATTTTTTCAATCTCCTCTATGTTCATTTGGATTCTTTCAAATGCCACTAGTTGCTTTTTAGGTGTCCCAAACAACATCCCTTGTGTATTTGCTGGCTCCTAAAAGACCAGTACAACATGAGTTTCATCCTTTGGCCCATCATTTCTTAATCCAATCACTACATCCTAGTATAAATTACGACACTTCAATGCAAAAATGTTGATGGAGTTGAATGAGACTATCACATTTGTGTTGTCCCTAGGCCTTAAGAGCACAGTGAAGGGGACAGACATGATAAACTTTGAAAAAACTGAGTAGCTGAGTCCATTACCAAAGTCGTACATCAATTTGCCTAAGTAGAACCAATAAGTTATACGTAGATAGTTTCTTGTGAAATCTTTCCTTACGTTCATGTCTGTCATGGGCACCTGATCAACATAATTTTGGGGATACCAACTAAAAGGGGACCTCTAACCTAACAATAGATACGAATTGTTACTATAAATTATGATATATAGAAATATATATGTAGTCGACTGCGTGGGTGAGAGTGATGATAAACCTGGATTGAGTTTTTCATAAATTACTTGTGCAATGGCGTCGCCTCCAGCTTGTCTAAGATAGCCTACAGACAAGATCCTTCCAACCTTGGTATTATTAGCAAACGAAAGATCAACAAGACCATCCAACATAACAACAGGAACTAATGGCCCCTTAGCCCGCCTTGGTACCTTCAATCACTAGCAATTCCTGGTACCCTAGCAATGTTAGGTTCAATCGGTCTACCATCTCTGCCTCAAATGATTGACTGAGTCCAACAACTACGATCACTGCATCAGCTACAGCTACTACCTTAGTTGTTGCTTTGAGTTGGTTATTGTTACTACATGCCAAATCATTGCACCCTGGCTCATAACTAACTTTGTAGAGAAAGTCCTTGTAAAGGATTTGTACATTTGTAAGGTATCCCAGTGTAGATACTAATTATAACACTGTGGCATTTGCATTCGGTCCTAGGACAACAATATGCTTTGTGGTAGTTAAGGACAAATGAAGTTGTCCATTGTTCCCAAGTAGAACAATGCCTTATTTTGCTGCTTCAAGAGTAAGAAATTGATGCTCATCAGTACAAACATCCGCTGGCCTTAGTTTCTCAAATGAAAGGGAAGTTGGTTCACCATCGAAAAATCCAAGCTGCATGAGGACATTGAAATTGGAAAACAAAGCTTGGTCAACAACAAACCCTTTGACCATGTTCAATCTGATTGCACATTCTATGTACTTTTCCAAATGGTGCCCACAATTCATGTTTAAGCCTGCATTCAATGCGAGGGTTGCTACTTCCTTAGTCGATGCGGCAAAATGGATATCATCATAATATACTTCAACGAAATCACAGTCTGATACAATATATCTGTGTCACAGCAAAAAAGTAATTAATGGTGCCCTATTTGACAAGAATCAAACCAAAATCATGATGCATCTTTTTTCATGATTCAAAATGCAATTGAAATCCATGTAAAATAATGTACTTAGGCATTGAAAATGAATGACGAAACACAGGTTGTGCTATGCCTAGGGATATAACCAGACTTTTGAGGGAGAGGGGCCATTAAATAGGGGTATGGATTTACAGTTGTGATACAGTATTGTAAAAACACATGTATTTTCCTTGATTACATTCCATCGCCCCAAAAATGCAAAAACACCTTAAAGTAATAATGTAAATCTCTACCAATGAAAATGATCGGAATTACAAACCAAGAACGAAACTCCCTAATCACATCATTTAATATTTGGCCTCTTCAATGCAAGAGATGAAATTGTTGACCAAATACTCCTTTAGCCCTCTAAAATGACCTTACATAACAGGTAATACATACCAGAATCACATATCCAATCTCTCTTTGATCCAAGACATCTTTGCTAAATATCACATTTGTATCGCTACCACAGACTCCATAATGTAATAAAAAAAAAAATGAAAAAGAAGAAAAGGGAGAGAGAAAAAAAACCAACGAAATGAACATGGGGGGCATTCTCCATGATTGAATCACCAAAACATCTATATGAAGATCTCTATGAAAGACAATGTCATCTAATTAAAAGATCACGAGTGCTAATCTTTTTCCTGAATAACTAACCAAGTGAAAGCTTGTACTTTAGGAGGAATGAAAGATTTTCAAGCTAACCTACTCAAACCCAAAAATATATGTTCCAGAAAAGTTATGAATCATTTTGATTTTATCACGAATGAATATAGTAAAATTACAAAAAGTATTCTTTCTTGTAGGATATTTATTACAGCCTTTCCCTAACAACGAATTTTTAAAATATATAATTAACTCTACATTGTCCATTAACTAGAAATCTATCTCACTCCTTCACCAAACTGAAATAACACTAATGAATGCATTGTTTAACATACGCAATAATAACTCTAATGATATTTTGATGATACTCAAGTAGATTTGATGATGTCTTATAGGCGATTTTCTAATGATATAGATATGAAATCGCTAACATCCATATCCTAGATGGTCTTACTCTGGCTATCTCACTCCTCACCCACTCTGTCTTGTTAGAGCTGTCATCCCGAAGATCTGAATATATATGTATATATCAGATCCACCAACTATGTGTCTATATACATATGTATCAATAAATGAATTTGTGTATACATACATATATATATATATATATATATATTATTCCGGCACCAACTGCATATATATAAGTGTATATATCAGTGAGTGAATTTGTGTATATATATATATTCTAACACCAACTGTGTATATATATTTGTATATATCAGCGAGTGAATTTGTGTATATATACTTATATATTACGGTATATATATACAAATTGAAAACACTTTGTAATATATGTTAGGGTATATATATAAATCTGTGTATATATATATATGTTTGTGTACTGTGTATAGTGTATGAACGTAGTTCAACCCATTACACTACATGTAGCCACATATATTATTGCAGTAATGATTTTTAGATGGCATATATAAAAGATAAAGCACTTCATTCCCAAAGATGAAGATGAGGCTGAAAGCTTCGCATCACTACCAATCATAAACTAATGGATTGCCCGTTGTTTGCGGGAACAACCAACCAGGAGGTGATGCTGCTTAAGTATTAGCCTCCCTATTCCAATCCAATCCAATCCACAATGCTTAGTGCTTTGTATATATCCAATTTCACGGTCATTTTCTCAATCTCCTCTATGTTCACTTGGATTCTTTCAAATGCGACTAGTTGCATTTTAGGTGTTCCTGTCAGTATCCCTTGTGCATTTGTTGGCTCTTAGGTGACCAACATAAGTTCTATCATTTGGCCCATCATCTCTTAATCCAATCACCACGTCCAAGTATAAATTATGTCACTCCAATACAGAAATGTCGATGGATTTGAATGAGACTATCACATTTGTGTTGTTCTTAGGCCTCACAAGCATAGGGGAGGGGGGCAGACATGACGAACTTTGAAAAAACTAAGTAGTTGAGTCCACGACCAAAATCGTACATCAATTTCCCTGATTAGAACCGATAAGTTGTACCTGGATAGTTTTTTATGAAATCTTCCCTTAAGTTCATGTCTATCATGGGCACTTAATCAACATAATTTTGGGGATACCAACTAAAAAGGGACCTCCTACCTGACAAATAGAAACAAAGTGTTACTATAGGATTATGACATATAGAAATATATTTGTAGCTCACTACATGGGTGAGAGTGATGATGAACCTAGATTAAATTTTCCAAAAATTACTTGGGCAATGGGGTCACCTCCAGCTTGTCCAGGACAGCCCACCCATAAGATCCCTCAAACCATGGTATTATTAGCAAACGAAAGATCAACAAGACCACTCGACATAACAACAAGAACTAATGGCCCCTTAGCCACCTTGGTAATTTCAATCACTAGTAATTCTTGGTATCTTGGCAATGTTAGGTTCAACCGGTCAACCATCTCTGCCTCAAATGATTGACTGAGTCCAACAACTATGATCACTGCATCAGCTGCAGTTGCTACCTCAGTTGTTGCTTTTAGTTAGTTATTGTTACTACATGCCACATCACTACACCCTGGCTTATAACTAAATTTGGAGACAAACTTTTCTAGTCCTTGCAAAGGACTTGTATACTTGCAAGGTATCTCGGCATAGATGCTCATCATAACAATGTAGCATTTGCATTGGGTCCTAGGACAACAATATGTTTTGTGGTAGTTGGGGACAAAGGAAGTTGTCCATTGTTCTTAGGTAGAACAATGCACTATTTTGCTACTTCAAGAGTGAGAAATTGATGCTCATTAGTACAAACATCCGCTGGCCTTAGTTTCTCAAATGGGAGGGAAGTCGGTTCACCATCAAAAAATCCAAGCTGCATAAGGACCATGAAATTGGAAAGCAAAGCTTGGTCAACAACAAACTCTTAGACTATGTTCAATCTGATTGCACATTCTATGCACTTTCCCAAATGGCGCCCACAATTTATGTTTAAGCTTGCATTCAATGCAAGGGATGCTACTTCCTCAGGCGATGCGACATAATAGATATCGTCAGAATATTCTTCAATGGAATCACAGTCTGATACAATATATTTGTGTCACAGCAAAAAAGTAGTTTGTAGTGCCCTATTTGACAAGAACCATACTAAAATCATGATGCGACTCTTTTCATGATTCAAAATTCAATTGAAATCCATGCAAAATAATGTACTTAGCTAGTGAAAATGAATGATCAAACACAGGTTGTGCTATGCCTAGGGATAGAACTAAACTTTTAAGGGAAGGGGCCCATAAAATAGGGGTATGGATTTACAGTGGTGATACAGTAATGTAAAAACACAGGCATTTTCCCTTATTACATTACATCACCCCAAAAATGCAAAAACACCTTAAAGTGATAATGTAATTCTCTAACAACGAAAATGACCTGAATTACAAACTAAGAATGAAACTCCCTAATCACATCTTTTATTATTTGGCCTCTTCAATGCAAGAGATGAAATCGTTTGACCAAACCCTTCTTTAGCCCTCTAAAATGACCTTACCTAACATGTAATACATACCAAAATCATATATGCAATCTCTCTTTGAGCCGAGACATCTTCGCTGAATATCACATTAGTATCGCTAACCATAAACTCCTTAATGTAACCAAAAAAAATAAACCAATGAAATAAACATGGGAGCCATCCTCTATGATTGAATCACAAAAACATCTACACGAAGATCTCTGTGGAAGACAATGTCTTCTAATTAAAAGATCACGAGTGCTAATCCTTTTCCTGAATAGCTAATCAAGTGAAAGCTTGTACTTTAGGTGGAATGAAACATTTTCAAGGAAACCTACTCAAACCCAAAATGTATGTTCCAGAAAAGTTATGAATCATTTTCATTCTATCACGAATGAATATAGTAAAGTTACGAAAAGTATTCTTTCTTGTAGGATGTATATGGCAGCCTTTCCCTTACAACAAATTTTCAAAACATATAATGAACTCTATATTCTCCATTAACTAGAAATCTATTTTCCTCCTTCCCCAAACTGAAATAACTCTAATGAATGCACTGTTTAACATATGCAGTAATAACCCTAATGATATTCTGGTGATACTCAAGTAGATCTGATGATGCTTTGTGGGCGATTTTCTGATGATACTCAAGTAGATATGAAATCGCAAACAACAATATCCTAGATTCTCTCACTCCAGCTATCTCACTCCTCACCCACCCTTTCTTGCCAGAGCCACCGTCCCCGAAGATTTGAATATCTACGTATATATTAGATCCACCAACTAGATGTCTATATACGTATTATCAATGAATGAATATGTGTATATATATATATATATATATATTATTCCAGCACCAATTGCATATAAGTGTATATATCAGTAAGTGAATTTGTGTATATATATTCCGGCACCAATTGTGTACATATACATGTATATATCAGTGAGTGAATTTGTGAATACATACATACATATATATATATATATATTAGGGTATATACATATAAATTGAAAACAATTTGTAATATATGTTGGGGTATATATATATAGATCTATGTATATATATATATATATATATATTTGTGTACTGTGTATAGTGTATATATACGTAGTTCAACCCATTACACTATATGCACCCACATATATTATTACAATAATGATTTTTAGATGACACATATAAAAGATAAAGCACTTCCTTCCCAAAAAGAAGATGAAGCTGAAAGCTTCGCATCACTACCAATCATAAACTGATGCATTGTTGCTTGTTCGCGGGAACAACCAACTAAGAGGCGATGCTGCCTAAGTATTAGCCTCCTTATCCCAATCCAATCCAATCCAATCCACAATGCTTAGTTGTTTGTATATATCCAATTTCACAGTCATTTTCCCAGTCTCCTTTATGTTTACTTGGATTCTTTCAAATGCCACTAATTACTTTTTAGGTGTCCTAGTCAACATCCCTTGTGCATTTACTGGCTCCCAAAAGACCAATACAACATGAGTTCCATCCTTTGGCCCATTATTTCTTAATCCAATCACTAGCTCCAAGTATAAATTATGGCACTCCAATGTAGAAATGTCGATGGAGTTGGATGAGACAATCACACTTGTGTTGTTCCTAGGACTAAAGAACATAGTGGAAGGGGCAGGCATGATGAACTTTGAAAAAACCGAGTAGCTGAGTCCATGACCAAAGTCATACATCAATTTGCCTAAGTAGAACCGATAAGTTGTATCTGGATCGTTTCTTGTGGAATCTTCCTTTAAGTTTATGTCTGTCATGGGCACTTGATTAATATAACTTTACGGATACCAACTAAAAGGGGACCTCCCACCTGACAATAGAAACAAAGTGTTACTATAGGATTATGATATATAGAAATATATATGTAGCTGACTGTGTTGGGGAAAGTGATGATGAACCTAGATTAAATTTTTCAAAAATTACTTGGGCAATGGCGTCGCCTCCAGCTTGTCCAAGATTGCCCACCTACAATATCTCTCCAATCTTGGTATTATTAGCAAACAAAAGATTAACATGACTACCCAACATAACAACAAGAACTAATGGCCCGTTAACAGCCTTGGCAACTTTAATCACTAGCAATTCCTGGTACCCTGGCAATGTTAGGTTCAACTGGCCTACCATCTCTGCCTCAAATGATTGGCTGAGTCCAACAACTACGAGCACTGCATCAACTGTGCTGCTACCTCAGTTGTTGCTTTGAGTTGGTTATTGTTACTACATGCCACATCATAGCACCCTGGCTCATAACTAACTTTAGAGGCAAACTTTTCTAGTTCTTGCAAAAGTCTTGTATACTTGCAAGTTATCCCAGTGTAGATACTAATCATAACACTGTAGCATTTACATTGGGTCCTAGGACATCAATATGCTTTGTAGTAGTTAAGGACAAAAGAAGCTGTCCATTGTTCTCAAGTAGAACAATGCCCTCTTTTGTTGCATCAAGAGTGAAAAATTGATGCTCATCAGTACAAACATCGGCTAGCCTTCATTTCTCAAATGAGAGGGAAGTCAGTTCACCATTGAAAAATCCAAGCTGCATGAGGACAATGAAATTGGAGTACAAAGCTCGGTTAACGACAAACTCTTTGACCATGTTCAATCTGATTGCACATTGTGTACTTTCCCAAATGGCTCCCACAATTCATGTTTAAGCTTCATTCAATGCAAGGGCCGTTACTTCCTCAGGTAATGCGGCATAATGGATATTGTCATAATATACTCCAACGGAATCACAGTCTGATGCAATATATCTGTGTCAGCAAAAAAGTAATTAGTAGTGCCCTATTTGACAAGAACCAAACCAAAATCATGATGCGGCTCTTTTCATTATTCGAAATGCAATTGAAATCCATGCAAAACAACGTACTTAGGCAGTGAAAATGAATGATCAAACATAGGCTGGGCTGTGCCTAAGGATGAACCAGACTTTTGAGGGAGGGAGGGCATTAAATTGGGATATGTGATACAGTAATGTAAAAGCACAGGTATTTCCTATGATTACATTACATCACCCCAAAAATGGAAAAACACCTTAAAGTGATAATGTAAATCTCTACCAATAAAAATGAGCTGAATTACAAACTAAGAACGAAACTCCCTAATCACATCTTATATTATTTGGCCTCTTCAATGCAAGAGATGAAATCGTTGACCAAATACTCCTTTAGCCCTCTAAATTGACCTAACCAGTAATATATACCAGAATCATTTATGGAATCTCTCTTTGATCCAAGACATCTTTGCTGAATATCACATTGGTATTGCTAACCATAGACTCCATAATGTAACAAAAAAAGAAAACCAACGAAATAAAAACGAGAGGCATCCTCCATGATTGAATCACAAAAACATTTATAAGAGGATCTTTGTGGAAGACAATGTCTTCTAATTAAAAGATCACGAGTGGTGATCCTTTTCCTGAATAGCTAACCAAGTGAAAGCTTGTACTTTAGGAGGAACAAAAGATTTTCAAGTAAACCAACTCAAACCCAAAATGTATGTTCCATAAAATATATATTTGTGTACTGTGTATAGTGTATATATATGTAGTTCAACCCATTACACTATATGTAACCACATATATTATTACAGTAATGATTTTTAGATGGCACATATAAGAGATAAAGCACTTCATTTCCAAAGATGAAGATGAGGCCGTAAGCTTCGCATCACTACCAATCATAAATTGATGCATTGCTTGTTGGTGCTGGAATAATATATATATATATATATATGTATATATAGAAATTCATTCATTGATATATGCGTATATAGACACATAGTTGGTGGATCTGATATATACGTATATATTCAGATCTTTGGGACAACGGGTCCGACAAGAGAGAGTGAGTGAAGAGTGAGATAGCTGGAGTGAGACGATCTAGGATATGGATGTTCGTGATTTCATACCTACTTGAGTATCATCAAAAAATCGCCCATAAAGCATCATCAAATCAACTTGAGTATCATCAGAATATCCTTAGAGTTATTATTGCATGTTAAACAGTGTATTCATTAGAGTTATTTTAGTTCGGTGAAGGAGGAAGAGAGATTTCTAGTTAATGGACAATGTAGAGTTAATTATATATTTTTAAAATTCATTGTTAAGGAAAGGCTGTAATATACATCCTATGAGAAAGTTGTTTTTCGTAATTTTACTATATTCATTCGTGATAAAAACAAAACAATTCATAACTTTTTTGGAACATACATTTTGGGTTTGCTTGAAAATCTTTCATTTGTCCTAAAGTATAAGCTTTCACTTGGTTAGCTATTCAGGAGAAGGATCACCACTCGTGATCTTCTAATTAGAAGACATTGTGTTCCACGGAGATCTTCATATAGATGTTTTTGTGACTCAATCATGGAGGATGCCTTCCATGTTTATTTCGTTGGTCTTCTTTTTTTGTTACATTATGGAGTCTATAGTTAGTGATACTAATGTCATATTCAACAAAGATGTCTGTGATCAAAGAGAGATATTATATGTGATTTTGCTATGTATTACTTGTTAGGTAAGGTCATTTTAGAGGGCTAAAGGAGTATTTGGTCAACGATTTCATCTCTTGCATTGATGAGGCCAAATAATAAAATATGTGATAAGGGAATTTCGTTCTTAGTTTGTAATTCAGGTCATTTCCATTGGTAGAGATTTACATTATTACTTTAAGGTGTTTTTGCATTTTTCGGGTGTTATAATGTAATCATGGAAATATCTGTGTTTTTACGTTACTGTATCACCACTGTAAATCGATACCCTTATTTAATGGCTCCCCTCCCTCAAAAGTCTGGTTATATCCCTAGGCACATCATAGCCTGTGTTTGATCGTTCATTTTTACTACCTAAGTACATTATTTTCCATGGATTTCAATTGCATTTTGAATCAAGAAAAGAGTCGCATCATTATTTTGGTTTGGTTCTTGTCAAATAAGGCACTACTAATTACTTTTCTACTGTGACAAAGATATATTGTATCAGACTGTGATTCTGTTGAAGTATATTATGACGATATCCATTATGCCGCATCGACTGAGGAAGTAGCAGCCCTTGCATTGGATGCAGGCTTAAACATGAATTGAGGGCGCCATTTCGGAAAGTACACAGAATGTGCAATCAAACTGAACATGGTCGAAAGAGTTTGTTGTTGACCAAGCTTTGTTTTCCAATTTCATGGTCCTTATGCAGCTTGGATTTTTTGATGGTGAACCGACTTCCCTCCCATTTGAGAAACTAAAGCCAGCGGATGTTTGTACTGATGAGCATCAATTTCTCACTCTTGAAGCAGCTAAATAGGACATTGTTCTACTTGAGAACAATGGAAAACTTCCTTTGTCCCCAACTACCCCAAAGCATATTGGTGTCTTAGGACTCAATGCAAATGCTACAGTGTTATGATTTGTATCTATGCCAGGATACCTTGCAAGTATATAAGTCCATTGCAAGGACTAGAAAAGTTTGTCTGAAAAGTTTGTCTTCAAAGTTAGTTATAGGCCAGGGTGCAGTGATGTGGCATGTAGTAACAATAACCAACTCAAAGCAACAACTAAGGTAGCAACCGTAGTTGATGCAGTGATCGCAGTTATTGGACTCAGTCAATCATTTGAGGCAGAGATGGTAGACCGGTTAAACCTAACATTGTCAGGGTACTAGGAATTGCTAGTGATTGAAGTTGCCAAGGAGGCTAAGGGGCCATTAGTTCTTGTTGTTATGTTAGGTGGTCTTGTTGACCTTTCGTTTTCTAATAATACCAAGGTTTGAGGGATCTTGTGGGTGGGCTATCCTGGACAAGCTAGAGGCGACACCATTGCCTAAGTAATTTTTGGAAAATTCAATCCAGGTTTATCACTACTCTCACTCATACAGTCATCTACATATATATTTCTATATATCATAACACTTTGTTTCTATTGTCAGGTGATAGGTCCCCTTTTAGTTGGTATCCCCAAAGTTATGTTGATCAAGTGCCCATGACAAACATGAACTTAAGGGAAGATTCCGCAATTAACTATCCAAATAGAACTTATCAGTTCTACTCAGGCAAATTGATGTACAACTTTGGTCATGGACTCAACTACTCATTTTTTTCAAAGTTCATTATGTTTGCCCGCTCCACTGTGCTTGTTAGGCCTAGGGACAACACAAATATGATAGTCTCATTCAACTCCTTCAATATTTCTGCATTGGAGTGCCATAATTTATACTTGGACATGGTGATTGGATTAAGAAATGATGGGCCAAATGATGGAACTCATGTTGTATTGGTCTTCTGGGAGCCGTCAAATGCACATGGGATGCTGACTAGGACACCTAAAAAGCAACTAGTGGCATTTGAAAGAATCCAAGTGAATATAGAGGAGACTAAGAAAATGACCGTGAATTTGGATATATGCAAACAACTAAACATTGTGGATTGGATTGGATTGGGATAAGGTGACTAATACTTAGGCAACATCCCCTCTCGGTTGGTTGTTCCCATGAACCACAAGCAGTGCATCAGTTTATGATTGATAGTGATGCGAAGCTTTCAATCTCGTCTTCATCTATGGAAAGGAAGTGCTTTATCTCTTACATGTGCCATCCAAAAATCATTACTGTAATAATATATATGGTTACATATAGTGTAATGGGTTGAACTACGTATATATATTCTATACAAAGTACACAAATATATATATACACAAATCTATATATATATACCCTAACATATATTACAAAGTGTTTTCAATTTGTATATATACCCTAACATATATGTATATATACACAAATTCACTCACTATACACAGTTGGTGTCAAAATATATGTATACACGAATTCACTCTCTGATATATACACTTATATTTACATAGTTGGCGTCGGAATAATATATATATATATATATAAACACACAAATTCATTCATTGAAATATACGTATATAGACACATAGTTGGTGGATCTAATATATGCGTATATATTCAAATCTTCGGGACGGTGACCCCGGCAAGAGAGAGTGTGTGAGAAGTAAGATAGCCGGTGTGAGACGATTTAGGATATGGGTGTTCGCGATTTCATATCTACTTGAGTATCATCAGAAAATCACCCATAAAGCATCATCAGAATGTCATTAGAGTTATTAGTGCATATGTTACACAGTGCATTCATTTGAGTTATTTCAATTTGGTGAAGGAAAAAGAGCGATTTCCAATTAACAGATAATATAGAGTTAATTATATATTTTTAAAATTCGTTGTTAGGGAAATGCTATAATACACATCGTATAAGAAAGAATGGTTTTCATAATTTTACTATGTTCATTCGTGATAAAATCAAAATGATTCATAACATTTCTGGAACATACATTTTGGGTTTGAGTAGGTTTTGCTTGAAAATCTTTCATTCCTCCCAGTACAAGCTTTCACTTGGTCAGCTATTTAGGAGAAATATCACCAGTCGTGATCTTTTAATTAGAAGATATTGTCTTCCATAAAGATCTTCATATAGATGTTTTCGTGATTCAATCATGAAGAATGCCTCCTATGTTAATTTCATTGGTTTTCTTCTTCTTCTTTTTTTTTGTTACATTATGGAGTGTGTGGTTAGCGATACTAATGTGATATTTAACAAAGATGTCACGGATCAAAGAGAGATTGCATATGTGAGTCTGGTATGTATTACTTGTTAGGTAAGGTCATTTTAGAGGGCTAAAGGAGTATTTGGTCAACAATTTCATCTCTTGCATTAAAGAGGACAAATAATAAAATATGTGATTAGGGAGTTTCATTCTTAGTTTGTACTTTAGGTCATTTTCATTGGTAGAGATTTACATTATTGCTTTAAGGTGTTTTTGCATTTTTGGGGTGATGTAATGTAATCATGGAAAATACCTGTGTTTTTACATTACTGTATCACCACTGTAAATCCATAACTCTATTTGATGGCCCCTCTCCCTCAAAAGTCTGGTTCTATCCTTAGGCATAACGGAGCCTGTGCTTGATCATTCATTTTCACTGCCTAATTATATTATTTTGCATGGATTTCATTTGCATTTTGAATCATGAAAAGAACCGCATCATTATTTTGGTTAGGTTCTTGTCAAATAGGGCACTACTAATTACTTTTCTATAGTGACAAAGATATATTATATCAGACTGTGATTCCGTTGAAGTATATTATGACATATCTATTATGCCGCATCGACTGAGGAAGTAGCAGCCCTTGCATTGAATGCAGGCTTAAACATGAATTGTGGGTACCATTTCGGAAAGTACACAGAATGTGCAATCAGATTGAACATGGTTGAAAGAGTTTGTTGTTGACCAAGCTTTGTTTTCCAATTTCATGGTCCTCATGTAGCTTGGATTTTTTGATGGTTAATCGACTTCCCTCCCATTTGAGAAACTAAGGCCAGTAGATGTTTGTACTGATGGGCATCAATTTCGCACTCTTGAAGCAGCGAAATAAGGCATTGTTCTACTTGATAGCGATGGACCACTTCCTTTGTTCCTAGCTGCCACAACGCATATTGGCGTCCTAGGACCCAATGCAATGCTATAGTGTTATGATTAATATCTATGTCGAGATACCTTGCAAGTATACAAGTCTTTTGCAAGGACTAGAAAAGTTCGTCTCCAAAGTTAGTTATGAGCCAGAGTGCAGTGATATGGCATGTAGTAATAATAGCCAACTCAGAGCAACAACTGAGGTAGCTGCTGTAGCTAATGGGGTGATCGTTGTTGTTGGACTCAGTCAATCATTTGAGACAGAAATGCTAGACCGATTCAACCCAACATCACTAGGGTACCAAGAATTGCTAGTATTTGAAGTTGCCAAGGCAGCTAGGGGGCCATTAGTTCTTGTTGTTATGTCAAGTGGTCTTGTTGATCTTTCATTTGCTAATGATACCAAGGTTGGAGGGATCTTGGGGGTGGGCTATGCTGGACAAGCTGGAGGCAATGCCATTGCCCAAGTAATTTTTGGAAAATTCAATCCAGGTTCATCATCACTCTCACCCACGCAATCAGCTATATGTATTTCTATATATCATAATCCTATAGTAACACTTTGTTTCTATTGTCAGGTGGTAGGTCCCCTTTTAGTTAGTATCCCCAAAGTTATGTTAATCAAGTGCCTATGACAAAAATGAACTTAAACGAAGATTCCACAAGAAACTATCCAGGTAGAACTTATCAGTTCTACTCAGGCAAATTAATGTATGACTTTGGTCATGGACTCAGCTACTCAGTTTTTTCAAAGTTCATCATGTCTGCCTCCTCCATTATGTTTGTGTGGCCTAGGTACAATACAAATGTGATAGTCCCATTCAACTCCATTGACATTTCTACATTGGAGTGCCATAATTTATACTTGGACGTGGTGACTGGATTATGAAATGATGTGCCAAATGATGGAACTCATCTTGTATTGGGCTTCTAAGAGCTAGCAAATGGACAAGGGATGCTGACTAGGACACCTAAAAAGCAACTAGTGGCATCTGAAAGAATCCAAGTGAACATAGAGGAGGTTGAGAAAATGACCGTGAAATTGGATATATGTGTAGACACCCCATTTTTGACCGACCTTAAGACTCAGACATCACCGATTGAGCGCTCGGTGACGTTGCATATCGTGCTCGTTCAGAAGTCTCAGAGTTGCGGCCGTGAGCCCTACCTCCGGATTTCCGAACCCTCTTCTGTGCCTTGTCTCGGTTTGCGAACCAGGCTCGGTTTTCGCTATTTCTTTTCCCGAGGGGAGGGAGAGGTCCCGTAGACCATCTCTCAGTGGCCGTGGGCTACATTTTGTGGCCGCAGGCCATTTTGCCCATTTCGGAGTCCAGTTTCCAGTTTTTCGGGACCGTTGGCCGTGTGCCTCGGTTCGGGACCGCTTAACCATCTCCATTTGCTCTGATTTTTGGCATAAATCTTATTTTCTCCCTTTTGAGGGACACTGGGGTCTGAGAAACCCACTTCGTGGCCGAACGCCACTTTCGGTGCTTAACAGCCCATTTTCGGGACCCCAAGTTGCGTGTTTTGGCCCCCGAGCATTCGTTTTGCATCGGTTTTCGTTCATTTTTGGCAGGTACCTCTATTTTATCACCAGGAAGGTCACTGGAGGGTGGGAGGCCAGCAATTATCTTGGAAACCAGTTATATTCCATTTTTCGCCCTCCAACACCCGTTTTTCTCACTTCCGAGCCAATGTTGAACACCTTGGAGCCATTTTCTTCAACCCCAAACCACATATTTGTGATGTACACACATGGGAGGACCCTAAAAGTTTATGGCCGGCCAGAAATTCCATTTGAACCTTTTGAACCCCTCCTCAAAATGGCTTGTTCTCTCTCCTGTTTTAGAGTTTCCAAATTCGAACCACAGGGTTGTGAAGAGGAGACCTGGGAGGCCACCTTTTTGTGGTGGCCGGCCACTAAATCAAGTTGACCCTTTTGACCCCTAGCCGGCCGACTAGGGGAGGGAGGTGGCCGGCCGGCCACCTGCAAGCCCAAAAGGTGGTCGGCCATGTTCCTTATGCTTGGTACTTTACAGCTGTATGGCTGTTTCCCCCAGAAAATATCTCAATCCGGGGGATATTTTGTGGGGGAAAGCCTTGGTCCTTTTCCCCCACCCTTTCCTTCCATGCTCCCCCTCCTTTTGGTCCTTATAACCAACTGCAAGCATTGGTTTTAGAGGTTAGAAAAATTGGTCTTCAAGCTTGCATACACAAATCCTCCTCCATCTCTCTCATTTCCTTGAAAACCTCCAAGTCCAACACCACCATTTCTTCTACACCACCAACCCCCACCCTTCGATCCTCCATTCCAGAAGTTTGAAGGTGTTCTCCAAGGCCTAAAGGTGCTGCAAACTCAAGCCAAGGAGCATCCAAGACTTGTCTTCAAAGGTAAGTCCTATTTCCCCTCTTTTGAGCTTAATTTTGCAACATTTCTTAGCCATACATGCTTATTGTTTTGAGCTCCGTCCCTAACTGAAAGTGGCCTTATTTTTAGCTCATTTTCTTGTTTCATTAAGGGCTCAACCCTGTTTGAGCCCCCCATCTTGCACTTGCTTCAATATCTCCCTTGAATGCCATTTTCTTGCATGCTTTGGCAGCCCATTACGCTTCCATTTTTGGGCGTTTTATAGAACTAAAAATAGGCTTATTTTGAGCCCCTCTTAAACATTGAAGAAGGGCTCAACACTGTTTGGGACCTCCATGCTATACTTGCCTTTATATCCCTCTTTGGTCCCCATTTCTTGCATGTTTTGGTAGCCTATCATGCTTCGGTTTTTGGTCATTTTATAGAACTAAAAATAGTCTTATTTTGGTCCATTCTTCATGTTTCATCAAGGGTCTTTGGCTGTTTGATGAATATTTTGTAGACTTTGTGTTATAGCCACTTTTGAGCCTCATTTTGCATTGCATTTCTAGCATGTTTGTATACTGTTTTGGGGTTTTTACAGTTCTGTAAATGTGAATATTTTTGGTCCCTCTTAAATGTTGTAGAAGGGAATTTTTCAGTTTGGGCTTTGCATATACCACTTGCCTCTTTGGCCACCTTTTGGCCCTTTTTCTTGCATAAGAGCTTAGCCATATCTATGTTTGTTTTTGAGGTTTTTAAAGTTCTGTAAATGTGCTTATTTTGGGCCCCTCTTCAATGTTGTTGAAGGGTCCTAACCTATTTGGAGTTAGCAGCTGTGAGTTGCTTCATAATCTCATGTTTAGGGCCATTTTTGCATGCCATTGTTGCCCTATCTTTGCTTGCTGTTTGGCCATGATTTGTACTGGAAAAATGCTTATTTTGGGGCTGTCTTGCTTCTGTCTTTTCATTCCATGTACCAATTATGCATGCTTTGTATAGCTGTAGTTCATTCTATGTGCCTAATTTTGCATTTCGGGAGAGATCCCATGTATCGGGTGTGTTTTCGCCTCATTTCGGGGCTGTTTTCCACCACATTTCATTGCTGAAAATCCATTAGCATGCTTGCATATCATTTTCATGCCATTGCATTGCATATGCCATTGCCTCAGTTTGCGTGCCCGTGTGCACGCATTTCGAGGCACTTCATTTTCATCTATCGGCTTCTTATGTGAGTGTGGCTGAGGCTCTCTCATGTTAGTATAAGCCCATATCATATTTCCATGCCATTGCATTGCATATACCATTGCCTCGGTTTGCGTGCCCGTGTGCACGCATTTCGAGGCACTTCTTTTCATCCACCGCCCTCTTATGTGAGTGTGGCTGAGGCTCTCTCATGTTAGTATAAGTCCATGTTGCATTCTATATGCCATTTTAGCCTTATTGCATTGCGTATGCCATTGCCTCGGTTTGCGCGCCCGTGTGCACGCATTTCGAGGCACTTATTTTCATCCATCGGCCTCTTATGTGAGCGTGGCTGAGGCTCTCTCATGTTAGTATAAGCCCATATCATATTTTCATGTCATTTGCATTGCGCATGTCATTTTCTCAGTTTGCGTGCCCGTGTGCACGCATCTCGAGACGTCTCATTTTCATAGCATTATGCATGCTAGGCTGTATCTTAGTTGCATTCATGCATGTCATGCATTTTGCATTGTGTTCGGGGTAGGAGTTAGCCCGGGCACGGGAAACGAGGTGCATTTCGTATTCCGAGTGACGGAATGTGTCTTAATTCCCCAGTCACCGACACTCCGGATTACCCATGATGGAGTTAGGTTCTTGTTGTGTTTACACGTGCATTCATTCTATATTAAGTTGCACATTTCAACTCCTCTGCCATCATGCATCGATATGCGTGATTGGTGGCACGAGAATCGAGGCATGCATATATCTGTGAAAATACATTGCTATGCCCCTTTCCTGCTCTCTGTTGCAGCAAAATGAAGAATCAGCAATTTTTCGGGACTTGGCACGAGTTTCAAGAATAACTGCTAAACAGAGGCTAATTGGGGCATCCCGGTGGATTTCCGCGCAAGGCAGCCCAGCCATACATCATTCATCAGAAGCAAGGCAGTCCCTGGCTTGCACGCTAGTTTTACAGCTTTCTTAGTTAATTTGATTAATTAAATTAGGAATTTGTGTATTATTTGGACTGTAATATTCTTTCATTCGGGACTGTATATTTATTCGGACCCTCTGCGCGAGGGCAATGTTCTAATGAGTGTGCGTGTGTGTGTTGTATGTCTTCCAATCCCACGTCTTTCTCCCTTTTATTTGTCCACTTATGATGGTTAGATTAGGGCATATTTCAATTAGCATACAGTATGACAGCATGTTTGCATTCATTCATCTGTATTGCATGCACCGGGCTCGGCGCATCATACTAACTGCATTGTATTTTCAATTCCAAATTGAATACATGATGGTTGTAGCATCTCATATACCATGTTTTGAATAGCCGAGCCTGCTATAGTTTGCATTTTTGCATGTGTTGCATTAGGCATTTCTGTATACTTAGGGTCATGCATTATTTCTAATACAGTTTTTGTTTTGGCTTGGAGTACTCGGTAAGTTTTATGCTTTAGCATCCTTGCATGCGTGTGAGTGACTGCCATAAATAGCATGCTTACCATGAGGCTATGTGCTTATATGATATAACTGCCTGAATGCCTGTGGGTGAAGGTTGGGTTACTTGAATTGGAATAAATCATCAACTATTTGTTTTAAGCCCACTAGATAGTGGCAAAACCATCTTTTCTAAGCCCACCCGAGGGTGGCAAAATCTGCATTTTTAGCCTACTTGCGAGTAGCAAACCACCTTTCAAACAAGCAAACATGAGATGTTTTTGTTCCAATCCAGGCGACCTGGTCTATACTTGTATGCTGTGCGCATCACATAGTAACCTAGGCTAATAACCGGAATAAGAACATACAATGTTTTCAAAAATAGATATCATGGTTAGTAGAGGTCGGTCTATGACCGGGCGAGCAGGGGTGCTCACGAAGTGACCTTCCCCAATCGTACCCAAGTTCCCGAGCCGAGACAACTTTGGTGATGACGGACACGTGGCCTTTGGCACCGAGTCAGGGTTTCCTAAATTTCCCATTTTAAAAACATTTAGGTGGCGACTCTGTATCTGGCAAAGCAGTCCATGTTTGGCACTTCTTTCAAAAATCAGTTTTCTCAAAACGATTTGCCGGATTTGGACTCTTTGGTTCAGACTTAGAACCGTGACAAATTTGAGAGTCCTGAGCTGTAGTGACCCCAATATGAACAGAACGGGAGCTCAACCCTCCCGGGGCGTTCGGGGACGTCTACAGTTTCTGGCGACTCTGCTGGGGACTTAGAGAACTTGACTCGAACTCATGATATCTATTTTTTACTACACTTGTGTGTTTCTTTGCATTGCATTTGCATTGGTGCGCCTAGGACACCGTGTTTGCCATCTGCTATTCCTGAACAGTTTGCCGGAGGCTTGTCTTGTCAAGGCATGACCATAAGGCTGACCGGTTATGGGCTCTGCCAGTATGGGAACATGAACCCCGGTTTTACCGGGGCACCCTCTTTGACCATTCGACCTAGTGCATATTCGGATCCATAGTGACCATTCCAAACCAGGACAGGTTGCTTACCCGTTTATAGGTTATTTGAAACCGCTGCGTGCGTAGTGAAACCCTAGCTCCTGACAAAATAGGACAGGGAAACCCTACCCCAACATAGGGGTGTTTTGGCTCTCACTTATCTGTTATGTGCTTTAGAGTGCGTCTCTACAGGAATGCATGTATCAGTATATGAGTTTGGGCATCAAGCCTGCGGGCACCAGTTTACGAATTTGGGCATCAGGCCTGCGGGCATTACTATCAGTATTTGGGAGTCAGCTTTACCTGTGGGTATCAAACTCAGATTTGGGGCAGATTTTTGAGACAGAATTCAGTAGAGGGCACACTCATTCAACTATGCTCGTATCTGTTCAGATGGAATCAGGCTGAGGTGCTGTCTGTTTTCTCTTTTGCTAGGTAGTCTTGGAACTATAGCTTCAGAAGGCTCCGATATCCCCCGAGGTTCATCGAACTTGTGCTGATAGACTTTGTCAGGCCAGAGATTCAGTTCAAGGGCAATCAGTGTTCCTTTGCCAGAGGCAGGGTAAAAGGGCCAGTCAGGCACAAATCACCAGTTCAGCAGTTACCAGATCAGTGGCCCTTATCCACCCCACCAGTGAACAGTCAGGCTGAGGTCTCAGTTTCTACTGCAGGGATAGATACCAGTCAGTTAGATGGATCAGCAGAACACATCAGAGATGGAGGCAATGATGCACCAGATGCAAGAAAGTATGAAACTCATGCAGCAGGATGCTGCCCGTCAGGAGGAATTTGCCAAACAGCAGGCTGCGGTCATGGCCCAGCAGGCCGAGCTCATCACCAAGCTACAACAACAAAGGGGTGCGTCCGCTTCACAACAAGTTCCTCCCCCAGCAGGAGCTCCAGCACCTGAGGAGACACCAAACGTCCAGGATGATACGGACATTCCAGGCGGGCCGGCTCCGCCCCCAATTTTACCTCAACTATCCAAAACACCTACCAATCTACCGGACTCTCCCTCCGAGTTCGAGGTCAACCCCACAGCATTGAAGTTGAGCAAGCTCGAAAAGCTGTTCAAGAAATCCCAGGGGGTAAAGTCCATCCCGGACATTGAGAACGGGTACACCGACGCAGCTGTAACTCTGCCGGACAGGTTCAAGATGCCTCACATCGACCGTTTTGATGGGTCAGGAGATCCCATGGTCCACTTGAGCTTGTTTTCAGATGTTTTGCGCCCGATGGGCTTGACAAGATTACAGAAGCTCTCCCTTTTTGGCAGGACCCTGTCGGGTATTGCAGTCACCTGGTATGCCAAATTGGAGGATTGAGTGAAACAAAGCTGGGAGGAGATGGCCGAGGCCTTCGTCGCACAATATTCATACAATACCCAAATCGAGATTACGACCCGTGATCTTGAGACGATGAGGCAGGAGCCGAAGGAGAGCTTCTCAGAATTCGTGACCCGCTGGAGAGCCAAAGCCTCAATGATGACCATTAGGCCAACGGATAAGGATCAAATACGGATGATTGTGTGCAATCTCCAGCCCAAGCTAAGGCAGAAAATGATTGTGATCCCCTTCCCTACCTTTTCAGATTTGCATGAGATGGGAGTGCAGATCGAGGACGCTATGAAGCAGGGCCTTTTTGACCAGGAGAAGGAGCAGCCCAGGAGGGCGTTTTCCCGCAGTTCGAATGCGACCACCAGTGGTGATGCAGCCGCAAGATCTTCTGATGTGGGCATGGTGGCTACCACCGTATCAAAAACAACTACCCAATTCGCCGATGCGTCCGGAAGTAGCTCGCAAGCAGCCAAACATCCACCCCAAGCCAAGAAGGTTTTCACCCCACTTTATATGCCTTTGTCAAAGGCTCTAGGGGCTTTGATCAAGAAAGGGCATCTGAAGCCCCTGGAACCGCAGCCATTACCAAAGAACCTCCCTCTCTCACACAACCCAACCGACTATTGTGCCTTCCATCAGCGAGCTGGCCATGACACTGACATGTGCTTTCGTCTCCGCCACGAAATACAAGATCTGATCGACAATGGGGTCATCCCCGCACCAGGTCCTGCAAAGTCTATCGGCACTTGATCAGTGAATTTGTGGGGGGATAATGTGATCTGATCAGAGATTGAACCGGCTGCGGGTGGCACTCAATTTACTCCAGATGGGGGAAGGACAGGTACTGTTTTGAGCATTTGCGAATGCCAGTTTCTGACTTGGGTATTGGGCCAGTCTTATTGTTTTATTTTGAGTCTGTCTTTTTGCTTTGAGTCAGTCTCTTTTTTTTTTTTTTTTTTTGTTTTGTTTTGGGTCTATCTTGTTGTATCGAGTCAGTCCTGTTGTATAGGAGTCAGGTGATTCCGGGGGGTGTTACCTCGGGCATCACCATTTTGTTTTGTGTTTGTCTTTTTTGTTTTGTTTTGAGTCTGTTCCTGCCAGGGAGCCAGTAACACCAAAAGATTTGAATGAAACAATGGTAATTTTCACGCTCTTGTGTTTGCCTCGGCCATGTGCCAATTGTGCCAAAAAGTTTGAATGAAACGACAGTACTTTTCGCCTACTCTTCTGTACCCCGAAATCATTGTATCGACCTAAGTTTTTCAAAACTTTTTGAACACTGCGGTGAAAACGAAGAGGAAGGGATTTCTCGGGTTTTGAAAAATTTTGATCAATTGAGAGAAAGAAAGGCATGTTAAGCCCTTAATGATTGAAATCATGCTTGTTAGCGTGAGTACTGAGAAGGACCCTGGCTTGATCCAGACTGGTTTCACACTACCTTCAGCGCGAGCGATTTGTCATTTTCTTAAAAAAATTTCAAAAACAAAATGTTTTGCGCGGTCCTGCGAAGACCTGTGTGGAATCGCTCTTGAGATTGTACAGCCTAGGATCGCTCTCAGCCTCGAGACTCAACCCCTTCGCTTCCAAACCTTGAATTCAGAAGGTTCGACGGTCAACTACGATGTGAGGCCTGCGTGGCCAGATTCAAAGCAGCCCTCGAACAAGAGGCAAGAAAGTCAGATCAAGAAGATCAGATCTCATCAGGAGAAGCTTACGAAGCTAGAACAGCAGCCATTCTCCTGGATTCAGATAATTTCAAGATCTCAAAACCATTTGGCATGGACTCGTTACACTTTTATCCTTGAGAGGCTCGCTGGGCCGAAAACCCGGAAGGGCGACCCAGGCAAAAGTTAGAGCAAGAGAAAAATACAAAAAAGAAGCAATACAAAAAATGCAAAAAGAACAAAAAAAGAAAATCAAAAAAAAGGAAAAAGAAATGAAAAGAATTGAAAAGAAAAGAAGAACAAAGCTCGCAAGGTCGAAAACCCGCAACGGGTGCCTTGGCAAAAGTTAGAGCCTAAAAAGGAGAGGTTAATACCCGAGTGTACCTTAACCCCGAACTACGTAAGGCTTGATTCCCATGTTTGGGATACATAGGCAACTTCATTCTGAAGTCCAGCCGTAAAACACTTCCAATTCGATTGTGTCCATGCGATGGTTCTGATCATCTTTGTCTTCTCTGTATCTGAGGATTTGGTTGCGTTCGTCACTCTGAGGACTGCCTACAATGTGCCGCGGTGCCGTCCAAACAAAGGGCAACTTTCCGTTGCCGTTCAAAACGCCGCAGTGTCATTTCAAACAAGGGGCGACTTTCCGTTGCCATGCAATGCCATTCAAACAAGGGGCAACTTTCTGTTGCCATTCAATGCGCTGTGGTGCCATTCAGACAAAGGGGCAACTTTTCGTTGCCATTCAATGCACTGCGGTGCCGTTCAAACAAGGGCCAACTTTCCGTTGTCATGCAGCTCTCTTCGAGCAAGGGGGCAATTTTCGTCCAGATCCGAGGTTGTGCGTCTCAAGAGTAGGTTCCGTGCTTGTTGAGCAGTGGTCGTTCGCAAAAATAGTTTTTGAGAATTTTTACTGAGGTTGACTAATCTTCTCGAAAAGTACTCCATTTTTCAAAACTGGACCATTTCTTGGACCCCAAAAAGGAAAAATTTTCAGTGCTCACAGCCTAACTTGCATGATTTCAAATCAGAAAATCGAACAAGCACGTTAATCTAACTCTCATTTTGATCAAAATTATTTTAGAAAGCCAAAACAAAAAATGGTCAAATTGATGAACTAGGGGGCACAGTTGAGTTAGGCTTCCTGTCTTTTCCTCGTTGTCAATGCATTTGCCAGAAAGGGCACTCTACTTGCCAAAAAGGGCACTTTACTTGCCAAAAAGGGCACCGTATTCGCCAGAAAATGGCACAACAAAGGGCAGAAAGCTCTCACATCCTCCAAGCAACGAGGTATCAAGCCAGGTGCGAAGCATGAACTAGAATGGGGCAAGATATTCCACTCCATCATCTGGACAGATCTTATCATGTCCGAACTCCCCAGCAAAGCATCATCAACTGATGTTAGCTGCAGATTTGCTACACACCCAGTTGTAGCGCAACCCTTCCGTGGGAGGAATTCACTAGCTGTGAGCGGAAGAAAGAGAATCTAGCAAAATGCTAGGGACACGAGCCCACAATTTGCTGTTTATCCATCAACCACCCAGGGGAGGGATGAAAAATGAGAGATTGAAGAATTGAGAGATGTGCGATGAGAGGAAAAGTGAGAAGAGGGCTTTTTCAGAAAAATAGAGCTTGAGGGCCAAGTGATGTGAGAACCACAAATGAGAAAGGGTGGGAAACACTACCCGGTGAAACAGGCTCCCTGTGCACGTCTGAATGTCGTGTCTTTTTGTTTTATCTCGATTCTTGTTTTGAGTCGTTTCGAGTGTTACTCGATGTGTTTAGGTTGTTTGCCTTTTGTTTTCCGTTGTTGAGTCGTAGTGCGTTGTGTTCAGTTGTAGGCTCAATACCCGGTCGAGATCTCATTTATCAATTTCAAAATAAAATCGTTTTGCGCTCCGAGTGCCGTGTCGTTCTCCACATCTGTGCAAAACGAGATTCGTTCTTTCGAAAACTGCAGGGTTTAACCCAGGTCATGTGAGAACAGTGAAACTAGGACCTATCTGAAGCTATATGGGTTCCAGACTACAAAGCAAAAGCAAAAGAGGAAAATGTCGGTTATCTGAGTTTGTTTCAACTTTAGTAAGTTCCGAGACTACATTCTGTGTGTACCTCTTCAAAGTCTTGCCAAAGCTCCGAAGTATGAGTGTGCCTCTACCTCAAGCTCAAGATCAAGTCCGCTTCAAGCCAAAATGGCAATCGAAGTGCTCCCTCAGAAAACCAGCCCCTGCCAGATGCATCTTGGCTGTGTTTGCAATGAGTTCCTAGGAGACCAACTGCGACGGTGGAAACTAGAGTTCGGACGGCTATTACCTAGAACGCAAAGGTTCGGAATTTCTAAGACTAAAGTCTGGTTTAAATACCCAGGGGTCTATCCTCGGCTTGAAATCTGTATGGCAGCCCCATAGATTGAGATAGCATGTGAATGCGCCTCGATTCTGGATACTGAATCAACCTAGTCTGTCACCCCGTTGGAGAATAGGGAAAGTTGTGAACATGACCAGGAAGGAAAGGTAGTAACTGCAGTTTGGAAGTACAATCAAGAAAGTGCAAGGAGAACCCGTTCTTTTCAGCTCAAAATGTTTTTGCGGAATTTTCAACTCATGTCTTCGATGTGTAGCTCATCGTCAGTCGGCATGCACGAGGTGTATCCTTTTTGGAATGTATGGTGACCCCTTCGAGAGGTAAATCGGAGGTTGCGTTTGGAATTTGGTCTACTTAAGGCTTGCATGCCCTTATTCGGTATTTTTGTTTCAAACGGGTGTTGTCACGCGCGTTCCACTAGCATTGTTATGCTCATTCGTTGCATTGTTATGCACATTTATCTAGCATTGCTATGCTCATTCGTTGCATTGTTATGCACATTTATCTAGCATTGCTATGCTCATTCGTTGCATTGTTATGCACATTTATCTAGCATTGTTATGCTCATTCGTTGCATTGTTATGCGCATCTATCTAGCATTGTTATGCTCATTCGTTGCATTGTTATGCACATTTATCTAGCATTGTTATGCTCATTCGTTGCATTGTTATGCACATTTATCTAGCATTGTTATGCTCATTCGTTGCATTATTATGCACATTTATCTAGCATTGTTATGCTCATTCGTTGCATTGTTATGCGCATTTATCTAGCATTGTTATGCTCATTCGTTGCATTATTATGCACATTTATCTAGCATTGTTATGCTCATTCGTTGCATTGTTATGCACATTTATCTAGCATTGTTATGCTCATTCGTTGCATTGTTATGCACAACTATCTAGCGTTGTTATGCTCATTCGTTGCATTGTTATGCATATTTATCTAGCATTGTTATGCTCATTCCTTGCATTGTTATGCGCATCTATCTAGCATTGTTATGCTCATTGCTTGCATTGTTATGCACATCTATCTAGCATTGTTATGTACACTTCACCTGCATCGTTATGCACCTTTTCACTTACAATTGTCGTCTTTTCTCCTCTCGCATGCGATGCGTTAGGGCATCTTTGGTTTCGAACATTCGGATGAGTTCCGGTGTTCATCCATCTCTTTTCTCTCTTGTATGTGATATGCTGAGAGGTTTCCTCTTGCGTGTGATACGCTGAAGAATTTCCCTTTTCTCTCTTGCATGTGATATGCTGAGAGGTTTTCTCTTGCGTGTGATACGCTGAGAAATTTATCTTTCCCCCCTTGCATGTGCTATGCTGAGAGGTTTTCTCTTGCGTGTGATACGCTGAGAAATTTTCCTTTTCTCTCTTGCATGTGATATGCTGAGAGGTTTTCTCTTGCATGTGATACGCTGAGAAATTTATCTTTTGTCTCTTGCATGTGATATGCTGAGAGGTTTTCTCTTGCGTGTGATACGCTGAGAAATTTTCCTTTTCTCTCTTGCATGTGATATGCTGAGAGGTTTTCTCTTGCGTGTGATACGTTGAGAAATTTATCTTTTCTCTCTTGCATGTGATATGCTGAGAGGTTTTCTCTTGCGTGTGATACGTTGAGAAATTTATCTTTCCTCCCTTGCATGTGATATGCTGAGAGGTTTTCTCTTGCGTGTGATACGCTGAGAAATTTTGCCTTTCCTCTTTTGCGTGCGATACGCTGAGAGGTTTACCTTCTTCCTCTCCTATGTGTGATACGCAGAGAGATGTTGTATGTAAGACTCCGGGTTTTCTCAGTAGTCGCTTTTAGCCTTCTCCGCGTGAGACGCAGTGAGAATTGCATAATTTTCTTACATCCTTTCTGCATGAAATGTAGTTAGATTTGTATTCACTTGCTTAAAATTGTCGCATATTTGCTTCATTACAGCTCTCTTTGCATGATCATGAGTGATAACCGACTTCGCGTAGCGTATAAGTCCAACTTTCAAAACCGGCTTCGCGTAGCGTATAAGTCCAACTTTCAAAACCGGCTTCGCGTAGCGTATAAGTCCAATCTTCAAAATATTTCTGCGTATCATTTGCATTTTGCCCCTGCCTGCGGGCATGCCTGCGGGCACATTTCTTCGTTGTTTTGTATGTTAGTCTAAGTCTTCGGCCTTCTCAAAAATGGGTCGTCTCTGGGCTTTGACATTCACTCCCGTCACTTGTGACTTCCGAGTTCTGTCAAAGAGGGGCAACTGTAGACACCCCATTTTTGACCGACCTTAAGACTCAGACATCACCGATTGAGCACTCGGTGACGTTGCATATCGTGCTCGTTCAGAAGTCTCAGAGTCGCGGCCGTGAGCCCTGCCTCCGGATTTCCGAACCCTCTTCTGTGCCTTGTCTCGGTTTGCGAACCAGGCTCGATTTTCACTGTTTCTTTTCCCGAGGGGAGGGAGAGGTCCCGTAGACCATCTCTCAGTGGCCGTGGGCTACATTTTGTGGCCGCAGGCCATTTTGCCCATTTCGGAGTCCGGTTTCCGGTTTTTCGGGACCGTTGGCCGTGTGCCTCGGTTCGGGACCGCTTAACCATCTCCATTTGCTCTGATTTTTGGCATACATCTTATTTTCTCCCTTTTGAGGGACACTGGGGTCTGAGAAACCCACTTCGTGGCCGAACGCCACTTTCGGTGCGTAACAGCCCATTTTCGAGACCCCGAGCTGCGTGTTTTGGCCCCCGAGCATTCGTTTTGCATCGGTTTTCGTTCATTTTTGGCAGGTACCTCTATTTTATCACCAGGAAGGTCACTGGAGGATGGGAGGCCAGCAATTATCTTGGCAACCAGTTATATTCCATTTTTCGCCCTCCGACACCCGTTTTTCTCACTTCCGAGCCAATGTTGAACACCTTGGAGCCATTTTCTTCAACCCCAAACCACATATTTGTGATGTACACACATGGGAGGATCCTAAAAGTTTATGGCCGGCCAGAAATTCCATTTGAACCTTTTGAACCCCTCCTCAAAATGGCTTGTTCTCTCTCCTGTTTTAGAGTTTCCAAATTCGAACCACAGGGTTGTGAAGAGGAGACCTGGGAGGCCACCTTTTTGTGGTGGCCGGCCACTAAATCAAGTTGACCCTTTTGACCCCTAGCCAGCCGACTAGGGGAGGTGGCCGGCCGGCCACCTGCAAGCCCAAAAGGTGGCCGGCCATGTTCCTTATGCTTGGTACTTTACAGCTGTATGGCTGTTTCCCTCAAAAAATATCTCAATCCGGGGGATATTTTGTGGGGGAAAGCCTTGGTCCTTTTCCCCCACCCTTTCCTTCCATGCTCCCCCACTTTTTGGTCCTTATAACTAGCTGCAAGCATTGGTTTTAGAGGTTAGAAAAATTGGTCTTCAAGCTTGCATACACAAATCCTCCTCCATCTCTCTCATTTCCTTGAAAACCTCCAAGTCCAACACCACCATTTCTTCTACACCACCAACCCCCACCCTTCGATCCTCCATTCCAGAAGTTTGAAGGTGTTCTCCAAGGCCTAAAGGTGCTGCAAACTCAAGCCAAGGAGCATCCAAGACTTGTCTTCAAAGGTTAGTCCTATTTCCCCTCTTTTGAGCTTAATTTTGCAACATTTCTTAGCCATACATGCTTATTGTTTTGAGCTCCATCCCTAACTGAAAGTGGCCTTATTTTGAGCTCATTTTCTTGTTTCATTAAGGGCTCAACCCTGTTTGAGCCCCCCATCTTGCACTTGCTTCAATATCTCCCTTGAATGCCATTTTCTTGCATGCTTTGGCAGCCCATTACGCTTCCATTTTTGGGCGTTTTACAGAACTAAAAATAGGCTTATTTTGAGCCCCTATTCAACATTGAAGAAGGGCTCAACACTTTTTGGGACCTCCATGCTATACTTGCCTTTATATCCCTCTTTGGTCCCCATTTCTTGCATGTTTTGGTAGCCTATCATGCTTCGGTTTTTGGTCATTTTATAGAACTAAAAATAGTCTTATTTTGGCCCATTCTTCATGTTTCATCAAGGGTCTTTGGCTGTTTGATGAATATTTTGTGGACTTTGTGTTATAGCCACTTTTGAGCCTCATTTTGCATTGCATTTCTAGCATGTTTGTATACTGTTTTGGGGTTTTTACAGTTCTGTAAATGTGCATATTTTTGGTCCCTCTTCAATGTTGTAGAAGGGAATTTTTCAGTTTGGGATTTGCATATACCACTTGCCTCTTTGGCCACCTTTTGGCCCTTTTTCTTGCATAAGAGCTTAGACATATCTATGTTTGTTTTTGAGGTTTTTACAGTTCTGTAAATGTGCTTATTTTGGGCCCCTCTTCAATGTTGTTGAAGGGTCCTAACCTATTTGGAGTTAGCAGCTGTGAGTTGCTTCATAATCTCATGTTTAGGGCCATTTTTGCATGCCATTGTTGCCCTATCTTTGCTTGCTGTTTGGCCATGATTTGTACTGGAAAAATGCTTATTTTGGGGCTGTCTTGCTTCTGTCTTTTCATTCCATGTACCAATTATGCATGCTTTGTATAGCTGTAGTTCATTCTATGTGCCTAATTTTGCATTTCGGGAGAGATCCCATGTATCGGGTGTGTTTTCGCCTCATTTCGGGGCTGTTTTCCCCCACATTTCATTGCTGAAAATCCATTAGCATGCTTGCATATCATTTTCATGCCATTGCCTCGGTTTGCATGCCCGTGTGCACGCATTTCGAGGCACTTCATTTTCATCTATCGGCTTCTTATGTGAGTGTGGCTGAGGCTCTCTCATGTTAGTATAAGCCCATATCATATTTCCATGCCATTGCATTGCATATACCATTGCCTCGATTTGCGTGCCCGTGTGCACGCATTTCGAGGCACTTCTTTTCATCCACCGCCCTCTTATGTGAGTGTGGCTGAGACTCTCTCATGTTAGTATAAGTCCATGTTGCATTCTATATGCCATTTTAGCCTTACTGCATTGCGTATGCCATTGCCTCGATTTGTGCGCCCGTGTGCACGCATTTCGAGGCACTTATTTTCATCCATCGGCCTCTTATGTGAGCGTGGCTGAGGCTCTCTCATGTTAGTATAAGCCCATATCATATTTCCATGTCATTTGCATTGCGTATGTCATTTTCTCGATTTGCGTGCCCGTGTGCACGCATCTCGAGACGTCTCATTTTCAAAGCATTGTGCATGCTAGGCTGTATCTTAGTTGCATACATGCATGTCATGCATTTTGCATTGTGTTCAGGGTAGGAGTTAGCCCGGGCACGGGAAACGAGGTGCATTTCGTATTCCGAGTGACGGAATGTGTCTTAATTCCCCAGTCACCGACACTCCGGATTACCCATGATGGAGTTAGGTTCTTGTTGTGTTTACACGTGCATTCATTCTATATTAAGTTGCACATTTCGACTCCTCTGCCATCATGCATCGATATGCGTGATTGGTGGCACGAGGATCGAGGCATGCATATATCTGTGAAAATACATTGCTATGCCCCTTTCCTGCTCTCTGTTGCAGCAAAATGAAGAATCAGCAATTTTTCGGGACTTGGCACGCGTTTCAAGAATAACTGCTAAACAGAGGCTAATTAGGGCATCCCAGTGGATTTCCGCGCAAGGCAGCCCAGGCATACATCATTCATCAGAAGCAAGGCAGTCCCTGGCTTGCACGCCAGTTTTACAACTTTCTTAGTTAATTTGATTAATTAAATTAGGAATTTGTGTATTATTTGGACTGTAATATTCTTTCATTCGGGACTGTATATTTATTCGGACCCTCTGCGCGAGAGCAATGTTGTAATGAGTGTGCGTGTGTGTGTTGTATGTCTTCCAACCCCACGTCTTTCTCCGTTTTATTTATCTGCTTATGATGGTTAGATTAGGGCATATTTCAATTAGCATACAGTATGACAGCATGTTTGCATTCATTCATCTGTATTGCATGCACCGGGCTCGGCGCATCATACTAACTGCATTGTATTTTCAATTCCAAATTGAATACATGATGGTTGTAGCATCTCATATACCATGTTTTGAATAGCCGAGCCTGCTATAGTTTGCATTTTTGCATGTGTTGCATTAGGCATTTCTGTATACTTAGGGTCATGCATGATTTCTAATACAGTTTTTGTTTTGGCTTGGAGTACTCGGTAAGTTTTATGCTTTAGCATCCTTGCATGCATGTGAGTGACTGCCATAAATAGCATGCTTTCCATGAGGCTATGTGCTTATATGATATAACTGCCTGAATGCCTGTGGGTGAAGGTTGGGTTACTTGAATTGGAATAAATCATCAACTATTTGTTTTAAGCCCACTAGATAGTGGCAAAACCATCTTTTCTAAGCCCACCCAAGGGTGGCAAAATCTACATTTTTAGCCTACTTGCGAGTAGCAAACCACCTTTCAAACAAGCAAACATGAGATGTTTTTGTTCCAATCCAGGCGACCTGGTCTATACTTGTATGCTGTGCGCATCACATAGTAACCTAGGCTAATAACCGGAATAAGAACATACAATGTTTTCAAAAATAGATATCATGGTTAGTAGAGGCCGGTCTATGACCGGGCGAGCGGGGGTGCTCACGAAGTGACCTCCCCCAATCGTACCCAAGTTCCCGAGCCGAGGCAACTTTGGTGATGACGGACACGTGGCCTTTGGCACCGAGTCAGGGTTTCCTAAATTTCCCATTTTAAAAACATTTAGGTGGCGACTCTGTATCTGGCAAAGCAGTCCATGTTTGGCACTTCTTTCAAAAATCAGTTTTCTCAAAACGATTTGCCGGATTTGGACTCTTTGGTTCAGACTTAGAACCGTGACAAATTTGAGAGTCCTGAGCTGTAGTGACCCCAATATGAACAGAACGGGAGCTCAACCCTCCCGGGGCGTTCGGGGACGTCTACAATATGCAAACAACTAAGCATCGTGGATTGGATTGGATTAGATTGGATTGGGATTACAAAGCTAATACTTATGCAGCATCGCCTCTTGGTTGGTTGTTCCCGCGAACAATAAGCAATGCATTAGTTTATGAGTAAGAATTGCACTACCTATCTATAGGTTCTATATGGGCTTTTATAGATTATGCCAAGCACAATTCCAGTAGGACTTTAACTTTCCTTAGCAGAGTCCTCCTAGGAATCACATTTCTATGCATAATGCCCATCCTTAGAACACCCTTCTCACTACTAACCAGGTGAGATAGTTTAAACTCCTTATTTCAGCTGTCATTGCGGTCAACTGAACCATCTTGGCTCTACATTCCCCTTGGTAGAGCCGTGATAGCCCTAGCTCTAGGGTGGCACTCTGCTAAGCTACACATAGCTCGGCCCTCTTCACTGGCAACACCTCAGTACGCCAATTGACTGCCTTTAGATTGCTAGGTCTAAGCCCTAATAGCATCTCTAACCGGCATAGAACCTGCTAAGCCCAAGACCGAGCTATTCAAACTCTTATCTTGGCCTATTGCGCAGCCCAATGTCCAAATGGCGATTTTACCTAGATTGGCCCAATTTGCACACAAATTACCCTCTTAATTGTCTCTTAATTCCATATGCGTAGCATGATTGGGATTATTCATTTCTAGCCAAGCTACCAATGTTCAAATCAACCGAACCTAAATGCCCAAAGAAACTGAGTTTGGACTAGCTCAGTCTCATGATCTTGCTCGATTTCCCAGAGTTTTTGTCGGTCGTATAGCACGTCTGCCCACTATTCTAACATCGTGTGCTTACTGGGTCACATGGCATGCAGTGTATGCTTTTACTTACTATTTACAGCCGTCACAAGCGCCTCTGAAATTCGAAAAGACCCGTATTTTCGAGTTGTGCATATAATACCAACACATTCAAAAAGCCACTTCCATTGTTAATTTTCGAACGCCAAACCCAGTTTTTATTCACTATCACGATTTTTCAATTGCTACCATCGGTGGAAACTGAATCTTGAACGAATGAGCTCGTAATCACTCGACGAAGCATTTCTTCCATTGGAAGCCAGAGTCGACCTGCAAATTTGTAAGTTTCAGAAAACTTTACTTTGTTTTTGTTGATACACTTTAGCTGTTCTTCGCATTCCTGGTGTTTCTGTTCTGTCGAACCCCTATTTGTGCCTTGGAATTGAACTTAAGCCTTGAAACCATTAAAACATGCATAAATTGAATATAGAACTATGTGAACACCAATTGGTTAGGATTAAAACTAGCAAAATCCTGTGATTTTGATCCTAAATAAAAAACAAACGAACTAAAAACCTGTTTGTGGAGTTATATATGAGTATAATCGAACTAGGGATTCTTCTTCAAACCGAGCTAAAAAACTTTGCCCTTGGCCCTAACTGGGGTAAACCACAGCCGGGCTATGACAACTCAACGACCGAGCTTGACATAATTCGCCCATAACACACCTTTATTTTTTCATTTTGCAGACTCTGACTAGGTTGGCCAGGTACTCATTTTCACACTTCACCTAGCAGTTTCACTCGACTGAGCTACCAGACCTTGCCGACCAACTGAGCTACCGTTTAAGTTACCTTTGTAAAACCATTCTCCCATAGGCAAGTACCGCTTCGTGGTGAGCTCGCCAGGTACCATTGCCGAGTTTAGAATGGACTACGGTATCCTAGATGATGTACAATTTACTTTAGCCGAACTAGACACAACGCCTTGGGACAAGTCTGGCTTTATTCCTTTCACCTAGTATCTATTGTAGAGGGTGGACTTTGGTTCCCTGTTCAACCCCTTATTTGTGAATTCCTCAGGCAGACCAGGCTATGCCCTACCCAACTGTCCACCAATACTTACAGGATAATAAATGGCACTGTCGAGCTAAACCGTTGTCTTGGCCTCAACCTCGGATTGGCCGAGATATTCGATCAATACTCGCTCGGCCATAAGATGACGGTTGGGTGTATTACCTTAGAATTCGGAAGGACCGAGAGAAAATTGTCAAGCGTACACCAAAGAATGACTTAAATGACGACGATTTTCTCTAGGTGCCTGGTAATTTTGAAGACCAACAAGCCGAAATACCTAGCTATAACATCAACTGGAATAAAGGAGTGGCCGATGAAAATAACTCGGTTGT
Source organism: Camellia sinensis (assembly GCF_055761805.1). Taxonomy (NCBI): domain Eukaryota; kingdom Viridiplantae; phylum Streptophyta; class Magnoliopsida; order Ericales; family Theaceae; genus Camellia; species Camellia sinensis. The sequence goes on along the minus strand of NC_138964.1, from coordinate 23,717,210 downwards.
TTACTCCTTCAACTTCAGTGTTTACTGCCGTGCTAACACTTGTTCATAATTGTTTCGTTCTGTTTTCATATTGGAACCGACTTAAGCGAACTACACCTACGCCGACCAAAATGCCCTTCGCTCCATGCTACGCTATTGCCAAATAGACTGGACCGAGCTCTTAAATTTCCAATCGACTTATTGATATAGCAATAGGCAGAAGACCAAGGTTACGGACTTCCTCCTAGAGTCTTTCCCTGAGCCAGACCCAAATTTGTCCCAAATCAATCTTATCCCCTTTACTGTCGAACAATAAATGGCAAAGAAAAGAGCAGTCCGGGCTTTGATAATCAAGAAAGCCTCTGCCTCCAACGCCGAAGTAGGGGCTGAGCTACCTTCAACTGATTAGCCCCGCGAGACGATCGTTGCCTTTCCAACCACCCAGGCGGCTTCATCTCGGCCAAGCAAAAGGCCACTCACTTCTTCTACTAAGCCATAGCATCTGGTTGACGAAGAAGAGACCGAGTGGGTCAGGAGCTAAGCTGTCTGAGGCTGACCCACCCCAGGGAAGCAGCCGTTCTAGCCAGACTAACCCTACCTCCTCATCGATATGGGCACCAACTGTGACCTTCAAGGGTTGTGCTATGTCCACAACTGACTCAGTGGCCCTGGAGAAGGTCCATATACTAGCTTTCAACTTATCCAAAAGCTTATGCTTTCCGACCGATATGGGCATCACAACCACCTGACCGAGCTCAAGGCAATTCGGTTGTCTACCAAGTCGATGGTTCTTATAAGTCACCCAGTTGCTTATCTACTTGCACTTTTCTTGCAACTTTTTGCTCGATTACTCTAATAGCTTTAACGTGACTCGCAGACCATACAAAAAAGCCATGTTGTCCATAAACGTGTGCTTGAATTGCGGAAGACAGTGTAGTCGGCCATTGCTGATATTGACGCCAAGGCAGCCAAACTGAAAGAGGTTAAGGCCAAGCTAGCCGAGTTGACCGTTGACTGAGACCAACTGGCCAAGCAAATCCACATAGTTGAGGAGGATAAACAAAAGGCCCTGACCAAGACAAAAGATCGCTACCTGTGCGAGCTGACCAAGTTGGAGAAAAAGAAAAATGCCAAAATAAGGGCACTGGAGAAAAAGATCGAGGACGCTGAGGACCATGGTTTTAAGAAGGGTGAGGAAATCTACGTCTAACAGTGTGAAGCAGCTAAGGACATCTTTTCAAGTGTGGTTGGAAGGCAGTAGTGGAGCAGCTCGGCTAGGCGCACAACTCTAAAGTCTTTTTAAACCCTCTTCCTCACTTCATTCCGAGCTATATGGCGGACTACGCCACTGTTGTTTAGCAAAAGTTCCAACAAGAGGAGGAACATGATACCCCAGACCTTATCGATACCCCTTTAGCGAACACTGACCTCGGTTGCCAAGCGTCGCTACCTTCTCAGATGGATGTGCTCAACCAAACCAAGTCAAGCTTGATCGGCGGGGTAGACATTACCGATCTAAGCCAGGAATGTGATGCCGGGCCGATTTGCCAGTTAGTGAAGGTGGTGTGGACCCTGAGACCGAGTTGGACGAATTCTTCGCATGATCACGCTACCACTGCCTCTTGCTATTTTTGGTTTGGGTTGCCTTACTTCTCCGTTCTTTTTCTATGTAACTAGGCTATATGCCCCACCTCTTGTAATTTTTCTTATTAATGAAAAAATAACTTTGTGCACGGTTTCTTACGTCTCTCTCTTAAATGTTTCACACTTTAAATGCATGCTATGTTGGGCTAACCAGCTCGGCCAAACCTGATCCTGCTAGTCTTCCTTGGTCGAGATAACCATCACGGTCAAAGAGTGTAAAAAAGTTGTGTTGGCCAAACCTACCAACCTGCTATGGCTGATATAATTATCTCGGCTAAAGAGTCCAAAAATGTGTCGGTCAAACCTGCCAACCCTCTTTAGCCTAGATAATCATCTCGGCTAAAGAGTCCAAAAATGTGTTGATCAAACTTGCCAACCTGTTTTGGCCGAGCTAATGATCTCGGTCAAAGAGTACGAAAAGTTGTGTTGGTTTACTCATTTATATAAATTTGACTTTCATGAAGAAAATGAACTTTAAATGAAATATTGCATGGACTTTGAAAGAAATGGAGAACTTTAACATTTGCACATGACATGGTGTAGACGCGCCCGTGGGCCTCGCTACAGTTCGGACTCAATTTGTGTCACGGTCCTTAATCTGAACCAAAGAGTCCAAATCCGGCAAATCGTTTTGAGAAACAGATTTTTGAAAAGAAATGCCAAACATGGACTGCTTTGCCAGATACAGAGTCGCCACCTAAATATTTTTTATGGGGGAATTTAGGAAACCCTGACTCGGTGCCAAAGGCCACGTGTCCGTCATCACCAAAGTTGCCTCGGCTCGGGAGCTTGGGTACGATTGGGGAAGGCCAGCTATGAGCACCCCCTCTCGCCCGATCCGAAGTTTGGCGTCTACTAACCGTGATATCCGTTTTTGAAAACGTTATGTGTTCTTATTCCGATTATTAGCCTAGAATTATTATGTTATGCGCGCAGTAAACAAGTATAGACCAAATCGCCTAAATTGGAACAAAACATTTCATGCTTGTTTTGAAAATGGTTTGCTACATGCAAGTAGGCTGAAATGCAGATTTTGCCACCCTCAAGTGGGCTTAAAACTCACAATTTTAATGCGTTATTCCAATTTAGGTAATTCGACCTCCACCCATAGGCATTCAAGCAGTTATATCACATAAGCAACTAGCCTCATGGTAATCATGCTGTTATGGCAACACTCACACGCATGCGGTATGCTAAAGCATAAATGGTTACCGAGTACTCCAAGCCAAAACAAGAACATGTTAGCAATTATGCATGATCCAAGTCCATGTTTAAATGCCTAATGCAACGCATACGGAATGTCACTAGAGTAGGCTCGGCTAGTCTATAAATGACGTGAAAATGCACAAGTAGCATGTATTCAAGTTAGATTTGAAATACTTATGCAGTTAATATGATGCGCCAAGCCTGGTGCATGTAATACTGATAAATGATGCACACATGCATAGCATAAGGTATGCTAATTTAAATATGCCCTAGTCTACCATCATAAGCGGGTAAATAAAAGGGAAGAAAGACGTGGGGTTGGAAGACATACACACACGCACCCACACTTATTACAGATTTGCCCTCGTTCGGAGGGACCAAAAGAATAATACAAATTCATTAACCTACAAGCTAATTAATTATTACAGACCAATTAATTAATTAACAAATTAACTAATCTAATGAAAGCAGTAAACGGCCTCGGGAAGAGGGCCCAATGCAATGCGCACTCGGCTCCGCTCGGAAAGTCACTGCCATGCACAAGTTTGCCTCTGGTTTGACTGTTCTGCTTCTCTGAAAATTACACAACTCCCAAGGTTGCTTCTCTGAGTGTTGTGGGACACTACTGGCTGAGTGAGAACTCCACCGGCCATGGAGAATGGTCACCGGCCACAAAATCATGCTCTCGGCCAAAATTGTTTTGCCGGTCGGCACCAAACACTGCCGGCCGGCCAAATATTCCTGCTGAATCTGTTTTGACAGCAGTAAAGGACAGAACTTGGCATGGCAATGTATTTCAAGCAATATATGCACCAATCACACCCCTTATCATATTCATGACTCAAAGAGGTATGATTCTCGATTCTCGGACCACCAATCGCGCATTTTCATGCATGATGGCCCAAAGCATCAAGTGTGCATTTTAATTTCAAATGAAATGTACTGCACATAAACAAACAAATTGAACTCAACCTCTATCATACTCACTTCAAGAGGTCAAGCATGCATACTCATGCAATGCAATCCTAAGCATGTGAACTAGCATACAACATGGCAATGCAATGCAAATATGCAAGTATGCAAGCAAATACACAGGGTGAGCACACAATCAAGCAAAGGGGATGGACTTAAACTAATTTAGGATGGTTCGCAAGCATGCCAAAATTAGTGGCCGAAGTGCTCAAACATGAGGACCAATACACACACACACATGCACATGTTAATGGGCCAACATTTAAACATCAAAAGGCAACTCTCAAGCACGCTTGGAAGAGACTAAACATGGACTAAGGGCATGCAATGTAAGCTCTGAAAACCATGCTAATGATGGTGCCAAACCAACTCAACCAAGGCAAACATAGCGTACAATTGGTCCAAGTACTTGAAGCTAGTCAAGGAGACTTAAACCATGGCTAAGCCAACCAAGCCTCACAAGGCCAAGAGGGCTTAAAACAGGTTCAAGGTAGACCTAGACCATGCAAAGGGAACACTTAGATGGTATCCAAGTGGCTTAAACATGGAAGCATGCAAAAGAGGCTAAACATGGAGCATACAACGCAAGCTTTTAAGGCATCAAAGAGGCATCAAAGGCATGCATGCAAGCATGTTATGAGAGTTGAAATAGCATGGTAAGTGATTCCAAACCACTGAAATGATGCAAGTAACACACACTACACACTCACACACTTGAGGCCAACAATCCAAAATGCAAAGGGACTATGCAATGCATGTCTTGGTCGACCAAAACAGCCAAGGACAGACCTTAAGCATGGCAAGACAAACATAAATGCTTCACAAAGCTAGGCCTAAACATGCTTGAATAAGGGCCCAAAGCATAGGACATGTTAAGGCTAAAACATGGCATTACAAGGCATGTATGCTAAGCATGCATGGTGTACCAAAACCAACATACAACAATGCTATATTATGATATAATAAGCATGAAAATCAGTCAAGGCATGGTTAATACACACTCAAACTATATGCTCCCTCAAGAGGCTAAAAATGGCCCTTTTCAAGGACAACAAGGAGAGGGGAGGCCCTCTCCTTCCTATGACCTCAAGGCACCATCCTCATCACTGAAATCCCTCAAGATTTCAGTGGTGAGGAGGCCCAAACACAATGGTCCCGGAGCTCAACCGAAATGGCACAAAACAAGGGCCAAACAAGCCTTAAGAGGGGTCAAACAACCCCAAAGCTTCAAACACCCTTAACAAACTATTTAGAGCACTCAAAAACAAGAATTTTCTATGTTATATGTTAAGCTCAAAAATAGTTGCAAATATGGCAAAACAAGCCATGAAAACAAGGCTTAAAAGAGGTAAAAGCTCACCCTTGAAGCACAACAGCAAATCAGCAACTTTTGGATCAAGAAAAGGCTTCAAATCACCCCAAAAATCACCTTCAAGGACCTCAGCTCAATAAAGGGAGTAGAGAACTAGGTGTTTGTATGCAAAAGTGCAAAGAAAATGCACTTTTGAGCACAAACAAGCCCTAAACCTTAGAGAGAGGCAGAAAAATGCAGAGAGAGAGGGAGATTTTTGCCCCTTTTTTGTATATCTCCTCCTCTTCCTCTTGTATCTCTTTTCCTTTTAGAGAGCTTGATTGATATAGAGATATATCAATCAGCAGCTCCTCAGAGCTCCCACGTCCAGGCATGGGCTGGGGTATGGCCTGGATTGACAATTGCCAGCTGTCTACAGAGATATCTGTTGAAAACCACACTTGGCCGGCCGGCCATCAAAGTGGCCGACCGGCAGTCAAATTGGCCGGCTGGCCATCACATTTGGCCGGTGGCAACAAGACACAGCCGGTGGCCTCAAGCCACGGCCGGTGGAGTGTAGGGATGTCCCAAAAACCATTCCCTGCCCTCCAAAGCAAAAAAAACAAGTGTTTAGTCCAAAACCAGACACAAAACGATCGAGTCGAGAGATTCTGAGGCAAGGCGCGCAGCCGAGGCCTCCAGGAACTCAAGACAAACACAAAACATGGATGATCACCGAGTGTTCAAGCGGTGACGTTCACGGTCAAAAATGGGGTGTCTACAGTTGCCTCTCTTTGACAGAACTCGAAAGTCATAACAATGACGGGAGTGAATGTCAAAGCCCAGAGACGACCCATTTTTGACAAGACCGAAGACTTAGACAAACATGCAAGACAGACAAGATATGCGCCCGAAGGCAGGGGCAAAATGCAAGACAATGCACAAAGCCGAACATAACTTATGATCATGCAAAGAAAGCTGTAACGAAGCATAACATGCGATAGCTTTAAGCTAGCATACACCAAACTACACTACGATGCAGAAAGGATGTAAGAGAATTATGTAATTCTCAATACGTCTCACTCGGAGAGTACAATACCTGCGTGGTTCGTCTGGTTGCACCAGCCTCAAATGAACCGTATATATAATATCGTGCCTGGAAAGAAAGCAAACTTAACAGGTACAGATATCGTTAGCAATATGCAAAATGAATGCAAAATGATATGCGATATACAAAACTATGTATAGTAATGCAGATGAAAATGCAATACAATTGAATCATAATCAAATCATGAGCGGTTCAAAACCACACAAATGTCAAATAGATTGATAGAAGTAACAAGTTCGTCTACCATAGAAAAGGTACCGCAACCCTCAAACTAACATACCAACGTGGAATGGGCGCGTACACATGCAGAACTATGAGTGATGCAGACGGACACAAGAACAAGTAATTTGGTGGATTGACATAGGTGGGGAAATGACCCGCTGAAGAAAGACCAATGATCCTAATGCTGGATGCAAAAATTACACTACAATGTAATATATATAATGGATATGGCAAGCAGCCAAACCAAATCTTGCCGAGGAAAGGCATGGACACACACAAACCACGTCTAACATAGAACGGTCATACAGAACTATGAGTTTATAGACGTGAAAAGTATGGGCATATACCAGACCAAGCTCAACATGGAAAGGCGCAAGTCCTAGATGGAAGTGATGCGGTGAATGCATGCAAGTTACAATGCAACCTATACAAATATGCAATGGAATGGAATATTTATAATGGATAAGGCACGCAGGCGAAACCAAATCTTGCCTAGGAAAGGCATGTACTCAAACAAACCGCGTCTAACACATAAACGGTGCCGCAACCCTCAAACCAACATACCAGCGTAGAATAGGTGCGTACACATGCAGAACTGTGCTTCGATGTGAAAAGTGTGGGCACATACTAGACCAAGCTTAACATGGAAAGACGCAAGCCATAGGTGGGGGTGGTGCAGTGAATGCATGCAAGCTACAATGCACTATTTACAAATATGCAATGGATGGGCGTAAATGCAATATTTACAGTAAGATACATGACATATGCATTATTTACAGTGATGCATGACATATGCATGTTTACAATGATGCATGACATATGCATTTTTTTGCAATGATGCATGATTTTGAAATGCGCGACAACACGCGGCTCTTGGGATGCATGACAATGCATGTTGATGTAAGTGCGTGACTACGCACGTCTTTCGATATGCATGACAATGCATGTGAACCTGAATGCGCAACCACGCGCGTCGTTTGAAATGCATGTATAATGCAACCGAGCGGGTTTAAGGTCTCGCCGGACCGTCAAATGCATGATTTCGAAATGCGCGACAATGCGCGACTTTTGAGATGCATGACAATGCATGTTGATGTAAGTGCGTGACAACACGCGTCTTTTGATTATGCATGACAATGCATGTGAACCTGAATGCGCAACCACGCGCGTCGTTTGAAATGCATGTATAATGCAACTTATCAAAAGTCGTTCGGGCACGGCAAACACCGAAGAACTTGCATCTTTAGAGGATTTAAGGTCTCCTAGACCGAGCGTATTTAAGGTCTCGCCAGACCGTAGCGAATGCATGAATTTTGTTATTTTGAATGCATGATTATGCATGTGCATGTCAATGCAGGATGTGTGCGCAATGACGTGATAGAAATGACACAAAATCAGCACGTGTTCACGACAGAGCGTTGCAACGTAACCCATGTGGGGCAACTTTTGAACCTTATAAGAGATAAAAAGGATACCAAAAGGACACACCTTGCACGAATTCGAGTGCCACGCACAGAAGACACGGTCCGAGGTTGAAACGGAGGCCGGTTGAGCTTCAGAAATGCCTTTTCTTGTACTATCTTGAACAATAAAGGTTCCAAACCACAGATCTAACCCAAACAAGGTTGTAGGATGCTCACCAGCCGGAAGGGGAAGCCACCGGCCACCAAAAAACATCACCGGCCAAAAATTTGGCCGGCCGGCCAAAGATGTGGCCGACCGGCCAAAAGTTGCTGAGTCGGGACAGTTTAGTCTTTTTGCCTTGGGTCTTTTAAAATAGGGTTTCAAACCCTATTCTTTTCATTCTCCTTGGCCGAAATTTCGTCCTCTCTCTCTATCTAGGATATTTTCTTCCCTTCGCTCCTCCATTTTCTTGCGTTTCGCGCCCGTTTCATCATTCGATTCGCGAAGTTCTTCGCGTTTCGAACATTTTGAACCGAACATTTCTTCGTTTCGGTGTTTCTTTTACTATTTCCTCCTTTTAGGGTTTGTTCCCCTCGAGTTTCTCTTGATTTCCTTGCCTCTTTCATTTCCCGCCTTTTCCGACCATTTTCCACCCTCTCGGGGTTAACTTTCCGTTGACTTTTCGCATTCTAGCCCGGTTTCCACCTTTCCGGCCATCTTCGCACCACTTTTGACATGGCGGGTGATATTCCACGGGGTAGGACTCCCCCAGAGCATGAGATGGATCCGGAGGCCGAGCTCCTCCCCTTGAACGTCTGCCCGTTTGACCCAGCGACCTACCGGCCGGCGATTCACATCCTTCCTCCTGATGGACTGCGCCAGTTCAGGAGCTTCGAGAGGGGCGTGCCTCCAGAGCTTCTCTTGCGCGAGCCTACATCTCATTTGTCCTTCGGCGCTTCCGAGGTAACATTCTTCCCTCTGCTTTACTTTCCGTAATGTAGAACACTTAGCTGCCATAACTGATTATGCTCTTTAACTGCTTAGCCCAAATGCACTGAGGCACTGTACACTGTAATCGACTGTGAACATACTTGCAACTGTTATCTGTCTGAATCTGAACGCGTGCACACACACTGCACTCGCCCTGAACCACTCAAATACACTGACACATCAGTCACTGTAGTTCACTACGAGCATACCGGCACCCGATATCTGTTTGAATCTGGAAAATGTGCACACATGCTGTATCTACAACAAACCATGCAAACACACTGACACATCACATGTTGTAGTTCACTACCAAATCTGAATGCTTTTCAAAACTGTACTTTAAGCGCTTCTTTGCCATTGTCTGCTTGAAAACAGGGAGATTCCCATACCGTCCGGGGGTATGGGAATATTGCCGCTCGGGATTGGTATACAGAGTTACCCGACGCGGTTCGCCACATCGTGGACTAGGCCGACTTCGGCGCATTTTGCAGAGGGCTTTCCAGACTGACGACGAGTAGGCCCCTCCTTGCCGCTCTAGCAAAGAGGTGGTGGGACACCACCGACTCGTTCCACCTTTCTGCCATGGGAGACATGACGATGACTCCCTACAATTTCTCGATGCTCACAGGCATCGGGGTAGGGGGTGATCCGATCCCCTTTGATACTGATATGGATGAGTGAACAGCCGCTCAGATCCACCTGCTCGGCGAGGTGCCGCCTCTTGCGCGTCCCAGCTTCGTTCGATATTCCTGGTTCGAGGTCTAGTTTAGGTTCCAGCCAGCTTTGACCGAGGAGGCTCCGATGACTCAGGACGCTGTGGAGAGATACGCACGCGGCTTTCTCATGTTTCTGTTTGGGACTACCATTTTCGCCGACCGGGCGAACACTGTGCCTCTCTGCCTACTTAGTGCACTGGTGGATGTCAGGCAGATCCTGCACTACGACTAGAGCGGCACCGCTCTGGCCACTCTCTATGGGTACATGAGCTCAGCTTCCCGTGGCAGTGGGCAGTTGCTCGGAGGCTATTGGCGCGCTTGGGAGGTACATTTTCCTTTTTCTGCTTTATATTTCTGCTTTACATTTTCTGTACTCTGTACACTGCACACACTGTACTTTCTGTTTCATGCTGATCGTATACTGCACACACGGCACACACATATACCCTGCTTTACACTGACTGTACATTGCACACATTGTACACATATACTCTGCTTTACACTAACTGTATACTGCACACACGGCACACATATACTCTGCTTTATACTATGTTCTGCTTTATCTGATAACCCTTTTGGTATTTGCTCTGCAGTTGTGGGTCTATGCCTACTTCCCGAGACTCGCCCCAGTGCCAGACGTAGAGACCCCTTTCGTCGTCCCATTTTCGCGTCGTTTTGACGTGAGGTGTGTGCGGAGGCCGCGGGAGACATTCATCTTTTTCCGCCGCTACTTTGACACTACTACCCCCGCAGAGGTATGTTTTACTTGCTGTTCATTTAAGCTTCGCTTTACATTGTATTGTCAATATCAGTGGATAACAAACTACATGTCATTTACAGATCACTTGGCAGCCTTGGGCTCCATTGCCTGCGACAATTCGAGATCGGTTTGCCGGGGCAGAGGAGACTGCACGTTTTCGAATTCTGCTGGAGGGCCCGGTCTGTCGGGCTTGGTACTTGGGTGAGCGTTTCCTATGCCAGACCTTGGGCTTGCTAGAGCAGATAGTTTCGGGTCTACCTCCTACCCATATGAGGGACACCGAGAGGTTCACCGCCCAGGAGATGGCCGATTACAGGATCGGCTGGGACGCGGAGGGCTTTAGGGGTGAGGGCGACTACAGAGAGTACGTCCAAACCTACATTATGCGGCCTCTGAGCGGTGGCCGTCGAGCTGAAAGAGAGAGACCCGCGGTGCCGGTAGCTAGGGCAGGAGCGGGGGTTGGGGTAGGAGCATCGAGGAGAGCTCGGGTCTGCAGCAGAAGTGGAGTTCAAAGAGGGCGAGGGGCTGGTTGGCCTACTCTGCCCACGGCGATGACATGCAGAGGGCGTGGCGGGGCGACCTACCAGATCCCTATTGCTCCCCCTCCGCCTGATCACGAGTTGGTCAGTTTCTACGACCTGCCTCCGGTATGTACTACTACATATTGCATTTTGCATAGTTAGTTCATTTCATTTGATTTGATATTCCGCAGAATATTGATGCTTCTTAACACTTTTGCAGGCCTCTTCTGAGTACACTCGCCAGTCCTTGGAGCTGACCGCTTCGGTGATGGGGATGCTCCAGCAGAGTCTCGACCTTCTATCCATTTATAGCATTCCGGTATGTTCTTCTGACCACGATCTCGAACCATACATAGACTGTTTCACATACTCTAACACACAAAACGACACCTGACATACTGCCCTCGCAGCATTTGATGCATTGTATTCTGTACTGATAAACTGCTCATGGCATTCACACACTATACTCATACACTGCATTCTGCACTGATACTCTGTTCACAGTATTCACACACTGTACTCTTACACTGCATTCTGCACTGATACTCTGTTCACAGTATTCACACACTACTCATACACTACATTATGCACTGATACTCTGTTTACAGTATTCACACATTGTACTCATACACTGCATTCTACACTGATACTCTGTTCACAGTATTTTGATGCATTCGCTTTTTGTACTTTTCAGCATCCCTTCTAGATCCCTGCCGTAGGAGGTGCCCCAGCTGGACCTTCTGTTCCTACCGGAGGAGATGGGAGAGTATACCCCCGCACCAAGGCGGGACGCACCCATGTCGGGAGTAGCTCACGGGCCCCAGTTCCAGACGAGGACGAGTCTGAGGCGGAGACAGAGGCGGAGGCAGAGTCGTCGGAGGAGGAGACCGGAGACGGTTCGAACTCGGACTCAGATGACAGCGCTGATGATGCTCCTGAACCTTCGTCCAGGAAGAGGACGGGGACGGACCCCTAGACCCACGGCCTTTTGTCATTGATCCAGACTTTTGCTGTTTTTTTTTTTCTTTTCTTTTCTTCTTCTTTTGTACCTTTTGCTGGTAGCTAGAGTACCTTGTACTACCGCAGGCAGATTTTTATTTCCAAAACCATGTACTTAAAAAAAGATGATGAAATGAAACAAACTTTTTGTCTGAAAAAGTGTTGCATTTGTACATTTCATATATTGTACCGCATTACATCATGTTACATCTCAAACGAAATGAAATTGATCTGTTGTCTAAAAATTGAACACTTGCATTGTAATAATCAAATAACGAACCAGCCAACAGCAAAAACAAACCATACCAACCACTGCACATTCTGAACACTGGGCTCATACTCTACTGGGGATTAATCTGCATACAACTCATAACACAGCACTTGGTTCATTTTGCACACAGCGGATCCTGAACAAACAGCCCAATTCTGACAAGATGGACCATGAAGGTTGAATCTATTGAAATTGAAGCATACTCAGATGCGATCTGAAACCCAGAAGCTTCAAAGAGGCCCAGTGTTTTCCTGTTCACACTTATCGGGGGTAGACCCTGCAGTTGTATGAAAGAACCAAATCGTGTTTTTGCACAAATGTGCAGAATGGCACAACATTCTGAGCACAAAACGATTTTTTTTTTTTGAAAATGAGAAAAGGGTTCTCAACCGGGTATTGAGCCTATAACTGAATACAGCATACTATGACTCAACAAAAGGTACACGACCTAAACACATCGAGTAACACTTGAAAAAGACACGACACGCAGATGTGTTATAAAGACAAGAGACCTCTCAGTTCGCGAGGAGCCAGTTTCTCCAGGTAGTGTTTCCCGCCCTTTCTTATTTATGATTCTCACATCTCTCTGGCACTCAAGCTCATTTTTTTCTCAAAACCCTTCGGCTTGCTTTTTCTCTGAACTTACACCTCTCTATTCTTTATTCTCTCATTTTTATCCCTCCCCAGGGTGTTTAATGGATGAATAGGAAGTTGTGGGTTCACGTTCAACCGTATCAGCTCGCAGCTATTCCTTCTGGTGGCGCTTGGTCGACGCCCCGGATGGGGAATGAAGTATCTTGATCCATTCCAATTCGTGCTTCGCACTTGGTTCGATACCTCGTTGCTCGGAGGTTGAGAGAGCTTTCAGCCCTTTAATGACAGCTCCAATTATGCCCTTTCTGGCGGGTAGAGTGTCCTTATGGCAAGGAATGTTAACCACGAGGTAAAGACAGAACACCTAACTCAACTGTGCCCCTAGTTCATCATTTTGACCATTTTTTGTTTTGGCTTTCTACTAAAACAATTTTGACCAGATGAGAGTTAGGTTAACATACTTGTTCGGTTTTTTATTTGAAAATCATGCAAGTCGGGCTATGAGCACTGAAAATTCTCCTTTTTGGGTCCAAGAATATGGTCCAGTTTTGGAAAATGAAATAATTTTCGAGAAAATGGTCAACCTCAGTAAAAATTTTCAAAAACTATTTTTGCAAATGGCCAATGCTCAACGAGCACGGAACCTACGCTTGAGATGCACAACCTCGGATCCGAAGGAAAATTGCCCCTTGTTCGAAGGATGCTGCATGGCAACGGAAAATTGCCCCTGGTTTGAATGGCGACTCATGGCAACAGAAAGTTGCCCCTTTTCTGGATAACGCCGCAGCATACTGTAGTCAGTCCTCATTAATGATGATCGCAACTGAACTCTCAGATACAGAAAAGACGAAGATGGTCAAAACCAATATATGGACACAGTCACTTTGAAAGTGTTGGTGGCTGGACTTCAGGATGAAGTTGCCTATGTATCCCAAACATGGGAATCAAGCCTTACGTAGTTCGGGGTTAAGGTACACTCGTGTATTTAACCTCTCCTTTTTATGCTCTAACTTTTGCCAAGGCCGCCCTTCCGGGTTTTCAACCTTACGAGCTATGTTCTTCAATTCTTTTCATTTCTTTTTTTCTTTTTTTTTTTCATTTTTTCATTTCTTTTGCATTTTTTTTTTTTTTTGTATTTTCTCTTGCTCTAATTTTTGCCTGGGTCGCCCTTCCGGGTTTTCGGCCCAGCGAGCCTCTCAAAGGGTAAAAGTGTAACAAGTCCATGCCAAATGGTTTTAGGGTTTCGAAGCCATCCGTGTCCAGGAGAATGACTGTTGTATCAATTTGCTGAAGGACCCCTCTTCGGCTCTTCGAGCACATCGGACATTTTTGCCCCTAGTTGGAGAGGTACCTTTGTTCTAGCTTCACAAGCTTCTTCTGATGAGATCTGATCTTCTTGATCTGACTTTGGTGCCTCTTGTTCGAGGGCTGCTTCCAATTTGGCCACAAAGGCCTCTCTTGATGGTCGATCGTTGAACACTCCGAATTGTGGTTCAAGGCTTTAAAACAAGGGCTCGGGTCTTGAGGCTGAAAGCGATCCTAAGCTGCACAATCTCAAGAGTGATTCCACACAGGTCTTCGCAGGACTGCGCAAAATATTTTGTTTTTGAAAGTTTTTAAAGAAGCGACAAATCGCTCGCGCTGAAGATAGTGTGGAACCAGTCTGGATCAAGCCAGGGTCCTTCTCAGTACTCACGCTGACAAGCATGATTTCGATCATTAAAGGCTTGGCATGCCTCTCTTTCTCTTAAATGATCAAATTTTTGCAAAAACCCGAGGAATTCCTTCCTCTTCGTTTTCATCATAATGTTCAAAAACAGCTTTGAAAAACTTAGGTCAATGCAATGATTTTCGGGGCACAAGAGAATAGGTGGAATGTACTGCTGTTCCATTCAAATCCCCTGGCACAACTAATTCAGAATAGTAGTAAACATGGAAACATGATAGCCGCAGCTGTTTCATTCAGATTCCCTGGTTGCAACTGGCTCCACGATAGAGACAGACTCAAAAGAAAAGCAAAAGGATAATTACAAAACGATGTTCGAGGCAACAGCTCCGGAATCACCCGACATTCTTATACAAAGGTGACTGACTCGCTACAACAAGACGGACCCATAAGCAAAAGGACAGACTCAAGACAATGAGACAGACTCAAAATAAAACAAAAGACTAACCCGACACGCGAGCCAGGATTTATAAAACTAGCATTCGCAGATGCTCCAAAAATGCGTACCAGACGCCACATCCAAAATACACCGACCGCCGCCCGCAAGTGGTCCAACCCCTGATCACAAACTTGCAGTATCCTCGAAGTCCAACAGCTCAATGGTAACAGACTTTGCTGAAGTAGGTGGGAGGATGACCTCATTGTCGATCAAATCTTGCACTTCATGACGAAGGCGGAAACAACCATCGGTACCGTGACCGGACTGTTGGTGGTACGCGCAGTAAAAGGTAGCATCATGCGAGAGAGGGAGATTCTTCGGGAGAGGCCGAGGCTCGAGGGGTTTAAGATGTCCCTTTTTAGCCAATATTTGAAATGCCCTAGACAGAGGCATGTAGAGGGCATGAAAGGCTCTGCGCCCTCGAGGCAGGTACTTTGAAGTCTGAGGATTCTTGCTAGACGCACTAGCGAAAGGGTCGGCAGGCATTGCCTTGGCTTTCTGATCTTTTCCTGGTGCAGGGTTAGGGATGACAGGGACTGTCTTGGCATGACGGGGCCCATCTCGATTTTCCGCCTGGCTTGAACCGCCTTCGGTTGGAGTGGGGAAAGCCTCATCCACAGCTTTAGTCATGACCGTAAATACTTGTTGCTTATTCATCCCCCTGGCTTTCAAAGCCTCGGCTGCCCACAGCAGTTGTTCGATGGGATCAGCATCTGTCTTCATTTTGTTCTTGCCTCTGGCCTCAGCCTGGTCGGGGGTTTGGGTTAGTACATCAGAGCGAAGCCCGGTTGTTGTTGACACGTCGTTGCTATAGCTGGAGGCAACCTCTAGTTGGCTGAGCTCGATCACAATCCGCCCCAATAGCGGGGGCTCCTGTGGTATGAAATTCCCAGCATACAGTGCCGCTGGCGGCGAAGCCGACATTCCATAGGCCAGATCAACCACGGATCTCTGGAGGTCACCTATCATTCCCATCAATTCAAATGTGGTGGGCTCACGAGCCTGATACAACTGGGGGGTCCAGACCGGGTGCGCGACAGGCGACCTGGGTGGATGCGGTACATCGACATTGGTTTCGCTTTGCAGAGTGATTCCTTGGTCTAATGCGGCCGTCATAACCACAATCTCCTCTGAATTCTGCGTCATGATAAGTTCACTGTACTGGACGGTGACTGACGAATCAGATATCTGTTTTGTCTCAGCAAGGAGGAACACTAGCTATTCTGTATCAACTCTCTGAACTGAAAGAGAAAACATGCAGCATTTCGGACCAATCAGAATGGACGCTAGTATAGCTGAATAACTGTACTCTACTACTGATCACTTTTGCCCAAAATCATTGCCCCCAAAATATTGAATCGGATACCCACAGATATAACTGATTCTCATAAACTGACACTGATGCCTTCAGGTCTGATACTCAAACTTGTGAACTGACATGTGTGTTCCCCTGCATAGATGCACTCTAAAAACACATAGCAAGTAAAGAGAGCCAAAACACCCCTATGGAGGGGTAGGGTTTCCCTGTCCTATTTTTGTCAGGAGCTAGGGTTTCACTATGCACGCAGCAGTTTTCGAACAACCTAACATCGGGTAAGCAACCTGTCCTAGTTTGGAATGGTCACTATGGATTTCGATATGCACTAGGTCGAATAGTCAAAAAGGGTGCCCCGGTAAAACCGGGGTTTGTGTTCCCATACTGTCAGAGCCCACAACCGGTCAGCCTTATGGCATGCTTTGACAAAGTCAAGCCTCCGGCAAACCGTTCAGGAATGGCAGACGGCAAACACGATGTCCTAGGCGCACCAATGCACATGCAATGCAAAAAGACACATAAATGAAATCAAACAGGATATCATGAGTTCGAGTCAAGCTCTCTTAAATCCCCAGCAGAGTTGCCAGAAACTGTAGATGCGCCTGTGGGCCTCGCTATAGTTCGGACTTAATTTGTCTCACGGTCCTTAATCTGAACCAAAGAGTCCAAATCCGGCAAATCGTTTTGAGAAACAGATTTTTGAAAAGAAGTGCCAAACATGGACTGCTTTGCAAGATACAGAGTCGCCACCTAAATATTTTTTATGGGGGAATTTAGGAAACCCTGACTCGGTGCCAAAGGCCACGTGTCCGTCATCACCAAAGTTGCCTTGGCTCGGGAGCTTGGGTACGATTGGGGAAGGTCAGCTATGAGCACCCCCTCTCGCCCGATCTGAAGATCGGCCTCTACTAACCGTGATATCCATTTTTGAAAATGTTATGTGTTCTTATTCCGGTTATTAGCCTAGAATTACTATGTTATGCGCGCAGTAAACAAGTATAGACCAAATCGCCTAAATTAGAACAAAACATTTCATGCTTGTTTTGAAAATGGTTTGCTACTTGCAAGTAGGCTGAAATGTAGGTTTTGCCACCCTCAAGTGGGCTTAAAACTCACAGTTTTAATGCATTATTCCAATTTAGGTAATTCGACCTCCACCCACAGGCATTCAAGCAGTTATATCACATAAGCAGCTAGCCTCATAGTAATCATGCTATTATGGCAACACTTACACGCATGCGGTATGCTAAAGCATAAATGGTTACCGAGTACTCCAAGCCAAAACAAGAACATGTTAGCAATTATGCATGATCCAAGTCCATGTTTAAATGCCTAATGCAACGCATACGGAATGTCACTAGAGTAGGCTCGGCTAGTCTATAAATGACATGTGAAAATGCACAAGTAGCATGTATTCAAGTTAGATTTGAAATACTTATGCAGTTAATATGATGCGCCGAGCCTGGTGCATGCAATACTGATGAATGATGCACGCATGCATAGCATAAGGTATGCTAATTTAAATATGCCCTAGTCTACCATCATAAGAGGGTAAATAAAAAGGAAGAAAGACGTGGGGTTGGAAGACATACACACACGCACCCACACTTATTACAGATTTGCCCTCGCTCGGAGGGACCAAAAGAATAATACAACTTAATTAACCTACAAGCTAATTAATTATTACAGACCAATTAATTAATTAACAAATTAACTAATCTAATGAAAGCAGTAAATGGCCTCGGGAAGAGGGCCCAATGCAATGCGCACTCGGCTCCGCTCAGAAAGTCGCTACCATGCACAAGTTTGCCTTTGCTTTGATTGTTCTGCTTTTCTGAAAATTGCACAACTCCCAAGTTTGCTTCTCTGAGTGTTATGGGACACTACCGGCTGAATGAGAACTCCACCGGCCATGGAGAATGGTCACCGGCCACAAAATCATGCTCTCAGCCAAAATTGTTTTGCCGGTCAGCACCAAACACTGCCGGCCGGCCAAATATTCCTGCTGAATCTGTTTTGACAGCAGCAAAGGACAGAACTTGGCATGGCAATGTATTTCAAGCAATGTATGCACCAATCACACCCCTTATCATATTCATGACTCAAAGGGGTATGATTCTCGATTCTCGGGCCACCAATCGCGCATTTCCATGCATGATGGCCCAAAGCTCAAGTGTGCATTTTAATTTCAAATGAAATGTAATGCACATAAACAAACAAATTGAACTCAACCTCTATCATACTCACTTCAAGAGGTCAAGCATGCATACTCATGCAATGCAATCCTAAGCATGTGAACTAGCATACAACATGGCAATGCAATGCAAATATGCAAGTATGCAAGCAAATACATAGGGTGAGCACACAATCAAGCAAAGGGGATGGACTTAAACTAATTTAGGATGGTTCGCAAGCATGCCAAAATTAGTGGCCGAAGTGCTCAAACATGACGACCAACACACACACACACATGCACATGTTAATGGGTCAACATTTAAACATCAAAAGGCAACTCTCAAGCACGCTTGGAAGAGACTAAACATGGACTAAGGGCATGCAATGTAAGCTCTGAAAACCATGCTAATGATGGTGCCAAACCAACTCAACCAAGACAAACATAGCGTACAATTGGTCCAAGTACTTGAAGCTAGTCAAGGAGACTTAAACCAAGACTAAGCCAACCAAGCCTCACAAGTCCAAGAGGGCTTAAAACAGGTTCAAGGTAGGCCTAGACCATGCAAAGGGAACACCTAGATGGTATCCAAGTGGCTTAAACATGGAAGCATGCAAAAGAGGCTAAACATGGAGCATACAACACAAGCTTTTAAGGCATCAAAGAGGCATCAAAGGCATGCATGCAAGCATGTTATGAGAGTTGAAATAGCATGGTAAGTGGTTCCAAACCACTGAAATGATGCAAGTAACACACACTACACACTCACACACTTGAGGCCAACAATCCAAAATGCAAAGGGACTATGCAATGCATGTCTTGGTCGACCAAAACAGCCAAGGACAGACCTTAAGCATGGCAAGACAAACATATAAGCTTCACAAAGCTAGGCCTAAACATGCTTGAATAAGGGCCCAAAGCATAGGACATGTTAAGGCTAAAACAAGGCATTACAAGGCATGTATGCTAAACAAGCATGGTGTACCAAAACCAACATACAACAATGCTATATTATGACATAATAAGCATGAAAATCAGTCAAGGCATGGTTAATACACACTCAAACTATATGCTCCCTCAAGAGGCTAAAAATGGCCCTTTTCAAGGACAACAAGGAGAGGGGATGGCCCTCTCCTTCCTAGGACCTCAAGGCACCATCCTCATCACTGAAATCCCTCAAGATTTCAGTGGTGAGCAGGCCCAAACACAATGGTCCCGGAGCTCAATCGAAATGGCACAAAACAAGGGCCAAACAAGCCTTAAGAGGGGTCAAACAACCCCAAAGCTTAAAACACCCTTAACAAACTATTTAGAGCACTCAAAAAAAAAAACTTTTCTATGTTATATGTTAAGCTCAAAAATAGTTGCAAATATGGCAAAACAAGCTATGAAAACAAGGCTTAAAAGAGGTAAAAGCTCACCCTTGAAGCACAGTAGCAAATCAGCAACTTTTGGACCAATGAAAGGCTTCAAATCACCCCAAAAATCACCTTCAAGGACCTCAGCTCAATAAAGGGAGTAGAGAACTAGGTGTTTGTATGCAAAAGTGCAAAGAAAATGCACTTTTGAGCACAAACAAGCCCTAAACCTTAGAGAGAGAGGCAAAAAAATGTAGAGAGAGAGGGAGATTTTTGCCCCTTTTTTTTGTATATCTCCTCCTCTTCCTCTTGTATCTCTCTTCCTTTTAGAGAGCTTGATTGATATAGAGATATATCAATCTGCAGCTCCTCAGAGCTCCCACATCTAGGCATGGGCTGGGGTATGGCCTGGATTGACAGCTGTCAGCTGTCTACAAAGAAATCTGTTGAAAACCACACCTGGCCGGCCGGCCATCAAAGTGGCCGACCGGCAGTCAAATTGGCCGGCCAGCCATCACATTTGGCCGATGGCAACAAGACACAGCCGGTGGCCTCAAGCCACGGCCGGTGGAGTGTAGGGATGTCCCAAAAACCATTCCCTGCCCTCCAAAGCAAAAAAAACAAGTGTTTGGTGCAAAACCAAACACAAAACGGTCGAGTCGAGAGATTCTGAGGCAAGGCGCGCAGCCGAAGCCTCCAGGAACTCAAGACGAACACAAAACATGGATGATTACCGAGTGTTCAAGCGGTGACGTCCAAGTCTTGAGGACGGTCAAAAATGGAGTGTCTACACATGGCATTGCATGCATATACATATGAGATTGCTTAAAACATATATACTTCGTTATCTTTACTAGGATTGGTGCTCACCCTTATTGGATTTTTGTAGGAAAGGATACAGTGATGTCACCTAGTTGAAAGTGTGGAGTGTATTGACGGCAAGAGGCTCTCCCTTTTTGTATGATTTGTTTGCAAGCCAAGGGCTTAATACATTTGGGTTTGACACCTCTTCGTGTAACCAGGCTTAAGTCTTGGAACTTGTAGCCTCAGGGCATCTACTTTATTGTTCATTTCTTTAATTTTTATATAGTTCCACACGTTATGGATTCATCTGTTAGGAGGGTGAATATGTATTGTATGTGAACACTTTTGTATACTTCTTCTATGAAATGAATACTATTTGAGGGAGTTGGTTGATTGAAAAAGGATTATGTGTTGGGTACATTTATCTTATCTAATTTACTATTTATTGGGGATGTTACACAGATTATAGCAAGGGGAAAACCACACTACGAAAAGCAAAACTATGAAAGGTGATTATTAAAAAAATTGTCATATTCATCTATTTTAGCTTTTCACTTGGTATAAGTTGATGCTCACTCAATCTCTCACCCCATAATGAACTTTGTTTTATTATTTTCGACAATGACAATGTGTAAAGTTGTTGAAAAATGAATTTGTGAGTAGTGAATGGATGTATGTAATTAAGTGTTCAACTTTTGAACTCTTTTTATTTATTTGTTTTGGTTTTCTATTCATTTTTTGAATAGGGGGTTGTATGAATTCAAATATGAGAGCAGCAAACGAAGGTATGTAATTCAACATTCAACTTTTAAACTTTTTTCATTTATTTGTTTTGATTTTCTATTTTATTTTATTTTATTTTAGGGGTTGTATGAATTGTAGTATGAGAGTAATTGAATGGAACCATGTAATTGAGTGTTCAACTTTTAAATTTTTTAGTTTTAATTTTCCATTCAATTTTTTTTTAAAGGTTGTATGACTTCTAATATGAGAGCAATTAATGGAGGTATATAATTAAGCGTTTAACTTTTAAATTTTTTTGATTTATATTTTAGATTTCTATTCAATTTATTTTTTATATACTTGTAGGAGTCTTGTGAGCTCCAAAACTTCAAACTAATTTTCTTAATTTTTTATAATTTTAAATAACTAAAAAAACTTTCTATTGGTTAACCAATAATAAAAACTAAAAAAAAATAGAAAAAAACTCTAATTATCCTTTAATAAAGACTATGAGTTCCAAACCATTAATCTAAGTTTCTTAATTCTTTTAAAATTTGTTAACATTAAGAAGTACACATGTCACATAAATATTAGTCCATCCAGGGAAGGACGCAGGATTCTAATGTCGAGGGGGCGAGTGTATATGCAATCAAAAACTTTGTAATGAGCATGTGATATACAATATCGATTTCTATCCAAATATCACAAAAATATATAATTATATGTTTCCATTCATTGTATATAATTACAAGATATTATCAAAATACAATTGAATATATTCTAGTAAATCCATATTAATTTTCAAAAAAGTAACTATTTGCCCTACATATCTACTTACGCATCTAAAGTTGTGCTCGTCGTTCTTTCATAATATAAAAAAACATTTATGATGGATTCTACATCAAAATCTCGAGCAATGTCCTTCTCAACATATGTTAACAAGTAACTTAAAAGAAAATCATCCTCCATCCTGTTACGCAATCTATCTTTACAATTTTTATGGCTGAAAATGCACGTTCTGTTGCCGCCGTAGAAACTGGTAAAGTTAGAACAAGACGACTTAATCTATTAACAAGAGGATAAATTGTTGACTTCCTTGTTTTTACCAACATTTGGTACAAGTCAGAAATTGTCAACAACTACTGAAACTCAAGATGTTTAAGGATGTCAATCTCATAGTTTTGCAATTAGAATTTCAAATGTATTTTTTCTTGCTCTGTAAAGTAATTAGGATAAAATTGATTTGCAAGCTTGCATATATCTTCAATTTTGAACGAACTATAATCATCCCTAGAATCTAAAGCGTAGCTAAGAATAAGCAACTCCATCACATCTTCTTTGAATCTGTTGTTCAATTCTTGCAATTGAGAATCACATATAATTGTACAAATATTAACCCATAAATGATGCTCAATAGTAATGTGATCTCTTTGGTGACAAGCACGACCTCTACCAGATGTGTAACGAACACTTATATCATGAATATATATGTCATATTTTCCACAAAATAGTTGAACATTCTCCAACAAAGGAATCCATTTATCTTCTCTATATTTTTGAACAAGTGCTTTTGTAGTTGACACTAGATGCATTGCATTCAATATATCTTGGGATTTACATTGCAAAGCTTGGCAAAGATCATTAGTAGTCCCCATAATATCTCTCATAAAATGTAAGATAAACACAAACTCAAAAGATGGAATCTTATCATAAACTCCATTTGCATCTGCACGTTGAGTAGATGTGGCTCTATCATTGATAACATTACTTAAGACTGAACAAGTTGCACTAAACATATTTATCAAACTAGAAATAGACCCCAAGTGAGAACCCCATCGAGTATCTCCAGCCCGTTTCAATGTCCCAACTTCATTTTTGCCTTTACTAGTTTCAATTTCATCAATGGCAAGTTTTACTGCAACTTCTTCAGCATGAGCAACTTTCAACTGATCATGCCTTTTACAAGAAGAGCTACATAGATTAACTGTGAGAGCTAGATAAGAAAAAAAATTGGGCAAGGGGTATAACCTCTCTTGCTGTCGCAACCAATGCTTATTGGAGTTGATAAGCAAAGCAATGAACATAATATGCAAAATGACAGTCATGAAGAAATAAGGCCTACAACCCAGTCCACTCTCCATGCATATTACTAGCACTATCATACCCTTGACCACGAATATTTTGTACACAAGGATTATGACGAGATAGGACAATCCATATTTCTTCTTTCAAAGTTGCTAACGTTGTATCTGATACATGAACTATGTCAAAAAAATGCTCATTTATAAAACCATATTTATGAACAAATCTTAGAACAATGGCCATTTGCTCCCTTTTTGATTCATCTCGAGCTTTATCTACTATAATGCAAAATTTTGCTTCATCAATCTCCTCACGAATGAATCTTTGTATTTTGTCAAAGAAAATACTAAGAATCTCTTTTTGAGTTTGATGCGAGTAGTATAAAGCGTTTTGAGGAGCTTTGTGTAACACAACATCTGCCACATCCGCATTATAAGATGACAAGAGGTTTATCAATTCAATAACATTCCCTCGATTATTAGAATCATGACTTCTAGCACGACCTCTAAATGCACAAGCTTGAAATTTAAGCCATTTGACAGCATCTATCGTAGTCTTCAACCACAAATGGTTTTTTGCAACTTGTTGAGAAATTTGTTTCTCAACTATCTTCTTAATGTGTTACAATTGATTTGTTAAATCATGGCAAGATTTAATAGCAATTCTGTGCGATGAATTAGGACCCTTTCCCATATAAGTTAAGAAAGCACAATTATTCCCACTATTGACTTTCTTCCATGTAGAAAATCCATTAGAAATGAAAGAGCTAGAAGTAGTGCGTCCATTGGTTTTGTAAAAAGATAGCAAGGAAGACAAAAGGCACAATGTTTGGTTGGAGAATGTTCTAGCCAATCTGAAAATAACTTGTACCAAGAAGCTAGAAAATGATGCACATTCTTCTCTTCAAAAGATTGGTTGTCAGGTTGATATGGTCCAAATTTGATGTAAGCTCGTCGAATCTCATCATGTTGAGATATCAAATAATCTCAAATTTGTGGTTGTAGTCCTAGATCCCTTACCAAAGAAGATGTATCAACTTCTTTGGATTCTATTCTAGGCACTTTACAAGGACGTTGTTTAGGAATTGAAGCTTCAACATTATCAGTGGAAGGTTTTGTAGTTACATTAACTTCTATATCTTGAGAGCCTCTTTCTTAAAGAAAGCAATCTTTTTATTCACCATAATTCACTTAACATTCAACTCAATTTGATATAAGAACCTGAAAATTATTAAACAATTTTTGTTATTCATTAAGTAAGAAGCACACTAACAATATAATCTAATCTAAGTAAGGACATGTCATTTTCAATGGGTAAACAATTAAAAAAAAAAAATAACATAACAAGAAACATGTCAATAGAAATGTAATACAAAAGTATAAATAGTGGACTGAGAATTACACAAATAGTTCCATTACCAGCATTACTAAGTTCATAGTCCAATCTTTTTTTCCCAAATAATATATCCTAACTCAGAGAGAGAGAGAGAGAGTACCGGAGAATTGCCGGAGGACTCACAATCTTGAATGCCAGAAGACTCACGATGCACAAGAGAGAGATTGTGTTTTGGGTCACTAGTTCTGATGATTTGGGTTCACTAGTTGTGGAATAAGAGAGAGAAGAGAAGCTTCTTTGTTTTGAATATAAAATGACTACTCTAGGTAGGCTACTGCTGCCTACATATGATTGAGACTTGTATCTTCTGGGTAATCATTTTTTTTTTTATTTAGTTATAAGCAAACAACTAAAAAATTTGGGCCCTAGTCAAACAAGACTTTAATATATTAACAAATAAATTCTCAATTATTTTAACATTACTAAATTTAAAATAAAAAAGTAGTCATACTTAAAAAATAAATTATTATTATTATTAGTAGTAGTTATTAAAAAAAAATTAAATTTAAAAGTATAAAATTTAGGGGGTGGCGGTTCTTAAATTTTTTGTAAAAACTTTGAAGTGACGGTCGCCCCTGCCAACCCCCACTCAATCCATCCCTGAGTCCATCTAACCGTGGAGTTAGAGTTCCTACTGTTCTAGGAGGTCCATTGAAAGCATGTCTCAAGTTTTTTTTTTTCAATAATTTGAATTGTTCATATTATAAAGTTCGTCGAGTAGATCAATCATATAAAAAATTAAGTTAATTGAACACATGTAGCCCCTTAGCAAGAGCATATTTTTTTAACATGAGTTTAATAATTTCTAAAAATAATTAATACTTGATCATGAGATTATGTATGTTTGATTAATTAGATGTTTTTATATGGATGATATATTTGACAGACCCTACAATTTAAATGGTTTGGATCAACAAAATAGGCCCCAAAAAATTGCAAAAGTGCCTCCCAGCAGGGTTGATGGGGGTGTTTGGTGCAGCTTTTTTAAGCCAACTTGTGGCTTTTGGCTTTTAAAAAGTTATTTTGGACTGTTTGGTTAAACTTATTTCAAACAGCTTCTGATTCTAACAACTTATTTTAAGTCAAAAAAGCTGATTCTGAGAAGCTGCTCACCCCTTGCTTCTGATTATCAGCTTCTGCTGTGGACATGTTAATTCACGGTTATACTCTTAGATTTTTTTATTTTTTATTTTTTTAAAAATAGAAAAAGACTCAAATGGACTATTAAATATTATTATTATTTTTTATGAAAAATGTAGACAAATAGTGAATAATAAAAAATAAAAATTAATTGAAAAAGCTACTTCACAGCTTATTTAACAAACACTACTCAGCAACTTAAATCTATAATCCAACAGCTATACCAAACAGATTAACCGCTTCTGATTAAAGTCATAATCTATAATCTGTTAAGTTATAATCTATAATCGTTTTAACAGCTACACCAAACACCACCGATGTACCTTTTGACACAACAACAACCCTTACTCCATCTAATCATATCTAGGATTTTGACATTTAAAAATCTTAATATAGAAAGTAAAAAATAAATAAAACTAGAAAAGAAAATATCTAATATAACTTTAGTCTTATATAATTTCAAATTTAAAATATTTCAAAAATTTCTATTTCTATTTTTGAAAACTAACAAAACATGTGATGTCTAAAGAGATAAGAATTTTTTAGGCATCAAAATATTTATAGCACATCTATTAATTAAAAAAGAAATTCTCACGACACATGTAAATATAAATTGAAAAGTACATGTGTCGTGTTTAAAAATGTATATGTTTTTAACGGTATAATTAATTAGTCATATTTAAGCCATCTATTTTTATTTTATTTTTTAAATATGTGGCATAAGATATACATGTATAAAACTATTGGTCTACCTAATCTCTTTGTTTTTTAATTAAACAATTTGTAGATGGAAAATTAAAAATAAAATTTTAATCATATCTAAATTGCATCTAATTTGAGATTTAAAAGAAGAGTCTAAATAAAATTTATTTATTTGTAATTTAAAAATATTTAAATAGAAAATATGAATTAAATTTTTAACTATATATAATTAGATAAATTCTAACATAGAATAAACTAAAACTGGAAAACTTATATGATGAAATGTATTTTTATTTTATCATAAATATAATTTTTGTAATTTATTCTATTTTTTTATCTTTATAAATTAAATTAGAACATCTATTTCTTATTAAAAACTTAAAACTGACAATTTTTTTTTTATTACTTTATATCTTTAATCCGACCTCTGTAGGCATGGCTGCCAGTCTGGTTGTGGGAAAAAACAATGATGGGAAAATACTGGTCAGTTTAGTCATTTTGCAATACTAGTGATGGTACATATACGTTGCACGTGATTTTTTTTATTTTATTTATAAATCAAAAATTAGATGAGTGAGAGACAAAGCTATCATTTATCAATAAATTTCAAATGTTAAACTTATGAATCAATTGGTCTTAAGGTTATTTTTATTGTTCTGATTAGTCCTATTAGTGGGGAAATATCTTATCAGTTGATCATATATCATTTGTTTGGTAACATTGAGTGGTCAATTATACCATTCCTTGTGTGTGTTACGTGACATACATCATTCCAAGGAAAAAAACATAAAGAGCCTTAGTGTACTTTGTTGATGTGTGACACTTATTGTGTGTGTGTCACGTGACATACATCATTCCAAGGCAAAAAGTATAAAGAGCCTTAATGTACTTTGTTGATGTGTGGCACCCATTGTGTGTCACGTGACACACCCTCATAAAGAGTCTTAATGTACTTTGTTGATGTTTGGATCACGTTGATGTGTGACTTTAGTGTACTTTGTTGATATATGACACCCATTGTGTGTGTCACGTGACACATCCTCATAAAGAACCTTAGTGTACTTTGTTGATGTGTGACACCTACCAATCACCCTCACACGAGACACACATGCGCCAAACACAAAATATGGCTCGCAGTTGTAATGCATCTAATAACATCTAAATAAGGGCATTGAAGTCCTTCAAAATATCCAAGAACTAAACGGTTTATTAAAAAAAAATTAGGATCAATTGATTCATAAGTTTAACATGTGAGATTTATTGGTAAATCTTCCTATTATGTGGGTAAGAATCTAAGGCAAGAATCTAAGAGTAACCCTTCATAGAAATTTCTGAAGTATTACGTGCGCATTATGAATTATTTAATTGTAATTCTCTCCTGGAGACAGGCAAAGGAACTACAAGAATTACATATTCAATCCATTGAATCACTTTAGGTGCAAAGTCGCTTCATTGTTCTAATACACCTGGATGTATATATATATATATATATATATTTGTTTCCGAATTAATTTATGAGTCTTAGAAATGCTGACCAATGAAAATAAATTTGAAGAAAGAGAAAAAAGAAAAAAGAAAAAAAGAAAAAGAAATGCGTAATTAGATTAAATAATTAGGATTAATGCTCAACTATATGTATGAAAAATACATAGGCGGCTTGAGTATATTTGTTTGGGGGATGTTTGAGAAAAGATTAAATTATTCAAAAAGTGATTAAAATTATCAAAAAAAATCATATGCAAGAAGTTGAATATTCTTTATTTTTTGTCTACTTTTTACACATTTTTTTATGAAAAATTTAAAAGTCATTTTCAAATATTTTAATTTTTTTTATTTCATATTGTCGTCAAAAATAAAAATAAAAAAATCATTAAAAAAGATATTTCCTTAATCAACCCTCATTTGAAGGATTAAGATATTATTCTTATTTTGAAAGCATAGTGGGTCTAAAATTAAAATATCTTAAAATTATAAGAAATAAGTTTTTTCCTTTTTTTGAATTTTTAT
This sequence comes from Camellia sinensis, assembly GCF_055761805.1. NCBI lineage: Eukaryota > Viridiplantae > Streptophyta > Magnoliopsida > Ericales > Theaceae > Camellia > Camellia sinensis. Next base: position 23,688,669 of record NC_138964.1, on the reverse strand, counting down.
CACCATTTCTATATTCAAGATCTATTGTTAGATCATAATCAAGTATTAGTACTAATCGCAAACTATAAACAATGTCATAATTTTTTACAAAATTTATTGAATACTAGCTAAGGATATAAAATTTATTAAGAAAAGAGTTGATAAAATATCCAAGAGATCAACAACAACTAGGTTTAGTATCATAAATAAAATAATAAATAATAAATAAAATTTTAATTTTTACATCATCACCACATCACCAAAGTCACATCATTTGGGCAAAGTTGGACTACCCACTTCTTGACAACAATCATATATCCCTCTAAATCAATGAGCTCTAATGACATGAAAAATCAAAAAAAAAAAAACAAAAAACAAAACAAAACAAAACAAAATACAAACATCACTGTCATAGTGGGACCCATATCCCATGAGAGCTATTTGAGCTCCTTTATTAGAGCTCCAAAACATTTTTGAACTTCTCGAGCCACCAAGCATCACCCATGGAGGAAGTGGCAAAACCAAGAAAGGATCAGGAGTGGATTTTTTTTGTAAAATTTATAATTTTTTTTCCTAACTCCATGTTTGATTGGGTGATTTAGGAAGAGATTTTAAAATGGAAAAGGAAAAAGTAAGTAAAATATAAATAAAAATAAATATAGGGTAAACTACCAATAAATCCTAATAGTTAAACTTAATTTCCATCAAGTTCTATTGAAAATAAGTTCTAGTAAAATCGTTGCTAAAAATAATTTTTTGTAACTATTTTTTTGCATATGTCACTAAAAATTGACAATTAGTTACTTTTCTTTTTTTACAGATAAATTGTCACTAAAACTTAAAAAAAATAACATTTTTCTGTGACGAATTTTTCAAACTGTCGCTGAAAGTTAAAAATTATTGAGTTTTTTGTGAAGATTTTTTTTTTTTCAATAGTCACTAAAGTTTATATTTAGTGAACATTTTTTGTGATAAAATTTATAAACTGTTGCTGCAAATTAACAATTAGTGATATTTTTTAATAATGTTTGATGAAAAATGACATTAATTCTCACATAACCTATTGGATAATAAATCCTCCTATTAGGACCCACACGTAAATCCCCCTAAAATATACATATATTTTTCCTAGTTTCACACAGTTTTTCATTTTCTATTTTCAAATCTGTTCCCAAATCTTTCAACCAAATACAACGTCCCAAGTCCCTCAACGAAATACAGCGTCAACTAAAAAATGTTTTTCAATTTAATTTTTTGAAGTTTTATGTATGTCCCTTAAATCTTTATACTTCCTCGTTATTAATTGTTCTTCATAAAAACAATAAAAAATAAAAAATTCTTGCAATTCGTAATTTGTCACTTTAAATGTTTGATTTTATCAAAATATTTTCTTCTATTTTATTTGATTTCTTCCATCTTTCTCATTTATTCCGCTATCCATCTCTATCTCTTTTTGTGCTTGTATATGCATCCTAATGTGATTTCACTATCATCTTTTTTAGAGGAAAGTGATCACTTTTTTTAGGAAAATGCCTAGTAGCTCGACAAGCAAAGGACTCGAATGGCTCGAATGTCTCTCTCTTTTTCTTTTTCTTTTCTTTCTCTTTCTCTTTCTCTTTCTCTCTCTTCTCTAGCTCTCTCATTCTTCAACAGATTTTCTCTCTTCTCTCTATTTTATTTGATTCTCCATCTTTCTCATTTATTTCGCTATCCATCTCTATCTCTTTTTGTGCTTGTATACGCATCTTGATGTGATTTCACTATCATTTTTTTTAGAGGAAACTGATCACTTTTTTTCGGAAAATGCCTGGTAGCTCGACAAGCAAAGGGCTCGAATGGCTCGAATGCCTCTCTTTTTCTTTTCTTTCTCTTTCTCTTTCTCTCTCTTCTCTAACTCTCTCATTCTCCAACATATTTTCTCTTTCCTCTCTATCTCTCACCTTCTCCAAAAGCATCTCATTTCTATCTCTCTCTCCCATCACAAAACAAATGTCTCTCTCTTTCTCTTCTTTCGCTTTCTTTTTCTTCTCTATCTCTCAACTTCTTCAACAGATTTTCTCTTTCATCTCTATTTCTCTCCTTTTCCAAAAGCATCTCCTCTCTCACGCCACCATCATATGTGAGGGTTAAAGGGAAAGAGATATGTTGTTCTAAACAAAAAGAGAAAATGCCCTTTGATTTGCAGAACTAGAATTGAAACACAAACACTTTCAAAGTTTTGATTATTACTATTATTGAAAAATCTAGAAATCCCCTAGATGTTGGTTTGTGATTATGTATCAATTTTAAGCAGTATATAACAATCTCAATCAAACAATCAAGACAAATGGACACAACGATTTTACTTGAAAAAATCACAATTGGACACCTCTAATTGTGATAAAAAAAAATCACAGGGAACAGCTACAAAACAATCCACTAAGAAGATATAAAGGAATTACACAGATATACTCTCAATTACCTAGCGAATCCATGCCCGAATTGAACCAACCTCTATGTGCCTCTTCCAACCCCCGTCTTCACCTCGGAATTGTCTTGACGATGAGCCACTCCGGAATCGACCAAAGCTTCAGGCTCGAATTCTTCAGAATCCACCGAAAAACAACTCTCTCTCTTGTGTAGAACAAACAAATAATCCTTTGATGTATACTCTTTAAACCATGAGTTGAATACTCAATGAAAACATCGAAGAAAACTAGCAAAATATCCCCAGATATAAACCTTAATATCCAACAAGAAGATCTGGAGGAGTAATCCTAAAATCTGACAGAAACCCGTACTTATAGAAATCTGAATCGCGCTGCTCGCTCGAGCGAAGACTCTCTCGCTCGAGCGAGGAACCAAAACGCGTGTTTTCCATAAGTGGCTTCGCTCGAGCTACGCACCCTTCGCTCGAGCGAACAAACACCTCTTTCAAGTCTTTATGCAGACGCAATCCTTCGCTCGAGTGAGAACTCCATCGCTCGAGCAAGCAAGGGCGAACAAGCAACTTTGAATGCAATTTTGCATTTTGCTTCAGGGGCGCTGCCCCCTGGACCCCTGCAAGCTGACCGGACTGCTCGATCCCCGTCATAATTAACGAAGTGGCAATCTTGAAAGCATTATCATCACAAACTTCTCTGCAAGGCATAATTCGAGTTGGATTCGCATCTAAAAACTCAAGGGCTCATTGAAATAAAAAGTACAAAAACAAATACAACTGAAAGGAGTTTTGTCAAACGGGATTGACAAGAATAAAAACCTAACAATTATTATTATTATTATTATTATTATTATTATTATTATTTTTTTTTTTTTTTTTGAGAATTGAAAAAAACTTACAATAGATGATGAAAGAATGAGCATAGAAGGCATTCAGGGCAATACTGGGTAAACATTTTTGTGCAAAAACACATTTTCAGATCACTGTTTGTTTGTTGTTTGAGTTCAATAGTTGCAGCCACTAGAAATTGACCAACACAGGAAACCCTTGAAAATCGAAGAGGGAAGAGAGAGAGAGAGAGAGAGAGAGAGAGAGATGGAGGCTGACGTCTCCCACCACAAAACAGAGCTCCTCTACCTTGGCTAGTGAGCCTCACCACCGCCACGGCAGCCAGAGCCGTCGGGACCGCAGCATCAGCGGCCGCAGCGATGGCTGCAGCCACCGCAATTGCTTATCAAATTCAAGCAAAGAAGGTATCATCTCTTGATTATCTCACTCGCACTTTCTCAACTATGAATCTCTCTCTCTCTCTCTCTCTTATATATATATATATATATGTATAGATCTATGTATACACATAAATTGATGAGTGAGATTCAGGAGTTGTGGGTAAGATTCTGGTGAATGTTCTAGACAGAATGTTCTGGTCGGTGTCCTCTCTTTCTCTCCTCTGTTCCTCCTCTGTTCCCCTGTATTTTTTTCTTCTTCTCTCTTCCTTCCTCTTCTCCATTTCTCTCGCCTCTCTGTTTGTTACCAGTTTTAAAGAGAAAAGAGAGGGGAAAGAAAAAAGAAAAAAAAATGCCAAACGATGTCGTTTTGGCATTGGAGCCATTCGGGCTAGTCCATTTTCGAGTTACGCAGCAAGACTGCTTTTTTTATTATGATAATTATTGTGTTTATAAAATAAAACTAAAAATTGAATTAACAGTGAAAAGAACAAAAATTAACCCCCAAAAAAAAAATGATTCGTTAATCCAAACATAATTCTAACATGTATATTTGAAATCACATTGATCTTTAGTCAAACTATCATCAAATAAAAATTGGATTCAATTTTTTTTTTTTTTTTTTTTTTTCAGTCAATCATATGAGAGTACTTGTAAATATGAGAAGCTTAAAATCCAATTGGTTGTTATGCGTTTTTGTGGTATATGTTACGTATTTTTATGATAAGTGTTCATATTTTTCTTGTAAAATTTATGGTAATTTATTGTTTAGAAATGAAATTAGAAATTTTTATCATAATGTTACATATTTTGTTATATTGCTACAACATTTTGGGAATTAGGGTGGTTGTTGTGCACTCCGCACAACCTCATTGTTGTGCGGCTAATGGGCCTCATTTCGAGGCCCATTTCGATAATCCGAACTGTTCACTTTTTAAGATATATCAAGTACAATAAATGTAAAAAATTAAGTTGATCGAATTTCAATAGCGTTTTCATCAAATTGCACTCATATACAGTTTTATATTTCAAATTAAATTTACCATTTATTTTGTTAGATACAATAGTAATTAGATGAAAAGGTTATTGATATCCGATCAATTTAATTTTTTGTAACTGTATTATACTCAATATAATAAAATAAAAATAAACGGTTCAAATTATCAAAATGAGTCTCGAAATAAGGCACATCAACTGCACAATAGCCACCCAAATTCCAACATTTTATGGTTAGAAAATGTTTCCAAAAAAAAAAATGTAGCATTACCAAAAAATTGCATAATATTATCATAAAATGCGTAACTTTATTTTTCAATCACAAATTATCATAATTCCTACTAGAAAAAATATGTAATATTTACTACAAAAATACATAACAAGGTATATATGATACTCACTCTGTCCCAAAATATTAGTCCCTTATTCCATTTTTTATTATCCCAAAATATTAGTCTTTTTTCAAAAATCAAGTATAAAAATAATATAAATTTTCTATTTTGCCCTTCTTTTTAATTCATTAATGACATAAAAAGTATAATTAGGACATTTATATTCTCTAAAAATGTACTATCAAAGGATAATTTTGAAAAATCAATTTTTTTAAAAGTGCAATAATTATACTACCAAAAAAATTAAATTCTCCAAAAAAAAACCATTATTTTGAGACGGTGGGAGTACATATCTTTTGAAGTGTGTACTATAACATTATCCATCAAACTAACAATTAGCCCAACAATAGATGGAAAACCAGCAATCACCTAGCCCAATAATCAATCAAATTGATCATTGGTCCAACAATAATTAAAAAGCCAACAATCATCAAGCACAAACATGGAAAAGAAATAAACTACTACATACAGGTATCCAACTCCTCTATATGAGAGTTGAACCTGCAATGGTCCTATTTGGTAGAGTTGTGAGAAAGTGCTTATAGCTTATGTTTAAACAGTTTATAGCTTATAACTATGAATATAAGTTGATTTTTGACTTATAAATTAAGCATCTCCTTGGTTTCAACTTGTATATTTTTTATAAAATTTCAACAAGTGTTTAACCTTAGTCTAACTTCGACTTGTAAACTTGTTAAGTTTCAACAAGTGTTAAGCATAATCTCGGTTTAATTTCAACTTGTAAACTTGTCACAAGTTTCAACAAATATTAAATATAATCTCGGTTTAACTTTAATTTGTAAACTTTTCTCAAGTTTCGGTTTAACTTCAACTTGTAAACTTGTCACAAGTTTCAACAAGTGTTAAACATCATCTCGGTTTAACTTCAACTTGTAAACTTTTCACAAGTTTCAACAAGTGTTAAACATCATCTCGGTTTAACCTCAACTTGTAAACTTTTCACAAGTTTCAACAAGTTTTAAACATCATCTCGGTTTAACTTCAACTTGTAAACTTTTCACAAGTTTCAACAAGTTTTAAACATCATCTCGGTTTAACTTCAACTTGTAAACTTTTCACAAGTTTCAACAAGTTTTAAACATCATCTCGGTTTAACTTCAACTTGTAAACTTTTCTCAAGTTTCAACAAGTGTTAAACATCATCTCGGTTTAACTTCAACTTATAAACTTTTCTCAAGTTTCAACAAGTGTTAAACATCATCTCGGTTTAACTTCAACTTGTAAACTTTTCACAAGTTTCAACAAGTTTTAAACATCATCTCGATTTAACTTCAACTTGTAAACTTTTCACAAGTTTCAACAAGTGTTAAACATCATCTCGGTTTAACTTCAACTTGTAAACTTTTCTCAAGTTTCAACAAGTGTTATAACCGCTTTCCAACTCTCTGCCCCCTAATGTGAACTTAAGTTCCACTTGGGTTCTCATTACGCATGTATTCTAGAAACATCGGCAAGTATCTTATCAGTCATAAACGTAGAAGAATTCTGCTAAAATTTTATTCATTACGTCTGCAAAAAACAAGAAAAATCTAATGATAGAAAAATTTTAGATTACAAGTATTCCAGGGTCTTGGTAACTCTTTGCCCTCATTATCTTCAAGCCGATAAGCCCCATTGCCCAATATCGAAGTGATTCTGTAGGGTCCTTCCTAATTTGGGCCAAGCTTGCCCTCCCTGGGGTCCTTCTTGTTGTCGATGATTTTTCTCAAGACTGGGTTGCCGACTTGGAACTCCCTTGGGTTAACTCTTTTACTGTAAGCCCTGGCAAGCTGCTGCTGGTATGCTGCTAGCTGAATTGCAGCTTTCTCCCTTCTTTCTTCTAAAAGATCCAGATCTCAAACTAAGAGTACATCATTAGTCCCATTCTCTACTCCCTGGGTTCTGATCCCTGGGATGCCAACCTCTAGTGGAATGACAGCTTCTGTGCCATATGCCATGGCGAAGGGGGATTCCCCTGTTGATCTTCTCGGCGTAGTCCGATATGCCTAGAGTACACTTGGCAGTTCATCTACCCATTTTCCTTTCGCTGCTTGCAGCCTCTTCTTTATTCCATCTAGGATAACTTTGTAGGATGCTTCTGCTTGTCCATTACTTTGAGGAAAGCTTGGAGTTGAAAAATAATTATTGATCTTGAATTTTGCACATAAGCTTTTTATTAGCTTGTTGTCAAATTGTGTTCCGTTGTCGGCAACTATTGCTCTTGGAATCCCAAATCTGGTAATGGTATTTCTCCATATGAAGTTCTTCACGTCCACATCTCGGATCTTGGCCAGGGGCTTAGCTTCTATCCATTTGGTGAAGTAATCTGTTGTTACCAGCAAGTACTTCCTTTGTCCAGTTGCTTGGGGCAGTTGCCCAACGAGATCCATGCCCAATTGGGCAAACGGCCAAGGACTGGATACTGGGCTCAGGTCTGCTGCTGGTTGGTGTATCAGGGGTGCAAACCTTTGGCACTTTTCATACTTTTTCACATAGGTTTCTGCATCTTTCTGCATGTAGGGCCACCAATACCCCTGCATAATGGCCCTATGGGCAAGTGATCTGCCCCCAGCGTGGCTTCCACAAATTCTTTCATGTATTGCATATAAAAAATCTTCAACTTGTGAAGGATGTACACACCTCAAAAGGGGTCCAGTGAAGGATCTTCTGTAAAGATGTCCTTTTGCTGTCAGACTGAATCTTGCCGACTTCAATCTGATCTTGTGTGCCTCATTGTGGTCATCTGGCAGCTTCCCTTCCTTTAAGAATGCTACAATTGCATCCATCCAGCTTAGTCCCATATCCACACACATTGCTTCGTGCTCTACGATCGGTGGTTTAATGCTCGGGCCCAGCAGGTATTCGATTCAAACTACTAACCATACAATCTATTTATAGGCTAAACAAACAATCTAAACACAAAGAAAAAACACACATCAGCAAACCAAAACCAAATCGAACTTTTTCTTCCAGGAGGTTCTTCAACCTTCATTCTTGACTTTGCAGCCTCCAAATACACAGTGATGGACAATGGTAAAGGTTCTGGTGAAGGCTCTACTCTTGCTCTGAATCAAGCTTACTTTCAACACCCCTCCTTAAGCTTGATTCTCCACTTTGCTTCATTCTGCGCATTGCTTTCAATCTAACAAACGAATCTTGCTTGAGGAGCTTGGTAAAGATGTCCGCTTTCTGGTCATATGTTCTGCAAGAAATAAGCTCCACTTCTTTGCTCTTCACATGTTGTCTGAGGAAATGATATCGAGTATCGATGTGCTTACTTCTTTCATGAAATACTGGATTCTTTGCTAGAGCAATTGCTGACCGATTGTCGACGTAGACTTCTATGGGATTATTTTACGGAAATCCCAAATGTTTCAACACATTCCTGATCCATATACAATGGCAGATAGCTGAGCCGGCAGCAACATACTTAGCTTCACAAGATGACAAGGTTACAATAGCTTGCTTCTTTGATGGCCATGTAAAAAGCTGTATCTCCCATGAAAAATGTAAATCTAGTTGTGTTTTTTCTTTCATCCAAGTCTCTTCTCCAGTCGCTATCTAAATAGCCAATAAGTCTGAAGTCTTGACACTTTGTATAGAATAGTCCATCATCGATGGTATCTTTAATGTAACAGAGTATTCTTTTTGCTGCATTTAGATAAGAGTGGTCAGGGGTCTCCATGTACCTGCTGACAAGCCCAACTCCTTAAAGTATATTCGGCCTAGTACATGTTAGGTATCTCAAGCTTCCTATCAAACTTTTGAAATATGTAGGATCAACATCTCTTTGCTCATTCTTTTTTAACTCCAATCCTATTTCAACAGGTGTTGTGACAGAGTTACAGTTCTCCATGCCAAATCTCTTGAGAATATCCTTTGCATAATTACTTTGGGAGATGAAGATTCCATCGTTGCTTTGAACTACTTCGATGCCAAGAAAATGACACATTAATCCAATATCTTTCATTTCAAACTCTCGGACCATATTCTTCTTGAAGGATTCAAACATTGTTGAATGATTCCTGGTGAATATCAAATCATCAACGTAGAGGCATGCATACAACAAGCTTCCATCAACTTATTTCTTCAAATGGAGTGCATGCTCGTAGGGACACTTCTCAAATCCATTCTCTTGGAAATAATCATCAATCCTTATGTTCCATGCATGAGGAGTTTGCTTTAATTCGTACAAGGCCTTCTTAAGCATGTACATCTTGTTTTCTTGGTCTTTCTTCATATATCCGAGTGGTTTTCTTCTTCAAGAAATCCATTTAGAAATGCTGACTTGATATCTAGTTAGTAAATTTTCTAACTATTCTGTGTTGCTAATGATATTAACAACCTAATAGACTCTAATTTGGGAACAGGGGCAGAGAGTTCTCCATAGTCAATTCCTTCTTTACTTGTAGCCTTTTGCAATAAGTCTTGCGTTGTATCTTTAAACTTCTCCTTGACCATTAGTCTTGTAGATCCATTTCACTCCAATACTTTTGTGGCCCTTCGGGAGAGTACTTAGCTCCCAAGTCTTGTTCTTCTTAATGGATTTGATTTCTTCATCCATCGCAATCTTCCATTTATCTTCATTGTTAGCTTCCTCAAAGCTAACTGGATCATTGCTCATCAATATACAAAATAGATTGGCATCTTCATCTATTATTTATGTATTTTCATACAGATCTTGTAGATTGCGAATCCTTCTAGGCCTCATGTTTGAAATTTCTCGTTGTATTGGTGATTGAGTTTCATTCCTCTATGGTGAAGGAAAAACACGAGGAGATATCTCTTGCTCTCTGGGTGATGGTGGCTCCTTAGCTATTTCTCTTTTCTGATCTGATTCTTTTTCTTCAATTATTAGCTCCGCATTTGAGGAAGATTTAGACTAGTTCCATTTCCAAGACTCATTTTCTTCAAAGATGACATCCGGGTTGAAAAACATCTTCTTTGTGATAGGATTGAATAATTTATATCCCATTGTACTGTCACCAAATCCAACAAGGATACACTTCTCTCCTTTATATTCAAGCTTTATTCTCTATGCTTCTGGGATCTTGGTATAGGCAATGCTGCCAAAGATTCTGAGATGACTCACACTTGGCTTGTAAGTGCTCCATGCTTCATGCGGTGTCTTCATTGTTAAGGATTTTGTGGAACATTTATTCAACAAATAGACTGCACACGAAACTGTCTTAGCTAAAAAAATCTTGGGTTTATTCTTGTCTCGTAACATGCTTCTAACAATGTCCAGGATCGTGCGATACTTTCATTCAGCTACTCCATTCAATTCGGGATTATAAGCTGGCAAACTGTCGCTTGATTCCTTGCTGCATAAGAAATTCTTCAAACTTATCCGTTTTATATTCTCCACTTTGATTTGATCGTAATGTCTGGATATAATAACTAATTTGCTTCTCCACAAGAGTTTGGAATTCTTTAAACTTTTCAAACACTTTTGACTTCCTTTTAAGGAAATATACCCAATTGTCTTCTTGCTGTAATCATCAATCAAAGTGAGGAAGAATCTGTTCTGTCCATTTGATATTGGTTTCAATGGACCACACACGTTTATGTGAACTAGTTCGAGTGGCTTGGTTGCTCTCCAATTTGCTTTCTTTCTGAAGTTGTTATTGCATTGCTTGCTAATAATATAGGTTTCACACATCTTAGTTGGTTGGTGAATGTTGGGCACTTTTTTCACCATGTTCTTGGTTCCCAATTGCTTCAAGCTTTCAAAGTTGAGATGTCCGAATCTGATATGCCACATCCAGTCTTTGTCATTTATCATCACACTTACACACTTTGGTGTGTCATGGTGAATTGTAAGAGAAAACATTTTGTTCTTCACCATCTTTGCTCGAGTAACTAGCTTCCCTCGAGTGTCTAGAATTGTGAGCAACATATCTTTCAGGCTAATTTGATAGCCTCTTTCAAGGAGTTGTCCAAGACTCAATATGTTGGTCTTCATGTTTGGAACATAATAGACATTGGAGATAAAAACATGATCTCCATTCTTCCTCTTGATCAAACTATCACCTCTTCCTCGAACTGGGACTTTGGAGAAGTCGCCGAGTGATATTTCTCTATGAACTTTCTCGTCAAGCTCAGTGAATAAGCTTTTTCTACTAGTCATATGATTACTAGCTCCAGAGTCCAAGAACCAAACATCTTCTTTGTGATCGATTTCATTGTACGCCATTGGGCGCAATGAATCTTTGTTAATTGACTCTTTCTTTGCATAGTTAGTTCTTTCACTAACTTCATTGAATGATTGCTTACTTTTGCACTCGTTATTGTAGTGACCAAACTTGTGGCAATGGTAACATTAGACATTACTTTTATCAAAATTCTGACGATTATTGTAATCGTCTATTCTTCCTGGTCCTTTTCCTTCGAGACATAGCTTTGATGTCCTCGTCCACCTTGAGATGAACCTCTTTCTCTTCTTTCTTTGGAATAAGAATTTCCAGAACTTCTTCCACGATAGGCTTGACCATGTCCACGTTCTCTTTGCGATGTCCCCTTTGCTCGGATCTCTCTCCGGTGAGGGACAACTTTGACTGTAGAGCTTGTATCAAATCTTTGTCTTAATTTCTTTTCATCACTTTCTGCTCATGGGTTTATAGTAAACCCACAAGTTCTTTTATGGAAACAGCCTTTAGGTCTTTGGTTTTTTCAAGAGCAACAACAATATAATCAAATTTTGGATCCAAGGATCGTAAAATTTTCTCTAATATTCTTATATCAGTAAGAGCTTCTCCATTCCGCTTTAATTCATTTGCAACCACCATTACTCTTGAATAGTATTCAGAAATAGATTCTGAAGACTTCATGCATAGAGATTCAAATTCACTTCATAGAGTTTGGAGGCGAATTCTCTTTACTTTATCGACACCTTTATGAGTCACGTGGAGAGTTTCCTAGATTTCTTTTGTTGTTTTGGAGGAGGCGATGATCTCGAATTTGGATGCATCAAGACCTTGATATAGGATTGATTTTGCTTTGCAATCCTTCGTTCGGGTCAAAGAATTGTTGGGTAAGGCACCTTCTTCTACTTTTGAGGTGGGTTCTATATATCCGTCTTCCACAACGTCCATGACGTCTTGAGCACCTAGCAGTACTTTCATTTGGATGCACCAGTTTTCGTAGTTGTCCTTTCTAAGCTTTAAAATGAGGGCTTGCGTGCTTTTATTGGCCATTGGTTGATTTTAATATTCAATTTTTTTTTTTTAAATTTTTAGAACATAATTTACAAATTCTGACTGTACAGAAGTGTCCGGAATATTTCAAATAACTAGAAAGCACTATTGGATCATCCAAATCAAACTTCGGATGATTTAGATCAAACCAAAACAATTTTGGTCAGTTCAGATCTATTGAATCTGTGACTTGCAAAGCACCAAATAATTTGTTCTGAACTCTGGTACGATGACGTCAGCAACGGTGATGATGACGTCAACAACAGTCATCTTCTCTGGCAGAGTTGACATTTTTTGGGCAAACTATGACCAACCCGTATAGCTTTGTTTAGCTCCATTTTTGAAGAGCCTTTTTCTGAATCGATTGTCTCGATGGGGGCTACACATTGGTATGATTGAAAGTTGATTTCGACAATTTTGAAAATTTCAGATTCTAAAATTTGTTTTATTTCACAATTTATTTTTGCAAAATTCAACCAATTCTTTGCTCTTCTGGCTCTGATACCACTTGTTGGTGGGAGTGCGGTATAAATCACTTGTTGTAATTCACAAAGAGAGGATTAACACTAAACCAAACTTAATTTAAGTTCACTCAAATATTTTAGAAAAACACAAACAAAGCATATATTACAAATCACTCTCTCGATTTTTTTTTCTCTCTCTCTCTCTCTCTCTCTCTCTCTCATTTTTCTTTCCCACATACTCTTATCAAACTACTAACCATACAATCTATTTATAGGTTAAACAAACAATCTAAACACAAAGAAAAACACACATCTGCAAACCAAAACGAAATTGAACTCCTCTTTCCAAGAGGTTCTTCAACCTTCATTCTTGACTTTGCAGCCTCCAAATACATAGTGCTAGATAGTGGTGAAGGTTTTGGTGAATGCTCTGCTCTTGCTTTGAATCAAGCTTACTTTCAACAGAAATTACATCATTAATTCCCTAATTTGAAGAAAGTGTTATTTTGATGGAATTGGAGTGGAGCAGCCACTATTGTGTGGCTGATGGGTCTCATTTCCAGGCCTATTTTAATAATTCAAATTGTTCACTTTTTATGGTACATCGAGTAAAATATATCTATTAAAAATTAAGTTGATCGGATATTGATAGTCATTTTTCACTAATTGCTTTTGTATATATAAAAAATAAATAGCAAATGTAATGCAATTCAATTAAAGGCTTATCGATATTCAATCAACTTGATTTTTCGCAAGTATATTATACTCAATATGCCTTAAAAAGTTTGTTTGAAGTATTGAAACAGTGGTTGTTGTGCCTCTACACAACAGCCACCCCAATTCCTGTTTTAATCGTTGGGGTTTTATTTTTAATAATTTGAACCTTATACTTAAATTTTATTACAATATTTTCTTACCATGGGAAAAAAATAAGTTCCTAAGCGTCTACAAAATAAATACAAAGGCACACACACAAAAGAGAAACAATAATTTTTAGAATGGTTTGGCATAGGAAAATCCACTATGATAATAGAGAATACAATGGTGAGAACAAAAATATCCAAAATACAATAACAGATAATACAATGGTGAGAACAAAAATATTCAAAATTTGACACTAATACATTAGACTTTACTCGAGTAACTAAGCTCCTGAGTCCCAAGCAGGACCGACCTTGGCCCAAGGTGAGCAAGGCTACAGCCTTGGGCCACCAAATTCTGACAAAATGGAAGGGCCCAAAATATTGGAGTGATTCTATTTGCACTCGAAACATTATCTAATACGCTAAATTTAGAATATTAAATTACTTAGAGCATGTTTGATTGAGTGGATTAGAGCATGAGATTAGGATTATTAATCCGTGGGCCCAATTATCCTATGTTTGTTTTAACATTTTGATTTAGGATTATTAATCCAATGGATAATTAATCCAACAAATTTGTAGGATTATTAGTAATGGGGTAGGGGTGGGATTATTAATCCAATGGATATTAATCCAATTGGATAGTGAATACCACACTAGAATTATTAATACTTCACTATTAATCTTGTGAATCAAACATGACCTTAGGGTATAAATTACTCTGAATGTACCTTATGTTTTTTTTATAAATTATCCTTTAAAATAGAATCATAATTTGTGGTACACCCAAATCATTCATTTATTTAGTTTTACCCTTGTTCTTGTCCTTCTGCAGAAAACTTTGTATTTTGCGTCTCCAATTGCATAAAAATTTTCACACTTATCTATCATCCGACGTTAGGTATTTAATGTATTGACAAACCATCTGTTAATATTTGTGCCTAACTTCACTGATATAGTTATTTTGTTGATTTGTCCTTGTTATAAGCTGTGTATACGAACCTCAAAGTTGTCAATCTGCATTAACTGCGTGATATTCTACCTTGACGATCAGCTAGTAGATTTTTCTTCTTATATACTTTTCTGGTGAAGATTTCATATTAACCAATAAAATTTCTATGAGATGTAATTTAATAATTGAAGATAGGTATTCCAAAATGATTTGCAAAAATCAATGTAATAATGCTTTTTTTTGGTGGGGTGAATTAGAAGTTTGGAGTGAGGAAGAAGATAAATAGAAATAAATTGAAACTTAATAAAGAAGATGAAGAAACTTGAATTAGAGTGTACCATGAAAAAAAAAAAAAAAAAAATTATTTTAAGATTTAATGCATATTGTCTTTATTAATAAATTTACATTATGGAATTATAAAAATTAAAATTTAAAAATTTTACTTAGACTTGCTGAGTTACTATTTAGGTGCAAATATAATCACCCAAAATATTGTTAGTTCATGTAATATTAATAACGCAAAATTAAAGCCAAACCCAATATTCTTGGAGGATTCTATTTACACCCAAAAAAATGTTTAAGTGAGTTTAATTTTTAGTACATCCAATTAAATTATTTAGGATTATGATTTATTTTTAGCACACACTATTTTTTCCCCCTAATTACCCTTTCGAGGTACACTCAAATAAAACAAATTAAAAAATTTAAATTACTTTTGAAAAACAATTCTTTTGTTTACGTACATACACAGAACACGATTAGAAAATCTAGCACGGGCAAAGGCAGCACCCCCGAAGGGAGACGACAAAGGACAAGGATAACGACAAAGGAGGATGATGAATATTCAACTTGTTTTTTTGTCATTATCATTCAAACTTTTAAAACTGAACAAAGTGAATTTGTTAGGACTTTCAGAACCGAACAAATTTATTATTTTGTTCGGTTGTACACTGTTGAACAAAGTGAAATTATTTGGTTCTAAAAGTTTGAACAATAATAATGAAAAATAGGCTAAATATTCACTCTTATGTAAAAAAAACACAGAAATCAATAATTGTGTTTTGATATTTGATTGAATACTTACCTCATCTATGATGGGCTGCTTTAAAAAACTGTTTTTTATTGCTCTTATTCATTATTTGATTTTGTTCAAACTTTCTTCTCTTTACTAGTAACAATATAATAATAATAATAATAATAATAATAATAATAATAATAATAATAATAATGATGTTGATGATAATGATGAGTTTTGATGAGGTGGATTGAAGTTTTGGAGTGAGAGAAAAAGAAGAAGAGAAAATAATTGAAACTTTAGAAAAAAGATGAAGATATTTAAATACGAAGAATAAGTATAATTGACTAAGGTATATCATGAGAAAAAAACAATATTTTATTTTAATGTTTAATATGTGTTGTTCTTATTAGTAAATTCACATTAGGGTATAATAGAAATTAAAATTTTAAAATTTAAGTGAGACTTATTAAGATAATTTTAGATTCAAATAGAACAACTCAATATTCTCTGATTTAATCATTTTTGGATTCAATTAGAAACTCAACATTCTTTGATTTAATAATAGAACACAATAGGCCCATTGCAAACTTGATCCATTACATTTTATAATTAATGAGAGCACAAAAGGCCCATTACAACAGAACACAAAAGATTCATTACAATTTTTACAAATTTATTTTTTGTGCCCCAATTACTTTTTAAAATTCATTGCTTTATTTATTTTTATTTTTTTAGGACTTTGCCTATTAATCTATTATCTCTCTCTCTCTCTCTGGCATATTGATTTCATTGCTCTTTTTTGATTTGAGAACTTTGATTAATTTTGATTTATGCCTAAAATCTAATTTCAGTGCTCTAATTTTTTAATTTAAGTTTTTTGGGTGTTCTTTGGATTGTGAGTTGAATTTTTGTTGAGCTTCAAATAACCTATATGGGTTGAATTTCTCTTCAATTTGAATTGATTTTATTACAATCATGGTTCCTACAAAATATATTTTGGGATGTGAAAAGCAAAAAAGAAGCAAAAAGTAATAAAATTAATTCAATCTTAAACAAGAGCCCTTGATAAGTTTTTTAGTCACAAGAAACAAATAAAAAGTTCAAATTCAGTTGATATTGAAGATTATATTAATGAAGAATTTGAAGATTTTGTAAGTGAAATATATCAAAATGAAAAATTTAGTCAATGATTAAACAACCCCATTTTAAAAGTTCGTTTTGTATCCCGAAAAACGCTAGCCAGCCTTGTCCCAAGTCCTATGGCTTTCTCGCTCACTAGTATTTTTACATCTTATACCTCTTACATCTCTGTATCACACCCTTCGGCACCTTCTTTGCTTTTACAACACCCCTTGGCTTCCTTTTGTTCGCTCATTGGAGAGATACATTTTCTTTGCCTTGTAGAGTCCCCCCCCCCTCTCTCTCTCTCTCTCTCTCTCTCTCTCTCTCTCTCTCTCTCTCTCTCTCTCTCTCTCTCGTGAGACTTTATTCTATCACAACTTATTTTCTCTCAGTGAACTAATTTATAGAAGTGTAAGGTAGTGTAAACACATAATGTCAATACACCGGTCAAACTATTCATTTGGTGGCTACTTGACAATTACTTTGTGTGTGAACATGTTAAAAAATGATGATTTTTAGATAACTTTAATTTGAAATTAAAGTGGGACTCAGCCGCTAGTTGAGGTGGGTCTAAGTGGTTTTGTATTATCTTAAGTGAGAAGATTGCAATACAAAAATAATGAGTCGAAACCATTGAGTTGTGAATGCGAATTGTTTCATAAAGTGAGCATCAATAAAGTTGGTTTTAGATTTGCACTTAGTCTTGGTTTAGACTGGGCCTAGACTTGTATTTGTGCATGTGCTAGGTTTGGTCTTAGACTGGGATTTGGACCTAGTCTTGAGCTTTGGGCTTAGTTTGTGCATGTGTTTGAGATTGGGCTTGGATCAGATTGTGACCCAACACCCATATCTATTTTACAACCCATCTAGTTTAATTCTCAAAACTTATACATTATATACACATCGTGATTTATATAATCATTTTAGAGTTTTAAATCTTTGTAACTCTAGCCCTAATGGCTAGAGTTGATGACATTTGATGACCCTATTGATGTTAGCCTTCATGGCTAAGACTCTTCCCTACTAGCATAAATAGAAGCCTTTCTGCTTCAACTTAATAGGTTGTTTTTAGAGAGGTTTTATGATGGAAAATGAGATGGTGTTTTGAGATAAAAAGTTGGAGATGTTTTTTACATCAAAGAAAAATTTTCTTATCTTCTTTTGTTAGCTTCTTCTTTGGTTCTTGTTAAAGAGAGCGCATCTATTGTTAAGTTCACCGAAGCTATTCAGAAGGTACTTCTGTATTAGCTGGTTTCAACCATTGTATCCTAGGAGACAAACATCGGCATGCCTCCAGCATCTATCAGGAGGCGATGAATCTGTTTTAAAGAAACTGTCTAGTGCAGGATTCAGTTTGCTTCTTTTCTTATCACTTGTTCTTAAATTCGATGAGTTCTAATCTTTTATTAGTTTGTTCTATTAATAATGTAATCTAATTCATTTCGGTATTTTTAGTTGTGTGGTTTATTCTGTATTTCATCATTTTAATAAAAAATTATTTTGTTATTTCTATTTAATTTGTTTTATATATTTTCCTGTGTTATTATGAAAAAAAAATACCAACACAACATTTATTCTTTCACACACAATAGACGTGACTGTCATGCAGTTTTGTCAAACCATTAACATTTGAGATATAAAAAGACTATGCGTGAAACTAAAATGGTCAAAGTGGAATTCAAAAGAAATAATAAGGATTACTTGTGTAATTTATTCATTACATCAATAGTGCTATAGTTTCTTATAAATTTCATTTTAGCCCTTAAATTTTGTATATGTTCATTTTTTATTCAAAATTATAATAGTAAGTAATGAAGGGTTTACATTAAAACAAAACTAAAAGAGTAAGGTAAATTTTCAAATTAAAACTACAAGGATTAAAGTGAAATTTTGATCAAATAGAGGGATCAACAATCTCTTTTGTTGCTCAAATAAATTGTCACCATTCCAAAATCTAGATGGGAGGGTGATGTCCACAAGTTTTGTTTTGATGATTCGAATCGTTCATTTTGTAAGATTTTTCATGTATATATCCATGAGAAAATTAGATCGAATAATCGTAGCCTTCAATTTATCACGTTTGTCTTAAAAATGTGAAACATGTTCTTAAGATAGGCCATTCATTTTTTTTAATAACAAATTTGATAAATTGACCATGTTACGATTATTCAATCGACTTAATTTTTTTCCTTTTTTTATTTTTTATAAATCATATACATTAAGAGCTTTACAACGTCAATGTTTCAGATTATCAAAATCGACCATGCGGTGGACTCCAAGTGCCCTGACTGTAGCTCGCTTTCTCGTGTTTCGAGGAAGGGTTTAGTCTCCTCGGATAAGATAACCCTACAGTTTGGACTCTCGTAATTCTGAATCTAGTTTCACAAGTGCAATGTGAAATAGAGTAAACAAAAAAGAGTCCAAATTCGGCAAATATTAGAAAATCCATTAATCATCAGAGATGCTAAAAATGGACTGTATTATCAGATTTTAAAGTCGCCATCTAAATATTTTTTGAGAAATTTAGAAAACCCATGACTCATGTCAAAGGCCACTTGTTTGTCATAACCAAAGTGTCTTGGCTCGAGAACTTGGGTATAAGAGGGGAATGTCATGAATTGAGCATCATACTCATCTGATCAAAGATTGGCCTCTACTAATCATGATGTGATTTTTATGTACATTATATGCTCTTGTTCTGATTATTTATACTAACATTACTATGTGAGGCATACAAGTATAGATTACTTCGCTTGCTTTGGAAATGACTTAATTTTATGTGATTTTTGAAAGGGTTTTTGAGTGTATATAACTCAAAAGGAAAGTAATGAGCTCATACACTCATACATACGTTTGATCAAAATCATTCCCAATGCAAGTAAAATAACCTTCATTCATCGGCATTCAAACAGTTTATTTCGAGTAAGCACGTAGCCTCATTGTATGATGCTAAGCATGGCAACAAGTACATACATGAATATGCTAAAGCCAAAAATGCTCACCACATACTCCGAGGTAAGCCAAAGAAAAAGAAAATGATTAGAAAAAATGCATGACCCTAACAATGCACATTTTAACATGCCATATGGATTAAATTAAAGCATACGGTAACGTATGTATTTAAGTAAGTAAAAAAAAAGACAATGATATTCAAAATGATGAACTGAACCTTGTTTATGCAAAAATGAATATAAAGCATGGCAATGATATGAAACAAAAATATGATGCTACCACGGTAAGCATACAAATAAAAGGGAGAAAGAAATGGAAGTTGGAAGACATATAAATATTACAAGGTTACCCTCGTATAAGAGGGTCCGAATGAATGTCCTATCTAACTAATTATTATAACACCAAATGAATGAAGTAATTAATTAATTATTACAAATTCGAATGAAAGCAACTAATTAATTATAAATGAATCTAAAAGTTACTAATCTAATGGACTCGAACGGGGGACGAGGAACCACATGTGCGCAACCGAGAACATCCTCCAGAACCCTCTTTGTTTGCTGCCCTTCCCTATCATGAAGATGATCAAAAGAGGAGTAGATTCGATTCTCAATTCATCGATCATTGCAAATTTGTTGCATGATGATCTTAGAAGCGATAGACAAACAATTTTATTACCTCATGGAAGGGGGTAGACTTGCCTCATGAATCATCGACATTACTGAAAATAGTATGCGATAATTCTAGAAGAAACAGGTTCAGTATAACGTCCGACTGAACCTGACCAATTTTATTATCTTTTTACCTTTTTTACTTTAATTTTATTAGCTCTTTTTACATTGCCTTTCCATTTCCTTATCTTTTCTTCATTTTGTCCAAAAGTGATGATTATGTCCACTAAGTCCACAAGCAATAAAGAGTAGCAAGCATGACTTAACCCGGAAATGAGCTTTTCAAACCCTTTTCTATGGGGAGAAACTACAAAGGAAGAATCAAACCAATTTACAAGCGATAATGAATTCGGAGTCAAACCCAAAATGAGTGATAATGACTAGTCAAACCTAAAAAGTGTGATAATGACTCCAAATCCAAACTCGATAATGGACTATAATGACTGTTTCCTTTATAATTTGCAAGGGTCTAACTAGAAAATTAGTCCCTTAAAAGTAAATTGTCACGACCCAAACCCACCCCTGTAGGTTTAGCACCGTAACTAGCCAGTAATCTGTGGATTACCAAAGGCCTCTGAACAGATTAGCAAATAATAAGGGGCTACAGAAGCAATAATACAAAATAAACAAGGTCCAATGAGTTGTGATAACGTACATAGGACAGAACAATTCAAAACTTATTTATATATACATAAACATGCCAGTCCAGATACACAATATTTACAAGGTATTTACAGAATGTACATCCTAAGACCTGACTTTATAGAGCATACACAAAGACTAGCATGAATACAAAAACAACCATGGCTTTAGGCTTCGTTTGGAACCTCCTCGGGAGGCACAACAGTTAGCTGACAAAAACAAAACAAAAGGCAGTCAACTCTGGCCCTGGTCATGTGCCGGCTCACCTACATACATAATATACACTGTGAGCGAAAGCCCAGTGAATAATAATAGAGTAAAGGGTTTCAATGAATGAGTTCGTATAGATTCAGAAATCATAATTCAGATTTGTATCAAATTCATCATTTGTCCAGATCATATATAGGCAGAAATCATAAGTCATGATTAAGTTTACGTGATACATCCATTAGCATTAACAGAATAGAATAGAACAGAACGTATACACGTGAGGTTACGAATAACCAGTACCATAAAGGAACCTCCAGATCCAGGCAAGAGAACAGAAGCTGAGACCCCGTGACAGGGCCTCCGGTATGGGTAACAGAGTGTAGATAGAAACAAGTTCCATAAAGGAACCTCCGATACCGTTCCACCACTACAACAAGCTATCCACTGAGCCTAGAATAACCCACTGCACACCCCACCATTTGATGATGCTGGACCATATTCTCCAAACGAACGAACAGTGAAGCATTATGTGGTTAAGTGATTCCTCCCCCGAATTACACAAAGCACAAACAAAACCAACATTTGTGGTTAAGTGATTCCTTCCCTGAGTTACATAAAGCACAAACAACTCCACATTTGTAGCACCAAGCATCAATATAATTATATCAAAATTATGAGATTTACTGTATCACTTTGTCGTTCCAAATTGATAGTCCTTTTGAAAATTTAAACTTTTAAGGAGACATAATCATTACATTCAAATTTTAAAGGATAAAATTTCAAAAATGCCCTTCTCTTTTTATATTTTTAAATTTGTTTAAAATTATTTATAAGGGACAATTTTGGAAACTTCTAAATTTAAAATTTTGACTTTTCGAAAGTAGACATGTATTTTGGGATAACAAAAAATAAGATAATAATGGACCAATAAAATGAGATGGAGGGAGTATCTTCCAACCTTAAGAAAGGTCAACATAATTTACTCCATTTATTTATTTATTTATTATTTTTTAAGATTGCAGTGAAAGCTTTGATTTTGGTACCCTATACTATAAACTAGGAAATAGATAACAATAGATTGATATAATAAGATAAGATTGGATTCTTAATCTAGATGAATTAATTTACTTTTCCTCCAAAATAGCATAAGCTTATTATATAACACATTACCATATTTTATTATGTTATGCTTACCATTTTATTCTTAACGGATTTCATTATAAAATGTGGTGATGTGTTATATAATTCCCAGTGCCAATTTAGTTGGGATCGGATGGTTAGATTATGATATTATGTGCATTTCTTTCTCTATATTGATGTAATTTCCATATGCATGCATGTTTTTTCTATCAATAAAGTTTCTAGTTTCTTTTATGTTTTTAATGTAATATTGTTAATTAGACTAATACAAATAGCAAAATAAAATGATATAATGGTCCCTATCTAAAAGAAAAAGAAAAAGATGATATAACGGTAATTTTAATATTACTCAATCTTTCCATCTTAGGGTCAAAGTAAAAAAACAAATAAATAAATAAAAAGAAAAGAAAAGAAAAACCCTTAGGCTTGGAAAAATTTACTTTTTGGTAAGGTCAAAAGAAGGGCATTCTAGCAAAAATAATTCTAGCAAGAAGTATGAAATTCATTTTCAAGAAACTCGTTGCGTTGGCTTCTAATTTGACTTCTTGAAAGTTCTTCATTTAATTGAGGGAAATTCTCCGGCACCATATACAACTTATCACAAAAATATGTAATTTTATCATAAAATTTCGTAACATCAATTACAAAATGTGTAATTTTACCCCAAATTAACAAGAGAAAAAAAATCGTAACCAAGTCAATTTTTGCAATAGCAACCAAAAATTTTGGACATTTTTATCATGCTAATTTGTGACCAAGTTACGCATTTTGTGATTAATTTAACCAAATTTTATAGTAAAATTATACATTTTTGTAGCAGGTTACATATGATATACACTCCTAAAGGGGTGCACACCAGAGCATTTCAAATTTAAATGAAAATTTTGTATTCTTCATACTATATCTTATTATATGTAATAAATTTCCATAATATCCCTAATATTATTATTGTTTGTTTCAATGTTTCAAATATATGTACATATATGATCAGATTTTTGTAAAAATATATTTTATCTGATATATCTTAGACTTTTTGCTCTAGATTAAAATACATTTATTAATTAATATTTATATATATGTATGTAAATATAAAAAGACGTTCTGATCAAGTTTGATTTTCATTGTGGATCAGATCCGCCGTGACCAAAGGCAAGCAGGGTGGCGTCATGGGCCTCCAATTTTATTTTTGTTTATTTTTTTTATTTTTTCCAAATTTTAGGGCCTAAAAAAAATTGTAATAGGTGTTCTTAGGCCCAAAAATAACGGCACTACTAACCAATCTAACCTCACAATTAAAAATAAAAGTTCATACAAATTATATGTAACCTTAATTACTAATTTTGCTCATAAAAATATCGGAAGAGAAATATTTAATTGATATTTTACTATAATTGGTTTAATTTTTATTTGGTATATAATTTATATTTTGTTAGATTTTTTTCTTCATCTCTTTTTGTTTTTATTTTATTTTTTTAAAAACAAATTACGTGATATTTTTACTTATTATAAATTAATTTGCTAATTTATAAAGTAACAAGACCCTATTTTTATATTTTTAAGTTTTGCAATGATTTTTTAATCTCTGCAAATAAATTTAAATATATAATTGTAGTAATTATATATATAAGGATATTGAGTGTAGGTACTAGTTTAAAAAAAAATTATAGGTGCTTACCATTTTATACACAAATGTTTATTTATTTATTTTGGTGATTATGTATATAATAATACTTTATACTTTTAAAAATTAATTCAAAAAAATATATTTATGGATCACATTCATTTTAGGTATGACTCACATTATAATAATTTTGAATATATATTATACACATTTTCAAAGTAAAATTTTGAATAAATGATATTTTTTTTAAATAAAAGGTCCCAATTATCAGACGTCACCTAAGACCCTGAACATCTCAAGTTCGGCCTTGTTGTAGATGTTAGAATTCGATTACCAATCTTGTATACCCCACAAATAGGGGTGTAAAATTGGCCCACGAGCCTGTGGCCTGCCCGAAACCCCTTACGGCCTTGTTAGGCCCGAGCCCAAACCTAGTCCGGGATCCTGGACATGAGTTGTTTGTTTTACAGTCCAGCATGGCCCATGACCTGGCCTATCAGCCCGTTCTAAGCCTACTCAAGGCCCAGCTTGAGACACAATGTCATTTTTTGTGGAAAAAAAAAATTTGGTGAAAAAAATATAAAAAATGGTTAGGCCTGTGATATCCCAAATCTTGGACTTGACCAGTATTGCATAGTAAGATCGTTTGTTTTACTTTCAACGCTTTGATTATCATATTGAGTTGTTGAGATTTCTTTTCTCCTTTTATTTAACCTCTCTTAAAATCTTCGGGTTAAAATTTTGAGTTTTGAGCGTTGGAACTTGTTTTGGGATGCAAAATCAATTTCTAGGTTTTCTGGGTAAAAACACTGTCACGACCCAAACCCGCCCCTGTAGGTTTAGCGTTATAACTGGTCAGTAATCCTTAGATTACCCAAGGTCTCTGAACAAAATATCATATGATTAGGGGTTGTGGAAGCAATTATATAAAACATACATAATCCATTGAGCTATGCAGACATACATGGAACAGATGATCTTAACTTTATAAGTATACATATGATGTCATGATGATATAGTATATACACGTCATCCCATGTATATATATATATATATAAACAGAAACTTGTTCATAAATCAAGAGAGACAAGGTCTTAAACATTCACAAAACATGGACACAAGACTCGACTTAATCCGGAACCTCCTCGGGAGGTACAAAAGGGTGGTTGACAAACACAAAACTCTTCAGGCATCATCTTAAGCCTAGTGCGCCTGCTCAACTATATATATAATAATAAATAATGAGCGAAAGCCCAGTGAATAATAACAGAGTAAATGGTTAAATGAATGATGTCCCAAAATCAATTCAGAAACCAGAGTTCATATCGAAGACAGATTTATATTCGTATTCTTGTTCAGAACATATACAGAATTTAGAGTTCACGCTTATTCTTACATAATACATCCGTTAGTGCTAACAGATCACATATAAAGCATCAAGGGTCATACTTTTCAGTTCCATATAGAAACCTTCGGCCGGGTACGAATAACTTGTCAGTTTCTTAAAGGAACCTCCAGACCGGGTACGAAAAACTTGTCAGTTCCACAAAGGAACCTCCGGCTGAGTACAGATAACTTTTCAGCTCCACAAAGGAGCCTCCAGACTGGGAACAGATAACACCCTTGAGCCATGGAATTGTTGCCACGAATACTTTTCAAAATATGGACAATAATTCATTTATATAAAACATAGCATTTTAGAAAACTGATCATTTCATATCATCAGAAAATAATTAAAGTCAAACATAACTTTACAGAGTTATTACTCACAGATAATAGATGGCTCCAAGTAAACAAACAGAATAGGCAATTCAAATATCTTGTGGCGCGTGACCTACACAGGTACATAATGAATACATACTGAATTACATACCTGAAAAACATTAACTTGGTTTTCTCTTATCTTGGTGTGTTTCTACATTTATCCTCATTATTGTGCCTTAATCTTGGCCTAGGAATGCCTAGGATGGAATAAGAATGCAAAAATGCATTTAAAAAGACTTGGTAAAAAATGCTAGAAACAGGGATCTCACTCGAGCGAAACTTTCTACGCTCGAGCGGACATGCAAAATGTGAATGGTCACTTAAGCGCAAGACCTGTCACTTGAGCGGTCTGTAAACTTTTGCAAAAGTGCTGGTTGCTTGATTTTTTCGCTCGATGCTCGCTCGACGCTCACTCGAGTGCCCTCACTCAAGCATGAGAGATATGCCCTTGCTCGAGCACAACTTTTATTACTCGAGTGGCTTGCAAAACATAAGAACTTCTAGGAGAATGTATTTCACGCTCGATCGTATTTTTGGTCGCTCGAGCAGAAATGCACGCACTCAGAGTGGTCGCTCGAGCGTAAGAGCAGAATTCTGGAATTTTTAAATTTGCTTCCAAGCTCAAAACTCAATTTCAAAACCTTCAAAACACATCATTTTAGACCAAAACTTAGTAAAACATTGAGAAACTCATAGTACATGATGAATTGCAAACTATTTTACAAAATAAAGCCTAAAAGCTATGCCAATTGTAGTAAACAAAACTTGAAAGTTAGATCACATAACTTGCATGTAATGTCATGAATTCCAACCTTCCAAAACATGATCAAATGTGTCATTAAGCAAAAAAAACAAGTTGAATTCTCTGAACAAAGCTAAGATATGAACATGCATGTGAGGATTCTCGTAAAAAGAACTTCAAAACTTCATGATATGCACATGCATGTATGATTTGAGTTACAATTCTTTAATCCTAGCTCATTCTCATGCTAGTTTACCTTCTTTACTTTAATTCTTACAAAAACTAACTCAATTACACAATTAAGGATTAGATTTCTTACCTAGGCTTGTCAAGATGAGAGCTAGATGCTTAATTCTCGAGTTTCTAAGCCAAACTTCCAAGTTCTCTTAATTTCTTCAATCCTCTAGTTGAATCCAATCTTTCTTCTCTCTCTCTCTCTCTCTCTCTCTCTCTCTCTCTCTCTCTCACTCACATTGAGCTTAAAAGATGAGGGAATGAGGGTGTAAATTGTGTATAAGAGATGTTGAGGGGTGGCCTTATATAGGTTTGTTTAAGAAATTAATTAAACTTGCATTAATCTAAGCAGTGACCACAATTTATTCTAATTAATTCGTTCCGAACTGAATTTCAATTAAACCTACCATGAAATTCTAAAAATCCCAAATAACATATAAATCAATTCAATTTGTGAATCGGATGTCGATAAGGCTTTCAATTCGCAAACCGAAACAGAAATATGAACAGATCTTTCTACGTTAAATAGATATAAACACATATAAGGTAACACATGAGGCAAGATTTCATTTTAATTACTTATTAGGCATAATTAAGAATGGATTAACATTAATCAGAGGTCGGGGTTGTTATAGCCTTCCCCCCTTAAAGAGTTTGGTCCTCCAAACTTGAGTTACCTTCATTCTGGAAGAATATTGTGTCCAAAGGAAACAGTTCAGGGTATCTTTTCATTATATCTTCCTCTGTTTCCCAAGTTGCATAGGTTCCTCCATGATTCTGCCAATCGACTTTCACTAATGGAATTTCTTTCTTTCTCAATTTCTTGATTCTTCGGTTAACAATCTGTATTGGCCTCTCTTCGTACGTATAGTCATCTTTCAGAAGCACATGAGTCGATTCAATCACATGGAGCGGATCTCGTAAGTAGTTTTGAAGCATTGAAACATGAAAAACGTTGTGCATGTTTTCCATCACCGGAGGTAAGGCTACTCAATATGTTACTGAATTGATCTTCTCAAGAATTCCATATGGCCCGATGTGTCTCGGTGCCAACTTGCCTTTTACCCTAAACCACATTTGCCCTTTCATAGGAGTTACTTTTATGAACACATGATCCCCGACTTCATATTCTCTTTCTCTTCTTCGGACATTAGCATAACTCTTTTGAAGGCTTTGTGCAGTTTTCAATCTCTGTTGAATTAATTTCACATTTTTAGTTGTTTCTTGTACAGTTCGGGTCCCAACAATGGTTTGTCACCTACCTCATCCCAACAGATAGGAGATCAGCATTTCCTTCCATACAGAGCTTCATAAGGAGCCATTCTAATACTTGAATGATAGCTGTTATTGTATACAAACTCGGCTAAAGGAAGGTAAATCTCCCAATTCCCTTGGCAGTCTAACACACACATCTGTAACATATCTTCCAAAGTCTGATTGGTTTTTTCGGATTGACTGTATGTTTGTAGGTGGTAAGCACTACTCATCCGTAGTTCAGTTTCCAAAGCCTTTTGCAAACTCTTCCAAAACCTTGATGTGAACTTTGAATCTCTGTTAGATACAATGGATACTAGCATACCATGTAATCTCACAATTTCATTCACATAAATGTTAGCCAATCTATCCGCATTATATATAGATTTAACAGGCAAAAGTGAGCAGATTTAGTTAAATGGTCAACAATGACCCAAATAGAATCCATACCTCGGGAAGAACGAGGCAATCCCGTGATGAAGTCCGTGGTAATATGCTCTCATTTCCATTCCGGTATTGGAAGCGGTTGTAACAAACCAGCGGGTCGTTGATGTTTGACTTTAACTTGTTGGTAGTGTAAACATCTAGCCACAAAATCCGCAATAGACTTTTTCATTCCCGGCCACTAGAAATTCTGTTTCAAGTCATGATACATTTTTGTGTTTCCCAAGTGCATGGAAAATTTCGAATTGTGAGCCTTAGTCATGATGCGTTTCCTCAAGTCAAAATAATTTGGCACACAAAGGCGACCCTGAAATTTTAACACATTGTTCTCAAGTACAAATCCTGGCCTCAGTTTTGAGTCAAATTCTTTCACAATCTTTTTCAAGAACTCATCTTCAAGTTGTTTCTCTCTAATTTCTTTGATGATTGCGGGCTGGGCAGAGATAGCAGCTAATATTCCACCTTGTTCTTGCAATACAACTTTAATCTCATTCTTTTCTAAGTCACATAGCAATTCTTTTTGACTGGTGAGCAAACATGTCAAATTTCCTATTGACTTTCGGCTCAAGGCATCTGTCACAGTATTAGCTTTTCCCGGATGATACAAAATCTGCAAATCATAGTCTTTGGGTGAAGAAGTATTTGAGGCTTTTAAGGTCTGTGTGCATTTCACAAGTCACACCATACAAATAATGTCGCCAAATTTTCAAAGCAAACACCGCAGCTGCTAGTTCAAGATCTTGAGTCAGGTAATTCTTTTCATGAGGACGGAGTTGCCGAGAGGCATAAGCAATTACTTTCCCATTTTGCATTAGCATACAACCCAAACCTTTGTAGGAGGCATCACTGTAAATCTAAAACCCATCAGTTCCGTTAGGTAGGGTCAGAATTGGTGCAGTTACTAGTCTAGTTTTCAATTCTTGAAAGGTAGACTCTCTTTGATCATTCCAATCAAATGAGGCATTTTTTTGGGTTAACTGAGTTAATGGCATAGCAAGTTTTGAAAAGTCTTTCACAAACCTTCTATAGTATCTTGTAAGTCCTAGAAAACTTCTAACTTCTGACACATTTGTCAGTTTAGGCCAGTCCACAATAGCTTCAATTTTCTACGGATCCACCGATATGCCATCTCTCAGAATTTGTAAGGCAATTCTCAGATAATTTTCATATTCCTCCTTGCTTTTGGAATAAATCAGTATATCATCAATAAAAACAACAATGAATTCATCAAGGAATTGTTTAAAAACCCTGTTCATTAGGTCCATAAAAGCTGCGGGTGCATTGGTTAGTCCAAATGGCATAACTAAAAATTCATAATGCCCATATCTGGTCCGAAAAGCAGTTTTCTCAACATCTTCTTCCTTGACTTTTAACTGGTGATATCCGGATCTAAGGTCAATTTTAGAAAACATTTGGGCTCCCTGGAGTTGGTCGAATAAATCATCTATTTGGGGTAGTGGGTATTTATTATTCACGGTCACTTTATTCAATTTGCGATAGTCTATATATAACCTCAAAGACCCATTATTCTTCTTCACAAATAAGACTGGAGCACCCTAAAGTGATGTACTTGGGCGGATAAATTTCTTGTCTAAGAGTTCTTGGAGTTAAACTTTCAACTCTTTGAGTTTAGAAGTTGACATTCTATAGGAGGTCTTGGAAATAGGTTGTGCTCCAGGTACTACATCAATCGTAAACTCAATTTCCCTATCAATTAAGTCCCCGGGCAGGTCATTAGGAAATATATCAGGAAAGTCACAAACCACAGGAATAGTTTCCATACTGGTAATCAATACACAACACAAGTAGCCTCGACAACCTTTTCTCAACAATTTCATGGCTTTCATAAATGAAATCAAGTACGGTGAAGGGACCACCCCATTTCTAGTAAAAAGAAATTCAGGCATACTAGGTGGTCTAAACATGACGGTTTTATTCACACAATCAATAGTGGCACAATATTTTGTCAACCAATCCATGCCCAATATACAATCAAAGTGATCAATGCTCAAAGGCAGTAAATCAACGTATAATGTCATATCACCAATTATAAGATCACATGCCGGATAAATATAAGCACATATCATAGAACCCCCAGAAGGTGTAGACATAGTTAGCAAATAATTCATAGGTTCCAATGGTCTAGTTAATTTTCGAGAAAAAACATGTGATACAAATGAATGCATAGAACTAGAATCAATCAGTACATAGGCATTCTGAGCACAGATAGGGATTATACCTGACACCACTGACTTAGTATTCTGTACATCGCCAGGCACTAGTGCAAACACTCTTCCTTGCCTTAGCATTTCATCCTCGGTATTACCCTTGGCATTTGTTCTTGTATTTACCCTTGTTACAGGAATAAATTCGGCTGAACTTGTTACCGAATGGTTAGCATTGTCAAACCTCATTGGACAGTCTCTAATCACGTGACCGGTCTTGCCACACTGGAAACATGCACCCGATGTGCAATGACACGTGCCTTTATGTTTCCTTCCACATTCTGAACAGGTTGGTGTAGACCCACTGCTTTGGCTTGAACTGCTTGAAGATCCGGTATTTTGGTTTTTGTTCGAAAAAAATGAACGGCCTTTCCGAAAATTGGGTTCGGACCTTTTTCTTCTCCATTCTATTATTGGTGCCTTGGCTTGTCTTATTGCTGCTAGGATGGCTTCCACCATTATTGCTCTGTCTAAAACTTCTACATAAGTAGGCAATTTCAGGACGCCTACTCGGTCAAACACTTCTAAATCCAAACCGCCTTCAAATTTCTGTGCCTTCTTGTAATCAATATCCACCATATGTGGAGCAAAATGAGCCAATTTAGTAAACTTGACCTCATACTTAGCCACAGACATCCTGCTCTCTGTGTCGCGGAGCAAGGAAACACTTCAAATAATTTTTTCATTTCAAGCAACCATGTTTCTCCCTTTAAAGGTTCAATACCAGAGGGGTTATTGCCTTTGTTGCTATATTATTGCTTCAGTTAGAGCTGCGAGCATTTGCTCCATTCGGCTCATTCGAGCCTCTGACGATTCAGCTGTACTGTCACTTCTTGTATTTTCTATTGCTATAGGTAAGCAGAACACTTATGACCATAGGCAAATAGTTCATTTCACAATGTTTACAGATCATTCAATTCTATCTCAAGTATTCATGGTCAATTTTAACTCTCTCATATACAGAAATCAGTATTCACACTCACACATGCAGATGAGATGCCCCTATGCTTACTAGGACACCCTATAGCTCATATGGACTTGTGTGTGCGGTATAATATGTGCTCTGATACCACTCTGTCACGACCCAAACCTGCCCCTATAGGTTTGGCGTCGTAACTGGCCAGTAATCCTTAGATTACCCAAGGCCAATGAACAGAATATCATATGATTAGGGGTTGCAGAAGCAAATATATAAAACATACATAGTCTATCGAGCTGTGCAGATACACATAGAACAAATGATCTTAACTTTATAAGCATACATATGACGTCATGATGATATAGTATTTTTATGTCATCCCATGTATACATATATAAACAGAAACTTGTTCGTAAACCAAGAGAGACAAGGTCTTAAACATTCACAAAACATGGCCACAAGACTTGAATTAATCCGGAACCTCCTCAGGAGGCACAAAAGGATGGCTGACAAACACAAAACTCTTCAGGCATCATCTTAAGCCCAGTGAATAATAACAGAGTAAAGGATTAAATAAATGATGTCCCAAAATCAAATCAGAAACCAGAGTTCATATCGAAGACAGATTCACATTTGTATTCTTGTTCAGAACATATACAGAATTTAGAGTTCACGCTTATTCTTACCTAATACATCCGTTAGCACTAACGGATCGTATACAAAGCATCAAGGGTCATACTTGTCAGTTCCATACAGGAACCTCCGGCCGGGTACGGATAACTTGTTAGTTTCTTAAAAGAACCTCCAGACCGGGTACAAAAAACTTGTCAGTTCCACAAAGGAACCTTTGGATTGGGAACGGATAACACCCTTGAGCCATGGAATTGTTGCCATGAATACTTTTCAAAATATAGACAATCATTCATTTGTATAAAACATAGCATTTCAGAAAACTGATCATTTCATATCATCAGAAAATAATTAAAGTCAAATATAACTTTACAGAGTTATTACTCACAGATAATAGATGGCTCCAAATAAACGAACAGAATAGGCAATTCAAATATCTTGTGGCGCGTGACCTACACAGGTACATAACGAATACATACTGAATTACATACCCGGAAAACATTAACTTGGTTCTTTCTTATCTTGGTGTGTTTCTACATTTATTCTCATTATTATGCCTTAATCTTGGCCTAGGAATGTCTAGGATGGAATGAGAATGCAAAAATGCATTTGAAAACACTTGGTTAAAAATGCTGGAAACAAGGGTCTCGCTCGATCGCAACTTCCTATGCTCAAGCGGACATACAGAATGTCAATGGTCGTGTGGACTCACCTTTTTTCGCGCCCCCTTTCGAAAGGTTTGGAAAGAAAGGCCTCACAGTTTGGACTCCCTCGGTTCTGAATCTAATCTCACAAGTGCAATGTGAAACTGATAAACACCAAAGAGTCCAAATTTGGCAAATTGTTTTGGAAAATTGATTTTGAATCAAAAATGTCAAAATTGGACTGCTTTGCCAGATACAGAGTCACCACCTAAATATTTTTTTTTGAAAAAATTTAGAAACCCATGACTCGTGCCAAAGGCCACATGTTCGTCATCACCAAAGTTGCCTCGGCTAGGGAACTTAGGTACGAGAGGAGAAGGTCATGAATTGAGCTCCCTCGCTCACCTGATCAAAGATCGGGCTCTACTAATCATGATATGATTTTTTTATAAACATTATGTGTTCTTGTTCCGATTATTGGGCTAGCTTTACTATGTGACGCGCACAAGCAAATATAGACTAGTTTGCTCAATTTGGAACAATTCAACTAATGTTTGTTTGCGAAAATGGTTTGAATTTGCCATATCAAGCGAGCTTAAAAGTTTGCGAATTTGCCACCAAACATAGTGGGCTTAAAACATGATTTGCCACTCAACAAAGTGGGCTTAAAACTTACATTCGTTGAATCGTTCTAATCCACACAACAAGCCTTCATCCACTAGCATTCATGCAGTTAAGCATTTAAGCAGATAGCCTCATGGCAAGCATGCTAATCATGGCCACATTCACACTTATGCAAGTACGCTAAAGCATAAAAACTCACCTAGTACTCCGAGCTAAGAAAACATGAGTTTAGAAAAACATGCATGATTCGTAACTACATAAGATGCCTAATGTAACACATGTAATATGCAATTAACAGGCTCGACTACTAATATGGCATATGGACTGATTTGAACAACATGCAATTAAACATGTATTCAAATAAGTATATTGAAATGACAATGCAGTTTGAATGATGCGCCAAGCCTCGGTGCATGCAATACAAATGAATGGATGTAAGCATAAGGTATGCTAATTGAAATATGTCCCTAATCTAACCATCGAAAGCGATTAAATAAAAGGGAGAAAGACGTGGGGTTGGAAAACATACACATACGCACGCACACTTATTACAACATTACAGCCTCGCGAAGGAGGGTTCGAATGAATAAGTGCTAAGTTAATCTAAGCTAATCTAATTATGCTAATTAGACTAATTATTACAAACCAAATGTATAACTAGTTAAGCTAATTACTACTTATTGCAACACTTTAACTAACTAGCAAACTAATTAATTAATTTATAACACAAATGCGCACGAACTAAGCATTTAAGATATTAAACTATGCTGCCATTGTTCTGCCTCGGGAAGTGGAAGATGCACATGCTCGGTGTGGACTCGCCTTTTTCCGCGCCCTGCCTTTCGAAAAGGGTTTGAAAATAAGGCCTCATAGTTTGGACTCTTGCGGTTCTGAATCTAGTCTCACAAGTGCAATGTAAAACTGATAAACACCAAAGAGTCCAAATCTGGCAAACCTTTTTGAAAAATCGATTTCAAATCAAATAGTGCCAAAATTGGACTGCTTTGCTAGATACAGAGTCGCCACCTAAATATTTTATTTTGGAAAAATTTAGGAAACCCTGACTCGTGCCAAAGGCCACGTGTTTGTCATCACCAAAGTTGCCTCGGCTCAGGAACTTAGGTACAAGAGGGAAAGGTCATGAAATGAGCACCCCCGCTCGTCCGATCAAAGGATCGGCCTCTACTAATCATGATATGATGTTTTATAAACATTATTTGTTTTTATTCCGGTTAGTGAACTAGCTTTACTTTGTGACGCACACAAGCAAGTATAGATTAGTCGTAAGATTTAGAACAATTCAACTCATGTTTGTCTTTGAAAATGGTTTGAATTTACTACCCTCAAGTGGGCTTAAAAATGCAGATTTGCCACCAAACATAGTGGGCTTAAAACAAGATTTTCCATAACAAAGGGGGCTTAAAACGTACATTTGTTGAATCGTTCCAATTCAAGCAACAAGCCTTCATTCGCAGGTATTCATGCAACTTAGCAAGTAAGCACATAGCCTCATGGCAAGCATTCGAAACATGACAATATGGCAATCACACTCATGCAAGTATGATAAAGCATAAAACTTACCGAATATTCCAAGCCAAAATAGAAACTAGTTAGAAAGATGCATGATTCTAACTATATAAGATGCCTAATGCAACACATGCAATATACAATTAATAGGTTCGACTACTAATATGGCTTATGATTCAATTTGAACAACATGCGATTTAAACACATATTCAAAGAAGATATTGAAATGGCAATGCAGTTTGAATGATGCACCGAGCCTCGGTGCATGTAAGACAAATGAATGGATGCAAACATGCAAGCATAAATTACGCTAATTGAAACATGCCCCTAATCTAACCATCAAAAGTGATTAAATAAAAGGGAGAAAGACGTGAGGTTGGAAGACATACACACACGCACACACACTTATTACAACATTACGCCCTCGTGAAGGAGGGTCCGAATGAATAAGCGCTAACTAACTAGCTACACTATTTAAACTAAACAATACAACACTTGAAATGAATTAACTAACTATTCTAAGCTAATTAATTATTACAAACCGAAATCGAATAACTAGTTACACTAACTAATTAATTACAACACTTGAATTAACTAGCTATTTTAAGCTAACTAAAGCAATTAAATAATTAACTATCTAAACTAATTAAATAGTTACAATATTTGCATGAATTAGCTACCCCTAATCAGCTAAGCAAAGTAACTAAATGGCCTTGGGGGCGAGGGACATATGCATGCTCGGTTGGTTTCCACCCGAAAATGCCATTGCCTCACTGCTGTAAGACTCTGTTTGCACACTTGAACACCAAATAAGCTACCAACTTCCAGAACACCTCTGCTCCCCCTTTCCATCACAATGAGCAATTTTCTTCATTGATGGGTGGTCAACTACTAATGGTGGCCGTCGGCTATTGCTGGTGGCCAGTCGGCTACCCCTGTCCAGAACTTCCCTTTTTGCTGCAACAGAGAGCAAACAGAGGCAAAGTAGTGTATTCTCAAGGAGTGTTTGTACTGCTACCCTCCTTATTATCACTCAAGCTCAAAGGAGTGTAACTCTTGGCCCTCAAACCATCAACCAAGAAATTTCCATGCATGATGGCTAAGGAACCAAGTTTGTACAAACTTAATGAATGCAAAACAAGGCCAAAAAGCCCACCACCCTATCATGCATGATCAAGGTTGATGGTGACCAAGGAAAGTGGCACATTTCATCACTTTTAGTATGAAATGTCCTATTTTTCTCATGTTCGAATTAACGTCCGATTCAAACACATGCAATGCAACACGAAAGTTGCTTATCTTGCCTCTTTTACTTGCTCATTTTGTTTACTCATTTTACATTACCGATTCATTTTTTAATAGATTAAGTCCAAAAGTGAGTGTCCTCTAACGAAAAGAGGGCTTAAACCAAAGGTGCCTAGGGCATGAAAGAGACCTCATGCCGTTGGTAATGAACCCCCAAAGTGATTAAGCCATTAAGCATAAATGACTCAATTTCACACTTAAGCAAACAAGGGGTTTAAAACCACTTTCAAAGAAAACAAAAGGGTGAAGACTTGAGCGAGATTGTAGAGATTAAAGTGCTGAAATTAAGTGCAAAACAACACTACATGCTATCAACTCAAACCAATGATGAATAAAGCACTAAAACATCAAGCTAGTGAAGGAAATTACACTACAACCGTGCCATACAAGGCTCAAATGACTTAACCAGCCCAAAACAGAGCTAAAATAGGTCAAAACAGAAGCAAAAAACATGCTAGACTAGAGCTAGGTTAAGCTAGAAAAATATCATAACATGTGAAGCTAACTAGACATGCAAACAAGACACAATGAGGGGAGGCTAACCCCTTTTGGACTTCAAAAGTTGATTTTTACCACTGAAAAACCTCTGAGATTTAGTGGTTAGAAGGCTCAAAAAAGTTGATTTGAAAGTGAGGAAAAATAGCACAAAAAGCTGAACAAGCAAATGAGCCAAAAGGGTGGACAACCCCCTAACTCAAAAAGGCTCAAACCATCATTTTTAGGTCACAAAAACAAAGTTTTTTACACTTCAAAAATAGCCTTAACACAGTTGAAAAGGATAGGAAAGTAAGTACGGACAATAAGCTTAAAATAAGATAAGTGCTCCACCTTTGAAACAAAGCACAATTTAGGCACAAATCCAAGCTCAAACCTCTTTCCAAAGCTCAAACAAGACTCCAAGGGATCTCAGCTCAATGGTGGTCAAGTTTGGTTAAGGGTTGGTGTGCAAAAGTGTGGAGGAACTAGACAATCAAGCACAAAATATCAAGTGAGAGAGAGAAAGCTAGAGAGAGAGAGAGAGATTTTTGGTTTAAAACCTTCTAACCCTCAAAAATGGGGGAGGAATCCCCCTATTTATAAAAAATAAGTCTTGAGCTTGTGAACATCTCACCATACACGTGTATGAAGATACAGCTCAGTTAGCAACAGCTGGCAACAAATATCTAGAAAATGATACCAATGGCCATCGGCCATCACTGGTAGCCGACAAACACAAGCCATGGCCAACAGATTCCAGGGCTGGCCGACAGGTCACCCTCTCTTCCAGGCTAGAGGCAACAAGCTCCTGGTCCAAAAACATGTACAAAATAGATAAGGTTTAGAGACTCAAAGACAAGGTGTTCCGCCGAGGACTTCGGGCGCTCAAAACGAACACAAACAAGGACAATCATCGAGTGCACAAACGATGACGTCCAAGTCTTGAAGACGGTAAAAAATGGGGAGTCTACAGTTGCCCCTCTTTGATAGAACTCGGAAGTCATGAAACGACGGGAGTGAATGTCAGAGTCCAGAGACGACCTATTTTTGACAAGGCCGAAGACTTGGACAAACAAACAAACAAAACAAAGAACGGTTGGGCCCGCAGGCTGCCTACGTATCCCTTTGCAAGGAATCAAATCAGTGTAGTTCTGGGGCAAAATGCAAATGATATGCACAATGCAAGAATATAACTTATGATCTTGCAATGAGGTTGTAATGGAACATCTAGATGCACGTGATATGCAAAGAAATGCCACATTTAAATTGAAACAAGATACAGGAAACTCAAACATGAAAAGAAGTAAGTAAACATGAACCAAACCACATTTCATGTAGAAAAGACATAAGAAAATTATGCAAACTTAACTACGCATCACGCAGGAAAGGCAAAGAATAACACAATCACAGACGCACCCGAGGCGTCAAACAAGATTCTAATGCGTTGCACGCGGAATGAGAGAGGGACACCGAGACACACCCAAATGTTTTAAACCAAAGTGTCCTAACGCGTCGC
Source organism: Camellia sinensis (assembly GCF_055761805.1). NCBI lineage: Eukaryota > Viridiplantae > Streptophyta > Magnoliopsida > Ericales > Theaceae > Camellia > Camellia sinensis. Next base: position 23,650,498 of record NC_138964.1, on the reverse strand, counting down.
ACGCGAGAGGAAAGAGGTGATGAGAACATCGGGACTCGCCCAAATGTCTCTAAACCGAAGCGTCCTAACGCGTCGCACGCGAGAGGAGAAGGGGTAATGAGAACATTGGGGCCCAAATACTTCTAACCGAAGGGAGTGGTGTAAACACCGGGGCACACCCGAATGCTTTTAACCAAAAGAAGTGGTGATAAACATCGGAACGCGTCCGCATGTTTTTAACCAAAAACAAGGAGGTGGTGATAAACATCGGAACACATTCGCATGTTTTTAACCAAAATAAGGAGTGGTGATAAACATCGGAACACGTCTGCATGTTTTTAACCAAAACAGGGGGTGGTGGTAAACATCGGAACACGTCCGCATGTTTTTAACCAAAACAAGGGGGTGGTGATAAACATCGGAACACATCCGCATGTTTTTAACCAAAACGAGGAGTGGTGATAAACATTGGAACACGTCCACATGTTTTTAATCAAAACAAGGTGTTCGAAGGATATGAATGATCACACCTGGAGCTCTTTTGAATGAACCATACATACAATATTGTACTTGCTTGAGAAAGAGACCTAACAGTTACAACATAGTAAGAGTGCATGCATTTTCTATGCAAGACGAATAACCATGACACAATGTTAGAGACATGTTTTATGCAAAATATACGAGAAACAAAACAAAAGCATATTCTATGCAACGAGAACCGGAGCATGTTCTATGCAACATCGGAATGCATATTTAATGCAACAGTACAAAATTCATGTTCTATGCACGATCAGTAGTACAAAATGCATATTCTATGCAAGATTAGGAAATGCACATCTTATGCAACATAGGAAAGCATATTCTATGCAAATGGGAAATAGAAGCATGCTCTATGCAAATGCAAGAAGTACACATTTTGTGAAAGATCACATGTGAAATGCACATTCCATGCAACGACAAAGAGATGCACGTTCTATGCAATAACAAAAGTGTGTTTGATAAAACCGACTTAGACGCAACTTCCGAGTTACCTCTCAAAAGAGTTGCAATATGTTTTAAAAGGATACACCTCATTGATGTTGATTAGTGATGAATTGTGCACCGAAGACACGGTTCGGAGCTTCCGTAGAGACAATTTGAGCTTAAAAGTGAACCTTTCTTGCACTTTCTCAAGAACTGAGGACACAAAACAGCAGAAAGACCCAATGTAGGAGCACTGGGAACTTTTCGGCCACAAGGGGAGGTCGCCGGCCACCTGTCGGCCACACCTGAAGGTTGTCGGCCACCAATGGTGGCTGTCAGCCACCAGTAGTGGCCGGTCGGCCACCGATGACAATTTCGGGCCATTTCGATCTTTTTACGTCGGGTCTTTAAATACACACTCTCAAACTTCATTTCCACACACCCCTATTGCCGAAAATCCTCCTTTTCACTCTCTAGACATTTTTTCCCTCTAGATCCACGCTTTATATGCGTTTTCCAACGCCCCACGAACGTTTGATTCGCTAAAACCTCTTGATTTCCTTCATTTTGAACTGATTGGAATTTGTTTTCAGTGCTTTTTCTTGGAGTTTCACCATTTGAGGCTTGTTCCCCCCGAGTTCTTCTTGGGTTTAGTAACCTTTTCTGGGCTTTAACTTTTTCTTCCCTTTTTCTCTCTCCTAGGGTTGAATTTTGTTGACTTTTGGCATTCTCCACCCATTTTGCTCATTTTCACCCACTTTCTCACCTTCTTTCCAAATGGCATACGACATTCCCCATGATGGAGCTTCTCTAGGGATGGCGGCAGATCCCGAGCATGTACCATTACCACCCAGGGTTCGACCATTAGACCCGGAGACATATCACCCTAAGGTGCATGTGCTACCGCCCGATACTATTCGTCATTTCAGAGGTTTTGCACGAGGCGTGCTAGAGGATTTCATGTTACGAGAGCCGGAGTCTCATTTATCCTACAGCGCCACCGAGGTCTACACTGTCTTCTTACATTTTGCGTAATGTTCCTTGCATTTCTTGCATAGATAACGCTTACGCTGTCTTTCATCTGTTTATCTCAAACACATTCTTGCACTGTATTTCTTACACTACCTTCTCAAACATATTCTGATTACGGGAGGACTCACACTCCATCAGAGGACACGAGGCCACATCTGCGAGGGAGTGGTATATGGACCTCCTCGTTGGCGTCCGCCAAATTGTCGATGAAGCTGGATTCGGTTTATTCTGCATGGGACTATCACGTCTCATAGCAAGCAGGCCTTTACTTGGCGCACTAGTAGAGAGGTAGTGGGACACCACCAACTCTTTTCAGTTCTCTATCGCGGGGGACATGATGATGACTCCCTGTGACTTTGCTATGCTCACCAACATCGAGGTAGGGGGTCGGTCGATCCCTTATGATACAGACATGGGTGAGTGGAAGGCCGCCTAGATCCACCTGCTAGGGGCACGCCCACCTCTCTTTCGATCAGGGATGATTCGATATACTTGGTTTATGGATCATTTTAGAGGGACAGATCTAGAGACCCTAGAGGAGATCAAGCAGTATGCCCAAGGCTTCTTGATGTTCCTCTTTGGCACCACTTTGTTCACCAACAGGGTGAACACTGTCGGGCTATATCTCTTGAGTGCCTTGGTGGACTTGTCTCGAGTCCGGCTTTACGACTGGGGCAGTGTTGGCCTCGTTACCTTATACGGCTGCATGAGCTCGACATCCCGCAGGAGTGGGAACAGAGTTAGCGACTACTGGAGAGCCTTGGAGGTATGCTTAGTTCCCCCTTTACATTTCCTGTCGTGCTTTCTGCTTTACACTTTTTGTACTCTGCACACACATAATCGGATCTCTTCTTTGCATTTGTACTTTCTGTACGCTGCACTATACACTTTGCTTTCTGTATCCTCCCTGTATTCTGCATTCTCTGCACATTGCACACATATTTTGCTTTCCGCATTACCTATGTTTATCTGTTGTATACTCACTGTCGCCCTTTTACTTTTTGCAGCTATGGGTATATGCATATTTTCCGACCCTCGCCCTAGAGACGGAGGTGGAGATGCCTCCTGTTGTACCTTACTCTCATCGATATGACGACAGGTTCGTGAGGAGGACTAGGGAGACATTCTCACTCTTCTGCCGATATTTTGACATGGTGACTGGAGTGGAGGTAACTCAAAACTCACAGTTATTTCTCCTTTACTTTAACTCTGATTCATATTACATATCTAATGGCAACTAACAATTTATGTATTTGCTATCTGTAGATCTCGTGGTAGCCCTGGGCAACGATGCTTGAGGGTGTTAAGTACTAGTTTGTTAGCGCTTGGGGTGCTTCCCATTACCGGCTTGTACTTGAGGGACCGGTAGGTCGAGCCTAGTTCTTAGGTGAGCGCTTCCTACACCAGACCTTGGGTTTACCGTTGCAGGCGGTTCCCATGCTACCTCTACCATCCATACGGGCTACAGAGATTCTCTCCTGCTAGGAGGCGATCGACTTTACACGAAGTGTGGATGCTGACTACTTTCTTGGAGAGGGGGACTATGCGACATATATCCAGATGCATCTCATGACTCCCTTGACGGGTACTCGTGCTCGTGCAGGGAGAGCAGCAGATGCCCCTTCGACGAGCAGGGCTCGAGCGCCGAGGGACTGGGCTAGAGGGGTGTCCTCCGTCAGATAGGGCTTCAGTAGGCCTGCGTTTTCGACCAAGTTGACATGTTGGTGACACACTGGAGAGGCCTATCAGATTCCTATTGAGCCTGCACCAGCCGGGCACAGATACGTCGCAACGCCTGATTCACCTTCGGTATGCACTGTAGTTCTCATTTTTTCCATTCTCGCTCAAATACTCAGATATTCATTCCTTCCGAATATTGATCATTCCCGATACGTTTGCAGGCATCCGCAGGGTGTGTCGAAGGATTGATCGAGCTAGCAGCTTCTTTCGAGAGCATGATATTGAGGAGAGAGGCACTGCTCGGCTTCTACAGCATTCATGTACCTTCTTCAGTTTTCTTACATTCCAGTCATCAAATTTCTGCTGACACACTGAAACTAACATTTCAACTGAACACTTTCCCATACTGCACTGATGCACTGCATTTATAGATCACATCTGACACACTGCACTCACACACTGTATTTGACCTATGCATCACATCTGATATACCTGTTGTTACTAATATGAACTATCCTTTCATGTTTCACCGTACCGATGGGACTAGCAGCACCTGCAGCACCAACACCAGCAGTGCCCCTTTTGGCGGCAAGGAGAAAAGAGAGACAGGCTCTGGCACGTGGCCAAGGGAGACGTCATGGTTGAGATTAGAGGAGCCCTTCAGAGGCTATCATGAGCGATGATGACGATAAGACCAGTGAGACCGAGGAGGCTGTGGGTCAGCACGCCGAGTCATCCGAGAGCGGAGACGATGATGCTGGCTCGGGTTCTGCTAGTGGAGATGATACTGAGCCAGGCTCTGAGGTAGAAAGCGGTGATGGCTCTGGTTCAGATTCTAGTTCAGAGGGAGGTACATACAACAGCGCTGACGAAGACAGCTCTGAGTCCGTGCTTAGGAAAAGGACGAAAAGGGCCTCTCGAGAGTGAGATAGCTGGCTCTGATTCGTATGTTTTTGCTTAGTTTCTTTTTGCTAGAAGTGTTAGCACATTGTACATTTTAGACAGTTTTATTTTCTTTAAAAACTTGTACTCTTTCGTAAAAAGTAACCGTGATTGGAATGAAAACCAGTTTTTTGTATGAAAAAGTGTTGTATTTTGCATTCTGAGCATCACAAAAGCACCACATTGCATAAAAACAAGATTAATGGAAATTGAACATCGTATTGGCACAACCTTCTTAATTAGGTAATGAACCGACTAACACTTAACAAACAGAGTAAAACAACTCGATGAACAATTAATAATAACAACTCGACAATCAAAACAATACAACTCCATAAGCAAAACAAATACAACTCGATAAGCAAATTGAAACAAAACAGCTCAACAAAACTAACCAAAACAAGACAACACAACACGGAAAGAGCAGAACAAAACACAGGTTCTTAGTACTCTCGACATACAAATTGACCAGAGGACAAACCAGGAGGCCATCGGCCATGAATAGAGGCTGTCGTCCATGAACAAAGGTTGTCAGCCACAAAAAGTGGCCGTTGGCTATCACTACTAGACGGTCGGCAATCAGTGTGAGGGACCTCCAAATGGTTGCCACCTGTCTTCCACCTAGTGCCTTATTTTCTACAAAAGCTGGGACTTCGTAATTTCTTTATTCCAGCTCTGTTTTTGCCATAAATGGAGCCATTCTTTACCGAAAAACTTTCAAATTGGATTGCAACTTTAGATGGCTCAGAAAAAGTGAATTTTCGGGGTTTTGGGATAAATGCACTATTCCCGTTGAGTCGCTATCCATTGTGTTTTTTGTTCCTTCAGGCCGCGGCTAGGTGTTGGAACCCAATCACACATGTTTTCAGCTTTGGGAGACAAGAGATATGTCCAACAATTGAAGAATTCCAAGTTTTGATGGAATCCCGTCGTGACAAGAAAATCTTGCCTCAGTCCCGTTTTGGTCACATCCAAGCTTTAGGACGGATGTGTGGGCTTACTCTGCATGAGGCTCGATCTTTAGTCCACAACGGAGAGCTGGATGTTCCTAGTCTCGTTCATCGATTTTCTGACGCCAGTGACCACGATGACCATCTTCGGCAGAGTTTTCGACAACATGCCCTCTGTTTGTGTATGTTGGCTCATTTTCTTCTTGCCCCAAGTTTCGGAGGGTCTACCATTCGCTTGATCGAAGTGGCCCAAGGCTTGAAAGAGGGCAAAAGCTGCATTGGCTTAGCACTGGCCGAGACTTTGATAGGCTTGGATGCTTTCCATTGGCGAGAGACAAACAAATTTGCGGGAAGTCCACTACTTTTGTAGGTAATGTTTTCCACCCTTCTCATATGTGTTTCTCACATCTTTTGACACTCAAGCTCTGTTTTTCTCTCAAAACCTTTTCTCACTTTTTCCTCTCAACGCACATCTCTCTATTCTTTAATCTCTCTTATTTTTCATCCCTCCCCAGATATGGCTCACGGATAGGTTGAAAGTGGTGGACTCTTGCCCTGCATATTCAGTTCAAGGCTATTTCTTTCCCCAATGGCTAGTTGATTTCCCGAACGAAGGGTGGTGGTGCCATTGGATGTGTAACAGGTCCGCTACTGACATTACTTGGCGTTGCCCCTGGTTTGATCTACTCGAGATGAGCTACAACATGGCTCGACAACCTGGCATTCAGCTGGTTGGCTTGACACACTGTGTATTCTACTTTCTGTTCTGGTTCAGGCGTCAGTTTGGACACGACCAAACTTGCCCAGAAGAGGGGATAGAGTACCCGACTTCATTTCCAATCCGAGGTTCACAGTTGGCTCGATACCCCAATGCTTGGAGAACAAGGGAACTTCTGACTCCTGCTCCCAATTTCAGTTGCACCATTTCTGGTGAATTCTTGACTTGGCTTGAAGATGAGGCGCAAACCAGGCCCGCTTTAGCATCTGAAGCTTCCACAAGTTCAGAGAGGGGACGCAGGAACACCTGATTCACTCATGCCCCAAGTTTATTACTTTGATCTGTATTTTCAAGTTTTCCTTTTGAACGTAATAAAAAGCAACTTTGATTTGTATCGAGAGTTGGAGAACTCTGTATTGAAATCGATGAAATTTGAGTTATGGGTACTGAAAATTTTCCTTTTGGTCAAAAAATGGTCTAAGTTGTAAAAAGATTAACTTTTACAAAATCAACTTTTATTAAAACTTTTCAAAACCATTTTCGATAAGGATCACAACTGGACACACCTGGAATCTATCCTCGAGATATACAACCCCGAATCCAGAAATGGAAAATTTCCCTTTGTCTGAATAGCATTGCACTGCACTGCACTGTAACCAGCTCTCATAGTGAAGATCACAACCAAACTCTTGAGATACAGAAAAGACAAAGATGACCTGAACAATCTCATGGACATGACAGCTGAATTGGAAGTGTTTACGGCTAAGCTTTAGAAAGAAGTTGCCTATGTATCCCGAAGATGGGAATCAAGCTTTCCGTAGTTCGGTTCAGGTTCACTCGTGTATTAACACTCTCCTTTTGCGCTCTAACTTTTGCCAAGGCCGCCCTTTCTGAGTTTTCAACCTTCCAAGCTCAGTTTTTCTTATTTCAAATTTTTTGTGCTCTAACTTTTGCCTAGGTCGCCCTTTCAGGTTTTTGGCCTAGCAAGCCACTCAAGGATAGTATTTCTTCAACTTGTCCATATTGATTGGCTGGGAGAATTCGAGGCTATCTAGGTCTATAAGAATCACAGCTCCACCCAACCAAATTGATTTGATGTTGTAAGGACCAGTCCAATTAGGTTTGAACTGGCCCCTAGGGTCATGGATGTGAGCTTGGTTGTCTTTCAGCACCAAATCCCCTTCCTTAAGATTTCGAGACTTAACTTTCTTGTTAAAAGCCCTGAAAATCCTACGTTGATAACCGTGAACATGGTACAGTGCTTTCAGTCTCCTCTCATCAAACAGCATTAGTTCTTCGAACTTGTTCTGCTGTCAATCCACTTTTGCTATCTGGCACTTAGCCATAGCCCACAGCGACGGAACTTTTATTTCAATTGGCAGAACAACTTCCATCCCATAAACCAGAGAATACAGAGTTGCCCCGGTAGATGTCCAAATTGAAGTTCTGTAGCCCTAGAGAGCAAATGGCAATTTGTCTGGCCAGTCCCTGTAAGTCTCAACCATTTTTCTGCAAAATGTGCTTGATGTTCTTGTTGGCGGCCTCAACAGCGCCACTGGTTTGCAGCTGATATATGGATGACTTATGAAAAGCCACATTATATTTCTCTAACAAGTCGATCACTTCACTCTTAAAATGGGAGCCATTGTCTGAAATGATCTCATTCGGGATTCCATAACGACAAATGATGTTATTCTTGATGAACTTGGCTACATGCGACGCTTTCAGCACTGCATAGGATTAGGCTTCGACCTACTTTGTAAAGTAGTCTATTGCCACCAGGATATACTCATGCCCATTTGACCATTTCGGCGTAACTGCCCCAATAACATCAATTCCCTAAACTGAAAACGGCCATGGTGAAGTCATATTGTACAGCTTCGACGGCGGGATATTCATGCGATTTGCATAAATTTGGCATTTGTGGCATCGCCGAACAAAACCAATACAATCCTCTTCCATGGTAGACGAATAGTAACCTTGCCTGAGAATCTTCCGGGCTAGCATTACTCTGCTCATGTGTGCTCCACACTCTCTCCCATGGATAGCCTCCATTAAGTGCTTCGACTCTTCTACATCAACACACAGGTTGTACATTCCCAGATAACCCATTTTATACAACTTACCCCCGTAGATGATAAATTGAATGCCCATTCGCCGTATTGCCCTCTTATCTTTGGCATTTGCCTCTAGTGGATAAACCTCATTTTCCAAGAAGCTCTAGATATCATAATACCAGGGGTTCTGATCTTGTACTTCATCTATTACGGCGATCAACTCGTAGGTCGGTGCATACCTCTATTCAACAATGATCGAATGCATCTAGACTCCAAAGGGGATGTCTATCATAGAAGATAGAGTTAATAAAGCGTCAGCGAACCTGTTGTTCTCTCTTAATAGATTTGTGAAGGTCAACTTCTTAAACCTAGGAATCAGAATGACCAGGGTTTGGTGATGGATCTTCATCTTCTCTTCCTTGACTTTTCAATCTCCTTTTGCTTGAGATATAACCAGGTTCGAGTCCCTAATGACGTCCAATCTTTTTGCCCCTAGTTCCAGGGCTTCTTCCAAGCCAGCGATACACGCTTCGTATTCTGCTTCGTTGTTGGATACCTTGAACCAGGTATATGGGAATTGTCAGGTGCTATCAGCAATACCCTATCCCACAACCGTATTGGTTAGACGCTTTGTCAAAGTACATTGTCCAGGTTTCTTCCTCGACTTGTAGGATAGCTTCATCTGGGAATAGGTATTCTACTACTTCGTCCTCTTCTATTAGGTAATCTGCCAGAAACTCTGCTACCGCTCTCCCCTTGACAGACTTACGGGGGACATACTTCAAATCAAATTCGGAAAAAAGAAGCAACCAACGGGCTAGCCTACCCGTAAGCGCTTGTTTCTCGAAGAGATATTTGATGGGATCTAATCTCAAAACCAAAATTACAGAGTGAGCTAACAGGTAGTGCCTCAACTTCCTGGTAGCCCATACCAAGGCCAAGCAAGCCTTCTTGAGTGGGGTGTAGCGAATCTCATAGTCTAGCATCTTCTTGCTCAGGTAATAGATGGTCTTCTCCACTCTATCCTCAGATTCCTACGCACGCATGTATCCCATTGTTGTGTTCGTTACTCACAGATATAGAATCAACGGCTTTCCCAGCTCTAGCGGTGACAACACATGCGGGTTCTGAAGGTACTGCTTGATCTACTCAAAAGCAAACTTGCATCGATCATCCCATTGAAATTTCTTTTCTTTCTTCAGGAGACCAAATAGTGATTCACAAGTCAAGGTTAACTTTGCAATAAACCGTCTTATGAATTGCACTTTACCTAGAAAGCCTCACGTCTCCTTTTCAGTCCTTGGTGGTGGCATTTCTAAGATGGCCTTGATTTTGAAAGGATCGACCTCGATGCTCCTCTGCATAATCAAGAACCCTAGCATTTTCCCTACTGTTACGCCAAAAGTGCACTTCTGTGGATTTAACCTCAACCGATATTCTCTAATCTGTTGGAAGAATTTCTTCAAGGCGGTGTAGTGGTCCTCTCTTTCCTTGGACTTGACAATCATGTCGTCCACATACACTTCGACCTCTTTGTGGATCATATCATGCAGAATTGTGGTTGCATCATGTTGATAGGTGGCCCCAGCATTCTTCAACCCAAACGGCATCACCCTATAGCAGTAGGTTCCCTACGGCGTGGTGAAGGCAGTTTTCTCTCTATCCTCGGGTGCCATCTAGATCTAGTTATACCCAGAAAATCCATCCATGAAGAAGACTAATGCATGGTCTGCGGTGAAGTCCACCAATTCATCGATGTGCAGTAGAGGAAAGTCGTCCTTCGGACTAGCCTTATTCAGATCTCTAAAATCTACATACACCCGAATTCTGCCATCCTTCTTCCGCACTGGAACAATGTTGGCCAACCAAGTCGGGTACTCAGATACGAGCAGAAACCCTGCGTATATTTGCTTGGTGACCTCTTCTTTAATCTTCAAAGCCCAATTTGGGCATATTCTCCGTAGCTTCTATTTGACGGGTCGGGCCTTGGGGTCAAGAGGGATCCGATGTTGTACAATCTCAAGATCGATTCCAAGCATGTCTTCGTAGGACCACGCGAAAACATCTTTGAAATTTTTTAATAAAGCGACTAAGTGCTCGCGTTCCTCCGAAGACAACGTGGACCCGATCTGGACCAAACGCGGATCCTTTTTAGTACCCACATTAATTGAAATGATTTCATCAATGAGGGGTTTTACAAACCTCTCATCCTCTCAATTAATCAAATGTTTTAAAACAAGAGGAATTCCTTCCTTATCGTTTTTATCAAAATTTTGAAAGTCATGATCAATGTAATATACAAGTGGCACAGAGAAGTACTCAAAACCTGCAGTGGTATTCACATGTAAAATTTCCAGCTCATCCAATTCCCCAGTTACAACTAACTCAAAAGAAAATGAAAAAGACAACCTGGACAGAAGAACGGCATCCGGGTTATTAACCCCAAGAATGCCGGACTCTGACTCAGAAGAACTAGAATCTGATTCTGACTCCACAGACCCTGTGGAATCAGATTCTGACTCACTACCTGATTTAGAACTGCTGGACAAAAAGCCCTCATCCTGCTGCCAAATGAGAGAGGATACGTTAGATGCATCCAGAATACCACCAGAATGGTCCACACCTGATTGGTCTCCGATCATGGAAACGGTGAAGTCATCCCCCAAGCTCTCCAGTTTGATCTGAGGATCCGAAAGGAGACACGCTAATGCTGCTCCTATCTGAAGTTCATTGCTATTAGACTTACCCTTTGTACTTTGTTTAGCCTTAGTAGTTAATTCAGTCTGTTCCTCTATGGTTTCATCCTCTTGCAACTGTAGGTCGAAGAAAATCTCAAAGCCGGAGCAGACACCGCTTCTCAGAGTTTAACCATGGCTTAGGAAAGCCGCAAAATGGAAAGTCTTTCCCCTCTCGGACAAAGCAGCCATTCAGAGTTTCCTGAATTGGCCTATGCACAAGCTCATAGTGCTTCCCATTTTGTTTAGCTTTGGCTCTTCCTGTCATTTCTTTCCCTTTTCTTACCTAGTCCTCTTTGGTAGGCGTGTAACCGAGACCAAAGGTATGTGGGTTATGTGGCACTTCAGCCAATGCAGTAACGCCTTCCCGGCCGCTCCTTCCTAATCCCATCCAGGATATGTGTTGTAGCTTGTTCATGAGGTAGACTGATTGAGCACTGACGTACAACCCCTTATCAATAGCCAAGATATCTTGCACCACCTGAGCCTTAGCCAAGGTAAACCCAGACAGGAAAACATGTTCATCGCCGTGTATAATCTCCAGTACTGGTATGGTGACCTCAAGCGAAGGATGTATAGATGAATTTCCAAACACAATGATTACCCCATTTCCAAGAGGGTACTTCAGCATCTGATGAAGAGTGGAATAGACAGCTTTCACTTGGTGCAGCCACAACCATCCAAGGAGTAAATTAAAAGTGGCCGGAACATCCAGGACGTGAAACTCAATATCCTGTTGTGCTGGGCCAACCTGTGTTTTGATCTGAACTGTCCCCATCACCTCTGTGCTTGTGTTGTTGTACACTCGGATCACCTGGGCTGTAGGTACAAAGTCTGTTGGCTTCAAGCATAGGCTGTGCGCGATGGACAGACATTGATTGTAGACCCAGTGTCAACTAATACAACCGACACCCACTTTTCTCTACACTCAACTGAGATGTATAACGGTTTGTTATGTACAAAGCCCTCGGAAGGTAATTCTTTATCCGAAAAGGTCAAAGTAGGTGAAGCACCTCCTGGGAAGACAAGTCCCACTAGTTGTTCAGGAGTTGTGTCGATAGACAACTTAACCTTATCCATTGTTGATAGGGTGGCTTGCCTGTGTACTTGCGAAGCCATGAGCAACCCCCAAATGGATATGTTTGTTTGGATCTTCTTTAGCTGCTTCAGTACAGCTTCTTTTTCTAACTGCTTATCCTTCTATTTTTCAGCCTCCTTATCATTTACGAATGCTTCTAATTGGTCTAAGTGCGGGGGCTTGAAGTACCGCCCGCTTCTAGTCATGTGATCCACTTCCTCAGAATACCAAGTGTCGTCTGGTAGGTCTTGGCCCCAATTCTCGTATGTGTGGGCAAGATGTAGATCATCATCTTCCCACCATGCTTCTCCGCCAATCGACATGTAATTGTTCAGTTCCGCTATAATTACTCTCATATCACCGTCATCCCCCACAAGGTGTTTAGCTTTTCTAGCTTCATGACTATTCCCATCCCTTTCCTATTCAAACCGCTTCAATGCGACTTCTTGCTTTGTATCAGTAGTACTAATGATGCTCATTTTTTTCGCAAAATTCTTGATACTGGCGCTCTCTGGCAATTCCCTTTGTTCTCGGCCGTTCCGGTCCTCGTAGCAGTTCCTGCTTCTGGCTGTTCCAGCTTTGGTTGAAATCCCTCATCCACATCAGGTTCATCACTGAGCCACCCTGAATTATCTGCTGGTCCGTTCAGATCAAACTAGTTAATTTGCACATTCCCCGAATCTTACTCATCGAAGAACTGCAAATTGTTGATGTCCTCCTCGAGGTCGGCTAAGTTATCCAATCCCTGGCTTGGTCCATTCTCCCGGACTACACTGACCTCTATCCCTGTTAACAACTCCAGCTCTGGTTTGGCCTGATTGGTTGGCACAATATAACAGCATGGGTTGTATTTCTCCTCAAATAAATCCATGGAGCCCTCAAACATTGAGCTAACATTCTTATTCTCCATCAAGGTGACCCTATCTTTATCTACCATGATCACCACCAAAGGTTTGGGTTGGGATGTGGACCCGTTCATTATGCACAAATCTGTGCTTTTTGGGATGAACAGCGCCGGCTTAGATAGGTAGGAGGGGGTGATGTATATACTGGGGTCGTAAGGGACGACCAGTGTATGGATGAGGTTTATTTGTCGGGGAGAAAGGGGTTGGTTATGTGGTGGAGAGGATTTGTAGTGACATTGGGCTTTTCGGAAGGTGCTATCACTTTGTTGTCAATGAGATCCTGAATCTTATGATGAAGTCTAAAGCATTTGTCAGCATCATGACCATGCTGTTGGTGAAAGGCACAATATTTGGCCGGGTTGTGTTTAGGAGGGAGAGGATTGGGCAATGGGCATTGTTCTAATGGCTTCAGATGCCATTTTCTGATCAGGACTCTCAGGGCTACAGATAGAGACATGCATAGTGGAGTGAAAAGCCTCTGGCCTCGGGGTTGGTGACTCGAGGTTTGTGAGGCTGGGTTGGATGTGCCAGCAAAAGGATTAGCGGTCTTGGGTATGTGGTGACCATGCCCACATCTGAAGGCCTTGTAGATGCACTATCGCTAGTAGTCGCATTGGAACTGCATGTGAAAGCCCTCTTGGGTTGCTCCTTCTCGTGGTCTATCAGACCCTGCTTCATTGCATCCTCTATTTGCACCCCTATTTCGTGGAGGTCAGCAAATGTAGACAGAGGTAAGACTATCATCTTCTGTAATAGTTTTGGTTGCAGGTTACGGACCACCATTCTGATCTGGTCCTTTTCAGCCGGTCAGATGGTCATCATAGAGGCCTTGGCCCACCACCGGGTCACAAAATCCGAGAAACCCTCATTCGGTTCCTGGCGAGTTGCTTTGAGATCACGAGTTGTGACCTCGATCTGAGTGTTGTAGGAGTACTGTGCCATGAAGGCCTCAACCATTTCCTCTCAGTTTTTTTTTCACAGAGTCTTCAAGTTTGGCATACCAAATGGCCGCTACACCCGGCAGGGTCCGTCCGAAGAGGGATAACTTCTACAGTCTAGATAGGCCCATCGGCCGCAAAATGTCGAGAATAACTGCAAGTGGACCATGGGATCACCCGAGCTATCAAAGCGGTCTATGTGCGGTATTTTAAACCTATCTGGTAATGTCACTGCCAAATCAGTATAGCCATCCTCGATATCCAGGATCGAATTAACGCCCTGTGTCCGTTTAAAGAGCTTTTCCAGCTTGCTCACTTTTACTGTAGTGGGGTCAACCTCAAATTCAAACGGCGCCTCTATTGGGTAAGCTGGTGCCTTGGAGGTCTAGGGTTGGAGGGGATCTGTCTGAATGCCCGCATTTTCTTGGACATTAATTGTGACCCTGGGTGCTGGAATTCCCGCTGGGGGTGCATGGCATGCTGATACTACTACAGGTTGTGGCTGCTGTTGTTGAAGCCTTTCTATTACCTCGGCTTGGCGGGCTACAACCTCAGCTTGGCGGGGCAGTCTCAGCTTGTCGAGCAGCATCTAGCTACATGTTCTCAATAGTCTGTTGGAGTTGGCAGAGCATTTCTTCCATGCTGAGTAAGGGATGCTGAGCTATCAAAACTGGTGTATATTCTTTTTCCAAAGTAGAAGCAGATGACTGGACTTCACTGAATGAAGGTAACTGTCGAATCGATGGATTATGCGTGACTCTCCTCCGTCTTGTAACTGGGGGTAGTGAAGCAAACATTGGTTGTCCTCTTACAAGATCCCCAAATCGGTAAAGTCGCCTTACTCGGGTCCAGAGTGCTTGGAGGGTAACAGACTCGTCTGAAGTAATAGTGAAAGACTACTTTGCAAAAAGAAAAGCAAAAGAAACAAAAATCATAAACCACACAACACCTTGGCTCAGACAGAAACAACATGCAGTTGCAATCACAAGCTGGAGAACTGTACTCAAACACTGATTTCTGCTCCAAAACTGATACCCTCAAACTGACATCCAGACTTGCAACTAATACATACACTCCTGCAGAGTTTCACTCTAAAAGCACGTATCAAGCAAATGAGAGCCAAAACACCCCCATGATGGGGTAGGGTTACCTTGTCCTAATTCCGTTAGGAACTAGGGGTTTACTACGCAAACAAGTGGTTTCATACAATCCTACACTCGGGTGAGCAACCTATCCTAGTTTAGAACAATCTTTACGGCTTCTGATATGTAACTAGGTCAATTGGTCAAAAAGGGTACCTCAGCAAGACTACCTAATATACCTCTCACACTTGACACGGAGAAGTGAAAGGAGGATCAAACGGTACAGCGGTAGTCCAGATCCAAGGGTTGTGTTTCCATCGTGGCAGAGCCTGCAGCCGGTTAGCCTTTTGGCCAGCTTTTCCAAGCAAGCTTCCGGCAAACTGCTCAGGAATAGTAGATGGCAAACACTACGACTTAAATGCACCGATGCAAATGTAAATGCAAAGAAACACATAAGTGTAGATAAAATAACATTTCATGAGTTCGAGTCAAGTTCTCTAAATCCCCAGCAGAGTCGCCAGAAACTGTGGACTCGCCTTTTTCCGCGCCCCACCTTTCAGAAAGGGTTTGAAAAGAAGGCCTCACAGATCGGACTCCCGTGGTTCTGAATCCAGTTTCACAAGTGCAATGTGAAACTAATAAACACCAAAGAGTCCAAATCTGGTAAACCTTTTTAGAAAATCAATTTTAAATCAAATAATGCCAGAATTGGACTGCTTTGACAGATACAGAGTCGCCATCTAAATATTTTATTTTGAGAAATTTTAGGAAATCCTGTCTCATGCCAAAGGCCACGTGTCCGTCATTACCAAAGTTGCGTCGACTCGGGAACTTAGGTACAAAAGGGGAAGGTCATGAAATGAGCACCCCCGCTCGCCCGATCAAAGGATCGGCATCTACTAATCATGATATGATGTTTTATAAACATTATGTGTTCTTATTCCGGTTAGTGAACTAGTTTTACTATGTGACGCACACAAGCAAGTATAGACTAGTCGCAAGACTTGGAACAATTCAACTCATGTTTGTTTTCGAAAATGGTTTGAATTTGCCACTCTCAAGTGGGCTTAAAAATGCGGATTTGCCACAATAAAGTGGGCTTAAAACGCACATTTGTTGAATCGATCCAATTCAAGTAACAATCCTACATCCACAGGCATTCATGCAACTTAGCAAGTAAGCACATAGCCTCATGGCAAACATACGAAACATGGTAATATGCAATCACACTCATGCAAGTATGCTAAAGCATAAAACTTACCGAGTACTCCAAGCCAAAACAGAAACTAGTTAGAAAGATGTATGATCCTAACTATATAAGATGTCAAATGCAACACATACAATATACAATTAATAGGCTTGGCTACTAATATGGCATATGATTCAATTTGAACAACATGCGATTTAAATACGTATTCAAAGAAGATATTGAAATGGCAATGCAGTTTGAATGATGCGCCGAGCCTCGATGCATGCAAGACAAATGAATAGATGCAAATATGCAAGCATAAGGTATGCTAATTGAAACATGCCCCTAATTTAACAATCAAAAGCGATTAAATAAAAGGGAGAAAGACGTGGGGTTGGAAGACATACACACACGCTCACACACTTATTACAACATTACGCCCTCGTGAAGGAGGGTCCAAATGAATAAGCGCTAACTAACTAGCTACGCTAATTAAGCTAACCAATACAACACTTGAAATGAATTAACTAACTATTTTAAGCTAATTAATTATTACAAATCGAAATCGAATAACTAGTTACACTAACTAATTAATTACAACACTTGAATTAACTAGCTATTCTAAGCTAACTAAAGCAATTAAATGATTAACCATCTAAGCTAATTAATAATTACAACACTTGCATGAATTAGCAACCACTAATCAGCTAAGCAAAGCAACTAAATGGCCTCGGGGGCAAAGGACATATGCATGCTCGGTTGGTTTCCATCCGAAAATGCCACTACCTCACTGCTGTAAGACTCTGTTTGCACACTTGAACACCAAAGAAGCTACCAACTTCCAGAACACCTCTGCTCCCCATTTCCATCACATTGAGCAATTTTCTTCATTGATGGCAGGTCGGCTACCAATAGTGGCCGTCGGCTACCGCTGTCCAAAACTTCCCCTTTTGTTGCAACAAAGAGCAAATAGAGGCAAAGAAGTGTATTCTCAATGAGTGTTTATACTGCTACCCTCCTTATCATCACACAAGCTCAAATGAGTGTAACTCTTGGCCCTCAAACCATCAACCAAGCAATTTCTATGCATGATGGCTAAGGAACCAAGTTTGTACAAACTTAATGAATGAAAAAAAAAGACCGAAAAGCCCACCACCCTATCATGCATGATCAAGGATGATGGTGACCAAGGAAAGTGGCACATTTCTTTACTTTGAGTATGAATATCTCATTTTCCTCGTGTTCGAATTAACGTCCGATTCGAACACTTGCAATGTAGCACAAAAGGTGCTTATCATGCCTTTTTTACTTGTTCATTTTGTTTATTCATTTACATTACCGATTCATTCTTTAATCTATTAAGTCCAAAAGTGAGTGTCCTCTAACGGAAAGAGGGCTTAAACCAAAGGTGCCTTGGGCATGAAAGAGACCTTATGCCGTTGGTAATGAACCCCCAAAGTGATTAAACCATTAAGCATAAATGTCTCAATTTCACTCTTAAGCAAACAAGGCGTTCAAAACCACTTTCAAAGCAAACAAAAGGGTGAAGACTTGAGGGAGATTGCAAAGATTAAAGTGCTGAAATTAAGTGCAAAACAATACTAAAATATGCTATCAACTCAAAGCCATGATGAATAAAGCACTAAAACATCAAGTTAGTGAAGGAAATTGCACTACAACTGTGCCATAAAGGGCTCAAATGACTTAACTAGCCCAAAACAGAGCTAAAATAGGTCAAAACAAAAGCAAAAACATGCTGGACTAGAGCTAGGTTAAGCTAGAAAAACATGCTAACATGTGAAGCTAACTAGACATGCAAACAAGACACAAGGAGGGGAGGTTAACCCCTCCAATTTTGGACTTCAAAAGTTGATTTTTACCGCTGAAAAACCTCTGAGATTTAGTGGTTAAAAGGTCCAAAAAAATTGATTTGAAAGTGAGGAAAAATAACACAAAAAGCTTAACAAGCAAATGAGCCAAAGGGGTAGACAATCCCCTAACTCAAAAAGGCTCAAACCACCATTTTTAGGTCACAAAAATAGAGTTTTTTACACTTCAAAAATAGCCTTAAAATGGTTGAAAAGGATACGAAAGTAAGTATGCACAATAAGCTTAAAATAAGGTAAGTGCTCTACCATTGAAACAAAGCACAATTTAGGCACAAATCCAAGCTCAAACCTCCTTCCAAAGATCAAACAAGACTCCAAGGGACCTTAGCTCAATGGTGGTCAAGTTTGGTTAAGGTTGGTGTGCAAAAGTGTGGAGAAACTAGGCAATCAAGCACAAAATATCAAGTGAGAGAGAGAAAGCTAGAGAAAGAGAGAGACATTTTTGGTTTAAAATCTTCTAACCCTCAAAATGGGGGAGGAACCACCCTATTTATAGAAAAAAGAAGTCTTGAGCTTGTGAACATCTCACCATACACGTGTATGAAAATGCAGCTTAGTGAGCAACAGTTAGCACAATTGGCAACAAATATCTAGAAAATGAGACGAATGGTCGTCAACTACCACTGGTAGCCGACAAGCACAAGCCATGGCTGACAAATTCTAAAGCTGGCCAACAGGTCACCCTCTCTTCCAGGCTAGAGGCAACAAGCACTTGGTCCAAAAACACGCACAAAACAGATAAGGTTTAGAGGCTCAAAGACAAGGCGTTCCAACAAGGACTTCGGGCACTCAAAATGAACACAAAGAAGCACAATCATCAAGTGCACAAACGATGACGTCCAAGTGTTAAGGACGGTCCATAATGGGGTGTTTGCACTCGGTTTTTGGCCCGAATAGACCTCCGTTTTGCTCTCGAAAGCCTCTGTTTGCAGGGTTGAGCATATCCAGAACCTTCCTGCTCCATCTTACCAAATCTTTGTTGAGATTTACATCAGTGGCCTGTTGGCCATGGAGGGATGCTGCCGACCAAAGAGGTGTCCACCCGGCTAGAAACAATGCACTGCAGGCCATGGATGGTGGCCTGCCGGTCACTGATGCATTGGATCACTATGCTGCAATAGAGCACAAACAGAGCAAAAAGGGGGTTTTTTTTCTAAGGGTTGTCTGCACAATTCACCTCTCTTTTTCATGGACAAATCCAAGGAATTGTGAACTTAAATCACAAACCACCAATCAAAGCAATTTCATTGCATGATTGCTTGTGCTTCAAGGTGTGCAAGCTTAATAAATGCAAAGCCAAACACTCAAGAACTATTACTCTATCATGCATGATCAAGGGCAATGGAGACCTAGGAAAATGGCACATTTCATCACTTTTTAGTATGAAATGTCCCATTTTCCTTGTGCTTAAACTAACGTTCGATTTGAGCATATGCAATGCAACACAAAGAGATGCATATTTTGCCTCTTTTACTTGTCAACTTTGTTTACACATTTTAATTACCAAATCATTCTTTAATCAGTTTGTCCATTGGTGAGTATCCTCTAAGATGAAGGAAGTGTCAACCAAAGGATAGTGTAAGGCAAGAGAGAGATCATGCATTTGATAATGAACTCTCAAAGAGGATTACACCATTGAGCATGACCTCAATCTCAAGGTTAAAGGATCCCAAGTTTGAAACAACCTTCAAAAGCAAATGAAAGAGTGAAGCAAAGAGGGAGGTTGTAGAGATTTAGGTGCTAAAATTGAGTGATAAAAGCACTAAAAACATGCAACCAAGTCACACTAATGATGTTTAAAGCCTTGAAACAACAAGCTAGTACAAGGATTTACACTACAACTACACAAAACAAAGTTCAAATGAACCAAACAGCCCAAAATAGAGTTAAAGCGGGCTATTTCAGAGACTAAAACATGCTGGACTTAAGCTAAGTTAAGCTAGAAAAACATGCTAACATGTAAGGCTAACTAAGCATGCAAACAAGACACAAGGAAAGGAGGCTAACCCTTCCAATTTTGGACTTCAAAATGAGATTTTTTGCCACTGAAAAACCTCTAAAATTCAGTGGTTAAAAGGCCAAAAAAGGTTGGTTTGAAAGTGATGGATAAAGGCACAAAACTTTATAAACTAAGAAGTAAGAAGGGTGAATCACCCCCTAACTAAAAAAAGGCTCAAACCACTATTTTTAAACCACAAAAATAGAGCTTTTAGGCCCCGTTTGTTTTGGGTGAAAGAGAGGGTAATGGGATTGCTAATACCAAGGTATTAGTAATAGCCTTGTTTGTTTTGGGAGAAGGCCATGGGACTATTAGTCCCTTGGTATTACTAATACCCTTGGAGAGGGGATTCGTAAGGAGGAGGTAGAGATGGCATTAGAAAAATAGTGAGGGGATTAGAAATTTTTTTATTTTTTTTTATTTTTTATATATGGGAAATTTTTTTTAAATATAATTTTTAATTTTTTATATTTTTTTATTTGTTTTATTATTTTATATAAAAATAATTTAACAATTCCTCACTACTAATCCCCTCACTATCAATCCCCTCATTAATAATCCCCTCACTATTAATCCCCTCACTATCAATCCCCTCTATTCTATCTCCCAAAACAAACGGGGCCATATAGTTCAAAACTAGCCCCAAAAACAATTGAAAAAGATAGAAAAACAAGTATTGAAAACAAGATAACAAGACTAGTATTCTACATCTTGAAGCAAAGAACACTTTAGGCACAAGTTCAAGCCAAAACCACCTTCAAGAGCTCCAAGAAGGCCCCAAGGAACCTCAGCTCAAAGGTGAGAGGATTGGGTTTAGGAGAAGTAGGCAAAAGTGTAGAGAAATTAGGCAAACACACACAATTTTGCAAGAGAGAGAGAGAAATCTAGAGAGAGAAAAATTTTATGTCTCAAATTTTTCTAACCCCCACACATGAGAGAGAGGGGTCCTATATATAGAAAATAAAAATTTTCCTCACAAACATCCAGCCATACACGTGTAGGAAGATGCATGAATTTGTGCAAAAAGCTGGCACAAAATATCACAAAATATCTACAGCATACAACGGTGGCCGGCAAGGCTTCATTGATGATAGGCAATGCACATCAATGGCCGGCAAAGGAGAAGTGGTGGCCAGCAACCTTCAAGGATGGCCGGCAGGCCATTAGGAACATCAGGCTGAATAGACCTAGGCATGGTCCAAAGATGAGACAAAATAGATGCGGGGTTTGAAATGCTCAAAGTTGTGGCATTCCGCTAGAGACTTCGAGCGTTCGGCAATCAAACAGACTCATAATCGGATGTACCTACAAGAACATCCAAGTCTTAAAGGGCCATAAAAAATGGGGTGTCTATAGGTCGCTCGAGCGGTCCGTAAACATTTGCAAAAGTGCTGGTTGCTTGATTTTTTCACTCGACGCTCGCTCAACACTCGCTCAAGCGTGAGAGACATGCCCTCGTTCGAGCGCAACTTTTGTCGCTCGAGTGGCCTGCAAAACATAAGAACTTCTGCGAGCATGCATTTCACGCTCAAGTGGACTTCTGGTCGCTCGAGCAGAAGTGCACGCACTTAGAGTGGTCGCTCGAGCGTAGATTCCTTCGCTCGAGCGTAAGAGCAGAATTCTAGAATATCCAGATTTGCTCAAAACTCAATTTCAAAACCTTCAAAACACATCCTTTTAGACCAAAACTTTGTAAAATATTGAGAAACTCATAGTACATGATGAATTACAAGCTATTTTGCAAAATAAAGCCCAAAAGCTATGCCAATTGTAGTAAACAAAACTTGAAACTTAGATCACATAACTTATATGTAATGTCATGAATTCCAATCTTCCAAAACATGATCAAATGAGTCATTAAGCTAAAAAACAAGTTGAATTTTTTGAACAAAACTAAGATATGAACATGCATGTGAGGATTCTTGTAAAAACAACTTCAAAACTTCATGATATGCATATACATGTATGATTTGAGTTACAATTCTTCAATCCTAGCTCATTCTCATGTTAGTTCACCTCCTTTATTTGAATTCTTAGAAAAACTAACTCAATTAGACAACTAAGGGTTAGATTTCTTACCTAGGCTTGTCAAGATGAGAGCTAGATGCTTAATTCTTGAGTTTCTAAGCCAAACTTCCAAGTTCTCTTAATTTCTTCAATCCTCTAGTTGAATCCAATCTTCTTTCTCTCTCTCTCTCTCTCTCTCTCTCTCTCTCTCTCTCTCTCTCTCTCTCTCTCTTCTCTCTCACATTGAGCTTAAAAGATGAGGGAATGAGGGTGTAAATTGTGTATAAGAGATGTTAAGGGGTGGCCTTATATAGGTTTGTTTAAGGAATTAATTAAACTTGCATTAATCTAAGCAATGACTACAATTTATTGTAATTAATTCGTTCCGAACCGAATTTCAATTAAATCTACCATAAAATTCTAAAAAACCCAAATAACACATAAATCAAGTCAATTTCTGAATTGGATGCCGATAAGGTCTTTAATTCGCAAACCGAAACAAAAACATGAACAAATCTTTCTACGTTAAACAGATATAAACACATATAAGGTAACACATGATGCAAGATTTCATTTTAATTACTTATTAGGCATAATTAAGCATGGATTAACGTTAATCAAAAGTCGGGGTTGTTATAAACGCTCATGCAGATTTGGCAACCGCTCGAGCGGAATCAAATAGGGGTTTTCTAGGCAAAACTGCTCGTGCGGATTTGGCAACCACTCTAGCGGATTTTGGTAATAATTTATGGGTCTTCTCTGGAGCAAACTGCTCGTAGAGCATCAGATCTGCTAGTGTGGATTTGGAATTCCCCTTGTGCGGAATTTGAACCGCTTGTGCAGATTTCGGTTCATCTGTCTCGAATTTTGAGCCATTTTTCTCAAAACTAATGCCAGAAACGTGTTTGAGACACTTTTTCACGCCTCACTTTCTCTCTCTCTATATATATATATATATCCATCTTTTATCTTCCTTCTCTCTACAAACACACCCAAATCCAAACTTCTCTCTAAGATTTAGCAAAAATCTTCAAAAAACTGAGAGGGCCTTTTACACCAAATCGAAGAAGGCGATAAGGGCTACATTTATACTGATTGAATCGAGTTTTCATCAACGTTGAGTTCTAGGGTTTTTCATCTTCTTTCTCTTCCAAGCTTAAGGTAAGGACATTTTTAGAGTTATATATATGTTTTTGCAAGTTTGTCCTTCTTTGGGGTTTTTCTTACATGTTTGGACTATGTTTTTGGGTTAATGAACCCTAGATGATTGTGAAAGTGGATTTTCTCTATTTTTCCCAAAACATTTTGAGAAAATGAGCTATGTTCTAAATTGTGGGTGTTGTTTTGAAAAATTCTTTTCAAAAAAGGAACAAATTCCTTGTCACGCCCCAAAATTCATGATTGTAAAAAAAAAAAGGGTACAAAATACAACTCAAACAGGATAGATAACCAAACCATCTTAATATACGCATACAAGCAGAGTTAATACCATAGTTAATTCATTTGTGTTCCGCAATAAGATTACAAAACATTGTCACGCTAAAAGTCAAAGAAAAAATAAAAAACTGCTAGTCTAAGTTTTCAAGTGAACCACGGCTCCAACACTTCATCTTGGTTGCCTTTGGGATAACCTTCACCGTCGTAAACTGCTTCCCCATCTGGCATGACATGCCATGAGCTTGGAATGCCCAGTAAAAACACACACACTCTCATACCTTCTATCAATCAATCAACCATACACAAAACAAACTAGGTAACATAGCATACAACAATACAATTAGGTTCTGTGAATTAGTAGTTAGTCTAGACATATAGAATCCCCCAAAGAGATCCTTCTACTCAACCACAAGGTTGAACACTGGACTATTCAGAACTCCCCCTTTTGCTTCTTTGCAGACCTTACCACCTATGCCCATCTCCCGGTTATTTATCGGTCAGTGACATTGTTAGATCTCAAAAGGGATGGCCAACAAGCGGGCTCACTTACACCCAAATCGTGCTTAGGGCTCGCTTACACCCTGCACATACCATACCAAAGGGCTCACTTACACATTGAAACCACTATGTAGAGTCTGAATACATTCGTGTCATCTTAGGGGTTCGCTTAGACTGCTTGCGCAAGACTTAACTCATTTGGTATTAATCCCATCATAATTCATGTCATTCATATGTATAAATTATTCCGAAACACTAATGTGAACGTCACCCGTTGCCAACCCCTTATCATTTCCCGTTTATTAGCTCTTTTGATAAATAAGTTAATCACATTCGGTAATATAAAAGAGCATGAGCCAACATAAGAAAGGAAATATAACCCATGATAAGCATACATAAGTATGGTAAAGCAAGCAAACAACATTAGGAATGCTTTGAAACACTTAGAGAAAAATAACACAATAAAACACCATTTCCAGCACCGTTCAGTTCTGCAGGGCTAACAATAATGCTTTGGTAAAAATACTTCTAGGTCTAATTAGGGGCTGAAATGGCACAAAAAACAATCATCAACCTGTCTAGTTTTAGTTCCAATTCTTAGAATTCGCATAGAACCTCCAGAAAATTCATTTATAAGCTCTATTCGAAAACCTGTCCAGATTTGTCACCCGTTGGGAAAACTAGCTTTCCTCTCAATCTACCCGATGATTTTTACCCAAATAAATTCTGTTGGAAAGAGGACTCAAAATTATAAATTTTGACAGAAGAACCAACAAGAGATGATTTTTCTAGAAGTTTATAAAATTGCAAGAAGTGGACTGTTTTTCAAAAATTTAGGACCAAATTTTTAAACAAATTATCCAAGCCCTAAAAACACACAATGAGGGGCTAATAAAATTATAACAAGCTCTAAACACACCAAATATCCTACATTAAATTCATATTTGAGATATAAATGGATTTGGTATTTCTTTTAAATTAGAGAAGTTGCAGCAGTGCATAATTTGACAAATTTGTAAGGCAAAGTCACTAAATCATACCCACACTTTCATACACATCAAAAACCCTATTTACCATTAACATGCAACACAAGAGGACATCTAGACAATAGGATAAGATGGGTGAAAGAATTGGAGAAGGCAAGGGAGAGGTGTGTTCTTACCTTGACTTAAGAAGGCACCCTTTTCTTCCTTTTCTTTTTTTCTTCTTCTCTACTTCCCTCTAATCACACTCTCCTTCTCTCACCCTCTCCTTGGTTGCTGATATGTGTGTGTGTGGAATTGAGACAAGGCTCTCAATTTATAGGAAATAAGCTTGAGTACTAGCTTAATGACTAAGGAAGGAATAAATATCTAGATATTTTATTTTTATTTTTTTTCAACCAATTTTCCACCAAAATATTTTTTTTTATAATACCTATGTACATATCCAAATAAATAATGATATTCAATTCAAATAAATATTAAATATTCAAATAAATAATAAATGAAAGAATAACAAAACAAAAATAGAAATAAAAATAAAATGTATGAATTAATTTATAAACTAGGAGGTAAATAAATAAAAACCAAGTTTTAGGGCATTTTCAATTATAAAGTAGTGTTCTAGGATTTAATTATGATAATATGTAGGAAAATTATTCTTTATTGGGCCATTTTGTAGACTTTTACAGAACTAGGGGCTAAAATGCTATTAATCTAAGGCTCAGGGTTTCGTGTGTAATTACCAAAAGTTAGGATCTCTACATTCCTAGTTTTGGTGAAAACCCTAGAAATTTGGAGATTTTGGGAAAGATGTTAAGATATTGTGATATTTATGCTTGATAAATTATTATGTGAATAAATGATGGCAGAAATTTCTATAGTTGTACCAAATAACGAAATTTCATGAGAAAATGGGAATTGTTGATTTGGGAACCTTGAGGAGTAACTTATTGTTGTTTGTCTTGGAAAGACCAAATTTTAAAAATGATGCTTAATATGTGGAAAATGCGTGAATGATGATATTGTTATATCATCTCTTGTGAAATATATTATGATGTTGCATTAATGAAAGATGTGAAAATTTGATCACAATGGAGGATTGTGTTGTAGAATTAAAAACGGAACTACATTAATGCATTGTTATATTTTGTATTGCCATTTCATTTTATCATTGTCGCAATTCATTTTGAATCTTGCATTGGAAAATTATTGCTTTGAGAAAGGAATTGTTTTGTGAAACATGATCATTTTGATTTGTTTTGGGGTAAATATACTGGTAAGTCCGGATAGGGGGTGTAGTTGGTATTGGTTAAGCTAGTCTGAGTGTTCATGGTGAAAAATCAAAACACACGCGGATGAGGTACCATGTGCCTTTTGGTTAACAACGGGTAAAGTGGTGATTGGCAATTCTTGGTATGCCAACTTGCAAACACTAACCTAGAGATTACCTGAATCGTATTTACTACTCCTTGAACTACATTGAAATTATTAAATTGTTGTGTTTTCAAATTGCATTGAGCAAAAGATTTTCAAAAGATAGAGATATATGTTTTGAGCAAGACATGTTATATGCATTCATCTTAGGAGATTATATAAAATGTAAATACTTTGTTAAGATCTTTCTATTAGGCTTTGTGCTCACCCTATGGGATTTTGTGCAGGAAAGAATGTGGTGATCCCGCTGAGTTAATGATGTGGAATGTATTTTGAGAGCACAAGGCTCTATTATTTTGTTATAA
This sequence comes from Camellia sinensis, assembly GCF_055761805.1. Taxonomy (NCBI): domain Eukaryota; kingdom Viridiplantae; phylum Streptophyta; class Magnoliopsida; order Ericales; family Theaceae; genus Camellia; species Camellia sinensis. Next base: position 23,623,698 of record NC_138964.1, on the reverse strand, counting down.
TTATTTTTGATAAGCCAAGGGCTTTATATGTATGGATTCAAAAATCATTTTTGTGTAACCGGGTATAAACCTTGGAATTTGTAGCCCTTGATGACATTAATTTATACTTGACTTATTGTGCCACATGCTATGGATTCATATTCTAGGAATGTTGAATGTATAATCGCCTATGGAATATTTTTTATAAATCTCTAGAGTTTTATGATTACAAATGTTAGAGATTGGTGATAATGTTAATGATGAGGCCTTATATTCCGTATACTTTAAGCAATGGAAGTTATTAATTTGAAAAACAAGATTATGTTGTTGGAAAATAAAGATTCTATTTGTGTTAATTTCTTTGGGGCGTTTCAAGGCCCTAGTCCAAGCTCGTTGGCTTGGCTAGCCAGCCCGTCCGAGGATCGAATACCCCATGGGCCTAGGCTCAGGCTTGATTTTCTAACCCGTAGGCCAGACCATACCGAAATTTTACGGGAGCCTACGCAGCCCGAAATGGGCCGGCCCGAATTTACACCCCTACCCACAAATATGATGTTCGATTACTTTAAATTGGACCAAATGTAAAGAACTTCAAAACAAACTATTCACCAAACATACATTTGCTCATAAAAATTCTTACAGTAATAATACAATTCCAAATTTAACTATTCAAAAATTATTCAGAATTATTATCTTGTGATTTAGATTTATTCAACATATAGACACCACACTACACAAATTTAATCTCTATCACACAACCATCCACCAAAAAAAAAATCTAAATAGATAAATCTAGGACAGTAAACGGTCCCGTTGAAAGGCACAAGGATTATTGTGCCCATCATTAGGGTTTATTAAAAATATATTTTCATAATTCAAACTGTTTATTTTTTATTTTTTATTTTTAGAGTCTATATCGAATATTATTTATATAAAAAATTAAATTGATTGAATTTTGCTACTCACATGAACAAATCACACTTGACTTTAAAAAAATGATCAATTGATTCTCCAAATTATGTGTACCATTCATTTTTTAAAGATAAATATAATTTGATCATCCAATTATTAATGTTTGATATTAATTTTTCACATAGATGGTCTATTCTATCGAATTTGTAAGATAAACAATTTGAATCATAAAGATGAGTAACAATCGTAACCGGGATCCCCTGCTCGAAATGGACAGTTTATTCGAGTCTTTGAAGACAAATACATCCCAAGGATTGATATGCCTCTCAATTCCTTCCTACCTTCTATGTTTTGGATAACAGGACTTTTGAGAGGAATGAGATTCACTCTCTTTTGTTCAGAATTTTTAAACACAGTTTTTGACGTTTTTATTTTTTGTGTTTTGTTATATTTAATGATTTTTTTTTAATTACAACAAATTTTTTATTTTTATTTCTTAAATGGACCTAAAACTTAAATGAATTTTAAAAGTAATGCTCTCATACTATGATAAAAAAAAAAAAAAAAGGAGACATAAATTTGTCATCCCTATGGTACTTGCGACTAGTAGACATCTTACCTCTAAGATACAACAATCACCAATTTGAAACTTGGGATTTATATATACAGAAGTTCTCCTAGTTTTCCTATGTGGGACAAGAGTTAAACCCCAACTCGTAGGAAGTTTACTAAACAAATATCATGTTCATGAAATTCATCTTGGCGTCAATTTCTCATTTACTTACAAATAATTTTGAACAACCAATCACATATGAAAAAGAACACACCACCATTCGGACCAACCCAAATGGATGCATTAGTCCCACTTAATTTCAATTTTTTGAAAAATCATAATTTAAAACTATTTCCCCTAACAATCATCTAAACGCTTAAGTCATTTGAAATAAATATACCTTTATTATTTATGTACTCAATATTTATCATATCAAGCCAAAAAAATATGAAAAGACAGAAATTTTTGCTTGCAAATTGATCAAAGAGAGTTTCGGAGTTCCAATCTATAAAAGGTGCCCTTGATAAGTGTATGGATAATTCTATTTTCACACACCATTTGCTTTACGTGCACAGATTTAATGAATTAAATTTTTATTATGATTTTATCATTAAATAAAATGACCAATATAGACATTAATGCACACCCAAACATTTTTTGAAGATGAAAATTCTTAGAAGATATCTTCTTTTCAAAAAAAAAACACACACATTCGATCGAAAATATGTAAACAGAGAGGATAAAAGAAGAAGAAGAAGAAGAAGAAGAAGAAGATGATGAAGATGAAAAAAAAAACTCATTTGGAAATATATAACCGAAAATATGTAATAGTTTAGAACTACATAGCTGAAAAAATATAAATTTAATTTAGAATTATAGAACCCAACACTTTTCATTTGTTCAATAATTGTATGTTGAAAATTTATATTTATTCAGAAATACAGAATAAAAAATTTATTGTTTTATTTAGCTGTTGATTGCCGAATGTTTAAAATTTATTCGGATAACCGGTATCAATGGTTTTCATTCTCCTTCCTAGCCAATTCAGAACGAATAAGAAAAATAATAAAATAATATCCTAGTTTTACAGAATAATAGTAAAATAATAATTGAAAGTTGTTGATTTTTGAAAATCGTTTGCCTTTGCTTCAAATGCATTTTTATTTTTTTTTAATTCGTTGGAGTATTGCAGGAGAATGTCGAAAAATGCCATAGGATTATGTTTAGGGATGTGGTGTGGATTTATGTTTTTTTGTGATGTGTGTACATAATATGTTGGGTTTTGCGTTGATGTGTGCACACATTATGCCTTGGATATATATTTGAAACATTAATTTAGTGTATGAAATGAGTAAAATAAAAGATAAGTAAATTTATAAGTGTGTACTGAGAAATGATGTTCATATAAAGTAAATTGTGTGTAAAAATAAAATTATACAAGAACATCAAAAATGAAAAAATTCTTCAGTAGCTCAAGGGTACCACATGTTCATACTCTCAATCAATTACCAATTGTTATACCGCTTGCAATTCCCAAATCACTAACATAATTCAATGGGTCTCATTTATTTTTCACTAATCATATTCGAGTTGAGACACCACATGACCATATCCGGGACATTGAATAACTTTTTCTAGAATTGAGCAATAGAGCTCCAAAAATAGAAGCAATGGCTGTTTTTCGTTTTTCTTCATCTCCACCAAGCATATGAACTCTCAAATTGTATTTGAATTATGAATTTAAATAAAAATTTAAATATATAACAAAAAAGATAGATAAAATATAATTCCATTTTATTTTTTTTTTCTTTCCGTTCAAATTCATCCCAAAATCTATGACCTAAACATAGGCCCCGTTTGGTAGAGTTATGAGAAAGCGATTATAGATTATACCTTAACAGATTATAACTTATAGCTGTGAACATAAACTAGTAACCTGTTTGGTGCAACTGTGGGATTATGGATTTAAACAGCAGAGTAGTGTTTGGTAAATAAGCTGTAAAAATAACTTTTTACTATGTAATTGTCATTTTTGCCCTTATGAACATTAAAATTGTAATTCTTTTTCTACTTATTTTCTTTTCGCTTCTTTCTTTTTCTTTTTTTTCTTCTCTTCTTTCTATTTGTTGACTATGATTCTGTTTTCATTAATTTTTTTTCATTACAATTAATAATATAACAATTGTCATTACAATTAGTATTAATTAGTATTAATTAATATAAAAATTGAGACATTTGATAAAATTATTTCATTATAAATTAATTAGTGCCAATTAATGCCTTATTTTTATTTTTTCATTATAAATTATTTTTTTCATTTTTTCATTATAAATCAATTAATATAAAATTATTTCATTATAAATTAATTAGTGTCAATTAATGGCTTATTTTTATTTTTTCATTATAAATCAATTAATATAAAATTATTTCATTATAAATTAATTAGTGTCAATTAATGGCTTATTTTCATTTGTTCATTATAAATTATTATTTTCATTTTTTCATTATAAATCTATTAGTATAAAATTATTTCATTATAAATTAATTAGTGGCAATTAATGACTTTTTGTAATCAATTAACACTAAAATTATTAATTAGTATTAATTAATATAAAAATACTGAAATTAATGCTAAAATACTAATAATACTGAAATTACTAAAATAATTAATACTAAAATCAATCAATTTTAATAATTAATACTAAAATTTTTAATAATAATGGCTTAATTATTATTATTATTATTTTATTAAAAAAATACTAAAAACCTCTAGGAAAATAAAAAAGTGAAAACCCTAGCCACAGAGAGAGAGAGAGAGAGAGAGAGAGAGAGAGAGAGAGAGAGAGAGAGAGAGAGAGAGAGAGAGAGAGAGAGATCTAATCGGCGATCGCGACGTGGGGCACGACGACGAAGGTACAGCGGTGACGTGGCGATTGCGATCTGCCACGAACAACGCCAGAGAGACAGAGAACTGCTGTGATCTCGAAGAAAGAGAAAGAGAGATTTGCTGTGATCTATCGAAAATCGCCACGTACGCGAGATAGACGACGAAAAACCCGAGGTACGGCACCATGGATGTAGCAGAGAGAGAGATGGAGAGACAGAGAAGAGAGAGATCTCTGTTTCATCGCCGGAGCGAGGGAGACATCGCTGGAAATCGCTAGGCATTGCCGGAAATCGCCAGACAACTTCATTAAAGAGACAAAAATGAGATTTTTTAATTTTTATACATGGTACACTTGTAATTATTTGAAATTGTGAGGGACATTTAAGTCATTTTGCCCTTCAAATTGTAGCTGCCCAGTTAAGCTGTTTTGGGAAGCACCTCCTCCCCCACTCAAACAAAAGCTCAATTTTCACTTATAAAAAGTTATAATCTACCCCCCATAAATCACACCAAACACTCCAAAATTACTTATTTTAAATTATAAGTGGATTTACGTTGAACAAAAACTATGCCAAAAAGAGTCATAGTCGAGGAGAATTTGAAACCTTCTGAGAGCAGTCATTCATATAGAGAATAAAGAGTTTGGTGCTTTGGTCTTTTGTTGGACCCCAAAAAAAATTAAAAATAAAAATAAAAATTGGAGATGCAGATTCCTTATTATCAAATCCTAGGTCAACGTGCAAGAATTTATGCTTGCGTCGAATTGACTATACATGGTGTTTGAGAGTATATAATATAAATAATAAAATTATTCTTATTTTAATAGTTTAAATTTCTAAATCAATTGATGATCAATAATTTAATATAGTAATATATTTGAATTTTACCGTCTACCCAATAATAACAAATAACAAAAAATAAGAAGTAAAAAAATATTAACTAATCCCTACAATATTATTATTATTTTTTTAGAAATATGTAGGGTTGAGTATGATCAATATTGGTTCGGTTTAGGATAAAATCAGAACCAATTCATTGTCTATAGTTCTATAAAAATTAGAACCAAATCATTCTATTTAAATCATGCAACCAATCTGAGAAACCATTTAAGCACGGTTTGCTCAGTTTAGCACCACAGTTTTACATAATCTGTTCATAAGAAAAATTATATAACATTATAAATAAATAAAAAATTCAACCTATTGTAAATTTTAAAAATAATAAAACATACCCACCAAACAAAACATAGCATTAAGCAAACATTGTTCAACATTAATTTATGATTTTTATTATTACATTAATCTGAAATGTTATGAATTAGGGTTTAGTTTTATATATAAGAGGGCAAGATTGTATACATCAGGGTGTATGGTATGTATATAGTTTAAGTTATACATGGTCAAATTCGGTTCTAATTCGGAATTGTGAACTTAAATCTGGAACCGATCTGCAAAGACTGGTTCTCCAATTTTCCAAACCAAAATCGAACCACGGATTCAAAAAATCAAATCAAACCTACCGAATTGGACTGGATCAGTTCGGTTTGTGAATATTTTGATTTTCTTGCTCAACTCTAGAAATATGTAGCGGGTAGTCATTGTAAACCTTCCTTTTATTGATGGATGGCGTGGTTTTTAGAGAAACAAATAAAATTAAATTAAACTAAAAAGTAATCTATACTATTATATAAAGTAAAGACCTCATTTGGTATCTTAAAATCTTTGTTTCTCTTTCTTGTATGCCAAATGTCTCATTTCTCTATCTAAAACAAAAAATTCTTTATACGTGTCTCATTTCTCAATCTAAAACAAAAAATTAAGTAAAGAAAATGGTGGGAGGACTCAAGTCTAAGAATTTAGATGTGGCAAAGAATGTTCTTATTATTTGAATAACACTATAATGATTCTGGTTTAGATCCGACCAATCCCATTTCTTACTTTTGAATCCAAGAACCCATGTACCTTACTGTTGTTCATCTCATTTCCATCTTGTTGTTAGTTGAGTTTGGCTATTGGGAGTGTTGGTTGCATTTGAAACATGTTGGGAAGTTAGTTTTTCAATGAGTTATTACCTAGATTTTTGCATGTTCGCTCGAGCGGTTTTTCTTGTGCTCAAGCGGTCTTTTACAATCTGCAAAACTACTAGAAATTTGATATCTTAGATACTAATTGGATCTACAAGTTTCAAGAAGTCATGTTAAAAGAACACTTGATCACTGCTATTTCTAACTAGAACTCTGGTAATGTCGCGGGACAGTCACTATCTAAAAAGGAAGTTCGTTTGTGTTTACGTGATTAGGTGCCTATGTAGAGTGAATTATTTTGTTGTCCACCATATTAGGACATGAGTGAATTACCTTGGATACATTTGTAAATGTGCTAACCTGTTGTGTTACCTTTATTGGATGCCAGGATATGGAAGTGACGGTGGTAGGTGTGGTTGGCCTTAGCGGCAATAGGTGCCGTTACCGGATAATTTTCCGATGCAAGAGGAGGGAGTTGGTCATGCCAATGTGGCCGAGCCAGCAAGTCAGCAAGCTATGGGTGTGTTGGCCAATGAAATGATTGGTGCTTTACGGGAATCCATGAACATTCTCAAGGTTGGGAATCAAGTCCAGGCCCATGCTGTCGAAATATGGTCGTCCTTTCTGAAGAGGGAGTTCTTCCGGTCAAATCTGGATGAGCTTTTAGGGGATCCTAAATAGCCACTAAAGGTAGATGAGTGGCTTAAGCAGATGCTGAAGACATTTGAGATGTTTGGAATTAAGAAGGATGGTTTGAGGGTGACCTTGGCATCTTTTTAACTGAAGGAAGATGCGGGTCAATGGTGGAAGCATGCACGTGGGTGCATTAGAGTGACTTGGGAGGCCTTTGTCAGGACAAGTTCTCGCCTTCCACTGCTAGGGAGAAGTTGAGGGATCAGTTCTTGAAGCTTAAATAGCTGAACACACCTATAACAGAGTTTGAGGCTACTTTTACTAGCCTCTCTAGGTTTGCACCGGAACTTGTGACGACAGAGGAATGCCGTTGTATGGGGTTTGAGAAGAGACTGAGGATCGAGCTCCTTTTGAAGGTGGTCGGGTCTATGATTAGGGATTACAATCGTCTTGTGGAGGCGACGGCTCATTTTGAGACCATGATTCAAGCGGATGATGAGAGGATAAGGAGCTCCAAGTAGAGGAGTCAGGAGGTCCAAGGAAGAGACTCAAGACAACAAGAGGTAAACCCTACAATAGTCCCATGCTGCAAAGTTCAGATCCACTTTTCCTGTATCGAATCCTGGTTCAAGGAGAGGTAATCATGGTGGGATCACTTGCTTTAAGTGTGGTCAGCTGGGCCACAAGTCTTCAGTTTGCCTACAGAGAGGATGTGGGCAACAGTTTGCACCATCTTCAGCTTGTCTCAAAGCCAGAGTCAAAGGAGAGGGCAGCCGCCTACCTGTTATCAGTGTGGGAAGTTGGGTCACTTGAAAAGGTTTTGCCCTCAGACAGGTGGCACATGTGGTGTGTCTGGTTCGAGGCAAACATAGGGCCATCAACCGACCTAGTTAACACAGGTCTCGAGGGCCACTCAAGGAGCCTCTTCGGCTCAATCAGTTTATCAGTCTTATACTTCGAGGAATGAGTAAGTGAAGCAGAGACCTATGGCCGTGTGTATGATATTACCACTCCAGATCTATTACTAGCACCCTTTGTTTTGAGAGGTAATTGTATGCTGTTAAATTATATTACCAATATGTTAATTGATACTGGTGCATCTCATTCCTTCATTTCATCTACATTCGCATTAGTTTTGGGGTTACAAGTGGCTCAGTTAGCATCTCCACTTAGGGTAGGGTCACCAATTGAGGGTAAGGTTGACTTGGATCGAGGGTGTCGCGGTTGTGAGATTGATGTTATCAGTCACCGAATTCCTTTTGCTTTTGTATTGTTAGACATGTCGGGTTTCAACATCATTCTGGGCATGGATTGGTTGTCTTCGTACCATACTGTTATAAATTGTTATCGTTAGAGAGTTACGGTGTGCACCTCAAGTAGTAACAGTTTTTATTTTCTGGGGACTGAGTTGATAGAGTCTCGTCGCCAGCTTATGACTTGCGTGGTCAAGGTAAGCTTAGTTGTCTTCTTGCAGCTTTCTTGGGTAGTGAGAGTGATGTGGTCGATGTTGAATTGCCGAGGGTAGTTTGTGAATGCCCGGACGTCTTCCTGAATATCTTACTAGTTTGCCACCCCACCGAGAGATAGAGTTCTCCATTGACTTAGTGCCTGGCACGACACCGATTTCCATGGCACCGTATGGATTTTCACCTGTCTAGTTGTATGAGTTGAAGATTCAACTCCAAGAGTTGTTAGATAATGGTTTCATTTGCCCCAGTATATTGCCTTAGGGAGCACTGACCCGCTTTGCTAAAAAGAATGATGACACTTTACGACTGTGCATTGATTATCGGAAGTTGAACCGGGTAACTGTTAAGAACAAGTACTCACTATTTTGTATAGATGATTTGTTTGACCAGTTGAAGGATTCTTGTTACTTTTCTAATATTGACTTGAGATCGGGGTTATCACTAGTTGAGGGTAAAGGAGGAGAATATTTAGAAAACGACATTCCGTATGCAGTATGACCACTATGAGTTCTTAGTGATACCTGTTGGGCTAACCAATGCACTAGCTTCATTTATGGATTTCATGAATCGAGTCTTCCGTGAGCTCTTAGACCGTTTTATGGTTGTCGTTGTTGGCAACATCTTGATCTACTCACCCTCTGAGGCGGAACACGAGGAACACTTGCAAATTGTACTTGAGTTTCATCGAGCCCAATGTTTATATACTAAGTTCAAGAAGTGCGAGTTCTGGTTAAAAGAAGTTAAGTTCTTAGGTCATATGGTATCCCAGAAAGGGGTAACTGTAGACTCTTCTAAGATAGAGGCAGTGCAAGATTGGGAACAACCTAAGAATGCCTTTGAGATCAGGAGTGTCACGACCCAAACCGCCCCTGTAGGCTTAGCGTCGTAACCGGCCAGTAATCTAAGATTACCAAAGGCCTGCTTAACAGTAAACAGTAATAGGGGCTGACGGAAGCCAATAATAAAATAAAATCGTCAAATGAGCTGTGAGACTTACTTGGAACAAAACAACATTATATACTATAGACAGATATTCACATAAGCCAACTCATACATGAGTACAAAAAGATTTACATAACCTAGGGAATTAATCCTCATTAACAACATTAAACAAGATAAAAGTTCTAAAACCAAAACTTCATAACAATGACCACAATGCAAAAGGGTAAACTCAAAAGCCTTGACACATAACAGCTTGGAACCTCGTAGTGAGGCACAAAAGTTAGCTTGACAAAATAAGGCTCGGGTCAACGCCGCTAAGTTCATTCCAGTGCTTGATCACCTACATTTATATAGTAAAACAACGAGCTAGAGCCTAGTGAATAACAATTATGTAAAGGGGTTTATGAATGATGTCTTACAGTATTTAAAATAGTGAGTTTTAGTAGTGAATCAGTTCAAAAAGCAGTATTTCATGCATTTAAGAGTCATAATGAAATCATAGCAGTCATACGTGGTACATCCAATAGCAGAACAGTACAGTGGGTCTTAAAGACTAAACAACCATTTGATGACCATCAATACAGTAACCAGTAGTTCTCAGAATTGGAACTGGTAGAGATCACTGTAATAGTAATAATAAACAGTAACAGTAACATATGCTATAGATGACACGAATACAGTTCATAAAACATGACAAAATCAGTAAACATTATAGTTTGAGAAACCGAACTTCATAATATCATTCAAAAAATAATTAGAACTTGAACATAGCTTTACAACATTGTTACTCACAGCTGGTTCCTTGGAACATGTGGTTAGGACCCGGCGGTTGACCTATACAGACGCATGCAAGCACAATATTTGTCATAACCTATTCGGTCTATTTGCTACTTAGTCACTAATATTTTCTTTTCATTAATTTCCATCGTGTTCATGAGATGCATATGCACGTGAAAAATACTTGAAAACCGTGCAAATAGAGTCCTGGAAGTCAGAAAAACAAGAAGAAAAAAAAAACTGAGCCCGCGATGTTGACTGTACGTGCGGTGGCCTGGGCTACTCGTGCGGTGGCCCAGGCCCTTCGAGCGGTCTGGGTTAAAACCTAGTCCAAAAGTCTGCTAAAAATGGAAATTTTTTCCTTTGCAAAAACCAACTTGAATTTGATGAAAATCAAGGCTCAAAACTCTCAAAAACATCATCAATTTCATAACTCTAACTTCAAACAAAATCATTACTTTAAAACAAAACTCATTTTACCACCCTCAAGATCAAAAGCTTGAATTTGAAAAGAAAGTCAAAAATTATGCATATGGTGAGTTCCGAGTTCAAAATCCATGGATATTTCCTTCTCAAATCTCTAAAGTCATGCAAGAAGCAAGTGGTTGAACAAGAAGAATGCCATGTACGACACAATCTTTAACTATTTCTTACAATTCCTCCCTTTAGGGTTTTGACATCAACTTACACCACCTAATTCCTTAATTCAACCTAGTTTCTATGATTTCATGGTTAATACAACTTCAATTCATGAGATTAAAGGAAAATTCTTACCTTCAATGGTTGATTTGGTGAAGTTTTGCTCAAATCCCCTTTCTTCGTCTTCTTGCTCTAGGGTTCTTTATTAGTCTCTAGAACACTCTCAATTCTCTACAAAACCTACTTAGTCTCTCTTTTAGTTTCCCCTTTTCTTTATTCAAATTGATGAGTAGGAAAATAAGTCACTACTAATTATTCAAAATTAGATGAACTCATTAATTCCAAGTTTAGATTGATAAATCAAGTTTACTTCATTAATTCTGTTCTCATCTCAAATCACATAAAATTAACTTTATCATACTACTGTGAATCAGGCTCTAATTTCCTATTCCAAATATTTAACTTTCACCTTATAATCTACTGATTCAAACAAGTTTATTTCTTATTCTCCATACATCTGTTCATATCATCACAAGACAAATAACACATGGTAATTACTGAACAGATAAACACATAATTAAGGCAAATCACATCATTAGCAGTTAACTATGGAGGTGGTTGTTACACAGAGTTTCTTGGGCTTAATTGGGTATTATCAACGTTTTGTGAAAGACTTCTCTAGATTGGCCTCACCATTGACTAGATTGACGAGGAAGAGGGTGAAGTTTGTGTGCAGTGAGACTTGTGAAAAGTCATTCCAGGAGCTTAAGGTTAGACTCATTACTACTCCAGTATTGATTATTTTGGAGAGGAGTTTGAGTTATTTAGTTTATGGTGATACGTCTCGAGAGAGGTTGGGTTGTGTATTGATGCAAGAGGAAAAAGTTGTACCATACAGTTCGCGGTAGTTAAAAGCACATGAGAGAAATTATCATACTCGTAACCTAGAGCTAGCGGCGGTGATTTTTACCTTAAAAATCTAGAGGCATTACTTATATGGTGAGAGATTCGAGGTGTTTTCCGATCACAAGAGTTTGAAGTATCTATTTTCACAGAAAGATTTGAATTTGAGACAAAGGAGGTGGATAGAGTTTATGGAGGATTATGATTTTGAGTTGCACTATCATCCCGGGAAGGCCAATGTAATGGTCGATGCCTTGAGTAGGAAGTCAGTAAGCAGTGCAGTTAGTATTGCCATCTGGGAATGGGAGATGTTGGGTGGCATTGGTGAGTTCAACTTGTATTTTAGCGAGTTTGTTGAGTCAGTCGTGTTGTTCACTATAGTTGCACAACCTACACTAGTGAGCTGAGTTAAAGAAACGCAGAGCGGAAATCACGAAATAGAGGTTATTAGAGGGAAGATAGCCAGTGGAATGGTGAAGAAGGGCCTGAACGTGTATTCTAACTTGAGTGTGAGGTATTTGGGCCATTTTTTCGTGCCAAAATTATGTAGAGAGCAAGTACTCCGAGAGTTCTACCATTCACGCCTTGCGGTACACCCGAGAGGCACAAAGATGTACCATGAACTTAGTAGCTAGTTTTGGTGGAGCGGGATGAAGAGAGATATGGCCTTGTTTATTTCGAAGTGCCTTAATTGTCAATAAGTAAAGGTCGAGCACCAATGAATAGCGAGTTTGTTACAACCCTTACCCATAGCCGAGTGGAAGTGGGAACATGTCACGATGGATTTCATTGTGAGTCTTCCACGGACTCAACGGGATAATGATGTCGTGTGAGTGATAATCGACCGATTAACCTAATCAGCACACTTTGTACCTATGCACAGAAGTGACTCGGTAAATTATCTTGCCGACTTTTATGTTGGGAACATAGTTCGACTTCATGGTGTCCCTATGACTATCGTTTCAAATAGAGATCCTCGTTTCACGGCTCGGTTGTGGCAAAGCCTACTGTAGACGCACCCGTGGGCCTCACTACAGTTCGGACTCGATTTGTGTCATGGTTCTTAATTTGAACCAAAGAGTCCAAATCCTTCAAATCGTTTTGAGAAACAAATTTTTGAAAAGAAGTGCCAAACATGGACTGCTTTGCCAGATACAGAGTCGCCACCTAAATATTTTTTATGGGAGAATTTAGGAAACCCTGACTTGGTGCCAAAGGCCACGTGTCCGACATCCCCAAAGTTGCCTCGGCTCGGGAGCTTGGGTACGATTGGGGAAGGTCAGCTATGAGCACCCCCTCTCGCTCAATCCGAAGATCGGCCTCTACTAACCGTGATATCCGTTTTTGAAAACGTTATGTGTTCTTATTCCAATTATTAGCTTAGAATTACTATGTTGTGCGCACAGCAAACAAGTATAGACCAAGTCGCCTAAATTGGAACAAAACATTGCATGTTCGTTTTGAAGATGGTTTGCTACTCGCAAGGCTAAAATGCAGGTTTTGCCACCCTCGTGTGGGCTTTTAGAAAAGATGGTTTTGCCACTATCGGGTGGGCTTAAAACTCGCAGTTTTAATGAATTATCTCAATTTAGGCAATTCGACCTTCATCCACAGGCATTCAAGTAGTTATATCACATAAGCAGCTAGCCTCATGGTAATCATGCAATTATGGCAACACTCACACGCATGCGGCATGCTAAAGCATGAAAGCTCACCTAGTACTCCAAGCTAAAACAGAAACCAGTTAGTAATCACATGCATGATCCTAGTTCATATTTGAAATGGCCAATGTAACACATGCAAAGATGCAATCTAAATAGGCTCGGCTATCCTAAGCATGGCATGTGAAATGCTGCAACTAACAAATACTCAACTTGGAATTGAAATACGAGTGCAGTTAGCATGATGTACCGAGCCTGGTGCATGCAAGACAAATGTATGAATGCACGCATGCATAGTATAAGGTATGCTAATTTAAATGTGCCCTAGTCTACCATCATAAGCGGGTAAATAAAAGGGAAGAAAGACGTGGGGTTGGAAGACATGCACACACGCACCCACACTTATTACAAATTTGCCCTCGCTCGGAGGGACCGAAAGAATAATACAGTCCGAATAACAAATCAACTATCCTAGCTAATTAATTATTACAGACCCTTAATTAATTAACCAAATAAATGCAGACAGAAGGTGGCCGCAGCCGTGCCTCGGAATGCGCGAATGATGCATGCTCGGTCCATTTTGCCAGGAAACCCATACCATGCCACTGCTGCCTCTGTTAATGCTGTCCTGCTCCTCTGAAAATTGCCAAAGGCTCAGGGTATCTTCAATGAGAACTGCATAACACCACCGGCTAAGTGAAATGACCACCGGCCATGGGAAATTTCCACCAGCTTCTTTCAAGTCCATCGGCCTCATATCCTTTGCCGGTCGGCATTCTTCAGTGCCGGTCGGCAGAAACTTCCTGCAGAAGCTGGTTTTTGACAGCAACAAGGACAGACAGTGCATGGCATAGAATTTCAAGCAAATGTATGCACCAACCACACTCCCTATCATGCAAGGGACTCAAGGGAGCATGGCCCTCGACCCTCGGGCCATCAATCACGCATTTCAATGCGTGATGGCCCAAAAGCCAAGTGTACAACTTCGATATCAAATGAAATGCAAGCACAAAACACATCAAAGGGCCCCAACCCCTATCATGGTTGATCAAGAGGCAAGGGATGCATGCACAATGAAATGCAACCTAGGCATGTGAGCTAAGTGTGCAACATGATCATGCAAACAACAAAACCATGTGCAATAGGCACATGAACCAAACAAGTAAGCATGCAAGGCATATAACATCAATGTTAATGACACACATGCAATAACATGAAAGGCATAACACATGTAAATATGCAAAGCAACTTAATACAAGAAGCATGCCGAATGCGATGACACTTAAGCATACAACATGTAAATAGGCTAAGTACCTAAACATACAAACATGTATAGCATGCAACAACATGCCAAAGGGATGGTCTCAAACGAATTTGGACAGCTATCTACTAGGTCCAAAACAGCGGCCAAATGTCATGGAAATGAGGGCCAAAACACATACAAGCATGCATGCACACAAGGTCCAACACTTAGGCACCAAAGAGCAACTTCGAAGCGCACTTAAAAGAGGATAAACATGGATACATGGCATGCATAGAAAGCTCTGAAATCATGTTATAGAAGGTGCAAAACCAAGTAAACATTTCAAGCTAAGCATGCAACGATGGTCTAAAACTCAAGGCAAGGCGAGGGGGGTTACATGGTAGCTATACAAAGCAAAGCATGGATGACCCGAATGACCCAAAACAGACCTCATGAACACTAAAACATGCATAAAATCTTCACAAAGCTAAGCCAAAACAAGTAAGCATAGTGGTCTAAATGCTAGATACATGTTAAGGCAATTTCATGGCATTACAAGACAAGTATGCAAAGCAAGCATGGTGTGTCTAAACCAAGTAAAAACAGTGCTATATTATGGAAAAATAGGCACAAATAACACTTAAGACATGGCCAACATGAACTTAAAAATGGTGCTCACACATGGGGCTAAAATGGCACTTTTTGAAGACAACAAGGAGAGGGGATGGCCCTCTCCTTCTTAGGACCTTAAACCACCATCCTCACCACTGAAATCCCTCAAGATTTCAGTGGTGAGGAGGCCCAAACAAGGTGGTCCCGAAACTCACCAAAAATAGCACAAAATGGGGCCAAACAATGCCTAAGAGGGGGTAAACGACCCCAAACACAAAAGTGGTCTTAATGAAGTGTCTTAAACACAAAAAAAAAGAACTTTTTTATGTTATACACAAAGCCCAAATCCACAAGAAAGATAGGCTAAAAGGGTGTGCAAAAACGGAGAATAAAGAGGGTAAGAAGTTACCTTTGGAGACCAGCAAGAACCAGCAGCCTTTAGGTCTCAAAAACCAGTCCTCAACCTATGAAAACAAGCTCCAAGAACCTCCAATTGATGATGGAAGTGTGTGGCTATGAAGTGGTGTGCAATAGGCCAAGAACAAGCCCCTTTTGAACCCTCTAATCCACACAAATGTAGAGAGAGAGGGAGATATAGAGAGGGAGTGATATATATGTGATATATCAGATTTTTCTAACCCCTAAAATAGAAGGAGAGGCTCTCCTTATATAGAGAAACCAATGGGGCAAAGCTTCTCTTAGAAGCTTTGACCAAAAAGGCCAAGCTTCTCTTAGAAGCTTGGAGCAAAAGGGCCAAGCTTCTTGGAGAGGCTAGGCAAAGGGGTCAAGGGGTCAAGAGGTTCAAGCTTCTTGGAGAAGCTAAAAAAAAAAGGGTTCAAGCTTCTTGGAGAAGCTAAAAAAAGGGTCAAACTTCTTGGAGAAGCTAGAAAGGTTCAAGCTTCCTCAAGAAGCTAAGAAAAGGTTCAAAAGGGTCAAGCTTCTTGGAGAAGCTAAAAAGGTTCAAGCTTCGTCAAGAAGCTAAAAAAAGGGTCAAGCTTCTTGGAGAAGCTAAAAAGGTTCAAGCTTCCTCAAGAAGCTAAAAAAGGGTTCAAAAGGGTCAAGCTCCCTCAAGAAAAGGTCTTGGCCAGGAAAAGTGGCCGATTGATCAGAAACAGTGGCCGGCCGACCAAACACAATGCCGACCGACCATCAATAGTGCCGACCGGCCATCACCAATGGCCGGTGGCAAGGAAACAAGGCCGGTGGCCTCAAGCCATGGCCGGTGAGGTGTGGGGATGGCCTACAAGCTACTTCCCACCCTCAGAAGCAAAACAACAAGTGTTTGGTGCAAAACCAGACACAAAACATGTCGAGTTGAGAGATCCTGAGGCAGGGCGCGTAGCCGAGACCTCCGGGAACTCAAGACGAATACGAACAAGGATGATCACCGAGTGTTCAAACGATGACGTCCAAGTCTTGAGGTCGGTCAAAAATGGGGTGTCTACACCTACAGAATGCATTAGGCACTAGATTGACGTTTAGCATTGTCTATCATCCTTAGACTGATGGGCAATCCGAGCGAACCATTCAGATCTTAGAGAACATGTTTTGGGGTTATGTTTTGGATTTTAAGGGGTCGTGGGAGAGATATTTTCCTTTAGTGGAGTTTGCATATAATAACAGTATTCAGGTGTGTATTAGTATGGTCTCGTTTGAGGCCTTGTATGGCCGACCATGTAAATCTCCAAAGTGTTGGGCCGAGGTAGGTGACGCACTTATGTTAAGTCTTAAATTAGTTCGCGAAATGACTGAGAAGGTTGCACTTATCCATAAGAGGTTGGCTTCGGTTCAGAGTCACTTGAAGAGTAATGCTGACCATAGGAGAAGACCTTCGTCCTTTGAGGTAGGAGATCACGTGTTCCTGAAGATATCATCGAGACATGGTTTAATGAGATTCGGGAAGAGCGGGAAGTTGTCTCCTACATTTATTGGGTCTTTTAAGATTCTAGAGTGGCTCGGGGAGATAACTTATCGTCTGGCCTTGCCACACCAACTTTCTGGGGTTCATGAAGTGTTCCATATTTGTATGCTCTAAAAGTATGAGCCTGATCATTTACACATGTTGCATTGGATCAAGTTAGAGGTAGATGATGATGCCTCGTATGAGGAGAGACTAGTACGGGTAGGGCTATGCAAAATACCGCTCAATGTACTAAAACCGCACTGATCCGCATCAATCCGCACCGTTCTAACCGCTAACCACGGTTTAAACTTTAAAATTTATAATCCACCAACCAAACCACACCACTCTACTATAGTTAATACGTATATATTTTTTAATTTTCAATGAAATATCAATATAAAAATGAATGTTAGAGAAATTTAAGATATGCAATTTATTACAAATTAGTGGTTATATATATGAAAAATATTATGTAAAATTACTTTGTGTTATATATCTAAAAAATATTATACAAATTAGTATTATGTATTATGCAAATGTATGATAATTAGCTAAAATATTTTTCAATCCGTCAATCTGCCAAAAACCTCCCAAACCGCAATTTGTCAATCCGCTAATCCACTAACCCGCCATTTGGTTTGTAATTTTACTCTCAAACCGCCCGAACCGCACCGCGCACACCCCTAAGTACGGGTTTTAGACTCTCGGGACCAAGTCTTGCGAGGCAAGGCTATTCCATTGGTTGAGGTATTGTGGCGACACCATAGCGTTGAGGAGGCAACTTGGGAGCGTGAGGTAGAAGTCCGTGAGAAGTATCCAAACCTATTTGTTGATATTTGAGACTCATGTTGAAAATCTTACATGTGTTGTAATATATAAACATTATGTATGTTTTCGGGAATTGAACTGTAATAGTTGGTGCTGAAAAACTCGATGTATCCTTGTTATAAGTCTAGATAATATACAATTTGTTTTACTTTTAATGAATGCTAGTTGATTTTAAATTTCAGGGACGAAATTCCTTAAGGATGGAAGATTATAACGATTTCAATTTAGACCTGACCCATTTCTTGCTTTTGAATTCAAGAACTTATGTACTTTACTGTTGTTCATCTCATTTCCATCTTGTTGCTTATTGAGTTTGAAACATGTTGAGAAGTTAGTTTTTAATGAGTTGTTGCCCAGATTTTTGCCTGTTCACTAGAGCGATCTTTCTTACGCTCGAGCGGTCTTTTACAGTCTGTAAAACTACTAAAAGTTTGATATCTTCGCTCGAGCAGTCCTTCTTGTGCTCGAGCAGTCATTTGCAGGAGCAGGTCATTGTGTGCTCAAACAGTGTTTTGGTTGCTCGAGCGGTTTGTGCGTATATTAGTATAAGAGAAGACCTTTTTGAATAAATTTTTCATCACTTTCTCTCTCTAAACATTTCCAAACCTTAAAATCCTTCACACTCTCTCTCTAACTCTTATTTCTAGCTCAAAATACCACTGCAGGAAATTTAACTTTTAGTGGCATTTAAAAAACGACGCTATAAGTGCTAAAAACGCCGCTAATTATTTTTATGATGCTTAGCACCTAATGCCGAGGACGCGGCCATCACTGTAACATTGTGGCACTTTAGAAATGTTGTTAATTTGTTATAGGCGGCATTTTTTAAACGTTGCTAAATGTGCTATATAAAGGCCAAGTGACGTCATGACAATTTTTAGCGGCACTTTAGAAAGTCGTTAATTTGTTATAGTCGGCATTTATAGGCGGCATTTAAAGCCGTTAAATGTGGTACATAACGGCAAAGTGACGTCATGACTATTTTTAGCGATGTTTCAAAAATGTCATCATAGCTTTTTTTTAAAAAAAAAAAAAAACTAACCGTTAGCTAATATGGTGGGGTTTTGAAAAATGCCATTATATCTTTATTTTTTCAATTGTTTTTTTTTTTAAATTGTGCTAATCTATGTGGTTGAACTAAAAAAATACTTGTAATAAAATTGAAAAGTAACACCAGTATGAAACAATAACTCCCATTTCCATTCAAATGAACATTTGTCAAAAGATAAGCCGGTTATATGAAAGCCTGTCAAGTAGCAAATACATCATTAATTCACTTTCCCATTCAGTTTAATATTCAATCACCATTAACTACAAAATAACATATCCACAAATCATATTTTAACATTCGCTAAAAAATAATAGGAAAAACATCAAGACAAACCCCATGAGTTATGATTTAATTTAATGCCTTGTCCTTGTTACTAAATTCACTAAACTCAGCTGATATAGCATAGAATCTATAATCTTCACTGGTCTGGATACCTGCATCAGAACATGGAAGCCAAATCAAGTAAAGTGCATAAATCAATAATAGCAGAAGTGTTACAACTATAAAGCATAAAATCTACATTACAACTCACCATCTGTTGAAGAAGGTTTTGTACCTAGAAGAACAATTTAAAGAAATCAGTCATTTCTGAGGCTTTGAAACCGCCAAAAAAGGCAGAAAAAAATATTTTAACACACTTCTATCAGATAGAGTAGTCCCCCCCCCCCCGCAATCTTGTTTCTTGCAAACAACAAAACAAAAGATTATGTACAGTGGGATGAGCTTTATCAATATTGGGCAGACATACACATCCAAGGAGATACAAAATTGAATAAAGAATGCCAATTCTCAATATCTATATATATATATATATATGTGTGTGTGTGTGTGTGTGTGTGTGTGTATTATGCATTTGAACTAAGGAGTTGTCGCAACATGAGAAAAACAAATCCAAATCCAAATATGAATAACTATAGGAATAGATAAACATATCAACTAAAATTGTTATGTGCCTTAAAATAAACAAATCACTATTTTAAAGAATTTGAACTTGTAGCTACTCTACGAAAACAAATGAAAACCAATATGACAAATCCTAGAATCACAAGTCCAAAATTAAGGAAACTCTCACCAATACTCAAAAAGAAATGAGGGTATATGCATTGGACAATCGAGGAAGTAGATACATAAAAACCTTTTGCATTGTGGTGATCATGAGAAAACTACAAATACTCACCCTCAATTACTCAACAAAGTAGCCAATACTCTTTTGTTTTTCCTCTAAAAACCATATAAGGAAAAAAAAAAAACCTTGGTAAATAGCATAAAAGGAATAAATAAGGCTCTCCGAGATTAACTACAGGTTGCCATGGATCACTATACCTGTTAAGTAGTATTGAAATGCATAAGAATAGAAATCCACAAAATTTGACGACCTTTTGACCTTTAACAGAAGGAAGAAAAAAAAGAGAAATGTGAATTATCAATATTTATTAATTCTCTTCCTATCCAAGGGAAGGCTATTGAATCAAATGTCAAAGAAATAGGCAACTATGACTCACAAAACTATGAGCCAACATAAGTGGAAATTTATACATTCGACTTACTAGGCAGAATCATGATATCAAGCTTGCAATAGAATTCTCATTAGTTAAATACAAAAGAATTTGTGCATTGTATGATCATTTCCTTATATCATCTCTTTTAAACAAATATTCACTAATGTTTAACCTATTATTCAAAATTCCCACGAGCATTATAGATATTCACTTCAAAATATAACTAACACATTATTAGTTTTGTCCCATAATTCTTTTTTGAACATGCATCCATTTATTGAGGGAGGTTCATCAGGTACTCCCCAATTGTTTAAATGATCAAACGACTAGCTTTAGAATGAAATAAACAGTATCACCTGAGTGGAATCAAATTAGGTAGCATTAACAATATATTTTATGCTTAGTAAATCTGAACTATATATAAGCTATAGGATTTCAAAGGATTTGGCTTCAAAGGATTTTAAAACCTAAAAAGCCATTCATTTGGCTTCAAAGGATTTCAAAATGTGACAAGTTGAAGGATTCAAAATGAACTTAATTTACTTTGATTCACACCAAGCCACCTGCCTCGGAAAGTTTGTCACAGGTATGTCTAGATCATTTCACTCTATGTTGATGCTAGTGTTGATTCTAATTTGCCTCTTCTTTGCTGTTTATTCATATCACTTTCTCAAAATGTGAATTCCGATGTCAGGTTAGTCTTCAAAACTATTTTTTGTATATTTCTATCAAAGTTATTGAATGGTCTCATCATGTTCAAATTTTTGGATGTATATATTTTGTTGCCTAGAAATCTAGTGAACCATAATGTAGTTAATTTCTTTTTGGTTGTTGTCTATGTGTTTTATTAGTTTATTTTCATGTCATACTCATCTAAATGGATTGTTGCGTTGTTTATACATTATATTTAACTTCACAAAAAATTGGAACTAAAACTAAAACTGAAATTACTTGTAATGGGCACTAGGTTAGCACTCTATATAAAGCGTGGATGTAATTTCAGCCCCATGAAATGTCTTTTACGATTCTACAATGTTCTGTTTTCTTATGCTTGAGCATAATAACAAAAATCATTATGTATGTTTTCTATTGTGGTTTTTAAACAGGAAATCTATGAAGTAGAGTACTAGAATTGGGTTTTTCTCTTCAATGTGGGATTTAGAAAGAATGATTCAGATGAAAGATTTCTATAGACGTCCCCCGAACGCCCCGGGGAGGAACGAGTCCCCCGTTCCGTTCGATATTGGGCTCACTACAGTTCGGACTCTCAATTTGTCACGGTTCTAAATCTGAACCAAAGAGTCCAAATCCGGCAAATCGTTTTGAGAAAACAGATTTTGAAAGAAGTGCCAAACATAGATTGCTTTGCCAGATACAGAGTCGCCACCTAAATATTTTATTTTGGGGAAATTTAGGAAACCCTGACTCGTTTGCCTAAGGCCACGTGTCCGTCATCACCAAAGTTGCCTCGGCTCGGGAACTTGGGTACGATTGGGGAAGGTCACTTTGTGAGCACCCCCGCTCGCCCGATCAAAGATCGGCCTCTACTAACCATGATATCTATTTTTGAAAACATTATGTGCTCTTATTCCGGTTATTAGCCAAGACGTACTATGTGATGCGCATAGCATACAAGTATAGACTAGATCGCCTGAATTGGAACAAAACATTTCATGTTTGTTTGTTTGAAAATGGTTTGATGGTGCTACTCACAAGTAGGCTAAGACGTGGATTTGCCACCCTCAGGTGGGCCTAGAAAACATGATTTTGCCACTATCTAGTGGGCTTAAAACACACAGTGAATGAATTGTTCCAATCCAAATAACCCAACCTTCACCCACAGGCATTCAGGCAGTTATATCACATAAGCATATAGCCTCATGGTAAGCATGTTATTCATGGCAGTCACTCGCACACATGCAAGGATGCCAAAGCATAAAGCTTACCGAGTACTCCAAGCCAAAACAGAAGCTAATTAGAAATCCATGCATGATCCTAATTATACAGAAATGCCTAATGCAACACATGCAAAAGTGCAACTATAGCAGGCTCGGCTATTCTAGACATGGCATATGAAATGCTACAGCTAACATGTATTTAACTTGGAATTGAAAATTCAATGCAGTTAGTATGATGCGCCGAGCCCGGTGCATGCAAAACAGATGAATGAATGCAAACATGCTATCATACTGTATGCTAATTGAATTATGCCCTAATCTAACCATCATTAGCTGGTAAATAAAAGAGAGAAAGACGTGGGGTTGGAAGACATACATCACACACACGCACACTTATTACAATTATGCCCTCGCTCGGAGGGTCCGAAAGAATAATACAGTCCCAAATGAATAAATAATACAGTCCAAATAATTACAAAACCCCTAATTAATTAACAAATTAAACTAAGAAAGCTGTAAACTAGCATGCAAGCTAGGGACTGCCTCGACTCTGCTCCGGATGATGAATGATGCATGCTCGGGTTGCTTGGCACGGAAATCCACTGCGATGCCCCAATGAGCCTCTGTTTGTGATTGATGCCGAAATGCTGTGCAAGGTCTTTGAAAGGCTACTGATTCTTGATTTGCTGCAACAGAGAGCAGGAAAAGGGCATGGCACTGTATTTTCACAAATGTATACATGTCTCGATCCTCGTGTCACCAATCACGTATCTCGATGCATGATGGCCGAGGAGTCGAATTGTGCAACTCAATATAGAATGAATGCATATAAAGACACAACAAAACCTAAACTCCATCATGGATGATCCGGAGTGTCGGTGACTGGGAATTGAGACACGTTCCGTCACTCGAAGTATGAAACGTCCCTCGTTTCCCGTGCTCGGGCTAACTCCTATCCCAAGCACGATGCAATATGCATGATATGCATGAAATGCAACTAAGATACAACCTAGCATGCACAATGCTATGAAATGGCATGCACGATGCACGAGGTAACATGGCATACACAATGCGCTAACATACAACCTAGCACACGCAATGCTATGAAATGAAATGGCATACACAATGCATAATGGGCTTACACCAACATAAGTGGACCTCAGCCACACTAACATAAGAGGCCAATAGATGAAAATGAGATACTCGAAATGCGTACACACGTGCACGCAAACCGAGGACCGAACCTAAGGCACGAATGCCACCCTAACAAGACATGGCAAGGCATGGAATATGACATATAAACATGCAAGTTTCAGCACTGAAATGCGATGCAAAATGGTCCCGAAACATGAAAACATGGCACCCGATGCATGGAATGAACCCGAAACACAAAATTAGGCACACGCAATGGCCTATAGCTATGCAAAGCATGCATTATTTGAACATGAAGTGTGAATACAGAATCAAGACAGTCCCAAAACAAGCATATTTAAATTTTTAAGAAAGGCCAAAAAATAACACAAATAGGACTAAGCTAGCATGCAAAAATGGCCCCGTAAAAGAGGTAATGAAGCAAGTAGCAGCTGCTGGCCCTAAATGGCCAAGAACCCTTCAACAAAGTTGAAGAGGGGATCAAAATGAAGCACTTTTCAGTTTAAAACAAGCCACAAAAACAAACACAAGTATGGCTAAACTATTGTGCAAGAAATGGGCCAAAACGGAGACAAAGAAGCAAGTGATGGTTTCTAGCTTCAAACAAAGGAGGGACCTTCAACAAAGTTGAAGAGGGGTCCAAAATATGGTATTTTACAGTTAATGACCAAACCCAAAACAGTGCACATGCAAGCCTAAAATACTATGCAAAATAAGGCCTAAAAAGAGGTTTAAACACAAAGAGCAAAAAGGGAGCCTCAAACAGCAAAGGACCCTTGATCAAACATGAAGAGGGGGTCAAAATAAGGCTATTTACAGTTTAAAACAGAGCCCAAAAATATAAGAATAAGGGGCTAACAAAACATGCAAAAATGAGGCCAAAAGAGGGATAAAGAGGCAAGTGCCAAAAGGAAGCCTCAAACAGGGAGAGGCCCTTAAACAAACATGAAAAAGACTTCAAAATAATGCTATTTTCAATTAGGGTCGGAGCCCAAAAATGGAAGCAAGTAAGGCTTAGAAAGAATGCAAAAGAAGCTCAAAAAGAGGGAAAGTATTGCTCACCCTTGTAGACCAAACTTCAACAGCCTCTTGGCTTGAGAAGAGGTGCTCCTTGCCTCTGGAAAACAACTCCAAGTGGCTGGAAAGGATGGTGGATTGGTTGGCTTGGAGATAGAGTAGAAATGGTGTAGGGTTTGGAAGATTTTGAGGGTTGGAGTGTAGGGTGAGAAAGATACAATATAGGAGGCTAAGAGCAATTTTTTGTAACCCTCAGATGGGAGCTGGAGCTGCTGTTATATAGGCAAAAGAGGAGGAGAAAATGGGGGAAAAATAGGGGGGAAAGAATTCAAGTTTCCCCCCAAAAGTGAAGCCCCCCCGGATACAAAATCTGGGGGGAAAAAGAATGTATTTCTGTAAAGTGCCTGGAGATAGGAGCATGGCCGGCTGGTTATTGAAGTTGCAGGTGGCCGGCCGGCTCTCCCCATGGCCGGCCGGCCAAGGGTCAAAAGGTTTAATCAAGATTAGTGGCCGGCCACCCCAGATTGGTGGCCTCCGATGTGTGCACAACACAAACATGTGGTCAAAAACTGGAGAAAATGAATCAGGAAAGAGAAAAGGCCACTTTTAGGAGGAGTTCAAAAGGGTCAAACACAATTACTGGCCGGCCATGTGATATTGGTGGCCTCCCAGGTGTGTACAACACAAATATGTGGTTTAGGGCTGGAAAAAGTGGCCTTAGGGTGGTCAACATTGGCTTTCAAGTGAGAAAAACGGGCGACGGAGGGCGATGGAGGGATAAAACTGGTTGTCAGAACAATTACTGGCCTCCCACCCTTCTACGACCTTTCTATCAATGAAACAGAGGTCCCTGCCAAAAATGAACCCAAACCGATGCAAAATGAAGGTTTGGGGGACCGAAAAGCGTAGCCCGAGGCCCCGAAAACTGACTGTTAGGCACCGGAAGTGGTGTTCGACCACGAAGTTGGTTTTTCGAGCCACAGTGTCCCTCAAAAGGGAGAAAATAAGATGCATGCCAAAAATCGGGGCAAACGGAGGTGGTTAAGCGGTCCCGAACCGAGGCACACGGCCAACGGCTCCGAAAAACCAGAAACCGGACTCCAAACAGGCAAAATGGCCTACGACCACGAAACGTAGCCTACGGCCACTAAGAGATGATCTACGAGACCTCTCCCTCCCTTCAGGAAGAGAAAATAGAGAAAACAGAGCCTGGTTTGCAAACCGAGGCAAAGCATGAAAGAGTCCGAAAGTCCGGAGGCAGGGCTCGTAGCTGAGACTTTGAAACTTCTGAACGAGCACGATATGCAACATCACCAAGCGCTCAATTGGTGACGTCTGAGTCTTAAGGTCGGTCAAAAATGGGATGTCTACAGTTGCCCCTCTTTGACAGAACTCGAAAGTCAAGAAGTGACGGGAGTGAATGTCAAAACCCAGAGACGACCCATTTTTGACAAGGCCAAAGACTTAGACAAACATGCAAGACAACAAAGATGTGCCCGCAGGCATGCCCGCAGGCAGGGGAAAAATGCAAAATGATATGCACAAAGCCGAAGTTAACTCAAGGATCATGCGAATGCAGCAAGCTTTAATGAAGCACATATTCACAATAGATGCAACAGTTTTAAGCAAGAATGCAAAGCAACAACTACATTTCATGCAGTTAGGAATGCAGAGAATTTTCCAATTCTCGCCACGTCTCACACGGAGAAAATACAATACTTGCGTGGTTCATCTGGTCGCACCAGCCTCGAATGAACCGTACATACAATATCGTGCCTGCAAAGTAAAGAAACTCAACAAGCACAACATATCTAACAGCATATGTTCAATGTGATATCGAATGCAGACAATAGCGGTGTTGATGAAAGAGTGCATCGCAATGCGGGAAGAAACGCGCGTGACAATGCGCGTTTAAGCACGGAGGCTCGGTGATATCAAAGAGACGTGCATAACAATGCAAGTATGTGCATGAGAATGCAAGTTATGTGCATGATAACGCAGAACAAGCATAAACCAGGATGTATGTTTGTCACAAAACAACGAGCAAAGAAATACGCGTTTCGGCGAGGGCGGCTCGATCGCGGCCTCCGGTTCACCTCCCGGAGGGGTTACAACATGTTCAAAATGATACATCTCACTTTCGACGAGTAATGATGAGACACACATCGGAAATTGAAGCTGAGGTTCCGGCGGAGCGATTTCACGACAAAAAGTGCACTTCTCTTGTACTTTTTCAGGTCTCGGGGACTCCAATCCTCCCCAAAATTTGCAGGGACCTTGGGGGGCATGTGGGGAACACCACCAGCCAACTTTATTGGGAGAGGGAGGCCACCGCCCAATTTTTGAAAATGAAATGGCCGGCCTGCCAGAAAAAGTGGCCGGCCGGCCACTTAGCCCAGATTCGGGGCAATTTCGTCTTTTCAGCCCCTTTTCTTTAAATACACCCATCCAAACACTTCGTGCTCACAAGTGCAGCTCCAAAAACATCTCCTCTTGCTTCCCAAACCATTTTCTCCCTCAGATCTGTACTCCATACGCGTTTTCCAACGTCCCACGCAAGTTGTTTTCGCAAAATCTTTCAGTTTTAAGCACTTTGAACCAATTAAATTTTGATTTCGGGGCTTCTTTTCTCATTTTCGCCACTTGAGGTGAGTTTGTCTCAATATTTGGAAGATTTTCTCGGGAGTTGACTTTTGTTGACTTTTTCATTTCCCGAGAGTTGACTTTTGTTGACTTTTTCTAATTTTGGCTCATTTTTGCTCATTTTGGCCCCTTTTGCAGATTTCTTGACATGGCGGGTCAATTTCCCTACGGCGGAGGTTCTCCAGGCACCGGAGGAGAGCCTGACATCATGTCTTTGCATCCGAGGGTTCGCCTCTTTATCCCCGAGAGGTACGACCCACCGGCACATGTTCTTCCACGGGCTGTTTTCTATCACTTCACCGATTTTGACGAGCGAGCACCCGGGGATCTCCTTCTGCGGGAGCCAGAGTATCACCTCTCCCATGAGGCACAAGAGGTATTTACTTCGTTTTTACCTTTTCTATAACATATTATGAATTTTTCATGCATTCTGTTTGCACTTTGAAAACACGGTTCAATTACTTGAATTCCTGAATACTCAGCCCATAAATTGATTGTGAACACACGGCACACATTGATTGAAAGTTGAACACGCAGCCCAAACACTGATTTTCTGAACACACAGCCCAAATTGATTGTGAACACGCAGCCCACACTGATTGAGAGTTGAACACGCGGCCCAAAACACTAATTTTCTGAACACACAGCCCAAAACACTAATTTTCTGAACACACAGCCCAAATTGAAGGTGAACATGCAGCACACACTGATTGAGAGTTGAACACGCAGCCCAAACACTGATTTTCTGAACACACAGCCCAAATTGAAGGTGAACACGCAGCACACACTGATTGAGAATTGAACACACAGCCCAAATTGAAGGTGAACACGTAGTACACACTGATTGAGAGTTGAACACGCAGCCCAAATTGAAGGTGAACACGCAGTACACACTGATTGCGAGTTGAACACGCAGCCCAAAACATTGACTTTCTGAACACACAGCCCAAATTGAAGGTGAACACGCAGCACACACTGATTGAGAGTTGAACACGTAGCCCAAACACTAATTTTCTGAACACACTGCCCAAATTGAAGGTGAACACGCAGCACACACTGATTCTGAACACGCGGCTCACTTACTTTACTTTGCACGCAGCCTATTCATTTTATTTGCACGCAACTTATGTATCCATTCTGAATGCAGGTGACTTCTCGCACTGTGTGGGGATATAGCTCTACCGCGGCGAGAGATAGGTACACCGAGCTCCCGGAGGCTGTTCGGGATTTGGTTGACTTGGCAGGGTTCGGGCCCTTCTGTACTGGGCTATCTCGTTGTCCTGCCAGGAGGACGTTGATGGCCGCCTTGGTGGAGAGATAGTGGGACACCACCAACTCCTTCCATTTTTCTGCCACGGGGGACTTGACTATGACCCCGTTTGACTTCGTCGTACTGACTAGCCTTGACGTGGGAGGTTGGCCTATCCCTTACGACGAGGACATGGGCCAGTGGGAGGCCACTTGGATATATTTGCTGGGGGTTCGCCTGCCTGCTGATAGAGCTTCGGGGAGAGTCCGATACACCTGGTTCTCTTCCCATTTTCGGCGGGTGGAGATGGAGCCGGGACTCCTGATGAGGCAGCACAGTATGCCCGCGGCTTTTTGATGTTCCTCTTCGGGACCACTTTGTTTGCCGACAGGGGGAACACTGTTGGGCTTTATCTGTTGAGTGCTTTGGTGGACCTGTCACAGGTCAGACGGTATGACTGGGGTGGGGCCGGCTTGCCTACCCTTTATTGCTACATGAGCGCGACCTCCCGCGGAAGGGGGGACTTACTTGCGGCTATTGGAGAGCCTGGGAGGTACTTTCTGCCCTCTTGATTTACATTTCTGCTCCTCATTACTTGCATATTGCACACACGGCAGACTTTATACTCTGTATTGTGCACTTTGCCCTCAGCACTTCGTATTCTGCTTTGTTTTCCACAGTTGTGGGTCTATGTGTATTTCCCGACATTGGCCTCAGAGTTGGTGATAGAGGGACCTCTCGTGACTCCGTACTCACTTGTATTTGAAGGCCAGCACCGACCAAGACCTCGGGAGTCTCTCCTTTATCTGCGGCAGTACTTCGACACTATGCGGTCGATGGAGGTATTTCAGAATTCTCAGTTCTTTCTGTTTTCATCTTTGATTTGTCCTGTACATTTTCAATTTCTGCTTGGTTTATGCGTCTGTTATCCGCAGATTACATGGCAGCCCTGGGCGCCTTTAGGTGAAGGTCTCCGATTCCAGTTTGCCGGAGAGTGGGGTGCCACCCGGTACAGGCTCCTGTTTGAAGGGCCAGTTGGTAGGGCCTGGTTTTTGGGGGACTGCTTCTTGCGTCAGGTCTGGGGGAACACTTCTCAGGACCCTCCCTCAGCACCGCCAGTTGATATGCGGATTGCTGATAGGCTCTCTTCCCGGGATGTTGTTAATGCTATGCTGGGTACTGATGCCTTGCTACATCTTAAGGAGGGGGATTACGCCACTTACCATCACATATACCTGATGCCTCCATTGACGGGGGTTCGTACTCCGATGATGAGGCCCGCTGGCATGCCATCTTCGAGCCAGGCCCGGGTTCGGGCTGCAGACACCCTTTCCACCAGCAGGGCTGGTACATCTAGAGGTGGGGGTGGATTGGTTCCCCCGATTCCTCCGACTTATCCTCATCTTGGATGGCCGGACATGCCGACCGAGTTGATGGGGTGGCAGTATGTGACTACCTCTCCGATTCCGATCCCGATAGAGCCTCCGATGCCCGGCCATCAATATGACAAAGACCCCGACTCACCACCGGTATGTTTTACGGCTTTGATTCATTACTCAGATACTTGGACGTTCATTCCTTTATTGATACCTTTGCCTTTGCATTTACGGCCCCCTGTTGAGTACATAGATCAGGTGCTCGAGATGGTAGCCTCACTTGAGGGGATGGTCCAGCGGAGGGAGGCGCAGTTGTCCATCATGGGCTTCCAGGTACCCTTTAGTTTTCTGGCATTTACCATACTTCTGATGATATGCTGATTTCTGCTGCATTGATAGGCTATTTGTGTAGAGCATATCTGACACACACCCCACTTATATACTGTGTTTACATGTACCCACTCCATGTAGTTTTCTTGTATCTGCATCTGATGTACATATTTGGACTGATGTATTTAAATTGAACTGTTTATTCTCAGATGCCCCCGGTATATGCTCAGCCGTTGGCCGGGCCCCCTGGGCCTTCTTGGGGAGGTGGACTATCTGGGCCTTTTCGAGGAGCTGGGCCATCTGGGCCTTTTCGAGGAGCTAGACCATCCAAGCCTTTTCGAGGAGCCGGGCCATCCAGGCCTTTTCGAGGAGCTGGAGAGAGGGGGTCGTCTCGTAGACGTAGGGCACACATTATAGAGGAGGAGCCCGGTGAGGATGAGGAGGAGGAGGAGGCTACAGATCATCAGTCGGAGACATCTGCTGACAGAGAGGACGGCTCCGGTCTTGGTTCCGGGAGTGGAGGCGAGGCTGAGGGGGATCCCGAGGATGACGACTCCGATTCAGATGATGATGATGGTGATGGTGGCGGAGAGTCCATTCCGCAGAAGAGGACGAAGAGGGCCTCTTATTCCTGCTCTTGAGAGCACAGATGCGGCTGTTTCCTATTTTATTTATCTTTTTTTCTAGTAGTTGTAGCACATTGTACATTATCGGGCAGTTTTATTCTTTGTAAAACTTGTGCCTTAGCCTATAAAATGTTGTAACAAGCGAGGCACAATGGAATGAAACAGCTTTTGAAAAAAGTGTTGTATTTTAAACTCTTAGCATCATATCGCATCATTTTGCACCATAATGAGAATGAATGGAAATGTGCATTTGTGCATTTTGCCCAGTCAGGTAGTGAACCGACGCAACAACTTAACCTTCTAAGATATAACAAAACATTAGCAAGTTTACAACTCGATAAGCAAAACACAACTCGATAAACAAGACTCAAACAAAAATTGTTTAAACAAAGAGTAACAACTCAAAAACACGAAACACGACAGCTCGACAAACAACTCGATAAGCAAAAACGACAACTCGATAAACAAAACAACAACTCGATAAACAAAACTCAATTAAAGCATAGTGTACTTCGGACGATCTGGGTGACGGAACGCATCCGAAACAGAGGGAAATAGAGGCCTTCGACACACCCGTTGCATGGAAATGCTTGAAACTTTCTCTTGGAGGGTAAAACAGGGCCAAAGACACACATTGGAGCATGGCCGGCTACTTTTGGGAGCCGGCCGGCCAGGTTTATTGCAAAGGGGAGGCCACCGGCCAGGTTTTGAAAAAAGAAATGGCCGGCCTGCCAGAAAAGGTGGCCGGCCGGCCGGCCACTTAGCTCAGCAACCGTCAAATTTTTGACACTTGTCCCCCGAATAATGTCTTTTTCTCTTTAAAAGCCTTAGCTCCGTGATTCATTCAGCTCATCTTAGTTTTGCACCAAAGATGGAGGCGTTTCTCATTGAAAATCTCACAGCTTGGATCGCTTCTCTAGATGGTTCGGAAAAGTTGAACTTCCGGGGTTTCGGCTTGAATACACTGTTCGCGCTGAGTCGCACTCCGCTGCACCTTCCTTTCCTCCATGCCGCGGCAAGGTTTTGGAACCCGGTGACGCATGTCTTTAGCTTTGGCAGGCAAGAGGTATGTCCAACTTTTGAAGATTTTCAAGTTTTGATGGAATCTGAATGTCATGAAAAAATCTTCCCCCAGTACCGCTTTGGCCACGCCCAAGCTTTAGGGCGGATGTGTGGACTCACCGCGCATGATGCTCGGTCTCTGATCTGTAATGGGGAACTGGATATTCTTGGTTTGATTCACCACTTTTCTGACGCTAGTGACCGTGGCAACCATTATTGGCAAGGTTTCCGGTAACGAGCCCTTTGCTTGTGCCTGCTGTCTCACTTTCTGCTTTCCCCGGGCTTTGGCGGATTTAGCATTCGTCTGATTAAAGTTGCTCAGGGCTTGAAAGAAGGAAAGAGCTGCATCGCCATGACCTTGGCTGAGACACTGAAAGGCTTGGATTCTATCTATCGCTGGGAGACGACTAGATTTGCTGGGAGTCCACTGTTGCTGTAGGTAATGTTTCCCACCCAATCTTACATATGTATTTGCTCACATCACTCGGCCCTCAGGCTCGGTTTTTCTCACAAAAAAACCCTTTTCTCACTTTTCTCTTACCGTACATCTCTCTATTCTTTATTCTCTCATTTTTCATCCCTCCCCAGGTATGGTTGATGGACAAATTGCAGGTTGTGGACTCTTGCCCAGCCTACTCGGCTCGAGGCTATTTCTTTCGACAGCGCCTAGTCGATGCCCCTGATGAAAGGTGGTGGTTTGACTGGATGTGCAATTTGTCTGCAGATCGCATTGCTTGACGTTGTCCATGGCTCAATCTCCCGGCAATGAGCTATAGCATGTCCCGGCTGATCGGGATCCAGTTGATTGGTCTAACCCACTGTGTGTTCTACTTTCCGTTCCGGTTCCTGCACCGGTTTGGTCATGATCAGATCTGCCCGCCAGAGGGGATTGAGTACCCGGCTGCTTTCTCGGTCCGAGGTGCACAGCTTGCCCGATATGCCACAGCATGGAGGACTAGAGAGCTTCTGGCCCCCGCTCCCACTTTTAGTTGCACTTTGTCTGACGAGTGCTTGGATTGGCTCAATGAGGAGGCACAGATTGGGCCTAGCTTGGCATCAGAGGCTTCGACCAGCTCTGGGAGGGGGCGCAGGGATACTTGACTTGACTATGCCCCGGATTTATTGCTTTATTAGTACTTTCAAGTTTTCTTTATGAATATAATAAAAAGCAACCTTGATTGTATGCAAGAGCAGGAGAACTCTGTTTTGAAATCAATGAAATTGAAGGTTGTGGTACTGAAAATTTTCCGCTTTGGTCCAAAAATGGTCTTAGTTGTAAAGAGATTAATTTGAACAAAGTCAACTTTTATTAAAATTTTTCAAAACCATTTTCGATATGAATCAGAACTGGACACGCCTAAGATCTGTCACTGAGATGCACAACCCCAGATCCCCGCAACTGGAAAGTTGCCCCTACTCTGAAGAGTACCGCGGCACTGCATGGCAACGGAAAGTTGCCCCTAGTCTGAATAGCACTGCACCGGAAATTGTAATAAATGCTGATAGACAAAGATGACTGAGATGGTCAAAATGGACAAAGTTGATCGGGGAAAAGTTTATGGCTGAACATCAGGATGAAGTTGCCTACGTATCCCAAAGATGGGAATCAAGCCTTACGTAGTTCAGGCTTAGGTTCACTCGAGTATTTTCACTCTCCTTTTACGCTCTAACTTTTGCCAAGGTCGCCCTTTGCGGGTTTTCAACCTTGCGACCTCAGTTTTTATATTTTCTAATTTTTTTGTGCTCTAACTTTTGCCTAGGTCGCCTTTTTGGGTTTTCGGCCTAGCGAGCCTCTCAGGGGTAATATTTCTTCAACTTGTCCATGTTGATCAATTGGGAAAATTCCAGGCCATCTAGGTCCATCAGAACCACAGCTCCACCTGACCAGATAGCTTTGATGATATAGGGACCAGTCCAATTAGGTCTGAACTTGCCCCTTGGGTCGTGAATGGGAGCTCAGTTGTCCTTGAGCACCAAATCTCCTTTCTTTTAGATTCCTGGACTTAACTTTCTTGTTGAAAGCCCAGGCAATTTTGCGCTGATAACCTTGAACATGGTACAGTGCTTTCAGTCTCCTTTCATCAAAGAGCATGAGTTCCTCAAACCTGCTCTGCTGCCAATCTGCTTCGGCTATTTAGCACTCAGCTAATACTCGTAATGACGGAACTTCAATCTCGATAGGTAGAACGGCCTCCATCCCATAAACCAATGAATACGGAGTTGCTCTGGTAGAAGTTCTAATTGAAGTCCTGTAGCCCTACAGAGCAAACGGCAGCTTATCTGGCCAATCCCGGTAGGTTTCCACCATCTTCTGCAGTATGTGTTTGATATTCTTGTTGGCAGCCTCGATCGCTCCGTTGGTTTGCGGCCGGTATGTGGATGACTTATGAAAAGCCACGTTATATTTCTCCAACAAGTCAATCACTTCCTTCTTAAAGTGGGAACCATTATCTGAAATGACCTCGTTTGGGACCCCATAGCGACAGATGATGTTATTTCTGATAAACTTTGCAATGTACGACGCCTTCAACACCGCATAAGACTGGGCCTTAACCCACTTTGTGAAATAATCTATCGCGACCAGGATGAACTCATGCCCATTCGACCCCTTCGGAGTGACAGCCCCGATCACATCGATTCCCCAAACTGAAAATGGCCATGGTGAAGTCATGTTGTACAGCTTCGACGGCGGGGTATTCATGTGGTTTGCATGAATCTGACACTTGTGACATCGCCGAACAAAACCGATACAATCCTCCTCCATGGTGGACTAGTTGTAACCCTGTCTGAGGATCTTCCGTGCTAGCATTACTCCGTTCATATGCGCACCGCATTCTCCTCCATGGATGGCCTCCATCAGGCGCTTCGATTCCTCGGCTTCAACACACAGCTTATGCATTCCTAGATGACCTCTTTTATACAGCTTACCCCCACAAATGATGAACTGAACGGCCATTCTTCTTATCACCCTTTTATCCTTGGCATTTACCCCTGGCGGATATGCTTCCTTCTCCAAGAAATTCCAAATGTCGTAATACCAGGGGTTTTCGTCCTGAACCTCATCTATAGCAGCAATCGACTCGTAGGCTGGCGCAAATTTCTGGTCAATGACGACTGGACGCATCCGGATTCCAAACGGGATGTCTATCATGGAAGATAGAGTTGCTAAAGAATCTACGAACCTGTTGTTCTCTCTTGGAAGATGAGCAAAGTTTAGCTTTTCAAACCAAGGAATTAACAAGTCCAAGGTCTGGTGGTACATCATCATCTTTTCTTCTTTGACTTTCCAGTCTCCTTTTGCTTGAGACACAACAAGGTTTGAATCTCCGATGATGTCCAAACGTCTTGCTCCTAGTTCCAGGGCTGCTTCTAGACCGGCAATGCATGCCTCATATTCTGCTTCGTTGTTCGAGACTTTGAAACGGAGTTTGAAGGCTAGAGGGATACAGGAATTATCGGGTGCTATCAGCAACACTCCTATCCCACACCCATATTGATTTGACGCTCCGTCAAAGTACATCGTCCAATATTCGTCGTCGATATGCAAAATGGCTTCATTTAGGAATAAGTATTCAACTGCTTCACCTCCTTCGACTGGATGACCGGCTAAGAACTCTGCCACTGCTCTTCCCTTGACTGACTTGCGTGTTACATATTTCAAATCGAATTCGGAGAGCAACAGCAGCCAACGAGCTAGCCTACCCGTAAGTGCTGGTTTCTCGAAAAGATATTTGATGGGATCGAGTCGTGAAACCAACATTACGGAGTGAGCTAACAAGTAGTGCCGCAGCTTCCTGGTAGCCCATACCAAAGCTAAGCAAGCCTTCTCCAGCGGAGTGTAGCGGGTCTCGTAATCCAACATCTTCTTGCTCAGATAGTAGATGGCCCTCTCCACCTTATCCTCTGATTCTTGTGCGAGCATGCAATCCATTGTAGTCTCAGTCACTGAAAGGTACAATATCAATGGTTTCCCCGGCTCTGGTGGCGACAACACGGGCGGGTTCTGTAAATATTTCTTGATCTATTCAAAAGTAGCTTGGCACCGGTCGTCCCATTGGAATTTCTTCCCTTTCTTCAGGAAACCAAAAAGTGGTGTACAAGTCAAGGTTAATTTCGAGATAAACCGTCTTATGAATTGCACTTTACCCAGAAAGCCTCGCACCACATTTTCAGTCCTTGGTGGTGGCATTTCTAAGATGGCCTTGATTTTTGAAGGGTCGACCTCGATGCCCCTTTGTGTAATCAGAAATCCCAGCATTTTTCCTGCTGTAACACCGAACGTACACTTCTGAGGATTTAGCCGCAACCGGAATTCCCTGATCCTTTGGAAGAACTTCTGTAAGGTGGTGTAGTGGCCCTCTCTTTCTTTGGACTTGACAATCATGTCGTCTACGTACACCTCAACCTATTTGTGGATCATATCATCTAAAATTGTAGTCGCGGCCCGTTGATACGTAGCTCCAGCATTCTTCAACCCAAACGGCATTACTCTTTAGCAGTATGTCTCCCACGGGGTGGTGAATGCAGTCTTTTCCCAATCTTCAGGTGCCATTACTATCTGATTGTACCCTGAGAAGCCATCCATGAATGAGAGCAAAGCATGCCCTGCTGTGAAATCCACCAACTCATTAATATGCGGCAAGGGAAAGTCGTCCTTCGGACTAGCTCTGTTTAAATCCCTGAAATCCACGCACACCCGGATCCTGCCATCCTTCTTCGGCACTGGAACGATATTGGTCAACCAAGTCGGGTATTCGGACACCAGTAGGAAGCTTGCATCGATTTGCTTGGTGACCTCTTCTTTAATCTTGAGAGCCCAATCCGAGCGGATCCTTCTGAGTTTCTGTTTGACAGGTCAGGCCTCGGGGTCAAGGGGGATCCGGTGCTGTACAATCTCAGGATCGATCCCAGGCATGTCTTCGTAGGACCACGCGAAAACATCTTTGAAATCTTTTAATAAAGCGACAAAGCGCTCGCGTTCCTCCAAAGACAACGTGGACCCGATCTGGACCAGCCGCGGGTCCTCCTCAGTACCAATATTCACGGTAATGATTTCATCCGTTAAGGGTTTGACAAATCTCTCCTGCTCCTGCTCATGCTCAATTAAACGTTGCAAAACCGGAGGAATTCCTTCCTCGTCGTTTTCATCAAAATTTTGAAAGTTTGAGTTTATGCAATAAATTAAGGGCACAGAAAAGTACTCAGAAACCATAGTTACTTGATTCTCATTAAGCACATCCAAATCGTCCGAATTCTCGGTTACAACAGACTCAAACGAGAAAGAAAAAGACGACCTGGACATAACTGTGGCATCCGAGTTATCATCCCCAGGATTACCAGACTCAGACTCAGTCGAGCTGGAATCTGATTCCGACTCACAGGACTCGGTGGAATCAGACTTCGGATCACTACCTGACTCGGCATTGCTGGACAAAAGCCCCTCCTCGTACTGCCAAATGAGAGAGGGTGCGATAGATGCATCCAAAATAGTTGCTGGCGGGACCGCAACCGTTCCATTCCCGATCACACATACCGAGAAGTTATCCCCCAAGTACTTATGGTTGATCGGAGGATCTGAGAGTAGACTTGCCAGCGCTACCCCCATTTCAATTTCAGCGCCTTCAGAATCCATTGCCTTACACTGCCCATTCTCAGCTGATGGGTCTGTCTGCTCTTCGACAACGTCATCCCCGGATAGTTACAGGTCAAAGAAAATCTCAAACCCTGGCACGCGCTTCCTCTCCGCGTTCAGCCACAGTTCTGGGAAGCCGCAAAACGGAAAGTCCTCCCCTTCCCGGACGAAGCGTCCGTTTAGGGTACCCTGAATGGGCCTATGCATTAATTCGAAAAGCTTCCCAGCCTGCTTTGCTCTGGCTCTTCCAGCCATTTCCTTTCCCTTCCTTACCCAGTTCTCTTTGGTGGGCAGATAACCCAAGCCAAAGGTATGAGAGTTGTGTGGCACTTCGGCCAATGCTGCGATGCCCTTCCGGCTGCTCCTTCCTAATCCCATCCCGGGGATGTGTTGTAACTTGTTTATGAGGTAGACGGATTGAGCACTGACGTACACGCCCTCATTCACAGCCATAATATTCTGTACCACTCGAGCCTCAGCCAAAGTGAACCCTGATAAGAACACATCCTCAGTGCCATGCTCGATTTCCAAGACTGGTGTGGACACTTCCGGTGGCGGATGGATTGATGAATTCCCAAAGACAATAGCCACCCCCTTCCCGTGAGGGTACTTCAACATCTGATGTAAAGTGGAAGAGACTGCCTTTACTTGGTGCAACCACGGTCGCCCCAAAAGTAGGTTAAAGGTTGCGGGAACGTCCAAGACATGAAATTCAATGTTGTGTTGTCCTGGACCAACCTGGGTCTGAATTTTGACAGTCCTCATCACTTCCCTGTTAGTGTTATCATAGGCTCTGATCACTTGAGTAGTCGGCACAAAGTCTGCGGGCTTCAACCCGATTGCATATGCCGTCCTTGACGGGCATACATTAATGGCAAATCCCGTGTCGATAAGAACCACTGGCACCCACTTGTCTCTACATTCCACGGAGATGTAAAGGGGTTTGTTATGATTTGCGCCCTCAAGCGGTAGTTCTTTGTTAGAAAAGGTCAACATCGAGGAACCTCCTCCCGGAAAAACCAATCCAACTAACTGCTCTGGCGTGGTGTCTATAGAAAGCTTGGCTTTGTCCATGGCTGAAAGGACAGCCTGTCTGTGCACTCGTGAAGCCATAAGCAGTTCCCAGATGGAGATGTCTGCTTTTATCTTCTTTAACTATTTCAGTACCGCATCTTCTTCGATTTGTTTTTCTTTCTGTCTCTCAGCTTCTTTATCCTTCCCAGATGCCTCTGGCTGGTCCAGGTGCGGGGGCTTGAAATACCGCCCGCTTCTCGTCATATGGTCGACTTCTCCGACATACCAGGTGTCATCTGGCTGGTTACTTCCCCAATCCTCATTTGTGTGGGCAAGACATAAATCATCGTCTTCCCACCACATTCCGTCAGCAGCCGACAGACACCTGTCCGGCCCCGGTATGATTGTGCTCGCTGTACCTTCAGCCCGCATGCCCGTGGCATCTTCTGTTCTTGTGCCCACAGAACCCTCGCCCCCTTCATGGGCTTTTTCCTTCCTGATTCTCTCGGAATCCCAAAACTTTTCTTGTTCTGCCTGTGTCAATGTGGCTTGTTGTTCAACTTTCTGTGCATCCTTAATGCTCAAGTCCCGAGCGAAATTCTTCGTACCGGCGCTCTCCGGCAATGTCACCTGACTTCCGGCCCTTTCGGCCACAGTTGATACTCTCGCCCCTGCCGGGCCCTGTTCTAGTTGGGATTCTTCCACCACATCTAGTTGATCATCCAGCCATCCAGTGGCCTCTGCCGATTCCTCATAATCAAACCAGTTGACTGCTGCGCCCCCTGATTCTTGGTCATTGAAAAACTGTAGGTTGGCAAAGTCCTCTTCCACAGCCGTCAAATCGTTTGCCCCTTGCCTAAATCCATCCCCCTGGATCACACACAGCTCTTCCTTCTCTGGCAATTCTATACCCAGCCCAATCTAGCCTGTTGACAACATGTACCCACTCGGATCATAGACTTCCCCAGCAAAACTCTCAGGCTGTTCAATCCCAGACTCTACAAATTCATCCTTTTCTGAAGTCTGCCCTGCCCCATCTTCGATGGTCACCACCGTTGGCTCTGGTTGGGTTATGGAGATGTCTATCATGCACAAAGAGTCGGTGCAGTCAGGAAGGAGCACCTCCGGCTTGGGTAGGTGGGATGAGGTGATATAAATACTAGGATCGTAAGATGCAACCCCAGTTTGGATGAAATTGATCCTATTGGGAGGGGGAGCTTGGTTATGCGGTGGGAGAGGATTGGTTGTGACATTGGGTTTGTCGGGAGGCGCAATCACCTGCTTGTCAATATGATCCTGGATCTCGTGATGCAATCTAAAACAACGGTCGGTGTCGTGACCGTGTTATTGGTGATACGCGCAGTATTTTGCTGGGTCATGAGAGGGAGGGAGTGGATTTGGTAGTGGCCTCGGCTCCAGGGGCTTCAAATGGTTTTTCCTGATTAATACCCCTAGAGCTTTGGACAGGGGCATGTATAAGGGTGTGAAGGTTCTTTGGCCTCTGGGCTGGTATTTAGTGGCTTGGGTATTACTTCCGAATGCATCGGAGAAGGGCATGGCTGCCATAGGTCTTGGAAGGGGAGGGGGAATGGTGGTGACCATGCTCACCTCTGAAGCTCTTGCAGTGGTAGCGCCACTCGGGCCTGTATTGTTGTTACGGTTGAAAGTCCTCCTCGGTTGCTCCCTATCTTAGTCGATCAGACCCTGTTTCGTTGCATTTTCGATCTGTACCCCCATCTCGTGCAGATCTGAAAAAGTGGGGAAGGGGAGTACAATCATCTTTTGCATTAATTTTGGCTGGAGATTGCGCACAATCATCCTGATTTGGTCCTTATCAGTGGGCCTCAAAGTCATCATCGATGCCTTCGCCCTCCACCGAGTTATGAAGTCTGAGAAAGTCTCTTTGGGCTCCTGCCTCGTTATTTCGAGATCACGAGTTGTAATCTCGATCTGGGTATTGTACGAGTACTGTGCGACAAAGGCCTCGGCCATCTCATCCCAACTTCTTTTTACCTCATCTTCTAACTTCGCGTACCAGATAGCGGCCACACCCGACAGGGTTCGGCCGAACAGCGAAAGCTTTTGTGGTCGGGTTAGGCCCATTGGCCGCAGTATATCTGAGAATAACCGGAGGTGGACCATGGGATCCCCGGATCCGTCGAAACAATCAATCTGCGGCATCTTGAATCTATCTGGCAACGTTACGGCCACATCGGTATACCCGTCCTCGATATCCGGAATAGCCTTTACTTCTTGTGATTTCTTGAAAAGCTTCTCGAGCTTGCTCAGTTTCAGAGCTGTTATGGTCTATTTCAAACTCGAAGGGAGAGTCCGGGTGGTTGGGTGTATGGGTCTTGGACAGTTGAGGCGGAAGCGGGGGCGGAGCTGGCCCTGTTGGAAGGTCCGTGTCCTCTTGGATGTTCTGGAGATTGGGTAAGGTGTTCTGGGTGTTTGGCAGGGTATTCTGGACAGTAGGTGCCAGCTCGGGTAACGGGATCCCTGGTGGGGGAGGAACTGGATGTGAGGCTGACGCTCCGGCTTGCTGCTGGAGCCGGGTAATTATCTCCGCCTGTTGGGCCATGATTGCGGCCTACTGCTTAGAGAATTTCGCTTGGCGGACAGCATCCTCCTGCATTTGTTTCATGCTCTCTTGAAGCTGGCGCATCATTTCTTCCATCCTGGCAATATTCTGCTGATCTTGCTGACTGACTGGTATGTGTATTTCTATGGCAGAAACTAAAACCTCAGCCCGACTGTTCACTGCTAGGGTAGACCACTGTTCTGGTAACCTCTGCTCAGACACACTGCGTCTTCTTGGCCTTCTTCTGATAACTGGGGGTAGAGAATGAAACACTAGCTGTCCGTCAACCAGATCCTCGGTTCGATTGAGCCGGCGACCTCTTGTCCAAAGTGCTTGGGGAATATCTACTGGGTCAGAAGCAATTGTGCTAAAACTGCCCTAGTAAAAAGATAAATAAAGCAATAAGGAAATAAATAAACAGATAAACGGACAGCATAACAGCTTAAAGTAAATGCATGACACACAGCCGGGCATAACAACACACGGTCAATAAGCTGAATACACACTGTCCTCCAACACTGACCATTATCCCTGAATCACTGCCCCTAAAACTGAATCTCTGATACTCGCAGATAACTGATTCTCAAATACTGACTGATGCACGCAGGCCTGATGCCCCAAACTCATAAACTGATACATGCATTTCCCTCTAGAGACACACTCTAACAGCACATAACAGATAATTGAGAGCCAAAACACCCCTATGTTGGGGTAGGGTTTTCCCTGTCCTATTTTGTCAGGAGCTAGGGTTTCACTACACACGCAGCGGTTTCAAACAACCTATAAACGGGTAAGTAACCTGTCCTAGTTTGGAATGGTTACTATGGATCCGAAAATACACTAGGTCGAATGGCCAAAAAGGGTGCCCCGGTAAAACTGGGGTTTGTGTTCCCATACTGGCAGAGCCCACAACCGGTCAGCCTTATGGTCATGCCTTGACAAGACAAGCCTCCGGCAAACCGTTCAGGAATAGCAGATGGCAAACACGGTGTCCTAGGCCCACCAATGCAAATGCAATGCAAAGAAACACATAACTATAGTCAAAAACAGATATCATGAGTTCGAGTCAAGTTCTCAAATAACCCAGCAGAGTCGCCAGAAACTGTAGACGTCCCCCGAACGCCCCGGGAAGGAACGAGTCCCCCGTTCCGTTCGATATTGGGCTCACTACAGTTCGGACTTTCAATTTGTCACTGTTCTAAATCTGAACCAAAGAGTCCAAATCCGGCAAATCGTTTTGAGAAAACAGATTTTGAAAGAATTGTCAAACATGGACTACCTTGCCAGATACAGAGTCGCCACCTAAATATTTTATTTTGGAGAAATTTAGGAAACCCTGACTCGCTTGCCTAAGGCCACGTGTCCGTCATCACCAAAGTTGCCTCGGCTCGGGAACTTGGGTACGATTGGGGAAGGTCACTTCGTGAGCACCCCCACTCGCCCGATCAAAGATCGGCCTCTACTAACCATGATATCTATTTTTGAAAACATTATGTGTTCTTATTCCGGTTATTAGCCTAGACTTACTATGTGATGCGCATAGCATACAAGTATAGACTAGATCGCCTGAATTGGAGCAAAACATTTCATGTTTGTTTGTTTGAAAATGGTTTGATGGTGCTACTCACAAGTAGGCTGAGACGTGGATTTGCCACCCTCAGGTGGGCTTAGAAAACATGATTTTGCCACTATCTAGTAGGCTTAAAACACACAGTGAATGAATTATTCCAATCCAAATAACCCAACCTTCACCCACAAGCATTCAGGCAGTTATATCACATAAGCATATAGCCTCATGGTAAGCATGCTATTCATGGCAGTCACTCACACACATGTAAGGATGCTAAAGCATAAAACTTACCAAGTACTCCAAGCCAAAACAGAAGCTAATTAGAAATCCATGCATGATCCTAATTATACAGAAATGCCTAATGCAACACATGCAAAAGTGCAACTATAGCAGGCTCGGCTATTCTAGACATGGCATATGAAATGCTACAGCTAACATGTATTCAACTTGGAATTGAAAATTCAATGCAGTTAGTATGATGCGCCGAGCCCAGTGCATGCAAAACAGATAAATGAATGCAAACATGCTATCATACTGTATGCTAATTGAATTATGCCCTAATCTAACCATCATAAGCTGGTAAATAAAAGGGAGAAAGACGTGGGGTTGGAAGACATACATCACACACACGCACACTTATTACAATTATGCCCTCGCTCGGAGGGTCCGAAAGAATAATACAGTCCCAAATAAATAAATAATACAGTCCAAATAATTACAAAACCCCTAATTAATTAACAAATTAAACTAAGAAAGCTGTAAACTAGAATACAAGCTAGGGACTGCCTTGACTCTGCTGCAGATGATGGATGATGCATGCTCGGGTTGTTTGGCACGGAAATCCACTGCGATGCCCCAATGAGCCTCTGTTTGCGATTGATGCCGGAATGTTGTGCAAGGCCTTTGAAAGGCTACTAATTCTTGATTTGCTGCAACAGAGAGCAGGAAAAGGGCATGGCAATGTATTTTCACAAATGTATGCATGTCTCGATCCTCGTACCACCAATCACGCATCTCGATGCATGATGGCCGAGGAGTCGAATTGTGCAACTCAATATAGAATGAATGCATATAAAGACACAACAAAACCTAAACTCCATCATGGATGATCCGGAGTGTCGGTGACTGGGAATTGAGACACGTTCCGTCACTCGAAGTACGAAACATCCCTCGTTTCCCGTGCTCGGGCTAACTCCTATCCCAAGCACGATGCAATATGCATGATATGCATGAAATGCAACTAAGATACAACCTAGCATGCACAATGCTATGAAATGGCATGCACGATGCACGAGGTAACATGGCATACACAATGCGCTAACAGACAACCTAGCACACGCAATGCTATAAAATGAAATGGCATACACAATGCATAATGGGCTTACACCAACATGAGTGGACCTCAGCCACACTCACATAAGAGGCCAATAGATGAAAATGAGATACTCGAAATGCGTACACACGTGCACGCAAACCGAGGACCGAACCTAAGGCACGAATGCCACCCTAACAAGACATGGCAAGGCATGGAATATGACACATATACATGAAATTTTCAACACTGAAATGTGATGCAAAATGGTCCCGAAACATGGAAACATGGCACCCGATGCATGGAATGAACCCGAAACACAAAACTAGGCACACGCAATGGCCTATAGCTATGCAAAGCAT
This sequence comes from Camellia sinensis, assembly GCF_055761805.1. Lineage (NCBI taxonomy): Eukaryota > Viridiplantae > Streptophyta > Magnoliopsida > Ericales > Theaceae > Camellia > Camellia sinensis. The sequence goes on along the minus strand of NC_138964.1, from coordinate 23,579,360 downwards.
GAATTATTTGAACATGAAGTGTGAATACAGAATCAAGACAGTCCCAAAAAAAGTATATTTACAGTTTTAAGCAAGGCCAAACAAGGAACACAAATAGGACTAAGCTAGCATGCAAAAATGGCCCCGTAAGAGAGGTAATGAAGCAAGTAGCAGCTGCTAGCCCTAAATGGCCAAGAGCCCTTCAACAAAGTTTAAGAGGGACTCAAAATGAAGCACTTTTCAGTTTAAAACAAGCCACGAAAACAAACACAAGTATGGCTAAACTATTGTGCAAGAAATGGGTCAAAATGGAGACAAAGAAGCAAGTGATGGTTTCTGGCCTCAAACAAAGGAGGGCCCTTCAACAAAGTTGAAGAGGGGCCCAAAATATGGTATTTTACAGTTAATGACCAAACCCAAAACAGTGCACATGCAAGCCTAAAATACTATGCAAAATAAGGCCTAAAAAGAGGTTTAAACACAAAGATCAAAAAGGGAGCCTCAAAAAGCAAAGGACCCTTGATAAAACATGAAGAGGGGGTCAAAATGAGGCTATTTATAGTTTAAAATAGAGCCCAAAAATATAAGCACAAGGGGCTAACAAAACATGCAAAAATGAGGCCAAAAGAGGGATAAAAAGGCAAGTGCCAAAAATAAGCCTCAAAGAGTGAAGAACCCTTCAAAAATGTTGAAGAAGGGCTCAAGATAAGCCACTTCACAGTTTATAATCAAGCTCAAAACAATTTAAAAATAGGCCAAAAATACTATGCAAGAAAGAGGCATACAAGAGAGGTAAAGAAGAAAGTGGCAAAAGGAAGCCTCAAACAGGGAGAGGCCCTTAAACAAAAATGAAAAAGACTTCAAAATAATGCTATTTTCAGTTAGGGTCGGAGCCCAAAAATGGAAGTAAGTAAGGCTTAGAAAGCATGCAAAAGACGCTCAAAAAGAGGGAAAGTATTGCTCACCCTTGTAGACCAAACTTCAACAGCCTCTTGGCTTGAGAAGAGGTGCTCCTTGCCTCTGGAAAACAACTCCAAGTGGCTGGAAAGGATGGTGGATTGTTTGGCTTGGAGATAGAGTAGAAATGGTGTAGGGTTTGGAAGATTTTGAGGGTTGGAATGTAGGAAGAGAGAGATACAATATAGGAGGCTAAGAGCAATTTTTTGTAACCCTCAGATGGGAGCTGGAGCTGCTGTTATATAGGCAAAAGAGGGGGAGAAAAGGGGGGAAAGAATTCAAGTTTCCCTCCAAAAGTGCAGCCCCCCCGGATACAAAATCTGGGGGGAAAAAGAATGTATTTCTGTAAAGTGCCTAGAGAGAGGAGCATGGCCGGCTGGTTATTGAAGTTGCAGGTGGCCGGCCGGCTCTTCCCATGGCCGGCCGGCCAAGGGTCAAAAGGTTCAATCAAGATTAGTGGCCGGCCACCCCAGATTGGTGGCCTCCCATGTGTGCACAACACAAACATGTGGTCAAAAACTGGAGAAAATGAACCAAGAGAGGGAAAAGGCCACTTTTAGGAGGAGTTCAAAAGGGTCAAACACAATTACTGGCCAGCCATGTGATATTGGTGGCCTCCCAGGTGTGTACAACACAAATATGTGGTTTAGGGCTGGAAAAAGTGGCCTTAGGGTGGTCAACATTGGCTTTCAAGTGAGAAAAACGGGCGACGGAGGGCGACGGAGGGATAAAACTGGTTGTCAAAACAATTACTGGCCTCCCACCCTTCTACGACCTTTCTATCAATGAAACAGAGGTCCCTGCCAAAAATGAACCCAAACCGATGCAAAATGAAGGTTCGGGGGACCGAAACGCGCAGCCTGAGGCCCCGAAAACTGACTGTTAGGCACCGGAAGTGGTGTTCGACCACGAAGTTGGTTTTTCGAGCCACAGTGTCCCTCAAAAGGGAGCAAATAAGATGCATGCCAAAAACCGGGGCAAACGGAGGTGGTTAAGCGGTCCCGAACTGAGGCACACAGCCAACGGCTCCGAAAAATCGAAAACCGGACTCCAAACGGGCAAAATGGCCTACGACCACGAAACGTAGCCTACAGCCACTGAGAGATGATCTACGAGACCTCTCCCTCCCTTCAGGAAGAGAAAATAGAGAAAATAGAGAAAATAGAGCCTGGTTCGCAAACCGAGGCAAAGCATGAAAGAGTCCGGAAGTCCGGAGGCAAGGCTCGTAGCCGAGACTCTGAAACTTCTGAACGAGTACGATATGCAACATCACCAAGCGCTCAATTGGTGATGTCTGAGTCTTAAGGTCGGTCAAAAATGGGGTGTCTACAATTTCCTATTTTCAAGGGACTTCTTTTCTTTCATAATTTATTCTGAGTGTGCTCTTATAATTTCTCCTCCTTTCTCTCCTAACAGACTTTAGAAAAAAAAATTAAATATAGATATAATATAAGGGATTAAAAAAAAAAGAGAAAAAAACAAAAAAACAAAAACAAACAAAAGGCAGCTCAAATGATATATAGATCAAATTGAAAGTGAAAAATGAAGTCATGGTAGAGTCATTGAGGTTGGAATATCTAGAAAAGATTAGGAGAAACACCATGCAACAAAAATGGTATACAACAATGAAACACAAGCAAAAAAGCAATGCTATACAAACTAACCACAGTATAACGACCCTGACCTGATGAGATGACCTCAATTCTTCTTTCCATTATAGAACAAAATGATAATTGACACTTAACTAATTTCAAAAATCACAAGTTGCACAATTAAATATCCATTTTAAAGACAACTGTACATTATTCAAAAAGAGATGTCCCTCCTCAATTGATAAATATTATATTACAAATATCAACGAACACCACCAATGCAATTCTCTTGCACCACAAAACACTTAAAAACTAAACATGACCAAAATAAATAAATGAATTCAGAAGTGAAATCAAACAACTTACAGCCTTGAGATTGTATGTGAGACAGAACAAGATTCAGATCATTAGAAGGGAAGCCACAAAAAATTTGAAGTAATTTGAGAGGAAACTGTGAGAGAGAGAGAGAGAGAGAGAGAGAGAGAGAGAGAGAGAGAGTTAGTTTGGAGCTCACCTTAGAGAAATTGAAATTGCCGGCGCAGATGGTGGCGGTGATGGAGCTTCGAAATCGCTTTGAAATCATTGAATCTCTGAATCTCTGCAAATGAGAATCAAGTAAGAATGCCTTAAAACATTGATTTTGTGGATCTAGAGAAAGAGAGAGTGAGAGAGAGAGAGAGAGAGAGAGAGAGAGAGAGAGATGGTAGAGCTCGCTACCTTACTGGTGCAGATGGTGGTAGCGATGAAGTTTGGAAATCGCACCTGAATCTTGAAATCGCTCTGAGAATGATAAGGGTTTGGAGAGGGTTGAGATAGAGAGAGAGAGAGAGAGAGAGAGAGAGAGAGAGATCTAGAGAGCGAGAGAGCGAGAGAGCGAGAGAGAGTTCATATTCAAAATAAGGGTGTCAAAAAAGAAGGATGGAGGAAGCGCGTGAGTTCTACTACATTTGGAGGCATTTTTAAACGCCTTCTATTATAAAATGGTATCGTTTTGATTAAAGAAATATGTGGCGATTATAAAACGCCATTAAAAATTAACAAAAGTGATGTTTAAAAAAACGCTGTTAAAACCCATTTTTCTTATAGTGTACTCTCAATTCATTGGTTTTCTCACCCTAACCTTTTGGAGTAAAATATTGAGTACGTCGAGGGTTTTGTTCTAGTCGGTGAAGTTATTGTTTTCGGCGCCGCCAAGTTCTACCCTTTGTTTCCTCTTGTCTTCTACTTTGAGGTAGGGATTTCTTTGACCTTTAATATGATTTTTAATTTAGTTATTTGCTCTTTGAAAATGGGTTAGTGATTTGGAAATTTTTAGGAAAACCTAGGGTTTCATTTTGAAATCAAAAGAAGGGTTTTCTAAATGGGTTCTTGAAAATAGTTGTGGGGATGTGTGTATGGTTGAGATATGTTAAAATGGTGGACATCCATTCTTAAAATTTGTTTTGTAAGAAAATGGGGTTTTGTTCTAAATTTTGGATATTTGGATTTATGAAATGAAATAGAAAATGATGTTGGGTTTTATAAGATTGAAACAATGCTTATGTTGATAATGATGGTGGAGTTGAATATGTAATATCACTTCTATTGTAAATGATGAAATTATATCTCTTGATTGGAAACTATCTGTTGAATAGAAATATCTATTTTGAGTTATCGGTGGAGGATAGTCTTGATTGTTGTAGACATTGCATGAGGATTAGGCTAAATTGAAACTAATTTTCTCGCACATTGCACATTGAGCATCATTTCTTATTAAACATTGTAAATGTATTGATTTTGAGAAAAATTGGTGAATATTTTGGTAAATCTTGTTAGGGGGTATGGTTGTAGTTATGATGCTGGCTTGTGTGCTTTTGGTGAAAGTCCAGAAACCCATGCGGTTGGGTGTCAATCCTTCCAGTTAGTGCTGGTAAAATGGCTTTGGTAGTGCTTGTATAGCCTACTAACAGACACGTACCTAGAGATTCCCAGTGTTTTGTATCCACTGCCCTATTTTCTGCTATAAAAGGATTATTTTTATGAATTGATCTATCATTTGGCATTGCATTATTTTGGGATGAGAAAACGAGGAATGTTTGACAAATGGCATGTACGTGCATTTACCATAAAATTTTGCTAAGATTTATATATAATGTTAGAGTATTTCTACCGGACTTTAGCTCACCATGTGTGGAAAAAAACTTTCAGGTGCGGATGATATACCTCTACCAATGACATGGAAGGACTTGGAACAAAGGGTTTCATTTTTGTTTATTGATGTAATTATTTTTACTTAAGCCTCGTGTTTTCATTGTATTGAGTTAAAATCACTTTGTTGTACCATAGTATCGACTTGAAAAGTTATAGTGATTAGGGCATATAATTATTTGGTTTTAGTCTTACTTCAATTTTTGTATCTATGCAATATGTTATAAATTCAAAATTTACGATTTATGAATATATATTGCATATATAATTTTTTGTATTTGATCAAAGTTATAAATGGAAATGAAAGGTATGCTATTGTTGAACATTGTAAGAATGTTATGAGTTAGGTTGTTGTTATTTATTTTGAGATGTTACAAAGACGCAACATATATTAAGTTTTTTATTTTTATTTATTTATTATACTACACACGTGTTACATATACCAGCCGTTAATATTAACTAAAAGAAAAAAAGCTTGTTTTGCTGGCCCCTTATACAGCAGTCTTAACCTTATGATCTAATTTGTGCTCTAGGCCCCACGCTTCCGCTCTAGAATCGCGAATTTGCCTCAAATTGAAAATTTGCAAATTATATCAGGACCGTTTGCGACTTACCATATTGGTGGGGTAAATTCATAATTTGAGGTTAGTTTGGGAATTAATTATTTTAATTAATTGATTTTTTCAAAAATTATATATATATATATATATATATATAAAATAGACAAAATGATATAACAACTTGTAATGACTTTATAATTATTTTAGTCACTTCTCAAACAAGGCTTTATAATTACAACTTTCGACACCTCACGCATTTGTTTCAATTGTCCTTTTACATGAAATTTTATGGTGTGCACCCTTTTAGGAGTGCATATCATATGCATCGTATCACAAAAATTTATGACTTTATTATAAAATTTCGTAATATCAATCACAAAATGAGTAAACTCGTCACAAATTAACGTAACACAAATGTTTAAAATTTTGTGGTTAATGTTGTTAAAATTTGTAATTTGATTATGATATTTTTTGTTACGTCATTTTGTAATTGATGTTATGAAATTTCGTAATAAAATAATACACTTTTTTAGTATATGGTAGGGGTGTACACCATAACATTTTCCTTCTTATGGATTGCGAATAAGCAGTAGAACCCACATCATATTTTTAATAAAAAATTAAAATTAATAATTTTAAAAAAAATTAAAAAAAAATTAGAGCTTGACCTTTGGAAAAAAAATAAAATTTTAATTTTGTTAATTTAAACTGTAAATTTTAGATTTCTTTTCTTAAATTTAAGCTATCTACAAGAAAATTAGTATTTTAATTATTAAACTCAATGAAAAAAATTAGTATTTTAGATATTTTATGTAAAATTACATTAATATGAAGAAATCATTACAAGAAGTAAAAAATATAAAATATGAAAATGATACGGAGGCTTGTTATCCAATGATTCATCTGTAAGAGAGATGATTGGCCAATATATATATAAAAAATATCTAAGACTTTCTTTTTTTCGCATCCTTTTGACCCCCTTTCTCTCTCTCATTGGCTGAATTTTCTTTTCTTTTTTTTCTTTTTTTTCCTTGTCCTTCAATCACCACCCACCATGTGTGTGGGGTGGTGATCGAGGGTCTCTATCACTTCTATATATATATATATATATATGAGAGAGAGAGTGTGTGTGAGAGAGAGAGAGAGAGAGTTGTATTCGACATCCTAATTGATTGGTACCCAGATCTAACTTTTGGGATAGAATATCAATCCTTATAAAATATTGCTTTATTACTTTATGATCTAACAAACATAGATTACAACAAAAGCAAACAAACATTAGATAAAATATAAATTTATAATACAAAATAAAAGTTAGACTAATTACAGGAAATTTTCAATTAAATGGTACTTTTATCAATTTTTTTTAAAATGTAAAAATTACAAACTATGCATTATTGGGTTTTGTTTAATAAAGATTAATTTCATAAAATTTAATTTGTGAAATTTTTTTAATTTTATCATACACTTAGTATTTTTAACTTAGACATTATGCAATAACATAAAAAATAAATGAATTTGATTGATATTGAAGTAATTCTAACATAAATATAAAATAACATGACATAGTACTTCCGCAAGCATCTCATCTCCTCCGTTCCCCCTATGTCTGTTTTGGTGGTTGTTTTTCTTCTTTCTTCTTGTTGGTTTCTCGCTAATTCTGGAAATGTTAGCAAATGATAGAATTGATAATGTCTCTGCAACAGCAGCTACAGATCAGCCTATAGCTGCAGAAGAAGAGAAGTTGAGCTGTAGTTGAAGCCACAGAGCTGAGCTCCTTTCTGCAGCAGATTGATACAGCAGAAGCTATACAAATCTGTTACAGATCAGTTAGAGATAGTGGTGCATGTGTTACATATAGTGATGTGTTAGTTAGTTAGAAAGTTGTTATAACTGTACCTTAGGTTAGTTAACTAGTAACTATTAGATTAGTTAATTAGTAACTAGAGTTACATTTGTTGTATATAAAACTAACTGTATAGAAGCTATTTGGTGTAATGAAAATATTAGTTTCAGATTCTCTTTATGGTATCAGAGCCTTCTAGCTCTTGCAAGCATTAAAACCTTCATCTTCAATCTCTCAATGGTGAATCTTCCTCAAGAATCAGCAATGGCAGCTTCTTCATCAGGTATATCTACCAGTGCTTCTTTACCTTCCAATCTCACTCTGCTCATCTCCAATCTCAATTCGTTTGTTCCAATCAAACTTGAGACTACAAATTATCTGATATGGAGAAGTCAATTCCAAAACATATTACGAGCCACAAATCTACTTGGATTTGTTGATTGATCAAAGAAATGTCCTTCTTCCACAATTCTGGATGAGAATCATAATGCTGTAGTCAATCCAGACTACACAGAATGGATTACTGTTGATGCACATTTACTTAGTTGTATTACTGCTACACTGTCTTCATCCATATACACATCTGTTCTGCATTGTCTCACTAGTCATGAAGTATGGACTACATTGGCTACAAGATTCACCTCCTTGTCTAGATCACATGTACATCAATTGAAAACTAAGCTCAATTATCTTACCAAGAAGAATTCAACAATGGAGGACTATCTCTGTCAAATCAAAACTATTGCTGATCACTTAAGTCTTGCTGGCTCACCAATTCATGATGAAGATCTGGTTTTACTTACTCTAAATGGACTACCTGATGAGTACAATGTTTTTAAAACATCCATTCGTACCAGATCTGAACCTATCTCCATTACTGCCTTATCTTCCTTATTATGTTCTGAATCCATTCATATTGAAGGCTTTCTTAAACAAGCTCACACATCAGATCTTCCATTTGCTTACACTGCTACCAGACCTTATTCTAGAGGAAGTGCTCGAGGTTACAACAGAGGTGGATACAAAGGTAATAATTCAGGAACTTCAGGCAGCAGATTTTTTAAACATATGAACAGAGATGGAGGACAAGGTAACATCTATAGAGGTGGAGGACATACTAGCAATGGAGTACAAGGCAGATCATCTTTGCAGCATTCACAACTGATTTGTCAAATATGTGGCAAAGCAAACCACTCAGCCATGGATTGCTGGCACAGAATGGATCAATCTTTTCACTCCTCTTCTTCACAAGGCAGAGGATCACAGTCTAAAGCATATGTTGCCTCTTCTTCCACCACTTCTGCTGCTCCAGAATTTCAGTTTCAGTCTGCCTCTGCTGCAACTATCCCAGAATATCAGGCTACCTCTGCTGCATCTGTTCCTAGTTCAAATTGGTTCTTAGATTCTGGAGCCACCACTCATTTCACCAATGATCTTAATAATTTCACTCAATTTCAGCCTTATCAAGGCTCTGATCATGTCACTATAGGAGATGGTTCAACTCTGCCAATTCATCACACTGGAAATGGTTTGCTTCCTACACCAAGTACTTCTTTCTATCTTCATAATTTGCTTCATGTTCCTTCCCTTTCTACCAATCTTTTGTCAGTTCATCAATTCATAAAAGATAACAACTGCACTATTACTTTTGATGCTGATTGTTTCATTATACAGGACAAGTTTTCCAAGCAAATTCTGCATAAAGGTCATCACACAGCTGGTCTTTATTCTCTCTCAGCTTCATCTGTTGTTCCTGGAACTTCTTCCACAACTTGCTTCAAAACTTCCACTAGACCTTCTTCTTGCAGCAAGAGCACTTGGCATAGTAGATTAGGTCATCCTTCTAGTAATAAGCTACAAGTGCTTGTATCCCAAAATTTGTTACCCACTAATGTACCTAGTTCTAATGATAATAAGCTGTGCTCCCATTGCTGTGTTTCTAAGAGTCATAGGTTGCCATTTCATCTGTCCAATTCCACTGTAAATCAACCATTGGCTCTTATTCATTCTGATGTATGGGGACCCTTTAATGCATCTATTTCACATTTTAAGTACTATGTTCTTTTCATTGATGATTACAGTAAATTTACTTGGCTATTTCCTCTTACTTACAAAAGTGAGGTATTTTCTAAATTTGTTGAATTCAAGGCCTTTGTTGAGACTCAATTTACCACTAAGCTTCAAGTCCTTAGAAGTGATAATGGAGGGGAATATTTAGCAAATAAGTTTCAGCAATTTTTAAAAGATAAAGGCATTGAACATCAACTTAGTTGTCCTCATACTCCTGCTCATAATGGAGTAGCTGAGAGGAAGCATAGGCACTTAATTGAAACTACTATTGCCCTAATGCATCAATCTGCTCTTCCATTGACCTATTGGTTTGATGCTCTTGCCACCTCAGTATTTCTTATTAACAGACTTCCTACTTCCAAGCTTAGTAATCTCACTCCTTTTCAAACTTTGTTTCATCACTCACCTGATTACTCCTTTCTCAAAGTGTTTGGTTGTAGATGTTTTCCTTGGCTGAGACCTTACACCAGTCACAAACTTCAGCCTAGATCTGTCCCTTGTGTCTTTATTGGTTATGTTCCCTCTACCAAAGGGTATAGATGTCTTGATGTTGCTACTGGCCATATTTTTGTTTCCAGACATGTCATTTTTGATGAGAATACCTTTCCATTTCAGTCTTCATCTATGTCTTCTCCTCAGTCTGTTCCTCCTTCACTCTCTCAGTTGCAAACTTTCTTTTGGCCTGTCACTAATTCAGTCAATTCCTGTTCTGGTTCTCATCCTACAGGTTCTTCTCTACCTGCTGTAAATTCTATTTCCTCTACTCCAGTTCTGTCTGGTTCTCATTTGACTCCCTCTTCTAGTTCTGAACACCTTGAAGTTGCAGGTTCTGGTTCAGTTTCTGTCCCTGATGCAGTTGTTGTTTCTGGTTCTAGACCTGCTGACTCTAGACCTGCACCTGTTGCAGTTTCTGGTTTTGTTCCATCAATTCCCATTTCTTCCATCTCCATTGATTTACTTTTTCCTGCTTCTACTTCAAATACTCATCCCATGCTCACCAGGTCTAAGTCTCACTCTCTCCATGCTGAGTCTAAGTCTCACTCTCTCCATGCTGACTGCCTTCTCACTTCTTTTTCTCCCACTGAACCTGATACTTTTCAAGCTGCTTCTACCTCTCCTAAATGGCAGGCAGCTATGTTAGATGAGTTTCAAGCCTTGCAAAGACAAGGCACTTGGTCTCTTGTGCCTTTACCTCCAGACAAAATTGCTATTGGCTGCAAATGGGTTTATAGACTTAAAAGAAATTCAGATGGCTCCATTGCTCGGTATAAGGCTCGACTTGTAGCCAAAGGGTTTCTCCAAACTGAGGGCATTGATTATCATGAGACTTTTAGTCCTGTTGCCAAGCAACCTACAGTCAGAGTTCTTGTATCCTTAGCTCTACATTTTCAATGGTCTATTCGGCAACTGGATATATCTAATGCCTTTTTGCATGGTGTTTTAGAGGAGGAAGTCTATATGCAACAACCTCAAGGATTCATTGATGCTTCTCATCCTAATTTGGTTTGCAAATTGCATAAAGCTCTTTATGGTCTTAAACAGGCTCCCCGGGCATGGTTTTCTACCTTCTCTTCCTTTTTACTATCTTGTGGTTTTATCTCTAGTCATTGTGATTCATCCTTGTTTGTCAAGAAGACAGCAGACTCCATTACCATTCTCCTCATTTATGTTGATGATATCTTGTTAACTGGTAGTGATGGTGCTTATATCACTACTTTGATTACTCAAATGCATGGTGCTTTTGCTATGAAGGAGCTTGGGTTGCTTAATTACTTCCTTGGCATCTCTGTGTCCTCATCTCCTATGGGCTATTTCTTATCTCAGCAAAAGTATGCTTCTGAGTTGCTTGTAAAAGCTAATATGGCTGACTGCAAGCCATACTCTTCTCCCATGGCTCTTAAACCTTCTTCTTCTCCTAATGATCATTTACCTTGTTCCAACCCATCTCTCTACAGAAGTATTGTTGGAGGCCTCCAATACCTAACCATCACCAGACCAGATATTGCTTTTGCAGTGAACTTTGCTTGTCAATTTATGCACCAACCTCTTGTTCACCACTTTGTTATGGTTAAACGACTGCTCCGCTATCTCAAAGGCACTATTGGCTATGGTCTGCAATTTAGTCCTGGACCTCTTACACTGCATGCCTTTTCAGACTCTGATTGGGCTGGCAATTCCCTGGATAGACGTTCCACTACTGGCTTCTGTGTTTTTCTTGGTCCTAATTTGGTCTCATGGTCTGCGAAAAAGCAGCCTACTGTGGCTAGATCCTCCACTGAAGCTGAATATAGAGCACTGGCTCACACTGCTGCTGAGCTAAGTTGGCTTGGCATGCTTCTCTCTGAATTGCATGTTCCTTCTCCTTCTCCTACTTTATGGTGTGATAATATATCTGCCATATCTCTGTCTTCCAATCCTGTTTTCCATGCCCGAACTAAACATATCGAGGTGGACTATCACTATGTTAGAGAAAGAGTAGCTGCTAAACAACTTTCCATTTGTCATATTCCAACATCTGATCAGGTGGCAGATATTTTCACCAAACCTCTGTCTCTTTCCCGCTTTACTTATCTTCAGTCCAAGCTTATGGTTCTTCCCTCTCCCATCAGCTTGAAGGGGCCTGATAATGTCTCTGCAACAGCAGCTACAGATCAACCTATAGCTGCAGAAGAAGAGAAGTTGAGCTGTAGTTGAAGCCACAGAGCTAAGCTCCTTTCTGCAGCAGATTGATACAGCAGAAGCTATACAAATCTGTTACAGATCAGTTAGAGATAGTGGTGCATGTGTTACATATAGTGATGTGTTAGTTAGTTAGAAAGTTGTTATAACTGTACCTTAGGTTAGTTAACTAGTAACTATTAGATTAGTTAATTAGTAACTAGAGTTACATTTGTTGTATATAAAACTACCTGTATAGAAGCTATTTGGTGTAATGAAAATATTAGTTTCAGATTCTCTTTAAGAATGAGCTTTTTGGTGTCAACTTAGTTGAGATGATTTACCTTATTGTGATGCCTTTACATTTTTCTTTCCTTTTTTGATGTAATATGTTTTGCACTTTGTACTTCATTTTTACACCAATAAAGTTTTTTTCTTTTTCCGATCAAAAACAAAACATGACATAGTACATACTTTTGATTGGGGCCTTTAAATTTTGTTCAAATTTAAGACCCAAGGCGACCACATTGATCTTCTCATCTCAGGACCGGTCCTAAGACATGACTTTTTATATAAGAAAATTATGTTTGATTGTGGTGATTAATTTTTGTCTTGTTAAACTTCTTTCATTTTACAATGACAGGTTTAAAGTGATCTAAGACGTGACATAAAGACAAAAGTGGAGCATATCTTATTCTGCATGCCATGCTTGGATCCATGTAACGTAAACTATCCATGAAAGGCTTTTAAGGCGCCAAAAAAATATATATATATTAAATTATGTTTGAATTATGAATTTGAGTATAAATTTAGAAAGTAAATGAAAAATGTGGATGAAATATATGAATTGCAATTACATTTTATTTATATTTTTTCTTTTCTTTTTTAAATTCTTATAAAAATTCATAAACCAAAGACAATATAATATTCTGTTTGGATTATGAATTTGAGTAAGAATTTGACAAGTGAAAAAAAAAAAGGTGGATGAAATATATGTGAAACACGCTCATATCTTGCCTCTCTCATTTCAAATCTCTATTTAAATTTATAATTCAAACACAACTTAAGATAATATATGCTAACTGTGGAGGTTTTTTCACAATAAACGTGCAATGCATATGCACACGAGTCAATAATAGAAGCACATGATGGCAATGGATATTAAGAATGTTCAAATTGATTTTTGAATTATTGCCAATGGAAAAACAAGAAAGAGGAATAGAATCTGGCAATGGAAGGAACTGATTCCTTATTGAAAACATGTGCACATCATATAATGAGAACTACTCTGGAAGGTGTAGGTGTGATGCGGGGAAGGTAATGGGATGAACATTCAATCATCAAGAATAACTGATAAAAAGAGGGAGAATTCTATGGTACACACCATTCACCATATACACTTTTAGTTACTTTGCATGTTTCATCAATAAAGATTTATTTGTCGATCAAAAAAAATATACACTTTTAGTTATGTTATTTTCTTACTTTAATTATGACAAATTTTATTCTTTAATTATGATATTATTTTGAAATGTTTGGTTATTCCTCACGTAGTCTTTGGTTGTGATTTCTTTTTATTTTATTATTCTTAAGTTATGATTCAGAGGGTACGTTTGATTAGATGGATTAGAGCATGAGATTGAGATTATTAATCTGTGGGCCCAAGTATCCTATGTTTTTTTTAACATTTTGGTTTAGGATTATTAATCGAATGGATAATTAATCCAACAAATTTGTAAGATTATTAATAATGGGGTAAAAGTGAGATTATTAATCCTATGGATAATTTATCTTATTAATCCAATTGGATAGTAAATAGCACACTAATTTGATAGGATTATTAATACATCATTATTAGTTTTGTGAATCAAACATGGCCAGAAAGTATAAATTTATGGCATTTTGTTATTTAATTATAAGGTGTATATGGTACACACTCTTTAATTTTTTCCTAAAAAGAGATACTCTCTCTTGTATAAAATTAAATCTCCAAAATAATCCGTCTTGCCCTAAGGTTTGCAATTCTTATTTATAATATAACGAAACCTTAATTAAACAATAAAATAAACTGGAAAAGACAATATACCAGCGAATCAAATCTAAATTAAAGGAATTACGAAAACAATAAAAAATAGAAATATTTAGGTTAAGTTCAAATATGAAAACTATAATGAAAATAAAATAAAATAAAATAAAATGGACAAATTACACTAATAGTCCCTATACTTTACTTCTTGTGTCACTTTTGTGTTTTTAATTTACTCAATTTTGACCCTCAATTTTGACCCTCAATTTTTAATTTCACTTCATTTTAGTCCAATCAATAACCTCTGTTAAAAAATTTAACAGAAAATAATCATGTGCACAACATGTGATCAACTTTGAGGGGCAAAACAGACATTTCAATCCTATTCTTCCCTATTCCATCTCTGCAACACCCTTTGCTCTTTCCCCCCTCCTCCACCGTCTATCATCAATCTCACTCCACCACCGCCATGCTAAACAACACAACCACCACCATTCGCCACCAAACAACACCTTCTTCTATCCCAAAACAATGAAATTGAAGGCTAAACATTGCAATTTGACCGAAATCCATGATAGACCAAGGCAAAGTGAGGGGTATTAGTTGCCACTTTATTTTTCATGCCCCACCAAATTCTATGTCATTCCGAGCACATATCATCTTGCGTCTATTAGTGCATGTTGCTTGTGTCTTGTTTATCCTTGAGTTCCTAAAACTCTATGGCGAAACACTCTCTATCAATGTGCCATAATAATGATCCATTTCAATGGAATTCACACACATTTATATGTGCCTGACATATGCATTGTGACATCTTATTCCCTCATATAACACCTTCCCAGTTTGGTTATTGCAAATAGAATCAAACTTCAAAGACTTTCCTTCCAAACAATTCATTGGGAATCATTGTAAAAGGGCGACACTTTTGTTTTAGAGGATTGTTATGTATCACTGGAATATTTGATCAAAACTTTTCAACTCTTTATGTGTGTTATGGTGAGTTCCATTATTTTTTAAATATAGTGAATTTCACATGTACAACTACACTATGTTGTATGAACAAAAATAAAACTTGAAACAAAACTGTGAAATATATCCATAACAAATATCAATTCTCATAATTTTATATCTTCTTAAACTCTTTTTAACAATAAATGTCAGTGTCACCGATAAATAGAAAAGAACCAAATGAGTGGGGCGGGTGGGTCTAACCTTATCTCCGACTCAACCAACCAAAAAGTTTTCACACGATTTAGTTAAGAATACCACAGGATATCACCGTTACATCTCAAATATACTCCTCCCCCACATACAACCCAAACCTTATCTCCGACTCAACCAACCAAAAAATTTTGACACGATTTAGTTAAGAATACCACGGGATATCACCGTTGCATCTCATATATACTCCTCCCCCACATACAACCCAGTTCAAGTAGAATGCCAATGATCAAACTAGCTTATCTTAATTTTTCACACAGATTTCTACCTTTGGAATCTGATCCTAAAACACAATCTCGGACTCCAATGGCATGAGATAGGAACACCCAAGGCCCCCAACTTGAGGCCTTGACAAAAACCCAAAGTATAAAAAACCATCTCACCCATCCACCAAAATCACAAATTCATCACCAATTTTCTTGGGCAACAAATCAGCTTAACTGAGCTACGATTTCTTGTTTCATTCCTTCATCTTATTGAGGTAAGTCCCTCTACTTGGGAAATATTTGATTTTTGCTTTATTTTATCACTTTCTAGGGTTTGAACTCGTTATTCGTCTACCTTTTTGCTACCAGTAGCGGAGCTAGAAAAATTATTCAGGAGGAACAAAAATATTTGAAACAAGAGTGGGCCTATACTAAATCTTATCACACTTTGTCAACAAAAAATGCAACAATTTCAATACATACTACAACAGGAATAACGCGTGAGATCCTCTCTATTACATAATCGTAATGAAAGTTCTCCATAATATATATCATCCAAATGCAATGAAAAACAAAACCAATTGCTTTAGAAATATTAGATGATGTAATGAAGAGCTTCCATTACAACTATGATAACTATGGAATAGAGAGGATTTGAATCATTAAAATGCATCGTTTAATGGTAAAGAAAACAACTTGACATTCAAAATACAACACTTCTCATGAATTGATATTTTAATTGGGTATATATCTGGAAGAATAAAAAAAATTAAAAAGCACTGTATAATTAATTTTTCTTAGAACTTGAACACCCATCAGTTTTACCCAATTTCAAAGCACTTGAATTGCACCACAAATATCAAAGAGTAGTTGAATGAGGCGATAGCATGGTTTTGAATCGCGGTATCAGGTAATGTAACGGTATTGATTACAGAGTATTGGTATCGGTAATATTGTCCGATAAGTATCAGAAATCGGGTGTCGCAACCGTTAAATTTTAAAAATCCTTTTACAGGTTTTCAACACTTTCTTTCCAGTATCGGTCCGAACCAGTGAGTATCGGCCCGTCATGGCCTATGTAATGGCTTGTGTAATGGTTACAAACCATTATGTAATGAAAACCAGCCGGTTCGCCAATGATTTTCATTCACACCGCTATATCAGTGAGTATCTGAAACGGAGGCTCGATTTTCTGTTTTTTAGAACCATGAGCGATAGTAGAGGCTTTAAACAAAATAAACATTGAAGGGTTAAATTGCAAAGATTTTATTAAAATCTAAATAAAAGAAAAGAGAGGCTATAAAAATTTAAGGGCATATATGAACTTTAAAAGGGCAAAAAAGGAAACCTATGTTAAAAAAAAAAAAGGTAATAGTTTAATTTCGTAAGTTCATATTTTAATTAAATAGGTCTTTTGTGTTTGTTATTTGTATTACCTAGAAAACATAGCCTTGTTTTCCACTACTCTTTATTTTCTCGAAAAGAACTTCATATTTACAGGAGAACCAAAACTTAGTAATTCAAAAAAGTTATTGAAAAATTTATGTCAAAAAATGTAGTTTAGAGTTGTATAATGGGAGTCACATTGAAATGAATTTTAACTATAAATTACTTATTTTGAGTCCCTACCATTGTTGCAATGAAAATAAAAGCCCTTCCCACAGTGTAATAAGAAAACTAAACAAAGCAACAAAATGCTGCAAGTTTTCCATGTGCATTTGCCTTTAGGTTAAGATCAGGGACGTATACCAAGAAGCACTTTGTTTCCCTTATACATTTTGGGATTTGCAGGCGATGATGTTGTTTTAGCCGTGGCCTTCTTTTATTAATGTATTATATATGTACTCTTTGTACTCTGTTTTGCATCAATAAATTTATTTTATTTTATTGATTAAAAAAAAAAGATAAAAAAAAAGAAAAAGAAAAAGAAAAAATTCTTATGATATCCAACTTTGCTATTTTCAGATATTAAGAAAGAAAAATGAACAGGGAAGGAGATTGGATTTGTGGTTCAAGTTCATGCCGGCACCGGAACCATACGCAATGGGATTCATGCCAGAGATGTGGGTACCCCAAATTTGGAGGAGGGAGTGAAGTGTTAAACAGAACGGAAATCTTGGCTGGAGATTGGTATTGCAATGTCATTACTTGTGGAGCACACAACTTTGCAAGTCGAACAAGCTGCTATAGGTGTGGCGCGTCAAAACCTAACTATACGGAGTATGTTCAAAGTGTGATTAATGCAAGCGGGTGCGAATATAGTGGCAGTGGTCTCCCTGGATGGAAATATGGTGATTGGATTTGCCCTAGGTTAGTAATTATATATTCTTCTCTTTTTTCTTTTTATAAACAAAATAAAATATGAGTCGAGAATTTATAATTCAGATTATGTCATCGTTAAATGAAATTTTATAGAGATTGGCAATTTATTATTTATTTTATTAAATAACTACAGTAGTGTTCTCACATGTAGAGCAACTATGAAAACAAGAAGAATGTACTATTGCTCACACATTGTTTTGAAGTTATTCTTAATTAGGGTTTTTGTCTAATATGAATGTAATTTGGATTTGGCCAGCATTGAGTGTGGTGCACACAACTATGCTAGCAAGAGAGAATGTTTCAAATGCGGAATACCAAAAGAATTTGGTATGTGAACTATATATATAGCAAATATGTTGTATTTGCGGCTTCAGATGTTACATGCCCATTCTTTGTCTCACCTCTTTTCCCCACTTTCTTAGTTTTGCCATGTCATCTGAATTTAAATTTTGACAACACGTCAAACACTAAAAGAGAGGAACAGAGAGTTGGGACTGAGAATGATGTCCAAGGATCTCGAGCCATGTATTTGTTTTCTAGCTGTAAAATGATTCTTTCCAAATACTATAATTTCAGTTTCCTAAAGATAGTTATTCCTCTTGTTTTCAGGTGGTTGAATCCATAGAGTCATAAAAGGAACCTTAATTATAATGCCTTCCAATTTTCCATATACTATGTGTAATTTCAGTTTTTGCTTTTTTCTTCTTTTTCTTTTTCTTTTTCTTTTTCCCCCTCAATAAGTTTAATAAGCTTCAGAATCATGGCTATGACCATTTTCACAAGCATAGTAATGTACTTGTCCCAATAAGTGTTTCAACTTTATTCTGAAATGCATGGTGTTTTTACATATATATATATATATATATATATATTATCAACAAAAAGAATTTTATTGATAAAACTCAGAGTACAAGCTAAAAAAAATACATCAATAAATGAGGTGAGTGCAAAGGGTATCATAACTAAACTAGATGATCCCATCTGGGTTGGCATTGCATAGCAAGCTCAATCACACACTAGTACACCACTAAGTTGGTGAGAAACCAACCACCAACAAACAAACAACCAAGCAGAAAAAGGGAAAAAAAAAAAAGAAAAAAAAAAAGAACATCAAGCACAATCCCCAATTTAGTAGCAGCTGCCTTCAACTCTCCATAGCCATAATCAACACATAATGAAACACCAAAAATCAAACCAAAGAGCAAATCAACAGTCCCAAAATCCAAAACAGGACTACACAATCCATAGCAGCATCCACCCCATAGCAGCAGCCATCCCATCAGTAGTAGACTTGCTTCTTACCAACTACCAAAACCATCTTCACCTAACCAATTAGTTTTTATTGTATCATCAATTAATAAAAAAGGCAGCTTACATTGTTTTGCCATTTGACAACTAGTACAAACTGGGGAAACTTTATTTTTAGATTCACAAGAAATAAGATTCCTACGGTGCAAGTGATCTACAATTCATGGCTGTGGATGTCTAAGCCGTTGGTGTCAACCCTCACTACTTATTTGCCGAAATCGCTGAGAAAAGAATGCCTCATGCTTGATGTCAAAGGTATACAATCCACCTTGTTTACTGCCCTGTGCCACTACTCGGTTGGTGATTCTGTCCCTAATCAGAAATCTATTGCCATTAAACTCAAATTGGAGCGGAAAATCCGTGGTAAGTTTACTTACAGACAGTAAATCTTTCTTTATAGCTGGAACGTGCAGAACATCATTAAATGAAGGGAAGAAGACCCAGAATTGAATGTAGCCTTATCAATGTGTATAATAGGCAACGTGGTCCCATTACCAACCATAACACCATCAGGACCATGACAAGGACTCACAGAATGGAGATTGCGTGGATTACCTGTGATGTAGGCGGTGGCACCAGTGTTTGGAAACCATTCTAAGGACTGGTTATCAACAATAGTGACTGCAGCGAGGGTTTGGGGAATATCATCTGGAGTGAAAGAGTGATTGAACATGTTGAAACACTTCAATGCAATATGATTTGTTTTCCCACAAATTTGACAAATGGGTTTGTCTTCTGAAACTGAAGTACTAGCAGGGTCTTTTTGTGGAGTATAAGACTTTTGCTATGCAAATCCATGCCCCGGGAAGTACTGTGAGATGATCCAAAACCTTGACCTTTGGAGTTGCAGGTATTTTTCCCTCCAAAGCCATTTATGGAGTGCTACCACCTAGATGGTAACGTTCGGTGTGGCTCTCTAGAAGTGTAACAACTTCGGAGTAAGGTGGGGCTAGTAGACGGAGCATGGTAGTGCAGAAAGTGTAATATCCTTCACCAAGACCATTGAGAAGCCAAAAAGCTTTCTTATGATCAGTAGCAGCCCAGCAGGTTTTTTGATTGCTGCGAGATCATCGCAAACCGATTTGAACCTTCTCAAATACTCAGACAAGCTACTAGTGCCTTTGGTAATGGTAGTACGACGTTGTTTAAGGGCAAGACCGCGATACGATCTGAAGACACACGGGCAAATGCATGAACGAGGGCATTCCAAACTTCAGCTGCAGTATTGAGACCGATAATGATGCCAAGAACTTCTTCTGAGAGAGTGGCTGCTAATCATCCCTTCACTAATCGGTCAAATTTTCTCCAATTTAAAAATGACTGATTCAGGGCAGCTTGTGGGTGAAATTTGGATGCATCGGAGGTGACATAACGTGGTGGTGCTGTGATATCACCAGTGATGAAACCTTGAAGGTCATAACTTTCTAGTATATTGAGCATTTGAGTTTTCCATAGTAGGAAATTCGTAGAAGAGAAGCTTAGTGACACAAAATTAGCGACACCTTGGAAGGAAAAAAACAAGTAAAAAATCTCTCTAACTCACTCTGCCCAAATACCATAAAGAGACTTTGAAGAACTCTAACTCAAGGTGAGTCTAGAGAAAGACTTCCATTATATTATATGGAGATGTGAGCCTTGGGTTATTTTACCCAATTACAAGATAATTACAATAACAGTAAATACAAGGATAAATATAACAATAGAAAGATAATCCCAATCAAGGAAGTTGAGATTTGATGGAAGAATCTTGTGATTTGAGAGGATCTTTTGAATTCGGTTTATTAGATTGGTGAGACATAAAATAATAAACAACAAAGAGAATGAATGAAATCAATCATACACACAAAAACACAATTATTTATATTGTAAATCGCATGATAAGTCTATGTCCACCGTCATTGCAATTTCATTATAATATGAAATAATTACAACCCTCTGCCCAATTATAAGAGGCGCCCACTTATCTATATAAGTATAGAAATTAAGGCATCATAGAAGTACCACAAAATTTCTCGAAGTATCAAAAAAACGTTGAGGGTTGGTCTCCTCGAACCCAATAATTGGTTGGGTGCCTAGTATAAAATACTTAGCAGAGTCATAATACCTAACATTATACGCCCACTCAAGCGAGTTTATACTAGAATGTTCAATTTGAAACTCGCTTGGGCTTTTGTAGTCCTGAGCAAGAGGCACCAATTTTATAAGTTTTAAGGCAGTTTAAAATCAATTTATAATCTTTCCGTCTTAAAATAATAGTCCCTTTTGAAAAATTTAATTTTTTAAGTAGTATAATTATTACACTTAAAAAAATTGATTTTCCAAAATTACCCTTTAATAGTATATTTTTTGGAAAATATCCATTGTCATAATTGTACTTTTTATGTTGTTAATAAATTTAAAAAAAAGACAAAATAGAAAATTCATATTATTTTTTTCTTCATTTTTGAAAAGGGATTAATATTTTGGAACGGAGTGAGAATGAGATTTAAGGTTCCTGTTTTGCATTGGTTTGCTATTTTGTTTGCTTGTTCCCTCTTTGATTGGTTTCTCATCAACCTATTGGCTTAAACTAGCAGATGATTGTGCATTCTCCTTAGTACGAACCTAGTTGGGATTAGGGAGATTTGCTATGATGCATTTTGCTCTTGCCTCCCCTCTTTGTTGATGTATACCATGATGTATTCTTGTTATGTTATTATCAACAAAAAGTTTTCTTTGGTGATAAAAAAAAAAAGTAATAATAGGGCACCCCAACTACAAAAAAGGCCCTAATTAATATGCTTAGTGAACATAATTCAATTTAGAATGATACTAGAGACTCCAAAAATTTTACTAAAAATTTTATCAAATATCTCACATGGGTGTAAGTCCCACACAATGTGGGTTCCATGTGGGTGTCACACCCATGTGAAACATTTAATAAAATTTTTGGTAGAATTTTTAAGACCTCTAGCATTTTTCATTCAATTTATACACTTTGTAATCATTTTGTTTTAAATTATTAGTTGGTGGTTTCCAAGTTGCTTTGGTGAATTCCATTGATGGCTCGGTAGATTGTCATGTTCAGTTTGTGATTGATTCTGCATGTATAGATATAAATAGTCATTGAACTTCAAATATATTATGATAATAAATTATTGACCATCAACCTATTTAAATGCCTAAGACATTTTTTTATTAGTAGAAAAGAATTATTATTAATAGTAACCTAGTTCGGATGAAGAGGTGTTGCTTTCAATAGATGGTTTGTTCTGTCTGCGCAAGGATCCTCTAGAGTAATCCTCTAGAGTGATCTCCTAAAGTGGATGATCGGACGGTTGATCTTAATACTCACCAAAACGACGTCGTTTTGGTGAGTATTTTGAAAAAAAAAAAAAAAAAAAAAAAAATCAACAATATCTGGGTTCACTTTCACTCTGTTCTGGGAAGAGTTAGAGAGAGAGAAGGGACCAAAGCTTTGATTTTGCTTTGCTCTTTCATGTCCTCTTGAAATCTCACGGTTGAATAGTAGTGATGGAGAGATCTGAAAGACCTCCTCCGCCGATCGTAAATCTACGATCAATTCTACAAATTTTCTCGTTGTTTTGGAGGGATTTGATTTGATAGAAGAATTCTCTGCAAATTTCGATTCGACGAAGCTCTTTTTTCTGTAAGTTCATCTTCAATCTCTGCCTCTTATTGGGTATTGAACGTTGTGGTTCTTTGCTGTTGGATTTTGCTGGGTTTTGTTTTTGGAGATCAGATTTGTGGCATTTAGGCTTGTTTCGATTGGATATATATATATATATATATATATATGACGCAGAAGCCAAATAAATAGCCCAAGTGTTCTCCTCCATAAATCTGATTTTTTTTTTTTTCACGTTTTTTCTTCAATCTTTTGATAATGATGATGATACATATCTGAATCAATTTTATTATTGAATCGATTTGATCTTCTTTTTTATTGAATCAATTTCATTCTGTTCACATTTTTTCTTCAATCTTTTGATGATGATGATGATGATGATACAGATCTGAATCAATCTCATTATCGAATCAATTTAATCTTCTTTTTTTATTTATTTTGGTCTCACGGATCAAAATCGACGATGATGATATATTCTGAAGCTTCTTTGTCATTCTGCTCAACTTTTTTCGTTTTTTTTTTCTCATTTTTTTTTTTAAAATTTCCCCCACCAAAACGACGTCGTTTTGGTGAGGATTAATCTCAACATTTGATTTCATTAATGGGACACGTGTCGAGCCTATGTCACTCACTTTAGGAGATCACTCTAGGGAGATCACCCCAGAGGATCCTAACGCGTTCTGTTTGTCTGCAGTGTGTATTAGAATCAGGTCAAAGGTTGCTTTGGTTGAAGTTTTTCTAGTTGCAATCTAAGGTTTTACTGAGGATTAGTAGTAATTCAGTTATTCAAGCTCCAAGTTTGCATTGGTGGGAGTTATTCAAGTTCCAAGCTTACTGTCTCTGCTGTCTGTGCATTAGGAGTTACTCAGCAGTTACAGGTAGTGGTCAGTTGGTCTGTTTTTGTTGGGTTTTGGCCTTTTTTTTGGTTTCTCACCAACTCTGGGGGTGCTAGCAAATGATAGGATGGACTTTTTGGTGCCAACCTGGTTGGGATGATTTAGCTCATTGTGATACTTTTACACTTTCCTTTTCTTTATTGATGTATTTCGTTTTGTTCTGTGTACTTGATTCTTTTTTTTTTTTTTTATCGGCGAAACAAAGAAGCTTCATTGATGTAAAAATAAAGTACAAAGTAGAAGACAAAAAACAAAAAACAACAATAAAAAAGAAAAGCGAGTGCAAAAGTATCACAATGGACTGAATCATCCCAACCAAGTTGGCACAAAAAAGCCTATCCTATCATTTGCTAGCACCGCCAGAGTTGGTGAGCAACCAACCAAAGAAACAAAAAGAAAACAAGAAAAAAAAAAAAAAAGCAGCAGAGCATAGTGCATAATGCAGATTCACCAACAGAGCATACTTGATTCTTACATCAATAAAGTTTCTTTTTTGCCGATCAAAAAAAAAAAAAAAAAGAGGTGCTGTTTTGATTTTTTTTACACTGCCCATTTTCTTATAGTAGTGTATGTTTGTATTGAACATTTGGTATACATCTATAAAAAAATAATAATAACAACATAACAGAAATGATATCTTATTATGCAATAGAGATAACTTTATTATTTATATTTTTCATATTTATTATCAAGATAAAAGAAAGAAAAAATGAAACATTTGTGTGCAAAATCATCCATGAGAGCTTAGGAGTTCCAATTATGGGTATTTATGGGTCGGTTTGGGCGGTTTAGGAGAAATAATCTCAATCAAACCGTCCTCAACGGATTGGTGATTTCTTAACCTACAACTAACCTCCCTATCTTCAAAACTGACGGATTGGATGAAATTTATGACGATCTTGAACCAGTTGGTTGGGCAAGTTGACAAGTTGATCTTAAATGTTTTGAATATATAATCTAAAAAATTACTTAGTAAAAAGATCATATCACAAGTACTCAAAAAATAAATCAAATAAAAAAAGTAATATATATATATATATATATATATATAATTTATCACTTCTAAAAATCACCCTTAATAATGTGTCTGATAAGTGTCAAATTTTAATTTGTCAATCATTTCATCATATGGGATCTAACTTCAATGCCACTATATTCACAAATTTTGTGTCCTGTAATTAAGATAAGAAACAAATGCACAAATAATTAATTTTAATAATTTAAATAAAATGAGTACAATTCTCAGTGAGTTACACCAATTACAATGATGATTCTTTGATGCAATCTCCTGGTATAGTTACAATCCAACAGTTGTAAAAACTTGTTGAACCAAACAAGTGAACAACTTTTAAAGTCTTCACTCAATGAAGCTTGAGGAATGAAACTTGATCGAGAGTATGAATGGCTTGATCTCAAATAAGAAACGAATCAATCTTTTGGCGGACTTGATGCTCGAACATGGAGGAGATGCGTCACGCCGTCAATGTGCTTGATGATCTTCTACGCCTCTTGAAATTCTTGAAAGTTTGAGGGCTTGTGAAGAGTGCTCCATAGCTTCTGCAGAGTCTTCAGTCCAGAATCCTCTTGTCCATGAGTGAGAGTCCCTATTTATAAGCTCAAGAAATGGGGTGCTTATTTTGAAAACCCCTTAATCAATATTTAATTTATTTAAATTTTCTGAAAATAGAAAAAAAAATTTCCTATTTTATGAAATAATTTGATTTTGAATTTTAATTTAAATACTTCACAATTATTTATTTATTGGGAGATTTTGACAAATGTCATCCCACACATTTGATTGACCCCGCCACTTGATTCATTTGTCAAAATGGGTTGACCATTTGATTTAGTTATGACCCATTATTTAAATAAGTTAACTTCTGTGATTTTGGTAGGATCAACATTGTTTTGAATATTTTGACCATCTTAATTTTACTCAATTAAAATAATTTAATTTATCTTAATAAATA
The DNA here is from genome assembly GCF_055761805.1 of Camellia sinensis. Lineage (NCBI taxonomy): Eukaryota > Viridiplantae > Streptophyta > Magnoliopsida > Ericales > Theaceae > Camellia > Camellia sinensis. The sequence continues at coordinate 23,553,934 of NC_138964.1, read as the reverse complement.
ATCAAATGATGATTAAACCATCTTGAAATTTTAATATCTACAAATTGTCCCAACTTCAAGAGGTTTTTTTTTTTTATTAGCAAAATAAAACCTTTATTGATGAACAAAGATCTCATTACATCAAGAAAGGGGAAAAAAAAAAAAAAAAGGGGTGCAAAAAGCATTATTGCGAAACATACCAATCCCAACTAGGTTCGTACCAATATGCCCGACCAATCCCTTGCTAGCACACCAATAAAAGTTGGTGAGGAACCAACCACAACCATGAGAAAAGAACAAATGGCATAACAAAACCCCACCAAAAACAGTAGAACAACATCCCACCAATCTAACCTTTGTTACCCAAACCAAGACACAAACACACAACAAGCATAACAAAACAGCACAGCAACCATTAGCAGCCTCAGCAACTAATGGTTAAACAACACAGCAAACTAGCATCAACAGCACAACACTGTGTACATCTCCTGATCCAAAAAATCCAACAGCAGAGTGGAAATACTAGAAAAAAACCAGAAATTCACCTTTCACCTCAAGCACTGTCAAACCAGTATCCATGCTCAGCTTAAAACCTCTAGTACTTCACCCCAGAAGTTCATTGAGCAGCATCTCATCATCTCTTCTTTATACACCAGTACCCATCACTTAATACATCTCCTGATCTACTGCATATTAAAAGCAATAACTGTGACCGAAAATGGGCAAACTGGATCAAAGGATTTCCACCATAGAGCTACTCTTACTTTAATGAGATCACTTAATTCCACCAAGTTAGGTTGGATACCAAAGAATAAGCAATCATTCCTGCATTTTCAAATTGACCAAATCACAGCAGCCGGAAGTACTCTCCAAACTTGATCTTCCTTTTTCCTAAATTTCCAGCCCACCGACCATTGTAACAACCCTTGGAACCAACCATGGCAACCCCTACAAATGCATAATACTTTACCATACTTCCCAGACAAAGGGACAGAAAATAAGAATCAGCTTGCTTGTTTCCATTTTTCAAAAAACATTTTTCAAAAAATTTTACTTTCTTATTTTTCGTGTTTTTTTTTTGTTTTTACTGAATTTTTTAAAATATTTTAAGCAATTTTTTTACTTTTTAGACACACCAAACATAAATACACCTAAAAAGTAAAAAAATTGTAAAAAAAATCTTTTAAAAATTCACTAAATACCAAAAATACAAAAAAAAAATACAAGAATTCAGTATATTTTTTGTATTTTTATGTATTTATTAATTTTTTAAAATATTTTTTCACAATTTTTTTACTTTTTAGATACATCTAAGTAAGGTGCATCTAAAAAAGTAAAAAAAAATATTTAAAATTTTAAAAACATTCACGAAAAACATAAAAAAACACAAAAATCGAAAAACTCAGGGTATGTTTCGTTTGGTTTTAAGAGAGTAGTTTTTAAAAATTGTTTTGGGGAGAGAGCTTAGAAAAAATTTTGGTTTGTTTGGTTGTGTATTTTGAAAGTAGTTTTAGAGTTTGAGAGTTTGGAATGATTTGATATTTTGTTATAATTAGGTAGATATATGTGAGAGAAAAAGTGATTGAGAAATGAGAGAAGAGAGAGAAAAAGTGATTGATTGATGTGTAAGAGAGAAAGAGAGAGAGAGAGAGTGTGATTTTGGAAATTGTTTTGAAAAAATTACAAACCAAACAAGATTTTTAGAAAAATTTTCTTAAAATCACTCTACAAAGCCAAACCAAACATGCCCTCAGTGTTCAAAAAACTTAATCCAGAAAACTCAAACCAAACACACTGAATATGATTCCAAGACTCCACTTCCTTTTTGCAGAATACACAAGATGAATCAACATTACCCTTCAACACTCCAATTCTACTCAGAAACTCTGCTGTCTTTAATCTTTCTTTCCATGCTAACCAGGTAATTGTAGACCGCCCCGAGAACTCCCGATATCCACGCTGTGAGGGCGCAAATTCGTTTGCTCTCTAGCTATTACAAGTTTAGACTCATGTCACGGTTCTAAATCTAATCTCGCAAAGTGCAATGCAAGACCGATAAATCACCAAAGAGTCCAAATCTGGCAAATCGTTTTGGAAAACTGATTTTTATAAAGAAATGCCAAACATTGACTGCTTTCCAAGATACAGAGTCGTCACCTAAATATTTTATTTTGGAGGAATTTAGGAAACTCTAACTCGTGCCTAAGGCCACGTGTCCGTCATCACCAAAGTTGCCTCAGCTCGGGAACTTGGGTACGAGAGGGGAAGGTCATGCAATGAGCACCCATGCTCGCCCGATCAAAGATCGGCATGTACTAAGCATGATATTTTATTTTTGAAAACACATGTGCTCTTATTCCGGTTAATTAACTAATCTTACTACGTGATGCGCATAGCATACAAGTATAGACTAGATCGCCTAATTTGGAACAAAACATTACATGTTCGTTTGTGAAAATGATTTGAAGTTTGCTACTCGCAAGTAGGCTAAAAATGCGAATTTTCAATGAATTGTTCCAATTCAAGCAATCCAACCTTCACCCACAGGCATTCAGATAGTTATATCAAATAAGCAGTTAGCCTCATGACAAGCATGCTTTCATGCCAACATTAACACACATGCAGTATGCTAAAGCGTAAACACTCACAGTGTACTGCAAGCCAAAACAGAGAACTAGTTAGAAATCTTGCATGATCCTAGTTCATGTTAAAATGGCTAATGCAACGCATGCGAGAATGCAGCTAAAATAGGCTTGGCTATTCTAGAATGGCATATGAAATGCAACTTGGTACATGTATTCAAATTGGAATTGAAATACAATGCAGTTAGTATGATGCGCCGAGCCCAGTGCATGCAATACAGATGAATGGATGCACGCATGCGAGCATAAGGACGCTAAATAAAACATGCCCTAAAACTAACCATCAGAAACAGTTAAGTAAAAGGGAGAAAGAAATGGGGATTGGAAGACATGCATCACACACATGTACGCTTATTACAACAATTGGCCCTCTCGACAGAGGAACTGAGTAAAAAGCTAACTAGCTAATCTAAGCTAATTAAACTAATTATTACCTAACAAAACTAGCTAACTAACAAGCTAACTAATTAAGCTATTACAAAACGAATAAGCAGCTAAACGCATTAACTACTGAAATTACATAACCAAAGCATAAACTAGCTAAGAAAATTAGCTAAGTAAAGCAGTAAATAGAGGTACTCTCAGAGGGAAAAATGTATGCATGCTCGGTCACCTCGTTCGGAAATCCGTCACAATACCCCAACTTGCTTCTGTTTGCAATTGTTCTGAGAGCCTTGCACCAAGCTCCAGAAAGCTTAAACTCCACCTTGGGAACTTGTGGGAGGGTAGCCGACCACCTAGGGGTGCCACCAGCCATGGCCGACCAGAAAAAGTGGTCAGCCAGCTAGTTTTTTTGGCTGGCCGACCAGTTGTTGCTGCACTTCTCCAGTTTGCTCCAACAGAGAGCAAGAAAGGGCATAGCAATGTATTTGCAAGATATGTGTGCACAACCACCCTCCCTATCATTTCATAATGAAAAATCTAGAAACCCTAGATGTTGATTTGTGATTATGTATCAATTTTAAACAGAATATAACAATCCCAATCAAACAATCAAAGACAAATCAACATAACGATTTTACGTGGAAAAACCACAATTGGACACCTCCAACTGTGATTAAAAAACCACAGGCAACAGCCACAAAAACAATCCACTAAGAAGATTTAAAGGAATTACACAAGTATACTCTCAATTACCTAGCGAATCTACGCCTAATTGAACCAACCTCTATGTGCCTCTTCCAACCCTGTCTTCACCTCGGAATTGTCTTTATAATGAGCCACTCCAGAATCCACCAAAGATTCAAGCTCGAATTCTTCAGAATCCACCGAAGAGCAACTCTCTCTTTTGTATAGCAAACAAAACCTTTGATGTACTCTCTTTTAAACCATGAGTTGAATACTCAATAAAAACATCAAAGAAAACCTAACAAAATATCTCCAGATATAAACCTTAAGATCCAAAAAGAAGATCTGGAGAAGTACACTTAGGTTTGGAAGAAAACCAAGCATTTATAGAAAACCAAACGTAATCCTAGATTTGGAAGAAAACCAACTCCTTAAAAAATCTGGATTTTGAAGCTCGCTCGAGCGAGGAGCTTAACTTTCGTGATTTTTACTAGTGCCTTGGCTCGAGCGACGAATCCTTGGCTCAAGCGAGCAATCAGCTCTTTTAGGTTTTTGTGTGAACGCAATCTGTCGCTCGAGCGAGAACTCCTTGGCTCGAGCGAGCAAGCCTTAGCTCGAGCGAGCATTCCTTGGCTCGAGCGAACAAGGGCGGACATGCAGTTTTGAATGCAATTTTACATTTTGCTTCGGCCGTGAGCTGACCGGGCATCTCGACCCCTGTAATAATCAGCGAAGTGACAATCTTGAAAGTATTGACATCACAAACTTCTCTGCAAAGCACGATTCAGGTTGGATTCGCCTCTAACAACTCATAGCCTCACTGAAATAAAAATGCGAATAAAATTACAACTCAAAGGAGTTTTGTCAAACGGGATTGCCAAGAATAAAAACCTAACACATAAGCTCAAGAGAGTGTGGTTCTCGACCCTCGGGCCACCAATCACGCATCTTGATGTATGATGGCCAAGAGGCGGAGTTGCACAATTCAATGTAAAATGAATGCACAAGTAAACACATAAGGCTTAGAACTCTATCATGTATGATCAAGAGCGTCAGCGACCGAGAATTGAGGCACGTTTCATCACTTTAAGTATGAAACGCCCCTCGTTTCTCGTGTTTGGACTAACACCTATTCCAAACACAATGCAATACATAACATGGCGTGCACAATGCTATGTAACATGGAATATGCAAAAATGCAATGCAACACAAGCATGTAAATATGCAATATGACTTGAGCATGCAAACATGCAATGCAACATGAACAACCTAACAAGGCCAATGGCATGCACAATGCACAATGCTAAGAACAACATGGCATACTCAATGCTCAATGGACTTAAAACCAAAATGGGCAGACCTCGGTCGTGCCCAAATCAGTGGCCATGACACCAAAGTAAAGGCACAAAAGGTAAGGCATGCATGCACAATGCATTGGCCAACCAAGTAAGCCTAAGAGCACAACTCTCAAGAAGGCTCAAGGAGTGACAAACACAGAAGTGTAACAACACTAAATGCATTGAAATTAAGTAAGAAATCATGCCAAATCATTCAAACAAAGCAAGCATAGCATGCAAAGGTCCTTAAAATATGAAGCTAGTAAAGAAGACTACAAAAAAGGCATGCAATACATGGCATAAATGCATGAAACAACCATGGATAGAGCTTAATTAGGTCTAAACAAAGACCAAAACATGCTAAGATGGAGGCTCAAATACCTAGGCAAGATGGCATACATGCTAGGCCACAAACTAGGCAACAATTCACAATACTCAAAGGCACTTAAAGAGTGAATGAAGTGGGAACATGGAAATACTACATGCTCTAAAATAAAGTATTAAATAATGCCAAATCATCTAAATAGCTCAAAGATAGCATGCATGATTCATCAAAACACAAAGCTAGCAAGGCCAATTGCACTACAGCTATACAAAGCATGAAGCATATGGAAAAGGCAACCCAAAACAATCATAGAACATGCCAAAATGATACTAAAACATGCATGGAAAGAAGCCAAAACAAGCTAGTGTGAAGGGCATAAGGCATGATACATACAAGGCAAGTAAGGTGGATTACACTACACCTATTAAGACCAAGCATGGGATGACTTAACCAACAAAAATCAGAGTTATATCATGGCAAAATAATCCCAAAAACACATTGAAATTATGGCTCGCAAGCTAAGGCATGAAGGCATACGCAATGATCCATGTTAAGGCATAAAGCGGCAAACCCTCCAATGCATTGCATGAGTGATAAATGTGAATGCATGACCATGAAACATGGACTGAAATCACATACAAATGATGTCAAATCATTCAAATAGTCCAAGTAATGCATGCTAGTGGACTTAATACACAAAGCTAACAAGCTAGATTGAACCATGGCTATACAAAGCAAGTCATGCATGGCCAAACCAACACAAATCAGAGCTAGAGCATGCTAAAACATGGACAAAAGCTTCTTGAAGTTAAGCCTAAAGCATGCTAGAATGACATGTTAAAGCATGATGCATGTTAGGCTATTTCATGGAATTGCACTACAAGTGCAAGGAGCATGCAAAGGGTGACCAAACCAAACCCTAACAGAGGTATGACATGGTAAAACATCACCAAAAACATGCTGAAATGGACTCAAATCAAGCTAGAATGACATGCTACTTCATGAAGCATACAAGCCTAGTTTACGAGATTTACACTACAAGTGTATAAGGCATGCATGAAGTGACAAAACCAAGTAAAAACAGTGGCATGCCATGCTAAAATAAGCACAAATACAAGCTAAGATATAGCCAGCATAAGCTTAACAAACATACTCAAACATGAGGCAAAAGACGCAAGTATTCAAGACACAAGGAGAGGGGATGACCCTCTCCTTTTTGAGACCTCAAAACACCCTTCTCACCACTGAAATTCCTCTGAGTTTCAGTGGTGAGAAGGGCAAAACAAGGTGGTCCCAAAGGCTTAAAAAGAAGGCATAAAAGTAAGGCCAAACAAGGCCTAAGAAGGGGTAAACAACCCCCAACACAAAAGTGACCTTAAACAAAGATGTTAAGCATACAAAATCAGAACTTTTTATAGTTTAGAGTTAAGCTTAAAACAATATGCAAGTAAGGCTAAAAGCTTAAGCAATAATGGGGGTTTAAGGAGTTAAAGGCTCGCACTTGAAGACCACCTTCAAAACCACAACTCCAGCAGGTTTTTCAAGCTCAAACCAAACCTACTCCAGCAGGTTTGAGTGTGTGTTTGTGTGTTAAAGTATGACAAAACTACACTTTTGAAGCACAAAAATGAACTAAAGAGCAAGATAGATACAAGGGTGTATCTATATATCTCAAGGCAATTTTTCTAAACCTAGAGGAGGGAGGAGGTGGTTCTCTCTTATGGAGAACAAAAGGTAAAGCTTCTTGAGGAAGCTAAGGGTTCAAGGCCATCCCTCCATACACATGTATGGAGGATGGTTTCAGTGCCCTCCAGCTCACAGCTGGAGGAAAATATCTCCAAAAAGGTGACAAAAAGCAGCCCACTTGAAGTGGTCGGCCAGCTACTTATAGTGGTTGGCCGACCACCACAAGTGGTCTCCCAAGACAACAAGTGGTCGGCCATGGGAAGAAGAGATCTACACACTGAAAACAAGGTGGTGGTGTGGTGGCTGACCAGAAAAGGTGGCCCAAAGACCAAGAAAGCCAGTTGTCAGACCAGAAAACTGTCTGGCGGGAAGAAAAGTGTTCTCCAAGGAGAAATACTCCCACCCTTGTACCACCTTTCAAATAAGGAAAAAAATATTTGTACCAAAAACAAACCAAAACGGATGCAAGACGAAAGTTCGGGAGGCAAAGCGCACAGCCGGAAGCATCAAAAACTAGTCTACCAACACCAAAAGTGGTCTCCCGGACCATAGTGTCCCTCTAGGCAGAGGAAACAAGGTGTGGTTTAAAAACCATGCCAAACAGAGAACGTTAAACGACCCCGAACCAAGGCGCGCGGTCGAAGGCTCCGAAAATCGAAAACTGGTCTCCAAACGAGAAAAGTGGTCTACGACCACAAAAGGATGGTCTACCAGACCACTCCCTCCCTCCAAGGAAGAGAAACAAGGCCCGGTCCACAAACTGAGCCAAAGCATAAAGAGTCCAGAGGCCCGAAGACAAGGCTCTCAGCCAAAACTCCGGAAACTCAAAACGAGCACAACATGCACTATCACCGAGCACTCAATCGATGATGTCTGAGTCTTAAGGTCGATAAAAAATGGGGTGTCTACAGTTGCCCCTCTTTCACAGAACTCGGAAGTCATAAGTGACGGGAGTGAATGTCAAAGCCTAGAGACGACCCATTTTTGACAAGGCAGAAGATTTAGACAAACAAGCAAGATGATAAAGAGATGCGCCCACAGGCGCCCGTAGGTAGGGGCAAGATGCAAACGACATGCACAAAGCCGAGCATAACTTATGATCATGCAAAGAAAGCCATAACGAAGCAATTATGCAAAATAAATGCAAACAGTTTAAGCAAGCAAATACGAACCAAACTACATTACATGCTGGAAGGATGTAAGAGAATTATACAATTCTCGCTACGTCTCATGCGGAGTAAATACAATACCGTCTGGTCGTACCAGCCTCAAATGAACCGTACATACAATATCGTCTAATCGTGCCAGCTTCAAATGAACCGTACATACAATATCGTGCCTGCAAAAGAAAGAAACTTAGCAGGTACAATATAGTTAGCAGCACATGCTCAACATTACATCCAGATGCAATTCCAATGTGAGATAAACGCGTGCATACACAATGCTGATGGAAACATGCATAGCAATGTAAGTATGACAACGCAAGCGAAACAAGCATAACAATGCAAGTAGTGTGCATAACAATACAGGCGAAACGTGCGTGACAACGCCCGTGAAGAGTGCATGACAATGCAGGTGGAAGGGGTGCATGACAATGCAACCTAAGTGTGACGCATAACAATGCGAGAAGAGGTGCATGATAATACAACCTAAGTGTGACGCATAACAATGCGGAAAGGGGTGCATGACAATGCAACCTAAGTGTGACACATAACAATGTGGTGAAGTACGCATAACAATGTAAGCGAAATGAGTGTGTCAACACAAGTAGTGAGTGAATAACAAAGCAACAAGTGGTGTGCATAACAAATGCAAGAGAGGAAAGTGTGCATAACAATGCGAGAGTGATATAACTTTAATAGCATGCTTTGAGACAAAATGCCAGTTAAAGAGACATAAGCCTTAATGAGAACCGAAACCTCCGATTTACCTCTCGGAGGGGTCACAACATACTTAAAAAGGGTACACCTCACTCTTTGATAAGTGACGATGAGCCATGCATTGAAGACTTGAATTGAAGTTTCCGCGGGGACAATTTCACGCCGAAAAGTGTACTTTTCTTGCTCTTTCTCGAGGGCCGAGGACTCCAATCATCACCAAAACACACAGGGAGAACAATGGAGCCTTGAGGATCATCCAGGAGGGTGGCCGACCACCTAGAATGCTGGCCGACTAGTTGTTGATCACCAAATTGGTCGGCCGGCCAAAAAAATTGGCTGGCCAAACAGTTTACTGAAACAGGGACAGTTTTGTCCTTTTATGCTCGGTTCTTTAAGTACACAACTCCAAAACACTTTGTATCACACCTCCAAGGCTGAAATACATTTCTCTTTGCTCCTAGACCCTTTTCCCTCTCAGATCTGCCCTTTATACGCGTTTTCCAACGCTCCATGTGAAATTGTTTCGCAAAAACTTTCGATTCTCTTCATTTTAAACCGATTAAAAATTGTTTTCGGAGCTTCTTTCTCCATTTTCACCACTTGAGGTATGTTTGTCTCAAAGTTTAGCACTTTTTCCCAGGCGTTGACTTTTGTTGACTTTTTCTCTTTCCGAGAGTTGACTTTTGTTGACTTTTTGCAATTTTTGCTCATTTTTGCTCTTTTCTCAGATGGCTAGTCACATTCGCTATGGCGGAGGTCTCCCACAAGTACAGGATGAGCCCGACATTATATCGTTGCCTCTGAGGGTTCGGCCGTTCGACCCTGAAAGGTACCACCTGCAGGAGCATATCCTCCCTCCGAGTACTTTCCACCATTTCACCGACTTCGCGCGACGGGCGCTCGCAGACTTACTGCTACGAGAGCCTGAGTATCATCTATCTCATCATGCGCGAGAGGTATGCACTTCACTTTTACGTTCTCTGCGAAGTAGTTTGCATTTCTTGCACATTTCTTTTGCTTTTGCTATGTACTTCATCTTCTCGGTCTGAACATAACTTGCACACAGCATTTCTGCTCCTTCTTGAGCACAACTTACACAGCATTTCTGCTCATTCTTGAACACAACTTGCACACAGCATCCGGTTCATAAGGCACACAGCTCTCAACAAAACACTTTGCTCACTTGGCACACGGCTCACAACACAAAACTTAGTTCACTTTGCACGCAGCTCAAAACTTTGTTCACTTTGAACACAACACTTAACACCAAACTTTGTTCACTTTGCACGCAGCACTTTTGGGCACGCAGCTCATTTTGGGTGCACAGCTCATTTCGGCACACAGCTCATATTGAACACACAGTTCACAACATAATATTCTACTCAATTTGAACACGCAGTCCATAACGCAGTATTTGCTCAATCTGAACACGCAGTCCATAACACAGTTTTTGCTCAATCTAAACACACAGTTCATAACGCAATTTTTGCTCAATCTGAACACACAGTTCATAACGCAGTTTTTGCTCAATTTGAACACACAGTCCATAACGCAGTTTTTGCTCAATCTGAACACACAGTGCATAACGCAGTTCTTGCTCAATCTGAACACACAGTCCATAATGCAACTTTTGCTCAATCTGAACACGCAGTCCATAGCGTAGTTTTTGCTCAATCTGAACACACAGTCGATAACGCAGTTTTTGCTAAATCTGAACGCATAGTTCATAACGCAGTTTTTGCTCAATCTAAACACACAGTCCATAGCGCAGTTTTTGCTCAATTTGAACACACATTCCATAATGTAGTTTTTGCTTAATTTGAAAATTGAGCACACATTCCATAACGCAGTTTTTGCTCAATCTGAACACACAGTTCATAACGCAGTTTTTGCTCAATCTGAACACACAGTTCATAACGTAGTTTTTGCTCAATCTGAACACACAGTTTATAACGCAGTTTTTGCTCAATCTAAACACATAGTCCATAACGCAGTTTTTGCTCAATCTAAACACATAGTCCATAACACAATTTTTGCTCAATCTGAACACACAGTGCATAATGCAGTTTTTGCTGAATCTGAACACATAGTCCATAACGCAGTTTTTGCTCAATCTGAACACACAGTCCATAACGCAGTTTTTGCTCAATCTGAACACACAGTGCATAACGTAGTTTTTGCTCAATCTGAACACACAGTCCATGACGCAGTTTTTGCTCAATCTGAACACACTGTTCATAACGCAGTTTTTGCTCAATCTGAGCACATTGTTCATAATGCAATTTTTTCTCAATCTGAACACACAGTCCATAACACAGTTTTTGCTTAATCTAAACACACAGTTCATAACACAGTTTTTTGCTCAATCTGAATACACAGTCCATAACGCAGTTTTTGCTCAATCTGAACACACAATTCATAACACAGTTTTTCGTTCAATCTGAACACACAGTTCATAATGCAGTTTTTGCTCAATCTGAACACACAGTTCGTAACGCAGTTTTTACTCAATCTAAACACGCAGTTCATAACGCAGTTTTTGCTTAATCTGAACACATAGTTTATAATGCAGTTCCTTTTACAACTTTTGGTGACTAAATTCCTTTTAGTCACCAATTTGGTCCCCAAAAGTGTAAATTGTTGTAATGTCTTCATTGTTCTCATTGTTTTCAAGTTTGTTAAGCTCTGGAGAAACATTTTACTTCTCTATCACGATCGCATATCTCTTAATTGAAGAGCAAATTGCAATCTCTTACCAAGAAGTCTCTATCCATGAAAGATTACCTTGCTCAGTTCAAAGCTATTGCTGATCAATTATCTCTTGCATCTGTACGTTTTCATGATAAAGATTTGATTCTATTCATTCTCAAGGGACTACCTGATGAATATGATGCTCTCAAAATTCTGATTCTCTCTAGATTTGAACCACTATCTGTTGGTGATCTCTATTACAAAACACTGATGATAACACTCTTCATGTTACATATTCAGTTTCTAAAGGATCAAATCCTAAATTCTCTTCTAGATATGGTTCTCAGTCAGGTCCATTTGATTCTTATGGATCTTCAAGTTTTTGTGGAAGAAATCAAAACAAAGGTAGATGAAGGTTCTTTAATCATGGTAATGGTAATCGTGATGGTCGATTTTACAATCGCGACAATAATAGAGGTAGGTCTAATTACACCTTTTTTTTCTGGTTGTCAAATTTGTGGCAAAATGAGTCATACTGCTATTGATTGTTGGCATCGAATTGATCCTTCTTTTCAATCTGTTTCTTCTTCTCATTCTTACCAAAATCAATCTACGTCTCAAGCTTATGTCACCACTACTCCTTCTCATGCTCAGAATTCCTCTCTTATGCCTTGGTATGTTGATTCTAGAGCTACAAATCATATTACTAATGACCTAGCAAATTTTCATCTCTCTCAACCATATCAAGGTCAAGATCAGGTTATTGTTGGTCATGGTCCTTCATTGCAAATTCATCACATTAGCACAGGTCTCTTACCTTCTCTCACTTGTTCTTTTTCTCTTAATAATATTTTGCATGTACCTTCTATTTCCTCTAATCTTTTATCTATTCAACAATTAACTCCAGATCATAACTGTGTTATTTATTTCCTCATTTAGAACAAGCTTATGAACAAAATTCTTCATAAATGATCAAATGTGAATGGCTTGTATCAGTTTTCACCATCTCATGCTGCATTTTTCCCACAAGATTATCTTTCTCATTCTCCACCATTTGTTATTGCACTCACTTTGCATCAAAGATTAGGACATCCTTCCCCTTTGTAGTTTCAGTACATTATCAAGCATGTTCCTAAGTTTCAACATATTATTCCTACTTATACTACTACTTGTAATAAGTTTGATGTCTTTAATAATTATGTTGTTGCCAAAATCCATAGATTACCTTTTAAACTGTCAAGTACTTTTGTGAATGCTCTTTTCTCTTTAGTTCATAGTGATATTTGCGGTCCGTTTCATTCATCGTCTAATGCTTTCAAGTACTATGTGTTGTTTGTGGATGATTTTAGTATATTATCTTGGACTTATCCTCTTCATTACAAAAGTGAAATCTACTCAAAATTCTTAGATTTTAAAGCTTATCCGGAGACACAATTTCACACTACACTTCAGGGTTTTAGAATAGATGATGGCTCTGAATTTATCAATAACAAATTTGATAAGTATCTTACTCCTCGTGGCATTATTCACCAAGTTAGTTACCCTAATACTCAAGCCCATAATGGTGTGATTGAGAGAAAACATAGGCGTATCTCAGAAGCGGCCATTGCTCTCATTCATTAGTCCAATCTTCCCCTCTCTTTATGGTTTGATGCTGTGGCAACCTCAGTTTTCTTATTAATAGAATGCCCAGCTCTAAGGTGACCGGTGCGGGTGAGTTTCGTTCAAGCACCTTGTTCACTTGAAGCATTCCCTTGTCCTTTCTTTTTGTCATATTTCATTTGGGTTGCCGATAAAAATTCTTCTTCTTCATTTGAGGAGACTAAGTATTGGGTTTTCCTTTTCTTCACTTATTTGGTTCCACGAAAATCTAATTCTCATCACTTTTTGCAGCTGGAACTTCTTCAATGCTAGTGTGGACATGTAGATCTTGGCTTGGGAGTTATATTGTCACAGGTTCAAATGAGCCAAATTGAATGGTTTTGGAGATTGCCCACAGTATCACAATTGAGGGTTGTAATATTTTCACCTTAGAGTTTGAAATTGTTAAACTTGTGAACCAGACAATAACAGCTATATGGTTAGACTCTGCATCTTCCTCAAGATCCAATTGGATTTTATTCTTCTTCGCTAGATCCATTAGCAGCTCCTTTAGCACAAAGCATTTTTTGGTGGAATGACTAACAATCTGATAGTAGCAACAGTACCTTGGCTCATTGACACGACCTATCTCTTATGGACACTTACATTCTAGTAGTTAAATAACCTTTTTCAAGAGTAGATCTTCCAATATGCTGGGTACATCAGAGTTTGGAAAAGGGTACTTCTTTTCTTGTAGCTCCTTCAGACGGACGCGGGGTCCATGCTGTGTTGTCATGCCTGCTGTGATTTCAAATGGCACCGTTTTATTTTCTTATTTATTTTCTTTTTTTTTTGTGCCTAAAACGGCATAGTTTCATCCTTTTTTTTTCCCCACTATGTTTTTTGGCCTTAATAAGTTTAGGGTTTAATTTTTAAATTTTTTAAAATTTTTATTTTAGGGTTTAAAGTTTAGGGTTTAGCATTTAGGATTTAATTCTTAAGATTTATTTTTTTTTATTTTAGGGTTTAGGTTTAATTCTTAAAATTTAATTTTTTTTTATTTTAGGATTTAGGATTTAATTTTTTAAATTTAATTTTTTTTATTTTAGGGTTTAGGGTTTAGGATAAAGTGTAATTTATCATGCCAAAAAACATAGAATATGAGAGAGAGAGAGAGAGAGAGAGAGAGAGAGAGAGAGGCGGGGGGAGATGTAACTGTGAGCAAAAAAAAGAAAAATAAAACAGAGCCGTTTGAAATCACGGCAGGCACGGCAACACGGTACGGACCCTGCGTCCCCTTAGGACTCAGTCATTTTTCAATGATTTGGGAATGGTCTTCCTTCTTAACATCCGTCTTTCTATCTTTGTTGAATACCTTGTTTGGGGCCATTGTCATGACTTTAGATGACGTTTTTCTCAAGTAGATCTTCCAATATGTTGGGTACATCACAATTTGGGAACGGGTACTTCTTTTTTTGTAGCTCCTTAAGACTCAGCCATTTTTCCATCATTTGGGAATGGTCTTCCTTCCTAACATCTGTCATTTTGTTTGGGGCCATTGTGATAACTATTGACTCCTCAGCTTGGTGGCCAAATGACTTATCTCCTTTTTTGTCATCCATATATTTTCATTGCTCAAGGGTAGGAGGGTTCTTTTCGCTATGTTTGGCTATGTTGATCTCCATGTCATGAGCGCATGTAGCCAATTCCTCGAATGTACGTGGTCGAATGTCTTGAAGGATGTAGAGAAGTCCCTGATGCATGCCTTGCATGTACATTTCAACAACGAAGACCTTAGAGAGATTATCCTTGCAGCCTAGGCTTAAAGCACGCCAGCAATTGATGTAATCCACCACATACTCATTTTTCCATTGCCTACTGTTAGTTAACTCCACCATACTCACAGCTTGATCGGTGTTGTAAAATCGATTTAAGAATTCTTGTTCCAACTGTTTCCATCAATCAATTGACTCAGGCTCTAAGCCAGTATACTGATCGAAAGTATTTCCTTTGAGGGATCAAACAAATTGCTTGACAAGGAGATTTCCTTCTATCCCAGCACTATTGCATGTATCAACAAAATGGGCGATGTGTTGCTTTGGATTACCTCTTCCATCAAGCTGCATGAACTTGGGAGGTTGATAACCGATTGGCATTCTGAGACTATATACCCGGCTTATGTAAGGTTTAGAGTACATGAGAGTGCTTTTAGGGGCGCTACTGTACTGGGCTTTGACTATATTTGTTATCATGTCTTGGAGTTGTTAGACAAACTGTGAAGTAATAAAAATTAGTTAAACACTTGGACTAGCTGCTTACTTTACAATAGATGTATGGTGAGCCTCATCACTAACAACTTGTTTGGAGTTTGATGTGAGGTCCGCCTTTTCAACAAGTGTGGCTTATGGAGTAAATCCAGGTGGATAAGAATTGTCTTGACTTGTTTTACCAACATTTTGTGCTTCTAACTTGTTCATTAGCAAAGCAATTTAGAGATCTTTCTCCTCAATAGTCTTGGTGAGTTTTTTAATAGCACGAGCCATTGTTGCCAATTGTTCCTTCATCAAAGTAGTGCCACTAATCATGACTTGTATAGTCACTGAACATGATGAAAAAGAGTGACTTGGTGAGACCAAATGCCTCGGACTAGTAGGTGATGAACCCAAGTGTGAACCTATGCTTGACTTTGCGTCAGGAGCTAATGGTGTTGAACGTGGGGAGAAACCTTTTGGCAGTGGCTCTTTTGAGACAAAAGCGACTGTTTTTGAGCTCCCTACTTTATTTTTCTTTGCCTTAGATATGGAAACAATAGCAAATTTGTGATATTTGTCGTACGCTTGCTTTGTTGCATTGGCAATTAGCATAGCTCCATGAGTCGCAAAAGCACTGGTAACATTGGCTTTGCTACGAGTGATCAGACTCGCAAAGGTGTTGTTGTGGCTTGTCACGACAACGGTGTTCTTGCTAGTGATCGAAGTAGTTTGAACCTTCTTGGAGGCCATTGCACTTGATCAAACAAATTCTGGGAAGTTGAATTAGGAGAAAGCGATGAGCAGCAGAGAGGACCCACTAGGCGTGCTAAATTTGTATACACAAATTCCTTGTCTTGTAATTAAGACAAGAAACGAATGCAAAAATAATTAATTTTCTCAATTTAAATAAAATGGGTACAATTCTCCATGGGTTACACTAATTACAGTGATGATCCTCTTATTCAATCTCCTGATATAGTTGCAATCCAATGGTAGAAACTTGTTGAAGCGAACGAGTTAACAACTTTTTCAAGTCTTCAAACAAAGAAGCTTGAGAAATGAAGCTTAATTGAAGGTTTGAACGGCTTGATCTTGAGTAAGCAATGAATCAACCTTTTGGTGGGCTTGATGGTTGAACACGTAGGAGATGCGGCACATTGTCGATATGCTTGGTGATCTTCTATGCCTCTTGAAAATGCTTGAAAGCTTGAGGGCTTGTGAAGAATGCTCCAGAGCTTCAATAGAGTCTTCAGTCCAGAGTCCTCTTCTTCATGAGTGAGAGCCCCTATTTATAGGCTCAAAGGATTGGATGCTTATTTTAGAAATCCCCTTTGATCAATATTTAATTGATTTTAATTTTCCAAAACGAGAGAAATTTGTCTCATATTTTATGGAAAGTAATTTGATTTTGATTTTAACTACTCCACAACTACTTTTTTATTGCGAGATTTTGACAAGTGTCATTGTGGGACCCGCACATTTGGGTTGACCCTACCACTTAATCCCTTTGTCAAAATGAGTTGACCATGTGATTTAGGCGTGACCTATTATTTAAATGAGTTAACTTCTATGATTTTGGTAGGATTCACATTGTTTTGAATATTTTGAATCTTGATTTTAATTAATCAAAATATTTTAATTTATCTTGATAAATAATCAAATGGTGATTAAATCATATTAAAATTTTAATGTCTACAACTACATTATTAAAGATCATTTAGGGGTGATAAATTACAGAGACGTAGCATTGTTGTATACAAAGATAGAAGGATAGAGCTTGATCACATTGAGAGGCAATATGGTTTCTTTTGTTATATGATAACATTGTTAACAGGGTCTAGGTTGCTATCTCTATTGGTTTCTCACCAACAGGGTCTTGGTTTGGTGCTGCCATGTGATGGCTTGCATCATCCCTCTCTTTTTGTTGATGTTTTCTTCCCTTCTGTAAGGATTTCCATCATCAATAAAGGGTTCTTTGTTGTTGATCAAAAAAAATATATATATGATAACATTGTTAACGATTAGAATTAAATGGATATAAGTACAAAATTAATGCTAGGTCGTTCCCCTCAAGTGACGCGTTGCGCCTGCCTCCGGGTGTTTCGAAAAGTAAGCAAGGGGCGCCGCATCGACGCCTGGGTGCGGTGAAAAATGGGCAAAGGTTTCCGTACTTTTCTGGACGAGCGCGGGTAAAGAAGCTAGTCCAAGACTATAGGTTTAGGGTAGCCACTTGGAACATAGGAACCTTAACTGGTAAGACGATGGAATTGGTAGATGTTATGATTAGGAGGAGAGTTAATATAGCTTGCATACAAGAAACTAAGTGTACGGGAGAGAAAGCTAGAGAAATTAAGGGTATCGATTTTAAACTATATTATAGTGGTAAGGATAGATGCAGGAATAGGGTAGGAATCATAATTGCCAAGGGTCTTGTGAAAAGTGTAGTGGCGGTCACTAGGAAAGGAGATATGATTATGCTAGTTAAACTAGTTATTGGAGGGAATATAGTGAACATTATTAGCGTATACGCCCCTCAAGTAGGGCTAGATGATCAGACTAAGAGGGATTTTTGGAAGCAAATTGATGAGATCTTACAGGAGATACCCGTAGGAGAGAACTTGGTTATAGGTGGAGATTTTAATGGCCATGTGGGCACAGATAAACTAGGTTATGAAATGGTGCATGGTGGATACGATTTTGGCGACAGAAATGAGGCTGGAGAGAGTATCTTAGATTTTGCGTTGGCTTCTGACCTGATGGTGGCCAATACTATGTATAAGAAGAGGGAGGAACATTTGATAACCTTTAAGAGTGGGTTAGTTGAGAGTCAAATAGATTACTTCTTAGTAAGTAAAGTGGACCGCCTAAAATGCAATGATTGTAAGGTGATTCCTGGAGAGAGTCTGGTCTCTCAACATAGGATTTTGGTACTAGATTTATGTTTTAGAGGGCAATACCAAGCTAAGAAGGATAGTAGGTGTTGTAGGACGAGCTGGTGGGACCTAAAAGGGGATAAACTAGAAATATTAAAGAATCGAATGGATAAGGAAGGTACTTGGGACTTAGAAGGTGATACTAACACTATGTGGAACTCGATGGCCAATTATATGAGGAGAATCTCAAGAGAAGTGCTTGGAGAGTCGAAAGGAACGGGACCCAGCTCTAGGGAAACTTGGTGGTAGAGGGAAGAGGTTCAAGCAGTAGTTAAAGCAAAAAAAAAGAGTGCTTTAAAAAGTGACAGAAGGATAGAACTGAGGAAAACCTTAAGAGCTATAGATTAGCTAATAAGGAGGTCAAGAAAGTAGTAAGAGAGACCAAGTTGAAAGTATATGATGACCTATACACTAGACTAGATAGTAAGGAGGGAGAGAAGAGGGTATACAAACTTGCTAAGATACGGGAGAGGAAAACAAGAGATTTTAATCAAGTAAAGTGCATCAAGAGTGAGGATTCTAAGGTATTGGTGAAGGATATGAGATTAAGGAAAGATGGAAGAATTATTTTAAGAAACTATTAAATGAGGAACATGGAGGTACGACAATAAGGGAAGAAATAGCAAGTAATACGATAAACCAAGACTATAGGTTCTATCGTAGGATTAGGAACTTTGAAGTAGAAATTGCACTTAAGAAGATGAAATCAAATAAGGCTTTAGGACCCGATGATATCCCTATTGAAGCTTGGGGGTAAAAAGGGAGTTGGTTGGTTGACTAGGTTGTTTAGCAAAATTTTGTTGACTAGGAACATGCCAGATGAGTGGAGGAAGAGTATTTTAGTGCCAATCTATAAGAATAAAGGTGATGTCTAGAATTGTAATAACTATAGAGGAATCAAGCTAATGTGTCATATAATGAAAGTGTGGGAGAGGGTGATGAAACGCCGATTGCGAGATATAACAGAGGTGTCAGAGAATCAGTTTGGGTTTATGCCTAGTAGGTCAACAATGGAAGCGATCTATCTTTTGAGGAGAGTAATAGAAAAGTATAAAGAAAAGAAAAGAGACATTCATATGGTGTTTATCGACCTTGAGAAAGCATATGACAGAGTGCCCCGAGATATAATATAGTGGGTGTTAGAGAAGAAAGGGGTGACAAAAGATTACATTGATGTGATTAGGGACATGTATGAAGGGGTGGTGACCACTATTAGATCGCCAGTTAGAGAGACAAATGAATTTCCTATCACTGTAGGGTTACACCAAGGATCTACCTTAAGTCTTTATCTTTTTGCTTTAGTTATGGACGAGTTGACGATAAATATTCAGGATGATGTGCCATGGTGCATGCTTTTTGGAGACGATATTGTACTAGTGGACGAGACTAGAGAAGGAGTTAACACAAAGTTAGAGATTTGGAGAAAAGCTCTTGAATCTAAAGGATTCCGGATAAGCAGAACTAAAACAGA
Source organism: Camellia sinensis (assembly GCF_055761805.1). Classification (NCBI taxonomy): domain Eukaryota; kingdom Viridiplantae; phylum Streptophyta; class Magnoliopsida; order Ericales; family Theaceae; genus Camellia; species Camellia sinensis. The sequence continues at coordinate 23,534,089 of NC_138964.1, read as the reverse complement.
ATACATGGAGTGTAAATTTAGTAACAGTAACAATGAAAGCAGAGAAGAAGTGAAGATTGAGAACCAAGAATTGCCTAAGAGTAAACATTTTCGTTGTTTAGGATTGATTATCACAACAACGGGAGAGATTGATGCAGATGTGGCCCATAGGATTAAAGCGGGATGGTGTAAGTAGAGAAGTGCGTCTGGGGTATTGTGCGATAAACGAATACCCATTAGACTAAAAGGTAAGTTTTATAGAACGGCCATTAGACCAGCTATGTTGTATGGGACGGAGTGTTGGGCAACCAAGAAACAATATGTGGATAAGATGAGTGTGGCTGAGATGAGGATGCTAAGGTGGATGTGTGGTAAGACTAGACATGACAGGATTAGGAATGAGTGTATTCGGAAATAGGTAGGAGTAGCACCGATAGAAGATAAGTTGAGAGAGAATCATTTGAGATTGTTTGGTCATATTCAACGGAGACCAACAGAGGTAGTAGTGAAGAGATGCGATACTGTAACGGTAGATGGAAGTGTTAGGGGACGGGATAGGCCTAAATTAACGTTGACTAGAGTTTTAAATAGAGATATGAATCTACTTAATTTGACTAATGAAATGGCCTTTGATAGGGCCGCATAGAGAAGAATGATTCATATAGCCGACCCCATTTGATGGGACTTAAGGCTTGGTTTAGTTTGGTTTGGTTAAATACAAAATTAAGAATATAATGTGGGTAATGTCTATTAGTGTAGTACATCACTACCACAACCAAATCAACCCATTTGTTTTCATCTTATAACCCACCCCAACCAACCAGACACCTCTCTCAAACCGCGAGTTGCGGGTTGGATTGAATCAGGATGGGCTGGCAGATTGACAGATAAATTGCACACCCTAGTTCCAATGATGTTAAACGTAGCATTTCTATAAGGCATCTAGAATGAGCAACAGAACATAAAATCAGAAGCAAAAAGGGGAATATTCAAAAAATCAGAAGCAATGGTTGTTTTTCCATCACCCACCAGCTATTATTGAAGAGAATATGCTCCCTTTTGAAAGTAGTCACTCATATAAAGAATATAAAGAGTTGGGGTGATTTGGTGTCTAGTTTGTAGTATTCATTTTGTCGGACAAAAAAATAAAAAATAAATAAAAAATGGGGACTAAGATTCCTCATTATCAAATCCAGGGTCAACATGCTAGAACTTATGCTGGCTTGGAATGTATGTAACTAAATATGTGGTCCCTACATTTTTTTTGTTTAGTTTTTATTTCTTTTATATGCGGAGTGTTGTCATTGTGCGCGAATTTTACTTTTATTGATGGATGACGTTGTATTTAGGGTTGAGTGTCCTTTGCCTACAATTCTAAATTGGTTGGTGTTGTTTTTGTTTTACTAGCGCAAAAAAACCAAAAAAAAAAACAAAAAAAGTTTTTTATTGATGATATTAATGCATTATATAAACATTATAAAGTAAAAGACGAGAGCAATGAGTATCATAACAAAAAAATTTTAATATCAACTGAGTTAGTACTAAGAAAAAAAGGTTCAAGTATATGTTAAGTCATATTGTTAAGTAACCAACATAAAAGAGACTGGTGGGGGTTGTTTGCGTTCTATGATTCATTATAAGGGGCTGTTTTGTAAACACTTAAAAAATATATAATTATTGTATTTTTATCCTATTTGAGTTGCATCACTTTTTATTTGGGTCATATTTTCTCTATATCACATCGCATATCTTTTTATAAAAAGCAAAAAGTTATTAAAATAGTTTATTCTCAAACAACTCATAAACTTTGTTTTAATAATTTACTTTATATAATTTTTTATGTATATTATTCATGAAAAAATTTAGGAAAAATTTATCTATAAATCTCATTTTCAGGAATGGTGATCCGTTTGGTCCCAATAGTTTTTTTATAAACCAATTAGTCCCATTGATTTTAGAAGTGGAGATTTAATATATTATTTAGAAATTAGATTTACGGTTATACCTTTTTTTTTTCTCCCTTTTATGCTACAAAGGTAAGATACACAATTTACAGTAATCAAATTTTGAATTAATTTTTATATGAGAATATTTTTTATTTGGAATGACTTGAAATGTAAAATTTTTCAAACATTTTAAAAGTACTACAAATGATTTGAAATATGGGATTCTTCAAACATTTCAAAAAAAAAAAAAAAAAAACAAACAAACAAACAAATAAAACAAAACAAAAACTCATTTGTACGTTTTGGACAAACGTATAATTTAAACTGTAACACTCCAATGTAAAATTTCAAAAAAAAACTCATTAGTATACTTTTTTACAAACGTAACACTCAAATGAAACAGTCCAAAAAAAATAAAAATAAAAATCCTTAGTCTAACACTCAAATGTAAGACTTCAAAAAAGATTCTTAATTTACTTTTTTCAAATGTAACACTTAAAAGTAACACTCCAAAAAAAAAAAAAAATTTGGTATATTTTTTCCAAACATAACATTCAAATGTAAGATTTCAAAAAAACTCGTTAGTATACTTTTTCCAAACATAACATTCAAATGTAACACTCCAAAATTTTTACTTTCCAGTAGTAACAAAGAAGCAATGGAAAGGAGGTGGAGCAGAGGAAGAGACGATGGCTGGATTCCGGTAGTGAGCCAATGGAAAGGAGGTGGAGCACAAAGTAAGGAAGCACAACACGGTCTCATCACTGTCTTTGTGGACAACATCCCGTCAACTATGGACGCCAAAGCTCTGTACAAACTCTTCATCAAATTCGGGATTGTGAAGGATACTTACATTCCTTTCAAAAGAAGAAAAGTGACCAATTCAAGATTCGGGTTTGTGCGGTATAACTGTTGCATAGCAGCATCTGTCGCAATCCATAAAGGAAATGGGCTCTTGGTGGATGACTCTATGCTAGAGGTCAAACTGGCTGCTTATGACAGAAATAGCAGAAGTGAACAGAGTAAGAAAAAGCTCCAGCCTCCCAAAAGATTCTCGGATACGATCAATTTCAAGGGTAAAGATGCACTTGTAGGGCACAGATCTTTTGCTGAAGTCCTAAAGGGTGACACCTCTGCAGCGGAAGGTAACACAAACACAAACATAACCATAAAAGCCAAAGAAGAGGGCAATGGTTGGCTGTACGAAAGTGCTATTGTTAGGTTCAACAATGAACATTCCACTCACAACATCCTAAAAGCCCTGGAGGAGAAAGGGATGGAGCAGATAGAAGTCAGAAAAGGAGGAGGTAGAGATGTAATTATCTCCTTTAACTCTACTAGTGCTCTGCAATCAAACATTGGCAAGATCAAAGAGTGGTTCAAGGACGTGAGCCAATCTGTGATGGAATGGAGGCCAGATTATCATCTGCAACAAGAGCGGTGTGTGTGGCTGCGATGCTATGGTATTCCCCTGCATCTTTGGAGTAGGGCTACTCTTAACAGCATTGGCAATATCTGGGGCACTATCCTCAGCATAGACGGTGACGTTTGTCACCCAAAATCCTTCTCTTATGCTACGATTAGAGTGGCTACCGTATGCATGGAGCTCATCAATAAAACTATTACTCTAGAGTGTAAGGGCCACCCTCATCCCATCCTTGTTTGTGAAGACCATCTAGCTGATTCTAGCAGATTGAAGCCCTTCGGCATGAACGACTCCAGCCCCACTGAAACCTGCTTCAGTGATGAGGGTAGGATCCTTCCAGCAGCAGCGGCTTGGGTGAAGATTGATGGTGATGAGGTGGCAGAAAGGAGAGCCGTGATTGGTGCGGACCTGGCTTGCACAAATGAGGTTGTGCAGAGGAAGGTGCTTCCTGCCAGTCACTCAGCTGAAGAAGTGGGTACTGTTGTCGAGGAGACCCCCTGTAAAGATGGTTCCAGCAGAGACAAAGCAGCATGCGTAGAGGGGTTTTCGATGGAGGGGTCAGAGCTAAATTCAAAAAGTAATGATGGCAAGATCAGGTGTGCTCAGCAGGCCTTCTCTTCTGATCATATTAGCAGGTATGATTTTAATAATGGTATTGGACCTGATATAAATTTGGACGAAAATTTGGCTAATGAACCTCTCACTAGTCTTGGGCCTAGCATAGGGCCTGGCATTAATTTGGAAGTTTTCATGGCCCACTCTCCTAGTGGCCATGAAATTCTACCCCAGCCCATTGACTCTGATAATTTCAACCCTCTAAGTAACGGCATATTAGCCCATGAGCATTCTGTTAGTCCCCTGTCCAAGTCAAGACCTACTGGGCCATTACCCATGAACCTCATTCATTCGGCCAAAGCTAAAACCCCTATCCTTAATACAAAGTCTCTACAGCCTGAAAAGAAAAAAGGGAAAAAGAAGGCTCATATAGAGGGCTTTACCAGCTTTGCTAGATTCCATGGCTATAGAACTGCAGCAGCTCACAAGCATTCCTCTAAGTCAGTTGTTTTCAGTCCAGCAGTTTCTGGTTTTGCTCAATCTGATCTATCTGAAGGTAGCTCATCTTCGAATAATGACCTATTTGAGGAGGCCAAAGCCACTATACACTTGGGGAAATGCTTAGGCATCAACTACAATGGGAAAGAAGACACTGTGTTGAGCAAGATAATTGATTTAGAGCTTAAAGACAAGGACAGAATCTCTGATAAGGGGCAGGATCAGAAATAAGCTTCTGCTCAGGGGAGCCTCGAGCTAGCCATTTTGTTTATCTATGAAGCTATTATCTTGGAACATTAGGGGTTTGGGTAAATCTGAGAAGAAGGGAAGAATTAAAAGACTGCTTAAGGACAAGCATGTTGATATTGTTTTTTTCCAAGAAACCAAGCAAGCCGTGGACTCTGAAAATGTTGCTAGAAAGCTTTGGGGATGCAGAAATATGGACTTCATGTCTGTGGACCCTGTAGGCTCTGCTGGTGGACTTCTATGCATATGGGACCCTTCAGTGTTCCAATTATCCGGCTGCTGCTGCACTAGGAGGTATATATTACTTTCTGGCTCGTTGTATAATTCCTTTGATTGTGTTTTGATAAACATATATGCACCAAATAACCCCTCTGCTAGATCATCTTTTTGGGCGGGTATAGTCAAGCTTAAGGATCACTTTCCTGCTCCTTGGTGCATGGGTGGAGACTTCAATGAAATTAGACATATAGGTGAGAGGGTTGGATGCTCCAGGAGAGACATGGGGATGAAACATTTTAATGAGTTTATTGAGAAATGTGAGCTCCATGACTTACCTCTTCATGGTAGGAAATACACTTGGTGCAATGCCCAGGAAGCTGAGAAATGGAGCCGCATAGACAGAATACTCCTCAGCCCAGAATGGTTGATAAGCTTCAGAATGAAGTTATGGGGCCTGCCTCGACTAGTTTCTGATCACTGTCCTCTGCTGTTGATGGAAGATGAAAGAGACTGGGGTCCCAAGCCTTTCAAGTTTCTCAACGCCTGGACTCTCCATCCAAGCTTCTCTAAGTTCTTTGTTAACATTTGGAGCAGCACTACTGTTACAGGGTGGGCCGGATTCAGAATTGTTCAAAAATTAAAGCAGCTAAAGACAGAGTTAAAAAAATGGAATATTGAAGTGTTTGGACATGTCACATCCAAACTCAAGGCTTTAGAGGCGAAATTGCATACATTAGACATCCTAGCAGAGGATGGACTCTTGGATGACTCTGGGAGGTCAAGAAGAAGAGTGGTCAGAGGTGAAATGTGGCATTTGCTCAGAATGGTGGAGTGGATTTGGCACCAAAAATCCAGATTGAACTGGACCCTAAATGGGGATAAGAACACTAGATTCTTCCATGTTTTTGCTAATACCAGACACAGTAGAAACATGATCAGCTCTATAGTAGTTAACGACGTGTCCTATGAGGATCCTAGCAGGGTTCAATTAGAGGTCTACCAACACTTCAAGAAGTTGTTTGCTGAGGATTGGGTCAAAAGACCCGTCTTGGGAGGGCCATTCAACACCATTGAGGCAGACTATGTTTCTCATCATCTGGTTGCAGAATTCAGTGAAGCTGAGGTGTTGGCTGCAATTAAGGATTGTAATAATAACAAAGCCCCAAGCCCCGATGGTTTCAATCTGTTGTGTTATCAGAAATTTTGGAAGACTATGAAGCCTGAGATCATGCAATTCTTTGCAGATTTCCACACAAATAGCAAACTGACTTATGGGATTAATAGTACTTTCATTAGTTTAATTCCTAAGTTGGAAAATCCCTCCGGCCTATCCGATTACAGACCCATTAGTCTTGTAAGCTCCATGTACAAAATTTTGGCAAAAGTGTTAACACATAGACTGAAGCCAGCCCTATCTTCAATCATTGGTGAAACTCAAACTGCTTTCATAGGTGGAAGAAACATCCTTGATGGGGTGTTCATTGCCAATGAAGTGGTAGATGGTTGGAAGAAGACCAACAAGAATGGTTTGATCTTAAAGCTAGATTTTGAAAAAGCTTTTGATTCGGTTAACTGGGAATTCTTGTTCTCTCTGCTATCTAGTTTCGGGTTTGGTAACAAATGGATCTCCTGGATGAAAACTTGTGTGTCTACAGTTAGGATTTCCATTCTTGTGAATGGTGCTCCAACTAAGGAATTCTCACCACAAAGAGGGCTAAGGCAGGGCGATCCGTTATCACCTTTCTTATTCAATATCGTGGCCGAGGGGTTAAACATTCTTTTGGTCAGAGCAATTAACCTTGGCCTTCTTAGAGGTGTTCATGTCGGATCCAAAGATGTCCTCTTGTCTCACCTACAATTTGCAGATGACTCAATTTTTTTTCTGAGGCAGATTGGGATCAAATGGTACTTATCAAAAGAATTCTCAGGTGCTTTGAAGTTCTATCTGGGCTTAGAATTAATTACCACAAAAGCGTGGTGTGTGGTGTCGGTGTGTCTGATACTTTATTGCTCTCCTTTGCACATCTCCTTAACTGCAAAGTCCATAGCCTACCTTTGAAATTTCTGGGACTGCCTCTAGGTGCCAATCCTGGTAAAAAATCTACCTGGAAGCCCGTGATTGACAAGATCAGATCTAAACTCTCAGGGTGGAAGAGGAAACTACTATCTTTTGCAGGTAGATTAACCCTAATCAAGTCTACTCTATCTAGTTTACCAGTCTACTTTCTTTCTTTGTTTAAGATGCCAGAAGGTGTGGCAAGAGAATTCGAAAAGATTGAGGCAGCTTTTTTATGGGGCAGTAATGATCTTAAAAGGAAAGTGCATTTAGTGAAATGGGGGGAGGTAACCAAAAGCTTGGACCAAGGGGGCCTGGGTATCAGAAGAATAAGAGATATGAATGCTTGTCTACTGCTCAAATGGTGGTGGAAATTTGGAACTCAAGTAAACTTTCTTTGGAGGAGAGCTATATGTAGCAAATACAATATTGATGAGGCTAGTTGGCATCCACCTTTAAAGTCCTCCTACAAACATTCTAGAGTTTGGAAGGACATATTATCTATTGGGATTCATAGCACAAATATTTACAATCTCTATATAGATAACTGCCAAATCCTAGTGGGGGATGGGAGTAGGATTAAATTTTGGCATGACAGATGGTGTGGCAGCTCTAGTCTCAAGTCTACTTTTCCCCTTCTCTTTAATCTCTCAACAGATAAAGAAGGCTCTCTACAACAATTCATGGCAAGAAAATCTAGCCCAAACAATTGGAATTTTCCCACTAGGAGAGTGCTTTTCAGTTGGGAATTGGAACAAGAAGCTAACTTACTTGGTCTACTATCTTCAGCTCCATCTCTGTCAATCGGCAGAGCTGATCATCTTATCTGGGCTTCTGCACCTGCAAGTCCTGGTGTATTTTCCGTGTCCTTTCTCTACTCTGCCTCTAACTCTAGCCTAGGGCCTCATTTTAACATTTGCAAGCATATTTGGAATGGGGCAGTCCCCCCTAAGGTTTCATTCTTTACTTGGCTGGCCTGGAAAAACAAAATCAAGACAGCAGTGTTTATGCACAGAATTGGCATCTTAGATGCTTCTGCTTCTCTCATCTGCCCATTTTGTCGTTCTGAACCTGAATCTGCTGTCCATATCTTGCTACATTGCCCATTTTCTTGGTTGATTTGGTCATCTATAATTAATGAGTGGGGATTCTCTTGGTGCATTCAAGGATCAGTGGATGATCTCCTCCAATGGTGGATGACTATCAAGCTCAAAAAATTTGATAGGTTAATTTGGAGAGCCATCCCCCTTATTGTTCTCTGGTCGCTTTGGAAACTTAGGAATGAATGTGTTTTTGCAGAGGCTCAACCTAGTCTCTCTGGCTTTAGTGAAAATATCAAGCTTAGAGCAATACTTTGGCTGAAAGCATCAATTAAAGATCTTCCTTATTCCGTTGATGATTTAATCTTCAATTGGCGTCAAATCAGAGGATGTTCTTAACTGTTCTGAGCTGCTTTGTGTTGAAAGATGGGTCTTGTATGGATGTCCTGTGGAGTTTGTTAGCTTGTAGACAGTTTATAGTCTTCTGGAGCAGTTTAAGCCTGCAGCTGCTAATCTGATTTGCTCTGCTGGGCAGAACAAGGCTGTTGAGAAAGTTGATCCGAGCATCTGCTGGTATGCCCCCTGCTGTGTGTGAGTGTTGGGTACTGGTTTTGGTCTTAAATTTGGACTGCTAGCTTGCTAATTGTGGAAGGCTTCTGATATGTTAAGGTGACTGATTTTCTGAGTTTTTAGAATGTCTAAAGGGCTCTAGTATTGTTCATGGGAATTCAAGGAGTGTAGTTCAAAGGCAATGCAGGTTCAAGGCTGACCTGTGCTGGTTTCTTCTCTGGTTGAAGGCATTGCAGGTTCAAGGCTAATGGATTGTGCTGGGTGCTACTGTCAAATGGATGCTGTGATGCTTGGGCGCTACTGTCAAATGGATATTTTAGTTTTGTGCTGCTGTGTGCATGTCTTAGTTCCTTGGTCTTCAGCCAGAGCATTTCTGTCTGGGGCAGTAGTGGACTGCCACTGTTTTGCTGCTGTTAATCACGTCTGGTGGGGTCTGCTATGTATGCTAAGTCTTGGAGTAGTGTATGTTATATCTTCATATGGGGTCAGAGTGTCTATTTGGTCTTCACAAGGCTATTGCTGATCTAGTTGGTTTTATCACAAGGCTGCTGTTGATCTCTTTGGTTTTCTTATAGCAACACACTCAGCTAGTTAGTCCCTATTAGACTTGCCTGATTGCCTGTCGTTTGTTGCTGCTAATGGTTGTGTTGTTCAGGGGGCTGTTCTACCTTGGTTATGTGTTTTTTCTTTTCGTTGGTCCCTCACCGGTGCTAGCAAATGATAGGATGATCTCTTTGGTGCCAACCTAGTTGGGATCAATTTGCTCATTGTGATGCGTTGCACTCCCATGCCCTTTATTGATGTATTTAACTTGTTTCATTGTGCTTGTTTGTTCATCAATAAAGTTTTATTTTGCCGATCAAAAAAAAAAAAAAAAAAATGTAACACTCCAAAAAAAAACTCCTTAGTGTAACACTCTAATGTAATATTTCAAAAAAAAACTCCTTAATATACTTTTTTCCTAACGTAACACTCAAAAAAAAAAAAAACAAAAATGCTTATTATAACATGAAAAAAAAAAAACCATTTAGTATACTTTTTCCAAACGTAATATTCCAAAAAAAGGATGTTAGATTCGTCAAACCATTCGAAAATTAGAACAAAAATTTCATAGTAAGTTTTGGACATATGTATAATTTCAAACTGTGAGTATTACGCTCGGGCAAAGTACACCAAGAAGTTTTTTAGTGTTTTTGTGTGTTACATTGAAGTGTTACGTTTGACATTACATTGATTGCAGTGTTACGTTTGGGAAAAATATACTAATAAGTTTCTTTTTTGTATATTACATTAGAGTGTTACGTTTGAGATTACATTAATCGAAGTGTTACGTTTGGAAAAAGTACATTATGGAGGGTTTTTTTTTTTTTTTTGGTGTTACATTAGAGTGTGTTACATTGGAGTGTTACATTTGGAAAAAGTTTGGAGTGTTATGTTGTTACGTTTGGAAAAAATACGCTAAGAAATTTTTCAGTGTGTTACATTGGAGTGTTACTTTATTGGAGTATTACATTAGAGTGTTACATTCTTGTTCATAATGTGAGGTCTGTTCTTGTGCGAATTACCCAAATGTGTAATTTCATATTTTGAAAAATTCACTTTTATCCTTAAAAAATTAAACCCAAACGTGTAAGTAACTATTCTTTTATGTAATTTTCACTTTAATGGAACTTTTGAGTTCATAAGAAAAAATAGAGAAATAAATAGTTCACAAAATCATATTTTATGATTTATTGGTGTTTCACCCAAAATTTAAATCTTTATATAATCATAATCTCTTAATTTTATGACAATTACTTAAAATTACACTTTTTTTATTTTTAAAAAATAAATATGATGAATTAAACAAATTATGATTATTTGATTAATTTAATTTTTATTATGAATAATATACCTAAATGACTTTATAAAATAAATAATTGAAATACAATGTGTCCAACAAATCCAAACTATATTTCCAGTCGAAGATCCAATAGTAGAACAGCAAAACTCTTGTATTTAAAAATAATAAGGTCTTATTTGACGTAATCTAAAAAAGTCAAAAAGTTAAAAAGTCACTGTCCTATTTAAGTCGAATCATCTTATTTAAGTCACATCACCTCTCTATTACATCACTTCAAACCAAATCCATACCCAACTCATATTTCATAAAAAGTCAAAAGTACACTTATTTAGATCATCTCAAACCACCCCCAAATTTTGCCTTCATTTTGAGATGAATTAATTTAATATGATTTTTTAACTTTTTAATTTAATTAAAAAAATTATGTTTAGAATAATTTTTAATTTTTTATAATTAATTTAATAGTTATGAGAAAAAAAATAAAATAATTGTAATTTGAATGTGATATTTTATCTTATTAATTATTTTAGTCTATTTTGTCTTTATTGTCTAATTTAGCCAAAATAATTCATATCAAACAGGCCTCTATAGAATAAGGGCAATTATATAGTTATGTAATTTTAGGCCAAGTTTGAGAAGACTAAATAAGTGTACTTTTTGACTTTTTTTGTATTATGTGTAGAAAAAATAGAGAGAAGATGTTGATTGATGTGACCCAAAAAAGATAAAAAGATGAAATAAGTGCACTTTTTTTTGTTAGCCAAACTTGGCCTTAATTTTGTATCATTTTAATCTATGTAATTTTGATTGACTTGATTTTTGTTTGAAATTTGTGGTTTTATCTCAATTTAATCTACTTAATTACAATTGTTAATTTTTTTTATTTTTTTATTTTTTGGATGAAAAATGCGCACATAGAAGCAACATGTACTGTACTTTTATAAGAAAAATTTTACACTTATTAAATTTAGTGAGTTAACATCAACCAACTCACTAACTAGTGTGCTTGGTTTGTATTTTGAGAAAAAATTTCAAAAAAAAAAAGATTTGAGGAGAAAGTTTAGAAATTTTTTTGGTTTGTTTAGTTTTATATTTTGAAAATAGTTTTGGAGTTTGAGATGATTTGATAATTTGTTATAATTGAATAGATGTGTGTGAAAAAAAAAAGTGATTAAGAAGGAGAGAGGAGAGATAAAAAGTTATTAATTGATGTGTAATAGAGAAAAGTAATTTTAAAAAAAAAATGAGGAAATTTGTAATAAAAAATGTTTTTAGAAATTTTCTTCCAAAAACATATTTCAAAACACAAACCAAACATAATATTTTCCTTCAAAAACCTTACTCGGCATTATAAATTGAACTAAATTAACACAAAATATAAAATTAAGAATAAAAATTGAGTTAATTGAAATTATAGAAACCAAAATAACATAAAGGATAAAATGCAAGGACTATTAATATAATTTATCAATAGAATAGCCTAATGTTCGGTTAGAAATGTGAAGGTCGGACTAACAGTCAATTGTAGTGAGATAACTCAATCCTGAGGGGTGTAGGATACAAATGGGTGCACTAAATCCTCGTTTGGTTTTCTCATTGGAGCTAAATAATCAAAAAAAAAAACAAAAAAAACAAAATAAGTTATATAAGCCAATAAGACAAAGTACTACATTTTACCCATAATCATTATAATTTTTCTCTCACAAAAATTAAAAAAACCACAAAACAAAAACAAACGAGACTAAAAAAGTCTCAATACAAAAAAGTTGACTAAAAAAGCCAATGCCAAACGAACCCTAAACAAACTTTCGGATTAATTAATTAAATGAAAAATTTGACCCACAAATATATAACATTTCTTTCTTTCATTTTTATTTTTTTTAAAACATGTTAGATTTTTTTTTTTTTAAAACAAGTGTAAATTAATCTGGTAATATGTAATAGTTTTCTGTTTAATTAAGTAAATAATTTATTTATTTATTTATTTATTTATTTATTTATTTATTATTATTATTATTATTATTATTATTATTATTATTATTATTATTATTATTATTATTATTATTATTATTATTATTATTTGCATTAGCAAAATAATAAAAGAAAATACACTTCTAATGTTTAAAAGGAAAACAATACATAATATCTCCTTTCTTCCTTTTTTAAATTTGTGTTAATTAATGTCATGATATATAATAGTATTCTCTTTTCTTTCTTTCTTTTTTTGTATTAGAAAAATCATAAATGAAAATAAATTTAAATAAAATTAATGTCATATTTAAATAAAATTAAAAGTGGTCGTAGTTAAATAAAATAAAATATACTTCAAATTTAACATTGCCATTGTAAATCATTCAAAAGAACAAAATGGTCTATTAAAAAATTATCCTTCTTCATAATTTTCTAACCAAACATGAGATTTATCAAAATAATTATTTTTAAACATCTAATCTCATAACAAAATTGTTGGTGAAAATATCAAAAAAATTATATTTTATTGATAAAAAAAATTGTAAAGAAAATAAGATACAAATAGATCAGGTTGAGACACGGATATCTCATTTACTTTAAGGAGATCAAGCCCACTGCGGTAGGAAGAACCCAAATACCGATGCAAGAGTCACAAAACTATGACTTGTCCCCTCTAGGATACAACAGCCCGATCACTTGTCGTATGGTTCAAGCCAACTCTGCACAAGATGTTGAACCCAAAGTTCCATCAAGAAAAACACCATTCTTTGCTAGTAATCTCTCTTGTATAGAAAATAGTTGGTGTGTTGGTGAAGAAAAGAATAGAAGAGAGGAACTATTTATAGGCCACTAAGACATTACAAAATACACAAAAAATAATAATGATCATGAACCTAGAGAAAAGAGAGAGTGTATCCAAATATTAACTCACTGCTAAGTTCATGAAATCTAATTAATCTCCATTCATAAACAAGACAAAAAGAAGATTCATGAACAAAATATATAAATAAATAAATAAAAGATATTAAAATGGTCCAATAATTTCCCACTCATTTTAATATCAACAAGGACAAGAGAGATTACCAAACAAAGATAGACTAGTATGCATCATGAAAGTGTGCTCTACATTGAACCTTCATTAGTGAAACAGTGACCTCTACTCCAGAGTCATTAGTGGTCTCAGACTTGAACTATGACTGCTTAGGGAAAATAAAGTATTACTGCTCACACATAATAATCTAGGTGTTGACATAAGTTTTTAATAGCCAACTCATTACGGCTTTGTGCTTATCCGAATTTTTATGAGCATATTTGAGAACAAGTCTTGTTCTCATAGAAAGTGGCCCCACTTTCATGCTTACATAGGTGAAATCTGTCAAAGATGTTCCTGTAATTGGCACACCCCACTCAACAAGAGCTATAGGATTTCATTAAGAATATAAAAACTCAACCCTCCAACATTACAGGACAAATGCATTTACATCATAGGAATGGATAACAAAATATTAAGGAGTGCATTTTTTACAACCACCATATGATTCGTTCTTCCCATTGAACCTAGTTACAGGATCTCTAGTCCCTAAGTTGGGTATCCTCATACATGATTTATGATTTTATAAGCTTCAAACCCATTCCGCTCGATGTATTCCAGACCCTATCTCTCGCCAAGGCCTTGGTTAACAGATCCGCAAGATTATCACAAGATTTCACATAATTCACAGTTATGATGTCATTACTCAAATAAGATCTCACATTACTGTGTTTGCTTCGAGTAGGTCTGGATTTGCCATTATAAAAATAGTTGTTCACTCTACCAATAGCAACAGTGCTATCACAACGAATTAATGCAGGAGGAATTGGTTTTTCCCAAAAAGGGATTTCATATAACAAATCTCTCAACCAATTCGCTTCCTCACATGCTGAAGCAACGCTATAAGTTCAGCTTTCATAGTAGAATTAGCAATTATAGTCTGTTTTTTAAACTTCCAATCTATAGCACCACCACCCAAGGTGAAAATAAAACCAGAGGTAGAGAGAGAATCACCTGACAAAGTGTTCCAATCGGCATCACTATATCCCTCAAGTACCGCAGGATGCTTGTTATAAAACAAACCATAATTTTTGGTACCAGATAAATATCTCATAATTCTTCCCATGGCTAGCCAATGATCTCAACTTGGCTTGCTAGTAAACCTGCTAAGTACTCCAATAGCATATGCAATGTCAGGTCTAGTACAATCAGTAGCATATCTCAAACTACCAATCATGCTAGCATATTTCTTTTGATTAATCACTTCTTTTTCATTTGTTATAACAGATAAATGTATGCTTGCATCAAAAGGAGTAGCAACATGTTTATAGTCTAAAAAGTTATATTTCTGTAAAATTTTCTCAACATAATGCGATTGATCAAGAAAAATGCCATCATTAGTCTTGTTAATTTTAATTCCCAAAATAAAATTGGCTTCACCAAGATCTTTCATATCAAAGTGGCTATTAAGCATATTTTTAGTCTCATTTATGGTATGCAAATTAGAGCCAAAGATAAGTAGATCGTCCACATATAGGCTAATAATCACATGTGCATTCTCACAAGTTCTATAATATATGCACTTATCGCATTCATTAGTCTTATAGCCATTCTCAAGCATGCATGAATCAAATTTCTCATGCCACTGGAGCATGTTTTAAACCATAAAGGGATTTAGTTAACTTATAAACTTTGCTTTCTTGGCCAGGCTTCACAAAGCCTTCGGGTTGGTCCATATAAATCTCCTCATCTAGATCTCCATTTAAAAATGTTGTTTTCACATCCATTTGATGAATTTTTAAATCATGAATTGCAGCCACTGCTATCAACAGCCTAATGGATGTAATTTTAGTAACTGGAGAAAATGTATCAAATAAATCAAGATCAAATTGTTACTTAAAACCTTTAGCGACAAGCCTCACTTTATATTTATCTACAGTTCCATCCGGTTTAAGTTTTTTACAAAGGACCCATTTACACCTAATAATTTTACAACCTGGAGGTAAATCCACTAGCTTTCATGTTTTATTTGAAAGTAGTGAATCTATCTCATCATTTACAGCCTCTCTCTAGAAAATAGCATCAGGTGATGATAAAGCTTCTTGCACCATAAGAGGAATTTCTTCCACATTGTAAAGATAATAATCAAGGCCAAAATCTTTTTCAACTCTAACTCGTTTACTCCTCCTTGGTTGGATTTGAGAATTTTCTTGTTCTTGAAAAACTTGAGATGGAGTAGAAGAGCTAGGCATAAATAAAATATTTTCAGAAATTATTTGACCCCCACTATTTCTAGATTTGAAAAGAAATTTATTTTCATGAAAAATAGCATCACCTGATTTAAAAATAATATTATTTTTCATATCAAAAAATTTATAAGCTGTACTATGCAACATATACCCAAGAAAAGCTCAAGTGGTAGCTTGTTCACCTAATTTAGGTCGTTTAGGATCTGTAAGTCTCACAATAGTTAAACAACCCCAAACCCTCAAATAACCTAGATTTGGTTTATGCCCCCGCCACTAGGGGTGGGTACGGGTCGGTTGCGGCCACGGAACCTCCAATTCGCTATCCGTCCTCCAGATTGGCAGATTGGAGAAAATCAATCCGCATCTGTCTGCCAATTCGGCAGATGTGGATTGAGCGGTTTGGCGGTTTGGCGAATGGATGCAAATCTGTTTGGCGGTTTGAAATTTTAAACATAATTCAACTTGTGCACTTCCTCAAAAAAAAAAAAATATTACAGTCAATGACTTAAAAAAATATTACAATCACTGCATGCCTCATCCAAAGCAAGAAAGTTTGAAACTTTAGAATATCACAATCACTGCATGCCTCATCCACATACTACAATCACAGCATGCCTCATCCACATAAAGTATTACAATATGTGATTCTTAAAATATAAAAACAATTCAAATCACCAAAACCATAAACAGAGCAGTAGTAGAGATTGTATGTCTCTATACTGTTACATCTATATCTATTTTTGAAAACAAAAACCAACCAGCATATATCATATTTTCTATTTATTATTTTTAGAGATAGATTTAAAAACCAAAAAATATAGATAAATAATACGTTTATTTTTTTCAATTCAAAAAAGATATTCAAGTTGAAAACTTCTTTTCAACAGAATATTTAAACTCTTTTCTAATTGAAAACACAAACAGAACATTTAAACAAACTGAAAACACAGTCTTATAAATTACTAGGTGTGCTCACAGTTCGGCGGTTTGGTTGCAGCCAAAAGAATCTCAAATCCACCATCCGTCCGCCAGATTGGTAGATTGGAGAAAATCAATCTGCAACCGTCCACTCGTCATCGCGCATCCGTCCAAAATGCGGCGGATCGGTTCGATTCGATCGGTTTTGGCGGATCGGTATATTCGCTGCTCACCCTTACCCGCCACAACTCATAAGGTACAATTTTAGTCTTTTTGTATGACACTCTATTTATCACATGGCAAGCTGTCAAAATAGTCTCGCCCCAAAGATTTGAGGGAGCACCTTAATCAATAAGCATAGCATTCGTCAAGTCAATTAACGTTCTATTTTTTCTTTTAGCTACGCCATTAGATGAAGGTGAATATGGTAGAGTAGTCTCATGAATAATTCCCAATGACTGAACAAAAGAGTTGAATCCAAGAGATTCATACTCCCGACCTCTATCACTTCTAATTCTCTTAATCTTTTTACCGAATTGATTTTCCACTTCAAGAAGGAATTCTTTAAAATTCTCAAAAGCATCACTTTTATTTTTTAATAAATATACTTTTGTGTATTTTGAAAAATCATTAATAAAAGTGATAAAATATCGGTTACCACCCCGAGTTAAAATTCCTTCAAACTCACAAAAATCAGTATGAAATAGTTTTAGCAATTAGGTATTTTTTTCAACACTTTTATGAGGCCTCTTGGTAATTTTTGCTTTACTGCAAACTTCACATTTCTAAAAAAAAATTGTCACTTTAGGAATTAATCCTAAACTACTCGTGATTCCCACATATTTACTGTTAATATGACACAAGTGAGTATGCCAAAAATTAATAGAAGACAAAGTGTAAGTGGTGTCATAGTAATAATCATAAAATTAATCAGCAAGAAAATTTAAGAGATAAAAATGGCATTCATATTCATCTGTATTGTAGGAAGCCACTTTTGCTTCATGTGCCTCATAGTCATCATTATTCATCTCCTCAGTTGGGATTTTGTTTGGGTTCTTCTCGGTAAGAACATATGCAACTTTCAAAAGGCTAAGGTAAAAAAGAACATTTCCTTTCCACCTCTTAAAATAAACTCCCTTGAACTTGAAAGGCTTGTTAAAATCTCCAATTCCATCATTGGTTTTTTCTGGTACTTGTTCCATGGTTGATCTCCTTAAAATTGTTGGTGAAAATACCAGAAAAATTATATTTTATTGATAAAAAAATTACAAAGAAAATGAGATACAAATAAATCAGTCTAGAAAATGAGATACTTGTTCTTTGCTAGTAATCTCTCTTATATAGAAAATAGTTGGTGTGTTAGTGAAGAAAAGAGTAGAAGAGAGGAACTATTTATAGGCCACTAAGACATTACAAAATACACAAAAAATAGTAATGACCATGAACCTAGAGAAAAAAGAGTGTATCCAAATATTAACTCACCACTAAGTTCATGAAATCTAATTAATCTCCATTCATGAACAAGACAAAATGAAGATTTATGAACAAAATATATGAATAAATAAATAAAAGATGTTAAAATGGTTCAACAAAAACAAACATATAAAAAACATCATTTCTAATCAAATACTCCATAGACTATTTATCCCACTATTAATAGTCTATTGCATTGCAATCACCCACTTATCCAGTCTTTTTTGATCTCACAGTGGCTCTTTTAATATAGACTAATACTATACAAAATAAAAAAAAAATTTATAAATATTTCTTATTCATACATGTGATCATATTATTATAAAAAGATCCATTTTAAATATCAAAATTTCATTACTACATAATAATAAATGTTTGTAAAAAAAATTTATTTTTATTTTTGAACATCTAAGAAGAGGTTAATTTTCTTGAAATTAACTTCAAGAACTATACATCAATAAATGATAATATGAGAAAAACACTTGTAGTAAGTGGGTGTTGCTCCAATGTGTATATAAATTTACCACAAAATTATGTAATTTTTTACGAATTTACATAAGTGATCTCATAAAAATACGTAAGTTGAACACAAATTCATATAACTTCACTTTTATGAATAGACTTAGGCGAATTTGTATTCAATTTATATATTTTTGTGAGATCACTTATATAAATTTGTAAAAACTTACGTAATTTTATGATAAAATTGCATACGGCACATCAAAACATTTCAATTTTAGATATCAAAAAAGGTGTTTACCCATTTGCAGTGATAAAAAGGCATTGGGCTTGGATGGTTAGTTTGATGGATATGAGCCAAACTCTATCATAAGTTTAGGAACCGAAAAAATAAAACAAAATCAGAATTTCACATAGAAAATTATTATATAATTTAGATTCAATTTTTATATGATAAAATATGCATTTAGAATGAATCTTTATCACAACTTGTATTGAACCCTAAGTAACCTTAGCCTCTCTCCTTCTTTCTCTATTCTTTAAGGGGGACGGAGTGGTACTTCTAGCTATCATCTCTCCTTCATTTCTTCTCTCACGATTTATCATATTTTCTTTCTGATTCATCACCATACTAGCTACTAATACTCCTATCATCTTTATCATGGACTTGTCACTAAGGAAACTTTTAGGTCTTTGCTTAGATCTGATTCTTGATCTAGATTTGATACTGTTAGATGGGCTTTTATACGCTAGACAACCATCTCAGATCCAGAATGTTTTAATTTCTAATGTAGAGGCGAGGATTAAGGTACTATAGCTACCAATTGTGATGATGAACAGATCGTGAAGGTGATTGATAATGCTTGTTTGGAGGGTTTTTTTTTTTTTTTTTTTTTTTGTATAACAAAAATACGTCTCTATGTAGAGGTTTTATCCTCCTTCCATAGAGGTTTTTTCTTCTCCATTCTCTCTCTATAGAGACATGTACCCTCCTTGCGTAAAGGTTCTTTTCATCCCTTTTAGGATCTATTTTGTACTCTAATGTATTTTAATTAACTATTTATTGTCGGATGTGCAATATATTTAGTCTCATGCTTTTCCATAAATAAATTTTTTTTAAAAAAAATGAGTCAGTGTCACACATTTTTTATATATGCTATGCACGGTATCACAAAATTAATTTAAAAATAATATTAATATTAATTATTAATTAAAAATATTTTAATATGCAAAGGAAAAAGAGATTTAGAATCAAATAAATTTTAATTATTTTTGTGACAATTACAATTAAGGCCTTTTTTATGGTCTTGTCATCAATGGTGTATTTTATGTATTAAATATAAAAATATGTGTTATAATATAATTAGTAAAAAGTAAAGACAAAAAACAGAATAAATTATAAAAATTGTACTTACGATAAAACATAAATAAATTATGCCATTATGACAAATAAATAAATTATGCCATTAGAATTTTGTAATTATAATTCATCTTATATCAAAGTTCATCCAATTAGGTAACATATCAAATGTGTTAATTAATTTTTAACCTTTATCTTCTTCTTTCTTTTTTTTTTCTTTTTTTTGAAACTTCATAACAATGGTTAATACATTAGAAAAGAGAACAAAGGGAGTAGTCCATTTCTCAGTCACTCCTCAAATTAATATTTCCCTTGTCTGGCAAAGGTTTTTTTTTTTTTTTTTTGATCAGCAAAAGAGAAACTTTATTGATGAAGAAAAATAAACAACGGAGAACTTACATCAATAAAGAAGGGAGGTGCAACAAGAATCATAACCACACTCAACAATCCTAACTAAGTTGGTACCGAAGAAGTAGCTTAATCATATGCTAGCATAACACCCATGATTGGAGAGGATCCAATCAACCAGCCAAGAATAAGGAAACAAAAAATAGTAAAAAAAAACACAATACACCCAAGATAAACACCCCAAGTCTAATTCTGCTCTTTAGCAGCGGGAAACAACTAGGGATAGATTCATAAGCCCCACACCTTGAACCCAAGCTTCCCACACAAAACTATCCTTTGCTTTCAAAGACCAAGACAAACAAGCACTAAGTATATCAAAGCAACACCAAAGCCATCACAATGGCACATAGCAACAAATCTGCAGCAGCTAGCATCCACCCAACACTAGAAATAGCACTGCAGCAGCAACCACAAGCATCATCCAAAGCAGCAATCATTAGCAGTGTATCAAAACCATTCTCAACCATTCTGAACACCCTCCACCCCTAAGCAGCAGGTCACCACCTGGCACTCAATCCACCTCTAGCGTAGTATCTTCCTAACAAGCTGCAAATTCGTCACCATCTCATGCACAATTAGTAAGCTACGAAACCAAACCAACAGTAGCAGCAACAGCAACTATACCTCTGCACCTTATAACCATAGCACACACCATCTAATCTCCACTATATACCCAACCAAGCAATCCGTTAAGCTCCACAAATGACAGAAAGCAGCTCCATAACACGCAAATCACCCATCAATCAGCATCATCAGCAGCAGTAGATCACTTGATTAAGGTTATCCACAATATCATACACTAAATAAGGGATCTCGGGCAGATCAAACTTAACCCACAGCCTAACCCTCACTTTCACAATTTCACCAAGCTCATCCATATTTGGCTATATCCTATTAAATACACATTCATTTTGTAAGCTCCATGCTGACCACAACAATGCAATAGGGACACGGCTCCAAATCTTCACAGTTGACTTCTTTAACTTTGTTCCCAACCACCATAACATCACTCCATCAATTGTAGCAGGTGTGACCCAAGAGAATCCCCACCACTGCATCATAGATGACCAAACCTTCCAAACCTCAGAGCACTGCAAAAAAAATATGATCCACTAACTTTGTTTCTAGTTTACAAAATGGGCACAAAATCTCCACAGTACTACTTAAGGTCCCAAATCTATATAAAGACCAATTGTTTTAACCCTACCCCTCTATGCCAACCAGCTCAAGAACTGAGCTTTTGGTGGAGCTGCACCTTTCTATATCAGTTTAGGAACCTCCAATCTTGCGCCCTGAAGCAACTCATACCATTTCCTCATTGATACCACAGTAAACTAACCAGTAGAGAAAGTAGTCCACTTAACTGAGTCTTGCAACTCGTCATTAAGTCTGGGAACATCTCTTGTCAACACTTGTAGCCTTCGAACCTCCTCTTCCTCCCAAGCAAAAAGTGGTCTTCTGAACAATAACTTCCAGCTCCCTAAGTTGTCCCTCCTTTGCATGAAAGATCTCAAATTCCCTTTTGTTTCCGCAGATAATCTAAATAACCTGGAAAACTCTACCTTTAATTGTAAATTCAAGAACCACCTATCATGCCAGAAGTCAATCCTACACCCATTTCTAATCACAATCTTACAATTAGACTGAAAAAAATCAAATAATTCAACATTAGTCCTTGACACTGTCATGACCCAAACCTGCCCCTATGGGTTTAGCATCGTAACCGGCCAGTAATCCTTGGATTACCAAAGGCCTCTAGGCATAATAACATATAGCAGGGGCTGCGGAAGAAAATAATCAAGACATATATAGTCCATAGAGCTGTGCGGACATACATGAAACAGATAACTTAAAACTTCATAACAGTGTTTCAACTTACACATCATTTCCCAACTTACAATATCAGACATTTTAACCAACCACAACATAGTATAAACATAGCCTATCATGTTCACAAAAACAGCCATGAAACTTGACTTCAATCAGAACCTCCTCGGGAGGCACAATGGTTGGCTGACAAAACTGAAACTTAGGCCATCAATTATGGGCCTGGTCACGTGTCTGCTCACCTACATACATAATATAAACAATGAGCGACAACCCAGTGAATAATAACAAAGTAAAGACTTTAATGAATGATGTCCATAACTTGTCTCACAACATTTCAGGATCATAATCAGATAGTGAAATAGAATCATAGTCTTATCCTTATTCAGTCATGTGTGGTACATCCATTAGCTTAAACATGTCTCTTTGGTCAAGCATATCAAGTTCCATAAAGGAACCTCCGGTATCGAGTAACATATCTCATACATGGGTCACGGTATTATTTGCCCCAAGCGAGGGCCTGGGCCACGATATTCTTTCCCCCGGGCGAGGGCCTGGGCCACGGTATTCTTTTCCCTGGGCTAGGGCCTCATGACCATAAGCCACAGTATTATGTCCCCTGGGTGAGGGCCTCTGCTAAGGATACCACAATTTCGTTTCAAAGAAAATTGGACAACCATTCATTCATACAAACACATAGCATTTCAGAAACTTATCATCTCATATCATCAGAAAATAATTAAAGTTAAACATAACTTTACAGAGTTATTACTCACAGATAATTGATAGCTCCAATTCGATGGCAAAGTGGGCAATTCACTTATCTCGAGGCGCGTGACCTACATA
This sequence comes from Camellia sinensis, assembly GCF_055761805.1. Lineage (NCBI taxonomy): Eukaryota > Viridiplantae > Streptophyta > Magnoliopsida > Ericales > Theaceae > Camellia > Camellia sinensis. The sequence continues at coordinate 23,511,170 of NC_138964.1, read as the reverse complement.
AAATTATAGATACATACATTGAATTCCCATACTCAAACTGAACATAACTTAATTCATTGCTCTTAGTGTGTTTCTAGCCTTTAATCCTCATTATAGAGTATTAACATGGCCTAGGAATGCTTAGGATAAAATGAAGATGCAAAAATGTACTAGAAAACATTTTTCAAAACTTGCTGAAAATAGGGTCCACACTCGAGCGTGGCTTTTCCCGCTCGAGCGGACATGCAGACAATGAAGCTCCGCTCGAGCGTGACTTCCCTCGCTCGAGCGGACTGCAAACTCTTGAAAAAGTACTAGTTGCATGTTTTTCACGCTCGATGGACGCTCGACCCACGCTCGAGCGCGAGACTCAGACCCTCGCTCGAGCGCAGATTCCCTCGCTCGAGCGGACTGCAAAACACATGAACTTCTGGGCATATGCGTTTCACGCTCGACCGTGACTCTCGACACTCGAGTGGAAGTGCATGTACTCAGAGTGTACACTCGAGCGTGAAGTCCTCCGCTCGAGCGTGGATCAAAAATTTAGAATTTCCAGATTGATCCTCAAGCACAAAACTCAACCTTTAAAGCTACTCGATTTTTCTGGGCCAAAACTTGAGAAAAATACATGAAGACCCTAAAGCAACATGAATTAAAGATATTTCAAGAAACCATGGCCCAAAGGCATGCCAATTGTACAAAATTCAACTTGAAACTCAAGAATAACCCATGAACATAACATGTATGCAATTCTTTGAATCAAAGCTCCTCAAAACATGATCAGATGTTACAAAACAACATGAAACTCAATGATTTCCCAAAATTGAGGTGAATTCAAGACATGCATGAGGGAATTCTCGAAAATCAACTTCAAAATGCTATGAAACATGCATGCATGCATACATGATATGATCTATGCTCTCTCATTCTTTTTTTTGTCCATCCTAAATTACTCAACTTAATCCTCAAGAATTCATGTCTTAACAACACAATTACATAATCTAGGTGTTGAATTCATACCTCAACCTCTCAATGAAGCTCTAATTGGTGAATTCTCTAAGGTCCCACTCCAATCTCCTTGAATTCCTTAGCAATTCTCCTTTCCTCTTGCTTTTGATTTCAATCCTCCTTCTCTCTCTCTCTCCCTCTCACGTTTTTCTATTGTAGAATAGGCTCAAAGGTGTATGTAGGCGGATGACAAGAGGTGAGTGGACTCATAAAAGAAATGGTGTTTAATTGGCTAAAGTCATAGGCAATTAAGTGGGATTAGTTTAATCTTATTTAATCGTTTCGAAATGAATTTTCAATTGAACCTACTATAAAATCCTAAAAATTCTAATTAATACATAAATCAAATCAATTTCTGTATCGGATGCCAATAAGGCCTTCAATTCGCAAATCGAACTAAAACATAAATAGATCTTTCTACGCTAAACAGATAGAGACAAGTTAATAATGCAATACACATGACATTAACTCATGATTTCTTCTTAATCACTTGTTAGACACACTTAAGCATGAATTAATGTTAATTAAGGGTCGGGGTTGTTACAGTCTTCTCCCCTTAAAGAGTTTGGTCCTCCAAACTCGAGCTACCTTCATTCTGGAAGAACACTGGATTTAAAGGAAACAGTTTAGGGTATCTTTTCATCATGTCTTCTTCTGTCTCCCAAGTTGCATAAGTTCCCCCATGATTCTGCCAATCCACCTTCACTAACGGGATTTCTTTGTTTCTTAGTCTTTTTATCCTTCGATTCACAATCTGAATAGGCCTTTCCTCATAAGTATAATCATCCTTCCAAAGAACGTGAGTCGGCTCAATCACGTGTAGCGGATCCCTCAAATACTCCCGAAGCATAGAGACATGAAAACATTGTGCATATGCTCCATTACTGGAGGTAGAGCCACTCAATACGTTACCGGGCTAATCTTTTCAAGGATTTCATACGGCCCAACAAATCTCGGTACTAATTTTCCCTTAACACCAAACCGTGTCTGTCCTTTCATAGGAGTCACTTTTATAAATACATGATCTCCAACTTCGTACTCTCTATCTCGTCTTCGAACATCTGCATAGCTCTTTTGACAACTTTGTGCAGTTTTTAGACGTTGCTGGATCAATTTCACTTTCTCGGTTGTCTTTTGCACAAGTTTCGGTCCCAACAAAGGTCTATCACCTACTTCAACCCAACATATTGGAGATCGGCATTTCCTTTCATACAAAGCTTCGTAGAGAGTCATTCTAATGCTTGAATGGTAATTGTTGTTATACACAAACTCAGCTAATGGCAAATAAGTCTCTCAATTCCCTTGGAAATCTAACACACACATTCTAAGCATATCTTCCAAGGTTTGATTTGTCCGCTCTGTCTGCCCATCTATATGTGGGTGATAGGCACTACTCAACCTCAATTCTGTCCCCAAGGCCTGTTGTAAACTTTGCCAGAACCTCGATGTAAACTTCGAATCTCTTTCAGATACAATAGATACCGATACACCATGCAATCACACACTCTCATTCACATATATGTTAGCTAATTTATCTGCATTATAAGTAGTCTTAACAGGCAGAAAATGAGCAGACTTAGTAAAACGATCAACTATAACCCAAATAGAATCCATACCTCGAGAAGAGCGAGGCAATCCCACAATGAAATCTATAGTGATATGCTCCCATTTTCCATTCCGGTATTGGAAGCGGCTGTAACAAACCGGCGGGTCGTTGATGTTCAGCTTTGACCTGTTGATAATGTAGACATCTAGCCACAAAATCTATAATACTCTTTTTCATTCCAGGCTACCAAAAATTCTATTTCAAATCGTGATACATTTTCATGTTCCCCGGATACATAGCAAACTTGGTGCTGTGAGCTTCGGTCATAACACGCTTTCTCAAATCAGAGCAACCAGGTACACAAAGGCGATTTTGAAATTTCAACACATTATTCTCAAACACAAACCCTGGCCTTGGCTTAGAATCAAGTTCTTCTACAATCTTTTTCAAGTATTCATCTTCAAGTTGCTTTTCTTTGACTTCTTCAATGATTACAGGCTGAGCGGAAATAGCGGCTAGTATTCTGCCCTGTTCACGTATCACAATCTCAATCTCATTTCTTTCCAAGTCATATAATAGTTCTCTCTGGCCGGTAAGCAGACATGACAAATTTCCCATTGATTTTCGGCTCAAAGCATCTGCTACAGTATTAGCTTTCCCTAGGTGATACAAAATTTGCAAATCATAATCTTTGATCAGTTCTAACCATCGCCTCTGTCTCATGTTCAATTCTTTTTAGGTGAAGAAATATTTCAAGCTTTTATGATCGGTATACACTTCACAAGTTACCCCATACAAGTAATGACGCCAGATTTTCAAGGCAAACACCACAGCTGCCGGCTCAAGATTATGAGTCGGGTGATTCTTTTCATGAGGGCGAAGCTGTCAAGAAGCATAGGCAATTACTTTCCCATTTTGCATCAGTACACAGCCCAACCCTTTATACGAAGCATTACTGTAGATTTGAAACCCATCAGTACCATTAGGTAAGGTTAGGATTGGTGCAGTCACCAGCCTGGTTTTCAATTCTTAGAATGTTGATTCACGTTGATCGTTCCAGTCAAACTGTACATTCTTTTGTGTCAATTGTGTTAATGGCATCACAAGCTTTGAGAAGTGTAACAAGTCCGCGAGGGACCCTCGCTACAGTTCGGACTCGATTGTTGTCACGGTTCTTAATCTTGAACCAAAGAGTCCAAATCTGGCAAATCATTTTGAGAAACAGATTTTTTTGAAAAGAAGTGCCAAACATGGACTGCTTTGCCAGATACAGAGTCGCCACCTAAATATCTTAAAATGGGGGAATTTAGGAAACCCTGACTCGATGCCGAAGGCCACATGTCTGTCATCACCGGAGTTGTCTCGGCTCGGGAGCTTGGGTACGATCGGGGAAGGTCAGCTATGAGCACCCCCTTTCGCCCGGTCCGAAGACCGGCCTCTACTAACCATGATATCCGATTTTGAAAACGTTATGTGTTCTTAAACCAATTATTAGCCTAGCGTTTACTATGTTATGCGCGCAGCAAACAAGTATAGACTAGATTGCCTATTTTGAAAATAAGCATTGCATATCCGTTTGTTTTGGAAAAATGTTTTGGAATTTGCTACTCGCAAGTAGGCTAAAATACGGATTTCAACGAGTTTTTCCAACTCAAACAATCCAACCTTCACCCACAGGCATTCAAACAGTTTATCTCATATAAGCATCTAGCCGTATGGCAAACATACTGTCATGGCAACACTCACACGCATGCGGTATGCTAAAGCATAAATACTTACAATGTACTCCGTGCCAAAATAATAAACTAGTTAGCAAACATGCGTGATCCTAGTTCTTTTTCAAATGTCTAATGCAACACATACAGGATGCAGTTAGAATAGGCTCGTCTAATCTAAACATGGCATGCAAAATGCAATCAATTAATGCACGTATTCAATTCGGAATTGAAATACAAATGCAGTTAGAATGATGTACCGAGCCCGGTGCATGTAAAACAAATAGATGAATGCACGCATGCATAGCATAAGGTATGCTAAATTAAACATGTCCTAATACTAACCATCATAAGCTGGTAAATAAAAGGGAAGAAAGACGTGGGGTTGGAAGACATACACACACTCACGCACACTTATTACACAATTGCCCTCACTCGGAGGGTCCGAATAAATATTACAGTACGAATAATAAATAAATAAATTATTACAGAATTTCTAATTAATTATCAGAATAAATGCAAGAAGAGAAGTGGCCACGGCCCTGCCTCGGGATGCGCGAATGATGCATGCTCGAACCCGTCTCGCCCGGAAACCCATACCATAACACTGCCACCTCTGTTTATACTGCCCTGTCTCTCTGAAAATTGCCAAAACTCCAGGATAGGTTCCTTGCATGCTGCAGAGCACCACTGGCTAGGGGAAATTCCCACCGGTAGTTCACAACTCCCATCGGCTGTTTATTGGGTCACCGGCATTTCAAAAAGTGCCGGTCGGCACTAAATTCTGCCGGTCGGCAGAAGCTCCCTGCAGAAGACAGTTTTGACAACAACAGAGAATAGACAGCATATGGCATAGAATTTCAGGCACATGTATGCATGGACACACTCCCTATCATGTAATGGACTCAAGGGAACATGGCCCTCGACCCTCGGGCCGCCAATCACGCATTTCGATGCATGATGGCCAAAGAGTCAAGTATGCATTTCAATGTCAAATGCAATGCACACAAAACATACAAGGGCCCCAACCTCAATCATGGTTGGTCAAGAGGCGAGGCAATGCACAACAATGCACATGCGACCTAAGCATGCAAGCAAACATACAAACATGCAATATAACTACATGGCACATACAATGCTAACAACATGACATGCACAACGTATTGAAACATGGCATACACAATGCAAGATGGACTTACACCAATGTGAGTGGACCTCAGCCACACTCACATAGGAGGCCATAAGATGAAAATGAAGTGCCTCGAAATGCGTGCACACGGGCACGCAAACCGAGACAATGGCATATGCAATGCAATGGCATGGAAAATGATATGCAAACATGCTAATGGGATTTCAGCACTGAAATGTGGGGGGAAACAGCCCCGAAATGAGGCGAAAGTACACCCGATGCATGGAATAGTCCCGAAACATGAATTTTGGCACCCGAAATGGCCTATAGCTATACCAAACATGCACAATATGGACATGCAATGAATAGACAGTAGCAAGGCAGCCCCAAAATGAGCATTTTTCCAGTTCAAAGCATGGCCAAACAGCAAACATAAATAGGGCAAAACTAGTATGCAAAAATGACCCTAAATATGAGATTATGAAGCAACTCACAGCTGCTGACTCCAAACAGGTTAGGGCCCTTCAACAACATTGAAGAGGGGCCCAAAATATGCACATTTACAGAACTTTAAAAACCCCAAAAACAAACATAGGTATGGCTAAGCTCTTATGCAAGAAATGGGCCAAAAGGTGGCCAAAGAAGCAAGCATACAAAACATTCATCAAACAGCCAAAGACCCTTAATGAAACATGACAAGGGGGTCAAAATATGGCTGTTTTTAGTTCGGACCAAAGTCCAAAAACAGCAACATCAGGGGCTGCCAAGGCATGCAAAAATGGGACCCAAAAGAGAATATAAATGCAAGTATAGCATGGAGGTCCCAAACAGTGTTGATCCCTTGTTCAATGTTGAAGAGGGGCTCAAAATAAGCCTATTTACAGTTTACATCATGCTCCAAAAAAGATCACGTATAGGCCAAGAATAACATGCAAGATAATGGCATTTAAGAGGGGTAATGAAGCAAGTGCAAGCTACTGTCCTCAAACAGCAAGAGGTCCTCAATCAAACATGAAGAGGACCTCAAAATATGATGATTTACAGTTTGGGTCGGAGCCCAAAAATGCAAGCAACTATGGCTTAGATATGAAGCAAGAAAAGACTAGAAAAGGGAAGAGGAGGACTCACCCTTGAAGACCAGTAAACCAGCACCTCTTGGACCAAGTTTAGGTGCTCTTAAGCTCTGAAGAACAGCCTCTAGCTGCTGGAATGGAGGATGGAAGCCTTGTGCTATGGGTTGTAGTGCAAATGGAGCAAGGATTCTTGGGTTTGGGAGGCTTGGATAGATATATGGAGGATTGTATCTATTGTTCCAGCTGGTTTTTTTTCTTCTAACCTAGTATAAGGAAGAGGAGAGCTTCCTTTATAGGCAAAACAAAGTGTAAAGCTTCTTAAGGAAGCTAAACAAGGGTGCATATCCTCCATACACGTGTATGGAGGATCCAGTCTGTGCCCTCCAACTGGCACAGCTGGCATACACTCAATCTGCAGAATGCTCTGGAAGGTCGTCGGCCAGCAAAAATGGCCGGTCAGCACAATAAAGTGCCGGTCGGCACAATAAATTGCCGGCCGGATAAATAGATTGCCGATAGGTGTTGCCAAGGTCAAAAAATGGCCGGTGGGTGTTCAAATTGAAGCCCCGGAAGTTATCTTTCCAATGGCGCAAACCTTGCATTAAAATTCGTTCTGTACAAAAAGTTATGCTCTTTTTCGTGAAGCCGCGCAGATTCGATCCAACCGGGATGATGCCCGACTTCAACTGATCATATCTCCCCCACCCGGACTTGGCTCTAGGAGATTCTTGAGTGCAAAATGAAGCCCCGAAAGTAAGCTTTCCAACGGTGGTGGCCTCATAGCTAAAATCCAAGTATGCAGATTAATAAGCCCGATTCAGCGAGGACTGCTCGACTCCCTTCTACCCGGATTCATGCCCGTCTTCTCCTCCAACTTGGTTTCTTCTCTCTTCCCCTCCTTTCTTCAACTTCGAACCCCTAAGCAAGGTGTTTTGAAAGGTTTTTCAAAGATTTCATCTCTCTTTCATTCATTTCCACTTTGTCCTTGCTCGGTTTATCAAAAAGCGCATTTTTTGACAAAATGCAGGCCTCGAAACAACGCAGAAACTTTATTTCAAAAATGTTTTGAAAGAGAGGGTTTTAAGGTCTAAAAACCGTTCAAAATAGCTTTGGTCCAAAATGGGGTGTGAAGTTGGGATTTGACCCTCTCATTGTTGAAGAAATTGAACCTTTGCCCTGCACACCTTTCATCACCAAGTAAACCATCAGTAACGCCCAAGTCTTATGGGCTGTCAAAAATGGGGTGTCTACAAGAAGTCTTTCACAAATCTCTTGTAATAACCAGCCAGTCCTAGAAAATTTTTAACTTCTGTTACATTCGTCAGTCTAGGCCAATCCACAATAGCTTCAATCTTCTAGAAGTCAACAGAAACACCATCCTCATTGATTACATGTCCCAAAAATGCTACATTGTCAAGCCAGAATTCACATTTGGACAATTTAGCATACAATTTCTTTTCTCTCAAAATCTACAAAGTAGTTCTCAGATGGTTCGCATGTTCTTCCCTGCCTTTAGAATAAATCAGAATGTCATCAATAAACACAACAATGAATTCATCAAGATATTGTTTGAAAACCCTATTCATTAGGTCCATAAAAGTTGCAGGTGCATTTGTTACTCCAAAAGGCATTACCAGAAATTCATAATGTCCATATCTAGTTCTGAATGTAGTTTTCTCTATGTCTTCTGCTTTAACCTTTAATTGATGATAACCGGACCTAAGATCAATTTTAGAGAACACTTTGGCTCCTTGGAGTTGATCAAACAAATCATCTATTTGGGTTAATGGATATTTGTTCTTAATGGTCACTTTGTTCAATTCTCGGTAGTCAATAGATAGCCTCAAAGACCCGTCTTTCTTTTTGACAAATAACACTGGAGCACCCCAAGGTGAAGTACTTGGGTGAATGAATTTCTTGTCTAAGAGTTCTTGAAGTTGGACTTTTAGTTCTTTCAATTCAGAAGTCAACATCCTATATGCAGTCTTGGAGATGGGTTGTGTTCCAGGTGTTACATCAATGGTGAATTCTATATCCCTATCAATTAAATCCCCGGGTAGATCTTTAGGAAATACATCAGGAAAATCATAAACCATAGGAATAGTTTCGACACTAGCACCGTCCGAAGGCGCAGACAACACGCTACACAAATAGCCCCAATACCCCTTTCTTAACAACCTTTTGGCTTTCATAAATGAAATCAAATATGGCGGAGGGACTACCCCATTTCCAGTAAAACTAAACTTGGGCATACCGAGTGGACGAAATATGACAGATTTATTCACATAATCAATGGTGGCACCATATTTAGTCAACCAATCCATACCCAGAATACAATCAAAATAATCGATGTTCAAGGGTAATAAATCAACATACAATGTCATCTCTCCAATTATAAGACCACATGCCGGATAAACATAAGCACACATCATAGAACCCCCAGATGGTGTAGATACAGATAACAAATAGTTCATAGGTTCTAACGGTCTAGTTAATTTTCGGAAAAAAGCATGCAATACGAATGAATGTGTAGAACCGGAATCAATCAGCACATATGCATTCTGAGCACAAATAGAAATGGTACTTGACACTACTGATTCAGTGTTTTGCACATCTCCAAGCACTAAAGCGAATACTCTCCCTTGCCTCAATGCTTCATTCCCGTTGTTGCCCCTAGCATTAGTTTTGAAGTTTGATTTGGCCATTGAAACAGACCCTGCTGAACTGGCTGTGGGGTGACTGGTATTCCCGGATCCCATTGGACAATCTTTCATCATATGGTCAACCTTGCCACACCGGTAACAAGCACCAGATGCACGTTGGCACACTCCCCTATGTCTTCTGCCACATTCTGGACAGTTTGGTATGGACCCATTACTCTGACTAGGACTACTGGAAGATCCTATGTTTTGTTTCTTCAAAAATGATTGGCCCTTCCTGAAATTAAACCCGGTCCTTTTGCCTTTCCATTCAGTTGGTGGTACTGTAGTTTGTTTCTTCGCTGCCAGAATGGCTTCTGCCATCAGTGCTCTATCCAAAACATTCACAAACGTGGGTAGCTTCAGAACTCCCACCCGATCCAGTATATCTAAATCCAGCCCGCCCTCAAACTTGTAGGCCTTCTTGTAGTCTGTGTCCACCATGTGAGGGGCAAACCTGGCTAGCTTGGTAAACTTAGCCTCATACTCGGCTACAGACATTCTGCCTTATTTGAGTTCCTGGAATTCTAAAACCTTCCGATCTTAGAAGCACTGGGGAAAGTACTTCTCATAGAAAACTGTATTGAATTGAGCACATGTCATATTCTCATTACCATTCTAAACTAGTAACCACCATTTTCGAGCTTCATCTTTCAGAGTGTAGATGGCTAACAAAACTTTCTGAACCGCAGAACAGGGAAACACTTCAAATAATTTTTCCATCTCCAGTAGCCAAGTTTCTGCCTTTAGTGGTTTAATGCCACCCAAGAAAGTTGGCGGCTTCATTTTCATGAATTTCTTAGTCATGTTAATTATGTCGTTGTTGCCCATTTCAACTTGAGCTGGCGGGGGTGGAGGTGGTAAACGTTGTTGCCTCTGCTGTTGCATTACTACTTCAGTTAAAGTGGCAAACATTTGTTCCATTCTGTTCATTCGAGCATCTGAAGACCCTGCTGTACCATCACTTTTTGCATTGTCCATTTGCTATAGGTAAACAAAACTTTATAAACACAGGCGGATAGTCCTCGTTACTTTATTCAAATTCACATGATTATACTTGGATTATGCTTTCACTTTCAAACAACACACTTAGACATGCAGATGGAATGCCCTTACTTCTTACTAGGATATCCTAAGCTCGTATGGACTTGTGTGTGGAGTATAACTCGTGCTCTGATACCACTCTGTCACGACCCAAACCTGCCCCTATGGGTTTAGCATCGTAACCGGCCAGTAATCCTTGGATTACCAAAGGCCTCTAGGCATAATAACATATAGCAAGAGCTGCGAAAGCAAATAATCAAGACATACATAGTCCATAGAGCTGTGCGGACATACATGAAACAGATAACTTAAAACTGCATAACAATGTTACAACGTACACATCATTTCCCAACTTACAATATCAGACATTTTAACCAACCACAACATAGTATAAACATAGCCTATCATGTTTACAAAAACAGCCATGAAACTTGACTTCAATCGGAACCTCCTCGGGAGGCACAATGGTTGGCTGACAAAACTGAAACTTAGGCCGTCAATTCTGGGCCAGGTCATGTGCCTGCTCACCTACATACATAATATAAACAATGAGCGACAGCCCAGTGAATAATAACAAAGTAAAGACTTTAATGAATGATGTCCATAACTTGTCTCACAACATTTCAGGATCATAATCAGATAGTGAAATAGAATCATAGTCTTATCCTTGTTCAATCATGTGTGGTACATCTATTAGCTTAAACATGTCTCTTTGGTCAGGCATATCAAGTTCCATAAAGGAACCACCGGTACCGGGTAACAAACCTCATACATGGGCCACGGTATTATTTCCCCCGGGCGAGGGCCTGTGCCACGGTATTGTTTCCCTCGGGCGAGGGCCGGGGCCACGGTATTCTTTCCGCCGGGCTAGGGCCTCATGACCATAAGCCACAGTATTATGTCCCCTAGGCGAGGGACTCTTCTAAGGATACCACAATTTCGTTTCAAAGAAAATTGGACAATCATTCATTCATACGAAATATAGCATTTCAAAAACTTATCATCTCATATCATCAGAAAATAATTAAAGTTAAATATAACTTTACAGAGTTATTACTCACGGATAATTGGTAACTCCAATTAGATGACAAAGTGGGCAATTCACTTATCTCGAGGCCCGTGACCTACATAACATGATGGATACATACATTGAATTCCCACACTCAAACTGAACATAACTTAATTCATTGCTCTTAGTGTGTTTCTAGCCTTTAATCCTCATTATGGAGTATTAACATGGCCTAGGAATGCTTAGGATAAAATGAATATGCAAAAATGTTCTAGAAAATATTTTTCAAAACTTGCTGAAAATAGGGTCCACGCTCGAGCGGACATGCAGACAATGAATCTCCGCTCGAGTGAGACTTCCCTCGCTCGAGCGGGCTGCAAACTCTTGAAAAAGTACTGGTTGCATGTTTTTCACGCTCGATGGACGCTCGACCTACGCTCGAGTGTGAGACTCAGACCCTCGCTCAAGCACGGATTCCCTCGCTCGAGCGGACTGCAAAACACATGAACTTCTGGGCATATGCGTTTCACGCTCGAGCGGAAGTGCGTGTACTCAGAGTGTACGCTCGAGCGTGGATCAAAAATCTAGAATTTCCAGATTGATCCTCAAGCACAAAACTCAACCTTTAAAGCTACTCGATTTTTCTGGGCCAAAACTTGAGAAAAATACATGAAGACCCTAAAGCAACATGAATTAAAGATATTTCAAGAAACCATGGCCCAAAGGCATGCCAATTGTACAAAATTCAACTTGAAACTCAAGAATAACCCATGAACATAACATGCATGCAATTCTTTGAATCAAAGCTCCTCAAAACATGATCAGATGTTACAAAACAACATGAAACTCAATGATTTCCCAAAATTGAGGTGAATTCAAGACATGCATGAGGGAATTCTCGAAAATCAACTTCAAAATGCTATGAAACATGCATGCATGCATGCATGATATGATCTATGCTCTCTCATTCTTTTTTTTGTCCATCCTAAATTACTCAACTTAATCCTCAAGAATTCATGTCTTAACAACACAATTACATAATCTAGGTGTTGAATTCATACCTCAACCTCTCAATGAAGCTCTAATTGGTGAATTCTCTGAGGTCCCACTCCAATCTCCTTGAATTCCCTAGCAATTCTCATTTCCTCTTGCTTTTGATTTCAATCCTCCTTCTCTCTCTCTCTCCCTCTCACATTTTTCTATTGTAGAATAGGCTCAAAGGTGTATGTAAGTGGATGAGAATAAGTGAGTAGACTCATAAAAGAAATGGTGTTTGATTGGCTAAAGTCATAGGCAATTAAGTGGGATTAATTTAATCTTATTTAATCGTTCCAAAATGAATTTTCAATTGAACCTACTATAAAATCCTAAAATTCTAATTAACACATAAATCAAATCAATTTCTGTATTGGATGCCGATAAGGCCTTCAATTTGCAAATCAAAACTAAAACATAAACAGATCTTTCTTCGCTAAACAGATAGAGACACGTTAATAATGCAATACACATGACATTAACTCATGATTTCTTCTTAATCACTTGTTAGGCATGTAAGCATGAATTAACGTTAATTAAGGGTCGGGGTTGTTACAGATACACTCGGGATATCACTTCAAACATTGTATTCATTTCCCAACCCTTCCATTACAGGTAACCATCTACCACCTACTGCCTCATACTTGATGATGACTACTTTTTCCAGAACGATTCATCTTCTATCCCATACCTCCACCACCACTTAACTAACATGAAGTCATTAATATCCCTTACCCTTCTTATGCCTAATCCTCTTTGTTCTTTGCTCAATGTTACTTCCTTCCAATTTACCAAATGAATCTTCCTTTTGATTTCTAAACTACCCCACAGAAATGTTGCCCTCAACTTATCAATTTCCTTTGCTACTCCTTTAGGTAATTTGAAAATAGAAATGTAATAGCCAGCGAGACTATCAAGGACAGATTTTATCAAAGTTAGCCTACCAGTAAATCACAGCAACTTCCTCTTCCATAGAGCTAATTTGGCCTTCACCTTTTCCACCATAGGCTGCCAAGTCTTCTTTCTTCTTGGATTTGCACCAAGTGGTAGGCCCAAGTACTAAAGAGGCAGCTTCTTGCAGAGATAGTGCAATTTAGAGGCCTAGGTTTGTGCAGTTTCATCACTAATCCCAACTCCACACACCACACTTTTGTGAAAATTTATCTTAAAGCCTGACATAATCTCAAAGAATCTAAAAATTCTTCTGACATTAACAATCTTTTCCCACTCTGCATCACAAAAAAGAATAGTGTCATCGACAAACTGGAGATGAGAGAGTTTCAATCCTACTGACCCAATAGTTACTTCTTTGAATAAACACAAATCCTTTGCCCTCTCCAACAATAAATTCAGGCCCTCTGCTGTTATATTAAACAAAAATGGGAAAGAGGGTCACCTTGCCTTAAGCCCTTTTGTGGGCTAAACTCTTCAGTTGGTGAACCATTAACTAATATTGAAATTCTTGCTGTGGTAACACAAGCTCTCATCCAACCCAACCATTTTCCCCCAAGCCCAAGATTTGCTGTCATGGAAAATAAATACTCCCAGTTAACCGAATCATAAGCTTTTTGAAAGTCAAGTTTAAGTACAACACCTTTCATTTTAGACTTTGTCCACCATTCCACCACCTCATTAGCTATCATGACCCCATGAAAAATATTTCTACCACCGAAAAAGGCAGTTTGTGCATCACTAATAACATCTAGTAGCACCTTTTTCAATCTTTTTCACAGTGCCTTTATACACAGCACCCACCAAACTTATTGGCCTATAATCTGTCAAACCCGAGGGACTGATCTTCTTCGGGATTAGGGTAATAAAGGAGCTATTTAACCCTTTAACCAGCTTGCTATTGTTATAGAACTCCTGCATAAACTGAAAAAAAAAAAAAAAAAATCACTTTTCATAACCTGCCAGTAGTTTTGGATGCGCATCATGTTGAAACCATTCGGTCCCGGCGCTTTATTCTTATTACACTCTTTTATTGCCTCCCATATTTCTTCCATTGTGAACTCAGGTTCAAGAAACTCCACCACCTTAGCATTATTAACTGGCCCAAAGCTACCAGACAATGTTGGTCTAGATGGCCAATCCTCTGAAAATGCCTTAACACTTCTTGTCTCACTAGATGTAGATCTTTAATGCAAAAACCATCAACTACCATTGAGTCCACTAAGTTCCTTTTTTGCCTTTGACTAGCCATTATATGGAAAAACCTAGTATTCCTATCACCATTTTGAGCCTAGTTTAATCTAGATTTTTGGAACCAGATCCAATCCATCTTCTTTCATAATTTTCCTACCAAGGTCCTCACATCCCTGTTTCTTGCAATTTCATGAGGTTCTAGCAGCCTTATTTCTGCCAATAAATCCAAATCATGCAACTCAACTTCAGCCTTTTTAAGTTGATCCTCCACACATCCAAACGCTTCAGTATTCCATTTTTTTAACTCAGTTTTCAGACTACACAATTTCATCTTGACTCTATACCCAGCCCACCCTTGCACCTACGAATCCAACCATGACTTTTGCACAACTGACATGAAACTAGGATGCAAGGTCCAAGCATTTAGAAATCTAAATGGCCTAGGACCCCAGTTTCTCTCATCTTCCATTAATAACAAAGGGCAGTGGTCTGACACCATTCTAGGTAAACCCCATAGCTTGAATGTGAATTTTTCCAGCCAATTAGGATCCAACAAAAACCTATCAAGTCTACTCCATCTTGCCCCTTCCAAAGAATTACACCATGTAAAACTTCTACCCAACATTGGAATATCCACCAATTCCAATTGATCAATAAAATTGTTAAAGTTTTGCATCCCACTATTTCTCCTAATGCATCCTCGTCTTTCACCAACAAATCTAATCTCATTATAATCACCGCCCCTACACCAAGGCTTTTGGAATGATAATCTTATATTAATGATGATTCCCACAGCATAGCTCTCTTTACCATATCATTAGAAGCATAAATATTTAAGAGCACACACTCAAAAGAATTAGAGAGAGTACCTGAGAGAAGTAAAAAATTTCTGTTACTGCAACACCCTGACAGAGAGAGCATTTCTGGATTCCAAATACTCAAAAGCCCTACAGCACTCCCATCGGAGTCTACAGCCAAAAACTCCACTTTCTCCCAAGGCCAAACTGTTTTAACAAACTTTTCATCAATATTACTCTTTTTTGTTTCTTGAAGGAGCAAAACATCTACCCTTCTCTCTTTAATTAAGAGCTTTACTCTACTCCACGTTTCCAACCTACCCAGACCTCTCACATTCCAAGACATGATCTTCACGGAAACTAACTTTAACACCACAACAACTTCCAAGTTCTAGCCAATTAGGTCTGACCCAACTCAACCCCATTTGCAATTCCTGGCAAGCTGCTCTATATCTTGCATCTCTAGCTCAATAATTTTTTGAACCACTTCATTCTTCTTCCTTACACAATTCATACCCAATCGTTGGCCAATCTGCAGAGTAGCTTGAGCTTCATCAATGACCATTTTCCTCCTCCTACTCGCTCAGCTACTTTGAGACAGTGAATATGAGATTGCTGCAACTGCCGCCCTGAATATTTCATCCCTCTGGAAACCGCCAGAAAATAAGGCATGATTTCTATGAAATTTTTTCCTTCCCTTACCTCTCAACCCACCTTCCTTACCTTCAAGATTGCGATAAGTATTTTCTTTTACCACTAGTTCTCTACCCTTAGCAAAAGTAATTATTCTGTCATTCTCTTGGGCTTGTGATAGATATAAGAATTTCTTTTGAGACTGGATCAACCCATTTTGGTCTTGGGCCACATTATTGTTGTTTAACACACTCTCAAACCCACCAACAAAACCTCCTACTTGGGTCCCTTCTAACACTACCTCAATGTTTATGATGGGCCTACTTTCATCAGACCCACTCAAACTTTTTACAAACCCTAGTATGAGTAAATGATCCTCAACGGTAACCACCTTATTCTCATTAACCCTTCTTGGAGACTTCATAAGCATGCTATCCTCCACCATAGGACAGCCACCATCGTTTGGTTTCTCAACATCCTTCTTGGTACCAACCACCCTTGTCTCTGACACCCAGCTTGCATTACTACTTCTAATCCTTCTTTTACCACTCAATGTGGCATTACTGCAATCAACCACTTCATTTCTAAAGTCCACCTCATTATCCAAATCATCATTCTCTCCGACTACCATCTATCTTGGAGCAGCAATCATCCTTGACTTCATATTGAACATCTTCTTGTGCCATCAAGTTGGCCATGCAACAACACAGGTGTCGGCGCTCCATAAATTCCATAGACTCAAAATTCTCACAAACCCTTACTGGATATATCTTACCTTGGTAACTTAGCTTCACAGTCCTATTAATGAACTCTAAACACTTAGGATAATTCTAATTTTACCACAGTGGAAAGAAACCATGTTTGTGATCTCTGCACCAAACTGCACCACTTCTCCCCACATAGCACCAATACTTTGGAAAGTATCCAAATTCCATAAATTAAAAGGCGCGCCATAGCAGCTCACACATATACATCTCTCTTGCACCACTGTACAACCCGAACTCCACTCATCCATTGAACTACACCATTCAAATATCCAATCCTTTAACCTCTCATTCCAACTGTTCAAATCCTGAACTGATATTTTTTTTTTGAACAGCGAAACAAAAAATCTTTATTGATGAAACATATGAAGTATGGCAAAATACATCAATAAAGAGGAGCTTGAAGCTAACACAAGCTTCAAGCTCCAGTTGGTAAGAAGCCAACAAGAACAAAAGCAACAGAAACAGAAACAGAGCTGCTAGAAAAATAGAACCAAGACAGAACAAAACTACCATGCCATAGACACTAGCAACCAGAAAGCTCCCAACGGACAAAGCACTACTGACAAAGAACTACTGACATGAACCACTACTGCCATGAACCTATGCACATGTAGAGCGTAAACCTGCTGCCATGAACCACTACTGCCATAAATCAGTAGTGTATGAAGAAAGGCTTGAAGGAGGTGTAGGTTAGAGCAAGGGAAAGAAGATTAGCAATTCTATCATTCAAATTAGTTCAAGATTTGATCAACTAATACTACTACCAAAAAGATAGAGGAAGATGGAAAATGGAGCAAGGAGAGGCTGGATACTAGTGGTTAAACAAAAAGGTAAATAGTTGCGTACAACTCGCGGTTTGAGAATCAAAGAGCATCTTTGTTTACATTATTCGTGGATAACTTGCCTGAATTAATGGTACCTAGAAAGCTTCATGATCTATTCAACAAGTTTGGTGTGGTGAAGGATGTTTTCATTCCACAAAAGTGGAGGAATACCAGATTTGGGTCCGTGCGTTATGATTGTTCTATTGCAACTAATGTAGCTGAACAAAAGGCCAATGGTTTGTGGGTTGACGATAAGTCTTTATCAATTAAAGTTGCAGAATATGGTAAAGGAAGAGTGAATAGGTAAAGGAAAAAACTGCTACCACCAAGATATTTTGAACCCATGAAGGCCAGTGCTATAGCACCAAAACAGATCTGGCAACAACGCACTGATGGTAGGTCATTTGCAGAGGTCCTAAAGGGAGCTGAACCCAGATATCAACCTTTGACAACTATTAAAGTAGATGAAATTAGAAATGGGTGGGTCTACGAAAGCATGATGATAAGGCTCAAACCACCTTACTCTGTTCAGCAGGTAAGAAATGAACTCATAAAAAAATGGGCGAAGAATGTTTTGGTAAGAGAGGGAGGAAGGTGAGATGTTATCATCTCATTCAGCTCCAAGGAAGAGATGGTAAGTAAAATGACTCTGTTTAAGTCTTGGTTCCATGATTAGTGTGAGTATATCACATAATGGAGATAAGGCATGTATCTTCAATAGGAGAGGTGTGTCTGGGTTAACTACTATGGAGTGCCCCTCAACCTGTGGAACTCAGATACTTTTCGCAACATTGGGAGACTTTGGGGAGAGGTGGTCCTTCTAAATGGGGATGTTAGTACCCCTAAATCCTTTCGTTGTGGCTGGTTCAAGATAGTTACAAATGTAATGGATCCAATCAATACAAGCCTAAATCTGGAGTGTAAAGGAAGAATCTATCCAATTAGAGTCATTGAGGAGCTGATTACAGAAAAGGATAGTATCAGCTACGTTGGATTGAACTCTAATGCCACAGACAAAGATGTTTGCTCCAACGTCAATGGGGGGCTCCCCCTCATTGCAAAATCCAACTCGGTGCAAGAAGATGCTGACAAGGCAGTTGATGTGGCATTAACACCTAAGGTGGTGTCAGGGGATTTGGCATCCCAGATGAAGTCACGAGCTGAGCTGGCTGATGAGGGCAGTTTAAGCCATGTATCAGCAGTGGACGAGACCAGGGATTGCGCGGGCTTTTCTAATGAAATAGGTGTAAGTGTTGTGGAATTATCATTACCAGTGGATAGCCAACATCAGTGACAGTGTAATCATGAAATTCAGAAAGGTGTGGAAGCTCAACTTGTGGGTAACACGCAACAGTGAGTAGCGGGCACTCATGAAGCTCAAAAAGGTGTACTAGCATCTACAGTGCATAATCAAACTCTCACCCAGGATTCATAAAAAGCCTAAGCCAACCTTTTAAGGATAGGCCTGGTATCCATTTGGAGATTGCATTAGGTCATGATTCATTTGGGCCACTGTCTATTGGGCCCTCTAGTGCTGGACTGAAGCCTCCATCTGCAAGGCCAGTTTGTGAATCATCTTGGGTGGGCTCTCAAACAAAATTAAGTGTTAGCTCCAGTCCAATTATTTCAAGCTCCATTACTCAAAGATTGAAGAAAGGTAAGAGGAAAGGGATTAGAAGTGAAGGCCTGCTCTAACCTGCACCTCCTTCAAGCCTCTCTTCATACACTCCTCTTTAAAGGCTAAGAATGAGAAGAAAGTATGGAGTTTGACTAGCAGGCTTCCATATAACCACCCATTACCCCCTTCACTAACCTGAATAACTATCTCCTCCCTTCCAGAACTACTTCCCTTACCAACAGCCTCTGCATAAGACAACTTCTTCCCATAGTCTTGTTTTCTCTACACACCAACCTTTTGGGAAACGTGATTAACATTCATTCTGTCCCTCTGCACCCCTTGATTACTTCCTCTTACTTGAGGACTAGCTTTGTTCCCCATTGTACTGTTTTTCATATCTTTTGTAAACTCTACTCTTTTAACCTTTAACGCTTTGTCATCACACCATAACCCATCAGCTTTTTGCACTGTTATCCCAGTAGCCACTGGACAATCGTACCAAACAAAACTGAATCTTGAGCCTATAAGTTTGCTCCTCTTATTTGGTATAAATACATCCTTCACAATACCAAACTTTGAGAATAACCCAAATAGTTTTTTGGGGTCCACAGACGCAGGAATGTTATCCACAAAGGTTGTAAATAGGCCCCCCTCCCTTAGTACTACTGGAGATCTGACCGGTCCTTTCCTTTGCAATACTGGTTACCATCCACCCTGGTCCCTCCCTGCTCTCTGTGCTCTCTCTGTGCTTTCTCTAACACCATTGAGAAACAATCCGTGACGGCGATAAGCAAGAGCAGAATGTATAATGAACATGTTGCTACACCATTTCTTTATTACAACTACTTGGATATATTTATCTTAAAAAACACTCTTTTCTAATAATTATTACTACTTGTATTTCTTTATCTATAACGACTTGTTACACTCATTTCTAACAACTACTGATCCTTTTTTTTTAAACACCTACTTGCATTTTTATTTTTATTTTTAGAGTGTGTACACAAATTGTGCTGAATAGGAAAAAATTTACAGTTTAATGGGTTGAACTGCCCTTGTCAAGCATAGTTGCAAGCTCTCAAATAGTTCAATTACAATAAAATTAATCATTGAACTATTTACCTATATCAACTTGTCTCCCAAAACAACTTTTCTTGGTCTAGACCCAAAAAAAAAAAAAAAAAAAAACAATTATCATTGTTTGAATTATATGCCACTATTAAAATTAGTCTTTTAAAAAATAAATAAAATATATTTGTATATAAAATAATTTTGAGTTAGACCACCAACCAACCAACTTTCTTTTTTTTTTTTCCTCATTTTCTAATTAAACCATTTTAGTGTTTAAAGCCTAACCTATTAGTGTAGATGGTTTGTTTTTCAATGCCAACCTAGTTAAGATTGTTTGGTTTTGCTTTGAAGTTTTGTGCACTCATCCTTCCTTTATTGATATTTGTCTCAATACTCTTTGGCCATGTTTGTTTGGGTGGACTGGATTAGCATTCCCATGACTAATAGTCCTAGGACTACGAATCCGTTGGATTATGTATCCTATCTTAACTAATAGTCAAGTTTAAAATAATTAGTCCGTACTTCAATTGTTTAACCAAACATCGGATTAATAATTTTATTAGACTATTAGTCCAATCCCAAGCTCATGTCCACCCAAACAAACATGGCCTTTGTATATTGATTTTCATCATTAAAGTGGTTTTTTTTTTTCCACTGATAAAAAAAAAGGACTTAACTTATTGATAAGAGTTTGAGTTTAGGCTTGATTTTTTTGGGGTCTAAACTATTTAGATTAAATAGGCTATTCAACTAAGGTTATCATTAGATGATGAAATCTATTACGATGTATCTTAAGAATAGTCTGGTAATATATATATTTTTTATTTTAATAAAATATGTATTATTCACACTTTAAATAATATTTTTTATACAGGTTTTAAAATAAGTAATATTATGTGATCATACTTTGATATCAAATTTTAGTGCTATGTATTGTAACATATTACATGACACTAATCATCTTATTTGATATATTTAATTATTGTCTTTAAAATGGCACATCAGCTACTATCAAATATGTTCACCATAACATTACTAAATTTCATATTTTATTTTTTTAATATTCCAAAATTTCAAATTTCAAATGAGATAGGGCTTAATAATGAATTGGATTCTATTTTGGATTTCAAAGTTAAAGTCTATTATGATTTATCTTAAGAATAGTTTGGTAATCTACCTAAAATTTGTATATATTTTTATTTTAATAAATTATGTGTAACTCACAGTTCAAATAATATTTTTTATATAGATTTTTAAAATAAGTAATATTATGTGATCATACTTAGGAATGGCAACGGGGTGGGGCGGGGCTGGGGATCACCCTCCCCGTCCCCAATCCCCGATGGCAGAACTTCCCCCCGTCCCCGTCCCCATCCCCGACGGGGAACCAACTACCGCCCCCACTCCCGCCCCGTAACGGGGATCAGGTTTCCCCGACCCCGAAAATCCCCGGCCAAAAATACAACATCATCAAAAGAAAAAAAAAAATCAACATCTCAACAAGAGATCATCACCACCAACAGATCTGAAAAAAAAAATCAAAACAACAGATCTTCATCACCACCATTAAGAACATCAACAAAAAAAAAAATTCAGAACAACAGATCTTCGTCACCAACAGATGATCTTCATCACCACCAACAGTTCTGAAACCAACGGATCCATGTGAGAGAGAGAGAGAGAGGGGAGATCTGTGAGAGAGAGAGAGAGAGAGAGATACCGTGTAGAGAGAAGAGAGGGGGGTCGGGGCTCGCCGTTGGTGAGAGAGAGGGCGGTCGGGGCTTGCCGTCGGTGAGAGAGAGGGGGATCGGGGCTCGCCGTTGGTGAGAGAGAGGATGGTCGGGACTCGCCGTCGGTGAGAGAGAGAGGGGTTGGGGCTAGAGAAAACAACGAGAGAGTGAGAGAGAGTTGAGATGAGAGTGAGAGTAACAGAGAGAGAGATATATCAGAGTTAAGAGAGTGAGTGTGAGAGGATACGGGTTTGGTTTTATATATATATATATATATATATATAAGGGGTATAAAAGTAATTTTACTTCGGAGGGAATTCGGGGATGGGACCGGGGACGGGGACGGGGTCGGGGATCGGGCCGGGCCGGGGCTTAAACACTGATCACCATCCCCGGCCCGAAACAGATTGGGGATTGATTTTCATGTACCGTCTTCTCCCCGTCGAGGGTATTTTTCGGGGGAAAACTGCTTAAATCGGGGTCGGGATCGGGGATCCCCGTCGGGTCGGTTTCAAATTGCCATCCCTAATCATACTTTGATATCATATTTTAGTATCATGTATTGTAACACATTACATGACACTAATCACATTATTCGATAGGTGTCACATGACACATTTAATTATTGTCTTTAAAACGTCATATCAGATACTATCAAATATGTCATTACTAAATTTCATATTTTATTTTTTTAATATTCCAAAATTTCAAATTTCAAATGAGATGGAATTTAATAATGAATAAGATTCTGTTTTGGATTTTCCATTTAAAAGATTTTCAAATTAGATATATGATTAGATGTGCCAATAGTTTCATGCTAAATATGTATCCTAGCTTTAAAAAAAATGATAGAAGAATTTAAAAAATAACCAAATGTAAACTTTAAACTGAACAAATAAAACTTTGCTTAATAAGATTTAAAAATTAACGTTGATAGGTCATGATCAATATGTATTGCATGGATCCATCTTTTACTATTATCATAAACAAACTAAAGTAATATTTCATTGTAATTAATTGGGGGATTTGGTGATAGACCGTTCAGTGTCTAACTTGTCCTTCAAAAGGACAAGAATTACATAGATTCTTTCAAAATCCCCTAATATTTTAAAACTTATTTCTTTTACTATAATGCCCTTATATATGTGTGTGCGTGTGTGTTTGTTTGTGTATATCAACTTGTAATCACTCTCTCTCATCTCATTCTCTCTTCTCTCTATCTCGCACTTATCACTATTCTCTTCATCGGTGCCAAAGCTGCTCTCCATCGGCACCACCGCTGCTCACCATGGAACTCTTTCTCTACCATGTTCATTACCACCATTATTTGTTGCATCCACAACTTCAGATCTGAGATCATTCACAATTGTCGTCACTGAAAAATAATGATTTGTGACGATTTGTAAACCTCAAATCAGAGATCCTTCTCTCTCTCTCTCTCTCTCTCTCTCTCTCTCTCTTTCTCACACACACACACACTCTCATGATGTTCTGTTCTTTCAACAGTAAAATTATACTCTAGTTCATGACACAAAACTCTCTTGTAAAGCCATCATTGCAACTTGTTTCAGAGTAAAATTTTATTTTGAATTGTAATAAACTTTACTCTGATTCTAAATAAAATTTTACTCTTAAAAAAAATATAAAAAAAAGAGGTAAAATTTTACTCTGAATCAGTGTAAAATTTACTATGATTCAAAGTAAAATTTTATTATCACTAAGCAGATCAATATGTTGTTAACCAGATGTAGCTTGCTTTTCATGCTCCTTTCGGATACGATTTGCCCTACAATTCAGACTCTCGTGATTCTGAATCTAATTTCACAAGTGTAATGTAAAATAGATAAACACAAATTAATGAGTCCAAATCCGGCAAATCTTTTAAAAAATCGATTTGAATGAAAATGCCAAAAATTGACTGTATTGCCAGATTTTAGAGTCGCCACCTAATATTTTTGAGAGATTTAGGAAACCCGTGACTTGTACTAAAAGCCATTAGTTTGTCATCACCAAAGTATCTCAACTTGGGAATTTAAGTATAAGACGGAAAGGTCATGAATTGAGCACCCCACTCAACCAATCAAAGATCGACCTCTACTAATCATGATGTGATTGTTATTTACAATATATGCTTTTGTTCCAATTATTTATGCTAGTTTTACTAGCTGATGCACACAAGTATAGACCAATTCACAAAATTTGAAATGCATTGATTTATGTTTGTTTTTAAAAAAAATGTTTTGCATATGTGTCACTTGAAAAAGTGAGTTCGCATTTATATGAATTAAATTATTCAAACTTAAGTAAAATGCCTTCATCCACAGGTATTCAAACAAGTATATCACTTAAGCACTTAGCCTCATGGAAAACATGCTCGATATGACAACAATCACACACATGCAATATGCTAAAGCACAAAATGCTCACCTAGTACTCCAAGACAAGCCAAATAAAGCAAAATAATTATAAGAAATGTGTGTTCCTAAACAATATAATATGACTAATGCGATGCACACATTGTGCAAATAATAAGCTCAGCTACTAGCATGACATGTGAGTCAATTCAAGGCATACGATATCGTACGTATGCAAGAAAAGAATTTGAAATGGATGTTGGTTAGAATGATGAGTCGAACCTTTATGTATGCAAGACGAATGGATGCAAATCATAGAAGATGCTAAGGAAAATATGATGCTACCATTATAAGCATGTAAATAAAAAGGAGAAAGAAATGGGGTTTGAAAGACATACACAATTATTACATATTTGCCCTCGCATAGGAGGGTCCGAATATCCAAGTGTCCGGATTAAACTAACTATTACGATACCATATGAATAATAAATGAACAACTAACTAGCTATCTAATTTATTACAACAAAGATGTTACAACAAGAATATGAATATAAATAACAATATTACAACAATAATAAGAATGCACATGTGTAGACGTCCTCGAACGCCCCGGGGAGGAACGAGTCCCCCGTTCCGTTCGATATTGGGCTCACTACAGTTCAGGACTCAAATGTCACAGTTCTTAATCTGAACCAAAGAGTCCAAATCCGGCAAATCGTTTTGAGAAAACAGATTTTTAGAAAAGAAGTGCCAAACATGGACTGCTTTGCCAGATACAGAGTCGCCACCTAAATATTTTATTTTGGAAAATTTAGGAAACCCTGACTCGTTGCCTAAGGCCACGTGTCCGTCATCACCAAAGTTGCCTCGGCTAGGGAATTTGGGTACGATTGGGGAAGGTCACTTCGTGAGCACCCCCGCTCGCCCGATCAAAGATCGGCCTCTACTAACCATGATATCTATTTTTGAAAAACATTGTGTGTTCTTATTCCGGTTATTAGCCTAGATTTACTATGTGATGCGCACAGCATACAAATATAGACTGGATCACCTGAATTGGAACAAAACATTTCATGTTTGTTTTTGAAAGATGGTTTGATGGTGCTACTCGCAAGTAGGCTAAGACGTGGATTTGCCACCCTCGAGTGGGCCTAGAAAACATGATTTTGCCACTATCTAGTGGGCTTAAAACACACATTTGATGAATTGTTCCAATCCAAATAACCCAACCTTCACCCACAAGCATTCAGGCAGTCATATCACATAAGCAAATAGCCTCATGGTAAGCATGCTATCATGGCAGTCACTCACACACATGCAAGGATGCTAAAGCATAAAACTCACCGAGTACTCCAAGCCAAAACAGAAGCTAATCAGAAATCCATGCATGATCCTAAATATGCTGAAATGCCTAATGCAACACATGCAAGAATGCAACTATAGCAGGCTCGGCTACTCTAAACATGGCATATGAAATGCTATAGCTAACATGTATTCAATTTGGAATTGAAAATACAATGCAGTTAGTATGATGCGCCGAGCCCGGTGCATGCAAAATAGATGAATGAATGCAAACATGCTATCATACTGTATGCTAATTGAAATATGCCTTAATCTAACCATCATAAGCTGGTAAATAAAAGGGAGAAAGACGTGGGGTTGGAAGACATACATCACACACACGTACACTTATTACAGTTGTGCCCTCACTCGGAGGGTCCGAATAAAATAATATACAGTCCCAAATGAATAGTACAGTCCAAATAAATAATACAGTCCAAATAATTACAAAAATCCTAATTAATTACCAAATTAACTAAGAAAACAATACACTGACATGCAAGCCAGGGACTGCCTTGACTCTTCTTCAGATGATGGATGATGCATGTCCGGGTCGCCTTTGCACGAAAATCCACTGTGACGCCCCAATTAGCCTCTGTTTTGCAATATATTTTTTTGAAAAGCGTGCCAAACCCCGGAAGACTGCTGATTCTTGATTTGCTGCAACAGAGAGCAGGAAAGGGGCATGACAATGTATTTTCACACATGTATGCGTGACTACTCTTTAGGGAGTGTAGTCCTCGATCCCCGTGCCACCAATCACGCATATCGTTGCATGATGGCCGAGGAGTCGATTTGCATGACTCAATATGGAATGAATGCACACATAAACACAACAAAACCTAAACTCCATCATGGATAATCCGGAGTGTCGGTGACTGGGAATTGAGACACGTTCCGTCACTCGAAGTACGAAACGTCCCTCGTTTCCCGTGCTCGGGCTAACTTCTATCCAAACACAATGCAATATGCATGATATGTATGAAATGCAACTAAGATACAACCTAACATACACAATGCTATGAAATGGCATACACGATGCACGAGGTAACATGGCATAAACAATGTACTAACATACGGCCTAGCATACACAATGCTATGAAATGAAATGGCATACACAATGCACAATGGACTAACATCAACATGAGTGAACCTCAGCCACACTCATATAAGAGGCCATTAGATGAAAATGAGACACTCGAGATGCGTGCACACGTGCACGCAAACCGAGGACCGAACCTAAGGTACAAATGCCACTCTAACAAAGCATGGCAAGGTATGAAACATGATATGCAAACATGCAAATTTCAGTACCAAAATATGATGCAAAACAGCCCCGAAACATGGAAACATGGCACCCGATGCATGAAATGAGACCCGAAACTCGAAACTAGGCGCATGGAATGACTTATAGCTATACAAAGCATGCATTATTTGAACATGAAATGTGAAGAAATATTCAAGGCAGCCTCAAAAAAATCATATTTACAGTTTTAACCAAGGCCAAACAATGAACATAAATAGGGCTAAACTAGCATGCAAAAATGGCCCCGAAAGAGAGGTAATGGAGCAAGTGGAAGCTGCTGGCCCTAAATGGCTAAGATCCCTTCAACAAAGTTGAAGAGGGACTGAAAATGAAGCACTTTACAGTTTACAACCGAGCCTAAAACAGTGAATAAATAAGCTTAAAATACCATGCAAAATAAGGCCTAAAAAGAGGTTTAAACACAAAGTGTAAAAAGGGAGCCTCAAACAGCAAAAGACCCTTGATCAAACATGAATAGGGGGTCAAAATAAGGCCATTTACAGTTCGGACCAGAATCCAAAAATGCAAACACACGTGGGTAACAAATCATGCAAAAATAAGGCCAAAAGAGGGATATAAAGGCAAGTGGAAAATGGAAGCCTCAAACATTGATGAGCCCTTCAAATATGTTGAATAAGGGCTCAAAATAAGCCACTTTACAGTTTATGACAGAGCTCAAAACAGTTTACACATAGGCCAAAAATACTACACACGAAATAGGCATACAAGAGAGGTAAAGAAGCAAGTGCAAAAAGGAAGCCTCAAACAGTGAGAGGCCCTTAAACAAACATGAAAAAGAGCTCAAAAAAATGCTATTCTCAGTTAGGGTCGAAGCCCAAAAGTGTAAGCAAGAATGGCTAAGAAAGCATGCAAAAATGAACTCAAAAGAGGGGAAAAGAGGCTCACCCTTGTAGACCAATCTTTGACAACCTCTTGGCACAAGAAATGGTGCTCCTCAGCTCTGGAAAGTAGCTCCAAGTGGCTGGAATGGAGGTGGTGGTGTGGTGCTAGGTGGTGGTGTAGAAATGGTGTAGGAACTTAAGGGTTTTGAGGGTTAGGATATAGAGAGGGAGAGATACAAGGCAAGAGGCTTGGGGGAAATTTTTGTAACCCTCCAAACAGAGCTGGAGGGTCTGATATATAGACAAAAAGGGGGAGAAAAGGAGGGAAAAATGAGGGGGAAAGATTTCAAGTTTCCCCCCAAAAATGCAGCCCCCCGGATACAAAATCTGGGGGGAAACAGAATGTATATTTGAACTGTACCAGTGGAGGGGATCATGGCCGGCCGGTTATTGGAGTTGCAGGTGGCAGGCCAGCTCTTCCCATGGCCGGCCGACCAAGGGTCAAAAGGCTCAATGAGAATTAAAGGCCGGCCATACCAAAAAAGGAGCCTCTCATGTGTGCACAACACAACCATGTAGTCAAAAACTGGAGAAAGTAAACCAGGAGAGAGAAAATGCCACTTTTAAGAAGGGTTCAAAAGGGTCAACCAGAATTACTGGCCGGCCATGTGATATTGGTGGCCTCCCAGGTGTGTACAACACCAATATGTGGTTTGGGGCAAGAAAAAGTGGCCTTAGGGTGGTCAACATTGGCTTGCAAGTGAGAAAAACGGGCGACGGAGGGCGATGGAGGAATAAAAGTGGTTGTCAGAACAATTACTGGCCTCCCACCCTTCTACGACCTTTCTAACAATGAAATAGAGGTCCCTGCCAAAAATGAACCCAAACCGATGCAAAATGAAGGTTCGGGGGCCGAAACACGCAACCCGAGGCCCCGAAAACTGACTGTTGGGCACCGGAAGTGGTGTTCGACCACGAAGTTGGTTCCTCGAGCCACAGTGTCCCTCAAAAGGGAGCAAATAAGATGTATGCCAAAAACCGGAGTGAACGGAGGTGGTTAAGCGGTCCCGAACTGAGGCACACGGCCAACGGCTCCGAAAAACCGAAAACCAGACTCCAAACGGGCAAAATGGCCTACGACCACGAAACGTAGCCTACGGCCATTGAGAGATGATCTATGAGACCTCTCCCTCCCTTCAGGAAGAGAAAACAAAGAAAACAGAGCCTGGTTCGCAAACCGAGGCAAAGCGAGAAAGAGTCCGGAAGTCCGGAGGCAAGGCTCGCAGCCAAGACTCTAAACTCTCTGAACGAGCACGATATGCAACATCACCAAGCGCTCTATCGGTGACGTCTGAGTCTTAAGGTCGGTCAAAAATGGAGTGTCTACATTTGCCCCTCTTTGACAGAACTCGAAAGTCATAAGTGACGGGAGTGAATGTCAAAGCCCAGAGACGACCCATTTCTGACAAGGCCGAAGACTTAGACAAACAGGCAAGATAAACAGAGATGCGCCCGCAGGCATGCCCGCAGGCATGGGGCAAGATGCAAAATGATATGCACAAAGCCGGACGTAGCTCATGATCATGCAAATGTAGCAAGCTGTAATGAGGCAAGTATTCGCAAATAGATGCAACAGTTTTAAGTAAGAATGCACAGCAACAACTACATTTCATGCAGTTAGGAATGCAGAGAATTATTCAATTCTCGTCGCGTCTCACACGGAGAAGATACGATACTTGCGCGATTCGTCTGGTCGCACTAGCTTCAAATGAACTGTACATACAATATCGTGCCTGAAAAATAAAGAAACTCAACGAGCACAACACATCTAACAACATATGTTCAATGTGATATCGAATACAGACAATCGCGGTGTTGATGGAAAAGCGCATTGCAATGTGGGAAGGAACGTGCGTGACAACGCGAGTTTAAGCATGGAGGCTCGGTGATATCAAAGAGACGTGCATGAAAATGCAAGCATGTGCATGAGAATGCAAATTATGTGCATGATAATGCAGAACAAGCGTAAACCAGGATGTATGTTTGTCACAAAACAGCGAGCAAGGAAATGTGCGTTTCGGCGAGGGTGACTCGATTGCGGTCTCCGGTTCACCTCCCGGAGAGGTTACAACATGTTCAAAAGGATATACCTCACTTTCGATGAGTAAACGATGAGACATGCATCGGAAGTTGAAGCTGAAGTTCCGGCGGTGCGATTTCGCGACAGAAAGTGCACTTCTCTTGTACTTTTTCAGGTCTCGGGGACTCCAATCCTCCCCAAAATTTGCAGGGACCTTGGGGGGCATGTGGGGAACACCGTTGGCCACCTTTATTGGGAGAGGGAGGCCACCGGCTAGTTTTTGAAAAGTGATTGGCCGGCCTGCCAGAAAAAGTGGCCTGCCGGCCACTTTGCCAAATCCGGGGGCAATTTTGTCTTTTCAGCCTCTTTTCTTTAAATACACTTATCCAAACACTTTGTGCTCACAAGTGCAGCTCCGAAATCCTCTTCTCTAGCTTCCCAAACCATTTTCTCCCTCAGATCTGTGCTCTATACGCGTTTTCCAACGTCCTACGCAAGTTGTTTTCGCGAAATCTTTCAGTTCTAAGCACTTTGAACTGATTAAATTTTGGTTTCGGGACTTCTTTTCTCATTTTCACCACTTTAGGTGAGTTTGTCTCAATATTTGGAAGATTTTCTCGGGAGTTGACTTTTGTTGACTTTTTCATTTCCCGAGAGTTGACTTTTGTTGACTTTTTTCAATTTTGGCTCATTTTTGCTCATTTTTGCCCCTTTTGCAGATTTCTTGAAATGGCGGGTCAATTTCCCCACGGCGGAGGTTCTCCAAGCGCCGGAGGCGAGCCTGACATCATGTCTTTGCCTCCGAGGGTTCCCCCCTTCATCCCCGAGAGGTATGACCCACCAGTACACGTTCTCCCGCGGGCTGTTTTCCATCATTTCACCGATTTTGACGAGCAAGCACCCGGGGATCTCCTTCTGCGGGAGCCAGAGTATCATCTCTCCCATGAGGCACGAGAGGTATTTACTTCGTTCTTACCTTTTCTGTAACGTAT
This sequence comes from Camellia sinensis, assembly GCF_055761805.1. Classification (NCBI taxonomy): domain Eukaryota; kingdom Viridiplantae; phylum Streptophyta; class Magnoliopsida; order Ericales; family Theaceae; genus Camellia; species Camellia sinensis. The sequence continues at coordinate 23,480,433 of NC_138964.1, read as the reverse complement.
TATGAATTCTTCTTGCATTCTGTTTGCACTCTGAACACACGGTCCAATCACTTGAATTCCTGAACACTCAGTCCATAAATTGATTGTGAACACACGGCACACATCGGTTGAGGGTTGAACACGCAGCCCAACACATTGATTTTCTGAACACACAGCCCAAATTGAAGGTGAATACACAGCACACATTGATTGAGATTTGAACACGCAGCCCAAAACACCGATTTTCTGAACATACAGCCCAAATTGAAGGTGAACACACAGCACACACTAATTGAGAGTTGAACACGCAACCCAAAACATTGATTCTCTGAACACACAGCCCAAATTGAAGGTGAACACGTAGTACACACTGATTGAGAGTTGAACACGCAGCCCAAAACATTGATTCTCTGAACACACAGCCCAAATTGAAGGTGAACACGCAGCCCAAAACGTTGATTCTCTGAACACACAGCCCAAATTGAAGGTGAACACGTAGCACACACTGATTGAGAGTTGAACACGCAGCCCAAAACATTGATTCTCTGAACACACAGCCCAAATTGAAGGTGAACACGCAGCACACACTGATTGAGAGTTGAACACACAGCCCAAAACGTTGATTCTCTGAACACACAGCCCAAACTGAAGGTGAACACGCAGCACACACTGATTGAGGGTTGAACACGCAGCCCAAATTGAAGGTGAACACACAGCACACACTGATTGGGATTTGAACACGCAGCCCAAAACACCAATTTTCTGATCACACAGCCCAAATTGGAGGTGAACACGCAGCACACACTGATTGAGAGTTGAACACGCAGCCCAAAACATTGATTCTCTGAACACACAGCCCAAATTGGAAGTGAACATGCAGCACACACTGATTGAGAGTTGAACACGCAGCCCAAAACATTGATTCTCTGAACAGACAGCCCAAATTGAAGGTGAACACACGGCACAGACTGATTGAGAGTTGAACACGCAGCCCAAAACATTGATTATCTGAACACACAGCCCAAATTGAAGGTGCACACATGGCACACACTGATTGTGAGTTGAACACGCAGCCCAAAACGTTGATTCTCTGAACACACAGCCCAAATTGAAGGTGAACACGCAGCACACACTGATTGAGAGTTGAACACGCAGCCCAACTTACTTTACTTTGCACGCGGCCTATTCGTTTTATTTGCACGCAGCTTATTCATTTTATGCTGAAACATGTATTCATCCTGAATGCAGATGACTTCTCGCACTGTGCGGGGGTATGGCTCTACCGCGGCGAGAGACTGGTATGCCGAGCTCCCGGAGGCTGTTCGGGATTTGGTTGACTTAGCGGGGTTTGGGCCCTTCTGTACTGGGCTATCTCGTTGTCCTGCCAGAAGGACGCTGATGGCCGCCTTGGTGGAGAGATGGTGGGACACCACCAACTCCTTCCATTTTTCTGCCACGGGGGACTTGACTATGACCCCGTTTGACTTTGCTGTGCTGACTGGCCTTAACGTGGGAGGTTGGCCTATCCCTTACGACGAGGACATGGGCCCGTAGGAGGCTGCTTGGATATATCTGTTAGGGGTTCGCCCGCCTGTTGACAGAGCTTCAGGGAGAGTCCGATACACCTGGTTCTCTTCCCATTTCCAACGGGTGGAGATAGAGCCCAGGACTCCTGAGGAGGCAGCACAGTATGCCCGCAGCTTTCTGATGTTCCTCTTCGAGACCACTTTGTTTGCCGACAGGGGGAACACTGTTGGGCTTTTCTTGTTGAGTGCCTTGGTGGACCTGTCACAGGTCAGACGGTATGACTGGGGCGGCGCTGGCTTGGCTACCCTTTATTGCTACATGAGCGCGACCTCCCGCGGACGGGGGGACTTACTTGGCGGCTATTGGAGAGCCTGGGAGGTACTTTCTGCCCTTTTGATTTACATTTCTGCTCCTCATTACCTGCACATCGCACACACGGCGCACTTTATACTCTGTATCGTGCATTTTGCCCTCAGCACTTCGTATTCTGCTTTGTTTTCTACAGTTGTGGGTCTATGTATATTTCCCGACATTGGCCCCGGAGTTGGTGGTAGCGGGACCTCTCGTGACCCCGTACTCACTTGTATTTGAAGGCCAGCACCGGCCAAGACCTCAGGAGTCTCTCCTTTACCTGCGACAGTATTTCGACACGGTGCGCTTGTCGGAGGTACTTCAGAACTTTCAGTTCTTTCTGTTTTCATCTTTGATTTGTCTTGTACATCTTCGATTTCTGTTTGGTTTATGCGCCTGTTATCCGCAGATTACATGGCAGCCCTGGGCGCCTTTAGGTGAAGGTCTCCGATTCCAGTTTGCCGGAGGGTGGGGTGCCTCCCAGTATAGGCTCCTGTTCGAAGGGCCGGTTGGTAGGGCCTGGTTTTTGGGGGACCGCTTCTTGCGTCAGGTCTGGGGGTACACTTCTCAGGACCCTCCCTCAGCACCCCCTGTCGATATGCGGATTGCTGATATGCTCTTTTCCCGGGATGTTGTTAATGCTATGCTGGGTACTGATGCTTTGCTACACCTTGAGGAGGGGGATTACGCTACTTACTATCACGTATACTTGATGCCTCCGTTGACGGGAGTTCGTACTCCGACGATGAGGTCTGCTGGCATGCCATCTTCGAGCCAGGCCCGGGCTCGGGCTGCAGACGCCCCTTCCACCAGCAGGGCTGGTACATCTAGAGGTGGGGGTGGATCGGTTTTCCCGATTCCTCCGACTTATCGTCACCCTGGGTGGCCAGATATGCCAACCAAGCTGATGGGGTGGCAGTATGGGACTACATCTCCGATTCCGATCCTGATAGAGCCTCCGATGCCCGGTCATCGATATGTCAGAGACCCCGACTCACCACCGGTATGTTTTATGGCTTTGATTCATTACTCAGATACTTGGACTTTCATTCCTTTACTGATGCCCTTGCTTTTGCATCTGCAGCCCCCTGTTGAGTATATGGATCAGGTGCTCGAGATGGTAACCTCACTTGAGGGGATGGTCCTGCGGAGGGAGGCACAGTTATCTATCATGGGCTTTCAGGTACCCTTTAGTTTTCTGGCATTTATCATACTTCTGATGATATGTTGATTTCTACTGCATTGATAGGCTACTTGTGTAGAGCACATCTGACACACACCTCACTTATACACTGTGTTTATATGTACCCACTTCATGTAGTTTTTCTTGTGTCTGCATCTGATGTACATATTTGGACTGATGTATTTAAATTGAACTCTTTATTCTCAGATGCCCCCGGTATATGCTCAGCCGTAGGCCCAGCCACCTGGGCCTTCTTGGGGAGGTGGGCCATCTGGGCCTTTCCGGGGAGCTGGGCCATCCAGGCCTTTCCGAGGAGCTGGGCCATCCAGGCCTTTTTGAGGGGAGGGGTCGTCTCGTAGACGCAGAGCACACATTGTAGAGGAGGAGCTTGGTGAGATGAAGAGGAGGAGGCTGCAGACCGTCAGTCGGAGACATCTGCTGACAGAGAGGACGGCTCTAGTCTTGGTTCCGGGAGTGGAGGCGAAGCTGAGGGGGATCCCGAGGATGACAACTCCGATTCAGATGATGGTGATGGCGATGGTGGCGGAGAGTCTATTCCGCAGAAGAGGACGAAGAGGGCCTCTTATTACTGCTCTTGAGAGCACAGATGCGGCTGTTTCCTGTTTTATTTATCTTTTTTCTAATAGTTGTAGCACATTGTACATTATCGGGCAGTTTTATTCTTTGTAAAACTTGTGCCTTAATCTGTAAAATATTGTAACAAGTGAGGCATGATGGAATGAAACAACTTTTGAAAAAAGTGTTGTATTTTAAACTCTTAGCATCATATCACATCATTTTGCACCATAATGAGATTGAATGGAAATGTGCATTGTGCATTTTGCCCAGTCAGGTAGTGAACCGACGGAACAACTTAACTTTCTAAGATATAACAAAACCTTAGCAAGTTTACAACTCGATAAGCAAAACACAATAGTGTTGACAACTCAATAAACAAGACTTAAACAAAAATTGCTTAAACAAAAAGTAACAACTCAAAAACACGAAACGCGACAGCTCGACGAACAACTCGATAAGCAAAACGACAACTCGATAAGCAAAACAACAACTCGATAAACAAAACTTAACAAAACAAAGTGTACTTCGGACGATCTGGGCAATGGAACGCGTCCGAAACAGAGGGAAATAGAGGCCTTTGACACACCCGTTGCATGGGAATGCTTGAAGCTTTTTCTCGGAGGGTAAAACAGGGCCAAAGACACACATTGGAGCATGGCCGGCTACTTTTGGGGGCCGGCCAGCCAGACTTATTGCAGAGGGGAGGCCGCCGGCCGAGTTTTGAAAAAAGAAATGGCCGGCTTGCCAGAAAAGGTGGCTGGCTGGCCACTCAGCTCAGCAACCACCCAAATTTTGACACTTGTCCCCCGAATAGTGTTTTTTCCTCTTTAAAAGCCTTAGCTCTGTGTTTTGACTCAATTCCTCTTAGTTTTGCACAAAAATGGAGGCGTTTCTCGTTGAAAATCTCACAGCTTGGATCGCTTCTCTGGATGGTTCGGAAAAGTTAAACTTTCGGGGTTTTGGCTTGAATGCACTATTCACGCTGAGCCACACTCCGCTACATCTCCCTTTCCTCCATGCCGTGGCGAGGTTTTGGAACCCGGTGACGCATGCCTTTAGCTTCGGCGGGCAAGAGGTATGTCTAACTTTTGAAGATTTTCAAGTTTTGATGGAATCTACATGTCATGAAGAGGTCTTGCCCCAGTTCCGCTTTGGCCATGCCCAAGCTTTAGGGCGGATGTGTGGACTCACCGCGCATGACGCTCGGTCTCTGATTTGTAATGGGGAACTGGATATCCTCGGTTTGATTCATCGCTTTTCTGACGCTGGTGACCGCAGCAACCGTTATTGGCAAGGTTTCTGGCAACACGCCCTTTGCTTGTGCTTGCTGTCTCACTTTCTGCTTTCCCCGGGCTTTGGCAAATGTAGCATTCGTCTGATTGAAGTTGCTCAAGGCTTGAAAGAAGGAAAGAGCTGCATCGCCATGACCTTGGCCTAGACGCTGATGGGCTTGGATGCTATCTATTGCCGGGAGACGACTAGATTTGCTGGGAGTCCACTGCTGCTGCAGGTAATGTTTCCCACCCAATCTTACATATGTATTTGCTCACATCACTCGGCCCTCAGGCTCGGTTTTTTCTCACAAAAACCCTTTTCTCACTTTTCTCTCACCGTACATCTCTCTATTCTTTATTCTTTCATTTTTCATCCCTCCCCCAGGTATAGTTGATGGACAAATTGCAGGTTGTGGACTCTTGCCCAGCCTACTCAGCTCGAGGCTATTTCCTTCGACAGCGCCTACTGGATGCTCCTGATGAAAGGTGGTGGTTTGACTGGATGTACAATTTGTCTGCAGATCACATTACTTGGCGTTGTCCTTGGCTCAATCTCCCGGCAATGAGCTATAGCATGTCCCGGCTGATCGGGATCCAGTTGATTGGTCTGACCCACTGCGTGTTCTACTTTCCGTTCCGGTTCCTGTGCCAGTTCGGTCATGATCAGATTTGCCCGCCAGAGGAGATTGAGTACCCGGCTGCTTTCCCGGTTCGAGGTGCACAGCTTGCCCGATATGTCACAACATGGAGGACTAGAGAGCTCCTGGCTCCTGCTCCCACTTTCAGTTGCACTTTGTCTGACGAGTGCTTGGATTGGCTCAACGAGGAGGCACAGGTTGGGCCTATCTTGGCGTCAGAGGCTTCGACCAGGGATACTTGACTTGACTATGCCCCGGATTTATTGCTTTATTAGTACTTTCAAGTTTTCTTTATGAATGTAATAAAAAGCAACTTCGATTGTATGCAAGAGCAGGAGAACTCTGTTTTAAAATCAATGAAATCGAAGGTTGTGGTACTGAAAATTTTTCGTTTTTGTCCAAAAATGGTCTTAGTTGTAAAGAGATTAATTTGAACAAAGTCAACTTTTATTAAAACTTTTCAAAACCATTTTCGATATGGATCAGAATTGGACACGCCTAAGATCTGTCACTGAGATGCACAACCCCAGATCCCTGCAACTGGAAAGTTGCCCCTAGTCTGAAGAGTACCGCGGCACTGTATGGCAACGGAAAGTTGCCCCTAGTCTGAATAGCACTGCACCGGAGATCGCGATAAATGATGATGGATAAAGATGACTGAGATGGTCAAAATGGACAAAGTTGATCAGGGAAAAGTTTATGGCTGAACTTCAAGGTGAAGTTGCCTATGTATCCCAAAGATGAGAATCAAGCCTTACGTAGTTCAGGCTTAGGTTCACTCGGGTATTTTCACTCTCCTTTTACGCTCTAACTTTTGCCAAGGTCGCCTTTTGCGAGTTTTCAACCTTGCGAGCTCAGTTTTTATATTTTTCAATTTTTTGTGCTCTAACTTTTGCCTAGGTCACCCTTTCGGGTTTTCGGCCTAGCGAGCCTCTCAGGGGTAATATTTCTTCAACTTGTCCATGTTGATCGGTTGGGAGAACTCTAGGCCATCTAGATCCATCAGAACCACAGCTCCACCTGACCAAATAGCTTTGATGATGTAGGGACCAGTCCAATTGGGTTTGAACTTGCCCCTTGGGTCGTGGATGGGAGCTCGGTTGTCCTTGAGCACCAAATCTCCTTCCTTTAGATTCCTGGACTTAACTTTCTTGTTGAAAGCCCAGGCAATTCTGCGCTGATAGCCTTGAACATGGTACAGTGCTTTCAGTCTTCTCTCGTCAAAAAGCATGAGTTCCTCAAATCTGCTCTGCTGCCAATCTACTTCGGCTATTTGACACTCAGCCAATACACGTAATGACGGAACCTCAATCTCGATAGGTAGAACGGCCTCCATCCCATAAACCAATGAATACGGAGTCGCTCCGGTAGAAGTTCTGATTGAAGTCCTGTAGCCCCACAGAGCAAACGGCAGCTTATCTGGCCAATCCCGGTAGGTTTTCACCATCTTCTGCAGTATGTGTTTGATATTCTTGTTGGCGGCCTCGACCGCTCCGTTGGTTTGCGGCCGATATGTAGATGACTTATGGAAAGCCACGTTGTATTTCTCCAACAAGTCAATCACTTCCTTCTTAAAGTGGGAACCATTATCTGAAACGACCTCGTTCAGGACCCCATAGCAACAAATGATGTTGTTTCTGATAAACTTTGCAACATGTGACGCCTTCAATACCGCATACGATTGGGCCTCGACCCACTTCGTGAAATAATCTATCGCAACCAGGATGAACTCATGCCCATTCGACCCCTTTGGAGTGACAGCCCCGATCACATCGATTCCCCAAACTGAAAATGGCCATGGCGAAGTCATGTTGTACAGCTTCGACGGCGGGATATTCATGTAGTTTGCATGAATCTGACACTTGTGGCATCGCCGAACAAAACCGATACAATCCTTCTCCATGGTGGACCAGTAGTAACCCTGTCTGAGGATCTTTCGTGCTAGCATTACTCCGTTCATATGCGCACCGCATTCTCCTCCATGGATGGCCACCATCAGGCGCTTCGATTCCTCGGCTTCAACACACAGCTTATGCATTCCCAGATGACCTCTCTTATACAGCTTACCCCCACAGATGATGAACTGAACGGCCATTCTTCTGATTGCCCTTTTATCCTTGGCATTTACCCCTGGCGGGTACGCTTTCTTTTCCAAGAAATTCCAAATGTCATAATACCAGGGGTTTTCGTCCTGAACCTCATCTATAGTAGCGATCGACTCATAGGCTAGCGCAAATTTCTGGTCAATGACGACTGGACGCATCCGGATTCCAAACGGGATGTCTATCATGGAAGATAGAGTTGCTAAAGAATCTGCGAACCTGTTGTTCTCTCTTGGAAGATGAGCAAAGTTTAGCTTTTCAAACCGAGGGATTAACAAGTCCAAGGTCTGGTGGTACATTATCATCTTTTCTTCTTTGACTTTCCAGTCTCCTTTTGCTTGAGACACAACAAGGTTCGAGTCACCGATGACGTCCAACTGTCTTGCCCCTAATTCCAGGGCCGCTTCTAGATCGGCAATGCATGCCTCATATTCTGCTTCGTTGTTCGAGACTTTGAACCGGAGTTTGAAGGCTAGAGGGATACGGGAATTGTCGGGTGCTATCAGCAACACTCCTATCCCATACCCGTATTGATTTGACGCTCCGTCAAAGTACATCGTCCAATACTCGTCGTCGATGTACAAAATGGCTTCATCTGGGAATAAGTACTCGACTGTTTCACCCCCTTCGACTGGATGATCGGCTAAGAATTCTGCTACTTCTCTTCCCTTGACTGACTTGCGTGTCACATATTTCAGATCGAATTCGGAGAGCAACAGCAGCCAACGAGCTAGCCTACCCGTAAGTGCCAGTTTCTCGAAAAGATATTTGATGGGATCCAATCGTGAAACCAACATTACGGAGTGTGCTAACAAGTAGTGCCGCAGCTTCCTGGTAGCCCATACCAAAGCTAAGCAAGCCTTCTCTAGCGGAGTGTAGCAGGTCTCGTAATCCAACATCTTCTTGCTCAGACAGTAGATGGCCCTCTCCACCTTATCCTCTGATTCTTGTGCGAGCATGCAGCCCATTGTAGTCTAGTCACTAAAAGGTACAATATCAACGGTTTCCCCGGCTCTGGTGGCGACAACACGGGCGGGTTCTGTAAATACTCCTTGATCTGTTCGAAAGCAGCTTGGCATCGGCCGTCTCATTGGAATTTCTTGCCTTTCTTTAGGAGACCAAAAAGTGGTTCACAAGTCAAGGTCAATTTTGAGATAAACTGTCTTATGAATTGCACTTTACCCACAAAGCCTCGCACCTCCTTTTTAGTCCTTGGTGGTGGCATTTCTAAGATGGCCTTGATTTTTGAAGGGTTGACCTCGATGCCGCTTTGTGTAATCAAAAATCCCAGCATTTTCCCACTGTAACACCGAACGTACACTTCTGAGGATTTAGCCGCAACCGAAATTCTCTGATCCTTTGAAAGAACTTTTGCAAGGTGGTGCAGTGGCCTTCTCTTTCTTTGGACTTGACAATCATGTCGTCCACGTACACCTCAACCTCTTTGTGGATCATGTCGTGCAATATTGTGGTTGCGGCCCGTTGATAAGTAACTCCGGCATTCTTCAACCCAAACGGCATTACTCTGTAGCAATATGTTCCCCACGGGGTGGTGAATGCAGTCTTTTCTCTGTCTTCCGGTGCCATTACTATCTGATTGTACCCTGAGAAGCCATCCATGAATGAGAGCAAAGCATGCCCTGCTGTGAAGTCCACCAACTCATCAATATGCGGCAAGGGGAAGTCGTCCTTCGGACTAGCTTTGTTCAAATCCCTGAAATCCACGTACACCCGGATCCTGCCATCCTTCTTCGGCACTGGAACGATGTTGGCCAACCAAGTCGGGTATTCAGATATCAGCAGGAAGCCCGCATCGATTTGCTTGGTGACCTCTTCCTTAATCTTGAGAGCCCAGTCCGGGCGGTTCCTTCTGAGTTTCTGCTTGACAGGTCGGGCCTCGAGGTCAAGGAGGATCCGGTGCTGTACAATCTCAGGATCGATCCCAGGCATGTCTTCGTAGGACCACGCAAAAACATCTTTGAAATCTTTTAGTAAAGCGACTAAGCGCTCGCGTTTCTCCGAAGACAACGTGGACCCGATCTGGACCAGCCGCGGGTCCTCCTCAGTACCAATATTCACGGTAATGATTTCATCCGTTAAGGGTTTGACAAATCTCTCCTGCTCCTGCTCAATTAAACGTTGCAAAACCGGAGGAATTTCCTCCTCGTCATTTTCATCAAAATTTTGAAAGTCTGAGTTTATGCAATAAATTAAGGGCACAGAAAAGTACTCAGAAACCACAGTTACTTGATTCTCATTAAGCACATCCAAATCGTCCGAGTTCTCGGTTACAACAGACTCAAATGAGAAAGAAAAAGATGACCTGGATATAACTGTGGCATCTGGGTTATCATCCCCAGGATTACCAGACTCAGACTCAGTCGAGCTAGAACCTAATTCCGACTCACAAGATTCGGTGGAATCAGATTCTGGCTCACTACCTGACCCGGTGCTGTTGGACAAAAATCCCTCCTCGTACTGCCAAGTGAGAAAGGGTGCGATCGATGCATCCAATATAGTTGCTGGTAGGCCCGTAGCCGTTTCATCCCCAATCATGGAAACCGAGGAGTTATCCCCCAAGCACCTTTAGTCGATTGAAGGATCTGAAAATAGACATGCCAGTGCTACCCCCATCTCAATTTCAACGCCTTCGGAATCCACCGCCTTACACTGCCCAATCTCAACTGATGGGTCTGTCTGCTCTTCGGCAACGTCATCCCCGGGTAGTTGCAAGTCGAAGAAGATCTCGAAACCTGGCACGCACTTCTTCTTCGCGTTTAGCCATGGCTCTGGGAAGCCGCAAAATGGAAAGTCTTCCCCCTCCCGAACGAAGCGTCCGTTTAGGGTACCCCGAATAGGCCGATGCATTAATTCAAAAGGCTTCCCCGCCTTCTTTGCTCTGGCTCTCCCAGCTATCTGTTTACCCTTCCTCACCCAGTCCTTTTTGGTGGGCAGATAACCCAGGCCAATGGTATGAGGGTTGTGTGGCACTTCGGCCAATGCTGCGACGCCCTTCCGGCCGCTCTTTCCCAATCCCATCCCGGGGATATGTTGAAGCTTGTTCATGAGGTATACCGATTGAGCACTGACGTACACCCCCTCATTTACAACCATAATATTCTGCACCACTCGAGCCTCAGCCAAAGTGAACCCTGATAAGAACACATCCTCAGTGTCATGCTCGATTTCCAAGACTGGTGTGGACACTTCTGGCGGCGGATGGATTGATGAATTCCCGAAGACAATAGCCACCCCTTTCCCGTGAGGGTACTTCAACATCTGATGTAAAGTGGAAGAGACTGCCTTGACCTGGTGCAACCACGGTCGCCCCAAAAGTAGGTTGAAGGTTGCGGGAACGTCCAAGACATGGAATTGAATGCTGTGTTGTCCGAGACTAACCTGGGTCTGAACTTTGATAGTCCCCATCACTTCCCTGCTAGTATTATCATATGCTCTGATCACCTGAGTAGTTGGCACGAAGTCCGCGGGCTTCAACCCGATTGCATACGCTGTTCTGGCTGGGCAGACATTGATGGTGGACCCGGTATCAACAAGTACCACCGGTATCCACTTGTCTCTACATTCCACGGAAATGTAGAGGGGTTTGTTGTGATTTGTGCCCTCAGGCGGTAGTTCTTTGTCTGAAAAGGTTAACGCCGGGGAACCTCCTCCCGGAAAAACCAGCCCAACCAGCTGTTCTGGTGTAGTATCTATAGAGAGTTTGGACTTGTCCATGGCAGATAAGACAGCCTGTCTATGTACTCGCGACGCCATAAGCAGTCCCCAGATGGAGATGCCTGCTTGTATCTTCTTTAGCTGTTTCAGTACAGCTTCCTCTTCGATCTGCTTCTCTTTCTGTCTTTCGTCTTCTTTGTCCTTCCCAGTTGCCTCGGGTTGGTCTAGGTGCAGGGGCTTGAAGTACCGGCCGCTTCTTGTCATGTGATCAACCTCATCGAGGTACTAGGTGTCATCTGGTTGATTGCTTCCCCAGTCTTCGTCTGTGTGGGCAAGACATAAGTCATCGTCTTCCCACCACATTCCGTTGGTATTCAAAAGGCACCTGTCTGGCTCGGACATGTTTGTACTCATAGCACTTTCAGCCTGCATGCTCACAGCATCCTCTGTTCTTGTGCGCGCGGCACTTTTGATCCCCTCATGGATTTTGGCTTTCCCGGTTCTCTCAGAACCTTGTTGTTCTACCTGCGTCAGTGCAGTTTGTTGTTCAACTTTCCCTGCATTCACAATGCTTCTGTCCTGACCGAAATTCTTTGTACCGGCGCTTTCCGGCAATGTAACCTGACTTCCGGCCCTTCCGGCCATAGCTGATACTCTCGCCCCTGCCGGGCCCTGTTCCGGTTGGGATTCTTCCACCACATCTGGTTGATCATCCAGCCATCTAGTGGCCTCTGCCGATTCCTCATAGTCAAACCAGTTGACTGCCGCGCCCCTTGATTCTTGGTCATCGAAAAATTGCAGGTTGGCAAAGTCCTCCTCCACAGCTGTCAGATCATTTGCCCCTTGCTCAAATCCATCCCCCTGGATCACACACAGCTCTTCCTTCTCTGGCAATTCTATACCCAGTCCAATCTGGCTTGTTGACAAGATGTACTCACTTGGATCATACACTTCCCCAGCAAAACTCTGCTCAATCCCAGACTCAACAATCCCATTCTTTCCTAAAGTCTGCCCTGCTCCATCTTCGATGGTCGCCACCGTCGGCTCTGGTTGGGTTGTGGAGATGTCCAACATGCACAAGAAGTCAGTGCAGTCGGGAAGGAGCACCTCCGGCTTAGGTAGATGAGTAAGAGTAATATAGATGCTAGGATCGTAAGACACAACCCCAATCTGGATAAGATTGACTCTTTTGGGAGGTGGAGCTTGGTTGTGTGTAGGGAGGGGGTTGGTTGTGACGTTGGGTTTTTCTGGCGGCAAAATCACATTTTTGTCAACGAGGTCTTGAATCTCGTGACGCAGCCTGAAACATTGGTCAGTATCATGACCGTGCTGCTGGTGATATGCACAGTACTTGGCTGGGTTGTGAGAGGGAGGGAGTAGATTCGGCAATGGCCTCGGCTCTAGGGGTTTTAGATGCCCCTTTCTGATCATGACCCGCAGAGCCTTAGACAAAGGCATGTATAGTGGGGTGAAGGTTCTTTGGCCTCTGGGCTGGTATTTAGTGGTCTGGGTATTACTTCCGGATGCACCGGAGAAGGGTGTGGCCGCCATGGGCCTTGGAAGGGGAGGGGGAATGGTGGCGACCATGCTGACCTCCGAAGTTCTTGCGGTTGCAGCGCTACTCGGGCCTGCGTTATTGTTGCGGTTAAATGTTCTCCGGGGTTGCTCCCTGTCCTGGTCAATCAGACCTTGCTTCATCGCATCCTCGATTTGTACCCCCATCTCATGTAGATCCGAAAAAGTGGGGAAGGGGAGTACAATCATTTTCTGCATCAATTTTGGTTGGAGATTGCGCACAATCATCCTGATTTGGTCCTTATCAGTGGGCCTCAAAGTCATCATCGATGCCTTCGCCCTCCACCAAGTTACGAAATCTGAGAAAGTTTCTTTGGGCTCTTGCCTTGTCGTTTCGAGATCACGAGTTGTAATCTCGATCTGGGTATTGTACGAGTACTGTGCGACAAAGGCCTCAGCCATTTCATCCCAACTTCTCTTTACCTCATCTTCTAACTTCGCGTACCAGATAGCGGCCACACCCGACAGGGTTCGACCGAACAACGAAAGCTTTTGTGGTCGGGTTAGGCCCATTGGCTGCAGTATATCTGAGAATAACCGGAGGTAGACCATGGGATCTCCGGATCCGTCGAAACGATCAATCTGCGGCATCTTGAATCTATCTAGCAAAGTTACGGCCACATCGGTATATTCGTCCTCGATATCCGAAATAGCCTTTACCCCTTGTGATTTCTTGAAAAGCTTCTCGAGCTTGCTCAGTTTCAGAGCTGTATGGTCTATTTCGAACTCGAAAGGAGAGTCCGGGTGGTTGGGTGTATGGGTTTTGGACAGTTGAGGCGGAAGCGGGGGCGGAGCTGGCCCCGTTGGAAGGTCCGTGTCCTCTTGGATGTTCTGGATATTGGGTAAGGTGTTCTGGGTGTTTGGCAGAGCATTCTGGACAGTAGGTGCTTGCTCGGGTAACGGGACCCCTGGTGGAGGAGGAACTTGATGTGAGGCCGATGCTGCATTTTGCTGTTGCAGTCTAGTGATTAGCTCGGCCTGCTAAGCCATGACTGTGGCCTGTTGTCTAGAGAACTCTTCTTGGCGGGCGGCGTCCTCCTGTATTTGTTTCATGCTCTCTTGGAGCTGGCGCATCATTTCCTTTATTCTGGCTACACTCTGTTGATCCTGCTGACTGACGGGTATGTGTATTTCTATGGCAGAAACTAAAACCTCAGCCCGACTGTTCACTGCTAGAGTAGACCACTGTTCTGGTAACCTCTGCTCAGACACACTGCGTCTTCTTGGCCTCCTTCTGACAATTGGGGGTAGAGAATGAAACACTGGCTGTCCGTCAACCAGATCCTCAGATCGATTGAGCCGGTGACCTCTTGTCCAAAGTGCTTGGGGAATATCTACTGGGTCGGAAGCAATTGTGCTAAAACTGCCCTAGTAAAAAGATAAATAAAGCAATACGGAGATAAATAAATAGATAAACGGACAGCATAACAGCTTAAAGTAAATGCATGACACACAGCCGGGCATAACAACACACGGTCGATAAGCTGAATACACACTGTCCTCAATCACTGATCATTATCCCTGAATCACTGCCCCCAAAACTGAATCTCTGATACCCGCAGATAACTGATTCTCAAATACTGACTGATGCCCGCAGGTCTGATGCCCCAAACTCATAAACCGATACATGCATTCCCTGTAGAGACACGCTCTGACAGCACATAACAGATAATTGAGAGCCAAAACACCCCTATGTTGGGGTATGGTTTTCCCTATCCTATTTTGTTAGGAGCTAGGGTTTCACTACACACGCAGCGGCTTCAAACAACCTATATTGGGTAAGTAACCTGTCCTAGTTTGGAATGGTCACTATGGATCCGAATATGCACTAGGTCGAATGGTCAAAAAGGGTGCCCCGGTAAAACCGGGGTTTGTGTTCCCATACTGGCAGAGCCCACAACCGGTCAGCCTTATGGTCATGCCTTGACAAGACAAGCCTCCGGCAAACCGTTCAGGAATAGCAGATGGCAAACACGGTGCCCTAGGCGCACCAATGTAAATGCAATGCAAAGAAACACACAAGTGTAGTCAAAACGAGATATCATGAGTTCGAGTCAAGTTCTCTAAATCCCCAGCAGAGTCGCCATAAACTGTAGACGTCCCTGAATGCCCCGGGGAGGAACAAGTCCCCCGTTCCGTTCGATATTGGGCTCACTACAGTTCAAGACTCAAATGTCACGGTTCTTAATATGAACCAAAGAGTCCAAATCCGGCAAATCGTTTTGAGAAAACAGATTTTTAGAAAAGAAGTGCCAAACATGGACTGCTTTTCCAGATACAGAGCCGCCACCTAAATATTTTATTTTGGGAAATTTAGGAAACCCTGACTCGTTGCCTAAGGCCACGTGTCCGTCATCACCAAAGTTGCCTCGGCTTGGGAATTTGGGTACGATTGGGGAAGGTCACTTCGTGAGCACCCCCGCTCGCCCGATCAAAGATCGGCCTCTACTAACCATGATATCTATTTTTGAAAAACATTGTGTGTTCTTATTCCGGTTATTAGCCTAGATTTACTATGTGATGCGCACAGCATACAAGTATAGACTGGATCGCCTAAATTGGAACAAAACATTTCATGTTTGTTTTTGAAAGATGGTTTGATGGTGCTACCCGCAAGTAGGCTAAGACGTGGATTTGCCACCCTCAGGTGGGCTTAGAAAACATGATTTTGCCACTATCTAGTGGGCTTAAAACATACATTTGATGAATTGTTCCAATCCAAATAACCCAACCTTCACCCACAGACATTCAGGCAGTCATATCACATAAGCAAATAGCCTCATGGTAAGCATGCTATCATGGCAGTCACTCACATACATGCAAGGATGCTAAAGCATAAAACTCACCGAGTACTCCAAGCCAAAACAGAAGCTAATTAGAAATCCATGCATGATCCTAAATATGCTGAAATGCCTAATGCAACACATGCAAGAATGCAACTATAGCAGGTTCGGCTATTCTAAACATGCCATATGAAATGCTACAGCTAACATGTATTCAATTTGGAATTGAAAATACAATGCAGTTAGTATGATGCGCCGAGCCCGGTGCATGCAAAACAGATGAATGAATGCAAACATGCTATCATACTGTATGCTAATTGAAACATGCCCTAATCTAACCATCATAAGCTAGTAAATAAAAGGGAGAAAGACGTGGGGTTAGAAGACATACATTACACACACGCACACTTATTACAGATGTGCCCTCACTCGAAGGGTCCGAATAAAATAATATACAGTCCCAAATGAATGGTACAGTCCAAATAAATAATACAGTCCAAATAATTACAAAAATCATAATTAATTACCAAATTAACTAAGAAAATAATAAACTGGCATGCACGCCAGGGACTGCCTTGACTCTTCTTCAGATGATGGATGATGCATGTCCGGGTCGCCTTTGCACGGAAATCCACTGTGACGCCCCAATTAACCTTTGTTTTGCAATATATTTTTTTAGAAAGCGTGCCAAACCCCGGAAGACTGTTGATTCTTGATTTGCTACAACAGAGAGCAGGAAAGGGGCATGGAATTGTATTTTCACACATGTATGCGTGACTACTCTTCAGGGAGTGTAGTCCTCGATCCTTGTGCCACCAATCACGCATATCGATGCATGATGGCCGAGGAGTCGATTTGCATGACTCAATATGGAATGAATGCACATAAACACAACAAAACCTAAACTCCATCATGAATAATCCGGAGTGTCGGTGACTGGGAATTGAGACACGTTCCGTCACTCGAAGTACGAAACGTCCTTCGTTTCTCATGCTCGGGTTAACTTCTATCCCAAGCACAATGCAATATGTATGATATGCATGAAATGCAACTAAGATACAACCTAACATACACAATGCTATGAAATGGCATACACGATGCACGAGGTAACATGGCATACACAATGTGCTAACATACGGCCTAGCATACACAATGCTATGAAATGAAATGGCATACACAATGCACAATGGACTTACACCAACATGAGTGGACCTCAGCCACACTCACATAAGAGGCCATTAGATGAAAATGAGACACTCGAGATGCGTGCACACGTGCACGCAAACCGAGGACCAAACCTAAGGCACAAATGCCACTCTAACAAAGCATGGCAAGGTATGAAACATGATATGCAAACATGCAAATTTCAGTACCAAAATATGATGCAAAACAGCCCCGAAATATGGAAACATGGCACCCGATGCATGAAATGAGACCCGAAACTCGAAACTAGGCGCATGGAATGACTTATAGCTATACAAAGCATGCATTATTTGAACATGAAATGTGAAGAAAGATTCAAGGCAGCCCCAAAAAAAAGCATATTTACAGTTTTAAGCAAGGCCAAACAATGAACATAAATAGGGCTAAACTAGCATGCAAAAATGGCCTCGAAAGAGAGGTAATGGAGCAAGTGGCAGCTGCTGGCCCTAAATGGCTAAGAGCCCTTCAACAAAGTTGAATAGGGGCTCAAAATGAATCACTTTATAGTTTACAACCGAGCCCAAAACAGTGAATAAATAAGCTTAAAATACCATGCAAAATAAGGCCTAAAAAGAGGTTTAAACACAAAGTGTAAAAAGGGAGCCTCAAATAGCAAAAGACCCTTGATCAAACATGAAGAGGGAGTCAAAATAAGGCCATTTACAGTTCGGACCAGAATCCAAAAATGCAAACACACGTGGGTAACAAATCATGCAAAAATAAGGCCAAAAGAGGGATATAAAGGCAAGTGGCAAATGGAAGCCTCAAACAGTGATTATCCCTTCAAATATGTTGAATAAGGGCTCAAAATAAGCCACTTTACAGTTTATGACAGAGCTCAAAACAGTTTACACATAGGCCAAAAATACTACACAAGAAATAGGCATACAAGAGAGGTAAAGAAGCAAGTGCAAAAAGGAAGCCTCAAATAGTGAGAGGCCCTTAAACAAACATGAAAAAGAGCTCAAAAAATGCTATTCTCAGTTAGGGTCGAAGCCCAAAAGTGTAAGCAAGAATGGCTAAGAAAGCATGCAAAAATGAACTCAAAAGAGGGGAAAAGAGGCTCACCCTTGTAGACCAATCTTTGACAACCTCTTGGCACAAAAAATGGTGCTCCTCAGCTCTGGAAAGTAGCTCCAAGTGGCTGGAATGGAGGTGGTGGTGTGGTGCTAGGTGGTGGTGTAGAAATGGTGTAGGAACTTAAGGGTTTTGAGGGTTAGGATGTAGAGTGGGAGAGATACAAGACAAGAGGCTTGGGGGAAATTTTTGTAACCCTCCAAACAGAGCTAGAGGGTTTGATATATAGACAAAAAGGGGGATAAAAGGAGGGAAAAATGGGGGGGAAAGATTTCAAGTTTCCCTCCAAAAATGCAGCCCACCGGATACAAAATCTGGGGGGAAACAGAATGTATATTTGAACTGTACCAGTGGAGGGGATCATGGCCGGTCGGTTATTGGAGTTGCAGGTGGCCGGCCGGCTCTTCCCATGGCCGGCCGGCCAAGGGTCAAAAGGCTCAATGAGAATTAAAGGCCGGCTATACCAAAAAAGGAGCCTCTCATGTGTGCACAACACAACCATGTAGTCAAAAACTGGAGAAAGTAAACCAGGAGAGAGAAAAGGCCACTTTTAAGAGGGGTTCAAAAGGGTCAACCAGAATTACTGGCCGGCCATGTGATATTGGTGGCCTCCCAGGTGTGTACAACACAAATATGTGGTTTGGGGCAAGAAAAAGTGGCCTTAGGGTGGTCAACATTGGCTTGCAAGTGAGAAAAACGGGCGACGAAGGGCGATGGAGGAATAAAACTGGTTGTCAGAACAATTACTGGCGTCCCACCCTTCTACGACCTTTCTAACAATGAAGCAGAGGTCCCTGCCAAAAATGAACCCAAACCGATGTAAAATGAAGGTTCGGAGGCCGAAACGCGTAACCCGAGGCCCCGAAAACTGACTGTTGGGCACCAGAAGTGGTGTTCGACCACGAAGTTGGTTCCTCGAACTACAGTGTCTCTCAAAAGGGAGCAAATAAGATGTATGCCAAAAACCGGAGCGAACGGAGGTGGTTAAGCGGTCCCGAACCGAGGCACACGGCCAACAGCTCCGAAAAATCGAAAACCAGACTCCAAACGGGCAAAATGGCCTACGACCACGAAACGTAGCCTACGGCCATTGAGAGATGATCTACGAGACCTCTCCCTCCCTTCGGGAAGAGAAAACAGAGAAAACAGAGCCTGGTTCGCAAACCGAGGCAAAGCGAGAAATAATCCGGAAGTCCGGAGGCAAGGCTCGCGGCCAAGACTCTAAACTCTCTGAACGAGCACGATATGCAACATCACCAAGCGCTCCATCGGTGATGTCTGAGTCTTAAGGTCGGTCAAAAATGGGGTGTCTACAATATGGATCATATACGCGTTCATGAAGATGGTCTGCATAAACTACTCTGTCTGCCCAGACTACCATGTTTTACCCTCAGCCACTGCCCTCTATTTCAGGCAAAAGTACTCTATTTACTAAACATTGGAGCTCGCTCGATTGTGCCCTATTTTGTTGCAGAAAACCTTTTTTTATACTCTGAGATGAAAACAGTGCAGACAGAGCAGTTTTAAACCATGTTTGTCCGTTTTGCTCTTCTCTATCATAGAGAAACTCAAGAGAAGAACAGATTCGGTTCCGAAACCATCAATAGGCGCAAGTTGATTGCTTAATAGTTTCAAACCCGATTGGAGATAAATTAATGAATGCAATAAGAGACACACCACTCCTCCCTCCAATCATAAAGTTAGTTCAAAGAGGGAGGTAGACACGCCTCAAGAATCATCAAGCATCACAAATTAGTATGTGATGACTTTAGAGGCGTTGTATTCGCTATAACATCCGACCGAATCCGACTAATTTTATTAATCTTCTTTGTGTTAGTTGATCCAATTTTAAGCCAATTTTATCATCCATTTTCAAGTTATCTTTCTATTGCTTAATCATTTTGTCTAAAAATAAGTGCTACATCCACTAAGTGTAAAAGCAATAAAGATGAAAAAGTATCGACTTAACCCGAGAAATGAGTCTTTCAAGCCTTTTTCTTTGAGAGAAATCACAAAGCAGAAATCAAACTCATTTACAAGCGATAATGGATTCCAAATCTGACCCAAATGAGCAATAATGACTAGTGAAACTCAAAAGAGCAATAATGACATAGTCAAACCCATAATAAGCTGTAAGGACTCCAAACCCAAACTTGAGAACAATCTATAATGAGACCTTTCTTTGTGATTTCCAATGGCCTAACTAACAAGCTAGTCCCTTAGAAGCAAATACACCGGTGATAAAGAGGAATGACAAATAAAAGATTGTGTTTAGTATAAGAGAGATACGATGCATTTGGTAATGAACCTCCGAAGATATTAAACTATTAAATATGGATTTCTTTCTTATGCTTGAACGACAACCTTTTATTAAACACAACTTTTTAATCAAAATAACAAAGAATGGAGGGAGGTTACAGAGATGATTGCAAAGTTGATTATTACAAAAGTGAGACTCTTACATAAAAGAAAGGTAAAGAAGGCTATCAACTCAAATGGCTCGATGTCTAAGTCTTACAACACAACAAGTATAATATTCGAAGCATAAACTATTTAAATGAATTAAAACAGGCCTAAACAGCCCCTAAAATGCAAAAAATAAAAAATAAAAAATAAAAAATAAACATAAATAAATGAATAAATAAAGCACAAAAGATGGATAGAAACAAAGAGATACAAAACTAGTAAGTAAGACTAAGGAGGGGTGACTAATCCCTCTACTTTTG
Source organism: Camellia sinensis (assembly GCF_055761805.1). Lineage (NCBI taxonomy): Eukaryota > Viridiplantae > Streptophyta > Magnoliopsida > Ericales > Theaceae > Camellia > Camellia sinensis. Next base: position 23,459,761 of record NC_138964.1, on the reverse strand, counting down.
GGACTTCTAAACCATGTTTTCCAACCCTTTTAAACTCTGAAAATCAGCATATAAACTAAAGAAAAGAGTGGGAAAACAAGAGGTATGAGCTATGCTATAAAGTGCAAGAAAATGTGTTAAACCTCTCTACCTTTGGTAGCTCTTTAACCCCAAGTTTCAACACTTGGAATGGATCCAACACAGTATAAAACTCAAGAAAAAGATGGAAATGAAAGCAAAGAAAAAGGTGGCAAGCTTATATCTCTTAAAGAGAGCAAGCTTTGGTTGTAAACCAAACTTGATCCTAGAGCACTCTCAAGGTTGAATTATGGTTCTCAAGGCTCAACCAAGGCTCCAAGGTTTAGCTCTAAGGGTGTATATGATGTGTGTATATAGTTCAAGAATGATAGGCTAGCTCAAAGATAGCTTGCAAAGGAATAAGGAGCTCTCAAATATATTTTTAGTTCTTTGAAATTTTTCTAACTCTCAAAACAGAGATATGAGCTTGTATTTATAGAATTTGAGCCAAATAGGTCATAAATATCTTCAAAAATAGACAATTGGCGGATTCCCGCCTAAAACAGTGTTTATCGCCCAATAGGCATGGCCATGCTCTACTGGACACGGCCGGGCCCAAATGAGGCATGACCGGGTCCCAATGTGGCTCCCTTGTTCTTCCATTTCAGGCTCAATGTAAGTTGGCACAATGCTCAAAAATGGATTTCTTAGGTAAAAACAATATCGGTATGGAAGGTTAAGATTGTTTAAAGTTCGAACTTGGATTTATTCATTGAGAATGCAAACCATTTACACAATGCAACGTTCATCACCAAGTGCTCAAAATAAAGCACCCAAGTCTTGCGGCAAGTCAAAAATAGGGTGTCTACACCAGAGTAAAATTTTACTATTACGAAAATAGAGTACATATTAAATGAATGAACCAGAGTCAAATTTTACTTATAGATCTATGAACATATAAACAAAAAACTCATAGGTTGTGTTTGGTTGTATTTTCTAAATATATTTCTACCTCTTTATTTGTGTTTGACGTTTGTTTACGGTTTTCAAAAGTTACTTCCACATTTAATTTTGAAAACTCTGTCTAAGGCGGGAAAATTTGAGTTAACCGGACATCCCACCGGTCGTCCGGCCAGTTGAATGGAACATTACATTTTTATTTTATTTTTTGGCAGTTGACACATGTTAATTTTTATATATTCAATAAAAAATATTTTCCGATTTTTTAAAAAAAATTTATGAGCTTTGAATAGAATTTTGAGTTGTGTGTTTGGTTATAAATTGTAAGTTTTTGTATCAAATATTATATGTCACATCAAAAATTCTCCACTCAATTCAAAATTCATTCAATAATCAAATTTTTCACACTCAAATCACAAATTCAAAAACTCACAAATTCAAAATATAACTCATATTCTCAAATCATATTTAGAAAACTCTACCAAACACTACCTTAATTTTTCATTGCAATATCCCGATTTCTCTTCTTTTTTTTTTTTTTTTTGGGTCAAATCTAAGTTTTTTTTTTTAAAAAAAATCTCTAATATGAAGTTATTGATCTCAAATATGAGTTCGTAGTTATTAAATCTGAGATGGTGGTGGTTTAACGGTAACAATGGTGGTTGTCGGCCGATGGTGAGGATAAACGACGCTGATAGATGATGAAAATGGTAGAGATGATGAACAACCATTGAGTTGGTGAAAAGAGAGAGAAGAGAGAGAGAGAGAGAGAGAGAGAGAGCTGTAAAAAAATGGAAGAAAGAGAGGGTATAATGGTCAAATAAAATATTTAAAAAACAAATTTTGTTCTTTATACAAAATTTTATAATTATAAGGGGGTTTTGAACGTACTAGATTTTTTTTTTTTTTGTCCTTTAACAAGAAAAGGAAGCTAAGAGGGGTTTATGACTAAATTTTCCTAATTAATTTAAAATAATGAAGTAGTATCCAATTGTTATTATCATTTAAAATTTTGATTTATTTTCCATATCAATATTATAAAAAGAATCATACATTTAGGAATTTGAATGGTGCTAATTACACCATCTAAAAAAAGTGATAATTACATAATTTAAAATATGTTATCATAATAATTATAATATGAATAATTATAATTAAAGTGAAATGATCAATAATTTTATGACACATTTATTTTTATATTTTATTAATTTAAAATAATAAAAAACACTACTAGAAAACAGGGCTTTTGAGTCGGCAGCGTGCCGTCGCAAATAGCGTATTTGCCGACGCAAAAACTTTTTGCGACGGCGTTTCGACGGCAACTCAAGGGACGAAAATGGCGGGGGTCACAAAAAGTTAAAGTTTTAATTTTTTGAGACGGTAGATTGCCGACTCAAAAAGTGATTAAATGTTTTAAAAAATTTAACTCATAATTTTCTCATTGAGGCTCCCAAGTTTCGAACACACACCATTTGGACAATTTGACCCGAGGTCACCGCACTAAATCCACTTCACCACCATACCTCTTTCAAATATTAAACGAGATATATATTATTTATAGTATATACACTCAATATTAATATAAAAGTATATGTATAAATAAATATATTTATTAAATATAATCAAGTAAATATATATACATCTTGGCTATAAATTTTTTTTTTTTGCTACGGCATCAGTTGCCGACACAAAAAGGTCTAATTTTTTGCATCGGCACAAATTTGCCGACGCAAAAAGTCTATGCCGACTGAAAAGGTCTATCTTTTGCGTCGGTAAATTCAACCGACTCAAATAATGCTATCAAATATTAATTTTTTGTGTCGGCCAACGGTGCCGACGCTAAAGGTTTGGTATTTGAGTCGGTAACTCTGTGCCGTCTCAAAAAAGCTACCTTTTGCGACGGTAAAATTTGCCGACTCAAAAAACCGACTCAAAAGGCTCTTTCTTTAGTAGTGAAAAAAATAGATTAGAAGTTTTAAATTCATTGAGCCAATAACATTTTTACCTGTATAATGGTATAGATAGAAGTATACCATAACCATTAATTGAAACTAAAATTGTAATAATGTTATTGCATATTTTGAAATTGCAAAATTTAAGAAAAACTTATTGGTAATGATTAAAAGGATATAAAAATTAACTTATTTTATATAAATTAGATTTTGGACTAATCATAAATGACATGTGTATTTTAAGTGATATAAAATTCAAAAAATATATTAAAAAAAAATTAGATTGAAATTTTGAACGTGGAAGAGGCCACAACATTTTTATTTATATATATATATATATATGTCCGGTATCTAGATTGTGAAACTTTATTCTTGTTGAAAAGCAACAAAAGGAACTTGAAATAACTATATTGGGGGTAAAGCTATGTGAAGATGCTAAGGTAGAAGTAGATTTCTATTTCGATTCTTTCATTTCTTATTAACCCAAAACACTTATCAAATAATACAGTCAAACCATAAGATTTAAAAATAATTGAGAATCTTCCACGTTTATTACTCTAAATTAAATAGTTAAACCATAAGATTTAAAAATAATTGAGAATCTTCCACGTTTATTACTCTAAATTAAATAGTTAAAAACTTGCCTTATATTCCTACATATCTTGCAACTAATATAGTATCTTATCTTTTGGGCAAAGGCTCGTCTTGATAATCCAAACCTTTTAAATTGTAAAATCTGTTGAGTAGATAATCCATGAAAAGAATTAAGTTGATCAAACTTCAATAACTACATGATCGGATTACATTTCTTATTTTAAAAAAATATAAATAAGAAATATGATTTTGAAAATATATTCACACATTTCAATTGTTTCACACGAATACAAATTAATTATGTGACTATCGAAATTTGATCAATTTAATTTTTTATATGAATGATCTACTTAAGTAGTTCTGCAATTTAAATTATTCGGATCACTGAGAAGGACCATAGTAAACATGGCCTGTGGAGGCACGACTATCTCCATCATATGATACCATTCCTTGTAGTTCGATTTTGTCCACGTATTTTCAAAATAGTGGGATCAATCATTTTGAGTAAGATAAATACACATTTTGAATATAGAGAACGCTATTTTGAACCAATTAGGGGATGTTTTGTTCACACTCCAAAATTATATAAACAAAACCATTTCCCAATTTTTATTATTATTATGATTATTATTATTATTATTAATCAATAGCAGAGTAATTTTAAGTATAATAGATATTATATCATTAAATAGACTATTAACTCATAATTATTAGAAAGTCAACAAAACTTACTTAGGCCTCATTTAGAAACAGGTTTTTTTTAGTAATTTTTTGACTTTTTAGCTAAAATATAATGTAAAAAAATTAGTATGTTTGGGATGAATTTTTGATTTTTTACGAAAATATGTGCAAAAAGTAGAGAGAAAAGAGAATTTTTTACTTTTTAGTATAAATTGTTATTTTTTAATTTTTTTAATAAATTTTTAACTTTTTAGCTAAAATCACCACTTGCCAAATGAGCCCTTAACAACTTATTATCTAGCCTACAAAGCCCAAGCCCAACACAATCACTACTAAAACTACCAAGTATTAAGATCCTCTCTATGGGAGTTGAATCCGAAATTTCACATTGCAAAAGGTATTACCTAACTGTTAAGCCAAAATGACCATATTTGCCATTCCTCAGGCCAAAAAGATGACAATTCAACAATGTTAAATATTTGTATTAATACTATATAAACATACAAATTTTAGACCATTATGTTGGACAAAATTCACTCCTATTATTTTATTTTAGTAAGTCCAATTAAGTATTAAATCTCGGATAAAATTCATTTTATCCCTCTAGTTTGAGGCCATAGTATTTTTACTATTTATGGTTCAAGTGTAGTCAGAAATTTCTCATGTGGTTTTAGATAAAAGTGCGACTGTTAGTTTTTCTATCCAAACTAACCAAAGGTGAATCACAAATACTATCTTTTAGAATAGGCCTAATATTTTGGAAAAACCAAGTGAAATTAACATAATAAAAAGACAATTTTACTCTCATCTTCTCTAAACCTAAAATTAGATTAAGTTGTTAATTAAAATAAAATATAATTGAGAATAAATTTAAAATATAAATCATAATTAAGGCTTGACCTAAAATATAATTAAATTTAAATTATGTTAAGATGTTAAGAATTATAATAAATAATTAAGAATTTAAAATTAATTATTATTTAGAATATAATTAAATTGAAAAAGGTTAAAAAGTTCAAAATTATAATAAAATATGACATTATCTACGTAGTATTTTTGAAAAATAGGAAACCACAACCCACAGGCCTCATTTGAGAACAGGTTTTTTTAAGTAACTTTTTGACTTTTTGACTAAAATATGATATAAAAGAAACTAGTATATTTGAAATGACCTTTTGACTTTTTACGAAAAGATGTGCAAAAAGTAGAGAGAAAAGAGAATTTTTGACTTTTTGGAATAGGCTATTGGCTTTTTGGCTTTTTAAGTAACTTTTTGACTTTTTGACTAAAAAAGTCACTTGCCAAACAAGGCAGTGGGTCATCCTTTCTCTTCTAATTGTCTAATAAAGAGTATTCATCATGTCTTATCTCTAAAATTTCTCACTACGCTGTTAAATTAGGCCACAACATAAGCTATAACAGATATATAATCTCAAGGAATACCCAATCTAAGATGTGGCATATATGCCACAAGGTGGAAAGATACCTAACCATGAAGCATAATATATTCTGCATGCCTTGCTTGGATATACATGTAACGTAACAATGCATGCAAAAAGGTTTGTTATGCCACGAAAAACATTAAGAAATCCTGATTTAGCTGAAGAGGTTTTTTCACAACAAAAAGATATACACAAAAAAAATAAATAAATAATTTACCCATAAATTTACCTAGAAAGTGAGTGTAAGTGAAAATTGAACCTAATATGTTGTGAGTTCCTATCAATCTGGCCCATCCAATTCAAATTCTGAATAATTTTCCGGTATTTTTTTTTATGAGTTCGTAGTATTGTTGTTTTCCCAATAATAAATATGCATTGCATATACATAACACATGAGTCAATAATAGACGCAAATAATAGAAATAGATATGAAATAATATGAAATGAATGTTCCAATTGCTTTTTGAATTATTGACGACAGGGAAAGGAAAAGGAAAAGGGAAAGGGAAATGAACATGGAATTACAAAGAAGAAGGAACAATAGAATCTGGCAATGCATGTGCATCGCAGCATCAACTAGGAACTGATTCTGCTGGAGTTGATGCTTGAGCCTAGCCTTATGGTTGGTTCTTCTGCTGGAGGTGTATCTGCCTGTCAGCTTGGGCTCTGTTACTGGTCCTGTATAGGAAGTTGGCTATCTGCTGTAAAGATGGCTGCAAGTCTTGGTGGTTGCTATGTTGGTCTGCTATGTTCAGGTTCAGATTCTGCTCTGTCGGATTGGACTGCTATGCTTAGCAGTGGACTGATCTGTTGGACTGCCTTGATGTGCTTTTGTTGTAGAGGTTTTTTCTGTTTCTTTGGATGCTTGCTCACCAACTTAGGGGAAGCTAACAAATGATAGGATGGGTTTTTGGTGCTAACATAGTTGGAATGATTTAGTCCATTGTGATGTTTTTGTACTTGCCTTTCTTTATTGATATATTTTATTTGTATCTTGTATTTTGCTCTTATATCAATAAAGTTTTTTTTAAAAAAAATAAAAAAAAAATCTAGGAACTGATTCCTAAATGGAAAAAAAAAAAAACACTTTCTAATCCCCTTTTCGTCTTCTCCAAGTTTCAACCTGTAACATGTGTACATCATATACTACTCAGGAAGGCGTATGCGCTCTAACAGAGACTCATTTCAATGGAATTCACATATATTATATAATGCACACAACCCATCATAATATGGTTTGAAACTTTGTAACGCTTTTTTCTTTTCTAATAATGTCTATAAAATAACTGTTCAATTGTTAAAATAACTACTGAATGGTTTTCAAATGGGCAAATTTCATTAGTAATCCCTATATTTTAACTTTTGTATCATTTTAATTTTTGTAATTTTAATTAGCTCAATTTTAATTATAAATTTTTATTTTGTCTCAATTTGATTCAATTGATTACAATTATTTTATGAAACATGTGCAAATGAGCGGCATGTCATGCTTTTAGAGGAAAATTATAAACTTAATTAATTCGGTGAATTAACCTCAACTAATTTAGTGGACTGATGGAGTTGGGAATCTTGGTGGTTTGATGCTTGATGGTTGCTCCATGCTAGTAATGACAGAGGTGAAGCAGAGGAGTACATCATTGTTCATTATGCTGTTGATGATATTGCTGTGTGATCTGTGAGGATTTGGAAGATTAGTTTGGTAGTGTGATTGGGTGGTTTTTGCCTAGTCTTTTTCTTGGAACTTGGTGTGATGGGTTGTTGATTTTGGTGTCTATTTGTTTGGTCTCTCACCAACTTTTTTGGCTTGACTTTGCACATGATTGGTGTTTTTAATGGTGTCAACCTAGTTAGGATTATGAGGTTCACTATGATGCTTGTTCATGCCCCTCTTATTGATGTATTTCATGTGTATTGCATTTTGTTTACATCAAAAAAATTTATTTTCTTTTGCCGATTAAAAAAAACCTCAACTAACTTAATAATAATTTTTCATAAAAAAATCCGAATGGCATTGTCAATTGAATTAAATTGACATAAAATTTGAGTCAAAATTAAGCCAACTAAAAGTGCAAGAACTAAAATGACATCAAAAATAAAATGTAAGAACTACTAGTGTAATTTGTCCTTTTCAAATTAACTCATTTTCCTCATTTCAAATTACTCAAAAATTGAAATACAAAATTATAAACACATCCCATTTATACACTCTAATGTGTGTGTACATATATATATATATATATATATATATATATATGTGCATGACATATGCACGTGTGACACCTTTCAGTTAACACCTCCCCACTCGGTTGATCTATTGCAAAGAGAATCAAACTTCAAAGACTTTTCCTAAATAATTCAAGGAGAATCATGTAAAAAGGGGCATCTCACTAAAGTTTCTCATCATAATTCATCATCTCTCATGTGATTTTTCATACAATAAATAATACATAAGAAAAAAAATATCTAAATATAGAACCATAGAAAAGTTTTAATGAGTTGGCCTCTACTTATGATATTTGTACTTTATTTTATTATTATTATTATTATTTTTTTACTTTGCCATATCATCAAAACTCAAATTAGAACTCTAAATTTAAAGTTCTGTATCATTTCCTAATATATAAACATAAATTTTGTAGGAAATTTTCTTAGAAAATGGTCCTCATAATTTAAAATATGTCATTGACGCACGATCCTCAATATGCTTTTTTTATGAACTTTATGTTCTCATCATGCAACTTTTTATTTAGATTTGCATAAGAGGTGAAATAAAATAATAAAATATATCCGGCGACAGCTATCGGTTTGAAGGTATCACTGACAAATAAGAAAGAAGCAATAAAAGGCGGGTGGGACTAACCTCGTCTCTTGATTAATCGACCCAAAAAAAAAAAAAAAAAAAACGTAGCTGGTGATATGCGTCTAATATATACTCCCCCACACACTACCCAGTCACAAATATAACACAAAAGAGGAAGCAATCTAAAATTTTTAGAGAAATTTCCACTTATGGAATCATGTCCTAAAGATACAATCATAGAAGTCAAATAGAATGAGATAGGAACATCCGAGGACTCACCCTGAGGCCTTAACAAATAACAAGTATAAAAACCCATCTCCCCCATCTACCAAAATCATTAATCCATAAACAATTTTCTTTGGCAACACAACAACTTAGCCGTGCCGCGATTTCTTGTTTCATTCCTTCATCTTCTTGAGGTAAGTCCCTCCCTCTACATGTCATATTTGTTCTTTTGCTTAATTTTATCATTTCCTATGTTTTGAACTTATTTTTTCATATACCTTTTTTTTTTTATAAATTTTGGTGATCAAAAAAAACAAAAAAAAAAACGTGTAGTTTGAACCCCAATCTTGGACAAGAAAATGCTAAACCACCAAAACTTTATTTCCCTACTAAAAATAACTTGGAAAACATAACTTTGTTTTCCATTTCCGTACTAAAGAACTTTACACCCGCATTGAGAAGAGTAAAAGAGGTTCCATAGTGACAGCACTTCATTTGGTGATGCCATTAAAAAAACAGAAAAAAAACAAAAACAAAAACAAAAAAATTGTTGCAATTTTTGCACTCTACCATTAGCTTTTAGGATCTGTTACTAAACAAATTTTTTTACAATTCGATACAAAAATAGTAGGATTCACATTAATAAATACACCGGATTCATACATTTGCGTCTCGTGGTAAGAAAATAAAGTTGAAAAAAAAAAGTTTTTGCATATTTGGCACATGACTTGTAGCTGAGGATGTATACCAAGAGGCACTTTGTTTTTGTTGCTTATTTATGCAAAGTGAACAATTACAAGTTTCAAAGATGAAAATTTGTTTCTTATGTCAATAAATTTTGTACTTGGGATACAATGTTTTAACAATGATGCTTTTAATCTCCTCATGCTATCTTGTTCTTCCTTGTATCTTCTTATCTTCATTTAAATAAAATTCGCTTTCTTTGCTGATCAATATTTTGTACTTTCAGATATTATTTAGAAAGAAAAAACAATGAGCAGGGAAGGAGATTGGATTTGTGCTTCAAGTTCATGCCAACACTTGAACTTTAAAAAGCGGGATTCGTGCCAGAGATGTGGGTGCTCCAAGTTTGGAGGAGGCAGTGAAGTGTCGTCGTACAGGACGGAAGTCTTGGCTGGGGACTGGTACTGCAATGTCATTTGTTAACATATAATATAATATACCCTCCACTACCATGTATAGCTGTAACCTTGCATCTATGTGTAGCTGTAAAGAAGAGCACTTCACTTTAGCTTTAGCTTCTCTCAATGTAAATTCCAGGCATCCGATGCTAATTGTCTCCCTCTCCTCTCTATAAAGAGAGGGAGCTTCTCTCTTGTAATTATACACTGAAACAATATAATATCACCAACTTTCAGTCCCTCTCTTTTTCTCTCCCTCGTTACCAAACTCACATGGTATCAGAGCTTAGAAACACAATTCTGGCATCCCTCAATTTTAGATCTTAGTTCCGTACACAGTGGACTATACCAAACAGCTCGGAATTTCCCTACGATCCCAACGGCACCAAGCCCATCACCAAACAAGCCTTCACGCGCTCTCACGCGCCGCTTCTTCTCTCGGCGCGTCTCTGCTTCCGTTGCCACTCTCACACGCGCTGCCACGCGCCTTCCATCCTGCCCTGTCGTGCGCCGCACCTGCTACCGTGCACCAGCGTGCGCCGTTCGACTACCGTGAACCGCGCGTGCGCCGTTCCGCTATTGTGCACCCGTGTGCGCCATTCTGCTAACATACGCTGCCAGGCCCCTCTGCTATCGTGCGCCGCACGCCCTTCCTGCTAACGTGCGCCGCTGACCTCATTTTCCACCCTGCTGACATCATCCCTGCACAGCCCACCTTTCCTAGCTATTTTCGACCTTCCGGACTCACTGGTACACTCTGTTTTACCTAATTTTGCTCCTACAGGTCTCTCCCTATCCATTTACTCCTGCTCCCCACCAGCCTGCTCTCCCTGAAGGTCCACCTCTCCCTGCACCACCTCCTTCTCCACTGGTTCTTCCTCCCACCGATCCTCCTACGGGTCGACCACACCGGGTAACTCAACCTCCTATCCACCTTCGTGATTATATTGTTGGGTCTGCTGCATTTTCTACTTATGAACCTACCTCCTATCGTGAGGCTTGTACTAATCCTCTTTGGCAGCAAGCTATGACTGATGAACTTCAGGCTTTGGACAAAACTCATACTTGGGATCTTGTTGACCTTCCTCCTGGCAAAACTGCGATTGGCTGCAAATGGGTTTACAAAATCAAGACTCATTCTGATGGCTCGATTGAACGCTACAAAGCTCGTCTTGTTGCCAAGGGTTTCAACCAGGAATATGGGATTGATTATGAGGAAACCTTCGCTCCTGTTGCTCGGCTTACCTCTGTTCGCAGTTTACTGGCTGTTGCTGCTGCTCGCCACTGGGAGCTTTTTCAAATGGATGTCAAAAATGCCTTCCTCAATGGTAATCTTCTTGAGGAGGTCTACATGCAACCTCCCCCTGGGTCTACTTTTCCCCCTCATAAGGTTTGCAAACTACAGCGTGCCCTCTATGGCCTCAAGCAAGCACCCCGTGCCTGGTTTGCTAAGTTCAGTTCTACCATTCATGACTTTGGGTTCACCTCCAGCTCCTATGACTCTGCTCTTTTTATCCGGACTACTCCTCATGGTACCACTCTTCTCCTTCTATATGTGGATGATATGATTATCACTGGTAGTGATGCAGCTGGTATTCTCCACCTCAAACGCTTTCTCCACCGTCAGTTTGAGATGAAGGACCTTGGTACTCTCAACTACTTTTTAGGCCTTGAAGTCTCTCATGATCCTACTGGCTCTTACTTATCTCAGGCAAAATATGCATCCGATCTTCTGGCTCGTGCTGGTCTTACTGATTGCAAAACTACATCTACTCCAGTTGATCCTCAGATTCGTCTCACTCCTCTCGACGGGGCTCTCCTCCCTGATGCTACTCTCTATCGTCAGCTCGTCGGCAGTCTTGTCTATCTCACAGTAACTCGTCCTGACATTGCCTATGCTGTTCACATTGTTAGTCAGTACATGTCGGCTCCTCGCACTCCCCACTATACTGCTCTCCTTCACATCCTTCGGTACATCAAAGGCACCCTGTTCCATGGCCTTCACTACTCTGCTTCCTCATCTCTGGAACTGCGTGCCTTCTCTGATGCTGATTGGGCTGGGGATCCTACGGATCGACGCTCCACCACGGGCTTCTGTTTCTTCTTAGGGGATTCTCTTCTTACTTGGCGTAGCAAAAAACAATCCCTCACTGCCCGTTCTAGCACCGAAGCTGAATACCGAGCTCTTGCCGATACTACTCAGGAACTTCTCTGGCTCCGCTGGCTCCTCACTGATATGGGTATTTCCTCTTCTGGCGCTACCGCTCTTTATTGTGACAATCAGAGTGCTATTCAGATTGCTCACAATGATGTTTTCCATGATCGCACCAAGCATATTGAGATTGATTGCCATTTCATTCGACAACATGTTACACGTGGTACTGTTCATCTTCTCCCAATTGCTTCTGCCGATCAACCTGCTGATATCTTCACCAAGGCTCATTCTCCTGGGCGCTTTCGTGATCTTGTTTCCAAACTCAACTTGGTCGATGCCTACCCTCCTTGAGTTTGCGGGGGGCTGTTAACATATAATATAATATACCCTCCACTACCATGTATAGCTGTAACCTTGCATCTATGTGTAGCTGTAAAGAAGAGCACTTCACTTTAGCTTTAGCTTCTCTCAATGTAAATTCCAGGCATCCGATGCTAATTGTCTCCCTCTCCTCTCTATAAAGAGAGGGAGCTTCTCTCTTGTAATTATACACTGAAACAATATAATATCACCAACTTTCAGTCCCTCTCTTTTTCTCTCCCTCGTTACCAAACTCACATCATTAATTGTGGAGCACACAACTACGCGAGCCGACAAAGCTGCCATAGATGTGGCGCATCCAAACATGACTATACCGAGTATGTTGGAAGCATGATGACCTCAAGCGGTTGCGTATATGATGGCAGTGGCCTCCCTGGATGGAAAAAGGGTGACTGGATTTGCACCATGTTAGTTTTTATTTTATTTTTTTGACAATTAGTAATTATATCATTGCATATGATTTTATGATACAAACCATATCCCCTATTAAATGAAAATTTATGGAGAATGTAGCATGAAAAGAACAAAGCATTATCGTATGTTGAACAACTATGAAAACAAGAACAATGTGCTATACTACTATTACTTAGAGATCCTTTTGAAGTCATTTCTTGTAATTAGGGTTCTTATCTACTATGAATGCAATTTGGATTTGGACAGACTTGGATGTGGTGCACACAACTATGCTAGCAAGATGGAGTGTTACAAATGCAGAATGCCAAGACAAATTTAGTAAGTAAACTACATAACGACTATTGTGTATTTGTAGTTTCAGATCACCTGTCTCTATTCTTTTCCACCTTCCTAGCTTATCCATGTCTCATTAATTTGAATTTAAAACAATTTATTTATTTTATTAATAATTAATAATTTTCTTAAAAGTTAATTTTGAAAATTTTGACAACGTTGGAAAATGAAACATAGAGTTGGGAAAGAGAATAAAGACAAATGGTCCCAAGGCGGATATTTGATTTTATACAATAAAAATAGTTAGTTGAATAATTGTTTCGAAATACTATAATTCATTTTCCTAAAGATAGTTACTCTTCTTATTTTCAGGTGCTCGAATCCATGGAGTCACAAAAGCAAACTTGATTCAGTTCCCTTCAAATCTTCAATTACCAAATTATCTTCTTCTTTGTTTCAATTCTTCTTCTTTTTTTCTTTCCTTTTTTTGCCCTCAATTTAATAAGCTTTAGAATCATAGTTATGATGTACTTGCCCAAATAAGTGTATTTTCCTCAATAAATGGTTCAATATCATGCAAGGTGTTCTTACATGAAGCTATCAAATGCACTTGTTAATAAAATGTGAAAGCAAAATTATACACTTTGTGGAGTGAGTTTAATCTATGTAGCATACTTGCTGCAATGGGTTTGGTGTAAGAACGTGAATAGTGAATATTTCATTTTGGTCAATAAAAAAAATAATGGTCATACTAATAAAATAAAATAATAGCTTTTTCATGTATAAGACATATGAATGATGTGCTTGATTCAGTTACGGTGAACTCATTCGCACTTTAAATAAAAAAAATAATGGAAATAATAATAAAATAAAATAGTAGCCTTTTCATGTATAAGACATATGAATGATGTGCTTGATGCAGTTATGGTGAACTCATTCGCACTTTAAATGCTAGCTTTATAAAGGGTTCTTGCCAAGGTGAAAAATTTTACCTAGAAAAGTGTTCCAATTTCTTTCTTCGAAGATAGTTGTGTGGTAGAGATTGAATGGCATATATAGAGTCATGTATAGAAAAAATACGCACCATAGATCGATAATTTTAAATAAAATTTTAGGTAAAAAATTGTATGAGACACCACATAACAATGCCTCAATACCACCCAATAACTTCTTCATGCAACTTTTAATACCTTAATGTATTATTGTTTGAATTCATCAATAAATTGTACTTTTCGCCAATAAATAAATTACATACCTCACCCTATAACTTTACTTGAATTTCTTTTCCATCTCTCATTTTTTAATTATCACAATTAAATTATTAATATTTTTACCTGTGTTTTAGTGTAATCCTCTCATCACTCAACTCTTAAAAATTTGATTAGAGTTGCAGATATGAGTGAGCAAAATAGAACTTCAGTGAAAATTAGAAGGTGAAAAATATGATTTGCATAATAACTTTCTTCTCTAATATTCTTAAAATGTATTGAAATATGTGATCATCGATCATCACTTTTGGTCCAAGGTTTTATGGACAGTCTGAAGATTAATTCGTAATCAATTAAAATATAAGGGATTAAAAAAAATTTGGTAAAAATTGAAGAATAAAATTGTATTTTGAATTAATAATAGGTATTGGAGATGCTAAGGAATCAATAACAGTTTCTAATGTGCATTTTGTTTGAAACATGTTGCATTGTATCGATCGAGTCCCCGCGCACACTAAAAGACACTAGAGACACGTTTTCCAGATGTTTTTATCCAAAACTAGACACAATTAAAATGTTAGTGTAATGGTTTAAGATTTTTGAAATTATAAGTTAAAAACTAAAACGAGGTCTTTAAAAAATTGGAGGCATTTAACAATAATAATAATAATTAATTATTATTATTATTATTATTATTATTATTATTAGCAAGTTCAGTCGATATACTAAGTGGTCTAATGCAATATTTTAAAAATTGGACCGATAAGCGAACCGGAAAAAAGATCGGGTGGACGGGTTATTGATTTAATCGTCGGGTTGAATCAGAATCGAACTGTGACGTAATAAATATATTAAAATTATATTTAAATAAAAATATAAGTAATAAAATTATAAATTAAAAAAATTAAAATATTAAATTATCTTAAATGTTTCTCCCAATATTTTTTTAACTAAAAAATATAATAATATATTTTTAAATATTATTAATTTTAATTTTGGAAGAGGAAATCAAATATTCAATATTCCCTCCATGTGATTTTAATTCAAATAATTTGATTAAAAAAAGAGCAAAAATTTTGGAGTGATATCAAAATTTCAAGTCTCCCTTCAATGAATTTGATTGAATCTCACATGGATTTCTTGAGATTTTTTAGAAGAATTTTTTTTCTTATAAATAGATAGAGACTTTCACAATAATTTCAAGTTCTTAATGGAATTTCTCACAAGAGGAGATCCTTAAAAGAAATTTTTCAACTAAAATTTTCTTATATAATATATATATATATATATATATATATATAAAATAAGAAAGAAAGAAAGAAAGAAAAGAACCGGTTCGGCGGTTCAACCGTTGGTTTTCCCGATTCTCTCTAAATAGGCCGGTGTAGACACCCCATTTTTGACCGACCTTAAGACTCAGACGTCACCAGTTGAGCGCTCGGTGATATTGCATATTGTACTCGTTTAGAAGTTTCAGAGTCCCGGCTGCGAGCCTTGCCTCCGGACTTCCGGACTCTTTCGTGCCTTGCCTCGGTTTGCGAACCAGGCTCTGTTTTCTCTGTTTTCTCTTCCCAAAGGGAGGGAGAGGTCTCGTAGATCATCTCTCAGTGGCCGTAGGCTACGTTTTGTGGTCGTAGGCTATTTTTCCCGTTTTGAGCCCGGTTTCCGATTTTTCGAAGCCGACGGCCGTGTGCCTCGGTTCGGGACCGCCTAATCACCTCCGTTTGCTCCGGTTTTTGGAATACACCTTATTTCCTCCCTTTTGAGGAACATTGTGGCCCGAGAGACCAACTTCGTGGTCGAACGCCACCTCCGGTGCTTAACAGCCCATTTTCGGGGCCCCAGGCCGCGTGTTTTGGCCCCCGAACCTTCGTTTTGCATCGGTTTGGGCTCATTTTTGGTGGAGACCTTATTTTCGTTGTTAGAAAGGTTGTAGGAGAGTGGAAGGCCAGCAATATTTCTGAAAACCCAGTTTTTTTGGTCAAAAGTGATTCAGCATGAATCCGGGAAGGAGGAAAACACTGCGCGGCTTCACCGAAACGAACATAACTCTTTTCATACTTGGAATCAAGATATGATGCCACCACCGTTGGAAAGAAGACTTCCGGAGCTTCATTTTGCACTCAAGAATCTCCTAAAGCCAATTTTGGACGGGGGAGACATGGTTGATTGAAGTAGGGCATCACTCCGGTTGGACAGAATCTGCGCGGCTTCACCAAAACAGGCATAACTTTTTCCACAGGAGGAATTTTAATGCACGGTTTGCTCCATTGGAAAGCTAACTTCCGGGGCTTCAATTTGGATACTTGAACGCCCACCATTGGACTTCCCTACCACTGGACGACCACCTTTCTTTCCGGCAGACCCATTTTTTGTCCTAAAAAGTAGCAGGCCGACCAGAAAAGGTGGCAGGCCGACAACCTACCTGGTTGGATGAACTTTTTGGCCCTTTTGAGCTGGCCGGCCATGATCCCCTCCCCAAGGGTGTTCCAGGTGTGCAATTTGTTTTCCTCCAGACCCTATACCCGAGGGTCTTTCCTTTTGGGGGGAAATTTGAATTGGTTTTCCCCCCCATTTTTCCCCCCTTTCCTCCACTCCTTTCCCTATAAAACCAGCACCCTCAGCTGCATTTTTAAAGGGTTAGAAAAATCCATTGGAGCTCTTGCATTCATCATCCCTCTCCTTCTCTTCCAAGCCTCAAAACACCTTTGTTCTTGGACCATTTCTACACCACCTCATAGCACAAGGCCTCCATCCTCCATTTCAGCAACTTGAGGCTGCTTTCCAGAGGTAAAGAACTCCCAAACTTGGCCCAAAAATTGTTGAAGCATTGGTCTACAAGGGTGAGTCACATTTTCTCTCTTTTGTGCCTTATTTTGCTTTGTATTTAAGCCATACTTTCTTGCATTTTTGGGCTCCGACCCAAACTGTAAATAATCATATTTTGAGCCCCTTTTCATGTTTAATTAAGGGTCTTTCTCTGTTTGAGACCTCCAGCTATCACTTGCCTCTTTAACTCTCTTTTAGGCCTTATTTTCGCATAGTATTTTAGGCCTATTTCTGAGTTGTTTTGGACTTTTCCATAAACTGTAAAATAGCTTGTTTTGAGTCCCTCTTCAACATTGTTGAAGGGATCTCCTCTATTTGAGGCCTCCTGCTATCGCTTGCTTCTTTATCTCTCTTTTAGGCCAATTTTTGCATAGTATTTTAGGCCTATTTGTGAGCTGTTTTGGATCTTTCCATAAACTGTGAAATACCTTTTCTTAAGCCCCTCTTCAACATTGTTGAAGGGCTCTACTCTATTTGAGAACAGAAGCTGCCACTTGTCTCTTTATCCCTATTTTAGGCCTTTTCTTGCATGATAGTTTGGCCTTATCTTTGATTATTTTCGTGGCTTGATGTAAACTGTAAAGTGCCTTGTTTTGATCTCCTCTTCAAATTTTTTGAAGGGCTCTTTGCCATTTGGGGCCAACTGCTGTCCCTTTGTGTTTAATCTCTATTTTAGGGCCATTTTTGCATGATAGATTGGCCCTATTTATGTTCATTTTTTAGGCTTGTTATAAACTGAAAATATGCATGTTTTGGGACTTCCTTGCATCTGTCTTCATGCTTCATGATAAAATAATGCATGTTTTGTATAGCTATAGGCCAATGCGTATGCCTAGTTTTGTGTTTCGGGGCCATTCTATGCATCGGGAGCCATGTTTCCATGTTTCGGGACTGTTTTGTATCACATTTCAATGCTGAAATTTTCATGATTGCATACAATATTCCATGCCTTGCCATGCTTTGGGTAGAGTGGCATTTGATGCCATAGGCTTGGTCCTCGGTTTGCGTGCATGTGTGCACGCATTTCGAGGGTCTCATTTTCATCTCATGGCTACTGATCTGAGTGTGGCTGAGGTCCACTCATGTTGATGTAAGTCCATTGTGCATTGTGTATGCCATTTCATTTCATAGCATTGTGTATGATAGGTTATATGTTAGCGCATTGCGTATGCCATGTTATCCCGTACATCGTGTAGGCCATTTCATAGCATTGTGCATGCTAGGTTGTATATTAGTTGCATTCATGCATGTCATGCATATTGCATTGTGTTTGGAATAGGAGTTAGCTCGAGCACGAAAAACGAGGGACGTTTCGTACTCCGAGTGACGGAACGTGTCTCAATTCCCAGTCACCGACACTCCGGATAATCCATGATGGAGTTTAGGTCTTGTTGTGTTTATATGTGCATTCATTTCATATTGAGTCGTGCAATTCGACTCCTCGGCCATCATGCATCGATATGGGTGATTGGTGGCACGAGGATCAAGGACTACACTCCCTGAAGAGTAGTCATGCATACATATGTGAAAATACTTTGCCATGCCCCTTTGTTGCTCTCTGTTGCAACAAATCAGAAATCAGCAGCCTTCCGGAGCTTGACACGCATTCCAAGACACAATTGCAAACAGAGGCAAACCGGGGCATCGCGAGGGATTCTCCGCACAAGGCAACCCGAGCATGCATCATTCATCATCCGAAGCAGATTTGAGGCAATCTCTGGCTTGCATGCCAATTTATTGCTTTCCTAATTTGATTTGTTAATTACTTAGAATTTTGTATTTATTCGGACTGTAATAATTCATTTGGGACTGTATTATTTATTTGGACCCTCTGCGCGAGGGCAATGTTGTAATAAGTGTGCGTGTGTGTGATGTATGTCTTCCTACCCCACGTCTTTCTCCCTTTTATTTACCCGCTTATGATGGTTAGATTAGGGCATGTTTCAATTAGCATACAGTATGATAGCATGTTTGCATTCATTCGTCTGTTTTGCACGCACCGGGCTCGGCGCATCATACTAACTGCATTGTATTTTCAATTCCAAGTTGAATACATGTTAGCTGTAGCATTTCATATGCCATGTCTAGAATAGCTGAGCCTGCTATAGTTGCACTTTTGCATGTGTTGCATTAGGCATTTCTGTATAATTAGGATCATGCACGGATTTCTAATTAGCTTCTGTTTTGGCTTGGAGTACTTGGTAAGTTTTATGCTTTAGCATCCTTGCATGCGTGTGAGTGACTGCCATGATAGTATGCTTACCATGAGGCTATATGCTTATGTGATATAACTGCCTGAATGCCTGTGGGTGAAGGTTGGATTATTTGGATTGGAACAATTCATTCACTGTGAGTTTTAAGCCCACTAGATAGTGGCAAAATCATATTTTCTAAAGCCCACCCGAGGGTGGCAAATCCACGTCTTAGCCTACTTGCGGCTAGCACCATCAAACCACTTTCAAAAATAAACATGAAATATTTTGTTCCAATTCAAGTGATCCAGTCTATACTTGTATGTTGTGTGCATCACATTGTAAATCTAGGCTAATAACTGGAATAAGAACGCATAATGTTTTCAAAAATAGATATCATGGTTAGTAGAGGCCGATCTTTGATCGGGCGAGGGGGGGTGTTCACGAAGTGACCTTTCCCAATCGTACCCAAGTTCCCGAGCCGAGGCAACTTTGGTGATGACGGACACGTGGCCTTAGGCAAACGAGTCAGGGTTTCCTAAATTTCCCCAAAATAAAACATTTAGGTGGCGACTCTGTATCTGGCAAAGCAGTCCATGTTTGACACTTCTTTCAAAATCTGTTTTCTTAAAACGATTTGCTGGATTTGGACTCTTTGGTTCAGATTAAGAACCGTGACAATTTGAGAGTCCTGAACTGTAGCGACCCCAATATGAACAGAACGGGACCTCATCCTCCCGGGGCGTTCGGGGACGTCTACAGTTTCTAGCGGCATCACATAGTAAATCTAGGCTAATAGCCGGAATAAGAACGCATAATGTTTTCAAAACTAGATATCATGGTTAGTTGAGGCCGATCTTTGATCGGGCGAGCGGGGGTGCTCACGAAGTGACCTTCCCCAATCGTGTCCAAGTTCCCGAGCCGAGGCAACTTTGGTGATGACGGACACGTGGCCTTAGGCAACGAGTCAGGGTTTCCTAAATTCTCCCAAAATAAATATTTAGGTGGCGACTCTGTGTCTGGCAAAGCAGTCCATGTTTGGCACTTCTTTCAAAAAATTTGTTTTCAAAAACGATTTGTCGGATTTGGACTCTTTGATGATTCATCGGTCTTGTATTGCACTTCGCGAGATTAGATACAGGACCGTGACAATTGAGTCTGAACTGTAGTGAGGCCCAAGGGCGAGTCTACAGTGCCGAGTTCAGGTTCTGGGAGGGGTGCTCAAGGAGTCATTACTTGTTTCAAATGTGGTTAGTTAGGCCATAAGTCTCCGGCTTGCTCGCATAAAGGAACAGGGCAGCGTTCCGCATCGTCTTCAGCTCATTCTCACAGCCAGAGTTAGGGGAGAGACCAGCCGCTCACTTGTTATCAGTGTGGGCAGGTGGGCCACATGAAGAGGTTTTTTTCACAGTTAGGTGGCACACTCAGTGCGTCTGGTTCGAGGCAGACACAGAGCCACCAGTCGACACAATCAGCACAGGCCTCGAGGGCCAATTAGAGAGCCTCTTCGGCTCAGTCAATACATCAGGCTTATACCTCGAGGGTTAAACAGGTTGAGCAGTGACCTACAAGGCGTGTGTATATTGTTACCACGCTATATCTAGTAACAGCGCCTTCGGTAGTAAGAGATACCTTCTTGTTTTGAAATTCAGTTGCTAATGTGTTGATTGATATGGGTGCATCCCATTCATTTATCTCGTTTGCATTTGCGTTGGTTTTGAGATTAGAGTTGGCTCAGTTAGCATCTCTTCTCTGTGTAGAGTCACATATTGGTGGTGAGATTGTTTTGAAGCAGAGGTGTCGGGGTTGTGACATAAAGGTTGCTGGTCGTCGACTTCCTTTTACATTTGTGTTGCTTGACATGTCTAGCTTTGATGTTATATTGGGTATGGACTGGTTATCTTCATATCGGGATGATATAGATTGCTATCGTCAGAGGGTTACTGTATGTACCTTGAGCTGTGAGTGCTTTTATTTCTTGGGAGACCGAGTGGATAGAGTCTTATCACCGGTGTATGATCCGCATAGGCGGTGTAAGCTTAGTTGCCTTCTTGCTAACTTCTTGAGTACTAAGTGTGATGAGGCCCGAGTTGAGTTGCCAAGGGTAGTTTGTGAGTACTCAGATGTTTTTCTGGAGGATCTTACCAGTTTGCCACCTCACCCAGAGATTGAGTTCTCTATCGATTTAGTGCCTAGCAGGGCACCAATTTCTATGGCACCGTATAGATTTACACCTGCTGAATTAAGTGAGTTGAAGATTCAACTCTAGAAATTGTTAGATAAGGGTTTTATTCTCCCAGTACTTCACCTTGGGGAGCACAGACTCTTTTTGCTAAAAAGAAAAATGATGCGTTGCAACTTTGTATAGATTACCAGAAGTTGAACAGGGTGACTGTCAAGAACAAGTACCAAATGCCTCGTATAGATGACTTGTTTGATCAGTTGAAGAGGTCTTGTTACTTCTCTAAGATAGACCTGAGATTAGGTTATCACCATTTGAGAGTAAGGGAGGAGGACATCCCGAATACGGCATTCCATATGCGGTATAGCCATTACGAGTTTCTAGTGATGCCATTTGGGCTAACCAATGCACCAACCGTGTTTATGGATTTTCTGAACCGGATTTTCCATGAGTTCCTAGACCGTTTTGTGGTCGTTTTTATGGATGACATCTTGATTTACTTACCCTCTGAGGATAAGCATGAGGAACACTTGCGAGTGGTACTTGAGTTGCTTAGAGCCCACAAATTGTATGCTAAGTTTGGGAAATGAGAATTCTAGTTGAGAGAGGTTAAGTTCTTAGGCCATGTGGTATCTGGGGAAGGGGTGACTGTAGATTCATCCAAAATAGAGGCAGTGCAAGATTGGAAACCACCTAAGAATGCGTTTGAGATCCATAGTTTCTTGGGTTTGGCCAGGTATTACCGTCAATTCGTGAAGGATATCTCTAGATTAGCCTCACCATTGACTAGATTGACGAGGAAATGAGTTAAGTTTGTGTAGAATGAGACTTGTGATAAGACTTTTCAAGAGTTTAAGGTTAGACTTACTACTGCTCCAGTACTGATTATTTCGGAGAGGGGTTTGGGCTGTTCAGTGTATTGTGATGCCTCAGGGGAAGGCTTGGGTTGTGTTTTGATACAAGAAGGGAAGGTAATAGCCTATGGCTCGCGACAGTTGAAAACACACGAGAGGAATTACCCCACTCATGACCTAGAGTTAACGACGGTGATCTTTGCATTAAAGGTTTGGAGGCATTACATGTATGGTGAGAAATTTGAGGTATTTTCTAATCACAAGAGTCTAAAATATCTGTTTACACAGAAAGACTTGAATCTGAGGCAGAGGAGGTGGATGGAGTTTATAGAGGATTATGATTTCTAGCTACATTATCTCCCCGAAAAGACCAATATTGTAGCCGATGCCTTGAGTAAGAAATCAATTAGCAGTGTAACCTGTATTGTCATCAGGGAATAGGAGATGTTGGGTGCTATTGGGGAGTTCGACTTGCATCTTGGCGAGTCTGTTGAGTCTGTAGCCTTGTTATTGGTAGTTACACAACCTACACTTGTAAACCAAGTGATTGAAGCACAAAGGGAGGATCTTGAAGTAGAAACCCTCCAGGAAAAGATCTTTTATGGAAAAGTAGAAAAAGGCTTGAACTTGTACTCTGATTCGAGTGTTAGATACCTTGATTATCTCTTCATGCCGGAGTCTTGCCGAGAAGAAGTACTCCGAGAGTTCCACCATTCACGTCTTGCGGTGCATCCAGGAGGCACAAAAATGTATCACGACCTTTGTCGCCAGTTTTGGTAGAGACGAATGAAGAAGGATGTGGTTGTGTTTATGTCAAAATGCTTTACTTGTCAACAAGTGAAGGTCGAGCATCAGAGGTCAACGGGTTTATTACAACCCTTGCCTATGGCCGAGTGGAAGTGGGAGCATGTCACGATGGATTTTGTTATGGTCCTTCCGAGGACTCAACGGGGTAGTGATACCATTTGGGTGGTAGTCGACCGATTGACTAAGTCAGTGCACTTTATACCTATGCGCGTGAGTGACTCGGTAGATCATCTTGCTGACTTTTATATTAGGGATATAGTAAGATTGCACGGGATACTAGTGACTATTGTTTTGGATAGAGATTTGCGTTTTATAGCTCGATTGTGGCAGAGCTTACAGAGTGCCTTAGGCACTAGGTTGACTTTTAGTACCGCGTATCATCCTCAAACTGATGGACAATCAGAGCGCACTATTCAGATTTTAGAGGATATGCTTTGAGATTGTGTCCTTGACTTTAAGGGTTCATGGGAGAGGCACTTGCCCTTAGTGAAATTTTCCTATAACAACATTTTATACCTATGCACGTGAGTGACTCAGTAGACCATCTTGCCGACCTTTACATTAGGGATATAGTGAGGTTGTGCAGGATCCCAGTGATAATTGTTTTAGATAGAGATCCGCGTTTTACAGCTTGATTGTGGCAGAGCTTACAGAGTGCCTTAGGCACTAGGTTGACTTTTAGCACCGCATATTATCCTTAGACTGACGGACAGTTAGAGCCATTCAGATTTTAAAGGATATGTTTCAAGGTTGTGTCCTTGACTTTAAGGGTTCATGGGAGAGACACTTTCCCTTAGTGAAATTTATCTATAACAAAAGCTTCCAATCAAGCATTGCCATGGCACCATTTGAGGCCTTGTATGGTTAACCGTGTAGATATCCTTTGTGTTGGGCTGAGGTGGGTGATGCACCTATGTTGGGTCCAGAGTTAGTTCAGGAAATGACGGAGAAAGTTGGACTTATCCGTAAGAGGTTGGTTACGGCCCAGAGTCGTTAGAAAAGTTATGTGGACTGTATGAGGAGACGTTTGTGTTTTGAGGTGGGAGACCATGTATTCTTGAAAATATCACCTATGAGAGATTTGATAAGGTTTGGAAAGAGTGGGAAGTTGTCCCCTCGATTCATTGGCCCTTTTGAGATCCTTGAGCGGATTGGAGAGATAGCTTACCGTTTGGCCTTGTCGCCACAACTTTTCAGGGTTCAGGATGTATTTCATATTAGCATGCTTTGGAAGTATGAACTGGATATATTGTATGTATTAGATTGGACCGACTTAGAGGTAAATAAGGATGCCTCGTATGAGGAGAGACCAGTGAGAGTCTTAGATACTCGGGACCAAGTCTTGCGAGGTAAGACAATTCTCTTGGTTAAGGTATTGTGGAAACATCACGAGGTTAAGGAAACAACTTGGGAATGCAAGTTGGAAGTTTGTGAGAAATATCCGGACTTATATGTTGATGTTTGAGCATGTAATGAAATTTTGTTATGTTAATGAAATATGAAAACATTGTATATGTTTTGGATATATGTGAACGTTGTATATGTTATGTATGTTTTGGAAACATGAATTTAATATAAACATTGTAAATGTTTTGGGAAATGTGGATTTTACTTTCAATATTGGAACTTGTGTATCAAGTTGATGAAAATGGATGACTGGAGAAGGGATCATGGTATTAGAATTGATTATCTATCGTTATTGTGTTTGCTTTAAACATAATTGTAAAACTTAATTTAAAATTTTGGGGACGAAATTCTTTAAGGGAGAGAGGTTATAGTGATTCTGGTTTTGACCCAACCCATTTGATATTTTGGGCTCGTGTTTTATAATTTCTGAATGTTGTTCATTGTCGTTTCCCCTTTATTCTTACTTGAGTTTGGCTATTTGGTTGTATCGAGCGTGTTTGGAACAGGTTGATTACTTGGTTTTGAAACTCTTGTTGCCTAGGATTTTATCCCTCCGCTGGAGCGTCATTTCTTGAGCACGAGTGTTAGTCTGTTGGTCTATTGGGAGAGTGTATTCTATGCTTGAGCGGTGTTTCCTACACTCGATCGGGTGAACACTCGAGCGTTGGTTTATTGTCTGCAAAACTACTAGGAGTGTGCATTCTGCGCTCGAGCGTCACTTTTTGCACTCGAACTGAACAACTTATTATATCCGATGCTCGAGCGTCAACTCTTGCGCTCGAGCGTACTGTACATTTATCAGTTCGCGAAAATAACTTTTTACATCACTTTATCGGATCTATTTCTCTCTAAACCCTAAAGTTGAGACCCTCTCCCTCTAAAACCTATCCTCTCTCTACTTTTCATTTAAATCTAGTGATTTTTTCCATCCTTCTGCCTTTGTTAAAAAGGTAGAGCACGTCGTGGGCTCTCTTTTCATCTGAACAAAAGTGGGTTGGTGTTTGCTTTGCTCGTCTTCTCACTTTGAGGTAGGGACTTTCTACACTCTTATATAAGTTTTAACTTGGTTATTTGTTGATGGGTAATAAAAATTGAGACTTGTTGTGATTTTGAACAAATCTAGAGTTTTGGTTAAAATCAAAAGAGGGATTTTCAAATTAACTTATTAGAGATGGTTATAGGAGTAAATATGAACTTGTGTTGTGTTAAAATTGTTGATTTTGGTGTTTGGCATGAGATTTGGAAAAAAATGGGGTTTTGCCCTAAAATGTTTTGAATAATTATTTTGTATAAATAATGAAATTGGTACTAGGAATATGACATTGAATAGATGTTTACATAAATGGTGGAATTAGATATGTATTATCTCGCACCTATGGAAATTTGGAAAATTTAACTGTTATAAAGATTGTATATCTATTTAGAAATATCTGTTTTAGACTATCGGTGAAACATAGCTAGTATTGTTGTAAAAAGTGCATGTGAATTAGGTAAATTAAAACAAATCTCTTACCCATTATCATTGAATATGATTATGATTTATATACATTGTACATGTATGATGTTTAGGAAGAAAAAGGGAATGTACTCCGTGTTTGGGAGGAGAAAGGGGACGGACTCCATTAAACTGAGTTGGCTTGTGTGTCCAAGGTGAAAGTCCTGAAAATTGCTGTCACGACCCAAACCCGGCCCTATGGGTTTAGCACCGTAACCGGCCAGTAATCCGAGATTACCGAAGGCCTGCTTAACAGTAATACAGTAAAACAGAGTACAGGGCCTGGCGGAAGCCAATACAGTAATTAAACAATGTCCAATGAGCTGTGACAGTCTGTATGCCAAAAAGATTTTTCATGCATTCATACATATACAAACAGTACAGCCTATACAAAATTTACAGTCACACAGTACAGGGACCTAATCCCTGATAACAGTACAGTTAGCAACTGACAGTCTATACAGTAATCCAAACAGTATGGAGACAGACGGGGGAAAACAAACAAAACACCCCAAAGCCATAGCATGGCAACTCGGAACCTCGCAGTGAGGCACAAAGGCTGGCTTGACAAAACTGGAGTCTAACCCACACTCCTAGCTCCGATCTGGTGGCTGAGCACCTACATATATATATATAAACAGTGAGCTAAAGCCCAGTGAATAACATAAAGCGTAAAGAGGTTTAGAATGAATGTCCTTACGGTAATGAAAACAGTTCAATTCAATCAGTATTTCAGTTGTTCAGTACAGTAAACAGTCATATGTGGTACATCCATTAGCATAACAGTAACAGTAGGTCTTAAAAGACCGAACAGTAATGATGGCCATCAGTCAGTAAACAGTAGTGGCTCCACGAGGGAACCGACAGAGATCTCTGTAACAGTAACAGTAAACGGTAGGTACTAAGGATGCCACAGTACAGTTCAGAAATAAAGGACATACATTCATTCAGTAATACCAGTTCAGTAAACAGTTCAGTTCAGTATTCAAAAGATATCAGTTGAACATATCTTTACACAATTGTTACTCACAGAGTTTGGGCTACGGTATGCTAGAGCGTGTCTCCCCAGTCGCCAACCCTACACAGTTCACAGGTTGAACACACTAAGCTACACAGTTGGGAAATATCATAACTTAATCCCTAATTTGCCTTGGTGTGTTCTACAACGATATCCTCATCAAGATGTCTTAAACTAGGCCTAAGAATGCCTAGGATGGGATGAGGATGCAAAAATTACACTTAGAAAACATTTTGCAAACTTTGCTGAAAATAGGAGCCTCGCTCGAGCGAGACTTTCTTCGCTTGAGCGGAAGTCCAAAATCAAAGGCTTCGCTCGAGCGAGGAATCCTTCGCTCGAGCGGTCTGTCGAAACAGTAAAAATACTGGATGCTGTGATTTTGCGCGCGATGGTCGCTCGATGGTCGCTCGAGCGGAGCCCTGGACAAAGGTGCTCGCTCGAGCGGGGAATCCTTCGCTCGAGCGAGGAAGCCAAATCTGAAATTTCCAGATTTGCCTCCCAAGCTCAAACCAAGCATTCTACCACTCCAAACTCGACCTCTTGCGCCCAAATTCTGGAAAACATAACTAAATTCAATGTATAACAAGTTTCAAAGCTCAATTTATGAATTCAAGCCCCAAAGGTGAGTCAATTAAAACGATATTCAAACCCAATTTCAAACCATTTTCCAAGAACAATATGAACATGCAACATGCATGATCTTAAATCATTTTCAAAGCTTTAATGCTGTTTCAAAAGAGCATAAACCTTCAAAAACAAGATTAACTCATGGGGTACCACAAAATTATGAACATGCATGCACCATTATACCATGAATTCAACTCAAAACTCATTAATTCAAACATGCATGCATGAAATGAGCTTCAATTCACCATTAATGACCCAAATCATGACTTAGCTCTACAATCTAACCTGGACCATGCAACAATCAACTCGAAACATGAACAAGAAGACAATGGAGCTACCTTTAGTCTTGTAGTTCAAGAAGGGAGCTCAAATATGCAATCTCCTTAACAATTTCTTCAATTTTCAAACAATTCTACAAGTGAACTCAAGACTCTCACTTCCTCTCTCTCTAAATTCGGCTAGAACAAGAAGAAATGGCTGATGAAATGTTTTGATAAAGCATACACAAGGCTTCAAATATGAGTAAACAAAGGCCCCACTAGATGGCAAAAGTGTAATTACGTCAAACTCTTTAATTAGCTTATTTTAACCTAATTTAATCATACCCAATCAGTTTTCAGGTAAATACACCATAAAATCACATTAATTACGAGGGTCATAGAACATCAATCGGTTTCTAATTCGGCCGCCGATAAGGCCTTCAATTAGCAGTTTAAACATATAAGCATGAACAGATAATCATACAGTCAAACAGATAGAATGCAATTTAACTAACATATACTCAATCAATTCGGTTTCCAATTTCAGTCAGTCAGTTCAGTACTTTAATCAGTTCAATTGTCAGTCATAATCAATTCAGTTTAACGATAATCGATGGTTATCGGTAATCAATCAGTCATAAGTCGGTAAACAGTATGAGGGTTGTTACAATTGCGCATATACATGTGTGCAGATTTTTGCGAACGAAATTTCCGTAAAATGGCAAGTGATTGTGTTTTGTATGATAATTATGTTGGTTAGAGGCCTATGGGTTGTATCCTCCGTAAAATGAAAAGTGATTGTATTTCGTGAAAGTCTCGAAAATCGCGCGTATACATGTATGCAAATTCCCACGGACGAAATTTCCGTAAAATGGCATATGATTTTATTTTGTATGATAATTATGTTGGTTGGAGGCTTATGGGGTGTATCCTCTGTTTGATTGACTAAATGAAGTTGGTATAACTAATGGATGGAGATGTAAGTTTGATATAACATGGTGTTAGAAAAGGTTGTAAAAAATCTGTCATTAGGGAATTGAACATGTGCATCATACTTGTATCTTTGTTAATATTCATATATTGTGTTAGATTGTTTCTATTGGGCCTTGGCTCACCCTCCTAGGGAAACGATTTTTAGGTGCTGGTGACATGCCTCATCCAAGGACTTAGCTTGGGAAGACTTAGCTAAAGGCTCTGTTTTGTCATTGTGTGTTTAATATTTGTCCAAACCTAGGGCTTTAATTGTATGGAGCTTAAGACTCTCTCTTTTATTATAACCAAGCATAGTCTTGGAAATATGTAAGCATGTAGGGCATTTATTTTGTTGATCATTAAGTTAGTATCACATGTTATAGATTCAGCGTAGAACTTAAGAATGTATATCGCATGTGTCATTTTTTTATAAATTAATTCTGATTAATGAAAGATTTCTACTTTGTTTATGTCATTGTGTATATGTTGTTGGGGGCCGATTTATGACATTTATTTCAGGTCGTTACAATATATATACAAATTAAATACATTTTTGTATTCTGGTATATTTATTGATTTTTTACAAATATTTTACTTTTTAGGTAGATTTAGGTTAGATGCATCTAAAAAAAAAATTACTTAAAATATTTTAAAAAATCACTAAAAGCAAAAAACGAAAAAAAAAAGGTTAAAAATTTGAAATGAAAAAAAAGTGATTATTCCCCTTGTCCACTTCACTACATCTTAACATTTTCGTAAAAAGGAAAATTCAGACTTGTATCCTAAACCACAACTACAAAGTAAATTATTTTAAAAACGAAAAATTCTAAATTAAATATCAATAAAGAAACTTGAATTTTCTTACCTGAGTTTGGCTATTTCGTTGTATCGAGCGTGTTTGGAACAAGTTAGTTGCTTGGTTTTCAAACTCTTGTTGCCCAGGATTTTATCCCTCCGCTTAAGCGTCACTTCTTGAGCTCAAGTGGGCTTTGTGAACCCTCAGTAGTTTTAGAGGTCTACAAAACTATAGGGAGAGCGCATTTTACGCTTGAGCAGCGTTTCCTACACTCGATCAGGTGGGCGCTCGAGCGGCCCTTCTTGCGCTCGAGTATTGGTCTGTTGTCTGCAAAACTACTGGGACTGTGCATTCTGTACTCGAGCATCACTTTTTGCACTCGAGCGGAACAACTTATTATATTCAACGCTGGAGCGTTAACTCTTGCGCTCGAGCGTACTGTGCGTATATCAGTTCGCGAAAATAACTTTTTATATCACTTTTTCGGATCCATTTCTCTCCAAACACTAAAGTTGACACCCTCTCTCTCTAAAACCTATCCTCTCTCTACTTTTCATCTAGATCTAGTGATCTCTCCATCCTTCTGTCTTTGCTAAAAAGGTAGAGCATGTCGTGAGCTCTCTTTTCATCTGAACAAAAGTTAGTTGGTGTCTTTAAAGTTTCCCATTTGCTTTGCTCGTCTTCTCACTTTGAGGTAGGAACTTTTCCACACTCATATATAAGTTTTAACTTGGTTATTTGTTGATGGGTAATAAATATTGAGACTTGTTGTGATTTTGAACAAATCTAGGGTTTGGGTTAAAATCAAAAGAAGGGTTGTCAAATTAACTTATTGGAAATGGTTATAGGAGTAGATATGAACTTGTGTTGTGTTAAAATGGTTGATTTTGGTGTTTGGCATGAGATTTGGAAAATGGGATTTTGCCCTAAAATGTTTTGAATAATTATTTTATATAAATAATGAAATTGGTGTTGGGAATATGACATTGGATAGATGTTTATATAAATGGTGGAATTAGATATGTATTATCTCGCACCTATGGAAATTTGGACAATTTAACTGTTATAAAGACTGTATATCTATTTAGAAATATCTGTTTTTGGCTATCGGTGAAAGATAGCTAAGATTGTTATAAAAAGTGCATGTGAATTAGGCAAATTAAAACAAATCTCTTAGTCATTATCATTGAATATGATTATGATTTATATACATTGTACATGTATGATATTTAGGAAGAGAAAGGGGATGTACTCCATGTTTCGGAGGAGAAATAGGATGGACTCTATTAAACTGAGTTGGCTTGTGTGTCCAGAGTGAAAGTCCCAAAAACCGCGCGTATACATGTGTGCAGATTCCTACGGACGAAAGATCTTTACTTTGTTTATGTCATTGTGTATATGTTGTTGGGGCCGATTTATGACATTTATTTCAGATCGTTACAATATATATACAAATTCAATACATTTTTGTATTCTGGTATATTTATTGATTTTTTACAAATATTTTACATTTTAGGTACATTTAGGTTAGATGCATCTAAAAAAAAAAATTACTGAAAATATTTTAAAAAATCACAAAAAAAAAAAGGTTAAAAAATTGAAATGAAATAAGGTGATTATTCCCCTTGTCCACTTCACTACATCTCAACATTTTCGTAAAAAGGAAAATTCAGACTTGTATCCTAAGCCACAACTACAAAGTAAATTATTTTAAAAAAGAAAAATTCTAAATTAAATGTCAATAAAGAACCTTGAATTTTCTTAATTTCTAAAATTTTCACTTCTAATTAATTACTAAATCTAATCACATATTAAGTTATGCGTATATATACATATATTACAACTAAATTAATGTATACTCTAAATCTATTCTGAGTGCCATACACATTTTTGTAGGTTTTTTTTTTCCCCTTGCGCATAACATTACTGTCATTTTAATAGCTTTCATTTTTTGGCATCAAAAGATGTTCAAAAAATAAAATAAAATACGTAGGTCACCTTGTTTGGTTTACATATAAATATATATATATATATATATATTTGGTGAAAATTGTGTTTTTTATTTTTCGTATTTTTTTTTTAATCTAGATACACTTGAAAAAGTATATTTTTTTGGGAAAAAAAAAACTTTAAAAAATTCACAAAAAATTCACCAAATACAAAAAATAAGAAAAATTAGTACGTTTTCGTTTTTTATTTTATTCAATAAACTTTTTAAAGATTTTTGTATAAATTTTATACTTTTAAGTATATCAAAATTAAGAGAATATAAAAATTAAAAAACAAAAAAAGTTGATTAAAATATTTGGAAAAACCATTAAAAATACAAAAACACAAATTGAAAACTCATAAAACTATTTTTGAAAACTCCAAACCAAAAGTTTTGTTTTGTGGTTTTTCTTTTGCTTGTTTTGCTATGATCCTGTTTACACTTGTAGACACACTACGTACATAAAGGAGATATGGTGAACAGAGGAAGAGATGGTGGCTGGATTCCGGTAGTGAGGCAATGGAATGGAGGTGGAGCTCAAAAAAAGGAAGCACAGCAGGGTCTTATCACTGTCTTTGTGGACAACATCCCGTCAACTATGGACGCCAAAGCTCTGTACAAACTCTTCACCAAATTCGGGATTGTGAAGGATACTTACATTCCTTTCAAAAGAAGGAAAGTGACCAACTCAAGATTCGGGTTTGTGCGGTATAACTGTAGCATTGCAGCATCTGTCGCAATCCAAAAAGGAAATGGGCTCTTGGTGGATGACTCTATGCTAGAGGTCAAACTGGCTGCTTACGACAGAAATAGTAGAAGTGAACAGAGTAAGGACAAGCTTCAGCCTCTCAGAAGATTCTCGGATATGATCAATTTCAAGGGTAAAGATGCACTGGTTGGGCACAGATCTTTTGCTGAAGTCCTAAAGGGTGTCACCTCTGCAGTGGAAGGTAACACAAACACAAACATAACCATAAAAGCCAAAGAAGAGGGCAATGGCTGGCTATACGAAAGTGCTATTGACAGATTCAACAATGAACAGTCTACTCACAACATCCTCAAAGTCCTGGAGGAGAAAGGGATGGAGCAGATAGAAGTCAGAAAAGGAGGAGGTAGAGATGTAATTATCTCCTTTAAATCTACAAGTGATTTGCAATCAAACATTGGCAAGCTCAAAGAGTGGTTCAAGGACGGGAGCCAATCTGTGATGGAATGGAGGCCAGATTATCATCTGCAACAAGAGCGGTGTGTGTGGTTGAGATGCTATGGTATTCCCTTGCATCTTTGGAGTAGGGCTACTCTTAACAGCATTGGCAATATCTGGGGCACTATACTCAACATAGACGGTAACGTTTGTCACCCAAAATCCTTCGCTTATGCTACGATTAGAGTGGCTACTGTATGCATGGAGCTCATTAACAAAACTATTAATCTAGAGTGTAAGGGCTATCCTCATCCCATACTTGTTTGTGAAGACCATCTAGCCGATTCTAGTAGATTGAAGCCCTTCGGCTTGAATGACTCCACCCCCACAGAAACCTGCTTCAGTGATGAGGGCAGGATCCTTCCAGCAGCAGCGGCTGGGGTGAAGATTGATGGTGATGAGGTGGCAAAAAGGAGAGCGTTGATTGGTGCTGACCTGGCTTGCACAAATGAGGTTGTGCAGAGGAAAGAGCTTCCTGACAGTCACATAGCTGAAGAAGTGGGAACTGTTGTCGAGGAGACCCCCTGTAAAGGTGGTTCTAGCAGAGACAAAGCAGCATGCGTTGAGGGATTTTCGATGGATGGGTCAGAGCTAAACTCAAAAAGTAATGATGGCAAGTTGAGGGGTGCTCAGCAAGCTTTCTCTTCTGATCATATTAGCAGGTATGATTTTAATAATGGTATTGGTCCTGATATCTTTTTGGACGAAAACTTGGCTAATGAACCTCTTACTAGTCTTGGGCCTAGCATTGGGCCTGGCATTAATTTGGAAGTTTTCTTGGCCCATTCCCCTAGTGGCCCTGAAATCCCACCCCAGCCCATTGACTCTGTCAATTTTAATCCTCTCAGCAACGGCATAGCAGCCCATGTGCACTCTGTTAGTCCCCTTTCCAAGCCAAGACCTGCTGGGTTATTACCCATGAACCACATTCTTTCGGCCAAAGCTAAAACCCCTATCCTTAATACAAAGTCTCTGCAGCCTGAAAAGAAAAAAGGGAAGAAGAAGACTCATGTAGAGGGCTTTACTAGCTTTGCTAGATTACACGGCTATAGAACTGCAGCAGCAGCCCACAAGCACTCTTCTAAGTCAGTTATCTTTAGTCCAGCAGCTTCTGCTTTTGCTCAATCTGATCTATCTGATGGTAGCTCATCTTCGAACAATGATCTATTGGAGGAGGCCAAAGCCACTATACACTTGGGGAAATGTTTAGGCATCAAATACAATGGGAAAGATGACACTGTGTTGAGCAAGATAATTGATTTAGAGCTTAAAGACAAGGTCAGAATTTCTGATAAGGGGCAGAATCAAAAATAAGTTTCTGCTCTTGGGAGCCTTGAGCCTGTCATTTTGTTTATCTATGAAGCTCTTATCTTGGAACATTAGGGGTTTAGGTAAACCTGAGAAGAAGGGAAGAATTAAAAGATTGCTAAAGGACAAGCATGTTGACATTGTTTTTTTCCAAGAAACCAAGCAAGCTGTGGACTCTGAAAATGTTGCTAGAAAGCTTTGGGGGTGCAGAAGTATGGAATTCATGTCTGTGGATCCTGTAGGCTCTGCTGGTGGACTTCTATGCATTTGGGACCCTTCAGTGTTCCAATTATCTGGCTGCTGCTGCAATAGGAGGTATATACTACTTTCTGGCTCTTTGTATAATTCCTTTGCTTGTGTTTTGATAAACATTTATGCACCAAATAACCCCTCTGCTAGAACATCTTTTTGGGCGGGTATAGTCAAGCTTAAGGATCACTTTCCTGCACCTTGGTGTATGGGTGGAGACTTCAATGAAATTAGACATATAGGTGAGAGGATTGGCTGCTCTAGGAGAGACATGGGGATGAAGCATTTTAATGAGTTTATTGAGAAATGTGAGCTCCATGACTTACCTCTTCATGGTAGGAAATACACTTGGTGTAATGCCCAGGAAGCAGAGAAATGGAGCCGCATAGACAGAGTACTCCTCAGCCTAGAATGGTTGATTAGCTTCAGATTGAAGTTATGGGGCTTGCCTCGACTAGTTTCTGATCACTGTCCTCTGCTGCTGATGGAAGATGAAAGAGACTGGGGTCCCAAGCCTTTCAAGTTTCTCAATGCCTGGACTCTCCATCCAAGCTTCTCTAAGTTCTTTGTTAACATTTGGAGCAGCACTACTGTTACAGGGTGGGCCGGATTCAGAATTGTTCAAAAATTAAAGCAGCTAAAGACAGAGTTAAAAAAATGGAATGTTGAAGTGTTTGGACATGTCACATCCAAACTCAAGGCTCTAGAGGCGGAATTGCATACATTAGACATCTTAGCAGAGGATGGACTATTGGATGATTCTGGGAGGTCAAGAAGAAGAGTGGTCAGAGGTGAAATGTGGCATTTGCTCAGAATGGTGGAGTGGATTTGGCATCAAAAATCCAGATTGAACTGGACTCTAAATGGGGATAAGAATACTAGATTCTTCCATGTTTTTGCTAATACCAGACAGAGT
The DNA here is from genome assembly GCF_055761805.1 of Camellia sinensis. NCBI lineage: Eukaryota > Viridiplantae > Streptophyta > Magnoliopsida > Ericales > Theaceae > Camellia > Camellia sinensis. Next base: position 23,424,431 of record NC_138964.1, on the reverse strand, counting down.
AGAAACATGATCAGCTCTATAGTAGTTAACGGCGTGCCTTATGAGGATCCTAGTAGGGTTCAATTAGAGGTCTACCAACACTTCAAGAAGCTGTTTACTGAGGATTGGGTCAGCAGACCCGTTTTGGGAGGGCCATTCAACACCATTGAGGCAGACTATGTTTCTCATCATCTTGTTGCAGAGTTCAGTGAAGCTGAGGTGTTGGCTGCAATTAAGGATTGTAATACTAACAAAGCCCCTGGCCCCGATGGTTTCAATCTGTTGTGTTATCAGAAATTTTGGAAGACTATGAAGCCTGAGATCATGCAATTCTTTGCAGACTTCCACACAAATAGCAAACTGACTTATGGGATTAATAGTACTTTCATTAGTTTAATTCCTAAGTTGGAAAATCCCTCCGGCCTATCTGATTACAGACCCATTAGTCTTGTAAGCTCCTTGTACAAAATTTTGGCAAAAGTGTTAACACATAGACTGAAGCCAGCTCTATCCTCAATTATTGGTGAAACTCAAACTGCTTTCATCGGTGGAAGAAACATCCTTGATGGGGTGTTCATTGCCAATGAAGTAGTGGATGGCTGGAAGAAGACCAACAAGAATGGTTTGATCTTAAAGCTAGATTTTGAAAAGGCTTTTGATTCGGTTAACTGGGAATTCTTGTTCTCTCTGCTATCTAGTTTTGGGTTTGGCAACAAATGGATCTCTTGGATGAAAACTTGTGTGTCTACAGTAAGGATTTCCATTCTCGTGAATGGTGCTCCAACAAAGGAATTCTCACCACAAAGAGGGCTAAGGCAGGGCGATCCGTTATCACCTTTCTTATTCAATATTGTGGCTGAGGGGTTAAACATTCTTTTGGTCAGAGCAATTAATCTTGGCATTCTTAGAGGTGTTCATGTCGGATCCAAAGATGTCCTCTTGTCTCACCTTCAATTTGCAGATGACTCAATTCTTTTTTCTGAGGCAGATTGGGATCAAATGGTACTTATCAAAAGAATCCTTAGGTGCTTTGAAATCCTTTCTGGGCTTAGAATTAATTATCACAAAAGCGTGGTGTGTGGCGTCGGTGTGTCTGATTCTTTATTTCTCTCCTTTGCTCATCTCCTTAACTGTAAAGTTCATAGCCTTCCTTTGAAATTTCTGGGTCTGCCTCTAGGTGCCAATCCTGGTAAAAAATCTACCTGGAAGCCTGTGATTGACAAGATCAGATCTAAACTCTCAGGGTGGAAGAGGAAACTGCTATCCTTTGCAGGTAGATTAACCCTAATCAAGTCTACTCTATCTAGTTTACCAGTGTACTTTCTTTCTTTGTTTAAGATGCCAGAAGGTGTGGCAAAAGAATTCGAAAAGATTGAGGCAGCTTTTTTATGGGGCAGTAATGATCTTAAAAGGAAAGTGCATTTAGTGAAATGGGGGGAGGTAACCAAAAGCTTGAACCAAGGGGGCCTGGGTATCAGAAGAATAAGAGATATGAATGCTTGTCTATTGCTCAAATGGTGGTGGAAATTTGGAACTCAAGTAAACTTTCTTTGGAGGAGAGCTATCTGTAGCAAATACAATATTGATGAGGCTAGTTGGCATCCACCTCTAAAGCCCTCCTACAAACATTCTAGAGTTTGGAAGGACATATTATCTATTGGGATTCATAGCACAAATGTTTACAATTTCTATATAGATAACTGCCAAATCCAAGTGGGGGATGGGAGTAGGATTAAATTTTGGCATGACAGATGGTGTGGCAGCTCTAGTCTCAAGTCTTCTTTTCCCCTTCTCTTTAATCTTTCTACAGATAAAGAAGGGTCTCTACAACAGTTCATGGCAAGAAAGTCTAGCCCAAACAATTGGAATTTTCCTATTAGGAGAGTGCTTTTCAGCTGGGAATTGGTAGAAGAAGCTAACTTACTTGGTCTACTATCTTCAGCTCCATTTCTGTCAATTGACAGGGCTGATCATCTTATCTGGGCTTCAGCATCTACTAGTCCTGGTGTTTTTTCCGTGTCCTCTCTTTACTCTGCCTCTAACTCTATCCTAGGGCCTCATTCTAACATTTGCAAGCATATTTGGAATGGGGCTGTCCCCCCTAAGGTTTCATTCTTTACTTGGCTGGCCTGGAAAAACAAAGTCAAGACAGCAGTGTTTATGCACAGAATTGGCATCTTAGATGCTTCTGCTTCTCTCATCTGCCCATTTTGTCGTTCTGAACCTGAATCTGCTGTCCATATCTTGCTTCATTGCCCATTTTCTTGGTTGATTTGGTCATCTATAATCAATGAGTGGGGGTTCTCCTGGTGCATTCAAGGATCAGTGGATGATCTTCTCCAATGGTGGATGACTGTCAAGCTCAAAAATTTTGATAGGTTAATTTGGAGAGCCATCCCCCTTATCGCTCTTTGGTCGCTTTGGAAACTTAGGAATGAATGTGTCTTTGCAGAGGCTCAACCTAGTCTCTCTGGATTGAGTGATAATATCAAAATTAGAGCTGTACTTTGGCTGAAAGCATCTATTAAAGATCTTCCTTATTCCGTTGATGATTTAACTTTCAACTGGCGCCAAATCAGAGGATGTTCTTAACTGTTCCGAGCTGCTCTGTGTTGAAATCTGGGTTTGTCATGGATGTCCAGTGGCTGGGGATGGTCTGCTAGTGTTTGGCTGTTGTCTTCTTGTTTTTGTCTTGTTTGGTTCTGCTCTGTTTGTTGGTTTCTCACCATCTTGGAGCCTCGAGTGTGTGCTAGCAGATGATTGGGTGTGCGTTTTGGTGCCAACCTAGTTGGGATCCAAATGTTTCACTGTGATGTTTTTTGCACCCTCTTCTTTATTGATGTATTCTTATCTTTCTTGTTTTGTTTTTCATCAATAAAGCTTTTCTTTTGCCGATCAAAAAAAAATGATCCTGTTTACACTTGTCTTTCCCTTATTGATGTTTGTGTAGTGTTTTCTTTGTACATTGAATTTTATCAATAAATCTTTCTTTTGGCTGATAAAATAAAATAAAATAAAAACATTGAACACACATTTACATAGAGGAGGAGACACAAATTTTGAGAAGTGAATTCTCAAACGGACTTTGACATTATTTCCAGAAAGAAATCCAAACAATGAAGAATAGAATTTGGGAATGTATATGCAGAGAAGGAATTAATTCTCAAATAGAGAACTCCTTAAAAAAATAATAAATAAAATTGTTTTTAATCATCAACAACGTTTTCTTTCCATACATTGAATAAGAGAATAATACTGTTATCACGTTTTTTAATCAAAAAGTTGTTTTATCATTTTATGTCATTATTGTATTTTTTTAATCAGCCCTGCAACTCATATCAGTTACCTAATTATTAATACAATTATAACAATGCATAAACATCATTTAATCTATATGAGAAATACTATTTATTATCCAATTTATATGAAGTTTTTATTTCACTTATCATTTATATTCATATTTTGAAAGTCATGTGTATATGTAGATTCTGCGTTATTTAGAATTTAGAAAAATAATATACAAATATATTTTTTAGACTTAATTTTTTTTAACCCAATGATGTGTAAATGAGATAATTGATTGATAATTATAGAAGATATGAGAGAGAGAGAGAGAGAGAGAGAGAGAGAGAGTTACTTTAGATATTCTAAGGTAATGCTATGTCATTGAGTTTAGAAAATAAATCTAATTTTTAAACTTAAGTAGTATCACTACTTAAGTAGATATTCTAATTTTTAAATCTAATCTTTCGTTCCTCGTTTGTTTCATCAATAAAATTTTTCTTTGCCGATCAAAAAAAAAAAAAGTAGTATCACCCTAAAACTTATCATGCTATATGTGAAATCATATAAAAAGTGAAAAATTTGATGAAATAAAAAAGTTATATATAACCGCCGTCAGTGTACATATGTGGTTACAACTATATTAATAGGGTTGGAGGGTTGTGTCCAAGCCCATGGGGCTATTATGAATCATGTTTTAATAATTTAAACCGTTTATTTTAAAATATATTTTGTTTATATCATCAATAAAAAAAATATTAGATCGATTTGATTGTTATAGCGTTTTTATTTTATCACGTTTATCACCAAAAATATTAATAATTTATTTTAAAAAATGCATTTGTTTATTTTTTTGTAAAAGAAACATAATAAATTAAAGATGTTAAAATTATCAAATCGATCTACCTTTGTTTTATAGATGATATACAATGTGAATTCTGTGTGTTGAGACAGCACCTTCCAATTCAAATCGGAGAAGAAGCCCAAGAGGATGTATATGCATGCTGACGTGTGTATGCATGCCATTCTTCTGATGAGAATAATATATATAAGGATATAAAGAAAAGAAAATGCGGTCCAAACCAATAGCCACCTTTCAATTTCAAGTGACATTTGCCCACAGAGCACCTAGTAATGAGACAGTTAAAAAAGTTACGGAAAATTTTATGTATACACTCCCTTTAATAGTGTGTGTTATTTGTATCTTTGGTTAAAATTTTTGAATCACTGATTATGGTTTATTCTATAATTAGTTATGATGCATTATGATATTGATTTTGACAATATTTTGGTTATGATTTAAAATTGTTTGGTTATACTTATGTGGTATTTAGTTAGAACTTTTTTTTTTTTTTAGTTATGACTCTCATAAGAGCATCTCCAACGGTAATAGGCATTTTACCTATCTAAATATTATTATAAAGTATACATTTTATTTTACCTATCAACTGTTTCATGTTTCTATTCCAACCATGCGCTTTATTTTAACTATTCATCCAAATACTATTAATTTCATAAAATCCCACATCAGAAACAAAGATAGAGGGAAATGATCCTAATGATTAAATACGTTTTGCCTAGCCTTGAAGGCTAGCTACATGTAGCTAGTGAATGTGAGATGAGATAAAATGTCTAATCATATGCCTAGTGCATTAGAGTTAAAAAAAGTGAGTCATATTAGGCATTTTACCTAACAAGCATTATATGCCTAGTAAGTTAGAGGTGCTCTAATATCATTTGTAATTATCAAATTCACAAATGACATAACTTACATATAGCACATACCCAATATTTCTCAGAAAGTTAGATATAGTACAGAGAATAATGCTTAAAAGTCTCTTCTTTGGGAATCATTGGAATATATGTCGGCACTATATATAGGATTTTAATTTAGAAAAATATGCACTTACTAGTTCATACCTATAGCCTTTGGGTCTCAAAATTTTATCACATTTGGGAGCTTAAATAATTATAAATTTTATAGTGTAATGATTTAGACAGGATCTTCGTTATGAGAGCTAGGGATGGAGGACGCGATACAAATGGAGGAAGAGGTGATGGAGGAGGTTGGAGGCCAGTGTTACGCAAACATGGGGGCTCAAGCCAATGGTATAAAGGTGTAGAACAGGGTATTCATACGATTTTCGTGGATGAGATTCTTGAATCTATGGATCCAAAAGGGCTATATGGGCTATTCTCCAACTTTGGTGTTGTAAGGGATCTGTTCATCCCCAACAAAAGGCGACAAATGACGCGATCAAGGTTTGGCTTCGTCCGATATGATTGCCCGGTGGCAGTTCAAATGGCCGTCCAGAAAGCACATGGTCTCTGGTGTGATAACAGAGCATTGAAAGTGAAAGTTGCAGACTTTGGCAAAGAGCAACTCACAAACCAGAGGCCTAGAGTGGCATGGAATGAAAAAAGAACAGAGGCCAGTAGAAGTGTAGCACCTGCTGTGGCTCAAGGGGACAAATCCTATGCGCAGGCGGTCAGTGGGAAAAGAATGCTATCCAACACTAGTCTAACAATAAATGTTGCTGAGGCTGGTAATGGCTGGTTATATACCAGTGTGATTGTTAGACTTAAACCATTACGTAATGTGGTAGTTCAAACAGGAACTGCACAACAGAGGACTGGGAGACATTCAGGTGAGAGATGGAGGAGGTAGGGACATAGTTATCTCTTTTGCATCAGTGGAAATCATGAAAGAGAAATTGAAGTCGATGAAGGATTGGATTCATGAATGGTGTGAGTCGATAAAAGAATGGGAAAAAGGTATGGTCATTGAACAAGAAAGGGTCACTTGGCTTGCTTGTTAAGGAGTGCCAATGAACCTTTGGAATAGCATAACATTTAAAAGGATAGGTGAACTGTGGGGGGTCATTGTGGGTATAGATGATGATACAATTAGCATGCAATCCTTGCATTGTGGGAAGGTGAGGATCGCTACGAAGTGTATGGAATCCATTAATACGACTATTAACCTGAACTGTAAAGGTGTGAGCTACCCAGTTAAGGTTTGTGAAGAGCAGGTGGTTATCTCGAAGGTGGCCTATCAACAATGCCAGTGCTGCATTCTGCGTAGCAATGGTGATAACCAGGCATCGGAAGTGGAGAGCAAGCAGGAAGAGGGTGGGTCTGACGTGGTGGGACAGGCTGGAGGTGAGGTGGACAAAGATGTTGACATGGAGGCTACTGATTCTGCGGCAAGTCATGATGAGCACAAAGGCATGGCAGTGCATGATAGGTGGCTGTGCACGTCTGTGGTTCAAGAATCTGACATGAATTTGGGAATGACAAAATCTGGGGGCGCATGGATGAAAAGAACAGCTGCAGCAGGAGTGTTGAGTCCTATGCATTTTCAAAATAAAGGCACCAGAAACGATGGGGACCAAATTATCACCCCAGGCTTCATGAGGAGTATTAGTGGCTCTGAGATTAACAGACCTGGGCTAAATATTGAAGTAGTCTTAAATAAGGCCCATACTATGCAGGGTGGCACTGTGACGGGCCAAAGATTTTCTGAATTAAGTGAGTTGGAGGCCCAACCCAGCAATGAGCAATTAGAACAATCAAAGAGGGGTGACGGTGTTCAGATCAGTCTAGTTGGAAGGAACCAAGACTTGGCTGTGGGTATATCTGCTACAACTGCCCCAACTAGGAAAATGCCTAAGAAGGTGAAAGGTAAAGGTATTGCAAGATCTTTTGGAAGTAAAAAATGTCCTCTTCAAATTGGTGGTAAACCCTCTCCGAATCTAAGAAAGGGAGCCATTTTTAGGTCTGCTGTTGCAGCAATCTCTTTGTCCATGGCAAGTAAGTCGGGTAGTGGTCAGCGGTTGTTGAACGAAGCAGAAGCAACGCTCCAAATTGGCAATGTTTTGGGGCTGAATTGCGAAGGAAATGAGGACGAAGTTATGAGTAAACTAATGGAGATGGAAGCGCAAGATAAAGCAATGATGAGGAGGAGAGGTGAAGGTGCCGTTTGATCTGCAATCCCAGGTGGTTGGTGTTTTGATTTAGTTACTATAAAGATCTTATCTTGGAATGTAAGGGGGCTTGGTAAGCCTACTAAAAGGAATAAAATCAGAAAGATATTCTTGGATAGAAAGGTTGATATGGTTTTGCTACAGGAAACAAAGAAGTCTTCCATTGATGAGGCGTTTGTGCGTCAAATCTGGCCTGTAGATAAGCTGGAGTTCATGGCAGTGGATTCGGATGGAGCAGCTGGCGGGTTACTTTGCATCTGGAATCCAGATGTCTTTCAGATGCTAGATTGCTGTTCAAACAAAAATTTCATTATTTTGGCAGGTACTCTCTTTTTTAGCTTTGAATGTGTTTTCCTTAACATTTATGGCCCTAATGATTGTGCTAAAAGGAAAAAGGTGTGGGATAGCCTAATTAGACTAAATCAAATTTATGACAAACCTTGGTGTCTGGGGGGCGATTTTAACGAAATCAGATGTATATCCAAAAGGAAAGGTTGTTCTAGGAGAGACCGGGGTATCAGGGAGTTTAATGATCTAATTGACAGCCTGGAAGTGTGTGATCTGCCAATGATGGGAAGGAAATTCACCTGGTGTAATTCGCAGGAAGGAGAGAAGTGGAGTAGGATTGACAGGTTCTTGCTCAGTCCGGAATGGATACATAAGTTTAATTTTAAACTTTGGGGGTTACCAAGAAGAATCTCAGACCACTGCCCTATCTTGCTTATGGAAGATGAGCGAGATTGGGGTCCAAAGCCTTTTAGATTTCTTAATGCCTGGCTCTTACACCCAACTTTCTCAGCTTTTGTGGAAAAAACCTGGGCTGAATCCACTGTGGTCGGCTGGGCTGGTTTCCAATGTCTAAAGAAATTCCAATCACTCAAACTAGCCTTAAAAAAGTGGAATAATGATGTCTTTGGCAATGTGGAATACAATCTTAAGCTTTTAGAGGAGGAACTTCATAGTCTTGATCTAGCAGCTGAGGTTAGACCCTTGACTGATTCTGAGCTATCTAGAAGAAGGTTGGCTAAAGAGGAAGCCTGGAAATTGAGTAGAATGGTTGATTGGATTTGGATGCAAAAATCCAGGACTAATTGGGCACTAAAAGGGGATAAAAATACTAAATTTTTCCACATTCTGGCATCTTCCAGGAGCAACAAAAATGCATTAAGTTCAATAACTGTGGATGGGGCTATTAAGGAAGATCCTGGAGATGTTAGGGCTGAAGTTTTGCAGCACTTTAAAAATCAATTTGCAGAATTTTGGCCAAGCAGACCAAACTTGTCTGGCCCTTTTAAGTCCATTGGGGGAGCTGATGTTAGAGCTACATTAGAAGCTGAATTTTCTGAAGCAGAAATAGTAGCAGCTGTAAAGGGTTGTGCAGGGAACAAGGCTCCTGGGCCTGATGGATTCAATATGATGTTGTTTCAAAAATGTTGGTCGACAATTAAAGGCGATGTGATAAAGTTTGTTAAGGAATTCCATAAGAACTCTAAATTGGTTCAAGGCCTTAACAGTTCCTTTGTGACTTTAATTCCAAAAGCTGACAATCCTTCTTGCCTTAATGACTTCAGGCCTATTAGTCTAATAGGTTCTTTGTATAAAATTCTTGCCAAAATTCTGTCAAACAGGATGAAGAAGGTAATGCCATGCATTATTAGTGAAACCCAATCAGCATTCATTGGAGGTAGGAATATTTTGGATGGTATCTTGATTGCGAATGAAATAGTGGATGGATGGAAGAAGAATCAGAAGAAGGGCAGTTCTAAAACTTGATTTTCAGAAAGCCTTTGACTCCATTAACTGGCCTTTCCTCTTCTCTATGCTATCTAACTTTGGGTTTGGTAATAAATGGATTGGTTGGATTCAAGAATGCTTAACATCAGCAAAAATTTCTATCTTGGTAAATGGATCTCCCACATCTGAGTTTACTCCGGAGAGGGGACTGCATCAAGGGGACCCATTATCACCACTTCTGTTTAATATTGTGGCTGAGGTTCTGAATATTCTGTTACTGAGAGCTCTGCAGAGGGGCTTGATTAAAGGGGCAGTGGTAGGAGCAAATGACGTTAAGATCACCCATCTTCAGTTTGCAGACGATACAATCCTATTTTGCGAGGCTGATTGGGGCGAGATAGTTGCAATCAAAAGGATTTTGAGGTGTTTTGAAGTACTATCCGGGTTGAAGATTAACTATCATAAGAGTGTGGTATGTAGGGTTGGGCTAGATGATGAACTTATAAAGGAGTTTGCTTCCAAATTGAATTGCCTTCAACAAAATCTGCCTCTTAAATACTTGGGTTTGCCATTAGGAGCTAGTCCAAGAAAAAGAAGGACATGGCAACCAGTGATTGATAAATGCAAGCAGAAATTGGCTACTTGGAAGAGAAGGTTCCTATCCTTTGCCGGTAGATTGACACTTATAAAATCTGTGCTGTCTAGTTTACCAATCTTTTTCTTATCTTTGTTTAAGATGCCAGCGGGTGTTGCAAAGGAAATTGTCAAAATTCAATCCAGATTTTTATGGGGTGGTGATGAGCTTAGAAGGAAAGTTCATTTGATCAGTTGGAAGGTGATTTCACAGAGGAAAAGCCAAGGAGGCCTTGGAATCAAGAGACTTACACTTATGAATGATTGTCTTCTTTTGAAGTGGTGGTGGAGGTTTGGTTCTGAAAATGATGCCTTATGGAAACAGGTGATCTGTAGCAAATACAGCGAGGCTGGTAGGGGCTGGTGGCCATTACCTGTGGTAAATTCCAAGTCTTCCCAGATATGGAAGGGTATTATGGGTGTTGCTTGGCATAATCCTGACCTGGTTGGCTTCTTCAAGAGTAAGTTAAGCTTAGTTATTGGGGATGGGAGAAGAGCACAATTTTGGGAGGATATCTGGATCGGCAATGTCTGCTTATCAGTGGACAAAGCTGAATCTGTGCATTTGGTGCTCAGTAGGTGGGTTGGTTCGGTGGAGGATAATATGTGCTTCAGACGAGCTCTGTACCAGTGGGAGGTTGAGGACTTGAGGAGGTTATATGAGATGCTCTCCAATGCACCTGCTCTTGTAGAAGGGACTCCTGACAGCTTATCATGAGCTGCTGATTCATCAGGGCTCTTCTCTGTTGCCTCTGCATACAAAGGGTGTGAGTTGAGTCTTGTTACCAATAGTAAAATAGCAGATCTCATCTGGAAGAATGTCTCTCCACCTAGAGTTCAATTTTTTGGTTGGTTAGCTTGGAAAGGTAGGATTAAGACTTCTTACTTTCTCCAAAGAATTGGAGTTCTCAGTGATGGGTTTGATCCTCGTTGTATTTTCTGTAAAGGTGAGGTGGAGAATATTAATCATGTGTTATTATTTTGTCCCTTCACTTGGAGGATTTGGTCTAGAATCTTACAATGGTGGGGTATTCAGTGGGTTTTGCCTGGGTCTATCAGTTGTCTGTTTAACTGGTGCATCGGTATTAAGCTTCAAAAGCAGGAGCAGATGATCTGGAGAGCAATCCCTCTAGCAGTGCTATGGTCAGTTTGGAATCGTAGAAATGAGTGTATCTTCGGTAATGCTCAGGTGGATATTGATGAACTATGTGAATCCATTAAGGTTAGGATTGCCTTGTGGGTTAAATCTTCTTGCCCTTCCATAAATTACTCTGTTATTGACTTAGTACACCACCTTCAGCAAGTTAGAATCTGCCTTAGGAGAGGGTCTTGAGTTGGTTTCTGCAGCTGCTGGTATGGCAATTGGAGTTCTGCTTCTGGTATGGTTTCTGCAGCTGCTGGTTTAGTTCTGCTTCTGATGCTTCTAGCATGATTCTGCAGCTGCTGGTTTAGTTCTGCTGATTCTGCTTCTAGCATGATTCTACTTCTGCTGGTATTCTGCTTCTGCTTCTGCTGGTTTTCTGCTTCTGATGCTTCTAGCTTGACTCTGCAGCTGTTGGTTGTTGTTGCGTTTTTCTCTGCTGCTGGTATTCTGCTTCTAGTATGGGAATTGTAGAATCTAAATGATGGTTGTCTTGCTTTATTGATGTTTTCCCATATGTAATGTATGATTTCTCATCAATAAAGTTCTTTTTTTTCGCTCATCAAAAAAAATTTTATAGTGTTAATAGGCCCAAAAATAGAAATTAAATCCGATTATAACTTCATAATTTAAATTAATTATCTTTTAAAAATTTATGTAAACTTAATTAGTAATTTTATACTAAAAAATTCTCGAAGAATAATATTTAATTGATATTTTACTATAATTTGTGTAATTTTAATTTGGCATTATAATTTTAGATTATGTTTGAATTTTTTTTTTTTCTTTCGCTACTTCTTCTTCTTCTTCTTTTAATACAGATTGGGCATTTTTTTTTTCTTATTATAAATTAAATTTTGCTAAATTATAATGCAACAAGACCAGATTCTTATCTTTTACAGTTTTGCAATGATTTTTCTTCATGTCTTAAGCTGTGTAAGTAATTTTAACACATAATTGTATATGCAAGTATATTATGTGTAGGTACTAGCCAAAAAAAATTTAAGTATTTAAATAATATTTTACTTATGTATCGGTCCGTTGGTCTACCCGACTCAGTCCTATTTTTTTAGAATTTGGAATTTTTGTTCTAGACTATAGGACCGGGTTGGGCTAACATTTTTAGCCCGATCTATTAATGGACTGGGCTTGGAATTTATACTTCCAACCCGGCCCGGCCCGGCCCGACCCGTCCTACTATTAAATTAATTAATTAATGATAATGTATTAAAATATATATTTTTTGTTGGGATCTATACTTCATTTTTTTTGGGAGGGGGACTTACATGTACGTCCTAATAAGTAGACTTATTGTCCAATAGGTCCTATGATAATTAATGACGTTTTTCATCCAACACTTTTAAAAAAAAGTCACCAATTGTTAATTTTCAGTGACAAGTTGAAAATTTTATCACGAAAAAATGTCACTGATTATAAGTTTTAGCGACAATTTAAAAAAATCATTACCAAAAAAGTCACTAATTTTTAACTTTCGGCGACAATTTGAAAAATTCATCATAGAAAAACATCACTGATTGTAAACTTTAGCAATAATTTATAAAAATCATGACAAAAAAGCTCAGTAATTGTCAATTTTTAACGACATGCAAAAAATCGTCACAAAAATTATTTTTAACGACAATTTTACTAGGACTTAATAGGGCTTTATAGGAATTAAATCCAACTATTACGACCTATTAGTAATTTTCCTTTATCTTTGTTGATTTTATTGAAACTCACATTTGTGTTAATGTGTGATTGAATTTATTTAAGAAATCTTTCAATTTATACACAAAATCCTTCAAGTTATAATGATGTTAATATATTTATTTAAAAAATATAATGTATGATTGAATTTAAGTTTTTTTTTAAACATATAGCTCAATGGGTGGATTTTGAATTTATAATTATTTTTTGAATTGGGCTTGAGAAAATGTAGAGGTCCAATATTTGAGCCGAGCTAGGCTTACATAGATACAAAATCCCTTATCATATAATGTCAACTTAATCCAACCCAACAAATGTCCACCCTTAATTTTACTCACATTTTTTTTTTTGTCCATATTCCTATGCAGATTATCTTTCCATGCATGACAGCTTGCAAAGAGTTAATCATATAAAAGCATTTCCAATGCTTCATCAAAATTTTCATTAAATTTGAGTAAAAATTTGATTTGATATGATGCATTCTAACGAGTTTCATTAATTTGGCTGGTCGTCCGGTAAGAATAAATTTTCATCATATTCATCTCAAACCCAGTTGTTCGGTAGGACGTCTGGCTCAATGGTTACCTACAAATTTAATGAAAGGATAAAGGCGAGAGAGAGAGAGAGGAGACCGATTTTGATTGTTTGGCAATATACGATATATATATATATACAGAGAGAGAGAGGGTATTTTTGTCATTTAAGTTGAACTTATCCTTATAGACAAACTAATTCAGCGCCTGGACCTCACCAAACAAAATTCAAAACTGAATTTTTAGACTGAGCACCTACATTAAATTATAAGGTGAAAAATATAATTAACCTAAAAATAAAACAAGACTACGAGTGTAAAAATGGCCCACGGCCCATGGGCGGCCCAAAACCCACTCGCGGCCCGAGCTCGAGTCCAGTTTAGGATCTTGGGCCTGGGCCTGGGCCATCATTTTGAAGTCCGGCCCTGCCAATGAGCTAGGCCCATCAGCCGGCTCAAGACCCGGCTCGCCCAAGACCTAGTGTCATTTTTCGTGAAAAAAATAAAATCTTGGTGAAATTTTTTTCAAACAAATTTTCAAGCCCGAGCCCAGGCCCATTGGCCTCACCCGAGGCCCAATTATCCCCTAGGATTGGGCCTGAGCCTGGGCCTAATTTTCTAACACATTGACCGGACCGGCCTGAATTTTGACGAGAGCCCACAAGACCCGACATGGGTCGAGTTGGATCAGACTAAATTTACACCCCCTAAACAAAACCAATAAAACATAAATTAATTGAGGACTCTACATTTGATACTACTTGCAGTCCGCACCGTCCTTTAAATAAAAAAAATAAAAAACGGCAAACAATATGAATAGCATGAGATAAAGTTGTTTGATATTGATTTTTTAGTGATTTTTGTTTTTAATTCTTTTTAGTGAATTTTCTTTAAAAGGAAGGAATTTAAAAAAATTTGCACTTTCTAAGTTTTTCTGGACGACGGATTAGAAAAGTTTAAAAAAAAAAAATCACTAAAAAAAATGCAATTTTACTGCTTTCTTTCGCTTTTACTTTTACTTTCTTTTTCTTTTTCTTTTTTTTTTTCCAAATTTTCTTACTTTTTAAATCTTTTTACACTAGACTGAACAGAAAATTAAAAAATAAAATTTGTAACAAACTTTTATAAAAACTACTAAATTGAAATATATATATATATACATATATAACTTCTTTAACTGGATCCCAAATCAAAATTATCACCCCAAAACCGCGACTAAGCAAAATTCCACAAAATCTCTTTTTAGCAGTAAGGTATAAAGTTCAACAATTCCACCATCATATCAATTGGTTTCTATTTTTCTTTTCTTTTTTTTCCCATTATGTGGTCTTTCTTATACTAATGTAAGTTGGTGTTAAGTTACATGTACTGTTGAACTTTCGTAAAATAACTTTATGATTTGATCTAAATTTTACTTACTCTATATTATTTTTCATCTCTGTAAATTTTTTGTGTATATAATACAAAACCCAAATTCTATTTATATAAAAAAAATTAGGAGACCATATGTACCGCCCTCAAAATAATACAAATAATCCAATACATAAGAGAATGGAACATAATAGAATTGATATCATTTCATTCATCAAAGTTCATATTACAAAAGATATTATACACATCATACATTCATAAATGTTCATTCTGCATCTATAGCACGTAATACTACTTAATAACAACAAAATAAATGTCCTACGACTTACATCTTTTTAAGGTACTTATTGGTTACAAGAAAAAAGGAGTCAACAGCTCTATACATATAATAAGCCTTTGGCTTGAATAAACATTTAAAACACAAAACACCAAATAGAGCCTTCAGCTCCTATGCCCTCCCAAGCTACGTCCTTGGAGGATACATGTCACAGGTACTTGAAAATGGTTCTCCAAGTAGGGTGAGCCAAAACCCAGTAGAGACAGTCTATCACAATATATGAGGTTTAACTAAGATATAAGTGTCAGATAAACGTTCAATATTTCTAACCAACTTACAATTTTTCCATGACCATTCAATGCTGATACTCACATCTCCATCAATTTCCATCAATTCATTTCAAGTTATTTTATTTCATTTCAAGTCATTTGACAAGTAACCCAAACGAGACTACAACTTAGGGGTTCTCAATCAACATAACTACCATACAAACACTTCAACCTTGTCATTTTACGAAAATTTTGTCCGCAGGATCGGAACCCATTTATACATAAGATTTCGAGACTTTCACCCTAGACACTCCGGCCAACTTAGCTCTCAATGGAGTCCATTCCCTATCTCCTCCAAAACAATGGAGTGCATCCAATTTCTCCTCCCAAAATATTATACATATATAATGTATTTTAAAGCATCGTCATATTCAATGACACAATTTAAGTGATTTGTTTCAATTCATCCAATCCTCATGCAATTTCTACAACAATCATAGTTACCCTCCACCGATAGCCCAATACAGATATTTCTAAACAAATATACAATCTTTATAATAGATAATTCATCAAATTCCCATAGGTGGGTGATTTAAACAAATCCAACTACATCATTCATTCATACATCTTCCAAATTTCACATTTTCATATCAATTCCATTATTTATACAAAATAATTACTCTAAACATATTAGGGCAAAATTCCCACCTTCCAAATATCGACCCAAAAATTAAAATCAACAATTTTAACATAAGAAAGGCTCATAACCAAACTCCATGGTCAATTATATAACTCCACATAGAAATCCCTCTTTCTAGACTTGAACCCAAAACCCTAGGTTTTCTCCAAACACCCCAAATCTCACCATTTATACATAATAACAAATAACTAGGTCAAATATAAGAACAAAGTGTAGAATATCCCTACCTTAAGTGTAGAAGCTCAAAGCAAGCAAAGGTGAAACTCCAACAATGCGAAGCCAACTTCCAATCGGATGAAATTGAAGGTCTTGAGAAGCTCAATCTATTTATCAAAGGAAGAAGGGTGGATAGATCACTAGATCTAGGTTGAAATCTAGAGAGAAGACAAGTTTTAGAGAGAGAAACTCTCTACTTTAGGGTTTAGGATGAAAAGATATGAAAAAGTGATGTAAAAAGTGCTTTTCACGATCTGATATATGCGCAGTCCGCTCGAGCGGAGGAGTTAACGTTCGAGCGTCATACACAAAGTTTTGTTCCGCTCGAGCGCAAAAGTGTCCCGCTCAAGTATAAAATACACACATTCAGGAATTATGTAGACAACCCGCTCGAGCGCAAGTAAGGCCGCTCGAGCATAGAAAACGCTGCTTGAGCGTGGAAAATACCCTCCAGTATTTTGCAGACGTGCAAAGCACTGAGTGTTTGCGAACCCCGCTTGAATGCAAGAAGGCTCATTCGAGCGGAAGGCCAAAATCCTGAGCAACAACATTCAAGACCAACTAGCAACCAACCTACTCTAAACGCGCCCAAGACATTCCAAAACTCAAATTCAAAGAGATACAAGAGAAGAAAGAAGCAAACAACAAAATGAAAGCATTAAACCCGAGTCCGCGATACCACAAGAGTCGGGTCAAAACTGGGATCGCTATACCATAGATAAGACAGTTATATTATCCAAAATAATATTTATCATATATATATTGATATTTATCTTATAAGCAATGATTGAAAACCCTACCCCTATAAGAACCCCACAAATCTGAACTACTCATGATATGAACTACACACATACATGAATGAGCCCCATACATACATAGAGGGTCAAGATCATTTTGAGACTGTCGGGATCATCCCAAAAGGGATCCCAAACACTTTCATTTATCTTATATCGATACTTATCCCTTATTTTGAATAACATATAAAATTTGTTATTGTTTGGATTTGCCACCATGGGTGACCTAGTTGTGTACAAGTTCTAAACTCAACCCAATTTCTAACAATAAACATCTTGTTTGGTTCTAATATTCTCAAAATTAAGTTTTTTTTTTAGTACCTTTTTTGTGATTTTTTTTAATATTTTAAGAAAATTTTTTATTTTTTAGATACACTTAATATAAATACAATTAAAAAGTATAATATTTGTGAAATTAATCTTTAAAATTTTCATTAAATACTATATATATATATAATAGTATATTTTTGTATTCTTATGTATTTATTGATATTTGAAAATATTTTTTTACAAATATTTTACTTTTTAGGTGCATCTAGACTAGCATAATTACCCATGCTATACATAGGTATAAATAAATAATCAAAAATTAATTTTTAAAATTAAATAATAATCTAAAAAATTTATCTACAGTATTTAGCAAAAATGATTTAGAATTAATTAAATTTCATTTATTTTTATCACAGTTACATATAAGAGAATTTTGTTTTTTTTTTATTCTTATGTCATTAATTATGTGCTCTAAATTCTTAAGAACAAACATATGTCATAATTTAAGTGGTAAAAATTAAAAAATAAATTACAAAAATTATATTTATGATAAAATATTAATACATTTCGTCTTGTGAGTTTCGTAAATTTAATTTATCATATGATAGTGGTAAATTACGTTTGTCAATATAGTAATTTTTTCATGTTTTGTGAAGTCTAAAAATTATAATTCGCCTTATGTTATAAGATTTATGTAAAAATGAATTAGAATTCATTTGTGATATTAAATTTGGGCTTAACATTAATAGATTTACGCCAACTTCTCTTTCACCTAATCATTAAAAATTATCTTATTCTATTCCCAACTTTTATGAATCATTTGACGTATTTATTTATTAAATTAGTAAATAAATATTTGTAAATACTTTTTTATAATAAAAATAAGAAATATGAACATATTTTATGCATACTTATTAAAAAGTTTGAACTATAGTTTTTTTTTTTTTTTTTTTTAAAAAAAACTATATATTTATGTTTAAAACAATTAAATGAATAGTTATATAAATTTATGTATAAAAAAATTATTTAAGATAAAGTCACCCTAAATTGTTAGTCATATTGTAGTCTTAATAAATTTAAATTTTTTATTTAAATTATATCATAGTTTATCAGTTTGTGATTGATATGAGCTAATTTGGAATTCTAATATTGGATTAAACACTAAAAAGTAGCTAAGAAAATTTAGTTCAAGTCGATATTTTTTTTTTTATAATAATTCTCAATTTAAGCCTAGTTCTTAGATAATCATATAGTTCATGTCCAATCCATGAATTAGTAGACCTGTGTATTTATTTCATTTTTAATTAGTAAATATATATTTTTTTTAAAAAAAATTATAACAAAAATAGGAAATATTTACATATTTGTTTGATATGTTTATTAACAATTTCAAAATTAATTAATAAATTATGTATTTATTCTTAAAAGGATAAATTACATTGATAATCCCTATATTTTAACTCTTGTGTTATTTTTGTCCTTGCAATTTTAATTTGCTCAATTTTGATCCTAAATTTATAATTTTGTCTTAATTTGGTCTAATTATTATAATTAATAGTGTTTTTTTTATTGAAAATACACACATGAGTAACATTTGTTATACTTTTATAGACAAAATTATAAACTTGTTCAACTCAATAAGTTAATCTCAACCAACTCAATAACTATTTTCTTTCATAAATCTTAACTGGCATTATCAATTTGACCAAATTAATACAAAATCTAAAATTAGGGGTAAAAATCAAACTAATTGAAATTATAGAGATCAAATTGACAAAAGAGACAACTTATCGATATAATTTACCCTTCTTAAAATATGTCTAATATTGATTGTATCAATATTAAGATATATTTATATCTGAAAAATTATTTAAGACCAGATCAAGCTAGAACTTGAATAAAAAATTAACGGCTTATTAAAAATATTTAATAATTATAAATTCAAATTTGATCTATTTTTCATTTAAATTTGTTCATAAAATTAGGTTGTTTGATAATTTTAATTTATAGTTCCAATTTTTCCTTGTATTTTTTTAAACATATTTTAAATTATATGTAATTATAATTTCTTTTGAAATTTCCGTTTTAATCTCAAATTAGTTATAACTTGAATTTGGTTAAAATTTAATTTTGACTTATAATCTACAAAAACTAACCATAAACATAATTTTTTTCAACATTGTAAAAAGATAAATAAAGAAATATATTATAAATAATAATCATAAAAAAATATATTTTTATTTATCATGTGACATCTCACCACTGCATTGATAATAAATATTAATAATAAAATTCATTACGATAATACAATAATAATATATCTAATGATAAGTAACATGTGATCATAATAATTTTTGATAGTTATACAAAAGTATCCAAAATTATATATAAAAAATAATATATGATCCATATTCAATTTTTATATGGTAAAATTCACACTTCATCCCAACTACACATTAGTTTTCTAAATCAATTCATCATCCAAACTATCTACTATCCTTTTAATATTCACCTTTTCAAAATCCACCCAAACAATGCTCACCACCTCTATTAACCATTATGCAACTCCGATCTAGTTTTTTTTTTTTTTTTTAATCTTTGTAAATATAAAAAAAACAATGTTGTGGAAATAAAAAGGTACCATTAGGGTTTTAAAGAGTTAAAAATGAAAAATAAAAAAATGCGTGATTTTAGGTTTTTTTTATTCCGTATATGGGTGTTGAATTTTTTTTTTTAAATCCATAAATTATGAAATAGTGTTCATTATTTAAAATTTTATTTATTGATGGGCAAGTCAATTAAATGTTTTTAATTTTTTACAAATAAAAAATTTGAAAATTTTGTTTAAGAAATTTAAAAAATGGCCAAATCGTAAAGAACTAGGAGTGAGCAGTGAATATTCCGATCAGTCCAAATCAACCAAACCGAACCAATCCACCGCATTTTGGACGGATGCGTGATGACAAGCGAACGTTTGTGGATTGATTTCTTTCAATTTGCTTAGTTTTGGACATATGGCAGATTTGAGGTTCCTTTGGTCGCAACCGAGCCGTCAAACCGCAGCCACCTCTAGTAATTTGTAAGACTTTGTGTTTTCAATTTGTTTAGCTATTCTGTTTGTGTTTTCAATTGAAAAAAAAATTAAATATTCTGTTGAAAAAGAGTTTTCGACTTGAATATATTTTTTGAATTGAAACTCTAAAAATAATAAATAAAAGATGATATATGCTAGTTGATTTTTATTTTCAAAAACAGATATAGATATAATAATGTAGAGGCATAAAAATATCTACTACTGCTCTATTCACGATTTTGATGGTTTGAATTGTTTTTATATTTTAAGAACCACAAATTGTAATATGTAGATGAGGCATGCAGTAATTATAATATTTTAAAGTTTCAAACTTTCTTTTTTTGGATGAGACATGCAGTGATTGTAATACTTTTTTAAGTCATTGACTGTAATATTATTATTTTTTTTTTGAGGAAGTACACAAATTGGATTATGTTGAAAATTATAAAATTTTAAATCGGCAAAACGATTCGCATTCATCCGCCAATCCACTCAATCCACATCCGTCAGATTGGTGGACAGATGCGGATTGATTTTCTCCAATCCACCAATCTAGCAAACAGATGGCGGAATGGAGATTCCATGGCTGCAACTGACCCGCGCCCACCCCTGTAAAGAACAATATAAGACGCCTTATTCTATAATAAAATAAATAAATAAAATAAAAACTCAAAACTATATTATCAATTCACATATATTTGTAATTTTGATAAGCAAAAAGAAACCATTATGGATAATAAAATCATAAAAATGATATTACTTCAAATAAAGGAGTGGGAGAGCAGAAATACATCATAATTAACTAGCTCAATCCCAACTAAGTTAGTACCGAAAAGAGAGCACAATCATCTGCAAACTCAATCACAAAAGGTTGGTGAGAGACCAAGCCCCGCAGGAGGAAAAGCTCACAAGAAGCACAGGCCCAAGCAATACTAACAAACAAAACAGCATAAAGAGCTCAACCACTAAACCAAGCTCAACTACAAAGCGCACAGCATACAGATCACACATCAAAAAAATACACAACAATATATCAACTCACATATATCAAAAGAAATAATAAGAACAATATAAAAAATACACAAACATCCATCCAAAAAAAAAAAAAAAACTTCAAATTAACTCCCAAAACAAAGATAATTAATAGATAAATATTTATTATCAATATAGTTAGAAAAAAATAATACATTAGAAAAAAAAAAGTCATATAGAGAAAAAAAAAATATTCACACGAAAATATAAATTTACAAAAAAAAAAATCACAAACAAACAAACTTGAAATAAGTTTGGACTATTGGCAAAGAGAGAGAATAATCATTGCATCATTACATTTAGGGAGGAGTTGGCCGGATTAGAAAAAAGATCAAATATTGAATATTTTAAAGCGAGAATTGTATTGAATTTTTAATTTGATTGAGTTTTTAAAATTTTAGATTTATATTATTTTCGAAAAAGGTGAGAATGGGATGAAAGTGGTTTACCATATTATTTTGAATTTTGAAATTTAAAATCATAGCTAATTAGTGTGTCTTTATTTTTTTTTATTTGAATTGTTTTAATGAACATTATTTTTGGAAAGAGTGGGGGTGACTTATCATATTGTTTTAAATTTTAAAATTCAAAATTGTAGATAATTAGAATTTCATTTGTTTTTCGATTTTTGATTTAAGGAACTAACCAATAGATCTTTTTTTTTTAATTTCTTTAAAAAATTAACAAATTAACAAAATTAGATTGGGAGATTGGAGCTTCCACAATCATTGCTATTAAAAACACCATTTTCCTTATATATATAGATTAGGTGCATCTAAAAAGTTTTTATTTTAAAAAAAAATACTTAAAATATTAAAAAAAATCCCTAAAAATAAAAAAATACGAAAAACAAAAGAACTCAATTTTCATAAAAATGAAACCAAAAAAGGTGATATGTATTTTAAAAACATGTTTTGAAAATAAGTGGATAGGAGGACCAGCAAGAATTTTTTTGACTAAAGATGGTGATCAAAGGGGATTTGTGGTTGCTGTAAGTGATTGATGGCTGCAAAAAGTGGTGACATAAGGTGATTATTAATGATCAGAGATGACAGTTGACTACCAAAGGTGGGTGGCTAATATTGATTTTCAATAATAGATAATAATTGAAGATTGTTGCCACCGGTGGAAGGTAGTACCTAGAGGTGATTATCGGAGATGGTCAATGGCGATGATGATCAGAAGTGAAGGTGGGTGGATAAGGTAGTCAAAGGTAGGAGTGGTTAGATGTTGTAGCTGACGGTGGTCAGTGGTGTGTATTTGTCAAAGGGAATAGGAGAATGAATAATGCTTGGGACCCCCTTTTGGGGGTCACCCCCTCACCCCCCTTTGCCACGTGGCGGGTGGTGATTGGGGGAGCAGGAAAAAAAAGAAAAAGAAAAAGAAAAGGTAACCAATGAGAGAGAGAGGGGGTCAAAGGGGGTGGGGGGAAAAGGGGGATGAATCATTACTGATAGGAGAATAATGGACATATAGGAACTTTTTTTCTAAACAAGTGAAAATCAATTTTTTATGAATTTAAAAAATTGTTTATAAGTTTTTCGAAAATAAAATAGATGTTTAACGAGTTTTTGTTAATAATTTTTAAATTTTTGTGAACATAAACAATAAATTGTAAACATAAATGTTGCTAAACTGACTTCAAACATATATTTTTGCGACTGCACAAGGACCTGATATATTTTTGTGAATGCACGAGGACGTTACAAAAATTAAAATTATAATCGGTCATCGTGTAAGTTAAAATAAGTTGGGAATATGTTACTTTCTGTCATCGTGTAAGTCTAATAGTGTAGACACTCCATTTTTGGCCGACCTTAAGACTCAGACGTCACCAGTTGAGCGTTCGGTGATGTTGCATATTGTGCTCGTTCTGAGGTTTCAGAGTCTCGACTACGAGCCTTGCCTCCGGACTTCGGGGCTCTTTTGTGCTTTGTCTCGGTTTGCGAATCAGGTCCTGTTTTCTCTGTTTTCTCTTTTCGAAGGGAGGGAGAGGTCCCGTAGACCATCTCTCACTGGCCATAGGCTACGTTTCGCGGTCGTAGGCCATTTTTCCCGTTTGAAGGCCAGTTTCCGATTTTTGGAGCCGTCGACCGTGCGCCTCAGTTCGGGACCGCTTAATTACTTCCGTTTGCTCCGATTTTTGGCACACACCTTATTTTCCTCCCTTTAGAGGGACACTGTGGCCCGGGAGACCACCTTCGTGGTCATACGCCACTTCTGGTGCCTAACAGCCTGTTTTTGGGGCCCCGAACCGCGCGTTTTGGCCCCCAAACCTTCGTTTTGCATCTGTTTTGGTCCATTTTTGGTAGAGACCCTTTTTTCATTGTTAGGAAGGTGGTAGGATGGTGGGAGGCCACCTTTTCCCCTGAAAAACCAGTTTCCTCATTTTCTCTCTCCAAAAGCCGATTTTTCTGACCGAAAGCTGGTTTTTCCCACTTTTGAGCCACATTTTCTGACTTTTCATACCACCATTGTGTTGTGCTCATCTGGGAGGCCACCAATATGGGTAGGCCGGCCAGAAATTTATCTTGACCCTTTTGAACCTTGCTTAAAAGCTAGTTTTTCTCTTTCCTGGGTCACTTTTTCCCGTTTTTCACTACACAGCTACGTTGCACTCATCTAGGAGGCCACCTTTTTGGGGTGGCCGGCCAGAAATTGTTGTTGACCTTTTTGACCTCTAGTCGGCCAACCAGGGGGAGTGGCCGGCCGGCCACTTGAACTGGCTGGCCTGCTTCTTGCTTTTGCTCTCTCTGAGTGTAATCCAACTGTGCCAGCTGGAGGCCACTTGGTGCATCCTCCATACACGTGTATGGAGGATACTTGGGGTCCCTTTGGGATATTTTGAAGCCTCTCCTCTATAAAGGAGAGGCTTGGCTTCATATTTGAGGGTTGAGCAATTTTGGTGAAGGCATATATCCTCCATCCTCCATAGTCACTATTCCAAGCTCCAAAACCCTAGTTTTCTTGGCCTTTTTGCACTACAACCCCTAGCACCACACCTCCATCATCCATTCCAGCACTTTGGGACTGATTTGCAAGGGTTGAAGGTTCACCAACTTGGTCCAAAAGCTCCAGCTTTGCTGCTCTTCAAGGGTAAGTGCCTATTTCCCTTAAACTTGTATTTTTTTGCTCCATTGATTAGCCTTACTTGAAAGTATTTCTGGACTTTCTCATAAACTAGAAAGTGTCATATTTTGAGCTTCTCTTGAATATTGATTGAGGACACTTCTCTATTTGAGGCCTCCTACACCCTTGCATGCTTTATCCCTCTTTGTAGGCTTATCTTGCATCATATCTTGGCCTTACTTGTGAGCATTTTCAAGATTTTTCATAAACTAGAAAAAGTTTCCTTTTGAGCCTATAAATATATTTTTTTAAGACACTTTCTCTGTTTGGGGTCATCTACCTCCTTTCATGTCTTATTTCCTCATGTTTTGAGCTATGCATGTGAGCACTTGCATTGGCCTTGATTTGGCCTTTTAGCCACTGAAATCCAGCGGATTTTTAGTGGCCTTGATGTGTCTTTGAGCTCCAAAATCATAGAGGGGTGACCCTCTCACCCCTCATTCTCTTTACTAGCATTGTTGGCCTTCCAAAGGGACCCTATTTTTCATGCATTGAAGTTATGTTTCAGGCCTCATTCTGTGGGTTTTAAGGTCTTCCTAAGCTCTTTCAAGAGTCCATTTTTCCATATTTTATGTCTACAATGCATGTGTAGAACAATCCCATCCAAGGCCTTTTGAGGGGGCCTTTCATTGCATGTTTCCGAGACTAATTTCAGGGCCTATTTGGTGAGATTTAGGGCTGTCATAATTCATTTCCAGAGTTGGTTTTTCCATGCTAAGTGTTCTTGTTGTATGTGCTTAATAACCCCTTGTATGGCCCTCTAAAGGAACTCATCATTTTTGCATGCATTGGCTGCATTTCAGTGATTATTTGGGCATATTTTGGCATGTTTTATTCACTGTTTTTGGTTGGTTTGATGAGTTCTCATACGCTTCATATACATGCCATGTAAACCATGCTTGTTAGCCAATGTTGCATGCTATGTTAGTCCATCATGTCAGCATCTTTTGGCCATGCTTTAAACCAGAAACGTGCATATTTTGGGACTGCCTTGGCTCTATCTTTATGCTTCATGATCAAATAATGCTTGCTTTGTACGCTTGTGGTTCAATGCATGTGCCTAGTTTTGAGTTTCGGGGCTTATTCCATGCATCGGGTGCCATATTTCCATGTTTCGGGACCATTTAGCATCATGTTTCAGTGCTGAAATTTACATGTTTGAATGCCATCTTGCATCCCTTGTCATGCCTTGGTAGAGTGGTATTTTATGCTTTAGGTTCGGTCCTCGGTTTGCGTGCATGTGTGCACGCATTTCGATTGTCTCATTTTCATCTAATGGCCACTGATGTGAGTGTGGCTGAGGTCCACTCATATTGGTGTAAGTCCATCATGCATTGTGTATGCCATTTCAATCCATAGCATTGCGTATGCTAGGTTGCATCTTAGAGCATTGTGTATACCATGTTACATCACGCGCATTGTGCATGCCATTCTATTTGCATGGTGCTTGGAATAGGGTTTAGTCCAAGCACGGGTAACGAGGGGCGTTTCGTACTCCAAGTGACGAAACGTGCCTCGATTCCCGGTCCCCGACGTTCTTGATTATCTATGATAGAATTGTTGGCTTCATATGTTCATACCTGCATTCATGTCTTATTAAATCGTGCAATTCGGTCTCTCGGCCATCATGTATCGAGATGCGTGATTGGTGGCTCGAGAACCGAGGGCTACACACCCTAGAGCTTGTGCAAGGACGGGGAGGAGTGGTCGCGCACACATATGTTGAAAATACATTGCTTTCTCTCTTTCTTGCCTTTGTTGCAGAAAAACCAGAGTCCAAGGGGAGGAAGTGGTCGGCCGACCAGGTGTTCTGGTAAGCCGACCACCTTTTTTGGTTTTCACCATGAGGGGTGGTCGGCAGGTGTTTCCCAAGCCAAGAGCTGGTCGGCAGTCTTCCCCAGGTGGAGTTTCAGCCTCCTGGAGCTTTGTGTAAGTTTCTGAAATCAGCTGCAAACAATGGCGAGACAAGACATCGCGATGGAATTTACCGACAAAGCGCATCGAGCATGCATGCATCCATTATCATCCAAAACAGAGCCGAGGCAGTCCATTTGCATGCCAGTTTATAGCTTACTTAGCTAATTTGTTAGTTAGTTAGTGGATGTGTAATAATTAGCTGTATTATTATTCGAACTGTATATTATTTATTCGGACTCTCCGAGCGAGGACACAATTGTAATAAGTGTGCGTGCGTATGATGTATGTCTTCCAACCCCACGTCTTTCTCCATTTTATTTACCAGCTTATGATGGTTAAATTAGGGCATGTTTCAATTAGCATACTTATGCTTGCATGTTTGCATCATTCTTCTGTCTTGCATGCACCGGGCTCGGTGCATCATACTAACTGCATTTGTATTTCAATTCCGAGTTGAATACTTGTTACTTGTAGCATTTCACATGTCATCCTTAGAATAGCCGAGCCTATTGTAGTTGCATTTTTGCATGTGTTGCATTAGGCATTTCTGTATAGTTAGGATCATGCATGGATTTCTAACAGAGCTTTCGTTTTAGCTTGGAGTACTCGGTAAGCGTTTATGCTTTAGCATCTTTGCATGTGTGTGAGTGACTGCCATGATAGCATGCTTACCATGAGGCTATGTGCTTATATGATATAACTGCCTGAATGCCTGTGGGTGAAGGTTGGGCTATTTGAATTGGAACAATTCATTAATTGTGAGTTTTAAGCCCACTAGATAGTGGCAAAATCATGTTTTCTAAGCCCATCCAAGGGTGGCAAATCCACGTCTTAGCCTACTTGCGGGTAGCACCATCAAACCATTTTCAAAACAGACATGGGATGTTTCGTTCCAATTCAGGCGATCCAGACTATACTTGTATGCTGTGCGCATCACATAGTAAATCTAGGCTAATAACCGGAATAAGAACGCATAATGTTTTCAAAACTAGATATCATAGTTAGTAGAGGCCGATCTTTGATCGGGCGAGTGGGGGTGCTCACGAAGTGACCTTCTCCAATCGTACCCAAGTTCCCGAGCCGAGGCAACTTTGGTGATGACGGACACGTGGCCTTAGGCAACGAGTCAGGGTTTCCTAAATTTCCCAAAATAAAATATTTAGGTGGCGACTCTGTATCTGGCAAAGCAGTCCATGTTTGGCACTTCTTTCAAAAAATCTGTTTTCAAAAACGATTTGCCGAATTTGGACTCTTTGATGATTCATCGGTCTTGCATTGCACTCTGCGAGATTAGATACAGGACCGTGACTTTGAGTCCTGAACTGTAGTGAGCCCAATGAACAAAACTGGGGGATTTCCCCCTGGGATGTACGGGGACGTCCACAGTTTCTGGCGACTCTGTTGGGGATTTAGAGAACTTGACTCGAACTCATAATATCTTGTTTTGATTACACTTATGTGTTTCTTTGCATTGGTGTGCCTTGGACACCGTGTTTACCGTATGCTATTCCTGAACGGTTTGCCGGAGGCTCGCTTCGAGAAGCGTGCCATAAGGCTGACCGGTTGCGGGCTCTGCCCTGACGGGAACACAAATCCCGATTTTACCGGGGCACCCTTTTTGATCATTCGACCTAGTGCATATTCGGAATCCATAGTGACCATTCCAAACTAGGACAGGTTGCTTACCCGTTTATAGGTTGTTTGAAACCGCTGCGTGCGTAGTGAAACCCTAGTTCCTGACAAAATAGGACAGGGAAACCTTACCCCAACATAGGAGTGTTTTGGCTCTCACTTGTTTGTTATGTGCTTTTAGAGTGCGTCTCTATACGAATGCATGTATCAGTTTACAAGTTTGGGCATCAGGCCTGCGGGCACCAATTCAGTATTTTCGAAATCAGTTATCTGCGGGTATCAGATTCAGCTTCAGGGACAGTGATTTGGGAATAGTGATTTGGGAATAATGATCGGTCTTTGAGAACAGTGTATCAATTGCGTGTTAATTATACCCAACTGTGTGTTGTGTTTATTTACGCCGTTATGCTGTCTGTTCGTCTGCTCATTTATTTCCTTATTATTGCTTTATTTATCTTTTTGCTAGGTAGTTTAGCACAATTGCTTCAGACCAAGCAGATATTCCCCAAGCCCTCTGGACAAGAGGTCGCCGACTCAATCGATCTGAGAATCTGGTCGACGGACAACCAGTGTCCCACTCTCTACCCCCGGTTATCAAACGGAGGTCGAAAAGGCGCAGTGTATCTGAGAGGAGGTTGCTAGAGCAGCGGATTACCCTATCAATAGACAGTCGGATTGAGATCCCAATTGTTACTATAGAGATAGACCTGTCAATAGTTCAGACAGATCAGGGCAGTATGGCGGGACTGACAGGAGTTTAGGAAATGATGCGTCAGATGCAGGACACCATGAGAGCCATGCAGCAGGATGCTGTTCGTCGAGATGAATTTGCTAAACAACAGGTCGAGATCATGGCCCAACAGGCAGAATTAATTACCAGATTGCAACAACAAACCGGAGCATCTGCTTCACACCCAGCTCCTCCCCCACCAGGAATCCCGGCACCCGGGGAGGCACCAAATGTCCAGGCAGTTACGGACATACCAACGGGGCCAGCTCTGCCCCCAATTCTGCCCCAACTATCTAAGGTACCCATGCCTGTCAATCAACCGGACTCTCCCTTCGAGTTCGAGGTAGACCATACAGCACTGAAATTGAGCAAGCTTGAGAAGTTGTTCAAGAAATCCTAAGGGGTAAAGGCTATCCTGGATATCGAGGACAGATATACCGACGTGGCTGTGATGCTGCCGGATAGGTTTAAAATGCCGCATATTGATCGCTTCGACAGATTTGGGGACCCCATGGTGCATCTCTGGCTATTCTCAGATATACTACGGCCAATGGGCCTCACCAGAGCACAAAAGCTTTTACTATTCGGCCAAACCCTGTTGGGTGTAGCCGCTATCTGGTATGCGAAGTTAGAGGATGATGTCAAGCGGAGTTGGGATAAAATGGCCGAGGCCTTTATCGCGCAATACTCTTACAATACCCAAATCGACATTACGACCCGAGATCTCGAAACAACAAAACAAGAGCCTAAGGAGAGCTTCTCGGATTTCGTAACTCGGTGGAGGGCGAAGGCTTCGATGATGACCCTGAGGCCTACCAACAAAGACCAAATCAGGATGATTGTGTGCAATCTCCAGCCAAAACTGATGCAAAAAATGATAGTGCTCCCCTTCCCCACTTTTTCAGATCTACACGAAATAGGGGTACAAATCGAAGATGCAATGAAACAAGGTCTGATTGACCAAGATAGAGAGCAACCCAGAAGAACCTTTAACCACAACAACAATACAGGCCCAAGTGGCGCTGCAATTGCAAGAGCTTCGGAGGTGAGCATGGTCACCACCATTCCCCCTCCCCTTCCAAGACCCATGGCAGCTACACCTTTCTCCGACGCGTCCGGAAGCAACACACAAACCACTCGATTCCAACCCAGAGGCCAAAGAACCTTCACCCCACTGTATATACCCCTGTCCAAGGCTCTAGGGGTATTAATCAAGAAAGGGCACTTAAAGCCCCTAGAGCCGAGGCCATTGCCAAATCCACTCCCTCCTTCTCATAACCCAGCAAAATACTACGCATATCACCAACAACATGGTCACGACACTGACCAAGGTTTCAGATTGCGTCATGAGATTTAAGACCTCATTAACAAGCAGGTGATTGTACCTCCAGAAAAATCCAATGTCACAACAAACCCTCTCCCACCGCACAACCAAGCTCCACCTCCCAAAAGAATCAACTTCATCCAGACTGGGGTCGTGTCTTACGATCCCAGCATATATATCACTCCTTTCCACCTACCTAAGCCGGAGGTGCTCCTTCCTGACTGCACTGACTCTTTGTGCATGTTGGACATCTCTAGAACCCAACCCGAGCCAATGGTGGTGACTGGAAAAGATAGAATAGAGGAGATTTCAGAGGAGGATGGAATTGTTCAATCAGGGTTTGAGCAGTCTGGGAGTGTCGCTGGGGAAGCCTATGATCCAAGTGATTACATTCTGCCAGCAGGCCAGTTTGAGCCCAATATTGAATTGCCAAAGAGGGCAGAGCTGTGTGTGATCCGAGGGGATGGATTTGAGCAGGGGACAGATGGTTTGACGGCTGTGGAAGAGGACTTGGCCAACCTCCAGTTTTTCAACGACCAAGATCCAGGAGACGCGGCAGTCAACTAGTTTGATTATGAGGAATCGGCAAAGGCTACTGGGTGGCTTGATGACCTGCCAAACGTTGTTGATGAAGCTCAATTGGAACAGGGCCCGGCAGAGGCAAGCATATCAGTGGTGGCCGGAAGGGCCTGAAATCAGAATAAATCGCCGGAGAGCGCCAGTGCTAAGAATTCCGCTCGAGACTTGGGCATTATGAATGCGGGAATTGTTGAACAGCCAGTTGTACTGACGCAGTTGGAACAAGAAAGGTTTCAGGATGCCGAGAGAATTAGGAAAGCTAAGGGCCCTGAGGGGACTGAGAGTGCTGTGTGCACGAAGATAGAGAATGCTACGAGCATGTGGACGGAGAGTACTGTGGGTGCAATTGAACCGGAGCCAGACAGGTGTCTGTTGGCTGCCTACAGAATGTGGTGGGAGGATGATGATTTATGTCTTGCCCACACGAATGAGGATTGGGGGAATAATCAGCCAGATGATACCTGGTATATCGGTGAGGTCGGTCATATGACGAGAAGCGGGCGGT
The DNA here is from genome assembly GCF_055761805.1 of Camellia sinensis. Taxonomy (NCBI): domain Eukaryota; kingdom Viridiplantae; phylum Streptophyta; class Magnoliopsida; order Ericales; family Theaceae; genus Camellia; species Camellia sinensis. The sequence goes on along the minus strand of NC_138964.1, from coordinate 23,393,619 downwards.
ATTTCAAGCCCCCACACCTAGACCAGCCGGAGGCATCTGGGAAGAATAAGGAAGTTGAGAGGTAGAAAGAGAAGCAAGTCGAAGAAGAGGTTGTACTGAAGCAGTTAAAGAAGATACAAGCAGACATCTCTATCTGGGGACTGCTTATGGCATCGCGAGTGCATCGACAAGCTGTCTTATCGGCCATGGACAAGGCCAAGCTCTCTATAGACACCACGCCCGAACAGCTGGTGGGCTTAGTTTTTTCGGGAGGAGCTACCCCGTTGTTGACCTTTTCTGACAAAGAACTGCCACCTGAGGATGCGAACCATAACAAGCCACTCTAAATCTCCGTGGAGTGCAGAAATAAATGGATACCCGTGGTGCTTGTCGACACAGGGTCTGCCATCAATGTATGTCCAGCAAGGACTGCCTATGCAATCGGCTTGAAGACCGCGGACTTTGTGCCAACAGCCTAGGTGATTCGGGCATACGACAACACAAGCAGAGAAGTCATGGGGACAGCGAAAATTCAGACCAAGGTTGGGCCGGGGCAGCATGAAATTGACTTTCACATCCTAGAGGTTCCCGCCACTTTCAATCTACTCTTAGGGCGGCCGTGGTTGCATCAAGTGAAGGCAGTTTCTTCTACCTTGCATCAAATGGTGAAATACCCCCATGGAAAGAGAGTAGCCATTGTTTTTGGGAATTCATCGATCCATCCACCGCCGAAAGTATCTACGCCAGTTTTGGAAATTGAACACGGTATGGAGGATGTGTTCTTATCCGGTTTTACCCAAGCTGAGGCCCGTGTCGTGCAGAACATCTTAGCTGTTAATGAGGGGGTGTATGTCAGTGCTCAATCGGTATACCTCATGAACAAGCTTCAACATATCCCCGGGATGGGATTGGGAAAGAGCGGCCGGAAGGGCATCGCAGCATCGGCCGAGGTGCCACATAACCCACATACCTTTGGTTTGGGTTATCTGCCCAGCAAAGAGGATTGGATAAGGAAGGGTAAGGCGATGGCTGGGAGAGCCAGAGCGAAGAAGGCAGGGAAGCCTTTTGACTTAATGCACCGGCCCATTCAGGGTACCCTAAACGGACGCTTCGTCCGAGAGGGGGAGGACTTTCCATTTTGTGGCTTCCTAGAGCTGTGGCTGAATGCGGAGAGGAAGTGCGTGCCGGGGTTTGAGATTTTCTTTGACCTGCAGTTACCTGGGGATGACGTTGCCGAAGAGTAGACAGACCCATTAACTGAAGCTGAGCAGAGCAAGAAAATGGAGTCTGAGGACGCCGAAAGTGAGATGGGGGTAGCGCTGGCGTGTCTACTTTCAGATCCTCCGATCAAACAGAAGTGCTTGGGGGATAACTTCTCGGTATGCATGATCGGGAATGGAACGGTTATGGGCCCACCAGCAACTATTTTGGATGCATCCATTGCACCCTCTCTCATCTGGCAGTATGAAGAGGGATTTTTGTCAAGCAGCACCGGGTCAGGTAGTGAGCCGGAGTTGATTCCACCGAGTCTATTGAGTCGGAATCAGGTTCCAGCTCGACTGAGTCTGAGTCTGGTATTCCTGAGGATGATAACCCGGATGCCACAGTCTTATCCAGGTCGTCTTTTTCTTTCTCTTTTGAGTCTGTTGTAAAAATCAGACGATTTGGATGTGCTTAATGAGAATGATTTGGCTGTGGTTTCTGAGTATTTTTCTGTGCCTTTGATTTATTGCATTAATTCAGACTCTCAAAATTTTGATAAAAACGACGAGGAAGAAATTCCTCCGATTTTGCAACGCTTAATTGAACAAGAGCAGGAAAGATTTGTTAAACCCTTAATGGATGAAATCACTACTGTGAATGTCGGTACAGAGGAGGACCCGCGACTGGTCCAGATCGGGTCCATGTTGTCTTCGGAGGAACGCGAGCGCCTAGTCGCTTTATTAAAAGATTTCAAAGATGTTTTCTCATGGTTCTACGAAGACATGCCTGGAATCGATCCTAAGATCGTACAGCACCGGATCCCTCTTGACCCCGAGGCTCGAGCAGTTAAACAAAAACTCAGAAGGATCCGCCCGGACTGGGCTCTCAAGATTAAGGAAGAGGTCACCAAGCAGATTGACGCAGGTTTCCTGCTGGTATCCGAATACCTGACTTGGTTGGCCAACATTGTTCCAGTGTCGAAGAAGGATGGTTGGATCCGGGTATGCGTGGATTTCAGGGACTTGAATAAAGCTAGTCCGAAGGACGACTTCCCCTTACCGCATATCGATGAGTTAGTGGACTTTACGGCGGGGCATGCTTTGCTTTCGTTTATGGATGGCTTTTCGGGCTACAACCAGATAGTGATGGCACTTGAAGACCGGGAAAAGACTGCATTCACCACCTCATGGGGGACCTACTGCTACAGGGTAATGCCATTTTGGGCTAAAAAACGCTGGAGCTACATATTAACGGGTCGCGACCACAATATTGCACGACATGATCCACAAAGAGGTTGAGGTGTATGTGGACGACATGATTGTCAAGTCCAAGGAAAGAGAGGGCCACTACACCGCCTTGAAAAATTTCTGTCGAAGGATCAGAGAATTCCAGTTGCGGTTGAATCCTCAAAAGTGTACGTTCGGTGTCATAGCAGGGAAAATGCTGGGGTTCCTTATTACACAGAGAGGTATCGAAGTCGACCCTTCCAAAATCAAGGCCATCCTAGAAATGCCACCACCAAGGATTGAAAAAGAGGTGCGGGGCTTTCTGAGTAAAGTGCAATTCATAAGACGGTTCATCTCAAAATTAATCTTGACTTGTGAACCACTTTTTGGTCTCCTGAAGAAAGGAAAGAAATTCTAGTGGGACGGCCAATGCCAAGCTGCTTTTGAAAAAATCAAGGAATATTTATAGAACCCACCCGTGTTATCACCACCAGAACCGGGAAGACCGTTGATATTGTACCTTTCAGTAACTGAGACCACAATGGGCTGCATGCTCGCGCAGGAATCAGAGGATAAAGTGGAAAGGGCCATCTACTATCTGAGCAAGAAGATGCTAGAGTATGAGACTCGCTACACACCATTGGAGAAGGCTTGCTTAGCCTTGGTATGGGCTACTAGGAAGCTGCGGCACTACCTGTTAGCTCACTCCGTAATGTTGGTTTCGCGGTTAGATCCCATCAAATATCTTTTCGAGAAACCGACGCTTGCGGGTAGGCTGGCTCGTTGGTTATTGTTGCTTTCCGAATTCAATCTGAAATATGTGACGCGCAAGTCAGTCAAGGGAAGAACGGTAGCAGAGTTCTTAGCCGATCATCCAGTGGAAGGAAGTGAAGCAGTTGAGTACTTATTCCCAGATGAGGCCATTTTGCATATCGACGATGAGTTTTGGACAATGTACTTTGACGGAGCGTCAAACCAATATGGGTATGGGATAGGAGTGTTGCTGATAGCACCCGACAATTCCCGTATTCCTTTAGCATTAAAGCTCCGGTTCAAAGTCTCGAACAACGAAACAGAATATGAGGCATGCATTGCCGGTTTAGAAGTAGCCCTGGAACTAGGGGCAAAACGGTTGGACGTCATCGGGGACTCGAACCTTGTTGTATCTCAAGCGAAAGGAGATTGGAAAGTCAAAGAAGAAAAAATGATGATGTATCACCAGACCTTGGATTTGTTAATTCCTCGGTTTGAGAAGTTAAACTTCGCTCATCTGTTAAGAGAGAACAACAGGTTCGCAGATTCACTAGCAACTCTATCTTCCATGATAGACATCCTGTTTGGAGTCCAGATGCGTCCAGTCATTATTGACCAGAAGTTTGCGCCAGCTTACGAGTCAATTGCTACTCTAGATGAGGTTTAAGATGAGAACCCCTGGTATTACGACATATGGAACTTCTTGGAGAAAGAGACGTATCCACCAAGGGCAAATGCCAAGGATAAAAGGGCAATCAGAAAATTGGCTGTTCAGTTCATCATCTGCGGAGGTAAATTATATAAGAGAGGACATTTGGGAATGCACAAGCTATGCGTTGGAGCCGAAGAATCGAAACGCTTGATGGAGGCCATCTATGAAAGGGAATGCGGTGCGCATATGAACGGGGTAATGCTGGCACGGAAGATCCTCAGACAGGGTTATTACTGGTCCACCATGGAGAAGGATTGTATCGGCTTTGTTTGGCGATGCCACAAATGTCAGATCCATGCAAACCGCATGAACATCTCGCCGTCGAAGTTGTACAATATGACTTCGCCATGGCCATTTTTAGTTTGGGGAATCGATATGATCGGGGCTGTCACTCCAAAGGGGTCTAACGGGCATGAGTTCATCCTGGTCGCAATAGATTATTTCACGAAGTGGGTTGAGGCCCAATCCTATGCGGTGTTGAAGGCATCACATGTTGCAAAATTCATCAGAAACAACATCATCTGTCGTTATGGGGTCCCAAACGAGGTCATTTCAGATAATGGTTCCCACTTCAAGAAGTGATTGACTTGTTGGAGAAATACAACGTGGCTTTTCATAAGTCGTCTACATATCAGCCGCAAAACAATGGAGCGGTCGAGGCCGCCAACAAGAATGTCAAACACATATTGCAGAAGATGGTGGAACCTACTGGGATTGGCCAGACAAGCTGCCGTTTGCTTTGTGGGGGTACCGGACTTCAATTAGTGCTTCTACTGGGGCGACTCCGTATTCATTAGTTTACGGGATGGAGGCCATTCTACCTATTGAAATTGAGGTTCCGTCTTTGCGAGTGCTGGCTGAGTGTCAGATAGCCAAAGCAGATTGGCAACAGAGCAGATTTGAGGAACTCATGCTTTTTGACGAGCGCAGACTGAAAGCACTGTACCATGTTCAAGGCTATTAGCGCAGAATTGCCAGGGCTTTTAACAAGAAAGTTAAGTCCAGGAATCTAAAAGAAGGAGATTTGGTGCTCAAAGACAACCGAGCTCCCATCTACGACCCAAGGGGCAAGTTCAGACCCAATTGGACTGGTCCCTACGTCATCAAAGCTATCTGGTCAGGTGGAGCTGTGGTTCTAATGGACCTAGATGAGTTAGAGTTCTCGCAACCGATCAACATGGACAAGTTGAAGAAATATTACCCCTGAGAGGCTCGCTAGGCCGAAAACCCGAAAGGGCGACCTAGGCAAAAGTTAGAGCATTGAAAAATTAGAAAATATAAAAACTGAGCTCGCTAGGCCGAAAACCTGAAAGGGCGGCCTTGGCAAAAGTTAGAGCGTAAAAGGAGAGTAAAAATACTCGAGTGAACCTAAGCCTGAACTACGTAAGGCTTGATTCCCACCTTTGGGATACGTAGGCAACTTCATCCTGAAGTTCAGCCATAAACTTTTCCCCGATCAACTTTGTCCATTTGATCATCTCGACCATCTTTGTCTATTCAGCATTCAAGAGTTCGGTTATGATCTCCGGTGCAGTGCTCTTCAGACTAGGGGCAACTTTCTGTTGCTGCGCAATGCTGCGGTACTATTCAGACTAGGGGCAACTTTCCAGTTGTCGGGATCCAGGGTTGTGCATCTCAGTGACAGATTTCAGGCGTGTCCAGTTCTGATCCATATCGAAAATGGTTTTGAAAAGTTTTAATAAAAGTTGACTTTGTTCAAAATTAATCTTTTTACAACTTAGACCATATTTGGACCAAAGTGAAAAATTTTCAGTACCCACAACTTTCAATTTCATTGATTTCAATACAGAGTTCTCCTGCTCTTGCATACAAATTGAAGTTGCTTTTTATTACAATCATAAGGAAAACATGAAAGTACTAATAAAGCAATAAATCCGGGGCATAGCTAAGTCAGGTGTTCCTGCGCCCCCTCCCAGAGCTGGTCGAAGCCTCTGATGCCAAAGTAGGCCCTTCCTGCGCCTCTTCATTGAGCCAATCCAAGCACTCATCAGACAAGGTGCAACTGAAAGTGGGAGCAGGGGCCAAGAGCTCTCTAGTCCTCCATGCTGTGGCATACCAGGCAAGCTGTGCGCCTCGAACCGGGAATGCAGCAGGATAGTCCATCCTCTCTGGCGGGCAAGTCTAATCATGACCGAACTGGCGCTGGAACCGGAACGGAAAGTAGAACACACAGTAAGTCAGACCAATCAACTGGATCCCGGTCTACCGGGACATGCTATAGCTCATTGCTGACAGATTGAGCCAAGGGCAGCGCCAAGCGATGCGGTTCACAGAAAAATTGCACATCCAGTTGTACCACCACCCTTCATCAAGGGCATTGACCAGGCGTTGTCGGAAAAAATAGCCGTGAGCTGAGTATGCAGGGCAAGACTCCACAATCTGTAATTTGTCCATCAACCACACCTGGGGAGGGATTGAAAAATGAGAGAATAAAGAATAGAGAGATATACGATGAGAGAAAAGAAAGAAAAGGGCTTTATGAGAAAAACTGAGTCTGAGACCCGAGTGACGTGAGCAATACATGTGTGAGATTGGGTGAGAAACATTACCTGCAATAGTAATGGGCTCCCCGCAAGCCTAGCCGTCTCCAGGCGGTGAAAAGCGTCGAAGCCCATCAATGTCTCAGCCAATGTCATAGCAACGCAGCTCTTACCCTCCTTCAAACCTTGGGCAACCTCAATCAACTGGACACTAGATCATCCTGAACCTGAGACAAGTAAGAAATGAGATAGCAAGCATAGGCAAAGCACATGTTGCCGATAGCCCTGCCAATGATGGTCACCGCGGTCACCAGAATCAGAAAATCGGCAAACCAAGCTTGGGATGTCCAGCTCCCCATCATGAATCAATGAGCGAGCATCATGCAAAGTGAGGCCGCACATTTGTCCTAAGGCTTAGATGTGGCCGAATCGGAATTGAGGCAAGATTTCCTCGTTGCGCTTGGACTCCATCAAAACTTGGAAATCCTCGAAAGTAGGACACATCTCTTGCCCGCTAAAGCTAAAGACGTGTGTTACCGGATTCCAAAACCTCGCCGCGGCATAGAGGAAAGGAAGATGCAGCAGAGTACGGCCCAGCGTGAATAGTGCGTTCAAGCCGAAGCCGCGGAAGTTCAACTTTTTCGAGCCGTCTAGAGAAGCAATCCAAACTGTGAGATTTTGGGTGAAGAACGCCTCCATTTTGATGCAAAACTAAGATAAAATGAGAGACCCACGAGGCTAGAGCTTTTAAAGAGGATAAGGCACTGTTCGGGGGACACGTGTCGAAAAATTGGTGGCTGCCAAGCTAGGTGGTCGGCCGGCCACCTTTTCTGATAGGCCGACCACCCCTCTCCCCTCCAATACAAAAAGCTGGTCGGCCAGCTCCCAAAGGTGGTCGGCCATGGAGGAAAACACCCATTTGGTCTTGTTCTAGCTTCTAGAAGAAAGTTCCTAGCATTTCCTTGCATTGGGGGTGTTGAAGATGCGAGTTTTCCTTTGTTTCGGATGCGTTCCTTCACCCAGATCATCCGAAATGCAGTTGTTTATCGAGTTGTTGTTAAATCCTGCTTATCGAGTTATTGTTTTGCTTATTGAGTTGTTGTTTTGCTTATCAAGTTGTTTAGTTTATCGAGTTGTTAAGTTTTGTCTAGCTGTCGAGTTTTGTATATTGAGTTGTTACTCTCTGTTTAATCAACGTTGTTGTGTTTTGTTTATCGAGTTGTAAACTTGCTAAGGTTCTGTTCTTTCTTAGTAAGTTAAGTTGCTTTGTTTGTTGCGTCAGTTTACTACTTGACTTGGCAATTTTCAATGCACAATTTCCAATCAATCTCATTTTTGTGCAAAATAATGCGATGCGATGCAAGGACATAAAATACAACACTTTTTTGAACAAAAGCTGTTTCATTCCAACTAGGGGTGGGCGTGGATTGGTTGCGGCCACGAAACCTCCAATCCGCCATCCGTCCGCCAAATTGGCAGATTGGTGAAAATCAATCTGCATTCGTCCGCCAATCCGGCAGATGCGGATTTGGTGGATTGGCGGATTGGTGGATGGATGCGAATCGGTTTGGCGGTTTGAAATTTTACAAATTTTCAACATACAAAAAAAAAAAAAAAACCCAAGAAAAAATTCAATTAATATCACTGAAATAAAAAAAAAACAAAGGAAAAAATTCAATTAACAAACATCACTGATATACCCCACTTTTTGTGTGTATATTGAATATTCAATATCATATTCAGTGGTAGATATATTAGATAGATACGCTGTGCTTTGAGTTTGAGTGGCAGTGTTCTTTTAACAAAATTTTAAAATGAATGGGCAGACTGCTTTAACAAAATTTTATTTTTTGACAAAATTTCTATGGGCTTTAATTAATTATTTATAGACTATTACTAAAACTCTCATAAAAAAAAAGTGAATTGTGTGGGCCTATAACACTCTGTAATGTTAAAGTGACACGTTATCTTTTTCACTATTCAAATTGATTTGGTTTAAATTTGAACATCATTTTCCTTAAAACAAATAACCTCAAAACCTTTTAGCAATCCACACACAAATCAATTTCCAAAGGACTGCTTTCTTTGAGCCAAAACAATATGCATCAAATCTGCCATTCATCTTCTTCACATGTGATGTGAGACCAGAAAACATTGCACAAACATACATAAATTTGATAGGTCTAAAACTGTCAATTGAATCTTGAAAAAGAAGAAGATATCCAATACCATTCACTAAATAATAAGCAGAGGGTAATATTATTGAACTTCACATTTATTTTATTTTATATGTCATCTTGCCAGTGTAACATATAACAGTTAACACAAGTGAGTACATATTCTGTTATTCACACAAAATATAAAGAGAAATGAGAAACATTATTCAAATAGAAAGAGAAATAAAATCCAAAATAATTTTGTAAATGAGAAACAAATCATTATTCTGATGATAAGTTATTCAAACAGTTAACCAAATAATTTAACCAATTCTGATGATAAGTTATTCAAACAGTTAACCAAAATAATTTTTTAACAGTTAACCAAATCAAAACATTGTAAATGAGAAACAAATCATTCAATAGAAAGAGAAATAAAATCCAACTACAAAAAAAAAATTCAATATTCTGATGATAAGTTAACTGTTAAAATAATTTTGATCACATTACACATTACACATCATTCTGATTGATGGAATATGTGTAGTTAAATGATAAAAAAAAAGAGCATTACACAAAATAATGTGTGAATATGTGTTGTAGTTGATCAATCAGAATAATGTGACACCAGATGTGCCAACAATAAAAAGTCATTGAGAACAACTTGCTACACTAATTTTGAAAAGTCACTGGGTTCATCATGCTTCTTCCTTATTAGGATTCTCTACCCACAATCTCTTATTTACAGAACAACTTGCTACACTAATTTTGAAAAGGAAAATGTTGCACAAAATTAAAAAAGGAAATTACAGTCAATGACAGTGTAGTAGACAAAACAGATTATTCAAAAAAATAAAATAATAAGTAAGAATAAAAGCTGAATAAAAGTTCAAATTAGAAGTAAGAATAAAATAAAAGCTGATTAACAAAACAGATTATTCAAAAAAATAAACCAAACCTCTCTGTGGTTCTCTCTGTATCAATCAATCTAACCATGCCTCTAGTTTTAGATCTGGAACAAAACAAAATAATAATAATAGATTAGAATCTAAACGATTAGAAGTTTAGAACTAGAACCAAAAAATAAAAATAAAAATAAAACCAGTTAAGATTCAGAAGAAGAGAAGAAGAAGAAGAAGAAGAAGAAGAAGAAGAAGAAGAAGAAGAAGAAGGAGAGAGAGAGAGAGGTACCTCAGTTACAGTCAATGACAGTGTAGTAGACTGTATATCAATCAATCTAACCATCTATTTCGTTTTAGAAAAAAAAAAAAAAAAACAGATTAGACTCAGATCAGAAGAAGAGAAGAAGAGGAAAGCAGAGAGAGAGAGAGAGATACAGTCAGTAGTGTATCGATCGACGATGCCGTGTAGCTTGATCGGCGATGCCATGTAGATTGTCCGACGATGGGTAGGGTAGAGAGAGAGAGAGAGAGAGAGAGTGAGAATGTCTGTCTGTCTCTATCGAAAATTAGGGCAAAATGACAAGAGGCGAATAGATGGCAGAAAGGAAAATGGGGGAAAATGAGGATATCAGCCAAAAATAAATAAAAAAATAGCCAAGGTGGTTGGGTCGGGTCTGGTGACTAAAATGGCGGATTACCTGCCACCCGACCCGAACCCGAAATTTGCCATAAACCAGGCTTGCATCCACCCGCCACGTGGCACGCATCCATCCATTGGGGGTCGGGTCGGTCGGGTCGGTCGGGTGTGGCGGGTCGATGGATCCGCTGCACAGCCCTAATTCCAACATGCTTCCTTTGTTATAACATTTTATAACAAGGGTACAAGTTTTACAGAAAATAAAACTACCTAATAATGTGCAATGTGCTACAACTACTAGTAACAAAGGTAAATAAAGCAGGGAACAGCTGCATCTGTGCTCTCAAACGTAAGAAAAAGAGACCCTCTTCGTCCTCTTCTGTGGAACAACCTCTATGCCATCTCCATCAGCACCACTATCTGAATCGGAGCCACTGTCCTCGGAATCCTCCTTGGCATCACCTCCGCCCTCAGAGCCAGACTCAGAGTCATCCTCTCTGCCAGCAGATGTCTCTAACTGACGATGCGTGGACTCCTCCTCCTCACTGGACTCCTCCTCAATGATATGTGCTCTGCGCCCACCTCGTCTGCGAGATGACTCCCCTCTCCCAGTTCCTCGAGAAGGCCTAGATGGCCCAGCTCCTCGAGAAGGCCCAGATGGCCCGGTCTGTGGCTCAGCATATACCGGAGGCATCTGAAAAGAAAGAATGCAATACATCAGCCAAAGTATGTATATCAGATACAGATATAAGAAAGCTACATGGAGTGGATGTATGCAGATATAGTACATGAATGTGGTGTGTGTCAGATATGCTCTACATATACAGTTATTCAATGTAGTGAAATGTTCAAGATTAGCGTGTCATCAGAAGTATGATAAAATACAAGAAAACTAAAAGAGTACCGAGACACCCATGATGGACAGTTGCGCCTCTCTCCGCAAGACCATACCCTCGAGTGAGGCCACCAATCTGAGCATCCCCTCCATGTACTCCGTGGGTAGCTGCAGATACAAGCTCAAATCGTCAATGAATAAATGAGTGTCTAAGTATCTGAGTGATAAATGAAAAGCAGTGGGACATACCGGTGGTAAGTCAGGATCACTCACATATCAATGATCAGGCATAGGAGGCTCTATCGGAATCGGGTAGAAGCTCCCGTATCGCCAACCCGTCAATTCGGTCAGAATGTCTGGCCATCCTGCATGATGATAAGTCAGGGAAATTGGAGGGACCAGTCCAGCCCCACCCCTAGATGTACCAGCCCTACTGGACGAAGGAATGTCTCTAGCTCGGGTGCGACTTGAGGATGGCATGCCAGTAGACCTCCTCGTAGGAGTACAGACACCTGCCAATGGAGGCATCAAGTAGGTGTGACGGTAGGTCGCGTACTCCCCGTCCTCCAAATACAGCAGTGCATTAGTGCCCAGCCTGGCGCCAATGACACCCTGGGGAGTAAGCCTATCAGCGAGCTGCATATCGTCTGGGGGTGCTGTAACAACCCTCATACTGTTTACTGATTAATGACCGAATGATTACCGTTAATCATTGATTACTGCGAAATGGAACTGATAATGACTGATAATTGAACTGACTAAAGTACTGAACTGACTGACCGAAATTGAAACTGAATTGAATGAATACATCTGTTTGAACTGCATTCTATCTGTTGATTGTTTATTTGATCTGTTCGTATTTTAGTGTTTAAACTGCTAATTGAAGGCCTTATCGGCGGCCGAATCTGAAACCGATTAGTGTTCTGTGACCCTCGTGATTTATGTGATTTTATTGTACAATTATCTGAAAATTGATTAGGTATGATTAAATTAGATTAAATAAGCTAATTAAAGAGTTGGACTTATTTACCGTTATGCCCTTGAGTGGGCCACTATCTCAAATACACACACTTGAGCCTTATACTTGAATCAAAACACATTTGCTCAGCCATTTCTTCTTGTTCTAGCCGACTAGAGTGAGAGTTGGTGTAGTTCTTGAGATTTGGTTTAAGCAACTTAGAGAATTGAAGGTTGATTGTTGCTTTGTGGTCCTACACTCGTAATTGAGGCTCTAGGTAAGAGAACTCAACCTTTATTGATGTGTTTGAGCTAGTTCTTGCATGATTCATGTTAATTTGAAGAGCTAAGTCATGATGTGGTTCATTAATGATGGATTGAAGATCATTTCTTGCATGTATGTTGGTATTGTTGCATTTTGAGGTTGATTACATGGACATTAGTGCATGCATGCTCATATTGTTGTTATAGACCATGTTTCCAACTGGTTTGAAAAGAAATGAGCTCATTTGATCAAGCTTTGGAGCTTTGAAAATGATTTAAGATCATGCATGTCATGTTTGAAGATTGTTCTTGAAAATGATTTGAAATTGGTTTGAAATTGGGTTTGAATTAAACACCCTTGGGCTTTGATTTCTCAAATTGAGCTTTGAATCATGTTATTCCATGTGTTTATAAGAGTTTTCCAGAAAATGAGCCCAAGAGGATCGGTCTTGATGCATTTAAACTTGAGTTTGAGCTTGGAGGTGCAATCTGGGTTTTCCAGATTTCGCACTTCCGCTCGAGCGGGGAAAGTTACGCTCGAGCGTGGAATCCGAGCAACCAGCATCTCTCTGCACTGTTTTACAGACCGCTCGAGCGGAGGATAGGGCGCTCGAGCGGAGTCATGTCTCAAGCTCGAGCGGGCGTCGAGCGGAGATTTCACCCATCCAGTACTTTTACAGTACGCTCGAGCGGTAAAGTTTACGCTCGAGCGTGTACCTTTGTTGCATGTACGCTCGAGCGGGGAAGCATGCGCTCGAGCGGGACTCTGTTTTTCTGAAAACGCTTTTAAATGTGCATTTTTGCATCCTCATCCCATCCTAGGCATTCTTAGGCCTAGTTTAAGACATCTTGATGAGGATATCGTTGTAGAACACACCAAGGCAAATTAGGGATTAAGTTATGATGTTTTCCCAACTGTGTAGCTTAGTGTGTGTCCAACCTGTGAACTGTGTAGGGTTGGCGACTGGAGAGACACGCTCTAGCATACTGTAGCCCAGAACTCTGTGAGTAACAATTGTGTAAAGATATGTTCAACTGATTATCTTTTGAATACTGAACTGAACTGTTTACTGAACTGGTATTATTTACTGAATGAATGTATGTCCTTTATTTCTGAACTGTACTGTGGCATCCTTAGTACCTACGGTTTACTGTTACTGTTACTGTTACTGTTACTGTTACAGAGATCTCTGTCGGTTCCCTTGTGGAACCACTACTGTTTACTGACTGATGGCCATCATTACTGTTCGGTCTTTTAAGACCTACTGTTACTGTTATGCTAATGGATGTACCACATATGACTGTTTACTGTACTGAACAACTGAAATACTGATTGAATTGAACTGTTTTCATTACTGTAAGGACATTCATTCTAAACCCCTTTACGCATTATGTTATTCACTGGGCTTTAGCTCACTGTTTATATATATATGTAGGTGCTCAGCCACCAGATCGGAGCTAGGAGCGTGGGTTAGACTCCAGTTTTGTCAAGCCAGCCTTTGTGCCTCACTGCGAGGTTCCGAGCCTATCTGTTAAGGCTTAGGGGTGTTTTACAATTCCCCCTTCTGCACTGTCTTACTGTTCTGTAATAACTGAATGGATTGTATAGACTGACTGCTTACCGTACTGTTATCAGGGGATTAGGTCCCCGTACTGTGTGACTGTAAACTTTGTATAGACTGTACTGTTGTACGTGAATGCATGAAAAATCTTTTTGGCATACAGACTGTCACAGCTCAATGGGCACTATTTATTTACTGTATTGGCTTCCGCCAGGCCCTGTACTCTGTTTTACTGTATTACTGTTCTGCAGGCCTTCGGTAATCTCGGATTATTGGCCGGTTACGGTGCTAAACCCATAGGGCCGGGTTTGGGTCGTGACAGAGTGGTATCAGAGCGATACTTATCACGAGTTATACCGCACACACGTGTCCAAATGAGCTATAGGGTGTCCTAGAAAAGTTATTAGGGCATCTCATGAACTTGAAAAGTGTGTGGTTATGTTATGACTGAATATCTGCTAATGTGTTAAACTGTTAAACAAATGACTGCTTATGTTTAAAACTGTTATAACTGCTTATAGTAAAATGGACAATGCAAATGAACCTGAGTCCTCATCTACTGAGGCAAGAATGGAAAGAATGGAAAGAATGATCGAACTGATAACTGCTAGACTTGAACAACAACAGAACCAACCGCCCCCACCTCCTCCTCCTCCGGTTCAGCCGGAACCTAATGTGAATGTGAATGATGGGGATATAATTGCTCTTACCCAGAAGTTCAGCAAAATGAAACCGCCATCCTTTCAGGGAGGCCTTGAACCGCTAAAAGCTGAAGCTTGGGTTCTGGAAACAGAGAAATTATTTGAAGTGTTTCCGTGCTCGGAAGCGAACAAGGTATTGTTAGCTACCTTCACTCTTCAAGAAGAGGCTAGAAGGTGGTGGATGTTGATCCGTGATACAAATACTGTTATGACTTGGGCTCAGTTCAAGGAGTCCTTCTTTGAAAAGTATTTCCCTCAGTGTGTTAGGGATAGGAAAGTGACTGAATTTGAACAATTGAAGCAGGGCACAATGTCCGTTGCAGAATATGAAACCAAATTTACTGAACTTGCCCGATATGCACCGCATATGGTGGATACTGAGTATAAGAAGGCCAGAAAATTTGAAGGTGGCCTTAATGTGGCAATACTTGACCGGATAAATGTTTTGAAATTACCGACTTTTGTGGGTGTTCTCGACCGAGCATTGATGGCCGAGTCGAACATTGCAGCAGTGAAACAATCTGAAACACCAAGAACTGAATGGCATGGTAAAAGGCAGGGTTTCAAATTTAAGAAGGGCAAGCACAACCCAGCCAACAAGAAACAGAATACGGGGTCAACGACTAGCCCCAGCCAAGGGAGTGGGTTCATTCCACCCTGCTCTGTATATGGTAACAAGCATAAAGGGATTTGTCACAAATTATCTGGAGCCTGTTACAGGTGTGGCAAGGTGGGCCACATGGTTAAAGATTGTCCTTCTGCTCCTCAGGGCAATAGCAAAGCTGCAGCCAGCGGCGCAGCATCAAACGCTCCACCAAAACCGAACCCTAAAGCTACCGGGAAAGAGCCTGTGAGGCAAGGCCGAGTGTTCGCACTAGTACCGGGAGATGTGCAGAATACCGAGACCGTTGTGTCAGGTATTCTCTCTATCTGTACTCAAAATGCATATGTACTGATTGATTCGGGGTCTACGCATTCATATGTGTCGCATGCCTTTTCACGAAAATTGAATAGACCCTTGGAACCCATGAACTATCTGTTAGCTGTATCATCACCCGTAGGAGGATCTATGACCTGTGCATATATGTACCCCGCATGTGAAATCATTGTTGGGGATATGCATCTGTTTATTGATTTACTGCCATTGAACATTGATCATTTTGATGTAATACTGGGGATGGATTGGTTACAGAAATATCATGTCACTATTGACTGTGTAACGAAACAAGTAGTTTTCCGTCCACCTGGTTTACCTGAATTCGTGTTTAATGGGGTTGGAGTAGTACCTCCCCCGTATCTGATTTCATCTGTGAAAGCTGGTAAACTGATTAGAAAGGGATGTAAAGGGTATCAGTGTTCTGTATTGACTGTGCCTATTGATGATAATACTAATGTGGACTGTATTCCTATAGTCAGAGAATTCCCAGACGTTTTTCCAGAAAATTTGCCAGGGGATTTGATTGACAGGGAGATTGAATTCACCGTGGATGTGATTCCCGGAACACAGCCAGTTTCGAAAGCTCCTTACCGAATGGCTCCAACTGAACTGAAGGAGTTGAAAGTGCAACTGCAAGAACTGTTAGACAAAAAGTTTATCAGACCTAGCACTTCGCCATGGGGTGCTCCTGTTTTGTTTGTCAAGAAGAAAGATGGCTCACTGAGACTGTGCATTGACTACCGTGAGCTGAACAAGGTAACTGTAAAGAATAAATACCCATTACCACGTATTGATGATTTATTTGACCAGTTACAGGGTGCACAAGTGTTTTCCAAAATCGATCTCAGATCGGGGTATCATCAACTGAAGGTTAAACCAGGAGACATTGATAAAACTGCTTTTAGAACGAGGTATGGCCATTATGAATTTCTAGTTATGCCTTTTGGAGTCACGAACGCACCAGCTGCTTTTATGGACCTCATGAACAGAATTTTTAAACCATACCTTGATGACTTTATTGTTGTATTTATCGATGACATATTGATTTACTCCGAAAGTGTAGAACAACATGAACATCATCTGAGACTTGCCCTGCAAACCTTAAGAGAACAGAAACTGTATGCTAAACTGTCTAAATGTGAATTTTGGCTTGACCATGTTATGTTTTTGGGGCATGTTGTTAGCAAAGATGGGATTTCTGTTGATCCGCAGAAAATTGAAGCCGTAGTGAACTGGCCTAGACCAACAAATGTGACTGAAGTCCGAAGCTTTTTGGGATTGGCTGGATATTACAGAAGATTTGTCAAAGATTTCTCCAAAATTGCTCTACCATTGACTCAGTTAACTCAGAAGGGGACATCATTTAACTGGACTGATCAAAGAGAATCTGCTTTCCAGGAGTTGAAAACTCGACTTGTGACTGCACCAGTTTTGACCTTACCATCAGGTACGGATGGTTATACTGTATATAGTGATGCTTCTCATAAGGGTTTGGGATGTGTTTTAATGCAGAATGGGAAAGTTATTGCTTATGCTTCCCGTCAACTGAGACCGCATGAAAAGAACTACCCGACCCATGATCTGGAACTTGCTGCAGTAGTATTTGCACTGAAAATCTGGCGTCACTATCTGTACGGGGTGACATGTGAAGTATACACCGACCACAAGAGTTTAAAATATTTCTTCACACAGAAAGAACTGAACATGAGACAGCGGAGATGGCTAGAACTGATTAAAGATTATGACCTACAGATATTGTACCATCCGGGAAAAGCCAATACCGTTGCCGATGCATTGAGCCGGAAATCGATTAGAAACTTAGCCTGTTTGCTTACCGGACAGAAAGAGTTGCTTTGTGACCTTGAAAAATCTGAAATTGAAATTGTTTTGAGAGAACAATGTGGAACCTTAGCTGCTATTTCTGCTCAACCGGCACTGATTGAAGAGATTAAAGAGAAACAGCAACTGGATGACTTCTTGAAGAAGATCATCGAAGAAAGAGAATCTAAACCGAGATCGGGATTCAAATTTGAGAATAATGTACTGAAATTTCAAGAAAGACTGTGTGTACCAAATGATACTGAACTGAAAAGAAGAGTTCTGCAAGAAGGCCACAATTCGAAATTGTCTATCCATCCGGGGAATACGAAAATGTACCAAGATCTGAAACAGAATTTCTGGTGGCCGGGAATGAAGAAAGAAATTGCTGATTTTGTATCCAAATGTCTTCATTGCCAACAGGTCAAAGCTGAACATCAACGACCTGCCGGATTACTGCAACCCTTACCCATACCGGAATGGAAATGGGAGCATATCACGATGGATTTCATTGTGGGATTGACTCGCTCCAGAAAAGGTATGGATTCAATTTGGGTTATTGTTGATAGACTAACCAAATCTGCTCACTTCTTACCTGTCAAGACAATCTATAATGCGGACAAATTGGCTGTTATCTATATTGATGAAATTGTTAGACTGCATGGAGTGCCTGTGTCTATTATTTCTGACAGGGATTCGAAGTTTACATCGAGGTTTTGGCAAAGCCTACAGACTGCATTGGGTACTGAATTGAGGCTGAGTAGTGCCTATCATCCTCAGACAGATGGCCAGTCAGAAAGGACCATCCAAACTCTGGAGGATTTACTGAGAATGTGTGTCCTTGATTGTCAGGGAGACTGGGAAAGTCATCTGCCATTAGTTGAATTCGCCTACAACAACAGCTACCATTCGAGTATTGGTATGGCGCCTTTTGAGGCATTGTATGGCAGAAAATGTAGATCTCCAATTTGCTGGGCAGAAGTCGGAGATGGGCCTTTGCTTGGGCCCGAAATTGTGTATGAAACAACTGAAAAAGTGAAACTGATACAGCAAAGACTGAAAACTGCACAGAGTAGACAGAAAAGTTATGCAGATGTCAGAAGACGGGACAGAGAGTATGAAGTGGGTGATCACGTTTTTGTGAAAGTGACACCAATGAAAGGCCAGACTCGTTTTGGAGTCAAAGGCAAGTTAGCACCGAGATACGTCGGACCATATGAGATCATTGAGAAAATCAATACAGTGGCGTATCAAGTTGCGCTTCCTCCTGAAATGGAGCATATGCATAACATCTTCCACATTTCCATGTTGAGAGACTACCTCCGAGATCCCTTCCATGTGATTGAGCCTGCTCGGATAGTGTTGAGTGATGACTACACTTACGAGGAGCGGCCTATACAGATTTTAAACAGACGAATCAAGAAACTGAGGAACAAAGAGATCCCGTTAGTGAAAGTTGACTGGCAAAACCACGGTGGCGTGTATGCCACTTGGGAAAGGGAAGAGGACATGGCCAAACGATATCCTGAACTGTTTCCACTGAATCCTGTTTTCTTCCAGAATGAAGGTAACTCGAGTTTAGAGGACTAAACTCTTTATAAGGAGGGGAGACTGTAACAACCCTCATACTGTTTACTGATTAATGACCGAATGATTACCGTTAATCATTGATTACTGCGAAATGGAACTGATAATGACTGATAATTGAACTGACTAAAGTACTGAACTGACTGACCGAAATTGAAACTGAATTGAATGAATACATCTGTTTGAACTGCATTCTATCTGTTGATTGTTTATTTGATCTGTTCGTATTTTAGTGTTTAAACTGCTAATTGAAGGCCTTATCGGCGGCCGAATCTGAAACCGATTAGTGTTCTGTGACCCTCGTGATTTATGTGATTTTATTGTACAATTATCTGAAAATTGATTAGGTATGATTAAATTAGATTAAATAAGCTAATTAAAGAGTTGGACTTATTTACCGTTATGCCCTTGAGTGGGCCACTATCTCAAATACACACACTTGAGCCTTATACTTGAATCAAAACACATTTGCTCAGCCATTTCTTCTTGTTCTAGCCGACTAGAGTGAGAGTTGGTGTAGTTCTTGAGATTTGGTTTAAGCAACTTAGAGAATTGAAGGTTGATTGTTGCTTTGTGGTCCTACACTCGTAATTGAGGCTCTAGATAAGAGAACTCAACCTTTGTTGATGTGTTTGAGCTAGTTCTTGCATGATTCATGTTAATTTGAAGAGCTAAGTCATGATGTGGTTCATTAATGATGGATTGAAGATCATTTCTTGCATGCATGTTGGTATTGTTGCATTTTGAGGTTGATTACATGGACATTAGTGCATGCATGCTCATATTGTTGTTATAGACCATGTTTCCAACTGGTTTGAAAAGAAATGAGCTCATTTGATCAAGCTTTGGAGCTTTGAAAATGATTTAAGATCATGCATGTCATGTTTGAAGATTGTTCTTGAAAATGATTTGAAATTGGTTTGAAATTGGGTTTGAATTAAACACCCTTGGGCTTTGATTTCTCAAATTGAGCTTTGAATCATGTTATTCCATGTGTTTATAAGAGTTTTCCAGAAAATGAGCCCAAGAGGATCGGTCTTGATGCATTTAAACTTGAGTTTGAGCTTGGAGGTGCAATCTGGGTTTTCCAGATTTCGCACTTCCGCTCGAGCGGGGAAAGTTACGCTCGAGCGTGGAATCCGAGCAACCAGCATCTCTCTGCACTGTTTTACAGACCGCTCGAGCGGAGGATAGGGCGCTCGAGCGGAGTCATGTCTCAAGCTCGAGCGGGCGTCGAGCGGAGATTTCACCCATCCAGTACTTTTACAGTACGCTCGAGCGGTAAAGTTTACGCTCGAGCGTGTACCTTTGTTGCATGTACGCTCGAGCGGGGAAGCATGCGCTCGAGCGGGACTCTGTTTTTCTGAAAACGCTTTTAAATGTGCATTTTTGCATCCTCATCCCATCCTAGGCATTCTTAGGCCTAGTTTAAGACATCTTGATGAGGATATCGTTGTAGAACACACCAAGGCAAATTAGGGATTAAGTTATGATGTTTTCCCAACTGTGTAGCTTAGTGTGTGTCCAACCTGTGAACTGTGTAGGGTTGGCGACTGGAGAGACACGCTCTAGCATACTGTAGCCCAGAACTCTGTGAGTAACAATTGTGTAAAGATATGTTCAACTGATTATCTTTTGAATACTGAACTGAACTGTTTACTGAACTGGTATTATTTACTGAATGAATGTATGTCCTTTATTTCTGAACTGTACTGTGGCATCCTTAGTACCTACGGTTTACTGTTACTGTTACTGTTACTGTTACTGTTACAGAGATCTCTGTCGGTTCCCTTGTGGAACCACTACTGTTTACTGACTGATGGCCATCATTACTGTTCGGTCTTTTAAGACCTACTGTTACTGTTATGCTAATGGATGTACCACATATGACTGTTTACTGTACTGAACAACTGAAATACTGATTGAATTGAACTGTTTTCATTACTGTAAGGACATTCATTCTAAACCCCTTTACGCATTATGTTATTCACTGGGCTTTAGCTCACTGTTTATATATATATGTAGGTGCTCAGCCACCAGATCGGAGCTAGGAGCGTGGGTTAGACTCCAGTTTTGTCAAGCCAGCCTTTGTGCCTCACTGCGAGGTTCCGAGCCTATCTGTTAAGGCTTAGGGGTGTTTTACAATTCCCCCTTCTGCACTGTCTTACTGTTCTGTAATAACTGAATGGATTGTATAGACTGACTGCTTACCGTACTGTTATCAGGGGATTAGGTCCCCGTACTGTGTGACTGTAAACTTTGTATAGACTGTACTGTTGTACGTGAATGCATGAAAAATCTTTTTGGCATACAGACTGTCACAGCTCAATGGGCACTATTTATTTACTGTATTGGCTTCCGCCAGGCCCTGTACTCTGTTTTACTGTATTACTGTTCTGCAGGCCTTCGGTAATCTCGGATTATTGGCCGGTTACGGTGCTAAACCCATAGGGCCGGGTTTGGGTCGTGACAGAGTGGTATCAGAGCGATACTTATCACGAGTTATACCGCACACACGTGTCCAAATGAGCTATAGGGTGTCCTAGAAAAGTTATTAGGGCATCTCATGAACTTGAAAAGTGTGTGGTTATGTTATGACTGAATATCTGCTAATGTGTTAAACTGTTAAACAAATGACTGCTTATGTTTAAAACTGTTATAACTGCTTATAGTAAAATGGACAATGCAAATGAACCTGAGTCCTCATCTACTGAGGCAAGAATGGAAAGAATGGAAAGAATGATCGAACTGATAACTGCTAGACTTGAACAACAACAGAACCAACCGCCCCCACCTCCTCCTCCTCCGGTTCAGCCGGAACCTAATGTGAATGTGAATGATGGGGATATAATTGCTCTTACCCAGAAGTTCAGCAAAATGAAACCGCCATCCTTTCAGGGAGGCCTTGAACCGCTAAAAGCTGAAGCTTGGGTTCTGGAAACAGAGAAATTATTTGAAGTGTTTCCGTGCTCGGAAGCGAACAAGGTATTGTTAGCTACCTTCACTCTTCAAGAAGAGGCTAGAAGGTGGTGGATGTTGATCCGTGATACAAATACTGTTATGACTTGGGCTCAGTTCAAGGAGTCCTTCTTTGAAAAGTATTTCCCTCAGTGTGTTAGGGATAGGAAAGTGACTGAATTTGAACAATTGAAGCAGGGCACAATGTCCGTTGCAGAATATGAAACCAAATTTACTGAACTTGCCCGATATGCACCGCATATGGTGGATACTGAGTATAAGAAGGCCAGAAAATTTGAAGGTGGCCTTAATGTGGCAATACTTGACCGGATAAATGTTTTGAAATTACCGACTTTTGTGGGTGTTCTCGACCGAGCATTGATGGCCGAGTCGAACATTGCAGCAGTGAAACAATCTGAAACACCAACAACTGAATGGCATGGTAAAAGGCAGGGTTTCAAATTTAAGAAGGGCAAGCACAACCCAGCCAACAAGAAACAGAATACGGGGTCAACGACTAGCCCCAGCCAAGGGAGTGGGTTCATTCCACCCTGCTCTGTATGTGGTAACAAGCATAAAGGGATTTTTCACAAATTATCTGGAGCCTGTTACAGGTGTGGCAAGGTGGGCCACATGGTTAAAGATTGTCCTTCTGCTCCTCAGGGCAATAGCAAAGCTGCAGCCAGCGGCGCAGCATCAAACGCTCCACCAAAACCGAACCCTAAAGCTACCGGGAAAGAGCCTGTGAGGCAAGGCCGAGTGTTCGCACTAGTACCGGGAGATGTGCAGAATACCGAGACCGTTGTGTCAGGTATTCTCTCTATCTGTACTCAAAATGCATATGTACTGATTGATTCGGGGTCTACGCATTCATATGTGTCGCATGCCTTTTCACGAAAATTGAATAGACCCTTGGAACCCATGAACTATCTGTTAGCTGTATCATCACCCGTAGGAGGATCTATGACCTGTGCATATATGTACCCCGCATGTGAAATCATTGTTGGGGATATGCATCTGTTTATTGATTTACTGCCATTGAACATTGATCATTTTGATGTAATACTGGGGATGGATTGGTTACAGAAATATCATGTCACTATTGACTGTGTAACGAAACAAGTAGTTTTCCGTCCACCTGGTTTACCTGAATTCGTGTTTAATGGGGTTGGAGTAGTACCTCCCCCGTATCTGATTTCATCTGTGAAAGCTGGTAAACTGATTAGAAAGGGATGTAAAGGGTATCAGTGTTCTGTATTGACTGTGCCTATTGATGATAATACTAATGTGGACTGTATTCCTATAGTCAGAGAATTCCCAGACGTTTTTCCAGAAAATTTGCCAGGGGATTTGATTGACAGGGAGATTGAATTCACCGTGGATGTGATTCCCGGAACACAGCCAGTTTCGAAAGCTCCTTACCGAATGGCTCCAACTGAACTGAAGGAGTTGAAAGTGCAACTGCAAGAACTGTTAGACAAAAAGTTTATCAGACCTAGCACTTCGCCATGGGGTGCTCCTGTTTTGTTTGTCAAGAAGAAAGATGGCTCACTGAGACTGTGCATTGACTACCGTGAGCTGAACAAGGTAACTGTAAAGAATAAATACCCATTACCACGTATTGATGATTTATTTGACCAGTTACAGGGTGCACAAGTGTTTTCCAAAATCGATCTCAGATCGGGGTATCATCAACTGAAGGTTAAACCAGGAGACATTGATAAAACTGCTTTTAGAACGAGGTATGGCCATTATGAATTTCTAGTTATGCCTTTTGGAGTCACGAACGCACCAGCTGCTTTTATGGACCTCATGAACAGAATTTTTAAACCATACCTTGATGACTTTATTGTTGTATTTATCGATGACATATTGATTTACTCCGAAAGTGTAGAACAACATGAACATCATCTGAGACTTGCCCTGCAAACCTTAAGAGAACAGAAACTGTATGCTAAACTGTCTAAATGTGAATTTTGGCTTGACCATGTTATGTTTTTGGGGCATGTTGTTAGCAAAGATGGGATTTCTGTTGATCCGCAGAAAATTGAAGCCGTAGTGAACTGGCCTAGACCAACAAATGTGACTGAAGTCCGAAGCTTTTTGGGATTGGCTGGATATTACAGAAGATTTGTCAAAGATTTCTCCAAAATTGCTCTACCATTGACTCAGTTAACTCAGAAGGGGACATCATTTAACTGGACTGATCAAAGAGAATCTGCTTTCCAGGAGTTGAAAACTCGACTTGTGACTGCACCAGTTTTGACCTTACCATCAGGTACGGATGGTTATACTGTATATAGTGATGCTTCTCATAAGGGTTTGGGATGTGTTTTAATGCAGAATGGGAAAGTTATTGCTTATGCTTCCCGTCAACTGAGACCGCATGAAAAGAACTACCCGACCCATGATCTGGAACTTGCTGCAGTAGTATTTGCACTGAAAATCTGGCGTCACTATCTGTACGGGGTGACATGTGAAGTATACACCGACCACAAGAGTTTAAAATATTTCTTCACACAGAAAGAACTGAACATGAGACAGCGGAGATGGCTAGAACTGATTAAAGATTATGACCTACAGATATTGTACCATCCGGGAAAAGCCAATACCGTTGCCGATGCATTGAGCCGGAAATCGATTAGAAACTTAGCCTGTTTGCTTACCGGACAGAAAGAGTTGCTTTGTGACCTTGAAAAATCTGAAATTGAAATTGTTTTGAGAGAACAATGTGGAACCTTAGCTGCTATTTCTGCTCAACCGGCACTGATTGAAGAGATTAAAGAGAAACAGCAACTGGATGACTTCTTGAAGAAGATCATCGAAGAAAGAGAATCTAAACCGAGACCGGGATTCAAATTTGAGAATAATGTACTGAAATTTCAAGAAAGACTGTGTGTACCAAATGATACTGAACTGAAAAGAAGAGTTCTGCAAGAAGGCCACAATTCGAAATTGTCTATCCATCCGGGGAATACGAAAATGTACCAAGATCTGAAACAGAATTTCTGGTGGCCGGGAATGAAGAAAGAAATTGCTGATTTTGTATCCAAATGTCTTCATTGCCAACAGGTCAAAGCTGAACATCAACGACCTGCCGGATTACTGCAACCCTTACCCATACCGGAATGGAAATGGGAGCATATCACGATGGATTTCATTGTGGGATTGACTCGCTCCAGAAAAGGTATGGATTCAATTTGGGTTATTGTTGATAGACTAACCAAATCTGCTCACTTCTTACCTGTCAAGACAATCTATAATGCGGACAAATTGGCTGTTATCTATATTGATGAAATTGTTAGACTGCATGGAGTGCCTGTGTCTATTATTTCTGACAGGGATTCGAAGTTTACATCGAGGTTTTGGCAAAGCCTACAGACTGCATTGGGTACTGAATTGAGGCTGAGTAGTGCCTATCATCCTCAGACAGATGGCCAGTCAGAAAGGACCATCCAAACTCTGGAGGATTTACTGAGAATGTGTGTCCTTGATTGTCAGGGAGACTGGGAAAGTCATCTGCCATTAGTTGAATTCGCCTACAACAACAGCTAACATTCGAGTATTGGTATGGCGCCTTTTGAGGCATTGTATGGCAGAAAATGTAGATCTCCAATTTGCTGGGCAGAAGTCGGAGATGGGTCTTTGCTTGGGCCCGAAATTGTGTATGAAACAACTGAAAAAGTGAAACTGATACAGCAAAGACTGAAAACTGCACAGAGTAGACAGAAAAGTTATGCAGATGTCAGAAGACGGGACAGAGAGTATGAAGTGGGTGATCACGTTTTTGTGAAAGTGACACCAATGAAAGGCCAGACTCGTTTTGGAGTCAAAGGCAAGTTAGCACCGAGATACGTCGGACCATATGAGATCATTGAGAAAATCAATCCAGTGGCGTATCAAGTTGCGCTTCCTCCTGAAATGGAGCATATGCATAACGTCTTCCACATTTCCATGTTGAGAGACTACCTCCGGGATCCCTTCCATGTGATTGAGCCTGCTCGGATAGTGTTGAGTGATGACTACACTTACGAGGAGCGGCCTATACAGATTGTAAACAGACGAATCAAGAAACTGAGGAACAAAGAGATCCCGTTAGTGAAAGTTGACTGGCAAAACCACGGTGGCGTGTATGCCACTTGGGAAAGGGAAGAGGACATGGCCAAACGATATCCTGAACTGTTTCCACTGAATCCTGTTTTCTTCCAGAATGAAGGTAACTCGAGTTTAGAGGACTAAACTCTTTATAAGGAGGGGAGACTGTAACAACCCTCATACTGTTTACTGATTAATGACCGAATGATTACCGTTAATCATTGATTACTGCGAAATGGAACTGATAATGACTGATAATTGAACTGACTAAAGTACTGAACTGACTGACCAAAATTGAAACTGAATTGAATGAATACATCTGTTTGAACTGCATTCTATCTGTTGATTGTTTATTTGATCTGTTCGTATTTTAGTGTTTAAACTGCTAATTGAAGGCCTTATCGGCGGCCGAATCTGAAACCGATTAGTGTTCTGTGACCCTCGTAATTTATGTGATTTTATTGTACAATTATCTGAAAATTGATTAGGTATGATTAAATTAGATTAAATAAGCTAATTAAAGAGTTGGACTTATTTACCGTTATGCCCTTGAGTGGGCCACTATCTCAAATACACACACTTGAGCCTTATACTTGAATCAAAACACATTTGCTCAGCCATTTCTTCTTGTTCTAGCCGACTAGAGTGAGAGTTGGTGTAGTTCTTGAGATTTGGTTTAAGCAACTTAGAGAATTGAAGGTTGATTGTTGCTTTGTGGTCCTACACTCGTAATTGAGGCTCTAGGTAAGAGAACTCAACCTTTATTGATGTGTTTGAGCTAGTTCTTGCATGATTCATGTTAATTTGAAGAGCTAAGTCATGATGTGGTTCATTAATGATGGATTGAAGATCATTTCTTGCATGCATGTTGGTATTGTTGCATTTTGAGGTTGATTACATGGACATTAGTGCATGCATGCTCATATTGTTGTTATAGACCATGTTTCCAACTGGTTTGAAAAGAAATGAGCTCATTTGATCAAGCTTTGGAGCTTTGAAAATGATTTAAGATCATGCATGTCATGTTTGAAGATTGTTCTTGAAAATGATTTGAAATTGGTTTGAAATTGGGTTTGAATTAAACACCCTTGGGCTTTGATTTCTCAAATTGAGCTTTGAATCATGTTATTCCATGTGTTTATAAGAGTTTTCCAGAAAATGAGCCCAAGAGGATCGGTCTTGATGCATTTAAACTTGAGTTTGAGATTGGAGGTGCAATCTGGGTTTTCCAGATTTCGCACTTCCGCTCGAGCGGGGAAAGTTACGCTCGAGCGTGGAATCCGAGCAACCAGCATCTCTCTGCACTGTTTTACAGACCGCTCGAGCGGAGGATAGGGCGCTCGAGCGGAGTCATGTCTCAAGCTCGAGCGGGCGTCGAGCGGAGATTTCACCCATCCAGTACTTTTACAGTACGCTCGAGCGGTAAAGTTTACGCTCGAGCGTGTACCTTTGTTGCATGTACGCTCGAGCGGGGAAGCATGCGCTCGAGCGGGACTCTGTTTTTCTGAAAACGCTTTTAAATGTGCATTTTTGCATCCTCATCCCATCCTAGGCATTCTTAGGCCTAGTTTAAGACATCTTGATGAGGATATCGTTGTAGAACACACCATGGCAAATTAGGGATTAAGTTATGATGTTTTCCCAACTGTGTAGCTTAGTGTGTGTCCAACCTGTGAACTGTGTAGGGTTGGCGACTGGAGAGACACGCTCTAGCATACTGTAGCCCAGAACTCTGTGAGTAACAATTGTGTAAAGATATGTTCAACTGATTATCTTTTGAATACTGAACTGAACTGTTTACTGAACTGGTATTATTTACTGAATGAATGTATGTCCTTTATTTCTGAACTGTACTGTGGCATCCTTAGTACCTACGGTTTACTGTTACTGTTACTGTTACTGTTACTGTTACAGAGATCTCTGTCGGTTCCCTTGTGGAACCACTACTGTTTACTGACTGATGGCCATCATTACTGTTCGGTCTTTTAAGACCTACTGTTACTGTTATGCTAATGGATGTACCACATATGACTGTTTACTGTACTGAACAACTGAAATACTGATTGAATTGAACTGTTTTCATTACTGTAAGGACATTCATTCTAAACCCCTTTACGCATTATGTTATTCACTGGGCTTTAGCTCACTGTTTATATATATATGTAGGTGCTCAGCCACCAGATCGGAGCTAGGAGCGTGGGTTAGACTCCAGTTTTGTCAAGCCAGCCTTTGTGCCTCACTGCGAGGTTCCGAGCCTATCTGTTAAGGCTTAGGGGTGTTTTACAATTCCCCCTTCTGCACTGTCTTACTGTTCTGTAATAACTGAATGGATTGTATAGACTGACTGCTTACCGTACTGTTATCAGGGGATTAGGTCCCCGTACTGTGTGACTGTAAACTTTGTATAGACTGTACTGTTGTACGTGAATACATGAAAAATCTTTTTGGCATACAGACTGTCACAGCTCAATGGGCACTATTTATTTACTGTATTGGCTTCCGCCAGGCCCTGTACTCTGTTTTACTGTATTACTGTTCTGCAGGCCTTCGGTAATCTCGGATTACTGGCCGGTTACGGTGCTAAACCCATAGGGCCGGGTTTGGGTCGTGACAGAGTGGTATCAGAGCGATACTTATCACGAGTTATACCGCACACACGTGTCCAAATGAGCTATAGGGTGTCCTAGAAAAGTTATTAGGGCATCTCATGAACTTGAAAAGTGTGTGGTTATGTTATGACTGAATATCTGCTAATGTGTTAAACTGTTAAACAAATGACTGCTAGGTGATCTGCAGATAACCAATGCATAAGCCGATCAGAAATCGTAGATGTGCAAAATAAATAAAGGATGAAAACATGGAGGATTGAGAGTTCTGAATTACCTCTGTCGGTCGCACCATGTCGAAGTACTGCCGCAGGTAGGGGAGAGTCTCCCGGGGCCGCGGCTGGTACTGGCCCTCGAAAACGAGCGAATAAGGGGTCATGAGATGGGCCTCCACCTCGAGCTCTGGGACTAGCGTCGGAAAGTACGCAAAAACCCATAACTGTAGAAAACAGGGCAAAAACCATCAGAATACAGAATGTTGAGTGCAGAATCTGAATACAGAATGCTAAGTGCAGAATCTGAATACAGAATGTTGAGTGCAGAATGTAAGTATAGAATGTAAAGTGTGCTGTGTGTGCAATGTACAGATAATGAAAAGCAGAAATGTAAATCAAGAGGGCAGAAGGTACCTCCCAGGCTCTCCAGTAGCCGCCGACTGTGTTCCCCTGTCCACGGGAGGTCGCGCTCATGTAGCAATAGAGGGTAGCCAAGCTGGCGCCACCCCAGTCATACTGACTAACCTACGAGAGGTCTACCAGGGCACTCAACAGAAATAGCCCAACGGTGTTCCCCCTGTCGGCGAACAGAGTGGTCCCGAAGAGGAACATCAAAAACCCGCGGGCGTACTGTGCAATCTCCTCAGGAGTCTCAGGCTCAGTATGCCTGAACTGTGTAGAAAACCAGGTGTATCGGACCTGGCCCAAAAATCGGTCGACCGGTGGGCGAGCTCCCAACAGATGAATCCAGGCAGCCTCCCACTCACCTATGTCTTATCATAAGGGATCACCCAGCCTTCCACGTTGAGGCCTGTCAACACGGCGAAATCAAATGGCGTCATAGTCATATCCCCGGTAGATGAGAAATGAAAAGAGTTCGTGGTGTCCCACCACCTCTTCACCAGGGCATTCATCAACGTCCTGCTAGCTGGATAGCGAGATATCCCGGTACAAAAGGGCCCGAACCCTGCTAGATCAACCCAATCGCGGACAGCCTCCGGGAGCTCCGCATACCAATCTCTCGCAGCAATAGAACTGTATCCCCGTGTAACGCGGGAGGACATCTGCATTCATAATGAACACATGTATTCAGTTTCAGAATGGAATGAATAAGCTATGTGCAAATGAAAGATATGAGCTGTGTGCAAATCAAATCAAATTCAATCAAATTTGGACTGTGTGTTCAGATTTCAGAAATTTAAAGTTTGGGCTGCGTGTTCAACTTTCATCAAGTGTGGGCTGCGTGTTCACAATCAAATTTGGCTGTGTGTTCAGATTTCAGAAATTTAAAGTTTGGGCTGCGTGTTCAACTTTCATCAAGTGTGGGCTGCGTGTTCATAATCAAATTTGGGCTGTGCGTTCAGATTTTAGAAATTTAAAGTTTGGGCTGTGTGTTCAACTTTCATCAAGTGTGGGCTGCGTGTTCACAATCAAATTTGGACTGTGTGTTCAGATTTCAGAAATTTAAAGTTTGGGCTGCGTGTTCAACTTGCATCAAGTGTGGGCTGCGTGTTCACAATCAAATTTGGGCTGTGTGTTCAAATTTCAGAAATTTAAAGTTTGGGCTGCGTGTTCAACTTTTGTCAAGTGTGGGCTGCGTATTCACAATCAAATTTGGGCTGTGTTCAGATTTCAGAAATTTAAAGTTTAGGCTGCATGTTCAACTTTCAACAAATGTGGGCTGCGTGCTCACAATCAAATTTGGGCTGTGTGTTCAGATTTCAGAAATTTAAAGCTTGGGCTACGTGTTCAACTTTCAACAAATGTGGGCTGCGTGTTCACAATTAAATTTGGGCTGTGTGTTCAGATTTCAGAGATTCAAGTGATTGAGCTGTGTGTTCAAGATAGAGTATTGTGTTATAGACTAAGTATGCAGAACAAGTTGTGTGCTAAAATGAGTAGAAGTATGGCATGCGAATGTGTTCAGAACGAGCAATAAGCATACATAGCATGAAATGCAGGTAAAATGCAGAATTAAGGTAGGAAATGTAAAAAAGTGAAGTACGTACCTCTCGTGCCTGATGAGAGAGATGGGACTCTGGCTCCCGCAGTAGTAGGTCCGCAGGAGTTCGAGGATCGAAGTCGGTAAAGTGATAGAAAACCGCCTGAGGAAGGACGTGTGCCGGAGGGTCATACCTCTCGGGAATGAAGGGCCGAATCCTCGGCGGCAAAGACATGATATCTGGATCACCTCCGGCATCTGGAGAACCTCCGCCATGGGGAAATTGACCCGCCATCTCAGGGAATCTGCAAAAAAGGAGCAAAAATGAGTGAAATAAGCCAAAATTGGAAAAAGTCAACCAAAGTCAACTCTCGAGAAATGAAAAAGTCAACAAAAGTCAACTCCCGAGAAAATCTTCCAAATATTGAGACAAACTTACGTCAAGTGGTGAAAATGAGAAAAAAAGCTCCGAAATCAAATTTTAATCGGTTCAAAGTGGAGAAAACTGAAAGTTTTCGCGAAACAACTTTGCGTGGGGTGTTGGAAAACGCGTATAGAGCGCAGATCTGAGAGAGAAAATGGTCTAGGAAGGAGGAGAAGGAAATTTTGGATCTGAAGTTATGAGGAAAAGAGCTTTGGACATGTACATTTAAAGAACTGAAGGTGAAAGGACAAAATTGCCCCGGATTTGGGCTAGGTGGTCGGTCGGCCACCTTTTCTGGTAGGCCGACCACCCCCTGCACTGAAACCTGGTCGGTGGCCTCCCCTAGACTCCAAACCTTGTCGGTGGTGTTCCCAAGGTGCTCTCCAAGGTCTCTGCAAATTTTGGTAGTGATCGGAGTCCCCTAAACCCGAGAAAGTACAAGGAAAGTGCACTTTTCGTCGCGAAATCCCTCCGCGGGAACTCCAACTCTAACTTTCGATGCGTGTCTCATCGTCACTCGTCAAGAGCAAGATTTATCCTTTTTGAGTATGCTGTGACCTTTCTGGGAGGTAAACCGGAGGTCGCGATTGAGTCGCACGCGTCAAAACTTGCATTTCTTTGCTCGTTGTTTCGTGTCAAACATGCATTCGAATTTGCACTTATCCTGCATTGTTATGCACGTCACTTGCATTCTCATGCATACCATTTGCATTGTTGTGCACGTTTCATTGGTATTGTTATACCCTCACACTTAGCTTGTGTTGTTACGCGCGTGTCTCTCGCATTGAGATGCGCTTTCCCATCGGCATCCTGTTTGTCTGCATTCGATGTAGCGTTGAACATGTGTTGCTAACTATGTTGTGCTTGTTAAGTTTCTCTCTTTTGCAGGCACGATATTGTATGTACGGTTCATTTGAAGCTGGTGCAACCAGACGAATCGCGCAGGTATTGTATCTTCTCCGTGTGAGACGTGGCGAGAATTGAATAATTCTCCGCATTCTTAAACTGCATGAAATGTAGTTGTTACTTTGCATTCTTGCTTAAAACTGTAGCGTGTGCGCTTCATTACAGCTTGCTGCTTGGCATGATCATGAGTTACGTCCGGCTTTGTGCATATCATTTTGCATCTTGCCCCCTGGCTGCGGACATGCCTGCGGGCACATCTGTGTTATCTTGCCTGTTTGTCTAAGTCTTCGGCCTTGTCAAAAATGGGTCGTCTCTGGGCTTTGACATTCACTCCCGTCACGTATGACTTCCGAGTTCTGTCAAAGAGGGGCAACTGTAGACACCCCATTTTTGACCGACCTTAAGACTCAGGCGTCACCAGTTGAGCGCTCGGTGATGTTGCATATTGTGCTCGTTCTGAGGTTTCAGAGTCTCGGCAGCGAGCCTTGCCTCCGAACTTCGGAGCTCTTTTATGCTTTGCCTCGGTTTACGAATCAGGTCCTGTTTTCTCTGTTTTCTCTTTCCGAAGGGAGGGAGAGGTCCCGTAAACCATCTCTCAGTGGCCGTAGGCTACGTTTCGAAGTCGTAGGCCATTTTTCCCGTTTGGAGGCCAGTTTTCGATTTTTGGAGCCGTCGGTCGTGCGCCTCGGTTCGGGACCGCTTAATTACTTCTGTTTGCTCTAATTTTTGGCACACACCTTATTTCCTCCCTTTAGAGGGACACTGTGGCCCGGGAGACCACCTTCGTGGTCATACGCCACTTCCGGTGCCTAACAGCCTGTTTTCGGGGTCCCGAACCGCGCATTTTGGCCCCTGAACCTTCGTTTTGCATCCGTTTTGGTCCATTTTTGGTAGAGACCCTTTTTTCGTTGTTAGGAAGGTGGTAGGATGGTGGGAGGCCACCTTTTCCCCCAAAAAACTAGTTTTCTCATTTTCTCTCTCCAAAAGCCGATTTTTCTGACCGAAAGTTGGTTTTTCCCACTTTTGAGCCACATTTTCTGGCTTTTCATACCACCATTGTGTTGTCCTCATCTGGGAGGCCACCAATATGGGTAGGCCGGCCAGAAATTCATCTTGACCCTTTTCAACCTTGCTTAAAAGCTAGCTTTTCTCTCTCTTGGGTCACTTTTTCTGGTTTTTCACTACACAGCTGTGTTGCACTCATCTGGGAGGCCACCTTTTTGGGGTGGCCTGCCAGAAATTGTTGTTGACCTTTTTGACCCTCGGTCGGCCAACCAGGGGGAGTGGCCGGCCGGCCACTTGAACTGGCTGGCCTGCTTTTTGCTTTTGCTCTCTCTGAGTGTAATCCAGCTATACCAGTTGGAGGCCATTTGGTGCATCCTCCATACACGTGTATGGAGGATACTTTGGGTCCCTTTGGGATATTTTGAAGCCTCTCCTCTATAAAGGAGAGGCTTGGCTTCATATCTGAGGGTTGAGCAATTTTGGTGAAGGCATATATCCTCCATCCTCTATAGTCACTATTCCAAGCTCCAAAACCCTAGTTTTCTTGGCCTTTTTGCACTACAACCCCTAGCACCACACCTCCATCATCCATTCCAGCACTTTGGGACTGATTTTCAAGGGTTGAAGGTTCACTAACTTGGTCCAAAAGCTCCATCTTTGCTGCTCTTCAAGGGTAAGTGCCTATTTCCCTTAAACTTGTATTTTTTTACTCCATTGATTAGCCTTACTTGCAAGTATTTCTGGACTTTCTCATAAACTAGAAAGTGTCATATTTTGAGCTTCTCTTGAATATTGATTAGGACACTTCTCTGTTTGAGGCCTCCTACACCCTTGCATGCTTTATCCCTCTTTGTAGGCTTATCTTGCATCATATCTTGGCCTTACTTGTGAGCATTTTCGAGATTTTTCATAAACTAGAAAAAGTTTCCTTTTGAGCCTATAAATATGCTTTTTTAAGACACTTTCTCTATTTGGGGTCATCTACCCCCTTTCATGTCTTATTTCCTCATGTTTTGAGCTATGCATGTGAGCACTTGCATTGGCCTTGATTTAGCCTTTTAGCCACTGAAATCTAGCAGATTTTCAGTAGCGTTGATGTGTCTTTGAGCTCCAAAATCATAAAGGGGTGACCCTCTCACCCCTCATTCTCTTTACTAGCATTGTTGGCCTTCCAAAGGGACCCTATTTTTCATGCATTGAAGTCTTGTTTTAGGCCTCATTCTGAGGGTTTTAAGGTCTACCTAAGCTCTGTCAAGAGCCCATTTTGCCATATTTTATATCTACAATGCATGTGTAGAACAATCCCATCCAAGGCCTTTTGAGGGGGCCTTTCATTGCATGTTTCCGAGACTGATTTCAGGGCCAATTTGGTGGGTTTTAGGGCTTTCATAATCCATTTTCAGAGTTGGTTTTGCCGTGCTAAGTGTTCTTGTTGTATGTGCTTAATAACCCCTTGTATGGCCCTCTAAAGGAACTCATCATTTTTGCATGCATTGGCTGCATTTCAGTGATTATTTGGGCATATTTTGGCATGTTTTATTCACTGTTTTTGGCTGGTTTGATGAGTTCTCATACGCTTCATATACATGCCATGTAAACCATGCTTGTTAGCCAATGTTGCATGCTATGTTAGTCCATCATGTTAGCATCTTTTGGCCATGCTTTAAACCAGAAACGTGCATATTTTGGGACTACCTTGGCTCTGTATTTATGCTTCATGATCAAATAATGCTTGCTTTGTGCGCTTGTGGTTCAATGCATGTGCCTAGTTTTGAGTTTCGGGGCTTATTCCATGCATCGGGTGCCATATTTCTATTTTTCGGGACCATTTAGCATCATGTTTCAGTGCTGAAATTTATATGTTTGAATGCCATCTTGCATCCCTTGTCATGCCTTGGTAGAGTGGTATTTTATGCCTTAGGTTCGGTCCTCGATTTGCCTGCATGTGTGCACGCATTTCGGTTGTCTCATTTTCATCTAATGGCCACTGATGTGAGTGTGGCTGAGGTCCACTCATATTGGTGTAAGTCCATCGTGCATTGTGTATACCATTTCAATCCATAGCATTGCGTATGCTAGGTTGAATCTTAGAGCATTGTGTATACCATGTTACATCACGCGTATTGTGTATGCCATTTTAGTACAGAGTATTGCGTATGCTAGGTTGCATGTTAGTCGCATTGTGCATGCCATTCCATTTGCATGGTGCTTGGAATAGGGTTTAGTCCAAGCACGGGAAACGAGGGGCGTTTCGTACTCCAAGTGACGAAACGTGCCTCGATTCCCGGTCCCCGACGTTCTTGATTATCTATGATAGAATTGTTGGCTTCATATGTTCATACCTGCATTCATGTCATATTAAAATTAGCAATTTGGTCTCTCGGCCATCATGTATCGAGATGCGTGATTGGTGGCTCGAGAATTGAGGGCTACACTCCTTAGAGCTTGTGCAAAGACAGGGAGGAGGGCTCGAGAACCGAGGGCTACAAAGTCACCAGAAACTGTAGACGTCCCCAAACGCCCTGGGAGGGAATCCCCCCCGTTTTGTTCATTGGGCTCACTGCAGTTCAGGACTCAAAGTCACGGTCCTGTATCTAATCTCGCAAAGTGCAATGCAAGACCGATGAATCATCAAAGAGTCCAAATCCGGCAAATCGTTTTTGAAAACAGATTTTTTGAAAGAAGTGCTAAACATGGACTGCTTTGCCAGATACAGAGTCGCCACCTAAATATTTTATTTTGGAAAATTTAGGAAACCCTGACTCGTTGCCTAAGGCCACATGTCCGTCATCACCAAAGTTGCCTCGGCTCGGGAACTTGGGTACGATTGGGGAAGGTCACTTCGTGAGCACCCCCGCTCGCCCGATCAAAGATCGGCCTCTACTAACCATGATATCGGGTTTTGAAAACACTATGCGTTCTTATTCTGGTTATTAGCCTAGATTTACTATGTGATGTGCACAGCATACAAATATAGACCGGATCGCCTGAATTGGAACGAAACATCTCATGTTTGTTTTGGAAACGGTTTGCTACTCGCGAGTAGGCTAAAATGTGGATTTGCCACCCTCAGGTGGGCTTAGAAAATAAGATGATTTGCCACTATCTAGTGGGCTTAAAACTCACAATTGATGAATTGTTCCAATTCAAATAACTCAACCTTCACCCACAGGCATTCAGGCAGTTATATCATATAAGCAAATAGCCTCATGGTAAGCATGCTATCATGGCAGTCACTCACATGCATGCAAGGCTACTAAAGCATAAAAGCTTACCTACTACTCCAAGCCAAAACAGAAACTATGTTAGAAATCAATGCATGATCCTAACTATGCTGAAATGCCTAATGCAACACATGCAAAATACAACTAAGATAGGCTCGGCTATTCTAAACATGGGATATGATGATGCTACAGCTAGCACATATTCAATTTGGAATTGGAAATACAAATGCAGTTAGTATGATGTGCCGAGCCCGGTGCATGCAATACAGATGAATGATGCAAACATGCTATCATACTGTATGTTAATTGAAACATGCCCTAATCTAACCATCACAAGCTGGTAAATAAAAGGGAGAAAGACGTGGGGTTGGAAAACATACATCACACACACGCACACTTATTACAATATTACTTTCGCTCGGAGGGTCCGAAAGAATAATACTGTCCGAATAAATACAGTCCGAATAAATAGTACAGTCTGAATAAATACAAAACCCTAATTAATTAACAAATTAATCTAGGAAAGCGGGTAAATTAGCACGCAAATCCATGGACCGCCTCAGCTCCGTTCCAAATGATGAATGATGTATGCTCGAGTTGCCTTGCGCAGAAATCCATTGCGATGCCCCGGTTTGCCTCTGTTTGCAATTGTTTTCGGAACATTGCGCAACGCTCCAGAAGGCAGTTGATTTCTGATTTACTGCAACAGAGAGCAACAAAGAGGCATGGCAAAGTATTTCACATATGTATGCATGACTACTCTTCGGGGAGTGTAGTCCTCGATCCTCGTGCCACCAATCACGCATATCGATGCATGATGGCCGAGGAGTCGAATTGCACGACTTAATATGAAATGAATGCACATGGAAACACAACAAGACCTAAACTCCATCATGGGTAATCCGGAGTGTCGGCGACAGGGAATTGAGACACGTTCCGTCACTCGAAGTACGAAACGTCCCTCGTTTCTCGTGCTCGGGCTAACTCCTATCCCAAACACAATGCAAATGAGATGGCATACACAATGCGACTAACATACAACCTAGCATACACAATGCTATGAAATGGCATACACAATGCTCTAACATGCGACCTAGCATACGCAATGCTATGAATTGAAAAGGCATACACAATGCATAATCGACTTACACCAACATGAGTGGACCTCAGCCACACTCACATCAGTGGCCATTAGATGAAAATGAGATGACCGAAATGCGTGCACACATGCACGCATACCGAGGACGAAACCTAAGGCATTGAATGCCACTCTACCAAAGCATGGCAAGGATGAAGCATGGCATTGAAGTATGTAATTTTTAGCACTGAAACATAATGCTAAATGGTCCCAAAACATGGAAATATGACACCCAATGCATAGAATAAGCCCCGAAACCCAAAACTAGTCCAACGCATTGAACCACAAGTATACAAAGGAAGCATTATTTGATCATGAAGTCTAATGACAGAGCCAAGGCAGTCCCAAAACATGCACATTTCTAGTTTAGAGCATGGCCAAATGATGCCAACATGATGGATTAAAATAGCATGCAACATTGGCTAGCAAGCATGGTTTACATGGCACGTATATGAATCAAATGAGAACTCATCAAACCAGCCAAAAACAGTGAATAAAATATGCCAAAATATGCCCAAATAATCACTAAAATGCAGCCAATGCATGAAAAAATGAGGGGCTTCTTTGGAAGGCCATTCAAGGGGTTGTTAAGCACGTATAAGATAGACACTTAGCATGACCAAACCAACTTTGGAAATGAGTTATGACAGCCCTAAAACTCACAAAATTGTCCCTGAAATCAGTCAAGGAAGCATACGATAAAAGGCCCCCTCAAAAGGCCTCGAATGGAATTTTTCTACACATGCATTGTAGGTATAAAATATGATCAAAAGGGACTTGTACAAACCTAAGGCAGACCCTAAAACTCACAGAATGAGGCCTGAAATTAGACTTCGATGCATGAAAAATGGGGTCCCTTTGGAAGGCCCAAAAGACCCCCAAACAAGACAAGGAGAGAGGGGGTCACCTCTAATTTTGGCCCTTAAAAATGCATCAAAGCCACTGAAAATCCACTAGATTTCAGTGGCTAATAGGCCAAACCATGGCCAATGCAAGTGCTCTAATGCATAGCCTTAATCATGAAGAGATGAAGCATGCATTGGGGGAAGATGACCCCAAACTGAAATGGGACCTTAACAAAACTTGAAGAGGATGTCAAAAAAAGACTTTTTCCAGTTTATAGAAAATCTCGAAAATGCTCACAAGTAAGGCTAAAATAGGATGCAAAAATAGCCCTAAAAGAGAGATAGAGGATAAGGGGAAGTAAATGACCTCAAACAGTAAAGTGCCCTTAAACAAAGTTCAAGAGGGGATCAAAATAAGACACTTTACAATTTGGGTCAAATCCCAAAAATGCTTGCAAATAAGGCTAACCAATCATGTAAAAATATGGGAGTTTAGGGGAAATAGGCACTTACCCTTGAAGAGCCGACCTCCAGCAGCTTTTGGACCAAGTTGGTAAGCTTTCAACCTCTGCAAATGACTTCCAAGGTGCTGGAATAGATGATGGAGGTGTGGTACTAAGGGTTGTAGTGCAAATGGACCAAGAAAATGAGGGTTTTGGAGCTTTGAGTAGTGACAATGGAGGAGGGAGGTAATTTGCCTTAAGCAATTTTGTCTAACCCCTCAACAAGAAGCCAAGCCTCTCCTTTATAGAGGAGAAGCTTCAAAATATCTCCAAGAGACCCCAAGTATCCTCCATACACGTGGAGGATGCACCAAATGGCCTCCAGCTAGCACAGCTGGATTACACTTAGAAAAAGCAAAAGCAAGAAGCAGGCCGGCCAGTTCAAGTGGCCGGCCAGCCACTCCCCCTGGTCAGCCGACCAGGGGTCAAAAGGTTCAAGCAAAATTGCTGGTCGGCCTACCCAGAAAGGTGGCCTCCCAGATGAGTAGAATACAGCTTTGTATAGAAAAACCAAAAAAAGGGACCCAGGAGAGAGAAAAGCTAGCTTTTAAGCAAGGTACAAAAGGGTCAAGATGAATTTCTGGCCGGCCTATCCATATTGGTGGCCTCTCAGATGAGCACAACACAATGGTGGTATGAAAAGCTAGAAAATATGGCTCAAAAGTGAGAAAAACCATATTTCTGTCAGAAAAATCGACTTTTGGAGAGAGAAAAAGAGAAAACTGGCTTTTCAGGGGAAAAGGTGGCCGGCCACCATCCTACTCCCTTCCTAACAATGAAAATAGGGTCCCTACCAAAAATGGACCAAAACA
The DNA here is from genome assembly GCF_055761805.1 of Camellia sinensis. Classification (NCBI taxonomy): domain Eukaryota; kingdom Viridiplantae; phylum Streptophyta; class Magnoliopsida; order Ericales; family Theaceae; genus Camellia; species Camellia sinensis. The sequence goes on along the minus strand of NC_138964.1, from coordinate 23,354,216 downwards.
GATGCAAAACGAAAGTTCGGGGCCAAAACACGCGGTTCGGGGCCCCGAAAATAGGCTGTTAGGTACCGGAAGTGGCGTATGACCACGAAGGTGGTCTCCCGGGCCACAATGTCCCTCTAAAGGGAGGAAATAAAGTGTGTGCCAAAAACCGGAGCAAACGGAGGTAGTTAAGCGGTCCCGAACCGAGGCACACGGCCGACGGCTCCGAAAACCAAAAACCGGGCTCTAAACGGGAAAAATGGCCTACGACCACGAAACGTAGCCCATGGCCACTAAGAGATGGTCTACGAGACCTCTCCCTCCCTTCGGGAAGAGAAAACAGAGAAAATAGGACCCGATTCGCAAACCGAGGCAAAGCACAAAAGAGCCCCGAAGTCTGGAGGCAAGGCTCACAGCCGAGACTCTGAAACCTTAGAACGAGCACAAAATGCAACATCACCGAGCGCTCAACTGGTGACGTCTGAGTCTTAAGTTCGGTCAAAAATGGGGTGTCTACAGTTGCCCCTCTTTGACAGAACGCGGAAGTCATAAGTGACGGGAGTGAATGTCAAAGCCCAGAGACGACCCGTTTTTGACCAGGCCGAAGACTTAGACAAACATATAAGATAACAAAGACGTGCCTGCAGGCATGCTCGTAGGCAGGGACAAAATGCAAAATGGTATGCACAAAGCCGGATATAACTCATGATCATGCAAAGCAACAAGCTATAATGAAGCGCACATGCAATAATTTTAAGCAAGAATGCAAAGCAATAACTACATTTCATGCAGCTTAAGAATGCGGAGAATTGTTCAATTCCCGCCACGTCTCACACGGAGAAGATACAATACCTGCGCGATTCGTCTGGTCGTACAAGCTTCAAATGAACCGTACATACAATATCATGCCTGTAAAAGAGAGAAACTTAACAAGTACAATATCATTAGCAACACATGTTCACTGCTACATCGAATGCAGACAAACGGGGTGCCGATGGGAAAGCATATTGCAATGCGAGAGACACGCGCGTGACAACGCAAGTTAAGCATGGAGGTATGATAATACTAATGAAATATGCACAACAATGCAAGTGGTATGCATAAGAATGCAAGTGACGTGCATAACAATGCAGGATAAGTGCAAATTCGAATGCGTGTTTGACGCGAAACAACGAGCAAAGAAATGCAAATTTCGACGAGTGCGACTCAATCGCGACCTCCGGTTTACCTCCCGGAAGGGTCACAGCGTGCTCAAAAAGGATACATCTTGCTCTTGACGAGTGACGATAAAACACGCATCGAAAGTTGGAGTTGGAGTTCCCATGGAGGGATTTCGCGACAAAAAGTGCACTTTTCTTGTACTTTCTCGGGTGCTGAGGACTCCGATGACTACCAAAATTTGCAGAGACCTTGGAGACCACCTTGGGAACACCACCGACCAGGTTGGAGTGCAAGGGGTGGTCAGCCTACCAAAAAAGGTGACCGGCCGACCATCTAGCCCAAATTCGGGGCAGTTTGGTTTTTTTCTCTCATTTCTTTAAATATACAAAGCCAAACACCTTTTGCACATAATTTCATCTCCGAAACTACCTTCTCCTCCTTCCTAGACCAGTTTCTTTCTTAGATCTGCACTTTATACGCGTTTTTCAACGCCCCACGCCAAGTTGTTTCGCGAAAACTTTTAGTTCTCTTCACTTTGAACCGATTAAAATTTGATTTCAGGGCTTCTTTTCTCATTTTCGCCACTTGAGATAAGTTTGTCTCAAGGTTTGGAAGATTTTCTCGGGAGTTGACTTTTTCATTTCCCGAGAGTTGACTTTTGTTGACTTTTTCTAATTTTAGCTCATTTCACTCATTTTTGCTCCTTTTTGCAGATTTCTTGAAATGGCAGGTCAATTTCCCCACGGCGGAGGTTCTCCAGGTGCCGGAGGTGAGCCTAACATCATGTCTTTGCATCTGAGGGTTCGGCCCTTCATCCCTGAGAGGTACGATCCTTCGACTCATGTCCTCCCTCGGGCAATTTTTTATCATTTTACCGACTTCAACCCTCGAGCTCCTGTAGACCTGCTACTGCGGGAGCCGGAGTCCCATCTCTCCCATCAGGCACGAGAGGTACGTACTTCACCTTTTTACATTTCCTGCCTTAATTCTGCATTTTTCCTGCATTTCATGCTATGTATGCTTATTTGCTCATTCTGAACACACTCGCATGTCATACTTCTGCTCATTTTAGCACACAACTTGTTCTGCATGCTTAGTCTATAACACAATACTCTGTCTTGAACACGCAGCTCAATCACTTGAATCACTGAAATTTGAACACACAGCCCAAATTTAATTATGAACACGCGGCTCACATTTGTTGAAAGTTGAACACGCAGCACAAACTTTAAATTTCTGAAATCTGAACACACAGCCCAAATTTAATTGTGAACACGCAGCCCACATTTGATGGAAAGTTGAACACGCAGCCCAAACTTTAAATTTCTGAAATCTGAACACACAGCCCAAATTTGATGGTGAACATGCAGCCCATACTTGTTGAAAGTTGAACATGCAGCCCAAACTTTGAATTTCTGAAATCTGAATACACAGCCCAAATTTAATGGTGAACACGCAGCCCACATTTGATGAAAGTTGAACACGCAGCCCAAACTTTGAATTTCAGAAATCTGAACACGCAGCCCAAATTTGATTGCGAACACGCAGCCCACATTTAATTGAAAGTTGAACATGCAGCCCAAACTTTAAATTTCTGAAATCTGAACACGCAGCCCAAATTTGACTGTGAACATGCAGCCCACATTTAATTGAAAGTTGAACACGCAGCCCAAACTTTAAATTTCTGAAATCTGAACACGCAGCTCAAATTTGACTGTGAACACGCGGCCCACATTTGATGAAAGTTGAACACGCAGCCCAAACTTTGAATTTCTAAAATCTGAACACGCAACCCAAATTTGATGGTGAACACGCGGCCCACATTTAATTGAAAGTTGAACACGTAGCCCAAACTTTAAATTTCTGAAATCTGAACACGCAGCCCAAATTTGATTATGAACATACAGCCCACATTTAATTGAAAGTTGAACACGCAGCCCAAACTTTGAATTTCTGAAATCTGAACACGCAGCCCACATTTAATTGAAAGTTGAACACGCAGCCCAAACTTTGAATTTCTGAAATATGAACACGCAGCCTAAATTTGATGGTGAACACGCAGCCCACATTTGATGAAAGTTGAACACGTAGCCCAAACTTTGAATTTCTGAAATCTGAACACGCAGCCCAAATTTGATTGTGAACACGCGGCCCACATTTAATTGAAAGTTGAACACACAGCCCAAGCTTTAAATTTCTGAAATCTGAACACGCAGCCCAAATTTGAATGTGAACACGCAGCCCACATTTAATTGAAAGTTGAACACGCAGCCCAAACTTTAAATTTCTGAAATCTGAACACGCAGCCTAAATTTGATTGTGAACACGCAGCCCACATTGAATGAAAGTTGAACACGCATCCCAAACTTCAAATTTCTGAAATCTGAACACGCAGCCCAAATTTGACTGTGAACACGCAGCCCACATTTAATTGAAAGTTGTTTGATTTGTACACAACTCATATCTTTTCATTTGCACACAACTTATTCATTCCATTCTGAAACTGAATACATATGTTTGTTATGAATGCAGACATCCACCCGCATTACACGGGGATACGGTTCTATTGCTGCGAGAGATTGGTACGCGGATCTCCGGAGGCTGTCCGTGATTGGGTTGATCTAGCAGGATTCGGGACCTTTTGTACTGGGATATCTCGCTATCCAACTAATCGGACATTGATGGGCGCCTTGGTGGAGAGATGGTGGGACACCACCAACTCCTTTCATTTCTCAGCCGCTGGGGACATGACCATGACCCCATTTGATTTCACCGTGTTGACGGGCCTTGACGTGGGAGGCTGGGCGATCCCTTATGACGAGGACATGGGCGAGTGGGAGGCTGCCTGGATTCATCTGTTGGGAGCCCGTCCACCGGTAGACCGATCTTCGGGCCGAGTCCGATATACCTGGTTTTCTACACAGTTCAGGGTGACTGAGCCCGAGACTCCTGAGGAGATCGCACAGTACGCCCGCGGGTTTTTGATGTTCCTCTTCGGGACCACTCTGTTCGCCGACAGGGGGAACACCGTTGGGCTATATTTGCTGAGTGCCTTAGTAGACCTCACACAGGTTAGTCAGTATGACTGGGGTGGCGCTAGCTTGGCTACCCTCTATTGCTATATGAGTGCGACCTCCCGCGGATGGGGGAACATAGTCGGCGGCTACTGGAGAGCCTGGGAGGTACCTTCTGCCCTCTTTATTCACATTTCTGCTTTCATTATCTGTATATTGCACACACGGCACCCTTTACATTCTGTACTTACATTCTGTATTCAGATTCTGCACTCAGCATTCTGTATTCTGATGGCTTTTGCCCTGTTTTCCACAGTTATGGGTCTTCGCGTACTTTCCGACACTAGCCCCAGAGCTTGAGGTGGAGGCCCCTCTCATGACCCCTTATTCGCTCATCTTCGAGGGCCAGTACCAGCCACGGCCTCGGGAGACTCTCCCTTACCTACAGCAGTATTTTGACACTGTGCGAGCGACTGAGGTATGTCAGAACTCTCAGTTCTTCCCGTGTTCATCTTTGATTCATGCTTGGACATTTGTGATTTCTAATCGGCTTATGCATTGGCTATCCACAGATATTATTGCAGCCCTGGGCGCCTTTGGGTGAGGATCTCCGATTCCAGTTTGCCGGAGGATGGGCCTCCTCCCGGTATAGGATCTTGTTCGAGGGGCCAGTTGGTAGGGCCTGGTTCCTGGGGGAATGCTTTCTTCGTCAGACTATGGGCTTTCCTGAGCCGAGTGTCCCTTTAGCACCCCCAGACGATATGCGGCTCGCTGATAGGCTTACTCCCCAGGGTGTCATTGACGCCAGGTTGGGCATTGATGTACTGCTGTATTTGGAGGACGGGGAGTATGTGACGTACCGTCACACCTACTTGATGCCTCCATTGACAGGTGTTCGTACTCCCTCGATGAGGTCTACCGGCATGCCGTCTTCGAGTCGCACTCGAGCTAGAGACATTCCTTCGGCCAGTAGGGCTGGCACATCCAGAGGTGGGGCTGGACTGGTCCCTCCGATTCCCCCGACTTATTATCATACCGGATGGCCAGGTATCCCGACTGAGTTGACGGGATGGAGATACGGGGCTTCCTACCCAATTCCGCTAGAGCCTCCTATGCCAGATCATCCATACACCAGAGACCCTGACTCACCACCGGTATGTTTTACAGCTTTGCTTTATCACTCAGATACTTGAACATTCATTCATTCACTGATGATTTACACTTGCATCTGCAGCCCACCACAGAGTATGCTGAGGGGTTACTCGGGTTAGTGGCCTCGCCCGAAGGCATGGTCTTGCGGAGAGAGGCGCAGCTGTCCATCATGGGCATCTCGGTACTGTTTAGTTTTCTTGCATTTATCATATTTCTGATGACATGCTGAATTTGAACATTTCACTGAATTGATTGACCGACTGTATGCGGAGAGCACATCTGACACACACCACATCCATGTACTATATTTGCATACATCCACTCCATGTAGCTTTTATCTGTACATCTGATATACATATTTTGGCTGATGTATTCAAATTGCACTCTTTCTTTTCAGATGCCTCCGATATATACCGGACCACAGGCCGGGCCATTTGGGCCTTCCGGAGGAGCTGGGCCATCTAGGCCTTCTCGGGGAGCCGGGAGAGGGGAGTCGTCTCGCAGACGAGGCGGGCGCAGAGCACATATCATTGAGGAGGAGTCCAGTAAAGAGGAGGAGTCCGCGCATCGTCAGTCAGAGACATCTGCTGGCAGAGAGGATGACTCTAAGTCTGGCTCTGAGGGCGGAGGTGATGCCGAGGAGGATCTCGAGGATGACAGTTCTGACTCAGATGGCGATGATGGTGCTGAGGCTGTTCCGCAGAAGAGGACGAAGAGGGCCTCTTTTTCTCGCGCTTGAGAGCATTGATGCAGCTGTTCTCTACTTTATTTGCCTTTTTTACTAATAGTTGTAGCACATTGCACATTATTAGGCAATTTTTATTTTCTGTAAAACTTGTACCCTTGTTGTAAAATGTTGTAACAAAGGAAACATGATGGAATAAAACAGCTTTTGTTCAAAAAAGTGTTGTATTTTATGTTCTTGCATCGCATCGCATTATTTTGCACAAAAATGAGATTGAACGGAAATCATGCATTGAAAATTGCCAAGTCAGGTAGTGAACCGACGCAACAAACAAAGCAACTTAACTTACTAAGAAAGGACAGAACCTTACCAAGTTTACAACTCTATAAGCAAGACACAACAATGTTGATTAAACTTACAACTCGATAAGCAAGACACAACAATGTTGATTAAACTTACAACTCGATAAGCAAAACACAACAATGTTGATTAAACTAAGAGTAACAACTCCATACACAAAACTCGTCAACTCGACAAAACTTAACAACTTGGTAAGCTAAACAACTCGATAAGCAAAACAATAACTCAATAAGCGAAATAATAACTCGATAAATAGAATTTAACAACAACTCGATAAACAAATGCACTTCGGATGATCTGGGTGACAGAACGCATCCGGAACAGAGGAAAACTCGCACCTTTAACGCCCCCAATGCATGAAAATGCTTGGAATTTTCTTCTAGAGGCTAGAACAAGACTAAAGCCACCCTCCTCTTGATGGCCAACCACCTAAGGGAGCTGGCCGACCAGATTTTTGCATTGGAGGGGAAAGAGGTGGTCGGCCTGCCAGAAAAGGTGGCCGGCCGGCCACCTAGCTTGGCAACCACCAAATTTTCGACACGTGTCCTCTGAACAGTGCCTTATCCTCTTTAAAAACTCCAGCCTCGTGGTTCTCTCATTCCATCTTAGTTTTGCACCAAAATGGAGGCATTTCTTACCCAAAATCTCACAGTTTGGATTGCTTCTCTAGATGGCTCGGAAAAGTTGAACTTCCGGGGCTTCGGCTTGAATGCACTATACACGCTGAGCCGTACTTCACTGCACATTCCGTTCCTCCATGCCGTGGTGAGGTTTTGGAATCTGATAACACACGTCTTTAGCTTCGGCGGGCAAGAGATGTGTCCGACCTTTGAAGATTTTCAAGTTTTGATGGAATCTGAACGCCATGAAGAGATTTTGTCCCAGTTTCGCTTCGGTTACGCCCAAGCTTTAGGACAGATGTGTGGGCTGACCATGCACGATGCTCGGTCTCTGATCTACAACGAGGAGCTGGATATCCTTGGCTTGATTCATCGCTTTTCTGATGCCGGTAACTGTGGTGATCATCATTGGCAAGGTTTTCGGCAACACGCCCTTTGCTTGTGCATGCTATCTCACTTTTTGCTTGCCCCGGGCTTTAGCGGATCTAGCATTCGTCTGATTGAAGTTGCTCAAGGCTTGAAGGAAGGAAAGAGCTGCATTATCATGACATTGGCCGAGACGCTGATGGGCTTGGATGCTTTATATCGCCAAGAGACGACCAGATTCGCGGGGAGTCCACTACTGCTGTAGGTAATGTTTCCCACCCTTTCTCACATATATATTGCTCACATCACTCGGCCCTTATGCTCGATTTTTCTCACAAAACCCTTTTCTTACTTTTCTCTCATCGTACATCTCTCTATCCTTTATTCTCTCATTTGCCAATCCCTCCCCAGGTATGGTTGATGGATAAATTACAGGTTGTGGACTCTTGCCCAGCCTACTCAGCTCGCGGCTACTTCTTCCGACAACGACTAGCCGATGCCCTTGATGAGGGATGGTGGTTCGACTGGATGTGCAATTTGTCTGTGGATCGCATTGCTTGGCGTTGTCCTTGGCTCAATCTCCCGGCAATGAGCTATAGCATGTCCTGGCAGACCGGGATCCAGTTGATTGGTCTGACTCACTGTGTGTTCTACTTTCCGTTCCGGTTCTGGCGCCAGTTCGGCCATGATCAGACTTGCCCGCCAGAGGGGATAGAGTATCCTGCTGCATTCCCGGTTCGAGGCGCACAGCTTGGCCGGTATGCCATAGCATAGAGGACTAGAGAGATCCTGGCCCCTGCTCCCACTTTCAGTTGCACCTTGTCTGATGAGTGCTTGGATTGGCTCAATGAAGAGGCACAGGAAGGGCCTACTTTGGCATTAGAGGCTTCGACCAGCTCTGGGAGGGGGCGCAGGAACACCTGACTTAGCTATGCCCCGGATTTATTACTTTATTAGTACTTTCAAGTTTTCTTTATGATTGTAATAAAAAAAGCAACTTCAATTTGTATGTAAGAGCAGGAGAACTCTGTATTGAAATCAATGAAATTGAAGGTTATGGGTACTAAAACTTTTCCGCTTTGGTCTAAAAATGGTCTAAGTTGTAAAAAGATTAATCTTGAACACAGTCAGCTTTTATTAAAACTTTTCAAAACCATTTTCGATATGAATCAAAACTGGACATGTCTGAGATCTGTCACTGAGATGCACAACCCCGGATCCCAGCAACTGGAAAGTTGCCCCTAGTCTGAAGAGCACCGCAGCACTGCGCAGCAACGGAAAATTGCCCCTAGTCTGAAGAGCACTGCACCGGAGATCATAACCGAACTCTTGAATGCTAAATGGACAAAGATGGCCAAGATGATCAAATGGACAAAGTTGATCGGGGAAAAGTTTATGGTTGAACTTCAGAATGAAGTTACCTACGTATCCCAAAGATGGGAATCAAGCCTTATGTAGTTCAGGCTTAGGTTCACTCGAGTATTTTCACTCTCCTTTTACGCTCTAACTTTTGCTAAGGCCGCCCTTTGCGAGTTTTCAACCTTGCGAGCTTAGTTTTTATATTTTCCAATTTTTCAATGCTCTAACTTTTGCCTAGGTCGCCCTTTCGGGTTTTCGGCCTAGCGAGCCTCTCAGGAGTAATATTTCTTCAACTTTTCCATGTTGATCGGTTGCGAGAACTCCAAGCCATCTAGGTCCATTAGAACCACAGCTCCACCTGACCAGATAGCTTTGATGATGTAGGGACCAGTCTAATTGGGTTTGAACTTGCCCCTTGGGTCGTGGATGGGAGCTCGGTTGTCCTTGTGCACCAAATCTCCTTCTTTTAGATTCCTGGACTTAACTTTCCTGTTGAAAACCCAGGCAATTCTGCGCTGATAGCCTTGAACATGGTACAGTGCTTTCAGTCTGCGCTCGTCAAAAAGCATGAGTTCTTCAAATCTGCTCTGTTGCCAATCTGCTTCGGCTATCTGACACTCAGCCAACACTCGCAAAGACGGAACCTCAATTTCAATAGGTAGAATGGCCTCCATCCCATAAACTAATGAATACGGAGTCGCCCCAGTAGAAGTTCTAATTGAAGTCCGGTACCCCCACAGAGCAAACGGCAACTTGTCTAGCCAATCCCGGTAGGTTTCCACCATCTTCTGCAATATGTGTTTGATATTCTTGTTGGCGGCCTCAACTACTCCATTGGTTTGTGGCCGGTATGTAGACGACTTATGAAAAGCCACGTTGTATTTCTCCAACAAGTCAATCACTTCCTTCTTAAAGTAGGAACCATTATCTGAAATGACCTCGTTTGGAACCCCATAACGACAGATGATATTGTTTCTGATGAACTTTGCAACATGCGACACCTTCAACACCACATATGATTGGGCCTCAACCCACTTCGTGAAATAATCTATCGCGACCAGGATGAACTCATGCCCGTTAGACCTTTTTGGAGTGACAGCCCCGATCACATCGATTCCCCAAACTGAAAATGGACATGGCGAAGTCATATTGTACAACTTCAACGGCGGGATATTCATGCGGTTTGCATGGATCTGACATTTGTGGCATCGCCGAACAAAGCCGATACAATCCTCCTCCATGGTGGACCAGTAGTAACCCTGTCTGAGGATCTTCCGTGCCAGCATTACCCCGTTCATATGTGCTCTACATTCTCCTCCATGGATGGCCTCCATCAGGCGTTTTGATTCTTCAGCTTCAACGCATAGCTTATGCATTCCCAGATGACCTCTCTTGTATAATTTACCTCCGCAGATGATGAATTGAACGGCCATTCTCCTGATTGCCTTTTTATCTTTGGCATTTGCCCCTGGTGGATACATATTTTTCTCCAAAAAGTTCCAAATGTCGCAATACCAGGGGTTCTCATCTTGAACCTCGTCTATAGTAGCAATTGACTCGTAAGCCGGCGCAAACTTTTGGTCAATAATGACTGGACACATCCGGACTCCAAACGGGATGTCTATCATAGAAGATAGAGTTGCTAGTGAATCTGCGAACCTGTTGTTCTCTCTTGCTAGATGAGCAAAGTTTAGCTTCTCAAACCGAGGATTAACAAATCCAAGGCTTAGTGATACATCATCATCTTTTCTTCTTTGACTTTCCAATCTCCTTTCGCTTGAGATACAACAAGGTTCGAGTCACCGATGACGTCCAACCGTTTTGCCCCTAGTTCCAGGGCTGCTTCTAGACTGGCAATGCATGCCTCATACTCTGCTTTGTTGTTCGAGACTTTGAACTGGAGCTTGAAGGCTAAAGGGATACAGGAATTGTCGGGTGCTATCAGCAACACTCCTATTCCATACCCATACTGGTTGGACGCTCCATCGAAATACATCGTCCAAAACTCGTCGTCGATATGCAAAATGGCCTCATCTGGGAATAAGTACTCAACTGCTTCATCCCCTTCCACTGGATGATCGGCTAAGAATTCTGCAACTGCTCTTCCCTTGATCGACTTGCGCGTCACATATTTTAGATCGAATTCGGAAAGCAACAACAACCAACGAGCTAGCCTACCCGTAAGTGCCGGTTTCTCGAAGAGATATTTGATGGTATCTAATCTCGAAACCAACATTACAGAGTGAGTTAACAGGTAGTGTCGCAGCTTCCTGATAGCCCATACCAAGGCTAAACAAGCCTTCTCCAATGGTGTGTAGCGAGTCTCATACTCCAGCATCTTCTTGCTCAGATAATAGATGGCCCTTTCCACTTTGTCCTCTAATTCTTGCGCGAGCATGCAGCCCATTGTGGTCTCAGTTACCGAAAGGTACAATATCAACGGTCTTCCCGGTTCTGGTGGCGACAACACAGGTGCGTTCTGTAAATATTCCTTGATCTTTTCAAAAGCAGCTTGGCATCGGCCGTCCCACTGGAATTTCATTCCTTTCTTCAGGAGACCAAAAAGTGGTTCACAAGTCAAGGTTAATTTTGAGATAAACCGTCTTATGAATTGCACTTTACCCAGAAAGCCTCGCACCTCCTTTTCAGTCCTTGGTGGTGGCATTTCTAGGATGGTCTTGATTTTGGAAGGGTCGACTTAAATACCTCTCTGTGTAATGAGAAACCCCAGCATTTTCCCTGCTGTGACACCGAACGTACACTTCTGAGGATTCAACCGCAATCGGAATTCTCTGATCCTTTGAAAGAATTTTTGCAAGGCGGTGTAGTGGCCCTCCCTTTCTTTGGACTTGACAATCATGTCGTCCACGTACACCTCAACCTCTTTGTGGATCATGTCATGTAATATTGTGGTCGCGGCCCGTTGATATGTAGCTCCAGCGTTCTTCAGCCCAAACGGCATTACTCTGTAGCAGTAGGTCCCCCACGGGGTGGTGAAGGCAGTCTTTTCTCGGTCTTCAGGTGCCATCACTATCTGGTTGTAGCCTGAGAAGCCATCCATAAACGAAAGCAAAGCATGCCCCGTTGTGATGTCCACTAACTCATCAATGTGTGGCAAGGGAAAGTCGTCCTTCGGACTAGCTCTGTTCAAATCTCTAAAATCCACACATACTCGGATCCTTCCATCCTTCTTCAGCACTGGAATGATGTTAGACAACCAAGTCGGGTATTCGGATACCTGCAGGAAACCTGCGTCAATTTGCTTGGTGACTTCTTCCTTAATCTTGAGGGCCCAGTCTGGGCGGATCCTTCTGAGTTTTTTCTTAACGGGTCGGGCCTCGGGGTCAAGAGGGATCCGGTGCTGTACGATCTCAGGATCGATTCCAGGCATGTCTTCGTAGGACCACGCGAAAACATCTTTGAAATCTTTTAATAAAACGACTAAGCGCTCGCGTTCCTCCGAAGACAACGTGGACCCGATCTGGACCAGCCGCGGGTCCTCCTCAGTACCGACATTCACAGTAGTGATTTCATCCATTAAGGGTTTAACGAATCTTTCCTGCTTTTATTCAATTAAGCGTTGCAAAACCGGAGGAATTTCTTCCTCGTCGTTTTCATCAAAATTTTGAAAGTATGAATTAATGCAATAAATCAAGGGCACAGAAAAGTACTCAGAAACCACAGCTACTTGATTCTCATTAAGCACATCCAAATCGTCCAATTCTTCGGTTACAACAGACTCAAAAGAGAAAGAAAAAGACGACCTGGACAAGACTGTGGCATCCGGGTTATCATCCCCAGGATTACCAGACTCAGACTCAGTCGAGCTGGAACCTGATTCTGACTCACTAGATTCGGTGGAATCAGATTCCGACTCACTACATGACCCGGTGCTGCTGGACAAAAATCCCTCTTCATACTGCCAATTAAGAGAGGGTGCGATAGATACATCCAAAATGTTTGCTAGTAGGCCCGCAGCTGTTCTATTCCCGATCACGCATACCGAGAAGTTATCCCCCAAGCACTTTTGCTCGATCGGAGGATCTAAAAGTAGACATGCCAGTGCTACCCCCATTTCACTTTCGATGTCCTCAGACTCCGCTTTCTTGCTTTGCTCAACCTCAGCTAATGGGTCTGTCTGCTCTCCAGTAACGTCATCCCCGGGTAACTGCAGGTCAAAGAAGATCTCGAACCCCGGCACGCGCTTCCTCTCCGCATTCAGCCACGGCTCTGTGAAGCTACAGAACGGAGAGTCCTCCCTCTCCCGGACGAAGCGTCCGTTTAGGGTACCCTGAATGGGCCGGTGCATTAGGTCAAAAGGCTTCCCCGCCTTCTTCGCTTTGGCTCTCCCAGCCATCTCCTTACCCTTCCTTATCCAATCTTCTTTGGTGGGCAAATAACCCAAGCCAAAAGTATGTGGATTATATGGCACCTCGGACGATGCTGCGATGCCCTTCCGGCCGCTCTTTCCCAATCCCATCCCGGGGATATGTTGAAGCTTGTTCATGAGGTATACCGATTGAGCACTGACATACACCCCCTCATTAACAGCTAAGATGTTCTGTATGACCCGGGCCTCAGCCAGGGTAAAACCGGATAATAACACATCCTCCATACCGTGCTTAATTTCCAAAACTGGCGTAGATACTTCGGGTGGTGGATGGATCGATGAATTCCCAAAAACAATGGCTACTCCCTTTCCATGGGGGTATTTCACCATTTGATGCAAGGTAGAAGAAACTGCCTTGACTTGATGCAGCCACGGCCGCCCCAATAGCAGATTGAAAGTGGCGGGAACCTCTAGGATGTGAAAGTCAATTTCATGCAGCCCTGGCCCAACCTTGGTTTGAATTTTCGCTGTCCCCATGACTTCCCTACTTGTGTTCTCGTATGCCCGAATCACCTGGGCTGTTGGCACAAAGTCCGCGGGTCTTCAAGCTAATTGCATAGGCAGTCCTTGCTGGACATACATTGATGGCAGACCCTGTGTCGACAAGCACCACAGGTATCCATTTATTTCTGCACTCCACAGATGTAAAGTGGCTTGTTATGGTTCGCACCCTCAGGTGACAGCTCTTTGTCAGAAAAGGTCAGCATCGGGGTAGTTCCTCCCGAAAAAACTAAACCCACCAGCTGTTCGAGCGTGGTGTCTATAGAGAGCTTGGCCTTGTCCATGGCCGATAAAACAGCTTGTCGATACACTCTCGATGCCATAAGCAGTCCCAAGATGGAGATGTCTGCTTGTATCTTCTTTAACTGCTTCAGTACAGCCTCTTCTTCGACTTGCTTCTCTTTCTGTCTCTCAGCTTCCTTATCTTTCCCAGATGCCTCTGGCTGGTCTAGGTGCGGGGGCTTGAAATACCGTCCGCTTCTCGTCATATGATCGACCTCACCGATATACCAGGTATCATCTGGCTGATTACTCCCCCAATCCTTATCCGTGTGGGCAAGACATAAATCATCGTCTTCCCACCACATTCCGTCGACAGCCAACAGACACCTGTCTGGCTCCGGTTCAATTGCACCCGCAGTACTCTCCGTCCACATGCTCGCAGCGTTCTCTATCTTCGTGCAGACAGCACTCTCAGTCCCCTCAGGGCCCTTAGCTTTTCTGATTCTCTCAGCATCTTCAAACCTTTCTTGTTCTAGCTGCGTCAGTACAGCTGGTTGTTCAACAATCCTCGCATTCATAATACCCAAGTCTCGAGCGGAATTCTTAGCACCGGTGCTCTCTGGCGATTCATTCTGACTTCCGACCCTTCCGGGCCACCACTGATATGCTCGCCCCTACCGGGCCCTGCTCCAATTGAGCTTCATCAACAACATCTGGCAAGTCATCAAGCCACCCAGTAGCTTGTGTCGATTCCTCATAATTAAACCAGTCGACTGCCGCGTCTCCTGGATCTTGATCGTTGAAAAACTGGAGGTTGGCCAAGTTCTCTTCCACAGCCGTCAAACCATCTGTCCCCTGCTCAAATCCATCCCCTCGGATCACACACAGCTCTGTTCTCTCTGGCAATTCAATATTAGGCTCAGACTGGCTTGCTGGCAGAATGTAATCACTCAGATCATAGGCTTCCCCAGCGACACTCCCAGACTGTTCAAACCCTGATTGAACAATTCCATCCTTCTCTAAAATCTCCTCTGTTCTATCTCTACCAGTCACCACCATTGGCTCGGGTTGGGTTCTAGAGATGTCCAACATGCACAAAGAGTCAGTGCAGTCGGGAAGGAGCACCTCCGGCTTAGGCAGGTGGGAAGGAGTGATATATATGCTGGGATCATAAGACACGACCCCAGTCTAGATGAAGTTGATTCTTTTGGGAGGTGGAGCTTGGTTGTGCGGTGGGAGAGGGTTTGTTGTGACATTGGGTTTTTCTGGAGGTACAATCACCTGCTTGTCAATGAGGTCTTGAATCTCATGACGTAATCTATAACATTAGTCAGTGTCATGACCGTGTTGTTGGTGATATGCACAGTATTTTGTCGGGTTATGAGAAGGAGGGAGTGGATTTGGCAATGGCCTCGGCTCCAGAGGCTTTAAGTGCCCTTTCTTGATTAATACCCCTAGAGCCTTGGACAGGGGCATATACAGTGGGGTGAAGGTTCTCTGGCCTCTGGGTTGGAATCGAGCGGTTTGTGTGTTGCTTCCGGACGCGCTGGAGGAAGGTATAGCTGCCATGGGTCTTGGAAAGGGAGGAGGAATGGTGGTGACCACGCTTACTTTTGAAACTCTGGCATTTGTGGCATTGTTGGTGCCTGTGTTGTTGTTGCGGTTGAAAGTTCTTCTAAGTTGCTCTCTATCTTGGTCAATCAGACCCTGTCTCATTGCATCTTCAATTTGTACCCCCATTTCATGTAGATCTGAAAAAGTGGGAAATGGGAGCACAATCATTTTTTGCATTAGTTTTGACTGGAGATTGTGCACAATCATCCTGATTTGGTCTTTGTCGATGGGCCTCAGGGTCATCATCGAAGCCTTCGCCCTCCACCGAGTTACAAAATCCGAGAAGCTCTCCTTAGGCTTCTACCTTGTTGTTTCGAGATCTCGGGTCGTAATCTCGATTTGGGTATTGTAAAAGTATTGCGCGACAAAGGCCTCGGCCATTTCATCCCAACTCTGCTTGACATCATCCTCTAACTTCGAATACCAGATAGCGGCCACACCCGACAGGGTCCAGCCGAATAGTGAAAGCTTTTGTGGTCTGGTGAGGCCCATTGGCCGTAGTATATCTGAAAATAGCCGGAGATGCACCATGGGGTCTCCAGATCCGTCAAAGCGATCAATCTGCGGCATTTTAAACCTATCCGACAGCGTCACAGCCACGTCGGTATATCCGTCCTCGATATCCGGGATAGCGTTTACCCCTTGGGATTCTTGAACAACTTCTCAAGCTTGCTCAATTTCAGTGCTGTATGGTCTACCTCGAACTCGAAGGAGGAGTCCGGTTGATTGACAGGGGTAGGTGCCTTAGATAGCTGGGGCAGAATTGGGGGTGGAGCTGGCCCCGTTGGTATGTCCGTATCTGCCTGGACATTTGGTGCCTCTTCGGGTGCCGGGATTCCTAGTGGGGGAGGAACTGGGTGGGAAGCAGATGCCCCAGTTTGTTGTTGTAATCTGGCAATCAACTCTGCCTGCTGGGCCATGATCTCGGCCTGTTGTTTGGCAAATTCGTCCCCGCGAACAGCATCCTGCTACGTGGCTCTCATGGTGTCCTGCATCTGATGCATCATTTCCTCAACTCCTGTCGGTCCCGCCATACTGCCCTGATCTGTCTGAACTACTGGCAGGTCTATCTCTATAGCAACAATTGGGATCTCAATCCGACTGTCCACTAAGGGGGTAATCCACTGCTCTGGCAACCTCTGCTCAGATATACTGCGTCTTTTCGACCTCCGTCTGATAACCGGGGGTAGAGAGTGAAACACCGGTTATCCGTCGACCAGATCCTCAGATCGATTGAGTCGGCGACCTCTTGTCCAGAGTGCTTGGGGAATATCTGCTTGGCCTGAAGCAATTGTTCTAAACTACCTAGCAAAAAGATAAATAAAGCAATAATAAGGAAATAAACGAGCAGACAAACGGACAGCATAACAGCGTAAATAAACACAACACACAGTCGGGTATAATTAAAACGCAATTGATACACTGTTCTCAAAGACTGATCATTATTCCCAAATCACTATTCCCAAATCATTGTCCCCGAAGCTGAATCTAATACCCGCAGATAACTGATTCTGAAAATACTGAACTGGTGCCCGCAGGCTTGATACCCAGAAATACTAAACTGGTGCCCGCAGGCCTGATACCCAGACTTGCAAACTGATACATGCATTCGTATAGAGACGCACTCTAAAAGCACATAACAAACAAGAAAGAGCCAAAACACCCCTATGTTGGGGTAAGGTTTCCCTGTCCTATTTTGTCAGGAACTAGGGTTTCACTACGCACACAGCGGTTTCAAACAACTTATAAACGGGTAAGCAACCTATCCTAGTTTGGAATGGTCACTATGGATTCCGAATATGCACTAGGTCAAATGGTCAAAAAGGGTGCCCCAGGAAAAACCAAGGTTTGTGTTCCCATACTGGCAGAGCCCGTAACCGGTCAGCCTTACGGCATACTTTGACAAAGCAAGCCTCCGGCAAACCGTTCAGGAATAGCAGATGGCAAACACAGTGTCCTAGGCGCACCAATGCAAATGCAATGCAAATAAATACATAAGTGTAATCAAAACAAGATATCATAAGGTCAAGTCAAGTTCTCTAAATCCCCAGCAGAGTCGCCAGAAACTGTAGACGTCCCCGAATGCCCCGGGAGGGAATCCCTCCCGTTTTGTTCATTGGGCTCACTACAGTTCAGGACTCAAAGTCACGGTCCTGTATCTAATCTCGCAGAGTGCAATGCAAGATCGATGAATCATCAAAGAGTCCAAATCCGGTAAATCATTTTTAAAAATAGATTTTTTGAAAGAAGTGCCAAACATGAACTGCTTTGCCAGATACAGAGTCGCCACCTAAATATTTTATTTTGTGAAATTTAGGAAACCCTGACTCGTTGCCTAAGGCCACGTGTCCGTCATCACCAAAGTTGCCTCGGCTCAGGAACTTGGGTACGATTGGGGAAGGTCACTTCGTGAGCACCCCCGCTCGTCCGATTAAAGATCGACCTCTATTAACCATGATATCGGGTTTTGAAAACACTATGCGTTCTTATTCCGGTTATTAGCCTAGATTTTCTATGTGATGTGCACAGCATAAAAATATAGACCGGATCGCCTGAATTGGAATGAAACATCTCATGTTTGTTTTGGAAATGGTTTGCTACTCGCGAGTAGGCTAAAATGTGGATTTGCCACCCTCAGGTGGGCTTAGAAAATAAGATGATTTGCCACTATCTAATGGGCTTAAAACTCACAATTGATGAATTGTTCCAATTCAAACAACCCAACCTTCACTCACAGGCATTCAGGCAGTTATATCATATAAGCAAATAGCCTCATGGTAAGCATGCTATCATGGCAGTCACTCACACGCATGCAAGGATGCTAAAGCATAAAAGCTTACCTAGTACTCCAAGTCAAAACAGAAACTATGTTAGAAATCAATGCATGATCCTAACTATGCTGAAATGCCTAATGCAACACATGCAAAATACAACTAAGATAGGCTCGGCTATTCTAAACATGGCATATGATGATGCTACAGCTAGCACATATTCAATTTGGAATTTGAAATACAAATGCAATTAGTATGATGCGCCGAACCCGGTGCATGCAATACAGATGAATGATGCAAACATGCTATCATACTGTATGTTAATTGAAACATGCCCTAATCTAACCATCATAAGCTGGTAAATAAAAGGGAGAAAGACGTGGGGTTGGAAAACATACATCGCACACACGCACACTTATTACAATATTGCCCTCGCTCGGAGGATCCGAAAGAATAATACAGTCCGAATAAATAGTACAGTCTGAATAAATACAAAACCCTAATTAATTAACAAATTAATCTAGAAAAGCGGGTAAATTGGCACGCAAATCCATGGACCGCCTCAGCTCCATTCCAAATGATGAATGATGCATGCTCGAGTTGCCTTGTCCAGAAATCCATTACGATGCCCCGGTTTACCTCTGTTTGCAATTGTTTTCGGAACATTGCACAACGCTCTAGAAGGCCACTGATTTCTGATTTACTGCAATAGAGAGCAACAAAGGGGCATGGCAAAGTATTTCACATATGTATGCATGACTACTCTTCGGGGAGTGTAGTCCTCGATCCTCGTGCCACCAATCACGCATATCGATGCATGATGGCCGAGGAGTCGAATTGCACGACTTAATATGAAATGAATGCACATGGAAACACAACAAGACCTAAACTCCATCATGGGTAATCCGGAGTGTCGGCGACAGGGAATTGAGACACGTTCCGTCACTCAGAGTACGAAACGTCCCTCGTTTCCCGTGCTCGGGCTAACTCCTATCCCAAACACAATGCAAATGAGATGGCATACACAATGCGACTAACATACAACCTAGCATACGCAATGCTATGAAATGGCATACACAATGCTCTAACATACGACCTAGCATACGCAATGCTATGAATTGAAAAGGCATACACAATGTATAATGGACTTACACCAACATGAGTGGACCTCAGCCACACTCACATCAGTGGCCATTAGATGAAAATGAGATGACCGAAATGCGTGCACACATACACGCATACCGAGGACCGAACCTAAGGCATTGAATGCCACTCTACCAAAGCATGGCAAGGATGAAGCATGGCATTCAAGCATGTAATTTTCAGCACTGAAACATAATGCTAAATGGTCCCGAAACATGGAAATATGACACCCAATGCATAGAATAAGCCCCGAAACCCAAAACTAGTCCAATGCATTGAACCACAAGTATACAAAGGAAGCATTATTTGATCATGAAGTCTAAATATAGAGCCAAGGCAGTCCCAAAACATGCACATTTCTAGTTTAGAGCATGGCCAAAAGATGCTAACATGATGGACTAAAATAGCATGCAACATTGGCTAGCAAGCATGGTTTACATGGCACGTATATGAATCAAATGAGAACTCATCAAACCAGCCAAAAAAAGTGAATAAAATATGCCAAAATATACCCAAATAATCACTGAAATACAGCCAATGCATGCAAAAAAAGAGGGGCTTCTTTGGAAGGCCATTCAAGGGGTTGTTAAGCACGTATAAGATAGACACTTAGCATGATTAAACCAACTTTGGAAATGAGTTATGACAGCCCTAAAACTCACAAAATTGGCCCTAAAATCAGTCAAGGAAGCATACAATGAAAGGCCCCCTCAAAAGGCCTCGAATGGAATTGATCTACACATGCATTGTAGGTATAAAATATGATCAAAAGGGCCATGGACAGACCTAAGGCAGACCCTAAAACTCACAGAATAAGGCCTGAAATCAGACTTCGATGCATGAAAAATGGGGTCCCTTTGGAAGGCCCAAAGACCCCCAAACAAGACAATGAGAGAGGGGGCCACCCCCCTCTAATTTTGGACCTCAAAAATGCATCAAAGCCACTGAAAATCCACTGGATTTCAGTGGCTAAGAGGCCAAACCATGGCCAATGCAAGTGCTCTAATGCATAGCCTTAATCATAAAGAGATGAAGCATGCATACGGGGAAGATGACCCCAAACAGAAATGGGACCTTAACAAAACTTGAAGAGGATGTCAAAAAAAGACTTTTTCCAGTTTATAGAAAATCTCAAAAATGCTCACAATTAAGGCTAAAATAGGATGCAAAAATAGCCCTAAAAGAGAGATAGAGGATAAGGGGAAGTAAATGACCTCAAACAGCAAAGTGCCCTTAAACAAAGTTGAAGATGGGATCAAAATAAGACACTTTACAGTTTGGGTCGAATCCCAAAAATGCTTGCAAATAAGGCTAACCAATCATGCAAAAAAATGTGAGTTTAAGGGAAATAGGCACTTACCCTTGAAGAGCCGACCTCCAGCAGCTTTTGGACCAAGTTAGTAAGCTTTCAACCTCTGAAAATGTCTTCCAAGGTGCTGGAATAGATGATGGAGGTGTGGTACTAAGGGTTGTAGTGCAAATGGACCAAGAAAATAAGGGTTTTGGAGCTTTGAGTAGTGACAATGGAGGAGGGAGGTAATTTGCCTTAAGCAATTT
This sequence comes from Camellia sinensis, assembly GCF_055761805.1. Classification (NCBI taxonomy): domain Eukaryota; kingdom Viridiplantae; phylum Streptophyta; class Magnoliopsida; order Ericales; family Theaceae; genus Camellia; species Camellia sinensis. The sequence continues at coordinate 23,333,322 of NC_138964.1, read as the reverse complement.
TGTCTAACCCCTCAACAAGAAGCCAAGCCTCTCCTTTGTAGAGGAGAAGCTTCAAAATATCTCCAAGTGACCCCAAGTATCCTCCATACACGTGTATGGAGGATGCACCAAATGGCCTCCAGCTGGCACAGCTGGATTACACTTAGAAAAAGCAAAAGCAAGAAGCAGGCCGGCCAGTTCAAGTGGCCGGCCGGCCACTCCCCCTGGTCGGCCGACCAGGGGTCAAAAGGTTCAAGCAAAATTGCTGGTCGGCCTACCTAGAAAAGTGGCCTCTCAGATGAGTAGAATACAGCTGTGTATAGAAAAACCAGAAAAAGTGACCTAGGAGAGAGAAAAGTTAGCTTTTAAGCAAGGTTCAAAAGGGTCAAGATGAATTTCTAGCCAGCCTATCCATATTTGTGGTCTCCCAGATGAGCACAACACAATGGTGGTATGAAAAGTCAGAAAATGTGGCTCAAAAGTGAGAAAAACCAGCTTTCTGTCAGAAAAATCGACTTTTGGAGAGAGAAAAAGAGAAAACTGGCTTTTCAGGGGAAAAGGTGGCCGGCCACCATCCTACTCCCTTTCTAACAATGAAAATAGGGTCCTTACCAAAAATGGACCAAAACGGATGCAAAACGAAGGTTCGGGGGCTAAAACACGCGGTTCGGGACCCCGAAAACAGGCTATTAGGTACTGGAAGTGGCGTATGACCACGAAGGTGGTCTCCTGAGCCACAGTGTCCCTCTAAAGGGAGGAAATAAGGTGTGTTCCAAAAATCAGAACAAACGGAGGTAGTTAAGCAGTCCCGAACCGAGGCACACAGCCGACGGCTCCGAAAACCAAAAACCAGGCTCCAAAAGGGAAAAATGGCCTACGACCACGAAACGTAGCCCACGGCCACTAACAGATGGTCTACGAGACCTCTCCCTCCCTTCAGGAAGAGAAAACATAGAAAACAGGACCCGTTTTGCAAACCGAGGCAAAGCACAAAAGAGCCCCGAAGTCCGGAGGCAAGGCTCACAGCCGAGACTCTGAAACCTCAGAACGAGCACAAAATGCAACATCACCGAGCGCTCAACTGGTGACATCTGAGTCTTAAGATCGGTCAAAAATGGGGTGTCTACACCAGCCTTCACTTGCTTAACACAAAGCTTAATAAAAATTTCATTTGATTTTGCATCCCAGTGAGCTTTAACGGACGGTACTTGACTTGATTTTTCCTTGTTCTTTCTATTTTCAAATTGTGTTTCCTCTTGGGTACTCATTCTATGAAAGAAAAAATTCTTTAAAATAAACTCATTCATCATTGCTTGCATTACAACAGCTAGATTAGTACAAAATAACCATACATGGTAACTACGTCAGATATATCAACATTCATTGGGTGCAAAGCTCAGTACAATAGTTCATGGTAAACTACATTAGCACAAAAACACCAGGTATCTCTAAACGGCACCTGTCATCATTTGAAGAGTAATGCAATTAACATAACAATACAAATTGTAAGCAGACCCACAACAAGCTGCTTCATGAAATCATTGGATTGTTCAAGTATTTCTCTCTAAACGGCACCTATCATCATTTGAAGAGTAATGCAATTGACATAACAATACAAATTGTAAGCAGACCCACAACAAGCTGCTTCATGAAAGCATTGGATTGCTCAAGTATTTCTCTCGTTTCTCAACCTCTCTACCATCGTCATAGATTTTGGGGTACACCACCTCCAAAATTGACAATTTCTTTTATCACAAATGAAATACAGTCTCCCTTTAGATGGCTTGTCAGACTCGGTGACCCTTATGGCAGCTCTTAGCCCACAATCACATTTCAAAGCCTCATACTTCAAGTCGAAGGTCTCAGCACTAGAATAATAGTTACTAGAGGATGACATGCCTCTGCATTAATTAGGAAGAATTGAATCCAAATCCTCTAAAATTGATTGGGAAGTTAATTGTAAATACATATTGCACCCAAGAAGTATTGATTGAATAAAATGTTTGTAACATATTGACAATTCGTTTGCCACAATTTTTTTTTTTGGCACCATTTCATATATCCCCAATCAAGTCCATGTCCAAATGATGTATTGCAACTAAAGGTGCATAATAACAGGAAGCAAATGAATTGTTTCTTTAAAAAAAACATATCAAAAAGAGGGGAGAATCGAAGCAAATGAATTGTTTCTTTAATTGTATGATAAAAACAGGGAATTCACAATCTATTGCATCTTCCAGCAAATCAGGCCATTCAGAACCAAAAAAAATAAGGCTCAAAATAGAAGGGATTACTATATTGTAATTGGCAACAACTAAACCTTCATAAGAACTCAGCATTTTTTTTTTATGCTAGCAATGTAGTACTGTACTTGATTTTTAAATGAACTAGGTATAATTACTCATCCATAATAAACATTACATGATAACAAACTATCAAAATTTAAGTTTCATCCATGTTTTGTAGCAGTTCTTTCTTTCCTGGGTCATTTCGTAACTGAAGGCAATACAATTTGTATTCGTTAGGCAAATCTAAAATAAGTGTCATGATAAAGGGCAAGCAGTTAAATATGAAGACTGATTTTTAGTTTCACAAACACAATTAAGCACTCGTATTCAAAATTCACTATAATCTTAAATCAGAAAAGAAATTATTAATATTTAATTTGGTATTGTTCAGCAGTACAATTCCATGAGATGCATATTTCAAAGGCTTACTTGACACCTAGACATTAGTCACTTTGCAACCTAACCTAATACCAAGGTAACACTACTTTACACATGGAAGAGATCACCCAAAATCAGAGAGAGGAGGGAGAGAGAGAGAGAGAGAGAGAGAAATTTTTTTTAAGGATGTAGAAACCCTAAAATTTGTTTTTCTTGTAATCGGATACACATTAATAAAGCTCATGAAATGAATATAACTTTGAACTCAAATTTCACCTACTCTAGTACTAAATTTATGCATTTAAAATTTAAAAACATCTAAGGATTAAATAAATAAATAACAGATTGCGGTAAAAAAGAGGTTTTCAACCCTAATCAGAGAGTGAAGAAGAGAGATGTGTTTTCAACCCTAATCACAGAGTGGAGAAGAGGGACATTTCACTGTAATTAGAGAGAGAGCGAGAAGAGAAACCTCACACACAACTGGCACACCATTTCACATCACCAAAAAGCAACCCTAATCGATGTCTATACAAATACATACATACATATATATATATATATATATATATTTGTATATAACTTCACAGTCATGAAATCTTACATTTTCGGTGCAGATGAACGGAAAATAAGGGGACGACTGTTCTTGGAGAGGTAGACGACTGTTCTACAAGCACGATCTGCTGCGATCAGAGAGGTCGACGGTTATTCTTCTCAGTCACCAGAGAGAAGAGGAGAAGAGGAAAGAAGAGTATGAGAGGCGAGAGTGTTTAGGGCAAGAGAGATCAAAGGGTATATATAGTGGCAATTTCGTAAATAATGAAGTTTGGGAGAGGCATTTAAGGCATTTAATCCCTCCACACCAGCTGCGTGCTTAAGTCGAAATGTTTAAGCTCCCCCCTGACTAGCTTTTCAAAAGAGCTGAAATTTAGCTTCATTTAAGGTATAAGTTGGTTAACTTAAACTACACTATACACAAGCTTTTAGCTTAAATGAAACTAAAAGCTAAAATAAACAGTATATAAACCTTACCAACCTCTCATAGTGGGTTGGAGTGTTTCAAGTTGTTAATTGGAATTTTGATATTTTATATTTTATTTTGAAAATTTATGTGAAATTAGTTAATACAACTAGTAGTTGACCCTTTTTTTTCTTTTTCTTTTTCAATAATATTTTATAAAAGAAAATTAAATTATTTGTGTATGTCTATATATAAATTATTTTTAGAAATATGTTGTAACGTATGCACTACAAAAGAATAATATTAATTTTATTATGATATAAAATATAGCATAAATAAATATATAATAATTTTAATTGAATTATTTATGTGTACCTATATATATATATATAGAACTATTTAAAATATATATTACGAAACATGTAGTGCAATTTTTGTTCTGTTAAACTATGAAAGTGTAGTTTAAATAAATATATATATATATATATATATGATATTTTTGTACTTAATTTCAATATAATAAAATAATATTCATTTTAATATTAAAAATAATGATTAAATTGGAGGGAAAAAAAGTCATTTAAAATTAAATAATGATTCTAATTATTTATTTTGATAATTTTCACCTTATCGTAATATAAAAATGTTATATATAATAATTTTATTTCAATTACTTATGTGTATTTTAATAATCTTAACCCTATCGTGCTATAAAAATGCAACTAAAATAAATATATAATGATTTTATATGATATTAAATTATAACATAGTAAAATAAATACTCAATTTGACATTAATAATAATGGTTAAATTGGAAAAAAAAAATAGTAACATACAATTAAAAGTGATTCAAATTATTTATTTTTTTATTAAGTTGGAAATAAATAAATAAAAAAAGGTAGGAATGAAAGTTATAAAAAAAAATTATTTTAAAAAATCAAATATAAGTATGTTGTGGTTAGATTAAGAAAAAAATAAATAGATTAATTATGTTGAGTATTGATTTTTCTTTAATATCTATTTTAAAACCGTTTATACATCAATAAGATAGAAGAAAAATAAAAATATATAAGAAAATTAATTTAATTCATACGATGCACATAATTAAGTGCATTATGTCTTATTTATTCATTTATTTCTATATTGAGATAACTTTTTTTCAAATATCATAATAATTAAATTATAATTATATATATGAAAAATAAGTATTTCTTAAATAAAGTTCATATAAAATTAGATATTATAATTGAAATTAAGTTTTTGTAGAACTTTATATGTAAATTAAAAAAGCATGTTGATGTGAATTTTTTAGAAAAAAATAAGCCTTTAGAATTTACCACATAAGTAAGAGAAAAACATTACTTATATATATATATATGATTTCTAGTTATATTTTATGAATGAAAAATAATTTAAATAACATATAAACTAATTATTTAAAAAATAGAAAATAAATAATTTAAATTTTATTTTTATTATCAACTTCCAATTAAAAAAAAAATTGTAAATTACACTTTGTCCCTGTATGTTTGACCATTTTTTTGCTTTGACCCTTTCTATTTTAAATTTTTCTCAATTTTTTCCTAAACTCCTATTCAAAATTAGAAAAAACAAAATTCTACGATAGTTGTCGCATGATATATTATTATATTATAGTTTAAATTTATGTCAGAAGTGTGAATTATATATAATAAAATATTTCTTTGCCACATGACTCATAATGTTTTATTTTTTTTAATCTAATTTTGGACATAAATTGAAAAAAACTTAATACATGACAGGCCAAAGTAGGCAAAAAAAATTAAGATAAAAGTGAAAAATGACCAAATATAAAGGAATAAAACATAATTTACCAAAAAATAAATAAATAAAAAATTGTGCCAAACAGAGCGAACACTAGTAAGAGCAATCCATCACTACTTTTCAATTTTCACTAGCTAAATAATTAAAGGGTTAATTATCAATAAGTTCTAATAATTAAACTTAATTCTCATCAAGTTTTATTGAAAATTAATTCTAATAAAATCGTTACTAAAAATAATTTTTTGTGATAATTTTTAAAATATGTCGCTAAAAATTGATAACTATTGACTTTCTTTTGTCACGGTTTTTATAAATTGTTGTTAAAACTTACAATCAGTGACATTTTTTTATGAGAAATTTTTCCAACTATCGTTGAAAGTTAAAAATTATTGACGCTTTTTTTTGATATTTTTTTAAACTGACGCTAAAATTTATAATTAGTGATATTTTTTGTGACAAAAATTTTAAACTCTAACTAAAAATTACAATTAGTGATGTTTTTTTAATAGTGTTTAATGAAAAATATCATTAATTATCATAAGGCCTATTAGACAATAAGTCTACTTATTAAGATCTACACGCAAATCTCACATAATTAAAAAGGTATGCTTCCTATTTTTACCTAACTAACTTTTCATCTATGTGTTCCAACAATACTCTTTATTTAATATATTCATTCACATAAATTAGTTTAAAGAACTTCCCAAGTCTTTCCAAATATAATTAGTTTGAAAGAATCTTGTTAAAATGTTATTCCAATATCTATCTCATAGGAGAGAGTAAAAATAATGAGATTACTTATAATAATTAACCGATTTATTTTATAGAACCGTTAAAAATCCTCTAACCTGTGAAACAAATTTGACAAAAAATAAAAGTAAAGAATTCTTACAACCCGGCAAATCACATATCATTTTATCTTTGAAACAAGGATATTTATGTGTAGGTTTTAATAAGTGAATTTATTGTCTAATAGGTTTTATAAAAAAAATTATCATAAAAAAAGTCACTAATTGTAAGTTTTAGCAATAATTTATAAAAATTATGACAAAAAAAAATCACTAATTGTCAATTTTTAGCGACGTATGTAAAAAATTGTCAAAAATATATATTTTTAGCAACAATTTTACCAAGACTTATTTTCAATAGGATTTTATGGAAATTAAATTTAACTATTAAAACTTATTAATAGTTTACAAAGGGTGAGAGCCTCATTTTATCGTCTAAAGTATAACAATATGGGGAAATTATAATTAAATGGATTTTTTAAAAAATAATTATAGAATAATAAAAAAAATATGATTTTAATTATTAATATTTATAAAATTTATTATTAATTTATAAATATCACTTATATTATATTTTTTCTAAAAATATCCAAGATAACAATAAATTAGGGGTGAACGCGGGTCGGTTACAACCATGGAACCTCCAATCCGCTATCCGTCCGTCAGATTAGCGGATTGGAGAAAATCAATCCGCATCCGTCCGCCAAACCGGTGGATATGAATTGAGCGAATTGGTGGATGAATGCAAATTGGTTTGGCAGTTTAAAATTTTATAAATTTTCAACATAATTTAACATATGCACTTCCTCAAAAAAAAAAAATATTACAGTTAATGACTTAAAAAAGTATTACAATCACTGCATGCCTCATCCAAAAAAAAAAGTTTGAAATTTTAGAATGTTACAATCACAGCATGCCTCATCCACATTTTACAAACATAGCATGTCTCATCCACATAAAGTATTAAAATTTGTAGTTCTTAAAATGTAAAAATAATTCAAACCACCAAAAATATGAACAGAACAATAATAGAGATTGTATGCCTCTATATTGTTACATCTATATATGTTTTTGAAAACAAAAACCAACCAGCATATATCATCTTTTTTGTTTATTATTTTTAGAGTTAGATTTAAAAACAAAAAAAAATATAGATAAATAATACATTTATTTTTTTAATTTAAAAAATATATTCAAGTTGAAAACTCTTTTTCAATAGAATATATTCAATAGAATATTTAAACTCTTTTTCAATTGAAAATACAAACTGAATATCTAAATAAATTAAAAACACAAATTCTTACAAATTATTTTGGGTGCTCGCAGTTTGGCGGTTCGGTTGCAACCAAAGAAATCTCAAATCTGCCATCCGTCCAAAACTAGACGGATTGAAAAAAATCAATCTGTAACCGTCCGCTCATTACCACACATCTGTCTAAAATACAACAGATCAATTCGGTTCAGTTCGATCCATTGAACGAATCGATATATCCGCTGCTCACTCCTACAATAAATATTAAGTATAATAGTTGCACTAAGAAAAGATCACAAATCATAAGACTTATCTCGTACTCACATTTCTCATAAGCCCTATAAAAACCCTACCTATTCCCTCTTCACCACACGTCTCTTCGCTTGAAACCTACTAACCCCTTCGTTTTCTCTCTCTAGATCAGGCAAGCAAAGTTGCGAAACACCTTTTTTTTTTTTTTTTTTTTTTTTTTTGCTAGAGCTTGTCTATTTGTCATTTAAACTGTATTTGATTTATGAATTTGATGCAGGATTTTTGAAATAGAAAGAGTAAAAATGTATAAAAAGGGTGTGGATTGTACTTAAATTTTATTTACATTTTATCAAAAAAAAAAAAATTTTTTTCTAAATCTATATCGGAATTCATAAACCAAGCATGACCTTTAGTGATCTTTGAAATATACGGGTCTACAGTATGTGTATGCGAGCTTGTAATCTCAGTTTTCCTGGATGCATGGATTTCGAAATGAAGCTGAAGAGTCAGTTATTGGGTGACATTCATGGATTTTGGGCATAGTGGGACATGGAGGGACCACATTCATTTGATATTATTTGGAGTTTTTGTGCAAATAATCATTTAAATAATGCACTGTAGTTTGAGAATATGGGTTGAAAAGGTCAGCATGAGTCCAAAATGGGTCCCTCTCCCTTAAAAAGAATTTAAAAAAAAATACTGGAGGGAATCTACAAACCATGAAAGGGGGAAAAAAAGAAGAAAGAATTCCCAGGTTCATACACCGAAAAAAGAACAAAAAAAAAAAAACATAATCCCAGATCTCTTTTCTGGTGCCGATCTGGAGATTGTATGATATTGAATCTAGTGATTTGATTTTCAAAAATAGAAATTTCTGGTGTTCTTGTTTGTCATTTGAGGGGCTGTGAGTTTTAGAATTGGATTTTGTTAACTTGATTACTAATTCTTTAAAATAAAAAAACTACATAAATAAAAATGATGATCTCAACTGTCTTCGAGTGTCGGATGATATTTGTTGGTAAGTGTGTGTTGATTTCTGACAACACTGCCAAACAGGTACTCAGCTGGAGAATAACGGCATAATAGATTGTCCCTAAACGACCTGTCACAGAAAGATAAGACTCCGGCGGTGATTTGTCCATCCGAAGGCACTCTGACGATCAAATCAGTACTTAGCTATCTCTCAAAGATACTAAACAGTGCTTAACTCACTTAACCAGAATACCAAAAAGCGTCTCAAATAAAACATACCTTAGACCTACGAGGGTGCCTTACTTTTATAGCCAGCACTGACCTGATCCTTATAAAATCCTGGCTTCAATGAACTTTGGCCCAATGCTTATCCTAGACTCTCAAATAGATAAAGATAAACTCCCTAAGAATTTTATTCTTATCCGGACTGAGGTCCTCCCCCATTCTTGGACTCTTGACCCTTATCCGTTCACCTTGGATTCCGGTATATCCGTAAATAACCTCGACCTAGCTGAAATCACCTCGGCACCATGACCAAGAAACGTGGCACCTCGGCTGACACTTCGGTGCGACCTTGGCCACGTGTTGTTATTCCCAAAAATATGCCCTCACAACTGCCCCCTAGGTTCTATTACCTCGACATCCTGAGGTGATGGAACCTATATCATTTGTTCACATAGCATGCCATCTAAGACTTGCTCTACCCTTCATTACCGAGGTCGTCATACGCCGGCTCCATATGACCAAGACTATAGTGTGTTTTCTCAATGCCTTTAGAACCAAGAACCAAGCTTTTCAAGTTCTTTAACCGAGATCGTCCCTCACGCCGAGGTCCTTAATTCATTTAAATCAAGAACTCCAAGAGTTCCATATACGCATGAGCTGTCACGCACGGTTTCTTAACGGTTTTCGCCACGCGTCTTTTCCTTATTGATCCGTACCTTACACGCGCCATTAGGTCATGTCACTTCTGTGCGCGCCGCCTGACAGACATGTCGTCCTAGGCAGACTAATTGCAATTTTGTTGCCTTTTCGTGTTTTGATCAAAAACACCCCTCTCTCTTCTTCTTTTCACCTTTGCATCTTTGTTTTCTCCCAAGCTTTCAAGTTTTTCTCTCTCTAAAAATCCCCAACCTCCATTGTTGCCTTCTCGAGCTTCCTGCAACCACTTCGTTCACCTCCTCCGCCAAAGCATCCACCATTCTGTTATATCTACCGTCATTGCCTGATTTCGGCAACCTTATACTGACATCATCTTCCTTGGTAAGCCACTGTTTTTCCCTCCTTTTTCAATCTTCAATTTATTTCAAAATTTTACTGTATCTAATTGTTGCCATTGCGAACCTATTCATGTTCTTAAATATTTACTTGTGCAATGAATTCCATCATTCATGTATCGAGCACGTTTGTTTCATGATTTTGCTTCTATCCAATATCTTTTTGAGTATGCATATACACACACCACTCATACACTTGTTTATTTTGCCACTGTTCTTGGCCTCAGTTCTCATTTTTCGTAGATTTAGGCTTGCGTTTTGGTAGAGAAATCACAAACTTAGGAAAACTGTAACAATCTCCCCTTGATCTTGAAAAACCCTTGCCCCAGATTCTGTTTTGGGTTTAGCCGAGGTCCCTCAAACCCATACAAACCACTTTCTTCTGAATTCTCTCACCTTGCCCCTCTTAGCCGAGGTCCCGCAACTTGCACATGTCGGCCAAGTACCACCTTCCTGATTTGCGCTGTTGGAACTGCCCACCTTTGTCTCCTCCTCGGCATCAGTCGGGTCTGCCTCTTCTTCGCGATTGTCATAGGTCTGCCTCTTCTTCTGGTTCTTCCCCGAACTTTGACTTCTGTTCAGGTTGGTTTCTGCAATGATGGCTTTATCTAATACTCCAACATACGTCGGTATGTTGAGCAAATTAACCTGATCTTGTATCAGCCCTCGGAGTCCACTCTCAAACTTCCTAGCTTTTCTGTATTCGTCATTGACCATGTGAGGCACATACCTTGCCAACTCGGTGAAAGCACGATCATACTCTGTCACTGCTTTGCTACCCTGTGTCAACACATGAAATTTTGTGGTCTTGCGATCTCGGACATTGAGTGGGAAATGCTTGTCATAGAACAGCTCCAAAAATCTGGCCCAAGTCAAGTCTGGGTTACCTTCTCAGATCATCATCCGCCATCTACGGGCGTCGTCTTCCAATGTAAATGCTGCCAATGACACCTTCTGGGCGTCGGTGCTAGGAAAAACCTCGAACAACTTCTCCATTTCAAGAACCCATGCTTCTGCTTTCATCGGTTCTATACCTCCATGGAACTTCGGCGGCTTCATCTTTTTGAATTCTCCGATCAGGGTCAAAGTGTCATCTCTATACAAAGCTAGCAGCGGCTGCACTTGTGGTGCTAGCGGTGGTGGAATTGCATGTCGGCCATCTGTCTGCTCGGCCTGGGTAGAGGTGGTACCGGTGTTCTGCTGCCTTGCTTGCCTTAACTCATCAGCCAAACTTTCAACCAATCTTTCTAATCTGTCTATTCTGTCTTCGGACTGATCTCGGCCAACTGGGGGTCTACCTCTTCTCATGATGCTAGGAGCATACAGGATGTGACTCTTAGAACAAAGTGAACAAATGAACATGTATGCAAGTGAACATGATCATGCCGATGTAACAAAATGCTCATGCCGAGATGATGCACACCTTGTCAAGTAGCAAGCAATATGATGCATTTCTAAGATCATTCTAAGGGAAATCCTATGCTCTTTAGGACTCAAAGTGTGTGAATAACGTACTATAAGGAACTTGTGCTCTGATACCATTCTGTCACGACCCCAAACTGCCTCTAGTAGTTTGGTGCTGTGATGGCCAGTAATTCGAGATTATCGAAGGCCAACTTTCAAAATTCACACACAATCAGAGTATAAATATATGGGGCTCACAAGCGCGGAAGCAATAATTTAAAATACGAGTGGTCCATAAGAGCAGTGCATAAGTCAAATGAAATGGCATACATCTTTACATAGCTTTACAACTTGAATACAAATAAAATGAAGTACAAAAATACATATTACATCTTGGAAAAAGGCTTCTCAAGCTGACATAAACATGTGTGCTACGAATGCTTATAGTCCCCTAGCACGTACGGACTTCACATGTGTGCTACGAATGCTTATAGTCCCCCTAGCACGTACGGACTTCACATGTGTGCTACGAATACTTATAGTCCCCTAGCACGTACGGACTTCTCGAGAACATCACCCAAAACAAAACTTATACTTGATACGCAAAACTTATACTTGATACATAAAATAGGTACATCATTCATGCTTAACAAATACTTTTATCAAAACAAGGCAAAGCTTTATCAAAACCTTATAACATAACTTTATTAAAAATACCACTCACATAGTTCTTGGGACGTTGGGGTTAAGGCAAGTCCAAGTCCTACAAACACATGGCAAAGCATACTGAATGCACTTCTCAAAACAAGTCTTACATGCATGCAAATGATCTCAGAAAAACATGTTGGAAGTCAAAACACTGTTTTACATGTCAGGAAGACATGCTGCGTACCAACCAGGTCTTTGCCGAGGTCCCACACCTCCTGGCCGAGGTGTGGTTACCTAGGCTTCGGCGTGCGGCTGCATGCCGAGGTGTGCACAAGACAACAAAAGGTGTAAGTGATCATGCAAGGTAGGCCAAGGTGAGATACGATGCTTGGCCTAAGTGTGAGGTCTAGGTAAGAGTGATCTCGGTGACTACACCTCGGGAAGTGAGGTCTGGAGATTTGGGTTTCCACCCGTGAAGAACATGAAGAACATGAACATGAAGATCATGAAGAACATGAATGTTAAAATCATAACTTCTTTACTACAAAAATCTGGGATTTCATGTTATGAGTTCGAAAACATGGACCTGGGTACCCATACTTGAAAATCATGTGAAAACAAACACAAAAACATGAATCTTGGCATGAGCTTTCGAATCAAAACATGGCTTTTCTTGAAGAACACATGAATGTTATTTTCTCTTTCTAAAACCGAACTTCAAAGCAATGCGTGGCTTACAAATTATATTCAATCATGCAATGCAATAACATAAACACAAAGAATGACAAGAGCAGATCAAGAATCTAACCTTAAAACACGGATCTAACGGTTCGATCTCTAGGGATCAAGCTTGGAAATCTACCTCCTCTCAAGAACTCCTTTCCCTCTTCTAGAGTTTCTCTCTCCTTTTCAAAAACAAGGATATAGAAATGATAGGTTTTCTCTCTCTATCGGCTGACTTAACACTCAGCTCGGACACGTGGCAGCGGCTGGTTAGCTCTCCTCAAAAAGGTGATAGATTGACAAGACAAGACTATGACAAAGTGTATCTAACAAGCTACTCGGTATGGCACTCCGGCAAGTGGTGACATCGGCTAAGAACAAAGCTTTAGCAACTAAGGTGACAATGACCTCTGCTAGGAAGGACAACACTTGACTAAACTGTGCCACACGTTGGCCTAGATGTGCCACACCTCGGTCTAGGTCATACCACTCCAGGACAAGGTCACTTAAGTTCAAAGGTAACATCTCGGCCTAGATAATACACATCTCGGCCTTGGTGATGAACACCTCGGCCTAGATAATGACATCTCGGCCAATATGTCAAGGCAAAGGTGGAGGTCAAACAAAGTGGTTCCAAGACAATTCTAGACTGAAGATGATCTCGGCTTGGAATGGTCTAGGCGTAACATAACCTAGGCTTGGCATAACCTAGGCTTAACATAACTTAGGCTTGAGACACCAAGGAAGGAAACAAGCAGGCACACAACACTTAGGTAATTCACATAACCACAAAACAAGGTATGGACCTTACTTAGGCAAAACAAGTCTCAATCATGCAAATGCAAGCTTAACGAGTTATAATCATACCAATGTTCATGAACATGACTAAGACATAAATGTGGGTTGTTACAGCAACAGCTAGTGTAGTGTTGAGGGAACAGCCCCCATTGAATGCAGCCATAGCCTTCCCAGGATAACATTGGAAGGGGAGGGGGTGTTAATTATTTTGAACTCCGTGTTTACCTTATTGGTGCCAGCCTGCACCTCTAAATTTATTGCTCCCAGTGGTCACCTTGGTATTCCGTTGAACCCAACTATTGGACTATTGAACTGCTCCAAATCACCTTGGTGAAGGCCAAGCTCCTTATAACATCTGACATACATGATGTCACAAGAGCTGCCCTGGTCAATTAGGACGCACTTTACCTGGCACTCTCCAATCTTGAAAGATATTACCAGGGCATCGTTATGTGGATGCTGCATCATGTCTAGATCATCTTCAATAAAGGACAACATTGGTCCCTGGTGCTCGTCTGCCCTAGGTCTTTTCTGCCGAACCTGATACACATGTTGTAAGTGTTTTACATTCTGAGTCTCCCCACGTATTTCGTTCTTATTGACCTTCGAGTGAATCACATTGATCACTCGAGGTTCGCCTGACTGCGGTTGTGGTGCTGGCGGGGGTGGTGCTGCTAGTGCCTAAGGTAGTCTCGCTTGTTCCTCTCTTGTCCTGGCCTCATCTACTAGGTCCCTTAAATGACCTTGTCTTACCAGGTCTTCCAGTTATGCTTTTAGGGCTCTGTACCCCTGAGTCAGATACCCATCCTCATTATGGTAGGCGCAGCGCTTCCCCAGACTTCTTCCCATAAATTCGCCAGGAATTTTCTCCGGTGCTCTGTAATAGGACTAATTCCAAATTCTTTCCAAGACTTTGTAAACCGGAATTTGGAATACAGTAGTGACTGCATGTGCATCCCTCGGTCCTGTCTCTTGCTTGTTATATCTAATGTTACCTCGGCCTCGCTTCGGCGAGCCGTTTCTCTTCTCTTGTTTCGACGTCTCTGTCCCTGGTGTGTCATCCTCGGCTCTTGCATACTTTTCTATCCTAGCCATAAGTTCCTCCATACTTTTTGACAGTGTCTTTGCCAGTGATTTTCGAAACAGACAATCATCGTTCAGGGCATTCTTAAAAGACACGACTACCACTTCTTGGTTGCATCTTGGTATTCGGTTAAACACTTCATAATACCTTTTGTCATAGGCCCTAAAGCTTTCATCCTCGCCAATTCTCAGAGCCATCAGGGAGTCCACCCTGAATAGCTGTAGTTTGTTTGTCATAAACCTGGCCACGAACATCTCGCCCAGGCCTGCCCAGATTTTCACAGTTCTTTTCGCCAACTTGTGAAACCAATCTGATGCGATTTCCCTAAAGGATGAGGGGAACACCTTGTAAAACAACGGCTCGTTCCCAATGTACAATGCCATTGAGTTCAGGTACAAGCTATAGCGATCCCGATTTTCCTTCATTGTTTAATTGTATTCCGGACTCAGTTCCGTGGATGTGTTGCTGTCTTATTCCCGTTTCCTTCCTTTACTCTTTGTATATGAGTCTTGGGTCATGTTGCGCAGGTTTGAAATAGGTTGGTTATGTTTGGAAACCAAGGGTTGATGTCCAGATTTTGGGCTTCACACTCAAGCGGGGCTTTTGACGCTCGAGCGGACCTATTTGTATATCAGTCTGAAAAATAGTTTTTGGATCACTTTTTCGGGCCAATCTCTCTCTCTAACTTTTCAAAGCTTATGCATGATTATACTAGATTCATCTCATTAAGTAAGATACATGTACATCAATTAGAAGGTGACTAATTATTGATGAATGCACCTATATATACAATGTATAAAAGACTAATGATAATACATTGAATGTGATGGATTCATTATGAATGAATCTTGGAGATGCATTATGTATCTATTATGAATATGTAAGATACATTAATCTATCTAATGAATTCATTAATATAGAAGATGCATTATGTATCATGAATGTATGAGATACACTAATCTATTTAATGGAGTTCATTGAATGAATAACTTGAGAGCTTCTCTCTCTCTCTCTACATATTAACTTCTCTATAAAATCCATCTAGCTCTAGTGTGTTTCTAGCCTAGTTCCTTTGTAAGAAAGGTGGAGTTTGGCGTGGCCTTCGTTTTGATCCGAGAAAGGTTGGGTTTGGAGCACTTTCGAGTTTCTCTCTTCTTCTCCTTGGGTTCTCCATTTGAGGTAGGGATTTCCTTGCTCTTTTTCAATGCCTCATTTATATATAGACATGTGGTAGTTTTGTATTGCATGAAAATCATGTCCATGTTGGATTTGTTTGAAAATCATGAAGGGGAAACCTTGGGTTGGTTGTTTGAGAATAAATTTGTTATCATTGATTGTTATTTGGGGTATTTGGGAGGTAATCTAGCATGATATTGTTGAAAGAAGAGAAAGCCCTAAATTATATTTTGATTTGGTAAATTAAAGAGGGAGGATGATTGAACAATATTTGTAAATCACTATTGTTAATATGAGTTGTGTAAAAGTATTGATGACTAACGGATTAACTATGGCATTGGGGTTATTTTGAAATGAACGTATTGAACTAAGATGGGTTATGGCTTTATTATCCATGAAATTGGTTTTATGAAATGAAAAGAATGGATTTGGTTTTGTGAAATGAGAAAAGTGTTTTGGGAATAAGTGGTGGAACATGTCTACTTGGGAAATTATGAGGGTTGATCTTGAAAATGAGAAGTGAAATGTTAACTCTATGTGAGTCTCGGAAAATGAATATGAGTATTGAACTATTGTATCACGAGTGTTGAATACACACATTTGGGGGTTTTATCTTTAACTATCGCACCAGTGTGGTTGTTGGGCTTAAGATTGCTTGAGAGTTGAGTTTCTTTTAATAGGTGAACTGAATACATGTATCTAGAGGTTTTGTCCTTGGTCATCAGTGGAGGATGACATTGTTGTGTTGAATTATTGTGTATGTATTACACTTATTGGTTGCGCTTTGTTATATTGAGATAGTTGGTGTTATATACTGCGCTTAGAATGAGGGGTACCAGTGCCTTCTAGCTAGCGCTTGAAGAACTTGGACTAGGTACCATTACCTTCCAACCTGTATCTGGAGAATGTGGACTAGGTACCATTACCTTCCAGCCTGTGTCTGGAGAATGTGGACTAGGTACCATTATCTTTCAGCTTGTGTCTGGAGAATTTGGCTAGTCATTTGTTGTATGGTGTATCCTTAACTTATCGTGCTTATGGCAAGTAGAGTAGAGCTTTTATCATCACTGTCTCAGTGTATCTGAGTATGTTATAGGTTACGATGGTTACAGTTTTGAAAAGGCCGAGTTGCCTCAATTGTTGATTCTATACATGTTGATGATTTATTATTCCCCTTTTTACTAAAGGTATGCATGGATAGATATGAATATGTTGGAAACAAACCTAAATGCTATTTTAAGATTTTGGA
Source organism: Camellia sinensis (assembly GCF_055761805.1). Taxonomy (NCBI): domain Eukaryota; kingdom Viridiplantae; phylum Streptophyta; class Magnoliopsida; order Ericales; family Theaceae; genus Camellia; species Camellia sinensis. Next base: position 23,316,290 of record NC_138964.1, on the reverse strand, counting down.
AAGTGTGAAGGAAGTTAGGTTTTTGTGAACATGTTTAGAAAGGGAAAACGTGTTGTAAATACGAAAAATGGGAGGAAAGTAATGGGCTTGGCGAAATTGTTTTCTAGAACTGTTATTGTCATGAAAGTTTGTGGAAAAAGGGGTAATGAAAAGGAAAGAAAAGTGAACCGTTTATAGAGTTGAATGAAATGACTGTTTTCGAGAAAATGTCATACTTATGTATATTTTGTATAAACTGCCACATTACTATTCTAATATGAGATTGAGCATTCATGATCATAGCTATCTGTAAGTTATTATTGTTGAGGACCATATTGAGATCCCTACTGGACTATATGTTCATCCCACGTTGTTGAATCTTTTTCAGGTGATAATCAGGATGTACTACAAGATTTTGGATATTAATATTTGTTGGCCACGGGGCCTCTTTTGTGTTGGCGGAATGCCATTTATGAAAAAGGGTTATACCCTTCTTCTTGACTCGTTAATGATGTAAACCCAAGGGCAATTTATTTCATATGCTCATGTAGTATTCAATTTGCATACGAATGAGAGAATGGATATTCATTTCTACTAGTCAAACATTTGAGTTTATTTCCGCATGTGATCTCTGAACTTGAATTAAAGTAATGAATTTCGTAATGATTTCGAGTAATAAAAAAAATGAGGCATAACACAAGCCGACATGAAAGTTAGAGTTAGACTTACCGTCGTATATCTAGAATCTCGGCATGTGGAACCTTTTCGGAGCCTCGAATTTATCCAATTCTACCGAAAACGGCGTTCTCGATTTCACCGGGGAGGTTACCTCGGCATCATGCCGCTTCCTCTAGAGGTAGTCCCTCAAATCTTCCTTGGTCCGTCCAGGAGCCCGGCTGTTAACGAATTTTAGCCTCTTTGGTGCGCTACTCCCGGTGTCGTTATGAATCGTCTTGGACCTCCTTCCATTGGTCATATCAAAACAAAGCTCCTTCCCTTGAGCATGTCGATATTCTTTGGTGTAGGCTTCTTTGGTGCGATGTGTCTTCCGAGACTCTCCCTTCATCGACTCTCCTCGACCAACCTCCCGGGAAGGCCAGTGAGACTGTTCCTTGGTCTTGTCGTGCTGAGGGACTGCAGGAACTGCTTTCTGCCCCCCTTTCTGGGCATCTTTCTTGGCTGCTGGAATCGGCGTATCTTGTAACGGAAACAGTGGCTACATGACGTTGCTCTGCATCATGAAATTGACGACCGATTGCAGGTCTGCCAATTTGTTCGTCATTCTCTTCATCTCGCCATCCCTCCGCAGGCATCTATCTTTTCATACCTGAAGGTCATCCTCATTATAATACCCACGTTGATCTGCCTTTTTTGATACATCTCCCTCCTGGCCGACACCTTTCTCTCCGGGATTCTTATCCCGAGTTTCTTCGTTGCAGTTATCCTTCTCCTCGTTAGGGTCAATGTGTTTACCACTTCCAGTAGGGATGTCGTCCTCGATCTTCTCTTTCTGTCCGTCGTTAGCCATCTATTTTCCTTTCTTTCCCACAGACGGCGCCAAATTATGTGTGTTGATTTCTGACCACACTGCCAAACAGCTACTCAGTTGGAAAACACTAGCAGAATAGATTGCGCCCGAACAACCTGTCACAGAAAGATAAGACTCAGACGGTGGTTCATCTACCCAGGCTCACTCCGACGATCAAATCAGTACTCAGTTATCTCTCAAAGATAGTAAACAGTGTTTAACTCACTAAGCCAGAATACCAAAAAGCATCTCAAATAAAGCATACCTTAGACTCATGAGGGTGCCTTGCTTTTATAGCCAGCACTGACCTGATCCTCGTACAAACCTGGTTTCAATGGACTCTGACTCAATGCATATCCTGGACTCTCAAATAGATAAAGATAAACTCCTTAAGAGTTGTATCCTTATCCGGACTGAGGTCGTCCCCCCATTCTTGGACTCTTGACCTTTATCCGTTCACCTTGGATTCCGATATCTCCGTAGATAACCTCAGCCTAGCTGAGATCACCTCGGCGCCATGACCAAGATACGTGGCACCTCAGCTGACACTTCGGTGCCACCTTGACCACGTGTTGTCATTTCCAAAAATATGCCCCCACAGTAAGTTTTCATGATGAATGAAAATTTATATGACTAGTTTTATGGAAATGGTATGGACACTGAAAATGTGCCACAAAAAGGCACAAAACTTGAGATAATTAGCTCTAATTGACATATTTTTATGTGTGAACTGTTTATATGATTTTATATATTTATATGTATATATACTATATGGAATATTCTGGCACCCTTATTGACTGAGGCATTTAATTGTTATCTTTCAACATTTGAAAAAATAGTTCATGATTTATTTTGATTTCATGTTATATTTATGCTCTTAAGGTTGTTTTAAGTGTTTGTTACTTTGATCTGTTGATGACAGTGTCGTATTGGGATTTAGTAACTTGCTATTGAGATGTAAGCTGCTTTTGAATTATGTAATACTTTTTGCTTCTACAGTTCTATGTGATCTTCATTTTTTCCCCTGTTGACAATGGTAGCATGTTATCACCCTTTGCTTGCTTCAGTGATGATAACTTATCAGCGATTAATAGATTCAAATGCAGCTTCTTAAATTGTGATCTATGTTTTACATCCTAATAAGTCTTATTTTTCCCTCGAAATTTTCATTGCGTCTGTCTATTAACACATGAATCAACCTTCTCAACATAATATTAATGAGACTTGATGGAAATTTTATGGGAAAAGGAGTTATTTGGTATTTTCGGAATAAAAAACTTTATTATTGATTATTTTGAGCTTCATCTTTGATTCATTTTGTAAGCAGAAGCAGAATTTCGATTTTGTTATGTTAGTAATTTTGTTTAGAACTGAAGTTGCTCATGAAGTTTTGTTTAGTTGAGGTGGTAAATTTTTTTAGTAATTTTCAACCATGGTAACATTGATTCCTAGATTTAGCAAGCGCCCTAATGCTGACCATGCTCACATTGGTCAAGTTTTTTAGGGCAGCAAGAATTGAAGCAATACATGTAGCTAGCTGTACATTTTCACAGCAATGGCTTTGAGACACCATACAAAGCAACAAAATTAAATGATTATGATGTCTGGACAATGTAGCAGTGATATATAGGTGATTTACCTACCATCTATATAGGATTCTCTGTAAAATAAAGTTCTAGATTGTCTAGCTTTGCATGGCTTGATATTGTAAGTTTTTTTTTTTTTTTTTTTGGTATTGTGTATTTAGCTGTTGACCATTTCATTCAAATCATTTTATGTCCCTGCTTAAACTCTGCTTTTTAAACTCTGTGCATGGTTTTTGTTGCATTAATAACTAATATACTGCTTACCTTTGCCTCTATATTTCTCTGAGGGATACAGAGCTTTCAATGGCGGGAGGATCAGATGATTACGCGCAGTATGAACTCAATGACTGGGTGCAGAGAAGATCAATTTAACATCCAGAGTGGTTCGAGTCCAAGTCAATAACAAAGCAAGGAGAACAGTCAACTGTGCAACAAATGACTTGAAGGGCAAAGCATGAGGACAAGACGACTGGTAGCTATGAACGCTTTACTGCGAAGGAGTCAATGTCAAGCGCGCACCAGGTTGTGGAGAGATCTGAGCGAGTTGGTTTCAAGAATGTGCAGCAGAAGAGTGCGACCCTGAAGATTGGTGACAAGAGTGGCTATGATGGTGTTTGGGAAGTGGGATTTTATGTAGGTTTTTTTAGTTATAGGTTTTTATTGGATAAAAAATTTTTGGTGTTTGGGAAGATAGCTGGGTTTTTATGTGGTTGGATGTGATGTTTGTGAGAGAAAAAGTGAAATGATTATGGGATTGGATGTGATATTTTGTTTGGATGTGTTTTTTTTGGTTTTGTAAAAAGTTTGTCTTTTAGTGGAAAAAATGAGAAAAAAATTTGGAACCTAGGTTCCCAAACACCACTTATACCGAGTACTACAGCGAGCAGAAAGTTCAGAGGGTCAACTATGACAAGAACAGCTACAACAGCGGCAACACTAGCCGATCAAAAAACAAGTATTAGTTCCTGGTTCCTGCACTGTTCTCTGTTTTCACAGTGACAGCGGTATTTGGATTTGCTGACTCTTCTATCTTCACTATGATGTTTGGATTTGCTGTCTTTTTTCTAGGAACTTTAAGTTTGGTTCGTTATTTTTGTTACCACTGTTTGCTTGGTAAAATACTTAATGGTCTGGATGACTATATATATATATATAAGCTTCAAATGCTAATCACAAGTTCTTCATTGTGGTACATTCTGCTTGATGTGGTTGCTGTTCATTACTGTGATTCCGTTTACATTTGGAGTTTGGGTCCTTAACTGGTACAAACTTTTGTTTGATGGAGATATACTAATTGGTATATAGAAAGGATATCGTTGGGGCTTTTAATACATATGCTGTTGCAACGCTGATGAAACTAGGAACTTGGTTCAACTTGTTGTGTATATTATCATTCTTCTTGTTATTTTAGAATCTCTCTGCATGAGATAATGGGGTAGTCAAAATGGTAAGGCCATTTTACAATATGGGAGGTCTGGGTTTTGAGATTCGTCCCTCTTCCCTAGATTTGATTAGATTATACACGTTTTTTTTTTTTGGTTGAGCAGCGAACAAAAAAGAAAGATTTTATTAATATAGAAAAAATTACATGGGTTTGGGAAAGATGCATCAAGTCAAACTAAGGCCTAGTTTGTGAATATTAAATAAGTGCACTTTTTAACTTTTTATGAAATATGAGTTAGGTTTAGATTGGGTTTGAAGTGATGTGTTAGAGAGGTGATGTGATTTAAATATGATGATGTGACTTAAATAGGATAGTGACTTTTTGACTTTTTATTTTTTTTCAATCATGCCAAACTTGACCTAAATACCCCAATTAGGTTGGCACTCAAAGCTAGACGAATCATATGCAACCCCCAACCCCCAAACATATTATACACTTGTGTTATTAATACTATAACTTTCTCAACATTAAAAAAAAAAAAAAAAAAAAAAAAAAAAAAAAAAAAAAAAACCAATTAAGCACCGTGTAGAGATTTTTTTTTTTTTTTTTTTTTTTCATCAGTAATTGTGAATTTTTTTTCTTTCTTTCTTGTTTCTTGGGAGATTTCTATTGACATCAATTTGGAGTGTTTGGGCATGGAAATTGGGAATGCTGTTGTGCTTAACGCACAGCAATTACTGCTGCACACTTCAACCATTCCGTAACATAGCAGTTTTGGATAAACAATTCTATTGCCTAAGGTAAAGAGATGAATGGTCCCTTTCTTATCTTTTTTAATTGTCATTTGCCTAAGAGGTTTAGGTCTTGTCCAATTTCATCTAGTTAAATAAAGAATGAAGATTGACCAATAAGTCTTATATTTTAGACTAATAATCCATATAGTCGCACATTTTCTCTTGTAATCCATTTAGTCCTTTTAGATATGCAATGATTCATTTGTTCGCCATATTGGAGTGTCACATTTGTAAAATTACACTAAAAAGTTTTTTAGTGTCACATCATACCCGTCACGTTAGAATGTCACATTTGAAAAAAAAAAAATACATTAAAGAGTTTTTAATTTTTTTAGAGTGTCACATCTACGTTAGAGTGTCACATGTCTTGTTTGGAAAAAGTATACTAAAAGTAAGCTAAAAAAAGTACATTTGGCTATTTGGAAGGAGTTTTTAATTTTTTTTAGAGTGTCACATCATACCCACCACGTTGTCACATTTTAGAAAAATATACTAAGAAATTTTTATTTTTTTTGAAGTGTTACATCATACCCATTACGTTGTCGCATTAGGGGAAAAATATACTAAAGAGCTTTTTTTTTTTTTTTTGAGTAAAAGTTTTGAAGTGTCACATCATACTCGTCACATTATTACATTTAAAAAAGTACATTAAAGAATTTTTAATTTTTTTGGAGTGTCACATACCTGCTACATTGAAATATCACATCATACCTGTCACATTAATAAAAAGGCATAGTTGTCCACCAAAATACTACTAAAATAAAAAATAGAACCACACAGAAAGAAATTCTATACTAATAGAATTTAACAGATCAATAGAAAAAATTTAGAATTAATTGGAGTACTTGTTTTTTATATGAGATTTATTGGTAAATATCACAATAAATAAATTATGATCAATATAATATTTTGAAGTAATTATAAATAAAAAAAAATCGTAAGGTTTAACCCTTATAACAAAATATAATTTTAAATTTTAATTTTGTCAATTTAAACACTCATTTTTTTTGTTTTATTTTCAATCTAAATTATTTGTCTATTTTCATTAAATAAAACTAACAGAAAAATAAGATTTTATTTATTAAATGAATAAAAAATGTAATTAGACATTTTATGTACACCAAATGGCTAAAATACTATTTTTTTTTTTTTTTGATCATATGGTTTAGATTAAAAATAAATCAAAATATTAGAGTTAAAACTGAAAAAAAATTAAAAAATCAGGGTTAATTTTGTTACAAGAGTCAAACTCTATAAATTTGTTTTTTTTGTGTGTGTATGTAATTACCCCTAATATTTTTGCTTCTTATTTCAAATAATCTAATCTTTTTGTTTTTATTTTTTATTTTTGAATCAATCTAATAATGAAAAAAAAAATATTAGAAAATAAGGTTGAGATTTTTAAATTTATAAATGGAATTTTGTTAAAAGGAAAATGTTTGGTAGCTCGAAAATAGTTGGCTCGAATTGGCTCGAAACCCATAACGACGTCGTTTTGGATTCTCTTTACCGGTAAGATATATGAAAATTCTCTTATACCAGTAAGATAATTTTCAATAAATGTCTCTCTCGTAAAATGAAACTACCGTTCCAAAACGATGTCATTTTAATTTCGAACCAAATTCGAGCTCGAAAATTTCGAGCTACGTAACATAATCGTTGTTAAAATTAATAATTTTTATAAATAATTTCATCCATAGTTTCAAAAAGTAAATGTTAACCACTGCCAAATGAAATATTGGTATGCATGTAAAAAATTTATTGAAATATGTAAAAATATATACAATTATATAGAAGTGAGAATATATGAAATTTATATAATACTTTTTATTCAACTAAATAAATTTATATAAAAAATAAAAAAGTTAAATTTATATAACATAAAATATTATATTGATCATAATTGCTTTTTATTTAACTAGATGAAATTGCATGAGAAGTGACAATTAAAAAGAAAAAAGAAAAGGACCATTCATGTCTTTATCGATTCGCGCCAGACGCCAGAGCCTCCTCTTCAGATGAGCTCCCTAGCTCTTCAGGTCTCTCTCTGTGTCTGTGTGTGTCTGTATGTTTGTTTGTGTTCCTTTTTTATTCGTTGGCTTCTATGTAATGTTCATTGGGGATTTTAGTTAAAGATCAGTTCAATTTTAGGTTTCTGTATAGAATTCTCTTCATTGTTGTTTTAAAACTTTAATTTGTCTTTTACACTATTCAATGTCTGGTATTTGGTTTAGGGAAAATAGATGAAATTGCAAGAGATTTGCTTTGGCGAAAATGTCAAAGGCGGAGGGGAGAGAAGAGCCGCCATGGGAGGAGGATCTGTGGTTGTTGTTATCTTCGTCGTCTGAAGAGTTGTGGAGATGGAGATGAAACTGATCTGATTGAAGCAGATCTGGATCTGTTGTCATCTAGATCTGATTAGTTCCAAATCAAATATATATATATATTTTTTTATTCTTGATTGTTGTTGTTGTTATGAAATAGATAAATTGTTTTTTTTTTTTTTTTTTTTTTTTTTTTTTTTTTTTTTTTGTCTTGAACAGAGGAGGAAGGAGGAGGGGAGAGAGAGAGAGAGAGAGGGTTTTTTTGCAGAAGAATTTTTTTTTTCCTTGTTTATTTTGCAGATCTGTTCAAAAAATTGAACAGATAAATTGAAAATATATATTTTTTTACTTTTTTTGCAGATCTGTTCAAAAAATTGAACAGATAAATTAAAGATATGTAGTTTTTGGACAACTCTTCGGACGACGAAGACAACAACAACCACAGATCCTCCTCCCATGGCAGCTCTTCAACAGATAAGAACAAAGAGACCTCCAAAATTTGAACAGATATAGAAAAAAAATTCAACAAATAAAGGAAAAAAATTCAACAGATAAATATAAATTTGAATAGATACTCAAAAGAATTTGAAAAAATAGAAAATAGTTTGAACACATAGATATAAATTTGAATAGATAGTCAAAAAAAGTCAATAGATAAATTAAAAGGTAAAATTGAAAATAAAATGTCTTTCAAAACAAACAAAATGAATCAAACTATTTTACAAATGGTGGGCCTTTCATTAATAAAAAATATCCATTAGACCTAATACTTTATATATTTCTTAGCTTTTTCAACAATATTCTCTTTTTGTAATGACTTTTTGATTAAAATCTTATGTTCCCAAAGGAGTTAAGATATGTTTATTAGGTTTAGATTTTGGTTAGATGTATATGCGTTTCTAATGTTGTTCAGATTATGAATTTGGCTAAGAATTTAAAAAGAAAAACAGAAAGGTGAAGGAAATGTAGAGAAATATAACTTATATTTCATTCATATTTTTGTATCATTTTTGACTTTATAGTCCAAACACAATCTAAATGTATTAAAATAAGAAAATTGCATCCTTGTTCAGCATTGTGTTTAGTATACTTTTCACAGAATGTTTTGCCTACTTTCAATTCGGATGCCGTATAAACAAAGGTTTGCAGTTTGTAATAAACTAACAAATGAGGCCAAAATAGTTTCAAACAAAGTTATTTTGGAGCACTACAAAATGCATTATTGGAGGGAAATTGTCACGACCCAAACCCGGCCCTATGGGTTTAGCACCGTAACCGGCCAGTAATCCGAGATTACCGAAGGCCTGCAGAACAGTAGTATAGGAAAACAGAGTACAGGACCTGGCGGAAGCCAAAACAGTAAATAAATAATGTCCATTGAGCTGTGACAGTCTGTATGCCAAAAAGATTTTTTTCAAGCATTCACACAAAATTTACAGTCACACAGTACAGGGACCAAATTCCTTGATAACAGTACAGTTAGTAGCTGACAGTCTATACAGTAAACCAAACAGTACGGGGACAGACGGGGGAAAAACAAGACACCCCAAAGCCATAGCATGGCAATTCGGAACCTCGCAGTGAGGCACAAAGGCTGGCTTGACAAAACTAGAGTCTAACCCGCGCTCCTAGCTCCGATCTGGTGGCTGAGCACCTATATATATATATAAACAGTGAGCTAAAGCCCAGTGAATAACATAATGTGTAAAGGGGTTAAGAATGAAATGTCCTTACAGTATTGAAATCAGTTCATTAACAATACTTCAGTCTTTCAGTCAGAACAGTTAATCAATCATATGTGGTACATCCATTAGCATAGCAGTAAACAGTAGGTCTTAAAGACCGAACAGTATTGATGGCCATCAATCAGTAAACAGTAGTGGTTCCACGAGGGAACCGACAGAGATCTCTGTAACAGTAACAGTCAGTAACAGTAGTTGCTAAGGATGCCACAATACAGTTCAGAATAGAGGACATACATTCATTCAATTAACAGTAACAGTTCAGAAAGCAGTACAGTTCAATTGTTTAGAAAATAATCATTTTGAACATATCTTTACACAGTTGTTACTCACAGAGTTTGGGCTACAGTATGCTAGAGCGCGCCTCCCCAGTCGCCAACCCTACACAGTTAACAGATTGAACACACACTAAGCTACACAGTTGGGAGATAACATAATTTAACCCCTAATGCCTCGGTGTGTTCTACATCTATCCTCAACAAGATGTCTAAAACTAGGCCTAAGAATGCCTAGAATGGAATGAGGATGCAAAGATGTGATCAGAAGACTGTTTCAAGATTTGCAGAAAAACAGAGTCCCGCTCGAGCTCAGGTTTCCTCGCTCTAGCGGTTATGCAACAAAGGTACACGCTCGAGCGTCAACTTTCCCGCTCGAGCGTACTGTAAAAGTACTGGATGGGTGAAATCTCCGCTCGACGCCCGCTCGAGCTTGAGACATGACTCCGCTCGAGCATCCAATCCTCCGCTCGAGCGGACTGTAAAACAGTGCAGAGATACTGGATGCTCGGATTCCACGCTCGAGCGGCGCTTCCCCCGCTCGAGCGGAAGTGCAGAATCTGGGAATTCCAGATTGCACCTCCAAGCTCAAACTTACATTCAAATGCATCAAAACCAATCCTCTTGGGCCCATTTTCTGGAAAATATTTATAAACACATAGAATATCCTAGTTCAAAGCTCAATTTTGAGAAATCAAGGCCCAAGGGTGTTTAATTCAAACTCAATTTCAAACCAATTTCATGAACAATATGAACACGCAAACATGCATGAATTCAAATCATTTGGAAGTTCCAATCTGATGCTCTAAGGAGCCAATTGATCCAAAAACAAGTTGAAAACATGGACCATTACAAAATTATGAACATGCATGTTCCATTTCACCATGGATTCAACTCAAACTCATCAATTCAAACATGCATACATGAAATGAGCTCTATATCAACATGTATGAACTAAAACAAGGCTTATCTCTACAATTAAACATGGACCATGCAAGAATCAACTTAAAGACAAACCAAAAGGATGAAATTCATACCTAGGTTCCTTAATTACTAGTCTTGAGGTTCAATCTAGCAAGAACTCCTTTCAATTCCTCCAATTCCAACCAATTCTAAAGATGACTCAAGTTGAATCACTCTTTTCCTCTTACTCTCTCTCTCTAGTCGGCAATGACAAGGGAAATGGCTGATGAAGTTATGTTGTTCAAGTGCAAGTGCAATGAGCTCAAAGGTGTATAGGTAGTGGGCACTTAAGGCTAGTTTGGTAAATAAGGCCAACCTATGCAATTAGCTCATTTTAATCTAATTTAATCATACCTAATCAATTTTCAGATAATTATACCATAAAATCACATTAATTATGACGATCATAAAACATTAATCAATTCCGGATTCGGCCGCCGATAAGGCCTTCAATTAGCAGTTTAAACACTAAAATACGAACAGATCAAATAAACAATCAACAGATAGAATGCAATTCAAACGTACATACTCAGTCAATTCAGTTCCAGTTTTCAGTCAGTCAGTTCAGTATTTTTAATCAGTTCAATTATCAGTCATAATCAATTCAGTTTAACGGTAATCGATGGCTATCGGTAATCAATCAGTCATTAATCGGTAAACAGTATGAGGGTTGTTACAGAAATAGTTGGGCATGGTGGCTTATTTTGGAACCTAATTCAGTGTTCCAAATAGTTCACCTTTCAGGATCTACTGAGTAAATTATTTATGTGCAAAATTAAGATGATCGGATAACGATAATTATAGGCTACATATGTTTACATCATATTTGTTTTTGTTAGATTTTTGTAATTGACAATCCCCGTTGAACAAAACTTCATTCAGTTGTATTTTTAGTCACTCTGTTGTATCTGTGAGTTATGAGAGTTTAGATGCAAATCCAACCCGAGTTGTACTTGTGTAGAGGAGTTTATGCTGGTATTTTGTATCTTGACTTAAGCATTCCTTATTTGCCACTTCGCTAATTAAGCAAGGGGATCGATGTAAATTGTTTCGTACCTTGTACTATGCTCTTTTATTAACAAATTTTTTTTTTTGCCAATCAAAAAAAAAAAAAAGCACGGGAATCGAGCTAGTCGGTCAGCTTGAAGGGGTCTTAGGGGACAGTGCTCGAGCGGGTGGCCTACTTATGAGCACCATCTTTAGTCACATCGCTTGAGTGGTAAAGTAAGAGGTCTTCGCAATCTTTGGGCCTCTGTTTAGTATAAATTGCGCCATTTGCTATTTATAAGATTAAACATATCTAGATTCTCAAAAAGGAGTAAAAAATAAAATGTTCTATATATTAGAGGATGTTTATATATGAGTTTCCTTGATGTATAAAAGGTGATCGATTGATCAACAAACTACATAGTGACAAACATCAAGGGATGGTTTTGTTCTTTCATTCACAAAAATATAAAGGTGTTCATCAGTGGATTCCGAAAAACTTAGGCCTGAAGCTTTTGTGGATTTCGGAGTGGCTCATCATCATGGATTCGATATCGGCATTGTGGATTTAACATTGAGCAAAATAATTCTGAGGTGAAGACGGTGGTAGAAGAGGCACATCGGGTTCGATTTAATTCGGGTGTAGATTTGCTAGGTAATTGAGGGTTTATGAAGCACAAATATGAGATATGGCGATACAAAGATACAGATATGGTGATATGCCAAAATTTGAAAAAGTAGGATACAGTACAACAGGAATATGTTCGTAAAAAAAATAATAAATTATTTTTTTTATAATTTTAATAATGTAATATGCATGAAAATAAAACCTAAAGCAAATTAATAAATAAAGAGAAAGATTCCTATTAAGTTAAGAGTTTTCAAATATTCATAAAACATCCAAAATTAAAAGTAAAAGCAAATGCAAATGCAAATTAAATATCTTCTTTACATGTCAACATCAAAAAAATAATGAGAGCAGAGAGAAAAACCGTGAGAGAGTAAGAGAGACAGTGGTGGAAGAGGCTCATCGTCATGGATTTGACATCCGTGTTGTGGATTTAACATTGGGCAAAGCAATTCTAAGGTGAAGACGGTAGTGGAAGAGGCACATCGGGTTCAATTCAATTCAGGCGTAGATTTGCTAGGTAATTGAGGGTCTAGGAGGCACAAATATGAGATACGGCGATACAAAGATACAGATATGGTGACATGCCAAAATTTGAAAAAGTAGGATACAGCACAGCAGGAATATGTTCGTAAAAAAAAATAATAAATTATTTTTTTATAATTTTAATAATGTAATATGCATGAAAATAAAATCTAAAGCAAATTAATAAATAAAGAGAAAAATTCCTATTAAGTTAAGAGTTTTCAAATATTTATAAAACATCCAATATTAAAAGTAAAAGCAAATGCAAATGAAATATCATCTTTACATGTCAACATCAAAAAAATAATGAGAGCAGAGACAAGAATCGTGAGAGAGTAAGAGAGACAGTGAGGTTTTGATCCCCATTATTAGCTTTTAGTGATCGCTATACTATGAGGGTTGCTCTACCGACCAGCCCAGATACCCTGTGTGCTGTGTCTGGATTAGCGGATTTCATATGCCATTACCGTATTAGTTTTATTATCTTTGTCTCATCGCACAATTGTGTAAATGGATATACAAGTTAGACAAACAACAAGTGGAATCGAATTGAAGGAGCTAGTCCTGGTATTCCTCTTTCTTACAATACATTACTAGAGCAATCAAGTAGATGAGCTGAACCCACGTGGTTTGCTCGGTGAGAAGAGTGAGAGAGATAATAAGAATAAATCAATTTGATAAATTATATTACTTTAACTCTCACTATATTCCTCTTATCAAAGAACTAAACAAAATATTAGAAGTAATATGTGACTTTGAGTATTCGATACTTCTAAGAAGTATCCAATATGTATCCGCGAGTATCCAAGAAGTATCGGTATGAGACAAGTATCTGATACGGATACGTCTTCATTTTTGAAGTATCCGTACTTCATAGTTGAGGTTCTCGTGTGTAATTCTTTTTTGTCTTATTAGTAGATTGTTTTGTTGCTTTGACCTGTAATTTTTTTTTTAATCACAATTAAGGAGTTCAATTATGATTTTTTTTTTTTTATGTTAAATCGTTGTGCCAATTTGTTATTAATTGTTTGATTGGAATTGTTGTGCATTGTTTAAAATTGAATTATAATCACAAATCACAATCTCGGAAGTTTTAGAATTTTCAAATTTAAAAAAATAAACAACAAATATAATTTTTAGAATAGATAATTCAATATTTTTTTACTACAAAGGCAATCTAATAAGTGGTTACTGATATGTTGCCATCTTAATTTTTTATTTAAATATTTTATTAACTTGTCTGCAAGAGTAAATAATTTGGAATACCCTCTGTTTTGGCTCTATGTCGTAAAAAACCTTCTCCCTAGACATATATAGAAGGACAGTTATATCTCGTGAGTCACAAATCACAAAAGGTTGAAGTGCTGATTGAATTACTTTATTGAGAATTTGATGATTTAGAACAAATATAGAACATAAGAGCATCTTTATCAGCTTACTTAAATTTTATTTGAAACTATTATTAAAAAGTTCATTTCTTATTTTAGGAAACACTTTTTAATCTACCTTCTCCAACAAACTCCATATTCTTTTTCTATTCTATTAAAATAATCCTTTTAATTATTTTTAAATTTAATATATTTTAATAATAAAATAATTAAACAATATAAAAGAAAGTAAAAAATGAGGTCAAAGGCATTGCAGGCTCAAAGGCAAGGGCCGGACGTTTGGGTGGACGGCCGGTTAGGTCATTTTTTAGTATTTTTTTTCTTCAGTTACAGGACACTCATGGCTATCCGGGGGGATGTCCGAGGGGACGTTCGGGGGGACATCGAGGAGACTTCTCCTTCACACCTAAAACGAAATAAAATAAAAATTTATCAGATATAAGGGAGCTACAGTGACTCCCTACAAATATGGAGTCACTGTAGCAATTCTAAATTTAAGGAATGATATAAGGGATCTATTGGGGAAGAATTTGTGAAGAATTAACCACTTATAATAACAAAAAGTTATTATAAGGGGAACTGATAGGGATGCTCTAAGAAGAGTAAAGGTGGACTGATAATAAATCTCTCAAAAAAATGGAAAAAGCAAAGAAAAAGAATAAGATTGAGAAAAAGAAAAGGAAAATACAATAAGAGAACCAATAAACTTTATCCATGGTAAAGAAAATGAGAATCATATTTGGGTGTTCCTCAAGTTGTTTAAGCACACAGCTTGATTATCACTACTCATCTTTTTATAAAGGATACAATTATATGGGATCTGATTACTCAAACTTTAATAAAGAGAAGAAGTAAAATGACAAGAAAGAAATACGTATCAAACTACAATTTCATACACACATTTGCATTATTCATTGCACGTTCATGTAAACCTTGCTATCCGACAATTTGAAGTTTTTGATTTTTGAGACAGATGGCACAACAGCTCCAATTACAAGTGATAAAGTGATGTAGCCAGCACAGCAAGCAATCCGTGACCACCCACCTTACTAGTTTCCGTCTTTTATGGCTTTATATTTTATTATGTTCACTTTTGACAATTGCCTTAATATTTGCCTTATATTTTATTAGTTGCCTTATTTTATTTCCAAAACTGTTTGTGGCTTCGTTGAGTTAGGCCTCTGTTTTTATATTTTATTAGTTGCCTTATTTTATTTCCAAAATTGTTTGTTGCTTCGTTGAGTTTGTTGAGTTAGGCCTCTGTTTTTATATTTTATTAGTTGCCTTATTTTATTTCCAAAACTGTTTGTTGCTTCGTCGAGTTAGGCGTCTGTTTTTCTTATAAATAGTGGGTGTAAAGTCTTAGGGCTCTAGAGTTTTTTGATCATTAATATATTTTGAGTTTTATACTCTTTGTTCCAACTTAGGTTAATTCTTTGTGAATCAACTTTTGTTGAGCCTTTAAACTCGGTATTCTTGGTAATTCAACGAGTCTAAAGAGGAGTCTTATTTCCTGTATTCTTGTTTGAATCAACGGATTTTAAGATTGTTACTATTGTTATGACTCGCGCTGCATCATAACGGCTGAATAAGATCTCCATACACCATTGATAGTAAGATTTTAAAAAGCGACCGCAGTTGTTACATAATGATTGTGATAGTTACCGTCACTTATTACGGTTGCTATAACAGTGTGACGAAAATTCACATGTGTAACGGTCGTTTTGGTGTTATGTAACGGCTGTAGCGGTACTATTTTTTTTTTTTTTGATCGACAAAAAAGAGACTATCAAGTACAAGGTACAAAACATATTACACCAATAAAGAAAAGGGAAATGCAAGAGCATCACAATGAGCTAAATGATCCCAGCTAGGTTGGCACCAAGAAACTCATCCTATCATTTGCTAGCATCCCAGAGTTGGTGAGAAACCAACGAAAAAAAAAAAAGGACCAAAACATCACAGCGGTACTGTAACGGTCGTAAAGATTCATTACACCCTTTTATAATATTCTGAATAACTTCCTTTCCCAATAAAAATAAAAAAATAAAATCTTACTAAAAAAAGAACTAATACTTAAGTGATCCAAATTCAAAGAAAAAAAATCTTATACGAATTTATTTTCTTTATAATTTTTTGTTTAATTTTTATTTCATTACATTAGGATGTAAAATAAAAATATATAAACAGTGGTTGTATTTATTTTTATAATTATTTTATTTAATATTTAGTTATAAATATTTTTTATTTTGTTATTGCAATGTGTTGTCTAAAAAATGTCTTTAAAAAATTCAAAAATATTTTTTTATTTATGGCACAATTTTTATTTTTATAATCATTTCATTTAATATTTAATTGTAAATAATTTTATTTAGCTACCTTTAAAGTGTTGTCTAAAAAAAAAAAAACCTCAAAAATAATTTTTATTTATGACACAATTTTATTTTTATAATCATTTTATTTAATAATTGTGAATAATTTTTATTCAATTAGTTCAGCTATTGGTCAAAAATAATTTACAAACATTTAAAATCAATTATTCTTAAAGTTATTAACTATTGAAACAAAATGTAAAAAACTCATTTTATATTGATTTGAAAATATGAAATATATTAGATCATACTTAAAAATTAATAAAAATTGATCAAAATCTATTTTAAATCCCAATAAATGTGATTCTAGAAAAAAAAATATGCGTATTGGTAAGTTTTTTTTTAAATTGTGCGGAAAAAAAAAATTACAGTTCTAGTTATCGCAACAGTTACGTTACGACCTTTATATCCCACAATCACAACTGCGTCACCGCAATCATTACAGCAACCACAACCGCTTTTCAAAACTTTGATTGGGAGAGGAGGGACAATAGTTGTGTCATCCAATAATCATAGCAACAAACGGCCATTCCTGCACTGGCAGGAGACTAGTGGCCTTTTTGCTTGCTGCAACAATCAGGTGTCCACTTATCAAGGAAGGCGACATCGGTGAAGAGCATAACCATGCTTGTAATTACCAAATGGTTTGCCAAATTGCTTCATCCCAGCTTGAATTCGGGCTCTCTGTTGTTGTTGATTCCCAACTCTGTAACAAGTTTCAGTTTACTAAACCCCACTCGTCATCGTTGAATGTCAGGCACGCGATGAGTCCAAGCTGTGGCGGAGTTTAGAGAAAGTAGAAGACGCAGCTTTTGCCACTTTCTAGCAGGACAGGCAGTCTTCCAAGGAAGATCTTCATAGACTGTTAGGGGAATTCAATGCTCACTCAGACTATGATGTAGCTAATATCCCCGAGTTCATTGCTTCCATAACACCAACTGAGGATATTAAGATATGTGTTACTTAAGCTTTGCAATCCATTGCTAACCTTGTTGAAGCAGATCATCATCATGCTCAAACTGCAAAATGTGAATGCCATGAGTTTGAGTTCAGAGATGAGCAAGAGAACAAACAAGCCTTAAGCGGCTAGTGCTTGCAGAAGATCACAGGACCCATCTACAAATGCAACAAATGTAACTTCATTTTTCACAAATCATGCACCAAGTTACCAACAACGATGCAACGGCCCTCTGAAAGAGATATTTTCTCCATAATAAATAATAAAATAATAGTCTCTTCGTCTTAAAATAATGATATCTTTTGGGAGAATCTAACTTTTTTTTTTTTTATAGTATAATTATTATATTTTAAAAATATTAATTTTACAAAATTATTTTTTGATAATATATTTTTTTAGAATTATCAATTGACATAATTAGACTTTTTGTGTTATTAATGAATTTAAAAGAAGAGCAAAATAATAAATTTATATTGTTTTATTTCTTAATTTTTGAAAAGGGACTAATATTTTAAGACAATAAAAAATAAAATGAGAGACTAATATTTTGATACAGAGAGAGTATATAACTTGGAAACAATATATCGCTCCATCAAGCGATGTACTGTAGCAATGTCAAAATTTATTTTGTTGTAACTAGCCTGATACAAGGGTGTTTTTGGAATTTGTTTGCCTAATATAGTCCCAAAACTAAGGTCTCGTTTGAGAAAGTATTATTTTAGTAACTTTTTAATTTTTTTACGAAAAGATGTATAAAAAATAAAAAGAGTGATGTGATAATTTATAGTGATTTTTTGATTTTTTAATTAAAATTAAAAATGACCCAACGAAATCCAAGTATAACAATGCTGATGTTGATACTCTTAAAATGTTATTCCAATATCTACCGGTAGGAGAAAGTAAAAATGATGAGATTAACTGCAATAATTAACTGGTTTATTTTAAAGAACCCGTTAAAAATGCTTTGACCTGTGAAGCAAAATTAAAAAAAAAAAAAAAATCTTATAACCGGGCAAATCATATACATTGGCTGATCTTTTTATCTTTCAATCAAAGGATGGAGCATCATTTTGTCGTCTAAAGTATAAAAATATGGGTAAATTATAAACAAGCAATTTAAAAAAAAATAAATAATTGCAGAATCATAAAAGAATTTATGATTTTAATTATCGATATTTATAAAATAATTACTAATTTATAATTCTTTTTCTTTTTTTGTAAATATTTTTTCTAAATATATCCAAGACAACAATAAATATTAATGTAATGATTACACTAATAAAAAATCACAAATTCATTAAGGCTTCGTTTGGGAAGTAAGGTAGAGAATATTTTAGTTTTAAAAAAATAAAATAGGCTTTTTATTTCAATAAGACAAAATATTACATTTAATTCATAATTATTATATTCTTTCTCTCACAAAAAATTAAAAAAAGTCAAAAAATTCTTACCAAACAAAACTTTTTAACTCTAAACTAAAAAAGTCAAAAAATCAAAAAACCAACTCACTTCCCAAACGAACCATAAGTGGATCATAAGACTTATCTCCTACTAACCTTGTGGTCATGTTTGTTTGGAAGCTTAGGGGGTGAGATTAGAGTAGTAAGGAGGTGGATTCTACTATAACTTGTTTGGTGACTTCTTTGTGGATGGAGATTGTTATTCCAGGCCGCTTGCCAATCTCCTTAGTAGGAGAATTAATTTTGGTAAATTTTGAATAGGATTAAAAAAATAGTAAGAGGATTGATTCTATTTAATATAAAAATTTTATTTTTTATTTTTATTTTTTTGACCAAGTGCACCGATTTGTTTTAATATTTGTTTTAATTTTTTTAATTTAAAAATAATTTAACAATTCCACCACTAATTATTTTTCACCCTATCATCAAAATAAATATATTTTTATTTAATCCTCTCCTTAACAATCTTCACATTAATAATTTCTTCACTAAGGTCCAGTTTGGCTATCCTAAATAAGTACACACTTTTTATCTTTTTGTTTTTTTTCATCACATCATCTCTCTACTTTTCTGCACATCTTTTCATAAAAAAACAAAAAATACATATATTTTCATAAAAAGATAAAAAATACATTTATTTAAGTCATTTCAAATAACCCCCAGCAACCTTCTTACTAACGATCCATACAACCTAATCCGCCGGACAAAGCTTACCCAGTATTTAACATTTCTCATAGGCCGTATAAAACCCTACCGATTCACTTTTCACGGCACAGTCTCTTCGCTTGAAACCCTACTGACCCTTCATTTTCTCGCTCTAATCTCTCTCTAGATCACACAAAGTTGCGAAACACCTTTGTTTTTTTGCTTATTTTTTACTTTGTTTCATTTTCATTGTGTTGATTCGTGTTAACTTTGCAATATCTTGATCATTGTGAGTAGATCTGATGAATACTTTAGGGTTTTCTCTGTATTAGTGATTTGTGTGCGAAAATATGATTTAGATCACTGATTATTTGTATGTATACAGAGCTTTTCTATGGAATATAATAATGGTGGTGCTATCATTTGCATTACAGTCATTGATGTTCGTATTTAGGGATTGAAAAGTTACTAATATTCATCTACACAACCTCTGTCTCTCAATGGTGTTTTTAGTTGCACAACTGATTCAGGGATTCAGAATGCTATTTGTCATTTAGGCTGTGTTTGAAACGTATGGGTCTTCAGTACCTAAAATCTGTACCTAAAATCCATAAACCAAACATGCCCTTAGTGATCTTTGAAATGTATGGGTCTTCAGTATGGGAGTTTGTAATCTGAGTTTTCCTGTATGCATGGATTTCATAATGAAGTCAAAGAGTCGGTTAATGGATAACATTCATGGATTTTGGGCATATTGGGACATGGAGGGACCACATTCATTTAATATTATATGCGTTTCTTTGTTCTTAGTTTTTGTGCAAATAATCAATTAAATAATACACTGTACTGTAGTTCAAGAATATGGGTTCAAAGGTGAGCATGGTTCTAAAAATGGGCCCCTCTTCCTTAAAAAGAAAATGAAAAAATAAAAAAAATAAAAAAAATAAAAAAAATAAAAAAACTGGAGGGACTTTGCAAACCATGATAGGGAAAAAACGAAAGAATTTCCAGGTTTATATGCAGAATAAAACATAATACCAGGTCTCTTCTCTGATGCCGATCTCGAGATCTTATGATACTGAATCTAGTCATTTGATTTTCAAAAATAGAAATTTCTGGTGTTTTGGTAGTCATTTGAAGGGTTGTGAGATTCAGAGTTGGATTGATTAATATATTTTTTTAATAAAAAACTACATAAATAAAAAAGGATGATCTCAACTGTGTTTGAGTGTCGGATGATATTTGTTAAGTTTTCATGATAAATGAAAATTTATATGACTAGTTTTATGGAAATGCTATAGACACTGAAAATGTGCCACAAAAAGGCACAAAACTTGAGATATGCCATTATGTAAATTAGCTCTAATTGACAAATTTTTAGGTGTGAACTGTTTATATGATTTTATATATTTATATGTATATATACTACATGGAATATTCTTTCACCCTTATTGACTGAGGCATTTAATTGTCATCTTTCCAGCATTTAGAGATATAGTTCATGATTTGTTTTTGGTTTCATGTTATATTTATTCTCTTAAGTTTCATTTGAAACACATAGCAATTGTTGTTTTAAGTTTTAAGTGCTTGTTACTTTGATCTGTTGATGACAGTCTCGTATTAGGATTTAGTAACTTGCTATTGAGATGTAAGCTGCTTTTGAATTATATAATACTTTTTGCTTCTACTGTTGTATGTGCTCTTCGTCCTGTGCTTGCTTCAATGGTGATAACTTATCAGCAATTAATACATTTGAATGCTGCTTCTTTAATTGTGATCTATGTTTTACTTCCTAATAAGTCTTATTTTTCCCTTGAAATTTTCATTGTGTCTGTTTAGTAACACATGAATCGACATTCTCAACATAATATTAATAAGACTTGATGGAAATTTTATGGGAAAAGGAGTTATTTGGTATTTTCTGAATAAAAAACTTTATGATTGATTATTTTGAGCTTCGTCTTTGATTCATTTTGTAAGCAGAAGCAGAATTTCCATTTTGTTACGTTAATAATAATGTTTTGGAATTTATCAAAAAAAAAAAAAAAAAATTGGTTTTGGAAATGAAGTTGCTCATGAAGTTTTGTTTAGTTGAGGTGGTAAGTTTTTCTAGTAATTTTCAACCACGGTAACATTGATCCTTAGATTTAGCAAGCGCCCTAATGCTGACCTAGCTCACATTGGACAATTTTTTTAGGGCAGCAAGAATTGAAGCAATACATGTAGCTAGCTATACATTTTGACAGCAATGGCTTTGAGACACCACACAAAGCAACAAAATTTTAATAGAGCATCAAGCAAATGATTGAGATTATAGTGACAAAATTTTCATGTTCCTGTTGGTGGGAGTGGAGTGCAAATCACTGTTGGTGATTCACAATGAGATTTGCAAGGAAATAATTCTACCTCTTTATTTTTCACATGCTCTCGGATGAAATGATAGCGGGTGTCAATATTCTTACTTCTTTCATGATAAACTGGGTTATTTGCCAATGCAATTGCTAAGCGATTATCAACATAGATCTCAGTGGGTGTTTCTTGTGGAAATCCCAAATTCTTCAGTATGTTCCGTAACCATATTGCATGGCACACAGCTGAGTTGGCTGCGACATACTCAGTTTCGCAAGTTGATAATGTCACAATGGCTTGCTTCTTGGATGACCATGTGAAGGCTGTATCTCTCATAGAGAAAGTAAATCTCGTAGTACTTTTCCGTTCATCCAAGTCACGTCCCCAGTCGCTATATGAGTAGCCAACAAGACTGAAATTATCAGTTGGTTTATAGAATAAACCATCATCGACTATACCTTTGATGTAGCGAAGAATCCTCTTTGCTGCATAAAGGTGTGACTGATCCGGTGTTTCCATATATCTGCTAATCAGTCCTACTTCATAGAGTATGTCTGGCCTGTTGCAAGTAAGATAGCGAAGACTTCCAACTAGGCTCTTGAAATAAGTTGGATTCACATCACCTACCTTTGTATCTTTTCTGAGCTCCACTCCGCTGTCTACAGGAGTGTTCACCGGATTACAATTCTCCATTCCATATCTCTTGAGAATTTCCTTGGTATAGCCACTTTGGGAAATAAAAATTCCATCTTTTCTTTGTTCCACTTCAATGCCGAGAAAATGAGCCATCAAGCCAATATCTGTCATTTCAAATTCTTGGACCATGCTTCTTTTAAAGTCTTTGAACATGGTTGGATTGTTTCCGGTGAAGATTAGATCATTAACATAAAGACAAGCAAGCAACATGCTTCCGTCAGCTTCCTTCTTCAAATATAGTGCGTGCTCATATGGACATTTTTCAAAACTAGTGTCATGAAAATACTGATCAATTCTAGTATTCCATGCATGCGGAGCTTGCTTCAATCCATAAAGTGCTTTCTTCAATTTGTACACTTTGTCTTCATACTCATTCTGAACATACCATGAGGGTTGGTCAATATAGATTTCTTCTTCAAGGAAACCGTTAAGAAATGCAGATTTTACATCAAGTTGATACATTTGCCACTTGTGCTGGGCAGCCAAGAAATCATTAGCTTGATAGTCTCCAATCGGGCAACTGGGGCAAACACCTCTCCATAGTCAATTCCAGCTCTCTGCTTGTAACTTTTTGCTACTAACCTTGCCTTGTAGCGTTGTACTCCGCCTTGTGCATTTCTCTTTGTCTTGTATACCCATTTCACTCCAATGGGTTTGTGCCCCTCCGATAGACTGGTAAGCTTCCATGTGTCATTTTTCTCAATGACATGAATTTCTTCATCCGTTGCTTTCTTTCATTTATCTTCATGGATGGCTTCTGAGAAGGTAAGTGGATCACTATCTGCGAGTAAGCAGAACAAATTCAGATTTGCTTCTTCTGTAGCTTCATATATCTCCTGCAAATTTCTCATTGGTCTTGGTTGTTTGAAAAAACTGTCATATGATGATGATGATGATGCAGCACTTCTGTGAGAAACTGGCGATCTAGGTGCAGGTATTCTATGTGGAGGAGTTTGTGGCTCATCTTGAGCTTCTCTTGTAATTTTAACTGGAGCTTTTGATGTTTCATCTTCAAGAATGAGTTCTATATCTTTAACAACTTCATCTTGATTCCAATTCCAAGCTTTTTCTTCTTCAAATATCACATCTCTACTCATGATCACCTTTCTGGTAATGGGATTATACAACTTGTATCCCATTGTTCTATCTCCATATCCAACAAGGATACATTTTTCTCCCTTATCATCGAGCTTGATTCTTCTTGCTTCTGGAATCTTGGTGTACGCAACACACCCAAATATTCTGAGATGGTTGACACTTGGCTTATGTGAACTCCAAGCTTCTTCTGGAGTTATAGAATGAAGGCTCTTGGTTGGGCATTTATTTAGTAGATAAACAGCACATGACACGGCTTCAGTCCAAAATTGCTTGGGCAGTCCCTTTCCTTTCAACATGCTTCTTGCCATATCTAAGATTGTGCGATTCTTCCTTTCAGCAACACCATTTAGTTGTGGCGTATAAGATGGTGTTGTTTGATGCTTGATTCCATGCTCTGTGCAATAATTCTTGAAATCATCTGATGTATATTCTCCACCTTGATCTGATCGCAATGTCTTGATGTAGTAGCTGCTTTGCTTCTCTACAAAAGCTTTGAATTCTTTGAAGATACTGAACACCTCCGACTTTCTTTTAAGAAAATACACTCATGTCTTCCGGCTATAATCATCAATGAAGGTGAGAAAATATCTGTTCTGTCCATTTGACATTGGCTTCAATGGACCACACACATCAGTGTGCATTAGCTCCAGCGGCTTTGTTGCTCTTCACTTCACTTCTTTGGCAAAGCTAATTCTGTGATGCTTGCCAAGAATGTAGCTTTCACAGACCTCGTTAGTATGAGCAATATGAGGGAGCTCTTTCACCATATTCTTGCTTGACAACAGCTTTAAGCTTCCAAAGTTGAGATGTCCAAACCTCAAATGCCATAGCCAGCCTTTGTCTTTGATGATGGCACTTAAACACTTCGCAACATCATGTTAGATGTTCAATCCAAACAACTGATTCTCGGACATTCTCACCCGAGCGATCAAATTACCATGATTGTCTTTGATGGTAAGATGACAATCTTTCATGCTGATGTCGTATCCTTTCTTTAGGAGTTGTCCCATACTCAAAATGTTGTTCTTCATGGCAGGAACATAATAAACATTGGAGATGTAATCATGATCTCCATTCTTGAGCTTGATCAGAATATTACCTCTTCCTTTCACTGGAGTCTTTGAAGAATCACCAAATGAGACTTGTGCTTGTACAGTCTCGTTAAACTCAATGAACAACTCTCTTTTACCACACATGTGATTATTGGCTCCCGAATCTAGATACCAAATATTGTTTTGGTTTTCAGTGTCTCCATGGTGGACAAATAGGACTGTAGGTCTAACTTTGTTTGTTTCCTCTTTGGCAAAATTTGCTTGCTCTCCAGCTTCTGTTGTTGCTCTACTTCGGCATTCATTGTTGTAATGCCCGAACTTGTGTCACTGGTAGCACTGAATATTACTTTTGTCAAATCCTGGTCGGTTGTTGTCTTCCTCTTGGAGCAAAGTGTGGTTGATTTCTTCCTCCTTTGGCTGGACCTCTTCCGCCTCTTTCTCGAAAACCAGAACTTCGGTTATTGTAACCACGGCCTCTTCCTTGGCTTCTTTGTGATGTCTCCCCTTGCTCGTTTCTGTCATCTCTGAAAGACAACTTTGATTGAAGAGCTTGCTCTAGAGAACTTGAGGGAGTCTTCTTGTTAATCCTTTGTTCATGAATCTCAAGTGTGCCTATCAGCTCATCGGTGGTCATGGCACTGAGATTCTTGGACTTTTCTATCGCTACAACCACATGCTCGAACTTGGGACTGAGTGATTGTAGAATCTTCTCTATCACTTGAAGAGATTCCATCTTCTCTCCATATCTTCTCATCTGATTAACAATGGTCAATGTTTTGTTGAAGTACTCAGAAATTGACTCATTCTCATTCATGTGCAACATCTCGAATTTGCCGCGTAACACCTGGAGTCGAACTCTGATCGTCTTCTCAATTCCACGTTGTGAATTGCGAAGAATACTCCGTGCCTCTTTAGAGGTTGTTGTTGCTGAAATCTTCTCAAAGCTTGACTCATCAATGCCTTGATAGAGTAGATACAAGGCCTTTTTATCTCTCTTCCTTGAATTTTTAACGCCGTCTTCTGAGCATCATTTAAATTTCCTTTATCTGTGAGAGTGGCTAGCTCGTCATATCCTCGGTCCACTAACTCCCATAAATCTTGTGAGGCTAGTAGGACTTGCATTTGAATACTTCAATTTTCATAGTTCTCCTTGCTGAGTTTTGGAAACTGGGGCTAAAAGAAGTTGTTTGTGTTGGCCATTGGTTGTCTTTAAAAATCTGTAAATTTTTAGAATGGAATTTGCAAATTATGACCGTACAGATGTGTTCGGAATACTCCAAATAGTTGGAAAGCACTATTGGATCACCCGAAACAGACTCTGAATGGCTCAGATCAAATCAAAACAAGTTGAACGGTTCAGATCTGCGGCAACACCTTAGCCGCGGCACACTGGATTAATCCTTCGTGTGCTGATGTCAGCGGCTCAGTCAGCGGCTGAGCTCAACGGCGGCTCGGCTCAGGCTCAGCTCAGTCAGCGGCTCAGGTCAATGGCGGCGTGGCTCGGCTTGGTTAAAGCTGGTCAGCGGCTAGATGACGTCAGTAGATGACGTCGGCTCTGGTGCGGGCGCGTGCTTGCGCGTTGAATGACGCGTCTTCTTCCTCTGACAGCTCGTGGGCGTGTGGTGGCGCCTGAGAACGGCGTCAGGAGGTGCGTGGGCACGTATGGGGTCGTCCGATGTGCATTTTGGATGCGATTTTCATGGTTGTGCTCGTCTCGTCGGGAGCTTCAAGTTGATGTGTGATCAAAAATGGATTTCGACCACTTTGATTTTTGGACAATTTTTGAAAACACACTATGTTGAAAATTTGGCAGAATGTCTGCAAATTCAAGCTACCTTCGGCTTTGATACCACTGTTGGTGGGAGTGGGTTGTAGACCACTATTGGTGATTCACAATGAGAAGTTTAAAACTGAACCAAACTGACGAACAAATTATCCAGCTTTGGAATTATTAGCCCTGTAAATTATTGTCTCGCAATAACCATTGTACTCGACGAGCTTGCATATTATGTAAAAGATTGGCGGTAGGAAAATATTTATGTACATTTTCACGATTAAATAATAAAATGTTAAGATATATTTAATTAGTGTGATTATTGTTTTGGATCATAAATAATAACATAAATGGGCCCAATTACACTGTTGCAAATTAAGAGGCCCAGAGGTCCAGCGGCCCATATAACATGACAAAGCCTATAACATATCCAATCGATAACATAGGCCCATCAACACTATGGAAGAAGTGGACACTAGAATGGATCAGCGTGGCCCAACAATGCAATATAATACACAACAGGATAGGACGTTCAACAAATTATTTATTTTGGAATAGTAACAATTATACAATTATGATAATTAGGAAATTGTCACTATTCCTATATGTGTGTGCACATCGCTCTATCGTCTGTATGGATGGAGCCATCGCCTGGGTTTCTAATTCGAAAACCCGCTTTTAGACCGGCGAATAGAGCATCTTCTTGCCGCTGTAAGGCGTTGATGAGCCGGATTAAATTTTCGGCGTTGTTTTCGCCGACGACCAACAAGGACCAGTGCAGCAGTAAAAGATCCGGCTTGTATTTTAAAATCAACCGCCTAAATTGACCTAGATCTCCGAGATCCATTGTAAAATAATATAAAATCCCCAATTATTTTGGCTTATATAATTTCCCGCTTGCGCTTGCCACCGTTTAAATTAAAATTCCCGCCTGCGCTTGCCTTTTTAGATCTTTTAATCCTGGTCGCAGATCTGGAAGCGTAGCGGAGCCCCTAGCCGACAACACGCCGCGAATTGCGGAAGGGAGCACCAATCGGGGGACAACACGTGGCGCGGGGGGGGGGGGGGGAGCGTCCCAGGTAATATTAGTGGGACGCACTTGGGATCATATATAAGTCACTCCCTCACTCTTTTATACCAGTAAAGTTTTTAGAGTGACTTGCGTCATTCGAGAGAGTGAGTGACGTCATTGAGAGTGAGTTATGGCCTCAATGCGACGTCGTTTTAGAGTTCAAAACAAGAACATCTTCCTCACATATTCGAAATGTTATATACCTAAAGAGAGATTGTTAGAGAAAATTAGAGAGATGTTCACAAACAGGCCACCAAATTATATGAGGGTTGCACATGAATTACATGAGGACGGTGAACCACATCTCCATGCTCTTGTTCAATTTCCATACTGTTTTCAAACACATGATGAATGGTTCTTCGACGTTACGCACGATCAAACTAGTCGCCATTTCCATCCAAATGTACAAGGGGCCAATAACCATCAGAATGTGTTGGAATACATCTCCAAACACGGAGATTACATGGAATGGGGCGAATTCTGTCAGAGGGGCCGTTGCGCTAACCAGGTTAACAAAGAAAATATATACCATGAGGCTCTTGCAGGCCGGAAGCAAAGAAGAAGCTATGGCATTGGTAAGAAATAGCGATCTAAAATATTTTTGGCTAAATTATGACAAGTTGTCATCCAATTACGACAAAATTTCATTTACTCTGCCATTGCCGTATGTTCATCAATTTACAGATACAGTGTGGATCGTTCCAACAGCCATACAACAATGGGTTGAGGGAAATATAAGGGAGGAAGCCCAAAGACCACACAGGCCCAAGATCATTATAATTGAAGGCCTATCTAGAATTGGGAAAACATGTTGGGCCCGGTCTTTGGGACCGCATAATTATTATTTTGGCCAAATCAATTTGAGGGACCACAATGATGACGCTTTTTACAACATAATCGATGATGTGGCCCCACAATATTTGAAACATTGGAGGGAATTTATTGGAGCGCAACGGGAATTTTTTTCAAATTGTAAATATGCCTGCCCAAAGAAAATATAAGGCGGGATTCTAAGTATTATATTATGCAACCCCGGATCTGATTCTAGTTACAGAGATTTTTTAGATAAACATGAACACACTGGGCTCCAAGCGTGGACGATTTGAAATGCAGAGTTTTACACAATCGATCAACCCCTCTTCGCCAGAGCCAATCAAGAAGAGGCATCGCAATGAGAAGAAGAAGGCCCAACGCAGGAAGATATTCTACTTCCAATGCGGATGTTCGATATTTCATACGAACGGATGTATTGAATCACATCCATTGGAGAGAAAAGATGCTGTCAGGGGTCTTCTACGACACTTTGAGCAACCCGATATGGTTTAGAGCCGTAGACATGTCCCGACCTGGGAATCACGGGATCTACAAGATAGAATGCCTGTTCACTACGACAATGTATACATGGCTAACATACAGTGGTCTCGGAAGCCTAACGGAGAATGTATTTACCCGGCTTATAGCACGCAGGATGACGAACAAATTATCCAGCTTTGGAATTATTAGCCTTGTAAATTATTGTCTCACACTGATCATTGTACTCGACGAGCTTGCATATTATGTAAAAGATTGGCGGTGAGAAAATATTTATGTACATTTTCACGATTAAATAATAAAATGTTAAGATATATTTAATTAATGTGATTATTGTTTTGGATCATAAACAATAACATAAATGGGCCCAATTACACTATTGCAAATGAAGAGGCCCAGAGGTCCAGCGGCCCATATAACATGACAAAGCCCATAACATATCCAATCGATAACATAGGCCCATCAACACTATGAAAGAAGTGGACACTAGAATGGATCAGCGCGGCCTAGCAATGCAATATAATACACAACAGGATAGGGCTTTGAACAAATTATTTATTTTGGAATAGTAACAATTACACAATTATGATAATTAGGAAATTGTGTCACTATTCCTATATGTGTCTGCACATCGCTCCAATTAATTATTCTCCCAACTCTATCAACTCGGATATATAAGAATATGTATTGGATACACAATTCTCTTGTGGCGTATGAATGGCTAATATATATTCTTATATATCCGAGTTGATAGAGTTGGGAGAATAATTAATTTAAAACGTCGTCGTATTGAGGCCATAACTCACTCTCAATGACGTCACTCACTCTCAATGACGTCACTCACTCTTTCGGATGACACAAGTCACTCTCTAAAAACTTTACTGGTATAAGAGAGTGAGGGAGTGACTTATATATGATCCCAGGAGCGTCCGAGAGAGTGCATTTTGGATGTGGTTTTCACGGTTGTGCTCGTCTCTTCGGGAGCTTCAAGTTGATGTGATCAAAAATGGATTTCGACCACTTTGATTTCTGGGCAATTTTTGAAAACACACTCTGTTGTTGAAAATTTTGCAGAATGTCTGCAAATTCAAGCTACCTTCGGCTCTGATACCACTGTTGGTGGGAGTGGGTTGCAAACCACTGTTGGTGATTCACAATGAGAGGTTTAAAACTGAACCAAACTGAAATTTATTTCACTCCAAATGAGTATGAAAGAAACACAAACAAAGCACTCTATTATTTTCTTTCTCTCCCACACTCAGAAACCTTACAATAACAAAGCTATATATAGATGAAAACATATAATGTGAACGCATTTATTTCAAATACACCTATCAGTGTGAATGCATTCAATGCGTATACGACTATCAACCACCGCATTGAATGCAGCAACCAACACATTGAATGCAGCTATCAAGATTACTTCAGAACAGTTCCGTGACATTTGCAAACTTGTGTTTTGAATGATGGGTTACATTGGACAAATGATTATGATGTTTGGACAATGTAGCAGTGATATAGGTGATTTGCCTACCATCTATATAGCATTCTCTGTAAAATGAAGTTCTAGATTGTCTGGCTTCGCATGGCTTCGTATTGTAAGTTTATTTTTTTATTTTTTATTTTTTATTTTTTATTTTATTTTTAGTGTTGTGCATTTAGTTGACCATTTCATTCAAATCATTTTATGCCCCTGCTTAAACTCTGCTTTTTTGTCACAATGCATGGTTTTTGTTGCATTAATAATTAATATACTGCTTACCTTTGCCTTTATGTTTTTCTGAGGGATACAGAGCTTTCAATGGCGGGAGGATCAGATGATTACGTGCAGCATGAACTCAATGACTGGGTGCAGAGAAGGTCGTTTGAACATCCAGAGTGGTTCTAGTCCAAGTCAGTAACAAAGCAAGGAGAGCAGACTACTGTGCAACAAATGACTTCCAGGGCAAAGCATGAGGACAAGACGACTGGTAGCTATGAACGCTTTACTGCAAAGCAGTCAATGTCAAGTGGGCACCAGGTTGTGGAGAGATCTGGGCGAGTTGGTTTCAAGGATGTGCAGCAGAAGAGCGCGACCCTGAGGATTGGTGATAAGAGTGGCTATACCGAGTACTACAGCGAGCAGAAAGTTCAGAGGGTCAACTACGACAAGAACAGCTACAACAGTGGCAACACTAGCCGATCAAAAAACAAGTATTAGTTCTTAGTTCCTGCACTGTTCTCTGCTTTCACTATGATGTTTGGATTTGTTGTCTCTTTTCTAGAAACAAAAGTTTGGTTTGTTACTTCGTTACCACTGTTTGCTGGGTAATGGCCTGGATGACTATATATATATATATATATATAAGCTCCAAATGCTAATCACAAGTACTTCATTGTGGTATATTCTGCTTTCTTATGTGATTCGTAGAATCTGGTATTTGATGTGGTTGCTATTCATTACTGTGATTACATTTACAGGTACAAACTTCTGTTTGATAGAGATATATTAATTGGTATATAGAGTATTGGTAGGGCTTCTAATACATATGCTCTTGCAACTTTGATGAAACCAGAAACTTGGTTCTACTTCTTGTGTTGAGTATATTATCGTTGTTCTTGTTATTTTAGAATCTCTCTGCATGAAACAGAGGGATGGCCAAAATAGTAAGGCCCCCCTTTACTAGACACGAGGGTTTCAAGTCTCGCCCCCCTCTCCCGTAGATTAGATTATACACTTGTGTTGTAAACTTGAGTTGGCTTTTTGTAGTTACATTTTGACTTTTGGTTAAAATCTTAAATTTCCGAAGGAGTTAGGATATGTTTGTTAGGTTTAGATTTAGGTTAGATGCATGTGTTTCTAATGTTGTTTACCTTATGAATTTAAAAAGGAAAACAGAAAAGAAATGGAGAAAAAATGTAACTTATATTTTATTTATATTTTTGTTTCATTTTAAAATTTATTGTCCAAACACAACCTAATCTATTAAGCATTGTGTTTAGTATACTTGTCACAGAATGTTTTGACTACTGTTCAATTCGGATGCCATCTTTACAACGGTTTGCAGTTTGTAATAAACGAACAAATGAGGCCAAAATATTTTTGGACAATATCGGTTTGGGGCACTGTTTAGAACCCATTGAGTAAAGTATTCATATACAAAATTAAAATGATCCGATAACGGTAACTACAATCTATATATGTTTGCATCATATTTGTTTTTTAAAAAAAAATAGAA
The DNA here is from genome assembly GCF_055761805.1 of Camellia sinensis. Lineage (NCBI taxonomy): Eukaryota > Viridiplantae > Streptophyta > Magnoliopsida > Ericales > Theaceae > Camellia > Camellia sinensis. The sequence goes on along the minus strand of NC_138964.1, from coordinate 23,284,182 downwards.
GACTAGACCTTTTTTTTGGGACTCTTACAACTTTATTTGGATTTCAACCATTGATGTTGTGGGTCTACACATACATGTGTGGACACATATTAGTGGTTGAGATCCAAAGGGATTATGGGGTTTCCAAAAAAGGAATCCAAGCATTTTTCTTTTTAGAATAGACAATTCAATATTTTTTCCTGTTGTGCTAGAGGGCCTAAGATGTGAATACACAAAATAAAGATACACAAGAATAACAAAACAAATTTTAATTCACTCAAACGAATTTAAAATAAATACAAAAATTCACAAACAAATATAAAGGGGATGGTAATTCCTCCAAACTCACAATCTCACTCAAATTTAAATATTTTTTATATCTAATACAACACAGTAACTTTCTATTTATAGATTTTCTGAGGAGGATGAGGGACTAAAGCGGTGATGCTAAAATCAACGTGTTTCAAACCCGTTCGGGAAGCTTCATGGTGGCTTTTATTGTTGACCAACTAAGAACTTCAATTAAAACCATCTTCTTCAATAGCTATTGTATCATCTAGAAGCCTTAAAAACAATTTGGAAGAGAAGAGGAGAAATCGAATTCAAACTTCTTATGCTTCATGGAGAAGCAAAGCCAAATTTTCAACGTATGGTACAAACGTAATCTAATAAGTGGTTAACAATATGTTATCTTAATTTTTTGTAAGCATATTTTACTAACAGGTCCAAAAGAGTAAATAGCTTGGATTACACTCGATTTTGGCTTTGGATTACACTTTGTTTTGGCTCTACAGTATAGAGCCAAAACAAAGTGAGAATCATTTTTGGGTGTTCCTCAAGTTGCTTAAGCACACAGCTTGATTATCATCACTCATTTTTTAGGAGTTGGGGTGCCTGTTGTGCGGCCTGATGGGCTTATTTTGGTATCCATTTTGATAATTCAAACTGTTCACATTTTAAAGTGTATCGAGTAAAACATACCTGTAAAAAATTACATTAATTGGATATCGTTAACCCTTTCATCCACTCACATTTGTATTCATTTTAATGCTTTAAATTACAATGTCATAAACTTAATTTTTATAGGTATGTTCTACTCAATGTGCTCTAACATGTGAACGATTTGAATTATTAAAACAGACGCCAAAATAAACCCATAGGACCGGACATCATTGCCTGCTGTGCTGGGTGCACATTAGGCACCCCAAATCCCGTCTTTTATGAGGGATACAGTTCTGTGGGGTCTGAGAACTAAACCTTTAATAAAGGGAAGAAGTAAAATGACAAGAAAGAAATAAGTATCAAACTACAATTTCATACACATTTGCATTATTCATTGCAGGTTCATGTAAATCTTGCTGTCCAGCAAATTGAAGTTTTGATTTTTGAGAGAGATGGCACAACAGCTCCAATTACGAGTGATAAAGGCTGCAAAAGATCTCCCTACACTATTGGGAGAGGAGGCACAAAAGCTGTGTCATCCAATAATCATAGCAACAAAGGGCCATCCCTGCACTGGCAGGAGACTATTGGCCTTTTTGCTGGCTGCAACACTCAGATGTCCACTTATCAAGGAAGACGACATCGGCGAAGAGCCTAACCAAGCTTCTAATTACCAATTGGTTTGCCAAATTGCTTCATCCCAGCTTGAATTCGGGCTCTCTGTTGTTGTTGATTCGCAACTCTGTAACAAGTCTCAGTTTACTCAACTGGAAAGCCTTTCCAAATGTACTGAAACCCCACTCGTCATTGTTGAATGTCAAGCACTCGATGAGTCTAAGCTGTGGCAGAGTTTAGAGAAAGTAGAAGATGCAGCTTTTGCCACTCGCTGGTGGGACAAGCCGTCTTCCATGGAAGATCTTCGCAGACTGTTAGGTGAATTCAATGCTCACTCAGACTATGATGTAGCTAATATCCCCAAGTTCATTGCTACCATTACACCAGCTGAGGATATTAAGAAATGTGTTTCTTATGCTTTACAATCCATTGCTAACCTCGTTGAAACTGATCGTCATCAAGCTCAAACTGCAAAATGTGAATGCCATGAGTTTGAGTTCGGAGATGAGCAAGAGAACAAACAAGTCAAATGCGCCGAGTGCTTGCAGAAGATCACAGGACCCATCTACAAATGCAACTGTTGGAGAAAATACCAGAAACTAAACAATATTATTGATAAATGATGCAAAGAAAATGAGATACAAATAGATCAGGCTGAGGCACGGATATCTCGTTTTCTTTAAGGAGATCAAGCCCACTGCGGTAGGAAGAATCCAAATACCGATGCAGCAGTCACAATACTATGACTTGTCCCCTCCAGGATACAACAGCCCGACCACTTGTCGTATGGTTCAGGCCAACTCTGCACAAGATGGTGAACCCAAAGCTCCACCAATAAAACACCCTTCTTTGCTAGTAATCTCTCTTGTATAGAAAATAGCTTATCTCTATAGATAGAAAAGAGTAGACTATATATATAGGCTATAAGGACCTTACAGTTACACCAAAAATAATGACCATTAAACAAGAAAATGGTTACATCAAAATAATGACCATTAACCAGGTTCATGAATTCTATTAAACCTCTATTTATGACCAAGAGGTTACCAAAATAATAAAACCCCATTATGAAAAAGATAAACCAATAAATAAATATAAGATATTAAAATGGTCCAACAATCCCCCACTCATTTTAATATCAACAAGGATAAAAATAAAAATAAGAGAGATTACCAAACAAAGATAGATTAGTATGCATCATGAAGGTGTGCTCTGCATTGAACCTTCATTAGTGAAACAGCAACCTCTACTCCAGAGTCAGTAGTGGTCTCAGACTTGAACTATGACTGCTTAAGGGAAATAAAGTATTACTGCTCACACATAATAGTCCAGGTGTTGACATGAGCTTTAATAGCCAGCACATTACGGCCTTGTGCTAATCCCAGTTTTCATGAGCATATTTGAGAATAAGCCTAGTTCTCATAGAAAGCGGCCCCACTTTCATGCTCACATAGGTGAAATTTGTTAAGGATGTTCCTGTAATTTACACACCCCACTCAACAAGAGCTACAGAATTTCATTAAGAGTATAAAAACTCAACCCTCCAACATTACAGGACAAATGCACTTACATCATAGGGATGGATAACAAAATATTAAAGAGTGCATTTTTACAACCACCATATGATTCGTTCTTCCCATTGAACCTAGTTACAGGATCTCTGGTCCCTAGGTTGGGTATCCTCATACATGGTTTTTGATTTTATAGGCTTCAAACCCATCCCCCTCGATGTATTCCAGACCCTATCTCTCGCCAAGGCCTTGGTTAATGGATCCGCAATATTATCACAAGATCTTACATAATTCACAGTTATGATGCCATTACTCAAATAGGATCTCACATTACTGTGTTTCCTTCTAATAGGTCTGGATTTACCATTATAAAAATGATTGTTCACTCTACCAATAGCAGCAGTGCTATCACAACGAATTAACACAGGAGGAATTGGTTTTTCCCAAAAAGGAATTTCATGTAACAAATCTCTCAACCAATTCGCTTCCTCACATGCTGAAGCTAACGCTATAAGCTCAGCTTCCATTGTAGAATTAGCAATTATCGTCTGTTTTTTAGACTTCCAACATATAGCACCACCACCCAAGGTAAAAATAAAACCCGAGGTAGAGAGAGAATCACCTGACAAAGTGTTCCAATCGGCATCACTATATCCCTCAAGTACCGCAGGATACTTGTTATAAAACAAACCATAATTTTTTGTTCCAAATAAATATCTCATAATTCTTCCCATGGCTAGCCAATGATCTCGACTTGGTTTGCTAGTAAACCTGCTAAGTACTCCAACAGCATATGCAATGTCAGGTCTAGTACAGTCAGTAGCATATCTCAAACTACCAATCATACTAGCATATTCCTTTTGATTAATCACTTCTTTTTCATTTGTTACAACAGATAAGTGTATGCTTGCATCAAAAGGAGTAGCAACATATTTACAGTCTAGAAAATTATATTTCTTTAACATTTTCTCAACATAATGCGACTGATCAAGAAAAATGCCATCCTCAGTCTTGGTAACTTTAATTCCCAAAATAAAATTAGCTTCACCAAGATCTTTCATATCAAAGTGGCTATTAAGCATATTTTTAGTCTCATTTATAATATGCAAATTAGAGCCAAAGATAGGTAGATCATCCACATATAGACTAATAATCACATGTGCATTCTCACAAGTTTTATAATATATGCACTTATCACATTCATTAGTCTTATAGCCATTCTCAAGCATGCAGGAATCAAATTTCTCATGCCACTGTTTAGGAGCTTGTTTTAAACCATAAAGGGATTTAGTTAGCTTACACACTTTGCTTTCTTGGCCAGGCTCCACAAAGCCTTCAGGTTGGTCCATGTAAATCTCCTCATCTAGATTTCCATTTAAAAATGCTGTTTTTACATCCATTTGATGAATTTTTAAATCATGAATTGCAGCCACTGCAATCAACAGTCTAATGGATGTTACTCTAGTAACCGGAGAAAAAGTATCAAAGAAATCAAGATCAACTTGTTGCTTAAAACCTTTAGCGACAAGCCTTGCTTTATATTTATCTATAGTTCCATCCGGTTTAAGTTTTTTACGAAGGACCCATTTACATCCAATAGTTTTACAACCTGGAGGTAAATCCACTAACTTCCATGTTTTATTTGAAAGTAGTGAGTCTATCTCATCATTTACAGCCTCTCTCCAGAAAATAGCATCAGGTGATAATAAAGCTTCTTGTACCGTATGAGGAATTTCTTCCACATTGTAAAGATAATAGTCAGGGCCAAAATCTTTTTCAACTCTAGCTCGTTTACTTCTTCTTGGTTGAATTTGAAAATTTTCTTTTTCTTGAAAAACTTGAGAAGGAGTAGAAGAGCTAGGCATAGATAAAATATTTTCAGATATTATTTGACCCCCACTATTTCTAGATTTGAAAGGAAATTTATTTTCATGAAAAATAGCATCACCTGATTCAAAAATAATATTATTTTCCATATCAAAAAATCTATAAGCTGTACTATGCAACGCATACCCAAGAAAAGCACAAGTGGTAGCTCGTTCACCCAATTTAGGTCGTTTAGGATCTGCAAGCCTCACAAAAGCTAAACAACCCCAAACCCTCAAATAACCTAAATTTGGTTTATGCCCTCGTCACAACTCATAAGGGACAATTTTAGTCTTTTTGTGTGGCACTCTATTTATCACATGGCAAGCTGTCAAAATAGCCTCACCCCAAAAATTTGAGGGAGTACCTGAATCAATAAGCATAGCATTCGTCAAGTCAATTAACGTTCTATTTTTTCTTTCAGCTACGCCATTTGATGAAGGTGAATATGGTGGAGTAGTCTCATGAATAATTCCCAATGACTGAACAAAAGAGTTGAATCCTAGAGATTCATACTCCCGGCCTCTATCACTTCTAATTCTTTTAATCTTTTTACCGAATTGATTTTCCACTTCAAGAAGGAATTCTTTAAATTTCTCAAAAGCATCACTTTTATTTTTTAATAAATATACGTTCGTATATTTTGAAAAATCATCAATAAAAGTGATAAAATATCGGTTACCACCCCGAGTTAAAATTCCTTCAAACTCACATAAATCAGTATGAAATAATTCTAGCAATTCGGTATTTTTTTCAACACTTTTATGAGGCCTCTTGGTAATTTTTGCTTTACTGCAAACTTCACATTTCTCAAAATTTTTTGTCACTTTAGGAATTAATTCTAAACTACTCATGATTCCCACATATTTACTATTTATATGACACAAGCGAGCATGCCATAAATTAATAGAAGACAAAGTGTAAGTGGTGTCATAGTAATCATAAAATTGATCAACAAGGCAATTTAAGAGATAAAAGCGACATTTATACTCATCTGTATTATAAGAAGCCACTTTTGCTTCATGTGCCTCATAGTCTTCATCATTCATCTCCTCGGTTGGGATTTTGTTCGGATTCTTTTCAGTAAGAACATATGCAACTTTCAAAAGGCTAAGGTAAAAAAGAACTTTTCCTTTCCACCTCTTAAAATGAACTCCTTTGAACTTGAAATGTTTGTTGAGATCTCCAATTCCATCATTGGTTTTTTCTGGTACTTGTTCCATGTTTGATCTCCTTAAAATTGTTGGAGAAAATACCAGAAACTAAACAATATTATTGATAAATGATGCAAAGAAAATGAGATACAAATAGATCAGGCTGAGGCACGGATATCTCGTTTTCTTTAAGGAGATCAAGCCCACTGCGGTAGGAAGAATCCAAATACCGATGCAGCAGTCACAATACTATGACTTGTCCCCTCCAGGATACAACAGCCCGACCACTTGTCGTATGGTTCAGGCCAACTCTGCACAAGATGGTGAACCCAAAGCTCCACCAATAAAACACCCTTCTTTGCTAGTAATCTCTCTTGTATAGAAAATAGCTTATCTCTATAGATAGAAAAGAGTAGACTATATATATAGGCTATAAGGACCTTACCGTTACACCAAAAATAATGACCATTAAACAAGAAAATGGTTACATCAAAATAATGACCATTAACCAGGTTCATGAATTCTATTAAACCTCTATTTATGACCAAGAGGTTACCAAAATAATAAAACCCCATTATAAAAAAGATAAACCAATAAATAAATATAAGATATTAAAATGGTCCAACAGCAACAAATGTAACTTCATCTTTCACAAATCATGTACCGAGTTACCAATAATGATGCAACACCCTTCTGATCCATTTCCTCTCTATCTCAAAAATGGGGCAGCCGAAAACCACAAGGGTGAAGCCAAGTGCAATTGCTGTAAACAAATTCTCACAGGATACTTCTATGGTAATACCAGTGATTCATCGGGCTCTGTCCGACTTGATCTCAACTGCCTTTTTTTGCCCTTCAACCGTATAGTAAAGTTTCACAACCACCCGTTACGACTTTCTCTTGAAGAAGTTGATTTTAAATGTGATGCATGTGGTATTTTGATTGATCAAAAACTTAGCTACACTTGTAACCGATGTGGATTCAGGATAGATCCAAATTGTGCTTGGTTACCGGCGACAGCGGTGTTTGAACGCCATCGACACCTATTCAAGCTCTCACTGTCGCCACGGGACGATTCTAATGAGTATTACTGTGATGTTTGTGAGACAGAAAGGGATCCAAATTACTGGATCTACTACTGTGCGGAGTGTGATTATCCTTCTCATACCCGTTGCCTTGTACCAGCAGCTTGGCCTCCTTTAGAATCGGAGTCTGACAACAAATAGTCTTATTGTGTTAGTATATATATATACTATAATAAGGTTAGCTAGAATTTTACATTGTAATTTTGAGTATCTTCAGAATGCTCAGAATGTGTTCGATGATATGTCCAAGTGGAACTCATGTTGCATTAATGTACCGCATACACGCAGCGTCAACTCAGTGACTGGGTGCAGAGAAGATAGATTGAACATCCAAAATGGTTCAAGTTCAAGCTGCACAAAAATGGGAGAGGGAACGGGCCACTTAGAAGACTTTTAGGCTCTGTTTGGTGGAGTTTTGGAATTCTAGTTTCACTCCTTGGTTTGAGTGTGGTGCTTGGTGAGAGCTTTCAAAAATTGATTCTACACCCATGGTTGAAAACATGTGTACTCAGTCATCCTCCCAAACGTTCGGCTGGTTGATCGGAACAATATTTTTTTTTTTTTTTTAGCACTTGTTACTTTTATATTTTAAATAAAAAATATTTTCGGATTTTTTTAAAAATTGTTTATGAACTTTGAATAAAATTTTAGGTTGTGTGTTTACTTATGAGTTGTAAGTTTTTGAATTAAATATTATATATCACATCAAAAATTTCAAAGTTAATTCAAAATTCATAATTAAACAAAATTTTCACACTCAAATCATAATTCCACAACTCACAAACTCAAAATACCATTCTATTATCAAATTATAATTTTAAAACTCTACCAAACACTACCTTAATTTTTTTTTTTATTTTTATATAATATTTAATTAATGAAATACAACATAAAAAATGTTTTTTTAAAATGTATAGCAAATAAACATTCATTTTAAACATAAATAAACACTCTTTTTTGAGCTGATCAACACAAGATAATAAATTAGCCAGGTAAAATTTATATATAATTGTACGATGCACAACTAGCAAGGCAGATTTCATTAATTGTAAAAAAAGAAGGGTTAAATAAAAAATCATTCTCTATAAATATGGTATTAAGGCACAACCATAATTAAATGAAAAGATATTAATTTATAATATATAAGCACATATTATATGAAAGAAATATAAGAAATTTAAAGTTTATAGATTTTTTAGTGTCTTACTACGAAGAGATAGAGAGAGAGAGGGGCAATGATGGATATAAGGGGGTGCGGATGAGAGCAGCCGCACTCCATTTTTTTTTTTTTAAATATCATATATTATATTAAAAAATTTAAAATTATAAAAATTTGCACTCCCAAACATACTTTCGCACCCCCATAGTGATAATTCAGGATCCGTCTCTCTCTCTCTCTCTCTCTCTCTCTCTCTCGAGTTTGGCAACTCATGAGAAGAAGAAGAAGATAACAACGCCTGAGAAGCATAACACTTGAGAGACGAAGACGAAGATAAAGATCAAAGACCAAGAAGCAAATACAAAGAAGAAGATGACAGCGGGAGATTTGATCTCCACTTTCGTAGCCCAAATCACATGTCCAAATCAAGTTTTTCTTTTTCTCACGATTCTCTCTTAATAGAAATGCGATTCTTACACATTTGTTTCTAAGACGCGCAGGATTGTGTTTTTTAGAAAGAAACGCTACTTGTTTGTGTGATTCCTGTGACTAAGAGTCCAAGTTAGTAACGAAGCAAGGCGATTAGTCAAGCACAAGGACAAGATGACTAGTAGCTATGAACGCTTTACGGCGAAGAAGTCAATGTCAAGCGTTCAATAGTTTGTGAAGAGGTCGACTAGGCAACAAGTCGGTTTCAAGGATGTGCAGCAAAACAACTCAACTCTAAAGATTGGCGACAAGAGTGGCTATATTGAGTACTACACCGAGCAAAAAGTTCAAAGGGTGAGCTACGATTAAATTTTTTATTTTTATATAATATTTAATTAATGAAATACAAAATAATTTTTTTTTTTTAAAAAAAGTGAATGAAAAATAAACATTCATTTTAAACATAACTAAACATTCTTTTTTGAGCTGGTCAACACAAGATAATAAATTAGTTAGGTGAAATTTATATGTATTTGTACAATGCACAACCAACAAGGCAGATTTCATTAATTGTAAAAAGAGAAGGGTTAAATCAAAAGTCATTTTCTATAAATATGGTATTAAGGCACAACCAAAATTAAATGTAAAGATATTAATTCATAATATATAATATATATTATATGAAAGAAAAATAAGAAATTTAAGTTTATAGATTTTTTAGTCTCTTACTTCAGGGAGGGGGGGAGAGAGAGAGAGAGAGAGAGAGAGAGAGAGAGAGAAGTCGAGACAAAGAGAGGCAATGATGGATCTAAGGGGGTGATTTTATTTTCAAACTTTCTCCATTTGTACCCTCTCCACCAATCCAATACACTTTTTCAGCTTTTCTGGGGTCACCTAATGCAACCCCCACCAATTCAACATATGTGTCCAGATCTTCCAAATAGAAGGGCACTGCAAAAGAACATGACACCCTATTTCTAACTCACAGCTGCAAAGAAAACACAATTTGTCCTAGCCTCATGATTGAGACACTCCACTCTTTGGAGGAAAGCTCTTGATTTGATTCTACCCTTCCAAGCAAGCTATCCAAAAAACTGAGCTTTTGGTGGAGAAATGTTGTTCCAAATCAATCTTGATGTCCCCAAACCCTGCTCCACACTACTTCTATTATAAATTGAATTAACTATGAACATACCTGAAGACAATGCCTTCCAAGCCAATGAATCAGTTTTTTTTTTTTGGATAAAAATGACTCATGTGAAATCATAAAGGACTGTAGTTTTTCCACATCATCTTCCTCCCAAGCTCCCAGTCTTCTTCTGAAAATCAGGTTCCATTTAATTAAGCTACTTTTTCTTTCCATCATCTGTTGAAGAGTGACCTCTTTTTCTATTGATAGATCATATAATCTAGGAAATTCCTTATTCAGGCATCTGTTGGTAGCCCAAATATCCTCCCAAAATATGGCTTGCTTTCCATTCCCTACTTCAATGACAAAATTCTCCATAAAGAAGCAAAAAAGATTAGGATTGCTATGTTCTAACCTGAGAATATCATCCCAGACTTTTGAGCACTGGGCACTACTAACAGAGAATGGTCTCTACCTCCCACCAAAGCTATCATATTTACTAACTAAAATATCTTTCCACAACACATGGTCCTCACCACCATATCTCTACCACCATTTAGCTAGCAAGCATTCATTGACTTCCTTCAATCTCTTAATCCTCAAACCTCAAAAGTTCTTTTTTTCAGTAGCATCCTCCCATTTTACCAGATGAAGCTTCTTTTAATTTTTGAACCTCCCCACAAAAACCTGGCCTAAATTTTGTCCAATAACTTTGCTACACTCATAGGCAATTTAAACATAGAAAGGTAGTACACTGGTAAAGAAGAAAGCATTGCTTTGGTCAGTGTTAATCTACTTTCAAATAAGAGCAATTTCCTTTTCCAACAAGCCAGCTTAGACTTGAACTTATTGATCACTGGCATCCATGTACTTCTCTTCTTTGGGCTGGTATCCAATGGTAAACCAAGATACATGAATGGTAACTTTTGGCTCACACAATTCAATTTTCTTGCTAAATCATTTATATCATCCTCCTGTACACCTACTCCACTGACTTTACTTTTATGAAAACTAATCCTCAACTCAGAAATCACTTCAAAACACCTCAAAATTCATTTAGCATTGAAAATGTCATTCTCTTCAGCCTCACAGAACACAATTGCATCATCTGCAAATTGCAAATAAGTGACATTAACCTCCCTCAGGCCTATCACAACACCTTTGATTAACCCCACTACATATTCAAACCCTTAGCCACTATATTAAAAAGAAAGGGAGACAATGGATCCCCTTGCCTGAGTCCTTTTTCTAGAAAAAATTTAGTAGTCGGAGAGCCATTAACAATAACTGAAACTCTAACTAATTGTAAACATTCCTTCATCCACCTGATCCATTTGTCCTGAAAGCCAAAGCTTGACATCATAGAAATTAGACACTCCCAATTTACGATATCATATGCTTTTTTAAAGTCCAGTTTCAAGATTACCCTCTTCTTCTTTTTCTTCGTCCACTAATCCACTACTTTATTGGATACTAAAACCCCATCTAAAATGTTCCTTCCACCAATGAAAGCTGACTGAGACTCTCCAATTATTTTAGGCAATACCTTCTTAAGTCTAAAGGCTAGAACCTTAGACAAAATTTTGTAAAGCGATCCAATAAGGCTAATTGGTCTGTAATCTGAAACACCACATGGGCTATCATTCTTAGATGAAAGAACTGTTAATACCTTTAGCTAAGCACCCATTATCATAGAACTCCTTGAAGAATTGCAAAATATCCTTTTTAAACACTCTTCAACACTTTTGAAAGCAAGACATGTTGAAGTCGTTAGGCCCTGGTGCCTTATTTCAATCACTCTCTCTAACAACTGTCCAAATTTCCTTTTCTAAAAATGGTGCAACTAACCCATTAGAATCATTATCTTGACCAATGGACTTGAAGAAACCTTGGAGCTTGGGTCTAGATTTCCATTCTTCAAAGAACCTTCTTCTAAAATGGTTAACTGCCTCCTTCTTGGCCTTTTGTGGATCCTCATGAAGCTCCCCATCCACTTCAATTGAATTCAACAGATTTTTGTTTTGTTTTCTTGTAGCTATGACATGAAAGAATCTTGTGTTTTTGTCCCATTTTAAACTCTGATTCACTCTGGACTTTTGCCTCCATAACAATTCATCTCTCATACTTAATGACCATACTTCTTTTCTAACTTCTCTTCTTCTTTTAGCCTCATTCTCCTCAAGACTTCTAGATTCAGCCACTAGATTAATTGCATGGAGCTCCTCCTCTGACACTCTCAATGAATGAGTAACATTTCCAAAAACCTCCAAATTTAATTTTTTCGGTACTGAATGTAAAGTCTTCAGTTTGTTCATTATAACAAAACCTACTTAACCAGTAATTGTAGAATCTTTCCAGGATTTCTTCACAGCTTCTCCAAATTTCGAATGTAAAGTCCAAGAATTTATGAAACAAAATGGTCTTGGACCCTAATCCCTGCCATCCTCTACTAGAAACAGGGGGCAATGATCAGATACACTTCTTTCCAAACCCCATAACCTCAAGTTCAACCTTCATATCCACTCTATTGACATGAGTACTCTATCAATTTTACTCCATCTTTCTTTTTCACTAGAATTACACCATGTAAACTGTCTTCCCATAATGGGTAAATCAATGAGCTCCATATTTTCTATGAATAAATTAAAACCTTTCATCCATCTGTCTCTTCTAAAACACTCTCTTCTTTCACTAAGATTTTTGATTTCATTAAAATCACCAGCTAGACACTAGGGATTACAAAACCTAGATTTCAATCAATACAACACATTCCAGAATCTACTTCTCTCATTAACTTCATTTGGAGCACGAACATTGATAAGGACACAGTTAAAACATGGAAGAGGAGTCCCTAAGAGTACAATGCAGTGCCTTGTGCTACAGCATTGGGATAACATAAACACAGTTGGTTTCCATATGCATAGAAGCCCACCTGCCCTACCTGTAGGGTCAACTACCATGAATTCCATTTCATCTTTAGGCCATAATGATTTAACAAAATCTAGTGTAACATCAACTTTCTTTGTCTCTTGGAAAAAACAAAGTCAATTTTCCTATCTTTAAGTAGTAATTTTGCTCTCCTCCTCTTTTTAGCTTTACCCAAACCCTTTACATTCCATGATAAGAACTTCAATGAGATACAATACATAGCACCTGCATCCACCTGATACAATCGATCAACTTTGCACTGCAGCTCCCATCTGTGTATTTACAACCCTTGATACTGCATTATTTTGATCCTTGATCTCCATAGCTTTCAATTTTTCTTTCACCTCTCCTTCCTTCCCACCAAAGCATATGCCTAGAGCTTTGCCCATACAAATTGTTGCTTTTGCCTCCTCCTGAGGTGCCTTATCCCTACTTAAACTTCTCCCAATCGATCCAATCTTGATCTTGACCCAGAATTTTCTTTGCTTGTTCCTTTCTCGTATGCATCCGACCTTGCTTTCAAACCAGCTTTTGCTCTAAGGATAGAACCTTTGCTCCAGCTTCCTATACCCGCTGCACCTCATTTCCTTTCCTTTCTTCCTTCCCTTGTTGTCCTATGTTTGTCCACTAAGTTACTACTGTCATTCCTCATTAGCTTTTTTCTCTGTTTTATCTCCCTATTTTTTCTAACTATGTTGCCTATAGCATATGTAGACTCAACAGATGGTGATGATGACCCAATATCCTGTGCCTGTGACACCTCATTAGCTGAGTTACTTTTGCTATCCATGGGCCCAATTATTGGCACATCATACTGGATGTTAACTAATTCCACTTCCAATGCTATCCCTGGCTTCTGAAGCCCATTTCCACTACCACTCACATGTCCAAATCAAGTTTTTCTTTTTCTCGTGATTCTCTCTCAATAGGAATGCAATTCTTGCACATTTCTTTCTAAAAAATGCGATGCAAAATCGCGTTTTTTAGAAAGACACGCCACTTGTTTGTGTGATTCTTGCTATAAGAGTTCAAGTTAGTAACGAAGCAAGGAGATTAGTCAAATGCAAGGACAAGATGACTAGTAGCTATACCGTTTTATGACAAAGGAGTCAATGTCAAGTGTAACAACCCAAAAATTTAAGTTGTCCCTTAAATTTCATATTCATATTATTTAATTATAAATAAGAAAAATCTTAAATATTTTGTAAGAGTAAAATAAAATAAAATATTTGATTTTATAATTATATATGCTAAGATATAATTTAATTTGGCATTAATTTATCAAAAGTTTGATTAATATATTTTTTGGGGCTAAATCAAAACAACTATGGTTAAATGAGGCCAAGAAGGAATATAAGGAGATGTATGCATGTTGGCTGGAAGCTTGCGGAATGGGCACCTGGGAAGGCTAATCTATAGGAGAGATGAATGATCCATTGGGTGTAATTAGTAAGGGGGTGACTCATCACCTTTAGCTCAGGTATAAAAATAGGGTGCCTGAGAAGCCAAAGAACCAAAAAGAAAAAGAAAAGAAAAGAAAAAAAAAAGAGAAGAGGAAAATTAGTAAAAGAGTAAGTAAAGAAAGGAGCCTCGGAAAGCCAGAGAAAATAGAAAAGGAATAGTAGGAATTAATATTAAGATGAGTTATATTATACCTTGAGTCACCATCATATATTTTACGTATTGAGAGGGAGATTCATAATCTGGCTTTGGGCTGTGGTGGAGGCCGGGCAGAAAAGAGGTCCGAGCGTGTTTGGGTTGAACTAACGTTGGCTGATCCAGAGTGGTTTGCTAGGTTGAGATCCAGGGCCCATTCGCGCATGTAGCTTGGCGGAAAGGTCTCCCTCGGACCTGCCTAACCTGTCTGGAGCTCGGCCGTACTGGAATGCTACTGAGCTCGCTTGTGATGGAGCTCGGCGAGTGGTACTGTTGGCCTCGTTAAGTAGCTCGGTCGAAAGAGGCCGGGATAATTCTGTCGGGCTGCCCACTCCCGCCAATACCGAGTGGCGGTTTGATTAGGTAGTGTTTAGATGAATTTGCACTGACAGATAGGAGAGCAGCTCTACGTATTAATAAGCGAATGGATGCAGAGGTGAGCGCAGTAAGTATATAAGCGTGATTACGCCCCCCATGCTAGAGATGGAACATCAATTGGTGAGAAAAACTTAACATTCATAGAGCTCTCTCCCTCCCTCTCTCTCTCTCTCTCTCTCTTGGAGTGTGCTAACTGGACTGTCAGAGGGGTTTTCCAGCAACACACCGCCGGGTAGCTCACCGCCGTTGTGTTTGCAGATCAGTCGAATAGAAACAGAGCTTGGACGCAACGAGTACGGAGAGCGATAGATATTTCCTCCCCGTACAATTGGCGCCGTCTGTGGGAACCTTACAGATAAAACCTTGTCCTCCAAGTTCATCGGATCACCTTCTATGGCAAACAACGACGAAATACCGTTGTCTACCATTGACGGTGTTACCCCAGAGTGAGCCAGACGGAGAGACGGACTCCCCGCCGTTCCGAACATGGCGGACTTCGACACTTCCCCAGGAGGACTTCCAAGAGATGCACGAGATAAGCGCGCCAGAAGCTTTGGTCACTCACGGAGCCTAGACGGACACCGGCGGTGGAGGGAGTCGCATGCTCGTAGCCTGGAGCACAAGTTGAGGGACCAGGACGCCGTCATACAGAGAATGGCGACAGAGATGGAAGCTCTCAAATAGCAAGTCAAAGGGAAGGGTGTTGCTGGAGTGGGAGACCACAGTGAGCGCACCCAGCCCCGCCGCTCAAGCAGCCAGAGCCAGCGTCACACGCCTTCCCTTTCCATCACCAGAAGCTATGGGGCTATGGGGTTAGAAACTCAGACCCTCCTGTAGAAAAGTCTAGTGCGCAAGATAGTACATACCATCCCTCACGTTCGTCGACTACATCTGAATATTTGTTTTCCGTTCGTTCAGAGGACTTAAGGGACGTCCTAAAGGAGCGAGCTCGCCGATGGGAGGTTCAAAGGGTGTCGGCACTCCAGTGGTTATCTTACGGAGGTCATGACAGTGAGGAAGTCATGATGCCATTGCCACGTTCAGCCGTGCCAGTCCCTTTGGACAAGGATTTGGCAAAGCTGAATGACACCCCATTCTCCCTTGAGACAGAGACTACATTGCTCCCAGTGGGCTTTCACCTGCCCAAGTTTACGCTTTATGATGGGAAAAGCGATCCTTTTATGTATGTAAGCCACTTTCGGCAGGTCATGGCTGGACACAGGCATAACGATGCTCTCATGTGCCTCATTTTTCCATCGAGTTTGGGTGAGTTGGGCTTGAAATGGTTTGAGAGGCTCTCGGAGGACAGCATCGACCGGTGGCAACAGTTGGCGGAGGCATTCGTGACTCGTTTCAAAACCAACACCAAAACGCCAAAGGAAGTGGACCACCTTCTGAGCGTCAAGATGGAGTCGAGTGACACCCTTAAGGCATTCAACTCCAGGTACTAGGAAACCTTCAACGAGATCCTAGATTGCCCGACCAACCTGGCAATCACCCAATATAAGCGCGGTTTCTCGGTCGGACATAGGCTGAGGGACTTGCTTATAATGAACCAGCCGATTTCCATGGGGCAACTAATGCAATGTATCAATGAGCACATTCGTGTAGAGGATGATGCGGCGGCGTCCACCGCGAAGACAAATCTGGTGGCAACGGACAAAAGGGTGGCTGACAAGGTACACGCGGTCAGACAGGAGACAAACCGTTCAAATGATCGCGCGGGAGAATCTGACTGTGGTCTAAATCGTAGAAACCGGGGTAAAGGTCGCCGCAGTGACCAAACGGAATACCCCCACGATGACGTAGCGGATGCCAACAGAAAGTTGAATGCTCGAACGGGCATCACCACGGTATTGAAGATACCGATTTATGGCATACTTAGTGAAATCCGCGACGAGGATTACGTCCGGTTTCCCACCAAGGTAGGCGATGCGCAAAAGGGTTTCAATCCGCGGTACCGCTGTACATTCCATAGAGAGCGAGGACACCGGACGGAGGACTGTTTTCCCCTAAAGCAACACTTGGAGGAGCTGGTTGCAGCCGGTCACTTAAACCTTTTCATCGATGGGGGCATTAGAGCCGCGCACCATGCCTCGGCTGATCCGAGTGGTTCGGATGACCTAGAGGCGCCCCCTCAAGGAGTGGTCAATGTGATCCATGGCATAGTGGAGCTAGCGTGGGTATGGGAGCTCCGAGGGATGATAAAAAAGGCAGAGTATATGAGGAAAGTTTTGCCAGTCCAGTCCGCGATCAAAAGGGGCAAGATCGAGGAGAAATATGTGATTAGTTTTTCAACTAGGGACCTTGAGAGCATTCAAACGCCGCACAACGACGCCCTAGTACTCACCCTCCGCGTCAGAGACTTCGATGTCAAGCGCATCTTCATTGACCAGGGAAGCAACTCAAACTCCGGGATACAGACTTGGCTCCGGCAACTTCGCCACTAGTTGGTTTCAACTCACAACCGGAGTGGCCTATGGAAAAGATAATCTTACCAGTCAAAGCCAGATCCGTGGTCAAGCAGGTGGAGTTCTGGGTATTGAAGGTGCCGTCTACATACAACCTGATCTTAGGTAGGGGATGGCTTCAAGCTATGCAGGCGGTAGCGTCAACCTACCACCAGGTTATGAGGTTCCCCTCGGCTATGGGGGAAGTTGAGGAAATTTGGGGCGATCAAGTCATGTCGAAGCAATGTTTCGTGGTAGTAAATGAGAGCCGAGCTGCCAAAGGCTTCGTGCAAATGATTGCAGTTCCGGAAGACCAAAGTGTCCTTGATGACGTGGGCACCAGGGCCGAGGAAAAGGCTGTTGAAGAATTGGTGGAAGTGTGGATCGACACCGAAAGTCCAAACAAGTTCTTTTTGCTAGGGTCAAGCCTGACCGCCCAAGTGTAGACACCCCATTTTTGACCATCCTCAAGACTTGGTTGTGCTTGCAGGTACATCCAGCCACAAGTTCGATTACTCGTCGGGTACTCAACTTTCGCGGCGGAACGTCACAGGTTTGAGTTTTTCAAACCCTGTATCCTTTCTGCCCCATTTTTGGACCATATGTTGGTCCTTTCATCATGCTCCTCTTAGTGAACTGCCGGCCATGCTTTGGCACTGCCGGCCATGGATTCTTCCCTGTCTGCTACTGATGATTCCTACTGGCCATTAGTGAGGCACTGCTGGCCACAGCTGATGGCCGGCAGAACCCTTTGTCTCAGTAGATTTCACGCCAGATCTTTTGAGCCAGTTGGTTTCCACTCATCTCTCCTCCATATGGAGGGATGAGCCTCTTTTCAAGCTTGTTTAACAAGCTTTGCTTTGCCTCTCTTCTATATAAGGAGAGGCACCTCCTCTATTTGAGAGGTTCAGAAAATGGAGGTTTGAGTTATATATATAGTTTTGTATCTATACCTCTCTTTTGTTCTTGTTTTGTGCCTTCAAAGTGTAGTCTTGTCTTAGTTTAACACACAAACACACACTCAAACACCTTGCTTGTGTTGCTGAGGCTTCTTGAGGTTGTTTTTGGTGTTCTTGGGCTGATTTGAGCTTGAAAAGCTTGCTGGAGTTGCAGTTGTGAAGGTGGTTTTCAAGGGTGAGTTTCTAATCCTTAAATCCCCCATTTTTGCTTAAGCTTTTAGCCCTTCTTGCATGTTGTTTTAAGCTTAGCTTTCTACTGGAAAAAGTTCTATTTTTGTATGCTTAAAAGGTTTGTTTAAGGATTTTTTTTTTTGTTTAGGGTTGTTTACCCCCTCTTAGGCCTTGTTTGGCCTTGCTTTTGTGCCTTCTTTGTGACCCTTTTGGGACCACCTTGTTTTGGTCTTCTCACCACTGAAACTCAGAGGAATTTCAGTAGTGGGAAGGGTGTTTTGAGGTCCCAAAAAGGAGAGGGTCATCTTCTCTCCTTGTGTTGTGTTTACTTGCTTTGAATGCCTCATGTGTGAGCATGTTTGTTAAGCTTATGTTGGCCACATCTTAGCTTGTATTTGTGGTTATTTTGCTGTGGCATGCCACTGTTTTTGCTTGGTTTTGTCACTCCATGCATGCATAATACACTTGTGGTGTAAATCACACAAACTAGTCTTGTATGCTTCACAAAGTAACCTGTCATTCTAGCTTGTTCTGTCTCCATTTCAGTAGGTTTTTGGTGTCGTTTTAGCATGCCACGACTCTGTTTTGGGTGGGTTTGATGGCCCCTTGCATGCTCCATACACTTGTAGTGTAATTCCATGAATTAGCCTAGTGTGTCTCATGCTTTAACATGTCATTCTAGCATGCTTTTGGCTTAGCTTTGAGAGGACTTTGTTCATGTTTTAGCATGTTTAAGGTTTGATTTATGTTGTCTTGGTCATGCATTACTTGCTTTGTATAGCCTTGGTTCAATCTAGCTTGTAGGCTTTGTGCATTGAGTCCATTAGCATGCATTACTTGAAGTATTTTCATGATTTGGCATCATGTGAAATGTGATTTCAGTCCATGTTTCATGGTCACACACTTGCATTTATCACCTATTCCATGCTTTGGATAGTTTGTGTTTTTATGCCTTAACATGGATCATTGCGTATGCCTTCATGCCTAAGCTTGCGAGCTACCATTTCAATGTGTTTTTGGGGTTATTATGCCATGATATAACTCTGATTTTCGTTAGTTAAGTCACCCCATGCTTGGTCTTAGTAGGTGTAGTGTAATCCACCTTATTTGCCTTGTATGCATCATGTCTTATGCCTTTCATGTTAGCATGTTTTGGCTTACTTCCATGCATGTTTTGGACTCATTTTGACATATTCTAGGATTGTTTTGGGTCGCCTTTGCCATATGCTTCATGCTTTGTATAGCTGTAGTGCAGTTGGCCTTGCTAGCTTTGTGTTTTGATGACTCATGCATGCTATCTTTGAGCTATTTAGATGATTTTGCATCATTTAATACTTCGTTTAAGAGCTTATAGCAATGCCATATTCCCACTTCATTCATGCTTTAAGTGCCTCTGAGTTTTGTACATTGTTGCCTAGTTTGTGGCCTAGCATGTATGCTATCTTGCCTAGGTATTTGAGCCTCCATCTTAGCATGTTTTGGTCTTTGTTTTGACCTACGTAAGCTCTGTTTATGGTTGGTTCATGCATATTTGCCATGTATTGCATGCCTCTTATGTGTTGCTCTTTGCTAGCCTTATGCTTTAAGGACTCTTGCATGCCTTACTTGCCTTGTTTGAATGATTTGGCATCATTTCTTACTTAATTTCAGTGCACTTAGTGTTGCTATACTTGCACATTTGTCACTCTTTGAGCCTTCTTGAGGGTTGTGCTCTTGGTCCTAGTTGGAGGGCCAATGCATTGTGCATGCATACCTTGCCTTTTGTGCCTTGGTTTCATCACCGTGGCCTCTATTTTGGGCATGACCGAGGTCTGTTCATTTTGGTTTAAGTCCATTGTGCATTGTGCATGCCATGTTCACCGCATTGCGTATGCCTTATACTTTACATTGTGTATGCTTATATTACATCGCATTGTGCATGCCATGAAGTTCATAGCATTGAGTATGCCATGTTGTTTGCATGCTTAAGTTGTATCGCATGTTTGCATGTTTAAGTCGCATTGTGTATGCCATACTTGTGTTGCATTGTCGTTTGGATTAAGTGTTAATCCGAACACGAGAAACGAGGGACGTTTCATACTTTAAGTGATGAAACGTGCTTCAATTCTCGGTCGCCGATGCTCTTGATGATGCATGATAGAGTTCTAGGCATTTACGTATTTTTGTGCATTCATTTCATATTGAATTGCACATGTTGGATCTTTGGCCATCATGCATCGAGATGCGTGATTGATGGTCTTGGATCCGATTATGCCTCTCCCTTGATGTTTTGAGGTGATATGGGGTGGCATAGTGCGTACAAACCCTTGGGAGACCCTTCATTTTCTCTATTTTGTGCTTTGTTGCAGCTTGGTGTCACAACACACCAATGGCCAACACCCTCTTGTTGTTGGCCGGCAGTCCTTCATTCTTGGCCGGCAGTACCTGTTATTGGCCGGCAGTGGGGTCGGCAGAGGCTCCTTATGGCCGGCAGGCCACTGGTGTACTCCCCAGCAGTGTTTTGGTAAGTTTCAGCAGCAAGCACTGGAAGACACCCTACAAAAAAAGCCTCAAGAGAGCAACCAGAGAGCTTTTTCGGGGTGGCAACTGAGCATGCATACTCTTCTCCTTCAACCGAAGCTGGAGCAACTTAGTTTAGTGCTTTATTTGTTAAATAGCATTTGGTGTTGTAACTTAATTAATTCATTTGATTAGTTAAAGTTTTGTAATAATTAATTGGCTTAGTATAGTTAATTAGGTGGTTTGTAATAATTAGTCTAATTAGCGTAGCATAGCTTAGCTATCATTCATTCGGACCCTCCATCGAGAGGGCATATGTTGTAATAAGGGTGCGTGTGTGTGTGCATGTCTTCCAACCCCCATTTCTTTTACTTAACCGCTTTCGATGGTTAGTTTTAGGGCATTTTCAATTAGCATATCTTATCCTTTGTATGCATGCATCCATTCATCTGTATTGCATACACCGGGCTCGGCACATCATACTAACTGCATTGTATTTCAATACCGATTTGAATGCATGATTATCAAGTGTTGCATCTCATATGCCATCTTAGAATAGTCGAGCCTATTTCTAGTTGCATTTTGCATGCGTTGCATTAGCCATCTTAACATAAACTAGG
Source organism: Camellia sinensis (assembly GCF_055761805.1). Taxonomy (NCBI): domain Eukaryota; kingdom Viridiplantae; phylum Streptophyta; class Magnoliopsida; order Ericales; family Theaceae; genus Camellia; species Camellia sinensis. The sequence goes on along the minus strand of NC_138964.1, from coordinate 23,262,652 downwards.
ATCATGCATTGATTACTAACTAGTTGTTGTTTTGGCTCGGAGTACACTGTAAGTGTTTAGGCTTTAGCATCTTGCATGAGTTTGAGTGCTGCCATGATAGCATGCTTGCCATGAGGCTAATTGCTTATTTGCTATAACTGCCTGAATGTCTGTGGGTGAAGGTTGGATTGCTTGAATTGAAACAATTCATTGAAATCCCTGATTTAGCCTACTCGCAAGTAGCAAACTTCAAACCATTTTCAAACAAACAGATATGCTTTGTTCCAAATTAGGCGGTCTAGTCTATACTTGTATGCTGTGCGCATCACGTAGTAAGATTAGCTAATTAATCAGAATAAGAGCACATGTGTTTTCAAAAATAAGATGTCATGCTTAGTACAGGCCGATCTTTGATCGGGCGAGCGGGGGTGCTCATTGCATGACCTTCCCCTCTCGTACCTAAATTCCTGAGCCGAAGCAACTTCGGTGATGACGGACACGTGGCCTTAGGCACGAGTCAGCGTTTCCTAAATTCCTCCAAAACAAAATATTTAGGTGGTGACTCTGTATCTAGCAAAGCAGTCTATGTTTGGCACTTCTTTATAAAAGTCAGTTTTCCAAAACGATTTGCCGGATTTGGACTCTTTGGTGATTTATCGGTCTTGCATTACACTTTGCGAGATTAGATTCAGAACCGTGACATTGAGTCCGAACTGTAGTAGTCCAATAAACAAAATGGATTTTCGCACCATTCGCGTGCGGGGCCCGGGACGTTCGGACGCGTCTATACCAAGAAAGGACCGAGATGGTAGAGTTCTTCATGGTGAGTATCGAAGTCTTTGCATGGACGCCGTACGACATGCCTGGCATTGATCCAAGCTTTATTTGCCACCAACTCAATGTTTTCTTGGATGCACGTCTGGTCATTCGAAGGACGAGGAGATCGGCTCTTCATCACACCGATATAGTCACGGAGGAAATGAGGAACCTGTTAGAAGCAAGGGCTATCCAGGAAGTGCACTACCCTCGGTGGGTTTCAAACATGGTCGTAGTGCCCAAGAAGAATGTGAAGTGGCGAGTTTGCGTTGATTACAAGACTGTCAACCGAGCTTGCCCTAAAGACAGCTTTCCTCTGCCTAGACTAGACAAGCTAGTGGATCTCACGGCCGGGCATAACAGGCTCAGTTTCGTGGATGCCTATCGCGGTTATCACCAGATCACCATGCATGCTCACGACTGCGAGATAACCTCTTTCACTACCCCAAAGGGACTATTCTGCTATCGAGCCATGCCTTTTGGTTTGAAGAACGTTAGGGCGACTTTCCAAAGGATGGTGACTAAAATGTTCATTTCTCTGCTGGGCCGGACAATTGAGGCTTACATCGACGACATGGTGGTCAAAAGTAGGCAGCAAGCTGACCACTTATCTGACCTAGCTGAGATGTTCGCTATTCTTAAACAACACAGGCTTCGCTTGAATGTGTCAAAGTGTGCCTTCGGCGTGGGATCCGGGAAATTCCTAGGCTTCCTAGTCACAAACCGAGGCATCGAAACGGACCCCTCACAAATCAAAGCCATACAAGAATTGAAGCAGCCCAACTTGGCAAAGGACGTGCAACATCTCGCTGATATGGCAGCCGAGCTTAACCGATTCGTAAGCCGGTCATCAGATCGTTGCCGCCCTTTCTTTAGAGCTTTGAAGTCCAAGTTTTCATGGGACGAGGAATGTGATAGGGCTTTGGCCGAGCTCAAGACGTATTTATCTTCCGCCCCACTATTGGTGACACCCAAGCCCGGTGAAGAGCTCTACCTTTATTTGGCAGTTTCTCAACCTGCAGTTAGTGCGGTGCTTGTTCGGTCAGAGGGCATCCAGCATCTCCCTATCTTTTACGTGAGCAAAACCTTGTTACCAGCAGAGTCGAGGTATTTACCACTGGAAAAACTTGCTTTGGCGCTAATGATGGCCTCTCGAAAATTGGCGCACTACTTTCATGCTCACACAATCATCATGTTGAACGAATTTCCTCTAAAAGCCTTGTTTGAGCGGGCAGATTTCTTCGATAGGATTCTAAAGTGGGCAGTTGAATTGGGCAATTTGACATCAAGTTTCGACCCTGAACTGCCATAAAAGCCCAAGCCCTAGTAGACTTTGTTGCAGAATTCTCACCTGGAGCTCACCAGGCATGCCCGGTGGATCTTACCGCGGTAGCCGAGATAGCAAATGAAGGCTCAACAGAAATAGCACAACAGAGCGATGTTGGCAATGCGGAGTTTGCGCGCCCATCCATACAACCTTCAGTCGGAATTGTACCCCTGCCTGGCAATGTGACGATGGACTTGGGAATAGTCGACCAACCTGTTTGGTCCGAGGCCGCATCGCCAATGGGGGATGAAGACATATCTGTTGAAACGATCAACGGCGAGCTTGCAACAGACATAACCGTACAGCCAAGCAACCATGATGCCGTCAACTTGCAGGCCTCCCAGGATCCCTTAGAAAGTTGGAAGCTTTTTGTTGGTGAAATGTGGAAACTTTTCGTAGATGGTGCCTTGAACCGGCACGATGCCAGGCTGGGCATTGTTTTGATCTCGCCCGATGGTCTAACCATCGAACACTCTATTGCACTCAGATTCCCAGTGTTGAACAATGAGGCTGAATACAAAGCACTGCTGGCCGGACTTAGAAGCGCCCTCCAATTACGCGCATCCGAGCTGATGGTCTACAACGATTCCCAACTCGTCGTCAACCAAGTGTCTGGGATCTACGAAGCCAAAGATGACAGAATGGCTAAGTACCAAGCTCTAGTGAGAGAACACATCAAGGAATTCAAGGCAATAAGGGTCCAACAAATTGGCCGTGAAGAGAACGGCCGAGCAAACGACTTGGCCGGTCTAGCTTTCATGTTCGACAATTCAACTCCCAATCCTCTCCTAATCGAGTTTTTCCCAAGGCCTAGTATTGACGACTCCGTGCAGACAGAAGTACTCTACACCGAGCTTGGCCCCTCTTGGATGGATCCTATCATCCTTTTCCTAAAAGAACGAATTCTTCCGACTGACAAAAAGGAAACACATAAAGTCCAAATGAAATCAGAGCAGTTTTGGCTCTCTTCATCTGGTGCTTTATATAAGAAGTCATTCACAGGTCCGTACCTCAAGTGTGTTTATCCAAATAGTGTAGAAGCTTTCCTGTACGAGATCCATGAAAGAATGTGCGGAAGTCACATCGGGGGGAGATCTTTGGCCTACCGAGCTATCTCACAAGGATACTGGTGGCCATGCATGCAAGCGGATGCTCAGAAGTATGTTAGAAAATGTGAAAAATGCCAGAAGTTCGCCCACCAAATTCACCAGTCGGCCAGAGAACTCCTTCCCCTCACAAGCCCTTGGCCTTTTGCGATGTGGGGGCTGGACATAGTGGGACCACTCCCCACGGCACCTGGCAATTAGAAGTTCTTCATTGCAGCTACGGATTACTTCACCAAATGGGTTGAGGCTGAGCCCTTAGCGACTATCAAAGAGAAAGATGTCAAATGGTTTGTTTGGCAGAATGTGATAACGCGGTTTGGCATCCCCAAGGTTCTGATTTCTGATAATGGTACCCAATTTGATGGGCGCCTGTTCAAAGGATTTTGTGAGGAATTGAAGATAGAATTCTACAACTCCACCCCGGCTTATCCGCAGTCCAACGGCCAAGCTGAAGCATCGAACAAGACCATTCTCGATGGGTTGAAGAAAATACTAGAGAAAGCCAAAGGAAGATGGGTCGATAAACTCCCAATTGTCCTCTGGGCACATCGGACGACCACGAGACGCTCGACCGGGGAAACTCCTTTTGCCCTGGCATATGGCATGGAGGCGGTCATCCCATTGGAAATCGAATGAACTCTGAAGCCATCGCCCTGGAATTAGACCTAGCTGACGAGCACCGAGAAAAGGATCCACGTGGCCGCATACCAACAAGAATTATCCAGAAAATACAACAAAATGGTGCACCCCAGACCGTTTAAAGTCAGAGACTGGGTTTTAAGGAAGGTGATGGGCAACACACTGGTGCCGGGCGAAGGCAAGCTAGGAGCAAACTGGGAAGGGCCTTACAGGATAATCGGTCTGGCGGACAATGGGGCATACCACTTAGAAGACTTGGATGGCAAAGGCCTACTTGGGCCATGGAATGCAGCTAACCTTAAACTATACTATTTTTAGTATTTGTCTTGTTTATGTAATTTTTTGTGGAAGGACTTGGTTTCCTTATACTTCTGAATGTAATACTCTTTTTGCCAAGTGTAATAGAAGTAAATTATCTTTGTTGAAGAAGTTTGTTGTGTTCGAGGTAATGTAGTATCCGAGGAGCATACTCTCATGTTTCAGCCGAGATGATTTACCCCGGCTAAAAAAGTTGGTGATTTGCCCAACTCAAAGGTCCTAGCCGAGATGCTTTACCCCGGCTAAAGGAGTTGATGTTTTGCTCAACTCAAGGTCCTAGCCGAGATGCTTTACCTCAGCTAAAGGAGTTGATGTTTTGCTCAACTCAGGGTCCTAGCCGAGATGCTTTACCCCGGCTAAAGGAGTTGATATTTTGCTCAACTCACGGTCCTGGCCGAGATGCTTTACTCTGGCTAAAGGAGTTGATGTTTTGCTCAACTCAAGGTCCTAGCCGAAATGTTTTACCCCGGCTAAAGGAGTTGATGTTTTGCTCAACTTAGGGTCCTAGCCGAGATGCTTTACTCCGGCTAAAGGAGTTGATGTTTTGCTCAACTCAGGGCTCTAGCCGAGATGCTTTGCCCCGGCTAAAGGAGTTGATGTTTTGCTCAACTCAAAGGTCTTAGCCAAGAGTGCTTTACCCCGGCTAATAGAGTTGGTAATTTGCCCAACTCATATTTTCTGGCCGAGATGACCTATCCCAGCTAGAAGACATGGTAATTTGCCCAACGTAAAGGTTCTAGCCGAGATGGTCTAGCCCGGCTAGAAGAGTTGGTGATGTGTCCAACTCAAGCCGAGATGATATACCAAGCTAAAAGGTTTGGTGATTTGCCCAACTCAAAGGTTCCTGTCGAGATGATGAAATGTAGTACAACAAGCAGTGCAACAGTAAACAAAATGAGAACTTTTCATTGATGTTAAACTGTAGTACATATGGTGGGGCAAGAAGGCATCTCGAGGACATTTCAGAGTTCAAAAAAAAAAAGACTAAACCAGGGGGGAAAGGTCAGCGAAGTCGTCCCCCGTGCCCTCTGCAGCAGCCTCCAGGTCGACCGTGGAGGTAGTTTCACGGGCGCTAGAACCAACCTGGCTGGCCTCCATTGGGCGGCCCGCTTTCTCGGCGTCCCGTTCTACCTCTTCCTCGGCCTCCTCTTGCAGAGCATTAAAGACTTCATTCGCATATGGCACCATGTAGGCTGGGAGGAAGGCAGCAGGGGGAGAGGTAAACACCTCGGTTCCAGATCCTTAGCCAAGATGTTCGCAGGCAGCCTTCCAACCGGACTTGAAAAATATGTCCTTGGTGGCCTCGACTTGCTTGGTATAGTTGTCCTCGGCCTCCTTGAAATCGAGATTGTTCGCAGCGTCCACTTCATTTTTTCTCGATTGCTTTAGCACTTCCAGCTCGGCTCGGAGAGCGTCTCTTTCCATCTCGACAGACCCAAGTTGGCCGAGCAATTTGGAATTGTTCACGTTAGCAATCTCCAAGGAAGCTTTTGATCGCCCCAGCTCGGCTTCCAAGTTCTTGACCTAACTGGCAGCGTCAGTCACCTTTTGACGAAGTTTATGAATCCGGTCCATCATGAGATGTTGTTTTTTGGATGGCCTGCAAGAGGACACGTTAAGAGTTCAGAAAAGGAGAGTAACCGTGAAAACACTTAAACCAACTTGAATAAACATGCAAAATTCTTACCTGGGTCATAGATTTGACCGAGGACTTCACGAGCCGGGTGTCTGGCACGTGGTCGCTACCGGTCATGTCGCTCGGCAAGAGTAGAGCTTTTGTCAGGTCGAAAGCTAGGAGATGTTCTTTGTTACCTTTGATTGAGGCGTTCGCCAGGATCTCCTTACCCCGGTGCTTGAATTATGACTGCCATGGGGGAGTTGGCTCTGACGCTTCAGCTGGTTGCTCGGTGCTCAGCTCAGCAACGAGCTCGGCTGATGGATCGGCAGACCGAGGCCTTTTTTCTGCTCGACGACTTTCTTTACTGGCTTGCGCCGCAGTAGTCGATGTCAATGCAATCACCGTCCCAGATATTTGACCGGTAGTCAGGGCACGAGGAGGGATGCTCGGCAGCTCGGTTGATGTGGCGGTGATAAGATTTTTGATATGACTTTGTTTGGCCATTTCCTCTTCCTTGGTCAGCCGGATTAGGGGCACGTCGGTAGTGGTGGAGACGGTGCTCGGAGAAAGTTTGTAACCCTACTCCGGCGGGGAGCTGTGTATCTGTAGCTTGGTATGTAGCCGAGAAGGTCGTGGCAATCCCGGTTACGATACCACAGCACAGTTCTAATGGCAGCCTCTTTGGGGTTGAAGTAGTTCACTTGTAAGGCTTTGATAGCTACAAAGGGGAAAAGAAGAAAAGACATTAGTGCAGAACAGTGAAGGAAAGTGGGTTGACCAAGCAGTGAGCACGACTTACCAGCCGAACCAAAGTTCTTGCTGATGTACCAGTTGGGCACGTCGGCTGTTTCATAATTTCCAGACACCCAGAAAAAGTCATAGTCGTGCATATCTTTATCTGGGGTGCCGATTACAAGCTTTTCCTTGCCCGGCCTAATCTTTAAGTAGTAGTTAAGCCCATCGCCTGTATGCCCGAGGGTGTACTGGCGTAGAATCTCGACTAGTCCTAGGTTCAGGCCCAGCTGGTTGTTCAGCTCGGCTACCTTGTTTATTATTCTGAAGGTGTTGGTTGAAACTTGTGTTGGTGCTAGCCCGATGCACCTCAGGAACTCGTACATTAGAGGTTGAACCGGGAAGCAAAGGCCGCCTTTGATTATGGAAAGCACGGTGAACATGGATTGGTGTCCTCAGCACCGAGCTCGAGATGTACGTCTGCGGGGACGTCGTATTCTTCCCGGAACGCGGCTAGTGTGACTGGCGTGTCAACAAGGAAACGGTAACGCCCCATGTGAAGTCGGCCTGTCTCAGCACGACAGTTTTGGTTGGCAAAATTTCGTGCGAAGGCAGCTTGGCCTTTTGAAAGCCTTGGTGTTGGTGCTTGGTCCCTTAGGACTCTACAGTAAAAGTAAGTGTAAGTGAAAGCGCGGTCGCGTAAAACGAGCTCGACTTTAGCTCAGTCAGATGGAGTGCCAGACTATCTCGGTCATAGAGGTATACCCAGAAGCTTGGCCGTTCAAGCGGACCAGATATTAGCCCGGTCGAGCGGTCCAACATTCTGTTACCTCTGTTCCTACATGAGTCTTGCAAACTCGCGACTTGCTCAGTTTTGGTGTTTTTTTGGGATCAAAAGAAGACTTGGAGCCCGGTCCGCCCCAGATCCTCGCGTTTTCATCACAGAAGATGACGAATAGTAGAAGGAGAAGGGGCAGAGGTGATTTTTGGGGGCTACGTCCTAAAGCCCACCGCTAACACGCCCTAAGCTCAACTATGGCAATTAGAGACATATAAAAAAAAGAAAGAGACGAGTAACGAATGAAGAACAATGAAGGATTTAGACCTTATAGGCTAGAGCACTGATGGTGGCTCGAAGTGGTGTGATGGAGGCCCTCAGCGACGACGCTGGAACACTGGAGTGGAACTTGCTTGCGGGGATGCTCTGATCTAAAAAATGAAGAGTGAGGGTGAGAGCTTTCAATCACAGGATGGTTTTGGCAGAAGAAAGTAAACTGAACAAGAAAGAAATGAGAAGGGGCAAGTGGTGTGCATATAAGAAAGAGAAAAAAGCGCCAAAAATTTGAATATGAAGAGACGGTGGGGTTGGTGGCTCGAGGCCAATAAATGACTGACACGTGTCTGAAATGACAACGGCGTCAGTACTGAATGGACAGGTTGGGCAGTAGAGGCGCCAACCGAGTAAGACAAGAGACCGAGCATGAGGATTAGCACAGTTGTTGTCCTGCGGAGTAGGGCCGGGCGTAGAATTGACCCTGGTCGGATCATGTAATCCTAGTCATGTTAGCGCAGATGGAATTAAGGGGAAACTGAGAGGGAGATTCATAATTTGGCTTTGGGCTATGGTGGAGGCCGGGCAGAAAAAAGGTCCGAGCGTGTTTGGGCCGAGCTAACGTTGGCGGATCCAGAGTGGTTTGCTCAGTTGAGGTCTAGGGCCCATTTGGCCGAGATGATCGTCTGTCAACCAGGGCTTGTTGTTTGCACATGTAGCTCGGTGGAAAGGTCTCCCTGGGACTGGCCTGACCTGTCTGGAGCTTGGCCGTACTGGAATGCTACTGAGTTCGGTTGTGATGGAGCTCGGCAAGTGGCACTGTTGGCCTCGTTAAGTAGCTCGGTCGAAGGAGGCTGGGATGATTCCGCCGGGCTGCTCGTTCCTGTCAATGCCGAGTGGTGGTTTGATTATGTGGTGTTTAGCTGAATTTGCGCTGACAGATAGGAGAGCAGTTCCACGTGTCAATAAGCGAATGGATGCAGAGGTGAGCTTAGAAAATATATAAGCATGATTGCGCCCCCCATGCTGGGGATGGAACATCAATTGGTGAGAGAAACTTAACATTCATAGAGCTCTTATCTCTCTCTCTCTCTCTCTCTCTCTCTCAGAGTGTGCTAACTTGACCGTCGGAGGGGTTTTTCAGCAACACACCGCCGGGTAGCTTACCGCCGTTGTGTTTGCAGATCAGTCGAATACAAAAGGAGCTTGGATGCAAGGAGTACGGAGAGCGACAGATATTTTCTCCCCATACACGTACCATAATTTATTTTACGCAATTTGCATTTTATAAATTATATTAGCATTTTTAATTTATGAACCTTATTTTATATAATAAGGAAAATCCATAGATATAACTGTTTATTAAAATGTATTTTGAGTAATTATTTTATAAGTACCACCATGGAGGTCCCATGCATTGGAGGACTTAAATAACCACTGACCATCTGATTAGCCACTTTGTGACCCTCTGTCTGTCATGGATCCACTGACTCTCTGATTTCTGGTGTGGAACAAAGTGCTGTGCGAAGCTAAGTGCTACAATATTGTACGTGCCACCTCTAGAGTTCATACAAGCCACCTCTTGAGTCCATACATCTGTTCTGTTCCATTCTATTTCTGGTGTGAAGCAAAGTGCTGTACGGAGCTAAATGCTGTACTATGGTGGGAGCCACCTCTAGAGTTCGTATGAGCCACCTCTTGAGTCCATTCATCTGTTCTGTTTTGTTCTGTTCTATATCGTGGTTATGATTACTATGTTTATATGATTTCTATATTATATGTCAAATGATTTCCATGGTAATTATGCTCTCAGTATAATATTTCTCTTCATATGTAAATATCGACCTTTTTGGTCAATAAATTTTGTTATAAATACAGAAGCTCCAATGATTATTTTGGTACCCACACTTAAATATTTTTCCGCTCGCGATTAGTAATTTGTTTAAGAATTGGCCAGAGGTAACTTCAGTTACTGGCTATCATGATATTTAACCCTTGGGTACGGGGAGCGGGTCATGACATGAAGTGTTTAATAGTTTGTGAAGAGGCCGACTAGGCAAGTCGGTTTTAAGGATGTGTAGCAGAGCAACTCAACTCTAAAGATTGGCGACAACAGTGGTTATACTGAGTACTACAAAGAGCAAAAAGTTCAAAGGTTCAACTATGATTAAATTTTTTATTTATATATAATATTTAATTAATGAAATACACCATGAAAAAATATTTTTTAAAAATGAATAGCAAATAAACATTCATTTTAAACACAAAAAAGCATTCTTTTTTGAGCTAGTCAACACAAGATAATAAATTAGTTAGATGAAATTTATATGTATTTGTACAATGCACAACTAGCAAGGCATATTTTATTAATTGTAAAAAGAGAAGGGTTAAATCAAAAGTCATTCTCTATAAATATGGTATTAAGGAATAACCAAAATTAAATGAACAGATATTAATTTATAATATATAACATATATTATATGAAAGAAAAATAAGAAATTTAAGTTTATAGATTTTTTAGTCTCTTACTACGAAGAGAGAGAGAGAGAGAGAGAGAGAGGCAATGATTGATCTAAGGGGGTGCAGATGAGGACAACCGCACCCTAAAAATTTTAAAAATATCATACATTATATTAGAAATTTTAAAATAATTTAAAATTAAAAGAATTTGCACTCGCAAACATACTTTCACACCCCCATAGTGATAATTCAGGATCCGTCTCTCCAGAGAGAGGGTTTGGTAGCTTACGAAAGGAAGAAGAAGAAGAAGAAGAAGAAGAAGAAGAAGAAGAAGAAGAAGAAGAAGAAGACAACGACGTCTGAGAAGCATAACATTTGAGAGATGAAGATGCAGGTAAAGATCAAAGACTGAGAAACAAATACATGGAAAAAGGCGATGGCAGGAGATCTAATCTCCACTTTCGTAGCTAAAATCACAAGTCCAAATCAAGTTTTTCTTTTTCTTGTGATTCTCTCTCAATAGAAAACGATTCTTACACATTTCTTTCTAAGACGCGCAGGATCGCATTTTTTAGAAAGAAACGCCACTTGTTTGTGTGATTCCTGCTACTAAAAGTCCAAGTTAGTAACTAAGCAAGGAGATTAGTCAAGCACAAGGACAAGATGACTAGTAGCTATGAACGCTGTACAGTAAAGGAGCTAATGTCAAGCGTCTAATAGTTTGTGAAGAGGTCGACTAGGCAAGCCGGTTTCGAGGATGTGTAGCAAAGCAACTCAACTCTAAAGATTGGTGACAAGAGTGGCTATACTGAGTACTACATCGAGCAAAAAGTTCAAAGGGTCAACTACGACAAGAACAACTACGATAGTGACAATACTAGCCGATCAAAAAACAAGTTTAGTGCTAGTTCTCACATTGTTCTTTGCTTTCAAATGTGGTATTTTGATTTGCTGACTCTCCTACCTTCATTAGGATGTTTGGATTTACTATCTATTTTCTAGGAACTCAATTGTGGTTTGTTACTTTGTTATGACTATTTTGTTGTCTAAAATATGGCGTGGATGATGATATATATTAGTTTCAAATGCTTAATTTACAATTACTTTTTTGTGGTGTGTTTTGCTTTCTTATGTGATTCTTAGAATCTGCTATTTGATGTGTTTGGTATTCCTATGCTTACATTTGGAGTTTTAGACCTTACAGGTGCAAACTTATGTTTGATAGATACTAATTGATATATAGAACATTAGCGGGGCTCTTAGGCTGTGCTTGGATGATTGCTTTAGGTATAGAGCATTTTTTTTGGGGTTAATTATTGATAAATTCAAAGAGGAGCGCACATTGCGCATAAAGGGCAATGTCAAATCTTTAAAGTTAAAAAAGACATTTATGTCAGTTTTACCTTGCACTTTTTCTATTTATAATTTCTCACTTTACTCTGAAATATCATTGCCAACAACTACCTTCTTGCATCAAAAATTGGCCAAAGAGGTTACTTGTAGTGGGTGGCGGTAAGGACTGATAACAATGGTAGATAAATAGGTGGATATGTAGATAGATAAGTAGACAAATACGTGGACAGATAAATGGACAGATAGATAAATAGTTAAAAGGTAAAATTATAAATCAAACTGTGAATGGTGGATTGGCAAATAACCAAACCACGATTTGGGACAGTTTTAATTTACTAGTTGATTGAAGAATATTCTTAAACAATTATCAAACATTTGCAATTAATATAACAGTAATTTACATAATATTTTTTATATATATGACACAAACTAATTTTATATAATGTTTTTCCATATGTATAACTACTAATTTGTAACAAATTTTGCATCTTAAATCTTTATCGCACTCATTTTTACTTTGATATTTCATTAGAGGTTAAAAAAAAAATATGTATTAACTATAGCAGAGCGGAGTGGGGCGGAGCGGTTTTAAAGGCATATTATAAATTTCAAAGTTTAATATGTAGTTAGCGGATATATCAATGCGAATTGGTGCGTATCGATTCAGTTTAGTGGATTGGGTAGTATTGTGTACAACCCTACTCTACCCCCTGGATCTTGTATTATGTAATGAAAAGACACATTTGATCGTGATCTAGTGTCATTTGAACCATCCAATCGAGCATTTTTTTATCAAGGTCAACGATTTTGTCAATAATATGCAAATAAATATAGTTTGGACTATAAGTAAAGGTGTCAAAAAAAAAGAAAAAAAGAAAAAAAGAAGAAGGGTTGTATATAAATGGTAACCTTCAAATGTAAATCATATGTCCATAGGAACAAAGAGTAGGATTTAATAATCTGGAAAAAGTAATTATTTGGCATAGAACAGTGAATGTCAATTGAAAAGACTATTTTAGTTCTCATACAATACCCCCAAATTCTATGTAACACATATGGTAATGCTTCAATGCTTGGCTTTACATTTTTGAACTAAAGCTAGTGCATTGCTAAAAAGCTACTCAACATTAGTAACTTGTCCATGTATCGAGCCTTAATTTTTCCATCCAAAGCTTTTCTTGAGAAACCTTCTACACAATTTTTTATTTCAGTTAGCGCAACACTACTCCAAGTTTGCACACTGCTCTTGTGCCACATGAACTCCTCACCTTGGACATTTCCCAAGTGCTCGATCTCTCTTATTGATTGGCTAAGTATAGCGATCCCGGGTTTTCCCCTTTATGTACTGTATACTGGACTTGGGTTCCGTGGTTGAGTATTGTTGTATATGTTTCATTTCCGTCCTTTAATTCTTTGTATATGAGTTTTAAGATGTGTTGGGCAGGTTTGTCACAGGTTGGTTGTGATTAGAAACAAAAGGTTGTTGCCCAGTTTTTTGTGTCTTCGCTCGAACGAGCTCTATGTTTTAGCTCCTTCCCTCGAGCCAGGGTTCCTTCACTCAAGCGTGCATCTGTGTCTAGTTCTGGACCTGAGAGTTGCATTTCTTGGCTCGAGCGAGCTTTCCTTCACTCGAGTGAGCGAGGACTATGTTTTGGGTTTCTTCGCTCGAGCGAGCTTTTCTTCGCTCGAGCGTGCTTCTAGGTTGCAGACCTGAAGCTTCGTGTTGTTGGTTCGAGCAAGGCTTTTTGCGATCGAGCGAGGCTTCTTTGTATCTGGTCATTCGAGCGACCACTCTTTCGCTCGAGCGAGCTTCGAATATATTAGTTGACAGCAGCGGGTCTCTACAAATCCATCTAGTTTTAGTGGTCTCCTACCATAATCCCTTTGTAAGAAAGGTGGAGCTTGGTGTGGGCTACATTTTGATATGAAAATCTTTGAGTTTGGAGCATCTCGAGTTTTCATCATCTTCTCCATTGGGTCTCTTCTCTTTAGGTAGGGATAACCTACTCCTTTCTATGAGTTTTGACATAGATGCTATGCGTTTTGTATAAATGGTGGATTATGGTGATTTTGGGAAAGTTAGGGTTTGATTTGTAATTTATAAAGAAAAGGGGTTTTCAAATGTTAAACTCCATGTGTATGTGAGACCTTGGAAAATGGAATTATTGTTGTGAAATTCATGAGATTGGACCTTAGGGTTGTTATTTGAAAAAGGGGGAAATGTCCTAATTAATGTGATAAATTAATTTGCATAATTAATTTGGGGAAAAGTATGAGAATGTGAAATCGAGTTGGAAACCATGGAATTGGGAAATTATGGAATTAAATGGTGTAGTAGGATTAATTTGTCACTCACCTATGTAAATGTTGATGTTTTACCTGTTTGATAAAATTATTATCTGTTTAGAGATAACTGCCTTGGGCTATCGGTGGAGGATAGTCTTGATTGTTGTAGACATTGTATGTTGATTAGGGAAAACTGAAACTAATCATGTGGAATATGTCATTGACTATGACGGTTGGAATAATACATCGAATACGTGTATTGATTTATCATTGTATATGATGTGTGTTAAATACATTGTATATGTATATTGTTTGGGAGGAGATAAACGATGTACTCCATGGTTTGAGAGGAGATAGGGGATGGAGTCTCAAACCTGTTTGGGAGGAGATAGGGGATGGACTCCATTGATAACTAAGTGGGCCGGAGTGTCCAGGGTGAAAGTCCCGAAATCTTGATTACGTTTGCATAACGTAGATAATTGAAGTATGGAAGTGCTTTAATATGAGTTGTAGGCTCATGTGAATTGTGAATAATGGAAGTGTCTTAATATGAGTTGTAGTGTCTTTTAATTGTTCGGCCAGGTTCTGAGCCATGGTTATGAAATAAAGTTGTATAAGTAAAGAAAGTGAAATGAAACATGAACATATTTGTCATGGAACTGGAATGTGTTGTAAGTTGATTTACAAGTGTTAGCCATTTATCAAACACTAATGTTTTAGTTATTTCTCATTATTGGTTTAGTATATCTCTACTGGGCATTGGCTTACCCTATATGGGACATCATTTTCAGGTTCAGGTTCAGGTGACATGCTACCTCTAAGGACGTAGCTTGGGAGGCTTGAGGTGGATAGATCTTTTTGTTGTTCTCTTTTTGGTATTACATGTAAATTCAAGCCAAGGGCTTAATGTGTATTTGAGTTAGTACTCTCCTTTTTGTTACCAAGTGTTGGCTTGGAAAGTTGTAAGCCCGTAGGGCATTTACTTTTTTTGTCAACATGTAATACTTTTGTACTCAATACTCTGATGAATGGAAATATGTTTTATTCTCTTAAGTTTATGGATGTCATAAATGTATGATTTATGAATTTATTTTGAGGGCGTTACACTAAGCCGGTCTACACTATCCCCAATTTGATCCAAACAGTCCTTTTAAGGCTCTCTTTTCGGGGGTCTTGAGTCCCTTAAGGTTGGTCAACTTTAGCATGTTCGCCTTTACCATTCAACCAATGTCAAGTTCACCATCAAGGCAATCTGGGTCAACTTGTATGGTCTTTGTTGGATGGCATTAGCATAGCTCAAGAGAGATTGAACACATACCGCCGCTGAATAGCGAGTGGCACTACATGAAGACTCAACGAAATTTTTTTGGACAGTGAATTTAGTCGTATCGGCAATGTACAAGACAAAGAGAGTCAGGGAAAGTAGTTGATGAGTGGGTCGCGCCATGATTTAGTACAAGATGAATTGGCTTAATGAGGAGGATGAGAAGTTGAGAGGTCTATGTGATAACATTTTATAGTGCATGTCTTTGCCTGTATTTGGTGCTAACAATTATTGTAATGATTCTAGCATTTACTTCATTTTGACAATGCATTGATGCACAAAACAGGCATGTGACTCTAATATGGTCCTAATGCGCCATATAGTTATATCCTTGACCTTTTGCCATGTCATTTTTTTTATATATTTTTTTTTAAACAAAACATGGTTAAGTATCAAAATAGATCATATTTATCACTTAATTGGTAGAAGAATTTTGACTGTTCAAATAGACATGCCAAAATTTAAGGTGAAATACTGTAGACAAAATTATCTCATATAAAAAACCTTTTGCCATGTCATTTTTTTTTTATATTTTTTTTTAAACAAAACATGGTTAAGTATCAAAATAGATCATTTTTATCACTTAATTGGTAGAAGAATTTTGACTGTTCAAATATACATGCCAAAATTTAAGGTGAAATACTGTAGACAAAATTATCTCATATAAAATTTTTATATTACAATAGAAACAAATAAAAAATATTATACATAAAAGTAAATCCTACTGTATAATTTCAACCATTTTCAAATGACATGGGGAAGGCACATCAGAAACTAAGAATTATTTTTAAAGGATGTAAGTAATTAAAATGTAATGTACCTTTATAGGAGGATGTACCTTTAATTTCACACACATTTTTTTCTTTTTAAAAAATATAACTACATTATTTTTAAGGATGTACCTTTGTTATTTACGAATTTTTTTAAGAAATTGGTCATAGTATATGTGAAATTTATTTTTTCTTACTAACAATAATTAAAGAAATATGAAAAGTTAAATCCAAAATCAAAAGTTGAAATTGCATAAAATGAATTTCACATATACGAATTATTTTAAAGGCATAGTCAATCTTTAGTATCTTGTTGGAGCTTATTGTGGTGTTCACCTTTTTTTGTACGGTTCCATTCATAAATTTGGGTATTGGTTTAAAAAAGAAAAAGAATAAAGTACGTGAAATATAAATATAATTTAATTATATTTCACTTATATTTAACACATTTTTTTTTTCTTTGTGAATTTTTTTCCAAATATATGAATCAAATACAACCATAGGCTAATGGTTAGTTCGAGGACATGATGCTGATTTCAGAATGTCGATTGGTAGATTGAGAGAAGAGGCAACGAAACAGCTCACCACCAAAGTGGTTGCAAGGTCGAACCCTACGAAAGCTCAACATCCATTGCAAGAAATATGGGATTTGACGGCGTTTTTATAAACACCATTGTTTTTAATATTTAACGACATTGTATAAGTACCTTCTTTTTTAAAAGAGCAACGCTATAGATCACTAATTTGCTATCACTAATTCCACTACTAGTGAGGTGGCATTTGACAAAAAAAAAAAAAAGACATGAACACACTGTGACAGTGGGCACATCATTAGAGCCACCACTAATTAGTGGTCTAAAGCATTTCTCTTTTTAAAAATAAAATGGCATCATTTTGTTAATAAAAGACGTTTCTATCCTACTCTCACACGCGCTCTCTCTCTCTCTCTCTCTCTCTCTCAACTCTCTCTAAACCCTAATTTCTGTGTCAGATAAATTAGGTGATTTCAAAGTTCAATCTTTTTCAGCTTGGTGATTCAATCGCAAATTCATTCGGCGATTTCGAAGTTCTTTCTCGATTTCAAATCACCATCTGCACTGGCGAGAAGAGTGAGCACCATCGTCTACTAAGGTGAGAACCATCGCTTTAGAAAATCTCAAGTTCTCTCTCTCTCTCTCTCTCAAGTTCTTCCTTCTCATCGAGATTCTTCTCTTAGGGTTTTCAATCAATGTTTTGAAGAAGTTTGTAGTTTGTATTGATCAATCAGTGTTTTACACATCTCATTTATTCTTCCCAAATCACCAAAATTGATTCTTCATTCAGTGTTCTCTATTTTTCACTCTGTTTTTTATAACCCTGTTTTAAACCCTAAATTAGCATTAACAATATTAGCTTATTTTTTCCTTTGCTGATCTGATTTTTAGTCCCAATTTTGATGTATGCATATATTATACTTTTCTTAATGGCATTGTTGATAGGGTTGTGGTAACAATCCACTATCTGTTTGTAAATTGCACTAATTACCTGTTTGTTGCATGTTCTAATCTGTAAACTCAATGTGTTGATGTTGTAATTGATGATAAATTTTGAACTATTACAATACAATAATTTCAAGTATTTTATGCATTAATCGCTTGCACTTGATTTTAGAAAAAATGGGACAGTGGTAGTATATATTTGTCAATCTATTGAGTGATCAGTAGTTATTTATCTGGTTTAGACATGTATTTGGAATAGAGTAGTACTAGTAGAGTTCAAAATTTGCTTTGTGGAACCAGGGATAGCAAAGTTTAATGATTCTAGCTGATTTTTAAGAGTTAAGTTTGTGAATTTTTGTACTTATTCCAGTTAAAAGATTAGGGGCTTTAAGCAGGAAATAAGAGTGAAAGATGCGACTATAAAAGGAACTTACGGTCCACATACAAATAAATAAGGAAATTAATTGTTCCAATGAGTAATAGATAAAAAGATCATGAATAATGAATGATAGAATGCTTCCAAGCTTACAAATTAATATATTTACAGATTTACTAAAAAAATATCAAAGCACACAAATCATATATTTACAGTGAGTGAACATTAATATTTTTCTTCTACGAACCAAACTTGTTGCCATTGAAGGGTGAAAAATATAAAAACAAAGGCAACTAAAAGAGAAAGAAAAACAAAAAAATCCTAAATTTCTAGTGGAGTATTTCTTTGTTACTTTATTGGCCTGAAAGTTTATTGAAAACTTACAAGTTTTGGAATGAAAAAACCCCAATACA
This sequence comes from Camellia sinensis, assembly GCF_055761805.1. Classification (NCBI taxonomy): domain Eukaryota; kingdom Viridiplantae; phylum Streptophyta; class Magnoliopsida; order Ericales; family Theaceae; genus Camellia; species Camellia sinensis. The sequence continues at coordinate 23,244,606 of NC_138964.1, read as the reverse complement.
CAACTTTCTAATTTCGTTCATACTAAACTAAGGGATGACATTATTATATAGTATAGAAGCGTAGAAGTATGTATCATATAGATGAAAAGAAAACCAAACAATTTCACAAAATTTATTAAAGAAAATATTAAACAAAGCATCATGAGACACAATTAATAACTAAGAAAATCAAACACTACAAATCACATAATGGAAAATATATATTTGAAAATATTTAGGAAAGAACTACTAGCATACACCACAAAGAGATTAATTTTTTAGTTTTATTTTGTCATTTGTGCAGCTTACTATGACCCTCTCTCTCTCTCTCTCTCTCTCTTTTTCTTTTTTAAATTGGACTTTCTTTGTGCTTGTTTTCATTTGAAGACATAATAGTTTGGTCTTTATTGATTGATTTAAGAGAGCAATGCATTTCTTGAATATATTATAATCTATCAAGAGCATTGTAGAAACTTTTGGTTTCTTCAGTAATATGCTTCATACTAGATATGCTTCTAGTATGCTTGATAGTATTGATTTAGATTGCACAACCGGGATGCAATCATTAATGGTGCATGCATGCATAAATAGCCTTAGACTCATCTAAGAATCTTCATTAGAATTACCTAGTCATCTTTAATGAAGCTCTTCTTGGATTGTCCAGTTTGGACAGTTCAGAAGTAGAAGTCTATATTGTAATTAGTAATTTTATCGTTTATAATCCATCTCGTGGAGATTTCGTGTAGCAGCTCCTTACGTTCTCCAGGTGCATACTAGACAAGATGTAGTAGTACACCTAGTCTATGTTGTGTACTTGGAGAACCATGGAGAGATGCTACCGAAATTTCATTAGAGATGAACAGAGTAGCATGAGCTGCTTTTTACATAGATTGTGCATTCTTGAATGGAAAAGTAGGATGGACCAACATATTAGAGACCAGTTAGAGGTTAATGATGTCATGTCGCATGCATTATAAGTTATTTAATTGAGGTTAAGATTAATTAAAATGAAATGGTAATTTTGAACTTTGTTGATTTGGCAATGACATTTGTAGTGTAAGACAGAGTCAGATGGATAAATCAACATAGGTTGCACTCGGAATACATGCAAGGAGTTAAGGAATTTATTAAATTTGCATGCGAAAATAATCCGTTGTTGAATGAAGTCACATGCCCATGTAAATGGTGTCGTAATGTCAAATTAGTGGAGAAAGGCCTGTTAGGGAAACATTTAATGATCAACGAGTTTCTTTCAAGTTACACCAGTTGGATTTTTCATGGGAAGAATTTTTCGTCGCCCGTGCCACACAATATGAATGTCGGGCAAACTAATTCGAATGATGGTAATAAAACTTATGAAATTATATACGAGGGATTTGAACTTCCTCCACCAAGCTTTATTCATGAGGTAGCAAGTTCTGGTATAAAACAAGGTCCAGATGAAAAAAATCGAAAAATTCTTCAATTTATTAAAGGAGACCGAAAGAGAGTTGTATCCTGAGTGTCAGAAGTTTTCAATGCTCTCATTTGTTGTTCGGTTATTGCACATCAAGTGCCTTAGTGGATGGAGTGACAAGTCTTTCACGATGTTGCTTGAGCTTTTGAAGGATGTGTTTCCAAAGGGTGAAACTTTGCTAAAGTCATTTTATGCAACTAGGAAACTCCTTAAGGACTTGGGCCTCGATTATCATAAGGTACATGCATGCCCAAATTGCTCACTATATTGGAAGGAAACAGCCAGTATGGATAATTGCATAATGTGTCATATGCCTAGATATAAACAGTTTGAGGGAGAAGAAAATGATGTTAACAAGAAGCAACAAAGAATTCCACAGAAGATTGTCAGATAATTTCCTTTGATTCCAAGGCTTCAAAGGTTGTTTATGTCATCCAAAACATCTTCTTTAATGAGATGGCATGTAGAGGGCCGAATTGGTGACGACAAAATGAGATATCTTGCTGACTCTCCTGTCTCGAAATTTTTTGATAATTTGTATCCCATGTTTGCCAGTGACCCTTGTAATGGCATGTTAGGTTTAGCAACAGATGGATTCAATTTATTTAAGGCAATAAATGTCTCTCATAGCAGTTGGCCAGTTATTGTGATACCATACAATTCGCCACTATGGTTGTGCATGAAGCAACCTCATATGATGATGACATTGCTTATCGATGGTTCTTCTTCACCTAGAAATAACATTGACATCTACTTATACCTTGTAGTGGATGAATTGAAACAATTGTGGGAAAATGGTGTTGACACGTATGATGCGGAAACTAATTAGATGTTCCGAATGCATGCAGTGTTATTGTGGACTATAAATGATTTTTCTGCCTATGCAGATGAATCCATGAAGAGAACAATAATGGCTTCATTTGGGAAGAAATGGAGAGATTGGAAAAGTTGAGTGAAAAAAATGAGATACAAACCCTTCAAGAATGATGCAGATAGGTGGGCTCATTGACCGGACAGAGTACATGAGGATCAATGGTGGGCCTTGGTCTACTATTGGGGCACTCAAAGTGCATTGGTACAATTTTATTTATGTAAAAAAATGTTTATATATGATAATTTTTGATAATATCTTAAATGAATTTCGTATTCAACAGAAATCAAGTAAGAAAAATAGAAAAATTTGAAAGAAAAAGACATTACATTATAGAATAGGCTGGAAGCCTTTCTCAGTAGTTCAAGTGGAGTATAATTATTCTCTCACATCAATTAAAAATCTTTTATTTTCTTTTTTAAATTGAGTCATAATAATGTTTTGATATATGCCACACTAAATATAATAATGTTTTGATATATTACAGGAGACAAAAAAGAACAATGGGGCTTCTGCTAGTCGGCCACAGGTGTGGATGGCTGCATACATGAAAGATGTAATGTCAAATAGTGATTCAGTTAATGAGGTTATGGTATGTGATACTGCTTTATTTCTGGATTTTTAATATGATTTATATTGGAGGCTAATTATTGAATTCAAAACTGCTGACTCAAATAAATGAGTTAATGGAACACATTGAGGGATCTTCTACTGACCCTACAACATTATATGAGCAGATCTTCACACAAGTTATGGGCTCAAAATGACCTAGTCGTGTTCGGATGTTTGGATTGGGACTGTCCCCCCCTCCATTAATGTTTTTGGAGGTAAATATAGGCAGTCATAAGAGCAGAATCGTATCTTCCAAACTTGAGTTCAAGAACAAGTTCAAGAGCAACTTCAACGGTATCAAATACAGTTAGACTTGAAGATGAATGATGTAATGGAAAAACATATTCAGGTTATACGCATAGATTTTCAATGACAAATTGAGTTTTTGAAATCTCAATTGCAAGCTCTGGGCATACCCGTTGCACTAGCTGTTGCACCCTCATACCCATTACATAGGCAGCAGGTATTTTAACTATTTTTACTAGTTATTACTTTAAATTGCCTAGAGCTACTATACAACTTAAGCCTCTTATTAAATGATAGGTTATGGATTTACTCAGTAGTCATCCCACTGTTCGGCCAATGCCACATCAACAACAATCTCATACATTTTCATCCCAAGAGGTGAGCAATCATTTAACTTAAGCCTTTTTGACAATACAAACCTTATTAATTAAAATACTTATTCTTTTTAAATGTAGGTTCGCCTTTCAAAGAAAGAGAAGAAGGAGAACTAACAACGTTAGTAAGGAGTTCAAATATTATTTGTTCGAATAATATTACTATATGCACATGCTTAGTTTTTCGTTTATTTCATTATTGTATGCATGCATACCAAATGACGCTCCACATATTCAACGAAACTTCAAGTCCTTTTAAGACAAATTGAGATTATGACTTTCAAAATAGGCTCATTAGTATTAGTAAGTTGTAGGTTATTTCTTTGCTTCCAAAGCAACTTGTCAACTTATGTACGGTAGCATGTGTTTTTTCTTATTTATCTCAGTTACCTGTTTTTGTGGCTTCTAACTCTGGCATGCAATGTATTCCTGTTAACCCATTGAAGTATATGTCATCTTACGTTGTCTAGCAAGCATTTTCCATTTCATTCGAGCAGATATAATATTCATTTTCTTTTTGTGCAGTGCTCTCTGAAATAGCTGGTGAATGATGCATGGTAGTTTTTAAATTATATTCACAAATTTTAGTTTAGTTTATAAATTCACTAGTGTATGCCCGCACCTAAAGGCACGGTGTAAATAAGTGTTTCTCCTATTACATGCCAAGAGGAACTCACCTCCCATCCCACCATCATTGACCACCTCTCTCAAACTGTCTGAAACTTTCCTATTCTCTCTACCAATAATTGCAACAAATCTATAAAAAAAAAAAATCAATTCAAGATTGTAATTAGAGAAAGCCAGTCAGCATCATTAAGCATATCACAGAATCATAATAATTGCATTCCATCGAGGCAATATAATCAATTATTAACATAATTACCATACATGTAAAACAACTATAGTTTTCACTACCCAACTAATGAATCAGCAAAAATTAACAAAGAAAACACAACAAAACAGCACCACAATTGCTTAATGTTAAGGAAACAGACATAGCCATAAGAGGGAAACAAAAATAGAGAGAGATGGGGAGAGGTAGAAACAATGCTCAAGCAAAAAACCAGTTCAAGAACAGGAAATAAGCCCAGATTGAAAGAGAGAATGGCAGCCCAAATCTATATAATAAAGCATTCTAATAAAAATAGGAAATAAAACCCCAAATTTAAAACCCCAAATTCAATTACGTTGGTGAAAATTAGTTCGGTTCCTGGTTTGTTTGGTTGTACAATGAAGTCAACAAAGAAAATCAAACCCAGGTGAATTCACACACATATGTATAGACACAAATAATATACAATAAACTTTGAAAAACAAACAATCAGTCATACTTCAATTGTACCCCAAATAAAAGTAAATAAAAAAATACCTTCTTCCCCCCCTGCAAATCAATGGCCAGAAACTCAAAAGTTCCAACAAAACAAACCAGATGAGATTACCTAGATAAACTAAAGAAAGAGGAGCAAGCAATTTCAGATAAATATATAAATTGCAATGAGAGGAAGCGTGTGGTTAGCAAACAGATAAATAAAGCAAAGAAAGAAACTTCAACTAAAGAATTTAAGGACAAAAGAGATTACCCAGAAAGCATACTAAAGCGGAAGACAAACAAATAAAGCAAAAAAAGGAACTTCAACTGAAGAATTTAAGGACATGAGAGAATAGAGAACAAACTCAAAAACTGTTTCTCAGTATAACATCACTCTTATATTGTGCTTTAACAGAAGCCAGTATAATAAAGCAGATAATGCAAACTAAAGCAGAAGCTCCAGATTTTTTATAAATTAACATTAAACCGATATGTATAGACACAAATAATATGCAAAAACCACTTCAATTGTACCCCAAATATCAGGTAATGCAAACTAAAGCAGAAGCACCAGATTTTTTTATAAATTAACATCAAACCCATATGTATAGACACAACTAATATGCAAAAAAAAATTCAATTGTACCCCAAATAAAAGTAAATCAATAGCTAGAAAACTCAAAAGTTCCAACAAAAAATGCAATAACTACAATAATTAGGCAGTTGCTCTCAACAATGGCTTCAATCGAGAAGGAGGAAATAAACCAAGAAAGAGGGGGGGGGGGGAGGAAAGGGAAACAAACACATATTACTAAACCAAATCTTACAAACTTGTGTGTTTTAGAGCAATCCAAATACTTGAAAATGATATCCAGAAAATACCTAATTAACAAATCAATTTAAGGTTTAGAAAAATAAAAATCAAAATCAAAATGAGTACTTTGTTACTCTGTTATATGATCAAAGCCCCAATTCTTCTGTATACCTTGCAATGAAGAAGAGCGTGACGAAGGAGGAGGAGCGTTGGTAGCAAAGAGGGTGGGCGTCAATGAAGAGAATTGAAATCAAACGTTGTTGAAGAAGAGCGTGATGGAGAAGGAAGAGGAGGAGGATGAGCATCGGTTGTGATAGAGAGGGTGGGCTTCTGTTCAAGAAAAAGAACAGAGAGAGAGAGAGAGAGAGAGAGAGAGAGAGGAAAGGTGGGGGGTTGAGATGTGGAGGAGCGTCGGGTGGGTTTTTTTGCTTTTGTTGAAGAAGAAGAAGAACAGAGAGTGAGAGAAAGAGAGATAGAGAGACGGAAGGTGGAGGGGATGGGGTCAGATGTGGGTATATTTAGGCGGCAATCATCATTCATCTGAACCATCGATATATACTTAAAGATTCATCTCAGCCGTTAATATATCAAATATATATATTTTATATATTTTCAAAAACCCTTCTCCCTTATTATATAGATTATAGGGTAAATTAGATAAGTTTCCTGGTTTCTTTAAATTTATACGCTTCACAAGTTGCACACATCATAAAGCCAAAAATGATCCCTTATAGACATATTCCACTTCCAAATCAGAAATAAGTGGTTTTTATTATTTGAGGTGGCCATAGAAAATAATGCTATATATTTTGGAATTGTAGTGCTTCTTGTTATGTGATAAAATCTTCTTGTTAGTGCTTCTTCAAGTTTTAAGTACTGTACATAAGTATTGGGTACAAATTCTTCAATTTATGTTTATTTTGGTGAATCTGTTCTGATGCAGTCATATAGACCAGTGAAGACTACAACTTCTATGCTAAAACATGATTTTTGGATATGTTATTTTGTGGTTAATGTTAAAACATGATTTGTGGGTATGTTATTTTGTGGTTAATGGTGATTGGATATTAAATTGAATGGGAAAGTGAATTAATGCTACATTTGCCATTTGAATAAGAGTTATTATTTCATATTAGTGCTATTTTTCAGTTTTATTACAGATTTTTTTTAGTTCAATCACATAAAATTAGCACAATTTAAAAGAAGAAGAAGAAGATATCACGACGTTTCTAAAAACATCGCTAAATGTCATCGTGACGTCATGTTACCGTTAAGTACAACATTTGGCGGCATTTTAAATGTCGCCTATACTAATCTAACAATGTTTTCAAAGTGCCATAATGTTATAGCGACGGCCGCTTTTTTGACGTTTGGTACTAAACGTCACAAAAAGAATTAGCAACATTTTTCAAATCTATAGCAGCATTTTTTAAACACCGTTAAATGCGGAATTTCCAGCAATGATCTTAAATCTTGGGGCTACTGAAAGTTTATCCAGTCATTAATTTCAAGGTTTTGAGATTAGTCAAAATTCGTGTAAATTGACCCGAACACTCGATTATCAAAAACAAAATGATCCCTTCAATTGTAGGTGTTAAAACAAATCATTTTCGATGGATTTATGTCAATTAATATAATCTGTATCTGCTGGGTGATGCTTTGGTGGTTAATTAGAAGTGCTGTTCTTTGTAGTTCTTGTGTGAAAATACCCTAGTTTGAAATTTGATCTTCATAATTACGTTATACTACGTTTGGTGACTTTGTGGTTAAGAAACTATTATTATATTGGGTAAATTACACTGACATCTCCTGAGATTTATATTTATTATAGTTCCACTCTCACATTTGGGAAATTATACTGACCTCCCTTGTCAATATAATTATTTAACGGTGTTAACTTTTAAGTTAAAATGACATATTTACCTTTAATCTTGACATATACTTTAAAGGGTAAATTACATTGACACCCCTTGAGATTTCAATTTAATACGGATCCCCCTTGACATTTAAAAAAAAAAAAAAAAAAACTAATTTAATAAAAATAAATATGAAGAAATATATTTAATTTGTAAAAAATTATTTCTAACCACTCGAAAGATAAAAATTATATAAAAATGATAATTATTTTTTATTTTTTATTTCTTAACCAAATTAATTTTTAATTTTTAAAAAAAAGTTCTAAAAATCAAACCATACATAGCCTAAGAATTTTTTGATAAGTCCTTTTTTATGTTGGTAACTTATTTAATTATTTATTAATTTTACGATATTTTTACCATCTGAAACCTGTTTGGTAACCATTTCGTTTTTAGTTTTCAACTTATATTTACAAAAATTTAAAAATCTGTCATAAAAACTTGTTTGATAATTTTTTTGGTTTATAAATAGTTGTCTCAGTTTGTAAATTTAAGGAAAAAACGTAAATTCAAAAAATGAGTTTACGTTGGTTTTTAAATAGAAATTTAAAATTTTGACTAATAAAATTTTTTTCAATTATTATTTTTTTCAAATAATATTTTTTTCAATTAATTTTTTTTACAAATAATTTTTTTCCAATTAAATTTTTTTTTTCAATGAATTTTTTTTCAACTAATACTAACTGAGGGAGCAATTAGTAATGCTACTTTAAACCTTGGGGAGAGGATTGTAATTTCTAAAATGTGAGGGGTGTCAATGTAATTTACCCAGTGAGGACAAAATTGATATTTAAAAAAATTAAATTGCTGACATCAGCAAAATCTGTTAGTTGACTTAACAGTCAACTAACTGAGGGAGCAATCTGAAATGAAACTTTAAACCTCAGGGAGAGGGATGTAATTTCCAAAAGGTGAAGGGAGAACTATAATAAATATAAACTTCAAGGGATGTCAATATAATTTACCCTTTGTTTGAGATTTGAGAACATTTTACAAATTTATAAAACGAAATTTCTTTTTGAAGATAAGGTTTTTTCTCTAGTTTTTTTTTTCTTTTTTTTTTTTATAATTTGAATGAGAAAATATTAATTATGTAATAATTAATTTAGAATATATTATTTCTTATTACTTGAAACAAATTGAGACTTCTTTTAAAAAAAAATTTTATCGGCAAAGAAAGATTTTATTCAAAGACACAGAATACATAAAGGGTAGTTTTAAGGAAAAGAAAAACTACATTTCCAATTATGTTGGCACCGAAATGCTAGACCAATCATGTGCGCTCAAAGCAACAGGACAACAGAAAAAACAGCTAACAACAAGAACTTACAAAAGTAAAGCTGAAGAGATTTCAGCTCCACTCCCATATCCAAATGCAGAAAAACTACTAAACCCTGCCAGGAACAGAGGACTGCAAACTCCTCCTCTACCATCATAGCCCACCAAAACCAAGAAACCAAATCATAAGGGCTGCAACCTAGCAAACAGAACCAGGGGTTGCTGAGCACTTCATTAGCAACACACTCCTTGCACCCAAAGGTACATTCACCTACAGGCAATACACAATACGATCTTCTGAATATTTAAAACAAACTTATTAACTAAGTAGAACCTACCAACTGAGCGAGTCTTCATCCAAAGAGCTACCCTCACTTTAATTAGCTCACATAAATCACTGCAATTGGGTTGTGGACCACTGAAAATGTAATCATTTCTATGCTTCCAGAACGACCACAAAACATGCAAAGGTATGGTTTTCCACAATTGGTGTTCCCCTTTCCTGAATCTTGATCCAGCCGACCATGATAAGAGCTCTTTTACTGAACCTGGAATAACCCACTAAATCCCTCACCATTCAATAATATTTGACCAAACTTCGCGCACACATGGACAAAGGAGTAATACATGATTTAAAGATTCAACCTCCGATTTACAAAATACACAAGTGCAATCCACACTTCTAGCCAAAGCTCCTCTTCTATGAAGATACTCAGTGGTCTTTATTCTTTCCACACTAATTGTTCCAAATAATATCAGGTAAGTCAAGGATTGGGCCATAAGCGGATTCACACCACTTAAATACAGAACTCACTTTAAACACACTTGAACTATCCGTTTTCCATATAATGTTGTCCACTGATTTAGACCTCAATATTGACCCTTAACACGAATTGAGACTTGAGATGGAAATAATTTAAGATCAACTAATACTTGGGTTGCGTGGGCCACGTAGTGTAAGAACCGAAAATTGTTTGTCTGCTTGTTAGAACCCGAGAACCTGCACAAGATTGGGAACTAGTAATCTCTATGGAATAGGGTGGATGAAGATTGTCTGAGGTTGAGATAAGATGTGTGTCTAGAATCACAACTATATATTTGTTCAAGAAAGTGATTTAATTATTATTGTATTGCACTATTTTGCATGTGTTTCAGGTATTATGAATTTGTGGAGTTTATTTCCTTTATTTGACTTGCATGAGTTGGCCAAGTAAAAATGGAATTGTAATTGAATTACTAAAGAAAAATCAGTAAAAATTTGTGTATTTCATAGTAGCATTACCTTTATTTCTTTTTTTTTTTTTTTTTTTTTTTTTTTTTTTTTTTTTTTTTTTTTTTTTTGATGAGCAAATGGAAGGATTTCATTGATGATAAACCAAGTAGAATGGAGTACACATCAACAAAACAATGGTGTAAAAACTATACTAGCTAGCATTATCGTTGCATGCATTGCTTATCTTATATAAATTTGGTTGCAGAGGATTGTACTAAGGCCCCGTTTGTTTGGGGTTATAGGGAGAGGATTGGGTTTGATAGTGAGGTGACACTACAGGAAATGTTTGTTGTCACGGCGTTTAAATAATGGCGTTTTCTTAAACGTCGTCTTTTTTAATATTTAACGGCGTTTTATAAACGTCGCCTTTTGTGCTAATCACAACGGCACCGTTTAGCTGATAGAAAACGCCTCTGAATGTGTTATAATCTCTCACACCCTCTTCCTCCCTCTTGAGACTCTCATTCTTTACTCTTAAGTCTCAGAAAGAAGATGCCTCAAATCTCTCGCTCACTCTCTCACTTCAGCTCGGTGATCCCTTAAATCTCAGAGTGATTTCAGAATAGGAATCGATTGGAATCATCTCGGTGATTTAATTTGTTTACCTATTCCATTTACATAGAAATCACTGAGAGGTAAACCTATCTACATCAAACTTCAAAATCGATTTCATTTACTGAGAGGTAAACCTATCTGCATCAAGCTCAGTGATTTTGATTTCGATTTCATTTTTTTTTCTCTCTCGCTCATTTTCACTCTTCTCTGTCACCAGACTCATCTCTCTCTCTCTCTCTCTCTCTCTCTCTCTCTCCCCTCTGCCGATCTCATCCACACTCACCGCCGCTGCTGTCTTCTCATTATCGCCTCAGATCGACAGCTACAGTGGTGGAAGAGGATGGCGGTGGTGGTGCTCGTTGAAGAAAAGAACAAGAGACGAGATCTGAAGGATTTCGAACTAATTAAAGCCAGATCTGAAGGTTTCAAAGAACACCTGATCCAAATATGGGGGTTTCGAATCAGATATATTGGTAAGCTCCTTCGCATCCTTCCGTTTTCAGTAAAAACCTCTTTTCATCAACTTCTGTATATGTTTGTGTATGTGTGTGTGAGAAAGTGTTGAAGAAGAGGCTGTAGTGTTCTTGATTTTCCCCCTTTGTTTCTTGAATTCTATAAATCTCACCAACAACAATGGTCAAGTTTATGTTTCTGTTCTCTCTCTCTCTCTCTCTCTATATATATATATATATGTATATCCACATATCCAAGATTTGTATATTTATGTATTTGTTGTTTGTTGTTGTTTCAGCTGCTGATACAATTTTATAATTAAAAGGATTTAAATACACAATTTTAAAATTAAAAAAGTAAAATAATAGTCAATAATAATTGAGAGATTATTCATATGATTAACCTTTAAAAGTTGAAACAAATATGTAGTCATGGCATTTAACATCATGAATTCACTTCCACTTTTGAGCTTTTTATGTCTAAGATAAGATTAAATGTTCTCAATCAAAATAGACTTTATGAAAGTCAGTCATAGAATCACTTACATGAGATTTTTCCAACAAAGTAAGAGGCATCATTAGAGAATTGACAGTGTAGAAGTGTGTAATGCTTGGTTAGGGTAGAAGTGTGTACTCGTATGATTCCTTGAGATTACACACATGCCTACTTAAGGATTGTAGTCTTCAAATTTTCAACATAAATGTGTTTTGAAATCTAAATGGTGTTTTTGTTTTGATGTAATGGCTGTTGGTTTTTGGAGCAGATTCCTTGTCCTCTCTTTGTAGTTTGTTTTTGCTAGTCAATAAAATTCTTCATTGCCGATCAAAAAAAAAGTTGTGTTTTAAATCTAATCATTGTTTAAGTGTTGACTCCCATAAGGGCTCAATCAGCAATCCATCTATATCTTTATATGAGGCTTATTAGTAAGTTTAGTGTTAAACACTATCTGATGAAGAACTTCCTTTATTGATAATAATTGCTCCTAGATAGTGCTACTGCCTTGGAATCTAGGGAGGAATAAATGGCATCCTCTTTTTTCTCAGATTATCGACTTTAGCAGTTTTCCATAAGTTTTGGAAATTATGTTATCCAAACGCGCTAGAAGTTTAACTTTTAAGTTCTGATTGGGATTGCTGTATGGTTGTCCCATTGTTTGCATCTGAGAACTGGTTGTCCTTTGTCAGTTGATCAATCAATTTTGTGCAGACAGTTTGAGGGATGCTCACGGGGTTAATCATGGCTTAAGGTTTTTATACTGGTTTTTCTTTTACTGTTTTGTTCCTTCATCTTATACAAGAATGTAGCATGATTTGGGAAGAAAATGGAAGGAGAGAAGGGGGACACTAGCGCACTTCATCTATATCATGTTTTTTTTTTCTTCGTAGTGTTGTTTTCTTATGGGGCTGTAGTATGAGAAGTGGCATCCTTCTGTTGTCAAGAAAATGCAACCTCATTGTATATGACACCTCTGAAAGGTGGGTAGAAAATGTAGAATGACTAGGAATGAGAAAATGGATGAGCTTCTCTGTTATAAAATCTATTACACGGAGAGATAGTTGTGTTCTACAGACTAGCCTAGTGAATTTTCACAGTTCCTTAAAAATGAAAGTATAAACATATTGCATGATCTAAGCTGTATATGCAAACTGTGCTGACATTTGCCACTGCCTTTTTACTTAGTGTGGCCGTGTGTTGTTAAGAAGTTATCTGTTTACTATGTAAATTTTTGTCTGTCTGTAAGTAGTTCCTGTTTGGAGTTAATATCAAGCCATGCTTTGTCAATGAACCAGGTAGGACCTGCCCTTGCTCTAATTAAGGCTGAGGTGCCATGGTCAGCTCGAAGGGGAACCTTCTCTAATAAGGATCGTGTTTTGAAGACAGTGAAAGGGTAATTTATTCTGAAGATCTTTGTATGATTTCCTGACACCTGTGCAATCAAGTGATTATCACTTGCTATATTGTATGGATCCTTCTAAATGTTTAGTGTCTATGGTGGACACTAATAATATTCCTGCAATTTAGTTAATTTCACTCAGTCATGAACCATTTTTTTTTATATCAATTATTAAGGTTTTGAAATAGTTTATCTCTTCTCTGTGTATTTGATATTATAATTTAATTCTATCTTTGATTTAATTTAGTTAATATTGTTTCTGATTGCAAGAACAAATTGCTGGCTCTAGTAACTAATGATCTCATGAATGTCAGTTGACAGGAGTTTGCAGCTGAAGAATTTTTTTCTTGCTTTTAAAGTTAGCATATATGTTGAATGTCATTTCATATCAATTATGCATGCCGACTTCTGTCTTCGATTGCTATTTAGGATACTAAATAAGCCGACTCCAAAGAAGTTTGACCTTCTCAAGAGACAGCTAATTGATTCTGGCATCACAACAGCTGATATTCTGAAGGTTCCTCTTTTCTGTTCTTTTTTTTTTTTTAATTTTTAATTTTGTTTTTACCCCTCCATCCCCAAACCTCCCAGACATGGATTGGGGAATTTTCTTAATTATAATTTTACTTTCAGTTTGGTTTTTAAAGGCTAATGCAGATTCTGCTTGCAATGCACAGGATGTTATCTCCTTGATTTTTGACACGGCAGTGCTGGAACTAACATTTTGCCCCATGTATGCACAGCTGTGTTCGGATCTAATTGAAAAGCTCCCTCCATTCCCATCAGATGAACCTGATGGGAAAGAAATCACGTTTAAGCGAGTCCTCTAGTACATCTTCCAGGAGGCATATGAAGGCTCTAACAAACTTGGGGAAGAAGTAAAGCAGATGATTGCTCCTGAGCAAGAGTCAGAACGTAGAGATAAAGAAAGAATGGTCAAACTTCGCACACTTGGAAATAGTTAGTGTGAGTGTATTTTGGATCAATTAATGCTTTATGTTGTCCATAATTCCAATTTGTGCTTAACTACTCAATCAAGCATATATAACTTTAGAGGGTGTCATTTGTCCATAATTCTAATTTGTTCCAATTTGTTTTCTTTAGGCATGTTTGTTCCAATTTGCTCATAGTAGCTTTAGGCATCTTTTTCTTTTCCTTTTACGTTATTTTGTATAATTTTTAGTTTCTATAATTTATTTCTTTTTAATCAAAGTATAGGAATTTAGTTGGATTTGCATTTTTATTGAATTGGGCCTGTACACTTGTTTAAATGGGTATTTCAAGCTGGTGCCATCAATTATTTTTTTTATTGTCAATTAAAGGTCTAGATTTGTTCATCATAGACCTGTTCAACATTGGCCCAGATTTTTGGTTGGATTCAAATTTGAATTTGTATGTGATGGCAAATCTCAATTTGATAAGGTTATGCACATTCTAAAAGAAAAAATATGTTAAAGACCCTTTAGAAGTCTTGCCTAATTTGACATACATTGGTACAACATTGGTACAACATGACATACATTCTAAAAGAAAAAATATGTTAAAGACCCTTCAGAAGTCTTGCCTAATTTGACATACATTGGTGCAACATGCTACAAACAACAGAGTTTCAACCTACCTCAGTTGTTGAAATGGGTATCTCAACCTTGACCCAAATGCATTCAATTTTTTTAGACTCATTTTAGCTCAGTAGTTTCAACCTACCTTAGTTGTTTTTATCTTGAACAGCGCAATCTTTGTGGCTTTGAAGACTTGAGCTAAAGAGAATAGAATCATTCAATATCAGTTTGCAATGGCTTCACTAGGGCATCACCATGCATTGTAACATCTGACACAGAGACCTTGGTCATCATCCTGAACCTAACAGACAACAGAGTCATCCTCAACAAAATATGCCGATTTGTCATCTATTTAAATATTTGTTTTGATAGGTAATTGTCTATTTAAATTATAAAATTGTTTTTCCTACCTTAGTTATAATTACATTTGCAAAATAAAAAAACTCTAGTGATATGAGTAAAATATGTTTATTAAGCTACGTAATCCAACATGAACTAGGATACAAATCAGGTGCATGCTTGTTGAACAGTTTGACCAAAACTTTTATTTCTTTACTTACTAGATTATATCAACCAACAAAATGACCAGATAGAGTACATGGAAATTACTAACAAAAATGGGCTAAGTTTTATGTGAATTAAAATCTTAAGGACACTTGATATAATTATGTCAAACTTACAAATTAGAAATTAGTAATTATTCGATTTGTGATTCAATACAAGGCATTTCAATTCATGTTTCGAATCTCGATTTGACGACTATGCTCATAACATTTAATTAAGTCTCAATTTGTAATAAGATTCTCCTTTGTTTGTTGGTGTAATATAAGAACGTCAAGATGTACAACCTTGTTTTGGCACATGAGGTTCATCTCCCATTTGATGATTGCACTTTTAGGCATGAGCCAAAGGCTATTTTAATTACCTGTGACGGGTTTGTGTATTTTGATGTTAGCATTTTAGCAAGGTATCACATAAAATGGACAATCATGATTTCATTTTTATTTTATATCCACTTCGTTTTATTTTATTATATTATTAACTATGAAAGGGTTACTTATTCAGTGATATAGAATCAGTATCTCTGTTTACTTGCGTTCTATCTAAATTCATCCTGACAAATAGGATCATTTTGTGCTTGCACTAACATAAAATGTGTCTAGGTTTATCCTGAAGGAACACATTTGATGATTCCCTGGTTTGAAAGGCCTATTGTTTATGATGTTCGTGCACGTCCCAATCTTGTTGAGATATCTTCGGGGAGTCACGATCTCCAAATGGTAAGTTTGTTTTACAGATTTTCTTATATTTATCATGCACAAAATAAAATGACAACAAAACTTGCTGGTTTATTTTAGTGACTTTTTCCAGATATGGCATACTTGATCTCTTCATAAATTTAAAAGTTTTTTGAACTCTTGATTGAAGCCTGGATAAAAAGAATTGCGTGCCTCGAAATAAGGTTTCACTTTTATATGGTAGTCAAGGAGGTTAATTTATGGAAGCATTTTGATCTTTCTAAATACCTTTTGTAGATTTGTTTCTTGTTATTCGATCTGGGCTTTATTATCTGCACTAATATTTATTTAGCATTGCTATATGCTAGGAGGTCGATTGTCTTTAATTATTCTGGTATTTAATTCCTGCTATTTGTGCTGAATAGGTTAAGATAGCTCTTCGTGTCCTTACACGTCCTGTGCCAGATCAGTTGCCAACAATCTACCACACTCTTGGTGAAAACTATAATGAGAGAGTGTTGCCTTCTATAGTTCATGAAACACTGAAAGCCATGGTTGCGCAATACAATGCAAGCCAACTGATCACTCAGAGAGAGGTCAGTCAGACATTCCCCTTCCCCCCTTTCTTTGCAAATTCATTCTATAAGAGTTGAACCTGAGACTTCACAGACAGAGGGTGTTACACAACCACTCAGCCAAATGCCCTGGTTGACCAATGTGTAGTTTTGTCTATACATTGGTCAACCAGGAATGGTGGAAAGATTTATGTTTTAGGGTTTTTGTGGTCATTCCTCTCTTCATATCACATTTACACTGTTTGTTTTGGTAGAAAAATATTTTTTTGGTAAAATGTTTTCCATAAAAATTATTTTATGACAGTCATGGTTGCGGTGGTTGTGTTTTGGTGGGGTTGATGGCTTTTTCATTTAATGCCAAAAATAATTTCCACTTAAGTTCATTAAAATTAACTTATATTTTGTTGGACACAAAAATATTTTCCAACTAAATTTTTGAATTTTTTTTTTAAAATATTTTCTGCCAAAACATTTTGGGATTGTAGTTTAACAACAAACGTTGTGTTGCTCTTGATTGAGAAGTGCCGAAAGACACGAGTCTGATTTAGTTCACACGCTTTTGGAGTGTGAACATTACACTTCGATTTGTGAAAAATAATGAGATCCACACTTCGATTTGTGAACATTACTCTTTTTGAATATGGAGGCTATCATTTTAAACTAATTAAAATTTGTGTATTCTTCACACACTAATTTATTTTTCCAAAGGGCACTGAGAATTAGGATATCAAGGGGTTTGTACTTCTACTTCTCATAACATGCTCTGTTTATGGCATGACCCTTCATTAAAATCCTTTGGATTCTATTTACTGTGACTGTCAAGATTTATAAGGATATTAATTTCTGTCAAAGTCAAAAAGATTTTTATTTTATTTCTTATTACTATTAGGGGTCTTTATTGTATTGAGGCTATGATGGTATTGGGCTCACAGATGATTCAGTTTAATGTAATTTTAATGATATTTATAAATGATTTCAATTGAAAAAATACTTATCTTTTATGATTTTTTTTATATATAAATTTTTTTTATATAGCATTACACTAATCTTAATTATTGTTGACTTCTCTCTCTCTCTCTCTCTCTCTCTCTCTCTCTCAAAAAAAAAAAAAAAAAAAAAAAAAAATCTAAATTCAATTTTTCTTCACGCAATTGGAAAGGGCTCCCTTGGGATTAACTGTCTTGATGATTATTTGGTTTGAAGCAGAAGGGATATTTTGTTCATATTTCAGTATCTAATGTAGCCGCTCTAATTCTTGCTAAGTTGGACCAGGACAAGAGAAAATGCTGTAATGCAATTGTTATTGGAACTGTTAAAATTTGACAATATTTTGTACTCAATTTGGCTTGAAGTTAATGAGGCTTACACAACATCTCTATACCCACCAAAATCACATTTCTTTTTATTTACCGTTAATACCGTTAATGAGGCTGATAGAAATTAGATATTAGTAATTATTCTTTTTATTTACAGGAATGGAATAATTTTCAACTGATATTTTTGAAAGTGAGATAAGTAATTATTCTACCTTACAAATTAGTCAAGTGATCCCTAGAGATGTTTAGTGAGAAGTTATATTGGACAATGATACAATGCTATGTTCGCATAATTCCCCTCCCGTCCATCCTTATCTCTGCTCCTACCGGGCCTTATCTATGGCTTCTCTGATCTGATAGTTTGAATTTTATTATGGTGTCTAGAAGGCTTTAGGATAGTTTGGCCTAGTCCTTTATATTCTGGATTCCGTCTTTGTTTTTTCTTTCTTGTTCCTTGTATATCCTGCTAAATTTGCTTATTTCAATTTATTTTTTCAGGAAATTCCTTTCCCCTTCCTTCAATCTTCTCCCTCAGTTATGTTCTTGCATATTTTTTAACTTCATAGAGAGAAACCTTGCAGCCGTTATTCTTTCCTCTTCGTCTGCTTCTTCTTAGTAGCTTTGGATTTTTGCAGATCTTACTGTTTCCTTTTTTTTGGCACACATCTCTCTTCTTTTATGCCCATGTGATAACAATTGATTACAATTTATGGTTGAGGTGAATCTATTGGCATGTCAATTCACAGTTCTGGAAATAACTGTGTTGCTTGGTGATCTTCACTTCATTGTGAACAGTGAGTGGATCTGCATCTGAATTGCTCAAATTTCTGCCTACTAAATGCTTTTTAGGTCTTTCCTTGTGTTTCTGCAACATGTGGCCGTTTTTACCATCCACATTGTGTTGCAAAACTGCTCCATCATGGAAGTGCTGCTGAGGCAGAAGAGCTTCAGAAGAAGATTACTGCTGGGGAATCTTTCACATGTCCTATTCATAAATGCTCTGTCTACAAACTGGGTGAAGATAAGATGGATCCTGATTTGCAATTTGCTGTATGCAGGCGCTGTCCCAAGTCATTTCACAAAAAATGCTTGCCTACGTACTGCTTAACTGTGTCCATTTTTTTATTTTATTTTTGAACGTCACCATGAAATCTTCCTGTATAAATTTAGCTACTATTTTGTAGCTATTGATGCTTGATTTACTTTGATCAGGAAGATTGCTTTTGAAGATGATGAGGATCAGGGCATCGTACAAAGGGCTTGGGAAGGTCTTATTCCAAACCGTATTTTGATATATTGCTTGTGAGTGCTCTTTTATTTCTAGCAGCTCTTCTTGATCTTCTCCACCTTTTGTTTCTAGTCGCTCTTCTTGATCTTCTTGATCTTCTTCATTGTGAACAGTGAGTGGATCTGCAACAAAAGTTGGGAAGTCTACCACCAATGCGAATAGGGCTTCCTTGGGATAGAGGTTATATGCCTTGATTAACAAGGATTATAGGAACGAGGACACATCTGATAGTGAACATAAGCAAACCCTGCCTGACAAGCGTATTGGAAAGGAAATGAGCAGTTCAGTGCCTCTAGATGATGATAGAAAATGGAGGCAACAGACATTTATTACATCATCTCATTGTTACATTGTGTTTATGTCTCTTTGCTAGTTAGTCTGAGTATTTGAAATTTATTTGAGTATTTGAAATTTATTTGAGTTCTGTAGGTTACCATTAAATGTATTAGTATTTTAGCTAATCATGAAAGAAAATCATTGACTCTCATGATTTTCTTGTGTGGTGGGATATGTACTTGATAATTGTTGTGATAAGAGTTCACACTTGATCTGGTCTGCAAGCAGCATGGTTTGCAATTTCTCAATAGCATTTTTATTTTTATTTTTTCTAACATCTGAAACATGCCTTTTAAGTAGTTTAAGATGCACAACCATGGGAAGTTGAATGAACTGTGAGGGAAAGAAAAGGCGATAGTACAAAGTTGTGGCCTAGCAGTTGGTAGGTAGCATAGTGCTAGAATTCAGTGTTGGAAAATCAAAAAATTGTGTCACTAGGCAGTTTCTCTGGTATTTCAGCTCTCTTGCTAAGCTTTATGTTGAAGTTTCAGGTAAGTCCTGATTTGACATGTTTTTTTAACATGATTAGTCGAGGTGTGTGCAAACTAGTCCGTCCAAATACCCGATTATGAAAAAAGAAGAAAAAGTCCTGATTTGGGCATGTTTTTCAGCTTGAGATCAAATTAGTTAGATTGTTTTCTTTAAGCAACATTTGGATTAGATATGAGTATGAAATTAGAAGGAATTGTGTAGGAAGTTATCTTTGGAAGGCTTGATTCTCTGTACCTGACCTGTACCTTATAAAACTTCTATGGAAAAATTTTAGACTTTCTTTTCTGCCCAGTGTTGCATCCCTTGTTCCAATTTGCTCATAGTAACTTTAAGCATGTTTGCATCCCTTGTTCCAATTTGTTTTCTTTATGCATGTTTGTTCATTTTTGCTCATAGTAGCTTTAGGCATCTTTTTCTTTTCCTTTTACGTTATTTTGTATAATTTTTACTTTCTATAATTTATTTCTTTTTAATCAAAGTATAGGAATTTAGTTGGATTTGCATATTTTATTGAATTGTGCTTGTACACTTGTTTAAATGGGCAGTTCAAGCTTCAATGATCTTGTATTCTCTTTCCTATTTTTTATGGGTTTTGTAGCCTCTTGCCTGTATTTGAGTTCATGAATACTCTCGCTTGTGTGAAATTGATCATACGTTGAAGAAATTGTTGGCAATTTTTGCAATTTTTTTTAGAAAGAATGGTGTTTGCCGAATTGGAGAGCATTAGATGGTGCCATCAATTATTTTTTTTATTGTCAATTAAAGGTCTAGCTTTGTTTATCATAGACCTGTTCAACATTGGCCCAGATTTTTGGTTGGATTCAAATTTGAATTTGTATGTGATGGCAAATCTCAATTTGATAAAGTTATACACATTCTAGAAAACAAAAATATGTTAAAGACTCTTCAGAAGTCTTGCCTAATTTGACATACATTGGTACAACATGCTACAAATCAACTTATTTATTTATTTGGGAGAGATACAAATCAATAGCGTTTTTATTTTTATTTTTTTCTTTATATGTATTTAGTGCTTCTTGGTATGTGATAAAATCTTCTTGTTAGTGCTTCTTCAAGTTTTAAGTACTGTTTATAAGTATTGGGTACAAATTCTTTAATTTGTGTTTATTTTGGTGAATCTGATTGCAGTTTATGTTCTGATGCAGGCATGTAGACCAGTGAAGACTACAACTTTAATGCTAAGACATGATTTTTGGATATATGTTAGTTTATGGTTAATGTTAAGACATGATTTTTGGATATATGTTAGTTTGTGGTTAATGTTAAAACATGATTTTTGCATTTTGAATATGTTAATTTTGTGGGTAATGGTGATTGGATATTAATTGAATGAAAAAGTGAATTAATGCTTTATTACAGCTATTTGAATGGGAGTTATTATTTTATATTAGTACTATTACAGGTATTTTTTTAGTTCAATCAAATAACATTAGCACAATTTCAAAAAAGAAAAAAAAAAGAAAAAAGGGATATGACGGCATTTCTACAAACACCTCTTAAACTCTACATACTAACGGTCATACGTTTTTAAAAAGATATGATGGCGTTTTTCCAAAACGTCGCTAAATATCGTCAGTGACGTCAGCGTGTGTTTAGGAGGACATTTGGCGGCGTTTTTAAAAACACCACCTATACTAATATCACGACGTTTTTAAAACGCCATAAATCTATAGCGACGGCCGCGTCCTCGGCGTTTGGTGCTAAGCGTCACAAAAAGAATTGGCGGCGTTTTTGGCACTTTTAGCGGCATTTTTTAAACGTCACTAAAAGTTGAATTTCCTGCAATGTGGGACTACTACATGGGGTGTTTGTTTTGAGGGATGGGGAGAGGACTCATAATCCCTTGGTATTAGTAAAAGCCTTGGAAGAGAGATTAGGAAGGAGGTAGAGATGGTATTAGAAAAATAGTGAGGGGATTAGAAATTTTTTAATTTTTTATATATTGGGAATTTTTTTGAAATATTAATGTTTAATTTTTTATATTTTTTTATTTGTTTTATTATTTTATATAAAAATAATTTAACAATTCCTACACTAACAACTATCATCAAAACAAACACAATTTTACTTAATCCCCTCACTATCAATCCCCTCAATAACAATCCCCTCACTATAAATTCCCTCCATTCTACCTCTGAAAACAAACGGGGCCTAAACATGTTTGCTCACCCCTTAGATTATAGGTCCTATAGGAGGCCATTGCGGTGACTTTTGAGTTACATTTTTTTTGTTGGTATTATCAACCATTAGTTAATTTGGGCCTGTGAACCTTATTGTTGTATTTATTATTTAATAAGCTCATAGTCTGTGATATTAAACATTGAACTTGTATTTATTTTCTACATTTCATTTCATATATGGGGTTGTTGCGATCAGATGTGACTGTGTGCCAAAACATGAGTGAACAATTTCAGGATTTATAATTAATTGGCAACTATGACTATACTAGACAATTTATGTGAAAATAAAATACAAAGCAATATTTTATTAAATGATTAAACTTTTTACAAAAATAATGTCATTAGTTTAATTACTCTATGTAATTACTACAAGAAAATACACCTTCGGCTTTTAAAAAATTAGTTGCCAAAGCCTCTTTTTTAGTCGCCAACACTCCTAAAAAAGCAATCGCCACATGCCGTCGTAAAAAATAGAAATACAGTCGCAATTTCTTTTTTGTGGTGGCCTATGCGACTGCAAATGAGGGACGCAAATTTGGGGGTGGCAAATACTTTTTGTGACGGCAAAGTAATGGTCGCAATTTATTTGCGACCACCTAATCTACTTATTGTGTCTGCTGTTTTGCTAGCAAAAAAAAAAATAAAAAAATTACTTACTATGTTTTAGCAACCTTCTTGTTACCGTCGCAAATAGTCTTCATTGGCATATGTCACAAATAATTATTTATGCATTTGTTCGAACAAAAATATCAATTGCAAGCACCAAACAAAAATTCTTGGCGATGACCTTCAAATCATAATTACATGCATACTCAAGAATATAAATTATATTTATATAAAAAGGGGGAAAAAAAAACAAACAAAAAAGATGAAGTATTTCAAGTGTCAATGTTCAAGAAGAGTCTCGGGAACCTTATTAATCCATTAAGCTTCAAATAAAACCAAATAACAAGCTTCAAACAAAACAAAAAATACTATATGAAAAACTCCATGCCAAGTGAAGATGTTCACTTAAAGAGGCCCTATGAAAATCCCATTCTCCCGTTGCTTATTCCACTTCTCAATCTGTAGCAATTAGTGCAAAAATTAAAATAAGAAAATAATAAAAGACAATTTCAGAACATATACTAAGTGAAGTGCCTTTAATTTTTATTAGTCTTACAATAATCAAGAAAATATCGTATACATCAAAATGGTTTGAAAGCATAGATTTCCCATTTCCTTGATATAAGCCTTAACTATTACATTATACTATGAAGTTACTTCTAGATATTCATGTTGTTCATCTATAATCCAATCATCATCATAGTAATTCATGGAAAGAAACATATATACACACATATATATATATATATATATGTATATTCCTAGGTTAGCAGCAATTAACAATAGAATGGGTGATTGAAACATTATATTGTACCTTTCAATCAGGTTCCGATGTCCAGTATTTTGGTTTGCCAGCAACTTTCAGGACCTCGTATCTTGTGGCCATTGAAACCAAATTTTGAGATTAATGACCAGTGAGCAAGGAAATAAAAAAGATCGGATAAAAAAAGTACGTATAATCGCTACTCTGCCCAGGTTTGTCTTGTTAAAATTGATATCTGACACACATATGGTTTCTATAATATAGAAATTCACATATTGCCCTTCGAAGATTCATAATTCAAATAAAGAAATGTTAGAGCAAACCATAGAAAAAGATGAGCAATTTTTTTTTTACCCAAACCCAAGTCTTTCAAAACAAATTAACAAACCAAGCACTTTTGAACTTGTTCTGATTCAGTCTAGTGTTTTGAAACACACTTCATGAAACAACTAGCATTTAGTAAATAATGCGAAGAAAACAAGTTTCCAGTAGCTTTATTCATTAGCAAGTATACAACTAAATTATATCAGAAGCACTAAAAATGGTACCTGTGATTGAGAGAACCACGCCCTCTAGGGACACCCAACCTTCAATGCCGGTGCTTCTGAGGAACTTCAACATGTAAAATGGAGAAAGTGCATGAAATATATGCGGATTCCACTTGATAATGTTATATTTAAGGTTGTGTTTGGATCTTAGATTTGTGGAGAGAAAACAAAAGGGAATGGAAAATTAAATGAAGTAGAGGCCTTTTTTTTTTTGCCTTTGCCTGCACATCCAAGATCCAAACATAGCATAAAGGTAACAAAGGAAACTAAACTTACTCTCATGAAGTCCTGTGAATTTAAGTTTAACACCTAAAACTACTTAAAGAACTGGAAAAAAAAGAAAAAAAAGAAAAAAAAAAGAAGAAAAGAAAAGAAACATGCAAATCTGTTACAACAATGGAACTATAATCCTAAAAATACAACTTTTCTAAAAATAGAACAGATAGACAAAGTCCCTGTAAATGGAATTGAAAAAGCCTTCACATATCCATTTTGACTTGGAATTTGTGTTTCATCATTTAGAATTCAGGGGAAAAAGAGAGAAAAGTATCCATCATAGAACTCATATAAAACACAACTTTTAGGCATGTAAACAGACAAAGGAACTGTCATTTTCACTCTTGCACACTAAAAAATAATTCTAGTAACATAATCTTTGGTTAAGATTCTTTACTTTACCCCCATAATTTTTGTTACGTCATGAATATGCTTACCCTGGTCACAAATTCAGTTGGTCCATGTCAAAGAGTAAATTTAAATTAAATTGAGTTATATATCTAAAAGCAAAATTATCAACAAAAACATATGCAGACAACCTACTTTAAGAGAATATTGAGAGATCTTCAACTTCATAAGTCCAAACTGAGAACTTATCCCATTGAATCTAAAGCCAGCTCCGATACGACAATGGCCAACCATTACTTTTCCATGTTATTGCTGAGGGAAAACTAAAGAAAAGAAAAGAAAAGAAAAACCACATTTTGTCCTTTCCACAAGTGATAAATGTAAAAGAATGATAGAAGTAGATTTGAAATACATGTATTACATATAGCTGTACAAAATAGAGCTCTGCTGAAGGTATGTGTTAAGGAGCAGTGTTCATCCAAGTACAGGTTTGAACATGTCATTTGCTAAACAATGCATATGATTTTTATGTTAGTAAATAAATAATTATATAACTCAAATTGAAATCCATTGTTAAAATCCAGCCAACCACTAGGCTAGAGATTTATTTATTTATTTATCTTTTGTGGTGATTGTAGACACCCCATTTTCGACCACCCTTAATACTTGGATACCTCAGGTTGAACACTCGATGATGAAAATTTGTGTTGTACAATCGTTCAAATTCTTCAGCAAAAGACTTCGATTTTTGAGCTTCTTATCCCAACCTTACACCCCGTTTTGACCAAAACTAATTTAACCAAAACTATTTTAGACCTTAAAATCCTCTTTTTCAAAATATTTTTCCAAATGTTTCTACGGTGTTCCGAGGCTCGCATTTCGTTTAAAATATTGCATTTTTCGGTAAACCAAGTAAGGACAAAGTGAAAATAAATGAAGGGAGGTAAACTCTTTGAAAAATATTTAAAAACATCTTATTTATAGGTTTGGAGTTGAAGGAAATAGAAGGGGATGGAAGAAAACTAGTTTAGGAAAAGGTTGAACATCAAACCATTAAGAGAGAAATGAGCAGCCTTCACTAAATTAGTCATATCTCTTTGTACAATTATAATTTAGATGTAAGTCCACCACCATTGGAAACTAGACTTCCGGGGCTTCAATCTAGACTCAAGAATCACCTGAACCAAGTCCAGATGAAAGAGATATGCCTGTTTGAAATCAGGCTTGAGATCAATTTTTCGTGGCCGGTGGCCACTAAGTAACAGGCTGGCCACTTAAGGTGGCCGGCTGGCCAGTTGACGAAAAATTCGGCCATTTCAAGTGGCCAGATGGCCATGTGTCCCGGTATGCCAATTTTTGTGGCCAGTCGTTCCCCTAGTGGCCGGTCAGCTAGCTAGGTTTTTCGGCTGATAGACATTTTGCTGCCAGCTATTCCCCATGTGCATGCACTGCACCAGCTGGCTCAATATAGATATTTCCAACTGAGGTACCTATTTTTCTATATATACTTGGCCATACCTTATGTTTTTAGGTTATAAAAAATTCTAAAAGCTCAAATTCTTGAAAATCTTTCTCTCTCTCTCTCTCTCTCTCTCTCTCTGTTGCAACCTATATACACCCTACATATACTTCCTAAACCAAATATTTGAGGCTCCTTGCTGAGGTTCTTAAGCTAAAATTTCAGCTCTTGAGGGTGAGCACTTGTTGGTTTGTGAATCAAAGAGTTACTTCTTTTTAAGAGGTATAACTTTTGCCTTCTTTATACTACTTCTTCCTTTTCTTTTCTTTCTATTTTTATACTATTTTATGGGCTGAAACTTGTGGCTTAAAGCTATCAAAGGTGGAGGGGTTAACCACCCTTCTTTGAACCTTGTTCTCTAAGCTTTTGCCCTTGTGTTTCCCACTTCTTTCTCAATTTTTTTTCCCAAATTTTTACCATTGTTTAGTTTTTCAAAGGCTAAAAATGTGGTTTTGAGGTCTAAAAAGTGGAGGGGTTAGCCACCACTCCTTAGGTTTGCTTACTAGCTTTATTTCTCTCATATTTTAGCTTACTTTTCTTGCCTTTTCAACTCAATTCCAGCACTATTTTTACTCATTTTAGGACTATTTTAATGTGTTTGTTTCATTTATGCTTTGCATAGTATGCTTGTAGTGTTGTAGTCCTCACAGGTTTGGTGGTTTAGGCTTTCGATACCAACCTATTTGAGTTGATAGCTTTTATTTTCATAGCTTTCATATATTTTCTCACACTTGTACTAATAATTTCTGCAACCTCCCTCATTTCTTGGTTTTCTTTCTTTTATTTGTAAGAGTTGTTTCAAACGATAGTTGTTTAAGCAAGAGAAAGAAACCTTCCATACGTAATGGTTTAATCTCTTCAGAGATTCATTACTAGGGCATTACATCTCTCTCATGTCAAAAATAACTTCTTGTTTGACGCTTCTCTTTATTAGTGGACATAACTCTCACATTTAGACGAAATGATTAAAGAACGGAAAGGTAATAAAAGAGGTTTGTGGGGAAGTGATTTGGAAATACTCTTTGGATCCAATGGGACGCCCGAGATCCTCAGCTAATAACCTGAAAATGAATGAACACTCCGGTCGGGGGTGCCGGAATTAACACTTCGACGGACAAGTCAGTGTATACTCTCTTGATTGCTTGTATCTTAAGTTAAACATATTAATTCTCACATACCTCTCTTTGGTTGATCTTCTTCTATTTATATCTTCTTTCGGGCCTCAGGGTTGGGCCCACCTTTAATCCACCGTGTAATTCTTTACTCGGCTCCTTTTGTTGTAGGCCACTCTTCACTCAGCTCCTCGCTCAACTGGTTATGTGGCCGATTAGGGTACTTCTGAATTTGTATAAGACTGGGCCAAATACGATGCATATATCTCGAGTCTCTAAGTTCACTTATCCGGCCTCTTTGTATCCCCTAATATTCAGCCCCCACAATTGCCCCCCAAACACTCCACTACCAACAGTTAGCTGGCGTGTTTGGTTTCGAACTCAAAAAGTCAGAGCCAAAATTCGGCGGCTAACCTCATACCAACGTGAATATTAGAACGTGCACATTTTTCGGTCATCATTACAACTTCTCGCCCCTTCGTACGCTTCTTTCATTTACTGTGAGTTAAAATTTTGTTGTCCTTTCGAATGCATATACATTTTTTGAATATTTGAAGCTCTTGGTGTGCCTTCCGATTCTCCTCTGCAACCTCCTTTTATTCTTCATTGTCTTCTCCGCCTCTTGTAAGTTCTCTTCCTCTCTATTTCGAATCCTTTTTCCTAGTTTGTTTTTAATTTAGCATATTCCATAGACTGACGAAAATGGCCAAGCATTTGAAAGACCTCCTTTCTGCGGATCGAGCCCCTGGCTTTCGATCCCATTTTTCCATTCCTGATGACGTCCGCTTGTCACTTGTGACAGAAAGCACCCTTGATATGGAAAGGGTTGACGAAAGCACCATCGTCGTCCCTCTCTTATCAATTGCAGAGGGCAAAGTCCGTTTCCCCCTTCACCCATTCCTTATGGCCGTCCTTCGTCATTGGGGTTTAATCCCTTCCCAACCCAATGTGAATTTTTTTCGAATCATAATGGGGATTATAGAGTTAAACCATCGCCTTAGGATTAATCTCGGCATACTTGCTATTCGGCATTGTTATGCCTTGGCCAACTCTTTTAGCCGACATGGGTGCTATTTCCTTAGGGCCAAGGACATCAACCATCAATTAGTGACTATGATTTCCAGCTTTGGCAAGCGAGTTGATGATGTCATGGTCGTTGTCCGAGGCAACTGGGAATTCGGCGAAGGCGATGACCACCTAGATCCTACTCCTAGACGGAGAGGCGAACTAGGTGGCCATACAGCTTGCGTTTATCTTTCCTATATTTATTCGGCTTTATTTTTGTGGTCTCATGGATTTTACTTGCGCAGGAAACGATTTGAAGAAAGTTTTGGTTTCAACTGACGACGCCGTTCTTGCGGAAATTGAAGTCGCGCTCCAATACTTTGGTCGTCCAAGCCTTCAGAAGCAAGAGAGGGTGACCCATGTTCTTCTTCGATACAAGCCGACGTATACGACGTTTTCGGCTACAGAAAAAATCCCAGTTCTGAGGGGTGAAGAGTTTTTTACGACCCTAATCTTAACCAACTTCAAAAACTTAAGACAAATTGGTTTTGAGGGTTCCAATTCGGAGCAGGTGGAGGTAGCCGAAGAGGTCGTTGAGGAGTCAGACCAGTCTGAAGCCAAAGTAAACGAGGCTTTGAAGTTGGCCTTTGAGAAAGCCGACCTCAATTCATCCAACCCTCCGTCCACTTCAGGCCGAGAGGATGTTTCCTTCAAAGACATCTTTACAGATTTAGGAAACCTTCCCGACGCGTATCTTGAGGACATGGCTGGGTTGTCACTCACACAACTTGCCAAGAAGAAAAATGCCAAGAGAATGGCCGCCCGGCGAAGAACCGAGGCCATCCGATCGGAAATTCCACCTGCTACCGATGCTGAGCCCTCCCTGCACATTGTTGAGGAAGAGACGGATAAAATCGAAACAGTCAAGACGGAACAGGTAGAGCAGGGGGATCAGGAGGCTCAGCAAATGGGGGAGAAACGCCCCACCGAGATAGAAGTCGATTCCGCTGAAGAGCAAGTTGATAAACAGCCACGCATGGAGGAATCGAATTTGGTTGTTCCACTCGCTGTTCAACTAAGGATAAGAAACATGCTGATTTCCTCTGACGCGTCGGCTTTAAAAGACCAGGCTATGGCCTTGAGCATGGCTTCTTCGATCTCCCTGTCGGTTGACAAAGCCGTATTTCGGGCCGAGCTAGATCTACTGTCAATTACATTAGCCGCTCAATCGGCCTTATTGGTACGTGCTTTATATGCAACCTTCCGCCTAAATACATGTACTTTTATTATTATTTAGCTTTATTTCCTTATTTTGCAGACGGTAGGTAGGATAGCTGACATAGGCCGCCGTCAACATGACGCTATAGAACAGATCGGCTTGCTGAAAGCCGAAGTTGAAAACGAAAAGAGCAAAGCTGTGGAAGGCTCTCAAAAAGCCGATTCTAAAACGGCAAAAGCGGCGGAGGAATGTGCGAGGGCCGACTCTGAGGCCGAGAGCGCGAGGAATTCCGACCAGCTAAGGCTGGTTGCCGAAGACAGGGCAAAAGCGAGTGAGGAAGCACTCCAATTAGCCAAGGAGGTGATTTCCAAGTTGGAAGCCGGCTTGGAAAAATCGAAGAAGGCGAAGGAAAAAGCCGACTCTGAGGTTTCCAAAGCGTTCCAGGCTGGACAGGAAGCCGCCTTGGAGAGCTATGCAGAGGAAGTGCCCAAATTCGAGAACCGGGGTTTCAAACATAGCTAGCTCAAAGCCCTTGCTGCCGCAAATGTGACATTGGCCCAGCCGATTCCATTCGAGCAAGTGGACGTTGAGCCGCTGGAGTCTAACCCTGAGGATTTACTAGGATGACATTTTAATCTTTGCTAGGCATCTTTCATGCAAGGTTGCAACTTTTTGTTTAGTAGATTTCTGCTAGTTTAAGGTAATTTTCATGTGTAAAATGGCTACTATTTGTGCTCAGTTTATTAATGAAAATTCCCTTTTCTTGAAAATTTCCTTTGCTCTTCACTATTATTTGTGCTCAATTTTTGCTATTGATGAATAGTGTTGTTTTTTACTATTGTGGATAAAATAATTGTTGTCTACTGTGCTTGCTAGCTATCGATCCAATAGGATGTAGGATTATGAGGTGAGTGAATTAAATATCCGTGAACACCTTCCGGTTAGATAACTATATCTTGGTAATTTAGTAACTTATCCGTCTTTCAATTTATCCAAACAAGTGAATCGACTTGCAGAAATAACAAATTTCCATTGAATGAAGATCAAACATTTGAAAAGTCATCATTCCATATTACAAAAGAAGTTCATAAACATTTATCATCCATTAAACCACTATAGATTTACATCATTCCCCTAAACCCTAACCAATAGAACCTACTATTCAATAAGTTTCTAAGAAAACATTTAATGTTTCCCTGGGAAGTACTTCACTCAGATTAAAATTTCTCTACAATCAGGCAAGTATTAGCACAAAAATTAAATAGGAATGAAAGGGAACTCAGTAGAAACTAATGACATGATATAATAGAAGTGCCTGATGCCAAATGGAACTTGAGCCGCCCATATTAAATTAACATTTTCAAATCTAATGAGAGCATATTGTATCAATTTGATTGCCTCATTCAAAATGTGAACTAAGCATCATCAATGTGAACTAAGCATCTACCAAAACAATCTCAAGTAGGCTAAGAATTTCTTATTTCATTAAAATTGAAAAAAATTAAATTAAAGTAGATGAGTAGTATTTGTAACACATTAGTGTAGAAAACACAAAATCGTATATAAATCACTAATGGATCAAACTCCATTATGCACAGAAAATTAATAATTTCAATTTCAATAAATATATACGCATAAATTGCTGCAAAATACAAAGAATATATATAGAGAGGAATAAAAAACAAGCTAGAGAGATCATTTTGGACAATCCAAAGGGCGACTGAGTGACAATGAATGAAAAATGAAGATATCAAAAGAACCATAAAAGGACAGCAAGAGATTAAGAAACAGAGAGAGAAAGCGAGAGAGATAGAGTGTCACAATCCAAACCCTCCCTTATAGGTTTAGTGCCCTAACCGGCTAGTAATCCTAGGATTACCGTAGGCCTTTGAACAAATTAAGCCAAATTACGGCGCTAGCGGAAGCAAGTATTAAATACAATGTCTATAGAGCTATGCAGACATACATAGGACTGAAAATTTAAAACTTATATACATATATGCGACGTCATATTTACATTGGTCTTACGTCACAAATACAGATACAGTAGAAAGGGACTTAGCCCTAAATACAGAGTACACAAAAACTGTTTAGACAAATAGAAGAAAACAAAAACTTAAAACTTATTGCAAAAACAAGACCACACTTAACTCAGGAACCTCCTCGGGAGGCACTGTGGTTGGCTGACAAAATAGAACTTCAGGCAATCAGCACTAAGCCTGGTCATGCGTCTGGTCACCTACATTCATAAATAATATAATGAGCTGGAGCCCAGTGAATAATAATAAAGTGGTATTAGAGCACATTTCATCCTTGAATACATTTCAACCCTAACCTTGCACACACAAGTCCATACGAGCTATAGGATGTCCTAGAAAAGAATTAGGGACATTGCATCTGCATGTGTGAGTGTGTGACATCATGTGAACATATCTAAATCAATATGAAATGACTCTAAAATGAAATGAACTGAAACTGTGACACCCTGAAAATTCACACTATAATAAACAATAACAACATGATCATTTAATCCCAAAAATGGTCATCTTTCTCATTGAACTAATAACTAATTGATTACAATTCAATAGATGCATTCCCACAATGTTCAAATTCATCTCTCAGTTCAATGAACTAGATGACTTAACAAAACATAGGCCCCTTGGGCATACAACATCACAAAATACATATGGTAGTTCTGTTACAAAAACCCCAATTCAAAACAACCAACATCCTCCCAACTTCAACCATCCCCAAAAAAAAGGCTAGTGCTTGATCCAATCTATCAATGGGGCTGCACTTCATCAAGTCCTGAAAAATAAATTAGGGTTGAGCTATATGCCCAGTAAGAACACATTTACCCCAGTATTTAATCCTTGAATAAGATTATGGCATTCATGCGATAAACAATACTATGAAATTTGTTTTCCCAGTAATATTTAACAAATCACAAGGAACCATAATAATCTAACACAGATAATAGCAATTCATGTTTTTAATGCACAAAAAAAAAAGGGCATCCACAACTAAGGAAAAACATGCCACACATTCATCCACCAGAATCCAGTTGAGAACACCCGTTACTTTTATTTTAGAAACCTCACCCACATTTACCGGCTATTATATGGCAGGAAGTGGGCACCCTAAGGAAAACCATCTGTTTTTCCACTTTCCCCACATTCGTCCAGCGATAAGCCTAGATAGGGCATTTGAGCACCTTCATAAACTCCCGCGCAGGTACCAACACACACACCACATTTACCCAAAACCGACTCTCACTTAGACTCATACACACTTAACAAGTATATCACATTTCAATCACACATCTAACATCACCACAAATGAACATCACATAAAATTCAATGAACAATAATATCCAAGCCACAATTCCTCTAACTACATTAATACTCACATTTTCATCTCTCCATTGTTCACAATGTTTCACAAGTCAAGAGAAATTCCATTCCATGTAGTGATTTCTACTCAATTTGGGTAATTTAGGGTTTTACCTAATTTGGGGATTTTTCTTCATTATCACCAATTACATTCATGTTTAAAAAAAAAAGGTAGAGAAATTCCAAACAAAATGTGAAGCAAAAAGGTTTAGCATGTGAAATAAAGGTTTAAACTAACAAAATCCTCAAATTAGTTCACAAATCACACACAATGCCAAGAAGTCCCCTCAATAATGAAGAAATACAAAGGTAAAAGTGTCCCTACCTCAAGGATCGAGCGAAATCCAAGCTCCTACAAGAATCTTCCATAAAACCACAATCCAATCGGTAGATAATGAAAATATTCAAGTGTGTTTTCGCCCCTAGCAAGCAATTTTGGATGGATTTCAAAGATATGCGAGGTATTTGGTGGTAGGGTTTCATAAAGAGAGAAAGAGGAGACGGAAGATAGAACAAAAGAGATGAGAGAATGATCTAGAATCATCGTATTTAAAAAAACTGATATCGCATTCCCCGCTCGAGCGTGGCTTCCTACGCTCGAGCAACCAGTCACAATCAAGAAGGCTCGCTCGAGCGACAACTTCTTCGCTCGAGCGGAGAAAAAGAAACCTCAGAAGTTATGCAGCGCTACAGTGAAACTACTAGAAGCTAACGTTTCACGCTCGAGCGGACACGCCTGCAATGCAACAAAATGCTAGGAGCAACAATTCTACGCTCGAGCGGCGGCTTCCCGCTCGAGCAGCCCTAAAAACAAAAATGTTACAGAAACTCAACACTGTGAAAAGATTATTCCTATGTTTATTAGTGCTCTATTTATCTATAGCAAATGGAAAATATAGGAAGTGATGATACGATTGAATCCTCTAAAGCCCAAATGAACCGAATGGAATGAATGTTGAAGGCCTTGACAAAATTAATGAGACGATAGCCTTTGCCTCCTCCACCTTCTCCAGTGCAATTTGAGCCAATGAACAATGACATTATCAATTTGACTCAAAAATATAACAAGATGAAGCCACCAACTTTTATGGGTGGTATAGAACCATTGAAAGCTGAAACGTGGATGTTAGAAACTGAGAAATTATTTGAAGTGTTTTTGTGCTCCGAAACTCAAAAAGTATTGTTGGCTACTTATAGTTTAAAGAAAGAAGCTTGTCGTTGGTGGATGTTAATTCGAAATGACAACGGATCCATGACTTGGAATCAATTCAAAGAAATATTTTTTGAAAAATACTTTTCTCAGTGCTTTAGGGACCGAAAGGTGTCAGAGTTTGAACAACTGAAGTAAGACAATATGTCTGTAGCAGAGTATTAGGCTAAATTCACCGAGTTAGCCCAATTTGCACCTCACATGGTTGACACGAACTGCAAGAAAGCTCAAAAATTTGAAGAATGGCTTAATTTGGATGTGTTTGATTGGGTAGGTGTATTGAAATTGCCTAAATATATGGATATGCTTGACCGAGCACTAATGACAGAAGCTAACTTGGCCTCTATGAAACAAACTAAAGTTCCAACAATTGAATGGAGGAGCAAAAGATCCGAGGTACAATTTTAGAAAGGGTCGCTCATTTGTATTGAATAAGAAGCAAAACACGAGGTCTACTAGCATCTCAAGTCAAAGTTCTATATGTGGAAGGAGACATAAGGGTGTCTGTTATCATACAACCGGTGCTT
The DNA here is from genome assembly GCF_055761805.1 of Camellia sinensis. Taxonomy (NCBI): domain Eukaryota; kingdom Viridiplantae; phylum Streptophyta; class Magnoliopsida; order Ericales; family Theaceae; genus Camellia; species Camellia sinensis. Next base: position 23,210,046 of record NC_138964.1, on the reverse strand, counting down.
ATTTTTGATGTGGCAAAACTGGCCATATAATAAAAGATTGTTTGCTTGGATCCAACAATGTCAACCGTCCCACGGCAAGTTCAGCTGGATCCGCTTCTGCACCAAGATCGAATGTGAGAACCAATACTAGGAGAGAAACTTTAAGGCAGGGTCAAGTATTTGCACTTGTGCCTGAGAATGTGCAGAATATTGACTTAGTGGTGTCAGGTATAATTCCTATTTGTGCTCAGAATGCTTATGTGTTGATAGATTCTGATTCTACATATTTCTTTGTATCACATGATTTCTCACGGAAGTTGACTAGACCCTTAGAATCTATGAATTATCAATTATCTGTTTCTACACCGTCTAAGGGTTCTATGGTATGTACTTATGTTTATCCGACATATGATATTGTGATTGGTGATATGATATTATATGTTAACCTACTGCCTTTGAGTCTTGATCATTTTGACTGTATATTGGGAATGGATTGGTTGACCAAGTATCATGCCACTATAGATTGTGTGAATAAATTTGTTGTGTTCCGGCCGCCTGGGTTGCCTGAGTTTGTGTTTACTGGGAAAGGGGTAGTTCCTCCTCCATATTTGATCTTTGTAATGAAAGCTAATAAACTGTTGAGAAATGGGTGTTATGATTATTCGTGTTGTATATTGACTGTGCCACAAATAGCACTAATGTAGAGAATATCCCTGCAGTCAATGAATTTCCCAATGTGTTTCCAAGTGAACTACTCGGTGATTTGATTGATAGAGAAATTGAAATTACCATTGAAGTCTTACCTGGAACACAACCTATCTCCAAAACCCCTTTCAGAATGTCAACTTCTAAATTGAAAGTATTGAAAACCCAACTACAAGAACTGTTAGACAAGAAATTTATCTGTCTGAGTACTTCACCTTAGAGTACTCCAGTTTTGTTTGTTAAGAAAAAAGATGGGTCTTTGAGGTTATGTGTTAACTACCGAGAATTGAAAAAAGTAACTATCAAGAATAAATATCTACTGCCCTGAATAGATGATTTATTTAACCAACTTCAAGGAGCCTAAGTGTTTTCAAAAATAGACCTTAGATCCGGCTATCACCAATTGAAAGTTAAGATAGAAGACATTGAGAAAACAGCTTTTCGAACAAGATAAGGACACTATGAGTTTTTGGTGATGCCATTTGGGGTAATCAATGCACTTGCTACTTTTATGGATCTAATGAATAGGGTTTTCAAACCATATCTAGATGAATTTTTTGTTGTATTTATTGATGAAATTCTAATTTATTCTAAAAGTATGGAAGATCATGAAAATCATTTGAAAATTGTACTACAAACTCTGAGGGAAAGGAAACTGTATGCTAAATTGTCCAAATATGAGTTCTGGTTTGACAGTGTGACCTTTTTGGAACATGTAATCAATAAGGAGGGCATATCAGTGAACCCGTAGAAAATTGAAGCCATTGTGAACTGGCTAAGACCAATAAATGTATCGAAAGTTATAAGTTTTCTGGGGTTCGCTAGCTATTACAGAAGATTTGTAAAAGACTTCTCCAAACTTGCCATGCCATTGACATAGTTGACACAGAAAAATGTACCATTTGATTGGAATGACCAAAGAGAATTTGTTTTCAAAGAGTTGAAGACCAGATTAGTGATTGCAGCAATTTTGACTTTGCCTAATGGTACTAATAGGTTCCAAATCTACAGTGATGCTTCATATAAAGGCTTAGGATGTGTGCTAATGCAAAACGGAAAGATAATTGCCTATGCTTCTCGGCAACTCCGCCCACATGAAAATAATTACCTGACCCATGACCTAAAACTTGCAACTATAGTGTTTGCTTTAAAAATCTAGCACCATTACTTATATGGGGCAACTTGTGAGGTGTATACTGACCATAAAAGCCTAAAATACTTCTTCACCTAGAAAGAACTAAACATGAGACAAAGAAGATGGCTTGAGTTGATTAAAGATTATGATTTACAAACTCTATATCATCTAGGGAAGGCGAATGTAGTTGCAGATGCTTGGAGTAGAAAATCCATTGGGAATTTAGCATGTTTGCTTACCGGTCAAGAAGAATTATTGTATGAGTTGGAAAGAACTGAAATTGAGATTATTTTACTTGAACATGGTGGAATTCTAACTACCATTTCTGCTCAGCTGGCCATAATTGAGGAAGTTAAAGAAAAATAATTAGAAGACAAATTGCTGAAAAAGATTGTGGAAGAAATAGACTCTAAACCGAAACTAGGATTTACAGTTGAAACTGACGTGTTAAAATTTCAAGGTAGGCTTTGTGTACTGGATTGTTCAGAGTTGAGAAAGCGTATTTTGACAGATGCCCACAGTTCCAAATTTGCTATGGATCCGGGAAACATGAAAGTGTACAAAGATTTAAAACATAATTTCTGGTGGCTTGGCATGAAGAAGTGTATTGCTGACTTTGCAGCTAAATGTCTGCACTGCCAACAAGTGAAAGCCGAACATCAACAACCCATTGATTACTTCAGCCACTTCCAATACTGAAATGGAAATGGGAGCACATCACGATAGACTTCATTGTCAGTCTACCTCGTTCTTCAACAGTTATGGACCCTGTTGGGGTTATTGTTGATCGTTTGACTAAATCTGCTCACTTTTTACCTGTTAAAACCTTTTATAATGCGGACAAATTGGCTAATATTTATGTGAATGAGATTGTGAGATTGCACGGAGTGCCAGTATCCATTGTGTCTGATAGAGACTCAAAGTTTACTTCAAGATTTTGGCAGAGTTTATAATAGGCTCTAGGGACTGAATTGAGGTTGAGTCAAGCATACCACCCACAGACGGATGACCAATCTGAACGAACCATTCAAACCTTGGAAGATATGCTCAGAATGTGTGTATTAGATTTCCAAGGAAATTGGAAAACTTATCTGCCACTAGCTAAGTTTGTGTACAACAACAGCTATCATGTAAGTATTGGTATGGCTCCTTATGAAGCTTTGTACGGAAGAAAATATTGATCCTCGATTTGTTGGGCCGAAGTAGGCGATAGACCGTTATTGGGACCGAAACTCGTGCAAGAAACAACTGAGAAAGTGAAATTGATTCAACAACGTCTGAAATCCACCCAAAGTCGCTAAAAGAGTTATGCAGATGTTCAGAGAAGAGACATAGAATATAAAGTAGGCGACCATGTGTTCATCAAAGTAACTCCTATGAAAAGCCAGACACAATTTGGGGTTAAAGGCAAATTGGCACTGCGATATATTGGCCCGTATGAAATCATTGAGAAAATAAATTCGATGACGTATCAAGTGGCCTTACCTCCAGCTATGGAGAATATGCACAATGTTTTTCATGTCTCAATGCTTCGGGATTATTTGAGAGATCTGTTACATGTGATTGAGCTAACTCATGTGCTTCTTAAATATGATTATACTTACGAGGAACGACCAATCCAGATTGTTAACGAAAGAATCAAAAGATTGAGAAACAAAGAAATTCCATTGGTGAAAGTAGATTGGCAAAATCATAGAGGGACGCATGTGACTTGGGAAACAGAAGAATATATGATGAAGATATATCCAGACCCTATGTTCTTCCAAAATAAAAGTAATTCGAGTTTGGAGGACCAAATTCTTTAAAAGGGGAAAACTATAACAACCCCGACCTGTAATTAGCCTATAATTCTTAATTAAGAATGCTTACAAAGGAATTAAGACGAAATTACGAATTAATTGTGCATTCTATGTGTTATTTGAGTCTATATATGTTCATAATAGACATATTTTTTTGTATTTCTGTTTCAGTATGCAAATCGAAGGCCTTATTAGCATGCGATCATGAAATTAACTCGATTTATGTGTTATTTGGAATTTTTAGAACATGATGGTGAGTTTAATCGAAATTCGATTCAGAACCAAATAATTAGAATTAATAATTACAATTTGGCTAGTTTAAGCCAAGCTTGATTAGCCAACACTAAACCAAGCCTATATAAGGCTGAAGTGACTTCTAGATTACATTACACCCTCATTTCATCATTTTTAAGACACCAAACGTAGGGAGAGAGAGAGAGAGAACTTGGGAGATTGAGATCAAAGATTAGAAAAGGGGAAATAGAAAGGAATTGGTAGAAGACTTGGAGAATTAAGCTTAAACACCTTGAGATCATACTCTAGGTATGAGTTTCTTTTCTAATTCTTGTACATAAAACCTATGGAAGATGAATTCATGAGTTGGGTAGGAGTATTTACATGAGATTGAAGAAAATATGTTAGGATCACCTTAATTATGTAAGAATCAAACACATTGTACACATGCATGTGCATTTCATACGATTTTAAGGATGTTTTCCAAGAGATTTCCTCATGATTTTAGCTTGGTTTTGAGAATTTATCACATTTCATGACATTTCATCTCAATTGATCATGTTTTGGAAGGTTGGAGTTCATATCATTGCATGCATGTTATGTTTTCAAAGTTTCAAGAGTTGTTTTGAATAATTCACTTGTTTTTGGGCCTTAATTTTGTGAAATGGCTTTCAATTCATGATGGTATACAAGTTTTAAACATGTTTTCTCAAGTTTTGGGCCTAAATGATGTGTTTTGAAGCTTTGGATTTGAGTTTTGCATCTTGAACAGCAATTTGGAAATTCCAAAATTTTGCATCATCGCTTGAGTGACCAAAGATGCGTTCGAGCGACCACCCTTTGTTTTGTACCTTGGCTCGAGTGACACAAAGTTGACTCGAGCGTAAAATTCATGCTCCCAGTACTTTTGTAGACATAGGCCTTGGCTCAAGCGACAGAACCTACGCTCGAGTGACCGCCCTTTGTTTTCCATCTTGGATCGAGTGACCAAGCTCTTTGCTCAAGCGTAAAATGAGAGCTCTCAAAAGTTTTGCAGACCAAAGGGTCTGCTCGAGCGACCAAAGTTGCGCTCGAGCGAACTGCCCTGTTTTTTAAAATTTGACTAAGTGTTTCAACTTGCATTTTGGCATCATCATTGCATCTTAGGCATTCCTAAGCCTTAATTAAGACATAATATTGAGGATAAGGATTAGAAACACACTTAGATAGAAAAGGAATGAGTTAAGTGTTTTCTGAAAGTGTGTTTCAATGTGTATCCGTTATGTGTTTGTGTAAGTCAAAAGCCATAGACTGTCTGATCTGTCTGCTCTATCTGCTTTGCTACTGGAGCTATCTGTAAGTAATAACTCTGTAAAACTATGTTCAACTTTAAGTATTTGCTAAATGATATGATATGATTTGTTTTTTGAAATGCTATTTTATGATTAAATGAATGATTATCCAACTTTTTGAAATGTATTCGTGGCATTCTTAGCACCATGTGATATCTGTTATCTATTACCTGGTACTAGAGATTCCAATATGAAACTGGCTAAGCATAACCATTATTTGCTCTGTATCCGCTATGTATATGTCCCTTTATGGGTCATTTGGTCCCTTTATGGGTTTTCTGTTATGTTAGTACTAATGGATGTACCATGTATGTGAATTCTGAATTTTGAATATGAATATGAATCTGTTTTTGACTCTGAACTTTGATTTCTGATTCTGTTACGGACAACATTCATTAAAACCTTTACTCTATTATTATTCGTTGGGCTCTAGGTCATTATATTATTTATGAATGTAGGTGACCAGACGCGTGACCAAGCTTAACAATGATTGCCTGGAGTTTTATTTTGTTAGCCAACAATAGTGGCTCCCGAGGAGGTTCTTGAGTTAAAGTGTGGTCATGTTTCTGCAAATAAGTTTTAAGTTTTTCTTTTCTTTTGTTTGTTTGAACTGTTTTTGTATACTCTATATTTAGGGCTAAGTCCATTTTTACTGTATATGTATTTGTGCCGTAAGACCAATGTAAATATGACGTCTCAAATATGTATATAAGTTTTAAATTTTCAGTCCCGTGTATATCTACACAACTCTATGGACATTGTATTTAATACTTGTTTCTGCTAGCCCCTTAATTTTGCTTCATCTCTTCAGAGGCCTCCGGTAATCCCATGATTACTGGTCGGTTATGGCGCTAAACCTATAAGGGGGGGTTTGGGTCGTGACACATAGAGAGATAAAGAGCGAGATTGAGAGGTCGAGAGGGTTCATACTACAATTTCCTTGTTTAATCTCAAAAGTGAGTAATAGATTACCTTTTTCTTTTTCTACTTTTTTGCTAAGGCGACTATTCTTGTGTCCTGTGGACTTGTTTGGATATGAATTTGGACCACTTGAAGTCTCACGTAGATCATGTCCTGCCAAATGCTGGTACAAGTTGAAGTTTTTTAACTCTTCGAAATCGACGAATTTCAAATTCTACAGTTGAAAATCAAATTAATCATCTCGAACAATAGATCATTTTCCATCATTTATGAAATAATAACGATCTCAATATAGTCGGCAAAAGTGAATACCAATCCAAAAATGCATACATGTTATGAAATGACTCATATTGCTTGATTTCCAGTTTAATATTCAACTCAAACAACAAATCAATAAAAAATCAAACATGCAATCTTCTTCCTTTTCCCCCCCCCCCCTTTGTTTGGTAGATAAAATTGAAATGAAAAGGGGGGAGGGGGGAGGGACTTGAGTGAGTTAGGAGACAAGAGAGTCATGATCGTGAACATCGGAAGCGAATGAGTAACAATCAACTTTACCAAAAGAGGAAGAGTAAGAGGTTGAAGTTGGATTCGACAGTGAAGATGACAGAATCGAGGCTGTCGTCTCGAGGTCTAAATGTGGATGATCTCTGCTGGTTGTGATCATCAAACCCTAGTAGCTCTGGCATTGTTGTATGTTGCTTCTCATTACAATCTTAGAGAGAGAGAGAGAGAGAGAGAGAGAAGGCAAGAGGGAGAGAGAGAGAGAGAGAGACCATGGCAAGCGAGAGTGACAGAGATCTCTATTTGTGAATTGTCAGGGGTTAGGGCATAGAAATAAGGAAAAGGCAAAATAAATAGTAAAAGAAAAAAATATCAAGCTTGCAGTTGCAAATATTATTTTTTACAACGGTAAAATAATTAGTAGCAAAAAGCCACTTTTCTAGTAGTGCAAATGTGTATTTTTCTATAGTGAATCTATTGATTAAGAGAATGATTCTCCCTTTTGGGTGCTGACAGTTTTTGTGTGTTCTGTCATTAATACTCTAAATCAATGGACCACTTGCTCCTTCTCTACCACTTCTCCTGGTCTGTCTGGTCAGCCATCCTTCTTTGGTTGGAAATCAAAAGGGTTTGCGTATTTACAATTGCATCTTTCTCCTCTTGGTGGTTTAACTTTAGCTTTATAAGCCTAAGCCTTGAGAGAATCATGTGGGAGGTTAGGAAACTTTGTTTATAAGCATCACTTGGAACATCTATCCACTCAGTGTTTGCTCAGGGGTACATGATTTTGTTTGCTTTTAAGTACCAACCTAATTGGGCAGCATTTGTTCAAACTATATATGATGATCTTTACCCTCAACTGTTGCCACGATGTAACCTTTTCACAATGTATTAGTTAGCTTTTGATAAAACTCTCTCTAGAATGAACTATTATTTTGTAATGAATTTAACTTATATTGATCTTGAATTTTTTCGCTTATACCTTACAACTAACTAGATACATGAATATAATCTAAACAATGAATCTAATAAATATAAAACACATTAATATAAAAATACATAAATACAAAGAATACATGAACCCAATGTATCCAATGTAAATATGGCATTAATTTTAACACTCTTACTTAATGCCATATTATGTGACACCCAATGTATCCAATGGTGAAGATGTCCGCAACTAGATCTTCAGTCTTGCAATACTTCATTTAAATCACATCATCTTCCACAGCTTCTCTAATGAAATGATATTTGATAGCAATGTGTTTGATACGAGAATGATAGAAGGGATTCTTTGTCATAGCAATAGCAGACTTGTTATCACACATAATTGAAGTAGCTTCACCTTGCTTCTCACCAAAATCATCCAAAATTCTTCTTAGCCAAATTGCTTGTGTAGTTGCCAATGATGCTGAAATATATTTGGTCAGTGGATGATTGTGCAACAGTTTGTTGTTTCTTGGATGACCATGAAAAATTACGCCCGATCCAAGAGAAAATGCATACCAAGAAATGCTTCTCATATCATCAACATATTTGGCCCAATCACTATCACAAAATCTAAGCAACTTTGCATTAACAAATTTCTCATAAAAAATTCGATAATCAAATGTATCTTGAATGTATCTTAACACTCTTTTTACAACCCCAAAATGAATTTTGCTTAGACTGTGCATAAACCGAGACAACAAAATTGTAGGATACATGATGTTCGGTCTTGTAGCAGTCAAGTACAACAAACTTTCAACCAAACTTCTATAACAAGATATTTCAGCTTCTTTGCTACCTTCTTTCTTTGACAACTTTTCATTCACAATCAAGGGAGTAACAATTGGTTTGCAATTCTTTATTTTGAATTTCTCAAGAAGTGTTTGAGCATACTTCTTTTGGAAAATAAAAACACCACCATTGTTTTGGTAGATTTCAATGCCTAAAAAATGATGCAACAATCCCAAATCACTTATTTCATATTTCTTCATCATTTTCCTTTTAAAATCTTCAATCAATTTTTCATCACTACCGGTAAAAACCAAATCATCAACATCAAGTGAAACAATGAGAATACCGGTTGTACCTTGCCTCTTGATGTACAAAGTTGGCTCACTTTTGCTTCTTTGAAAACCCTTTTCATTGAAGTAAGCATCAATTTCACTATATCATGCCCAAGGTGCTTGCTTCAGGCCATATAAAGCCTTCTTTAACTTGTACACTTTATCTTCTTTGTCTTTGACAACAAAGCCTTGAGGTTGATCAACATACACCTCTTCTTCTAATTTTACATTCAAAAATGCTGATTTTACATCAAGTTGGTGCAAAAACCAACCCTTTTGAGCCGCCAAAACAATGATAGCTCTAATTGCATCAAGTCGAGCCACAGGAGCAAAAGTTTCTTGGAAATCAATTCTGGGTTGTTGTGAATACCCTTTCGCCACAAGTCTTGCTTTGTTCTTTTGAATATAGCCATCCGGATTGAACTTTGTTTTGGAAATGCACTTCACACCAATTATTTCTTTTCCTTTCGGTTTCTCCACTGGCTCCCAAGTCTTGTTCTTCTCAATCACATGAATTTCATCTTCCACTGCTATCTTCCATGCTTCATCTTTAATTGTCTCTTCAAAATTTTCAGGTTTAACAATGCATAAATTGCATCTTGTATACACATCACCAAGACTCCTTATATTTCTCAGAGTTGAACTTGGAGATGAAGAACTTAAACTTGAACTTGGAATTGGACTTGAACTTGGAGGAGATTGTGAACTAGCAATTAGCGACAATATTTATGGAGACCCAAACGTTGGAACATCTTCAACGTGTGGACTTTCTGATTCTTCATTGAAAGTAATGCTTTGATCTTAGACTTTCTTTTCCTTCCAACCAAAGACGCCTTATCATCAAAGAGAATATCTCTACGAATAATCATCTTCTTTTAATCCAAACTGAAGAGTCTATAGCCTTTGGATTTGGAGCTATATGCCACAAAGATGCATTTCTTACTATTTTCATCAAGCTTGTGCCTCACTTCTTTTGGAACATGAGCATAACAAATGCAACCAAACACCTTCAAGTGATTCACCGAATGGTTTCCTTCCACTCCAAGCTTCAAATGGAGTTTTGTCCTTAAGAGCTTTTGGAGGACATCTATTTATCAACTAAACTATTGTATACAGGCCTCATCTTAAAAAGTTTTGGGTAGCCCTTCTCATGTAGGATAGACTTGGACATCTCCTCTATGGTTCTATTCTTCTTTTCCGCCACATCATTTTGTTATGGAGTGTACCCAACGGTCAATTGCCTTTCCATACCAATATCTTGACAAAATTTCATAAACTATTCTCCGTCTCTATCACTTCTCAATACTTTCATTAAACAACCTTTCAACAAGATTTTGAAATTTCTTGAAGACAGAGAAAACTTCACTCTTTTGTCTCATGAAATACACCCAAGTCATTCTAGTAAAATCATCAATAAATAATGAAGTACTTGTTACCTCCATGAGTTGGTGTATCTATAGGTCCTCACACATCATGGACAAGCTCCAATGGTGCTTGTAACAACCCTGATCCGCAATTAGCTACTAATTCGTAATTAAGGATGTTAATTAAGTAGATAAAATAAATTAGGCGTTTATTATGTATTTCACATGATCTTTGGCTTTCTATCTGTTACTTGTAGAAATATCTGTCTAGAATTCCGCTTTAATATGAAAATTGAAAGCCTTATCGGCATCTGAAATCGAAATTAGTTACATTAATATGTTATTTGGAATTTTTAGAACCATATGGAAAATTTTATTAAAAGTTGATTCAGTCTGATTCATTAAGTTGCATTTGGCAAGCCTTGTGTTCTAATTATTGTATTGTATCATCACAATGAATATATATGAGCCCTTAAGCTCATTTGAGCTCATCTTTGCTCCAAGTGAGTGGAAAAATCTGAGAATTTATTTTAGAGAGAGAGAGAGAGAGAGAGAGTGCAATTCTAGAGAAAGAGAAGAAGAAATTGAAGGAGAATTGAAGATCTTGGCTAAGATCCATCAAAATTAAGCTAGAACAAGAGTGATTCAAGACTCTAGGTAAGCATTTGACTATTAATTCATGAAGATTATGTGTTTAAATGTGTACATTGAGCTTTGAATAAAGAACTGGGTTACAATTCATACATACATACTCATGTAGGTGTTAAATTACCATGTTAGCTATGAGTTTTTCATCATTTATGTTGAATTTGGAGGATGAAATGCACATACATGCATATTCCATCAAGTTTTGTAAGTCAATTCCATGTTTTTGAAGTCTTGCAAGAGAATTTGGAAGAGAAATCACATGCATGCATGAATATATGGAGCTTGGGCCATGTTGAGTTTAGTGTTGAGCATCTAATTGTTATGGTAAGTTAATTAGTGCATGCATGTTAGAATTACCATGTTTGATCACTTGAATTCATGTTTTGAAAAGGAATTTCTTGCATGCATGGAGCTTATGAGCTCAATTTGCTAACTTCATGAGTTTTGAAGAAAAGAGTTTGAAAGATTTTACATCCATGCATTGTTTCTTAAGTCTCAAGATGAATTGTGAGCTATTGGCAAACTCTTGGCCCTGATTTTATGAAATAATCCTTAATTCATCATACTTTGCAAGTTCACTATGTTATCTCAAGTTTTGGAGCCCAAAAGATGTGTTTTTGAGAGTTGCATCCGAGTTTTGAGCTGGTAGAACAAATCTGGAAATTTCAGAATTTGTATCCACGCTCGAGCGTAGGAGTTCACGCTCGTGCAACCACTCTGAGTGTGTGCACTTCCGCTCGAGCGACCAGGAGTCCGCTCGAGCGTGAAATGCAAGCTCCAAGAAGTTTCATGTTTTTGCAGACCGCTCGAGCGAAGGAATCTGCGCTCGAGCGACCTTTCACATTTTACATGTCCGCTCGAGCGAGGAAAGCTACGCTTGAGCGAGGACCCTATTTTCAGAAATTTGATTAAGTGTTTTCCAATGCATTCTGGCATCCTCATTATATCTTAGGCATTCCTAAGACTTAATTAAGCCATAGTAATGAGGTTATGTATTAGAAACACACTAAGTACGGAACGTACTAAGTTGAGAAATTACAAGTGTGTATTTTGAGCAATGTGTTAAAAAAGAACAAGAATCAATGTAATGAAAACTAAGCCATGATGGCCACATGAATATGTAATGATAAGATGTGTTTGTGTTATGTACTTTTGTGTTTGTAGGTCAACGTCTGAAGTTTGATTGACCATTTACAGGAATCACTGTGAGTAATGTTATTGTAAAGATATGTTCATATAAATTATGTTCCAAATGTGATTTGATAAGTTATGATTTCTGAAATGATATTTGTTTACGTGAACGAATGTCCTATTTGCGAATCTATTATGGCATCCATAGATAGTCCCAAGTCATGGGGGATGGCATGTTAATGCAGGTCCATAACATATATGTGATCACAAGATCTCGTTAGCCACTTCATTGTGGTGATATGTGTTTAATCAGTATCCAGAACCGATTACTCTAGTCAGAAAATGATATGTGATGTGTTCTATGGGATGTACCATTATTATGTTCAGATACGAGAATGATTATGCTATGATCTGTTTTACGCTTATGATATGTTCGGATTTCGTTTACTAACCTCTTTACCCTAATGTTATTCACTGTGCTTTAGCTCACTGTGTGTATATATATGTATAGGTAGGCTTTTAAGAGATCGAGCCTAAGGGCTTTTGTTTGGATTTGTGTTCTGTTGTCAGCCAGCCATCATGCCTCACGTGGAGGTTCCTAAAGTGTCACGTATATCTGGTTATTTATGTATATCAGACTTGATTTGTTTTATTGGTTGTACATAAGATGCTACTATGTGTATGGGTATAATGTATGAATGACTTTTGGATATGTATAAAAGGTTTTAAATATTCTGTTACATTTAAGTCAGCACAGCTCATTGGACGATTATATCTATGTGTTTGCTTCCGCTAAGCCCCTTAATTATGTTAATTAGTTCAGAGGCCTTTGGTAATCCAAGGCTTACTAGCCGGTTACGATGCCAAACCTATAGGAGCAGATTTGGGTCATGACAGTGCTTTAGTTCTCTATGCTTTCTCTTTTGAAAATGACTCCTGTTGATGTTTTCCAATTACACAACCTTCACAAATATGTTGCACTTTATGAATGGTTGGAAACCCAAAAACCATATTCTTTGTTGTAAATGCTTTCAAGCTTTGAAAATTCAAGTGCCCAAATCTTCTATGCCAGAGCCATGAAAACTTCTATTCTTCTCCATATTGATTTTTGCTACAACTTGGCTTCTCTCCCCTTTGTCAAAAATTTTGCAAAAAAATTTCTTCGAAGTTAACAAGGTATCCATACTCTATAAGTTGTCCTACTCTTAGCAAATTTTTCTCCAAGTCTAGAACTAGGAGAACATCATAAATGAATCTTGTACCCATCTTGGTTTCTATAGCAATAGTATCTTTTCCTTTTGTTTGGACTAAGGCACCATTCCTCATTTTTACTTGAGAACTGGAGGAAGCATCAATTTTCACAAAAATGCTCTCACCTCCTGTCATGTGATTGCTACATCCGTTATCGAGAAACCATATATCCTTGTTTTGATCCGATGCCTTGTGACAAGCATAGAACAAATGCCATTCACTTTCTTGCTCCTCAAAAAAATTAGCTTGTTGAGTGCTATTGACTTGGCAATCCTTCTTGACATGCCCAAATTTGTTGCAATTGTAACATTTTGGCTTTCCCCAAAACCAACAATCTTTATCAACATGACTTCTTCGATTGTAAATTCCATACTTTTGTTGAGTGGACTCTTCTTTTTTCTTTCTTTGAAAATTAGGCATTCCTCTTCCTCTTCTTTAGGAATTATAAGTACTAAGGCCTCGTTTGGGAACAGGCTAATTTAGTAACTTTTTGGCTATTTGGCTAAAAAGGTAGGTAAAAAAAACTTGTATGTTTGGGTTGACTTTTTGGCTAATTACGAAAAGATGTGCAAAAAGTAGAGAGAAAAGAGAATCTTTGACTTTTTGGTATGAGTTGTTGGCTTTTTGGCTAATTTAGTAACTTTTTGGCTAATTGGCTAAAATAGCCTCTTACCAAACGAGGCCTAACATTGAGTTTGGATTGAAAAGTACTTTCAATTGACTTTTCAGATTGCCTACTCAACATTTGCTCAAATGTTTTAATTAAACCCATCAATTCTTCAATACTCAAATCAGTAAGATTTTTAGTTTCTTCAACGACAGCAACAATATAATTGTATTTCTCCGACAAACTTATCAAAACTTTCTCAACAACTCTTTGATTAGAAATATTATCCCTATATATTTTCATCTGGTTCATAAGTTGCATAACTTTAGAAAAATAATCCTTCAACCATTTCGTTCATCTTTATATTTTCAAAATCTCTTTTCAATGATTGAAGTTTGATGGTTCTTACCTTCAAGTTGCCTCTATACTCTTTTTGAAGAATATCCCATGCCACATTTGCTTTTGTAGCATTGATAATTCTTGGAAAGATTGCTTCTGAAACTCCTTGTTGAATCAAAGAGAGAGCTTTTGAATCCTTCTTCCTTTGCTCTTTCAATTGGTTCTTTCAGAGATTTGTCAAAGATCCTTCATTTTCAAGTTCCTCGAACCCATTCTCAACAAGAATCCAAAGATCTATATAGACAAAAATAATTCTCATTTTCACATACTAAAAATCAAAATTTTCACCATTAAAGATAGGAGTAGATACATTTTGGTTGTTAGAATTCTCCATAGACGTCGGATTGTTCTTCTTTGGGGGCTTGTTTTCCCGTATCCGATCTCTACACCTAGCTTGTTCTTGACCCAACTAAATCTCTGATACCACTTCTGTTAGCTTTTGATAAAATCTCTTTAGAATGAACTATTATTTTGTATTAAACTTAACTTGTATTGATCTTAAATTTTTTCTCTTATTCTTCTCTTTGTCCATAGGCTTACATCCTTTAATATAGAGAAGGTTATACATAAATTCAATGAACAACCTTACAACTAACTAGGTATATGAATATAATTTAGACAATGAACTCAATAAATATAAAACACATGAATATAAAAATACATAAATACAAAGAATACATGAACCTAATGTATCCAATGTAAATATGACATTAATTTTAACAGTGTTATTGTTTGGTTCATCAATGCAATCCTTTCTTTGCCAATCAAATCCCCACACACACATGAAGAAGAAGAAGAAAAAAAAAACAATGATTGGACTAACTCAGTTGGTCATTCTTATATGCTCACAATTGAGAGGTCAACGGGTTGATACTTGCTCGATGAAAGGATCAATTGTTCCTTCCCAATTATAGGGCCTTTCTTTTGTGGTTTGTCTATTTCCCTTATCTGATGGCTTGGGTTTGCTGATATGTATGGTTGGAATTTTTTATATAGTTGATGAATTTATGGGAATATATTTTCGAAATTTGAACTTTGAACTTTGATCCACTCTATTACACAATTGTAATGGAAAATTTTACTCCTTCCGTTCCATAATATTAGTCCCTTATTTTATTTTTCATTGTCTCAAAATATTAGTCCCTTTTCAAAAATCAAGTATAAAAATAATATAAATTTCTCATTTTACCCTTCTTTTAAATTCATAAATAATATAAAAAGTACAATTATGACATTGATATTCTCAAAAAAAGTGTACTATCAAAGGGTAATTTTGGAAAACTAACTTTTTAAAAGTACAATAATTGTACTATCAAAAAAAGTTGGATTCTCCAAAAGGGACCATTATTTTGGGAGAGGGAGTATAACATATCCAATAATTATAAAATAAGAGTACGAATTTATCATTAAGGAAAAGTCATTACACTTACTGAGGTAATGTTTTTATATATAACCATTGGATGATGAGATGAAAATTCTCTATTATAACCCATCACAATCCAACTGGTGAGGGCGTCAAGCCCCTCAATTTTCTTTCTAATTGATCATGCAAGTAAATTTTGGCCTCAATCACATTGGATTTGTTGGTCTTTATTAATAGTAAAATTACTTGGCTCTAAAAGTAAAATACTGAATATGAGCAAAATTGTTATGAATGTGTAAAGATTAGACAACTTAAAATGACAATTGGAAATTTCACTCAAATTTGAAATTTCCAGATAAAAAATAAAGCAACCATCATCAAAAGTCATGTAGGAAGTATATATTTTTCTAGACATTAAGGACATAGCATTATTACATTTTTCACACATTTTACAACACCATTGATCAACTTTTTCATCTTCCCTTTCTTTTCTTATGAGCTTGAAATAATTTTACACACCAAAAATCTCTAGTTCAGGCCACTTTTGGATACGTCATGATTTGCTCAAAAGTTACGATTTGATGTGCTCGGAATTATGACTTCACCATATTGTGTATAACTCCAACAACTCGATGAAACGTAACAAATACTACATCACCTCATAACGAAGATTACAACACATCTTATGTCATTTTGTCACTGTAGATTGTATCCTAATCCATAATCTTGACACATCCCATGGGACTGAAGGACAGGACTAGAAGAATCCCATGAGTTTGTGGAGGCTGATTTCAACTCAAAATCGTTAGACCACCACATCATGCTGTCCTTCGAACTATCCATTGCTTTGAAACAATCGAATTCTGCTATTGGATCCTCCTCCTGTGGTGGAAGCCCAATTGTTTTGTTGTGCAAAAGGTCATCAAGATCAGCTTGGAATATTGAAACTGCCTGAATTCCTTCATTATTCGATTGTTCCATGACAACTTGATTGCTTCCAGCATTGAAGGCGTTTAAAGAATTCTCCAATTCGTCGATATTTAAACCGTCTATTACAGAAGTATTGGGTGGTTCATAGAAATCGATCTTGTATTCTTGTCCAGGTTGAGTACTAGGAAGGACATGTTGTTGCATCAAAGTGTAATTAGTGTTTTCATTCAAGAATTGGAGGCTTTGAATAAGCTTTTCTTGGAGGGGCTGCAACTTGGGCCAAAGTGCAGGGTTGTTGTAGAAAGACAAAGGGTTTTGGCAGCTTTGAAGTTGCATATGGAGCTGAAGTCTTTCTAGGGCTGAGTTGCTCAACACCGGCTCACACGAGTCATCTAGGCTGCCATTTTCATCTTTTGGATCATGACTTGTTGATGATAGCCGATTTACGTTGGACTGTTTGCGTCTTCCGAGCAGTTTCTTCTTCAGCCTTGTGTTCCAGTAGTTCTTGACGTCGTTATCTGTTCTTCCAGGCAATTGAGCAGCAATTATGGACCACCTAACATTTCATGGAAATTTAATTTTATGATCAAAACCCAGAATTAAAAGACAAATTTAGGGGGGCAAATAAGAAGATATGAATCTAGAGCTGAAGGATTGATTCTCTAAACAAAAGCATATCATGGAAAAGGACAAAAGACAGGCAACTTTGGTTGAAATTTGTACCCAGAACACATACATGGTAAGAGAGAGAGAGAGAGAGGAATACCTGCTACCAATACTAATGTAGAGACTGCAGATGATGTTGTCTTCTTCTTCAGAGAATCCACCATGCTTGATGTTGGGTCTCAAGTAGTTGAGCCATCTCAGTCTACAACTCTTTCCACATCTCTTAAGCCCTGTTAATTATTTTCACCAATTACTCTCAAACACAGGATAAAAAATTATAAACAATCACGAACACATGGAGAGAGAGAGAGAGAGAGAGAGATTAATATATACCAATCTTTTGGGGAAGAGCAATCCAGTTATTTCCAGTACCATACTTCTCAATATAAGCCTTGAGTTTTTCATCTTCTTCAGGAGACCATGGACCCTTCTTTACATTGGCCTTGTCACAGCATGGAGCTCTACCCATCTCTCTCTCTCTCTCTCTCCAACCAAAGTGTTGAAAAAAGTTAGAAGCTGTCTCTGATTGTTGGGAAAATTGCTGAAGGGAAGACCAAGCTTTATAGGTAGGAAGAGCGGGTGATGTGATGCTTATGAGAACCAACAAGTCCCACACCTCAACTTCTTCTCAACCCCATTTCTCTTCTAGGGTTTGTTCTCTCTCTCTCTCTCTCTCTCTCTCTCTCTCTCGTATTTGGATTAGTTCACTCATCCATTAACAGTTTTTTTTTCAAGTCTACATAGAACCTGACAAAGTACTACACAAATTTTCTTCTACTTTTTAATATTAAAATCCATAGCTTTTTCTTGCCTCTATTACTTTATTATTATGAGAAGGAAAAGGCTACAGTTAAAATAGTGGGGGGGAACATCTATCTGCTTAGTTTATTGCCAATCTACCTTGATATATGTTCGATTATTGCTCTTTTTAAAGATTAAAAATGGTGGCTTTGTACAATACAAGGTACAAAGAAGGTTAGCCATACAATATGTGAAATTTATATTTGGATAAATTACGTTGATAATTCATGTATTTTGTTTTTTTCTATCATTTTGATTCATGTAATTTTAATTAGTTTAATTTTGATCATTAATTTATAATTTTATTTCAATTTAATCAAATTACTTACCATTGCTACCATTTTTTTAATGAAAAGTATACATGTAAGTAAATATTTCATACTTTTAAAAACAAAATTATAAATTTATTCAATTTAATGAGTTAACCTCAATTAATTGAGTGATCATTTTTAAGAAATTTAGCCAAAATCTTTCATTGGACCATTGTTTGGTGAAAAATACTGCCCAATTGATTTTGTTACATAAACTCCTTAAGGAGAAAACAAATAATTGAGTAAAGACAATGTAAAATATCTTCTTCTTTTTTTCCTTAGATAATATTGCCAAAGTAACATGTTACTGTGAATTAGAGTAATATGTTACTATCAAAAGTAACATGTTATTGTTACTGTTTACATCAATTTCAACGATAATAATTTTATTTTTATTTTTTTAAGAATTTCATAATCAGTATGGATCTTATTTAATAGATCTCGATGAGAGAATTCTAAAAAATAAATTTTATTAAAAACCAATATTTATATCAAAAGTTATATTATTTTAAAATTTAATATTTTTATAATAGTGGTATGTGTTGGGCTTTTGAAGAAATTTTTTTTGTACTTGTCCTTAATGTACTAAAATTTCAATATGAGGATATTTTGACTAAATCTCCCATTATTTTTTGTTAAAAATAATACCGGCATTATCAATTGGAAATTGACACAAAATCTAAATTAAAGATTAAAATTGAGTAAATTAAAAATTGTAAGAACTTAGATAATACAAAATGTAAATGTAATGATTACTTGTATCATTTGTTTTTTACTTTTTTGGAGATGTTTTTCAACTGTATGCATAAACAAGGTATACCGTAATGAATCGGATCCCCTCCTTACATTTCTTATTTGTAAGGTTATTGGGTCCACTTTTAGACCTAATTTTGATAATTTAAATCGTTCAAATTTTAAGATTTGTTCAGTATATCATACCTATAAAAAATCAAATTGATCGGATATCAAAAAGCATGTATTTGGAAAATTCGAATTGAAAACTATTTTTTTAAAGAATTTAATAAATAGTTTTCCGAACACATACTTTCTGATATCCGATCAAGTTGATTTTTTACAGGTATGATATGCTGAACAAATCTTAAAATATGAACAGTTCGAATTATCAAAATTAGACCTAAAAGTAGATCCAAAGGCCTTACAAGTAAAAAATGTAAGGAAGAAATACAAAGAGAGGATCCTGATTCATACCGTAATTGCCAGTGCGTTAAGAGTTTCTTCAACAAAGGAAGCATCTAGAGTATTTCAAAAAAAGCTAGGGTCACAGAATTTGGGACCGCATTACAAAAAAAATTAAAATTTTAAAGATTAAAAATTAGGGATAAAATTATTTTTTAAAGACTAAATAGGGACAAAATAATTTTGTTGTGAAAAATGTCGTTATTGTATTTTTAGTAATAAAAATTAGACAGTAGTGATGAATTATTATCTTTTTGGAACCAAATTTTTTGTCTAAAAAAATAAACCATTTTAAAACTAAATTATTTTGTTCCTAAAAATCTATTTGTTAGTGACATTTTCAAAATTTTGTCCCTAAAAGCCTTATTTTTTTATTTTCGGGATGACTTTTAGCGACTATCCTCATGACTATGAAAATTGATTCCTAAATGTGTTTTGCAACAAAATTTTTATTTTTAAAGACCAAAACATTTGGTCTCTAAAATCCTTATATCTTGTAATGCCAGAATGTACCTAGAAATACATTTGGATGCATTAGCTATGATACGTTCTACTCATCCATTTCTTTATTTGATGTAATCTCATTTGATTTATGGTTTTATCATCAATAAATGTTGGAGTATACAATAGGCAGATGATTAGACAACACAAGGTTAGGCCCTTAATTCCAACTGGATTTTGATGGATATTCATTTTATTTCATGAGATAACAATACATCATCCAAATTCAAATCAATAATCTATCGTTATAAACTTTCATAACTTCTTTCAAATGTTTTTAAATTTAAATAAAAATTTAGTTAAGCATGAAATGAAAATCTCCATTTTGCAGTCTATAAAATTGAGACTCAAAATTCAACCCTTTCAAATGTTTTTAAATTTAAAATAAAAATTTAGTTAATCATAAAATGAAGATCTCCATTTTACCGTCTATAAAATGGAGACACTCAAAATTCAACCCGAGCCTACACGTAACTGTCCCACAGTTTGTCGAGTAAATTTCTTAGAACTCACCAAGTCGCTTATCACGGTATTTAATATTCTAACAATAATTTATCAACCCTAGTTTTCACAAGTTGCCTAGGTTTTTTCAAATTTTTTTTAATTAAGGAAATATTTAAACAAGGAAAAAGTACATAAAAACAAATAAATAAATAAAAAATGTGCCTTGTGAATTCAAATCGTTTAATTCATTGACCTAGGTTTGCTACCATAATAATATTCTAATGAAGAAGAGAGAGGAAAGAGGTCTAGAACCCACATTTGCAGAGAAATAACAAGAAGAAACCTTCAAAATTTCAAAAAAGCACTCACACCCACAAATATTAATATATAAATATCTCTAATCTCATCATCAAATGGACTCAGATCTTGGGGAAGAAGAAAACATGGTTCTGCTTGTCTTTGTCTCAGCACTAGAATCTCTCTCTCTCTCTCTCTCTCTCCATTGACACTGCATATTTCATGCATCATCAAATATGACCATTCTTAAAGACTTTTAGAGATGAGCTGGTGAAGGTTTTCTTGATAAGAAGATAAGCATGGGTTAGTTTATTAATATTTATAGCTAAAGAGAAAATAATGTGGAATGATTGCTGCTAACATAATTGACTTCTTTCGAAGAGAATGCTAAATTATTCTTCTGTACCATACATTTCCCATAAAATTAATGTATATTTGATTTTTTTGACAAACAAAGATCTTGTTTGGTTAAGTTACAATGACCGTACAACACTTCATGGTTTGAAGGGTATTTTTGTCAAGGAATTGAAAAAACAAATAACAGTTTTATGGATGCTACTAAAAATATTTATATAATTTATTTTTGATGTACAAGAGATAGAGGTCAGTATAACGAGAAATTTGGTAACTATACTTTGTTTGGGAATATGTTTTTTTTAGTAACTTTTTAATTTGTTATGAAAAAATGTGTAAAAAAATAGAGAGAGTGATGTGATAACTTATAGTGAATTTTTGACCTTTTAACTAAAACAAAAGGTTGTCAAACAAGATCTTAGCATCACTATAAATATATTTGATAATAGAATACAAAGAAAGTGCATCAAACATGCATTAATAAAAAGGAATAAAAAAAATAAATCATTTCTAAGAAAACACCACCCAATAAGGTTGACACATACTCCAGAAATGCTCCAGAGATGTTGTTCTGATGAAGCTGCATTGGGTTGTTCAGAGCTGCTCCAGAAATGTCTACTTTCGAGGTGCCTGGGTCAGAGTTGTTGTTCTGCATTATATAGTGGAGTTAGAGGTGTTTGCTGAGTAAGAGTTGTCTGTCGGTATGTTTTTCAGGTGTATTGGAGACAAGTTGGTGTGTTGTTTGATGAAACCTCACTGCTTGTCCTGTATTTTTCTGTAGTTACCTCTGTTTTGGTTTGGATTGGTCTCTCACCAATTCTCCTTCGGTTCCAGGTTTTGTTGATGTCTTTTTGCATGTATGGTGCTTCTTTTCATCAATAAAACTCTTCTTTTTGCTGATCAAAAAAAAAAACCCAATAAGGTTGACACATACTCCAGAAATGCTTCAGAGATGTTGTTCTGATGAAGCTGCATTGGGTTGTTCAGAGCTGCTCCAGAAATGTCTACTTTCGAGGTGCCTGGGTCAGAGTTGTTGTTCTGCATTATATAGTGGAGTTAGAGGTGTTTGCTGAGTAAGAGTTGTCTGTCGGTATGTTTTTCAGGTGTATTGGAGACAAGTTGGTGTGTTGTTTGATGAAACCTCACTGCTTGTCCTGTATTTTTCTGTAGTTACCTCTGTTTTGGTTTGGATTGGTCTCTCACCAATTCTCCTTCGGTTCCAGGTTTTGTTGATGTCTTTTTGCATGTATGGTGCTTCTTTTCATCAATAAAACTCTTCTTTTTGCTGATCAAAAAAAAAAAGGTTGACACATACTCCACGCCAATTATGTGTTAAACCGAGGCCCAAACAAAACAAAAGTTAGCAAGTTAATAACAAAATCATCCCAAAGGAAAATGTCTCAAATCTATAGGATGCATTGTTTTTAATCAAAAAAATTAATAATTATTGATGAATAATGTACTACAAGCAGTAAATGAAATCACATCAATAAAACAAGATACCAATACGACTCCAACAGCTAGCCACGACTCACCAATAAAATTTCTAACCAATTTCGGAGTGCATAATCAAAATTCGTTCACAATAACAATTTTTCTCAACCAAAATGATCATAAAAAATTTGTTAGTCATAATAATTGAAAATTTTTCCTAGGCCAAAACAAATAAGAATTTAAGGGCATGTTTGATTACAAAAATTATAGTATAAGATTGAGATGGTTAATTTATGAACTTACAATATCATATTTGAAAGCAAATTTTATTAATCAAATTACATATATGACAGATATTAAATCCAATGAAATTAACGAATTTTTAATATTGAGAGAGATTGATGATCATAATTTCAAGTATGGAAAAAAATAAAATGAATTCATAATAGATGGCTATCTCATTAATTTAATTGAATAACTAATTATTTATTAATTCATAAAATTATTAATTCTTATTAATCAAATAAGAGGTAAGTTTATTGTAACTACTAAACTTCTTGGAAGTATCAAACGAGCATATCCTTATTGGCTAAAGTATGTGATTTTTCCAAGAAAAATGAAACTCGTCAAATTCTCCTTTTTAAGTTTTTTTTTTTTTTTTTTTTTTGGTTGGAATTTAAAGGATTAGAAGTGCATATCTTATCAATAATAAACAAAAGCTACTTTCAATATATAGCAAAATCTCCACTATCTAATATATATATACACATATATAGCAAAATCTAGATTATACAATAAATTTGTAAAAATGGATAAGAAGTCTATTTTTGAAACTCGTTTGTGTTCTAATTGGAATTAATATCGGTCGGTTGGCTCACATGTCTTGTTTTATTTCTTAAAATTTGGAAAGATTATTTTAAACTATAGAGCTGGGTTGGACTAGTATTTTTAGCCCGATATATTAATGGGTTGGATTTAGATTTATACTTTTAATTCAGTACAGCCTAGCCCGACCCAGTATTAAATTAATTAATTAATTATAATGTATTAAAATATATATATTTTTGTTAGCATCTAGACTTTACCTTTGTTGATTTTGTTGAAACTCACATTTGTGTTGATATTTGATTGAAGTATTTAAGAAATCCTTCAATGTATACACAAAATTTTTTAATTTATAATCATGTTAGTATATTTATTTAAGAAATATAATGTATGATTGAATTTAATTAGAAAATATTTTAATTTTTTAAATATATAGTCTGATAGGTAAACTTGAAATTTATAATTATTTTTAAACTGGACTTGGAGACAAATAAAGGCCCGATGTAAAAACTGGATCGAACTTAAATAAATACAAAATCTCCAAATATATAGGAGTGTTTTGAGAAGTGGTTAAAAGCTGATTTTTTTTGATTTTTTTTTAACTATTTTATATTTTTTGAGATAAAAATTATAAGAAGTAATATGACTCAAAATAAGTTAAAAATTAAAAGCTAACTTTTAACTGAGTTGCCAAAACAACCCATAGTGTCGATTGAGCCCAAACGCAGCCTAGCCAAAGGAATGACCTCCCATGTTCTAAGCCAACGCTTCATCTTGTACGTCATTATTTTTTATTTTATTTTATTTTTTTTGGGGCTGTTAGGACATAAATTTTGTACTTTTAAGGGGTTGTTTGGAGTATCATAAATAAGTGTACTTTTTATCTTTTTAGACTAAAAAGTAGAGGAATAAAATATGAATGTTTGGGTTAATTTTTTGACTTTTTATGAAAAAATATGTATTAAAAAATTACATAAATAAGTGTGTAGGAGAAGATAATTAATTAATCCGTATGGGTTGGGCAGTGCAATCAACTGGGTAGGAGATAGGAAAAGATTGTCTCATTTTTGGGCTTTGATTGGATGGTGTTGTTCGGCCCATGGGGGCCCACTATGGGTCCCGTTTTTCTAATCGAAACCGTTCAATATGTAAAACTCGTTGAATACTATGGGTGTGTTTGGTAACGTTTACGTTTTCATTTTATATTTACAAAAATTTTACAAAATGGTTTTTGTTTATTTTTAGAAAAAAATAAACTACAAACGCGTTTAGTAATTGACAAAATATTTTTAAAAATTTAAAAATATAAAAAAGAGTGAGAAATGGCAAGTGGTGGCAAGTGGCGGCGGAAGACGATGGTGGAAAGTGGTGACGGTGGGTGGTGGGTAGCTGGTGGTGATGGGTAGTGGCGGGTGGTGGGTGGTAGCAAGTGGGTGGTGGTGGTGGTAACGGCAGCTAATGAGTGGTGGTGGTGGCAGGTGGGTGGCAAAAGGCCGGTGGTGGTGGGTGGTGGCGGTTAGGTCGCGGGTGGTGGTGGTGGGTGGGTAGGTGACGATGGCGAGTGGGTGGGTGACGGTGGCGGGTGGTTGCGAGTGGGTGGTGGTGGTGGTGACGGCAGGTGGGTGGCGGATGGCGGGTGGTGGCGGGTGGGTAGAGGGTGGTGATGGTGGGTGGGTAGGTGACGGTGGCGGGTGGTGGGTGGTCGTGGTGGTGGTGGCGGGTGGTGGTGGCAGGTGGGTGGCGGATGGCGAGTGGTGGTGGTGGTAGGTGGGTGACGATGGCGGATGGTAGGTGGTAGCGAGTGGGTGGTGGTGGTGGTGGTGGGTAGTGGTGGCAGGTGGATGACGGTTGTGTGATGGATGGTGGTGGTGGTGGTAGTGGATGGTGGGTAGTGGTGGCGGGTGGGTAGTGGGTAGTGGGTGGTGAGTGGTGGTGGTGGGTAGGTAGCTGGTAGTGGCAGGTGGTGATTGGTGGTTGCAGGTGGGTGGTGAGTGGTGAGTGGTGGTGGTAAGTAGGTGGCGGGTGGTGGATGGTGGCGGATGGATCGCAAGTGAGTAGTGGCGGTGGTGGTAATGGTGGTAGCAAGGGGTGGGTGGTGGTGGCGAGTGGGTGGCAGGTGGGTAGTGGTGGGTGATGGGTGGTGGTGGTGGTGGTGGCGGGTGGTGGCAGGTGGGTGGTGAGTGGTGGTGGCAGGTGGTAGTGGGGAGTGGATGGTGGTGATGGTGGCAGAAGACGGTGGTAGAAAATGGTGACGGGTGGTGGCTAGTGTTGGGTGGTAAAAAAAAAAAACTCAAAACTCAAAACGGAAACACATTTTTTGTGTTTTCATTTTTTGGCCTAATTTAAAAACTGAGATCACTGATTTATAAATCAAAAATTTTACCAAACAAGTTTTTATTTGAGTTTTTAAAATTTTTGTAAATATAAACTGAAAACTGAAAACGTAAGGTGCCGTTTGGTAACACTTACGTTTTCTGTTTTCTGTTTATATTTACAAAAATTTTAAAAACTCAAATAAAAACTTGTTTGGTAAAATTTTTGATTTATAAATCAGTGGTCACAGTTTATAAATTTGGCCAAAAAATGAAAACACAAAAAATGTGTTTCCATTTTGAGTTTTCAGTTTTTTTTTTTTTTTACCACCCAACACTAGCCACCACCCGCCACAATTTTCCGCCACCGTCTCTCGTCATCGCCACCCACCACCCACCCCCCACCACCACCTGCCACCACCATTCACCACCTACCTGCCACCACCACCACCACCACCCACCACCCACCTGCCATCCACTTGCTACCACTCACCACCCGCCACTACCATCCACCGCCCGCCACCACCACCTGCCACCTACTTGCCACCACCACTCACCACCCACCTGCCACCCACCCGCCATTCACTTGCCACTACCCACCACTACTACCACCACCATCCACTCGCTACCACCTACCACCCGCCACCGTCACCCACCCACCACCACCACCACCACTCGCCACCACCCACTACCTGCCACCACCACCCACCACCCGCCGCCACCACCACCACCACCACCACCCATCAATCGCCACCGTCACCCACCCACCCACCATCACCACCCACTACCCATCCGCCACCACCCGCTACCCACCTGCCACCACCACCCACCACCCGCCACAACCACCCACTCGCTACTACCCACCACCGTCACCCACCCACCCACCCACCACCACCACCCGCTACCTACCCGCTACCACCACTCGCCATCCGCCACCCACCTGTCACCACCACCACCACCACCACCACCACCCACTCGCTACCACCCGCCACCGTCACCCACCCACCCACCCACCACCACCACTACACCTGTCACCACCAGCTACCCACCACCAACCGTCATCACTTTCCACCACCGTCTTCCGCCGCCACTTGCCACTACTTGCTATTTCTCACTCTTTTTATATTTTTAAAATTTTTTAAACATTTTGTCAATTACCAAACGCGTTTGCAGTTTATGTTTTTCTAAAAATAAACAAAAAATAAACAAAAACCAGTTTATAAAATTTTTATAAATATAAACTGAAAAGGTAAACGTTAGTGTTACCAAGCGACACCTATATGCTTATAAAAAATCACGTTCATTGGATATCGATAGCAATCTGATCGTGTTAGTTTTTTTTGTCACATGTTAGCTATAACACAATCCATTTTTTATATAAAACTGATTTGCTCATGTAGTTAACGATATCTGATAAACGTGATTTTTTACAGGAATATAATACTAGACGAGTTCTACATATTTAACGGTTCGGATTATCAAAACGGGACCCATGGTGGGTCCCCACGGGCCCAACTTTACCACCCAACTTAGTGAGTATACACATGTAATTTTTTTTCCCCTGTCATTGCTTTGCTTAGAGTGGCGTGAAGTTGATTTGTATTTTAATATTATGTATATTAATTTTTTTATATTTTTTTTGGTAAATAGTGATAACTTTTTAACTTTTTTGATAATTTTTTACTTTTTTCTAAGTTTTCAAACAAGCCTTAAACATATGTGCTTTAAATGTACGAAAAATACTGTGTGCCTTATGATAAAT
This sequence comes from Camellia sinensis, assembly GCF_055761805.1. Classification (NCBI taxonomy): domain Eukaryota; kingdom Viridiplantae; phylum Streptophyta; class Magnoliopsida; order Ericales; family Theaceae; genus Camellia; species Camellia sinensis. The sequence continues at coordinate 23,182,790 of NC_138964.1, read as the reverse complement.
GATATAACTTAATATTATGAAAGTCGTAATTTAAAAAAAATTAAATTAAATTATAACCAAATTTCACTGAAATATAATTAAACTCTTGAATTATAATCAAAATAATATTATAACTAACAATACAACAGATTACAACTAAGAACACAAAAATCTGTAGACGTCCCCGAACGTCCCGGGAGGAAATCCCCCCCCGTTTTGTTCATTGGGCTCACTACAGTTCAGGACTCAATGTCACGGTCCTGTATCTAATCTCGCAGAGTGCAATGCAAGACCAATGAAATTATCAAATAGTCCAAATCCGGCAAATCGTTTTTGAAAACAGATTTTTTGAAAGAAGTGCCAAATATAGACTGCTTTGCCAGATACAGAGTCGCCACCTAAATATTTTATTTTGGAAAATTTAGGAAACCCTGACTCGTTGCCTAAGGCCACGTGTTTGTCATCACCAAAGTTGCCTCGGCTCGGGAACTTGGGTACGATTGGGGAAGGTCACTTCGTGAGCACCCCCGCTCGCCCGATCAAAGATCGACCTCTACTAACCATGATATCTAATTTTGAAAACATTATGTGTTCTTATTCCGATTATTAGCCTAGATTTACTACGTGATGCGCACAGCATACAAGTATAGACTGGATCGCCTGAATTGGAACAAAACATTTCATGTTTATTTATTTTGAAAATGGTTTGATGGTGCTACCCGCAAGTAGGCTAAAATGTGGATTTGCCACTCTCAGGTGGGCTTAGAAAACAAGATGATTTGCCACTATCTAGTGGGCTTAAAACTCACAATTGATGAATTGTTCCAATCCAAATAACCCAACCTTCACCCACAAGCATTCAGGCAGTTATATCACATAAGTAATTAGCCTCATGGTAAGTATGCTATCATGGCAGTCACTCACACGCATGCAAGGATGCTAAAGCATAAAACTTACCGAGTACTCCAAGCCAAAACAGAAACTAGTTAGAAATCAATACATGATCCTAACTATACGGAAATGCCTAATGCAACACATGCAAAAATGCAACTAAGATAGGCTCGGCTATTCTAAAGATGGCATATGAAATGCTACAGCTAACGCGTATTCAACTTGGAATTGAAATACAAATGCAGTTAGTATGATGCGTCGAGGCCGGTGCATGCAAGATAGATGAATGAATGCAAACATACTATCATACTGTATGCTAATTGAAGCATGCCCTAATCTAACCATCATAAGCAGGTAAATAAAAGGAAGAAAGACGTGGGGTTGGAAGACATACATCACACTCACGCACACTTATTACAACATTGCCCTCGCTCGGAGGGTCCAAAAGAATAATACAATCCGAATAAGTACAAAACCCTAATTAATTAACAGTTTAACTAGGAAAACAAGTAAATTAGCATGCAAGCTATGGGCCGCCTCGGCTCTGTTCCGAATGATGAAAGATGCATGCTTGAGTTGCTTGGCACAGAAATCCATTGCAATGCCCCGATTCGCCTCTGTTTACACTTAATCCCGGAATGTTGTGCGAAGCTCCAAAAGGCTGTTGATTTCTTATTTGCTGCAACAGAGAGCAAGAAAGGGGCATGGCAAAGTATTTTCACATATATATGCATGACTACTCTTCAGGGAGTGTAGTCCTCGATCCTCGTGCCACCAATCACGCATCTCGATGCATGATGGCCGAGGAGTCGAATTGCACGACTCGATGTAAAATGAATGTACATATAAACACAACAAGACCTAAACTCCATCATGAGTAATCCGGAGTGTCGGGGACTGGGAATTGAGACACGTTCCGTCACTCGGAGTACGAAACGTCCCTCGTTTCCCGTGCTTGGGCTAACTCCTATCCCAAACACAATGCAAATGAGATGGCATACACAATGCGACTAACATACAACCTAGCATACGCAATGCTATGAGATGGCATACACAATGCTCGATGTAACATGACATACACAAAGCTCTAACACGCAACCTAGCATACGCAATGCTATGAATTGAAAAGACATACACAATGCATAATGGACTCACACCAACATGAGTAGACCTCAGCCACACTCACATCAATGGCCATTAGATGAAAATGAGACAACCGAAATGCGTGCACACATGCACGCATATCGAGGATCGAACCTAAGGCATTGAATGCCACTCTACCTAAACATGGCAAGGATGAAGCATGACATTCAAATATATAATTTTCAGCACTGAAACATAATGCTAAATGGTCCCGAAACATGGAAATATGGCACCCGATGCTTGGAATAAGCCCCGAAACTCAATACTAGGCACATGCATTGAACCACAAGTATACAAATAAAGTATTATTTGATCATGAAGTCAAAAGACAGAGCCAAGTCAGTCCCAAAACATGCACATTTCTAGTTTAGAGCATGGCCAAAAGATGCTAACATAATGGACTAAAATAGCATGCAACATTGGCTAGTAAGTATGGTTTACATGGCATGTATATGAAGCAAATGAGAACTCATCAAACTAGACAAAAACAGTGAATAGAACATGCCAAAATATGCCCAAATAATCACTGAAATGCAGCCAATGCATGCAAAAATGAGGGGCTTCTTTGGAAGGCCATTCAATGGGTTGTTAAGCACATATAAGATAGACACTTAGCATGACCAAACCAACTCTAGAAATGAGTTATTACAGCCCTAAAACTCACAAAATTGGCCCTGAAATCAGTCAAGGAACCATACGATGAAAGGCCCCCTCAAGAGGCCTTCAATGGAATTGTTCTACACATGCACTATAGACATAAAATATGATCAAAAGGGCCCCAGACAGACCTAAGGCAGACCCATAAACCCACAAAATTGGTCCCAAAAAGTGACTTCAATACATGAAAAATAGAGCCCCTTTGGAAAGCCAATAATGCTAGTAAAGAAAATGAGGGGTGAGAGGGTCACCCCTCTATGATTTCAAAGCTCAAAACCTCATCAAAGCCACTGAAAATCCCCTAGATTTCAGTGGCTAAGAGGCCAAAACAAGTCCAATGCAAATGCTCTAATGCATAGCCCTAAATATGAAGGAATGAAACATGCAAGGAAGAAGATGACTCCAAACAGAAAAGTGACCTCAAGAAAATTTAAAGAGGAGGTCAAAACAAGGCTTTTTCTAGTTTATAACAAATCCCGAAAATGTTCACAAGTAATGCTAAAGTATGATACAAAAATAGCCCTAAAAGAGAGATAGAGGGTAAGGGGAAGTAGATGACCTCAAAAATCAAAGTGCCCTTAAACAAAGTTGAAGAGGAGCTCAAAATATGACACTTTCTAGTTTATTACAAAGCCCAAAAATACTTGCAAGTGACGCTAAGTAATGAAGCAAAAAAATGCAAGTTTAAGGGAAATAGACACTTCCCCTTGTAGAGCCGACCTCCAACAGCTTTTAGACCAAGTTGGTGAGCTTTCAACCTCTGTAAATGACTTCCAAGGTGCTGGAATGGATGATGGAGGTGTAGTGCTAAGGGTTGTAGTGCAAATGGACCAAGAAAATTAGGGTTTTGGAGCTTGGAATAGTGACAATGGAGGAGAGAGGTTATATGCCTTCGTCAATTTTGTTCAACCCTTTGATATGAAGCCAAGCCTCTCCTTTATAGAGGAGAGGCTCCAAAATATCCAAAAAGGTCCCCAAGTATCCTCCATACACGTGTATGGAGGATACACCAAATGGCCTCCAGCTGGCACATCTAGACTACACTCAGAAAAAGCAAAAAGCAAGAAGCAGGCCGGCCAGTTCAAGTGAACGGCCGGCCACCCCCCCCTGGTCGGCCGACCAGGGGTCAAAAGGGTCAACAAAATTTTCTGACTAGCCACCTCAGAAAGGTGGCCTCCCAGATGAGTGCAACACAGCTATGTAGAGAAAAACTAGAAAATGTGACCCAGGCGAGAGAAAAGCTAGCTTTTAGGCAAGGTTCAAAAGGGTCAAAAAGAGAAAACTGGTCGGCCTACCATATTTGTGGCCTCCCAGATGAGTAGATCACAATGGTGGTATGAAAAGCTAGAAAATGTGGCTCAAAAGTGAGAAAAACTAGCTTTCTGTCAGAAAAATTGGCTTTTAGAGAGAGAAAATGAGAAAACTAGTTTTTCAGGGGAAAAGTGGCCGGCTACCATCCTACCACCTTCCCAACAATGAAAATAGGGTCTCTACCAAAAATGGACCAAAACGGATGCAAAACGAAGGTTCGGGGGCCAAAACGCGTGATTCGGGGCCCCGAAAGCAGGCTGTTTGGCACCAGAAGTGGCGTATGACCACGAAGGTGGTCTCTCGGGCCACAATGTCTCTCTAAAGGGAGGAAATAAGGCGTGTGCCAAAAACCGGAGCAAACGGAGGTAGTTAAGCGGTCCCGAACCGAGGCACACGGCCGACGGTTTCGAAAATTGGAAACCGGGCTCCAGATCGGAAAAATGGCCTACGACCACGAAACGTAGCCTATGGCCACTGAGAGATGGTGTACAAGACCTCTCCCTCCCTTCGGGACGAGAAAACAGAGAAAACAAGACTTGATTCGCAAACCGAGGCAAAGCACAAAAGAGTCTCGAAGTCCGGAGGCAAGGCTCTCAGCCAAGACCTTGAAACCTCAGATCGAGCACAAAATGCAAAATCACCGAGCGCTCAACTGGTGACGTCTAAGTCTTAAGGTCAGTCGAAAATGGGGTGTCTACAGTTGCCCCTCTTTGACAGAACTTGGAAGTCATAAGTGACAGGAGTGAATGTCAAAGCCTAGAGACGACCCATTTTTGACAAGACCGAAGACTTAGACAAACATACAAGATAACAAAGGCGTGCCCACAGGCATGCCCGCAGGCAGGGGCAAAATGTAAAATGATATGCACAAAGCCGGATATAACTCATGATTATGCAAAGCAGCAAGTTGTAATGAAGCGCACACGCAACAGTTTTAAGCAAGAATGCAAAGCAACAACTGCATTTCATGCAGTTTAAGAATGCGGAGAATTGTTTAATTCTCGCTACGTCTCACACGGAGAAGATACAATACCTGCACGATTCGTCCGGTCGTACTAGCTTCAAATGAACCGTACATACAATATCGTGTCTGTAAAAGAGAGAAACTTAACAAGTACAATATCATTAGCTACGCATGTTCAATGCTACATCGAATGCAGACAAACAGGGTGCCGATGGGAAAGTGCATCGCAATGCGAGAGACACGCGCGTGACAACGCAAGTTAAACATGGAGGTATGAAAATACCAATGAAACGTGCACAACAATGCAGGTGGTATGCATAAGAATGCAAGTGACGTGCATAATAATGCAGGATAAGTGCAAATTCGAATGCGTGTTTGACGCGAAACAACGAGCAAAGAAATGCAAATTTCTAAAGAGTGCGACTCAATCGCGACCTCCGGTTTACCTCCCGGAAGGTTCACAGCGTGCTCAAAAAGGATACATCTTGCTCTTGACGAGTGACGATGAAACATGCATCGAAAGTTGGAGTTAGAGTTCCTGCGGAGGGATTGCACGACGAAAAGTCCACTTTTCTTGTGCTTTCTCGGGTGCTGAAGACTCCGATGATTACCAAAATTTGCAGAGACCTTGGAGACCCTCTTGGGAACACCACCAACTAGGTATGGAGTCCAGGGGAGGCCACCGACCAGGTTTGAGTGCAAGGGGTGGTCGGCCTACCAGAAAAGGTGGCCGGCCGACCACTTAGCCCAAATCCGGGGCAATTTGGTCTTTTTGCTCTCATTTCTTTAAATGTACATGTCCAAAGCTCTTTTCCTCATAACTTCAGCTCTGAAACTGTCTATGCTCTATATGCGTTTTCCAACGCCCCACGCCAAGTTGTTTCGCGAAAACTTTCAGTTTTCTTCACTTTGAACTGATTAAAATTTGATTTCGGAGCTTCTTTTCTCATTTTCACCATTTGAGGTAAGTTTGTCTCAATATTTGGAAGATTTTCTCGGGAGTTGACTTTTGTTGACTTTTTCATTTCCCGAGAGTTGACTTTTGTTGACTTTTTCCAATTTTGGCTCATTTCGCTCATTTTTGCTCCTTTTTGCAGATTCCCTGAGATGGCGGGTCAATTTCTCCATGGCGGAGGTTCTCTAGATGTCGGAGGCGATCCAGATATCATGTCTTTGCATCCGAGGGTTCGGTCATTCATCCCCGAGAGGTACGATCCTCCGACTCATGTCCTCCCTCGAGCGATTTTTTATCACTTTACCGACTTCGACCCTCGAGCTCCTGTGGACCTGCTACTGCGGGAGCCGGAGTCCCATCTCTTCCATCAGGCACGAGAGGTACGTACTTCACCTTTTTACATTTCATGCCTTAATTCTACATTTTCCCTACATTTCATGCGATGTATGCTTATTGCTCGTTCTAAACACATTCGCATGCCATGCTTCTGCTCATTTTAGTACACAACTTGTTTTGCATGCTTAGTCTATAACACAATACCCCGTCTTGAACACACAGCTCAATCACTTGAATCACTGAAATCTGAACACACAGCCCAAATTTAATTGTGAACACGCAGCCTACATTTGTTGAAAGTTGAACACGCAGCCCAAACTTTAAATTTCTGAAATCTGAACACACAACCCAAATTTGATTGTGAACACGTAGCCCACATTTGATTGAAAGTTGAACACGCAGCCCAAACTTTGAATTTTTGAAATATGAACACACAGCCCAAATTTGATTGTGAACACGCAGCCCACATTTGATTGAAAGTTGAACACGCAGCCCAAACTTTAAATTTCTGAAATCTGAACACATAGCCCAAATTTGATTGTGAACACGCAGCCCACATTTGATGAAAGTTAAACACGCAGCCCAAACTTTAAATTTTTGAAATCTGAACACACAGCCCAAATTTGATTGTGAACATGCAGCCCACATTTGATGAAAGTTGAACATGTAGCCCAAACTTTAAATTTCTGAAATCTGAACACACAGCCCAAATTTGATTGTGAACACGCAGCCCAAACTTCTGAATTTCTGAACACGCAGCTCATAACACAACTCTGCTCGATCTGAACACAGGGGATGCGATGCCTGAGCTTACAGAAGTTGAAACAAACTCAGATGCCCGGCATTTTCCCTTTTTCGTTTCCTCCATGACCCGGGTTGAACCCTGTGGTTTTTGAAAGAACAAAATCTTGTTTTGTCCAAATGTGGAGAACGGCACGGCACTCTAAGCACAAAACGATTTTTTGAAATTAAGAAATGTATTCTTAACTGGGTATTGAGCCTACGACTGAACACAGCGAAAAAGACTCAACAACGGAGAACAAAAGGTAAACAACCTGAACATAATGAGATACGCTCGGAACGACTCAAGGCAAGAATCGAGACAAGCAAAACAAAAGACACGACACACAGACATGTTACAAAGACGAGAGACCTCTTAGTACGCGAGGAGCCAGTTTCTTCGGGTATTATTTCCCACCCTTTCTCATTTATGATCCTCACACCACTCGACCCTCAGGCTCTATTTTTGCGGAAAAAACCCTTTTCCTCACTTTTCTCTCAGCGCACATCTCTCTATTCTTTAATCTCTCATTTTTTATTCCTCTCCTGGGTGGTTGATGGATGAACAGGAAGTTACGGACTCACGGCCAATCATAATCAGCTCGCGGTTATTTCCTCCGGTGACATCTGTCGACGCACCGGAAGAGGGAACTGAGTATCTTGATCCATTCCAATCTTGTGCTTCGCACTTGGCTTGATATCTCGCTGCTTGGAGGATGAGAGAGCTTTCAGCCCTTTTGCTGTTAACTTCAGTTGTGCCCTTTTCTGGCAAGTAGAGTGCCCTTCTTGGCGAGTATGGTGCCCTTTTTGGCAAATGCATTGATAAAGGGGAAAAGATAGAAAACCTGACTCAACTGTGTCCCTAGTTCATCATTTTGACCATTTTTTGTTTTTGGTTTTCCACTAAAATAATTTGACCAAAATGAGGGTTAGATTAACACGCTTGTTCGATTTTCTGATTTGAAATCATGCAAGTCATGTTATGAGCACTGAAAATTTTCCTTTTTTGGGTTCAAGAAATGGTCCAGTTTTGAAAAGTGGAATACTTTTTGAGAAAATTAGTCAACCTCAGTAAAAATTCTCAAAACTGTTTTTGCAAATGGCCACCGCTCAACGAGCATGGAATCCTACTCTTGAGATGCACATCCTCAGATCCGAAGGAAAATTGCCCCTTGTCTGAACGACACCGTATGGCAATGGGATATTGCCCCTTGTTTGAACAGCACCGCAGTACACTGTATGGCAATGAAAGTTGCCCCTTGTTTGAATGGTGCTACAGCGCACTGTATGGCAATGGAAAGTTGGCCATTGCTTGAATGGTGCCGCAGCGCATTATAATCAGTCCTTAGAGTGCCGAACTCAACCAAATCCTCGGATACAGAGAAAGCAAAGATGATCAAAACCACTACATGGACACAGTCGAATTTGAAGTGTTTTACGGCTGGACTTCAGAATGAAGTTGCCTACGTATCCCAAAGATGGGAATCAAGCCTTACGTAGTTCGGGGTTTAAGGTACACTCGTGTATTAACCTCTCCTTTTGCGCTCTAACTTTTGCCAAGGCCGCCCTTCTGGATTTTCGGCCTTGCGAGCTTTGTTCTTCCTTTTTTTTCTTTTTTTCTTTTTGATTCTTTTCATTTCTTTTCTTCTTTTTTCTTTTTTCTTTTTTTTTCTTTTTTTTCATTCTTTGCATTTTTCTTTTTTTGTTTTTTGTTCTTTTTCTTCTGTTTCTTGCTCTAACTTTTGCCTGGGTCGCCCTTCTGGGTTTTCGGCCCAGCGAACCTCTCAAGGGTAAAAGTGTAGCTTTGTCCATGTCAAATGGTTTTGAGATCCTGAAGTCATCTGAATCCAGGAGAATGGCTATTGTTCGCAGATGATGTAAGAGTCTATCTAATGGGGGGTTGAATTTGCCCCTAGTGTTGTGGGTAGGAACTCAGTTGTCCTTCAGCAATACTTTCTTCTTTCTTCCCTTCTAGGATTTGGCATTCTTGCCGATCTTTGTTAGCTTGAGAAGCATCCCAATTTTTGACTCTTCGAGCGCATCTGACATTTTTCCTCTGCCCCTAGTTCGAGGGCTTTTGATCTAGCTTCGCAAGCTTCCTTTTGATTATTTCTGACCTCCTTGCCCCTAGTTCATGGGCTGCTTCAAATCTGGCCACACAGGCCTCACATCGTAATCGACCATTGAACATTCTGAATTTCAAGTTCAAGGTTTGAAAGTGAGAGGTCGAGTCTCCGGGCTGAGAGCGATCCTAAGCTGCACAATCTCAAAAGCGATTCCACACAAGTCTTCGCAGGACTGCGCAAAACATTTTTTGAAATTTTTTTTTTAAGAAAGCGACTAGTCGCTCGCGCCGAAGACAATGTAGAACCAATCTGGATCAAGCCAGGATCCTTCTCAGTACTCACATTAACAAGCATGATTTCATTCATTAAGGGCTTAGCACGCCTCTCTTTCTCTCAGTTGATCAAATTTTTGCAAACCCCGAGGAATTCCTTCCTCTTTGTTTTCAACACATTGTTCAAAAAAAGTTTTGAAAAACTTAGGCCAATACAATGACTTAAAGGCACAAAAGAGCAGGTGAAATGCACTGCCGTTTCATTCAAACTTCTGGCACAACTGGCGCAAGGCAGAAGCAAGCACAAGAGTGTGAAAGTCACTGCTGTTCATTCAAATCTGTTGGCATAACTGGCTCCAAGGCAGAAACAGACTCAAAAGAAAGTAGAAAAAAGACAAACACAAAACAAGACAGTGATGCCCAAGGTAACACCCTCGAAATCACCCGACTCCTATACAACAGGATTGACTCGATACAACAAGACAGACCTTAACAAAAAGACTGACCCGAAACAAAGAGACAGACTCAAAACAACACAACTGAACTGACCTAAATACCCCAGTTAGAAACCACAAAAACTAGCATTCACAAATGCTCAAAACAGTGCGTGCCATACGCCACATCTGGAGTAAACCGAGTGCCTCCCGCAGGGGGTTCACCCCCTGATCACATTACATTATCCTTTAGATTCACTAATCCAGGGACGATAGACTTTGCTAAGCTTGGTGGGAGGACGACCCCATTGTCAAACAAATCCTGTACTTCGTGGCGAAGACGGAAGCAATTGTCGGTGTTATGACCGGTTTGTTGATGGTACGCACAGTACTGGGTAGTATCATGCTTAGCTGGAAGGGGATTCGGGAGGGGGCGAGGCTCAAGAGGTTTGAGATGGCCATTCTCAACAAGGATTTGAAGAGCCTTAGACAGAGGCATATAGAGGGCATGGAAGACCCTACGACCTCGGGGTAGGTACTTCGAGGTTTGTGGATTTTTGCTGGGTGCACTAGCGAAAGGGTCAGCAGGTGCTGGCTTGGTTTGCCAATCTCTTCCGAGCACAGGATTAGAGCTCAAAGGATCGTTTCTGGTACGGCAGCCCTTTTCTCGGTTTTTCCCTTGGCTTGAACTGCTCTCACTCTGAGTGGGGAAAGTGTCATCCACAGTTTTTACAGCAACAGCGAGCACCTGCTGTTTATTCAGTCCTCCGGCTTTCAAAGCCTCAACAGCCCACAGGAGTTGTTCGTAGGGATCAGTGTCCACCTCCACCTTGTTCATACCACTCGCCTCAGCTTGGTAGAAGGTTTGAGTTGCTACATCTGAGCGGAGCCCTGTTGTTGTCGACATACCACTGCCGGAATTTGGGATGGCTTCAGGTTGGCTGAGCTCAATTACAATTCGCCCCAGTAGTGGGGGCTCCTCCGGCATGAAGTTCCCGGCATATGATGTGGTTGGTGGCGGAGCCGACATTACGTAGGTCAGATCAGCCACAGATCTCTGAAGATCGCCAATCATTTCCATCAACTCGAAAGTGGTCGGCTCACGAGCTTGAAATAGTTGGGATTCCCAGATCGGATGTGCAACAGGTGACCTGGGCGGTTGCGGCATGTCAACATCAGTCTCACCCTGCATGGTTATTCCCTGGTTTAATGCGGCTGCCATAACCACTATTTCGTCTGAATTCAGTGTTATCACGAGTCCGCTGAACTGATCGAAGGTGATGTGACTGGTGACTAACGGATTAGACGTCTGCCTTGTCCCAGCGAAGAAGAACACCAACTATTCTGAACTAAGTCTCTGAACCCCCCCTGAAAGAGAAGACAAGTAGCATTTCAGCCCAATTTCATCAGAACTGACACAGGCATAGCTGAATGACTGTACTCTACTATTGATCACTGTTTTTCAAATTCACTGCCCCAAAAACTGAATCTAATGCCCGCAGATAACTGATTTCGAAAATACTGAACTGGTGCCCGCAGGCCTGATACCCAAAATACTGAACTGGTGCCCGCAGGCCTGATGCCCAATACTCATAAACTGATACTTGCATTCGTATAGAGACGCACTCTAAAAGCACATAACAAACAAGTGAGAGCCAAAACACCCCTATGTTGGGGTAGGGTTTCCCTGTCCTATTTTGTCAGGAACTAAGGTTTCACTACGCACGCAGCGGTTTCAAACAACCTATAAATGGGTAAACAACCTGTCCTAGTTTGGAATGGTCACTATGGATTCCGAATATGCACTAGGTTGAATGGTCAAAAAGGGTGCCCCAGTAAAACCGGGATTTGTGTTCCCGTCGTGGCAGAGCCCGCAATCGGTCAGCCTTATGGCACGCTTCTCGAAGCGAGCCTCCGGCAAACCGTTCAGGAATAGCATACGACAAACACAGTGTCCTAGGCGCACTAATGCAAATGCAATGCAAAGAAACACATAAGTGTAATCAAAATAAGATATCATGAGTTTGAGTCAAGTTCTCTAACTCCCCAGCAGAGTCGCCAAAAACTGTAGATGCCCCTGAACGTCCCGAGAGGAAATCCCCCCCTATTTTGATCATTGGGCTCACTACAGTTCAGGACTCAATGTCATGGTCCTGTATCTAGTCTCGCAGAGTGCAATGCAAGACCAATGAAATCATCAAAGAGTCCAAATCCGGCAAATCGTTTTTAAAAACAGATTTTTTGAAAGAAGTGCCAAACATGGACTGCTTTGCCAGATACAGAGTCGCCACCTAAATATTTTATTTTGAGAAATTTAGGAAACCCTGACCCATTGCCTAAGGCCACGTGTCCGTCATCACCAAAGTTGCCTCGGCTCGGGAACTTGGGTACGATTGGGGAAGGTCACTTCGTGAGCACCCCCGCTTGCCCGATCAAAGATCGGCCTCTACTAACCATGATATCTAATTTTGAAAACATTATGTGTTCTTATTCTAGTTATTATCCTAGATTTACTATGTGATGCGCACAACATACAAGTATAGATTGGATCGCCTGAATTGGAACAAAACATTTCATGTTTGTTTATTTTGAAAATGGTTTGATGGTGCTACCCGCAAGTAGGCTAAAATGTGGATTTGCCACCCTCAGGTGGGCTTAGAAAACAAGATGATTTGCCACTATCTAGTGGGCTTAAAACTCACAATTGATGAATTGTTCCAATCCAAATAACCTAACCTTCACCCACAGGCATTCAGGCAGTTATATCACATAAGCAATTAGCCTTATGGTAAGCATGCTATCATGGCAGTCACTCACACACATGCAAGGATGCTAAAGCATAAAACTTACCGAGTACTCCAAGCCAAAACAGAAACTAGTTAGAAATCAATGCATGATCCTAACTATACGGAAATGCCTAATGTAACACATGCAAAAATGCAACTAAGATAGGCTCGGCTATTCTAAAGATGACATATGAAATGCTACAGCTAACACGTATTCAACTTGGAATTGAAATACAAATACAGTTAGTATAATGCGCCGAGCCCGGTGCATACAAGATAGATGAATCAATGCAAACATGCTATCATACTGTATGCTAATTGAAACATGCCCTAATCTAACCATCATAAGCAGGTAAATAAAAGGGAGAAAGACGTGGGGTTGGAAGACATACATCACACTCACGCACACTTATTACAACATTGCCCTCGCTCGGAGGGTCCGAAAGAATAATACAGTCCGAATGAATAATTACAGTCCGAATAAGTACAAAACCCTAATTAATTAACAGTTTAACTAGGAAAGCAAGTAAATTAGCATGCAAGTTATGGACTGCCTCGGCTCTGTTCCGAATGATAAAAGATGCATGCTTGAGTTGCTTGGCACGGAAATCCATTGCAATATCCCGATTCACCTCTGTTTACACTTAATCCCGGAATGTTGTGCGAAGCTCCAGAAGGCTATTGATTTCTTATTTGCTGTAACAGAGAGCAAGAAAGGGGCATGGCAAAGTATTTTCACATATATATGCATGACTACTCTTCAGGGAGTGTAGTCCTCGATCCTCATGCCACCAATCACGCATCTCGATACATGATGGCCGAGGAGTCGAATTGCACGACTCGATGTGAAATGAATGTACATATAAACACAACAAGACCTAAACTCCATCATGAGTAATCCGGAGTGTCGGCGACTGGGAATTGAGATACGTTCCGTCACTCGGAGTACGAAACGTCCCTCGTTTCCCGTGCTTGGGCTAACTCCTATGCCAAACACAATGCAAATGAGATGGCATACACAATGCGACTAACATACAACCTAGCATACGCAATGCTATGAGATGGCATGCACAATGCTCGATGTAACATGGCATACACAAAGCTCTAACACGCAACCTAACATACGCAATGCTATGAATTGAAAAGGCATACACAATGCATAATGGACTCACACCAACATGAGTGGACCTCAGCCACACTCACATCTGTGGCCATTAGATGAAAATGAGACAACCGAAATGCGTGCACACATGCACGCATACCGAGGATCGAACCTAAGGCATTGAATGCCACTCTACCAAAACATGGCAAGGATGAAGCATGGCATTCAAACATGTAATTTTTAGCATTGAAACATAATGCTAAATGGTCCCGAAACATGGAAATATGGCACCCGATGCTTGGAATAAGCCCCGAAACTCAATACTAGGCACATGCATTGAACCACAAGTATACAAATCAAGTATCATTTGATCATGAAGTCAAAAGACAGAGCCAAGTCAGTCCCAAAACATGCACATTTCTAGTTTAGAGCATGGCCAAAAGATGCTAACATGATGGACTAAAATAGCATGTAACATTGGCTAGTAAGCATGATTTACATGGCATGTATATGAAGCAAATGAGAACTCATCAAACCAGACAAAAACAGTGAATAAAACATGCCAAAATATGCCCAAATAATCACTGAAATGCAGCCAATGCATGCAAAAATGAGGGGCTTCTTTGGAAGGCCATTCAATGGGTTGTTAAGCACATATAAGATAGACACTTAGCATGACCAAACCAACTCTAGAAATGAGTTATTACAGCCCTAAAACTCACAAAATTGGCCCTGAAATCAGTCAAGGAAGCATACGATGAAAGACCCCCTCAAGAGGCCTTGAATGGAATTGTTCTACACATGCACTATAGACATAAAATATGATCAAAAGGGCCCCAGACAGACATAAGGCAGACCTTAAAACCCACAAAATTGGGTCTAAAAAGTGACTTCAATGCATGCAAAATAGAGCCCCTTTGGAAAGTCAATAATGCTAGTAAAGAAAATGAGGGGTGAGAGGGTCACCCCTCTATGATTTCAAAGCTCAAAACCTCATCAAAGCCACTAAAAATCCCCTGGATTTTAGTGGCTAAGAGGCCAAAACAAGTCCAATGCAAATGCTCTAATGCATAGCCCTAAATATGAAGGAATGAAGCATGCAAGGAAGGAGATGACTCCAAACATAAAAGTGACCTCAAGAAAACTTAAAGAGGAGGTCAAAACAAGGCTTTTTCTAGTTTATAATAAATCTCGAAAATGTTCACAAGTAAGGCTAAAGTATGATGCAAAAATAGCCCTAAAAGAGAGATAGAGAGTAAGGGGAAGTAGATGACCTCAAACAGCAAAGTGCTCTTAAACAAAGTTGAAGAGGAGCTCAAAATATGACACTTTCTAGTTTATTATAAATCCCATAAATACTTTCAAGTGACGCTAAGTAATGAAGCAAAAAAATGCAAGTTTAAGGGAAATAGACACTTACCCTTGAAGAGCCGACCTCCAACAGCTTTTGGACCAAGTTGGTGAGCTTTCAACCTCTGCAAATGACTTCCAAGGTGTTGGAATAGATGATGGAGGTGTGGTGCTAAGGGTTGTAGTGCAAATGGACCGAGAAAATTAGGGTTTTGGAGCTTGGAATAGTGACAATGGAGGAGGGAGGTTATATGCCTTAGTCAATTTTATTCAACCCTTTGATATGAAGCCAAGCCTCTCCTTTATAGAGGAGAGGTTCCAAAATATCCAAAAAGGTCCCCAAGTATCCTCCATACACGTGTATGGAGGATACACCAAATGGCCTCCAGTTGGCACAGTTGGACTACACTCAGAAAAAGCAAAAAGCAAGAAGCAGGCTGGCCAGTTCAAGTGGCCGGCCGGCCACCCCCCCTGGTCGGCCGACCAGGGGTCAAAAGGGTCAACAAAATTTTTTGGCCGGCCACCCCAGAAAGGTGGCCTCCCAGATGAGTGCAACACAGCTATGTAGAGAAAAACCAGAAAATGTGACCCAAGCGAGAGAAAAGCTAGCTTTTAGGCAAGGTTCAAAAGGGTCAAGAAGAGAAAACTGGTCGGCCTACCATATTGGTGGCCTCCCAGATGAGTAGATCCCAATGGTGGTATGAAAAGCCAGAAAATGTGGCTCAAAAGTGAGAAAAACCAGCTGTCTGTCAGAAAAATCGGCTTTTGGAGAGAGAAAATGAGAAAACTGGTTTTTCAGGGGAAAAGGTGGCCGGCCACCATCCTACCACCTTCCCAACAATGAAAATAGAGTCTCTACCAAAAATGGACCAAAATGGATGCAAAACGAAGGTTCGGGGGCCAAAACGCGCGGTTTGGGGCCCCGAAAGCAGGCTGTTAGGCATCGGAAGTGGCGTATGACCACGAAGGTGGTCTCCTGGGCCACAGTGTCTCTCTAAAGGGAGGAAATAAGACGTGTGCCAAAAATCAGAGCAAACGGAGGTAGTTAAGCGGTCCCGAACCGAGGCACACGGCCGACGGCTCCGAAAACCGAAAACCGGGCTCCAAATGGGAAAAATGGACTACGACCACGAAATGTAGCCTACGGCTGCTGAGAGATGGTCTACAAGACCTCTCTCTCCCTTCGGGTAGAGAAAATAGGACCTGATTCGCAAACCGAGACAAAGCACAAAAGAGCCTCAAAGGCTGGAGGCAAGGCTCTCAGCCGAGACCTTGAAACCTCAAATCGAGCACAAAATGCAACATCACCGAGCGCTCAACTGGTGACGTCTGAGTCTTAAGATCGGTCAAAAATGGGGTGTCTACAAAATCATAATTAAACATGCATATGGTACTGTTACGATCCCACATTAGTTAACACAAACTTTGACGATGTATACATAAGCCTCTTGGGCACCCTTCCTTCAAGTCGATTTTTAAGATTGAATTCTACCTAAGGGTTCGTATCATTTGATATCAGAGCCACCCACCACATCGAGTATGAGATTGGACACAACTATGTGGGTACGGATTTTAAGAGTGAGTTCTAATAAAATTTATACACCACGTCAAGTATGAGATTGGACACAACAATGTGAGTATGGATTTTAAAAGTGAGTTCTAATAAAATTTATATTAGTTTGAGATTGAGATTATCAAGTATGAGATTGGACACTACTATGTAAGTATGGATTTTGAGAGTGAGTTCGAATAAAATTTATGCTTGTGGATTCATCTTTTCTTGATAGATCGACTATGTTAAATATGAAATATTCAAAAATAAAATAAAATTTATCTTCACATAACAGTTAGATTTACCAGTTTCCATTTTAGGTCTGTTTTTCATTGACATTTTTAGATTTAACAATTTCTATTTTTGGTCTATTTTCTTCGACATTTTCTTATAGCCCAAACTGTAGGTAATTTTCAAAAGTGTTTTAGTTGGGTGATATAAATATCTTAGGAAACCTCAAAAGATTAATTTCATGATTTTTGTGGAACGTTGAGTTCAAACCTCCGCTTTTGCTCATTTCAGTATCTCTGTGCAAATTAGTGGGTATCTTAATAACATATTGATGAGTTCTAAAAAATTTCATAATTTATCATTAAGTTTATTTGATTTGTTGTCCAATTTTACGTCGTATTTACTTGTCATTTTTGGTGGTCATTAGGTTAATTTTAACATCATTAACTAATATAATTGCACACAACTTAGGGTCACTGGAAATTTGTGTGGTCGTTAATTTCAAAGCTCCAAGATTAGTAGAGATATGCGTAAGCTGACCTGAACACCCGATTATAAAAAAATAACAATTATTATTATTGCACACAACTTACTGATTTAACATAGTTAGGCTTAACTGTAGGAATTAAATGATCATTTTTAATGTTAAACTTGTGATTATAGTGAACAATTATACTTTACTATACTGTTAAAAAAAAATTTACACTTTACTATACACAACAGTCAAACTGTTTAATTGTTTTTCTTCTTGGTAAATTACACTGCCCTCTCTTAAGGTTTAGAGTAATACAATAATTTTTACAATTTTGATTAATGCAAATGATATGAAAACACAAAGATACACGAGAAAAAATACACATTTCATTGTAAAACAATATGAGTACATTATTTTTTCATTCATACGGCTAACAAATTTCCAATGAAAATAGGACCAAGTGTTATATATAAATTAAAATTTTAGGAAAACCCAATGTAATTATGCTAAATTTGTAGGACTTACTATATTTTTTTCAAATTTCAAGAAAGGTCAATATAATTTACCTTATTTTAGTTTTATTTTATTTTATTTCATTGAGCAATAGTTTTTTTTGATCAACCAAAAAACTTCATTGATGAGATCAAAATGTATATACATAAGGATTACATCAACAAAGAAGAAGAAAAATAATAAAAAATATAACTGTAGACAACTAGCATCCTATCCATAATTCCATATTTAAATAAATATTCCATAAAACACTTTATTAAGTGCTCTAATTTTTTATTATTTTTATCAAAAATATTAGAGATTCAAAAGTTTTACCAAAATTTTTACGGCCTCGTTTGGGAACAGGCTAATTTAGTAACTTTTTGGCTATTTGGCTAAAAAGGTAGGTAAAAAAAACTTGTATGTTTGGGATGACTTTTTGGCTAATTACGAAAAGATGTGCAAAAAGTAGAGAGAAAAGAGAATCTTTGACTTTTTGGTATGGGTTGTTGACTTTTTGGCTAATTTAGTAACTTTTTGGCTAATTGGCTAAAATAGCCTCTTGCCAAACGAGGCCTAAATGTCTCACATGGGTGTAAGACCCACATGGGACTCACATGATGTGGATCCAACACCCATGTAAGATATTTAGTAGAAATTTTGATAAAACTTTTAGGGCCTCTAGCATCACTCTATTTTTATTATCTTGCTAATGTGGGACAAGTTCCAAAAACTTGTTTCAAAATTTCCTCAAACAAACTGAAAGTTATTGAAAACCCAAAATCTAACTTAAATTTTTAGAAAATTCCCTAACAAAATTATGTTGTATATTCACTTTTTTGTAAGAACTTTAAGACACAATATGAAATATGTTAATTAGTAAATAGAATAAGAGGCAATATAAAAAGTGTTTATTTAGTATATAGAATAAAATAAATACTCCAAAAATATTGAATAATTTTTCTAATTCTATTGAGAAATTCTCAACAAAATTTACTAGAATTATAGTATTTAGGGTGTAGACTTTTAAAATTTATTCCATTCAAACTTTGGCTAAAATTGACACTCATCATCCTCTCTTTCTCTCCTAACTTTATTTTTCTCATGTATATTCCTACAAACTTTGCTCAATGGATGAATTCAGTTGATCAATCATGTATATTCTTAATTAAGAGGCTAGGGAGGTAATTTTTGTTAAAGGTAAATATATGTCTATTTTTAATTATTATGAGATTATTTGATCTAATTATTCTCATATTTGTAAAATATTTTTGCCTAAAAAAATAAATAAAAATTTGCTCGGGGGTTGATCGACATGCCATTGTGTATATATCTATACAATCAACAAAGCACAAGTTTCTATGCCTCTTTCGCTATGTTTTCTATTTTAAATCTTTTCTACTATAAGTTTCTATATTTCTTTTGCCATGTTTCTAATTTTAAATCTTTCTAGCTTATTTGGGGTGTGTTATATAAGCACACTTTTTATCTTTTTATTTTTTTTGAGCCATATCATCTCTTTACTTTTTTATATATTTTTTCGTAAAAAGTTAAAAAAAAAATACCTATTTAACCATGTAATAACAATAAGAGATAAACTTGATTGTAGGGTAAAGATGAGAAACAAATCCAACACTATTGATAAAATGCAATTTGGGATAAGAAAATAGGAGAGATAAGGAACAGGTGATCCTTAGCCCAATCAACCATCTATAATAATGGAAGAAGGAGCCCCTTATGACTTTTTCTTGTATAATAATAGTTTAGTATCCATAAATTAATGAAGATATTATTATCTCCCTTGCACTTTTTGTAATATAATCAACATAGATGCAGCAAACAGACGCAGTTGCTGAGCTCAGTTTGACTCCTAATCCCTCAAAACCTTTAATTATTATATGTACCCTTAATTGTCAACCCCCTTGTCTTAACTAACCCATCAATTTTTAGCATCCAAGAAGTTGACTTTGCGTAACTACATGGGATTTGATTTCTTTTCATCTCTTTATTCCATTTGAAATTTTTTTACAATACACACTCCATTTTTTTAGCATGTATCATATGTTTTAATTATCCCGGTCGTTAAGC
This sequence comes from Camellia sinensis, assembly GCF_055761805.1. Lineage (NCBI taxonomy): Eukaryota > Viridiplantae > Streptophyta > Magnoliopsida > Ericales > Theaceae > Camellia > Camellia sinensis. Next base: position 23,162,926 of record NC_138964.1, on the reverse strand, counting down.
TTAGGGTCCCGAGATTAGTTGAGGTGCGACACTCCGAAGGGGTGTTGGCCCGGACACTCGATTATTAAAAAAAAAAAGAAATCATATGTTTTAATTATAATATTTGTATTCTTTGGTAACAATTTGCGTTTGTTATGATTTAATTATGATTTATTATGATATAGTTATGAGTTATTGTGATATTAGTAATATTCTATTGTAATTATTATTTTGATTATCATCGAAAAAGTTTTTGATTATGACTCATTATGTGTTTTTTTAGTTATGATTGAAAATAATTTAATTATGACATTTGTAATAATCAATACACACTCCTTTCATGGCATGTATTATATAATATAAGCAAAAAAGTTATAGTTTCTTTGAGATTGGAAGTCTCGCTCTACTTTGTTTTATCTTTGTAATTTTATAATTTTCAAAATATATATGTCACTCAGCGGTGAAATCAAGAAACTAAATTAGAAAGGGCACTTATTGATTACAACTTAAATTTTTTTTTTCTCCTATAACCAACAATAAGAAGATAATAATAATTTTTGAATTAATAAGTACAAAAACTTAAATGAATTATTACAAAAGTATTTCACATAAAATTTTACAATTAACTTCAAGTAAAATAAAAAAAAAAAGTATTGTGTGTAACTAGTATATCATGGACAATATAAAAAAGTTATATATTTAAGTCTTAAAATAAATTATATAATGGTAAGATAAATCAAATTTTTATAAAATTTAAGCAAAAATTTCATATAATAGTGATATCATGTCATTATTGACATATGATATCACCAACCAATAGTAAAACAACATATGAAGGGTGAACTCCACATATAAATATTACTAACACTCTAATAATTTTTACATATATATAGAGTGAGATTAATTATATTTGAATATCAATAATGATGGATATTACCTTTTATATTGAGATTTTTTTACAAAATTTTCATACATAAAAATATAATTTGTTGTAGTCACTTCATTTTCAATAAAACAATCACTATTGTTTTCATAAATTTAAAAATACCCTTAATATTTTATTCTAAATATTATTTTTGTTTAAAATTTTATTTATATAAGTATGCAAAAATTAAATATATATATATATATATATATTCAGGAGGGCACATGGCGCCCTGATGCCACCTTACAATTAGCATAAAATATAATTTTGTTAAATTAAAATAATATTTAAATTCTCCTAATGAATTCCATTAATATAACAATAGTTATGGAATTACAATCACTTAATACCAATAATAGAATCAATAATTATGAAAATTATACAACATTAATTCAAAAGACTTCTCATTACCTTCAATAACCACATATTTTTCCAAAAATAAATTTTTTTTAAAATTTTAATTACACGTGTCATAAAAATTTCTTCATTAAATTATGTCATTATGGATATAATTTAATGCTTTATTTATAGAAATATCCAATAATGTAGTGCCTTAAATTATGGTTAAAATTAATAGAAATCATGTATTGTTTTTAATATTGGCATATTTTGTCCCTTTTTTTTGTTGTTGTTATTTTTCAGTTTTTAGTGATTTTTTTTTTTAATTTTCAAAAAGTTACAGACTTTAAAATCTGCTTAATTAGATGAACCAGAAAAGTAAAAAATAAAAATAAAAATTTTTGAAAAAAAAAAGTTAAAAACTTGCTTTTTAATTTTAATTTTTTTTTTTTAGATTTTTTCAAATCTATATATATATATATATATTATAGCAAAGTGACATTTCAGTGATAAAAGCTAAGGAATCTCCAAGATTTCATCATAAAATTCTTAATATTTATTAGTTTAAAAATGTTTTTAAAAAATTCTATTGACTAACACATCACATTGATCACATAAAATTTATTATTATGTTGTTAAATCTTTACCATTATTTCCTAAAACAAAAATATGGCTATAATTGACGAGTTCTCCACATTAAACGGTTCAGATCATTGTAGACGCGCCCGCGTGGGGGCCCTCACTACAGTTCGGACTCGATTTGTGTCACGGTTCTTAATCTGAACCAAAGAGTCCAAATCTGGCAAATCGTTTTGCAAAACCGATTTTTTGAAAAGAAGTGCCAAACATGGACTGCTTTGCCAGATACAGAGTCGGTGCCAAAAATGGGGGAATTTAGGAAACCCTGACTCGGTGCCAAAGGCCACGTGTCCGTCATTACCAAAGTTGCCTCGGCTCGGGAGCTTGTGTACGATTGGGGAAGGTCAGCTATGAGCACCCCCTCTCACCCGGTCCGAAGACCAGCCTCTACTAACCGTCATATCCGATTTTGAAAATGTTATATGTTCTTATTTCAATTATTAGCCTAGAATTACTATGTCATGCGCACAGCAAACAAGTATAGACTAGATTGCTTAATTTGGGAATAAGCATTGCATATCCATTTGTTTAGGAAAAATGTTTTGAAACTTGCTACTCGCAAGTAGGCTAAATACATGGATTTCAATGAGCTATTCCAACTCAGGCAACCCAACGTTCACCCACAGGCATTCAAACAGTTTATCATATAAGCATCTAGCCACATGGTAATCATGCTATCATGGCAACACTCACACGCATGCAAGGATGCTAAAGCATAAATACTTACATCGTACTCCGTGCCAAAACAAAGAACTAGTTAGTCAACATGCATGGTCCTAGTTCATGTCAATTTTGACTAATGCAACACATACAGGATGCAATTAGAGTAGGCTCGGCTAACCTAAACATGGCATGTGAAATGCGATCAATTGATGCACGTATTCAATTTGGAATTGAAGTACAAATGCAGTTAGCATGATGCGCCGAGCCCGTCGCATGCAAGACAAATATATGAATGCGCGCATGCATAGCATAAGATATGCTAAATTTAAATATGCCCTAGTCTACCATCATAAGCAGGTAAATAAAAGGGAAGAAAGAAGTGGGGATTGGAAGACATGCACACACTCACCCACACGTATTACAAGTTTACCCTCGCTCGGAGGGATCGAAAGAATAATACAGTTCGAATAATGAATTAACTATCCTAGTTAATTAATTATTACAAATTACCTAATTAGTTAACAGATTAACTAAGCTTGGAAAGAAAAACAGACAAGCCGCCTCGGGAAAAGAGCCCAATGCGATGCATGCTCGGTTCTGCTCGGAAGTACACTGCCATACATGAGCTGCCTCTGTTTTTCCTGCTATACTCCTCTGAAGACTGTCAAAGTTTCAGAATTGTTCACCTGGACACTGGGAGACACCACCGGCTGAGTAGAATATCCACCGGCAGTGGTATATGGCCACCGGCCGTGAATGCATCCATCGGCCATCACTGGGTTGCCGGTCGGTACTGAACAATGCCGGTCGGCAGAGAATGCCTGCAGAACTTGCAATCGACAGCAGCAGAGGACAAGGCAGAGTATGGCAGTGCAATTCAAACAATGTATGCACCAATCATGTCCCTTATCATGTTGGTGACTCAAAGGGATACGCTCCTTGGTTCTCGGACCATCAATCGCGCATTTCCATGCGTGATGGCCCGAGGAATCAAGTGTGCATTTTTGATATGGAATGCAATGCGCATGAACAAACTAATGGGACTCAACCTCTATCACAAGCACTTCAAGAGGCCAAGCATGCATGCAAATGGGATACAATCCTAGGCATGTGAGCTAAGGATGCAACATGGCAATGCAATGTATTCATGCAATTATGTGAGGTGAGCATGCAAGCAAACAAAGGGTGGACCTAAACATGGTTTAGGCAGCCCTCACTAAGCCCAAAAACAGTGGCCAAAGTGCCCAAAATGAAGGACTAATGGCATTCAAGCATGCATGTATACAAGGACCAATACTCAAGCACAAAAGGGCGACTCTCAAGCACACTTGAAAGAGGCATAACATGGACTAATGACATGCAATGTAAGCATTGAAAATCATGCAAGAACATGGTGTCAAACCAAGCAAACAAGATAGGCCAAACATTGGCATGCAAATGGCCCAAGTACTTAAAGCAAGTCAAGGGGACTTAAACCATGACTAAGTCAACCAAGCCTCACAAGGCTAAGAGGACTTAAAATAGGTCTAAGGCAAGCCTAGACACCACCCAAGGGGTACCTAGATGGCATCTAAGTGGCTCAAATTCAAAGGCATGCGCATTGACCAAGACATGGAGCATGCAAGACAAGCTTTCAAAGCTTCAAAGAGGCACCCAAGGTGAACATATAAGCATGTTAAAGGGACTGAAATAACATGGCAAATGGTCCCAACCCACTAGATTAGGGCAAAGATGTATACTATGCATTCACACGCTTAAGGCTAACAAACCGAAAATGCAAAGGGGCTATACTAAGCATGCCAAGATCGACCCAAACAACATAGGACAGACCTTAAACATGGCAAAATAAGCATGAAAGATTCACAAGGCTAAGCCTAAAATATGCTAGAACAAGGGTTTATAACCTAAGGCATGTTAAGGCAACAAAGTGGCATTATAAGGTAGGTATGCTAAGCATGCATGGTGTACCAAAACCAACTAAAAACAGAGGCATATTATGACATAATAAGCACAAAAAAACAGCCAAGGCATGGTCAACAAGAAGCTTAGCTAGGTGCTCCCTCAAGAGGCCAAAAATGGTCCATTTCAAGGACAACAAGGAGAGGGGGTGGCCCTCTCCTTCTTGGGACCTCAAGGCACCATCCTCACCTCTGAAATCCCTCAAGATTTCAGTGGTGAGGAGGCCCAAACACCAAGGTCTCGGAGCTTACACAAAATAGCACAAAATGGAGCCTTACAAGGCTTAGGAGGGGTCAAACAATCTCAAACCACAAAACACTCTAAACAAACTATTTAGAGGGCCTAAAATAGAACTTTTTTGTATTATACACTAAGCTCAGTTCTAAGATAGGCAAAAATAGTATGCAAAAATAGGGAATAAAGGAGTAAGATTGTTACCCTTGAAGACCCTTTTCACCAATGAAGCTCCAGCAGCTTCTTTGAGCTTAAAACAGCCCAAGAACCTCAAGAACAACCTCTGGTCTTTCAAGAAACCAAGGAAAGGTGTAACACTATGTGTTTGTGTGCAATAGTAAGACACAAACACACTTATACACACACAAAGGCCAAATGAGAGAGAGGTATAGAGATAGAATATGTATGAAACCCTAAACCTAAAACCAGAGCTCTCACACAACTTTTCTCTCTAAAATGTCTAACCTAGAGCCAAGAGGGGAGGGCTCCTCTTATAGAGGAGCCAATCTTGTAAAGCTTATAAGGTAAGCTAACAAGAAGTCCATCCCTCCATACACGTGTATAGAGGGGAGAAAAATGCCATACAGCTGTATTAAAATATCTGCAAAAGCAGATGAACAGTAGTCGGCTGCTCAAAATTGCCATTTTGTCAAAATTGAGTGCCGACCGGCAACAAATAATGCCGACCGGCAATATACATTGCCGATGGCATCAAAACACCAGCCGGTGGCCTCTGTCCATGGCCGGTGATGTGTGGGGATGCCTCACAAGGCATACCCTGCCCTTCCAAGGCAAAACACAAGTGTTTGGTGCAAAACCAAACACTAAACAGTCGAGTTCGGAGATCCTGAGGCAAGGCGTGTAGCCGAGACCTCCGGGAACTCCAAACGAACACAAACATGGATGATCACCGAGTGTTCAAATGGTGACGTCCAAGTCTTGAGGACGGTCAAAAATGGGGTGTCTACAGTTGCCCCTTTTTGGCAGAACTCGAAAGTCATAACAATGACGGGAGTTAATGTCAAAGCCCAGAGACGACCCATTTTTGACAAGGCCGAAGACTCAGACAAACATGCAAGACAAACAAGGTATGCGCCCGAAGGCAGGGGTAAAATGCAAGACAATACACGAAGCCGAGCATAACTTATGATCATGCAAAGAAAGCTGTAACGAAGCATACATGTGACAATTTTACAATGCAGAAAGGATGTAAGAGAATTATGCAATTCTCGATACGTCTCACTCGGAGGATACAATACCTGTGCGGCTTGTCTGGTTGTACCAGCCTCAAATGAACCGTACATACAATATCGTGCCTGTAAAGAAAACAACTCAACAGGTACGATGTTGTTAGCAACATGCATGACAATGCAAAAATGGATGCAAAATGATATGCAATATATACAAAACAATGTACAAATAATGCAAATGAAAATGCAATGTAATTGAAATAATGCAAACTATATGCAAAGCAATCGAATCATGATCCAATCATAAGCGGTTCGAAACCACACCTATGTCAGATAAATTGATGGGGATAACAAGTCTGTCTACCATAGAACGGTCAACTGAACTATGAGTAACGTAGACAGACACAAGAACAAGTATTGGGGGGGAATTGACATAAGTGGGGAAACGACCCGCTGGGGAAAGGACTACGATCCTAATGCCGGATGCAAAAATTACACTACAATGTAATATGCAATGCTGGGGAAATGGCAACGGATATGGCACGCGGGCCAAACCAAATCTTGCCTAGGCAAGGCATGTACGTATACAAGCCACGGCTAACATAGAACGGTCCACTGAACTATGTTTTGACACGAGAGGTATGGGCACATACCAGACCAAGCTCAACATGGAAAGGCGCAAGCCATAGATGGAAAATGATGCAATGAATGCATGCAATCTAAAACGCAATGGAAATGGCACGCGGGCCAAACCAAATCTTGCCTAGGAAAGGCATGTACACAAACAAGCCGCGACTAACATAGAACGGTCCACTGAACTATGTTTTGACATGAGAAGTATGGGCACATACTAGACCAAGCTCAGTCATGGAATGGCGCGAGCTATAGGCGGAAGTGATGCAGTGAATGCATGCAGATTACAATGCAATATGCACTATATTCTAATGATGCATGACAATGCAACTATTTACGATGATGTATGACAATGCATGTGTTTTTTGTTTTTTTTTTTTTTGAAATGCAAATGATGTATAAAATGCATGTTGTATGGAATGCGCGACAACACGCGGCTTTTAAGATGCACGTGAACTTGAATATGCGACGACGCGAGTCGCTTGAAATACATGTATAATGCAACTTATCGAAAGTCGTTCGGGCACGACAAACACCGAAGGACTTGCACCTTCAGAGGATTTAAGGTCTCCTAGACCGTGCAATACCTGCGCGGTTCATCCGGTTGCAGCAGCCTTAAATGAACCGTACATATAATATCGTGCCTGCAAAGAAAACAGACTTAACAGGTACAATGTGATTAACAATATGCATGTTACTGTATTTGAAAATGCGTGACAACGCAAAGCAAGTGGGAAGCATAACAATGCTGTGAAAGCGCAGAAATATAAGTGGAGCACGCGGTCTACGCGGGCAGCGAAATTGATCACAAGCATGCGGTCTATGCAAGCTATGAAATTAAACACAAGAATGCGGTCTACGCCAGCGGGGCATGCGGTCTACGCAGGTAATGAAATTGAATGCCAACATGCGGTCTACGCAAGCAAAACATGCGGTCTACGCAAGAAATGAAATTGAACAATCATGCGGTCTACGCAAGCAAAACATGCGGTCTACGCAAATAATGAAATCGAGTAAACATGCGGTCTACGCAAGCAAAACATGCGGTCTACGCAAGTAATGAAATTGAATAAACATGCGGTCTACGCAAGCAAAACATGCGGTCTACGCAAGTAATGAAATTAGCATGCGGTCTACGCAAGTGATGAATTAATTACAAACATGCGGTCTACGCAAGTAACGTAATTAACATGCGGTCTACGCAAGCAAAACATGCGGTTTACGCGGGTAAAACATGCGGTCTACGCAAGTAAAGAAATTAATTACAAACATGTGGTCTACGCAAGTAACATAATTGACATGCGGTCTACGCGGGTAAAACATGCGGTCTACGCGGGTAAAACATGCGGTCTACGCAGGTAAATAAATTAATTACAAACATGCGGTCTACGCAAGTAACGTAATTAACATGCGGTCTACGCGGGTAAAACATGCGGTCTACGCAGGTAATGAAATTGGACAATCATGCGGTCTACGCAAGCAAAACATGCGGTCTACGCAGGTAATAAATTTGAACAAATATGCGGTCTACGCAAGCAAAACATGCGATCTACGCAGGTAATGAATTGAACAAATATGCGGTCTACGCAAGCAAAACATGCAAAAATGCAATGAGATGCGTAAAACCGCGATGCGTTAGACAACGCGAGCGCATAAGACAGTGCGATTGATATGCGATACGCATGGGGCAACTTTTGAGTTTTGTAAAAGCCAAAAGGATACGAAAAGGATACACCTTGCACGAATTCGAGTGCCACGCACAGAAGACACGACCCGAGGTCAAAACGGAGGCCGGTTGAGCGTCGGAAATGCACTATTTTGCACTGTTTTGAGCACTAAAGGCCCTGGACCCCACTCATAACTCAAAAAAGGGCGTAAGAGGCTCCAAAATCACTGTATGAGGCCACCGGATGCCCACCGGCCATCAGAATGCATCACTGGCCGTCCACCGGCCATCATAAAACTCCATCGGCACAATATATTGCCGACCGGCAAAGAGTGTGGCCGACCGGAAAAAACTCCCTGTATCGGGGCAGTTCTGTCATTTTGCTACGGGTCTTTTAAAATAGGGTTTCCAACCCTATTTTTTCACTTCTCCTTGATCGAAAATTGCCCCTCTCTCTCTCTCTAGAGCATTTTCCTCCCTTGATTCTCTCCTTTTCTTGCGTTCTAGCTCCCATTTCGTTGTTCGATTCGCGATCTCCTCCGCGTTTCGGACATTTTCAACCGAACGAAACTTCGTTTCGGTGTTTTTTTCTTGATTTTCGCCACTCGGGGCTTGTTTCCCTCGAGTTTTTCTCGATACCCGTGCCTTTTCCGTATTCCGACTTTTTTGGCCTTTTCCGACCCTCTCGGAGTTTGACTTTTTGTTGACTTTTCACATTCTCGCCCGATTTTTCGCCTTCCGGCTATTTTCACATTCTCTTCGAGATGGCGGATGATCTTCCACAGGGCGGGGCTCCTCCCGAGCTCGAGATGGATCCCGAGGCCGAGCCCTTGCCACTCCGCGTCTGGCCGTTTGATCCGGAGACCTACAGGCTTGCAGTTCATGAGATGCTCCCCGACGGACTACGCCAGTTCAGGAGCTTTGATAGGCACGTGCCACCTGAGCTACTACTGCGTGAGCCTATCTCCCACCTGTCCTTCGGCGCTTCCGAGGTAACTTTCTTTCTCTACTTTACTTTCTGCAATGTAGGATACAAAACTGTCGTAGCTGGTTGTGCTCTTTAACTGCTTAATTCTGATATACTGTATACTATAGTTGATCGTAAACATACGTGTAACTGATATCTGTTTGAGACTAACACATGCACACACACTGCACTGGCTTTCAATCACCCAAACACACGGCGCACACTGTATTTCACTGCATACACACTGGTACCCGGTATCTGCTTGAGTCTGAAAACATGCACGCATGCCATGTTTGCACTGAACCATTCGAACACACTGACGCATCACACGTAGTTCACTGTAAGCACACCGACACCCGGTATTTGCTTGAGTCTGAAAACATGCACACATGCTACATCTACCCTGAACCACCCGAACACGCTGACACATCACACGTTGTAGTTCACTGTATGCTTCTTAGAACTACATTTTGAATATTGTCTTTCATTTGTTGTTCTTGATTATAGGGGGATTCCCATACCATCCGCGGGTATGGGAACACCGTTGCTCGGGACTGGTACCTCGAGCTGCCAGATGCGGTTCGTGACATCGTCGACGAGGCCGGCTTTGGCATCTTCTGTAGGGGGCTCTCTCGACTGACTACCTGCAAGCCCCTACTTGCTGCTCTGGCGGAGAGGTGGTGGGATACCACCGACTCCTTCCACTTCTCCGTCGCAGGGGATATGACGATGACCCCTTATGACTTCTCGATGCTTACTGGCATTGGGGTAGGGCGTGATCCGATCCCCTTTGACACGGATATGGACGAGTGGGACACTGCCCAGCTGTACCTGCTTGGCACTCAGCCTCCTCTCACTCGAGCGGGGTTCGTTAGGTACTCGTGGTTTGAGAGCCACTTCCGGATCCAGCCGACCTTGGCAGAGGAGGCGCAGATGTCCCCAGAGGAGGTGGACCAGTATGCACGGGGCTTCATCATGTTCCTCTTCGAGATGACTCTCTTCGTCGATCGGGCGAACACCGTGCCCTTATGCCTATTGAGCGCGCTGGTGGACGTCAGGCAGATCCGCCATTATGACTGGGGTGGCGCAGGCCTGGCCACATTGTATGGTTATATGAGCTCTACTTCCCGCCTCAGCGGACAGCTTCTCGGTGGCTACTGGCGAGCTTGGGAGGTACGTCTTCTTCCTATTTTACATTTCTGCCTTCTGCTTTCTGTATTCTGTACACTGCACATATATTGTACACTGCCTCACACTGACTGTACACTGCACACACTGTACACATATACTCTGCTTTACACTGTCTGCATACTGCACACTCTGCACAATACACTACACAACACACGGTTCTGCCATTTCTGCTTTATTCTGTATTCTGCCTTATCTGATAGTCATACTGATATCTGTTCTGCAGTTGTGGGTGTATGCCTACTTTCCTAGGCTTGCCCCAGTGCCCGATGAGGAGATCCCACTCGGCGTCCCCTTCTCTCATCGCTTCGATGTGCGATGCGTGCAGAGACCACGGGAGTCTTTTATTTTCTTCCGCCAATACTTCGACACCATCACCGCCGCGGAGGTATGTTCAACTTTAGAGTTTATTTTTTGTTTTGCTTCGCACCGTACGTTTTCAATAACAAATAGATAATGAACTGCATTTCATTTTCAGATCACCTGGCAGCCCTGGGCTCCGTTGCCGGCCGTGGTAAGGGATCATTATGAGGGCTCAGGGGAGACTGCCCGTTGTCGGATCCTGTTGGAGGGCCCGGTCTATTGGGTTTGGTACCTGGGTGAGCGCTTCTTGCGTCAGACCCTGGGTTTACCGGAGCATATAGTGCCGGGTCCACCTCCTTCCCACATGAGAGACACAGAGAGGTTCACCGCTCGGGAGATGAGGGAGTACACCACCAGCTGGGGTGAGGAGCATCACAGAGGCGAGGGCAACTACGCAGAGTATGTCCGGACCTACATTATGCGACCCTTGAGCGGTGGTCGCCGAGCTGAGAGGGAGAGACCAGCGGCGCCAGTAGCTGGAACGGGGGCTGGGGCTGGGGCTGGAGCAGGCACATCGAGGAGGGCTCGAGGGCATGGCAGGAGCGGAGCTTAGGGGGGACGGGGGACTGACTGGCCCGCCCTGCCTACTGTATTGTCATATAGAGGGCAGGATGGGGCGACCTACTAGATCCTCTTTGCTCCTCCCCCGGCTGGTCATGAGTTAGCCGGCATCCCCGACTTGCCTCCGGTATGTATTACTTCATTTTGCATCTTGCATCTGCATTTGATTTCAGTTTATTTGATATTCCGTGGAATACTGATGTATCTTATACTCTTGCAGGCGTCTTCCGAGTACACCCGGCAGTCCGTGGAGTTGAATGCCTCCATGATGGGGATGCTGCAATGGACCTTCGACCTTCTGGCGCTCTATAGCATTCCGGTATGTTCTTCTGACAATGGCCTCAAACCATTCATGCACTGCTTCACGTAATCTGATGCATGACACAACACCTGACACACTGATCTCACAGCCTCTAGTACACTGCATACACTGCATTTATACACTGTACTCTGCTCTGATGCACTGCTCACGGCATTCACACACTGTATTCATACACTGCATTCTGCACTGATAAACTGCTCACGGTATTCACACACTGTACACTACATTTTGCACTGACAAACTGCTCACAGCGTTTACACTGTACCCATACACTGCATTCTACACTGATACACTACTCACGGCGTTCACACTGTACCCATACACTGCATTCTGCACTGATACATTGCTCATAGTATTCTGATGTATTTGCCCTTTGTGATTTTCAGCCTCCCTTCCAGATTCCTTCGGTGGGCGGTGCTCCAGCTGGGCCTTCTATTCCTGCTCGGGGAGGGCGTGGAGACACTGCACGTCCCCGTACCAAGGGAGGGCGTACTCATGTCAGGAGTAGTTCTCAGGCGCCGACCCTTGACGATGACGATGATGACGACGATGATGAGTCCGAGGCAGAGAGGCAGAGGCCGGGTCATCTGAGGAGGCTGGAGATGACTCAGACTCAGGCTCAGACGGCGACGCCGATGATGATGCCCTTGGACCTTCGTCCAGGAAGAGGGCGAGAGAAGATCCCCGGGCCTGAGACTACTGAGGATGACCCAGATTGCTGCTTTTCTTCTTCTTTTTTGTACTTTTTCTTATGTTTTCTCTTTGCTGGTAGTTAGATTACCTTGTACTGCCGCAGGCAGATTTTTTTGTTTTCTTCAAAACTTTGTACTTGAAAAAGATTATGAAATGAAACGAACTTTTTATCTAAAAAAAAGTGTTACATTTACATATCCCATGTATTGCCTCGCATCACATCATATTACACCTCAATGTAAATGGAATTGATCTGTGGTCTGAATGTCGAACACTTGCATTGTAATAACAAGATAACCAAACCAAGTAACAGCAAAGCAACCTGCACAAACCACTGCTTAACCTGAACACACAGTCCACACTCTGCTGAGGATTAATCTGTATACGGCCCATAACCCAACACTTGGTTTATTTTGCACACGGCAAACTTTAAACAAAAAAAAGCCCAATCTGACAAGACGGCCTTCAAAGGTGAAACCGGCTAGGTTTGAAACATGCCCGGATGTCCCAACTTTTCCCTTCCTTCTTTTGGTTCGCCCAAATGTAGAGAATGGCACAACATTTCGAGCATGAGCGATTAACTCTCAGAAAAAGGGGTTTTCTTAACCGGGGTATCGAGCCTACGATTGAACACAGTGGGAAAGACTCAAACAAAAGGGTACACGACCTAAACACAACGAGACACGCTCGGAAAAGACCCAAAACAAAAGGTTGGGGTAAACAAAACAAAAGACACGACATACAGACGCGTTAACGAAGATGGGGGACCTCAGATCACGAGGAGCCAGTTTCTCTGGGTATTGTTTCCCACCCTTTTTCTCATTTGTGATTCTCACATCACTCCAGCACTCAAGCTCGGTTTTTCTCTTAAAACCCTTTTCCTCACTTTTTCTCTCAACTTACACCTCTCTATTCTTCATTCTCTCATTTCCATCCCTCCCCAGGGTAATTAATGAATGAATAGGAAGTTGCGGGTTCATGCCCGATGCCATTAGCTCACAGCTATTTTTTCTGGTGGGTAGAGTGCCCTCCTGGAAAGTACATCGATGACGGGGAAAGACAGAACGCCTGACTCAACTGTGCCCCTAGTTCATTATTTTGACCATTTTTCGTTTTAGTTTTCCACTAAAACAGTTTTGATCAAGATGAGAGTCGGATTAACGTACTTGTTTAATTTTTGATTTGAAAGCCATGTAAGTCAGGCTGTAAGCACTGAAAATTTTCCTTTTTGGGTCCAAGAAAATGGCCCAGTTTTAGAAAACGAAATAGTTTTTGAGAAAATAGTCAACCTCAGTAAAAATTTTCAAAAACTATTTTTGCAAACGGCTGATGCTCAACGAGCATGGAACTTACTCTTTGAGATGTGCAACCTCGGATCGGAGGCAATGGAAAATTGCCCCTGGCTTGAAGGACGCTGCACGGCAACGGAAAGTTGCCCCTGGTTTGAACGGCGACTTATGGCAACGGAAAGTTGCCCCTTGTCTGGATGGTGCCGCAGCATGTCGCAAACAGTCTTCATTGGTGGTGGTCGAACTCTTGGACACAGAGATAACGAAGACGGTTATAACAAATATATGGACACAGTCACCTTGGAAGGTGTTGGCGACTGGACTTTGGGATGAAATCGAAACCATTGCATGGACCGAGACACTATGAAAGCGTTGGGGGCTGGACTTCATGATGAAGTTGCCTACGTATCCCAAACCTAGGAATCAAGCCTTACGTAGTTCTGGTTAAGGTACACTCGGGTATTTTAACCTTCACTTTTCAGGCTCTAACTTTTGCCAAGGTGCCCGATGCGGGTTTTCGACCTTGCGAGCTTCATTTCATTTTCTTTTGTTGTTCATTTCATTTCTTTTCTTTTTCGCATTTTTTTTCTTTTCTTTTCTTTTCTTTTTTGTATTATTTTTTTTCTTTTTGTATTTTTCTCTTACTCTAACTTTTGCCTAGGTCGCCCTTCCGGGTTTTCGGCCCAGCGAGCCTCTCGAAGGGTAAAAGTGTAACAAGTCCATGCCAAATAGTTTTTGAAGTTGAAGCCTCTCTGTATCTAGGAGAGCGGCTATTGCAGTGATTTGTAGGAGAATCCATCATGGCTGCTTCACGAGCTTCTTCTGGTGAGATCTAATCTTTTTGATTCGGCTTTCGTGCCTTTTGTTCGAGGGCTGCTTCTAATCTGGCCATACAGACCTTATATGGCGTTTTGACCGTTGAACTTTCTGAACAGGTTCAAGGTTCGAAACGGGCGGGTTGAATCTTGAGGCTGAGAGCGATCCTAGGCTGCACAATCTCAAGAGCGATTCCACACAAGTCTTCACAGAGCCGCGCAAAACATTTGTTTTTGAAAGTTTTTAAGAAAGCGACAAATCGCTCGCGCCGAAGATAGTGTGGAACCAATCTGGATCAAGCCAGGGTCCTTCCCAATACTCACGCTGACAAGCATGGTTTCATTCATTAAGGGCTTAGCATGCTTCTCTTTCTCTCAAAATGATCAAAATTTGCAAAACCCGAGGAATTCCTTCCTCTTTGTTTTTATCACCGCAGTGTTCAAAAGAGGTTTTTTTTTTTGAAAAACTTAGGTCAATGCAATGAGTTTGGCGTGCAGAAGAGTAGGCGAGATGTACTGTTAGCCCATTCAAACCCTCTGACACAACTAACTTACACTAGAAGCAAGCATGAAAATGAGATAGCCACAGCTGTTTCATTCAGATTTGTTGGTATAACTGGCCCCTCGGCAGAAACAGACTCAAAAATAAAAACGGGTAATTACAAGACAAAATGGTGTTCGAGGTAACAACCCCGGAATCACCTGGTATTCTGTACAAAGGGGACTGACTCGATACAACAAGACAGACCCTTAAGCAAAAAGACTGACTCAAGACAAAGAGACAGACTCAAAACAAATGACTGACCCGATACCCAAGCCAGAATTTACAAAACTAGCGTTCACAGATGCTCAAAAATGCGTGCCAGACGCCACATCCAAAATATACCGAATGCCGCCCGCAGGTAGTTCACTTTCTAATTACATACTTACAGTATCTGTGTCCTCAAAATCCAATAACTGGGTGGTAACGGACTTGGCTGAGGTGGGCGGGAGGATAACCTTGTTGTCGATCAGATCTTGCACCTCATGACGGAGGCGGAAACAATTGTCGGTAGCATGGCCTGTCTGCTGGTGGTACGCGCAGTACTGAGCAGCATCATGCGTAGCAGGGAGATTCTTTGGGAGAGGCCGAGGCTCCAAGGGTTTAAGGTGCCCCCTCTCGGCAAGGATTTGAAGTGCCTTAGACAGAGGCATGTAGAGAGCATGAAAGACCCTGCGCCCTCTGGGCAGGTATTTTGAAGTCTGAGCATTCTTGCTAGACGCACTGGCGAAAGGGTCGGCAGGCACTGCCTTGGCTTTTTGATCTTTCCCGGGTGCAGGGCTGGGAATAGGAGGAACTGTTCTGGCATGACGGGGCCTATCCCGATTTTCTAACTGACTTGAACTAACCCTCAGGTGGAGTGGGGAAAGCATCCTCCACAGTTTTTGCCACAACTGCGGATACCTGTTGCTTGTTCATCCCCCCAGCTTTCAAAGCCTCAACTGCCCACAGCAGTTGTTCAATGGGATCGGCGTCTGCCTTCGCTTGGTCTTTTCCTCTGGCCTCAGCCTGATCGAGGGTTTGGGTTGATGTTGATATGTCATTACCATAGCTAGAGGCCATCTCCGGTTGGCTAAGTTCAATCACAATTCGCCCCAATAGCGGGGGCTCTTGGGGTACAAAACTCCCGGCATATGGTGCGGCTGGAGGTGAAGCTGACATTCCGTAGGCGAGATCCGCCACGGACCTCTAGAGATCACCTATCATCCCCATTAGTTCAAATGTAGTAGGCTCGCGAGCCTGGTACAACTGGGGTGCCCAGACCTGGTGCGCAACAGGCGACCTGGGTGGATGTGACATATCAATGTTGGTCTCACTTTGCAGAGTGATCCCTTGATCTAATGCAGCTGTCATAACCACGATCTCTTCTGAATTCTGCGTCGTCATAAGTCCTGCCTCAATCAAAGGGGAACACTAGCTATTCTGTTCCAATTCTCTGAACTCTCTGAACTGAAAGGGAAAACAAGCAGCATTTCAGCCCAAACGGATCAAATACAGGTGTAGCCGAACAACCGCACTCTATTGCTGATCACTGTTCCCCAAAATCACTGTTCCCAAAACTGAACCTGATACCCGCAGATAACTGATTCTCATCAACACTGATACTGGTGCCCTCGGGCCTGATACTCAAACTTGCAAACTAGTATGTACATTCCTGTAGAGATACACTCTAAAGCACATAGCAGATAAGTGAGAACCAAAACACCCCTATGTTGGGGTAGGGTTTCCCTGTCCTATTTTGTCAGGAGCTAGGGTTCCACTATGCACGCAGCAGTTTTCAAACAACCTATATCGAGTAAGCAACCTGTCTTAGTTTGGAATGGTCACTATGGATTCCGAATATGTATTAGGTCGAATGGTCAAAAGGGTGCCCCTGTAAAACCGGGGTTTGTGTTCCCATACTGTCAGAGCCCATAACCGATCAGCCTTATGGTCATGCCTTGACAAGACAAGCCTCCGGCAAACCGTTCAGGAATGGCAGATAGCAAACACGGTGTCCTAGGCGCACCAATGCACATGCAATGCAAAGAGACACATAAATGAAATCAAAACAGGATATCACGAGTTCGAGTCAAGCTCTCTAAAATCCCCAGCAGAGTCGCCAGAAACTGTAGACGCGCCCGCGTAGGGGGCCCTCGCTACAGTTCGGACTCGATTTGTGTCACGGTTGTTAATCTGAACCAAAGAGTCCAAATCTGGCAAATCGTTTTGCGAAACGGATTTTTTGAAAAGAAGTGCCAAACATGGACTGCTTTGCCAAACACAGAGTCGTCACCTAAATATTTTAAAATGGGGGAATTTAGGAAACCCTGACTCAGTGCCAAAGGCCACGTGTCCGTCATTACCAAAGTTGCCTCGGCTCGGGAGCTTGGGTACGATTGGGGAAGGTCAGCTATGAGCACCCCCTCTCGCCCGGTCCGAAGACCGGCCTCTACTAACCGTCATATCCGATTTTGAAAACGTTATATGTTCTTATTCCAATTATTAGCCTAGAATTACTATGTCATGCGCACAGCAAACAAGTATAGACTAGATTGCCTAATTTGGGAATAAGCATTGCATATCCATTTGTTTAGGAAAAATGTTTTGGAACTTGCTACTCGCAAGTAGGCTAAATACATGGATTTCAATGAGCTATTCCAACTCAGGCAACCCAACGTTCACCCACAGGCATTCAAACAGTTTATCATATAAGCATCTAGCCACATGGTAATCATGCTATCATGACAACACTCACACGCATGCAAGGATGCTAAAGCATAAATATTTACATCGTACTCCGTGCCAAAACAAAGAACTAGTTAGTCAACATGCATGGTCCTAGTTCATGTCAATTTTGACTAATGCAACACATGCAGGATGCAATTAGAGTAGGCTCGGCTAACCTAAACATGGCATGTGAAATGCGATCAATTGATGCACGTATTCAATTTGGAATTGAAGTACAAATGCAGTTAGCATGATGCGCCGAGCCCGTCGCATGCAAGACAAATGTATGAATGCGCGCATGCATAGCATAAGGTATGCTAAATTTAAATATGCCCTAGTCTACCATCATAAGCAGATAAATAAAAGGGAAGAAAGAAGTGGGGATTGGAAGACATGCACACACTCACCCACACGTATTACAAGTTTACCCTCGCTCGGAGGGATCGAAAGAATAATACAGTTCGAATAATGAATTAACTATCCTAGTTAATTAATTATTACAAATTACCTAATTAGTTAACAGATTAACTAAGCTTGGAAAGAAAAACAGACAAGCCGCCTCGGGAAAAGAGCCCAATGCGATGCATGCTCGGTTCTGCTCGGAAGTACACTGCCATACATGAGCTGCCTCTGTTTTTCCTGCTATACTCCTCTGAAGACTGTCAAAGTTTCAGAATTGTTCACCTGGACACTGGGAGACACCACCGGCTGAGTAGAATATCCACCGGCAGTGGTATATGGCCACCGGCCGTGAATGCATCCATCGGCCATCACTGGGTTGCCGGTCGGTACTGAACAATGCCGGTCGGCAGAGAATGCCTGCAGAACTTGCAATCGACAGCAGCAGAGGACAAGGCAGAGTATGGCAGTGCAATTCAAACAATGTATGCACCAATCATGTCCCTTATCATGTTGGTGACTCAAAGGGATACGCTCCTTGGTTCTCGGACCATCAATCGCGCATTTCCATGCGTGATGGCCCGAGGAATCAAGTGTGCATTTTTGATATGGAATGCAATGCGCATGAACAAACTAATGGGACTCAACCTCTATCACAAGCACTTCAAGAGGCCAAGCATGCATGCAAATGGGATACAATCCTAGGCATGTGAGCTAAGGATGCAACATGGCAATGCAATGTATTCATGCAATTATGTGAGGTGAGCATGCAAGCAAACAAAGGGTGGACCTAAACATGGTTTAGGCAGCCCTCACTAAGCCCAAAAACAGTGGCCAAAGTGCCCAAAATGAAGGACTAATGGCATTCAAGCATGCATGTATACAAGGACCAATACTCAAGCACAAAAGGGCGACTCTCAAGCACACTTGAAAGAGGCATAACATGGACTAATGACATGCAATGTAAGCATTGAAAATCATGCAAGAACATGGTGTCAAACCAAGCAAACAAGATAGGCCAAACATTGGCATGCAAATGGCCCAAGTACTTAAAGCAAGTCAAGGGGACTTAAACCATGACTAAGTCAACCAAGCCTCACAAGGCTAAGAGGACTTAAAATAGGTCTAAGGCAAGCCTAGACACCACCCAAGGGGTACCTAGATGGCATCTAAGTGGCTCAAATTCAAAGGCATGCGCATTGACCAAGACATGGAGCATGCAAGACAAGCTTTCAAAGCTTCAAAGAGGCACCCAAGGTGAACATATAAGCATGTTAAAGGGACTGAAATAACATGGCAAATGGTCCCAACCCACTAGATTAGGGCAAAGATGTATACTATGCATTCACACGCTTAAGGCTAACAAACCGAAAATGCAAAGGGGCTATACTAAGCATGCCAAGATCGACCCAAACAACATAGGACAGACCTTAAACATGGCAAAATAAGCATGAAAGATTCACAAGGCTAAGCCTAAAATATGCTAGAACAAGGGTTTATAACCTAAGGCATGTTAAGGCAACAAAGTGGCATTATAAGGTAGGTATGCTAAGCATGCATGGTGTACCAAAACCAACTAAAAACAGAGGCATATTATGACATAATAAGCACAAAAAAACAGCCAAGGCATGGTCAACAAGAAGCTTAGCTAGGTGCTCCCTCAAGAGGCCAAAAATGGTCCATTTCAAGGACAACAAGGAGAGGGGGTGGCCCTCTCCTTCTTGGGACCTCAAGGCACCATCCTCACCTCTGAAATCCCTCAAGATTTCAGTGGTGAGGAGGCCCAAACACCAAGGTCTCGGAGCTTACACAAAATAGCACAAA
Organism: Camellia sinensis; assembly: GCF_055761805.1. NCBI lineage: Eukaryota > Viridiplantae > Streptophyta > Magnoliopsida > Ericales > Theaceae > Camellia > Camellia sinensis. The sequence goes on along the minus strand of NC_138964.1, from coordinate 23,143,028 downwards.
ATGGAGCCTTACAAGGCTTAGGAGGGGTCAAACAATCTCAAACCACAAAACACTCTATACAAACTATTTAGAGGGCCTAAAAATAGAACTTTTTTGTATTATACACTAAGCTCAAAAACAGTTCTAAGATAGGCAAAAATAGTATGCAAAAATGGGGAATAAAGGAGTAAGACTGTTACCCTTGAAGACCCTCTTCACCAATGAAGCTCCAGCAGCTTCTTTGAGCTTAAAACAGCCCAAGAACCTCAAGAACAACCTCTGGTCCTTCAAGAAACCAAGGAAAGGTGTAACACTATGTGTTTGTGTGCAATAGTAAGACACAAACACACTTATACACACACAAAGGCCAAATGAGAGAGAGGTATAGAGATAGAATATGTATGGAACCCTAAACCTAAAACCAGAGCTCTCACACAACTTTTCTCTCTAAAATGTCTAACCTAGAGCCAAGAGGGGAGGGCTCCTCTCATAGAGGAGCCAATCTTGTAAAGCTTACAAGGTAAGCTAACAAGAAGTCCATCCCTCCATACACGTGTATGAAGGGGAGAAAAATGCCATACAGCTGTATTAAAATATCTGCAAAAGCAGATGAACAGTAGTCGGCTGCTCAAAATTGCCATTTTGTCAAAATTGAGTGCCGACCGGTAACAAATAATGCCGACCGGCAATATACATTGCCGATGGCATCAAAACATCAGCCGGTGGCCTCTGGCCATGGCCGGTGATGTGTGGGGATGCCTCACAAGGCATTCCCTACCCTTCCAAGGCAAAACACAAGTGTTTGGTGCAAAACCAGATACTAAACAGTCGAGTTCGGAGATCCTGAGGCGAGGCGCGTAGCCGAGACCTCCGGGAACTCCAAACGAACACAAACATGGATGATCACCGAGTGTTCAAACGGTGACGTCCAAGTCTTGAGGACGGTCAAAAATGGGGTGTCTACAATCATCGAAATAAAATCCGTGGTGGACTCCCATAAACCCAACAATATGCTCCAATCCAATGTCAGACTGAAGAAAAGCTTGGCCCATCTTTTTCACCCGAAAATTCTAACTGCCATATATCTTTTCCACGCCATTCCCATCCTCTTCACCCTATAAAGGTCAAGTTCATTCAACTTAATTATTTTTAATCTCTTCTTATTTTTTTATGTTGTATATTTGTGCATTCTTTAAGCAATATTTTACATTATTCCTCTCTTTACTTTGTCTTACTTTTTTTTCTTTTTTTTTTTTCAACCTGTAACACCCTAAAATATTATCATAAGAACAACTCAAATTTACTCTAACAACATGATCTTGTTCCCAACTTAAAACATTTATTTCATAAATGTATACGAGATATAATGCCTCATTATTAACATTATCATTAAATCTCTAACATTTGTGTTCATTATACTCTAGAGATTTACAAAAGTATTCCACATGTAATTATACATTCAACATTTCTTAGAATATGAATTTATAGCGTGTGGCACAACATGTCGAATACAATTTAAGGCCTTCATGGGCTACTAGTTCCAATGCTTATGCCCGGTTACACAAAATGGTTATTGAAACCAATATATGTAAAGCTCTCGGCTTGTCAAAATAATAATCAAAAGAAAAGAGTCACGTGCCCTCAAAATACATTCCACACCTTTAACTCGGCGAAATCACCACATCTTTTTCTGCACAAAATCTACTAGGGTAAATACAAAGCCCAGTAGGAAGATCTTAACAAAGTATATATATTTTATACAATCTCCTGAAATGAATGCATATGTCATGTCATGCTTAAAATATATTTCTTTATCTTTTGGAAATCTTGTGCACAATGCAAATTTGAAAACACAACCATTCAATAACTTCCATATAATTCAAGAGGTGGTAAATACGACTCAGGTAATCCTTAGGTTGGTGTTTGCAAGTAGGCATATCAAGCACTACCAATCGCCACTTTATCGGTTTCTAACAGAAAGGCACGTGGTATCTCTTCCATGCGTGTTTTTGGCCTTTCACCATGGACACTTAGGCCAACTTAACCAATACCAAACCACACCCCCTATCCAGACTTACCAACATATTTATCTCAAAACAATACAAGATGATACCAACATATTTACCCCAAAACAATACAAGATGATCTTACTTTACAAAACAATTCATTTCTCAAAGCAATAATTGTCAAATGCAAATTCGAAATCAATAATAACAAGATGAAATGAAATGGCAATGTAACATGTAACAATGCATAATAATAGTTCCATTTTCAATTCCACCACACAATATTCCATTGTGATCAAAATTTTCACATCTCTCCTCAATGTAATTTCACAATATATATCATTCGGGGAATAAATAATAATACCATATTACCCACACTCTCCACATGTTAATCATAATTTTCAAACTTGATCTTTTCAAGACAAACTAACAATAAGTTATTCATCAAGCTTCAAAATCAAACCGTCCCCATTTTTTCATGGAACCCCTCATTAGGTACAATTACAGAAATCCGTCCATCAATTATTCACCATAATAATTTATCAAGCATGAATTTCGTAATAACTCAACATTTTTCCAAAATCTTCAAATTTCTAGGGCTTCCACCAAAAACTAGGTTTTTCCTATTTTTTAAAGAATTTTTCCAAAACAACACTCACACTTAACAACATAGCTTTTACTCTCAAAAGTTTGGGAAAATATAGAGAAAATTCACTTTTAAAATCATCTAGAGTTCATGAACCCAAAATTATAGTTCAAAATATGAGAGGAAGGTTCCAAACAAGTATAAACTTGCAATAATATGTATATATATATATATATATATAATTCTAAGAATGCCCATACCTCAAGCTTGGGAGAAGAAGGAGAGAAGAACCCTAAAATCGAACGTTGATGAAATCTTGATTCGATCGGTGAAACCGTAATCCTCGTCACCCTCTTCAATTTGGTGTAAAAAGTCCTATCAAAATCTTGATAGTTTTTTATGAATCTTGGAGAGAAGTTTGAGTTTGGGTGGGTTTGTAGAGAGATAGAGGAGAAAAGATGAAAAAGTGTGTAAAATACGTTTTTCGCATCAGATTTGAGGAAAAGAACTCAAAATTCAAGACATGCATGTCAAAAACCGCACGAGCAATTCAAATTCCGCATAAGCGAAAATCTATATCCGCACAAGCGAATTCACATGCCTCTCACAAGCTGTTTGAGCCACAAAAAAACCTAGAATTTCAACCAAATCTACACGAGCTGTTTTCAAATCTGCACGAGTAGTTTTTAGCCTAGAATTCTCCAAAATCTCTGAGTGATTTCGCTTGAGCGGTTACCAAATCCGCATGAGCGGTTTTGCCAGCCAAGGCCAAATATTGATTCCACACCCCGATACAAGTTCCAACGCCCAAAACTCAAAATTTTAACCTGGAAACATTAATAGAGGTTAAGTAAGAGCGGAATTGAAATCTCAACGACCCGATACGAAAACCAAAACACTGAAAGTAAAACAAATCACCTGACTACGCAATATTGGTCAAGTCTAGGACCCGGAACATCACACAACCAATTTTTATATTTTATAGTTTTTCTTATTATTACTTCAAAAAAGTTTCAAACTTAATTGGGAGGGATTAATGTGTTTTATAATTTTTTGTAGGTATTTATTTTTATTTAGTTGTCTTTTAGATATCTAAATAGTTTTATTTTTTGCCATTTGGAGTTCGGAAGATTTTTGCCTTGTGTTGGTTTGGGTGTCATTTTTTTTTTTTTAATTTCTCCGTTCCCTTTTTATAATGTTTTATTTTGATTAATAAAATATTTCTTTCTATTGGTCAGTCAAAAAATTTAAAAAAAAAAAAAAAAAAAAAAAAAAAAACTGTAAGATGATAATATTACTTTTAAAATCTTTATCCAAAGCTATTAAAGATTAGTCAATTATATATCATTATTTGTATTTAATATGTGCATCTTCTATCTTTTCTAACATTCCTTCACTCTGTTAATTGCGAGTTTATTTTTCTCAAGTCCAACTATAGATACTATATAAATCACGAAATTTTTCATGTGTAACCGACAATCATAACTAAACTATTTAGAGATGCATGAGATGCAATTGTCACATTTAGAGATACATGGAGTCTAAGTGAAAACAAATCTAGCTTCAAAAGGAATAAATGATTTTATTTCAACAATATTAATGCAAAATATTATTGTGTTAATGCAAAATAATCTAGCTTCAATATTATTTTATTTCTCCACGTCGTTGCAAGTGAATGGATTAATGCAAAATACTATTTTATCTAAGAAACTGTAAGTGCTTTAAAATATTAATCTAAGGGTTTGTTTAGGAAATGAGTTGACTTTTTAACTATTTGGCTTGTTAACTATTTTAATCTGGAGCTAAAAAGTTTTGTTTGGGAATGATTTTCTTAACTTTTTGTGAGAGAAAGAATATAATGATTATATTGGATGAGATGTTTTATCTTATTGGGTTAAAAAGCCTATTTTGTTTTTTTGTGGTTATCTTAGCCAAAAAATCCCAAACCTCAACTTCCCAAACAGAGCTAAATCTTTTAAATTTTTTTATTCTTAAAAACATATAATAAAAAAAACATATATGTGACATAAAACTATTGACTCATTTGACTCATATCTCATTTGAAATTTTGAAAATTTTTAAATAGAAACTCCAAAATGTAATTTTATCTATATTTAAGTTACATCTCAGTTGAAATTTTAAAATCTTTAAATGAAAAGTTCAAAACAAAATTTTAGTTATCAAGTTTGAAATTTTGAAAAATCGAAAATTTTATTGAGATTCACAAAAAATGTCAAAGCGTAAAAAATAATTGATGATTTGTTATAAATTGGGTGAACTAGCATAAGACAAGCTACCATTATGAAACTCTAATAAATAAATTATTTATATTTTACCATAAGGTAATTTTTGTAATTTACCTTATATTTTGCCTTTTATATTTATCAATTATGTTATAACACATATTTTTGTTATTTAATATTTAGGGTGAAAAAATATAATAATAGTAATAATTAAGTGTAGTTGTCTTGAAAATAGCTAAATTTATTTGATTGTAAATAATTTTATCGTAATTATAAAAATATTTTTTTATTTTTAAAATAAAATTTTAATTTATTAAGTAGAACCGTACATAGAATGAATATTATTCTAGTTTTAGAATGATCCATTTCATTTTTCTCCTTTCTTTTTATTGTTACTAAAATGATTTTCTATCGATGTAAAACCAAAGTGCATGTCCAATTGGTCTCATCCCTTTGGTAGGGCTTCTAAGTCAACTTATTCGATTAAAATAACTTAACTAATGAGACATGGTTGTAATTTAGATTCTAACTTATTTGATTTTTTAAACTTTTTGCTCAAGTGAGATTTTCATTTGAGATTGAAAGAAAACGATTGAAAAGATTGTTCAAAATTTCACTTATACCTTTGAGATTTAAAATTAAAAGTTGGATTTTCTTAGCATCGCACATCCCAACTATGGGGATGTTGAACATTAAATTTAGAATAAATTACACTTTCCATTTCAATAATTAGACTAAAATTTCACTTTGGTACCTATTGTTTTAATTTGAATAATTTAATCTATATGCTTCAAGTTTAGTTTCAATTTAGTTATTCTATTCAAATTGTCGTTATTTTTTTATTTAAGTAATTGATAAAGGTACTAAAATCTTTAATTTTAATCGCCAACTTAAATAGAAAAATCAAATTGAAACTAAACTTAAATGTAAGGATCAAATTATTTAATTTAAAATTATAAGGATCGAAATGAAATTTTAATCAAATTACAAGGGTTAAAGGTGTAATTTACCCTTTACAATCCATGCACAATTACTCTTTGCCCAATTGGATATTAGCACATCAAAGAAAAAGAGAGGGCATTTTTGGTACTTTGCAGTTCATCTTTCATATGAACCACAAGATTGACTTGAAATTAAGAGAGAGAGAGAGAGAGAGAGAGAGAGAGAGAGAGAGAGAGAGAGAGAGGTCAATCCCGTGTATTAGGTATGAAGAGTGGTGTCATAGAATTTGACCTTGGCATATTTTATTTTACAAGCCAAGTCGGTAGATGTTATTTGGAATGAGTGACTGTTTCAATGGTGATCACAGCAGGAAATAGAAAGCTTGACAATGATATTATTCATGGCATTCATGGGGACACAGAATAAAGTCAACAAGCTGTTTGAAATAGTATATACATATGATGCTAGTACTACTTTGAGTAGGTATAATGGACCTACCAAAATCACGTAATGTTGGTTTCATTTGTTGTTATGGAGTTTCAAATTGATAATGCTTTGGTTCGGATGATTAGGTTATGATCAAGTACAATCGGCGCGGGGTCGGGGGCCTGGTCCCTCCAACCTTCTGTAAAATTTTTATTAATTTTTTTTATATATATTACATAATGGCTTCTTTAATTTTAATCTAACACTAAAAAAAAAATTATAAAGGCCCTAATATAGAAGAGGTACCTTTTAAAGAAAACATTTATAATAATGTTATGATGATCATATTCTTATTAAGGCCTCGTTTGGGAACAGGCTAATTTAGTAACTTTTTGGCTATTTGATTAAAATATGAGCTAAAAAAACTAGTATGTTTGTGATGATTTTTTGGCTTTTTACGAAAAGATGTGCAAAAAGCAGAGAAAAAAGAGAATCTTTGACCTTTTGGTATGAGTTGTTGGCTTTTTGGCTAATTTAGTAACTTTTTTACTTTTTGACTAAAAATGAAGGTTGCCAAACGAGGCCTAAGTATTATTTATTTTCTTATGTGTCGATGCTATATTAGTATCAAATGTGAGTGGTTAATGTAATAAACAAATTATGGTAAAAAAGATGACCATTCTAACATTATTGTAGTTCAAAAAAAAATTGAAACTTTATTGAAAAATTTTAATTCGGTCCATGTTAAAAATAATATAGTTTATTTGTGAGTTTCTATAATGTATTTAATGGAATCACTTGTAAAACTTTATGTACCTAAAGATATTGTATAATAGATTAATTATATTAAGATTACCAAATATTACCTTAACGTTTATCTTTAAATTCTTGTTTTTTGGCATCCTTAACCATAAAATTTATACAAATAATATTTAATTAAGACAGATCTTTTATAATTTTATTGGTCCAATTGATCTCTATTGTGTAATATTTAATAATAATTTAATCAAATAAAACTCCAACGGATCCATCGACGGCTCAATAAATTTATCCTATACCTTCTCTTGTGCGAAATGGCCTCAACCAGAGAAATCTTGGCTCTGCCCCCAAGTATAATAGAATTCAATAAAAAAGATTTCCATTTAATTATGTCAAAAAAAAAAAACCTCATGTGATGGTTTCGCTTGTTATGAAAATTCAATCATTCCATCCTTTGTTTTTGGATGATAATGTCATGATCATGTACAATGAGTGGTGGTGGTGGTGGTGGTCAAAATTTTTTGATAATAAAATTTTAATGTATTAAAGATAAATAAAAAAAAAATTTCTTAAAAAATTCAACACATATCACTATTACCAAAATGTTAAATTTTAAAATAATATAACTTTTGACTTAAATGTCGATTTTTAATAAAATTAATATTTTTAGAATTTTCTTACCAAGATTAATTAAATAAGATCCTTGTTGACTAAAAACAAAAAACAAAAAACAAAAAAAAAAAAACAAAAATTTGTTACTGTCGAAATTGATGTAAATAATAACATATAACAAGTTAATTACTCTGTCTCATAGTAAACATGTTTTTCTGGTTCACAATAACATGTTACTCTGACAATATTGTCTAAGAACAAAAAATTTACTTTGCCCTTACTTAATTATGTACCTCTTCCTTAGAGAGTTTATGAAATAAAATAAATTAGACTTTCCTTTTCATCAAACAAAGATTCAATGGATAAATTTTGACTAAATTTCCCAAAAAAAATACAATTGCTCAATACTAGCAATAACCTATTTTGCTTGTATTTTGTACACAAAAATTATCTTTTATTTTCAATAAGTGCTTTAATAATTTTTATTTTTTTCTATCACGGGTGTTAGGATTTTGTCCTACTATGTTTTTGAATTTCACATACGAGCCTTAAATTCGCGACCTCTCTCATATGAAATTTTGAACACTAGCCAATCCTCGGTTGTAATATTAGGTTGTGAAGTTTTGGATTGAAATGATGAAAGTTGCACATTTGTAAAAGCTACATGCATGGTGATGCGGTGCTCTAGTTTGTGTGAAAACTCAGAAAGAGCGTATGCAACAAAACCTGAAAAAATAATAATAAATAATAATAATCACTCTTGTTTTGTTTTCATTTTCAGAATTCATTTTTCAAAAACTTCTTTTTTTTTTATTTTTCATACTTTTTTGTTTTCACAAATTTTTTTTAATATTTTAAACAAATTTTTTTTTTTAAAGATTTTTAGACATACCTGACATAAATACACTTAAAAAGTATAATATTTATGAAAAAATCTTAAAAATATTCACTAAATACCAAAAATACAATATATATATATATATAAATTCAATATGTTTTTCGTATTTTTGTGTATTTATTAATTGGGTAAATTATACTAATAGTCCTTATAGTTTGGGACTTGTGTCACTTTAGTCCCTGACTTTTCAATTGTGTTCAAGGGTAAAATCATCAATTTGATAAAATATAAACTAATTTGACAAAAATAAATGTCAAAAAAATATTTTTGAATTTTTAAAAATTATTTCTATCCACTAAAGATAAAATTAGGTAAATATGATACATCTTTTAGACATTTATTTATTTTTTTACCAAATTAATTTTTATTATGTGTTTGGAAGATGATTATGTAAAATTAATTTTTAAAAATTAATCATGTAATTTTTATTAATTTTGATTAATTTTACATAATTTTATCTTTAGTAGATAGAAATAATTTTTAAAAAATTAAATTTTTTTTTTCACATTTATTCTTGTCAAATTAGTTTATATATTATTAAATTGACAATTTTACCTTTAAAATTAAAAAATAGTATCTTCAATTGTCCTTATTCGAAACAAGATTCAAAATTTAGGATCAAATGTGTCATAATTAAAAAATCAGGGACTAAAGTGATACAAGTCTCAAACTATATGAACTGTTAGTGTAATTTACCCTTACTAATTTTTAAAATATTTTTTTCATAAATATTTTACTATTTAAATTTATCTAAGTAAAATATATCTAAAAAAAAAAAATTACTTAAAATTTTAAAAATAGTCACTAAAAATAAAAACACATGAAAAGCAAAAAGCTCAATTTTCAAGAAATTGAATTCAGAAAATTAAAACTAAACACACTGAATATACTTTATTTTGGACAAACCTAAAGTAATTAATCATATTCCTACTCAGCATTCTCATAAGATTTTGGCAAACCCAAATGAATGAATTCAAAGAGCATAGATAAAGGGCATAAACAAAATAAAAAAATCAAACAACAAATTTTCAACCACCATGATCCTGCATTTTACCTTCCCTAATCTAATTTCGTAATATAATTGATGATTTCAATAGTCACTGCTATATCATTAACATACTGTCTGATGAATAAATAATAATAATACCCTCGATTCAGCAACTCCATACGGCCAATCAACAGAACTTTATATCACCGGTAAGATCTCCATAACCCAAATGACAAATTCTTCATATTCTTACAAAATAATCCAATTTTTTTTACATCTCCAGAACCAGATTCTACAGTAAACATATAATATGTTGAAAGGGAACATAGTATGAAATGACGTAATGTCGAAAACATATAACAAAAGAAGGGCTCCAAGTCTCGTCTGAAACTCTAATACTATGTTTGGTTGGGAGATTTGATGAGAGATTTGGAAAGGAAAATGGAAAAGGTAGATGAAATGTAAATAAAACATATTTATATTTCACTTAATTTCACACATTTTTTCCCTTTCTTTTTTCAAATTTCTCCCAAATCCTCCAACCAAACACAACGTAAAAGATAAATGCATCATTCTGCAGCCAAGATAAAGCCAAGGTCACTAATATCTTCGACTTATATACACATTCTTTCATAGCCGGTCAGTTCAGCCTCAGAAGGACAGAATAAAAAACACCCATGTAAGGAAGAACCGTACCACCATCCCAAACACATCCAAAAATAATAACAGCCTGCAAAATACAAATTTAAAATTTCATCATTTCCGCAAAAACCATATCCATTGAAAGCAAATATTCCAAAATAAGTAGATGTAAATAGGAAATACTTACATTCTCCATGGGCAATCATAGCTCTCCTCAGGGTATGTATTGTAGTCATTCTTGTAATACCGGGTTCAGAGCACATATAATTATACTTCATAAAAAAAAAACCCTTTCATGTCGATAATAAAAGTTCAAGGGAGAAAAATGAGGGCATGGGAATGCATATTATTAGCCTGCAGACTAGGGAAAGGATAGGCTGACTGAAAAACTGCAAAAACTATTCTTTTTTTATTTTCGCTCTTCTTAGCATTCATCTAACCTTCATTCAAGAGAAATTGTTTACTCCAGGATTGGCATTATTTCATTGGTGCAGCCATGTTCCTCAACCTCTGAGAGATTTCTGAAAACGATGGTCTCTCTGCCGGCTCGGAGGACCAACAACTTTCCATTAAAGACTTCCATTCAGGATCACACCATGTTGGAATTTGCGGGCGTAAGGTGTTGTTTACAATTCCTCCTAAAATAGGATAAAGAAGAATAATGAATTGAGGACACTTCAACTCCTAAAATAGGATAAAGAAGAATAATGAATTGAGGACACTTCAACTCCTAAAATAGGATAAAGAAGAATAATGAATTGAGGACTGAAGTGTCGCATTTTGTAAGATAGTGTAATATACAAGCACAAGAAGTCTGCTATGAATGTATTTGTAGATTACAATACAAACATAGATATCAATTATGGACAATAATTAGGTTTTTCTAAACCAACCAGCACTGTTGACTTGGTTCTTCAGTGCAATTCTCATGTAAACAAAGGCGCACACACCTTATTGTCACGGAAAATGCAGAATATAACGGCATGAGAAAACCACGAAGATTTCAATGGATCAGCTTATTAAGAGCACAAATAAAGCAAAAGTCGTAACAAAACAATATTCAGCATTATGCCAGCCCTTAGATTTCCAGTCTACCAATATAATAAATAAGAAAATTTTACATGACAATAATAACTTCCTCGTTATTTTAGTTGGAGGCCCTGATCTCAAGCTCTCCACCAATAGGAAAGTTTTGCGATCAGCCCCAAAGACAACCCCACCCCCACCAAAACACACATGCACAAACATCACTCGGTCCTTTGGGCCATCAACAACTCAAGGGAGAATAAGACATTTAGCATTGTCAATAACAAAGGCTCAAAGAAATTATTACTAATATCTAAACAAGTGTGTAGATCATTAACAAGTAATTATCAATATTGTCTAAAAAGCCCAATATAATTGGTGACACTCAATATGATTAACAAGAATCAGTAATTTTATAGTTTAAAACTAATTTCAAGAATTCCCAAAAAAATTTACATCTGCACGTACAAGAATTAGTCAAATGGTATAAACAAAATAATCTAAATAGTCAAATGGTCAAATGAAATTCAAACTCACATGAATTCTTTTGAAGCTTGGCCTACCTTTACACCAATCCCTACTTCACCACTCGACTCTCCTACATCTCTTGTGAATAAGAACTCTATTTAGAAACCCTCCTAACATCCTGTAAATCCTCCTCCTCAAAACCTCTTCTGCTTCACTGCCTACCCCCACTATTGTATCCCATGGTCCCCTTGATATTCTTCTGCTTGAACCCACCCTTGTCTTTAGCATCCAAAAGGTCTTAAAAAAAAATCCGTCTTCTCCACTCCACACAGAGGTAATATAACCAAAGGAGGGTAGCAAACAAGAGAAGACGACTTTGGATTCCTGCCACTTACTTTGTCCACCCTAAAAACTTGAGTTCTTTTACCAAACCCATGTTCTTCTCTAAAAAACAAAGGAGGTAATATAGGCCACCCTTGCCAGTCAAGTCCCTTTCCATTTTTTTATGTTATTTTTTAATGTATTTTTCCTTGTTAATTCATTCAATTGCAAGCACAATTTTGTTCTAATACATTTCTCATTTAATTTAACTAATACTAAGGAAGAATTATACAAGTATATTGATAGGTAGTGAGAAAGCATTAATGAGCGCAACTTGAAGATTGGATATTTATTAATTTATTAGAAATTACCTTATATCTTTTATTTATTAGGTTTTATTGTTTTATTAGGATTTAATCATTGTAGTTTTTTGTTTTGTTTTTTTGATAACTTTAATTTGTGTATCCCAGGATGCCTATAAAGAGGCCTTTTATGTAATGGTTTTATTAAAATATCATTTGGATATAGAAGAATTAAAAATATTTGATTTGGGATTATTCCCCATATTTCTCCTTCCCTGTTTTCCTTATTCTCTTTCATAACTCTTCTTCCTGGTTCTACGTCAGATCTTCAAATTTTTAAGATTAATTTGAGAAATAAATGACAACCATCAAATTTAACCACTATGATCATCAAGGATTTCTTTGAATCTTTTCACAGTTTAACTCGTAAATAAAATTATTGGAATATATTGAAGTAGGAAAGAAGAACATTTTGTAGTTCTTTTACCCATTCATATTTCCAAAACAAAAATGAATGTCACTCTACACATACTCTGATTCATTTTGTTGTGCAAATTGAATTCTTTCATTTTAAATTAACTAATTCAAGACATGCAAATTTTTGAATGAGTTAATTCAAAATTTCTATAAGATATGAACAATATAGACATTGAATCTCTCAATTTTAGATTAGTTCATAAAAAATTAAATTTACATATTTGGATGTATCTCATTCTATTAGCCAATCCCATCTATTTAAATGGTCCAATTCAAAAACGGTCCAAATCACAATTTTTAGATTGCACATACATTTCTCCTATTGCCCTTGAATAAAACCTAGCACCCTTGAACAAGGGCCATTGATTATGGAGTTGATATTACGGAAAATTGATGCTATGATTTGTGTGACATTTTCTTTACTCTTGCAAAGGTAAGCTAAATGGTTCATTTTTTTTCCTCTCTTTCTTCTTCTTTGATCATATTGTGCCTAATGTTTCTTTCCTTCTAATCCACACTACAAACCCTTGATTTAGCCCCCTCCTTTCTTATAAACACATAAATCTTTCTTTTACCTCCAAATCCTAGAAACTTTCCATAACTAAAACCCATAACAATACTTAGGCCTTGTTTGGGAACAGGCTAATTTAGTAACTTTTTGGCTATTTGGCTAAAAAAGTAGGTAAAAAAAACTTGTATGTTTGGGATGACTTTTTGGCTAATTATGAAAAGATGTGCAAAAAGTAGAGAGAAAAGAGAATCTTTGACTTTTTGGTATGGGTTGTTGGCTTTTTGGCTAATTTAGTAACTTTTTGACTAATTGGCTAAAATAGCCTCTTGCCAAACGAGGCCTTAGTGTAGGCAGCATTAACCCAAGTTTCGTAAAGTCATCCTACATCAATAGGCCTCTAATCAAGTGCACCTCACATATAATGGAAGCAAAATGAACCCTAGTAACAGAATTACTGGTCTACCGAACAAGATTACAAAAAACTTAACTAAAGGCAAATTGGTTCCAAACCAATCACCATCCTACAGTGTAAATTCTTAAGCAGACATAATTAGGATAAAACATTAACTTTTTTATATGCTAGGATAGAACAACAATTGAAAAGTTCACCTTTGCAACATTAATACAATTTTTTCCTGTCCCAAATTATCTCTGGCATAAGAATTAAAATATAAAAGGGGACAATAAAATTAAAGAGTGTGGAACCAGTTCAATGAGTTATATTTGGGGGATCAAATGGAAAAGAAAGGGAAAAATCCAATATCCTATGTGAATAAAAATGTCTTAAACAGAAATCAGCACTAAAACCATCCATTATGTCAAGCTCCTTTGTTTACCAAGCACTCACTTTTTAGCTTAAAACAAAACAAACATACTGACTGCAAGACTTCTACAAGATTATAACAAGAATGTCCTTTTTAAGTAACTGCTTAAAAAAGTAAGAATTATATTTAATTTTGTAATGAAGAGTATAATTCTTATCTTCTTTTTTAGTATATATATATATAAACAAATAAAAGAAAAAAAAAAAAGAGGAGGAAAAAAAGAAGATAGGAATTATACATTTTGTTGCAAAACTAGATAGATATATCAGTACATACCTATTATAGAAGCACAATGCATATCCGCATACGGTTCGTCTCCCGTGAGCAATTCCCACATGACAATCCCAAATGAGTAAACATCAATCTACAATGCAGAAAAAAAAAAAGAAATAATAATATACACAAAAGAAACTAAAAAAGGAAATTAAAAACCTCTTAGAGAGAAAATGAAGTACAATTATGTAAACTGAATATTTCTAAAGTTTATGCTTAGAATAATCTTACCTTTTCTGTAACCATGTTACTCTTTCCACTAAGAAGTTCAGGTGCCATCCAAGGTAAGGTTCCACGAACACCCCCTGACACTAAAGTGTGTTGTTTTACTTTTGATAAGCCAAGGTCACCAATCTAAAAAGAAATGCAAACAATGGATGAGCGATCACATTTTGTAACAGAAGCACCATGTAACAAGAGTTAAACATGATCAAATCCATTATAAGTTAAAAAACCATATCAAGCTTCCCATCTGAACTACTAAACAATTACAGCAGGTGAGAAGTGGAAATGAGAACTTCCAAGAAACCTCAAAAGCAAATCATATGACTAAAATGTTTGCCACAACCACAAGCACAAGACAAAAACTAAATAAACATTTACAGAAAATTTGATTCAGCATACCTTACACACTGGTCGGTGTGGATCTCTCATATTTACTAACAAGTTTTCACATTTTAAATCAAAATGCACAATGTTCTTTCCATGCAAGTACTCCATTCCAAATGCAGCATCCATAGCTATGATGAGCCTCTTACGACGATCAATTGTTCTGGACAACAGTATAATTAAAATCAATCATTCACTGTCAAATCAATGAATAGTTTGTATATTGAGCAAACAAAGAACACCTTCATATACATCATACCTGCAATAGGAAACAACTAAGATTTTCTCTTCTTTTTATTTATTTATTTATTTATTATTATTAACAAAGAAGAAACAGCTAAGATTTTCTATAGGAAACAGACTATAGAGCCATAAAAAAAGACTACCTGTCTTTTTTCCGTATAAACTGTTTCAAAGATCCATTAACCATGAATTCTGTCACAGTCGCTAAAGATCCATCAGGACCATCACGGACTATACCATAGAAAGAAACAACATTTGGATGATGTAATGAGCTTAATATCAAAGCCTCTTTCCAAAAGTCTGCAATCTATAAAGCCCAATAAGAGAAAAAGTCAATTGAGACTAGAAAAAAAAATGCTAACTGCAGCACAATCAACTCCAGGCAACAAAAGAAGGTATAAGATGTCTTCCCCTTTTTTCTTTTTTAAATAAAAGCAATTAGATCCTACCAAATTCTACATAGACAATGCATAAAAGTGTCGACTAACTAGAATAGAGTTAAGATGGCAATGTCATGCACAGATACACACAGCAAATTGAACAAGCATGAACATCATATACAATATTTTATTTTCCATCCAAACTTAGACATGGGAAGGAAACAAACGAAGGATAGAGCATCCCCCCACATGAGAACAAAAACCAATGTTCAAATTACATTGATTAGCAAGTTTCAGGGCTAAAATGGGAACTGTTTCATGGCTGTGAGAAGAATAGATCAGAACCATCTTAAAGGATTCATCAGGATCATCTAAAACAGCCTTGGAGATTAACTGTAAAAATATGTCCAACGTGAAAAACCATGGTCATGCTGTAAGTATAGTTGCAAATGTAATAACAAGACCAAGATTTCAGTTTGTTAGGTGATACTGAAGGAGCAAGCTTCTATACATGAAATCAGTATGTCTAACAGCTCTATAGTAAACTTTCTTTTCTTTTTCAATTTGTTGACAGTTCCAACAGAGACAATTCTCCTAGTTGAAACAAATTTTCTTCTTCATATTAGACAACAACATAGATTTTCGTTTTTATTAGCTCGCACCACCATCAATAATAAATGATGTGCCCTATAAAACATGGCTTTATCAGATTTCTTCATATCATCATGCCAGGAAACATAAAACAAATCCACAGTATGCATAATGTCTGGATGAAAGAGAGAGAATATCATGAAGGAGTGTATAGGATATAGAAAATACCAGACGTTCCCTCTCAGAAGGTCTCCCAGCAAAGCAGCTGGCTTTGATTCTCTTTATTGCCACATCAGAACCCTTCCACTTGCCATAATATACAGACCCATATGTACCCGAACCTAGTTCTCTAATCTCCTCCAGATCGTCATTTTTAATAGTCTAAACAAATAATGAGCACATCAGAAAAATGGAAGCACATGAACAAAGCTCGTAAGAGAAGAAATATAATATACTAGCAAAATTGCCTAGTGCCTGATGGCATTTCATTATTTGTAAAGCAATACCTAATTGTTAGCACATTTTTCAAAAACTGATCTGTTTTATTATATGTGTCTGTGTGTGCGCACGCACGCGCTCGCGTGTGTGTGAACTGTTAAGTTACCAGTTTTCTCAAAAGCCTAAGCTGATAGGAAATGGGCCTAGCAATGTATATCAAAGCTATCTAACACCCTCTCTCACGTGCAACCCCATCCTGCACGTGGAGAAACAAACAAAAAAACCAAACAGAAGGAGAAGCAGACAACCAAACAAAGAAGAAGAAATCTAATGGGTCTGAATACCAAATATCAATAGAGAGACTTTAACCCAAGACCTCTTTCAACCAGAGCTCTGATATCATGTTGTTGGCCTAGGTTGGGGCTAGCGTCCTGCGTGGCGGAGGTCCACGGTGAGGCCGAGTCACAGTCAACTTGTGGAGCTTGGCGTTGTACCCTTTAAAGAAATAAAGTTGCGCATTTACCACTGCCTATGGGTTTTGGTGAGATGGTAAGTGCTTTACCCTACACATGTTAAGTTACCAATTTTTTCAAAAGCCTAATCTATTAGGAAATGGGCCCAACAATGTATATCAAGTTATCTAACATGAACATGTATAATGAGATGAAGATGCACTTATCAGAAAATGAGATGGAGATAATAAACAGATGCAGGCTAGGTACATGATATAAATGTACTAATCATGTGAATGAGACAGTGAATAGCAACCTGTAATCCCCTAGCAATAGCTTCGGCCTCAGCCTTTGTTGTCTCAATCTTGGAATTGTTCGGATTGTCATTGTCAGAATCCAATTCCATGTCCCCATGCACATCCTGCCAACAACAAAAAAATGTAGGAAATTTGAGAAGGGAAATATTACGTCATGGAAATATTACGTCATGCTCTAACAAGAAAATATGATGAGTTCTCACCACTAACTCTAATTCATTTCCAGTTTCTTCTTTTGCAGTTGCACCACGCCCAGTAACGGAATTAGTATCTTCTTGAACTTTAGCATTCACGTCCTCAACATCTTCTAATGCTGCCTTCTTTACAGAAGCAATCAATTCAGGTAAGAAACTCAGTCGATCACAGAGTTCTTTATCTTCAAGAGGAGCCTGAGCACCAATTTCATCTGATTTAACAATGCCACTGCACTCTTCAGCAGGCCTCAAGCCATTTGAATGGATAGACTCATGAGGTGCCACCTCATCAAGATTCGTCTTTTGCTCTGGAGCAGAGACACTCTGCATATTGGAGACTTCGACCTTGTCTGCATGATTCGTTTCTTTTCCTTCTCCAGTAGTTCCTTTCTCCTCCATCCTTGACGATTCGGCAACATTTATGTCATTTCTTAATTCCAGGCCAGAAGTGGTTAAAGAAACCAACTTATCATTCGTCAAAGTCCAGGCAGGATCAGGTAACTGTACAGCTTCTGTAGGAGTGGCTAAATTTATCATATCAGTTGGGGATTGAACATATTCTGCAGCATGTGAGCATTCATTTTCCAGAATACATACATTAGGTGTCAATTTTAAGGCATGGCCATAAAAATTTCCTGGGAAAGCAGATCCATCAAAGCCCATCATTTTTTGTGATGACTCAACCAAAGGATTTTGATTCTCCGTCCCAATACAGAACCTGGGACTACCGTCCAATGTACCCCTCACAAATCCTGTACTTGTACCATTTGCTAGATGAGGTGCAGCACATACTTCATATGAGGGAGCCCCATGCAATGGGTTATGAACATGTCTCCGTAAATTATGTGCAGGTGCATGTCCATTTGCCGTTTGGTAAAGATTATCTGCTCCATACACATAAGGAAAATTCCCATACCTAGCCCCACGCTCATCAACAGAAGGAATATGGTGGACGTGAGAAGCAGAGGCCAAAGCTTGGTCATGAAACACTTCATTCCCCAATTCAGGTCCAGACCTGAGGAACCGTGGGTCTTCGGGATGAACATAATTTGGGGTCACGGGATAGCCTTCTGATATATTGCCTGGAGTAATGGGGATATTCATACCAGTGCCATCTACAAAGTAGTGCTCATTCAATCTTCCAGTTCCAGGAATTTGTGATCTTGGTTCATCAACTCGAGGATTTAACTGAGGCTGCAGAATCCATCCTCTTTCCTGATTATGAGTTTCATTGTAGATTGGTCGAGCATCATTTTGTTCTCTCTGGTAGAAGCCATGGTGAAACTTTGCATCTTCATTCAACACATAAGCTTCCCTATTTGGATGGCACTCAGCACACAGACCAGAAACCTGCTGAAATGCATTGGCCATATGGGGCTGCTCCAAATGTGGTTGTTCTCCATGCTTCCAAGGGAAATCAGGATAAGCTTCATTTCTTTGGAAAGTCATTCGGCAGTGCTCACAGATGTTACTTCCGTCAAAAACATTGGGGCCATGAAGTATATTACCCGGGAAACCAGATTTATCACCAGGTATACCCCCATTTGGCAACCATACTACATTGTCCGAAAATTGCGGCTTGTGGTCATATGGGAATGGATGACTCATTTGCTGTCGACTGTATTCCTCAGACATTCTATCCAAACCTTTTTCTGAGAACTCCCCATATGGAGAATGGAATCGAGCCGAAGAAGGTGAAGTTGGGAACTCTGCCACTGGCCTTGGATCATGGTTCCCAGGATGCCTAGGGGAGTAGTATGCAGGACTCCATGGAGCCTCCATTTGCTGGTGCTGCCCTGAACCCGTATGAGGTATTGTGAGGTGACACAAGTTAAACTGTGGAATGGGTAACTCATAATTCCTCTGGTTATGGAGGCTACCCTCAAGGCTTATCTGGTTAAAGTACTGCTCTGCAACATGGATATCATCTACCGTACCTGTTACTATTGATTCACAACCCTGCTGTTGCCTAAATTCAGGGGATTCATTAAGGCTGTTCAAAGCATCAACATATCTCCTCTCAGTATCCCTTTCATCCCCATCCACAAAATGCGAAGAACCATCCTGATCAGGATGCGGAAACAAAAAAATCCTGAGTCTAGTGAACCCATCTCCAGAACCCAATTTATCATACTCCTCCATCATGTTGGTTACATCATCATCATTCACAACTGACACGAGCGCATCAAGATCCTCGTCAGGCTGCTGATATTTCAACACTGTTGCCCCTTCATAAAGCTCTCTCATTTTCACCATCAGCTCTTCATAAGTAATATCTCGGGGCACACTCACAATTCGCGTCTCACCACCCACATACCGCAGCTTCCCATCTTGGGGGCGTGGCAAAATACTACCTGAAAAACTACATAAAAATTTTACACGTGGGTTTTCGTCAGTAGAACTCGGAAGAGAACCCGGGGTGGTGGAAGGACTATCCATTGAGTACGCTGCCTGATGGCGTTGCTGATCAATACGGGTTTCGAATTGCAATAATGATTGTCTCAAGCATGCAGCTTCTATACAACACATGAGTATCACTCACACCCATTTGCCGAAATTTTCCATTACCCCAACCACATGTGCCAAAACCACTCTCTCACCTAACACATACCAAATTATTATTGATTGATTCTCCATAAATATTGCCCAAAAGCTTCTCATTTACAAACAACAATCATCAACACCCCATTACCTCCTTGGAATTCAATAGATTTAAACAAAACAGTACAACGAAATTTAGCTCAACCCCTCGAAACCCTAATTCCTTAATCCAGATTCAAATTCCAATAACAAAATCAACCACTTTTCAATACACTGAATTAGGTATAGAAGAAAAACGCTACCTGAAAATGGCGATTTTGAGATTCAAGAAACCCTAGAAAACGAAGACAGCCTCAAATTCACGAAACCCTAAAGAATCAAAAATAGCCACAGAAGAGAATCTTCTTTCTCTCCCTCACCTTTTTGAAATTTTTGTGCGTTCTGAGAATAGACGAAGAAGATCTATGTAGAACAGCTCACGATAGATGTATATCTATGTAGAACAGCTCACAATAGATGTATACGTAAGAAATATATGTATAGAGAGAGAAAATGGAGAGAGAGAGAGAGAGAGAGAGAGAGAGTGAGGGATTGGAGCCCTGTGATGAAAAAATGAGAAATCTTTTGGAGAAGATGATGACGAAGCACCGCCATCGTTCGTTGGTTCACTCCTTTGCCAGGTAAGGAGACACGTGGCATCATTCCGTTTCACCGAGCCAGAGCATCTATTTATCACAACGGTATATACTCATCACGCGCCTTTTCACACCGTGTTAACCAGAGAAAATATCATTGTATCATCTACACTATTCATTCTATTTGCCTTCAATTTTTAAAATTCACTTTTCAATTTTTTTTTTTATTTTTCGTATTTTTTTATTTTTATTGAATTTTTTAAATATTTTAAGTAAGTTTTTTTAATTTTTAAATACACATAATATAAATACACTTAAAAAGTATAATTTTTGTGAAGAAAAATCTTTAAAAATTCACTAAATATGAAAAATATAAAAAAAAATACAAAAATTCAATTTATTTTTTGTACTTTTATGTATTTATTAATTTTTTAAAATATTTTTTTACAAATATTTTACTATTTAGAGATATTTAAGTAAGGTGCATCTAAAAAAAAATTGTTTAAAATTTTAAAAATATTCACTAAAAACAAAAATAAAAAACTTAATTTTCAAAAAATTGAAACCAAACACACTAATTAGTGTCTAAAAATTTACTAAATCCATGTTTTGTTAGTAATATTAATTTTATACTCAAACTATTTGATTTTACATCGAGTGTCTTCTACAATTATAAATATAAAAAAAAATAAAAAATAAAAACTGAAGGAATTGATTAATTGATCCATTCTAGTCAAAATTATCGATTTGGTTTGATTTTTATTAATTTTGATTCTAATTTTAAAAATAGTGAAACCGTTTAAATTTGTCTAATTTCTACTTCCAAAACTTTAGTTACAGTTTTATTTTGCACTCCAACTATCATTTTTTGAACCCAAAAAAATATCATTTTACCTTTCAAATTATCAATTAAAAATTAATTCAACCATTATTATTTTAATAATATCAATTTTATACTTAAATTATTTAATTTTCTATCAATTTTATCCATATTGTCAATTGTTGTTTATAATCAAACAGAAATAGTTGATGTGAGACCCAAATTTTATTTGAAATTTTTTTATCTTCTAAATTATTCTCAAAATATCAATGAAACCCTAAATAAAATGAAATTTTGGGGTTGATATTTTAGAGATAGTTTGGAGTAAAATAAATATAATATTTTAAAAAGTCCCTTAATTTAAGTTATAGAAACAAATATATATATATATATATTATTAATAAAATTCAATAATAAAATAAATATAATATTTTAAAAAGTCCTTTGATTTAAGT
This sequence comes from Camellia sinensis, assembly GCF_055761805.1. Lineage (NCBI taxonomy): Eukaryota > Viridiplantae > Streptophyta > Magnoliopsida > Ericales > Theaceae > Camellia > Camellia sinensis. The sequence continues at coordinate 23,121,070 of NC_138964.1, read as the reverse complement.
TATAGAAAGAAATATATATGTGTATTTTTCTTCATTTATTTATTTATTTTAACTAAATAATATAAAAGTTAAAATTAATATTTTTTTAAATAGGTGGGATGGGATGGGTTGAGTTAAAACACTTTATTTCAAGTATAGTTCAAAAACTAAATGCACTCAAAAATTTTGTCTAGCCTAATCCTATAGATTAAATATTTTTTCCAAGTCGAAAAAACATTGAGTTGTACAGGACAGTTGGGCGAATCATCAGGCCGATGGCCACCCCTAGTTTAAAGGTAAAATAAAATTTCAAATGAAATTTCAGTATCAAGTCAGTAATTTTTGTTTGATTATAAACGACAACTAATGACGAGAGTAAAAAATTATTTGTTTTTTGAAAACAAATGAGAGTAAATTGATTAAAAAAATTAAATAGTTTAGATATGAAATTAATATTATCAAAACAGTAAGGTCATGTTTGTTTGGATGGACATGAGCTTGAGATTGGATTAATAGTCCAATAAAATTACTAATTCAATGTTTGATTAAACAATTGAAGTACGGACTAATTATTTTAAACTTGACTATTAGTTAAGATAGGATACATAATCCAATGGATTTGTACCCCTAGGACTATTAATCATGGGAATGCTAATCCAGTCCGCCCAAACAAATATGACCTAAGAGTTTAAATGATTTTTATGAGATAATTTAGGTAACAAAATAATATTTCTCTATACTACATGTCGAGATACTATAGGTTTGATTTAAAAAGGACAACTAATTGCACGTCGTATTCGTTTTGTAAAAGGACAGGCCTAATGGGTTTCGATTCCGTAATAGGTTGAGACTCTCTATTTTCAGTGATAACGTCATGGTTGCTATTTTGGGGTTTTCACTTTCCCGTGAGTAATCAAGTGAACCATGAGGGCTTCATGTTTGTCCACTGATATGAAACACATGTGGCTAAAGATACAAATATAAAAGGGAAACTACATATCGATGGAAGTTGGGGAAAAATATTACCAACACAATGTATCTCACAGCTTTTTATTTGCACCTTATCACAGGTACACTTGCACTCTTCATGTATTTGTAAAAAAATTTTCGACTTCCACTTGCACGTACTTCTTCCAAGATAAAAAGGAAAAACTATATGCAATGAGAGAAGGGAAAAAAATTTATAAACACATTAAAATATAAGTGTCTATAGTGAAATGTAAATGAAAAACTGTGAAGATACAAGTATCACTTATACATCTATATATGTTGATAATTTTTTTCACCTCTTTCCGATTTCCCTCGTATAAAATGAATGTGATGAGCTGCGAAGGGTAGTGAGAATATTTTCTACTTCTCAATTGGTTGTCCTATAGGCCCTGTTTGTTTGGGGTTATAGGAAGGGGATTGAGATTACTAATACTTTGGTATTACTACTACCTTATTTGTTTTGAGAGATGACTTTGGGACTACTAATACTTTGGTATTACTAATACCCTTGGAAGGAGGATTCATAATGAGGAGGTAGAGATGGTATTAGAAAAATAGTGAAGGGATTAGAATTTTTTTTATTTTTTTTATTTTTTATATATTGAGAATTTTTTTTAAAATATTAATGTTTAATTTTTATATTTTTGTATTTATTTTATTATTTTATATAAAAATAATTTAATAATTTCTCACTAACAATCCCCTCACTATTAATCACCTCACTAGCAATCTCTTCCATTCTATTTCTGAAAACAAACCGGCCATAATACTTTATTTTGGGGGTGTCACACCATATGATAGCAATGAGAGTGTAGTGGGACCGTCCACGTGTTTGGCCTTAAGCTATTAAGCCCTGATTTGGTTGATGTGTTTTCTTTTTTTTCTTCTTTTTATTTTATTTTATTTTATTGAATTATTTTAATTACTATTATTATTAGGGGTAATTATTCAAAAAAAAAAATTCTTTCAAATATTTGTATTCTAATTAATCTAAATAAGATCATTGACTCTATTTTAGTTTTGGATTTTTAAAAACAACAGTTAGTATTTTTTTGTTTTCTTTTCAGCTAACTTTTTAATATTTTAGTCATTTAAAAAATTTAATAAATACTACAAAAAAAAAATACAGGAAAATTTACTAATCTTTATATTCTTTTATATTTTTTAGTATTTAGTAAATTTAAAAAAAAAATTCACAAATTTTTAAATTTTTAAATGTATCAAAATTAAGTGTATCTAAAAAAAATAGACACAAATAGTAAAATGTTCACAAAAACAAAAACAAAAACAAAAACAAAAAATGTGAATTAAAAACTCTAAATCTATAGTAATGCATCAAAAAATTAATAGCGACTTAAAAATTAAAATCAACCTAACATTGTATAGAATCTAACAATTTATATCTATCTATCTATACCGTTATTAAAAATAAACAATTCAATTGGTTTCCATGAACCTCTTTCTCTTCTTTTGTCAAGTAATCTTCTCTTCTTCCGTCATATGTTAATTTTTTTATTCAAAAATAAAAAATTTGTAATTATAAGAAGGGCACAAAATTTGGACCTATAATCATTGATTCATTAATACGATAAAGAACACTTTTATTACTAAAGTAGTATACAAAGTATGTTTCAATTTAAAATTAAAACTTATATTTTAAACATACACATATATATCTATATAATATGACAAGTAGGATTTTGAATTTGTTCTACAAACAATTGTCCTATGCACGGTTGGGATCATTGATAAGAACATGATCCCACGACCTAAATCTGTGAGATACAAATAATATGAATGGGTGAGATTCCACACATACAAATAGTTGAACGGCTGAGATTTATTTAATCTCAAAATGAATGGTGGTGATGAGATTCTACTCTCTCACTCACTGTACTCCAACTTCCTGCCCAAGTCCAAGTAGGACTGCAAACCAAAAGATCCATGCACAAGGGCCGTTTGGTAGAGCTGTGGAAAAGTGATTATAACTTATAGCCTAACAGCTTATTACTTATAACTGTGAACATAAGCTGATTTTTGACTTATAAATTAAGCTTCTCCTCCCCCGTTCAAAGAATAAGTTGATTTTTGACTTACAAAAAAGTTATAAGCTGTATTATTAAGCTGAACCAAACACATCAAAATAGCTTAAATTAAGCTAAAAGCTGAAATAAGCTGGAAATAAGCCCTACCAAACAGGGTCAAGATCGAACTCGGTTAGATCGGTTAGGTAAGTGCTGGTTTGAATTTTGTTTATTAAATTTTTATTGTGTTTGAATTTGAGTTTGAACTCATTAAAATTTTAATAAAAAAATTTAAATATATCAAAACTCGACTCGTTAACTAATGTGTTTAACATTTATTTAAATAATACAAAAAAAGAAAATATTAGGTTATGTATTATATGCACCTTATAATTAAAAAAAAAATAGCATAATTTAATTTTTTGAGTCATAATTAAAAAAAATACCATAACTAAACATAATATAATGTATAATTAAAGAATTCATGAGTCATAACTAAAGAAAAAAATTATTTATAACTAAAAAAAAAATTACATAATTAGGGTTGCATATAATATATCCTTTTAAAAAGATATATATTAGAAATTCTCTAGAATAAATATATTATTCATACATTAAATAATGTAAAGCTATTTATAAAAAATAACATAACTATGTTATTTATATGTAAATATTAGTTAACTATAGATAATACATTTATATAATAATAGTAGATATTATTATTTTGGTAATATATTATTTTTTTTAATATGTTTATATATATTACATATATTGTATAATCAAAATTTTAATTGTCTATTTAGTCTCATACGCAAGTATAAATTTATAATTTTTTTGACTTGTTAAGAGTTGCGATCAGGTTCAAACTCAAGTCAAGTTTAAACCAACTGGTTCAAACTCAAGTCAAGTTTAAACCAACTCAGATTGAATTTCATTCGTTAAATTTTTATTGAGTTCATACACAAACCTGAACTCATTAAAATCTTAGTTGTCCTTTGACAAAAACTTTTTTAGTTAACTTTTTTGAGTTGTAACTTTTTTAGCTTGGGACTAAAATGTTCATTTAGATTGGCTTTTTTTAACTTTTGTGAGAAAAAAATAAAATAATTATGATTTGAATATGATATTTTATCTTATTAGCTTTTTAACTTTAGCCTTTTATACTGTATTTGGTTGGTAGATTTGGAAAGAGATTTAAAAAGAGAAAAGGAAAAGGTATGTGAAATTATGTGAAATATAGATATATTTTGTTCACATTTCACCTATCTTTTCTTTTTTTCTTTTCAAATCCCCTAACTAAATACATTATTAATAACTATTTTAATGCCAACTGATTTTGATAAACAAAATCTTAATAAATAAATCTAAACATATTAAAATTCAACTCGATTCGACTTTATTCAATTACAACCTACCAAAGGACTTTCCCCCCTCTCTCTCTCTCTCTCTCTCTCTCTCTCTCTCTGCAATAGAATAGTGTAATCGGTCAGGTAGGGTAGGGGAGAGTCCGGATCCTCTCCTGCGTTTCCCTGCAGTGGATCCTGCAATGTCCCAAACAACGTCGTTTTGAGTCAAAATTTCAATAAATAATTAAAAAAAACACACAGAACCAGAGAACAGAAGGAAGAGGAAGAAGAAGAATAAGAAGAAAAAGAGAAGATGAGAGAGAAAGTGGGAGAGAATGAGATTCGTAGTGAGAAGAACCCTACAAATCATTCATTTTGATGAAGATATTGAATGCTTGAAACCCTAAAAATCTATAAATCTTTGTCAAGCATAGAACAGTGTATACTTAGGGTATACAAATCTTCCCTCTTCTCCTCTTTCTCTTTCTCTTTCTCTGTGCTTTTTTCTTCTTTCCTCCCCCCCCCCCCTTTTTGGTGAATAAATTAAAGAAAGAAAGAAAGAATGAATGAATGTTAGAAAGAAATCCTTGGATTTACCCGTGGAAAAAGTAATGGCTCAATTGGATCAATTGCGGGAAGTCAATTTTGGAAAGGATCCTACCAACAAGAAAAGACCACGAGAGTCTGAAAAATTGAATTGGACAAAGAAAAGCATAATGAGGGAGCTACCGTATTGGAAGAAACTAAACCTCCGATACAATCTTGATGTCATGCACATTGAGAAGAATATTTGTGAAAACTTTTACGGGACGATGTTGGCCATAGATGAGAAAAACAAGGACACATACAAAGCACGTGATGATTTGCAAGAAATGGGCATAAGACAAGAATTGCATCTGCAGAGGAAAGATAACAGATCTATTGTAAAGCCTCAGGCAGCCTACACATTGGATTCTCGACAAATAGATGGTTTTTGTGAATTATTGAAGTCTATTAGTTATCCAGATGGCTATGTAGCAAACATCTCAAGATGTGTGATTTCTAAAAATGGAAGATTATCTGGCATGAAAAGCTATGATTGCCATGTCCTGCTTTAGCGACTTCTTCCAATTGGCATGCGTGGTTTTGTGAACAAGGAGATCTGTACAACACTATTTGAGTTGGGCAACTTCTTCCAAGAACTGTGCTAAAAAACATTAAGGCAGACTGATTTGGAAAAAATGGAGGAACAAATTGTGCTCATACTTTGCAACTTAGAGAAAATTTTTCCTCCACCTTTCTTTGATGTGATGGTCCATTTGGCTGTTCACTTGTCGCATAAGGCCATGTTTACTGGACTGGTGCAATATCGATGGATGTACCCGATTGAAAGGTAATCATTATGAACATATGGTTATTTATTAATTTGTTATAACTAAACTATTGTGCAAAAATCCACCCATAAAAGACTATTGTTTAAGAAGTAATTTTCTTGCATCAAGTAGCATAATTTTCATTGTCAATTTTTGTTGAAGGTTTCTCGGGACTTTGAAAGGGTATGTCAATAATACAGCACATCCAGAAGGTTCTATCGTTGAGGCTTACATTGTCAAAGAGTGTCTTACTTTTTGTTCAATGTACTTAAAAGGGATTAATAAACCCGAACGAAATGATGATGGTGGTGAACGTGGTCCTGGGATGGAGGTCTTCACCCAAAATGCTCGTCTATTCTCACCTATCACAAGGGCTCTTGACCCTTCACAGAATGAACGAGAAATGGCTCATTGGTTTGTGTTATACAATAGCTCTAAGGTGGAGCCATATATTAAGTATGTATTTCAATTTAATTATGTTTATGCATAATCGTTCCATTTTGTTTCGAACTCTCTAAGTTAATTACGTGTATCACATTTCCTTGTGTAAGGAGCAGAAGAATATTGTACATAATCTACAGGGACGTGACATAACTCGGGTACAACGAGAAGAATTTCCAAAATGGTTTAAAAATCGTGTAAGATATACTAAAGAAAATAACTGAATACAATTGTTGTAACTTTCAATTCACATTAACTTAGTACACTTGTTATATGGTGTTTTATGTAGATGAATGATTTGTGAACGAAAGGGTCACCTAAAGCAACTGACGAATTGTGGTCATTAGCAAATGGTCCTGGATCGGTAATTGACTTTTATTTTTGGTGCATCTACAATGGAATTCGATTCCATACTAGAAATCGTGAAAATCGTCGTACTTGCCAAAATAATGGGTTGGTCGTAGAAGGGGACCATAATGGGAAACAAATTAATTTTTACGGCTACTTGTGCAAAATATGAGAATTGAAATACTTGCATGGAGGTACAGTGGTTTTGTTCCGATGTGAATGGTATGACACCGGTCACAAGAATAGAATATACTCCGATGAACATGTCACAAGTATTGATGTTCCAAGACTTTGGTATAAAGATGACCAATTTGTTCTACCTAGTTAGGTAAGGCAAGTATTCTACGTCAATGATACCAATAAAGGCAAAAATTGGAGAGTCGTTGAACGGGTTAAGCATCGGGGAGTATGGGATATACCAAAGCAGGATGATGTCTCTAATGATGCTTTTCAATAGGATGAAACCACTAATGGTGTTGGGGTAGTGATCCAATATAACGATGTTCAATACAACAGGGATGATATGGATCTTGAGATCATGTTCAATGATCAACTAATGGCAGAGAATTTAGTTCACAATGATGATGAGGATGACACAATCATAGAGTATAATGATGATGAAGATGATGAACAGCATAGACAACCTGATGTTAATGCAGATCCTGATATAGATCTTGATATAAATTATGATATGTAGTGTTTGCTTTTTTATTATATGGACAAGTGTTATAATTTAATAATAAATTGCTTGGTTTACATTGCATGGCATTGTTTTTCAAATTTCATAGCGTTGTTTCTCATTTCATTTCATTTAATTATATGCCATATCTATAGTTACGAAGATGTCCAAAAACGGTAAATCATTTCTGAAGCCCGGCGGCTTGGTCCAGAAGACGACGAAATATGAGAAGGATAGAAAAAAAATAATTCAAAAAAATAAAATCAGATTTGATGCTCTAGGGATAAAGTCCCTCAAGAATTCAATGTTTGGTTCTATTGAAAAGGACAATAGTGAAAGTTGTAGGGTGGGAAAGAGAAAGGTAGGTGAAACTGATAATGACGAGGACTGAGTTCTTCAAGTGATAATGGCGAGTCTTTTGATTCTCAAGTGATTGAAGTAATAGATGTGTGTATAAAAAGTAATTTCTCTATTTTTTTCACTTGTTATATTACTTGTGGTATGTCTAGTTATTTCAAATTTATTTTTTATTAAGCAACCTTAAATTATTGAAAATGTACTAACAATTCATTTTTATATTATGTCAGGATATTCATATGGGTCTTGGTAAGAAAACAAATAGGTGTGTAGCCCACCTAATAGTTTCACAAACACCTAGGAAAAGAGAAGTACTCTTGATGAAGATACACTTACTTTTCTGAGACGACCTGTAGCTGCATAAGTTAATCATTCAGAGAGCACACCTGAGGTCTCGACCCAACCTATCCATCTTCCTGCCTTATATGCTAGGCCCGATTAGCTCCCTACCTTCGCCACTCAACCTGACCACCTTTCAATTCGATGTACTGTGACTAACAGTGGAGGTGAGAAATAAATGACCACTTAAATGAAATGATAATTTCTTATCTCAGTATTTATTTAGTGCATTCATGTTTTATGTCGACTAAATTGAATAAAATTTTGGTCATAATAGCATCAATTCCAATTTTGGGCAAGAAGCGTGTACGAGGACCAACCCGAGGAAAGAATGTGGAGAAGATTAGAAAGGAACGTGGTGATCGAATACCCGTTACACTTAACCGTTTGACCAAAGAAATAAAAGGGGATTATGCCACACCGCTAGCAGCTGCTCTTGGCCAACAAATTCGAGTTCATGCCCCAGTCCGAAATAATGGATGGCTAGAAATTGCCTTTGGGTTAAGAGATTGCATTGTTATAAGAGTTGGGGTAATTTGAAATATATGTATTATATATTTAACATGTTATTTTATGTTAATCGCAATGATATATAAAATATATTGAATTTTATTGTTTCCAATTGTAGCAAACTTTTGACTTTGGGGACTACAATAATGATGTGGATGTGAGATGTATTATTGATCATAAATGCCAAACTTTATACATTGAATGGAAAAGTAGATTACACACACTACAAATCCCTTAAAGAAAACAAAGTATCTGACCTCAAAAGTCAGACACTATATCCTTGTACAAAGGATGATTGAGAATGGATGATTGACAATCTGTGGGAAACTGATGATTGGAAGGTATTTATAAAATTATTTACTAATGTAACATCCTCCTGTATATTAATTAATGTTACCTATTTTTGTTTTTATTTGTAGGAAAAGTCAGAGAATGTGATGAAAGCAAGAGGTTGTGTGAAGTATAATCATACGAGCGGCTCGAGATCATTTGCATCGCGAGCATCTATCCTTGTAAGTGTAGATTTACAAATTTGAACATACTAAATTCTAAATACAGAATTATTGTTTGACTACAAAATCTAATGAAATGAAAGATACAAGGAAGCAAACCGACTATTATGAAACTATTCGAGGACACCCACAAATGTCACCGAACATGGGGGAGTGTGGATAAATAACATGGTTGAAGAACATCATGTAACCATAACTATTTCAATTTCAATAATATATGTTTGCATTTTGATATTATGTTTTAAGCTTACTTATATTTCATTCATAGGCCACTATGGTTTCAAAGATCTTTAAGCAATCTCAACCTAATGTCACACATCCATTGTCTGAGGAGCAGATTTCCAGGGAAGTACTTGGGAAGAGGGCGGTCTACTTGAAGGGATACGGGATCTACCAGGACAGTACTTCATCTTCCACACATTTTGAGGCTCCTAACTCCGAGGTGATTGTTCTTCAACAGCAGTTAGTTGACCAGTGACAATAATTAGCTGACCAAGGAAAGCAGTTACTTGACCAGGCTCAAAACATGAGTACAATGCAAACTATAATTCAAATGTTGGCAGCTAAAAATGGGATAGATCTAGCAAACATTCCGGGGTTAGTTCCAAGCAACAATGTCGGGGAGGATGCATCGGGTGTAAGGGAGGATGAAACTTCTCTCGGTTGAAATAGAGGTAAATTTGACACCTCATTAAATTGATTTACACTTTAGGGTAAACTACCAATAGGTCTTAATAGTTGGACTTAATTCCCATCAAGTCCTATTGAAAATAAGTCTTGGTAAAATTGTCGCTAAAAATAATTTTTTTGTGACAATTTTTTATATATGTCGCTAATAAGGTATGAAAAATGAAATTGCACATTCTGTCTGATTTTACTCTTGGTTAAATGTATTGACTTCATGTTAACTGCTTAAATTGCTTCCAATTATCACAGAGAATCACTTTACTACTGAAATTGTTCTCCAATACTCTTGCAAATGGATTTTTTCTTGTTACCATCAGCATTTTTGGTCAACTTTGTCTGTCTTACTTGCGTACTGGAAGAAAGTAACCCAGCGAAAATCATTCTCTTCAATCATCTGAGATTGACTATATGCTGCATCGGGATATTGAATCTACTAAGGTATGCATCCCTTGTGACCATTACACTTTCTTCTATTATACTTCATTTTTGTGTGTTTGATGCACACTGCACAAATGGCTTGAAGTAGCTGCTGTGCTTGGAGAATTAGAATAAAGATGGTTTGCAAGTTCTCTTAAGGTGCAGCTGCGATGCAGCAATATGTCGTTTTTCTTTGTTTATGCATAACCTGTTCATTACTCGTGGTTGGCGAGGGGGAGGAGGGGAGGGGGGAACGAAAAAGGTCCTTTAAGTAGTAACAACGATGCTCAATGCAGATTCCTTATCAATAGATAAGCAAGTATGTTGTCCTATCCTAATGTTTAACTGAAATTTTGTGTGTGTTTATAAACACCCTCATCATTATGTCAATGCAAATAAAGGGTTATGAATGCCTCACCAATACTTGCAAACCAAACCAAACTAAGTCTAATGTCCCAATCAAGTGGGGTTGGATACATGAATCATTTTTTTGCTATTCTGTTCTGTCAAGGGCTATATGCTCAACTAAATTAAATAAAATAATTTTTTTTTTACTACCGCATACTTTGTCTATTTAGGTCTACCCTCCCCCTACCATTTCTATTTATGGTGGTCATATGACTCTTCTTTATTGTTACCATCTATAGTTCTGCATCGTACATGATCAAACTATCTTAGCTTGTTTTCCCTCAACTTATCTTCAATTTGTGTTACTTCTACCATTTTAGAAATATACATTTATTTCTAGATTTTATGAAAAGTCTTTATTGGCATTGCCGAATGGCATCCCTTATGAGCTTTGGCTCAACATGAGATCTTGTAGCACTTACCAATGAGGTCCTATCAATTACGAACCCCAATGCTACACTTTTTAGTTATTGGTAAGTACTCTTTGAAATTGTAGCTTCAAAGCCAAAGAGGAAAGGTTCTTCTAATTTGAAGGTTTCATTGTAGCAGCAAAGAAAAAGGCAATTTATGCTGCTTAAAATAAGATAAGGAGGTTTCACACCTCCTGGGCTCTGAAGGTATCACTAATCTGGCAGTTATAAATTTGCCAGTTTCCAAGCTCATTATAAAAGATGTGTAAATTCACTATAAATAAGTAATTGAAGTAAGACTACCAATAGATCAGGCAGGAGACATACAATCTATCTTTCCTGATCTTACCACACATCTATTTAAACAATTTTCATTTTAACTACACTCACTTTATGAATGTATTATTTTTTATTGCCCAACAGTTGATATTTCAATTTTTTTGGTATTCATCGATCACTATGATAGACACACTCTGCCACACTTGAGCCAACTTACTTTTATTCTATTTATCACATCATCTCCAACCTCACCATCCTTATTAGTAATTGAACCTAGGTTTTTAATAATTGTTGAAAAATAACTTCAAAATTGTTGGAACAGCTATGCAAATATCTATATAACAGGTGTGGCATGGGGTAGGGGTAGGATCTCATTTGATCCTTCCTAAACTTGCAACCCCCCTCTACCAAACCCATCTAATTAGGGATGTGGGTGGTTTTTCCATTAAAGTGATTCTTCTTATGATTGTCTATTCCTTGGAAATTAAGTTTGTGGTCCATCTTGCTAGCAGGGCATTGAAATGTTCTGTTGTCATAAGTTCAGAACAAATGCATTTGAAGGAGTTCCCAGCAACAAGAGTGTTGCTGAAGGACTTCCTAGTTGGATAGAGTGATGCATGATAGTGATGGCATCTTCTAATTTCCAGTAGAGGGGTTAATACGTGTTATTTAATCCATGTGACACCCTCAGATATGTCACACCTTAATTTTTTGGCATGTAAAAAAGGTGCAAATAAAAGCCTAGAACTAAACATCCAGAAAGCAAGTTGCACAACTATTTTTTCAAAGAATATTGTGTTTGCTGATGTTTTGCACTCTGGATTGCTTATGGTGCCAATCCTGAAGAAATTGTGAAGTGAGGCTATTATGCATGATCCTCCAAATCCCATGGAAATTCAGCTTATTTGTAATAACCCCAACCTCTGATTAAAGCTAATCCATGATTAATTATGCCTAATTAGAAATTTAGTTGAATCTTGAATTAAAATGCATGTGTGTGTGTTGCATTGTTGTGTTTATATCTGTTGGGCGTAGAAAGATCTGTTCACGATTTAGTTTCGGTTTGCAAATTGAAAGCCTTATCGGCATTCGAATCAGAAATTGACTTGATTTATGTACTAGTTAGAATTTATAGAATTTTATGGTAGGTTTAATTAAAATTCGGTTCGGAACGATTAAATTTGATTAAAATAAGGACATTTGTTTATTTGTGAACCATTACCACTTATTAGGCTAATTGAGCCCCACTCACCTCCTCCTTTAGTCATTCTTAATCACACTTGAGCTTTGAGAGGAAGAAAACGTGGGAGAGAGTGAAAGAGGGAAGGAATTGGAATCAAGCTTGAGGATTAGGTGAAATTGCTAGGAGGCCTTGGTGGTTTGCTCATGAACATCTCTAACCATAAGGAATTGAGAACTTTAGGTAAGAATGTTAGTCTCTAGCCTTGTAATTTAGTTTGATTAATGCTTGAAATCAGTTATGTAGGCGAATTAACATGTGAATTGAATTAAAGGTTGGGAATTAAGAATGAATTCATGCATGCATGCATGTTTCATGGCATTTTAGAGATTTATTTCAAGAATTCCTTCATGCATGTGTTGAGTCTATTCTAATTTTGGAAACACAATGAGTTTCATGTGATTTGGTAGCATTTGATCATGTTTTGAAGAGCCTTAGCTCAAAAATGTACTTGCATGTGATGTTCATAAATTGATTTTGAATTTAAGTTGAGTTGTGCAAAATTGATAGCCTTTTGGGCCATGATTTCTTGAAATGATCTTTTAAACATGATGTTCTATGAGTTATTAAGTGTTTTCCAAAGTTTTGGGCCCAGAAAATTGAGTTTGATGCTTCAAAGGTCGAATTTGAGCTTGGTGATCAAATCTGGAATTTCTAGAAATTTGATCCATGCTCGAGCGTGAACTCTGAGTACGTGCACTCCGCTCAAGCGTGGAAGTATACGCTCGAGCATGAAATGCATGTACCCAGAAGTTTGTGGGTTTTACAGTCCGCTCGAGCGAGGGTCTGAGTCCCACGCTCGAGCGTTGGTCGAGCGCCCGTCGAGCGTGAAAATCATGCATCCAGTACTTTTTCATGAGTTTATAGTACGATCAAGCGAGGAAATTCACGCTCGAGCAAAGCTTCTTTGTCAGCATGTCCGCTCGAGCGAGGAAAGACACGCTCGAGCGTGGACCGTATTTTCAGCAAATCTTGATAAATGTTTTCCAATGCATTCTTGCACCCTCATTCCATCCTAGGCATTTCTAAGCCATGTTTAAGACTCCACAATAAGCATTAAGGGTTAGAAACACACTAAGAGCAAACGACGTAAGTTATGTACAATTCGAATGTGTGTTTCGAGTGTGTGTTCGTATATGTGTTCATGTAGGTCACGCGCCTCAGAACAAGTGAAGGGTCGCCTTACCATCTAGTTAGGGCTACCAATCATCTGTGAGTAATAACTTTGTAAAGTTATGTTTAGTGTTAAGTATTTTCTGAATATTATGATACGAAGTAATTAGTTCTCTGAAATGCCATGCTATGTTTGAAATGAATGAATGGTTGTCCAAGATTCTGAAAGTTATTCATGGCATTCTTAGCATCATATGATATGCATTCCTTTATGGGTCATTAGGTCCCTTTATGGGTCATCAGGTCCCTTCATGGGTCATCAGAAACGTCTCTGTGCATATGAGTCATCAGAATGCCTTCAAGGCTGTCCCTTTATGGGCCATCGGATTTGTTAACGCTAAGGGATGCACGTGTGACTATATGCAAAAATCTGATTATGAAAATGATTATAAGTTTGTTTTTGATTTGGAATCTGAATATGCATAAGACTCTGTTTCTGATAAGAATCTGATTTCTAACTCGGTGATGGACATCATTCGTTAAATCCTTTACTCTGTTATTATTCACTGGGCTTTAGCTCACAGTTTATATTATGTATGTAGGTGAGCCGGCGTCCGACCAGGGCTAGAGTTGACGGCCTTCATTTTTGTTTTTGTCAGCCAACCGTTGTGCCTCCCGAAGAGGTTCCGATCGAAGTCTAGTTGCATGACTGTTTTTGTACTTATGCTAGTTTTTGAATGTTTGTAAAGTCAGGTCTTGGGAACTCCACTTATGTAAATGTTTTGTAACTTTTGACGTCCTCTGACCGACACGCTTGTGCATATATATATAAGTTTCGAAATCTTCTGTCCCATGTATGTCATCACAGCTCATTGGACCCTATATATTTTGTATAATTGCTTCTGCAGCCCCTTATCTTGTGCTTATCTGTTCAGAGGCCTTTGGTAATTCACGGATTACTGGCCGGTTACAATGCTAAACCTACAGGGGCGGGGTTGGGCCGTGACAGAGTGGTATCAGAGCACGTGTTCTACCGCACACACAGGTCCATATGAGCTTAGGAAGTCCTAGTAAGAAGTAGGGGCATTCCATCTGCATGTTTATGTGTATTGTTCGAAAGTGAAAGCATAAGTTCAAGTATAAACATGTGAATTTGAATACATAAAGTTTTGTTTACCTATAGCAAATGGACAATGCAAGGAATGATGACACAACAGGGTTCTCTGATGCCCAAATGAATAGAATGGAACAAATGCTTGCAACCCTAATCGAAGTGGTAACGCAACAACAGAGGCAACAACCTTTACCACCTCCATCCCTGCCAGCTCAAGTTGAAATGGGCACCGGTGACATCATCAACTTGACACAGAAGTTCATGAAAATGAAACCGCCAACATTCTATGGTGGAATTGAACCGTTGAAAGCAGAGACGTGGTTATTTGAAATGAAGAAACTGTATGAGGTGTTCCCTTGTTCTAAAGTCTAGAAAGTCCTCCTAGCCACCTATACTCTAAAGGATGAAGCCTAAAGGTGGTGGTTACTGATTCGAAATGGCCACGAGAATATGACGTGGACTCAATTCAATACAATTTTCTATGACAAGTACTTTCCAAAGTGCTTCCGAGACCGGAAGGTTTCAGAATTCCAAGAACTCAAACAAGGCAGAATGTCTGTAGCCGAGTACGAGGCTAAGTTTACTGAGTTGGCTAGGTTTGCTCCTCACATGGTGGACACAGACTACAAGAAGGCTCGCAAGTTTGAGGGTGGATTGGATCTGGACATACTGGATAGGGTGGGAGTCTTGAACCTACCCACGTACGTGAATGTTTTGGATAGGGCATTAATGGCAGAGTCCATTCTAACAGCGAAGAAACAAACTCTCATCCCACGAACTAATTGGACGGAGAAAAGATATGGAAACAGTTTCAAAAAGGGTCGTTCATTTTCTGGGAATAAGAGGCGGAACACAGGGTCTTATAGTAGCTCAAACCAAAGTAGTGGTGCTATGTCGACTTGCTCGGAATGTGGTAGGAAACACAAGGGGGATTGTTATCAAGCTTTGGGCACCTGTTTTAGATGTGGAAAGATTGGTCATATGATGAAGGATTGTCCTATCAGGTTCGAAAATACCAACCAACCAGCGGCAAGCTCAGCCAGATCCGCTTCTGCATCCAAGACGAATACGAGGGCCAATACTGGGAAAGAGCCTCTGAGACAGGGTCAAGTGTTCGCCTTAGTGCCTGGTGATGTACCAAACACCTATACCATGGTATCAGGTACACTCTCTGTATGTTCTCAAGATGCATGTGTATTGATAGATTCTGGTTCTACACATTCCTTTGTATCGCATGCTTTCTCTCAAAAATTGACTAGACCATTAGAACTTATGACATATGTGTTATCTGTATCTACGCCGACTGGGGATTCTATGATGTGCACTCATGTTTATCCGACATGTGATATTATGATTGGCGATATGATGTTATATGTTGACTTATTGCCCTTAAACATTGACCACTTTGATTGTATTTTGGGAATGGACTGGTTGACTAAATACTGTGCTACCATTGACTGCGCAAGTAAATCTGTTGTGTTTAGACCACCGGGTATGCCTGAATTTACTTTTATTGGGAATGGGGTAGTTCCTCCCCCATATCTAATTTCAGCTTTGAAAGCCAGAAAACTGCTTAGGAAGGGATGTAGGGGTTACTTGTGTTGTATACTGACTGCGTCATCTGACGGAACTAATGTAGAAACTATCCCTGTTGCTTATGAATTTCCCGATGTGTTTCCGAATGACTTACCTGGGGACTTAGTGGATAGAGAAATCGAATTCACTGTTGAGGTGTTTTTGGGGACATAACCTATTTCCAAGACCCCCTATAGAATGTCTACCTCAGAATTAAAAGAATTAAAAACTCAACTTCAGGAGCTGTTAAATAAGAAATTTATCCGTCCTAGCACTTTACCTTGGGGTGCTCCAGTTTTGTTTGTCAAAAAGAAGGATAGATCTTTGAGGTTGTGTATAGACTACCAAGAATTGAACAAAGTGACTATTAAGAACAAATATCCCTTACCTCGAATAGATGATTTGTTTGATCAACTCCAAGGAGCTAAAGTTTTCTCTAAAATTGATCTTAGGTCCGGTTATCATCAGTTAAACGTTAAAGCAGAAGACGTAGAGAAAACTGCATTCAGAACTAGATATGGACATTATGAATTCCTGGTAATGCCTTTTGGAGTGACAAACGCACCTGCAGCTTTTATGGACCTAATGAATAGGGTTTTCAAACAATATCTTGATGAATTCATTGTCGTGTTCATTGATGACATTCTGATTTATTCTAAAGACAGGAAAGAACATGGGAACCATCTGAGAACTACTTTGCAGATTTTGAGAGAAAAGAAACTTATGCTAAATTGTCCAAATGTGAATTCTGGCTTGACAATGTAGCATTTTTGGGACATGTGATCAATGAGGATGGTGTTTCTGTTGACCCTCAGAAGATTGAAGCTATTGTGGATTGGCCTAGACCGATGAACGTAACAGTAGTTAGAATTTTTTTGGGACTTGCAGGTTACAACTGAAGATTTGTGAAAGACTTTTCCAAGCTTGCTATGCCGTTGACCCAGTTAACCCAGAAAAATGTGCTACTTGACTGGAATAAACAAAGAGAGACAGCCTTTCAAGAATTGAAAACCAGGTTAGTGACTGCACCAATTTTAGCTTTGCCCAACGGTACTGATGGGTTTCAAGTCTACAGTGATGCTTCTCACAAAGGCTTGGGGTGTGTATTGATGCAAAACGGAAAAGTGATTGCCTATGCTTTCCGACAACTCCGATCTCATGAAAAGAACTACCCGATGCATGATCTCGAATTGGCAGCTGTAGTGTTTGCTCTGAAAATTTGGCGTCACTACTTGTATGGGATAACTTGTGAGGTGTATACTGATCATAAGAGCTTGAAATACTTCTTCACCTAAAAGGAATTGAACATGAGACAGAGGTGATGGTTAGAGCTAATCAAAGATTATGATTTGCAGATCTTGTACCACCCAAGGAAAGCTAATACCGTAGCAGATGCCTTGAGCCGAAAATCAATGGGAAGTTTGTCATGTCTGTTATCCAACCGAAAGGAATTGCTGAATGATCTAGAACAAGATGGGCTGTTAACTACTATTTTCGCTCAACCTACAATTCTTGACGAGATCAAACAGAAACAGTGTGAAGATGAATACTTGAAAAAGATTATAGAGGAGTTTGAGTCAACGCCGAGGCCAGGATTTGTGTTTGAGAATGATGTACTGAAATTTCAAAATCGTCTTTGTGTACCCGATTGTTGTGATTTGAGAAAACGTGTAATGACCAAAGCACACAGTGATAAGGTTGCTATGCACCCGGGGAACACGAAAATGTATCACAATTTGAGACAAAATTTTTGGTGGCCTGGAATGAAGAAGAGTATTGCTGATTTTGTGGCTAGGTGCCTACATTGTCAACAGGTTAAAGCTGAACATCAATGACCCGCTGGGTTGCTACAACCACTCCCAATACCAGAATGGAAATGAGAGCACATTACTATGGACTTCATTGTGGGATTGCCTCGTTCTTCCCGAGGTATGGACTCTATTTGGGTTATAGTTGACCGTTTAACTAAGTTTGCCCATTTTCTGCCTGTCAAAACTATTTATAATGCGGATAAATTGGCCAATATTTATATAACTGAAATTGTGAGATTGCATGGAGTGCCAGTATCTATCGTGTCTGACAGGGACTCAAAGTTTGTATCAAGATTTTGGTAGAGTTTGCAACAGGTTTTGGGGACTGAACTGAGATTGAGTAGTGCCTATCACCCACAGACAGATGGACAAACTGAACGAACTAACCAAACTTTAGAGGATATGCTCAGAATGTTTGTGTTAGACTTCCAAGGGAATTGGGAGACCTATTTTCCATTAGCTGAATTTGTGTATAACAACAGTTATCATTCAAGCATTGAAATGGCTCCTTACGAAGCTTTGTATGGAAGAAAATGTCGTTCTCTAATATGTTGGGCTGAAGTAGGTGATAGACCTTTGTTGGGACCAGAACTTGTGCAAGAAACAACCGAGAAAGTGAAACTGATCCAGCAACGTCTAAAGATTGCACAGAGTCGGCAGAAGAGCTATATTGATGTTTGAAGAAGAGACAGGGAATACAAAGTTGGGGACCATGTGTTCATTAAAGTGACACCAATGAAGGGTCAAACTCGGTTTGGTGTTAAGGGCAAATTGGCGCCAAGGTATGTTGGACCTTATGAGGTCCTTGAAAAGATCAATCCAGGGTCGTATCGGGTAGCCTTACCTCCAGTGATGGAGCATATGTACAATGTGTTTCATGTATCGATGCTTCGAGAGTATTTGAGAGATCCACTCTATGTCATTGAGCCAACACACGTACTTTTGAAAGATGATTACACCTACGAGGAAAGACCTATCCAGATTGTGAACCGCAGGATCAAAAGGTTGAGAAACAAGGAAATACTGTTAGTAAAAGTTGATTGGCAAAACCACAGAGGAAACTATGCAACCTGGGAGATCGAAAAAGACATGATGAAAAGATATCTGAATTTATTCCCATTGGACCCAATGTTGTCCCAAAACGAAGGTAATTCAAGTTTGGAGGACTAAACTCTTTTAAGGGGGAAGATTGTAACAACCCCAACCTCTGATTAACGCTAATCCATGATTAATTATGCCTAATTAGAAATTTAGTTGAATCTTGAATTAAAATGCATGTGTGTGTGTTGCATTATTGTGTTTATATCTATTGGGCGTAGAAAGATCTGTTCACGATTTAGTTTCGGTTTGCGAATTGAAAGCCTTATCGACATTCGAATCAGAAATTGATTTGATTTATGTACTAGTTAGAATTTATAGAATTTTATGGTAGGTTTAATTAAAATTTGGTTCGGAATGATTAAATTTGATTAAAATAATGACATTTGTTTATTTGTGAACCATTACCACTTATTAGGCTAATTGAGCCCCACTCACCTTCTCCTTTAGTCATTCTTAATCACACTTGAGCTATGAGAGGAAGAAAACGTGGGAGAGAGTGAAAGAGGGAAGGAATTGGAATCAAGCTTGAGGATTAGGAGAAATTGCTAGGAGACCTTGGTGGTTTGCTCATGAACATCTCTAACCATAAGGAATTGAGAACTTTAGGTAAGAATGTTAGTCTCTACCCTTGTAATTTAGTTTGATTAATGCTTGAAATCAGTTATGTAGGCGAATTAACATGTGAATTGAATTAAAGGTTGAGAATTAAGAATGAATTCATGCATGCATGCATGTTTCATGGCATTTTAGAGATTTATTTCAAGAATCCCTTCATGCATGTGTTGAGTCTATTCTGATTTTGGAAACACAATGAGTTTCATGTGATTTGGTAGCATTTGATCATGTTTTGAAGAGCCTTAGCTCAAAAATGTACTTGCATGTGATGTTCATAAATTGATTTTGAATTTAAGTTGAGTTGTGCAAAATTGATATCCTTTTGGGCCATGATTTCTTGAAATGATCTTTTAAACGTGATGTTCTATGAGTTATTAAGTGTTTTCCAAAGTTTTGGGCCCAGAAAATTGAGTTTGATGCTTCAAAGGTCGAATTTGAGCTTGGTGATCAAATCTGGAATTTCCAGAAATTTGATCCACGCTCGAGCGTGGGGCTTTACGCTCGAGCGTGAACTCTGAGTACGTGCACTCCGCTCGAGCGTGAAAGTATACGCTCGAGCGTGAAATGCATGTACCCAGAAGTTTGTGAGTTTTACAGTCCGCTCGAGCGGGGAAATCTACGCTCGAGCGAGGGTCTAAGTCTCACGCTCGAGCGTTGGTCGAGCGCCCGTCGAGCGTGAAAATCATGCATCAAGTACTTTTTCATGAGTTTATAGTATGCTCGAGCAAGGAAAGACACGCTCGAGCGTGGACCGTATTTTTAGCAAATCTTGATAAATGTTTTCCAACGCATTCTTGCATCTTCATTCCATCCTAGGCATTTCTAAGCCATGTTTAAGACTCCATAATAAGGATTAAGGGTTAGAAACACGCTAAGAGCAAACGACGTAAGTTATGTACAATTCTAACGTGTGTTTCAAGTGTGTGTTCGTATGTGTGTTCATGTAGGTCACGCGCCTCAGAATAAGTGAAGGGCCGCCTTACCATCTTGTTAGGGCTACCAATCATCTGTGAGTAATAACTTTGTAAAGTTATGTGTAATGTTAAGTATTTTCTGAATATTATGATACGAAGTAATTAGTTCTCTGAAATGCCATGCTATGTTTGAAATGAATGAATGGTTGTTCAAGATTCTGAAAGTTATTCGTGGCATCCTTAGCATCATATGATATGCGTCCCTTTATGGGTCATCAGGTCCCTTCATGGGTCATTAGAAACGTCTCTGTGCACATGAGTCATCATAATGCCTTCAAGGCTGTCCCTTTATGGGCCATCGGATTTGTTAACGCTAAGAGATGTACCACGTGTGACTATATGCAAAAATCTGATTATGAAAACGATTATAAGTCAGTTTTTGATTTGGAATCTGAATATGCGTAAGACTCTGTTTCTGATAAGAATCTGATTTCTAACTCGGTGATGGACATCATTCATTAAATCCTTTACTCTGTTATTATTCACTGGGCTTTAGCTCACAGTTTATATTATGTATGCAAGTGAGCCGGCATGCGACCAGGGCCAGAGTTGATGGCCTTCATTTTTGTTTTTGTCAGCCAACCGTTGTGCTTCCCGAGGAGGTTCCGATCGAAGTCTAGTTGCATGGCTGTTTTTGTACTTATGCTAGTTTCTGATTGTTTGTAAAATCAGGTCTTGGGAACTCCACTTATGTAAATGTTTTGTAACTATTGAGGTCCTCCGACCGACACGCATGTGCATATATATATATATAAGTTTCGAAATCTTCTATCCCATGTATGTCATCACAGCTCATTGGACCCTATATATTTTGTATAATTGCTTCTGCAGCCCCTTATCTTGTGCTTATCTGTTCAAAGACCTTCGGTAATCCACGGATTACAGGCCGGTTACGATGCTAAACCTACAGGGGTGGGTTTGGGTCGTGACATTATTGTTATCCAAAAAAAACTTGATCCTTTAAGTCCCATGGAAATTCAGCTTCACGATAGTAAGAAATGGGTATGCTTATGCTATCTTTATGCAATGTGTGGTTTACTAAATACACACAAAAAAACTACCTTGGAAGAAATTAACAAAATAATTGTGTGAAGTCTTACACCAGTGGTACTCCTCATCAGCAAAGGGTTTTGCATTGCATATTTCTCTCACTGATACCACTAGCCATGTGCCTACTAGTTGATAACTTGATATTCAGTCATTTATTTTTCCCAATTGTAAACTGTCGTTCATTCATTTTCCTGTTTCTGTCTGCTTTTCTTTAATATGCTACATCTTTGTAGTCGGAAGATTTTTGCATCTCAATTGTGAAAAAAATCAAAGACGCCTTTGGTTGGCATGGGAATATAATGACAGAAAAGAGTGTTGGTGCCTGGATTGGTGAACTTCCAGCAATCTTAAGAAAGCTTGGTAAGGCTGATTCGAGCCTCAGAGAGATTCCATCTAGCTCTGCTCCATTAAAGGAAAATGATGAAGAATTGGGGACATCCACTCAGGATATCGCAAGTTATCAAGTATCTTTTTAAACATTTTCCCTTTTTTTTTTGGCAGCCAAACCTAGTTAAATAGATAGAAAACAGAGAAGAACAATGAGAGAAAATCTTTATGAAAGCAAGGTACTCCCTGATGTGTGTTTGTTTGTGTCATTCTGCTATCTGCATGCTGTGTTATGCTGACTACAAATACATGCCCTATTTATGCAGTGTATTCCTTGCCATGCATTTTGACATTTCTGTCATATTTCTACGTGTACACCCCTTGGGCACATGCATGAAAGATTGCATATAAATCTATACAATCATTTACACATCTAGTTTGGAACTATTATACGTCTGTCTAAGTGGCAATCGAAAATTGAAATGTTGGAACTTGATTCTTTTGTATTTTTGCTTAAACACACTTCTAGAATTGGAAAAGAAGAAATCTTTAATTGTTATTCTAGTCCATGCTTCTAAAGGTAATTATATGCCACTTCTTGGTAATTTTAGCTCAACAATTTGTTTTGGTCAAAGTCATCACTCCTACCGTTGAACTCTCTCTATCCATTGTTATGGTTTTCTGTCATTAAAAGACCTGCACAAGACCATCTTAGGGCTAGTTTCTCAATAATAGCAACAATTGAGATGCATAGAGGAACATGCCCCTGTTTTGTTGTGCTGATTTGCCCCTGTTTTGTTGGTGTTGTTACTTAGTGTGTATCTATCTATCAGTTGAGAACTGTTGCTTGTCCTGTGTAGGAAGAGGATGGCTACAAGTCTTGCCAGTTGATATGTTGGACTAACTAGTCAAAGTCACTTTACTTTCTTCGTAGGCTTTGCATTGCACCAACATTTTTTGCCTATAAACCATTTGGCCTCTCCCTTATGGACAGCCAACATTACAACCTTTGTTTGTGAATCTAGGAGCAATGATGGTCTCTAACCGACTATGGCTTTCTCACAATCAACTCTCTCACCTCTTATTCTTTCTTTACTTGTTTAGGTAGCATTATTATATAGATATAGATTGTTATCTATGAATAATTTTAAATCTGAATTGGCCAATGATTGGCATATTAAGGAGTGGTCTCTTTGTCTTTCTATTAAACAATCAAATGGCTAACACTGCTACAGGTATATTGGAGGTGGAAGGGGATTTTGCTGGTCCTGATATTGTTGATCTGATTTGATCAAATTTGTTGCTGTTCTCGGTTCTGTTTGGTTGTTCTGGTGTATCTGTTATATATGATGTTCTGTTTTGCTAATCAGTATCAGTGCTAGTGTTGTTTCTCTGGTGCATTTGATAATTTGGTGTCTCTGTGCTGTTACCTTAATTGTTGTTCTAGTGCATCTGCTCTGGTGTATCTTTTAATATAGCTATGTATGATACAGTTGCTATGAAAGAAATAATTATAACTTTATTATCAAGTATGGCCCTCTCTAGTTATAATTTTTGCAATTGTTGCTCCTTCTATAGATCACTTATGCATCCATAGATCACTTCCTAAATAAGACAACATGTTTCGGCCAGTACTTGCGCTTGCATATCTATTAACTCACACACACACACACACACACACACACACACTTGCACAAATATGCCAGTCAATGATTAACTGCTTTTCTTCTCTCATTTTTTAGAGCACTGAACAAGTACAAGGTGTCCTGAATCTTATTGACCTTGCTGGTAGTTAGCGCCTCTCTAAGAGTGAATCTACCAGTGACCGGCTGAAGGACACTTATGTATGTAATTTAGAGAGGGCAAAAAAGCTAGTGGACTTTGTTTTAAACTTGTCATTGATCAATACAGACTGCTACCAGATCCTCCTTTTTGCTAGTGGCTGATGGATGTTGCTTGTTCGTCTACTATTGCTGCCCTAGTGGCTGATGCTTGCTGGGCTACTGCTGTTGCAATGTTAATGTGAAGCGGTTGGTAGTAGATGTTGGTCTGCTGGATAAGTTTGTGGGTGATTTTTGTGTCGTTTTGTCTGTCTTTGCTAGTTTCATGTTTTCATTTTGTTATCTGTTGTTTCTAATGTGGGTTCACAATTTGGATGTATTTGGGTATCTTAGTGAGTTTACCCTTTTAGGTTTTATACGCTGCTTCTAAAAGCAGTATCAGTAATGTTTTTTTTCATGCACATCAACTTTAGGTGATTTCATATCAATGTTATCAGTTTGTAATAGTGGTGCCTGAGGGATGCCTCTTGTAAATCTGTAAATCTTATACAAATGTATAAATTATTTTCAATTATTTTTGTTGGTAAATGTGTGGCCAAAAGTTTATTTTTGTCCACTCATTTTGTGTTGCTAGAAGTGTATTTTTTTCCAATGCCAATTTGTCGTTGTCAAAAATAAACCTTTATCGACAAACAAATCGTCGGCAAATGGCAATATTTACCGACATAAATGTGTTACCAAAAGTTTACTTTTGCCCACTCATATTGTGTTGCTAAAAGTGTATTTTTTGCCAATGCTAATTTGTCGTTGCCAAAAGTGAAGCTTTATTGACAAACAAATCGTAGGCAAATGGCAACATCTACCAATGTAAATGTGTCGCCAAAAGTTTACTTTTGCCGACACATATTTTGTTGCTAAAAGTATATTTTTTGCCCATGCAAATTTGTGTCGCGAAAAGTGCCACATAATCATCATATTTGAATGACTTTTACCGACGCAAGGTAAATTCCCGACGATGGATGAAGGCTTTTATCGATGACTATGTTTGTCGCGAAAGGCATTACTTTTACCAACGCAATGATAATTTTGTCGGCAAAAACTTTTGCCGACTCACTTTTGCCTACGGGTTGCCAACGTAGCTTTGTGTGTTGGCAAAACTCTTTGCCGACAAATTTTCCCTTTTAGCAACATATTTTGTTGCGTTGCGAAAAATGAAATTTCTTGTAGTTGGACAAAGGTCGACCCTTGGAACTAGTGGTGTCAACCCTTTATTTCAGAATGCACCCAGAACAAATCAACAAGGGAAGGGTCAACCCTTAGAGCCCTAGTGTCGACCCTAAAAACCATCAAAGAAACTAAGAGTAAGGGGACAAAGTGGTGTCGACCCTAGAACAAATTTTTCAAGTTTCCAAAGAACTTTTCAACGTAAACAAGCGTGAACGAACAATCCTAACAAGTTTAAATCGAATTGTACTCCTCTAAAACAAAAATACAACAACTCCAAAAACTTCCAAAATGAGAATAAAGGGATTAAATGCAGTCTCTAATAGTTTAAAGGACACAAGTACTACATGAAACATCTCTCCAAGACCATTTTGGTATCTCTCCCAACTTATTTTCTAACTGTCTAGAGCGCTTAATATTTTCAAACTTAGAGAGAGTTTACTTTGAGAGAAATATATTTTGAGAGAGTATATTTTGTAAGAGAGGTTTTATTGAGTTTATTTTTTAGAGTGAACTTGTAGTAAGGATCATTTGTACTGCTCTCACTTGCTTGATGATACATTAGCTATAGGAACTTCAAGTTCATCATCAAACTTTGTAAGTTCGTCACACCTTCTCAATAGTGAACCTTCTTGGTGGATTCCAAGATTATAGGGTTCAGTGGATTCTAGAGTCATTGGCGTTGTGGTGAATCGACAACCTTCTTGTTGGATTCTAAGATTGTAGATTTTGGTGGATTCCAGAATCATTGGCGTCGTGGCGATTCGACAACCATAGTAGATATCCAGTGGAGATTGCAGAGGTATCTCTAGATTGAGTAAAGCAGTGTGCTGGTGAGTGGACTCGTGTGCCTGGATTGGCCTTTGTAAGATATCTCTTGTATTATCTCTATGGCATTGTGGATTATTTGTCTGGTCGAGAACCCGTGATTTTTTTATCACAAGTTGGTGGATTCCAATTGTATTTTTTCATGTAAAAAATATCTTGTATCGTGGATTGATTTTCTCTTACTCTCTCTTTATATTGATCATGTTGCATAATTTTTATTGGATTGGCTAAATCAATAATCATGTTAACACGAGACGTATCTAGATTTTCGAAAGGATTTTTCAATAAAACTAGATTTTACAAAAACCTCTTAGTGTACTTTATCCAAACGTAACACTCTAATGTAACATACTAAAAAACTCCTTGGTGTACTTTTCTAAACGTAACACTCCAATGTAACATACTAAAAAATTTTACTGTATTTTTCCCGAACATAACACTCTATAATCAATGTAACACACAAAAACTTCTTTGTGTATTTTTGCCAAACATAACACTCCAATGTAACACACTAAAAAACTCCCTAGTGTACTTTTTCGAAACGTAACACTCTAAACAATTTAACATACTAAAAAAAATTTTAGTATACTTTTCTCAAACGTTACATTTAAAAAAAACTCCTTCGTGTATTTTTTTTTCCAAACGTAACATTCCAATCAATGTAACACACAAAAACTTTTTGGTGTACTTTTTCCAAACGTAACAATCCAATGTAACACACTAAAAAATTCTTTAATGTAATTTCTCAAACGTAACAACAAAACATTTCAAAAAAAAATTCTTAGTGTATTTTTTTCAAACGTAACACTTCAATCAATATAACACACAAAAACTGCTTAGTATATTTTTTCCAAACATAACACTCTAATGTAACACTCTAATGTAATACCAAAAAATCCCACTAACAACAATATAGATTTCTACACTCGACAATGAACACTTTAGCCACCAATTACTCCAAAAAGAATCTTTCACACCTCACATTTTCATTCCCATCCCAAAAATGAATCAGAAAATTAGAAAAATGAATCATAAAATAACATTCACTTAAATTCAAAAGGTACCAAATCAAATAAATACAACTTTTCAAAACAAAAAGGACTAATTGATTCTTAAGAAAACTCTTAGGACTAAATGGATCAATATTCTCCCATATGGGATTTATGAATAAATTTTTCTTATATTTTATTTATTGTATTTTGTATCACCTTATGTTGATTTAATTAAGTCTCATTACTCATGCTTGAGCTAATTAAAAGAAAACTTGTGTCTCAAAAAAGATTTTTATCTTTATAAGTTGGCCAAATTAAGGGTGATTTTTTTAACACGACAACCCAACTCGAGTCATATATGAAATTAGTAATAAAGATGATTATTTTTCGATATGAATATGTACATAACATGATCCAATATTATCATCAATATTAAGCACGTATAATTAGTGTCAAATACAAAATTGACACGGTTAAGTCATTTAATAAAAATTTAATTACACATTTTAACATGAATCATACCAGGGATCATGAAAAAAAATAGCATGAAATGCATCATAAAATTTTTTCATCATTTGATTAGTGTGTTTTGTTTTATTATATGTATAATCCAAATGTAAAAAATCTTTCATAATTATATTTATGATATTTTTTTCTTAATTCCTAACGTTACTCTTTTAATATTATTTCAATTAAAAGGTATCATGACATTTTCAAATTCTGTACGTAACTTTACCTAACTTATTAAAAAGTATATAAGATAATATTTTAAGACTAATATATGTTTCATTCAGATATTGACAATTAAATTTACTAAACACCCATATGTGGTATATGAGGAACAATATTCAAAGTTGTTAGATTATTTGAGGATTTTAATGTACGAGAATTTGGAAGCATAATCAACGATTATAAATGTTTTGAAACAAAGCAAACAGACGATCTCATGGCCATTCCACGAAAATTATGCAACCAAGCCATCTTTTTCAATCAAAGACTTGAATGACAAGTACTGCTAAGTCTTTACAAGAACTTGGAGGGAAGGCCCCATGGCTTGTAAATTCACTATTATAAATCTAACCGTCGAGAAAATTGTTGGAAATGGTAGAAAAATTTTGGATAAAATCAGAATTTTTTCTCAAGTTTGGTCTATTTTTTAGGTGGGTCCCGAGCATCGATTTACTTGGGTCAAAGTGGTAACGCGTTCTATGCCGCGTTGTGATTCACGTGGTATATTTGGTTGCTCAAAACCATTACCGAGTGAATGGGAAATTGAAGCCAAAGTGTGCTCCATGGAAATGGAGTTATGGTGGAAATTCTTTAAAGTTGTAAATTGGCTTGTCCCACATTGATTTGGTGGGAAGTTTTGAAAGGGTTTATAAGGCTTAGGGTGAGATACTTGGGGTGTGCCCCAACGGGTACCCAAGTGTTTTAGAGGGAGAGGTAATGGGCTAGACCCATTGGACCCAAAAATCACCACACGCGCGGTCGGGCGGGTTGGGCTTGGGCGCAGGTGTGTGGTTGGGCTTCTAATCTTTTTGGGCCAAAAACATTTGAATTTAATTTTATTTTTTTTTGGGCCAAAAACATTTGAATTTAATTTTATTTTTTATTAAAATAAAATTCAGAATTCAAATTAAACTGGTTTGGATTTATTGTTCATCCAAACAGGGCCCTTCCCATTTTCAAACAGAATTAAACTGTTTTGGATTTATTGCTCATCCAAACAGAGCCCTTCCCGTTTTTTATCTGTTTGATTTATTAACCCAAAAGATTCAAATCTGTTTAAATTTGAATCTAATAGGTTTCATACCTGTTCAATTCAAAACCAAGAGTCACCTTTGCATCTATAAATAGACTAGCTTCCCATTTGGATTTCATTCAAATTTTTCATACTCCATCCTCTGCAAATTATATTCTTCATCTTGCTGCATTTTATTTCCGAAAGAAAGAGCGTAAACACTTAGTGTGTTCGTAAGGCAAACAATTTGTAGTGCTGCTATTGTTTGTGGTAAGATTATTTCATCCTGGGAGATAGACGTCCAAATTCTGAAAGCACCGTGGAGAGGACGAATCTGTCTTAAGGACACAGTGTTAAACACTGGACTTGATCAGATAAGTTATTCAAATAAATTAACCAAGTAAGTTGTTTAATTTTATTCTGTTTTTATTTGTTTATTTAATCAGATTTTATTTTTGTTTTTGTAACAAAATAAAATCTGTGGTTTTATTTATTTATTTTTATTTCGAGTTTGATTTTTGTAATCAAACAAATTCTCTCATTTTCTCTATTTCTTTTATTCTTGTTGTTGTTTTGTACACAACAGAATTTTATCTTTTTAAATACAGTGAAGATTGTCCAACAAAAATAAAGAGCGGACTTGACTCTGAAGCCAATCAACACATTTGGCCTAATATTTTACCCATAAATTATTATTTTGGGGGGAAGTTATAAAAAAAAATTTCAGGATTTGAACCTTATAACAAAATAAATTCTGAATTTTCAATTTTATCAATTTAAACCTTAATCTTTTAATTTATTTTCAATTTAAACCATTTACTTATTTTTGTTAAATTAAATTGACATAAACATATATTTTAGTCATTATATTCAATGTAAATGTATGAAAAATGTCTAAAGTATCATTTTTTTCATTGACTTGAATGATTAAAATATCATTTTCTGCTATTTTTTTTTAATGAAAGTAAGTAATTAGTTTAGCTTGAAGATAAATCAAAAGATTAGGGTTAAAATGGACTCCATATGATAAGATTTAACGCTTGATTTAGTTTGGTGATTAGGGTTAAAATTCACAAAATTAAAAATTCAAGATTTATTTTGTTACAAGTCTCAAATCTTAGATTTTTTTTTTTTTTTTGTTGAAGTTTTTTCTTATTTTTTGGATGGTTATATACATTAATACTAAAATTAACTCAAAAAAATATATTTATAGATCTACCCTGTTTGGAACAGTACATAAATAATGTCATATGGGCCTTCCAAAGCTAAAAAAAACAAATTTTTTGACTGTTTTTAGAAAAACATGTAAAAAAAACGGAGTGGTGATACAACCCAAATAAGTTAATAAATTAATAAGTTGACTTTTCTCTTATTTATCAAAATAAACCTAAATAGTTTCTTTTTGTGGTACTTACTTGTAAGTCCTAATAAGTGAACTTATTGTCTAATAGGTCCTACAAGAAAAATTTGTCAAAAAAAAAATGTCATTAATTGTAAGTTTTAGTAACAATTTATAAAAATCATTATAAAAAAAGTCACTAATTGTCAATTTTTAGCGACATATATAAAAAATTGTCACAAAAAATTATTTTTAGTGACAATTTTAGCAAGACTTATTTTCAATAGGATTTGATAGGAATTAAGTCAAACTATTAGGACCTATTCGTAGTTTACCCTTACTTTTTTGCATTGACTTGGCCTATTATGAGAACTAGGCTAAAAGTTAGCTTTTAATTATTGATTTTTTTATATCATATCACCTTTCTACTTTATTACATATTTTAAAAAAAAAACAAACAAAATTTAAAAACCAACTTTTAATTTAATTCCGAAAATAAGCCTTAGGCCTCGTTTGGGAACATGCTAATTTAGTAACTTTTTGGCTAATTGGCTAAAAAGGTACGTAAAAAAAACTTGTATGTTTGAGATGACTTTTTGACTAATTACGAAAAACTGTGTAAAAAGTAGAGAGAAGCCGTAATTGTTGACTTTTTGGTATGACTAATTGGTTAATTGGCTAATTTAATAATTTTTTGACTAATTGACTAATTTAATAGCATCCCAAACGAGGCCTTAGACTCGTTTGACAAGATTGCTAAGGAAGATTTCCAATTTCATTAAGAAATAATTACATTTACATTATTAAAGCCCCTCGGGTATGGATCATCTGTTACGCTTTTTTGTTGTATCCTTTCTCTCACATATATACATCTCATATATTGTCACTTCACCAAATCAAAAGTTGAAAAAAATAAGATTGTGGTTTGAGATTTTGTGGTGATGACTTGTTATCCCCCATTATGGGGATTATTGGTCTTGGGCTTGGTGAGTTGGTTGTTAGGAAAAAAAAATTTATAATAATTTTAATGTAAAATTAAAATAAATCCCAACCATTAACTAGGTGACCGCTAGTGTAGCGTCAAAGACCAGCAAGCCAAGCTACGAAAATTATGCAACCAAGCCATCTTTGTCAATCAAAGACTCGAATGACAAGTACTGCTAAGTCTTTACAAGAAACTTGGAGGGAAGGCCCGATGGCTTGTAACTCACTATTATAAGTCTAACCATCGAGAAAATAAAGAGCGGATTTGACTCTGAAGTCGATCAACACATTTGGCCTAATATTTTACCCATAAATTATTATTTTTGAGGGAAATTATAAAACACAATTTCAGGATTTGAGCTTTATAACAAAATAAATTTTTAATTTTATTAATTTAAACTTTAATCTTTTAATTTATTTTTAATTTAAACCATTTGCTATTTTTGTTAAATTAAATTGACAGAAACATATATTTTATTCATTATATTCAATGTATATGCATGAAAAATGTCTAAAGTATCATTTTTCATTGAATTGAATGATTAAAATATCATTTTCTGCCATTTTTTTTTAATGAAATTAGGCAATTGGTTTAGATTGAAGATAAATCAAAAGATTAGGGTTAAAATTGACCCTATTTGATGGGTGTGTGGGTAATTTTCTGACCACACTGCCCGCCTAGTAATCAGCTGGAGAGCACCGGCAGAATAAATGGCTTCAACAAACCTGTAACAGAAAGAAAAGGCTCCGGCGGTGGCTCTTCCACCCGGGGGCACTCCGACGATCAAGTCAATATATCTCTCAAAGATAATCAAGTGCTAAACTCACAAGCTTGAGTATAAAACTGCATACCTTAGACCCACGGGGGTGCCTCTCTTTTATAGTTTACTCAATCCAAGTCCTACTAAAAGCCTGACTTCTATGGACTCCAATTCAATACTGACTTTGGACTCTTCAAAAGATAAAGATAAACTCCCTAAGAGTTTTATCCTTATCTTTAGCAAAGTCTTCTCTTTACTCTAGGACTCTTGTCCCTTATCCGCCTATCTTGGATTCCGATATCTTCGGAGATAACCTCGGCCTCGCCAAGATAACCTCGGCACAACGACCAAGACACGTGGCACCTCGGCTGACACGTCGGCGTCACCTTGCCACGTGTTGGTACTTAAAAAATATATCCCCACAACTGCCCCCTAGGTTCTATTACCTCGGTATCCTGAGGTGATGGAACCTATATTGATATTTCTTTCTGCATATTTGGCTAAAAAACTGTTTAGCCGAGATCATTCACTTCAGGCCGACGTGTTCTCTTCGGAGAACAAGAACTCAAACAAATTCCCCCACGCGCATGAGCTGTCATGCATCTCTTTTCTTACGTGTTCTATCTTTATTTGCCCGTGTCTGTGACGCGCTTGTAAGCCGTCTTTCATCCGTCTGCGCCATCTGACGCACGCGTTCCTCTAGGCGCAATAAATGCCGTGTTTTGCCGCCGCTTCAGGTTTTTGATAAAACTTTACTTTCCTTCCTTACTTCTTTACTTTTGCACTTGATTTTCTGGCTTTCTTTCTCTCTTAAACTTTCTCAAATCTGCCATTACTCCTGCTTCAAGCTTTGTAACCGCCTTCATTCTTCCATTTCAGCGAGGGTTTCGCCGTTCCGTCGTATCTGTAACCGTTGCCTTATCTTGGCGACTTTCATTCCGGCTTCATTTGTTCTGGTAAACCTCTATTCCTCTTACTCCCAATTTCTTCTATGTGCTTTCATTTACTTACTGTTATTATTGCTCTGTTCAAACCTTTGATTTGCTGAACTATTCATCTGGATGCGCATATTCCATGATTTCACTCATATTTTGAACACTTGCACTGTTTCAACACTTTTCTTGCCACTGTTCTTGACCTTTTACTTCTGTATTTCTTTCGCTTCTGAGAACCATACCTCTGTTCTTTGACTCTGAAACGTCGTTCTTTGTTTCTTGTTTTCCAGATTTCTGCCTTTAATTTTTGCCATCATAGATTTAGGTTTGGGTTTTGTCTATAGAACCTTCAATTTTTAGGAAAAACTGAAACAATCCTTACCAGTATATACCTAGGGTTTTGCCGAGGTCCCGATAACCCCTTAAGAGCACCTTCTTTCTGAAACCTAGCCTTCTGTCTTTAGGCCGACGTTATGGGTATGTGGAGACATAGGGTTAATACCCCGACCAAACTTGAGTACTTTAGGCAGGAGTTCTCCGTCCCTGCCGATGTCCACCTGAAACTGGCTGGGGATGATGACTTCATCATGCCTACCGAAAACACCATGCCTCTCCCTATTGTAGCCTTTACTAAGTGTGGACTTCGGCTTCCACTTAACATTCTTTTTCGCAAGATTCTGCATTATTATAAGTTAAACCCTATGCAACTTGCCATAAACTCTTATCGAGTGATTTTTGGTATCATCGCCTTAGCCAGACAAGAAAACGTTAGAATCACCCTAGCCGACATACAGTATTGTTACATCATGTGCCCCCTTAACCTGAAGGAAAAAGGTTACGTCTACTACCTTAAGCCGAGGTCCACTGAATTCAAAATTGTAGCCGACCTCCCAGACTCCAACAAGGGGGCTGGAGATGACTACTTCATTGTCTCTGGAAATTGGGAATTTGCCTCAGACGAAGATGTCCATCTATACCCTCTTCCTCGAACGGTTAAAGAGGGCAAGGGTAAGAGCCCAATGTTATTTACTTAGTTGTTCCTTTTCAAGTCTTCAATATTTTATCTGTTTCTAATGTCTGTTTCTTCTTGCAGACGTTCGTAAGCCAGCGAAATCTTACGTTCTTAGCAAGGATCTGAAAAAGCTCCTGGACTTGCCTGTCCACAAAAGGAAATCACCTCTCCTTCTGAACTTTATTCCTACGTACAAATCCACTCTGCCTGCCGTCCCGAAGAAGAAGAAGAAGAGTCTTTCTCCACTTTCTGCCATAACTCTTCCCACTGCTTCCACATCACGAGTAGACCAAGGATCCACCTCTGACCGAGCAGATCTACCATCTACTTCAGCGCCATACTTAATCCCAATACCAGAAAGAAGACGTCAGCGTCGACTTGTAAAGACTGCTGAGATGGGTTGCCCGAAGCCTGTTGCCCAAGATCTCCTTGCCGACCTCCCAGTTGATGCTGATGCCAATCCAACCCAATCTATGCCCCACCAAAGCCAAAAAGAACCAAAAAGGCTCAGCCAAAGGTCAAAGCCACTGTAGTTGAGAATGAAGATGCTCTGCCAATTTCACAATTGGCTGGGAGTGAGAAGACTGTTTCTACAAAAAGGTCGGCTGAAACACAGCCAGCAGAATCTTCAAAGTCAAAGAAAGTGAGGTCGTCTTCTGCAACGGCTTCGGGGTCTAAAAAACCCGACGTCCCCTGGGCCACAAAGATTACCTTGGAGGATAGGCCAATCATGTTTAGTGAAAGCGCCGATGGCATTAATGTCGACGTCGCCCTTAGCACCGCTCTTCTCCTTCCAGGGGACTTGGAGCGAAATGCTGAGTATAGTGAGTATGAGAACTACGCTTTAATGCTCCAGCACTCCGTTCAAGTAAGTGCTCCTGCTTTGAACTTTTGACTTTCTTTCTGTTTTATACTTAAAATATTTACCAACACTTCTATTTTCTTTCAGGCCATCCAGCATGCCCACTCGTTTTCAATGCAGTCTTTTAAGAATTGGGAAAGAATGACCGAGATGAAGAAGGAGTTTTCTGCCTTGCAGAAGACCAACAAAGGTCTTCAACTAAAAATGAAGAAGCTAGAAGACCAGGCCGAGGCTGCAACTAAGGCCCAACAGATAGCCGAGGAAAAAGCTGAATCAGCCAAGGCCATAAGGAAGGTTGCCGAAGCAGAGAAGATAGAGGCCGAAGACAGAAAGGCCCAAGCGGAAAAGGAACTGTAGGAGGCCCTCGCCACCAAGGATGTTGAAATCAAGGAGGCTGATGAAAAGGCATACGCCCAGGGTATGGCTGACGTTACTGAAGAATACAAACTTCAGGTCAGGCAGGCATGCAACAGGGACTTCTCCCTTGGTTGGATGTTCCTGATAAAGAAACTTGATCTTCCTGCTGACTCACCGTTCCGCAATGCCGATGCTATCCCTCTTCCCTTCCCACCACCTCCACCTCCAAGTCAACCTGAGGATGCTTCTAAATCTGAGGATGAAGATGGAGGTGAGGACGAGGATGAGGCTGAAATTTTGGTAAGGAAACCCAGGGAGGCTGTTGGGGCTAAGTCTCCTTCTCTGAATGAGCAGGTCTTGGACCTGACTCAAGATGAAGATGGTGATGCAGTTGCCAAGGAAGTTAGCAGGGTTCGTCCGATGTTCCTCAGGTCAACAAGAGTATTGACGAAACTCTTGCCGAGATTGATGCCGAAATTGC
The DNA here is from genome assembly GCF_055761805.1 of Camellia sinensis. Taxonomy (NCBI): domain Eukaryota; kingdom Viridiplantae; phylum Streptophyta; class Magnoliopsida; order Ericales; family Theaceae; genus Camellia; species Camellia sinensis. Next base: position 23,085,775 of record NC_138964.1, on the reverse strand, counting down.
TGTAGATAAGGAAGCCGAGGTATCTCTTCAGGAGACCTCTGAAGTTCAGATCCAGCCAGATGCTGATGTTGAGAAGTCTTAACTTTCATGTTTTTTCTTTTGCACCCTTGTACTTTGTTTTGTTTTCTGGACAATGTAAGCTTCCTCTCATGACCGATGTGCCTTTCTTTGTTACTTTGAAACAATTTACTTCTAGTAGGCCGTAGTGCCTTCTTTGTATACAACTGCAACTGTTTTTCTATGGATGCTTCAATCTTTTAATTTCTCTTGATTTGCTTCTGCATGGTTCTATACTTAGAATATTTTGTATGCCTTTCATATCTTGCCACCTTTGTGAAATCTTCTCGGGGTCACATATCTTGGGTTTAATAACTACAAGTTTTACTTCGGCAAGATACTGACCTGCAAACTTTTCATAAGTTTCAACAAGTGTAAAACATATATTCAATGTCAACTTTGCAAACTTTTTCTTGAGTTTCAACAAGTATTTAAACAGTGGTCTCGGTCTAACCTACTTGTGAATTGCTACAAATTTCAACAAGTGTTAACATATACTGTAAATTTTTCTCAAGTTATAACAATGATCTACTTGTAAATTGCTACAAATTTCAACAAGTGTTAACATATACTGTAAATTTTTCTCAAGTTATAACAATGATCTACTTGTAAATTGCTACAAATTTCAACAAGTGTTTAAACAATATACTTAGTTTTTACCTCAGCCTGTAAATTGCTGCAAATTTCAACAGATGATCACATGTCGGCTTAACATTATCTTGTGAATTGCTACAAATTTCAACAAGTGTTAAGCATCTTCTTTGGTTGGACCAACCTGTAGATTGCTACTCGGTTTCACTTCGACTTGTAAATTGCTACAAATTTCAACAAGTGAAGAGAAACAGTAAACTCGGCTTAACTTTAACTTGTAAATTGCTACAAATTTCAACAAGTGAAGATAAGGAATCAGCTTAATTCCAACTTGTAAATTGCTACAAATTTCAACAAGTGAATTAAGGAATAATCTCGGCTTAACTTCTACTTGTAAATTGCTACAAATTTCAACAAGTGAAGATAAGGAATCAGCTTAATTCCACCTTGTAAATTGCTACAAATTTCAATAAGTGAATTAAGGAATAATCTCGGCTTAACTTTTACTTGTAAATTGCTACAAATTTCAACAAGTGAATTAAGGAATAATCTCAGCTTAACTTCGACTTGTAAATTGCTACAAATTTCAACAAGTGAAGATAAGGAATCAGCTTAATTCCAACTTGTAAATTGCTACAAATTTCAACAAGTGAATTAAGTGTGTCTTCTCTCTGCCCCCAATGTGAACCTGAGTTCTACTTGGGTTCTCATTATTCATGTCTCAAAAACACCAATATGTAACTTTATCAATCGTATGTGTTTTAAAGAAAAAGGAAAAAGATTTTATTGATGACATCGGCCAAAAAAATTCTGCACATCTAATGATAGAAGAATTTCAAATTACAAGTGTTCCAAGGTCTTGGCAGTGCTTTGCCCTCGTTATCTTCAAGCCGATAAGCTCCATTGCCTAATACCGAAGTAATTCTGTAGGGTCCTTCCCAGTTTGGGCCAAGCTTGCCCTCTCTGGGATCTTTCTTGTTGCCGACGACTTTTCTCCGGACTAGGTCGCCAACTTGAAAATCTCTTGGATTGACCTTCTTGTTGTAAGCTCTAGCAAGCTGTTGCTGGTATACTGTGAGCTGAATTGCACCTTTCTCTTTTCGTTCTTCCAAAAGATCCAGATCTCGGGCTAAGATTATATCATTGGTGCCATTCTCTACTCCCTAGGTTCTGATCCCTGGGATGCCGATCTCCAATGGGATGACTACTTCTGTGCCATAAGCCATGGCAAAGGGGGATTCCCCTGTTGATCTTCTCGGCGTAGTCTGATACGCCCAAAGTACGTTGGGCAACTCGTCTACCCACTTTCCTTTTGCTGCCTGCAGTCTCTTCTTTATTCCATTCAAAATTACTTTGTTAGATGCTTCTGCTTGCCCATTGTTTTGGGAAAAACTTGGTGTTGAAAAGTAATTCTTTGAATTTCGCATAAAAGTTCTTGATGAGTTTGCTGTCAAACTGTGTTCCGTTGTCGGCAACTATTGCTCTTGGAATCCCAAATCTGGTTATGATGTTTCTCCATATAAAGTTCTTGACGTCCACATCTCGAATTTTGGCAAGAGGTTCTGCCTCTATCCACTTCGTAAAGTAATCTGTTGCTACCAGCAAGTATTTTCTCTGCCCAGTTGCCTGGGGAAGTTGCCCAACAAGGTCCATGCCCCATTGGGCAAACGGCCAAGGGCTGGATACTGGGTTCAGGTTAGCAGCTGGCTGATGTATCAAAGGTGCAAACTTTGGCATTGTTCACACTTCTTCACGTAGGCTTCAGCATTTTTTTGCATGTAGGGCCACCAATACCCCTGGGTAATGACCCTGTGGGCTAATGATCTGCCCCCAGCGTGGCTTTCACAAATTCCTTCATGAATTTCATATAGGAAATCTTCAACCTGCAAAGGGTGTACGCACCTTAAAAGGGGTCCAGTGAAGGACCTTCTGTAGAGGTGTCCATCTGCTGTTAAATAGAATCTTGCCAATTTCAATCTGACTTTGTGTGCCTCCTTATGATCTTCTGGTAGCTTTCCTTCTTTCAGGAATGCAAGAATTGCATCTATCCAGCTTGGCCCCATGTCCACACACATTGCTTCCTGTTCTGTGCTCTCTGGTTCTATGCTCGGGCCCGACATATAGTCGATCATAATTGTCCTTGTTTTTCCAGTCTGCATTGAACTTGCCAGGTTAGCCAACGCGTCAGCGTGGGTGTTGTCATCTCGGCTAACTTGGAGTAGTCGGTAGTTTTGAAATAGGGCTGCCAATCTGATGACCTCTTTTGCATATGCTGACATCCTTTCGTCCCTGGCTGCAAATTCACCTGTGAACTGGTTAACAATAAGTTGTGAATCACAAAAAAACTATTACCTTATCTGCTTCTGCTGCTGTTGCCAGTTTTAGCCCTGCAATTAATGCTTCGTATTCCGCTTCATTGTTTGAGGCCTTAAACCCCAAACGGATGGACTGTTCTATTATTTCTCCATCTGGAGATATCAGTAGTACTCCTGCCCCCGCTCCTTGTCGGTTCGAACTTCCATCGACAAACAGTCTGAATGAGTTGCCGATGTAGATGTTGCAGGGTCTGAGTTTTTCCTTCCTTCGCTCTTTTGCCTTTGGCTGGGATTCTCCATGCTTGTTGGGACAATGCTCATCCTGGCTCAACGGAGCCCGATGTTCGATGGTTTCGGGTGTGAATTCTGCCATGAAGTCAGCCAAAACTTGGCCTTTAATTGCTGTTCTCGGCCTGAACTCCAGGTCATACTGGCCCAAGGCTACTGCCCATCTTGCTATCCTTCCTGTTAAGTCTCCTTGCTGCAACAAAGACTTCAGTGGGTGCTCCGTTAAGACCACAATTTTATGTGCCTGAAAGTAATGGTTCAACTTCTTTGAAGCCATTACTAAGGCTAGCATTAATTTCTCCAGTGGTAGATACCTTGTTTCTGCGCTGGCCAAGATTTTGCTTACATAGTAAACAGCCTTTTGCTTCCATTTTTCTTCTCGGATTAGTACTGCACTGACTGTGTGTTCTGAAACTGCCAAATACAAATATAGTTCTTCCGCTGGTTATGGATTGGAAAGAACCGGAGTTGTGGTCAAGTACTTCTTCAGGTCGGTCAAAGCGGCTTCGCATTCTTCTGTCCACAGAAAGTCTGTGGCTTTTTTCACCAAGTTGAAGAAGGGTCTGCACTTATTTGAACTTCTGCTGATGAATCTGTTTAGGGCTGCGGCCCTTCCAGTAAGCATCTGAACCTATTTTGCCAACGTCGGGCTCTGCCGCTCTAGGATGGCCTTGATTTGGTCTGGGCTGGCCTCAATGCCCTTTCTCGTTACCAGATACCCTAAAAACTTACCTGATCCAACTCCAAACGCGCACTTTGATGCGTTGAGTCGGAGCCGGTATATTTTGAGTATATCAAAGACCTCTTTTAGGTCGGCAAGATGACCTTTAGATTCCTTGGTCTTCACGACCATGTCATCGATGTAGACTTCTACCGTTTTGCCAATCAGGTGCTTGAACATCTTTGTTACTAACCTTTGGTAAGTTGCTCTTGCGTTTTTCAGCCCAAAAGGCATTACCTTGTAATAGTACAGGCCTTTAGGGGTGATGAACGCGGTTTTCTCCTCGTCTGGAGGGTACATGGCAATCTGGTGGTACCCCCTGTATGCATCAAGAAAACTCATTCTTTCATGCCCTGAAGTAGCATCTACGAGCTGGTCAATCTTGGGCAGAGGAAAGCTGTCTTTGGGGCAGGCTTTGTTGAGGCTGGTAAAGTCTACACAAACCCTCCATTTGCCGTTCTTCTTCTTTACCACTACTGTGTTGGACAACCATGTTGGGTAGTGAACTTCTCGGATGGCCCTGGCCTCCAGAAGTCTATCTATTTCTTCTTCTACTGCTTCGACGTGCATTAACGTCGGTCTTCTGGCTCGTTGAATCACAGGTTTTGCCGACCTGTCGACATTCAGTCTGTGGCAAGTGACCTCGGGGTCAATGCCAGGCATCTCATAAGGTGTCCAGGCGAACACCTCAATGTTGGCTCTTAGAAAATCTTCCAGTTATCTTTTCTCTTCTTCGGCTAAGCCTGAGCCGAGAAGAAATAAGCGCTCTTCGTCGTCCTCCTGGACAAGGATTTTCTTTAGTGTCTCTTCACTCTTTTCGGTTGGCTCCTTGCCGACATCATCTAGGACCTCCATGTCCTCGTCTTCAATCTCTGCCTCTTTTGGCTCTCGAATGCTGCAAGTAGACTTCATTGCTACCATGGAGCAATTTTTTGCCTGCAGTTGATCTCCTCTGACTTCTTCAATCCCATGCTCTGTTGGGAACCGTAGTAGTTGATGCAGTGTTGAGGGAACTGCCCCCATTGCATGCAACCATGGTCTTCCCAAGATGATGTTATATGGCGAGGGTGTGTCAATCACCATAAATTCTGTCTTGATCTTCTTAGTATCAGCTTGTACTTCCACGCTTGCTGCGCCCAGTGGCCATGTCGACGTTCCATTGAAGTCGACCATAGGGTTGCTGGATTGTTCCAGGTCGTCAGGATGAAGGCCCAGCTCCTTGTAACATCTGACGTACATGATGTCATAAGAGCTGCCTTGATCTATTAAGATGCGTTTTACTTGGCACTCCCCAACCTGGAGGGATACTACCAAGGCATCATTATGCCGATGCTGGACTATCTCTAGGTCGGCTTCAGTGAAAGTTATCATCGGTCCTTGGCATTCTTCAGGCCGAAGTCTTTTGTATCCGACCTAGTTCACGTGCTGTAGGTGTTTTACTCTTTGGGTTTCTCCTCGAATGTTGTTTTCGTTCACCTTTGAGTGGATGACATTAACCACCCGTGGTCCTCCTGCCTGTGGTTGTGCTGGGGGAGGCAGAGCTGCAAGTGCTTGAGGCAATCTTGCCTGTTCTTCTCTTGTCCTGGCTTCATCAATAAGGTCCCTCAGATGGCCTTACCTTACTAGGTCTTCTAAGTGTGCTTTTAAGGCTCTGCAATCCTGAGTTGGGTGTCTTTCTTCATTGTGGTAAGCACAGCGCCTACCAACGTTTCTTCCCATAAATTCCCCTGGTGCTCTTGCCGGTGCCCTGAAATAGGGTTGATTTCGTATTTGATCTAGGACTTTATGGATAGGGATTCGGAACACCGTCATCACTACCTGTCTACCCTTCAATTCTATTTCTTGTTTGGTCGGCCCGTTGGTACCTCGGCCTTGCTTCGGCGAGCCGTTTCCCTTCTCCTGCTTCATCTCTTTGTTTCCCGACGTATCTTTCTCGGCTCTGGCGTACTTCTTGATTCTCGCCATGAGTTCCTTCATGCTTTTTGGCAATGTTTTCGCCAAAGACTTCTGTAGTGGGCAGTCATCTTTCAGGCCGTTCTTGAAAGACACGACCACCACTTCTTGGTTGCATTCGGGTATTCAATTGAACACCTCGTAGTACCTCTTCGCGTAGGCCCTAAGGCTTTCTTCCTTGGTGATTCTTAAAGCCATCAGGGCGTCGACCCTCAAGGGCTGTAGTTTGTTCGTTACAAACCTGGCCACAAACATATCGGCCAGGCCTTCCCATGTCTTTACGCTTCCCTTCGGTAGTTTATGGAACCAATCGGATGCAATTTCCCCAAAGGATGAGGGAAATACTTTGCAGAGCAACGGCTCGTTCCCACTGTATAATGCCATTGAGTTCAGGTATAGTCCAATATGAAAGTTGGGATCTGAGTTACCATCATAAATTTAGAACCTCAGCATACTGAATCTCTTTGGTGCTTCAAATTTGTCCAGTTCCACCGAGAACGGTGTTCTCGGCTTAACTGGGGAAGTCACCTCGGCTTCAACATTCTGCTGCCTTCTTTTGAGGTAATCCCTCAAGTTTTCCTTACTCCTACCTAGAGCTCGGCTGTCTCTGGACTTCAATCTTTTTGGCACACTACTTTCGGCCTCGTGGTGGGCCCGTTTCGATCTTTCTCCATGGGTTGTGTCAAAGCAAAGTGCTTGCCCTTGAACATGCCGATGTTCTTTGGGTCTTGGATCCTTCATGCGATGTGTCTTTCGGGACTCTTCTTGCCTCGGTTCCCCTCGTCCGACTTCCCTGGAAGGTCGGTGAGAGTGCCTTCCACTCCTGGTGTACTGAGGGGCTTCGGGGATTTCTTTCATTCTTCCCTTCTGGGTATTAATTGCTGGCATCGGCGTATCTTGTAGCGAGTATGGTGGCTGCATAACATTGTTTTGCATCATGAAGTTGACCACTGACTGTAGGTCTGCCAACTTGTTTGCCAAGTCTTTTACTTCCTCATCTCTCCGTAGGCACCTATCCCTCCATACCTGAAGGTTATCTTTATTATAATACTTGCTTTGGTCTGTTCGCTTCGAAGTACCGCTCTCCTGGCCGACGTCTTTCTCTCCGTGGCCCTGGTCATGATTTTTTGTACTGTGGTTGTCTCCTTCAACGTCAAGATTAATTGGTCTACCACTCCTAGCAGGAGTGTCGCCCCTAATGTTTTCCCTCTGTCCGTCACTAGCCATCTATTCTTCTAAGATTCCCACAGACGGCGCGAAATTGTGTGGGTAATTTTCTGACCACACTGCCCGCCTAGTAATCAGCTGGAGAGCACCGACAGAATAGATGGCTTCAATAAACCGGTAACAGAAAGAAAAGGCTCCGGCGGTGGCTCTTCCACACGAGGGCACTCCGACGATCAAGCCAGTATATCTCTCAAATATAATCAAGTGTTAAACTCACAAGCTTGAGTATAAAACTGTGTACCTTAGACCCACGGGGGTGCCTCTCTTTTATAGTTTACTCAATCCAAGTCCTACTAGAAGCCTGACTTCTATGGACTCCAATTCAATACTGACTTTGGACTCTTCAAGAGATAAAGATAAACTCCCTAAGAGTTTTATCCTTATCTTTAGCAAAGTCTTCTCTTTACTCTAGGACTCTTGTCCCTTATCCGCCTATCTCGGATTCCGATATCTTCGGAGATAACCTCGGCCTCGCCAAGATAACCTCGGCACAACGACTAAGACACGTGGCACCTCGGCTGACACGTCGGCGTCACCTTGCCACGTGTTGGTACTTAGAAAATATATCCTCACAATGGGACTTAAGACTTGATTAGGTTTAGCGATTAGGGTTAAAATTCACAAAATTAAAAATTCAAAGTTTATTTTATTACAAGACTCAAATCTTAAATTTTTTTTTTGTTGTTTTTTTTTTTTGATGGTTACGTATAGATTAATACTAAAATTAACTCAAAAAAATATATTCATAGATCTTCCCTGTTTGGAACCGTACATAAACAATGTCATATGGGTCTTCCAAAACTAAAAAAACAATTTTTTTTTTTTTACTTTTTTTTATTGTTTTTAGAAAAACATGTAAAAAAATAGAGTAGTGATACAACCCAAATAAGTTAATGAATTAATAAGTTGATTTTTTTCTTATTTACCAAAATAGACTTAAATGGTTACTTTTTTTCATTGACTTGGCCTATTATGAGAACTCGGCTAAAAGTCGGCTTTTTAACATTTTGACTTTTTTAAATCATATTACCTCTATATTTTTTTACACATTTTTTTAAAAAAAAAAAACAAAAAAAATTAAAAACCAACTTTTAATTTAATTCCGAAAATAAGCCTTAGGCCAAGTTTGGAAAGCTCTAAATAATCCATCTTTTTATCTTTTTATTTTTTTTTCATCACATCACCTCTCTATTTTTTATATATTTTTTCAAAAAAAATAAAAAATATACTTATTTAAGTTATTCCAAATAACCCCTTAGACTCACTTGATAAGATTGCCAAGGAAGATTTCCAAATTCATTAAGAAACAATTGCATTTACATTTTTTAAAGCCACTCGGGTATGGATCATCTGTTGCGCTTTTTGTTTTATCCTTTCTCTCACATATATACATCTCATATATTGTCACTTCACCAAATCAAAAGTTGAAAAAACAAGATCTTGTGGTGTGAAATTTTAGATTCCATTATCATGGAGAAGAGTTTGATACTTTTGTGGTGATGACTTACTTATCCTCCATTGTGAGGGTTATTGGTCTTGGACTTGGCGTTGGACTTGATGAGTTGGTTGCTAGAAAAAATAATTTTATGGTAATTTTAATGTAAAATTAAAGTAACTCTCAACCATTAATTAAGGGTAACCACAAAGTAACTCCCAACCATTAATTAAGGGTAACCGCTAGTGTAGCGTCAAAGACCAGCAAGCCAAGGCCTGAAAATTATGCAACCAAACCATCTTTTTCAATCAAAGACTTGAATGTCAAGTACTGCCAAGTCTTTGCAAGAAACTTGAAGGGAAGGCCCCATGGCTTGTAATTCATTATAACATAATTTTTTTTTGTGTTTTTAATATAAACATATTTATTATATTTATTAATTTTAAATTCATTTGATATTATTTTTTTATCAAATTTCTCATGATATTACTTTGGCGCTTGTTTTAAACTATATAATTATTTAATTAATTTATACACTTTATTTTATTTCCTTAGAACAAAAAATCCTTCTGATTGTTCTATATAAATTTTTTCATTAACTCACCATTTAAGAAAGTTATTTTCACATCCATTTGGTAAATTTCTAAATTATACAAAGATGTAATAGCAATTAACATTCTAATGTATATTATTCTAGTAACTGGTGAGTACGTGTCAAAATAATCAAGACCTTCTTTTTGCCTATATCCTTTGACCACAAGTCTTGCCTTGTATTTGTCAATTGATGCTTTCCTTTTCCTCTTAAAAATCCATTTGTATCCAAGAGGTTTACAACTTGGTGGCAAATTCACCAATTCTCATGTGCAATTTTGCAAGATAGATTCAACTTCGCTATTCATGGCTTCTTTCCATAAAAGAGCCTAAGAATTGGACATAACTTTTTTAAAAGTTAAAGGCACTTTTTTAACAAAAATATTAGAAAATTTGGACCAAAAGATTTTGAGATTCTAGCACAAGTTCTGAGATAATCCAGAACTCATTAACATGACATTCATTATTTCTTTTAAAGTCATATTTTTCTTTTCAGCAATTTCATTTGTTCAGGTGAGTAAGGAGCGGTAGTTTGATGAATTATTCCATATTCTTTACAAAACTCACCAAAAGGTGATTCATATTCACCATCTCTATCACTTCTTAGAATATTAATTTTCTTGCAAAGTTGATTTTCAACTTCATTCTTATATTGAATGAAAGTTTCCAAAACTTCATCATTGGTTCGAATTAAATAAACATAATTACATCTAATATAGTCATCTATGAAAGTGATAAAATATTTTTTCACACCTCTAGTTTGAATTGATTTAAAATCATAAATGTCACTATGAATTAATTTAAGCGGTTCAGTACTTCTTTCAATTGAATAAAAAGGAATTTTAGTTAACTTTGACTCAACACAAATTTCACATTTATGATTTGGATAAATTTCAAATTTAGGTAAACATTCCATATTAATTAATTTACGCAAAGATCTATAATTAACATGTCCTAATCTACCATACCATAAATTAGAAAACTCAAGCAAGAAGAAGATGTATTTTTATTAATCATAGGAGAGACAATAGTCATTACATTCATTTTGAAAAAGCTATCATTCATGTATCCTTTTCCTAGATACATCCCGTTTTTGATAAGTACAAATTTGTCACTTTCAAAAACTAGCCTAAACTCATTCTTGCCCAATAGAGATTCGGAAATAAGATTCTTGCGAATGTCCGGTACATGCAGCACATTATTGAGGGTGAGTTCTTTTCTAAATGTCATCTTCAAAATTGCCTTTCCTTGTCCTTCAACCTTAGAAGTCGAGGAGTTGTCCATGAACAATTGTTCTCCATTGTTCACTACTGAATAGGAGGAGAACATCTTTTTGTCAACACATATCTGACGAGTGGCTCTAGTGTCCACCCACCATTCTTTGGGATTTCCGACAAGGTTGACTTCAGAGACAATGGCTGAAAGGTTTATGTCATCAACATCATTGGAGATTCTATTCATTTTAGTGACATTGGCTTGAGCAGGTTTCTTACTTGACTTTCCTTTCCTTTACCTTTGCACTTGCTATAACAATCTTTGGCCTGGTGTCCTTTTTTGTAGCAATCTCAATTTTGATCCTTCTTTCATGATTTGCCACTTCGACTGGGCCGATCGGGGGTCGAGCTGCTCGGTCAGCTTGCGGGAGTCCAGGGGGCAGCACTCCTTGGCGGGTCCTAGGGCAGCGCCCTAGCGAGGTTGAGGGGCAGCCCTCCCAAAACAAAAATGCAAAATGCATTCGAAGTTGCTTGTCCGCTTGAGCGGCCGTTTATGCGCTCGAGTGGAGAATGTTTGGTCTCAGAAGTTTGACATGTCTGCAAAAGCACTGGTTAGTGTATTTGACACTCGAGCGGAGTAATCCACGCTCGAGCGGACCATGTTATATTAGTTCGTGAATCTGATATTTCATATCACTTTTTCAGTCATCTCTCTCTCTAAAACTCTCCAGAATTCAAAATCGAGAGCTTCTCTCTCTAGAAGTCATCTTCTCTCTTTGATTTCTCCAAATCTATTGGGATTTAGACCTAAGTTCTTCACCAAAGTTGGTTATCATCTCGAGGGCTTTGTTGTGTGCGGTGAAGATCGAGTTTCGACACCGTTGATTTTGGGGGTTTCATCTCATTTCTTCTTCAAAACTTGAGGTAGGTATTTTCTTAGAGTTATATATATGTTTTTGCAAGATCTAGATGATTTACGAAATCATCCTTTGATTAGGTTTGAGAAATTGGTTGTTGATTTCAAGAAGATGAGTGATTTTGAAAGAGGGTTTGATTTCTTTTCCTTTTAAAATAAAAATTAAAGGTTTTGAACCATATTGATTGAAAAAAGATGATTTTGGGGAGATTCTTTTAAATATCTTGGAGATGAATGGTTTTGGTGAGAAAATCTAGAAATTGGGTCTTCTCTTTGAAAGATGTTGAAAATCCTTAGAAGATGTTGTCATATTTATTTTGTGTACCAAAATAAATTGATGTTTTGAAAATTGTTTATTTATATATAAATGACGAATTTTGTGAAAAAAATGAGAAATGCTGTTTATTTTGAAAATTGTTGTCAAAATGTTGATTTAGTCTTGAATTGACTAAATTGTTGAGATTGCTTGAAATGTGGAAATTATGTTATTCTCTTGAATGAATTGGATATAAAAGTATATACATATATTCATCTTGTGAAATTGTGTTGAAAGGAGGGTTGGGAATTTTGATCACAATGGTATATTGTGTGGAACAATTGAATGTGGAAGTAATGTTGCATTGCATTATTAAGCATACATTGGCATTTCAATTCATTGGACTATGTTAAGCTTTGGAAATATTCATTGAGAAAAGAATGTTGGGAAATAGGTTTTCATGAAATGGTTTTGGGGTAAATACGGTGGTAAGTCTTGATAGGTGGTGTAGATGAAATTGTTTAAGTTGGCCTGAGTGTCCTTGGTGAAAGACCAGAAAGTCGCGCGGATAGGTGTCGAGCCTTCCGGTTAATACCGGTAAAATTAACAATTGGTAGTACTCGAATAGTCTACTTGCAGACACCGACCTAGGGATTACCATAGTTGTATTTACTGCCCCCTTTAAGTAAATTGATAAATTTTGAACAGTTGAAGTTGCATAACATTATTGAGCATGATGGTTTTCAAAAGATGAAGATGTGTTTTATTTTCAAAAAGGCATGGCATGGAATGTGCATTCATCTCTTGAGACTTATATAAAATGTATATACTTTGTTAAGGATTTCCTACTGGGCTTTATGCTCACCCTATCGGATTTTTGTACAGGAAAAAACGTGGTGAATCCACCTAATTGAGGGCGTGGAAATGTGTGTGCTGAGAGCACTAAAGTTCTCATTTGCTGTGATCCTATTTGTAAGTCAAGGGCAATGTATGTGTGGGTTTGAATGGCCATTTTGTGTACCAGGCTTAAGCTTTGGAAGATTGTAAACCCTTGGGAGTGCTTATTTGGTTATTTACTTACTGTTGAATCAATGTAATTTCGCATGAGGAACTATTATTATTATGTAATGCAAGTATGGAAAGTTATATTTGGTTTTCCTTTAAGAGAGCCATGATTGTTGCATTATCATATGGGCTAAAAATTTGGGGCGTTACAACTTGGTATAAGAACTACCAAGTTTGAATACTTGGAACTCGTGGGAAGTGGTTGTTTAACCACAATGGGTTCATCAAGCATGCTTAGGAAGTGTTATGCATTTTGCGACAATGTGATAACATGCTTATGTGACTAAATGGGTATGGGATTGGACTTTTGGGTTATTGTTTGCGCCTGTTAAATTCCTTGAGGTCTCATTAGAAGGGTACTTGATCAATACTCATTCTACTAAGTGCTTACATGACTAAGTGCTTATGTGTAGTGAAATTGAATTATGTATATGGAAGAGAAATATATGGAATTATTGTAGTCGAACATGTGAGTCAAGTTACAAGCACATATGAGTTAATGTGCTAAATTATTTCTCTTGTGTCCTTTATTAGGATGTCAGGAAGGGGTCAAGTTCGTGGTGGTAGAGGCAGGAGGCGTGGTAGGGCTCGTTGAGGTGTGCATGAGGTACCGGTCCATAGCATTCCGGTGCAAGAAGAAGGGTTTGGCCAAGCTTATATGGCTGAGCAAGCAAGCTAAGCTAATGTGGCCAAGCAAGTGGGACAAGCGGGTCAAACCACAATGGGGGCCCTAGCCCGAGAAATGGCGGGGGCTTTGGAGTCTACGAACTTGTTGAGGGCGGAGAATCAAGCCCGAAAGAACACCATGGAGTCAACGACGAGTTTCCTTACTAGAGAGTTTTTACGGGTCAAACCAGATGAATTCCATGGTTTCCCTGAGCCCAAGAAAGTGGATGAGTGGCTCGAACAAACTGTGAAGACGTTCGAGATGCTTCATATAGATGATAGTGAGTTGAGGGTGACTCTAGCAAGTTACTACCTTAAAGGGGATACGGGTCAATGGTGAAAGTATGCCAAGGGTAGGGTGGAGCCATCAGGGGAAGCCTTTGTGGTTGCTTTCCAAGATATGTATTTACGTCCCGCTGCTAGGGAGAGATTGAGGCAAGAGTTCAAAGACCTCAAATAACTCGACATGACCGTGGCCGAGTTTGAGGCAGTCTTATCTAGTTTATCTAGATTTGCACCAGAGTTGGTGGCAACGAAAGAGCGTCGTTGTATTGAATTCGAGAAAAAGTTGAAAACTAAAATTTTCTTTAAGACTGTTGGAAGCATGATTCGGAACTATGACTGTCTTGTAGAGTCGGTGGCATACGTTGAGATTTTCATACAAGCCGAGGAGGAAAGGCTTCAGAGTTCGAGACCTAGGGGCCAAGAGTCTCAAGCAGACTATAGGCAGAATAAGAAGAGCAGAGGTACTTTTTCATTCCAGCCACAACCACAGCAGCCGAAATCCACTTTTCCTTTGCCTGGTGCAGTTTTGGAAAAAAGTACATCTAGTGGCTTCACGTGTTTCAAGTGTGGCCAGTCGGGCCACAAAGACTTTTTGTGCCCACAAAAGGGTGGAAGACAGTTGATGTTGCCACCACCACCTGCTAACCGCTCTCAGAGTCAATCTCAGTCTCAGAATGGAGGCCAAGGATTTAATTGTTATCAGTGTGGTCAGCCGAGGCATATGAAGAGAACTTGCCCTCAGTTAGGAGGCGCATCTAGCGCGTCAGGGTCGAAGTAGACTCAGAGCCACTAGCAGGCTCATTCAGCTCAGGCTTCATGAGCTAATTAGGAAGCCACTTCGGCTCAGTCGGTATAACAAGCCTATGCTCCGAGAGGGGGGGGAAGTTAATCAGGGGCCACAGGGGCGCGTGTATGCTGTTACCGTGCCAGAGTAGTTGCCAGAATCGTCAATTGTGTGAGGTATTTTTGTTATGTGTAATTCTTTGGCTAATTTATTGATAGACACGGGTACGTCTCATTAATTTATATCTACTGCATTTGCTTCTGCATTGAGGTTAGAGGTAGCACAGTTAGTGCCTCCACTCAGAGTAGAGTCACCTGTTGAGAGAACAATTGATTTAGACGGGGGTTGTCGTGATTGTGAAATAGAAGTTGTCGGGCATCGACTTCTATTTGCTTTTGTGTTGCTAAATATGTCGAGTTTTGATGTCATTTTAGGCATAGACTGGTTGTGTTCTTATCAAGCTGTGATTGATTCTTACCGTCAGAGAGTTACAGTATGCACTTTGAGTGGTGATCGTTTCTATTTTTGGGGGAACCGAGTTGATAGAGTATTGTCGTCAGTTGTTGACCCTCGTAGTAGGAGCAAGCTTAGTGGCCTTCTTGCAACTCTCTTGGATAGTGAGAGTGACAGGGCTCGTGTTGAGTTACCAAGAGTAGTTTGTGAATACCCGGATGCCTTTCTAGAAGATCTTACTAGTTTACCACCTCACCAGGAGATCGAGTTCTCCATTGAATTAGTGCCTGGCACGGCACCGATTTCCATGTCACCGTATAGATTTGCACCCGCCGAATTGCATGAGTTGAAGATTCAACTCCCAGAACTTTTAGACAAGGGCTTCATTCACCCTAGTATATCACCTTAGGGAGTGCCGGCTCTCTTTGCGAAGAAGAATGATAGGTCATTACAGTTGTGTATTGATTATCGCAAGTTGAATAGTTACAGTTAATAACAAGTATCCTCTACCTAGAATAGATGATTTGTTTGTCCAACTTAGAGGGTCTCGTTGCTTCTCAAAAATAAATTTGAGGTCGGGGTACCATCAGTTGAGAGTCCAGGAGGAGAACATTCAAAAAATGGCCTTTTGTACGCATTATGGCCACTATGAATTCCTTGTAATGCCTTTTGGGTTAACCAATGCGCCTGCTTCCTTTATGGATTTGATGAACAGAATTTTTCGAGAATACTTGGACTGTTTTGTGGTCATCGTTTTGGATGACATCTTAATTTATTCAACCTCCAAGGAGGAACATGAGGCTCATTTACGGGTAGTGCTTGAATTTCTTGAAAAACACCGTTTATATGCCAAGTTTGAGAAATGTGAGTTTTGGTTAACCGAGATAAAATTTTTGGGGCACGTAGTGTCAAGAGAGGGAGTAACAGTAGACTCCTCAAAAATAGATGCCGTACAAGATTGGGAATAACCCAAGAATATTTTTGAGATTCGGAGTTTTTTGGGGTTAGCGGGGTATTATCAATGTTTTGTTAGGGACTTCTCTCGACTAGCTGCACCTTTGACTAGGTTGACTAGAAAGGGTATCAAATTTGTATGGAGTGAGGCTTGTGAAAAGTCATTCCAAGATCTTAAGACTAGATTGACCACTGCACCAGTCTTGATAATTCCGGAAAGGGGTTTGAATTACACTGTCTATTGTGATGCACTAGGGATGGACTTGGTTGTGTCTTGATGCAAGAGGGAAAAGTTGTGGCCTACGGTTCACGACAATTGAAAACTCATGAGAAAAATTACCCCACCCATGATCTGGAATTAGCAATGGTAATTTTTGCTTTGAAAATTTAGAGGCATTACTTGTACGGTGAGAAGTTTGAAGTCTTCTCCGATCATAAGAGTCTAAAGTATTTGTTTTCTCAAAAAGACTTGAATTTACCACAACGGAGGTGGATGAAATTTATAGAGGATTATGACTTTGAGTTACACTATCATCCAAGGAAGGCCAATGTGGTGGCCGATGCTTTGAGTCGAAAATCTGTGAGTAGTTTGGCAAGTGTGGCCATTCGGGAATGGGATATGCTAGATGTTATTGGCAAGTTTGATTTGCACTTGGGTAAGTCCGGAGAGAGTGCTACCTTGTTTACTTTGAATGCTTAACCTACCTTGGTTAGTAAGGTCATAGAAGCATAACGAGGAGACCGTGATGTAGAATCAATCCGTGTTAAGATTTCCTATGGGAATGAAGAGAAAGGTTTGAACGTTCACTTGAATCTGAGTGTACGTTACCTAAACCGTTTGTTTGTACTAGAATCTTGTAGAGAGAAAGTACTTCGGGAGTTCCATCACTCACACCTTGCGGTACACCCGGGAGGCACTAAAATGTATCATGATCTTAGTCATCAGTTTTGGTGGAGGGGTATGAAACGGGATGTCGCTTTATTTGTATCGAAGTGCCTTACTTGTCAACAAGTGAAGGCCGAACACCAAAGACCAACAGGTTTGTTACAACCCTTACCAATAGCTGAGTGGAAATGGGAGCGTGTTACCATGGATTTTGTAGTTGGGCTTCCTAGAACACAACAAGGCAATGACGCCATTTGGGTGATTGTTGATAGGTTGACTAAGTCTACCCATTCATTGCGATATGCACCAACGACTCAGTTGTACACTTGGCAGAGTTGTACATTAGAGAGATAGTTCGACTTCATGGAGTCCATGTGACTATTGTGTCGGATAGGGATCCTCGTTTTACTGCCCGGTTATGGCAAAGCCTTCAAGAGGCGTTGGGAACTAAGTTGACTCTTAGCACCGCTTATCATCTTCAAACTGATGGACAGTCGGAACGTACTATTCAGATTTTGGAGGACATGTTTAGAGCTTGTGTCCTTGATTTTAAGGGGCCTTGGGAAAGACACTTACCATTGATTGAGTTTGCTTACAACAATAGTTACCAAGCTAGTATTGGGATGGCACCATTTGAGGCCTTATATGGCTGACCTTGTAGATCACTAATTTGTTGGGCCGAAGTGGGTGATACATCGTTACTGGGTTCGAAAATTGTTAGAGAGACAAACGAGAAAGTTGTTCTCATTCAGAAGAGGTTAGCTACGCCCTAAAAATGACAAAAAAGTTATGCCGATAAGATGAGACGACCTTTATCTTTTGAAGATGGTGACCATGTGTTTCTACAAATCTCACCAAGGCGAGGTTTGATGAGATTTGGTAAGAGTGGTAAATTATCTCCAAGATTCATTGTGTCTTTTGAGATCTTAGAGCGAATTGGGGAAGTGGCATACCAATTAGCTTTACCGCCACAACTTTCGGGAGTTCACAACGTATTTCATATATCCATGCTTAGGAAGTATGAACCCGACCCTTCTCATGTTCTTGATTGGGTTGACTTAGAGGTGGATGAGGATGCCTCTTACGAAGAACGACCGGTTCAAATATTAGATACCTGGGAGCAAGTGCTACGGGGCAAAACTATACCATTGGTAAAGGTGTCGTGGAGACACCAGGGGATTGAAGAAGCGATGTGGGAACGGGAGGCGGAAGTCCGCTCCAAATATCCAGATTTATTTGAAAATGCTTAAGTTGCTTTTCTTTGTAATATTCCCTAGTGTTGAGGGAAAACATATTTAAAGTTGTTAACTAAATATTGATATGTGCGTTGTTGTTTTAAGCATAAGCTTGTTTAGAGTTGTCATTACTTTTTGGGAAATTTCATATTTATGCATATTTGGGAGGTTGTTGTTAATGAGATAACCATGGTGAAAATGGTGGAATTTGGTTGAGAGTTAGTATTGTGATTTAAAAATGAAATAGCGTGACTTTGATCGCTAGAAACCCCTTTGTTTGGTTAGTTTGATTTGAAATTTTGGAGACGAAATTCTTTAAGGGGGGAAGGTTGCAGCGATCCCGGTTTCGATCCTTCCTTCATGATTTGCCACTTCGACTGGGCCAGTTGAGGGTCGAGTTGCCCGATCACTCGCGGGGGGGTCCAGGGGGCAGCGCCCCTTGGCGGGTCCTACTGCAGCACCCTGGCAGGGTTGAGGGGCAACGCCCCCAAAACAAAAATGCAAAATGCATTCGAAGTTGCTTATCCGCTCGAGTGTCTGTTTAAGCGCTTAAGCGGAGAATGTTTGGTTTCAGAAGTTTGACCTGTCTGCAAAAGTACTGGGTTAGTGTATTTGACGCTCAAGCGGGGCATTCCACGCTTGAGCGGACCATGTTATATCAGTTCGTGAATCTGATATTTCATTTCATTTTTTCAGTCATCACTCTCCCTAAAACTCTCCAGAATTCAAAATCAGGGGCTTCTCTCTCTAGAAGTCATCTTTTCTCTTTGATTTCTCCAAATCCATTAGGATTTAGACTTAAGTTCTTTACCAAAGTTGGTTATCATCTCGAGGGCTTCGTTGTGTGCGGTGAAGATCGAGTTTCGACACAATTGATTTTGGGGGTTTCATCTCATTTCTTCTTCAAAACTTGAGGTAGGTATTTTCTTAGAGTTATATATATGTTTTTGCAAGATCTAGATGATTTACGAAATCATCCTTTGATTAGCTTTGAGAAATTGGTTGTTGATTTCAAGAGGATGAGTGATTTTGAAAGAGGGTTTAATTTCTTTTCCTTTTAAAATAAAAATTGAAAGTTTTGAACCATATTGATTGAAAAAAGACGATTTTGGGGAGATTCTTCTAAATATCTTGGAGATGAATGGTTTGGTTGAGAAAACCTAGAAATGGGTCTTCTCTTTGAAAGATGTTGACAATCCTTAGAAGATGTTGTCATATTTATTTTGTGTATCAAAATAAATTGGTATTTTGGAAATTGTTTATTTATATATAAAAGACGAATTTTGTGAAAAAAATGAGAAATGTTGTTTATTTTGAAAATTGTTGTCAAAATGTTCATTTAGTCTTGAATTGACTAAATTATTGAGATTGCTCGAAATGTGGGAATTACGTTATTCTCTTGAATGAATTGGATATAAAAGTATACATACATACATATATATATATATATATATATATTCATCTTGTGGAATTGTGTTGAAAAGAGGATTGGGAATTTTGATCACAATGGTATATTGTGTGGAACAATTGAATGTGGAATTATTAAGCATACATTGGCATTTCAATTCATTGGACTATGTTAAGCTTTGGAAATATTCATTGAGACAAGAATGTTGGGAAATAGGTTTTCATGAAATGGTTTTGGGGTAAATACGGTGGTAAGTCTTGATAGGTGGTGTAGATGAAATTGTTTAAGTTGGCCTGAGTGTCCTTGGTGAAAGACCAGAAAGTCGTGCGGATAGGTGTCGAACCTTCCGGTTAATACCGGTAAAAATGACAATTGGTAGTACTCGAATAGTCTACTTGCAGACACCGACCTAGGGATTACCGGAGTTGTATTTACCACCCCTTTAATTAAATTGATAAATTTTGAACAGTTGAAGTTGCATAACATCATTGAGCATGATGGTTTTCAAAAGATAAAGATGCGTTTTATTTTCAAAAAGGCATGGCATGGAATGTGCATTCATCTCTTGAGACTTATATAAAATGTATATACTTTGTTAAGGATTTCCTACTGGGCTTTATGCTCATCCTACTGGATTTTTGTGCAGGAAAAGACGTGGTGAATCTGCCTAATTGAGGGCGTGGAAATGTGTGTGTTGAGAGCACTAAAGTTCTCATTTGCTGTGATCCTATTTGTAAGCCAAGGGCTATGTATGTGTGGGTTTGAATAACCATTTTGTGTATCGGGCTTAAGCCTTGGAAGATTGTAAACCCTTGAGGGGTGCTTATTTGGTTATTTACTTACTGTTGAATCAATGCAATTTCGCATGAGTAACTATTATTATTATGTAATGCAAGTATGGAAAGTTACATTTGGTTTTCCTTTAAGAGAGCCATGATTGTTGCATTATCATTTGGACTAAAAATTTGGGGCATTACACTCTTTGTCACGGATGTAGCATTTGCCATTAAACTTGAATTTCTTGGTGTCTCATCCTTTAGAGCCTTGTGAGGAACTTTCTCTGGAGAATTTCTGTTTCATTGCTTTGTGTGCATGTTCCACCACATATGCCTTAGGCTCCATAGGATGCTTTCCAACCCTTTTTTCCAAACTTCGGTTGTCTTCCTCAATTCTCAGTCTCACAATTAACTCTTCCAAAGTAATTTCTTTGCGCTTGTGCTTGAGATAGTTCTTGAATTCCTTCCATCCTTGTGGTAATTTTTCAATTAGGGCAGTGACTTGGAAAGACTCGCTTGGTGACATACCTTATTCATGGATATCATGTAGAATGAGTTGGAGATTTTGAACTTAGTTGATCACAGTTTTTGAATCAACCATTATGAAATCCAGAAATTTCCTCACCACGAATTTCTTTTATCCAACATCTTCTGGTTCGGACAGGAATTCAAATTTCGAATATTTCGCAAAAAATTGAATTAATTCCTTTAGAATTTTAAATTTTATTGCAAGTATTTGAAAAATTCAAATGAATGTTAGGACCCGACCCACCCACAACTAGCTCGGCCGGTCGGACGACGGCGCGCATGTAGTGGTTTTGGGCCAAAGCCCATTTTGTTCATAACTCCCTGCCTTACAAAACTTGGGGTGCCCCTTGGGGCCCAACCCAAGTATGTCCACCTAGAGTTTATATACTCACACAAGCTCTCTTAATGTTTCAATGTAGGATAACCAATATAAGAAAACCCATATTTGACTCTTCAACTTCCCATTTCACGAACTTGAAAACGACGTCAACTTCCTATTCACTCATAAATGGTTTTGACAAACCGTCTTCACTGTGTGACTTGCCATGTGGTAAGGAACACGTCACCTCTGGACCCACCTCAAAAGACATGTGGGTCTCACTTAAATTTGGGCTCAAAGTTGGCCTAAAATAAGCTTATAAAACCAAAATTTCCAACAGGCCTTTGCCTCAATTGTCCAAATCTTTAAGTGCTAGTTCTTGCTTACAACCAGATAAGTGGCCCACTCCCTTCTATGCTACACTTGTGTCAAGAGCTTACACAATTAGTTCTATATAATAATAGCTTAAATGGAAGTATCGCAGAAGGAATCAGGAGTCTTCCTAAGCTTAAGAAGTTTTATATTGGAAATAACAAGATTGCTGGAACCATCTCATTTTCTCTGGGCAACATTTCAAGTTTGGTGCAACTGTATTTAGGGGATGGCCATATTCATGGAAACATTCCTGGTGATTTGGGTCGCCTTTCAAAACTAATTGAATTTAATATTGAAGTGAATTACCTCACTGGGGCAATACCTCAAGAAATATTTAACATCTCCTCCCTACAATATATTTGCCTTGATTTTAATGATCTCTCTAGAAACCTCTCGGAAACTGCTGGACTTCGGCTTCCAAATCTTATGTTGCTTCAGCTGCAAAACAACCAACTTGGTGGAAACATTCCTGCATATTTGTCTAATTCTTCTAGGCTAACAAGGATGAATCTAGAAGACAACTTATTTATTGGACCGATTCTGACAAATTTTGGAAATTTGCAGCTACTCCAGGAGATCAATGTTGGAAACAATCAGCTAAGAAGAGATCCTGGAAGTCCGGAACTTTATTTTCTCACTTCTTTGACAAATTGTAGAAGCTTGGAAAATTTGGTTGTTGAAAACAACCAATTCAATGGCATCTTACCAAATGCTATTGGAAATCGCACAAGTCCCCTTCTACTTTTTGCCACACCTAATTGCCAAATAATGGGCCACATTCCTAAGGGAATCGGTTATTTTGAAAAATTGAATACACTTTTTCTGGCCAACAATGGTTTGACAGGAACCATCCTATCAACAATCGGGAAATTACAGAGCCTACAAAGATTACTTCTTGATGGAAACAAGATGGAGGGAATCATTCCAAATGAGCTTTGTCTTTTGAAAAAGTTAGGCGAGTTGTCACTCCAAAACAATGGCCTCTTTGGACCAATCCCACATTGCATAGAAAATATTAGTTGTCTACAGAAGATGCTACTAGGTTCTAATGCCCTCAACTCATCAATACCCGTAAACTTTTTGGAGCCTTGAAAATCTAATAGTCTTGAATTTATCTTCTAACAATTTTGGAGGAAGCTCAACGCTGAATATAGGAAAGTTGGAAGTCATAGAAAACATGGATTTATCTTGGAACAAAATCTTGAGAAACATATTGCCATTCATTGGGGCCTTTCAGCGCCTTAGCTCTCTAAACTTGTCAAGAAACTCATTTGAAGGTACCATTCCACAATCTTTTGGTGATTTGATAGCATTGGAATCTATAGATCTCTCTTACAATAATATATATGGTAGCATACCCAAATCTCTTGAGAAACTTAGGTATCTCAGTTATTTGAACTTGTCATTCAATAAGTTGTCGGAAGAGATTCCAAGTGAAGGCTCTTTTGTAAATTTCACTACAAAATCTTTCTTTCATAATGAAGCACTTTGTGGAAGCCCATATTTACAAGTCCCACCGTGCAACCATGGTACCAAAAAATCGAATATGAAAAAAATTGTGCTCACATGTGTCGTAGCAACCACTGTTTTGGTGGCAGTTATTGGATTCTTATATATGCTGAGAAAATATCAACAAAGTAAAGTGCAGACTCTTGATTCTGTTGAATTGTTATCGACCGTGGAGCACAGATTGATTTCATATCAGGAGCTTTGTGTTGCTACAAGTAATTTTAGTGAAGCAAATTTGCTTGGAGTAGGAACTTTTGGTTCTATTTACAAAGGAATGCTTTCGGATGGGACAGATGTAGCAGTAAAAATTCTAAATTTGCAAGTTGACGGAGCTTTCAGAAGTTTTGATACAGAATGTCAAGTGTTGCGAACAGTCCGTCATAGAAATCTTGTTAAAGTCATAAGTTCATGCTTTAACCCTGAGGTAAGAGCATTGGTTTTAAAGACATAAGTTCATGCTCATAACTACTGCTTGAATTTCTTTCAAAGAATAAGCATCATGCTTGATGTAGCACTAGCTTTGAAATATCTCCATCATGGTTAGTCCGGGCCTATTGTTCACTGTGATTTGAAACTAAAGGGGCTAAATATGAAATGGGTCGGATCCAAGCCTTGGGCTGGCCCAATCCACTAAAGCCCAAATCCAAGTGGGTCAGATGAACATATGGGCAAGCCAATTAAGCCCAACTCGCAGTGGAAAGGCTACTTCAGCCGCGATGTTAGGCTGGGCTGAGCTGCAAGACTTAATCTATGGGCCGAGCTGATTAGTCGAACCCATCATCAGAACTAAAGTGGACCGAGCCCATACAAAGATATCCGAATAGACCAGCCCATCTTTATAAATGATCTTGTAAAAGGCCGAGCCGAGGCACAATGGTACCGAGCTAAGGAAACCTCTTAGAGAAACGTGGAAGCTATGAATACATGCACATGGAGGATGCCACCTCAGCTGGTCCCCTCCCCCTAGAATCACGAAATTGGTTGATCAAGGGAATGTGGTCTGTTATCAGCATGATTACAACAAGTATATGCATCCATTATCAACAACTTGATGGTCCCCAACCTTGAGCAACGTTAAAGTAAGCCTAAAAGCACCAAAGTTTTATGAAACCATCTTGGGCAACAAACAAAGTTTTCTATATAAGCCTCACTCTCTTCACATTGAAGGTATCTAATCTAATCTGATCTTAACTTGAGCACAACCAAATTTACTCTTTTCATTTCCTCTCTCTACACCTAGAGAGAGAGTCCTTCATCTTCTCTGATCACTCATTCCCACGCCAGAGGGGTTTTCCGGCCAACCCCGGCCGGGTAGCCTTGACGGTGTTCTGTGTTACAGGTCCTCGGTTCTTGGACAGTCCATTCAGTTGTGGAGCTCCGATCCACTTTCATCTAGTGATCCGGTACTCATAATTGGTGCGGTGAGTGTGGACTCTTCATCTCTGAGTTTTGCATTTGATTTCGAAAATGGGAATTGAGGATATTCCACCATCGGCATCGACTCCACCGACGGAGAAGACGAAGGATAAGGGTCTGGCGCTGCCCACAGTTCTGGAGGAATAGACCGGAAACAACAACCGGACTCCAGAATCTATTGAGCATTGGCAGCTCTTTGCTGGTGGTTCTTCTCATCATTTTTTATTAGAAAGAGATTACAGAGATCGTATCATTGATTCCATGGGAAAGAAGATACAAGAATTAAAAGCACAACTCAAGAAGACAATGGGCAACCCAATGGAGAAAAGGACCAGCGTAGAATTCTCTCATCTGCGCCGGAGAAGTCCATCTCTAGAACCACCAGGAAAGAAGGTCCCAAGGAATGAGTCTAGGTAACGAAGTCAGCCAATTCCGGTGCAAAGTGAAGCAACGAGCAGCCACACCCGTAGTTCACACCGGAGGAGGGCTAAGAGGCAGAGAACGGCCAGCCAGCAAACAGAGTATCCACCTCAGGATCTCCGCACCTAGTTGGTCGAGGACAGAGAAAATGAACAACAACGGGAACGGAAAGTTCAACATCTTGATCGCACTGTTCATCAGAGGGAGCACCGAGCACTTAATCGGCTCATCTCATCTCTATTTTCTTTTGTATCTAGCAGTTTCAGACCATGTTGTAAGCACAATACTAATTCGCGAAGTGGAAAAGAAACAGAGGCCGGTGTATACAACAAGACTCTCCTAGATGCCGAGATACGGTACCTACCATTGGAAAAGCTGCCTGACGCTCTGCTCATTGCCTCAAGAAAGCTACAACATTACTTTCAGGGTCACACTATCAATGTCCTCACTGAATTCCCTCTCAAGTCTGCCTTCGGCCGAGCTGATGTCTCGGGCCGAACAGC
Source organism: Camellia sinensis (assembly GCF_055761805.1). Classification (NCBI taxonomy): domain Eukaryota; kingdom Viridiplantae; phylum Streptophyta; class Magnoliopsida; order Ericales; family Theaceae; genus Camellia; species Camellia sinensis. The sequence goes on along the minus strand of NC_138964.1, from coordinate 23,060,629 downwards.
GAAATGGGTGGTTGAGTTTAGTGAGTTTGACATTCGGTATTAGCCCAGAACAACAATCAAGGCCGAGGTCTTGGTGGATTTTGTCACCGAATTCACACCCGCCTAAAGAACCGAACATAAGAACTCCAGCTCGGTACAGGTACCATGTACCACCGAACTGGGAAAACAATGTGCTTCAGAAACATGGAAAACTCTTCATTGGTAACATCTGGCTGCTCTATGTTGCCGGATTATCTAATAATCGTGGGTCGGGGGCAGGGATGGTACTCATATCTCCAGAAGGATTCACCTGGGAAAACAAGAACCCCAGCTCGGTACAGAGAACCGAGCAAAAGAATTCCAGCTCGGTACAGGTACCACGTACCACCGAACTGGGAAAACAATGTGCTTCAGAAGCATGGAAACTTTTCATGGGCAACATTCGGCTGCTTTACGTTGACGAATCATCCAATAATCAAGGTTCGGGGGCAGGAATGGTACTCGTATCTCCAGAAGGATTCACCTGGGAAAATAAGAACTCCCGCTCGGTACAGAGAACCGAGCATAAGAACTCCAGCTCGGTACAGGTACCACGTACCACTAAACTGGGAAAACAATGTGCTTCAAAAGCATAGAAACTTTTCATCGGCAACATCCGACAGCTCTACGTTGCCGGATAACCAAGGCTCGGGGGTAGGGATGGTACTCATAACTCCAGAAGGATTCATCTGGGAGCAATCTCTGGAGCTTGGATGGAAGGCCTCTAACAACGAGGCAAAATATAAAGCACTACTCGCAGGATTGCGCAGTGCCGAACAATTCAGTGCAAGTCAACTCCTGGTTTTCAATGATTCTCAGTTAGTTGTCAACCAACTCACTAGGATCTATAACGCGAGAGATGAAAGAATGGCAAAGTATACGAGCGGAACGAATCAATCAGGACAGAAACAGCCATCTTGATGCTCTAGCCTATCTTGGCTCATCGGTAAAAACCATAGATGCTAGAAAGATTTGGGTCGAGTTTTTGCCAGAACCGAGTATTGCATCTCCAGATTCAGTCCTCTATACGAACTTAGAACCGAGCTGGATGGATCCAATACTTAGTTTTCTGAGATCTGGCACTCTCCCTGAAGGCAAGAAATAGGCAAACAAAACCATCATTGATGGCGTAAAAAAGCGGGTTGAAAGTGCAAAATGAAAGTGGGTTGAAGAGTTACCCCATGTGTTATGGGCCTACCAAACCACGGTACGACTCTTGACTGGGGAAACTCCCTATTCCTTGACCTACAAAAGTGATGTTGTTATTCCACTGGAAGTCGGTCTCCTAACTATCCAGTCAGAACTGTTCGAATATACAAGTAACGAAGAAGCCATTGCTCAAGCACTAGACATAGTGAAAGGTCGAAGATAAGCAACACTGATCAGACTTGCAGCCTATCAGCAACAACTTATCAAGGGTTTCAACAAGAAAGTTCTCCCAAGACAATTTACACCTGGTGAATTGGGTTTGGGCAAAGTTATGGATCACAAAAGGGTGCTTGGCAAAGGAGATTCAGGACCTAACTGGAAGGGGCCTTACAAGGTTATAGTCGTTGCTGGAAATAGAGCATACTACATCAAGGATCTCAAGGGCAAAGCCATACATCGACCCTGGAATATAGCAAACCTCAAGAGGTACTATCAGTAAACTATCCCCCTTAAATATCTATCAAAGTGTAACAACATTTGTCTTTTGATCAATGGAATAAGTCTCCCCGCTTCCTTGAACATTTGTTTCCAGCACATGTACAGTCTTAAGGCCAGAACAGATTGATCAACTTAGCCCCTAAGATTCAAGCTCTGGGGGCATAGTTCAAACTAAGGATGGTTTTAACTAAGGCAAAGTTAGCAATAACCCTCGGAATAAGCTTCATTGGGAATGAACGAATTTTAGCAAAGTCAAGGAGTGACCTTTGGAATTAGCTTTGGTTTTTACCGAACAAAATTAGGTTTGGTGTTTATCAAACGGACTTAGCTTTGGTGTTTACCAAACGGACTCAGCTTTGGTGTTTACCGAACGGAATTAGCTTTGGTGTTTACCAAACGGACTTAGCTTTGGTCTTTACCAAACAAAATTAGTTTCGGAGTGACCGAATGGAATTTGGTTTTGGTTTGCACTCAAACATGCCAGGTGGAATTGCTTGGTGGAATAATGTTTGGTAACCAAAATGGAACTTAGCCAAGTGAAATTGCTTAGTGGAAACCACACTAACAATTTTTTTCAATTGATTATTTCTTTTGTGGAAATTACAGAATTTTTAGAGTCACAAATGACTCTTTCTTAAGTACAAGTACATCAACACCAATGTTTTCAAACCCGGATCGGACCGGCCGGTCGGACCGGGAACCGGGCCTTGTTTTGGTCCGGTTAACCCCTTAAACCCAGAGTGGGGCCAAAACTAGGGAAAACCAGTGTCCCAGTGGTCGAACCGGCAGAGGGTCGGGAGGGTCAGACCAGTCTTTTTTTTTTCGGTTTTACCTTTTTTTTTATTTTCTTTCTTTTTTTCTTTCTTATATATATATATATTTCAAAATTTTGACTAAAAATTCTTATTTCAAGAGTCTCCTCTCATAAAGAAGAGTCTCATTGAAAGCTTGAGAAGATTATGGAAGTCTATTTCTATTTATATGAAAAGATTTTTCAAAGAGAATGTACAAAATTCTATGTGGGATTCAATCAAATTATTTGAAACATATTGATTGGAGGGAGAGTTGAAAATTTCATTTCCCTTCAAAATTAAATCTAGCATTCAATCAATTTATTTGGAGGGAATGTTTAAAAAATTTAATTTCTTTAAAATAAGTGACTTTTTTTTTTATCAATTATGACTTTATTAAATATTATTAATAAATACTATGTAACAATTTTTATTTTTATTTGATTATTTATATATATTTTTATTTATTTATAATTTATAGTTATATTTTTTAATTATATAATATTAATTATGACGTCACGATTCGACCGCTTTGACCCGACAGTTGAACCGGTGACCCGTCCACCCCATCCCTTTTCCGGTTCACTCACCGGTCCGGTTTTGAAAACATTGATTAACACTTTAGTACTGCTGCATACAAATAGAGTTTGAACAAACTAGGCTAAATTCTATCGGGAGCAAACTTCCAGCACTAGTCTTACTCAACTCCAGCTAGGGACAAACAATTGTTTTTTCAAACCAACCCGGACCTGAGTAAGACACCTCTTTATACCTCTATCTCATTCAAATGCTCTTATGCTATCAAAGTTGCAACAGACTTAAGCAGCTCTACCTAAAGAGCACAGTCTTCAGTACCGATCTTACTTAGCTCCAGGTGGGGGCAAACAATTATCTTTCAGAACCAACCTGGACCTAAGTAAGACCTTCTTCTTTCATTACAAAACCAAGCACAGTCGTACAACATATTCGTTAACCAGACCGAGCATCTATTCGGTCCTAAGGTCCTAACAGTGCTCGGCCACGGGCAAACAGTACAGAACCAGACCGAACATCTATTCGAAACAGTACAGAACTAGACCGAGCAGCTATTCGGCCCTGAGGTCCCAAAGTGCTTAGCCGGGGGCAAATAGTACAGAATCAGACCGAGCATCAATTCGGCCTCGAGGTCCCAACAATGCTTAGCCGGGGGCAAACAGTACAGAAAACATTCAGACGTAAAAACAAGAAAGCATCAGATTGCAAAATCAAAAGGAAAATTCCATCATCCAACAAAGACACAGTTGACCTCACAAACAGCTTGTCTTGCCAAACATAAGGGGACAACTCGTCAGGAAGACCGAGCTCCAGTACAACAGAAAGCAAAAAGAAGAAAAAGCAAAATGTGACAAACTTCAAATCGTTTCAATGGTCAATTCAACTTTCAGCAACATGAGGAATAGCAAGGGTAGCAGCAGCCTTCAAACCCAAGGATTTTGAGGGAACAGGAATATCTTGAAACAGAGGAGACCCTTCAGGAATTTGAGCAACAGTTAGGGCACTTGTCCAGCCTTTGAGAAAAAAACTAAGGGAAAGACATAGAAATAGCACTAGTCACCGAAATAGTGGCACAAGGGCCAGCAATGGCGACAGAGATAAAAAAACAAGAGGAAATAAGGGTTTCAGATGAACTTATAGTGATTTGATGGGAGGACGACAAAGAACATAGGTCTTGAAGACTGGAATCAAAAGAGAATAGCAGCATTTGGAACCCGGTGGCAAGCGTCTGGATAGAGCACTGTCGGAACAAAGATGGGAGAATGAAAGGGTTTTGGGATTTCAAAACTTTGAAACAAACAAGGAAGACGAAGAGACAGCCCAAGGGTATTTATGACCCTTGACCAGCGTGATGGTACAAATCATGTCCCTATGTACAGAATCGGTGTCTTTTCTCTACACACCAGTACCATGCTACCACGTGTCACCATGGGAGGACACATGCAGAGCGCGTGTGTTAGGATCAAACCGCCACCAAGGCCGAACTAGAGCAGACCTGAAACGACGCGACGGTTGGGGTAATGAACAATAGCTCCCCCCAATGGAAACCTTAGCGTGAGCTAGGGGGCAAATGAAGGGGCTAAATATGAAACGGGCCGGATCCAAGCCTTGGGCTGGCCCAATCCACTAAAGCCCAAATCCAATTGGGTTAGATAAACATATAGGCAAGCCAATTAAGCCCAACTCTATGATCAACAGTCTACCCAAGTCCTCAAGCACTTGAACCCAACTCACAGTGGAAAGGCTAGTCCAGCCGCGATGCTAGGCTGGGCCGAGCTGCAAGACTTAATTTATGGGCCGAGCTGATTAGTCGAACCCATCATCAGAACTAAAGTGGATCGAGCCCATACAAAGATATCCGAATAGACCAGCCCATCTCTATAAACGATCTTGTAAAAGGCCGAGCCGAGGCACAACGGTACCGAGCTGAGGAAACCTCTTAGAGAAACGTGGAAGCTATGAATACATGCACATGGAGGATGCCACCTCAGCTGGTTACCTCCCCCTAGAATCACAAAATTGGTTGATCAAGGGAATGTGGTTTGTTATCAGCATGATTACAACAAGTATATGCATCCATTATCAACAACTTGATGGTCCCCTACCTTGAGCAACGTTAAAGTAAGCCTAGAAGCACCAAAGTTTTATGAAACCATCTTGGGCAACAAGCAAAGTTTTCTATATAAGCCTCACTCTCTTCACATTGAAGGTATCTGATCTAATCTGATCTTAACTTGAGCACAACCAAATTTACTCGTTTCATTTCCTCTCTCTACACCTAGAAAGAGAGTCATTCATCTTCTCTGATTACTCATTCCCACGCCGGAGGGATTTTTCGACCAACCCCGGCCGGGTAGCCTTGACAGTGTTCTGTGTTGAAGTCCTCGGTTCTTGGACAGTCCATTTAGTTGTGGAGCTCCGATCCACTTTCATCTAGTGCGGTATCCGATACGCACAGAAGCCAAGCAACGTTCTATTAGATGAAGACATGGTTGCTCATATGGGTGACTTCGGCATTTCCAAAATTTTAGTTGAAAATAGGATTGCAACACAAACCCAGACTTTGGGTACCCTTGGCTATGTTGGCCCACGTAAAATTTTCTTTTCCCCTTTTGTATTTGCAATTTTTCTTTTTAATTTTTCATGACCATTCATTCAAATATGTGAAAGGTATATTATATTTAGGGAGACGTGCATGTAAGTCTTAAGAAGTGGACTTATTGTCTAATAGGTCTTGGGATAATTAATGGTATTTTTCATCAAACACTATTAAAAAATTATCATTAATTATTAATTTTCAGCGACAGTTTGAAAAATTTGTTACAAAAAAAAATCACTAATTATAAGTTTTAGCGATAGTTTAAAAAAAACTGTCACAAAAAAGTCACTAATTTCAAGAAAAATGAAATTTGTAGACTGCACTCATTTTGTGTTATAGCCTACGTCACAATAAATTTGAACTTACACTTTAGGATAAATTATAATAATAGTTCTTAAAGTTTAATATTTTTTTTTCATTTAAGTTTCTAAAGTTTAAATTTTGTCAATTAAGTCGTTAAATTATTAAATTCGAATTAATTTAGTGCTGAAGACAATATAAAAATAAAACATAAAGCCCAAAGATTTTATAAAATTGTTATAAGGCCCGAATTTTAATTTATTGTTAACTTAATTATGTGTTTTAGAATTGATATCAAAGTTCAGTTTATCAGTTTTGCCATTATTAATATATGAGTATTAGATACACTAAAGAAGTCGAATAAAATAATTTAAATAATAATACTGCACTACAAATAATTATCGAAGAAAATAATAATCAGGTTATTAAAAGAACTTAATGAAAATCTTAAGGACAATCAATTAGAAATTATATATAAAGTTTGACATTTAGATAAAGGTAAACAATTAACTTTTGTAGAAAATAATATAGATAATTATTCTTATCCTTAGCTTTACGGGGTAATTCTCCAAGAAAATCTTTTGAATTAATACCACCAAAAAAATAAAGAAATAGATTTAAGTAATTATAATCTAGATGAATTATAAATAATGGTGGAACAAGAAAAAGATAATGAAATGAAATATAAAATAATATTAGAAATATCCGAAAAATAAGATAAAATGGATAATTGTGTATGATAAGATATAAATAATAGTAGAATAGAAATAGAAGTAGAAGATGACCTATATAAGTAATTAGAATTAACCAGTTTGAGAGAAATATGTCAATTATAAAAACGCACGTGCAGAGGATAATTAAGTTAATAATAAATTAAAATTTGGGTATGATCACAATTTTATATAACCTTTAGGCTTATATTCTATTTTATATTGTTTTCGGGACTAAATTAATTCGAATTTAATACTTTAGGAACTTAATTGACAAAATTAAAACTTTAGAGACTTAAATGAAAAACGTGTTAAATTTTAGGGACTATTATCGTAATTTATCGTACACTCTATTTTGGGAATTTTTTTGGGGTATATGTATCCTCTTCATCAGCCAAAATAACAACCCTTCTGCACTATTACATCCAAACATATTATATTTATTAAGGACACTAAACATTTTGAAATTTAAAGCTATCGAATTGATATGATGATATAGTTAATCTCGTTTGCTTGGCGGAAACTATGGATGTTTGGCAGAGTATGGTTTGGAAGGAAGAGTTTCAATGAAATGCGACATATATAGCTATGGAATAATGTTGCTAGAGATTTTTACAAAAAAGAGACCCACCGATGAAATGTGACGTATATAGCTATGGAATAATGTTGCTAGAGATTTTTACAAAAAAGAGACCCACCGATGAAATGCGACATATATAGCTATGGAATAATGTTGCCAGAGATTTTTACAAGAAAGAGACCCACCGATGAAATGTTTGCCGGGGAACTGAGTTTGAGACAATTGGTGAAAGGATCACTTCTTGACTCAATAGTGGAAGCGGTAGATGGTAACTTGTTAAGATTAATAGAAGGCAGTGAAAACATGATCGCTTATCTTTTACTAATCTTGGAAGTAGGTTTGGAGTATTGTGCAGAATTGCTTGAAGAGAGAATTAACATAAAAGATGTAGTAACCAAGCTTAACCAGATTAAATTGCAACTCCTTCGCAACGGACACACTTGTATTCCTGTATTTGTGTATTTCTATAATTTTGTAATTCTACATCTTTTTTGCACTTTGTATTTCTGTAATTCCAAAATTTTGTATTTGTTTATTTCTGTAATTCTGCAGTGCAAATAATCATATGTTTGTTATGCATGTGTACCCAATATTGTTTTGAAAATCTCTTGGCAATATTATTATGGGTCCTGCTTGTCTCTAAGCTGGACTGTTTCGTTTGGGCCGTGTGACCTATCACAAAGTCTCACTTTGATGATGTGAATCATTCATTTTTAGGCCTCAATGTATAAATTATTCATAAATAAAAAATAAGTCGATCCAATAATTCTAGCCACATTAGTGAATATTTTTAGACCCCTAATGAATATATAATATTTATTACAATACAATAATGTGAGGGAAAAAATTAAATTTAAAATTCAAACATAGCATATTTTAGTTTTGAATTATTGGTTATATTGTTGAACTAGCCTGCCGATGTACACAAATTAGCTAACCCCCCAAGAATGGCCGCTGAAAGTGAGGGCTCCTATTGTGCCTAGTAGGGAGTGCTCTGCCTCTCCATAGACTCTACCTTGGACCTATTTTAATAATTCAAATCGTTCATTTTATAAGACCATGTTGAGAAATCAGTAACCACAAAATCAAATATTTTTTGTTTCAAAAAATATGGATAATTCATTCTCGAAATCACATGTATCGTCCATATTTTTTTAAGACAAATATAATCTGATCATGTGCCTATCGATATCCGATCAAGCTAATGTTTTACATGGATGATCATCTCGATAGAATAAACAAAATAAATGGTTTGAATCATTGCATTACCCGAAGTGGAGCTATCTAAGGGGCACGAGATGGACCCTTATCCAACCTAATTAGACTAGATAAGCAGTGCAAGCAACTAAATGAAACAAAATAAAAGATTTGAGCCCTTCTAATGCCACTCCATGAATTATTTCATTCAGATATTCACAATTTAATTTACTAAATATCCATACATGGTATACGAGGAACAATATTCAAAGTCTTTAAATTATTTGAGGATCTTAAAGTACGAGAAGTTGGAAGCATAATCAACGATTGTAAATGTTTTGCAACAAAGCAAACAGAGGATCTCGTCGCCAAACTAAACAAAACCATTTTCAGAGTTGCACATGACAACAAGACACAACTCTAGCATATCCACTCGGTCCGGAAGTGAAGCATTCACCCATTGTTTCATACTCTCTGCTTCAGAGAGTTTGTTGTCATTGCTATAAGTAGAGAAAAAAAGTAGAGTTTAACTGATGTTGCCTAAAAAAAGAAATTACACATTTCCTATTGAAACATGGTTGCCAAATTTTTACATTTTGAATACTATAGCACACCAAATATCAGTTTGGTATGTGATTTTGGCAATTCAACATGAGAGATGGTCTTATAATTTAAATATATATATATATATATATTCTGTTAGGACTTGTTTTAGATTTGAAAGTATTATCATTTTTTTTCCTAGGGAGGTAATTTGAATATAGTCAGAAATTCAAAGGAGCAACACATATTTACACAACTGTTTGGGGGTAAATCTTTTTTTTTGGGTGGATATTTGGTACTAGTATAGAGTTATATTTACACAACTAAGCCCATAATTTTTCCTATTTAGGTAAATTACACTTACTTCTCCCAAGATTTCTGACAAATATATAGGGACCTTTCTTATAGTTTCAATAATTACAGTAACCTCTCTTACTTTACCTGACAATGTCAAGATTCTCTCATTTTTTGACTGCCGTTACACACTTCACAGAACCTACTGATGTCATCAAAGTTAAACACTAAAATGCCCATAATGCCCCTCAAGTGTCCTCAACCCATCTATATATACCAATATCAAATGTCCGCTGGTCGTCCACTCGGACTTTCAAAACAGTGCTCTTTTTTTTTTCTTTTTATTTTTTTTCTTTTTTACAATTGCAACCTTTTATTTAAAAACACAATAACAGGTAGGTTATCCATAACTATTAAAATTTATCTTAAAATTTATTCTTATTTATTTATTTTATTGTATTACTCCAATGAAAATTTCAATTTACAATGAGGTGAACACTAGAAGTATAAACAATTAATTAGCCAAACAATAACAAAGAAACATATTTGGTTCTCTTTTAGAATCACAATTCCAATTAAAAAATTTCAAAAATCTTTTCAAAACTCATAACCAAATACACAACTCAAAACTTAATTCAAAAATTATTTTCAAAAAGTATAACCAAACACACAACTCAAAACTCAATTTAAAATTTTTTTCAAAACTTAAAACCAAACTTTTTTCAAAACCTTATTTTAAAAGAAAAAAAAATCAAAATATTTTTTTTGTTTTATATTTTAAAATTATTTTTAGAATCATGATTTGAGTGTGTAGTCGTATTTTGAGTTATGAATTTTGAATTGAGTTTTGAAAAGAGAATTTGTTTGATTATAAGTTTTGAAAAGAGTTTTGAGTTGTATTTTGAAAATTTTTGGATTTATTTTTTTAGGGCAAATATTTTATATTTTAAATATTTATTTATTTATTTTAATGTGCACTATATTTCATACATTTAAGTGTTGTATTTTTTAAAATATTTTAAATTTTAAAAAAATTAAATTTTTTTTTATTTTAAATATATAATTTTTATTTTTTATTTTAAATATTTTATTTTATTTTTAAATATTTTAATTTTTTTTATTATGTGTTTGATTACGATTTGAGTGTAGAATTTTGAAAATAATATGGAGTTTCGAGTCATGTGTTTGGTTATGATGCTTGAAATAATTTTTGAATTGAATTTTGAGTCATGTGTTTAATTACAATTTGAGTGTGGAGTTGTGTTCAGAGTTTAGAATATTAAAATTAAAAAAATTAAAATATTTACAAAATGAACTAAAATATTGAAAATAAAAAAAATTAAAATATTTAATTAAAAATTGTATATTTAAAATAAATAAAAAAAATTCTTAAACATTTTTTAATATTTTAAAAAAATTGAATCCAAAAAAGCAAGGGTAATAAGAGTAATAAATTCTAAAAAATAATGCATAATTTAATTAATGTATAACGTAAATAGAGGAGAAAAGGGTATTATCATCTTTTTGCGCTCAAAATGAAGGGTAAGAAGGTCAATTACTATATGCAAGTAACACCGTCTGTTTCAATTTGATGGAATGGGAGAATTTGAACAACGTCAGTTAAAATAAAGGAGATTTGTGTAATTATTCAAACCATAAGAAAAGTCATTGTATTTGTCAGAAACCTCAAGGGAGGTAAATTTACCCTTCCTATTTCTATACTGACGGACAAGAACATGGGATATTTGTAGTGGAAAAGTTAAGCTTACACTTACCAATCAAAGCCAACTAGATGTGATCTAAGGGTTGGTTTAGGAAGTGGTTGGCTTTTTGACTTTTTTGGCTATTTTAGCCTGGGCTAAAAAGTTTGGTTTGGGAATGACTTTTTGGCTTTTTTGACTTTTTTTGTGAGAGAAGAGTGTAATGATTATGGATTGGATGTGATGTTTTATCTTTTGTGGCTAAAATAACCTATTTTGTCTTTTGTGACTAAAATAGCTAAAAAAGCCCCATATTCTTCTTCCCAAACGGTGCCTAAGTTAAGCTCACATAATATATATATATATATATATATATTGACAAATTAACTGCTTTTAAGTTATACAAAGACTAACAAAAGACTTTAGCAATTAATCAGATATATGCTACTGAAAGTACATGGGAGAAAAAATAGGGAAAAAGGAATGGATAGTGGTGGCAACTTGGAGTTAGGATTCTCTCCTTTCTGTCTCTCAGTCTTTCTACTTGCAATAGTAATTATGCATCCAAAGATGATCCAATGGTCCAGACCTGACTTGTTTAATATCTTTATTTTTTAAAATAGCTAGATATGGGCCGTTAAATTATCTTAAGATGCATCTCCACCGTTGCAAATAGGAAGATAAAGAGAGAGAGAGTAAGGAGAGAATCTACACTCAGCAACTTGATCTTATTATTTTTCTTTTATTGCAATATCATAAATAGCTACTAAATTAATCAGGAGTCCAAAAATAATCCACATACTTGAAAATATTTGCATGGAATTGTCATAATATTAATGGTTGCCCAAAAATTTACAATTGCCACACTCAAATTTATCATTGTTTTAAAAAAGAACAGTTTTGGAAGGAAAAATTGCACATATGTGTGAGGCATTCCTGGTGCAATGTAGCTGAGGGTGCCTAACATCTTCGTTTGCATTGTAGTCTTGTTTTGTGCTAAAATCTTGCAATGCCAAAGTCAGCAACAAGTGCAACCATTTCATTTTCTACCAGAAGTATAACACCCCGAATAATATTATTTACGAAAATCATACTATTATCTGTTTTTGAATGCCTTAAGTTAAGCTAGGATTTATCTTGTTATATAAAATAGTTAAATTAACGCTTGGAAAAAAAAAATAGTTAATAAGTTTTGAAAACAAATTTCTATTTAGAAGGAGGAAATATGACACTTCAAATGTTTAATTAATTTAATAATAAAAATAATAATAATAAATATTTAATTTTATAGTTATTTGTGCTAAAATGTAATTTAATTTAAATTTAGGGGGCATTGTGTTCTACCAAAATATAACAATGTAATTATTAAGTTAGTTGGGCCAAAGTGAAATTTAGGTGAAAGGTGACAATTTGGCTGGAGCCCTCCATATTGAGCCACACGTGCAAGATTATGTTTACAAAACAGGATAAGGGTGTGAGTCATTGCTTGGCTCAAGTATATAACGAAGTTAGAGTAGCAAGCAAATGCAACCGCAAATTCAATGAAAATAATAAATCAGCAGAAGTAGTAAAGAGATGGGCCCCGAAAAGATCTGAGAAAAACAAGAAGGAAATAATAGGAATCAATATTAAGGTAAGTTCTATTAATCATAAAGTATTTTATTATTTTCTAAATTGTATTATGCAAATCATGCTTTATAAGTTATATTAATATTTTAACTATGTTATTTATTTTATAAACCCTATTTGTTTAAAATAGAAACCAATGGATATAACTGTTGGTTAAATGTGTTTTTGAGTAATTATTTTATAAGTATCACCATGGAAGTATCATGCTTTGTAAGACTTAAATAATCATTGTCCCTCTGAATTGTCACTTTAGTGACCCTCTAACGGTCCCATGCCTTGGAAGATTTAAATAACCATTGGCTCTCTGATTAGTCACTTTGTGACTCTCTGAAGGTCCCACGCCTAGAGACTTAAATATTTGACCCTCTAAAGGTCCCATGTCTGAGGACTTAAATATATAGCAAGTCCCATGTTTGGGGGACTTAAATATCCATTGACTTTCTGTTCTGTTCTGTACCGTGGTTATAGTTATTTTGCTTATATGTTTTATGCTTCTGTCATTTAAAATGATTTTCTGATACGAAACTATTCTTTGTTTAGCCAAATAATTATCCATGGTGACTTTTATATGCTTATGCTCTCAATATAATATTTCTCACTTTGCTATATACTTATAGCTATTAAACCCTTTCAGGTGAAGTGGTAGAACCAATACGAGGGATAGATGTAAGGCACAATGTAAATATAGTCTAGCTTTGGCAATGTCAATAAATAAAAGCTTCAATGTATACTTTTGATTAAAATAAATATTTGGCTACCCTTTTATTTTACTCCGCTGCATTATTAATTTGTTATAATCTCAATTTTTGACTTGTCGCGACATCTAACCTTTGGGTACCAAGTATAGGTCATGACAAGAACATTGCTAGGCTTCAAATCACAATGAACGACAGGCTCTGCTTGATCGTGATGGAGATATTGCAAAGCCAATGCAACATCAAACATAATACTTACTCTCTGAAGAAGATCCAAGCAGTAGTTATGAGAATACAACCGCTTCTCAAGGCTTCCATTAGGCCTATTGAAGAAGCAAAACTCTTAATTCTGGATTGGAACACGTACTAATGACTTTGACAACGTTCTTGTGGCAAATTGCATGCAAAACACTACATTCTGCATCAAAACTTTTGAAACTCAACTTGCAAATTTAGAACTTTTACCGTTGTTATTTCTCCATCAGAAAGTACTCTTTTGTATACCGAACTATAGCTTCCTAATCTAAGCAAGTTGGCTCAACAAAAGTTGTTTGTAGCATGAGAAAGCTCCTGATGTGAAATCATTGTTGTGTAAATTGTGGGATCACATAGAACAAATATATTCATATTTTATATTTGAATTACTGACTACGTTAACATGCTCGAAATTACAAATAGGCGAACAGAAATACATAAATAAAATAGCAACAGAAAAAAAAACCGAAACCTGCACTAGACAATATCCTTAAAACAAATTCGCCGCTTCACCGGTTGGGTGCTGAAGGTTGTTCAACATTTGTCTCCCAGGATACGATGGTTGAACCAGCTATGCAATGCACCAAATGAATAGTTTTGGCGAACAGAACTTTGCAGCACTCTCTCACAGGAAGAAAATAATATAAAACTGAAAAAAGATAAGAACAGCAGCAATTTTTGGTATAGAAAGCAAAACGAGAGGGCCTCCTTTTATACACATGGAGGGGGAGGGAGAGGAAGAGACTCCCCTGCAATAAATGCAGGAATTAATTCTGCAAAACTAATGGGTTTAATTCTATCATGAATAGAGGAGTTACCAGCTATACACACTAGGTTTTTGTGTATATATTCCTGCAACCCACAAATTTGACTTGGCCCAGAAAGATTAAAATGGGTGGGCCAAGCCCAACCCTCACACTCAATCCATTTCGGCAAGCCCAAGCGCAAGATCTAAGATTCACGACCCACGGATCACGGACCCCAACCTCGAACCCGAGCCCCGCCTGGTCCGGTCCAGTCCGATCTGAGCGAGGGCGTGGGTGAGGGCGCAGGAGCGTGTTTGTGGCAATTTTTACATAACCAACTTGGACCATAGTCTTGGCCCAAGTCCATCCTTGAAGCATCCATAACTCTATTCCTTCGGAAAATTTAGATGCCCCAAAAGGCTTGCACCTTTTTGCCATCAATGTTCTTCTCTACAATCATTGTGGGATACAAAGTTTTACACATTTCCCAACACCTCTTTCATGAGGCCAACATAATGAGTCAATTCTCATTCAAACCTTAATGGTTTTTGGTCATTCTTTTTGTGGTGTAAAGATCTCACTACAAAGAATCTAAACCCAGTTAACTCTATCTCAATTGAGGATTGGCACCCACTTTAATATTGCATTAAAGTTACAAAAAAATCATTATTTTTCCAACAATCCCCCACATGAATAAAAATTGACCGAATAACAATAAACGGACAATGCTTAACAACAAAGACTCAGAGAGAGTGCAACAGAATAACCTCGACATCGGAAAAGGTAGCTTTTCACTTTGAACCCCTCCTAGTGAAGTCAATCAAATTTACTGGCTGTCTAGTGAACGCGAAGTGTAGAATTGTTCTTCCATTTATGTAAACTAAGACAACATACCTCACACAGGAATTACTCCAACTATCGTTTTGTTCTCACTGTTGTGTCCAACTTGGCCCTAGAACACTAGCCTAGTTCAGTGAGTGGTTTAAAGAATTAGACCCTGTCAATTCTTATAGAAGCGGCCGCACTTCACACTCACATATGTGACTCTACTTGAGTATCTTGCTATACGCAACTCAACAGCTTAACACACTAGAGTCATTAAAAGCTCAACTTAACCTTTACACTTGCAGGTATCACTGATAAAAAGAATGGCTGGAGGTTTAACCTCCTCAGTGACATACCACTGTTGCACGCAATTAGGTTGTCCCATTAAACCTAGATCTTAGAATCTCCAGTCAACTAGGTTGGGTTTCCATTCCGGTAACACCTTACACTACAAACCTTAAACTCATTCCTTCTAACGACTTCTCTACTAACACTCGATTTAACCCTTTAGTTAGCGGATCCGCAATTTTGTCCATAGACTTTACATAGTCTAAAGTGACAACTCCGTTCGAGAGTAGTTGTTGTATGGAATTATGTCTACGACGAATATGTCTAGACTTTCCATTATACATATTACCCTATGCCCGTCCAATAGCCGATTGGCTGTCACAATGAATACAAATGGCTAGCACAGGTTTCGACCAACGTGGAATATTCTCAACAAACTGGCGAAGCCATTCAACTTCTTCAGTTGTTATCCAAAGCAATAAACTCAGATTTCATCGTTGATCTCCATATGCACGTTTACTTGGAAGATTTCCAAGACACGACTACCCTCCAAGGGTAAATACATAACCACTACTGGATTTGGAGTCTTTTATATGAGATATCCAATTAGCGTCACTATACCCTTCTAGCACCGCTGGGTATCTAGGATAATGCAGCCCATAATCGCGGGTGTAACATAGATAACCTAACACCCGCATAATGTCCCTCCTAATGAGTGGCATTCAAATTACTCGTGTATTTACTAAACCTGCTAACACAATAGGCTATATCCGGCCTTGTACAACTCATCAAATACATCAAAACTTCCAATGACTTAAGAATATTCTAGCTAAGAGACACTCTCACCATTATTCTTGGTCAAATGTAAACTTAGGTCTACTGGTGTCCTAGACACACTTGCATCTGATTTACCAAATTTCTTAAGTATCTTTTCAACATAGTGAGACTGAGAAAGTACAATACCAGTAAATGTTTTGGTAATCTTAATATCCAGAATGACATCTGCAAGGCCCATATCTTTCATGTCAAACTTAGAGTTTAACAATCTCTTGGTAGTCCTAATCAGCTCATCATTACTACCAACAATGAGTATGTCATCAACGTATAGATACAAAATGACATAACCTATGTCAATGACTTTAATATATACGCACTTGTCACGCTCATTGATTCTAAATTCATTTGACAATATAGTGTTATCAAACTTCTCATGACATTGCTTAGGAACTTTAAACCATACAACGATTTGACAAGCTTACAGACTTTCTTATTTTGTTCTGGAGCTGAAGACCCCTCAGGTTGCTCCATGTAGATTTCTTTATTCAAATCTCTATTTAAGAAAGTTATTTTTACATCCATCTGATGTATCTCCAAACCACATAAAGCTATTATCTCAATCACCATGCGAATGGATGTAATCCTTGTCACAAGTAAATACGTATCAAGTAATTCAGGCCTTCTCGTTGCTTGTATCCTTTGATAACTAGCCTAGCTTTATACTTATCAATCGATCCATCTACTTTCATCTTTCTTCTAAAGATCCACTTGCTCCCTAAGGCCTTACTGCCTGGGGTAAATCAACCAACTCCTAAGTATGGTCCTGTAAGATGTAGTTAATCTCACTCTTAATTGCTTCTTTCCACAAAAGACTTTAAGAAGAACTCACAGCTTCATGGAAAGTTTGAGGTTCTCCCTCTAACATATAAGTCAAGATGTCCAGACCAAAGGACTTTGTGGTCCTAGCCCTTTTACCCCTTCTTGGCTCATCTATTTCCTCTGCTTGATCATCGACTTGATCATCTATGTGATCATTGTCACCTTCAATCTCTTTCATGAAACTTTGAAACCTTCTTAGATACGACAAGGTAATACATTTTCAAAGAAAGATGCATTTCTGAATTCCATAATAGTATTCTTGTGTACATCTGGAATAGCATACTTAAACACAAGAAATCAATATGCACTATTATATTGTGCATAACTATTGAATACAAAGTCAACGGATTTTTAGGCTTATCTTAACTCTCTTGGGTTTAAGTATTACCACATTTTGCATGATACTCCCACATTTGTAGAATTTATACAAAGGCTGTTGGCCTTTTTCAAAAATTCTTACAGGGTCTTTAAACAATTTATTGTGTCACAATGATTATGAAACTCTCAAAATCATATCACAGTAAATATATTCTCAGAATGTAATCAACCGTATTAAGCACCCAAACATGTTAGTCCAACATATCACTCTGAAGTCAATAGTCTTACTATTAGAAAACACAAATCTAATGTTCAGTAGAAAAGTAAAAAATATTTTGTGTTATAACTTATTTTCTGGTTTGAGTAACTAGAAAATTAATTTGTGTTTTGGTTTTGATTTTTTCTGATTTTTTGTAATCAGATATTATGGCTACTGAAAGTAGTACTCCAAATCCAATTGTTACAACGACTCTGGTCCTTACCCAGAACCATGTTCAAGTTCCAATGAGTCATGGAAAAAAAAGGAAAAAATTTAATGGCACCAAGTTTAAGAAATGACAGCAGAAAATGCTATTTTATCTTACAACTCTGAATCTTGCCCGGTTTCTCCAAAAGAGGCTCCAGTGCTTAAAGATGATGAAAGTTATCGGCAAGTTGTTACTGTTGTAGAAGCCTGAAAACATTCTAATTTTCTGTGTAGAAACTACATTCTCAATGGCCTAGACAACATGCTGTATAATGTTTACAACCTTCTAAAAACAGCAAAAGAGTTATGGGATTCTTTGGAAAAAAAAGACAAGACAGAGTATACCGACACAAAGAAATTTGTTGTTGGTAAATTTCTTAACTTTGTTATGATAGACCCCCAAATAGTAATTTCTCAAGTTTACAGTTTTCAATTAATTTTGCATGATATTCATATTGAAGGTATGTTTCTTAGCGACTCTTTCCAAGTCGCTGCGTTAGTGGAAAAATTACCATCGGCTTGGAAAGATTTCAAAAATTATTTAAAACATAAACTCAAGGATATGACCATGGATGAACTTATTGTAAGGCTAAGAATTGAGGAAGATAGCCGCAAGGCTGAAAAAAGGAATGGTAAAAATCTCATTGAGTCCAAGGCTAACGTGATTGAACATGTGCCCAAACCACATAACAAGAAGTTGAAGTTTATTAGAGATGGTCCTAAACAAGACAACAACAATGGCAATAAAAAGTTCAAAGGTAAATGCTATAACTGTAGTAAGACCGGACATCGTGCCTCTTATTGTCATCGCCCTAAGAAGGATTGCAAAAGTACAAACAAAAAGACCACAAATCAAACCAATGTGGTAGAATTAGATTACACCTTTGACGGGGTAAATGACATCAATCTCTCTGCTGTGGTGTTTGAGGCTAATTTGGTTGAAAATCCCAAGGAACGGTGGGTTGACACTGGGACAACTCGATATATTTGAGCGGGCAAAAAGATATTCACCACTTATAATGAGGCTGTGAATGGTGAACATTCATGGGAAATTCATCTACTTCTACTGTGACTGGATAAGGAAAAGTTGTCTTGAAGATGACATCGAGGAATGAACTTGACCTCAACAACGTGCTGCATGTGCCAAACATCCGAAAGAATTTAGTTTCTGGTTCTTTGTTAAGTAAAAATGGTTTTAAACTTGTATTTGAGTTTGATAAATTTGTATAAACAAAGAGTAGTATGTATGTGGGTAATGGATATATAAGTGATGGTCTCTTTAAGTTTAATGTAATTATTGTTGTACCAAAACCTGCTATTAATAAGAATAACACATCTTTTACTTATATTCTTGAATCAAACTTATGACAAGGTAGATTAGGACATGTGAATTTTGATGTTTTGCGCAGACTAATTGGTTTAGATTATATGCCAAAGTTTGAAATTTAATCACAAATGTGAGATATGTGTAGAAGCAAAACTAACTAAGGCTCCATTTAAATCGGTTGAACGAAAAACCAAACCTGTAGAATTAATTCATACTAATGTATGTGATCTTAAATTTATTCAAACTAGAGAAGGCAAAAAATATTTCATAACATTTATCGATGACTGCACAAGATATTATTATGTATATTTACTTAGAAGCCAAGATGAAGCCTTGAAAATGTTTAAACTCTACAAAACTGAAGTTCAAAATCAACTTGGTAAAACTATTAAAATGGTTAGAAGTGATAGGGGTAATGAATATGATGCACCTTTAAATGAATTTTGTGTACAACATGGCATTATTCATCAAACTACATCACCCTATTTTTCACAGCAAAATGGAATTGCTGAAAGAAATAATAGAACCCTTAAAGAAATTATGAATGCCATATTACTAAGTTTAGGCTTACCTTAGAACTTATAGAGGGAATCAATATTGTCTGCTAATTTTGTTCTTAACAAAATACCCCAAAAGAAAATTAACAGCATTCCTTATGAATTATGGAAAGTCGACCACCTTCCTACAAATATTGAAAAGTGTAGAGGTGTTTGGCAAAGACAGAAGTTCCTGTTCCGAAAATGACTAAGATAGGACAAAAAACAGTGATTTTTGTATTTATTGGTTATGCGCATAATAGTAATACATATCGGTTTCTGACTTATAAATCAGAAATACCTGACATACATGTGAACACTATTATAGAGTTAATGAATGTTGTTTTCTTTGAACATGTTTTTCCTTACAAGAAAGAACATAAATTAAGTTCACAGAAAAGAACTTATGATTGTACACAAAGTCAATAGACTAATGACAATCAAACGCAAGAGACTAATAGTCTCAACCAATAGGATTTAACTGATGATGAACCAAGACAAAGTAAGAGGGCGAAAATATCAAAATGTCCAGATTTTCTGACATACCTATTAGAAAATGAGCCTCAGAGTTTTAAGAAAGCAATGGCAGGTCCTGAAGCACCTTGTGGAAAAAGGCTATTAATAATGAAATTGAATACATTATGCAAAATCATACTTAGGAATTGGTGAATCTTCCATCCGGTTCTAAACCTCTTGGATATAAATGGATATTCAAGACAAAAATGAAAGCAGATGGTTTAATAGACAAGTATAAAGCAAGACTTGTGGTAAAATGTTACAGACAAAAGGAAGGTCTGGACTATTTTGACACATATTCCCCGGTGACAAGAATAACATCCGCATGCTTATTGCTATAACAGTGTTGTATAACTTAGAGATACATCAAATAGATGTTAAGACAGCTTTCTTAAACGGTGATCTAAATGAAGAGATCTAAATGGAGCAACCCGAAGAGGTTGTAGTGTCAGAGCAAGAAAAGAAAGTTTGTCGGCTTGTAAAATCTCTTTGTGGATTAAAACAAGCACCTAAGCAATGGCATGAGAAATTTGATCATGCTATGCTTACTAATGAGTTTAAGATAAACAAATGTGACAAGCGCATCTATGTTAAAAACACTGACAAAGGTTATGTCATCGTTTGTCTTTATGTTGATAACATGCTTATCATTGGAAGTAGTCAAAACATGATCAAATCAACTAAGCAAATGCTGAACAAAAGAATTGATATGAAAAATATGAGAGTCGCAGATATAATATTAGAAATGAAAATTACTAAAACATCTTATGGGTATACATTATCTCAATCTCATTATATTAAGAAAATTCTTGATAAATATATCAAGGATGATATGAATGTAGGAAGAACACTTGTAGATATAAATGTAGCAAGAACACCTGTAGACATCAGTTTTTATTTATCAAAAAGTAAAGGTGATGCGGTGTCTCAGCTAAAATACTCTCAAATCATTAGAAGCCTAATATACCTAATGAATTGCACGTGTCCTGATATAGCTTATACTGTCAGTAAATTGAGTAGGTACACCAGTAACACCGGAGAAAACCATTAGAAAGCGATTATTCGAGTTCTTAGATATCTAAGATTTACCCGTGATCATGGCTTAAACTTTACTCGATATCTAGCAGTACTCGAAGGCTATTGTGATGCAAGTTGGACATTAGATACTAAAGATTCAAAATCCATTAGTAGATATGTCTTTACTCTAGGAGGCACTGCTGTTTCTTGGAAATCTATGAAACAAACATGCATCGAACGATCTACAATGGAATCTGAGTTCATCGTTTTAGACAAAGCAGGAAAAGAAGCAGAATGGCTTCGCCACTTCTTAGAAAACATTCCAATGTGACCAAAACTTGTGCCAGCTATTTGCATTTATTGTAATAGTCAATCTGTAATAGGTAGGGCACAGAGTCATATGTATAATAGTAAGTCACGACAAATTCATCGTCAACGTAATATCGTAAGGCAATTGCTCTCGAATGGAATAATCTCACTAGATTATATGAAATCTAAAAAAAATATTAAGGATCCGTTAACAAAAGGTTTAACAAAAGAGCAAGTGTATAGTTCATCGAAGGGAATGGAATTAAAGCCTATTACATAAGAGTCATCATAATAGTAACCCTACTTAGATGACTAGAGATGCTAAGAACTAAGTTCAAAGAGACAACTAAGTTAAACTGGGGCCGATTCTATGAGAATAAAGAGGCTAATTCCTCTAGAAGCACTCATGAACAACCAAGAGTGCTCAAGGCCAAAATGAACACAACCGTAAGAGTGAAATCTATTGTCTTGGCTTACACAAAAAGTTGAACAATTCAAGGCACCGCGTCTATTGGTTAGCTAGTAAGTTCGATAGATTATTACTAGAAAAAGTTAAAAGCCGAAAACTACCTATCTTGATGCAAGATATTTTCGATTTATACTCTTTCGACAAATTCTGCATATTGTTGCGTTTCCGTTGCCATCAAATTCCATTCATATGGGGGATTGTAAGAAATGGTTTGAAAAATGGTTTGGGAAAAAACATATTTTTTTCAAACTAGGGTCTAATTTTTAGGTGGGATCCATGCGCCAAAGTTGGCGGGTCCATGCGGCAACGCGTTCTTTGCCGCATAACGATTCACGCCGTATATTTGGTTGCTTAAAATCATTATCGGGTGAATGGGAAATTAATACCAAAGTGAGTTCCATGAAAATGGTGTGTTTGGTGAAGTTTTCTTCAAGAATGAGTTAAGGTTTGTCCCACATTGCCTTGGTAGGAAAACTTGGTGTGGGTTTATAAGGCTTGGGTTTGGAACTTGAGATAGGCCCCAAGGGGCACTCAAGTTTTGTAGAGGGAGAGGTTATGGGCAAAATGAGCTAGACCCATTAGACCCAAAAGAAACACACACGTGCGGGCCACCGCCACCGCCCGTCCGGTGGATCGGGCAGACGGGCTGGGCTTGGGCGCGGGTGCGTGATGTGAGGTTGGGTTGAGCTTGTTTGGCCCAATACTAATTCTTTTTGAGCCAAAAACATTTGAATTTTTATTTTTTATTTTGGAAAATAAATTCTGACCGTTTGAATTCAAATTTCGGTTGGAAAAAATTCAATTTTGGCTTGCACCTTTCTGTATAGATTTCATATCTGTACAGTTCAAACCCATATCTGTTCAAAATTTAAACCAAACAGGTTCCTACCTACTCAAACAGTACCGAAAAGGTAATATATCTGTTCAAGCAGGTTTGCTACCTGTTGAATTCATATCTGAAAAGTCATCATTGCACCTATAAGTAGACAAGTCCCTCATTTAGATTTTCACTCAATTTTCATCCTCAATTCTGCTATTGCTATCTGCATTTTGCTACATTATTTCTGTAAGAAAGAGTGTAAATATGGAGTGTGTTCATTGTGCGAATAGTTTGTAGTGCTGCTACTATTCGTTGTTGATCATTTTATCTTGGGAGATAGACGTCAATAATCTGAAAGCACTGAGGAGATGATGAATCTATCTTAAGGACACAATGTTAAACACTGCACTTGATCAAAATTTTATTTGATAAATTAGTAAGGTAAGTAATTAATTTACTTTTCTGTTTTATTAATTTTTTCTTTTTCAGATTCTGATTTTATTTTTGTAACAAAATAATAATTCATTGCTTTATTTTATTTTATATAATTTTCTAATTGTTTATAATCGAAGAGTCTCTCACTCTTCTTTAATTCTTTCTTTGAATACTTTCAAGATTTTCCAACACTTTCAACAATCAAGGTGAAACAAGGCAGCAAACTACAAGGTCAAATCCAAGGAGAAGACTCAACACAGGTAACAGCAGCAACACCTCCAACTATCATCAAATTTTAATCTTGTATATATAATATTAATCATTTCTGGTTGTGTTTTTTGTCCTAGATTCTGTTTCTTAGGTACAAAACAAAGCAAGTTGAATTGGCTGGATGCACTATTTAGACTACTGGGAACTTTTAGCTTATAGTATTGCACACAGCATGCTGCATTTCTGATTTTATGTCATATTACAACTTTGATTTTACTTTATACTATAGTTTAGGATGGTATGAGCTTTTTACATATGGTTCAAAACATATTTATGTATAAAGAATTTTGTTAAGTTGTTTCTAAATGAAAAGCTAACTCAGCCAACTTAGGAGCAATACAGAGCAAGCTATAGTGATTATCTGTTTTATATCTGAACAATGCTTTTTACCTAGTTTTCACCCATAAGACATTTAGATATTTTAATACAAGAAATCACAATGAGGGTGCACATCAGGATTAGCAAAGCTAGGTAGAATTGCATACTTTACGTTCAATTCATTGAAAACAAAGAATTAAAAGAGTAGTAAAGCTCCTGCAATGGGAGGCCCTTAAAGCACATAAAGATGACGATGCTAAAAAATTATACTCACCCCTCAATGTAATCCGACTGGAGAGGATCAAGATATGTATCCCATTTGTTTCCAATGACCTAAAAAAAAAAAACAAGTTCAAAAAAAATTAGATTAGATCCACATACACAACATATTCGCCATATTTCAGATCTTCTACTCTGCCTTGCTTCAAGGCAGCCCATTTATTATTCTCCCTAAAACTTTTCTCTCTTTTCCTCTAAAAGCTGGAGTTCTATCTTTCCATCTTAACGCTTAGATGGAGTTCATTGTACTATTGTGCCAAATATAATTCAAGAGATGCTTGTCTTGAAAAGAGAACTATTAAATTTGCATAACTTTCAATCAGAAGTCATAAACACAACATCACATTTTCTTGTCAAGCAAGAGTTTGACAATTTCCATGGGAAAAAAACATGTAACAATCTTAATTTTGAGCCAAACCACCAATTCATTAAACCAATGAAAGAACCTGGAATTCATTAAAATCTAAACTCCATTACCTTCTTTTCAATTATCATATTATGTGAACCTTCTTTGGAAACTGGGTCTCAAGGCTAGAGATATCTTACTTGTCAAATTTCTCTCGTTATTTTAATTGGTAATATTCCAACAAACCAAAATAAGTTATCCTTCAATTAAGCAGTACATGTGAAATGAATTTGCAATCTAAATTGATATTCATATGTTCAAGATGCTGCTTTATTTGTTTCTGCTCTGGAGATTTCAATTTTCATACTTTCCTTTCCTAATTAGTCTCTTATTGCCAGTTATGTACAGTTGATATTTATGTGTCCAGTTAACAAACATAATCACACCATAAATTTAGCTTCCACTAAATGAGGGCAAGATTTAGAAATTGTTCAAGTACTGGCTTCATCCCTTATTTGCAAAGTAGTAAAAAAAAAAAGTGTGCTCATGAAATTACTAGATCTGTCATTAAACCTATGTGCTTGACAAACATTTTAGGAATATTGACAACATTGATTTGGAATAAACAAGGGATTATCACGATTATAAAAATTAATCTGTGTTCACTACAAGAAGAAGCAGAATTGGCGACTAAAAATAGAATTGTCGTCGCTGAAAGTAGCAGAATTGGCGACTAAAATGGAATTAGTAGCCAAAAGTGAAGACTTTTGGCGACTAAAATAGTTTAGTAGCCAAATGTATAGTTATTGGCGACTAAAAATCAGTTTAGTCGCCTATTATATGGGTTTTAGCGACAAAAAAAATTTTAGTAGGCAAAAGTAAAGGTTTTTGGCGACTAAAAACATTTAGTGGCCAAAAATATAGGTTTTGACGACTAAAAAATAGTTTGGTCGCCGATTATACGTGTTTTGGCGACAAAAATAAATTTTGTAGCCAAAAGTGAAGGTTTTTGACTACTAAAAAAAATTTAGTAGCTAGAAGTGTACAATTGGTGACTAAATTCACTTTAGTTGCCAAAAGTGGAGGTTTGGGCGACTAAAAATAAGTTTAGTCGCCAAAAGTGGTTATTTTTAGGCGGGAATGAATTTTTTTAGCGACTAAAATATAATTAGTAGCCAAAACTATAGAATTGGCGACTAAAAAACAGATTTAGTCACCAAAAGTGGTCTCATTTTTTTTTTAGTAAATAATTTATTTTTTACATAAATTATATTGAATAAAAATAATTATGTTTATATATATAGTTTTATATTAATACGGGTCAATATACTATATAAATA
The DNA here is from genome assembly GCF_055761805.1 of Camellia sinensis. Lineage (NCBI taxonomy): Eukaryota > Viridiplantae > Streptophyta > Magnoliopsida > Ericales > Theaceae > Camellia > Camellia sinensis. The sequence continues at coordinate 23,034,856 of NC_138964.1, read as the reverse complement.
ATATATGTTGCATATATATTCATGTGGTGTTGTAGTGGCATAGTGGAGAGAGTGTGTGTTGCTAAAGGTTTAGAATGTGGGAGGTTGGTGGTTCGAATCTCAGAAAAACCAAAAAAGTTGGTATTTTTTTTTCACGGAATAACCTTTGGCGACTAAAATTATTGGTCGCCAAAAGTGTTTCTTTTGGCGACTAAACGGTTTGGTCGGCGATTCATTGACTATTGGCGACTAAAAGATTAGTCGCTAAATGTATAATTTTAAAAAGTGTAATTCACTATTGGCAACCAAAACTTTGGTCGCTAAAGACCTGTTTTTGCCGACTAAAAAAGTTTTAGTCACCAATTCCTCCGGCGACCATGTTTTCGTGACAAAGCCGGCGACTAAAAAATTTAGTCGGGGAAATTAAAAAGTCAACTTTTGGCGACTAAAAATGAACTTTTGGCAACTAAAAATTTAGTCGCCAAAGGTGCTTTTTCTTGTAGTGGTTTGGGAATCATTATAAAAAATAAAAAAATAAAAAAAAAACAAAAAAAAAATCTAGAGAGAAAAGGGAAAAAGAAAGAAAAGAAAAAAGGGGGCTTCTAAATCTGAAATGTATTGCTTCATAGCAACAGTGAATGTGAGTGTTTTAACTTTGTGCCAAAGCTCAACCTAGTGCATAGCTTCATAAGAAAACACATTTTTCAGAAACTGAAAAAAAAAAAACAAAAACAGAAGAGTGGGATATCTCAGTAAATCAATCAAAAGGTTCAATAATTTACAATACAAAATGGAAAATTGTACTAGTAAAAAGAAAAAGAAAACAAAAACTAGTACAAAAACCAAAATAAAGTGACATAATTCATAAAATTAAGACTAAAAGTTAAACAAAACCCACACCATTCCAGATAAAAAATACCAAATCATTTAAACCCAATATATATATATATATATATATTAAAAAATTAAAAGCAAGGGTTAATTTCCCTTTTCATGTCCTAAAATATTGTCAATTATTTATATTTCATCATTAAATTATCAATTTCATCTATTTAGTCTATAGAGTTTCTAATTTCAGTTCATGATTCAAATGGAGACAACGCTTTCAACTAATAAGTAATGCTGAAAACCTAACCAAATTGGCAAAAAATGTATTACAATTGGAATGATCTGAATTATAAAACCAAACAACTATTTCTTACTCAAACTATATTATTGGATAACTTATATCTTACAAGAGACACCCATGTTCTTTTCTATTCCTTATTTCAATTTAGTGAGTTTTAAGTTATTCAAATTTTGAAATGACCATTCTGCCCATCGAATTAGGCCTCGACAATTTGACGGTTTCAATTGGACCGCATTAACAGAAATTAAAAACTTTTAGGGATTAAATAGATGAAATTGAAAATTAATGACAATTGTTTAGGTAATAAAGTGAAATTAAGAAAGGGAAAAAAAAATGGCACCATTGGTTGTACCAGAGAATATCATCAACGATTATATACCTATTTGGGTAGTAGCTTTGAGTGACCACAACCATTTCATTAGTACAGAGGCATCATTTGAGAGAAACCCACTAACAACCTCTGCAAGACAGATCATACATATACATAGCCGCAAATTAGGGACACATTGAAGCTCAAAAATCAAAACAGATCAAATTACATATACATATACATATATATATATATATGTGTGTGTGTGTGTGTGTGTGTACTCACTTGCAGGAGAGGTGGCGTGTATATAACAGTAGATTGAACTAAAATTAAAATCATAACCACAACTCTGATCCACATGAGCATAAATTTCATGATCAAGGTTGTTGATCTATAAACAAAAATCCAAAAACATGTACAGGGGCAATTGCATGCCAAAAGAAAATTTGATCACCAACTCCAAATTAAAATTGGAATTATGCCCAAATCAAGATTTACATGGGTGATCCATATTCAAAACACTAATTAAAAAACTCTAGTATATATCAAGATAAATTCCATCAAAAAATATTCTCAAACATGCAAAACATCAAACATAAAGAATCCACACTATAAAAACACAGATAACAGTGCAAAAAATCCAAAACCGAAATCAATGAAATTCAGAGATACATACAATATGAAAAATGATGAAGCATTAACTTCGAAAATCAGAACTGAACAGACAAGAACAAAAATTAAATTTAGACAAGAAAAATGAAATATACGTGAGTTGTCGATTCTTTTCATTCGCAGCTCCGGCGATGATTCGAAAATCAGTACTGAACAGAGAAGAACAAAAAAAATTGAATGATGTAAAACTAAAATGGCTTCAAAGCATCGTCCAAAAACTATCAGAAAACACATACCTGTGCAGTCGGCAAGAGGGAAATAAGGGAGAGAGAGAGAGAGAGAGAGAGAGAGGAGAAGAGGAAGAAAGAAGACATACCTGTGCCGTTCGAGGTCTCGAGAGTGTGAGAATGAGAGGATGGAGCTTCAAGTGATGCGGTGGTTATATCTGGGCAATAAAAAATTAGGGTGTCGTTCAAAACGGTGTAGTATTGAAAAACAAATTATTAGTGACCAAATTCATTAGGTCGCCAAAAATGTAGCCCACATTTTCTACGACTAAACAGTTGTTGTCGCCAAAGAGTTACATTTGGTGACTGAAATTTTAGTCGCCATATATTAAATCCGTCACCAAAATTTTTTCCTTGTTCCCGTTCTGAAATTTTAGTCTCGCGCCAAACCCATCTGCGACCAACCATGTTAGCTCATCACCAATAGTTTAGTTTTTAGCGACCAACAAGTATATTATCTCCGATTATGTACATTTGGCGACTAATTTTTTTTTAGTTTCTAAAAAACGTCGCCAAAAATACTTTTTGTTGTAGTGATTGTTATTATTTCACATTTCTTGCTATATTATTACTGCAAATAGATGTTTTGATGGAACTATTAACCAAATAGTAATGTTATGAAAAGTATAATTATGTACATATCCTTTCTTGTGTCACTCTATATTGATATTTTTTCTTTCTTTCTAGCCACTCTATATTGATTTAAAGAGTCCTATTACTGATGTTTGGGCTACTAAAAAAGGTGCGTGCTTGAAAAAAAGTGTATTATCTTTATATGTTGGCCGAATTGAGTGGAGTGGGTTTTTGATTCCTAGCCTGACACTCAATCAATTTCACCAACTAAATAACTTCAGCCTGCTGCTAATCGAAATGGTTACGAAATGACCAATGTGCAAAAACCAAAATCCAAATTTGTTTGGTTATTTAGTTTTAAAATTCGACTTTGAGTTTTTATTTAGTAATTGTTTTTTGGTGAATTTTTTTAGTACTTCGTTAATTTTTTTTTTTTAATAAACTTTTTCAAATGCTGAATACACACATATATGTTAGAAAAATATACAAAAAGCCATGCTTTTGTTTAATGGGACTTAGTATTTTGTTTTAATAATATCAGTTATTCCAGTTTTAATGAGAATCATTATGAATAATATTTGTATTATATTAAGTTTATACTTGAACTATTCGATTTTGGCCTCGTTTGGAAAATTGACTTTTTTAGTACGTTATTTTAATTTTTGGCGATTTTAGTAAGCTAAAATTTTTGTGTTTGGGAATATAATTGAATATTTTTATAGTTTAATGTGATATTTAGGAGAGAAAAAGTGAAATAAATATGGATTTGATGTAACATTTTGTCTTATTAGCTATTTTATTCTATTTTGTCCATTGTGAATTTTAGCCAAAAAAATAGCCCAAAACCCACTTGCCAAACAAATTAAACAAAAGTTGTTGACATGACACTTAAATTTCATTAATTTTATACTTGAACTATTTGATTTTATATCAATTGTCTTTTATAATTAAACAGAAGTTGTTGATACTTAAATTTCATTTTATCCCCAAATTAAGGTGTTCAAAAAAATTGGGGGAATCGATTAATTGATTGATTCTAGTTAAAATTGTCGGTTTGGTCTGATTTTTATTAATTTTGATTTTGATTCTAATTATGAAAATAGTGGAAGGTTCCATGACTTTGGTTACAATTTCATTTTGCCTTTCAAACTATCGATTAAAAATTAATTCAAACCCAGGGGTGGGTGGCCTTGTGGTAAGAACATGGGGATTAAGCCCCCAGGTCATGAGTTCAAATCCCCCCTAGGCCAATCTCCTGGGCGTAGCACAGTTGGTCAGGAGGTTGGACCTCAAATTGTCTAACCAGCATTTGGTGTGGGTTCAATACTCCCCCGCTGTGCGAGTCTTGACTTAAGCGGAGCTTGTCTTGGGAGGTCGGGACAAGTTCCCAGGTTATAGTCTCCTCGCTCAGAACGGCTAACAGGACACCTTGGTGATCTCTATAAAGGGGCGTTGCCTTGGACCTGTGGGAGAGTAGGGAGGATTTTCCTGAAACAAAAAAAACCAAAAAAAAAAATAAAATAATTCAATCATTATTTTTTTAATAATATCAATTTTATATTTAAATTATTCATTTTTGTATCAATTTTATCCATACTATCAATTGTTGTTTATAAGAAAAAAGAAATAGTTGATGTGAGCCCCAAATTTCATTTGAAATTTTTTTTATCCTCTAAATTATTCTCAAAATATCAATTAAATCCCTAAATAAAATGAAATTTTGGGATTTAATTAATATTTTAGAGATAGTTTGGAGTAGGGATGGATAAACATCAAGTTGGGCCAGATTCAAGTCGGTCCAGCACTATATAATAAGAGTATATATGTCATCTAAATCCTAGTCCAACCCGACATCAAGTCTAACCTAGTCATTTCAAATTTGGTCCAACTGAATTATTTAAACCCTTTTAATAATTATCTGAATTCAAAATATTAATAAAATTCAATAATAAAATAAATAATATTTTAAAAAGTCCTTTAATTTAAGTTATAGAAAGAAATATATACGTATTTTTCTTTCTTTATATATTTTTTGGTTAACTAATAATATAAAAGTTAAAACTAATATTTTTTAAATAGGTGCGATGGAGTGGGTTAAAACTCTTTATTTCAAATCTAGTTTGAAAATTAAATGGTCTCAAAAATTTTGTTTAACTTAACCCTATAGACTAAATATTTTTCTCACACTCAAAAAATATTGTGTTGGACTAGGCGGGTTGGTAAAGCCATTGAGCCGATGATTACCCCTAGTTTGGAAGTGTACGGGCAAAGAAAAATCATGTACTTGTTGATAAAGAAATCCAACGAAGAAGACGAATAGCACCACCACACAATCACTATCTGCGAGACGAAACACCCCCAGTCGTAGCCAGGGGTCCTCCGACGCCCAAGTCAGTCCTCCAATATTATCAAAATATTTAATAGAGTAATTCATAGAGAGAAATTGCGTCCCTCAACCCATAAGGGTGTTGCCTATTTATAATATCTAATAACTTACCTCTCAAGTAATTTGAATGCACCAGAAGTCCTATCCCAAACAATCTCCAGTTGTTCAGGACTTCTATATCAATAAGATTTCATATCCTGATGAGTTTTGCATAACATAAAACACTAATGCAGTGTTTGATAAGAATTTGATAACTGTCATATACATGATAATCCATAACCATGCCACGTGGCAATGCCTGGACCCACATAATTCTTGTGGTTATTTTTATTCCCTCTCAATTGCCCCCAAGCTTTCAGTCTCTTTGAACCCAGTGAAAGAGTGGAAGCTTTCTGTTGTTATAATAAAAATAGCCATGTAATAATGCCTAGCTAAAACCATACATAGGTGCTACGGCTTATTCCAAAATGCATAACTTTATTAGGACTTATTTAAAAAATGCCTAGCCTTGCTGAAACTTATTCCAAGAATGCCTAACCCCGTTAGGACCTATTCCGAAAATGCCTAGCTTTGCTAGGACTTATTCCAAGAATGCCTAACCTAGTTAGGACTTATTCCAAAAATGCCTCATTAGGACTTATTCCAAGAATACCTAACCTCATTAGGACTTATTCCGAATATACCTAGCCTTGCTAGGACTTATTCCAAGAATGCCTAACCTAGTTAGGACTTATTCCAAGAATGCCTAATCTTGTTAGGAACCACCAAAACACCAACTTGCTTATTGGCAAGCAAAACCTGCTCGGCAAGGAATCTCACTGTTGGACAAACCACCAACCTGCTCTACAAAAATTTTCAAAGTTGGTCGAACCTGCCAACCCACTTTGCCAAGCAAAACCCACTCGACAAAGATTTTTCAAGTTGGTTAAACCTGTCAACCTACTTTGCCGAGCAAAACCCGCTCTACAAAGATTTTCAAAGTTGGCCAAACTTGCCAATCTACTTCGCCAAGCAAAACCCGCTCGACAAAGATTTTTTAAGTTGGTCAAACCTGCCAACCTACTTTGCTGAGCAAAACCCGCTCTACAAAGATTTTCAAAATTGGTTAAACCTGCCAATCTACATCACCAAGCAAAACCCGCTCGATAAAGATTTTTCAAGTTTGATCAAACCTGCCAACCTACTTCGCCAAGCAAAACCTGCTCAACAAAGATTTTCAAAATTGGTTAAACCTGCCAATCTACTTCACCAAGCAAAACTCGCTCGATAAAGATTTTTTAAAATTGGTCAAACCTGCCAATCTACTTCACCAAGCAAAACCCGCTCGATAAATATTTTTCTAAATTGATCAAACCTACCAACTTATCTCTTGCCCAAACCAACTTGGCAAAGAGATGAAATTTGTAACCAAAAGGTAGTGTAATTCATATTGCCCCCATGATCCATAAAACGCGAACTCCATCTCAGCATATTTAACCCCAAATAATAGTCTTTATTCATGTTTGGTATAAAAACTCATATTTTCAGATAAAAATCTGATATAATAATTTGACCTTCCATGTATTCGTGGTCGGAATAATAATGGATAAACACCGTGCTCTATAGATGATCAAAATTTAGCACAATAAAATATCTTCATCCGCAGAGTAATAATGCATAAAATCCATATTCCGTAAATAATAAAAATTCAACATAATATCTTGGCTAGGAAGCTACTATCTTTTTGCCATGACTTATACTTTGATTTATGTAACCATATCGCAACTCATCTATTTCTTTTTCCTCCGTTGAGTTGTGTCAATCCTCTTATGTGTACGATTAACTTTACACCGAGCCTAGAAGCAACTCCGGAAAACAAAAACGAGTGTATACAAACAAAATCTTGAAACTGGTTACATGTGACTTTGCTAAAGTTGCTTTTCGTCATATCCGCATACACACATTACACTTATATATATATTGAAATAGCAAATCTTTGATAGAGCCTTATGAATGATGACCATTATAAAAGCAGTGGCTTAAATCCATGTAGATTTGAAAGCATATTTTATACAAGAACATTGTATTTGTTTTTGTTGTTGATAAACTCCAACGTAAAAGTATGTACTCGGTAAAAAACAACCAACATCATGAACAAAGCCCTCCAAGAAAGTTTACCATGGTTTATTAATTATCTTTGTTGAATTTCATCGTTTCCCACAGACGGCGCCAATTGTACGGACAGAAAAAAATACCGTATTTGATGATAAAGAAATCTAACGAAGAAGACGAATAGCACCACCAGATGATCACTATCTGCAAGACAAAACACCCCCAGCTGTAGCCGGGGGTCCTCCGACGCCCAAGTCAGTCCTCCAATATTATCAAAATATTTAATGGAGTAATTCATAGAGAGAAATTGCGTCCCTCAACCCATAAGGGTATTACTTATTTATAATATCCAATGACTTACCTCTCAAGTAATTTGAATGTTTCAGAAGTCCTATCCCAAACAATCACCAGTTGTTCAGGACTTCTATATCAATAAGATTTCATATCCTGATGAGTTTTGCATAACATAAAACACTAATGCAGTGTTTGATAAGAATTTGATAACTGTCATATACATGATAATCCATAACCATGCCACGTGGCAATGCCTGGACTCACATAATTCTTGTGGTTATTTTTATTCCCTCTCAGGAGGTAAAACAAAATTCCAGTATCATGTCAATAATTTTCATTTGATTATAAACAACAACTAATGACGAGAGTAAAATTGATGAAAAATCAAGGGTAAATTATAAATACACCCCTTGAGATTTGCTTAAAATACAGATTGCTTCCTGTAATTTGAAAAATTACAATACTCTCTTGTTAGAATTTTTTATTTAATAAAAATAACTAAAAAAATTAAATTTATAATTGCTCTTCTATACAATAATAAAATTACCTAAATTATTAAGTGAAACAATTAATTGACTTGATGATTTATTAATAAAATATGTGATTTGTTATAAAATTAGAAATCTCTGGGGATGGAATGTAATTTTCAAAATGACTGAGAATTATTCGTATTTTAATTAAATCTCAGAGATGCATTTGTAATTTATCTAAAAATTGATATAATTTAAATTTAAAATTGATATTATCAAAACAATAAGAGTTTAATTATTTTTATGAGATAATTTAAGTAGTAAAATGACGTTTTCTCTATATTACGTGTCCAGATACTATGGGCTTGATTTAAACAAGTCCACTAATTGCGTGTGGGATTCATTTTGTAAAAGGAGAGGCCTAATGGGGGTTCGATTCTGTAATAGGTTGAGGAAAAAGATTGGGAGCTCTAAATTAAGAGCTCTAATAGTTTTAATTGATGTGTAGGTCTTATGTGATGTGATATTTGGCCTTGGTTTCTTCTTCTTTTTCTTTTTCTTTTTTTCACATTATTAATGCTCTTTTAGAACTCCCAAATTAGAGAGATGTATCATTTCTAATAGGTTGAGACTCTGTTTCCAGTGACAACAGCGTCATGGTTGCTATTTTGGGGTTTTCGCTTTCCCGTGAGTAATAATCAGAGTCCAGATTCTCTACTTGCCCTTTCTCCTTCCCTCCCTACTTAGAATGGTAGAGATGCATCTAGGATGATCAAATGGTCCATATCTGGCAATTTTTTTTTTTTTTTTTAAAATGGACCCTTTGATCATCCTAGATGCATCTCTACCATTGCAAGTAAGGAGGCAAAGAGAGAGTGCAAGTAGAGGATCCTAATTCGAGTAATCATGTGGCTTCATGTTCGTCCAATGATATGAAAACACGTGGCTAAAGATACAAATATAAAAAGAAAAATGTTTTAAAGCTCTAGAGCAAGAGCTTTAGAGCTGCTCTAATGATGTGGCAATGGTGTTGGTCCCACCTTGATGGGATATTTTGGCTTAATTTATTTTATTTTATTTTTATTTTTAAGGTGCCAGCTCAGTAGAGCTCTGTTTAGAGCTCTACTTTTAGAGCTACTAATCACCACTAATATAAAAAATGAATGTGATGGCTAAATTGCGAAGAGTAATGAGAATGTTTTCTACTTCTCAATTGGTTGTCCTATAATACTTTATTGGGTAAATTATAAATACACCTTTTGAGATTTGATTAAAATATAAATCGTTCCTTATAATTTTAGAAATTATATTCCACCCCCTGAGATTTCTAATTTCATAACAAATCGCTCCTTTTATTAATACATCATCAAGCCAATTATCAGTTTTTAATGATGTTGTAAATATGTTTCAATTAATTAGGTAATTTTATTATTGTATAGGAGAGAAATTATCAATTTCTTTTTTTACTTAATTCTGTTAAATAAATTTTTTTTAACAAAGAACGTAATTTTTCAAACTACAAAAGACAATCTGTAGTTTAAACAAACATTAGAACGTGTATTTATAATTTACCCTACTTTATTTTGGGCGTGTCACACCATATGATAGGAGTGAGAGTCTAATGGGACTGCGTACGTGTTTGGCCTAAGCTATTAAGCCCTGATTTTGTTGATTTTTTTTTTGAATTATTTTAATTACTATTATTATTAGAGGTAATTACTTAAAAAAAATCTCTTGCAAATACTTCTATGTCAATTAGTTCAAATAAAATTATTGATTTTATTTCAGTTTTGAGTTTTTTAAATCAATAATTAGTATTTTTGTTTTGTTTTCAGTTAACTTTTTTTGATATTTTAGTCATTTAAAAAATTTAATAAATACAACAAAAAATATAAAAATATACTAAATTTTATATTCTTTTATAATTTTTAGTATTTAGTAAAAATTTTTGAAAAATTTCACAAATTTTAAAATTTTTAAGTGTATCAGAATTAAGTGTATCTTAAAAAAAAATAGCCAAAAATATTAAAAAGTTCACAAAAACCAAAAAAAAAAAAAAAATTTGTGAATTAAAAGCTCTAAATCTATAGTAATGCATCAAAAAATAAATAGTGACTTAAAAATTAAAATCCACCTAAAATTGAATAGAATTCAACAATCTATATCTATTTATCTATACTATTATTAAAAGTGAATAACTCACTTGGTTTTCATGAATCTCTTTCTTTTCTTTTGTCAAGTAACATTTTCTCCTTGCGTCAAGTGTCAATTTTTCTATTTAACAAAAAAAAAAAAAAAAAGGTTCCAAGATGGTTACAAGATTTGATCCTATGATCATTCATTGATTGACATGATAAAGAACACTTTTACTACTTAAATAATATAAAAAATATATTTTTAATTCAAAATTAAAATATAATACATCTATATAATACGATAAGTAAGTTTTTGAATTCATCCTACAAAGAATTGTCCTATGGATGGTTGAGATCATTGATTAGAACATGATCCCACGGCCTAAATCTGTGAGATACAGATAATATGAATAGGTGAGATTCCACTCTTACAAATAGTTGAATGGCTGAGATTTATTTAATCTCAATGGACGATGGTGATGAGATTCTCCATTCTCACTCGCTGTACTCCAACTTCCTGCACAAATCCAAATGGGAATGCAAATAAACACACCCATTCGTCAACAAACTCGAACTTGGTTTGTTGAGAGTACGTCAAATTTTGTTTATTAAATCTTTACTGCATTTGAGTTTGAGTTTGAATTTGTTAAAATTTTAATAAACAAATTTAAATATACTATAATTCAGTTTGTTAGTTTGGCTCGTTAGCTAATTCGTTTAACATTTATTTACATAATAGAATAACAAGAAACACTATGATGTGCATCATAAGTACCTTATAACTAAAAAAATGACATAATTTTAATTTTTGGAGTTATAACTGAAAAAAAAAAAAAATCAAAACTAAACACAACATAAGATATAATTAAAGAACTCACGAGTCATTTCTAAAGATGAAAATTTGTCTTAAAAAAAAAAAAAATAGGGGTGCATATGATACACTCTTTCAAAAAGATGTATATTAAAAATTCCCTAGAATAAATATATTATTTATATATTAAATAATGTACAAATATGTATAATATAAATATTTTAGTTATATATGCAAATAATATAAATGTAAATAATATTTAAATTTATTTATATATAAATAATAGTTAACTATAGATAATACATTTATATAATAATAATGGTAGACAATATTATTTTGATAAGATATTGACTTTTTTTTAATATGTTTGTATATATTATTTATATTATTGTATAATCAAAATTTCAATTGTAACTTTAGTGTCATACACAAGTATAAATTTATAATTTCTTCTACTCATTAAGCCTTGTGAACAAGCTCGAATTCGAGTCAAACATAAACTAACTCAAATCAAATTCGATTCATTAAATTTTTATTGAGATCAAACTTAAACTTGAACTCATTAAAATCTTAACGAAATAAGGCTAAACATATTGAAACTCGGCTCGGCTCATTTGCAGCCTACCAAAGGACTTTCTCTCTCCCTCTCTCTCTCTCTCTCTATATATGACACAGAACAATTTAATTGGTCAAGTGGGGGCTCGAGTTTAGGGCTTCATTGATTCTGAGCTCTCAAAGCAAGCACCATTAATCTCTCTCTTTCTTTGTTTTCTTTTTGAGTTTAGGGCTTCATTGATTCTGAGCTCTCAAAGCAAGCCCATCAAATTAGGCCTTGACAATTTGACGGTTTCAATTGGACCGCATTGACAGAAATTAAACATTTTTAGGGATTAAATAGATGAAATTGAAAATTAATGACAATTGTTTAGGTAATAAAGTGAAATTAAGAAAGGGAAAAAAAAAATGGCACCATTGGTTGTACCAGAGAATATCATCAACGATTATATACCTATTTTGGTAGTAGCTTTGAGTGACCACAACCATTTCATTAGTATAGAGACAACATTTGAGAGAAACCCACTAACAACCTCTGCAATACAGATCATACATATACATAGCCGTAAATTAGGGACACATTGAAGCTCAAAAATCAGAACAGATCAAATTACATATATATATATATATATATGTGTGTGTGTGTGTGTGTACTCCCTTGCAGGAGAGGTGGCTTGTATATAACAGTAGATTGAACTAAAATTAAAATCATAACCACAACTCTGATCCACATGAGCATAAATTTCATGATCAAGGTTGTTGATCTATAAACAAAAATTCAAAAACATGTACAGGGGCAATTGCATGCCAAAAGAAAATTTGAACACCAACTCCAAATTAAAATTGGAATTATGCCCAAATCAAGATTTACAAGGGTGATCCATATTCAAAACACTAATTAAAAAACTCTAGTATATATCAAGATAAATTCCATCAAAAAATATTCTCAAACATGCAAAACATCAAACATAAAGAATCCACACTATAAAAACACAGATAACAGTGCAAAAAATCCAAAACCGAAATCAATGAAATTAAGAGACACAACTAATTAGTCTCTCATTCCAATTTTCATATATGTCTCTCAAGAAATAGACTTATATTTCATAAAATAGAGCACAAAATTGGGAATCTGCATTCATCCATTGTGTAATTGGCAAACCATAATGCTAGCGAATACAAATCTATTTATTTCTACTCCAATAATTAATAGCATACAATATGAAAAATGATGAAGCATTAACTTCGAAAATCAGAACTAAACAGACAAGAACAAAAATTAAATTCAGACAAGAAAAATGAAATATACGTGAGTTGTCGATTCTTTTCATTCGCAGCTCCGGCGATGATTCGAAAATCAGCACTGAACAGAGAAGGACCAAAAAAATTTGAATGATGTAAAACTAAAATGGCTTCAAAGCATCGTCCAAAAACTATCAGAAAACACATACCTGTGCAGTCGGCGAGAGGGAAATAAGGGAGAGGGAGAGGGAGAGAGAGAGAGAGAGAGAGAGAGGAGAAGAGGAAGAAGAAAGAAGACATACCTGTGCCGTTCGAGGTCTCGAGAGTGAGAGAATGAGAGGATGGAGCTTCAAGTGATGCGTTGGTTATATCTGGGCAATAAAAAATTAGGGTTTCATTTAAAACGGTGTAGTATTGAAAAATAAATTATTAGTGACCAAATTCATTAGGTCGCCAAAAATTTAGCCCACATTTTCTACGACTAAACAGTTGTTGTCGCCAAAAAGTTACATTTGGTGACTAAAATTTTAGTTGCCTGTAGACGTCCCCGAACGCCCCGGGAGGGATGAGTCCCCCCCGTTCTGTTCGTATTGGGCTCACTACAGTTCAGGACTCTCAAATTATCACGGTTCTAAATCTGAACCAAAGAGTCCAAATCCGGCAAATCGTTTTGAGAAAACAGATTTTGAAAGAAGTGCCAAACATGGACTGCTTTGCCAGATACAGAGTCGCCACCTAAATATTTTATTTTGGGGAAATTTAGGAAACCCTGACTCGTTTGCCTAAGGCCATGTGTCCGTCATCACCAAAGTTGCCTCGGCTCGGGAACTTGGGTACGATTGGGGAAGGTTACTTCGTGAGCACCCCCGCTCGCCCGATCAAAGATCGGCCTCTACTAACCATGATATCTATTTTTGAAAACATTATGTATTCTTATTCCGGTTATTAGCCTAGATTTACTATGTGATGTGCACAGCATACAAGTATAGACTGGATCGCCTGAATTGGAACAAAACATTTCATGTTTGTTTATTTGAAAATGGTTTGATGGTGCTACCCGCAAGTAGGCTAAGACGTGGATTTGCCACCCTCGGGTGAGCTTAGAAAAACATGATTTTGCCACTATCTAGTGGGCTTAAAACTCACAATCAACGAATTGTTCCAATCCAAATAACCCAACCTTCACCCGCAGGCATTCAGGCAGTTATATCACATAAGCAATTAGCCTCATGGTAAGCATGCTATCATGGCAGTCACTCATACGCATGCAAGGATGCTAAAGCATAAAACTTACCGAGTACTCCAAGCCAAAACAGAAGCTAATTAGAAATCCATGCATGATCCTAACTATACAGAAATGCCTAATGCAACACATGCAAAAATGCAACTATAGCAGGCTCGGCTATTCTAGACATGGCATATGAAATGCTACAGCTAACATGTATTCAACTTGGAATTGAAAATACAATGCAGTTAGTATGATGTGCCGAGCTCAGTGCATGCAAAACAGATGAATGAATGCAAACATACTATCATACTGTATGCTAATTGAAATATGCCCTAATCTAATCATCATAAGCGGATAAATAAAAGGGAGAAAGATGTGGGGTTGGAACACATACATCATACACACGCACACTTATTACAGTTGTGCCCTCGCGCAGAGGGTCTGAATAAATAATACAGTCCCAAATAAATAATTACAGTCTGAATAAATACAAAAACCCTAATTAATTAACAAATTAAATTAGGAAAGCAATAAATTGGCATGCAAGCCAGGGACTGCCTCAAATCTGCTCCGGATGAAGAATGATGCATGCTCCGGTTGCCTTTGTCGAAAAATCCCTTGTGATGCCCCGGTTTGCCTCTGTTTGCAATTGTTCTTGGAATTCGTGCCAAGCTCCAGAAGGCTGCCGATTTCTGATTTGCTGCAACAGAGAGGAACAAAGGGGCATGACAAAGTATTTTCACATATGTATGCATGACTACTCTTCTGGGAGTGTAGTCCTCGATCCTCGTGCCACCAATCATGCATATCGATGCATGATGGCCGAGGAGTCGAATTGCACGACTCAATATGAAATGAATGCACATATAAACACAACAACACCTAAACTCCATCATGGATAATCCGGAGTGTCAGTGACTGGGAATTGAGACACGTTCCGTCACTCGAAGTACGAAACGTCTCTCGTTTCCCGTGCTCGGGCTAACTCCTATCCCAAACACAATGCAATATGCATGACATGTAATATATAACCTAACATGCACAATGCTATGAAATGGCATACACGATGCATGAGGTAACATGGCATACACGATGCGCTAACATACAACCTAGCATACACAATGCTATGAAATGAAATGGCATACACAATGCACAATGGACTTACACCAACATGAGTGGACCTCAGCCACACTCACATCAGTAGCCATAAGATGAAAATGAGACTCTCAAAATACGTGCGCGCATGCACGCAAACCGAGGACCGAGCCTAAGGCAACAAATGCCACTCTACCAAAGCATGGCAAGGCATGGAATATGGTATGCTAACATGCAAATTTCAGCACTAAAATATGATGCTAAACAGCCCCGAAACATGGCAATATGGCACCCGACGCACGAGATGGAATGAACCCCGAAATTCGAAACTAGGCACATGAAATGACTTACAGCTATACAAGGCATGCATTATTTGATCATGAAGCTTGAAGACAGATACAAGGCAGTCCCGAAACATGCATATTTCCAGTTTATAACAAGCCTCAAAAATGAATACAAATAGGGCTAATCTATCATGCAAAAATGGCCCTAAAAGAGAGATTAAACACAAAGGGACAGAAGATGGCCCCAAAATGGAAAAGATACCTTCAACAAAGTTTAAGAGGGGCTCAAAATAAGGCACTTTACAGTTTACATCAGGCCACGAAAATAATCACAAATAAGGCCAAACTATCATGCAAGAAAAGGCCTAAAAGAGGGGTAAAGAGACAAGTGGCAGCTTCTGTGCTCAAACAGAGGAGAGCCCTTCAACAATGTTGAAGAGGGACTCAAAAACAGATATTTTACAGTTTATGGAAAGGTCCAAAACAGCTCACAAATAGGCCTAAAATACTATGCAAAAATTGGCCTAAAAGAGAGATAAAGAAGCAAGTGATGGCAGTAGGCCTCAAACAGAGGAGAGCCCTTCAACAATGTTGAAGAGGGGCTCAAAACAATGTATTTTACAGTTTATGGAAAAGTCCAAAACAACTCAAAAATAGGCCTAAAATACTATGTAAAAATTGGCCTAAAAGAGAGATAAAGAAGCAAGTGATAGCAGGAGGTCCCAAACAGAGGAGAGCCCTTCAACAATATTGAAGAGGGGCTCAAAAAAATTTATTTTTTAGTTTATGGAAATGTCCAACACAACTCAGAAATATGCCTAAAATACTATGCAAAAATAAGGCCTAAAAGAGAGTTAAAGAGGCAAGTGATAGCTGCTGGCCTCAAACAGAGAAAGACCCTTAATCAAACATGAAAAGGAGCTCAAAATATGACTATTTACAGTTTGGGTCGGAGCCCAAAAATGCTAGAAATTAAGGCTTAGATACAAAGCAAAACAAGGCAAAAAAAGAGGAGGAGAAGACTCACCCTTGAAGACCAATGAACCAGCAGCTTTTGGTTGAAGAAATGGCGTTCCTAACCTCTGGAAATAACCTCCAAGTTGCTGGAATGGAGTATGGAGGTGTGGTGCTATGAGGTGGTGTAGAAACGGTCCAAGAACAAAGATGTTTTGAGGCTTGGAAGAGAAGGAGAGAGAGGATGAATATACCAAGCTCAAAACAATTTTTCTAACCCTCTCAAATGCAGCTGGAAGTGCTGGTTTTATAGAGGGAGGAGGGGAGGAAAAGAGGGGGAAAATGAATTCAAATTTCCCCCCAAAATGGAAGACCTTCGGACAGTGGGTCAAATACAGAATAGCTGGCACAGTTGGAACACACTCAGGAGGGCAAAAATGGCCGGCCAGCTCAAAAGGGCCAAAGTGGTCGGCCGGCCAAGCAGGGTGGCCGGCCGACCAATTCAGGTGGCCGGCCGACCAGGTCAAAAGGGTCAAGGTGGTCGGCCACCCCCTAGGATGAAGCCCCAGAAGTTAGCTTTCCAATGCCGCAAACCTGGCATCAAAATTCCTCCTGTGCAAAAAATTATGCCTGTTTTGGTGAAGCCGCGCAGATTCGGTCCAAACGGACTTTAACCAACCATATCTCCCCCACTCGAACTTGTCCTTAGGAGATTCTTGAGTGAAAAATGAAGCCCCAGAAGTAAGCTTTCCAATGGTGGTAACCTCATATCTTAAATCCAAGTATGCAAAGAGTTATGCTCGTTTCGGTGAAGCCGCGCAGTGTTTTCCTCCTTCCCGGATTCATGCTGAAGCACTTTTGACCAAAAAAAGCTGGCTTTTCAGAAAAATTGCTGTCCTCCCACTCTCCTACAACCTTTCTAACAACGAAAATAAGGTCTCCACCAAAAATGAACCCAAACCGATGCAAAACGAAGGTTCGGGGGGCCAAAACAGGCGGTCCGGGGGCCCGAAAATTGACTGTTAAACACCGGAGGTGGCGTTTGACCACGAAGTTGGTCTCTCGGATCCCAGTGTCCCTCAAAAGGGAGGAAATAAGATGTATGCCAAAAATCGGAGCAAACGGAGGTGGTTAAGCGGTCCCAAACCGAGGCACACAATCGTCGGCTCCGAAAAATCAGAAACCGGGCTCCAAACGGGAAAAATGGCCTATGACCACGAAACGTAGCCTACGGCCACTGAGAGATGATCTACGAGACCTCTCCCTCCCTTCGGGGAGAGAAAACAGAGAAAACAGAGCCTTGTTCGCAAATCGAGGCAAGGCGCGAAAGAGTCCAGAAGTCCGGAGGTAAAGCTTGCAGCCGGGACTCTGAAACTTCTGAACGAGCACAATATACAATATCACTGAGCGCTCAATCAGTGACGTCTGAGTCTTAAGGTCGGTCAAAAATGGGGTGTCTACAGTTGCCTCTCTTTGACAGAACTCGAAAGTCATAAGTGACGGGAGGGAATGTCAAAGCCCAGAGACGACCCATTTTTGACAAGGCCGAAGACTTAGACAAACAGGTGAGATAAACAGAGATGCGCCCGCAGGCGTGCCCGCAGGCAAGGGCAAAATGTGACCGACAATGCAAGAAACCGAAGGTACTTCATGATCATGCAAATGCAGTAAGCTGTAATGAAGCACATATTCACAATAGATACAACAATTTAAAGCAAGAATGCAAAGCAATAACCACATTTCATGCAGTTAAGAATGCGAAGAATTGTTCGATTCTCGCCACGTTTCACACGGAGAAGATACAATACTTGCGCGATTCGTCTGGTTGCACCAGCTTCGAATGAACCGTACATGCAATATCGTGCCTCATGCTACTGGGGATCTCTCGCTTCTTCTTGATTGAGCCACAGGTACTACTTTTCTCCGTGACTATGGTCGCAGCTTTCCCTATTCTCCAACAGGGTGACAGACTAGGTTGGTTCAGTATCCAGAATTGAGGTGCATACACATGCTATCTCAATCTATGGGGCTGTCATACAGATTTCAAGCCGAGGATATACCTCTGGGTATTTAAACCAGACTTTAGTCTCGGAAATCCCGAATCTTTGTGTTCTAGGCAAGAGCCATTCGAACTCTAGTTTCCACCATCTCAGTTGATCTCCTAGGAACTCACTGCTAACACAGGCAGGTGGCTATACCAGACCACTGGAAGTCGTTCGGGCACGACAAACACCAAAAGAATTGCACCTTTAGAGGATTTAAGGTCTCCTAGACCCGGGAGTGCACAAGATAGTGCGAATAAAGATGCAGGATTTAAGGTCTCCTTAGACCGGAGGATTTAAGGTCTCCTAGACCAGACAGTAAAATAGATACGATGGAATAGATGCAAAGGGTGAACACACGCCAACCACGCTGGACTCGTGAGTGGAGGAAGAACAAAAAAAATCAATCAGGAGCGCGTTCCATGCAACCTAAGATAAATTCCAAACACGCTGAAATCGTGTGAGGAAGGGGAGGCTCCAAAAACAACCCGCCCAGTGCGTCTACAACGCAACCTGGGATAAATTCCAAACACGCTGAAATCGTATGAGGAATGGAACACTCTAACCATGCTGAAAACGTGAGAAGAGGTCTGAAAATAATTACTCAAGTGCGCACACAACGCAACCAGAGATAAAATCCAAACACGTTGAAATCGTGTGAGGAACGGGACACTCAAACCATGCCAAAATCGTGAGAGGAGGTCCAAAAACAACCCGCCCAGCGTGTCTACAACGCAACCTGGGATAAATTCCAAACACGCTGAAATCGCATAAGGAACGGGACACTCAAACCACGCTGAAATCATGAGAGGAGGTCCAAACAACAACCGCCCAGGTGCGCGCACAACGCAACCTGAGATAAATTCCAAACACGCTGAAATTGTGTGAGGAAGGGGAGGCTCCAATCACGCTAAAATCGTGAGAGGAGGTCCAAAGACAACTCATCCAGTGCGTCTACAACGCAACCTAGGATAAATTCCAAACACGCTGAAATCGTGTGAGGAAAAGAACACTCTAACCACGCTGAAACCGTAAGAAGAGGTCTGAAAACAACCGCTCAAGTGCGCGCACAACGTAACCTGAGATAAAATGCAAACACCCTGAAATCGCATAAGGAACGGGACACTCTAACCACGCTGAAATCGTGAGCAGAGGTCCAATGACAACCCGCCCAGTGCGTCTACAACGCAACCTGGGATAAATTCCAAACACGCTGAAATCGTGTGAGGAACGGAACACTCTAACCATGCTAAAAACGTGAGAAGAGGTCCGAAAACAACCGCTCAAGTGCGCGCACAACGCAACCTGAGATAAAATCCAAACACGCTGAAATCGTGTGAGGAAAAGAACATTCTAACCACGCTGAAACCGTGAGAAGAGGTAAACAACTCGAGAGCGTGTTCCACGCAACCTAAGTTGAGTCCCGGGGGACAACGATCCTAAACGCTGCTCAGCATAAAAGGATAAACAATAAGAGATAACACAAGATGCAAATAAATGCAATAAGTGTGATGATACGATACATGTTGCAAGCAATGCGGAGTGTGATGTTTAAGGAATGCAATAAACAAGTAAAGCGGCACTTTAGAAAGCACCTCATGGAGTGAGTGGCGGTAAATCGCTTTACTCTGACGGGGAATGGTACTCAGAGAGAGCACTTCTGATCGCCATTCTGGCTTGAAATAGTGAAACAGTCAACACAGTATCCTGTTCACTTTGAACACACAGCTCGTATCGGCATACTGCTTATTCTGAACACACAGCTCATAACACAATATTCTACTTATTTTGGAACATACAGCTCACGCAGGACACCGCTGATTCTGAACACACGGTCCGTTCTGAACACAACTCATTCTGAACTCACAGCCCATAACACAGTATTTTGTTTATTCGGCACATAGCTCATACAAGACACTGCTCATTCTGAACATACAGGATGCAATGACGAAACTTGCAGAAGTTGAAACAATCTTGGATGCCCGACATTTTCCCTATTTTCTTTTGCTTTGTAGCCCGGAACTTTCATAGCTTCAGATGGGTCCTGGTTTTACTATTTTCATATGACCTGGGTTGAATCCCGCGGCTTTATGAAAGAACCAATCCTGATTTGTACAAATGTGGAGAACGACACGGCACTCTGAGCACAAAACGATTTTTGAAATTGAAATGAGAAAAGGGTTCTCAACCGGGTATTGAGCCTACAACTGACCACAGCCAAAACGACTCAACAATGGAAAACAAAGGGTAAACAACCTAAACACATCTATTGACACCTAAACGACTCAAAACAAGAATCGGGACCAACAAAACACACGAACACAACACTCAACTGTGTTACAAAGACAAGAGACCTCTTGGTGCACGAGGAGCCAGTTTCTCTGGGTATTATTTCCCACCATTTTCTTATTTGTGATTCTCACATCACTCGGCCCTCAGGCTCTGTTTTTCTGAAAAAGCCATTTCCTCACTTTTTCTCTCAGCGCACATCTCTCTATTCTTTAATCTCTCATTTTTTATCCCTCCCCTGGGTGGTTGATGGATAAACAGAAAGTTGTGGGCTCTTGCCCAACATAATCAGTTTGCGGCTATTTCCTCCGGTGACATCTGTCAATGCGCCGGATGAGGGAATGGAGTATCTTGATCCATTCCAATCTTGTGCTTCGCACTTCGCTTGATATCTCGCTGCTTGGAGGATGAGAGAGCTTTTAGCCTTTTTGTTGTCGCCTCAGTTATGCCTTTTCTGGTAGATAGAGTGCCCTTCTTGGCAAGTATGGCGCCTTTCCTGGCATGTATGTTGACAATGGGGAAAAGACAGAACACCTGAATCAACTGTGCCCCTAGTTCATTATCTTGACCATTTTTTATTTTTGGCTTTCTACTAAAACAATTTTAACCAGAATGAGAGTTAGATTAACACGCTTGTTCGATTTTCTGATTCAAAATCATGCAAGTTAGGTTATGAGCACTGAAAATTTTCCTTTTTTGGGTCCAAGAAAAAGGTCCAGTTTTGGAAAAATGGAATAGTTTTCGAGAGAAGATTAGTCAACCTTAGTAAAAATTCTCAAAAACTGTTTTTTCAAACGACCACTGCTCAACAAGCATAGAACCCACTCTCGAGATGCACAACCTCAAATTCGAAGGAAAATTGCCCCTTGCTTGAGGGGAGCTGCATGGCAACGGACAGTCGCCCCTTGTTTGAACGGCACTGCAGCGCATTGAATGGCAACGGAAAGTTGCCCCTTGTTTGAACGGCACCACAGCGCATTGAATGGCAACAGAAAGTTGCCCCTTGTCTGAATGGCCCCGTAGCGCATTGTAGTCAGTCCTCAGAGTGACGAACACAACCAAATTCTCGGATACAGAGAAAGCGAAGATTATCAAAACTATTACATGGGCACAATCAATTTGAAGTGTTTTACGGCTAGACTTCAGAATGAAGTTGCCTACGTATCCCAAACATGGGAATCAAGCCTTACGTAGTTCGGGGTTAAGGTACACTCGGGTATTCAACCTCTCCTTTTTATGCTCTAACTTTTGCCAAGACCGCCCTTTGCGGGTTTTCAACCTTGCGAGCTATATTCTTTAATTATTTTTCATTTCTTTTCTTATTTTTTTCATTTCTTTTCTTATTTTGTCCATCTTTCTCTTCTTTCATTTTCTTCATTTTTCTTCTTTTTCTTTTTTTTTTTCATTCTTTGCATTTTTCTTCTCTTTTTTTTTTGTTCTTTTTCTTCTTTTTTCTTGCTCTAACTTTTGCCTGGATCGCCTTTCCGGGTTTTCGGCCCAGCGAGCCTCTCAAGGGTAAAAGTGTAGCTTGGTCCATGTCAAATGGTTCTGAGATCTCTAATCCGTCTGAATCCAAGAGAGTGGCTGCTGTTCGCTGACGATGCAGGAGTCCATCCCGTGGAGGCTGAATTTGCCCCTAGTGTTGTAGATCGGAACTCAGTTTTTCTTTAGCAATACTTTCTTCTCTCTTCCCCTCTGGGATTTGGCATTCTTGCCGATCTTTGTTAGCTTGAGAAACATCCCAATTTTTTTGACTCTTCGAGCACATCTAACAGTTTTGCCCCTAGTTTGAGGGCTTTTGATCTAGCTTCGCAAGCTTCCTTTGAAAACACTTGATCTTCTTGATCTGACTTTTCTTGCCCCTAGTTCGAGGGCTGCTTCAAATCTAGCCACGCTGGCCTCACATTATGGTTGACCTTTGAACTTTCTGAGTCTGAGTTCGAGGTTTGAAAGCAAGGGGTCGAGTCTCGAGGCTGAGAGCGATCCTAGGCTGCACAATCTCAAGAGCGATTCCACACAGGTCTTCGCAGGACCACGCAAAACATTTTTTGAAATCTTTTAAGAAAGCGACTAGTCGCTTGCGCTGAAGACAATGTAGAACCAATCTGGATCAAGCTAGGATCCTTCCCAGTACTCACACTAACAAACATGATTTCATTCATTAAGGGCTTAGCATGCCTCTCTTTCTCTCAATTGATCAAATTTTTGCAAAATCCGAGGAATTCCTTCCTCTTCGTTTTCACCGCAGTGTTCAAAAAAAAAGTTTTGAAAAACTTAGGTCAATGCAATAATTTCAAGGCACAAGAGAGCAGGTGGAATGCATTGCCGTTTCATTCAAATCCCGGCACAACTAGCACACGGCAGAAGCAAACACAAGAGTACGAAAATCACTGCTATTTCAATCAGAATCTGTTGGCACAACTGGCTCCAAGGCAGAAACAGACTCAAAAGAAAACGAGAAGACAAACACAAAACAAGCAAGTGATGTCCGAGGTAACACCCCCGAAATCACTCGACTCCAACAAACAGGACTGACTCGATACACCAAGACAGACCCAAAACAAAAAGACTGACTCTATACAAAACAACAAGACTGACTCAATACCCAAGTTAGAAAGCACAAAAACTGGTGTTTGCATATTGCTCAGAACAGTGCGTGTCATTCCCACGTCTGGAGTTAATCGAGCGCCACCCGCAGCTGGTTCATCCCCTGATCACATCACATTATCCCCCAAGTTCACCGATCCAGTGCCGATAGACTTTGCTGAGCTCGGCGGGAGGATGACCCCATTGTCAAATAGATCCTGTACTTCATGGCGAAGACAAAAGCAGTTGTCGGTAGTATGGCCAGTTTGCTGATGGTACGCGCAGTACTGGGTAGCATCATGTGTAGCCGGAAGAGGGTTCGGGAGAGGCCGAGGCTCAAGGGGTTTGAGATGGCCTTGTCCAATAAGGATTTGGAGAGCTTTGGACAAAGGCAAATAGAGGGCATGGAAGACCCTCCGACCTCGGGGTTGGTACTTGAAGGTTTGTGGATTTTTGCTGGGCACACCAGCAGAGGGATTAGCAGGTGCTGGCCTGGTTTGCTGATCTCTTCCGAGTGCAGGATTATAGCCGAAAGGAACGTTTCTGATACAACGACCCTTCTCCCGGCTTGCCCCTTGATTCAAATTGCCCCCAACTTGAGTGGCGAAAATGTCGTCCACAGTTTTTGCAACAACTACGAGCACTTGCTCTTTGTTCAGTCCCTCGGCTTTCAAAGCCTCAACAGCCAACAGAAGATGTTCATGGGGATCCATGTCCGCCCCTATCTTGTTCTTTCCACTCGCCTCCACTTTGCCAAGGGATTGGCATTCCTCAAATACAGCCCGTTCCAAGACTGGGGAGCCTTTTGACATGAACTCCCTGGTATGTGATGTGGTTGATGACGGAGTCGATGTCTCGGAGGCCAAATTTGTCACAGTTCTCTGAAGATCTTCGATCATTCTCTTCAGCTCAGAAGTAGTGGGCTCACGGGTTTGAGATGATTGGGGTCCAGGTGCATCCATCATGCATAAGTCCATACTTTCTGGAATGAACACCTCAGGCTTGGGTAGATGGGCTGGGATGATGTATATGCTGGGGTCGAAGGTGGATGGTAGTGTATGAATGAGGTTGAGATGGGGAGGTGACGAATCAGTACTAACCTGAGGTCCTTTTGGTGGAGCTAGGGTCTCTTCGTCAATAAGATCCTGAATCTTATGACGGAGGCGGATGCAACGGTTCGTATCATGACCGTGTTGTTGATGATAGACACAGTATTTAGCTGGGTCATATCTTGGTGGAAGAGGATTTGGAAGGGGTTGGGGTTCTAGGAGTTCTAGGTGCCCTTCTTCTTGTAGCTTTTTCAAAGCTTGGGAGAGACTCATGTAAAGAGGATGGAATTTTCGGGCTTGGGGCCGAGTTGAAGTAGTTGGTTTTTGGTCATTGAGGGAAGTGGTGATAGTGTCTACTTCTAAGCATTTCGCAGCTGTGCTACCATCAGTAGTAGCATTGGAACTGCAAGCAACATTCCTCTTTGAAGGCTCATTATCTTCTGCAAAGATCCCTTGTCTGATGGCATCCTCGATTTGAACCCCCATTTCATGAAGGGCTGGAAAGGTAAACAGAGGTAGAACGACCATCTTTTGCAGCAACTTGCCATGCAGATTCCGAACAATCATCCTGATCTGATCTTTGTCGGAAGGCCTTGTAGTCATCATTGAGGCCTTTGCTCTCCATCTTGTCACGAACTCTGAGAAACCCTCCTTTGGCTCTTGGCGGGTGACTTCAAGATCACGAGTCGTGACCTCGATCTGTGTGTTGTAGGAGTATTGAGCAATAAAGGCCTCAGCCAGCCCTCCCCAGTTCTGTTTCACAGAGTTCTCCAATTTTGCATACCAGATTGCGGCTATCCCAGACAGGGTTCGGCCGAATAGTGATAATTTCTGGGCTGTGGTCAAACCCATTGGCCTCAAGATATTAGAAAACAGTTGGAGGTGCACCATTGGGTCTTCAGAGCCATCAAATCGATCGGTATGCGGCATTTTAAACCGCTCCAGCAAGGTCACCACTGAGTCGATATAACCATCCTCTATATCAGGAATAGAGCGGGCCCCCTGAGACTTTTTGAACAATTCCTCAAGCTTGCTCACTTTCAATGCTGTGGGGTCCATCTCGAACTCAAAGGGGGAGTCTGGCAGGTTGGTGGGTGTTTTAGACAGCCGGGGTAGCACCGGGGCCGGAGCTGGCCCGCCTGGAATGTCCGTATCATCCTGGACGTGGGTTGCCTCCCTGAGTATGGGAACTCTTGGTGGGGGAGGAGCCTGGTGTGAAGTAGATACTCCAGTTTGCTGCTCTAACCTGGCAATTGTCTCTGCCTGTTGGGCTATGACCACGGCCTGTTGCTTGGTGAATTCCGCTTGACGGACAGCATCTTGCTGCATGGCTTTCATACTATCTTGGAGTTGGCGCACCATCTCTTCCAGACCCGACATATTGTCCTGATCTAACTGAGCAACTGGTATACTTGTGTCTACAGTAGGCTCAGAAATCTCAACCTGGCTGTTCAAAGACCACTGAGCTGGTAGCTGCTGTACTGGTGGTCTGTGCCTGACCGACCTTTTCATCCTGCCTCTGGTAAAGGAACACTGATTGCCTTTGAACTAAATCTCTGACCCGACAAAGTCTATCAACACAAGTTCGGTGTACTCGGGGGATATTGGAGCCCTCTGAAGCTATGGTTCCCAGACTACCTAGTAAAAGAGAAAACACGCAGCATCTCAGCCCGATTTCACGATAACCCATATGAGCAGAGCTGAATGACTGTGCCTCCTACAGAATTCTGCCCAAAATTCTGCCCGTAAACTGATACCCTCAAGTGAACTAAATCCCAAAGTGCTGAACTGGTGCCCTCAGGCCTGATGTCCAAACTACTAAACCGGTGCCCGCAGGCCTGATGTCCAAACTTGTAGACTGATACATGCATTCCTATAGAGACGCATTCTAAAAGCACATAGCAGACAAGTGAGAGCCAAAACACCTTTATGTTGGGGTAAGGTTTCCCTGTCCTATTTTGTCAGGAGCTAGGGTTTCACTACGCACGCAGTGGTTTCAAACAACCCAAATCGGGTAAGCAACCTGTCCTAGCTTGGAATGGTCACTATGGATTCCGAATATGCACTAGGTCGAATGGTCAAAAGGGTGCCTTGGTAAAACCGGGGTTTGTGTTCCCATACTGGCAGAGCCCATAACCGGTCAGCCTTATGGTCATGCCTTGACAAGACAAGCCTCCGGCAAACCGTTCAGGAATAGCAGATGGCAAACACGGTGTCCTAGGCGCACCAATGCACATGCAATGCAAAGAAACACATAAGTGTAGTCAAGAACAGATATCATGAGTTCGAATCAAGTTCTCTAAGTCCCCAGCAGAGTCGCCAGAAACTGTAGACGTCCCCGAACGCCCCGGGAGGGATGAGTCCCCCCCCCCCCATTCTGTTCGTATTGGGCTCACTACAGTTCAGGACTCTCAAATTGTTACGGTTCTAAATCTGAACCAAAGAGTCCAAATCCGGCAAATCGTTTTGAGAAAACAGATTTTGAAAGAAGTGTCAAACATAGACTGCTTTGCCAGATACAGAGTAGCCACCTAAATGTTTTATTTTGGGGAAATTTAGGAAACCCTGACTCGTTTGCCTAAGGCCACGTGTCCGTCATCACCAAAGTTGCCTCGGCTCGGGAACTTGGGTATGATTGGGGAAGGTCACTTCGTGAGCACCCCTGCTCGCCCGATCAAAGGTTGGCCTCTACTAACCATGATATCTATTTTTGAAAACATTATGTATTCTTATTCCGGTTATTAGCCTAGATTTACTATGTGATGTGCGCATCATACAAGTATAGACTGGATCGCCTGAATTGGAACAAAACATTTCATGTTTGTTTATTTGAAAATGGTTTGATGGTGCTACCAGCAAATAGGCTAAGACGTGGATTTGCCACCCTCGGGTGGGCTTTGAAAAACATGATTTTGCCATTATCTAGTGGGCTTAAAACTCACAGTCAACGAATTGTTCCAATCCAAATAACCCAACCTTCACCCACAGGCATTCAGGCAGTTATATCACATAAGCAATTAGCCTCATGGTAAGCATGCTATCATGGCAGTCACTCACACGCATGCAAGGATGCTAAAGCATAAAACTTACCGAGTACTCCAAGCCAAAACAGAAGCTAATTAGAAATTCATGCATGATCCTAACTATACAGAAATGCCTAATGCAACACATGCAAAAATGCAACTATAGCAGGCTTGGCTATTCTAGACATGGCATATGAAATGCTACAGCTAACATGTATTCAACTTGGAATTGAAAATACAATGCAGTTAGTATGATGCGCCGAGCCCGGTGCATGCAAAACAGATGAATGAATGCAACCATACTATCATACTGTATGCTAATTGAAACATGCCCTAATCTAACCATCATAAGCGGGTAAATAAAAGGGAGAAAAACATGGGGTTGGAAGACATACATCATACACACGCACACTTATTACAGTTGTGCCCTTGCGCAGAGGGTCCGAATAAATAATACAGTCCCAAATAAATAATTACAGTCCAAATAAATACAAAAATCCTAATTAATTAACAAATTAAATTAGGGAAGCAATAAATTGGCATGCAAGCTAGGGACTGCCTCAAATCTGCTCCGGATGATGAATGATGCATGCTCCGGTTGCCTTTGTCGGAAAATCCCTTGTGATGCCCCGGTTTGCCTCTGTTTGCAATTGTTCTTGGAATGCGTGCCAAGCTCCGGAAGGCTGCCGATTTCTGATTTGCTGTAACAGAGAGCAACAAAGGGGCATGACAAAGTATTTTCACATATGTATGCATGACTACTCTTCAGGGAGTGTAGTCCTCGATCCTCGTGCCACCAATTACACATATCGATGCATGATGGCCGAGGAGTCGAATTGCACGACTCAATATGAAATGAATGCACATATAAACATAACAAGACCTGAACTCCATCATGGATAATCCAGAGTGTCAGTGACTGGGAATTGAGACACGTTCCGTCACTCGAAGTACGAAACGTCCCTCGTTTCCCGTGCTGGGCTAACTCCTATCCCAAACACAATGCAATATGCATGACATGCATGAATGCAACTAATATACAACCTAGCATGCACAATGCTATGAAATGGCATACACGATGCACGAGGTAACATGGCATACACGATGTGCTAACATACAACCTAGCATACGCAATGCTATGAAATGAAATGGCATATACAATGCACAATGGACTTACACCAACATGAGTGGACCTCAGCCACACTCACATCAGTAGCCATGAGATGAAAATGAGACTCTCAAAATACGTGCACGCATGCACGTAAATCGAGGACCGAGCCTAAGGTAACAAATGCCACTCTACCAAAGCATGGCAAGGCATGAAATATGGTATGCCAACATGCAAATTTCAGCACTAAAATATGATGCTAAATAGCCCCGAAACATGGCAATATGGCACCCGATGCACGAGATGGAATGAACCCCGAAATTCGAAACTAGGCACATGAAATGATTTACAGCTATGCAAGGCATGCATTATTTGATCATGAAGCATGAAGAAAGATGCAAGGCAGTCCCGAAACATGCATATTTCCAGTTTATAACAAGCCTCAAAAATGAACACAAATAGGGCTAATCTATCATGCAAAAATGGCACTAAAAGAGAGATTAAACACAAAGGGACAGAAGATGGCCCCAAAATGGCAAAGATCCCTTCAACAAAGTTGAAGAGGGGCTCAAAACAAGGCACTTTACAGTTTACATCAGGCCACGAAAATAATCACAAATAAGGCCAAACTATCATGCAAGAAAAGGCCTAAAAGAGGGGTAAAGAGACAAGTGGCAGCTTCTGTTCTCAAACAGAGGAGAGCCCTTCAACAATGTTGAAGAGGGTCTCAAGAAAAGATATTTTACAGTTTATGGAAAGGTCCAAAACAGCTCACAAATAGGCCTAAAATACTATGCAAAAATTGGCCTAAAAAAGAGATAAAGAAGCAAGTGATGGAAGGAGGCCTCAAACAGAGGAGATCCCTTCAACAATGTTGAAAAGGCACTCAAAACAAGCTATTTTACAGTTTATATCAAAGTCCAAAACAACTCACAAATAGGCCTAAAATACTATGCAAAAATTGGCCTAAAAGAGAGATAAAGAAGCAAGTGATAGCAGGAGGTCCCAAACAGAGGAGAGCCCTTCAACAATGTTGAAGAATGGCTTAAAAAAAGTTAATTTACAGTTTATGGAAAAGTACAAAACAACACATAAATAGGCCTAAAATACTATGCAAAAATAAGGCCTAAAAGATAGTTAAAGAGGCAAGTGATAGTTGCTGGCCTCAAACAGAGAAAGACCCTTAATCAAAAATGAAAAGGAGCTCAAAATATGACTATTTATAGTTTGGGTCGGAGCCCAAAAATGCTAGAAAGTAAGGCTTAGATACAAAGCAAAACAAGGCAAGAAAAGAGGAGGAGAAGGCTCACCCTTGAAGACCAATGAACCAGTAGCTTTTGGTTGAAGAAATGGCGCTCCTAACCTCTGGAAATAACCTCCAAGTTGCTGGAATGGAGTATGGAGGTGTGGTGCTATGAGGTGGTGTAGAAACGGTCCAAGAACAAAGGTGTTTTGAGGCTTGGAAGAGAAGGAGAGAGAGGATGAATATACCAAGCTCAAAACAATTTTTCTAACCCTCTCAAATGTAGCTGGAAGTGCTGGTTTTATAGAGAGAGGAGGGGAGGAAAAGGGGGGGAAAATGAATTCAAATTCCCCCCTAAAAGGGAAGACCTTCGGACAGTGGGTCAAATGCAGAATAGCTGGCGCAACTGGAACACACTCAGGAGGGCAAAAATGGCCGGCCAGCTCAAAAGGGCCAAAGTGGTCGGCCGGCCAGGCAGGGTGGCCGGCCGACCAGTTCAGGTGGCCGGCTGACCAGGTCAAAAGGGTCAAGGTGGTCGGCCACCCCCTAGGATGAAGCCCCAGAAGTTAGCTTTCCAATGCCGCAAACCTTGCATCAAAATTCCTCCTGTGCAAAAAGTTATGCCTGTTTTGGTGAAGCCGCGCAGATTCGGTCCAAACGGACTTTAACCAACCATATCTCCCCCACCCGAACTTGTCCTTAGGAGATTCTTGAGTGAAAAATGAAGCCCCGGAAGTAAGCTTTCCAATGGTGGTAACCTCATATCTTAAATCCAAGTATACAAAGAGTTATGCTCGTTTCGGTGAAGCCGCACAGTGTTTTCCTCCTTCCCGGATTCATGCTGAATCACTTTTGACCAAAAAAAGCTGGCTTTTCAGAAAAATTGCTGTCCTCCCACTCTCCTACAACCTTTCTAACAACGAAAATAAGGTCTCTACCAAAAATGAACCCAAACCGACGCAAAACGAAGGTTCGGGGGGCCAAAACACGCGGTCCGGGGGCCTAAAAACTGACTGTTAAGCACCGGAGGTGGCGTTTGACCACGAAGTTGGTCTCTCGGACCCCAGTGTCCCTCAAAAGGGAGGAAATAAGATGTATGCCAAAAACCGGGGCAAACGAAGGTGGTTAAGCGGTCCCGAACCGAGGCACACGGCCGCCGGCTCCAAAAAACCAAAAATCGGGCTCCATACGGGAAAAATGGCCTATGACCACGAAACGTAGCCTACGGCCACTGAGAGATGATCTACGAGACCTCTCCCTCCCTTCGGGAAGAGAAAACAGAGAAAACAGAGCTTGGTTCGTAAACCGAGGCAAGGCACGAAAGAGTCCGGAAGTCCGGAGGTAAGGCTTACAGCCGGGACTCTGAAACTTCTGAACGAGCACAATATACAATATCACCGAGCACTCAATCAGTGACGTCTGAGTCTTAAGGTCGGTCAAAAATGGGGTGTCTACATCATTGCCAATAATTTAGTTTTTAGCGACCAACAAGTATATTATCGCCGATTATGTACATTTGGCGACTTATTTTTTTTTAGTTGCTAAAAAACGTCGCCAAAAATACTTTTTGTTGTAGTGATTGTTATTATTTCACATTTCTTGCTATATTATTACTGCAAATAGATGTTTTGATGGAACTATTAACCAAATAGTAATGTTATGAAAAGTATAATTATGTACATATCCTTTCTTGTGTCACTCTATATTGATATTTTTTCTTTCTTTCTAGCCACTCTATATTGATTTAAAGAGTCCTATTACTGATGTTTGGGCTACTAAAAAAGGTGCGCGCTTGAAAAAAAGTGTATTATCTTTATATGTTGGCCGAATTGAGTGGAGTGGGTTTTCGATTAATTGATTGATTCTAGTTAAAATTGTCGGTTTGGTCTGATTTTTATTAATTTTGATTTTGATTCTAATTATGAAAATAGTGGAACCATTCAGTTCCATGACTTTGGTTACAATTTCATTTTGCCTTTCAAACTATCGATTAAAAATTAATTCAAACCCAGGGGTGGGTGGCCTTGTGGTAAGAACATGGGAATTAAACCCCCAGGTCATGAGTTCAAATCCCCCCTAGGCCAATCTCCTGGGCGTAGCACAGTTGGTTAGGAGGTTGGACCTCAAGTTATCTAACCAGCACTTGGTGTGGGTTCAATGCTCCCCCGCTGTGCGAGTCTTGACTTAAGCGGAGCTTGTCTTGGGAGGTCGAGGCAAGTTCCCAGGTTATAGTCTCCTCGCTCGGAACGGCAAACAGGACACCTTGGTGATCTCTATAAAGGGGCGCTGCCTTGGACCTGTGGGAGAGTAGGGAGGATTTTCCTGTAACAAAAAAAACCAAAAAAAATAAATAATAATAATTAATTCAATCATTATTTTTTTTAATAATATCAATTTTATATTTAAATTATTCATTTTTGTATCAATTTTATCCATACTATCAATTGTTGTTTATAAGAAAAAAGAAATAGTTGATGTGAGCCCCAAATTTCATTTGAAATTTTTTTATCCTCTAAATTATTCTCAAAATATCAATTAAATCCGTAAATAAAATGAAATTTTGGGATTTAATTAATATTTTAGAGATAGTTTGGAGTAGGGATGGATAAACATCAAGTTAGGCCAGATTCAAGTCGGTCCAGCACTATATAATAAGAGTATATATGTCATCTCAATCCCAGTCCAACCCGACATCAAGTCTAACCTAGTCATTTCAAATTTGGTCCAACTGAATTATTTAAACCCTTTTAATAATTATCTGAATTCAAAATATTAATAAAATTCAATAATAAAATAAATAATATTTTAAAAAGTCCTTTAATTTAAGTTATAGAAAGAAATATATACGTATATTTTTCTTTCTTTATTTATTTTTTGGTTAACTAATAATATAAAAGTTAAAACTAATATTTTTTAAATAGGTGGGATGGAGTGGGTTAAAACACTTTATTTCACATCTAGCTTGAAAATTAAATGGTCTCAAAAATTTTGTTTAACCGAACCCTATAGACTAAATATTTTTCTCAAAATCAAAAAATATTGTGTTGGACAAGGCGGGTTGGTAAAGCCATTGAGCCGATGATTACCCCTAGTTTGGAAGTGCACGGGCAAAGAAAAATCATGTACTTGTTGATAAAGAAATCCAACGAAGAAGACGAACAGCACCACCACACAATCGCTATCTGCGAGACGAAACACCCCCAGCCGTAGCCGGGGGTCCTCCGACGACCAAATCAGTCCTCCAATATTATCAAAATATTTAATGGAGTAATTCATAGAGAGAAATTGCGCCCCTCAACCCATAAGGGTGTTGCCTATTTATAATATCTAATAACTTACCTCTCAAGTAATTTGAATGTTCCAGAAGTCTTATCCCAAACAATCTCCAATTGTTCAGGACTTCTATATCAATAAGATTTCATATCCTGATGAGTTTTGCATAACATAAAACACTAATGCAGTGTTTCATAAGAATTTGATAACTGTCATATACATGATAATCCATAACCATGCCACGTGGCAATGCCTGGACCCACATAATTCTTGTGGTTATTTTTATTCCCTCTCAATTGCCCCCAAGCTTTCATTCTCTTTGAACCCAGTGAAAGAGTGGAAGCTTTCTGTTGTTATAATAAAAATAGCCATGTAATAATGCTTAGCTAAAACCATACATAGGTGCTAGGGCTTATTCCAAAATGCATAACTTTATTAGGACTTATTTAAAAAATGTCTAGCCTTGCTGAAACTTATTCCAAGAATGCCTAACCCCGTTAGGACCTATTCCGAAAATGCCTAGCCTTGCTAGGACTTATTCCAAGAATGCCTAACCTAGTTAGGACTTATTCGAAGAATGCCTAATCTTGTTAGGAACCACCAAAACACCAACTTGCTTATTGGCAAGCAAAACCTGCTCGGCAAGGAATCTCACTGTTGGACAAACCACCAACCTGCTCTACAAAAATTTTCAAAGTTGGTCGAACCTGCCAACCCACTTTGCCAAGCAAAACCCGCTCGACAAAGATTTTTCAAGTTGGTTAAACCTGCCAACCTACTTTGCCGAGCAAAACCCGCTCTACAAAGATTTTCAAAGTTGGCCAAACTTGCCAACCTACTTCGCCAAGCAAAACCCGCTCGACAAAGATTTTTTAAGTTGGTCAAACCTGCCAACCTATTTTGCTGAGCAAAACCTGCTCTGCAAAGATTTTCAAAATTGGTCAAACTTGCCAATCTACTTCACCAAGCAAAACCCGCTCGATAAAGATTTTTCAAGTTTGGTCAAACCTGCCAACCTACTTTGCGGAGCAAAACCCGCTCTGCAAAGATTTTCAAAATTGGTCAAACCTGCCAATCTACTTCACCAAGCAAAACCCGCTCGATAAAGATTTTTCAAGTTTGGTCAAACCTGCCAATCTACTTCACCAAGCAAAACCCGCTCGATAAATATTTTTCAAATTGATCAAACCTGCCAGCTTATCTCTTGCCCAAACCAACTTGGCCGAGAGATGAAATTTGTAACCAAAAGGTAGTGTAATTCATATTGCCCCCATGATCCATAAAACGCGAACTCCATCTCAGCATAGTTGACCCAAATAATAGTCTTTATCCATGTTTGGTATAAAAACTCATATTTTCAGATAAAAATTTGATATAATAATTTGACCTTCCATGTATTCGTGGTCGGAATAATAATGGATAAACTCCGTGCTCTATAGATGATCAAAATTTAGCATAATAAAATATCTTCATCCGCGGAGTAATAATGCGTAAAATCCATACTCCGTAAATAATAAAAATTCAATATAATATCTTGGCTAGGAAGCTACTATCTTTTTGCCATGACTTATACTTTGATTTATGTAACCATATCGCAACTCATCTATTTCTTTTCCCACCGTTGAGTTGTGTCAATCATCTTATGTGTACGATTAACTTTACACCGAGCCTAGAAGCAACTCCGAAAAACAAAAACGAGTGTGTACAAACAAAATCTTGAAACTGGTTACACGTGACTTTGCTAACGTTGCTTTTCGTCATATCCGCATACACACATTACACTTATATATATATTGAAATAGCAAATCTTTGATAGAGCCTTATGAATGATGACCATTATAAAAGCAGTGGCTTAAATCCATGTAGATTTGAAAGCATATTTATACAAGAACATTGTATTTGTTTTTGTTGTTGATAAACTCCAACGTAAAAGTATGTACTCGGTAAAAAACAACCAACATCATGAACAAAGCCCTCCAAGAAAGTTTACCGTGGTTTATTAATTATCTTTGTTGAATTTCATCGTTTCCCACAGACGGTGCCAATTGTACGGACATAAAAAAAATACCGTATTTGATGATAAAGAAATCTAACGAAGAAAACGAATAGCACCACCAGATGATCACTATCTGCAAGACAAAACACCCCCAGCCGTAGCCGGGGGTCCTCCGACGCCCAAGTCAGTCCTCCAATATTATCAAAATATTTAATGGAGTAATTCATAGAGAGAAATTGCATCCCTCAACCCATAAGGGTATTGCTTATTTATAATATTCAATGACTTACCTCTCAAGTAATTTGAATGTTCCAGAAGTCCTATCCCAAATAATCTCCAGTTGTTCAGGACTTCTATATCAATAAGATTTCATAGCCTAATGAGTTTTGCATAACATAAAACACTAATGCAATGTTTGATAAGAATTTGATAACTGTCATATACATGATAGTCCATAACCATGCCACGTGGCAATGCTTGGACTCACATAATTCTTGTGGTTATTTTTATTCCCTCTCAGGAGCTAAAACAAAATGTTAAACAAAATTACAGTATCATGTCAATAATTTTCATTTGATTATAAACAACAACTAATGACGAGAGTAAAATTGATGAAAAATCAAGGGCAAATTATAAATACGCCCTTTGAGATTTGCTTAAAATACAGATTGCTTCCTGTAATTTGAAAAATTACAATACTCTCTTATTAGAATTTTTTATTTAATAAAAATAACTAAAAAAATGAAATTCATAATTGCTCTCCTATACAATAATAAAATTACCTAAATTATTAAGTGAAACAATTCATTGACTTGATGATTTATTAATAAAATGGGTGATTTGTTATGAAATTAGAAATCTCTGTTTATGGAATGTAATTTTCAAAACGACAGAGAATTATTCATATTTGAATTAAATCTCAGGGATGCATTTGTAATTTATCTAAAAATTGATACAATTTAAATTTAAAATTGATATTATCAAAACAATAAGAGTTTAATTATTTTTATGAGATAATTTAAGTAGTAAAATGACATTTTCTCTATATTACGTGCCCAGATACTATGGGCTTGATTTAAACAAGTCCACTAATTGCGCGTGGGATTCATTTTGTAAAAGGAGAGGCCTAATGGGGTTCGATTCTGTAATAGGTTGAGGAAAAAGATTGGGAGCTCTAAATTAAGTGCTCTAATAGTTTTAATTGATGTGTAGGTCTTATGTGATGTGATATTTGGCCTTGGTTTCTTTTTCTTTTTCTTTTTCTTTTTTTCACATTATTAATGCTCTTTTAGAACTCCCAAATTAGAGAGATGTATCATTTCTAATAGGTTGAGACTCTGTTTCCGGTGACAACAGCGTCGTGGTTGCTATTTTGGGGTTTTCGCTTTCCCGTGAGTAATAATCAGAGTCCAGATTCTCTACTTGCCCTTTCTCCTTGCCTCCCTACTTAGAATGGTAGAGATGCATCTAGGATGATCAAATGGTCCATTGTAGACACCCCATTTTTGACCGGCCTTAAGACTTAGACGTCACTGATTGAGCGCTCGGTGATGTTGCATGTTGTGCTCGTTCTGAGGTTTCAGAGTCTCGGCTGCGAGCCTTTCCTCCGGACTTCAGGGCTCTTTTTTTTGTGCCTTACCTCGGTTTGCGAACCAGGTCCTGTTTTCTCTGTTTTCTCTTCCCGAAGGGAGGGAGAAGTCTCGTAGATCATCTCTCAGTGGCCGTAGGCTACGTTTCGTGGTCGTAGGCCATTTTTCCCGTTTGGAGCCCGGTTTCCGATTTTCGGAGCCGTCGGCCGTGTGCCTCGGTTCGGGACCGCCTAACCACCTCCGTTTGCTCCGGTTTTTGGTATACATCTTATTTCCTCCCTTTTGAGGAACACTGTGGCCCAAGAGACCAACTTCGGGGTCGAATGCCACCTCCGGTGCTTAACAGCCCATTTTTAGGGCCCCGACCACGCGTTTCGGTCCCCGAACCTCCGTTTTGCATTCGTTTTGGTTCATTTTTGGTGGAGACCTTATTTTCATTGTTAGAAAGCTTGTAGGAGGGTGGAAGGCCAGCAATTTTTCTGAAATGCCAGTTTTATTTCTTCATCGCTCTCCGTCGCCCGTTTTCCTCACTAGAAAGCTAATGTTGACCACTCCCGGGCCACTTTCTTTAGCCCTAAACCCCATATTTGTGTTGTACACACCTGGGAGGCCACCAATATGAATAGGCCGGCCAGTAATTGTCTCTGACCCTTTTGAACCCCTCTAAAAAGTTGGCTTTTCTCTCTCCTGCTTCACTTTTTCTGGGTTTTGACCACATATTTGTGTTGTGCACACATGGGAGGCCACCTTTTTGGGGTGGCCGGCTAGCAATTTTGATTGACCCTTTTGACCCCTGGCCGGCCGGCCAGGGGGGATGGCCGGCCGGCCCCCTGAACCTTTTGAACCTGGTCGGCCATGATCCTCTCTCCAAGTGTATTCCAACTGTACCAGCTGTTTCCCTCCAGATCCTGTATCCGAGCGGGTGCCTTTTGGGGGAGAAATTTGAATTTGTTTCCCCCCCCTTTTCTTGGCCTCTCTCCCTCTTTAAAACCAGCACTCTACCACCATTTTGAAGGGTTACAAAAACCAGCAGAGGCATTGATACATACACCCTCTATATCTCTTATTCAACCCTCCAAACCCTAAGGTTCATGCACCCTTTACACACCACCTCCAAGCCTACAACCTCCACACTCCATTCCAGCAACTTGAGGTAGTTTTTCAGAGGTTAGGAGCACCTTTCCTTGGTCCAAAAGCTGCTGAAGACTTGTGCTACAAGGGTGAGTCCTCTTCTCCCTCTTTCTTGCCTTATTTTGTTCTATATCTTAGCCCCTTTTAATTACATTTTTGAGCTCTGACCTGAACTGTAAATAGTCATATTTTGAGCTCCTCTTCATGTTTGATCAAGGACTTTTTGCTGTTTGAGGTCTTCTCCTTACCCTTTGTGTTTAATCTCTCTTTTAGGCCTATTTTTGCATGGTATTTTAGTCTTATTTGTGAGCTGTTTTGGATTTGGTCATAAACTATAAAATGTCTTGTTTTGAGCTTCTCTTCAACTTTGTTGAAGGGCTCTCATCTGTTTGAGGCCAGCTGCTACCACTTGTCTCTTTATCCCTCTCTTAGGCCTTTTTCTTGCATGTTGTTTTAACCTCACTTGTGTTTATTTTCGAGACTTGATATAAAATGTAAAGTACCTTTTTTTGAGCCCCTCTTCAACTTTGTTGAAGTTCTCTTTGCTATTTGAGGCCAGCTGCTGTCCCTTGTCTCTAATCTCTCTTTTAGGGCCATTTTTGCATAATAGATTAGCCCTATTTGTGTTCACTTTTGAGATTTGTTATAAACTGGAAAAAGTCTCATTTTGACATCATCTTCATGTTTGATTAAGGGCATTTTCTTGTTTGAGGTCATATGCTTCCTTGTATGCTTGATTGTCCCTTGTTTTGAGCCTTACACCTAAGCTCTTGTTGCATGCTTGGTTTGGCCTTCTAGCCCCTAGAATCCAGTGGATTTTCAGTGGCTAGCACACTGTTTTGAGCCTCCAAATCAGAGGGGGGTGACCCCCTCTCACCTTGACTTGTTTGGTGGTCATTTTTGGCCTTCCAAAGAGACCCTATCTTGCATGCTTTGAAGTCACTTTCCAGGGTCAATTTGGTGAGTTATAAGACTACCATATTTGATTTTCATAGTTTCTTATTCCATGCTAAGTGTCCACCTTGTATGTGTTTAATAATCCATTGCATGGCCCTCTAAAGGAGCTCATTATTTTTACATGTATTGGTTGCATCTCCATGGTTATTTGGGCATATTTTCACATGTTTTATTCACTGATTTTTTCTGGTTTGGTAAGATTCCATGTGCATCTTATACTTGCCATATAACTCATGTTCGCTAGTCAAAGTTGCATGCTACTTTAGTCCATCTTGCTAGCATTTTTTGGCCATGCTTTGAACTGGAAATGTTCATGTTTTGGGACTGTCTTGGCTCTGTATTTAGACTTCATGATCAAATAATGCATGCTTTGTATAGCTATAGGTCAATTCATGTTCCTAGTTTTGAGTTTCCGGACCATTCCATGCATTGGGTGCCATATTTCCGTGATTCGGGACCATTTTGTATCATATTTCAGTACTGAAATTTGCATGTTTGCATACCATGTTCCATGCCTTGCCATGCTTTGGTAGAGTGGTATTTGATGCCTTAGGCTTGGTCTTCGGTTTGCGTGCATGTGTGCACGCATTTCGAGTGTCTCATTTTCATCTAATGGCTACTGATGTGAGTGTGGCTGAGGTCCACTCATGTTGATGTAAGTCCATCATGCATTGTGTATGCCGTTTCATTTCATAGCATTGTGTATGCTAGGTTGTATGTTAGAGCATTGTGTATGCCTCGTTACATCATGCATTGTGTATGCCATTTCATAGCATTGCGTATGCTAGGTTGCATGTTAGGATTGCATTCATGCATATCATGCATATTGCATAGTGCTTGGGATAGGAGTTAGCCCAAGCACGGAAAACGAGGGACGTTTTGTACTCCGAGTGACGAAACGTATCTCAATTCCCTGTCGCCGACATTCCGGATTACCCATGATGGAGTTTAGGCCTAGTTGTGTCCATATGTGCATTCATTTCATATTGAGTCGTGCAAATCGACTCCTCGGCTATCATGCATCGAGATGCGTGATTGGTGGCACGAGGATCGAGGACTACACTCCCTGAAGAGTAGTCATGCGTACATACGTGAAAATACTTTGCCATGCCCCTTTGTTGCTCTCTGTTGCAACAAATCAGAAATCGACAGCCTTTCGGAGCTTGGCACGCATCCCGAGAACAATTGTAAACAGAGGCAAACCGGGGCATCGCAGTGGATTTTCGCGCAAGGCGACTCAAGCATGCATCATCCATTATTCGGAACAGAGCTGAGGCAGTCCATGGATTTGTGTGCCAATTTACTGCTTTCCTAGAGTAATTTGTTAATTAATTAGGGTTTTGTATTTATTTGTACTGTAATTATTTATTTGGGACTGTATTATTTATTCGGACCCTCCGAGCGAGGGCACAACTATAATAAGTGTGCGTGTGTGTGATGTATGTCTTCCAACCCCACGTCTTTCTCCCTTTTATTTAGCCGCTTATGATGGTTAGATTAGGGCATGTTTCAATTAGCATACAGTATGATAGCATGTTTGCATTCATTCATCTATTTTGCATGCACCGGGCTCAGTGCATCATACTAACTGCATAGTATCTCAATTCCGAGTTGAATACTTGTTAGTTGTAGCATTTCGCATGCCATCTTTAGAATAGCCAAGCCTATCTTAGTTGCATCTTGCATGTGTAGCATTAGGCATTTCCGTATAGTTAGGATCATGCATGGATTTCTAATTAGCTTCTGTTTTGGCTTGGAGTATTCTGTAAGTTTTATGCTTTAGCATCCTTGCATGCGTGTGAATGACTGCCATGATAGCATGCTCACCATGAGGCTATATGCTTATGTGATATAACTGCCTGAATGCCTGTGGATGAAGGTTGGGTTATTTGAGTTGGAGCAATTTATTAAAATGTGTGTTTTAAGCTCACTAGATGGTGGCAAAACCATGTTTTTCTAAGCCCACCCGAGGGTGGAAAATCCACATCTTAGCCTACTTGCGAGTAGCACCATCAAACCATTTTCAAATAAACAAACATGAAATGTTTTGTTCCAATTCGGGTGACCCAGTCTATACTTGTATGCTGTGCGCATCACATAGTAAATCTAGGCTAATAACCGGAATAAGAATGCATAATGTTTTCAAAACTAGATATCATGGTTAGTAGAGGCCGATCTTTGATCGGGCGAGCGAGGGTGCTCACGAAGTGACCTTCCCCAATCGTACCCAAGTTCCCGAGCCGAGGCAACTTTGGTGATGACCGACACGTGGCCTTAGGCAAACGAGTCAGAGATTCCTAAATTTCTCCAAAATAAAACATTTAGGTGGCGACTCTGTATCTGGCAAAGCAGTCCATGTTTGGCACTTCTTTCAAAATCTGTTTTCTCAAAACGATTTGCCGGATTTGGACTCTTTGGTTCAGATTGAGAACTGTGACAATTCGAGTCCGAACTGTAGTGAGCCCAAATGAACAGAACGGGACTCATCCTCCCGGGGCGTTCAGGGACGTCTACTTTCATATCTAGCAATTTTTTTTTTTTAAAAAATGGACGCTTTGATCATCCTAGATGCATCTCTACCATTGCAAGTAAGGAGGCAAAAAGAGAGTGCAAGTAGAGGATCCTAATTCGAGTAATCAGGTGGCTTCATGTTCGTTCAATGATATGAAAACACGTGGCTAAAGATACAAATATAAAAAGAAAAATGTTTCAAAGCTCTAAAGCAAGAGCTTTAGAGCTGCTCTGGTGATGTGGCAATGGTGTTGATCCCACCTTGATGGGATATTTTGGCTTAATTTTTTTTATTTTATTTTTATTTTTAAGGTGCCAACTCAGTAGAGCTCTGTTTAGAGCTCTACTTTTAGAGCTACTAATCACCACTAATATAAAAAATGAATGTGATGGCTGAACTTGGAAAAGTAATGAGAATGTTTTCTACTTCTCAATTGGTTGTCCTATAATATTTTATTGAGTAAATTACAAATACACCTCTTGAGATTTGATTAAAATATAAATCATTCCTTGTAATTTTAGAAATTACATTCCATCACTTGAGATTTCTAATTTCATAATAAATCGCCCATTTTATTAATACATCATCAAGCCAATTAACAGTTTTTAATGATGTTGTAAATATGTTTTAATTAATTTGGTAATTTTATTATTGTATAGGAGAGAAATTATCAATTTCTTTTTTAACTTAATTCTGTTAAATAATTTTTTTTTAACAAGGAGTGTAATTTTTTAAAGTACAAGAGACAATCTGTAATTTAAACAAACATTAGAACGTGTATTTATAATTTACCCTACTTTATTTTGGGAGTGTCACACCATATGATAGGAGTGTGCGTCTAATGGGACTGTGTACATGTTTGGCCTAAGCTATTAAGCCCTTATTTGGTTGATTTTTTTTTTGAATTATTTTAATTACTATTATTATTAGAGGTAATTACTTAAAAAAATTCTCTTGCAAATACTTGTATGTCAATTAGTTCAAATAAAATTATTGATTTTATTTCAGTTTTGAATTTTTAAAATCAATAGTTAGTATTTTTGTTTTGTTTTCAGTTAACTTTTTTTTGATATTTTAGTCATTTAAAAAATTTAATAAATACAACAAAAAATATAAAAATATACTAAATTTTATATTCTTTTATAATTTTTAGTATTTAGTAAAAAATTTTGAAAAATTTCACAAATTTTAAAATTTTTAAGTGTATCAGAATTAAGTGTATCTTAAAAAAAAAATAGACAAAAATATTAAAAAGTTCACAAAAACCAAAAAAAAAATAAAATTGTGAATTAAAAGCTCTAAATCTATAGTAATGCATCAAAAAATTAATAGTGACTTAAAAATTAAATCCACCGAAAATTGAATAGAATTCAATAATCTATATCTATTTATTTATACTATTATTAAAAGTGAATAACTCACTTGGTTTTCATGAATCTCTTTCTTTTCTTTTGTCAAGTAACATTTTCTCCTTGCGTCAAGTGTCAATTTTTCTATTTAACAAAAAAAAAAAAAAAAAAAAAGGTTCCAAGATGGTTACAAGATTTGATCCTATGATCATTCATTGATTGACATGATAAAGAACACTTCTACTACTTGAATAATATAAAAAATATATTTTTAATTCAAAATTAAAATATAATACATCTATATAATACGATAAGTAAGT
This sequence comes from Camellia sinensis, assembly GCF_055761805.1. NCBI lineage: Eukaryota > Viridiplantae > Streptophyta > Magnoliopsida > Ericales > Theaceae > Camellia > Camellia sinensis. The sequence goes on along the minus strand of NC_138964.1, from coordinate 22,991,954 downwards.
TTTTAATTCATCCTACAAACAATTGTCCTATGGATGGTTGAGATCACTGATAAGAACATGATCCCACGGCCTAAATCTGTGAGATACAGATAATATGAATAGGTGAGATTCCACACTTACAAATAGTTGAACGGCTGAGATTTATTTAATCTCAAAATGGACGATGGTGATGAGATTCTCCATTCTCACTCGCTGTACTCCAACTTCCTGCACAAATCCAAATGGGAATGCAAATAAAACACACCCATTCGTCAACAAACGCGAACTTGGTTTGTTGAGAGTATGTTCGAACTTTGTTTATTAAATTTTTGTCGCGTTTGAGTTTGAGATTGAATTTGTTAAAATTTTAATAAATAAATTTAAATATACTAAAATTCGGTTTGTTAGTTTGGCTCGTTAGCTAATTCGTTTAACATTTATTTACATAATAGAATAACAAGAAACATTATGATGTGTATCATATGTACCTTATAAGTAAAAAAAAATGACATAATTTTAATTTTTGGAGTTATAACTGAAAAAAAAAAAATATCATAACTAAACACAACATAAGATATAATTAAAGAACTCATGAGTCATATCTAAAGAAGAAAATTTGTCATAAAAAAAAAAAAATAGGAGTGCATATGATACACTCTTTTCAAAAAGATGTATATTAAAAATTCCCTAGAATAAATATATTATTTATATATTAAATAATGTACAAATATGTATAATATAAATATGTTAGTTATATATGTAAATAATATAAATGTAAATAATAGCTAAATTTATTTATATATAAATAATAGTTAATTATAGATAATACATTTATATAATAATAATGATAGATATTATTATTTTGGTAAGATATTGACTTTTTTTTAATATGTTTGTATATATTATTTATATTATTGTATAATCAAAATTTCAATTTTAACTTTAGTGTCATACACAAGTATGAATTTATAATTTCTTCTGCTCATTAAGGCTTGTGAATATGCTCGAATTCGAGTCAAACATAAACTAACTCAGATCAAGTTCGATTCATTAAATTTTTATTGAGATCAGACTTAAACTCGAACTCATTAAAATCTTAACGAAATAAGGCTAAACATATTAAAACTCGACTCGGCTCATTTGCAGCCTACCAAAGGACTTTCTCTCTCCCTCTCTCTCTATGACACAGAACAATTTAATTGGTCCAGTGGGGGCTCGAGTTTAGGGCTTCATTGATACTGAGCTCTCAAAGCAAGCACCATTAGTCTCTCACTTTCTTTGTTTTCTTTTTGATTTTGTTTGTATATGAACTCCTAATGCTACGGGAAGGCAAGGTATATTATAATATTGTCTCTCCTCTCTTCTATAAAAATGGGGGAAAATCTAATAACATACAAGGATACTAGCAATTAAGGTTCTGAAAAGCGGTTGCGGTCATCGTAACGGTGACGGTGACGCGGTTGCGGTTGCGGGGTGTAAAGGCCGTAGTATAACGGTTGCGGTAACCGGAACCGTGAATTTTTTTATTTTTTGCACAATTTGAAAAAAACTTACCGATACGCATATTTTTTTTTCCATGATCATATTTATTGGGTTAAAAATAAATATTGATCAATTTTTATAAATTTTTAAGTATGATCTAATATATTACATATTTTTAAATCACTATAAACTGAATTTTTTACATTTTATTTTAATAATTAATGACTTTATATTTTACAAAAAATCAATCACTAACTATTATATATAAGATAAATAATGACAAAAGTAAAAGAATAAATAAGAGCATAAATATATATATATATATATACATATTTTAACCAAACCAAATAGATAATAACCACACTTATTATTATTATTATTATTATTATTTTCAAACAATATATAGATAGACACACACAAACAAAATGGTTTAGTGATAGCAGCTGAATAGCATAGCATACATCTTATAGTTTCAACAAATCAATAATATGTTCTTCATCTTCCCTCTTCTCTCTCTCTCTCTCTCTATCTCTTGCTCCTCTATTTTCTCTCTTTGTCTTCCCTCTTCTCTCTATCTCGCTTCTCCCATTTTCAGTTTTTTTTTTTTGTGTTTTTCGAAAGAAACAGTTTGAAACCGTTACGTAACGGTGCGTAACAGGCCGTTACGACTGTTACGGCACTGTTACGACTGCTACAGCAGCCGCTACGGCCGACGCACTTGTGAATCTCAATCACACTGCAAAAAAACGGCTGTAACGGGTGGCGGTAACCGCCAAAACCATTACGTAATGGCGTTACGTAACGGTTGCAGCCGCTTTTTAAAACTTTGCTAGCAATTGATTCATTTGTGTTTGATATTTATTATTATATTGTCATTGTCTTTCTGTGTATGTGTGTGTCTTTATTGAAATTGTGTGACTGTAACTCTTACTTGGCTACAGTATTGTATTTTGATACAAGGTATATTGAATGTATATCATGTTTTTTGTTGTGCATTTTTCTGATGTTATTTTTTTTATTTTTTTATTTTTATTTTTTTTTGTAAATACAAACGTTTTCTGACGTCAATTGGTTCCTTTTCTTTTTTTTTTTTTTTTTTTTTTCCTCATAACTGCATTTGTTTATAAACCAGTAATCAGGTTTTTTGCAGGTGGAAAGGGGGGGAGTAGTAGGTGTTGCAGGTGGTTTTTAGGTTGTCCCCTTAATCAGGTTTTTGGTTGTTTTATTAATTTACTCATACGATCCCCTGTCTTTACCTTAGAAGTGCTTATTAGTTGGGTTTTGGTTCACAAATTTTTCTTAAAGGTGGCAACTAGTTGAGTTTACAAATCAAGTTGTGAATTGGCTGATTCTTGGTAGATTCATTATTGAGCCATAAATTTGTTAAAAACATTTCATTTGTTTGGTTGTTTTGCTTGATTATCGAAATACATTGCTTTTTAATCAATATATAGATTTTCTAATTTATTTTACTTCTTTTAACTTATATTGCATTTTTTTCATTCTCAAAAGTGGTGGAGAGAAGAAGTAACCCATTATCTAGTTTTGTATTGCATTGTAAAAGGTACGTTAGTTGTTTTGCTTATATTTTATGACAATATCTTTTTTAACTGTTTTTAAGCTCTGAAACTGCTCGATGTTTTTTTCATTATATTGGTTCAACTGCATTGATCAATTGGATGTTGGATAATGCAAAAGACCAAGAAATTTGGCAGCTTACTATGGGATGTAATCTTCTAGGGATGTAAGAAAATTGGTTGCTTACCTTTTTTTGCTCTAAATAGTTTGAATGCTCTCAATTGAATCTTATTAGATATTTTGGATTGACTATGAAAAAATGTTGTGTTGATGTCCATTTTAAGTTTTACGTTTTTGTCATTTTAGCACAACCTTTGAATAATATTTTTTTTAAGGGGTACAGTAAATGATCATCTCTAAACAAATTGTCTTCATTGTTCAAAGTAGGACTTCTTTGGTACCCAAAAGCATTATTGAAGTGGACTTCTATGGTATTTTGTACAAGATTTTGCTTAGGATGGTAAAACTTTGATGCGAAAGTTCTCGTCATGAATCATGTGGAGATCCTCTTCATTTCATTTTTATAATGGAAGGTCTTTATTATATCATCTAAGAATTGTAAAACAATTATGAGAATTTATCAATATTTTAAATTTAGCAAACACCTCATTAAACAAAATTAATAAAAAGAAAAAAATAAAAAATAAAAACACTACAAGAATCAACAGGAGAAATATTTTCATAAATGTTTGAAAGGGCCTACTTAGGTACAAGAGGGATAGAACAAATGAAACAAAGGATTAATTGTATCATGTCCTTTAAGAGATATGGTAAATCCTATGGTATGCACCCCAACACAAAAATGTGCAATTTTATCAAAAAATTTCGTAATATTAACTATAAAATGTGTAATCTCACCATAAATTTATGTTATAAAATGTCCAAAATTTTGCGGTTGATGTTGCAAAAATTTGTGGTTTGGTTACGAAATTTTTTGTTATGCCATTTTGTGACGAGATTATATATTTTGCAATTGATGTTACGAAATTTTGTAATAGGATGCATACACATATAATATTGCAAGTATATATGTATGTGCATGTGCATGTGCATGTGCATGTGATGCAAGGTAGAATGATGAGATGAAACTCAAATACAAAGATTAACTACAAATTTCATAAAAGAGATACTCTCTCTTGAACGTATATTATTTCTCTCAAAATAAGATGCTCTACCCTAAGACTCACTATCATTATTTATAGGGAACAAGCCCCAATACAATAAGAGATAAGCTAAGGTAATACTCACTAATCAAGCCTAAATCAAAGATAATATGAAAATTACCAAAAATAGAAAGATTTGAGTTAATCTCAAATTTAGAAACTAGAATAAAAATTACATATTTTGGGAAAAACCTAATCTCAAACGGATTTGTTTACACCAAGTAATTAACGAATCAATTATTTTCAAAAATAGTGAAGTCGTGAAATTGGAGACCTAAATATTAGAATTTGACCGAAATTCATTGTACGCCATGGCAAATAGATGGATATTGATTGTGATGTCATTTTCAGTATTTCGACTGAATTCTATGTCATTCTGAGCACATACTAACTCACATCTACTAGTGCTTTTTGCCTTTGCTATGTTTGTCCATGAGTTCTAGAAAACTCTAGACAAGAACCTTTTTAATGTCACTCCTCTCCACAGGTATATTACTAGTGCACTCTAAACCCAACTCTAAAATTGCAAGAAGAATGCTTTGTGAGGTAACCATGTCACTGCCATTTTGCATCTGCAATAAACCACCATCCATTATTTCCATAATTTTGTTGGGAAGTGATGCGCTCACCCATTGCCTTAAATTGATCTCTGCAGAGAACATTTCATCTGTGGGTTTCTTTCTTGTGAATGTTTCCAAAAGCATCACACCATAGCTATATATATCACCATTTGTTGAGACTCGTCCTTCGGAGCCATACTCTGTATAAAATATGAAAATTGTTATATATCACTAATCTTTATTACCATTTTATATTGCCATCTATATGGATACTTATAATTGACTTCCTTGTTTGAAGATGATTATGAAAAAATCAATGAAAACAACTAATATCTTGCCAAGTATCCTGGTCATATAAAACGGTGAAAAAAACAGATGATATATAGCATTTTAAGGGGGTAGCTCAATTAGGCAAAATATTTTCTTTCAAAATTGGTTAAATTGATGGATAACATACACACCTATGATCCATAAAATATGCATTTTGTGTCACTTTGATATACCAAATTTGAATTTTTGTCGATAAAGTTTTTTAAATTTGAGTCAAACTTCTCCAATTTCACCCAACAGTCTAAACATTAACAAAATAATAATATAAATTCATCTATGGTACCAATTGTATGTGTGTCATATCACTTGAGTCTCTAAATTGTAAGGCTATACTTTGTCCTCTTAATTAGTGTTTAGTGACCAAAGCAACAAAATTGAAGACTTCTGGAAAATAAGTGACATGAAACACACTTCGAGGATTAAAATTGTAGTTATTACTATTTTAATGATTTAAGCAATCCCTTTGAAATTAAACCAATTTGTTTCAAATTGAAAATTTTAGGAATAAAATTGACAAAATTAAAACTCGGGCGACAAAAATAACATGACCGAACATATATTTTAGGAACCTAGTGTATTTTATTCTAAAATGATTCATTGCCTCGTATTTTCTTCTTCTTCTTCTTTTTTTTTTGGCTAGATAATCCTTTAACCTAGTAATCTAATTAATCTAGTAATTAGTGTCAATATTTGGCATGTGGTTCAACATTAAAGTTGCATTGAAAAGGCTAAACCTGTCTCAACTTGACATTATGTTCTTAATGAAAGCAATATATTGACACTTAACATAAGCCATCTACGGTATTTCTTTGACGAACTTAAAATATAAAATTTACATTCAAGACATGCATGCCAAACAAATTAATAATAAATACATGGAAAATTAATTTGTAACAAGTTTGTCAAATGAGAAACATGAAGTAAATAAAGTTAATTAAAACATTTACCTGGAGCAATATAGCCAATAGTACCTAAAGTCCTGGTTTGTATTGCAGTCTTGTTTTCAGCTAAAAGTTTTGCAATGCCAAAGTCAGCAACATGTGCAACCATGTCTTCATCGAGAAGGACATTGCTTGGCTTCAAATCACAGTGAACCACAGGCTCTAATTGACCATAATAGAGATATTCCAGAGCTAATGCTACATCAATCATGATGCCAATCCTTTGAAGGAGATTAAGGCAGGAGTTATGAGAATATAACCACATTTCAAGGCTTCCATTAGACATATATGAAGAAAGTCTGAAAATCTGAAAATGTTTTTGTTGCATATTATTCATCTCACAATTACATTATATACAACTTTACAAATCTGTAACTAATCATCTAACAACCTAACTAATCTAATTAACTAATCTGTAACAAACTAACTGCATACAGTTAAAGGAAATTGTTAACATGTTATACAGCTCATGGTGTGCACTACATCTGCACCTTTCGTGAACTGCTGCTCTGGCCCTTCTGTACACTGTGTGCTCTGCTATCTGGTATAGCTGCAGCTGCGGACTGTTTGAACTGCTGTGATAAGTGGTTGGACTGCTGTGTTAAGTGTTGCTGTGTTGATTTCTGTGTTGAATCTTCATCAGCCCCCCTCAAGCTGAATGGGGCAGCAGTCACCAGAAGCTTGGATTGCAAATAAAGGAAGCGAGAGACAGACAATGGTTTAGTAAGAATATCAGCAATTTGCTCAGAGGAAGGAACATAGCGAATTTGAAGTTGCTTGTGAAGAACTTTTTCGCGAACAAAATGATAATCGATTTCAATATGTTTGGTCCGAGCATGGAAAACAGGATTAGAAGCAAGGGAAATTGCAGACAGATTATCACACCAAAGAGTAGGAATGGTGGAAGAAGACAAGAACATTTCAGCAAGAAGCATTTGAACCCAAGAAGCTTCAGCTGCAGCATGGGCCAAAGCTCTGTACTCGGCCTCAGTGGAAGACCTAGCAACAGTAGGTTGTTTCTTGGCTTGCCAAGAAATGAGGTTAGAACCCAGAAAAACACAAAACCCAGAAATAGATCTGCGGTCAGAGGGATCACCAGCCCAGTCGGCATCAGAGAAGATATGCAGATCAAAAGAACCAGGACTGAAATTAAGACCAAAGTGCAGAGTACCCTTAAGATATCTAAGGATCCGTTTGACTGCTGCAAAATCAGTGACAGAAGGCAAATGCATATGTTGACAAGCCATGTTAACAGCAACAGAAAGATCAGGACGAGTAAGAGTGAGGTATTGAAGAGCTCCCACAATGCTGCGATAGAGAGAAGGATTATGAAAGGGCAAGGAATCATCAGCAGAAGAAGAGGAGGAAGGTTTGAGAGACAAAGGAGATGAGTAAGGCTTACAATCAGCAAGACCAGCTTTGAGTAAAATATCAGCAGCATATTTTTGTTGGGATAAAAACAAACCAGTAGGTGTGTGATGGACAGCAATACCTAGAAAGTAACTAACCAGACCAAGATCCTTAAGAGCAAAAACAGAATGCATATGAGAAATGAGAGAATGAATATGAGAAGAGGAGTTGCCAGTAATTAAAATGTCATCAACATAGACAAGAAGATAAGTAATGGAGGAAGCAGTTTTCTGAATGAACAAAGAATGATCACATTGACTATGAACAAATCCTGTGGAAAGAAGATAGGAAGAAAAAGCTGTGTACCAAGCTCGAGGAGCTTGTTTAAGCCCATAGAGAGACTTATTTAGTTTACAAACAAAGGAGGGTTGATTAGGACAAACAAAACCAGGGGGTTGGTGCATAAAAACATCTTCATCAAGAGTACCATGCAAGAAGGCATTTGAGATATCTAACTGCCGAATAGACCAGTTAAAGTGAAGAGCTAAACAAAATAAAATCCGAACAGTAGGTTGTTTAGCAACTGGAGAAAAGGTATCATGAAAATCAACACCTGCTTCTTGCAAGTAACCTTTAGCAACTAATCGGGCCTTGTACCGAGCAATAGTACCATCAGAATGTTTCTTAATGCGAAATACCCATTTACAACCAATAATATGGGTGGCAGTAGAAGGTGGAACTAGAGTCCAAGTATGCTGAGTTTGAAGAGCTTGAAACTCAGTCTGCATAGCGGCCAACCAATGAGGAGACTGAAGAGCTTCTTTATAGGAGGTAGGTTCAATAAGAGATGGAGAAACAGAAGCTGATAAACACCGAGAAGAGGCAGTTTTGGACCGAGTAAGCATAGGATGAGTATTAGAAGAAGAAGAAGGAGGATGAGGAAGAATAAGTATAGATAGATGAATACCAGGATGAGCAGCCAAGGAAGGACATGAAAATGAAGAAGAAGATGATGAAGATTGTGCAGAAGAGATAGGTAATGGAGAAGAAGAAGATGGAGAAGACTGAGAGGGAGAAGAAAGAGGAGTAACAGTTGGAGAAGACCAAAAGAAAGACTGAAGAGTAGACAAAGAAGGAGAAGATGAGGAAGAAGAAGAAACTGTAGCAAAGGGAAATTGAGTTTCATCAAAGATTACATGCCTAGAGACATATACTCGACCAGTAGCAGGATCCAAGCACCTATACCCCTTCATGGAAGAATGATAACCAATGAAGACACAAGGAAGAGATCGAGGCTCAAGTTTGTGAGAGGTATATGGGCGAAGCCAGGGATAACAACAACACCCAAACACTCTCAGAAAATCATAGTCAGGTTGGACACCGAATAACACCTGAAAAGGACTAAGACAAGGAGATTGAGACCTAGGCAATCTATTAATGAGGTAAGCAGCAGTAGAGACTGCTTCAAACCAGAACTTGAGAGGTAAAGAGGAATGATGCAAGAGAGTTATAGCTGTTTCAATAATATGGCGATGTTTTCTTTCGGCCAATCCATTTTGAGATGGAGTATGAGGGCAAGAAAATTGATGAACAAGACCATTTTCAGTGAAAAATTTGTTAAATTTATGAGTAGAATATTCACCACCACCATCGGATCTAAAAATCTTAAGAGAGGTGGAGAATTGTTTTTCCACAAACATTTTAAACTCCAAGAACTTAGTAAAGACCTCACTCTTGTAATGTAAAGGAAACAACCAAGTAAAGCCACTGAAATCATCAATAAAGAGAACATAGTAGCTATATTGAGATTCATCTTGAGTAAACGGACCCCAAACATCACTATGGATGAGGGCAAAAGGTTGATTAACAACAGAAGAAGACAAGGTAAAAGGCAAACGATGACTTTTAGCTACACAACAGTGTGAACAAAGTCCATTAGTATCCTTATTACAAACAATAGGAACAGACTTAGCTATAGTATTGAACTTAGCAATGGATGGATGACCTAATCGCTTATGCCACAAGGTAGAAGAGATGGTTTGAGAAACATAAGCCTTTGGAGGAGTAGAGAACTGGTAAAGACCATTAGAGTGAAAACCTCTAGAAAGCACTGCCTTCGAAGTTTTGTCCTGAACAACAAAGGAATTTTTATCAAAAGTGATGGTACAGTTATTATCTTGAGTGAGCTGATGAACAGAAATAAGATTGGAAGAAATTTGTGGAACATGAAGTAAATTGTTCAACTGAAAACGAAAGGTAGGAGTAGGAAGAATACCAGCTCCACTATGATGAATAGGAAGAGAATCTCCATTTCCTACCACAACCTAATCATGACCTTGATAGGGTTGATACAGCTGCATATGTTGCAAGTCATTAGTGATGTGAGTGGTAGCAGCTGAATCAAGATACCAAGGAGAAGCCTCAGATGAAACAGAAGAAGAAGAACCAGGACCTGCAGCAGAGAAAGCACGAGGAGCTGTAGAAGATGGAGAAGAACCACCAGGATAGAGAGGAGGCAGAGGATAGCCTCCTTGAGTTGGTGAACTAGAAATAGAGCCATACGAAGGTGAATAAGCTGGTACATAAACTGGATTCAGAGCTGGTGTATAAGCTGGATTCATGCGGTTACGACATTCAAGAGCTGTGTGATTGTTTTTGCCACAGATTTGACAAACAAGACCTGAACCACGACGACCTCTGTAGTTAGAAGAATTTGTATATCTACCTCTGCCACGAAAATTGGAACGATTTCCTCTGTAAGTAGAAAAATTTGGCCGATAAGAACCTGACGGAAAATGTTGATGGTGTGAACCTTGAGAAGGCTGATATGATGAAGCTAGGGTTTGAGATGTAGAAGAAGTGCCTTGAACGGCAGAGAAAGCAATATTAGGAGAAGAATGTAGATTGATCTTCTCAATATGGATTGCCTCAGAACATAACAAGGAGGACACTTCTTCCATTGTTACAGCACCAGATCTGGCTCGAATAGCTGTTTTGAATGAGTTATACTCATCAGGAAGGCCATTTAAAACAAGAAGAATAAGATCTTCATCCTCAATAGGTGTAGTAACAAGTGCAATTTGATCTGAAATTTCCTTAAACTGTTGTAGATAGGCCTCCATGGTTTGAGATTTCTTTGAAAGTGATTGAAGTTTGTTCTTGAGTTGATGAATATGTGAGCGTGATAAAGCAGTAAATCTCTTTTCCAGAGCGAGCCATACTTCATGACTATACTGCAGGTGCAATACAGAAGAAAACACTGGTGGTGACAGGGTTGCAGTTAAACAACTCAGAAGATGTGCATCGACAAGCTTCCATTTGCTGAATTCTGGATTGGCGACTGAAATATTCTGTGCATTTATTGTTGTAGAAGAAGGACAAACAATTGATCCATCAAGATAACCAAAAAATTCTGTAGCTCTAAACAAATTCTGAACTTGACTTTTCCAAATTAGATAATTTGATGAGTCAAGTTTGACAGTGACTAACGAATTGAGATTGGAAAGAAGAAGAGAAAGATTTGGCATTGAAGATAATGCCATTGTTGAATGCTCGTTAGAGCTTTATCAGCTCTGATACCATGAAGAAAGTCTGAAAATCTGAAAATGTTTTTGTTGCATATTATTCATCTCACAATTACATTATATACAACTTTACAAATCTGTAACTAATCATCTAACAACCTAACTAATCTAATTAACTAATCTGTAACAAACTAACTGCATACAGTTAAAGGAAATTGTTAACATGTTATACAGCTCATGGTGTGCACTACATCTGCACCTTTCGTGAACTGCTGCTCTGGCCCTTCTGTACACTGTGTGCTCTGCTATCTGGTATAGCTGCAGCTGCGGACTGTTTGAACTGCTGTGATAAGTGGTTGGACTGCTGTGTTAAGTGTTGCTGTGTTGATTTCTGTGTTGAATCTTCATCAATATACTGCAAAACCAATGCTCTTAACTCAGGATTAGAGCATGTCGTTATAACTCCAATGAGATTTCTATGTCGAGTTGTTTGCAACACTTTACATTCTACATCAAAACTTCTGAAAGCTCCTTCAAGTTGCAAATTTAAAACCTTAACAGCGACAATTGTCCCATCTGAAAGTACACCTTTGTATACCGAGCCATAGCTTCCTACTCCAAGCAAGTTGGCTTCGCTGAAATCATCTGTGGCTCGTAGAAGCTCTAAATATGAAATCATTCTGTGCTCCGTTGTTGCATATGAATCTATCAGATTTTGACTTTGGACATTATTTCCATGATTTCTTTTCACAATATACACACCAATAGAAAAGATTAGTGTCAATGCAATGACAGGAAGAATGTATCGAAAATTAATTTTAATCATCGACTTCTTGGAACTATTGCTTGCACATGGTGGCACTTTCAAAATAGGATTCCCACAAAATGCTTCATTCTCCATGAAAGACCGTGATATGAGGTTCATGAACGGCCCTTCATTTGGAATCTCCCCAGCCAACTTGTTGCAAGAGAAATTCATGTATTGGATATGTGAAAGTGCCTCAAGAGACTTAGGTATCTGTCCAGATAGATTGTTGTGTGAAAAATCCAAGAAATCCAATGTTATCAAATTGCCCATTGTGTTGGGAATGGGTCCCGAGAATGAATTCCTAGACAGGTTCAAAGAAGTTAGGCTTTGAAATGACCCAATAACTCTCGGAATGCTTCTTGAGATTTGATTCCAAGATAAATCCATGATTTCCATCACTCTCGATGGTTTTATGTTTGGATTTAGGCTTCCACCTAATGAATTGAATGAAAGACTCAAGTACCTTAAAGTTTCAAGGTTCCATAAACTTGACGGTATGAAGGTCAATTTATTATGAGAAAGCCTCATCACCTGCAAACCTCTAAGATTTTCAATGCAACTTGGGATCGATCCAGATAACTTATTTTGATTTGCAATAAGTTCCCCTAAGTTGCTCAAAAGGCAAATTTGATTTGGAATTGATCCATGAAAGTTGTTACCGTCAAGATACAACCTTTGCAAGCTTTTAATTTCTCCAAGAGTTGAGGGGATGTTTCCATTCAGATTATTGTTAGACAATGCAAGTAGATTCAAATTCCTCAAAGAACCAATCTCTTTAGGAATTGTACCAATTAGTTGGCTTTCAGTTACATCGAGTTCTTGCAAAGAGTTTGAAAGATTTCCAATAGAATTGGGTAGGGTGCCACTCCATTTATTTTGTCCCACCAACAACTCCACCAAGGAAGTACAATTTGTCAAATCTGTGAGAAAACTAAGTTCAGTACTTCCTGGTTCGTTTGTTAGTTGATTTTCATCTAAATACAAACGTTCTAGGTGTTTTAGATCGCCTAAATGTTTTGGTACGGGTCCAGTAAACAAGTTGGTAGGTAAAAGTAGCATAGTGAGCTTAGAAGAATTGCAGAGAGATGAAGGGATGTTTCCAGTTAGTTGATTGCTACCCAAAAGGAGGACTTCAAGATTAGGAAGGAAAATGCCATTATTTGTTGGAAGGTTTCCAGAAAAGGCATTCAAACTCAAGCCAATTTTAACCATTGAAGACTTGTTAAAAATTGCAGGAGGTATTGGACCTGTGAGATGATTGAATATAAGGTCAATTATATTCAAATTTGGAAGTTGTGCCAATTCAGTTGGAACGTTTCCATAAATGTGATTATGTTCTAGCCCAAACACTTCTAAGCTTGAAATGTTGCCAAAGGAAGGTGGAATAGTACCTACAAGTTCATTTTTTCCGAGAGCAAGGAAACTTAGAGAGGGCAAGGTGCTCAACTCTTTCGGAATTCTACCACTAAATTTATTACCTGCAAGAGATATCACTTCGAGCCTTTGACAGTGGTGTAAACCCAGTGGGATGTTTCCTTCTAACATATTAAAATACAAACGAAGGGTTTTTAGGCGACACAAATGGCCTATTTCATCTGTCAGATGACCGTAGAAGCTATTGTTGCCAAGATCGAGTAGTTGGAGGAAAGAAAGATTACCAATATGAGGAGAAATGGTGCCTTCGAGACTCCTGTTGCCAAGGAGCAAGCCTGTGACTCTTTGCCTACGTCGACTGCATAAGACCCCGGCCCAGCCACAAAAATTGTTCTTTCGTCCAGTTACTCAACACATTGTTGGGATCATTTTTGATGGATGATTTGAAGCTGAGGAGAGCTAATTGGTCTGTGAAGTTCGAGGAACAAATGGCCAAATCAACCATGCATAAGTGCACTATCAGTGCCAGAGCTCCTATAAGAGAAGCATTGCACAGCCTCCTCACGGACATGATTGAGAGAGAGAGAGAGAGAGAGAGAGAATGCTTAAGCTTGTGAAAATGTATGCTCATAGTCATATCCATACATTATATATAGAGTTTTCCATGTAATCTATTCGTCAATAACTAACTATAGTTAGATTATATTGAGTTTAGAATTAGTTAGAACTAGAGTCAGGTTAGATGGTTATGGTAGTGTATATATCTGAGGGATGTATCATTGTAAAGACTAGAAGAATTCAATACAGATTTTATTCTTTCATTGATATTCATCAACCCAAAAAAAAAAAAAAAAAACTTTGCTCTCTTCTATGCTTTTGTGGCTGCATTGGCCACGTGACGTCTTGTGGGTTATTTATAGTGTTAAAAATAAGATTTAGCTTTTCATAGATTCACATCTCAAACGAGAGAACGTTTTAGTTAAGATAAATCTATTTTTTTATCAATTTCGGTGATGTAAATCGTTTATTTTTATGGCTCATTGAGTAAAATTTTCATACAAAAAATTAAAACGATTAAATATTGATACCTATATGTTTGAATCATATTTATTTTACAAAAATGGACTACAAATATAATTTTAAGAAAGCCATTTTGATTCATACATATAATTACCAATATCAGTTCATTTTGATTTTTTACATAAATATTTTACTCCACAAGTCCTAAAATATAAACGACTTAATCAACAAAATAGGACCTAAACTAGGCCTAACAAGTGCAAACGTTTTTTCGAGTTGAGATGATCAATTTGAGAGAAGCTAAACCCAAAAATAATATATATATATATATATATATATATATATATATATATAGAGGAGAATGCCTTATAGTCCAAAATTTGGATTGCAGGGCGTTATCTGGGCCCATGATTCATATCCCATTTTAATGATCCGAACTGTTCATTTTATTGGGCATTTTATGTATTTCATTCACACAAAAATATTAGGTCTGTTAATTGTAGCCTATTTAATTTATCATATTTGTCGCAAAAAAAAGTTAGGTCGATCTATTATTTTATTTTTTTAATTATATCTAGAGTAAGTGAATTTAAAAGTAAAAGGAATTTGCTTAAAAAAATTCAAAAACTGTTTTTACAAATTATTACCAAACAAAATGATTTAAACTTGTCAAAGCAGTGAATTTTTAAGGGATTTTTATTGATAAGTCCAATTTAGAAGTGTTTTAACCCAAGAAGTCCATGAAGAAATTTTTAACCCATTTAGTCCCATGTATGTATAGTTTTATTCCATAAAGTCCATTTTTTTGATTTACACTATTTTGTTGGACACTTATGCCCTTATATTTAATTTTGATACCCTTATAAATATTTTTTCAACGATAGTAATTTAATGATGTGAATATTCATATTTTAAAATTCACATTTGTAGGAATGTAAATTGGCCCGTGGGCGGCCCGAAACTCGCCCGCGAGCCAGGGCGGGCCCGGCCCATTGACAATGTGAATATTCACATTGACATGTTAATAGGAGTGCAAAATTGGCCCCCGTCCCGTGGCGGCGCGAAACCCGTCCGCGGCCCATGGACGGCCCGGGGCGGGTCCGGTCCGGCCCGTTGACAATGTGAATATTCACATTGACATGTTAACATTCACATTAATAAGAGTATAAAATTGGGCCGCGGCCCATCGGCAGCCAAAAGCCCGCCCGCAGCCCGGGGCGGGCCTGGCTCGGCCCGTTGACAATGTGAATATTCACATTGACATGTTAACATTCACATTGATAGCAGTGTAAAATTAGCCCGCGCCTCGTAGCTGCCCGAAACTCGCCCACGGCCCGTGGGCGGGCCCGGCCCGGCCTGTTGACAATGTGAATGTTCACATTGACATGTTAACATTCATATTGATAAGAGTATAAACTAGACAGCAGCCCAGGGTGGGCCCGACTCGGCCCGGCCCGGCCCGTTGACAATGTGAATATTCACATTGACATGTTAACATTCACATTAATAGGAGTGTAAAATTGGCCCCCGTCCCGTGGCGGCGCGAAACCTGCCCGCGGCCCATGGGCGGCCCGGGCGGGCCCGCTGAAATGTGAATATTCACATTGACATGTTAACATTCACATTGATAAGAGTATAAAATTGGCCCGCGGCTCATGGACGGCCAAAAGCCTGCCCGCTGCCCGGGACGGGCCCAGCCCGGCCCGTTGACAATGTGAATATTCACATTGACATGTTAACATTCACATTGATAAGAGTGTAAAATTGGCTCGCAGCCCGTGGGTGGCCCGAAGCCCGACCGCAGCCCGAGGTGGGCTTGGCCCAACCCGTGACAATGCGAATATTCACATTGACATGTTAACATGCACATTGATAGGAGTGTAAAATTAGCCCGCGCCCCGTGGCTACCCGTGGGCGGCCTGGGACGGGCCCGACCCGGCCTGTTGACAATGTGAATATTCACATTAACATGTTAACATTCACATTGATAAGAGTGTACAATTGACCCGTGACCCGTGGGCAGCCCGAAGCCCGACCTCGGGCCAGGGCGGGTCCGGCCCGTTGGCAATGTGAATATTCACATTGACATGTTAACATTCACATTGATAGGAGTATAAAATTGGCCCGCAGCCCGTGGGCGGCCCGAAGCCCGATCGCAGCCCGAGGCGGGCTTGGCCCGACCCGTGACAATGTGAATATTCACATTGACATGTTAACATTAACATTGATAGGAGTGTAAAACTTGTCCGCTGTCTGAAGCTCGCCCGCGGCCCAGGGTAGGCTCGGACCCAAACCCGGGCCATCCTGGGCCGCCCACGGGCTTCGGGCCGCGCATGGGACGCGAGTCAATTTTACACTCTTATCAATGTGAATGTTAACATGTCAATGTGAATATTCACATTGTCAACAGGTCGGGCCGGGCCCGCCTCGGGCCGCCCACGGGCGGTGGGCGTGTTTCGGGCAGCCACGGGGCACGGGCTAATGTTACACTCTTATCAATGTGAATGTTAACATGTCAATGTGAATATTCATGTTGTCAACGAGCCAGGCCCGCGTCGGCCTGGGGTCGGGCTTCGGGCTGCCCACGGGTCACGGGTTAATTTTACACTCTTATCAATGTTAATGTTAATATGTCAATGTGAATATTCACATTGTCAACGAGCCGGGCCGAGCCGGGCCTGCCCTGGGCAGCGGGCGGGCTTCGGGTCGCCCACGGGCCACGGGCCAATTTTACACTCCTATCAATGTGAATGTTAATATGTCAATGTGAATATTCACATTGTCAACGGGCCGGACCGGGCTCGCCCCGGGCCGTCCATGGGACGCAAGTCAATTTTACACTCTTATCAATGTGAATGTGAATGTTAATATGTCAATGTGAATATTCACATTGTCAACAGGCCGGGTCGAGCCCTTCCCGAGCCGGCCACGGGCCGTGGGCTAGTTTCGGGCAGCCACGGGGCGCGGGCTAATTTTATACTCTTATTAATGTGAATGTTAACATGTCAATGTGAATATTTGCATTATCAACAGGTTGGGCCGAGCCCGCCCAGGGCAGCCCACGAGCCGCAGGCGGGTTTCGGGCCGGCCACAGGCCGCGGGCTAATTTTACACTCTTATCAATGTGAATGTTAACATGTCAATGTGAATATTCACATTGTTAACGGGCCGGGCCGGGCCAGGGCCCGGGCTTCGGGCTGCCCACGGGTCATGGGCCAATTTTACACTCTTGTCAATGTTAATGTTAATGTTAATGTTAATATGTCAATGTGAATATTCATATTATGAACGGGCCGGCCCGGGTCCGCCCCGGGCAACGGGCTGGTTTCGGGCCGCCCACGGGCCGCATGCTAATTTTACACTCCTATCAATGTGAATGTTAACTTGTCAATGTTAATATTCATATTATCAACGGGCCGGGTCGGGCCTATTTTTTTGGCTTGTGGGTCGGCCCGGCCCGACTCGAATTTTTTCGAGCACCCACGAGGATCGACATGAGCCGGGCCCCTACACATTGACGATATAAACATTTATATTGACGGTGTGAACATTCACATTAAGGGTATTTTGGTAATTATGTTACCCATAGGACTTATTGAAACATAAGAAAATAATGTGAACTAAATATAATATAAGGAGATGAAAAGGGTATTTTGGTCTTCTTATCTCAAATTGGACCTAATGGAATAGTCAAAAAGAATATGGGTTGGATGGAATAAAGCTCTTAGAAAATGGATTTATCAAAAAAGCTCCCAATTTTTAATAGGTGTATTCTTATTGGGTGATGTCCACTAATTATTAAATACGATCAGATTATATAAAATAAAATATTAACAATGTAAACAGGAGCCGTTAATGGCACGTCAGAAAATTATAGTTTTGTTTGGTTTTGCAGTTTCAATTTGTTTTTATTGATTTTTTTTTTTCATATTTTGGCCATTTTTTTAATTTTTACATAAATTAAGATTAGATACATCTAAAAAGTAAAACAGTTTAACTGAAATAAGAAAAGAATTCACTAAAAATAAATAAAAATTCATACAAATTGATTAAAATATAAATAAAAATCACAAAAAATAAATGATAACTCATTTAAAGTAGTTTTTAAAAAATCAAACCAAACACTATTATTTCAAGCATGTGTTACTTAAAAAGGACACTTTTACCTTGACTCTTCAATTGCCATTCCATCAATACAATTTTCTCCATATTTATTAAAAATTATTTAATGATTATGGACAAATCTATGTGATGTCTTAACTTGATATTTTATTGATTTAAAAATGCTATCAACTGTGAAAAAGTGTTCCAAATTTAGGAGGTGGATTCTCTTCAGTCCAGGAGGGCTTTGTGATCAAGTGCAAACAGCAGTGATCAAGTGCAAACAGCAGTGATCAACTGTTCCAAGTGTACGTTAAAAAGTTTTTCAAGTGTTCCAAACAGCACTGATCAAGTGCTCTTCTAATAGGACTTCCAGAAATCCATAAACCCAATCAACATCTTAGGAACCAAATCCCATACCTACATAATCATGTAATCATGTAATCACAAAAGCATACAATACATACTAATGTCTCAACTAAGCGAGACAAACCCATTGTGGTAATAACCACTTCCCACGTACCCAAAGTATTCAAACCTAGTACGCTCTGATACCAAGTTGTAACACCCCCAAAATAATACGAATAACTCAACTGATACGAGAATTGAATACAAAAGAATTGATTTACTTTCATTCATCAGAGTTCGAATTACAAAAGATATTACATGCATTATACATTTATAAATGTTCATCCTGAATCTACAACATGTAACACTAGTTAATAACAACAAAGTAAATGCCCTACGGGCTTACATCTTTCCAAGAATTACTTCCTTACAACAAAAGAGAGTCATAAGCTCTATACAAATAATAAGCCCTTGGCTTGAATAAACATTTCAATCCAAACACAAAAATAGAGCCTCCAGACTCCTAGGTCCTCCCAAGCTACGTCCTTGGAGGAGGCATGTCACCAGTATCTGAAAATAGTTTCCCAAGTAAGGTAAGCCAAAGCCCAGTAGAAACAGTCTATCACAATATATGAGATTTAACTAAGATATGAGTGTCAGATCTATATTCAATGTTTATGACCAACATACATTCTTCGTATGACCACACGGTACTGATATTCATATCTCAATCCATTCCCAATTATTCTTTTCAAGTTAATTCATTTTATTTAAATTCATAGGCCAAGTTTATCATTGCCTGATAATCCAGCTGAGACTACAATTCAGTGGTTCTCAATCAACATAATGATTACACAAGCACTTCAACCTTGCCATTTTACGAAAATTTTGTCCGCGGGATCGGCACCTATGTATACATATGATTTCGGGACTTTCATCCAAGACACTCCGCTAACTTAATTTTCAATAGAGTCCATCCTCTATCTCTTTTCAAAACATGAAGTACATCCCCTTTCTCCTCCCAAAACATTACACATATACAATGTATTTAAAGCACCGTCATATTCAATGACTATCAATTATACATGTTCAATGTCTTAACACACCGTCATATTCAATGACACAATTTGAATGATTAGTTTTAATTTACCTAATCCTCATGCAATTTCTACAACATTCATAGATAACCTCCACCGATCGGTTAATACAGATATTTCTAAACATATATACAATCTTTATAACAGATAATTCATCCAATTTCCATAGGTAAGTGATTAAACAAATCCAACTACACCATTCATTCCCATATCCTCCCAATTTCATATTTCTCATTCCAATTCCATTGTTTATCTAAAATAGTATAGCAACATATTTAGCACAAAATTTTCCTTTTCCCCAAATGTTGCCCAAAGGTCAAAATCAACAATTTTTTTTAATACAAGATAACCTTACATCCAAACCCCATAGTTAATTACATAACACAACATAAGAACCCCTCTTTTAAGCTTGAGCTCAAACCCTAGGTTTTCTCAAAAACACCCCTAAATCTCACCATTTAATCATAACAACAAATATCTAGGTTAAAAACCATATTAAGATGTAAAATGTTCCGACCTCAAGTGTCGAAGCCCAAAGGAGAAGTGAAGGAACTTTGAAAGTGACGGAACCAACTTCCAATCAGATGAAAATGAAGCTTTCAAGATGCTCTACCCTTTTCTCAAAGCACTAGGGTGAAGATATCCAAGAATCTTGGTCAAAATGTATAGAGAGAGTGGATTTTAGAGAGAGAGGGAGTTGGATTAGGGTTTTTGAGGGAAAAGATAACAAAATTTGATGTAAAAATGAGCTGCTGTGAACTGATATACGCGAGGCTCACTCGAGTGAAGGAGTTGTCGCTTGAGCGACTAGACACAATAAGTGTCCTCGCTCAAGTGCAAGAAGCGTGGCTCGAGCGCAGAATACAAATCCCCAGAAGTTTTGCAGACAGAAGATCGTCACTTGAATGCAAGAGTTCTCACTCGAGCGAGCAACAACACCCTCTCAGAACATTACAGGTTTGAACAAAAATACTGGGAGATCACAAATCTCGCTCGAGCATAGCAATAGTCGCTCGAGCGACCAGACACAAAAGGATGTCCTCGCTCGAGCGCAAGAAGCTTCGCTCGAGCAAAGAGGCCAAAATCTGGGCAACAACAATCTAGACCAACTAGTAACCGACCTGTTCCAAACACGTCCAAGACATTCCAAAACTCCAATTCAAAGACAAATAAGGGAAAACAAGACACGTATAACTATATTAAACCCCAAAACCCGAGTCTGGAATATAACAAAGGTCGGGTCAAAATCGAGATCGCTATAAGATATATGACAAGATTATCTTGAAGCATGAGATGGAAATATGAATAAATAAACCTTGGAGATTTTAAAAACATGCAACATGAATAGATGAAAATCCACACAAGAAACAAAGAACAACACTCTCAAAAAAAAATATTCCCATCCAAAATTCTTCCCATTTTTGTCATGAATTGACAAAGAAAGCTCAATCAACTAAAGCAAGATCATAAATCACACAAGTAGGAACAAGATGATGTAAAAAGTAATAGCAAGCAAGAAGTAAGTAATAAATAAGCAGTGCATAGCAACATGCAAACCAACTAATGCCAATCTCCCTTACCAAACCAATCAATATAAGTTCATGTTAAAAAAACTCTTGCAATGATAAACCAAACTCCCCCTCACTAAAAACAACCACAAACATTGAAAACAATGAACAAGAAGAAAAAGACAACAACAAAAAAAAAAAATCTGATGAAGCAAGCACAGAATTTCAGAGTTGTACCTTAAACCACACAAGATTATCCAAGAAACACAATTACTTGAAAACACAATGTGCATAGCCTCTAGAAGATTCCTCATAAAAGAAAGTGAAGCATAATGTGAAAAGCATAGATCCCATGATAAAAGTGTGTGTGACTCATGAGTTCGAAAAACACTAGATTCAAATCCTAGTAGTGATCTGATAGCTAGACCTCTGATAAGAGAATCTAAACACAACTAAGGAAAGTCAAACTACTAGGAATCAAGGGGTATTTGTTGAGTAAAAGCGGAGGCTCCCCCTCAATCAATGAATCTTTTTTTTTTTTTTAATTCTCTTTCTTTCTTTTGCACACTCATTAGCGGCTTTCACACTCAAGAATAAACTGAACCAGAGAAGCATGGATACAATAAAGATAGCCTGGTTGGTGACTCTGAGGTAACTTTTTCCTCATGCCTTGACTGCAAAGAACTAAGGGGAAAGCTGTGGAGATGCAAAAAGATGGAAGGTGGTTAAGAGACTCAACATCACCCATGATATGCTAGTATAGGTCAATTCCTCTAGAAAAGCAAAAGACACAATGCTAGAAGTCCATAGAGAAAAAAAATCATTAAGGCGGAAGAATCCAATATTTGCTAATCCAAGAGTGTGTACAAAATGAGACATACTAATCAAAGAACACACACTCTGAAATGAGTAATGACCAATTTCAAGCTTACAAAACTATACTAAGAAAACCTTTTTAGAATTTTTTTTTATATTTTTTTTTAAAACAAAGCAAGACAAAAAAAAAAAAAAAAAAAGAACAAGCACACACTAAAAGACCCAAAAAGAAAAAAACAAACAAAACTTGAAAGCAAAAAGAAAAAATAAAACTAAAACAAATAAACAAATTAACACAAGTCAAGTTTTCTCACCCAAACAGCTTTAGTATGAACAAAGTTGTGAGAATTGCGGTTCTTGGGTGTTGTCTTGACATTGTGGTTCCTTTCCCCTTCAATGGGAACCCGTCTTGACTTGGTTTCCAACTTCCTGTTCCTAGGTATAGCCAAACACGACCTCTGTTCATGTTTAGTCTTAAGTAAATCAAAATAACGAGGTCTAATATGACCCTTAATCTCACTACCACCAATGAAGTGTCTCATATCTCACGAGATGTTGGAATTTCTTCCATCTCTATGACACACTCTCCTATGCAACTCATAACAATAAGGGCGAATATGACCATACATACGACAATGATGACAAATAAAAATAAGGTGTACCTTATTTTCTGTGGCCTTACCAACTCTAGGAAGATTGAGAAGTCCATCCTCATATTGAATTTTTTATTCTCCTTTTCCTTGAGTTCTTGTATTATGAGATGTAGATGCACTCCATTTTTGCTCTTTGTCACCACAAAATCCAATGCCACTCTTGTCACAACACATTTTTTGAGACCCAATGATATTGTCTAAAGTCTTTGATCCTTTGTTCCAAAGTCTAATGGTACCCATAGCACACTTGAGCTCTTTGTCTTTCTTGCTGACTGGCTCTTCCAAGGGAACTTGAGACATCTTGAGAGTTTCAATCTTTTCTTCATATGTTGCATAGGTTTGTTGTAGCTCATTCCTCTATGTCTTACAAGTCAAGAGTTTTGCACAAAGAGCTTGTCGATCACTAGAAATCTTGATGGCATCATTCCTAGCCTCAAAAATCTCCTTCTTTAATTTGACATTCTCACTTTCATAGGCTTTGAGTTTGATAGTGATTTTGTCATTCAATTTAGATAAGTTAAGAGATTCTTTATACAACTTTTCATAAGCTTGCTGAAGCTCTTTATCATCACTCCCTGAGGATTCATCATTAGTGACATTCTCAACCATCCCCTTCGGATACTCTATTTGTCCTTCAATTTCAGAAGCCATCATGAAAGCAGGGAATTGTTCATGCCCCTTTTCGCCTTGTGCTTCGTTGTCACTTTCATCTTTATCAGACTCTAATTCGTCATCCCAAGTGATAATGATGGCTTTCTTCTTCCTCGAACGATTAGAGTGTTCTTTAGCAAATTGGCCAAATCTTTGGGATTCATAGCATTGGACTCTTTCAGAGTTCCCTTGTATCTTTCCTTTCTCCTTATTGGTTATAGAATTAATTTTGAGTTTATCTTTGCCTTTGGATTTATGAGTTGATTCCAATAGATTAGGATTTTTTTTTTCAGACAAGACTTTTTAAATTGTTTTACAAAAACATTTGTAATCTTGGAATCTATCTCACCATCCTCATCAGAATCCTTTCCAACTCTATGAGCACTACTAAAGGCAATAACAATTTTTTTTTTGTTTGTTTTTGAAATTCATATGTGCCTCATAAGTTATGGAGATTTCCAATTTAATGATCTAGCTTGAGGTTGTCAATATCTTGAGCCTCCTCAATAGCCGTAACTTTTGGTTCGAACCGATCGAGTAAGGACCTCAAAATTTTTTCCACAATCTTGGATTCCGGTATTTTTTTCACCTAAATTGAAGCTGGAATTTACAATGTCACTCAATTTCGCATAAAATTCATCAAAGGTCTCATTATTTTTCATTGAAAGGTTTTCAAAACTAGACGTGAGCCTTTGAAGTTTTGAACGTTTAATAGAAGGAGTGCCCTCATGAATAGTTTGAAAGATATCCAAAGCCTCTTTTGCGACTTCACAATTGCAAATACAACTAAACTCTTCTTGTGTGATGGCTCCAAAGAGAGAATTGATAGCTTTACTATTCCAGCTACTATTTTGGTAATCAGTTGTGTCCCACTTATCAATTGGTTTGGGGAAAGTTACTCCATCAATGGTAATCGTCGGTTCGGTCCACCCACACATGACAAATTGCCAAACTTTTTCATCAATAGATTTTAAAAATGATCTCATCTGAGCTTTTCCAAAAAGAATAATTAGATCCGTCAAGTAAGGGTGGTCAAGCTATGGAATTTCCCTTACGAATTGAATCTATTAACAAAAATCAAACACAATCTCGCTTCAATAGATTAAAAAAAAAAAAAAAATAGAGCGACCTACTCTGATACCAATTGAAAATTCTAAAAATCCTTGAGATATTTATTTGTGCTTATATATTAACTTTAACTAGTAAATAACAATCCTAATCAAATAATCAGAGATGAATCGACACAACAATTTGGTAATCGTCGGTTCGGTCCACCCACACATGATAGATTGCCAAACTTTTTCATCAATAGATTTTAAAAATAATCTCATCCGAGCTTTCCAAAAAGAATAATTAGATCTGTTAAGTAAGGGTGGTCGAGCCATGGAATTTCCCTCACGAATTGAATCCATTAACAAAAATCAAACACGATCTCGCTCCAATAGATTTAAAAAAAAAAAAAAATAGAGCGACCTGCTCTGATACCAATTGAAAATTCTAAAAATCCCCGAGATGTTTATTTATGATTATATATTAACTTTAATCAGTAAATAACAATCCTAATCAAACAATCAGAGACGAATCGACACAACAATTTAACGTGGAAAAATTACAATTGGAGCGCCTCCAATTGTGATAAAAAAAACCACGGGCCAAAGCCACAAAACAATCCACTAAGAAGACAAAAAAGAATTACACAAGTGTACTATCAATTACCTAGCGAATGTATGCCCAAATTGAATTGACCCCAATGTGCCTCTTCCACCACCGTCTTCACCTCGGAATTGTCTTGTCTAACGTTAAATCCATAACGCCAATGTCAAATCCATGATGATGAGCCACTCTGGAATCCACCAAAGCTTCAAGCCCAAATTCTACAGAATCTACCAAAGAACAATTCTCTCTTTTGTGAATAAAACAAAGTAACAGGCCCTTTGATATAATCCACTCAATTTGTGATATAAACTTTCACAGATATCAAAGAAAAACAAGTAAAGAAGCTCCAGATGAAAACCCTAATACCCAAGGAGAAGATCTGGAAGTCGTACCTTAGAAACTGAATTAATCGCGGATTTACAGTAAATAGAATCGCAATCTCGACCCTGCTTGGGTGCTGCCCCGAACCCGCCATATGGCACTACCCCCTGGACCCCTGCGAGCTGACCGGACAGCTTGATCCTCGACATAGTTAGCAAAATGGCAAACATGATAGGATTAAGATCAAAAACTCCTCTGCATAGGTACAATTCGGGTTAGATTCTCATATATCAACAACAAGGCTACAAAAGTGGAACCAATTTTTTCCCAAGATCAAGATCTTTTCATTGGGGTAAGATCCAAACCAGTGGCAGTTCCTGTTAGCCACACACAGGCATTTCTCTGCGTTAGAAGTCAAAAATATTCAATAATTCCTACACCTTAAACTAGGTTTACAAATTATGGCAGGCCTGCATTTAATCATATAGCGATCCCGATTTTACCCCAACCTTTATTGTATTCCAGACTCGGGTTCCGTGGTTGTATGTTGTTGTCTATGTGTTGTTTCCTCCCTTTACTTCTTTGAATTTGAGTTTTGGGATGTGTTAGGTGAGTTTAGAGCAGGTTGGTGATAAGTTGGTTCAAATGGTTGTTGCCCAGATTTTTGCCTCTTCGTTCGAGCGAGCTTTCTTGCGCTAGAACGAGAAATGAGGGTCTTCAGGTTCCCTCCTAGACGCAACTTTTCTGGGAAGGTGAAAGTGTGTTGCTCGAGCGAGGCTTCTTGCGCTCGAGCGAGCCTTGTGAAATTGTTTCTTCACTTGAGTGAGACTTTTTGCGCTCGAGCGTGCGTTTGCGTCCATAGCAGACCTGAAGCTTTGCATTCTACGCTCGAGCGACGCTTCTTGCGCTCGAGCGAGGTCATTGTTGTATCTGGCCGCTCGAGCGACAACTCTTTCGCTCGAGCGAGGACTGCGTATATCAGTTCGCATCAGCGTGATTTTATATCACTTTTTGATCTCTTCTTCACTCAAAAACCCTAGATCGGCTGTCTCTCTCTCTAAAACACACACTCTCTCTCTACAAATACTCCTTGATCTAGAGTCCTTCTACCCTACTTCCTTTGTAAAAAGGGTAGAGTATCGCGTGGGCTTCCTTTTGATCCAAAAAAATTCGAGTTTGGAGCATCTTTAAGTTTCTCCTTCTTCCTCTTTGAGCTTCTCCATTTGAGGTAGGGATAATCTACTCCTTAATATGAGTTTTAACCTTGATATTTGTCATCTTGTATAAATGGTGGGATTTAGGAAGATTTGGGAAAGTTAGGGTTTGGGTTTGAATTTGTGAAAGAGGGGTTTTCTATTTTGGGCTCCATATGTGTATGAGAGGTCTTGAATATGGTAGGACTTGGGTATAATTGGTGAAATTTGGTCTTGGTTATAATGTAACGCCCCAAATTTCTAGCCCAAATGATAATGCAACAATCATGGATCTCTTAAAGGAAAACCAAATATAAATTCCCATACTTGCATTACATAATAATAATAGTTCCTCATGCGATATTACATTGATTCAACAACAAGTAAATAACCAAATAAGCACTCCTAAGGGTTTACAATCTTCCAAGGCTTAAACCCGGTACACAAAATGGTTATTCAAATCCACACATACATGGCCCTTGGCTTACAAATAGGATCACAGCAAATGAGAACTTTAGTGTTCTCAACACACACATTTCAACGCCCTCAATTAGGCTGATTCACCACGTCTTTTCTTGCACAAAAATCCGGTAGGGTGAGCATAAAGCCCAGTAAGAAATCTTTAACAAAGTATATACATTTTATACAAGTCTCAAAAGATGAATGCACATGCCATGCCATGCCTTTTTGAAAATAAAACACATCTTCATCTTTTGAAAACCATCATGCTCAATGATGTTATGCAACTTCAACTGTTCAAAATTTATCAATTTAATTAAAGGGGGCGGTAAATACAACTCTGGTAATCCCTAGGTCGGTGTCTGCAAGTAGACTGTACGAGTACTACCAATTGTCATTTTTATCGGTGTTAACCGGAAGGCTCGACACCTATCCGCGCGACTTTCTGGTCTTTCACCAAGGACACTCAGGCCAACTTAAACAATTTCATCTACACCACCTATCAAGACTTACCACCGTATTTATCCCAAAACCATTTCATGAAAACCTATTTCCCAACATTATTTTCTCAATGCAAATTTCCAAAGCTTAACATAGTCCAATGAATTGAAATGCCAATGTATGCTTAATAATGCAATGCAACATTACTTCCATATTCAATTGTTCCACACAATATACCTTTGTGATCAAAATTTCCAATCCTCTTTTCAACACAATTCCACAAGATGAATATATATATATATATATATATATATATATACTTTTATATCCAATTCATTCAAGAGAATAGCGTAATTCCCATATTTCGAGCAATCTCAACAATTTAGTCAATTCAAGACTAAATCAACATTTTGACAACAATTTCCAAAATAAACAACATTTCTCATTTTTTTCACAAAATTTGTCATTTATATATAAATAAACAATTTTCAAATCATCCATTTATTTTGGTACACAAAATAAATATGACAACATCTTCCAAGGATTTTCAACATCTTTCAAAGAAAAGACCCAATTTCTAGGTTTTCTCACCAAAACCATTCATCTCCAAAATATTTAGAAGAATCTCCCCCAAATCATCTTTCTTCAATCAATATGGTTCAAAACCTTCAATTTCTATTTTAAATGGAAAAAAAATTAAATCCTCTTTCAAAATCACTCATCTTCTTGAAATCAACAATCAATTTCTCAAAGCTAATCAAAGGATGATTTCGAAAATCATCTAGATCTTGCAAAAACATATATATAACTCTAAGAAAATCCCTACCTCAAGTTTTGAAGAAGAAATGAGATGAAACCCCCAAAATTAATGGTGTCGAAACTTGATCTTCACCACACACAGCTGTAGACACCCCATTTTTGATCGTCCTCAAGACTTGGACGTCATCGTTTGAACACTCGATGATCATCCATGCCTGTGTTTGTTTTGAGTTCCCGGGGGCCTTGGTTGCGCGCCTTGCCTCAAGATCTCTCAACTTGTCTATTTTGTGCTCGGTTGTGGACCAAGCACTTGTGTTTTTGCTTTTAAGGGAAGAGGGTGGCTTGTTTTCCATCCCCTCAACCCATCGGCCAAGGCTTGAGGCCGTCGGCCTTGTTTTCTTGCCATCGGCCAAAAGTTTTGGCCGATCGGCACATTATTTGGTCGGCCGACACTTATGTTGGTCGATCGGCCATATTTTCTGGCCAAACCCTGTTCATCTTCTTTATGCAGATATTTTATGCTAGCTGGCATAGCTGGCATCCACAATTCACCCCCTCTATACATGTGTATGGAGGGATTTACACCATTTGCTTCGCTTCTCCTAGAAGCCTTGGAATTGAATTCTATAAGAAGGGAGCTCCTCCTCCCTTCTCAGGGGTTCTGAAAATTAGGGTTAGAAAAGTTGTATCTCTCTATCTCTATATCTCCCTCTCTTTATACATTTGTGTATGTGTTTGTGCCTTAAAGTGATTTTTGTTCATACTTTTGCACTAGAACACCTAGTAGAACACCATCCTCTTGGAGCTGAGGTCCCTTGAGGTTGATTTCAGAGTTCTTGGACTGGTTTAAGCTTGGAAAAGTTGCTAGAGTGGTGCTCTTGGAGTTGTTCTTCAAGGGTGAGCAAACTTGCTTTTAATACCCCATTCTTACTTAAGCTTTTAGCCCTTCTTGCTTATTGTTTTAAGCTTATCTATTAATTGATAAAAGTTCTATTTTTACTTGCTTTAGACCTTTGTTTAAGGTCTCTTCTTGGTTTGGGGTTGTTTACCCCCTCCAAGGCCTTGTTAGGCCTTGTTTTAGGCCATCCCTTTTGGCCTTTGTTTTTAGCTTTGCATGACCTTTCTACCACTAAAATCTAGAGGATTTTCCGTGGTGGAAAGGTGGTTTTGAAGTCTTAAATAGGAGAGGGTCATCCCCTCTCCTTGTTGTCTTGAATGCTTGCATAAATGGCTCATGTTGGTGGCTTGTATGCTTAGCTTGTTTTAGCTTTATTTCAGTGTGTATTAGGCTTTGTTTTTCCATAATATACCTCTGTTTCAAGTTGGTTTGATGGCCTCTTATATGCTTCATATACTTGTCTTGCAATCCTCTTGTTTGCCCCAACATGCATCATGTTGTAACATGTTATTTTTGCATGATTTTGGCTCAACTCCATTAAGATTTTAGCGTTGTTATAGCATGCTTAAGCTCTGATTTGAGTTGTTTTAACCATGTATGCCATGCTTTGTATAGCCACCATGCATTTTAGCTTGTTAGCTTTGAGTGTCCAAGTCACTAGCATGCTTTACTTGGGTCATTTCAGTGATTTGGCATCACTTGTTATGTTATTTCAGTCCATATAGTATGCTCATATACTTGTGTTTATCACTCCTTTAATGTTTTAAAGAGTTGATGTCTTATGCCTCATGAATGGACCATTGTGTATGCCTTCATGTTTAGGCCTCTAGGATGCCATTTCAATGTGTTTTTGGTCTTGTTCTAACATGCCATAACTCTGATTTTGGTCACTTAAATCATACCATGTTTGGTTTTGATAGGTGTAGTGTAACACCCCTTTTGTAGCCTTGCATGCTTCATGTTTAGTGCTCACCTTTCTAGCATGTTTTGGTCTCATTCAATACATGTTTTAGGCTCACTTTGGCATGATTTAGGACTGTTTTGGGTTATACTTGCCATATGCTCTTTGTTTTGTGTAGCTTTGGTTCAAGTCGCTTTACTAGTCTTAGGCTTTAAGCCTTATGCACGCCATGATTATGATTATATGTGTGATTTGGCATCATTTCTAACATCATTTCAGAGCATGTAGTGTTGTCACACTTGCATGCTTTTCATTTTTTTAAGTGTGCTTAAGAGTTGTGTCTTCATGCCTAGGTGATAGGCCAATTAGCATGCATGTTTGTATATGCTTTTGTCCCTCATTTCCTAGCATTTTGGCCACTGATTTGGGCTTGTTTGAGAGCTGCTCATATTAGTTTAAGTCCATCTTTGCATGTTGTTGCGTGCTTGTCTTGCACGTTGTTACATGCTTGCTCCATTTTGCATGTTGTTGCATGTTATACATGTTCACATGTTTAAATTGTATGCCTATTGTATATTGCTTGCTTGCATGCTCATGTTGCATTAGCTTGCTCGCATGCCTAGGTTACATAGCATTGTGCATGAATCCCTTGCCTCTTGATCAATCATGATAGAGGTTGGGCCCCCCCTTATGTGTTGTGTGCATTTCATTTGATATAAATTGCACACTTGGCACCTTTGGCCATCATGCATTAAAATGCGTGATTGGTGGCCCGAGGGTCGAGAACCATACTCCCTTGAGCTCATGACATGATATGGAGGGTGGTTGTGCATACATTGTCTTGAAAATGCATTGCCATGCTCTATTTGTCCTCTGCTGCAGCAAAACAGCATTCTGCAGGAAGATATGGCCGGTCGGCCACCTTCAGTGCCGGTCGGCTAAAAGCATCTGGCCGAGAGCCATACTTTTGGTCGATGACCTGTTTATCTTGGCCGGTGACCTCTCACAACACTTAGGGAGTGGTTCAGAAGCATCCTTAAAACTTGTGTTGTTTTCAGAGGTGCAGAGCAGTGCAAACAAAGGCAACATGTGGCATGGCGATGGATTTCCTAGTGAAGCCGTCCGAGCATGCATTCATCCCTCGTCTCGAGGCCATTTCAGTGTTTTAATAACTTAGAATAGTTATTTATTTCGATTTGGTTTTGTAATTAATTAATTAGCTTGTTAGTTAGTTAATTAGTTGATTTGTATTATTCATTCGGACCCTCTGTCGAGAGGGCGAATTTTGTAATAAGCGTGCGTGTGTGTGATGCATGTCTTCCAACCTCCATTTCTTTCTCCCTTTTACTTAACCGCTTACGATGGTTAGTTTTAGGGCATATTTCATTTAGCATCCTTATGCTATGCATGGTTGCATTTATTCATCTGTACTGCATGCACTGGGCTCGGCGCATCATACTAATTGCATCGTATTTCAATTCCAAATTGAATACATGTGTCAAAGCTGTATCTCATTGTAGACGCGCCCTTGGGCCTTGCATGCTACAGTTCGGACTCAAATGTCACGATTCTGAATCTAATCCTGTAAAGTGCAATGCGAGACCGATAAATCACCAAAGAGTCCAAATCCGGCAAATCATTTTGGAAAACTGATTTTTAAGAAAGAAGTGCCAAACATGGACTGCTTTGCCAGATACAGAGTCGCCACCTAAATATTTTATTTTGGGGAATTTAGGAAACCCTGACTCGTGCCTAAGACCACGTGTCCATCATCACCAAAGTTGCCTCGGCTCGGGAACTTGGGTACGATTGGGGAAGGTCAGCTATGAGCACCCCCGCTCGCCCGATCAAAGATCGGCTACCACTAAACATGATATCTCGTTTTTGAAAACACATGCATTCTTATTCCGATTAATTAGCTAATCTTACTATGTGATGCGCACAACAAAATAAGTATAGACTAGATCGTCTAATTTGGAACAAAGCATCGCATATCCGTTTGTTTGGAAATGGTTTGAATTTTGCTACTCGCAAGTAGGCTAAAACACGGATTTCAATGAATTATTCCAATTCAAGCAATCCAACCTTCACCCACAGGCATTTAGGCAGTTATATCACATAAGCAATTAGCCTCATGGCAAGCATGCTGTCATGTTAACACTCACATACATGCAAGATGCTAAAACATAAATACTCACAGTGTATTCCGAGCCAAAACAAGAAACTAGTTAGTAATCATACATGATCCTAGTTCATGTTAAGATGGCTAATGCAACGCATACAAAATGCAACTAGAATAGGATCGGCTAGTCTAAGAATGGCATGTGAAATGCAACAACTCGATACACGTATTCAAATTGGAATTGAAATACGATACAGTTAGTATGATGTGCCTAGCTCGGTGCATGCAATACAAATGAACGAATGCAAACATGCGGAGCATAAGTATGCTAATTGAAACATACCCTAAACTAACCATCAAAAGCAGGTAAGTAAAAGGGAGAAAGACATGGAGTTGGAAGACATTCACACACTCACGCACACTTATTACAAAATTCGCCATCTTGACGGAGGGTCCAAAAGAATAATACAAACTGCATAATTAGTTAACTGCCCTAGCTAATTAATTATTACAAACCCCTAATGAATATGAATAGCTATTCTAAGCTATTAAAACACTGAAATGGCCTCATGACGAGGGATGCATGCGCACTCGGTCTGTTTCTCTCAGAAATTCGCTGCCATGCCACATGTTGCCTCTGTTTGCACTGTTTTCCTCCCCTGAAGACTGCACAAGTCCCAAGTGTGCTTCAAAATTACTCCCTGAACACTGTGGGATGCCACCGGCCAGAAGATAATACCACCGGCCCTTGGATAATGGTCATCGACCATTTATAGAGCCATTGGATGGATATTGATGGCCGACCGGCACTGAGGATGGCCGACCGGCCATTTCTTCCTGCAGAACACTGTTTTGCTGAAACAGAGGACAGACAATGCATGGCATGGAATTTACAAGCCAAATGTATGCACGACCACCCTCCCTATCATGCTATGAACTCAAGGGAGTATGGCTCTCGACCCTTGGGCTACCAATCACGAATTTCGATGCATGATGGCCAAAGGTGCCAAGTGTGCATTTTAATATCAAATGAAATGCATACAAAACACATAAAGGGGTCCCAACCTCTATCATGGTTGATCAAGAGGCAAGGAATGCATGCTTAATGCTATGCAAACTAGGCATTGAAAGAAAGCTAATGCAATATGAGCACGCAAACAAGCAATGCGCAATAGGTATACAACCTAAACAAATGAGCACGCGAGGCATGTAACTACAATGCTAATGCCAAACATGTAACAACATGTGAGGGGACTATCATGGAAACATGCAAAGCAACTTATCAAAGAAAATGGATGCCAAATGCAATGTGACTCAAGCATGCGACAACATGCGATAGGCCAAGTATGCAACAACATGCAAGGCGAGCATCCAACAACATGCAAAGGATGGACTTACACCAAGATGGACAGCTCTCTAATAGGTCCAAAACAGTGGCCATAATGGTGAAACAAAAGCATGAAGTACATATACAAACATGCACATTTTGATGGCCTAACACCTAGGCATGAAAGAGCAACTTTCAAGAGCACTTAAAAGGGGACAAACATGGACAAATGACCTACATTGTAAGCTCTGAAATCATGTTAGAAAAGGTGCCAAATCAACTAAACAAAGCAAGCAAAGCATGCAAGGAGGCCTAAAACTTGAAATTAGCCATGGGACTCAAACCAAGGTTACATGAAGTAAACCCCAAAGGGCCAAGGGGACCTAAAATAGTCCCAAGGAAGGTCTAAACAAGACCAAAAACACACTTAGATGGCGTCTAAATGACCTAAGCATGATGGCATACGCAATGACACATTCATGAGACATAAAACACAAACTTTTTAAGACATTAAAGGAGTGATAAGTGTAAGTTCATAAGCATGAAATATGGACTGAAATAACATTACAAGTGATTCCAAACCACTAAAATAACCCAAACGAAGCATGCTCGTAAATCACACACTCAAAGCTAACAAGCTAGGATACATGGTGACTATACAAGACAATGCAAGCACGACCAAAATAACACCAAACAGACCTTGAGCATGGTAAAACAAGGCTAAAATCTTCAAGGAGTTGAGCCAAAATCATGCTAAAAACACATGTTACAACATGGTGCATATTGAGGCCAAATCATGGGATTATAAGGCAAGTGTATGAAGCATACATGGCATGTCTAAACCAACTCAAAACAGAGGTATATCATGGCAAAATAAAGCCTAATATGTACTGAAATTGAGCTAAAACAAGCTAGGCAAATATGCTACAACATAAGCCATTTATGCAAGCATTAAAGACAACATGGAGAGGGGATGACCCTCTCCTATTTAGGACCTCAAAACCACCTCTCCACAATTGAAAATCCTTTGGATTTCAGTGGTAGAGAGGTCATGCAAAGACCAAAACAATGGCCAAAATGGATGGCCTAAAACAAGGCCTAACAAGGCCTTGGAGGGGGGAAACAACCCCAAACCTCAAAGTGACCTTAAACCAAGTTCTAAAGCACACAAAATCAGAACTTTTATTAGTTTATAGCTAAGCTTAAAACAATAAGCAAGATAGGCTAAAAGCTTGTGCAAGAATGGAGAATAAAGAGGATAGTTTCTCACCCTTGAAGAACCTCTTCAAGAACACCACTCCAGCAGGTTTTCTGAGTTCAAACCAATCCAAGAACCCTAAAATCAGCCTCAAGGGACCTCAGCTCCAAGGGGATGGTGTAACACTAGGTGTTTTAGTGCAAAACTAAGAACAAAAACCCCTTTAGGGCACAAAACACACACACAAATGTAAGGAGGGAGAACTATAGAGATAGATAGATACAAAATCCTCTAACCTAAATTCTAGAACCTCTGGAAAGGAAGGGGAGGCTCCCCTCTTATAGGAATTTAATTCCTAAGCTTCTTGAAGAAGCTAACAAAAGGGAGCATATCCCTCCATAAATGTGTATGGAGGGGGTGTAATGTGGATGCCAGCTTTGCCAGCTGACACAAAATATCTGCATAAAGCAGATTAACAGGGTTTGGCCAGCAAAAATGGCCGATCGACCAACACAATGGCTGGTCGACCAAATACAGTGCCGACCGGCCAACACTCTTGGCCGGTGGCAAGAAAAAGGAGCCGATGGCCTCATGCCATGGCCGGTGGGGTGTAAGGATGACCAACAAGCCACCCTATTCCCTCAGAAACAAAAACACAAGTGTTTGGTCCATGACCAAGCACAAAACAGATAAGTTGAGAGATCTTGACGCAAGGCGCGTAGCCGAAACCTCTGAGAACTCAAAACAAGCACGAGCATGGATGATCATCGAGTGTTCAAACGATGACGTCCGAGTCTTGAGGATGGTCAAAAATGGGGTGTCTATAGTTGCCTCTCTTTGACAGAACTCGAAAGTCATAACAATGACGGGAGTGAATGTCAAAGCCCAGAGATGACCCATTTTTGACAAGGCCTACGACTTAGACAAAGCATACAAGCTAGCAAAGATATGTGCCCGAAGGCAGGGGCAAAATGCAGAGACAATGCACAAAGCCGAACATAACTTATGATCATGCAAAGAAAGCTGTAACGAAGCATAACATGCAACAGTTTTAAGCAAGCTAAAAACCAAACTACATTACAATGTAGAAAGGATGTAAGAGAATTATGTAATTCTCGCTACGTCTTACACGGAGAATACCATACCTGTCCGGTTCATCTGGTCGCGCTAGCTTCAAATGAACCGTACATACAATATCGTGCCTGCAAAAGAAAGAAGCTTAATAGGGACAACGTTATTAGAAACATGTATAGTAATGCAAGTGAAAAGT
Source organism: Camellia sinensis (assembly GCF_055761805.1). Classification (NCBI taxonomy): domain Eukaryota; kingdom Viridiplantae; phylum Streptophyta; class Magnoliopsida; order Ericales; family Theaceae; genus Camellia; species Camellia sinensis. The sequence goes on along the minus strand of NC_138964.1, from coordinate 22,956,126 downwards.
GCATAACAATGCAAGTCGAGGGATGCACGACAATGCAATCTAAGTGTGACGCATAACAATGCGGTAGGGATGCAAAACAATGTAGGTAAGGTGCACAAGATAGCGCGAATGATGCAAGGTAATGCACAAAGCAGTGCGATGCGCTAAACAATGCGATGCATTTAGATAACGCGAGTTCACAAGATAGTGCGAATGCAGTGCGCAAGATAGCGCGATGCGCAAAATAGCGCGAATGAAATGAAATGCACAAAACAGCATGATTGAAGTGCGCAAGATAGCACGATAAAATGCATGCAAAATGCAAGTATGGTGTGCAAGATAGCGCGATAAAATGCATGCAAAATGCAAGTAAGGTGCACAAGATAGTGCGATTGAGGTGCGCAAGATAGTGCGATAAAATGCATGCAAAATGCAAGTAAGGTGCACAAGATAGTGCGATTGAGGTGCGCAAGATAGCGCGATAAAATGCATGCAAAATGCAAGTATTGTATACAGCGCAAAATAGCGTGATGTGCAAAATAGCGCGATTGAAATGAAATGCACAAAACAGTGCGATTCGAAACAAGCATAACAATGCAAGGAGGGCACGCGTGACAACGCGAGCTTATTGGTGCATAACAATGCAAACCGAGTAGTGAATAAACACATGTAAGTAAAGCATACGCGAAAATGCATGCAATGTGTGTAACAATGCGGGAAGGTGTATAAACACATGTAAGTAAAGCATACGCGAAAATGCATGCAATGTGTGTAATAATGCAAGGAAGAGGTGTATAAACACATGTAAGTAAAGCATACGTGAAAACGCATGCAATGTGTGTAACAATGCAAGGAAGAGGTGCATAAACACATGTAAGTAAAGCATACGCGAAAATGCATGCAATGTGTGTAACAATGCAAAGAAGAGGTGCATAAACACATGTAAGTAAAGCATACGTAAAAACGCATGCAATGTGTGTAACAATGCAAAAAGGGGAGAAAGAGGGTAGTAAAGGTTAGTAAGGGTTAGTTACATCCACATGCGGCACGCGAGTGGAGAAAAGTTAGATACGTCCACACGCGGCACGCGAGTGGAGAGAAGTTAGAGACGGTGCAAGACAATGCACATGAAATATGCAACAATGCGAGAGATTGATATGCATGATAATGCAAATGAAAGATGCATGACAATGCGAGTTGCCCAAAATGCATGACAATGCAAACAAAAGATGCATGACAATGCATGTTGTTGAAATGATAATACGAATTATTGAAATGCATAACAATGCAAATGAGACACGTATGATAATGCATGGACTGAAATGCACGACAATGCAAACTATTGGAATGTATGTCAATGCAAATGAGACACGCCTGAACTGAAATGCATGACAATGCATGAAGTGAAATGCAGACGAAAGATGCATGGCAATGCGTGTAATTGAAGTGCATGACAATGCATGATTTACTGAAATGCATGACAATGCAAACTATTGGGATGCACTACAATGCAAATGAGACACGCATGATAATACATGAATGGAAATGCATGACAATGTGAATGAACTCAAATGCGTGACAACGCACGTTTTTTTTTTTTTTTTTGAAATGCATGACAACGCGAATGCAATGTGTATGACAATGCGAGATAAGGAAGATGCATAATAATGCATGTAGGGTGCGCATTGACAATGCGTGACAAGGAACATGCATGACAATGCATGTGAGGTGCGCATGACAATGCGACATAAGGAACATGCATGACAATGCGAGATAAGGAAAATGCATGACAATGCATGTGAGGTACGCATGACGATGCGACCTAAAGAATATGTATAATAATGCAAGTATGGCGTGCGCGACAACGTAAGATAAGGAAGATGCATAACAATGCATGTGAGGTGCGCATGACGATGCGACCTAAAGAATGTGCATAATAATGCAAGTATGGTGTGCGTGACAACGCACAAAATGTGTGCATAACAACGCGAGCGAAATGACGTATAGCCAACGCGCGCTCACAACAAGACGTTGTAATGCAACGCATGTAAAGCAATTTCCGAATCTCTTAAGAGACAAAAGGATACAAAAAAAAAAGGGATACACCTCGTACGTATCAAGTGCCACGTACAGAAGACATGGCTCGGGGTCAACACGGAGACCGGTTAAGCTTTGAAAATGCACTTTCTTGCACTATCTTGAGTAATGGAGCTTCCAAACCACATAACTGACCCAACCAAGGGTGTAGGAGATGCACCAGCCACCGAGGAAGACCACCAGCCATCAATTGGCCACAAAATAAGGTTACCGGCCAAATATTTGGCCGACTGGCTAACAATTTGGCCGACCGGCCAAAAATTGCTGTATCGGGGCAGTTTTGTCCTTTGACCACGGGTCTTTAAATATGGGGTTCCAAACCCCATATTGTCACTTCTCACAAGCTCGAAAACCCCTCCCTCTTCTCTCTAGGTGATTTTCCCACCTTCGATCCGTGTTTTTTCCTTGTTCTCATTGCTTTTTCGTCGTTCGATTCGCGAAACCCTCCACGTTTCGCACGTTTTGAACCGAACAAATCTCAGTTTCGGTGTGCTTTTCTTGATTTCCACCACTTGGGGTTTGTTTCTCCCGAGTTTACCTCGATTTTTGTGCCTTTTTCGGACTCCGACCTTTCGCCATTTTTCACCCTCTCGGGGTTGACTTTTGGGTTGACTTTTCACATTCTTGCCCGGTTTTCACACTTTTGGCTATTTTCACACTATTCTTGAGATGGCGGACGACATACCATAGGATGGGGCTCCCCTGGAGATGGACGTGGATCCCGAGGTCGAGCTCCTATCTCTTTGCATTCGGCCGTTCGATCTGGCGACTTACCGGCCAGCGATACATGTGTTGCCTCCCGACGGCATCCGCCACTTCCAGAGCCATGCACGAGGCGTGCCACCGGAGCTTTTGTTGCGCGAGCCAGAGTTTCATCTATCCTACGGTGCTGCTGAGGTACATTCTTCCCCTGTTTCATTTTCTGCAATGTAGAACACATAACTACAATAGTCGATTCTGTTCTTTAACTGCTTAACTCAGACACACTAATACATCGCATGCTGTAATTCACTGCGAGCACACCCGCACCTGATATCTGTTTGAATCTGAACACGTGTACACACGCTGTATCTTCAACTGAACCACTCAAACACACTAATACATCATATGTTGTAGTTCACTGCAAGCACACCCACACCCGATACCTGTTTGAATCTGAACACGTGTACACACGCTGCATCTTCAACTGAACCACTCAAACACACTGATACATCATATGCTGTAGTTCACTGCAAGCACACCCGCACTCGATATCTGTTTGAATCTGAACACGTGCACACACGCTGTATCTTCATCAATTCTGAGCGCATTCAACATTGTATTTGTAACACTGCTTCGCAACTGTTTGTTTTGACCACAAGGAGATTCCTATGCCTTTTGGGGGTATGAGAACGCCACCACCCGAGGTTGGTATATGGAGCTGCCCGATGTGGTTCGTCGTATTGTTGACCAGGCCGGCTTTGGGACCTTTTGCATGGGACTCTCGCGCCTCACTGCGAGCAGGCCCCTTCTTGCTGCTCTGGTGGAGAGGTGGTGGGATACCACCGACTCCTTCCACTTTTCTGCCACCGGGGAGATGACGATGACTCCCTTCGACTTCTCTATGCTCACAGGCATCGGAGTGGGGGGTGATCCGATCCCCTTCGATATAGACATGGATGAGTGGGACGCTGCTCAGATGTACCTTCTTGACGATCGACCACCTCTTGCTCAGGCAGGGTTCGTGCGGTACTTATGGTTTGAGGATCACTTCCGGATCCAGGCGCCTACCACCCGGGAGGAGGAGGAGCAATACGCTTGTGGCATCATCATGTTCTTGCTGGGGACCCACCGGGCGAACACCGTCTCCCTCTACCTACTGAGCGCGCTCATGGATGTGACACAGATTCGCTGCTACGACTGGGGTGGCGCGGGCTTGGCCACTCTTTACGGGTACATGAGCTCATCTTCCCGCCTCAGCGGGCAGTTACTTGGAGGCTACTGGCAAGCCTGGGAGGTACATGTTTCCTTTTTCTGTCTTTTCAATTCTGTTTTCCATTATTTGTACATTACACACACTGTGCGCGCGCAATCTGCTTTACATTGGTTGTACACTGCACACACTGCAAAATACACTGCACATACCGCTTTCTACTTTATCTGTATACTGCTTTATCTGCCAAGCATGCTCATATCTGTTCTATCACACTATACAGTTGTGGGTGTATGCCTACTTCCCTAGGCTTGCCCCAGTGCCAGATGAGGAGATTCCTCTCGGTGTTCCATTCTCTCACCGCTTTGACGTGACATACGAGCGGAGGCCACGGGAGTCCTTCATGTTCTTCCGCCGCTATTTTGACACCATCACCGCAGCCGAGGTATGTCAAACATTTCAGTTCATTTAAGCTTCGCTTTATATTGTACTCTTAATATCAGTAGGTAACAAACTGTGTTTTACTTGCAGATCACCTGGCAGCCTTGGGCCCCGTTGCCTGATGCAGTTCGGGAGCGGTATGCCAGTGCTCGGGAGACTGCCCATTTCAGAGTTCTGCTAGAGGGTCCAGTCTGTCGTGCTTGGTTCTTGGGTGAGCGCTTCTTACGGCAGACCCTCGGCTTACCAGAGCAGGTAGTTCCAGTACCTCCCCCTACGACCATGAGGCAGACAGAGATGTACACCCCACAGGAAATGGCCGATTTTACGATAGGTTGGGATGCAGAGCGCTTTAGAGGTGAGGGTGACTACACCGAGTTTATCCAGGCCTATCTGATGCCGCCTCTGAGTAGTGCTCGTTGAGCCGAGGAGGGAACGTCTGCGGCGCCAGCGGCTGGAGCAGGAGCACTGAGGGCACCGAGGGTACCTCCGGCTCGAGGCAGGAATGGGTCCCGGAGGGGACAGGGAGCTGAGTGGCCAGCATTGCCTACGATGATCACATGCCAAGGGCAGGGTGGGGAGACCTATCAAATTCCCTTCGTTCCTCTTCTGGCTGATTCCGAGCTCGTCGGAGTCTATGGCTCGACCCCGGTATGCACTACTAAACTTTGGATTTTGTACAGTTGTAGACACCCCATTTTTGACCGACCTTTAGACTCAGACGTCACCAGTTGAGCGCTCGGTGAGGTTGCATATTGTGCTCGTTCTGAGGTTTCAGAGTCTTGGCTGCGAGTCTTGCCTCCGAACTTCGGGACTCTTTCTGTGCCTTGCCTCGGTTTGCGAACCAGGTCCTATTTTTTCTGTTTTTTCTTCCCGAAGGGAGGGAGAGGTCTCGTAGACCATCTCTCAGTGGCCGTAGGCTACGTTTTGTAGTCATAGGACACTTTTCCCGTTTGGAGCCCAGTTTCTAGTTTTTCGGAGCCGTCTGCCGTGTGCCTCGGTTCTGGACCGCTTAACTACCTCCGTTTGCCCCAATTTTTGGCACACATCTTATTTCCTCCCTTTAGAGGAACACTGTGGCCCTGCAGACCACCTTCGTGGTCATACGCCACTTCCGGTGCCTAACAGCCTGTTTTCGGGGACCCCCGAACCGCGCATTTTGGCCCCCGAACCTTCGTTTTGCATCCGTTTTGGTCCGTTTTTGGTAGAGACCCTATTTTCACTATTAGGGAGGTGGTAGGATGGTGGCCGGCCACCTCTTTCCCTGAAAAACCAGTCTTCTCATTTTCTCTCTCCAAAAGCCGGTTTTTCTAACAAAAAGCTGGTTTTTCCCACTTTTGAGCCACATTATCTGGCTTTTCATACCACCATTGTGATCTACTCATCTGGGAGGCCACCAATATGGGTAGGCCGGCCAGAAATTTACCCTGACCCTTTTGAACCTTGCTTGAAAGCTAGCTTTTCTCTTTCTTGGGTCACATTTGCTGGTTTTTCTCTACAAGGCTGTGTTCTACTCATCTGGGAGGCCACCTTTCTGGGTAGGCCGACCAGCAATTGTTCTTGAACCTTTTGACCCCTGGTCGGCCGACCAGGGGGAGTGGCTGGCTGGCCACTTGAACTGGCCGGCCTGCTTATTGCTTTTGCCCTTTCTGAGTGTAATCCAGCTGTGCCAGCTGGGGACCATTTGGTGCATCCTCCATACACGTGTATGGAGGATCTTTGAAGCTTCCAAGAGAAGCTTTGGCCTCTCTTCTCTATAAGAGAGGCCCTCCTCTTCATATGCAAGGGTTAGACATTTTTGGCCAAGGCACACAACCTCCCTCCTCTATTGCTACTATTCCAAGCTCCAAAACCCTAACTTTCTTGGTCCATTTATACTACAACCCTTAGCACCACACCTCCATCATCCATTCCAGCACCTTGGAAGCCATTTGCAGAGGTTGAAAGCTCACCAACTTGGTTCAAAAGCTGCTGGAGGTCGGCTCTTCAAGGGTAAATCCTCATTTCCCCCATTTTTGCATTATTTTTCCCTATACCTTAGCTCCATTTGAAAGTATTTTTGAGCCTTAGTGTAAACTAAAAAAAGTCTTGTTTTTAGCTCCTCTTCAAGTTTACTTAAGGTCACTTTTCTGTTTGGGGTCATCTCCCCCCTATGCATGCTTCATCCCTTCATGATTAAGGCTATGCATTAGAGCGTTTGCATTGGCCATGGTTTGGCCTCTAAGCCACTGAAAATCCTTTGATGCATTTTTGAAGGCCAAAATTAGAGGGGGGTGACCCCCTCTCTCCTTGTCTTGTTTGGGTGTCTTTTGGGCCTTCCAAAGGGGCCCTATTTTTCATGCGTCGAAGTCTTGTTTTAGGCCTCATTTTGTGAGTTTTGGGGTCTGCCTTAGGTCTGTTCGGGCCCCTTTTGATCATATTTTATGTGTATAGTGCATGTGTAGAACAATTCCATTCAAGGCCTTTTGAGGGGGCCTTTTATTGTATGCTTCCTTGACTGATTTCAGAGCCAATTTTGTGAGTTTTAGGGCTGTCATAACTCATTTCTAGAGTTGGTTTGGTCATGCTAAGTGTCTATCTTATATGTGCTTAACGACCCCTTGAATGGCCTTCTAAAGAAGCCCATCTTTTTTGCATGCATTGGTTGCATTTCAGTGATTATTTGGGCGTATTTTGGCATGTTTTGTTCACTGTTTTTGGCTGGTTTGATGAGTTCTCATTTTCTTCATTTACATGCCATGTAAACCATGCTTGCTAGCCAATATTGCGTGCTATTTTAGTCCATCATGTTAGCATCTTTTGGCCATGCTCTAAACTAGAAATGTGCATGTTTTGGGACTGCCTTGGCTCTGTCTTTAGACTTCATGATCAAATAATGCTTTCTTTGCATACTTGTGGTTCAATGTATTGGACTAGTTTTGAGTTTCGGGGCTTATTCCATGCATCGGGTGCCATATTCCATGTTTTGGGACCATTTAGATTTATGTTTTAGTGCTGAAAATTATATGCTTGAATGCCATGCTTCATCCCTGCCATGCTTTGGTAAAGTGGTACTTTATGCCTTAGGTTCGGTCCGCGGTTTGCGTGCATGTGTGCACGCATTTCGGTTGTCTTTTTTTCATCTAATGGCCACTGATGTGAGTGTGGCTGAGGTCCACTCATGTTGGTGTAAGTCCATCGTGCATTGTGTATGCCATTTCATAGCATTGTGTATGCTAGGTTACATTTTAGAGCATTGCGTATGCCATGTTACATCACGTGCATTGTGTATGCCATTTTAGTCCATAGCATTGCGTATGCTAGGTTACATGTTAGTCGCATTGTGTATGCCATCTCATTTGCATCGTGTTTGGGATAGGAGTTAGCCCAAGCACGGCAAACGAGGTACGTTTCGTACTCCGAGTGACGAAACGTGTCTCAATTCCCTGTCGCCGACACTCCGGATTACCCATGATGGAGTTTAGGTCTTGTTGTGTTTCATGTGCATTCATTTCATATTGAGTCGTGCAATTCGACTCCTCGGCCATCATGCATCGATATGCGTGATTGGTGGCACGAGGATCGAGGACTACACTCCCTGAAGAGTAGTCATGCATACATATGTGAAAATACTTTGCCATGCCCCTTTGTTGCTCTCTATTGCAGTAAATCAGAAATCAGCGGCCTTCTAGAGCTTTGCACAATATTCCAAGAACAATTGCAAACAGAGGCAAACTGGGGCATCGTAATGGATTTCTGCGCAGGGCAACTCAAGCATGCATCATTCATCATTTGGAACAGAGCTGAGGCGGTCCATGGATTTGCGTGCTAATTTACCTGCTTTTCTAGATTAATTTGTTAATTAATTAGGATTCTGTATTTATTCAGACTGTATTATCTATTCAGACTGTATATTATTTATTCGAACCCTCTGAGCGAGGGCGCAATTGTAATAAGTGTGCGTGCGTGTGATGTATGTCTTCCAAACCCCACGTCTTTCTCCCTTTTATTTACCAGCTTATGATGGTTAGATTAGGGCATGTTTCAATTAACATACAGTATGATAGCATGTTTGCATTCATTCATCTGTTTTGCATGCTCCGGGCTTGGCACATCATACTAACTGCATTATATTTCAATTCCAAGTTGAGTACGTGTTAGCTGTAGCATTTCATATGCCATCTTAGAATAGCCGAGCCTATCTTAGTTGCATTTTGCATGTGTTGCATTAGGCATTACTGTATAGTTAGGACCATGCATGGATTTCTAATTAGCTTCTGTTTTGGCTTGGAGTACTCGTAAGTGTTTTTGCTTTAGCATCCTTGCATGTGTGTGAGTGACTGCCATAATAGCATGCTTACCATGAGGCTAAGTGCTTATATGATATAACTGCCTGAGTGCCTGTGGGTGAAGGTTGGGTTATTTGAATTGGAACAATTCATTAATTGTGAGTTTTAAGCCCACTAGATAGTGGCAAAATCATGCTTTTCTAAGCCCACCTGGGGGTGGCAAATCCACGTCTTAGCCTACTTGCGGGTAGCACCATCAAACCATTTTCAAATATACAAACATGAAATGTTTTGTTCCAATTCAGGCGACCCAGTCTATACTTGTATGCTGTGCGCATCATATAGTAAATCTAGGCTAATAACCGGAACAAGAACACATAATGTTTTCAAAACTCGATATCATGGTTAGTAGAGGCCGATCTTTGATCGGGTGAGCGGGGATGCTCACGAAGTGACCTTCCCCAATCGTACCCAAGTTCCCGAGCCGAGGCAACTTTGGTGATGACGGACACGTGGCCTTAGGCAACGAGTCAGGGTTTCCTAAATTTCCCAAAATAAAATATTTAGGTGACGACTCTGTATCTGGCAAAGCAGTCCGTGTTTGGCACTTTTTTCAAAAAATCTGTTTTCAAAAACGATTTGCCGGATTTGGAATCTTTGATGATTTCATCGGTCTTGCATTGCACTCTACGAGATTAGATACAGGACCGTGACATTGAGTCCTAAACTGTAGTGAGCCCAATGAACAAAACGGGATTTCCCTCCCGGGACGTTCGGGGACGTCTACAGTTTCTGGCGACTCTGCTGGGGAGTTTAGCGAACTTGACTTGAACTCATGATATCTTGTTTTGATTACACTTATGTGTTTCTTTGCATTGCATGTGCATTGGTGCGTCTAGGACACCGTGTTTGCCATCTGCTATTCCTGAACGGTTTGCCGAAGGCTTGCTTCGAGAAGCATGCCATAAGGCTGACCGGTTACGGGCTCTGCCAGTATGGGAGCACAAACCCCGGTTTTACCGGGGCACCTTTTTTGACCATTCGACCTAGTGCATATTCGGAATCTATAGTGACCATTCCAAACTAGGACAGGTTGCTTACCCGTTATAGGTTGTTTGAAACCGCTGCGTGCGTAGTGAAACCCTAGTTCCTAACAAAATAGGACAGGGAAACCCTACCCCAACATAGGGGTGTTTTGGCTCTCACTTGTTTGTTATGTGCTTTTAGAGTGCGTCTCTATACGAATGCATGTATCAGTTTGCAAGTTTGGGCATCAGGCCTGCGGGCACCAGTTCAGTGTTTCTAGGTATCAGGCCTGCGGGCACCGGTTCAGTATTTCTAGGTATCAAGGGCCTGCGAGCACTAGTTCAGTATTTTCGGAATCAGTTATCTGCGGGTATCAGATTCAGCTTCGGGGACAGTGATTTGGGAATAGTAATTTGGGAATAATGATCGGTCTTTGAGAACAGTGTATCAATTGCTTGTTAATTATACCCGACTGTGTGTTGTGTTTAGTTACGCCGTTATGCTGTCCGTTTGTCTGCTCGTTTATTTCCTTATTATTGCTTTATTTATCTTTTTGCTAGGTAGTTCAGCACAATTGTGCCAGACCAAGCAGATATTCCCCAAGCACCCTGGACAAGAGGTTGCCGACTCAATCGATCTGAGGATCTGGTCGACGGACAACCAGTGTTTCATTCTCTACCCCCGGTTATCAGACGGAGGCCGAGAAGACGCAGTGTATCCGAGCAGAGGTTGCCAGAGCAGTGGATTACCCCACCAATGGACAGTCGGATTGAGATCCCAATTGTTGCTATAGAGATAGACCTGCCAGTAGTTCAGACAGATCAGGGCAGTATGGCGGGACCGACAGGAGTTGAGAAAATGATGCGTCAGATGCAGGACACCATGAGAGCCATGCAGCAGGATGCTGTTCACTGGGATGAATTTGCTAAACAACAGGCCGAGATCATGGCCCAGCAGGCAGAGTTAATTGCCAGATTGCAACAACAAACCGGAGCATCTGCTTCACACCCAGTTCCTCCCCTACCAGGAATCAAGGCACCCGAAGAGACGCCAAGTGTCCAGGCATATACGGACATACCAACGGGGCCAGCTCCGCCCCCAATTTTGCCCCAGCTATCTAAGGCACCTACGCCTGTCAATCAACTGGACTCTCCCTTCGAGTTCGAGGTAGACCAGACAGCACTGAAATTGAGCAAGCTTGAGAAGTTGTTCAAGAAATCCCAAGGGGTAAAGGCTATCCCGGATATCAAGGACGTATGTACCGACGTGGCTATTACGCTGCCGGATAGGTTTAAAATGCCGCAAATTGATCGCTTCGACGGATCTGGGGACCCGATGGTGCATCTCCGGCTATTCTCAGATATACTACGGCCAATGGGCCTCACCAGACCACAAAAGCTTTCACTATTCAGCCGGACCCTGTCGGGTGTGGCCGCTATCTGGTATGCAAAGTTAGAGGATGATGTCAAGCGGAGTTGGGATGAAATGGCCGAGGCCTTTGTCGCGCAATACTTTTACAATACCCAAATCGAGATTACGACCCGAGATCTCGAAACAACGAGGTAGGAGCCTAAGGAGAGCTTCTCGGATTTTGTAACTCGGTGGAGGGCGAAGACTTCGATGATGACCCTGAGGCCTACCGACAAAGACCAAATCAGGATGATTGTGCGCAATCTCCAGCCAAAATCGATGCAAAAAATGATTGTGCTCCCCTTTCCCACTTTTTCAGATCTACATGGAATGGGGGTACAAATTGAAGATGTAATGAAACAGGGTCTGATTGACCAAGATAGAGAGCAACCCCGAAGAACCTTTAACCGCAACAACAATACAGGCCCGAGTGGCGTTGCAAATGCTAGAGCTTTAGAAGTGAGCGTGGTCACCACCATTCCCCCTCCCCTTCCAAGACCCATGGCAGCTACACCTTTCTCTGGCGCGTCCGGAAGCAACACACAAACCACTCGATTCCAACCCAGAGGCCAAAGAACCTTCACCCCACTGTATATGCCCCTGTCCAAGGCTCTAAGGGTATTAATCCGGAAAGGGCATCTAAAACCCCTGGAGCCGAGGCCATTGCCAAATCCACTCCCTCCTTCTCATAACCCAGCAAAATACTGCGCATATCACCAACAACATGGTCACGACACTGACCAATGTTTCAGATTGCGTCATGAGATTCAAGACCTCATTGACAAGCAGGTGATTGTACCTCCAGAAAAACCCAATGTCACAACAAACCCTCTTCCACCGCACAACCATGCTCTACCTCCCAAAAGAATCAACTTTATCCAGACTGGGGTCGTGTCTTACGATCCCAGCATATATATCACTCCTTCCCACCTACCTAAGCCGGAGGTGCTCATTCTTGACTGCACTGACTCTTTGTGCATGTTGGACATCTCCAGAACCCAACCCGAGCCAATGGTGGTGACTGGCAAAGATAGAACAGAGGAGATTTCAGAGGAGGATGGAATTGTTCAATCAGGGTTTGAGCAGTCTGGGAGTGTCGCTGGGGAAGCCTACGATCTGAGTGATTACATTTTGCCAGTAGGCCAGTTTAAGCCTAATATTGAATTACCAGAGAGGGCAGAGCTGTGTGTGATCCGAGGAGATGGATTCGAGCAGGGGACAGATGGTTTGACGGTTGTGGATGAGGACTTGGCCAACCTCTAGTTTTTCAACGACCAAGATCCAGGAGACGTGGCAGTCAACTGGTTTGATTATGAGGAATCGGCAGAGGCTACTAGGTGGCTCGATGACTTGCCAGACGTTGTTGACGAAGCTCAGTTAGAACAGGGCCCGGCAGGGGCAAGTATATCAGTGATGGCCGGAAGGGCCAGAAATCAGAATGAATCACCGGAGAGCGCCGGTGCTATGAATTCCGCTCGAGACTTGGGCATTATGAATGCGGGAATTGTTGAACAGCCAGCTGTACTGACGCAGTTGGAACAAGAAAGGTTTCAAGATGCCGAGAGAATTAGGAAAGCTAAGGGCCCTGGGGGGACTGAGAGTGCTGTGTGCACGAAGATAGAGAATGCTGCGAGCATGTGGACAGAGAGTACTGCGAGTGCAATTGAACCGGAGCTAGACAGGTGTCTGTTGGCTGCCGACGGAATGTGGTGGGAGGACGATAATTTATGTCTTGCTCACACGGATGAGGATTGGGGGAGTAATCAGCCAGATGATACCTGGTATATTGGTGAGGTCAATCATATGATGAGTAGCGGGCGGTATTTCAAGCCCCCGCACCTAGACCAGCCAGAGGCATCTGGGAAAGATAAGGAAGTTGAGAGACAGAAGGAGAAGCAAGTTGAAGAAGAGGCTGTACTGAAGCAGTTAAAGAAGATACAAGCAGACATCTCCATCTGGGGACTGTTTATGGCATCGCGAGTGCATCGACAAGCTGTCTTATTGGCCACGGACAAGGCCAAGCTCTCTATAGACACCACGCCCGAACAACTGGTGGGCTTAGTTTTTATGGGAGGAGCTACCCCGATGTTGACCTTTTCTGACAAAGAACTGCCACCTGAGGGTGCGAACCATAACAAGCCACTCTACATCTCCGTGGAGTGCAGAAATAAATGGATACCCGTGGTGCTTGTCGACACAGGGTCCGTCATCAATGTATGTCCAGTGAGGACTGCCTATGCAATTGGCTTGAAGACCGCGAACTACGTGCCAACAGCCCAGGTGATTCGGGTATATGACAACACAAGCCGAGAAGTCATGGGAATAGTGAAAATCCAGACCAAGGTTGGGCCAGGGCAGCATGAAATTGACTTTCACATCCTAGAGGTTTCCACCACTTTCAATCTACTCTTGGGGCGGCCGTGGCTGCATCAAGTCAAGGCAGTTTTTTCTACCTTGCATCAAATAGTGAAATACCACCATGGAAATGGAGTAGCCATTGTTTTTGGGAATTCATCGATCCATCCACCGTCGGAAGTATCTATGCCAGTTTTGGAAATTGAGCACGGTATGAAGGATGTGTTCTTATCCGGTTTTACTCTAGTTGAGGCCCGGGTTGTGCAGAACATCTTAGCTATTAATGAAGGGGTGTACGTCAGTGCTCAATCGGTATACCTCATGAACAAGCTTCAACATATCCTCGGGATGGGATTGGGAAAGAGCGGCCGGAAGGGCGTCACAGCATTGGCCGAGGTGCCACATAACCCACATACCTTTGGCTTGGGTTATCTGCCCACCAAAGAGGACTGGATGAGGAAGGGTAAGGAGATGGCTGGGAGAGCCAGAGCGAAGAAGGCGGGGAAGCCTTTTGACTTAATGCACCGACCCATTCAGGGTACCCCGAACGGACGCTTCATCCGGGAGGGGGAGGACTTTCCGTTCTGTGGCTTCCCAGAGCCGTGGCTGAACGTGGAGAGGAAGCGCGTGCCGGGGTTTGAGATCTTCTTTGACCTGCAGTTACTCGGGGATGACATTGCCGAAGAGCAGACAGACCCATTAACTGAGGTTGAGCAGAGCAAGAAAGTGCAGTCTGAGGACGCTGAAAATGAAATGGGGGTAGCGCTGGCGTGTCTGCTTTCAGATCCTCCGATCGAACAGAAGTGCTTGGGGGATAACTTCTCGGTATGCATGATCGGGAATGAAACGGCTGCGGGCCTACCAGCAACTATTTTGGATGCATCTATCACACCCTCTCTCATTTGGCAATATGAAGAGGGATTTTTGTCCAGCAGCACCGGGTCAAGTAGTGAGCCGGAATCCACTGAATCTTGTGAGTCGAAATCAGGTTCCAGCTCGACTGAGTCTGAGTCTGGTAATCCTAGGGATGTTAACCCGGATGCCACAGTCTTGTCTAGGTCGTCTTTTTTTTTCTCTTTTGAGTCTGTTGTAACGAAGAATCAGACGATTTGGATATGCTTAATGAGAATCAAGTAGCTGTGGTTTCTGAGTACTTTTCTGTGCCCTTGATTTATTGCATTAATTTAGACTTTCAAAATTTTGATGAAAACGATAAGGAAGAAATTCCTTCGGTTTTGCAACGCTTAATTGAACAAGAGTAGGAAAGATTTGTTAAACCCTTAATGGAGGAAATCACTACTGTGAATGTCGGTATTGAGGAGGACCTGCGGCTGGTCTAGATTGGGTCCACGTTGTCTTCGGAGGAACGCGAGCGCTTAGTCGCTTTATTAAAAGATTTCAAAGTTGTTTTCGCGTGGTCTACGAAGACATGCCTGGAATCGATCCTGAGATTGTACAGCACCGGATCCCTCTTGACCCCGAGGCCCGACCCGTTAAACAAAAACTCAGAAGGATCCGCCCGGACTAGGCCCTCAAGATTAAGGAAGAAGTCACCAAGCAAATTGACACAGGTTTCCTGCTAGTATCCGAATACCCAACCTGGTTGGCTAACATTGTTCCAGTGCCGAAGAAGGATAGTAGGATCCGAGTATGCGTGGATTTCAGGGATTTGAACAGAGCTAGTCCGAAGGACGACTTTCCCTTGCCGCACATTGATGAGTTAGTGGACTTCACAGCGGGGCATGCTTTGCTTTCGTTTATGGATGGCTTCTCAGGCTACAACCAGATAGTGATGGCACCTGAAGACCGAGAAAAGACTGCCTTTACCACCCCGTGGGGGACATACTGTTACAGACTGATGCCGTTTGGGCTGAAGAACGTTGGAGCTACATATCAACGGGCCGCGACCACGATATTGCATGACATGATCTACAAAGAGGTTGAGGTGTATGTGGACGACATGATTGTCAAGTCCAAAGAAAGGGAGGGCCACTACACCGCCTTGCAAAAGTTCTTTCAAAGGATCAGAGAATTTCGATTACGGCTAAATCCTCAGAAGTGTACATTCGGTGTTACAGCAGGGAAAATGCTGTGGTTTCTGATTACACAGAGAGGTATCGAAGTCGACCCTTCCAAAATCAAGGCCATCTTAGAAATGCCACCACCAAGGACTGAAAAGGAGGTGCTAGGCTTTCTGGGTAAAGTGCAATTCATAAGATGGTTTATCTCAAAATTAACATTGACTTGTGAGCCACTTTTTGGCCTCCTGAAGAAAGGACAGAAATTCCAGTGGGACGGCCGATGCCAAGATGCTTTTGAACAGATCAAGGAATACTTACAGAACCCGCCCGTGTTGTCACCACCAGAGCCGGGGAGACCGTTGATATTGTATCTTTCAGTAACTGAGACTACAATGGGCTGCATGCTCGCACAGGAATCAGAGGACAAAGTGGAGAGGGCCATCTACTATCTGAGTAAGAAGATGCTAGAGTATGAGACTCGCTACACACCGTTAGAAAAGGCTTGCTTAGCTTTGGTATGGGCTACCAGGAAGCTGCGGCACTACCTTTTAGCTCACTCCGTAATGTTGGTTTCACGACTCGATCCCATCAAATATCTTTTCGAGAAACCAGCACTTACGGGTAGGCTAGCTCGTTGGTTGTTGTTGCTTTCCGAATTCGATTTGAAATATGTGACACGCAAGTCGGTCAAGGGAAGAGCAGTAGCAGAATTCTTAGCCGATCATCCAGTGGAAGGAGGTGAAGCAGTTGAGTACTTATTCCCAGATGAGGCCATTTTGCATATCGACGATGAGTTTTGGACGATGTATTTTGACGGAGCGTCAAACAAGTACGGGTATGGGATAGGGGTGTTACTAATAGCACC
The DNA here is from genome assembly GCF_055761805.1 of Camellia sinensis. Classification (NCBI taxonomy): domain Eukaryota; kingdom Viridiplantae; phylum Streptophyta; class Magnoliopsida; order Ericales; family Theaceae; genus Camellia; species Camellia sinensis. Next base: position 22,939,755 of record NC_138964.1, on the reverse strand, counting down.
CGGCAACTCCCGTATCCCTCTAGCATTCAAACTCTGATTCAAAGTCTCGAACAACGAAGCAGAATATGAGGCATGCATTGCCGGTCTAAAAGCAGCCCTAGAACTATGGGCAAAACGGTTGGACGTTATCGAGGACTCAAATTTTGTTGTATCTCATGCGAAAGGAGATTGGAAAGTCAAAGAAGAAAAGATGATGATGTATCATCAGGCCTTGGATTTGTTGATTCCTCGGTTTGAGAAGTTAAACTTTGCTCATTTACTAAGAGAGAACAACAGGTTCGTAGATTCTTTAGCAACTCTATCTTCCATGATAGACATCCCGTTTGGAGTCCGGATGCGTCCAGTCATTATTGACCAGAAATTTGCACCAGCTTATGAGTCAATTGCTACTATAGACGAGGTTCAAGATGAGAACCCCTAGTATTACGACATTTGGAACTTCTTAGAGAAAGAGGCGTATCCACCAGGGGCAAATGCCAAGGATAAAAGGGCAATCAGAAGAATGGCCGTTCAATTCATCATCTGCGGAGGTAAATTATACAAGAGAGGTCATCTGGGAATGCATAAGCTATGCGTTGAAGTTGAAGAATCAAAACGCCTGATGGAGGCCATCCATGGAGGAGAATGTGGAGCACATATGAACGGGGTAATGCTGGCATGGAAAATCCTTAGACAGGGTTACTACTGGTCCACCATGGAGGAGGATTGTATCGGCTTTGTTCGGCGATGCCACAAATGTCAGATCCATGCAAACCGCATGAACATCCCGCCATCAAAGTTGTATAATATGACTTCACTATAGCCATTTTCAGTTTGGGGAATCGATGTGATCGGGGCTGTCACTCCGAAGGGGTCTAACGGGCATGAGTTCATCCTAGTCGCAATAGATTATTTCACGAAGTGGGTTGAGGCCCAATCCTATGCGGTGTTGAAGGCGTCACATGTTGCAAAGTTCATCAGAAACAACATAATCTGTCGTTATGGGGTCCCAGACGAGGTCATTTCAGATAATGGTTCCCACTTCAAGAAGGAAGTGATTGACTTGTTGGAGAAATACAACGTGGCTTTTCATAAGTCGTCTACATATCAGCCGCAAACCAATGGAGCGGTCGAGACCGCCAACAAGAATATCAAACACATTGCAGAAGATGGTGGAAACCTGTAGGGATTGGCCAGACAAGCTGCCGTTTACTCTGTGGGGGTACCGGACTTCAATTAGAGCTTCTACTGGGGCGACTCCGTATTCATTAGTTTATGGGATGGAGGCCGTTCTGCCTATCGAAATTGAGGTTCCGTCTTTGTGAGTGCTGGCTGAGTGTCAGATAGCCGAAGCAGATTGGCAACAGAACAGATTTGAAGAACTCATGCTTTTTGACGAACGCAGACTGAAAGCACTGTACCATGTTCAAGGATATCAGTGCAGAATTGCTCGAGCTTTCAACAAAAAAGTTAAGTCCAGGAATCTAAAAGAAGGAGATTTGGTGCTCAAGGACAACCGAGCTCCCATCCACGACCCAAGGGGCAAGTTCAGACCCAATTGGACTGGTCCCAACATTATCAAAGCTATTTGGTCAGGTGGAGCTGTGGTTCTAATGGACTTAGATGGCTTGGAGTTCTCGCAACCGATCAACATGGACAAGTTGAAGAAATATTACCCCTGAGGGGATCGCTAGGCCGAAAACCCAAAAGGGCGACCTAGGTAAAAGTTAGAGCATTGAAAAAATTGGAAAATATAAAAACTAAGCTCGCAAGGTTGAAACCCACAAAGGGCGGCCTTGGCAAAAGTTAGAGCGTAAAAGGAGAGTGAAAATACTCGAGTGAACCTAAGCCTGAACTACGTGAGGCTTGATTCCCATTTTTGGGATACGTAGGCAACTTCATCGTGAAGTTCAGCCATAAACTTTTCCCCGATCACCTTTGTCCATTTGATCATCTCGGCCATCTTTGTCTATTCAGCATTCAAGAGTTCGGTTATGATCTCCGGTGTAGTGCTCTTCAGAGTAGGGGCAACTTTCCATTACTATGCAGTGCCGCGGTATTCTTCAGACTAGGGGCAACTTTCCAGTTGCAGGGATCCGAGGTTGTGCATCTCAGTGACAGATTTCAGGCATGTCCAGTTCTGATCCATATCGAAAATGGTTTTGAATAGTTTTAATAAAAGTTGACTTTGTTCAAATTAATCTTTTTATAACTTAGACCATTTTTGGGACCAAAGCGGAAAATTCTCAGTACCTACAACCTTCAATTTCATTGATTTCAATACAGAGTTCTCCTGCTCTTGCATACAAATTGAAGTTGTTGTTGTTGTTGTTGTTGTTTTTTTTTTTTTTTTTTTTTTTTTTTTTTTTTTTATTATTATTATTACAATCATAAAGAAAACTTGAAAGTACTAATAAAGCAATAAATTCCGGGCATAGCTAAGTTAGGTGTTCCTGCGCCCCCTCCCAGAGCTGGTCGAAGCCTCTGATGCCAAAGTAGGCCCTTCCTGTGCCTCTTCATTGAGCCAATCCAAGCACTCATCAGACAAGGTGCAACTGAAAGTGGGAGCGGGGGCCAGGAGCTCTCTAGTCCTCCATGCAGTGGCATACCAGGCAAACTGTGCGCCTTGAACCGGGAATGCAGCAGGATACTCTATCCCCTCTGGCGGGCAAGTCTGATCATCGCCGAACTGGCGCCGGAACCGGAATGAAAAGTAGAACACACAGTGAGTCAGACCAATCAACTGGATCCCGGTTTGCCGGGACATGCTATAGCTCATTGCCGGGAGATTGAGCCAAGGACAGCGCCAAGCAATGCGATTCGCAGACAAATTGCACATCCAGTCGAACCACCATCCCTCATCAAGGGCATCGACTAGTCGTTGTCGGAAGAAGTAGCCGCGAGCTGAGTAGGCTGGGCAAGAGTCCACAACTTGCAATTTATCCATCAGCCATACCTGGGGAGGGATTGGAAAATGAGAGAATAAAGAATAGAGAGATGTGCGATGATAGAAAAGTAAGAAAAGGGTTTTGTGAGAAAAACCAAGCCTGAGGGCCGAGTGATGTGAGCAATATATATGTGAGAAAGGGTGGGAAACATTACCTGCAGCAGAAGTGGACTCCCCGCGAATCTGGTCGTCTCTTGGCGATAGAAAGCATCTAAGCCCATCAGCGTCTCGGCCAATGCCATGGCAATGCAGCTCTTTCCTTTTTTCAAGCCTTGAGCAACTTCAATCAGACAGATGCTAGATCCGCTAAAGCCCGGGGCAAGCAAAAAATGAGATAGCATGCACAAGCAAAGGGCGTGTTGCCGAAAACCTTGCCAATGATGGTCGTTGCGGTTATCGACATCAGAAAAGCGATGAATCAAGCCAAGGATATCCAGTTCCCCGTTGCAGATCAGAGATCAAGCATCGTGCATGGTGAGCCCACATATCTGTCCTAAAGCTTGGGCGTGACTGAAGCGAAGCTGAGACAAAATCTCTTCATGGTGCTCAGATTCCATCAAAACTTGAAAATCTTCGAAGATCGGACACATCTCTTGCCCACCGAAGCTAAAGACGTGTGTTACCGGATTCCAAAACCTCGCCTCAGCATGAAGGAACGGAATGTGCAGCGAAGTACGGCTCAGCGTGAATAGTGCATTCAAGTCGAAACCCCGAAAGTTTAACTTTTCCGAGCCATCTAGAGAAGCAATCCAAGCTGTGAGATTTTGGCTGAGAAATGCTTCTATTTTGGTGCAAAACTAAGATGAAATGAGAGAACCACGAGGCTGGAGTTTTTAAAGAGGATAAGGCACTGTTCGGAGGACACGTGTCAAAAATTTGGTGGTTGCCAAGCTAGGTGGCCGGCCGACCACCTTTTCTGTCAGGCCGACCACCCCTCTCCCCTCCAATGCAAAAAGCTGGTCGGCCAGCTCCTTTAGGTGGTCGGCCATCAAGAGGAGGGTGGCTTTGGTCTTGTTCTAGCCTCTAGAAGAAAGTTCCAAGCATTTCCATGCATTGGGGGCCTTAAAGGTGCGAGTTTTCCTCCGTTTCGGATGCGTTCCGTCACCCAGATCGTTCGAAATGTATTTGTTTATCGAGTTGTTAAATCCAGCTTATTGAGTTGTTGTTTTTGCTTATCGAGTTGTTGCTTGGCTTACCGAGTTGTTAAGCTTACCAGGTTGTCAAGTTTTGTCGAGTTGACGAGTTTTGTGTTTTGAGTTGTTACTCTTTGTTTATCAACATTGTTGTGTCTTACTTATCGAGTTGTAAGTTTTATCAACATTGTTGTGTCTTGCTTATCGAGTTGTAAACTTGCTAAGGTTCTGTCCTTTCTTAGTAAGATAAGTTGCTTTGTTTGTTGCGTCGGTTCACTACCTGACTTGGCAATTTTCAATGCACGATTTCCATTCAATCTCATTTTTGTGCAAAATAATGCGATGCGATGCAAGAACATAAAATACAACACTTTTTCAAAAGCTGTTTCATTCCATCACGTTTCCTTTGTTACAACATTTTACAACAAGGGTATAAGTTTTACAGAAAATAAAACTGCCTAATAATGTACAATGTGCTACAACTACTAGTAAAAAAAGGCAAATAAAGCAGGAACATCTGTGCTCTCAAGCATAAGAAGAAAAGGCCCTCTTCGTCCTCTTCTACGGAACAGCTTCTGTGCCATCTCTATCAGCATCACTATCCGAATCGGAGCCACTGCCCTCGGAATCCTCCTCGGCATCATCTCCGCCCTCAGAGCCAGACTCAGAGTCATCCTTTCTGCCAGCAGATGTCTCTGACTGACGATGCGCGGACTCCTCCTCCTCACTGGACTCCTCCTTAATGATATGTGCTCTGCGCCGGTCTCGTCCGCAAGACGACTCCTCTTTCCTGGCTCTTCGAGAAGGCCTAGATGGCCCAGCTCCTCCGGAAGGCCCAGATGGCCCGGCCTGTGGTTCGGTATATATCAGAGGCATCTGAAAAGAAAGAGTGCAATTTGAATACATCAGCTAAAATATGTATATCCGATGTACAGATAAAAGGCTACATGGAATGGATGTATGCAAATATAGTACATGGATGTGGTGTGTGTCAGATGTGCTCTCCGCATACAATCGGTCAATCAATGCATTGAAATGTTCAAATTCAGCATGTCATCAGAAATGTGATAAATGCAAGAAAGCTAAGCAGTACCGAGACGCCCATGATGGACAGTTGTGCCTCTCTCCGCAAGACCATGCCTTCGAGCGAGGCCACTAACCCGAGTAACCCCTCAGCATACTCCGTGGCAGGCTGCAGATGCAAGTGCAAATCATCAGTGAATAAATGAATGTCCAAGTATCTGAGTGATAAAGCAAAGCTGTAAAACATATCGGTGGTGAGTCAGGGTCTCTGGTGTATGGATGATCTGGCATAGGAGGCTCTAGCGAAATTGGGTAAGAAGCCCCGTATCTCCATCCCGTCAACTCAGTCGGGATACCTGGCCATCCGGCATCATGATAAGTCGGGGGAATCGGAGGAACCAGTCCAGCCCCACCTCTGGATGTGCCAGCCCTACTGGCCGAAGGAATGTCTCTGGCTCGGGTGCGACTCGAAGACGGCATGCCGGTAGACCTCCTCGAGGGAGTACGAACACCTGTCAATGGAGGCATCAAGTAAGTGTGACGGTAGGTCGCGTACTCCCCGTCTTCCAAATGCAGCAATGCATCAATGCCCAGCCTGGCATCAATGACACCCTAGGGAGTAAGCCTATCAGTGAGCCGCATATCGTCTGGGGGTGCTGAAGGGACACTCGGCTCAGGGAAGCCCATAGTCTGACGAAGAAAGCGTTCCCCCAGGAACCAGGCCCTACCAACTGGCCCCTCGAACAAGATCCTATACCGGGAGAAGGCCCATCCTCCGGTAAATTAGAATCGGAGATCCTCACCCAGAGGCGCCTAGGGCTGCCATAAGATCTGCGGATAGCCAATGCATAAGCCGATTAGAAATCGCAAATGTCCAAGCATGAATCAAAGATCTACACGGGAAGAACTGAGAGTTTTGGCATACCTCGGTCGCCCGCACAGTGTCAAAATACTGCCGTAGGTAAGGGAGAGTCTCCCGGGGCCACGATCGGTACTGGCCCTCGAAGACGAGCGAATAAGGGGTCATGAGAGGGGCCTCCACCTCGAGCTCCGGGGCTAGCGTCGGAAAGTATGCGAAGACCCATAACTGTGGAAAACAGGGCAAAAGCCATCAGAATACAGAATGCTGAGTGCAGAATCTGAATACAGAATACTGAGGGCAGAATGTAAGTACAGAATGTAAAGTGTGTTGTGCGTGCAATATACAGATAATGAAATGCAGAAATGTGAATCAAGAGGGCAGAAGGTACCTCCCAGGCTCTCCAATAACCGCCGACTATGTTCCCCCGTCCGCGGGAGGTCGCACTCATATAGCAATAGAGGGTAGCCAAGCTGGTGCCACCCCAGTCATACTGACTAATCTGTGTGAGGTCTACTAGGGCACTCAGCAAATATAGCCCAACGGTGTTCCCCCTGTCGGCGAACAAAGTAGTCTCGAAGAGGAACATCAAAAACCCGTGGGCGTACTGTGCAATCTCCTCGGGAGTCTCGGGCTCAGTCCCCCTGAACTGTACAGAAAACTAGGTATATCGGACTCGGCCCCAAGATCGGTCTACCGATGGGCGAGCTCCCAACAGATGAATCCAGGCTGCCTCCCACTTGCCCATGTCCTCGTTGTAAGGGATCGCCCAGCCTCCCACGTCAAGGCCCGTCAACACGGCGAAGTCAAATAGAGTCATGGTCATGTCCCCGGCAGCTTAGAAATGGAAGGAGTTGGTGGTGTCCCACCATCTCTCCACCAGGGCGCCCATCAATGTCCGGCTAGCTGGATAGCGAGATATCCCGATACAAAAGGTCCCGAATCCTGCCAGATCAACCCAATCGCGGATAGCCTCCGGGAGCTCCCCATACCAATCTCTCGCAGCAATAGAATCGTATCCCCGTGTAACGCCGGAGGATGCCTGCATTCATAATAAACACAAGTATTCAGTTTCAGAACGAAATGAATAAGCTGTGTGCAAATCAAAAGATATGAGCTATGTACAAATCAAATCAACTTTCAATTAAATGTGGGCTGCGTGTTCACCATAAAATGTGGGCTGCGTGTTCAGATTTCAGAAATTTAAAGTGTGGGCTGCGTGTTCACCATCAAATGTGGGCTGCGTGTTCACCATCAAATTTGGGCTGCGTGTTCAGATATCAGAAATTTAAAGTGTGGGCTACGTGTTCACCATCAAATGTGGGCCGCATGTTCACCATCAAATTTGGGCTGCGTGTTCAGATTTCAGAAATTTAAAGTTTGGGCTGCGTGTTCAACTTTCAATTAAATGTGGGCTGCGTGTTCACCATCAAATTTGGGCTGCGTGTTCAGATTTCAGAAATTTAAAGTTTGGGCTGCGTGTTCAACTTTCAATTAAATGTGGGCTGCGTGTTCACATCAAATTTGGGCTGCGTGTTCAGATTTCAGAAATTTAAAGTTTGGGCTGCGTGTTCAACTTTCAATTAAATGTGGGCTGCATGTTCACCATCCAATTTGGGCTGCGTGTTCAGATTTTAGAAATTTAAAGTTTGGGCTGCGTGTTCAACCTTCAATTAAATGTGGGCTGCATGTTCAGATTTCAGAAATTTAAAGTTTGGGCTGCGTGTTCAACTTTCAATTAAATGTGGGCTGCGTGTTCACCATCAAATTTGGGCTGCGTGTTCAGATTTCAGAAATTTAGGTTGCGTTTGTTAGAGTTTTGTAAATATGATTTGAAAGTATGAGTTGTATTTTGAGTTTGTGAGTTGTGGAATTATGATTTGAGTGTAGAAAATATGTTTGGTTATGGTTTTTGAATAGAGTGTTGAATTGAGTGTGGAATTGAGTTTTAAAAGTTTGATTTGACATGTGAAGTAAAAACATTTGTTTGGTTATGAATTTTGGAAAGAGGTTTCAAAACTTAATTTAAATTGTTATAACTCATAACAAAACACACTACTTTCACACTATTGAAAATTCTGATCAACACTCATAACCAAACTCTTTTTAAAATTCAATTAAAAAAATTATTATTAATGGAAAATAACATTAATCAATTTTTTAATTGAAAATACTACAAAAGAAATAATTTTTTTTTCAAAATAAATATTCAAAAAATTTAAATAATCTAAAAAATTTAATAAGTAAAAAATTAAAATAAATATTCAAAAAATTTAAATCGTAAAAATTTAAATAATTTAAATATAATCAAAAATTTAAATAATTTAAAATGTTAATATTTTAAATTTAAAAACAACTCTACACTCAAATCGTAACCAAACACATAAAACAAAACTCAGTTAAGAAATTATTTTTAAAACTCATAACCAAACGCATAATTCGAAACTCCATACTACTTTCACAACTCTACTCTCAAATCGTAACCAATACATAACAAAAAAAATTAAAATATTTAAAAATATTTTTATAAAATAGAGTTTGAATTTATTTTTATAAAATATTTAAAAAATTAAAAAATTAAAAAATTAAAATCGCAATATTTTGAAATTAAAATATTTAAAAATATTCAAAAAAATTAAAAAATTAAAAAAAATCGTAACATATTTAAATATTAAAATATTTAAAATCTTAATAAAATTAAAATATTTTAAAAATATTTAAATATTTAAAATATTTAAAAAAATTAAAATATTGATTTGAATTGAGTTTTGAAAAGAGTTTTGAATTATGTGTTTGGTTATGAGTTTTGACAAATAATGATTGTGTTTTGAATTGAGTTTTGAGAAATGGGTGTAAAATTATGATTTGAAAGCTCAAAACAAACAACACACTCAAATCAATGAATGAAACTATAATTTGAGAGGCTTACCAAACGGAGCCTTAAAGTTTGGGCTGCGTGTTCAACTTTCAATTAAATGTGGGCTGCGTGTTCACAATCAAATTTGGGCTGCATGTTCAGATTTCAGAGATTCAAGTGATTGAGCTATGTGTTCAAGACAGCGTATTGTGTTATAGACTAAGCATGCAGAACAAGTTGTGTGCTAAAATGAGCAGAAGTATGGCATGCGAATGTGTTCAGAATGAGCAATAAGCATACATAGCATGAAATGCAAGGAAAATGCAGAATTAAGGCAGGAAATGTAAAATAAGTGAAGTACATACCTTTTGCACTTCATGAGAGAGATGGGACTCTGGCTCCCGTAGTAGCAGGTCTACAGGAGCTCGAGGGTTGAAGTCGGTAAAATGATAAAAAATCGCCCGAGGGAGGACATGAGTTGAAGGATCATACCTCTTAGGGATAAAGGGGCAAACCCTCGGCGGTAGAGACATGATGTTAGGCTCGCCTCCGGCGCCTGGAGAGCCTCCGCCGTGGGGAAATTGACCTGCCATTTCAAGAAATCTGCAAAAAGGAGCAAAAATCAGCGAAATGAGCCAAAATTGGAAAAAGTCAACAAAAGTCAACTCTCGGGAAATGAAAAAGTCAACAAAAGTCAACTCCCGAGAAAATCTTCCAAATATTGAGACAAACTTACCTCAAGTGGTGAAAATGAGAAAAGAAGCTCCGAAATCAAATTTTAATCGGTTCAAAGTGAAGAAAACTGAAAGTTTTCGCGAAACAACTTGGCGTGAGAAAACGCGTATAAAGCGCGGATCTGAGAGAGAAAATGGTCTAGGAAGGAGGAAAAGGCAGTTTCGGATCTGAAGTTATGAGGAAAAGAGTTTTGGACATGTATATTTAAAGAAATGCGAGCAAAAAGACCAAACTGCCCCGGATTTAGGCTAGGTGGTCGGCCGACCACCTTTTCTGGTAGGCCGACCACCCCTTGCACTCCAACCTGGTCGGTGGCCTCCCCTGGACTCCAAACCTGGTCGGTGGTGTTCCCAAAGTGGTCTACAAGGTCTCTGCAAATTTTGGTGATGATTGGAGTCCCCGGGACCCGAGAGAGTACACAAGAAAAGTGCACTTTTTGTCGCAAAATCCCTCCGCGAGAACTCCAACTCCAACTTTCGATGCGTTTCTCATCGTCACCAAGAGCAAGATGTATCCTTTTTTGAGTATGTTGTGACCCTTCCGGGAGGTAAATCGGAGGTCGCGATTGAATTGCACTCGTCGAAACTTGCATTTCTTTGCTCGTTGTTTCGCGCCAAACATGCATTCGAGTTTGCACTTATCCTGCATTGTTATGCACGTCACTTGCATTCTCATGCATACCACTTGCATTGTTGTGCACGTTTCATTGGTATTGTTATACCCTCATGCTTAGCTTGCGTTATTACGCGCGTGTCTCTCGCATTGCGATACGCTTTCCCATCAACACCCTGTTTGTCTGCATTCGATGTAGTGTTGAACATGTGTTGTTAACTATGTTGTGCTTGTTAAGTTTCTCTCTTTTGCAGGCACGATATTGTATGTACAGTTCATTTGAAGCTGGTGCAACCAGACGAATCGCGCAGGTATTGTATTTTCTCCGTGTGAGACGTGGCGAGAATTAAATAATTCTCCGCATTCTTAAACTGCATGAATTGTAGTTGTTGCTTTGCATTCTTGCTTAAAACTGTTGCGTGTGCGCTTCATTACAGCTTGCTGCTTTGCATGATCATGAGTTATATCCGGCTTTGTGCATATCATTTTGCATTTTGCCCCTGCCTGAGGGCATGCCTGCGGGCACATCTTTGTTATCTTGTATGTTTGTCTAAGTCTTCGGCCTTGTCAAAAATGGGTCGTCTCTAGGCTTTGACATTCACTCCCGTCACGAATGACTTCCGAGTTCTATCAAAGAGGGGCAACTGTAGACACCCCATTTTTGACCGACCTTTAGACTCAGACGTCACCAGTTGAGCGCTCGGTGATGTTGCACATTGTCCTCGTTTTGAGGTTTCAAAGTCTCGGCTGCGAGCCTTGCCTCCGGACTTCGGGGCTCTTTCTGTGCCTTGCCTCGGTTTGCGAACCGGGTCCTGTTTTCTCTATTTTCTCTTCCCGAAGGGAGGGAGAGGTCTCGTAGACCATCTCTCAGTGGCCGTAGGCTACGTTTCGTGGTCGTAGGCCACTTTTCCTGTTTGGAGCCCAGTTTCTGATTTTTCGGAGCCGTCGGCCATGTGCCTCAGTTCTGGACCGCTTAACTACCTCCGTTTGCCCCAGTTTTTGGCACACATCTTATTTCCTCCCTTAGAGGAACACTGTGGCCCTGCAGACCACCTTCGTGGTCATACGCCACTTCCGGTGCCTAACAGCCTGTTTTCGGGGACCCCCGAACCGCGTGTTTTGGCCCCCATTTTGGTCCGTTTTTGGTAGAAACCCTATTTTCACTGTTAGGGAGGTGGTAGGATGGTGGCCGACCACCTCTTCCCCTGAAAAACCATTTTTCTCATTTTCTCTCTCCAAAAGCCGGTTTTTCTGACAGAAAGCTGGTTTTTCCCACTTTTGAGCCACATTGTCTGGCTTTTCATACCACCATTGTGATCTACTCATTTGGGAGGCCACCAATATGGGTAGGTCGGCCAGAAATTCACCCTGACCCTTTTGAACCTTGCTTGAAAGCTAGCTTTTCTCTCTCCTGGGTCACATTTTCTGGTTTTTCTCCACAAGGCTGTGTTATACTCATGTGGGAGGCCACCTTTCTGGGTAGGCCGACCAGCAATTGTTCTTGAACCTTTTGACCCCTGGTCGGCCGACCAAGGGGAGTGGCTGGCTGGCCACTTGAACTGGCCGGCCTGCTTATTGCTTTTGCCCTTTCTGAGTGTAATCCAGCTGTGCCAGCTGGGGACCATTTGGTGCATCCTCCATACACGTGTATGGAGGATCTTTGAAGCTTCCAAGAGAAGCTTTGGCCTCTCTTCTCTATAAGAGAGGCCCTCCTCTTCATATGCAAGGGTTAGACATTTTTGGCTAAGGCACACAACCTCCCTCCTCTATAGCCACTATTCTAAGCTCCAAAACCCTAACTTTCTTGGTCCATTTATACTACAACCCTTAGCACCACACCTCCATCATCCATTCCAGCACCTTGGAAGCCATTTGCAGAGGTTGAAAGCTGACCAACTAGGTCTAAAAGCTGCTGGAGGTCGGCTCTTCAAGGGTAAGTCTTCATTTCCCCCATTTTTGCATTATTTTGCCCTATACCTTAGCTCCATTTGAAAGCATTTTCTAGCCTTAGTGTAAACTAGAAAAAGTCTTGTTTTGAGCTCCTCTTCAAGTTTGCTTAAGGTCACTTTTCTGTTTGGGGTCATCTTCCCCCTATGCATGCTTCATCCCTTCATGATTAAGGCTATGCATTAGAGCATTTGCATTGGCCATGGTTTGGCCTCTTAGCCACTGAAATCCAGTGGATTTTCAGTGGCTTTGATGCATTTTTGAAGGCCAAAATTAGAGGGGGGTGACCCCCCTCTCCTTGTCTTGTTTGGGGGTCTTTTGGGCCTTCCAAAGGGACCCTATTTTTCATGCATCGAAGTCTTGTTTCAGGCCTCATTTTGTGAGTTTTGGGGTCTGCCTTAGGTCTGTCTGGGCCCCTTTTGATCATATTTTATGTGTATAGTGCATGTGTAGAACAATTCCATTCAAGGCCTTTTGAGGGGGCCTTTTATTACATGTTTCCTTGACTTATTTCAGGGCCAATTTTGTGAGTTTTAGGGCTGTCATAACTCATTTACAGAGTTGGTTTGGTCATTCTAAGTGTTTATCTTATATGTGCTTAACGACCCCTTGAATGGCCTTCTAAAGATGCCCCTCTTTTTTGCATGCATTGGCTGCATTTCAGTGATTATTTGGGCGTATTTTGGCATGTTTTGTTCACTGTTTTTGGCCGGTTTGATGAGTCCTCATTTTCTTCATTTACATGCCATGTAAACCATGCTTGCTAGCCAATATTGCGTGCTATTTTAGTCCATCATGTTAGCATCTTTTGGCCATGCTCTAAACGAGAAATGTGCATGTTTTGGGACTGCCTTGGCTCGGTCTTTAGACTTCATGATCAAATAATGCTTTCTTTGCATACTTGTGGTTCAATGTATTGGACTAGTTTTGAGTTTCGGGGCTTATTCCATGCATCGGGTCCCATATTCCCATGTTTTGGGACCATTTAGCATTATGCTTCAGTGCTGAGAATTACATGCTTGAATGCCATGCTTTATCCTTGCCATGCTTTGGTAGAGTGGTACTTTATGCCTTAGGTTCGGTCCGCGGTTTGCGTGCATGTGTGCACGCATTTCGGTTGTCTCTTTTTCATCTAATGGCCACTGATGTGAGTGTGGCTGAGGTCCACTCATGTTGGTGTAAGTCCATCGTGCATTGTGTATGCCATTTCATAGCATTGTGTATGCTAGGTTACATTTTAGAGCATTGCGTATGCCATGTTACATCACGTGCATTGTGTATGCCATTTTAGTCCATAGCATTGCGTATGCTAGGTTACATGTTAGTCGCATTGTGCATGCCATCTCATTTGCATTGTGTTTGGGATAGGAGTTAGCCCAAGCACGGGAAACGAGGTACGTTTCGTACTCTGAGTGACGAAACGTGTCTCAATTCCCTGTCCCCGACACTCCGGATTACCCATGATGGAGTTTAGGTCTTGTTGTGTTTCATGTGCATTCATTTCATATTGAGTCGTGAAATTCGACTCCTCGGCCATCATGCATCGATATGCGTGATTGGTGACACGAGGATCGAGGACTACACTCCCTGAAGAGTAGTCATGCATACATATGTGAAAATACTTTGCCATGCCCCTTTGTTGCTCTCTGTTGCAGTAAATCAGAAATCAGCGGCCTTCTGGAGCTTTGCACAATATTCCAAGAACAATTGCAAACAGAGGCAAACTGGGGCATCGTAATGGATTTCTGTGCAAGGCAACTCAAGTATGCATCATTCATCATTTGGAATAGAGCTGAGACGGTCCATGGATTTGCGTGCTAATTTACCTGCTTTTCTAGATTAATTCGTTAATTAATTAGGATTCTGTATTTATTCTGACTGTATTATCTATTCGGACTGTATATTATTTATTCGGACCCTCTGAGCGAGGGCGCAATTGTAATAAGTGTGCGTGCATGTGATGTATGTCTTCCAAACCCCACGTCTTTCTCCCTCTTATTTAGCAGCTTATGATGGTTAGATTTAGGCATGCTTCAATTAGCATACAGTATGATAGCATGTTTGCATTCATTCATCTGTTTTGCATGCACCGGGCTCGACGCATCATACTAACTGCATTGTATTTCAATTCCAAGTTGAGTACGTGTTAGCTGTAGCATTTCATATGCCATCTTAGAATAGCCAAGCCTATCTTAGTTGCATTTTGCATGTGTTGCATTAGGCATTACTGTATAGTTAGGATCATGCATGGATTTCTAATTAGCTTCTGTTTTGGCTTGGAGTACTCGTAAGTGTTTTTGCTTTAGCATCCTTGCATGTGTGTGAGTGACTGCCATAATAGCATGCTTACCATGAGGCTAAGTGCTTATATGATATAACTACCTGAGTGCCTGTGGGTGAAGGTTGGGTTATTTGAATTGGAACAATTCATTAATTGTGTGTTTTAAGCCCACTAGATAGTGGCAAAATCATGCTTTTCTAAGCCCACCTGAGGGTGGCAAATCCACGTCTTAGCCTACTTGCGGGTAGCACCATCAAACCATTTTCAAATAAACAAACATGAAATGTTTTGTTCCAATTCAGGCGACCCAGTCTATACTTGTATGCTGTGCGCATCACATAGTAAATCTAGGCTAATAACCGGAATAAGAACACATAATGTTTTCAAAACTCAATATCATGGTTAGTAGAGGCCGATCTTTGATCGGGCGAGCGGGGGTGCTCACGAAGTGACCTTCCCCAATCGTACCCAAGTTCCCGAGCCGAGGCAACTTTGGTGATGACGGACACGTAACGAGTCAGGGTTTCCTAAATTTCCCAAAATAAAATATTTAGGTGGCGACTCTGTATCTGGCAAAGCAGTCCATGTTTGGCACTCCTTTTAAAAAATCTGTTTTCAAAAACGATTTGCCGGATTTGGACTCTTTGATGATTTCATCGGTCTTGCATTGCACTCTGCGATATTAGATACAGGACCGTGACATTGAGTCCTGAACTGTAGTGAGCCCAATGAACAAAACGGGATTTCCCTCCCGGGACGTTCGGGGACGTCTACAACAGTCATTTCAATTCCCTTGATATCCCGCAGAATACTAATGACTTCAATACTTTTGCAGGCTTCCGTCGAGTACACTCGGTAGTCCCTGGAGTTGACTGCCTCAGCGGTAGGGAGGCTGCAGCGGTGCCTCGACTTGTTGACCATCTACAATATCCCAGTAAGTTCTTTCAACTGCAGTTTCAAACTCCACCTAATCTGTTTCATACATAATTTGATGCATCACACTATTGACACGGCACTTGAAACACAGACTCACGACACTGATGCACTGCAACCCATATACTGCTCATAGCGTTACTCATGGCATTCATACACTGTATTCAAACACTGCATTATGTTTTATCTGCAACTGATGCATTTGCCATTTGTCCTTTTCAGGCCCCGTTCCAGATTTCGGCCACATGAGGCGCTCCAGCTGGACCATTTGTTCCTGCTCGGGGAGGAGAGGGAGTCAGGCGGAGGATGACCATCCATAGCCGAGGCAGACATAGGCGCACTCACGCTGAGAGCAGCTCCCGAGGGCACACTCCAGATGACGACGAGTCAGATGAGGAGGCGTCGTCGTCGCAGGGCGAGGTCGGGGATAGCTGAGACTCTGATTTTGGAGATGGCGGTGGTGATCCTGGACCCTCGTCCAGGAAGAGGACCAGGACCAACCCACGTACTTGAGATGACTGATTTTGATCTAGACTTTCTGCTGCCTTTTTCTTCTTTGCTCTGTTCAGACATTTCGTTGCTTTTCTCTTCTTTTTTGCTTTACTCTTTTTTTGGCAGATTGAGCACATTGTACTGCTTGAGACAGGTTTTACTTTCTCAAGACTATGTATTTGAAAAAAAATTTTGGAATGAAACAAGCTTTTTGCTGAAAAAGTGTTGCATTTGTACATCGCATCGCATCATATTACATAACCACGTAATCGAATGGAAATTGAACATGCATATATTACCAGGTCAGGTATACCAACGTAACAAATAAAACAAATTAACTTAATAAGCAACAACAAGACCTTAACAAGTTTATAACTCGATAAGCAAAGAGCAACAACTCGATAAACAAAATTGCGATAACTTGGTAATCAAATGAGCAACAACTCGATAAGCAAATGAGCAACAACTCGATGAGCAAATGAGCAACAACTCGATGAGCAAATTGAAGTAACACAGATGTGACTTCTGCAAAATCAACACCGGAAGGCACTGGAAGTGGAACTAATCACAAGTTCCCAACATGTTCAACACATAGACTGCTCATTTTGAACACACAACTCGCAACACAGTACTCTGTTCATACGGCTTATGCAGGACACTATTGATTCTGAACACACACACAGCCCATTCTGAACATTGCTCATTCTGAACTCACAGCCCATAACACAACATTCTATTCATTTTGGACACACAAGATGCAAAGACAGCGTTTGCAGAAGTCAAAACAACCTCAGATGCCCCGAATCCTTCCTCTTTTCTTTTGCATCACAGCCTGGAACCCATAGCTTCAAATAGGTTCTGGTTCTACTGTTCTCACATGACTTGGGTTAAACCCTGTGGCTTTTGAAAGAACAAAATCTTGTTTTGCACAAAATGTGGGGAACGGCACGGCACTCTGAGCACAAAACGATTTTTTTGAAATTGAGAGTGAGAATAAGTTCTCAACTGGGTATTGAGCCTACGACTGAACACAGCACACCACGACTCAATCAACAAAGAGAAAGACAAGGTAAGACAACCTAAACACGTCTATAGACACCTGAAACGACTCAAAACAAGAATCGAGACAAACAAAACGACTGACACGACACAAAGACGTGTTCCAATGGCAAGAGACCTCTCAGTGCACGAGGAGCCAGTTTCTTCAGGTATTATTTCCCACTCTTTCTCATTTGTGATTCTCACATCACTCGGCCCTCAGGCTCTATTTTTTCTAAAAAAAGTCATTTTCTCACTTTTTCTCTCATCGCACATCTCTCTATTCTTTAATCTCTTATTTTTCCTCCCTTTCCTGGGTGGTTGATGGATAAACAGGAATTTGTGGGTTCCCGGATGAGGGAGTGGAGTATCTTGATCCATTCCGATTCGTGCTTCGCACTTGGCTTGATACCTCGCTGCTCGGAGGGTGAGAGAATTTTTAGCCCTTTGTTATTAACCTCAGTTGTGCCCTCGAGGGCGAATAGAGTGCCCTTCCTGGCAAGTATGATGGCAACAGGGAAAAGACAGAACACCTGACTCAACTGTGCCCCTAGTTCATTATTTTGACTATTTTTTGTTTTTGCTTCTGCTAAAACAATTTTGACCAAGATGAGAGTTAGATTAACATACTTGTTCGATTTTTGGTTTGAAAATCATGCAAGTTAGGCTATGAGCACTGAAAATTTTCCTTTTTGGGTCCAAGAAAATGGTCCAGTTTTGGAGAAAGATGGAGTAATTTTTTGGGAGAATTCGTCAACTTTAGTAAACATTCTCTAAAACTGCTTTTGCAAATGGCCACTGCTCAACGAGCATGGAACTTACTCTTGAGATGCACAACCTCGGGTCCATAATAATGGAAAAATTGCCCCCCTGTCACAATGGCGTTGCATGGCAGTGGAAAGTTGCCCCTTGTTTGAATGGCAACTCATGGCAACGGAAAGTTGACCCTTGTCTGGATGGTGCCGCAGCAAACTGTAATCAGTCCTCAGAGTGACAAACACAACCGAACTCCTGGATACAGAGAAGGCGAGGATGATCAAAACCATTACATGGACATAAATGAATTTGAAGTGTTTACGGCTGGACTTCAGAATGAAGTTGCCTACGCATCCCAAACATAGGAATCAAGCCTTACGTAGTTTGGGTTAGGTACACTCGGGTATTAGCCCTCACCTTTTACGCTCTAACTTTTGCTAAGGCCGCCCTTCTGGGTTTTCAACCTTGCGAACTATGTTTTTATTTTCTTTTCATTTCTTTTCATGTTTTTTTTCATCTTTTCTTTTCATCTTTTCCTTTTTTCTTTTTTTTTCTTTTTTTCTTTTTTTCTTTTCGTTTCTTCTTTTCTTGCTCTAACTTTTGCCTGGGTCGCCCTTCTGGTTTTTCGGCCCAGCAAGCCTCTCAAGGGTAAAAGTGTAGCTTTGTCCATATCAAATGATTTTGAGATCCTGAAGTCATCTGAATCCAAGAGAATGACTGATGTTCACTGATGATGTAAGAGTCCATCCAATGGGGGTTAAATTTGCCCCTAGTGTTGTGGATAGGAACTCAGTTGTCCTTCAGCACAAACTTTCTTCTTTCCTCCCTTCTGGGATTTGGCATTCTTGCCAGTCTTCGTCTTTGACTCTTCGAGCACATCTGACATTTTTGCCCCTAATTCGAGGGGTGTTTCTGATCTAGATTTGCAAGCTCCTTTTGACGATATCTGATCTTCTTGATCTAACTTCCCTGCCCCTAGTTCGAGGGCTGCTTCTGATCCAGCCACACAGGCCTTACATGGTGGCTGACCGTTGAGCATTCTGAATCTAAGTTCAAGGTTCGAAAGCAAGGGGTCGAGTCTTGAGGCTGAGAGTGATCCTAGGCTGCACAATCTCAAGAGCGATTCCACGCAGGTCTTCGCAGGACCGCACAAAACATTTTTTGAAAATTTTTAAGAAAGTGACAAATCGCTCGCGCTGAAGACAGTGTAGAACCAATCTAGATCAAGCCAGGGTCTTTCTCAGTACTCACATTAACAAACATGATTTCATTCATTAAGGGCTTAGCATGCCTCTCTTTCTCTCAATTGATCAAATTTTACAAAACCCAAGGAATTCCTCCCTCTTCGTTTTCATCACAGTGTTTGAAAAGTTTTGGAAAACTTAGGTCAATACAATGAGTTCGAGGCACGGAAAAGTAGGCAAAAAGTGTACTATCGTTTCATTCACATCTTCTGGGACAATTGGCTTAAGGCAGGCACAAAAGCATGAAAAACCACTGCTGTTTCATTCATATCTATTGGTGTAACTGGCTCCTCGGCAGAAACTGATTCAAAAGAAAGCAAAAAGATAAACGCAAAACAAAAAAGTGATGCCCGGGGTAACATTCCCGGAATTACCCGACTTCTGTACAACAGGACTGACTCGATTCAACAAGACAGACCACAAACAAAAGACTGACTCAAAACAAAGAGACATACTCAACACAACAAAACTGACTCAATACCCAAGTCAGAAAGTACAAAAATTAGCACTCGCAAATGCTCAAAAGAGTGCGTGCCATACGCCACATCTGAAGTAAGCTGAGTGACGCCCGCAGATTGTTCATCCCTCCATTACATACATCGTATTATCCGTTAAATCCTATGATCCAGTGACGATAGACTTGGCTGAGCTTGGCGGGATGATGACCTCGTTGTCAATTAAATCCTGTACTTCGTAGCGAAGACAGAAGCAATTGTCGGTGGTGTGACCAATCTGTTGATGGTACGCGCAGTACTGGGTAGCATCGTGTGAGAGAGGAAGGTTGCTCGGGAGAGGCCGAGGTTCAAGAGGTTCAAGATGACCTTTTTCAGTAAGGATTTGAAAAGCCTTAGACAAAGGCATGTAGAGGGCATGAAAGACTCTGCGCCCTCGGGGCAGATACTTCGAAGTCTGTGGACCATTGCTGGGCGCACTAGCAAAAGGATCAGCAGGTGCTGCCTTGTGTAGACGTCCCTGAACGCCCCGAGAGGGTTGAGCTTCCGTTCTGTTCATTTGGGTCACTACAGCTCAGGACTCTAAAATTGTCACGGTTCTAAGTCTGAACCAAAGAGTCCAAATCCGGCAAATCGTTTTGAGAAAACAGATTTTTTTGAAAGAAGTGCCAAACATGGACTGCTTTGCCAGATATAGAGTCGCCACCTAAATATTTTATTTTGGGAAAATTTAGGAAACCCTGACTCGTTTGCCTAAGGCCACGTGTCCGTCATCACCAAAGTTGCCTCGGCTCGGGAACTTGGGTACGATTGGGGAAGGTCAATTCGTGAGCACCCCCGCTCGCCCGATCAAAGATCAGCCTCTACTAACCATGATATCTATTTTTGAAAACATTATGCATTCTTATTCTGGTTATTAGCCTAGATTACTATGTGATGCGCACAGCATACAAGTATAGACTAGATCGCCTGAATTGGAACAAAACATTTCTTGTTTATTTTTGAAAGATGGTTTGCTACTCGCAAGTAGGCTTAAAGATGCAGATTTTGCCACCTCAAGTGGGCTTAAGAAAAGATGGTTTTGCCACTATCTAGTGGGCTTAAAACTCACAGTTGATGATTTGTTCCAATCCAAATAACCCAACCTTCACCCACAGGCATTCAGGCAGTTTATATCACATAAGCACATAGCCTCATGGTAAGCATGCTATTCATGGCAGTCACTCACACGCATGCAAGGATGCTAAAGCATAAAACTTACCGAGTACTCCAAGCCAAAACAGAAACCAATTAGAAATCCATGCATGATCCTAATTATACAGAAATGCCTAATGCAACACATGCAAAAGTGCAACTATAGCAGGCTCGGCTATTCTAGACATGGCATATGAAATGCTACAGCTAACATGTATTCAACTCGGAATTGAAAATACGATGCAGTTAGTATGATGCGCCGAGCCCGGTGCATGCAATACAGATGAATGAATGCAAACATGCTATCATACTGTATGCTAATTGAAACATGCCCTAATCTAACCATCATAAGCTGGTAAATAAAAGGGAGAAAGACGTGGGGTTGGAAGACATACATCACACACACGCACACTTATTACAGTTGTGCCCTCGCGCAGAGGGTCCGAAAGAATAGTACAGTCCGAATAATACAGTCCAAATAATACAGTCCGAATAAGAACAAATTCCTAATTAATTTACAAATTAACTAAGAAAGCTATAAACTGGCATGCAAGCCAGGGACTGCCTTGACTCTGATGAACGATGCACGTCTGGGCTGCCTTGTGCGGAAATCCACTGGGATGCCCCAATTAGCCTCTGTTTTGCAATTTATTCTTGGAAAGCGCGCCGAGCCCCGGAAGACTGCTGATTCTTGATTTACTGCAACAGAGAGCAGGAAAGGGGCATAGCAATGTATCTTCACAGATGTATGCATGCCTCGATCCTCGTGCCACCAATCACGCATCTCGATGCATGATGGCCGAGGAGTCGAATTGTGCAACTCAATATAGAATGAATGCACATGAAAACAAAAAGGGCCTAAACTCCATCATGGATAATCCGGAGTGTCGGCGACTAGGGATTGAGACACGTTCCGTCACTCGAAGTATGAAATGTACCTCGTTTCCCGTGTCTGGGCTAATTCTTATCCCAAGCACAATGCAATATGCATGATATGCATGAAATGCAACTAAGATACAACCTAACATACACAATGCTATGGAATGGCATACACAATGCACAATGGACTTACACCAACACAAGTGGACCTCAGCCACACTCGCATAAGAGGCCAAGAGATGAAAATGAGACAACTCGGAATGCGTGCACACATGCACGCAAACCGAGGACCGAGCCTAAGGCACAAAATGCCACTCTATCGAGACATGGCAAGGCATGGAATATGGCATACAAGCATACAAATTTTAGAGGCAATAAGTGATGAAAAACAGCCCCGAAAGATGGCAAAATGACACCCGATGCATGAAATGAAACCGAAATGCAAAACTAGGCCTATGCATTGGCCTATAGCTATACAAAACATGCACTATTTGCTTATGACATATGAAGAAAGATTCAAGGCAGTCCAAAAATAAGCACATTTACAGTTTTAAGCAAGGCCAAACAGAAAACACAAATAGGGCAAAACTAGCATGCAAAAATGGCCCTAAATGTGAGATAAAGAAGCAATTCACAGCTGCTGACCCCAAAAAGATTAGGGCCCTTCAACAATGTTGAAGAGGGGCCCAAAATATGACCTTTTACAGTTTATGGAAAACCACAAAAACCAGCACAGGTATGGCTAAGCTCTCATGCAAGAAATGGGCCAAAAGAGGGGCAAAGGAGCAAGTGGCGGTTGCTGGCCTCTAACACAAAGGGGCCCTTCAACAATGTTGAAGAGGGGCCAAAAATATTGCACTTTACAGTTGATGGCCGGACCCAAAACAGTATGCATGCAAGCCTAATATACTATGCAAAATGAGGCCAAAAAGAGAGATATAACACAAAGTGTATAAAGGATGCCTCAAACCATGAAAGACCCTTAATGAAACATGAAGAGGGGGTCAAAATAAGGTCATTTTCAGTTCAGACCAGAGTCCAAAAACAGAAGCAAAAGAGGCTAATAAATCATGCAAAAATATGGCCAAAAGAGAGATATAAAGGCAAGTAGCAAATGGAGGACACAAACAGTGATGAGCCCTTCAACAATGTTGAACAAGGGATCAAAATAAGCCATTTTTCAGTTCTTGACAGAGCTCAAAACAGTTTATACATAGGCAAAAAATACTACACAAGAAGATGGCATACAAGGGAGATAATGAAGCAAGTGCAACAAGGAGACCTCAAACAGGTAAATACCCTTAAACAAACATGAAAAATAGCTCAAAATAAGCCTAGTTCCAGTTAGGGTCGGAGCCCAAAATAGCAAGAAAATAAGGCTTAGAAAGGATGCAAAATATGGACCAAAAAGAGGGAAATAGAGCTTACCCTTGTAGACTAAACTTTGGCACCCTCTTGGCTTGAGATGCAGCACTCCTAGGTCTTGAAGAACAACCTCCAGCTGCTGGAATGAAGGATGGAAGGGTGGGGCTATGGGTTGGTGAAGAAATGGTGTAGGGTTTGAGAGGTTTGAAGCTTGGAAGAGAGGGAGATGGAGGTGTATGTATGCAAAGATCTTGGGGCAATTTTGTAACCCTAAACCAGCAGCTGGAGCTGCTGATATATAGGCCAAAGAGGGGGAAAAAGGGGGGGGGGGAAATGGAGGGAAAGTGAGTCAAGTTTCCCTCTAAAAGTGCCAAACCCTCGGATATGGGTGAAGTGTAAAAAAAAATACATGGCTAGAATGTACTTGGGGCAAGGATTATGGCCGGCCAGCTCAAAAAGGTCAAAAAGGTCATTTCACCAGCTTGGTGGCCGGCCAGCTACTTTCAGGACCAAAAAATGGGCTGCCGGAAAGAAAAGTGGCCGGTGGGTGGTAGGAAGGTCCAATGGTGGCCGTTAAAGGGTCCAAATTGAAGCCCCGGAAGTTAGGTTTCCAATGGAGCAAACCTTGCATTAAAATTCCTCCTGTGGAAAAAGTTATGCCCTTTTTGGTGAAGCCGCGCAGATTTCGGTCCAACCGGAGTGATGCCCTACTTCAATCAACTATATCTTCCCCGTCTGGAATTGGATTTCGGAGATTCTTGAGTGCAAAATGAAGCCCCGGAAGTATTATTTCCAACGTGGTGGCCTCATAGCTTGATTCCAAGTATGCCAATGAATAGGCCCGATTCGGCGAGGGCTGTTCGACTCTTTCTTAACGGTTCATGCCCATTTTCTCCCCCAACTGGATTTCTTCCCTCTTCTCTTATTTTCTTCAACTTCAAACCCCTAAGTAAGATATTTTGAAAGATTTTTTCAAAGATTTCATCTCTCTTTTATTCTTTTCCACTTTGCCCTTGCTCGGTTTATCGAAAAGCGCAACATTTAACAAAATGCGAGCGTCAGAACATCGTAGGAACTTTATTTCAAAAACGTTTTTGAGAGAGAGAGGGTTTTAAGACTAAAATATTTTGATCAAGATTGTTTTGGTCCAGAACAGGGGTATGAAGTTGAGATTTGACTCTCTCTTTGCCGAAGAAATTGCACCTTTCCCCTGCACACCTTTCTCCACCAAGTAAACCATCAGTCACGTCCAAGACTTAAAGGTAGTCAGAAATGGGGTGTCTACACCTTGGCTCTCTGATCTTTCCCAGATACAGGGATAGGATGGGAAGGAACTGTTCGAATATGACGATCCCTATCAGTATTTTCTTTTTGGCTTTATCTGCTCTCGGTCTGAACGGGGAAAATGTCATCCCCGGTCTTAGTCACAACTGCAAGTACTTGTTGCTTATTCAACCCCTCGGCTTTCAGAGCCTCAACAGCTTGCTGGAGTAGGGCATAGGGATTTGCATCTGCCTTCATCTTGTTCTTTCCACTAGCCTCAGCTTGGTGGGCGGTTTGGGTTGCTACTTCAGTGCGAAGCCCCGTCGTCGTTGACGTGTCATTGCCGAAGTTTGAGACAGCTTCAGGTTGGCTGAGCTCAATTACAATTCGCCCTAGTAGCGGGGGCTCTTGCGACATGAAGTTCCCAGTATACGATGCAGTTGGTGGCGGAGCCGACATTCCGTAGGCTAGGTCAGCCATAGATCTTTGAAGGTCGCCAATCATTCCCATTAACTCAAACGTGATGGGTTCACGAGTTTGAAACAACTGGGGTTCCCAGATCGGGCGCGCGGCAGACGACTTAGGCGGGTGTGGTACCGCAACATCGGTCTCACCCTTTAAGATGATTCATTGGTTTAATGCAGCTGCCATAACCACAATTTTCTCTGAATTTTGTGCCATCATAAATCCGTTGAACTGAACGGAGGTGACATGGCCGGTGACTGACAGATCAGATGTCTGCCTTGTTTCGGCGAAGGAGAACACTGGCTATTCTGAACTAAATGTCTGAATCCCCCCCCCTCTTGAAAGAGAAAACAGGCGGCATCTCAGCCCAATTTTACCCAAACAATCGTAAGCACAACTGAATAATTGTATTCGATCACTGATCACTTTTCCCAAATTACTTATCCGAAAAATGAATCTGATACCCGCAGATATAACTGATTCTCAAAACACTGATGCCTGCAGGCCTAATACCTAGACTTGCAAACTGATATGTGCCTTCCTGTAAAGGTCAACTAAAAAAGCACATAGCACATAACAAGGGAGTAAGAGTCAAAACACCCCTATGTTGGGGTAGGGTTTCCCTATCCTAGTTTCATCAAGAACTAGGGTTTCACTGCGCACACAGCGGTTTCAAACAACCTGTAATCAGGTATGCAACCTGTCCTAGTTTGGAATGGTCACTACGGATTCCGAATATGCACTAGGTCGAATGGTCAAAAAGGGTGCCCTGGTAAAAACCGGGGTTTGTGTTCCCATCATGGCAGAGCCCGTAACCGATCAGCCTTATGGGACGCTTCTTAAAGCAAGCCTCCGGCAAACCGTTCAGGAATAGCAGACGGCAAACACTGTGTCCTAAGAGCACCAATGCACATGCAATGCAAAGAGACACATAAGTGTAGTCAAAACAAGATATCATGAGTTCAAGTCAAGTTCTCTAACTCCCCAGCAGAGTCGCTAGAAACTGTAGACGCGCCCTTGGGCCTTGCATGCTACAGTTCGGACTCAAATGTCACGGTTCTGAATCTAATCCCGCAAAGTGCAATGCGAGACCGATAAATCACCAAAGAGTCCAAATCCGGCAAATCGTTATGGAAAACTGATTTTTAAGAAAGAAGTGCCAAACATGGACTGCTTTGCCAGATACAGAGTCGCCACCTAAATATTTTATTTTGGGGAATTTAGGAGACCCTGACTCATGCCTAAGGCCACGTGTCCGTCATCACCAAAGTTGCCTTGGCTCGGGAACTTAGGTACGATTGGGGAAGGTCAGCTATGAGCACCCCCGTTCGCCCGATCAAAGATCGGCCACTACTAAACATGATATCTCGTTTTTGAAAACACATGCATTCTTATTCCGGTTAATTAGCTAATCTTACTATGTGATGCACACAGTAAAACAAGTATAGACTAGATCGCCTAATTTGGAACAAAGCATCGCATATCCGTTTGTTTGGAAATGGTTTGAATTTTGCTACTCGCAAGTAGGCTAAAACATAGATTTCAATGAATTATTCCAATTCAAGCAATCCAACCTTCACCCACAGGCATTCAGGCAGTTATATCACATAAGCAATTAGCTTCATGGCAAGCATGCTGTCATGTTAACACTCACATACATGCAAGATGCTAAAACATAAATACTCATAGTGTATTCCGAGCCAAAACAAGAAACTAGTTAGTAATCATGCATGATCCTAGTTCATGTTAAGATGGCTAATGCAACGCATACAAAATGCAACTAGAATAGGCTCAGCTAATCTAAGAATGGCATGTGAAATGCAACAACTCGATACACATATTCAAATTGGAATTGAAATACGATGCAGTTAGTATGATGCGCCGAGCCCGGTGCATGCAATACAAATGAATGAATGCAAACATGCAGAGCATAAGCATGCTAATTGAAACATGCCCTAAACTAACCATCAAAAGCCGGTAAGTAAAAGGGAGAAATGCGTGGGGTTGGAAGACATTCACACACTCACACACACTTATTACAAAATTCGCTCTCTCGACGAAGGGTCCGAAAGAATAATACAAACTGGATAATTAATTAACTGCCATAGCTAATTAATTATTACAAACCCCTAATGAATATGAATAGCTATTCTAAGCTATTAAAACACTGAAATGGCCTCATGACGAGGGATGCATGTGCACTCGGTCCGTTTCTCTCGGAAATCCGCTGCCATGCCACATGTTGCCTCTGTTTGCACTGTTTTCCTCCTCTGAAAACCGCACAAGTCCCAAGTGTGCTTCCAAATTACTCCCTAAACACTGTGGGATGCCACCGGCCAGAAGATAATACCACCGACCCTTGGATAATGGTCATCGACCATTTATAGAACCATCGGATGTATATTGATGGCCGACTGGCACTGAGGATGGCCAATCGGCCATTTCTTCCTGCAGAACACTGTTTTGCTGCAACAGAGGACAGACAGTGCGTGGCATGGAATTTACAAGCCAAATGTATGCACGACCACCCTCCCTGTCATGCTATGAACTCAAGGGAGTATGGCTCTCGACCCTCGGGCCACCAATCACGCATTTCGATGCATGATGGCCAAAGGTACCAAGTGTGCATTTTAATATCAAATGAAATGCATACAAAAGACATAAAGGGGTCCCAACCTCTATCATGGTTGATCAAGAGGCAAGGATTGCATGCTTAATGCTATGCAAACTAGGCATTGAAAGCAAGCTAATGCAATATGAGTACGAAAACAAGCAATGCGCAATAGGTATACAACCTAAACAAATGAGCACGCGAGGCATGTAACTACAATGCTAATGCCAAACATGCAACAACATGTGAGGGGACTATCATGGAAACATGCAAAGCAACTTATCAAAGAAAATGCATGCCAAATGCAATGTGACTCAAGCATGCGACAACATGCGATAGGCCAAGTATGCAACAACATGCAAGGCGAGCATGCAACAACATGCAAAAGATGGACTTACACCAAGATGGACAGCTCTCTAATAGGTCCAAAACAGTGGCCATAATGGTGAAACAAAAGCATGAAGTACATATACAAACATGCACATTTTGATGGCCTAACACCTAGGCATGAAAGAGCAACTTTCAAGAGCACTTAAAAGGGGACAAACATGGACAAATGACATACATTGTAAGCTCTGAAGTCATGTTAGAAAAGGTGCCCAACCAACTAAACAAAGCAAGCAAAGCATGCAAGGAGGCCTAAAACTTGAAATTAGCCACGGGACTCAAACCAAGGTTACATGAAGCAAACCCCAAAGGGCCAAAGGGACCTAAAACAGTCCCAAGGTAGGTCTAAACAAGACCAAAAACACACTTAGCGTCTAAATGACCTAAGCATGATGGCATATGCAATGACACATTCATGAGGCATAAAACACAAACTCTTTAAGACATTAAAGGAGTGATAAGTTTAAGTTCATAAGCATGAAATATGGACTGAAATAACATTACAAGTGATTCCAAACCACTGAAATAACCCAAACGAAGCATGCTCGTGACTCACACACTTGAAGCTAACAAGCTAGGATACATGGTGGCTATACAAGACAATGCAAGTACGACCAAAACAACACCAAACAAACCTTGAGCATGGTAAAACAAGGCTAAAATCTTCAAGGAGTTGAGCCAAAATCATGCTAAAAACACATTTTACAACATGGTGTATATTGAGGCCAAATCATGGGATTACAAGGCAAGTGTATGAAGCATACATGGCATGTCTAAACCAACTCAAAACAGAGGTATATCATGGCAAAATAAAGCCTAATACGTACTGAAATTGAGCTAAAACAAGCTAGGCAAATATGCTACAACATAAGCCATTTATGCAAGCATTAAAGACAACATGGAGAGGGGATGACCCTCTCCTATTTAGAACCTCAAAACCACCTCTCCACCACTGAAAATCCTCTGGATTTCAGTGGTAGAGAGGTCATGCAAAGACCAAAACAATGGCCAAAATGGATGGCCTAAAACAAGGCCTAACAAGGCCTTGGAGGGGGGAGACAACCCAAACCTCAAAGTGACCTTAAACAAAGTTCTAAAGCATACAAAATCAGAACTTTTAGCAGTTTATAGCTAAGCTTAAAAAATAAGCAAGATAGGCTAAAAGCTTGTGCAAGAATGGGGAATAAAGAGGATAGTTTCTCACCCTTGAAGAACCTCTTCAAGAACACCACTCCAGCAGGTTTTCTGAGTTCAAACCAATCCAAGAACCCTAAAATCAGCCTCAAGGGACCTTATCTCCAGGGGGATGGTGTAACACTAGGTGTTTTAGTGCAAAACTAAGAACAAAAACCCCTTTAGGGCACAAAACACACACACAAATGTAAAAAGGGGGAACTATAGAGATAGATAGATACAAAATCCTCTAACCTAAATTCTAGAACCTCTGGAAAGGAAGGGGATGCTCCCCTCTTATAGGAATTCAATTCCTAAGCTTCTTGAAGAAGCTAACACAAGGGAGCAAATCCCTCCATACACGTGTATGGAGGGGGTGTAATGTGGATGCAAGCTGTGCCAGCTGGCACAAAATATCTGCATAAAGCAGATGAACAGGGTTCGGCCAGCAAAAATGGCCGATCGACCAACACAATGGCCGGTCGACCAAATACAGTGCCGACCAGCCAACACTCTTGGCCAGTGGCAAGAAAAAGGAGCCGATGGCCTCATGCCATGGCCGGTGGGGTGTAGGGATGACCAACAAGCCACCCTATTCCCTCAGAAGCAAAAGCACAAGTGTTTGGTCCATGACCAAGCACAAAACATATAAGTTGAGAGATCTTGAAGCAAGGCGCATAGCCGAAACCTCTGAGAACTCAAAACAAACACGAGCATGAATGATCATCGAGTGTTCAAACGATGACGTCCAAGTCTTGAGGACGGTCAAAAATGGGGTGTCTACACTCATATGCCATTCTTAGGATAGCCGAGCCTATTCTAGCTGCATTTTGCATGTGTTGTATTAGCCATCTCAACATGAATTAGGATCATGCATGATTACTAACTAGTTTCTTGTTTTGGGTCGGAGTACACTGTAAGTGTTTACGCTTTAGCATCTTGCATGTATGTGAGTGTTAACATGAAAGCATGCTTGCCATGAGGCTAATTGCTTATGTGATATAACTGCCTGAATACCTATGGGTGAAGGTTGGATTACTTGAATTGGAACAATTCATCGAAATCCGCATTTTAGCCTACTTGCGAGTAGCAAACTTCAAACTGTTTTCAAACAAACAAATATGCGATGCTTTGTTCCAAATTAGGTGATCTAGTCTATACTTGTTTGCTGTGCGCATCACGTAGTAAGATTAGCTAATTAATCGGAATAAGAACGCATGTGTTTTCAAAAACAAGATATCATGTTTAATAGTGGCCGATCTTTGATCGAGCGAGCGGGGGTGCTCATTGCATGACCTTCCCTAATCGTACCCAAGTTCCCAAGCCGAGGCAACTTTGGTGATGCCAGACACGTGGCCTTAGACACGAGTCAGGGTTTCCTAAATTCCCCAAAATTAAAATATTTTGGTGGCAACTCTGTATCTGGAAAAGCAGTCCATGTTTGGCACTTTTTTCTTAAAAATCAGTTTTCCAAAACGATTTGCCGAATTTGGACTCTTTGGTGATTTATCGATCTCGCATTGCATTTTGCGGGATTAGATTCAGAACCGTGACATTTGAGTCCGAACTGTAGTAGCAAGGCCCAAGGGTGCGTCTACAACAGCGAAGCGCTCGAGATGATAACCAACTTTGGTGAAGAACTTAGGTCTAAATCCCAATGGATTTGGAGAAATTGAAGAGAGAAAATGACTTCTAGAGAGTGAAGCTCCATATCTAGAATTCTGGAGAGTTTTAGAGAGAGAGAGGACTAAAAAAGTGATATGAAATATCAGATTCACGAACTGATATAGCATGGTCCACTCAAGTGTGGATTGCCCCGCTCGAGTGTCAAATACACTAACCCAGTACTTTTGTAGACAGGTCAAACTTCTAAAACCAAACATTCTCCGCTCGAGCGCATAAACTTCGAATGCATGACCGGGCAACTCAACCCCTGCCAGGGCGCTGCCCTTGGACCTGCCAAGGGGCGCTGCCCCCTGGACCCTCGCGAGCTGACCAGGCAGCTCGACCCCCGACCGGCCCAGTCGAAGTGGCAAAACATGAAAAAAGGATTGAAATCGGGATCACTACAACCTTCCCCCCTTAAAGAATTTTGTCCTCGAAATTTCAAATCAAACTACTCAAACAAAGGGGTTTCTAGCGATCAAAGTCACGCTATTTCATTTTCAAATCACAATACTAACTCTCAACCAAATTCCACCATTTCCACCATGGTTATCTCATTAACAACAACCTCCCAAATATGCATAAACATGAAATTTCCCAAAAAGTAATGGCAACTCTAAACAACCTTATGCTTAAAACAACGACGCACATATCAACATGTGGTTAACAACTTTAAAGATGTTTTCCCTCAACACTAGGGAATATTACAAAGAAAAGCAACTTAAGCATTTTCAAATAAATCTGGATATTTGGAGCGGACTTCCGTCTCCCGTTCCCACGTCGCTTCTTCAACCCCATGGTGTCTCCACGACATCTTTACCAACTGAGAGGGTGATTTACGATCCGGTGTTGGGCCGGGGTATCGACCGGGCAAGCTGAGGGCTCAGCAGTGCATTGGGCCGAGATGATAAACTGTTCACCCGGAGATGGGCTACCAGAACTTGGGCCGGGCAAGGTTTGGACTGTGTGCCGCCCCGGACCGTGCAGAAGTTGCTCGGTCGGGAAGTGACCGGTCAGACCAGGATGCTTGGTCCGAGGATGGTCGAAACCAAACAGACCGAGAGACCGGCGCTCGGAAAGGCGCGGTCAGCCGAGGTAGTTGATTGACCGGCGAGAAGGCCTATCAAAGTAAGCATCCGGGCTGGGCTCGGCCGGGATGCCGCTTAGCCCGGTCCACCGTTTGTTTATCCGGTTAGGCGCTTAAGGTATGAAGCATGGTACGACCGAGGTAGGGCAGCTCGGCTGCCGAGCTCCAGCTGTGCTGACAGGAAGTTGAGAGCAGGTGATGAATGGCATGGTTTATGCTGACAGATGGGATAGCAGAGCCACGTGTCAGGAGATCACAGGGAGTGGATATGGGGCTCAGAAGGTATATAAGCATGTCTGCGCCCCCCATACGGGACACGAAAACATATCTGTAAGGATTTCTTACATTCAAACACTCTCTCCCTTCTCTCTATTCCCTCTAAGGTGTGTGCTAACTTGACCGTCGGAGGGTTTTTCCGGCCACACACCGCCGGGTAGCTCATCGTTATTTGCTCGCAGGTGATCGGACATCGACGGAGCTCGGAAGAAAGGAATACGGGCACGCCGGAAAATTTGCTCCCTGTACAATTGGCGCCGTCTGTGGGAACACTTGACAGACAAAACCTTGTCTTCCAGGTTCGTCTGATCGCCGTCCATGGCGAACAACGACGAATTCCCGTTGTCCGCCATCGATGGAGCCACCCCGGAGTATACCCGAAGGAGAGAGGGACCACCTGCCGTCCATCCGATGGCTGACTTGGGGACGCCCACTGGAGGACAGTTAGGAGACGCGCGGGATAAGAGCGGACGGAGTCATGGGCATTCGCGGAGTCCAGACGGTCACCGGCGGAGAGACTCACACGCCAGGCGACTGGAAAGCAAGTTAAGGGACCAAGACGCTGTCATCAGGCGGATGGCGGCGGAGATGGAGGATCTTAAGCGGCATGTCAAAGGGAAAGGTGTAGCTGGAGTGGGTGACCACAGTGAGCGCACCCCATCCCGCCGTTCAGGCGGACAGAGTCAACGACATACTCAGTCCATATCTATCACCAGAAGTTACCAGGTTGGTGATTCCGACGTGCGTGCAGAAAAGTCCAGCGCGCAAGACAGCACCTACAAACCCTCACGTCCGGCGACGACGTCGAGGTATTCTTATTCAGCTCAGTCAGAGGACTTACGGGCAGTATTAAGGGAGCGGGCTCGCCGGCGCGAAGCTCAGAGAATACCAGCTTTCCAGCGGCTCTCCTACGGGGTTCATGCCAGCGAGGAGGTCGGGATGCCTCCACCCCGCCAAACAGTGCCAGCATTTGAAGATACAGACCTGGCCAGGCTGAGTGCCACTCCTTTTTCCCTGGAAATAGAAACAACGCCGCTTCCAGCAGGCTTCCATCAGCCTAAGTTCACACTTTACGACGGAAAAACCGATCCGTACATGCATGTGAGCCACTTCCGACAGGTTATGGCCGGACATCGGCGCAATGACGGACTTATGTGCCTAATCTTCCCGTCCAGTTTGGGTGAGCTGGGCTTAAAGTGGTTTGAGAGGTTGCCGGAAGGGAGCATACAACGGTGGCATCAGTTGGCCGAAGCGTTTGTTACGCGCTTCAAAACTAACACAAAAACGCCAAAGGAAGTCGATCACTTGCTGAGTGTCAAGATGGAACCGTGCGACACACTGAAGGCATACAATTCAAGGTATTGGGAGACCTTCAACGAGATCCTGGATTGCCCGGTCAACCTTGCCATCACGCAATATAAGCGTGGTCTCCCGGTCGGACATAGACTGCGGGACTCGCTTACCATGCACCAACCGACCTCCATGGGCCAGCTCATGCAGCGCATCAATGAGCACATCCGAGTGGAGGATGATGCGTCAGCTTCCACCGTGAAGGCCACTCCGGTCGGAATAGACAAGAAGACAGCAGGCAAAGTGCACGCAGTTGGGCAAGAGTCCAGCCGCTCAAATGACCGAGCAGAGGAATCAGACCGAGGTTCAAATCGTAAAAACCGTGGTAGAGGACGTCGGAATGACCGGGATGACTACCCCCGTGATGACGTTGAGGACGCAAACAGGAGAATGAAGGCAAGGACTGGCATAACCACGGTCTTCAAGATTCCAATCTATCGCATACTTAGCGAAATCCGAGACGAGGAGTATGTCCGGTTTCCTGCTAAGTTGGGCGATGGACAAAAGGGGTACAATCCGCGGTATCGTTGTACGTTCCACCGGGAGAGGGGCCACCGGACTGAGGACTGTTTGCCTTTGCGACAACATTTGGAAGAATTGGTTGCGGCCGGGCATCTGGACCTTTACATTGATGGCGGCGTGAAACCAAATCAGACTCCGGTCGATCCCAGGGGACAGGATGACCGAGATGCACCACCACAAGGAGTTATTAATGTCATCCACGGCATCATGGAACCGGAGCGCGTTTGCGAACTCCGGGGCATGATCAAGAAGGCAGAGCATATGAGGGAGGTTTTGTCAGTACAGCCTGCCATCAAAAGGGGGAAGATAGAGGAGAAAGATGTGATTAGTTTCACCTCAAGGGATTTGGAGCGTATCCAGACGCCGCACAACGATGCTCTTGTAGTAACATTACGCGTCAAAGAATTTGATGTTAGACGGATCTTGATCGATCAGGGAAGCTCGGTCGAGATCATGTATTATGATGCGTTCAAACAGCTCAAACTCCGTGAGACAGACTTGGCTCCGGCCACTTCGCCACTGGTTGGATTTAACTCGTAGCCGGAGTGGCCATTGGGAAAGATTATCCTGCCGGTCAAAGCGGGATCCGTGGTCAAGCAAGTGGAGTTTTGGGTGCTACAAGTGCCATCAACATACAACCTTATCCTTGGAAGAGGATGGCTTCACGCCATGCAAGCCGTAGCATCGACCTACCACCAGGTGATGAGATTCCCCTCGGCTATGGGGGCAATCGAGGAGATTTGGGGTGATTAGGTCATGTCCAAGCAGTGCTTCGTGGCGGTCAATGGGAGCCGGGCTGCCAAAGGATTCGTTCAAATGATCGAGGGACCGGAGGACCAGAGTGTCTTGGATGATGTTGGCACCAAAGCAGAAGACAAGGCAGTTGAAGAATTGGTTGAGGTGCGGATTGATGCCGAGCAGCCGGACAGATTCTTCTTGCTCGGTTCAAGTCTCTCGGCCATGGAGAGAACCGAGATGATTGAGTTTTTAATGGCGAACATTGAAGTCTTTGCATGGTCGCCCTATGACATGCCTGGTCTTGACCCAAGCTTTATCTGCCATCACCTCAATGTCTTCCCTGGAGCAAAGCCAGTCATCCAGCGAACAAGGAGATCGGCGCTGCATCACGCCGAGGTAGTAGCAGAGGAGGTAAAGAACTTGCTTGAGGCACGAGCAATACAGGAAGTGCACTACCCTCGGTGGATTTCCAACACGGTAGTGGTGCCCAAGAAAAATGGAAAGTGGCGAGTTTGTGTCGACTACAAGACAGTCAACCGAGCTTTCCAAAAGACAGCTTCCCTTTGCCGCGCATTGACCAGCTAGTGGATTTGACGGCTGGACACAATCGGCTCAGTTTCTTGGATGCGTACCGCGGCTATCACCAGATTGCCATGCATGGGCCTGACCAAGAAATCACCTCTTTTACGACCCCAAGGGGACTCTTCTGCTATCGAGTTATGCCCTTTGGTTTGAAAAACGCCGGGGCAACCTTTCAGAGGATGGTGACCAAAATGTTCG
Source organism: Camellia sinensis (assembly GCF_055761805.1). Lineage (NCBI taxonomy): Eukaryota > Viridiplantae > Streptophyta > Magnoliopsida > Ericales > Theaceae > Camellia > Camellia sinensis. The sequence goes on along the minus strand of NC_138964.1, from coordinate 22,904,712 downwards.
CTCCTTTGCTCGGCCGGACAATGGAGGCTTACATCGATGATATGGTGGTAAAGAGCCGACATGAGGTACACCATTTGTCCGACTTAGCCGAGATGTTCGCCATTCTTAAGAAGCACAAGCTGCGCTTGAACGCCTCGAAGTGTGCCTTTGGCGTGGGATCCGGGAAATTTTTGGGATTCTTAGTCACGAACCGAGGCATCGAAGCAGACCCTACTCAGATCAGAGCCGTGCAAGAATTGAAACAACCCAACTCGGCTAAGGACGTGCAGCATCTGGCCGGGATGGCCGCCGCGCTTAATCGATTTATAAGCCGGTCATTAGATCGCTGCCGCCCTTTCTTTCAAGCATTGAAGTCAAAGTTCTCATGGGATGACGAGTGTGACCGAGCGTTGGCCGAGCTCAAAGATTATTTGTCTTCTCCGCCGCTGTTGGTTACACCAGAGCCCGGTGAGGAACTCTACCTTTACCTTGCCGTCTCCCAGCACGCAGTAAGTGCGGTGTTAGTCCGGGCCGAAGGAATTAAGCACCTCCCAATTTTTTACGTAAGTAAGACCCTTCTGCCGGCTGAGACGAGGTACTTGCCGCTGGAAAAGCTTGCATTGGCACTGATGATGGCTTCGAGGAAATTGGCACATTATTTTCACGCCCATACCATCGTCGTACTGACCGAGTTCCCCCTCAAGGCCTTGTTTGAGCGCGCAGACTTTTCCAGCCGAATATTAAAATGGGAGGTCGAGTTGGGACAGTTCGATGTGAAGTTCCAGCCGCGCACCGCAATCAAAGCCCAAACCTTGGCCGATTTTGTTGCCGAGTTCTCACCTGGCACTCATCCGGTATGCCCGGTCGACATTGCCGGGGCAGATGATGAGACGCCCACAATGCCAACCGAGGAAATACCAGTTGCAGAAGGTCGCGCCGCGGAGTTAGCGCGCACCATCGAAATTCCCTCAGTTTGCACGGTAATACCTCCCGGTGCCGCGATGACGGAGTTGTGTATCACCAACCCATCCACTCTGTCCGGTACCGCATCACCAAGGGGGGAAGGAATGGTTCCACACAGCTCAGAACTTGATGATTCGCCTACGGACTTGGGCATTCTGAACCAACTTGCTGAGTCCGGTGCCGAATCCTCAAGGGGGGAAGGAATGGTTCCAGGCAGCTCAGAACCTGCGGCCGGCTTCACACCGCAACCTGGTGTTTCGTCTACGGACTTGGGCATTACGAACCAACTTGCTGAGTCCGGTGTCGAATCACCAAGGGGCACTGACTTTGAACCGGTCAACACCAAACTTGACACCGCACAGCCGAGCAGTTGTGATCCCATTGCCCTTCGCAACTCTCAGGACCCATCTGACTGCTGGAAGCTTTTCGTGGGGGACATGTGGAAGCTTTTTGTTGATGGAGCGTCCAACCGTCATGGTGCCGGCCTTGGTATCGTTCTTATATCCCCGGACGGCCTAACCATTGAGCATTCTATCACACTCGGCTTCCCGGCGTCTAACAACGAGGCTGAGTACGAGGCGCTTCTTGCTGGGCTCAAGAGCGCAATCCAAATGAAGGCTGCCGAGCTTCTGGTATATAGTGATTCCCAGCTTGTGGTTAACCAAGTTTCAGGGATTTATGAAGCGAAGGACGATAGGATGGCGAAGTACCAAGCTCTGGTCAGGGATCATATCAAACAGTTTGAGGCAATCAGAGTCCAGCAGATTGGCCGGGAAGAAAACAGCCGGGCTGATGAACTCGCCGGCCTCGCTTCCATGGTAGATAGCACATCTCCAAACCCCCTGTTGATTGACTTTCTTCCGCGGCCAAGCATTGAAAACGCCGGGCAGACGGATGTACTCTGCGCCGAGCTAGGTCCTTCATGGATGGACCCCTTGATCTCGTTCCACAGAGACCGGACTCTTCCAGCGGACAAGAAAGAAGCACACAAAATCCGGGTGAAGTCAGAGCGGTTTTGGCTCTCTTCTTCAGGCGCGTTGTACAAGAAGTCCTTCACCGGTTCGTATCTCAAGTGCGTGCACCCGAACAGTATGGAGGCCTTCTTGTTTGAAATTCATGAAGGCATTTGTGGCAGCCACATCGGGGGCAGGTCCTTGGCCTACCGAGCTATTTCGCAGGGGTACTGGTGGCCGTGCATGCAGCCGACGCACAAAAATATGTCCGCAGGTGCGAGAAATGCCAGAAATTCGCCCATCAGATCCATCAGCCTGCCAGAGAACTTCTTCCCCTCACCAGTCCTTGGCCTTTCGCCATGTGGGGGCTGGATATAGTGGGACCATTGCCAACAGCACCGGGCAACCGGAAATTCTTCATCGCGGCCACAGATTACTTCACAAAGTGGGTTGAAGCTGAGCCCTTGGCAACCATCAAAGAGAAAGACGTGAAGCGATTTGTCTGGCAGAACGTTGTCACGCGGTTTGGTGTCCCCAAGATTTTGATCTCTGACAACGGCACCCAGTTTGACGGTCGCCTATTCAGAGGATTTTGTGAATATCTGAAGATAGAGTTCTACAACTCCACCCCGGCCTACCCGCAGTCCAATGGTCAAGCCGAAGCATCAAACAAGACTATACTGGATGGGTTGAAGAAACGGTTGGAAAAGGCTAAGGGCAAGTGGGCTGAAGAATTACCGAGCGTTCTTTGGGCATACCGAACAACCCCGCGACGTTCGACCGGGGAAACTCCATTTGCTTTGGCTTATGGCATGGAGGCGGTCATACCCTTGGAAGTTGAAATGCCCACCCTCAGAACTGAGAGTTTTGAGCCCGAGCTAAATGCCGAGGCTATTGCCTTGGAGTTGGACCTAGCGGAAGAGCGCCGGGAGAAAGCCCTCATCCATGTGGCCGCCTACCAACAAGAGCTCTCCAAGAAGTATAACAAGACAGTGCACCCCAGACCGTTCAAAGTTGGGGATTGGGTTTTGAGGAAGATTATGGGCAACACCCTGGTGCCAGGAGAAGGCAAACTAGGGGCAAATTGGGAAGGACCCTACAAGATCACTGGTCTGGCTGGCAAGGGGGCTTACCACTTGGAGGATCTAGAAGGAAGAGCCATACCCCGGCCATGGAATGCGGCCAACTTGAAACTGTACTATTTTTAAGCTTTTACTTTCCTCTTTTTGTAAAGAAATTTTTTGGCTTGCAAAGCAGAATGTAATTCTTTTTGTCAATTTATAGAAGTAATTTCGCCCAGCACTAGCACTTTTGTTCTTTTAATGCTTAAAACCGAGCTGATGTACTCCGGTTGGAAGAGTTGGTGTTTTGTCCAACTTCGGATCCCCAACCGAGATGATTTACTCCGGTTGGAAGAGTCGGTGTTTTGTCCAACTTCGGATTCCCAACCGAGATGATGTACTCCGGTTGGAAGAGTTGGTGTTTTGTCCAACTTCGGATTCCCAACCGAGATGGTGTACTCCGGTTGGAAGAGTTGGTGTCTTGTCCAACTTAGGATTCCCAACCGAGATGGTCTACTCCGGTTGGAAGAGTTGGCGTCTTGTCCAACTTTGGCCTCCCAACCGAGATGGTGTACTCCGGTTGGAAGAGTTGGTGTCTTGTCCAACTTTGGGTTCCCAACCGAAATGATGTACTCCGGTTGGAAGAGTTGGCGTCTTGTCCAACTTTGGCCTCCCAACCGAGATGGTGTACTCCGGTTGGAAGAGTTGGTGTCTTGTCCAACTTTGGATTCCCAACCGAGATGATTGTACTCCGATTGGAAGTGTTGGTTTGTTCAAACTTAGTTACAGCCGAAGTGGCTATTTCGGTTCATGAATTTGTCTCATTCTGCTAAAGTACTTAGACCGTGTTATGTATTCCGGTTCGATGAGTTATACCGAGATGTTTTGCTGAAGACAGAATTGATTACAACCGTGCGTACACTTGCAAAAATTCAAAACCTTTCATTGATAAAGAAATTCATTACAAGAGGTGGGGACAGAGCCCGGTTACATCAGAAGTATTGAAAAAAAAAAAAAAAAAAAACTAAACCAGGGGGGATAGATTGGTGAACTCATCCTCGGCAGTCTCGAGGTTGGTGGTTGGGCTCGCTTCTTGGGCACCGGGCTCAACTTGACCGGGCTGCACTTCCACTACGGCGTCTTCAGCCTCCGAATCTGTCTCATCACTTCCTTCTTCAAGCCCCTCCTCGGCCTCCGCTTGAAGCGTACTAAATACATCATTTGCATATGGCACAAGGTAGATCGGTAGTGAAGCTTTGGGAGGATTGGCAAAAACGTCGGTGTCAGAGCCCTGGCCGAGCTGTTCGCAAGCGGATTTCCAGCCAGCCTTGAAGTATATGTCTTGTGTTGCAAAGACTTGCTTCTTATAATTCATCTCGGCCTCGTTGAAACCCGCGTTGTTGGCAGCCCGGCAAGCCTTTTTCTTCGCCTTCTTCAAAGTGTCAACCTCGGCCTGGAGCTCGTTTTGTTTTTTCTCGGCTGCGTTCAGTTGACCGAGCAGCCTGTTATTATCATGGTTGGCCATCTCGAGAGAAGCTTTAGCCCGGCCGAGCTCGGCTTGAAGGCTTTCGACATGGCTGGCAGTGTCGTTGGCTTTCTGCCTAAGCCGGTGGATGCGCTCCAAGACCAAATGTTGTTTCTGAATGGCCTGCACAAAGAAGCAAAGTACATCAGAAAGGGGACCGAGTAAGAAGGACCGAGCAAACACTTGTGCAATATTAAAAAGAACGCCGACTTACCCTGGCCATGGACTTCACAGAGGATTTTACCAGCCGGGTGTCAGGGACGTGGTCACTGCCTACCACGTCGCCCGGTAGGAGAAATGCTTTGGAGAGATCGAAGGCGAGCAAATGTTCTTTGTCAGCCTTGATCGAAGCAGTCGCCGGGATGTCCTGTCCCCGGTGCTTCAGCTGAGGACGCCAAGCGGGCACGGGAGCAGGAGTTTCAGCAGGATGTTCGGTTGTCAGCTCGGCGACGAGCTCGGCGGAGGGATCTGCTCTTGGTCTTTTTCCAGCCCGGCGCGCTTCTCTGGCAGATTGCACGGCAGCTGGAGCTGGAGAAGCAAGGGCTACGACGGCTGCGCTCGATTGACCGGCAGCCGGGGAGCGGGTGGCGACGCTCGGTATCTCGGCTGAGGTCGCGGTTAGAAGGTTTTTGATCCGAGATCTTTTGGCCATTTCTTGCTCGTCGGTTAACCGGATTAATGGGACGTCTGGTAGGGTTGGATCTGGAGGTGGCGAAGGAGCTCTGAGGAAGTCAGTTACTCTACTCCGGCGCGGAGCAGAATATCTGTAAGTCGGTGTGTAGCCGAGCAATTCGTTGCAGTCTCGGTGACGGTACCTAAGCACGGCCCGAATTGCCTCGACGTTGGGGAATTGGTAGTTGGCCTGCAAGGCTTGGATAGCTGCAAAAGAAACAGGGAAACCGGTTAGTAAAACTAAAGAATAAAGTTCATCGAGCAAGTTTGAGTGGCTTACATGAAGAACCGAAGTCCTTGCTTATGAACCAGCCCGGCACCTCGGCTGTTTCGTAATTGCCGGACACCCAGAAGAAATCATCGTCATGCATATCTTTATCCGGGGTGCCGGTTACGATTTTTTCCTTGCCCGACCTTATTTTCAAGTAGTAAGCCAGGCCGTCACCGGTGTGGCCCATTGTGTATTGCCTCAATATCTCGGCTAGGCCTAAGTTGGTGCCTAGCCGTTGGTTCAATTCGTGTACGCCGTTGATTATTCTATAAGTGTTGGTGGACACCTGTGTGGGTGCCAGCCCGGTTCGGCGGAGGAACTCGGTTATGAGAGGGTTGAGCGGGAAACGAAGACCCCCTTCAACGATGGATAGCACGGTGAAGGGGCACTCCTCCCTACCCCAGGGTGTGCTCTCCTCTTCTGCGAGCTGCAGGTGGACGTCGGCCGGGACGCCGTAGTCCTCCCTGAACGTAGCCAGCGCAGCCGGAGTATCCACTAGGAAGCGGAACTTCCCCATTTTTGGCCGGCTCAGTGTATCTCGGCTGAGGGGTTTGGCTCTGGGTATTGGATGTTGCCCGGTCCTGAGAGCCTCAGGAATGACGGTGGTCCCCTTGGACTCTGCAGGAAAAGGATGGCAAGTGTTAGCGCGGTCGCGCGAAGGTGCCGGATTTAGCTCGGTCATTAAGTGTGCCAAACCACCTCGGTTTTCTATTCTATCTAAGGAGCCCGGTCGCCCAAGCGGACCAGATGTTAGCCCGGTTGAACGGCCAAGTCCTTTTGTTATCTCGGTTTGTGCCTTGGTTGAAACAAACATGTTGTTTGCCCGGTTTGTTTGGTTTTTTGGATCAAAAGAAGGCCCAGAGCCCGGTTTACCCCAGTTCTTCAGTGTTCTTCAGGCAGACGAGGAACACCAAGAACAGTGGAAGGTTTGATGCAGATTCTACGACCTATGCCCTAATAGCTATGTTTCTGTACCCTAATGTGTGTAAAATGAAAGAAAATAGCAACTAGGGGGATCGAAAATCTTACCTTTGGAGGTTGGGGGCAGTTCTTCCAAGAGTGAGAGTTGGTAGTCGAGATCGAGTAGAGGGCTCGAGCTCTGGATCGTCAGGAAGTATAGAGGCAGTAGAGAGAGAGCCAGTAGAGAGAAACGGCTTGAGGAGGGTGTTGTATATGTAAGGGTGAAAGGCCGCCCAAATTCAAATTCTGGCAAAAACGGCGGGTTGGCTGCCCGATGACCAATGGCAGACCACCACGTGTCCCCATTTATGGCTTTGGCAGGACTGAAGCGACGGGTTGAAAAGACGAAGAGCCAACCGAGCTACTTTCAACGAGAATAGGTCAGCCGAGGAATATAACCGGTCAAATCTGCGGACGATTACGTCAACTAGCTCGGTCGAGGCTTGGCATCTTGACGACAGGAGAAACGTTATCTCGGACGAAGTGAGTAATCCCAGTCACGCTTTCGCGGACGGGATTAAGGGGCAATTGAGAGGGTGATTTACGATCCGGTGTTGGGCCGGGGTATCGACCGGGCAAGCTGAGGGCTCAGCAGTGCATTGGGCCGAGATGATAAACTGTTCACCTGGAGATGGGCTACCAGAACTTGGGCCGGGCAAGGTTTGGACTGTGTGCCGCCCCGGACCATGCAGAAGTTGCTCGGTTGGGAAGTGACCGGTCAGACCAGGATGCTTGGTCCGAGGATGGTCGAAACCAGACAGACCGAGAGACCGGCGCTCGGAAAGGCGCGGTCAGCCGAGGTAGTTGATTGACCGGCGAGAAGGCCTATCAAAGTAAGCATCCGGGCTGGGCTCGGCCGGGATGCCGCTTAGCCCGGTCCACCGTTTGTTTATCCGGTTAGGCGCTTAGGGTATGAAGCATGGTACGACCGAGGTAGGGCAGCTCGGCTGCCGAGCTCCAGCTGTGCTGACAGGCAGTTGAGAGCAGGTGATGAATGGCATGGTTTATGCTGACAGATGGGATAGCAGAGCCACGTGTCAGGAGATCACAGGGAGTGGATATGGGGCTCAGAAGGTATATAAGCATGTCTGCGCCCCCCATACGGGACACGAAAACATATCTGTAAGGATTTCTTACATTCAAACACTCTCTCCCTTCTCTCTATTCCCTCTAAGGTGTGTGCTAACTTGACCGTCGGAGGGTTTTTCCGGCCACACACCGCCGGGTAGCTCATCGTTATTTGCTCGCAGGTGATCGGACATCGACGGAGCTCGGAAGAAAGGAATACGGGCACGCCGGAATATTTGCTCCCCGTACACCAACAATATAGTTTTTCCTCGTAGCACTTGCTCCCAGGTATCTAATATTTGAACCGGTCATTCTTCGTAAGAGACATCCTCATCTACCTCCAAGTCAACACAATTAAGAACATGAGAAGGGTCGGGTTCATACTTCCTAAGCATAGATACATGAAATATGTTGTGAACTCTCGAAAGTTGTGGTGGTAAAGCTAACCGGTATGCCACTTCCCCAATTCGCTCTATGATCTCAAAATGCCCAATGAACCTTGGAGATAATTTACCACTCTTACCAAATCTCATCAAACCCCGCCTTGGTGAGATTTTTAGAAACACATGGTTACCATCTTCAAAAGATAAAGGTCGTCTCCTCTTATCGGTATAACTCTTTTGTCGGCTTTGGGCCATAGCTAATCTCTTCCGAATGAGAACAACTTTCTCGGTTGTCTCTCTAATAATTTTCGGACCCAGTAACGGTGCATCACCCACTTTGGCCCAACAAACCGGTGATCTACAAGGTCGGCCATATAAGGCCTCAAATGGTGCCATCCCAATACTAGCTTGATAACTATTGTTGTAAACAAACTCAATCAATGGTAAGTGCCTTTCCCAAGGCCCCTTAAAATTAAGGACACAAGCTCTAAGCATGTCCTCCAAAATTTGAACGGTATGTTCCGACTGTCCATCGGTTTGAGGATGATAAGTGGTGCTAAAAGTCAACTTAGTTCCCAATGCATCTTGAAGGCTTTGCCATAACCGGGCAGTAAAACGAGGATCCATATCCGACACAATAGTCACAGGGACTCCATGAAGTCGAACTATCTCTCTAATGTACAACTCTTCCAAGCGTTTAACTGAGTCACTGGTGCACATTGGAATAAAATGGGTAGACTTAGTCAACCTATCAACAATCACCCAAATGGCGTCATTGCCTCGTTGTGTTCTAGGAAGCCCAACTACAAAATCCATGGTAACACGCTCCCATTTCCACTCGGCTATTAGTAAGGGTTGTAACAAACTCGCTGGTCGTTGGTGTTTGGCCTTCACTTGTTGACAAGTAAGGCACTTCGATACAAATAAAGCGACATCCCGTTTCATACCCCTCCACCAAAACTGACAACTAAGATCATGATACATTTTAGTGCCTCCCGGGTGTACCCCAATGTGTGAGTGATGGAACTCCCAAAGTACTTCCTCTCTACAAGATTTTGGTACAAACAAACGGTCTAGGTAACATACACTCAGATTCGAGTGAACGTTCAAACCTTTCTCTTCCTTCCCATTGGAAATCTTAACACGGATTGACTCTACATCACAGTCTCCTCGTTGTGCCTCTATGACCTTACTAACCAAGGTAGGTTGAGCATTCAAAGTAAACAAGGTAGCACTCTCTCCGGACTCACCCAAGTGTAAATCAAACTTGCCAATAACATCTAGCATATCCCATTCCCGAATGGCCACACTTGCCAAACTACTCACAGATTTTCGACTCAAAGCATCGGCCACCACATTGGCCTTCCCTAGATGATAGTGTAACTCAAAGTCATAATTCTCCATAAATTCCATCCACCTCCGTTGTCATAAATTCAAGTCTTTTTGAGAAAACAAATTCTTAGACTCTTATAATCAGAAAAGACTTCAAACTTCTCACCGTACAAGTAATGCCTCCAAATTTTCAAAGCAAAAATCACTGCTGCTAATTCTAGATCATGGGTGGGGTAATTTTTCTCATGAGTTTTCAATTGTCGTGAACCATAGGCCACAACTTTTCCCCCTTGCATCAAGACACAACCAAGTCCATCCCTGGACGCATCACAAGAGATAGTGTAATTCAAACCCCTTTCCGAAATTATCAAGACCGATGCAGTGGTCAATCAAGTATTAAGTTCTTGGAATGACTTTTCACAAGCCTCACTCCACACAAATTTGATACCCTTTCTAGTCAACCTAGTCAAAGGTGCAGCTAGTCTAGAGAAGTCCCTAACAAAACGTCGATAATATTCTGCTAACCCCAAGAAACTCCGGATCTCAAAAACATTCTTGGGTTGTTCCTAATCTTGTACGGCATCTATCTTTGAGGAGTTTACTATTACTCCCTCTCTTGACACTACGTGCCCCAAAAATTTTACCTCGGTTAACCAAAACTCGCATTTCTCAAACTTGGCATACAAATGGTGTTTCTCAAGCAATTCAAGCACTACCCGTAAATGAGCCTCATGTTCCTCCTCAGAGGTTGAATAAATTAAGATGTCGTCCACAAAGATGACCACAAAACGGTCCAAGTATTCCCGAAAAGTTCTGTTCATCAAATCCATAAAGGAAGCCGGTGCATTGGTCAACCCAAAAGGCATTACAAGGATTTCATAGTGGCCATAATGAGTACGAAAGGCCGTCTTCAGAATGTCCTCCTCCCGGACTCTCAACTGATGGTACCCCGACCTCAAATCTATTTTTGAGAAGCAACGAGACCCTCTAAGTTGGTCAAACAAATCATCTATTCTGGGTAGAGGATACTTGTTCTTAATTGCAACTCTATTCAACTTGCGGTAATCAATACACAACCGCAATGACCCATCATTCTTCTTCACAAAGAGAGACGGCCCTCCCCAATGTGATGTACTAGGGCGAATAAAGCCCTTGTATAAAAGTTCTTGGAGTTGAATCTTCAACTCATGCAATTCGGTGGGTGCAAATCTATACGGTGACATGGAAATCGGTGCCGTGTCAGGCACTAATTCAATGGAAAACTCGATCTCCCAGTGAGATGGCAAACTAGTAAGATCTTCTCGAAAGACATCCGGGAATTCACAAACTACCCTTGGTAACTCAACAAGAGCCCTGTCACTCTCACTATCCAAGAGAGTTACAAAAAGACCACTAAGCTTGCTCCTACTACGAGGGTCTACAACTGGTGACAAGGCTCTATCAATTCAGTTCCCCCAAAAATAGAAACAATCACCACCCGAAGTGCACATTGTAACTCTCTGACGGTAACAATTAATCACAGCTTGATAAGAACACAACTAGTCCGTGCCTAAAATGACATCAAAACTCGACATATCCAGCAACACAAAAGCAAACGGAAGTCGACGCCCGGCAACTTCTATTTCACAATCACGACAACCCCGGTCTAAATCAACTGTACCCCCAACAAGTGACTCTACTCTAAGTGGAGGCATTAACTGTGCTACCTCTAACCCCAATGTAGAAGCAAATGCAGTATATACAAATGAATGAGACGCACCCGTGTCTATCAATATATTAGCCAAATAATTACACATAACAAAAATACCTCTCACAACTGAGGATTCTAGCAACTGCTCTGGCACAGTAATAGAATACACACGCCCCTGTGGCCCCTGATTAACTTGCCTCTCTCTCGGAGCATAGGCCTGTTATACCGACTAAGCCGAAGTGGCTCCCTGATTAGCTCGTGAAGCCTGAGCTGAATGAGCCTGCTGGTGGGTCTGAGTTTACTTCGACCCTAATGCGCCAGATGCGTCTCCCAACTGAGGGCAAGTTCTCTTCATATGCCCCGGCTGACCACACTAATAACAATTAAATCCCTGGCCTCCATTCTGAGACTAAGACTGACTCTGAGATCGGTTAGGTGGTGGTGGCGGCAACACCAACTGTCTTCCACCCTTTTGTGGGCACGAAAAGGCTTTGTGGCCGGGCTGGCCACACTTGAAACACGTGAAGCCACTAGATGTACTTTTTCCCAAAATCGCACTAGGCAAAGAAAAAGTGGATATTGACTGTTGTGGTTGTGGTTGGAATGAAAAAGTACCCCTGCGCTTCTTATTTTGCCTATAGTCTCTTTGAGACTCTTGGCCCCTAGGCCTCGATCTCCGAAGCCTCTCCTCCTCGGCTTGTACGGAAATCTCAACGTATGCCACCGACTCTACAAGACGGTCATAGTTCCGAATCATGTTCCCAACAATCTTAAAGAAGATTTTGGTTTTCAACTTTTTCTCGAATTCAATGCAACGACGCTCTTCCGTTGCCACCAACTCTGGTGTAAACCTAGATAAACTAGAGAAAACTGCCTCGAACTCGGCCACGGTCATGTTGAGTTGTTTGAGGTCTTTGAACTCTTGCCTCAATCTCTCCCTAGCAGTGGGAGGTAAATACTTATCTTGGAAAGCAACCACAAAGGCTTCCCATGATGGCTCCACTCTATCGTTGGCATACTTCCACCACTAACCCGCATCCCCTTTAAGGTAGTAACTCGCTAGAGTCACCCTTAACTCGCTATCATCTATATGAAGCATCTTGAACATCTTCACAGTTTGTTCGAGCCACTCATCCGCTTTCTTGGGCTTGGGGTCACCTGGAATTCATTTAGTTTGGCCCGTAAAAACTCTCTAGTAAGGAAACTCGTCCTTGACTCCACGGTGTTCTCTCGGGCTTGATTCTCCGCCCTCAACAAGTTCATAGACTCCCTCAAAGCCCCCGACATTTCTCGAGCTAGGGCCCCCATTGCGGTTTGAACTGCTTGTCCCACCTGCTCGGCCACATTAGCTTGGCCTGCTTGCTCGGCCATATTAGATTGGCCAAACCCTTCTTCTTGTACCGGAACCCTATGGACCAGTACCTCATGCACACCTCGGCGAACCCTACCACACCTCCCGCCTCCACCACCACGGACTTGACCCCTTCCTGACATTCTAATAAAGGACACAAGAGAAATAATTTAGCACATTAACTCATATGTGCTCGTAACTTGACTCACACGTTCGACTACAAAAATTCTATGTATTTCTCTACCATATACACAATTCAATTTCACTCCACATAAGTACTTAGTCATGTAAATACATACAGATCATACTCTTATGATGAGATTCGTCCCACGAAAAACCAAGAATTCTTAGTAGAATGAGTATGGATTAAGTACCCTTCTAATAAGACCTCAAGGAATTTAATAGGCGCAAACAACATCCCAAAAGTCCAATCACATACCCATTTAGTCACATAAGCATGTTATCACATAGTCACAAAATGCATAATACTTCCTAAGCATGCTAAATGAACCCATTGTAATTAAACAACCACTTCATACGAGCTCCAAGTATTCAAACCCGGTAGCTCTAATACCAAGTTGTAACGCCCTAAATTTCTAGCCCAAATGATAATGCAACAATCATGGCTCTCTTAAAGGAAAACCAAATATAAATTCCCATACTTGCATTACATAATAATAATAGTTCCTCATGCGATATTACATTGATTCAACAACAACTAAATAACCAAATAAGCACCCCCAATGGTTTACAATCTTCCAAGACTTAAGCCTGGTACACAAAATGGTTATTCAAACCCACACATACATAGCCCTTGGCTTACAAATAGGATCACAGCAAATGAAAACTTTAGTGCTCTCAACACACACATTTCCACGCCCTCAATTAGGCGGATTCACCACGTCTTTTCCTACACAAAAATTTGGTAGGGTGAGCATAAAGCCCAGTAAGAAATCCTTAACAAAGTATATACATTTTATACAAGTCTCAAAAGATGAATGCACATGCCATGCCATGCCTTTTTGAAAATAAAACACATCTTCATCTTTTGAAAACCTATTTGGGAAATAGGGGAGATTGCCCTAATTGGAATTAAATAAATTATTTTGTATAAATATTGAAATCGGTTTGAGAATTACGAAATTGGAGGAAATTGTGATTAAATGGTGTAGTTGGATTGATAAATCACTTACCTATAGAAAATTTGATAAATTATCTGTTGATAGATTTATTTATCTGTTTAGAAATATCTGTTTTTGGCTATCGGTGGAGGATAACCATGATTGTTGTAGAAAATGCATAAGGATTAGGAAAATTAAAACTAATCAATTGAATTATGTCATTGAATATGACGATTTGATTTAAACCATTGAATATATGAATGGATGAGTCATTATATATGACACGTGTTTAAATATATTGTAAATGTATTATTGTATGGGAGGAGATAGGGAATGTACTCCATTGTTTGGGAGGAGATAGGGGATGGACTCTATTGATAATTAAGTTGGCCGGAGTGTCCAGGGTGAAAGTCCCGAAATCTTATATTCATGGATGCCGGTTCCCTCGGACGTGGTTCCGTAAAATGGCAAGAAATAGAAGTGTTGAATTGATGAATGTGTTGAATTGTGAACCATTGAGTTGTAGTCTCATATTGGTTGTTTTGATAATAATGAACTTGATTAATTGATTTACCCGACATGGGAAAAATGGAAATAAAATAAGATATTGGCTATCTATATTAACTGATCTTGAAAAGAATGCGTATTGGTTAAGAATGTTGCACCTTTATCTGATACTTATGTTTTAGTTAATTCTCATATATGGTTTAGCATATCTCTACTGGGCTTTAGCTCACCCTACTTGGGACACCATTTTCAGGTACAGGTGACATGCTACCTCCAAGGGTATAGCTTGGAAGGTTTAGGGGTTGAAGGCTTCATTTTGCTGTTTTGTTGTTATCTTTGTATTTAAATGTAAATTCAAGCCGAGGGCTTTATATGTAAAAGAGTTGGAACTCTTCTTTTGTTGTAACTAAGTGATAACTTGGAAAGCTGTAAGTCCGTAGGGCACTTATTTTTGTTATTAGTAGTTAAGAGTTACATGCTATAGTTTCAGGAATGGATATTTATGAAAGTGTAATGCATTGAACATCTTTTGTAAAGAAGACTCTGATAAATGAAAATGTAACATTTCTATTATGTTTTATAGATCTTATGAATGGTTGGTTTATGCCTTATTTTGAGGGCGTTACAAATCAACAACCTTTTTAATGTTCACACCCATAGAATTTCTTGAGTGGCAATAGAAATTTCTGAGCAATGCTAACAACCACATTGTATGATCAACACAGTTTGATCTCTTAATAAATAGGGTCAAATTGTATAACAAGTAGAATTAATTTCAACGATAAATAAAATTACAAAAATGATTTCATATTTTAATAAATTATCTCGTTAACCGATTTTATTCATTACTAATTAAAGTTGCATTTTTTCCTTTAATGCTATTTTTTCCGTTTATCTAGATCTAACCGTTGGGAATAATTTTTGAATATGGTCCTAAAAAATTACTTCTTTATTATTTAAAATAATAATGTTACTATAACCACAGTAATAGCACTTACCCCTTGAAGACAAGCAAAGTGGGATTGATAAGTTTGAGAAAATAAAGGCTGGGAAAATTATGCAAGAGAGGTCACTAAGCCCTTTTTTTCAATCAAAACTTCAATGACAACAGTTAGCACTTGAAATTTGTGGAGAAACTTAGAAGGAGAGCCATGGCTTGTAATTCACTTCAATGACTTTCTGGAGGGTCAAGCGAGGTGGACTTCACTCCACAATCAGTCTCCGAGACCCTGACTTCATAAAAATGCCAAATGGAGTCCAGCGAGGTATACCTGACCCACAGTCAGTCTATCATGACTTCATAAAAATGTCAAATGGGTCGAACTTTCAATTAACACCTTATTTGTCTATAGACTATTTTAATTAAAGACTTTTGTTAGACATGTTCTTTTAAGAGTATATATTAAAAAAATATTAAATGAAGTATAATTAATTCTATTTGTATAAAAAATGATAAATGCTTTAAATTGTTAGGATTAAAGATTTTTTTTTTATATGAAGACTAAAATGCTCCTTTTGTATTTCCTTCAATTTCATCCCTTAATTTCCTTTCATTGATGGCAATCCCTTAGAGACCAACTAACCTCTCCACTAACTTTAAAAATAATAATTGTAATTCTAGCCTCCCACCAAACTCAATTTTCTATCCTCACGATTGATCCCCACCAGCTCTCTCCTGCTCATTCTCCATCTTTTTCAAACCAAGCTCTTCATTTCTTTGTTTTTGAGTTTTTGCTAAGTTTGACTTTATTGCTCAGCTCGATCTCAATAAAATCCTTAAGGATGATATCTTCTCTGCCATAAAAATCAATCTGTAATTTCTTGGCCAACTGCAAGGTTTCTTCTGCTTCAGCTCTAAGAGATTGTGTTTCTCTTCTTCATCCTCATCTTGATCAATTGGGTCCAGATTCTCATTGGATTCATCAGGTTCGATCGGATTATTTATGAACTTGAAAGGCAAACAAAGCCTTCTTTTTCAATCAAAGACTAAAAATAAATGACAGCAACATCAAGCAATTCAAAGTTGGACTTGTAATTCACTTCAATGACTTCATTAAAATGCCAAATGGGATCAAAGTTAATTAACTCTCAATTATTAATAGGAAATTAAGAGCTGGACTTGACTCCACGGTCTTCATGCACTCCCCACCACCCTTCGAGATAAGGGCCTCCATACGACATACAATCAAAGCAATTTAATCCAAGCCTTATGAAGCATATGGACCAGCATATTGTTAGAAATTAAGAATTTAGATATAGAAAACTATTGAGAAAAAAAAGAGTGTAGTCTATATTAAACCCTATACGGTGAAACTCTGATTTAGAATAAATTTAGACTACAAGCTATTTATTTATTTATTTATTATTATTTTCTTTTGTGCCTGAACTTTTGATCATTAACATTAGTTGATGTAGCCCCCTTAAAAAAATAAAAAAATAAAATAAAATTACTTGATGTAGCATGCATGGCTATCCAAGTCTTGTAGTAAATGGACAAGCAAGGCAAAAGATGGGCCAGGTTCGGAATTGTGTAAAATTTTGTGTGTTGATGGAAAATGCGATTCTAAGCATAATCCATGGAATTTTCACGGTCCTAGGGGATTTTGGGCCAATTCCATCCTTAGGGCCTTCAATTATGAGAATTTGTTGTTTTTTTCAAAGATTTGCATAAACATTGGAATTCGATTCCGTCAATTCATAGCATATATTAGTAGTTTCTTTCGTTTATTGTAATTTTTTTGTTTTTAGTAATTTTTGCTATATTTTCTTATTTCTATTTTGCTTATTACAAAATTACTAATTCTGATTGTTTCTTACTAGGCTAGGTTTGCTTTTACTCATAAGTATTAGATATAAACTTTACGTTGTGTTTGGTTGGAAGATTTAAAAAAGAAAAGCGAAAATATGTGTGAAACTAGATAATATATATATATATATTATTCATATTTCACCTACTTTTTTCTTTTCTTTTTAAATCCCTTCCCAAATCTTCAACCAAACCTAACATTAGAGTTCTTCAGTATTTTATACTCTTTGTTCCAACTTTAAGTATTTTTTGAAAATCAATCATTGTTAAGCCTTTGCTCTCAATATTCTTCATGAATCAACGAATTTAGAAAAGAATCTTAGCTACGTTATTCTTGGTTGAACAAGTGAATTTTAATGTTGTTACTATTTTGCATTTCTCTACTACAACAAAACTAACTATTTACGGCTTCATGTTTATGGCATACATCAAATGCATGTCGTAGTTAATACATTCTACGGCATTTTTTTTTTTTTTGCAAGCCATTAAATGTTTTTTCAATAACGACATACATATCATGTAATTCGTTAATTCATATATTTATAGCATGTAAAAGTATGCCGTAAAAAATGAATTTGGGCTAAGTTGATGCCTTTCATCTGCATCTGTTATTTTACTGTTTTTATTTCTTTATTTATTTATGCTGGGTTTATGTGGATGGATTTATTTTAGTGTTGTGATGCTAATTTGGCTTGGTTTGTGCAGGTTGTTGAGTTTGCCTTGGCTTTGCAGGAAGCTGGGTGCTTTTCTGTTGTTCTGGAATGCATGTTTACACCTGTTGCTACTGCTGCAACTTCTCCTCTTCAAACCCCTACCATTGGTATTGGGGCAGGGCCTTTCTGTAGTGGCCAAGTTAATTGATTCTTTGGCTCTCCCTACTACTCCTAATAATGAATTAGACTTGACTGGTTTCTATTGTGTATATTCTTTTTACTTTCATTTGTACATTTAATTTGTTATTTGATCTTATAATTTTCTTTTAAAGTACTGAAGTGGGAATTTTAGTGATATCATGTGTTCATATATTGAGTTTACTCATGTAATGAACTTTGAATTTGCTCTCTCTCTCTCTCTCTCTCTCTCTATATATATATATATATATATATATTAAAAATAACCTTCTATGACATATAAAATTATATCGTGAAAAGTGTAATGATTTATGACATGCAAGAAAATGCCGTAAAAAATTATATACCGCATACAAAGTATTTCAGAAATATATTAAAAATAGTCTTCTACAGCATACAAAATTATATTGTGAAAAGTGTAATTAATGATTTATGACATGCAAGAAAATGTCGTAAAAGATTATATACGGCATATAAAATGCCAGAAATATATTAAACATAGTCTTCTACGGCATACAAAATTATTTTGTGAAAAGTGTAATGATTTATGACATGCAAGAAAATGTCGTAAAAGATAATATACGGCATACGTAGTATGTCATAAATATATATAAAAAATAACCTTCTACAGCATGTAAAATTATGCCATGAAAAGTATAATTATTTATGACATGAAAAAAATGTCGTAAAAAATTATATACAATATATAAAGTATGTCATTAATATTTAATTTATTACTTTTTACATTTTTACCTACATGTTGTAAATGACGATCAACTTTTCATGACATATCATATAATAACATTTGTGCATATGTCATGAAAGAATTTTTACGACATGCATTGCAAGTTATAAAAATTTAATTTTATTGTAGTGCTCGCTGTATTATTACTACAAATAGATGTTTTGATGGACCTATTAATTAAATAGTAATGTTATGAAAAATACAGTTATATGTTATATCCTTTCTTGTGTCACTCTATATTGAGTCTTTTTTTTTTTTTTCGCTACCCAGTCTATTGATTTAATGAGTCCTATTACTCACATCTGAGCTAATAAAACAAAGATGCCCGTTTGAAGAAAAAAAAAATCTGAGCTAATAAAACAAAGATGCCTGTTTGACAAAAAAAGTGTATTGTCTTAATAAAACAAAGATGCCCAACAATGCGACCAACTAAGAAAAGTAGTTAAAAGTTGGTTTTTTTATTTTCTTTTGACTTTAAAAAATAATAATAATAATAATAATAAAAAAAAAAAAATAAAAAAACCAAAGTTCGTTTGGTTATCCAGTTTTCAAAGTTATATTTTGAATTTTCATTTAATATTTTTTAGTGTGAATTTTTTTAATACTTGCATCAACTTTTTTTATTTTATTTTTTTTTGTTGTTCTTTTTAGTAAATTTTTTTCAAATGCAGAGAACACACATACATATACATCTTCTAATAGTTATCAAAAAAAAATATATACATCTTCTAATACATGCGTCTCTATGTCTGTACACATATTCATACGTAGATACACTAAATTAAAAATAAATAAAAAAAGTAGATGACCAACATAATTTGAAAAATATTATTTTGTTTTTTTGAAGATGGATATAATTAAATCTAAGTGGCTCTAATTATTGCATCAATCTAATTTTTTTTCCCCTATAGTCTATGGGTGAACTAGACAGAAGCTACATTATTATTATTATTTTTTTTTCTAACTAGCATATCACCCGTGTTATGCACGGGATAAAATAATATATTATTTAATAAAAATATAATAATTACATTTAATTTTTTATATATTATGTAAAATAAAAGTTAAATGGAAACTTGCCAATCGGAATTTTCTTAATTGTTTAAAATTAAGAAAAAAAAATTAGTATGAAATATTGATCATAAGGTTTCTCACTAAAAATCCCATTTTGCTTATATAAATGGGAGTATAATATTCACTTTATGTAAGTGAAACAATTCATTTTTTCTATCTTTTCTCGATATGAGATTATAAAATAAAAGTTAAATAAAAACTAACCAATGAAATTTTTTTAATTATTTAAAAGTTAACAATTGTTTGGGTAGGAAATTTATTTTGAATCAAGCAATCTTAGCCGTTTAATATTTAATTAGGTAAATCTTTAATTTATTTCAAATCAAACAAATTTAACCAACATATTTTGATAAAACCACTAAAATCGCAGTTAAACTAGTGAATCAGTCAAACCAAAAATGGTTCACCCTATCGGCTAGGACAAAGGATCAACCAACTTATGCAAAAATTAATTAATTAAAAATTAAAAATTTTATTTTAATTTTAAAATTTAAACTATCTTGAACTGAAACATATACAATACTATAATATTAAATAGGAGTATAAGGTTTATATAGTGAAACAACTCTTTTTTTCCTCCTTTTCCTGATGTGGAATTGTAAAATAAAAGTTAGCAGTTGTTTGGACGGGAAGTTCATTTCTAATCAAACAATCTCTGTCATTCCATTTTTAATAAGGTTAATCTTACTTTCTTTCAAATCAAACAAACCTAAGCAATATATTTTGATAAAACAGTTAAAATCGTAGTTAAACCAGTGAATCAATTACACCAAAAACGATTCAGCCTAATTGGCTAAGTCAAAAGACCAACCAATTTACAACAAAATTAATTAATTAAAGCCTTTAAATTTTATTTTTAAATTTAAATCATTTTAAACTGAAACATGCACAATGCTATAATATTAAATGAGAGTATAAGATTCACTTTATGTAAGTGAAACAACTCACTTTTTATTTCTTTTCTCGATGTGGGATTGTAATTATTTTAAAGTTAAATATTAGGAGAGTTTCAAAATCTCATACAAAATTATTTTTAAAATTAAAACGCCTATGTGAAATTCTAAAATAAAAGTTAAATGGAAGCTAACCAATGGAGATTTTTTTAATTGTTTAAAATTAAGAAGAAAAAAAAAATCGATATTGATTATAGGGCTTCTCACTAAAAATCTTCTTTTTTTCATATAAATGGGAGCATAAAATTCACTTTATATAAGTGAAAGAATTCACTTTTTTCTTCTTTTCCCGATATGCGATTATAAAATAAAAGTTAAGTAGAAGCTAACCAATGGAGATTTTCTTAATTGTTTAAAATTAAGAAATTTCAATAATTTATATAAATTTGAGCATAAGATTCACTTTATGTAAATGAAACACTTACTTTTTTCTCTTTTTTTTGCCGATTTGAGAAAATTTTCTTAATTGTTTAAAATTTAGAAGATTCAATAATTTTAGAATGAGAGTTTGGAGCTTCTAGAAGGTTTCTCCCTTAAATTCCCTTTATAGGATTCATTTTATATAGGTGAAAGAACTCACTTTTTCTTTCTTTTCCAGATGTGGAATTGTAATACTTTATATAGATGAAGCAACTCAATTTTTCTTTCTTTTCTCGATGTGAGATTATAATATTTTAAAGTTAAATATTATGAGAGTTTTAAAATCTCATACAAAATTATTTTTAAAATCAAAACCTCTATGTGGGATTGTAAAATAAAAATTAAATTGAAACTAACCAATGGAGATTTTCTTAATTTTAAACAATTAAGAAAATCCAAAAAAAAAAAAAATGTATATTGAATATAGGGCTTCTCACTAAAAATCTCATTTTACTTATATAAATGAGATTATAAGATTCATTTTATATAAGTGAAACAATTCACTTTTTTTTTTCTTTTTCCAATGTGAGATTGTAAAATAAAAATTAAATAGAAGCTAGCAAATAATGATTTTCTTAATTGTTTAAAATTAAGAAAATTCAATAATTTATAAGATTCACTTTATGTAAATGAAATAATTCACTTTTTCCTTCTTTTTTTTTTCCCCCAATGTGATATTGTAAAATAAATGGTAAATGGAAGCTACCCAATGGAAATTTTCTTAATTGTTTAAAATTTAAAAATTCAATAATTTTAGAATGAGGGTTTGGAGTTTCCAGAAGACTTCTCACTCAAAACCTCCTTTATAAGATTCACTTTATATAAGTGAAGCAACTCACTTTTTGTTTTTCTTTTCCCAATGTGGGATTGTAACACTTTATATAAGTGAAACAACTCACGTTTTCTTTCTTTTTTCGATGTGGGATTGTAATTATTTTTAAGTTAAATATTATGAGAGTTTCAAAATCTCATACCAAATTATTTTTAAAATCAAAATTATGTACGATTGTAAAATAAAAGTTAAATGGAAACTAGTCAATAGGGATTTTCTTAATTGTTTAAAATTAAGAAAATAAAAAAAAATTACTATGAGATATTGATAATAGAACTTCTCACTAAAAATCTCCTTTTACTTATATATATGGGAGCATAAGATTCACTTTCTGTAAGTGAAACAATTCACTTTTTCTTTCTTTTTTCGATGTGGGGTTATAAAATAAAAAGTAAATGGAAGTTAGCCAACGAAAATTTTCTTAATTGTTTAAAATTAAGAAAATTCAATAATTTTAGAATGAGGGTTTGGAGCTCCTACAAGACTTCTCTCTAAAAATCTCATTTTTCTTATATAACATACAGATAAATAGTGAAACAAACTTTGCTTTTTCTTCTTCTCTCGATGTGGGATTATAAAATAAATTATAAACTAATTAGAGTTTTATTTTTATATGGTTAAATAGAAGTTAGCCAATGGAAATTTTTTTAATTGTTTAAAATTAATAAAATCAATATGCGAAATAGCGAGTAAACAGTGCGAATCGGTCAAACCCAAAATGGTTCAGCCTAATCGGTTCGATCAAATGACCAACCAACTTATACAAAAATTAATTAATTAAAACTTTTAAAGTTATTTTAATTTTGAAATTTACACTGTCTTGAATTAAAGTATATACAATACTACACTATTAAGATTCACTTTATATAAGTGAAACAACTCACTTTTTTTTTCCCCCAACACAAGAAAACTGGCCTATAACAACGTTTTTGTTATGGCGTTTTTTTAAAAAACGTTGTTTCAAAACGATTTTCAAAATATTTTGTAAGCAACTCATTTAAAAAAACACGCGTGCTAGGTGTATTCACATATTTCTCTTTTTTTAGCCCACGCGTTTCTCTCAGTCCCAAGATAGATCTAGGGTTTTCTTCATCACTTCTCTTTCGTATGGTGAAAGTTCACTAGATTGAGCATCGTAGGCTCCGATTCACGATCGTAATCTCTATCCGGCTCTCTCCATCTTGGCTCAAAGCTCTCAATCAGTCCGATTTGAAGATTAATTTTGTGAGTCTCATTTTCTGATTTTTTGATTTTGTTTATATACGAACTCAGATCTGTATCTACAATCTCAGATCTGTTTGATATATATATGCACTAATTTATGTTAAAGAGAACACAGATCGATTATCGATCGATTGATTGATCTACGATCTCAAAGCATATTAGCATCCTCAAACCGACTCTATTTCTGACTTGTTCGTTGTGATGTTTGTTGGTCTATCACATTAATCAACATTGACTTCATCTTTCTGAATGGTTGTGGTTTTGTACAGTGCAGGTTCTGTGTGTTTTTTCTAATGATCTATAAGTTTTTTCTTATGGTGATCAGTAAGTTTTTTCTTATGGTGAAAGTTCACAAAAATGTTTGTTGGTCCATCACATTAATCAACATTGACTTTATCTTTCTGAATGGTTGTGGTTTTGTACAGTACAGGTTCTGTGAGTGTTGGTTTTTGTGCGTAATTGACTGGTAAAGTGCGACTGAGAAATTTTGGAGTTTGCTTCTTCCTCTTATATATGAAAATGAAAGATATAAACTTGGATATTCTTGTTCTTGTTCTTCTCGCCTCTCAAGGGTATGACTAAGTCTCTGTTTTTGTATTTGTTTTTGTTTTTTAAGAAATGTTTTAACCATTTTTTGTTCAACTTTATTCATGCTACCATCAATTGTACATTTCTTTTTTTGTATAGTTTGCATAGTTCTTGTTTTCTCTTTTAGACTCCTTAGTTTGATTAAGAGTTATTGAACATGCTAATTGGATCTTTTCTAGGTGATCATCAATTTTTAGAGTGTGTTTGAACTCTTTGTGTCTGTTTTTCATGCTTGATTATCAGAATTTTTTGTAATTATAGAAATTTACAAGCAATTTCTAACAACGATAAAATAATTGAAAAATGAAAAATTAAATAAACATTTACCATTTTTAGGCATGGATATTTTGTAATAAGTGATGTTGCTGGTTGGATTTTGTACAAGGTACGTGAAAAGCTTGTGTCAAAGCCTTGCTCACATGGTGTTTGATTTTTGTTCTGTTTAAGATTTTTGACAAGCTTTATGTGATTTGAGCTGCTAGTAATTTGGAATTTATTTTCTAAATTTCATATGCTAGGCAATCAACATATTTATTTTCATGGTATTTTCTTAATTATGTCTATCAGATTGAAGAAGATAGTCACTGAATTCCTTTAGTAAGTGGGTTTTCAAGGATTTTGCTTGTAGTGTTGTAAATGGGAAAACGCTTGTGGACCGAAGATATTGATGAGCAAATTGGGGATAATCAGCTAGGCTGTGTGTGGGGTGCCCTTCATGCTCTTGACTATCATCATTGGCATTACAATGTTAAGAAGCTGCTACCCCACAAGAAGCATAATGGACCAAGACATGTGAAAGGTAAGCGATATGAATTTGCACTGTGCTTTCTTCTTCTTGGTGATTATGGATGACATACAAGGTTAGAAGTCCAGATTTGGTGCTCTATTTATTATTTTGGTCTTTGTAGAACCTTTGATTTTTCCCAACTCTTCAATTCTAGTTACTTTTATTAGACTCATCAAATACACAAATTTATACTTTATGCTAAGAATCTGTTTGGATTTTTACTTCTTTTTTTTTTTTTTTTTCCCTTTTTCTTACTAGATATGTTTGGAGATTAATTTCCTTAATAGAGCTACTGTGGATAATTTCACATGCGGATTCTGATGTTAGCATTTCTTTTCCAAACTCATGTTCAAATGTTTTCATTTTTTTTTTTTGGGTTGAAAATGTTAAATTAGAAAAGAAACTAAAGTCTGTGGAAATTTACTGCATTCAATAGTTTCAACTTCCAACTAGAAATGATGAATTTTGCCAGGGATGGTTGAAGGAGTGAGGAATTGTAACTGTTGAGAGTGGTCCATTTGGCTTGATTTTGAGTCCTTCAAATGCGAGAAATAAGAGATCTTTTAAAGGGGTATAATACCCAATGGACAGGTTAAAATGTCCAATTTTTTGAGCTTATTGTATAGTTGTTCAACTAAATAGATAAACTTTTCTATTTGTTCTAGAAGTCTAGTTGTTGGGTTGTATTTTTGTTTTTCTTTTCTGTTTTTCTTTTCCCAAAGACACAGATTAGAAATTTGAGTTTATTTATGAGTCTATTTACTTCTATTTTCCTGATTTGATTTTAAAATGTATTTCTGGATTATTAATTCCTTTTAGTTTTCTAATAACTGATTAGAATTCCATAATTGAGGTGAATATATTAGCATGCCAATTCACATTTCTATAGTGAGTTATGTTGCTTAACTTTCTTGACCTCATTGTGAGCAGTGATTGGATCTGTATCTGATTTGCCCAGAATTTTACCTTCTAAATGCCTTGTGGGTCTTTCTCTATGTTTCTGCAACATGTGGTCTCTTTTACCATCCACATTGTGTTGCAAAACTGCTCCACCGTAAGAGTGCAGCTGAGGCAGAAGAGCTTCGGAAGAAGATAGCTGCTGGGGAATTTTTCACATGTCCCATTCAAAAATGCATTGTCTGTAAACTGGGTGAAAATAAGTTGGATCCTGATTTGCAATTTGCAGTTTGCAGACGTTGTCCCAAGTCGTACCACAAAAAACGCTTGCCGGGGTAACCATTTGAATGTTTCCACAATGTTCCACCTGTTTTTGAATGCTATCATGAAAACGTATGGTCTAATTTAACTACTAGTTTTCAATGGTTGATGCTTGGTTTACTTTGATCAGGAATATTACTTTTGAAGATCTGGAGGATGAGGGCATCCTGCAAAGGGCTTGGGAAGGTCTTATTCCAAACCGTATTTTGATTTATTACTTGTAAGTGCCCTTATTCTTTGCTCCTCTCCTTTATTTTTTCTGCAGTGGCTTGCAAATTAATTACTTAAAATTTTCCTTTTACTAGAGAACATGAGATTGATGATGAAATTAGAACTCCAATTAGAAACCACATAAAGTTCCCGGATGATGGACAAAATAAGGAAAGACAAGCATTAGAGCTACTCTTGAGCAAAAGGAAAGTTCTGCAGAAGGGGAGAACTCTGGCCTCAACAGATGCTTCCAGAAAGAGAACTCTTGGGAAGGTATATGAAGGGGTGGATTTTTCTTCAATTACCACAATGGATGATTCTTCAAAGAACAGTGCGAGAAAATTGACTGGATCCAATTATTCAAAGAAACAGAAAGTGGAGGATATAACCCGAAAGCCTCTGAACAACACTGGCTCTACAAAAGTCAGTAAGTCCTTCACTGATGGAAACAGGTTTTCCTTGGGGAATAGTGTGTACAACTTGATCAGAATTATTCAAAGAAACATAAATTTTTTATTTTTTTTTATTTTTGGTAAGAGCATTTAAATATCCAGGTGTGCTGATTGGTGAATTTCAAATTCTTTTTTTTTTTTTTAAAGATTGGGATGAATTTTATAACTTAAATATGCTTTTTATGAACATGTACAGTCGAATTGTTCTGTAAAATATTGACTTTGATGGTTTTATCAACTTTTATTCTTATTTTCTGGTATGATGTGTTTTGTGCAAATTGGAATGTGAATGGAATGTAAATAACCACCTCATAGCATATTTTATATTAATTAAATTAACAAATAAAGGAAAAAAAAGATGGCGTTTTTGTTCAAAACGCCACTATATACTGTGACGTCATCAATTATATTTGGCTGAATTATTTAAGCAGATTAAATAGTATACCGGCGTTTATGAAAACGTCACTATAAGTATCAGTGACGTTTATAAAACGCCTTACACCTATAGCGACGGTCGTATCAGCAACGTAATGTAAAAACGTCGGCATAGACTTTGGCGGCGTTTTTACCATTTATAGCTGCGTTTTTGAAACGCCGGTAAAGGCAATTTTTCCTGCAGTGCCCGATGTGAGATTATAAAATAAAAGTTAACAATTATTTGGATGGAAAGTTTATTTCCAATCAAACAATCTTAGTCTTTCAATTTTTAATCAGATCAATCTTTAATTTATTTCGAATCAAACAAATCTAATCAATATATTTTGACAAAACCGCTAAAATCGAGGTTAAACTAACAAATCAATCAAATCAAAAATGATTTAACCTAATCAGCTAGATTATAATTAATTAATTAAAACTTTTAAAATTTAAACTATATTGAATTAAAATATGCACAACACTACAATATTAATGGGAGTATAAGATTCACTTTATATAAGTACAATAACTCATTTTTCCCTTCTTTTTCAGATTTGGGATTATCAAATAAAAGCTAGCTAATAGAGATTTTCTCAATTGTTTAAAATTAAAAAAATTAAAAAAATTAGTATATGAGATATTGAAACTCTCACAAGGCTCCTCATTAAATGGGATGGTAGTATAAGATTCTCTTTATATGAGTAAAACAACTCATTTTTTTATTCTTTTCTCGATGTGGGATTATCAAATAAAAGCTAGCCAATGGAGATTTTCTTAATTATTTAAAATTAAGAAAATCAAAAAAATTAGTATGAGATATTGAATCTCTCACAAGATTTCTCACTACAAACACCATTTTCCTTATATAATATATAGATCAGCATCTATCTTACCCCTTATCTTAAATTTATTATAATTACATTCATGATTCCTCTAACTTAAAATCTTAATTGAAAGAGGTTATTTGGACCTGTGAGGCTTACCACGGGAGGCCATGTTTCGATAATTTGAACTGTTCATTTTGTCAGGCACTTTGTGTATTTCATCCTAAAAAACAGAAAGAAAAAAGATCGATCTAATAACTGCAACTTATTCAATTTATTATTTTTATCATAAAAAAAAAAATGTATGGTTCATTTAAAAAAAAAGTACAATTCTCGTTCACTTTTTTTAGTGAAAAATATGATAATTGAACAAATTATAATTATTAGATCGACCTAAATTTTTTTATTTTATTTTAATGAAATACATGAAATGTCCAATAAAATAAACTATTCAGATTATTGAAACAAGATCCATAATGAGGTCCATGAGTCCAAACAGCCCCTCCAGTCCTGGAGGAAATCCTCCTCCTTTTTATTTGCATACTATTGTCCTAGCCTTAATTTTTTCCCTCATATACAACATAATTTTTGCCCTCATCTACAACATTGTCGCCCAAAAATTTACAATTAACGTTTAAAAAAAAATTCTCAAAAAAAGAAAAAAAGAAAAAAAGCAGAGGATAGTTTTAAGTTGCATGAAGTTGTAGTGCATTTGGCATATTTTAGCAATATTGTTAAAAATCAGCTTTTTAATTTTTTTATTTTTAAGTTGCATCACTTCTTTATTTTTTTACATATTCTTTTAAAAAAATTAAAAAATTAACTTTTAACCTACTTCCTAAAACAAGTCAAGAAAATGTTATTTACACATAAGGAAAATGTTATAGACCCCAAATGAATTACTAAATATTCTAGTAAATCTCTCACATGGGTGTAAGACCCACACACATGTGATTTGTATGGATTTTACACTCACGTAAGAGGTTTAGTAAAAATATTTAATAATTCATTTAAGATCCCTAATATAACTCTACACAAAAATTTCTTCCATTATTAATATATGAGAGACTCCTTCCGATGTACATCAAAAAAAAAAAAATTATTAATAAATGAGAGAGACTTATTCACGGCTGACTCGTGAATAAACAATTTATGAATCGCCTATAATAAGCTGACAACTCACCATATTCGAAACATGTATTGCACTGAGTTCTTGGAACATCATCATCAAACCCCTAAACCATTACCTTACCTATTTTAGAGGGTTGGAACTTTCTTATATCACCCTATCAGCTCTCTTATATAAGTTATTCTAGTCTAATATTTGCTACAATAACTCACTATTTGCAGAGAGTCACTGTAACTCTCATATTTGATAGTGATCGTCCACCTGCATGTCTCTGGCAAAACTTGCTTTGTCGGTTGACCTCCCAGACATCCGGCCGGTCGACCTCCCAGACGTTCGGCTGATGAAGGTGAACTTGTGTCTAGCAATGAAGTAGTTGGTGCGGATGGAGATGGGTTTCTAGCAGTGGACTTTGTAGATGACCCTACACTCTCTAATCCAGCTCAAGAGGCAAAACACCTTGACCTCAATGGTGCTCAGGATGATGGATTAGAAGAACAGTTCTTTGATGAATCTGGTTTGATTCAGAACTCGCAGGTACTACTAGAAGCTGAAGACGAAGGGAAAAACCATATAGATGACGAAGGCAATATTGAAGGCTCATTATTAAAAAAAATATTCAAATTTAAAAACAATTAAAAGATTATTTTAATAGAATAGAGAAAGAATAAAGAGTTTGTTAGGGAAGTAGATGAAAAAGTGATTCCTAAAATAGGGAATGAATTTTTTTAATAATATTTTAGGATAAAATTTAAGTAAGTTGCTGAGAATGCTCTTATACAGTTCTGGCTAACCTGTGCTGGTAGGGCTCTTATTAAGAATATAATAAATGACTTTAACTATTTCTATTTATACAGAAAATTAATGTAACGCCCTTAAAACAATACGATAAATACATCCCAGAAGCATATTGTAACGCTCCAAATTTCTAGCCCAAATGATAATACAACAATCATGGCTCTTCCATAGAAAATAGAATATAAATTTCCAAGCTTACATTACATGATACAATAGTTCTTCATGCAACAATACATTAATCCAACAACAAGTAAATAAACAAATAAATACCCCCAAGGGTTTACAAGTTTCCAAGGCTTGAGTCTGGTTACACAAAACGATTATTCAAACCCACACGCATACAACCCTTGGCTTACACATAGAGTCACAGCAAAATGAGAGTCTAGTACTCTTAACATACATTTCCTCGCCTTTAGTTAGGCAGCATCACCACATCTTTTCCTGCACAAAAATCCCGTAGGGTGAGCATAAAGCCCAGTATGAAATCCTTAACAAAGTATATACATTTTATACAAGTCTCAAGAGATGAAATGCACATGCCATGCTATGCTCTTTTGAAAAAAAATCACATCTTCATCTTTAAAAACCCTAATGCTCAATGATGTCATGCAATTTCAATTCTTCAAAACTTAACAATTCATTTCAAGAGTGGTAAATACGACTCTGGTAATCCCTAGGTCGGTGTCTGCAAGTAGACTATATACAAGTACTACCAATTTGTCATTTTTACCGGTATTAACTGGAAGGCTCGACACCTATCCGCGCGGGTTTTCGGTCTTTCACCCCGGACTCTCAGGCCAACTTATTCAATATCATCTACACCACCTATCAAGACTTACCAACGTATTTACCCCAAAACCATTCCATGAAAACTTGTTTCTCAACATTATTTTCTCAATGCAAGTTTTCAAATCAACTTTCAAAGTTTAATGTAATCAAATGAATTGATATGCTAATAACACAAGATAAATATAAATATTTTTATCCCAATTCATCATCCAAGGAATAACACAATTCCCTCTTCTCAAGTATTCTCAACAATTAGTCATTTCATGACTATTTCAACGTTTTGAACAATAATTTCCAGAATGAACAATAATTCTCATATTCCCTGAAATTCATCATTTATATAAATATAAATAAGAAATTTTCCAAACATCCATTTATTTTGACACACAAAATAAATATAACAATATCATTCATGGATTTTCAGTCTATTAAAAAAAATCTCCAAATTCTAGGTTTTCTCAGCAAAACTATACAACTCAAATCTTTTGAAAGAAAACTTTCCAAAATCATCTTTTTTCAACCAACGAAGATCAAACCAACGAAGATCAAAACCCATAAGATCATTTTAAAAGAACAAGAGACAAACCCACTTTCAAAATCGCTCAACTTCTTGAATCAACAATCAATTTTCAAAGCTATCGAAAGATGATTTCGAAAATCGTATAGATCTTGCAAAAACAAATATATATAACTCTAAGAAAAGCCTTACCTCATGTTTTGAAGAAGAAATGAGATGATACCCCCAAAATCAATAGTGTCGAAACTCGATCTTCACCACACACAACGAAGCCCTCGAGAAGTTAACCAACTTTGATGAAAAAACTATGGTAGAACTCTAATGGATCTTGAGAAATCAAAATTTTGATCCAATTTGGCGTAGGGAAATGTAGAGAGAAGAGAGAGGAAAGGGTTTTTAGAGAGAGAGAGAGAGAGACCTAACAAGAGTGAGATACACTCAGCCTAAAGAGAATTTCAGACTCACCTACCACCGCACGTGCAGCGCTTCTCCCGCACTTGCACTCCCGCACCTGCATTTATTGTAGTAGCCAAACAAGTCCTCCCCTGTTTTCCACATGTGCAGCTTAAGCAACTTCGAATGCATTTTGTATTTTTGCTTCGAGGGCACTGCCCCTCGACCCCGCCAGGGCGTTGCCCATGGACTCGCCACAGGACGCCGCCCCCTGGACCCCGGCGAACTGACCGGTCAGCTCGATCCCTGAACTGCCCTGTCGAAGTGACAAAACATGAAAGAAGGATCGAAAACTGGGATCGCTACACATATATATAATGACATAAATCAGAGTGTAAATAGTCCTTTTAATACATGAAGTTAATAATACAAGAGAGTTTAACACAGTTAAATGCCCTTCGAGCTTACACCTTTCCAAATCTTAGCTTGGTTCCCACAAAAGGAGACTAGCTCATACAAATTTAGCCCTAGGCTATACAAAAATAAAACAAAACAAGAAGCTCTTGCTTCCCAAGGATCCCTCCAATTCTAATGCCTTGGTGGAGGCATGTCATCATAGCCTGAAAATGTTTTTCCCAAATACGGTGAGCCACAGCCCAGTAGGAATAATCTAACACAATATCTGAGATTTAACAAAGATATAAGTACATGTGCATATACAATGCCAAGGGATGAAACATTCATACTTTTATATTACCATAGAATGTCAATTCCATACTTCATTAGATTTTGTTCCAATTCATTCCAATATATAAATATAAGTCAATTTCATTACTTCTTTCATAACCCAAGTGAGACTACGACTCAATAGTTCTACAATCGCATCGTCAACATGTACACACTTCAAACTTTCCATTTTATGGATATTTCGTCCTCGGGATCGGCACTTATGTATGGATTTCAATTTGTCATTTTACGATTATTTTGTCCGCAGGATCGGCACCCATGTATAAATTTCGGGACTTTTACCCAGGACACTTCGGCCAACTTAATTATAATGAAGTCCATCCCCTTTCTCCTTCCACACAATTATACATATACAATGTATTTAAACACATAATCACACATATGGAGTACATCTCCTTTCTCCTCCCAAATAAACATACATATACAATGTATTTACGACTTGATCATATTCAATGATAATCAACCATGGGATAGTTTCAATTCACCTAATCCACATGCAATTTCTATAACAACCAAAACTATCCTCCACCGATTCCCCAATACAGATATTTCTACACAGATATAAAATCTCATGACAAATAATTTATTCAAAATTTCTAAAGATGAGACACATCATCTATTCAATTTAACCATCCATTTCAATACTTGCCCAATTCCAAGTTTACAACATCAATTTCAACTATTTATACAAAATAGATGTGATAGTCATTTTAAGGCACAAATCCCTCATTTTCAAAATATCGACCCAAGTACCAAAATCACTCATTTTGACACAACAAGACTCCATTTTCCAACCCCAAGTTCATTTGTTTTATTCCCACCAAAAACCTCTCTTTTATATCTCACCCAAACCCTATGTTTGCTCAAATAACTCCTAACTCCCACTATTGTTGCATGACCACAAATAATTAAGTTAAAATCATAACAAAGTATTGAAAATCCCTACCTTCAGAATAGAAGATGAGTCACGCAAGAGAAAAACCCCAAAGATGCCGAAATCCAACTTTATTCGGTTCAAAATATAGATCTTGAGATGCTCCAACTCTTTCTCAAAGGTACAAGGGTGAAAAGATCAACGGATCTAGATGAAATCGATGAGAGAAGGTGAGTTTTAGAGAGAGAAACTCAAGGTTTACCTTTTTGGAAAGTTTTAGAGAGAAAGAGAGAAGTGAAAAAGTGAACAAGAACATCACCTTCACAGACTGTTATACACGCAGTCCGCTCGAGCTTGGAAAGCTACGCTCGAGCGTCAGACACAAAGTTCCGCTCGAGCGTGAGATTGGACGCTCGAGCGCCCAATGCATTCTCCGAATATTTGCAGAACTCTAAAAATAATGAAAGGTGACAAATCCCGCTCGAGCGGAGAAGCAAAATTTGTGAAGCCCGTTCGAGCACAAGAATTCCCACTCGAGCGGAAGAGCCAAAATCTGGGCATCACAAGTTTGGAAAAACACGCAACCAACCTACTCCAAACACACAACCACGACCCGATAACCAAGAAAAGGGGAGACAAGGGAAATATGATATGAATCACTATTTAGAACTATACAACACGAGTTCGGAACACAACAAATGACAGGCCAAAATCAAAATCGCTATAATTAACATAATATTCCTGTTATGCGTGGATTAAAATAAATAATTAAAAATTATTTATAAAATTAAAGTATAACAAAAACTTGGTTTATAATATAAAATAATTTTTTTAACATTAATTAGTTCTCATATAATAATTATATTTACGATAAAATATAAATATATTTTATCTTGATGAATTTCATAATTTTAGTTTTTCAATTTACTAAATATCTCATATCTATTATGTAAAATCAAGTACCTTATTTATTTTGTAAAATTCAATCAATCAAAATTGAAGAATAAATAAAAAAATAGAAGGAAAAAAAATAGAGTATCAATGACCCCAACCTTCAACCCATTCCTCAAATAAGACTTTGGTGATTTCGATCATGTTAGACTGCTAGGTATAATCTCTAAAACAATCTCATTAAATATTAGTTAATTATATTTACTAATTTTTTAGAGGTTAGACCAATTGAACATTTTGCGAACCCTAAAGCCATTTTCTTAATTTGATCACCACTATAGATCATTTTTAATTTTTGATTTATATATTTTTTAATTGATTTATATTAAAAAAATTTAGAACTAATATACTAAACAAATAAATTAAATTGAATATGTATATGTATATGTATATGTATATGTATATAAAACCACTTAACTCTAGCACATATGCCAAAGTTTTTTATTCTGTATTTGATTGAAAATGTGTTAGACTATTTTAATGGCTAGTACCTAAACCTCGATATTTATACAGTGGGCAGCTTGAGCTAGAATGACTACTTGATCTATAGTATGGTTCAAATAAAAGGTAATGTATGTATTATATGTGAATTTATAAATTTTTTTCTCATTTGTTAATAAATTTATGCATAATCCGCATTTCAAATAAGAATTTTAAAAATTTTTATGAGTTAATCACAAACCTTAAAAAAAAAGATGGACATGATACATTATGAATATATATGAAATAACCTTATTAATAAACTATTTTTATTAAAAAATTCTATACTTAATCAAATAGTTCTTCTACATTTGAAATTTTAATATTTTCAAATACTCCTAGCATTTTTCACATTTAATATTTATGAATAAATCTATGTAATTTAAAATTTTTATACTTTATTAAAACTTTTAGCATTACAAAATCAATAATGAAGTTTTATCAAATACGATCTAAATCTAATCATCAACCTACTTTTTAAGCAAAATTTTTCTCATTCAAAATTTTCGCAAATATTTAGTTAAGAAAACTATCCACATGTTAATGCACCATGTTTACGGTCATTATTAAGGTTATGTAACTTAGGTCCTGACCTAAATGCACCTTGTATTTCTTAAACTTTGTTTAATATTTGGCATGACCCATATAATGGTTATAAATTGTAAGTAAAATTTTAAATTATTAACTTAAAATAAGTTGTAAATTTATTTGGTGTAGTAAATACTAACATTTTTATTGTGTAAATATTTATAATACCTCAAAATTTATTACCAAAATGAAAGATATGAGATTCTTCTGTTCATATATATTCAAGGGTTTCAAATAAGTTTTTTTTTTTATTTTTTTATTTTTTTTATTTTTAAGTTACCAATTGTAATTTAAAAAACCTCAATTTTTTTTAGCCAAACAAACTATAAAAATATCAAACAAATTATAATTTAAAATTACAACCAAATAAACTTAGTCACACAATATAATATAATATAAAAATATAATAAGTATAACATTATTCAAGAAAAAATGCACCAATTATAAAATCTGAAAATTGAAAGGAAACCTTATAGAAATTTTGAAATATGAAATCATATAAATTACAAAATATAAATGCATAACTAATATTGTAACCATATGTATCTTTCAAAAGAAGAATAAACTTATAATGAAAATTTGTTACTGGTTATATTGCAAATAAATGTGTATTTTCTCAATAGCCTCTGTTATACATATTTATGCACTTGATAAATATAGATTTTAAACCATTGAAACACAATCTGTAGCGATCTCGATTTGGATCCTTCTTTCATGATTTGCCACTTTGACTGGGCCAGTCGGGGGTCGAGCTGCCCGGTCAGCTCGTAGGGGTCCAAGGGGTAGGGCCCCTAGGCGGGTCCAAGGGCAGCGTCGTGGCAGGGGTCGAGCTGCTCGGTCAGCTGGCGAGGGTCTAGGGGGCAGCGTTCCTTGGTGGGTCCTAGGGCAGCGCCCTGGCGGGGTTCAGGGGCAGCGCCCCCAAAACAAAAATGCAAAATGCATTCGAAGTTACTTGTCCACTCGAGCGGCCGTTTATGCGCTCGAGCAGAGAATGTTTGGTTTCAGAAGTTTGACCCATCTGTAAAAGTACTGGGTTAGTGTATTTGACGCTCGAGCGGGGCAGTTCACGCTCGAGCGGACCATATTATATCAGTTCGTGAATCTGATATTTGATATCATTTTTTTTAGCCCTCTCTCTTTCTAAAACTCTCTAGAATTCCAGATCAGGAGCTCACTACAAGAAAAAACACTTTTGGCGACCACCTATTGTTTTTGGTCGTAAATAGTCCACTTTCTGCGACCAAAATTTAACTTTTGGCGATAAAAAAAAAAGTTGGTAGCAAAAAGTATACCTATTGGCGACCAAAGGCTTTTTTGGTCGCGGAAGATCACCTTTTGGCAACCAAAAAAAAAGTTGGTCACAGAAAGTATACCCTTTGGCGACCAAAACAGAAAGTTGGTCGCAGAAAGTATACTATTGGCGACCAAAGGCCTTTTTGGTCGCGGAAGATTACCCTTTGGCGACCAAAAAAAAAAAGTTGGTCGCGGAAAGTATACTATTGGTGACCAAAGGCTTTTTTGGTCGCAGAAGATCACCTTTTGGCGACGAAAAAAAAAAGTTGGTCGCGGAAAGTATACTATAGGCGACCAAAGGCTTTTTTGGTCGTGGAAGATTACCCTTTGGCGACCAAAAAAAAAAGTTGGTCGCAGAAAGTTATGGCGAGATAAATTTTTTAAAAAATGATACTACTATAATTATATGCTATTTTTCTGTTTAGGCATTAAAAGTTTTATAAAATAACATATAACCCAATTTTTATGGGTTATATATATTTTTTGCCAAATATGAACAAGAAGCATGTTATTGGCAGAGTGGATTGGGTGCATGGTGACTCCTTGGTCAGGAGTTCAAGTCCCAGGTAGCACAAAAGAATTATTTTTTTTGGGTCAAGGCGCTGACTTTTGGCGACCAACTTATCTTTGGTCGCTAAAAGTTTACTTTTGGCTAATATGAATTGGACTTTCCGCGACCAAAAAACTTGGTCGCGAATGGTCACTTTTAACGACCAAAGGCTTTTCTGGTCGCAGAAAACTATCTGTGACGAGGCTTTAGCGACCAACTCGCGACCAACATATTTTGGTCGCGAAAAGGTTTTAGCGACCAAATATGGTACTTTTCACGACCAAAATGTTGGTCACGGAAAGTGTTTTTTCTTGTAGTGGCTTCTCTCTCTAGAAGTCATCTTCTCTCTTTGATTTCTCCAAATCCATTGGGACTTAGACCTTAGTTCTTCACCAAGTTGGTTATCATCTCGAGGGCTTCGTTGTGTGGGGTGAAGATCGAGTTTCGACACCGTTGATTTTGGGGGTTTCATCTCATTTCTTCTTCAAAAATTAAGATAGGGATTTTCTTAGAGTTATATATATGTTTTTGCAAGATCTAGATGATTTTTGAAATCATCCTTTGATTAGCTTTGAGAAATTGATTGTTGATTTCAAGAAGATGAGTGATTTTGAAAGAGGGTTTAATTTCTTTTCCTTTTAAAATAGAAATTGAAGGTTTTGAACCATATTGATTGAAGAAAGATGATTTTGGGGAGATTCTTCTAAATATCTTGGAGATGAATGGTTTTGGTGAGAAAACCTAGAAATTGAGCCTTTTTTTTGAAAGATGTTGAAAATCCTTAGAAGATATTGTCATATTTATTTTGTGTGCCAAAATAAATGGATGTTTTGAAAATTGTTTATTTATATATAAATGACGAATTTTGAAAAAAATGAGAAATGTTGTTTATTTTGGAAATTGTTGTCAAAATGTTAGTCTTGAATTGACTAAATTGTTGATATTGCTCGAAATGTGGGAATTATGTTATTCTCTTGAATGAATTGGATATAAAAGTATATATATATATATATATATATATATATATATATATATATATATTCATCTTGTGGAATTGTGTTGAAAAGAGGATTGAGAATTTTGATCACAATGGTATATTGTGTGGAACAATTGAATATGGAAGTAATGTTGCATTGCATTATTAAGCATACATTGGAATTTCAATTCATTGGACTATGTTAAGATTTGGAAATTTGCATTGAGAAAATAATGTTGGGAAATGGGTTTTCATGAAATGGTTTTGGGGTAAATACGGTGGTAAGTCTTGATAGGCGGTGTAGATGAAATTGTTTAAGTTGGCCTGAGTGTCCTTGGTGAAAGACCAGAAAGTCACGCGAATAGGTGTCGAGCCTTCCGGTTAATACCGGTAAAAATGACAATTGGTAGTACTCGTATAGTCTACTTGCAGACACCGACTTTGGGATTACCAGAGTTGTATTTATCGCCCCCTTTAATTAAATTGATAAATTTTGAACAGTTGAAGTTGCATAACATCATTGAGCATGATGGTTTTCAAAAGATGAAGAAGTGTTTTATTTTCAAAAAGGCATGGCATGACATGTGCATTTATCTCTTGAGACTTGTATAAAATGTATATACTTTGTTAAGGATTTTTTACTGGGCTTTGTGTTCACCCTACTAGATTTTTGTGGAGGAAAACACGTGGTGAATCCGCCTAATTGAAGGCGTGGAAATGTGTGTGTTGAGAGCACTAAAGTTCTCATTTGCTGTGATCCTATTTGTAAGCCAAGGATTATGTATGTGTGGGTTTGAATAACCATTTTGTATACCGAGCTTAAGCCTTGGAAGATTGTAAACCCTTGGGGGTGCTTATTTGGTTATTTACTTGTTGTTGAATCAATGTAATATCGCATGAGGAACTATTATTATTATGTAATGCAAGTATGAGAAGTTATATTTGGTTTTCCTTTAAGAGAGCCATGTTTGTTGCATTATCATTTGAGTTAGAAATTTGGGGCATTACACGATCGAAGAGTTTGGAGATTTATTTTATACACTACGCCAAAATTGGGCTTTAGCGGCGGTTTTTTACCGCCGTTAAAGGCTGTAAAACCGCCGTTAAAGCCTTTAACGGCGGTATTAACGGCGGTTTTGTTACCGTCGGTTATGCGCGTGTTGGAAAAAGTACAACCGTCGTAAAAAGGTAAATTACCGTCGTTAAAAGTCGACCAAAAACGGCGGTAACATAGGACCAAAAACGGCGGTTTTTTACCGCCGTAAATAGGTTCAAATTTTTCAAAAAATAATTCTTTCTTCTTGCACTCCCCAAGTCTTGAACCCTCAACCTCTCATCCACCCACACTAACCACTCTACCATAGCCACTCTTCATGAAATATATTCCCTAACTAAATATTTAAACATTACTTTTACTTTATTGTATATGGTTTCGCCGGAGCTCGCCGGAGTTTCGCCGGCAAAGACCGCCGTCATTAACGGCGGTAATGATTGGGCATTAGCGGCGGTTTTGTTACCGCCGTTAAAAGTGGGCATTAACGGCGGCTTTTTAACGGCGGTAACAAAACCACCGTTAATGATACCTTTAACGACGGTTTTCGTTACCGCCGTTAATAGTACCTTTAACGACGGTTTTCGTTACCGCCGTTAAAAAAACCGCCGTTAATGCCCTGTTTTGGCGTAGTGATAAAAATGTACTTAGATTAAATAAACATGCAATTAATTTTTAGAAATTAACATAATTGTTAGATGCATAATAGACATAAGGTTGAGGAGACTAAAGATTAAAAATTGATCTTTATAAAAAAAAAGCATTAACCTACAGTGAAAAAAATTATCGTTTGAATTCTTCACAATTGCTCCCATCACCAACAGTTAACACTTGATGAATACCTATTCTAATTTGACTTGAATGCAATGAGTGCAAGAGAGAAGATTTCTGAGAGATGTGAATTGCTTCTCGTAATTTGTGATACACAATTTTAATTTTTTTAAATTGATTTAGTGTTCTTTCCTTTTAAAAGTCATAAATTATTAGAAAATTAGAATTTTTTTTTTTTTTTTAGATGGCACACTTTTGAATTTTGAAATTGGTTAGTATACTTTCCTTTTAAATTTCATAAATGATTAGATAGTTATATTTTTATTGTTGAAAAAGTGTTACCCAATATAATTTTTTTTTTAAATTTTTAATAATAAATAAAAAATAATCAAGAAATTTAGTATGTGGGTTTGGAAATAAATAAAAATAAAAATAATTTTGATTATTTTTAAATGTAATTTTGAAAGCTTACTATATTGAATTTTGAAAACAACATTATTATAAATTTTGAAAAAGATTTCTACCAAATCACTTACGTGCATAGGTAACAAGTGCGCAGACTTAGTTAACCGGTTGACTACCACCCAAGTGGCGTTACTACCCCGTTGAGTCCTCGGAAGGCCCACAACAAAATCCATCGTAATATGCTCCCACTTCCACTCGGCTATAAGCAAGGGTTGCAACAAACCCGCTGTCCTCTGATGCTCGACCTTCACTTGCTGACAAGTAAGGCATTTCGATACAAATACGGCTACATCCTTCTTCATTCCCTTCCACCAAAACTGGCGACTTAGATCATGATACATCTTTGTACCTCCCGGATGCACCGCAAGGCGTAAATGGTGAAACTCTCGAAGTACTTCCTCTCGGTAAGACTCCGGTACGAACAAGCGGTCACGGTATCTCACACTCTGGTCAGGATACACATTCAAACCCTTCTCTACTATAGCGATCCTGATTTTCCCTTCATTGTTTAATTGTATTCCGGACTCGGTTCCGTGGATGTTTGTTGTTATCTTATTCTCGTTTCCATCCTTTACTCTTTGTATTTGAGTTTTGGGTTGTGTTGTGTAAGTTTGAAATAGGTTGGTTGTGTTTAAACAATTGGTTTATGCCCAGATTTTGGCCTTCACGCTCGAGCGGGGCTTTTGACGCTCGAGTGGGCCCTTTTGTACTTGCTCCTACGCTCGAGCGGGCAGTTTGACGCTCGAGTGGGATTTTTCATCCTTCAGTACTTTTCCTGCAGGTCATCGGACGCTCGAGTGTCCAACTTCACGCTCGAGCGGGGACCTTCGTCTGCAGAACTTCTGGAAGTGTGCATTCGACGCTTGAGCAACACTTTTCATGCTCGAGCGGGAGTTTGTGTTTGACGCTCGAGCTGGGCATTCCACGCTCGAGCGGATTGTGATGTATATCAGTCCGAGAGAAGCCATTTTTGAATCACTTTTTGACCTTCTCTCTCTCTCTAGCTTTCCAAAACCCTAATTTGAGAGCTCCTCTCTCTAAAACTCTCTCTCTCTCTCTCTACATTTTGATCTTGGTTTAGTGAGACCTAACCCTTGTGCCTTCATTAAAGTGATAGAGCTTTGCAAGGCCTCCGTTTTGATCCGAAAATCATTGGGTTTGGAGCATCTTGAGTTTTCTTCTTCTTCTCCTTTGAGCTCTGAAATTTGAGGTAGGGATTACTACTCATATTTATGGTCTTTGACATAAACATATAGTCATTTTGAAGAAATGTCGAAGTTGGAAAATTTTGGGTGTTAGGGTTCCAAAACTTGAAATGTGTAAAGAGGGGTTTTTGTTCCTTTGGACCATACACATGTATTTGGGTCTTAAAATGAGGTTGTTGATGTTTGTTGATGGTATTTGGACCTTTGGGTCAATGTTGAGAAAAAGGGGAACATGCCCTAATTATATTGAATAATTAATTTGGGGAAGAGTGAAATTGAGTTGGAAATCATGAAATTGAGAATTTGTGAGATTGAATGGTGTGGTCGGATAAATAAATCACTTACCCACGAGAATGTTAATATTATATCTGTTTGATAAATTTATTATCTGTTTAGAGATAACTGCTTTGGGCTATCGGTGGAGGATAGTCTTGATTGTTGTAGACACTGTATGTTGATTAGGGAAAATTGAAACTAATCAATTGAGTATGTCATTAAATATGACGGATGAAGTAATACATTGAATATGTGCTTTGCTTGATCATTATATATGATAAGTGTTTAAATACATTGTATATGTATATTGTTTGGGAGGAGATAGGGGATGTACTCCTAAACCGGTTTGGGAGGAGATAGGGGATGGACTCCAGTGTTAACTAAGTTGGCCGGAGTGTCCAGGATGAAAGTCCCGAAATCTTAATTACGTTTGTATAACGTAGATGATTAAAGTGTTGAAGTGTTAACTATATGAGTTGTAGTCTCATTTGAAATGGAAGTGTTGAAGTGTTAATTATGTGAGTTGTAGTCTCATATTAATTGATCATAATCAAAGTATTGTTGATATGAGTTGTAGTCTCATTATGAACTATCTTGATGAATAGAGAACCATATCTATGATTTGGTTTGGATAATGAAATGGAAAGAGATGTATGTTTGTTTATATAAGTTAAACATTTGTCGAATGCTAATGTTTTAGTTATTGCTCATATTATGTTTAGCATATCTTTACCGGGCGTTGGCTCACCCTATATGGGACATCATTTTCAGGTTCAGGTGATATGCCACCTCCAAGGACGTAGCTTAGGAGGCTTAGAGGCTGAAAGACTTTTTTGTTGTTATCTTTTGGTATTACATGTAAATTCAAGCCAAGGGCTTAATGTGTATTGAGTTAGAACTCTTCTTTTGTAACCAAGTGTTGGCTTGGAAAGTTGTAAGCCTGTAGGGCATTTACTTTTGTTGTCAACATGTAATATTTTGTATTAAGTACTCTGATAAATGAAAATATGATTTATTCTCTTATGTCTGGATGTTATAATTGTTGGGTCTATATGTATTTTATGAGGGCGTTACATCTACCTTCCCATTGGAGATCTTCTCCCTGATGGTTTCTACCTCAAGATCACCCCTTTATGCTTCTAAGACTAGGTTCACAAGTGTAGGTTGTGCAACTACAGAAAACAAGGTCGCAGATTCAACGGACTCACCAAGATGCAAGTCAAACTCTCCAAGAGTACCCAACATATCCCATTCCCGGATGACAATACAAGCTATGTTGCTAATTGACTTCTTACTCAAGGCGTCGGCCGCAACATTGGCCTTCCCCGGATGATAATACAGCTCAAAATCATAATCCTCTATGAATTCTATCCACTTCTTCTGCCTCAAATTTAAGTCTTTCTGTGTAAACAGATACTTCAGACTATTGTGATTAGAGAACACTTCAAACCACTCACCATACAAATAATGCCTCCAAATCTTCAAGGCAAAAATCCCCGCTGCCAACTCTAAGTCATGAGTAGGACAGTTCCTCTCGTGTGTTTTCAACTGACGTGAGCCATAGGCTATTGCCTTCCTCTCTTGCATCAAAACACAACCTAAACCTTCCCGTGAAGTAGCGCAATATACTGAATAACCCAAACCCCCTTTCCGGAATAATCAAAACTGGGGCAGTGGTGAGTTTAATCTTAAGTTCCTGGAATGACTTCTCACAAGTCTCATCCCTCAAAAATTTGACTCCCTTCCTTGTAAATCTAGTTAAAGGTGAAGCTAGTTTGGAGAAATCCTTCACGAATCTCCGATAATACCTGGCCAACCCTAGAAAACTACAGATCTCAAAGGCATTCTTAGGCTGTGCCCAATCTTGCACCGTCTCTATCTTGGATGAATCGATAGTCACCCTTTCCCCAAATACCACATGACCAAAGAACTTAACTTCTCTTAGCTAGAACTCACACTTCCCGAACTTAGCATACATCTTATGGGCCCTAAGCAATTCGAGCACAACTCGTAGGTGTTCCTCGTGTTCCTCCTCAGAGGGTGAATAAATCAAAATATCATCTATAAAGATGACCACAAAGTGATCTAGGAACTCACGGAAGATCCGGTTCATCAAATCTATAAATACAGCTGGAGCATTGGTTAGCCCAAAAGGCATCACTAGGAACTCGTAGTGGCCATACCGCGTATGAAACACCGTCTTCGGGATATCCTCCTCCCTTACCCTCAACTGATGGTCACTTGATCTCACATCTATCTTAGAAAAGCAGCAAGACCCCTTCAACTGATCAAACAGATCATCCATATGAGGCATTGGGTACTTGTTCTTAACAGTTACCCAGTGCAACTTTCGGTAATCTATACAAAGGCGCAACACTCAATCTTTCTTTTTAGGAAAGAGATCCTGTGCTCCCCAAGATGAAGTACTAGGGCGGATAAAACCCTTATTTAACAACTCCTGGAGTTGAATCTTCAACTCACTCAACTCAGCGGGTGCAAATCGATAAGATGCCACAGAGATCAATGTCGTGCCAGGCACTAAATCAATAGAGAACTCTATTTCTCGATGAGGTGGCAAACTAGTAAGATCCTTGGGAAAAACATCAGGGAATTCACAAACCACCCTTGGTAACTCAACCTGGACTTCATCACACTCACTACTCTGAAAGCTAGCAAGAAGACGACTAAGATCATTCCGTCCATGTCGGTCATATACCGGTGATAAGACTCTATCCACCCGGTCCCCCAAGAAATAAAAGCAATCACCGCTCAAGGTATATACAGTAACCCTTTGACGATAGCAATCTATAACAACCCAGTATGACGATAACCAGTTCATACCTAAAATAACATCAAAACTAGTCATATCAATTAACACAAATGCAAATGGAAGTCAACGGCTGGAAACCTCGATGTCACAACCCCGACACCCCTGTTTCAGAATAACCTCACCACCAATAGGTGACTCTACACAAATGAGAGATGCTAACTGTGCCAACTTCAACCCCAAAACCGATGCAAATGCAGACGAGAAAAAAGAACGGGATGCATCCATATCAATCAACACAATAGCAACTGAATTGCAAAACAAGAAGGTACCTTTCACTACAGAAGGGGCAGGTATAAGATATAATGCTGCAACTGCGTACACACGCCCAGTAGGCCTCTACTTAACCTATTCACCCCTCGGAGCATACGCCTGATGCACTAACTGAGCTGAAGAGGCTCCTTGGTTGGCCCTCGAGGCCTATGCTGACTGGTGGCTCTAAGTCTGCCTCGAACTAGACGCACCAGGTGTGCCACCCAACTGTGGACAAAACCTCTTCAAGTGCCCTGGTTGACCACACTGACAACAAGTGGGCGGCTGCCCTATACCTTGA
The DNA here is from genome assembly GCF_055761805.1 of Camellia sinensis. NCBI lineage: Eukaryota > Viridiplantae > Streptophyta > Magnoliopsida > Ericales > Theaceae > Camellia > Camellia sinensis. The sequence continues at coordinate 22,860,245 of NC_138964.1, read as the reverse complement.
CTCTGGTCCAGAGAACGAGCCGAAGATGAAGTTTCTCGCTGCCCTCCTCCTCTCTGCGGGCAAGCTGGAGACTTGTGGCCCAACTGACCACACTTACAACAAGTTACATCCCCCTAGCCACCTCTTCTTGAACCCATACTCAACACTAGAAAGGTAGACCTCGATTGTACTTCCTAGGACTGCTAAGGGTTAGAACCCTTCTACCTTTTACCATCCCTCTGATTATCTTGACTCCTCCTAGAGCCCCTTATTCTTTTCTCCTCAGCCTGCATAATGGTCTCGAGATGGGCCGCCGCCTCCACGAGGCAGCCATAGTCTCTAATCATGGATATAGCCACTCTAAACATGAGCCCAGTCCCCAATCGTTTCTCAAACTCCAAGCAACGGCGCTCCTCAATCGCCACTAACTCTGGTGCAAACCTAGACAAACTAGTAAAGGTGGCTTCGAACTCTGCCACAGGTGTATTCAACTGCACCAGCTTAGAAAACTGGTCTCTCAACTTCTGCCTCACTGTGGGAGGTAGAAACTTGTCCTGGAAGGCACTGACAAAGGCCTCCCAAGTCCCTTCAATGCGCCCATGCACATATTTCCACCACTGACCCGCATCCCCCTTCAGTTGGAAAGACGTCAAGGTCACCCTCAACGGTTGTCCTCGATGCCAATCATCTCAAACGTCCTCACTATCTGCTCAAGCCACTCATCTGCTTTCAGTGGCTCCTTAAGATCGCCTAAAAACTCATCTAGATTCGACTAGATGAACTTCCTTTTCAGAAAAGAAGGCCCTGCCTCAGCTACTTGGGCCTGGACTTGATTCTCAACCCTGAGAATGTCTATGGATTCTCACAACACTCCAGCCATTTCGTTGGCCAAGGCACCCATGGCCTGCTGTCCAACCGGTTCGGCCACATTGGCCTGACCAACTCCCTCCTCCTGTGTTGGAATTTCATCCGGTGTAGGCATCACGTGCCTCCTAGGCCTACCACGTCTACCACACCTACCACCACCACGTTTACGTCCTGACATCCTAACAAAGGTAACGAAAGAGATTAGCACATTTACAAATGTACCGAAGCTAATTCACTCTCGTCCTAATAGAATGGACAACAATAATTCACTCCACATAAGTACGTAATCACGTATACACATACAAATTTCTTTACTAGATAGTGACTGTCCCGTGGCATTGCTAGAGTACCAATTAGAAATAACAGTGATCAAGTGCTCTTATAATAAGACTTCCAGTAACCCATAGACCCAATCAACATCTTAGGAACTAAATCCCATACCCACATAATCACATAAGCATGTTATCATATAAGCACATATCGTCCATACTTAAGTCTCTAATAAGCAAGACAAACCCTTTGTAGTACTAACCACTTCCCACGTACCCAAAGTATTCAAACCCAGTACGCTCTAATACCAAGTCATAAAGCCCTAAAAAAAATACAACGAATACATCCCAGAAGCATATATATAACGACATAAATCAGAGTGTAAATAGTACTTTCATTACATGAAGTTAATAATACAAGAGAGTTTAACACAGTTAAACGCCTTTCGAACTTGCACCTTTCCAAGTCTTGGTTTGGTTCCCACAAAAGGAGACTAGCTCAAACAAATTTAGCCCTAGTCTGTACAAAAATAAAATAAAACAAAACAAGAAGCTCTTGCTTCCCAAGAATCTCTCCAATGCTAATGCCTTGGTAAAGGCATGCCACCATTACCTGAAAATGTTTTTCCCAAATAGGATGAGCCACAGCCCAGTAGGAATAATCTAACACAATATATGAGATTGAACAAAGATATAAGTACATGTGCATATACAATGCCAAGGGATGAAACATTCATAGTTTTATATTACCATGGAATGCCAATTCCATACTTCATTAGATTTTCTTCCAATTCATTCCAATATATAAATATAAGTCAATTTCATTACTTCTTTCATAACCCAAGTGAGACTACAACTCAATGGTTCTACAAACGCATCATCAACATGTAAACACTTCAAACTTGCTATTTTACCGATATTTCATCCACGAGATCGGCACCCATGTATGGATTTCAATTTTCCATTTTACAGATATTTCATTCGCGGGATTGGCACCCATGTATAAATTTCGAGACTTTCACCCAAGACACTCCGGCCAACTTAATTATAATGGAGTCCATCCCCTTTCTCCTCCCACACAATCATACATATACAGTGCATTTAAATACATAATCGCGCATATGGAGTATATCCTCTTTCTCCTCCCAAATAAACATACATATACAATGTATTTACGACTTAATCATATTCAATGATAATCAACCATGGGATAGTTTCAATTTACCTAATCCACATGCAATTTCTACAACAATCAAAGCTATCCTCCACCGATAGCCCAATACAAATATTTCTAAACATATATACAATCTCATGACAGATAATTTATTCAAAATTTCCAAAGATGAGACACATCTTCTATTCAATTTCACCATCCATTTCAATACTTGCCCAATTCCAAGTTTACAACATCAATTTCAACTATTTATACAAAATAGATGTGATGGTCATTTCAAGGCACAAAACCCCCATTTTCAAAATATCGACCCAAGTACCAAAATCACTCATTTTAACACAACAAGACTCCATTTTCTAACCCCAAGTTCATTTGTTTCATTCCAGCCAAAAATCCCTCTTTTATATCTCACCCAAACCCTAGGTTTGCTCAAATAACTCCTAACTCTCACCATTGTTGCACAACCACAAATAACTAAGTTAAAAATCATAACAAAGTGTAAAAAATACCTACCTTAAGAATAGAAGATGAGTCACGGAAGAGAAAAACCCCAAAGATGCCGAAACTGAACTTAATTCGGTTCAAAATATAGATCTTGAGATGCTCCAACTCTTTCTCAAAGGTACAAGGGTAAAAAGATCCACGGATCTAGATGAAATTGAGGAGAGAAGGTGAGTTTTAGAGAGAGAAACTCAAGTTTTAGCTTTTTGGAAAGTTTTACAGAGAGAGAGAGAGAAGTGAAAAAGTGAACAAGAACATCATCTTCAGAGACTATTATGCACGCAGTCCACTCAAGCTTGGAAAGCTACGCTCGAGCATCAGACACAAAGTTCCGCTCGAGTGTGAGACTGGACGTTCGAGCGCCTAATGCATTCTCCCAATATTTGCAGAACTGTAAAAATACTAAAAGGTGACAAGTCCTGCTTGAGCGCAAGAATGCCCGCTCGAGCAGAGAAGCAAAATTTGTGAAGCCCGCTCGAGTGGAAGAATTCACGCTCGAGTGGAAAAGCCAAAATATGGGCATCACAAGTTTTGGAAAAATACGCAACCAACCTGTTCCAAACACACAATCACGACCTGATAACCAAGAAAAAGGGAGACAAGGGAAACAAGATATGAATCACTATTAAGAACTATACAACCTGAGTCCGGAACACAACAAATGATAGGCCAAAACTGAAATCGCTATAATTAACATAATATTTGTGTTATGCGTGGATTAAAATAAATAATTAAAAATTATTTATAAAATGAAATTATAACAAAAACTTGGTTTATAATATAAAATAAAATTTATTTAAAATTAATTAGTTCTCATATAATAATTATATTTACGATAAAATATAAATATATTTTATCTTGATGAATTTCATAATTTTAGTTTTTCAATTTACTAATTATCTCATATCTATTATGTAAAATCAATTACCTTATTTATTTTGTAAAATTCAATCAATCAAAATTGAAGAATAAATAAAAAATGGAAGGAAAAAAAATAATGTATCAATGACCCCAATCTTCAACCCATTCCTCAAATAAGACTTCAGTGATTTCGTTCCTGTTAGACTGCTAGATATAATCTCTAAAACAGTCTCATTAAATATTAGTTAATTATATTTACTAATTTTTTAGAGGTTAGACCAATTTAACATTTTACGAACCCCAAAGCCATTTTCTTAATTTGATCACCACTATAGATCATTTTTAATTTTTAATTTTTATATTTTTTAATTGATTTATATTAAAAAAATTTAGAACTAATATACTAAACAAATAAATTAAATTGAATATGTATATGTCTATAAAACCACTTAACTCTAGCACATATGCCTAAGTTTTTTATTGTGTATTTGATTGAAAATGTGTTAGACTATTTTAATGGCTAGTACCTAAACCTCGATATTTATACAGTGGGTAGCTTGAGCTAGAATGACTACTTGGTCTATAATATGGTTCAAATAAAAAGTAATGTATGTACTATATGTGAATATATAAAAAAATTTCTCATTTGTTAATAAATTTATGCATAATCCGCTTTTCAAATAAGAATTTTATAAATTTTTAAGAGTTAATCACATGCTTTAAAAAAAAAAAAGATGGACATGATACATTGTAAATATATATGAAATAACCTTACTAATAAACTATTTTTATTAAAAAAATTCTATACTTAATCAAATAGGTCTTCTAGCATTTGAAATTTTAATATTTTCAAATGCTCCCAACATTTTTCACATTTAATATTTACGAACAAATCTATGTAATTTAAAAATTTTATACTTTATTAAAACTTTTAGCATTACAAAATCAATAATTAAGTTTTGTCAAATATGCTCTAAATCTAATCATCAACCTATTTTTTAAGCAAAATTTTCTCATTCAAAATTTGGGAAATATTTATTTAAGAAAACTATCCACATGTTAATGCACCATGTTCACGGTCATTATTAAACTTATGTAACTTAGGTCGTAACCTAAATGCACCTTGTATTTCTTAAACTTTGTTTAATATTTGGCATGACCCATATAATAGTTATAAATTGTAAGTAAGATTTTAAATTATTAACTTAAAATAAGTTGTAAATTTATTTGGTGCAGTATATACTAACATTTTTATTGTGTAAATATTCATAATACCTCAAAAGTTATTACTCAAATGCAAGATATGAGATTCTTTTGTTCATATGTTTTCAAGGGTTTCCAATATTTTTTTTTTCAAGTTAGCATTTGTAATTTAAATAACCTCTATTTTTTAGCCAAATAAACTATAAAAATATCAAACAAATTATAATTTAAAATTACAACCAAATAAACTTAGTCACACAATATAATAAAATATAATATAATATAAAAATATAATAAGTATAACATTATTCAAGAAAAAATGCACCAGTTATAAAATCTGAAATTTAAAAGCAAACCTTATGGAAATTTTGAAAAATGAAATCATATAAATTACAAAATATAATTGCATAAGTAATATTATAACCATGTGTATCTTCCAAAAGAATAATAAACTTACAATGAAAAATTGTTACTGGTTATATTGCATATAAATATGTGCATTTTCTCAATAGCTTCTGTTATCCATATATATGCACTTGACAAATATAGATTTTAAACCATTGAAATACGATCGAAGAGTTTGGAGATTTATTTTATAAAAACATACTTAGATTAAATAAGCATGCAATAAATTTTTATAAATTAACATAATTGTTAGATGCATAATAGAAATAAGGATGCGGGAGACTAAAGATTAAAAATTGATCTTCATAAAAAAACATAAACTTACAGTGAAAAAATTTATCAATTGAATTCTTCACAATTGCTTCCATCACCAACAGTTAACCCTTAATGAATACCTACTCCACTTTGACTTGAATCCAATGAGTGCAAGAGAGAAAATTTCTGAGAGATGTGAATTGCTTCTCGTAATTTGTGATACATAATTTAAAATTTTTAAAATTGATTCAGTGTTCTTTTCTTTTAAAAGTCATAAATTATGAGAAAATTAGAATTTTTTTTTTAATGGTTAGATGCCACACTTTTGAATTTTGAAATTGGTTAGTATACTTTCCTTTTAAATTTCATAAATCATTAGATAGTTATGTTTTTATTGTTGAAAAAGTGTTACCCAATATAATATTTTTTTTAAAATTTTTAATAATAAGTAAAAATTAATCAAGAAATTTAGTATGTGGGTTTGGAAATAAATAAAAATAAAAATAATTTTGACTATTTTTAAATGTAATTTTGAAAGTTTACTATATTGAATTTTGAAAACAACATTATTATAAATTTTGGAAAAAATTCTATATTAGTTGTAGCATAGATAACATGGCCATTTTTAGATTCTATTAAATTGTTTATCATATTTAATAATACATAATTTTAAATCTCGAAATGGAAGAATATATATATATAGATATTTAAAAATCATAAATTATGCAATAATTAGAGTTTTTTTTTTTTTTTTTATATATACAGTGGTGCTCCATGCCCCAATTAGTATACCAATTAGTGTACCAACATATGTTATGACATTACGGTAGTGATACACAGAGTACACAGCTGGCAGTGAAAAAAAAAAAAAAAGAAAGACAAATCAGAGTGGCACACAAATTTAAATTTTGAAATAACTATACATACTTTCCTTTTAGAAGTCTTATTTTATAGAATAATTAGAGTTTAATTGTTATGGTTAAGTTAGAGTTAACCAATAGACTTTTTTAAAAAATAAAAAAATAATTTGATTTTAGTGAATTACTCCATATTAGTGGCACACAAATTTAAATTTGGAAATAATTGAACATACTTTTCTTTTAGAAGTTGTAATTTGTGGAATAATTAGAGTTTAATTGTTGTGGTTAAATTAGAGTTAACCAATAGACTTTTTTTAAAATAAAAAATAATTAGATTTTAGTTAATTGCTTCCATATATATAGTGACACACAAATTTAAATTTTGAAATAGTTTAGCATACTTTCCTTTTAAAAATCATAATTTATGAAATAATTAGAGTTTTATTGTTATAATTAAAATGAGAATTTAAACAATAGAATGATTTTTATTATTTAAAAATCATAAAATTTAGTTTGAGGGTTTAAAACTCCCTTGTCATTAGAAATCCCCTTTTGACAAGTTGGGTTTGGGCTTTTTTTTTTTTAGCTAAAATTTATAAAAAGACAATAAATTAAAATTATCAACAAGATAAAATGTTACATCAAATTCAAATCATTTAACTTTTTTTCTCACAAACATTATATCCAATTACAGAAAAAATCCAACCCTCTTCTTAAACATAAGTATTTTAACTTATTAAAATAGTCTATTAAAATAACTAACTTCTCAAACGAAGCCATTGTATGGTGTGTTGTGTTAGATTAAAAAAGGATAAATTACAAATACACCACTTGAGATTTGTTTAAAATACGAATTGCTCCCTGTAATTTGGAAAATTACAAATACCTCCCTGTCAGAATTTTTTATTTAATAGAATTAATTAAAAAAGTGAAATTTCTAACCGTTCACCTATACAATAATAAAATTATCTGAATTATTAATTGAAATAAAATTTTAACATTATTCAAAAATTTTAATTAACTTAATGATTTATTAATAAAAAAAGGACTTATTTGTTATGAAATTAGAAACCTTAGGGGGCATAATGTAATTTCTAGAACCACAAGGGGTAATTTGTAATTTAAGTAAATCTCAGGAGGTGTGCTTGTAATTTACCCATTAAAAAATAAAAGATAAAAATTCATTTTCTATACACTTTGGGTGTGTTTGGTAACGTTTACGTTTTCAGTTTATATTTACAAAAAAATTATAAATTGATTTTTGTTTATTTTTTGTTTATTTTTAGAAAAACATAAACTACAAACGCATTTGGTAATTGACAAAATATTTAAAAATTTTTAAAAATATAAAAAAGAGTGAAAAATGGTAAGCGGTGGCAAGTGGCGGCGAAAGACAGTGGTGGAAAGTGATGACGGTGGGTGGTGGGTAGCTGGTGGTGGTGGGTGGATGGGTGACGGTGGCGGGTGGTGGGTGGTAGCGACTGGGTGGTGGTGGCAGGTGGTGGCAGGTGGGTGGCGGATGGCGGGTGGTGGTGGGTGGTGGTGGCAGATGGCGGGTGATGGTGGGTGGGTGGGTGACGGTGGCGGATCGTAGGTGGTAACGAGTGGGTGATGGTGGTGGTGGTAGTGGTGGTGGTGGGTGGCGGTGGCAGGTGGGTGGCGGGTGGGTGGTGGGTGATGGTGGTGGTGGTGGGTGGTGGCGGCGGGTGGGTGGCAGGTGGCTGGTGGTGGTGGGTGGCTGGTGGTGGCAGGTGGTGGATGGTGGTGGCAGGTGGGTGGTGAGTGGTGGTGGCAAGTGGGTGGCGGGTGATGGTGGCGGGCGGTGGATGACAGTGGTGGGTGGTGGTGGTGGCGGCGAGGGGTGGTGAGTGGGTGGTGGTGGTGAGTGGGTGGCAGGTGGGTGGTGGCTGGTGGTGGCGGGTGGTAGTGGTAGGTGGGTGGTGAGTGGTGGTGGTAGGTGGTGGTGGGGGGTGGGTGGTGGAAAATGGTGGCGGATGGTGGTTAGTGTTGGGTGGTAAAAAAAAAAAACTCATAACTCAAAAGGGAAACACATTTTTTGTGTTTTCATTTTTTGGCCAAATTTATAAACTAAGACCACTGATTTATAAATCAAAAATTTTAGCAAACAAGTTTTTATTTGAGTTTTTAAAATTTTTGTAAATATAAACAAAAAATTAAAAACATAAGTGTTACCAAACGACACCTTTATTTATTTGTTTATTTATTTTTTAATTTATTACAGTACTAACTATAGGGTGCGACCCACCTTTATGCTATTAGTACTGAAAATATTTGTTCTGGTGTTTATCTTTATTTTATTTTGGTTTTTGTTGTATGTATAATATCTCTCTCACTATTTTTACAACATTAAAGATAAACCCAATTTGGTAGAACTCTAGTTGCTAAATATTTTTGTATGGTTGAATTTTTAAAATATATTTTAAAAATTATAAACTAGCTTGACAAAAAAAAAAAAAAAAACCAAAAAAAAAAAAAAAAACAAACACAAACACAAACAAATATTTTAAAATCTCAAAAATTATTTGTTCTGAAAAAGAAAAAATTATATAAAAATTATAAATGCTTATATTCTTTTACCAAACTAATATTTCATTTTTGTTTTTTAAATATAAGCCGGACACTTGATTGAGAGTTGAAGAATTCAATAGACCGTTTTTATTTTTTATTTTTTTATAGTTATGTTCTTATTATAAAAAAATAAAAGTAAAAAATAAAAGGGAGGAAAAATAAAAGGGCATTTCGGTCTCACTATAAAAAAAATTATTTAGTTAAGATAGCTTTTAAACTTAAACTATTTTCTATAGTTGAAGTAATTGGTGTACTAATTGGTGCGTATAGTTTTATTCGTTAAGAAAACCTTCTTGTATTAGTGAAACTCTCACTGGTGGTGCTACATGCACCAATTGGTATACTAATTGGTGTACCAAGATATGTTATGATATTATTACTTCAAAATTATGATCTTATCCATTATACAAATTACAAATACCCAATGTGATGATCGATACGTAATTCGCCTTGTTCTCCTGAGTTATGCTGGATTTGCTTTCGCTATAATGTCGGGTTTTTAAGTGTGGTTCTATCAACGGTTGGGTTCGTTGCTTTTGAAAACTGCTCCTCAAACTTTTCGTTCTTATATGTTTCAATTCTGAGTTTCGGCTTGTTTCGGAAGGTGCGAGGCTGGGTTCGGAGTGTCTTGAGATAAACTGCAAAAAAAAAAAATTCGGGCTAGAGGGCAGAGGTGCACGTGTGGGGGCTTGAGCTGCATGTGTGGGGGCTTGAGCTACACGTGTGGAAGAGGGGCCGCATGTGCAAAAAACTGGGAAAAAGCTGTGTGAAAGACTGCATTTTATGTAGGTGCGGGAGTGGAGGTGCGGGAGAGGACTGCACATGCAGGGGTAAGAGCTGCACGTGCGGGAGGCACGCTCCGCACGTGTGGGAGTGGGTGTCGCACGTGCGGGAAATGTCAGATCCGAAAATTCTGCCTTTTTTCTCTCTTTGGGGCAGAGTGTATCTCACTTTTGACATCCCTCTCTCTCTTTAAAAATATCATTTCCTCTCCTTTCTCTCTAAAAACCTCCACCAAACATCATAAACTCTTGATCTTTTCCAATCCATTGGGATTTTGATGCTACATCCTCTGCGAATCTTGGAGAGCTAAGCGAGGGCTTCGTTTTGACCCGTGAGGATCGAATTCTGGCAAAGTTGATTTCTGGGCTTTTCTCATCTTCTCTCTTTGAGGTAGGGATTTCTTTGATCTTTTTCAATACCTCTTCTATAGACAGATATGTGGTAAGTTTTATTGCATAAAAACCATGATGTTATGGATTTTTTTGAAATTCATGATAGAAGATCTAAGACTTGATTTTGTGTTTGAGATTTTTGTGAAATTAAATTGTTATTTGGGTTAATTAGGAAGTGGTTTAACATGTTGGTGTTGAGAAAGAGGTAAAGCCCTAATTTTTGTAATAATGCTTAATGAGTAAAAAGGGTTGAAATTGTGAAATAATCATGTTATAAACTTGGGATTTGAATAATGAATTGTTGATTAATTTGGGATTAATCGGGTCTCAGGAATTTTAGTATGAACTTTATGTTAGGCTGTTCATAGTTATGTATAACAAATTGGTAGCTTGTCAATTGCTAAAAAGGGGTTTGACCATGAGATTAAAATCATTGGGTTACACTTTTAATGGGTTGAAAAGAATGGATTGGGATAAGGGGTGGGGTATGTCAACTTGGAGAATAAGAGAATTGATTTTTGAAATGGAAAGATGAAATGATATCACAATATGAATTTCAGAAATCAACTTGAGGTTGAACCATGAATATTTTATTTTACTATTGTTGTTGTTGGACCTAAAATCTCATGAGAGTTGGATTATTGTAATGCATGTGTTGAATACATACCTTTAGAGGTTTTGTCCTTGGTCATCGGTGGAGGATAACAATGATGTGTTGAATAATTTATGTGTATGCATTACACTTGTTGGTTGTCTTTTGTCATATTATGATGATTGATTATGTATACTGCGCTGAGAATGAGAGGTACCATTACCTTCTAACTATCGCCTGGAGAATTGGCTGCGCTTAGAATGAAGGGTACCAGTACCTTCCAACTAGTGCCTGGAGAACTTGGCATAGGTACCATTTCCTTCCAGCCGGTGTCTGGAAAATTGGCATTTTGTTGTGAAAAGATGGATCATTGGCTTACCGTGCTTAAGACAGGTAAAGTAGAGTGTTATTATAATTGTTTCAGTGTGACTGTGATATGTCTTGTATGTAATAATTGTGGTTCGGGGAGATCAAGTTGTCGTACAAATGGAGGAAATAGTAGTTGGGTGTGTGTTGTTCTCATCTCTTGCACTAAATGGCTATGTGTACATGTGGGTGTATTAAATAGATTGTTGATAGTATTTTCCCTAACCTCGGGTTTTAAGGCATGGAAATGTAAATGAAGATATTTATGCGTTAAGGTTGTAAGAAATAAGGAAAAGAAAATCGGACCTTGTGAGTTGTTTCAAGGGATAGATAATTATTAGGTAATATATTGTTAAAGATGGGAAAATGAGATGTAAATGTGAATTGATGTATCGTTGAACTAATTTGAAGATCGTGACATCAAATGTATCTATGCATGTATACTTTAGTTAAAAACTGTCACAATACGCATATGATATAGTGTGAAACACTCATGATCATAGCTATCTGTACGTTGTTATTGTTTAAGGTCATGTTGAGATCCCTACTGGACTTTATGTGCATCCCATGTTGCTAATTCCTTTTCAGGTGAACATCGAGAAGTGTTTCAAGGCAATGGATCTTCTTTATTTGTTAGCCACGAGGCCTTTTTATTTGTGGGCGGAATGCCATTGATGTAAGAGGGTTGAACCCTTTCTCCTAATTTAAAAGATGTAAGCCTGTGGGAAAATTATTAATTTTAACTCCTGTTGCATTCATATTGTATTCGGATGAGAGAATCTTTATTCATATATTCTTTGTAAATACATAAAGAGTTTCCGTATGCTATCTCTGAAATTGATCTGATTTAAATAAATTTGGTAATGGATTTCTAGTAATAAAAGGGTGGAGCGTGACAACTTGGTATCAGAGCGAGCCAGGTTTGAATACTTTGGGTTCGTAGGAAGTGGTTCTTACCACAAAGGGGTTTACTATGCCTGGTGAGGACGTTGCATATAGTTAGGATAAGTGTTCGGACTTATATGTTGCATTTATGTGAGCATGGGATTAAGTTTCCTGGATAGTACTTTTAGCCAGTGAACTTGCTTTGAGGTCCTATTGGAAACACGCCTGATCAATGTGCTTTCTAATAGGAATTCTTTGAGAGTTTCAAGACGAGTGTTTATCTTTGTGGACTTGATTCGATTATGTGTTTAGATGTTTAATTGTTCACATGCATTGGGAATTGTATGTTTTGGGGTTAGGTATGTCTTGTTGCTTAGTGGTGGTGAGTGTGTGCCTTAGGGAGGCTGTTGCGATGTGCACTAAGTTTGATTTTGTTTTGGGGTCTTATAGGATGTCTACACGAGGGAATAAAGGACGGATGGGTAGTAGGAATGTCGGTAGGGACACGACAGTTCCCTTAGCACCTGTCATTGCAGTATCGGCTGTCGGCGAGGAAGTTGCACGCGAGATTGTGAGAGCGGTGCAAGATGCTCTAGCTCGCAATGAAGGGGACAATGGGCATACCCTCAAGCTTACTAAGGAGTTTCTTCGCTCCAATCCATCGGAGTTTTTGGGCGAGGCAAAACCGCTGGAAGCGAAGAGTTAGTTGGAACAGATTATGAAGACTCTTGATATGCTCAGAGTTGAGGACGAGGGGTTGAGGATTTGTTTGGCGGGTTTCCAATTGAAAGGAGATACGAATTATTGGTGGAAGTATGCTAAGAACACTGTAGATACCACGTGGGTTGCTTTTACCGAGGCCTTTTTGGCCAAGTATTTCCCTCCTTTTGCTCGAGAAAGGTTGAGGGAACAGTTTGTTGAGTTGCGCCAGGATGCTACTCCTTTGGCTCAGTTTGAGATGATGTTCACTAGTTTGTCGAGGTTTGCTCCAAGGTTGGTGGCAACAGAGGAGCGCAGTTGTTATGAGTTTGAGAGGCGCTTACATGATGATATCCCGGAAAAGGTGATTGGATCTATGTGGAAGAATTATTTTGCTTTAGTTGAGGCGGCGGCCCATGTGGAGGCCATGATTACCAGTGTTGGTCGGGTTAGGGAAAAGGCCACTTTGGTAACTCCTACGATTCATAAGCACTCTAGGCTCAGTAAAAGGTAGAGACGAGTGCATGCTCACTCCCAGACTCAGTCCTTATCCTCGTCGGGGGTTTTGGACTCGTCCATTGGAAGACCTAGTGAGGTTCAGACTCCAAATCAAATCCAGAGTTAGGAGACTCCTGTTTGTTTTAATTCTGGTCAGCCGGGCCATGTTAGACTTTTTTGCCTTTTGCGTGTAAGTTCTTCAGGTGTTTTAGAACATAGTCGGACTCTATCATATTAGTCCAGTCGGGGGTGATATCGGTACCAGACCCGAAAAGGCTAGGCTTCGAAAGCTTCGTGAGGGTCAACTTTTCAATTAGCACAGTAGTATCACCCTTGGGAGGGACTTTTTTTTTAGAGACCATTGATATAAATTGTGGAACTTTTGTTATTGATCGGTGTACTGTTGAATGTTGAGACACCGTGGTTATGGTAGTATATGCATATGTATTGCTGTTTTCTTATCCTCATGTTGTGGAGCATGTAATGAAACTTGAACTCTCTTTTATGTTTATGTAATGAAAAGTTATTAATGGGATTGATGATCCTAGTGTTGTTGTATATCAAATGTTGAATTATAAGATGGTCATGTGATTGTCTTTGATCCTTATCCAGTTGGAACTTATTTGTGGAGAATGAGAAATCCATGGAATTTTTGTGTATAGTGAGGTGGTATGATAAGGACCAAGTTATAAGGTCTTGAATGTGTTGAGTCTAAGGAGATGTGAGACCTTAGAGTTTTGTGAAATCAGTGGAAGTTATGTGGAAATGTCTAAGGAAGTGTGAGATTCGTACCTCAGCGTAATGAGAATAGCACTTGGGTGTGTTGTTTAGTGTTTTGAGTTGTAGATTAGTGAGTTCGTTGTGGTCCTATCGAGCACAAATAGAGACAGTGTTGTACCATGGTTAGCTATGAGTTAGTATTTGTGTGTGTGTGGAATGAGTTCGTGGTGTTATTAGATTTTAGGTGGAGTTTTTAGTTGGAAGAGAATTTCAGTGGTAGATGCTCGAAATATTTCCTAGAACGATGAATGGTTTGTGTTCTCAAGTAGCGAGTGTATCACTGGTAAGAATTGTCTTATGTGACCAGGATTGTGTGACTGCTGTTGACCTATTCGGTTTTGTGTTGAAATATAAGGGCGTGTTTGCCATCTAGGCATATGAATAGAAATTTTCCTTTGAGAACAAGAGTGGTGTAGTTTGTTTTGAAGAATCCGAGGAGATTCTAGGAGTATGTGGAACAGTGTTTGGAATCCCATCTCTGAGTAAACGGGGCAGGAGAAGAATGTAGATGTTTGAGTGCCGGGGCAAAAATTCTTGGGTGATTAGTCAAGGTGATCGATATCAAGGTGGGTGACAAATAGTCACTTTAGAATGGTTTGGGTATGAGTTGTGAGGTTGGATTTTTGAAAATTTAGCTCATATTTAGCTATAAGGTGGTGTAATACCATGGGTTGTGTTTGGGAGCGTTGAGTCTCGCTTATGTGGGTGTGGTTATCGATGTGTGCTTCTCGGTGTAAGTTTTTGAAACCCGTGAGTCGGGGAAAAGTGTTAGCTTCTTAGTTGGGAACACTCGTAAGCCTTTGTGTATTGATGTCTATTTCATTAGTGTTTGTATTGGTGGGAAACTTTCAAGATTTGGAAAGTCATGCATGTTGTATTATCTCTTTTGGCACTGTGTTTATTTCGATTTGTTGTTGTTATAGAAATGTAGTTGTCATATTGTGAAATCACTGTAGGTGTGATGGATGCGATGGGGGTGATGATGGATGCGATGGGGGTGATGATGGGGATTCACCGATTGTTTGTTGAGAAAATAAATTGAAAAGTGATTGTTGGTTTTTTGTAACCTTTCATGGCATTTTTCTTTTTAATTTTAACTAAAACCTTGGGGTTGAGATTTTAAGGTTGTTTTGGGAAACTATTTACAAAATAATTAGTTTTACCTGAAGTTTTTGACATAAATCTTTTGTTGGAAAACGGTGTGAATTTGGGTAAATTTTGAGAGAATGTGTAAGTGGGAAAAGAGTTTTCTTTTAAAATAATATGGAAAAAAAAACCTCGTTTTAATTAGTTTATGTGACCGTTTCGTTACCTGGTGTGGATGATAACTTACGTTGGTAATGATAATGATCATGGTAGAATGAAATTGCGTGATTTTGGTATTTTGTGTTGATGGCACAGTTGTTATCTCTGTTGATTATTATTATGGAAATGTCATGTTGATCTTGGTTGGGGCATCACCATGTGAGTGATGGGCGATATTGAGTGACAGTAGAGACTCACCGGTTGTTATATTGCATCAGAATTGGGAATAAATAAAATTTGGGTCTTGCTTGAAAAGTAGAAAATGTATTTTTGGCTTGTGATCGGTGTGAGTTTTGAGCACCTTTAGGAAAATGTTTTACATGGAAAGAAATGATTTTTACCAAGAATCGAGAAAATGATGATTTTTTTTTTTTTTTTACACAGTTGAGTTGTTAGTTATTATACCTTTATGGTTGGGTTGGTGTAACAACATTACTTGAATTGCTAATCTTGGGTCTGTATGTTCGGGTATTTGGGTCGATTGGCGTTGTAAGGGTTTGTTAGGCCAGAGTTTTTCCTTGGGTCGGGTTTTGTTATAATCGTTTCCTTTTGAGTAAGTTAATCAATATCCTGTTGTGAAATTTTATTTTCCTCCATGTTGGGATGGTGAACGCCCGGGGTGTGTTTGGACGTGTTGTGTAACGCCCTAAAAAATATACATAAAAACCCAACAATCTAGACATGCATAGACATAAGAGAATAAAATATATTTCCATTCATCAGAGTATTAAATACAAAAATATTACATGTTGACAACAAAAGTAAATGCCTATAGGCTTACAACTTTCCAAGTCAACACTTGGGTTCAACAAAAGAAGAGTTTTAACTCTTTGTACAAAATAAGCCCTTGGCTTGATTAACATATAATGCATAAAGAAAACAACAAAAAAAAGATCTTCAAGTCTCTAAGCCTCCCAAGCTACGTCATTGGAGGTGGCATATCAGCTGAACCTGAAAATGATGTCCCATATAGGGTGAGCCAATGCCCAGTAGAAATATACTAAACCAAGTATGAGAAATAACTAAAACAATAGCATTTGATATATGGTTAACACTTATAAACCAATTTACAGTACTTTACAATTCAACAAGTATATCCATTTTCCATTTCAATTTCCTTCACTTAGACAGTTTCAATTCATATTTATGGCTCAGAACTTGGCCAAACAATTCAATGAGACTATGACTCATATTAAAAAACTTCCAAACTTCACAATTTACATGAGTTTATAACTCATATGAAAACACTTCCATACTTCACAAATGAACACAGATTTACTATATCAATGGAGTCCATCCGCTATCTCCTCCCAAATATCTGGTTTAGGAGTCCACCTCCTATCTCCTCCCAAACCGTGGAGTACATCCCCTATTTCCTCCCAAACAACATACATAAATAATGATCAATCAATACACACATTTGATGTATTATTCCAACCGTCATATTCAATGTGATTAGTTTCAGTTTTTTCTAATCAACATACAGTGTCTACAATAATCAAGACTATCCTCTACCGATAGCCCAAAGCAGTTATTTCTAAATAGATAATAAATGCATCAAACAGATATAATATCAACATTCTCATAGGCGAGTGATTAATTCGTCCAACTACACCATCTAATTCCACAACTCCCTAATTTCATGAATTTCAATCCAATTTCACATTTCCACATTTTTTCCAAATTAATTATGTAGACACCCCATTTTTGACCGCCTGTAGAGACTTGGGCACTACTGATGGCTTACTTAGTGATGCAGGTTATGCTATGCAAAGGTTCAATTTCTGCGATAAGGAGGGAGTCAAATCCAAACCTCACACCCCATTTTTGGACAAAAAAGATTTTAGATCTTAAACTCCTTTCTTTCAAAATATTTTGAAAAAGGTTTCTGCGATGTTCCAAGGCTCGCATTTTGTCAAATGTTGCGCTTTTCGGTAAATCGAGCAAGGACAAAGTGGAAATGAATGAAAGAGAGATGAAATCATTGAAAAAATCTTTCAAAACACCTTGTTTAGGGGTTTGGAGTTGAAGAAAAGAGGAGAAGAGGGAAGAGACCAAGTTGGAGAAGAAGATGGGTATGAATCGCTAAGAGAAAGTCGAGCGGTCCTCGCTAAATCCGGCCTATCTGTCTATGTACTTGGATTTAAGCTACAAGGCCACCACCATTGGAAAGAATACTTTCGGGGCTTCATTTTGAATTCAAGAATCTCCTGAAACCGAGTCCGGATGGCAGAGATATGGTTGGTTGAAGTTGGGCATCATTCCGGTTAGATCGAAACTGAGTAGCTTCACCAAAAGAGGCATAACTTTTTTCACAGTTGGAATATTTATGCAAAGATGCCACCATTGGAAAGCTTACTTCTGGGGCTTCAATTTGGACAAAGAATGACCTAAAAAGGAGTTCATATGAAGGAGTTATACCCATTTGAAGTCGGGCTTGAAAAGCAGATTTTGTTGGCCGATCGGCCAAAAAAGTAGCAGATAAGTGGCAGATCGGCACAAAAGATGGCCGACCGGCCAAGAGTGACCCAAACTCAGTTTTTTTGAAGATATTTGATGTCCAGCTATTCCACACAACCTCTAGCTGTCCCATACTTAGATATTTTCGACCAAAAGCTTTGCATTGCTATATATGAAGCCAAATATCTCATATTCAAGGACCAAGAACTTCCTAAGCAAGTTTGGGAGCCTCTCTCTCTAAAAGGTCTCCTCTCTCTAGAAACTTCAGACCTAAATCTCTGTCTCTCTCTCTAGTTTCCTCTCTCTCTTGCTCTTTGTTGCATAGAAGTGCATAGAAGTAGAGAAACATGCCTAGTTTGCCTATGCATCCTTGATCAAAGTTGCCTATCTTTGGGAGGAGGTTGCTTGAAGCTTACTTGGGACTTTGTTTGAGTTCCAAAAGGTGGTTTGGCTCAGATTTTGGGCTGGTTTTGCAGCTGTACATCAAGGGTAAGATCTTTCTCTTTTAATCTCATTTTTGTACACTATCTTGGCCACCTTAGCATGCTTGTTTTGCTACCCTTTCAAATTGTTTTGGGTTTGGTTTTGAACTGAAGAAAGGTCTGATTTTCAGTCCTAAAAATGTTGGTTGAAGCCTTGTTTGGCTAGGAGGTGTTTCCTTCCTTTTGCTCCTTAACTTGTATAGCTTTTGAGCCATCTTCGAAGACCTTTCAAAACAAATTTTCGTGGCCTTAGAACCACTGAAATCCAGAGGATTTTCAGTGGTAAAAAGCTTGTTTTGAGGTCCCAAATGGGAGGGGATAGCCTCCCCTCCTTGTCTCTCCATGCCATGCCTTGTTAGCTCTATAAAGTAGCATCTTTTTGTGGCTTATGTTAGCTCTTTTCAAGCATGTTTTTGTGACTTTTTGGGCCTGCTCTAACTCTATTTTAAGCTGGTTTGGTTGTTGCTTGCATGCTCCATACACTTGTAGTGTAAATTTGCACACTAGCCTAACATGCATCATGTTTTTGACTATCATTCTAGTGTGATTTTGGCTTAACTCCCATGTTTTAGCATGCTCTAGGACTGTTTTGGGTTGTATTGGCCATATGACTCATGTTTTGTATAGTTATAGTGCAAATGCCTTGACTAGTCTTGAGTTTTGAGGTCCCTACCATGCTATACTTGTGATGTTTGTATGCCTTGGCATCATTCCATGCTTAATTTCAGGGCCTATAGTTCTGTCATACATCTATGATTTTCACTCGTTGCTCATGCTTAAGAGTTGCTATCTTTATGCCTTGTTGGTGGACTATTACATGTGCATGCTTGTATGTGCATTTCGTGTCATCAATTCATCATTTTGGCCACTGATTTGGGCCTATTTGAGAGCTGCCCATTTTGGTTTAAGACCATCTCTGGATGTTGTTGCATGCTTGCCCCACATGTTGTTACATGCTTGCCTATCCTTGAATGTTGTCACATGCCTTGCATGTTTGCATGCTTGTCTAGGTTGCATTGCATTTGGCATGCTTATTACCATTAGCCTTGTATGGCATTGTCATTAACATGCTCATGTTGCATCAGTTTTTCTTGCATGTTTGCATTCCTTGCCTCTTAATCAACCATGATAGAGGTTGGGGCCCCTTATGCATTTGTGTGCATTTCATTTGATATTAAATGCACACTTGGCTCCTTTGGCCATCATGCATTGAAATGCGTGATTGATGGTCCGAGGGTCGAGAACCATACTCCCTTGAGTTCATAACATGATAAGGAGGGTGGTTGGGCAAAATTGTCTTGTAAATGCATTGCCATGCTCTGTTTGTCCTCTATTGCAGCAAAACATCATTCTGCAAGAATAGATGGCCGGTCGGCCATCTGATGTGCCGGTCGGCTACAAATTGTTGGCCGAGAGCCCCATTATTGGTCGATGACCAGTTCCCCTTGGCTGATGGCCTTTCCACTTGGCTGATGGCCTCTCACAGCACCCAGAAGGGGATTCAGAAGCATCCTTGAGACTTGTGCAGTTTTCAAAGGTGCAGAGTGTAGCACGCACCCGCGAGGGACCCTCGCTACAGTTCGGACTCGATTTGTGTCACGGTTCTTAATCTGAACCAAAGAGTCCAAATCCGGCAAATCGTTTTGAGAAACAGATTTTTGAAAATGATTGCCAAACATGGATTGCTTTGCCAGATACAGAGTCGCCACCTAAATATTTTAATGGGGGAATTTAGGAAACCCTGACTCGGTGCCAAAGGCCACGTGTCCGTCATCACCAAAGTTGCCTCGGCTCGGGAACTTGGGTACGATTGGGGAAGGTCAGCTATGAGCAACCCCTCTCGCCCGATCCGAGGATTGGCCTCTACTAACCATGATATCAGTTTTTGAAAACGTTATGTGTTCTTATTCCAGTTATTAGCCTAGAATTACTATGTTATGCGCATAGCAAACAAGTATAGACTAGATTGCTTAATTTGGAAATAAGCATTGCATATCCGTTTGTCTTGGAAATCACTTTGAATTTGCTACTCGCAAGTAGGCTAAAATACAGATTTCAACGAGTTTTTCCAACTCAGACAATCCAACCTTCACCCACAGGCATTCAAACAGTTTATCACATAAGCATCTAGCCACATAGTAAGCATGCTGTCATGATAGCATTCACACGCATGCGATATGCTAAAGCAGGAAAATACTTACATCGTACTCCGTGCCAAAACAATAAACTAGTTAGCCAACATGCATGGTCCTAGTTCATGTCAAATTGACTAATGCAACACATACAGGATGCAATTAGAGTAGGCTCGGCTAACCTAAACATGGCATGTGAAATGCAATCAATTGATGCACGTATTCAATTTGGAATTGAAGTACAAATGCAGTTAGCATGATGTACCGAGCCCGGTGCATGCAAGACAAATGTATGGATGCACGCATGCATAGCATAAGGTATGCTAATTTAAACATGCCCTAATCTACCTTCATAAGCAGGTAAATAAAAGGGAAGAAAGAAGTGGGGATTGGAAGACATGCACACACACGCACCCACACTTATTACAGATTCGCACTCACCCGGAGGGACCAAATAAATATTACAGATAATTAACCTACAAGCTAATTAAATATTACAGGCCACCTAATTAGCTAAGCAAATTAACTAATCTACGGAAAACAGATAAATCGCCTCGGGAGGAGAGCCCAATGCAATGCATGCTCGGTCCTGCTCGGAAGTACATTGCCATGCGTAGGCCACCTCTGTTTTCCTTGCTCTGCCTTTTCGAAGACTGCCAAAGTCCCAGAATTGCTTCCCTTGACATTGGGAGACACCACCGGCTGAGTAGAATGGCCGCCGGCAGTGGTATGTGATCATCGGCTGTTGGCGAAGCTATCGGCCACCAATTGATTGCCGGTCAGCACTAAACACTGCCGGTCGGCAGAGAATGTCTGCAGAACCTGCAATTGACAGCAGCAGAGGGCAAGGCATAGCATGGCAATGCAATTCAAGCAATGTATGCACCAATCCTATCCCTTATCATGTTAGTGACGCAAAGGGACATGCTCCTTGGTTCTCGGACCATCAATCGCGCATTTCCATGCGTGATGGCCCAAGGGACCAAGTGTGCACATTTTGATGTCAAGTGCAATGCAAACCAACAAACCAAAGGGGCCCAATTCCTATCACTAGATCAAGGAACAAGGCATGCATGCATGATGCAATGCAACCTAGGCGTATGAACTAGCATGCAACATGGACAATGCAATGTATACATGCAAGCAAACGTGCAAGGTAAGTATGCAAACAAGCATAGGATGGGCTTAAACATGATTTAGGCAGCCTTAAATAGATCTAAAACAGTGGCCAAAGTGCTGTGAAGTGAGGACTAAACACACATACACACATGCACATGTTAAAGGGCTAACACTCAAGCACAAAAGGGGCAACTCTCAAGCACACTTGAAAGGGGGACAACATGGACTAATGGCCTGCCAGGTAAGCATTGAAAATCATGTTACAAAAGGTGCTAAGCCAATTAAACAAGATAAACAAGGCATGCAAGCAAAGCCAAAAAAAAAACCCAAGACAAGCCAAGAGGCTTAAACCAAGACTAAGTCCACCGAGCCTCATAAGGCTAAGAGGACTTAGAACAAGTCTAAGGCAGGCCTAGACAACACCCAAGGGACACCTAGATGGCATCTAAGTGGCTCAAATTCAAAAGCATGCACAATGACCAAAACATGGAGCATACAAGACAAGCTTTCAAAGCTTCAAAGAGGCATCCAAGGCAAGCATACAAGCATGTTAAAGGGACTGAAATAACATGGCAAATGGTCCCAACCCACTAAATTAAGGCAAGGATGCATGCTATACATTCACACACTTAAGGCCAACAAAACAAAAATGCAAAGGGGCTATACTAAGCATGCCAAAGTCGACCCAAACAACTATGGACAGACCTCAAACATAGCAAAGTAAGCACAAAATCTTCACAAAGCCAAGCCTAAAACATGCTAGAACAATGATTTACAACCTAAGGCATGTTAAGGCCTAAACATGGCATTACAAGGTAGGTATGCTAAGCATGCATGGTGTACCAAAACCAACAAAAAATAGAGGCATATTATGACATAATAAGCACAAAAATCAGCTAAGGCATGGTCAACAAGAGCCTAAGTTAGGTGCTCCCTCAAGAGGCCAAAAATGGTCCTTTTCAAGGAGAACAAGGAGAGGGGGTGGCCCTATCCTTCTTGGGACCTCAAGGCACCATCCTCACCTCTGAAATCCCTCAAGATTTCAGTGGTGAGGAGGCCCAAACACCAAGGTCTCAGAGCTCACTCAAAATAGCACAAAATGGAGCCCCTCAAGGCTTAAGAGGGGTCAAACACCTCCAAACCACAAAACACCCTAAACAAACTATTTAGAGGGCCTAAAAACAGAACTTTTTTATATTATACACTAAGCTCAAAAATAGTTCTAAGATAGGCAAAAATAGTATGCAAGAACGGGGTAAAAAGGGGTAACATTGTTACCCTTGTTGACCTTGTTCACAAATGGTGGACCAGCCCCTTCCTTGAGCTCAAAACAGCTCCAAAGCTTCAAGAACAAACCTCTGGCCCTTCAAGAACCAAGAAAAGGTGTAACACTATGTGTTTGTGTGCAATAGTAAGACACAAACACACTTATACACAGACAAGAGAGAGATATAGAGATATGATATGTATGAAACCCTAAACCTAAAACCAGAGCTCTCACACAACTTTTCTAACCTTTTTTGTCTAACCCTAAAGCCAAGAGAGGAGGGCTCCTCTTATAGAGAAGCCAATCTTGTAAAGCTTACTCAAGAAGCTAACAAGGAAGCCATCCCTCCATACACGTGTATGGAGGGGAACAAAATGCAAGCCAGCTGTATTAAAATATCTGCAAAAGCAGATGAGCAGTAGTCGGCTGCTCAAAATTGCCATTTTGACAAAATGGACTGCCGACTGGCAACAAAGAATGCCGACCGACAATATACATTGCTGATGGCAACAAAACATCAGCCGGTGGCCTCTGGCCATGGCCGGTGATGTGTGGGGATGCCTCACAAGGCATTCCTTGCCTCTCTAAGGCAAAACACAAGTGTTTGGTGCAAAATCAGACACTAAACAGTCGAGTTCGGAGATCCTGAGGCAAGGCGCGTCGCCGAGACCTCCGGGAACTCCAAACGAACAGAAACATGGATGATCACCGGGTGTTCAAACGGTGACGTCCAAGTCTTAAGGACGATCAAAAATGGGGTATCTACAGTTGCTCCTCTTTGACAGAACTCGAAAGTCATAACAATAACGGAAGTGAATGTCAAAGCCCAGAGACGACCCATTTTTGACAAGGCCGAAGACTCAGACAAACATGCAAGACAATCAAGATATACGCCCGAAGGCAGGGGCAAAATGCAAGACAATGCACAGAGCCAAACATAACTCATGATCATGCAAAGAAAACTGTAATGAAGCATACATGCGGCAATTTTAAGCTAGCACACACCGAACTACACTACAATGCAGAAAGGATGTAAGAGAATTATGCAATTCTTAATACGTCTCACTCGGAGGATACAATACCTATGCGGCTCGTCTGGTTGCACCAGCCTCAAATGAACCGTACATACAATATCGTTCCTGCAAAGAAAACAACTCAACAGGTACGATGTTATTAGCAACATGCATGACAATGCAAAAATGGATGCAAAATGATGTGCAATATATACAAAACAATGTATAAACAATGCAAATGAAAATGCAATGTAATTGAAACAATGCAAACTATATGCAAAGCAATTGAATCATGATCCAATCATGAGCGGTTCGAAACCACACCTGTGTCAAATAGATTGATGGAGGTAACAAGTCTGTCTACCATAGAACGGTCAACTGAACTATGAGTAATGTAGACAAACACAAGAACAAGTATTGGGGGGGATGACAAAGGCGGGGAAACGACCAGCTGGGGAAAGGACAATGATCCTAATGCTGGATGTGACAATTACACTACAATGTAATATATACAATGAAAATTCTGGGGAAATGGCAACGGATATGGCACGCGGGCCAAACCAAATCTTGCCTAGGCAAAGCATGTACTCATACAAGCCACGTCTAACATAGAACGGTCCACTGAACTATGCTTCGACACGAGAAGTATGGGCACATACCAGACCAAGCTCAACATGGAAAGGCGCAAGCCATGAGCGGAGGTGATGCAGTGAATGCATGCAAGCTACAATGCAATATCTACAAATATGCAATGGAATGGAAATGCAATACAATGGATATGGCCTGCGGGCCAAACCAAATCTTGCCTAGGAAAGGCATGTACGCATACAAGCCACGTCTAACATAGAACGGTCCACTAAACTATGCTTCGACATGAAAAGTATGGGCACATACCAGACCAAGCTCAACATGGAATGGCGCAAGCCATAGGCGGAAGTGATGTAGTGAATGCATGCAAATTACAATGCAATATCTACAAATATGCAATGGAAATGGAAATGCAATATAATGGATATGGCCTGCGGGCCAAACCAAATCTTGCCTAGGAAAGGCATGTACGCATACAAGCCGCGTCTAACATAGAACGGTCCACTAAACTATACTTCGACGTAAAAAGTATGGGCACATACTAGACCAAGCTCAACATGGAAAGGCGCAACCCATAGGCGGAAGTGATGCAGTGAATGCATGCAAATTACAATGCAATATCTACAAATATGGAATGGAAATGGAAATGCAATACAATGGATATGGCCTGCGGGCCAAACCAAATCTTGCCTAGGAAAGGCATGTACGCATACAAGCTGCGTCTAACATAGAACGGTCCACTGAACTATGCTTCGACGTGAAAAGTATGGGCACATACCAGACCAAGCTCAACATGGAAAGGCGCAACCCATAGGCGGAAGTGATGCAGTGAATGCATGCAAATTACAATGCAATATCTACAAATATGCAATGGAAATGGAAATGCAATATAATGGATATGGCCTGCGGGCCAAACCAAATCTTGCCTAGGAAAGGCATGTACGCATACAAGCCGTGTCTAACATAGAACGGCCCACTGAACTATGCTTCGACGTGAAAAGTATGGGCACATACCAGACCAAGCTCAACATGGAAAGGCGCGAGCCATATGCGGAAGTGATGTAGTGAATGCATGCAAATTACAATGCAATATCTACAAATATACAATGGAAATGGAAATGCAATATAATGGATATGGCCTGCGGGCCAAACCAAATCTTGCCTAGGAAAGGCATGTACGCATACAAGCCGCGTCTAACATAGAACGGTCCACTGAACTATACTTCGACGTGAAAAGTATGGGCACATACCAGACCAAGCTCAACATGGGAAAGCGCGAGCCATAGGCGGAAGTGATGCAGTGAATGCATGCAAATTACAATGCAATATCTACAAATATGCAATGGAAATGGAAATGCAATATAATGGATATGGCCTGCGGGCCAAACCAAATCTTGCCTAGGAAAGGCATGTACGCAAACAAGCCGCGTCTAACATAGAACGGTCCACTGAACTATGCTTCGACGTGAAAAGTATGGGCACATACCAGACCAAGCTTAACATGGAAAGGCGCGAGCCATAGGTGGAAGGTGATGTAATGGATGCATGCAAGCTACAATGCAATGTGCACTATATTACAATGATGCCTGACAATGCAACTATTTACGATGGTGCATGACAATGCAATTATGTATGATGATGCATGACAATGCAATTATATTTTTTTGTTTTTGTTTTTGAAATGCAAATGCATGACGATGCATGATGCATGGAATGCGCAACAACGCGCGGCTTTTGAGATGCACGTGAACTTGAATATGCGACGACGCTAGTCGCTTGAAATACATGTATAATGCAACTTATCGAAAGTCATTCAGGCATGACAAACACCGAAGGACTTGCACCTTTAGAGGATTTAGGGTCTCCTAGACCGTCAAAGGTCTTGCACCTTCCAAGGATTTAAGGTCTCCTAGACCGTCAAAGGTCTTACACCTTCCAAGGATTTAAGGTCTCCTAGACCGTACAATACCTGTGCGGCTCGTCTGGTTGCACCAGCCTTAAATGAACCGTACATACAATATCGTGCCTGCAAAGAAAACAAACTTAACAGGTACAATGTGATTAACAATATGCATATTAACATATTTGAAAATGCGTGACAACGCAAAGCAAGTGGGAAGCGTAACAATGCTGTGAAGGCACAGGCATGTAAGTGGAGCACGCGGTCTATGCAGGCAACAAAATTGATCATAAGCATGCAGTCTACGCAAGCAATGACATCGAACATAAGCATGCGGTCTACGCAAGCAGAACATGCGGTCTACGCAAGTAAAATATGCGGTCTACGTAAGTAAAATATGCGGTCTACGTGAGTAAAACATGCGGTCTACGCAAGGGAAACATGCGGTCTACGCAAGCAAAACATGCAATCTACGCAAGTAATGAAATTGATTACAAACATGCGGTCTACGCAGGTAAAACATGCGGTGTACGCAAGTAATGAATTTGAACATAAGAATGCGGTCTACGCAAGCAAAACATGTGGTCTACGCAAGCAAAACATGCGGTCTACGCAAGTAATGAATTTGAACATAAGAATGCGGTCTACGCTAGCAAAACATGAGGTCTACGCAAGGAAAGCATGCGGTCTACGCTAGCAAAACATGCGGTCTACGCAAGTAATGAATTTGAACATAAGAATGCGGTCTGCGCTAGCAAAACATGCGGTCTACGCAAGGAAAGCATGCGGTCTATGCTAGCAAAACATGCGGTCTACGCAAGTAATGAATTTGAACATAAGAATGCGGTCTGCGCTAGCAAAACATGCGGTCTGCGCTAGCAAAGCATGCGGTCTACGCTAGCAAAACATGCGGTCTACGCAAGTAATGAATTTGAACATAAAAATGCGGTCTATGCTAGCAAAACATGCGGTCTACGCAAGGAAAGCATGCGGTCTACGCTAGCAAAACATGCGGTCCACGCCAGGAAAATATGCGGTCTACGCTAGCAAAAAATGCGGTCTACGCAAGTAATGAAATTGGTTGCAAACATGCGGTCTACGCAAGCAAAACATGCGGTCTACGCTAGCAAAACATGCGGTCTACGCAAGTAATGAAATTGATTGCAAACATGCGGTCTACGCAAGCAAAACATGCGGTCTATGCCAGGAAAGCATGCGGTCTACGCTAGCAAAACATGCGATCTACGTAAGTAATAAAATTGATTGCAAACATGCGGTCTACGCAAGCAAAACATGCGGTCTACACAAGTAATGAATTTGATTACAAACATGCGGTCTACGCAAGCAAAACATGCGGTCTACGCAAGTAATGAATTTGAACAAAAATGCGGTCTACGCAAGTAATGAAATTGAACAAACATGCAAAATGCAATGAGATGCGCAAAACCGCGTGATGCGTTTTAGACAACGCGAGTGCACAAGACAGTGCGATTGATATGCGATACGCATGGGGCAACTTTTGAGTTTTGTAAAAGCCAAAAGGATACGGAAAGGATACACCTTGCACGAATTCGAGTGCCACGCACAGAAGACACGATCCGAGGTCAAAACAGAAGCCGGTTGAGCATCGGAAATGCGTTGTCTTGTACTTCTTTGAGCTATGAAGACCCAAAACTACAGGTCTGACCCAAACAAGGATGCAGAAGGCTCACCGGCCGGAAGAGGAGACCACCGGCTGTCCATCGGCCATCAATACATTCCACCGGCCAAATATTTGGCCGACCAGCCAAAAATGTAGCTGACCGGCCAAAAATGCCTGAATCGGGGCAAATTTGACTTTTCACCTCGGGTCTTTTAAAATAGGGTTCTAAACCCTATTTTACACATCCTCCTTAGCCAAAAATCTAGTCCCTCTCTCTCTAGAGCATTTTTCTCTCTTCTTTTCTCCGTTTCTTTGCGTTTCACGCCCGCTTCGTCGTTCGATTCGCGTATATCTTCGCGTTTCGAACATTTTCATCCGAATATTTCTTCATTTCGGTGCTTCCTTTGCCATTTCCACCTTTTGGGGTTTATTCCCCTTGAGTTTCTCTCGACTTGCGTGCCTTTTTCACTTCCCGACTTCTCGGGCCACTTTTCACCCTTCTCGGGTTGACTTTTCGGTTGACTTTTCACATTTTCGCCCGGTTTTCCCTTTTTCGGCTATTTTCTCACCATTTTTGACATGGCCGACGATATTCCACAGGGCGGGACTCCCTTGGATCACGAGATGGATCCCAGGGTTGAGCTCCTCCCGTTGAGCGTTCGCCCGTTCGACCCGGCGACCTACCGGCCGGCGATTCATATGCTACCTCCTGACGGACTTCGCCAGTTTTGGAGTTTCAACAGAGCGATGCCACCGGAGCTCCTCCTGCGTGAGCCTACATCTCACTTATCCTTCGGCACTTCCGAGGTAACATTCCTTTCTCTGTTTTATTTTCCGCAATGTAGAATATAAAAACTGCCATAGCTGATTACATTCTTTAGCTGCTTGACTCAGATACACTGACACACTGTGCACTGTAGTTGATCGCAACCATACTGGCAACTGATATCTGTTTGAATCTGAAAAGCTTGCACACGTGCTATATTTGTACTAAACCACGCCAACACGCTGACACATCACACGTTGTAGTTCACTATAAGCACACCGGCACCCGATGTCTGTTTGATTTTGAAAACATGCACACATGCTGTATACTTGTATGCTTCTTAAAACTGCGTTTTGAATATTGCCTCACAATTATTTGTTTAAAAATAGGAAGATTCCCATACTGTCCGCGGGTATGGGAATATTACCGCTCGGGACTGGTATGCTGAGCTTCCCGACGCGGTTCACCACATTGTGGACCAGGCGGGCTTCGACGCTTTCTGCAGGGGATTATCCAGACTCACCGCGAGCAGGCCTCTCCTTGCTGCTCTAGCGGAGAGGTGGTGGGACACCACCGACTCGTTCCATCTATCTGCGACGGGAGACATGACGATGACTCCCTATGATTTCTCAATGCTCACAGGCATCGGGGTAGGGGGTGATCCGATCTCCTTCGACACCGATATGGACAAGTGGACTGCCGCTCAGATCCATCTGCTTGGCGAGGTGCTACCTCTCGCCCATCCAGGCTTTGTTCGTTACTCCTGGTTCGAGGTGCAGTTCAGAGTCCAGCCCGCGTTGGTGGAGGAGGCGCAGATGACCCAGGAGGCCGTGGAGAGATATGCGCGCGGCTTTCTCATGTTCCTGCTGGGGACGACCATTTTCGCCGATCGGGCGAATACCGTGCCCCTCTGCCTGCTTAGTGCACTGGTGGACGCCGGGCAGATCTTGCACTATGATTGGGATGGTGCCGCTCTGGCCAAACTCTACGGGTATATGAGCTCGGCTTCCCGTGGCAGCGGACAGTTGCTCGGGGGCTACTGGCGTGCTTGGGAGGTACGTTTCTTTTCCGCTTTTCATTTCTGCCTTTCTATCTTCTGTACTTTGTACTGTATTCTATATTGCACACACTGTAGTCTGCTTTTTACTAACTGTATACTGCACACACGGCACACACATACACTCTGCTTTACACTGACTGCACACTGCTCACACTGTACACTGTACACAATACACTGTCTGCGCAACACACTGCACAATATGTGGCCCTGTTATTCCTGTTTTATTTTGCATTCCGCTCTTACCTGATAATCATATTGATGTTTTCTCTGTAGTTGTGGGTCTATGCCTACTGTGCCAGACACGGAGACCCCCCTCGTCATCCCGTTCTCGCGACGCTTCGACGGGAGATGCGTGCGGAGGCCACGAGAGACATTTAGCTTCTTTCACCGCTACTTCGACACTATCACCCCTGCCGAGGTATGTTTTATTTCAGAATTCATCTAAGCTTCGCTTTTCACTGCATATTTCAATAACGATAGATAACAGACTGTATGTCACTTTCAGATCACTTGGCAGCCTTGGGCTTCGTTGCCGGTGCTGAGGAGACCTCGCGTTTCCAGATCTTACTGGAGGGCCCGGTCTGTCGGACTTGGTACCTGGGTGAGCATTTCCTACGCCAGACCCTAGGGTTACCGGAGCAGATAGTCCCGGTTCACCCTCCTGAGGACATGAGGGAGACCGAGAGACTCACTACCGAGCAGATGGCCGATTATACTATTGGCTGGGAGGCGACCCGCTTCAGAGGCATCGGCGACTACAGAGAGTACGTGCATACGTACATTATGCGGTCTCTGAGTGGCGGCCGTCGAGCTGAGGGAGCCAAGCCTGTGGTGCCAGCAGCTAGGGCAGGAGCGGGAGCTGGAGCAGGAGCATCGAGGAGGGCTCGAGTCCGTGGTAGGGGCAGAGTTCAGGGAGGACGGGGGACCGGTTGGCCTACTCTGCCCACTTTACTGACATACAGAGGGCAGGATGGGGCGACCTACCAGATCCCCTTTGCTCCTCCCCCGGCTAGTCATGAGTTAGCCGGCATCCCCGACTTGCCTCCGGTATGCATTACTTCATTTTGCATCTTGCATTGGCATTTCATTTCAGTTTATTTGATATTCCGCGGAATACTGATATATCTTGTACTCTTGCAGGCATCCTCCGAGTACACCCGGCAGTCCGTGGAGTTGAATGCCTCCATGATAGGGATGCTACAGCGGACCTTCGACCTCCTAGCCCTCTATAGTATTCCGGTATGTCCTTCTGACGACGGTCTCAGACCATTCATAAGCTGATTCACGTAATCTGATGCACGACACAACACCTGATACACTGATCTCACAGCATCTGATACACTGCATTTATACACTGTACTTTGTACTGATAAACTGCGCACGGCATTCACACACTGTATACTGCATTCTGCACTGATAAACTGCTCACGACATTCTCACACTGTACACTGCATTCTGCACTGATACACTGTCCACAGTGTTCACACAGTGTACTCATACACTGCATTCTGCACTGATAAACTGTCCATAGTATTCACACACTGTACTCATACACTGCATTCTGCACTGATAAACTGTCCACAGTATCCTGATGCATTTGCCTTTTATGTACTTTTTCAGCCTCCCTTCCAGATTCCCGTTGTAGGAGGTGCTCTAGCTGGACTTTCCGTCCCCGCCCGAGGGAGAGATGAGGAGAGCAGAGTATTCCCCCGCACCGAGGCGGGGCGCACTCATGTCGGGAATAGTTCGCGGGCTCCAGTCCCTGATGATGATGACGAGGAGTCGGAGGCGGAGTTATCGGAGGGGAGACCGGAGGCTGCACTAGCTCGGGCTCTGATGACGATGCTGATGATGCTCCTGGACCTTCGTCCAGGAAGAGGACTAGGAAAGACCGATAGCCTTCGGAGCCGCTTGGCATGGATACAGATTTTTTTTGTTTTTCTTCTTTCTTGTACTTTTCCCTTTTGTTGGTAGTTAGGATACTTTGTACTGCCGCAGGCAGATTTTTGTTTCCAAAACTTGTGTACTTGAAAAGATGATGGAATGAAACAGGCTTTTTATCTGAAAAAGTGTTTACATCCGTATATCTTTACATTTCATACTTTGCATTGCATCACACCATATTACACCTCAATGTAAATGAAATTGATTGGTTGTCTGAAAATTGAACACTTGCACTGTAATAATCAGATAACTAAACAGCCAATAGCAAAATAACCTAAGCAACCCACTGCCTGATTCTGGACACACAACCCTTACTCTATTGGGGGATTAATCTACATACAGCCCGTAACGCAGTATTTGGTTCATTTTGCACACAGCAAATCCTGAACAAACAGCCCAATCTGACAAGACGGACTACGGAGGTGAAACCAGCTGGAGTTGAAGTACGCTCAGATGCCCCAATTTTTTGTTCTTTTGCTTCGCACAGATGTAGAGAATGGCACAGCACTCTGAGCATAAACGATTTTCGAAATAAAATGGATTTTCAACCGGGGTATCGAGCCTACAACTGAACACAGCGGGGAGGACTCAAACAAAAGGGTACACGACCTAAACACAACGAGACACGCTCGGAAGAGACCTAAAACAAAGGTTGAGGTAAACAAAACAAAAGACACGACATACAGACGCGTTAACGAAGACGGGGGACCTCAGATCACGAGGAGCCAGTTTGTCTGGGTATTGTTTCCCACCCTTTTCTCATTTGTGATTCTCACATCACTCTGGCACTCAAGCTCGGTTTTTCTCTCAAAACCCTTTGGTTCGCTTTTTCTCTCAACTTACACCTCTCTATTCTTTATTCTCTCATTTTTCATCCCTCCCCAGGGTGATTGATGGGTGAATAGGAAGTTGCGGGTTCATGGCCGATGCTGTTAGCTCACAGCTATTTCTTCTGGTGGATAGAGTGCCCTCCTGGCAAGTATGTTGACGACGGGGGAAAGACAGAACACCTGACTCAACTGTGCCCCTAGTTCATCATTTTGACCATTTTTTTCGTTTTGGTTTTCTACTAAAACAATTTTGATCAAGATGAGAGTCGGATTAACGTACTTGTTCGATTTTTGATTTGAAAGCCATGCAAGTCAGGCTGTAAGCACTGAAAATTTTCCTTTTGGGGTCCAAGAAAATGGTCTAGTTTTGGAAAATGAAATAATTTTCGAGAAAATAGTCAACCTCAGTAAAAATTCTCAAAAACTATATTGCAAACAGTCAATGCTCAACGAGCATGGAACTTACTCTTTGAGATGCGCAACCTCGGATCGGAGGCAATGGAAAATTGCTCCTGGCTTGAAGGACGTTGCACAGCAACGGAAAGTTGCCCCTGGTTTGAACGGCGACTCACGGCAACGGAAAGTTGCCCCTTGTTTGGATGATGCCGCAGCATATTGTAAACAGTCCTCACTAGTGATGATCATGACCGAACTTTCTCGGATATAGAGAAGACGAAGATGGTCAAAACCAATATATGGACACAGTCACTTTGAAGGTGTTGGCGACTGGACTTTGGGATGAAATCAAAACCATTGTATGGACCGAGACGCTATGAAAGCGTTGGGGGCTGGACTTCAGGATGAAGTTGCCTACGTATCCCAAACATGGGAATCAAGACTTACGTAGTTCCGGTTAAGGTACACTCGGGTATTTTAACCTTCACTTTTTAGGCTCTAACTTTTGCCAAGGCGCCTGATGCGGGTTTTCGACCTTGCGAGCTTCTTTTCATTTTCTTTTTTTTTTCTTCTTTTTTCTTTTTTTTTTTTCTTTTTTGTATTTTTTCTTTCTTTTTTTTGATTTTATTTCTTCTCTTTTTTTTTTTTGCATTTTTTGTATTTTTCTCTTGCTCTAACTTTTGCCTTGGTCGCCCTTCCGGGTTTTCGGCCCAGCGAGCCTCTCAAAAGGGTAAAAGTGTAACAAGTCCATGCCAAATGGTTTTTGAAGTTGAAGCCCCTCTGCATCTAGGAGAACGGCTGTTGCAATGATTTGCCGAAGAATCCATCATGGCTACTCCACGAGCTTCTTCTAGTGAGATCTACTCTTTTTGATTCGACTTTGATGCCTCTTGTTCGAGGGCTGCTTCAAAACTGGCCACACGGGCCTCCTCTGACAGTTGACCGTTGAATGTTCCGAATGAATTCGAGGTTCAAGACAAACAGGTCGAATCCTGAGGCTGAAAGTGATCCTAGGCTGCACAATCTCAAGAGCGATCCCACACAGGTCTTCATAGGGCCGCGTAAAACATTTGTTTTTCAAAGTTTTTAAGAAAGCGACAAATCGCTCGCGCCGAAGATAGTGTGGAACCAATCTGGATCAAGCCAGGGTCCTTCCTAGTACTCATGCTGACAAGCATGATTTCATTCATTAAGGGCTTAGCATGCTTCTCTTTCTCTCAAAATGATCAAAATTTTGCAAAACCCGAGGAATTCCTTCCTCTTCATTTTTATCACCGTAGTGTTCAAAAGGGGTTTTTGAAAAACTTAGGCTAATGCAATGAGTTTGGCGCGCGGGAGAGCAGGCGAGATGTACTGTCAACCCATTCAAATCCTCTGGCACAACTAACTTACACTGAAAGCAAGCATGAAAATGAGATAGCCACAACTGTTTCATTCAGATTTGTTGGTATAACTGGCCCCTCGGCAGAAATAGACTCAAAAACAAAAACGGGTAATTACAAGGCAAAACGGTGTTCGAGGCAACAACCCTGGAATCACCTGGTATTCTATGCAAAGGGGACTGACTCGCTACAACAAGACAGACCCTTAAGCAAAAAGACTGACTCAAGACAAACAGATAGACTCAATACAAAAGACTGACTCGACACCCAAGCCAGAATTTACAAAGCTAGCGTTCACAGATGCTCAAAAATGCGTGCCAGACGCCACATCCAAAATATACCAAATGCCGCCTGCAGGTGGTTCACTTTCTGATAACATACTTGCAGTATCGGTGTCCTCAAAATCCAATAACTGGGTGGTAACGGACTTGGCTGAGGTGGGCGGGAGGATAACCTCGTTGTCAATCAAATCTTGCACCTCATGACGGAGGCGAAAACAGTTGTCGGTAGCATGGCCCGTCTACTGGTGGTACGCGTAGTACTGAGCAGCATCATGCGTAGCAGGGAGATTCTTCGGGAGAGGCCGAGGCTCCAAGGGTTTAAAGTGTCCCCTCTCAGCAAGGATCTGAAGTGCCTTAGACAGAGGCATGTAGAGAGCATGAAAGATCCTGCGCCCTCGGGGCAGGTACTTTGAAGTCTGAGCACTCTTACTAGATGCACTAGCAAAAGGGTCGGCAGGCACTGCCTTGGTTTTCTGATCTTTCCCAGGTGCAGGGTTGGGAATAGGAGGAACTGTTCTGGCATGACGGGGCCTATCCCAATTTTCTGACTGACTTGAACTACCCTCAAGTGGAGTGGGGAAAGCATCCTCCATAGTTTTTGCCACAACTGTGGATATCTGTTGCTTGTTCATCCCCCCGGCTTTCAAAGCCTCGACTGCCCGCAGCAGTTGTTCAATGGGATCAGCGTCTGCCTTCATTTTGTTCTTGCCTTTGGCCTCAGCCTGGTCAAGGGTTTGGGTTGCTACTTCAGAGCGAAGCCCGGTTGTTGCTGACATGTCGTGGCTGTAGCTGGAAGCCACCTCTGGCTGGCTGAGCTCTATCACAATCCGCCCCAGTAGTGGGGGCTCCTGTGGTATGAAATTCCCGGCATACGGTGCCGCTGGCGGTGAAGCCGACATTCCATAGGCCAGATCGGCCACGGATCTCTGGAGGTCACCAATCATTCCCATCAGCTCGAATGTAGTGGGCTCGCGGGCCTGATACAACTAGGAAGTCCAGACTGGGTGTGCGACAGGCGACCTAGGCAGATGCGATACATCGACATTGGTTTCATCTTGTAGGGTGATCCCTTGATCCAGCGTAGCTGTCATAACCACAATCTCTTCTGAATTCTGCGTCATCAAAAGTCCTGCCTCAGCAAGGGGGAACACTAGCTACTCTGTATTAATTCTTTGAACCTCTGAACTGAAAGGAAAAACAAACAGCATTTCAGCCCAAACAGAACAAACACGGGTGTAACCGAACAACTGCACTCTACTACTGACCACTGTTCTCCAGAACCACTGTTCCCAAAACTGAACTTGATACCCGCAAATAACTGATTTCTCAACAACACTGATACTGGTGCCCTCGAGCCCGATACTCAAACTTGCAAACTGATATGTACGTTCCTGTAGAGGCCAACTCTAAAGCACATAGCAGATAAGTGAGAGCCAAAACACCCCTATGTTGGGGTAGGGTTTTCCTGTCCTGTTTTGTCAGGAGCTAGGGTTTCACTACGCACGCAGCGGTTTCAAACAACCTATAATCGGGTAAGCAACCTGTCCTAGCTTGGAATGGTCACTATGGATCCGAATATGCACTAGGTCGAATGGTCGAAAAGGGTGCCCTAGTAAAAACCGGGGTTTGTGTTCCCATACTGTCAGAGCCCATAACCGGTCAGCCTTATGGTCATGCGTTGACAAGACAAGCCTCCGGCAAACCGTTCAGGAATGGCAGATGGCAAACACGGTGTCCTAGGCGCACCAATGTACATGCAATGCAAACAGACACATAAATGAAATCAAAACAGGATATCATGAGTTCGAGTCAAGCTCTCTAAAATCCCCAGCAGAGTCGCCAGAAACTGTAGCACGCGCCCGCGAGGGACCCTCGCTACAGTTCGAACTCGATTTGTGTCACGGTTCTTAATCTGAACCAAAGAGTCCAAATCCGGCAAATCGTTTTGAGAAACAGATTTTTGAAAAGAAGTGCGAAACATGGGCTGCTTTGTGAGATATAGAGTCGCCACCTAAATATTTTAATGGGGGAATTTAGGAAACCCTGACTCAGTGCCAAAGGCCACGTGTCCGTCATCACCAAAGTTGCCTCGGTTCGGGAACTTGGGTACGATTGGGGAAGGTCAGCTATGAGCACCCCCTCTCGCCCGATCCGAGGATCGGCCTCTACTAACCATGATATCCGTTTTTGAAAACGTTATGTGTTCTTATTCCAGTTATTAGCCTAGAATTACTATGTTATGCGCACAGCAAACAAGTATAGACTAGATTGCCTAATTTGGAAATAAGCATTGCATATCCGTTTGTCTTGGAAAGCACTTTGGAATTTGCTACTCGCAAGTAGGCTAAAATACGGATTTCAACGAGTTTTTCCAACTCAGACAATCCAACCTTCACCCACAGGCATTCAAACAGTTTATCACATAAGCATCTAGCCACATAGTAAGCATGCTGTCATGATAGCATTCACACGCATGCGATATGCTAAAGCATGAAAATACTTACATCGTACTCCGTGCCAAAACAATAAACTAGTTAGCCAACATGCATGGTCCTAGTTCATGTCAAATTGACTAATGCAACACATACATGATGCAATTAGAGTAGGCTCGGCTAACCTAAACATCGCATGTGAAATGCAATCAATTGATGTACGTATTCAATTTGGAATTGAAGTACAAATGCAATTAGCATGATGTACCGAGCCCAGTGCATGCAAGACAAATGTATGGATGCACGCATGCATAGCATAAGGTATGCTAATTTAAACATGCCCTAATCTACCTTCATAAGCAGGTAAATAAAAGGGAAGAAAGAAGTGGGGATTGGAAGACATGCACACACACGCACCCACACTTATTACAGATTCACCCTCGCCCGGAGGGACCAAATAAATATTACAGATAATTAACCTACAAGCTAATTAAATATTACAGGCCACCTAATTAGCTAAGCAAATTAACTAATCTAGGGAAAACAGATAAACCGCCTCGGGAAGAGAGCCCAATGCAATGCATGCTCGGTCCTGCTCGGAAGTACACTGCCATGCGTAGGCCGCCTCTGTTTTCCCTGCTCTGCCTCTTCGAAGACTGCCAAAGTCCCAGAATTGCTTCCCTTGACATTGGGAGACACCACCGGCTGAGCAGAATGGCCACCGGCAGTGGTATGTGATCATCGGCTGTTGGCGAAGCTATCGGCCACCAATTGATTGCCGGTCGGCACTAAACACTGCCGGTCGGCAGAGAATGTCTGCAGAACCTGCAATTGACAGCAGCAGAGGGCAAGGCATAGCATGGCAATGCAATTCGAGAAATGTATGCACCAATCCTATCCCTTATCATGTTAGTGACTCAAAGGGACATGCTCCTTGGTTCTTGGACCATCAATCGCACATTTCCATGCGTGATGGCCCAAGGGACCAAGTGTGCACATTTTGATGTCAAGTGCAATGCAAACCAACAAACCAAACGGGCCCAATTCCTATCACTAGATCAAGGAACAAGGCATGCATGCATGATGCAATGCAACCTAGGCGTATGAACTAGCATGCAACATGGACAATGCAATGTATACATGCAAGCAAACGTGCAAGGTAAGTATGAAAACAAGCATAGGATGGGCTTAAACATGATTTAGGCAGCCTTAAATAGACCTAAAACAGTGGCCAAAGTGCTGTGAAGTGAGGACTAAACACACATACACACATGCACATGTTAAAGGGCTAACACTCAAGCACAAAAGGGGCAACTCTCAAGCACACTTGAAAGGGGGACAACATGGACTAATGGCATGCAAGGTAAGCATTGAAAATCATGTTACAAACGGTGCAAAGCCAATTAAACAAGATAAACAAAGCATGCAAACAAAGCCAAAAAAAAAAACCCAAGACAAGCCAAGAGGCTTAAACCAAGACTAAGTCCACCGAGCCTCATAAGGCTAAGAGGACTTAGAACAAGTCTAAGGCAGGCCTAGACAACACCCAAGGGACACCTAGATGGCATCTAAGTGGCTCAAATTCAAAAGCATGAACAATGACCAAAACATGGAGCATACAAGACAAGCTTTCAAAGCTTCAAAGAGGCATCCAAGGCAAGCATACAAGCATGTTAAAGGGACTGAAATAACATGGCAAATGGTCCCAACCCACTAAATTAAGGCATGGATGCATGCTATACATTCACACACTTAAGGCCAACAAACCAAAAATGCAAAGGGGCTATACTAAGCATGCCAAAGTCGACCCAAACAACTGTTGACAGACCTCAAACATAGCAAAATAAGTACAAAATCTTCACAAAGCCAAGCCTAAAACATGCTAGAACAATGGTTTACAACCTAAGGCATGTTAAGGCCTAAACATGGCATTACAAGGTAGGTATGCTAAGTATGCATGGTGTACCAAAACCAACTAAAAATAGAGGCATATTATGACATAATAAGCACAAAAATCAGCTAAGGCATGGTCAACAAGAGCCTAAGCTAGGTGCTCCCTCAAGAGGCCAAAAATGGTCCTTTTCAAGGACAACAAGGAGAGGGGGTGGCCCTCTCCTTCTTGGGACCTCAAGGCACCATCCACACCTCTGAAATCCCTCAAGATTTCAGTGGTGAGGAGGCCCAAACACCAAGGTCTCGGTGCTCACTCAAAATAGCACAAAATGGGGCCCCTCAAGGCTTAAGAGGGGTCAAACACCTCCAAACCACAAAACACTCTAAACAAACTATTTAGAGGGCCTAAAAACAGAACTTTTTTATATTATACACTAAGCTCAAAAATAGTTCTAAGATAGGCAAAAATAGTATGCAAGAATGGGGTAAAAAGGGGTAACATTGTTACCCTTGTTGACCTTCTTCACAAATGGTGGACCAGCCCCTTCCTTGAGCTCAAAATAGCTCCAAAGCTTCAAGAACAAACCTCTGGCCCTTCAAGAACCAAGAAAAGGTGTAACACTATGTGTTTGTGTGCAATAGTAAGACACAAACACACTTATATACACACAAGAGAGAGATATAGAGATAGGATATGTATGAAACCCTAAACCTAAAACCAGTGCTCTCACACAACTTTTCTAACCTTTTTTGTCTAACCCTAAAGCCAAGAGAGGAGAGCTCCTCTTATAGAGAAGCCAATCTTGTAAAGCTTACTCAAGAAGCTAACAAGGAAGCCATCCCTCCATACACGTGTATGGTGGGGAACAAAATGCAAGCCAGCTGTATTAAAATATCTGCAAAAGCAGATGTGCAGTAGTCGGCTGCTCAAAATTGCCATTTTGACAAAATGGACTGCCGACTGGCAATATACATTGCCGATGGCAACAAAACATTAGCCGGTGGCCTCTGGCCATGGCCGGTGATGTGTGGGGTTGCCTCACAAGGCATTCCCTGCCCCTCCAAGGCAAAACACAAGTGTTTGGTGCAAAACCAGACACTAAACAGTCGAGTTCGGAGATCCCGAGGCAAGGCGCGTAGCCGAGACCTCCGGGAATTCCAAACGAACACAAACATGGATGATCACCGGGTGTTCAAACGGTGACGTCCAAGTCTTGAGCACGGTCAAAAATGGGTTGTCTACACAGAGCTGTGTAAACAGAGGCAGCATGAGCATGGCGATAGATGTCCGAGCGGAGCCGAGCATGCATGCATTTGTCCCTCTTCCCCCGAGGCCTCTTTACTGCTTTAGTAGCTTAATTCATTTGTTTAATTAGTTAAGTGTTGTGTAATAATTAATTAGCTAGTTAGTTAGTTAATTAGTCAATTTGTATTATTTATTTGGACCCTCCATCGAGAGGGCGAATTTTGTAATAAGTGTGCGTGAGTGTGTGAATGTCTTCCAACCCCACGTCTTTCTCCCTTTTACTTACCTGCTTTCAATGGTTAGTTCTAGGTCATGTTTCAATTAGCATTCTTATGCTCGCATGTTTGCATCATCCATCTGTATTGCATGCACCGGGCTCAGCACATCATACTAACTGCATTGTATTTCAATTCCAAATTGAATACATGTTATCTGTTGCATCTTACATGCCATCTTAGAATAGCTGAGCCTATTTTTAGTTGCATTTTACATGTGTTACATTAGCCATCTTAACATAACTATGATCATGCATTTGATTACTAACTAGCTATTATTTTGGCTCGGAGTACTAGGTAAGCTTTTATGCTTTAGCGTCTTGCATGTGTGTAAATGTTGCCATGAT
This sequence comes from Camellia sinensis, assembly GCF_055761805.1. Classification (NCBI taxonomy): domain Eukaryota; kingdom Viridiplantae; phylum Streptophyta; class Magnoliopsida; order Ericales; family Theaceae; genus Camellia; species Camellia sinensis. The sequence goes on along the minus strand of NC_138964.1, from coordinate 22,819,527 downwards.
AGCATGCTTGCCATGAGGCTAACTGCTTAAGTGATTAACTGCATGAATGCCTGTGGATGAAGGCTTCATTACCTGAATTGGAACGATTCATCAAAATGTGTGTTTTAAGCCCACTTGAGAGTGGCAAAATCATATTTTCTAAAGCCCACCCGAGGGTGGCAAATCCACGTCTTAGCCTACTTGTGAGTAGCACCTTCAAACCATTTTCAAATAAACAAACAAGAAATGTTTTGTTCCAATTTAAGCGATCCAGTCTATACTTGTGTGTTGTGCGCATCACATAGTAATTCTAGGCTAATGACCAGAATAAGAACGCATATGTTTTCAAAACAAAATATCATGCTTAATAAAGGCCGATCCTTTGATCGGGCGAGCGCGGGTGCTCATTGCATGACCTTCCCCTCTCGTACCCAAGTTCCCGAGCCAAGGCAACTTTGGTGATGACGGACACGTGGCCTTAGGCACAAGTTAGGGTTTCCTAAATTCCCCCCAAATAAAATATTTAGGTGGCGACTCTGTATCTGGCAAAGCAGTCCATGTTTGGCACTTCTTTATAAAAATCAGTTTTTCAAAACAATTTGTCGGATTTGGACTCTTTGGTGATTTATCGGTCTTGCATTGCACTCTGCGAGATTAGATTTAGAACCGTGACATTTGAGTCTGAATTGTAGTAAGCCCTAAGTGAACAAAACGGGGGATTCTCCCGGGACGTTCGAGCACGTCTACAAATTATACCAATTAATTTATTATAATAATTAGGGACATTTTCCCTTTTTCTCAAATATTGATCCAAAGACCAAGTTCCACCAATTTAACTCTCGAGCCCATATTCCCCAAGCTATAAATACACATGGAGCTTTAAAACACAAAACCCCTCTTTATAAATCACATACAAACCCTAACTTTTCCCAAAATCACCCAATAATACCAACTAATCAAAATGACTAAAATTTATGTTAAAACTCATAGAATAGAGTAGGTTATCCCTACCTCAAATTTTGGAGCCCAAAGGAGAAGAAGGACAAAGCTCAAGATGCTCTAAACTCCAAGATTCTCGGATCAAAACGAAGCCCACACCGAGCTCTAACTTTTATACAAAGGAAATAGTGTAGGAGAACCCTAGATCAAGAGTTATTGTAGAGAGAAGTGGTGTTTTAGAGAGAGAGGCAGTCGTTCTAGGGTTTGAGGGAAAAAGGAGATGAAAAAGTGAAGTGTATTTCCACTGCTGCCAACTGATATATTCGAGGCTCGCTCGAGCGAAGGAGTGGTCGCTTGAGTGACTAGACACAGGGAAACCTCGCTCGAGCGTAGAAAGTCTCGCTCGAGCCAACAATTCGAAGCTTCAGGTCTGCAACCCAGAAGCACGCTCGAGCGAAAGAATGCTCGCTCGAGCGAAGAAACCCAAAACATACAACGCGCTCGCTCGAGCGAAGAAAAGCTCACTCGAGCCAAGAAATGCAACTCTCAAGTCCAGAACCAGACGCAGACGCAAGCTCGAGTGCAAGACTTCTCGCTCGAGCCACCAGACACAACACCCAACTCTCGCTTGAGCGAAGGAATCCTGGCTCGCTCGAAGGATCTAAAACATAGAGCTCGCTCGAGCGACAAAAGCCTCACTCGAGCGAATACACAAAAATCTAGGCAGCAACCATTTGTTCCCAATCACAACCAACCTGTTACAAACCTGCCCACCACATCCTAAAACTCAAATATAAGGAATTAAAGGATGATAACAAGATAGATACAACAACCAACACCACGGAACCTAAGTCCGGAATACTGTACATAAAGGGGAAAACCCGAGATCGCTATAACCTCCCCCCTTTAAAGAATTTCATCCCCGAAATTAGATATAAGTTTTGAAAACCTGATTTCTTAATTCCCAACACTATTACAAGTCAAAATTCAACAACTTGACCTATTACTGGTCATTCCATCTCTATTCAAGAGGCATTTCACAATATAATTTTCAACATGCATTTTCAATATGCATTCTTTTGAATTTCAACAAGTTTCAATACCATAATCCAGAATTTCATAACATATGCAATGTTAATAACACACTTGCATTTCTGCAACATATCTAACATGCACAATGTTAAAATCAACTTCCATTCTCAAGGCATAATTCACAATACCTCCATAAATCGAAACATATACAATGTTTTACAACTTAAGACATATTAAATGCTCTTAAAGTTTATCAATACAGCAAAATATACAACATATGCTCAAACATCCACAAATAGATCCGGATATTTCTCTAGGACCTCCAATTCACGTTTCCAAGTGGCTTCCTCAACCTCGTGATGTTTCCACAAAACTTTCACCAAGGGTATCTGTAGACACCCCATTTTTGACCGTCCTCAAGACTTGGACGTCACCGTTTGAACACTCGGTGATCATCCATGTTTGTGTTCGTTTGGAGTTCCCGGAGGTCTCGGCTCGCGTGCCTTGCCTCAGGATCCCCGAACTCGACCGTTTAGTGTCTGGTTTCACACCAAACACTTGTGTCTTGCCTTTGAGAGGCAGGGTAGGGCTTGTAGACCATCCCCACCCACCACCGGCAGTAGCTAGAGGCTACCGGCTAGTTTTTGTCTTCACCAGCAATATAGTTTGCCGGCCGGCACTCTTGGTTGCCGGTCAGCACTATTTTGTGCCGGTCGGCACTCTTTTTGGCCAAGATGGCATTTTTGGCCGGCCGATTGCTGTTCATCTGCTTTGGCAGATATTTTAGGACAGCTGTCTTGCTTTTGCATCCCTCCATACACGTGTATGGAGGGATCCCCCTCTTGTAAAGCTTGTCTTGTAAGCTTTACAAGACAATATAGAAAGGCTCTCTCTTGTAACAAGAGGGGAGACTTAGGTTAGAGACTTAGGATATTTTGAGAGCTTAGACAGCCATTGTTGAGCTCTAGTTCTAGGGTTTGAGTTACATACATTTTCTATCTCTCTTTCCCTCTCATTTGCACTCTAGGTGTTTTGTGTCTTACTATTGCACACAAACACCTAGTGTTTCACCTTCCTCTTGAAGCTGAGGTTCTAAGGGGTTTGTTTTGAAGTTTTGGTGTTGGATTTAAGCTCAAGGAGGCCATTGGAGCACCATTTGTGAAGGGGTCTTCAAGGGTGAGATTCTAGTCCCTTTATTCCCCATTTTTGCATTGATTTTCTACCTATCTTAGAGCTGTTTTTGTGCTTATTGTATAATACAAAAAAGTTCTGTTTTAAAGCCCTCTTTATTGTTTATTAAGAGTGTTTTGTTGTTTGAGGGTTGTTGACCCCTCTTAGGCCTTGAAAGGCCTCTTTTTGAGCCATTTTGTGCTAACTCCGGGATTTTGGTGTTGGGGTCTCTTCACCACTGAAATCTTGAGGGATTTCAGTGGTGAAGATGATGCCTTGAAGTCCCAAGAAGGAGAGGGCCACCCCCTCTCCTTGTTGTCCTTGAAAAGGGCATGTTTTGGCCTCTTGAGAGAGCATTATGCTTGAGTGTGTGTTGAGCATGTTTAGGTTGTTTTTCATGCTTATATATCCATAATATAACATGATATTAAGTTGGTTTTGGAACTCCATGCATGCTTAGCATAGTTGCCATGTAATGCCTTGTTTATGCCTTAACATGTCTTAGGTTGTTAGCCTTAGTTGGAGCATGTTTTAGGCTTGGTCTTGTGAAGATTTTGTGCTTATTTTGACATGTTTTAGATCCGTCCATAAGTATTTGGGTTGATTTTGGCGTGTTTCATATAGCTCCTTTGTATTCGGGCTTGTTGGCCTTGAGTATGTGCATGTGTAGCATGTCATCTTTGGATTGTTTTGGTGATTTGGGATCATTCTACATGCCATTTCAGTCCCATTTCCATGCTTGTTTGATTGCCTTGCATGCCTCTTTAATGCTTTGGAAGCTTGTGTAGCAATGCTCCATGTTTTGGTGTTTATGCATGCCTTTGTTTTTGAGTCACTTAGATGCCATCTAAGTAGTCCTTTAGCTTTGTTTTAACACGTTAAACCTCTGATTTTGGTCCTTCCTTTCATGCCATGTTTGGTCATGTTAAGTGTAGTTCAATGCTCCTTTGATTTGCTTTGAACACTTGGACTATGTGGTGCATGCTTGGCTTGATTTGTTGTTTGGTTTGGCACCATGTATTAGCATGATTTCAAAGCTTATAATGCATGCTAATTGTTCAAATTTGTCCCTTTCAAGTGTGCTTGAATGTTGCTTGATTTGTGCTTAAGTGTTGGTCCTTATGTGCATGTGTGTGTGTATGCCATTTAGCCCTCACTTTTTAGCACTTTGGCCCTTGTTTTAGGCCTATTTTAGAGTTGCCTAATTCATGCATAAGTCCATCTTTCCATCTATTTGCATTGCCATATGTATGCTTGTATGCTTGCATAAGTACCTTGCCATGCCATGTTGCATTCTTAGCTTGTATGCCTAGGTTGCATTGCATCTTGCATGCATGCCTTGTTCCTTGAATTGGTGATAGGAATTGGGCCTAGTTTGTTTGATTGGTTTGCATGCATTTGAAATCAAAGTTGCATACTTGGTTCTTTGGGCCATCATGCATGGAAATGCGTGATTGGTGGTCCGAGAACCGAGGCACATGTCCCTTTGAGTCATTACAATGATAAGAGACATGGTTGGTGCATATATGCCTTGACATGTGCTGCCATGCTTTGCCTTGTCCTCTGTTGCTGTGGGTTGCAGGTTCTGCAGGAACACTCTGCCGACCGGCAGTGTAAGGTGCCGGCCGGCAACAACTTCTCTGCCGACTTCTTCATTTTGTGCCGATGGCCATACACCACTGCCGGTGGTAATTCCATCTAGCCGGTGGTGATCCCCTCTGTCCAAGGGAGCAGTCCTGAGGTTTTGACAACCTCCAGTGGAGTGAAGGAAGGAAAACAGAGGCAGCCTATGCATGGCGGCACGCTTCCCGAGGCGATTTACTATTTTCTTTAGTTTGCTTAGTTGATTAGGCAATTTGTAATATTAATTAGCTTGCGTAGTTAATTAATGTGTAATATTTATTCGGTCCCTCTGAGTGAGGGCAAATCTGTAATAAGTGTGCGTGAGTGTGTGTATGTCTTCCAACCTCACGTCTTTCTTCCCTTTTATTTACCTGCTTACGATGGTAGATTAGGGCACGTTTAATTTAGCATACCTTATGCTATGCATGCGTGCATTCATGCATTTGTACTGCATGCATTAGGCTCGGTACATCACGCTAACTGCATTTGTATTTCAATTCCAAATTGAATATGTGCATCAACTGATCGCATTTCATATGCCATGCTTAGGTTAGCCGAGCCTATCGAATCGCATCCTGTATGTGTTGCATTAGTCAAATTAACATGAATTAGGACATGCATGTTTGCTAACTAGTTCATTGTTTTGGCACGGAGTACGATGTAAGTATTTCCGCTTTAGCATATCGCATGAGTGTGAATGTTGCCATGATAGCATGCTTAACATGTGGCTAGATGCTTATGTGTTATAAACTGCTTGGATGCCTGCGGGTGAAGGTTGGATTGTTTGAGTTGGAAAAACTCGTTGAAATCCGTGTTTTAGCCTACTTGCGAGTAGCAAATTCCAAAGCATTTTTCAAACCGAACGGATATGCAATGTTTATTTCCAAATTAGGCAATCTAGTCTATACTTGTTTGCTGCGCGCATAACATAGTAATTCTAGGCTAATAAATGGAACAAGAACACATAGCGTTTTCAAAATCGGATATCATGGTTAGTAGAGGCCGGTCTTCGGACCGGGCGAAAGGGGGTGCTCATAGCTGACCTTCCCCGATCGTACCCAAGCTCCCGAGCCGAGACAACTCCGGTGATGACGGACATGTGGCCTTCGGCACCGAGTCAGGGTTTCCTAAATTTCCCCATTTTAAAAAATATTTAGGTGGCGACTCTGTATCTGGCAAAGCAGTCCATGTTTGGCACTACTTTTTCAAAAATCTGTTTCTCAAAACGATTTGCCAGATTTGGACTCTTTGGTTCAGATTTAGAACCGCGACACAAATCGAGTCCGAACTGTAGCGAGGCCCCCCCACCCCGCGGACGTGCTACAGTATCGTCTTGCCTCGCAAGACTTGATCCCGCCTATCCACGACCCGAACCGGTCTCTCCTCATACGAGGCATCCTCATCTACCTCTAGGTCGATCCAATCCAATACATGCGATGGATCCGGCTCGTATTTCCGAAGCATACTAACATGAAATACGTCATGCACTCTGGACAACTGTGGCGGCAAAGCTAAATGGTAGGCAACCTCACCAATCCTTTGAAGGATCTCGAAAGGGCCAATAAATAGAGGGGACAACTTCCCACTCTTACCAAATCTCAACAATCCCCGCATAGGTGATATTTTCAAGAAAACATGATCACCCACCTCAAATACCAAAGGCCTCCTCCTACGGTCGGCATAACACTTTTGACGACTCTGGGCGGTAACGAGTCTCTTACGGATAAGCTCAACTTTCTCCGTCGTTTCCCGAACCAACTCTGGGCCCAACAAAGGTGCATCACCCACCTTGGCCCAACAAACTGGAGACCTACATGGTCGGCCATACAAGGCCTCAAATGGTGCCATACCGATAGTCGACTGGAAACTGTTGTTGTAGGCAAACTCCACCAAGGGTAAGTGCCTCTCCCACGACCCACTAAAGTCAAGGACAACCTCGAAGCATATCCTTAAGGATCTGAATAGTACGCTCGGACTGCCCGTCAGTCTGAGGATGATAAGCCGTGCTAAAGGTCAACCTAGTGCCCAAGGCACTCTGCAAACTCTACCATAACCTAGCAGTAAAACGTGGATCTCTATCTGTGACGATCGACACTAGGACCCCGTGCAACCTCACTATGTCCTGAATATATAAGTCGGCAAGATGGTCTACCGAATCTCTCACGCGCATAGGGATAAAGTGCACCGACTTGGTCAACCGGTCTACAACTACCCAAATAGCATCACTACCTCGCTGAGTCCTCGGAAGACCTACAACGAAGTCCATCGTGACGTGCTCCCATTTCCACTCGGTAATAGGCAAGGGTTGTAACAAACCCGCTAGCCTCTGATGTTCGGCCTTCACTTGCTGACAAGTAAGGCACTTAGATACAAAAACTGTCACATCTCTCTTCATACCCCGCCACCAAAACTGGCAACCCAAATCACGATACATCTTAGTGCCTCCCGGATGCACCGCAAGGCGTGAATGATGAAACTCTCGGAGTACCTCCTCTCGACAAGACTCCGGCACGAACAAACGGTCTCGGTATCTCACACTCAAGTTGGGATACACCGTCAAACCCTTCTCAACCTTCCCACTGGAGATCTTCTCCCTGAGAGATTCTACCTCAAGGTCACCTTTCTGTGCCTCTAACACTCGACTCACAAGTGTAGGCTGCGCAACTACAGAAAACAAGGTCGCAGCCTCAATAGATTCGCCCAGACGCAAATCAAACTTGCCAAGTGCACCCAACATCTCCCACTCCCGGATGGCTATACAAGCTACGTCACTAATGGATTTCTTGCTAAGGGCATCGGCCACAACATTGGCCTTCCCCAGATAATAATGCAATTCGAAGTCATAATCCTCAATAAATTCCATCCACCTCCTCTGCCTCAAGTTCAAGTCTTTCTATGTAAACAGATACTTCAGACTCTTATGATCCGAGAACACCTCGAATCTCTCACCATACAGGTAGTGCCTCCAAATCTTCAAGGCAAAAATCACAACCGCTAACTCTAGGTCATGTGTAGGGTAATTTCTCTTGTGTATTTTCAACTGCCGCGAGCCATAGGCTACCACTTTCCCTTCTTGCATCAACACACAACCCAAACCCTCTCGTGAGGCATCACAATAAACCGCATAACCCAAACCTCTCTCCGGAATAATCAACACTGGAGCGGTGGTGAGTCTAACTTTCAACTCTTGGAATGACTTTTCACAAGTCTCACTCCACACAAATTTGACCCCTTTCCGCGTCAATCTAGACAGTGGCGAAGCTAGTCTGGAGAAATCCTTCACAAACCGGCGGTAATACCCAGCTAAACCCAGAAAACTGCGAATTTTGAAAACACTCTTAGGCTGTGCCCAATCTTGCACTGCCTCAATCTTGGATGTATCAACAGACACCCCTTCCCCGGAGACTACATGGCCTAAGACCTTGACCTCACTTAGCCAGAACTCACACTTCCGGAACTTGGCATACAACCTATGGGCTCTAAGCAACTCAAGCACCACTCTCAAGTGTTCTTCGTGCCCCTCCTCAAAAGGTGAATAGATTAGGATGTTGTCCATGAAAACGACTACAAAACGGTCTAGGAACTCCCGAAATATCCGGTTCATCAAGTCCATAAAGATTGCCGGTGCATTGGTGAGCCCGAAGGCATCACCAGAAACTCATAGTGGCCATACCGCGTACAGAATGCCATCTTCGAAATATCTTTCTCCCTGACCCTCAACTGATGGTAACCCGATCTCAAGTCTATCCTGGAGAAACAACGGGACCCTTTCAACTGGTCAAACAAGTCATCAATACGAGGCATAGGGTACTTGTTCTTAACCGTAGCCCGATTCAATTTCCGGTAGTCAATACAAAGTCTCAAAGCCCCATCTTTCTTCTTAGCGAAGAGGGCCGGTGCTCTCCACGACGAAGTACTAGGGCGAATAAAGCCCTTATCTAGCAATTCTTGGAGTTGAATCTTCAAGTCACTTAACTCGGCTGGGGCAAAACGGTAAGGTGCCATGGAAATCGGCGCTTTGCCGGGCACTAAATCAATAAAAAACTCCATCTCGCGATGGGGTGGTAAACTAACAAGATCCTCGGGAAAGATGTCAGAGTACTCACAAACCACTCTCGGCAATACAGTCTGGGTCTCATCACACTCACTACTCATATAGCTAGCGAGAAGACAACTAAGCTCACTCCACCCTCGCGGATCATACATTGGTGGCAACACACTACTAACCCGATCCCCCAAGAAATGGAAACAATCTCCGCTCAAGGTACACACAGTAACCCGCTGGCGGTAGCAATCAATAACAGCCCAGTATGATGATAGCTAGTCCATACCCAAAATCACATCAAAACCCGACATAGCCATAACTACAAAAGGGAATGGAAGCCGGCGGTCGGCAACCTCAATATCACAACCTCTACACCCCTGCTTCAAAATCAATTCACCCCCAACAGGTGATACAACACAAATAGGAGATGATAACTGCGCCAACTCCAACCCTAAAACATATGCAAATGCAGCAGATATAAAGGAATGGGATGCACCCGTATCAATTAACATGTTAGCAACTGAGTTGCAAAACAAAAAGGTAACTCTCACAACGGATGGAGCCGGTGCAAGATCCTGCGCGGTAACAGCATATACACGCCCTGAAGGTCTCTGATCTACTTGCTCACCTTTCGGAGCATAAGTCTGCTGTACAGACTGAGACGATGAGGCTCCCGAATTGGCCCTCGAGGCCTGAATCGACTGAGCTGGCTGATGGCTCTGAGTCTGCCTTGAACCAGATGCACCAGATATGCCACTCGACTGTGGGAAAAACCTCTTCAGGTGCCCCACCTGACCGCACTAGTAACAAGAAATCAGCTAACCTCTGCCCTGACTCTGGCTCTGAGGACGAGCCGAAGATAAAGCTGCTCTCTACCGTCCTCCCCTCTGCGGGCAAGCTGGAGACTTGTGGTCCAGCTGACCACACTTGTAACAAGTAATGTCTCCCTGACTGCCTCTCCCAGAACCTAAACTCGGCACTGGAAAAAATAGATCTAGAAAAACCACCCTGGGACTGCTGAGGGTTAGAACCCCTCTGCCTCCTGACTCCTCTTGGAGCCCCTCAACCTCTCCTCCTCCTCGTGCGTAATAATCTCCATATGGGCTGCAACATCCACAAGGCATCCATAATCCCGAGTCATGGACCCAGCAACCCTAACCTTGAGTCCGTGCCTCAACTTCCTTTCGAACTCTAGACAACGGTGCTCCTCAGTCACCACTAGCTCAGGCGTAAACCTAGACAAACTGGTAAATGCGGCCTCAAACTCGGCCACTGATGAACTCAGCTCCTTGAGCTGACAAAACTGATCCCTTAACTTCTCCTTGACAGCGGGAGATAGAAATTTCTCGTGAAAGGCATCAATGAAAGCCTCCCAAGTCCCTCTAATATGGCCCCTAACGAACTTCCACCACTGACCCGCGTCTCCCTTCAGCTGGAAGGATGCCAGGGTCACCTTCAAAGCCCCGTCTTCGATGCCAAGCATCTCAAACGTCTTTGTCATCTGCTCAAGCCACTCATCAGCGTTAAATGGCTCTTTCGGATCCCCCAGAAACTCATCCGGATTAGACCGGAAAAACTCCCTCTTCAAAAAAGAAGGCCCTGCCTCAGTAACATGGGCCTGGACTTGATTCTCAGCTCTGAGAATGTCCATGGATTCCCTCAATACTCCTGCCATCTCGCAGGCTAAGGCGCCCATGGCCTGCTGACCTGCTGGCTCGGCCACATTGGCCTGACCAATACCCTCCTGCTGTGCCAGAATCTCATCCGGTATAGGCATCTCCTGCATCCTAGGCCTACCTCGCCTACCACCACGTCCTTGTCCTGATATCCTAATAAAAGTAACGAAGAACATTAGCACATTCACAAATGTGCCGAAGCTATAACACTCGCGTCCTAATGCATTGGACAATAGTAATTCATTCCACGTAAGCACATAATCACATAAGCATTTACGAATTTCATTTCCGGATAATGACAGTCCCGTGGCATTACTAGAGTTCCGGTTAGAAACAGCATTGATAAAGTGCTTTTCCAACAGGACTCCCAGGAACCCAAGGATCCAATCAACATCCTAGAAACTAAATCTCATACCCAAGTAGTCACATAAACATGTTATCACATAAGCACATAACATTACACCTAAGTCTCTAACAAGCGAGACAAACCCATTGTGATACTAATCATTTCCCACGTACCCAAAGTATTCAAACCCGGTACGCTCTGATACCAAGTTGTAACGTCCTCAAAAATATACATAAAAACCCAACAATCTAGACATGCATAGACATTAGAGAATAAAATATATTTCCATTCATCAGAGTATTAAATACAAAAATATTACATGTTGACAACAAAAGTAAATGCCCTATAGGCTTACAACTTTCCAAGTCAACACTTGGGTCCAACAAAAGAAGAGTTTTAACTCTTTGTACAAAATAAGCCCTTGGCTTGATTAACATGTAATGCATAAAGAAAACAACAAAAAAAAGATCTTCAAGTCTCTAAGCCTCCCAAGCTACGTCCTTGCATGTGGCATATCACCTGAACCTCAAAATGATGTCCTATATAGGGTGAGCCAATGCCCAGTAGAAATATACTAAACCAAGTATGGGAAATAACTAAAACAATAGCATTTGACGTATGGTTAACACTTATAAACCAATTTACAATACTTTACAATTCAACAAGAAGTATATCCATTTTCCGTTTCAATTTCCTTCACTTAGACAGTTTCAATTCATATTTATTGCTCAAAACCTGGTGTAGATGTCCTCGAACGTCCAGGGAAAATTCCGTTTTGTTCATTGGGCTTACTACAGTTCGGACTCAATGTCACGGTTCTTAATCTGATTTTGCAAAGTGCAATGCGAGATTGATAAATCACCAAAGAATCCAAATCCAACCAATCGTTTTGAAAAACTAATTTTTAGAAAGAAGTGCCAAACATGGACTGCTTTTCCAGATACAGAGTCGCCACCTAAATATTTTATTTTTGGGAAATTTAGGAAATCCTGACTCGTGCCTAAGGCCACGTGTCCGTCATCACCAAAGTTGTCTCGGCTCGGGAACTTGGGTACGAGAGGAAAAGGTCATGCAATGAGCACCCCCGCTCGCCCGATCAAAGATCGGCCTTTACTAACATGATATCTTGTTTTTGAAAACACATGTGCTCTTATTCTGGTTATTAACCTAGAATTACTATGTGATGCGCACAGCATACAAGTATAGACTAGATCGCCTAAGTTTGAAAAAAACATCTCATGTTTGTTTTTGAAAGCGGTTTGCTACTCGCAAGTAGGCTAAAATGCGGATTTTACCACTCTCAAGTGGGCTTAGAAAACATGGTGATTTGCCACTCTCAAGTTAATCAAGCTACGTCCTTCGAGGTGGCATATCACCAAGGACGTAATCAATGAATTGTTCCAATTCAAGTAATCCATCCTTCACCCACAAGCATTCAGGCAGTTATATCACATAAGTAGTTAGCCTCATGGCAAGCATGCTATCATGGCAGTCACTCACACACATGCAAGGATGCTAAAGCATAAACACTTATCGAGTACTCCGAGCCAAAACAAAAGCTATGATAGAAATCAATGCATGATCCTAGCTATGTCAAATGCCTAATGCAACACATACAAAATGCAACTAAGATAGGCTCGACTATTCTAAAATGTCTTGTGAAATGCAATTTGATACATGTATTCAAACAGGAATTGAAATACAATGCAGTTAGTATGATGCACCGAGCCCGGTGCATGCAAGACAGATGAATGAATGCGAACATGCGAGCATAAGGATGCTAATTGAAACATGTCCTAAAACTAACCATCGTAAGCTGGTAAATAAAAGGGAGAAAGAAATGGGGGTTGGAAGACATGCATCACACACATGCACACTTATTTACAACATTGCCCTCTCGGAGGAGGGTCCGAATGAATAATACAGAACCAACTAGCTAATCTAAACTAATCTAGTTAAACTAGTTATTACACAACAAAATGAGTAACAAGCTAGAGCTAATTATTACACAACACTAACTAGTTAACAAATCAACTAAATTAGCAATTAAATAAGCATGCAAAGTATGTGAAGTGGGCTGCTTCAGCTCTGCCTCGGATGATGAAGGATGCATGCATGCTCGAATTGCCTTGTTCGAAAATCCCTCGCGACGCCCCGACTTGCCTTTGTTTGCAATTGATCTCAGAAACTTGCACAAAGCTCTAGAGAGATGAAACTCCACCCTGGAAATTTGTGGGAAGGCTGCCGACTAGCTATTGGCTTTGGAGACCGCCTGCCGACCACTTTTGTGGTGAAAAACCAGAAAAAGTGGTCGGCCAGCCAGTAAATTTGGTCGCCCGACCAGTTTCCTCTCCTGGTTTCTGGTTTTCCACAACAAAGGGAAAGAGAGAGGCACGACAAAGTATTTGCAACACATGTGTGCACGACCACTCTCCCCATCATTGCATAAGCTCAAGGGAGTGTAGTCCTCGACCCTCGGGCCACCATTCACGCATTTCGATGCATGATGACCGAGGGGCCGAATTGCACAACTCAATATGGAAATGAATGCACAAGTAAACACATAAAGCCTAAAACTCTATCATGTATGATCAAGAGCGTCGGCGACCGGGAATTGAGGCACGTTTCATCACTTCGAGTATAAAATGCCCTTCGTTTCCTGTGTTTGGACTAACTCCTATTCCAAACGCAATGCAACAAACAAGGTATGCATCAATGCAACTCTAGCATGCAATCTTAATGCAATGCAACTAAGTCATGCAAACATGCAAGGGATAACATGCAAACATGCAACTAGCATACACAATGCTATGAACTAACAATGGCATACTCAATGCACATGACACTTAGCATACACGATGCACGTAGAAACTATCATACACAATGAGATGAACAAGGCATGCATAATGCAATGATCAATCATGCGGCAACATGGCATACTCAATGCTATGAACTACAATGGCATACTCAATGCAAAATGGACTTAAACCAAAATGGATGGGCCTCAGCTACACCCAAATCAGTGGCCAAAACTCAACAAAACCTAGGCACAAAGAGCATGAAATGCACATTCAACTCATGGCTCGTAAGCGAAGCATAAAGGCACAACTCTTAAGCACGATTAAAGAGTGACATGCACAAGAATATGACAATGCTACATGCTCTGAAATGAAGTGTTAAATGATGCCAAATCATCCAAACAACACAAATAAAGCATGCAATGGTGCTCCAAGCTTGAGGCAAGCAAGAGCATTTACACTACAGGTATACAAAACATGAAGCATGTGATTAAGGCAACCAAAAACAGTCCTAGTAAGTGTTAATATGAGACTAAAACATGCCTGGATGGAAGCCAAAATGTGCTAGCATGAGGGGCATGAGGCATAATGCATACAAGGCAAATAAGGTGGATTACAGTACATCTATTAGGACCAATCACAGGATGACTCCACCAACAAAAATCAGAGTTATATAATGGCAAAATAACCCCAAATAAGCACTGAAATGATGGCTCGCAAGCAAAGGCATGAATGCATACACAGTGGCTCATGTTAAGGCATAAAGGGGGAACCCTGCAACGAATTGATTGAGTGACAAATGCAAGTGCACGGCCATGAAAGATGGACTGAAATAGTATAACTAATGATGCCAAATCATTGAAATGAGCCAAGTAATGCATGCTAGTGGACCCGATGCACAAGGCAAACAAGCTAGGTTGAACCAAAGCTATACAAAGAAAGTCATGGATGACCAAGACAACCAAAATCAGACCTTAAACATTGAAAAACATGAACAAAGTCTTCTTGAAGTCAAGCCAAAAGAATGCTAAAAAGACATGTGCCAACATGATGCATGTTAGGCTATTTCATGGGATTGCATGGCAAGTGTATGGAGCATGCAAAGGCCAACCAAACCAAACCAAACCAAAACAGAGTCATGACATGGTAAAACATCACCAAAAACATGCTGAAATGGGAAGAAAACAAGCTAGAATGACATGTCAAGACATGAAGCATATAAAGCTAGTTAAGGGATTTACACTACAAGCATGCATGGAAAGCATCTTTCGACCAAGAGGCCTCAAAACAGAGCTAAGGCAGCCCAAAATATGAACAAAACCAGGTTGGAGCATGGCCAAAATATGCTAGAACAGAGGGCCAAAACATCATGCATTCTAAGCTAGTAAACATGATTTACACTACAAGCATATGAAGCATGTGAGAGGCTACCAAACCAGCCAAAAATAGAGTCATGGCATACCAAATGATGACCAAAAAATCACTGAAATATGACCAATACATGCAAGAATGACATGCTACTTTGATAAGCCACAAAAGGGATTACTTTACACATGCAAGAGGCAAACCCAAGGTGACCAAACCAGCCATAGGAAAAGTCTAGGAAGGCCCTAAAAGTCACCAAAAAGTACTTGAACTGAGCCTTGAAAGTATGAAAACATATGCTCCTTTGATGGACCAAAAATGCAAGCAAACAACACCAAAAGAGAGAGGGTCAACCCTCTCTGATTTACGGCCTCAAAACCACATGCCAGTCACTGAAAAGGCCATGCAAAGATCAACACAAAGGTCTCATGGCATAGCACAAAACAAGGCTAAATAAAGCATGCAAGAGGGTAGATGGCCCTCAATGCCAAAAGAGCCTTAAACAAACCTGAAAACACTTAAATATGAAGATTTTTATGGTTGAAAACTAAGCCAAACAAAGCATGCAAAGCAGGCTACATAAACAAACTACAACAAAGCTTTAAAGGAGCTAAAGGTCTCACCCTTGAAGAACAAAACAAACAGGAGCTTCTTTGGGCCAAAACCAACTTTAGGAAGCCTAAAGAAGTCCTATGGCATCTCAAGTCCAAGGTTAAGAGGCTTGGCTAAGGGGTTGTAGGCAAAATGTATGAAGAACACTCACTCTTAAGCCACAAAAGAGGAATATAGAGAGGGAGATATATGCTTGCCTTAGGGAATTTTTTTGAACCTAGCTTAAGTAGAGGGAGTGCCTCTCTTATAGAAGAAACAAAGGGTTCAAACTTCTTGGAGAAGCTAAACTTGGATGCAATCCCACCATACACGTGTATGGAGGATACAGTCTGTGCCCTCCAACTGGCATAGCTGGTATCCATTCAGTCAGACAAAACAGGAGAAAAGGGGCCGACCAGAAAAGGTGGTCGGCCGACCACCCTAAGTGGTTTCCCAGAAAAGAAAGTGGTCTCCAGGGGTAATTGGTGGTCTCCACACTGAAATAAAGCCAGTGGTGTGGTGGGAGATCAACAAATGTGGCCTAAAGACCATGAAAACCAGTTTCCCGACCAGAAAACCGGCTGGCGAGAAGAAAAGTGGTCCCCAAGGAGAAAAAATGGTCTCCAGGGGTAATTGGTGGTCTCCACACTGAAAGAAAGCTAGTGGTGTGGTGGGAGACCAGTAAATGTGGCCCAAAGACCAAGAAAACTAGTTTCCCGACCAGAAAACCGGCTGGCGGGAAGAAAAGTGGTCTCCAAGGAGAAACGGTGGTCTCCCACCCCTGTACCACCTCCCAAACAAGGAAAACAAGGGTCATGCCAAAAATGAACCAACACGGATGCAAAACAAGAGTTCGGGAGGCAAAGCGCGCGATTGGGTGCCTCGAAAACTGGCTGTTGAGCACCGAAAGTGGCGTGCGACCACAAAAGTGGTCTCCCGGGCCACAGTGTCCCTCTAGATAGAGGAAACAAGGTTTGTTCCAACAACCATTCCAAACGGAGAATGTTATGCGGTCCCGAGCCAAGGCGCGCGGCCGACGACTCCGAAAACCGGAAACTAGTCTCCAAACTGGAACAGTGGCCTACGACCGCGAAAAGTAGCCCACGGCCACTGAGAGGTGGTCTACAAGAACTCTCCCTCCCTCCGGGAAGAGAAAACAAGACCTGGTCCGTAGACCGAGTCAAAGCACAAAAAGTTTCGAGGCTCGGAGGCAAGGCTCTCAGCCAAGAACTCGGAAACCTCGAAACGAGCACAACATGCGCAATCACCGAGCGCTCAAACGATGACGTCTGAGTCTTAAGGTCGGTCAAAAATGTGGTGTCTACACTTGGCCAAACAATTCAATGAGACTATAACTCATATTAAAACAATTCCATACTTCACAAATGATACACAGATTTGCTGTATCAATGGCGTCCGTCCCCTATCTCCTCCCAAATATCCGGTTTAGGAGTCCATCCCCTATCTCCTCCCAAATTGTGGAGTACATCCCCAATCTCCTTCCAAACAACATACATAAATAATGATCAATCAATACACACATTTGATGTATTATTCCAACCGTCATATTCAATGTGATTAGTTTCAGTTTTTCCTAATCAACATACAGTGTCTATAATAATCAAGACTATCCTCCACCGATAGCCCAAAGCAGTTATTTCTAAACAGATAATAAATGCATCAAACAGATATAATATCAACATTCTCATAGGTGAATGATTAATTCGTCCAACTACACCATCTAATTCCACAACTCCCCAATTTCATGAATTTCAATCCAATTTCACATTTCCACATTTTTCCCAAATTAATTAGACTAATTAATTTATTATAATAATTAGGGACATTTTCCATTTTTCTCAAATATTGATCCAAAGACCAAGTTCCACCAATTTAACTCTCAAGCCCATATTCCCCAAGCTATAAATACACATGGAGCTTTAAAACACAAAACCCCTCTTTATAAATCACATACAAACCCTAACTTTTCCCAAAATCATCCAACAATACCAACTAATCAAAATGACTAAAATTTATGTTAAAACTCATAGAATAGAGTAGGTTATCCCTATCTCAAATTTCGGAGCCCAAAGGAGAAGAAGGACAAAGCTCAAGATGCTCCAAACTCCAAGATTCTCGGATCAAAACAAAGCCCACACCGAGCTCTAACGTTTATACAAAGGAAATAGTGTAGGAGAACCCTAGATCAAGAGTTATTGTAGAGAGAAGTGGTGTTTTAGAGAGAGAGGTAGTCGTTCTAGGGTTCGAGGGAAAAAAGAGATTAAAAAGTGAAGTGTAATCCCGTTGCTGCCAACTGATATATTCGAGGCTCGCTCGAGCGACCAGACACAGGGAAACCTCGCTCGAGCGTAGAAAGTCTCGCTCGAGCCAACAATTCGAAGCTTCAGGTTTGTAACCCAGAAGCACGCTCGAGCGAAAGAATGCTCGCTCAAGCGAAGAAACCCAAAACATACAACGCGCTTGCTCGAGCTAAGAAAAGCTCGCTCGAGCCAAGAAATGCAACTCTCAGGTCCCGAACCAGATGCAGACGCAAGCTCGAGCGCAAGACTTCTCACTTGAGCCACCAGACACAACACCCAACTCTCACTTGAGCGAAGGAATCTTGGCTCGCTCGAAGGATCTAAAACACAGAGCTCGCTCGAGCGACAAAAGCCTCGCTCGAGCGAATACACAAAAATCTGGGCAGCAACCATTTGTTCCCAATCACAACCATCCTGTTACAAACCTGCCCACCACATCCTAAAACTCAAATATAAGGAATTAAAGGATGACAACAAGATAGATACAACAACCAACACCATGGAACCTAAGTCCGGAATATTGTACATAAAGGGAAAAACCCGAGATCGCTATATGCTGTGGTCGTTATCTTCTAGTGGAGGCCTCGGGTGCACGAGCTATTATCATTGTTGTTCTTGTCTCATAAGCCAGTGAGTGGTATGGGCCGAGGAGACTTTAGTGACCTCTCCTTTGTGTTCTTGTTGATCCGGGTGTCCTTGGAGATCCGAGATGTCAGACCCAGAGTCGAGGAAGTATTCCAAGTTTAGATGTAGCCTGGGGTTAGTGTTGTGTCCCTTTGGTTGGTTGGAAGGTCTTCCTTGGTACCGTGTTTTCTTCGTGAAGTTTTGGCTTTTATTTTGGCATTGTTTAATTTCGGGGAAGAAATTTCCCAAGGTGGGGACGTTGTGATGACCGGTACGTAATTCGCCTTGTTCTCCTGAGTTATGCTGGATTTGCTTTCGTTATAATATTAGGTTTTTAAGTGCGAACCTGTCAACGGTTGGGTTCGTTGCTTTTGAAAAATTCTCCTCAAACTTTTCGTTCTTATTTGTTTCAATTCCGAGTTTCCATTTGTTTCGGAAGGTGCGAGGCTGGGTCAGGAGTGTCTTGAGATAAACTGTAAAAAAAATTTGGGCTAGAGGGTAGAGCCGCACGTGCGGGTGCTTGAGCCGTATGTGCGGGGGCTTGAGCCGCAAGTACGGGAGAAGGGTCGCACATGTGGAAGGTGAGGCCGCACGTGCGGAAAACTGGGAAAAAGCTGTGTGCAAGACTGCATTATATACAAGTGCGGGAGTGGAGGTACGGGAGAAGACCGCACGTATAGGGGTGAGAGCCGCATATAGCGATTCCGGTTTTGACCCATTATCTATTGTATTCCAGACTCAGGTTGTTATGGTTTAAAATGGTTATTCGTATCTTGTTTCCTTTGTCTTCCCCATTATTTTGGTTATCGAGTTGTAGTTGTGCGTTTGTGATAGGTTGCTTGCTTGTTTTTCCAAACCTTTGTTGCCCAGATTTTGGCTCCTCTGCTCGAGCAGGCATTCTTGCGCTTGAGCGGGCTTCATAAATTTTGTTTCTCCACTCGAGCGGCCATTCTTGCGCTCGAGCGGGATTCGTCAACTTTCAGTATATTTTTGCAGTTCTGAAAATACTGGGAAAGTGCATTAGACACTCGAGCATCCAGTCTTACGCTCGAGCGAGAATCTTCGTCTGCAAAACTTCTGGAAATGTGCATTCCATGCTTGAGCGCCAACTTTCATGCTCAAGCGGAACTTTGTGTCTGACGCTCGAGCGTCACTTACCACGATCGAGCGGACTGCGTGTATTTCAGTCCAAGAAGATGACATTTTGAATCACTTTTTCTTCTCTCTCTCTCCCTCTCTCTCTCTCTCTAAAACTTCCCAAAAACCTAGATCTACAATTCTCTCTCTAAAACTCACCTCTCTCTAAGATTTCATATAGATCTGCTGGGATTTCCACCCTAGTGCCTTTGAGAAAAAGGTAGAGTGCATCAATATCTTCATTTTGATCTAATTGAAAGTGGGTTTCGTCGTTCTTGGAGTCTCACTCTTGCTTGGCTCATCTTCTTCCTTTGAGGTAGCGATTTTTCTACACTCTCATATGATTTTTAGTTTAGTTATTTGTTATTGTGTAACAATAGTGGGATATGGAAGTAATTTGATCAAACCTAGGGTTTGGGTTCAAGTTGAAAAAAAGGGTTTTCATATTGGGATGCATAAATGAATATGGGGTTTTGAATATAAGGTTATCTTGGGTTTGAATGGTAGAATTTAACCTTTGGATTGATATTTGAAAAAGGAGGAAATTTGCCGTAACATACCTTGAATAATTATTTTGTATAAATAATGAAATTGATGTGAGAAATGTGAAATTGGGGAAAAGTATAAATGAATGGTGTAGTTGGATTTGTTTAACCACTCATCCATGGAAATTTGATGAATTATCTATTATAAAGATTGCATATCTGTTTAGAAATATCAGTATTGGGCTATCGGTGGAGAATAGCTTTGATTGTTGTAGAATTCGCATGTAGATTAGGTGAATTGAAACTAGCCCATGGTTGCTTATCATTGAATATGATCCTATTGAAAACATATTGCATATGTATGATTATTTGGGAGGAGAAAGGGGATGTACTCTATATGTGTGATTTTGTTTTTAAATACATTGCATATGTATGATTGTTTGGGAGGAGAAAGGGGATGGACTCCATTATAACTAAGTTGGCTGGAGTGTCTAGGGTGAAAGTCCGGAAATTATACATGGGTGCCTAGCCCGCAGACGAAATATCCGTAAAATGGCAATTGTAGTGCTTGTATAGCCTACGTTTACATGGGTCCCGTTTGACGGCTGCCCGCGGATGAAATACCCGTGAAATGGAAGTTTGAAGTGTTTATTTGTATGTGTTGTATGATTTGAAAACCATTGACTTGTAACCTCAGTTTGGTTGTTGATAAATAATGAAATTCACTCATAAATTGAGAAAGAGAAGTGAACGACATATGAATTGAAAGAAAATGGATTATGACTTGAATTTGATATCTTATGAGTATATAAATTCATGAAAGTTTTACCCCAAGCGTTGTATGTGCACTTTGTACTTATATCTCTGCTAAATCTCATATATTGTGTTAGATGATTCCTACTGGGCTGTCGCTCACCCTATTTGAGGAAAACAATTTCAGGTAAATGGAATGCCTCCACCAATGCAATAGTGTGGGAGAGATTTTTGGGAGCAGGAGTTTCTTATTTTGATTGTATATTTTTGTAAAGCCAAGGGCATAAGATGTAATGAGCAAAGCTCACTTTTGTTCTAACCAAGTCAAGGCTTAGAAAGATGTAAGCCAATAGGGCATTTAATTATGTTAAACTCTTTTGTATCATCAACTTCAAGTAATGAAAGGACTATTTACTCTGATTTATGCTATTATTAATAGATGTTTGGGTTGTATTGATGGTATTATTTTGGGGGCGTGACACCGCACGTGCGGGAGGCACGCTCCGCACGTGCGGGAGTGGGTGCCGCACGTGCAGGAAATGTCAGATCCGAAAATTCTACATTTTTTCTCTCTTTGGGTCTGAGTGTATCTCACTTTGGACATCCCTCTCTCTCTCTAAAAATATCATTTCCTCTCCTTTCTCTCTAAAAACTGCTACCAAACATCATAAACTCTTGATCTCTTCCAATCCATTGGGATTTTGATGCTACATCCTTCGTGAATCTTGGAGAGCTAAGCGAGGGCTTCGTTTTGACCGGTGAAGTTCGAATTCTGACAAAGTTGATTTCTGGGCTTTTCTCCTCTTCTCTCTATGAGGTAGGATTTCTTTGATTTTTTTCAATACCCCTTCTATAGATAGACATGTGGTAAGTTTTATTGCATAAAAACCATGATGTTATGGATTTTTTTGAAATTCATGATAGAAGATCTAAGACTTGATTTTGAGGTTGAGATTTTTGTGAAATTAAATTGTTGTTTGGGTTAATTAGGAAGTGGTTTAACATGTTGGTGTTGAGAAAGAGGTAAAGCCCTAATTTTTGTAATAATGCTTAATGGGTAAAAAGGGTTGAAATTGTGAAATAATCTTGTTATGAACTTGGGATTTGAATAATGAATTGTTGATTAATTTGAGATTAATCGGGTCTTAGGAATTTTAGTATGAACTTTATGTTTGGTTGTTCATAGTTATGTATAACAAATTGGTAGCTTGTCAATTGCTAGAAAGGGGTTTAACCATGAGATTAAAATCATTGGGTTACACTTTTATTAGGTTGAAAAGAATGGATTGGGATAAGGGGTGGGTTATGTTGACTTGGAGAATAAGATAATTGATTTTTGAAATGAAAAGACGAAATGATAACACAATATGAATTTCAGAAATCAACTTGAGGTTGAACCATGAATATTTTATTTTACTATTGTTGTCGTTGGATCTAAAATCTCATGAGGGTTGGATTATTGTAATGCATGTGTTGAATACATACCTTTAGAGGTTTTGTCCTTGGTCATCGGTGGAGGATAACATTGATGTGTTGAATAATTTATGTGTACGCATTACACTTGTTGATTGTCTTTTGCCATATTATGATGATTGGTAACGTATACTGCGCTGAGAATGAGAGGTACCATTACCTTCCAGCTAGCACCTGGAGAATTGGCTGCGCTTAGAATGAGGGGTACTAGTACCTTCCAGCTAGCGCCTGGAAAACTTGGCAGAGGTACCATTTCCTTCTAGCTGGTATCTGAAAAATTGGCATTTTGTTGTGAAAAGATGCATCATTGGCTTATCGTGCTTAAGGCAGGTAAAGTAGAGTGTTATTATAATTGTTTCAATGTGAGTGCGATATATCTTGTATGTGATAATTGTGGTTCAGCGAGATCGAGTTGTCGTACAAGTGGAGGAAGTAGTAGTTGGGCGTGTGTTGTTCTCATCTCTTGCACTAAATTGTTATGTGTACATATGGGTGTATCAAATAGATTGTTGATAGTATTTTCCCTAACCTCCGGTTTTAAGGCATGGAAATGTAAATGAAGATATTTATGCGTTGAGGTTGTAAGAAATAAGGAAAAGAAAATCGGACCTTGTGAGTTGTTTCAAGGGATAGATAATTATTAGGTAATATATTGTCAAAGATGGGAAAATGAGATGTAAATGTGAATTGATGTGCCGTTGAACTAATCTGAAGATCTTGACAACAAATGTATCTATGTATGTATACTTTGGTTAAAAACCGCCAGAATACATATGTGATATAGTGTGAAGCACTCATGATCATAGCTAGCTGTACCTTGTTATTGTTTAGGGTCATGTTGAGATCCCTACTGAACTTTATATTCATCCCACGTTGCTAATTCCTTTTAAGGTGAACATCGAGAAGTGTTTAAAGGCCATGGATCTTCTTTATCTGTTGGCCATGGGGCCTTTTTATTTGTGGGCAAAATGCCATTAATGTAAAAGGGTTAAACCCTTTCTCTTAATTTAAAAGATGTAAGCCGGTGGGCAAATTATTAATTTTAACTCCTATTGCATTCATATTGTATTCATATTAGAGAATCTTTATTCATGCATTCTTTGTAAATACATAAAGAGTTTCTGTATGCTATCTCTGAAATTGATGTAATTTAAATGAATTTGGTAATGGATTTCGAGTAACAAAAAGGTGGGGCATGACACCCAAAATCTCAAAAATTATACCACATCATCTGTTAGTACACTAATTAATATACTAATTGGTGCATATAGCATTATTCAACTCTCACTTGTCCATTACTTCAAATATTCATAATTAACACCAAGTCAAATAGAAATTTGTAGTTTAGAGTTCCAAGTTGTTCATTTCTCCGAATTATATTTTGGGAGTTTTTTTTGATAAATCATCTTTCTAAGAGTTTTATTCCATGCAACCCATATTCTTTTTGACTATTCCATTAGATCCTATTTGAGGTAAGAAGACCAAAACACCCTCAATATCTCCTGCCCCCTATTAATGTTGATATTTAATGTTGATTGTTATTATGTTTTGATTGTCCATGCATCAGAATGTTGACGGTCATTATATTCATATTAATTTGAAATGAATTTTTGTCATTGTGTTGTCAATTACATGATGTGAATATTCACATCATGTTATTGAAATGAATATTCACATTAAATTGAAATGAATTTTTGTCATTGTGTTGTCAATTACATGATGTGAATATTCATACAAAAACAAATGAATGTGAACGTTCACATCACTACATTAGATGAGAGAAAATGTTCACATGTTGTGAACGTTCACATCACTACATGTTGTGAACAAGAATGTGCTGTCAATTAAAAATAAGAAGGTTCATATGTTGTGAACGTTCACATCACTACATTAGATAAGAGAGAATTTTTTGAAAAGGTGTTGTGAATGTTCACATCAGAAATAAACCACTAATATATGTTAATATATGTTGTGAAGGTTCACATGTTGTGGTTTGTTCGAATTAGTCATTATCGTATCAGCATATATTAGTGGTTTTATTTTATTTTATTGTAATATTATTTTCTTGGTAATTTTCGTTATATTTTCTTATTTCTATCTTGGTCATTACGAATTTCTAATTCTAATTGTTTCTTACAGGGTAATGTTTGCTTTTACTTATTAATATTAGATACAAACTTTAGGGGTCTTTAGCTTTTTTATACCATTTGTTCGAATTTTAAGTATTTTTTTTAAAATCAATAACTGTTGAGCCTTTATTCTCAATATTCTTCATGAATCAATGAGTTTAGAGAATGTGATGTCCAGGTACTTAACCCGTCTTATTTCCTTTTAATCATGTTTATTTTTCTCATGTTTGGGATGTCGAAGCAAAATCACACATGCAGGGACTTGGACCGCACGTGCGGAAATAGTGCCACACGTGTAGTGAGAGAGTGTCTTTGAGGGCTGGAGATTGAAATAATTGCATGAGTGGAGGGCGCGTGTCGGAGGCGTGCCGCACATGCTGCAAAGGTACGCTCCGTACGTGCAGAAGAAGGCACGCGCATGTAGAAATGTGTTGGGTTTGAATTTTTTTCCCTTTTCTTTCCTTGGGCTGAGTTTATACCTTACTTTTCCCTCATCTCTCTCTCTCTCTGTCTAAACACATTTCTCTCCATTCTCTTTCACCAAACTCCATTAAATCCTTGATTTCTCCAAATCTACTTGAGCTTTGACCCTAATTCCTTCATCAAAGTTGGAGAGCTCATCAAGGGCTACACTTTGTGCGGTGGAAATTGGATTTTGACACCGTCAATTTTGGAGCTTTTCTCATATTTTCTTTTTTAATCTTGAGGTAGGGAGTTTCTTAGAGTTATATATATGGTTTTAGCATGTCTAGCATATTTTTATCATGATTTTGAGTAGAGGATTTGAGGTTTGAAGTGTTGAGTCTTGGAAAAAGTTGAGATATGATTTTTCTTATGTTTTGGTTCAAATTAAATTTTTTTTATGAATTTATGAACCTCGTGAGGGTATATAAAAGGGAAATGTCTTGAAAATGAAGAAAACCCTCTTTTTGTTAAACCCTAGATTTCAGGAAAATTAGGAGAAAATGGATTTTGTGAGATATTAATGAAATTTTTGGAGACTTCTTTAAGAAAATGATGAAATTTTCACATGTAGTTATGGTGTTAGAGATATCCATGAGATGAATGGATGTTGTTATTTGAAAATTATGGATAGCATGAATTATTATATATGCTTGGACTATGAAATAAAAGAAATAAATTTTCTCACTAACTCCGAAAACCCTAGATTTCTCTCTCTACATATCTCTCAATTCACTAAGTTTCAAGCCTAAATCACTTGCAAGAAGTGGAGTCTACGTAAGGATCTTGCTTTCTACCTATTGGATTTTGATTCTACAAAGGATTCTTCTTAAAAGTCTAGTCTTCTTGCTCTTTCCTTGATGTAGAGTTACTTTTAACTTAGTATTTCTTTATTTTGAGGATGATTATATGATATTGTTGTGACCGTGATACTTTATTTTGATGATTGAGCAAAAGTTAAGTTTTATGTTTAACACAAAGGGGATTTTAACTAGCATTTATAAAAATTTCAAATAAATTCTTATGGATTATGAATATTGGTGTTGAGAACTACTATATATATAAAGAGGGGGTAAAAGCCCCAAATTTATTAAAACCCTATTTTTAATTTGGTGAAAAATGATGCTTGGATGGAATTGACTTTCAAATCTTGAAATTATGTGAATAATTAGAGTTTGAAATACATTATTAATGTATGTTGAGTTGAGATTGTGGGCTTGGAAATTGATGACCATGTATTCAATTTTCACTGTTCACCTCATGTTTTACTGAATACTTGATTACTTGGAATGTGGTAAAAAGAGGGAGATAAATAGAGTATAAGTCCAGGTAGAGAGTCGTTTTTTAGAACAATGTGTTGCATTGGTACCTGCGCGAGGAGTTAAGGTGCCCAGTTGCCCTGTCTTGAGCTTATTGCCGGACGAATGTGGAAAAATATTTTTTGGGTATCCACTGGTCTTGTCATATAATAGTCGGCAAAAGTAAAAAAATTAATGATTTTGGGTGCCCACCACCCGCCGTATTAATAGCTAGTAAATGTGGGGAATAGTTTTGGTTATAAAGCTATACGTATATGTAGTATGGGGCTCCTACAAGGGATTCACGACAAATTTACCACCCCTATGTTGTGAAAGATTTTCAATGGAACATAAATATATTTGTTTTCTTACCCATTTTATTTTAAACATGAACTTTAAATTATGTTTGGGTTATGATGATACCATATACATGTTCAAATAATTAGATACTCTGTTAAATGTATCTCTACTAAGCATATCGCTCATCCTTGTAGACCCCCCGAACTCCGCTCCGCGCGCGAGGGCGCGAATTGTAGTTCTAGCGACTACAGTTCGGACTCCTGTCACGATTCTGAATCTAATCTCACAAAGTGCAATGTAAGACTGATAAATCACCAAAGAGTCCAAATCCGGCAAATCGTTTTGAAAAATCGATTTTAATCAAAAAGCGCCAAACATGGACTGCTTTGCCAGATTTCAGAGTTGCCATCTAAATATTTTGTTTTGGGAAATTTAGGAAACTCTGACTCGTGCCTAAGGCCACGTGTCCGTCATCACCAAAGTTACCTCGGCTCGGGAACTTGGGTACGAGAGGGGAAGGTCCTGAAATGAGCACCCCCACTCGCCTGGTCAAAGGATCGGCCTCTACTAACATGACATGTTGTTTTTGAAAACACATGGGTTCTTACTCCTGTTTATTAACCAGCTTACTATGTGATGCACACAGCATACAAGTATAGACTCAATCACGCGGATTGGAACAAAACAACTCATGTTTATTTTTGAAAGTGGTTTCAAAGTGCTACTCGCAAGTAGGCTAAAGCGCGGATTTGCCACCCTCAAGTGGGCTTAAAACTCACAATCATCGAGTTGTTCCAAGTCAGGCAATCAAACCTTCATCCACAGGCATTCATGCATTTAAACACATAAGCACATAGCCTCATGGCAAGCATGCTATCATGGCAGTCACTTACATACAAGCAAGGAAGCTAAAGTGTAAGCACTCACAGTGTACTCCGAGCCAAAACATAAGCTAGTTAGAAATCATGCATGATCCTAGCTATGTTAAGATGCCTAATGCAACACATGCAAAAATGCAACTAAAATAGGTTCGGTTATCTAGAATGACATATGAATGCAACACTTGATAACATGCTTTGAAACACATATTCAAGAAAGTGTATTAAAATACAATGCAATTTGTATGATGCGCTGAGCCCGGTACATGTAAGATGAATGAATGATGCACGCATGCAGAGCATAAGTATGCTAATTGAAACATGCCCTAAACTAACCATTGAAAGCTGATAAGTAAAAATGAGAAAGAAATGGGGTTGGAAGACATGCATCACACATACGCACACTTATTACAACATTTGCCCTCTCAACAGAGGGTCTGAATGAATAAGCTAAGCTATTCTAGGCTAAGCTGAGCTAACTAATCTAATTAAACTAATTAGACTAATTATTACAAACCGAAACCAATTAGCTATTCTAGTTAACTAACCAGTTATTATAACACAAATCGATTAGTTAAGCACGTTAAATAATTAAGTACAAAACCAACGTACTAGCTAACTAAGTAAAGCAGTTAAAAGAGGTCCTCGGGGCGAGAGGTGCATGCATGCTCGATCGCCTCGCTCGGAAATCCATTACTATGCCCAGAATTGCCTCTGTTTGCATTTGATTTAATCTCAGAACATTGCACAAACTTCCAGATTGCTTCTGCTCCAACATGGGGACCTCCTGGTGGGCTGCCGACCAGAAAAGGGGCCTGTAGACCACCTGTAGGCCAGAAAAAGTGATCAGTCGACCACCATTACTAGTCTGCTGACCAGAAAATCTGCCAAACTCCAGTTTTGCTGCAACAGAGAACAAGAAGGGGCATACCATTGTATTTGCAAGATATGTGTGCACAACCACCTTCCCTATCATTTCTTAAGCTCAAGGGAGCGCGGTACTCGACTCTCGGGCCACCAACCGAGCATCGCAATGCACGGTGGCCGAGAAGCTGAGTTTGCACAAGTCAATGTCAATGAATGCACAAATAACACATAAGGGCCTCCACCTCTATCATGCATGATCAAGAGGGTCGGTGACCAAGAAACGCAACACGTTTCATCACTTCGAGTATGAAACGTGCCACATTCCTTATGTTTGGATTAACGTTCGATCCAAACACAATGCAACACAAACAAGATGATCAACCTATCAACGTTAATGTGGCATGCACAAGGTTCTATCATGTTAACAATGCATGCAAGACATGTTTAAAAGCTAAGGCAAACAAAGCTAATGAAATATACTACACATGAGGCATGCACTATCAATCTCAAATGGTCAAAACAATTATGGACAAACCTAAGACATCTCAAAACAGTGGCAAAAATACATTATGACTTAGGGACAAAAGGGCAAGATATACATGCTCATTCATTCGCTCGCAAGCAAGGCAAAAGGTTTAACTTTCAAATACAATGAAGGAGTGACAAATGTGAGAGTGTAGCTACACTATATGCATTGAAATCATTTGTAAAATGATGCCAACTCATCCAAACAACACAAGCATAGCATCCTAAGGACCTTGAATCATTAGGCTAGTCAAAGCTATTGCACTACAACCATGCATAACAAATCCCATATGACCCAAACTACTCAAAACAGAGTTGAGGCATGCTAAATCAAGGCCAAAAACATGCTAAAACATGGGCTCAAAAGGCAAGCAAAGTGTGCTCATTCATTGGCCCACAAACAAGCCATAATGCATAATCCTCAAGGGCAATGAAAGAGTGATAAACATGGGGGTATAGCAAAGACATAAGCTCTAAAATTACATTCCAAATGATGCCATGTCATGCACCTATCACAAATGAAGTATACTAGGAGGCTCAAAGCTTAAGGCTAGCAAAGGCACTTGCACCATAGCCATACCAAGCAACCCCCAAAGGGCCAAGATGATTCAAAATAGTCCTAAAACATGCCAAAATAAGGGCAAAAACATGCTTGAACATAGCCAACATATGCAAGAATAAAAGGCCAAAACACCAAGTAAGCTAGGCCAATGAGCATGATTACACTACAAGTGTAAGAAGCACATGAGGGATGCTCTAACCAACCAAAAATAGAGTTGTATCATGGAAAAATAAGACCAAAAAAACACTGAGATGGTAGCCCAAAAAAAGCTTAGGCAAGCATGCATGCCAATTGGCTCATGATTGAGGCATAAAGCATAACCCTCCAAAAGCATTGAAAGAGTGAAGCATGGGAGAGTATGACCACACTTCATGCACTAAAATCATGTGAGAAAAGAGGCCAAAGCATGCAAACAACTGAAGTAAGCCATGCTAAAGACTATGAAACTCAAAGCTAGTGAGCAAGATTGCACTATGGCTATACAAAGCAAGGCATGCATGACCAAAACCACTTAAAATAGAGCTTAAGCATGGAAAAACATAAGTAAAAGCTTACAGGAGTGGAGCCAAAAACATGCTAAAATGGTGGTCCAAAGCATGATGCATGTTAAGGCTATAGGGAAGATTGCACTACAAGGGTATGAAGCAGGCAAGAGGCAATCAAAC
The DNA here is from genome assembly GCF_055761805.1 of Camellia sinensis. NCBI lineage: Eukaryota > Viridiplantae > Streptophyta > Magnoliopsida > Ericales > Theaceae > Camellia > Camellia sinensis. The sequence goes on along the minus strand of NC_138964.1, from coordinate 22,789,484 downwards.
CGACCCAAAACAGAGATATGTCATGTTAAAATAACATCAAAAACATGCTGAGATAGAACCAAAATAGGCTCGCATGATGGATCAAAGCATTGAGCATACAAGGCTAAATGGCAAGATTACACTACAAGTGTAAAAAGCATGCATGAGGTGACTCAACCAAGCCAAAACAAAGTTATGCCATGCTGAAATAATGCCAAAAACAAGCTAAGAACAAGTGAACACGTGCTAGAAAAACATGCTCAAACATGAGGCCATCAACACAAGCAACCAAGACACAAGGAGAGGGGATGACCCCCTCATATTTTGGACCTCAAAACACACTTTCTACCACTGAAAATCCACTGGATTTTAGTGGCTAAAAGGCTAAACAAAGATGACCTCAAAGGCCTAAAGAGATGGCACAAATCAAAGCTAAACAAGCCATCAAAGGGGGTAGACCACCCTAACTCAAACAAAGCCTCAAACAACCATTTTAAGCACTTGAAAATAGAAATTTTTATAGTTGAGCACTAAGCCAAAAGAAGCATGTAAAGATGGATAGGTAAGCAACTAAAACAAAGCTTTAAAGAGGATAAAGACTCACTCTTGAAGAACCACAACAAAACAGCAAATTTTGAGGCAAAAACCAAGCCTTTGAGCTGGAAACAAACCTCAAAGAATCTCGGCTCAAGAGTGAAGGTGTTTCACTAGGTGTTTAGTGCAAAAGTGTAAACAAAACTCACTTTAAGGCACAAAATGGAACAAATATAGAGAGAGAGAGAGGGAGAAATCAAGATAGAGATAGATATGTTTAGCCCTAAGCAAATTTCTGAACCTTGAACAAGAGGGAGAAGGCTCCCTTATATAGAATTTCATGCCTCAAGCTTGTTAGACAAGCTAGAGGCTTGAAGCAATACCTCCATACACGTGTATGGAGGATGTTTTCTGTGCCCAACAACTGGCAAGGAAAATATCTGCAGAAAATACAGGAAGGCCGCCGACTAGTTAAAGTGGCCGACCGACCACTCCACTTGTTCGACCGATTACAAAAAGTGGTCTATAGGGAATAAAACTGGTCGGCAAGGGAGCAAGAGGGTCTGCAGGGAGAGTAGAAGGTGGTGGCAGGCTGTCTACCACCTTAGGTGGTCCACAGACCACCCACCCTAGCTGGCCGACCACCAAAAGTGGTCTACAGGGGAGGAAAATTGGTCTACAGGGGGAAAAAATAGTCTACACCCCTGTTCCACCTTCCAGGGAAAGGGTAACAAGGTTTGGTTCAAAAACAAACCAAAAAAGAAGCAAGACAAGAGTCCGCAAGGCGAGGCACGCAGCCGAAAGTCCCAAAAACTAGTGTACGGGTACAAAAAGTTGCCTACGAGAGGGAAAGGTAGTCTACGGCTACAAAAAGTGGCCTACAGGCCTCTGTCTCCCTCTAGGCAAAGGCAGCAAGGCATGGTTCAAAAACCAGGCCAAGAGGAGAAAGTTAAGAGGTCCCGAGACAAGGCGCTCAACCGAAGGCTCTGGAAACTCAAAACGAGCACAAACATGCACAATCATCTAGCGCTCAATCGATAACGTCTGAGTCTTAAGGTCGATCAAAAATGGGGTGTCTACAGTTGCCCCTCTTTGACAGAACTTGGAAGTTATGAAATGACGAGAGTGAATGTCACAGCCCAGAGACAACCCATTTTGACAAGGCCGAAGACTTAGACAAACAAGAAAGATAACAAAGAGATGTGCCCGCAGGCAAAGGGGCAAAATGCAAATGACATGCACAATGCAGAACATAACTTATGATCATGCAAAGAAGACTATAATGACGCATTTATGCAAAATAAATACAACATTTTAAGCGAATGTTATGCAAATAAATGCTACAGCAAACTCGTACATAAGCAAGTAAACATGAACCAAACTACATCTCATGCAGAAAGGATGTAAGAAAATTATACAATTCTCACTGCGTCTCACGTGGGGAAGGCTAAAAGCAACTATCGAGAATACCCGAAGTCTCAAACAAAGCATCTCTAAACATATCACACGTAAGAGAAGGAAAAGCGACACCTCTCAGCGTATCACACGCGAGAGAGGGAAATGCACCACTTCTCAGCGTATCACACACAAGAGAAGGAAAAACGATACCTCTTAGCGTATCACACGCAAGAGAAGGAAAAAGGACCACTTCTCAGCGTATCATATGCAAAAGAAGGAAAAGCAACACCTCTCGGCGTATCACATGCAAGAGAGGGAAGGGAGACAACACCTCTCAGCATATCACACGCAAGAGAGGGAAAAGCACCAATTCTCAACGTATCACATGCAAGAGAATGAAAAGTGACACCTCTCAACGTATCACATGCAAGAGAGGGAAAAACACCACTTCTCAGCGTATCACACGCAAGAGAAGGAAAAGCAACACCTCTCAGCGTATCACATGCAACAGAGGGAAGGGTACACCTCTCAGCGTATCACACACAAGAGAGGGAATGGTACACCTCTTACCATATCATACGCGAGAGAGGGAAAAGTACACCTCTCAGCGTATCACACGCGAGAGAGGGAAAGGCACACCAGTTCTCAGCGTATCACACGCAAGAGAAGGAAAGGCAGATGTCTGTGTAAACATTGGGTGTAAGCGAATGTCTCTAGCCAATGAGGTATCGGTGTAAGCACCAGACGTATCTGAATGCTTCTAACCGACGAGAGAGTTTCGAGGGGATAAGAATGATCTTACCTGGAGTTCCTCTGATCGAAACAGATACAACATCTTCTGGTTGTGCTGGCTTCAAATGGACCGTACATACAATATCGTCTGGTTACACCAGCCTCAAATGAACCGTACATACAATATTGTGCCTGCATAAGAAAGAAACTCAACAGGTACAATATAGTTGAAACACATGTTCAACGTTACATCAAAATACAGGTCCAATACAAGATAAACGCGTGCATATACAATGCAAGTGAAAAGGTACATAACAATGCAGGGGGAACGATGCATAATAATGCAAGTAGAACGGTGCATAATAATGCAAGTAGAACAGTGCATAACAATGCAACTAGAATGTGCAAAATAATGCAACTGGAATGTGCATGACAACACAAGTGGAATGTGCAAAACAATGCAAGGAAAACAGTGCATAACAATGCAAGTAGAACGGTGCATAACAATGCAACTGGAATGTGCATAACAATGCAACTGGAACGTGCATAACAATGCAACTAGAGTGTGCATAACAATGCAAGTAGAACGGTGCATAACAATGCATATTCAATGCAACATCAACATCATGTTTGAAGTAAAATGTCGAACAAGGAAATACACTCCTTAAGGAGACCAATTCAGACGCAACCTCCAATTTACCTCTCGGAGGGGTCACAATGTACTTAAAAAGGATACACCTTGCTCCTGATGAGTGACGATGAGCCGTGCATCGAAGACATGAATCGAAGTTCCCGCGGGGACATTTTGAGTCAAAAATTATGAACTTTTCTTGCACTTTCTCGAGAGCCAGGGACTCCAAACAGCATAAAAATACACAGAGAGGACAATGGGACCCTGATGACCACCCTGGAGGGCTGCCGACCACCAAAAGTGGCGGCAGACCACCTGTAGACCACCTAGGTGGTCAGTCGACCTAAAAAACTGGTCGACCGACTAGATTAGTGAAATCCGGGGTAGTTTAGTCTTTTCAGGTTCGGCTCTTTAAATACACAACTTCAAGACACAAGTGCTCACACACACAAGGCCAAAAATCACCCCTCTTCCTTCCTAGACCCTTTTCCCTCTCAGATCCGGGCTTTGCACGCGTTTTCCAACGTCCCACGCGAAGTTGACTCACTAAGATCTTCCGATTTCCTTCACTTTGAACCGATTAGAATTTGTTTTCGGAGCTTCTTTCTCCATTTTCACCACTTAAGGTTTGTTTCTCGGGAAGTTTAGCACCTTTTCCTGGCTTTGACTTTCTTTGACTTTTTCTCTTCCCGAGAGTTGACTTTTGGCAATTTTAGCTAATTTTGCTCATTTTTGCTCATTTCGCACCTTCTTTTCAGATGGCTGACGATGCTCCATATGACGAGGGTCGTCCGGGGATGGAGAGGGAGCCTGACATCATTCTGCTGCTGCCTAGGATCCGGCCCTTCAACCCTACGACGTACCGTCCCAATGAGCATATCTTACCACCCAGTAATTTTCATCATTTTACAGACTTTGCGCGGCGAGCACCCACGAACTTGCTACTACGGGAGCCGGAGTCCCACCTGGGTCACTACGCGCCCGAGGTGCATACTGCACTCTTACATTTTCTGTGATGTATTTTGTATTTCTTGCACACTTCATGCTTCTGCTATGTATTTTATCTGCTCGTTCTGAACACATTTACATACACAGCACTTATGCTCATCCTTAACACAACTCACACATTGCATTTTTGCTCATTCTAAACACAGTTCACACACTGCATTTCTACTCATTCTGAACACAGCTCACACACTGCATTTCTACTCATTCTGAACACAACTCACGCTGTATTTCTACTCATTCTGAACACAGCTCACACACTGCTGTAAACACCCCATTTTTAACCGACCTTCAGACTTGGGTGCTACTGATGGTTTACTTGGTGGTGAAAGATGTGCGGAGCAAAAGTTTAATTTCTTCGGCAAGAGGAGAGTCAAATCCCAACCTCACACCCCATTTTGGACCAAATCTATTATGAAAGGTTTTTAGACCTTAAAACTCTCTCTTTCAAAATATTTTTGAAATAAAGTTCCTACGATGTTCCAAGGCTCGCATTTTGTCAAATGTTGCGCTTTTTGGTAAACCGAGCAAGGACAAAGTGGAAATGAATGAAAGAGATATGAAATCTCTAAAAAATCTTTCAAAACACCTTGCTTAGGGGTTTGGGGTTGAAGAAAAGTGGAGAAGAGGGAAGAAACCTAGTTGGAGAAGAAGATGTGCATGAATCGCTAAGAGAGAGTCGAGCGGTCCTCGCTAAATTAGGTCTATCTCTCTATGGACTTAGATTTAAGCTATGCGGCCACTACTGTTGGAAAGAAGACTTCTGGGGCTTCATTTTGGACACAAGAATGACCTAAAAAGGAGTTCATATGAAGGAGTTATGCCCATTTGAAGTTGGGCCTGAAAAGCAGATTTTGTTGGCCGATCGGCCAAAAAAGTAGCAGATAAGTAGTAGATCGGCACAAAAGATGGCCGATCAGCCAAGAGTGACCCAAACTCAGATTTGTTTGAAGATATTTCATCTCCAACTAATCCACACAACCTCCAGCTGTCCCATATTTAGATATTTTCGACCAAAAGCTTTGAATTGCTATATATGAAGCCAAATATCTCATATTCAAAGAGTTAGAACTCCTTAAGCAAGTTTGAGAGCTTCTCTCACTAAAATCTCTCTCTCTCTCTACAATTTCCAGAGCAAGATCTCTGCCTCTCTCTCTAGAGCCTCTCTCTCTTGCTCTTTGGTGCATAGAAGTGCATAGAAGTAGAGAAATACTTCTAGTTTGCCTAGGTATCCTTCATCAAGGTTGCATATCTATGGGCTGAGGTCCCTTGGAAATTATTTTTGGGCTGATAGAAGGTCATTTGAGCCAAGAAAGAGGCCATTTTGCTGTTGTGCTCCAAAGGTAATCATTCACCCCTTTTAGCTTATTTTGCATACTAGCTTTGTCATAGTTTTCAACTACTTTGGGGCTGTTTTTTTGGGTGGTGTTGAACTATAAAAACCTCTATTTTTCCACTGTTTTTCAGTCCTAAAGTGTTGGTTTGTGCCTTGGTTGGCTAGGGGGTGTTTCCTCCCTCTTGCTCCTTGGCTTGTAAGGCCTTTTGAACTATCTTTCAAGCTTTTCAAAAAACTTCTTTTTGGCCTTAAAACCACTGAATTCCAAAGGAATTTCAGAGATAAAAAACTTGTTTTGAGGTTCAAAATAGGAGGGGGTGGTCCCCCCTCCTCTTGTCTTGTTAGCATGTGTTGATGGCCAACTAAATGAGCATTTGTTTTTACTTCTTTGTGGCTTTGTTTAGGCTCGTTTTGTGACTTTTCAGACCTTCCATAACTCTGTTTTTGGCTATCTTGGTCACCTCTTGCATGCTTCATGCACTTGTAGTATAAACCATGCTCACTAGCCTTGTTAGCCTTACAAAGTAGCATGCTCTTGTGGTTTGAATTAGCTTAGTTCAAGCATGTTTTTGGTGTTATTTGGGCATGTTATAACTCTGATTTTGATTGGTGCACTCACCTCTTGAATGCCTTATACACTTGTAGTGTAAACCTTGCTCACTAGCTTTGTATGCTTGTTATTTTAGCCTATAACTCTAGCATGTTTTGGCTCCACTCTAGCACATTTTTGGCCATTATTTAACATGCTTTAACTCTGTTTTTGGTTTATTTGATCATTGGTTGCATGCTTCATGCACTTGTAGTGCAAATCCTCTTTGCTAGCCTTACATGCCTAATGAGTTAGCTTGTTATTCTAGCATGTGTTGGCTTAGTCTCAGCCCATTTTTGATATTATTTTGACATGCCATGACTCTGATTTTTGTTGGTAAAGTCATCTCATGCTTGGTTTTGGTAGGTATAGTGTAATCCTCCTCATTGGCCTTGCTTACCCCATGCTTCATGCCTCCATGCTAGCTTATTTTAGCTATACTCCATGCATGTTTTAGCATTGTTTTGACATGCTCTAGGACTGTTTTAGGTGTCCTTGGCCCTTTGGGGCATGCTTTGTATAGCTATAGTGCAAGTGCCTATGCTAGTTTCAAACTTTGAGCACCATAGCATGCTTCATTTATGACATGTGCATGATTTGGCATCATTTGGAATGGTATTTCAGAGCATATGTAATTGCCACACTCTCACATTTTCCACTCCTTCAATGTGTTTGAGAGTTGTGTCTTCATGCCTTGTTTGTTAGCCAATTTGTGCGCATGCTTGTCTAGCCTTTTGAGCTTCAATTCCAACAAGTTTAGGCCATTATTTTGATGTGATTAAGCTCTGTCCAGAGCTGGTTTAGTCCATTGGGCGTTGTATTGCATGGTTCTAGTGTTGTGTCCTTCACTAGTTTCAATATTTAAGCCTACTAGCATGTTGTACTTGAAGTGTTTGCATGTTAGAGTCTTGTTTATTATGCCACTTTAGCGCTGAAAATGTGCCATCCTCTTCATTTCTTCACTTTTGATTTGTTTTGAGGATTGGTTAGTCTTGAGGTTGTGTTTAATGCTTGCGATTGAGGCCTATGCTTAAATGGCTTCAACCCTCTTTTGAGGGTTACTCCTAGTCAAAGGCATTGGTCTCTCCCGTGCCTTAAACCATTCTCTTTGATAGACCTCTCTCTCATTAGAGGACTCTCATATTTGGACAAGTTGATTAGTGAATGGATTGGTAATGTTAAAATATGTAAACAAAATCAATCAAGTAAAATGTGCCAAGATAAGCATGTTGCATTTGTGCGTTGCATTGTGTTCAACCGGACGTTATGTTGAACACAAAGTGAATTGGTCCATTTCATACTTGAAGTGATGAAAATGGGCCAATCTCCTTTGTCGCCACTGCCTTTGATTATCCATCATAAGGTGATGGTCCAAGTGTCTTGCTTGTCATGCATTTATTGAGTTCGTGCAAGCTTGACTCTTTGGCCATCATGCATTGAGATGCGTGATTGATGGCTCAAGAGTCGAGTACCACACTCCCTTCAGCTTGAGAAATGATAGAGAGGGTGGTTATGCATACATACCTTGCAAATGCACTACCATGCCCTTGTTTGTGCTCTGTTGCAGCAAAAGGAGAAGTTTGCAGGAAGAAGTAACCGATCGGCTATCTAGTATGCCGATCGGCTATCAATAATTGGCCGATAGCATCAAAATTGGTTGTTGACCATTATTCTTTGGCCGATGGCCACACCTTTTGGCCGACTACCCCTCAGATGGTTCCTAAGGTAGGTCAGAAGCATCATGGAAGTTGGCACAAATTTCAGAAATACAGAAGTGTGCAAACAGAGGCAACATGAGGCACGGTATTGGATTTTTTAGGGAGGCCGACCGAGCATGCATACACCCCTCTCCTCAAGGCTGTTTTAACTGCTTTGGATAGTTAGTTAATGTCTTTGCTAATTGATTCCATCTTTGTAATATTATAATTAGCATAGCATAGCTAGTTTTAATTTGGTTTGTACTTAATTAGCTTAGATTAGCTAGTTGATTCAAATTCAATTTGTGTTGTGTAATAATTAGTTTAAATTAGCTTAATTAGATTAATTTCTTATCTTAGCTCAGAATAGCTTAGCTTTCATTCGCACCCTCCGTCGAGAGGGCCAACTTTTGTAATAAGTGTGCGTGAGTGTGTGAATGTCTTCCAACCCCACGTTTTTCTCCCTTTTACTTATCAGCTTTCGATGGTTAGTTCCAGGTCATGTTTCAATTAGCATTCCTATGCTCACATGTTTGCATTCATTCATTTGTCTTGCAAGCACCGGGCTCGGCACATCATACTAACCGCATTGTATTTCAATACCAATTTGAATACATGTTTCAATTGTTGCATTTCATATGCCATCTTAGAATAGTTGAGCCTATTTTAGTTGCATTTTTGCATGTGTTGCATTAGCCATCTTAAACATGAACTAGGATCATGCATGATTTCTAACTAATTCTCTGTTTTGGCTCGGAGTACACTGTGAGTGTTTACGCTTTAGCATACTGCATGAGATGTGTGTGTTGCCATGTTAGCATGCTTGCCATTAGGCTAACAGCTTAAGTGATTAACTGCTTGAATGCCTGTGTGTGAAGGTTGGATTGCTTGAATTGGAACAATTCATCGAAATGTGACTTTTAAGCTCACTTGAGGTGGCAAAAATCATGTTTTCTAAGCCCACTCGAGAGTGGCAAATCCACGTATTAGCCTACTTGCGAGTAGCACCTTCAAACCATTTTCAAACAAACAAACATGAGATGTTTTGTTCCAACTTAGGCGATCTAGTCTATACTTGTATGCTGTGCACATCACATTGTAATTCTATCTAATAAACCGGAATAAGGACACATGTGTTTTCAAAAATAAAATATCATGTTAGTAAAGGCCGATCTTCGATTGGGCGAGCGGGGGTGCTCATTGCATTACCTTCCCGTCTCGTACCCAAGTTCTCCAAAACGATTTGTCGGATTTGGACTCTTTGGTGATTTATCAGTCTTGCATTGCACTTTGCGAGATTAGATTCAGAATTGTGACATTGAGTCCAAACTGTAGTAGCTAAGAACAAAACAGATTTCGCGCCTTCACGCGCGAAGCTGTGACGTTCAGGCATATCTATAGTTTCTGCCGACTCTGCTGGAGATTTAGGGAACTTGATTCGAACTCATGATATCTTGTTTTGATTACAGTTATGTGTCTCTTTGCATTGCATTTGCATTAGTGCACCTAGGACACTGTGTTTGCCGTATGCTATTCCTGAACGATTTGTCAGAGTCTTGCTTTGAGAAGCGTGCCATAAGGCTGACCGGTTGCGGGCTCTGCCACGACGGGAACACAAACCCCGATTTTTACCGGGGCACCCTTTTCGACCATTCAACCTAGTGCATATCGGAAACTTTAGTGACAATTCCAAGCTAGGAAAGGTTGCTTACCTAATTATAGGTTGTTTGAAACCGCTGTGTGCGTAGTGAAACCCTAGCTCCGGACAAGATAGGACAGGGAAACCCTACCCCACCATAGGGGTGTTTTGGCTCTCACTTGCTTGCTATGTGCTTTTAGAGTGTGCCTCTACAGGAATGCATGTATCAATTGCAAGTTTGAATATCGACCTGAGGGTATCAGTTTTTAGGCAGAATTTTGGCAGAATTCAGTAAAGAGTGTAGTCATTCAGCTATGCTTATATCTGTTCTGGTAAAATCAGGCTGAGATGCTGTCTGTTTTCTCTTTTGCAAGGTAGTCTTGGAACCATAGCTTCAAAAGGCTCAAATATCCCCCGAGTACACAGGGCTTGTATCGATAGACTTTCTCTGTTTGCCTCACCCCCACCGGTTACAAGACGAAAGAGGTTCAGGCAGAATTCACCAATACAGTTTCTACAGCAGTCACACCTCAGTTCACCCCGGTCTAGTCTGGTCTGGGAATAGTTGTTTGCATTCAGCTCAGCATGAGATCAATCACCCATTCCCATGGCTCAGCATCCCCCAGCCAGTATAGAAGAGCAGATGCGGTACCTGCAACAAACAATCGAGGCACTGCAGCAAGACGCAGTCCGTCAGGCTGAAGTCACGGCTCGTCAGGCTGAAGTCATGGCTCGTCAGGCCGAAGTGATAACCTAGCAACAACAGCAACAGCCACAGCAAGCTGCGGCTCCTGCATCTCATGTACCTCTCATGGGTAACCCGACACCCGGAGCCACTGCCCATACTGCAGATGTCAAAGAGACTCAGGCCGATCCGGTGGAGCCAATCCCAGCACAAGCCTCTAAAGTTCCTGTCCATCAAATCGAGGCTCCATTTGAATTTAAGGTTGACTCAACAACACTTAAGGTCAATAAACTGGAGAAGTTATTCAAGCGGGCACAAGGAGTGAACTCCATCCCGGATTTAGAGGACGGGTATATTGAATCTGTAGTTACCTTACCGAAGCGGTTTAAAATGCCGCGTATTGACTGCGTCGATGGCTCTAGAGACCCAATGGTGAATCTCCACTTGTTTTCTGATATCCTGAGGCCAATGGGTTTGACCACAGCCCAGAAGCTGTCTTTCTTTGGCCGAACCATGTCTGGGATAGCCGCAATCTGGTATGCTAAGTTGGAGGACTCTGTGAAACAGAATTGGGAAGAGTTGGCTGAGGCCTTTATTGCTCAATACTTCTACAACACACAGATCGAGGTCATTACTCATGATCTCGAAGTCACCCGCCAAGAGCCAAATGAGGGTTTTTCAGAGTTCGTGACAAGATGGAGAGCAAAGGCCTCAATGGTGACTATAAGGCCTTTCGACAAAGATCAGATCAGGAAGATTGTTCAGAATCTGCATGCCAAGTTACTACAGAAGATGATCGTTCTACCTCTGTTTACCTTTCCAGACCTTCATGGAATGGGGGTTCATATAGAGGATGCTATCTGACAAGGGATCTTTGCAGAAGATAATGAGCCTTTGAAGAAGAATGTTGCTCGCAGTTCCAATGATGCTACTGATGGTAGCACAGCTATGAAATGCTCAGAAGTAGACTCTAATACCACTTTCCTCAATGGACAAAAACCAACCATTTCAAATGATCCCCAAGCCCGAAATTTTCATCCTCTTTACATGAGTCTCTCTCAAGCTTTGAAAATGCTGCGAGAGGAAGGGCACCTAGAGCTCCTAGAACCTCAACCCCTTCTAAATCCTTTTCTGCCAAGATATGACCCAGCTAAATACTGTGCCTATCATCAACAACATGGTCATGATACGAACCGTTGCATCTGCCTCCGTCATAAGATTCAGGATCTTATTGACAAGGAGACCATACCTCCACCTAAAGGACCTCGGGCCAGTACTGACCTGTCATCTCTACATCTCAATTAGATCCATATACTGCCATTCGGCTACAACCCCAGTATATACATCACCCCAACCCATCTACCCAAGCCTGAGGTGTTCATTCCAGAAAGCATGGACTTGTGCATGATGGATGCACCTAGACCCCAATCATCTCAAACCCATGAGCCCACTACTTCTGAGCTGATGAGGATGATCGAAGATCTTCAGAGAACTGTGGCAGATTTAGCCTTTGGAATTTTGGCTCCATCGTCGACTACATCACAGGCTAGAAGTTTCAATCCAAAAGGCTCCTCGATCTTGGGGCAAGCTACAACTAAAAAGGGCCAACCTAAAGCCATCTCAGATCTGGGTGTTGGCGTGTCGACAATAACTAGGCTCCACACTGATATAGCAACCCGATCATTTGATAAGTTGAAGGCAAGTAGTAAGAACAAGGTAGGGGCAGGCATTGGTCCCCATGAGTACCTTCAATGGGCTATTGAGGCTTTGAAAGCCGAAAGACTGAACAAACAGCAAGTACTCGCAGTTTTTGCAAAAATTATGGATGACACTTTCCCCACTCAAGTTGGGGGTAGTTTAAGTTAAGGGGAACGCCGAGAGAAGGGTCGTTATACCAGAAACATTCCTTTCAGCTCTAACCCTGCACTCAGAAGAGATCAGCAAACCCAGTCGGCACCTATCGACCCCTTTACTAGTGCATCCAGTAAAAATCCACAAACCTCGAAGTACCCACCCCGAGGCCAGAGGGTCTTCCATGCCCTCTATATGCCTTTGTCCAAAGCTTTCCAAATCCTCGTAGAACAAGGCCATCTCAAGCCCCTAAAGCTGCGGCCATTACCAGACAAACTTCCTCTCTCCCACAACCTGACTAAGTATTGTGCCTTTCATTAACCAGCCGGTCATGACACTGACAGTTGCTTTCGTCTTCACCACGAAGTACAAGATCTGATTGACAACAAGGTCATCGCCGCGCCGGGTCCTGCAAAGTCTATCGACACTGGATCAGTGAACTTGGGGGATAATGTGATCACTTGATCGGGGGATAAACCACCTGGGGATGCCGCTTAGTTTACTCCAAATATGGTAGATGGCATGCACTGTTTTGAGCAATGTACAAATGCTGTTAATTTTACTTTCTGACTTCGGTATTGGGTCAGTCTTGTTGTGTTGTATTAAGTGAGTCATTTTGTACTGAGTCAGTTAGGTCTGTCTTGTTGTATTGAGTCAGTCCTGTTGTGTTAGAGTTGGGTGATTTTGGGCATGTTACCTCGGACGTTACTTGCTTGTTTTGTGTTTGTCTTTTACACTCTTTTGAGTCTGTTTCTGCCATGGTGCTAGTTGCACCAGAAGATCTGAATGAAATAGCAATGATTTTCACACTCTAGAGTTTGTTTCTGCTTTAAGCTAGTTGTGCCAAAAGATCTGAATGAAACGAAAATGCTTTTTACTTACTTTTCTGTGCCTCGAAATCATTGCATTGACCTAAGTTTTTCAAAACTTTTTGAACAATGTGTTGAAAACAAAGAGGAAGAAAGTCCTCGGGATTTGCAAAAATTTGATCAATTGAGAGAAAGAGAGGCATGCTAAGCCCTTAATGAATGAGATCATGTTTGTTAATATGAGTACTGAGAAGGATCCTAGCTTGATCTAGATTGGTTCTACACTATCTTCCGCATGAGCGATTAGTCGTTTTCTTAAAAGATTTCAAAAAAAAAAAAATATTTTGCGTGGTCCTACGAAGACCTGTGTGGAATCTCTCTTGAGATTGCGCAGCATAGGATCGCTCTCAGCCTCGAGACTCAACCCCTTTCGCTTTCAGACCTTGAACTTGGATTCAGAATGTTCAACGGTCAACCACAATGTGAGGCCTGTATGGCCAGATTTGAAGCAGCCCATGAACTAGGGGCAAGAAGATCATATGTGATCAAAGAAAGCTTGCAAAGCTAGATGAAAAGCAGCCCTTGAACTAGGGGCAAAAAAGGTCAGGCGTGCTCAAAGAGTCAAGAATTGGGACATTTCTCAAGCTAACGAAGACTGGCAAGAATGCCAAATCCCAGAAGGGGGGAAAGAAGAAAGTTTTGTTGAAAGACAACCGAGTTCCTATCCACAACACTGGGGACAATTCAGACCCCATTGGATGGACTTCTGCATCATCAACGAACAACAGCCATTCTCTTGGATTCAAATGTCCTTGAGATCACAAAACCATTCAACATGGACCAAGCTACACTTTTACCCTTGAGAGGGTCGCTGGGCCGAAAACCCAGAAGGGCAACCCAGGCAAAAGTTACAGCAAGAAAAAAGAAAAAGAACAAAAAAGAAAAATGCAAAGAATGAAAAAAGAAAAGAATAAAAATAAAGAAAATGAAAAAGAAAAGATGAAAAAAGAAAAGAAGAACATAGCTCGCAAGGTTGAAAACCCGGAAGGGTGGCCTTGGCAAAAGTTAGAGCGCAAAAGGAGAGGTTAATACACGAGTGTACCTTAACCCGGAACTACGTCAGGCTTGACTCCCATCTTTGGGATACGTAGGCAACTTCATTATGAAGTCCAGCCATAAACACTTCCGAATCGACTGTGTCTATGTAATGGTTCTGATCATCTTTGTCTTCTCTGTACCTGAGAGTTTGGTTGTGATCGTCACTTTGAGGACTGATTACAGTGCGTTGTGGAGCCATTCAGACAAGGGGCAACTTTCCGTTGTCATGCAGTGCCATTTAGACAAGGGACAATTTTTCATTGTTTTGGATCTGAGGTTGTGCATCTCAAGAGTAAATTTTGTGTTGGTCGAGCAGTGGCCATTTGTAAAAACAGTTTTTTAGAATTTTTACTGAGGTTAACTAATTCTCTCGAAAATTATTCCATTTTTCCAAAATTGGACCATTTCTCGGACCCGTAAAGGAAATTTTCAGTGCTCATAGCCTGACTTGCATGATTTCAAATCAAAAGGTTGAACAAGCATATTAATCTAACTCTCATGTTGGTCAAAATTGTTTTAGTAGAAAACCAAAACAAAAAAAGGTCAAAATGATGAACTAGGGGCACAGTTGAGTCAGGCTTCCTATCTTTTCCCCGTTGTCAACATATTTGCCAGAAAGGGCACCATATTTGCCGGAAAGGCCACTATATTTGCCAGAAAGGGCACAACTGAAACTAATAACAAAGGGTCGAAAGCTCTTTCATCCTCCAAGCAGCTAGGTATCAAGCCAAGTGCGTAGCACGAACTGGAATGGATCAAAATATTTCACTCCCTCATTTGGACAAGTCTGATCACATCAGAGCTGGCCAAGCGCATCATCAACCGATGTTAGTTGCAAATTTGCTGCACATCTGGTCGCACCGCAACCCCTCTGTGGGAGAACTCACTAGATGTGAGCGAAAGAAGAAGAATCTGGTAGAATACCAGGGGCAAGAGCCTACAACTTCCTGTTTATCCATCAACTACCCAAGGGAGGGATAAAAAATCAGAGAGATTGAAGAATAGAGAGATGTGCGCTGAGAGAAAAGTGAGGAAAAGGCTTTTCAGAGAAAAAGAGATTGAGTGCTAAAGTGATGTGAGAATCACAAATGAGAAAAAGGTGGGAAACAATAGCCAAAGAAACTGGCTCCTTGTAAACTGAGAGGTCTCTTGCCATTGGAATACGTCTGAGTGTCGTGTGTGTTGTTTTGTTTGTCTTGATTCTTGTTTTGAGTCGTTTCGTATGTCAATAGATGTGTTTAGGTTGTTTTACCTTTGTTTTCTTTTGTTGAGTCGTTTTGACGGTGGTCAATCGTAGGCTCAATACCTGGTTAAGAACTCATTTCTCAATGTCAAAAATGAATCGTTTTGTGCTCAAAGTGCTGTGTCGTTTTTCACATTTGTGCAAAACAAGATTTGTTCTTTCATAAAATTGCAGGGTTCAACCCAGGTCATGTGAGAACAGTAAAACCAGGACCTATCTGAAGCTATATAGGTTCCAGACTGCAAAGCAAAAGAAAAGAGGGAAAATGTTGGGCATTTAAGTTTGTTTCAACTTCAGTAAGTTCCAAGATTACATTCCATGTATACCTCTTCAGGTCTTGCCAATGCTCCGAAGTATGAGTGTTCCTCTTCCTCAAGCTCAAGCTTGCTTCAATCCAGAATGGCGATCAGAAGTGCTCTCCCTGAGTACCATTCCCTGCCAGAGGCATCTTGGCCGTGTTTGCAATGAGTTCCTAGGAGATCAACTGCGACGGTGGAAACTAGAGTTTGAATGGCAGATGCCTAGAACACAAAGGTTTAGAATTTCTGAGACTAAAGTCTGGTTTAAATACCGAGGGGTGTATCCCCGACTTGAAATCTGTATGGAAACCCCATAGGTTGAGATTGCGTATGTGTGCCTCAATTCTGGATACTGAACCAACCTAGTCTGCCACCCCGTTGGAGAACAGGGAAAGTTGTGAATATGATCAGGAAGGAAAACGGCATTTGTGGTTTCTACATGCAGAAGTTACCCCTTGTCAGCATTTCAGGACCTATGCACTGTGAGTTGAAGGTAAGTGTTCGAAGAACACAAGGGGAGATCCTCGTCAGAGTAGAGCAGTTCATCGCCACTCAGCCCGTGAGGTGCTTGCTAAAGTGCTGCTTTGTTTTTTGCATTTCTCTAAACATCATGTTCTATATTGCTTGTAACATGTATCGTATCATCGTACTTAATGCATTTGTTTGAGTCATGTGCTATTTTGTGTCTGTTATCCTTTTACGCTAAGCAGCGTTTAGGATCGTTGTCCCCTGGCACTTAACTTATGATGCGTGGAATGCACTCCCGAGTTGTTTTCTCCCTCTTCTCACAAGTTCAACGTGGTTAGAGTCTATCCTTCCTCACACGATTTCAGCGTGTTTGGAATTTGCCTTTCCTCTTCTCACAAGTTCAGTGTGGTTAGAGTCTATCCTTCCTCACACGATTTCAGCGTGTTTGGAATTTTCCTTTCCATTCTCTCATGAGTTCAGCGTGGTTAGAGTATGTCCTTCCTCACACAATTCCAGCGTGTTTGGAGATTTGCCTTTCCTCTTCTCACGAGTTCAGCGTGATTAGAGTCTGTCCTTCCTCACACGATTTCAGCATGTTTGGAATTTTCCTTTCCTCTTCTCATGAGTTCAGCGTGGTTAGAGTCTGTCATTGCTCACACGATTTCAGCGTGTTTGGAGATTTGCCTTTCCTCTTCTCACGAGTTCAGCGTGGTTAGAGTCTGTCATTCCTCACACGATTTCAGCGTATTTGGAATTTTTTTTTCCTCTTCTCACGAGTTCAACGTGGTTAGAGTCTGTTCTTCCTCACACGATTTCAGCGTGTTTGAAATTTGCCTTTCCTCTTCTCACGAGTTCAGCATGGTTAGAGTCTGTCCCTCCTCACACAATTTCAACGTGTTTGGAATTTGCCTTTCCTCTTCTCATGAGTTCAACGTGGTTAGAGTCTGTCCTTCCTCACACGATTTCAGCGTGTTTGGGGGTTTGCCTTTCCTCTTCTCGCGAGTTTAGCATGGTTAGAGTCTGTCCTTCCTCACACGATTTCATCATGTTTGGAATTTATCTCAGGTTACGTGGGATGCATTCCTGATTGGTTTTCTTTGTTCTTCCTCCTCTCATAATTCCAGCATGGTTGGAGTATGTCACCATTTGCATCTAATGTACTATCTGTTACATCGTATCTATTATCTATTACATCACATTTGTTATGTCTATTGCATTGTACATAGCATCTATCGCATGCATCTGCTGCATTATCCATTTTTTCGCATGCATCATTTCCATGTTAAGCTTAGCCTAGCATGTGTCCATACTTTTCACGTTAAAGCATGGTTCTGCGATTATGTGTACGCGCCTATTCCACTGAGAGAATTGTGGTCTGAGGGTGTCGGCACCTTTTCTGTGTTAGACGTGGTCTGTTTTGTGTCTATGCCTTTTCTAGGCAAAATGTGGTTTGGCCCCATACCTTATTCACTTCATCTGTTGCATCCATTGCATTGTAGTTTATTTTATTGCATTTAGCATGTAGGATTACGATCTTTCCTCAGCAGATCATTCCTCACTTATATCATGCCACCCAATTACTTGTATTCTTTCTACGAAACACATAGCTTTGTCTGTGCATGCACCTATTCCACTTAGAGAATTGTGGTTAGAGCGCTCCGGCACCTTTTCTATGTTACACGTAGTTCAATTTTGCATCTCCATTCCTTTATGATATTTGTGTGGTTTTGCACTGCTTGTGGTTTGATTATCTTAATTACATTGCATGTCATTTGCATTGTTTCATTACATTGTATGTCATTGCACATTGTTTTGGTAATATTGCACATCATTTTGCATCATGCCCCTGAACTACGCTGGTTTGATTCCTTGCAATGGGATACATAGGCAGCCTGCGGGCGCAACCATTTATTTATCTGTATTTCGTTTGTTTGTCCAAGTCTTCGGCCTTGTCAAAAATGGATCATCTCTGGGTTTTGACATTCACCCCTGTTATTTCATGACTTACGAGTTCTGTCAAAGAGGGGCAACTGTAGACACCCCATTTTTGACCGACCTTCAGACTTGGGCGCTACTGATGGTTTACTTGGTGGTAAAAGATGTGCAGAGCAAAAGTTTGATTTCTTCGGCAAAAGGAGAGTCAAGTCCCAACCTCACACCCCATTTTGGACCAAATCTATTTTGAATGGTTTTTAGACCTTAAAACTCTCTCTTTCAAAATATTTTTGAAGTAAAGTTCCTACGATGTTCCGAGGCTCGCATTTTGTCAACTGTTGCACTTTTCAGTAAACCGAGCAAGGACAAAGTGGAAATGAATGAAAGAGATATGAAATCTCTGAAAAATCTTTAAAACACCTTGCTTAGGGGTTTGGAGTTGAAAAAAAGAGGAGAAGAGGGAAGAAACCTAGTTGGAGAAGAAGATGGGCATGAATCGCTAAGACAGAGTCGAGCTTTCCTCGCTAAATCAGGACGATCTATCTATGAAATTGGATTTAAGCTATGAGGCCACCACTATTGGAAAAAAGACTTCCGGGGCTTCATTTTGGACTCAAGAATGACCTAAAAAGGAGTTCATATGAAGGAGTTATGCCCATTTGAAGTTGGACCTGAAAAGCAGATTTTGTTGGCCGATCGGCCAAAAAAGTAGCAGATAAGTAGCAGATCGGCACAAAAGATGGCCGATCGGCCAAGAGTGACCCAAACTCAGATTTTTTTGAAGATATTTTATCTTCAGCTGTTCCACACAACCTCCAGTTGTCCCATATTTAGATATTTTCGACCGAAAGCTTTGAATTGCTATATATGAAGTCAAATATCTCATATTCAAAGAGTTAGAACTTCTTAAGCAAGTTTGAGAGCTTCTCTCACTAAAATCTCTCTCCCTCTCTCTATAATTTCCCAAGCAAGATCTCTGCCTCTCTCTCTAGAGTCTCTCTCTCTTGGTCTTCGGTGCATAGAAGTGCATAGAAGTAGAGAAATACTTCTAGTTTGCCTAGGCATCCTTCATCAAGGTTGCACATCTATGGGCCGAGGTCCCTTGGAGCTTATTTTTCGGATGATAGACGGTCATTTGAGCCAAGAAAGAGGCCATTTTGCTGTTGTGCTCCAAAGGTAATCATTCATCCCTTTTAGCTTGTTTTGCATACTTGCTTTGTCATAGTTTTCAACTACTTTGGGGCTGTTTTTTAGGGTGGTGTTGAACTACAAAAGCTCTGTTTTTCCTCTGTTTTTCAATCCTAAAGTGTTGGTTTGTGCCTAGGTTGCCTAGGGGTTGTTTCCTCTCTTTTGCTCCTTGGCTTGTAAGGCCTTTTGAGCTATCTTTCAAGCTTTTCAAACAACTTCTTTTTGGCCTTAAAACCACTGAATTCCAATAGAATTTCAATGGTAGAAAACTTGTTTTGAGGCTCAAAATAGGAGGGGGTGGTCCCCCCTCTTCTTGTCATGTTAGCATGTGTAGATAGCCAACCAAATGAGCATTTGTTTTTACTTCTTTGTGGCTTTGTTTAGGCTTTTTTTTTTTTTTTGTGACTTTTCAGACCTGCCCTAACTCTTTTTTTGGCTTTCTTGGCCACCTCTTGCATGCTTCATGCATTTGTAGTGTAAACCATGCTCACTAGCCTTGTTAGCCTTACAATGTAGTATGCTCTTGTGGTTTGAATTAGCTTAGTTCAAGCATGTTTTTGGTCTTATTTGGGCATGTTATAACTCAGATTTTGATTGGTGGACTCACCTTTTGCATGCCTTATTGTAGACGTCCCTCGACGTCCCGGGAGGGAATCCCATTCTGTTCATTTTGGGCTTACTACAGTTTAGGACTCAATGTCGCGGTCCTGTATCTAATCTCGCAGAGTGCAATGCAAGACCGATGTATCATCAAAGAGTCCAAATCCGGAAAATCAATTTTTGAAAACAGATTTTTTGAAAGAAGTGCCAAACATGGACTGTTTTGCCAGATGTAGAGTCGCCACCTAAATATTTATTTTTTGGGGAATTTAGGGAACCCTGACTCGTTGCCTAAGGCCACGTGTCCGTCATCACCAAAGTTGCCTCGGCTCGGGAACTTCGGTACGATTGGGGAAGGTCACTTCGTGGGCACCCCCGCTCGCCCGATCAAAGATCGACCTCTATTAACCATGATATCGAGTTTTGAAAACGTTATGCGCTCTTATTCCGGTTATTAGCCTAGAATTACTATGTGATGCGCACAGCAGTATAGACTGGATCGTTTGAGTTGGAACAAAACATTTCATGTTTGTTTATTTGAAAGATGGTTTGATGGTGCTACTCGCAAGTAGGCTAAGACGTGAATTTTGCCACCCTCGGGTGGGCTTAGAAAACATGATTTTGCCACTCTCAAGTGGGCTTAAAACTCTCAGTCAATGCATTGTTCCAATTCAAATAACCCAACCTCCACCCACAGGCATTCAGGCAGGTATATCACATAAGCAGTTAGCCTCATGGTAAGCACGCTATCATGGCAGTCACTCACACACATGTAAGGATGCTAAAGCATAAACCCTTACCGAGTACTCCGAGCCAAAGAAAAAAACTAATTAGAAATCATGCATGAATCCTAACTATGCTAAGAATGCCTAATGCAACAGATGCAAAATGCAACTATAATGGGCTCGACTATTCTAAGATGGCATATGAGATGCTACAGATAACATGTATTCAACTTGGAATTGAAATACAATGCAGTTACTATGATGCGCCGAGCCCGGTGCATGCAAGACAGATGAATGGATGCAAACATGCGAGGCATAAGGATGTTAATTGAAACGTGCCCTAAACTAACCATCATACGCTAGCAAATAAAAGGGAGAAAGAAGTGGGGGAGGGGGTTGGAAGACATGCATCACACGCACGCACGCTTATTACAATTGTGCCCTCGCTCGGAGGGTCCGAAAGAATAATACAAACCAAGTAAGTAATTAGCTACTCTAGCTAATTAATTATTACAAGCCCTTATTTAATTAACAAATTAATTACCAAAATAAACTAAGTATGAAATTAAAAGAGGCCGCCGCAGCTCCGCCTTGGAATGCTTGAATGATGCATGCTCGATCACCTCGCTCGGAAACCCGTTGCCATGCCACTGTTGCATCTATTTGCATTGTTCTGCACCTCTAAGAATTGTGAAAATCCTCGGGATGCTCCTGAATCACCCTAAAGTCATACTGAAAAGTCACCGGCCAGAATAAAAGGTCATCGGCCATAGGGAAATGGTCATCGACCAGAAATGGGTATATCGGCCAATAATTAATGGCCGGTCGGCATTAAAAATGGTCGACCGACCATCTATTCCTGCAGAACCCTGTTTTTGCCTTGAAGAACACTTCAAGAACACTAACTTCAGCACCTCTTTTTGATCAAAAACCAACTCAAAACTCTGAAATCAACCCCTTAAAACCTCAACAACCAAAGTATAGTGTAACACTAGGTGTCTTAGTGCAAAACTAAGAACAAAAACCCCTTTAGAACACTATTACACACACAAATGTAGAGAGAGAGGGAGATATAGAGAGAGAGTGATATATATCATATATCACGGGTTATTCAACCTCTAGAAAGGGAGGGGCGGCCCTCCTTATATAGAAAAACCAATTTACAAAGCTTCCAAGGGAAGTTAAACAAGGGTGAAATCCCTCCATACACGTGTATGGAGGGTAGAGTTTGTGCTCACCAGCTGGCACAGCTGGCATGCACAATGCCTGAAAAAGGCAAAGAAAAGTTGCCGGCCAGAAAAGGGGTTGATCAACCAAAACAAAGGCCGGCCGACCCCAATAGAGTGCCGGTCAGCCAAACACTTGGCCGATAACAAGCATACATGGCCGGTGGCATCATGCCTTGGCCGGTGGGGTTTAGGGATGGCCAACAAGCCACCATCTTCCCTTAGAAGCAAAAACACAAGTTTTTGGTCCATGGCCAAGCACGAAATAGATAAGTTGAGAGATCTTGAGGCGAGGCGTGTAGCCGAGACCTCTGAGAACTCAAAACGAACACGAGTATGGATGATCACCGAGTGCTCAAACGGTGACGTCCAAGTCTTGAGGACGGTCAAAAATGGGGTGTCTACAGTTGCTCCTCTTTGACAGAACTTGAAAGTCATAACAATGACGGGAGTGAGAGTCATAGCCCATGGACGACCCATTTCTGACAAGGCCGAAGACTTAGACAAAGCATATAAGCTAGCAAAGATATGTACCCGAAGGCAGAGGCAAAATGCAAAGACAATGCACAAAGCCGAACATAACTTATGATCATGCAAAGGAAGCTGTAATGCATAACATGCAATAGTTTTAAGCAAGCCAAAACCTAGACTACATTACAATGCAGAGAGGATGTAAGAGAATTATGCAATTCTCGCTACGTTTGACGCGGAAAATACAATACCTGTGTGGTTCGTCTAGTCGTGCCAGCTTCAAATGAACCGTACATACAATATCGTTCCTGCAAAAGAAGCGAAACTTAACAGGTACAATATCATTAGAAACATGCGTAACAATGCAACTAAAAAGTGCGTGACAACGCAAGTGAGGGGGTGCATGACAACACGGGTGGAAGAGGTGCATGACAACGCAACCCTAGTATATGCATAACAATGCGATGTGAAACATAAACACATATAAGTGAAGCATACGCAACAACGCATGTGATGTCTAAAGAAACTTGAACACATATAAGTAAAGCATGACGCAACAACGCATGCAATGTGTATAGGAACTTGAGAGGCATAAACACATTTAAGTAAAGCATAGCGTGACAACGCATGCAATATGTATAGGAACTTGAAAGGCATAAACACATGTAAGTAAAGCATAACGCGACAATGCATGCAATGTGTATAGGAACTTGAAACACATTTAAGTAAAGCATACGCGACAATGCATGCAATGTGTGAAATAGAAATTGAACACATATAAGTAAAGCATAACGCGACAACGCATGCAATGTGTATAGGAACTTGAAACACATATAAGTAAAGCATAACGCGACAACGCATGCAATGTGTATAGAAACTTGAAACACATATAAGTAAAGCATAACGCGAGAACGCATGCAATGTGTATAGAAACTTGAAAGGCATAAACACATGTAAGTAAAGCACGCGCGGAAACGCATGCAATGTGTGTAACAATGCAAAGAAGGGGTGGATAAACACATGTAAGTAAAGCACGTGCGGAAACGCATGCAATGTTTGTAACAATGCAAAGAAGGGGTGCATAAACACATGTAAGTAAAGCACGCGCAGAAACGCATGCAATGTGTGTAACAATGCAAAGAAGGGGTGTAACTCTAATAGCATGCTTGAAACAAAATACCGAGTAAAGAAGTGCAAGCCTCAAAGGGGGCAACTCAAACGCGGCCTCCGATTCAGATGATGACGCTGGTGCAGAGGTTGTTTCACAGAAGAGGACGAAGAGGGCCTCTCAGCCCTGCACTTGATAGCACTGATGCAGATATCCCTGCTTTATTTTCCTTTCTTACTAGTAGTTGTAACACATTAGCTTTAGGTAGTTTTATTTTCTTTAAAACTTGCACCCTTGTTGTAAAATGTTGTAAAAAGAATTATGATGGAATAAAATAGCTCTTGTTCAAAAGTGTTGTATTTTATGCATCGCACTACATAACAATGTTAATGAGATTTGAACCATTGTTTGAAAAGTAAGCGCTTGCCTCGTAATAATCAGGTAGTGAACCGAGTAAGGACAAAAATAACTCGATAATCAAAACAAAGAACTCGATAAGCTAACCAATTGAAAATACAACTCGATAAGCAAAGCAAAGACTTGTAAAATACAACTCGATAAGTAGATGTACAACAACTCGATAAACAAATCGGAGTAACAGGCGCTAATTCGCGAGGGAAGACATCATCAGAAGGCATTGGAAATGGTGTCAGTCACCAGCATGCTTTAACATTTATTCAGCTTAGAGCAAACGTAGAGGCCACCGGCCAAAGGGAGACATCACCGGCCACAACAAATGGGCATCGGCCAACATTTTAGCCGATCGGCCAAAACAGATAGTCGGTCGGCACCATTTTTGGCCGATCGGCCAAAGCTGGTAAGGACCTCCAGAATGTTGACACCTATCTTCCACTCAACACCTTATCTTCTACAAAAGCTCCAGCTTCGTAGTTTTCCTCATTTCAACACTGATTTGTATCAAATGGAAGAGTTTCTTATCCAAAATCTCACAACTTGGATTGCCAACTCGGATGGCACGGAAAAGTTGAATTTCCGGGGCTTCGGTATAAACGAACTATTCACGCTGAGTCGCACTCCGCTGCATCTTCCATTTCTTCATGCTGCGGCAACGTTTTGGAATCCGATGACACATGTCTTTAGCTTTGGCGGGCAAGAGGTGTGTCCTACTTTCGAAGATTTCCAAGCTTTGATGGAATCCGAGCGTGATGAAGAAATCTTGCTTCAATTCCGGTTTGGCCACGCCCAAGCCTTAGGACGGATGTGTGGGCTCACTATGCATGACGCTCAGTCTTTGATCTGCAACGGAGAATTGGATATCCTCAGCTTGATTCATTGCTTTTCTGATGCCGGTGACTGCGGCGACCATCGTTGGCAAGGTTTTCGGCGTCATGCCCTTTGCTTGTGCATGCTCTCTCACTTTCTGCTTGCCCTAGGTTGCAGCGGGTCTAGCATTCGTCTGATCAAAGTTGCCCAAGGCTTGAAAGAGGGTAAGAGCTGTATTGCCATGACATTGGCCGAGACATTGATGGGCTTGGATGCTTTCCATCGCCGGGAAGTGGCCAGATTTGCGGGGAGTCCACTACTGCTGCAGGTAATGTTCCCACCCTTCCTCACATATATATATTGCTCACATCACTCGGCCCTCAGGCTCGATTTTTCTCTCAAAACCCTTTTCTCTCTTTTCTCTCATCGCACATCTCTCTATTCTTTAATCTCTCATTTTTCATCCCTCCCCAGGTATGGTTGATGGACAAATTACAGGTTGTGGAGTCTTGCCCAGCATACTCGGCCCGCGGCTACTTCTCCCGGCAACGTCTAGTCGATGCCCTTGATGAGGGATGGTGGTTTGACTGGATGTACAATTTGTCTGTAGACCGCATTGCTTGGCGCTATCCTTGGCTCACTCTGCCGGCAATGAGCTACAGCATGTCCCGGCAGATTGGGATTCAGTTGATTGGCCTGACACACTGCGTGTGCTACTTTCCTTTCCGATTCCAACACCAGTTCGGCCATGACCAGACTTGCCCGCCAGAGGGGATAGAGTACCTTGCTGCATTCCCGGTCCGAGGTGCACAGCTTGCTCGGTATGCCACAGTATGGAGGACGAGAGAACTCCTGGCCCCCGCTCCCACTTTCAGTTGCACTTTGTTTGATGAGTGCATAGATTGGCTCAATGAAGAGGCACAGATTAGGCCCAGCTTGGCATCAAAAGCTTCGACCAGCTCTGGGAGGGGACGCAGGAACACCTGACTTATCTATGCCCCGAATTTATTTGCTTTAATCAGAACTTTCAAGTTTTCTTTATGAATGTAATAAAAAAAGCAACTTCAATTTGTATTCAAGAGCAGGAGGACTCTGTACTGAAATCAATGTAGTTGAAGGTTGTGGGTACTGAAAATTTCTCGTTTGGTCCAAAAATGGTCTCAATTGTAGAAAGATTAATTTGAGCAAAATCAGCTTTTATTAAAACTTTCCAAAACTATTTTCGATATGGATCAGAACTGGACACGCCTGAGATCTGTCACTGAGATACACAACCCCGGATTCCAGGAACTAGAAAGTTGCCCCTAGTCTGAATAGCACTGTACCGGAGATCGCAACCGAGCTCTGAAATACTGAATAGACAAAGATGGCTGAGATGATCAAATGGACAAAGTTGATCGGGGAAAAGTTTATGGCTGAACTTCAGGATGAAGTTGCCTACATATCCCAAAGATGGGAATCAAGCCTTACGTAGTTCAAGCTCGGGTTCACTCGGGTATTTTCACTCTCCTTTTACGCTCTAACTTTTGCCAAGGCCGCCCTTTGTGGGTTTTCAACTTTGCGAGCTCAGTTTTTGTAATTTCAAAATTTTCATGCTCTAATTTTTGCCTAGGTTGCCCTTTCGGGTTTTCAGCCTAGCGAGCCTCTCAGGGGTAGTATTTCTTCAACTTGTCCATATTGATCGGCTGTGAGAACTCCAGGCCATCTAGGTCTATCAGAACGACAGCTCCACCCAACCAGATAGACTTAATGATGTAAGGACCAGTCCAGTTGGGTTTGAACTTGCCCCTACGGTCGTGAATGGGAGCTCGGTTGTCTTTGAGCACCAAATCTCCTTCCTTCAAATTCCTGGACTTAACCTTCTTGTTGAAAGCCCTGGCAATTTTGCGTTGATAACCCTGAACATGGTACAGTGCTTTCAAGCTTCTTTCATCAAAGAGCATGAGTTCTTCGAATCTGCTCTACTGCCAATCTGCTTCGGCTATCTGACACTCAGCCAGTACTCGTAGTAATGGAACCTCAATTTCGATAGGTAGAACGGCCTCCATCCCATAAACCAATGAATACGGAGTCGCCCCAGTAGAAGTTCTGATCGAAATCCGGTAGTCCCACATAGCAAACGGCAGCTTATCTGGCCAGTCCCGGTAAGTTTCCACCATCTTCTGCAAAATGCGTTTGATATTCTTGTTGGTGGCCTCAACTGCTCCATTGGTTTACGGCCGATAGGTGGATGACTTATGAAAAGCCACGTTATATTTTTCCAACAAGTCAATCACTTCCTTCTTGAAGTGGGAACCGTTATCTAAAATAATCTCGTTTGAGACCCCGTGGTGACAGATGATGTTGTTCCTGATGAACTTTGCAACATGTGAAGCCTTCAACACCACATAAGATTGGGCCTCGACCCACTTCATGAAATAATCTATCGCTACCAGATTGAACTCATGCCCATTAGACCCCTTCGGAGTGACGGCCCCAATCACATCGATTCCCCAAACTGAAAATGGCCATGGCGAAGTCATATTGTATAGCTTCGACGGTGGGATGTTCATGTGGTTTGCATGGATCTGACATTTTTGGCATCGCCGAACAAAGCTGATACAATCCTCCTCCATGGTGGACCAGTAGTAACCTTGTCTGAGGATCTTCCAAGCTAGCATTACCCCGTTCATGTGCGCTCCGCACTCCCCTCCATGGATGGCCTCCATCAGACACTTCAATTCTTCGGCATCAACGCACTGCTTATGTATTCCCAGATGGCCTCTCTTATATAATTTACCCCCACAGATGATGAACTAAACGGCCATTCTTCTGATTACCCTTTTATCCTTGGCATTTGCCCCTGGTGGATACGCCTCTTTTTCCAAGAAATTCCAGACATCGTAGTACCAGGGGTTCTCATCTTGAACCTCATCTATAGCAGCAATCGACTCGTAGGCTGGCACAAATTTCTGGTTAATGATGATCGGACGCATCTGGACTCCAAAAGGGATGTTTATCATGGAAGTTAGAGTTGCTAGTGAATCTGCGAACTTGTTATTCTCTCTTAACAGATGAGCGAATTTTAACTTCTTAAACCGAGGAATTAACAAGTCCAAGGTCCGGTGATACATTATCATCTTTTCTTCTTTGACTTTCAAATCTCCTTTCGCCTGAGATACAACAAGGTTCGAGTCCCTGATAACGTCCAACCGTTTTGCCCCTAGTTCCAGGGCTGCTTCTAAACCAACAATGCATGCTTCATATTCTGCTTCGTTGTTCGAGACTTTGAACCGAAGTTTGAAGGCTAGAGGGATACGGGAATTGTCGGGTGCTATCAGCAACACCCCTATCCCATACCCATACTGGTTTGATGCTCCGTCAAAGTACATCGTCCAAGTTTCGTCTTCAATATGCAAAATGGCCTCATCTGGGAATAAGTACTCAACTGCTTCGCCTCCTTCCACGGGATGATCGGCTAAGAACTCTGCTATCGCTCTTCCTTTGACTGACTTGCGCGTCACATATTTCAGATCGAATTCGGAGAGCAACAGCAACCAACGAGCTAGCCTACCCGTAATTGCCGGTTTCTCAAAGAGATACTTGATGGGATCTAATCTTAAAACCAACATTACAGAGTGAGCTAACAGGTAGTGCCGCAGCTTCCTGGTAGCCCATACCAAGGCTAAGCAAGCCTTTTCCAACAGTGTGTAACGGGTTTCATACTCTAGCATCTTCTTGCTCAGATATTAGATAGCCCTCTCTACCTTGTCATCAGACTCTTGTGCGAGCATGCAGCCCATTGTAGTCTCAGTTACTGAAAGATACAAAATTAACGGTTTCCCCGGCTCGGGCGGTGACAACACGGGTGGGTTCTGTAAGTATTCCTTGATCTGTTCAAAAGCAGCTTGGCATCGGCCGTCCCATTGGAACTTCTTTCCTTTCTTCAGGAGACCAAAAAGTGGTTCACAAGTCAAGGTTAATTTTGAGATAAACCGTTTTATGAATTGCACTTTACCCAGAAAGGCTCGAACCTCCTTTTTAGTCCTTGGTGGTGGCATTTCTAAGATGGCCTTGATTTTGGAAGGGTCGACTTTGATACCTCTCTGTGTAATCAAGAACCCCAACATTTTCCCTGCTGTGACACCGAACGTACACTTCTGAGGATTCAACCGCAACCGAAATTCTCTGATCTTTTGGAAGAACTTTTGCAAGGCGGTGTAGTGGCCCTCTCTTTCTTTGGACTTGACAATCATGTCGTCCACATACACCTCAACCTCTTTGTGGATCATGTCGTGCAATATTATGGTCGCGGCCCGTTGATATGTAGCTCCAGCGTTCTTTAACCCAAATGGCATCACCCTGTAACAGTAAGTCCCCCACGAGGTGGTGAAAGCAGTCTTCTCCCGGTCTTCAAGTGCCATCACTATCTGATTATAGCCCGAGAATCCATCCATGAACGAAAGCAAAGCATGCCCCGCTGTGAAGTCCACTAACTCATCAATATGCTGCAAGGGAAAGTCGTCCTTCGGACTGGCTCTGTTCAGGTCCCTGAAATCCACACATACCCGGATCCTGCCATCTTTCTTCGGCACCGGAACTATATTGGCCAACCAAGTTGGGTACTCGGATACTAGCAGGAACCCTGCGTCAATTTGCTTGGTGACCTCTTCTTTAATCTTGAGGGCCCAGTCCGGGCGGATCCTTCTGAGTTTCTGTTTGACGGGTCGGGCCTCTGGATCAAGAGGGATCCGGTGCTGTACAATCTCAGGATCGATTCCAGGCATGTCTTCATAGGACCACGCGAAAATATCTTTGAAATCTTTTAATAAAGCGACTAAGCGCTCACGTTCCTCCGAAGACAACGTGGACCCGATCTGGACCAGCCGCAGGTCCTCCTTAGTACCAACATTAACAGTAGTGATTTCATCAACCAGGGGTTAAACAAATCTCTTCTGCTCTTGATCAATTAATCGTTGTAAAACCAGAGGAATTTCTTCCTCGTCGTTTTCATCAAAATTTTGAAAGTCCTGATTAATACAATAAATCAAGGGCACAGAAAAGTACTCAGAAACCACATCCACTCCATTCTCAGTAAGCACATCCAAATCATCCGATTCTTCGGTTATAACAGACTCGAAAGAGAAAGAAAAAGACGACCTAGATAGGACTGTGGCATCCGGGTTGTCACCCCCAGGAATACCAGACTCAGACTCAGTCGAGCTGGAACTTGATTCCGACTCAACAGATTCAGTGGAATCAGATTCCAGCTCACTACCTGACCCGGTGCTACTTGACAAAAATCCCTCCTCATATTGCCAGATGAGGGAGGGTGCGATGGATGCATCCAAAATACTTGAAGGTGGGCTCGCATCCATTTCATTCCCAATCATGGACACTGAAAAGTTATCCCCCAAGCACTTCTGTTCAATCGGAGGATCTGAAAGTAGACAAACCAGTGCTACCCCCATTTCAAACTCGACATTCTCAGAGTCCACTGTTCCACATTGCTCAACCTCAGCTGATGGGCCTGTCTGCTCCTCGGTAACATCATCCCCGAATAACTGCAACTCGAAAAAGATCTAAAAACCTGGCATGTGCTTCCTCTCTGTATTCAACCATGGCTCTGGGAAGCCGCAGAATGGAAAATTCTCCCCCTCCCAGACGAAGCGTCTGTTTAGGGTACCCGGAATGGGTCGGTGCATTAACTCATAAGGCTTCCCCACCTATTTTGCTCTGGCTCTCTCAGCCATCTCCTTGTCTTTCCTTGCCCAGTCCTCCTTGGTAGATAGATAACCCAAGCCAAAGGTATACGGGTTTTGCGGCACTTCGGCTAATACTGTGATGCCTTTCCGGCCACTCTTTCCCAATCTCATCCTGGGGATGTGCTGGAGTTTGTTCATGAGGCATACTGACTGAGCGCTAACATACACCCCTTCATCAGCAGCTAAGATGTTCTGCACGACCCGGGCCTCGGCCAGGGTAAAACCCAATAGGAACACATCCTCCGTGCCATGCTCGATTTCCAAAACTGGTGTAGACACTTCTGGCAGCGGACGGATTGACGAGTTCCCAAAAACTATAGCCACCCCCTTCCCGTGAGGGTATTTCAACATCTGGTGCGAGGTGGAAGAGACTGTCTTTACCTGATGCAGCCATGGCCACCCCAAAAGTAGGTTAAAGGTTGCGAGAACGTCCAAGACATGGAAATCGATCTCGTGTTGTCTTGGACCAACCTGGGTCTGAATTTTGACAGTCCCTATCACTTCCCTGCTTGTGTTATCACAGACATGTAGAGCGGCTTGTTGTGATTGGCCCCCTCAGGTGGTAGTTCTTTGTCAGAAAAGGTCAACGTCAGGGAACCTCCTCCCGGAAAAACCAATCCAACTAGCTGCTCCGGCGTGGTGTCTATCGAGAGTTTGGCCTTGTCCATGGCTAAAAGGACGGCCTGTCTATGTGCTCGAGAAGCCATAAGCAATCCCCAGATAGAGATGTCTGCTTATATCTTTTTCAACTGTTTCAACACAACTTCTTCTTCGAGTTGCTTCTCTTTCTATTTCTCTACCTCTTTGTCCTTCCTGGATGCTTCTGGTTGATCTAGGTGCGGGGGCTTGACATACCGCCCACTCCTAGTCATATGGCCCACTTTGCCAATGTACCAGGTATCATCCAGTTGATTGCTTCCCCAGTCCTCATCGGTGTGGGTAAGGCATAGATCATCGTCTTCCCACCACATTCCATCGGCAGCCGACAGACACCTGTCCGGCCCCGTCATAACCATTCTTGTACCCACAGCACTTTGCATTCCTGTACTCGCGGCACCTTCTGTTCTTGTGCACACAACACGTTCATCCCCGACAGGAGCCTTGGCTTTCCTAGCTCTCTCAGAATCTTCGATCCCTTCCCATTCTGACTGCGTCAGTGCAGTTTGCTGTTCAACATTTCCTGCATTCAAAATGCCTAGATCTCTAGCGAAATTGTTTGCACCGGCGCTCTCTGGCAATGTATTCTGATCCCCGGCCCTTCTGGCCACAATTGATGTCCTTGCCCTTGATGGGCCCTTTTCCAACCGAGATTCTTCAACAATATCTGGTTGGTCATCAAGCCACCCTATGACCTCTGCTAATTCCTCAAAACTGAACCAGTTGACTGTCATGTCCCCCGAGTCTTGTTCGTTGAAAAACTGAAGGTTAGCAATGCCCTCTTACAGACCCGTCGAGTGATCTAACCTCTGATCAATTCCATCCCCCTGTATTACACAAACCTCTGCCCCCACTGTCAATTCCACATTCGGCCTATCCCGTCTTGCTGACGTAATGTAGCCACTCAGATTGTATACCTCCTCAGCAAAGCTGCCAGAATCCTCGGACCCCGAATCAACAACTCCACTTCCCTTCGAAATCTTCCTTGTTCTACCTTCAGCGGTCACCACCATGGGTTCAGGTTGGGTTCGGGAGATGTCCAACATGCACAATTCAGTGCTGTCGGGAATGAACACCTCCGGCTTGGGTAGGTGAGAAGAAGTGATGTATATGCTAGGGTCATATGACGTGACCCCAGTCTGGATTAAATTGATGCGTTTGGGAGGTGGAGGTTGGTTGTGTGCTGGGAGGGGACCTTGGGTTTCTCTAGAGGCACGAACACCCTGTTGTCAATGAGATCTTGAATCTCATGACGTAATCGATAGCATTAGTCGGTGTCATGACCGTGCTGTTGGTGAAACGAGCAGTATTTGGCCGGGTTATGGGAAGGTGGAAGTTTTTCTGGTAATGGCCGCGGCTCGAGGGGCTTTAAGTGCCCTTTTCTGATTAAAACCCCCAAAGCTTTGGACAGGGGCATATATAGTGGAATGAAGGCTCTTTGGCCTCGAGTTTGGTATTTGGTTGTTTGCGCGTTACTTCCGGACGCACTGGAGAAGGGTGTAGCTACTAGGGTTCTTGGAGGAGTGGTGGTGACCATGCTTACTTCCGATGCTCTAGCAATTGCAGCACTACTTATGCCTGCATTGTTGTTGCGGTTGAAGGCCCTCCTGGGTTGCTCTTTGTCATTGTCAATCAAGCCCTGCTTCAAAGCATCCTCGATCTGTACTCCCATCTCATGCAGATCTAAAAAGTTAGGAAATGGGAGCACGATCATTTTTTGCATTAGTTTGGGTTGGAGGTTGCGCACAACCATCCGTATTTGATCTTTATCCGTCGGCCTTATGGTCATCATTGAGGCCTTGGCCCTCCAGCGGGTTACGAACTCAGAAAAACTCTCCTTAGGCTCCTACCTTGTCGTCTCGAGATCACGGGCTATAATCTCGATTTGCGTGTTATAGGAGTACTGTGCAATGAAAGCCTCGACCATCTCATCCCAATTCCACTTGACATCGTCTTCTAGTTTTGTGTACCAGATGGCTGCCACACCCGACAAGGTCCGGCCAAACAATGAAGCTTCTGTAGTCTGGTGAGGCCCATCGGCCTTAGTATGTCTGAAAACGGCCGTAAGTGCACCATGGGATCCTTGGACCCATCAAAACGGTCAATATGTGGCCTCTTAAATCTGTCCGGCCGCGTCGGTGTACCCATCCTCGATATCTGGAATGGTCTTGACACCCTGAGATTTCTTGAATAGCTTTTCAAGCTTGCTTACTTTTAATGCTGTGGGGTCTACCTCAAATTCGAAGGGAGAATTCGGTTGATTGATAGGAGTGGGTGCCTTGGATAGTTGAGGTTGAATCAGGGGCGGAATCGGCCCCGTTGGGATGTCTGTGTCCTCCTGGGCATTCTGGACATTCGCCGTCTCCCCGGGTATTGGAACTCTTGGTGGGGGGGAGCCTGGTGCGAAGCAGATGCCCCGGCTTGCTGTTGTAACCTGGCGATTAACTCTGCCTATTGGGCCATGATCTCGGCCTGTTGTTTGGCAAGTTCATCTCGACGAATAGCGTCCTGTTGCATGAGTTTCATACTTTCTTGGAGTTGACGCATCATTTCCTTCATCCCTGCCATGTTCTGCTATTCCAACTGACTGACTGGTATATCTATCTTTGTGGTGAAAACTGAAGCCTCAGCCTGACTGTCCACTGACGGGGTAGACCACTGTTCTGGCAACCTCTTCTCGGATACACTGCGTCTTCTCAACCTCTGTCTGATAACCGAGGGTAAGGAATAAAACACTGGTTGTCCGTCGACCAGATCCTCAGATCGATTGAGTCTACGACCTCTAGTCCAGAGTGCTTGGGGAATATCTGCTTGGTGGGAAGCAATTGTGCTAAACTACCCTAGCAAAAAGATAAATAAAGCAATAATAAGGAAATAAACAACCAGACAAACGGACAGCATAACAGCGTAAATAAACACACAACACACAGTTGGGCATCACAACACACAGTTGATAAGCTGAATAGACTGTTCTCAATCACTGATCATTGTTCCCAAATCACTGCCCCCCTCCCAAAACTGAATCTGATACCCACAGATAACTGATTCCCAAAATACTGAACTGGTGCCCGCAGGCCTGATACCCAAACTCGTAAACTGATACATGCATTCCCGTAGAGACACACTTTAAAGCACATAACAAACAAGTGAGAGCCAAAAACACCCCTATGTTGGGGTAGGGTTTCCCTCTCCTATTGTCAGGAGCTAGGGTTTCACTATGCACACAGCGGTTTCAAACATCCTGTAATCGGGTAAGCAACCTGTCTTAGTTTGGAATGGTCACTATGGATTCCGAATATGCACTAGGTCGAATGGTCAAAAAGGGTGCCCGGTCAAAACCGGGGTTGTGTTCCCATCGTGGCAGAGCCCGTAACCGGTCAGCCTTATGGCACGCTTTTCAAAGCGAGCCTCCGGCAAACCGTTCAGGAATAGCAGACGGCAAACACGGTGTCCTAGGCGCACCAATGCACATG
This sequence comes from Camellia sinensis, assembly GCF_055761805.1. Classification (NCBI taxonomy): domain Eukaryota; kingdom Viridiplantae; phylum Streptophyta; class Magnoliopsida; order Ericales; family Theaceae; genus Camellia; species Camellia sinensis. The sequence continues at coordinate 22,755,140 of NC_138964.1, read as the reverse complement.
CAATGCAAAGAAACACATAAGCGTAGTCAAAACAAGATATCATGAGTTCAAGTCAAGTTCTCTAAGTCCCCAACAAAGTCACCAGAAACTGTAGACGTCCCCGAACGTCCCGGGAGGGAATCCCGTTCTATTCATTTTGGGCTTACTATAGTTTAGGACTCAATGTCACTGTCCTGTATCTAATCTCGCAGAGTGCAATGCAAGACCGATGAATCATCAAAGAGTCCAAATCCGGCAAATCATTTTTGAAAATAGATTTTTTGAAAGAAGTGTCAAACATGGACTGCTTTACCAGAAACAGAGTCGCCACCTAAATATTTATTTTTGGGAGAATTTAGGGAACCCTGACTCGTTGCCTAAGGCCACGTGTCCGTCATCACCAAAGTTGTCTCGGCTCGGGAACTTGCGTACCATTGGGGAAGGTCACTTCGTGAGCACCCCTGCTCGCCCGATCAAAGATCGGCCTCTACTAACCATGATATCGAGTTTTGAAAATGTTATGCGCTCTTATTCCGATTATTAGCCTAGAATTACTATGTGATGCGCACAGCATACAAGTATAGACTGGATCGTTTGAGTTGGAACAAAACATTTCATGTTTGTTTATTTGAAAGATGGTTTGATGGTGCTACTTGCAAGTAGGCTAAGACGTGGATTTTGCCACCCTCGGGTGGGCTTAGAAAACATGATTTTGCCACTCTCAAGTGGGCTTAAAACTCTCAGTCAATGCATTGTTCCAATTCAAATAACCTAACCTCCACCCACAGGCATTCAGGCAGGTATATCACATAAGCAGTTAGCCTCATGGTAAGCATGCTATCATGGCAGTCACTCACACACATGCAAGGATGCTAAAGTATAAACACTTACCGAGTACTCCGAGCCAAAGAAAGAAGCTAATTAGAAATCATGCATGAATCCTAGCTATTCTAAGAATGCCTAATGCAACAGATGCAAAATGCAACTATAATGGGCTCGGCTATTGTAAGATGGCATATGAGATGCTACAGATAACATGTATTCAACTTGGAATTGAAATACAATGCAGTTAGTATGATGCGCCGAGCCCAGTGCATGCAAGACAGATGAATGGATACAAACATGCGAGGCATAAGGATGCTAATTGAAACGTGCCCTAAACTAACCATCATAAGCTAGAAAATAAAAGGGAGAAAGCAGTGGGGGGTGTTGGAACACATGCATCACACGCACACACGCTTATTACAATTGTGCCCTCGCTCGGAGGGTCCAAAATAATAATATAAACCAGGGAAGTAATTAGCTACTCTAGCTAATTAATTATTACAAGCCCTTATTTAATTAACAAATTAATTACCAAAATAAACTAAGTATGAAATTAAAAGAGGCCGCCGCAGCTCCGCCTTGGAATGCTTGAATGATGCATGCTCGATCACCTAGCTCAGAAACCCGTTGCCATGCCCTTGTTGCCTCTATTTGCATTTTTCTACACCTCTAAGAATTGTGAAAATCTTTGGGATGCTCCTGAATCACCTCACAGTCATGCTGAAAAGTCACCGGCCAGAATAAAAGGTCACCAGCCACAAGGAAATGGTCATCGACCAGAAATGGGGATATCGGCCAATAATTAATGGCCGGTCGGCATTAAAGATGGTCGACCGACCATCTATTCCTGCAGAACCCTGTTTTTGCCTTGAAGAACACCAACTCCAGCACCTCTTTTAGATCAAAAACCAACTCAAAACTCTGAAATCAACCCCTTAAAACCTCAACAACCAAAGTATAGTGTAACGCTAGGTGTCTTAGTGCAAAACTAAGAACAAAAACCCCTTTGGAACACTATTACACACACAAAAGTAGAGAGAGAGGGAGATATAGAGAGAGAGTGATATGTATCATATATCACAGGTTGTTCACAGGTTGTTCAACCTCTGGAAAGGGATGGGAGGCCCTCCTTATATAGAAAAACCAATTTACAAAGCTTCCAAGGAAAGCTAAACGAGGGTGAAATCCCTCCATACACGTGTATGGAGGACAGAGTTTGTGCTCACCAGCTGGCACAGCTGGCATGCACAATGCCTGAAAAAGGCAAAGAAAAGGTGCCGGCCAGAAAAGGGGTCAATCGACCAAAACAAAGGCCGACCAACCACAAAAGTGTGCTAATCGGCCAAACACTTGGCCGATAACAAGCATACATGGCCGGTGGCATCATGCCTTGGCCGGTGGGGTTTAGGGATGGCCAACAAGCTACCCTCTTCCCTTAGAAGCAAAAACACAAGTTTTTGGTCCATGACCAAGCACGACACAGATAGGTTGAGAGATCTTGAGGCGAGGCGTGTGGCCGAGACCTCGGAGAACTCAAAACGAACACGAGTATGGATGATCACCGAGTGCTCAAACAGTGACATCCAAGTCTTGAGGACGGTCAAAAATGAGGTGTCTACACTAATACACTTGTAGTGTAAACCTTGCTCACTAACTTTGTATGCTTGCTATTTTAGCCTGTAATTCTAGCATGTTTTGGCTCCACTCCAGCACATTTTTTTTCCATTATTTAACATGCTTTAACTCTTTTTTTGGCTTATTTGATCATTGGTGGCATGCTTCATGCACTTGTAGTGCAAATCCTCTTTGCTAGCCTTGCATGCCTAATGAGTTAGCTTGTTATTCTAGCATGTGTTGGCTTAGTCTCAGCCCATTTTTAGTATTATTTTGACATGCCATGACTCTTATTTTTGTTGATAAAGTCATCTCATGCTTGGTTTTGGTAGGTGTAGTGTAATCCTCCTCATAGGCCTTGCTTACCCCATGCTTCATGCCTCCATGCTAGCTTATTTTGGCTATACTCCATGCATGTTTTAGCATTGTTTTGACAAGCTCTAGGACTATTTTAGATGTCCTTGGCCCTTTGGGGCTTGCTTTGTATAGCTATAGTGCAAGTGCCTATGCTAGTTTCAAGCTTTGAGCATTATAGCATGCTTCATTTGTGACATGTGCATGATTTGACATCATTTGGAATGGTATTTCAGAGCATATGTAATTGCCACACTCTCAATGTGTTTGAGAGGTGTGTCTTCATGCCTTGTTTGTAAGCCAATTTGTGCGCATGCTTGTCTAGCCTTTTGAGCTTCAATTCCAGCATGTTTAGGCCATTATTTTGATGTGATTAATCTCTGTCCAAAGCTGGTTTAGTCCATTGGGCGTTGTATTGCATGGTTCTAGTGTTGTGTCCTTCACTAGTTTCAATATTTAAGCCTACTAGCATGTTGTACTTGAAGTGTTTGCATGTTAGAGTCTTGTTTATTATGCCACTTTAGCGCTGAAAATATGCCATCCTCCTCATTTCTTTACTTTTGATTTGTTTTGAGGATTGGTTAGTCTTGAGGTTGTGTTTAATGCTTGGGATTGAGGCCTATGCTTAAATGGCTTCAACCCTCTTTTGAGGGTTACTCCTAGTCAAAGGCATTGGTCTCTCCCATGCCTTAAACCATTCTCTTTGATAGACCTCTCTCTCATTAGAGGACTCTCATATTTGGACAAGTTGATTAGGGAATGGATTGGTAATGTTAAAATGTGTAAACAAAATCAATCAAGTAAAATGTGCCAAGATAAGCATGTTGCATGTGTGCGTTGCATTGTGTTCAACCGGACGTTATGTTGAACACAAAGTGAATTGGTCCATTTCATACTTGAAGTGATGAAAATGGGTCAATCTCCTTTGTCTCCACTGCCTTTGATTATCCATGATAAGGTGATGGTCCAAGTGTCTTGTTTGTCATGCATTTATTGAGTTCGTGCAAGCTTGACTCTTTGGCCATCATGCATTGAGATGCGTGATTGATGGCTCAAGAGTCGAGTACCACACTCCCTTAAGCTTGAGAAATGATAGGGAGGGTGGTTGTGCACACTTACCTTGCAAATGCACTGCCATGCCCTTATTTGTGCTCTGTTGCAGCAAAAGGAGAAGTTTGCAGGAAGAAGTGGCCGATCGGTTATCTAGTATGCCAATTGGCTATCAATAATTGGCCGATAGCATCAAAATTGGTCGCTGACAATTATTCTTTGGCCGATGGCCACACCTTTTGGCCGACTACCCCTCAGATGGTTCCTAAGGTAGGTCAGAAGCATCATGGAAGTTGGCACAATTTTCAGAAATACAGAAGTGTGCAAACAGAGGCAACATGAGGCACAGTATTGGATTTCCGAGCAAAGCCGACCGAGCATGCATACACCCCTCTTCTCGAGGCTGTTTTAACTGTTTTGGATAGTTAGTTAATTTGCTAATTAGTAAGTTAATGTATTTGCTAATTGATTCCATCTTTGTAATATTATAATTAGTATAACATAGCTAGTTTTAATTTGGTTTGTACTTAATTAGCTTAGATTAGCTATTAGATTCAAATTCAATTTGTGTTGTGCAATAATTAGTCTAAATTAGCTTAATTAGATTAATTGCTTAGCTTAGCTTAGAATAGCTTAGTTTTCATTCGGATCCTCCGTTGAGAGGGCCAACTTTTGTAATAAGTGTGCGTGAGTGTGTGAATGTCTTCCAACCCCACGTCTTTCTCCCTTTTACTTATCAGCTTTCGATGGTTAGTTCTAGGTCATATTTCAATTAGCATTCCTATGCTCGCATGTTTGCATTCATTCATTTGTCTTGCATGCACCGGGCTCGGCACATCATACTAACCGCATTGTATTTCAACACCAATTTGAATACATGTATCAATTGTTGGATTTCATATGTCATCTTAGAATAGCCAAACCTATCTTAGTTGCATTTTTGCATGTGTTGCATTAGCCATCTTAAACATGAACTAGGATCATGCATGATTTCTAACTAATTCTCTGTTTTGGCTGGGAGTACACTGTGAGTGTTTACGCTTTAGCATACTGCATGAGATGTGTGTGTTGCCATGTTAGCATGCTTGCCATGAGGCTAACTGCTTAAGTCATTAACTGCTTGAATGCCTGTGGGTGAAGGTTGGATTGCTTGAATTGGAACAATTCATCGAAATGTGAGTTTTAAGCCCACTTGAGGTGGCAAAAATCATGTTTTCTAAGCCCACTCGAGGGTGGCAAATCCACGTCTTAGCCTACTTACGAGTAGCGCCTCCAAACCATTTTCAAACAAACAAACATGAGATATTTTGTTCCAACTTAGGCGATCTAGTCTATACTTGTATGTTGTGCGCATCACATAGTAATTCTAGCTAATAAATCGAAATAAGAACACATGTGTTTTCAAAAACAAAATATCATGTTAGTAAAGGCCGTTCTTTGATCAGGCGAGCGGGGGTGCTCATTGCATGACCTTTCCCTCTTGTACCCAAGTTCCCGAGCCGATGCAAGTTTAGTGATGACGGACACGTGGCCTTAGGCACGAGTCAGGGTTTCCTAAATTTCCCAATACAAAAACATTTAGGTGGCGACTCTGTATCTGGCGAAGCAGTCCATGTTTGGCACTTCTTTATAAAAATCAGTTTTTCAAAATGATTTGCCGGATTTGGACTCTTTGGTGATTTATCAGTCTTGCATTGCACTTTGCGAGATTAGATTCAGAACCGTGACATTGAGTCTGAACTGTAGTAGCTAAGAACAAAACGGATTTCGTGCCTTCGCGCGCAAAGCCGTGACGTTCGGGCACGTCTACAACTGCATTTCTGCTCATTCTGAACACAATTAATATTGTATTTCTGCTCATTCTGAACACAGGTAGCTTCCCGTTTTACCCGGGGATATGGGTCGATTATAGCGAGGGAGTGGCACATGAAACTCCCAGACGGTTGTAGACACCCCATTTTTGACCGTCCTCGGGACTTGGTTGTGCTTACAGGTACACCCAACAACTAGTTCGACTGCTCGCCGAGTACTCGACTGTCGCGGCGGAACGTCACCGGTTCGAGCTTCCCAGACCCTGTATCCTTTCTGCCTCATTTTTGGACCCTGACTTGGTCCTTTCAGAGTGACCCTTTTGGTGCACTGCCGGCCATGGCTTTGCTTCTGCCGACCATCAATGAGCCACTGCCGGCCATTGATGATGGCCGGCACCCCCCATGTCTCAGCTGGTTTTCCTCCAGATCTTTTGAGCCAGCTGGTTTTTTGTTTGCTCCCCTCCATACACGTGTATGGAGGGATGAAGGCCTTGCAAAGCTTCTTGAAGAAGCTTTGGCTTTTCATTCCTCTATATAAGGAAGAGGCTTCTTCCTTAGACAAGGTTCTGAACTTTTAAAGAGGAAAAACTCCCTTTCTCTCTATATTGCTTGAGTTTAGTGCTTAGAAATTGGATTTCCTTGCACTTTTACACTACAACACCTAGATATACACCACCACCATTGAACCAAGCTTCTTGGGAGGTCTTCTCAAGGTCTGAAAGAAAGCTTACACCCCCTGAAATTGCTGGTTTCGAAGAGGGTCTTCAAGGGTGAGCATTTCCCCCATTTTTGCACTTTCTTGCACCTTGCTTTAGCCCTCTTTTTATATTTATTTAGGCTTTGCTTATAACTGAAAAAAGTCTTTTTTTTAAGTGATTTTTAAGTTTGTTTAAGGTCATTTTTCTGTTTGGGGTGTGTAGCCCCCTTGCATGCTTTGTTTGGCTTTGTTTTAAACCATATCTTAAGGCCTCCGAGCTAGCCTTGGTTTGGCCTTCCTACCACTGAAATCCAGTGGGATTTTGGTGGTAGAGGTGTGGTTTTGAGGTCTTAAATCAGGGGGGGTAGTCCCCTCTCTTTGTGTTCTTCTTTGCTTGCATTTTTGGCCTTCCAAAGGACCATCCCTCTATGCATTTTTGGGGCTTGGTCTAGGCCTATTTTTGTGACGTTTAGGACCTGCCTTGGCCCTGTCCATGGTTGGTTTGGTCATATTTTACTCTCATCTAGCATGTGTAGTGCAACTCCATTCATAGCTCATCAAAGTAGCATGTGTGCTTAGCTTGTGTTGAGTCCATTTCAGGAGGTTTTTGGTGATGTTTTACCATGCCATGATCTGTTTTGAGTTGGTTTTGTCACTCCATGCTTGCATAATACACTTGTAGTGTAATTTTGCTCCCTAACCATAGCTAGTTTCATGTTTTAGCCTATCTTCCTAACATGTACTAGCTTAACTTTGGCCTACAATAGTCCGTATTTTGCTATGATTAAGCTCTATTTTGAGGTGTTAAGGTAGCTTGTGCATTGCTTTGCATGGTTGTGGTTTAAATGCTTAGAATGACCTAAAGGAGAGCATGCTTTTCTAGTTTGTTTTGACTATCTTCCAGCATGTTTTAGGCCCTAAATTAACATGTAGAAACTCTGTTTTGGCCTGGATAAAACTCTCATGCATTGCATTACATAGTTGTAGTTCATGTGCTTCAAGAGTCCATTGTTTGGGCATATCATTTGAGCTTGTTTTGGTGTATGATCATGGCATTTTCAGCATCAATATGGCATGTAGGGTGAATGTTTTGAGGTGGTTGAGACCTGCAAGCGTTGTATCATATAGCTCTAGTTTATGTGCTTCATTGGCCTCTTGCACGAACATGCTTAATCAGCTTGTTTTGGCCTTGCTTCCTTGCACTTTGGCCACTGTTTTGGGATGGGCTGAGTTCTGCCCCTTTATGGTTTAAGCCCACCAATGCATATTTGACATGTTACAGTACATTGGTCGCATGCTTGCATCATATCACGTTCGCACGTCATTTAGATAGATGCATTGTGTATCCTTGTTGCATACTTAGTGTGTTTGCGTTACATTAGCTTAGTTTGCACACTCGCATGCTTAGTTGCATAGCATTTGGCATGCCTTGCATATTTGAGCTTCATATTGCATATTTGAGCTACATAAAGCATACATGCATTGTATTGCTTGGATTAAGTATTAATCCGAGCACGAGGAACGAGGGGCATTTCATACTTCAAGTAATGGAACGTGTCTCAATTCTCAGTCGCCGAAGCTCTTGATGATTCATGATAGAGTTCTAGGCTTTACTTGCTTTATTTGCGCATTCATTTTCATATTGATTTGCACAAGTTGGATCTTTGGCCATCATGCATCGGGATGCGTGATTGATGGTCGTGGATCCGACTAGGCCTCTCCTTTGATGTTTTGAGGTGATTTGGAGTGCCATGGTGCGTACATGTCCTTGGGAAACCCTCCCTTTTCTCTATTTTGTGCTTCGTTGCAGTTTGGTGTCACAGCACACCAGTGGCCGGCAGCCTGCCATTGATGGCCGGCAGTGTGCCACCCTTGGCCGGCAATGGACCATCTTGGGCCGGCAGATCTCCTTTCCTGGCCGGCAGGCCACTGGTGACTTGCCCTGTAGTGTTTGCCCTGTAGTGTTTTGGTAAGGTCCAGCAACAAGCACTGGAAGACACCCTGCAAACAGAGCCTCTAAAGAGCAACAGGAAGGCCTTCCAAAGCAAGGAACCGAAGCGAGCATGCGTGCCTCCCTTCTTCAAACAGAGCTGGAATAGCACCATTTACTGCTTTCCCTACTTGCTTATTGTCATTCATTAATTAGTTAATTGATTCATTAATTAATTAAGTTGTGTAATAATTAGTTGTAGCTAGTTATTCAATTTGGTTCTGTAATAATTAATTAGCTTGTGAATTAGTTAATTAGGTGGCTTGTATTATTTATTCGGACCCTCCGAGCGAGGGCACAATTGTAATAAGTGTGCATGTGTGTGATGTATATCTTCCAACCCCACGTCTTTCTCCCTTTTATTTAACCGCTTATGATGATTAGATTAGGGCATGTTTCAATTAGCATACAGTAAGATAGTATGTTTGCATTCATTCATCTGTCTTGCATGCACCGGGCTCGGCGCATCATACTAAATGCATTGTATTTCAATTCCAAGATGAATACTTGTTAGTTGTAGCATCATCACATGCCGTCTTTAGAATAGCCGAGCCTATTGTAATTACATTCCTGCATGTGTTGCATTAGGCATTTCTGTATAGTTAGGATCATGCATGGATTTCTAACATAGCTTTTGTTTTGGCTTGGAGTACTCGGTAAGTACTTATGCTTTAGCATCCTTACATGTGTGTGAGTGACTGCCATGATAGCATGCTTGCCATGAGGCTAATTGCTTATGTGATATAACTTCCTGAATGCCTGTGGGTGAAGGTTGGGTTATTTGGATTGGAACAATTCATCAATTGTGAGTTTTAAGCCCACTTGAGAGTGGCAAATCATCTTGTTTTCTAAGCCCACCTGAGGGTGGCAAATCCACATTTTAGCCTACTTGCGAGTAGCAAACCGTTTTCAAAACAAACATGAGATGTTTCGCTCCAATTCAGGCGACCCAGTCTATACTTGTATGCTGTGCGCATCACATAGTAAATCCAGGCTAATAACCGGAATAAGGACGCATAATGTTTTCAAAACTAGATATCATGGTTAGTAGAGGCCGATCTTTGATCGGGCGAGCAGGGGTGCTCACGAAGTGACCTTCCCCAATCGTACCCAAGTTCTCGAGCCGACGCAACTTTGGTGATGATGGACACGTGGCCTTAGGCAACGAGTCAGGGTTTCCTAAATTTCCCAAAATAAAATATTTAGGTGGCGACTCTGTGTCTGGCAAAGCAGTCCATGTTTGGCACTTCTTTCAAAAAAATCTATTTTCAAAAACGATTTGCCAGATTTGGACTCTTTGATGATTCATCGGTCTTGCATTGCACTCTGCGAGATTAGATACAGGACCATGACACAAATTGAGTCCGAACTGTAGTGAGGCCCAAGGGCGCGTCTACAACGGTGTTCGATAGATTGTTGATGAGGCAGGGTTCGGCCCATTTTGCATGGGGTTATCGCGTCTTGCGGCAAGTAGGACCCTCCTGGGTGCGCTGGTAGAGAGATGGTGGGACACAACCAACTCCTTCCATCTCTCAGCTACCGGGGACATGACGATGACCCCGTACGACTTTACTATGCTGATGGGCCTCGATGTGGGAAGTCGGCCGATCCCATACGATTTTGATATGGATGAGTGGGAGGCAGCCTGGACTTATCTACTCGGAGCCCATCCGCTGATCTACCGATCATCAAGCACAGTCAGATACACCTGGTTCATAGAGCAGTACAGAGGGACTGTGCCTGAGACTATTGAGGCCACGAAGCAGTACGCCTGAGGATTCCTGATGTTCCTTCTTGGGACCACATTGTTCTCCGACAGGGGGAACACGGTCGGGCTACATCTTCTGAGTGCTATAGTAGACCTATCCCAGGTTCAGCACTTCAATTGGGGCGGCACTGGCCTTGCTACCCTTCATTGCTATATGAGCTCGGCCTCCCGCAAGTGCGAGAACCTAGTAGGTGGTTATTGGAGAGCCTGGGAGGTACATTCTGCCCTTCTGATTTACATTTCTGCTTTTCACTACCTGTACACTGCACACTCCACACATTGCACACATTACATTCTGTACTCCGCATTCTGCACTCTGCATTCTGCATTTTCTGTATATTTTGTATTCTAACTGCCACTGACTTGCCTTTCACAGCTGTGGGTATGCGCCTATTTCCCGACGCTTGCCCCTGATCCGGAGGTTGAGACACCACTTGAGGTGCCGTACTCGCGTAGATTTGAAGGTCGATGCCGGCCCAGACCCCGAGAGTGTGATATCCCTATTCTGCAATATGTTAATTGGTCCTTAATATGAGTATGGTTATGTGCTTAACATGATTTTGTGTACCATTACGTGAAAATATGTGGTTTTGAATTTCTATCTGTTCACCATAGGAATATCTGTATGATTGTCCGCTTTGGAATTTAAATTGAAGGCCTTATCGGCCACAAAAATCGGAATTGACTGTGCCACTGTGATTGGTGTAATTTTTAGAGCCTACGGTGAAATTTAATTGGAAATTGATTCGGATCAAATTAACTTCATTAAATTAATGAATTAGTGCCCTATTATTTAATCCTAAAATATTGTGACCAAGGGAGCTTTATATAAGGGCACTATACACTCTCACCCATGGGGTTTGAGTTCAAAATCAAATTTTTGGCACCATAGAGTGAGAGAGGTCTGGCTATAGAGAGAGAAAGGGGAGACAATTGGAGATTTGCTCAAGAAGCTTGGATAAATTAAAGGCCAACTCTAGATTTGACCATAGATTGTGAAGATTAAAGCTCCTTGGTGAGTAATCCATGAATTCTAGTTGTAATTTTGTGAATTCAAGTTTGAATAATGATCAAGAACAAGAATTGTGATATAAGTGATGAAATTGTGTTGTATTTGATGAATTGGAAGTCATAGAACACATGCATGTAGGAAATTGCCATAAATTTCCATGTTGGAGCATGAAGTGTGTAATCTATGTTAAATGTTGATTGAAATCCATATATTTGATCATCTTTTCACCAATTAGGTTGAGAATAATGAATATCTCTCACATGCAAGTGTAGGTCATGGAGGTGTGAGCCTTGCATGTTTGAATTTAATGTGTTGGTGATAAGTTTGGGTTAATTTGAGGCATGCATGTGAGTAATTCAAGGAATTGAGCTTCATTGTGTTGTAATTTGGTGTTTACACCATGTTAGAATATGTATATGTGAAGTTTGAGCCAAAATCGTGCATTTGGAACCTTTGAACATCAAATTAAAGCTCAAGAACATGTTCTGGATTTTCTAGAATTTTGATTCCCGCTCGAGTGGGGAAACCGCCGCTCGAGCGTGAAATTCGTGTTCCCAGTATTTTCTGCAGACATGGTGTCCGCTCGAGCAGGGAAGTTCACGCTCGAGCGGGGAGCCATGTAGAGAGGCCTTCCGCTCAAGCGCCAGAGTTCAAGATCGAGCGCAAATTTGACATATCCAGTACTTTTGCAGGCCTCAAGGGTCCGCTCGAGTGGGGACCCTGTTTTCTGAAATTGTGAAAAGACATTCTGTGCTTCATTTTCTGTTCTCTTTCACTTCCAAGTACTCTTAGGCATGCATTGAGCATTGTAATTGAGTTAAATAGATAAGAATGAAGTCTAAAGAGGAAAATGTGAATTTAGAACGGATCGAATTGTTGTGACCCTTTTGTGTTCATGGAATGTGTAAGGTCGAGCTCCAGGACAAACCAACAAACCGATCACTATGAGTAATATCTTAACAGAGATATCTAAAATACGTTGTTGTCCAATTGCTTACTTCTATGTAAGTTTTATAAGTTCATTGATTCGTTTGGTGGACAATGTTTGCTATACCAAATGAGTGGGCCAGAGGCCAGTCTGATCTGAATAACAGAATGAATGGGCCAGAGGCCGTTTTGACATGAATGAATGGGCCAGAGGCCGTTTCAACATGAATAAATGAATGGGACAAAGGCCAATTTGACATGAATAATAGTTTGACACGAATGCAAGTTTGACACGAATAATAGTTTGACACGAATGATAGCTTGACATGAATAACAGTTTGACACGAATGATAGTTTGACACGAATAACAGTTTGACATGAAAGTATGAATGGGCCAAGGGCCAGTTTGACCTGAATAATACGAATGAATTGAGCCCGAGGCCGTATGATGTGTTTGGAACCGCAGTTACTTAACTTACATATGTCTATGTATGTATGTATTTGTTAGAAATGTAAACTGGGCCCAAGGCCGTTTGAGGTATATTGTTCCAATGTATATTCTTTGTTTGACATTATTCACTGGGCTTTCGCTCACGCTCATTCAGGTGTTTGTAGGTGATCCAAGAGAGGTCCAGACCCAGCCTCAGTGAAGTCTGTATGGAACAACCAAAGTTTTGAAGAGTCATCCCTTGCGTCTCACGCACGAGACACGTCTTCGCCCTTTTGCCATTCTGTGTATTTCGTCATGTTGGCGAGGACTTTGGTATACGTCTGTGTATAGTTTTGTTTGGCTGACTTAGATTTGAATGATCCTGTCTGTACAGAACCTTATGCTAATATACTTTATGTTGTGAGTTATTAACATATGTAAATGTGGAATGTTATGATGTGCATATAAGCACGGCTCTATGGACAATGTTTTAAATTACTTCCGTTTGGCCCCCATTAACTCTGTTAAAATACGTTCGGTTTGGTTTGAGGCCGTAGGTAATCTCATGATTACTGGTCGGTTATGTCCTTAACCCAAGGGGGCGGGTTTGGGTCATGACAGAGTGGTATCAGAGCACGGGTTAATAACTCACACACTTGTCCAAAAGTGCAATAAGGGTCTAGAAAAGATCTAAGATGCATTCATGTGATAAGTATGAATCTAGAAGCATCAAGAATACGCTTAAATGTTTAATGTGAACGGTTTTATGTTATAAGTTTGTGATTTGCTTGCATTGCAAATTATTTGAATATGTATGCTCTTTAGCATATGCATACCTGTGAATCTTTTGTATAAAGTACAATGCAAGTTTAATCAGATGGTGAGAACATGCGATTACACGAGATATGAATTGTTGCACTAATGTGTACAACAAGTTTGTTTTGTTATAATGCACATATATGAACATACGAATCATGAAAAGTTGCTTATGTGCATTTGATTCTGCAAATGGGTGTCTATGAGAAATATGAATATGAATTAAGTATATAATTACTTAGCAAATGTTCAGCATGCGAAATCTGATAAGTATGCAATCATCTGTTACGTATGTGATTAATTGTGTCTTGACGATATGTAAAATGAGAATACAACAACGTGCCAATGTGCAAATGTACCTATGTGTATCTGTGCTTATTTCTATATTGGGCATTCCAGTATTTGGTATAGCTTAATAAGAGTTTGTGTGGAACATGGATGAAGTAAGGGCATACAAGTTGGTAGACTCTTTCACAGCCCGACTTGGTAGTCTGGAAGGAATAGTTCAAGAGATGGCAGAGATCTTAAGACAACAACGTCAGTTGCCACTACAGCAAGAACCTTTGCCACCATCAGTGTAAGAAACACTGAGGAGTTTGTTATCGGATTTCTGGGGCTTGTTATAGGTGTGGTAAAATGGACCATATGGTAAAGAACCGTCCCCGAACTGAACAGAATGTGAATAAATCTTCTGCCTCAGCTAGATTCGTACCAATAGTAGAAATTGCTAATTAGGATGGGGCAATTACACTCATCCCAGAAAGCGCTCAAAGTACTACGACCGTTGTTCCAGGTATCTATACTGTTTATAAACAAATGCTTATGTGTTGATTGATTCTGAACTAGTGCATGTGTACATCTTTGCTTGGGATATCGTTTGATTCGGATCGACATGTTCTTTTATATCTGCTGCTTGTGTATCTAGATTGGTTAGACCCACGAGATCGAGATCGTATTCATTGAATGTATATGCTCCATTTGGGAAATTTGTGAAATACGTATTGGGATATCGATTAACTCTGCACATGCACATGTACATCTAGACCTATGCTCAGGGTGATTTGTTATATTACTGTCTTTAATGACTAAACCACTGGAACTATGACTCTGTGACTGTGTGACTAAGTTAAGCACCCCAAATGATGAATTCTATAATTGTGAGACCATATATTTTGGTCGGTAGAAAATTGACTGGACTATGTGGCTAATTTGGAACTTTTGCGTATCAGACCCTATCTTATGTACAACCGAGGAACTTTGTTTAATGTGTCACTGTGCACCATGTGCTTGCATATAAGACTTATTTGGGAACTTCTTTATTGATTATGATACATAACTCCTGATATGAATAACGGCACGCATATGCAACTACACCTGAATTTATGTGGACAATGCCATATTGTACATGACTTGAAATACTTTGATATGAACAGTTGTGATGAATGACTCTGATACGACTTTGAGAGCTGATGAACTTAGGACAATTATGAAACTATCGACTATGTACCTAAGCAACGAAGTATGTCTTATAGAACCAAATGTACCCTATCTGAGAAAACTTTTATCTAATTCTATCTGATAGAGCTTATGTTTGATTTGGCCTGATAGAACCCTCATTGGATATGATTTGATGATTGCTTGGATTGACTCGATAAGACCCTCTATCTAATTTGATTTTGTTAAGGGGGATTAAGAATTGCTTATAAGTAAATAGCCAGATTATTCTTGGCAGGAAAACTGATAGACCCAAAATTTGAATCTGTTCGGAATACTTGACTTGTTTAAAAGACCTTATGTGGGTTATCAACAGATTGGTCTAACTATGAACACCATTGAGAACCAACCTTTAACTATTGAGGGCATATGTGTCAAAAATGAACTGAATTGTGCAAATCCAGTGATTGGGTGTTTTAAAGAACAATGCGTGTGTATTGTCATATTCTTGCTTATTTGACACCATGGAAACCGATGACAGCAGATTGATTTGATTATAAACAGTACTGAATATTTATCTTCGACTAATCAGAATATGTTTTATATGTCTGCTTCAGTGTCGTCGAATTTTGGAAATCAGGTTATAATGAGTGGTACTGTGTTTGTTTGATGACATTCTTGAGACGTCCTTTCGTGCTAGGGGACGTTAAGCCTATGTAGCACCTTTGTTGAGATATCTCTTTTGCCACCGACGGTTTTGTATGGGTGGGTTTGTCTAATCGATCTCGGGTCGGCCACCGACGGTCGTGAACGGGTGTGCTTTGATCCCGAGACGATATTCCCTTGTTTGTCCGGAATGTCATCCTTTGGTATTCTGTAGATGTTATTGACATCCAAGAAGCTTTGAAAAACCTTGATTATCCGTAAGTGTGTGAATTCAATACGCCTTGTAAATCACTGCTCAGTGCCATTACAGTCTGTAATTTAAGCTTTGAGGATGTGTAAATTGTATCTAACATGTGATTGGCTACTTTGATATTATCTTTGACGTCGTGGGGACATATATATGAATTGCCTTATGCTTGTGACAACTATCGGAAAAGGTGCAGAGACTCGATGATTGAATACTGAACTGAATTGTAAACTGTCGAATGATTGAGAGAACGTGTATTATGTTAGAAAATTGACTGCTTCAGTATTATCGCACTTTGCAATCAATGCTATGGAGATATGTGAACCGTGTACATGGTATGGTCAATTGCTTTGTTGTTACTTTTGTTGACACGGGAATCAGTGTCTGGATTCACTTTCTATTCCTGAAGACTCTTGATTGACCTTGGATAACTGTGATGAGTCACTAAATTAAATACTGAATTGGATTGTGAATTGTGGAATTATTGGAGAGTGAATTGAACTTCTGTGACGAGGAAATTGTTGAAATGGTGCCTAAATGTTTTCGGTGTCAACGAGTCGAAGTTGAACATCAGATATGGATGGAACTACGTCGACCTCTCCCTATTTCGAAATGGAAATAGAAATATGTGACTACAAACTTCATTGTGGGGCTGCCTTGGGCACTCAAGGTATGAGTCCCGTTTGGGTTATTGTATATAGAATTACTAAGTTTGCTCATTTCCTCCTTGTGAAATTTCCGTATGATGCTTATAGACTAGCCACTATTTACATCGATAAGATTGCTTGTTTGCATGGGGTCCCAGTATCTATTGTTTTAGACAGGAATCCTAAAATGTGTCTGAATTCTGACAAGCCTTCAAAAGGCAATGGGGACTGAGTTGTGATTCGGCGCTGCTTTCCATCCGAAAATCGATGTATAATTAGAAAGAACTTCTTGGAAGAAATGCTCCAAATATATGCAGTAGATTTTCAGGGAATTTGGAAAATCCATCCGTTGTTGGCAGACTCTGCTTACAACAACAGCTTACACTCTAGTATCGGGGTGGCACCGTACAAAGCCTTGTATGGCAGAAAAGGTAAGCCTCTGATTGATCGAGAATAGAGTGTTGCTTGATTTTGAGACTAAGCAAACAACTGTCAAAAGGATAGGATTGGAACCGTGGAATAAGAAGTATTCTGAATTGTTTTCGACTAAAGGTAAAATAAGTCTGAGGGACCAAACTTCCTAAAGAGGGGAAGACTGTGATATCCCTGTTCCGCATTATGTTAATTGGTCCTTAATATGAGTGTGGTTATGTGCTCAACATGATTTTGTGTACCATTATGTGAAAATATCTGGTTTTGAAGTTCTATCTATTCACCGTAGGAATATCTGTATGATTGTCCGCTTTGGAATTTAAATTGAAGGCCATATCGGCCACAGAAACCAGAATTGACTGCACCACTATGATGGTGTAATTTTTAGAGCCTACGGTGAAATTTAATTGGAAATTGATTCGGATCAAATTAACTTCATTAAATTAATGAATTAGTGCCCTATTATTTAATCCTAAAATATTGTGACCAATGGAGCTTTTTATAAGGGCACTATACACTCTCACCCATGGGGTTTGAGTTCAAAATCAGATTTTTGGCACCATAGAGTGAGAGAGGTCTGGCTATAGAGAGAGAAAGGGGAGACAATTGGAGATTTGCTCAAGAAGCTTGGATAAATTAAAGGCCAACTCTAGATTTGACCATAGATGGTGAAGATTAAAGCTCATTGGTGAGTAATCCATGAATTCTAGTTGTAATTTTGTGAATTCAAGTTTGAATATTGATCAAGAACAAGAATTGTGCTATAAGTGATGAAATTCTGTTGTATTTGATGAATTGGAAGTCATAGAACACATGCATGTAGGAAATTGCCATAAATTTCCATGTTTGAGCATGAAGCGTGTAATCTACGTTAAATGTTGATTGAAATCAATATATTTGATCATCTCTTCACCAATTAAGTTGAGAATAATGAATATCTCCCACATGCAAGTGTAGGTCATGGAGGTGTGAGCTTTGCAAGTTTGAATTTAACATGTTGGTGATGAATTTGGGTTAATTTGAGGCATGCATGTGAGTAATTCAAGGAATTGAGCTTCATTGTGTTGTAATTTGGTGTTTACACCATGTTAGAATATGTATATGTGAAGTTTGAGCCAAAATTGTGCATTTGGAACCTTTGAACATCAAATTAAAGCTCAAGAACATGTTCTGGATTTTCTAGAATTTTGATTCCCGCTCGAGTGGGGAAACCGCCGCTCGAGCGTGAAATTCGTGTTTCCAGTATTTTCTGTAGACATGGTGTCTGCTCGAGCGGGGAAGTTCACGCTCGAGCAGGGAGCCATGTAGAGAGGCCTTCCGCTCGAGCGCCAAAGTTCGAGATCGAGCGCAAGTTTGACATATCTAGTACTTTTGCAGGCCTCAAGGGTCTGCTCGAGCGGGGAAGTCCACGCTCAAGCGGGGACCCTGTTTTTTGAAATTGAGAAAAGACATTATGTGCTTCATTTTCTGTTCTCTTTCACTTCCAAGTACTCTTAGGCATGCATTGAGCATTGTAATTGAGTTAAAGAGATAAGAACGAAGCCTAAAGAGGAAAATGTGAATTTAGAACGGATCGAATTGTTGTGACCCTTTTGTGTTCATGGAATGTGTAGGGTCGAGCTCCAGGACAAACCAACCAACCGATCACTGTGAGTAATATCTTAACAGAGATATCTGAAATATGTTGTTGTCCAATTGCTTACTTCTATGTAAGTTTTATAAGTTTATTGATTCGATTGGTGGACAATGTTTGCTATACCAAATGAGTGGGCCAGAGGCCAATCTGATCTGAATAACAGAATGAATGGGCCGAAGGCCGTTTTGACATGAATGAATGGGCCGGAGGCCGTTTTGACATGAATGAATGGGCCGAAGGCCGTTTTGACATGAATGGATGGGCCGGAGGCCGTTTTGACATGAATGAATGGGCCAGAGGCCGTTTTGACAAGAACGAATGGATGGACCAGAGGCCGTTTTGACAAGAACAAATGAATGGGCCAGAGGCCGTTCTGACAAGAATGAATGGATGGGCCAGAGGCCGTTTTAACATGAATGAATAGGCCAGAGGCCATTTTGACATGAATGAATGGGCCAGAAGCCGTTTCGACATGAATAAATGAATGGGCCTAAGGCCAGTTTGACACGAATAATAGTTTGACACGAATGACAGTTTGACATGAATAATAGTTTGACACGAATGATAGTTTGACATGAATAATAGTTTGACACAAATGATAGTTTGACACGAATAACAGTTTGACATGAAAGTATGAATGCGCCAAAGGCCAATTTGACCTGAATGATACGAATGAATTGGGCCCGAGGCCGTATGATGTGTTTGAAACCGCAGTTACTTAACTTACATATGTCTATGTATTTGTGTATTAGTTAGAAATATAAACTAGGCCCAAGGCCGTTTGAGGTATATTGTTCCAATGTATATTCTTTGTTTGATATTATTCACTGGCTTTCGCTCACGCTCATTCATGTGTTTGTAGGTGAGCCAAGAGAGGTCCAGACCCAGCCTCAATGAAGTCTGTATGGAACAACAAAAGTTTTGAAGAGTCAGCCCTTGCGTCTCACGCACGAGACACGTCTTCGGCCTTTTGCCATTCTGTGTATTTCGTCATGTTGGCGAGGACTTTGGTATACGTCTGTGTATAGTTTTGTTTGGCTGACTTAGATTTGAATGATCCTGTCTGTACAGAACCTTATGCTACTATACTTTCTGTTGTGAGTTATTAACATATGTAAATGTGGAATGTTATGATGTGCATATCAGCACGGCTCTATGGGCAAAGTTTTAAATTGCTTCCGTTTGGCCCCCATTAACTCTATTAAAATACGTTCGGTTTGGTTTGAGGCCGTAGGTAATCTCATGATTACTGGCCAGTTATGTCCTTAACCCAAGGGGGCGGGTTTGGGTCATGACAGAGACCTTGCCATATCTCAAGTATTATTTTGACACAGTACGGGCAACCGAGGTAATCCAGAACTCTTAGTTCTTCATGCTTTCAGCTTCGGTTCATCTTGCATATCTATGACAGCTAATCAATTCATACACTTGCTATCTGCAGATCACCTGGCAGCCTTGGGTAGTGATGCCAGGGTTTTCTCGGTTCTAGTTTGTTGAGGCATGGTGCGCCTCCTGATACCGGATTCTATTTGAGGGACCAGTTGGCAGAGCCTGGTTTCTCGGGGAGCACTTCATACGCCAGACACTGGTCCATCCCGTTCAGGAGATCCTTTCATCGCTTCCATTAGACATGCGGACCACAGAGAGTCTTTCTCCCCAGGAGGTTAGCGACCTTATGCAGGGTGCTGACGCAGTCCTTTTCCATGAGGAGGGGGAGTACACGACATACCTCCATACATACCTGATGCCCCCGC
Source organism: Camellia sinensis (assembly GCF_055761805.1). NCBI lineage: Eukaryota > Viridiplantae > Streptophyta > Magnoliopsida > Ericales > Theaceae > Camellia > Camellia sinensis. The sequence continues at coordinate 22,735,051 of NC_138964.1, read as the reverse complement.
TAACAGGTGTTCGTGCCCCTATGAGGAAAGCTGCTGACATTCCTTCATCGAGCCGCACCTGAGCTACAGACATCCCTTCAACTAGCAGGACCAGCACATCGAGAGGTAGGACTAGGGGGATGCCCCCCACTTGGCAGTGTGCTGGGTGGCCAGATCCTCCGACCGAGCCGACAGGCTGGCGGTATGGACCGAGCTGAAAGGCTAACGTTAGGCAGTTTTATTTTCCTTAAAACTTGTACCCCGTTGTAAAAAGAAACCATGATGGAATGAAAACAACTTTTCGGTTCAAAAGTGTTACATTTTATATTCCGAGCATCGCATCGCATCACACAGCATGAAAATGAGATTAATGGAAATTGAACATTCGTGTATTGCCAAGTCAGGTAATGAACCAACGTAACAAACAAAACAACTTAAAGAACAATTCGATAAACGAATTACAACAACTCGATAAGAAAATAGCAACAACTCGATAAACAAATGCATATTGGACAAACAGAACAACAGGACGCATCCGAAGCAAAAAGAAACTCAAATTTTTCAGCATTCTCAGCACACAGACAGGCTAGGGACTCCCTGCTGGAGACAAGAAATAGCTGTAGACCACCTAAGCTCATTGTCAACCACCATAATAGATCTGTCGACCACTTTTGTGGTTTGTCGACCAATTATGTAGGGGGTCTCCAGATTCTTTCCACTTGTCCTCTAAACAGTGCCTTATCCTCTATAAAGGTTCCAGCTTCATGGTTCCGTCATTCTAACTCAGTTTTTGCACCAAATGGAGGCATTTCTTGTCCAAAATCTTACAAATTGGATTGCTAACTTGGATTGCTCAGAAATGCTGAATTTCCGAGGATTCGGAATAAATGCACTATTCACGCTGAGCAGCACCCCGCTGCATTTTCCGTTCCTTCATGCCACGGCTAGGTGTTGGAATCCGATAACGCACGTTTTTAGCTTTGGCGGACAAGAGATATGTCCCACTTTCGAAGACTTCCAGGCTTTGATGGAATCTTAGTGCGATGAAGAGATCTTGCCTAATTCCACTTCAGCCACATCCAAGCCTTAGGACGGATGTGCGGGCTCACTTTGCATGATGCTCAGTCTTTGATTCACAACGGAGAACTGGACATTTCGAGCCTGATTCGTCGGTTTTCTGATGCCGGTGACCGCGGCGATCATCACTGGCAAGGTTTTCGGTGACACGCACTTTGCTTGTGCATGTTGTCTCATTTCGTGCTTGCCCCAAGCTCTGGTGGGTCTAGCATTCGTTTGATTAAGGTTGCCCAAGGCTTAAAAGAGGGCAAGAGCTGTATTGCCATGACACTAGCTAAGACACTGATGGGCTTGGATGCTTTTCATCGTCGGGAGACGACTAGATTTGCAGGGAGTCCACTACTGCTGCAGGTAATGTTTCCCTCCTTATTCACATGTGTATTCCTCACATCACTCAACCCTCAGGCTCTGTTTTTCTCTCAAAACCCTTTTCTCACTTTTCTCTACACGTACACCTCTCTATTCTTTAATCTCTCATTTTTCACCCATCCCCAGATATGGTTGATGGATAAATTAAAGGTTGTGGACTCATGCCCAGCATATTCAGCTTGTGGCTATTTCTTCTGGCGACGTCTAGTCGATGCCTCTGGTGAAGGATGGTGGTGCGAATGGATGTGCAATCTGTCAACCATCAACATTGCTTGGCGCTACCCCTGGCTCAATCTGCCAGCGATAAGTTACAACATGTCTCGCCAGCTCGGGATTCAGTTGATCGACCTGACACACTGCGTCTTTTACTTCCCGTTTCGAATCCGACGCCAATTTGGGCATGATCAGACCTGCCCGGAAGAGGGGCTAGAGTACCCTACTGCATTTTCAGTCCGAGGCGCACAACTAGCTCGGTATGCCACAGCATGGAGAACGAGAGAGCTTTTGGCCCTCGTTTCCACTTTCAGTTGCACCCTCTCTGATGAATGCATAGCTTGGCTCGATGAAGAGGCGCAGGTTGGGCCTACTTTGGCATCAGAGGCTTCCACAAGCTCTGGGAGGGGGCGCAGGAACACCTGACTTATCCATGCCCCCAGTACTTATTGCTTTATCAGTACTTTCAAGTTTTTTTTATGAATGTAATAAAAGGCAACTTCAATTTGTATTCAAGAGTAAGAGAACTTTGTACTGAAATCAATGTAATTGAAGGTTGTGGGTACTGAAAATTTTCCGTTTGGTCCAAAAATGGTCTAAGTCGTAAAAAGAGTAATTTGAGCAAAATCAACTTTTATTAAAACGTTTCAAAATCATTTTCGATATGGATCACAACTGGACACGCCCAAGATCTATCACTGAGATGTACAACCCCGGATCCAGCAACTGGAAAGTTTCCCCTAGTCTGAATAGCACTGCATTGGAGATCATAACCGAGCTCTTGAATGCAGAAAAGACAAAGATGACCAACATGATCACACGGACAAAGTTGATTTGGAAGTGTTTATGGCTGGACTTCAGAATGAAGTTGCCTACGTATCCGGAAGATGGGAATCAAGCCTTACGTAGTTTGGTTCAGGTTCACTCATTCATTAACACTCTCCTTTTGCGCTCTAACTTTTGCCAAGGCTGCCCTTTCTGGGTTTTCAACCTTGCGAACTTAGTTTTTATTATTTCAAAATTTTCATGCTCTAATTTTTGCCTAGGTCGCGCTTTCGGGTTTGCGGCCTAGCGAGCCACTCAGGGATAGTATTTCTTCAACTTGTCCATGTTGATTGGTAGGGAGAACTCTAGGCCATCTAGGTCCATCAGAATGATAGCTCCACCTGACCAAATAGACTTGATGATGTAGAGACCAATCCAATTAGGTCTGAACTTGCTCCTAGGGTCGTGGATGGGAGCTCGGTTGTCTTTGAGCACTAGATCCCCCTCTTTCAAATTCCTGGACTTAACGTTCTTGTTGAAAGCCCTAGCAATTTTTCATTGATAACCCTAGACATGGTACAGTGCTTTCAACCTTCTTTCATCAAAAAGCATGAGTTCTTTGAACCTGCTTTGCTGCCAATCTGCCTCAGCTATCTGACACTCAGCCAATACCCGTAATGATGGAACCTCAACTTCGATAGGCAGAACAGCCTCCATCCCATAAACCAAGGAATACGGAGTTGCCCCAGTAGGAGTTCGAATTGAAGTCCGGTATCCCCAAAGAGCAAATGGCAGCTTATCTGGCTAGTCCCTGTAGGTTTTCACCATCTTCTGCAAAATGTGTTTCATGTTCTTGTTAACAGCTTTAACTGCTCCATTGGTTTGCTGCCGATATGTAGATGACTTATGAAAAGCCACGTTATACTTCCGCAATAACTCGATCACCTCCTTCTTGAAGTGGGAACCATTATCCGAAATAATCTCATTCGGGACCCCGTAGCGACGGATAATGTTGTTCCTGATAAACTTAGCGACATGCGATGCCTTCAACACCACGTAAGATTGGGCCTTAACCCACTTCGTGAAATAGTCTATCGCTACCAGAATGTACTCATGCCCATTGGGCCCCTTCGGGGTGACAGCCCCAATTACATCAATCCCCCAGACTAAAAAAGGCCCTGGCGAAGTCATATTGTACAGTTTTGACGGCAAAATGTTCATGCAATTTGCGTGGATCTGGCATTTGTGGCATCACCGGACAAAGCCAGTGCAATCCTCCTCCATGGTTGACCAGTAATAACCTTGCCTAAGCATCTTCCTGACTAGCATCACCCCACTCATGTGTGTTCTGCACTTTCTTCCATGGATGGCCTCCATTAGGCGCTTGGATTCTTCAGCATCAACGCATAGCTTATGTATCCCGAGATGACCCCTCTTGTACAGTTTACCTCCGCAGACGATGAACTAAGCAGCCATTCTTCGAATTGCCCTCTTATCTTTGGCATTTGCCCCTGGTGGATAAGCTTCCTTTTCCAAGAAGTTCTAGATGTCGTAAAACCAAGGGCTTTGATCTTGTACCTCATCTATGGCAGCAATCAGCTCGTAGGTCGGTACCAATTTCTGTTCAATGGTGATCGGAGGTATCCGGACTCCGAAAGGGATGTCTATCATAGAAGATAAAGTTGCTAATGAATCGGCGAACCTGTTGTTCTTTCTTAACAGATGAGCGAAGTTCAGTTTCTCAAACCGAGGAATCAGAATGTCCAAGGTCTAGTGATAGATTCTCATATTTTCTTCTTTAACTTTCCAATCTCCTCTAGCTTGAGATACAACAAGGTTCGAGTCCTCGATGACATCTAACCGTTTTGCCCCTAGTTCCAGGGCGGCTTCTAGTCCAGTAATACATGCCTCATATTCTGCCTTATTGTTCGACACTTTGAACCGGAGTTTGAATGCTAGAGGTATAAGGGAATTGTCGGCTGCTATCAGCAACACCCCTGTCCCACACCCGTATTGGTTTGACACTTCGTCAAAGTACATCGTCCAAGTCTCTTCTTCGACATACAGAATGGCCTCGTCTGCGAACAGATATTCTACTGCTTCATCCCCTTCAACTAGGTGGTCGGCTAGGAATTCTGCTACCGCTCTCTCTTTCACTAACTTGCGCGTCATGTACTTCAGATCAAATTCAAAAAGCAGAAGCAACCAACGGGCTAGCCTACCCGTAAGTGCTGGTTTCTCGAAGAGATATTTAATGGGATCTAATCTCAAAACCAGTATTACAAACTGAGCTAACAGGTAGTGCCTCAACTTCCAGGTAGCCCATACCAAGGCTAGACAAGCCTTCTCCAGCGAAGTGTAGCGGGTCTCATAATCCAGCATTTTCTTACTCAAGTAGTAGATAGCCTTCTACACTTTGTCCTCAGACTCCTGTGCAAGCATACAGCCCATTGTCGTTTCAGTCACTGATAGGTACAGAATCAATGGTTTCCTCGGCTCAGGCGGTGACAACACAGGTGGGTTCTGTAGATATTGCTTGATCTGCTCGAAAGCAACTTGGCATCGGTCGTCCCATTGGAACTTCTTTCCTTTCTTCAGGAGACCAAACAGTGGTTCACAAGTCAAGGTTAATTTTGCAATAAACCGTCTTATGAATTATATTTTACCCAGAAAGCCTCGCACCTCCTTTTCAGTCCTCGGTGGTGGCATTTCTAAGATAGCCTTGATTTTGGAAGGATCGTCCTCGATACCCCTTTATGTGATCAAGAACCCCAACATTTTCCCTGCTGTAACACCAAATGTACATTTTTGAGGATTCAGCCGCAACCGATACTCTCTGATCCATTGGAAGAATTTATGCAAGGCGATGTAGTGGCCCTCTCTTTCCTTGGACTTGACAATCATGTCATCCACGTACACCGCAACCTCTTTATGGAGCATATCGTGCAAAATCATGGTCGCAGCCCGTTGATACGTAGCTCCAGCATTCTTCAAGCCAAACGGCATCACCATATAACAATAGGTTCCCCATGAGGTAGTGAAAGCAGTCTTCTCCATGAACGAGAGTAGTGCATGCCTAGCAGTGAAGTCCACTAATTCGTCGATATGCAGCAGAGGAAAGTCGTCTTTCGGACTGCCTTTGTTCAAATCTCTGAAGTCCACACCTACCCGAATTCTGCAATCCTTCTTCGGCACCGAAACTATATTGGCCAACCAAGTTGGATACTCAGATACTAACAGGAACCCTGCATCAATCTGCTTGGTGACCTCTTCTTTAATCTTCAGAGCCTAGTCCGGGCAGATCCTTCGGAGCTTTTGCTTAACAGGTCAGGCCTCTAGGTCAAGAGGGATCTGGTGCTGTACAATCTCAGGATTGATTCCAGACATGTCTTCGTAGGGCCACGCAAAAACATCTTTGAAATCTTTTAATAAAGCGACTAAGTGCTCGCACTCCTCCGAGACAACATGGACCCGATCTGGACCAGCCGCGGGTCCTTCTCAATACCAACATTAATTGTGGTGATTTCATCAACCAAAGGTTTTACAAACCTCTCATGCTCTTGATTAATCAAACGTTATAAAACTGGAGGAATTTCTTCTTCATCGTTTTCATCAAAATTTTGAAAGTCTTGATTAATGCAATAAATTAAAGGCACAGAAAAGTACTCGGAAGCCACAGTCGTACCATTCTCATTAATAACATCTAGTCCGTCTGATTTCTCTATTACAACAGACTCAAAGGAAAAAGAAAAAGACGACCTAGACAGGACAGCGGCATCCGGGTTATCACCCCCAAGAATACCAAACTCAGACTCAAAAGAGTTGGAATTTGATTTCGACTCCATAGACACAGTGGAATCAGATTCCGGCTCACTACCAGACCCGGAACTGCTCAATAAAAAGCCCTCCTCGTATTGCCAGACAAGGGAGGGTGCGATGGATGCATCAAGAATGCCTGAAGATGGGCCCACAGTCGTTTCATCCCCGATCATGGAAACTAAGAAGTTATTCCCCAAGAGCTCCGGTACAATCTGAGGATCTGAGAGGAGACAAGCCAGCGCTACCCTCATCTCACTTTCTGTGCTCTTGGAATCCTCCTCCTTGCACTGCTCAGCCTCAGCTGGTGGGTCTGTCTATTCTTCGGCAACTTCATCCCCGGACAACTGAAGATCAAAAAAGATTTTGAAGCCGAGCAAACGCCACTTCTATGAATTCATCCAGGGCTCCGAAAAGCAGCAAAATGGGAAGTCTTCTCCCTCCCGGACAAAGCGTCCGTTCAGGGTCCCTTGGATAGGTCGGTGCACCAACTCATAATGCTTCCCGGCTTGCTTTGCCCTGGCTCTTCCGGCCATCTCTCTTCCTTTCCTCGCCCAATCTTCTTTGGTTGGCAGATAACCTAAGCCAAAGGTATATGGGTTATGTGGCACTTCGGCCGATGCTGCAATACCCTTCCGGCCACTTCGCCCTAATCCCATCCTGGGCATGTGCTGAAGCTTGTTCATAAGGTAGACAGACTGTGCACTGACGTATAGCCGCTCATCAACAGCTAGCATATTTTGTATAGCCCGGGCCTCAGCTAGGGTGAATCCTAATAGAAATGCATCCTCCGCGCCATGCTCAATCTCCAGAACTGGTGTAGAAACCTCTGGTGGCGGATGTATCAAAGAAATCCCAAAAACAATTGCCACCCCCTTCCCGTGGGGGTACTTCAGCATTTGGTGTAAGGTGGAAGAGAGAGTTTTCACCTGGTGTAGCCACGGCCACCCAAGGAGTAGATTGAAGGTTGCGGGAACATCCAAGACATGAAACTCAATGTCCTGTTGTCCTGGGCCAACCTGAGTCTTAATCTGTACGGTCCCCATCACCTCCCAGCTGGTATTATCATAGGCCCATATCACCTGGGCCATAGGTACGAAATCCGTGGACTTCAACCCGATAGCATTTGCCGTTCTCGATGGACATACATTGATAGCAGATCCTGTGTCAACAAGGACCACCGGTATCCATTTCTCTCTATACTCGACAAAGATATAGAGCGGTTTGTTATGATCTGAGCTCTCAGGCAGCAGTTCCTTGTCAGTGAAGGTCAAGGTTGGGGAAGCTCCTCCCAGAAAAACTAGCCTTACTAACTACTCCGGAGTTGTATCGATTGAAAGCTTGTCCTTATCCATGGCAGAAAGGAATGTGAACTCTCGAGGCCATAAGCAGTCCCCAGATGGAGATGTCTGCTTGGATTTTCTTAAGCTGTTTCAGTACAGCCTCCTCCTCCAGCAGCTTTTCTTTCTGGCTGTCTGCTTCTTTGTCCTTCCCAGACGCCTCTGGCTGGTCCAAGTGTGGGGGCTTGAAACACCACCCACTCCTGGTCATATGGTCAACCTCCTCAACGTACCAGGTGTCATCTGGTTGGTTCTGTCCCCAATCCTCATCAGTGTGAGCAAGGCGCAAGTCGTTGTCTTGCTACCACATCCCGTCGGCAACCAACAGACAGCTGTCCGGTTCCGTTGCAACTGTTTCTGTGCTCACAGCACATTCGGTCCCCACGGGGGCCTTGGCCTTCCTAGCCCTCTCAAGATCCTCGATCTTTTCTTGCTCAAGCCGCTTCAATGCAGCCTTCTGTTCAATGTCTATTGTATTCAAACTGCTCGAATCCCGAGAAAAATTCTTCGCGCCGGTGCTCTCCGGTGATTTCTCCTAATTCTCAGCCATTTCGGCCACTGTTGATATTCCGGCTTCTGATTGCCCCTGTTCTGGCTGAGGTTCCTCAGCAACATCTGGCTAGTCACTGAACCACCCCGCATTCTCTACCGATCCATCCAAGTCGAACCAATTGAGGTTCACATCCCCTGAGTCCTGCTCTTCAAAGAACTGCAGATTCGCAATGTCCTCTTCCAGCTCTACTAGGTCATCTAACCCCTGACTTGGTCCATCTTCCCGGACCACACTGATTTCTTTCCCAGCTGGCAACTCTATGCTCGGCTTAACCTGATCTGTTGATGTGATATAACCACTCGGGTTGTACGCAAAGCTCCCAGACCCCTCAGGCTCTGAATCAACATTCCCATCTGCCTCCGAAATCATCCTGGTTCTGTCCTCGACAGACACCACCACCGGTTCGAGTTGGGTTAGGGAGGTGCTTAACATGCACAAGTCTGTGCTATCTGGGATGAACATCTCAGGCTTGGGTAGGTGGGAGGGTGTGATGTATATGCTTGGCTCATATGGAATGGCCGCGGTTTGGATCAGGTTGATGTATTTGGGTGGTGGAGCTTGGTTATGTGGTGGGAGTGGGTTGGTGGTGACATTCGGCTTTTCTGGAGGCGCGATCATCTTGTTGTCGATGAGATCCTGAATCTCATGACGCAGTCTGAAGCACTGGTTGGTGTCATGACCATGTTGTTGGTGAAAGGCACAGTATTTGGCCAGGTTATAGGTTGGTGGGAGGTTATTTGGTAATGGCCATGGCTCCAGGGGCTTCAGATGCCCCTTCCTGATTAAAACCCCCAGGGCTTTGGACAAAGGCATATACGGCGGAGTATAAGTCCTCTGGCCCCGGGGTGGGTATTTGGCTGTTTGTGAGCTGGTACCGGACACACCGGTCAATGGGGTGGCTGCTTTTGGTGTGGTGGTGGTGACCATGCCCACATCAGAAGTTCTAGCAACTGCAGCACTACTCGTGCCTGCATTCAAACTGCGGGTAAATGCCCTCTTGGGTTACTCTCTCTCGTGGTCAATCAGACCCTACTACATGGCGTCCTCAATCTGTACCCCAATCTCGTGTAAATCAGTAAAAGTGGGGAGGGGTAAGACGATCATCTTTTGTATCAGTTTGGGTTGGAGGTTGCGCACAACCATCCGTATCTGATCCTTCTCGATCGGCCTGATGGTCATCATAGAAGCTTTGGCCCTCCAACGGGTTACAAAGTCAGAGAAGCCCTCTTTCGGCTCATGTCTGGTTGTCTCAAGATCACGAGTTGTGATCTCGATCTGTGTGTTGTATGAGTACTGGGCAGTGAAGGCCTCGGCCATTTCTTCCCAACTTCTCTTGATAAAATCTTCCAACTTCGCATACCAGATGGCCGCGACACCCGACAGGGTCCGGCCGAAGAGGGAAAGCTTTTGCAGTCTGGAGAGGCCCATTGGCCTTAGGATATCTGAGAACAACCGCAGGTGTACCATGGGATCCCCAGAACCTTCAAAACGGTCTATATGCGGCATCTTGAACTAGTCTGGAAAAGTCACCACCGAATCGGTGTATCCATCCTCTATGTCCGAAATGGAATTAACGGCTTGAGCTTTTTTGAACAATTTTTCTAACTTGCTCACTTTCAGCGATGTTGGATCCACCACAAATTCAAATGGTGTATCCACTGGATTAGCTGGTGCTTTGGACAGTTGAGGTGGAATTGGGGGTGGAACTGGCCCTGTTGGGATGTCCGTATTTTCCTGGACGTGAGTTGCATCTCCGGGTATCGGAACCCTAGGTGGGGGTGGGGATGGGGATTGGGGTGGATGCGAAGCAGATGCTCCAGCTTGTTGTGGTTGCTGCTGTTGCTGAAGTCTGGCAATCAGCTATGTCTATTGAGCCACAACCTCTGCCTGAAGCGCGGCAAACTCTGCCTGGTAGACAACATCCCGCTGCATGGCTTACATGGTCACTTGGAGCTGATGCATCATGTCCTCCATACTAACCATAAGTTGCTGATCTAACTAAACAATAGGTGTATCTCTCTCTGCGGAAACCTCAGCCCGTCTACACACTGGTGGGGTAGATAAGGACCGCTGATCTGGTAACCGCTGTATTGATGAACTATGCCTAACTGACCTCTGTCTAGTAACCGGGGGTAATGAAAATAACACTGCTTGTCCGTCAACTAGATCCTTGGATCGATGAAGCCTTTTACCTATAACCCAGAGTGCTTTGGGGGAAACTTCCTTTTCGGAAGCAATGATGCCATACTACCTTCCAAAAGGATAAATAAAGCAAAATAAGGAAACAAACAACCAGAAAAACGGACAGCATTTCGGCTTAAATAAACACAACACACAGCTGACATTGTAAGCTGAACACACTGTTCTCAACACTGATCGTTGTCCCCAAATCACTGCCTTAAATCTAATACCCCCAAATACTGATGTCCTCAGACTGATACCCAGAGTTCCAAACTGATACATGCATTCCTGTAGAGACACTCTAAAAGCACATAACAAGCAAGTGAGAGCCAAAACACCCCCATGGAGGGGTAGGGTTCCCCTGTCCTAATTTCATCAGGAACTAGGGTTTAACTACGCACGCATCGGTTTCAAACAACCTACAATCAAGTAAACACCCTATCCTAGCTTGGAATGGTCACTATAGTTTCCAATATGCAACTAGGTCGAATGGTCAAAAAGGGCGCCTCGGTAACAACCGAGGTTTGTGCTCCCATTGTGGCAGAGCTCGTAACCGGTCAACCTTATTGCCAGCTTTTCCAAGCAAGCCTCGAGCAAGCCGTTCAGGAATAACAGATGGCAGACACTGTGACTTAGGCACACCTATGCAAATGCAATGCAAAGAAACACATAAGTGTAAACAAAACAACATATCATGAATTCGAGTCAAGTTCTCTAAATCCCCAGCAGACTCGCCAGAAACTATAGACCACCCGAACACCGCTCTGCGCGCGAGGGCGAGAATTGTAGTTCTAGCTACTACAGTTCGGACTCCTGTCACAATTCTGAATCTAATCTCACAAAGTGCAATGTAAGACTGATAAATCACCAAAGAGTCCAAATCCGGCAAATCATTTTGGAAAATCGATTTTAATCAAAAAGCGCCAAACATGGACTGCTTTGCCAGATTTCAGAGTCGTCACCTAAATATTTTGTTTTGGAAAATTTAGGAAACCCTGACTTGTGCCTAAGGCCACGTGTCCGTCATCACCAAAGTTGCCTCGACTCAGGAACTTGGGTATGAAAGGGGAAGGTCCTGAAATGAGCATCCCCACTCGCCCGATCAAAGGATCGGCCTCTACTAACATGATATGTTATTTTTGAAAACACATGTGTTCTTATTACGATTTATTAGCTAGCTTACTATGTGATGCGCACAGCAAACAAGTATAGACTCAATCACGCGGATTGGAACAAAACAACTCATGTTTGTTTTTTAAAGTGGTTTGAAAATGCTACTCACAACTAGGCTAAAGCGCGGATTTGCCACCCTCAAGTGGGCTTAAAACTCACAATCATCGAGTTGTTCCAATTCAGGCAATCAAACCTTCATCCACAGGCATTCATGCATTTAAACGCATATGCACATAGCCTCATGGCAAGCATGCTATCATAGCAGTCACTTACATACATGCAAGGATGCTAAAGCGTAAACACTCACAGTATACTCCGAGCCAAAACAGAAGCTAGTTAGAAATCATGCATGATCCTAGCTATGTTAAGATGCCTAATGCAACACATGCAAAAATGTAACTAAAATAGGCTCGGCTATTTAGAATGGCATATGAATGCAACACTTGATAACATGCTTTGAAACACGTATTCAAGAAAGTGTATTGAAATAGAATGCAATTTGTATGATGTGCCGAGCCCGGTGCATGCAAGACGAATGAATGATGCATGCATGCAAAGCATAAGTATGCTAATTGAAACATGCCCTAAACTAACCATCGAAAGCTGATAAGTAAAAAGGAAAAAGAAATGGGGTTGGAAGGCATGCATCACGTCACACACACGCACACTTATTGCAACATTTGCCCTCTCGATGGAGGGTCCAAATGAATAAGCTAAGCTATTCTAGGCTAAGCTGAGCTAACTAATCTAATTAAACTAATTAAATTAATGATTACAAACCGAAACCAATTAGCTATTCTAGTTAACTAACTAGTTATTGCAATACAAATCAATTATTAAGCACGTTAACTAATTAAGTACAAAACCGACGAACTAGCTAACTAAGTAAAGCAATTAAAAGAGGTCCTCGGGGCGAGGGGTGCATGCATGCTCGATCGTCTCGCTCAGAAATCCATTACTATGCCCAGAATTGCCTCTGTTTGCATTTGATTTGATCTCAGAACACTGCACAAACTTCCAGATTGCTTCTGCTCCAACATGGTGACCTCCTGGTGGGCTGTCGACCAGAAAAGGGGGCTGTAGACCACCTGTAGGCCAGAAAAACTTGTTGTAGACCAGAAAAAGTGGTCGGTCAACCACCTTTACTGGTCTGCCAACCAGAAATCTGCCAATCTCCAGTTTTACTGCAACAGAGAACAAGAAAGGGCATAGGAGTGTATTTGCAAGATATGTGTGCACAACCACCTTCCCTATCATTTTTCAAGCTCAAGAGAGTGTGGTACTCGACTCTCGGGCCACCAAATGAGCATCGCAATGCACAATGGCCGAGAAGCTGAGTTTGCACAAGTCAATGTCAATGAATGCACAAATAACACATAAGGGCCTCCACCTCTATCATGCATGATCAAGAGGGTCGGCGACCAAGAAATGCAACACGTTTCACCACTTCGAGTATGAAACGTGCCACATTCCTTGTGTTTGGATTAACGTTCGATCCAAACATAATGCAACACAAACAAGATGATCAACCTATCAATGTTAATGTGGCATACACAAGCTTCTATCATGTTAACAATGCATGCAAGACATGTTTAAAGCTAAGGCAAACAAAGCTAATGAAACATACTACACATGAGGCATGCACTATCAATCTCAAATGGTCAAACCAATTATGGATAGACCTAAGACATCTCAAAGCAGTGGCAAAAACACATTAAGACTTAGGCACAAAAGGGCAAGATGTACATGCTCATTCATTCGGTCGCAAGCAAGGCAAAAGGTTTAACTTTCAAACACAGTGAATGAGTGACAAATGTGAGAGTGTAGCTACACTATATGAACTGAAATCATGTGTGAAATGATGCCAAATCATCCAAACAACACAAGCGTAACATCCTAAGGACCTTGAATCATTAGGCTAGTCAAAGCTATTGCACTACAACCAAGCATAACAAATACCATATGACCCAAACTACTCAAAACAGAGTTGAGGCATACTAAATCAAGGCCAAAAACATGCTAAAACATAGGCTCAAAAGGCAAGCAAAGTGTGCTCATTCATTGGCCCACAAGTAAGGCATAATGCATAATCCTCAAGGGCAATGAAAGAGTGATAAACATGGGAATATAGCAAAGACATAAGCTCTGAAATTACATTCCAAATGATGCCATATCATGCACATATCACAAATGAAGCATGCTAGGAGGCTCAAAGCTTAAGGCTAGCAAAGGCACTTGCACCATAGCCATATCAAGCAACCCCCAAAGGGCCAAGATGATTCAAAACAGTCCTAAAACATGCGAAAACAAGGCCAAAAACATGCTTGAACATAGCCAACATATGCAAGAATAAAAGGCCAAAACACCAAGTAAGCTAGGCCAATGAGCATGATTACACTACAAGTGTAAGAAGCACATGAGGGATGCTCTAACCAACCAAAAACAGAGTTGTATCATGGAAAAATAAGACCAAAAAAACAATGAGATGGTAGCCCAAAAAAAGCTTAGGCAAGCATGCATGCCAATTGGCTCATGATTGAGGCATAAAGCATAACCCTCCAAAAGCATCGAAAGAGTGAAGCATGGGAGAGTATGACCACACTTCATGCACTGAAATCATGTGAGAAAAGAGGCCAAAGCATGCAAACAACTCAAGTAAGCCATGCTAGAGACTATGAAACTCAAAGCTAGTGAGCAAGATTGCACTATAGCTATACAAAGCAAGGCATGCATAACCAAAACCACTTAAAATAGAGCTTAAGCATGGAAAAACATGGGTAAAATCTTACAGGAGTGGAGCCAAAAACATGCTAAAATGGTGGTCTAAAGCATGATGCATATTAAGGCTATAGGGAGGATTGCACTACAAGGGTATGAAGCATGCAAGCGGAAATCAAACTGACCCAAAATAGAGATATGTCATGTTGAAATAGCATCAAAAACATGTTGAGATAGAACCAAAATAGGCCAGCATGATAGATCAAAGCATTGAGCACACAAGGCTAAATGGCAAGATTACACTACAAGTGTAAAAAGCATGCATGAGGTGACTCAACCAAGCCAAAACAGAGTTATGCCATGCTAAAATAATGCCAAAAACAAGCTAAGAACAAGCCAACACATGGTAGAAAAACATGCTCAAACATGAGGCCATCAACACAAGCAACCAAGACACAAGGAGAGGGGATGACCCCCTCATATTTTGGACCTCAAAACACACTTTCTACCACTGAAAATCCACTAGATTTCAGTGGCTAAAAGGCCAAACAAAGATGACCTCAAAGGCCTAAAGAGATGGCACAAATCAAAGCTAAACAAGCCATCAAAGAGGGTAGACCACCCCTAACTCAAACACAGCCTCAAACAACCATTTTAAGCACTTGAAAATAGAACTTTTTACACTTGAAAGCTAAGCCAAAAAGAAGCATGCAAAGATTGCTAGGTAAGCAACTAAAACAAAGCTTTAAAGAGGATAAAGACGCACCCTTGAAGAACCACAGCAAAACAGCAACTTCTGAGGTAAAAACCAAGCTTTTGAGCTTCAAACAAACCTCCAAGAATCTCAGCTCAAGAGTGAAGGTGTTTCACTAGGTGTTTAGTGCAAAAGTTTGAACAAAACTCACTTTAAGGCACAAAATGGAACAAATATAGAGAGAGAGAGGGTGAAATCAAGATAGAGATAGATATGTTTAGCCCTAAGAAAATTTCTGAACCTTGAACAAGAGGGAGAAGGCTCCCTTATATAGAATTTCATGCCTCAAGCTTGTTAGACAAGTTAGAGGCTTGAAGCAATCCCTCCATACGCGTGTATGGAGGATGCCTTCTGTGCCCAATAGCTGGCACAGCTGGCAAGGAAAATATCTACAGAAAATGCAGGAAGGCTGCCGACCAGTTAAAGTGGTCGACCGACCACTCCCCCTAGTCAACCGACCACAAAAAGTGGTCTACAGGGAATAAAACTAGTCGGCAAGGGAGGAAGAGGGTCTGCAGGGAGAGTAGAAGGTGGTGGCAAGCTGCCGACCACCAAAAGTGATCTACGGGGGAGGAAAAGTGGTCTGCAGGGGGAAAAACTAGTCTACACCCCTGTTCCACCCTCCAAGCAAAGGGTAACAAGGTTTGGTTCAAAAACAAATCAAAAAGGAAGCAAGACAAGAGTCTGCAAGGCGAGGCACTCAGCCGGAAGCCCCGAAAACTAGTCTACAGGTACAAAAAGTGGTCTACGAGAGGGAAAGGTAATCTACGGCTACAAAAAGTGGCCTACAGGCCTCTGTCTCCCTCTAGGCAAAGGCAGCAAGGCATGGTTCAAAAACCAGGCTAAGAGGAGAAAGTTAAGAGGTCCCGAGACAAGGCACTCAGCTGAAGGCTCCGGAAACTCAAAACGAGCACAAACATGAACAATCATCGAGCGCTCAATCGATGACGTCTGAGTCTTAAGGTTAGTCAAAAATGGGTGTCTATAATCCTTGTCTAACATTTTCAGGAATTGATGAGGTACCACCACCTCAGTGAGATCAAGTATACTCTTTTGTTTTGATTAAAGCGTTGAGACTCATGAATGTTTAAATGTGGAAGCTCTGAGCTTATTTGCTTAGGACCGTGAGTCCATTTTTGTTATGACAAGGCAATGCCTCGAATTATTTTTGTACGCCATTAAGGCATTCTATCTTGTATCCTCTAACTTGTTGAACTTTGTCTTATGGAAGTGTATTTAATATGTTGAACACGGAATTGTGAAGGAAAACCTTAGTTCAATGAGAAAGAGGACCTTTTGGTGTTTAATTATGCTTTGATTGATGTTTTCACGTTAAATATTTTGGGGGCGTTACATCATTTGTGGAATCAATCCCATAGTAATTGTCAGATGTGCGTATTCCATGAATCACGATATTTCCTTGTATATCCAAAATTTGACATTTGTCTTTTGAAAATAAAACCTCGTGATGTGAATCGCACATTTGACTAATGCTAATCAAACTTTCCTTGAGTCTATCCACAAGTAAAACATTGTCAAGTTTTGGTAGCCCGGTATAGACACCCCATTTTTGACTGCCCTTAAGACTTGGATGCTTTATTCTGAACACCCGATGATGAGAGTTACACTGTGCAATCTTTTGAATTCTTAGTGAAAAAATTTGGATTCAAGCTCCAATCCCCTACCTTACACCCTATTTTGGCCAAACTATTTTAGACCTTAAAACCCTATTTTTCAAAATATTTTCTCAAAAGCTTCTACGATGTTCCAAGGCTCCCATTTCGTGTAAAACATTGCACTTTCAGTAAACCGAGTAAGGAAAAAGTGGAAATAAATGAAAGGGAGGTGAAATCTTTGAAAAAAATCTTTAAAATATCTTATTTATAGGTTTGGAGTTGAAGAAAATAGGATGGGAGGGAAGAAAACTAGTTTAGAAAGAAGTTGAGCATCAATCCGTTAGGACAGAAATGAGCAACCTTCACTAAAATAGGCATATTTCTTTGTACACATATAATTTAGATGTGAAGCCACTACCATTAAAAACTAGACTTCCGGGGCTTCAATTTAGACTCAAGAATCACCTAAAATCGAGTTCGGATGAGGGAGATATACCCATTTGAAGTCAAGCCTGAATGTAGATTTTTGAAGCCCGACCGGGTCCATTTAAAACTGGCCGTGCCTCATTGAGGCCCAGCCGAGCCTCAATGAAAACTTTTCCTGGGTTGTTTTTTAGGCCTGGTCATGCATTTTTGGGCCCAGCCGGGTCTCAATGGCGCCAGATGGACAGTTGGAGGGAATTGAACAACTATCGTTGTTTGAAGATATTTTTAACCATTTTGGCTCAAATTCTATAAATAGGACCTCTTCCTTCAGAATTCAAGGTCAGCAAATTTTTCAAAAGCTTTGAAGAGCTAAAAGACCTCCTTCCATCTTCCTTCCTCCTTTGACCCTCAAACCTTCTTTAGCTATACATACACAATACATACACCATTAGAGCTTGTTCTTGAAGCTTTTTGGTAAAGTTTCAAACCATATTTTATAAACTTGAGGGTGTTTAGAATCAAGTTTGATCAACAACCAAAGCTTCCTCTCTTTAAAGAGGTATAATCTTGTCACCTTTTTCCTTACTTTCATTTTAATCTTTTTCTATATTTTTCTTATGTTTTCCTACTGTTTTGGGCCTATTTCAAGTGTTGGAACTTGGGGTTGTAGAGCTACCAAAGGTAGAGAGGCTTAACACCCTTTCTTGCACCTTATCCCATAGCTCATACCCTTTGTTTTTGCACTCTTTTCTTTGGTTTTCATACTAATTTTCAGAGCTTAAAAAGGCTGGAAAACAAGGTTTAAAAGTCCCAAAAGTGGAGGAGGTATCCACCTCTCCTTGATTTTGCTTACTAGCTTTATATCTCTTACTTTTGTCTATCTTTTCGTGCTCTTTAAACACACTTTTAGCCACTATTTTTGGGCTGTTTTGGGACTGTTCTTGGATTGTTTGGGGGTTGAAACATGTGATTTAAAATTGCAAAAGTGAAGGGGTTAGCCACCCCTCCTTAGGCTTTCTTCCATAGCTTTTTCTCTACTCTTTTTACTTACTTTCCCTTGCTTTTAGCTACTTTTTTTTACATTTTCGGGGCTATTATGGGCTGTTTAATTCATTTAAATAGTGTATGCTTTGAATATATAGCTTGTTGTGTCATAAGTCCTCATATCTAGCTTGTTGTGTTGTGTTACCCATGCTTTGGTAGCTTTTCTTTGGTTAATTTTCATGTCAAGAGTCTCATTCTAATAATCAAATTCATGTGTTCATTTCTGCAACCTCCCTCTTTTTTCTTTTCTTTTGTTTGAGGGTTATTTCAACCGATTGACGGTTATTCAAAGCATGAAAATGAGACCAATGCTCAATGGCTTAATCTCTACAGAGGTTCATCGTTAACGGCATGGTCTCTCTTTCATGTTTAGGATCACCACTCATTTGATGTTTCTTAATGGACTTAATTATCACTTCGGACAAATGGACTAAAGAATGGAATGGACTAAGAAAATTGCTAAAATGAACCAACCAATGTAAAGAAAATAAGTTATATTGCTTGGGTTCGGCCGGACGTTATGCCGAGTCTATTGTGTCAAGAGTCGTCACACATCAATTCATGGTGTTCTGACGTCCCTTGAAGCGTCTTTATCTCCCTCTTTGAGCTTACTTCATTACTGATTTTTGTTCAAAATTGTGCCCGAGATCATCAAGAATCAATTTTCCCATTGATGGTTTTGGAAATAATTTTAACCTTCTCTCGAGGATTTCCCATAACAGATAAGTTGAGAGGGACAAACAGAGTTCAGAACAACTCTGTCTGTACTGTTTTCACTTCAGAACACAAAAATAGCATTTTACATGAAATTGAGGCACGACCGGCCTTCTTTAGGCCCGCCCGACAGAGGCAGTGGCTGAAAGTGAAACAAATAGCATTTTACATCAAATTGAGGCTAGTCGATCCTCAATATTTGGTCAATAGTGTAGTTTTGCAGAAAACAGAGGCAGTGGCTGAAAGTGAAACAAAGCAAGCCAAGGTAGACAGTGCTATTTTGGGACCTTGTGCATGCAACCCTTGTGTATTAATGCTCTATCCATTGTTGTAATTATTATTGTTGATTTGTCATTATTGTAGTTAATTAACTTATGGTTACCCTTGTTGTACTAGCCTAATTAGCTTGTTAATGCTTTAATTTATTCATTCAGTTTTGTAATAAGCAGTTTAATTCGGACTTTCGAACTTTGATTCGTACCCTCTTGCACGAGGGTAATGTTGTAATAAGTTGTATGTCTTCCAACCCCATGTCTTTCTCCATTTTACTTACCTTCTTACAATGGTTAGTTTAGAAACATCACGTTTCGTTAGCATACTCCATGTTTTGCAGCCATTGTCTTGCATGCATCCCAGGCTCGGCTCATCATGCTAACCTATTATCAAATGTTCAAATTCATTACTCGAATACGTGCCCTCTCGCACGTCTTGAATGGATTCATATGACATGCTCATAGCCGAGCCTACAAAATAAATAATGTATGCGTTGCATTAGTCATATCGCATTAATTAGGAACATGCATACTTTTCTAATTATTTTGCTTTGTTTTGGCTCAGAGTACTAGGTGAGCTATTTTGAGCTTTAGCATATTGCATGAATGTTTGTGTTTCCATGTCTAAGCATGCTTTCCATGAGGCTAATTACTTAAATGATATAATTGTTTGAATGCCTGTGGATAAAGGCTAATTGCTTGAATTGGGATGATTTGATTTGATTGATTGTCCAGTTTAGCCCACTTTTTTCAAGTGGCATATTGTAGACATCTCATTTTTAACCGTTCTCAAGACTTGGACGTCATCGTTTGACACTCGATGATTTTGTATGTTTGTGTTCGTTTTGAGTGCTCGAAGTTCTCGGCGGAGTGCCTTGTCTTTGAGCCTCTAACCTATCTTTTTTTGTGCTTGGTTGTGGACCAAGAGCTTATTGTTTCAAGTCTGGAGGAGAAGGTGGCCTGTCGGCCAGGCCCATGGCCTGCTGGCCATGACTTGTGCCTGTCGGCCATCAATGGTGGCCGGTCGGCTACTTTGACGGCCAGTCGGCCACTTGTGGTTGCTAACAGCTATTTTTCTCCTTTTCAGATATTTATTTGCCAGCTATGCCAACTGTTGTTCACTGAAGTGCATCTCCATACACGTGTATGGAGGGATGAATACAAGCCTAAACCTTGTTTTTCTATATATAGGGGGTGTTCTCCCCCATTTTTGAGGGTTAAAAAATTTTGATCAAAATTCTTTCTCTTTCTCTCTCTCTAGAATTCTCTCTCTCTCTTCTTATGTTGTGCCTTATAGTTAGATTTCTCTACACTTTTGTACATGGAGCCTTAACCAAACACTCTCACCTTTGAGTTGAGGTTCTTTAGGGTTTAGTTTGAGCTCTTAAAGGAGGTTTGAGCTGGAATTTGTGCCTATTTTGTGCCGTGCTCCAAAAGGTATAAGACTCACCTTGTAAGCTTTGTTTTGACCACTTTTTTTGTCATCTTTTTACACTGTTTTTGGCCTGGTTTTCAACTTCAAAAAAATATGATTTTTGAGCCTTAGCATGGTGGTTTGAGGCCATTTTGTGTTAAGGGGTAGTCTACCCTTCTTGTTGCTTAATTGTGAAGCCTTTTGTGCCATCTTTTAGCATACTCAAATCAAACTTTTTGGGCCTTTAAACCACTGAAATTCAGAGTTATTTCAGTGGTGGAAAACATGTGTTGAAGTCCAAAATTAGAGGGGTTACCCTCCCCTCCTTGTGTCTTACTTGCATGCCTAGTTAGCTTTACATGGTAGCATGTTTTTGCAGCCTAACTTAGCTTATCTCCAGCATATTTTTGCCTCTGATTTGAACTGTTTTGGGCTGCTTTGGTCATATGAGTCTTGTATTTAGTGCAATCTCCTTCACTAGCTTAATGTTTTATGCTTTTAAACATGAATTGCATGAGTTGCTTGCATGTTTTAGTGTCTTTTTGCACTCCATTTTAGCACTGAAATCTCTGCAATCTCCCTCTATTCTTTACTCTTTCATTTATTTTGAAAGGGGCTTTGAACCCTTTGTTGGCTTGAGTGTGTAATTGAGACACTTGTGCTTAATGGTTTTAATCCTCTTTTGAGGGTTTCTACTAACCAACGGCATGAGGACTCTTTCATGCTCAAGGCACTTGTGGTTTAACCCTACTTTCAATTAGAGGGAACTCACTTTTGGACTAATCAATTAAGGAATGGATTGGTAATCTAAAATGAGTAAATAAAACATGACAAGTAAAAGAGGCAAGATAAAGCATCTTTCATGTTGCATTGCATGTGTTCGGATCGGATGTTAATCCGAACACGAGAAAAATGGGACGTTTCATACTCAAAGTGATGAAACGTGTCATTTTTCTTGGTCACCATCACCCTTGATCATGCATGATAGGGTTATGGTTTTGTTGAGTCTTGTTTTGCACTCATTAAACTTGTACAAGCTTGGTTCTTTGGCCATCATGCATTGAAAATGCTTGGTTGATGGTTTGAGAATCAAGAGTTGCACTCCTTTGAGCTTATGTAATGATAAGGAGGGTAGCAGTCTATACACTCCTTGAGAATACACTTCTTTGCCTCTTTTTGCTCTCTGTTGCAGCAAAAAAGAAAAGTCCAGGGAAGCAATGACCAACCGGCCACCTGTATCAGCCGACCAGCCACCAATGGTAGCTTACCGGCTAGAAATGAATTTTGCACCAGTGTGCTCCTGAGTTGGGACAAAAGCATTCTGGAAGTTGGCATAATTTTCAGAGATCAAACGAGTGTAAACAGAGGCATCTGATGGCAAAGCGGTGGTATTTTCGGGTGGAGCAACCAAGCATGCATGCATCCCTCGCCCCTCGAGGCCATTTAACTGTTTTATTTAGTTCATTAGTGGTAGCTAATTTACTTGCTTTGTAATTATTTAGTTAAAGTGTTTAGCTAATTAATTTATTTTGTAATATTTAATTAGCTTAGAATAAGTTAGTTAAATTCTTTTCAATTGTTGTAATAATTAGTTAACTAGAATAGTTATTTAGTATTGTGTTGTAATAATTAGCTTAGCTTAGATTAGCTTAGCTTATTCATTCGGACCTCCTTCGCAAGGGCATAATGTTGTAATAAGTGTGCATGCGTGTGTGTATGTCTTCCAACCCCACGTCTTTCTCCATTTTATTTATCCGCTTTTGATGGGTAGATTAGGGATCAAATTTTGATTAGCATACCTTATGCTCACATATTTGCATCATTCATTTGTCTTGCATGCACCGAGGCTCGGCGTATCATTCAAACTGCATTTCAATTTCAATACTTCTTTGAATACGTGTTTAACCACATGTTATCTAATCGAATCAAATGCCATATTAGTAGCCGAGCCTATTAATTGCATATTGCATGTGTTGCATTAGGCATCTTGTATAGTTAGGATCATGCATTTTTCTAACTAGTTTTTGTTTTGGCTTGGAGTACTCGGTAAGTTTTATGTTTTAGCATACTTGCATGAGTGTGATTGCCATAAGTGCCATGATTTGCATGCTTGCCACAAGGCTATGTGCTTACTTGATAAATTGCATGAATGCCTGTGGATGAAGGCTTGATTGTTTGAAATAGAATGATTCAATAAATGTGAGTTTTAAGCCCACTTGAGGTGGCAAATCATGTTTTAAGCCCACTTGAGGTGGCAAATCCGTAAACTTTTAAGCCCACTTGAGGGTGGCAAATTCAAACCATTTGCGAAAACAAACATGAGTTGAGTTGTTCCAATTCTTGCGATTTTAGTCTATACTTGCTTGTGTGAGTCACATAGTAAAGTTAGATTAATAATTGGGATAAGAACACATAAGGTTTATAAAATAACATATCATGATTAGTAGAGGCTGATCTTTGATCGGGCGAGCGGGGGTGCTCAATTCATAACCATCCCCCCTCGTACCCAAGTTCCTGAGCTGAGGTAACTTTGGTGATGACGGACACGTGGCCTTTGGCACGAGTCAGGGTTTCTTAAATTTCCCCAAAATAAAATATTTAGGTGGCGACTCTGTAATCTGGCAAAGCAGTCTAATTTTGGCATTATTTGATTTAAAATCGATTTTTCAAAATGATTTGCCAGATTGGACTCTTTGGTGTTTATCAGTTTTACATTGCACTTGTAAAACTAAATTCGGAACCGCGGGAGTCCAAACTGTAGGACCAATTCGAGCTTCCGAAAAGGGACAAGAAAAAGTCGAGCTACAGTTTCTGGCGACTCTACTGGGGATTTAGAGAACTTGACTTGAACTCATGATATGTTATTTTATTTACACTTGTGTGTTTCTTTGCATTTGCATTTGCATCGGTGCGCCCAAGTCACAGTTTTTGCCATCTGCTATTCCTGAGTGGTTTGCCAGAGGCTTGCTTGGAAAAGCTTGCCATAAGGCTAACCGGTTGCGGGCTCTACCACGATGGGAACATAACCCTTGGATCTGGATTACCGCTGTACCATTTGATCCTCCATTCACTTCTCAGTGTTAGGAGCGAGAGGTATATTAGATGGTTTGCTGAGGCACCCTTTTTGACCAATCAACCTAGTTACATATCAGAAGCCTTAAAGACTATTCCAAACTAGGATAGGTTGCTCACCCGAATGCAGGATTGTATGAAACCGCTTGTTTGCATAATGAACCCCTAGTTCCTGAAGAAATTAGGACAGGGTAACCCTACCCCATAGGGGTGTTTTGGCTCTCACTTGCTTGATACGTGCTTTTAGAGTGAAACTCTGCAGGAATGTATGTATCAATTGCAAGTCTGGGTATCAGTTTGAGGGTATCAGTTTTCAGGCAGAAATCAGTGTTTGAGCACAGTTGTCCAGCTTATGATTACAACTACGAGTTGTTTCTGTCTGAGCCGAGGTGCTGTGCATTTTCTGATTTCCTGTTTCTTTTTGCAAGGTAGTGTTTCACAATTGCTTCAGACGAGGCTGTTACCCCCCAAGCACTCTAGACTAGAGTAAGGTGAATTTACCGATCTGAGGATCTTATTGGAGGACAACCAATGTTTGTTTCACTACCCCTGATTACAAGACGGAGGAGAGTTAGGCATAGCTCACCGGTTCAGCAGTCGCCAATTCAACGGCCACTATCTACTTCACCTGTGCTCAGTCAGGCCCAATTATCTGCTTCAACTTCGGAAAGGGAATACACACCAGTTCTGACATAACACCATCCTGTAGTCAACATGGAGGACATGCTCCCCCAACTCCAACAAACCATCGAGGCAATACAGCTAGACGCTGCTTGCCAAGCGGAAGTCACCATCCGCCAAGCATAAATTACAGCCCAGCAGGTTGAGTTGATCTCTAGGCTGCAGCAACAACAGCCACAACAAGCAACAGCTTCTGCTTCACATCCATCCCCAATTAGGGTTCCAATACTCGGGGATACAACTAATATCCAAGAGAATACGGACATTCCGGCAGAGCCAGTTCCACCCCAGACTTCCAAAGCACCGATTTACCCAACAGAGGCACCCTTTGAGTTTGAGGTCGACCTTACCGCGCTGAAAGTGAGCAAGCTTGAGATGCTTTTTAAATGAGCTTAAGGTGTCAATTCGATCCCAGATATTAAGGACGGCTATACGATTCGGCGGTGACATTTTCGGATAGGTTTAAAATGCCGCATATAGATCGCTTTGATGGCTCAAGTGATCCCATGGTCCACTTGCAGCTATTTTCAGACATTCTGTGGCCGATAGGCCTATCCAAACTGCAGAAGTTATCCCTCTTCGACCGGACCCTATCAGATATCGCGACCATCTGGTATGCTAAACTTGAGGATTCTATAAAAAGAAATTGGAAGGAAATGGCTGAGGCCTTCGTACTGCAGTATTTCTACAACACACAGATTAAAATCACAACTCGTAATCTCAAAGCAACCCGCAAAGATCAGAAGGAGGAATTCTTCTATTTTGTAACCCGGTGGAGGGCCAAGGCCTCCATGATGACCACCTGACCCACTGAAAAGGACCAGATTTGAATGATGGTTCATAACCTGCAACCGAGGCTGCTACAGAAAATGATAGTCTTACCTCTGCCTACATTTGCTGACCTCCATGAAATAGGGGTGCAGATAGAGAATGCAATGAAACAGAGTTTGATAGACCATGAGAAAGAGCAGCCCAAGAGGGCTTTTACACGTAGTTCCAATGCAGTTATGAGTAGTAATGTAGCTGCAAGGACCTCTGATGTCGGTATGGTCACCACCACACCGAAAATTGCCAATCCCTTTGCCGGTACATCCGAAACCACCTCACAACCTGCAAAACACCAACCCCGAGGCCAAAGGGTCTTTACCCCTTCTGAGAGTCCTAACCAAAAAAAGGCACCTGAAGCCACTAGAGTCTCATCCTTTACCCGAAACATAACCCGGCCAAGTACTGCGCCTTCCACCAATAGCATGGTCATGACACCGACCTATGCTTCAGATTGCGTCATGAGATTCAGGATCTCATTGACAATAAAGTGATAGCACCTAATCAAAAGCCTAACGTCACTACAAACCCGTTTCTACCACATAACCAGGTCCCCCCATCTCGGCAAATAAACCTTATCCAAACACTGGCCGTCCCTTACGACCCCAGTATATACATCACCCCCTTCCACCTACCTAAGTCGGCGTTGTTCATCCTAGAAAGCACAGACGTGTGCATGATGAGCGCATCCATATCCAACCCAAACCTATGGTGGTGGCTGTAGTAGAAGAAGGCATGTCTGAGGGCTCCTTGAGCTTAACTGAGGAGGAATACAACCCATGTCGCTACATTATGCCAACCAGTTAGGCCAGACCAATGGTGGAATTGCCGACGGAAACGGAGGTTAATGTAGTCTAGGAGGACGGACCAAACCAGGGACTGCATGACTTAGCCGATCTCAAGGAGGACATCAATAAACTGCAGTTCTTTAATGAACAAGATCTAGGGAGTGTATAGATTGACAGGTTTGATATGAATGGATCAACAAATAATTCAGGGTGGCTT
Organism: Camellia sinensis; assembly: GCF_055761805.1. Lineage (NCBI taxonomy): Eukaryota > Viridiplantae > Streptophyta > Magnoliopsida > Ericales > Theaceae > Camellia > Camellia sinensis. The sequence goes on along the minus strand of NC_138964.1, from coordinate 22,709,044 downwards.
AGTGGTGAACCGGATGTTGATGAGGGGTCTCAACCAAAGCAGGAACAGTTGGAAACGAGAATTATTGCAACGGCAAGAATGGTCGACGACAAGGGAAAGTTGTTGGAGAGCACCGGTGCTAAGAATTGTGCTCAGGAATTGGGTAGCATTTGTACGGCTAGTACAGAACAAGAGGCCGCACTGAAGCGGTTCAAACATAAAAGAACTGAGAATGATCAGAAGGCTAGAAAAGCCAAAGGCCCTGCGGGAACTGACTGTGTTGTAGATGCGGGAATACTTACACGGAACCGGACAGTTGCTTGTCGGTTGCCGGAGGAATGTTGTGGAAAGATGACGATATGCATCTTGCCCACACGGATGAAGTTTGGGAACAAAATCTGCCAAATGATACATGGTATTCTGAGGAAGTCAATCACATGACTCAGAGCTGGTGGTATTTTAAGCCCCCACACCTAGACTAACCAGAAGCATCTAGGAAAGATAAGGAGGCAGAAAAATAGAAGGAGAAATTGCTAGAAGAAGAAGTTGTACTGAAGCAGCTAAAGAAGATTCAAGCAGACATATCCATTTGGGGATTGCTCATGGCTTCCTGGGTGCACAGACAAGCCGTCCTATCAGCAATGGATAAGGCTAAGCTCTCTATCGACACAAACCCAAGCAATTAGTGGGACCAGTTTTCCCAGGAGGGGCTTCTCCGACTTTGACTTTCTCAGATAAAGAATTGCCGCCTGAGGGCTCTGCGCATAACAAACCGTTGTACATCTCAGTTGAATGTAGAGAGAAGTGGGTGTCAGTTGTGTTGGTGGACACTGGGTCCGCAATTAATGTGTGTCTGTACCACATAGCCTATGCTATTGGCTTGAAGCCAGCGGATTTTGTACCAACGACCCAGGTGATCTAGACCTATGACAATACGAGTCGAGAAGTGATGGGGACAGTTCAGATCAGAACACAGGTTGGCCCGGCGCAACAGGATATTGAGTTTCGCATCTTTGGTGTTTCGGCCACCTTTAACTTACTCCTTGGATGGTCGTGGCTGCACCAAGTAAAAGCTGTCTCTTCCACTCTACAACAAATGCTGAAGTACCCCCTTGGAAAAAAGGTAGCCATTGTGTTTGGAAACTCATCAATACATCCTCCGCCTGAGGTCACCACGCTAGTGTTGGAAATTATGCACGGGGATGAAGATGTTTCCCTGTCTGGATTTACCTTAGCTGAGGCCTGGGTGGTGCAAGATATTTTGGCTGTTGATGAGGGTCTGTATGTCAGTGCTCAATCTTTCTACCTCATGAACAAGCTACAGCATATACTAGAGATGGGATTAGGAAAGAGTGGCCGAAAGGGCGTTTTCTGCACTGGTTAAAGTGCCACATTACCCTCATACCTTTGGTCTAGGTTACACGCCTACCAAAGAGGATTGGGTAAGAAAGGGAAAGAAAATGGCAGGAAGAGCCAAAACAAGGCAAAGTGTGAAGCACTATGAGCTAGTACATAGGCCAATTCAAGGAACTCTAAATGGCCGCTTTGTCCGGGAGGGGGAAGACTTTCCATTTTATGGCTTTCCTGAGCCATAGTTGAACTTTGAGAAGCGGTGTCTGCCCAACTTTGAGATTTTCTTTGATCTACAACTACAAGAGGATGAAGCAACAGGAGAACAGACTGAATTAACTGCTGAGATAGAACAGAGTACAGAGGATGAGTCCAATGGCAGTGAACTTGAGATAGGAGCAGCGCTGGCTTGTCTCCTTTTGGATCCTCAAATCAAACCGGAGAGCTTGGGGGATAACTTCACCATTGTAGACGCGCCCGCAAAGGGGGCCTTCGCTACTACAGTTCGGACTCGCGATCTTGTTGTCGCGGTTCTTAATCTGAACCAAAGAGTCCAAATCTGGCAAATCGTTTTGAGAAACAGATTTTTGAAAAAGTAGTGCCAAACATGGACTGCTTTGCCAGATATAGAGTCGCCACCTAAATATTTTTAAAATGGGGAAATTTAGGAAACCCTGACTCGGTGCCGAAGGCCACATGTCTGTCATCACCGGAGTTGTCTCGGCTCGGGAGCTTGGGTACGATCGGGGAAGGTCAGCTATGAGCACCCCCTTTCGCCCGGTCCGAAGACCGGCCTCTACTAACCGTGATATTTTGTTTTGAAAACGTTTATGTGTTCTTAAACCAATTGTTAGCCTAGAATTACTATGTTGTGCGCACAGCAAACAAGTATAGACTAGATTGCCTAATTTGGAAATAAGCATTACATATCCGTTTGTTTTGAGAATGCTTTGGAATTTGCTACTCGCAAGTAGGCTAAAACACGGATTTCAATGAGTTTTTCCAACTCAAACAATCCACCCTTCACCCACAGGTATTCAAACAGTTTACCGCATATAAGCACTTAGCCACATGGCAAGCATACTGTCATGGCAACATTCACACGCATGCGAGATGCTAAAGCATAAATACTTACATCGTACTCCGTGCCAAAATAGTAAACTAGTTAGCAGACATGCGTGTCCTAGTTCTTGTTAAATTGCCTAATGCAACACATACAGGATGCAATTAGATAGGCTCGGCTAATCTAAGCATGGCATATGAAATGCGATCAACTATCACATATTCAATTTTTTGAATTGAAGTACAAATGCAGTTAGCGTGATGTATCGAGCCTAATGCATGCAATACAAATGCATGGATGCACACATGTATAGCATAAGGTATGCTAAATTAAACGTGCCCTAATCTACCATCGTAAGAAGGTAAATAAAAGGGAAGAAAGACGTGAGGTTGGAAGACATACACACACTCACGCACACTTATTACATATTTACCCTCACTCGGAGGGACCAAATAAATATTACAAATTAATTAACTACGCAAGCTAATTAAAAATTACAAATTGCCTAATCAACTAAGCAAATTGACTAAAACTAAGAAAACAGGGAAAACGCCTCGGGAAACGCGCTGCCATGCATAGGTTGCCTCTGTTTTCCTTCCTTCACTCCTCTGGAGGCTGTCAAAGCCTCAGGACTGCATCCCTGGACACTGGGGAGTGCCACCGGCTGAGTGGAATTACCACCGGCAGTGGTATGTGGCCATCGGCACAAAATGAAGCTGTCGGTAGAGCAATTGTTGCCGGTCGGCACCTTACACTGCCGGTCGGCAGAGTGTTCCTGCAGAATCTGCAAATGACAGCAACAGAGGGCAAGGCAAAGCATGGCAGCACAATTCAAGGCATATATGCACCAACCATGTCCCTTATCATGATAATGACTCAAAGGGGCATGTACCTCGATTCTCGGACCACCAATCACGCATTTCCATGCATGATGGCCCAAAGAACCAAGTATGCAACTTTGATTTCAAATGCATGCAAACCAAATCAAACCAAACAAGGCCCAATTCCTATCATCAAGTCAAGGAATAAGGCATGCATGCAAGATGCAATGCAACCTAAGCATGCAAGCTAAGGATGCAACATGGCATGGCGACTAACTTATGCAAGCATACAAGCAAACATAGGGGCATGCAAATGGATGTAAAGATGGACTTATGCATGAATTAGGCAACTCTAAAATAGGCCTAAAACAGTAGCCAAAATGCTAAAATGAGGGGCCAAATACACATGCACACATACACATGTTGAAAGGCCAACACTTGGGCACAAGTTGAACAACCCTCAAACACATTTGAAAGGAGGAATCATGGACTAATTAGCATGCAACATCAGCATTGAAATCATGCTAAAACATGGTGCCAAACCAAGCAATAAATCAAGCCAAGCATGCAACAAATGGCCCAAATGCTCAAAACAAACCAATGGAGCATTGGACTACACCTAGCAAGACCAAGCATGGCATGAGCTTATTGACCAAAAACAGAGTTTTGGGACTAATACAAGGCCTAAGGACCACTTAGATGGCATCTAAATGACTCAAAAACAAAGGCATGCATAAACACCAAAACATGGAGCATTGCTACACAAGCTTCCAAAGCATTAAAGAGGCATGCAAGGCAATCAAACAAGCATGGAAATGGGACTGAAATAACATGTGGGGGGACCCCAAATCACCAAATCGATGCAAAGATGTCATGCTACACATGCACATACTCAAGGCCAACAAGCCCAAATACAAAGGAGCTATATCAAGCATGCCAAAATCAACCCAAACAACCTAGGACAGACCTAGAACATGGCAAAACATGCACAAAATCTTCACAAGACTAAGCCTAAAACTTGCTCCAACAAAGGCTAACAACCTAAGACATGTTAAGGCGTAACAAGGCATTACAAGGCAACTATGCTAAACATGCATGGAGTACCAAAACCAATTTAAAATCATGTTATATTATGGATATATAAGCATGAAAAACAGCCTAAACATGCTCAACACACACTCAAGCATAATGCTCTCTCAAGAGGCCAAAACATGCCCTTTTCAAGGACAACAAGGAGAGGGGGTCTCCTTCTTGGGACTTCAAGGCATCATCTTCACCACTGAAATCCCTCAAGATTTCAGTGGTGAAGAGACCCCAACACCAAAATCCCGGAGCTAACACAAAATGGCTCAAAATAAGGCCTTTCAAGGCCTAAGGGGGGTCAACCACCCTCAAACAACAAAACACTCTTAATAAACAATAAAGAGGGCCTAAAAACAGAACTTTTTTGTATTATACAACAAGCACAAAAACAGCTCTAAGATAGGTAGAAGATCAATGCAAAAATGGGGAAAAAGGAGACTAGGTTCTCACCCTTGAAGACCCCTTCACAAATGGTGCTCCAATGGCCTCCTTTAGCTTGAATCCAACACCAAAACTTCAAAATCAGTCTCTTAGAACCTCAGTTCCAAAAGGAAGGTGAAACACTAGGTGTTTGTGTGCAATAGTAAGACACAAAACACCTAGTGCACAAAAGAGAGGGAAAGAGATATAGGAAGTGTATCTAACTCAAACCCTAAGACCAGAGCTTAACAATTGCTGTTCTTGCTCTCAAAAATATCTAAACTCTCTCTCCAAGTCTCTCCTCCTTTTTGCCACAAGAGAGAAGGCTCCCTCTTATTGTCTTGTAAAGCTTACAAGACAAGCTTCATAAGAGGGAGATCCCTCCATACACGTGTATGGAGGGATGCAAAAGTAATACAGCTGTCTAAAAATATCTGCAAAAGCAGATGCACAGCAATCGGCCGGCCAAAAATGCCATCTTGGCCAAAAGAGTGCCGGCCGGCACAAAATAGTGCTGACCGGTAACAAATAGTGCCGGCCGGCAATAAAAATTGCCGGTGGCAGCAAAAACCAGCCGGTGGCTTCTAGCCACTGCCGGTGGTGGGTGGGGATGGTCTACAAGCCCTACCCTGCCTCTCAAAGGCAAGATGCAAGTGTTTGGTGTGAAACCAGACACTAAACGGTCGAGTTCGGGGATCCTGAAGCAAGGCGCGCGAGCCGAGACTTCCGGGAACTCCAAACGAACACAAACATGGATAATCACCGAGTGTTCCAACGGTGACGTCCAAGTCTTGAGGACGGTCAAAAATGGGGTGTCTACAACCATTTCCATGATCGGAGATCAATCAGCTGTGGACCCTTCCAGTGGTATTCTGGATACATCTATTGCACCCTCCCTCGTTTGGCAGTTCGAGGAGGGCTTTTTGTCCGGCAATTCTGAATCAGGTAGTGAGTCAAAATCTGATTCCATAGAGTCTGTGGAGTCAGAATCTGATTCCACAGAGTCTGTGGTGTTAGAATCTGATTCCAATTCTTCTAAGTCGGAATTCGGTATTCCTGGGGTTGATAACCCGGATGCCGTTGTTTTGTCCAGGTCATCTTTTTCCTTTTCTTTTGAGTCGGTTGTAATTGAGGAATTGGATGAGCTGGAAGCTTTGAATGAGAATGGTACCACTGCTGTTTCTGAGTACTTTTATGTGCCACTCGTATATTGCATTGATCATGACTTTCAAAATTTTGATAAAAACGATGAGGAAGGAATTCCTCTGGCTTTAAAACATTTGATTAATCGAGAGGAGGAGAGGTTTGTAAGAGCCTTGGTTGATGAAATCATTTCAATTAATGTGGGTACTGAGAATGATCCGTGTCTGGTCTAGATCGGGTCCACGTTGTCTTCAGAGGAACGCGAGCGCTTAGTCGCTTTATTAAAAGAATTCAAAGATGTTTTCGCATGGTCCTACGAAGACATGCCTGGAATCGATCCTGAGATTGTACAGCACCGGATTCCTCTTGGCCCTAAGGCCCGACCCATTAAGCAGAAGCTTCAGAGAATACACCTAGATTGGGCTTTGAAAATTAAGGAGGATGTCACCAAGCAGATAGACGCAGGGTTTTGCTAGTATCTGAATTTCTGACTTGGTTGGCCAACATTGTTCCGATGCCGAAGGAAGACGGCAAAATTTGGGTGTGTGTGGATTTCAGGGATCTAAACAAAGCTAGTCCGAAGGACGACTTTCCTCTACTGCACATCGATGAATTGGTGGACTTCACCGCAGGCCATGTGCTGTTTTCCTTTATGGATGGATTTTCCAGGTACCACCAGATGTTGATGGCACCCAAGGATAGAGACAAGACTGTTTTCACCATGCCGTGGGGAACCTACTACTATAGGGTGATGCCATTCGGTTTGAAAAATGTTGGGGCTACTTATCAACGAGTTGCAACCACGATCTTGCATGATATGATCCACAAAGAAGTTGAGGTGTATGTGAACGACATGATTGTCAAGTCCAAGGAAAGAAAAGGCCACTACACCGCCTTGAAAAAAAATTTCCAACAGATCAGAGAATATCGGTTGAGGCTGAATCCTCAGAAATGCACTTTTGGTGTCACAGCATGGAAAATGTAGGGGTTTTTTTATTACACAAAGGGGCATCAAGGTTAATCCTTCCAAAATCATGGCCATCCTAGAAATGCCACCACCAAGGACTGAAAAGGAGGTGCGCGGCTTTCTAGGTAAAATGCAATTCATAAGACGGTTTATTGCAAAATTAAGCTTGACTTGTGAACTACTATTTGGTCTCCTGGAGAAAGGAAAGAAATTCCAGTGGGATGACCGATGCCAGGTTACTTTTGTGCAGATCAAGTAGTACCTTCAAAACCCGCCCGTGTTGTCACCACCAGATCCGGGGATGCCGTTGATTTTGCATCTGTCAATAACCGACACGACAATGGCCTGCATGCTTGCGCAGGAATCTGAGGATAGAGTGGAGAATGCCATCTATTACCTGCACAAGAAGATGCTGGAATATGAGACCCGTTACACCCCGCTGGAGAAGGCTTGCTTAGCCTTGGTATGGGTTACCAGGAAGTTGAGGCATTACCTGTTAGCTCACTTCATAATTCTAGTTTCGAGATTAGATCCTATCAAATATCTCTTCAAGAAACCAGCGCTTATGGGTAGGCTAGCCCATTGGTTGCTTTTTCTCTCCGAATTTGATTTGAAGTATATGACTCGCAAGTCTATTAAGGGGAGAGCTGTGGCAAAATTCTTGGCAGATCACCCAGTGGAAAGGGATGAAGTAGTAGAGTATTTGTTCCTATACGAGGCTATTATGCAAGTTGAAGAAAAGATTTGGACCATGTACTTTGACGGAGTGTCTAACCAATACAGTTATGGGATAGGGGTGTTGCTGATAGCACCCGACAATTCCCATATGCCTTTAGCCTTCAAACTCCTGTTCAAGGTATCGAACAATGAAGCAGAATACGAGGCATGTATCACTAGCTTGGAAGCCGCCCTGGAACTAGGGGCAAAACGGTTAGACGTCATTGGGGACTCAAACCTAGTTGTGTGTTAAGCGAAAGGAGACTGGAAGGTTATGGAAAAAAAGATGAAAATCTATCACCAAACCCTAGATGTCTTGATTCCCAGGTTTGAGAAGTTAACCTTTACGCATCTGTTAAGAGAGAACAACAGGTTCACTGACGCTTTATCAACTCTATCTTCCATGATAGACATCCCTTTGGGAGTCCAGATGCATCCGATCATTATTGAACAGAGATATGTGTCGGCTTACGAGTTGATCGCCGCAATAGATGAAGTCCAAGATCAGAACCCCTGGTATCATGATATCTGGAACTTCTTGAAAAGGGAGGCTTATCCACTAGGGGAAAATGCCAAAGATAAAAAGGCAATACAGCGAATGGCTGCTCAGTTTAACATCTGCGAGGGTAAATTGTACAAACGAGGCCATCTGGAAATGCACAAGCTGTGCGTTGATGCAGAAGAGTCAAAGCGCCTAATAGAGGCCATCCACGGAGGAGAGTGTGGAGCATACATGAGCGGAGTAATGCTAGCTCGGAAGATTCTCAGACAGGGTTATTACTGGTCAACCATGGATGAGGATTGTATTGGTTTTGTTCGGTGATGCCACAAGTGCCAGATCCATGCAAATCACATGAACATCCCGCCGTCGAAGCTGTACAACATGACTTCACCATGGCCATTTTCAGTCTAGGGAATTGATGTTATTGGGGCAGTTACTCCAAAGGGGTCAAATGGGCATGAGTATATCCTGGTGGCAATAGACTACTTTACAAAGTGGGTGGAAGCCCAATCCTACGCAGTGCTGAAAGCATCGCACATAGCCAAGTTCATCAGGAATAACATCATCTATCATTATGAGGTCTTAAATGAGATCATTTTAGACAATGGCTCCTATTTCAAAAGAGAAGTGTACGACTTGTTGGAGAAATACAATGTGGCTTTTCATAAGTTATCCACATATCAGCCGTAAACCAACGGAACTGTTGAGGCCGCCAACAAGAACATCAAGCACATTCTACAGAATATGGTGGAAACCTACAGGGACTGACCAGACAAGTTACCATTTGCTCTCTGGGGCTATAGGACATCAATCCGAACATCTACTGGGGTAACTCCGTATTCTCTGGTTTATGGGATGGAAGTTGTTCTGCCAATTGAAGTTAAAGTTTCGTCGCTGTGGGTTATGGCTGAGTGTCAGATAGTAGAAGTGGATTGGCAGCAGAGTAGGTTTGAGGAACTAATGTTGCTCGACGAGAGGAGGTTAAAAGCACTGTACCACGTCCAAAGTCATCAACGCAGAATCGCCATGGCTTTCAACAAGAAAGTGAAGTCCAGGAATCTTAAAGAAGGGGATTTTGTTCTCAAAGACAACTAAGCTCCCATCCATGACCCTAGGGGCAAGTTCAGACCCAATTGGACTAGTCCTTACATCATCAAATCTATCTGGTCGGGTGGAGCTATCATTCTTATGGACCTAGATGGCATCGAATTCTCCCAACCAATCAACATGGACAAGTTGAAGAAATACTATCCTTGAGTGGCTTGCTAGGCCAAAAACCCAGAAGGGCAACCTGAGAAAAAGTTAAAGCACAAAAAATTAGAAAAAAAAAAAAAAAAAACTGAGCTCGCAAGGTTGAAAACCCGGAAAAAGCGGCCTTGGCAAAAGAAGAGTGTTAATACCTGTGTGAACCCGAACCGAACTACGTAAAGCTTGATTCCCATCTTTGGGATACGTAGGCAACTTCATTCTGAAGTCCATCCATAAACACTTCCAAATCAACTGTGTCCATGAGATTGTTCTGGTCATCTTTGTCTTTTCTACATCCAAGAGTTCGATTGTGATCTTCACTATGAGAGCTGGTTACAGTACAGTGCAGTGCTATTCAAACAAGGGGTAACTTTCCATTTGCTGGATTTGGGGTTGTACGTCTCAAAGGTAGATTCCGAGTGTGTCCATTTGTGATCCATATCAAAAATGGTTTTGAAAAGTTTTAATAAAAGTTGATTTTGTTCAAATTAATCTTTTTATAACTTAAACCATTTTTGGATCAAAAGAAAAATTTGCAGTGCCCACAACTTCAATTTCATTGATTTCAATACAGAGTTCTCTACCTCTTGATACAAATTAAAGTTGTTTTTTATTACATTCAAAAGGACAACTTGAAAGTTAGATCAAAGCAATAAACTTGGGGCACAAATGAGTCAGGTGTTCTTGCGTCTCCTCCCAGAGCTTGTGGAAGCTTCAGATGCTAAAGTAGGCCTGGTTTGTGCCTCATCCTCAAGCCAAGTTATGCATTCGCCAGAAAGGGCGCAACTAAAATTGAGAGCAGGAGCCAGAAGTTCTCTTGTCCTCCATGCAGTGGGATATCGAGCTAGTTGTGAACCTCGGATTGGAAATGAAGCCGGGCACTCTACCCCCTCTTCTGGGCAGGTCTGGTCATGTCCGAACTTATGCCTGAACCGGAAAGAAAAATAGAAGACACAGTCTATCAAGCCAATGAATTGAATGCCAGGCTGTCGAGACATGCTGTAGCTCATCTCGGGGAGATCAAACCAGGGGCAATGCCAAGTACTGTCGACAGCAGACATGTGGCACATCCAATGGCACCACCATCCCTCGTTCTGAAAATCAACTAGCCGTTAGCGAAAGAAATAGCCTCGTGCTGAGTATGCAGGGCAAGAGTCTACTACTTTCAACCTGTCCATGACCCATTTCTAGGGAGGGATGAAAAATAAGAGAGATTAAAGAATAGAGAGATGTGCGTTCAGAGGAAAAAGTGAGAAAGGGTTTTGAGAGAGAAATAAAGCCTAAGGGCCGAGTGATGTGAGAAACACATGTGAGATAGAGTGGGAAACATTACCTACAAAAGTAGTTGACTTCCTGGGAATTTGGTTGTTTCTCGCCGGTGGAAGACGTCTAAGCCTATTAAAGTCTCGGCTAATGCCAAGCCAATGCAGCTCTTGCCTTCTTTCAAGCCTTGGGCTACTTCGATCAAGCGAACGCTAGACCCTCCAAAACCAGGGGCAAGAAGAAAATGAACCAACATACACAAGCAGAGAGCATGCTGCCAAAAAGCTTGACAAAGACGGTCGCAGCGGTCGCCAACATCAGAAAATCAATGAATGAGACTGGGAATGTCTAGTTCTCTATTGTGAACTAAAGATCGAGCAACGTGTAAAGTGAGCCCACACATCCATCCTAAAGCCTAGATGTGACTAAAACGGGACTGGGGGAAGATTTCCTCGTCATGCTGGGATTCCATAAGAACTTGCAATTCTTCAATTGTTGGACACATCTCTTTTCCCCCGAAGTTAAACACATGCATAGCCAAGTTCCAACATCTAGCCGCGGCGTGAAGGAACGGAAAACACCGCGGGGTATGACTTAGCGAGAATAGTGCATTTATTTCGAAACTCCGGAAATTCACTTTTTTCGATCCATCTAGAGTTGCAATCCAAATTGAGAGTTTTTCCATGAAGAATGGATCCATTTGTGGCAAAAACAGAGCTGGAATGAAGAAACTATGAAGTCCCAACTTTTGTAGAAGATAGGGTGTTGAGTGGAAGACACGTGGCAGCAATCTGGAGGTTCCCTGCACTAGTGGCCGACCGGCCAGTGTTGGTGGCTGATCGGCCACTTTTGTAGCTGACCAGCCAGTGCTAGTGGCCGACAGCCACTTTTGGTGGCCGACAACCTCTGCCTATAGACGATATAATTCCTATGGCTTTCCTATGTGTTGGGAGTGCTGAGAACTTGTGTTTTGTTCTACTCTTGGTGCACTTTGCCTCCTTGTTTTAAGAGTTTTGTTGAGTTGCTTTTTATGTTGTTTCGATTTGTTTATCGAGTTGTTTTGTCGTTGCTTATCGAGTTGTACTTGTTTTGCTTATCGAGTTGTTGTTTTGTTTATCGAGTTGTTGCATTAGTTGTTCATTGAGTTGTTTTACTCTGTTTATTATGTTCATTGCTTGATTTAGAAGTTGCCAATACAACATACAATATTCAATTTCCATTAATCCAGTTTGTGTGCAAAATGGTGCAATGCAATGCTCAGAATGTAAAACGCAACATGTTTCATCAAAAAGCTAATTTTCATTCCAATCATGGTTTCTTTTTTTTACAAAAGGGTACAAGTTTTAAAGAAAATAAAACTGTACAATGTGCTAACACTACTAGTTAAAAGAAAAAAAGCAAAAAAAGAACATATAAATCAGTGCCATCTGCCTCAGGATCGAGAGGCCCTCTTCGTCCTCTTTCTAGGCATGGACTCAGAGCTATCTCCATCAGCACCACTGTCAGAGGACCCTATGTCTGAGCTAGCTGTTGAACCGGCCTCAACATCATCTTAGCCCTCAAAATTTGAGCCAGTGTCACCCTCTACATCCTCAAATGACTCTGACTGTGGACTCGTCGCCTCCTCGTCCTCACTCGTCTCATCATCATCATCGTCCGGAACGGGCTCTGAAGGGCCACTCTCGTCATGGGTGCCCCTAGCTCTGCCTCGGCTACGAGCTGGAACCTCTCGTCTCTTTCTCCCCACTGCTAGAGGAGGCACCGATGGTCCTGCTGCAGCTCCCGCTGGAGCGTTCGGTGGGGGCGGGATCTGAAAAAGACAGTTTGACAAATACATCAATCGCGGTGTATATCAGATGCAAAAGATGATGTACAGTATGCAGTGTATGTATGTAGTGTATGGGTGCAGTGTATGGGAGCAGTGTATCAATGCAGTGTTTGAGTATAATGTGTCAGAATAGTACAGTGTGGAACAGATTATGTTTGAAATGCTAATTTATTGACAGGAAGTTTCATGGCATGAAGTGTGAATTGAAGGAAATTATCAGAATCTTGTAGAGACTGAGCAGGTTCATACTCCTCTGCACCATCTCCGTCAAGGAAGCCACTAGCTCAAGGGCCTGCCCGGTGTACTCTATGGGTGCCTACAAGTGCGTTGAGAAGATCAGTGTTCTATAAACATAACTGAAATGAAGTAAATATGCAAAATTTAAAGTATGGTACATACTGGAGTCGGGCCTTGAACCTTGACAAGCTCATGCCTAGCTGGTGCAGGCTCAATGGGGATCTGGCAAGCCTCCCCAGTATGTTGCTAGTAGGTGAGTGTGGCAGGCAGCTCTGGCCACCCAATCCTCTGTCTCGTCCCAGAACCTCTCCTGCCATGGGTCCTGGTCACCCCAGCCCCTCTGCCTCTCTCTCCCATAGTTGGAGCCCTCGCTCTCTCACCTCCACGGGCGCCAGTCAGAGGTGGCCTGAGGTATGTCTGGATGAAGGCTGTGTAATCACCCTCGACTAGGAAGAAGTCGGCGTCCCAGGCTCTCATGAAATCAATCATTTCCTGCAAAGTGTATTTCTCTATGGCTTTCATGTATCTCGGAGGCGGCATCGAAACTACCGGCTCGGCCAAGCAATGGTCTGGCGTAAGAATCGCTCCCCTAAGAACCATGCCCAACAAACCGGGCACTCGAACAGAAGCAGGAAGCGGGAATTCTCTCGAGCACCAGCAAACTGATCTTTGACTCCCTGAGGCATCGCCGCCCAGGGCTGTCAAGTGTTCTATAAATAAAGAATGTGCAGATTGTTAGCTATCATCAGATATTGCAATATGAGTTAGAATCGAAGGAAAACGAAAATAAATAGAGAAGCTTGAGTTACCTTAGCCGCAATCACCATATCGAAGTATCGATGGAAGAAGGAGAAGGACTCTCGGGACCTCTGCTAACATCTCATGTTGTATCGGTGAGAATATGGTACAACAGGCGGCATATCCACCTCTGGCTTCGGGACAAGTCTCGAAAAATAGGCGTACACCCATAACTGCAGAAAGAAAAAGGGGGACAGTGAGTATACAACAGATAAATACAGATAGAGTAGAGAGTAGATTGTGTGTAGTGTAGTGTACAGTGTGTGCAGTGTACAAAAAGTGCAGAGCAGAGAGCAGATTGTGGGTAGTGTAGTGTACAGTGTGTGCAGTGTACAAAGAGTGCAGAGCAGAGAGCAGATTGTGGATAGTGCAGTGTATAGTGTATGCGGTGTACAGAGAATGCTAAGCAGAAATCACAACAGGAAATGCAAAACAGAGAAGTAAAGCATACCTCATAGGCCCTCCAGTAGCCTCCTATCAGATGCCCGCTCCTGCGAGAGGTAGAGCTCATGTACCCGTATATGGTGGCCAAGCCAGCGCCGCCCCAATCGTAGAGTCGGACATGGGATAGGTCCACCAGGGCGCTCATGAGGTATAGCCCGACAGTGTTCGCCTGGGTGGCAAACAATGTAGTGCCAAACAAGAACATCAGAAAACCTCGGGCATACTGCTCGGTCTCCTCTCGGGTTGTAGGAGCCGTCCCTCTTTAGTTGTCTGCAAACCAGGAGTATCAAACCTTCCTTGATCGGGAGATAGGTGGCCGAGTCCCCAGCAGATAAATCTGAGCGGCCTCCCACTCGCCCATATCAGTATCATAAGGAATCATATGACCTCCCACCTTTATGCTGGTGAGCATAGAGAAGTCGAAGGGAGTCATCGTCATCTCCTCTACAGTAGAGAAGTGAAAGGAATCGGTGGTATTCCACCACCTCTCTTCCAAGGCACCCAGTAGAGGTCTGCTCGCTATGAGGCATGAGAGCCCCATGCGGAATGAGCCAAAGCTGGCCTCGTTGATGATGTGGCGAACATCGTCAGGGAGCTCCATGTACCACTCCCTCGCTGATGTGGTCTCGTATCCTCTGATGGCGCATGAATCCCCTTGTGATCAAGACAAGTAGATGAAATGTAATGTAAGTAATACAGTGCAAAAGTGTGATTGGGTAAGCAATGCAAGGTACATTGAGAAAATGCAAGAATACAGTGTATACCTCGGAGGTGCCATGAGATAAATGTGACTCCAGCTCACACAGTAAAAGGTCTTTCGGTGTGCCTCGTGTAAACCCCCTAAACTGACGAAGGCTATCGGGCGGTAGCACGTGTATCTCGGGATGATACGTCGCCGGGTCAAAAGGTCGAACACTAAGTGGCAGTGGCTCAAACTTCGGATCCACCTCCATTTTTGGAGAAGCTCTATCATGTGGGATGTCGTCTGCCATCTCGAGGAAAGATGAGAAATTGGTCAAAAATGGGGAAAATGGGTGAAGAATGCCAAAAGTCAACAAAAGTCAACTCTAAGAGAGAAAATGGGGAAAATAGTCAAAGCCCAGGAAAGGGCACCAAACCCAAGGGTAACTAAAGGGAAACAAGCCTCAAGTGGTGGGAATGAAGAAAGAAGCACCGAAATTGGTTTTCAATCGGTTCAAAATAGAGTAAACTACGAGGGTTTAGCGAAGAAAATGTTCGTGGGGCGTTGGAAAACGCGTATAATGCTCGGATCGAAGGAGAAAAATGGTCTTGAGAGAGAGGAGGATGATTTTCGGCAATAGAGAAGTGGGGAAATAGGGTTTGGAACCCTATACTTAAACACCCGAGGTGAAATAGCCATTTTGCCCCGAATCTACCATCGGTGGCCGACTGGCCAGCACTGGTGGCCAACAACCTTTTTAGGTGGCTGATGGGTGGCCAATCACCTTCCTTGGTGGCCGACAAGCCTTCAGTGCTCTCCATGTGTGTTTTACTACTGTTTTGTGCCCTTAGTTCTTGAGAAAGTGCAAGGAAGGCTCACTTTTATGCTCAAAGTGTCTCTACGGAAGCCCTGAACTATGTCTTCAGTGCATGGCTCATCACTACTCAACATGGGCGAGGTGTATCCTTTCTTAAAACATAATGCAACTCTTCTGAGAGATAAATCGGGAGTTGCGATTGAGTCGTCTTCATCAAACACGCTTTTGTCGTTGCATAGAACGTGCACGTCTTTGTCGTTGTATGGAACATGCATTTTGTATTGTTACATAGAACATGCATCCCCATGTTTACATAGAATATGCATGTTGCATTGAATATGCATTGTTGTTATTTTGCATGGAATATGCAGGTTGCATTGAATATGCATTGTCGTTGTTTTCATAGAATATGCATGTTGCGTTGTATTGCATTGTACATGCTCTCATGTTTGCATTGAATATGCATTGCCGTCATTTGCATAGAGTTTGCATGTTGCGTTGTATTGCATTGTACATGCCCTTACATTCGCATAGAAAATGTTTGTATCTGTTGCATAAAACATGTGTTTGCAATTATTGCATGGAATATGTGTTTTGGTGTTGCATAGAGCATGCTCTCGCTCGCACCGCATAGAATATGCTTCTGTTTTGTTCCTTGCATGTTGTGCATGAAACATGCCTCCAGCATTGTGTCACAGTTATTTGTCTTGCATAAAACATGCATTGTTATTGTATTGTACCTATTAAGTTTCTTTCTTATGCAGGCACGATATTGTATGCACAGTTCATTCAAAGATGGCGCAACCAGACAATATTGTATGTACGGTTCATTCAGAGGAGCTCTAGGTAAGATCATTCTTGTCCCTTGAACGCCGTGCTTTGGTTAGAAATATTCGGGTACGCCCAATGTTTACACCACACCTTATTTTGGTTAGAAACATTCGGGTACGCCCGGTATTTATACCACCTTGCTTTGGTTAGAAACATTTGAGTATGCCCGGTGTTTATACCACCTTGCTTTGGTTATAAACATTCGGGTACGCCCGGTGTTTACACCACTCCCTTGCTTTGGTTAGAAACATTGGGATGTGTTCCCGATGTTTATACCAACCCCCCCGGTTAAAAGCATTTGGGACATGTTCCGATGCTTATACCACCTTGCTTTGGTTAGAAACATTGGGACGTGTTCCCGATGTTTATACCACCCCTCCAGTTAGAAGCGTTTGGGATGTGTTCCGATGCTTATACTACCTTGCTTTGGTTAGAAATGTTTGGGACGTGTTCCGATGCTTATATCACCTTGCTTTGGTTAGAAACATTGGGACGTGTTCCCGATGTTTATACCCCCCCCCGGTTAGAAGCATTTGGAACGTGTTCCGATGCCTATACCACCCTGTTTTGGTTAGAAACATTAGGACGTGCTCCGATGTTTATACCACCCTCCGGTGTTTACACCACTCCCTTCTTCCTTTCGCGTGCGACACGTTTGGACGTTTCGGTTAGAGACATTTGGCCGTGTCCCGGTATTCTCATTCCTCTTTCTCCTCTCGCGTGCAACGCGTTAGGACGCTTTGTTTGGAGACACGCAGGGCGCATCCCAATGTTCTCGTTCCCTTTTATCCTCTCGCGTGCAACGCGTTAGGATGCTTCGGTTAGAGACACGTGGGTGCATCTTGATGCTCTCGCTATCTCTTCTCCCCTGACGTGCGACGCGTTGGAATGCTTTGTTTAAAACGCTTGGGTGTGTCCCTATGTTTGTACCATCTTTCTCCTCGCGTGTGTAACGCGTTGGAATCTTGTTTGACACCTCGGGTGCGCTTGAGGGTTGTGTTGTTCTTTGCCTTTCCTGCATAATCCGTAGTTAAGCTTGCCTAATTTTCTTACATCCTTTCCAAATCACTTTCATCATCCCAAGTGACAGCAAGAACTTTCTTCCTCTTTTTTCTTAGATGGACACTCAAGAGCAAAATTTAACTTCTTAAAATTTATTTATCAGATTTTACAAAATTTTTGAGTCACTCATTCCCTTTTTCCTTAGAAGTTGAATCCTTAAGATTTGACGTTTTCTTTTTCAGAATTTTTTTGTATTGTTTAGTAAACAACGCCAGCATCTCGGATTCAAATTCATCATCAACCTCAGATTTATTTACATCCTCATGAGTACTTTTGAAAGCTAAAGCATCTTTCTATTTTTTCTTTGAAAGAAAATTTGACTCATAGGTTTGTAAATTTCCAATCAATTGATCCATCTTTAGAGTGTCAATGTTTTGAGGTTCCTTTATAGCTATAACTTTCAATTGAAAATGATCAGGTAATGATCTCAAAATTTTTGCAACAATCTTAGATTCAAGAATTTTCTTGCCCAAAGTAAAAGTAGAATTGACAATATCACTTAGCTTGGCATAAAATTCATCAAATGACTCATTATCACACATTATAAGAGTTTCAAAATTGGCAGTGAGTTTTTGAAGTTTAGCCCTTTTAATAGAATTTGTGCCCCCATATATCCCATGCTTTTTTAGCAATTTCACACGTGCAAATACAATGGAAATCCTCAAGTGTGACAAAGCTAAAGAGAGCATTGATAGCCTTGCTATTCCAGTTTGAATTCGAGCAATCGTTAGTATCCCATTTGCCAACGGGTTTCAAGATAGTAACTTCATCAATGGTAATCATGGGTTCACTCCACCCATTTATGACGGATTGCCAAACTCTCTCATCGATTGATTTTAAATAAGCCCTCATATGAGCCTTTCAATAAGACTAGTTTGTTCCAGAAGGGAAAGAAATTTATTGTTGTTTCCCCCTTGATTTGAATCCATAATCAATATCACGAAGAACAAATCACGTTACTATAGCTTTTCTTGAAAGCAAAAGACAAGCGATCCACTCTGACACCAATTGAAAAATTATAGTCCCATGATCTTGTGATTATTTATTTAGAGTTTCAAACCACCCAAGCTCAACAATAAAAGAAAGAACAAAAAGCAAACAAAACACAATGTTTTTTACGTGGAAAAATCATAGTTGGAATCCACCAACAAGTGATTAAAAAACCACGGGCCCTCGGCCACAATAACAATCCACTATGAAGAAGAGTAGTACAAAAGATTTCTTACAGCGACTAGACACTTCAAGCTTGCTTGAGACCAACAAGTAACTCAAAATCTATCCTTCAATCAGTGTATGTCCGCCATCACAATTGAGATGTCAAATCCATGACTCACTCAAGAACACTCACGAATTATTTTGTGATTTGGTTAAGACTCGATGATTTCATGAAAGAACAAATGAGAATGAATCATCAAGCAAACATGAGAGAAATATACAATGTAACCTCACTACAACACTCTCTCAAAATACAAACTTAAGATACAAACTCAAGGGATAGAAATACACAACTGAACGAGCATGCTATTTATAGACAACACATTCGCAGGCACGAGCTGAGGGTCGCAGGCATGAGATGCTGGTCGCGGTATACAGAGAAAAGTATCGGGACCATGTTTTTCTCATAGCCTGTTTGAGGTCTGGTTGTGGCCGCTATGCCTCTTAATCGCGGGCACAATGATGCATGGCAAACAAGCTGTTTTTTCAGACTTTTGCAGCCTTCTTCTCTCCATGTGCTAAGGCATGATTTTCTCCATTCATTTTCCAGACAAACAACAGCCCTTGTGCTCAACTTTCTACAAATGTCAATATGCTTTTGACAAAGAAACCAATGCACCAAGACAACACACATTTATTAAACCAAGAAGGAAATTACAAGATTTTTGCTCAAGCATGCCATCAAAAATTTTGACCATTATTCCATAAAAACTCATATAGATAATGTACCAACAATCAACAAGACCATATGTTTTGTGAGGAAATTGCCAAACTCTTAGGATAAGAATCCTAACATTTTTAATGGCAAAATTATAAATTTACCCAATTCAGTTAGTTAATCTTAACTAATTTAATGATAATATTTTTTAAAAAATACTAACGATATTATTAATTAGACTAAATTGACACAAAATTTAAAATTAAAAGTTAAAATCGAGTCAATTGAAAGTATAAAGACCAAAATGATACAAGAAGTAAAATACAAGGACTACTAGTGTAATTTGCCCTAATAGTTATTAGAATTTACTATATATATATGTGTGTGTGTGATAATACTATGTGTATCATATAAGTTACGACTTATAACTCAATTTTATAGGAGTCATAATTAAAAAAGAAGAAAAAAGAGTTATAACTAAAACCCATATAACTAAAGAGTTCTTGAATTATAACTAAACTAATGTTATAACTAATATTACAATGAGTCATAACTAACACCTTAATAGATCATAACCAAATATTACAATGATCATAACTATGGTGCATATCGTACACACCCCAAATGTGTGTACCATAGAATTTCTCGTTTATATTTATATAATATGAAATACTACATGAAGGCACAGTATAAATAAAATAAGTGATCAAGAAGGGAAAAATAAAAAAATAAAGAAATATAGAGGGAAAAAAAAGAGGGAAATAAAAAAGATAAAAATGAGAGAGAGAGAGAGAGAGAGAGAGCATGAGTGAAAAAAAATGGAGAAAAGAAGATGGATGAGTGAAAATTAAAGAAATCTTGACCCTATGATGAATTTGGGAATTAATTTCAGCTATTGATACAAAATGTATCTCTTAGGCATTTTGACACATTTTAAAAAATAGTCCTACGTTATTACATATATTTTGTTTACATTTCATATGTTTTTAGTAATGACACATAAAATAATAAATTAAATAACAAATTAACACCTCAATAGATCATATCCAAATATCACAAAGATTACAACTATGGTGCATATGCACCCCAAATGTGTATACCATAGAATTTCCCTTTTATATTTATATAATATAAAATATTAGTGTATACCTGTGCCTAAAGGCACCACGTAAATAAAATAAGTGAACAAAAAGGAAAAAAAATAAAAATAAAAAAAAGAAATATGGATGAAAATAAAAAATGGAGGGAAATAAAAATAAATAAAATAAAAAGATGGAGGAATGTGGGCAGAAACGAGAGAGAGAGAGAGAGAGAGAGAGAGAGAGAGAGAATGCATGAGTGAAGAAAAAGGGGGGGAAATCTTGACCCTACGATGAATTTGAGAATTAATCTCAGCCATTGATACAAAGGGTTGGTTTGGGTTGTTCTAAAAAAGTGCACTTTTTGACTTATTAGCTTATATGGGTTGGGTTTGGGTTGGATTTGATGTGATGTGTTAGAGAGGTGATATGATTTAAATAAGATGATGTGACTTAAATAGGATAGTGACTTTTTGACTTTTTGTATTATTTAGGACATGTCAAACCAAGCCAAAATGTATCTTTTAAACATTTTGACACATTTTCAAAAATAGTCCTACCTTATTACATAGATTTTGCTTACATTACATATGTTTTTAATAATGACACATAAAATAACAAATTGCATTGATAGTTTTTATACCTTGATCTTTGTATTATTTTGGTTTTTACAATTTTAACTAACTTGATTTCGACCATTAATTTTTTATTTTTGTATCAATTTAGTCTAATTAATTATATTAGCATTATTTTATAATAAAAAAAGGACATATAAGTTGCGCGTGTCATGTTTTTAGAGAGAAATTTGTAAACTTAATCAATTCAGTGAATTAATCTCAATAAACTCAATGATCATTTTTTTTAAACAAACCTAATAGCATTGTTAATTGGACTAAATTGACACAACAATTGAAAGTTTAAGGATTAAAATAACAGGCCAAAGTGTAAGGACTATCAATGTAATTTACCTAAATAAAATATGATAGATAAATGAGATCATCATGATAGTATTAACATTGCAATGATCATATTTGTATACCACCAAATGCTTTATCGTCGTATGTGACACATGAGATAGTAAATTGTATACAAAATGTAGTCGTTGTACATTTATTTGTGGGCAATGGAGTAATTTAGGAGATCCCCCTTCCTTTTGTCCTACAACTTCTTCTTCTCTTCTTGTCCAGCTAAGTGTGGGCTCGTTTCGAAAATAAGCTTATTTAGTTTTTTTTTTTTTTTTTTTTTACAAAAAGATATATAAAAGTATAAAAAATAGACAACTGTAATGACTTTTTGTCGTTTTAATTAAAAATCTTACTTCCTAAACACCCCCTAATTCAAGTCAAGTGTTAATAAAATATTGGTGTTTGAAACAGGTTTGAAAGAACTCTATGAAATATATGAAGAGGTTTTTTTTTTTTTTTTTTTTTTTGGCAAAATAAGAATTTCATTCAAAGAGAATAACAAACATACATAAGAGTTCTCATATTCAAATTACATAGCCAACCAAAAACCATTGCAAACATAAACTAAAGAATAATGCTATATGCACCAATTGGTATAGTAATTAGTCTATTAACGGATGATTTAGCATAATTTTAGAAGCTTTGGATTTTTGGAGTTTGTATAATGGGTAGAGTCATAGTGTTGAAGTGGCAAGGTCATAGTGTTGAAGTGGCAATGTCATAGCATATGATATACTAATTGGTATACCAATTGATACATGTAACCCCACCATAAACTAAAACAAGGAAGCTAAATTACGACCAAGAAAGATTGTAAAATATCAATAATGGACACCAACCTGATTTCACAATTATTTAGGAATATGAAGTATATGTTTTGTGTGAATATTTGTATTATATAGCTCAGCCAAGTCAAGTCTGTCAACTCTTGTCCTATCCTATGACTGCATTACAAATTTTATAAAGTGAATATTAATAACAATAGTAACCACAACAACCTTCTAATTCTGTATTGTTTTTAGCTTTCTATCTGAAACTCAAACCAGTTATGGAAGGGCATAACCCTGTCTCTCTCTTTAGATTGTTGTTAATACAATCATTCACGGTTTGGTTGGCCATGTCTTCTTCCAACATCACTGATCAGTAAGCTTTACTTGCCTTCAAGTTTGGAATCAAGTTTGATCCCACAAATGTCTTGGTCCACAATTGGACCACTTCAACCAGTTTTTGTAATTGGATTGGGGTCACCTGTAGTACCCGTAGACAACGGGTTACTGTTTTGGACCTTGGACACATGGGTCTTCAAGGCACCATCTCCCGACACCTCTCTAACCTCTCCTTTCTCGTGGTGTTAGACCGACAAAACAACAGTTTCCATGGCAGCCTGGCACATGAGTTTGGCCATTTACATCGTCTGAAAGGACTATGGTTGCAATACAACTACTTGGAAGGAACAATCCCAACAAGTTTACACCAGTGCCGAAGATTACGAGTGATATATCTGGCAGATAACAACGTCACTGGTGGTATACCAGAAGAGTTGGGCATGTTACCTGAGCTTCGTTATCTATCCATAGGTGAAAATTACAACCTTCTGGGTACCATTCCATTATCACTTGGCAACATCACAAAATGGGAGTACTTGGCAGTGGAGAGAAGCGGGTTGACAGTTTCAATTCCTTTTGCTATCTTTAATCTCATCTCACTGTGGTACATTTTTCTTCCACAAAACATCATCTCTGGCACTCTGCCTGATGACCTTTGCCTCAATTGTCCAAATCCTGAAGAGTTTGTTCTTGCTTACAACCAGATAAGTGGCCCACTCCATTCTATGCTACACTTGTGTCAAGAGCTTACACAATTAGTTCTATATAATAATAGTTTAAATGGAAGTATCGCAGAAGGAATCGAGAGTCTTCCTAAGCTTGAGAAGTTTTATATTGGAAATAACAAGATTGCTGGAACCATCCCACCTTCTCTGGGCAACATTTCATTTCAAGTTTGCCGCAACTGTATTTAGGGGATGGCCATATTCGTGGAAACATTCCTAATGATTTGGGTCGCCTTTCAAAACTAATTGAATTTAATATTGAAGTGAATTACCTCACTGGGGCAATACCTCAAGAAATATTTAACATCTCCTCCCTACAATATATTTGCCTTGATTTTAATGATCTCTCTGGAAACCTCCCGGAAACTGCTGGGCTTCGGCTTCCAAATCTTATGTTGCTTCAGCTGCAATACAACCAACTTGGTGGAAACATTCCTGCATATTTGTCTAATTCTTCCAGGCTAACAAGGTTGAATCTAGAAGTCAACTTATTTACTGGACACATGCTGACAAATTTTGGAAATTTGCAGCTACTCCAGGAGATCAATGTTGGAGACAATCAGCTAACAAGAGATCCTTGAAGTCCGGAACTTCATTTTCTCACTTCTTTGACAAATTGTAGAAGCTTGGAAAATTTGGTTGTTGAAAACAACCAATTCAATGGCATCTTACCAAATTCTATTGGAAATCGCACAAGTCCCCTTCTACTTTTTGTTACTTCTAACTGCCAAATAATGGGTCACATTCCTAGGGGAATCGGTTATTTTGAAAACTTGAATACGCTTTATCTGGACAACAATGGTCTGAAAGGAACCATCCCATCAACAATCGGGAAATTACAGAGCCTACAAAGATTGTATCTTGATGGAAACAAGATGGAGGGAATCATTCCAAATGAGCTTTGTCTTTTGAAAAAGTTAGCAGAGTTGTCACTCCAAAACAATGGCCTCTCTGGACCAATCCCACCTTGCATAGCAAATATTAGTCTTCTACAGAAGGTGGTGCTAGGTTCTAATGCCCTCAACTCATCAATACCGGTAAACTTTTGGAGCCTTGAAAATCTAATAGTCTTGAATTTATCTTCTAACGATTTTGGAGGAAGTTTACCACTGAATATAGGAAAGTTGGAAATCATAGAAAACATGGATTTATCTTGGAACAAAATCTCGGGAAACATATTGCCATTCATTGGGGCCTTTCAGCGCCTTAGCTCTCTAAACTTGTCAAGAAACTCATTTGAAGGTACCATTCCACAATCTTTTGGTGATGTGATAGCATTGGAATCTATAGATCTCTCTTGCAATAATCTATCTGGCAGCATACCCAAATCTCTTGAGAAACTTAGGTATCTCAGTCACTACAAGAAAAATAGGAAATTACGACGTTTTTTTTCTGACGTTTTTTGAAAAACGTCGTGAAATCTATTATAATTTTTACTTTTTGAGCAATTTTAGTTATCCCATCTTGTTTTGTGTGCCGTTATTACAAAATTGTGAAATAACATTTATTTGTGAGGGAAGAGGCAAACTTCTCTGATCAAAACAGAGGCGTGACTTCAGAGAACAGAGCGTGACTTTTGAGAGAGAGAGAGAGAGGCAGAGAGAGAAATCAAGGCCTTGGATCTTCCATCTCCATCGATTCTTTGGTTGTATGATCTGGAAACTCTTGTTCTACACTTGATTTGAATGTTTGTCTGTAATATCGTTTGAATCCCTCTTATCTAAGTCGATCTAATCGTTAGCAACAGTGAGTAGAAGCAAGCACAACGACGTAGAGATGTAGATCTTATTCTCAGATCTGCTCTCTATCCCATCAGATCTGCTCTCTCTGTCTCTCCGACCTGCTATTATGGTAATATCAAATCTGCTTTCTTAATCTCTCCGATCGAATTTCACGTATTCTCTTCATTGCTCTATGAGATTTGGACCTCTCTCCCTCTCTATTTTTGATTGAATCTCATTATCTTTCTCACTCTATCACATTTTCCTTATAGAAAATGTCAAAACAGTTTCTAAAATTGGTGCTGGTGACTAGTTCGTTGGTGCTCTCCTATGCATGTTGATGATGACCGATTTGTAGTTGAGGTTAGTATTCCTGATGCTATGATTCTTATCCTACTGACATAAAAAAAAAATTATGGATTTTTTTTTTTTTGTTGGAATAGCTTGTTGATATTGTGATTCTTATTGTATCATTTTCCTTGCATGTCAAATGTTAGATAAAATGTGTCAATGGAAAAATTTTGTTATTTTTATTTTATCTTTTAATTTTTACCCAAACACTAGAAAATAAAAATGATGTTCAACTTTTATTGTAAAATAAACAGTATCTTCTGCTAATCTAAAAGGGGTGTTATCTGTGTAATCATCTGTCTCATAATCTTTGCGCCGCTTCGGCAGCCTCAGGGACAGGATTTTTAGAATCACAAGTATTAGCAGCATTACTATTAGTTAAGTTCTTAGCTTCATTGTGCTCTATCGTGGTTTCGTGATGCGATGGTTTGCAAAAAATCCATCTTCGCTTTCCTCTCTTCTACAAAAAATTTCATTTATAGAAAACACATCGAGAATGATGTTGTAGCAGGATTGTTGTTACCTTCTCTTCCTCTTCTTGTTCATTGTCTTCTAATCTCCCTCTGCTACTACTTTTTTGGGTGTCTTTAGTGGGAGACCTGAAAGCCTTTTTCACTGCATTCAATCAAGAGCCTTCTCTAATCTTTCCCATGATTGAATTAAAAATCAGAGATTCAATTAACAGTTGAGCTACATTTACAATGAAACCCGAGTTGGGAAAAGACCAGTGGGAATTTTGTTCACTAAATGCAAGAAATACAAGAAAGAGAGAGAGAGAGAGAGTGATAATAAAATCAAGAAACAGGGAACAGGATCTAACAAGGAACTGACATATCCCCAGTAAATTTGAAAGAGAGCAGAGAGCTTGGTAATAATGTATAAATTTGGAAGAGAGTAGAGAGCTTGGAAATTATATGCAGGAGTAGAGAAGTAAAGAAGAGAGAGCTTGGCAATTATGTAATCATCTATCTCACAATCTTTTTGTTGTCTATAATATTAGCTCCCCTTATCTTTCCTGATATCCTTTTGATATTGTTTTCTATGAGAAATATCAAATGTTGCATTTTTGGAGATAAATGTTCTGGACATTTGAAGATTCACCCACATTTTCAATTTGATGTCAAACAAGCTTGTCTAAATGGTTATTTTGATACTAAGAACAGTCATTATCAGGTTAGACTGTTATCGAGCATGAATATGAAGTAACTAGGCAGCTATAGACTAAAGATTTTGATCCATAGCTCTTATTTGTTAAGTGACTTGTTTGTCATACTATTCAGAAACAGTCCTTTACTTTTGTTTGTAAATCTTACATTTTAATATTGAAATGGCAGAACCGCACACTTTGCTTGTGATTTTGATTAGAAAGGTCATGATGAAATAATAAAGTTCTCTATTATATATTTTCTTGAATGCTGGTTTCCTGATATTGAGATGATTTGAAAGAAAAAAATTTCAACATATAATTCTTTTATGAGTTAAATCCATGAAACACTGAAACAAATCTGGGAATCATTATATATTTTATATTTTGGGTCAGAAAGATCACACTGGAATTATTCCTATTTGGAACTTCAACGCTATACCTGATCACACTGTAATTATTCTTATTTGGTCGAATCCATTAGCTGGGAAGGAGTAACATCTCTGAAGTCTCTTAACTTGTTTTTTATTTATTTATTTATTAAGTTGTTTAACTTAAGTCTTTCTTTAATATGTTCCTTCAGAAATTTTTATAACAAAAACTGGAATATGCTGGTGTTACAGCTAAAGAATCAAATATATTCACTGTTGTTATTGTGTCTGCAACTAGTGATGGTTATTGAGCCTATTTGTTGTTCATACTTGGTTTTTTTTGGGGGTAAACCTCAACCATTTGCTATCAAACCACGACCATCACTTAAAAATATGGTAAAGACAAGACCCCCCAACCCACAAGGGAGACATTTGCTAGATTTCAAGAAGAATTCACTTTATATACAATTCATTGTTTGCTGATTTATAAAATTTCTCTTCTTCTAGATTATTGATGAAAAGTCTTCGATTAAAAAGTATCAAAGAGAAATATCAAGCCTCAAACTAGAACTGGATCAGTCATGAGGAGATTATTAGCTTAAGACAACAGGTTTCCTTCCAAATCTTTTATATTCTGCATTTGTATGGAATTGGCTTTGTTTGACTAACATTGAACCAAACCTGTTTGACATGTAATGGTGGTTTTTTTCTTAGTTTTTGATTTTCCAATCTTCCAGTGAGACTGGCTATGCAGATTTATGTTCTCATATGATGTTCACCTTTTGTTATTGATATAACAGTTGGAAGAAGGTCAAGTGAAAATGCAGTCAAGATTAGAGGAAGAGGAGGAAGCCAAGGCTGCTCTAATGAGTAGAATACAAAGGCTAATCAAGCTCATACTTGTTTCTACAAAGAATGCAATTCCTGCATGTTTGAATGATGTGCCCAATCATCAATGAAGGCATTTTGTTGGCGAGGATGATGTAAGCCGTCTTTTCTAGTTTCTGTAAATTAGAACTTAACTGATCCGTATCCCTCCCTCTCTCTATTCTTTTTCCTTCTTGTTTTCCTTAAACTCTTATTGTAGATTGACAAAGACAAATTGACATTAGGAATGCCTATAATATATAGTTTTATATTTTCAAATACAGCATTTATACCAGTTTGCTCCATAAAAACTGTCTTATATGCATACCTTTGGCTATGGCATACATATTTGACAGTTAGAGATTATGAAACACTTGAAAAACAAATAAATGGTTCAACAACAATTTAAAATAATAATAATAATAATAATAATAATAATAATAATAATAATAATAATAATAATAATAATAATAAATTTTCCTGTTATGTATTACTTTCAAGAATTTGGAAACATAATATTTCTACCTTTTAAGTTACATTGACTTTGGAAATTAGTTATTGGTGTTTGGTGTAGGTTTATTTCCACGACATACAAAATGAGGTTATTGATAGCCCGGTAAAAATAGACAAAAAATATATGGATTTTATTTGTAATTTTTTATATAATATGCCTACTCTATGCGGCGAGTTATGCTCAATGTTGCTGGAGGTTTGATGCTTGAACATCCTTTGACATTGCCCTTTGTTGACACTGTGGTAAGCATGTCATCCAATTTGTTATTCCTCTCATCCAATTTGTATCCGAGTAATTATGTAGATGATTGAGAATTCCTCTCATTGAATTTGTTTGTGAGTTGGTTACTTGCATCATTTGATGGGGTTGATTTCTCACAACATGGGCATCTATTCCTTTTCTCCTGCAGGAAGGGGCAATTGATTTTGTTATGGGACTTCCAAAATCTCTGACGGAGAAGCTTATTCAAGCTCTTTAAATTCTGTTAGTGGTGCTGATGTTCTGATCTTGCTTCATTGTCTTCGATGTTTGTTTTTTCGCCATATTGAAACAAAGCTCTCACCTTTAAGGTATTTGAATCATTGAAACAAAGCTCTCACCTTTAAGGTATTTGAATCTCACTGATTTGATTTCGAAACTCTGGATGTTCTTTGATTTCATTTTGATTGATTCTTGTTTTAGTTTTTGTTTTTGGTGAAATGGGTTGTTCTTGCTTCTGGGTCTTCAATCTGTTTTCTTTAGCTCTTAATTCAGCTGATAGTTATTTATTTTTTTTTTTCTATTTATTTTTATTTTAATTAAGTTCAGGTTTGATTTCATGGTATTTTAGATAAGTTTATCATCTGGGAAGATGCGTTGGATTTAGGTTTTTGGAAGGTTGGGATTTTTTTGTATATTTGATTTTTTATTTTTTGGAAATTTGGTATTTGTAAGAGAAATTCTCATCTTTTTGGGCTTTCACTAATCCTTTTGCTTTTTAAACTTTTTACCAACTCCTGTTTTTGGAACTTTGAATGATGGTGAAATTCTTGCACATCCTCTTTTTTAGTGTTTCAATTAAAGTGTGTTGTTGATGTTTGTTAATATTAACTCTTTTTGGAATTTTATTTAAGAAAGGTTGGTTAATTATGCTATTAATGCTCTAATACTATGATTGTTATCCTAGATATGTCGTACTTAGGTAATTAATTCATTCTTTCAAGCCAAAATTCATACTGTCTGCATCTGTCATGGTCTTCTATTCAAAGAAACATTTCCCCTCACTTTCTGCTCTTTAGGTGGCCACAATTTCTGTTGTTCCCTCATCATACATGTGAGTTAGGTGGCCACAATTTCTGCCAACGGTGACACTGAAATTGGGGAACTGATAGCACGGGCAATGGAGAAAGTTGGGAAGGAAGGAGTCATTACTGTTGCTGTGAGTACTCTAACATCTTATCATGTGATAGATAACGGTTAATCAATTCTGTTTAAAGTTTACTTGCATTCTGACTTGCAAAATTATGCAGGATGGAAATACTTTGGAGGATGAATTGGATGTGGTGGAAGGGATGAAGCTAGGAAGGGGTTATATATCTCCTTATTTTGTTACTGATCAGAAGACCCAGAAATGTGTATGTATAGCTCTTCAATTATCATAAACATTCCCTTACAGAAAAAAAACAGCTGAAAGGCAGATAGTCTATCTCATTTCCTACTTTTGATTATAATCACTTTTGGGAGAACCAAACTATAATTGGCCAAAGTCATTTCATGCACTATCCCTGTTTCGTTAATCCGAGTCTTGTTATTTATATGACCCTATCTGTTCCAATTTCATGATATCAATTGCAATTTGCATGTTCGTAGGAACTGGAAAATCCCCTCATCCTTATCCATGACAAGAAAATTTCAGACATGAACTCACTTGTCAGAATATTGGAGCTGGCTGTGAAGGTAATCAACCTTTTCTGGTGGGGTCCTCCATGTGGGGCAGTGGATATTGGCAAAGTCTTGAGGTTGTTGAGGAACTTATAATCAATAATTCTTTTTTTTTTTTCTCTCTCTCTTCGCTTGTTCAACAGAAACATCAACCCCTGCTTGTGGTTGCTGAGGATGTGGAGAGTGATGCACTGGCTATGCTCATTATAAACAAGCATCGTGCTGGGGTTAAGGTAATGGATTGCCTTTGCTTTCTTGGCATATTGCTCCAATCGAACCAAATTTTTGATGTATGAAACCCAATGGTTGAACTTTGTTACTTATAATGCATGTTTGTTGTCAACAGCCACAATTTTACTCATGGACTTTAAATCTGTCCTCCACATTCCTTATGTTTGTGCCATTAAAGCACCTGGTTTTGGGGAAAACAGAAGGGCTAATTTAGATGACCTTGCTATTCTCACTGGTGGAGAGGTAAATCAAACATCTAAATCCTAGGTTTTTATATTTTGCATGCTTGGTTTATTGGATTCACTGTGTTTGTTTTCAGGTTATCACTGAAGAATGTGGCTGCTGTGTGGTTATTAAGTATTTCAAGAATGCCAAAAAAGGGGTGAAATATTGAAAGCTAAGGTCAATGTGTAAATCATTTCTTGGCTAATTGCTCAACTATAGAGGACAACCAATGTCTTTCGAGTGTGAGGAACACTGTTTGTGACTTTTTAAATTTAGATTGCTTTTGGATTTGTAACGACTGCAGCTCAATTATTATTATTATTAATGTTTTTTTTTTTTTTGGGTACTATTTCAATATATTTTGAGAATGGTGATGGATGATATAGGTTTGGTTTGAACAAAAGTTAAAAGCTCATTAATTATGATTTTTCTTTTTTTTTTTTCAAAAAGATGAAAGAAATGGTGGCGTTTTTTTTAAAAACGTCGCGGAATGTCGTCATTATGACGTCAGAGATAACTCCATGACGTCAGAGATAACTCCTTTAACGTGGATAGTTAACTGCTGGAAAGAATTAGTGGCGTTTTATAAAACGTCGCCTAAAGTCTTTAGTGGCGTTTTTAAAACGTCACAAAGATACAACGACGGCCGCATCATCGACGAATTTTATGAACTAGTCATTCAATAAGTTGTCTGGAGAGATTCCAAGTGGAGGACCTTTTGCAAATTTCACTGCAAAATCTTTCTTGCATGATGAAGCACTCTGTGGAAGCTCATATTTACAAGTCCCACCATGCAACCATGGCCCCAAAAAATAGAATATGAAAAAAATTGTGCTCGCATGTGTCGTAGCAGCCACTGTTTTGGTGGTAGTTATTGGATTCTTATATATGCTGAGAAAATATCAACAAAGTAAAGTGCGGACTCCTAATTCTGTTGAATTGTTATCAACCGTGGAGCATAGATTGATTTGTGTTGCTACAAGTAATTTTAGCGAAGCAAACTTGCTTGGAGTAGGAAGTTTTGGTTCTGTTTACAGAGGAATGCTTTCGGATGGGACAGATGTAGCGGTAAAAATTCTAAATTTGCAAGTTGACGGAGCTTTCAGAAGTTTTGATGCAGAATGTCAAGTGTTGCGAACAGTCCGTCATAGAAATCTTGTTAAAGTCATAAGTTCATGCTCTAACCCTGAGGTAAGAGCATTGGTTTTGAAGTACATGCCCAATGGAAGCCTTGAGAAGTGGTTATATTCTCACAACTACTGCTTGAAATGGTTAGCATCATGCTTGATGTAGCACTAGCTTTGGAATATCTCCATCATGGTCAGTCCGAGCCTATTGTTCACTGTGATTTGAAGCCAAGCAACGTTCTGTTAGATGAAGACATGGTTGCTCATTTGGGTGACTTCGGCATTTCCAAAATTTTAGTTGAAAATAGGATTGCAACACAAACCCAGACTTTGGCTACCCTTGGCTATGTTTCCCCAGGTAAAATTTTCTTTTCCCTTCTGTATTTTGCAATATTTCTTTTTAATTTTTCATGACCATTCATTCAAATATGCGAAAGGTATATTATATTTAAAGAGACGTACGTGTAGGTCCTAATAGGTAGACTATTGGTCTTGTGATAATTAATGGTATTTTTTATCAAACACTATTAAAAAAATATCACTAATTAGAAGTTTTAGCGATAGTTTAAAAAAATTGTCACAAAAAAAATCACTAATTTTTTACTTTTAGTGACAATTCAAAAAATTTATCACATAAAAGCGTCACTAATTGTAAGTTTTAGAGACGATCTATAATAATCGTGACAAAAAAGTCATTAATTGTTAATTTTTAGCGACATAAGAAAAAAAGTGTCACAAAAAATTATTTTTAGCGACGATTTTATTAAGACTAACTTTCAATAGGATTTAATGAGACTTAAGTTTAACTATTAAGATCTATTAATAATTTATCTTATATTATTTAAACAACTATTGCAGATGACTTAGAAGGATCATGTAGATGGGGAGGCAAAACAATTTCACTTTTTCTTCTTTTGGTGACATGGTATAGCATATGGACGCAAACAATAATAAAAATACATATTGATGTTCGTTGCCTAACCTGAGAACGCTGTAAATTTTTTGATAAAAAAATAATTTTGTATTATATAATTTTGGATACTAATATATCTCATGCCAGAAATTAATCACTTCATTTAGGTTCCTTCCAGGTTGGACTACTGAATTTCAAGAAAATGAAATTTGTAGACTACACTCATTTAGTGTATAGTCCACATCACAATAAATTTGAACTTACACTTTAGGATAAATTACAAGTCCCTACAATTTAACATTTTTTTCGTTTAAGTCCCTAAAGTTTAAATTTTGCCAATTTAATCCTTAAAGTATTAAATTCAAATCAATTTAGTCCCGAAAACAATATAAAAATAAACGTAAGTCCAAAGATTATATAAAATTGTTACAATAAGGTCCGAATTTTAATTTATTGTTAGCTTAATTATCCTCCATGCATGTGTTTTAGAATTAATATCAAAGTTTGATTTATCAGTTTTGTCAATATTAATATATGAGTATTAGACACTGAAAAAGACGAATAAAATAATTTAAATAATAGTACTATACTACAAATAATTATCGAACAAAATAATAATCAGGTTATTAAAAGAACTTAATGAAAATCTTGAGGAAAGTCAATTAGAAATTATACATGATAAAGGTAAACAGTTAACTTTTATAGAAAAGAATACAGATAATTATCCTTATCCTTATTTTTACCAGGTAATCCTCCGAGAGAATCTTTTGAATTAATACCACCAGAAAAACAAAGAAATATATCTAAGTAATTATAATCTAAACGAATTATAAATAATGACAGGAAAAAATAAGATAAATAATAATGAAATAAAATAATATTAGAAATATCTGAAAAATAAGATAACATGGATTATTGCATCTTATAAGAAATAAATAATAGTAGAATAGAAATAAAAGTGGAAGATGACCTATATAAGTAATTAGAATTAATTAGTTTGAGAGAAATATACCAATTATAAAAACGCATGTGTAGAGGATAACAAACTTAACAATAAATTAAAATTTGGGTATGATCACAATTTTATATAACCTTTAGGCCTATATTCTATTTTTATATTGTCTTTAGGACTAAATTGATTCGAATTTAATACTTTAGGGACTTGATTGACAAAATTAAAACTTTAGAGACTTAAATGAAAAAAGGTGATAAACTTTAGGGGCTATTATTATAATTTATCCTACACTTTATTTTGGGCATTTTTTTGGGTATTGGTATCCTCTTCATGAGAAAAAATAACAACCCTTCTGCACTACTACAAACATATACATTTATTAAGGACAGCATTTTGAAATTTAGAGCTATGGAACTGATATGATGATGTAACTAATCTCGTTTGCTTGGCGGAAACTATGATGTTTGGCAGAGTATGGTTTGGAAGGAAGAGTTTCAATGAAATGCGACATATACAGCTATGGAATGATGTTGCTAGAGATATTTACAAGAAAGAGACCCACCGATGAAATGTTTGCTGGGGAACTGAGTTTGAGACAATTGGTGAAAGGATCACTTCCAAACTCAGTAGTGGAAGCGGTGGATGGCAACTTGTTAAGATTAATCGAAGTCAGCGAAAACATGATCGCTTATCTTTTACTAATCTTGGAAGTAGGTTTGGAGTATTGTGCAGAATTGCTTGAAGAGAGAATTAACATAAAAGATGTGGTAACCAAGCCTAACAAGATTAAATTGCAACTCCTTCGCAACGGACACACTTGTATTCCTGTATTTGTGTATTTCTATAATTTTGTAATTCTACATCTTTTTTGCAGTTTGTATTTCTGTAATTCCAAAATTTTGTATTTGTTTATTTCTGTAATTCTGCAGTGCAAATAATCATAGGTTTGTTATGCATATGTGTACCCAATATTGTTTTGAAAATCTCTTGGCAATATTATTATATATGGGTCCTGCTTGTCTCTAGGCTCGACTGTTTCGTTTGGGCCCATGTGACCTATCACAAAGTCTCACTTTGATGATCTGAATCATTCATTTTTAGACCTCTATGTATAAATTATTCATAAATAAAAAATAAGTCGATCCAATAATTATAGTCACATTAGTGAATATTTTTAGACCCCTAGTGAATATATAATATCTATTACAATACAATAATATGAGGAAAAAAATTAAATTTGAATTTAGGCATGTTTGGTAACGTTTACGTTTTCAGTTTATATTTACAAAAATTTTACAAACTGGTTTTTGTTTATTTTTTGTTTATTTTTAGAAAAACATAAACTACAAACACGTTTGGTTTAGCCAAAATGTTTAAAAAAATTTAAAAATATAAAAAAATAGTGAGAAATGACAAGTGGTGGCGGGTGGTGACGAGTGGTGACGGCGGAAGACGGTGGTGGAAAATGATTGCGGGTTGTGGTGACAGAAGGCGGTGGTGGAAAATGGTGGCAAGTGATGGGTGATGGTGGCAGAAGACGGTGGTGGAAAATGGGGGCAAGTGGCAGGTGCGTGGATGGTGGTGGAAAGCGGTGGCGGGTGGGTGGATGGTGGTGGCAAGTGGGTGGTGGATGGCGGGTGGCCAGTGGGTGGTGGTGGTGGGTGGGTGGGTGACAGTGGCAGGTGGTGGCGAGTGGGTGGTGGTGATGGTGGCGGCGGGTTGTGGGTGGTGGTGGCAGGTGGATAGTGGGTGGTGGCGGGTGGGAGGTGGTGGTGGTGGTGGTGGCGGCGGATTGTGGGTGGTGGTGGCAGGTGGATAGTGGGTGGTGGCAAGTGGGTGGTGGTGGTAGGTGGCAGGTGGGTGGTGGGTGATGGTGGTGGTGGTGGTGGTGGTGGTGGTGGTGGTTACGGGTGGTGGCAGGTGGTGGGTAGTGGGAGGTGGTGCTGGGCGGGTGGTGGGTGGCGGTGGCAGGTGGTGGTGGCGGGTTGGTGGTGGGTGATGGTAGTGGTGGTGGTGGTGGTGGTGGTGGGTGGTGGGTGATGGTGGCAGGTGGGTGGTGGGTGGTGATGGCGGGGGGTAGCAGGTAGGTGGTGGTGGTGGTGGCAGATAGGTGGTGGGTGGTGGTGGTGGTGGTGGTAGTGGGTGGTGGTGACGGATGGGTGGCAGGTGGGTGGTGGGTGGTGGGTGGTGGTGGTGGTGGTGGGTGGTGGGTGGGTGGCAGGTGGTGGTGGCGGAAGACGGTGGTGGAAAATGGTGGCGGGTTGTGGCTAGTGTTGGGTGGTAAAAAAAAAAAACAGAAAACTCAAAACGGAAACACATTTTTTGAGTTTATATTTTTTGGCTAAATTTATAAACTGAGACCACTGATTTATAAATAAATAATTTACCAAACAAGTTTTTATTTGAGTTTTTAAAATTTTTGTAAATATAAACTGAAAACATAAGTGTTACCAAATATTTTAGTTTTGAATTATTGGTTATATTTGGGGTGTTTGTTTCAGATTTTCAGAGCCAACTTATGGCTTTTAGCTTTGAAAAAGTTATTTTGGACTGTTTGGTTAAACTTATTTCAAACAGCTTCTGATTCTAACAGCTTATTTTAACTCAAAAAAGCTGATTCTGAGAAACTGTTCACCCCTTGCTTCTGATTATCAGCTTCTGCTGTGGACATGTTAATTTATGGTTATACTCTTAAATTTTTTTATTTTTTATTTTTTTTAAAATAGAAAAAGACTCAAATGAACTATAAATTATTATTTTTTTTATGAGAAATGTAGACAAACAAAAAATAAAAATTAATTGAAAAAACTATTTCACAGCTTATTTAACAAACACTACTCAGCAACTTAAATCTATAATCCAACAGTTACACCAAACAGATTAACAACTTCTGATTAAAGTCATAATCTATAATCTGTTAAGCTATAATCTATAAAATGTTTTAACAGCTATACCAAACGGGGCCATTGTTAAACTAGCCTACTGATGTACAAAAATTGGCTAACCCCCCAAGAATTGCCGCTGAAAGTGAGGGATCCTGTTGTGCCTAATAGGGAGTGCTCTGCCTCTCCATAGACTCCACCGTGGACCTCTTTTAATAATTCAAATTATTCATCTTATCAGACATGTTGAGAAAATTATCAATGCAAAAAAATTAAATTTATTGAAAATCAGTAACCACAAAATCAGATATTTTTGTTTCAAAAAATATTAATAATTTATTCTCAAAATCACAAATATCGTCCATATTTTTTTAGGACAAATATAATCTGATCATGTGGCTATCGATATCCAATCAAGCTAATGTTTTACATGAATGATCATCTTGATAGAATAAACAGAATAAATGGATTGAATCATTACATTACCCGAAGTGGAGCCATCTAAGGGGCA
This sequence comes from Camellia sinensis, assembly GCF_055761805.1. Taxonomy (NCBI): domain Eukaryota; kingdom Viridiplantae; phylum Streptophyta; class Magnoliopsida; order Ericales; family Theaceae; genus Camellia; species Camellia sinensis. Next base: position 22,672,309 of record NC_138964.1, on the reverse strand, counting down.
CGAGATGGACCCTTATCCAACCTAATTAGACTATATGAGCAGTGCAAGCAACTAAATGAAACAAAATAAAAGATTTGAGCCCTTCTAATGCCACTCCATGAATTATTTCATTTAGATATTCACAATTTAATTTACTAAATATCGATACGTGGTATATGAGGAACAATATTCAAAGTCTTTAAATTATTTGAGGAGCTTAAAGTACGAGAAGTTGGAAGCATAATCAACGGTTGTAAATGTTCTGCAACAAAGCAAACAGAGGATCTCGTGGCCAAACTAAACAAAAGCAATTTCAGAGTTGCACATGACAACAAGACACAACTCAAGCTTATCCACTGCGAAGAAGCTGCAATTTGATATTTCCATAATGGCCAACAGATAATCTTTATTGACAAACACATCCCTACCATCTTCTGTTCTCAACAAACCACCATCCACAACTTCCATTACTCGGTCCGGAAGTGAAGCATTCAGCCATTGCTTCAAACTCTGTGCTTCAGAAAACATTTCATCTGTTGGTTTCTTTCTTGTGAATGTTTCTAGCAACGTTATTCCATAGTTGTATGTATCACCTTTGGTTGAGACTTTTCCTTCAGAACTATACTTTGACAAGAAGAATGACAACAAAAATAAAAATAAAAATGTTCTTAGAGCGTCTTTGATCTCTATGGTAGTTGTCATTGCTACAGGTAGAGAAAAAGTAGAGTTTAACTGCTGTTGCCTAAAAAAAGAAATTACACTTCTCCTATTGAAACATGGTTGCCAAATTTTAACATTTTGAATACTATAGCACACCAAATATCAGTTTGGTATGTGATTTTGGCAATTCAACATGAGAGATGGTCTTATAATAGTCTTATAATTTAAATATATATATATATATATATATTCTGTTAGGACTTGTTTTAGATTTGAGAGTGCTATCATTTTTTTTTCCTAGGGAGGTAATTTGAATATAGTCAGAAATTCAAAAGAGCAACACATATTTACACAAAATTGTTTGGGGGTAAATTTTTTTTTTTTTTGGGTGGATATTTGGTACTAGTATAGAGTTATACTTACACAACCAAGCCCATAATTTTTCCTATTTGGGTAAATTACACTTACCTCCCCTGAGATTTCTGACAAATATAGGGACCTCCCTTATAATTTCAATAATTACAATAACCTCCTCTACTTTACCTGACAATGTCAAGATTCTCCTTTTTTTTTTTTTTTTACTGCAATTTACACACTTCACAGAACCTGCTAATGTCATCAAAGCTAAACACTAAAATGCCCATAATTCCCCTCAAGTGTCCTCAACCTATCTATATATACCAATGCCAAATGTTGGCTGGTCGTCCACCCGGACGTCCGGAACAATACTTCTTTTTTTTTTTTTTTTTTTTGCAATTGCTACCTTTTATTTAAAAACACAACAACAAGCATGTTATCCACAACTATTAAAATTTATCTTATTTATTTATTTTATAGTATTACTCCAATCAAAATTTCAATTTACAGTGAGGTGAACACTAGAAGCAAAAACAAATAATTCGCCAAACAATAACAAAGAAACATGTTTGGTTCTCTTTTAGAATCACAAATTCCAATTAAAAATTTTCAAAAATCTTTTCAAAACTCATAACCAAATACACAACTCAAAACTATTCAAAACTCAATTCAAAAATTATTTTCAAAACTCATAACCAAACATACAACTCAAAACTCAATATAAAACTCTTTTCAAAACTCAAAGCCAAACTTTTCAAAACCCTATTTTAAAAGAAAAAATTTTAATTTTTTTTATTTTATATTTTAAAATTATTTTTAGAATCATGGTTGGAGTGTAGAGTCATATTTTGAGTTATGAGTTTTGAAAAGAAAAAATTTGTTTGGTTATAAGTTTTGAAAAAAGTTTTGAGTTGTATTTTGAAATTTTTTGGATTTATTTTTTTAGCGTAAATAGTTTATATTTTAAATATTTATTTATTTATTTTAATGTGCACTATATTTCATGCATTTATGTGCTGTATTTTTTTAAATATTTTAAATATATTTTTAAATATTAAAAAAAATTAAAATTAAATTTTTTTATTTTAAATATATGATTTTATTTTATAAATATATTTTTAAATATTTTAATTTTTTTGTTATGTGTTTGATTACAATTTGAGTGTAAAGTTTTGAAAGTAGTGTGGAGTTTCGAGTTATGTGTTTGGTTATGATGTTTGAAAATAATTTTTGAATTGAGTTTTGAGTCATGTGTTTAGTTACGATTTGATTGTGGAGTTGTGTTCTGAGTTTAGAATATTAAAATAAAAAAAAATTAAAATATTTACAAAAAAAAACTAAAATATTGAAAATACAAAAAATTAAAAATATTTAAATAAAAATTATATATTTAAAATAAAAAATATAATTTTCTTAAATATTTTTTAATATTTTAAAAAATTAGATCCAAAAAAGCAAGGGTAATAAGAGTAATAAATTCTAAAAAATAATTCATAATTTAATTAATATATAACATGAACAGAGGAGACAAGGGTATTATCGTCTTTTTGTGCTCAAAAGGAGGGATTAGAAGGTCATTTACTATATGCAAGTAACACCGTTTGTTTCAATTTGACGGAATGGGAGAATCTAGACAATGTCAATTAAAATAAAGGAGATTTGTATAATTATTCAAACTACAAGAAAAGTCCCTGTATTTGTCAGAAACTTCAAGGGAGGTGAATGCAATTTACCCTTCCTATTTCTATACTGATGGACAAGAACATGGGATATTTGTAATGGAAAAGTTAAGCTTACACTTACCAATCAAAGCCAACTAGATGTGATCTGAGTTAAGCTCACATACTATATATATATATATATATATATTGACAAATTAACCACTTTTAAGTTATACAAAGACTAACAAAAGACTTTAGCAATTAATCAGTTATATGCTTCTGAAAGTACATGGGAGAAAAAAATAGGGGAAATGGGAATGGATAGTGGTGGCAGCTTGGAATTAGGATCCTCTCCTTTCTCTCTCCTTGCCTTCCTACTTGCAATGGTGATGATGCATCCAAAGATGATCCAATGGTCCAGATTTGGTTTGTTTCATATCTTTATTTTTTAAAGTAGCCAGATCTGGACCGTTGAATTATCTTAGGATGCATCTCCACCGTTGCAAGTAGAAAGATAAGTAGAGAGAGTAAGGAGAGAATCTGCACTCGACAACTTGATCTTATTATTTTTCTTTTATTGCAATATCATAAATAGCTACTAAATTAATCAGGGGTCCAAAAATAATCCACATACTTGAAAATATTTGCATGGAATTGTCATAATATTAATGGTTGCCCAAAAATTTACAATTGCCACACTAAAATATATCATTGTTTTAAAAAAGAAAAGTTTTGGAAGGAAAAATGGCACAAATGTGTGAGGCATTCTTGGTGCAATGTAGCCGAGGGTGCCTAACGTCTTCGTGTTGTAGTCTTGTTTTGTGCTAAAATCTTTGCAATGCCAAAGTCAGCAACAAGTGCAACCATTTCATTTTCTAACAGAAGTATAACACCCCTAATAATACTATTTACAAAAATCATACTATTATCTGTTTTTAAATGCCTTAAGTTAAGTTAGGATTTATCTTATTATATAAAATAGTTAAATTAATGCTTGGAAAAAAAATCATAGTTAATACGTTTTGGAAACAAATTTCTATTTAGAAGGAGGAAATATGACACTTCAAATATTTAATAATAATAATAATAATAATAATAATAATAATAATATTAATAATAATAAAATATTTAATTTTATAGTTATGTGTGTTAAAATGTAATTTAATTTAAATTTAGGGGACATTGTGTTCTACCAAAATATAGCAATATAATTATTAAGTTAGTTGGGCCAAAGTGAAGTTTAGGTGAAAGGTGACAATTTGGCTGGGGGCTTCCATATTGAGCCCCCTGTGCAAGATCATGTTTACAAAACAGGATAAGGGTGTGAGTCATTGCTCGGCTCAAGTATATAACGAAGTTAGAGTAGCAAGCAAATGCAACAGCAAATTCAACGAAAATAATAAATCAGCAGAAGTAGTAAGTAAGGAGAGGGGCCTCGAAAAGATCAGAGAAAAATGGGAAGGAAATAATAGGAATCAACATTAAGGTGAGTTACATTATATCTTAAGTAATCATAAAATATTTTATTACTTTATAAATTGTTTTATGCATATCATGCTTTATAAGTTATATTAATATTTCAACTATGTATAGACACCCCATTTTTGACCGTCCTCAAGACTTGGACGTCATCGCTTGAATACTTGATGATTATCCATGTTTGTGTTCGTTTTGAACGCCCGAAGTTCTTGGCGAAGTGCCTTGCCTTTGAGCCTTTGAAACTTGTTTGTTTTGTGCTTGTTTGTGGACCAAATGCTTGCTTCTGAATGAGAGGGTGGCCTGCCGGCCATCCCTACAATCCATCGGCAAAGGTTTATTCCCATCGCCATCAATGGTGGCCGGTCGGCTACACTGATGGCCGGTTGGCCTCATTGATGGCCGACGGCCATTTTTCTCTTTTTTCAGATATTTTGTGTGCCAATTGTTGGTCACTGAAGCCATCCTCCATACACGTGTATGGAGGGATGGAAACAAGCTTGTAGCTTGTTTTTCTATATAAGGGGAGGTCCCTCTCCCATTTTGGGGGTTCATAAATTTTGTGAGCAAAAATTCACTCTCTCTCTCTAGAACTCTCTCTCTCTCTTCACATTTAGTGCTTGATAGTGAGTCTTCTTTACATATTTGCATACAACCCCTTAGCCAAATTAGACTACCTTGTTGCTGAGGTGCTTGGAGGTCTTATTTGGGCTCTCAAAGCTGATTTTGGCTCAGAAATTGTGTTGTTGTTGCTGTGTTTCAAGGGTAAGGCCTTATCCTCTTTAAAGCTTTGTTTCATTTAATTGTTTGTCCACCTTTGCATGCTACTTTTGGCCAAGTTTCCAACTGCAAAAACCTCTGTTTTTAAGGTTTAAAAATAATGGTTTAAGGCCTTTTTGGAGTTAGGGCTGGTCCACCCGCTATTGTTGCTTATTTGCTAAGAATTGTGCTACCTTTTAAAGCTTTTCTAACAACCTCTTTTTGGCCTTTTAACCACTGAAATCTAAGGGATTTTCCATGGCAAAAACTTGGTTTTGAGGACCAAAATGGAAGGGGGTGGTCCCCTCTCCACATGTCTTGTTTGCATGTGCAGTTGGCCTAAGAGGTAAGCATGTTTTTCTACCCTTTTGGGACTCCGTCTCAGCATGTTTTTGATAATGTTTTAGCATGCTTTAACTCTGTTTCGAGTGGTCTTGGTCACGTGTGCATCGCTTTGTATAGCTATAGTGTAAATGGCCTTTACTAGTTTTGTGTTTTAAGGCTCGTAGCGTGCTTTACTTGAGTTATTTGCATGATATGGCATCATTTAGCATGTGATTTCAGAGCATATTCCTCTGTCACGCTCTCACATATATCACTCTTTAATTGCTTTTGAGAGTTGTGTCTTATGCCTTGCTTGTGAGCCAATTTATGCTCATGATTTTCTTGCCTTTTAAGCTTCAATCTCAACATGATTTAGCTTTTGTTTTGGCATGCTTTAACTCTGTTTTGAGTTGGTTTAGCCCTTTGAGGCTTGTGTTGTAAGGTTGTGGTACAACCCCTTTCATTAGCTTAATGAGTTAAGTCGTTAAACATGCATTACATGGGCTGTTTGCATGATTTTAAGTCATTTAGAATGCTATTTCAGTGCTGAAATATATGTCATTGCACTCCATTGTTTCAATCTTTCATTCGCTTTTAAAGTGGTCTTAAGCCCCTTGTTGGCTTGAGCATGAAATTGAGGCATTCATGCCTAATGGTTTTAATCCTCCCTTGAGGATTTCTAGTAACCAACAGCATGATACCTCTTTCATGCTCAAGGCACTTGAGGCTTAGGCCATCTTTTCAATTAGAGGACAATCACATTGCACTTAACCAACTAAAGAATGGTTCAGAAAGCTAAAATGTGTAAACAAGAATTGAACCAAGTAAAACATGAGCAAGATAAGCATGTGTGTTGCATTGCATGTGTTTGGATCGGACGTTAATCCAAACACAAGAAATGCGGGACGTTTCATACTCAAAGTGATGAAACGTGTCACATTTCTTGGTCGCCGTCACCCTTGATCATGCATGATAGGGTGGTGGCCAATTGAGTCTTGTGTGTGCACTCACTAAGTTTGTACAAGCTTAGTTTTTGGGCCATCATGCATTGAGATACTTGATTGGTGGCTTGAGAGCCAAGTGTCGCACTCCTTTAAGCTTGAGACATGATGAAAAGAGTGGCAATACACACATTTCCTTGCAAATACATTGTCTTGGCTCTGTTGCTCTCTGTTGCAGCAAAAATAGAATTTTGGAGAAAGGGGTAACCGACATGACTCTAGTGCTCAACAATTGTAAGGAAAAGACCTAGGTTAAGCTGGGTGACCTTCAATCGGATCGTCTTCGAGAAAAGGCCCAGGTTGCCACCCTGAGGATGACTTTTAGTTCGGTATTGGATCCAACGGGGCTTATAACCTTGCAAAGTGTGTGGCATATTACTTGTTATTTTCTTGGTACCCAAAAAATTATTGGTATTCATGTTGTAATCTGTTTAAAGTGGAAAATGTCATTTATCATGTTCTTGAAAGACATGAGTATTTTAACTGTTGAACTGTGGAACCTTCTTTTTAAAACAGATTGTTTTTACCAAACTGTATGCCAATCTAGTTTCTGTGATATATATCTTATTTTGGAATTGAACCCTGTTTTCAAAACTGTATATACCATCCATGTTGCTACTCATTGAGCTATCAGTTGACTTAGTTGTTTACCATTTTCAGGTGTTAGAAGGACTTAGAGTGGACTCATGACATAACGGGGACTCAATCGCATGGACCTCTAGGACATTCATTTATTTTGTTTTAGATTGTTATGTCAAGTTTTGTGCATACATTGTGGTTGGTTTTACCATTTATACTTGTGACATGTCAGTGGGTTGGGTTTTGATTTATTTATTTCTGGGCTATTGTCACATTTATTCTTTATGATTTTGGATTCATGTTTTAGGCTTACGTGTGCCTTGGGCTTAGTACCTAATGGGCTACGGCCAGTCATGCCCGGAGTTGGGGTGTGACAGAATCATTCCCCCAACTTTCCCTTTTTTATGGCTTAAGGTATGGATGGTCTTTTGGGTAATGATGATATTGTCACTAGTGGGTCTACCAGGGACAAAACTACACTAGTTAGGACTAACAATTTTATTCAAGAGTGGTCTGATTCTCCCAACAAGGATTTTGGAAATGATTTTGTAGGACACATTATAGAGGCTTATGGGTCGGAACTGTTTGATAGTCTCAAGGTTCTCAATTTTGGGAATAAGAGCAATAAGAGTTCTATTGATCTAAGGGGATATGTAGTTATTAGCAAGGTAGTTTCTGACAAACTCACACAGTGGGACCAATAGTTTTCCAATAGGTATGATAAAAAAAACAGCTTGGAATCCATCTCTTCCAGGGGCTTTGAAAGCCTTAATATTTTTCATAGCCCTCCAGATTTCATCACTAGAAATCTCCTTAGACAACTCATCATTATCCTCCTGACTAATCAAGCCGGGAGTGAGGTTATTCTAACGATCAAGCTAAATAGTTGGAGTACCATTAAAGTGCTCCACAAAATATTCAAAAATCATGGATTTCAAAGTATCAATATTATCATGAGAGTCTTAATTTTGCATTTCCTCCTTTTGGTCAAGGTGGACAAGTGGAAGAACTTGGTGTTTCTATCCCTCTAGGTAATCCAATTGGATCTAGACTTTTGAAACCATAGTAGCTTCTCTTGATAGAGGATTTTATTGTACTGCTCAATAAGATCCATCTCCAGAAGATGGAGGTTGTGGGAATAATTATAATTTTGGGATTTCTGAATGCCCCCAATCCTCCCTAGCAACCACCTTTTATTTCTAAAAAGATTCCCAAACTTATCTTTATTCCACTCACTAGCCTTAAAAGCTAGTTTCTCCAGTTTATCCATAAAAGAAGGGGGTGAGTTAGCCCAATTGCTCTCCACCACAGACTTGAATTCATCATGAGAAATCCAAGCAACAATACATTTAAAAGATTTAGATCTAGGATTAGAAGAAGCCTTACCTTGGGTGAAAATCATCAACGGTGAATAATCAGAGTAGGTATAAGGTAGATTTTGAACCAGACCTTCAAGAAAGGTAGACCTCTATTCTGTATTGCACATAACTCTATCTAACCTTAACATGGTATTCGCCCACCCTTTCCTGTTGTTTGTCCAAGTTAACCTGGGCCCTGTACATCCCAAATCCATCAAGTTGCAGCTATTTATTCTGTCCAATAATTTTTTGGTTCTTCTCTGGTCTTGGCTCTGGCTTTGGTTTTGACCCCCCAAGTAAGCTTCTCTTCTCTGTTTGAGTAGCATAGTCGTTGAAATCCCTAACTAAAAGCCAAGGCTTAGACATGGTTTGGGCAATATCTTCAAGATTTTGCCACAGTTCATCTCTCTTGTTAGTGCTAGGACTTGCATCGACTATTGACAATATTCAGTCACAGTAATTTTGCCTAGATATTCTAGCAATTATCAGTTGGTAACTTGCCTTAGTTACTCTTACATTCACAACACTGGGGTTCCAAACCATTTAGATTCCCTTACTCCTTCCAATAGGGTCCACATGAGCTAAAGTGGTGAACCCCATTCTATTGAAGAACGTGCCCATAGAGCTAAACTCCACTTTGGTCTCCATAAGAACTATTAAATCAGGCTTGTGAATCTGAACTAGTTCTCTCATATTCCTCTTAAAACGTTTGTTATTCGTTCCTCTGCAATTCCAAATCAATAAATCCATACTTAACTGATTTAGTTGGAGAAGAGGGGTCTAGGCTGACATGTCCAGCAGTCCCCTTACTCTGCTATGATTATCTTCCATCGACAATGGGGGAGTTATTGAGACATAATGTCTCTCCTAGCATGCTTCTATCCGTCTCCATGGTTGGATCCTCATGCTTACTTCGTCTATCCACCATTCTGAGGTAACGAGGTGAAACACTTCTCTCTCTGGGGTTAGTATCGTCAAAACTCTGTTTTAAGTCAGTTTGTGTTGGCGTCAGGATCCTCTAGGGTGAAAACCCTCAAGTGATCTCTAGAGTGGTACATCCAACGATGAAAACTTCACCATAACGACGTCGTTTTGGTGAGTAATTTGAAGGAAAAAAAAAAAGGAAAGAAGAAGAAGAAAAGAAGAAACAGATATGAATTTGATGAGAGAATCGAAAGAATGAGAGAGAAACAGACATGTTGAGCTTAAAACTTTAAATCAAACCCATGTACATTTAAGAGCTACAAATATGAATTTTTTTTTTTTTTTTTTTTTGATAAAGTGTGTAATTTGATGAGAGAGAGAGAGAGACCTGTTGAGTTTATTTATTGATGATTCTGGTTTATTCAACAGCGTTCAAAAACACAAACACAGTGTTGTTATCAATGGAATGGATTTGATTGAGTATTTGAAGCTCCAATCGGGTAAAATTACTTAAACAACTACGCAAACCCACTGAGAGAATGAGAGAAAAGGAGGAGGACATCGCCACCAGCCCCTTCCCATCCCAGACGCGCTGCCGCCACTACCACACTGCTCCCCCGCCGCACCTCCCCTTCCTTACTTTTCCTCTTCCTTTCTTTTCCTTCTAGATCTATATATATATATATATATATATATAAATCAAAACAAACAAATATATCACACATAGAGATGATATATATATATACATATATAAATCAAAACAGCCATGGCAAAGATTTGAAAACCCAGCCATGGCAGAGATTGGGATCCTCTTCTGTCTCTCTCTCTTACTCTGTTTTTGTTTTTTTTTTTTTTTTTCAAATTACTCACTAAAACAACGTCGTTTTGCTGAGTTGAATCTCGATCCTTGGTTTGATGTGTGGGACACGTGTCGGCTGCTTGTCTTGCACTGTAGGAGATCATTGTAGGAACGTTACTCTAGAGGATCCTTACGCTTTGTGTTGATCCATTGGATAGTTGTCGCCTTCCACTTCCTCTATTTTTGTCTGGTGGCTCTTTGAACTTGGGTCTTGATTTCTTTCCCTAACCTGGGGGTTTATGGAAGAGATAATATGGGTGGTGTGTGATGGGTTGGTGGGGTTGATAAGTGATGGGTTAGTAGGGGTAGTAGCTGTTGGATAGTGACTAGAGATAAGCATTGGTGTATCAGCTTTAGTGCTCTGCTCAGAGCCAAGGCTACGTGTGCTAGCCTCCTTTACCCTTTTGTTTCCCCTTCTCTATGCTTTTCCTTAGCTATTTCCAGCTTGTTCCCCTTCTGATCTCTTCTCTGTGCTAAATCAGCTATTTCTAGCCTCCTTAGCTATTTCATTTGAGTGAGCCAAAAAACTACTTTAATGTTGTTGATCAATTAGGCCTTCATCTGATTTAGCACCTCAGTGTGGTGCAAAACTGCTGACATTGTAAAGGACTTGTTTGGGCTAGAGGTCTCGTTGGCACCTTGTTGACTAGTGGTTTAGGGTTTATTTGAACTTGATTAGCAAGGGTCTAAGTGTCAATTTGGTATGTATTCCTTTGCAAGTATGCTATTTTATTTGGCCTATCAATATATTTTAAAGAAATTAGGAAAAGAACTCTAAGATTTGACTTCTGTAATAAATCAAATCTTAAATTTTTTATTTTTCAATTTAATCATAATATTTTAAAATAGACCCAATTTAAACCATCCCTCCATCTCTCTTTTCTGTTCCAACAAATTTTATTTTATTTTTATTTTATAGAACAGATGGCATTATAGGCCCAATTTAAACCATCCCTCTCGATGTCTGAGGATTGCTGCGACTTTAATAATGCAATTCCAAGTGTGCAGGATGTTGCAAAGTAGTAATTTCTCAGTGTGTCCGAAGTTAAATCCTCAGGGACTATTTTGTTCAAAATAATTACTGAACACTCAAATAAAATATATGATTTTGAATTTTTGAAATCATTGGATAATCTGAGAAAAATAATTAGCTAAAAAATAAAATAAAATGACCATAATAAAAAAGAGTGCTGAGGCATCAAGGATCCTCCACCAATGCTTTCTTTAAAATATTTCAGATTCAATTTGTATAACTCAATTGAGACATATGCAAAGAGTATTCTCAATCAGAAGATAAAAACGATTATTCCGTATAAAAATAAATTTCAAAAGATTGATTTCTTTCGCTGATTTATTGTACCATAAAAATTTAGTTATTTGATTTGCAGAGAATATCAAGCTTCTATCATGCCCGGAGTTTACGATAGAGTAAGATATTATACAAAATAAAAAAAATTCTCAAATAAATAAACCAATCAATTAAAATAATCTAATATTAAAAATCATGATTGAATTACAAAATATGTATAAAGAAACAATTAGGGTTTCATCCCTAACCTTAGCAAAGAAAAATAGAACATCATAAAACTAAATTACAAGCAGCTGTACTGATAAATGAGTTTTCCGAAATGATCTCTCCTCAATAAGATTGACATGTATTTATAAAGGTTTCTGAGGTGGTAAATTCGGACAGATTCCGACATCTAGTCAATTGAATTTCTTCATGCACCATTCAACATCAACCATCCAATTGCCTTCGAAACTCATTCATCATCCAACCATTAGGATTTTGCCCAAGCATCACTCATGCACCATCGAACCAATAGGATTTGCTTCCACATGATGCCACCATATTTAATTGGCATTGACACGTTCGTAGCCCTGTGAGAAAAGAGTTTGATTTCAATTTGTCTTTATTTTCTTTATTTGTCACCTAACCTCCATCTTTATCCTAATTAAAAGTTATTTTGCAAAAAATCATAATTAAATTATTAGACTTACAATTAAAAATAAAATGAGAGAATTAATATAATAAAAGCGTATTAATAATTAAAAATAACAAAAAAAATTTACTTATAAATTTCATCTTGAGGAATGGTAATCCGTTTAGTCCAAATAATTTTCTTATAGAACAATTAGTTCTATTGATTTTGGAAAGGTAGATTTAATATATTATTTGAAAATTAGATTGATGGTTATACCCATATTTCTATTATGTTTTTTTTTTTAATTTTTTTAATTTATTTTTAATTATTATTATGCTAGAAAGATAAGATACACAACCTATGTGAATCAAATTTGGGATGAATTTTTATATAGAAATCTTTTTTATTTCAAACATTTCAAAAGAAGTACAAAAATCACTTGAAATATGTGATTTTTCAAATATTTCAAAAGGAGTACAAAACCTCCTCAGTAAATTTTGGGCAAATATATAATTTTAAACCGTAACACTCCAATGTAACACTCTAAAAAAACTCTTTAGTGTACTTTCCCAAGCGTAACACTCCATAAAAATTTCTTAGTATAACACTCCAATGTAGCATTCCAAAAAAAAAAAAAAACTTTTTAGTGTATTTTTACAAACTTAACACTCCAATATAATACTAAAAAAAACTCCTTAGTGTAACACTTCAACGTAACACACAAAAAATTCCTTACGTTATGTTTGGTTGGGGGGATTTGGAAAGAGAAAAAGAAAATGTAGGTGAAATATGAATAAAATATACCTACATTTCACCTAGTTTCATACATCTTTTCTCTTTTTTCTTTCCAAATCCCTCCCCAAATCCCACATTGTCAATGTACTTTTTCCAAATGCAACACTCCAAAAAAAGAATGTGGAATTCTTTAAACCATTCCAAAATCAGTACAAAAAATTCCTTAGTAAATTTTGAACAAATGTATAATTTCAAACTGTGAGTGTTATATTTGAGAAAATTACACTACGGAGTTTTTTAGTGTTTTTATGTATTAAGTTTGGGATTACATTGATTGGAGTGTTACGTTTAGAAAAAAATACACTAAGGAGTTTTTTAATGTGTTATATTGGAGTGTTACATTAGAAGGTTACGTTCTTATTCACAATGTGGGATTTGTTCCATAAGGAGGAAAAATCCAAAACATCTATAGTGCAAATTGTCCAAATGTGTAATTTCATATTTGAAGAAACTCACTTTATCCTTTAAAAATTAAACCTAAACGAGTAAGTAACTACCCTTATGTATAATTTCTACTTTAATGGAATTTTTAGGTTCATAAAAAAAAAAAAAAATGAAGGGTTAAACAGTTCATAAGATCATATTTTAAAATTTATTAATACTTCAATCAAAAAATATTAAAATAATTATACACACTTTTAACCATCCATCAAGGATCCTCCGTTTTTTTTTTTTTTTTTTTTTTTTTTTTTGGTTGGTTATTGCTCTACTTTGGGGTGCTTTGTCTGTGTGTTTTGGTTCTTTTGCTTGTGGCTTCTTGGGTCTTTTGCTAGTGGGTGTTATGGGTGTGCTTTGTTTGTGGGTGTTTGTTAGGTGTTCTTCCTTTATCTTGATTTAGGTGTTTTGGTGTCTTGGTGTTGCCTTGGCTTGGTTTGGCTTTCTATTGGTTTGTTGAGTATGCTAACCTTGTTGGGATATTCTTTTCAAGCTATCATGCCTTTTTTATTAGGTCTTTTTGTTGATGCAATTTGTTTGTACTACTTGTACATCTTTTTTCATAAATATATTTCTTATTTTGCGGATCAAAATATATATCTATCAATCCCAATTTTACCTTAACCACACATAATCACAATCACTCCTATCAACCATCCTAACCATCCATCTTAATCTTACCATAGACCCCAAGTTAAATCATCCCTTCTACAGCCTCCTACTCCTCCCCATTCCACAGCTTCATCTCCGTCTTCATATTGCCTTTTCCACAACTCCCTCTGCAAATCGTGCGTATTATAATAATTTTTAAATTCAAAGTTATAAGAAAAAAAATTACAACTTGCAACATCAAATACCCAACAATGTTTTGTTTTATATATTAGTTTGGTCTGGTGTAGGAATTTGTTCTCCGATTGTTTGAAAAAATTCAAGTGCTACACGCTTTAAATTGCCCCATAAACTTACACAATATTATACAATTCATTTGGTTTTACATAGACAAGAAATGAAGTTATTACTAGTGCAATTTGTGCCTTGGAGCAAGAAAATTTCCCAATAAAAAAATTAGTATTTCTTGTAATTACAGATCTCATGCTTCTTGTAGGGGTCATTAGTTAAGTTGGCAATTTGATGGACACAAGAAGTCTTATTTGAGGTGTAATTGTCATTTGAGTTTGTATTTAGAGTCATTGTGTATGTTGTGTTAATTTTGGACTTAATTTCTCTACATCAGCAAAGGTACAATTGAGTGCATGAGTGCACGATACAAGTCCCTCATGTATGTTAAAATTAATGGTAAATTACACTAATGGTCCCTATAGTTTGAGGTTTGTGTCACTTTGGTCCCTGACTTTTCAATTGTGACACATTTGACCTAGAATTTTCAATCTTGTTCCAAATAAGGACAATTGAATATACTATCGCTTAATTTCAAGGACAAAATCGTCAATTTGATAAAATATAAACTAATTGGATAAAAATAAATGTCAAAAAAATATTTTTGAATATTTAAAAATTATTTCTACCCATTAAAGATAAAATTATGTAAAATTGATAAATCTTTTAGACATTTATATATTTATTTATTTTTTTATATCAATTGAATTTTTACTATGTGTTTGGATGATGATCATTTAATGGGTAGTTTTTATTTTCATTAAATTAGTTTCTATTTTTTTAAAAGTCAAATATGGCGATAACTTTAATATCATTATTAAACTAATCCATTAAATCAAAAATCCAAAACTAAAAACATTTCATATATTAAATATATCGATTACACATTATAATGCTAACAACCACCCATTACATGGTCATCATCCAAACACATAATAAAAATTAATTTTGTAAAATAAATAAATAAATAAATGTGTAAAAAAACTATCAATTTTACATGATTTATCTTTGATGGGTAGAAATAATTTTTAAAAATTTAAAAATATTTTTTTGACATTTATTTTTGTCAAATTAGTTTATATTTTATCAAATTGACGATTTTGCCCTTGAAATTAAGCAATGGTATCTTCAATTGTCCTTATTTGGAACAAGATTCAAAATTTAGGGTCAAATGTGTCATAATTGAAAAGTCAATGACCAAACTGACACGAACCCCAAACTATAGGCACTATTAGTGTAATTCACCCTAAAATTATAATGTTGTATTTACATTGCATACATTAGATACATTTAACACATTGGGTTCATGTATTCTTTGTATTCATGTGTTTGATATTTATTAGGTTTATTGTCTAGATTATATTCATGTACCTAGTTAGTTGTAAGGTTGTTCATTAAACTTATGTATAACCTTCTTTATATAAAAGGATGTAAGCCTATGGGCAAAGAGATGATATAAGAGAAAAATTCAAGATCAGTACAAATTAAATTCAATACAATATAATAGTTCATTCTAGAGAGAGTTTTATCAAAAGCTAACATAAGTGGTATTAGAGCTTTGATTGGGTCAAGAACAAGCTGGCCATAGAGATCAGATACGGGAAAACAAGCCTCAAAGAAGAACAAGCCGACGTCCATGGCGAATTCCAACAACCAAAATGTATCTACTCCTATCTTTAATGGTGAAAATTTTGATTTTTGGTATGTGAAAATGAAACTATTTTTGTCTATACGGATCTTTGGGATCATGTTGAGAATGGGTTCAAGGAACCTGAAGATGAAGGAGCTTTGACAAATTCTCAAAAGAACGAATTGAAAAAGCAAAGGAAAAAGGATTCAAAGGCTCTCTCTTTGATTCAACAAGGAGTTTCAAAAGCAATCTTTCCAATGATTATCAATGCTACGTAAGCAAAGGAGGCATGGGATATTCTTCAAAAATAGTATAGAGGCAACTTGAAAGTAAGAACCATCAAACTTCAATCATTGAAAAGAGATTTTGAAAATATAAAGATGAAGGACATGGAATTGTTGAAGGATTATTTTTCTAGAGTTATGGAACTTGTGAACTAAATGAAAATTTATGGGGATAATATTTCTAATCAAAGAGTTGTTGAGAAAATTTTGATAAGTTTATTGGAGAAATACAATCCTATTGTTGCTGTCATTGAAGAAACTAAAGATCTTGCTGATTTGAATATTGAAGAATTGATGGGTTCAATTAAAACATTTGAGCAAGGTTGAGTAGGCAATCTGAAAAGTCAATTGAAAGTGCCTTTCAATCCAAACTCAATGTTAGTACTTCTAATTCCCAAGGAAAAGGAAGAAATGCAAACGGAAGAGCAAGAAATGCAAGAGGATGAGGAATGTTTAATTTTCAAAGAAAGGAAAATGAAAAGTCCACTTAACAAGAGTGGAATTTGCAACCGAAGCAGTCATGTTGATAAGGATTGTTGGTTTTGGGGAAAGCCAAAATGTTACAATTACAATAAATTTGGGCATGTCAAGAAGGATTGCCAAGTCAAGAGCACTCAACAAGCTAATTTTTCCGATGAGAAAGAAAGTGAAAGACACATGTTCTATGCTTCTCGATAGCAGATATAGCAATTACATGATAGGAGATGAGAGCAATTTTGTGAAGATGGATGCTTCCTCCAGTTCTCAAGTAAAAATGGGGAATGGTGCCTTAGTCCAAACAAAAGGAAAAGATACTATTGCTATAGAGACCAAGATGGGTACAAGATTCATTTCCGATGTTCTCCTAGTTCCAAACTTGGAGCAAAATTTGCTAAGTGTTGGACAACTTATGGAGCGTGGATACCTTGTTCACTTTGAAGAAGATTTTTGCAAAATTTTTGACAAAGGGTGGAGAAGCCAAGTTGTAGCAAATATCAAGATGGAGAATAATAGAAGTTTTCCTCTCTTTTTCAGTATAGCAAGAATGCAACTTTGAAGATGGATGTGATTGATAACTCATGGCTTTGGCATAGAAGATATGGGCACTTGAATTTTCAAAGCTTGAAGCATCTACACCAAAAGAATATGGTTTTTGGGTTGCCGACCATTCATGAAGTGCAACATACACTAAAAGAATTTTCACTTTTGGCGACTAACTTTTTAGTCGCCAAAAGTTAATTTTTAGTCGCCGAATGGTATTAGCGACTAAATTATTTGGTCGCAAAAGTAGTCACCAAAAAATTGTCGGTAAAGGTAATTGGCAACTAAAATTATTTTAGTCGCCAAATGTATACAACTCCCGACTAAAATTTTAGTCGCCAAAAGGTTGGACATTAAATTAAATTAGACCCTTTTCGGCGACCAAACTTTTAGTCGCCTAAAGTCTAACATTTTTAGCTACTAAAATTTTAGTCGGCAAAGAGTTCTTCTTTTGGCTACTAAAAAATTAGTTGCCGAAAGTCCCACATCTTTAGCTACTAAATTTTTGGTCGGCAAAGAGTTTTTCTTTGGGCTACTAAATATTTGGTTGCCTAAAGTTCTACATTTTTTGCTACTAAAATTTTAGTCGAGAAAGTGTTTTTATCCTTTACTTTTTTGTTTTTAGCTATGAAATATTTTAGTCGCCAAATGTTTGATTGTCTTTTGACTACTAAACTTTTAGTCGCCAAATGTCTACATTTTTTTTTTGGCTACTAAACTTTTAGTTGCCAAATGTCTTTTTTTTTTTTTTTTTTTTTCCGCTACAAAACTTTTAGTCACCAAATGTCTTTTCTCAATTTCTTTTTAGCTACTAATTGTTTAGTTCCCAAAAACATGATATTATGTTTTATTGCAAAATTATACTTTCTCCAAACCTGTTTATATTCAATGCAACTTGTAATACGTATATAAACAAAATGATAAACACTATCAATCATTCCACAATCTGCATCCATATACCAAAAATAAATAACTTTAAATGTCAAAGTCCATGCAAATCAACTATTGTCCAAACTAAAGTAATAATTCCATATAAAATATATCATACAAAAATCAAAACCCTCAATATACAAAAAAATACATTTACTACAAGCGAAATTACCATTTGGCATGGTACAAATTACCATCATAATCTGTACCATGACAAAAGATGATATATGTACCACGACAAAAGTTTTCTATAGACCATGACAAAACGTCCTATATGTACGCCGACAAATGGTATATATGTACCACAACAAAAGGTGATCTATGTACCACGACAGTCATTATTTGTTGATTGCCAAAATTTTTCTGTATCAATAATAATGAACTACACAAAAGCTAAGGACGACAAAAGTATTATATTAGTTCTACACAAAAGTGAAAATTCTTCTCCATACACCAATATGGATTATCCACAAATCCAAGCAACAAAGCCATCTACAAAGAAAAACAAAAAACAAAACATTAGAATTGGTTATAAAATATCAATTCAGTCAGTCATATGGAACATCTTCTAACACGCATTTAAGGTAGAACATCTTCTAACAAAGCCATCTACAAGAAAAACAAAAAATGAAACATTAGAATTGGTTATAAAATATCAATTCAGTCAGTCATATGGAACATCTTCTAACATGCATTTAAGGTAGAACAATTGAGAAATGTCTTCTTGGAAATAAAAGAAAGTATATATATATATATATCATGCAATATTTATTCCAACAAACTGCACAAACAATACGTAATATGTAATTTCTTCGTCCTACAAATATATAAAGACAATTATTACAATATGTAAATGTTATTTTCATAAAGTTGTCACTTTTTAAACTAAGTGTTGTGAGTTTTTCAACTAAGTGTAAGGTGTATTCGGGGGCTATTATGAATTTTCACCCTCGGAAAGCTTTTTTTCGAGTAAGTTTAGGGCGTATTTGGCTCTAACTCCCAACCTGCGGGTCTGAATTACGTTCCGTCAGTTCTCACAAGTCCTATTTGTCAAGTCGAAGCTATCCGTGTGAGCCACACGGTCGTTCGGGAGCTGTTTTGAATTTTCGCCCCCGAAACGCACTTTTTCAACTAAGTTTAGGGCGTATTCGGCTCTAACTCCCAACCTACGGGTCCGGATTACATTCCGTCAGTTGTCACAAATCCTTTTTCTCATGGGGGAACTGTCTGTGTGAGTCACACGGTGGTTCGGAGGCTATTTAGAATTTTCGCCCCCAAAACGCCCTTTTTCGACTAAGTTTAGGGCGTATTGGGCTCTAACTCCCAACGTACGGGTCCGAATTACGTTCTGTCAGTTCTCACAAGTCCTATTTGTCAGGGCAAAGCTATCCATGTGAGCCACACGATCATTTGGGGGCTGTTTTGAATTTTCACCCTCGAAACGCCATTGTTCAACTAAGTTTAGGGCGTATTCGGCTCTAACTCCCAACCTACGGGTCCGAATTACATTCTGTCAGTTGTCACAAGTCCTATTTGTCATGGGGGAACTGTCCGTGTGAGCCATATAGTGGTTCGGGGGCTATTTTGAATTTTTGCCCCCAAAACGCCCTTTTTCGACTAAGTTTAGGGCGTATTCGGCTCTGACTCCCAACCTACGGGTCCAAATTACGTTCTGTGAAGAGCACTTGATCACTACTGTTTCTAATTAGAACTCTAGCAACGTCGCAGGAGGGTCATTATCTAGGAAGGAAATTCGTATGTGTTTGTGTGGTTACATGTTTTTCTGGAGTAAATTATTATTGTCCATCGTATTAGGACGCAAGTGAGTTAGCTTCGACACATTTGTGAATATGCTAATCTCTTGTTACCTTTATTAGGACGTCAAGACGCGGATGTGGTGGTAGGCGTGGTAGGCCTAGACGGCAGGAGATGCCAGCATCAGATGATATTCCGGCGCAAGAGGAGGGTGTTGGTCAGGCCAACGTGGCCGAACCAGTTAGCCATGGGTGCCTTAGCCCACGAAATGGCCAGAGCATTCAGGAGTCCATGGACATTCTCAAGGCTGTGAATCAAGTCCAGGCCCAAGAAGCTGAGGCAGGGTCATCTTTCTTGAAGAGGGAGTTCTTCAAGTCGAATCTGGAAGAGTTTTTGGGTGATCCCAAGGAGTCGCTGAAGGTAGATGAGTGGTTAGAGCAGATAGTGAAGACGTTTAAGATGCTTGGCATCGAGAATGACCAATTGAGGATGACCTTGGTGTCTTTCCAATTGAAGAGGAATGCGGATTAGTTGTGGAAGTATGCACGTGGGCGCATTGGGATGACTTGGGAGGCTTTTGTCAGTGCCTTCTAAGAGAAGTTTATGCCTCCCACAGTTAGGAAAAATTTAAGGGACTAGTTTTCTACACTAGTGTAGTTGAACACACCTGTGGCAGAGTTCGAAGCCACCTTCACTAGCTTGTCTTGGTTTTCTCTCAAGCTTGTGGCGACTGAGGAATGTCGTTGATTGGAGTTTGAGAAGAGATTGAGGACCGGGCTAATGTTTAAGGTGGCCGGTTCGATGATTTGAGATTATGGATGCCTTGTGGAGGCGATGGCTCATCTTGAGACTGTGATGCAGATAGAGGAGGAGATAATGAAAGGCTCCAGAAAAAGTCAGGATGCCCAATGGGACAGTAAGAAGCAGAGAGGTTCAAATCCTTAGCAGTCTTAGGGAGCACAATCGAGGTTTACCTTTCCAGTACCAAGTTCTGGTTTTGGGAGAGGTTGTCAGGGGGTTTTCACTTGTTTCAAGTGTGGCCAGTTGGGCCACAAGTCTCCGGCTTGCCCGCGGGAAGGAGCAAGGCAACGAGTAGCTTCGTCTTCGGTTCATTCTCAGAGCTAGAGTCAAAGAAGAGGGCAGCGGCTCACATGTTATCAATGTGGGCAGGTGGGTCACCTAACGAGATTTTGCCCACAGTTGGGTGGCATACCTGGTGCATCTGGTTCGAGACAGTCACATAGCCACCAGTTTGCACTGTCAGCACAAGCCTTAAGGGCCAATCAGGGAGCCTCCTTGGCTCAGTCAGTGCATCAGGCATATGCTCCTATGGGTGAACAGGTTAAGTAGAGACCTACGGGGCGTGTGTATACGGTTACAGTGCCAGACCTTGTATCTACTCCTTCAGTTGTGAGAGGTACCTTCTTGTTTTACAATTCAGTTGCTAATGTGTTAATTGATACGGGTGCATCCCATTCTTTCATTTCATCTACTTTTACATCAGTGTTGGGGTTGGAGTTGGCGTAATTAGCATCTCCTATTTGTATAGAGTCACCTATTGGTGGTGAGGTTATCTTGAAACAAGGATGTTGGGATTGTGACATCGAGATTGTCGGTTGCCGATTATCTTTTTCATTTGTATTGCATGATATGTCTAGTTTTGATATCATTTTGGGTATGGGCTGATTATCGTCATACCAGGCTGTTATAGATTGCTATCATCATAGGATTACTGCATGTACCTTGAACGGGGATTGTTTTTATTTCTTGGGGGACCGGGTGGATAGAGTTTTATCACCGGTATGTGATCCGCATGGGCAGAGTGAACTTAGTGGTTTTCTTGCTAGCTTCTTGAGTGGTGAGTGTGATAAAGTCCGGGTTGAGTTGCCAAGGATGGTCTGCGAATACCTCGATGTTTTTTCCAAGGATCTTACTAGTTTACCACCTCACCGGGAGATCGAGTTCTCTATTGATTTAGTGCCTGACATGACACTAATTTCTATGGCACTGTATCAGTTTGCACCTGCTGAGTTGAGTGAGTTGAAGATTCAACTCCAGGAACTATTAGATATGGGTTTCATCCACCCTTGTACTTCACCTTGGAGAGCATTGGCCTTGTTTGCCAAAAAGAAAGATGGTGCGTTGCGACTTTGTATAGATTACCGAAAATTGATTTGGGTAACTGTCAAGAACAAATTCCCAATGCCTCGTATAGATGATCTGTTTGATCAACTGAAAGGGTCTTGTTGCTTCTTAAAAATAGACTTGAGATCGGGTTATCACCAGTTAAGAGTGAGGAAGGAGGACATCCCAAAGACGGCATTCCGCACGTGGTATGGCCATTATGAGTTTCTAGTGATGCCTTTTGGGTTGACCAACGCACCAGTTGTGTCTATGGATTTAATGAACCGAATTTTTCATGAGTTCCTAGACCGTTTTGTATTCATCTTCGTGGATGACATTTTGATTTACTCACCCTCTGAGGAGGAGCACGAGGAACACTTACGAGTGGTGCTTCAATTGCTTAGAACCCACAAGTTGTACGCTAAGTTTGGGAAGTGTAAATTCTAGCTGAAGGAGGTTAAGTTCTTAGGCCATGTAACATCTGGGGAAGAGGTGATTGTAGATTCATCCAAGATAGAGGCAGTTCAAGATTGGGAACAACCTAAGAATGCTTTCAAGATCCATAGTTTCTTGGGGTTGGCCGGGTATTACCGCCAATTTGTGAAGGATTTTTCTAGACTAGCCTTACCTTTGACTAGATTAACGAGAAAATGAGTCGAATTTGTGTGGAGTGAGACTTGTGAGAAGTCATTCCAAGAACTTAAAGTTAGACTGACTATCGCTCCAGTTTTGGTTATTTCGGAGAGGGGTTTGGGCTATTCAGTATATTGTGATGCCTCATGGGAAGGCTTGGGTTCTGTTTTAATGCAAGAGGGAAAGGTTACTATGGCTGACGGCAGTTGAAAAGACACGAGAGGAACTACCCTACTTATGATCTAGAGCTAGCAGCAGTGATATTTCGCCTTGAAAATTTGGAGGCATTGTCTATATGGTGAGAAATTTGAGGTGTTTTTCGATCACAAGAGTCTGAAGTATTTGTTTACACGGAAAGACTTGAATTCGAGGCAGAGGAGGTGGATGGAGTTTATAGAGGACTATGATTTTGAGTTACATTATCATCCAGGAAAGGCCAATGTTGTGGTCGATGCCTTGAGTAGGAAATCAATTAGCAGTATGGCTTCTATCGCCATTCAGGAATGGGAGATGTTGGGTGCTTTTGGGGAGTTTGGCCTGCATCTTGGTGAATCTGTTAAATCTGCGGCTTTGTTTACGATAATTGCCCAACCTACACTTGTGAACCGAGTGTTAGAAGTGCAGTGGGGTGACTTTGAGATAGAATCCCTTCTAGAGAAGATTTCTAGTGGGAAGGTAGAGAGGGGCTTCAATGTGTATCCCGACCAGAGTGTGAGATACCATGATCGTTTATTTGTGTTGGAGTCTTGCCGAGAAGAAATACTCCGAGAGTTTCACTATTCGCACCTTGCGGTGCATCCATAAGGCACAAAGATATATCACGACCTTAGTCGCCAGTTTTGGTAGAGGGGTATGAAGAAGGATATAGCTGTGTTTGTATCAAAGTGCCTTACTTGCCAGCAAGTGAAGGCCGAGTATCAGAGTCCAGCGGGTTTGTTGCAACCCTTGTCTATTGTTTAGTGGAAGTGGGAGCATGTCATGATGGATTTTTTTTTGGGCCTTCCGAGGGCTCAACGGGGTAGTGATGCCATTTGGGTATTAGTTGACCGGTTAATCAAGTCGGCGCACTTTATACCTATGTGCGTGAGTGATTCGATAGACCATCTTGTTGACTTGTACATCAAGAATGTAGTGAGATTACACAGGATCCTTGTAACGATCTTTTTGGATAGAGATCCGCGTTTCACAGCTCGGTTGTGGTAGTGCTTGTAGAGTGCCTTAGGCACTAGATTGACCTTTAGCACCGCGTATCATTCTTAGATTAACGGGTAGTCCGAGCGTACTATTCAAATCCTTGAGGACATGCTTTGAGGTTGTGTCCTTGACTTCAAGTAGTCGTGGGAAAGGCATCTGCCATTAGTGGAGTTTGCTTATAACAATAACTTCCAATCGAGTATTGGCGTGGGACCATTTGAGGCCTTGTATGGCCGACCGTGTAGGTCCCCTATGTGTTGGGCCGAGATGAGTGATGCACCTTTGTTGGGTCCAGAATTGGTTCGGGAAACGACGAAGGAAGTGGCACTTATCCATAAGCGGTTAATTACGGCTCAGAGTCGTCAAAAAAAGTTATACTGATCGTAGAAGGAGACCCTTGTCTTTTGAGGTGAGAGATCATGTATTTTTCAAGATATCACCTAGGCGGGGTCTGATGAGATTTGGGAAGAGTGGGAAGTTGTCCCCTCAATTTATTAGACCTTTTGAGATCCTTGAGTGGATCGAAGAGGTGACTTACCGTTTTGCATTGCCACCACAACTTTCCGAGGTCCATGATGTGTTTCATATTAGCATACTTCGAAAGTACGAGTCGGATCCATCGCACGTGTTGGATTGGACCGACTTAGAGGTAGATGAGGACGCCTCGTATAAAGAAAGACCGGTGAGAGTCTTGGATACCCGGGACCAAGTCTTGTGAGGCAAGACAATCCCTTTGGTAAAAGTATTGTGGAAACATCACAGGGTCAAGAAAGCGACTTGGGAGCATAAATTGGAAATCTGAGAGAAATATCCGGACTTGTTTGTTGATGTCTGAGCATGTATTGAGATTTTGATTATGTTAATGAATATAATAACATTGTAAATGTCTTAAACTACAAGAACATTGTACATGTTATGGGAGTTTGGAATCATGACTTCGATATAAGCATTGTATATGTTTTAAAAATATGAAATATTGTGTATGTTGTATCACTTTTGGGAGCATTGTATATGCCATATAAATTTCAGAAAAAGAACTTAGATTTTGGTTAAACATTGCACATGATTTGGGAAAGTATGAATTGTATATTCGGTATTGACATATTGTTTAACTCGTGGCTGGGAATGGATGACCGGTGAATAGGTCATGGTGATCAAATTGAATGATTATCGTTGTTGTAATTAGTTTTAATTATGTTTTAAGACTTAATTTGAAATTTCAGGGACGAAATTCTTTAAGGGGGAAGGTTATAACAATCCTAGTTTTTCACCCATCACTTGTTGTGTTCCGGACTCGGGTTGGTATGGTTTTGAATGGTTATTCATATTTTGTTTCCCTTGTCTTCCCTCTATTTTAGTTATCAGGTTGTACTTGTGTGTTTGGAATAGGTTGGTTGTTTGTTTTTCCAAACTTTTGTTACCTAGATTTTGGCTCCTCCGCTCGAGCGGTTATTCTTGCGCTCGAACAGGCTTCATGATTTTGCTCCACCACTCGAGCGGCCTTTCTTGTGCTTGGGCGGGCTTTGCAAACACTCAGTACCTTGCAAGTCTGCAAAAGTACTGAAAGGGTGATTTTTACGCTCGAGTGAAGTTTTCTACACTCGAGCGGGTGAGCGCTCGAGCATCTTTTCTTGCGCTCAACGGTTTGTCTGTTATCTGCAAAAGTAATAGACTGGTGTAATCTGCGCTTGAGCGGACCACTTCTTGTGCTCGAGCGGAACAACTTATTGTGTCTGACGCTCGAGCGTCAACTCTTCTGCTCGAGCGAACTGTGCGTATATCAGATCACGAAAATGACTTTTACATCACTTTTTCAGATCTTTTCTTCTAAAAACCCTAAAGTGAGACATTCTCTCTCTAAAACACTCTCTCTCTCTCTCTCTAATTTTTCTCCTTGATCCGTTGATCTCTCCGCCCTAGTGTCTTTGGAAAAGGGATAGAGCATCTTGAGAGCTTCACTTTAAACCGATTGAAATTTGGTTTCAGCGTCGTTGGAGTTTCGTGCTGGTTCCATTGGTCTTCTAAACTTGTGGTAAGGACTCTCCACACCTAAATATAAGTTTTAACTTGGTTATTAGTTGTTGTGTAAAAAATGTGGGATTTGGGGGTGTTTTAAGCAAACCTAGGGTTTGCGTTCAAGGTTGAAAAGAGGGTTTTCTATGTGGGTGTTATATAAATGATTATGGAGTTTAGATATGAGATTACTATGTGTCAAAATGGTTGATTTTGGCCTTTGGGTTGATATTTGGAAAAATGAGGAGTTTTGCCCTAAAATGTTTTGGATAATTATTTTGTATAAATAATGAAATTTGTATGGGGAATGTGAAATTGGGAGGATGTATACATGAGTTGTGTTGTTGGATTTGTTTAATCACTCACCTATGGAAATTTGATAAATTATCTGTTATAAAGATTGTATATCTGTTTAGAGATAACTATTTTGAGCTATCGATGAAGGACAGTCGTGATTGTTGTAGACATTGTATGTAGATTAGGCGAATTGAAACTAATCATTTAACCGTTATCATTGAATATGATTAACAATGATATACATTGCATAGATATGATATTTGGGAGAAGAAATGTGATGTATTCCATGTTTTGAGGAGGAGAAAGGGGATGGACTCCATTGAACTAAATTGGCCCGTGTATTCAGGGCGAAAGTCTCGAAAACCATTTGTATACATGGGTGCCGATTCCCGCGGACGAAATTTTCGTAAAATGGCAAATAGAAGTTAATGTATTGTGATGATTTTAATTTGTTGGAAACTTGTGAGGCATATCCTCTGTTGGGTGGATTAAATGCAATGGATGTATCTATTGAACCAAAATGAATGGAATGGACTGTAAGTTTGGCATACCATAGTTTGGAGAAGGATAAGAAGATTGTGTTGTAGGACAATGAAATGTGCATCATACTTATATCTTGTTAATCCTCATATAATGTGTTAAATTGTTTCTACTGGGCTTTGGCTCACCCTACTTGGGAAAACCATTTTTCAGGTACCAGTGATATGTTTCCTCCAAGGACGTAGCTTGGGAGGACCTAGGAGCTGGAGGCTCCATTTTGTGATTTTGTGCTTTTATTCAAGCCGAGGGTTTTATATGTATAGAACTTATGTCTCTCTCTTTTATTGTAACCAAGCAACGTCTTGGAAATATGTAAGCCCGTAAGGTATTTATTTTGTAGATTATTAACTGGTATTACATGCTATAGATTCAGAATGTACTTTTATGAATGTATAATGCATGTATTACCTTTTGTAATATAAACTCTGATAAATGAAAGTACTTTATTTCCAATATTTTTCTGTTCGTGAGTTGAATTTATTATGTTATTTTTGGGGGTGTTACATATAATACAAACCACATTTGTTTTTACAGAGTTTATCTCTTTTTAATAATTTAAACTTTTAAATGTATTAGTAATTAATAATTCAATATCGTATATTAGTATGAGAACTTTTAGATGTGTTGACAGATCACTGTTTAATTGATGATCACACTCTGCCAAGAGCAAAGTTTTATCTCTTAACAAATGGGGTCCAATTGTAAGTCGAATTAATATCAATGATAAAAATTACAAAAATGATTTAATTTTTTGATAAAATTGTTTCATTTTTTACATCCAATTTTATTCTTTACTATTGAAATTGCATTTTTCCCTAAATGTTATTTTTTCCCCTTATCTAGATCTACCGGTTGGGAATAATTTTTAAATATGATACTAAAAAATTACCTTTTTATCATTAAAAATAATAATGTTACAATGACCAGCACTTACCCCAAATCCTATATTATTGTACTTGAAGACAAGCAAAGTGTTGTCTCAAAAAAAATAAAAGACAAGCAAAGTGGCTGCGAAAATAAAGGCTAGGAAAATTATGCAAGAGAGGTCACCACCAAGCTACCTTTTTCAATCAAAACTTTAATGACAACAGCTAGCACATGAAAGCTGTGGGGAGAAACTTGGAAGGAGAGCCATGACTTGTAATTCACTTCAATGACTTCATAAAAATGCCAAATGCGGTCAAGGGAGGCATACTTGACTCCATAGACAATGGGGTCATTAAATGGTCTGTGAACCCAAAAAAAAAAAAACAAAAAAAAAAAATCGATATTATTTAATTTGTCCAAATCATTTTGTGACTCCATCCATCCAAGAGAAAATCATTTAGAATTGCATAAAGGTTTAAAACTCGAGTCCTTTCGAGAACTTGGCTCACACTAGTCCCACATGGTAAATTCAACTCCATCGTTCCATTAACCCGACTCAAATTATTCGGTCCAAAAAAATTAATATTTTCTTAAAAAATACTCCATTATTAAATTTAATTTTAATCCCTTAAAATCAATATTATTCCATTTAAAAAAAATAACACTTGACAGACAATATTATCCTTGTAAATTGTAATTTAAAAAAAAATACACAAAATACAATTTGTTAAAATTAAATTTGATAGTGACCGGTAATATCTTTCTAACTTTCAACTTTTTACATATAACATTGTCATAATGTGTTAATTTGGTAAATTTATACTTTAATTTGATTATTTTAAGGGGAACTTACTGATAAGTCCCATGTAACAAGTTCAAAACCCAACTAATCCCAAAACAAAATACTTGCACCAATTAGTCCAACACATTTTTAATTGTTACCAAAAAATCCTCTTTTTTTTTTTAATTTATAGACACTGTTCATATCTTACTACCGTCGGACTTCCGTTTAACGGTCGCCGGAGACTCACCGGAATGTCTAGAATATTGCCGGAAAAAAAAAATTAAAAAACATGTTATGAAACTGTAAAATTTTACAGTTTTAAACCATGATTCATTCCAACACAAAAAAAAAAATTTCAAACTGCAAAATTTTACAGTTTTCACCGCCTGTAACTAAAACTCGAAAACTGCTTGTTCAGAATTCGAAAATTTTCTCCATTAGAACAGAAAAACAGAAGTGTATAGCAGAGAGAGAAAAAAAAAAAAGAGATCGAAGGGGAAAGACGGATGGCTAACCAAATCTGTGTAGATCTACTCAGATCTAATCAGATCTGAGTAGATCTATATCAGATCTAAGTAGATCCATTCATCTTCTTCGTCGGAAAATATATCATCTTCTTCGTCGGAGTTGATTTCAATGCTTGGTGGTTATCAATGAACCCCGATCAATGGAGAAAGATATGATTACCGGTGGTCCTCTTCCATGACAAACACGGTGACAGAAAAATGTAGAAAAAAAAACGAGAGAAGAAGGGAAGCAAAAAGCAGAGAGAGAGAGAGAGGAAAGGACTTTTGGGTGTAGTGAAAAAGTTATGGGATTAAATAAAGATCACATGTTTCCTATGGGACCTATGGATAATTTCCCCTTATTTTAATAGTATTAATTAATTTGATAAGATGAATTATTAAAAAATTAAAATAAAAATGTGTATAACTTAATAATGTAAGTCTAATAAAAAATGTGTAACCTGATTCAGTTTGATTTTGGTCCATAAGATTTGGACTTAAGGGTGGGATATGGTTTTAATTTTTTTTAAATAAGCCCGATCCGTACTAACCCGTTGACTGATTAAAATTTGAAAAACACATTAATATATGTAACATGAACATAATAGTTGCGGGCCGAGTAAGCCCGACCCGTTCCATTGATGACCCCATAAAAATGCCAAATGGGTTCAAACATTCAACTAACACCTTATTTGTCAATAGACTATTTTAAATAAAATGTTAAAAAGTCATTAAAAATTATTACATCATTCTATTGTTTTAATATTTTTTTAGTAAAAAATTTTAAAAATTATTAAAATAATTATTTTTCAAATGAATTGTAATTATTAAGAATATAAAACAGATAGACTTGACTCCCAGTGACCACTTAAAAAAAAATTATAAATAAAGTCACTTCGCAAATTTAAATTTCACAAATTTTATAAGAAAAATATGTTTTTTTTGCACTAAACAACCTTCGGTGTGTATGATTTAAATTTTCAAAAATAGTTTCAGCTTTTATTTTTCATACTTTGTCGTCTTTCATGGAATTTTTCATAATTTAGTCAATTTTTTATTTTTTAAATATATCTAAACAGTAAATTTTAAAAAAAAAATTAACAAATAAAAGAATTTTTAAAAAAAATGTATTCAATATATATATTTGTATTTAGTGAATTATTTTTAAAAAAATTCACTAACTGGAGGGTTAAGTATCGTGATATCCAGTAACTGAAGTTACCTTCGGCCAATTCTTAAACAAATTATTAAACGCGAGTAAAAAAATATTTAAGTGAGGGTACCAAAATAATCATTGGAACTTCTATTTTTATAACAAAATTTATTGACTAAAAATGCCGACATTTACATATGAAGAATAGAATTATAAATACTATAAAAGTACTATGTATGTCTTGTTTCCTGAAAATTGGTAGCTATAAGGACATGGTAGGGTGGGAAATATTATATAATTATTGGTTAAACAAAGTTTGATATTAAAATACAGACTATATAATATAGAAATCATTTGACATATAATACAGAAATCATATAAACAAAATAATCATAACCACGGCATAGAACGGAACAAAACAGATGTATGGACTCAAAAGGTGGTTCGTACGAACTCTAGAGGTGACTCCCACCGTAGTGTAGCACTTAGTTCCTTACAGCACTTTGCTCCACAC
This sequence comes from Camellia sinensis, assembly GCF_055761805.1. Classification (NCBI taxonomy): domain Eukaryota; kingdom Viridiplantae; phylum Streptophyta; class Magnoliopsida; order Ericales; family Theaceae; genus Camellia; species Camellia sinensis. The sequence goes on along the minus strand of NC_138964.1, from coordinate 22,642,076 downwards.
CAAAAACCATGCCCATGGTACAGAACAGAACATAACAGATGTATGGACTCAAGAGGTGGCTCATACGAACTCTAGATGTGGTTCTCACAATAGTGTAGTACTTAGCTCCGTACAACATTTTGCTCCACACTAAAAGTCAGAGCGTCAGTGAATCCATGATAGACAGAGGGTCACAAAGTGACCAATCCAAGGGTCAATAGTTATTTAAATCCCCCATGACATGGGACCTCCGTGGTAGTACTTATAAAGTAGTTGCTCAAAAATATGTTTAATAAAGAGTTATATCAATGGGTTTCTCTTTATTATACATAATAAGGTTCATAAATAATATAATTGATAAAACAAAAATGACTTAAATTAATTATGATAACTCAAAACATACATAAAATATATTATGATGACTTAAGATATAATATAACCCATCTTAATGTTAATTCTAACTTTACCTTTCGTTTACTGTGATCCACTAGATGCTCCAAACTAAACTCAATGTTTTATATATATATAAAAGGCAAAACTAGGGACCAGAGGAGAGTTTGGAGGGAATTGGTGATGAGGCTCACTAATTGGCACATCGATACATATAGAGTGAACAAGTGTGGGCAGGAAGACGCTTGGGCAACATGATAACTTTGGCAGGCACGTATTTTATCGCACAGAAAATGTTATATTTCAGTATATTTTGATTTAGAAAAAATATAGAGAAAAATATAATAAAAATATTATAATAATCAGAAAATAATTTCAAATAATAATATAAAGTTAAAATTATTGTTTTTAAAATCATTTATAATTAAATAATATTAATATAAAATTTAGGGCAAATTACATATACCCCTCGAGGTTTGGCTAAATTACAAATACCTCCTTGAGGTTTGAGAAATTACAAATTCCTCCCTCAATGCTATATTTGCATAACAAATTAGGGGGTAATTTGTTATGAAATTTAAACCTCAGGAGGCAAATTGTTATGAAAATACAAACCTTAGGGGGCGTGATATAATTTTTGAAACCTCAGGGGGTATCTGTATTTTAGCCAAACTTCAAGGGAGGTATATGTAATTTGCCCTAAAATTTAAATAACAACTTAAATTTTTGAATTGTTACACAGACACTATTATTTCAAGCATGTGTTACTTAAAAGGACACTTTTACCCTAACCCTTCAATCCCTGTTCCATCGAGACAATTTTCTCCATATTTATGAAAAATTATTTAATAATTCTGGACAAATCTATGTGACGTCTTAACTTGATATTTTATTGATTTAAAAATGCTATGAACTGTGAAAAAGTGTTCCAAATTTAGGTGGTAGATTCCCTTCCGTCCATGAGGGTGTTGTTTTGGTCAATGGGGTTCATGATGGATATCGTTTCAATAATTCAAACCGTTCATTTTGTCAAGCGCTTTGTATATATTATCTACACAAAAAATTAGACTGATTTAATAATCATAACCTATTTAATTTATTATTTTTGTCAAAAAAAATGATTTATTTTTAAAAATACACTTGTAATTTATTTTTTATTAAATAAACTAATCTGTTCTTTGGCAATAAGAGTCTGTTGCATTACAATTTACAACCCATTCGAGTTGGTTCGGCTTTGCTTTCCAAACTCATTAATCAATTTGAGCTTGATTAATAAAAGTGTTTGACTCAAGATTTGATTTATTTAAAATTATAAACAAAATAAAAATTGATTAATTTAAAATTATAAATTATAAAAAAATATATATACAAATCAGTGTAAAAGCTCAAAAATCATTATAAATACGTGGAGTTGTATTTTTTTCACTTAAAATTGCAAAGACTTTTATTTCAAACCAATCAAAACTTATTTTTTGTTCACACTTTTGTAGTGTGTAAACAAAATGTAGTGTGTAAACAAAATGAAAAGATAATGTTCGGGCATTCTATTTTTGGCACTCCCCACCATCTTTTGAGATAAGGGCTTCCATACCACACACACATTCAAAAGAATTTAATGCAAGTCTTAAGAAGAATATGGACCAGTATTGTTAGAATTTAAGAATTTAGATACAAAAAACTACTAAAAAAATAAGGAGTATAATATGTATTCAACTCTTATACGGTGAAACTCAAATTTAGAATGAATTGAGGCTACAAACTATGTTGTTTATTTTTTTTGATATTTTTCTATGTCTGAACTCTCAATCCTCGACATTACTTGATGTGGTATGCATGGCCTCCCAATTCTTGCAGTAAATACACAAACAAGGAAAAAAATGGGTCGGATTTGGAATTGAGTAAAATTTGGTGGGTTGATGAAAAATACGATTCACAGCATGATCCATCAAATTTTCATGGTCCCCAGCAAATATTGGAAAAATTTCATCGTTACGCCTTCAATTTTGGGAATTTGTGGTTTTTGAAAATATTTGTAAATATTTGTAACTTCCATTACTCCTAGCGTAGGCCTTGGAATTCCATTTCGTCAATTTTGTCATTATCGTATTAGCATATATTAGTAGTTTTTTTTTTATTTATGATAATTTTTGTTATATTTTCTTATTTTTATTTTACTCACTACAAAATTACTAATTCTAATTGTTTCTTACTAGGTTAGGTTTGCTTTTACGTATAAATACTATTTGTAAGATTTAGGGTTCTTCAATTTTTTTATGCCCTGTGTTTCAACTTTAAGTATTTTTTTTGAAAATCAATCATTGTTGAGTCTTTATTCTAGATATTTTTTTATGAATTAATGAGTTTACAGACGAATCTTACTTTCGATATTTTTCGTTGAATTAACAATTTTAAAAATTGTTATTATTTCACATTTCTCACTATATTATTACTGCCAATAGATGTTTTGATGGAACTATTATCAACCAAATAGTAATATTATGAAAAATATAATTATGTATATATCCTTTCTTGTGTCACTCTATATTGATTTTTTTTTTTTTCCTAGCCACTCAATATTAATTTAATGAGTGCTATTACTCATGTTTAGGCTACTAAAAAAAAATGCGTGCTTGAAAAATGTGTATTATCTTTATCTAAAATGTTTTGGAGCTCTAATTTGTGAGATCTAATAGCTCTAATGTGTATGTGGGGCCCATCTGATGTGATGTTTTGGCCTCTTTTTTTTTTTGATTTTTCACCTCACTAGAGTTCAATTAGAGCTCTAATTTTAGAGGGATGTATCATTGTTATATCTTTATATGTTGGCCGAATTGGGTGGAGTGGGTTGTTGATTCCTAACCCGACACGGATTTGGGGTGGCTGCTATGCAGTCAAATGGATCCATTTCGATAATCTGAACTGTTCATATTTTAGAATATATAGAGTAAAACATACCTGCAAAAAATCAAGTTAATCGGATATCGTTAATCCTTTCATCCACTCAAATTTGTATCTACAAAAAGAAATAACAATTGTATTTAAAGTATTAAAATGAATACAAATGTGAGTAAATGAAATGGTTAACGATATCCGATTAACTTGATTTTTTACAAGTATATTCTACTCGACGTATTCTAAAATGTGAACAGTTCAGATTATCGAAATAAACCCCAAAAAGGGGCCATTTGGCCGCACAGCAACCACCCCAAATCTGACCCGACACTCAATCAATTTGACCAACTAAATAACTTCAACCTGCTGCTAATCGAAATGGCTAGGAAATCGCTAATGTGCTAAAATCAAAATCCAAATTTGTTTGGTTATTTAGCTTTTAAAATGAGTTTTTCTTTAGTATTTTTTTTAAAAAAAAAAATTGGTGAATTTTTTTAATACTTTGTTAAATTTTTTTTTAATTTTTAATAAACTTTTTTCAAATGCCGAATACACACATACATATATGTTAGAAAAATATACTAAAAGCCATGTTTTTGTATAACGAGATTTAGTATTTAGTTTTAATAATATCAGTTGACGTGGTTAGGCCCACAAAAGTCATAACCCACTATGAACAACCCAAGCCCATCACTTAGAGCCCAACACATAACCCAACTGATGAGATTCTGAATAGTTGGAAGCCAACATGGCACGAAAAACCAATGATATTCAGACATGTGGCAGGTAAAGGACAAGCCACATCAGCAGACAAAGATCTGCAAAGTTATTGCCACTGCACATCGTCATTAATGCAGCCCATCACAGCATTTATTACGACAACACCTCTCCGTCGGAACAGCACCCCCTCACCCTGAACAAGGTAAGCTACAGCATAGACTTTCGGCCAAGGTGGCAGGTCAGAAGGGACGGCGAAATGATTACCAAAGGATACAAGCAGACGTTGAAGGCAAGAAGAAAGTTAAGCTTTCTATCTCCATTTCATATCTCTGCACTCCACTTCTCTCTCTCTCTAACTTGCTCGTCGGAGGGTTCGCTGAGGGACTCCCCGTTCCCCTCTTGAACTTGTGTGCAGGTTCATTGATGGATTTGATCACTTAGATATTGGCACGAGAAGCGTGGATCTGTCCGACCCGTTCTGCTAGGTACCCGTTGTATATTAATTGTATTATCAGTTGGCGCCGTCTGTGGGAAAGCTTTACTCCTTGCGCCAGTTGTGTTCACTGTCGCCGGAGACCCTATTCCAATAACCTTTTCTCGCTACTCATCGAAGTGTATGGTCCAGACTAGATCCATGGCTTCTCACCAAAATGTTGTCGACCACCAAGCTGACCCCCCCAATCCAAACAACCCACCACAATATTTCATCAAGCTTACCAACAGCATTAACCGTATGGCTGAGCAAAACCAAGCCCTGATCAATGCCCTACTCCAAAGAAACCTTCATATGTCCCCTCCACCACCTCCCGATATTCCTCTCAACTACGAACAAGCCCCGAGCCATACTATCCCGCAGTCTAATCCGCCCAACAGAGAAGGCTTGCAACCCCCTCCCCCAGGTATAAACCTGCCGCCCCAGGGCCCACAACCATCGATCCCGGCACCAATCCTTGAAGGAGAGGCCAGTAGCGTCCAGCCCCCGTTGCCCTCCGGAGGTGACCACATCCCTCTTTGGGACGCGAAACTTCGAGCCATGAAGCTCCAACTCCAAGGGGTCATGCAGAACATCCAGCATAAACCCTTTACCACAGCAAACTCACCATTTTTCGCCTTCATTCGCAACAAACCTCTGCCCCCCAAGTTCAAGATGCCTACCATCGACTCTTTTGACGGTATGACGGACCCAGTCGACCATCTGGAGACCTACAAAACCCTCATGATCCTCCATGCATTCCCTGACGAGATCATGTGTTGAGCTTTCCCCGTGACACTGAAGGGGTCAACTCAGCTGTGGTTTAGCCAGTTACCAGCAGACTCCGTCTCCACTTTCCAGCATTTCAGTGACTCCTTCCTCAGCCATTTTATTGGAGCCCAGCACCAGCGATGCCCGGCAACCCAACTCCTCAACATTCGACAGACCGAGGGGGAGTCGCTACGCAGTTTTGTTACCGGCTTCAACACCGAGGCCCTGCAAATAGCGAAAAATGATGACAAGGTCATCCTCACTGCTTTCATGGCCGGTCTGCGGTCGTCCGACTTCCTGTTCTCCCTCTCTAAAAACCCCCCGACCTCCATGGCAGCCCTACTCTCCAAAGCCCAAAAATACATTAATGCTGAGGATTCCCTAGCCGCCGGCAAGATTCAATAACCAAAAACCCGACCCCCAGAGAAAAGAGAAAAGACTCAAAACCCAAAAACACCCAGTATAAATAGCCAAACACCACACTATACCGACCGACTCCCCCGAGCTGACCGGTCGGCACCAGCCTGACCGCCCGGTCGGTTCGAGCGGTACACACCCCTTAATTCTCCCATGGAACAAGTCCTCAATCAGATCCAGCGGGACTACCCCTTTAAATGGCCCCAACCTTCTCGAACCCCTTCCAATCGGAAAGACCAGTCCAAATATTGCCGCTTTCACCAGCACCATGGCCATAACACCGATGAGTACATTAACCTCAAAGATCAGGTCGAGACCCTCATACGCCAGGGACGTCTTAGCTGGTTCATGGACACCCGCCCTCAGTAGAGGCAAAGAACTGAGCCCCTCAGAAACAACTGCCGGCTCACCCCCCCGGCAGCCAGCCCAACCTAACCAAGGCCATGATCGCCCTCCACAGCAACCTTAGCCCCACCTGTTGGAGAAATCAGAGTCATTTCAGGCGGCCTTGCTTGTGGGGGACCATCCCGTTCGGCTCAGAGGGCAGAACTTAGGAAGATAAGGCAGGACCCAAACAAAGCAGTTGCCAAGTTGATCGACCCTCCAAACAGCCCAAGCAGTGGACCGAGCCTATCACCTTCACGGACGCCGACTGTACAGGCATCCGCTACCCTCATGATGACCCTATCGTCATTTCTGCCCTCCTCTCTAACTACAAGGTCAAACGAGTTATCATCGACAACGGCAGTTCTTCAGACATCATCTTTCTCAACTACTTTCGCCAGCTCAAAATTGGGGAGGAAAGTCTGTCTCCTCTCCAAACCCCTTTGGTCGGTTTCACTGGCGACCGGGTCACCTCCATCGGCTCCATCGATCTTCCCATCACAATCGGTGAGTACCTACGGCAGACTACAAAGTTGTTCACCTTCCTTGTTGTCGACTGCCCATCCGCCTACAACATCATCCTTGGCCGCACTACCCTAAATGCCTTCCAAGTTATCACATCAACTTATCACCTTGCCGTTAAGTTTCCCACCGATCTGGGGGTCGGGACTGTAAGGGGAGAGCAGACCGTGGCCAGGAAATGCTATGTTGCCTCACTAAAAGAAGTCAAGCTGAAGGAAACCATGATCATTGAAGGACTTGACGTTCGGGATGAGGACGAGCTGGTCAGAGGGGAGCCTGTGGAGGAGCTCATTGCAGTTCCCATCGACCCTACCAACCCGGCGAAAACCGCCAAAATCGACAGCCAACTGCCCCCCCAAGCAAAGGCCGACCTTACTGCCCTTCTGATTAAGCACAACGATGTATTCGCCTGGACCCACTCAGACATGCCGGGCATTGATCCCTCATTCATAACCCATCGCCTCAGCATTGAACCCCATTTCCGACCTTACTGCCAGAAGCAGCACATTTTCCATCCGGAGCGCAATACTCTCATTGCCGCAGAGGTCGATAAGCTCCTTGAGGCACAATTCATAAAAAACGTGGACTACCCTAGATGGTTGTCAAACGTAGTCCTGGTCCGCAAGAACAATGGTAAATGCGACTCTGTGTCAACTACTCAAACCTCAACCGAGCTTGCCCCAAAGACAGTTATCCTCTTCTCCGCATAGATCTGCTGGTCGATGCCACGGCCGGTCACCAAATGTTCAGCTTCATGGATGCCTTCTCTGGGTATAACCAAATTCTGATGCATCCATCTAATCGGGAACACACCTTCTTCATTACCGACCAAGGCACCTACCATTACCAAGTGATGCCATTTGGACTAATAAACGCTGGGGCCACCTACCAACGGTTGGTCAACGCCGTTTTTCATCATCAGATCGGTCGAAACATGGAAGTATATGTCGATGACATGCTAGTCAAGAGCAAACTCTCTGCTGACCATCTGACTGACCTGCAAGAGACCTTCACCACCATACAGAAGTACCAAATGAAGCTCAACCTGGAGAAGTGCGCCTTCGGCGTAGGATCTAGGAAGTTCTTGGGATTCATGGTCAATCAACGAGGTATTGAAGCTAACCCTGAAAAGATCAAGGGCTTGATTGAAATGCAGTCACCCAAAACGGTTAAGGAAGTTTAAAGACTCACTGGCTGAGTTGCCGCCCTCAACCGCTTCATTTGCCGCGCAACAGATAAGTGCCTCCCCTTCTTCAAAGTTCTTGGGCAAACTTTTGAATGGACAACCGAGTCCGAAGAGGCCTTTCAGCAGTTGAAGCAATGCATGGCCAACCCCTCCTCTTTTCTCAGGCAATCACTAGCGAGCCCCTCTTCTTCTACTTAGCCATTTCAAGCACCGCAGTCAATGCAGCTCTTATCAGGGAAGACGACTCTGTTCAACGACCGGTCTACTACATTAGCCAGGCCATCAGGGGCGCCTAGAAGAATTACCCACTGTTAGAAAAATTGTCCTTGGCCTTGGTCACCGCCTCCAGACGACTCTGTCCTTACTTCCAAGCCCATTCCATAGTGGTCCTCACCGACCAACCTTTGAAGAAGGTAATGCAGCAACCAGAGCTCTCTGGCAAACTCATGCAATGGTCGGTGGAACTCAGCCAGTTTGACATCTCCTACCGACCTCGAACAGTAATTAAGGGGCAGGCTGTCACCGATTTCATCCTGGAGTTCACTAATCCTACCCCAACCACGGCCCCTCCACCCCCACCAACCCCTACCGAGCCAGAAGACTCTCATTCTTGGACTCTCAACGTTGATAGATCATCCCGCAGAGAAGGCAGCGGAGCTGGTCTCATCCTCACCGCCCCTGAGGGTGGTTATGTCAAATGTGCTCTCCGTTTCTTGTTCGATGGCAGTAACAATGAGGCCGAATATGAGGCCTTGATAGCAGGTCTCCGCCTAGCCAGGGACATTGGTGTCATCCACATCCGGGTGTTCAGCGACTCCCAGCTCATTGTCGGACAAATTACAGGGGAATTCGATGCAAAGGAGGACACAATGCGGGCTTACAGGGATATTGCGCTTCCCCTTGTTTACCTCTTCAATACTTTCCACATCCAGCACATCCCTCAGGTGGAAAACTCTAAGGCAGACGAGATGGCTCAGTTGGCTTTTGCAGACCAGTCCGACCTCAGTCGTGGTGTCCGTCTCGAGTACCTCGCCCACCCTGTCATTTCTCCCGACCAGCAAGAAGTGCAGTTCCTCCAGAATAAGCCCATCCCTTGGGCGTCGGACATCTTTTTATTTTTGACAACGGGGGAACTTCTAGATGACCAACAGCAAGCTGCCAAAGTTAAGGCCCGGTCGTCCAATTACATCCTCGTCAGTGGTGTCTTGTACAAATGTGGCTTTTCATGCCCGTACCTGCGATGCCTCAATCCGGCTCAAGCAACCTATGTGATGCGAGAAATCCATGAGGGTATCTGAGGTAATCATTCAGGCGGCAGGTCACTAGCCCACAAAATATTTCTCACTGGTTATTTCTGACCTACTCTCAACCAAGATGCGACTGACTTCATACTCAAATGTGATAAGTGTCAACGCTTTGCCAACATCTCCCATGCTCCACCTACTGAGCTGATCATACTTTGCAGTCCCTATCCGTTCGCCAAATGGGGGATCGACTTAGTTGGACCACTTCCCACCGGCCGAGGCCAGACCAAGTTCGCGATTGTCGCCATTGATTACTTCACCAAGTGGGTAGAGACAGAACCCCTTGCCACTATCACCGAACGGAACACAACCAAATTCATCTGGTAGTCGATCGCATGCAGGTTTGGCATCCCTCAAGCCATCGTCTCCGACAACGGCAAACAATTCGACAACGCCATGTACAGGAAGTTCTGTGCAGACCTCCAGATCCAACCCTGTTTCTCCTCCCCAGGTCATCCCCAAGCCAATGGCCAAGTCGAGGTTACCAACCGTTCTTTTCTGAAGATCATCAAAACTAAGCTAGAAGCTGTTAAAGGACTATGGGCTGAGGAATTACCGAATGTACTCTGGGCTTACCGTACTACCACTTGGACTCCCACTAGGGAGACCCCCTTTCACCTAACATACGGCGCTGAGGCGGTCATCCCAGTGGAAGTCGGTCTGCCTACCCCAACGGTTTTGCATCCGAACCCAGAACTAGCCGAGAAGCTCCGTCGGGCTGACCTTGACCTAATCGAAGAGCTTAGAGAAACCACTGCTGTCAGCCTCCTACCAATAGAAAATGAGAACACACTACAACCGCAGAGTCCGACCAAGGGAGTTCGCCGTAGAGGACCTTGTTTTGCGAGAAGTAACTCTTGCCACCAAAAATCCGACTTAAGGCAAACTGGCAGCCAAATGGGAGGGACCTTACGTTGTGAAAGCCAGACCATGACCGGGCATTTACCGACTTCAGGACATGGAAGGTCGAAACCTCCCCCACCCTTGGAACGCTGAACATTTGAAGCGCTATTTTCAATAAAAGTTGTATTTTTGTATCGTCCAAAATGTTGTATTTTCTTTTGGACAATCTATGTTCTCATTTTCTCCTCATATAGTATAAATTTATGACCCCACGAGCTACACTTTGTATAACAGCAAGCTTATATCTCAACTATCTGTGGTAACGCTTTGATTGCAGCCTTAGCCAGGCTGAGCATGAAGAGCTCAGCCAGACCGAGTCACAAAAAGCCTCAGCCAGACTGAGCACAAAAAGCCTCAGCCAGACTGAGCATGAAGAGCTCAGCCAGACTGAGCACAAAAAGCCTCAGCCAGACTGAGCATGAAGAGCTCGGCCAGACCGAGTCACAAAAAGCCTTAGCCAGATTGAGCATAAAGAGCTCGGCCAGACCTAGTCACAAAAAGCCTCAGCCAGACTGAGCACAAAAAGCCTCAGCCAGACTAAGCATGAAGAGCTCGGTCAAACCGAGTCACAAAAAGCCTCAGCCAGACTGAGCACAAAAAGCCTCGGCTAGACTGAGCATGAAGTGCTCGGCCAGACTAAGTCACTTAAAGCCCCACCCAGGCCGAAGCCACCATTGCAACTTCATGATCATAAGCACAGTGGCCATATTTTCTCACACTCACTCTGCATTGAATTTTTTTTACAAGTGAATTTCTCACACTCACTCTGCATTGAATTTTTCTTACAAGTTAAAATTCACTCTGCTTTGAGTTTTCTCACTTTCACTCTGCATTGAATTTTTCTTACAAGTTAAAATTCACTCTGCATTGAGTTTTCTCACTCTCACTCTGCGTTGAATTTTTCTTACAAGTTAAAATTCACTCTGCATCGAGTTTTTCTCACTTTCACTCTGCGTTGAATTTTTCTTACAAGTTAAAATTCACTTTACATTGAGTTTTCCTTACATTTTACACTTCACAATAATTTATACATTTCTGATGCACAAGCAAAAATAATGGACTGAAAACGCAACTCAAATTTTATTTATTCACAAACTTATACATAAGTTCATTACAACTTTTCAAAAAAACAAAAACAACTCTAAGTAGAAGGTCTTTTTCTTATTTTTCAATTATTCATCCTCACTGGAAACGAGGTCTTCTTCTTCAATCCCCTCATCCAAGGGGGTCTGGGCCACATCGTCTTCGTCAATTTTTACACTACTGAGGTCTAAGCCTAGGAACAGTTCTTCAGCTTTACGCCTGAACATCTTCCAGCCACTGTCCTAGAACTCAGCCATTTCGTGTTTATAGAAGTCTGACCGCTGGAAGCTCTTAATCACTTCTGCCTCGGTCCTGCCCCCAACGGTCCTTCCAGACGGGCCCGCCCCTCCAGACACCTCCCTCGCCACGCTACTGGAGACTGCGGCATCGATCGCCATCTGAATTCAGCAGACCCCTTGAATTGTTCTATTGCTGCAACATACAGATCGGGGTATGCTGCCCTTTCAAAGGCTGCCTTAGTCCTCTCTTCCTCCAAATCCTTCTGCAGGCTCGCCTTTTCAAAGGCCGTCTTGGCCCTCTCTTCCTCCAACTCCTTCTGCAGGCTCGCCCTCTCCTCCATTGCCTTAGCACGCTCGTCTTCTAGCTCCTTCTGCAACTGAGCAATCTTCACGTCTGCTTCATCATTTTCTTTGATTTGCTGGGCGTACAGTTCTTCATTGCTGGTTATAGCCTCTTCATGACGCTCAATGGCGACCACGCAGGCCCTTTGAGCATCCCCCAGCTTCTTCTGCTCGCCAGCTAGCTAGAACTCGAGCGACACAACCTGGTGGCGTTCGTCTTCTAGCTCCAACTTAACCGCGATCAGCTCAGCTTGGGCTCGGTCGGCAACATTGCGGTGAACAATGGCCAACACTTGCATCTTTTTAGCTTTTTCAGCTTCCTGCCAACCTCTGGAGCACGCGCTTCGCGCAGCCTTCTTCCACCATGCACTCTCCCTTTTGAAGTTTGCAAGTTGAGCCTTGGCCTCATCCGACTTGACCTTTGCAGCCGCCGCCTTTCTCAGCAGAGCCCCAGCTAAGGTGGTTACCTCCATTTAGGCAGAGCCCAACCCCCTTAGCAGCTCAGCCTCATTGAACCTGGATACCGAGCGCACAACCGCCTCGTTTACGATCCCAACAAGGCGATCTGCAGCTGCTCTGGCAGGGCCTTCTTCTCCCTCCAGTCACCCAGACACCGCGCAGGCGTGGTAGATCGCAGTCGTTAGCCTGACCCCCCCTCCTCCTTAGGACGCAGGACCCCCTTGCGGCTGTTCCTCTCCCCTCGGCTCAGGGCCAGTTGGCTCACCTTCTACTTGAATTTCTTGGGCGATCTTTGCCACCACTGGGACGACTTTCATGACCTCTGAGGCGACCTCCACCACTTTTGGGGCAACCACCCTTCCTGGGATCCCCCTCACCCTCTCCTCCCCTGCCTTCTTGGCCATGGGGGTCTCCTCTGCCGTCATCTCCTTCCTCATCTTTAAGGCAGGCTCTTCTTCACTCCTCCTCACTCTCCTCTTCTTCTTTACCACCTCCATCTCCTTGTAGGCCCTCTCCTTCAAAGGATCAACTAGGGGCGGTCGTGGCTCAAATCCACCTAAGTCTTTTTTTCCCAGGGGTTTGGGGTGAGGTCAGATCCTCTCCCTCGTGATCGATTTTGGCGGTCGGTCTGCCTGGGACTCTTTGAACTTACTGGCTTTGGCAAGGATGGCCATATCCTCAACCTCTTGCACTTTCCTCCTCGCCTTTAGTTCAGCCCATCCCAGATCTCCAACGCTCGGCTGAGGGCCCAATCCCGCTACAAACAAGGCTGAAGGTTGAACAAGTTCGTCCCACCTGACTCCCTCCTTCTCCCTCCATGCTTTCACCCTTTTTATCCTCTCCTCTGCTGCCGCCCCCAGTTTTGGCTCTACAGATTTGGTGGGCACTCTCCACATCGTACGCACTCCAAGCCCTCCATTCGCGGACACGTAAAACCACCGCAGCCTCCAACCCTTAATGGATGACGGCAGCCCCGTCACCAGACCCTTTCCTGCCGCCACCTACAACATCACCCAAGTCTCTTGCTGTCCTGAGGCCTTATAACACGCGAAAAATTCGTCCACCGCCATAGCCGCCCCTTCAGTCGCCTTCGGCCACACACTTGCACAGGCTAACACAATCTTCCACGCGTTGGGCATTAGTTGCCTCGGCGCTACCTCCAACCGATTTAGGACATCAACCACCACTTGCGGAAGTGGCAGCCTTAGTCCTCCTTTCAATGCTTCCTCGTACAGGGCAAACTCCCTCGGCCGGGCGTCTGATGGCCTCTCCATTGACGACGGCAACAGTAACTCTATTTCAGCGAGAACCTGGTATTTTTCGTGCATAACCTCCAAGTCCGCCGCAGTAACCGTTGATTTGTCAGCCTTCGTATGCCAGTGATCTGGTTCCACCTGGCTGATTAGCTTCGGAGCCGCTATCATAGTGGAAGAATGGGATTGTACCACCGGCTCCCCTACCCTCTCCACTTGTCTCTCCGTCCGGTACTGCTCCGCTAGCTCCACTGCGTCGTCATCCCCAAACGAATCAACCCTGGCGGTTCCAGCTTCTTCTTGAGCCATCTCTGTGGTGTGCCTACGAATAGCTTCGGAAGCGGGTGTAAGAAAATTCAAGAAATGTTGCAGAGGTGTATCGTCAGCAACAAAGGAGTTAACACTTGGAATGTTTTGATTTTTTGCAAAGAAGTAGGTAAATCGAATAATACCAAAAGCCCAAGGCTTGCCCGTATTCCAAGGGTCACAATTACTTTTCGCCAATTTGAAAACTTTTCAAAACATCCGCCAAAACTGTCTTTTCAACACCCATCATGACCTATCGTTTCGTTTTTGGCCCAACGCCTAATCTCCCTCCCCACGAGATGCTGCCACGTGTACGATCACGATTCACTGCCACCTCCCCTTACCCTATTTTTTCCACTTCAAGTCATCACGTGACACGCCACCTCTTGAGCCCCGCGCACCCCCACCTCAATCTTCGCGGTCGGTTCTCCTCATGGTCGGCCCGTCCACTCAGCCACCCTTCGCGGTCGGTCCTCCTCATGGTCGGCCTTCCCACTCAGCCACCATTCGCGGTCGGTCCTCCTCATGGTCGGTCCTTCCACTCGGTCACCCTTCGCGGTCGGTCCTCCTCATCTTCTCCATTAGTATTCCCTTCGTTGGGCTAAAGCTACACTTGGGAATGGGGGGACTATTGGCGTGGTTAGGCCCACAAAGGTCATAGCCCACTATGAACAACCCAAGCCCATCATTTAGAGCCCAACACATAACCCAACTGATGAGATCCTGAACAGTTGGAAGCCAACATGGCATGAAGAACCAATGATATTCAGACATGTGGCAGGTAAAGGACAAGTCACATCAGCAGACAAAGATCTACAAAGTTATTACCACTGCACATCGCCATTAATGCAGCCCATCACGACATTTATTACGACAACACATCTCCGTCGAAACAGCACCCTCTCACCCTGAACAAGGTAAGCTACAGCATAGACTTTCGGCCAAGATGGCAGGTCGAAAAGGACGGTGAAATGATTACCAAAGGATATAAGCAGACATTGAAGACAAGAAGAAGGTTAAGCTTTCTATCTCCATTTCATATCTCTACACTCCACTTCTCTCTCTCTCTAACTTGCTCGTCGGAGGGTTCGCTGGGGGACTCCTCGTTCCCCTGTTGAACTTGTGTGCAGGTTCATTGGTGGGTTTGATCACTTGGATATTAGCATGAGAAGCGTGGATCTGTCTGATCCGTTTTGCCAGGTACCCGTTGTATATTAATTGTATCATCATCAGTTATTCCAATTTTAATGAGAATCATTATGAATAATATTTGCATTATATTATTTGTTTAATATTTTGCATGTGGGTCTTTTATTCTACAAAGTATGTGATCTGGTGTGTAGAGTACGGCTTACGCACAGAAGATAGGATCACTAATTCTTGTAGAATATAAGTGGTTCATAATCTACGATGGATTTGGACACATTATCGGTACAACTGTAACATGGTGTCTGAGTAAGTCTGTCTTGACTACAGAAAACAGTAAAATTCAACTCATTGTGCTAGTATGCTTTGTGTGTATTGAGCATGACCGTCTTGGGATAATTGTTCATCTATTGATTAGACGAGACAATTTACATCACATAGTTATTACAAGTACTTATGCTCTTAATCTGAAAATGATTAATAATCGCGTGCATTTAGTGTTGGTCATTTTGATTCATAAAAGAGTGAGATTCTTTATGGGTCAATTTGGGTGATCACTTTATGTGTACAGTGGTTATTGATTATTGATAGAATCCACGTCTCAGTTTAGGGATTGATAATACCCCCTTGAAGAAGTTTATAAGTTTTGATTATGTCAAACCCTACAGGTGGATTTTGAATTTTCCATATCAAATAAGTTAAGTAGAAGGTCTCAAGGAATTATTAAAAAGTCGATTAAATATAATCGTCAATGATTATATTTAATCGACGGGTATTAGTAATCTTAACGTAGAGAGATAAATAAGTATTTAATAATGTGGAACTCGAAATATAATTTGGAGATTAAGATGGAAGTGCAATAATAATTCTTTAGTGGTATGAATTCTAATTTATGAAATTAGGGATTATAATTGAGGTTGAATAAGTTTTCCTAATTTCATAGGGAGTCCTAATCCTAATCTACTCCTAATGGTTCATGCCGTAGCGTATATAAAAATATATATATATATATGTGTGTGTGTACGTCCTTGTAGCTCTCTAAAGCATAATTTTTCAAGTTTTCAAGAGAAAGTAAAGAAGTTCACGTTTTTTAGCCCACATGGTAGAAGATTGTAAGGTGCAACCGAATTTGGCAATTATCAACTACAATCTTCTGTTCGGGATTTAAACAATATCAAATCGAACAGATCTTGAAAGTATGAACCTTAATTCTGCCTCGTAGGGTTTTATAGATCACTATAATTTTTTTTGGCCTAATCTATACGCGATATCACTGGGTCTTGGGAATTCGGTCCCAACATTACATATACACTGAATTTAATATATATATATGACAAGCATAATTTTAAAAATATTATTTTATTTTTTGAAGATAAATACAATTAAATCATGTGGCTAAAAATCATAAACAAAATCATTCATTCTATTTGGTTTTGAATTTTTATAAACACTTTTTCAGTTTTCAATTCATTTTTTTAGTGAACTTTTAAAATATTTTAGTCAAATTTTTTAGATGCATCTAATTTAGATGTACTTAAAAACTAAAATATTTGAGAAAACTCTTATAAAAATTAGTAATATGAAATTTTACTGGATTTTTGTATTCTTTTGTATTTTATAATATTTAGTGAATTTTTTAAAAGTTTTTTCACAAATTTTAAACTTTTTAAGTGTTGTTTAGATTATGTGGATCTAAAAAAATTTTAAGAAAAAAAGAAAGAAAAAAATTGACAAAAAATATTTAAAAAGTTCACAAAATATATATATATATATATATATATATATATATATATATATTCACGAATTTAAAACTCAAAAGCAAATTTTAAAAACACAAAACAGAATGACTAACATTTGGACTTTTAGATCTATATGTCATACATAAAATAAAATAATAAAAAAAAAGAAAAAAACAAATAATAATAATTATTATAATTAAAATCCAACTGAAATTATATAAAGTCTGACAATATTATTACAAATCATAACAATATTTTATTTTAAAAATTACCTCACTTAAAAAAAAAAAAAAAAAAAAAAAAAAAAAAAAAAAAAGAGAACTAACCGCATCAACAAGAGAAATATTTTGATAAATGTTTGAAAGAGCAACAGTTGAAACAAAGGATTAATTGAACCATGTTCTGTGCAATGTGCATGTCAATTACTTTGGATTTGAAGGAATTGCTTTTTGATTTTGTTCAGCTTGCCAAGAACCTTCTTAATGTCACTCCTCTCCACAGGTAACTCACCGGTGCACTCCAAACCCAGCTCTAAAATAGCAAGAAGAATGCTTTGTGAGGCAACCATGTCTCTGCCATTTTGCATCCTCAATAAACCACCATCCACTATTTCCATAATTTTGTTGGGAAGTGATGTGCTCACCCATTGCCTTAAATTGATCTCCGCAGAGAACATTTGGTCTGTGGGTTTCTTTCTTGTGAATGTTTCCAAAAGCATCATACCATAGCTATATATATCACCACTTGTTGAGACTCGTCCTTCGGAACCATACTCTGTATAAAATATGGGAAATGTTATATATTATTGATTTTTATTATCATTTTATATCACCATCTACATGGATACTAATAATTGACTTCTTTGTTTGAAAATAATTATGAAGAAGTTAATGGAAACAACTAATATATTGCCAAATACCCTGGTCATATAAAAAAAGAGAATGACTATCCTCCATACTTCTCTATATTTTATTTTTGGGGTTCTATTCTAGACCCACATTGATAATCTAAA
Organism: Camellia sinensis; assembly: GCF_055761805.1. NCBI lineage: Eukaryota > Viridiplantae > Streptophyta > Magnoliopsida > Ericales > Theaceae > Camellia > Camellia sinensis. The sequence continues at coordinate 22,624,557 of NC_138964.1, read as the reverse complement.
CCGTTCATCTTGTAATCTCAACAATTTAGATGAGTTATACAAAAAATTAGTTTCATCAGATATCACTAGATATATGAATAAATTGCATCTTGTTTTTTTAAAATGGATAGTAATTGTGAGTTTAAACATAAACTTTTCATTCTATAAAACAAAAAAGTGATTTGTTTATGTATTCATCAATATCCGATGAAACTGATTTTTTATACAAATGGCCTTCATTGTAAGATTTACAAAATAAATAGTTTAAATTATTATTGTGAGCCTAGAATGAAACCCCAAAAATGAAGTATGAAAAAATATGGAGGATATGAGTATGGAGGGAGCCATACCCATAAAAAAAAATAAAAACATAAAAATGAAAAAAAAAAAATGATATATTGCCCTTGAAGGAGGTAGCTCAATTAGGCAAAATATTTTATTTCAAAATTGGTCAAAATGATGGATAACATATACACCTCTGATCCATAAAATATACAGTTTGTGTCATTTTAATATACCAAGTTTAAATAAATTTTGGGTAAATTACAAATACACTCCCTGAGATTTGTTTAAAATATGAATTGTCCCCTGTGATTTGGAAAATTACAAATATCTCCCTGTCATAATTTTTTATGTAACACAATTAATTGAAAAAATGAAAGTTCTAACTGTTCAGCTATATAATAATAAAATTATATGAATTATTAATTGAAATAAAATTTTAACATTATTAAAAACTGTTAATTAACTTGATGATTTATTAATAAAATGACTTATTTGTTATGAAATTATAAACCTTAAGGGGCATAATGTAATTTCTAGAACCACATTGGGTAATTTGTAATTTAAAAAAATCTCAAGGGGTGTGTTTGTAATTTACCCTTAAATTTTTGTTGGTTAAATTTTTAATTTGGGTAAATTACAAACATACTCCTGAGGTTTACGTAAATTACAAATTACCCCCTGTGGTTCTAAAAATTACATTATACCCCTTAAGGTTTCTAATTTCATAACAAATAGGTCCTTTTATTAATAAATCATCAAGTTAATTAACAGTTTTTAATAATGTTAAAATTTTATTTCAATTAATAATTCAGATAATTTTATTATTGTATAGGTGAACAGCTAGAAATTTTACTTTTACAATTAATTCTGTTAAATAAAAAATTCTGACAAAGAGGTATTTGTAATTTTCTAAATCACAGGAGGCAATTCTTGTTTTAAGTAAATTTCAGGAGATGTATTTGTAATTTACCCTTTTAATTTTTGAGTCAAACTTCTCCAATTTCACACCACAACAAATAAGAGATTTAGAGACCAAATATTTTGGTCTCTAAAAGTGAAAATTTTGTTGCAAAAGACATTTAGGAACCAATTTCTATTGTCAGGAGGATAGTTGTCAAAAGGTTGTCTCGAAAAGTCCAAAACAAGAATTTTAGCGACAAAATTTTGAAAATGTCACTAATAAATAGACTTTTAGGGACAATAATTTGCTCTAAACATGATTTTTTTATTAGACAAAAAATTTGATCCCAAAAGAATAATAGTTTTCGTTGCTAAAAATATAATAATGGCACTTTTTACAACAAAAATATTTGGTTTCTAAAAAATAATTTTGTCCCTAAATTTTGATCTCTAAAAAATAATTTTGTCCCTAAATTTTGATCTCTAAAACTTTAATTTTTTTGTAGTGACTGTCTAAACTTAATAGTATCTGTGTCATATAACAGAAGTCTCTAAAATTTTAAATTTAGCAATTTTATACATAACATTGTAAGGCTATACTTTGTCTCCTTAATTAGACTTTAGAGACCAAAGCAACAAAATTGAAGACTTTGGAAGATAAAGTAACACCCACACTCTTCCAGGATTATAATTGTAGTTATTATTATTATTAGTTTAATGATTTAAACAATTCCTTTGAAATTAAACCAATTTGTTTCAAATTCAAAACTTCGAAAATAAAATTGACAAAATTAAAACTCAGACGACAAAAATCACATAACATAACATCTATTTAGGAACCTAGTGCAGTTTATTCTAAAATGATTCATTGCCTCATATTTTCTTTTTAATAATCCTTTAACCTACTAATCTAATTAATCAAGTAATTAGTGTCAATATTAGGCATGTGGTTCAACTTTAAAGTTGCATTGAAAAGCCTGAGCCTATCTCAACTTGCCATTATGTTCTTGATTAAAGCAATATATATTGACAATTAACAAAGAGTAATGCTAGAGTTATGAAAAATTCTACCAAAAGTTCTACCAAACGTCTCGCATGGGTGTGTGACTCACACAAAGTGAATCTCATATGGGTCTCACACCCATGTGAGACATTTGATAGAATTTTTGGGATCTCTAACATTTTTGTTAACAAAAGCCATCTATGGTATATCTTATTCGACAAACTTAAAACATAAAATTTACATTCAAGACATGCATGCCAAACAAATTAATAATAAATACATAGAAAATTGATTTGTAACAAGTCTGTCAAATGAGAAATATAAAGTAAATAAAGGTAATTAAAACATTTACCTGGAGCAATATAACCGATGGTACCTAAAGTCCTGGTTTGTATTGCAGTCTTATTTTCAGCTAAAATTTTTGCAATGCCGAAGTCAGCAACATGTGCAACCATGTCTTCATCTAGAAGGACATTGCTCGGCTTCAAATCACAATGAACCACAGGCTCTAATTGACCATAATGGAGATATTCTAGAGCTAATGCTACATCAATCATGATGTCAATCCTTTGAAGGAGATTAAGGCAGGAGTTATGAGAATATAACCACATTTCAAGGCTTCCATTAGACATGTATTGCAAAACCAATGCTCTTAACTCAGGATTAGAGCATGTCGTTATAACTCCAACGAGATTTCTATGTCGAGTTGTTCGCAACACTTTACATTCTACATCAAAACTTCTGAAAGCTCCTTCAAGTTGCAAATTTAAAACTTTAACGGCAACAATTGTCCCATCTGAAAGTACACCTTTGTATACCGAGCCATAGCTTCCTACTCCAAGCAAGTTGGCTTCGCAAAAGTCATCTGTGGCTCGTCGAAGCTCTAGATGTGAAATCATTCTGTGCTCCGTTGTTGCATATAAATCTATCAGATTTTGACTTTGGACATTGTTTCCATGATTTCTTTTCACAATAAACACACCAATAGAAAAGATTAGCATCAATGCAATGACAGGAAGAATGTATCGAAGATTAATTTTAATCATCGACTTCTTAGAACTATTGCTTGCACATGGTGGCACTTTAAAAATAGGATTCCCACAAAGTGCTTCATTCTCCCTGAAAGACCGTGATGTGAGGTTCATGAACGGCCCTTCATTTGGAATCTCCCCAGTCAACTTATTGCAAGAGAAATTCATGTATTGGATATGTAAAAGTTTCTCAAGAGACTTAGGTATCTGTCCAGATAGATTGTTATGTGAAAGATCCAAGTAATCCAATGTTATCAAATTGCCCATTGTGTTGGGAATGGGTCCCGAGAATGAATTCCTAGACAGGTTCAAAGAAGTTAGGCTTTGAAATGACCCAATAACTCTCGGAATGCTTCCTGAGATTTGATTCCAAGATAAATCCATGATTTCCAACACTCTCGATCCCCTTATGTTTGGATCTAGGCTTCCACCTAATGAATTGAACGAAAGATTCAAGAGCCTTAAAGTTTCAAGGTTCCATAAACTCGACGGTATAAAGGTCAATTTATTGTGATGAAGCTTCATCACCTGCAAACCTCTGAGATTTTCAATGCAACTTGGGATTGATCCAGATAACTTATTTTGCCCTGCATAAAGTTCCCCTAAGTTGCTCAATCGGCAAATCTCATTTGGAATTGATCCATGAAAGTTGTTACCGCCAAGATACAACCTTTGCAAGCTTTTAATTTCTCCAAGAGTGGAGGGGATGTTTCCATTCAGATTATTGACAGCCAATGAAAGTAGAGTCAAATTCCTCAAAGAACCAATCTCTTTAGGAATTGTGCCAATTAGTTGGTTTTCAGATACATCAAGTTCTTGCAAAGAGTTTGAAAGATTTCCAATAGAATTGGGTAGGGTGCCACTCAATTTATTTTGTCCCACATACAAGTCCACCAAGGAAGTACAATTTGTCAAATCTGTGAGAAAACTACGTTCAATACTTCCTGGTTCGTTTGTCAGTTGATTTTGAAATAAATGCAAAACTTCTAGGTGTTTTAGACTGCCTAAATGTTTTGGTACTGGTCCAGTAAACAAGTTGGTCGCTAGCGTTAGCATAGTGAGCTTAAAAGAATTGGAGAGAGATGAAGGGATGTTTCCAGTCAGTTGATTTTCATCCAAAAAGAGGAATTCAAGATTAGGAAGGAAAAAGCCATTATTTGTAGGAAGGTTTCCAGAAAAGGCATTAGAACTCAAGCCAATTCGAACCATTGAAGACTTGTTAAAAATTGCTGGAGGCATTGGACCTGTGAGATAATTGAATGAAAGGTAAATTAACTTCAAATTTGGAAGTTGTGCCAATTCAGCTGGAACGTTTCCATAAATGTGATTATGTTCTAGCCCAAACACTTCCAAGCTTGAAATGTTGCCAAAGGAAGGTGGAATAGTACCTATAAGTTCATTTCCTCCGAGAGCAAGGAAACGTAGAGAGGGTAAGGTGCTCAACTCTTTCGAAATTGTACCACTAAATTTATTACTTGCAAGAGATATCACTTCAAGCTTTTGACAGTGGTGTAAACTCAGTGGGATGTTTCCTTCTAACATATTAAAAAATAAACGAAGGGTTTTTAGGCGACGCAAATGGCCTATTTCATCTGTTAGATGACCGTAGAAGCTATTGTTGCCAAGATCGAGTAGTTGAAGGAAAGAAAGATTACCAACATGAGGAGATATGGTGCCTTCGAGACCCATGTTGCGAAGCTTCAAGCTTGTGACTCTTTGCCTACGTCGGCTGCATAAGACCCCCGCCCAGCCACAAAAATTGGTTTCTTTTGTCCAGTTACTCAACACATTGTTGGGATCATTTTTGATGGATGATTTGAAGCTGAGGAGAGCTAATTGGTCTGTGAAGTTCGAGGAACAAATGGCCAAATCAACCATGCATAAGTGCACTAACAGTGCCAGAGCTCCCATAAGAGAAGCATTGTACAGCCACCTCACGGACATGATTGAGAGAGAGACAGAGAGACAGAGAGAATGCTTAAGCTTAAGCTTGTGAAAATGTACGCTCATAGTCATATCCATACATTATATATAGAGTTTTCCATGTAATCTATTCATCAATAACTAACTATAGTTGGATTGTATTGAGTTTAGAATTAGTTAGAACTATAGTCAGGTTAGCTGGTTATGGTAGTGTATATATCTGAGGGATGTATCATTGTAAAGACTCGGAGAATTCAATACAGATTTTATTCTTTTATTGAAATTCATCAAATATTATTGCTCTCTTCTATGCTTTTGTGGCTTAGCATTGGCCACGTGACGTCTTGTGGGTTATTTATAATGTCAAAAATAAGGTTTCACTTCTCATAAATTAACACTTCAATTTGATAGAACGTTTTGGTTGGATAAGTCTATTTTTTTTTTTTTTTTTATCAATTTTGGTGATTTGTGAATCGTTTGCTTTTTTACAATTCATTGAGTAAAATTTTTATACATAAAATCAAAATGATTAGATATTGTAGCTATATATGTTTGAATCATATTTATTTTAAAAAAATGACTACAAATGTAATTTTAAGAGCAGTCATTTTTATTCATATATATAACTACTAATGTCTATTTATTTTGATTTTTTATATAAATATTTTACTCAACGAGTCCTAAAATATAAATGACTTACTCACTGAAATAGGACCTAAAATAGGCCTAACAAAACCCAAATGCTTTTTCAAGTTAAGATGATCAACTTGAGAGAAGCCAAACCCAAAAATAATATATATATATAACGGAGAATGCCTTCTGGTCCAAATTTTGGATTGGAGGGCACTATTTGGGCCCATGATTCCCATCACGGGTCCCATTTTGATGATCCGAACTGTTCATTTTGTAAGGCATTTTATGTATTTCAATCACAAAAAAATTAAGTCGACCTGTTAATTGTAGCATATTTAATTTATTGTATTTGTCACAAAAAAATTTAAAAACAAAAAATAGACAACAATGGTATTTTAAAAAATAAATCATCAATTTTTATAGTGACAAACATGATAAATTAAATAATTCCGACCTAATTTTTTGCATGGATGAAGTACACAAAGTGATCGACAAAATGTACAACTCATATCATTAAAACAGGACCCATAGTGGAATCCAATAGCCCAAACAACGCCCTCCAATCTATTCCTCCTCATATATATATATATATATATATATAATAAAGTGGTCATGCTATTATACATATATATCTTTTTCGAGATCTATACCATATACAAGTTATGACATTTGTGATATTGAGTATCACAAATGTCATAACTAAATCTTTTTTAGTGATAACTAAAAAAATAATAAGTCATAACCAAACACACATAACCAAAAATGTTTTCAATTATAACTAAAATAATAATCACAATAGATCATAATTAACATCACAATGAATCATAATTAAAATATAACTAACACCAAAATAGGTCATAACCAAAAATCTCAAATATCATAATTGGGACATATAATACAAACCACATTTGTAATATAGAGCTTCTCTATTTCTAATAATTTAAAGGGTAATGCTAGGGATACAAAACTTTTAGATGTATTCAGTATGTTTGGTTTCAATGTTCTGGATTCAATTTTCTGAAATTGTGTTTTTTATTTTTCGTATTTTTTGTTTTTAGTGAATTATTTTTAAATTTTAAGTAACTGTTTTTACTTTTTTAGATGCACCTCACTTAGATGTATCTAAATAATAAAATATTTGTGAAAAAATATTTAAAAAATTTTAAAATACACAAAAACACAAAAAAAAGTATTTAATTTTCTTTTTTTTTTGTTTGTATTTTTTGGTATTTAGTGTATTTTTTAAAGATTTTTTCACAGATATTATACTTTTTAAGAGTATTTATGTTAGATGTGTCTAAAAATTAAAAAACATATTGGTTAAAATATTTTAAAAAATTCAATGAAAATATTAAAATACAAAAAATAAAAAAAAAATTCTGAAAACTATTTTTTGAAAAGTAAAACCAAACAAGCTGATTAGTAATTAATAATTCAATATCGTATACTAGTATGAGAACTTTTAGATGTGTTGGTAGATAATTCAATATATTGTGTTTCATCATCACTGTTTAATTGATGATCACATTGTGCGATTAGCAAAATTTGATCTCTTAATAAATATTGTCCAATTGTAAGTTGAATTACTATCAATGATAAATAAAATTACAAAAGTGATTTAATTTTTTGATAAAATTATTTCATTTTTATATCCAATTTTATTCTTTACTATTCAAGTTGCATTTTTTCCTAAATGTTATTTGTTCCCCTTATCTAGATCTAACGGTTGGAAATAATTTTTTAATATGATACTAAAAAATTGCCTTTTTATCATTAAAAATAATAATGTTACAATAACCATATTAATAGCAGTTACCCCAAATCCTAAATTATTGTACTTGAAGACAAGGAAAAGTCATGTACCTAAAAAACGAAGAAAAGCAAAAGTTATGTACCTAAAAAAGAAGACAAGCAAAAGTTTGAGAAAATAAAGGGCTAGGAAAATTATGCAAGACTGGTCACCACCAAACCACCTTTTCAATTAAGGCCAAGTTTGATAAGTTGTCAAAAAGTTAAAAAGTAAAAAAATTATTCAAAAAGTTAAAAAGTTATCACTATTTATCAAAAGTTAAAAATTACGGCTGCATAATTCCTAATTCTAATTTTTCCCTACACACTAATCTATACAATTTTTTAATACACATTTTTTCATAAAAAGTCAAAAAGTTAACTCAAATATCCATATTTTTTTCCTCAATTTTTTAGTCTAAAAAGACAAAAAGTGCACTTATTTTGGGCATCCCAAACAACCCCTAAAACTTCAATGACAACGGCTAGCACAAGAAAGCTATGGGGAGAAACTTGGAAGGAGAGCCATGGCGTGTAATTTATTTTTTTTCTTTTTTTTTTTTACTGGAAAATTACCTTACTCTCTCGCAAGTTCAAGGCAGCACCTCTTGCAAAAATCACTAATATGTCATGTTGTCCTTTTTGAGTTATGAGAGTATAATCTGGGAAGTTATCCCGACTTCCCAAGATAAACTCTGTTAAGTCAAGACTCGCATAGCAAGGAGCCCTGGCCTATAATTCATTTCAATGACTTTAGGAGTGTAAATTTAGCCTAGCCCGGCCCGGCCCAGCCCATGTCGGGCCTCGTGGGGTACCACCAAAAATAGGGTCGGGCTGATCCACAGGCCAAAAACTTAGACCCAAGCCCAGCCCAAGGGGTATTCAGGTCTTGAGTGGGCCAGGTTGGTGGGCCTGGGCTCGGGCTTAGGCGGGCCTAAAGAATTTTTTTTTTTTTTTAATTTTTTCTACCAAAATTTTATTATTTTTCACTAAAAAAAAATACTGGACCTTGAGCGAGCCGGGCCTCAAGCCGGGCTTTTGAGCGGGTTAGGCCTCAGGCTGGGCTTTTGAGTGGATCTTGAGCGGGCCGATGGGCAGGAGCAAGCCCACGGATCAGGACGGGCTTCAAAATGATGGCCCTAGCCTAGGGTCTAGAGTTGGACTTGAGCTCGAACCTAAATGCACCGAGCCCACCCCGGGCTTCGGGCCATCCACAGGTTGCGGGCCATTTTTATACTCCTAAATGACTTCATAAAAATGCCAAATGGGGTCAAGGGAGGTGTAATTGACTCCATAGCCAGTCTATGGGGTCATTAAATGGTCTGTGAACAAAAAAAAAAAAAATCGATATTGTGTAATTCATCCAAATCATTTTATGACTCCTTCCATCCTAGAGAAAATTATTTAGAGTTTTGGATAAAGATTTGAAACCCAAGTCTTCTCAAGAATTTTGCCCACACAAGCCCGCATGGGTAAATCAACCTCAACTATCCCATTAACCCGACTCAAACTATTCGGTTCAAAAAAAATTAATGTTATCTAAAAAAATATTCCACTGTTAAATTTAATTTTAATCCCTTAAAATTAATATCGTTCCATTTAAAATTTTTTAAAAAAAAAAACACTTGATATACAATATTATCCTTGTAAATTGTAATTTTAAAAAAAAAATACACAAAATACAATTTGTTAAAATTGAATTTGATAGTGACCGGTGATATCTTTCTAACTCTCAACTTTTTACATATAACATTGTCATAATCTGTTAATTTTGTGAATTTATACTTTAATTTGATTGTTTTAATAGTATTAATTAATTTGATAAGATGAATTATTAAATAAAATAAAATAAAAATGTATAAAACTTAATAATATAAGTCTAATAAAAAAATGTGTAACCCGATTCAGTTTGATTTTGGCTCATAAGATTTGGATTTAAGGGTGGAATATGGTTTTAATTTTTTTTAAATAAACCCAGTCCGTAAGGCCGACCCGTTCCATTCATGACCCCATAAAAATGCCAAATGGGTTCAAGCTTTCAACTAACACCTAATTTGTCAATAGACTATTTTAATTAAAAAGTTAGAAAGTCATTAAAATTTATTACATCATTCTATTTATTTTTTTTAGTAAAAAATTTAGAAATTATTAAAATAATTAATTTTCAAACGAAGTCTAATTATTAAGGATATAAAACAGATAGACTTGACTCCCAGTGACCACTTAAAAAAAATTATAAATAAAGTCACTTCACAAATTTAAATTTCACAAATTTTATAAGAAAAATAAATTTTTTTTGCACTAAACAACCTTCGGTGTGTATGATTCCAAATTGGGATTTTTATTAATAAATCTCATTTAGAAGTATTCTAACCTAAGAAATTCATTAAAAAAAAATTTAACCCACTTAGTCCTATGTGTTTATACTTTTATTCCATAAAGTCCTTTTTCTTGATTTACACTATTTTCTTAGACTCTTATATCCTTATATTTAATATTGATATTTAATGTTGGAGGGGTGGAGAGAGAAAGGAAAAGACCAAGGTATAGGAAATTTCATACATAAATTAAATAACATTGATGTTATTATTTTATATTATTATATAATGTGAATATATTTTTAATTGACAACACATTAAAAATAATGTAAACATTCTCTCTCATCTGATGTGAACGTTCACAACACCTTTTGTCACGACCCAAACTCGCCCCTAAAAGTTTGAAGTCGTAACCGGCCAGTAATCCTTAAATTACCAAAGGCCTTCTTGTCCAAACAAAAATAATCGGGACTTGCCGAAGCAATAGACAAAAACATCAGCAATCCAATGAGCTATGCAACTATATGAATAAATATTTACATGCAAAACGTTAATTTATCCACTTACATTACATAACATATAACATAATATCTTATACAAAATATATGCACGAGTCAAAAGTGTACATCATAATCAAAAGCTTGACAACGGCCTTCTAGGCCTAGCCCTAACTCGGAGGTGCTCAAAACGACTCAGTAGGCTTCAGAATAGTGGCTCGGCTAAAGACCCTTCTAGGCTTGCCCTCCAGAACGCTCATCTATACATTTACATATAAAAAAATAGTGAACTAAAGCTTAGTGAATAACAAATGCGTAAATAAGTTATGGATGAAGACATTAAAATCAACCAGTTACTGTAGCAAGTCCGTATACATAGCAGTATCACGTTCGTTAACTACAAGCGTAGTACTCATAAGGCCCACGTGTATATGTAGCAGTCCTTAAGATCATAGTTGGTACAGACGTTCATATAAACCAATATCTTGTATACATAAAGCCATGGTATTATTATCTCCATGCGAGGGCCACGTAAACATATTCCGCAGCATTATTAACCCTGGGTAAGGGCCACATGAACATATACCACGGTATTGTTACCCCTGGGTATGGGCCACGTGAACATACACCACGGTATTGTTACCCCCAGGTAAGGGCCACGTAAACATATACCATAATATTGTTACCCCTTGGTAAGGGCCATGTGAACATAACCACCATATTATTATCCTTGGATAAGGGCCTGTAGACACCCCATTTTTGACCGTCCTCAAGACTTGGACGTCACCGTTTGAACACTCGGTGATTATCCATGTTTGTGTTTGTTCGGAGTTCCCGGAGGTCTCGGCTCGCGCGCCTTGCCTCAGGATCCCCGAACTCGACCGTTTAGTGTCTGGTTTTGCACCAAACACTTGCATCTTGCCTTTGAGAGGCAGGGTAGGGCTTGTAGACCATCCCCACCCACCACCGGCATTAGCTAGAGGCCACCGGCTGGTTTTTGTCTCCACCGGCAATATAGTTTGCCGGCCGGCACTTTTTGTTGCCGGTCAGCACTATTTTGTGCCGGTCGGCACTCTTTTTGGCCAAGATGGCATTTTTGGCCGGCTGATTGCTGTTCATCTGCTTTTGCAGATATTTTAGGACAGCTGTCTTACTTTTGCTCCCCTCCATACACGTGTATGGAGGGATCTCCCTCTTGTAAAACTTGTCTTGTAAGCTTTACAAGACAATATAGAGAGGAGCTCTCTCTAAGGCAAAAAGGAGAGAGACAAGGTTAGAAGGTGAGATATTTTGAGAGCAAGAACAGCCATTGTTGAGCTCTTGTTCTAGGGTTTGGGTGAGATACATTTTCTATCTCTCTTTTCCTCTCATTTGTTCACTAGGTGCTTTGTGTCTTACTATTGCACACAAACACCTAGTGTTTCACCTTCCTTTGGCTCTTGAGGTTCTAAAGGACTGGTTTTGAAATTTTGGTGTTGGATTCAAGCTCAAGGAGGCCATTGGAGCACCATTTGTGAATGGGGTCTTCAAGGGTGAGAAACTAGTCTCATTTTTTCCCATTTTTGCTTTGATTTTATACCTATCTTAGAGCTGTTTTTGTGCTTATTGTATAACATAAAAAAGTTCTGTTTTTAAGCCCTCTTTATTGTTTATTAAGAGTGTTTTGTTGTTTGAGGGTTGTTGACCCCTCTTAGGCCTTGAAAGGCCTCATTTTGAGTCATTTTGTGCTAGCTCCGGGATTTTGGTGTTGAGGTCTCTTCACCACTGAAATCTTGAGGGATTTCAGTGATGAAGATGATGCTTTGAAGTCCCAAGAAGGAGAGGGCCACCCCCTCTCCTTGTTGTCCTTGAAAAGGGCATGTTTTGGCCTCTTAAGGAAGCCTATGCTTGAGTGTGTGTTGAGCATATTTAGGTTGTTTTTCATGCTTATATATCCATAATATAACATGATTTCAAGTTGGTTTTGGTACTCCATGCATGTTTAGCATAGTTGCCTTGTAATGCCTTGTTATGCCTTAACATGTCTTAGGTTGTATGCCTTTGTTTCTAGCATGTTTTAGGCTTAGTCTTGTGAAGATTTTGTGCCTATTTTGACATGTTTGAGATCTGTCCCTAAGTGTTTGGGTTGATTTTGGCATGCTTGATATAGCTCCTTTGTATTTAGGCTTGTTGGCCTTGAGCATGTGCATGTGTAGCATGCCATCTTTGCATTGTTTTGGTGATTTGGAATCATTCTATATGCCATTTCAGTCCCATTTCCATGCTTGTTTGATTGCCTTGCATGCCTCTTTAATGCTTTGGAAGCTTGTGTAGTAATGCTCCATGTTTTGGTGCCTTTGCATGCTTTTGTTTTTGAGCCATCTAGATGCCATCTAAGTGGTCTTTTGGGCCTTATGTTATGTGCTAAAAACCTGTTTTAGGTTGCTTAATGCATGCCATGTTTGTTGTGATAAACATGCTTCAAAGCTTCATGACCTTGCTTCAAGTACTTGGACCATGCTTGCATGCACTTGCTTGTCTTGTTTAATATGGTTTGGCATCATTTTATAACATGATTTTAGAGCTTATAATGTATGCTAATTGTTCATGTTTGTCCCTTTCAAGTGTGCTTGAATGTTGCTTGATTTGTGCTTAAGCGTTAGTCCTTATGTGCATGTGTGTGTGCATGCCATTTAGCCCTCATTTTTTTAGCACTTTGGCCACTGTTTTAGGCCTTATTAGAGCTGCCTAATTCATGTATAAGACCATCTTTCCATCTATTTGCATTGCCATATGTATGCTTGCATGATTGCATAAGTCCATTGCCATGCCATGTTGCATCCTTAGCTTGTATGCCTAGGTTGCATTACATCTTGCATGCATTCCTTGTCCCTTGACTTGGGTGATAGGGATTGGGAGTTTTGTTTGATTGGTTTGCATACATTTGAAATCAAAGTTGCATACTTGGTTCTTTGGGCCATCATGCATGGAAATGCGTGATTGGTGGTCCGAGAACCGAGGCACATGTCCCTTTGAGTCGCAAACATGATAAGGGACATGATTATTGCATACATGCCTTGAATTGTGCTTCCATGCTTTGCCTTGCCCTCTGTTGCTGTCAGTTGCAGGTTCTGCAGGAATACTCTGCCGACCGGCAGTGTAAGGTGCCGGCCGGCAACAATTTCTTTGCCGACAGCTTCAATTTTGTGCCGATGGCCATACCACACTGCCGGTGGCAATTTCATTCAGCCGGTGGTGACCCCCTCTGTCCAAGGGAGCAGCCTTGAGGTTTTGACAACCTCCAGAGGAGTGAAGGAAAGAAAACAGAGGCAGCTTACGCATGGCGGCACGTTTCCCGAGGCGTTTACTGCTTTTCTTAGTCTATTTTAATTTGTTAATTAAATTAGGCAATTTGTAATATTAATTAGCTTGCGTAGTTAATTAATTTGTAATATTTATTTGGTCCCTCCGAGTGAGGGCAAATCTGTAATAAGCGTGTGTGGGTGGTGTGCATGTCTTCCAACCTCCACTTCTTTCTTCCCTTTTATTTACCTGCTTATGATGGTAGATTAGGGCACATTTATTTTAGCATACCTTATGCTATGCATGCGTGCATTCATGCATTTGTTGACATGCATTAGGCTCGGTACATCATGCTAACTGCATATGTATTTCAAATTCCAAACTGAATATGTGATAATTGTGCATTTTCACATGACATGTCTAGGTTAGCCGAGCCTATCTTAGCGACATTTTGTATGCGATGCATTAGGCACTTAACATGAACTTGGATCATGCATGTTTGCTAACAAGTTCTTTATTTTGGCATGGAGTACTATGTAAGTATTTTAAATGCTTTAGCACGTCACATGTGTGTGAATGCTACCATGACAGTATGTTTACCATGTGGCTAGATGCTTATGTGTTAAACTGTTTGAATGCCTGTGGGTGGAGGTTGGATTGTTTGAGTTGGAAAGACTCGTTGAAACCCGCATTTTAGCCTACTTGCGAGTAGCAAATTCCAAAACATTTTCAAACCGAACGGATATGCAATGTTTATTTCCAAATTAGGCAATCTAGTCTATACTTGTTTGCTGCGCGTATAACATAGTAATTCTAGGCTAATAAATGGAATAAGAACACATAAAGTTTTCAAAACCGGATATCATGGTTAGTAGAGGCCGGTCTTCGGACCGGGCGAAAGGGGGTGCTCATAGCTGACCTTCCCCGATCGTACCCAAGCTCCCGAGCCGAGACAAACTCCGGTGATGACGGACATGTGGCCTTCGGCACCGAGTCAGGGTTTCCTAAATTTCCCCATTTTAAAATATTTAGGTGGCGACTCTGTATCTGGCAAAGCAGTCCATGTTTGGCACTACTTTTTCAAAAATCTGTTTCTCAAAACGATTTGCCAGATTTGGACTCTTTGGTTCAGATTAAGAACCGTGACACAAGTCGAGTCCGAACTGTAGTAACCCCAAATGAACGGAACGGGACTCATCCTCCCGGGGCGTTCGGGGACGTCTACAGGGCCACGTGAACATATTGCATGAGTTCATTTATTCAATAAATCATATCGAAGCAGTCCTTAACAATGGCAGTCAGAAAGAAATAGAATTTAAATATAACTTTACAACATTGTTACTCACAGTGCTTGGTCGAACGATCCACCTTAACGATTCAACCTACAGAAATACAACCAAGCACCACAAAACACATTTCCTTTAATTCATCGGTTCATTCGTTACATATCCGATAAAACATTTCTATTCTTTCTTTAATTTCTTTTATGCTCATGCAATGCGTATGGATGTATATGACACATAAAAATCATGTAAATAAAGGCCCAGAAGTCAGAAAACAAAATAGGAAAATCTGCCCTGTTTGGCCGCACGTGCGATGGGCTGGCTGCTCATGCGGTGGCCTTGGCCGCACGAGCGGTGGAACTTCAGAATGTAATTTTGGCCAAACCAAGGTTGGCAGCTCGAGCAGTGGCCCAGGCTGCTCGAGCGGTCTGGGTGCAATTCCAGTCCGAAAATCTGCTCAAGTGTTACAACTTAATCTTTTACAAAACCAACTTCAAATTCATACATTTCAAGGCCAAAACTTATAAAAACATGTTGAATGCAACATATCTAGTTTACATAAAATCATGTTAAAATTTACCTACACCTACCACCACCTACTACCACACCTACTACACCTACCACCAATTTACCCTCACCTACTCCTCACCTACTACCCAAATCCTCTTCTATATAATAGGAATCCTTGTAATATCAATGATACAACAATCAGATATCAATCAATAATACATTAATAGATTATTCTCTCTGTATTTCTTTATACATCAATTTCTACATTTCTACATGGTATCAGAGCAGGTTTAGAACCTAGTATTCGCGCTTCACCGGCGGGCGGCAACCTCACCTTAGCCGTCCGCCGGACCTCAACCTAGTCCGCTAAAATTGTTTACACATACCTTTACTCTTCTTCACCACCACATGTCCAAACCAGCCGCTGACTGTCCTCATCTCCCTCAGGCAGGTCCTCAGCATCACTTTCCTCATCATTTTTTTCCTGATCCTTCCCGCGAGAAACATCATCAGCTGGAAACTTGCCACCACTGCCGCTGCTCCTCCTCTGCCTCGCGATCTTTGTCTCGCCAAACAACAGATTTTCACACCTTCGTCTTCCTTCAGCCTTCTCCAGCCGTGCTGCTACTACTCCTCTCTCTTCTTCATCAGAGGCGGCGAGGGCTCTGATGGCTACCGCTCTCATGGTTCCCGCGGCGTCCAGTTTGCATCACCGTAGAGGGAGAGAGTCCTTGGCCTCTTCGTCGTGTTCGGCGGCGTCATGGGAAGTACTGAGGCCTCTGATCGTCTTTGGCATCGTGGCCCCTTCGATCTGTTTCACAACCTCGCTGACGTCCCCTTTGCCGCTGACTCCAGCGATCCATGGCCATGGCAGTCGATCCCTCCTTCTCTGACTCCTCCTCCACCGCCCTAAACATCTCCCAGTTCACACACCCACCAACTTTCTCTCTCTCACTTTTCACCCTCTCTTTCTTTTTTTTTTTTTAATATTGCCATCCCTATTTTATCATTCCCATAAAGCCGCTGTCTGATCCCACCGCCCATCACCGACATATTTTTTCTTATTTTATTTTATTTTCACCCCCTCATCATATTTTATCATCATCCTTTTAATCCCATCGTTATATTCTTCCCCATATATATATAAATATATATATCTCTTTTTTTATTATTTTCTTTTATTTTATTGTTTTTGTTTTGTAAAGAGGGGCACACGTCCAATCCAACATACAAAAAAAAAAAAAAAAAAATAGCAGGTTAACTCTTCATGAGCAGCCGTGGTTAACTCTTCTACAGAGATGGTGAAAATAGCGGCAAATGGATCTACTTTTTTATCTATTTCTTTTATTTTTTATTCTCTTTATCTGTCTATCCCATGTGTGTCTCTCTTTATTCCCACTTCCTTCCCCTTTCCACTCAAATACTTCTCCACTACCTCCTCTGCATATGAATACCCAGCTCACTCTCCACTTACGTTATTATTTATTTATTTCTTTAAAAAAAAAAAAAAAAAAAAAAAAAAAAAAAAAAAATCGCCTTTCACACCCACTTGGCCATCACTCACAGATGCACATTGATTTCTCACTTTACACTGTCTCTTTTCCTTTCTTTTTATTTTACTATTTCAATCCCCTACTTTTTTGTCTTTCCAATCAGGCCAGTGTCTGCCTCCACTCAAGTTTTTTTGTTAATTTATTTATTTATGTTTGTTTTTTTTTTTTTTTGTTTGGAAAAGGAAATAAAAGAAAGAGTGGAAATATCAGAAGGCGTGGTAATCGGTGAGCGAATAAAGGGGATAAAAAAAAAAAAACAAAAAAAAAACAAAAAACAAAAAAAAAACAAAAAACAAAAAATAGAGGCAGAAGACAAACTCATTTTATTCATGTCGGGGCTCACCCCGATCACCATTTTACACCAAAAAAAAAAACCACAAACAACACAACCACACCCATAGTGGGATTTTTCTTCTTTACTCAGCCGCAGGTCTCTTCTTTTTGCCTCCGTCCTGAGCAGCCCTTGCCGGTGTTGCCTCCGTGTTTCCCACTCTACTGGGCACGATCACTACTCCCTGCTCCTCCACTGCAGCATATGGCGGCCCTCCAAATCGGAACATCACGGTGGCCTTCCGTTTCAGCTCCTTGTTTTCTGCCCTTAGCACGCTTATCTTTGCTCGCGCATCCTTATACATGCGTTGGAGCAGAGCCAGCTGAGAGTTTAACTGCTGCACCTCATTTGCCCTACTCTGCAGCCGGTTCGACAAGTTTGTAACCGTAGTCATGGTTTCCACACATGACTTCAAAGTATACTGATTGGCCTCCACATCCGTCTGCACTGTCATTCTTTGCTCCACAAACCGCATAGGAAAGTTCAACGGAGCAAACTCCGGGGCACTTGGTTGAGGTTCCAGTGCCACCGCACCAGTTATCTCTCTTGTTGACTCGTTGAGGTCGGGAAAGAGAGTGAGCAGACCGCGGGAAGACGAAGCCATTTTCTGGGCAACAGCGTGTTACAGACTATCTCTCTCAGCAAAAGGAACTATCTTTCTCAGCAACACGAAGGATTTTTCAGAGGTTTCTCTCAGTTTTTTCTCTGCCTCAGCCTCTGCCTTCGTCTTGGTTATATAGCCAAGGCAGACACGCGCATCGCGCGACGCCAGCCGACAACACGGGCACGCCAGCCAAGACACTCACGTGCCTCGCCATCATGTCCGGGCACGTCTTTTTATGGATTGGGCACGCCTTTTGATGGCACGCCTTTTGAAAGATTGGGCACACCTTTTGAGGGTGCGACTTTTTAGGGGTCCGACAAGACTCTGTAAATTGTCCCGACATTGATTCCGGTTAGCTCCTTCAAGGGTCCGCCAAGACTCTGTAAACTGTCCCGACATTGATTCCGGATAGCTCCTTCAAGGGTCCGACAAGACTCTGTAAACTGTCCCGACATTGATTCCGGTTAGCTCCTTCAAGGGTCCGACAAGACTCAGTAAACTGTCCCGACATTGATTCCGGTTCGCTCCTTCAAAGGGTCCGACAAGACTCTGTAAATTGTCCCGACATTGATTCCGGTTAGTTTCTACAAGGGTCCAGCAAGACTCCGTAAACTGTCACAACAACTGTCACAACAGTGTCTGTTACAATGGTCCGACATGACCCCGTAAACTGTCTTCTACATCGGTCCGACATGACCCCATAAACTGTCTTCTACATCGGTCTGACACGACCACACAGTGTCTGCTACAACGGTCCGACATGACCCCATAAACTGTCTTCTACATCGGTCTGACACCGCCATCCAGTGTCCTCTACACCGTTATGACACCACCATACAGTGTCCTCTACATGGTTTGACACCCCCATACAGTGTCCTCTACAACGTTATGACACCACCATCCAGTGTCTTCACCAATGGTCTGACACGACCATACAGTGTCTCTTATTCTCTTTTATTTTTATGTATTTTCTTGTTTTGTTACTCTCTCCAAACTCAAGTTGGTTAGTTCCTATCCCCCTTGAGTTTGCGGGGGGCTGTTAAAATTTACCTACACCTACCACCACCTACTACCACACCTACTACACCTACCACCAATTTACCCTCACCTACTCCTCAGCTACTACCCAAATCCTCTTCTATATAATAGGAATCCTTGTAATATCAATGATACAACAATCAGATATCAATCAATAATACATCAATAGATTATTCTCTCTGTATTTCTTTATACATCAATTTCTACATTTCTACAAATCATAACTTTAAAACACGATCCAATTCCCAATCAAGCAACCAAAAATCATGAATTCATGTCAAAACCCAAACATATAGCTCAACCTCAAGCTTCCATGGTGGAATTTCTTTCAAACCTTAGAAGCCATGCAAGAAAACAAGTCTATGAACATGAATTACATGATTTGATGCTATGGATGATTTCAATTCCTTTTTTTAAACTCATGTGAGTTCTAAGCAACAAGTTACACTACTCAACTCTTTAATTTCACTTAGCTTCAAGAGATTAGGGATGGATTTTCACCTTAGATGCTTGATTTGGTGAAGATTTAGCTTAATTTTCTCTTTCTTCTTCTTTTTTCCCTTTAGCTTCTCTCTTTCTCTAGAACTCTCTCCCTTTCTCCAGATATTTTGAGCTCTTAGGTGCTAAGGATGAGCTCATATGAGCTCTATCTCATATATACATATATAATAATGAGCCAAACATGACTTAGCGAATCAGACGAAATCAATTTTCAATTAAACTTTTCAAACGGCTCTAAAAATTCCCATTAGCATATTCATGTATTCAATTTCGGTTTCTAAACCCACTAAGGTCGTCAATTTCAATTCTGAAGTCGTAGCCCCAATAGATATTTTCCTAATTCAGACAGATATTTCCAAATTCACTCATATTACTTCATAATAACGTAAAGATACTGTTGCCATGCATTTTGGGGCCGTTACACCTTTCCAAAAAGTTCTCTTTCATCTAATGTAGTGATATAAACGTTTACAACATGTAAACCTTTTTATTTTTACTTGACAACACATTAAAAATAACGTTCATTATATTTTTAATTGACAATACATTCTTATTCACAACATGTAGTGATGTGAACGTTCACAACATGTGAACATTCTCTCTCATCTAATGTAGTGATGTAAACGTTTATATTCGTATGCTTTAGTATGAATATTCATATCATGTAATTGACAACACAATGACAAAAATTCATTTCAAATTAATGTGAATATAATGATGTGAATATTCATTTCACATTATGTAATTGACAACACATTGACAAAAAATCATTTCAAATTAATATGAATATATTGACAACATCTTAATGTATGAGAACTACCAAAATATAATGACAATCAACATTAAATATCAACATTAATAGGGGCATGAGGGATTAAAGGTGTTTTGATTTTTTTTTTTTTACCTCAAATAGGACCTAATGGAATAGTAAAAAAGAATATGAATTGAATAGAATAAAATTCTTAAAAAAATGATTTATCAAAAAAGCTCTCTTATTTTATTTTATTTTTGTTAAAATAGTGAGATGTATGTTAGGCCCGTTTGGTAGAGCTGTGGGAAAGTGATTATACCTTATAACTTAATAGCTTATACCTTATACCTGTTTGGTAGAGCTGTGGGAAAGTAATTATAGTTTATAACTTAACAGTTTATAGTTTATAACTGTGAACATAAGCTGATTTTTTACTTATAAATTAAGTTTTTCCTCCATCACTTAAAGATTAAGTTGATTTTTGACTTACAAAAATTTATAAGCTGTATTGTTAAGCTGAACCAAACATATCAAAATAATTTAAATTAAACTAAAAATTAAAATAAATTAAAAATAAACCCTACCAGATAGTACCGTTAGACTGTATGATTATGTGCGCGACAGTGAGATGTATAAGTGTGTGTGATGTGAGAGGACGAGAGTGAGTGGACGAGAGCGAGAGCGAGGTGTGTGTGTGCGCGCGTGCAGGTTGTGTTAGTGGCTGTGAGACTTGAGAGTAAAATATAGTAGAACCAATACAAAATTTCAATTTTATTTTTATTTTTATTTTTATTTTTTAACAAACTCTCCATTGCCATTGAAATTTTGAAAGTGGCCACGGACTGGTAATACTTTTTCCCAAGTTCCACGGTCAGGTAATTCCCCTTTTATTTTTTTATGTTTTGTTGTCTTTCATGATTTTTTTTTTTTTTCATAATTTAGTCATTTTTTATATTTTATTTTTAAATAGAAGAAATTAAGGAGACATCCTTTTATAAGTTTGTGTAAAAAATTTTAAAAAAATCAAATTAATCGAATATTGATAAATCTTTTATCGAATCATATTTGTATCTAAAAAAATATTTGGTAATTGTGTTTTAAAATATAAAATAGAATATAAATGCAATGCGATGAAAGGGTTTGATCAATTTAATTTGAGTTATTTACATGGAGACCTCTTAAATTATTAAAAAATATCAATTTGACCTCTTGAACTATAAAAACATATAAATAGACATTCTAAATTATTGAAAAGTTTTATTTTGCCCGATAAACTATAAAAACACATAAATTCACCTCCTAAAATATTGTCGTATTGAGAGGTTCTTTGTGTAAATAACTCAAATAGGCTAGGAAAGTTATGCAAGAGAGGTCACCAAGCCATTTTTTAATTAATATCATTTTGATTCTTAAACTATAAATACATATAAATGAACCTTCTAAATTATTGAAATTTTTTATTTTATCCCATAAATTATAAAAACATATAAATTAACCTTTTAAAATTTTGACGTATTAAGAGATCTTTGTTAAATAACTCAAATAAAGACTAAGAAAGTCACGCAGGACAAGTCACCAAGCCATTTTTTTTAATCAAAACTTCAATGACAACAGTTAGCACATTAAAGTAGTGTGGGAAGAAACTTGGAAGGAGAGCCATGGCTTGTAATTCACTTCATGACGTCATAAATATGCTTTTGGGTCAAGCCAGGTAGACTTGACTTCCTAGTCAATTCAATTAGCCTATCACCCGTGTTATACATGGGATAATTATAGATATTTATATTTGTTTTAGATTTTTTTTAATATATAAATTATATTTTTTAAGATTTTTTATAAAAATAATTTAACAATCTAATCACTAACCATAGTGTATGAGAGAAATTGAAAAGGGTACTACAGTAATTATACATAGATTGTATCCATAATTATTTGTATGAGGGGATTTTAAATACTGATCAGGAGATTTTGACCAAATCAATAAATGTTGAGTTTTTTTTTAATAAAAAATTTAGAAAATTCAGATTGGAATATTGAAACTCCCACAAGCTTTGGGGTTAAAAACCTCATTTTGCTTAATATATAGTATAGATAGATATATCTTTTTATTTTTATTTTTATTTTTGTGTGGTTTCTATTCGGGTATTTTTTTTTTAATTTATTTAAGATGGAGTTATGGGTATCTATTTTTTTTAATTTAATTTATCTGTGGTTTCCATTTGTTTTTAATTATTATTATTTAGGTAAGTTATTAATTTGTCTCGTTAAGTGATTTAAAATTTTGACAGATATACATAAAAAAAATACATAATTATATTATTAAATCATAATTCAAATTTAGATGTTATATCATTTTGAGATCTATAGCTAAATTCTTATCTTTTTTATTTTTTATTTTTGTGTGTAACCATAGTGTATGGAAGAAATTGAAAAGGGTTTTGCAATAATTATGAGAGAAGTCAAAAGGGATTGTGGGTTGGGAGAAGTCAATAAATGCTGAGGTTGGGTTGGGAGAAGTTAATAAATGCTGAGATTTTTTTTTTAAATCAAAAAATTAAAAAATTAGGATTAGGAGATTGGAGCACCCACAGGCCTTGGGGTGAAAAACCCCATTTTGCTTAATATATAGTATAGATTACTTCATAAAATTGCCAAAGGGGTTCAAACTTTCAATTTTGGAGGTGTTTGGAAAGTTAAATATTTTTTTGTTTTTTTGTTTTTTTGTTTTTTCGTTAAAATTAGTAAATAAAATAAAATAAGTTAAAATAGTCAATAAAATAAAATATCACATCAAATTTATAATTATTTTATTTTTTCTCTCACAAATGTCACACTTAACTATAAAAAAAATTCAACACTCTTTTCAAATACAAAAAATTTTATCATACTAAAATAATTAAAAATTAAAATAACTTACTAAAATAGTCAATTTCCCAAACGAGACCTTAGAATTAAAAGCGGTAGACTTGACTCCCAATGACAACAACAAAATTTTATAAATAAAGTGACTTCACAAATTTAAATTTTACAAATCTTATAAGGAAAAAAAAAATTGCACTAAACAACATTCATCTTGTTTGATTTTAAATTTTAAAAAATAGTTTGAGTATTTATTTTTTACCTTTTGTTGTCTTTTTTCATAATTTAGCCAATTTTTTTTTTTTTAAATAGGAGAAATAAGGGAGATATTCCTCTACAAGTTTGTATAAGAATTTAAAGACAACAATAATTTTCTTACTATTAAAATCCTTGAGATTTGAAAATTTAAGGTGATAAAAACAAACTTGGGTTGATTACAAATTTTTTTTTTTCAAGATTTCGCGCGTTTTTCAATTTAAACCTAAGAGTTTCAATTTCGACAAATTAAACCCTGGAGTTTCATCTATGTTTCAATGTGAACCCTCTGTCCATCTTTGTCCATTTCCCTCTTCTTCTTTCTTTTAGATTCAAATCTATTTGTTCAAACCCTTATATCTCTTCGTCGTAACTCTGTTTCGCCTCATTTTCGCGTCGTTGGATTCACCTCATGGCCTAGTTTTCATTCCACTCCTCATATGCTTTGTTCCAACTCTTTTTACATGTTGCTAGAGCTCTAAAAGTTAGCAAAAATAAGATTTTTCTCTCTTTAGGCAAAATTTTCGATTCAAATTCACATGTTCAAGCCCTTGTATCTCTATCGTCATAATTTTGTTTCACCTCATTTTCACCTAGTTAGATTCAACTCATAGCCTAGTTTTTATTTCACCCCTTATACGCCTTATTATATCTCTTTTTACATGCCGTTAGAGCTCCGAAAGTTGACAAAAAATAAGCTTTTTCTCTTTTTTGTCTTCCTCATCCTCTGTGGCTCTTCCTCTTGGCTTGCTGCTACTCTTACTACTGATGTTGTTGCTGCTGCTACTTCATCATCATTATTTGCAAGATGAGGTGGTGGTGGTGGTAATGGTGACGGTATCGTCAAGGGGTGATAGGTATACAACTATCCATAAAAATCAAAAACCAAATGGCTCGGTGAACATGTCAGGGTGTCTTCGTTTCCAATCAAGCATCATTTATTGCATCTCCACTGCCAAGAATATTGTCGTGATAGTAGCAAGAAAAGAGAGAGAGAGAGAGAGAGAGAGAGAGAGAGAGAGAGAATTCTTGTTTTTAGCCAACTTTCGGAGCTCTAACAACATGCAAATAGAGATGAAACAAGACTTATGAGGTGTGGACTGAAAACTAGGCCATGAGATGAATCCAACGATGCAAAAATGAAGCAAAATGGAGTTGCAACGAAGGAGATATTAGGGCTTCAATATGTAGGTTTGAATTTGAAAATTTTGCTCAAAGAGAGAAAATCTTATTTTTGGTCAATTTTCAGAGCTCTGATGGCACGCATAAAAAGGTAGAAAAGGAATATGAGGGATGGAATGAAAATTAGGCCATGAGATGAATCCAACGACGTAAAAATGAGGTGAAATGAAATTACAATAAAGGAGATATAAGAGCTTGAATATGAAATTTTGCCTAAAGAGAGAAAAATCTTATTTTTGGTCAACTTTCAGAGCTCTAATTGCACGCATAAGGTATATGAGGGATAGAATGAAAATTAGGCCATGAGGTAAATCCAACGACGCGAAAATGAGATGAAACAGAGTTATGACGAGGGAGAAGACGGAGATGGACAGAGGGTTCACATTGAAATACAGATGAAACTCCAAGGTTTAATTTATCGAAATTGAAACTCTAGAGTTGAAATTGAAAAACAAGTGAAATCCTAGTATTTTGAAAAATCCTATTTCTATACATCTACTTACTTCTGTGCACACCCTTAATGATTTATTTTTTTTTATTACAGTTTTATCCTAAAATAAAATTACTAAAGTGTCCTTATCTTCTCTACCAAAACCCTAATTTCTTAACCCTAAACCTAGCTACCGCCCACCGCTATTGCAGTTTTGGAAATCTAAGTTCATTACAATCTCTTGATCTCAAAGGCCTTTTTTTCTTTCTTGAAAAGCTCATGGAAAAATTTACTCCGAGCAGCCAATATACATCTGTGAACACCTACTGGGATGTTCTCAACAACAAGCTCTGTGTCGCTATAATCACAGCTAGAGCGAACTAGAAGTTGTTCTAAATTATAGCTAAGCTTCCTTAAACTAATGATTTCAACACTAGACCCTCCCTGGAAACCAGAGGCTGGTGGTATATTGTAGTTAAGGGATCCATTCGATATAGAGGAAAATGAAGTAAAGTTTATTGATGAAGATGGTTCAACAAAATTTTCCATTAACCAAATATTTGAGAATTTGAATCCTCCTCTTGTAGCCCAATTAAGGTTTATATCGATCATACACGATCTAGCCTTATTAATCTACAAACACTCTCTCTCTCTACACCAATAATTTCTCCGGCAGCATCCCTGGAGACTTTGGAAAGAACAGTCACTTGTTGTCGAAATTTTCTGATAACGACTTCTCCGGAGAACTACCACCAGCATTGTGCAATGGTCTTGCTCTCGAGGAATTGACAGTGAACGGCAACAATTTCACCGAGCCATTGCCAGAATGCTTGAAGAACTGCTCTTCACTAACTAGAGAATAGGTGTTGGTTTAGGGTTTTCAATGTTAAAGACAGGGATATTTTTGGCAAAAAGGGTTGTGCATTGAGAAAAACTACAAAATTCAAAATTAGTTGGTATGTGTATTAAGAGAGAATGCGGAGTGAGATATTTTTGTGTGTGGACATAGAATTACCCTAGGATTTTTTTATAATTAACCGAACAAACTTTAACATATATAATCCAAAATGCACTCATAATTTTAAAAATTCTAATCTTTGTCTTTGTTTCTCTCATAATGTTGTTTTTCTCTCCCCCGTGACCTTTTACATTGTTTAAGTAATTTTAAAAATTTTAAATTTGACAAATTTTGATTTATATTTTAATTTTTTTTATAAAATTTATATTTTTAAAAATTTATTGACAAGATCTTTCAAATAAAATTTATGAGTAATATAAAATTCTGATGAAATTTTTTCTAGAATTCTATTGACAAGATCTTTCAAACAAAAAATATCATAACTAAGTCACAAACTTTTATAACATTAATCATGAAATTTTTAAAAAAATTATTACCCCGATTTGTGATGGGATTTCATATTTTGTAGTTGATATTATGAAATTTTATACTCCATCCGTCTCAAAATATTAGTTTCTTATTCTATTTTTCATTGTCCCAAACTATTAGTCCCTTTTCAAAAATCAATGACTAAAATAATATGAATTTTCTATTTTGTTCTTCTTTTAAATTCATTAATAATACAAAAAGTACAATTATGACAATTGATATTCCCAAAAAAATACACTATCAAAGGGTAATTTTGAAAAATTAATATTTTTAAAGTTCATTAATTGTACTACCAAAAAAGTTTAATTTTCCAATAAGGACTATTATTTTGGGACGAAGTGAGTAGTAAAGAGGCTTTTTAGCCTTAGGCTAAAACAGCCAAAAATCCAATAAGCCAACCCACATCCCAAACGAATCCTTATAAATAACTTTAACTCGGTTACAAAATCGCCCATGTGCAAAAATCAAATTGGGAAAACGTGTGTTTGGTTTCAGTGTTCTGAATTAAGTTTTTTGAAAATTGAGTTTTTTATTTTTTTTTTAGTGAATATTTTTAAATTTTTGAGCTTTTTTTTTTTACTTTTTTTAGATGCACCTTACTTAGATGTATCTAAAAAATAAAATATTTGTGAAAAAATATTTTTAAAAATTAATAAATACACAAAAATACAAAAAAATATACTGAATTTTTGTAATTTTTTTTATGTTTTTGGTATTTAGTAAATTTTTTAAAGATTTTTTTCACAAAAATTAGGGAAAATTATTTATAAGTCCTTTTAGGAAGACTTATGCTACATATGGTCCTACGAAAAAACTTATGTTCCCATAAGTTCTATATGAAGTTTGTTGACACATTCTACATAAATGTAACGTAACGTGACCATATCAGATGGGGCATTACATAAACGTAACGTGACGTGACACTTACATAAATGTAACGTGACGTGACACCTACATAAATGTAATGTGACGTGACACCTACATAAATGTAACGTGACACTTGTATAAACGTAACGTAACGTAACGTGTCACGTTACGTTTCGCAAATAGGATTTTGGGGAATACATTCTTATCTAAATAGGACTTGAGACTCTATAAAAAATTTCACAGGATCTAACATAGCATAAGTGTCCGAAATAGGACTTATAAATAAGTCTTCCAAAAATTATACTTTTTAAGTGTATTTATGTTAGTGTGTCTAAAAATTAAAAAAAAAATGCTTAAAATATTAAAAAAATTTGATAAAAAAATACGAAAAATAAGAAAATAAAATTTCCTAAAAAGTGTTTTCAAAAAACTAAAAACAAACAGAATATTTTCTAAAATTCGAAGAACAATTGCTACTTTGTTAAAATATTAGTGCATAGTGACATTTATGATATGGTAACATTCATAAACGATTTTTTAATTATGAATACATTAATTTATTGCATTTTAAGGTTAAATAAACTTAAGAAATACAAAGATGAGGCAGAAAAAATGGAACAAAAGGCTCAAAATATATGCTAGCCAATTGATATAAGTTTCATTTGTTGGGTTTTAGTTTAATTGGCCGCGCACACTTCTATTTTGGAAGATTAAGGTCAATATATTCTTATTAAAGGCAAAGATTAATAGTTACTTTTGTTGTATTGTTTATTTTCTTCCGAACCTTTTTCTTAGGCGGTTGGATTATGACGGTTCGGTTATAATTTTCTTCATATCTATCTATCTATCTATCTATATATTATATATATAAAGAAAATAGTATTTTTATTGAGGAGCCTTATGAGAGTTTTAATATTTCATACTAATTTTCTTGATTTTTTTAATTTTAAATAAGAAAAATGCTAGGGATACTAACAATTTTACCAATACACTTATAAGTTGATGTGGGTCCTATACCAAGTAATGGTTGATCTTATCAAAACTTGTAAATATGTTAGTAAGATTGTTAGTAAATGTGTAAGTATCCTTGGCATTGTTGTTTAAATAATTAAGAAAATCTCAATTGACTAGCTTTTATTTGATGATTTCACATTGGGAAAAGAAGAAAAAAATGAGTAATTTTACTCATATAAAGATAATCTTATACTCTCATCCCAATTAGTGAGGAGTCTTGTGAAAGTTTGAATATCTCATACTGATAATTCCACATCGGGAAAATAAGAGAAAAAATTGAGTTATTTTACTCATATAAAGTGAATCTTATACTTCCATCCTATTTAATATTGTAGTGTTGTGCATATTTATTTCAATTCAATATAATTTAAATTTTAAAAGTTTTAATTAATTAATTATGACCTAGCCGATTAAGCTAAATCATTTTTGATTTGATTGATTTGTTAGTATAATCGTGATTTTAGCAGTTTTTTCAAAATATATTGATTGGATTTGTTTGATTCGAAATAAACTAAAGATTGATCTGATTAAAGATTGAAAGACTAAGATTGCTTGATTAGAAATAAACTTTCCATCTAAATAATTGTTAACTTTTATTTTATAATCCCACATCAGAAATACAAAGGAAAAAAAAAAAAAAAAAAAAAGGATGAATTGTTTCACTTACATGAATTGGGAAGAATTTTAGTTGGGTTTTTTCTCATTTTTTTCCACTAAAAGACAAAAATTTTGCAAAACCAAAAAAAACACATCCAAACAAAATACCACATTCAAAAATTAGTATGAATAAATAAAATTCAATAATAAGGAATGAAATAAACACACTAAGGAAAAACACATCCAAACAAAAAAACACATCCAAACAAAAATTAGTATGAATAAATAAACACATCCAAACAAAAAAAACACATCCAAACAAGTATTCTTAGTATATCCATGATGTGCATACTTAGTTACGATTTAGAAATCAGGAATGAAATCTTCTTTTACACAACCTTTGACTTTTAACAACACAAAAAGAGTTTCTTTGATGCATAATGAATATGAAAGAGATTAGATGTACCATTCAGATATTACCTAATAAATATGGCATGCAGCTTACAAGGTTGAACGTACACCGTATATTCAAGATAACCAATACATGCCGAGAGTTTAAACCTTATGAACAAAAAATATGTTGTTATGAATAATTATAATTATAATATAATAACAATATTCATAAATATATTATTATTCCAAGGTATATTGATTCACAAACTAAAGCTCTGATACCACATGTAGGATTTAATAATACATGTAACCATAATAATAATGCGGAATTAAACTTTACAGGATCTTGAATTCAATACAACTCAAGAATAAAACGAATATACCTTTGTCAGCCATTGAATTAGAGAAGTTGAGAAAATACCCCTTAGAGTTTAACCTTTAATTTTGGCTCACCTTCTTCTCTCTGTCTCTCTTAATTAGGATGACTATAAAACTTAAAGTGATGGAAAAAATACTCATGATATGAAAAGGGGAGTCACCCATCCTTATATAGAGGATGGAAGAGGGCCAGATAAACTCTATCAGAAGAATTCCTAATCCATCAAGGTTTCCTTCTTATCTTAGAAGAGTGATTATATTAAAATTCTATTTACTGAACTTTATACATAATATTGGCTTTATCTAATTGTGGAGTCCAAATAAATTAAAACATGTAGAAAATATGTAGGCTATTGGGCCACATTAGAAAAATAAATCTAACATTCTCCCACTTGGCCCATTAAGCCGATTATGATGCAATTATGAGTTTTTTCAAAAATATGCAACTTAAAAAATTTTGACTCATTGGATTCCACACTAAAAACTTTGACATGTGATTACGAATTTTAAAAAATAGCCAATAAGTTCAGATATATTAGAAACTATAATACTGTGATTACTTCAGATCACCAATGTGAGTCATAGCGGTTATATAGCATTTATGTCATATTTCCTTCTATGCACCACACCATTGATAACCTTCACCAACCCAGTCCTTTATTGGGATATATAATTATTTGCCTGAAAGGCCCCTGTAATTTGTCTTGTTAAGACATTTCCTGTTTATCAATATTCAAAATAATGTGTACACACACTTTTAGAAACAGGAAAAACAGAAACAAAATTATTATTGCGCAAATAGTGTCAAAAAAAATAAGCACTCATGATTAACCATACACATCAAGGGTTGCTTAAAAGACCCATCCTGATAACATGCTCTTTGTATGTCTTTGGTGGCAATCCCTTTGTGAATGGATCAGCAATCATAAGAGAGGTGCTTAAGTTTTCAATTAACACTTGTTGTTTCTGGACTCTCTCTCTAACAACCAAGTACTTTACTTCCATGTGTTTGGAACCACTGGAGTACTTTCCATTCTTAGAGAAGAAAACTGCTGCGGTATTGTCACAATATATCTTCAGCGGCCTGGCAATTGAGTCAACAACACCAAGTCCTGAGATGAAATTTCGCAACCATAAAGCATGATTTGTAGCCTCAAAGTATGCCACAAACTCAGCCTCCATAGTAGATGAAGCAATAGTGGACTGCTTCACACTCTTCCATGAAATTGCTCCACTAGCTAGTAGAAAAACAAAACCCGATGTAGATTTTCTACTATCAAGGCAACCAGCAAAATCTGAGTCTGAGTATCCGATAACTTCCAACTGTTCTGATCTCCTATAGGTGAGCATATAATCCTTTGTTCCCTGAAGATATCTCATAACTTTCTTTACTGCTTTCCAATGTTCCATTTCAGGATTACTTTGGAATCTTCCCAACATTCCAACTGCAAAACTAATATCTAGCCTGGTACATGTATGGGCATACATCAAGCTCCCTACAGCTGATGCATATGGAATGTCCTTCATTTGTTTTCTTTCCAAGCCATTCCTTGGACACTGTTTTTCACTTAATTTATCACCCTTCATGATGGGTGCATCACCGGCTGAACAAAACTGCATATTGAATCTCTCCAAAACACGATCAATATATTCTTTTTGAGATAGTCCTAGCAATCCTCGAGATCGATCCCTAAAGATCTCTATGCCAATAACATAGTTTGTCTCACCCATATCGACCATTTTAAAGTTCTTGGAGAGATATTCCTTGGTTTCATGCAATAAGCCAAGGTCATTACTAGCTAACAAAATGTCACCCACATATAGCACCAATATAATGAACTTGCTCCCACTAACCTTCAGATATATGCACTGATCAACTGCATTTTCCTTAAATCCGAAAGAGGTAATGGTATCATTAAACCTTAAATACCATTGCCTAGAAGCTTGTTTAAGGCCATATATGGATTTTTTTAATTTGCAAGCTAAATGTTCTTTACCTTTCTTTGCAAATCCTTCGGGCTGCTCCATATAAATTTCTTCATCCAAATTCCCATTTAAAAAAGCAGTTTTCACATCCATTTGATGCAACTCTAAGTCATAATGAGCTACCAATGCTAGGATGATTCTAAGCGAGTCCTTTTTAGATACTGGAGAGAAGGCCTCTGTATAGTCTATGCCTTCTTTTTGAGTAAAACCTTTGGCAACAAGTCTGGCTTTAAATCGTTCGATATTGCCTTTTGCGTCACGCTTGGTCTTGAAGACCCATTTACACCCAACCTTTTTGCAGTTATTAGGCAATTCGACGAGATCCCAAACACTATTCTGTTCCATGGATTTTAACTCTTCATTTATAGCATTGACCCATTTAGAAGAATCATCACTATTCATGGCTTGTGAAAATGAGACTGGATCTTTGTTAATCCCAATATCAAAATCAGATTCCTGTAGATACACCATGTAATCATCTGGAATGGCAGGCTTTCTTTCCCTCTGAGATCTTCTCAGAACTGCCGGTTGTGGTGATTCTACAATATTTTCAATGGTGGTATCTTCATGAAGTGGTGAAACATGAGGTGATGAAGGATTTTCATCATGTTGTTCGTTTTCCTCAGCCTGTGGAATAGTCTGAGGAACAACAACTTTTCGATAAGGGTCAAATGTTGGTACATCTACCCTAATTTCCTCGAAATTCACCACTCGTGTTTTCTCACTCCCACTGATTTCACCATTCTCTAGGAATCTAGCATTACCAGTCTCCACTATCCTCGTACTGTGATTAGGACAATAAAATTTGTACCCTTTAGACTTGTCTGGATAACCAATGAAATATCCAGATATTGTTCTTGAGTCCAACTTTTTCTCTTGTGGGTTGAAGATTCTTGCCTCTGCTGGACAACCCCAAATATGTAAGTGTCTCAAACTAGGTTTCCTACCAGTCCACAACTCAAAAGGAGTTGTTGGGACCGCCTTACTAGGAACCCTATTTAAGATATACATTGCAGTTTTTAAAGCTTCACCCCACATTGAAATAGGTACAATTGAGTAACTTAACATACTCCTAACCATATCTTTAAGTGTACGATTACGCCTTTCAGCAACTCCATTCTGCTGTGGCGTACCAGGCATTGTATATTGAGCACAAATACCTTTCTTTTCTAAGAATTTGGCAAATGGGCCAGGATTTTGGCCTGACTCATCATATTTACCATAATATTCACCACCCCTGTCTGATC
This sequence comes from Camellia sinensis, assembly GCF_055761805.1. Lineage (NCBI taxonomy): Eukaryota > Viridiplantae > Streptophyta > Magnoliopsida > Ericales > Theaceae > Camellia > Camellia sinensis. Next base: position 22,591,752 of record NC_138964.1, on the reverse strand, counting down.
TCACTATTTTAACCTTTCTATCTAATTGTCTCTCGACTTCAGTTATGTACACCTCAAGGATGTCAACAGCCTAAGACTTTTCATGAATTAGATACACATATCCATAACGTGAGAAGTCATCTATAAATGTGATAAAATATTTTTCACCACTAAAACATAGGATGTTGAGTGGCCCACAAATATCTGTATGAATTATCTCAAGAAGCTCATTACTTCTTGTGGCACCTTTCTTGGTGTGTTTGGTTTGCTTTCCTTTAATGCAATCCACACATATCTGAAAATCATTGAAGTCTAGGTTTTCCAAAATCCCATTCTTCACCAATTTTTCAATTCTATTTCTAGAGATATGCCCCAACCGTCTATGCCACAGGATTGAGGATTTTTCATTAATTAGACCACGTCTTAAACCAATATTTGAATGCAGAGTTACTAATGATTGTGCAAACTCATGATTTAAGGTAATTTTATATAAACCATCACATAAATTACCAAAACCAATCACTTTTGAATTAAACATTAAATTGAGTGTTCCACAATTAAATAAAACTGAATATCCAACACGATCTATATAGCGACCCCGGTCTTTTCTCTTTAAATTATTGTATCCGGACTTAGGTTCCGTGGATCCTGTCATTACTTATTGGTTGTTGTTGTCCTTTAATCTCTTTGTATTTGAAGTATAGGTTGGGTTGGGCGGGTCTGTTACAGGTTGGTTGATTTTAGATGCCAATAGGTGATGCCCAGATTTTGGCCTTCACGCTCGAGCGGAAGTTTTAACGCTCGAGCGGTCCCTTCGTTGTTGCTTCTCCGCTCGAGCGGGATTTTTGACGCTCGAGCGGGATTTTCCATCTCCCAGTATTTTGCTCTGCAGTTCTTCCGCTCGAGCGGTAGTTTTTACGCTCGAGCGTGATCCCTTGTTTTTGCTCCTCCGCTCGAGCGGGGAGTTTGACGCTCGAGCGGGTGCAGCGCCTGCAAAACTTCTGGAAGGGTGCAATCGACGCTCGAGCGGCTTTCTTCACGCTCGAGCATGATTCTGTGTCTTACGCTCGAGCGGGGCTTTCTACGCTCGAGCGTAGAGTCGATTATATCAGTCCGTGATTTCACTTTTTGGATCACTTTTTGACCTACTTTTCCTTCATAACTTTTTAAAAACCGCCCCTGGAGTGTTTTTATCTCTCTCTCTCCCTCTCCACACCTTCTCTCCTTCGATTGATCTACTTAGAGTGAGTTTCTACCTTAGATCCTTTATTAAAAAGTTAGAGTAAGTTGAGGGCTTCGTTTTAATCTGAGAAACTTGGGATTTGGAGCACGTTGGTCTTTGGTCTTCATCTCCATCTTCTCAATACGGGTTATTTTCTTCGAGGTAGGGATTTCCTACTCCATTCTATAAGTTTTGTTCTAAGTTTTGGTATTTTGATATGTTGGGGATACTTTGGTAATTTTGGGAAAAACCCTAGTTGTATTAATAAATTAATTTGTATAATTAGTTTAAGGGAATTTGGTTAAATTCATGAAATTGAGGAATTCATTGATTAAATGGTGTGGTGGGATAATTTAAACCACTCGCCTAGTGAATTGTTGTTATATTTATTTCCAGTCTAGAAATAACTGTTTTGGGCTATCGGTGGAGGATAGTCGTGATTGTTGTAGACATTGCATGTGGATTAGGAATAACTGAAACTAATCACATTGGTTAAGTCATTAATTTTGACTATTGCATTAATACAGAAAATACGTGTATTGATTGAGCATTGCATTTGCATACATTGTTTTGTGTGGGAGGAGATAGGGGATGTACTCCACGGTTTAGGGGAAGATAGGGGATGGACCTCTAAACCGGATTTTTGTTTGGGAGGAGATAGGGGATGGACTCCATTAGCACCATTTTTATGTGTGCTTATTATATTGAAGTGTTTTTACATGATTATTGATACAGCACTAAAATGTGTATCAAATGGGAAGTATGAAGTGTTTTGATATGAGCATGAGTCTCATTTGTTTTGTTGATATTGGAAGTAATGTGAATGTGATATATAATTCACTGTTGTAAGTTTGGCCAGGTTCTGAGCCATGTTGATAATAATAGAAAGGGAAATATGTCTTAGACATTAGTGTCATGAGACTGTTTAATGATAAAATTGATTATCTTGGTTAACCATCTATTGAATGCTATAGCTTTATTCAATGCTTATATTTGGTTTAGTATTTTTCTACTGGGCTGTGGCTCACCCTTTATGGGAACATCATTTTCAGGTTCAGGTGATAAGCTACCTCCACGGACTTAGCCTGGAAGGATTTGATGTTTGGGATTTTGAAGACCTGTCTTTAGTTATATGTTTTATTTTGTTATTTTTGAGATTTCATGTAAACATTCAAGCCTAGGGCTTAACTTGTAAATGAGTTAGTACTCATCCTTTTTGTGTCCAAGTGTTAGCTTGGAAAGATGTAAGCCCTTAGGGCATTTATTTTGATGTTGCAGGATGTTACATGTGATGTCTTTCAATAAGAATACTCTGATGAATAACTCAAATGATTCATTTTCTTTTATAAATGCATGTTAATGTTATGGTTATTTTTGGTTTATTTTAAGGGCGTTACAACTTGGTATCAGAGCGTACCGGGTTCGAATACTTTGGGTACGTGGGAAGTGATTAGTATCACAATGGGTTCGTCTCGCTTGATAGAGACTTAGATGTACTGTTATGTGCTTATAGGATAGCATGTTTATGTGATTATGTGGGTATGGAACGTAGTTTCTAGGATGTTAATTGGACCCTTGAGTTTCTAGTAGTCTTGTTGGAAAGGCACTTGATCAATGCTGTTTCCAACCGGAACTATAGTAACGCTTCGGGACTATTATTATCCATGAATGAAATTCGTAGGTGCTTATGTGATTATGTGCTTACGTGGAATGAATTATTTTTGTCCAATGCATTAGGACGCGAGTGTTTAGTTTCGGCACATTTATTAATGTGCTAACGTCTTTGTTTGTTTCCTTTATTAGGATGTCAGGGCGAGGACGAGGACGCGGTAGGCGTGGTAGGCCGGGTAGGCAGGAGGTACCGGTGCCAGAGGAGATTCTGGCAGTTCATGAGGGAATTGGCCAGGCCAATGTGGCCGAGCCAGTAGGCCAGCAGGCTATGGGCGCTTTAGCTCGAGAGATAGCAGAGGCATTCAGAGAGTCAGTAGGCATTCTTAGGGCTGAGAATCAAGCCCAGGTTGTTGTTGCGGATGCAGGACCTTCCTTTCTGAAGAGGGAGTTCTTCCGGTCTAATCCGGATGAATTTGTGGGTGATCCTAAAGAGCCGCTTAAGGCAGACGAATGGCTCGAACAGACAACGAAGACGTTTGAGATGCTTGGCATCGAAGACGAGGGGTTGAAGGTGACCTTGGCATCATTCCAGTTGAAGGGGGATGCGGGTCAGTGGTGGAAGTTCACTAAGGGGCGTATAGGAGGTACATGGGAGGCTTTTGTGAATGCTTTCCAGGAGAAGTTCTTATCTCCAGCAGTTAGGGAGAAGCTGAGAGACCAGTTCTGCCAACTTAAGCAGTCGAGTTCTTCAGTGGCCGAGTTTGAGGCTGCATTTACTAGTTTATCCAGGTTTGCACCTGAATTGGTGGCGTCTGAGGAACGCCGTTGTATTGAGTTTGAGAGGAAGTTGAGGCGTGGCCTCAAGCTGAGAGTTGGGGGAACTATGATTCGGGATTATGGGCGTTTGGTTGATGCTGCAGCCCACATGGAAATCATGATGCAGGAGGAGGAGGAAGGACAGAAGGGCTCCAAGAGGAGTCAGGATGGTCAGAGTGATGGTAGGAGACAGAAGGGTTTTAATCCCCAACAGTCTCAGAGTAGCTTTTCTAGATCAACTTTTCCTGTGCCGAGTGCTAGTTCGGGGAAAGGCAGTCAAGGAGACATTACCTGCTTCAAATGTGGCCAGCTGGGCCACAAGTCTCCAGTTTGTCCTCAGAGGGGAGGAGTGCAGAGAGCAGCATCATCTTCGGCTCGATCTCAGAGCCAGAGTCAGGGTAGAGGCCAGCCACTATCGTGTTATCAGTGTGGTCAGCCAGGGCATATGAAGAGGTATTGCCCGCAGTTGGGTGGCACACCTGGTGCACCTGGTTTGAGGCAGATTCAGGGTCAACAGCCAGCTCAGTCGGGTCAGGCCTCGAGGGCCAATCAGGGGGCTTCATCGTCTCAGTCGGTGCAACAATCTTATGCTCCTAGGGGTGAGCAGGTTGATCAGAGGTCATCTGGGCGCGTGTATGCTGTTACCGCGCAGGATCTTGTACCGGCTCCATCTGTTGTGAGAGGTACTTTCTTGTTTTGCAACTCGGTTGCTAATGTTTTGATTGATACGGGTGCATCTCATTCCTTTGTGTCTGCTGCATTTGCATCTGTTTTGGAGTTGGAGTTAGCACAGTTAGCATCTCCTATTTGTGTAGTGTCGCCTCTTGGGGGTGAATTGATTTTGAAACACGGTGTTAGGGGTTGTGATATAGAGGTTGATTACCATAGAATCCCATTTTCCTTTGTAGTTATGCCTATGAGAGGTTTCGATGTTATTTTGGGTATGGACTGGTTATCGTCATACCGGGCAGTTATTGATTGCTACCGCCAGAGAGTCACTTGTTGTACCGTGAATAGTGAGTGTTTTCATTTTCTGGGGGACCGTGTTGGTAGTGTTTTGCCACCGGGGTATGTTCCGCGAGGACGGAGTGAGCTTAGTGGTCTACTTGCTAACCTTTCGATTAGTGAGGACGGTGAGACTCAGATTGTGTTGCCAAGGGTGGTGTGTGAGTACTCGGACGTTTTTCCCGAGGATCTTGTTGGTTTGCCACCGCATCGAGAGATTGAATTCTCTATTGACTTAGTGCCCGGCACGGCGCCGATTTCTATGGCACCTTATCGTTTTGCCCCAGCTGAGTTAGTTGAGTTGAAGATCCAACTCCAGGAGTTGCTAGATAAAGGCTTTATACGTCCTAGTGTTTCGCCTTGGGGAGCACCGGCCCTCTTTGTTAAAAAGAAAGGTGGTGCTTTGAGACTTTGTATAGATTACCGGAAATTGAATCGGGCTACGGTTAAGAATAAGTACCCTATGCCCCGTATAGATGATCTGTTCGATCAGTTGAAAGGTTCCCGTTGTTTCTCGAAGATAGACTTGAGATCAGGTTATCATCAGTTGAGAGTCAGGGAGGAGGATATTCCAAAGACGGCATTCCGTACGCGGTATGGCCACTATGAGTTTTTGGTGATGCCATTTGGGCTCACCAATGCACCGGCAGTATTTATGGATTTGATGAACCGGATATTCCGGGAATTTCTAGATCGTTTTGTAGTCGTCTTCGTGGACGACATCCTTATCTATTCACCTTCAGAGGAAGAGCACGAGGAACACTTGAGGGTGGTGCTTGATTTACTTAGAGCCCATCAGCTTTATGCTAAGTTTGGGAAGTGTGAGTTCTGGCTAGAGGAGGTGAAGTTCTTAGGCCATGTAGTTTCTAGGGAAGGGGTGTCTGTTGATACATCCAAGACAGAGGCAGTGCAAGATTGGGTACAGCCTAAGAGTGTGTTTGAGATCCGCAGTTTTCTGGGATTAGCTGGGTATTATCGCCGGTTTGTAAGAGATTTCTCCAGATTAGCTTCGCCTTTGACTAGATTGACTCGGAAGGGAGTCAAATTTGCTTGGAGTGAGACTTGTGAAAAGTCGTTCCAGGAGTTGAAAGTTAGACTGACCACTGCTCCAGTCTTGATTATTCCGGAGAGAGGGTTGGGTTATGCAGTCTATTGTGACGCCTCACGAGAGGGTCTTGGTTGTGTGTTGATGCAAGAGGGGAAAGTGGTTGCCTATGGCTCACGTCAGTTAAAAGTTCACGAGAAGAATTACCCTACACATGATTTAGAGTTAGCGGCTGTGATATTTGCCTTGAAAATTTGGAGACATTATCTTTACGGTGAGAGGTTCGAGGTATTCTCAGATCATAAGAGTCTGAAATATCTGTTCACACAGAAAGACTTGAACTTGAGGCAGAGGAGGTGGATGGAATTCATTGAGGATTATGACTTTGAATTGCATTATCATCCGGGAAAGGCCAATGTGGTGGCCGACGCCCTTAGCAGGAAACCTGTTGGTGACATAGCTAGTATAGCCATCCGAGAGTGGGAGATGTTAGGTGCACTTGGAGAGTTTGATTTGCTTCTGGGCGAATCCGTTGAGGCTGCGGCCTTGTTTTCTGTTGTTGCGCAACCTACACTTGTGACTCGAGTGTTAGAGGCTCAGAGGGGCGACCTTGAGGTAGAATCCCTCCGTGAGAAGATTTCTGGTGGGAAGGTTGAGAAAGGTTTGACGGTGTATCCCGACCTGAGTGTGAGATACCGAGACCGTCTGTTTGTGCCGGAGTCTCATCGAGAGGAGGTACTCCGAGAGTTTCATCATTCACGCCTTGCGGTGCATCCGGGAGGTACTAAGATGTATCGGGATTTGGGTCGCCAGTTTTGGTGGCGGGGTATGAAGAGAGATGTGGCAGCTTTCGTATCTAAGTGCCTTACTTGTCAGCAAGTGAAGGCCGAACATCAGAGGCCAGCGGGTTTGTTGCAACCCTTGCCTATTGCCGAGTGGAAGTGGGAGCATGTCACTATGGACTTCGTTGTAGGTCTTCCGAGGACTCAGCGGGGCAGTGATGCTATTTGGGTGGTTGTAGACCGGTTGACTAAGTCGGCGCACTTCATTCCTATGCGCGTTAGAGATTCAGTAGATCATCTTGCCGACTTGTATATTCGGGACATAGTGAGGTTGCACGGGGTTCCAGTGACGATCGTCTCCGATAGGGACCCTCGTTTTACTGCCAGATTATGGCAGAGCTTGCAGAGCGCCTTAGGTACTAAGTTGACCTTTAGCACAGCTTATCATCCTCAGACTGACGGGCAGTCCGAGCGTACTATTCAGATCCTTGAAGATATGCTTCGGGGTTGTGTTCTTGACTTTAGCGGGTCATGGGAGAGGCACTTGCCATTAGTGGAGTTTGCCTACAACAACAGCTTCCAGTCTAGTATCGGTATGGCACCGTTTGAGGCCTTATACGGCCGACCGTGTAGGTCTCCTGTTTGTTGGACCGAGGTGGGTGATGCACCTCTGTTGGGTCCGGAGTTAGTGAGGGAAACGACGGAGAAGGTTGAGCTTATCCGTAAGAGGCTTGTTACAGCCCAGAGTCGTCAGAAATCTTATGCCGACCGTAGGAGGAAACCTTTGGTGTTCGAGGTGAGTGATCATGTCTTTTTGAAGATATCACCAAGACGGGGATTGATGAGGTTTGGGAAGAGCGGGAAGTTGTCCCCTCGATTCATTGGTCCTTTTGAGATCCTTGAGAGGATTGGCGAGACTGCTTATCGTTTAGCTTTGCCGCCGCAGTTGTCCGGAGTACATGACGTGTTTCATGTGAGTATGCTTCGGAAGTATGAGCCGGATCCATCACATGTATTGGATTGGACCGATTTAGTAGTTGATAAGGATGTCTCGTATGAGGAGAGACCGGTTCGGGTCTTGGATAAACGGGATCAAGTCTTGCGAGGCAAGACCATTCCTTTGGTGAAAGTTTTGTGGAAACATCACGGGGTGGAGGAAGCCACATGGGAACGTGAGTTGGAAGTCCGCGAGAAATATCCGGACATGTTTATTGATTTGTAATCTTGTAGTTAGATTTTGTAATATTGTCAAACTTTAAAGCTTTTTATATATGTCTTCAGCTGTAAAACATTTAGAATGTTTTGGTTAATGGAAATATTTTGGAACTTGCCTCGAAATGGAAGTTTAATCGAACATTGTATATATTGAATATATTGAAAATTGTTGAAATTGAAAGAAAACTGCATAGTGTTAATGCAGGTTGAAATATATGGTTGTTTTGCATATTGTGGCATGCCTCTTTGTTAAGAGATGGAATGGCCGGTGTTGGGTCAAGTTGTTTATTAGTGAGTTATCATATTGTTGGAATTTGAGAAAAACTTGTTTTCGAAACCTTGTGCTTAATTTCGGGGACGAAATTCTTTTAAGGAGGGGAGATTATAGCGACCCCGGTCTTTTCTCTTTAAATTATTGTATCCGGACTTAGGTTCCGTGGATCCTGTCATTACTTATTGGTTGTTGTTGTCCTTTAATCTCTTTGTATTTGAAGTATAGGTTGGGTTGGGCGGGTCTGTTACAGGTTGGTTGATTTTAGATGCCAATAGGTGATGCCCAGATTTTGGCCTTCACGCTCGAGCGGAAGTTTTAACGCTCGAGCGGTCCCTTCGTTGTTGCTTCTCCGCTCGAGCGGGATTTTTGACGCTCGAGCGGGATTTTCCATCTCCCAGTATTTTGCTCTGCAGTTCTTCCGCTCGAGCGGTAGTTTTTACGCTCGAGCGTGATCCCTTGTTTTTGCTCCTCCGCTCGAGCGGGGAGTTTGACGCTCGAGCGGGTGCAGCGCCTGCAAAACTTCTGGAAGGGTGCAATCGACGCTCGAGCGGCTTTCTTCACGCTCGAGCATGATTCTGTGTCTTACGCTCGAGCGGGGCTTTCTACGCTCGAGCGTAGAGTCGATTATATCAGTCCGTGATTTCACTTTTTGGATCACTTTTTGACCTACTTTTCCTTCATAACTTTTTAAAAACCGCCCCTGGAGTGTTTTTATCTCTCTCTCTCCCTCTCCACACCTTCTCTCCTTCGATTGATCTACTTAGAGTGAGTTTCTACCTTAGATCCTTTATTAAAAAGTTAGAGTAAGTTGAGGGCTTCGTTTTAATCTGAGAAACTTGGGATTTGGAGCACGTTGGTCTTTGGTCTTCATCTCCATCTTCTCAATACGGGTTATTTTCTTCGAGGTAGGGATTTCCTACTCCATTCTATAAGTTTTGTTCTAAGTTTTGGTATTTTGATATGTTGGGGATACTTTGGTAATTTTGGGAAAAACCCTAGTTGTATTAATAAATTAATTTGTATAATTAGTTTAAGGGAATTTGGTTAAATTCATGAAATTGAGGAATTCATTGATTAAATGGTGTGGTGGGATAATTTAAACCACTCGCCTAGTGAATTGTTGTTATATTTATTTCCAGTCTAGAAATAACTGTTTTGGGCTATCGGTGGAGGATAGTCGTGATTGTTGTAGACATTGCATGTGGATTAGGAATAACTGAAACTAATCACATTGGTTAAGTCATTAATTTTGACTATTGCATTAATACAGAAAATACGTGTATTGATTGAGCATTGCATTTGCATACATTGTTTTGTGTGGGAGGAGATAGGGGATGTACTCCACGGTTTAGGGGAAGATAGGGGATGGACCTCTAAACCGGATTTTTGTTTGGGAGGAGATAGGGGATGGACTCCATTAGCACCATTTTTATGTGTGCTTATTATATTGAAGTGTTTTTACATGATTATTGATACAGCACTAAAATGTGTATCAAATGGGAAGTATGAAGTGTTTTGATATGAGCATGAGTCTCATTTGTTTTGTTGATATTGGAAGTAATGTGAATGTGATATATAATTCACTGTTGTAAGTTTGGCCAGGTTCTGAGCCATGTTGATAATAATAGAAAGGGAAATATGTCTTAGACATTAGTGTCATGAGACTGTTTAATGATAAAATTGATTATCTTGGTTAACCATCTATTGAATGCTATAGCTTTATTCAATGCTTATATTTGGTTTAGTATTTTTCTACTGGGCTGTGGCTCACCCTTTATGGGAACATCATTTTCAGGTTCAGGTGATAAGCTACCTCCACGGACTTAGCCTGGAAGGATTTGATGTTTGGGATTTTGAAGACCTGTCTTTAGTTATATGTTTTATTTTGTTATTTTTGAGATTTCATGTAAACATTCAAGCCTAGGGCTTAACTTGTAAATGAGTTAGTACTCATCCTTTTTGTGTCCAAGTGTTAGCTTGGAAAGATGTAAGCCCTTAGGGCATTTATTTTGATGTTGCAGGATGTTACATGTGATGTCTTTCAATAAGAATACTCTGATGAATAACTCAAATGATTCATTTTCTTTTATAAATGCATGTTAATGTTATGGTTATTTTTGGTTTATTTTGAGGGCGTTACAACCTAATTTGGATAATGAAACTAAATTCCTAGAAATTGAAGGAACATAAAAAGCATCTTCTAGATCCATCTGATGACCCGTCTCTAAGATCAGTTGATAGGTTCATACAGCTACAACTTCAGCTTTGAAACAGTTCCCCATATAGACAAATCTTTCACTTTCCTTCGGTTTCCTGGTTAAGAGATATCCCTGCATGTCATTTGTAATGTGGATCGTGGCCCTAGAGTCAATCCACCAAGTATTAGAAGATACTTCAGCAAGATTTGATTCATAACAAACAAAAGAAAATTTCTTATATTTCTTTTCGAACCAAGCCTTTCGCTTGCTGCAGTCTTTCTTCACATGTCCTTTCTTGCCACAAAAGTAACACTTGACAGTGAAACCAATATGAGCTTGATTTTCTTTCCCAGGTTCATTCTTTTTCTTTAGTGGATTTTTCTTAGATTTTACAAACTTACCCATCTTTTTCTTTACAGCTCCATGAGTTACAGCCAATGCAGTTTGACGTCCTTCCTCCCTCAACCTCACTTCCTCCTGAACACACATATTAGTCAGCTCATTCAAACTCCACTTATCTTTATTGGTGTTATAGTGAATTTTGAATACACCGAACTGTGATGGAAGTGAGTTAAGAATAAACTGCACGAGGAAAGTTTCATCAACCTGCATCCCTAAAGTTTTAAGTTTTGTAACTTTGTCGCCATATTGAGGATGTGATCCTAAACTCCTTGGCGGCCATTATATTTCATTGTTATTAATTTAGCCATAATAGTGCCAGCAAGTGGCTTGTCGATCTTCAACAGCCTTTAACCAAATTTTAATTTAAGCATTAGGGTAACGTCACTAAAGAGTCCTTTGGTCAATAACTAAGTATGATCCCAGAAAGGTCGGAAGAGTCAATATAGCCTCCCTTCTAAGTCCAACCACCTTAGATAGCAAGCTATCTTTTTGACAGATCTTAAGAGGTATTAACACAAGATCTCATAAGTAACATGGAAAAAGGCATAAACAATATACATATTAAAGCTTTGAGAATTATGATGAACTATTGATATCACATAAGTCTTTCCTTTGGGAAAAACTTAGGTATATCTATTGTCCACTCGTCAAGAATCACTTATGTAGGTTTGAAGTAATTTATGCAATTTTTCAGCTAGTCATGTTACCTTTGGGTATTCAATTCTAATCTGTCAAATTACATAAGCTATATTATTCTACCCAGTTTATAATTATTTGAAGAAAAATGCTTGGGAGCACTAATTAGTGCTCCCACTAATTAGGTGGCAGTGGGTCCCGCCATTAATGATGTGATGTTTTGGTCTTGGAGTTGTATTTTTTTTATTTATTTTTTATTTTTTTAATGCATTAGTGCTATTAGTGGTGATGTTTTTAGTGGGATGAATCATTGTTGTTATTTGAAAGTGACTCTCCTTTGGGCTAGTCTCAATCTCCTAATTATAACTGCAATTGAGAATATTATCGACCTTAATGTTACCCTTTTTAACAATTCTTTTATGTAGTTCTATATTCATAAGTTTTACAAATTTAGGCCACTTTGGCAGCTACTAAATTAGTAAACCCTATGAATACGGAACTAACCAACAATATACTCTATTCATTAATTTAGAGTTATTTAATTATCATTAATTCAATCACAATTTTAATGAGATCACTATTTTTATGATTTCTAAAATTTCTTTTATGTGATTGCTATTACCAATATAATAATAATAACTCTGGATGAACATGCATATTTATATATGTATTATAACAATCATGAATATCTAAAATAATGGTTAATAAGAATTACACCTAATATGAATTAACCACTTTAATATTTAATATTCAATGTCATAAAATTATATCATGATATCAATTTTTAAATCATGAAAATATATAAATATTTAACAATAATAGACAATAAGTGTGCATAATTAAACAAAGCAAAAACATAATCCTCTAATGTGATACAATCAAATAAATATATTTATTTAATAGTCCAAACGATTCAGCAAAATTCTAAAATTGCTTTTAATCTATGCACTTTATTATAACGGCAAGCAATACACTCAATTCAATAACATATTATGATGATTATAAAAATTATTATCACTAAAATTGATAATAAATCAAAACATGCATATGAACAGCATATAGAATTACATAAAAGTTTGCACCTAACATATCACAAAACAAGGTGAGTGAGGGAGTCCATGATGTGCATACTTAGTTACGATTTAGAAATCATGAATGAAATCTTCTTTTACACAACCTTTGACTTTTAACAACACAAAAAGAGTTTCTTTGATGCATAATGAATGTGAAAGAGATTAGATGTACCATTCAGATATTACCTAATAAATATGGCATGCAGCTTACAAGGTTGAACATACACCGTATATTCAAGATAACCAATACATGCCGAGAGTTTAAACCTTATATACAAAAAATATGTTGTTATGAATAATTATAATTATAATATAATAACAATATTCATAAATATATTATTATTCCAAGGTATATTGATTCACAAACTAAAGCTCTGATACCACATGTAAGATTTAATAATACATGTAACCATAATAATAATGCGGAATTAAACTTTACAGGATCTTGAATTCAATACAACTCAAGAATAAAACGAATATACCTTTGTCAGCCATTGAATTAGAGAATTTGAAAAAATACCCCTTAGAGTTTAACCTTTAATTTTGGCTCACCTTCTTCTCTCTGTCTCTTTTAATTAGGATGACTATAAAACTTAAAGTGATGGAAAAAATACTCATGATATGAGAAGGGGAGTCACCCATCCTTATATAGAGGATGGAAGAGGGCCAGATAAACTCTATCAGAAGAATTCCTAATCCATCAAGGTTTCCTTCTTATCTTAGAAGAGTGATTATATTAAAATTCTATTTACTGAACTTTATACATAATATTGGCTTTATCTAATTGTGGAGTCCAAATAAATTAAAACATGTAGAAAATATGTAGGCTATTGGGCCACATTAGAAAAATAAATCTAACAAAAAATAGTTGATAGTAGTGGTTTTATAGGTGCTTATTTTTATTTTTTATAAGTTAAGTGTAATGGTTGTGGAGTTTTCGTTCAGTATTTAATAGGGAGATTTATTAGAAAACTATTTTTTAAGTGTTTATATTTTAATTAATTCATAAGATATTATTGTATTTTAATAAATCTTATTATTTGAACATTTCATATATCAAATCTTAATTCTCATATTTAAGGTATTTTATGGACATTTCTATTCTTACTAATATTTTTTGAATGGTTAGCAATTTAGTGATGTGAATATTCATATTTTACAATGTGAATATTCAAATTGACAGTGTGAACATTCATATTGGCATATTAACATTCATATTGATGATGTGAACATTCACATCACGGAACATTCACACTGTAAATGTGAATATTATTAGGGATATTTTGATAACTATGTCATCCATAAAACTTATTAGAACATAAGAAAATAATGTAGAATAAACGGAACATAAGTGAAAAAAAATTTATGAAACAGTGTCCTTATTTAATACACGTAACAATTTAATTGGAATATGTTTTTAAGCTTTGATGTTGTTTTGCCTTTGTGTTACCTTTTTGATATGTTGTGTATAGGGGTGTGTGCAGTACACTTTGGATGGTTTAAAAGTAAAATTATAAATTAAATTGTGAATAGTGGATTGATAAATAACTAATTGTGGTTGTGGTTGCAGTGATTTTAGTTCACTAGTTGATTGAACAATTAATGTTCTTAAGCAATTATCAAGTATTTGAATAATATATAACACTAATTTGTATAATATTTTTCTCTCTATATATAAAAACTAATTTTATATAATATTTTTCATATATAATTACTAATTTGTAATAAATTTTATATTTAAATCTCTCTTACACTCATTTTTATTTTGATATTTTATTAAAAGTTAAAAATATATATGTGTTAATTATAGTAGAGCCGAGCGGTTTTTCGAAAGCAAATTATAAATTTTAAAGTTTAATCTGCGGTTAACAGATAGATCGGTGTGAATTAATATAATTTTAGTGGGTTAGACGGTATTTTTGCACAACCCTAATTGTGTATGTACTCCTCATGCTCTATTTTACATCAATAAATTTTTTATTTTTTTATTGATTAAAAATAAATAAATCACTTGCTGGTTGAAGCTCCTTGTAAAACATGTGACATAAATGGCAATTGCATCCTTAAGAACAATCGTTTGAACTCATGACGATGCTTGTAAGTTGAATCATAATCAAGGACAGATCCAATATTCTTGCATAGGGGCAAACCTCAAGGCCAGCCCTGTACATGATCCAATGAATATTTAGGCCAAGTTTGAGAAGTCCCAAATAATTTATCTTTTTATTTTTTTATCTTTTTTTTATCACATCACCTTTCTACTTTTCTACACATCTTTTCGTAAAAAGATAAAAAGTGCACTTATTTAGGTCATTCCAAACAACCCCTTAAAGCTTCGTTTGGCATTAGTTACTCTAGCTAACTTTTTTGTATTGGAACTTTTTTAGCCTCGTTCGGTTTTTGTTTTTGGACTTTTTTTACTTTTGTGAGAAAAAAAAGTGTAATGGTTATAGTCTAAATGTGACATTTTATCTTATTGAGTTATATAGTCTAAATGTCTTTTTATGCTTTTTTTAACCCCAAAAATGTGACATTGTGTACTTTTTGTCCTAATCTCCTAATACCCGAAAATAAGACAAATATTATCTCTAATTCAAAAGAACAGTGTCCTCGAGTTTTTCGAGTCCAAAGTGAATTTTCAAGTTAGGGCCTTTTATATAGAGATGTAATCGGTTCAGTACGATATGTATTTAGGTAAAAATTACACCGAATTGATAATGTCGGTTTTATTATTTTGAACACCGATACAGACCGTTTCTTACATCAAACCGAACCAATTGAAACGGTTCGGTTTTGTGCAGTTTAATCGGTTTAGAATTTTTTAAACTTGAGCCACTTTTAAATATAATCATTAATCTATATAAAAATATGAAATTAATTATTTGTCTACCATTTTAAACATATCAAATCCATCCATTTAATACATACTTTTTAATTCTTAAATTAACAAAAATAAAAAAAGTTTAAAAATACTAAGGTTTCAAGAATAATGAGTTAGAGTTAAAATTATATATAATAAGAGTTTACAAACTTAAATTATAAAGATGATAAAGTTAATTAATTAATGTTAATAATTTATTATACTTATTAATATTATTAGATTATTAGATTATATATATATATATATATATATTATAAATACAATATATTAAAGCGGTCGGCTTCGGTTTAGATCGGTGCACAAGGTGCTTAAATCGATACCGAACTGAAAACCGAAAAAATTCAAATTTTAAAACCGCACAGACCGATTCTTATTAAAAAAACAGACCAAATATAGTCGGTTTGGTCTGGTTCAATCGGTTTAGTCGGTTTTTTAGGTTTTTCTTACATCCCTATTTTTATATCTCATACCAAAAAATAAATAAATAAATAAATAAATAAATAATAAATAAATAATAATAATAAATGAATGAAATTTGTTAATGAAACAAGTACTCATTTTTTTTTTCTAGTATCCACACAAAGTTTGTTGAATATGATTACTAAATCCAGGTACATAGACTAAAATATGGAAGAGTAATAAAAAAAGATAAAATCTAGATTTGTTACTCCATAGTTTAGAAAAATCTATTTAACAACAACAACAACAACAACAAAATTCTTCAAAATCAAGATGAAATCTGATCGTCAAATATGAATTACAAACAAGATCAAATGGCAAATCGTACATCAGAAAATAAAATCTGAAAGTCACAAATCTCAAATAAAAAATCTTAATCTAAGGAATATATTTTATTTACCATAAATGAAAATCTTTGAAGGACCAAGAACAGGTCGGCTCTGACTTTTTCGGGACCCAAAGGGAATTTTTAATACGGTGGCCTTTATGCATATTGTTTTTAAAAAATAATAATGTGTCTAATTGTTTTTTGGGGTATTTGACAATATTCGTAAAAAGGTTACTTCCGGTATATATGTCTATTAAAATTTACTTAAATATATACTAAAGTTTACAATAAGAAAAACGACGAAAATAATCTAAAATGAAGTATTAAATAAAAAGTAAACAAAATGTAACAAAAATCACTTAAATATCATTCTTCTTGCATTTTTAACGGTAAAATTACTAACCTAGTTCGCACAATCCAACTTATAAGCTAAATCATTTTTGATGGATAAAATTGCTAGTTCATTTAATTTTTCATTTGGCATAGTTGAGTAAATGTAAGATTTAATCAACTTTAATTTGAAAAGAGTAACTGCAAGTAGTATAATTAATCATATTCTATATATAATCCACACATTTGGAAAATAACCAATCAATAATTTCAAACAATTCACCACATCAATTAGTTTTAAATCATAATTGAATTTTTGGGCTTTTTTTTTAGTTAATTTTCCGAGGCCCAAAGCGGTGGCTTTCCCAGCTTGTACCCAAAGCCGGCCTTGACCAAGAATCAAAAAAGTTGAGTTAAAGAAAGGATAGGGCTCCAAGTAGAGTTGAAAATGAGTTGAGTCAAGCACATTAGTAAGTTGTTTAAATTTGACTTGAACATTTAACGAGCTCCAAAATATATTCAAGCCTGGCTTATTTATCTAATGAGTTGATCTCAAGTGAGTTTTTAATGAGCCAAACACATGTCGAGCTCGAATAGCTTGATTGTTTATAGCCTATGTAAGTTTATCGAGTCACACAATAGATTGTTCATCAAATTTACCTTAAAAACTTAATGAGTTGAAACTTATCTATAAACTCAACTTATTTACATACCAAGCCAACCTCAAATGATGTTTTGATGAGTCAAGTTGATAACATTGTCTCATTTAACCGCCATAGCTCTAAGGGGATTTCTCTATATTGTTTAAGGGCAAAGCACAAACTGACAGACAAGATTGTATTATGCAGTGCTGTTGATGTATTGATAGTGGACCTCATTTCTTTCTTTAGTTGCTGGGATGTTTTCTTTCTTTCTTTCTTTCTTTATTTATTTATTTTTTATTTTTTATTTTTTTTTTTTGAGGGGGAGGGGACATTTGCAGTATGGGTCTTTCAGCCAATCTATGAATATTTAATTTTGGGTCATGTGTAAGTGTCGAAAATATTTGGGCGTCCTGATTTTGTACTAATTTTGGGAGGTTCCAAAGTGATTGCAAATTTGTTAAGATTATGTTTTTTTTGGGTGAATTGTCAAGATTATGTTATTCTTAATATAATAAGAGACAAAAGCAAATTTGTATGACATTACAGCAAAAATATGTGATACACATACATAGAGAGATCCAAGAGCCAAATATCACAAGATCCTTGAAAATGCCAACCTAGGTACAAGAGTGAGATAGAACAATTGAAACAAAGCACTAACCAAACTAAGTGCTTCAGAAGATGACACATACATAGAGACACCTGTGTGCAGCCAAAAACACACCTGTCAAACACTTTGGTTTTGAAGGAGTTGCCTTTTGATCTTGTTCAACTTGCCAAGTACTTCTTTAATTTGAATTCTCTCTGCCACTAATTCTGTGCTACACTCCAAACCCAACTCCAAAATAGTAATAAGATTGCTTTGGGTAGCAACCATGTCTCCTTCATTTTGTGTCCTCAATAATCCACTATCCACTACTTCCATAACTTCATCAGGAAGCCATGTGCTCACCCATTGCCTTAAACTCCTCTCGTCGGTGAACATTTCCTCCGTTGGTTTCTTTCTTGTAAATGTCTCCAAAAGCATTATCCCATAACTATATATATCACCGGTTGTCGACACTCTTCCTTCAGAGCCATACTCTGTCAAATTTTTTTAAAGAAACATTTCTACATGTATATACCGAAGGAAAAGTAAAATATAAGTGAATAAAACATTTACCCGGTGCAATGTAGCCAAGTGTGCCTAAAGTGTTGGTTTCTGTTGCAGTCTTGGTTTCGGCTAAAATTTTTGCAATACCAAAGTCAGCAACATATGCAATCATATCTTCGTCTAGAAGGACATTGCTAGGTTTCAAATCACAGTGAACCACAGGCTCTGATTGACCATCATGGAGATATTCCAAAGCTAATGCCACATCAATCATGATACTCACCCTTTGAAAGAGATTAAGACAATAGTTATGAGAATATAACCACTTATCAAGGCTTCCGTTAGACATGTATTGCAAAACCAAAGCTCTTAACTCAAGGATTGATCATGTAGTTACGACTCTAACAAGATTTCTATGGCGCGTTGGTATACAGAACCATAGCTTCCTTCTCCAAGCAAGTTGCCTTCACAAAAGTCAGTTGTTGCTCTCTGGAGCTCCTGATATGATATCTTTTTGTGCTCTATTTTTGCACATAAATCATTTGAATGCTGACTACAAACATTCTTTCTGCGATGCCTTTTCATAATCCATAGAAGAGAAGAAAATATTACTAGCATTGCAACGGCGGGAACAATGTATCGAAGCAGAACATCTTTTGTCCTCAACCTTTGGGAACTTTGGTTTGCGCAAGGTCGTACTTGCAAAATCGAGTTGCCACAAAGTTCTTCCTTCTCTATGAAAGAAAGTGCTGTGAGACTTGTGAATGGTCCTTTACTTGGAATCTCCCCTGATAGCTTATTGCAAGATAAATTTAAGAATTCAAGATGTGAAAGTGCCTTGATAGACTTGGGTATTGGTCCAGACAAATTGTTGAGAGAAAGATCCAAGAAATCTAATGTTATCAAATTTCCTATTGAGTTTGGAATGGGTCCTGAGAATGAATTCCTTGACAGGTTTAGAGAAGTTAGGCTTTGGAAGGACCCAATAATTCTTGGAATGTTTCCCGAGATTCCAAGATAAATCCATGCTTTCCAATACTTTAAGGGCTTTGTGTGGATCTAGGCTTCCATTTAATGAATTGAATGATAAATTCAAGAGCCTCAGATTTTCAAGGTTCCATAAACTCGATGGTATTAATGTCAGTTTATTGGAACTAATGTCCATCACTTGCAAACTACTAAGCTTTGTTATGCAACTCGGAATCGATCCAGAAAGCTTATTCTCCTGGAGATAAATTTTGTCCCAAGTTTCTCAAAAGGCAAATCTCACTTGGAATTGATCCGTGAAAGTTGTTAGCACTCAAATGTAATCTTTGAAGTGTCTCTATTCCTCCAATAGTTGAAGGGATGTTCCCATTCAGATTGCTTCCTGCTAACGAAAGTTCATTCAAATTTCTCAATGAACCAATCTCTTTAGGAATTTGACCAATTAATTGGCATTCGGATACATCAAGCACTTGCAAGGACATCGAAAAATTCCCAATAGAATTGGGTATTGTGCCACTAAATTTATTTTGTCCGGCCAACAATTTTTGCAAGGAAGTGCAGTTTGTCAAAGCTGTGAGAAAACTAAGTTGGGTACTTCCTGGTTCAGTTGTCACTTGATTCTCATCCAAGTTCAGCCTTTCAATGAGTTTTAGATCGCCTAAACTTTTGGGTATTGATCCAGTAAATAAGTTAGCAGCTAGAAATAACCAAGTAAGCTTAGAAGAATTGGACAAATATAAAGGGATTGCTCCAACTAATCGATTGACTTGTAAGCCAAGGATTTCAAGATTAGGAAGCCATAGCCCTGTAGTAGTTGGATGATTTCCAGAAAGGGCATTAAGATTCAAGTTGATTTCAATCATTGAAGACTTGTTAAAAATTGCACAAGGTATTGAACCCGTGAGCTGATTGGCTTGACAGTATAATCCATTTAGATTTGGAAGTAGTGATAGTTCAATTGGAATGTTTCCATAAATGTTGTTAAATTCTACTCCAAACCATTCTAAGCTAATAGTGTTGCCAAAGAAAGGTGGAATGGTACCTTGTAGGTTGTTTCGCCCGAGAAAAAGAGTACGCAAAAAGGGTAGCGTACTCAACTCTTTTGGTATGTTGCCACTAAAATTATTAGCTGCAAGAGATATAACTTGAAGATTCTGACACCGGTGTAATTCCACAGGGATGCTTCCTTCCAACGTGTTGAATTGTACTATGAGTATTATCAAACGACGCAAACGTTCAAATTCATTTGTGAGATGACCATTAAAGCTATTGTTGCGAATATCGAGCACTTGGAGGAAGGGAAGGTTTCCAATATGAGGAGATATGGTGCCTCGGAGACCCATGTTGCCAGGGCGCAAACTTGTGACTCTTTGCCTACGTCGGCTACATAAGACCCCTGCCCAATTATAGAAATTGGTTTCTTTTGTCTAGTTAGTTGACACATTATTTGGATCGTGGTCAATTGAGGACTTGAAGGCAAGGAGTGATAATTGATCAGTGTAGTTTGAGGAATAAATGGCTAACCCAAACATGCATGAATGCACTACTAGAGCTCCCAGAAAGAAAGCAATGTACAGGCTCTTCATGGACATGAAGAGAGAAGAAAGATATGAATCTGTGAAAATGAATGATCACCGTATATATAGCCCAATTCAATTATGAGGAAATTGCAAATCAGGATAGTTTGAGAAAATAATTATGAATTTATGAAAAAAATTATAATTATAATTATTAATATTTATAAAATTTATTACTGATGAGCAATTATTTTTTGTAAATATCGTGTGATATTTCCCCTTCAATTATCTTGCAATAAATAGCCAGTGTGACTTTGCATATTGAAGTCCATTTGAATTCCAATCAATCATAAATAATGCTTATTATTAGACAACAAATTTAATACGGATGAGATATTAAACAAATTTTTGGCTGACTTTGTTGACAACATTTTAAAATTATTGTTTTACAAATAGTGATGCTAGAAACTTCTCGCATTTATGTAGATAAGCTACTTTTGGTGGATTAATGGTCATTGCGGTACTAAACGTACGGTAGTGACTGTTATACCTCAATTTGAGGTGTATTATGATCTTATTTTTATAATTCGAATTGTTCATTTTGTAAGATTTGTTAAGTACTTCGTACTTATCAAAAATTATATTAATTGGATATCAATAACTATATAATCGAATTGCATTATTTTTATGCTATTTTTCAAAAGAAAAACTTATTATTTATGTTTTTGATTATTGATCATATAGTTATTAATATCCGATTAATATGATTTTTGGTAAGCACGAAGTACTCAACAAACCCTACAAAATGACCGGTTCATATCGTAAAAATAAACCCATAATACACTTTAAATTGAGGCACAACAATGCTGGATTAAGGGTCACTGCTGTGCTAAAGGGTTTCTAATTTGTATACTCACTCCAACAAATTAAGATTTTAAAGATACAAATTTAAGAATAAGATTACTTTTTTGGGACGAAATATTTTTTATTATCAAAGTGTCATTATTATTTTTTTTAGACGAAATTGGACATTTAGTGATAAATTACTATAATTCTGGGACCAAATTTTTTGTCTAAAAAAAAAAAAACCTTTTTTAACTAAATTATTTTTCCCCCTAAAATACATTTATTTGCTACATTTTTAAATTTTTTATCACAATTTTTTTATTTTTTTATTTTTTAACATTTTGAGATGACTTTTTAACGACTATTCTCACGACGACAGAAATTGAACTCCGTATATTTTTTGCAACAAAATTCACGTTTGGGACAAAAAAAATTTAGTTCTTAAGACTCTTATTTGTTATAGCGGTGTTTAAGAATCAATATATTAGTATAACGGTTAAACTTCTCGTAAGTTCACATCTTAATTTCAGAGAATTTGAAGGGTTCGTGGTATGCATCACGGGTCTCATTTCAATTATTCAAATTATTCATTTTGTGAGACTTTTAGTGTATATCATTAATGAAAAAAATTAGATCGATCTAATAATCGTAATCCTTTTTCTTCTTCTCGCATCTGTCTTTGAAAAAATGTAACAACAAATATAGACGATTCTTTTTTTTTTTTTTTGGAAACAAACAATATAAAATAAAAAGATTATGATTATCGAACTAATCTAATTTTTTTTATGAATGATATATATATATATATATGAAAAATTTTACAATATGAACAATTTGAATTATCAAAATATAATGTATAATGAACCCTACAAACCCATTAAATTCTCTTGAGTTGAGATATAAAGTTGAGAGAAGTTTAACTCTTAGTATAATAGTGGAAGAAGTTTGAGTTTTCTAAATTTAATCGGCCTCATTTGGGATTTTAGTAACTTTTTGACTTTTTATGAAAAAATATGTATAAATAAATAAATAAATAAAAAGAATAATATGTCAATTTATAGTGACTTTTTAACTTTTAGATAAAATTAAAAATTACCACCTAACTATCCAACCCCCAATAATTGCCGCTGAATGGTTGCATCACACATTGAATGTATGTATTAATTTAACAATTAAATTCATTATGAAATAAGGCTCGTTTGTTTTCCTCCATCAAGTCCGGAGTGGACTGTGAAGAATAAACAGTGAAGCAACTCTATGTTTGTTTTGGAAATGGAGGTATGGATTGGTAGTCCCTTTCAGACTATGAAAGGCCTCAATGATCCAGATTGGTAGTTTGGGTGAGGAGATAGTATTAAAAAATAGTCCATTTGGCTTAGGATGTTACCAATCATCGGCCCAGACGACCGGCCGATCAGCCGATCAACCGGTCAACAACATTTTTTTATTTTTTTTAGCTTGTTGGGAATTTTTTTTTGAACATTAATTTTTAATGTTTTTGTATTTTTTGTTAAGTAAAAATCATAGTTTTATTTTTGTTTTATTATTTTATATAAAAATAATTTAACAATCTCCACACTAACAACTATCATCAAAACAAACACAATCCTACTAATCCGCTCACTAACAATCCTCTCACTATCAATTCCCTCACTATCGATCATCTCTATTTTACCTCTGAAAACAAACGGACCCAAAGCCAATTCAATTTATTAAAAGATATAGTCCAATGAGATATTTCAAAAAAAACTCTAAGGACAAGGACTTGGACTTGGACCCAAACCCAGACTTGGATGGTTACATAATGGGAATTAAATTTATGTAGTATAAAATTCATATAAAGAATAAATTTAAATTATAAAATAAAGATTTTGAATAATTTCTAAGTTAAATGGCAGCGGGCCGAGGATTACACTCTCCGTTTCCGATTCCCGAAGCTAAAAAAATCCCTATCCCTGCCCCCGATCCCCGTCGGGGATCCCATCACCCCCCTCCCCGACCCCGCCCTAATGGGGATCGGGTTTCCCCGACTCCAAAAAATCCCCAACCATTTTTTTTTTTTGAATTTTACATATCTCATTTTATTTATTTATTTATTAGAGGAAAATAAAAATAATATATATAAAAGCATAATGCAACAATGTCTAAACATAAACATTCAAACAAATATGCAGCATAACAGCATAAGATAGAGTAGCAACAGCACAAAGGGTAATCTCACAGTCAACCCAGACATGAGCAACATAATAGCATAAGACCTATAACAAAAGAATCAATGATTCATGCAACATATATAGGGCAATTAACAGCACAACCAATAGCATAAGACCTGTGACTGAGCACAAAAGAAAATATTGGAGAAATAACCAAAAAAACACTTAAACAATATAGAACTCTCATCTCTCAACCCACAACCAATAAATCCCTCAAAATAATCCATGCAACATAATATATCAAATGTCTAACCAAAAACCCAAAAAAAAATAAAAATAGTACCATTAGTCTATTACAACATGAAACAATAGTTGTTCAAATAAAACATATAACATCAATATGACAACAATAAAACAACATTGTTTCTCCAAAAATCTGATATAACCACAACTGTCATCGTCTCCTTCAACTTGAATTCCTGTTAAATAACAAAAGGGGAAAAAAAATCAAGACTAATAATAAGATGTAAAAAATGTTAACAATTAAAACAAAAAAAAGATGGATGGCAACTTACACAAAAGTGCCACATGAGTCATCCAAGTCAAACTCATCATCATCATATATAGTCGTATAGCCCACTGATTCCAATGTTGAATTTCCTAAGAAGTAAAGAATATAAATTAAGTATTGAAATTATTCCATGGTAATATAAAATTGAAATAATAATATGTAAATTTACTTGAGTACCTTTCATCTCTGCAGCCCACAACCAACTTTGTGCACACATTAATACTTCTAATGTGATTGATGAAGTCCACTACGATGTGGACTCGCCAACCTTCCACTAGTGCTAAATGCTGACTCAAAAGCAACGGTGGATACAAGAATAGCTAAAATATCCCTAGCTATTGCCTGTAAGGTCGGATACTTTGGTCCATTGGCTTTCCACCAATTCAAAACATCAAAACCTGAAGTTCTTGGCAAAACATCATCTTCTAGATAATGGTCAACCTTGATCATACATTCTTAATTTTTTTACTTCTCTTTCTACTAGTAAACATATCATACTCTGAAAGGGTCTCTCAAACAATTTCTAGATGGATAGAAGATTCACTAACAACATCGATCTCCATACCAACTCGATTCTGATACTCGTGCAACAAATCATAACAAATTTGACAAACTGTATCAATTTCCTCTTCAGCTTTGTCTCCATAAAGTTTTTCAAAACAAAACTCGAATACACTCGTCTTGTACCTAGGATCAAGTACAACAGCAACTCCAATAACACCATGTATCAATATTTATCAATTTTTTCCACCATTTTTTATACCATTGTTCTAATCACTTCAATTTCACAAGAGAGCCATTGAGATAGTGTCAGTCTAATCTCACATAAAGCTGGGAAACAAACATTGGCTGTGAGATACTTAGTACCAGAAAATAACTCTCTAATAGAAAAAAATATCTTAAACCTCCCACTAATCTCTCTAGCAAACTCCCATTCTTCCTCACTTGGTACGGTCTTATATTGGGGCTCTCTATTTTTCAACCGAGAAAAGACATTCTTATAAAATAAGGTAGTTTCAAGCATCAAGTATGTTAAATTCCACCTAGTTGCACAATCAAGTCCTAATTTCTTAGTATGTGGATTACGCAATTGATTGACTGTTTCTTCAAATTTTTCTTGTCTTTTAGGTGTTGCTGTCCAATAAGCTACACTCTCCCAAATTTTCTCTATACCCACTCGAATGACATTCAGTCCATCTTTGACAATCAAATACAAAATATGCGTACAACAACGCATATGAAACAAAGTATCACTCAACAAAAGTGATGGATTACTCAACTTATCCATCAACATGGTAATCATGGCATCATTTGTGGAGCAATTATCAACAGTAACAGTAAAGATTTTTCTGTCAATATTCCAATCCATCATACAATCATGCAAAGTATCACAAAGAACTTCTTTTGTTTGTGGACATGGAACATAAATGAACCTAAAATACAATATTCACGAACAATTATTAATAACATGCAAATTGAACGGAATAAGGTATAACTTTTAAATGATTTGCACATTTACAAATATATGCCTTAAAATGCGACATTGCAATGTACATGAATCATCAATAAAGTGTGTTGTGACAACCATGAATCCTTTCTTTTGATTACTAGCAGTCCATATATTAGTTGTGATTTCCACCCTACTTTTATTATTCTCCACCAAACTCAATATCTTCACCCTCTCAGCATCATAAATCTTTAAAATATCACTCTTTATCATATTTCGAGAAGGTACTTAAACAATGGTTGGAGTGCCGCTAAATATCGTTTAAAACCAACATAATCTACGATACAGAGGAGATAGTCATGCAATATTGTGGCATGTGACAACTCTTTCCTAGCAAAATCTTGACCAAAAATATAAGAATTCATTTTTAGACTCTCTCTATTAAAGTTTTTAGTTAAAACTTTTTGCCTCATGTCCATCACTTTTTTCTTAGTATAACTCTTAGGCCATGTTTGTTTGGGTAGACATGAGCTTGGGATTGGACTAATAGTCTAATAAAATTATTAATCCGATATTTGGTTAAACAATTGAAGTACAGATTAATTATTTTAAACTTGACTATTAGTTAAGATAGGATACATAATCCAACGGATTCGTAGTCTTAGGACTATTAGTCATGGGAATGCTAATCCAGTCCGCCCAAACAAACATGGCCTTATAGTGATCATGCAAATGTCTAGTTCCATTTTTTGAATCACCTCCAATATGCTTATTACAATAATTACATATTGCCTTCCACACCCCATTGACTTGTTATTTCTTAAAGTGTTCCCACACAACACTAGGTTTTCTTTTAGTTCCTCCACAAGTATTAGACTCTTCTTCTAAATCAATTACATTTTGATTAAAGAGGGGAGACGGTGAGTTGGTAGCTGGTGATGATTGTTTTGAGGCCTTGCTCTCAACTGGTACTTGAGAGTTAACATCTGACATTTTTTACCTTTATAAAAATAACATGAAATAAATAAACAGAGGTAGCATTAGTGATTCCAAACATATCCATTGTTTATACTAATCAGTGATTCCAAACAAACGTGAAATAGGATAAGATTGTGTAATTCCAGAATTATTAATCCCAAGCTTAATAGTCTCTCATGTAATCTAGTCCAATGAAACAAACACAACTTGAAAGCTAGTAGTACTAAAATGATAAGTAAAAACAGTAGAAGAACAGTGGCAGATACTAAATCCATGATCCAAACACATCCTAAAAATCAAAACTTTAGAAGAACAGTGGCAGAGACTAGTGAAATTAAACTGTATCTCTTCTGAATTGGACTCAGTTTATGTGTATCCTTGACAAAATGAAAAAAATAAATAAATAATGGATTCAAGATTCTTCATTTTGGGAACCAAATAGAGATTATCAACACACATCCATATCAACACACATTGAGATTATCAACACACATCCATACCCTAGATTATCATCACACATTTTGGGACTCAGTTTATGTGTATCCATGACAAAATGAAAAAAAAAAAAGATAAGAAAAAAAATTGAGAAATTAGTGATTAATAATCAGTGATTCCAATCAACACACAGAAACACATCCACTGTTTATACTCACCAGTGATTCCAAAAAAAATCCAAAAATATTTTTGTACAAATTTCCAAATTGAAAATTGAGAAATTTACCTAATGGGGGATGGAAATGGAACGAATGACTGGTTTGAGGTTGGAGACGTCTGTTGTCTAGGGCATCGAACTCAACTGAGTAAAAAAAAAAAACAAACAAACAATAGACATAAGCATAAAAGATGAGATTTTAGAGATGGGTATTTGGGGAAATAAATTGATTACTTTGGAGATATCTTGTTCACCAGCAGCGACGCCTTGTTATGGCCTCGCTCATTGCAGATCTGAGTACTTGTTGTGGCTGAGATCAGAAACCCTAACCACAGTTCTCTCTCGCCAAAAACAGCAGAGGATGAGGGAAATCGGCGGTGATGAGAGAAGGGAAAGGAGGACAGTTGAGGAGGAGGGAGAGGAGGACGGCGGAGGGAGTGAGATCGGCGGTGATGAGAGGCTTTTAGAGAGAGAGATGAGAGGCGGTGTGAGTGTGAGTGTGTGAGGGAGTTGTGTGAGTTGTGTTTTAGGGTTTGGTTTGCTTTATATATATATATATATATATGGAGGGTATAATAGTAATTTTATGTCGGGAAAACTGGGACGTGGCTTGGGCCGGTGGCCGAGGCTAGGGAATATATCACCGTCCTTGGCCCAAAATTTATCGGGGATTCAATTTCGAATAACACTCCCGGCCCGTCGGGAGTATTTTTTGAAAAAAACCTGTTCTAATCAGGGACGGGAGGCGGGTCACCATCGGCTCGAGTTCAAATTGCCATCCCTCAATGGTAGTATTACTCTTTCGAAAGACGTATCTAAATGAGTGGTCACTCTTCTAATGAGTGTTCTGCCCGACTCCACTTTCGACTTATTTTAATAATTTGAATTCTTCATTTTATTGGACATGTTAAGAAAATTATTTTTATAAAAACAATTATTAGTAATCATATGAATGGATATTTTTGTTTTAAAAAAAAATAAAGAAATTACAAAAAAATAAAAAAATTAAGGTTTGACCCTTACCACAAAATAAATTCTGAATTTTTAATTTTATCAATTTAAATTCTAAACTTTTGATTTGTTTTCAATGAAAACTATTTGCCTATTTTTGTGAAGTAAAATCGATAAAAAAAAAATGAGTATTGTAATTATTTAACTTGAAGAATCTAAAAATTCTGAGATATTGATTTGTGATTATGTTTCAATTTAAAACAATAAATAACAATCACAATCAAGACAAATCGACATAGCAATTTAACGTGAAAATAGCCACAATTGGAGCGTCTCTAATTGTGATAAAAAATCATGAGCCAAAGCCACAAAACAATAAAAATACATAATGGAATTACATGAGAGTATTCTCAATTATCTAACGAATCCACACTCAAATTGAACCAAACCCAATGTGCCTCTTCCACCACCATTTTCACCTCGGAATTGTCTTACCCAATGTTGAATCCACAACGCCGATGTCGAATTCACGACGATGAGCCACTCCGAAATCCACCAAAACTTCAGGCCCAAGTTCCCTAGAATCCACCGAAGAACAACTCTCTCTTTTATGAACGAAACAATAAGAACAACTTCTGATGTTTGACAATATGTAGTTCGTTGATCAATCGATCACCTTTTATACATCAAGGAAACTTATATAAAACAGTCTCTAATAGAAAACACTTTGTGTTTTCTTTCTCTCTAAGATTCTGGACGGTTTAAACCCTAAAAACAACAAACTGAGCATGAAAAATCTAGAAATCCCCTAGATATTGATTTGTGATTATGTATCATTTTAACCAGTAAGTAGAAATCCCAATCAAACAATCAAAGAGAAATTGACACAACAATTTTACATGGAAAAATCATAATTGGAGCGCCTCCAATTGTGAACCACGAGCAAAAGTCACAAAACAATCCACTAAAAAGACATAAAGGAATTACACAAGTGTACTCTTAATTACCTAGCAAATCCACGCCCAAATCAAACTGAACCCTATATGCCTCTTCTAGCCCCGTCTTCACCTCGAAATTGTCTTGCCCAACGTTGAATCCGCAACGCCGATGCCGAATCACGACGACGAGCCACTTCGGAATCCACCAAAGCTTCAGGCCCAAATTCCTCGAAATCCATCGAAGAACAACTCTCTCTTTTATATTGAATGAAACAAACAATCCTTTGATGTATACTTCTCAAACCATGAGTTAAACTCAAACAAACATCAAAGGAACTAGCAAGAAGCTCCATGTTGAAAACTCTAATATCCAAGAAGAAGATCTGGAAGCCGTACCCTAGAAATTGAATAAATTGCCAATTTATAGAAAACAGAATTGCGATCTCTACTCAAGCGCAGGAATGACAGCTCAAGCGGACTGACTAAAACACATGTTTCAGAACAAGGATCTACGCTCGAGTGCAGGGAGTGATACTCGAGTGCAAACACGCAACTCCCAGTATTTTGCAGACAATTCAAACTTCTGGAACCAAAGATTCTTCGCTCGAGCGCACAAATGGCCACTCGAGCAGACAAGCAACTTTGATCCCTGACATAGTCAGCGAAGTGGCAAACATGATATGATTAAGATCACAAACTCCTCTGCATAGGCACAATTCGAGTTGGATTTACATCTAAAAACTCATAACCTCACTGAAATAAAAGATCGAATAAAATTATAACTGAAAAGAGTTTTGTCAAACGGGATTACCAATAACAAAAACTTAATAGCGCACTTTATAGTAAACTGAATTGTGAAGACTGCCTGAGCGCACACTTCACCGCTCTAGCGGTGTGAGTAAAAACAGGGCAAAACATATAAGCCAACTGCTCAAGCGCAACTTTCACCGCTCGAGCGGTAAAAATTTCTTCTTAGAAGTTCGGACACTCTACAAAAGTACTGGATGATGCCATTCACCGCTCAAGCGCATAAATGACCGCTCGAACGGTCAAAACACTTCAGCTCAATCCCCGTACATAGTCAATAAAGTGACAAACAAGAAAGCCTTAAGATCACAAACTCCTCTACATAAGCACACTTCGAGTTGGATTCGCATCTAAATACTCACATCCTTACTGAAACATAAGAGTGAATAAAATTACAATTGAAAGAAGTTTTATCAAACGAGGATTGTCAATTACAAAAACCTAACAAAACTCAGTAAAAATGATATTTTAGACATTTCATATATACTTATATTGAATTTAATGACTAAAATATTTTTCCATAGACAAATAGTTTAAATTGAAAACAAATATAAAAAAAAATTGATTTAAAATACCAAAATAAAAAATTTAAGATTTATTTTGTTATAAGACTCAAACTTTAACTTTGTTGACAAGATCTTAAAATTATGAGAAAACTACAAAAAAAAAAAATAAATAAATAAATAAAAAAAGAAGAAGAAGAAAAAAACTCAGAATCTAACGACTAAAATATTTTTTCTGTTAATTTTACTTAACAAATGATTTACATAAAAAACAATACAAAATATTGTGATTGGAATTGATAAAATTAAGAGTTCAAAATTTATTTTATTATAAGAATCAAACTCTCTTCTTCTTTTCTTTTCTTTTTTTTTTTTTTTTAAAATTATTGTTTTACAAATAATAATGCTGGAAACTTCTCGGATTTATGTAGGATATAGCTACCTTGGGTTTCTAATGTTTATTCGTTTGAAGGAGACACTCCATGATAATTTAAATTATTATTTTTTAGGATATATTGGGTCGGTTAATTAAATAACATTTATATTCAGTTTTATATTTAAAATTATATTTATGATTTATATTTTTAAATATAAATATAATTTGGTAAAAGTGTTTTATAAGTATAATCTATTCAATATATTTTAAAAAATGAAGGAATTAAATTAAACAGTGACTGACTGTTGTACAAGACAAAGCACCACCCATTGTCTACGTTGGAGAAACAATATATCGGGATCGTTCGGCAACATCATAAAAAAGTTAAAAGTTGGCTTTTAATGTATTTGGATCATATTATCTCTTACATAAAAAAGTTGAAAAAGTCATAAAAATTAAAAAATCAATTTTTAACCATCTTTCAAAACACCCCCATCATCCCTAATCTATCAATTGAATCTATTTAGTCCCTAAAATATATAAATCAAAATATTTGGTCCCTAAACTATCGATTGAATCTAAGTCTCTAAAATATTTAATTCAAATCTATTTAGTCTCTAAAAGGATTACAAAAATAAAATATATGCCCACACATATTATAAATTAGTAAAAAAAAAAAAAAAAAAAAACCCTCTCCAATTAAGATTTTATTATAGAAAAATCTTTTAAATTTTTATTTTGTCTTTAAAAAATATTTTATTTTGTTGTGTGTTTAAATTAATATTATAGTTTGATTGTTTTCTCTTACCAATAGATTTTATGAATATTAGATATACTGAAAAAGTAGAATTAGATAGTTTAAATAATAACACTTTTCTACAAATAGTAATAGAACAAAATAATATATTAATTCAATAATAAAAAGAACTTAGCTAAAAATTTAAAAACAATCAATTAGAAATTATAAACAAAATCTAACATATAATATTAGATATTAAGGCAAGTACGTTTCTATTGTAGAAGATAAGTAAAAAAATATTATAGATAATTACCCTTATCCCTATAAATGAAATTCAATATATGGATTGGCGCCTACTTTTCAAAGACAATAAATATTTAAGGTTTTTTTTTTTTTTTTGAAATAAAATTTTAACTATATAGGGTGTTTTACTAATTTATAATATTTATGTGCTTATATTTTATTTTTATAATCCTTTTAGGTACTAAATAAGTTTTAATTAAATACTTTAACAACTTAATAGATTCAATTGATAGTTTAAGAACTAAAGATATTTTGATTTATATAATTTAGAGACCTAATAGACACACTTGATAGTTCAAGGACTAAATAGATAATTTGATGATAGTTTAAGGGTACAAAGTGTGATAAACCTATCGTTATAATAATTGAAGTTTGAGTTTTTCTAAATTTAAGCAGTACTTATTAAACGTATTTAAGTAGACATAAATTAATTGAGAAGTCTTTACTTTTGTTAAAATATCAAAAAGTTACTACCAAAAAATGTTCACTTCACTTTTTTGCACGTATTTTTAAAACAAAATAAAAAGTCAATTAAAATAGCTATTTTTCAAAACAATTCTAAATTAATGTGTAATGCTAGATGACTATATTTATATAATATATTTAGTTTATGATAAATGTTAAAACCCCACAATTTAGAAATTAAATTTATCTACAATAATGTGGTAAAAGAGTTAGGCCCAATATTATTAAGAAATATTGGAGATTCATAATTTTAGATTCATAAATTCATCATCAATAATATGGCAATGAAGTTAAGCCCTATTCGATTGAATGTATAGAAAATAAAAATAAAAAAATTAATACATTATATTACATTATTATAGATCAAATTGAAAAAGAATTTTTTTAGTCTCTGTTGGTCATATATTTTGTATCAGCCAATCATAACCTGACACGTGGTCCATCAGGGATAATTTGGAGAATTAGTGAAGATCACTAATCATCAGAGGACACGTGGCGAATTATATCAATGACAATGGATCTACGAAGTACTAGAACAATTGAGATAAGCAAGGTGATGTGGCCAAACAATTACTGGAAGTTTAAATTCAAATTTAGGAGGGAAGTCCAACTACAAGAGTGATTTACTGGAGGAAAATTGCTTGGAGCCATGTCTAATGATCATGGAGGTTACTTCGATGGTTATCATCCACTTCGACGGTTACTAGCCACTTCAACGGTTATTTCCAGAGCATATAAATAGAGGATAAAGCTGATGAGGAGTGTCGTCTTGAAGCACTTCAAAGGTCAGGTGGGAGAAGGCAACAAGCAGAATCTGGGCTTTGTACTATTGGTAGGCACTAGGAGGAGCTGGGGCTTGGTATGGGGCAAAATGCCAGTCTTTGAAAATGGTGGGTTTCAATTCCTTAATCCAGTTAAGATTATGAGGAAGGAGAGGTGCAGCTAGGTCCATTCCAAAAGAATGTGGAAATTAGGGCTCATTCACACACTCTAGCCAGTCAAAAGAGCAGAGTTTTGCCTTCTTAGCCAAGTGTGAAGGACTCAGTCCTAGAGTTTCGATTGGATTGGGAGTCTTTCGCACTATTTTTATTGGCAAAGTGGAGGTATACCACACTGAAAGTAAGTTGTCTTCCAGGCAGTGAATGCGATCAAATGGTACGTAAGGGTACACTACAGAACTGCGAGAAGAATGAAGAACCAAAGTGAGGTCATTGAATTCAACAAGTCTATGGTGAATTCGCTCCCTTGTCTAAGGTTGGGACAATTTTGACCAGATATCCCAACCAGTAGCTTTTACAGAGGAGAAGACAACCTCATCCCAAGTAGAGACCTTTAGGGTGGATGAAGAACCTTTGAGATCCATGTGAGCAAGCTTTTGTTCTAAAGGTGTGTACTCTGCGAAAGCCTCCAATGACTTGTATAAATGAAGGAGGGTAAGTATGGCTAATAAATGCATGTGAGTTCTTTTGAGGATGACCATTATTGTCCAGAGCCTCTTCATATGCTTGATCAATGAAGGAGAAGGGTTGGTTAGCTATAGAAGAAGTATTAGTCTCTTCGTTTGCTCAGTTGAGTTCAAAAGCAAAGGGGAGTTCAATGTTCTAGTTTATGAACGTTGCTTGAAGACGGTTATACTTCCAGAACAATTAATTACCATGCACGTTCTAAAACGTGGGCAGTATGCCGCAAGAAAAACATAGTGCATCGATCCACTAATATCACCAAGTCTTGGTTATAGTAGTGTGGGGGCTATTGTTGGCCATATATTTTGTATCAGCCAAGCTTAACCTGACACATGGTCCATCAGGGATAATTTGGAAAATTAGTGAAAATCTCCAATCATCAGAGAACACGTGGTGAATTATATCAATAGTGAAAAAATCTAGAAATCCCCTAGATGTTGATTTGTGATTATGTATCAATTTTAAGCAGAATATAACAATCCCAATCAAACAATCAAGACAAAGAGACACAACGATTTTACGTGGAAAAAACCACAATTGGACACCTCCAACTGTGATAAAAAACCACGGGCAACAGCCACAAGAACAATCCACTAAGAAGATTTAAAGGAATTACACAGGTATACTCTCAATTACCTAGCGAATCCACAACGCCTAATTGAACCAACCTCTATGTGCCTCTTCCAACCCGTCTTCACCTTGGAATTGTCTTTACGATGAGCCACCCTGGAATCCACCAAAGCTTCAGGCTCGAATTCTTCAGAATCCACCGAAGAACAACTCTCTCTTTTGTAGAACAAAACACAACCTTTGATGTACTCTCTTTAAACCATGAGTTGAATACTCAATAAAACATCAAAGAAAACTCACAAAGTATCCCCAGATATAAACCCTAGAAACCAAAAAGAAGATCTGGAGTAGTAATCCTAAAATCTGACCCAACACGCGAATTTATAGAATCTGTCCCGCGATCTCCGCTCGAGCGCCCAACAGCCCGCTCGAGCGTCTTCAGCAAAATATGCGCGTCATATAACAGAGGTCCGCTCGAGCGCTAGAAAGCCCGCTCGAGCGTAAAATCACATATCTCAGTACTTTTGCAGGCGACCAAAACTGCTGGAACCAGGAATTCTCTGCTCGAGCGCGGGTATGTCCGCTCGAGCGGACAGGCAATTTTGAATGCATTTTTGCATTTTTGCAGCTCGATCCTCGTCATAATCAGTGAAGTGGCAATCTTGAAAGCATCAGCATCACAAACTTCTCTGAAAAGCACAATTCGGGTTGGATTCGCATCTAATCACTCATAGCCTCACTGAAATAAAAAGTGCGAAAAAAAATACAACTGAAAGGAGTTTTGTCAAACGGGATTGCCAAGAATAAAACCTAACAAATAGCAATGGATCTGCAAAGTACTAGAACAATCGAGATGAGCAAGTTAACGTGGCCAAACAATTATTGAAAGTTTAAATTCAAATTCATGAGGGAAATCCAACTGCAAGAGTGACTTAGTGGAGGCAAACTGCTTGGAGCCATGTCTAATGATCGTGGAGGTTATTTTGACAGTTATCATCCACTTCAAGGGTTACTAGCCACTTCGACAGTTATTTCCAGAGCATATAAATAGAGGAGAAAGCTGATAGTGAAGAGACCTAGAACCAAATCCAGAAACCAGTCTATTGTACTTTACATTTTTTCTAGTTCTTTACCTTCCAGTCCATTACTTTCCCACACTCCATTTCAGTTTCTTAGGAGTAGTTCTAAGTTAGTCTGTTCATTGCTGTAATCCCCTTCAAAGCTGTGGAAGTGTGAAGGTACAATTGTAAACACTTGTTTACTTAATGAAATTTATTTTCTGACGCTATTATCTCCATCCTTCTTTTACTATTATGATTAGTTCTTTTGAATTTTCTTTAAAAGAAGCCACCAGTAAAAGTCCTCTTCATTTACGCTAAAAGAACTTTGAAACAATTGTCTAATTAATTGGTTGTCATTTATTATTTCTGTCAGGACTTATTGATCTTTGTTGGTATGCTCTAATTACATTTTTAACCTTTGAAAGTCAAAAAAACCATCAATCTCCCCTTAACCATAAAATTACTAAGCACCTTCCAGTGTCTCAAATTTTCAAAGTTTTAATAAAATAAATTTGTTTTAATATTTAATTTAAGATCTTAAAAAATTTTGAGTCACTATTGATACACAGTAAGAAATGTTAATTGTAATATATGCTACGTCACTTTTGTTAGGTTTTTGTAATTGAAAATCCCGTTTAACAAAACTCATTTTAGTTGTAATTTTAATTCTTTTGTTTCAGTGAGGCTGTGGGTGTTTAGAATCAAATCAACCTCGAATAGTGCCTGAGTAGTGGAGTTTGTGCTAACATTATGTATCTTGAGCATTCTCTATTTGCCACTTCACTAACTATGCATGGGGATTGAAACCAAAATTGTTTGACCACTCAAGTAGTGAAAAGGAGCATCCAATATCTCTGCCTGCAAATTGAACTTCTGAGAAGCAAGTTTTACCGCTCGAGCAGTTGGCCTATATGTTGTGCACCACTTTTACTCACACCGCTCAAGCGATGAAGTGTACACTCGAGCAATCTTCGCGATCTTGTTTACTATAAAGTGCCTTGTTTGCTGTTTTTATTGTTGAACCCGTCCAAACTTTTAGAGAGGAAGAAAAAACAAAGTGTGTAATATTGGAGGGTGTTTTATAACTGTTTCCTTGATGATTTAAGAGTGATCGACGAATCTACGAGCTTCATATTAACTTCATCAAGGGGTCATTTTTACTGTTACGTCTACAAAAGAGAGAGGTTTTTCGGTGGATTTCGGGGAACTTGGGCCTGAAGCTTTAGTAGATTTCAGAGTGGTTTATCATCGTAGATTCGATATCAGCATTGTGGATTCAACATTAGGCAAGGCAATTTTGAGGTAAAGACAGTAGTGAAAGAGACACATTAGGTAAGTTCAATTCGGGCGTGGATTCGCTAGGTAATTGATGGTACATATGTGTAATTCCTTTTTGTCTTCGTAGTGAATTGTTTTGTGACTTTGGCTCGTGATTTTTTTATCACAATTGGAGGTGCTCCAATTGTGATTTTTTCCATGTTAAATCGTTGTGTCAATTTGTTATTGATTGTTTGATTATGTGTAACAACCCTCACCCCAACTTAGTCATACTTGCATACATTTATGTGTGATCTTGTCTTGTCATGTTGCATTTGCAAATCTTGCCTTGCTTTGCTTGAGTGTTGCTCGCATACTTTGTTCTTGCCTGGTGTGTTGCCGAGGTCATCCTTAGCCTAGTCACCTTTGAACCCCTTTTACACTTAGCAGTACCTTGGAATCACTTTGGTTGACCTCCATCTTCGCCCTGGCATATTGGCAGAGATGTCACTATCTAGGCTGATATGTGCAGCACCAAGGCCGAGATGTGTATTATCTAGGCCGAGATGTTGTCCTTGCACCTAAGTGATTTTGTTCCTGGATTGGTATGACCTAGACCGAGGTGTGGCACATCTAGGCCAAGGTGTGGCACAGCTTAGTCAAGTGTTGTCCTCCCAAGCCGATGTCACTATTACCCTACTTGCCGAAGCTTTGTCCTTAGCCGAGATTATCACTTGCCGGAGTGCTCTTACCGTTTAAGCTTGTTGAATACACTTTGTCATAGTCTTGTCTTGTCATGTCAGTCACCTTTTGGTGAAGAGCCAATTAGCCGATGCCACATGTCCCGGCAAAGGGTTAAGTCAGTGACTGTTGAGAAAACATATCATTTTGTATCACATCTTGTCTTTTAGAGAGAGAAGCTCTAGGGAGAAGAGGAAGAAGTTTTGAGTGAGAGAGTAGACTTCCAAGCTTGATCGTTGGAGTTTGAACCGTTAGATTCGAGTTTTGAGGTTAGAATCTTAATCTACTCTTGTTGTTCTTATTGATCATCTAGTTGCATTGCACGATCGAATCTGTTCTGCATGCCATGCATTGATTTAAAGCTGGTTTTAGAAAGAGAAGTTAGTGTTCATGTGTTCTTGAAGAAAAGTCTTGTTTTGATCCGAAAGTTTGTATCAAGAACCATGTTTTTGTGTTTGTTTTCTTAAGATCTTCAAGTATGGGTGCCCAAGTCTATGTTTTCGAACTCATAGCATAAAATCTCAGATTTTTGTAATAACAAACCATGATTTAAGCATGCATGTTCTTCATCTTCTTCATCTTTCTGTTCGTCATGTTCTTCAAAGGAAAACCCAGATTTTCCCGACTTCGCTTTTGAATGTGGCCGTCGGGACCACACCTCGGCGAGAAGGTGTGGGACCTCGGCCAAGACCTGGTTGGTGCCCAGCATGTTTTCCCGTGATGAGAAACAGTGTTTGTTGTGGTTCGACTTAGTTTTGAAGAATGTCGGGATCATTGCATTCATGTAAAGCTTGTTTTGAGAATGCATTTCATATCCATCTTTGAGCATCTCTTCTTGTCTAGTTGAAGTTCCTTCAGTAGTATTTGCCATGTGATTGTAGGTCTTTGATCTTTGCCTTGAGCCTACACCCGAAAAACTATGTGAGTGGTATTTTTAATAAAGCTATGTTATAATGTTTTGATAAGCTTTGCTTTGCCTTGTTTTGGAAAGTGTTTGATCAAGCATGAATGATTATCCCTGTCTTGTGTATCAAGTATTAGCTTTGTTTTGGATGACATTCTTGGAAAGTCCCTTGTGCTGGAGGACTCTAAACTTTCGCAGTACAAGTCCTTTTCGTGTTAGAGGACTTTAAGCCTTTCTAACATAGGTCCTTTTGTGCTAGATGACTCTAAACTTTTGTAGCACTCTTGTTCGAGATATCTCCCTTGCCACCGATGGCCTTGTGTGGGTGGGTCTGTCCAATTGATTCCGGGTCGATTGTTCCCTTGTTTTGCCACTGACGGTATACCGCGTGGGTTTGTTTGTCCGGGATGTCATCATTTTGTAATATGTTGATGCTAGTAAGCATCATTTGGAGCTTCGAAGATTTGTTTGATGAACGTGGTTCATCCCTTGATTTGTAAAGTTTGATATGTTTTGTTTTGAAAGACTTCGGCTATTATTCATGCAAACCTTTATTACTTGTACCATTCACTGAGTATCCAAGCTCACCCTCTCTATATATATGTTGGTGATGAGCAAGACGGCGGTGACGCCTAGATGTGTTTTACAAGCTTGTTTTGGATTCATGTTATGTCGGCTTGACTAGTTTTATGTCGGCAATCTTGAAGATTATGCTTCTCGACTTGTAATGCTTGTATTTTGCATACGTCGGCTTGAGAAGCCTTTTGATCAAGATGTAACGTGTATTTTGTTTATTAATCAACCGATTGTAAAACCATATTTTGTATGTCATTTCATTTGTTCTAAGCACAGCTCTTATGGACCACTTGGATTTTAATTTATTGCTTCCGCATTTGTAAGCCCCATATTTATATCCTGTTTGTGTGTGTGAATCTTTGAAAGAGGCCTTTGGTAATCTCGGATTACTGGCCATCACGGCACCATCCTACTAGGGGCGGTTTGGGGTCGTGACATTAGGATTGGTATTCATTATTTAAAATTGAAACATAATCACAAATCAATATCTTGGGAATTTTAGATTTTTCAACTGTAATATAAAAGTTATGAATATATGTAATAAAAATATTACAAACAACATAATACCGCTTTTTAAAGATGTGTTTTGTAGCTCCCACTTTGAAACATTTGTACTTAAGCTTTAATTTATACGGGGATAAACTCTCTTTCGTATTTCATCTCTTCATGCTCGTTCATACTTTTCTTTTGGATCTCCTTTGCAACACCATTTTCCTTCGAAAATCCCTCATCCCCATAGCATCATCACCACTCTACTAGACTCCAATCTCCTCCAACACAACCTTGAAATCTGAAAATCTAGAGTTTTGGATCTCTTCAACTACTCCACCAATCTCCAATCTCTAACACCAAAACCCCCACATTCACCGAAACCCCCATATGTCTGAGTTAGAGAGAGATGAAAAGAGAGATGAAAAGCACTATAAGAGGAGAGCCTTATAAAATAGAGAGGATCAGATAGAGATGAAAAGTCTGTGAGAGAAAGATCGATGGAGAGAGACAAAAAAGAAGAAGGGTAAATTACACTTTGTCCCCATTATGTTTGGTACTTCCTCACTTTGATGCTTAAAATTTATTTTTTCCTACTTTGACCTTTCATGTTTCAACTTTTTTTTTCCCAATTATTCCTAAAGCTAATTTTTATTCAAGATTAGACAGAAAATGACACGATAAATGTCACATAATATAAAAATATATTATTTTATTAGGATTTGAGTTTATGTTAGAGGTGTAAATTATATATAATAATATTTTTATACTATGTGACTATCAATGTATCATTTTATATTTAGTTTTGAATAGAAGTTAGTTTTAAGTGTAAATTGGAAAAAATTTTAAATATGAAGGACTAAAGTGAGAAAAAACAAGCTTTAAAGACTACAGTGAAAAAATGACCAAACATAAAAAGACCAAAATGTAATTTGTCCAAAAAATAAATTATAAGATAAATAGATACAGCAAGAGAGCCTTGTTAAACTCGTCTCGTTTTAAATACTCTTACAACGACTATGTTTACTTTGAATATATTATATATCTATCTTTATATATATATATATATATATATGAAAGAATTTTTATTTTTCCCCTCAAATTATACTTCTCTGATAAATTTTACACTTAAACTTTTGATATTGTTAATTTATCCCCTCACCTATTTAAATCATGATCAATTTACCCCCCCTCCCCACTACAACAAATTTGAGTTTTAAAGACAAATTTTTTGGGACAAAAATAATGTCTGCAAGAATCATGTTTTAAGGACAAAATGAAGGAATTTTAAAAAATACACATTTAATCATGTTATTACCTTTTTGAAACAAGTCTGTTTGGTTGCAAAAAGCGTCGTACACTTTCCTCTACAATTTTAATCGGTCCCCAATAAACCCAAATCATACATTATTTTATTTTATATATTCATTCTTTGAACTAAACAGTCGGGACACATGAAAAGAATGTCCTTGCTCTCTCTCTCTCTCTTTATCTCAAATCTGTAATCTGAAATAGCCTAATTTCTCTCTCTCTCTCTCTCTCTCTCTCACAAATGCACTGCATTTCTTTCTATCTCGCAAATCGGTGGTTTGTTGATTGCTTTTGAGATTCAATCCCTAATCTCGACGACAATTTCATCTCCGAGGAGTATCATAACATCTCTCTCGATAGCGATTTCAGTATCCAGGTTTGATCGATTAATTGATTTCAGTCTCATATATTTAGTTTTTGATCTGTTGTTCGCATTTGTTATTTGAAAATGCTTATTTATGTGTTTAATGTTTGTGTTGATTATATATTGTCATAATATGATTCTTTTTTAATACGTATTTGTGAGTGTTAGATTTGGTGATTGTGGATATGATAGTCGATTACTCATTTGAGCTAAAATGTGAACGAAATCAATGATGCTGTGGTTTTGTATTGGAGTTTTTGCTTTGTAATTTTGGTAATTTGGATTTGGTAGTTGTGCAATTGAGTTTGTTTCTGTCACTATGAAATTTGCTCACTAGAGCTTTATGAATTTGAATCTTTGCCACTGTTTTTCTCTTTACTGTTAAGCAATTTTCTTTCTCCATTACTGAGAATTCAAGTATTTTCAACTCTTTCTATCTCCCTGCAATATTTGTAATTTATGAGTTGGATGGCTATTTAACACAAAATTGTTTGGGTGAACTTTTACTAGTGTCAAGTTGACAACATAGCAATTCAAATTCCAGAAGATCCTAAATTGTCACGTAGCTAGTTATTGGTATTTTTTAATTTAAAATCATGAAGTCATCCTTGTTTCAATCTCATAGTCAACAAGAAAATAAAGATGTGTTCAGCCTTGATTTTTTGTTTAATAGATGGACAAATAGATCGTGTTCAATCTGCTTCAATTATTTCAATGTCACCTTTGCAAATTGTTTTACTATGAACTTTTGTTACCTCTTTCCCCTCTTTATTCTTTAGTTGTTTTGCACCATGGATACGAGTTGGATGCAACTTTATAATAGAAGGTCACCTCAGTACATTGATGGGGTGAGGGAATTTATCATGTTTGCTCATGATCATATGAAACTAGGGGCAGATAAGATTTGGTGTCCATGTTATAGATGCAACAACCATATTCAAAAGACCATAGAGGAAGTCGAAATTCATTTGTATGCATATGGGGTGGTCACGAGTTACACTAGGTGGGTGTATCATGGGGAAGGGTTTCAGTTGAATGACAATGATGACTCACGAAATGAAATTGAAGAATATCTCGATGATGTGACAAAAAAGTCAAATAACCCCAATACTGAGGTGCGCGAAGTTATTCATGAAATACGAAGTGGAACAACCACATTTGGTTATGTGGGAGAAGCATCTAGTAGTCGTAATTGTGACTTACCTAGTAGTTGTGGTAGAGAAACAAATAAATTTGCAAGATTAATGAGGGATACAGAGCAAGATTTGTATCTGGATTGCCAACGATTCTCCAAGCTATCATTCATGGTTAAGTTGCTACATTTAAAGATATTTAATAGATGGAGAAACAAATCACTCATGATGTTGCTGGAATTGTTGAATGAGGCACTTCCGATTAGTGAAATGCTTCCATGCTCTTATAATGAGGCTAAACAAATAATTTGAGATTTGGGCCTCGATTATCAAAAAATAAATGTAGCAAGAACGATTACGTACTTTTTTGAAAGGAGTGTAAAAATGAAGATAAGTGTCTTGCTTGCAATGCGCCAAGATACAAAGTTCGTATAGATAAAGGTATAGGTAAAAAGATCCCTCACAAGGTTCTGCGATACTTTCCTTTAAAACCAAGGCTACAAAAGCTATTTGTATCAAGGAAGATGGCTACTGATGTGAAGTGGCACAAGGATACACGTGTAGAGGAGGAAAATATATTGCATCATCTGGCTGGCTCTGAAGCGTGAAAAGACTTTGACAAAAAAAAACGTGAGTCATTCACTAAAGATCCTTGAAACGTTAGGCTTGGACTAGCTAGCAACGGTTTTAACCCGTTTGGAAACATGAGTAACTTATATAGCATATGGCCAGTTTTTCTTGTCCCATACAATTTACCACCATGGAAATATATGAAGGATCCATTTTTTATGATGCCTTTGCTTATTCCTGGGCATAGGGCTCTCGAATTTGACATTGATGTACTTTTACAGCCATTGATAGATGAGTTAAAGGAGTTATGGGAGGTAGGGGTAGAGACATATGATGCATCAAATGGTCAGAATTTTCCATTGCATGGTGCATTGTTATGGACCATCAATGATTTCCCTGCGTATGGTAACCTATTCGGTTGGAGTACTAAAGAGAAATTAGCTTGTCCTTCATGTAATGAGGATGCATCTTACCAATACTTGCACCATTGGATGAAAACTTGTTACATGGGACATTGTTATTTTTTTTTTTTTTTTGCATAATCATGTTTTACGAAAAAGCAAGGCATTCAATGGTGAGCCAGAGCTTAGGTCGAAACCCAAGTTGTTGTTTGGGGAGGAGGTTTTGGGACAATTGGAGCATATTGCCTCGACAGTATTTGGAAAGATAGATGAATGTGGGAAGAAGCGAAAACGTTCTCCTCAATATTTAAATTGGATAAGGAGAAGCATCTTCTTTAAGTTACCTTATTGGAAAACCCTTAAAGTTCACCACAACCTTGTGGTTATGCACATTGAAAAGAATGTATGCGATAGTGTGATGGGAACATTGATGAATGTTGATGGAAAAACCAAGTACACATACAAGGCTCGTCTTGATCT
The DNA here is from genome assembly GCF_055761805.1 of Camellia sinensis. Taxonomy (NCBI): domain Eukaryota; kingdom Viridiplantae; phylum Streptophyta; class Magnoliopsida; order Ericales; family Theaceae; genus Camellia; species Camellia sinensis. The sequence goes on along the minus strand of NC_138964.1, from coordinate 22,548,206 downwards.
AATGGCTATGGGTATAAGGCCTGAATTACACCCAAGGCAAGTACATGGAAAAACTTTCCTACCTACTTCTTGATTTATGCTCTTTCCAACCGAAAAGAAGAGTTCTTATGAATTCTTGAGTACAGTTAAGTTGCCAAATGGCTATGCATCAAACATATCACATTGCGTGAGCACTAGTGATTGTCAAATTACAGGGTTGAAAAGCCATGATTGCCATGTTATCTTGCAAAGATTGCTTCCTGTTGCCCTACGTAAATGTTTGAAAAAGGATGTGAGCAAGGCTTTAATTGAGCTTTGCTTGTTTTTTATGTAGTTATCGGTGAAGACATTAAGAGTTGATGTCTTATAACAACTTGAGAAAGATATCATTTTAATTTTGTGCAAGCTCGAGAAAATATTTCCACCATCTTTTTTCGATATTGTGATCTAGTTATGCGTACACTTATCACGTGAAGCAATCCTTACAGGACCAGTGCAATACTGGTAGATGTATGCATTTGAGAGGTACATACATATTCTTAAGGGCTTTGTGCATGACAAAGCTTGTCCAAAAGACTCTATTGCTGAAGGTTACATTGATAATGAGCCTCTTAGTTTTTGCTCTATATACTTCAACGAAGGTGAGACAAGATTTAATAGACCAAAATGGAATTATGATGGGCCTATTGAGGCTACACAAAATGGAAATATTTTTGTATTTAAGCAAAAAGTATGTGGACTAGGAGCTGTAGTTAATGATGTGTAGAATGTAAAAGATTTGAAGAAAGCTTGATGGTGTGTGTTGAATAGTTGTGATGAAGTTTAACCGTATGTGAGGTAAGTAAACCACCATATGATTATATTTTCTTTTTGAATTCTACTACTTTAACAACTATGTGTCAAATAATGTTGTGTAATAATTTATAGGCAGCACATGGATGATCTTGAGAGCCAAGGTTTGAAGAATGTGCAAGAGAGGCTAGAATCAAAGTTCCACGCATAGTTTCTAAAATACATAAGAGCTATAAATTTTTAACCTTATTTGTGCATTTAAATAATGTAGTTAAGTATATGCTAATACATTTCACATCATAAATGAAATTAGGTCACAAAGCAACAACTTGAAGGGACCATGGACACTTCCAATCAACTTATGAACCTAGCTCAAGGTCTTAATAGTCGAGTGACCCACTACAGTGGTTGCATTATCCATGGGACCAGATTTCACACTCAAGATTGTGAAATGAACCGAAAAAATCAAAATAGCGGTGTGGTTGTTAAGGGTGACCATAAAGGAGAAACTATTGATTTTTATGGAGTTATTAGATATATGGTTGAGTTGAAATACCTAGGGAGAAATCGGGTGTTCCTCTTTCAATGTGATTCGTGGGATGTTGGCAATGAAAAAAATGGAATAAAATTTGATGATTATAACTATAATAGTGTGAATGTTACAAGAACTTGGTACAAGGATGAACGGTTTGTGCTAGCATGCCAAGTTGAACAAGTATTTTATATAAAGTCACATCACAAGTTTCACACTCGGATACTTCTAGCACACATTGCAACACTGATGGTTTGTAAATATTTTAAGTTTATGTTTTGTTTTGGTTGGTGGTCTCTTCTTTTCAATCCATAAATTAACATGATACTTTTTCATTGTTTCTAGTAGGCACATCCAAGGGTAAGAGAAGACGTGGGAAGTCAAGAAGCCTTAAATTGGCCAAGCTAAAAAATCAAGAGGTGCGACTGCCTATTTAGATTTGTAAGGTTAGTGAACGACCATATGGTGAAGCATCTGAAAAATTTACCAGTGAATTAAAGATTGTCACTAGGCAATTTGCCCCACAAAATGTGCCCTTGTGGACCGATATTAGTGAAAAGGATAAAGAGACATTGATTACATGCCTTTAGGTAAGAGGTACATTATGTTGGAAGTTTGAACCAATATCTTTGAACCCATATCTGAATGATGATGTTCTAGACTTGGTTTCTTGGAATGAAGATAATGACAGTCCTTGTAATTTTTTTCTTGTTTGGTATGACAGGAATGTTTTAAGTTTACCAATGAACCCTATGCTATTGAATCTATCCTCAAATTGATGCATGACCGGTATAAGAACTATCGCCATGACCTACAACAATGCTTTAGAAGTTTCCCCACAATGGAATCTGCCCTTGCGGATCTACCTGAAAATATGGAAAAATAAGTGTAGAGGTTCTTGTGCGAAAAGTGGTCTGGCAAGGAATGTAAGGTATTTTTGTAATCTTGTGCTCATTTTCTGTCAATCTGTTTAGAAAATCAGTGTATTTTTAGCATTGTCTTATTTTATATTAAATATGATGTATTCCTTATGTTGGTTAAATATTTGGCACTTGCATATATTCTTTATGTTGATTATTGGTTTGCTGATTTTCAAACCTCAACTTATGTCGGGAACATGGTATTTCGTAAGGCAGTTATAACTGTTTCACTTGGTGATTCATTTTTACAAACAGCTTGGTGGAGAAATTAGTGATATTGTTGAACTTCATGACACTCTATCACTATAATTTTAAGCTGTAATTTGAGTCAAAACAGAAGTGTATCCAAAAAATATCTATTGACGGCAACTAACATTACTTTTCTTGCAAAAATTCATGTAGATGAGAAATGTTTAATAATAAAAGAAACCCTTTGTACTCTAACTTATGCATTTAAAAATGGGTGAGATGTGATAAGAACAAGTTGAATCAGGAGAAGTTGAAAGTCCTCCATACTACTGGCTCAAAGGCCTTTAGAAAAGTGCAATATGGTGAGGTATTAATTATAAAATCTATAATTTATGTTTTGCAATTGTGATTGAACAACGTAATCTATATTGATGTTTATAGTGTGCTATAAATGGCACAGGGAGACCATGCCACTAGAGAGGAACTTGGACTTATTGCGTTGTACAAAAAGACACATTTTAGTGAGAAAAAAGAGGCATGGGTGCATGCTAATGTTGAGGTTAGACATGTAAGACATCAGCCTTTATGTACTTTCATTCCTTATATCCTTAATAAAATGTGGATGGATACTTAGTTTTATGTCAACTAATGAATATTGTAGTACAAGATTGAAAAACAGCAAGACAAAGCTATTGAACATGGATCTGGGGCACCTTATTCTGAACACTCGGTGATGAAATGTTACACTGTGCAATCGTTCAATTTCATAAGCAAAAGGCTTCGGTTTCAAGCTGTAAGACCTAAACCTTGCACCCCCTTTGAACCAAAACCTTATTTTTTCTAGCCTAACCACTCAGAGAAGAGCTGGCCAACAAGTGGCCGGCAAGCCATTTTCATATGGCCGACTATACCTCTTCATGGCCTGCTGGCTATGTTCGGCGTAGCAGATATTTTGACAGCAGCCAGTTGTCCCCATGTGCATGTCTTGCACCAACGGTCTCTTTACAAATATTTTTGACATGAGAACCTATTTTTCTATAAATACAAGGCCTCCCATCATGGTTTGGGGTTAGAAAATTTTGCCAAGAGCCAAACTTGCCCAACACACTTCCCTTCTCTCTTACAATATACATACACCTTCTAAGCTTAAACTTGAGGTTTTGCTGAGATTCTTGAACACAATTTCAACTACTTGAAAATGTCTAGGTTGTGGTTTGTTAACTAGGAAGCTCTTCCTCTCTTTCAAGGGGTAATCTTTGAACTCTTTCACCTTTTTTCTCTCTCTTTTTCTTGCATTTTTCTACTGATTTCAGTGCTATTTTAAGCTTAATTATGTGATTTAAAGTCACAAAAAGCGGAGGGGTTAGCCACCCTTCCTTAGGCCTTTTTCCATAGCTTGTTGCTTTGCCTTTTTTCTACTTTGTTTCTTTTGGTTTTGGCTACTATTTTTTGGAGTTTAGGGATTGTTTTAAGTGTTTATTTAATTTATGCTTTGAATATACTTGTGTTGTTGTAAGTCCTCATGGATTTGGTGTATAGGCCATAGCTTCAAATCCATTTGAGTTAATAGTCTTTTCTTTCATCTTTTATAGCTTTCATGTACATATTCATGTCTTTGTAAGTTTTCACAAATCATGTAAGTGATTTAAGAAAAATGTGTAAGTGAACACAAATTCAAGTAAGTTAATGTCCAAAATTTGACAAATACAAAATGCGTAAGTGATTTCACAAAAATGCGTAATGGAACATAAATCTGCATAAGTTAATTTCCAAAATTAGACCAACACTAAATGCATAAGTTTTCACAAATCACGTAAGTGATTTCACAAAAATGCGTAAGTGAACACAAATCAGCGTAAGTTAGTTTCCAAAAATTTAAAACAACACAAAATGCGTAAATTTTCACAAATCACATAAGTGATTTCACAAAAATGCGTAAGTGAACACAAATTCGTGTAAGTTCCAAAAATTTAGACCAACACAAAATATGTAAGTTTTCACAAATCACGTAAATAATTTCACAAAAATGCGTAAATGAACACGAATATGCGTAAATTAGTTTCTAAAAATTTAGACTAATACAAAATGCATAAATTTTCACAAATTACGTAAGTGATTTCACGAAAATGCGTAAGTGAACACAAATTCACGTAAGTTAATTTTCAAAAATTTAGAGCAACACAAAATGCGTAAGTTTTCACAAATAACGTAATTGATTTCATAAAAATGCGCAAGTGACCACAAATATGCATAAGTTAGTTTCCAAAAATTTAGACCAACACAAATTGTGTCAGTTTTCACAAATCACGTAAGTGATTTCACAAAAATGCGTAAGCGAACACAAATCCGTATAAGTCAGTTTCAAAATTTTAGATCAACACAAAATGCGTAAGTTTTCACAAATCACATAAGTGATTTTCACAAAAATACGCAAGTGAACACAAATCAACGTAAGTTAGTTCCAAAAATTTAGACTAACACAAAATACGTAAGTTCACACAAATTATGTAAGTGATTTCACAAAATGCGTAAGTGAATACAAATCCATGTAAGTTAATTTTCAAAAATTTAGAGCAACACAAAATGCGTGATTTTTACAAATCATGGAAGTGATTTCACAAAAATGCATAAATGAACACAAATGTGTAAGTTAGTTTCAAAAAATTTAGACCAACACAAACTACGTAAATTTTCACAAATTACATAAGTGATTTCACAAAAATATGTAAGTGAATATAGATCTGCGTAAGTTAGTTTTTAAAAAATTAGCACAACACAAAATGCGTAAATTTTCACAAATTATGTTAGTGATTTTATAAAAAAATGCATAAGTGAACACAAATCCGCGTAAGTTAGTTTTCAAAATTTTAGACCAACACAAAATAAGTTTTCACAAATCACATAAGTGATTTCACAAAAATGCGTAAGTTAACATAAGTACGAGTAAGTCCTTAGAGAACACTTTTATTTCACAAATACGAATAAGTCCTTGGAGAACAATTTTATTTCACAAAATTACATAAGTTTTTACAAAGTCACGTAATTTGTATCACTAAACTCAGGGTAGTTAACACAAAATGACGCATAAGTTTGTTCTTAAAAATTTTCAACAACACAAAAATGCGTAAGTTTTCACAATTGAAGTAAGTGATTTCCTAAAAAAAGTGTTAATGATCACAAATACGAATAAGTCCTTGGAGAACACTTTTGTTTCAAAGAATTGTGTAAATCTTCACAAAATTGCATAAATCTTCACAACTTATGTAAGTGATTTTTTAAAAAATACGAAAGTGATCACAAATACGTAGAACACTTTTATTTCGCAAAATTGCGTAAGTTTTCAAAAAATCATGTAAGTTGGGTCATAAAACTCAGTGTAGTTAGGACAAAATGACGTGTAAGTTTGTTCCTAAAAAATTTCAACAACACAAAATACGTAAGTTTTCACAATTGATGTAACTGATTATACTTTAGAAAATTGAGTCTCTTTATTTATTTTATTTTTTTTCAGTAGTAGCTATTGTTTGTTTAATGAATAATTTACTCTCTAAGATAATGGATAAAGGAAAATAGCAAGTGGATTTTTTCCTGGTTTTAGAACATTGGGAGGCATGATAGTGTAGACACCCTATTTTTGGCTACCTGCAAGGCTCGAGCGCTTTGCCCGCTACACTCGATGATGAAAGTGGTGTTGTGCATGGTTCAAGGTCTCATCGAAGGGGCTATGATTAAGCTCCGAAACAATCCCAAACCTTCCATATTCCCACTATTTATACCCCAGAAATCCATTTTACACATTGTGCCACCTTGTGCTGAGTCTGAAGCAAAGAAACAGAGGATCACATTGAGGCTCGGCCATGCCTCATTGGGAGCCGGCCGCGGCTATTGATGGTCGGCCATGGCTTAGTAGCGAGAAACATTGCTCTGGGCAGAGGCCTGCCAGCTATCCATTTTTGAAGATATTTATGACCCCTCTTGCCCAAATTCTATAAAAACGAAGTTGTATCTCTATTTTGAGGGTTGAAGAATTTCTAAAAAGCTTATACACCTTATTGAGAGCTCCTTCTTCTTGTGCAAACAACCTTTGAGCAAGCTTACCACCTTGAACCTATATCCATACACCATATACACCTTCACACCTTAGTTTTGGAACCTTAGTTGAGCTTTGAGCATCACAATTCAAGCTTAAGAGTGTATTTGGACTTAGTTTGATTCATAGCAAAGAGCTTACCTTTCTTGAGAGGTATAAGCTTACTATCTGTTTTCTTGCTCTCTTTTCTATCATTCGCTATCAAGTTCTTGTATTTTTGTATTATTTTGAACTTCTTTTAAGTGTCTAAACTTAGGTTTGGAGAGCTACCAAAGGGTAGAGAGAGTTTAGCACTCTTTCTTACACCTTCACCTATAGCTCAAACCCTTGTTTTTACATCCTTTTCTTTGCTTTCTAAATTGATTTTCAGATCTTTAAAGAGGCTAAAAATCCTGCTTTGAGGTTTCAAAAGTGGAGGGGTTAGCCACCCCTCCTTGTTCTTGCTTACTAGCCTTATTGTCTTTCTTTGTTGTTTAGCTTTTTAGACTCTTTTCATGCACTTTGAGGCACTATTTTTTACCTATTAGGGGTTGTTTTAGGGCTATCCTAGGTTGTTTAATTAATTCATGCTTTGATTAGTTTGCTTATTGTTTCATATGTTCACATACATAGCTTGTTACATGTTGTTCTAGCTTTTCTTTAAGTAATTTCCATGTTAAGAACTTTATTTTAACAAGCAATCTATCATCAATTTCTTTCATTTGAGAGTTGTTTTAATTGGTTAATGGTTATTCAAAACATGAACTAGAAATCTATGCTTAATGGCTTAATCTCTACTGAGGTTCATTGTCGCATAGTCTCTTTTTCATGTTGAGAATCACTTCCCGTTTGACGTGTTTCTCACTTAGTGGACGTAACCATCATCTTGGACAAATGGGTTAAAGAATGGCAAAGACCAATGAATTTGGCTTAAAATGAGTTATATTGCTTGGACTCGGCCGGACGTTATGCCAAGTCTATTGTGTCAAGAGCTATCACACATCAATTCATGGTGTTTTTGACGACCCTTGAAGCGTCTATACTCCACCCTTTTGAGTTCATCCCATGATAAAAGGGAGGGATGGTTATTATTCATTACATTCATTGAATTTTGTCCAAATTGTAACCGAAATCATCAAGCAAACAAATTGCTCATTGATGATTTTGGAAACGATTCCAACCTTCTCTTGAGGCTTTCCCATGACAGAGAAGTGTGAAAGGGACAAACAGAGTTCAGAATAACTCTGTCTGCACTGTTTTCACTTCAGAGCACAAAACAGGATTTTGCATAAAATTAAAGCACGGTCGGCCTTATTTAGGCCCGGCTGGGCTTTATTAGGGGCCGGCCGGCCATCAATGTTTGGTCAGCAGTATGTTTTGTAGAAAACAGAGGGTAGTGGCTGAAGGTGAAACAGAGTAGGCCTAAACAGACAGAGCTGTTCTTGGACACTGTGCATGCAACCCTTGTGTATCCTTGCTTACATCAATGTTGTAAATTAATGCTCCGAGTATTGTTGTAATGAATTATTATTGTTGTAGTCAATTAGTCTTGTTGATATCATTGTTGTAATTATCGTTATTGTTTATTTGTAATTGTTATAGCTAGGTTATTTCTCATTATTATCCTTGTAATAGAGTAGCTAACTAGTTAATTCTTTCCTTACTTATTCATTCGGTTTTGTAATAATTAGTTTAATTCGGACTCTCGGGCTTTGATTCGCACCCTCTTGCGTGAGGGCAAGCATGTAATAAGTTGTATGTCTTCCAACCCTACGTCTTTCTCCCTTTTACTTACTTGCTTACGATGGTTAGTATAGAACATCATTTTTCAAATTAGCATTCTTATGATTCGCATCCATTGTCTTGCATGCATCCAAGGTTTGGCTCATCATACTAACTAAATGTTTAGAATTCATTGCTTGAATACGTGCTTTATCGCATGTCTTGAATGAAATCATATACCATGTTCATAGCCGAGCCTATTAAAATTACATAACTTGTATGTGTCACATTAGTCATATTGCATTAGTTAGGAGCATGCATAGTTTCTAATTATTTTTCTTTGTTTTGGCTTGGAGTACTGGGTGAGCAATTTCGAGCCTTAGCATGATGCATTGCGTGTTAGTGTTATAATGTCAAGCATGCTTTCCATGAGGCAAAGTACTTAATTGATATATCTGCGTGAATGCCTGTGGATGAAGGCTAATTGCCAAAATTGGGACAGATTGATTAATGTGCATACAAACTCACATTTTCAATCAAAAACAATTTTCAAACCAAACATGAAATCAAAGTGTTCCAACTTTTGCAAATTGGTCTATACTTGTGTGCAACACATAGTAAAAATAGCTAATAATCGGAACAAGAGCATATAATGTAAATAAGAATCGCATCATGATTAGTAGAGGCCGATCTTTGATCGGGCAAGTGGGGTGCTCAATTCATGACCTTCCCCTCCCGTACCTAAGTTCCTGAGCCGAGACACTTTGGTGATGACGGATAAGTGGCTTTTGGCATGAGTCTCGGGTTTCCTAAATTTCCCAAAAATATTTAGGTGGCGACTCTATAATTTGGCAAAGCAGTCTATTTTTTGGCATTTTTTTATTCAAATTGATTTTCCAAAAGAATTGCCGAATTTGGATTCTTTTGAGTTTTCACTGTTTCACATTGCACCTGTGAAATCAGATTCAGAATCACGGGAGTCCGAACTGTAGGGCTAGTTGTATCCGAAAGGAGAATGAAAAGCAAGCTATAGCTAGCATGGATGTTTATAATTTTTATTGAACAATTGATTAGTGTTGGCCAATCCATCCAATCAATTGCACAATTGATTGGTGGTGGACAAACCTTCCAATCGATTGGTGAATGGATTAGTGTTGGTGAAGCCATCCGATCAATTGGAAAATTAATTGGAGTGGCCAATTCTTCCAATTGATTAGTTAATTGATGCTTTTGCAATATTTTAGATGTGCGATCGATTAGTTAACTAATTTTGTTGACTTGTAGAAAAGTGATATTGGGTCTTTATAGTGTCGGTGACTGCCACTATTATGATAGGATACATGGTATTAGAACCTATGCATCATCTCCAATTCATGTATCATTACTTAACCAAGGTATATATTATGCCTTTTAAGCGGATTTTATTGTTAATCACAATTTACTAATTACCCAAGTGTTAATGTTGTTTAATTAAAATTTGTCTTAAATGAAATAAGCATTAATTGTTAAATATAAACTATTAAGAACATAGTAATCTTTATTTTAAAAGATAGTTATTGAATTTTAAAAAATAATTTATTGGTTAAATTAGTTTCAGTTATCAAATATTAATATAATTTGTGTTAGTTTGAGAATTTCAGTCGTTCCTATATGCTATTGTTTTAGCTTCCACTTACAGTAGAGAGAGAGAGAGAGAGAGAGAGAGCTCTTGAAGTTTCATTGTAGGGGAGATAATGTGAATCCATGAAGCTCCTAGGTTCTCTTGTTGTTACATTTCTCATGAATAATAAATTAAATTGCATGTTTGGAATGTAAAGGATTTAATTAAATTGCATTTGGTTTAGACCCTGTATAGATTGCTTAGGAGTCAATCTAGATGGCAAAGAAGTTAACTAAGTATTGTTTGATAGGGCAAGGAATTGATTTCCTCTTAGCACTTGGTTTTACACCTACTTGTTGTGCATTTTTGTTATTTATTAAAAAGTAAAATTCATCTTGTGCATTTTTGATGATTTTGATTTTGAACAACAGATTGGTACTTGGTGTGAGGAATTACATCGATGCCAAAAAACAGAAGGTCAGTTATTTAATAATGGAATTTTAGATTTATTTGTTATTTAAAATTTGTATTAGGACTTCGATGCTTACTTGATTTGAAAATCAGAGGAAGTAATTTATTGACAATAAAAAACTGAGATCAAATATGAGGAAATAATGATTGTGTATTAGAATTTAGCATGAACTTTATTCAACTGGATTAGTATTAAATGCCATGTGTCGGTGTTAAATTGATGGGGAACTTTAGCATGAACTTTTTTTTTTTAATTGATAGATCTAATAGATTCGTAGTATACAATAGTAGATCCGACAATATTTGAAGTTTTCAATGGCAGTTTTGGTAAGGCTCGAATTGTTCAATGTTATATTTGGTAAGATTTGAATTTTAAATAGATGATGTTAATAATCTGACACTGTTTTCTTATATGCAATGTGTACCTTGTAATTGAAAGTCTTCTTTCTTTTTTTGCCCCCCATTTTTTTTTTTTTTTTGTGGTTTATGGATTAATTTTGTAATAACCATGATTCTTAACATTTCTATCTTTATTTTGTGTGGTTCATGTAGATATTACCTAGTTGAGAAGGCAAAAGAACTCTTGGTGTAAGGTAAGTGCATGTATATTTAATTGCAAATCATTGATTTAATGGAACCTCTCCATTACAAATATGCAATGGAGAGAATGACAATCTTCAATTTTCTTTCTAGTCATCATATATTAAATCTTAAAACTAGTAAGCACATGAGATTAAGAAAGCAATTCATCTTTCAGTGTTATGAAATTAATTTTGTGATGTACCATTTTTTATGGATTAACCAATTGAATTGCCCCGAAAATTTTTAAGCCTTTTTAATTGTTGCTACTAGTGTATGTGTTTGTTTTAGTGTTTTTTCTTTATTTATTTATTTATTTATTTTGAAGTACCATAGTTTTTACTTGGCCTTTGTATTTAGACATCCATTACAAAAAAAAATTAACAATAAAAGTGATTAAATTCTTCTAAATTGCAAATGGTGCACCATCCCCAAACAGAGCATACTCTAGTAATGACTACTTGATAACAAAAGAGAAGCTGAAAGCATTTGTTGCCCAACAATAGACCGCAAATCTTTGACACAAATTTCATCAGTTATCTTGGTAACTTATAAATTGCAGATGGTGCTCCATCTCCTTTTTTGGTATCACATAGATTTATAACTCTGATCCATTCTCTACTTCTCCTTTTGGTTGTGGTGAAACATATTTTGTAATTTTTTCATCGGTGTATCTTGGTAATTTATGCTCTTTTCCCCACCTAGAAGCCAACATCTTATAATTCATTATTTAATTAGTTCATGACTCAAGCAGTTTATTTGCATGCATTTTCATATAACTTGTGCCTCTCTGTGTGATATCGTTTGTTTGTTCTTTGAAGACCATCTCTATGTCATTTCAATATATGTTCTCATTGAAGACCCTCTCTGAAAAATCTAAAATCCTAGAGATATTGATTTGTGATTATGTATCAATTTTAACCAGTAAATAGCAATCCCAATCAAACAATCAAAGGCAAATCGACATAACGATTTTACGTGGAAAAACCACAATTAGAGTGCCTCCAATTGTGATAAAAAAATCACAGGCAAAAGCCATAAAACAATCCACTAAGAAGACATAAAGGAATTACACAAGTGTACTCTCAATTACCTAGCGAATCCACGCCCGAATCGAACCGATCCCTATGTGCCTCTTCCACCACCGTCTTCACCTCGGAATCATCTTGCTCAACGTTGAATCCACAACAATGATGTCGAATCCACAACGATGAGCCACTCCAGAATCCACCAAAGTTTCAGGCCCGAATTCGTCGGAACTCACCAAAGAACATTCTATTTTGTATTGAATGAAACAAACAATCCTTTGATGTATACTTCTCAAACCATGAGTTAAACTCAAACAAACATCAAAGAAACTAGCAAAGAAGCTCCAGAAGAAAACTCTAATATCCAAGAAGAAGATCTGGAGTTGTACCCTTGAATTCTGATAGAACCACATATTTATAGAAAATAGGGCCGCGATGCTCGCTTGAGCTCAAGAATTCTCGCTCAAGCGAGGATACTACAACACATGTTTTTCCAAGTGTCTTCGCTAGAGCCACCAAAGTGTCGCTTGAGCGAGAAATGCAACTTCTCAATATTTTTACAGTCAGTGAAAACTTCTGGGACCAAACTCCTCTGCATCGGCACGATTCGAGTTGGATTCGTATCTAAATACTCATAACCTCACTGAAGTATAACAACGAAAAAAATTATAACTGAAAGGAGTTTTGTCAAACGGGATTGCCAATAACAAAAACCTAACATTCTCTATGTCATTTGGGGCTATAATTGATTCAGTATTTTCTTTTGTTATTGTAGGTATGGAAAGATGCTCTTTTACCTCTTAATTCTATAAGATTTTTTGTTTTACCTGTTGATGCTCTTTTACCGTTTGATAAGATTTGTTGTTGTTGTTGTTGTTTTTTTTTTTTTTTTTTAATCTAACTTAAAGAATTAGTTAGAAACCTTAGATTACTTAACTTTCTAGAGATGATTTGCTTCAGGGATAGTATATTTGTTTTTGTATTGTGGAGGAGGGTTGTTGTCTTTGGGGTTGATATTAGTGCTAGGTACTTTTTTTTGAAAATTTTCAGACTAAGTATCTTGTTGTAAATTGTAATTTATCACTTCAAAATTGAAATACTACTGATAATGTTAGAACTCAGAGTTATCGCTACGCCGGCATGTGTCCACTCACCTTGCATTTATATTTATTTATTTTCTATCATGTTCAAATGACATCTTCATGGTAGCTTTTTTTTTTTTTTTTCCTCCATGCTAAAAAATCAATAAAAACTAGCATCTTAGCTATTTGTTGCAGCAGGTTTATTAGCCAATTTTTGTAAACATGGATATTGTATTTTTTTTCCTTCAATAAAGGTATGGTTGTGTATGATTTGCATGACAAAGTATAAACAAAATCAGAATGAGTACAAGAAACAACCTCAATTGGAACTTTCTCTATTCAAACTTTCAAACCATTTTCCGATCATGATTATAGATGGTCGGCTTCATTTCGTAGCATTTTGACATGAAAACAAGAAGACTAAAAACTCCCCATCCAGTCTTTAATATCAGCTCAGCAATAACATATTTCTAATATATGAGAAATTTTCTTCGTTAGAACAGATTTGTTTGGTTGAAAGTAAATATCCCTTAGCCTATGTAACAAACTCAAGTTTCTGACAAAAGACAATTTTTTATGCCCCAACTGCTCTAATGTGGTCCACAACAGATGCATTTTCAATTTGGACAGTTGGATTCCATTTCCCATGAAATCTCACAATGGTATATCAATATCTATCACTTGCATCTTTTAAATCTTTATAGCTCCCCCAACTAGGGACTTTCTATCTCTCACTAGCCACTTAGCCTATCCACCACCAATGGTTTTTGCAAAATAAAAAGTCTGATAAAAATGTATGCATATTCCTTTTAAGTAGTTCACAAAATTCTATCACATACATTCACATCCTTTGCAGGCTTCTAGTTACCTTGAAAGGCCTCATTATTTATTTTGCACATGTAGCACCTATATCCTTCAAAGCTTTTGGGAAGTGTATTTGAATCCTTTATTTTATTTTGAAAATCTTTGGTGTTGTTATATCTTGGTTTTGAAGGAGTACAAACTAATTTAAACTTGTTGGGATTGTTCGTTCATGCTTGTTTACGTTGAAAAATTGTTTAGGAACTTAGAAATCTTATTCAGGGGTCGACACCAATCTTGGTGTGTCGACACTTGCCTTTTGTTGTTGGCCTTAAGGGTCGACACCAGTCTGGAAGGGTTGACCCTTGTTTATTGCTGAATCTGGAAGTTGCTTGTTGGAATTTGGTGTCGACACCAGTCTGGGAAGGGTCGACACCTTACCTGTTGCATTCTTTGCTTTTCTGTCTGAAGGGTCGACACCTCTGCTGCAAGGGTCGACCCCTACGGACTTTTTTTCCAGATTTCAGTCCGGTTTTGGGCCCTACTTTTTGGGGATTTTGACTTGATCTTTTAGGTTGACGTTGGGACTTCATTTTACTTGGACCTAGCACTATAGATAGGTCCCTCACTTGACCTTTTCTTTACTTTTTCTTCTCTTCTTCCCTCTCCAAACCGTGAGTCACTCTCTCTCTCTCCAAAATCACTTTTTGCTCAAAGATCTTTAGATCTACTCACTTGGAAGCATCTCCTCGCCTTGCTCCTTTGAGATTAAGTGTAAATCTTGCCAAGAGCTTTATTTTGATCCAAGTAGAAGTTGGTTTCGACATCTTTGGAGTTTCAACCTTATTTTGCTCATCTTTTTTTCTAAGCTTGAGGTTGGGATTTTCTACACTCTCATATGATTTTTAGCTTAGCTATTTGTTATTGTGTATAAATGGTGGTATTTGGTTGTAGTTTGGACAAATCTAAGATTTGGGTGTGAAAAGAAAAGAGGGGTTTTTGATGAATATGGAATAAATGGGCATGGGGTTTGAATATAAGGTCATGTTGTGCCAAAATGGTTGATTTTAGTATTTGGGTTGATTTTTGGAAGAAGGGGGATTTTGCCTTAATTTGATTAAATCATTATTTTGTATAAATAATTGGAATTGACATTGAAAATGTGAAATTGGATGATCATTGATATAGATGGTGAAATTGAATATGTATTATCTCACACCTTTGGAAGTTCGAATAAACTATATATCTTGAGATTGAATATCTGTTTAGAGATAAATGTATTGGGCTATCGATGGAGGATAGCTATGATTGTTGTAGAAATTACATGAGGATTAGGCGATTTAATTCTAATCCATTGTTGGTTGTCATTGAATATGACCATGTTTATAAATACATTGTATATGTATATTTGTTGGGAAGAGAAATGGGATGGACTCCATTAGTTGTTGGGAGGAGAAAGGGGATGGACTCTATTGAAAACAAGTTGGCCGAAGTGTCCTGGGTGAAAGACCCAAAATCATATATATATATATATATGGGTGCTGATTCCCTCAGACGAAATATCCGTAAAATGGCAGGCTTGAAGTGTTTATATGTATTTTGCATAATTGGGGAAAAACATTGAGTTGTAGTCTCAGTTTGGTTGTTGAAAGATAATGAATTTAACTCATGAAATGAGAAGTATAGATGAACTAGGAATGAATTAGAGGAAAATGGATTAAGGTTTGAACAACTTAGCATGATATGAATATACAAGTTTGTGAATGTTTTAGTACCGGTATTGTTTATGCACATGGTACTTATACCTTTGCTAAACCTCATATATTATGTTAGATTATTTTAACTGGGCTGTGGCTCACCCTATATGGGAATACCATTTTCAGGTGTAGGTGATATGCTTCTGCCAAGGCAATAGCGTGGATGGATTTTATTAAGCAAGAGCTTCTTTATTGGGTTTTGTTATATGTATGGCCAAGGGCTTTATTTGTAATGAGCTGTGCTCACTTTTGTGTAATCAAGCAATGACTTGGGAAGATGTAAGCCTACATGGCATTTAACTGTATGAAAGACTTTTATAAACAAACTCTGATGAATGAAAGTATTTTATTTCTGTTATATCTTTCGCATAACAGTTGGATTTATTGTATTATTTTGGGGGCGTTACAACACAAATGAACAGAAAATTGAATTTTACATCTAAAATTTGCCATTTTATAATATTTGTTAGTATTAATTTGTCAAACATAATAGAAACGTTAATGTGTAAAGTAATTGAGTTATTGAACATAAGTTAATGTAAGAAAGTTGAAAAAGTGTAATAAATTATACATTTGGTAAAAAATTTAAATTTAAAAAGAAAAACTCTCATTCAAAATCAAGAGTTCTTCAAAAGCTGATAAAGCATCCTTCATTGTAGCTGAATAACGTTTGAAGCATTGCCCGACTAGTAGTATTTTCCTGCGAAAAGAAAGTTTTATGTGAACATTAGTAAGATGGGAAACTTGTGATAGAACATGAAAGGACCTTCCAAGCAATCAAACCTTTGTTGTGGTTATAAAATAAAACAACAAAATATACAGGATTACAAGGGGAATATCCCCCAGGCCCTAGAACAGAGCAACCGAATAAGCTTAGACTAAAAAAGAAAAACAAACACTAACAAATAAAATAACTATACAAAATCAACACTAACAACAAGAAGCACTCTAGCTCTAGGCCAATACGCAACCAAACAACAGCCACAACAACCTATTTGGGAAGAACAGGAGCCACAGCCACCAGCAACTAGATGAAGACCTGGCTTAGACAGATCAAAACACAAAAGAAGGCACCAGAACTTAGGATATTGGAAAAGAGGATAACCTATGCACAACCCACAATGGAAAAGCAAAAAAACACCAAATGGAAGCCTAAAAGGGCAATTCTGAAAAAGCTATTAAAATCCAGTAGCCAAAAGCAAGGAACCAAGTAGAAAATACACCTACTCTAACTAAGGAAGAACACTCCATCCTCTTGTTCAGGAACCACATATTAGCGGATAACAAGACAAAACAAAGAAGGATATGTTGGAAATTTGGTTTTTTATAGGCTTATTTTGGGCTAACTTTGAGCCCAAAATAGAGAGGGTCCCACACGTCTTTTGGGGTGTCCGAAGAAGTGACATGTTCTTTGCCGCATGGTAAGTCACACGGTGAAAACAGTACGTCAAAACCATTTATGAGTGAATGGGAACTTGACATTGTTTTCGGGTTCATGGAATGGATAATTAAAAAAGTAAATGTGGGTTTCCTTGAAATGGGTTGTCCCATATTGAAACTTTAAGAGAGCTTGTGTTTGTATATAAGCTCTAGGTGGCAACACTTAGGTTGGGCCCTAAGGGGCACCCCAAGTTTGTAGAAGAGAGGAGTTATGGACAAAGTGAACCTTGGCTCAAACCACCACAGACGCGCCGCCGCTGCCGCCGTCTGACCAGCCGAGCCGTGCCGGATGCCATTATGGGTCGGATCAGTTCTAACATTAATTTTTTGGACAAAATTTATTTGAATTTCAAAATGTTTTTAATTCAATTTTTTTCCAAAATTTGTGTTTCTTCCAATTTCCACAACAAATTCAAATCTTTGAACAGATTCAAACTGTTTTACAGGTTTAAAACTACCCGGACAGATCCAAACTGCCCAACATTTATCTGTTCAAAACTGCCAGCAAATCTGTTGCAGTTGGAAGCAGTTATCTATTTGAAATTTGAATTATATCTGTTGCACCTGTTCATTTAAAAATCTACCTATTCAGTTTGATTTTCGGATCTGTTTGGGTTTATTTATAGTAGACCATTTCCAGTAGTTAAGTGATTCAAACAAATTGATTTTCTTGCATTTATTTTTCTCTCTTTTATTATTATTCTTCATACTAGTTTTAGAGAAAAATTCAGAAGTATTAGAACACAGGTTTTTTGTTCGCCGTACAAATTGTTTGGAGTGCTACTATAATTTGTGAAGATCATTGTATCCTGGGAGATAGATGCCATTTGTCCATAAACACCGTAGCGGAGCGAATCTGTCTTAAGGACAGAGTGTCACACACTCAACTTGATCTTTTAATTATTTATTCGATTCTGTAAAATAAATTCGATAAGTAATTTATTTTTATTTGTTTGATTTGTTTCTAGTTATTTATTTTACACAGAAGATTGTTCCAACAATCTTAAGATAGATTCGAATTATTCTGTTTATACATAATTTTTCGTTTGTTTCCTTTTCTCTTTCTTCTTATTACGAAAATTATTTTATGTGGTTTTACAAAATAATATTCTAATTGGAAAAACAAATAGTACTTATATACTGTTTGATAGATAGTAGTAATATACTGTCTATTTTCTTTAACAATGAGTAGTAATATACTGGTATCATTAACAATTCAGAATATTTATTTGTGAAGTTTATCATAAATTAATTTTGGTTTTCATAAATAATTTATGAGTGTTCATTAATTAAATTTCTATTTCGGTATTTTAATTATTGAAGTGTTACAGAAATTTAATTTTTTGTGTAGAATTAATTTGTTTAAATAATATTTTATTTTATTTTCAAATTAATTGAAAATAAAAGTTATAATTCTTGTTTCTTTTATTTTTACAGAGTTTAATTCTGTGGTTTTGGTTAATTTTCTGTGTAGTATAAAATTATAATTATAATTTTATTTTATAATTTAGAATTCATGGCTACAGAAACTACTGTTCAAACTAGTACTGGTATGGTGACTGCAATTGCACCAACCTCTCCTCCTGTTGTGACAATACTAGTAAATCACGATGAGAAACTAGAGAAGTTCTCAAGAACTGATTTTAAAAGATGGTAGCAGAAAATGTTGTTCTATCTTATAACTCTAAACATGGCTCGTTTTCTCCGTGAGAATGCTCCTACTCTGAATGAGGATGAAACTGACCGGCAAGTGGTTACTGCGGTCGATGCCTAGAAACACGCTGATTTCCTTTGCCGGAGCTACATCTTGAATGGACTTGACAACACATTATACAACTTCTATAGTCCTATCAAAACGGCAAAGGAACTTTGGGAGTCTTTGGAGAAAAAGTACAAAACAGAAGATGTTGGCTCAAAGAAATTTGTGGTTGGCAAATTCCTAGACTTTGTGATGGTTGATTCTAAGACTGTGATCAGCCAAGTTCAAGATCTCTAACTCATTCTGCATGACATTCATGCAGAAGGCATGTCTCTCAGTGAATCCTTCCGAGTTGCTACCTTAATTGAGAAATTACCACAAGGCTGGAAGGAATTCAAGAACTACCTCAAACACAAGCGCAAAGAAATGTCTTTAGAAGAATTGATTTTGCGTTTGAGGATTGAAGAGGACAACCGCAATTCTAAAAAGCAAGCTAGTAAACATCCAATGTAGTCAAAGGCCAATATGGTGGAATATGCTCCAAAAGCCAAGAAACGGAAGTTTTCTGGAGAAAGTTCCTCACAAGCACTACTACAAAAACATATAAAGATCACACTTTTTTAGTGTGATGTATGTCATTTAATCACACTTTTTAAGTTTTATTGAAGTGTGATATTTGGGAGTGTGATTAAAAATGGTCATTTTTAATCACACCTTTTAAGTGTGATTAAAAGCATTTAGATCACACATTTTAAGTGTGATTAAAAATATTTAGATCACACCTTTTAAGTGTGACTAAAAATATTTAGATCACACCTTTTAACTGTGATCTTTGGAAGTGTGATTAAAAATAGTCATTTTTAATCACACTTTTTAAGTGTGATTAATAACATTTATGATCACACCTTTTAAGTGTGATCTTTGAAAGTGTGATTAAAAAGGTCATTTTTAATCACACTTTTTAAGTGTGATTAATAACATTTAGATCACACATTTTAAGTGTAATTAATAACTAATAAAATCTGTAATAAAAAAAGGGTTCGACATATTTGAAAAATAATCAATATTATTTTTATATGCACATTTAAAGAATGTAATACACACTATATACTATATTTTGAATCATAACATATTGAATAGAATAACGTCATATATTTCATAAATGAAAATTAAATATTCAAAAGTATATACAAAGGAATTAAATAAAAAAAAAATTAACTGTGCTTACATATATTAAAAAATGAAAAAACTTAAAAAACTAAATTCTTTAATTCTTGGATCATATTTTGCAGCTCTCCAAAAAATTTCTGACCTGAAAAATAAAAACACAAATTAATCCAGAAATTGCTAATGCATATGAATAAACTAAAAAGTTAATTCAGTAAACCAAAATAGGAACATTAATCATTTCTGCTTGATCTTAATCCTTTTGGAAGTAACTTCCCTGTTAACAATTAGATGCCATAGCAGCTCAGTGTCAATGACATTGTAATTAGAAGGTCACTAATGAACACAGTATTTAAAAATGATAAATCTCAATACAGCTTGTGTACGATCTTTTTGTGAAGGTATATTATTATTATGTTGAACCATAATTCTAGGTACCCATAAATAAATAAAAACTCAAGAATTTACTCCATTTTTTTTTTTAGGGAGGGAGGAGAATACATACATTGCAGTTACTATCACCAGCAGCAGCAGGTTTTGGAGAAGCAGAGGCTACATTTATGAAAAGAATTCATCAGAGCTTCTAAATACACTCACTTATTTTCTCTCTACACTCACTATATGCATTGTATATCTTGTATGTTACGAAGAAAAAATTGTGAATATAGGTGTAGAGATGAACATGGCGGGTGTGTGGTGGGTTTAGAAACTCCCAATTGCATCATTAAAACGAGAATTATGTGTACCTTAATATTTTCCATATACATCTATACAAAAATATATAATCATTCCAAAAATACAAAAAGTGCCAATCTGTCATGTACAATTTAGCTTTGTGCACGAGTTCATCCATCTATACGAAAGAAAAAGAGAAATAATGTCAGGTAAAATTGAACAAATAATAAAAAATGACCATGAAAAGTTAGCCTTCTCGCACAACACCCTAATCTACAACAGAGAGAGATATCAATGGAGAACCCTTTTCCATTACACTAAAACAGAAAGATATCCGTTAAATGGTGAATACTATAGCATAATAATAACAACAGTTTCCTAACATGGATAAGGCAAAGTACAATATATAGATGTCCTGGGTAAGAGTCAAATCTAGGACATCATTAAGAGCCATGATAATATCTCCTCCAATTCTATCCTACAAAAGTTATAGACAAAAACAAACAGATGAGATGCTGATGATCCAATTCTATTCCACAAAAGTTATAGACAAAAAACACAAACAGATGAGATGTTGAAGAGTGAAGCTGAACAGATATAAAATAACAATGAACCCATTCTCACACAATGCTTATGATAATCAGAGGTCATTTTCCCATTTCCTTGTCAAAGTTTTGATACTTGAGAAGCTACAAGATGTATGTTTCGCAACTAGATCTGGTCAAAAATGATTTTAACAGAGAGAGATTATGACATTTTAACTGTTGTGAATGTTCATGTCTGTATCCAAGTGAATATGCCTATTTTGATGCCTATGTTTATTGGCAGTGTCAACAAAACTATTCATGTTATATACACATTCTACCAGTTGAATAGAATTTGCTTACATGGCACAACTTTAGCGGTTCTTTTGAAGCCAGAAAGTGCATGTTGTAACGCCCTCAAAATAAACCCATTATATATACATCATTGACATGAAATATTAAAAGAAAACAATTCATTATCCCATTCATCAAAGTATTATTAAATAAAAACATTACATGTAATACCAAATTAAATGCCCTACGGGCTTACATTTTTTCCAAGCCAACACTCGGACACAAAATATGAGTTCTAACTCAAATACAAATAAAGCCCTAGGCTTGATTATATATCAAATAAAAACAAATAACTAAAGATGGTCTTCAGAATCCAAAAGCTAAATCCTTCCAAGCTAAGTCCTTGGAGGTAGCTTATCACCTGAACCTAAAAATGATGTTCCCATAAAGGGTGAGCCACAGCCCAGTAGAAAAATACTAAACCAAATATAAGCATTGAATAAAGCATTAACATTCAATAGATGGTTAACCAAGATAATCAATTACATCATTTTACAGTCTCATGACAATATTGTCTAAGACACGTTTTATTTTCCAACTTTATCAATATGGCTCAGAACCTGGCCAAACTTACAACAGTGAACTAAATATATTATATTCACATTCTTCCAATGTCAACAAACAGATGAGACTCAGGCTCAAATCAAACACTTCATACTTCCAGTTTGATACACATTTTAGTGCTGTATCAAATAAAACACTTCAATATAAATAAGCACACATAAAAGTGATGCTAATGGAGTCCATCCCCTATCTCCTCCCAAACAAAATCCGGTTTAGAGGTCCATCCCCTATCTTCCCCTAAACCGTGGAGTACATCCCCTATCTCCTCCCACACAAAACAATATATATGCAAATGCAATGCTCAATCAATACACGTATTTTCTGTATTAATGCAATAGTCAAAATTAATGACTTAACCAATGTGATTAGTTTCAGTTATTCCTAATCCACATGCAATGTCTACAACAAACACGACTATCCTCCACCGATAGCCCAAAACAGTTATTTCTAGACTGGAAATAAATATATCAACAATTCAATAGGCGAGTGATTTTAATTATCCAACTACACCATTTAATCAATGAATTCCTCAATTTCATGCATTTAACCAATTTCCCCAATTTCCTTAAATTAATCATACAAATTAATTTATTAATACAACTAGGGTTTTTCCCAAAATTACCAAAGTACTCCCAACATATCAAAATACCAAAACTTAGGACAAAACTTATAGGATGGAGTAGGAAATCCCTACCTTGAAGCGAAGAACTCGAATGGAGAAGATGACGAAAATCAAAGTGCTCCAAACCCAAGATTGTTCAGATTAAACGGAAGCCCTCGACCCACTCTATCTTTTTAACAAAGGGCTTAGGGTAGAAATACACTCTAAGTAGATCAAACCTAAGAGAGAAGGTGTGTAGGGAGAGGGAGAAGACGGTTCTAGGGTTTTAAAATCAAAAAGGAGATGAAAAATGATCCTGAAAGTCGGATCTCGGATTTTTATACCAGTCGCCCCGCTCGAGCGTGGAAACCCCCGCTCGAGCGCCACTCACAGACTCCCGCTCGAGCGGCCAAACTCACGCTCGAGCGGCGAATTCACTCTCCCAGAAGTTTTTGCAGACAGGTCCCCGCTCGAGCGCCCAACTCCCCGCTCGAGCGTCACTCACGACTTCCCGCTCGAGCGTCCAATCCCCCGCTCGAGCGGCCAACACTACACAGGACATACTGGATGGGTGTATTCCCCGCTCGAGCGTCCAAACCCCCGCTCGAGCGGACAAACAAAAATCTGGGCAACTAGACTTGGTTCCTAAGCTCAACCAACCTGCTCCAAATCTTCCCAACACAACCCAAGACTCAAAATAAGAAAATAATGAATGACAACAACAATTATACAATGACGGAATCTACGGAACCTAAGTCCGGATACAATAATCAAATGGGAAAAAAACCGGAGTCGCTATACATGTCATACTCCATGTCACTGCAGAAGATGCATATAAAACAAGAAATTTTACTGTGTTACATGTATTAAGATGTATTGATCCACGAGAAAATTAATGTAATAGTCTAAAAACTTGATTTTAACAGAAAGCTCTATGAGAGAATTATCCGACTAAGCCACATTAAAGTTACTCTAAAAACCCAATCTCCAAGTACTGCCAAAACAATGATTGTTGAACCTAAATTCAAAGGACATATGTTCCCAGTTTCTTAATAAGCCACAACCTATCTGTTAATAAGCTACTAACAAAACCAACTTATTTAGAAAAAGAAAACAAACCACCATTAAAAAAAAAATTTAAAAAAACAAGATTATTCATCTTAAAGGATGGCATGGAGCCACTTTGAGTGAGTGCATGCCATACTCCATGTCACTGCAGATGGCGTACATATACATAACTAGAAGTTTTACTTATGTACCAAGATGAGAACTTGAGAAAATTATGTAATAGTCTAACGAACTAGAGTTTAACAGAAAGTTCTATGAAAGTTCTATGAGAAGGAGAGTTATACCAAACTGTAACTACAATGGATTTGCTTTTAAAAAAAACTCTCTTAGTACTGCACAAAACAATCACTGTTGAACCCAAATTCAGAGGTTATGTGCTCCCATTCCACTCTCCTGAAAATTCCCTTATTATTATTATTATTATTATTATTATTATTATTATTATTATTATTATTATTATTATTATTATTATTATTTATTATTTTTCAGATAGGGAGTATACAAGCTATCTTAATAAATCTTTTATTTTAATAAAATCAAGATCTCGGTTGCATTATTTTTTATTGATTTTATTTATAATTTTTATGTTTGTAATGTTTATTTTATAATCATCTTTATTATTGATTAATTTGTTATTAATGATTTTTTAATAATTTATATTAATACATTTATTTATTTTATTACAAAAACAGTATCTTTTATTTATTTATTTATTATTGATCAATTTGTTATTAATGCTTTGATTTAAATAGAATATATTCTCTTACTTGAGACCATAGTTATATGTTAATTAAAAGATAATGGTACACACTATTTTACACATGCATAGTTATGTGTGAGTATAAAACAGTGTTCCAAAATCTAGACACCTCAACAACTATTATCTAAATTGACTCATCATTTCAACATTTTGATTGAAAAAAAGTATCAACAAATTTTGATTAAAAAAAAAAGTAACAGCAACATTAGCTTTATATCAACAGAAAACATTGCAAAGCTTCTTAACGCATGGAAAGGTGTTTGAGAACGAAGCATTTGGATTTTAAAATGGAACAAGGCCGGCAGAATGGTACCGCACACACAAGTTCCAAGCTATCGATTAGTTAGTGTGTTCCCTACGTAAGACCGACAACACCACACCAATCAACGGTTTGGATCCCGACACAGATTATAAAGGCAAGCAATATGATAGAAACCAATCAAATAACCGAATTAGTTTTTCTGTTCCTAGAACAACTGCTAATAAATAGGATCAAAATAATAGCTGAGAACAACTATAGGTCAAAAGAATACCAATCAAATCCTTGATAACTGAACAAACTTTAAAAATGATAGAAAAATCTAAACAAACTGAAAATAAAAATAATAATCCTAATACCAATTCCCAGATCTTCAAACTCTCTCCATACCAAATCCCAACCCTAAAAAGTATTTTAGCAACCAATTTGCCACCCCCCACAAAAATGAAACAGATCCTAGAAATTTTAGAAGAAAACCCCACAATCGCAGCTCATGAACCCTAAAAATAAATAACACTAGGCCTCTACAAATGCATATGCATATATTAAAGAAGAAATGTATATACCATGCCAAATTGGGCTCGCTTCATTCGTTCAAGGACAATGAGCCGAGCTGATCACCAACATTGGGTCCCGATGATGCTAAATGGAGGACATCCAAAGCCTCGGAAACTTTCTTCTTCAGAGCATCTGGAGCCTCGATAAGATGGAGAACCTCGGTTTGGTCCATCTCCAGCAACATGCCTGTCACTTTTCCAGCATGGTCAGGCTCAACCCTCTCCACTAGAGGAAATAGTTGTTCCCCTAACATCTGTCATTTTGACAACAAGGCCATTGCAAACATTCAGAATCAAGAACCAACATTTCAAAGTAGTTTTCAGATTTTATGCCATGGAAGCTGAAATGAAGAGACAAGATTAAAAAACTCACCATGCGCTGATTCTCTGGCGTAGCCGAAGACAGAACAGAAGCAAGTGTTGACATAGGCACTGGCCCAGGACGATGAACATCCAATGGAGTCGTTGACATTCCCGAAACATCAAAAGGTAATGGCATCATTGGAGCCATGAGACCTTGAGGAACAATAGATGGGTCCATACCATTTCGTGTGCTGGCCACATATCTTAAGCCTTGGTTGGTGTTTCGATGCATTAACTAATTTAAAATGAAAACAAAAATACATAAAACACCGTTAGAGAGATCATGAAATTCAAAAGCAGAACACAATAGTCTTAACAGACATGGAACAAAGACATTCATAAATCAGTCACTGGGAATTCTTGCTAAAGTTTTTTTATATCAGCCTTCCAACAAGGCTGGAATTTTTAAAAATTACAAAGTGTATGTCATGTTCGATCTAATTCCAAGGCCAAAGACCCTTGATTATATAAATGCATAAAGCATAAGGAGGAAGAAATGAAAAACAACGCTTGGAGACAACATAAAGAACAATAATGTACATGCTGATGCTGGTGCTGCATCTGTAGAGGATTCCCACCTCTCCTTGCTCTGACATGCTGTCCGGTTTGTCCTTTTTGCCTATTCAAGTTGCCAAATATCTCCCTATTCCACTCCTTTACCTTCTCCTTGATTAATTTCAACTTCCTCAAAACAACTATAAATAAATATTATAAAATGGGTCCATTCACATGGTTTTCTTTGTTGCAAACTTGCAATACTAACAATTCAAGCTCAAAGCTGCATATGTTTCCAATTTTGAGTGATCATCTACATCTAAAAATTTCTACTCCATCCAGTATGTCACATGAAGATGTAAGGGCAATAATCTCATTTACACTGCTGTATACGTATTATACACAAAATTATGCAACAATAATAAGCCTCAAATGGTTTCGAATCTACTAACATGTGCATAAACAAGATGTGGTTCAATGTGCAGCTGGAACATTGGAAACACTGTCGTCATAATGTCATTTTGGGACATAAAGCACCCAACTCTACTTTTGTCCCCTTGAACTCGAGAAATAAGATGTGAATGAACACCTCCAACCTGTTTTCAAACAACCGGTTATCTCATAACAAGTATTTCTACTTATCCAAAAGAAATTGATACAGACAACGAGAAACAAGAAGGTTAATCAACAAAAAAATAAAATATAAAGCCTCAGAAATGAAGTGGCATTCATCCTTACAATAGCAATCCACAAGTCTAGTGATTTTCTGATATCAGGGTGCAAAGCATAAACCCCTTCAAAAATGACCTAGTCAAAATAAACAGAGAATATTTTCAGGAATCAAATCATCAGATACTTGAACACATATCAGATACTGTCTAATGATAAAACTGTGAATACAAGAAGGAGTGACAGGGTAGGACTTGGTGAGGCCAGGCAACATCGGAAGATCTGCTGCTGCTCCAACGCTGCTTCTCCTCCTCCGACGCTGCTCCTCCGCCGCTCGCCGTCGATCAAGAGAGAGAGAGAGAGGGGGGGAAGAAGAGATTAGGGATTTTTTGGGTTCGAGATTGGGGATTTTTTTTTTGGGGAGGGGGGGAAGCGGGAATGGGAAAAAAACAAAGGGGGGAGCGGGAATGAAAAAAAATAAAGGGGCGGGAATGAAAAATAAAAATAAAAATAAATAAATAAATTTATTTTTTGTCAAAAAAATATTTTTTTTTTGTAATTAATGAATTTTTTTAAATTTTTTTTTTAGTTACAAATATTGAAAATTTATTTGTTTTATTTTTATTTTAATGAAAAAATATTATTATTTTGTATTTGGTAGAAGTAGGGGTAATATATATTTTAATAAAAAATATTTTTCACTAAAATAAAAGTTAATTTTCTGTAGTCAATGAAAAATATTTTTTTGCGGTGTATTTTTTTTGGTTACTAAAAATCATGAACTAATTTTTTGTGGTAGAGGAAAGGAAACGGCAACAGTGGTGAAGGTAGTGGATAAGAGATGATGGTGGTGGTGATGGTTATGGCGAAAGAGATTAGTACTGAAGTTGTGGTAGTGTAAATGGAGTGGCAGGGGTGAAAGAGAAGTAATGGTAATAGTAGTAGCAGTAATGGTAGTGGTGGTAGTGGAGTGGTGGCGATAGTAATAGTAATGGTAGTCGTAGAGATGAAGTAGCAACAGTAGAACTAGTGCTGGTTGTGAAATGGCGTTTGTAGTAGTGGTGAAGGTGGTAGAGGAGATGGGTGGTGAGAGAGAGAAATGAGTGAGAGACAGATAGAGGAGAGAGAGAGACAGAGTGATGAGCGAGAGAGAGACAAAGTGGTTGCTAAAAATGCATTTTCTTGTAATGGATCGATAAATCGAGAGGGAGCTCAGTAAATAGAGAAGACGGGAGTGAGAGAGTGAGCAACGCAAACACAGTGAGAGAGAGAAAAAAAAAAGAGAAAGAGATAGAGAGTAAGAGACAAAAAAGAGACATAGAGAGAAGAGAGATAGACCAGAGAGACAGAGAGAGATAGAGAAAAGAGATATGAGCGAGAGAGACATAAAGAGAAGAGAGATGAACGAGAGAGACAGAAAGAAAGATAGAGAGAAGAGAGATGAGCGAGAGAGATAAAGAGAAGAGAGATGAGCGAAAGAGACAGAGAGAAAAAAGAGATGAGAGAAGAGATAGATGAGTAAGAGACACAGAGAGAGACAGATAGACAAACAGACAGAGAGAGAAGAGTGATGAGTGAGAGAGAGAAAGAGAAAGAGAAGAGAGAAAGGAAGATGAAAAAATGGATGAAAAGATATAGACACACAGAGAGAGAGAAAGAGCGAAAAGAAATAAACGAGAGAGAGACAGAGAGAGATGAGCGAGAGAAATAAAGAGAAGAGAGATAGAGAGAGAAGAGAGATAAAAAAAAAGAAAGATGGACGAGAAAGAAAGAGAGAGAGAGAGAGACAGACAGACAGACAGAGAAAAGTGATGAGTGATGAGTGAGAGAGAGAAAGAGAAGAGAGACAGAGACATAGAGAGAAAGAAAGAGACAAACAAACAAAGAAGAGTGATGAGTGAAAGAGAGAGATAAGAGAGACAGAGACAGACAGACAGACAGACAGAGAAGAGTTATGAGTGAGAGAGAGAAAGAGAAGAGAGACAGAGACATAGAGATAGAAAGATGAAAAAATGGTGTGAAAAGAGAAATGTTCAAAAGAGTAAGACAACGTCGTTTTTATTTTTTTATTTTTTTTTGTAACAGAAAAATACCGTTGCATTTATTTAAACCATTTTATGACTATATATATGAAGCCGTCTCAAAGCCACAATATATATATATATATATATATATATATTTTTTATATTTTTTTTTGCAATGGTACGCAATATTACAATCCCAAAAAACTCTTTTTTTTTTTTTTTTTTTTTTTTGCAACTGCAGCTGGTATCGTCGCAAATACTCTTTCTTTTTTTTTTGCGAGTCATCTCTAGTAGTGAGTCGTCTCTATCGTTCATGGGTAGAATAGAGGCGCGGATTTGGAAATTGTATATTTCATATAAAAATCAAATTGAAATATTTTATACAATCACACCTATTTAGGGAGTGTGATTAAATATATATATATATATATATATATATAATTACACTTATTTAAAAAATGTGATTAAAAAGTAGTAATGTATATATAATCACACTTTAATTAAAATGTGTGATTAAAAAATATATATATAATCACACTTATTTAAAAAGTGTGATTAAAAAGTAGTAGTGTATATATAATCACACTTTAATTAAAATGTGTGATTAAAAAATATATAAATAATCACACTTTAATTAGAATGTGTGGTTAAAAAATATAAATATAATCACACTTATTTAAAAAAGTGTGATTAAAAAGTAGTAGTGTATATATAATCACACTTTAATTAGAAGGTGTGATTAAAAAATATATAAATAATCACACTTTAATTAGAAGGTGTGATTAAAAAATATATATATAATCACACTTGTTTAAAAAGTGTGATTAAAAAGTAGTAGTGTATATATAATCACACTTTAATTAGAAGGTGTGATTAAAAAATATATAAATAATCACACTTTAATTAGAAGGTGTGATTAAAAAATATATATATAATCACACTTGTTTAAAAATTGTGATTAAAAAGTAGTAGTGTATATATAATCACACTTTAATTAGAAGGTGTGATTAAAAAATATATAAATAATCACACTTTAATTAGAAGGTGTGATTAAAAAATATATATATAATCACACTTGTTTAAAAAGTGTGATTAAAAAGTAGTAGTGTATATATAATCACACTTTAATTAGAAGGTGTGATTAAAAATATATACATATAATCACACTTAATTGAAAAGTGACATAAAAAATAAATATTATCACACTCAATCAAATTAAGTGTGATTAAAATATCAATCTAATTTTTTTTATTACACTTCTAATAAAAGTGAGATCTTTTTTTTTTGTTAAAGTGTGATCTTTAACTATTTTTGTAGTAGTGAAGGCTCTAAAGGAGGAGAAACTAAAAAGTGCGAGTTTAATGGCAAGTGTTACATCTGTGACAAAGAGGGACATCGGGCCAAAGATTGCTGTAGCAAATGCAAAAGCAAAAGAAAAACAAGCAAGAAGCCTGCTCAAGCCAATATGACCGAAATGGACAAAATTTCCAATGGTGTTAATGACATAAATCTTTCTGCATTTGTTTCTGAGGAAAACCTTGTCGGAAATCCTAAGGAATAGTGGGTGGACACTGGTGCTACTCGCCACATCTGTGCCGGCAAAAAGATGTTCACATCTTATTTTATAATGGACAACGGTGAACAACTTTTTATGGGCAACTCTTCAACTTCCAAAGTTAAAGGACAAGGAAAGATTATTCTGAAGATGACATCTGGAAAGGAACTCGCTCCCAATAATGTGCTGCATGTACTGGATATTTGCAAGAACCTTGTTTCCGGATCTTTGTTGAGTAAAATGGATTTATGCTAGTTTTTGAAAGTGACAAGTTTGTACTTACCAAAAACGGGATATATGTAGGAAAATGTTACATGTTTGATGGCCTTTTCAAAATGAATGTAATGACTGTTGTACCCTCTGTTATTAATAAAAATACATCTTCTTCTTACTTGCTTGAGTCTTCAAATTTATGGCATTGTAGACTAGGACATGTTAATTATGGATCTTTGCATAGATTAATTAATATGGAATGTTTACCTAAATTTGACATTGATTTAAATCATAAATGTGAAATTTGTGTTGAGGCAAAATTATCCAAAACTCCTTTTCATTCAATTGAAAGAAGTACGAAACCACTTGAATTAATTCATCATGACATTTGTGATTTTAAATCAATTCAAACTAGAGATGGGAAAAAGTATTTTATCACTTTTATAGATGACTATACTAGATATCGTTATGTTTATTTAATTCGAACCAAGGATGAAGCTTTGGAAACTTTCATTCAATATAAAAATGAAGTTGAAAATCAACTTGGTAAGAAAAATAAGAAACTTAGAAGTGATAGAGTTAGAGAATATGAATCACCTTTTGGTGAGTTTTGTAAAGAACATGGAATAATTCATCAAACTACCGCTCCTTACTCACCTCAGCAAAATGGAATTACTGAAAGGAAAAATAAGTCTTTAGAAGAAATGATGAATGCCATGTTAATAAGTTCTGGATTATCTCAGAACTTGTGGGGAGAAACAATACTTTCTACCAATTATATACTTAAAAAAGTACGTCGAAAGAAAGTGAATCAAACACCTTATGAAATGTGGTATGAGAAAGTACCATCCTACAAATACTTAAAAGTGTGGGGGTGTTTGGCTAAAGTAGCTATTCCTAATCCTAAAAAGACTAAGATATGTTCTAATACTGTTGATTGCATTTTCATTGGTTATGCCAAGAATAATAGTGCATATTGGTTTTCGATTTATAAGTCAAAACATTTCGAAGTGCATGTAAATACTATTATTAAATCTTGGAATGCATCATTCTTTGAAAATATATTTCCAAATAAGACTGGACAAGGGACTAGTTCTAATAAAAGATCTTATGATGCCATTACTAGTCATGATCAAGAACAATTAGATCAAAATGAAAAAGAGGAACCTAGCCATAGTAAACGTTCTAGAACCTCAAAATCTTTTGGTCCAGATTTTCTAAATTTTTTGTTAGAAAATGAGCCTTTAGCTTTTAAAGAAGCTATGTCTAGTCCTGAGGCTCCTTTATGGAAAGAAGTTGTAAACAGCGAAGTTGAATCCATCCTGCAAAATCACACTTGGGAATTGATAGATTTACCACCAGGTTGTAAACCTCTTGGGTACAAGTGAATTTTCAAAAGGAAAATGAAAGCAGATGGATCAATTGACAAATACAAGACAAGACTTGTGGTCAAAGGTTTTAGACAAAAAGAAGGTCTTGATTACTTTGACACATACTCGTCGGTTACTAGAATAACATCCATTAGAATGCTAATTGCTATTGCATCATTGTACAATCTAGAAATTCATCAAATGGATGTGAAAACCGCTTTATTAAATGGTGAGTTAGATGAAGAAATTTATATGGAATAACTAGAAAGATTTTCTGTTCCAGGAAAAGAAAACAAAGTGTGTAAATTGATTAAATCATTATATGGTTTAAAACAAGCACCAAAGCAATGGCATGAGAAATTTGACAAGGCAATGATATCAAATGGATTCAAAATTAATGAATGTGACAAATGTGTTTATATTAAAAACACTAGCAATGGTTATGTTATAGTATGTCTTTATGTAGATGGTATGCTCATCATAGGTAGTAATAATGACATGATTAAAATTATCAAGAAAATGTTGAATAAACATTTTGACATGACGGACATGGGACTTGCTGATGTAATTCTTAATATAAAAATTACCAAAATATCATAAAGTTATGCTTTGTCACAATCTCATTACATTGAGAAAATACTTGACAAATTCTGCAAAAATGATGATCATCTTGCTAAAACACATGTGGATGTTAATTTGTTTCTTTCTAAGAATGTACAAGAAAGTATTTCTCAATTAAAGTATACCCAATTATTGGAAGCTTAATATACTTGATGAACTACACTCGCCCAGATATAGCTTATGCAGTAAGTAAATTAAGCGGTTGTTTGGGATAAACTAAATAAGTGTACTTTTTGACTTTTTATGAAATATGGGTTGGGTTTGAAGTGATGTGGTAGAAAGATGATATGACTTAAATAAAATGATGTGACTTAAATAGGATAGTGACTTTTTGACTTTTTGACATTTTTTGATTATGCCAAACCAAGCCTAAGTAGATATACGAGTAATCCGGGAGTAGAACACTGGAAAGCAATTATAAGGGTTCTAGGATATCTCCGATTTACTCGTAACATTGGGCTGAATTATACTAGATATCTAACAGTACTTGAAGGATACTGTGATGCAAATTGGATATCGGATACTAGAGACTCAAAATCCACTAGTGGGTATGTCTTTACTCTTGGTGGTGTGGCTATATCTTGGAAATCTTCCAAACATACTTGCATTGCTAGGTCTACTATGGAAATAGAATTCATCGCTTTAGATAAAGCTGGGGAAGAGGCAGAATGGCTTCACCACTTCCTTGAAGATGTTCCAATGTGGCTAAAACCGTTGTCTGCTATATTTATACATTGTGATAGTCAATCAGTAATTGGTAGAGCACAGAGTCATATGTATAGCGGTAAGTCACGACATATTCATCGTCGACATAACACCGTGAGACAACTACTCTCTAATGGAATTATTTCCATTCAATATGTGAAGTCTAAAGACAATATAGTGGATCCACTAACCAAATGGTTAGCAAGAGAGTTAGTTGAGAATTCATCGAGAGGAATGGGACTTAAGCCTATTAAATAAGAGTTACCACAATGGCAACCCAATCTAGTTGACTGGAGATCCCAAGATCTAGGTTCAAAGGGACAACCGAGTTGTGTATGACTCATAAAGATCACTGGGAAGTTAAACTCCTACCCATTTTTATGATGAAATAGTGATGTCTGCAGCGTTTTAGGTTAAGTAATACTTTTAATGATTCTTATATCGAGGTATACCTAGTGGAGTATGGTAGGATACTCTTCATAAGAATCACCTATATGAGTGTGAACTAGGCTGGTTATGTGAGATTTGTGAAGGGCTACAATTCTCTAGAGCACTCATGAAAGACCAAGTTGTTCAGGGCCAAAATGAACACAATAATAAGAACTAAACTGTGTCTGGGGATATATTGTATGAGTTCTATTGTCTTGGTTTACACAAATGGCTGAACAGTTCAAGACATCATGTTCACTGATTAGCTAGTAAATCCGATAGTGTCTCACAGGAGAAGGTTCAAAGCCAAAAGCTACCTATCCTTTACAGAATATTTTCAATTTCTGTACTCTCTGTAATTAGATCATGTTGTTGCATTTTTTCTCCCTCAAATTCCATTCATGTGGGGATTGTTGGAAATTTGGTTTTTTATAGGCTTATTTTGGGCCAACTTTGAGCCCAAAATAGAGAGGGTCCCATACGTCTTTTGGGGTGGATCCAAAGATGTGATGTGTTCCTTGCCGTATGGTAAGTCACATTGTGAAAACGGTACGTCAAAACTATTTATAAGTGAATGGGAACTTGACGTCGTTTTTGGGTTCGTGGAATGGACAATTAAAAAAGTAAATATGGGTTTCCTTGAAATGGGTTGTCCCACATTAAAACTTTAAGATAGCCTATGTTTGTATATAAGCTCTAGATGGCAACACTTGGGTTGGGCCCCAAGGGGCACCCCAAATTTGTAGAAGGGATGAGTTATGGACAAAGTGAACCTTGGCTCAAACCATCACACACACGCACCGCCCTCGCCATCCGTCCGACCTATCGCCCGAGCTGAGTCGATTGTAAAATTAATTTTTTGGACAAAATTTATTTGAATTTCAAAATGTTTTTAATTCAAATTTGAATTCAATTTTTTTCCAATATTTGTGCCTCTTTTGAATTCCATAACATATTCAAATTTTTGAACAGAATCAAACTGTTTTACAAGTTTAAAACTACCCAGACAGATCCAAACTACCCAACAATTATTTGTTCAAAACTACTAGCAGATCTGTTATAGTTGGAAGCAGTTATTTGTTCAAAATTTGAATTATATCTGTTGCACATGTTTATTTAAAAACCTATCTGTTCAGTTTGATTTTTAGATATGTTTAGGTCTATATATAGCAGACCATTTCCAGCAGTTAAGTGATTTAGAAAAATTGATTTTCTTGCCTTCATTTTGCTCTCTTGCATTATTATTCTTCATACTAGTTTTATAGAAAAATTCAGAGAGTATTAGAACACAGGTTTTTTGTTCGCCGTACAAATTGTTTGAAGTGCTACTACAATTTGTGAAGATCATTGTATCCTAGGAGATAGATGCCATTTGTCCGTAAGCACCGTAACAGGGCGAATCTGTCTTAAGGACAGAGTGTCACACACTCAGCTTGATCTTTTAATTATTTATTCGATTCGGTAAAATAAATTCGGTAAGTAATTTATTTTTATTTTTATTTTTTTGATTTGTTTCTAGTTATTTATTTTACATAGAAGATTGTTCCAACAGGATAACCCCATGCACAGCCAGCAATGGGTAAGCAAAGAAATCACCAAAAAGATAAGAAAAATAAGTCCCTTACACAACCCGCAAGGGTAGGACATCAAAACATCTCTGACAGTAGCAACTAGCAACAGCCGAAAGCAGCAGAAGCAGCAAACAGCAAGAGCAGCAAGCAGCAGCATAGATGTAAGAACCCACCAATGGCAGCAAGAGAATCCAGTGCAGACAAACCCTTAAACACCCAAAATAATCAACAAAACCTGAGGCAAAGGCAAAACACAACAAAAACCAGCTTTAGAGAGAGAACAAGCAAGCAACAAAACGCATAACTCAATATATATAGGGCTTACATCACTCAACCCACACATAAGGCTAGGGAAGCAAGAACTCTCATAGGAAAGAAATCAAGCTGCCCAAAAAGCCTATAACAAACACTAGAAAAAAAAAAAAAAACAATGCCGAAATAGTACAC
The DNA here is from genome assembly GCF_055761805.1 of Camellia sinensis. NCBI lineage: Eukaryota > Viridiplantae > Streptophyta > Magnoliopsida > Ericales > Theaceae > Camellia > Camellia sinensis. Next base: position 22,512,555 of record NC_138964.1, on the reverse strand, counting down.
ATTAATGTGTGTTTAGAAGGAAAAAGATTAGGTACACACATAATCTTTGCATAGTATACAAAGTGATTGTCCCGAGACTTGAACCCATAACCTCAAGCTTATTAGGCCAAGGTTTTACCATTAAACTAATGGTCACCCCCTCAACAACAAACACTCAAACGAAGAAAAATAGGACTAAGATCACTTAACCCTCAACAATAAAAATCCCTTACATATGTACCAGCTTAACAACCTGCTGCATAACAAACAATTAGAAAGCTGGCTCACCATAACTCAACCAAAATATGAGGACTTCACATCACTCAACCCTTAATAGAATCTAAGTAACTAAAGAAGCTAACATATGAAACTCACAACACTTAACCCTCAACATCTCTATTAATGTACCAGCATAGCCTGCATAGCACACAGATGGGGGAAATAAAAATGAAAATATCAAAAGAGCTCACTGTTCACAAAATACATGACACAAAACACATGACACAAAAATATAGGGCTTACATCACTCAACCCACACACAAGGCTTAGGAAGCAAAATCTCATTGGAAAGAGATCAAGTGCCCCAAAAGCCTAAAACAATCGCTCAAGCAAAGAAATATAGGGCTAAGATCACTTAACCCTCAACAAAAAATCTCTCTTGCATACAAGCAATCAAACCTTGTGCAACTAATTTCAACACAGGCATAAAAGCCACGTTGAATCGAGTGGACCGAATCATTTTCAACGACAAAGGAGATAACTCTCTGTTCTGAATGTGAAATTTCTTCGCTTGCAAACTCTTTGTCAAAGCCAGTAGAGACAAACTCATTTTATGTGTAAATAATAAGGAGAGACATCCCTGCTTTGTATATTTTACCAACTTAAAAAACCTCAACCTTAAAGACAATACAAGACAAAAATTTAGTAAAATGAAGGCTTTTACATTTTTTTTTTCTTTTTCATGTGACCCTGAGATTGAACACTTCAACCATAACCGTAGGAAAGATTAATTAATTATTGTGGATCAGAGTCATTCATTCACAATTTAATTTGGTAAATTACAATAAACCTCACAAGTTTGGCATAATTACACTAGCTTCCCTTTTAGTAAGATTAAAGCCTCCACAAGTAATGCAAATACATTGATCTTACACAAAAAGTTATATACAATCTTGAAATGGAATTGGAGTTGTGAAAGGACAGATCAAAAAAATTCAATTTGAGTGATAGTTCATAAAATATGTTTCTAACTTTCAATTTCTATTAGGCTGCTTGTTTCCAAGGTAATTCTTTTATTGAATAAACATAATTGCTTGAGTCAAATTTCCTCATTGAATCTTAGGAGGACATTTTTTCCCCCATTAATAGTCATTTGACTTGGCAAAAGGCAAGAGTTCTTTGGCAATAAGAGAGAAATCTCAAATCAAAAACCCACCTAACCTTGTACTTGGCCTTGCCAGTATGTGTGCACACATGCAAGCTAGAATAACCATAGAACACTTGAACAAAAACAAAACCATAATAGACTATCTATTTGCAAAATCATAAAAATAAGCATTAACCAAAAAGATTGGAAACATAATGATGAAGTTGAGGTTTGGATTTCTAAAAAATGAACTTGAAACATATAATTTAGGAACGGTTCCAAAAAAAGATAACGATGGTGAGAGTAGAAAAATCAATGCAGGTTTAAGGAAAAAAAAATATATGATGTCGTTCTTGAAGTACATCAAAATATTCTATCAATTGCCCAAAATTTACAGACATTACAAGTTGATAAAAACACAAAACCACATGTACTATTCTCAGGAGTAAAACACTTGCCATAAAATTCCACCAACAATTAGCAGTTAAATAAAAATCAAAACCAAAATCTCTTTATCTTATATGATCATTTATTTTATATAGTCAATGTTCTATATGTAATTATGTGGCCACTCTGTTCCTTGGGATGACACATTGGAAAATTTAAAATCTATCCAAAATAGTAAAGGGTGCCAACTATTGTTATTTCCAATTTGGGTAGTGGGTTTTATGATGGGTTCAACAAGAGAAAGCTACAAAAATAATGGGGACGGTGTGTGTTTGTTTATGCAGGCCCGACCTTGACCATAGGCCCACAAGGCCATGGCTTAGGGCCCCTCAAAACAAGCCCAAAAAAGGGGGGCCCTCCTATTATAATTTAATGTAATATATTAGGTATGTTTTAAGTCCAAAAAAAATTTAAAAATGCCCAAACTAACTTAAAATAAATTGGTCCATTAAAAAATTAAAAGGCCCAACACTGTAGCCCAACAAAGCAGCAATTTGAAAGACCCAACAATTAATCCAATTCTTAATTCCTAACAATTAACGGCCAATAGTTAAGGCCCACTTTGACAGCAGCTTGAAAGGCCTATCTAATTTCTAACCCTACTACCTTCCCTTAATCCAATTTTCCCTACAGCTTGTTTGATAGCACACCAGCAGCCCAAGCCAACCAAGCAACAAAGCAGCAGCACACGACGGGGCAGAGCAGCAACACAGGTATTTTTTTTTTCTTTTCTATTCAATTAATTAAATATTTGTCTTGTCTCTTGCTTAATTAATTGCTATTATAATATTGGTATTTACATCATCAAGAAAAATTTGTTTAAGTTTAATAGTTCACATCACATAATTTAAAAGTTTGGTGTTTTGTCAAGTGGTGGTGGTGCTCTTGTTTTGAATTTTGATCTAAAAAAATATTTTGATCTCAGCTCATCATGACTCTTAAAAGAAATTATCTGTCTAGATTCGCAAAAAGAAAAAAGAAGCAAATAGTCGAAAAATTAGTCGAGTGTCAAAGAGGAGCTATTGTAATGCTAAGTATTTTTTGTGATTTTAATACAAATATTTTGTCCTTTACCTTAATTTTTTTTTTCATTCAACGAAAAAAAAAATGTGAAGGGCCCCAGAAATTTATTAGTTGATTATCGGCTTTGGGCCCTGGAAATCTCAGGACCAGGCCTGTGTTTATGTCAGGGGTTACTGTGAGTTATCTCTAGCATCAACATAGAAACATGGGACAATGGAAAACTTAAAAGCACCCATACAAATATTAAGGCAAATATAAGCTTAGAAAGCCATCTACTAAAAAATAAATAAATTAAAATTAGCTCCCATGGAACACTTTCATATGGCAAGCCATGATCAACAACCTTCAATTGATATTGGAAGGTCTGGATCCCATTGTGACGTAAAATGAAATAAGAAACATAATGCAATTGGGAGGAAGAAAGAACAAATTCAACATTCCATTGATCAATCCAATTTAATCAATTTAAGGAAAAAAGCATAGACCAGTTTCAACAGTTAAAAAATTAATTAAATTTAAACCAAAGAATTATTTCATTAAAGCCCTTCTGAACAAGTTAACAGAGAAGTTGCTTGAGTTTGTAACACCCCCAAATTATTACAATAAATCCAACTCTTATAACATAACGTTAATGGAAATATTATGCTTTCATTCGTCAGAGTTTGCATTACAAAAGATAACACATGCAATATACGTTCATAAATGTACATCCTGAGTCTATAGCATGTAATACCAGTTAATGATAAACAAAATAAATGCCTTACGGGCTTACATCTTTCCAAGTCATTACTTGGTTACAATAAAAGAGTCATAAGCTCTGTACATATAAAACCCTGGGCTTGGACGAACATTAAATACAAATAACACAAAAAGAACCCTGAAGCTCCAAGGTCCCCCCAAGCTACATCATTGGAGGAAGCATGTCACTAGTACCTGAAAATGGTTTCCCAAAGTAGGGTGAGCCAAAGCCCAGTAAAAATAATCTAACACAACATATGAGAATAAACGAGATATAAGTATGATATACATATTCATTATCAAATGACAAAATCTTTATAACTCTTTTCCAAAGCCATGTTATACCAAACTCGCTTCTCAATTCGTTCATTTTAGTTCATTAGATACATCCACTTCATTCGACCCATCAACAGAGGTTACACGTGTCAAATTTCCAACAGATGAAATCATCATACAAATACATTCACTTCTATTTGCCATTTTATGAAAATTTCGTCCGCAGGAATCAGCACCCATGTATACAATTGGTTTTTGGGACTTTCACCCTGGACACACAGGATAACTTAGTTCAATGGAGTCCATCCCATTTCTTCTTCTCAAAACATGGAGTACATCCCATTTCTTCTCCCAAATATCATACATATACAATGTATATCATTCATAATCATATACATATACAAGATATTTTAGGGCAAAGCTCCCCATTTTCCAAATATTAACCCAAAGGCCAAAATCAACTATTTTGACATAGGACAACCTCATAACCAAACCCCATAACCATTTATGCAACCCTCATATAGAAACCCCTTTTTTCAAACCTTGACCCAAACACTAGGTTTGCTCAAAACATCCTCAAAATCTCACAATTTTCATACAACAACCTATAACCAAGTTCAAACCCATATTAAGGTGTAAAGAGTCCCTACCTCAAGTTTAGAAAACTAATGAAGTAAACACGAAACTCCAACGACGCCGAAACCAAATTTCAATCGGTTCAAAGTGAAGCTCCCAAGATGCTCTACCCTTTTTCCAAAGACACCAGGGCGGAGAGATCAACGAATCAAGGAGAAAAAGTAGAGAGAAAGAAGGTCTCGCTTTAGGGTTTTTAGAAGAAAAGATCTAAAAAAGTGATGTTAAAAGTCATTTTCGCGATCTAATATACTCACAATCCGTTCGAGCGGAAGAGTTTACGCTCAAGTGTTAGACACAATAAGCTGTTCCACTCGAGCACAAGAACAGGCCCGCACAAGCCAAGAGTACACACCTTTAGTACTTTTGCAGACAACAAAAAAATAGCTCGAGCGCAAGGAGGATGTTCGAGCGCCCACCCGCTCAAGCGTAGAAAACGCCGCTCGAGCGTAGAAAACACCCCTCCAGTATTTTTGCAGACATACAAAGTATTGAGGGTTTACAAACCCCGCTCGAGCGCAAGAAGGTCCGCTTAAGCGAGGACCAAAATTCTGGACAACACAAGGTTTGAAAACTAAGTAACCAACCTGTTCCAAACACACTCAACACGTCCAAATAACCAAATTTAAAGAGGAATAAAGAGTAAAAGACAATGAATGACACTTAGAAACCATAAGCTCGAGTCCGAACTACCACAAGTGTCGGGTCAAAATTGGGATCGTTATAACCTCCCCCCTTAAAGAATTTCGTTCTCGAAATTTCAAATTAAGTTGTAAAACACGGTTAAAACTAATTACGACCACGATAATCATTCAATTCCATCACCAGGACCTATTCACTGGTCATCCAGTCTCAACAACAAATTAAACAATATCTCAATACTGAATATATAATTCACACTTTCCCAAATCATGTGCAATGATTAATCAAAATCCAAGTTCTTTTTCTGAAATTTATACGGCATATATAATGCTCCCAAAAGTGATACAAAACATACACAATACTTCATATTCTTAAAACATATACAATGTTTATAATGGACTCATGATTCCAAACTCCCATAACATATACAATGTTCTCATAATTTCAGACATACAAATTGCAGATAAATGAAACTACTTATATTTCAAAACTCAAACCAAAAATGCAAACAAATACAAAAACACAATTGGGCCATGAATATCAAAATATAACAACATTTATATTGGGCAATGCAAAGCCAACTAAAGTTTTTAAATGTAAAATCCAATTTAGCAAAATCCCAAAACACAAATAAATAAATCTCAAACAAAACGGTAAACACTACAGAGAATAGTATAAAATCGTTATTAGTCCCTAAAAGTAAAAAATATGGTTCCTAAATACTACATTAATTAATTAATGTTAACCCTATAGACAAATATAGTATAAAATCATTATCAAGTTTAGCAAAAACCCTAGAGTGCCTCACCAAAAACTAAGTCATAGTTTCACTAACCCTTGTTCAAAATTCTGAGATAATCTGGAGAATGAGAGAAAAAAATAGGATAAAAATGAAAGTGAATAGATTTTTTAGTGGAAGGAGAAGGATTTAAGAAATAACCACCATACTAGAGATACACATACCTTCAGATTTCAATAGAAGTAGAGCAAATAAGGAAGAGTGCCACCGAGAGGGGAGGGAAGGGGAGATGAGAGGCCTAGGTATCAGAGTGAGAGAGATGTGCAATGCGATAAAGCGAGGGAAAGAGACGAATGATTTCGTGTGGCAATGCGTCACCCAACCCAACGATAAAATGAGAACAACAACGAAAGAGACAACGGAGTGAGAGCAAAGGCAATAGAGATAGAGCATAGAAAGAGACAATAGAGCAAGGTTAACTAGTTACTCCGGTTGCCTATATTTAACCATTAAACATTTTAATGGCTAAGATGATATTTGAGTAATCTAGTGGTTTAGAATCAACGTGCACAAACTACCCTAGATGAATAAGAAAACAAGAAACCCACAAATCTTAAATCAAAACAATTGTTAAAAATCTACCCACAACCCAAAATCTATATAGATGAATAAGAAAATATGAAACCCATAACTTTTGAAGCTAAGAGAGAGGGGGAGATAGATGATGATGGATGATTGTGGAGAAGTTTTACCGAGTTGTTTTTAGGGATTAGAACGAAAAGTGTGAGGGAGTGGGGTTGTAATTATAGGTGTGGTGGTGGATGGGGTTGGAAAGTAGGTTACTACAAAGGAAGAGGAATTCAAATCCAAAATTTTTCATAAGATGATCATTTTTGAACGGTTGATATTTAATAGTACAAAAGTTGAGTACAATAGTACAAAAGTTTAGGGTACAATAGTAGTGGTAATTACTTTTAAAAAAGGATTAGACTTCTCTTTTGTTCATATCTCAATATGAGAGAATTAGAGAGGGTTGTGGAGCCCACCACGGTCCCCGTTGTGATGATTTGAACTATTCAAATTTTAGGACTCGTTAAGTAAAATATTCATGTAAAAAAATCAAAATGATCAAATATTAGAAGCTATATGTTTCAATCAAATTTGTATTACAAAAAATGGATGGTTATTCTTGAAATTATATTTGTCGTCCATTATTTTTAAACAAATATGATTTGAATATATAACTACCGATGTCCAATCATTTTATTTTTTGCATGAATACTCTACTCAACAAGTCCAAAGTATGTCTCTAAATAGTGAAAAGAAATTTAAATAAGCATAAAAAATCACCATTGTTAACAAAAATAGACAAAATAGAACAAATTCAAAAGAGAACAAAAAAAGAATATACTTCTAGAGAATCTTATGAGTTCCAACAATTATAGGGGAACAACATGTACTGCGTTAGGTGAAGCATTTTATAGAATATGAAGTATACACATTACATACAGACATGCACATAACCAAAAAAAAAAAAAATGATTATACCCAAATAAACAAAATACCTTGAATCAAATTCTCAAACAATGGATTTAGAGAGGAAATGAAAGAGAAAGGAGCCAAACCACAAACCGTTATATTTGCTTTGAGAGAAATATGTACAAAGTGTCTACTACGTGCAGAGGTCGTCAAAGCGCTGAGTTGCGGATGCAATGAAAACTCCAATTAAGAATGAGAACAAAAATAGAAAAACCCATTATGAAATTTGGCACCTTACGTAGTATAATTGAGAAGAAAAAAAAATTGAAACTCATTATCAAGTAACCATGGAGACTATAAATTAATTCAGAAAATGTATAGGCACTCTATAAAGAAACCATTGAGACTCAATAAAGAAAACATATTGTAGCATTGATAATCAATGCATATATGGAAAACACTCTAAAGAGATAACTCATTTAGGTGCATTAGCATTAGCCGCCAAATTCAACGACCCTCAAAACCCTATAATATTTTTCACAAACTCGAATTAGAGTATCGATACCACCAAAATAAAATTAAAAATATAAATAATTCATTTAGCAATTGATTGTTGGTTCATAAAAAGCCAAAAAATTTAGTAAAAAGACTTGATCATACATTCAACAATGAAAAATAATCAACAATTAAATGCACACCTAGTAATATCCATCACCCACAAGTTAATATATGCCTTCTCAAGAAACTTGGAGAAAGTGAGTATAACATGTGAGAGAGAAAAGGTTCCATCTAGGAGGTCAAAAACCCATTCCAACTATTTCTAGCCTTCAAAAAAAAATATTGGATCAAACTCATCAAAATGAAGAACAATTAAAAAGTAATACGAATGACAGATAAAAGAAGAAATAAGTTATTTGCAAAAAATTATGCAAAATTCCATGAGAATCAACAAAGTTGCATTTTTGTAACATCCGGTACAAGAAACTTCATGTCTTTTCCCGAAGAAAAAACTACTTGAGTAAAGGCCAGAATTCATACAAATATAGATCAAACTAAAGCTATTAAGCATAACAAACATTTTGTTCATGGAGATAATTGCATTTTCATTGAGTTATTGATATATTTATTTCATTTTCTAGACTTGTTCGGTAAATCAATTTTCTAGTCAAGAATGAGCTACTAACTAGCCACCGTGCGTAGACTGCATATAAAAAAGAAGTTATTTGCAAAAAATTATGCATAATTATGAGAATCAACAAAGTTGCATATAGAAACTTGGCTCAACAAGACTTGAATTCCACATAATAAACTCATATATACCTGCCGCATTGCAAGAGAAATTGTCAATTTAATTCTTCGGCATATCCTATCAACTATAGCTATACCTGCCACGCTATAAGAGAAATTGTCAATTTAATTCTTCAGCATGTCCAATCAACTAAGAGTTACAATCCATAATGACAGTTAGTTTAGTGAGGATCAAAACCCAAGCAAGGGCCCTTGATATTTGATAATATTTTAAAGTTCTTTATTCAAAATGAACAATACAGAAAAATCTAGCTAAAATCCAAAAATTATATAAGCCAAAAGCTTACTAATTCAACAATGACAATAAATTGGTAGACCATGGAATTAAGATACACCGGCAACAGATTAAAAGATCTAAATTCAAGTAATGTCGAACAACACAATAATCTCACTTTTTATACATAGAATATATCATTCACTTTCCACACATTCCATTTGTTAAATTCAACAATGGTCATAAACTGAACTAAATTCTAACCAAATCACCATAACATGCAAAATCTATAAACATTAAAATCATATATTTTTCAAAAAATATATTAAACCCATTATCACCAAATAGAAAAGAATATAGCCAATTAAACCCATTAAGGAAGAATTGACAATGTCTTTCCAAACACAAACAATTACCCACCCCCTTCCAACATTTATTTTTCTTCATTCATTTCGTCATTTTTTTTTTCCCTTTCTTTTTCTTGTGTTCATCAATATCAATTCTCCCTTTTTTCCCTTTGAGCTTGTACAAATAGAGTTGGGTTAACAAACCAACTATGCAATGCAAGTGTGCATGTGTGTGTTTTGAATTATTAAAGCACACCACATATTCTTCAATTAACTTGGAAAATGAAACTATGACTATAAGGAGCAGAAATAGAATTGATTTTAGAAGTGTAAAATAGATGGAGAAATTGATCAATCATGAAAAAAAGAGAAAGTCAGTGCATGCCAAAAATTGATTAAGAGAGAGAGAGATTTTTAGGGCTTCTTAGAAATCAATTTGAGAGAGAGAGAGAGAGAGAGAGAGAGAGAGTGTGTGTTATTGTTGCAGATGGAGGGATTTTAAGTTTTGGAAGTGGTAGAGGGGTTGGAGTTAGGATGAGGCTTTGGTAGAGGGAAATCATTGAAGTGAATAGGGCAAGAGAGAGAGAGAGTCCATATATACTTGATATTTATCTGGTTGGAGAGAACACATTCACTTCAACGATGGAAGCCAACAAAGACTTGTAGTCTCATTGTGGCTAGAACTCAACAGAGGCTACTAGTTATTGCTGGAAATTAAGGGTTACATAGAGATGGCGAGAGCAGTATAAGAGAAGGAGCGAGAGACAAAAATGAGAGAAATAGAAGCGTAACCATCGTGAGGGAGTGAGAGGAAAATAGGAAGAGAGAGAGAGAGTTAACCGGTTGCTCAGTTTCCCATTTTCTACCATTAAATAGGTCCATGGTCCTAGTCAATTGCTTGTAATTCGATGATAGAAAAATGTTTAAAGGTCACACTTAAGGAAATTAAAACATGATACTTTTAATAAAAGTGTGATTAAAAAAATCAAATTAATATTTTAATCACAACTAATTTAATTAAGTGTAATAGTATTTATTTTTTATGCCACTTTTTAATTACATGTGACGATATATATATTTGTTAATCCCACATTCTAATTAAATTGGGAATATATATATATATTTTTAATTGATAATATTCCCATAATCTTATTCTGAAGAAACAGAAGCATCCTTATTTTGAAGAAACCGATCGACTCTCTCTCTCTCAACCCTAATCGCTCTCAACCGATCGAATCAACAATGATTCATCTCAGTGATTTCGATTCATCTCAGAGAGGGAGTGAGAGGTTCATCTTAGAGCAATTTCGACTTTGATTTCAAAGTTCTCTCTCTCGATTTCGAAGCTCCACCGCCACCACCATCGTCTGCACCGGCGAGAGCGAGCATCATCGTCTACTAAGGTGAGCACCACTGTCTACAATCGCAGTTTTGTATTCTCTTCCTTCCCGTCGATTCTTCTCCTAGGGTTTACAATCTTGAATCTTCTCCTAGGGTTTTCAATCAGCCATCTCTAATAATCTGCTCAACATAGGTACAATGTTGATTTGGTTATAAGGATCGAAGATTGGGTATAAAGTTTTAGGGTGTATGTTCTCAACACAGTTTATTTGTTATTGTTTTGTGAATTGATGTGGTTTGTTTGTTGTAATTCATTGTTTGGATTTGATGGTCAATAAATAGATTTGATTTATTTAAGCATTATTTTCATATGTTTTACTGATGTCCTGTCTAATTGAATATGCCAAAGAAATGTTTCTATATGTTGAAAAGAGGTATGCACATATAAATTTCACTTGCAATTTTCAAAGCTATAACCATTATTTCTTCTTTCTTGTAACAATCAAATAGATTGGAACAAACTGGGATGGCTTTTGGAGCTGATATGACGATTGTTGTTGTGCATTTTGAATATTTTTAGTTTTCACTTTTTGATTCATTGTGCATGAGTGCATGTAAAAGTTTAGTTGTCCAGCTGCTGTTTTTGAATTGACATTTTCTGCATTTAGTTTTTTTGCTGAATCTAAGCACTGTTAGAAAATTGAATTGTAATATATGTCTTGACTTAATTCTTCACAGTATATTTAATAAAATGGCTTATTTTACAGTTCACTGAGTAATATCAGGTACTTCATGTTAATGCCATCTACCCTCTGCTTCCTGGGGAAGAACAGATCATTATTAGTAGTTTTAGTTGTTGTTGTTCTTATTTTATTTATTTATTTATTTATTTATATCATTAGTGCTGTTATTTTGTTGTTAAACCGATTCTACGTTTATCTGCAGGAGTTTGGTCATCATGTTAGGTTGGCAACTCATGTTAACTTCTCTACTTTTGTAAAGTCAGCTGGTATAGACTTCTACCCTTTCGGCGGTGATCCTCGGGTTTTGGCAGGATGTAAGATGTCCTTGACTTGATACTTTCCCCCCCCCCCCCCATCTCTATTTAAAAACGGAATTGATTTTCTTCATGTGTTAGTTTTCTGAGAAATCACTTTCTAAGCCTCTCCTTTTGTTTTGCTTGGATCAATTATTATTTCTTTTCTGTTTGTTTGTCCTGTCATATATTTATCATATTGTTGATAGTTTCATAACTGGTGTTAAAATTGGGATAGCATGTGCAATCCCAAGATCTTTCTTTTGGACGTACTAAGTTGTGCTTTTTTAATTATTTTATTTTTTCCTTTTCTAGTTCTCCCCTGCGATGATAGATATGGCCAGGAACAAAGGTTTAATTCCATCTGCGCCAGGAGAAATATCTATACAGAGAAAGCAACTAAAGGCCATTATCGAATCTCTTTTACCGGCATGCACTGAACCAGATGTAGATACGGGTGAGCCTTTTAGAGCTCAGGCAATTATTGCAATTCCTCCCGCTTATGGTGAGTACCCGACAAATTGAATATGTATTGCTCTTTTATTTTGCATATGTTGTGCAACCTTTGACGGGTTGCACACCCAAACAGCTCCCTTACCTTAAATACTATTCTCATATCAATTTTACATCTCACAATGTTAAATGGAACGATCCAATCATCTACAGCCAACCCAATTTCCAAATTTTGTCGGATTGACACTTCGTAGGAACTTGAAGGTAAAATTCCAAATATCTATATTCTGAAATTGTAAAATTGGTGAGATTTTGTTTTTCCCCCTAAATTTTCTACATTTTAATAAATTAATACAAATGAACTAGAATAGTGATATATTTCTTGTCAATATTAGTATGAGTACTTAACTTGGGAAATTCCGCACCCCATCTTCAAAGAATTGTTATTTCTTTTCTGACTCCATGACGACTTCCCTATTACCAAAGACAGGTGCTGATTTGTTTTCTTTTCTTATCAAAAATTTTTTTTTTTGAAAGGGGTGGTTGGGGGACTACATCCGACACAAATCTATGATTAAAGTCAACATTACTCCTTCAATTGTATTCAATTTTATTTTTCTTCTTTACCTTAGTTCATATACTCATGGCTTCAATTTTTGTCCATTTTTGTGTGTGCATGCGTGTGTATATTAAAGTTCACTGTCTTCTCAATAGAAGAAAAAAAATGTAGCTATCTAATTGTTGATAAAAAATTAGAAGAAAAAAAAAAAAGAAACAGAAAAAGAAAAATTAAGCTTTGGTTTATATACTTCTTGTTCAAAAAGATTGAAGCAAAAATATGGTTCCAAAATACAACAAATACAAGCAAAGAAATAAAGTGGCACACCCGTCAGTGCCCTGCTTTCAATTAAAAGAGAGCGAATACTAGCAAACAAATAAATTGACACACCTGCCAGTGCCCTGCCATCAATTAAAAGAAAGCAAATAAATAAATTGGCACACTAGCAAGTGCCCTACTATCAATTAAAAGAAAGCAAATAAATAAATTGGTACATCTGCCAGTGCCCTGCTATAAATTAAAAGAAAGCAAAGAAATAAAGTGGCACACTCACCAGTGCTCTGATATCAATTAAAGGAAATAAAATACAAGCAAATAAATAAATTGGCACAGCTGCCAGTGCCTTGATATGAATTACAAAGAAAACGAACGCACATAAATAAGCACACTCGTCAGTGCTACTGCTAGGAGGGAGGGAGGTATACCTTTATTTCTATTTAAAGATGGTGAAATTGAGGACCTGTGACAAAAGAAAATAGAACATGAAAATGAGTTAGAAAATAAGACAATGCTTAAGGAAATTTAAGATTATGGGGAGAGAGGGTATAATATATTATGAATGTCATTTTGCACATATCCTTTCACATTAACAAACCATCTACACAAACACACAAATATAGTCATTTAGCTCTTGAAGTAATACATTTACTTTCATCATATATTGTGAAACTGCATATAAATCCAATCCAAGATTACTTTGAGCAATAAATTTTCTATAGATTGAATATAAACAGATAATTTATTATTTTTAAAATATATATTCCACAATCATTGCCACTGGATCCGCAATTACATTAAAGTCCCCATGTTTTGAAAAATATGTTTTGAGTTTTAACTAGGGCTAAAAAGATAGACCATAACCTCTTCCAATTCCTAGAATAGAAAGTAGATTTTCTGTTGGGGAATGACCATAGTCTTTGTATTTTTGCGTCATTTTTGGTTTTAGACCATGAAATAAAACAAAACACTATCAGCACTACGAATTGCGGAGCTCTTTTCGTTGATAAGGTTTTCAAAAGGGCACTGTTGGAAAATAAAACGAGTAATGCCATGTAAATATAAAATTCATTCATAAAATTTATTCTAAATTATATGATTGCTCAAGCATGTTGTTTTCATATTGTTTTTGTGACAAATTCTGTATAACAATTATGTGTGCATTTGATAATTGAAAATGGAAGATCCTAAGTCTCCCCCATGTAAAATTGCACCTGTAAACCCAGCATAACCCAGATTGTAGCAAATATTATTGCACCTCTGAAGTCTTTGAACAAACTAAACTAAAAGAATTTCCCACTTATGCCTGATTTCATGAAATGAACAAAGTGTGCATGTTTTGTTAGGGTTGTATGCCTAATGGGTGATCATAGTTTGTGTCACCAGGTAAGTGTTGTTAACCAAGGGAAAAAAACACTCAATATGGGTGTGTGCCTAATGAGTATGTAATTATGCACAAAAGAACACGCAACACAAAGCACTCACTACTCACAAAAATATATTCAACACAACAATGTTTATAGTAAACTCATAAAATTCAAGCAGATCAAATAATCCAAATCCTTCACAATGAAATTATTGAACAAGTACCTCAAGTAATACCATTTTCAGATTTTTTTTTTCAACGAAAATAATTTAAAACCATTACAGTTAAAAAGAAAACTCAAAAGGAACCTAATCCGTGCATGCATTATTTGCGTATAATCCAATGATTGGTTAAAAAAGAAGAATGAAAAAGATTTTAAAGTTATTACATCTCACATAAACATTGATCTGTAGAAATGAATGCTACTAATAAAAAATTAATGTGAAGCACAATGCTTTCCCCCACCAATGTGCTAGGTTTTGAATGAGCCAAAATTCAAAAAAATTCTGTTAAGATATATTTGATCATTGGATATCCAAGATATATTTGATATATTTCAGTGAGCTAGATTTTAACCATTTTTGGTACCCAAAATCATTTGAAAGATCTCATACTTAACACTAGATTTACCAAAAAAATTTACTTATCTTCTTTCTAGTAAGTAAACAGATCAGCACATTCAAATTCCTCTCTAAATGCTTTTCACTAAAGTTTATTTTTGTTGATAACACCCCCCCCCCCCCCCCCCCCCAAAAAAAAAAAAAAAAAAAAAAAAAAACTAATGCATTTTTATGAACATCTTAAATGCAATCAAATTTCAAAGAACAATTTGAAAAAGACCATTTAAAATCCAATTTGGAATAGTTTCGAAAAGTCTCTCATTCTTCGGATTATCTTAACTATGATCAAAAAATCGTTTAGAACAGTTTGGAACAGCTTAAATCCAATCAAATTCAAATATCTTAAAAACTAGAGGGAAAAATAGTTTAAAATCGTTACCAAGTTTGGAAAAAACCCTTAGGCCCCGTTTGTTTTCAGAGATAGAATGGAGTGGATGATAGTGAGGGGATTAATAGTGAGGGGATTGATAGTGAGGAATTGTTAAATTATTTTTATATAAAATAATAAAAGAAATAAAAAAAATTTAAAAATTAAACATTAATATTTAAAAAAAAAATTCCCAATATATAAAAAATAAAAGAAATAAAAAAATTTCTAATCCCCTCACTATTTTTCTAATACCATCTCTACCTCCTCACTATGAATCCTCCTTCCAAGGCCTTTACTAATACCAAGGCATTAGTAGTCCCCTCCCCATCTCTCAAAACAAACACCCCATATAGTAGTCCCACCTCACTATCAATCCCAATCTACTTCCTATAACCCCAAACAAACGAGGCCTTAAGTTGTAGTTTCACTAGCCCAATGTTCAAAATTCTAAAATAATATGAAGAATGAGAGACAAAATTGGATAAAAATCAAAGTGAATAGAGTTTTCCAAACAGAAGAAAAATGAAGGGATAGTAAAAGATATAATAAATAGGTCATATGGGTTTCACCCCACAAACAATGAACTTAAAAGAAGTTAAAAATCAACAAGCAAAGAAGAGTTCACAGAATGTACCATAACACAATGAGAGAGAGAGAGAGAGAGAGAGAGGATATATCAGCAAAAGAACACAAGAAGATGCACAGTCTTCAATTGCGTCTTATATTAGCACATAATTGGAATAAGGCTCACAAAATGGACCAACGTATATATTAGATTAAGTTGCAGAAAATGGAGATGGAAGAGTTTCGACTTTGCAGGAAGGTCTTTTGAGTAGCGTCGTAGGAGGGAGAGAAAATTGTCTGAGTCGCATTGGGAGAAAAACGTTAGGGCTTTCTTAGAGAGGAGAGAGAGAGAGAGAGCTTTTCAGTCAGGACAACTAGTAGTTAAGAAGGTTTCAAGTTTTTTCCATTAAATTATTCAATGGCTTAGATTAGTTTGTGAAGATTCAATGGTTAAGATATAAGGTGCACATGGTAACAAGACTGGAAATCAAAAGTGACAAAATAGTGAAAAAAAAATTCTTTATTTTTTGCAAGAAACATTTATGTATATTTTGCAAGAAATTGAAAAGCAACTCACCATGTTGCTATGGGTTGTACACTAAATTTAACAATCTTACATTTTCCAACACTGTCATTTATCATGCTAAACAAAGCAGGGGGGAAAAAAAAATCAAAAATTTCCCTTTCTCCCACTTTCCACTACTTCAATCCTAAAGTTTCACAATAATCTTTCATGGTGGCTAGGAAAGCATCCACGCTTAGAGGAAAGACAGTAATTCATGGATTATCTTAGCATCATTACACTTTGAAAAAAGTATGCGGAGCAAATTCATTTTATTAAACATAAGCTTCATGTCGATTGCTTTTTAGATAAAATTAAAATCATATACTTCAATTCTTTTTAGCTTTTCACACTTTTTTATTGGTTGGAGTCTCTTCCCTGTTATCTTGTCAACTGCTCATGCTTAAACAACGATACAAGTGAAGTTAAAGCACTATTCGATTAGCATTTTTGGAAGTATTTTTATTGTATGTGAACTAATTTTGCTTATATATATATATATTTAAAAACCAATCAAACAAATGATTTACTTGAGATGGCTATTTAATTCAACTAGAACAAGAAGTACCAAACATTATCAAAAACACTTGGAATAACTATTTGCCCTAACTTACAAACTGGGAGGTCCCACCGTAAGTTATAGTTGCTTCATGTGAATATCACTAAATATAAATTGGAATAGTCTATTACAAGTTTTCAACATCTAAATGCAATGAAAATATAGTTCCAAAATACATTTGTTTAAATTGCTAACAAACTAAGCATTTTTACAAACATCTTAAATGCAATCAAAATTCAAATAACATAATTAGTCCTATAATTTTAATGCCAAAATTTCTCATAAAATATTTTGCAACAACTCACGAACAAGTCATGGAAGCAACAATATGGTTACAAAATACTATATTAATAAATGTAAAAATGGATTATTTCATTAAGAATGTCAACCGAGATATATAAATAGCAAAATAGAACAAAATCGTTACCAAGCCTTGCTTCAGTACAAATTTTGAATTAGTGTGAGCCAAGAGACACTGGAATAGAAATCCAGATAAAACACTAGAGACAACAAATAGGGTAAAAATCAGAGAGTATAGTTTTAGAAGAGGGATGATTTCAGAAATATCCAAAGAGTAAAAAATAGGGAAGACGAGAGTTTTAGAAGAGGGTTTAGGGTTTCAGAATAATCAGAGGGAGGCATACATTGTTGATTGCTCTTCAAAAAAAAAACTTTGGTTTTATCAGAAACCAAACGGAGGCTCACTAGGTTAGTTTAGGGTTTTAAACCGAACAACCACTTAGAACCCACAGTCAATCGAGCCAGACGAAGAGAGACGAATGAGCGTAGTAGAGAGAGAAAAGAGCGAGAGGAGCAAGGGAAGAGATCACTCAAAGGAGGGAGTAGCAGGGGGAGAGGGAGCGGGAGAGACGAAAGAGTGAAACTAGAGAGAGAGAGAGAGAGAGAGAGAGAATACGTTAATATTGGATTGGAGATGGTCAACCGGTTGTTCCGGTGTCCAATTTTTCAAAATTAAAGAATTCAATGGTCAGGATGTATTTGTGTAATCCAATGGCCAATAATTGTCACTGTCTTTGTGTGTGTGTCTCTTTATTGAAATTGTGTGAGTGTAACTCTTACTTGGCAACAGTTTCGTATTTTGATACAAGGTATATTGAATGTATATCATGTTTTTTGTTGTGGATGTTAATTTTTTTTTTTGTAAACATATACTTTTTCTCATGTTGATGTCTTCATGCTTTATCCCCTTAAAAAAAAGTTGTTTCTTAGTCACATTTTTGGTTTTTTCTTTTTCTTTTTTTTTTCTCACCATATCTGCATTTGTTTATAAACTAGTAATCCAAGTTTTTTGCAGGTGGGAAGAGGGGGAGTAGTAGGTGTTGCAAGTGGTTTTTAGGTTGTCCCCTTAACCAAGTTTTTGGTTGTTTTATTAAACATAATTTACTCATATCCCGTCTTTACCTTAGAAGTGCTTATTAGTTGGGTTTTGGTTCACAAATTTTTCTTAAAGGTGGCAATTAGTTGGGTTTACAAATCAAGTTGTGAATTGGCTGATTCATTATTGAGCCATAAATTTGTTAAAAATATTTCATTGGTTTGGTTGTTTTGCTTGATTATCGAAATACATTGCTTTTTAATCAATATATAGATTTTCTAATTTATTTTACTTTTTTTAATTTTTGTTGCATTTTTTTCATTCTCAAAAGTGGCGGAGAGAAGAAGTAACCCAATATCTAGCTTTGTATTGCACTGTAAAGGTACGTTAGTTGTTTTGCTTATATTTTAGAACAATATCTTTTTTAACTGTTTTTAAGCTCTGAAATTGCTCTTATGTTTTTTTCATTAGATTGGTTCAATTGCATTGATCAATTGGATGTTGGATAATGCGAAAGACCACAAAATTTGGCAACTATGGGATGTAATCTTCTAGGGATGTACAAAAATTGGTAGCTTACCTTTTTTTGCTCTAAATAGTTTGAATGCTCGCAATTGAATCTTATTAGATGTGAAGTTACAAAATATTTTGGATTGATTATGAAAAAATGTTGTGTTGATGTCCATTTTAAGTTTTATGTTTTTGTTATTTGAGCGCACCTTTGAATAATATATATATATTTTTTTTGAAGGGGTACAGTAAATGATCATCTCTAAACAAATTGTCTTCATTGTTCAAAGTACTCTATAGAGGACTTCTTTGGTACCCAAAAGCATTATTGAAGTGGACTTCTTTGGTATTTTGTACAAGATTTTGCTTAGGATGGTAAAACTTTGATGCGAAAGTTCTGGTCATAAATCAGGCAGAGATCCTCTCCATTTCATTGTTATAATGGAAGATCTCCATTATATCGTCTAAGAATTGTAAAATAATAATGAGAATTTATCAATATTTTAAATTTATAAAAAATTATTACAAATTCTTCAATAATGTAATGGAGATCTTTCATTATAATTTTGAAAAAGAGTGTCACAATTCTCAAGAATCAACCTCTACCCAAAAACAGGTAAATGGATAGTACTCTTGGAGGGAAGGGAGAAAAGGGGACTTCTTCATATGCTCAAATGCTACTACTTATGGAACTTAATTTATATATTTGTAGAATATTACTTTGCAATTAGTATTATCAGTTCTTTTTGGTGGGAGTGCCTTCAAACATGGGTCACTCACTAGTATTCTTACAAACTATAATAATATTTGATTTTAGCAATCACCTCCTTAAAAAAAATTAGTAAAAAAAAAAAAAAAAAACACTACTATTTTCATAGATGTTCGAAAGGGCTTACCTAGGGACAAGAGGATGGAACAACTGAAATAAAGGATAACACAAAAATGTGCAATTTTATTAAAAGAAATAATAACATTAATTATAAAATATGTAATCTTGTTACAAAATGTCTAAAATTTTGTGATTGATGTTGCAAAAGTTAGTGGTTTGGTTACGAAATTTTTTGTTACTCCAATTTGTGATGATATTATATATTTTGTAGTTAATATTACGAAATTTTGTAATAGAATACATACACATATAATATTGCTAGTGTATGTGTGTGTATGTACATGTGCACGTGCATGTATGCAAGGTAGAATAATGAGATGAAACT
This sequence comes from Camellia sinensis, assembly GCF_055761805.1. Taxonomy (NCBI): domain Eukaryota; kingdom Viridiplantae; phylum Streptophyta; class Magnoliopsida; order Ericales; family Theaceae; genus Camellia; species Camellia sinensis. The sequence continues at coordinate 22,492,598 of NC_138964.1, read as the reverse complement.
CAAATACAAAGATTAACTACAAATTTCATAAACGATATACTCTCTCTTGAACATATTATTTCTCTTAAAATAAGATGCTCGCTTTAAAACTCACTACCATTATTTATAGAGAGAACATGCCCCAATACAATAGGAGATAAGCTAAGGTAATACTCATTAATCAAGCTTAAATCAAAGATAATATGAAAATTACCAAAAATAGAAAGATTAGAGTTAATCTCAAATCTAGAAACTAGAATAAAAATTACATATTTTGGAACAAATCTAATCTCAAACGGATTCGTCTACACCAAGTAATTAACGAATCAATTATTTTTAAAAATAGCGAAGATGCGAAATTGGAGGCCTAAATATTAGAATTTGACCGAAATTCATTGTATGCCATGACAAATAGATGGATATTGATCGTGACGTTATTTTCAGTGTTTCGACTGAATTTTACGTCATTCTGAGCACAAACTAACTCACGTCTCTGGTACCTTCTGCCTTTGCTATGTTTGTCCATGAGTTTTAGAAAACTCTATGACCAAACACTCTGCATCAGCATGTCAAATACTTTGGATGTGACGGAGTTGCTTTCTGATCTTGTTTAGCTTGACAAGAACCTTTTTAATGTCACTTCTCTCCGCAGGTATATCATTGGTGCACTCTAAACCCAACTCTAAAAGAGCAAGAAGAATGCTTTGTGAGGCAACCATGTCACTGCCATTTTGCATCCTCAATAAACCACCATCCACTATTTCCATAATTTTGTTGGGAAGTGATGCACTCACCCATTGCCTTAAATTGATCTCTGCAGAGAACATTTCATCTGTGGGTTTCTTTCTTGTGAATGTTTCCAAAAGCATCATACCATAGCTATATATATCACCATTTGTTGAGACTCGTCCTTCGGAGCCATACTCTGTATAAAATATGAAAATTGTTATATATCATTGATCTTTATTACCATTTTATATTGCCATCTATATGGATACTTATAATTTTTTTGAGAACGAAAACAGCATAGATATTTCATTAAGTTTCAAAAGAGAGTCTTACAGAATGTGCAAGAAAGTGAGCAGGTTGGATACTTATAATTGACTTCCTTGTTTGAAGATGATTATGACAAAAAATTAATGAAAACAATTAACATCTTGCCAAGTATCCTGGTCATATAAAACGGCGAAAAAAATAGATGATATATAGTATTTTAAGGAGGTAGCTCAATATAGTATTTTAAGGAGGTAGCTCAATTAGGGAAAATATTTTATTTCAAAATTGGTTAAGATGATGGATAACATAAACACCTATGATCCATAAAATATGCATTTTGTGTCACTTTAATATACCAAATTTGAATTTTTGTCAATAAAGTTATTTAAATTTGAGTCAAACTTCTCCAATTTCACCCAACGGTCTAAACATTAACAAAATAATAATATAAATTCATCTATGGTACCAATAGTATGCGTGTCATAGCACTTGAATCTCTAAAGTTTTAAATTTATCAATTTTTTCCAATAGCATTGTAAGGCTATGCTTTGTCTTCTTAATTGGTGTTTAGTGACCAAATCAACAAAATTGAAGACTTTTGGAAAATAAGTGACATGAAACACACTTCGAGGATTATAATTGTAGTTATTACTAGTTTAATGATTTAAACAAACCCTTTGAAATTAAACCAATTTGTTTCAAATTGAAAACTTTAGGAATAAAATTGACAAAATTAAAATTTGAATGACAAAAATAACATCACACAACGTATATTTTAGGAACCTAGTGTATTTTATTCTAAAATGATCCATTGCCTCATATTTTCTGCTTTTTTTTCTTTTTGGGTAGATAATCCTTTAACCTAGTAATCTAATTAATCTAGTAAATAGTGTCAATAGTAGGCATGTGGTTCAACATTAAAGTTGCATTGAAAAGCCTGTACCTATCTCAACTTGACATTATGTTCTTGATGAAAGCAATATATTGACATTTAACAAAAGCCATCTAGGTATTTCTTCGACGAATTTAAAAACATAAAATTCACATTCAAGACACGCATGCCAAACAAACTAATAAGAAATGCATAGAAAATTGAATTTTAACAAGTCTGTCAAATGAGAAATATAAAGTACATAAAGGTAATTAAAACATTTACCTGGAGCGATATAGCCGATGGTACCTAAAGTCCTAGTTTGTATTGCAGTCTTGTTTTCAGCTAAAATTTTTGAAAATCACAATGAACCACAGGCTCTAATTGACCATGATGGAGATATTCCAGAGCTAATGCTACATCAATCATGATGCCAATCCTTTGAAGGAGATTAAGGCAAGAGTTATGAGAATATACCCACATTTCAAGGCTTCCATTAGACATATATTGCAAAACCAATGCTCTGAACTCAGGATTAGAGCATGCCGTTATAACTCCAACGAGATTTCTATGTCGAGTTGTTCGCAACACTTCACATTCTATATCAAAACTTTTGAAAGCTCCTTCAAGTTGCAAATTTAAAACCTTAACGGCAACAATTGTCCCATCTAAAAGTACACCTTTGTATACCGAACCATAGCTTCCTACTCCAAGCAAGTTGGCTTCGCAGAAGTCATCTGTGGCTCGTAGAAGCTCTAGATATGAAATCATTCTATGCTCCGTTGTTGCATATAAATCTATCAGATTTTGACTTTGGACATTGTTTCCATGATTTCTTTTCACAACATACACACCAATAGAAAAGATTAGCATCAATGTAATGACAGGAAGAATATATCGAAGATCAATTTTAATCATCGACTTCTTGGAACTATTGCTTGCACATGGTGGCACTTTCAAAATAGGATTCCCACAGAGCGCTTCATTCTCAATGAAAGACCGTGATGTGAGGTTCATGAACGGCCCTTCATTTGGAATCTCCCCAGCCAACTTATTGCAAGAGAAATTCATGTATTGGATATGTGAAAGTGCTTCAAGAGACTTAGGTATTTGTCCAGATAGATTATTGTATGAAAGATCCAAGTAATCCAATGTTATCAAATTGCCCATTGTGTTGGGAATGGGTCCTGAGAATGAATTCCTAGACAGGTTCAAAGAAGTTAGGCTTTGAAATGACCCAATAACTTTCGGAATGCTTCCTGAGATTTGATTCCAAGATAAATCCAAGATTTCCAACACTTTCGATGGTCTTATGTTTGGATCTAGGCTTCCACCTAATGAATTGAACGAAAGATTCAAGTCCCTTAAAGTTTCAAGGTTCCATAAACTCGACGGTATGAAGGTCAATTTATTACCAGGGAGATATATCACCTGCAAACCTCTAAGATTTTCAATGCAACTTGGGATCGATCCAGATAACTCATTTTTCTCTGCATAAAGTTCCCCTAAGTTGCGCAAAAGGCAAATCTCATTTGGAATTGATCCATGAAAGTTGTTATAGCCAAGATACAAGCTTTGCAAGCTTTTAACTTCTCCAAGAGTGGAGGGGATGTTTCCATTCAGATTATTGACAGCCAATGAAAGTAGAGTCAAATTCCTCAAAGAACCAATCTCTTTAGGAATTGTACCAACTAGTTGGTTTTCAGATACATCAAGGTGTTGCAAAGAGTTTGAAAGATTTCCAATAGAATTGGGTAGGGTGCCACTCAATTTATTTTGTTGCACCTCCAACCCCACCAAGGAAGTACAATTTGTCAAATCTGTGAGGAAACTAAGTTCAATACTTCCTGGTTCGTTTGTCAGTTGATTTTGAAATAAATTCAAATCTTTTAGGTGTTTTAGAATGCCTAAATGTTTTGGTACTGGTCCAGTAAGCAAGTTGGTAGATAGCGTTAGCATAGTGAGCTTAGAAGAATTGGAGAGAGATGAAGGGATGTTTCCAGTTAGTTGATTGTCATCCAAAAGGAGCAATTCAAGATTAGGAAGGAAAATGCCATTATTTGTTGGAAGGTTTCCAAAGAAGGCATTAAAATTCAAGACAATTTGAGCCATTGAAGACTTGTTAAAAATTGCAGGAGGTATTGGACCTGTGAGATAATTGAATGCAAGGTACATTAACTTCAAATTTGGAAGTTGTGCCAATTCAGTTGGAATGTTTCCATAAATGTGGTTATTTTCTAGCCCAAACCCTTCTAAGATTGAAATGTTGCCAAAGGAAGGTGGAATAGTACCTAAAAGTTCATTCTCTCCGAGAACAAGGACACTTAGAGAGGGTAAGGTGCTCAACTCTTTCGGAATTCTACCACTAAATTTATTACCCGCGAGATATATCCCTTCAAGCCTTTGACAGTGGTGTAAACCCAATGGGATGTTTCCTTCTAACATATTATGAGATAAATAAAGGGTTTTTAGGCGACGCAAATGGCCTATTTCATCTGTCAGATGACCATAGAAGCTATTGTTCCCAAGATTGAGTAGTTGAAGGAAAGAAAGATTACCAACATGAGGAGATATGGTGCCTTCGAGACCCATGTTGCGAAGGTGCAAGCTTGTGACTCTTTGCCTGCGTCGGCTGCATAAGACCCCCCCCCCAGCCACAAAAATTGGATTCTTTCGTCCAGTTACTCAACACATTGTTGGGATCATTTTTGATGGATGATTTGAAGCTGAGGAGAGCTAATTGATCTGTGAAGTTCGAGGAACAAATGGCCAAATCAACCATGCATAAGTGCACTAACCGTGCCAGAGCTCCCATAAGAGAAGCATTGTACAGCCTCCTCACGGACATGATAGAGAGAGAGAGAGAGAGAGAGAGAGAGAATGCTTAAGCTTAAGCTTGTGAAAATGTGCACTCATAGTCATATCCATACATTATATATAGAGTTTTCCATGTAAGCTATTCTTCAATAACTAACTATAGTTAGATTTTGAATTAGTTAGAACTAGAGTCAGGTTAGATGGTTATGGTAGTGTATATATCTGAGGGATGTATCGTTGTAAAGACTTGAAGAATTCTTTTATTGAAATTCATCAAAAACTATCGCTCTCTTCTATGCTTTTAGTTAACTTCTCATAAATTAACATCTCAATTTGAGAAAGCGTTTTGGTTAGATAAGCCTATTTTATATCGATTTCAGTGATGTGAACCGTTCACTTTTTAGGACTCGTTAAATAAAATTTTCATACAAAAAATCAAAAGGATTAGACACCGGTACAGATATATTTGAATCTTATTTATTTTACAAAAATAAATTACAAATATAATTTTAAGAATGGTCATTTTGATTCATACATATAATTACCAATTTCCGTTCATTTTGATTTTTTACATAAATATTTTACTCAACGAGTCCTAAAATATAAACGACTTAATCACCAAAATAGGACCTAAAATAGACCTACCAAACCCAACCGTTTTTTCAAGTTGAGATGATCAATTTGAGAGAAGCCAAACCCAAAAATGATATATATATATATATATATATATATCAAGGAGTATGCCTTCTAGTCCAAAATTTGGATTGACGGGCGCTATTTGGGTCCGTGATTCCCATTATGGGTCCCATTTTGATAATCCAAACTATTCATTTTGTCGGGCATTTTATGTATTTCATTCGTAAAAAAAAATAAAAATTAGGTCGATCTATTAATTGTAACATATTTAATTTATCATATTTGTCACAAAAAAATAGACAACAATTGTATTTTTAAAAATAAATCATCAATTTTTATAGTGACAAACGCAATAAATTAAATAAATTACAATTATCGAATTAATCTAATTTTTTGTATGGATGAAATATACAAAGTGTTTGACAAAATAAACAACTCAGACCATCAAAACGGGACCCATACTGGGATCCACTGGCCCAAATAGGGCCCTCCAGGCTATTCCTCCTTTGTCACACACACACACACACACATATATATATATGTAAAGGGGTCATGCTATTATACATATATATATCTTTTTCGGGATCTATATCATCTACAAGTTATGACATTTGTGATGATGTTGATTATCACAAATATCATAACTAAATCTTTTTTAGTGATAACTAAAAAAATAATGAGTCATAACCAATAACCAAAGACGTTTCGATCATAACTAAATAATAATCACAATATATCATAACCAACATCACAATGAGTCATAATTAATATCGCAATGAGTCATAGTCAAATTATAACTAATAACAAAATAAGTCATAACTAAAAATCTCAAATATCATAATTAGAACATATAATACAAATCACATTTGTATTATAGAGTTTCTCTCTTTCTAATAATTTAAACTTTTAGATGTATTAGTAATTAATAATTCAATATCGTATATTAGTATGAGAACTTTTAAATGTGTTGATAGATAATTCAATATATTGTGTTTCATCATCACTGTTTAATTGATGATCACATCGTGCAATGAGCAAAGTTCGACCTCTTAATAAATAGGGTCCAATTGTAAGTCGAATTAATGTCAACAATAAATAAAACTATAAAAATGATTTAATTTTTTGATAAAATTATTTCATTTTTTATATCCAATTTTATTCTTTACTATTCAAGTTGCATTTTTTTCCTAAATGTTATTTTTTCCCCATGTCTAGATCTAACGGTTGGGAATAATTTTTGAATATGATACTAAAAAATTACCTTTTTATCATTAAAATAATAATGTTACAATAACCAAATTAATAGCACTTGATCCAAATCCTATATTATTGTACTGAATAATATTATATGTACTAATTAGTGTACTAAATAGTATATCAATTGATGATATAATATAATTTAAGACGTTTTTGGTATTTATAATAACACGATATTGTATTCGACCACAAGCAAAGTGGGATTGTAAGTTTGAGAAAATAAAGGCTAGGAAAATTATGAGGAAAGGTCACCACCAAACCAGCTTTTTCAATCAAAAGTTCAATGACAACAGCTAGCACAATAAAGTTGTGTGCAGAAACTTGGAAGGAGGGCCATGGCTTGTAATTCATTTTAATGACTTCATAAATATGCGAAATGGGGTCAAGGGAGGGGTGCTTGACTCCATATCCAGTCTATGGGTTCATTAAATGGTCTGCCAACAAAAAAATTCAATTGTTTAATTCGTCCAAATCATTTTATGACTCGTTCCAACTTAGAGAAAATTAATTAGGGTTTTAGATAGAAGTTTAAAACTCGAGTCTTCCCCCTGAACTTAGCCCACCCAAAGCCTGTATGAGTAAATCTAATTTTATCATTTCATTAACTCGTCTCAAATTATTTGGTCCAAAAAAAGTTTTTGATTTTAATTTTTAAATTCAATTTTTTTTAAATTAAAATTTTTATTTTGTGTTTTTTTTTATTATTTTTAGTAAATATTTTTAATATTTTAAGTATTTTTTTTTTTTTACTTTTTTAGATACACCTTACTTAGATGTATCTACAAAAGCAAAATATTTGTGAAAAAATATTTAAAAAAATTATTAAATATACAAAAATATGAAAAATATACTAAATTTTTATATATATATTTTTTGTATTTGTGGTATTTAGTGAATTGTTTTTAAAAAAATTCACAAAAATTATGCTTTTTAAGTGTATTTATATTAGGTGGGTCTAAAAAATTTTAAAAAAAATTACTTAAAATATTAAAAAAAATTCAGTAAAAACAAAAAAATACGAAAAACAAGAAAATTGATTTTTTTGAAATTCTTTTTCAAAAAATTGGAAACAAACCATTTTAACAAAAAATTAACATTTGATTGACGATATTATCCTTGTAAATTGTAATTCAAAAAAAAAAAAAAATACACAAATTACAATTTGTTAAAATTGAATTTAACAGTGACCGGTGATATCTTTCTAACTCTTAACTTTTTACATATAACATTGTCATAACGTGTTAATTTGGTTAATTTATACTTTAATTTGATTTTTTAATGGTATTAATTAATTTGATAAGATGAATTATTTAAAAATAAAATAAAAATGTGTATAACTTAATAATATAAGTCTAATAAAAAATGTGTGACCCGATTCTGTTTAATTTTAGCCCCTAAGATTTGGACTAAAGGGTAGGATATGATTTTAATTTTTTTTAAATAAACCCGGGCCGTACTAACTCATTGACTGATTAAAATTCGAAAAACTCATTAATATATGAAACGTGAACATAATAGTTACGGGCCGAGTAAGCCCGGCCCATTCCATCGATGACCCAATAAAAATGCCAAATGGGTTCAAACTTTCAACTAACACCTTATTTATCAATAGACTATTTTAATTAAAAAGTTAAAAAGTCAGTACAAATTATTACATCATTTAATTTATTTTTTAAAATACTTTTTTAGTAAAAAATTTAAAAATTATTAAAATAATTAATTTTCAAACAAGGTCTAATTATTAAGGATATAAGAGCATCCCTAACAGTCTCCCTAAACCCACTCCATACATATTTTAAGGGATTGAAATCCCAAAATACACCTCCATCAGTTCCCCTAAACAACCTCCCAAATAAGTGTTGCTACAGTGACTCCCTATTTGTGGGGAGTCATTGTAACTCCCTTATATCTGATAAAAGACGTGAAGGGATGTCTTTCCAGATGTCATCCCAGACGTCCCCTGGACGTCCCCCCCGATGTCCTGTGATTGCCTTGTAGCTGAAGAAAAAGAAGCACAAAATTGGCTTAACCGGTCGGTCGCCCGATCGTCTGGCCGGTCGACCGTTCTGCTTTGCTACTGCTTTCCATGTGCTCCTGCTTTGCTTTGCCTTCATAATAATTAAACATATTATTTTAATAAAAATAGAGAAAGTGCTGCTGCTTTGCTTTCATAATAATTAAAAATATTATTTTAATAAAATAGAGAAAGAATATAGAGTTTGTTGGGGGAGGTAAATAAAATAGAGAAAGAATATAGAGTTTGTTGGGGGAGGTAAATAAAAAAGTAATTCCTAAAATAAGGAATGGATTTTTTAATGATATTTTAAGATAAAATATAAGTAGACGGATAGAGATGCTCTAAAACAGTGATGCTTAAAAAAAAATTATAAATAAAGTCACTTCACAAATTTATAAGAAAAATAATTTTTTTTGCACTAAACAACCTTCGGTGTGTATGATTTTAAATTTTCAAAAATAGTTTCAACTTTTATTTTTCGTACTTTGTTGTCTTTCATGAATTTTTTTCATAATTTAGTCATTTTTTTTTAAATACACCTAAACAGTAAATTTTTAAAAAAAATTCAACAAATAAAAGAAATTTAAAAAATAAAAATGTATTCAATATATATATATATATTTGTGTTTAGCGAATTTTTTGAAAAAAATTAAAAATTATTTTATTTTTAAATTATATCTAGAGTAAGTGAATTTAAAAGTAAAAGGAATTTGCTCAAAAAAATTCAAAAAATGTTTTTAAAAATTATTACCTAATAAAATGATTTAAACTTCTCAAAGCAATGAATTTTTAACAGGTGTAGATTCTTATTTGGTGATGTCCACTAATTTTTTAATAGGATCAAATTATATAAAATAAAATATTAACAATGTAAACAGGAGCCGTTAATGGCACGACAGAAAATTATAGCTTTATTTGGTTTAAGTTTTCAGTTTTAATTTGATTTTATTGAAATTTTTTTCTTCATATTTTGATTATTTTTTTTTAATTTTTAAATGTATCAAGATTAGATACATCTAAAAAGTAAAACAATTTAACTGAAATAAGAAAAGAATCCACTATAAATAAATAAAAGTTCATACAAATTGATTAAAATATTTTTAAAAAATCACTAAAAATAAACAATAACTCATCTAAAGTAGTTTTTGAAAAATCAAACCATACAAACACTATTATTTCAAGCATGTGTTACTTAGAAGAACACTTGTACCCTGACTCTTCAGTCCCGTTAATTGATACAATTTTCTCCATATTTATAAAAATTATTTATTGATTTTGGACAAATCTATGTGACGTCTTAACTTGATATTTTATTGATTTTAAAATTCTCTGAACTGTGAAAAAGTGTTCTAAATTTAGGAGGTAGATTCCTTTCAGTCCAAGAGGGTGTTGTTTTGGTCAGTGGAGTCTGTTTTAATAATTCAAACCATTTATTCTGTCAAACACTTTGTGTATATTATCCACATAAAAAATTAGATTTGATTTGATAATCATAACCTATTTAATTTATCATTTTGTCAAAAAAAAATGATTTTTTTAAAAAATACAATTGTAATTTTTTTTATTAAATAAACTAATATGTTCTTTGGCAATACCAGTCTGTTGCATTACAATTTACAACCCATTCGAGTTTGTTCCGCGTTGCATTCCAAACTCATTCTTCAATTCGAGCTTGATTAATAAAAGTGTTTGACTCGAGATTTGATTGATTTAAAATTATAAAAAAAAATAAAAAATTGATTAATTTAAAATTATAAATTATAAAACAAAATACAAATCAACGTAAAAAATCAAAAATCATTATAACTACATGGAGTTGTATTTTTCTATGCAACATTTTAATAAATAATTTTTTGACTTCCCATTGTGTTGTAATTTCAATTTTATATTGTTCTCACTTAAAATTATAAATACTTTTATTTCAAACCAATCAAAACTTATTAAATGTTCAGGCTTTTGTAATATTCGGGCAATCTATTTTTGGCACTCCCCACCACCTTTTGAGATGAGGGTTATAGCGCCCCAAAAATTTCGGCAGGGTAAATCTATTTATACTACAAAATCAACTTGATAGACAAACACATATGTATAACTAACTATTTCATAAATGCCAAATACATGCTATTCACATCTCAATGCCCCAGTTCCAATCCCAAGCATATATTTTACAACAAGTATGAAGTGGAAGCCAACTACATAATAAGTGCCCTACAGGCTTACAAATTTATCTAAGAACATTCTTGGTTACACAAAATGGAGTTTCAATTCAACGCAAATACAACCCTGAGCTTACATTCAACAAATAACAATAAAACAAAAATGAAGCCTCAGCTCCAAGTCCTCCCAAGTCAATGCCTTAGCGGAGGCATAACACCTGTACCTGAAATAGTTTTCCTTATAAGGTGAGCCACAACCCAGTAGAGATATACTACGCAACATATGAACCATGACAAGATTAAAGAGGAGTATGCTCATGCCATGCTCATGATAAAACAATTTATCTCTCTTTTTATAAAACATGCAATGCTGAGATGTAACAACAGATATAAAACCATTTCCATTTTAAACCATATCTGTTACATGAATACAGGCTCTGTGAATCTCTAGGTGAGTGTCTGCAAGTAGGCCCTAATGTACTATCACTGTCATTTTTACCAGTAAATTAGAAGGCTCGACACCTAACCGCGCGGTTCCACACCCCCTACCCAGATTCACCAAGTATTCATCTTTTCGCAAATAGATACATTTCCAAACATTTCTCAAAAATAGATACATTTCCAATGAAATGAATGTAATGCAATGTCCAATGCAACAAATAAGGAATGTGGTTCAATTTACCTAAGTCTCATGCATTCCTACAGCAATCGTGACTATCCTCCACCGATAGCCCAAAACAGATATTTCTAAACAGATATTTAAACAATTAAATTCCAAAAATTCTGATAAATACAATCTATTCCACATTTCATCAAATATAAACAACTACACTAGTTTTCATATCACAATCACGTCCGGTAACCTCTCAAGGTCCATTTCTAACTGTGTCGGTTTCATTCCAATAGATACATTAAGCAAAATAATACCGTTAATGCCTAAGAAAATATCATTTTCTTTCCAAACTCATTCTCCAAGCATTATTCAACTATGACATCCTATTTTGATCAAAAGCTCCAAAAGTTAAACGTAATTCCTTTGTTTTCTTTAAAAATGTTCTTTTGGTCACAAAACGGTAAAAATTTCAAAACCGATCGAATCGAAGTCCGTTTTTGTTCAAATTTAAAACATAGCTCTTTCATAACCTTACAAACATATTCCAAGTTTACACTTTCATAATTTGGGCATCAACTTTTATTTTTCTCAAAATTTCTCCTTTAAGCAAATAAATCACAAATTTTTCAAAAATTCTAATTAAATTATATACAACTCTAAACTCCATATAATCAAATAAAAGTACATAAAGAAGTGTAGAAAAAATCCCTACCTCAAGTATGAAGAAAAGCTAATCCAAATTTTCGATTTTGTCAGATTTTGATCTCCACCGATCAAAATGTTGCTCTCACCAAACTCTTCACCTTGGCCTCAAGAACTCACCCATCAGATAACCAACGAAAGAAAGGAGAATTGATGCTAGAATTCCAGCAACGGTTCCCTCAACACTAACAGCTCCTTCGGTTCCCCTTGGAACTATCTTAAATGTCGTGACTCGTGACTAGATATGTTGTTTTTCCATATGCTTTTTTTTTTTTTTTTTTTTTCTATTTCACTTGAGACAGTATCACTCAATTTAGTACAAAAACTGCGGATAGCTTGTGATTTAATTCCATTTAACCTAATTAACACAAGCTTGTTAGAAACTACATAGTCACGTCATCCCATTCAAACCACCAGTAGAGAGGCTGTTTGTCTTTGAGCAACAGCTTCTTCATCATCATAGGCACCAAGATAGACTGCATCATTTCATTAGGATTCCACAAAACCAGCACCACTTGTCTTCCTTTCTTGTTTTGTGATTCATTCCAGCAATTCTTGTCCTACAAATGAGCTTCATACATTCCTGTCCACGATGCCAAAATAACCAGGGGGAAAGAAGCTGGTTATCCTTGAAGGAAGACACATGCATAAATTTGCTCAATCTTAGAATAAATTTCGTAATCATCCATCTGGAAAAATGGTTTTTCCTGCAGGAATGCCACATCGCCATTTGGTGCAGTCAACAGATGATGATCTAGTTCCTCCTCTTCACTCTCTGCTGTTACAGATGACACACCGGAATCTGGTAGCAGAAGCACGGAGGTGAAGACGATTCAGATGGCTCACTGGTGGTCACGGTGGCGCAATGGCAACAGTGAAAAATGGATGGTTTATTTGAGATAAATGTTCCTTTAGAGCCCAGAGGAAGGGAAGAGTTTTTTTTTAAGATCGTGATCAACTGTGCTTCCACAAACCAGCTGAGAGGAAGGCCAGAGAGAGAGTAAAAAAAAAGATGCTGTGTTTTTTTTTTTCCTTCTACCATTAATATTCTTTACACCTTTTGAACCCCACTCCAGCACCTCCTCTTTTTTTTTTTTTTTTATCACCTGTGTGTCTCCCTTTCATGATAAAACATCCACCCCCTCCTTTTTATATTCCTTTACAAGAGAGAGAGAGAGAGTGGTTTGGTCCCTTTTTAGCCATCTCCCCCATATTCTCTTTTATTAGTGTGATGATTTTTTTTTGTCTTTTTTTTACTATTTTCTATTTTCTCAAATCATGGTCCTGTGACAACCCTCCCCTCTGATTAGTGTTAATTTGTGTTTAAGAATGATAAGTAATTGATTAAGATGAAATCCTAAATTGATTACATGAGTGTGTTGTTTTAATTGTATTTCTATCTGTTTGTTACAGAACGATCTGCTCATGTTTTGATTTCAAATTGTGAATTGAAAGCCTTATCGGCGACCGATTCAAAAATTGATTTGTGTTATATGCTAATTAGGATTTATATGATTTTATAGTAGGTTTAATTAAAATTCGATTTGGAATGATTACATTAGAATAAATAATGTTAAATTACTTTAGCTTGAGTTTATTACATATTTGCCATTGAATGGGCCACATTCAAAACCATTGTTTTGGTCTTAATTCACATATGTTTGACACATCATTCTTCATCCACCTCCTTGCCCAAAACGTGAGAGAGAGGGAGAATAGGGGAAAATTTAATTCAACAAGTGTATTGCTTGAATTTGAGAGGAAATTGAAGAAGTTCTGGGGATTAGTTCATCTAGCTCAAGATTGTAGTGTCCTAAGCCCAATTGAACATCTAAGGTAAGGAAACCAAGTCCCTAGTCTTGAATTTAAGTTGAATCACCTATGATTTCAAGTGAATTGAATTATGAGTTATGAGATTTAAGCTTAAGAAACATTAATTCATGCATGCATGTCTATATCATGGAGTTTGAAGTTATTTTGCATGAAGTTCTTCCATGCATGTTCATATTATAGTTGTAATCTAAGAACTCATCATGTCTTAGAAGCTATGAATTCAAGTAAACACATGCATGGCATAATTACATCATGTTCTTTTATTTGAAGTTGATTTGGGTTCAATTGTCATACTTTTGAGCTTTGATTTTATGAAATAGTCTTTAAATCATGAGGTATTATGAGTTTCTTAGTATTTTTCAGAAAATTGGCCCAAAAGGATGAGTTTTGGCATGTTTGATTCTTGGTTTGAGCTTTGGGAGCAAATCTGGAAAACCCAGAATTTGGCTTCCTCACTCGAGCGAAGGATTCCACGCTCGAGCAACTACCTTTGTTTTCAGACTTTCGCTCGAGCGACGGAATGCTGGCTCGAGCGTAAATTGTAAGCTCTCAGGTTTTTGCGTGTGCAGACGCACGCTCAAGCGACGAGACCTACGCTCGAGCGAGGAACTGTGTCTCACGCTTGAGCGAGCATCGAGCATCGAGCGGAGAATTTCAGCAACCAGTACTTTTCACATTTTGCAGATTGCTCGAGCGAGGGAGTCTACGCTCGAGTGACCTCTCTTATTCGGTAAGCTCGCTTGAGCGAAAAAAGCCACGCTCGAGCAAGACCCCTGTTTTCAGCAAGTTTTGAAAAATATTTTTAAGTACATTTCTACATCCTCATTCCATCCTAGGTATTCCTAGGCCATGTTTAAGGCATCATAATGAGGATAATGTTCTAGAACTACACCAAATCAAGTTAGGGGCTAAGTTATTAATCCCGAGTGTGTAATTTAGTGTGTGTTCATTCTACAACTGTGTAGGTTTGGCACCCAAGGACGCTGATTAGCCTGCCTATAGCCCAGTAATCTGTAAGTAACAATGTTGTAAAGATATGTTCAATTATAATTATTTTCTGAACAATTAACTGTACTGCTTTCTGAAGTGACATTGTTTACTGAATGAATTTTTGTCCTATTTTATGAACCGCACTCGTGGCATCCATAGCAACTACTGTTACTGTTGCTGATACTGCTACTGTACTGTTACTGTTACTGCTACTGTTACAGAGATCTTTGTCAGTTCCAATGTTTGGAATTACTACTGTTTACTGTTTCGATGGCCATCAACTGACTGTTCGGTCTATTAAGACCTACTGTACTGTTCTGCTATTGGATGTACCACGTATGACTGCTATGTTTTCTAAATGACCGATATGACATGAAATATGAGACATTGATTGAATAACTGATCTACAGATGCAATTGACTGTTTTAATTACTGAAAGGACATTCATTCTTAACCCTTTTACACATTTGTTATTCACTGGGTTTTAGCTCACAGTTTATATATGTATGTAGGTGGCCAGGCACCGGACCAAAGCTAGAAGTGTCGGGTTAAGCTCATGTTTTGTCAAGCCAACCTTTGTGCCTCACTTCGAGATTCCGAGTCTGCTCGAGCCAAGGCTGTTTTGGGGGTGTTACTGATTCACCCTTTTTGTCCCTGTTATTGTATCGAATGTTTAAGACTTGATTGTACAGTTATGGTGAAGGGATTAGGTCCATAACCTGCATGTTATGTGTATCTGATATGTATATATGTTTATGGTTATGAATGTAGTTATGTCCATAAAAGTCTTTTCCATTCAGGTTTTCACAGTTCATTGGACATCTTTTTATTACTGATTGGCTTTCGCCAGCCCCTTTATATTGTATCATTGTCTTTACTGTTAAGCAGGCCTTTGGTAATCACGGATTACTGGCCGGTTACGATACTAAACCCTTAGGGGCAGGTTTCGGTCGTGACAAGTCCGAACACCCAAAACTTAAATTTTAAATTCTGCACTGACTATTTTTTTTTAAAAAAAATTGGGTCATCACAAGGGCTTCCATACCACACACACATTCAAAGGAATTTAATGCAAGTCTTATGAAGAATATGGACCAGTATTGTTAGAATTTAAGAATTTAGATACAAAAAACTATTAAAAAAATAAGGAGTGTAGTCTGTATTCAACTCTTATATGGTGAAACTCAAATTTAGAATGAATTGAGACTAAAAACTATTTTATTTATTTATTTTGATATTTTTCTATGTCTGAACTCTCTATCCATAACATTACTTGATGTAGTATGCATGGCCTCCCAATTCTTGCAGTAAATACACAAGCAAGGCAAAAAATGGGTCAGATTTGGAATTGAGTACAATGTGGTGGGTTGATGGAAAATACGATTCTAAGCATGATCCATCAATTTTTCATGGTCCCCGGCAAATTTTTGACAAATTTCATTGTTAGGCCTTCAATTTTGAGAATTTGTGGTTTTTGAAAGTATTTGTAACTTCCATTACTCCTAGTGTAGAGTTGGAATTCGATTCCGTCAAGTCTACCATTATCTTATTAGCATATATTAGTAGTTTTTTATTTATTTATTGTAATATTTTTATTTTTGATAATTTTTGTTATATTTTCTTATTTTTATTTTGCTTACTACAAAATTACTAATTCTAATTGTTTCTTACTAGGTTAGGTTTGCTTTCACTTATAAATACTATTTGTAAGCTTTAGGATTCTTCAATTTTTTTATGCTATGTGTTTCAACTTTAAGTATTTTTTTTGAAAATCAATCATAGTTGAGTCTTCATTCTCGATATTCTTCATGAATCAACGAGTTTGGAGAAAAATCTTACTTTCGACATTTTTGGTTGAATGAACAAAATTTTAAAATTATTATTATTTCACATTTCTCGCTATATTATTACTGCAAATAGATGTTTTGATGGAACTATATTAACCAAATAAATGTTATGAAAAATATAATTATGTATATATCCTTTCTTGTGTCACTCTATATTGATTTTTTTTCCTCCTTTTTTTTTTTTTTTGTAGCTACTCTATATTGATTTAATGAGTCCTATTACTCATGTTTGGGCTACTAAAAAAATGTGCATGCTTGAAAAAAGTGTATTATCTTTATATGTTGGCCGAATTGGATGGAGTGGGTTTTTGATTCCTGACCCGACACTCAATCAATTTGACCAACTAAATAACTTCAACCTACTGCTAATCGAAATGGTTACAAATTGCCAATGTGAAAAAATCAAAATCCAAATTTGTTTGATTATTTAGTTTTCAAAATCAGGTTTTGAGTTTTTATTTAGTATTCTTTTTTTTATTTTATATTTTTAATAAACTTTTTTCAAATGCTAAATACACACATACGTTTATGTTAGAAAAATATACTAAAAGTTATGTTTTTATATAATGAGATTTTAGTTTTAATAATATCACTTATTCCAGTTTTAATGAGAATCATTACGAATAATATTTGCATTATATTATTTGTTTAATATTCTGCATATGTGTCTTTTATTCTACGAAGTATGTGATTTGGTGTGTAAAGTGCACGGAAGATCAGATCACTAATTCTTGTAGAATATAAGTGGTTCACAATCTAATATGGATTTGGAAGCACCATCGGTACGACTATAGCATGGTGTTTGAGTAAGTCTGTCTTGACTATAGAAAACAGTAAAATTCAACTCATTGTGCTAGTAAGCTTTGTGTGTATTGAGCATGACCGTCTTGGGATAATTGTTCATGTATTGATTAATGAGACAATTTACATCACATAGTTATTATAGGTACTTATGCTCTTAATCTAAAAATAATTAATAATCAAGTGCATTTAGTGTTGGTCAATTTGATTCATAAAAGAGTGAAATTCTTTATGGGTCAATAAACTCAGTGAGTTGGGTGATAGAATTCACGTCCCAGTTTAGGGATTGATAATACCCCCTTGAAGAAGCTTATAAGTTTTGATTATGTCAAACCCTACAGGTGGATTTTGTATTCGACATATCAAATAAGTTAAGTGGAAGGTCTCAAGAAAATATTAAGAAGTCATTAAATATAATCGTCAGTAATTTATTTAGTTGATGGGTATTAGTAATCTTCACATGGAGAGATTAAGATGGAAGTGCAATAATAATTCTTTAATTATGAATTATAATTTATAAAATTAGAAATTATAATTGAGGTTGAATTAAGTTTTCCTAATTCTATAGGGAGTCCTAATCCTAATCTATTCCTAATGGTCCCCGCGTAGCCTATATATATGTGTCCTTGTATCTCTCTAAAGCATAATAATTTTTTGGGTTTTAGAGAGAAAGTAAAAAGGTTCACGTTTTTTAGTCCACACGGTAGAAAATTGTAAGATGCAACCGAATTTGGAATTTATCAACTACAATCTTCTGTTCATGATTTAAACGAGATCAAACCAGATAGATCTTGAAAGTATAAACCCTAATTTCACCTTGTAAAATTTTATAGATCACTGTAATTTTTTTTTTTTTGTCTAATCTATACGCAATATCACTGGGTTTTGGGAATTCGGTCCCAACAGTATTTACACTGAATTTAATATATATATATATATATATATATATATGACAAGCATAATTTTAAAAATATTATTTTATTTTTTAAAGATAAATACAATTGGGAGCTTTTTTGATAAATCCACTTTCTAAGAGTTTTATTCCATCCAACCCATATTTTTTTTTACTATTCCATTAGGTCCTATTTGAGATAAGAAGACCAAAATACCCTTTTCATCTACTTATGTTTTATTTAGTTCACATTATTTTCTTATGTTTCAATAAGTCCTATGGGTGACATAATTACCAAAATACCCCTAATGTGAATGTTCACATCGTCAATGTGAATGTTCATATCGTCAATGTGTAGGGGCCCGGTCCATGTCGATCCTCGTGGGTGCCCGGAAAAATTCGAGTCGGGCCGGGGCGGGCCCGGCCCGTTGACAATGTGAATATTCACATTGACATGTTAACATTCACATTAATAGGAGTGTAAAATTGGCCTGCGTCCCGTGGCGGCGCGAAACCTGCCCGCAGCCCATAAACGGCCCGGGGCGGGCTCGGTCCAGCCCGTTGACAATGTGAATATTCACATTGACATGTTAACATTCACATTGATAAGAGTATAAAATTGGTCCACGGCCCATGGGCGGCCAAAAGCCCGCCCGCCCGCCGCCCGGGGCGGGCCCGGCTGGGCCCGTTGACAATGTGAATATTTACATTGACATGTTAACATTCACATTGATAGGAGTGTAAAATTAGCCCGCGCCTCGTGGCTGCCTCGAAACCCGCCCACGGCCCGTAGGCCGCCCGGGGCGGGCCCGGTCTGACCTATTGACAATGTGAATATTCACATTGACATGTTAACATTCACATTGATAAGAGTATAAAATTGGCTAGCGGCCCAGGGCGTGCCCGGCCCGGCCCGTTAACAATGTGAATATTCACATTGATAGAAGTATAAAATTAGCCCGTGTCTCGTGGTTGCCCAAAACCCACCCACGGCCCGTGGGCGGGCCTGGCCAATTTTTTTAAATTCTTTTTAATTTTTTCTACCAAAATTTTATTATTTTCCACAAAAATGACACTAGGCCTCGGCGCGGGCCGGGCCTCGGACCAAGCCTTGAATGGGCCTTAACCGGGCCGATGGGCCGGGCCGGGCTTCAAAGTGATGGCACAGGCCCTAGCCTAGGGTCTCGGACTAGGCTCGAGCTTGAGCCCAAACAAGCCTTTCCGGGGCCGGGGCCGGGCCACGGGCCAAAAAATTAGGCCCAGGCCCTAGCCTTGGCACAAGGGTATTCGGGCTTTAAACGGGCCGATGGATCAAGCCTCTGGTCGGGCCGATGGGCCTGGGCCTAGCCTCGAGCTTAGGTCGGGCTTGGGCGGGCCTAGCCATTTTTTTTTAATTCTTTTTAATTTTTTCTACCAAAATTTTATTATTTTCCAAAAAAAAAAACACTGCGCCTCGGGCGGGCTGGGCCTCGGACTGAGCCTTGAATGGGCCTTAAGCGGGCCGATGGGCCGGGCCGGGCTTCAAAGTAATGACCTAGGCCCTAACCTAGGGTCTCGGACATGCTCGAGCCAGGACCGAAACGAGCCTGCCCCGGGCCGTGGGCGGGTTTCGGGCAGCCCACGGGCCGCGGGCCAATTCTACATTCCTATCAATGTGCATTTTAACATATCAATGTGAATATTCACATTGTCAACGGGCCGAGCCGGGCTTACCCCGGGCCGCGGGAAAGCTTCGGGCAGCGGGCCAATTTTACACTCTTATCAATGTTAATGTTACCATGTCAATGTGAATATTCACATTGTCACGAGTCGGGCCAAGCCCGCTACGGGCTGCGGTCGGGCTTCGGGTTGCGGGCCAATTTTACACTCTTATCAATGTGAATGTTAACATGTCAATTTGAATATTCACATTGTCAACGGGCCGGGTCAGGTCCGCCCTAGGCCGCTAGCCAATTTTATATTCTTATCAATGTGAATGTTAACATGTCAATGTGAATATTCACATTGTCAACAGCCCGGGCCGGGCCCGCCAGTGCCGCCCATGGGCCGTGGGCGGGTTTCGGGCAGCCACGAGGCGCGGGCTAATTTTACACTCCTATCAATGTGAATGTTAACATGTCAATGTGAATATTCACATTGTCAACGGCCCGGGCTGGGCTAGCCGTGGGCAAGCTTCGGGCAGCGGGCAAATTTTACACTCCTATCAATGTTAATGTTAACATGTTAATGTGAATATTCACATTGTCAACGGGCCGGGCCGGGCCTACCCCAGGCTGCGGGCAAGCTTCGGGCAGCGGACAAATTTGACACTCCTATCAATTTTAATGTTAACATGTCAATGTGAATATTCACATTGTCACGGGTCCGGCCAAGCCTGCCTCGGGCTGCGGTCGGGTTCGGGCCGCCCACGGGCTGCGGGCCAATTTTATACTCTTATCAATGTGAATGTTAACATGTCAATGTGAATATTCACATTGTCAACGGGCCGGGTTGGGCCCGGCCTGGGCCGCTGGCCAATTTTATACTCTTATCAATGTGAATATTCATATTGTCAACAGGCCAGGCCGGGCCCGCACCGTGCCGCCCATGGGCCGTGGGCCGGTTTCGGGCAGCCACGAGGCGCGGGCTAATTTTACACTCCTATCAATGTGAATGTTAATATGTCAATGTGAATATTCACATTGTCAACGGCCCGGTCCGGGCCCGCCCTGGGAGGCCGGCGGGCCGGCGGGCGGGCTTTTGGTCGCCCATGGACTGCGGGCCAATTTTATACTCTTATCAATGTGAATGTTAACATGTCAATGTGAATATTCACATTGTCAACGGGCCGGACCAAGCCCGCCCCGGGCCGCCCATGGGCTGCGAGCGGGTTTCACGCCGCCACGGGACGCGAGCCAATTTTACACTCCTATTAATGTGAATGTTAACATGTCAATGTGAATATTCACATTGTCAACGGGCCGGGCCGGGCCCGCCCCGGCTCGCGAGCAGGTTTCGGGCCGCCCACGGGCCAATTTTACATTCCTACCAATGTGAATTTTAAAATATGAATGTTCGTATCATAAAATTGCTAACCGTTCAAAAAATATTTATAAGGGTATCAAAATTAAATATAAGGGCATAAGTGTCCAAAAAGATAGTGTAAATCAAGAAAAAAGACTTTATGGAATAAAACTATACATACATGGGACTAAATGGGTTAAAAAATTCATTCATGAACTTTTTGGGTTAAAACACTTCTAAATGGGATTTATCAATAAAAATCCCAATACAATTAAATCAGGTGGCTAAAAATCATAAACAAAATCATTCAATCTATTTGGTTTTGAATTTTTATAAACACTTTTTCAGTTTTCAATTCATTTTTTTAGTGAACTTTTAAAATATTTTATTCAATTTTTTTAGATGCATCTAATTTAGATGTACTTAAAAAGTAAAAATTTGAGAAAACTGTTAAAAAAATTAGTAATAAGAAATTTTATTGGATTTTTGTATTCTTTTGTATTTTGTAGTATTAGGTGAATTTTTTAAAAGATTTTTCACAAATTTTATACTTTTTTAGTGTTGTTTAGATTATGTGGATCTAAAAAGTTTTGTAGAAAAAAAATGACAAAAAATATTTAAAAAGTTCACAAAAATAAAAAATATATTCACGAATTTAAAACTCAAAAACAAATTTTAAAAACTCAAAACAGGATGGCTAACATTTGGACTTTTAGATCTATATGTCATACATAAAAAAAAAAAAAAAAAAATTAAATTAAAATCCGACTGAAATTAAAAAAAAATTAAAATTAAAATCCGACTGAAATTAAAAAAAAATTAACATTTGGACTTTTAGATCTATATTATTACAAATCATAACAATATTTTATTTTAACTATCACCTCACTGAAAAAAAAAATAAAAAATAATGGATTGAACAAAAGGAATATTTTGATAAATGTTTGAAAGGGCAACAGTTGAAACAAAGGATTAATTGAAACATACACTACAACAAAAACACAATTTAGTGGCACTACACTAGGCATGTTTTTAGAAAATGCACAAAAATAATATTTGGTGATACTTTTTAGAAAAATGTCACAGAACCACAAACATATAAGGCTCTAGTGACATTTCAATGAAGAAATGTCACATCAATTTTATGACATTTATAAAAGAATGACATAAGAAATTGTTTTAGTAACATTTATCAACACATGCCACTAAACTTTAGTTGCAAAGACATTTTTTAAAAAATGTTACTAAACTAGGTAGGTGCAAGTTACTTTTTATGATATTAGGTGAAAAGTGTCATAAATAAATATTTTATAACATTTTGAGAAATGTCACTAAGCCAAAAACTTCCAAGCTATCTAATGGCATTTTTTAAAAAAACAAAAAATGCCAATATATTTTCAAAATTTTTAAAATGCACAAAATAAATAAAAACAAATAAATTAAACTCAATATAACATTTTTTTTTTTTAACTATACTTGCCACATGTACAAATTGATCAACGACATTATATGACTTAAAAGGAAAATAAAATTTCAAATTGCTCTCCTATACAATGATATTACATTTTGTTGTTCCATACAGTTTTAATAGACTCAATTTTGACACTTAATTTTAGATTTTACGTCAATTTAGTCGAATTGATAATATCTTTTGTAGCAACCCTAATTTTTCTTAAGTCATTACTTATTATTAGTGTTATTACTGTATTTTATTTTTGGCTTTATTAATTGCGTAGATACATGAATTTAATATGATATTTAATTATATATAATTAATTTGAATAATGCTAAAATTTTATTAATGGCAGTTTTTAATAGGGAAAATTGGCCTAAGGTCCCTCCTCTATTTTTGATAGGAAGAGAGGTCCAAAATAATATGTTTTGATGGCTAAGGTCCCTCAAATTTATTTTAGGTTATAAAGTACCTAAATTACCCTTCCTTTATAACATAAATTTGTTTGAATATTATATTGTTGACTTAACTGATAGATTTTGGAAACCGAATTTGCAGTGGAGATTTCGTCGGAGTTTTCGTCGGAGATTTCAGTGGAGATTTCATGGTAGAGATTTCGTTGGAGATTTCAGTGGAGTTGACGAGAAATATTGCTACGATCGTGTAGATTTCGTTGGAGATTTCGTCGGAGGTTTCAGTGGTGTTACAATGTGTTGATCGCGTAGATTTTCAGTAGAGTTGAATCAGGTTTGTTTTCTTTGGAGATACCACATGCATTTTGATTTTTGTTTTGAATTTTTGTTTAGAGAGAGGCCAGTTTGATAGAGTTGATTTTTATTTTTGGAATTAATTTTTTATTATTTGTTTTTTAATCAATTTCAAAGAGTGTTGACAGTGTGTTGATCACGTAGGTTTTTGAGTGGAGTTGAATCAGGTTTGTTTTCAATTTAGATTCCACATGGATTTTGATTTTTGTTTTGAATTTTTGTTTAGAGAGAGGCCAGCTTGATAGAGTTGATTTTTATTTTTGGAATTAATTTTTCATTCTTTGTTTTTTGATCAATTTCAAATAGTGTTGACAGTGTAGGTGATTTTGATGTTTTAGAGTTCATTTTTCGTGCTCTGTTTTTTATCAACATGCTGATCAATGATAAATTTCATTTTCTGCACTTTTGTTTGTGTAGTCCAGAGGAAATTATAAGTGCATATGGACATATTATTAGAAGTTTCTAATGCAGATAGAATATGAGAAAGTGAATGTAAGTTCATAAATTTCTCTAGACTTGCATTTGTAGTTCAGAGAAAATTGTAAGTTTGTTACTCACTTTTAGTTTGTAGTTCAGAGAAAATTATATGTTTGTAGAAGATGAATAGAAGTTTTTGTTTCTCTAAGCAAAAGTTATTTTTTGTGTTTTTTCTTTCAGTTTAGATGGACAATGCAGTGTTTTTTGTTATCTTGAAGGTGTATATAAGTTTGTAAATTTCTCTAGATTTTTCTATGAGTGCAATATTACAGAATGACGCATAGAAAATTGTTAGCTTGTAGTGAGGTGAAAATCACAGAGAAGCCTATAATTTCATAACAGATATTCTGTGTGATTTTTTTCTATGATTGTGTTTAATAGTTAGTAGTAAATTTCTCTGTGATTCATTAAGTTTCTGTGATTTTGTTTTTTATCATCTTGAAGGTGAATATCAGTTTGTAGATGTCTTTGGACTTTTATTTTAAGTTCAGAGAAAATTATAATTTTTAGAAATTTCTCTAGACTTTTATGTTGTTCTTGTGAACTGTTTCTATGTTAAACAAATTATTTTTCTTGTTTTTTGTTTCAGTTTCAATGGACAGTGTAGTGTTGTTGCTGTGCAAATATGGGAATGATACTATTGTCATTAATGTTTCATGCGAATTGAATTTTGAGGAATTGGTTGGCATTTTGTGTAAAACATGGGAGAATTTGAAACCTGAGACTATGTGTATGTCATATTCTATTTTGGGCCATCCGAATTATATGGTTCGAAATAATATTGATTTTCTGAATATGTTGAGGGTTGTTTGTGCACGCGGTGTTGATATAGTTGATGTTTCAGTTACTAGATGTAGTACTTCTGATGAAGAGGATGATGTGGGGTCTAATTGGGTAGATGTTGTGGATGGTGAGTGTGATAGGCTGGTGGATATTGAAAGGAATTCACTCTCTAAGTTTTGTTCTCACTAAGAAAAGGTGTTATTGTCGGCTAGTTGGCGGAATAATATTACGAGTGTTGGACAAAAGTTTGAGGGTGGTGTGGTTGAGTTCCGTACTTTTTTATGCAAGTATGCTATTGAGGTTGGTTTTCAGTTTACGTATGTTAAAAATGACAAGCTGAGTGTTACGGCAGCATGTGCATATAAGGAATCAAGGGGATGTATGTGGCGTGTACATGCTTCTGTTGAAAAAACAAATGGGTTCTTCTACATAAGGACTTTGAACAATGAACATACGTGTGGCGGTTCGTACGAGTAAACATTCGAGGATGACTTCCAGCTTAGTTTCTGGGCTGATACTTGAAGAGGTGAGTGCAAAACCTTTAACTCGTCCAGTGGATGTTGTAAAAGAAATGAAAGACAAGTATGGGGTCTCAATCAGTTATAACTATGGTTGGTTGGGTGTTGAAAAAGCAAAATGTAGTACATATGGGGATTCTTGTTTGTCATTTGATCAATTACGGTGGTATTTTGATGAGGCATTGAAGAACAATCCAGGTAGTTGTTTTGAGTTAGATTTTGAAGATAACAAGCGTTTCAAAAGAGTGTTTGTGGCTTTTCATGCATGTATTGCTGGTTTCAAATATTGTCGGTCATTGCTTTTTCTTGATGGAACATTTTTGAAAGGACAATACAAAGGAGTTATGCTTGTTGCAACGGGGAAAGATGGGAATGAAGGTAATTGTGAATATATCTAATTTTATCTAAGTATGTGAATTTTCTATACATGTAGGAATTGAGTGAATGTGAATTTTCTCTGGTTTTGGCCACTGTGTGGATTTTCTATGGTTATGGCCATTGTGAGAATTTTCACTGGATTTTGGTCAGTGTGTGAATTTTCTCTGGATGTTGTCATTGTGTGAATTGTATCTGTAGGTGGTCACTAAGTGAATTTTCTCTGGATATTATGATTGTGTGAATTTTCTCTGTAGTTGGTCACTAAGTCAATTTTCTCTGGATGTTGCCAATGTGTGAATTTTCTCTGGAGTTGGGCACTAAGTGAATTTTCTTTGGATGTTGGCAGTGTCAAACTTCTCTGGTTGTTTATTGTTCTATTTTTCTCTACATGTGTATATCTAATATGCTTGTTCCTATTTGTTTTGTAGGTTTTTTTCCTGTAGCTTTTGCTGTTGTTGAGGCTGAGAATAAAGACAATTGGTGTTGGTTTCTTGAACATTTATGTGGAGTATTGGGATCAGAAAGGGTGATAAGTTTCATATCAGATCGACATTGTGGTATTGTGGAGAAAATTGCTAGGTTTTTCCCTAACTGCTTTCATGGATTTTGTCTGGAACACCTAAAGAGAAATTTGAGAGATAAGTTGTCATGTAGAAACACAAATTTGGTTAGGGAGACGATTATGTCCAAGTTTTCAGAATGTGCATATGCTCCAACAAAGGCATCGTTTCATTTCAAGTAAAATGAATTAAAAAGTGAGGGAGGAGACATTGTGAGTGTTTTCTTGAGAAGTTTACCATATGAAAATTGGAGTGATGTATATTTTGCGGGGAAACGTTATGGTGAGATGTATTCAAATGTTGTTGAGTCATTCAATTCATGGATACGAGAAGCTTGGCACTTGCCAATAACAAATTTGGTGGACATGATACGGTTGCAAATCATGAATATGAGGTCTGATAGGAGGCTGCTCTCTAGTAAATGGAATAAAATTCTGTGTCCTCATATGAATAGTGTGTTGGAGAAGTCTTTTTTGGATGGGAAGACATGGAATGTGAGTTTATTATCTGATAATGTATTTGAAGTGCATTGTTTTCCTTCGGTTATGGTTGATCTTGGGTTGAGAACTTGTTCATGTCGAAAATGGGAAATAAATGGGTATCTATGTCAACATGCTGTTGCTGCAATTTTTAGGAGTGGAAAGAATTTGAATTCATTTGTTGAACCATTTTTTCATGCTGATATGTATCGTCAAGCATACTCGTTTTCGATTGGCCCAGTTCCAATTGTTGAAAAACCTGTGTGTAGCATTGAAGATGCTATGATTTTACCTCCATTGAGCAAGAGACCTGCTGGGAGGCCGAAGAAGAACAAAATTGCTTCTACTGGAGAGTTTAAAAGGGTGATTAAGTGTAGTCGTTGTGAGAGTATTGGTCACCATAATAAGAGGACATGCAAGGAACCTTTGTTAAATAGTTGAGGATTATACATTTTATTGATTGAATAATACATTTGATGATTACTTTGTGTATTTTGTTTTGTGAAATGTATTTTTTAGACAATGTATATAATAATATCAATCAAATTCATCTACAGAAATTTTCCAATATCAGTTAAAGTGTGCATTGTGTTTGTTGATATATACTATAGGCAGTGGGTTTGTAATACCTGTCAAATTCATCCAGAGAAATTTTCCTATGACAGAGAAAATTCTGTGTATTGTGTTTTGAAGCTTCATATTCATCCACATAAATTTGACAATGGCAGAGAAAAGTACTGTGTGGATTGTGTTTTTTGAATTTGATAATTGTTTTGTGCTGACACAGTGCATTAGAGATTGAATGATCATATAGGCACCTTCTTTGGCGAGATATGAGTTAAATTTCTCTGTGAATTTCTGGTAGCTTCATATCAGTCATTTGAAGAAATGTGCACACCAGACAGAGCATACAAAAAATTATTGTACAACCAAGAAACAAAATTAAGCTCTTTTGAAATTTCTCTGAGTTAAGAATTTCTCTGGACCAGGGAAGAATTTCTCTGGACCAGGGAAGAATTTCTCTGGACTCACTTCAACTCAGAAATTTGTGTCAAAGCCAGAGAAATTTTCCTCACCAACTCGGAGAAATTCCTCATCTCCAAATCACTCAACCCAGAGAAATTCATAACTCAGAAATTCCCTTTTCTGTCACCATTCGTCAATTTCATCCAGAGAAATTTTCCACCATCAGAGCAAACTATCTGGGCATTGTGTTTTGAAATTTGAAATTCATGCAGTGAAATTTTCCAGTGGCAGATAAAATTACTGTGCGCTTTGTGTTTTGTTGAGTTTGATGATTGTTTTGTACCAACACAAAGTATTACAGATTACATGATCATATAGGCATCCCCTGGGGACGATACAAGTTAAATTTCTCTGTGAATTTCTGGTAGTTCATACCAGAGAAATTTCTGTAGACAATTTTCTCTGGCAGACAATTTTCTCTGTGAATCACAATAAAAATATATATATTTATATATATATATATATATTTAACCATCGATAGGTATGAAATTTACATTAGTCGAAATAAAAAAAAAATGAAATTTAGATTAGTCAAGAAAGGATATATACATATATGTCAAGGATCATCATTCCTTCAATGTATCAACAAAAAACTGAATGGTTAATACTGTATGGATATATACATATATGTGAGACAATTTTCTATGTGTGGATTTGTACATTGTCTTCCTTTCACTAGTTTCACTATTACATTTGTGGTTCTTCTAGAGGTATTTCAATTGGTTCAGTCCATGACCGGCCAACTTCAGTCACAAATCTCTCTATGAGTTCTGCCCTCATCAACCTTATCTCTT
Source organism: Camellia sinensis (assembly GCF_055761805.1). Taxonomy (NCBI): domain Eukaryota; kingdom Viridiplantae; phylum Streptophyta; class Magnoliopsida; order Ericales; family Theaceae; genus Camellia; species Camellia sinensis. The sequence continues at coordinate 22,463,953 of NC_138964.1, read as the reverse complement.
GTGTGGACAATTTGGAGGTGATAGGTTCATGCTTGCTATATTGTTTCATTATATAGCAGACAAAGAGGCCACAATCCAGACTGCATACAAATTATAGGTATGGTTAGTTTTAAGAAACATGCAAATCAGATTATCTTATTTATAGATGTATGAAACTTACGAATCACTTTCTTGTTGTGGAGCATTGTTGACATACTCAAAGCCGTAACTTGTGTTTTGTGAGTTTATTAATTTGAAAGAGGGTTGTGATTGAGCGTCTCTTTCAAGAGCGTCTCTTTCAAGGCAAGCTTTCAAAAAATTCTCCACGTAATCTTGTTGCAAAAAAATAATTTTTAAATAACAGAGAAATTTACGGACAAATCAATGGGATTCTATGAAAATTATCATCAGATAAAGATGATGATGGATCAGAGAAATTTGCACTCGTTACCAATTGTTTTGCATCTTTGACATATTTGTCTTCTGCATCATCCCTCCTTGGCCTCAGTGAGTTGTAGAGCCTCCATAAATTGTCTTGTTTGTCCAGGACAAGCAAGGCCCAGTGATTTCCATGTGTGGACTTCTCATTATCTCCAGTATTTATCGGGAAATGGAGGAACCTGTAGTTCCTCCATGCTGTTTCAATATGCTTGTCAAATAAGGACACTCGAAAAGTTTGATTTTCTGTCATCTTGATGAAATTCTGTGTTCAGAGAAAATCAAAAAATGGTTTTGTTATGACTAGTGACACAACTGGCTTCAAGAAGTATCTTACGAAGAGAAAGTAGTAAGTAAATTCCAGAGAAAATCAAATAAAATAGTAGTAACATACAAGCTCATGGATGTGAAAAAAAATGAGGTTGGTTGTTGTCTTTCTCTCATTTGGTCAGCCAAAAGGATCTCTCCATAGCCATCAATGACCTGAAAAATATGATTTATAATTGTAATATTGGTTTATAAAGGCTGATGGAACATTGCAGAGAAATTTTGATGAAAGCGAAAGACTTACATTGTTGGCAATTTCTTTTTGCTTTATTAGGTTTCCAATGTCTTCAAAGGTAATGAGATTCAACTCACTTGTCCAAATTAAAGCCCTACAAGATGACAAAGAAAGGATTGAATTGTTGTTAATGCAATATAAGTTTGTAATTAGCTGTTTGTTATCTTCTATTTTGTTTGTTGTACTTACTCAAGCCCAGACACATTTGATATGTGCTGCAAGATGTTTTTTACATGATCTTTTATCAATCTTGAAATTGGAAGAGTTTGTGGAAAGACCCAAGATTTTCTGATGTTTATAGGTTGAGGCAAGACGTACTCATCAGCATCAAGCACTTCTTTGTCCTTCGTGCTTTGCTCAGCTTACTTTGCAACTTGTTTTGAAGCTCTAGTCACTTTCACAACTTTGGGATATTGGAATTCTGGATCATGCTGTTTTTCCTTCCTTTCTTTTGCCTTTAAATTTTTTATCATTGACGTCGGATCTTTTTTGACTGTAGACAGTGAAAATATTAGGAAAAGTGAAATTTTTCTGAAGTAACAGATGATATTTCAATATGTAAATTTATTTGATTCAATATTTTACAGTTACCATAGACTTTTGTCTTTTGTTTCGGTTGTTCTTTGTGTGCCATTTGTTCTTGTTGGGTTGTTGGTTGTTGTTCCACTTGCATTCCAACTATACACAGTGAAAATCAAACAAGCCCCAAAAATGGAATAAGAAAATATACAGAGAAAATGAAATGAGCAATAGAAATATAACTAATATGTTCAGAGAAATATAACTTCCAGAGAAAATTATAATAAATAGAAATTTCTCTGACTTATGTTGACACAAGGACATAACTTTTTGTGGCTCAAGATTTTGACTGACCTTGTGGTTGAAGTTGTGTTGGTGTTCGGAATGGTTGTGTTGCTAGTTGGACGGATAGTTCTTGAACTTGTTCATGCAATTTAGCATTTTCAGTTTCAAGTTCCGAATTTGAACACCTCAACTGTTGAATTGTTTTTGTATCGTCTGCCTTTTCAACCTCCAACATCCTTAGTTTCATTTGGATTGTGCTTTCTTTTTCTTGAAGTTCTGAGTAAAGTGATGTCAGGATTCTTATTGAAATATCCTTTTCAGCAAGTAATTCAATCCAATTTCTCTCTTCTTCTTTTTTAGATTGAGAAAGTGCCTTCAGTCTTTGACGTAGATCAGTAATTTGGGCATCCTTTGATTCCTCAAATTCTTCAGGCTGATGCATTGTTGAGCCACAAATGCTATCACGTTGTTGGTCCATCGGCTCATTATGTTTTTCTTCATCACTTTCGTCCTTGTTTTCTTCTTGCTGTTCATCTTCTTCTTCATCTTCTTGTTCATTGTCTTCTTCTTTCTGTTCATTTTGTTCTTTGTCTTTTGCTTCTATTTCTTCACTTTCTTCTCTGGTTTCTTCTTCTCCGCTGCTTGCTTGCTTGATGTTCTTGTCCATTGCTGGCTTCGTATTCTTCTATGTTGCCTTCTGCTTGTTCATTCCCTCCATCTTCAGATGGATCTTGTAATGTCTCCTTGAATTTGACAATTGCCTTTTTTGATTCTTTCTTCGTCTTTTTGCCAAGACAGAACTCCTCTGATGGGTTTTTGACTAGCTGCTTGTTATCTATCTGTAACAGGAGACTCTTTTATTAGAGAAATGTTACAAAATTCACTGAGAGAAAAAATGCAAATAAGGAAAATAAAATTCATCTAAATGATACTAATAGGAAACAAACTTCAGAGAAAATTGTATGAGCCAGAGAAAATTAGAGACAAGGAGTTAATTTTACGAGGCAGAGAAAATTATGAAACGAGCAACATAATTTAGATATCAGAGAAAATCAATCAAGGCATATAAGTTATTGTTTTACTATAATTATGTCAGAGAAAATTCATTAGAATGGTAGAAATAAACAGTGTTTATCAAAGATGCAAGGCACATAAGTTATGGGCATAGAAAATTACACACAAGGAGATAAAATTTTATGGGCCAGAGAAAATTATGAAACAACCAACATAATTCAGATATTAGAGAAAATCAATCAGGGCATATAAATTAATGTGTTACAATTGTGGTCAGAGAAATTTGGATGGCAGAGAAAATTGATTACAATGGCGGAAATAGACCAGTGGTAACCAAAGAAGAAAACATAAATTGATAGTTCAGAGAAAATTGATCTTAATCAATCAATGCAGAAGGAGGGAAACAAAGCAGTGGTCAGAGAAATTTTGGAATTTCACTGAGATTTTAGTAGTAATAGGAATCTAACCTGTTGAGGTGCAAGAGAGTGGACTGGTGTCTTCTGCAGCTGTTTTGTCAAGGTTTGCAGGTTCCACTTGGCACATCTTGGGAAGTCAGTTGTGTTACTGTCTTCCGAGTCAATGATTGTTGCATGTCCACAAAGCCAATATTGTGATGAAAATTAAAGTAAATAAAATTTTCTAAACGCACAAATTTGTAAGTATGATAACTGCAAATTTGAATGGATATTATACTTACCAGCAATGCAATGACACACCCCGTAACTTTTTCTGGAGTTTTGTGCAATGCCATGATAGAATCAATCAATGTTGATGTGATTGCTTCCGGCCAATCATACTGTTTCATTGATTCAAGAGGTTCTACATACTTTATAAAAACCCAACCTATTGAATTCCCACTTGTTGCAAAAAATAGGGTGAGACACAAGTACAATGTAATAATGATTGCTACATCTTTGAAGTCAGTTTGTTGCTTGCCTTTCATTGCTTTGACTAAGGCATTTTTAAGAACAGGACCAGTGAGCCTTGTGTCCTTTTGGAATCTTCTCCTGAGGAATGCAGATTTTGGCTTTTTAGAGTTTCTTAATGACATGGCTCCTTTACCTCCTTCCAAACCAAAAATCAAGGTCATGTCATTTGTTGTAAAGGTCAGGTTCTTCTTAGCAATTGTGAATGCTTTTGTTTTTTCATTGTAACGTTGGATTATGGCAACTATATCATCATCGGATTTCCTAGATTTCTTTGGATCCATCCTTCCAGTGGTTAGAGCTTTGATCAAATACCAGAATGGGGTCTTTTGAAGCTCTAGAAGTTGTTTTGAATTGAATTTAAGTGTTTGAAAAAAGGAGACGACAGATGAGAGGTTGGATCGGAATTGAATACTGTAGTGAGCTCTCTTTCTGTAGAGTTTAATAGGTTTTTTCTCTCTTGAGCTTGAGTCTTTTGAAGTTGGGGTACTCATCTGGATGCTAGTTGCTTCATCACCTTGGACTTGTGTGTTTTGGTGAGGAGTTTGTGGTGTTTTGCTGCTGGTTTTTTTATCTTAGATGATAAGAAGACTGAGAGAGTTGTTCTTTCTTACTTGGTGTTTCTAGTGTTTTGCTGCTGATTTTTTATCTTAGCCCATAAGAAGACTGAGAGAGTTTCAGTTTTTTGCTTGGTGTTTCCGGTGTTTCGCTACTTTTACGCTTTGTCATTTCTAGACAATGATTAAAACATAAAGATGTCAACATTAAATCCCAGAGAAAATTGGACATGTCAGAGAAAATTACAGATAAGCGAGAAAATTACAGAAAAGAGAAAATTGGAGATGCTAGAGAAAATTACAGATAAGGGAAAATTACAGAAAATTGGACATGCCAGAGAAACTTGGACATTAAAAATTAAATGTTAGAGAAAATCAACACAGCATCATAAACATGGGAGAGAAATTTTCAATAATTGTTAAAATTACATATAGAAGTAAACATACTAGAGAAAATGAATGATAGAAAAAAGTAAACATGGCAAGCGAAAGAAAATTTCCATTCCATAATTAGCAAGATAAAATAAACAAAGTAATGTAAACATGCCACTGAGAATTACACCATATTGAAACCAAGAATTGAACAAAATAAACATACTAGAGAAAAATACACATTCCGGAGAAAATTACACATTCTTGAGGAAATTTCCATTCCAGAGAAAATTTCAATTCATAATTTTAAAATGCAAGAGAAATTTACATATACAACCAGAGAAAATTAACCATGATAGAGACACTCAAGGGAGGAAAGTGGTGTGTTGTGGTCAGAGAAAATTATAAATACTAGAGAAACTTAGACAGGGGCAAGAAAGTAATAGACATTGTAGAGAAAAATACATATTCCAGAGAAATTTACAAAGCAGAGAAATTCATATACAAAATCACAGAAACATGTTCAAGAATAAAATCAAAATTCAGAGAAATAACTTTTTTCTCAAAATACACATGGCAGAGAAAATTCAAAGAAGAAACATTCATTCCAGTCCATAATATTAAAATTCCAGAGAAAATTAAAAATGATAGAGACACACAAGGGAGGAAAGTGATGTGATGTGGTCAGAGAATTATAAATACCAGAGAAACTTAGATAGAGGCAAGAGAGTAATAGACATTCCAGAGAAAGATAGACATTCCAATTAAAAATACATATTACAGAGAAATTTACAGAGCAGGGAAATTTATAGACAAAATTACAGAAACATGTTCAAGAATAAGATAAAAACAAAGAAAATTATTTTTGTGAAAATAAACATGCCAGAGAAAATTGAAAGAAGAAACATACATCAAGCAAAAATCAGAGAAATTCAAATACCAGAGAAATTTACAGATAAAATCACACAAACATGTTCAAATATAAGTTCAAAACACACAAAAATAACTTTTTCCAATTTCATGTAGCTTTTTATTACAAAATTGAAACCCTAATTTATGGAAGGTTAATATAAAATGCTATTAACTGTGTTTCCAGAGAAAATCTAGTTGTATTGTAGAAAAACTGACCAGAGTTAGGATGAAACTTGAATGACGAGCTGATATGGCCCAAGATGAAGATGCGACGTGACGAAGATGGACTGAGATGATGATGAACAGTGAAAACGAAGCTTTAACCTAGGTCAGAGAAATTTGAGAGGAAGGAATAGGAATGATTTTTGGAGAAGATAACAAAGCTCTAATGTCGATGGTGAAGATGGTGTTGAAACCCTAATTCTGCTGTTCTCCTGTTCGTGAAGATGCTGGATGTTTGGAATGGAACTCAGACGTCGGAATGAGTTTCGTTTCTGTGTTGATTTTGGCAAGGGTATTTTGGTCCACAAAATAATTAAAAACGCGCGCCAAGTTGTTTAGGGACCTGATGCATCACTATTTTTTTGGGTGTCCTTCATCCTCTAAATTATTATTATTAGGGACCTTAAAAAAAATTTCCCTTTTTAATAATGTTAAAATTTTATTTCAATTAATAATTCAAATAATTTTATTATTGTATAGGTAGTTAGAAATTTCACTTTTTCAATTAATTCTGTTAAATAAAAAATTCTGACGGGGAGATATTTGTAATTTTCTAAACTATAAGAGACAATTCATATTTTAAGAAAATCTCAAGAATAGTATTTATAATTTACCCTAAAAATAAAAAAGGCCATTGAGAGGAAAGGGTCTCCTGTTACGAAGCACGGAGCCTTTGCCATTGGAATCCTAACACTAGAGTTCCACTTGGGAACTAACTCACAAAAAGGAAGGTAAAAGTCAGGGTTTGCAAGCGTTTTTGTTCTGGGAAAATCCTAAGGTTTAGGTTTGAATGAAATTGACTTCTCTTTACTCTCTCTATCTTCCATCGACATTGGCTTTATCACCACCAACCCAAATCAGTAACTCCCACTCTTCTCACAGATCTGACTCACTTTTGCTCTATCGGGTAATTACTCTGTGTATGTGTGTGTGTACACATACATATATTCATAAACCATTGACTCTTTATTCGATTGAAGTAGAATCACAAAAGCAAATTTTAGGAATTGGACTCCAAAAAAGCTCTAATTTGTTCAAATTATTGTTCTTCTATGGTTTAAGCCTTTAAGGGCGCAAGGTAGGCCCTTCACATTCTTTGAGACAGTAAAAATGGATATACATTGTATATGTTCCATACTTCTTGAGTATTTGTTGTTCTTATCATAGTAGTAATTTTCACATTCACTCATCATTTTCTTTCTTACTTTAATTTGTGTCTTTGTATTTTGTATATATACCATTTGTTTTGTCAATAGTTATAGATACTACTTGTTTGATCAAAATAGATTTTTGATTGTCCCCCCCCCCCTTCCTAAATTTGCGGGGCATACTTCTGAATGTTTCATTGGAGAATTAGCTTAGGCCATGGTGGTAATGTCCTAATATTTTAATGAGTCATCTAGAATATGATGTTGTGATAGTGTTAATTGTTGAATTCTTTGATTGTTGTAGGGTAAGCAACATTTGTGCAGAGGCTTCATGCTAGTGAATTTGAGAACTATGAATGGTAGTTTCTCAATAAAAATTTCCTCCTTTTTTTTTTTTTTTTTTTTTTCATTCTTCAAATATGATTGTTTAATTTTTATACATCACCTTTTTTTCCCCAAAAATGTTCTTCTTCCAACAAGTTTGTATTCTTCATTTGGCTACCAAAATTGTTCACATAAGTATCAATGGTAGTTTCATGCACATAGGCTTTCATGGGCTTGATGATTGTATGTGCATAAGTTATCTTGCAAGTGTTTAATAGAATGTGCCAATGAGTCTGTCTTGCAGCTAGATGAATGTGTTTGACTAATAGGAAAATAATTTACTTCATTATTTGTTATTTTTAGTAGTAGTCATCCTTGGTCAAGAAAAATTATTAGGTAGTGCCACATGGCATGTAACGCTCCCAAAATAATACAAATAATCCAACTCACAAGAGAAGTAAGTATAATAGAATTGGTGTACTTTTATTCATCAAAGTCCGTATTACAAAAGATATTACATGCATCATACATTCACAAATGTTCATCCTGAATCTATAGCATGTAATGTCAGTTAATAACAACAAAATAAATAATAAATGCCCTACGGGCTTAATCTTTCCAAGACATTTACTTGGTTACAACAAAGAGAGTCATAAGCTCCATACATGTAAAGCCCTTGACTTGAATAAGTATTTAAACATAAAATAACAAAATAGAGCCTCCAGCTCCTAGGTCCTCCCAAGCTACGTCCTTGGAGAAAGCAAGTCACCGACACCTGAAAATGGTTTCCCAAGTAGGGTGAGCTAAAGCCCAATACAAACAGTCTATCACAATATATGAGGTTTAACTAAGGTATAAGTATCAGATAAACATTCAATATTATAACCAACGTACATTCTTCCCATGACCATTCAGTATTGATACTCACATCTCAATCCATTTCCATTTATTCATTTCAAGTTAATTTATTTCATTTCAAGTCATATACCAAGCGTATAATTTTCCAAATAACCCAATCGAGACTACAACTCAGTGGTTCTCAATCAACATAACTATCATACAGACACTTCAACCTTGCCATTTTACGAAAATTTCGTCCACGGGATCGGCACCCATGTATACATAGCATTTCGGGACTTTCACCTTGGACACTCCGGCCAACTTAATTCTTAATGGAGTCCATCCCCTATTGTAGACCGCCCCAAGAGGACTCCCGGCGCTCCGCGCTGTGAGGGCGCGAAATTCTGTTTTCTCTCTTAGCTACTACAAGTTCGGACTCAATGTCACGGTTCTGAATCTAATCTTACAATGTGCGATGTAAGACCGATAAATCACCAAAGAGTCCAAATCCGACAAATCGTTTTGGAAAATTAATTTTTATAAAGAAGTGCCAAACATGGACTGCTTTGCCAGATACAGAGTCGCCACCTAAATATTTTATTTTGAGGGGAATTTAGGAAACCCTGACTCATGCCTAAGGCTACGTGTCCGTCATCACCAAAATTGCCTCGACTCGGGAACTTGGGTACGAGAGGGGAAGGTCATGCAATGAGCACCCTCGCTCGCCCGATCAAAGATCGGCCTGTACTAAGCATGATACTTTGTTTTTGAAAACACTTGTGTTCTTATTCTGGTTATTAACCTAGAATTACTATATGATGCGCACATCATACAAGTATAGACTAGATCGCCTAAGTTGGAACAAAACATTGCATGTTTGTTTGTTTGAAAATGGTTTGAAGTTTGCTACTCGCAAGTAGGCTAAATCGAGGATTTCAATGAATTGTTCCAATTCAAGCAATCCAACATTCACCCACAGGCATTCAGGCAGTTATATCAAATAAGCAGTTAGCCTCATGGCAAGCATGCTATCATGGCAATCAATAACACACATGCAGTATGCTAAAGCGTAAACACTCACAGTGTACTCCGAGCCAAAATAGAGAACTAGTTAGAAATCATGGATGATCCTAGTTCCTGTTAAGATGGCTAATGCAACACATGCAAAAATATAACTAAGATAGGCTCGGCTATTCTAAGATGTCATGTTAAATGCAACTTGGTAACATGCTGTTGAACGCGTATTCAAGTAAATGTATTGAAATACAATGCAATTAGTATGATGCGCCGAGCCTGGTGCATGCAAGACAAATGAATGATGCACGCATGCTAGCATAAGTATGCTAATTGAAATATGCCCTAAAACTAACCATCGTAAACGGTTAAGTAAAATGAAGAAATAAATGGAGGTTGAAAGACATGCATCACACACACGCACACTTATTACAACAATTGGCCCTCTCGACGGAGGGTCCGAATAAGAAGTTAACTAGCTAATCTAAACTAATTAAACTAATTATTACAAACAAAACCAATTAACTAATCCTAGTTAGCTAATTAAGCTATTAAAAAACAAATAAGCAGCTAAACGCATTAACTACTTAATTACAATACCAAAGCATGAACTAGCTAAGAAAATTAGCTAAGTAAAGCAATAAAACAGGAGCTTCAGAGGGAGAAGAGTGCATGCATGCCCGGTCGCCTCGTTCGGAAATCCAACGCGATGCCCCAACTTGCCTCTGTTTTCAATTGTTCTCAGAACCTTGCACCAAGCTCCAGAAAGCTTAAACTCCACCATGGGAACCTGTGGGAGGGTGGTCGACCACCTAGAGGTGTCACCAGCCATGGCCGACCACCTATCTTTGCTGTGAACCAGAAAAAGTGGTCGGCCAGCTAGTTTTTCTGGCTGGCCGTCCAGTTGTTGCTGCCAAACTCCAGTTTTCTACAACAGAGAGCAAGAAAGGGCATGACAATGTATTTGCAAGATGTGTGTGCACAACCACCCTCCCTATCATTTCATGAGCTCAAGGGAGTGTGGTTCTCGACCCTCGGACCACTTATCACGCATCTCGATGCATGATGGCCGAGAAGCCGAATTGCACAATTCAATGTAAAATGAATGCACAAATAAACACATAAGGCCTAGAACTCCATCATGTATGATCAAGAGCGTCGGCGATCGAGAATTGAGGCACATTTCATCACTTCAAGTATGAAACGTCCCTCGTTCCTCGTGTTTGGACTAATACTTATTCCAAACAACAATGCAAAGCAACTCAAGCATGCAGACATGTAATGTAGCTTAAGCATGCAAACATGCAAGGGACAAGCATACAAACACCAATGCAACTACATGGCATACACAATGCAAGGAATAACATAGCACACAATGCAATGTGGCAACATGGCATACTCAATGCAATGATCATGATCAACTTAACAAAGCTAATGACATGCAAGGCAACATAAACATGTAACAACATGAAAGCAAACATGCTCAATGGACTTAAACCAAAATGGACAGACCTCAGCCATGCCCAAATCAGTGGCCATAACACCAAAACCAAGGCGCAAAATGCAAGACATGCATGCACATGCATTGGCCTATTAACTAGGCCCAAGAGCACAACTCTCAAGAATGCTCAAGAAGTGATAAACATGTAAGTGTAACAACACTATATGCTCTGAAATAAGGTATGAAATGTTGCCAAATCATTCAAACAACACAAATAAAGCATGCAAGAGGCCCTAAGCATTAAGGCTAGCAAAGAGGAACACACAAGGAGCATGCAATACTAAGCTTTAACCATTAAACCAACTCTGGACAGAGCTTAACCATGCCAAGTTAAGGGTCAAGAAAGTGCTAAAATGGGGCTCAAAAACTTAGGCAAACATGCATACAAGTTAGGCCATAAGCAAGGCCACAATGCACAACCCTTAGAGGCACTCAAAGGGTGAAAGAGATGGGAACATTGCAATGCAACATGCTCTAAAATAACATGGTAAATGATGCCAAATCATGTACGCAACACAAATGAAGCATGCTATGGTACCCAAAGCTTGAAGCTAACATATGCATTTGTACTACAATTATGCAAAACATGAAGCATATGGCCAAGGCAACCCAAAACAGTCATGTCAAAATGAGTCTAAAACATACAAGGACCAAAGCTAAAATAAGATAGCATGAAGGGCATAAGGCATGATGAATGCAAGGTAAATAAGGTGGATTACACTACACCTACCAAGACCAAGCATGGGATGGCTTAACCAACAAAAATCAGAGTTATATCATGGCAAAATAACCCCAAATACACACTACAATGATAGCTCGCAAGCTTAGGCATAAAGGCATACACAATGACGCATGTTTAAGGCATAAAGGACCAACCCTTCAACGCATTGAATAAGTGAAAGATGTGAGTGTATGACCATGAAACATGGACTGAAATCACATAACAAATAATACCAAATCATTCAAATAGGCCAAGCAATGCATGCTAGTGGACTTGAAACACAAAGCTAACAAGCTAAAATGCACTATAGCTATACAAAGCATGGCATGCATGACCAAGACAACACAAATCAGAGCCAGAGCATGGTAAAACATGGACAAAAGCTTCTAGAGTTAAGCCATGCTAAAATGACATGTTAAAGCATGAGACATATTAGGCTAATTCATAGAATTGCACTACAAGTGCATGGAGCATGCAAGTGTCAACCAAATCAAAGCTTAACAGAGGTATGACATGGCAAAACATCACCAAAAACATGCTGAAATGGGGTCAACATAAGCTAGGAAGATATGCTACTTCATGAAGCATACAAGACTAGTTTGCAAGATTTACAGTACAAGTGTACAAGACATGCATGAGGTGACAAAACCAAACCAAAAAAGTGGTATGACATGCTAAATAAGCTCAAATACATGCTAAGATATGGCCAACAAAAGCTTAACAAACATGCTCAAACATGAGGCATATGAAGCAAGTATTCAAAACACAAGGAGAGGGGATGGCCCTCTCCTATTTGGGACCTCAAAACCACATTTCAACCACTGAAAATCCTCTAGATTTTAGTGGTAGAAAGGCCATGCAAAGGCTAGAACAAGAGCCAAAAGGGATGGCTCAAAACAATGCCTAACAAGGCCTAAGAGGGAGTGGACCACCCCCAATGCAAAAAGTGACCTTAAACAAACATCACAAGGACTAAAAAATAGAACTTTTTGCAGTAGAAAGTCAAAGCAAAAAAAAGCATGGAAGTAGGGTTAAAAGCTTAAGCAAAAATGGGGGTTTAAAAGGTTAAAAGCTCACCCTTGAAGACCACCTTCAAAGCTACAACTCCAGCAGCTTCTTTGAGCTCAAACTAGTCCAAGAACTTCAAAAACAACTTCAAGGGACCTCAGCTCCAAGAGTATGGTGTTTAAGTGTGTGTTTGTGTGTTAAAGTGTGAAGAATATGCACTTTTGAACACAAAAATAAAGAACAAAATCAAGATAGATACAAAGGTGTATGTATATCTCTCAAGGCAATTTTTTCTGAACCTAGAGGAGGGAAGAGGTGGTTCTCTTATATAGAGAACAAAAGGTGAAGCTTCTTGAGGAAGCTAAGGGCTTAAAGCCATCCCTCCATACACGTGTATGGAGGATGGTTTCAGTGACTTCCAGCTGTGCCAGCTGGATGAAAATATCTCCAGGAATGAGCTGGAAAGTGGCCGACCAGTTGAAGTGGTCGGCCAGCTACTTCTACTGGTCGGCCGACCAGTGGAAGTGTTCGGCCACTGTGCAAAGGTGGTCTACACACTGAAAACAAGCAAGTGGTGTGGTGGCCGACTAGAAAAGGTGGCCCAAAGACCAAGAAAACCAGTTGTCTGACCAGAAAACTAGCTGGCGGGAAGAAAAGTGGTCTCCAAGGAAAAATACTAGTCTCCTACCCTTGTACCACCTTCCAAACAAGGAAAACAAGGTTTGTACCAAAAACAAACCAAAAAGGATGCAAGACGAAAGTTCGGGAGGCAAAGCGCGCAGTCGGGAGCCTTGAAAACTGGTCTACGGGCATCAAAAGTGGTCTCCCGGACCACAATGTCCCTCTAGGCAAAGGCAACAAGGCATGGTTCAAAAACCAAACAAAACGGAGAACGTTAAGCGATCCCGAGAGAAGGCGCACGGCCGAAGGCTCCGAAAATCGGAAACTAGTCTCCAAGCGAGAAAAGTGGTGCACGACCATGAAAAGTGGTCTACGACCACAAAGAGGTTGTCTACAGACCTCCTTCCCCTTCCAGGGAAGGTAAACAAGGTTTGGTCCGTAAATCGAGCCAAAGCATAAAGAGTTCAGAGGCCCGGAGGCAGGGCACTCGGCCAAAACTCCGAAAACTCAGAACGAGCACAACATGCACAATCACCGAGCGCTCAATCGATGACGTCTGAGTCTTAAGGTCGGTAAAAAATGGGGTGTCTACACCTTTCTCCTTACAAACAATGGAGTACATCCCCTTTGTCCTCCTAAAATGTTATACATATATAATGTATTTAAAGTACCGTCATATTCAATGACTATCAACTATGTGCATATTCAATGCCTTATCATATCGTCATATTCAATGACACAATTTAAATAATTAGTTTCAATTCACCTAATTCTCATGCAATTTCTACAACAATCATAGATATCCTCCACCGATAGCCCAATATAGATATTTCTAAACATATATACAATCTTTATAACAGATAATTCATCAAATTTCCATAGGTGAGTGATTAAACAAATCCAACTACACTATTCATTTATACCCTTCCCCAATTTCACATTTTTCACACCAATTTCATTATTTATTCAAAATAATTATTCAAGACATATTAGGGCAAATTTCTCCCTTTTTCAAATATTAACCCAAAGGTTAAAAATCCACTATTCTAAAACAAGACACCCTCATATCTAAAACCCCATAGTCATTTATGTAACCCAACACGAAAACCCCTCTTTTCAATTTGAATCCAAACCCTAAGTTTACCCAAATTACTCCCAAATCTCACCATTTATACGTAATAACAAATAACTAGGTTAAAGATCATAACAAAATGTAGAATATCCCTACCTCAAGAGTAGAAGCCCAAAGGAGAAATGGAAGAACTTCAAAAATGCCCAAACTTGGTTTTATTCGGATCAAATGGAAGCCCACGGGATGCTCTATTTGTTTATCAAATGGAGTAGGGTAGAGGGATCCTTAGATCCTAGTGTATTTATAGAGAGAAGTCGGATTTTAGAGAGAAGAACCGATTTAGGGTTTTTGAGTAAAAAGGTAACAAAAAGTGATGTAAAAATGTGCTGCTGCGAACTGATATACGCGAGGCTCACTCGAGCGAAGGAATTGTCGCTCGAGTGACCAGACACAATAAGTGGCCTTGCTCGAGCGCAAGAAGTGTCGCTCGAGCGCAGAATACATACCTTCAGAAGTTTTACAGACACACACCGTCGCTCGAGCGAAGAACATTACCCTCCCAGAATCTTTGCAAGCCTGCAAAAATGCTGGGAGCTCACAAAGCTCGCTCGAGCGCAAGAAGTCTCGCTCGAGTGAAGAAGCAAATTTCTGGACAACAATAATTTGAACAACTAGCAACCAACCTATCCCAAACATGTCCATGACATTCCAGTACTTAAATAGGAAGGGGAAAAAGAAGGAAAAAGACATGAATAACAATATTAAACCACGAAATCCGAGTCTGGAATACAACAAAGGTCAGATCAAAACCGGAATCGTTATATGGCATTGCCATGTGAGATCAAACATTAATATATATAGAAAACAGAGACATTATGTTGCTTTTGTTCACATGAAATCTATGTGGCATTGCCATGGGATAGGTATTTGGTTCACATGAAATCTATGGGTGTTTGGTTTATTAATTTATGTTGCTTTTGTTTTGTTTATTTGATTATTTCTTTTTCCTTCTTTCCCTTTCTTAATATATAGAAAACAGAGACATTATGTCATCATCAAATGGAAAATATAGATTCAAAACAATTTTTCAAAATGTGTGAACCAACTCTCTTTCTCTCTCTCTCTCTCTCCCCTCAAACACTAGGAAATATTACAAAGGAAAACAACTTAAGCATTTTCAAACAAATCGGATACTTGGAGCGGACTTCCACCTCCCGTTCCCACGTTGCTTCCTCAACCCCATGGTGTCTTCACAACACCTTTACCAATGGTGTAGTTTTGCCCTGTAACACTTGCTCCAGGGTATCTAGTATTTGAACAGGTCGCTCTTCATAAGAGGCATCGTCATCTACTTCTAAATCAACCCAATCAAGCACATGAGAAGGGTCGGGCTCATACTTCCTAAGCATAGATACATGAAACATGATGTGAACCCCCAAAAGTTGTGGTGGTAAAGTCAACTGGTATGCCACTTCCCCAATTTTCTTCAATATCTCGAAAGGCCTAATGAACCTCGGAGACAATTTACCACTTCTACCAAATCTCATCAAACCCCGCCTTGGTGAGATTTTACGGAACACATGGTCACCAACTTCAAAAGACAAAGGTCGTCTCCTCTTATCAGCATAACTCTTTTGTCGACTTTGGGCCATAGCTAACCTCTTCCGAATGAAAGCAACTTTCTCGGTCGTCTCTCTAACAATTTTTGGACCCATCAACAGTGCATCACCCACCTCGGCCCAACAAACCGGTGATCTACAAGGTCAGCCATACAAGGCCTCAAATGGTGCCATCTCAATGCTAGCTTGATAACTATTGTTATAGGCGAACTCAATCAATGGTATGTGTCTCTCCTAAAACCCTTTGAAATCAAGGACGCAACCTCTAAGCATGTCCTCCAAAATCTAAATGGTGTACTCAGACTGCCCATCGGTCTAAGGGTGGTAAGCGGTGCTAAAGGTCAACTTAGTTCCCAACGCCTCTTGAAGACTTTGCCATAACCGGGCAGTAAAATGAGGATCTCTGTCTGACACAATGGTTATAGGAACCCCATAAAGTCGAACTATCTCTCTAATGTACAACTCTACCAAATGCTCAACTGAGTCGCCGATGTGCATCGGAATGAAATGCGTAGACTTAGTCAACCTATCAACAATCACCCAAACGGCATCATTGCCTCGTTGAGTTCTAGGAAGCCCAACTACAAAATCCATGGTAACATGCTCCCATTTTCACTCGGCTATCAGTAAGGATTGTAGCAAACCCCTAGTCTTTGGTGCTCGGCCTTCACTTGTTGACAAGTAAGGCACTTCGATACAAAGGAAGCGACACCCTACTTCATACCCCTCCACCAAAACTGGTGACTAAAATCATGATACATTTTGGTGCCTCCCGAATGTGCTGCAAGGTGTAAGTTATGGAACTCTCGAAGCACATCATCTCTATAAGATTTTGGTACAAATAAATGGTCTAGATAACGTACACTCAGATCCGAGTGAATGTTCAAACCCTTCTCTTCCTTCCCGTTGGAAATTCTATCACGAATTGACTCCACTTCACGGTCCCCTTGTTGTGCCTCTATGACTTTACTAATCAAGGTAGGTTGAGCACTCAAAGTAAACAAGGTTGCACTCTCACCGGATTTATCCAAGTGCAAATCAAACTTGCCGATGTCACCTAGCATAACCCACTCTCGAATGGCCACACTTGCCAAACTACTCACGGATTTCCGACTCAAAGCATCGGCCACTACATTGGCCTTTCTTGAATGATAGTATAACTCAAAGTCATAATCCTCCATAAATTTCATCCACCTCTGTTGGCGTAAATTCAAGTCTTTTTGAGAAAACAAATACTTTTGACTCTTACGATCGGAGAATACCTCAAACTTTTCACCATACATGTAATGTCTCCAAATTTTCGAGGTAAAAATTACCGCCGCTAATTCCAAATCGTGAGTGGGGTATTTTTTCTCATGCGCTTTCAATTAGCGTAAATCGTAGGCCACAACCTTTCCCCCTTGCATCAAGACACAACCAAGCCCATCCCGAGATGCATTACAATAAACGGTGTAACCCAAATCTCTTTCCCAAATTATCAAGACCGGTGCGGTAGTCAATCTAGTCTTAAGTTCTTGGAATGACTTTTCACAAGCTTCACTCCACATAAATTTGACACCCTTCCTAGTCAACCTAGTCAAAGGTGCGACGAGTCTAGAGAAGTCCCTTACAAAACGTTGATAATACCCCGCTAATCCCAAGAAACTCTGGATCTCAAAAACATTTTTTGGTTGTCTCCAATCCTGTACGGCATCTATTTTCGAGGAGTCTACAATTACTCCCTCTCTCGACACCACATGCCCCAAAAAATTCACCTCGGTTAGCCAAAACTCGCATTTCTCAAATTTGGCATACAATCGGTGCTCCCTAAGAAAATCAAGCACTACTCGCAAGTGAGTCTCGTGTTCCTCCTTGGAGGTTGAATAAATTAAGATGTTGTCCACAAAGACGACTATGAAACGGTCCAAGAATTCTCGAAAAATTCGATTCATCAAATCCATAAAAGGAAGCAGGTGCATTAGTCAACCCAAAAGGCATTACGAGGAATTCATAATGGCCATAATGTGTACGAAAGGCCGTTTTCTGGATGTCTTCCTCCCGGCCTCTCAACTGATGATACCCCGACCTCAAATCTATCTTCAAAAAGCAACGAGACCTTCTAAGTTGGTCAAACAAATCGTTTATTCTGGGTAGTGGATACTTGTTTGTAATGGTAACTCGGTTCAACTTGCAGTAATCAATACATAACCGCAACGACCCATCTTTCTTCTTCGCAAAAAGAGTCGGCACTCCCTAAGGTGACGTACTAGGGTGAATAAAGCCCTTGTCTAAGAGCTCTTGGAGTTGAATCTTCAACTCATGCAATTCGGCAGGTGCAAATCTATACGGTGCCATGGAAATCAGTGTCGTGCCATGCACTAAGTCAATGGAGAACTCATTCTCCCGGTAGGGTGGCAAACTAGTAAGATCCTCTGGAAAGACATCCGGGTATTCACATACTACCCTTGGCAATTCAACATGGGCCCCGTCACTCTCATTATCCAAAAGAGTTGCAAGAAGGTCACTAAGCTTGCTCCTACTAAGAGGGTCAAAAACTAGCGACAAGACCTTATCAACTCGGTCCCTTAGAAATAAAAACAATCACCACTCGAGGTGCACACTGTAACTCTTTGACGGTAACAATCAATCACAGCTCGGTACGAAGATAACCAATCCATGCCTAAAATGGCATCAAAACTCGACATGTCTAGCAACACGAAAGCAAACGGAAGTCGACATCCGGCAACCTCTATCTCACAACCACGATACCCCCGGTCTAAATCAACCGTACCCCCAACTAGTGACTCTACTCTGAGCGAAGACGCTAACCGTGCCACCTCTAACCCCAATGCAGAAGAAAATATAGTAGATATAAATGAATGAGATGCACCCGTATCTATCAACACATTAGCCAAAGAATTACACATAACAAAAATACCTCTCACAATTGAGGATCCTGGTAACTGCTCTGGCGCGGTAATGGCATACACGTGCCCCTGTGGCCTCTGATCAACCTACTCATCTCTCAGAGCATACGCCTGTTGCACTGACTGAGCTGAAGCGGCTCCTTGATTAGCTCGTGAAGTCTGAACTGAGTAAGCCTGTTGGTGGCTTTGAGTCTACCTCGACCCTGATGCACCCAATGCGCCTCCCAACTGCAGGCAAACTCTCTTCATATGCCCCGACTGACCACATTAAAAGCAAGTAAGTCCCTGTTCTCTATTCTGGGACAGACTCTGAGATCGGTTCGGTGGTGGTGGTGGCGACATCTGCTGTCCTCCCCCATTCTGTGGGTATGAAAAGGCCTCGTGACCCGGTTGGCCACCTTGAAACACAAAAAACCACTTGGTGCACTCTTCCCCCAGCCCACACTAGGCAAAGGAAAAGTGGATTTGGACTGTTGTGGTTGGGACTAGGATGAAAAAGTGTTCATGCTCTTCTTGTTAGGTCTATAGTCTCCCTGTGACTCCTGACCCCTAGACCTCGAACCCCGAAGTCTCTCCTCCTCGGCCTGCACAGTAATCTCTACATGTGTTGCCGCCTCCACATGACGGTCATAGTTTTGAATCATGTTTCCTGCAACCTTGAACAAAATCTTGGTTCTCAACTTCTTCTCAAACTCAATACAACAGCGCTCTTCCATTGCCACCAACTTTGGTGCAAACCGGGACAAACTAGAGAAGGTTGCCTCAAACTAGGCCATGGACATATTAAGTTGCTTGAGGTCATGAAATTCTTGCCTCAATCTCTTCCTAGCAGTGGGAAGTAGATATTTATCTTGGAAAGCAACCACAAATGCTTCCCACGCCGGTTCCACTCTACCCTTGGCGTACTTCCACCACTGGCCCGCATCTCCCTTAAGGTAGTAACTTGCTAAAGTCACCCTTAGCTCACTATCTTCAATGTGAAGCATCTCGAATGTCTTCACCGTTGGTTAAAGCCACTCATCCGCTTTCTTGGGCTCGAGGCCACCATAAAACTCATCCGGCTTGGCCCGCAAAAATTCCCTAGTAAGGAAACTCGCCCTTGTCTCTACAGCGTTCTCTCGGGCTTAGTTCTCCACCCTCAACATGTTCATTGATTCCCTCAAAGCCCCCATCATGTCTCGGGCTAGGGCCCCATTGCGGTTTTACCCGCTTGCCCCGGAATTCTCGCTTTCCCTACTTGCTCGGCCACATTAGCTTAGCCGAACCCCTCCTCTTGCACTGGAACCTCATCGACCGGTACTTCATGCACACCCCGGCGAGGCCTACCACGCCTCCCGCCTCTACCACCACGGCCTTGACCTCTTCCTGACATCCTAATAAGGGACAAGAGAAATAATTTAGCACACAAACCCACATGTGCTTTCAACTTGCCTCACACATTTGACCACAATAATTCTATATATTTCTCTACCATACAAACAATTTAATTTCACTCCACATAAGCACTTAGTCACGTAACCACATACGGATCATTCTTTTATGATAAAATTTGTGCCACGAAAAATCAAGAATTCTTAGTAGAACGAGTATTGATCAAGTACCCTTATAATAAGACCTCAACGAATTTAATAGGCGCAAACAACATCCCAAAAGTCTAATCTCATACCGATCTAGTCATATAAACATGTTATTACATAGCCACAAAATGTGCAATAACTCCTAATCATGCGAAATGAACCCATTGTGGTAAAACAACCACTCCCTATGAGCCCCAAGTATTCAAACCCGGTAGCTCTGATACCAAGTTGTAACGCCCCAAAAGTTCTGCATAAAGATAGTACAACAATCACGGCTCCTCATGGTAAACCGGAATAATTCCCAACACTTTCATTACGTGATCATAAGGTTTGTACAAAACAGTTCCACATGCTAATTATACATTCAATGATTTCTAGTGCATGAATCTATAGCATGTAGAACATCAAATCCAAAAATAAACAAATGCCCTCAAGGGGTTACAAATTCCAAGGCTTAAGCCCGGTTACACAAAAATGGTCTCCCGAACCCATACAATTATAGCCCTTGGCTAGCAAAATATAACACAACAAAAATAAGAGCCATATGCTCTCAACAAATACGCCCACGCCCTAATTTGGCAGAATCGCCACATCCTTTCCTGCACCAAAATCCCATAAGAGTGAGCACAAGGCCCCGTAGGAAATTCTTAACAAAGTATATACATTTTATACAAGCTTCCCAAAATGAAATGCACATGCCACGCTATACTTTTTGAAAGAAAATTACATTTTCATCCTTTGAAAACCGTCGTGCTCAATGCTAACTTGAAATCTCAACGATTCAAAAATTATCAATTTAGTTCAAGGGGTGGTAAATACGACTCAGGTAATCCCTAGGTTGGTGTCTGCAAGTAGGCATAAATAACACTACCAAAACTCCACTTTACCGGTTGCTAATCGGAAGGGAAGTGGTACCTCCTCTGCACATGTTTTTGGTCTTTCACCCCAGACACTCAGGCCAACTTAATCAATCTCATCTACATCCCCTATCCGGACTTACCAACGTATTTATCCCAAAGCAATTCCATGAAAATTTATTTACAAACTTTCTTTTCTCAATGCAAAAGTTTCGAAACTCAAATCAGACTGTGTAATAACCAATTGAATGGATATGCAGTGCAACAATTATCAATGCCACATAACATTTCTCCACTTTCAAATATCTCAAACAATAATTCCATAATAATCAAAATTCCCATTTCCCCTTTCAATGTTATTTCACCAAATAGGGACATATTCATTTAAATCTATCAACAAATAACAACATTTCCATATTTCGTACATTTCTCAACAATTTAGTCATTTCAAGACTATATCATCTTTGTACAATAACTTCCAAAATCAACACTTCTCATATTTCATGAAATTCATCATTTATATATATAGATAGAGATGAGAAGTTCTCCAATCACTTATTCATTTTGGCACAAAAGGATAATATAATAACAATGTCATCCATGGGTTCTCAACAACTTTTCAAAACCCAAAATCTCTAGGTTTTCTCACCACAACTATACACACCCAAATCATTTGAAAGGATTTCTTCAAAAACATTCCTTTTCTCAATCAATGTAGTTCAAAACTCTCAAGAAATTATTTTTAAAAGAAACTAGGAGGAAAATCACTCCCAAACCACCCACATTCTTAAGCTAACAATCAAGTTTCAAAGCTATCAAAAAGGGATTTCGAAAATCAACTAAATCTTGCAAACATATATATATATATATATAATTCTAAGAAGATCCCTACCTCAAGTTTGAAGAAGAAATGAGATGAAACCCCCAAAATCAATGGTGTCGAAACTCAATTTCCATTGCGCAAAATGAAGCCCCCGCTTAGCTCTCCAAGATTTATGAAGGATGTATGGTCAAAATTTCAATGGATTGGAAGAGATCAAGAGTTTATGATGTTTGGTGGGGGTTTTTAGAGAGAAGGGAGAGGAAATGATGCTTTTAGAGAGAGAGATGTGTAAAAAGTGAGATGCACACAGCCCCCCCAAAAAAAAGAAAAATCAAATTTTTCGGACTCAACCAACTCCCGCACGTGCGGCACCCATTCCCGCACGTGCGGCGACCTACCCCGCACGTGCGACACTTCCTCTCCGCACCTGCATCTAATGCAGAATGTGCCAGGATAGCTCCCCTCTTCACCGCATGTGCAGCTTCACCTCCCGCAGGTGCGGCCCCCGCTCCGCACATACGGTTCATCCTCCCAATCCGTAATCAGCCCAGCACAACTCAGGACACCCCAGATCCAACCCCATACCTTCCGAAACGTGTGAAACTTGACACGGAAATAAACAATGACAAGAATTTTGAGAAAAGCTTTCAAATACAATAACTCAAGCCACTAATCAAGGCTCCAAGTTAGACAAGACACTCTAACGAAAGTAAATCCAACATAACTCAAGAGGACGAGGCGAATTACGTACCAGGTCATCACAATTTATCTATGGAAAAATTGTATATCTATTTACAAATATTTGTATTAGGCTATCGGTGGAGGATAGCTATAATTGTTATAGAAATTGCATGAAGATTAGGTAAATTGAAACTAATCTCTTGTTGGTTGTCATTGAATATGATTGTGTTATTAAATACATTGTATATATATGGTGTTTGGGAGGAGAAAATGGATGTACTCCATGTTGTGGGAGAAAATAGGGTATGATCTCCATTGAAATTAAGTTGGCCGGAGTGTCTAGGGTGAAAGTCCCGAAACCGCGCGTGTACATGGATGCTGATTCCCGCGGACAAAATTTTTGGTAATTGTACTGATTAGAGAATCAATGAGTTGTAGTCTCAGTTGGGTTGTTGAAAGATAATGAATTTGGCTCTTGAATTGAGATGTGATAAATCAACTCGTAATAAAATGAAGGAAAATTGATTGAAATATGAACTTTGATACCTTGTGATCATATAAAATGAGAATGTTTTATCTCAGGCATTGTATATGCACATGGTACTTATATCTTTGTTAAATTTCATATATTATATCAGATTATTCCTACTGGCCTTTGGCTCACCCTATTTGGGAAAAACCATTTTCAGGTGTTGGTGATATGCCTCTTCCAAGGCAATAGCTTAGAAGAACTTTTGGGAGCAAGAACTTCTTTATTTTGTTATATTCTTTTGTATAGCAAAGGGCTTAAATTGTATTGAGCTAGGCCCACTTTTGTATAACCTAGCAATGACTTGGAAAGATGTAAGCCAATAGGGCATATGACTGTATGTTTGGTATTAATTCTCTTAACATCGCAACACATGTTGTAGATTCAGGATGAACATTTGTGAATATATAACGCATGTGTTAACTTTTGTAAACGAACTCTGATGAATGAATGTATTTTATTTCTATTATTCTCCCACTTATGGATTGGATTTATTGTATTATTTTGGGGGCGTTACATTTTAGATGTGTTGATAAATAATTCAATATATAGTGTTTCATCATCACTGTTTAATTGATGATCACATTGTGCCATGAGCAAAGTTTGATCTCTTAATAAATAGTGTCCAATTGTAAGTCGAATTAATATCAAATGATAAATAAAATTACAAAAATGATTTAATTTTTTTATAAAACTATTTCATTTTTTATATCCAATTTTAAAGTTGCATTTTACCCTAAATGTTATTTTTTCCCCTTAACTAGATTTAAAGATTGGAAATAATTTTTGAATATGATACTAAAAAATTACGTTTTTATCATCAAAAATAATAATGTTACAGTAACAATATTAATAGCACTTACCCCAAATCCTATATTATTGTACTTGAAGGCAAGCAAACTGGGATTGATAAGTTTGAGAAAATAAAGGTTCGGAAAAATTATGCAAGAGAGGTCACCACCAAGCCACCTTTGTCAATCAAAACTTCAATGACAACAGCTACCACAAGAAAGTTGTGGGGAGAAACTTGGAAGGAAAGCCATGGCTTGTAAGGGTTCATTTGGTAAGTGTGTTGGCTTTTTGATTTTTTAATTTTTTAGTTATTTTAATTTGGGATTAAAAAGTCTTGTTTCAAAAGGATTTTTTAATTTTTTTGACTTTTTGTGAAAAAAAAAATGTAATGATTATGGATTGAATGTGATGTTTTATCTTATTAAACTAAAAAGTTTATTTTCTTTTTTTGTGACTATTTTAACCAAAAATTCCAAACCTCAACTTCCCAAACGAACTCTAATTCACTTCAATGACTTCATAAAAATGCCAAATGGGGTCAAGGGAGGTGTACTTGACTCCATAGCCAATGCATGGGTCATTAAATGGTCTGTGAATAATAAAAAAATTCGATATTATGTAATTCGTCCAAATCAATTTATGACTCCTTCCATCCTAGAGATAATCATTTAGGGTTTTGAATAAATGTTTGAAATCCGAGCCCTCTCAAGAACTTGGCCCACACAAACCCACACAGGTCAACTCAACTTGACCATCCCATTAATCCGATTCAAATTATTCGATCCAAAAATTTTTTAATATTGTCTAAAAAAATACTCTACTGTTAAATTTAATTTTAATCCCTTAAAATCAATATTGTTCCATTTAAAAACAAAAAAAAAAAAAAAAAACACTTGATAGACAATATTATCCTTGTAAATTGTAATTTAAAAAAAAATACACAAAATACAATTTGTTAAAATTGAATTTGATAGTAACCGGTGATATCTTTTTAACTCTCAACTTTTTACATATAACATTGTCATAATGTGTTAATTTGGTGAATTTATACTTTAATTTGATTGTTTTAATAGTATTAATTAATTTGATAAGATGAATTATTAAAAAAATAAAATAAAGATGTATATAACTTAATAATATAAGTCTAATAAAAAAGGTGTAACCCGATTCAGTTTGATTTTGACCCGTAAGATTTGGACTTAATGGTGGGATATGGTTTTAATTTTTTTTTTAAATAAGCCCGATCCGTTCTAACCCGTTGACTGATTAAAATTTGAAAAACTCATTAATATATGGAACGTAAACATAATAGTTATGGGCCAAGTAAGCCCGACCCGTTCCATTGATAACCCTATAAAAAAAGTCAAATGGGTTCAAACTTTCAACTGACACCTTATTTGTCAATAGACTATTTTAATTAAAAAGTTAAAAAGTCATTAAAAATTATTATATCTTTCTATTTATTTATTTTATATTTTTTTAGGAAAAAAGTTAAAAAATATTAAAATAATTAATTTTCAAACGAAGTCTAATTATTAAGGATATAAAACAGATAGACTTGATTCCCAGTGACCACTTAAAAAAAATTATAAATAAAGTCACTTCACAAATTTAAATTTCATAAATTTTATAAGAAAAATAAATTTTTTTGCACTAAACAACCTTCTGTGTGTATGATTTTAAATTTTCAAAAATAGTTTCAGCTTTTATTTTTTGTACTTTGTTGTCTATCATGGAATTTTTTCATAATTTAGTCATTTTTTTTATTTTTTACATACACCTAAACGGTAATTTTTTTAAAAAAAAATCAATAAATAAAAGAAATTTTAAAAATAAAAATGTATCATAGATTTGCCCAGAATCATTAAATATTTTTTTATAAATATGGAGAAAATTGTATCAATGGACCGGGACTGAAGAGTCAGGGTAAAACTCTCCTTTTAAGTAACACATGCTTGAAATAATAGTGTTTGTATGGTATGATTTTTCAAAAACTTGGCACCGTTTGGGAAGAGCTAAAGCAGTTTTTTTGGCTATTTTAGTCACAAAAGATAAAATAGATTATTTTAGTCACAAAAAATAAAATATCACATCAAACCCATAATCATTATACTCTTCTCTCACAAAAAAAGTCAAAAAATCCAAAAAGCCAAAAAGTCCTTTCCAAACTAAGTTTTTTAGCCCAGGCTAAAATAGCCAAAAAATTCAAAAAGCCAAAAATTCAACCCACTTCCCAAACCAACCCATGAGTTATCGTTTATTTTTAGTGATTTTTTTATATTTTAATCAATTTGTATGAATTTTTATTTATTTTTAGTGAATTCTTTTCTTATTTCAGTTCAAATGTTTTACTTTTTAAATGTACCTAATCTTGATGCATTTAAAAATTAAAAAAATGACCAAAATATGAAAAATATTCAATAAAAACAAATTAAAACTAAAAACTTAAACCAAACAAAACTATAATTTTCGGTCGTGCCATTAACGGCTCCTGTTTACATTATTAATATTTTATTTTATATAATTTGATCCTATTAAATAAGAATCTACACCTATTAAAAATTCACTCCTTTGAGAAGTTTAAATCATTTTGTTTGGTAATAATTTTTAAAAACAGTTTTTGAATTTTTTAAAGCAAATTCCTTTTACTTTTAAATTCACTTACTCTGAATATAATTAAAAAATAAAATAATTTTGAGTGATTTAAAAAAAAAAATTCACTAAATACACACACACATATATATATATATATATATATATATATATATATTCTTAGTGTATTTTTCTCAAACGTAACACTCTAATCAATTTAATACACAAAAACTCTGTAGTGTATTTTTTTCTCCAATGTAACACTAAAACCCTCCTTAGTGTATTTTTTTTTTTCAAATATAACACACTAAAAAAAACTCCTTAATGTACTTTTCTCAAACATAACGTAACATTTCAAAAAAAATTCTTAGTATATTTTTTTCAAACGTAACACTCCAATCAATATAACACACAAAAAAATTTTAGTGTACTTTTCTCAAACGTAATATTTCAATGTAACATACTAAAAAGTTTCTTAGTGTATTTTTTTTAAATGTAACATCGTAACATTCCAAAAAAAAATTTAACGTATTCTTTTCCAAACATAACACTCCAATCAATATAACACACAAAAACTCATTAGTGTACTTTTTTCAAACGTAGCTTCTAATGTAACACTCCAATGTAATACCAGAGAATCACACTAACAAAATGTAGATTTACATGCTCAACAACTAACATATCAGCCATCAATTCCTCCAAAAAGAATATTCCACGACGCACCTTTCCATTTTCATCCCAAAAATGAATCAAAAAATTGAAAAAATAAATTATAAAAAGGCATTCACTTATACTCAAATAACACCAAATTAAATAAATATAACTTTTGGAAACAAAAATGATTAATTGATTCATAAGAAAACTTTTAAAACTAAATGAATCAACATTCCCCTATATAAAATTTATGAATAAATTTTCCTACATAAGGACACTCCACAAATTTAAATTTTACAAATTTTAAAAGAAAAATATTGCAGTAAACAACATTCATCGTGTGTTGATTTTAAATTTCAAAACATAGTAACAGGTTTTATTTTTTAAGTTTGGTTGTCTTTCATGATTTTTTTTCATAATTTAATCATTTTTTTTTTAAAAAAAAAAGGAGAAATCAGGGAGACATTCCTCTACAAGTTTGTGCAAGAGTTTAAAGACAAATCAAGTAATCAGATATCGATATCTCTTTCATCAAATTGCATTGATAACTAAAACAATATTTAGTAATTGTGATTTGAAATATAAAATTGAATATAAATGCAATGCAGTGAAAGGTTTATTAATATCCGATTAACTTATTTTTTTATAAATATATTTTATTACATATACTTTAAAAAGTAAATGATTCAAATTATTAAAATAAGTTCCGAAATGATCTCCAATCCTGGACAAATTTATTAAACTTGAAGACAAACAAAGTGGGATTGACTGGTTACGTTTGAGAAAATAGAGGCTAGGAAAATTATGCAAAAGAGAGGTTATTAGGAGTCATCAACGGAACGTGCTGGACTTATTCGGCCCGCAACTATTATGTTTACATCTTATATATTAATGAGTTTTTCGGATTTTAATCAATTAACTGGCTGATAAGGGCCGAACTTGGTTAAAAAAATTAAAATCATGTCCGATCCATAAACCCAAATCTTGTGGGCCCAAATCAAACTAAACCAGGTTACATATTTTTTAGACTATTTTGGGAAGATGGTTATAATCAAGTGGGTTATAATCTGGGAAATAAATTATAACCCACTTCCCAAAAAACCCCTTTATTAGACTTATATTATTAAGTTCTACACACTTATTTATTTTTTAATAATTCATATGATCAAATTAATCAATACTATTAAAACAATCAAATTAAAGTATAAATTCACTAAATTAACAAATTATGACAATAATATATGTAAAAAGTTGAGAGCTAGAAGATAGCACCAATCACTATTAAATTTAATTTTAAGAAATTGTGTTTTGTGTATTTTTTTTTAAAGTATAATTTATAAGGATAATATGGATTATCAAATGTTGTTTTTTTGTTAAATGGAACAACATTGTTTTTAATGGATCAAAATTGAATTTAACAATGTTATTTTTTTGGATAATATTTTTTTTTGGACGGAATAGTTTGAGCTAGTCTGATCGAATGGTCAGGCTAGATTACCCATGTGAGTTTGTACATGTCGTGTTCACGGGCAGGTTTAGGTTTCAAACCTTTGTCAAAGCCCTAAATCATTTTTTATGAAATAAGATATACTAGACAGTTAAGTAAGATGGAACGGATCATGGAATAAATTGGACGAATTGGGTAATACTAAATTTTTTACTTGCCGGTCATTTGATGACTACTAGAGGTCGCCAAGCTATCTTTTTTTAATCAAGACTTCAAGAGAAAATTATATATGGGTGGGAGATAGAAAAAAATTACAAATGCATGAAAGATACAAATATATCTATAATAATATACAAATAAAAAACTGTAAGAATACAAATATCGCTTACACTCTCTAAGTATTTATTATTTTTCTTCCCTTCTCTCACATCCATATAATTTGCCCAAACTTCAATGACAACCGCTAGCACATTAAGGGAGAAACTTGGAAGGAGAGCATGGCTTGTACTTCAATCACTTCATAATTGGGTCAAGCGAGGTGGACTTACTCCACACTCAATCAATGACTTCATAAAAATGCCAAATAGTATATATTAAGTAAAATGAGATTTTTAATCTCAAGTTTTATGGGAGTTTTAATCTCTCAATCTAAATTTTTTGATTTTTTGATTTAAAAAAAAAAATTCTTAGCATTTATTAATTTTTCTCAACTCCCAAGTCTTACCCTCATAATAATACTTTAATGTATTAAGAACATTGAAATCCAACGCATATGAATTCTTTGAAAAGTCCCAACACATATGATTATTATCTCTCATAATAACACTTTAATGCATTAAGAACAAGCATAAAAAAATTTCTTGAAAAGTCCAACACATATGATTATTATTAAAAAATAAACTTTAATATAATATAATATAAAAAAAAGACATTAATTTCTTGAAAAGTCCAACACATATGATTATTATCAAAATATTAAACTTTAATATAATATAAAAAAGTAAAAAAAAGAAGACATTTAAAAAAAAAGATTTAAAAATTTCAATTCACATATATAGATAATTGTAAACATAATCCGTGTATAGTACAGATGATAGGTTAGTTATTATTAAAGAAATGGGTTCAAATTTTCAATTATTATTAAGGAAATAAAAAAGGTAGACTTGACTGCCAATGACCCCGTCAAATTTTTTTTATAAATGGGTAAATTATACTGACGGCCCTTAAGATTTTTGTTTAATATAGATATTTCTTTTATATTTAAAAAATACATTTTCTTCCATAAGTTTTGTAATTTCATTACAAATTAATCTCTGGATTGCTGATGCCATACTCTGAATTTTTTTAAATGGCAATCTTGACCTTTTTCCAATAATTTTTTTCCTTCTATCATCATGATTACATTCTATAACTTTTCATCATTAAATTCTATTTGAATATATTCATATTTTAATCAATTTATTTTTACTTTTTAGATCAATTTAATTTATATATATATATATATATATTTAAAAAGTATAAAATTTATATAATTTTTTTTAAAAAAAATCCATTGAGCACAACAAAATAAGATAATCTACTAAATTTTTATATTTTATTTATTTTTTATATTTTGGGAATTTAAAAAAAAATCATAAAATGTTATACTTCTTAAATATATCTAGATTAAGTGTATCTAAAAAATAAAATAAAATAATTACTTCAAATATTAAAAAAAATAGTAAAAATAAAAAACACGAAAACAAAAAAAAAATTCATTTTTTGTGTTAGTTAAACTAAATAAAATTATTGTTATTTCTCTTGAAATGACATGAACAAAATATTTGTATTATTTTATTATTTTATATGCATAAACGTTAAGGGGTAAATATGTCATTTTAATCTGACAAGGGGGTAAGTCTAATTTTTCAAATATAAAAGAAAATCTGTATTAAATAAAAATCTCAGGGGTGTCAGTGTAATTTACCCTTTATAAATAAAGTCACTTCACAAATTTAAATTTCACAAATTTTATAAGAAAAATACATGTTTTTTTTTTTGCACTAAGCAGCATTCATCGTGTTCATTTTTAAATTTTCAAAAATAGTTTGAGCTTTTATTTTTTATGTTTTACCGTCTTTCATATTTTTTTCATAATTTAGTCATTTTTTTTCTTATTTTCTAAATAGGAGAAATTAGGAAGACATCCTTCTACGAATTTGTATAAGAGTTCAAAGACAACAATAATTTATTTGCTAGTTAAATTTTATGAGATTTGAAATCTTAAAGTGACAAGGACAAACTTTAATATATATATAGTCCAAAATGCCTTTGTAATCTTAAAAATCTTAATCTTTCTTGTTGTATCTCTCAAAACGTCGTTTCTCTCTCCGGTGACCTTTTACATTGTTTAAGTAATTTTAAAATTTTAAAATTTAATCACCTTGTTTGATTCTAATTTTTGAACTCAAATTTTTGAAAACTTGAATTTTTTTATTTCTCATATTTTTTTTAGTGGATTTTTTATAAATTTTTTAAGTAAATTTTTTCCCTTTTAGATACACCTAACCTAAATGTATCTAAAAGATAAAATATTTTTTTAGGTGTATCTAAAAGATAAAATATTTGTAAAAAAATATTTTAATGAGAAACAATTGTTGAAAAGTCCACTTTAATAATTTGTCTGAGGTATTAAGTCCAGTGGATATTTTTTGTTTGTGAGAGGCCCACCTTTTGTGAAATAGTTTGGTAAGTAGTTATTTTGTTGGTTTTGAAGGATATTTTGTTTTCAATTTTACCCTTCAATTTTATCTGTTGACTTTTTTTTGACTATCTGTTCAAATTTATATCTATTTGTTCAAATTATTTTCTATCTGTTCAAATTTATATCTATATGTTCAAAAACTTTAACTATATGTTCAAATATTTGTCTAAATTTTATTATCTGTTCCATTTTTTTGCTTTTCTGTTTAAATTTATTTGTCCAAATTTTATTATCTATTCAATTTTTTTTAACTATATGTTTAATTTTATTATCTGTTCAATTTTATTATCTTTTTCATCCAAATTTTATTATCTAAATAGATCTATCCTATTATCTGTTTAAATTCTGAATAGATAATTTGTTATAATATGTTTCATCATAATCATCCTCATCATCAATATCAGCAATAACAACAACAAAAGAAAAAATAAATATTTAGATCATCAACAACAAGAAGCCCAATAAAAAAAATCCTACTAATCTATGTTGAATCTATGTTTAAATCTAACAAAATTTCTACTATCTGTTAAAAATCCAACAGATTCGTCAGCTACACAGATCTTAGATCTAAACACTATGAAATTCAATTCGATTTAATCTAAGCAAATTAAAACAATCTCAAACTAAAAACACATATACACAAAGAATTTGCTGAGAAACCCTAGATCGCTGAATAGACGAAGTGGCTTCGTCTTGTAGAGCACAAAGTTGATGACTCTTGTATATATATAGATAGAACACAAACCCTAAACAGAGCGACAACTATGAATGTTCAGAAAACTAGAGAGAGAGAGAGAGAGAGAAATTTGCTGATCTACGAAGTAGAAGTAGTGGTGATGTTCAGATTTGGGCTTGATCTTGCCTTTGTTCCATCCTCTTTTTCATCTCATTCCCAACTGCCACTTGAGTCGAGCAACAAACTAGGGATGCCAGTGACGGTAACAATGCTCTAATCACCATTTTTTGCTATGATAGAGAGCTTCGTGTGAGAAAAATGAGAGGGAAGAGAGAGAGAGAGAGTGTGTGCGTGTGTGTGTATGTGTGTGTGTGTGTGTGTGTAACGATATAGACACCCTATTTTGACTAATCCTAAGACTTTGGACGCTTGCAAGCCTTCCAATAATAAAACGACAATTACTTTATCCTTGAAATATTTAATGTTGTTCTGAGTTGTAACCCGTTTTGGCCAAAAATCAACTTTTAGTAAAAATGACCATTTTACCCATTGACTTTTTTTTAGCCAAAAACCAAAATGTTAACCCCGAGAAAGAGATAGAGGCCCAATTGTCATTTGATTGAACATATTTTAAAATTAATGATTGGTTTTATCAAAAAATAAAACATTGATGAGAAGGAAATTTAGGCTCACTCGAGCTGCAAACAAGGCAAGTGCCTGAGACTCCGTACTTGTGCATGAATGCATGACACATGTAACAAGGCAAATATGCGAGTGCCCACATTAGTTGTGTATACGCACATCAAATCGTGACAGTTATTTTTGGCTACTCAATCTTGGTGCATTTTTTAAGTGGGGTGGAGGGAGAAAGCAATGGAATCCTAGGAGGGGCTCTAGAACCTTTCCCTTTGCTTATATAAGGAGACCTTCCCCCTCTCTTTGAAGGGATTAAGTTTATTAGAGCTTTTGTGAGAATTTGAGAGCAAACCCATCACCATTCTCCATTCTTTTTCTCCGAAATTTCTACACCCCAAAGCAACTCTAAACACTGAAAATCATCTGAGGACTCGAAGAAATTGAACCAAACTCAAAACCCTTGCTTGAGGGAGGTTTGTAAGTAAGAAAACCTTGGTAGCGTTTGGTATAGCTTTAGAATTATGATTTGAAAATAGAGTTTGTGATTTTTGAAATTATGATTTGAGTGTGAAAAATTTGTTTAGTTATGTGGTTTGAATTGAGTTTGAAATGAATAATGTGACATATGATATTTGATTCAAAAATTTACAACTCATAACCAAACACATAATCTAAAATTCTATTAAAAGCTCATAAAAAAAATTTAAAAAATTCCAAAAATATTTTTTATTTAAAATATAAAAATAACAGGTGAAAAAAAAACAAAAAAAAGAAAAACAAAAACGGAACAATGTTCGGGTCAACCAGTCGAACGTCCGGGGAGATGACCAGGTAGACGTGTTTTGAAAAGTGGGTGTGGAATCAATTTTTAAAAGTATTAACCAAACACTATACTCAAATCAAATGGTGGAACTACAATTCCAGAACTCTACCAAATAGTGTCCTTAATTTTCTTACATTTTTCTTGGTATATTCTTCTATTTAAGAAAACCAGCAAGTAAACTTCTTTACCTTATCGAGGGTTTTTTTTTTTTTTTTTCTCTGGTAAGAGTGTAGATCTCAAGGCCAATTGATTTCAGTCCTTTCTCAGAGGTGGCAACGTTTTTTGGAAGCCATGGAAATAAAGAAAAGGGGAAATGAAAGCTTTAAGTGAGACAATGAAGAATAAGAGAGAGAATTTTTTGGTGAAAAGCGAGGATGGAAAAGGCAGTTGGGGGTATTTATAACCCTAGTGCTTGAAGGGATGGCATCTTAGAGAAACTGGCGCCAAGCTTTGGCGGCAAGAATGAAATTTAGGGAAATTAAGCTTGTAGAGGCTCGTGCAGGTCAAGTTTGGCATAATTGAAAAAAAATAAAAAGTTAAAAAGTCACTATTCTATTTAAGTTATATCATCTTATTTAAGTCACATCACCTCTTTAACACATCACTTCAAACCCAACCCAAACTCAACCCATATTTCATAAAAAATTAAAAAATACACTTATTTAATCTTTCCAAACTAGGCCTTAATCAAAGAGTCCAGGTTAGTTTCGCTGTTGCAGAGACGTCGTCAGTCTTGCCACTAATAGACGTCGTCAGTCCTGAGGAGTGAAGAGACACCACTAATAGTTGCCAACTCATTCTTCACCGTCCTTCATCCAAGGATCCATTTCTCAATGGATTTTGGTTTAACATTCAAATACGTCATTTTCTTGACACGACTAAGAACATATTGAAGGGGCATTGTTTGTACCTTTTTGGAAAAAAAAATTGCCACGTGACAATTTTCTCAAATTATTTGTGTCACTTGACAATGGAAGATGAAAGGACAAAGATTTTATAGATCTACCTATGTCAAATGAAGGCTTAGCAAAGAGAATTTTGTTTATTTTATTTAATTAATTAACTAAAGTAATTGGTTGATTAATTAATTAAATAAAATGATTTGATAGATAAGGCATGCCATAATCTGTCACGCCCCGTATTTTATTATACGGATAACATTATCAATATTCATTAATCAAATCCATGTAAAAATAACATTTCATCATTGGATGAAATGATGAATAATTAAACATACTTATTCCCTCTCGTTATACAGCAATGACATTTACATACAATGAAAAGAAATGTCCTGAGACTTACAATAAAATAGTGGACACTACTCTTTATAAAAAATAGAATTCAGCTAAACAACAAATGAAGTAGTACAATCCATCACTACATTACACTTATGAAATGGTAAAACCCATTGTTTGATCTTCAAATCCGAAAAACATTCCTTGTACACATGTACAGGCAGGGGGTGAGCAACCGCTAGCTTACCAAATAATCTCATATTAAAACATTAGAAAATAATGTGGGTACCAAAATGCTCATACATATACATGAAATCATATCATGTCAAAATTATATGATTTTATTACATAATCTCTTAAATCCAATTTATTTTATTAACCACAACAAGTTAACTTAAATAAATAAACATGTTTCGATAGCAACAGGACATTCTTTTCAATTCATTCAATTATCTCATTATCAATTGCATCAAATAATTCAACAATTCATCAAATCCATTTTATACAGTCTTATGAGATGAATGCATATGCCATGTCATGCTCAAAATATTTTTCTTATCTTTTGAAATTCTTATGCACAATGCCAATTTAAAAACACATCAATTCAACAATTTTAATAAAATTCTAAGATAGCAAACATGACTTAGGTAATCCCTAAGTTGGTGTCTGCACGTAAACTATACAAGTACTACTAATTTGTCATTTTTACCAGTATTAACTGGGACACCTATCATCTACACCACTTTTCAATCCCTAGGCTGGTGTCTGCAAATAGACTATACAAGCACTACCACTTTGTCATTTTTACCAGTATTAACTGGAAGACTCGACACCTATCATCTACACCACCTTTCAAGACTTACCACCGTATTTACCCCCAAAATCATTTCATGAAAATTTGCTTCCCAACATTCCTTTCTCAATGCAAAGTTTTCGAATCATATTTCAAAACTCGTCATTATCAAATGAATTGATATGTCAATGCAATGATTAATAATACAATCTAATATTTCTTTCACTTTCAATACTTCCACACAATATTCTCTTTGCGATCAGAATTCTCATTTCTCATTTCAATATAATTTATCAAGATGAATATAAATACTTTTATTTCAATTCATTCATGGGACAATAAAATTCTCACACTTAGAGTAATCTTAACCATTTAGTTACTTCAAGACTATATCAACATTTGGAACAACAATTTTCAAAACTTCAACAATTCTCATATTCCATGAAAACCATCATTTATATGTAAACAAATAAACAATTTTTCAAACATCATTTATTTTGGCACATAAAATAAATATAACAACATCTTCAAAGATTGTCAATATCTTTCTTAAAAACCTTCAATTTCTAGATTTTCTCACCAAAACCACTCATCTTCATTTATTGAAAGAAAGTCACCAAAAACATCTCTATTCAATCCTCATAATTCAAAATCCTCAATTTCTATTTTAAAAGGAACAAGAAAGTAATCCACTTTCAAAAAAATCTCTCATCTTCTTGAATCAACAATCAATTTTCAAAACAAATTAAAGGATGATTTTGAAAATTATCTAGATCTTGCAAAAACATATATATAACTCAAAGGAAATCCTTACTTATTAAATATTACCATTTTTCATTCTACTATGTCAAAAGTTATGGTATAATCATAATAACACACTTTTAACCATAACGGATATAGCCTTTTAACCAAAATTAATTTAATCCACTAAATTAGTAAGTTTATTATATTCAAAAATTTCGAAACTAATAATACCAAACTTAACTTCACATGCCTCATCCCTCAAACATAATTATATTTCAACATAACCATTTTTCATGCCAAGCTACTTAAAGAGGTAATATTTTTACCAAATTCTCTACCAATAACAATTTCACAACTTTTTCTAAAATTACTTAACCAACATGATATTTACATCAAAAATTATGAAATATGCCCAATAGTAATATTTTCAAGGTTATGAGTTTGAAAGTCCACATTTCACAACACAACTTAATCATCAACATATCATTTTTTATAAAATATCATGAATATCAATTTATTTTTCTTCTCAAAAATAAATTCCAAAACTCAAAGATGAGATAAATATTTCAACATTATTTTTCCAAAATAAATTATCTAACCATAATATGAGGTAGATACAACTCATACAACTACTTATTTTATTTTATTTTATTTTTCGGATTTTCAACAAGTATTTCCAACACAAGGTGATTTTTTCAAATCAATTTCAAAATAACAATATTCTTAACATTTCAACATAATTTCTCTTCCAAAAATTACCAAACAAAAAGATCTGAATATATATATATATATATATATATATATGTAATGCCTCCTATGAATATATATTTTCTCAAAATAATCCTCACATATTTTTAATGTAATAATATGAAGAAAGTCTGAAAAATCTAGAAATCCCCTAGATGTTGATTTGTGATTATGTATCAATTTTAAGCAAAATATAACAATCCCAATCAAACAATCAAGACAAATCAACACAACGATTTTAACGTGGAAAAATCACAATTGGACACCTCCAACTGTGATTAAAAAACTACGGGCAACAGCCACAAAAACAATCCACTAAGAAGATTTAAAGGCATTACACAGGTATACTCTCAATTACCTAGCAAATCCACGCCTAATTGAACCAACCTCTATTTGCCTCTTCCAACCCCATCTTCACCTCGGAATTGTCTTTTCAATGAGCCACTCCAGAATCCACCGAAGCTTCAGGCTCGAATTCTTCAGAATCCACCGAAGAACAACTCTCTCTATTGTAGAACAAAACACAACCTTTGATGTACTCTCTTTAAACCATGAGTTGAATACTCAATAAAACATCAAAGAAAACTAACAAAATTTCTCCAGATATAAACCTTAGAATCCAAAAAGAAGATCTGGAGATTGTATCTTAGTGTTAGGAGAAAACCAACTATTTATAGAGAACCAAAAGTAATCCTAGTTTCAGAAGAAAACCAACTCCTTAACAAATCTGGAAATCTGGGTTCGCGCGGTCCGCTCGAGCGTGGGATTTCCCGCTCGAGCAGGGACTTCAAATTTTGTGATTTCATATAGGCTCCACGCTCGAGCGTCGGTTTTGACGCTCGAGCGTCAAATCACACCATCCAGTACTTTTTCAGGCATTGCAGAGATACTGTGAGCTCGCAAACACCGCTCGAGCGTCACTTTCCCCGCTCGAGCGGGAAGACCAAAACTGGAAAATCTGGAACTAAAAATTATTAGAATTTTGAATGCAATTTTGCATTTTGCTTCGGCCCGCGAGCTGACCGGGCAGCTCGACCCCCGTAATAATCAGCGAAGTGGCAATCTTGAAAATATTTGCATCACAAACTTCTTTGAAAGGCACAATTCGGGTTGGATTCGCATCTAAACACTCATATCCTCACTGAAATAAAAGTGCGAAAATAAATACAACTGAAAGGAGTTTTGTCAAACGGGATTGCCAAGAAATAAAACCTAACAAAGTCCTTACCTCAAATATGAAGAAAAGCAATCCGAAAATGCAAACATCATCCGATCATGAATCTGAGAACACATTTGCGAAGATCACGACGAGCTCTACAGCTTTCATTTACAAAACTTTTCCAAAATCTAACCCGATCTAACTCCAATATTGTAAAATATGAACTAAAATCATTTTGTTCAAATGTTTGAGAGAGAGACAGAGCCTCTCCTCTCTCTTTTTAGCAGGAAGCAAGAGTCAACAAAAAGAAAATGAAGAGTTGGGAAAGTGAAGGCATGTGTAAAAGTGAATGGGATGGGAGGAGACAATCCCATGTGGGTTGTTCTCTTTCCCCAAATATATATATATACACATATATAAACATATTTTGTAATAATATCATAAAATTTATATCACAAATCATAAAATGATATAATTTTATCTTATCATAAAAATATAACATTTTTGTACATTACAAAATATAATATTTTGCTCACCACAAAATATATACACATTTTCATTCACTATAAAATATATAATTTTTCATCGTATGGTACCCACCATAAATTCAACTTTCAAATATTTATTATAATCTCATATAATAAATAATAATAACTTACCAATCACATAATTAAAAGGAACCAAATAATTAAACATGAATCATAAACAAATTCAAATTAAATTGAATTTAAATCATGAGTCTCATCCATAAGTCAAACATGGTCCAATTATATACTAAAATAGACCCAAAAGATTTATCCAAATCATGATCTAAACATTAAAAATTAAATAACAAAATTCTGTTATAAATTAAATTGAACACCAATCAGTCCGTGAATTTTCATAAAATAAATACTAATCATTTAATTCTGAAATTTTTATCCAACGTTCTAGACTCATATGGGAACAACATATAAACATTTCATAATTTTCTGAGATCGATAAATATTTTTAAAAAATACAAAACCGAACTGTTTTCGCACAGAATTTACATAGCAATCAAATTCGAAAATTTGCTCAATTCAATTATGCACTGATTATTTAAAAAATAATTTTTGGGTCATTACATAATCACTTCTAAGAATTAGGACGTCGTTGAGGCTTATCCCCTAATTAGATGCCTTTTCTCCTATTTTGGAAGCTTATTCCTTAAGTTGAGGCCTTATCCCCTATTTTAGTACCTTATATTTTAGTTGGTTTGTTAAAAAGATTGCTAATAATGAGGTTTACAAGATTTGAAGATCTCGCATATCAACAAGAAGGCTACAAAAGTGGAACTATTTTTTGCCAAGATCAAGACGTAAACATAAATTTTAGAACATAAACCTTACACTTTGGATTGTTTACCATGTGTATTACCAAGAAATCAAGACAAAATGACATACCTGAATCCATTGATGAATGGTTAAACGGAAGCGTCTGATTGTCAATAAAACCTTTGATATTGACTTTGTTAGAGCCTTCTAATCCTTTCCCTTTGGTGCCTTATGTTTCTCCTTGAGAGGATTTAGAAAAACAAACAGTGTTCTTATTTTCACTTTTCTTTTCACACTTGGGAAGGAATAGGGACCATAACCTTTTAAAGGTTGTAATTGGTTTTCAAAACTGAAAGGTTATGAAAACCAATAAATTAACCATTATTGGTTTTAAAACTGAAAGGTAATGAAAACCAATAAATTAACCATTATTGGTTTTAAAACTGAAAGGTAATGAAAACCAATAAATTAACCATTATTGGTTTTAAAACTGAAAACCAACTTTAACCAATATGTTTTAATTTCTATTTCTGCCCCTCATAGAAATAGAAATTATACAACTAGTATCTACACATTAGGTCCATAACACATATACCCTTAAGCCTATTAACTAAATTGAATCACTTAAATTGTAGGCTTCTTATAAATGATAACACCACATTTAATTATGTGGTCCCATTGAGACATTATCTAACACAAGATCTTTTCATTGGGGTAAGATGAAAACTAGTTGCGGTTCCTGTTAGTC
The DNA here is from genome assembly GCF_055761805.1 of Camellia sinensis. Taxonomy (NCBI): domain Eukaryota; kingdom Viridiplantae; phylum Streptophyta; class Magnoliopsida; order Ericales; family Theaceae; genus Camellia; species Camellia sinensis. The sequence goes on along the minus strand of NC_138964.1, from coordinate 22,423,842 downwards.
ACACACGGTCATTTCTCTGTGTTAAAAGTAAAAAATATTCAACAATTCCTATACCTTGAACTAGGTTTACAAATTCTGGTAGGCCTGCATTTAATCAACAAGCTTTTTAGTGTTCACACCCGCAGAACTTCTTGAGTAGCAATAGAAATTTCTGAGCAGTGCAAACAATCACATTGTCTGATCAACACAGTTTTATCTCTTAATAAATAGGGTCAAATTGTATAATAAGTAGAATTAATTCCAACGATAAATAAAATTACAAAAATGATTTCATATTTTGATAAAATTGTCTCATTAACCGATTTTATTCATTACTAATTAAAGTTGCATTTTTTCCTTTAATGCTATTTTTTCCCTTTCTCTAGATCTAACCGTTGGGAATAAATTTTGAATACGGTCCTAAAAAATTATTTCTTTATTATTTAAAACTAGCATATTCACGGGATAAAATAATATATTATTTAATAAAAATATGATAATTATATTTAATTTATTATACTATGTACAATAAAATTAAATGAAAACTAGCCAATCGAGATTTTCTTAATTGTTTAAAATTAAGAAAATAAAAAAAAAAATTAGTATGAGATATTGATCATAAGGCTTCTCACTAAAAATCTCATTTTCCTTGTATAAATGGGAGTATAAGATTACTTTATAAAAGTGAAACAATTCACTTTTCCTTCTTTTTCCGATGTGGGATTGTAAAATAAAAGTTAAATGGAAGCTAACCAATGTGAATTTTCTTAATTGTTTAAAATTAAGAAATTTCAATAATTTATATAAATTAAAGCATAAGATTCACTTTATATAAATGAAACAATTCACTTTTTCCTTCTTCTTTTTTCCTGATTTGGGATTATAAAATAAAAAGTAAATGGAAGCTAGCCAATGGGAATTGTCTTAATTGTTTAAAATTTAATAATTTTAGAATGAGAGTTTGGAGTTTCTAGAAAGCTTCTCCCTTAAAACTCTTTTGAAAAAATTCATTTTATATAAGTGAAACAACTTATTTTTTCTTTCTTTTCTCGATGTGAGATTGCAATTATTTTAAAGTTAAATATCATAAGAGTTTCAAAATCTCATACAAAATTATTTTTAAAATCAAAACTATGTGGGATTGTAAATAAAAGTTAAATGGAAGTTAGCAAATGAGGATTTTCTTAATTGTTTAAAATTAAGAAAATCAAAAAAATGAGTATGAGATATTGACCATAGGGTTTCTCACTAAAAATTTCATTTTACTTATATAAATGGGAGCATATGTAAGTGAAACAATTCACTTTTTCTTTCTTTTCTCGATGTGGGATTGTAAAATAAAAAATAAATAGAAGTTAGCCAACGAGAATTTTTCTAATTGTTTAAAATTAAGAAAATTTAATAGTTTTAGAATAATGGTGTGGAGCTCCGAGAAGGCTTCTCCCTAAAAATCCTATTTTTCTTATATAATATATAGATAGATAGTGAAATAAACTTTACTTTTTCTTCTTCTTCCGATGTGGGATTATAAAATAAATCATAAACTAATTAGAGTTTTATTTTTATATGGTTAAATGGAAGTTAGCCAATGAAATTTTTTTTAATTGTTTAAAATTAATATGAGAAATCGCGATTAAAACGGTAAATCGGTCAAACCCAAAATGGTTTAGCCTAATTGGTTAGGTTAAATGACCAACCAACTTATACAAAAATTAATTAATTAAAACTTTTAAATGTTGTTTTAATTTTAAAATTTAAACTGTTTTGAATACTACACTATTAAGATTCACCTTATATAAGTGAAACAACTCACACTTTTTTTTCTTTTTCCGATGTGGGATTTTAAAACAAAAATTAACAATTATTTGGATAAAAAGTTTAATTCTAATCAAGTAATTTCAGTCTTTCAATCTTTAATCAAATCAATCTTTAGTCTAATCAATATATTTTGCTAAAATCGCGGTTAAACCGACAAATCAATCAAATTAAAAATGATTTAGCTTAATCGGTTAGGTCATAATTAATTAATTAAAATTTTAAAAATTTAAACTATATTAATTTGAAACATGCACAACACTACAATATTAAATGTGAATGAAGTATAAGATTCACTTTATATGAGTAAAATAACTCATTTTCTTCTTTATTTTTTTGATATGGGATTATCAAATAAAAACTACTCAATGGAGATTTTCTTAATTATTTAAAATTAAAAAAATCAAGAAAATTACTATGAGATATTGAAACTCTCATAAAGCTCCTCACTAAATGGGATGAGAATATAAGATTTTCTTTATATGAGTAAAACAACTCATTTTTTTTTCTTTATTTTCCTGATGTGGGATTATCAAATAAAAGTTAGTCAATGAAAATTTTCTTAATAACTTAAAATTAAAAAAATTAAAAAAATTAATATGAAATATTAAAGTTCTCACAAGACTTTCATTAAAAAAAAAGATCATTTTCGTTATGTATATATAGATAATAATGTTACTATAACCATAGTAATAGCACTTACCCCTTGAAGACAAGCAAAGTGGGATTGATAAGTTTGAGAAAATAAAGACTAGGAAAATTATGCAAGAGAGGTCACTAAGCCATTTTTTTCAATCAAAACTTCAATGACAACAGTTAGCACATGAAATTTGTGGAGAAGCTTGGAAGGAGAGCCATGGCTTGTAATTCACTTCAATGTCTTTCTGGGGTCAAGCGAAGTGGACTTGACTCCACAATTCAGTCTCCGAGACTCTGACTTCAGAAAAATGCCAAATGGAGTCTAGGGAAGTATACTTGACTCCACAGTCAGTGTCTATCATGACTTCATAAAAATGTCAAATGGGTCAAACTTTCAATTAACACCTTATTTGTCTAGACTATTTTAATTAAAGACTTTTGTTAATATGTTCTTTTAAGAGTATATATTAAAAAAATATTAAATGAAGTATAATTAATTTTATTTGTATAAAAAATAGTAAATGTTATTAAAGTTGTTAGGATTAAAGTTTTTTTTATTTTTATATAAAGACTAAAATACTCTTGTATTTCCTTCAATTTCATCCCTTAATTTCCTTTCATTGATGGCAATCCCTTAGTACTTTGAAAATAATAATTGTAATTCCAGCCTCCCACCAAACTCAATTTTCTATCCTCACGATTGATCCCCACTAGCTCTCTCCTGCTCATTCTCCATCTTTTTCAAACCAAACTCTTCATTTCTTTGTTTTTGAGTTTTTGCCAAGTTTGACTTTATTGCTCAGCTCGATCTCAATGAAATCCTTAAGGATGATATCTTCTCTGCCACAAAAATCAATCTGTAATTTCTTGGCCAACTGCAAGGTTTCTCTTCTTCATCCTCATCTTGATCAATTGGGTCCAGATTTTCATTGGATTCATCAGGTTCGATCAGATTATTTATGAACTTGAAAGGCAAACAAAGCCATCTTTTTCAATAAGACTAAAAATAAATGACAACAACATCAAGCAATTCAAAGTTGGACTTGTAATTCACTTCAATGACTTCATAAAAATGCCTAATGGGATCAAAGTCAATTAACTCTCAATTATTAATAGGAAATTAAGAGCTGGACTTGACTCCACGGTCTTCATGCACTCCCCACCACCCTTCGAGAAAAAGGGCCTCCGTACCACACACAACTAAAACAATTTAATCCAAGTCTTAGGAAGCATATGGACCAGTATTGTTAGAAATTAAGAATTTAGATATATAAAAGAAAACTATTGAAAAAAAAGAGTATATTCTATATTCAACTCTTATATTGTGAAACTCAAATTTAGAATAAATTTAAATTACACACTTTTTTTTTATTATATTTTTCTGTGTAGTCTTGTAGTAAATGGACAAGCAAGGCAAAAAATGGGTCAGGTTCGGAATTGCATAAAATTTTGTGGGTTGATAGAAAATGTGATTCTAAGCATAATCCATGAAATTTTCATGGTCCTAGTTAGCGGATTTTGGACAAATTCCATCGTTAGGGGCCTTCAATTGTGAGAATTTGTTGTTTTTTTGAAAGATTTGCTGTCATGATTCAAACCCGGTACCCAGAAGTTCAGCGTCGCAACAAGACAATAACTGAGGTGATACTAAATTAATAATATAGCAGAATAGAATAAAAGGGTACTAAATTAACAATTACATTGCAAAAGGTAGACTATGATTAAAAAGTGTCTTGTGCCTACCCCACGTATTGGTCCTACTACTTCCAACTTAGATCTCAACACCTGAAAGTGTTTAACAACTATAAGCATATGGCAGGATGATAAATATTATATGGAGAGTATAAGGGTATAAAATCACCACGGATAATCATTTAGTTTAAACAGGCAATAGTTTGATATAAATCATTTTATAAAAACAGATTTATAGTACAGAATTTGTATAAGCAAAATAATCATAACCACGGTGTATCACAGGGTCACAAAGTGACTATTAAGGTCACAACAGGGCCCTCACACAGGGCCAATGGTTATTTAAGTCTCAAGGCATGAGACCATCACAGTATATCACAGGGTCATAATAGTGACTTCACATAGGGCCAATGATTATTTAAGTTCCCTAAGACATGTGACCATCACAGTATATCACAAGGTCACAACAGTGACTTTAAATAGGGTCAATGGTTATTTAAGTCTCCTAAGGCATGAGACCTCATAGTAGTACTTTCAAAACAGTTGCTCAAAAACACATTTAATAATAATTTTATCCGTGGATTTCCCTTTTTATGCAAATAGGGCTCATTTAACAAATAACATACTTTAAAAACTAATATAATTTGCAAAACTGATTTTACATAAAACAATTTATGATAGCTCAAATAATAATAAAACTCATCTCAATATTAACCCCTAACTTTTAACTCTCTCCTCCCTCTTATTGCTTGCTTGTTTGTTTTTCCCATATTTCCTTTACGTCAAACTCAGCTATTTATAGGTGAGTTCAAGTCCAACACATGGCTTCAAACCCATGCCATCCACATGCCTGTAAACCATGCCAACCATATGGCTCTAAGCCATGCCAAACACATGGCTCCTAAAGAATTCACACATTTCCAATTTTTTTGGTAAAACACAATAACTCCTAATTAAATTATATTTTAGCACACACAATTATAAATTAAATATTCTTTTTCAAGTATCAATTTAACTATTTTATACTATAAAGTAACTAATTTAACTTAAAGTATTAAATATAGATTATCGTATAATTTTTGTAAATGGTATTATTTGAGGTGTCACAATCTTCCCTTCTTTTAAAAATTTTGTCCTTGAAATTGATTTATGGAATTGTCTTTTAATTTCCGCTATGTACTCTGATATGTTTATTTCCTACTATTCTTGAAAACATTATATGCTCTTATTCCGGTTATTAGCCTAGATTTATTATGTTATGCGCACAGCAAACAAGTATAGACCAAATTGCCTAAATTGGAACAAAACATTTCATGTTTGTTTTGAAAATGGTTTGCTACTCGCAAGTAGGCTAAAATGCAAGTTTTGCCACCCTCAAGTGGGCTTTAGAAAAGATGGTTTTGCCACTATCTAGTGGGCTTAAAACTCACAGTTTTAATACATTATTCCAATTTAGGTAATTCAACCTCCACCCACAAGCATTCAAGCAGTTATATCACATAAGCAAGTAGCCTCATGGTAAGCATGCTGTCATGGCAACACTCACACGCATGCAAGGATGCTAAAACATAAATGCTCACTGAGTACTCCAAGCCAAAACAGAAACTAGTTAGTAATCATATGCATGATCCTAGTTCATGTTAAGATGGCTAATGCAACACATGCAAGATGCTGCTACAATAGGCTCGGCTAATCTATGGATGACATATGATGATGCTACAACTAACACGTATTCAACTTGGAATTGAAATACAATGCAGTTAGTATGATGCGCCGAGCCCGATGCATGCAAGACAAATGTATGGATGCACGCATGTATAACATAAGGCATGCTAAATCAAATATGACCTAATACTAACCATCAAAAGCAGATAAGTAAAAGGGAGAAAGAAGTGGGGGTTGGAAGACATGCACACACGCACCCACACTTATTACAAGTTAGCCCTCACTCGGAGGGACCGAAAGAATAATACAATTTAACTAACTAACAAGCTAATTAAATATTACAGACCACCTAATTAATTAAGCAAATTAATTAATCTAATTTAAGCAATAAACAGCCTCGGGAAGAGGGTCCCATGCGTGCGTGCTCGGGTTTGCTCGGAAATCCAACGCCATGCACAAGTTTGCCTCTGTTTTCCCTGCTCTGCTCTTCTGAAAATTGCACAACTCCCAAGGTATGCTCCATGGACACTGTGGAGCACCACCGAACAAGTGGGAACACCACCGGCCATGTCCGGATGGTCATCGGCCATTTGTTGAGCTCTCGGCCATCAATAATTGGTCAGTCAGCACTCCATGTAGTCGACCGGCCAAATATTCCTGCAGAACCTGTTTTGACAGCAGCAGAGGGCAAAACATGGCATGGCAATGCATTTCAAGCAAATGTATGCACCACCACATCCCTTATCATATTTAAGACTCAAAGGGGTATGGTGCTCGATTCTCGGACCACCAATTGCGCATTTCAATGCGTGATGGCCCAAGAAACCAAGTTGTGCATTTTAATGTGAAATATAATGCACACAAACACACAATGAACTCAACCTCTATCATACTCAATTCAAGAGGCAAAGCATGCATGCTTAATGTTATGCAACCTAGGCATGGAAGCTAAGCATGCAATATGAGCATGTGAACAAGCAATGTAAATATGCAAGCATGCAAGTTATGCAAACTAACAAGCATGCAAGATGGATGAACATGCAACGACATGTGGGAATGGTCTTAAACCAAAATGGGCAACTCTGAAATAGGCCCAAATAAGTGGCCAAAATGATGCAACAAAGGCATGAAAACGCACACACAAGCATGCATGCACAAGGGCCTAAACATGGAACGTAAGCCATCAACCCTTCAAGGCATGAAAGGGATGGAAAATGCAAGTATGCAAACATGGAACATGGACTAAAATGTGGTTTCCAATGATGCCAAATCATGAGAATAATCCAAGTAAAGCATACTAGTGACCCACACACCCAAGGCTAATAAGCTAGAATGCAAGACGACTATACAAATCATGGCAAACATGATCAAAACAACCATAAGCAGAGCTTAAGCATGGCAAAACAGTGCTAAAACCCTCTTGGAACCTAACCAAAATCATGCTAAAATGTCATCTCACAACATGGTGCATGCTAGGCCAAAACATAGGATTGCAAAGCAAGCATATGATGCATGCGAGAGACCATTAAACCAAGCAAAAAAAGATCTAAGGCATACCAAAATATGACCAAATACCCACTGAAATGTGTCCAATACATGCAAGAATAAAGTGCTCCTTTGAAAGGCCAATAAGAGGGTTACTCTACACATGCAAGAAGGACACTCAACATGACCAAAACAACTCTGGAAATGGCTTATGGGGGTCCTAAAACCCACTGAAAAATGTCTGAACCGAGCTCAAGAAGTTTGCAAATATAGGCCCCTTTGTAAGGCCAAAAATGCAAGCAAACAAGACAACAAGGAGAGAGGATGACCCTCTCCTTCTTAGGACCTTAAATCACCATCCTCACCACTGAAATCCCTCAAGATTTCAGTGGTGAGGAGGCCCAAATAAGGTGGTCCCGGAGCTCACCAAAAATAGCACAAAATGAGGCCAAACAAGGCCTAAGAGGGGGTAAACGACCCCAAACACAAAAGTGACCTTAATGAACTATCTTAAACACACAAAAAAAGAAATTTTTTATGTTATACTGAAAGCTTAAATCAGCATGCAAGATAGGTCAAAAGCAAATGCAAGATTGGGGAAAATAAAGCAAAAGTGTTACCCTTGAAGAACACTTCAAGAACAGCAGGCCTAACCACTCTCTTCTGACCAAAATCAGTCCAAAACCTCAAGAACAAACCCTCAATGTCTCTCAAAGTCGAAGTAAGGTGTAATGCTATGTGTTCTAGTGCAAAACTAAGAACAAACACACACTTTAGGCCCTCAAACACACACAAAATGAAGAGAGAGAGGGAGATATAGAGAGAGAGGATGATATATATCAGATATATATGTGTATAGCTCTGGTTTTTTGCTCAACCCCATCAAAGGAGAAGCGAGGTCTCTTATATAGACAAGGGAAAGCTTTGAAGCTTCTTAGAGAAGCTAAATGAGAAGGGTCAAGGGGGTCAAGGCTTCCTAGAGAAGCTAAGGTAAGGGTGCAAGCTTCTTGAGGAAGCTTTGACAAAGGGTCAAGCTTCCTTAAGAAGCTTGATCAATGGGTGGAAAAGGTTTGGATCAAAAGGGGTCAAAGGTTCAAAATAGCCACACATATGCACGGGGGACAGGGTTTGTGCATCCCAGCTGGCACAGCTGGCATGCACCATGCCTGAAGGGTGAAAAAGGGTAAAACCGGCCACGAAAGGAGGCCATCGGCCAAATAAATGGCCGGTCGGCATAATAAATGGTCGGCTTGCTATTTTTTCTGGATGACCGGCTAAATAGATGGCCGATAGGTGGCTGACAAGGTCAAAAAGTGGCCGATGGGTGTCTAGATTGAAGCCCCGGAAGTTAGCTTTCCAATGGTGCAAATCTTGCATTAAAATTCCTCCTGTGCAAAAAGTTATGCTCTTTTTGGTGAAGCCGCGCAGATTCGATCCAACCGGGATGATGCCCAACTTCAATCAATCATATCTCCCCCACACGGACTTGGCTTTAGGAGATTCTTGAGTGAAAAATGAAGCCCCGGAAGTAAGCTTTCCAGCGGTGGTGGCCTCATAGCTAAAATCCAAGTATGCAGATGAATAAGCCCAATTTAGCGAGGGCTGCTCGACCCTCTGATTCATGCCGAACTTCTTCTCCAACTTGGTTTCCCCCCTCTTCTCCTCTTTTCCTCAACTTCAAACCCCTAAGTAAGGTGTTTTGAAAGATTTTTCAAAGATTTCATCTCTTTTTCATTCGTTTTCACTTTGTCCTTGCTCGGTTCATCGAAAAGCGCATTATTTGACAAAAATGTGAGCCTCGGAACATTGTAGAAACTTTATTTCAAAAATGTTTTGAAAGAGAGGGTTTTAAGGTCTGAAAACCATCCAAAATAGCTTTGGTCCAAAATGGGGTGTGAAGTTGAGATTTGTCTCTCTTCTTGTCGAAGAAATTGAACCTTTGCCCTACACACCTTTTACCACCAAGGAATCCATCAGTAACGCCCAAGTCTTAAGGGCGGTCAAAAATGGGGTGTCTACAGTTGCCCCTCTTTGACAAAACTCGAAAGTCAAGAAGTGACGGGAGCGAATGTCAAAGCCCAGAGACGACCCATTTTTGACAAGGCCGAAGACTTGGACAAACAAACAAAATACCGATAAGTAAATAGTTGTGCCCACAGGCTGCCTACGTATCCCTTTGCAAGGAATCAAACTAGCGTAGTTCAGGGGCAGGATGCAAATGATATGCAGGAAGACTTTGATAATTGGACTTATACGCTACGCGAAGCCGGTTTGAAAATTGTGAAATCTTCATGAACATGTGTGTAGACGTCCCCGAACGCCCCGGGAGGGTGAGCTCCCGTTCTGTTCATTTTGTGGGGTCACTACAGCTCAGACTCTCAAATTGTCACGGTTCTTAATCTGAACCAAAGAGTCCAAATCCGGTAAATCGTTTTGAGAAACAGATTTTTGAAAAGAAGTGCCAAACATGGACTGCTTTGCCAGATACAGAGTCACCACCTAAATATTTTTTATGGGAAATTTAGGAAACCCTGACTCGGTACCGAAGGCCACATGTCCGTCATCACCAGAGTTGCCTCGGCTCGGGAGCTAGGGTACGATTGGGGAAGGTCAGCTATGAGCACCCCCTCTCGCCCGATCCGAAGATCGGCCTCTACTAACCATGATATCCTTTTTTGAAAACGTTATGTGTTCTTAAACCAATTATTAGCCTAGCGTTACTATGTTATGCGCGCAGCAAACAAGTATAGACTAGATTGCCTAATTCGGAAATAAGCATTGCATATCCATTTGTCTTAAAAAAAAAGTACTTTGGAATTTGCTACTTGCAAGTAGGCTAAAATACGGATTTCAACGAGTTTTTCCAACTCAAACAATCCAACCTTCACCCACAGGCATTCAAACAATTTATAACACATAAGCATCTAGCCACATGGTAAGCATGCTATCAGGTTAACATTCACACGCATGCGAGATGCTAAAGCATAAATACTTACATCGTACTCCGTGCCAAAACAATAAACTAGTTAGCAAACATGCGTGATCCTAGTTCATGTCAAGTTCACTAATGCAGCACATGCAAGATGCAATTAGAGTAGGCTCGGCTAACCTAAACATGGCATGTGAAATGCAATCAATTGATGCACGTATTCAATTTGGAATTGAAGTGCAAATGCAGTTAGCATGATGTACCGAGCCTGGTGCATGCAAGACAAATGTATGGATGCACGCATGCATAGCATAAGGTATGCTAATTTAAACATGCCCTAATCTACCTTCATAAGCAGGTAAATAAAAGGGAAGAAAGAAGTGGGGATTGGAAGACATGCACACACACGCACCCACACTTATTACAGATTTGCCCTCGCTCGGAGGGTCCAAAAGAATAATACAGTCCGAATAACAAATCAACTATCCTAGCTAATTAATTATTACAGACCCTTAATTAATTAACAAAATAAATGCAGACAGAAGGTGGCCGCAGCCGTGCCTCGGAATGCGCGAATGATGCATGCTCGGACCATTTTTCCCGGAAACCCATACCATGCCACTGCTGCCTCTGTTAATGCTGCCCTGCTCCTCTGAAAATTGCCAAAGTCTCAAGGTATCTTCAATGAGAACTGCATAACACCATCGGCTAAGTGAAATGACCACCGGCCATGGGAAATTTCCATCGGCTGCTTTCAAGTCCATCGGCCTCATATCCTTTGCCGGTCGGCATTCTTCAGTGCCGGTCGGCAGAAACTTCCTGCAGAAGCTGGTTTTTGACAGCAACAAGGACAGACAGTGCATGGCATAGAATTTCAAGCACATGTGTGTGCGGGCACACTCCCTATCATGCAAGGGACTCAAGGGAGCATGACCCTCGACCCTCGGGCCATCAGTTATGCATGATGGCCTAAGAGGCCAAGTTTTGCAACTTTGATATCAAACGAAATGCAAGCACGAAACACATCAAAGGGCCCCAACCCCTATCATGATTGATCAAGAGGCAAGGGATGCATGCTCAATGAAATGAAACCTAGGCATGGAGGCTAAGTATGCAACATGAACATGCAAATGAGCAATGTATACTAGGCGCGCAACCTAAACATGTAAGTAAACATGGCATGCAACAACATGCGATGATGGACTAAAACTAACATGGATAGCTCGCAAGCATGCCGAAATCGGTGGCCAAATGAGGGGCAAAACAGCCCCGAAACAAGGCGAAATGACACCCGATGCATGGAATTTCTCCCGAAATGCAAAACTAGGTACATGAAATGGCTTACAGCTATACAAAGCATGCATAATTGGTACATGGAATGAAAAGACAGGAGCAAAGCAGCCCCAAAATAAGCATTTTTACAGTTCAAAGCATGGCTAAACAGTAAGCACAAGTGGGACTAAATTATCATACAAAAATGGCTCCGCAAGGGAGGCAATGAAGCAAGTGGTAGATGCAAAGCCCAAACAGAAAAAGACTCTTCTACAACACTGAAGAGGGACCAAAAATATGACTACTTACAGTTTATGGAAACCCCCAAAACAATATACGAGTATGCTCAAAATGCCATGCAAGGTAGGGCCCAAAAGAGGTCAAAACACAAAGTATACAAAACATTCATCAAACAGCCAAAGACCCTTAATTAAACATGACAAGGGGGTCAAAATATGGCCACTTTCAGTTCGGACCAAGGTCCAAAAACAGAAGAAAAATAGGCTAAAAAACATGCAAAATGAGGCAAAAACATGGATTTCAAAGCAAGTAGCACATGGGGTATCTAAACGGTGATGAGCCCTTCTTCAATGTTGAAGAAGGGCTCAAAACAAGCTCACTTACAGTTTATGACATGCCCCAAAACAGATTACACATAAGCCAAAAATAACATGCAAGATTAGGGCCTAAAGGAGAGATAAAGAAGGAAGTGTAAGATGGGGACCTCAAATGACAAAATTCCCTCAATGAATCATAAAATAGAGCTCAAATGAAGGGTACTTTCAGTTTTGGTCGGAGCTCAAAACAGCAAGCAAAATAGCTAGAAAAATGTTGCAAAATTAAGCTCAAAAAGAGGGAATTGACATTTACCCTTGAAGACCAACCCTTGGTTGCTTCTTGGCTTGAGAAGTGATGCCTCCTAGCTGCTGGAAAGCTCCCCAAGCTTCTGGAAATGGAGTAGTGGTGGTGATGCTATAGGGTGTAGTGTAAATAGGCCAAGAACAAGGGTCTTTGAACACTCTAACACACCCAAATGTAGAGAGAGAGGGAGATATATAGAGAGAGGGTGATATATATGTTATATGTATGTATTAGGTCTGATTTTTCTGAACCAAAACAATGGAGGAGGATGGGTTTCTTTTATAGAGCAAGGAAATGGCATAAAGCTTCTCAAAGAAGCTATACAAAAGGGTCAAAGGGACCAAGCTTCTAAGAGAAGCTAATGCAAAGGTGCAAGCTTCTTGAGGAAGCCAAGACAAGGGGTCAAAGCTTCCTCAAGAAGCTTTGAGCAAAGGGTGCAAAAAAGAGGGTCAAAAGGGGTGCAAAGGGTGCAAAACAGCCACACACGTGCATGGGGAGCAGAGTCTCTGCATTTCAGCTGGCACAGCTGGCATCCATTCAATCTATAGAATACTCCGGAAGGTCGTCGGCTAGCAAACTTGGTCAGTCAGCCATCTTTTCTGGCCGGTCGGCCATTTATTTGGTCGGTCGGCCATTTGTTTTGGCCGGTCGGCAGGAAAAATCTGCTCTGCAGGTCCAACTTCAAACGAGCATAACTTCTTCATATGAACTCCTTTTCAGGTTATTCTTGTGTCAAAATTGAAGCCCCGGAAGTAAGCTTTCCAATGGCACCAGCCTTGCATCAAATTCCAACTGTGCAAAAAGTTATGCTTGTTTTAGTGAAGGTTTCTCAGTTTCAGTACAACCGGGATGATGCCCAACTTCAACCAATCATATCTCCGCCCTCCGGTCTCGGATTTAAGAGATTCTTGAATGAAAAATGAAGCCCCGAAAGTCTTCTTTCCAACGGTGGTGGCCTCATAGCCTAACTCAAAGTGTATAGACAAATAAGCTTGATTCAGCGAGGACTGCTCGACTCCCTTCTACCCAGATTCATGCTTGTCTTCTCCTCCAACTTGGTTTCTTCTCTCTTCCCCTCCTTTCTTCGACTTCAAACCCCTAAGAAAGGTGTTTTGAAAGATTTTTCAAAGATTTCATCTCTCTTTCATTCATTTCCACTTCATCCCTGCTCGGTTTACTGAAAAGTGCAACGTTTGACAAAATGCAAGCCTCGGAACAACGTAGAAACTTTATTTCAAAAAAAGTTTTGAAAGAGAGGGTTTTAAGGTCTAAAAACCATCCAAAATAGCTTTGGTCCAAAACGGGGTGTGAATTTGAGACTTGTCTCTCTCCTTGCCGAAGAATCTGGATCTTTGCCCTGCACACCTTTTATCACCAAGTAAACCATCAGTAACGCCCAAGTCTTATGGGCTGTCAAAAATGGGGTGTCTACAGTTGCCCCTCTTTGACAGAACTCGAAAGTCATAAGAATGACGGGAGTGAATGTCAAAGCCAAGAGACGACCTATTTTTGACAAGGCCGAAGACTTGGACAGACAAACAAAATACCGATAAATGAATGGTTGTGCCCGTAGGCTGCCTACGTATCCCTTTGCAAGGAATCAAACCAGCGTAGTTCAGGGGCAGGATGCAAATGATATGAAGGATGACTTTGACAATTGGACTTATACGCTACGCGAAGCCGGTTTGTATTCAAAACAATGCAATGTACTAACAAGTACAAGTGAGGTGCGCAAGATAGCGCGATAGGATGCCTGCAAAATGCAAGTAAGGTGCACAAAACAGTGCGATGCGCAAGAAAGTGCGAGTGATTTGAAATGCACAAGACAGTGCGAGTGATTTGAAATGCACAAGAAAGTGTGATTGAGGTGCGTAAAATAGCGCGAAATGTAAACTACACAAAACAGTGCGATGCGCAAAATAGCACGAATGTAAACTGCACAAAATAGTGCAATGCGCAAAATAGCGCGAATGATAAACTGCACAAAATAGTACGATTGAGGTGCGTAAAATAGCGCGAAATGTAAACTGCACAAAACAGTGCGATGCGCAAAATAGCACGAATGTAAACTGCACAAAACAGTGCAATGCGCAAAATAGCGCGAATGATAAACTGCACAAAACAGTGCGATTGAGGTGCGCAAAATAGCGCGAATGTAGCTGCACAAAACAGTGCGATACGCAAAATAGCGCGAGTGATTTGAAATGCACAAGACAGTGCGGTACGCTAAACAGCGCGATTGATTTTGAAATGCACAAGACAGTGCGATACGCTAAACAGCGCGAGTGATTTTGAAATGCACAAGACAGTGCGATGCGCTAAACAGCGCGAGTGATTTTGAAATGCACAAGACAGTGCGATACGCTAAACAGCGCGATTGATTTGAAATGCACTGAACAGTGCGATACGCTAAACAGCACGATTGATATGCAATGCACAAAATAGTGTGAGTGAGATACAACCACAAGATGCACAAGACAGTGCTAGTGAGATACAAAGTGTAAGTGCACAAGATAGTGCAAGTGAATGCATGTTCTATGCAAATGAGGTGCATTTTCTATGCAAGTATGGAAGAGTGCATTTTCTATGCAAAAGATACGAGCATTTTCTATGCAAGAAACAGGAACATATTCTATGCAATATTGAAAGCAAATTCTATTCAGAATCGAAAGCAAGCATATTCTATGCGTGAATCATAACGATGCGTGGCACGCATCTCACAGAAGTGTATATGAAAGTGCACATTCTATGCAATGGAAGGGCATCAAACATGCACTCTGGTGCCTCCGATTTACCTTTCGGAGGACTTGGCAATACGTTCAGCTCAAAAGGGGACACCCTGTTTATATTGGCGAGAGATAACATCTACTGCTGCTTTAATTGCCATTCTGACTTGAAGTAGGCTTACACTTGGGGTCGAGATACACTCATACTCCAGAGAAATGGCGAGGTCTGGGAAGGTGCACCTGAAATGCAGTCTCGGATCTTGCCAAAGCTGGAACACCCTAAGATGCTCCAAATTTTCATTCTTTTCTTTTGCTTTGCAGTCTGGAACCTATATAGCTTCAGATAGGTCCTTGTTTTATTGTTCACACTTATCGGGGGTGGACCCTGCAGCTTTATGAAAGAACAAATACTGTTTTGCACAAATGTGGAGAATGGCACAGCACTCTGAGCACAAGATGATTTTTTGGAAATTGAGAAATGAGTTCTTAACCGGGTATTGAGCCGACGACTGGGCACAGCCAAAACGACTCGACAAGGGAAAAACAAAGGTAAACAACCTAAACACATCAAGTAACACTCGAAACGACTCAAAACAAGAATCGAGACAGACAAAATAAAACACAAGACTCAAATGTGCACATGGAGCCTGTTTCCCCGGGTATTGTTTCCCACCCTTTCTCATTTGTGATTCTCACATCGCTCGGCCCTCAGGCTCTGTTTTTCTGAAAAAGCCATTTTCCTCACTTTTTCTCTCAACGCACATCTCTCTATTCTTTAATCTCTCATTTTTCATCGCTCCTCAGGGTGGTTGATGAATAAATAGGAAGTTGCGGGTTCTTGCCCCAAGCATTCTGCTAGATTTTCTTCTTCTGTTCACAATAGTGAACTTTCTCCCACAAAGGGGTTGCGATGCGGCTGGATGTGCAGCAGATTTGCAGCTGACATCGGTTGACGACGCTCTACTGGGGAGTTTGGACGTGATCAGATCTGCCCAGATGAGGGAATGGGATATCTCGTCCCATTCCAGTTCGTGCTTCACACTTGGCTTGATACCTCGTTGCGTGGAGGATGTGAGAGCCTTCTGCCCTTTTGCGGTCAGCTTCAGTGGTGCCCTTTTCTGGCAGGTAGAGTGCCCTTTCTGGCAGATGCATTGACAACGGGAGAAAGACAGGAAGCCTGACTCAATTGTGCCCCTAGTTCATTATTTTGACCATTTTTTTTGTTTTTGATTTCTACTGAAACAATTTTGACCAATATGAGAGTCAGATTAACATACTTGTTCAATTTTTGATTTGAAAATCATGCAAGTCAGGTTATGAGCACTGAAATTTTTCCCTTTTTGGGTCCAAGAAATGGTCCAGTTTTGGAAAAGATGGAATAATTTTCGAGAGATCAGTCAACCTCAATAAAAATTCTCAAAAATTATTTTTGCAAACGGCCAATGCTCAACAAGCACGCGGAACCTACTCTTGAGATGCGCAACTTCAGATGCGAAGGAAAATTGCCCCTTGCTTGAAAAGAGCTGCACAGCAACGGAAAGTTGCCCCTTGTTTGAATGGCACTGCGGCACACTGTATGGCAACAGAAAGTTGCCCCTTGTTTGGATAGCATCGTAGCGCATTGCAATCAGTCCTCAGAGTAACGATGACAACCGAACTCTCGGATACAGAGAAGGCAAAGATGATCAAAACCATTACATGGACACAGTTGATTTTGAAGTGTTTTACGACTGGACTTCAGGATGAAGTTGCCTACGTATCCCAAAGATGAGAATCAAGCCTTACGTAGTTCGGGGTTAAGGTACACTCGGGTATTTAACCTCTCCTTTTGCGCTCTAACTTTTGCCAAGGCCGCCCTTCCGGGTTTTCAACCTTGCGAGCTCTATTTTTCTTTTCTTTTCAATTCTTTTTTTCATCTTTTCTTTTCTTTCTTTTTTTTCTTTTCTTTTTTTTTCCATCTTTTCTTCATTTCTTTTTTGTTCTTTGCATTTTTCTTCTTCTTCTTTTTTGTTCTTTTCCTTTTTTTTCTTGCTCTAACTTTTGCCTAGGTCGCCCTTCCGGGTTTTCAACCCAGCGAGCCTCTCAAAGGTAAAAGTGTAGCTTTGTCCATGTCAAATGGTTCTGAGATCTCGAATCCGTCTGAATCCAGGAGAGTGACTGTTGTTCGCTGACAATGCAGGAGTCCATCCCATGGGGGCTGGATTTGCCCCTAGTGTTGTGGATAGGAACTCAGTAGTTCTTCAGCAATACTTTCTTCTTTCTTCTCTTCTGGGGTTTGGCATCCTTGCCAGTCTTCATTGATTTGCTGGACGACCAATCTTCGGCTCTTCGAGCACATCTGGCATTTTTGCCCCTAGTTCCAGGGATACTTCTGATCTAGCTTTGCAAGCTTCTTTTGGCGACATCTGATCCCCTTTGATCTGACTTCCCTGCCCCTAGTTTGAGGGCTGCTTTAAATATGGCCACACGGGCCTCCTTTGATGGTTGACCATTGACCATTCTGAATTTAAGTCCGAGGTTTGAAAATGAGGGGTCAAGTCCCGAGGCTGAGAGCGATCCTAGGCTGCACAATCTCAAGAGCGATTCCACACAGGTCTTCGCAGGATCGCGCAAAACATTTTTTTTTTTAAATCTTTTAAGAGAGCGACTAGTCGCTCGCGCTGAAGACAGTGTGGGACCAATTTGGATCAAGCCAAGATCCTTCTCAGTACTCACATTAACAAGCATGATCTCAATCATTAAAGGCTTAGCATGCCTCTCTTTCTCTTAAATGATCAAATTTTGCAAAACCCAAGGAATTCCTTCCTCTTCGTTTTCATCACAATTTTCAAAAACAGCTTCGAAAAACTTAGGTCAACGCAATGACTTAAAAGCACAGAGAAGCAGGTGAAATGCACTGTCGTTCCATTCGACTTTCTGGTACAACTGACACAAGGCAGAAGTAAGCACAAAAGCATGAAAAACCACTGCTGTTTCATTCATAACTGTTGGTGTAACTGGCTCCATGGCAGAAACAGACTCAAAAGAAAGCGAAAAGACAAACACAAAACAAAATAGTGATGCCCGAGGTAACACCCCCGGAATCACCTGACTCTAACAAAACAGGACTGACTCGATACAACAAGACAGACCTGCCCGACTTAGTACAAAAAGACTGACCATATACAAAACAACAAAACTGACCCAATACCCAAGTCAGAAAGTACAAAAACTAGTGTTCGCACATTGCTCAAAATTGTGCGTGCCAAACGCCACATCTGAAGTAAACTGAGCGCCGCCCGCAGGTGGTTCATCCCCCGATCACACCGTATTATCCCCTAGGTTCACTGATCCAATGACGATAGACTTTGTTGAGTTGGTGCGATGATGACCTTATTGTCAATCAGATCTTGTATTTCGTGGCGAAGACGGAAACAATCATCAGTGACATGGCCGACTTGTTGATGAAAGGCACAGTACTTGGTCGGATCATGGGAGGAAGGAAGTCTATCTGGCAGTGGTCGCGGCTCTAGAGGTTTCAGATCCCCCTCTCTAATCAGGACCCTCAAGGCTGCAGATAAAGACATGTACAGTGGTGCGAACACCCTCTGGCCTCGAGGTGGGTATTTTGAGGTTTGTGGAGTTTTGCTGGATGCACCAGCAAAGGGATTGGTAGGCGCTGACTGGGTTTGCTGATCTCTTCCGAGCAAGGGTTTAGAGCTGAAAGGAACATTCCTAGTACAGCGGCCCTTCTCCCGGATTGCCCCTTGATTCAGACTGCTCTCATTCTGAGTGGCGAAAGTGTCATTTACAATTTTTGCAACAGCTGCGAGTACTTGCTGTTTGTTCAGCCCTTCGGCTTTCAAAGCCTCAATATCACACTGAAGGTGTTCATGGGGACCAATGCCTGCCCCTACCTTGTTCTTACCACTTGCCTCCACTTTGCCAAGGGATTGGCCTTCTTCAAATGCAGCCCGTCCTGAGGAGCCTTTTGACATGAACTCCCTGGTATGTGATGTGGTCGATGATGGGGCCAAAACCCCAAAGGCCAGATCTGCCATAGTTCTCTGAAGGTCTTCAATCATTTTCATCAGCTCGGAAGTAGTGGGTTCGTGGGTTTGAGATGATTGGGGTTCAGATGCACCCATCATGCATAAGTCCAGGCCCTCTGGGATAAACACATTAGGCCTGGGTAGATGGACTGGGGTGATGTACATGCTGGGGTCGTAAGGGACGGCCAGTGTGTGGATTAGATTGAGATGTGGATGATGTACTTGGTCATTGGGGTCTGAAGGTGGAGCTATCGTCTGGTTGTCGATGAGATTTTGGACCTCATGACGAAGGCGGTAGCAACGGTCGGTGCCATGACCACGATGCTGATGGTACATACAGTACTTGGAGGGGTTATGTCTGGCTGGAAGTGGGTCAGGCAGAGGTTGAGGATCGAGGGGTTTGAGATGCCCTCTTTCCATCAAGTCTTTTAGTGCACTAGTCAAGCTCATATAGAGGGGGGTGAAAGTTCTTCCCTGAGCTCGGGCTGGGCGGGCTGTTTGTAGGCTTGGATTGGCAAAAGGGTTGGCTGTGGCGACTGTATTGATTTCGGTGGGTTTGGGAATAGTGCTACTACCAGCATTGGTACTCCTTGAAATCACCCTCCTTGTCGGTTCACTTGTTCTGGAGAAGATCCCACTGTTGAACGCATTCTCGACCTGAACCCCCAGTTCATGCAAACTTTTGAAAGTGAATAGTGGAGCGACTATCAACTTTTGCAACATATCGTGCTCGAGGTTTCGCACCATCATCTGCACTTGATCCCTCTCGGAAGGCCGATCTGTCATCTGTGCTGCCTTTGCTCTCCATCTTGCAACAAATTCCACAAAAGGCTCTGTTGGGTTCTGGCGGGTTATTTCAAGCTCTTGCATGGTCATTTCAACTTGGGTATTGTAGGAATACTGATCAACAAAGGCCTCAGCCAATTCTTCCCAGTCTTGCTTCACTTTATCTTCCAACTTAGCGTACCAAGTGGCTGCTACACCCGACAGGGTTCTTCCATACAGAGAGAGTTTCTGTGGCTTAGTCAGACCCATCGGCTTCAGGACATCCAAGAAAAGTCGGATATGTACCATTGGATCTCCAGACCCGTCGAAACGGTCAATATATGGCATTTTGAATCTGTCTGGGAGCCGTACGGCAGACTTAGTGTGCCCATCCTCAATGTCGGGAATGGAATTAAGGCCCTGTGCCTTTTTGAAGTGCTTTTCAAGGTTTGCAATTTTCACTGCAGTCGGATTGAGCTCATTAACATCAAGGGAATAAAGACTCTCATTAGGCTGTACCAGGGGTCTGAGCACCTGAGCTTGAGTCAACCTTTCTCGAGGATTCGGACACTGCAAATCTTCAACTGGCGGAAGTGGGTCAAAGTTTGGCTGGGGTCCCAAAGCTGGATGTGAGGCAGATGCCCCAGATGGACGCTGCATTTCAATACTGGTCTCAGCCTGCATGGCAGTTCCCTGATTTAACGCTGCTATCATGGCCACAAATTCTTCCGAACCCTGGGCCATCATGGTCTGCTGAGTTTGAACAAAGGTGATGTGACTGGCGATTGACGGATCAGATGAACCGGTGAGCCCTGACTGGCCTTTCTTTGCCTTGCCTCAGCGAAAGAACACTGGTTGCCCTTGAATTGAATTTCTGACCTAACAAAGTCTATCAACACTAGTCCAATGTACCCCGGGGATATCGGAGCCTTCTGAAGCTATAGTTCCAGGACTACCTAGCAAAAGAGAAAACAGACAGCATCTCAGCACAATTTCACTGGAACGAATTTGAGCATACTAGGATGACTGTACTCAATATTGATCACTGTTTCCCAAATATCTGCTTGTAAACTGATACCCTCGGGTAAAACTGATTCCCCAAATACTGATGCTGATGCCCATAGGCCTGATGCCCAGACTTACAAACTGGTATATGCGTTCCTGTAGAGATACATTCTAAAAGCACATAGCAAGTAAGAGAGAGCCAAAACACCCCTATGTTGGGGTAGGGTTTCCCTGTCCTATTTTGTCAGGAACTAGGGTTTCACTACGCACACAGTGGTTTCAAACAACTTAGCATCGGGTAAGCAACCTGTCCTAGTTTGGAATGGTCACTATGGATTCCGAATATGCACTAGGTCGAATGGTCAAAAAGGGTGCCCCGGTAAAACCGGGGTTTGTGTTCCCATACTGTCAGAGCCCATAACTGGTCAGCCTTATGGTCATGCCTTGACAAGACAAGCCTCCGGCAAACCGTTCAGGAATGGCAGATGGCAAACACAGTGTCCTAGGCGCACCAATGCACATGCAATGCAAAGTGACACATAAATGAAATCAAAATAGGATATCATGAGTTCAAGTCAAGCTCTATAAAATCCCCAGCAGAGTCGCCAGAAACTGTAGACGTCCCCGAACGCCCCGGGAGGGTGAGCTCCCGTTCTATTCATTTTGTGGGGTCACTACAGCTCGGACTCTCAAATTGTCACGGTTCTTAATCTGAACCAAAGAGTCCAAATCCGGCAAATCGTTTTGAGAAACAGATTTTTGAAAAGAAGTGCCAAACATGGATTGCTTTGCCAGATGCAGAGTCCCCACCTAAATATTTTTTATGGGGAATTTAGGAAACCCTGACTCGGTGCCGAAGGCCATATGCCCATCATCACCAGAGTTGCCTCGGCTCGGGAGCTAGGGTACGATTGGGGAAGGTCAGCTATGAGCACCCCCTCTCGCCCGATCCGAAGATCGACCTCTACTAACCATGATATCCTTTTTTGAAAACGTTATGTGTTCTTAAACCAATTATTAGCCTAGCGTTACTATGTTATGCGTGCAGCAAACAAGTATAGACTAGATTGCCTAATTCGGAAATAAGCATTGCATATCCATTTGTCTTAAAAAAAAAGTACTTTGGAATTTGCTACTCGCAAGTAGGCTAAAATACGGATTTCAACGAGTTTTTCCAACTCAAACAATCCAACCTTCACCCACAGGCATTCAAACAATTTATAACACATAAGCATCTAGCCACATGGTAAGCATGCTATCAGGTTAACATTCACATGCATGCGAGATGCTAAAGCATAAATACTTACATCGTACTCCGTGCCAAAACAATAAACTAGTTAGCAAACATGCGTGATCCTAGTTCATGTCAAGTTGACTAATGCAGCACATGCAAGATGCAATTAGAGTAGGCTCGGCTAAACATGGCATGTGAAATACAATCAATTGATGCACGTATTCAATTTGGAATTGAAGTGCAAATGCAGTTAGCATGATGTACCGAGCTTGGTGCATGCAAGACAAATGTATGGATGCATGCATGCATAGCATAAGGTATGCTAATTTAAACATGCCCTAATCTACCTTCATAAGCAGGTAAATAAAAGGGAAGAAAGAAGTGGGGATTGGAAGACATGCACACACACGCACCCACACTTATTACAGATTTGCCCTCGCTTGGAGGGTCCAAAAGAATAATACAGTCCGAATAACAAATCAACTATCCTAGCTAATTAATTATTACAGACCCTTAATTAATTAACAAAATAAATGCAGACAGAAGGTGGCCGCAGCCGTGCCTCGGAATGCGCGAATGATGCATGCTCGGATCATTTTTCCCGGAAACCCATACCATGCCACTGCTGCCTCTGTTAATGCTGCCCTGCTCCTCTGAAAATTGCCAAAGTCTCAAGGTATCTTCAATGAGAACTGCATAACACCACCGGCTAAGTGAAATAACCACCGGCCATGGGAAATTTCCATCGGCTGCTTTCAAGTCCATCGGCCTCATATCCTTTGCCGGTCGGCATTCTTCAGTGCCGGTCGGCAGAAACTTCCTGCAGAAGCTGGTTTTTGACAACAACAAGGACAGACAGTGCATGGCATAGAATTTCAAGCACATGTATGTGCGGGCACACTCCCTATCATGCAAGGGACTCAAGGGAGCATGACCCTCGACCCTCGGGCCATCAATTATGCATGATGGCCTCAGAGGCCAAGTTTTGCAACTTTGATATCAAACGAAATGCAAGCACGAAACACATCAAAGGGCCCCAACCCCTATCATGATTGATCAAGAGGCAAGGGATGCATGCTCAATGAAATGAAACCTAGGCATGGAGGCTAAGTATGCAACATGAACATGCAAATGAGCAATGTGTACTAGGCGCGCAACCTAAACATGTAAGTAAACATGACATGCAACAACATGCGATGATGGACTAAAACTAACATGGATAGCTCGCAAGCATGCCAAAATCGGTGGCCAAATGAGGGGCAAAACAGCCCCGAAACAAGGCGAAATGACACCCGATGCATGGAATTTCTCCCGAAATGCAAAACTAGGTACATGAAATGGCTTACAGCTATACAAAGCATGCATAATTGGTACATGGAATGAAAAGACAGGAGCAAAGCAGCCCCAAAATAAGCATTTTTACAGTTCAAAGCATGGCTAAACAGTAAGCACAAGTGGGACTAAATTATCATACAAAAATGGCTCCGCAAGGGAGGCAATGAAGCAAGTGGTAGATGCAAAGCCCAAACAGAAAAAGACTCTTCTACAACACTGAAGAGGGACCAAAAATATGACTACTTACAGTTTATGGAAACCCCCAAAACAATATACGAGTATGCTCAAAATGCCATGCAAGGTAGGGCCCAAAAGAGGTCAAAACACAAAGTATACAAAACATTCATCAAACAGCCAAAGACCCTTAATTAAACATGACAAGGGGGTCAAAATATGGCCACTTTCAGTTCGGACCAAGGTCCAAAAACAGAAGAAAAATAGGCTAAAAAACATGCAAAATGAGGCAAAAACATGGATTTCAAAGCAAGTAGCACATGGGGTATCTAAACGGTGATGAGCCCTTCTTCAATGTTGAAGAAGGGCTCAAAAAAAGCTCACTTACAGTTTATGACATGCCCCAAAACAGATTACACATAGGCCAAAAATAACATGCAAGATTAGGGCCTAAAGGAGAGATAAAGAAGGAAGTGTAAGATGGGGACCTCAAATGACAAAATTCCCTCAATGAATCATGAAATAGAGCTCAAATGAATGGTACTTTCAGTTTTGGTCGGAGCTCAAAACAGCAAGCAAAATAGCTAGAAAAATGTTGCAAAATTAAGCTCAAAAAGAGGGAATTGACATTTACCCTTGAAGACCAACCCTTGGTTGCTTCTTGGCTTGAGAAGTGATGCCTCCTAGCTGCTGGAAAGCTCCCCAAGCTGCTGGAAGTGGAGTAGTGGTGGTGATGCTATAGGGTGTAGTGCAAATAGGCCAAGAACAAGGGTCTTTGAACACTCTAACACACCCAAATGTAGAGAGAGAGGAAGATATAGAGAGAGAGGGTGATATATATGTTATATGTATGTATTAGGTCTGATTTTTCTGAACCAAAACAATGGAGGAGGATGGGTTTCTTTTATAGAGCAAGGAAATGGCATAAAGCTTCTCAAAGAAGCTATACAAAAGGGTCAAAGGGACCAAGCTTCTAAGAGAAGCTAATACAAAGGTGCAAGCTTCTTGAGGAAGCCAAGACAAGGGGTCAAAGCTTCCTCAAGAAGCTTTGAGAAAAGGGTGCAAAAAAGAGGGTCAAAAGGGGTGCAAAGGGTGCAAAACAGCCACACACGTGCATGGGGAACAGAGTCTGTGCATTCCAGCTGGCACAGCTGGCATCCATTCAATCTGTAGAATACTCCGGAAGGTCGTCGGCTAGCAAACTTGGTCGGTCAGCCATCTTTTCTGGCCGGTCGGCCATCTATTTGGTCGGTCGGCAGGAAAAATCTGCTCTGCAGGTCCAACTTCAAACGGGCATAACTTCTTCATATGGACTCCTTTTCAGGTTATTCTTGTGTCAAAATTGAAGCCCCGGAAGTAAGCTTTCCAATGGCACCAGACTTGCATCAAAATTCCAACTATGTAAAGAGTTATGCTTGTTTTAGTGAAGGCTTCTCAGTTTCGGTCCAACCGGGATGATGCCCAACTTCAACCAATCATATCTCCGCCCTCCGGTCTCGGATTTAAGAGATTCTTGAATGAAAAATGAAGCCCCGGAAGTATTCTTTCCAACGGTGGTGGCTTAATAGCCTAACTCAAAGTGTATAGATAAATAAGCTTGATTCAGCGAGGACTGCTCGACTCCCTTCTACCCAGATTCATGCCTGTCTTCTCCTCCAACTTGGTTTCTTCTCTCTTCCCCTCCTTTCTTCGACTTCAAACCCCTAAGCAAGGCGTTTTGAAAGATTTTTCAAAGATTTCATCTCTCTTTCATTCATTTCCACTTCGTCCCTGCTCGGTTTACCGAAAAGCGCAACGTTTGACAAAATGCGAGCCTCCGAACAACGTAGAAACTTTATTTCAAAAAAAGTTTTGAAAGAGAGGGTTTTAAGGTCTAAAAACCATCCAAAATAGCTTTGGTCCAAAACGGGGTGTGAATTTGAGACTTGTCTCTCTCCTTGCCGAAGAAACTGGATCTTTGCCCTGCACACCTTTTATCACCAAGTAAACCATTAGTAACGCCCAAGTCTTATGGGCTGTCAAAAATGGGGTGTCTACAATGTGCGATAGATACACAAAGTGAGTAAGCATGTGCGATAGATACACAAAGCGAGCATGTGATAAATACACAAAGCAAGTAAAGTGTGATAGATACACAAAGCGAGCGTGTGATAGATACTCAAATTAAGTATAGTGTGATAGATACACAAAGTGAACGTGTATGATAGATACACAAAAGTGAGCACGTGTGATAGATACACAAAGTGAACAAAGTGTAATAGATCCATTAGGTAACCATGTGATAGATACACAAAGTGAAGCGAGTGTGATGGATACACTATATGAAGCAAAGTGTGATGGATACACTAGGTGAGCGTGTGATAGATACACAAGGGTGAACGCAAAGTGTACTAGACGCACTAAGTGAACAAAGTGTGATGGATGCACAAAAGGTGATGAAGTGTGATTGATACACTAAACATGGACACAAAGTGTGATAGATGCACCAAGTGAACAAAGTATGATTGATATACTAAATGTGAACACGAAGTGTGATAGATGCACTTAGTGAACAAAGTATGATAGATATACTAAAGGTGAACATGAAGTGTGATAAATGCACTTAGTGAACATGTATGATGGATATACTAAAGGTGAACACGAAGTGTGATAGATGCACTTAGTGAACAGGTATGATAGATATACTAAAGGTGAACACGAAGTGTGATAGATGCACTTAGTGAACAAAGTATGATAGATACACTAAAGGTGAACACAAAGAGTGATAGATGCAGTTAGTGAACAAGTATGATGGATACACTAAAGGTGAACACGAAGTGTGATACATGTACTTAGTGAACAAAGTACGATAGATATACTAAAGGTGAGCACGACGTGTGATAGATGCACTTAGTGAAAGAGTATGATAGATACACTAAAGGTGAACACGAAGTGTGATAGATGCACTTAGTGAACAGAGTATGATAGGTATACTAAATGTGAACACGAAGTGTGATAGATGCACTTAGTGAACAGAGTATGATAGATATACTAAATGTGAACACGAAGTGTGATAGATGCACTTAGTGAACAGGTATGATAGATATACTAAAGGTGAGCACAAAGTGTGATAGATGCACTTAGTGAACAGAGTATGATAGATATATTAAATGTGAACACAAAGTGTGATAAATGCACTTAGTGAACAAAGTATGATTGATATACTAAAGGTGAACACAAAGTGTGTTAGATGCACTTAGTGAACAAAGTATGATTGATATACTAAATGTGAACACGAAGTGTGATAGATGCACTTAGTGAACAGAGTATGATAGATATACTAAAGGTGAACACGAAGTGATAGATGCACTAGTGAACAAAGTATGATTGATATACTAAAGGTGAACACGAAGTGTGATAGATGCACTTAGTGAACAAAGTATGATTGATATACTAAATCAATGAAGTGTGATTGATACACTGAAAGCGTGATACAGAAAACGAGAATGTGTGTGATAGATACACAAAATGAGTGAAGTGTGATTGATACACTGAGTGAGAGTGTAATAGATACACAAAAGTCAAGTAAGAAAGTGTGATAGATACACTAAGGGTGAATGAGGTGTGATTGATACACTAAATAAATGAAGTGTGATTGATACACTAACTGAATGGAGTGTGATTGATACACTAAATAAATGATCTCAAACGGAACTTCTTTGAATGAACCGTACATACAATATCGTGCATGAATGAGAAAGAAACTTGATAGGTACAATGCATTACAATGCATGATGCTTAAGGAAAGAAATAAATGGACAAAGCAGCGCTTTAGAAAACACCTCATGAGGTGAGTGGCGGTGAACCGCTCTTCTCCGATGGGGATCTCCCTTTGTGCTCTTCGAACACTTTACCTTCAAATCACAGTACAAAGGTTCTGAAATGCTGACAAGGGTTCTTCACGTAGAACACTTTGGATGCTGCCTTTCTTCCTGATCATATTCACAACTTTCCCTATTCTCCAACGGGGTGACAGACTAGGTTGGTTCAGTATCCAGAATTGAGGTGCATACACGCTATCTCAACCTATGGGGCTTCCATACAGATTTCAAGCTGGGGATACACCCTTGGGTATTTTAAACTAGACTTTAGTCCCGGAAATCCCGAACCTTTACGTTCTAGGCATCAGCCATTCGAACTCTAGTTTCCACCGTCGCAGTTGGTCTCCTAGGAACTCATTATAGACATGGCCAAGATGTCCCTGGCACGAAACAGTACTCGAGGAGAGCACTTCTGATTGCCATTCTGGCTTGAAGCAGACTTGATCTTGAGCTTGAGGTAGAGGCACACTCATACTTCGGAGCATTGGCAAGACTTGAAGAGGTACACACGGAATGTAGTCTCGGAACTTACTGAAGTTGAAACAAACTCAGATACCCAACATTTTCCCTCTTTTCTTTTGCTTTGTAGTCTAGAACCCATATAGCTTCAAATAGGTCCTGGTTTTACTATTCTGACATGACTTGGGTTGAACCCTGCGGTTTTATGAAAGAACAAATACTATTTTGCACAAATGTGGAGAATGGCACAGCATTCTGAGCACAAAACGATTTTATTTTGAAATCGAAATTGAAAATGAATTCTTAACTGGGTATTGAGTCTACGAATGGACACAGTGCATCACGACTCAACAAAGGAAAACAAAAGTAAACACCCTAAACACATCGAGACACGCTCGGAACGACTCAAAGCAAGAATCGAGACGAACAAAACAAAAGACATGACACACAAACGTATTACAAAGACGAGAGACCTCTCAGTGTACGAGGAGCCAGTTTCTCTGGGTATTATTTCCTACCCTTTCTAATTTGTGATTCTCACATCACTCGGCCCTCAGGCTCTGTTTTTCTAAAAAAGCCATTTTCTCACTTTTTCTCTCAGCTCACATCTCTCTATTCTTCAATCTCTCATTTTTTTCATCTCCCCTGGGTGGTTGATGGATAAGCTGGAAATTGTGGGCTCTTGCCCCTGGTATTCTACCAGATTCTCAATCTTGTTCACAACAGTGAGTTTCTCCCACAGAGGGGCTGCGCTACAACTGGGTGTGTAACAAATCTGTAGCTAGCATCGGTTGACGATGCTTTACTGGGGAGTTTGGACGTGATCAGATTTGTCCAGATAAGGGAGTGGAATATCTTGGTCCATTCTAGTTCGTGCTTCGCACTTGACTTGATACCTCGTTGCTTGGAGGATGTGAGAGCTTTCTCCTCTGTTGCGGTCAGCTTTAGTGGTGCCTTTTTCTGGCAGGTAGAGTGTCCTTCTTGGCTAGTATGGTGCCCTTTCTGGCAAATGCATTGACAATAGGGAAAAGATAGGAAGCTTGACTCAATTGTGCCCCTAGTTCATTATTTTGACCATTTTTTTGTTTTGGCTTTCTACTAAAACAATTTTGACTAACATGAGAGTTAGATTAACATGTTTGTTCGATTTTCTGATTTAAAATCATGCAAGTCAGACTGTGAGCACTGAAAATTTTCCTGTTTTAGGTCCAAGAAATGGTTCAGTTTTTGAAAAATGGAATAATTTTCGAGAGAATTAGTCAACCTCAGTAAAAATTCTCAAAAACTATTTTCGCAAACGACCACTGCTCAACGAGCACAGAACCTACTCTTGAGATGCACAACCTTAGATCTGAAGGAAAATTGCCCCTTGCTTGGAGGACACTGCATGGCAACGGAAAGTTGCCCCTTGTTTGGACGGCACTGCAGCGCATTGAATGGCAATGGAAAGTTGCCCCTTGTTTGAATGGCACCACAACGCATTGTAGTTAGTCCTCAGAGTGACGAACACAACCAAATTCTCGGATACAGAGAAGATAATGATGGTCAAAACCATTACATGGACATGGTCGAATTCGAAGTGTTTGTGGCTGGACTTCAAGATGAAGTTGCCTACGTATCCCAAACATGGGAATCAAGCCTTACGTAGTTCGGCTTAAGGTACACTCGGGTATTAACCTCTCATTTTGCGCTCTAACTTTTGCCAAGGCGCCTGTTGCGGGTTTTCGACCTTACGAGCTTTGTTCTTCTTTCCTTTTTCAATTCTTTTCTTTTCTTTTTTCTCTTTTTTTATTTTATTTTTCTCTTTTCATTTCTTTTGCATTTTTTTTTGTATTTTCTCTTGCTCTAACTTTTGCCTGGGTCGCCCTTCCGGATTTTCGGCCCAGCGAGCCTCTCAAAGGGTAAAAATGTAACAAGTCCATGCCAAAAGGTTTTGAGATCCTGAAGTCATCTGAGTCTAAGAAAATGACTGCTGTATTGATTCGCTGAAGGACCCATCTTCGGCTCTTCGAGCACATCGGACATTTTTGCCCCTTGTTAGAGGGGTGCTTCTGTTCTAGCTTTACAAGCTTCTTCTGATGAGATTTGATCTTCTTGATCTGACTTTGGTGCCTCTTGCTCAAGGGCTGCTTCCAATCTGGCCACACAGGCCTCCCTTGATGGTCGATCGTTGAACACTTCGAATTGTGGTTCAAGGTTTTAAAGCAAGGGCTTAAGTCTTAAGGTTGAGAGCGATCCTAAGCTGCACAATCTCAAGAGCGATTCCACACAGGTCTTCGCAAGATCGCGCAAAACATTTTGTTTTTGAAAGTTTTTAAAGAAGCGACAAATCGCTCGCGCTGAAGATAGTGTGGAACCAGTCTGGATTAAGCCAGGGTCCTTTTCAGTACTCACGCCGACAAGCATGATTTCAATCATTAAGGGCTTAGCACGCCTTTCTTTCTCTCAATTTGATCAAAGTTTTGCAAATCCCGAGGAATTCCTTCCTCTTTGTTTTCACCGCAGTGTTCAAAAGGTTTTAAAAAACTTAGGTCAATGCAATGAGTTCAAGGCACAAAAGAGCAGGTGAAAATCACTGCTGTTTCATTCAGATCTGTTGGCATAACTGGCTCCAAGGCAGAAACAGACTCAAAAAAAGCAAAAAGACAAACACAAAACAAGAAAATGATGTCCGAGGTAACACCCCCGAAATCACCCGACTCTAACAAAACAGGACTGACTCGATACAACAAGACAGACCCGACTGACTCAGTATGAAAAGACTGACTCAATACAAAATGACAAGACTGACCCAATACCAAAGTCAGAAAGTACAAAACTAGCATTCGCAAATGCTCAAAACAGTGCGTGCCAAACGCCACATCTGGAGTAAACTGAGTGCCACCCGTAGGTGGTTCATCCCCTAATCACATATTCGTACTATCCCCCAAGTTCACCGATCCAGTGGTGATTGGACTCGAGGTGGATATTTGGCCGTCTGTGAGCTACTTCCGGACGCACCAGTGAATGGGGTAGCTATTTTTGATGTGGTGGTGGTGACCATGGTCACTTCAGAAGATCTTGCGGCCGCATCACCACTGGTGGTCGCATTCGAATTACGGGAAAATGCCCGCCTAGGCTGCTCCTTCTCCTGGTCAATAAGGCCCTGCTTCATGGCATCCTCGATCTGTACTCCCATCTCATGCAAATCTGAAAAGGTAGGGAAGGGGAGCACGATCATTTTCTGCATTAGTTTGGGTTGGAGGTTATGCACAACCATCCGTATTTGATCCTTGTCCGTTGGCCTAATGGTCATCATTGAGTCTTTGGCCCTCCAGCGGGCCACGAATTCTGAGAAGCTCTCCATAGGCTCCTGCCTCGTCGTCTCAAGATCACGGGTCGTAATCTCGATTTACGTGTTATACGAGTATTGTGCAACGAAGGCCTCGGCCATCTCATCCCAATTCCTCTTGACATCATCTTCTAATTTTGCGTACCAGAAGGGTGCCACACCCGACAGGGTCCGGCCAAATAATGAAAGTGTCTGTAGTCTGGTGAGGCCCATCGGCCTTAGTATGTCCGAAAACAATCGGAGATGCACCATGGGATCCCCAGATCCATCAAATCAGTTGATGTGTGGCATCTTAAATCTGTCCGGCAGCGTCACAGCTGCGTCGGTATACCCGTCCTCAATGTCCGGAATGGACTTTACTCTCTGAGATTTCTTGAACATCTTTTCCAGCTTGCCCACTTTCAGCGTTGTAGGGTCTAACTCGAACTCAAAGGGTGAATCCGGCAAGTTGATCGGTGCTTTAGATAGCTCGGGTAGGTTCGGGGATGGAGGTGGCCCTGTCGGAATGTCCGTATTTTCATGGACATTAGCTGTCTCCCCTAGTGTTGGAACTTTGGGTGGGGGAGGAGCCTGATGTGAAGCAGATGCTCCTGTTTGCTGCTGCAGCCGGGCAATTAAGTCTGCCTGTTAAGCCATGATCTCAGCCTACTATTTGGCAAATTCTGCTTGACGAGCAGCACCCTGTTGCATGGTTTTCATGCTCTCTTGGAGTTGAAGCATCATTTCCTCCATTCCTGCCATGTTCTGTTATTCCGACTGACTGACTAGTATATCTATCTCTGTGATAAAAACTGAGGCCTCGGCTTGACTGTTCACTGGTGGGGTGGATAAGGGCCACTGATCTGGGAACTGCTGAACTGGTGATCTGTGCCTGACTGACCCTTTTACGCTGCCTCTGGCAAAGGAACACTGATTGCCCTTGAATTGAATCTCTGACCCGACAAAGTCTATCAGCACAAGTCCGATGAACCTCGGGGGATATCAGAGCCTTCTGAAGCTATGGTTCCAAGACTACCTAGCAAAAGAGAAAACAGATAGCACCTCAACCTGATTTCACCAAAACAGATATGAGCATACTAGGATGACTGTGCCCTCTACTGAATTCTGCCCCAAAATTTTGCCTGTAAATTGATACCCTCAGGTAAAACTGATTCCCCAAATACTGATCCTGATGCCCACAGGCCTGATACTCAAACTTGCAAACTGATACATGCAATCCTGTAGAGGCCAACTCTAAAGAACATCGCAGATAAGTGAGAGCCAAAACACCCCTATGTTGGGGTAGGGTTTCCCTGTCCTATTTTGTCAGGAGCTAGGGTTTCACTACGCACACAGCGGTTTCAATCAACCTAATATCGGGTAAGCAACCTGTCCTAGTTTGGAATAGTCACTATGGATTTCGATATGCACTAGGTCGAATGGTCGAAAAGGGTGCCCCAGTAAAACCGGGGTTTGTGTTCCCATACTGTCAGAGCCCACAACCGGTCAACCTTATGGCATGCTTTGACAAAGTCAAGCCTCCGGCAAACCGTTCAGGAATGGCAGATGGCAAACACGGTGTCCTAGGTGCACCAATGCACATGCAATGCAAATAGACACATAAATGAAATCAAAACAGGATATCATGAGTTCGAGTCAAGCTCTTTAACATCCCCAACAGAGTCGCCAGAAACTGTAGACGCGCCCGAACGTCCCGGGAGGATGACTCTCGTTCTGTTCATATTGGGCTTGCTACAGTTCAGACTCAAATTATCACGGTTCTTAATCTGAGCCAAAGAGTCCAAATCCGGCAAATTGTTTTGAGAAAAAATAGATTTTTGACAGAAGTGCCCAACATGGACTGCTTTGCTAGATACAGAGTCGCCACCTAAATATTTTATTTTGGGGGATTTAGGAAACCCTGACTCGGTGCCAAAGGCCACGTGTTCATCATCACCAAAGTTGCCTCGGCTCGGGAACTTGGGTACGATTGGGGAAGGTCAGCTATGAGCACCCCCTTTTGCCCGATCAAAGATCGGCCTTTACTAACCGTGATATCTTGTTTTGAAAACATTATATGCTCTTATTCCGGTTATTAGCCTAGATTTACTATGTTATGCGCACAGCAAACAAGTATAGACCAAATCGCCTAAATTGGAACAAAACATTTCATGTTTGTTTTGAAATTGGTTTGCTACTCGCAAGTAGGCTAAAATGCATGTTTTGCCACCCTCAAGTGGGCTTTAGAAAAGATGGTTTTGCCACTATCTAGTGGGCTTAAAACTCACAGTTTTAATACATTATTCCAATTTAGGTAATTCAACCTCCACCCACAGGCATTCAAGTAGTTATATCACATAAGCAAGTAGCCTCATGGTAAGCATGCTGTCATGGCAACACTCACACGCATGCAAGGATGCTAAAACATAAATGCACACCGAGTACTCCAAGCCAAAACAGAAACTAGTTAGTAATCATATGCATGATCCTAGTTCATGTTAAGAAGGCTAATGCAACACATGCAAGATGCAGCTACAATAGGCTCAGCTAATCTATGGATGACATATGATGATGCTACAACTAACACGTATTCAACTTGGAATTGAAATACAATGTAGTTAGTATGATGCGCCGAGCCCGGTGCATGCAAGACAAATGTATGGATGCACGCATGTATAACATAAGGCATGCTAAATCAAATATGACCTAATACTAACCATCAAAAGTAGATAAGTAAAAGGGAGAAAGAAGTGGGGGTTGGAAGACATGTACACACGCACCCACACTTATTACTAGTTAGCCCTCACTCGGAGGGACCGAAAGAATAATACAATTTAACTAACTAACAAGATAATTAAATATTATAGACCACCTAATTAATTAAGCAAATTAATTAATCTAATTTAAGCAACAAACAGCCTCGGGAAGAGGGTCCCATGCGTGCGTGCTCGGGTTTTCTCGGAAATCCAACGCCATGCACAAGTTTGCCTCTGTTTTCCCTGCTCTGTTCTTCTGAAAAGTGCATAACTCCCAAGGTATGCTCCATGGACACTGTGGAGCACCACCGACCAAGTGGGAACACCACCGGCCATGTCCGAATGGTCATCGGCCATTTGTTGAGCTCTCGGCCATCAATAATTGGTCGGACGGCACTCCATGTAGTCGACCGGCCAAATATTCCTGCAGAACCTGTTTTGATAGCAGCAGAGGGCAAAAGATGGCATGGCAATGCATTTCAAGCAAATGTATGCACCACCACATCCCTTATCATATTTAAGACTCAAAGGGGTATGGTGCTCGATTCTCGGACCACCAATCGCGCATTTCAATGCGTGATGGCCCAAGAAACCAAGTTGTGCATTTTAATGTGAAATATAATGCACACAAACACACAATGAACTCAACCTCTATCATACTCAATTCAAGAGGCAAAGCATGCATGCTTAATGTTATGCAACCTAGGCATGGAAGCTAAGCATGCAATATGAGCATGTGAACAAGCAATGTAAATATGCAAGCATGCAAGTTATGCAAACTAACAAGCATGCAAGATGGATGGGCATGCAACGACATGTGGGAATGGTCTTAAAACAAAATGGGCAGCTCTCAAATAGGCCGAAATCAGTGGCCAAAATGATGCAACAAACGCATGAAAACGCACACAGAAGCATGCATGCACAAGGGCCTAAACATGGAGCGTAAGCCATCAACTCTTCAAGGCATGAAAGGGATGGAAAATGCAAGTATGCAAACATGGAACATGGACTAAAATGTGGTTTCCAATGATGCCAAATCATGAGAATAATCCAAGTAAAGCATACTAGTGACCCACACACCCAAGGCTAGTAAGCTAGAATGCAAGACGACTATACAAATCATGGCAAACATGATCAAAACAGCCATAACCAGACCTTAAGCATGGCAAAACAGTGCTAAAACCCTCTTGGAACCTAACCAAAATCATGCTAAAATGTCATCTCACAACATGATGCATGTTAGGCCAAAACATAGGATTGCAAAGCAAGCATATGATGCGTACGAGAGACCATTAAACCAAGCAAAAAAAGATCTAAGGCATGCCAAAATATGACCAAATACCCACTGAAATGTGTCCAATACATGCAAGAATAAGGTGCTCCTTTGAAAGGCCAATAAGAGGGTTACTCTACACATGCAAGAAGGACACTCAACATGACCAAAACAACTCTGGAAATGGCTTATGGGGGTCCTAAAACCCACTGGAAAATGCCTGAACCGAGCTCAAGAAGTTTGCAAATATAGGCCCCTTTGTAAGGCCAAAAATCCAAGCAAACAAGACAACAAGGAGAGAGGATGACCCTCTCATTCTTAGGACCTTAAATCACCATCCTCACCACTAAAATCCCTTAAGATTTGAGTGGTGAGGAGGCCCAAACAAGGTGGTCCCGGAGCTTACCAAAAATAGCACAAAATGGGGCCAAACAAGGCCTAAGAGGGGGTAAATGACCCCAAACACAAAAGTGACCTTAATGAACTATCTTAAACACAAAAAAAAAGAACTTTTTTATGTTATACTGAAAGCTTAAATCAGCATGCAAGATAGGTCAAAAGCTAATGCAAAATTGGAGAAAATAAAGCAAAAGTGTTACCCTTGAAGAACACTTCAAGAACAGCAGGCCCAGCCACTCTCTTCTGACCAAAATCAGTCCAAAACCTCAAGAACAAACCCTCAATGTCTCTCAAAGTTGAATTAAGGTGTAATGCTATGTGTTTTAGTGCAAAACTAAGAACAAACGCACACTTTAGGCCCTCAAACACACACAAAATGAAGAGAGAGAGAGGGAGATATAGAGAGAGAGGATGATATATATCAGATATATATGTGTATAGCTCTGGTTTTTTGCTCAATCCCATCAAAGGAGAAAGGAGGTCTCTTATATAGACAAGGGAAAGCTTTGAAGCTTCTTAGAGAAGCTAAATGAGAAGGGTCAAGGGGGTCAAGGCTTCCTAGAGAAGCTAAGGTAAGGGTGCAAGCTTCTTGAGGAAGCTTTGACAAAGGGTCAAGCTTCCTCAAGAAGCTTGATCAAAGGGTGCAAAAGGTTTGGATCAAAAGGGGTCAAAGGTTCAAAATAGCCACACATATGCACTGGGGAGAGGGTTTGTGAATCCCAGCTGCCAGCTGGCATGCACCATTCTTGAAGGGTGGAAAAGGGTAAAACCGGCCACAAAAGGAGGCCATCGGCCAAATAAATGGCCGGTCGGCACAATAAATGGTCAGCCTGCTATTTTTTCTGGCTGACCGGCTAAATAAATGGCCGATAGGTGGCTTCCAAGGTCAAAAAGTGGCTTATTGGTGTCTAGATTGAAGCCCCGGAAGTTAGCTTTCCAATGGTGCAAACCTTGCATTAAAATTCCTCCTATGCAAAAAGTTATGCCCTTTTTGGTGAAGCCGTGCAGATTCGATCCAACCGGGATGATGCCCAACTTCAACCAATCATATCTCCCCCACCCGGACTTGGCTTTAGGAGATTCTTGAGTGCAAAATGAAGCCCTGGAAGTAAGCTTTCCAACGGTGTGGCCGCATAGCTAAAATCCAAGTATGCAGATGAATAAGCCCGATTTAGCGAGGGCTGCTCGACCCTCTAATTCATGCCGAACTTCTTCTCCAACTTGGTTTCCCCCCTCTTCTCCTCTTTTCCTCAACTTCAAACCCCTAAGTAAGGTGTTTTGAAAGATTTTTCAAAGATTTCATCTCTCTTTCATTCGTTTCCACTTTGTCCTTGCTCGGTTCATCGAAAAGGGCATTATTTGACAAAAATGTGAGCCTCGGAATATTGTAGAAACTTTATTTCAAAAATGTTTTGAAAGAGAGGGTTTTATTGTCTGAAAACCATCCAAAATAACTTTGGTCCAAAATGGGGTGTGAAGTTGAGATTTGTCTCTCTCCTTGTCGAGGAAATTGAACCTTTGCCCTACACACCTTTTACCACCAAGTAAACTATCAGTAATGCCCAAGTCTTAAGGGCGGTAAAAAATGGGGTGTCTACAGACCTTCTTGTATAGTTATCCTTAATGAAGGGATCTGTTATTTCAAAGGAAAAACTACTTCAACACCATACACAAAGGAGTATGTGGTGGCTTGTGTCGGGGTACAATGTGTCGTATTGTATGTCCAGAGAGCTTCTCCAATTCTTTCATGCCAATCCCGCTTTGATTTAGCAACTACCTTTTCCAATAGGTTGCCTAAAGTTTTTTTAAATGCCTCTTCCAGTCCGTTGGCAGGTGCATTGTACATTGAAGAATTGCACTGCTTAAATCCAAACATTTCACAAAGTTTGTCCATTAGACTGTGTAAACACCCCATTTTTGATGGCCCTTATGATTTGGATGTCCTTGTAGGTACACCTGATGGTGAGTTTGTTTGCTCGCCAAGTGCTCGAAGTCCTCAGCAGAACGCCATAACTTTGAGCCTTTCAAACCCAGCATCCTTGTTGCCTCATTTTTGGACCATGCCTTGGTCTTTCAATCCTGCAGTTTTTGGTCGCCTGCCGACCACTGTTAGAGGTTGCTGGCCATCACTTTTGGGCTACTGGCCACCAGTGATAGCTAGCCGGCCACCAGTTGCTTTTGCAGATATTTTATGCCAGCTGTGCCAACTGTAAGCACAGATGCACCCATCTTCATCCACATGTAGGGCTGGATCTCCTTGTAGAGAATTCATGTTTTCTATATATAAGGGGGTCTCCTCCCCCATTTTTTAGGGTTAGAAATTTTGGAACAAAAAATCTCTCTCTCTCTACAATTTCCTCTCTCTACAAATTCTCTACACTTTTTCCTATAATTCCTACACTTTTGCTTACACCCCTTTAACCAAAGTTGATCATCTTTGAGATAAGGTTCCTTGAGGCCTTCTTGGAGCTCTAGAAGTTGGTTTTGGCTTGAATTGTTGCCTAAAGTTGGTCTTTGCTTCAAGAGGTATAATACTTTCCATCTTTAGTTACTTTGCATACTTGTTTTTCAATCTTTTTCCCATTGATTTTGGGTTGTTTTGGGGCTATAAAAACTCTATTTTTGTGGGCTTAAATGATGGTTCACCCTTCTTTATTCCTTGCTCTCAAGGCCTCTCCATCTTTGTTTCCCACTTTCAAACTATCTTTTTTTTAGCTTTTAAACACTGAATTTCAGAGTATTTTCAGTGGTGAAAATCATGTTTTGAAGTCCAAATTTGGAGGGGTTTGCCTCCCCTCCTTATGTCTTGTTTGTTAGCCTAGTTAGCTCTATATGTTAGCTTATTTTCCTAGCTCTTTGTAGCTTAATTCCAGCATGTTTTACTCTCTATTTTGAACGGTTTTAACTATGTTTTGGGTTGGTTTAGTCATTTGAGTCGTGTATTGCATGCTTGTAGTGTAAATGTCCTCACAAGCTTGGTGTTTTAGGCCCTTAGACCCAATTTGTTTGAGTTGATTGCATGTTTTTAGTGCGTTTATCACTTAATTTTAGCAAGAATAATCTCTGCAACCTCCTTTATTTCTTCACTTTTTGTTTTGCTTTGAGGGTTGTTTCAACCTTGGGATTATTTAAGCTTTAGATTGAGGTCCATGCTTAATGGTTTAATCCTCTTTTGGGGGTTTATTATCAACGGTATGAAACCTCTCTCTTGCCTTAAACTACACCTTGTTTGACGCTTCCTTCACTTTTAGAGGACAACTCACCAATGGACTTAATTGGATTAAAGAATGGTTGGTAAAGTAAAATTGAGTAACTAAAAGTTAAAAACTAAAATTGTGCAAAGATAAGAATTTGAATGTGTCTTGGTGTGTTCAATCGGACGTTAACTGAACACACAGAACTTGGACCATTTCATATTTACTAGTGATGAAATGATCCAAGTCTCCAAGGTCAACTTCTTCCCTTGATCCTTCATGAAAGGGTGAAGGTTTGTGTCTTGTTTTGCATTTATTGAACTTGCACACTTGGTTTCACAAGCTATCATGCAATGAAATTGCATCCATTGATGGTTTGTGAACCAAAACTTGCTACTCCTTTGATTTTCCCATGAAAATGAGGGGTAAGTTGTGCATACAGACCCTTGAAATACCCTACATATGCTCTGTTTGTCCTCTGTTGTAGCAAGATGAACCTGTGCATCAGTGGCCGGCAGACCACTTTCCATGGCTGGCAACCTTCAACCATGGCTGGCTGCTGGCCGGCAGCCTTTACCAGTGGCCGGCCAGCCACAGATTCAAAACTTAGTAGAGTGCTAGTAAGGCAGAGCAGAGTGAGCAGCAGTGTTGGTGTTCAACTGTGCAAACAGAGGCATTCGGAAGCAAAATGGTGGTATTTTCGGGTTAAAATCGAGCATGCGCAAGAGCCTCCCTCGCTTCCGGGGACTGGTTAATTAGTTTAATTAGTAATTAGTCATTTATTTGTTATAATTAATTAGTTGTAGCTAATTAGTTTATTTTGTACTTATTTAATTAGTTTAGATTGATTAATTAAATTAGTTTGTGTTGTAATTATTTTAATTAGCTTAGGGTAGTTAGTTAATTTAATTGATTCGGTTTGTAATATTTAATTAGCTTTGCTTAGCTTAGCTAGCTAGTTAGCTTAATACATTCGACCTTTCCTTCGTGAGAGTGCAAAGTTGTAATAATGTGTATGTCTTCCAACCCCACGTCTTTCTCCTTTTTATTTACCAGCTTGTGATGGTTAGATTAGGAACATCACGTTTTAATTAGCATACTTTATGCTTGCTTCAATTCATTTGTATTGCATGCACTGGGGCTCGGTGCATCATTCAAACTGCATTGTTATTTCAATACTTCGGTGAATACATGCTCGCATGTTTTAAAGTAAATCATATGTCATCTTAGTAGCCGAGCCTATTTAGATTGCATTATTGCATGTGTTGTATTAGACATCTTACATAGTTAGGAATCATGCATATTTTTCTAACTCTTTTGTTTATCTTAGCTTGAAGTACTAAGTGAGTTTTTAGTGCTTTAGCATACTTGCATGAGCATGAGTGACTGCCATGACTAGCATACTTGCCATGAGGCTAAGTGCTTACTTGATAAACTGCTTAAATTCTTGTGGATGAAGGCTTGTTACTTGAATTGGAATGATTCAATGAATGTACGCTTTATGCCCACTTTTTCAAGTGGCAAATTCACAGACTTTTAAGCCTACTTTGTTAAGTGGCAAATCAAACCCTTTTCGAGAAACCAAACATGAAATTGAATTGTTCTAATTTGAGCAAACTAGTCTATACCTTGTGTGTGCACATCACATAGTAAATGCTAGCCTAAATAAA
Organism: Camellia sinensis; assembly: GCF_055761805.1. NCBI lineage: Eukaryota > Viridiplantae > Streptophyta > Magnoliopsida > Ericales > Theaceae > Camellia > Camellia sinensis. The sequence goes on along the minus strand of NC_138964.1, from coordinate 22,383,314 downwards.
CCAGAACAAGAACATATAATGTTGATAAAAATCATATCATGATTTGTAGAGGCCGATCTTTGATTGGGCGAGCGGGGGTGCTCAATTCATGATCTTCTCCTGTCGTACCTAAGTTCTCGAGCCGAGGCAACTTTGGTGATGACGGACATGTGGCCTTTGGCATGAGTCGTGGGTTTCCTAAATTTTCCAAAAATAAAATATTTAGGTGGCGACTCTATATCTAGCAAAGCAATCCAATATTGGCATTTTTTGATTCAAAATCAATTTTTCCAAACGATTTGTCGGATTTGGACTTTTGGTGTTATCAATTTCACATTGCACTTGTGAGATTAGATTCAGAATCGCGGGAGTCCGAATTGTAGGGCTTATATTCGAGCTTTTGAAAGGGGAGCGAAAAAGTCGAGCTATAGACTGTTGTAGAAAGGCTTTCTGTTATTGGTGATGATGTAGAAAGGCACACCATACCGATAAATAATGTGGGATTTTATGAAGTCCACAATAGTTTCTTTCTTGACTTCTTTAAGTGGGATGGCTTTAGCCCACTTGAAGAAATAATCTGTGGCAACCAAGATGTATGAATGGCCTGCGGAAAACTTGGTTAATCGGCCAACTTCATCTAGACCCCATGCATCGAATGGCCAAGAAGCAATTGTCGAGGTGTAAAGGTTTTGGTGGTTAATGGATAAAGTTTGCATGAAACCAACAAGGTTGACACTTTCTTGAGTAATCCAAACAATCTTTAACCATTGTAGGCCAATAGTAACCCATCATTTTTACTCGAAAGTGAACTTTAGGACCAAAACGATGCGCTCCGCATATCCCGGAATGGGCTTCTTCCATGGCTTGTTGAGCTTCATCATCCCCTAAGCAACGAAAAAAAATTCTTTTAAATGATCGTCAACATAAAGTTCCCTTGTAGAAGATGAATCGAGGAGCTCAATGTTTTATTTCAGTTCTATGGCGGGGATCATCATGGAGTTTCCTGTGTTCAAGGTAGTCTATAACTGGCATTCTCTAATCTTCGACTCAATGGCTAGTATTGAAATTGCGTTTGTTTCTACAACGCTACATTCCAACAACTGTGGCAGTACTCATCGTTGGCATTTAGGGACACTAACTTGTTCACCTTCTAACAATGCTAGTGTAGTTAGTAGATTGGCAAGTGCATTAGCCATGCGATTCTCTTCCCTTGGAACATGTTCGAGTACCGCCCCCCAAATTTTTCAATGAGATGAGTTACATACTAGAAATATGGGACTAAATTGTCTTCTTGACTTCATAATCCCCTCGAAGCTGATTAATTATTAACTTAGAATCCCTATAGACATCTAGGTCAACAATTTTTAACTATGTTGCCATTTGTAAACCAATGATTAAGGCCTGGTACTTAGCAACATTGTTTGAGCACTTTTTGCCAAAGAAAAATGAGTAAGGCAAAATGTACCTCTATGGTGAAACAAAAACGACACCTGCTTCTGCCCCTTCCTTCCTTACAGCCCCATCAAAGAACATCATCCAAGGTTGTAGGATTTCTATGAACAATACATTTTCATCGAGGAATTCCTCAGAAATTTCCCAATCAACGGAGATGGGATGGTCGGCCAAGAAGTCTGCAAGGGCTTGTCCTTTCACCACTTTTCTTGGTATGTAAATTATCTCAAATTCATTAAAGATGAGGGACCATCTCGCTAAGCATCCTTAGAGGATTGGCTTAGACATGACATACTTTATTAGGTCGGCTCTTACAGCGAGATACAATCTATGGGCTTGAAAATAATGTCTCAATATGTGAGAGGCAAAAACAAGCACTATACACATCTTCTTAATGGGTGAGTACTTGAGTTCATTTTCAGTTAATCTGCGACTCAAGTAATAGAGTGCTTGCTCTTTATTTTCTTTGTTATTTTGGGCCAGCATGGCTTAAAGAGACTTTTCTTGAGCAACAATGTAAAGTATCAATGGTTTCTCCAGAATAGGAGCTCCTGATACTGGAGGATGAAGCAAGTATCTCTTAATACTATCGAAAGAATTTTGACATGCTTGATCCCAAACAAATGGAGCCTCATTTTTCATCAGTCGACTGAAAGGTTGACAACGCCCTGCAAAGTTTGAAATGAATCTGCGAATATATGCCAAGCGACCTCGGAGGCTTCTAAGTTCCTTCAGGTTTTCTGGTGGTGGCATCTTTTGTATATCATCGATTTTGGACTGATCAACCTCAATGCCTCTATGTTGAACAATAAAGACAAGGAACTTTCCAAACGTACTTCCAAATGCGCATTTGATTGGATTCATTGGTTAAAGACTGTACGAAGGTCTTTTGTGTGGTATTCCTTTTTTTCAGTTTTGACAACCAAATCATCAACATAGCACTCAACAAATTTATGGAGCATGTCATCGAAGATCTTTTGCATGGCACGTTGATAGGTGGCACGGGCATTTTTCAGTCTGAAAGGCATCACTTTATAACAATAGATGCCTTTTATGGTACGAAATTGTCACGACCCGAACCCGCCCCTATGGGTTAAGGCCATAACCGGCCAGTAATCACGAGATTATCTACGGCCTCAAACCAAATACGACAAAACTCATCAGAGTAAAGGGGCCAAACGGAAGCAAATTTAAAACTTTGTCCGTAGAGCCGTGCTTATATGCACATCATAACATTCCACATTCACATATGTTAATAACTCACAACATAAAGTATAGTAGCATAAGGTTCTGTATAGACAGGATCATTCAAATCTAAGTCAGCCAAACCAAACTATACACAGACGTATACCGAAGTCCTTGCCAACATGGCAAAATACACAGAAAGGCAAAAGGGCGAAGACGTGTCTCGTGCGTGAGACGAAAGGGCTGACTCTTCAAAACTTTGGTTGTTCCAAATAGACTTCATTGAGGCTGGGTCTGGACCTCTCTTGGCTCACCTACAAACACATGAATGAGCGTGAGCGAAAGCCCAGTGAATAATATCAAATAAAGAATATACATTGGAACAATATACATCAAACGGCCTTGGGGCCAATTTATATTTCTAACTAATACATACATACATAGACATATGTAAGTTAAGTAACTGCAGTTCCAAACACATCGGGCTCGTTTGGTTTGATTTTCTGAAAAAAATTTGGGAAATTTTCTCTACAAATAAGTTTTCAAAAATAACCAAACCAAACAAATTTTCCCAAAAAAATTTCCCAAAACTTGTAAACCAAACAAGTTTTCCAAACAAATCTCTCTCTCACACACATCAAATCAATCACTTTTTCCAAAACTCTATCTCAAAATAATTTTCCAAAACATCTTTTAAAAAAAACCAAACCAAACATGTTTTCGTACTTTTTATCTCTAAAACACATCTCTCAAACACAAACCAAACATACCCATCATACGGCCTCGAGCCCAATTCATTCGCATCATTCAGGTCAAACTGGCCTTTGGCCCATTCAGATTTTCAAACTGGCCTTTGGCCCATTCAACTTTCATTCATGTCAAACTGGCCTCTGGCCGACTTATTCATGTCAATCGGCCTTCGGCCCAATCATTTATGTTAATCGGCCTTTGGCCCAATCATTCATGTCAATTGGCCTTCGGCCAAATCATTTATGTCAATCGGCCTTTGGCCCAATCATTCATGTCAATTGGCCTTCGGCCAAATCATTTATGTCAATCGGCCTTTGGCCCAATCATTTATGTCAATCGGCCTTTGGTCTAATCATTTATGTCAATCGGCCTTTGGCCCAATCGTTTATGTCAGTTAGCCTTTGGCCCAATCATTTATGTCAATCTGTGTTCCCCATTCAAATTAATGAACTTACAAAACTTACATAGAAGTAAACAATTGGACAACAACATATTTCAAATGTCTTGTTAAGATATTACTCACAGTGATCGGCTGATTGATTTGCCCTGGAGCTTGACCCTACACATCACATAACACATATGGGTCACAACCGATTCAATCCGTTCTTAATTCACATATTCCTCTTTAGGCTTAATTCTTATTCTTCTAACTCATTTACAATGCTCAATGTATGCTTAAGAGTACTTAGAAGTGAAAGGAAACGGAAAACGGAACACAAAATTCATTTTCAAAATTTCAAAGAACAGGGCCCCCGCTCGAGCGTGGACTTCTCGGCTCGAGCGGACCCTTGAGGCTTGCAAAAGTACTGGTTATGTCGAATTTACGCTCGATTGCGAACTCTGGCGCTCGAGCGGAAGGCCTCTCTACATGGATCCCCGCACGAGCGGACACCATGTCTGCAGAAAATACTAGGAATACGAATTTCACGCTCAAGCGGCAGTTTCCTCGCTCGAGCGGGAATCAAAATTTTGGAAAATCCAGAACATGCTCTTGAACTTCAATTCGACATTTAAAGGTTCCAAATGCATGGTATTGGCTCAACTTTCACATATACATATTCTAACATGGTATAAACACCAAATTATAACACAACGAAGCTCAATTTCACAATTTAATCACATGCATGTCCCAAATTAACTCAAACTCATCACCAACATTCTAGATTCAAACATGCAAGACTCAAACTCCCATGATTTGCACTTGCATGTGAAATATACACATTATCCCCAACTTAATTGGTGAAGAGATGATCAAATACATGGTCATTAATCAAAACTTAACATGGATTACATACTTTATGCTCAAACATGGAAATTTATGGCAATTTCCTTCATGCATGTGTTCTAAGACTTCAAATTCAACAAAACCAACTCAAATTCATTTCAATTCTTACTCTTGATCATTAATCAACTTTGAATACACAAAATTACACATTAAACTCATGAATTCAAAAATCAAAGTCTTACCTAGAAGCCCAATCTTCCCAATCTATGGTTAATTCTTGAGTTTAACTTCAAGACTTCCAAGCTTAAAGACCAAACATAGATTTTCTCCCCTCTCTCTCTAATTTCGGGTCTCTCTCCCTCTAGAGAGTTAAATCCCCCAAAAGATGAAGCAAAGAGAGGAATTGAGTGTGTATTGCCTTCTTACAACAAATCTCACCAAGTCTAATTTAATAATAATAAATAAGTGGGCACTAATTCATCAATTAAATCAATTAACTCTGATCTGAATCAATTTTCAATTAAATTTCACCGTAGGCTCTAAAAATTATGCCTATCACAATGGCATAATAAATTTTGGTTTCGATAGCCAATAGGGCTTCAATTTAAATTCCAAGGCAGATAATCAAACAGATATTCCTACGGTGAACAGATAGAAGTTCAAAACCACATATTTTCTCATAATGGCACACAAAATCATATTAAACACATAATCATACTCATATTAAGGACCCATTAAAATATTACGGAACAGGGATATCACAGTCTTCCCCCCTTTAGGAAGTTTGGTCCTCCAAACTTACTTTACCTTCAGTCGAAAACAATTCGGAATACCTCTTATTCAACGGTTCCAGTGTTATCCTTTAGATAGTTATTTGCTCGGTCTTAAAATCAAGCAACATTCTGTTCTTAATCAATCAAAGGCTTACTTTTTCTGCCATGCAAGGTTTTGAACGGTGCCACACCGATACCAGAGGGCAAGCTGTTGTTATAAGCAGAGTTTGCCAACAACGAATAGACTTTCCAAATTCCCTGAAAGATCTACTGAATATATTTGGAGCATTTCTCCCAAAAGTTCTTTCTAATTATACATCAATTAGCGGATGGAAGGTAGCGCTGACTCACAATCCAGTTCCCATCGCCTCTTGAAGGCTTGTCAGAATTCAAACACATTTTAGGGTCCCTGTCCAAAACAATAGATACTAGGATCCCATGCAAACGAGCAATCTTGTCGATGTAAACAGTTGCTAGTCTATAAGCATCCTATGAAAATTTCATAGTGAGGAAATGAGCAAACTTAGTAATCCTATATACAATAACCCAAACGGGACTTATACCCTGGGTGTCTAAGGCAGCCCCACAATGAAATTCGTTATTTGGCTTTGACTTGTTGGTACTGAAAATATTCAGACACAAGTTCAGCAATTTCCTTTTTCACAATACGTCACCACATATTTATTTCAGATGTCAGCTAACTTTACCATAGAAGTTTGGTCTATTCCCTTATCACAAAAGTTCAATTCATTCTTCAATAACTCCATAATTCACAATCCGATTCGGTGTTTAGTTTAGTGACTCATCATAGTTATCCAAGGTCAATCAAAAGTCTACAGGAATTTAAAGCGGATCCAGACACTGATTCCCGAGTAACAAAGATAACAACAAAGCAATCAACCACATGACACACGTAACTCATATATCCCCATAGTACCAATTGCAAAGTACAATAACATCAAGGCAGTCGACTTCTAATAGAATACACGTGTTCTCAATTCATTCAACAGTTTCCAGTTTACAATTCGGTTCAACATTCAATTCCCTGCTCCTTCGAATCTTTCCACACTATCTCATAGTTGCAAAAAGCAGAAGGCAATTCGTATATTAATCCCTATGATGTCAATGATGATATTAAAACAGTCAATCACGGGTTAAACACAATTTACACATCCTCAAAGCCCCAATTGCATAATATAATGGCACTAAGCAGTTATTTACACTAGGCGTATTGAATTCACATATTTCCAGACAATCAGGGTTTTTAAAAGCTCCTTGGACGTTAATAACATCTACATAATACCAAAGGATGATATTCCGGACAAAACAGATGAATAATCGTCTCGGAATCAAAGCATACCCGTTCACGACCGTCGGTGGCCGACCCGAGATCGATTAGACAAACCCACCCGTGCAAAACCGTCGGTGGCAAAAGAGATATCTCAATAGAGGTGCTACATAGGCTTAACGTCCCCTAGCACGAAAAGACGTCTCAAGAATGTCATCAAAACAAACACAATGCCACTCACATAACCTGATTTCCCAAAATTCGATAACACTAAGGCAGACACATGAGACATATTCTGATTAGTCGAGGACAAATATTCAGTACTATTTACAATCAAATCAATCTATTGTCCCCGGCTTCCTTAGCGTCAAATACGTAAGAACATGACAATACACAAGCATTGTTCCTTAAGACACCCAATCACTAGATTTGCACAATTCGGTTCATTTTTAACACGTATGTCCTCGATAGTTGGAGGTTGGTTCTCAATGGTGTTCACGGTTTAATCAATCTGTTGATAGCCCACATAAGGTCTTTCGAGTAAGTCAAGTACTCCAAACGGATTCAAGTTCTGGGTCTATCAATTTTCCTGCCGAGAATAATATGGCTATTTATTCATACGTAATCCGTACCTCCCCTTAACAAGGTCAAATCAGATAGAGGGTCTTATCTAATGAATCCCGTCAAAGGTCTTGCCAAATCAAATCGAGCAAAGGTCCCATCAAGTTATATCAAATGAGGGTTCTAACAAGCCCAATCAAACAAAAGTCATATCAGGTTGAATCAGATAAAAGTTTTCTCAATGGAGTATTTTGGTTCTGTAAGGCACACTTCGTTGCTTAGGTACATAGTCGATAGTTTTACAACTGTTCTAAGTTCATCCGTCCTCAAAATCATATCGGAGTCATTTATCACAACTGTTAATGCCAAAGTGTTTCAAATCATGTACAATATGGCACTGTTCACATAAGTTTAGGTGTAGTTGCATATGCATGCATTCATATCAGGAGGTATATATCATAATCAGTGTAGAAATTCTCAAATAGGTCTTATATGCAAGCACATGGTACACAGTAAGACATTAAACAAAGCTCTTCGGTTACACATAATATAGGATTTGTCACGCAAAGGTTCCAAATTAGTGACGAAAACATAGGTTTACGAGTCAAGCTTAACATAGTCACATAGTTCAGTCAATTTTCTACCAATCCAAATACATGATCTCACAATTTATAGAGTTCATTATTTGGGGTGCTCAACCCAGTCACACAATCACAAGGTCATAATTCCAGTGGTTTAGTCATTGAAGACAGTAATATAACAAATCACCCTGAGCATAGGTTTAGATGTACATGTGTATGTGCAGAGTTAATCGATATCCCAATACATATTTCGCAAATTTCCCAAATGGAGCATATACATTCAATGAATATGGTCTCGACCTTGTGGGTCTAACCAGTCTAGATACACATGCAGCAGATACGAAAGAAGATGCCGATCCGAATCAAATAATACCCCAAGCGAAGATATACACATGTACTAATTCAGAATCAATCAACATATAAGCATTCGTTTGTAAATAGTATAGATACCTGGGATGACGTTTGCAGTATTTTGAGCGCTTTCTGGGATGAGCGTGATTACTCTATCCTGATTAGCAATTCCTACCATCGGTACGAATCTAGTTAAGGCAGAAGATTTATTCACTTTCCGTTCAGTTCGGGGACAGTTCCTTACCGTATGGTCCATTTTACCACACCTATAACAAGCCCCAGAAATTTCAAAGCAAACTCCTCGGTGTTTCTTACACTAGTGGTGACAAAGGTTCTTGCCGTAGTGGCAACTGACGTTGTTGTCTTAAAATCTCAGCCATTTCTTGTACTATTCTTTATAGTCTATCAAGTCGGGCTGTGGAAGAGTCTGCCAACTCGTATGCCCTTACTTTATCCATGTTCTACACAAATTCTTAATAAGCCTTGCCAAATACCGGGATGCCCAATACAAAAATAAACACAGATACACATGCGTACATTCGCGCATAGGCACATTGTTATATTCCCATTTTATGTATCATTAAGGCACAATTAATCACATACGTAACAGATGACTGCATACTTATCAGATATCGCATGCTGAACATTTACTAAGTAGTTATATACTCAAATCATGTTCATATTTCTCATAGACACCCATTTGCAGAATCGAATGCACATAAGCAACTTTTCATGACTTATATGTTCATGTATGTGCATTATAACAAAACAAACTTGTTGTACACATTAGTGTAACAATTCATATCTCATATAATCACATGTTCTCACCATCTGATTAAACTTTTATTATACTTTATACAAAAGATTCACAGGTATGCACATACAAAAGAGCATACGTATTCAAATATTTTCCAATGCAAGCAATTCACAAACTTATAGCACATAATCGTTCATATCAAAACTGTTAGGCATATTCTCGATGCTTCCAAATTCATACTTAACATATGAATGCATCCTAGATCTTTTCTAGACGCTTATTGCTCTTTTGGACAAGTGTGTGAGTTATTAACTTGTGTTCTGATACCACTATATCACGACCCGAACCCACCCCTATGGGTTAAGGCCATAACCGGCTAGTAATCACGAGATTACCTACGGCCTCAAACCAAATACGACAAAACTCATCAGAGTAAAGGGGCCAAACGGAAGCAAATTTAAAACTTTGTCCGTAGAGCCGTGCTTATATGCACATCATAACATTCCACATTCACATATGTTAATAACTCACAACATAAAGTATAGTAGCATAAGGTTCTGTACAGACAGGATCATTCAAATCTAAGTCAGCCAAACCAAACTATACACAGACGTATACCGAAGTCCTTGCCAACATGACAAAATACACAGAAAGGCAAAAGGGCGAAGACGTGTCTCGTGCGTGAGACGAAAGGGTTGACTCTTCAAAACTTTGGTTGTTCCAAATAGACTTTACTGAGGCTAGGTCTGGACCTCTCTTGGCTCACCTACAAACACATGAATGAGCGTGAGCGAAAGCCCAGTGAATAATATCAAATAAAGAATATACATTGGAACAATATACATCAAACGGCCTTGGGGCCAATTTATATTTCTAACTAATACATACATACATAGACATATGTAAGTTAAGTAACTGCGGTTCCAAACACATCATACGGCCTCGGGCCCAATTCATTCGTATCATTCAGGTCAAACTGGCCTTTGGCCCATTCAATTTTCATTCATGTCAACCTGGCCTCTGACCCACTTATTCATGTCAATCGGCCTTCGGCCCAATCATTTATGTCAATCGGCCTTTGGCCCAATCATTTATGTCAATCGGCCTTTGGCCCAATCATTCATGTCAATCGGCCTTCGGCCCAATCATTCATGTCAATCGGCCTTTGGCCTAATCATTCATGTCAATCGACCTTTGGCCAATCATTTATGTCAATCGGTGTTCCCCATTCAAATTAATGAAGTTACAAAACTTACATAGAAGTAAACAATTGGACAACAACATATTTCAAATGTCTTGTTAAGATATTACTCATAGTGATCGGTTGATTGATTTGCCCTGGAGCTTGACCCTACACATCACATAACACATATGAGTCACAACCGATTCAATCCGTTCTTAATTCACATATTCCTCTTTAGGCTTAATTCTTATTCTTCTAACTCATTTACAATGCTCAATGTATGCCTAAGAGTACTTAGAAGTGAAAGGGAACGGAAAACAGAACACAGAATGCATTTTCAAAATTTCAGAAAACAGGGTCCCCGCTCGAGCGTGGACTTCCCCGCTCGAGCGGACCCTTGAGGCCTACAAAAGTACTGGTTATGTCAAATTTACACTCGATCGTGAACTCTGGCGCTTGAGCGGAAGGCCTCTCTACATGGCTCCCCGCTCAAGCGTGAACTTCCCCGCTCGAGCGGACACCATGTCTGCAGAAAATACTGGAAACATGAATTTCACGCTCGAGCGGCGGTTTCCCTGCTCGAGCGGGAATCAAAATTCTAGAAAATCCAGAACATGCTCTTGAGCTTCAATTCGACATTCAATGGTTCCAAATGCATGATTTTGGCTCAAATTTCACATATAAATATTCTAACATGGTATAAACACCAAATTACAACACAATGAAGCTCAATTTCACAATTTAATCACATGCATGTCCCAAATTAACTCAAACTCATCACCAACACACTAGATTCAAACATGCAAGACTCAAACTCCCATGATTTGCACTTGTATGTGAAACATACACATTATCCCCAACTTAATTGGTGAAGAGATGATCAAATACATGGTCATTAATCAAAACTTAACATGGATTACATACTTTATGCTCAAACATGGAAATTTATGGCAATTTCCTTCATGCATGTGTTCTAAGACTTCAAATTCAACAAAACCAACTCAAATTCATTTCAATTCTTACTCTTGATCATTAATCAACTTTGAATACACAAAATTACACATTAAACTCATGAATTCAAAAATCAAAGTCTTACCTAGAAGCCCAATCTTCCCAATCTATGGTTAATTCTTGAGTTTAACTTCAAGACTTCCAAGCTTCAAGATCAAACATAGATTTTCTCCCCACTCTCTCTTTGTAATTTCGGGTCTCTCTCCCTCTAGAGAGTTAAATCCCCCAAAAGATGAAGCAAGGAGAGGAATTGAGTGTGTATTTCCTTCTTATAACAAATCGCACTAAGTCCAATTTAATAATAATAAATAAATGGGCACTAATTCATCAATTAAGTCAATTAAATCTGATCTGAATCAATTTTCAATTAAATTTCACCGTAGGCTCTAAAAATTATGCCTATCACAATGGCGTAATAAATTTTGGTTTCGGTAGCCGATAAGGCCTTCAATTTAAATTCCAAGGCAGATAATCAAACAGATATTCCTACGGTGAACAGATAGAAGTTCAAAACCACTTATTTTCTCATAATGGCACACAAAATCATGTTAAACACATAATCATACTCATATTAGGGACCAATTAACATATTACGGAACAGGGATATCACAGAAATGTAGTTAACTCTTCGTCCTTAGGTGCCATCCATATTTGGTTATATCCTGAACACTCATCCATGAAGGATAACATCTCGTATCCGGTAGTTGCGTTTATTACTAATTCCATAATCGGAAGCGAAAAGTCATCCTTGGGACATGCTTCGTTCAAATTTCAAAAGTCGACACATATTCTAATTTGTCCATTCTTCTTAACTATCGAGACCATGCTTGATATCTATTTCAGATATTTAACTTCCCGTATGAACCCAGTTTCAATCAACTTGTTGACTTCTTCTTCCACTTTGAGAATGCACTTAGGTCTGATGTATCGATGAGCCTGCTTTACTAGTCACATATGATGTTTGATCCCAAGGTGGTGGACAACAACTTTTGGACTTAAACCGGGCATCTGCTTGTATGTCCATGCGAAAACATCTTTATATTCGAGGAGTAGTTCGAAAAATGTTTTTTTATTCCTTAGGTGTTAAGAGTGTTCCTACAAAGATTGGTCGAGGTTCATCAAGAGCTCCCAAGTTGAGTTATTTCAAATTGTCAACGGTTGATTGCCCCCATCTTCAAGTTCTATAGGAGCTTCTTGGAGATCACCATCTTCCGAATCTAAGCTAGAATCTTCTTCAATTGTTATATGGTGAGAAGTAACATGTTCAATTTCTTCTCTTTTACTTTCTGTTTGAGTCATAATTTCTCCAGTTAGTATGATGGTGTGCCTTTTGACCTTAAGCGGACCTTCAATACTAACTTCAAGTGACGTCATGCATTTCTGCGAGAAGGAATCAAACTTTGACTCTCATCATCCTCCTTTGTGGAATTCAACTCAATTGTTGATGCACTTCTCTTGTTCTTGCCTTTTCTAGGTGATGTATTCGTATAGCCAAGTCAAGCAAAAATGAAATTTTGTGACCAAGAAGTTTGTTTTTCATCCCTTTCCTTAGTAGTGCCCAATCTGTTAAAAATTAACGATTGAGAAGTTGTACATTCATCTGTCTTATTAACAGTGCCCAACCTATTAAAAACCGAGGTTCGAGGTGCAGGGACTTCAATGCGAACTCAAGGAGTTAGGCTTGCACTTTTGTCTTCCTTTACTTCTTCCACGGTGATATGTTATACATCTTCTTTCTTCCTTTTTTTCCCCTAGCAGAAATACAAATGAGTTCAGTTGGCATGAATCCGACTCCGGTCTTTAGAGGGCTTACCCTGTACCCCTATTGCCTTAACTTTTAATAAGTTTCATTGAGACTATGAACTTTCTCACCTATAAGTTGTAGACCGCCCCAAACTCCGCTTTACGAGTGAGGGTGCGAATTGTTGTTCTAGCTACTACAGTTCGGACTCTTGTCACAGTTCTGAATCTAATCTCACAAAGTGCAATCTAAGACTGATAAATCACCGAAGAATCCATATCCGACAAATCATTTTGGAAAATTAGATTTTGAATCGAAAAGCGCAAAACATGGACTGCTTTGCCAGATTTTAGAGTCGCCACCTAAATATTTTGTTTTGGGGAAATTTAGGAAATCCTGACTCGTGCCTAAGGCCATGTGTCCGTCATCACCAAAGTTGCCTCGGCTTGGGAACTTGGGTACGAGGGGGAAAGGTCATGAAATGAGCACCCCCGCTTGCCCGATCAAAGGATCGGCCTTTACTAACATGATATGTTGTTTTTGAAAACACATGTGTTCTTATTTCGGTTATTAATCTAGCTTACTATGTGACGCGCACAACATACAAGTATAGACTCAATCACTCAATTTGGAACAAAACATCTCATGTTTGTTTGCGAAAATGGTTTGAAAGAGCTACTCACAAGTAGGCTAAGACGCGAATTTGCCACCCTCAAGTGGACTTAGACAACATGGTGATTTGCCACTTCAAGTGGGCTTAAAACTCGCATTTCAATGAATTGTTCCAATTCAAGCAATCTAACCTTCATCCACAGGCATTCATGCAGTTAAACACTTAAGCAGTTAGCCTTGGCAAGCATGCTATCATGGCAGTCACTTACATACATGCAAGGATGCTAAAGCGTAAAAGCTTACCTAGTACTCTTTGAGGCAGACGAGGTGGATGGAGTTCATAGAGGATTATGATTCCAAGTTATATTATCATCCGGGAAAGGCCAAAGTTGTGGCTAATGCCCTTAGTAGGAAATCCATTGGTGATGTAGCTTGTATAGCCATCCGGGAATGGGAGATGTTGGGTACTCTTGGCGAGTTTGACTTGCATCTGGGTGAGTCTGTTGAGTCTGCAGCCTTGTTTTCTATAGTTGCACAACCCACACTTGTGAATCAAGTGTTAGAGGCACAGAAGGATAACCTTATGGTAGAATCCCTCCGGGAAAAGATCCCCAGTGGGAAGGTAGAGAAAGGTTTGACTATGTATCCCGACCTAAGTGTGAGGTACCGAGACCCCTTGTTTGTGTCGGAGTCTTGCCGAGAGGAAGTACTCCGAGAGTTTCACCATTCATGCCTTGCGGTGCATCCGGGAGGCACAAAGATGTATCATGACCTAAGTCGCTAGTTTTGGTGGAGGTGCATGAAGAAGGATGCGGCGGTGTTTGTGTCGAAGTGCCTTACTTGTCAGCAAGTGAAGGCCGAACATAAAAGGCCAGCGGGTTTGCTACAACCCTTGCCTATTGCGGAGTGGAAATGGGAGCATGTCATGATGGACTTCGTTGTAGGTCTTCCGAGGACTCAACGGGGTAGTGATGCCATTTGGGTGGTAGTGGACCGGTTAACTAAGTCAGCGCACTTTATTCCTATACGCGTGAGAGATTCGGTAGATCACCTTGCTGACTTTTATATTCGGGACATAGTGAGGTTGCACGGAGTCTCAGTGTCGATTGTCTCAAATAGAGATCCGCGTTTTATTGCCAGGTTGTGGCAGAGTTTGCAGAGTGCCTTGGGCACTAGATTGACTTTTAGTACGGCTTATCATCTTTAGACTGACGGGCAGTAAGAGTGCATCATTCAGACACTTGAGCTTATGCTTCGAGGCTGTGTCCTTGACTTTAAAGGGTCGTGGGAGAGACACTTACCCTTAGTGGAGTTTGCCTACAACAATAGTTTCCAATCGAGTATTGGTATTGCACTATTTGAGGCCTTGTATGGCCGACCATGTAGATCTCCTGTATGTTGGGCCAAGGTGGGTGATGCACCTTTGTTGGGCCCGGAGTTGGTGCGAGAGACGACAGAGAAAGTGGCACTTATTCGTAAGAGGCTTGTTACAGCCCAAAGTCACCAAAAGAGCTATACCGACTGTAAGAGGAGGCCTTGTCATTTGAGGTGGGTGATCGCGTCTTTCTGAAGATATCACCTATGCGGGGTTTGATGAGGTTTGGGAATAGTGGGAAGTTGTCCCCTCGGTTTACTGGCCCTTTTGAGATCCTTGAGCGGATTAGGGAGGTTGTATACCATTTAGCATTACCACCTCAGTTGTCTGGAGTGCATGACGTGTTTCATGTTAGTATGCTTCAGAAATATGAGCCGGATCCATCACATGTGTTGGATTGAACCGACTTAGAGGTAGATGAGGATGCTTCGTATGAGGAGAGACCGGTGCGGGTCTTGGATAGGTGGGACCAAGTCTTGCGAGACAAGACGATTCCCGTGGTTAAAGTGTTATGGAAACATCATGGAGTTGAGAGAGCAACTTGGGAGCGTGAGTTGGAGGTCCGAGAGAAATATCCGGACTTATTTATTAATGTTTGACCATGTATTGGGAATCTTGTTTTATTGTTGAACTATTAAAACATTGTATATGTTTTGGGTTATAAAGCATTGTATATGTTTCGAGATTACAAATGTTGAGTATGTTTCGGAAACATGAGTTGAATTTGAACATTGCAATGTCATTTGAGTTTTGAAAATATAAACTGATTGTAAACATTGAATATGTTTTGAAAAGCATGAGATATATGTGTTGAAGTAAATTGAGATTCAAAAGGATGCATGTTGATAATGCATATTGAGCTGTGTTGCTAAGTTGTTCTCTTGAGAAAAGATGGAATGACCGGTAGTGGATCATATTGTTAAAGGTTGTATTGTAATCATGTTGAATACTAAAAAGATCACAATTTTGAAACCTATATTTGTAATTTTGGGGACGAAATTCTTTATGGGGGGAGGTTATAGCGATCCTGGTTTTCTCCATCATTTATTTTGTTTCGGACTTGGGTTCCGTCATGGTTATTGGTATTTATAACTTGTTTCCATCCTTTAAACCCTTTGTATTTGTGTTTTGGGGCGTGTTGGGTGAGTTGGGTATAGGTTGGTTGTGAGTTGGAACAAATGGTTGCAGTCCAGAATTTGGCACCTTCGCTCGAGTGAGGCTTTTTGCGCTCGAGAGAGCGTTGGGTTTCTGCTTCTTCGCTCGAGTGAAGGTTATTGTGCTCAAGCGAGCTTACTTTGATGTGTCTCTTGGGTCGAGCGAGCACTCTTGCACTTGAGTGTGCGTCTGCGTCTAGATTGGACCTGAAGGTTGGTATTCTTCGCTCGAGCGAGACTTTTGTTGCTCGAGCGAGCGAGCTGTACGTTTTGAGTTTCTTCGCTCGAATGAGAATTCTTATGCTTGAGCGTGCTTCTGGGTTGCAGACCTGAAGCTTCGCATTGTTCGCTTGAGCGACGCTTCTTGCGCTCGAGCGCGGTTCGAATATATCAGTTCGCAGCAATGGGTCTACACTTCACTTTTTCATCTCTTTTTTTATCCAAACCCTAGATTCAACTGCCTCTCTCTCTAAACTCTCTCTCTCTCTACAAATACTCTATGATCTAGGAGTTTTCTACCTTTATCCCTTTGTAAGAAAGTTAGAGCTTGGCTTGGGCTTCATTCTGATAAAAAAATTCTTGGATTTGGAGTATCTTGAGTTTTCTTCATCATCTCCTTTGAGTCTCTCCATTTAAGGTAGGAATAAATTACTCATCTTTATGAGCTTTACATAAATTTTAGTCATTTGATTAAACGGTGAAACTATGGGAATTTTGGAAAGTTAGGGTTTAAATTTGAAATGTATAAAAGAGGGGTTTTCCATGTTTGAGCTTAATATGTATGTGAGACATGAAATTGGGGTTGTTTGTGGAATATGAGTGAGATTTGGCCTTGGGAGCAACATTTGAGAATAGGGGAATAAATGCCCTAATTGAATTTAAATAATTAATTTGTATAATTAATTTGGAGAATTATGAAAATATGAAATTGAGTTGAAAATTACGAAATTGGGAAAATATGAGATTGAATGGTGTAGATGGATTGACGAATCACTCACCAATGGAAAATGTAATAATTTATCTGTTAGATAGATTTATTTACCTGTTTAGAAATAATTGTTTTGGGCTATCAGTAGAGGATAGTCTTGATTATTGTAGACCTTGCATGATAATTATGGAAATTGAAACTAATCACTTGAATTATGTCATTGAATATGACAGTTGAATTAATACATCGAATATGTGCTTTAATTGATCATTGTATATGTTTAAGTGTTTAAATACATTACATATGTATCTTACATTGGAGAAGATAGGGGATGTACTCCATTGTTTGGGAGGAGCTAGGGGATGTACTCTATGGATTGGGAGAAGATAGGGGATGGACTCCATTGATAATTAAGTTGGCTAGAGTATCCAGGGTGAAAATCCCGAAATCTTAAACACGTTTGTATAACGTTGGTGATTGAAGTATAGAAGTGTTGATAATATGAGTTGTAGTCTCATTTTGAATTGCTTATGATTAAAGTGTTGATAATATGAGTTGTAGTCTCATTTTGAATTGTTTATGATTAAAGTGTTGATAATATGAGTTGTAGTCTCATATTGAACTATGGAAAATGAAAGTGTTAATAAAATGAGTTGTAGTCTCACTTAAATTGTTTGGTTATGTAATGAACCACGTTTATGAGTTGATTTGGATGAATAAATGAGTATAGAATGTGATGATACAGTTTATCCCAGTGAGTGGAGTGAACTGGTCCAAGCTCCTCAAGCCCAAGTCCAAATGATCATGCCCACCGGATAACCTGCAAACAAGTTCCACGGGGAACGGGGTAGTTCCCCCAGGGAACCCTCCGACGAGCAAGTTAGGAAGAGAAGTAGAGTATAGAGGGAGAGATTAGAGATAGAAAGCTTAACCTTCTTCTTGTCTTCAACGTTTGCTTATATCCTTTGGTAATCATTTCACTGTCCCTTCCCACCTGCCCTCCTCGCCGAAAGTCTATGCTGTAGCTTACCTTGTTCAGGGTAAGGGGGTCCTGTTCTGACGGGGAGGTGTTGTCGTAATAAATGCTGTGATGGGCTGCATTAATGGTGATGTGCAATGGCAATAACTTTGCAGATCTTTGTCTGCTGATGTGGCTCGTCCTTCACCTGCCATGTGTCTGAATGCCACCAGCTAGGTTATGTATTGGGCTCCAAGTGATGGGCTTGGGTTGTTTATAATGATTCATGGCCTTTGTAGACTTGTACACGTCAGTAGTCCCCCATTCCCGAGTGTAGCTTTAGTTCAGTGAAGGGAATAGTAATGAAGAAGGTGAGGGTGTTAGGGAGTGGTAGTATGGAGGTCGACCGGCGGGGGTGACCGAGCTGGTGAACCGACCGGGAGGTGGTCCGACCGTGCAGGGCGACCGAGTGGGAGGGCCAACCGCGAAGAGGGTCGACCGTGAAGGTTGGCCGAGTGGGAAGGTCGACCACGAGGACGGGCGACCATGAAGGTTGGCCGACCGTGAAGAGGGCGGTCGTGAAGAGGGTCGACCGCGAATGTTGGCCGGGCGGGAGGGCCGATCGTGAAGAGGGCGGTCGCGAAGAGGGCCGACTGCGAATATTGGCCGGGCGAGAGGCCGACTGCGAAGGGTGAGATGGAGGGGCGTGGGGCTCAAGAGGCAGTGTGTCATGTGGTGATTTGAAGTGGAAAAGACAGGGTAAGGGGAGGAGACAGTGGGCCGTGGTCATACACGTGGCAACATCCCGTAGGGGGGAAGATTAGGCGTTGGATCAGAAATGAAACGTTAGGTCATTATGGGTGTTGAAGAGACAATTTTGGCAGATGATTTTGAAAAGTTTTCAAACTGGCGAAAATTAATTGGGATCCTTGGAATACGGGCAAACCGTGGGCTTTTGGCATTATTCGATTCACCTACTTGTTTACAAAAAATCAAAATATTCCAAGTGTGAATTCCTTTGTTGCTCACGATACACCTCTGCAACACTTTTTTGATTTCCTTGCACCTGCCTCCGAAGCGATTTGTAGACATACCACAGAAATGGCCCAAGAAGGAACTGCGATTGTCAGGGTGGACCCACTTGGAGATGATGATGCGGTGGAGTTAGCGCAGCAATACAAGATGGAGAGGGTGGGGGAGTCGATTGTACGATCCCACGGTTCCACCATGATAGCAGCTCCAAAGCCAATCAACCAGGCCGAACCTGATCACTGGCACACAAAGGCCGATAAATCAACGGTCACTGAAGCGGATTTGGAGGCTATTCATGAAAAATACCAGGTGCCTGCCGAAATAGAGTTGTCGTTGCCGATGTCGACGGAGAGGCCATCCGATGCCAGGCTAGGGCAGTTTGCCCTTTATCAGGAGGCATTAAAAGGAGGGCTGAGGCTGCCCCTGCCGTAGGTGGTAGTAGATGTCCTAAATCGCTTGGAGGTGGCGCCGAGCTAACTAATGCCCAACGCGTGGAAGATCTTGCTGTCCTGTGCAAGTGCCTGGCCGAAGGCGAACGAAGGGGCGACCATGACGGTGGACGAATTCTTCACGTGCTACAAGGCCTCGGGGCAGCAAGAGACTTGGGTCACTCTGCAGGCGGCAGCAGGGAAAGGGCTGGTGGCGGGGCTGCCGTCATCGATCAAGGGGTGGAGACCATGGTGGTTCTATGTGTCTGCCCGTGTAAGAGTCGGAGCGCGAACCATTTGGAAGGTGCCCACCAAGTCGATGGAGCCATGGTTGGGAGCAGCAGCAGAGAAGAGAGAGAAGAGGGTAAAGGAGTGGAGGGAGAAAGAAGGGGCCCAATGGGACGAGCTCGTTCAGCCGTCTGCATTGTTTGAGGCAGGGTTGGGTCCACAGTCGAGCGGTGGGACCTCGACTGAGCGGAGTTGGAAGCGAGGAGGAGGGCTCAAGAGGCGGAGGATTAGACCATCCTTGCGAAAGCCCAAAAATTCAAAGAGTCCCAGGCCGACCGACCACAAAAATCGGTTGCAAGGGAGAGAATTCGACCTCGCCCCAAACCCTTGGAAGAGAAGGACTTAGGTGAATTTGTGCCACGACCGCCCCCAATAGACCCTTTGAAGGAGAGGTCTTTGAAAGAGATGGAGGCGTTGGATGTGGTGAAGAAGAAGAAGAGGGTGAGGCAGAGTGAAGAAGAGCCTGCCCAGAAGAGGAGGAGGGAGACGAGGGTAAAGGAGACCAGTGTGGCCAAGGAGGCAGAGGGGGGGGGGAAGTGGGAGGGGACCCCAGGAAGAGTGATTACCTCAGAAGTGGTGGACATCGCCTCAGAGGGCATGGAGGTGGTGCCAGTAGTGGCGGCGATCGCCGCAGGGGTCGCAAGGGCAGCCCCTGAAGGGCAAATGAAAGATGGGGCAACTGGCCCTGGGCCAAGGAGGGAAGAACAGCCCCAGGGGGGTCCTGCACCTCAAGGAAGGGGAGTCAGTTTGACCACAGCGATCTACCATGCTCGTGCGGTGGCGGGGCGGCTTGAGGGAGAAGAAGGCCCAGCCAGGGCAGGGGCAGACCGCCTGGTAGGGATTGTAGAAGAGGCAGCCTTGCGCTCGGCACCCAGATTCAACGAGGCTGAACTGCTAAGGGGGTTATGCTCCGCTTAAGTGGAGGTAACCACCTTAGCAGGGGCTCTGCTGAGGAAGGTGGGGGCTGCCAAACTCAAGGCAGATGAGGCCAAGGTTCAGCTTGCAAAGTTGAAGAAGAAGAGTGCAAGTTGGGAGAGTGCCCACGTTGATCTGCAAGCGGTTAAGGTGGAGCAGGAGAACACATGCCGACAGGTTGTGTCGCTCGAGTTCCAACTGGCTGGCGAGCAGAAGAAGTTGGATGAGGCCCAAAAAGCTTGTGCAGTCACGGTCGAATGCCATGAAGAGGCAATGGGCAGTAATGAAGAGCTGGTCAGGCAGAAAGATAAGGCAGATGTGAGGGTTGGCGATCTACAGAAGGAGCTGGAGGGCGAGCGGGCTAAGGCAGTGGAGGAGAGGAGGAGCCTTCAGAAGGAGTTGGAAGCAGAGAGAGCCAAGGCGACGATGGAAAAGGAGAGCCTGAAAAAGGAGTTGGAGGAGGAGAGGGCTAAGGCTGCGTCTAAAAGGGCGACCCTGCAGAAAGAGCTGGATGAAGAGAGGGCGAAGGCAGCCTCTGAGAGGGCAGCCTACCCCGATCTGTGCGTCGCCGCGGTGGAGCAATTCAAAGGGTCTGCTGAATTTCAGATAGCAGTTGATGCCACGGTCGCCAGCAGCTTGGCTAGGCAAGAATCTGGGGGGGCGGGCCCATCGAGGACGACCGTTGGAGGCAGAATTGAAGCAGAAGTTATTGAGAGCTTCCAGCAGTTCTATAAACACGAAATGGCTGAGTTCTGGGATAGTGGCTGGAAGATGTTCAAGCGTAGAGCTGAAGAACTGTTCCCAGACTTAGAACACAGTAGTGTAATAATTGGTGAGGACGATGTGGCCTAAACCCCCCTGGATGAGGGTATTGAAGAAGAGGACCTCATCTCCAGTGAGGAGGAGTAACCGGAGAAGAAGAAGAAGACTGTGCATAGACATTGTTTTTGTTATTTTTTTGGTTTTTTTTTAATTGTTGTAATGAACTTTTGTACAAAGTTGTGGATAAATAAAATTTCAGTTGTGTTTTGCATTTCACTGTTTTTGCTTGTGCGTCTGAAATGGATGAAAACTGGTGATAAAAACTTGTGATAGACTTGTGATAAAAACTGAATTTAGGAATTCCTCAAGGCAGAGTGAGATTGAAATCATAATAAAAATTGAGTGCAGAGTAAAGTTAGGAACTCCTCAATGCAGAGTGAAATTGAACTGGTAACAATACAGAGTGAAGTTGAACTTGTAATAAAAACTCAATGCAGAGTGAAGGTGAACTTGTAATAAAAACTCAATGCAGAGTAAAGTTAGGAACACCTCAATGCAGAGTGAAATTGAACTGGTAACAATGCAGAGTGAAGTTGAACTTGTAATAAAAACTCAATGCAGAGTAAAGGTGAACTTGTAATAAAAACTTAATGCAGAGTAAAGTTAAGAACTCCTCAATGCAGAGTGAAATTGAACTGGTAACATTGCAGAGTGAAGTTGAACTTGTAATAAAAAATCAATGCAGAGTGAAGGTGAACTTGTAATAAAAACACAATGCAAAGTAAAGTTAGAAACTCCTCAATCCAGAGTGAAATTTAACATGTAGTAAAATTACAAGTTTGCGTTTGCCACACTGCTCAAGTAGGTTAGTGGTTTATGGGGTGAGGCCTGGTTTGTGAGTTTGATTGAGAAAAGAATAACCTGACTTTTGTAAGAACGGCTTTGGAATTCGACTGAGCAAAGAGTGGTGTAGAGATTTGGAGCTGGAATTTGCATGGGTGGCCTTGACTGAGTCCTGCATGCGTGCTCATTTGGGGCAAGACATTGTAGGTAACTGAGTTTGACCTTGAAACTGTGGCGCTCGGTCTGACTAAGACTTGTCAGGCAAGCCGAGTACTTCATGTTCGGTCTGGCAGAGGCTGTTAGTGCTCGGTCTGGTCGAGGCTTCTTAGTGCTCAGTCTGGCTGAGGCTTTTGGTGCTCAGTCTGGCTGAGGCTTTTTGTGTTCAGTCTGGCTGAGGCTTTATTATGCTCAGTCTGGCTGAGGCTTTTGGTGCTCAGTCTGGCTGAGGCTTTTGGTGCTCAGTCTGGCTGAGGCTTTTAGTGCTCAGTCTGGCTGAGGCTTTTGGAGCTCAGTCTGGCTGAGGCTTTTAGTGCTCAGTCTGGCTAAGGCTTTTTTAGTGCTCAGTCTGGCTGAGGCTATTGATGGTCGGACTGGCCGAGGCTTATGGAGTGATGCTCGGTCTGGCTGAGGCTTGTAATAAGTGCTGCAAATGAGAATGTTATTGAGACAACACATAGATAGCCAAGGTATAGAATTGTTGTCATGATCAGTGTAATCCAGTCGATACAGGTTTACATTATGTAACAAAAGAAAAAGAAAATACAACAACTGGGCAATACAATAGTAGGAACTTATTGAAAGTAGCGTTTCAGGTGTTCAGCGTTCCAGGGGTGGAGGAGATCTCGACCTTCCATGTCCTGAAGTCGGTAAGTGCCCGGTCGTGGTCGGGCCTTCACAACGTAAGGTCCCTCCCATTTGGGTGCCAGTTTACCCTCGGTTGGATTTTTGGTGGCAAGGGTTGCTTCTCTCAAGACAAGGTCCCCTACAGCAAACTCCCTTGGTCGGACTTTGCGGTTGTAGTGTGTTCTCATTTGCTGTTGGTATGAGGCCAGTCTGACAGCAGTGGTTTCTCTGAGTTCTTCAATTAGGTCCAGGTCTGCCCGACAGAGCTCTTCCATTAGTGTTGGATCTGGATGTAAAACTCTAGGGGTAGGCTGACCGACTTCTACTGGAATAACCGCCTCAACGCCGTATGTTAAGCGAAAAGGAGTTTCCCCAGTGGGAGTCCGCGTTGTAGTTCGGTAAGCCCAAAGTACATTTGGTAGTTCCTCAGGCCAAAGCCCCTTGGCAGCTTCTAGCTTGGTTTTGATGATCTTCAGAAGAGAACGGTTGGTAACCTCAACTTGGCCATTGGCTTGGGGATGTCCGGGGGAAGAAAAACATGGTTGAATTTGGAGGTCCGCACAGAACTTCCTGTACTTGGCATTGTCGAATTGTTTGCCGTTGTCGGAAATAATGGCCTGGGGAATGCCAAATCTGCAAACGATCGACTGCTAGATGAACTTGGTTGTGTTTCGCTCGGTAATGGTGGCAAGGGGTTCTGCCTCTACCCACTTAGTAAAATAATCAATGGCGACAATGGCAAATTTGGTCTGGCCTCAGTCGGTGGGTAAGGGGCCAACTAGGTCAATCCCCCACTTGGCGAACGGGTAGGGGCTGCAAAGTGTGATCAATTCAGTAGGAGGGGCATGGGGGATATTGGCAAAACGCTGACACTTATCACATTTGAGCACGAAGTCAGCCGCATCTTGGTTAAGAGTAGGCCAGAAATATCCAGTGCGAAGTATCTTGTGGGCCAGGGACCTGCCGCCCGAGTGATTGCCGCAGATACCCTCATGAATTTCTTGCATCACATAAGTTGCTTGAGTTAGATTAAGGCACCGCAGATAAGGGCGTAAGAAACCACGTTTGTACAAAATGCCGCTGACGAGGATGTAATTGGATGACCGGGCCCTAACTTTAGTGGCTTGTTGTTGGTCGTCTAGAAGTTCCCCCGTTGTTAGAAATAGAAAGATGTCTGACGCCCAAGGGATGGGCTCATTTTGGAGGAATTGTATTTCATGCTGGTTGGGGAAAATGGAGGGATGGGATAGGTATTCGAGGCGGACACCACTACTGAGGTCGGACTGGTCTGCGGAAGCCAACGGGGCCATCTCATCTGTCTTAGAGTTCTCCGCCCGAGGAATGTGCTTGATGTGGAAGGTATTGAAGAGGCGAACAAGGGGAAGTGCAAGATCCCTGTAAGCCCGCATTGTGTCCTCCTTGGCATCGAATTCTCCCATGATCTGTCTGACGATGAGTTGGAAGTCGCTGAGCACTCGGATGTGGCTGACACCAATGTCCCTGGCTAGGCGAAGGCCTGCTATCAGTGCCTCATATTCGGCCTCATTGTTACTGGCCTCAAACAAGAAACAGAGTGCACATTTGAAATAACCACCCTCAGGGGTGGTGAGGATGAGGCCAGCCCCACTACCTTGCCTGCGGGATGATCCGTCGACGTTGAGAGTCCAAGAGTGAGGGTTTTCTGGCTCGATGGGAGCTGGTGGGGGTGGAGAGGCAGTGGTTGGGGTAGGATTAGTGAATTCCAAGATGAAGTTGGCGATAGCCTGCCCCTTAATTGCTGTTCGAGGCCGGTAAGAGATGTCAAACTGGCTGAGTTCCACTGATCACTGCATGAGTCTGCCGGAAAGTTCTGGTTGCTGCATGACCTTCTTCAAGGGTTGGTCGGTGAGGACCACTATGGAATGGGCTTGGAAGTAAGGACGAAGTCGTCTGGAAGTGGTGACCATGGCCAAGGGACAATTTTTCTAACAGTGGGTAGTTATGCTCCTCTCCCTTGAGGGCCCGGCTGATGTAGTAGACCGGTCGTTGGACAGAGCCGTCTTCCCTAATAAGTGCTGCACTAACAGCGGTGCTTGATACGGTTAAGTAGAGGAAGAGGGGCTCGCCCGTGATTGCCTGTCAAAGGAGGGGAGGGTTAGCCATGCACAGTTTCAACAGTTGAAAAGCCTCTTCGGATTCAGCCGTCCATTCAAAAGTATGCCGAAGAACTTTGAAGAATGGTAGGCACTTGTCTGTTGTGCAGGAAATGAAGCGGTTGAGGGTTGCAACTCGGCCAGTGAGTCTTTGGACCTCTTTAACCGTTCTGGGTGACTGCATCTTGAACAAGGCCTTGATCTTTTCAGGGTTAGCTTCAATGCCCCGCTGACTGACCATAAAACCCAGAAACTTCCCAGATCCTACGCCGAAGGCGCACTTCTCTGGGTTGAGCTTCATTTGGTACTTGCGTAGGGTGGCGAAGGTTTCCCGCAGGTCGGTCAGATGATCAGTGGAGAGTTTGCTCTTGACTAGCATGTCGTCGACATATACTTCCATATTCTGACCTATCTGGTATTGGAAGACGGCATTGACCAACTGTTGGAAGGTGGCCCCAGCGTTCTTCAATCCGAATGGCATTACCCGGTAATGGTAGGTACCTTGGTCGGTGATGCAGGATGTATGTTCCCGATCAGACGGGTGCATCAGGATTTGGTTGTAACCAGAGAAAGCATCCATGAAGCTGAGCATTTGATGGCCGGCCGTGGCGTCGACCAGCAGATCTATGCGGGGAAGAGGATAGCTGTCTTTGGCGCAAGCTCGGTTCAGGTCAGAGCAATCGACACAGAGTCGCCATTTGCCATTGTTCTTGTGGACTAGGACCATGTTTGACAACCATTTAGGGTAGTTGATGTTTTTGATGAATTGGGCCTCAAAGAGCTTGTCGACCTCTGCGGTTATGAGAGTATTGCGCTCCGGATGAAAGATGCACTACTTCTGGCGGTAAGGTCGGAAATGAGGTTCAATACTGAGGCGATGAGTTATGAAAAAAGGGTCAATGCCTGGCATATCTGAATGAGTCCAAGCGAATACATCATTGTGCTCGGTCAGAAGGGCAGTAAGGTCGGCCTTAGCTTGGGAGGATAGTTGGCTGCCGATCTTGGCAGTTTTCATTGGGTTGGTGGGATCAATGGGAATCTCAACGAGCTCCTCCACCGGTTCGCCTCTGACCAGCTTGTCCTCATCTCGGGCGTCAAGTCCTTCAATGATCATGGCCTCCTTCAGCTTGACTTCCTTGAGTGAGGCGACGTAACATTCCCTGGCTATGGTCTGCTCTCCCCGTACTGTCCCGACGCCCTGGTCGGTAGGAAACTTTATGGCGAGGTGGTAGGTTAAAGTGATAGCTTGGAAAGCGTTGAGGGCGGTGCGACCAAGGATGATGTTGTAGGCGGAGGGACAATCGACCACAAGGAATGTGAGCAACTTGGTAGTCTGCCGTGGGTATTCGCCAATGGTGATGGGGAGATCGATGGAGCCGATGGAGGTCACCCGGTCGCCAGTGAAACCGACCAAAGGGGTTTGGAGGGGAGACAGACTTTCCTCCCCAATTTTGAACTGGCGGAAGCAGCTGAGGAATATGATGTCTGAAGAACTGCCGTTGTCGATGAGAACCCGTCTGACCTTATAGTTGGAGAGGAGGGCAGAAATGACGAGAGGGTCATCATGAGGATAACGGATGCCAGTACAGTCGGCGTCCGTGAAGGTGATGCGCTCTGTCCACTACTTTGGCTGTTTGGAGGGTCAGTCTACCATGGCAACCGCTTTGTCTGAGCCTTGCCTTATCTTTCTGAGTTCTGTCCCTCTGAGCCGAGCGGGAGGGTCCCCCACAAGCAAGGCCAGCTGAAATGACTCGGATTTCACCGACTGGCGGAGGGGGATTGCCTGGCGGCCGAGGCTATTGTGGGGGGCGATCATGGCTGTAGACACCCCATTTTTGACCGCCCTTAAGACTTGGGCACTACTGATGGTTTGCTCGGTGTTGAGAGATGTGCAGGGCAAAGAATCAGTTTCTTCGGCTAGAAGAGAGGCAAATCTTTCAAAACACTTTGTTTAGGGTTTTGGAGTTGAAGAAAAGAGGAAAGGAGAGGAGAAAACTAGTTTGGGAGAAGTTCGGCATGAATCCGGGTAGAAGCGAGTCGAGCATCCCTCGCTGAATCGGGATTATCTATCTGTACACTTGGATTTTAGCTGTGGGGCCACCACCGTCGGAAAGCTTACTTCCGGGGCTTCATTTTTCACTCAAGAATCTCTTAAAGCCAAGTCCGGGTGGGGGAGATATGATTGGTTGAAGTTGGGCATCATCCCGGTTGGATCGAATCTGCGCGGCTTCACGAAAAAGGGCATAACTTTTTGTACAGAACGAATTTTAATGCAAGGTTTGCGCCATTGGAAAGCTAACTTCCGGGGCTTCAATTTGGACACCAACTGGGAGTTTTTTGACCTTACCGGCCATCCACCGGCACTATATTTATCCGACCGGCCAGTATAAATTGCAGGTCGGCAATATATTGTGCCGACCGGCCATTTATTTTGCCGATGACCTCCTTTCATGGCCGATATGCCCCTTTTTCATCCCTCAAGCATGGTGCATGCCAGCTGTGCCAGCTGGGATGCACAGACCCTACTCCACGTGCATATATGTGGCTATTTTGCACCCTTTGCACACCCTTTGGCCCCTTTTCTTGCACCCTTTGCTCAAGGCTTCTTGAGGAAGCCTTGACCCCTTGTCTTGGCTTCCCCAAGAAGCTTACCAGCTGTCCAAGCTTCTCCAATAAGCCTTGACCTCCCCTTTAAACCCCTTTGACCCTTTGAAGCTTGCCTTAGAAGCTTGGTATTGCCTATATAAAGGGCCTCTCCTCCTCCATTGTGGAGGTTGGATTTTTGGAACAAAAAACCAGAGATATATAGATATATCTGATATATACATACATATATCCATATATCTCCCTCTATCTCTCCCATTCAACCATCAAACACCCTTGTTCTTGGGCCATTTCTTCATCAACTCATAGCACAAGGCATCCAACGCCCATTCCAGAAGCTTGAGGCTGTCCTCCAGAGGTTAAAAGCTCCCAAACTCAGTCCAAAGGTTGCTAAAGATTGGTTCTACAAGGGTGAGTCCCACTTTCCCCCTTTTGTGTATTTTTTTGGCCTATATCTTAGCTCCTTGTGGTTACATCTTTGGGCTCCGACCCAAACTTCAAATCATCATATTTTGAGGTCCTCTTCATGTTTGATTGAGGACCTCTTGCTGTTTGAGGACAGTAGCTTGCACTTGCTTCAATATCCTCCTTGAATGCCATAATCTTGCATAGAATTTTTGGCTTGCGTGTGATCTGTTTTAGAGCCTGATGTAAACTGAAAATAGGCTTATTTTGAGCCCCTATTCAACATTGAAGAAGGGCTCAACACTGTTTTGGACTTCCATGTTGTACTTCCCTTTATATCCTCTTTTTGGTCCCATTTTTGTATGTCTTGGAAGCCCCTGATGTTGCTGTTTTTGGACCTTGGTCCGAACTAAAAGTGGCTTTATTTTGACCTCCTGAACATGTTTTATTAAGGGTATTTTCTTTTTTGGTGAATGTTTTGTATACCTCATGTTATAGCCACTTTTGAGCCTCATTTTTGCATTGCATTTCTAATATATTTGTATACTGTTTTTGGGGCTGCCATAAACTGTAAATAGTCTTATTTTGGGTCCCTATTCAACATTGTTGAAGGACCCTAACCTGTTTGGGGCCAGCACCTATGAGTTTCTTTTTAATCTCATGTTTAGGGCCATTTCTTGCATGCTAGTTTTGCCCTATCTTGGTTTGCTGTTTGACCATGTTTTATACTAGTAAAATGCTAATTTTGGGGCTGCCTTGCTTCTGTCTTTACATTCCATGTCCATATCGTGCATGTTTGGCATAGCTATAGGCCATTTCGGGTGCCTAAATTCGCATTTCGGGACTATTCCATGCATCGGGTGTGTTTTCGCCTCATTTCGGGGCTGTTTTCCCCCACATTTCAGTGCTGAAATCCCATTGGCATGTTTGCATATCATTTTCCATGCCATTGCATTGCATATGCCATTGCCTCGGTTTGCGTGCCCGTGTGCACGCATTTCGAGGCACTTCATTTTCATCCATCGGCCTCTTATGTGAGTGTGGCTGAGGCTCTCTCATGTTAGTATAAGTCCATGTTGCATTCTATATGCCATTTTAGCCATTGCATTGCATATGCCATTGCCTCGATTTGCGTGCCCGTGCGCACGCATTTCGAGGCACTTCATCTTCTTCCATTGGCCACTGTTTTGGGCCTAACTAGAGCTGCCTAATTCATGTTTAAGACCATCCCTTGCTTATTTGCATGCTCACCTTGCATGTTTGCTTGTATCGGCATGTTGCATCCTTAGCTCGTATGCCTAGGTTGCATTGCATTGGCATGCATGCCTTGCCTCTTGATCATGTGATAGAGGTTGGGCTTTAGTCTGTTTGATTGGTTTGCATTTCATTTGACATGAAAGTTGCATACTTGATTCCTTGGGCCATCATGCATGGAAATGCGCGATTGGTGGTCCGAGAATCGAGGCACATGCCCCTTTGAGTCGTTACCATGATAAGGGACATGAATGGTGCATATATGCCTTGAATTGTGCTGCCATGCTTTGCTTTGCACTCTGTTGCTGTCAATTGCAGGTTCTGCAGACATTCCTTGCCGACCGGCAGTATATATTGCCGACTGGCAGTAAACAAGCAGCCGATGGATTCATCTTGTGCCGGTGACTACACCACACTGCCAGTGGCAATTCTACTCAGCCGGTGGCACTCCTCAGTGTCCAAGGAAGCATTCCTGAGGTTTTGGTAGCCTTCAGAGGAGCAGAGGAAAGAAAATAGAGGCAGCCTATGCATGGCGGCGCATTTCCCGAGGCGGTTTACCTGTTTTCCTAGATTAGTTAATTTGTTAATTAATTAAGCAATTTGTAATATTTAATTAGCTTGCATAGTTAATTAATTTGTATTATTATTTTGGTCCCTCCGAGCGAGGGCAAACTTGTAATAAGTGTGGGTACGTGTGTGCATGTCTTCCAACCTCCACTTCTTTCTTCCCTTTTATTTACCTGCTTATGATGATAGATTAGGGCATATTTATTTTAGCATACCTTATGCTATGCATGCGTGCATTCATGCATTTGTTGACATGCACCGGGCTCGGTACATCATACAAACTATATTGTATGTTTCAATTCCAAGTTGAGTACTTGTTAGTTGATCGCATTACATATGCCATGCTTAGGTTAACCGAGCCTATCTAAATTGCATCTTGTATGTGTTGCATTAGGCAATTTAACATGAAGTAGGACACGCACATTTTTGCTAACTAGTTTACTGTTTTGGCATGGAGTACTAGGTAAGCTTTTATGCTTTAGCATATCGCATGCGTGTGAATGTTGCCATGATAGCATGATCACCATGAGGCTAGCTGCTTATGTGATATAACTGCTTGAATGCCTGTGGATGGAGGTTGAATTACCTAAATTGGAATAATGCATTAAAACTGTGAGTTTTAAGCCCACTAGATAGTGGCAAAATCATCTTTTCTAAAAGCCCACTTGAGGGTGGCAAAATCCGCATTTTAGCCTACTTGCGAGTAGCAAACCATTTTCAAAACAAACATGAAATGTTTTGTTCCAATTTGGGCGATTTGGTCTATACTTGTTTGCTGCGCGCATAACATAGTAATTCTAGGCTAACAATTGGTTTAAGAACACATAAAGTTTTCAAAAACGGATATCACGGTTAGTAGAGGCCGGTCTTCGGACCGGGCGAAAGGGGGTGCTCATAGCTGACCTTCCCCGATCGTACCCAAGCTCCCGAGCCGAGACAACTCCGGTGATGACGGACATGTGGCCTTCGGCACCGAGTCAGGGTTTCCTAAATTCTCCCATAAAAAATATTTAGGTGGCGACTCTGTATCTGGAAAAGCAGTCCATGTTTGGCACTACTTTTTCAAAAATTTGTTTCTCAAAACGATTTGCCAGATTTGGACTCTTTGGTTCAGATTAAGAACCGTGACACAAATCGAGTCCGAACTGTAGCATGAGGCCCACGGGCGCGTCTACAATGGCCTTGGTTAGGGTGGGCTGGTTGCCAGGGTGGGGTACGCCGGCGGTTGTTTTTGAGGGGCTCGGTTCTTTGCCTCTGTTGTGGGCGGGTGTCGGTGAACCGGCTGAGACGCCCTTGACGTATTAGGGTCTCGACCTGATCTTTGAGATTGATGCAATCATCAGTGTTACGGCCGTGGTCCTGGTGGAAACGACAATATTTGGACTGGTCTTTCCGATTGGAAGGGGACCGTGAAGGTAGGGGCCATTTGAGGGGGTAGTCCCGTTGGATCTGGTTGAGGACTTGTTCCATAAGAGAATTAAGGGGGGTGTACCGCTCGAACCGACCGGGAGGTCGGGCTGGTGCCGACCGGTCAGCGCGAGGGGGTCGGTCTGTATAGTGGGGTGTTTGGCTATTATACTGTGTGTTTCTGGGTTCTGAGTCTTTTCTCTTTTCTCTGGGGGTCGAGTTTTTAGCCATGGGATCCTGCCAAGCGGCTATTGAATCTTCAACATTCATGTATTTTTGGGCTTTGGAGAGTAAGGCCGCCATGGAGGTTGGGGGGTTTTTGGAGAGGGAGAAGAGGAAATCAGACAATCGTAGCTCGTCCATGAAGGCCATGAGGATGACCTCGTCATCATTTTTCGCTACTTGCAGGGCTTCGGTATTGAAACGGGTAGCAAAACTGCGCAGTGACTCCCCCCCGGTCTGACGGATGTTAAGGAGTTGGGTTGCCGGGCGGCGTTGGCGCTGGGCTCCAATGAAATGGCTGAGGAAGGAGTCGCTGAGGTGCTAGAAAGTGGAGACAGAGTCTGCTGGTAACTTGCTGAACCACAGTCGAGGTGACCCCTTCAGTGTCACGGGGAAAGCCCGACACATGATCTCGTCAGGGAAGGCATGGAGGATCATGAGGATGCGGTAGATCTCCAAATGGTCGACTGGGTCCGTCGTACCGTCAAAAGAGTCAATGGTGGGCATCTTGAACTTGGCGGGCAGAGGTTTGTCCCGGATGGAGGCAACAAATGGTGAATTTGCCGTGGTAGAGGGTTTATGCTGAATGTTCTGCATGACCCCTTGGAGTTGGAGCTTCATTGCTCGGAGTTCTGCATCCCAGAAGGGAACATGGTCACCATGGTCAGTCAATGGAGGCTGGACGCTGCTGGCTTCCCCTTCAGGGGCTGGTGCTACGACCGACGGGGGTGGGGGTGGTGGTGGCGCATTTATATGTGGGTGAGGAGGTTGCAAACCTTCCAAGTTGGGTGGATTGGGTTGTGGAGCAGTATGGCTCGGGGCTCTTTCTTGGTTAGGCAGAATATCTGGAGGTGGTGGAGGAGGCATCGGAAGGTTTCTTTGGAGTAAAGTATTTATCAGGGCCTGGTTTTGCTCGGCCATGCGGTTAATGTTGTTGGTAAGCTTGATAAAATACTGCGGTGGGTTGTTTGGATTGGGGGGGTCGGCCTGATGGTCGGCAGCATTATTGTGAGAAGCCATGGATCTAGTCGTGACCATATACTTTGACGGGTAGAAGGAAAAGGTTGTTGGAATGGGGTCTCCGGCGACAGTGAACACAACTGGCGCGAAGAACAAAGCGTTCCCACAGACGGCGCCAACTGATGATACAGTTTATCCCAGTGAGTGGAGCGAACTGGTCCAAGCTCCTCAAGCCCAAGTCCAAATGATCAAGCCCACCGGATAACCTGCAAACAAGTTCCACGGGGAACGGGGTAGTCCCCCAGGGAACCCTCCGACGAGCAAGTTAGGAAGAGAAGTAGAGTATAGAATGAGAGATTAGAGATAGAAAGCTTAACCTTCTTCTTGTCTTCAATGTTTGCTTATATCCTTTGGTAATCATTTCGCTGTCCCTTCCCACCTGCCCTCCTTCCCGAAAGTCTATGCTGTAGCTTACCTTGTTCAGGGTAAGGGGGTCCTGTTCCGATGGGGAGGTGTTGTCATAATAAACGTTGTGATGGGGTGCATTAGTGGTGATGTGCAGTGGCAATAACTTTGCAGATCTTTGTCTGCTTATGTGGCTCGTCCTTCACCTGCCATGTGTCTGAATGCCACCAGCTGGGTTATGTATTGGGCTCCAAGTGATGGGCTTGGGTTGTTTATAATGATTCATGGCCTTTGTGGACTTGTACACGTCAGAATGAAACACGGATGAAATGTCGATTGGTTATGGAAATGGTATAAGTTGGTCTAAATATTTATCGAATGCTAATTTTTTATTAATTCTCATATTATGTTTAGCATATCTCTACTGGGCTTTGGCTCACCCTACTTGGGATACCATTTTCAGGTACAGGGGACAGGCCGCCTCCGAGGACTTAGCTTGGGTGGTTTAGAGGCTGCAGGCTTCTTCCTATTTTTATATTTATTTTGTATTACTTGTAATTCAAGTCAAGGACTTTATATGTAAAAAGAGTTAGAACTCTTCTTTTGTTGTAACCAAGTGTTGACTTGGAAAGTTGTAAGCCCGCAGGGCATTTAGTTTTGTTGTCAACATGTAATACTTTTGTAAAGAATACTCTGATGTTTGGAATATAATACTTCTTTTATGGTTTATGGATATTATGAATGATTTATTTACGCATTTATTTTGAGGCCATAACAGGATACAAATACCCAAAAAAATGCCCAAAATAGAGTGTAGGATAAACTATAATAATAGTCCCTAAAGTTTAACACCTTTTTTCATTTAAGTCTCTAAAGTTTTAATTTTGTCAATTAAGTCCCCAAAGTATTAAATTCGAATCAATTTAGTCCTAAAGACAATATAAAAATAGACTATAGGCCTAAAGGTTATATAAAATTGTGATCATACCCAAATTTTAATTTATTGTT
Source organism: Camellia sinensis (assembly GCF_055761805.1). Lineage (NCBI taxonomy): Eukaryota > Viridiplantae > Streptophyta > Magnoliopsida > Ericales > Theaceae > Camellia > Camellia sinensis. The sequence continues at coordinate 22,349,375 of NC_138964.1, read as the reverse complement.
AAGTTAGTTATCCTCTACACATGTGTTTTTATAATTGGTATATTTCTCTCAAACTAATTAATTCTAATTACTTATATAGGTCATCTTGTACTTCTATTTCTATTCTACTATTATTTATTTCTTATAATACGTAATTATCCATTTTATCTTATTTTTTGGATATTTCTAATATTATTTTATATTTTATTTCATTATTTTTTCTTGTTCCGTCATTATTTATAATTCATCTAGATTATAATTACTTAGATCTATTTCTTTGTTTTTCTGGTAGTATTAATTCAAAAGATTCTCTTGGAGGGTTACTCGGTAAAAATAAGCATAAGGATAATTATCTGTATTATTTTCTACAAAAGTTAAATGTTTACCTTTATCATGTATAATTTCTAATTGACTTTCCTTAAGATTTTCGCTAAGTTCTTTTAATAACTTGATTATTATTTTGTTCGATAATTATTTGTAGTATAGTACTATTATTTAAATTATTTTATTCGACTTCTTTAGTATCTAATACTCATATATTAATATTGACAAAACTGATAAATCAAACTTTGATATTAATTCTAAAACATGTGCATGGAGGATAATTAAGTTAACAATAAATTAAAATTTGGGCCTTATAACAATTTTATATAATCTTTGGACTTATATTTTATTTTTATATTGTTTGCAAGACAAAATTGATTCGAATTTAATACTTTAAGGATTAAATTGGAAAAATTTAAACTTTAGGGACTTAAACGAAAAAAAAATGTTAAATTGTAGAGATTATTATTGTAATTTATCCTAAAGTGTAAGTTCAAATTTATGGTGATGTGGACTATACCCATGAGTGCAGTCTACAAATTTCATTTTCTTGAAATTCAGTAGTCCAACCTGGCAGGAACCTACAAAATGAAGTGATTAATTTCTGGCATGCGATATATTAGTATCCAAAATTATTTAATACAAAATTATTTTTTTATCAAAAAATTTATAGCGTTCTCAGGTTAGGCAACGAACATCAATATGTATTTTTATTATTGTTTGCATGCATATGCTATACCTTGTTACCAAAAGAAGAAAAAGTGAAATTGTCTTGCCTCCCCATCTACATGATCCTCATAAGTCCTCTGCAAGTTGTTTAAATAATATAAGGATAAACTATCAATAGATCTTAATAATTGTACTTAATTCTCATTAAATTTTATTGAAAGTTAGTCTTAATAAAATCGTCTCTAAAAATAATTTTTTGTGACACTTTTTTGCATATGTTGCTAAAAGTTAACAATTAATGACTTTTTTGTCATGATTATTGTAAATTGTCTCTAAAACTTACAATTAGTGACGTTTTTATGTGATAAATTTTTTGAATTGTCACTAAAAGTTGAAAATTAGAGACTTTTTGTGACAATTTTTTTTAAACTATCGCTAAAACTTATAATTAGTGATTTTTTTTTTGTGACAAAATTTTCACACTATCACTGAAAATTAATAACTGGTGATATTTTTTTAATAGTGTTTGATAAAAAATATCATTAATTATCACAAGACCTATCAGACAATAAGTTTGCCTATTAGGACCTACACGCATGTCTCCTTAAATATAATATACCTTTCACATATTTGAATGAATGGTCGTGAAAAATTAAAAAGAAAAATTGCAAAGAATAATACTAGGGATCATGAAATATTTCATGAAGATTTTTTATCCTTTAATTAGTGTGTAGTGTTTTCTTGTATGTGTAATCTAACGGTGGAGAATCTTTCATAATCATTTTAATGATATTTTTTTTTTTTATGATACCTAACATTAATCAATTGCGAATAATACTGGGGATCATGAAAATACAGAAGGGGAAAAGAAAATTTACCTGGGGCAACATAGCCAAGGGTACCCAAAGTCTGGGTTTGTGTTGCAATCCTATTTTCAACTAAAATTTTGGAAATGCCGAAGTCACCCAAATGAGCAACCATGTCTTCATCTAACAGAGCATTGCTTGGCTTCATTCAAATCACAGTGAACAATAGGCTCGGACTGACCATGATGGAGATATTCCAAAGCTAGTGCTACATCAAGCATGATGCTTACCCTTTGAAAGAAATTCAAGCAGTAGTTGTGAGAATATAACCACTTCTCAAGGCTTCCATTGGGCATGCACTTCAAAACCAATGCTCTTACCTCAGGGTTAGAGCATGAACTTATGACTTTAACAAGATTTCTATGACGGATTGTTCGCAACACTTGACATTCTGCATCAAAACTTCTGAAAGCTCCGTCAACTTGCAAATTTAGAATTTTTACTACTACATCTGTCCCATCCGAAAGCATTCCTCTGTAAACAGAACCAAAACTTCCTACTCCAAGCAAGTTTGCTTCGCTAAAATTACTTGTAACAACACGAAGCTCCTAATATGAAATGAATCTATGCTCCACGGTCGATAACAATTCAACAGAATCAGGAGTCAGCACTTTACTTTGTTGATATTTTCTCAGCATATATAAGAATCCAATAACTGCCATCAAAACAGTGGCTGCTACGACACATGTGAGCACAATTTTTTTCATATTTGATTTTTTGGTACCATGGTTGCACGATGGGACTTGTAAATATGGGCTTCCACAAAGTGCTTCATTATGCAAGAAAGATTTTGCAGTGAAATTTGCAAAAGGTCCTCCACTTGGAATCTCTCCATACAACTTATTGAATGACAAGTTCAAATAACTTAGATACCTAAGTTTCTCAAGAGATTTGGGTATGCTGCTAGATAGATTGTTGTAAGAGAGATCTATAGATTCCAATGCTATCAAATCACCAAAAGATTGTGGAATGATACCTTCAAATGAGTTTCTTGATTGGTTTAGAGAGCGAAGGAGCAGAAAGGCCCCAATGAATGGCGATATGTTTCCCAAGAATTTGTTCCGAGATAAATCCATGTTTTTTATGACTTCCAACTTTCCTGTATTCAGTGGTAAGCTTCCTCCAAAATTGTTAGAAGATAAATTCAAGACTATTAGATTTTCAAGGCTCCAAAGGTTTACAGGTATTGATGAGTTGAGGGCATTAGAACCTAGTAGCACCTTCTGTAGAAGACTAATATTTCCTATGCAAGGTGGGATTGGTCCAGAGAGGCCATTGTTTTGGAGTGACAACTCTCCTAACTTTTTCAAAAGACAAAGCTCATTTGGAATGATGCCCTCCATCTTGTTTCCATTAAGATGCAATCTTTGTAGGCTCTGTAATTTCCCGATTGTTGATGGGATGGTTCCTGTCAGACCATTGTTGGCCAGAAAAAGTATATTCAAGTTTTCACAATAACCGATTCCCCTAGGAATGTGACCTATTGTTTGGCAATTAGATACGGCAAAAAGTAGAAGGGGACTTGTGCGATTTCCTATAGAATTTGGTAAGATGCCATTAAATTGGTTGTCTTCAACAACCAAATTTTCCAAGCTTCTACAATTTGTCAAAGCAGTGAGAAAATGAAGTTTCGGACTTCCAAGATCTCTTGTTAGCTGATTGTTTCAAACATTGATCTCCTGGAGTAGCTACAAATTTTCAAAATTTGTCAGCATCGGTCTAGTAAATAAGTTGTCTTCTAGATTCAACCCTGTTAGCCTGGAAGAATTAGACAAATATGCAGCAATGTTTCCACCAAGTTGGTTGTTTTGCAGTTGAAGCAACATAAGATTTGGAAGCCGAAGCCCAACAATTTTCGGGAGGTTTCCAGAGAGATCACTAAAATCAAGGCAAACGGATTGTAGGGAGATGTTAAATATTTCTTGAGGTGTTGCCCTAGTGAGGTAATTCACTTCAATATTAAATTCAATTAGTTTTGAAAGGCGACCCAAATCATTAGGAATGTTTCCATGAATATGGCCATCCCCTAAATACAGTTGCACCAAACTTGAAATGTTGTCCAGAGAAGGTGGGATGGTTCCAGCAATCTTGTTATTTCCAATATAAAACGTCTCAATCTTAGGAAGACTCCTGATTGCTTCTGCGATACTTCCATTTAAACTATTATTACATAGAACTCATTGTTAAAGCTCTTGACACAAGTGTAGCATAGAAGGGAGTGGGCCACTTATCTGGTTGTAAGCAAGAACTAACTCTTCAAGATGTGGAAAAAAAATGCACAACAGTGAGGAGAGATTAAAGATGGCAATGTTGAGGATCGGGGGCACACCAGGGAACTCAAACAAGCAATAACACACAAGTTTTAACGTGGTTCGGCAAGTCGCCTACGTCCACGGGCAGCGGATTCACTATATTGAACAAAATGGTGAATTACAACACTCTCTGTAATTCTCTCTCTCTTTGCTCTCAACTCACACCTCTCACCTCCACATCTGATCTCTATATCCTCTCCCTCCCGTCTCTATTTATACACAAAGGAGTAGGTGGGAGAGCCCTCATTCTTTGACTTTTGACATGGTTGGTGGCCTTCCATTGTTGACATGAGGTTGGTGGCCTTCCATTGTTGACATGAGGATCACCCCTTTCACATGGGGTGACCTCCAGAATCTGTAGCCAATTCAACAAATCTCCACCTTGGCGAGGATTCTCTTATCCAACATAGTGATCGATCAACACTGCCATGCACCCGAAGGTGCTCAGTTCCGAGAGATGTTGACCAAGTCCAAACAATGTTGGAACTTGATCCCAGAAACTACCTTTGTGAGCATATCGGCCGGATTATCTGCAGTACCAATCTTTTGAAGCAGAATATCCCCTTCATTCACTATTTCTCGGATGAAATGGAAACGGACATCAATGTGCTTGGTGCGGGCATGATGAACCTGGTTCTTTGCCAAACAAATGGCACTCTGACTGTCACAAAACACCTCAACGTGCTTCTGAACAATTCCCAAGTCTTCAATCAATCCATGTAGCCAAATAGCTTCCTTAAAGGCTTCCGTTACTGCCATGTACTCTGCCTCTGTAGTAGACAAAGCCACCGTTGACTGAAGCGTTGACCTCCAACTTACCGGCCCTTTAGCAAGCGTAAATAAATACCCTGTTGTTGACCGGCGTTTGTCTAAGTCACCAGCATAATCTGAGTCCACATATCCTTCCAAATTCTGCCCGAGTCGGTTATCTCTCTCGAACTTCAATCCCAGATTGACCGTGCCATGTATGTACCTTAGGATCCATTTCACTGCCTGCCAGTGATCTTTTCCTGGATCATGCATATACCTGCTTACCATACTCACAGCATGCGAGATGTCAGGCCGTGTACAAACCATAGCATACATTAATGCACCAACTGCATTTGCATATGGAACCTGTGCCATATGCTTCCGTTCTTCTTCTGTGCGTGGAGACAACGAAGCACTAAGCTTGAAATGAGGGGCCAATGGTGTACTTACAGCTTTGGTTTTCCCATTGATGCCAAATCTGTCTAACACCTTTTTCAGATACTGGGTTTGTGTCAGACAAACCGTGCCCTTCTTCCTGTCTCTCTTGATCTCCATGCCAAGAACTTTCTTTGCTTCTCCCAAATCCTTCATTTCAAACTCCCTTGCTAACTGTGCCTTGAGTTTGTCAATCTCCACCTTGCTCGTAGATGCAATCAGCATATCATCTACATATAAGAGCAAATAGATGAAGGAACCGTCGGGAAGCTTACGGAAATATACACAATGATCAAATTGACTTCTTGTGTATTCTGTCTCTATCATGAACCGATCAAATCGCTTGTACCACTGTCTCGGGGATTGCTTCAATCCGTACAACGATTTGTTCAGCTTACAGGCCCAATTCTCTTTTCCAGCAATTTTGAAACCATCTGGCTGGGACATGTATATCTCCTCTTCAAGATCTCCATGTAAGAAGGCAGTTTTGACGTCGAGTTGGGCGAGCTCGAGATCAAACTGTGCAACCAAAGCTAACAAGATGCGAATAGACGTGTGCTTCACAACAGGTGAGAATACCTCATTGTAGTCTATTCCTTCCTTCTGAGCATAGCCTTTAGCTACCAATCTAGCTTTGAATCTGATGTTGTCTCTGCCTGGAATGCCTTCCTTCTTGGTGTAAACCCACTTACACCCAATTGCTTTCTTGCCTTTTGGAAGTTGCACCAACTCCCAAGTCTGGTTCTTGTGAAGTGACCCGATCTCTTCATCCATAGCCTCCTTCCATTTGACACTTTCTACATTATGCACGGCTTCTTTGAAAGTGCAAGGAATATTGTCTTCAATGATTGGAAGTGCATAGGCTACCATATCGGTCATCCAACTGGGTTTCTTAGTCACCCTTTTCCCTTTCCTGATTGCAATGGGTTCTGATTGATGCGGAGCCTCTGGATCTTCATTTTCATCTGAACTCTCTTCAGAGCTATCCTCTGAGACTTCTTCAGGATGGTTGATTGGCTGACTAGTCTTTGTTGGAGTCTCAAACTCCACCTGCACTGACTTCTTCAATGCTTCCTCATTCTGTTGAGGATCTGATTGCTTCAGCATTGCAGACTCATCAAAGGTAACGTCTCTTCTGATGAGAACTTTCTTTGATTCAGGGCACCACAGTCTGTATCCCTTGACACCGTCACCGAAGCCCAATAAGATGGCTTTCTTGGCTCTTGGATCCAACTTAGATTCTGTAACATGAAAATATGCTGGACATCCAAAGATACGTAACTGATCATAATCAGTAACTGGGACTCCTGACCATACCTCCATGGGAGTCTTCCCATCTAATACTGCAGTAGGTAGTCTGTTGACAAGATGACGAGCATAGTTCAATGCCTCGCCCCAAAATGCCTTGCTCAATCCAGACTGTGACAGCATACACCGGACTTTCTCCACCAAAGTGCGGTTCATGCGTTCTGCAACTCCATTCTGCTGCGGTGTTCCAGGAACTGTGAAATGTCTCACTATCCCTGCATTCTGGCAAACCTCAAAGAAGGGATCTGATGTATATTCTCCACCATTGTCAGATCTGAGCTTCTTGATCCGTCTGCCTGTCTGGGTCTCAATCATCTTCTTCCACGTAAGAAAGATGTCTAAGACTTCATCTTTGTGTTTCATTGTATAAATCCAAACTCTTCTAGAGAAATCATCAATGAACGACACAAAGTAGTGTTTACCTCCCAACGAAGCAGTCTTGGAAGGACCCCATACATCAGTGTGGACGTAGTCTAGAATCCCTTTGGTACGGTGAATTGCAGTACCAAACTTGATTCTTGTTTGCTTGCCCAATACACAATGCTCGCAGAACTCAAGCTTCCCCGTCTTGGCGCCTTTCAACAGGCCTTGCTTTACCAATCCTTGTAAAGCCTTCTCACCGACATGCCCTAGGCGCATGTGCCAAAGTTTGGAAGTGTCTGATGCATCATCTTCTGAGCTGGAACTGGTGGAGACAGCCACTCTCCCTGTGACTGTAGAGCCATCTAGGAAATATAAATTTCCCTGTCGAGTACCCTTCATTACAACCAATGCTCCTCGAACAACTTTAAGGACTCCACCTTCCATGGTTATTCTGTAACCTTTGGAGTCTAAAACTCCCACTGAGATGAGATTCTTGGTTAGATCTGGTACATACCGTACATCTTCAAGAATTCTGATTGTTCCATCATGGCTCTTCAGTTTAATTGTTCCAATCCCCTTTGTCTGGCAAGCTTGGTCGTTGCCCATCAGCACAACTCCTCCATCGAACTCTCGTAAGCTCGAGAACCACTGCTTGTTAGGACACATATGGAATGAACATCCGGAATCTATTATCCATTCATCCGACTGGCCATATGATGAAACTGTGAAGGCTCCTCCTTCATCATTATCTCCATCTCGTGCAATATTCACCTTCTCTTCTGTCTTGTCTTTATTTGGACAATCTTTTGCCCAATGCCCCTTCTGGCGACAAGCTGCACACTCGTCTTTTGCAAGACGTCTTTTGTCTGAAGGTTTCCCCCTGGATTTTGAGCGAGACTTTCCTCGCCCTGTATTTCTTCTGTTATTTGTTCTGCCTCTGACTGTTAATGCCTCGGATGTTGAGTCCCTGTTTGCAGACTTATCTTTCCTTCTGAACTCATTGTTCACCAAGGCGTTTGCAACATCAATATACTTGATCTTCTCTTTACCGTACAGTAAAGTAGTAGTGAGATGATCATACGAGTCAGGCAAGGAATTTAACAATAACAGTGCTTTATCTTCATCACCAACATGATCATCCAAATTCTTCAAATCCGTAATAATTTTGTTGAAGTTATTTAGGTGTTCGTTCATCGAAATACCTTTAACGTAGTCGAAACGAAACAACCTCTTCCTCAAGTAGAGCCGGTTCTCAATGCTCTTTGTCATGAACTTATCTTCCAGCGCCTTCCAAAGCTTCTTCGCAATATCATATTCTGTAAAGGCATACTTCTCCTCTTTTGCAAGGCAAAGTCGGATGGAACTACAGGCCAGGAGATTCACCCTCTCCCATTCTATCTCGTCCATGTCATCTGGTTTGTCTCCCAGAGTGAAGTGCAGGTTCATTTGGACAAGCATATCCTTAACTTCGCATCTCCACATGCCGAAGTTGCTGCTTCCATCGAACTTCTCTACCTCGAACTTGGCATGGGACACCGGGGTCCAATGCCTAGAAGTGCTTGTACTGGCTGGATTACTTACGGACTCGGATGCTCTAGATTCTGCCATTTTTTAGAAACTTCAATTCAAAAAACTGACCGTACAGATGTGTCCGGAATACTCCAAATAGTTGGGAAGCACTATTGGATCGTCAAAAAATGGACTCCGAATGGCTCCGATCTGGCAAAAATACTTTGGACGGGTCAGATCTGCAGAATCTGGTGCGCTGAGATGCACCGGATAATTTCTCCCGTCAACGGCTGGTCAACGGCTCGGTCAACGGCGCAGGCGGCGCGGTCAACGGAGGATCGGCGGCGCGGTCAACGGCTTGACGGCTGGTCAACGCGGCTGGTCAGCGGCTCAGGCTGACTGGGCTGACACGTGGCTGACACGTGGCTGACACGTGGCCTGACTGTCGGACGCGTGGCGATGACGTGGCGGATGACGTGGCGATGACGCGGCACTGACGTGGCGCCACGTGGCTCGTCTTCTCCCTGGAGACGCGCGTGTGGCGCGTGGATGAGACTGGGATCACGCGCCGGTTGCCTGAACGGCGCGTGGTGGCGCGTGGTGCGACTGGGGCTGACGCGCTTTGTTCAGAGAGCGCGTGAGGGCGCGTGTGAAGGCTTCTGGGCTCTGTTTTTGCTGTTTTGGACTCCTCTCTGGGAGTTCTTCCTCCTGGTATGGTCAAAAGTGGATTTTGAGCACTTCGAAATCTGGGCACTTTCGGGAAAAATTCGATTTTTCGCAACCCGAGCTCTGATACCAATTGTTGAGGATCGGGGGCACACCAGGGAACTCAAACAAGCAATAACACACAAGTTTTAACGTGGTTCGGCAAGTCGCCTACGTCCACGGGCAGCGGATTCACTATATTGAACAAAATGGTGAATTACAACACTCTCTGTAATTCTCTCTCTCTTTGCTCTCAACTCACACCTCTCACCTCCACATCTGATCTCTATATCCTCTCCCTCCCGTCTCTATTTATGCACAAAGGAGTAGGTGGGAGAGCCCTCATTCTTTGACTTTTGACATGGTTGGTGGCCTTCCATTGTTGACATGAGGTTGGTGGCCTTCCATTGTTGACATGAGGATCACCCCTTTCACATGGGGTGACCTCCAGAATCTGTAGCCAATTCAACAGGCAAAAGGAATTGAACCTGTCAGCCTGCTTCTCTCCACTACCAAGTACTCCAATTTTGTGATGTTGCCAAGTGATAATGGAATGGTACCCAGAAGGTTGTAATTTTCGCCTAAGAATAGATAACGAAGCTCAAGTAACATGCCCAATTCTTCTGGTATACCACCAGTGAAGTTGTTATCTGCCAGATATATCACTCGTAATCTTCAGCATTGGTGTAAGCTTGTTGGGATTGTTCCTTCCAAGTAGTTGTATTGCAACTATAGTCCTTTCAAGAGAAGTAAATGGCCAAACTCATGTGCCAAGCTACCATGGAAACTGTTGTTTTGTTGGTCTAACACCACGAGAAAGGAGAGGTTAGAGAGGTGTGGGGAGATGGTGCCTTGAAGACACATGTGTCCAAGGTCCAAAACAGTAACCCTTTGTCTACGGGTACTACAGGTGACCCCAATCCAATTACAAAAACTGGTTGACGTGGTCCAATTGTGGGCCAAGACATTTGTGGGATTAAATTTGATTCCAAACTTGATGGCAAATAAAGCTGACTGATCGGTGATGTTAGAAGAAGACATGGCCAACCAAACCATGAATGATTGTATTAATAGCAATCTAAAGAGAGAGACAGGGTTATGCCCATCCGTAACTGGTTTGAGTTTCAGATAGAAAGCTGAAAAAAACAAAACAAAATTAGAAGGTTGTTGTGGTTACTATTGTTATTAATATTCACTTTATAGAATTGGTAATGCAGTCATAGGACAGGACAAGAGTTGACTAACTCGACTTGAGTGAGCTACATAATACAAATATTCACACACAACATATACTCCCTATCCCTAAATAATTGTGAAATCAGGTTGGTGTCCATTATTGAGATTTTACGATCTTTCTTGGTTGTAATTTAGCTTCCTTGTTTTAGTTTACGGTGGTCTTACATGTACCAATTAGTGCATCATATGTTATGACATTGCCACTTCAACACTATGATCTCACCTATTATACAAATTTCAAAAATTCAGAACCTCTAAAATTATGACATATCATCTATTAATACACTAATTAGAATATCAATTGATGCACATAACATTATTCTTTAGTTTATGCTTGCAATGGTTTTTGGTTGGCTATACAAGAATCTGAGAACTCTTATGTATGTTTGTTACTCTCTTTGAATGAAATTCTTATTTGTCCAAAAAAAAAAAAAAAAAAAAACACTCTTCATATATATTTCATACAGTTCTTTCAAAACTGTTTCAAACACCAATATTTTATTGATACTGGACTTGAATTAGGGGGGGGGGTTTGGGAAGTAAGATTTTTAGTTAAAACAACAAAAAGTCATTATAGTTGTCAAATTATTCTTTATACTTTTTATATATCTTTTCATAAAAAGTCAAAAAAAAAAAAAAAAAAAAAACTTATTTTCGAAACGAGCCCACACTTGGCTGGACAAGCAAGGTAGAAGAAGTTGAAGGACAAAAGGAAGCAGGATCTCCTAAATTACTCCAGTTGCCCACAAATAAATTTACAATGACTATATTTTGTATACAATATTCTCATGTGTCACGTACGATGATTAGGGATGGCAATTTGAAACCGGCCCGACGGGGACTCGACCCCCCGACCCCGAATTGAATGGTTTTTTTTCGAAAAATACCCCCAACAGGCCGGGGATGGTATTTAAAAATAAATCCCTGATGATATTCGGGCCGGGGACGGGGATACATTTTCCAACCTCGGCCCTGGCCCCGCCCCGTTCAGCCCCCCGATCCAATTTATATATGTATAAATATATGTGTGTTGTGTGTTTATATATATATATATACATACATGTGTGCATGGTGTGTGTGTGGGGGGTTTGGTGTGTGTTGGCAACAAACATAACAACATATCTGCATATAAATATATGTGTGTGCTGTGTGTTTATATATATATATATGTGTGTGCGTGGTGTGTGTGTGGGGGGGGGGGTTTGGTGTGTGTTGGCAACAAAACATAACAGCATATCTGCCCCTCTCTCTCTCTCTCTCTCTCTCTCTCTCTAATGCTTCTTCTCTCCCTCACCGCTGGCTCCTTCTCACCGGCAGCTCCCTCACCGCCGACTCATCTCCCTCTCACGGTATCTCCGTCTCTCTCTCTCTCTCTTTCTCTCACGAATCTCCTCTCTCTCTTTCTCTTCTTTTTTGCTTTTGTTCTTCAGATCTAGAAAATGGTGGAGATGAAGATGAAGATGTTGATGAAGATCTGTTGATGTTGTTGTTGTTGTTGTTCAGATCTGAAGATGAAGATGTTGTTTTCTGGAGCTGTGTTCTTTTTTTTTTTTCGGCCGGGGATTTTCGAGGTCGAGGAAACCCAATCCCCGTTAGGGGGCAGTAGTGGGTTCCCTGTCGGGGATTGGGGCCGGGGACGGGGGGATTTCCACCATTGGGAATTGGGGACGGGGAGGGTGATCCCCGGCCCCGCCCCGCCCCGCCCCGCCCCGCCCCGCCCCGTTACCATTCCTAACGGTAATAAAGCATTTTGTGATGTACAAATATGATCATTGCATCGTTAATATTGCCATGATGATCATATTTATCTATCATATTTTATTTAGGTAAATTACATTGATAATCCTTACACTTTGTCCCATGTGTTATTTTAATCTTTACACTTTATATTATTGTGTCAATTTGATCTAATTAACAATGCTATTAGGTTTGTTTTACAAAAAATGATCACTGAATTTATTGGGATTAATTCACACGTGTAGCTTATATGTCCATTTTTTTACAAAATAATGCTAATGTAATTAATTAGACCAAATTGATACAAAAATAAAAAATTAATGGTCAAAATCCAGTTAATTAAAATTGTAAAAACCAAAATAATACAAAGATCAAAGTATAAAAAGTACCAATGTAATTTGTTATTTTATTTATTATTTTATGTGTCATTACTAAAAACATATGAAATGTAAGCAAAATCTATGTAATAACATAGGACTATTTTTTAAAATGTGTCAAAATCCTTGAAGATACATTTTGTATCAATAGCTGAGATTAATTCCCAAATTCATCATAGGGTCAAGATTTCTTTAATTCCTACTTGTCCCCCTTTTCTCCATTTTTCTTCACTCGTGCACTCTCTCTCTCTCTCTCTCTCTCTCTCTCTTCCACCTTCCTCCATCTTTCCTTTTTATTTGTTTTTTATTCCCTCTCCCTTTTTTTTATTTATTTTCCACCATATTTTTTTTAAAATTTTTCCCTTCTTGTTCGCTTATTTTATTTACACCGTGCCTTCAGGTAATATTTTATATTATATAAATATAAAAGGGAAATTCTATGGTACACACATTTGGGACGTGTACCATATGCACCATAGTTATGATCTTTGTGATATTTGGTTATGATCTATTGAGGTGTTAGTAATGACTTATTGTAATATTAGTTATGACATTATTTTAGTTATAATTCAAAAACTCTTTAGTTATATGGGTTTTAGTTATAACTCTTTTTTTCTTTTTTTCTTTTTTAATTATGACTCCCATAGGATTGAGTTATAAGTGATAACTTATACGGTACACATAGTATTATCATATATATATATATATATATAGTAAATTCTAATAATTATTAGGGCAAATTGCAAGGGTGGTCCCTATATTTTACTTCTTGAATCATTTTGGTCTTTATACTTTCAATTGACTCGATTTTGACTTTAAATTTTACATTTTGTGTCAATTTGGTCCAATTGATAATATCGTTAGTATTTTTTAAGAAAAATTATCATTAAATTAGTTAAGTTTAACTAACTAAATTGGGTAAATTTATAATTTTGCCATTAAAAATGTTAGGATTCTTATCTTATGAGTTTGGCAATTTCCTCACTAAACATATGGTCTTGTTGATTATTGATACATTATCTATATGAGTTTTTATGGAATAATGGTCAAAAGTTTTGATGGCATGCTTGAGCAAAAATCTTGTAATATCCTTCTTGGTTTAATAAATGTGTGTTGTCTTGGTGCATTGGTTTCTTTGTCAAAAGCATATTGACATTTGTAGAAAGTTAAGCACAAAGACTGCTGTTTGTCTGGTAAAAGAGTAGAGAAAATCATGCCTTAGCATGTGGAGAGAAGAAGGCTGCAAAAGTTTGAAAAAGCAGTTTGTCTGCCATGCATCATCGTGCTCGCGATCAAGAGGCATGGCGGCCGCGACTAGACCTCAAACAGGTTGTGAGAAAAACATGCTTCCAGTACTTTTCTCCGTATACCTCGACCAACATCTCGTGCTCGTGACTGCCAGCTCGCGCCCGCGAATGTGTTATGTCTATAAATAGCATGCTCGTTCAGTTGTGTATTTTTATCCCTTGAGTCTGTATCTTAAGTGTGTATTCTGATAGAGTGGTGTAGTGAGGTTACATTGTATATTTCTCTCATGTTTGCTTGATGATTCATTCTCATTTTTTCTTTCATGAAATCATCAAGTCTAAACCAAATCGCAAAATAATTCATGACTGTTCTTGAGTGAGTCGTGGATTCGACATCTCAATTGTGATAGTGGACATCCACTGATTGAAGGATAGATGTTAAGTTACTTGTAGGTCTCAAGTAAGCATGAAGTGCCTGGTCATTGTAAGAAATCTTTTTTACTACTCTTCTTCATAGTGAATTGTTATTGTGGCTGAGGGCCCGTGGTTTTTTAATCACTTGTTGGTGGATTCCAACTATGATTTTCCACGTAAAAATCTTTGTGTTTTGTTTTCTCTTTTTTCTTTGTTTTATTGTTGAGCTTGGGTGGTTTGAAACTCTGAAATCAATAATCACAAGATCATGGGACTATAATTTTTCAATTGGTATCAGAGCGGATCGCTTGTCCTTTGTTTTCAAGCAAAGCTATAGTAGCGTGATCTGTTCTTCCTGATATTGATTATGGATTCAAATCAAGGGGGAAAAAAACAATAAATTTCCCCTCCTTCTTGATGGAACAAACTATTCTTATTTGAAGGCTCGTATGAGAGTTTATTTAAAATTAATTGATGAGAGAGTTTGGCAATCCATCGTAAATGGGTGGAGCGAACCCATGATTACCATTGATGAAGTTACTATCCAGAAACATGTTGACAAATGGGATACTAATGATTACTCGAATTCAAACTAGAATAGCAAGGCTATCAATGCTCTCTTTAGCTTTGTCACACCTGAGGAATTCTGTCGTATTTTTATGTGTGAAATTTCTAAAGAAGCATGGGATATATGGGGTATAGTTTTGGTTATTAACCTATACGTATATGTAGTATGGGGCTCCTACGAGGGATTCATGGCATATTTACCACCCCTGTGTTGAGAAATATTTTCAATGGAACAGAAATGTATTTGTTTTCTTGCCCAT
The DNA here is from genome assembly GCF_055761805.1 of Camellia sinensis. NCBI lineage: Eukaryota > Viridiplantae > Streptophyta > Magnoliopsida > Ericales > Theaceae > Camellia > Camellia sinensis. The sequence goes on along the minus strand of NC_138964.1, from coordinate 22,334,317 downwards.
TTTATTTTAAACATAAACTTTAAATTATGTTTGGGTTATGATGATGTCATGTAGATGCTCAAATAATTAAATACTCTCTTAAATGTATCTCTACTGGACGTATTGATCATCCCTACCTAACATTTTCAGGAATTGATGAGGTACCACAACCTCAGTGAGATGAAGTATACTCTTTTGTTTTGATTGGAGCATTGAGACTTGTGGATGTTTAAATGTGGAAGCTCTAAGCTTATTTGCTTAGTACCTTGAGTCCATTTTTGTTGCAACAAGGCAATGCCTTGAATTATGTTTGTATGCCATTAAGGCATTCTATCTTGTACCCTCTAACTTGTTGAACTTTTTCATATGGAAGTGTATTTAATATGTTGAACAAGGAACTATAAAAAAAAACCTTAGTTCAATGAGAAAGAGGACCTTTCTCAAGCATGGTTTTGTAAAATCTGATAAATAAATTTCAAGAAGTTAAATTTTTCTCTTGAGTGTCCATCTACGCAAAAGAGGAAGAAAGTTCTTGCTGTCACTTGGGATGATGAAAGCGATTCAGACCAGGAGAGAAATGAAGGAAGATCAAGTGGAAACTCATTCATGGCCTTTCATGCAACCTTGCCTTCTCCAAATCAAGTAGCTTTGGTTGCTAGGACTGATCTCCCTAACGAGAACACTGATTCACTCAACGATGATCCCTCAGATAATGAAGAAGAAGATTTTGAGGAAACCTATGAGAAGATGTACAAGCAATGTCGTAATCTCACAAAGAAAAATTTCATACTCACAATGAACTTGAAAAAATGTGAGGAAGAAAAAGATTTCTTGAAGAAAGAACTTGATGGGGTTCGAGCAAAAATGGAGGTCCTCATCATGGACAAAGCCCCACTAATTGACAAACTCAACACCTGTGAGAACGAAAGAAATTATTTTCTTAGTGCTCACGATGAACTGAAAAAGAGAGTTTGCATTCTTTCTGATGAGGCAGAGAAAAGTGAAAATCAATAAAAGAACTTGGAGAAAAATGTGCAAAAAGGAAACTGGAACTTATAGGAGTCAATGCTACTCTCAAGCTTTGGAACACCAGCTCAAAGAACTTGAATGAAGCCCTTAGTGCTCAACAAATGGGGTTTGATAAGAGTGGTCTAGGCTACATCAAAGGTGTCCACTCCGAATCCAAGTCTTCCTCCTCAGCCAATTCTTAAGAAGTGCGAGGGTTTGTCGCTACAAGAGGTAATATTCCTACTACTCGTCATGTTGCTCATATGTCTAAAAACAAAAATGACAAGTAGTCATCATTGTGGTAAAATTGGTCACATACGTCCTTATTGCTTTGATCTGTATGGTTTTGTTAAAAGAAGTAATAGAAATTCTAACACTTCTTTGGTGAGGAGACAATCTTTTATGTCAAAACAAAATTTGTTAAAACTCCTCACAACAAAACTAGAGCTATTTGGATTAGAAAAAGTGACTTGACATGTTTTGTGGTTCACACTGCCCTTAAGGCTCATGACACTAGCATGTGGTACCTTGATAGCGGTTGTTTTCGTCACATGTCTAGTGACAAATCTTTTTTTACCACAACTGATCATTTTGAAGGAGGTCATGTCACTTTTGGAGATGGTAGTAGTTCTAAGGTCATCGGTAAGGGATCTATAAGTGCTCTCGAGCTACCAAAACTTGATAATGTTTTACTTGTGGATGGACTCAAGGCAAATTTGATTAGCATTAGTCAAATGTGCGATTCACATCATGAGGTTTTATTTTCAAGACAAATGTCAAATTTTGGATATACAAGGAAATATCGTGATTCATGGAATACCTACATCTGACAGTTGCTATGGGATTCATTCCATAGGTGATGTAACGCTCCCAAAATATTTAACGTAAAAACGTCAATCAAAGCATAATTAAACATCGAAAGTTCCTCTTTCTCATTGAACTAAGGTTTTCTTTTATAGTTCCGTGTTCAACATATTAAATACACTTCCATATGAAAAAGTTCAACAAGTTAGAGGGTACAAGATAGAATGCCTTAATGGCATACAAAAATAATTCAAGGCATTGCCTTGTTGCAACAAAAATGGACTCAAGGTACTAAGCAAATAAGCTTAGAGCTTCCACATTTAAACACCCATGAGTCTCAACGCTCCAATCAAAACAAAAGAGTATGCTTCATCTCACTGAGGTGGTGGTACCTCATCAATTCCTAAAAATGTTAGGTAGGGATGATCGATACGTCCAGTAGAGATACATTTAAGAGAGTATTTAATTAGTTGAGCATCTACATGGCATCATCATAACCCAAACATAATTTAAAGTTTATGTTTAAAATAAAATGGGCAAGAAAACAAATACATTTTTGTTCCATTGAATATCTTTCTCAACATATGGGTGGTAAATATGCCATGAATCCCTTGTAGGAGCCCCATACTACATATACGTATAGGTTTATAACCAAAACTATTCCCACATTTGCCGACTATTAATACGACAGGTGGTGGGCACCCAAAATCATCCGTTTTTCCGCTTTTGCTGACTATTATATGGCAGGACCAGTGGACACCCAAAAATGTTTTCCCACATTCATCCGGCAATAAGCTCAAGATAGGGCAATTGGGCTTCTTAACTCCCCGCGCGGGTACCAACGCAACACATTGTTCTAAAAAACCGACTCTCTACCCGGACTCATACTCTATTTACCTCCCCCTTTTTACCACATTCCAAGTAATCAAGTAGTCAATAAAACATGACATGAATAGTGAAAATTAAATACGTGGTTATCAATTTCCAAGCCCACAATCTCAACTCAACATACATTAATAATGTATTCTAAACTCTAATTATCCACATAATTTCAAGATTTGAAAGTCAATTCCATCCAAGCATCATTTTTCACCAAATCAAAACTAGGGTTTTAATAAATTTGGGGCTTTTACCCCCTCTTTATATATATAGTAGTTCTCAACACCAATATTCATAATCCATAAGAATTTATTTGAAATTTTTATAAATGTTGGTTAAAATCCCATTTGTGTTAAACTTAAAACTTAACTTTTGCTCAATCATCAAAATAAAGTATCATGGTCACAGCAATACCACATAATCATCCTCAAAATAAAGAAATACTAAGTTAAAAGTAACTCTACGTCAAGGAAATAGCAAGAAGACTAGACTTTTAAGAAGAATCCTTCGTAGAATCAAAATCCAATCGGTAGAAAGCAAGATCCTTGTAATGCCCTCAAAATAAAGAGGATAATCCAACCCAAGAGATTCATAAACATATAGGAAATGTACTACTTTCATTCATCAGAATTTATATTACAAAAGAGATTACATGCATTATACTTTCATAAATGTTCATCCTGAAACTACAACATGTAACACTAGTTACTAACAACAAAATAAATGCCCTATGGGCTTACATCTTTCCAAGAGATAACATGGTTACAACAAAAGAGAGCCATAAACTCTTTACAATTAAAGCCCTCGGTTTAAGAAGAAAACATATAAACATATAGGTAACAAAATTAGAGCCTTCAGCCCCGTCCTCCCAAGCTATGCCCTTGGAGGTGGCATGTCACCCATACCTGAAAATGGTTTCCCAAATAGGGTGAGCCAAAGCCTACTAAAGATATGCTAAAACAATATATGAGATTTAACTAAGATGTAAGCATTAGATAAATGTTCAACACTTAAAACCAACTGACATCCTCTTTTCATAACTAATAATGACCACATCGATATCTCAAACCATTTCCATTCATTTATTCAAATCAATACATAGATATAATCCTTTGTTATCTAAACAATCCGAAACGAGGCTACAACTCATTTATCAGCACTTCAATAACAACCATTATTCAAACACTTCAATTTCCTTGCCATTTTACAGAATTCTCATCCGAGGAAACCGGCACCCATATACATATAAGATTTCAGGACTTTCACCCTGGACACTCTGGCCAACTTAATTATCAATGGAGTCCATCCCCTATCTCCTCCTAAACAATGATACATATGCAATGTATTTAAAAGCATGCTATATACAATGACTACCAAAATTCACACATTCAACAATTTAATCAAACCGTCATATTCAATGATAGCCCAAAACAAATATTTCTAAATAGATATACAATCTATCACAGATAAATTATCAAATTGCCATAGGTGAGTGATTTATCAAATCCAACTTCCCATTTCATTTATACATCCTTTCAATTTCATATTTCTCGTATCAATTTCATTATTTATGCAAATAATTTATTTAACTCATATAAGGGAAAATCTCCCCTTTTGTTCACATATCAACCCCAAGGCCCAAAGTCACCATTTATACTGAAGTAACATCATACTCAAGACCTCACATACATATATGGAGTCCAATATAGAAAACCCCTCTTTCAAAATTTAAACCCAAACCCTAGTTTCACCCAAATCCTCCCAAATTCCACCATTTATACAAAATGACAAATACCTAGGTTAAAACCCATATTAAAGAGTAGAATATCCCTACCTCAAGCTTAGATGAGAGAGAAGAGAAGAAAGCCCAAAAATCGACGGTGACGAAACAACGATTTGCCACAATCAAAACGTAGCCCTCGACAAGCTCTACATTTAATCTCAAAGGAGCAAGGTGAAAAGAGCACTCTAGGTGAGTAGATCTAGAGATTTAAGTGAAAAAGTTTGAGTTTTAGAGAGAGAGAGAAGAGAACTCACGGTTTAAAAGGAAAAGGGAAAAAAAGTAATGAGAAAAAGTGGCTTGGGCCAATTTCTATTAGTAGCAAATAGCCCTAAGGTCAAATAAAATAATAGGCCCCAAAACCCCCAAAGGTAAGGCCCATACGAACCCCAAAAATCTGGAAAAAAAAACACGCAGGGGTCGACACTTTGGGCAGGGGGGTCGACCCTTTAGGTAGAAAAGACAATCTGGCACAAGCAAGGGGGTCGACCCTTAGACAGGAGGGGGTCGACCCTATTTTCCAGCAACTAACACACAAATTCTGCGACATAAGAGGGTCGACCCTCCCCAGACTGGTGTCTACCCTATATTCCAGTGACACTTCCAGAAACTACACCAATAGGTAAAGGTCGACCCTTAGGAAGGCTGGTGTTGACCCTAGAATAGAATTTCTAAGTCTCCAAGGGACTTTTGACAAGACAAGTGCGAATAACCAAACCTAACAAGTTTAAATCAGATTATACTCCTCCAAAACCAACATATAACAACACCAAAGACTTCCAAAATAAAAATAAAGGATTGAATATACTTCCTCAAAATTTTTGAAGGATATAGGTGTTATAATCCTTACGTAGACTCCACTTCTTGCAAGTGACTTAGGCTTGAAACTCAGTGAACTGAGAGATATGTAGAGAGAGAAATCTAGGGTTTTCGAAATTAGTGAGAAAATTTATTTCTTTCATTTCATAGTCCAAGCATATATAATTATTCATATTGCCATAATTTTCAAATAACAACATCCATCCATCTCATGGATATCTCAAACAACATAACTACATGTGAAAATTTCATCATTTTCTTAAAGAAATCTCCAATAATTTCATTAATATCTCACAAAATCCATTTTCTTCTAATTTTCCCAAAATCTAGGGTTTAATCAAAAGAGGGTTTTCTTCATTTTCAAGGCATTTCCCTTTTATATACCCCCAGGAGGTTCGTAAATTCATAAAACACTTTAATTTGAACCAAAACATAAGAAAAATCATATCTCAACTTTTTTCAAGACTCAACATTTCAAACCTCAAATCCTCTACTCAAAATTATGATAAAAATATGCTAGACATGCTAAAACCATATATATAACTCCAAGAAACTCCCTACCTCAAAATTCGAGAAGAAAATATGAAAAAAGCTCCAAAATCGATGGTGTCAAAATCCAAATTCCACCGCACACCTTGATGAGCTCTCCAACTTTGATGAGGGAATTAGGGTCGAAGCACAAGTAGATTTGGAGAAATCAAGGATTTAATGGAGTTTGGTGAGAGTAAATGAAGAGAGAATTGAGAGAAATGTGTTTAGAGAGAGAGAGATGAGGGAAAAGTGAGGTATGAACTCAACCCAAGGAAAGAAAAGGGAAAAAAAAAAATTTGAGCCCAGCACATTTCTACACGCACACACCTTCTTCTGCACGTACGAAGCGTACCTTTGCCGTGCCGCACACCTCCCACACGTGCCCTCTACTCTTGCAGTTATTTCAGTCTCCAGCCCTCGAAAACACTCTCACTACACGTGTGGCACTGTTTCCGCACGTGCGGTTTTGCTCTATCTCTAGATCTTGTAAGCTTGGCAAGCCTACGACAGCCCCGACTCCAACTATGCTCCTAAAATAAGAAAACTCAACCCTAGAAAAAGAATGAGGACATAATTTCAAGGATGATTTTTAGGAGTGACAAACTTAAACGGCCAATAAGGCCTCAAATTGGTTCTCCGACATCCCAAACATGAGAAAAATAAACACGATTAAAAGGGAATAAGGCGGGTTAAGTAGCCGGACATCACATTCTCTAAACTCGTTGATTCATGAAGAATATTGAGAATAAAAGCTCAATAGTTATTGATTTTCAAAAAATATACTTAAAATTGGAACAAACAGTATAAAAAAGCTGAAGACGCCTAAAGTTTACATCTAATATTTGTAAGTAAAAGCGACATTACCTAGTAAGAAACAATTAGGCAGTGTTTGGTAACATTTACGTTTTTGGTTTATGTTTACAAAATTTTTATAAACTGGTTTTTGTTTATTTTTAGAAAAACATAAATTACAAACGTATTTGGTCTGAATAAAATGTTTAAAAAATTTTAAAAACATAAACTAAAAAATATGTTTGTTCAGGCCTAAAATATTTATGTTTATTTTTATTATTTATGACTATGGGATCTCACACATTATAATTGAAAAAAAATTTAATTGGAAAAAAAATTAACAGAAAAAAAAATTGGGAAAAAAATTAATTGAAAAAAAATGAAAAAAATTAATTAAAAAAATAATTGAAAAACAATTAATTGGGAAAAAAATATTTGAAAAAAAAAGTAATTGAAAAAAAAATTAGTTGAAAAAAAAATTATTTGAAAAAAAATTAATTGAAAAAAAATTAATTGAAAAAAAAATTATTTGAAAAAAAAAGTTAACTGGAAAAAAAATTATTTCAAAAAGAAAATATTTGAAAAAAAATTACTTGAAAAAAAAATTTGAAAACTAAAAACGTAAACTCATTTTTTGAGTTTACATTTTTTCCTCAAATTTATAAACTAAGACAACCATTTATAAACCAAAAAAATTATCAAACAAGTTTTTATGACAGGTTTTAAAATTTTTGTAAATATAAACTGAAAACTGAAAACAGAATAGTTTTAGTAAATAGGCCCTTAGAATTAGAAATTTTGTAATGAGCAAAATAGAAATAAGAAAATATAACGAAAATTACCAAGAAAATAATATTACTATAAAATAAAATAAACTACTAATATATGTTGATACGATAATGATAAAATTGACGGAATTGGATTCCAAAGTCTACATTAGGAGTAATTGAAGGTGCAAATCTTTCCAAAAACGACAAATTCTCAAATTGAAAGACGGAATTTGTCCAAAATTCACTGGGTACCATGAAAATTCTACTTAGAATCGTATTTCCCATCAATCCACCAAATTTTACGCAATTCCGAACAGTTACTACAAGAATTGGAAGCTCAAGCATGCTACATCAAGTACTGTTAAGGATTGAGAGTTGAGACACAGAAAAACATCAAAAATAAATAAATAAATAAACAAAATGTGTAATCTAAATTCATTCTAAATCTAAGGTGGTATTTGATAAAACTAAAAAGTTGAAAATTGAAGACTAAAAATTAAGTATTGCAAACTGAATACTGAATTTTTTAAGTAGAAAAATTATTTGATAGAAATTTAAGTGCTAAACGAAAAATAAATTGTTTGATATGTATGAAATCAAATTTAAAATTTGTTATTTTCAAATTACATATTTCAATTTTTATATTATGATGGTGGTGGTGGTGACAGTATGATGGTGATGGTGATGGTGATGGTGGTGGTGGTGGCGACGGCGGCATGGTGGTGTGGTGATAATAATAATAATAATAATAATAATAATAATAATAATAATAATAAAGGTGGTGGTTGTGGTGGTGGCGATGACATGGTGGTAGTGGTGGTAGCGGTAGTGACGGTGGTGGTAGTGGTATTGGTAGCGGTAGCGCGTGGTAGTAGTAATGGAGGTGTAATGACCCAAAATATTTTTTAAAATAGTCAGTGTATAAATTAATTGAGTAATAATTGGATTGGAATGTTGTGTAAAGTTATGCGCGAAAATGGTTCAATTTTGTAATAAAAAAATATAATTTTCGATCTCAGAAATTATGAAATTTTTATTATGTTGTTCTTATATGAGTCTAACATGTTGAATAAAAATTTTGAAATTTATTGGTGAGTATTTATTTTATGAAAATTCACGGATTGATTGGTGTTCAGTTTAATTTACAGGGGAATTTAAAATTGAGTTTTTGGTGTTTAGACCATGACTTGAGATCAAGTTTTTTAGGTCTACTTTGATATATAATTGGGTGATGTTTGGTTTATGAGTGAGAATTTAATTCAAGATCCATGATTTAGATTTAATTTAATTTGAACTTGTTTATGACTCATGTTTAACTATTTCATCCTTTTTAATTATGTGATTGGTAAGTTATTATTATTTATTACATAGAGTTATAACTTATAGTTTATGGTGTGTACCATACGGTGAAAAACTATATATTTTATAAGGAATGAAATGTGTATGTATTTCGTAATAAGCAAAATAATATATTTTGTGGTGTAGAAAAATGTTATATTTTGTAGTAAGAAAAATTATATCATTTTATAATTTATATTATAAAATTCTGAAGTATTATTACAAAAATTATATTTTTTTATCAGAAAACCAAACTTTGGGAAGCAAACCCACATGGGTCCCCCCTTTTGTCCTTGCCATCTTTTCCCTTCCTTTTCATTTCATTTCATTTCTTTGGCTTGGGTTGGCAGACCCCCTCTGTGCATCTCTCTCTCTCTCTGTCCGTCTTTTTCTCGCTTTCTATTTTCTCCATAGTTGTTCAAGCTTTAAGCTTAGAGTGTGAGTCTTTAGAGTGAGATTTTGCAAAAGTTTTGTAAATGGAAGTCAGAGAGCTCATCGTGATCTTCGCAATGGTAATCTCGGATTCATGATCGGGCGAGATTTGCCTTTCGGATTTGCTCCTCTTCATTATTTGAGGTAGGGACTTTCTTCATATTATTACCTTAAAGCTATGTTGGGGATTTTTTGAGAAAATATATCATTATAAGAGGCCTTGCATATATATATATATATATATATATATATATATATATATATATATTTCTCAGAATTTGTTTGGTTAATTTTTGGAACAAAATTATGTTGAAATGTTAAGAATATTGATATTTTGAACTTGATTTGGGAAAATCATCTTGTATTGATAATTTATGTTAAAAATCTGAAATTTGATTTTAATAGTTGTATGGGTTGTATTTACATCATATTATGATTAGATAATTTATTTTGAGAAATATAAGTTGAAATATTTTCATCTTTGATTTTGGAATTTATTTTGAGAAAAATAAATTGATATTAATGAATATTGTGTAAATTGTTAAGTAGGAATTAAAGAGTGGCTTTGGGATTAAAAATTCTACAAGTGTTATATTCAAGATGTTTTGTGAATGCTGATATATTGATGATTAGATTTTGTTCATTCTTGTGAAAATGAAAATATGAAATGTGGGGGTATTTGAGAGATGAGACACGTGAAGTTATGTTTGGGGTTATTAATTTGGAAGATGGTGAATAAAATGAACTTACTAATTTGTTGAATTAAATCAGTTTGGTTAATATTTTAAATCCTTTGTAATTAAACGGGTGTTATTGGGTTTAATTCTTAACTTTTAATATTATGAGATCAAAAGTGATGAAGTTGACCATGTATGAGATTTGGAGAAATAAGTGAGATTAAGTTGATGTGGTACGGTATTTGGTCCCCAATTTTACTAGTTGAGTTATGTTATCTTAATATTACCTCAAATTTATATATGAGATATTTGAATGGTTTTGGTGCTCTTTGACAAGAAAAGAAAAGAATGTGATTTTAGCTCGTTTTGGAGCAAATGGATGAATTGGATTAAAACAAGAATGAGTTATCAAAACTTTTATTTATTTATTTATTTTTCCTTGGTTTAATTTGATGGGGTTAATGTTGATAATTGGGAAGTGAACACTCGTGTTATATTTTATAATTATAGTCAAGAGAAAATTTTGATATAATTAATTATGTGTTGGAATATTTACTTATGCTTATTGAGAACTATAATTTAACTTGAAGATCCCCAGATTTTATTTGCATGAGAAAAATGGGTATTTGATTCTATTTAATGTTTCGGACGGTGATGAGTTTTGGAAAGATTGTAATTACATTTCATTGATAAAGTATGTGAGTTAGAAATTGATGAAACCTTGAACCCACTTTTTTGTTATATGTTATTGCTATTGATGGACCTATTGTTTAGAAGTTTTGGCTTTGGCAACCGGTAGTGGATTACCATGTTGGCATTTAAATGAGAAGGTTCTTGGAAAGGTAAGAAAATGTTTGATTTTTGAAGTTTGTTTTATATAAAGAATATTGTTGAATTATCTTTAAAAGACTAAGTTGGAAGTTGTTGATTTACATGTGGTAAATACATGAACATTGACATTATTATGTTATCTCTTGGGATTGTATCATGATATTACATTGATAGAGATATGGAAATTAATCACAATGGAGTGGAATCACATGAATGATTGTACATTTTGCATTATCATTTTATCGAACCACTATTGAAATTGATTTTGAACCTTGTATTGGAAAGTTATTGTTTCGAAAGAGGAATTTGTAGCACTTGTATCTTTTAAAACTTTTGGGAAGTGTATTTGAATCCTTTATTTTATTTTGGGAATCTTTGGTGTTGTTGTTTCTTGGTTTTGAAGGAGTGCAAATCGATTTAAACTTGCTAAGATTGTTCGTTCACGCTTGTTTACGTTGAAAAGTTGTTTGGGAACTTAGAATTCTTGTTTTTGGGGTCGACGCCAATCTTGGTGGTGTTGACACTTGCCTTTTTGTTGTTGGCCTCAAGGGTCGACACCAGTCTAGGAAGGGTCGACCCTTGTCCTAGAATTACTTGCTGAAATTTGGTGTCGACACCAGTCTGGGAAGGGTTGACACCTTGCCTGTTGCACTCTTTGCTTTTCTATCTGAAGGGTCGACACCTCTGCCTGAAGGGTCAATACCTGCGTGTAATTTTCAGCTTTTTGGGTTGGTTTGGGCCCTACTTTTTAGGAGTTTTTGACTTGTCCTTTTATTTGAATTTAGGAAAATTTTCTACTACTATAAATAGACCTAAACCACTTTCCTCTCATTACTTTTTCCTCCTCTTTTCCTCTCAAACTGTGATTTCTCTCTTCTCTCTCTAAAACATGACTTTTCGCACCTAGATATCTAGATCTACTCACCTAGAGTGATCTTTTCACCATGGTCCGTTGAGAAAGATTATAGATCTCGTCAAGGGCTTTCTTTTGGTCTGAATAGTTCGTGGTTTCGTCGTCAGTGAATTTTGGGTTATCATCTTTGTTTCAAGAGGCAGGGATTTCTTTGCTCCTTTTCAATACCTCGTCTATAACTAGATATGTGGTAGATTTCATTGCATAAAAACCATATTCATTATGGATTTTCTTGAAAACCATGAAAGGGGATCTAAGGTTTGATATTTGTGATTGAAGTTGTTAAGTTGTTGTTGTTGTTTGGGCTAATTGGGAAAATGATTTAATATGTTTGTGAAGAGAGGGAGGAAATTTATTGATTTAATGGATTTCAAAGGGAGGAAGTTGAATAATCTTTGTATTTTGCTAATATGGGTTGTATAATTGTGTTTATATCAAAAGAAAATAAAAAGACAAATAACCACGGTGTTGGTATTGTTTTAGACTAAGCATGTGTAGTTGAGTTGAGTTATGGTTTTGATACCAATGGAATTGGTTTTGTAAAATAAAGAGAATGGACTTGGTTTTGGTTTTGTAAAATGACGAGAATGAATTTTCAGAAAATTGTTGGATTTGGGAAAAATGGGGTTTTGCCGTAATAATGTTTCACATAATTATTTTATATAAATAATGAAATTGGTATGGGAAATGTGAGATTGGATAGATATGTATGTAAATGGTGACGTTGGATATTTTTCATCACTCATCTATGGAAATATGGTTAGTTTATCTATTTTGGAGATTGTATATCTATTTAGAAATAACTGTATTGGGTTATCGGTGGAGGATAGCTATGACTGTTGTAGAAATTGCAAGAAGATTAGGTAAATTAAAACTAATCTATTGTTGGTTGTCATTGAATATGACTATGTTTTAAATACATTGTATATGTATGATTGTTTGGGAGTAGAAAGGGGATGTACTCCATGTTTGGGAGGAGATAGGAGATGGACTCCATTGAAATTAAGTTGGCCGGAGTGTCCTAGATGAAAGTCCCGAAACCACGCGTATACATGAGTGCTGATCCCGCGGACAAAATTTTCATAAAATGGCAAATTGAAGTGTTTGTGTAGTAATTGTGTTGATTGAGAACCACTGAGTTGTAACCTCAGTTGGGTGTCTAAAATGTAATGAATTAGTTCATGAATTGAGATGAAATAAATTAACTTGAATGAATTGTCATGAAATGATGTAAGACTAAAATGGCTTGAGGTGTATCTTTGGCCTGGCATTTCGTTATGGAAAGGTGTATCCTTGGCTTACCGTGCTTAAGGAAGGTAGAGCAGAACTTATTTATCATTATTGTCTTTGTGTATCTGTGTATATTATAGGTTATGATGGTTATGGTTCTGGAAGGCCGAGTTGCCTCATTCATTGAGTAAATAATTGTTGGTTGCTTGTTGTTTTCCCTTTGTATTGAATGTATATATGTATAGATATGAATGTGTTGGAAACGGACATAAGTACTGTATTGAGATTGTGAATAATGTGAAGAACATCGAATACATATGAACATGTTTCAAAAAGATAAATTAGGTGTACGTCCAGAAAGTGGGAGAAAGTGTAATGGGCTTTGTGAAATTGTTTTCAGAAATTTGTTACTGTCATATGAGTTTTGGAAAAAGGTAACAAGAAGGAAGAAAAGTAAATTGCTTATGTTGTTGAATGAAATGAATGATTTTGAGAAAAGGTTTTATATAAGTGTGTTTCTGTGTAAATCGTCACATTATGTTTATGATATGATTTAAAGCATTCATTATCATAGCTATCTGTATGTTGTTATTGTTTAGGATCATATTGGGATCCCTACTGGACTTTATGTTCATCCCACGTTGCTAATCCTTTTTCAGGTGAATGTCGAGAAGTGTTTTAAGATCGAGGATCTTCTTTATGTGTTGGCCATGGGGCCTTTTATTTGTGGGCGGAATGTCATTGATGTAAAAGGGTTAAACCCTTTCCTTTAATTTAAAAGATGTAAGCCTATGGACAATTTATTTATTTTTAACTTATGTTGCATTCACTTTCTATTCGAATGAGAGAATATTTAATAATGGTACTCGTTATTGTATTAGATTTCTTCGCATGATCTCTGAAATTGGGATATAATAAAGGATTTAGTAATGGTATCCGTTGGCATAAAAAGTGGGGCATGACGGAATTATTTTGTGAAGCATGATCATATTGATTTGTTTTGGGGTAAATACATTGGTAAGTCCGGATAGGAGGTGTAGTTGGTATTAGTTAAGTTGGCCTGAGTGTCCATAGTGAAAGACCAAAAACATGCGCAGAGGAGGTGTCACGTGCCTTCCGGTGAGAGACCGGTAAAGTGGTGAGGAGATACCACGTGCCTTCCGCTGAGAGGCCGGTAAAGTGGGGATTTGGTAGTGTTTGACATGCCTACTTACAGGCACCAGCCTAGGGATTACCTGATTCATATTTACCACCCTTGAAATTATTTTGAAATTGTTGGATTAATGTATTTTTCAAATTTGCATTGTGCACAAGATTTTCAAAAGATGAGAAAAATATTTTGAGCATGACATGACATATGCATTCATCTCATAAGATTGTATAAAATGTATTTGATGCTTTATTAGATGTCATTATGAATTATTTAATTATTTGATTCAATTGACAATGGGGTAATTGAATAAATAGAAAGGGAGGTCATGTTGTTGTTGAGGCATGCTTATTTATTTAAGTTAACTAGTTGTGGTTAATTAAAATAAATTGGATTTAAGAGATTATATAATAAAATCATATGATTTTGACATGATATGATTTCACGTATATGTATGAGTATCTTTGTACCTGCATATCTTCTAATGTTATAATATGAGATTTTTTGATGAGCTAGTGGTTGCTCACCCCTTACCTGTACATGTGTACATGGAATGTTTTCGGATTTGAGGATCAAACAACTTGGCATGGTTATAAAGTGGTGATGAGCCGTATTGTTTTTTAATTGTTTCTTTGGTTGAGTTCTATACTTTGTAAAGGGCAACGCTCACTTATTTATTGCAAACCTCAGGGCATTTCTTTTATTTGCATGTAAATGACATTGTTGTATAATGAGAGAGAACATGTATATTTAATTATTCATCATTTCATCAAATGATGAATTGTCATTTGTAAATGGACTTAATTAATAAATATTGATAATATTATCCGAGTAATAAAATACCAGGCGTGACAGGTGATGGTGGTGATGGCAATTGTAGTGGTGGTTGTGATGGTGGCGGCGGCAATGATAGTGGTAGTAGTTGTGCTAGTGTGTTTAGAATAGTTTATATCGATATTTATGTTTAATATTTATAAATTCAATCAAAATTAAGTAAGTCTCATATGATTTAAAAGCTTCTTAAGTTTTAGTTTATATTTTAAGAAACACTTAAAATTTTAAATGGTATTAATTATGATTATAAAATAAATTTAATTAATTATCACTTAATATATTCAATTTTAAGTGCTAAAGAGGAAACTTTATTCACAGATAAACCGTGAAATAAGTAATTTGCGCAACTAATCGGCTGGCACTCAACAAAGTTTTGAGCTAATGCTTTCAAGTATTACGAATAACTATTTTACCGTTCCATTTTTTCGATTAAAAAGACTTAAAAAGAGTTATTAATTATGAGTAACTATTTTATTTTTAAAGGATTAATTACATTAAGATCTCTTTAATTATTTGTAAATTTTAATTTAATTTTTCGTCTACGAATTCATATATTTTAACCCCTTTAATTTTGAAAATGTATCAATCCGAAAAAATAAATTATGAGAATATCACTTTCACCTATTTTAAACCACATTCACAAATGATGTATTTGTATAATTATAATGATTGAGAGATTAAGATTCATAGATGAGGGGGTAAAGTGATAATAAAAAAAAAACATTGAGATTGCTTTGGTTTAATTAACATTTTTTTAAAAAGAACTATCGTATATTACTAAATTATTTCACCAAAAGTTTTAACTTTTTATATGAATTTTCATGTCGCATGACAGGTTCTATTAACTTTTAAAGGGTAAATTATATTGACCTCTCACAAGATTTTAAAAAAAATATATCAAGTTCTATAATTTTTTTATAATTATATTAATTTCTTGTTTAGTTGTCTAAAGGGATCATCACTAAGCCCCTATTTGGGATGTTATTTTGGCTAAAAAAGGTTAAAAAATGTGCTTTGCATACACCAAAAAAAGGAGAGTTTCTATTTGCACACACCCATTCCACTTTGTGCACATCTTTCTTACTTCACACATCTCAAAAAAAAAAAAAAAATATTTACTCATCACATACACTTTTATTCCAGTTATATCCCCATACACACAACTTTCCAACACTCTTAATCCACACACCTTCTACACCAGCAACCACCTCGTCGGCGGCGACGCAGCACCACCGTTACCACCTCCCTTTCACTTCCAGTCGCTATCCCCACCATTTCCTCCACCTATCGGCGACACTACCGCGACCCCCACCTCATCTCCCTCTCTCTCTCTCTCTCTCTCCTCTCAGTCGCCAATGTATTTTGTTTAGATGTTTATGGTCGAACCAAATTCATTAGTTCGATGGTTGATTTCCGAATGTAGGCGATTCTTTCGATACTGGTAGTCCGAATGGTAAGAAAATCAGTCTTCTTCCCAGATCTAGGTTCCACAATGCCTCTCCCTCTCTCTCCCTCTCTCTCTCTCTCTGCGGATCGCGAAGGGGTGGAAGCTACGGTGGCGGTGGTGTTGGGTCGGGAAGTGGGGGGTTATGAGGGTGGTGGGAAGGTGAGTGATCGACGTGTGACAGAGTGGGGAGGGGTTTCGATACGAGAAGAGGGGGATTAGGGAGAGGCGACGGAGGAAGGGACTGTGTTAAGGAAGGGGACGATCGGTGGGAGAGGGACTGTGTTGGGTATGAAGGTTAGGGTTAGGGTTAGGGTTAGGGTTAGGGTTAGGGTTTTGGTTGAAGAAGAAAGGGATATGTTAGGTTTTATTCTTGGCAACCTCGTTTGACAAAACTTCTTTCAGTTGTATTTGTTTACTCACCTTTTATTTCAGTGAGGCTATGAGTTTATTAGATGCAAATCTAACCCGAATCATGCCTTTGTCAATTTTCATGGATCAAAACCGAGGTTGTAACAGGATCTAGTTTTCCAGATTTTCCAATTTTGGTCGTCCCGCTCGAGCGGGGAAAGTGACGGTCGAGCGGGGATTGCAAGCTCACAACATCTCTGCTTCGCCTGAAAAAGTACTGGATGGTGTGATTCGACGCTCGAGCGTGGAAACTTCCGCTCGAGCGTGAAGCCTATATGAATCACACAATTTTGAAGCCTCCGCTCGAGCGGGAATTCTTACGGTCGAGCGAACCGCGCGAACACAGATTCTTGGATTTCTATAAGGAATTGGTTTACTTCCAAAACTAGGATTACTTTGGATTTCTATAAGTAGCTGGTTTTCTCCCAAAACTTGGACAACTTCTCCAGATCTTCATTTTGGGTTCTAAGGTTTATATCTAGGGATATTTTGCTAGTTTTCTTTGATACTTTTTTTTAGTATTCAACTCATGGTTTTAGAAGTTTACATCAAAGGATTGTTTGTTTAATTCTACACAAAAGAGAGAGTTGTTCTTCAATGGATTCTGAAGAATTCGAGCCTGAAGCTTTGGTGGATTTCGGAGTGGCTCATCGTCAAGACAATTCCGAGGTGAAAACAGGGTTGGAAGAGGCACATAGAGGTTGGTTCAATTCGGGCGTGGATTCACTAGGTAATTGAGAGTATACCTGTGTAATTCCTTTATATCTTCTCAGTGGATTGTTTTGTGGCTGTTGCCCGTGGTTTTTTTTATCACAATTGGAGGTGTCCAATTGTTGGTTTTCCACGTAAAATCGTTGTGTCGATTTGTCTTGATTGTTTGATTTGGATTGTTATATACCGTTTAAAATTGATACATAATCACAAATCAACATCTAGGGGATTTCTAGATTTTTCAATTGCTGTTCGAGCGGGTTGCTCGTTTGTTTTTTAAAACTTTTGAGCGAGATCTTGTTTGATTTGTGATAATGGATTCAATTCGTGAGGGAAATTCTATGGTTTGACCACCCCTATTTGACGGATCCAATTATTCTTTTTGGAAAGCTCGGATGAGATCGTTTTTGAAATCTATAGATGAAAAAGTTCGGCAATCTGTCATGAATGGGTGGACCGAACCAACAATTACCATTGATGGAGTAACTTTCCCCAAACCAATTGAAAAGTGGGACACAATTGATTACCAAAATAGTAGCTGGAATAGTAAAGCTATCAATTCTCTCTTTTGCGCTGTCACACCTGAAGAGTTTAGTTGAATTTGCAATTGTGAAGTCGCAAAAGAGGCTTGGGATATCTTACAAACTATTCATGAGGGCACTCCTTCTGTTAAACGCTCAAAACTTCTCAGGCTCACGTGTAGTTTCGAAAACCTTTCAATGAAAGATAGTGATACCTTTGATGAATTTTATGCGAAGTTGAGTGACATTGTAAATTCCAGCTTCAATTTAGGTGAAAAAATACCAGAATCCAAAGTTGTGGGAAAAATTTTGAGATCCTTGCCCGATCGGTTCCAACCAAAAGTTATGGCTATTGAGGAGGCTCAAGATGTTGACAACCTCAAGCTGGATCAGTTGGTTGGAAATCTCCAAACTTATGAGGCACATAGGAATTTCAAAAAGAAACAAAAAGATATTGCTTTTAGTAGTGCTCATAGAGTTGGAGAGGATTCTGATGAGGATTGTGAGATAGATTCCAAGATTACGGCTGCTTTTGTTAAACAATTTAAAAAATCATTTTTGAAAAAGAATCCTAATATTTTGGAATCTACTCATACTCATAAATCTAAAGGCAAAGATAAACTCAAAATTAATTATATAGCCAAGAAGGAGAAAGGAAAGATACAAGGGAACTCTGAAAGACTCCAATGCTATGAATGCCAAGGATTTGGCCACTTTGCTTCAGAATGCCCCACTCGTTTGAAGAGGAAGAAAGCCCTCGCCATCACTTGGGATGATGAATCAGAATCTGATGAAGATGAAAGTGACAATGAAGATCAAGGCGAAGAGGGACATAAACAATTCCTTGCTTTCATGGTGGCTTCTAAAACTAAAGGACGAACAGAGTATCCGAAGAGCCCAGTTGAGAATGCCACTGATGATGAATCCTCGGGAAGTGATGATGAAGAGCTTGAGCAAGCTTATGAAAAGTTGTATAAAGAATCTCTTAAGTTATCCAAATTGAATGACAAACTCACTATGAAACTCACAGCATGTGAAAGTGAGAATGCCAAACTAAAGGAGGAGATTTCCGAGTCTAGGATTGATGCCATCAAGATTGCTATTGATCGACAAGCTCTTTGTGCAAAACTCTTGACTTGTGAGACAGAGAGGAATGAGCTACAACAAATCTATGCAACATATGAAGAAAAGATTGAAACTCTTGAGATGTCTCAACTTGCCTTGGAAGAACTAATCATCAAGAAAGAGGAAGAACTCAAGTGTGCTATGGCGACCAATAGTCTTTGGAACAGAGGATCAAAAACTTTGGACAATATCATTGGGTCTCAACAAATTTGTTCTGACAAGAGTGGCATTGGGTTTGGTGGTAAGAAAGAGCAAAAACAGAGTGCTTCCTCATCTCATGATACAAGAACTCAAGGAAAGGGGAAACAAAAAATTCAACATAAGGATGGACTTCTCAAACTTCCTAGAGTTGGTAAGGTAAAAGAAAAGAAGGTACACCCTGTTTTTATTTGTCATCATTGTGGTATGCATGGTCATATTCGCCCTTATTGTTATAAGTTGCATGGGAGAGTGTGTTTGCCTAGACCTAAAAATAGGATGTTGGAAACCAAGTCGAGACGGGTTCCCATTGAAAGAAAAGGGAACCACATTGTCAAGACACTAGCCAAGAATCGCAATTCTCACAACTTTGTTCGTACTAAAGCAATTTGGGTGAGAAAACTTGACTTGTGTTAATTTGTTTTGTCGTTTTATTTTTTGGGTTTCTGTGTGTTTTTTTTGTCATTACATGTGTGCTTGTTCATTTTTTTGTCTTGCTTTTTTTTGAAAAAAAAAAAAAATCCCAAAAAGATTTTTTTAGTTTGGTTTTGCAAGCTTGAAATTTTTGAGTGGTCCTTGGTGCATATTGGAATTGATGAGAATATCCATTACATGTTAATATATGTGTGCTTTCTGTGGTCATTACTCATTTTGGAGTGTGTGTTTTTTTGATGAGTATGTCTCATTCTGTACACACTCTTGGATTAGCAAATATCGGAGTCTTCTGCCTTAGTGATTATTTTTTTTTCTTTTCTATGGACTTCGGGCATTGTATCTTTTGCTTTTCTAGAGGAATTGACCTATACTAGCATATCATGGGTGATGTTGAGTCTCTTAACCACCTTCCATCTTTTTGCATCTCCACGGCTTTCCCCTCTATTCTTTGTAGTCCAGCCATGAGGAAAAGGCTACCTCAGAGTCAACAACCAGGCCATCCTTATTATATCCATGCTTCTCTGGTTCGGTTTCCATACTCTTGAGCGTGTCAGCCGCCAATAACTGTGCAAAAGAAAAAGAAAAAGAAAAAGGAAAAAAAATGTGCAAAAGAAAAAAAAAAGGGATTCATTGATTGAGGGGGAGCCTCCGCCTTTACTCACCAAATATCCCTTCATTCCTAGTGGTTTGACTTTCCTTAGTTGTGCTTAGATTCTCTTGTCAGAGGTCCAACTTTCAAATCACTACTAGGATTGAATCTAGTGTTTGTCGAACTCCAAGAGTCACACACACACTTTTTTTTCATGGGATCTATGCTTTTCACATAATGCATCACTTTCTTTCATGAGGAATCTTCTACAGGCTGTGCACATTGTGTTTTCTTGTAATGGTGCTTCTTGGATAATCTTATGTGTTTTAAGGTACTAATCTGAAATTCCTTGCTTGCTCCACCATATTTTTTTGTCGTTTTCTTCTTGTTCACTGTTTTCAGTGTTTGTCATTGCTTTTAGTGAGGGGGAGTTTGGTTCATCTTGATTTGGGTTGGTAAGGGAGTTTGGTTTTTCATTGCAAGAGTTGTTTAGCATGAACATTATGATATGTTTGGTAAGGGAGATTGTCTATATGTTTTGCATGTTGCTATGCACTGTTTGCCCTTCGTGTATGTTCCTTGTATTTACATCGTCATATCATTGCTTGTGTGGTTTATGATCTTGCTTTTGTTGTTTGAGAGTTGTTTTTCATGAGTCTTAGTTTTCATCTATTCATGTTTTCCATCTCAGGTTTCAAGATAATCGTGTCATATGTCTATTGCTTTTGCATATACTCTTGTGGGACTAATAGTTGTTTTGGATATTGTGGCACTAATAACTATTTTGCAGATCATGACCTTGAGAAAGATGTTGGCTTTTGTCGGCTGTAAGGGTTGGGGTGTTTAGGATTTTATTTGTTAGGTGTGTTTTGTCACAACATTGCCAAAGGGGGAGATTGTTAGGTTTTATTCTTGGCAACCCTGTTTGACAAAACTCCTTTCTGCTGTATTTGTTTTCGCACCTTTTATTTTAGTGAGGCTATGAGTTTATTAGATGCGAATCCAACCCGAATCGTGCCTTTGTCAATTTCCATGGATCAAAACCGAGGTTGTAACAGGATCTAGTTTTCCAGATTTTCCAATTTTGGTCGTCCCGCTCGAGCAGGGAAAGTGACACTTGAGCGGGGATTGCAAGCTCACAGCATCTCTACTTCGCCTGAAAAAGTACTGGATGGTGTGATTCAACGCTCGAGCGTGGAAACTTCCGCTTGAGCGTGAAGCCTATATGAATCACACAATTTTGAAGCCTCCGCTCGAGCGGGAATTCTCACGCTCGAGCGGACCGCGCAAACACAGATTCTTGGATTTCTATAAGGAATTGGTTTACTTCCAAAACTAGGATTACTTTGGATTTCTATAAGTAATTGGTTTTCTCCCAAACCTTGGACAACTTCTCTAGATCTTCGTTTTGGGTTCTAAGGTTTATATCTGGGGATATTTTGCTAGTTTTCTTTGATGTTTTTTTTGAGTATTCAACTTATGGTTTTCGAAGTTTACATCAAAGGATTGTTTGTTTAATTCTACACAAAAGAGAGAGTTGTTCTTGAGTGGATTTTGAAGAATTCGAGCCTAAAGCTTTGGTGGATTCCAGAGTGGCTCATCGTCAAGACATTTCCGAGGTGAAGACGGGGTTGGAAGAGGCACATAGAGGTTGGTTCAATTCGGGCATGGATTCGCTAGATAATTGAGACTATACCTGTGTAATTCCTTTATATCTTCTTAGTGGATTGTTTTGTGGCTGTTGCTCATTGTTTTTTTTATCACAATTGGAGGTGTCTAATTGTGGTTTTTCCACGTAAAATCGTTGTGTCGATTTGTCTTGATTGTTTGATTGGGATTGTTATATACTGTTTAAAATTGATACATAATCACAAATTAACATCTAGGGGATTTCTAGATTTTTCAGGATATTTTGGTAATTTTATTTTAGGATAAAAATATATATAAAAAATATCATTAAGTGTGTGAAAAGAAGAGAATTGGTGTGTGCAAATAGATGCTCTCAAAAAAAAAAAAGTTATGAAGTCTTTCTTCTAATTTGAAAAGACCAAACTACTCTCCATAGATATCTTTGAAAAACTAAAACGAAAAATTCAAGGAAAAATCAGAAGTACGACATTAGCCATTTACATTTTTCCATACAATGAAAAAAGATTTCCAAACATTAGCTTTTTGGCTTTTTTTTTATCTCATAAAAAAAGAGCCGTGCTACCGACCCCCATTGGGGCGACCCCCACTGACAACCCCCAGTGAGGTGTAGCCTTCCCATTGGTTGAAAAAAATAAAAATAAAAAATAACAGTTTTTTTTTTTTTTTGCACCAATCACACGCGACCCCTAGTAGCCCCACTGGGGGTCGGAGGCTTTTTCCATAAAAAAATTATGAAATTAAAAAGTCACTAAAAAAAAACATAATTCGAAACACCCAGTAATATAGATGGTGGGAAGATACAAAGTTAAATATGATAAAATATATATATATATATATATATATTAGTATAAAAGAGATGACAATATAATTGTTTTTATTTCTATGGTTAAAAATTTTTGAGGAGCTCAATATAATTATATTAAAATTGTGGGGTTAAATATAATGTATTGTTTTAAATTTCAAGAAAGTTTCGTATATTATTATTTTAAATATGATAGGTCGTATGGTGTTTGTTGTATTAACACATATAAAAGGGGTATTTTTTTTAAGGTCCATGATATTATGATAAAGGACATTAAATATTTTCATGATGTCTAAGGTCCCTTAACATCAATCCAGAGAAAATTGGTCCAGAGAAAATTCAAGTCAGAGAAAATTGGTCCAGACAAAATTCAAGTAAGAGGAAATTGGTCCAGAGAAATTTTGAATTTCTCTAGCCTCCTTAGCCTTTCATGGACACTGCTAGAGAAATTTCCTTAGCCTTTCATGGACTCCAGAGAAATTTCAAATTTCTCTGCCGTGGGTTTGATCCTCCACCAAATGTTGTTGAAAGCTTTCACTGTGTCACAGATAGAAGGTTCTAAAAACGCTCCCAAAGAAAATTACTTCTAAACCAGAAAAATTATGAACTTCCCAAACAATTTCTTTGGGTTCAACCCAGAGAAAATTAAAATTTCTCTGCAGACGAAGAGGTCTTGGAAATTCAATGAAATAAAATCTAATAAAGTTAGTATAGTTGAAAATTTCTCAGAATTCATTCATCAAATTCCACTTGACATTGAAATCTTTCTTCACAACCATAAAAAGCAGCAAGCAACCTTCATCATCATCATCATCTTCTTTCTACATCATCTGTAGCAGCACCATGAAAGCAAAATAAGCAAGGGCACTTTGATAGCATCAACACAAATGCACAACAAGATAAATGATTAACTGGAGATAGCATGAGGCAATAACAAAACTTCCAGAGAAATTTGAACAACCTAGAGACCTACCAGAGAAATTTGAACAAACCAAAGATCTACCAGAGATTTTTCAACAACCAGAGAAATTTGAAGGAAACTAAATTGCAAGGTATCTCGGAGGAGAATGAGGGGCTGCATATGAAGCTTGAGAAGAGCTTACCAAGCCAAAGAAAATATGAACTGGAAAAGGAACTAAAGAAATCAAAAGACAACATTGAACATTTGAGGGCAAATTTGATGGATAAGGAGACGGAATTGCAAAATATATCAGAGAAAAATGAGATGTTAGAAAATTGAAATTTCTCTGCAGAGAAAATTGAAATTTCTCTATAGACGAAGAGGTCTTGGAAATTCAATGAAATCAAATCTAATAAAGTTGGTATAGTTGAAAATTTCTCAGAATTCATTCATCAAATTCCACTTGACATTGAAATCTTTCATCACAACCATAAAAAGCAGCAAGCAACCTTCATCATCTTCATCATCTTCTTTCTACATCATCTGTAGCAGCGCCATGAAAGCAAAATAAGCAAGAGCACTTTGATAGCATCAACACAAATGCACAACAAGATAAATGATTAACTGGAGATAGCATGAGGCCATAACAAAACTTCCAGAGAAATTTGAACAACCTAGAGACCTACTAGAGAAATTTGAACAAACCAAAGATCTACCAGAGATTTTTCAACAACCAGAGAAATTTGAAGGAAACTAAATTGCAAGGTATCTCGGAGGAGAATGAGGGGCTGCATATGAAGCTTGAGAAGAGCTTACCAAGCCAGAGAAAATATGAACTGGAAAAGGAACTAAAAAAATCAAAAGACAACATTGAACATTTGAGGGAAAATTTGATGGATAAGGAGACGGAATTGCAAAATATATCAGAGAAAAATGAGATGCTAGAAAATTGAAATTTCTCTGCAGAGAAAATTGAAATTTCTCTACAGACGAAGAGGTCTTGGAAATTCAATGAAATCAAATCTAATAAAGTTGGTATAGTTGAAAATTTCTCAGAATTCATTCATCAAATTCCACTTGACATTGAAATCTTTCATCACAACCACAAAAAGCAGCAAGCAACCTTCATCATCTTCATCATCTTCTTTCTACATCATCTGTAGCAGCGCCATGAAAGCAAAATAAGCAAGAGCACTTTGATAGCATCAACACAAATGCACAACAAGATAAATGATTAACTGGAGATAGCATGAGGCCATAACAAAACTTCCAGAGAAATTTGAATAACCTAGAAACCTACCAGAGAAATTTCAACAACCAGAGAAATTTGAAGGAAACTAAATTACAAGGTATCTCGGAGGAGAATGAGGGGCTGCATATTAAGCTTGAGAAGAGCTTACCAAGCCAGAGAGAATATGACCTGGAAAAGGAACTGAAGAAATCAAAAGACAACATTGAACATTTGAGGGCAAATTTGATGGATAAGGAGACGAAATTGCAAAATATATCAGAAAAAATGAGATGTTAGAAAATTGAAATTTCTCTGCCGAGAAAATTGAAATTTCTCTGTAGACGAAGAGGTCTTGGAAATTCAATGAAATCAAATATAATAAAGTTGGTATAGTTGAAAATTTCTCAGAATTCATTCATCAAATTCCACTTGACATTGAAATCTTTGTTCACAACCATAAAAACAGCAAGCAACCTTCATCATCATCATCATCTTCTTTCTACATCATCTGTAGCAGCACCATGAAAGCAAAATAAGCAAGAGCACTTTGATAGCATCAACACAAATGCACAACAAGATAAATGATTAACGGGAGATAGAATGAGGCAATAATAAAACTTCCAGAGAAATTTGAACAACCTAGAGACCTACCAGAGAAATTTGAACAAACCAAAGATCTACCAGAGAAATTTCAACAACCAGAGAAAATTGAAGGAAACTAAATTGCAAGGTATCTCGGAGGAGAATGAGGGGCTGCATATGAAGCTTGAGAAGAGCTTACCAAGCCATAGAGAATATGAACTGGAAAAGGAACTGAAGAAATCAAAAGACAACATTGAACATTTGAGGGCAAATTTGATGGATAAGGAGACGGAATTGCAAAATATATCAGAGAAAAATGAGATGTTAGAAAATTGAAATTTCTCTGCAGAGAAAATTGAAATTTCTCTGCAGACGAAGAGGTCTTGGAAATTCAATGAAATCAAATCTAATAAAGTTGGTATAGTTGAAAATTTCTCATAATTCATTCATCAAATTCCACTTGACATTGAAATCTTTCTTCACAACCATAAAAAGCAGCAAGCAACCTTCATCATCATCATCATCTTCTTTCTACATCATCTGTAGCAGCACCATGAAAGCAAAATATGCAAGAGCACTTTGATAGCATCAACACAAATGCACAACAAGATAAATGATTAACTGGAGATAGAATTAGGCAATAACAAAACTTCCAGAAAAATTTGAACAACCTAGAGACCTACCAGAGAAATTTGAACAAACCAAAGATCTACCAGAGAAATTTCAACAACCAGAGAAATTTGAAGGAAACTAAATTGCAAGGTATCTCAGAGGAGAATGATGGGCTGAATATGAAGCTTGAGAAGAGCTTACCAAGCCAGAGAGAATATGAACTGGAAAAGGAACTGAAGAAATCAAAAGACAACATTGAACATTTGAGGGCAAATTTGATGGATAAGGAGACGGAATTGCAAAATATATCAGAGAAAAATGAGATGTTAGAAAATTGAAATTTCTCTGCAGAGAAAATTGAAATTTCTCTGCAGATGAAGAGGTCTTTGAAATTCAATGAAATCAAATCTAATAAAGTTGGTATAGTTGAAAATTTCTCAGAATTCATTCATCAAATTCCACTTGACATTGAAATCTTTGTTCACAACCATAAAAACAACAAGCAACCTTCATCATCATCATCATCTTCTTTCTACATCATCTGTAGCAGCACCATGAAAGAAAATAAGCAAGAGCACTTTGATAGCATCAACACAAATGCATAACAAGATAAATGATTAACTGGAGATAGCATGAGACAATAACAAAACTTCCAGAGAAATTTGAACAACCTAGAGACCTACCAGAGAAATTTGAACAAACGAAAGATCTACCAGAGAAATTTCAACAACCAGAGAAATTTGAAGGAAACTAAATTGCAAGGTATCTCGGAGGAGAATGAGGGGCTGCATATGAAGCTTGAGAAGAGCTTACCAAGCCAGAGAGAATATGAACTGGAAAAGGAACTGAAGAAATCAAAAGACAACATTGAACATTTGAGGGCAAATTTGATGGATAAGGAGACGAAATTGCAAAATATATCAAAGAAAATTGAGATGTTGAAGTCAGAAATGAAGGGAAGAGAAATGGGGAAAGTTTGAAAAAACACATCCAGAGGCAAAGCCAGCAAGGACAGAAAAAGCAAACTCACACTTTGTAGGGAAAGATTAGGGAGAGAGAAATAGAAGAGAGTTTCTAGTAAGAAAGAGAGAGAGCGAGAGAGCGGAGTCCTCTTCGTCGGCCTGTCGATTGTCGCGATTCTGTTTCGGTGCTTTCGGAGTAACTCGTTGATTTGGTCTGTGTTCACAGCTCCGTCAAGACCACGGTTCGTGCGTCTAGACGTGTTTGAGCAAGAACAAGGTCTGATAGCTGTGAGCAAGCTCACAAGGATGAAGGAAGAAGCTAGGGTTTGGGGTTGATGTAGGAGAGAGAGAGAGAGAGAGAGAGAGCAGAGAGTGAGAAGAGAGAGACTTCTTAAATTTCTCTGTGATATATGAGTTTGGGGTTGAAGGACCTTAGACATCAAAAAATAATTTTATGGATCTCTTCCATTAATTACGAAGAGTGGGAGAGGGATCCTAGACTAATTTTCCCCATATAAAAAGGTTATATATATTAAATAAAATAAATTTAATGGTAAATAATATTTTTATTTAAAAGAAAGGAAAAAAAGAAAAAATAATTAGGAGAAATGAACAACATGGAACTCTAAACTACAAATTTCTATTTGACTTGGTGTTAATTATGAATATTTGAAGTAATGGACAAGTGAGAGTTGAATAATGTTATATGCACTAATTGGTATATTAATTAGTGTATTAACAGATGATGTGTCATAATTTTAGAGGTTTTGGGTATTTGTAATTTGTATAATAGATAAGCTTGTAATGAGTTGAATCAAATTGAATTTTTGCCCTTCTTATTTTTATTATTGTGGTATCGTGAATCATTCTATTTAAATTGGTAAAAACAAATTATATTACTTGTTAATTTCGACTTCGTAAGGCCTATTTGGCAAATTTTTTAAGTTTTTATTCTTGGGTCTTAAGTATTAAATGAGATATAAATTTAATTTTTGGGACTTATTTGATTAGCCCACACTTAAGCATTTTGGTTCATATTTAATTAAGTGAATGGTGGGGACCACCTTAAGTCTTTTAAAATTTATTTATACTTTAATCTGAGTTGAAGATTTATTTTAAATTATTAAACTCCATTCATTTTGGACCCAATTGATTGAATCATGACCCGTTTATAACCATATATTATTGTTGTTGTTGTTATTATTATTATTTATTTTATAATCTTGAGAGAGTTACAAATATTTACGGTGTGCACCATCAAACGAAATATATTTTGTGGTGAAAAAATATTATATCATTTCTATCATTTATATTACAAAATATTATAATGATGTTGAAATATATTATTAATTGATATATATATATATATGTATATATATATATAGATAGATAAGTATTTGTATTGATTTGAAAAAAAAAAAGGGTGGAGCAGGCCACGTTGGGGGGAGCTCCCTCTTCCCTTTTATTTGTTTATTTTTGTTCCTGGCAGAAAGGATATCTTTCTCTCCTTCTCAGTTATCTCACACTCCCTCTCTTTCTTTCTACTCCCTCATTTCTCTCATTTCTCTTTAAACACCACCACAAACCCTTATTCTTTTCTTGATCTAGTAAGATCCATTGAGTTTTTGACCGTTACTCTTAAGGTCAAATTGAAGAACACTTCAAGGATTTCGTTTTGACCAGTAGAGATCGAAATTCGACAAAGTTGAAAATTAGAGTTTTTGCTTGTTTCCTCTTCTAGCTTTTGAGGTTGGGATTTTCTAAACATTGTGTATGTGTTTTAGCTTTATTGTGTGTTATTTTGATAAGAGATTAGGGCTTTTATTAAAAATATATTTAATGTGCAAAAGGGGGAAGATTCTCATTTTTTTTTTCAGTTTTCAACATGTTAAATGTGGTTGTTGTGGGATCCAAGAATTTGAGAAATTTAGTTTTAAAATTAGAAATCTTTAAATTTTGATAAAACCCTACGAACTTGAAATGTTAAAAATTTAGATGTTTGGCTAAATTTTTGAGAGATTTATAAGTGTTGAAAGTATGTGTTTATTGAGCAAATGAGAATGTGAAAGTGGATGTTCAAAGGAAGTGAGATTGATGAGAATGTTGTTGAAAATATTGGAAACTATTGAGATTCCTTTTAGAAATTGTTTAATTTAAAAATATTGAACTCTTGAGAAAGATTAGTAATGTTGAAAGAAACTTATGTTAATTTTTTTGCATTGTGAAAATTGTTGGTGAATTCTTGAGTTCGAATAAAACGGAAAATTGATGAAATTTTTGAAAGAATATTATAATTCTTGATTGAGTTGGAAAAGAGGAGATTGAACATGCGATTGTTACTCGTATGTTGAAATGATTGAAAATATGAGATGATGAGTCATATTTATCTCTTAAAATTTATATTTTGTATAGAGATAATTGTTTGGGCAACCGTGGAGGGATGTATTGATTATTATAGAAATTGCATTTGAAATAGGTAAGTTGAAATATTTGCAAATTCATGCATGACATTGAATATTGCATAATCTCATGATTTAATTTTTGCATTGGATTTGAGAAATTGATTTTCAAATTGATTCATTGAGAATATTTGAAATGTGTTGAGTTAAGGGGTAAATACGTTTGGTAAATTCGGATAGGGGGTGTAGATTGGTATTGTTTAAATTGGCTTGAATGTCCAGGGTGAAAGACCGAAAACATTCGCGGAGTAGGTGCCACATGCCTTCCGGTTAGGAGCTGGTAAGGTGGAGATTGGTAGTGCTAGTTATGCCTACTTGCAGACACCAGCCTAGAGATTTCTAGTGTTGAACACCCCCAAAATAATACTATCAATCCAACTCATAAGAGAAATAATAACACAAACGATATGCTTTCATTCATCAGAGTTCCTATTCCAAAAGATAACACATGCAATATACATTCATAAATGTACATCCTGAATCTATAGCATGTAATACCAATTAATGTTTAACCAAATAAATGCCCTACGGGCTTACATCTTTCCAAGTCATTGTTTGGTCACAACAAAAGAGAGTTATAAGTTCTGTACATATAAAGCCCTAGGCTTGAACGAACATCAAATACAAAATAACATAAAAAGAGCCTTCGGCTCCAAAGTTCTCCCAAGCTACGTCCTTGGAGGAGGCATGTCACCGGTACCTGAAAATGGTTTCCCAAAGTAGGGTGAGCCAAAACCCAGTAGAAATAATCTAACAAAATAAATGAAATTTAACGAAGATATATGTACAATATGTATATACAACACTGATGACAAAATATCCACATTTTACATAACCGTAAAGCACCCAAAATTCACATTTCAATTCATTTCCCTTCAATTCATTTCAAATTAACTTATTCTTCTCAATCCATGAGCCAATTTCATTATCTTTCAACAACTCAACTGAGACTACAACTCAGTGATTCTCAATCAACACAATTTCCACACAAACACTTCAATCTGCCATTTTACGGAAATTTCGTCCGCGGGATCGGCACCCATGTATACACAATATTTCAGGACTTTCACCTTGGACACTCAGGCCAACTTAATTTTCAATGGAGTCTATCCCCTATCTCCTCTCGAACAATGGAGTACTTCCCCTTTATTCTCCCAAACGTCATACATATACAATGTATTTAAATATAGTCATATTCAATGACAATCAACAAAAGATTAGTTTCAATTTACCTAATCCTCATGCAATTTCTACAACAATCATAGTTATCCTCTACCGATAGCCCAATACAAATATTTTTAAATAGATATAAAATCTTCAAAATAGATAAATTATTCAAATTTCCATAGGTGAGAGACAATTCGACAATTCGTGTCCAACTCTACCATTTACATCAACAATCATCCAATTTCATATTATCATTATCAATTTTAGTTATTTATACAAACTAACACTTTGACCCATTTAGGGCAAAACTTCCATTTCTTCAAATGTAAACCCAAATGGCCCAAATCAAGTATTTGGCCACAATACAACCTCACATTCAACCCCATAGTCGTTTGTTTCACATTCACTTAGAAATCCCTTTTTTTGTTTCACACCCAACCCTAGGTTTGCTTAAACCATTCCCAAATCTCACCATTTTTGCACAATGACAAATAACTAAGCTAAAAACCATATGAAAGTGTAGAAAATCCCTACCTCAAAGAGAGAAGACGAGTCAAGCAAGAGTGAAACTTCAAAGATGCCCAAATCCAACTTTATTCGGATCAAAATGGAGATCTTGAGATGGTCCACCTTTTTATCAAAGGGATTAAGGTGAGGAAATCACTAGAAATAGGTGAAAATGTAGAGAGAGTGTGTGTTTTAGAGGGAGAGGGTCTCGCTTTAGGGTTTTTGAGAGAATAGATCTGAAAAAAGTGATGTAAAAAGTCATTTTTGCGATTTGATATACGCACAGTCCGCTCGAGCGTGAGAAGTGACGCTCAAGTGTCAAATACAGTATATTGCCCCGTTCGAGTGCAAGAAAGTTCGCTTGAGCACTAAGACACAATGAACAAGACGCTGACGCTCACCGCTCGTGCGCGAGACGTGATGCTTAAGTGTAGAAAACACACATCTAGTAGTTTTGTGGACAATAGACCAACTCTCAAGCGCCCACCAGCTCGAGCGTAGAAATCACTATCCTAGTAGTTTTGTAGACCTGCAAAAGTATTGAGTGCTTGCAAAGCCCGCTCGAGCGGAGAGAGTGCTGCTCGAGCAGAGGAGCAAAATCTTCAAAGCTCGCTCGAGCGCAAGAATGGCCGGTCGAGCGGAGGAGCAAAAATCTGGGCAACAAAGGTTTGGAAAAACAAGCAACCAACCAGTTCCAAACACACAACTACAATCCAAAAGCCAATTTCGAGGGAAGACAAGGGATACGAGAGATAAACAACCAATTAAATCGAAGGAACCCAGATTCGAGGCACAATAAAGGTCGGGTCAAAACCAGAATCGCTATAAGTGTCGTATTTACCGCCCCTTGTTCTATCAAACGGAGGATTGAATTGGTTATGTTTTTTAACTAGTGCATGTGTAGACACCTCATTTTTGACCGACCTCAAGACTTGGACGTCACCGCTTGAACACTCGGTGATCATCCATGTTTGTGTTCGTTTGGAGTTCCCCGAGGTCTCGGCTACGCGCCCTGCCTCAGTATCTCCGAACTTGACCGTTTTGTGTCTGGTTTTACACCAAACACTTGTGTTTTGCCTTGGAGCGGCAGGGAATGCCTTGTGAGGCATCCCCATACACCACCGGCAGTGGCTAGAGGCCACCGGCTGGTTTTTGCTGCCATCGGCAATCTTTTCTGCCGGTCGGCACCTTTTGTTGCTGGTCGGCACTCTTTTTTGTCAAAATGACATTTTTGGGTAGCCGACCACTGTTCATCTACTTTATGTAGATATTTTGTGCCAGCTGTGATAGCTGGCACCAACTCTGCTTCCCTCCATACACGTGTATGGAGGGATCTCCCTCTAAGCAAGCTTGTTGTATAAGCTTTGCAAGAGGGAGTCCTATAAGAGGAGAGGCCTTCTCTTTGCTCTAGGTTAGAGATTTTGAAGGAAAAACCAGAGCTTCCACATATAGATACACCCTATCTCTATATTTCCCTCTCTCTCCTCCTTTGTGTGTGTTTTCTTAGCCTAAAAGTGTGATTTTACCTTACTTTTGCACCAATACACACACTATTACACCTTGCTCCGAGATTGAGGACTTTGAAGGTTGATTCTTGAGTTTTTGGGCTGTTTTTGATGAAAAGAAGGGGGCTTCCTTGGCTGTTCTTGAAGTGTGCTTCAAGGGTGAGCATTTTACTTTAGTTTCCCCAAACTTGCACTAGTCTTTTACCTATCTTACTTGCTGATTTAGTTTTTGTGCATAACATAAAAAAGGCTTGTATTTTCATGCTTAAGAACTTTCATTAAGAGTCTTTCATGGTTTGAGTTCAAACTAACCCTCTTAGGCCTTATTTGGCCTTTTTGTTGCCTCTTTGGTAAGGCTTTGTTTGCTTAAGTGTTTTGGTCTTCTCACCACTGAAAACCAGTGGATTTTCAGTGGTGAGGAAGGTGGTTTGAAGTCTTGCATAGGGGAGGGACACCCCTCTCCCTTCATTGTCTTGTTTCCTTGCATTTTGGCTTAAAAGGGTAACATGCATGCTTGATCATTTTTGGCCCCATTTCAGAAGTTTTTTGGGTGTTTTGGGTCATATGTGATCTCTGTTTTTGGCCGGATTTGTACCCATTTGCATGCTTAATATACTTGCTTTACATTCCTCCATTTGGCTTAGAATTGTATCTTGTGTTTAGGCCATGATTCTTGCATGTGTTGGCTTGGTTCCATGAAGGTGTTGGCATTATTTTACCATGTTTAAGGTCTGTTGGTCATCCATTTCAGTCATGCTTGCCTTGTTTGATGTCATCTCTTTGTGTTTTGGCTTGTAAGCTTTGAGCATGTTGACCTCTAGCATGCATAACTATGACCATCCTCATGATTTGGCATCATTTAGGACCATATTTCAGTCCATAATTCATGCTTTTATGCTTGCATTTGTGACCTCTTCCATGCTCTTAGGGTGTACCCTTTTATGCCTAGAAATGAGCCTTGGTGGATGCATTTCATGGGAGCCACCTAAGCTGTCATATTAGGAGGTTTTGGAGTCTCTTTTTGCATGTTAAAATTCTATTTTGGCTTGTCCAAGTCATGCCATGAGTGGTCATGTTGGTGGGAGTGAAGTGCCTCCTTTTTGTGCCTTAACCTTAGGACCATTGGCTTGCTTCTTGGCATGAGTATTGGTCCACCTTTTGGACACTTTTGGCCACTGTTTTGAGGTGGGTTACGGTCTGCCCCTTTACCATTTTAAGCCACCATTGCATGCTTGTTTCATGTTTGATGTATGGTTGCTTCATTAGGTGTTGTAGAATGATGACCCTTTGGTTTAAAGTGTCCATATTTACATTGCACTTGCATCTTGTATGCCTAACATTGCATGCTTGCCATACTAGTTGCATGACACTTGGTATCCCTTGTATCTTGATATCATGTTGCATTTTGAGCCATGTTTGCATCACATGCATTGCATTACTTGGTTTGGGGTGTCAAACCAAGTGTAAGGGTTAAGGGGCGTTCATACCATAAGTGATGTAACGTGCCTTAACTCTCGGTCACCGGGGCCTTTGACTTCAACATGATAAGTCCTTGGTCCTCATGTGTGTGTTGCATGCATTTTTTCATCAAATGGCAAGCTCGATCTCTTGGGCTATCATGCACCATTGATGGCTCGAGTATCGAGGGCCATGTTCCCCTGAGTTCAACACATGATGGGAAACATGACCATGCTCATATGTGCCTGAAAATCCCATGCCATATACTGTCTGTTCTCTGTTGCTGTCAACACTGTCTCCTGCAGGAAGTTTCTGCCGACCGGCAGAATTCAGTGCCGACCGGCCATTGGTGAAGGGCCGATAAGTCCAGAATCAGCCGGTGGAAATTATACACTGCCGGTGGGAATTTCCCCCAGCCGGTGGTCCTCTGCAGTTTGCAATAAACCTGTCCCAGCACTTTGGAATTTTTCAGAAAGATAGGGCAGTGTAAACAGAGACAGTCTTGGTATGGTACGGACTTTCCAGGCAAGGCGGGTTCGAGCATGCATCATTTGCATATCTCGAGGCGGAGGCTGTGGCCATCTCTCTCCTTCATTTTGCATTCTTTCTATTTATTAAGTAGAAATTCTGTAATAATTAATTTATTCGTTATTCGGACTGTAATATTTATGTGTACCCTCCGAGCGAGGGCAAATCTGTAATAAGTGTGTGTGAGTGGGGTGTATGTCTTCCAATCCCACGTCTTTGTTCCCTTTTATTTACCTGCCTATGATGGTAGACTAGGGCATATTTAAAATTAGCATACCTTATGCAATGCACGCGTGCATTCATACATTGGTCCTGCATGCACCGGGCTCGGCGCATCACGCTAACTGCATTTGTACTTCAATTTTAAATTGCATACGTGATAGTTGTAGCATTTCACATACCATGTTTAGGTTAGCCGAGCCTATCTAATTGCATCCTGTATGTGCTGCATTAGTCAATTTAACATGAACTAGGATCACGCATGTTTGCTAACCAGTTTATTGTTTTGGCTTGGAGTACGATGTAAGTATTTACGCTTTAGCATCATCGCATGTGTGTGAATGCTATCATGACAGTATGCTTACCATGTGGCTAGATGCTTATGTGATAAACTGTTTGAATGCCTGTCGGTGAAGGTTGGATTGTTTGAGTTGGAAAAACTCGTTGAAATCCGTATTTTAGCCTACTTGCGAGTAGCAAATTCCAAAATATTTTCCAAAACAAGCGGATATGCAATGTTTCTTTCCAAATTAGGCAATCTGGTCTATACTTGTTTGCTGTGCGCATAACATAGTAATTCTAGGCTAACAATTGGAATAAGAACACATAATGTTTTCAAAAATGGATATCCCGGTTAGTAGAGGCCGATCTTCGGATCGGGCGAGAAGGGGTGCTCATAGCTGACCTTCCCCAATCGTACCCTAGCTCCCGAGCCGAGAACTCCGGCGATGACGGACATGTGGCCTTCGGCACCGAGTCAGGGTTTTCTAAATTCCCCCATAAAAAATATTTAGGTGGCGACTCTGTATCTGGCAAAGCAGTCCATGTTTGACACTTCTTTTCCAAAATCTGTTTCTCGAAACGATTTGCTGGATTTGGACTCTTTGGTTCAGATTAAGAACCGCAAACAAAATCGAGTCCGAACTGTAGTGACCCCATAAATGAACAAAACGGGAGCTCATCCCTCCCGGGGTGTTCGGGGGACGTCTACAGTTTCTGGCGACTCTGCTGGGGAAATTAGAGAGCTTAACTCGAACTCGTGATATCCTGTTTTGATCTCATTTATGTGTCTCTTTGCATTTGCGTTTGCATTGGTGCGCCTAGGAACACAGTGTTTGCCATCTTCCATTCCTTAACGGTTTGCCGGAGGCTTGTCTTGTCAAGGCATGACCACAAGGCTGACCGGTTATGGGTTCTGACAGTATGGGAACACAAACCCCGATTTTACCGGGGCACCCTTTTTGACCATTCGGCCTAGTGCATGTTTGGATCCATAGTGACCATTCCAAGTTAGGACAGGTTGCTTACCCGATGTTAGGTTGTCTGAAAACTGCTGCGTGCATAGTGAAACCCTAGCTCCTGACAAAATAGGACAGGGAAACCCTACCCCAACATAGGGGTGTTTTGGTTCTCTTTACTTGCTATGTGCTTTTAGGAGTGTTGCTCTACAGGAACGTGCATATCAGTTTGCAAGATTGAATATTAGGCCTGAGGGTATCAGTATCAGTTTATGAGAATCAGTTATCTGCGGGTATCAGGGTTCAGTTTTGGGAACAGAGATTTTGGGGAACAGTGATCAGTATCGAGGAACAGTGTGTTCGGCTTACCAATTGTGCATTATGGATACCCAACTGTGTATTGTATGTTTATTTTTTATGTCGTTATGTTGTCCGGTTGTTAGTTTATTTACTGCTTTATTTATCTTTTTGCTAGGTAGTTTAGCATCATTGCTTCCAACCCGGTAGATATTCCCCAAGCACTCTGGATCAGAGGTCGGCGGCTCCATCGATCTGAGGATCTGGTAGACGGACAACCAGTGTACCACTCTCTACCCCCGATTACTAAACAGAGGGCAACTAGGCAGAGGGCATCGGTTCAACAGTCAGTACAGAGGGCTTTATCTACCCCACCTGTGTACAGTAGGGATCAGGATCCTGTTTCACCCGCAGAAAGGGAACATATACCGACAATTCAGTCATAACAGAGCAGCATGGCTAGTTTAGAAGAGATGGTGCGCCAACTCCAAGAAAGCATGAAAATGATGCAGCAGGATGCTGTCCGACAGGAAGAATTCGTCAAACAATAAGCCACAGTTATGAGTGAGCAAGCGGAGTTAATTATGAGATTGCAGCAGCAAACTGGGGCGTCAGCTTCACAGCAAGTCCCTCCCCCACTAAGGGTTCCGATACCCGAAGAGACGCCAAACGCCCGGAATGTCCAAGAAGATACAGACATCCCAACGGGGCCGGCTCCACCCCCGATTCTGCCTCAACAATCCAAGACACCCACTCCTATCAATCAATCGGATTCTCCCTTCGAGTTCGAGATAGACCTCGTGGCATTAAAAATGCGCAAGCTTGAAAAGCTGTTCAAGAAATCTCAAGGTGTGAAGTCCATTCCGGACATTGGAGACGGATACACTGACGCAGCCGTGACGCTGCCAGATCGGTTTAAGATGCCACAAATTGATCGTTTTGACGGATCTGAGGATCCCATGGTACACCTGCGACTATTTTCAGACATCCTAAGGCCAATGGGCCTCACTAGACTGCAGAAGCTGTCTTTATTTGGCCGGACCCTGTCGGGTGTAGCGGCCGCATTGTACGCCAAATTGGAGGATGACGTCAAGAGAAGTTGGGACGAGATGGCTGGGGCCTTCATCCTGTAGTACTCGTATAACACACAAATCGAGATCACGACCCGGGATCTCGAGACAACGAGGCAAGAAACCAAGGAGAGCTTCTCAGAATTCGTAACCAGATGGCGGGCTAAGGCTTCGATGATGACCTTAAGACCCACGGACAAAGACCAGATTCGGATGATTGTGCGCAATCTTCAGCCGAAGCTAATGCAAAAGATGATTGTAATCCCCTTCCCTACCTTTGCTGATCTGCATGAAATGGGGGTGCAGATCGAGGATGCCTTAAAACAAGGATTGATTGATAATGACCGAGAGCAACCCCGCAGAAATTTCAATCGTAATACTAATGCAGGCCCGAGCGGCGCTACAACTACCAAGACTTCCGAAGTGAGTATGGTCACCACCAACCCTTCCCCGAGAACTATGGCAGCCACACCATTCTCCGGTGCGTCCGGAAGCAACCCACAAACAGCCAAATATCCTCCCAAAAATACCAGAACCTTCGCACCGCTTTATATGCCCCTGTCCAAAGCTTTGGGGGTTTTGATCAGAAAAGGGCATCTGAAGCCCCTAGAGCCGCGGCCCTTACCGGAAAGACTCCCCACTGCCCACAATCCAGCCAAGTATTGTGCGTTCCACCAGCAGCACGGTCACGACACCGACCTGTGCTTTCGATTACGTCATGAGATTCAAGATCTCATTGATAATGGGGTGATTTTACCTCCTGAGAAACCCAATGTTACTACAAATCCTCTCCCCACACATAACCAAGCTCCACCACCTAAAAGAATCAATTTCATCCACACTGGGGTCGCGTCCTACGATCCTAGTATCTATATCACACCCTCCTACCTGCCTAAGCCGGAGGTTTTCCTTCCTGATTGCACCGATTTGTGCATGATGGACGTCTCTATAACCCAACCCAAGCCAGTGGTGGTGACCATCGAGAACAGGGGAGAGAAGACTCCAAAGGAGAAGGGGGTTGTTGAGCCAGAGTCTGCGGAGTCTGGTAGTGATGTTGGGAATGCTTATAGTCCGAGTGACTACATTTCACCGATGGGCCAGAATAGACCAGATATGGAATTTCCAGCAGAAGGAGAGCTGTGTGCAATCCAAGGGGACAGTCTAGGACAGGGAACAGATGATTTGACAGCTGTGGAAGAAGATCTTGCCAAGTTCCAGTTTTACGATAATCAAGATCCAGAAGACTCAACCATCAACTGGTTCGATTACGAGAAATCGGCAGAGGCCACGGGATGGTTGGACGATCAGCCAGATGTGGTAGGAGAGTTTCAGTCAGAACAAGGCCCGGCAGGGGCAGGAATGTCAATAACGGCCGGGAGGGTCGAAGAACAGAATACATCGCCGGAGAGCGCCGGTGTCGAGAGTTTCGCTCGGGAATGGAGCATTTTGAGTACAGGGATCATTGAACAATCTACTGCATTGACACAGTCAGAACAGGAAAGATTCGAAGATTCTGAGAGGATCAGAAAGGCAAAAGCCCACGTGGGGGTTGAGACTGCCATAAGTACAGAAATGGAGAATGCTGCGAGCATAGGGGTAAAAGGTACTGCAAGTATCGGAACAGTCATGCCAGAACCGGGCAGGTGCCTGTCAGCTGCAGATGGCATGTGGTGGGAAGACAATGATCTATGTCTTGCCCACACGGATGAAGATTGGGAGGGTAACCAACCAGATAATACCTGGTATATCGGCGAAGTCGATCACATGACTAGGAGTGGACGGTACTTCAAGCCTCCGCACCTAGATCAACCGGAGGCATCTGGAAAAGATAAGGAGGCAGAGAAGCAAAAGGAAAAGCAACTCGAAGATGAGGCCGTATTGAGACAATTGAAGAAGATACAAGCAGACATCTCCATCTGGGGGCTGCTTATGGCTTCTCGTGTATATAGACAAGCTGTCCTTACAGCCATGGACAAAGCCAAGCTTTCTATAGAAACCACGCCCGAACAGCTGGTGGGCCTAGTCTTTTCGGGAGGAAGTTCCCCGGCATTGAGCTTTTCTGACAAAGAACTGCCACCTGAGGGTGCGAACCATAACAAGCCACTCTACATCTCTGTGGAGTGCAGAGATAAATGGATACCCGTGGTGCTTGTCGACACGGGGTCCGCCATCAACGTCTGCCCGGCAAGGACAGCCTATGCGATCGGTTTGAAAGTCGTGGATTTCGTACCAACGACCCAGGTGATTCGGGCGTATGACAACACAAGCCGGGAAGTAATGGGAACAGGTAAGATTCAAACAAAGGTTGGGCCGGGACAGCATGGGATAGATTTCCATGTCTTGGAGGTTTCTGCAACTTTCAACCTGCTTTTAGGGCGGCCGTGGCTGCATCAGGCAAAGGCAGTCTCCTCCACCCTACATCAAGTGGTGAAATACCCCTATGGGAAGGGAGTAGCCATCGTCTTCGGAAATTCATCGATTCATCCGCCGCCAGAAGTATCCACGCCTGTTCTAGAAATTGAACATGGTATGGAAGATGTGTTCATATCGGGTTTTACCTTGGCTGAGGCTCGGGTTGTACAGGGCATCATGGCTACTAGTGAAGGGGTATATGTCAGTGCTCAGGCAGTCTATCTCATGAACAAGCTCCAACACATCCCCGGGATGGGATTGGGCAAGAGCGGCCGGAAAGGCGTCGCAGCATTGGCCGAAGTGCCGCACAACCCTCATACCTTTGGATTGGGTTATTTACCCACCAAAGAGGACTGGATAAGGAAAGGAAAGGAAATGGCCGGAAGAGCCAGAGCAAAGAAGGCTGGGAAGCCTTTTGAGTTGATGCATAGGCCCGTTCAGGGTACCCTAAACGGACGCTTCATCCGGGAGGGGGAGGACTTTCCGTTTTGTGGCTTCCCAGAACCATGGCTGAACGCGGAGAAGAAGCGCGTGCCGGGTTTTGAGATTTTCTTCGACCTACAGCTACCTGAGAGTGACATCGCCGAAGGGCAAACAGATCTATCAGTTGAGGCTGAACAAAATAGGAAGTGCAGTCTGAGGACGCTGAAAATGAAATGGGGGTATCACTGGCATTTCTGCTTTCAGATCCTCCGGTCGAACAGAAATGCTTGGGGGATAGCTCCTCGGTATGTGTGATCGGGGACGAAATGGCTGCGAGCCTACCAACAACTATTTTGGATGTATCCATCGCACCCTCTCTCGTCTGGCAATATGAAGAAGGATTTTTGTCCAGCAGCACCGGGTTAGGTAGTGAGCCGGAATCTGATTCCACCGAGTCCTGTGAGTCGGAATCAGGTTCCAGCTCGACTGAGTCTGAGTCCGGTATTCCTGGGGGTGATAACCCGGATGCCACAGTCCTGTCTAGGTCGTCATTTTCTTTCTCTTTTGAGTCTGTTGTAACAGAAGAATCAGACGGCTTGGAAGTATTTAATGAAAACGATGTGGCTGTGGTTTCTGAGTATTTTTCTGTGCCTTTGATTTATTGCTTAAATCAGGATTTTCAAAATTTTGATGAAAACGACGAGGAAGAAATTCCTCCGGTTTTGCAACGGTTAATTGATCAAGAGCAGGAAAGATTTGTTAAACCCTTAATGGATGAAATCACTACCGTGAATGTTGGTACTGAGAAGGACCCGCGGCTGGTCCAGATCGGGTCCACGTTGTCTTCGGAGGAACGCGAGCGCTTAGTCGCTTTATTAAAAGATTTCAAAGATGTTTTCGCGTGGTCCTACGAAGACATGCCTGGAATCGATCCTGAGATTGTACAGCACCGGATCCCTCTTGATCCCGAGGCCTGACCTGTCAAGCAGAAGCTCAGGAGGATCCGCCCAGATTGGGCCATTAAGATCAAGGAAGAGGTCACCAAGCAAATCGATGCAGGCTTCCTGCTGGTATCCGAATACCCGACTTGGTTGGCCAACATTGTTCCGGTGCCGAAGAAGGATGGCAGAATTCGGGTGTGTGTAGACTTCAGAGATTTGAACAGGGCCAGTCCGAAGGACGACTTTCCCTTACCGCACATTGATGAATTGGTAGATTTCACGGCAGGACACGCCTTGCTTTCGTTTATGGATGTCTTTTCAGGCTATAATCAGATAGTAATGGCACTCGAAGATCGGGAGAAGACTGCATTCACTACCCCGTGGGGTACATATTGCTACAAAGTGATGCCATTTGGGTTGAAGAACGCTGGAGCTACTTATCAACGGGCAGCAACTATAATATTGCATGATATGATCCATAAAGAGGTCGAGGTGTACGTGGACGGCATGATTGTCAAGTCCAAAGAAAGAGAGGGCCACTACACCGCCTTACAAAAGTTCTTTCAAAGGATCAGAGAGTTTCGGCTACGGTTGAATCCCCAGAAGTGTACATTCGGTGTTACAGCGGGGAAAATGCTAGGGTTTCTGATTACACAAAGAGGCATCGAGGTCGACCCTTCCAAAATCAAGGCCATCTTGGAAATGCCACCACCAATGACTGAAAAGGAGGTGCGAGGCTTTCTAGGTAAAGTGCAATTCATAAGACGGTTTATCTCAAAATTAACCTTGACTTGTGAACCACTTTTTGGTCTCCTGAAGAAAGGAAAGAAGTTCCAATGGGACGGCCGATGTCAAGCAGCTTTTGAACAGATCAAAGAGTATCTACAGAACCCGCCCGTGTTGTCACCACCAGAGCCGGGGAGACCGTTGATATTGTACCTTTCAGTAACTGAGACTACCATGGGCTGCATGCTCGCACAAGAGTCAAAAGACAAAGTGGAAAGGGCCATCTATTATCTGAGCAAGAAGATGCTGGATTACGAGACCCGCTACACTCTGTTGGAGAAGGCTTGTTTAGCCTTGGTATGGGCTACCAGGAAGCTGCGACACTACCTGTTAGCTCACTCTATAATGTTGGTTTCACGTTTGGATCCCATCAAATATCTTTTCGAGAAACCAGCACTTACGGGTAGGCTAGCTCGTTGGCTGCTATTGCTTTCTGAATTTGATTTGAAGTATGTAACACGCAAGTCAGTAAAAGGAAGAGCAGTAGCGGAGTTCCTTGCCGACCACCCGGTTGAAAGGGATGAAGCGGTTGAGTACCTGTTCCCAGATGAAGCCATTCTGCACATCGAAGATGAAACTTGGACGATGTACTTTGACGGAGCGTCGAACCAATATGGGTATGGGATAGGAGTGTTGCTGATAGCGCCGGACGATTCCCGTATCCCTTTAGCGTTCAAGCTCCGGTTCAAAGTCTCGAACAATGAAGCAGAGTATGAGGCATGTATTGCTGGCCTAGAAGCAGCCCTAGAACTAGGGGCAAGACGGTTGGACGTCATTGGGGACTCGAACCTTGTCGTATCTCAAGCAAAAGGAGACTGGAAAGTCAAAGAAGAAAGGATGATAATTTACCACCAAACCTTGGATTTGTTAATTCCTCGGTTTGAGAAGCTAAATTTCACCCACCTAGTAAGAGAAAACAACAGGTTCGCAGATTCACTAGCAACTCTATCTTCCATGATAGACATCCCGTCCGGAGTCCGGATGCGTCCAGTCATTATTGATCAGAAGTTTGTGCCAGCGTACGAGTCAATTTCCGCCATAGATGAGGCCCAGGATGACAACCCCTGGTATTACGACATTTGGAACTTCTTGGAAAAGGAGGCGTATCCACTAGGGGCAAATGCCAAGGATAAAAGGGCAATCAGAAGAATGGTTGTTCAGTTCATCATCTGCGGGGATAAGCTGTACAAGAGAGGTCATCTGGGAATGCATAAGCTCTATGTAGAAGCTGAAGAATCGAAGCGCCTGATGGAGGCCATCCATGGAGAAGAGTGCGGTACGCACATGAATGGAGTAATTCTGGCCAGAAAGATCCTTAGACAGGGCTACTACTGGTTTACCATGGAGGAGGATTGTATCGGCTTTGTTCGGCGATGCCACAAATGCCAGATCCATGTGAACTGTATGAACATCCCACCGTCCAAGCTGTACAACATGACGTCCCCATGGCCATTTTCCGTTTGGGGAATTGATGTGATCGGAGCTGTTACCCCGAAGGGGTCGAATGGGCATGAGTTTATCCTGGTAGCGATAGATTATTTCACGAAGTGGGTCGAGGCCCAATCATACGCGGTGTTGAAGGCGTCGCACGTAGCAAAGTTCATCAGAAACAACATCATCTGTCGCTACGGGGTGCCGAACGAGATTATTTCGGATAATGGATCCCACTTTAAGAAGGAAGTGATTGACTTGTTGGAGAAATATAACGTGGCTTTTCATAAGTCATCTATATACCGGCCGCAAACCAACAGAGCAGTTGAGGCCGCCAACAAGAACATCAAGCATATACTGCGGAAGATGGTGGAAACCTACCGGGATTGGCCAGATAAGTTGCCGTTTGCTCTGTGGGGCTACAGGACTTCAATTAGAACTTCTACCGGAGCGACTCCATATTCGTTAGTTTATGGAATGGAGGCCGTTCTACCTATTGAAATTGAAGTTCCGTCCTTACGGGTATTGGCTGAGTGTCAAATAGCTGAGGCAGATTGGCAGCAGAGCAGGTTTGAGGAACTCATGCTCTTTGACGAGAGAAGACTGAAAGCACTGTATCACGTTCAAAGTTATCAGCGCAGAATTGCCCGGGTTTTCAACAAGAAGGTTAAGTCCAGAAATCTAAAGGAAAGGGATT
This sequence comes from Camellia sinensis, assembly GCF_055761805.1. Classification (NCBI taxonomy): domain Eukaryota; kingdom Viridiplantae; phylum Streptophyta; class Magnoliopsida; order Ericales; family Theaceae; genus Camellia; species Camellia sinensis. The sequence goes on along the minus strand of NC_138964.1, from coordinate 22,290,238 downwards.
TGGTGCTCAAGGACAACCGAGCTCCCATCCACGACCCAAGGGGCAAGTTCAGACCCAATTGGACCGGTCCCTACATCATCAAAGCTATCTGGTCAGGTGGAGCTGTGGTTCTGATGGACCTAGATGGCCTGGAGTTCTCCCAACCGATCAACATAGACAAGTTGAAGAAATATTACCCTTGAGAGGCTCGCTAGGCCGAAAACCCGAAAGGGCGACCTAGGCAAAAGTTAGAGCACAAAAAATTAGAAAATATAAAAACTGAGCTCGCAAGGCTGAAAACCCGCAAAGGGCGGCTTTGGCAAAAGTTAGAGCGCAAAAGGAGAGTGAAAATACCGGAGTGAACCTAAGCCTGAACTACATAAGGCTTGATTCCCATCTTTGGGATACGTAGGCAGCTTCATCCTGAAGTTCAGCCATAACACTTCCCCGATCAACTTTGTCCATTCGATCGTCTCGGCCATCTTTGTCTATTCAGCATTCAAGGGTTCGGTTATGACCTCCAACGCAGTGCTACTCAGACTAGGGGCAACTTTTCGTTGCTGTGCAGTGCTGCAGTGCTCTTCAGACTAGGGGCAACTTTCCAGTTGCAAGGATCTGGGGTTATGCATCTCAGTGACAGACCTCAGGCGTGTCCAGTTCTGATCCACATCGGAAATGATTTTTGAAAAGTTTTAATAAAAGCCGACTTTGTTCAAATAATCTTTTTACAACTTTGACCATTTTTGGACCAAAGCGGAAAATTTTCAGTACCACAACCTTCAATTTCATTGATTTCAAAACAGAGTTCTCCTGCTCTTGCATACAATCGAAGTTGCTTTTTTATTACATTCATAAAGAAAACTTGAAAGTACTAATAAAGCAATAAATCCGGGGCATAGTCAAGTCAGGTGCTCCCGCGCCCCCTCCCAGAGCTGGTCGAAGCCTCTGATGCCAAGCTGGGCCCAATCTGTGCTTCTTCGTTGAGCCAATCCACGCACTCGTTAGACAAAGTGCAACTGAAAGTAGGAGCGAGGGCCAGGAGTTCTCTTATCCTCCACGCGGTGGCCTGCCAAGCAAGCTGTGCGCCTCGGGCTGGGAATGCGGCAGGATACTCTATCCCCTTTGGCGGGCAGGTCTGATCATGGACAAATTGGCGTCGAATCCGAAACGGGAAGTAGAATACGCAGTGAGTGAGGCCAACCAATTGAATCCCAGTCTGCCGGGGCATATTGTAACTCATTGCCGGAAGGCTCAGCCAAGGGCACCGCCAAGCAATACGGTCTGCGGACAAGCGGCACATCCAAGCGAACCACCATCCCTCTTCCAAGGCATTGACTAGACGGTGTCGGAAGAAGTAGCCGCGAGCTGAATATGCTGGGCATGAGTCCACAACCTGCAATTTGTCCATCAACCATACTTGGGGAGGGATGAAAAATGAGAGAGTAAAGAATAGAGAGATGTACGAGGAGAGAAAAGTGAGAATAGGGTTTTGTGAGAAAAGACCGAGCTTGAGGGCCGAGTGATGTGAGCAATGCATAATGCGAGATTGGGTGGGAAATATTACCTGTAGTAGTAGTGGACTTCCTGCTAATCTGGTCGTCTCATGACGATAAAAGGCGTCTAAGCCCATTAACGTCTCGGCCAGAGTCATGGCAATACAGCTCTTACCCTCCTTCAAGCCTTGGGAACCTCAATCAACCGGACACTAGCCCCTCCAGAGCCTGAGACGAATAGAAAATGGGATAGTATGCACAAGCAGAGGGCATGTCGCCGGAAGCCTTGCCAGTGATGGTTGTTGCGATCACCAGCATCAGAAAATCGATTGGTCAAACTCGGAATGTCCAGCATCCCGTCACAAATCAGAGACCGAGCGTCACGCATGCTGAGTCCACACATTCGCCCTAGGGATTGGGCATGGCCAAAATTAAGTTGGGGCAGGAGCTCCTCGTCGCGCTCGAACTCCATTAAGGCTCGGAAATCTTCAAAGGTAGGACATATCTCTTGCCCAGCAAAGCTAAAGACGTGCGTCACCGGATTCCAAAACCTTGCCGCGGCCTGAAGAAACGGGAGGTGCAACGGGGTACGACCCAGAGTGAATAGTGCATTTATGCCGAAACCCCGGAAATTCAACTTTTTCGAGCCGTCCAAGCTAGCAATCCAAGCTGTGAGATTTTGAGCTAGAAACTCTTCCATTAGAGCAAATCAGTGTGGAATTGAGAAAAACTACGAAGTTGGGGTCTTTTGTAGGAGATAAGGTTGGGTGGAGGATAGGTGTCAACATTCTGGTGATTCCCTCATTCATAGCCGGCCGGCCAAATATTCTGCCGACCGGCCATCATATTTTGCCGACAGAACAAATTTTTGGCCGATGGCCATTCCTCGTGGCCGATGGCCTCCCCCCCCGGCCGATGGGCTTTCTCCTGGTTCCCTGAGCTGTTTATGCTAGGGATTGGGGAACTCCATCACCTCTGATCCCTCCCCCGGTGATCGATTCTTGCGGAGTCACGCCTGTCTGCTTGTCGAGTTTTTGAACATTTGCTTATCGAGTTGTATTTCACTATCTTTGAGTTTTTGATTTATTTATCGAGTTGTATTCACGCTTGTTTGGTCCTATCATGCCTTCGTACATTTGCTTATCGAGTTGTAAGCCGGTTCACTGCCTGATTATTACGATGCGAATATGCGGTGTTCAAAATAAGTTTGATTTCGTTCACATTGTGGTGTGATACCTTGCGATGCAATGCATAGAAAGTTTACAAATACAACATCTTTTGAATAAAATAGTTGTTTCATTCCCGTCACATACTTTGCAAAATGTGTAATTTTGAGGAAGAATAACACTTGCCCGAGGCAGTGCAATGTGCTTAAACTACTAGTAAAAAGGAAAGTAAAACATGGAATGACAGGGTAGCCAAGTGTCGGAATGGATACCAGCAAAACTCCCCTTACGGTCAACGCACCTTCCATGCCTTTGTTCGGGTCAACAACGTGGTTTTGCACCTTCGTTAGTTGAGACCATGCGGGGAAGTGCACTTTTGAAACGTGGACCTTCGAGTTGACCTCAGGCCACAACTTCTGCGAATGATGCTCGATACGTATGAAGAATGTTCCTTTCCGTATCCTTTTTATGTCTTGAGGGTTCCCACAAATCGCTTCAATTACGCTGTGTTACAGTATTTCACATCCCTGCATTATGAATGATATGTCCTCACTCACATATGTTCAAGCATGTTAATTACATTACCTGCGTAGACCGCATGTTTGCAATCACTTTCTTTACTTGGGTAGACCGCATGTTAATTACATTACCTGCGTAGACCGCATGTTTGTAATCACTTTCTTTACTTGCGTAGACCGCATGTTAATTACATTACCTGCGTAGACCGCATGTTTGTAATCACTTTCTTTACTTGCGTAGACCGCATGTTAATTACATTACCTGCGTAGACCGCATGTTTGTAATCACTTTCTTTACTTGCGTAGACCGCATGTTAATTACATTACCTGCGTAGACCGCATGTTTGTAATCACTTTCTTCACTTGCGTAGACCGCATGTTAATTACATTACCTGCGTAGACCGCATGTTTGTAATCACTTTCTTCACTTGCGTAGACCGCATGTTAATTACATTACCTGCGTAGACCGCATGTTTGTAATCACTTTCTTCACTTGCATAGAACGCATGTTAATTACATTACCTGTGTAGACCGCATGTTTGTAATCACTTTCTTTACTTGCGTAGACTGCATGTTAATTACATTACCTGCGTAGACCGCATGTTTGTAATCAATTTCATTACTTGCGTAGACCGCATGTTTTTAATCAATTACATTACCTGCGTAGACCGCATGATTAATCAATTTCATTACCTGCGTAGACCGCATGTTTTGCTTGCGTAGACCGCATGATTAATCAATTCCGTTACCTGCGTAGACCGCATGTTTGTAATCACTTTCTTTACTTGCGTAGACCGCATGTTTGTAATCAATTTCATTACTTGCGTAGACTGCATATATTGCTTGCGTAGACCGCATGATTAATCAATTCCATTACCTGCGTAGACCGCATGTTTTGCTTAGACCGCATGATTAATCAATTTCATTACCTACGTAGACCGCATGTATTGCTTGCGTAGACCGCATAATTCATCAATTTCATTACCTGCGTAGACCGCATGTTTTGCTTGCGTAGACCGCATGTTAATTTCATTACTTGCGTAGACCGCATGTTTAATCAATTTCATTACTTGCGTAGACCACATGTATTGCTTGCGTAGACCGCATAATTGTTCAATTTCATCGCCTGCGTAGACCGCACGTTTTGCCCGCGTAGACCGCATGTTGATTACATTACTTGCGTAGACCGCATTCTTATGTCCAATTTCATTGCTTGTGTAGACCGCATGCTTACGATCAAACTCATTGCCTGCGTAGACCGCATGTTCCACTTACACATCCGTACCTTTGCGGCATTGTTATACTCCCCACTCGCTTTGCATTGTCACGCATTTCGAGTACACTATTATGCATGTTGTTAACAATATTGTACCTGTTAAGTTTGTTTTCTTTGCAGGCACGATATTTTATGTACGGTTCATTTGAGGCTGGTGCAACCAGACGAGCCGCACAGGTATTACATTCTCCGAGTAAGACGTAGCGAGAATTGAATAATTCTCTTACATCCTTTCTGCATTTAATGTAGTTTGGTTTTTATCTGCTTGCTTAAAAGTGTCACATGTGTGCTTCGTTACAGCTTTCTTTGCATGATAATCAACAAAAGATTAGTTTCAATTTACCTAATCCTCATGCAATTTCTACAACAATCATAGTTATCCTCTACCGATAGCCCAATACAAATATTTTTAAATAGATATAAAATCTTCAAAATAGATAAATTATTCAAATTTCCATAGGTGAGAGACAATTCGACAATTCGTGTCCAACTCTACCATTTACATCAACAATCATCCAATTTCATATTATCATTATCAATTTTAGTTATTTATACAAACTAACACTTTGACCCATTTAGGGCAAAACTTCCATTTCTTCGAATGTAAACCCAAATGGCCCAAATCAAGTATTTGGCCACAATACAACCTCACATTCAACCCCATAGTCGTTTGTTTCACATTCACTTAGAAATTCCTCTTTTTGTTTCACACCCAACCCTAGGTTTGCTTAAACCATTCCCAAATCTCACCATTTTTGCACAATGACAAATAACTAAGCTAAAAACCATATGAAAGTGTAGAAAATCCCTACCTCAAAGAGAGAAGACGAGTCAAGCAAGAGTGAAACTTCAAAGATGCCCAAATCCAACTTTATTCGGATCAAAATGGAGATCTTGAGATGGTCCACCTTTTTATCAAAGGGATTAAGGTGAGGAAATCACTAGAAATAGGTGAAAATGTAGAGAGAGAGTGTGTTTTAGAGGGAGAGGGTCTCGCTTTAGGGTTTTTGACAGAATAGATCTGAAAAAAGTGATGTAAAAAGTCATTTTTGCGATCTGATATACGCACAGTCCGCTCGAGCGTGAGAAGTGACGCTCGAGTGTCAAATACAATATATTGTCCCGTTCGAGTGCAAGAAAGTTCGCTTGAGCACTAAGACACAATGAATAAGACGGTGAAGCTCACCGCTCATGCGCGAGACGTGACGCTTAAGTGTAGAAAACACACATCTAGTTGTTTTGTGGACAATAGACCAACTCTCAAGCGCCCACCTGCTCGAGCGTAGAAATCACTATCCTAGTAGTTTTGTAGACCTGCAAAAGTACTGAGTGCTTGCAAAGCCCGCTCGAGCGGAGGGAGTGCTGCTCGAGCGGAGGAGCAAAATCTTCAAAGCTCGCTCGAGCGCAAGAATGGCCGGTCGAGTGGAGGAACAAAAATCTGGGCAACAAAGGTTTGGAAAAACAAGCAACCAACCAGTTCCAAACACACAACTACAATCCAAAAGCCAATTTCAAGGGAAGACAAGGGATACGAGAGATAAACAACCAATTAAATCGAAGGAACCCAGATTCGAGGCACAATAAAGGTCGGGTCAAAACCAGAATCGCTATAAGTGTCGTATTTACCGCCCCTTGTTCTATCAAACGGTGGATTGAATTGGTTATGTTTTTTAACTAGTGCATGTGTAGACACCTCATTTTTGACCGACCTCAAGACTTGGACGTCACCGCTTGAACACTCAGTGATCATGCATCTTTGTGTTCATTTGGAGTTCCCGGAGGTCTCGGCTACGCGCCCTGCCTCAGGATCTCCGAACTTGACCGTTTTGTGTCTGGTTTTACACCAAACACTTGTGTTTTGCCTTGGAGGGGCAGGGAATGCCTTGTGAGGCATCCCCATACACCACCGGCAGTGGCTAGAGGCCACCGGCTGGTTTTTGCTGCCATCGGCAATCTTTTCTGTCGGTCGGCACCTTTTGTTGCCGGTCGACACTCTTTTTTGTCAAAATGACATTTTTGGGCAGCCAACCACTGTTCATCTACTTTATGTAGATATTTTGTGCCAGCTGTGATAGCTGGCACCAACTCTGCTTCCCTCCATACACGTGTATGGAGGGATCTCCCTCTAAGCAAGCTTGTTGTATAAGCTTTGCAAGAGGGAGTCCTATAAGAGGAGAGGCCTTCTCTTTGCTCTAGGTTAGAGATTTTGAAGGCAAAACCAGAGCTTCCACATATAGATACACCCTATCTCTATATTTCCCTCTCTCTCCTCCTTTGTGTGTGTTTTCTTAGCCTAAAAGTGTGATTTTACCTTACTTTTGCACCAATACACACACTATTACACCTTGCCCCGAGATTGAGGACTTTGAAGGTTGATTCTTGAGTTTTTGGGCTGTTTTTGATGAAAAGAAGGGGGCTGCCTTGGCTGTTCTTGAAGTGTGCTTCAAGGGTGAGCATTTTACTTTAGTTTCCCGAAACTTGCACTAGTCTTTTACCTATCTTACTTGCTGATTTAGTTTTTGTGCATAACATAAAAAAGGCTTGTATTTTCATGCTTAAGAACTTTCATTAAGAGTCTTTCATGGTTTGAGTTTAAACTCACCCTCTTAGGCCTTATTTGGCCTTTTTGTTGCCTCTTTGGTAAGGCTTTGTTTGCTTAAGTGTTTTGGTCTTCTCACCACTGAAAACCAGTGGATTTTCAGTGGTGAGGAAGGTGGTTTGAAGTCTTGCATAGGGGAGGGACACCCCTCTCCCTTCATTGTCTTGTTTCTTTGCATTTTGGCTTAAAAGGGTAACATGCATGCTTGATCATTTTTGGCCCCATTTCAGAAGTTTTTTGGGTGTTTTGGGTCATATGTGATCTCTGTTTTTGGCCGGATTTGTACCCATTTGCATGCTTAATATACTTGCTTTACATTCCTCAATTTGGCCTAGAATTGTATCTTGTGTTTAGGCCATGATTCTTGCATGTGTTGGCTTGGTTCCATGAAGGTGTTGGCATTATTTTACCATGTTTAAGGTCTGTTGGTCATCCATTTCAGTCATGCTTGCCTTGTTTGATGTCATCTCTTTGTGTTTTGGCTTGTAAGCTTTGAGCATGTTGACCTCTAGCATGCATAACTATGACCATCCTCATGATTTGGCATCATTTAGGACCATATTTCAGTCCATAATTCATGCTTGTATGCTTGCATTTGTGACCTCTTCCATGCTCTTAGGGTGTACCCTTTTATGCCTAAAAATGAGCCTTGGTGGATGCATTTCATGGGAGCCACCTAAGCTGTCATATTAGGAGGTTTTGGAGTCCCTTTTTGCATGTTAAAATTCTGTTTTGGCTTGTCCAAGTCATGCCATGAGTGGTCATGTTGGTGGGAGTGAAGTGCCTCCTTTTTGTGCCTTAACCTTAGGACCATTGGCTTGCTTCTTGGCATGAGTATTGGTCCACCTTTTGGACACTTTTGGCCACTGTTTTGAGGTGGGTTAAGGTCTGCCCCTTTACCATTTTAAGCCACCATTGCATGCTTGTTTCATGTTTGATGTATGGTTGCTTCATTAGGTGTTGTAGCATGATGACCCTTTGGTTTAAAGTGTCCATATTTACATTGCACTTACATCTTGTATGCCTAACATTGCATGCTTTCCATACTAGTTGCATGACACTTGGTATCCCTTGTATCTTGATATCATGTTGCATTTTAAGCCATGTTTGCATAACATGCATTGCATTACTTGGTTTGGGGTGTCAAACCAAGTGTGAGGGTTAAGGGGCGTTCATACCATAAGTGATGTAACGTGCCTTAACTCTCGGTCACCGGGGCCTTTGACTTCAACATGATAAGGCCTTGGTCCTCATGTGTGTATTGCATGCATTTTTTCATCAAATGGCAAGCTCGATCTCTTGGGCTATCATGCACCATTGATGGCTCGAGTATCGAGGGCCATGTTCCCCTGAGTTCAACACATGATGGGAAACATGACCATGCTCATATGTGCCTGAAAATCCCATGCCATATACTGTCTGTTCTCTGTTGCTGTCAAAACTGTCTCCTGCAGGAAGTTTCTGCCGACCGGCAGAATTCAGTGCCGACCGGCCATTGGTGAAGGGCCGATAAGTCCAAAATCAGCCGGTGGAAATTATACACTGCCGGTGGGAATTTCCCCTAGCCGGTGGTCCTCTGCAGCTTGCAATAAACCTGTCCCAGCACTTTGGAATTTTTCAGAAAGATAGGGCAGTGTAAACAGAGACAGTCTTGGTATGGTACGGACTTTCCGGGCAAGGCGGGTTCGAGCATGCATCATTCGCATATCTCGAGGCGGAGGCTATGGCCATCTCTCTCCTTCATTTTTCATTCTTTCTATTAATTAAGTAGAAATTCTGTAATAATTAATTTATTCGTTATTCGGACTGTAATATTTATTTGTACCCTCCGAGCGAGGGCAAATCTGTAATAAGTGTGTGTGAGTGGGGTGTATGTCTTCCAATCCCACGTCTTTCTTCCCTTTTATTTACCTGTTTATGATGGTAGACTAGGGCATATTTAAAATTAGCATACCTTATGCAATGCACACGTGCATTCATACATTTGTCCTGCATGCACCGGGCTCGGCGCATCACGCTAACTGCATTTGTATTTCAATTTCAAATTGAATACGTGATAGTTGTAGCATTTCACATACCATGTTTATGTTAGCCGAGCCTATCTAATTGCATCCTGTATGTGCTGCATTAGTCAATTTAACATGAACTAGGATCACGCATGTTTGCTAACCAGTTTATTGTTTTGGCTTGGAGTACGATGTAAGTATTTACGCTTTAGCATCATCGCATGTGTGTGAATGCTATCATGACAGTATGCTTACCATGTGGCTAGATGCTTATGTGATAAACTGTTTGAATGCCTGTGGGTGAAGGTTGGATTGTTTGAGTTGGAAAAACTCGTTGAAATCCGTATTTTAGCCTACTTGCGAGTAGCAAATTCCAAAACATTTTCCAAAACAAGCGGATATGCAATGTTTCTTTCCAAATTAGGCAATCTGGTCTATACTTGTTTGCTGTGCGCATAACATAGTAATTCTAGGCTAACAATTGGAATAAGAACACATAATATTTTCAAAAATAGATATCACGGTTAGTAGAGGCCGATCTTCGGATCGGGCGAGAGGGGGTGCTCATAGCTGACCTTCCCCAATCGTACCCTAGCTCCCGAGCCGAGAACTCCGGCGGTGACGGACATGTGGCCTTCGGCACCGAGTCAGGGTTTCCTAAATTCCCCCATAAAAAATATTTAGGTGGCGACTCTGTATCTGGCAAAGCAGTCCATGTTTGGCAGTTCTTTTCCAAAATCTGTTTCTCGAAACGATTTGCTGGATTTGGACTCTTTGGTTCAGATTAAGAACCGCAAACAAAATCGAGTCCGAACTGTAGTGACCCCATAAATGAACAGAACGGGAGTTCATCCCTCCCGGGGCGTTCGGGGGACGTCTACCGCATGACATGAGAATTTCAAAATGAGAAAACCAATGATTTTGGCATTGGCGTCTCATATGCATTGCACCTCATGATATTGTTAAACTGCTTGCACTTTATTTAGATTATTTCTGCTGGCCTTTATACTTATCCCTTAGTGAACCATTTTTCAGGTGATTGTGGTGTGCCTCTGCCAAAGTGAAGGCGCGGAGGATCTTTTGGAGCACAAAGCTCATTTATTTATTTGGTTTGTTTTCCTTGCAAGCCAAGGGCAATCTCTGTATGGGTTTGAAAACCACTTTGTTGTAACCGGGCAAAACCTTGGAACTTGTAGCCGTTAACGCATTAATTTGTATTTTGTTGCTTTAACTTGTTATTATCACATGCTATAAATTCATATCTTAAGGACGACGAATGTATTAATGCAAGTGGTTACTCTTTTGTGAAATCTCATATTGGATATCGTTAATAGAAAAATGGTGATTTAGTATGAATATTGACTATTGAAATGTCTATATTATTCAATGTTCTTGTATGTAATAATGAGAAGTAATGAGATTTCGATTATGTCTATGAGTTAATCTAGATATATCAGATGTCGATATTTTTGGTGGCGTTACAAAGGTCATAATTTTAAAATAATGATATTATAACATATGTTGGTACACTAATTAGCATACCAACAGATGCATGTAGCACCACCGGTGAGAGTTTCACTAATATATGAACGTTTTGTTAACGAATAGTGTAACGCCCCCAAATAATACAATAAATCAAAACATTAGTTAATAGTTAATAGTTAATAGTTAACCTAAAACATTAGTTAATAGATACATAAATCAAAGTAAATAGTCCTTTCATTACATAAGGTTAATGATACAAAAGAGTTAGACATAAATAAATGCCCTTCGAGCTTATACCTTTCCAAGTCTTGGCTTGGTTGCAACAAAAGGAGACTAGCTCATACAAATTTAGCCCTAGGCTATACAAACATTAAACAAAACGAGAAGCTCTTGCTTTCCAAAGATCCCTGCAATGCTATTGCCTTGGTAGAGGTATGTCATCATTACCTGAAAATATTTTTCCCAAATAGGGTGAGCTACAGCCCAGTAGGAATAATCTAACACAATATATGAGATTTAGCAAAGATATAGGTGAAATGTGCATATACAATGCTCGAGATAAAACATTCATATTTCCATAGAATACCAATTTCATATTCCATTATACTTTCCTTCAATTCATTTCAAAATATATAAGTCAATTTCATTATTCCTCAATAACCCAAATGACACCATAACTCAAAGGTTCATTAATTTCACAAATTACACACAAACACTTCCAACTGCCATTTTACGGATATTTCGTCCGTGGGATTGGCACCCATGTATAATTTTAATTTTCCATTTTACGGATATTTCGTCTACGGAATCGGCACCCATGTATAAATTTCGAGACTTTCACCCAGGACACTCCGTCCAACTTAATTATAATGGAGTCTATCCCCTTTCTCCTCCCAAACAATCATACATATGCAATATATTTAAACACATAATCACATATATGGAGTACATCTCTTTTCTCCTACCAAATAATCATACATATACAATGTATTCATAACATGATTATATTCAATGATAATCAACCATGGACTAATTTTAATTTACCTGATCCATATGCAATTTCTACAACAAACAAAGCTATCCTCCACCGATAGCCCAATACATATATTTCTAAACAGATATACAATCTCAACACAGATAATTTAATCAAAATTGCCAAAGACATGAAGCATTTCATATTCAATTCCACCATCCATTCCAATACTCGCTCAATTCCATATTTACAACACCAATTTCAAGTATTTATACAAAATAAATATAATAGTCATTTTAGGGCAAAAATCTCCCTTTTCGAAGTATCAATCCAAGTACCAAAATCACCCATTTTGACACAACAAGACTTCATTTTCAAACCCCAAGTTCATTTATTTCATTCCCACTAAAAAACCCTCTTTTACATTTCACCCAAACCCTAGGTTTGCTCAAATTACTCCCAAATACCACCATTGTTACACAACTACAAATAACTAAGTTAAAAATCATAACAAAGAGTAGAAAATCCCTACCTTAAAGAGAGAAGATGAGCCAAGAAAGGATGGAACTTCGAAAAAACCGAAATCCAACTTCAATCGGGTCAAAATGAAGATCTAGAGAAACTCTACCTTTTTTTTATCAAAGGAAGTAGGGTGAAGAACACAATGGACCTAGGTGAAATAGTAGAGAGAATGTGAGTTTTAGAGAGAGAAACTCAAGATCTAGGGTTTTGAAGAGTTTTAGAGAGAGAGAGAGAGAGAGAGAGAGAAAGATATGAAAAGGTGATTCAAAATGCCATTTTCATGGATTGTTATACACGCAGTCTGCTCGAGCGTCAGAAACAATGTTACGCTCGAGTGTGGAAAGTGATGCTCGAGCGTAAGATATACACTTCCAGAAATTTTTTAGACGAATGATCCCACTTGAGCGTAAAACTGGACGCTCGAGCATCCAATGCACTCTCCAGTACCTGCAGGTTTGTAAAAATACTGAGAGTTGACAAATCCTGCTCGAGCGCAAGAATGGCCGCTTGAGTGGAGGAGCAAAATTTGTGAAGCCCGCTCGAGCGGAGGAGCCAAAATCTAGACATCACAGGCTTGGAAAAACAAATAACTTATTTGTTCCAAACGCATAAATACAACCCGAAAACCAAAATAAGCAGAAGACAACGGAAACAAGATATGAATAACTATTCAAAACCATACCAACCTAAGTCCGGAGTACAACAAATGACGGGTCAAAAACCAGAATTGCTATAACCTTTCCCCCTTAAAGAATTTCGTCATCGAAATTACAAATCAAGCTCACAAATGTAATTAAACCATTCACAACAATGTTATTCTTACAAGTTCATCACCATGACCCATTCTCTGGTCATCCATCCTCACTGACTCGATACACAAGTCCCGCATTGAAAGTATATTTTACATTTTCCCAAACATTTGTAATGTTTAAATTAAAATCCCAAATTTCAAAATTTTACATAGCATATACAATGCTTCAAAAAGTGATATAATACACATGATATTCCATATCCTCATACATATACAATGTTATAATAAACTCATGTTTCCAAAATGTAAACAACATATACAATGCTTCTACCTTTCCAAAACAGATACAATGTCCTCATATTCTACCAACCATAATCACAATACAATATATGTTCAAACATTAACAAATAAGTCCAGATATTTCTCTCGGACTTCCAATTCACGTTCCCAAGTTGCTTTCTCAACCCCATGATGCTTCCACAATACTTTTACTAAGGGAGTTGTCTTGCCTCGCAAGACTTGGTCCCGTCTATCTAAGACTCTCATCGCTCTCTCCTCATACGAGGCATCCTTATGTACCTCTAAGTCGGTCCAATCCAATACATGCGATGGATCTGGCTTGTATTTTTGAAGCATACTAATATGAAATACGTCATGAACCTCGAAAAGTTGTGGCGATAACTCCAAACGGTAAACAAGCTCCTACTACAAGAATTTTCACTTTTAGCAACTAAATTTTTAGTCGCCGAAGGGCTTTAACGACTAAATTTTTTTATCGCAGAATTAGTAGCCGAAGAGTTGTTGGAAAAGCTAATTGGCGACTAAAATTATTTTAGTCGCCAAATGTATTCATCTGTCGACTAAATATTTAGTCGCCAAAAGGTTGGACATTAAATTAAATTAGAGCCTTTTCGGCAACCAAAGTTTTAGTCGCCTAAAGTTTCACCTTTTTAGCTACTAAAATTTTAGTCAGCAAAGAGTTATTTTTTGGCTACTAAAAATTTAGTCACCGAAAGTTCCCATCTTTGGCTACTAAATGTTTAGTCGGCAAAGAGTTCCTCTTTTGACTACTAAATATTTTAGTTGACAAAAGTGTTTTTATAATTTAGTTTTTTGTTTTTAGCTACGAAATATTTTAGTCACCAAATGTTTGATTTTCTTTTGGCTACTAAAGTTTTAGTCGCCAAATGTCTATTTTTTTTTTGGCTACTAAATTTTTAGTCGCTAAATGTCTTTTTTTTTTTTTTTGGCCACAAAACTTTTAGTCGCCAAAAACATGATATTATGTTTTATCGTGAAATTATAATTTCTCCACAACCTGTCTATATACAATGCAACCTGTAATACGTATAAAAACAAAATGATACATACTATCAATCATTCCACAACCTGTATCCATATACCAAAAATAAATAGCATTAAATATCAAAGTCCATACAAATCAACTATTGTCCAAACTCAAATAATAATTCCATACAAACTATATCATACAAAAACCAAAGCCCTCCGTATACAAAAAAATACATTTACTACCATGCGAAATTATCATTTGGCATGGTACAAATTACCATCGTAATCTGTACCACAACAAAAGGTGATATATGTACCACAACAAAAGTTTTCTATGGACCATGACAAAATGTCCTATATGTACGCTGACAAATGGTATATATGTACCACGACAGAAGGTGATCTATGTACTACGACAGTCATTATCTGTTGATTGCCAAAAATTTTCTGTATCAGTAATAATGAACTACACAAAAGCTGAGGACGACAAAAGTATTATATTAGTTCTACACAAAAGTGAAAATTCTTCTTCGTACACCAATATGGATTATCCACAAGTCCAAGCAACAAAGCCATCTACAAAGAAAAACAAAAAATGAAACATTAGAATTGGTTACAAAAAATCAATTCAGTCAACCATACGGAACATGTTCTAGAATGCATTTAAGGTAGAACAATCGAGAAATGTCTTCTTGGAAATAAAAGAAAGTATATATATGTATCATGCAATATTTATTCCAACCAACCAACTGCACAAACAATGTAATATGCAATTTCTTCGTCCTATAAATATATAAAGGCAATTATTAGAATATGTAGATGTTATTTTAATAAAGTTGTTGCGTTTTTAACTAAGTGTTGCAAGTTTTTTGACTAAGTGTAAGGCGTATTCGGGGGCTGTTATGAATTTTCGCCCCCAGAAAGCCCTTTTTCGAGTAAGTTTAGAGCGTATTCAGCTCTAACTCCCAACCTACGGGTCCGAATTACGTTCTGTTAGATCTCACAGGTCCTATTTGTCATGGAGAAGCTATCCGTGCGAGCCACACAGTTGTTCGGGGGCTGTTTTTAATTTTTGCTCCCGAAACACCATTTTTCGACTAAGTTTAGGGCGTTTTCGGCTCTACCTACCAACCTACAGGTCTGAATTACGTTCCGTCAGTCCTCATAAGTCCTATTTGTCATGGCGAAGCTATCTGTGCGAGGCATACGGTCATTCAGAGGCTGTTTTGATTTTTCGCCCCCGAAATGCCCTTTACCGACTAAGTTTAGGACTTATTCGGCTCTAACTCCCAACCTACGGATCTGAATTATGATCTATCAGTTCTCACAAGTCCTATTTGTCATGGAGGATTTATCCGTGTGAGCCACATGGTAGTTGGGGGGCTGTTATGAATTTTTCCCCCTGGAAAGCCCTTTTTCGACTAAGTTTTGGACGTATTCGGCTCTAACTCCCAACCTACGGGTCTGAATTACGTTCCATCAGTTCTCACAAGTCCTATTTGTCATGGCGCAGCTATTCACGTGAGTCACATGGTCGTTCGGGGGCTGTTTTGAATTTTTGCCCACCGAAACGCCGCTTTTTGACTAAGTTTAGGGCGTATTTGACTCTAACTCCTAACCTACGGGTCTGAATTACATTCTGTCAGTTCTCACAAGTCCTATTTGTCATGGAGGAACTGCCCGTGTGAGCCACACGATGGTTCGGGGGCTGTTATGAATTTTTGCCCCTGGAAAGCCCTTTTTCGACTAAGTTTTAGACGTATTCAGCTCTAACTCCCAACCTACGGGTCCAAATTATGTTCCGTCAGATCTCACAAGTCCTATTTGTCATGGCGAAGCTATCCGTTGAGCCACATGGTCGTTCCCCGAAACGCTCTTTTGACTAAGTTTAGGTCGTTTTCGACTCTAACTCCCAACCTACGGGTCTGAATTGTATCCCGTCAGTTCTCACAAGCCCTATTTTTCATGGCGAAGCTATCCGTGTGAGCCACACAGTGGTTCAAGGGCTGTTTTGAATTTCTACCCCCGAAACGCCCTTTATCGACTAAGTTTAGGGCTTATTCGGCTCTAACTCCCAACCTATGGGTCTGAATTACGATCTGTCAATTCTCAGAAGCCCTATTTAACATGGGGGAACTGTCTGTGTGAGCCACATGGTAGTTGGGGGGCTATTATGAATTTTTGCCCCCGAAAAGCTCTTTTTCGACTAAGTTTTGGACGTATTCGGCCCTAACTCCCAACCTACGGGTCTGAACTATGTTCCGTCAGTTCTCACAAGTCGTATTTGTCATGGCGAAGCTATCCGTGTGAGTCACATGGTCGTTTGGGGGCTGTTTTGAATTCTCGCCTCCGAAACGCCCTTTTTCGACTAAGTTTAGGGTGTATTCGTCTCTAACGACCAACCTACGGGTCCGAATTACGTTCCATCAGTTCTCACAAGTCCTATTTGTCATGGGGAAATTGTCCGTGTGAGCCACACGGTGGTTTGGGGGCTGTTTTGAATTTTCGCCCCCGAAAATCCGTTTTTCGACTAAGTTTAGGGCTTATTCAACTCTAATTCCAACCTACAGGTCCAAATTACATTCTGTCAGTTGTCACAAGTCCTATTTGTCATGGGGAAGCTGTCCGTGAGAGCCACACGGTGGTTCGGGGTCTGTTTTGAATTTTCTCTTCCGAAAGCCCTATTTCGACTAAGTTTAGGTCGTATTCGGCTATAACTATGGTAAAGCCATAAACATTCCTAGTGGGCTGATTGAGTGCCAAATGAGAAGTTAATGCATGTGAAATCCGATTCAGAATTTCTATGATTAATAAGTGATTTTAGTTCAAATAAGTGTCTTAAAGGAATTATAAAAATAACCAAAACTGACCCAAAAAAGCTAAAAAAAGTTATCAAAGTAAATAGATAAGTTTGAGTAAAAATGAACACATGCACGAGCGCACAAATTAGCTACATGGACCAAACATGTGACAAAGTACATAAACTATCTTAAAAGGCTTCAAAATTGCATATGGTTTATAAAAGATTAATCACAAGGACCAAACATGTGACGAAGTATCACATAAACTAACTAGCCAATAGCAACTATCTTCATTTTCGTTTCTCCTTCAGAATGTTTAAGATGATGCAGTTGAAACTTACATTAAGTGACCAAACTATAAGGTTCTTTTTGTGACAGTAATGTTGATTTCCAGTTCCACAACAAAAACTCATCTCTAAACCATAAGATGCTCGACCTCCTAATACTTACATTGCTATGATTAATAACAAAAAATTACCAAAAAGATGTATAATTATCTACACAAAAATAAGGAAAAGATTTTCCCACCGTTACATTTGAACAAGGCAACTTTATGACAATTATTTCCCTTTATCCTTTCCATATATACGCTGAAGTTCACGAGTAGCAGCTAGGAACGATTCTGACGCAGAGAAAAAAGAGTGCATGTGAGCAGGAAGGTATAGACGCGCCCCGCGAGGCTTTGCTACTACAGTTCGGACTCAAATTGTCACGGTTCTTAATCTGATCTCACAATGTGCAATGTGAGATTGATAAATCACCAAAAAGTCCAAATCCGGCAAATCGTTTTGGAAAACTGATTTTTGTAAAGAAGTGCCAAACATGGACTGCTTTGCCAGATACAGAGTCACCATCTAAATATTTTATTTTTGGGGGAATTTAGGAAACCATGGCTCGTTGCCTAAGGCCACGTGTCCATCATCACCAAAGTTACCCCGGCTCGGGAACTTGGGTACGATTGGGGAAGGTCAGCTATGAGCAGCCCCGCTCGCCCGATCAAAGATCGGCCACTACTAAACATGGTATTTTGTTTTTGAAAACACATGTGTTCTTATTGCGATTAATTAGCTAGAATTACTATGTGATGCGCACAACAAAACAAGTATAGACTAGATGGCCTAATTTGGAACAAAGCATCACATATCCGTTTGTTTGGAAATGGTTTGAAGTTTGCTACTCGTAAGTAGGCTAAAACACTAATTTCAATGAATCGTTCCAATTTAAGTAATCCAACCTTCACCCACAGGCAATCAGGCAGTTATATCAACTAAGCAGTTAGCCTCATGGCAAGCATGCTATCATATTAACACTCATATACATGCAAGATGCTAAAGGATAAGTATTTATAGAGTACTCCGAGCCAAAACAGAAACTATTTACTAATCAATGCATGATCCTAGTTTATGTTAAGATGGCTAATGCAACACATACAAAATGTAACTAGAAATAGGCTTGACTATCCTAAAATGACATATGAGATGCGATTTAGATAACATGTATTCAATTTGGAATTGAAATACGATGCAGTTAGTATGATGAGCCGAGCCAAGTGCATACAATGTAGATTTAATGATGCAGACATGCAAACATAAGTATGCTAGACAGATGAATGGATGCAAGCATGCAAAGCATAAGTATGCTAATTTGAAACATGACCTAAAACTAACCAACGAAAGCAGGTAAGTAAAAGGGAGAAAAACGTGAGATTGGAAGACATACACACACGTACGCACACTTATTACAAAATTCGCCCTCTCGACGGAGGGTCAGAATAAATAACACATGCCAACTAATTAACTAACTAACGAACTAATTAATTATTACATAACCGAATGAATAACTAGCTACAACTAATTATTACTAAAACTTAATTAATTAACAAATTAATTAATTAACTATGAAGCTAACTAACAAGTTAGAAAACAGTAAACTAGGCTGCTTCGGCAAGTTGAAGAAGGCGAACATGCATGCTTGGTTCCCGTCCCGGTAAGCTCTTCGGATGCTCTCTTGAGGCTTTGCTGGCAAGGTGTCTTCCAATGCTTGTTGCTGAAACTTACCAAAACACTGCTGGAGAAAGCACCAGTGGCCTGCCGGCCATGGAAAGCTACTGGCGACCACCTGCCGGCCAGGGATGGCACACTGCAGGCCAAGGATGAGAGGCTACCGGCCAAGGATGAAGAGGTGCCGGCCATTGGTGTGTTGTGACACCAAGCTGCAACAAAGCACAAAATAGAAAAAATGGAGGGTCTCCTAAGGGTATGTACACACTATGCCACCCCGTATCACCTCAAAACATCGAGGGGGAGGCATAATTAGATCCACGACCATCAATCACGCATCCCGATGCATGATGGCCGAAGATTCAATTTGTGCAAATCAATATGAAATGAATGTACAAATAAACACATAAAGCCTAAAACTCTATCGTGGGTCATCAAGAGCGTCGGCGACCGAGAATTGAGACACGTTTCATCACTTGAAGTATGAAACGCCCCTCGTTCCTCGTGCTCGGATTAACACTTAATCCAAACAACAATGCAATGCAAGGATGGCAAACATGCAAAATGACTTAGGCATGCAAACATGCAATGCAAAAGCCCGAGTATGCAACAAGCATATAAGCATGATATGAGGTAACAACCTTGAATAACATGATAAAATGCAACATGAACATACAAACATGCAAGGCATATGATAGTGGACAAGTATGCAACCACATACGGAATGGGACAAGCATGTGACAACATGTTAAAATGGGCTTACACTAAAGATGGATAGGCCTTAGCCATGCCTAAAATCAGTGGCCATAAGTGATTGAATTAAGTCACCAAAACAAACTCAAGCATGCAAAATGCAATGGCTCATCAAAGAAGCCTAAGAGCACAACTCTCTAGAGTGCTTAAGGGGTGACAAATGTGCAAGTGTAACAACACTAAGTGCACTGAAATTAAGTAAGAAATGATGCCAAATCATTCAAACAACACCAGTATGGCATGCGAGGGTCCTAAGGCATGGAAGCTAGCAAAGAGCAACACAAAGGAAGCATGCAATACATGGCATAAATACATGAACTGAGCATGGACAGAGCTTAAATAGGTCAAGATAAGGGCCTAAACATGTTGAGATGAAGGCTCAAATACCTAGGCATGCAAGCATACAAGCTAAGACATAAATTAGGCAATAATGCACAACACTCAAAAGTACTTAAAGCATGATTGAAGTGGGAACATGGCCGTGCTATAACATCTGAAATGAAGTATTAAGTGATGCCAACTCATCTAAATAGCTCAAGGATAGCATGCATGGGTCAACACAACACAAAGCTTGCAAGGCCAATTACACTACAGCTATACAAAGCATAAAGGATATGGCAAGGGCAACCCAAAACAGTCCTAGTACATGTTAATATGAGACTAAAACATGCATGGAAGTAAGCCAAAACAAGCTAGCATACAAGGCTAAAAACATGGAGCATGCAAGGCTACAAAAGAGGCAATGCACTACACCTATTGAAACCAATCATGGCATGACTTGGACAGCATAAAACAGAGTTACATCATGGTATAATAAGACCCAAAACGTACTGAAATGATGAGCCAAAGGCTTAGGCTTAATGGCATGCACAAAAGTCCATTCTTGGGGCATAAAGCACAAGCTCTTAAAGGCATTCAAAGCATGTCAAATACAAGTGTGTGGCCACATTTTATGGACTGAAATAACACTTAGAATGATGGCAAAGCATGCAAACATCACATGTATGGCATGGTAGGGGCCTTAAAACCCAAGGCTAGCTTAAGCATTTACACTATAGCTATACAAAGCATGAGTGATATGGCCATGGCAGCCCAAAACAGTCCTAGGAGAGACCAAAATAAGAACAAAATCATGTTGAAGCAAAGCTAAAACATGCTAGGGTGATGAGTCAAAGCATCATGCACATAAAGCTAGTAAGCAAGATTTGTTCTACAAGTATATGGAGCATGCAAAGGATGACCAAACCCACTTTAGACAGAGTCATGTCGTGGAAAAACATCACCAAAAACATACTGAAATAGGCCCAACATAAGCTAGAATGACATGCTAGAGCAAGAAGCATACAAGACTAGTTTACGGGATTTACACTACAAGTGTATCATAAATGCATGGAGTGACAAAACCAACCCAAAATAGATATAAGGCATGGTAAAACATCACCAAAAACCTACTGAAATGGAGCCAACACATGCAAGAAAAACATGCTACTTTGCAAGGCTATAAATGGGATTACACTACACATGTAAGATGCATGCAAAAAGTGACCAAACCAGCCATGGACAGAGCCAAGGAAGGTCCTAAAAGTCACAAAAAATGGCCTGAACCAAGCCTCAAAAATACATAGAGGCATGCTACTTTGGAAGGCCAAAAATGCAAGCAAACAAGAAACAAAAGAGAGGGGGTCACCCCCTCTGATTTGAGGCCTCAAAACCATGCCTACCACTGAAAATCCACTGGATTTCAGTGGTAGGAAGGCCAAACCAAGGCTAGCTCGGAGGCCTCAAGGCATGGCTCAAAACAAGGCTAAATAAAGCATACAAGAGGGTTGTACACCCCTAACAGCAAAAAGACCTGAAACAAACTTCAAAAGAACTTAAATACAAGACTTTTTTCAGTTAAAAGAAAGGCCTAAAACAATATGTAAGAATGGCCAAAATGAGGTACAAGAAAGTGCTAAAAATGGGAAGAAACTCACCCTTGAAGACCAACTTCGAGATCAGTAACTTCAGGGGGTAGAACCTCACTTTAAAAGCCTAAGAAGTCCTCCTATGAACCTCAACCCAATGGTGGTGGTGTATCTCTAAGTGTTGTAGTGTAAAAGTGCAAGGAAAATCAACTTCAAGGCACAAATCCACAATAATATATATATATATATATATATAGAGAGAGATATATATTTCTTCTCAAATATGGCTGAACCTCTGATGTAGAGGAAGGCCTCTTTCTTATATAGAAGAAAGCGAGAAGAAGCTTGTTAAACAAGCTTTGGCAAGAGCTTCATCCCTCCATACACGTGTATGGAGGGCAGATGAAGGGATTCCAGCTGGCTCAAAAGATTTGGAGTAAAACCAACTGAGACAAGGGTATTGCCAGCCATCAGGGATGGCCAGCAGTGGCTCATTGATGGCTGGTAAAAACAAATCCATGGCCGGCAGTGCCAGACCATGGCCGGCAGTGCACCAAGAAAGGAATTCTGCAAGGACCAAGTCATGGTCCAAGAATGGGGCAGAAAGGATACAGGGTCTGGAAAGCTCGAACCTGTGACGTTCTGCTGCAAAAGTCAAACACCCGACGAGCAATCGAACTGGTGTCCGGATGTACCTGCAAGCACAACCGAGTCTTGAGAACGATCAAAAATGGCGTATCTACAGTTGCCCCTCTTTGACAGAACTCGAAAGTCACAAAGTGACGGGAGTGAGTGTCAAAGCCTAGAGACGACCCATTTTTAACAGGGCCGAAGACTCAGGCAGACAATCAATATAAGCATGCAGAGATGCGCCCGTAGGCTGCGGGCAAAATGCAAATGATATGCAAGATGCAAAGGCATAACTTATGATTATGCAAAGAGAGCTGTAACAAAGCAATTATATACAATAAATGCAACATTTTAAGCAAGTGGATAACAGTCCTACATATTTCAACAGAAAGGATGTAAGAAAATTATGCAATTCTCACCACGTTTCACGCGGAGTGAATATAATACTGTCCAGTTCGTCTAGTCGCGTCAGCTTTAAATGAACCGTACATACAATATCGTGCCTGTAAAAGAAAAGAAACTCAACAGGTACAATATTGTTAACAACATGCATAACAATGCAAGTGAAAAGTGCGTGATAACACAAGTGAAGGGTGCAAAACAATGCAATCCTGTAGGCACGAGACAACGTGGATGGAACATGCGTAACAGCGTAAGATAGACATATGCGAAACAACGCAAATAAAACATGCGAGACAACGCAGGTTAAAACAAGTAGATACGCGTAACAGCGCAAGTAAAATAAGTAGGACATGCGTAACAGCGCAAGTAAAACAAGTAAAACATGCGTGACAGTGCCAGTTAAAGAAGTAGGCATGCGTAACAATGCAGGTAAAATAAGTAGGACATGCGTAACAGCGCAAGTAAAACAAATAAAACATGCATGACAGCGCAAGTAAAGCAAATAAAACATGTGTGACAGCGCAGGTTAAAACAAGTAGATGCGCGTAACAGCGCAAGTAAAGAAAATAAGTGCCGTAACAGCGCACATAACCTTCGAAACAGCACAAATTAAGATAGGAAGTGCGTAACAACGCATATAACCCACGTAAGAGCACAAGTTAAGATAATGAGTGCATAACAGCGCACATAACCTGCGTAACAGCGCACATAACATGCGTAACAGCGCACATAACATGCGTAACAGCGCAAGTTAGAATAATGAAGTGCATAACAGCGAACATAACCAGCGTAACAGCGCAAGTTAAAATAAGAAGTGCGTAACAGTGCACATAACCTACGTAACAGCACAAGTTAGAATAAGAAATACTTAACAGCGCACATAACCTACGTAACAGCGCAAGTTAGAATAAGAAGTGCGTAACAGCGCACATAGCCTGCGTAACAGCGCAAGTTAGAATAAGAAGTGCGTAACAGCGCACATAACCTGCGTAACAGTGCAAGTTAGAATAATAAAGTGCGTAACAACACACATAACCTGCGTAACAGCCCAAGTTAAAATAAAAAATGCATAACAACGCACATAACCTGCGTAACATTGCAAGTTAGAATAATAAAGTGCGTAGCAACGCACATAACCTACGTAACAGCGCAAGTTAGAATAAGAAGTACGTAACAGCGCACATAACCTGCGTAACAGCACAAGTTAGAATAAGAAGTGCGTAACAGCGCACATAACCTGTGTAACAGCACAAGTTAGAATAAGAAGTACGTAACAGTGCACAAAACCTGCGTAACAGCACAAGTTAGAATAAGAAGTGCGTAACAGCGCACATAACCTGTGTAACAGCACAAGTTAGAATAAGAAGTACGTAACAGTGCACAAAACCTGCGTAACAGCACAAGTTAAAATAAGAAGTGCGTAACAACGCAAGTTAGAATAAGAAGTGCGTAACAGTGCACATAACCTGAGTAACAGCGCAAGCTAGAATAAGAAGTGTGTAATAGCGCACATAACATGTGTAACAGCGCAAGTTAAAATAAGAAGTGCGTAACAGCGCACATAACCTGCGTAACAGTGCAAGTTTAAATGAGAAGTGCGTAACAGCGCACATAACCTGCGTAACAACGCAAGTTAGAATAAGAAGTGCGTAACAGTGCACATAACCTGCGTAACAGCGTGAGTAAAAATGAGAAGTGCGTAACAGCGCACATAACCTGCGTAACGACGCAAGTTAGAATAAGAAGTGCGTAACAGCGCACATAACCTTCGTAACAGCGAAAGTTAAAATAAGAAGTGCGTAACAGCGCACATAGCCTGTGTAACAGCACAAGTTAAAATGAGAAGTGCATAACAGCACACATAACCTGCGTAACAGTGCAAGTTAGAATAAGAAGTGCATAACAGCGCACATAACCTGCGTAACAGCACAAGTTAGAATAAGAAGTGTGTAATAGGGCACATAACCTGCTAATAGCGCAAGTTAGAATAAGAAGTGCGTAACAGCGCATATAACCTGCGTAACAGCGCAAGTTAAAATAAGAAGTGTGTAACAACGCACATAACCTGCGTAACAGCACAAGTTGGAATAAGAAGTGCGTAACAGTGCACCAAACCTGCGTAACAGCATAAGTTAAAATAAGAAGTGCGTAACAGCGCACATAACCTGCGTAGCAGCGCAAGTTAAAATAAGAAGTTCGTAACAACGCACATAACCTACGTAACAGCGCAAGTTAATAAGGGGTAATGCAAGATGCAAAACAATGCAGGTTTAATGAGATGCAAAACAATGCAGGTTTGATGAGATGCAAAACAATGCAGGTTTAATGAGATGCAAAAGAATGCAAGTTTGATGAGATACAAAACAATACAGGTTTGATGAGATGCAAAACAATGCAAGTGTGGATGAGATGCAAAACAACGCACGTGAGAGATATACAAGATAATGCATGATATAGGTATGCAAGATAATGCATGTGAGATATGCAAAACAAAGCAAATTAAACTAGATGCAAGACAATGCAAATATAACTAAATGCAAGACAATGCAAATATAACTAGATACGAGGCAAATATAACTAGATGCGAGGCGATGCAAATATAATCGCAATGGGTGTTCAATATAACAAGCGAATGTTAGGTGATAACAATCAAAAGAATGCCTAATAAAGACATCTTGAGAGGGGACTTTCGGTTTACTTCCCAGAAGGTTTGGGACGCATCAAAAGGATGCATCTCGTACGCATTGATGGACGACGACCATCGTTCATTGAGGATATGATTTTCGGGTTTCCATGGAGGCGTTCTGAATTAATTTTTGAGCATTCCTCAAGATTTCTAGAACCCGGGGACAAATACCAACATCAAATATGCAGGGGAAGCTGGTAGAGAACTGCTAGCCATCAGGGAGAGCCGCCGGCTACCGCTGGACATGGGTAGCCACTGCCGGCCATCGATGGGTCCATGCCGGCCATCGGTGGCAGATTCAGGCAAAATTGCCTTTTGGGCCGTGGGTCTTTAAATAGACTCAAAATAAACCCATTTCCTCCCAAACCCTTGCATAGAAATCATTTTTCTCCCTCCTTAGGTGTGCCTTCTCTCTAGATTCACGTGTTCTACGTGTTTCCCAACACCATAAACAACCTTGAATCGTTAAAACCTCTTGGTTTTCTTTGATTTGAACCGATCAGAAATTGCATCTGAGGCTTCTTTCATTATTTCCCGCATTCAAGGATCATTTCCCCCGAACTTCTCTCGAGGTTAGTTCACTTTTCCCAGGTTTTCAATTTTTCTTGAATTTTCTCTCTCTTAGGGTTTGGTTTGTTCAAAATTTCATCACTTTGCTCACTTTTGCTCATTTTTGCTCATTTTTGCATCTATCTCAGATGGCTAACGATGTTCCACACAATGAGGGCTTCCCCACACTCCCGCCAGTGGAGTTGGCGGCGGACTTTGCGGCTGAGCCAGAGGTTGAGCCTCAGCCTTTACCATTGAGCGTACGTCCCTTCGACCCCGCGAGGTATCACCCAGAGACTCATATCATACCGGTGGCGGGAGGCATCTATACTTTCACCGATTTTGATGAGGGCGCACCAGACGATCTCTTACTGAGAGAGTCGATGTCTCACTTGTCGGCCATTGCTGTGGAGGTACCAACTTTGCTTTTCTACAATATTACTTTCAACTATTTGCATTTCTTGCACTGTTCCGATCTGATCGCATTACATGCTTTGATCTGACTGTATTTCATACATTATTGCTCTGTATTTAACTGTACTTCGCGCATCAACTACCCTGTATGTACTGTATACGACCGCACCTTGTGCGTCACTACTCTGAATTCAACTGTATCTCCGATACACCACTGACTTGCACACAACTGTATTTTCAATACATCATTGATCTAATTTGAATTGCATTTTCAATACATCGTTTATCTGTCTTGAATTGTATTTTCAATACGTCGCTGATCTGTCTTGAACTGTATTCGCTGTTGCAGGATGGATCCCGCTCCTTCAGGGGTTATGGTGCTACGACTGCTCGGGATTGGTACGATGTGCTTACCTCGAGGGTCCGTGTAAACAACCCATTTTTGACCGTCCTCAAGACTTGGACGTCATCGCTTGAACACTCGATGATTATCCATGTTCGTGTTCGTCTTGAGTTCTCCGAGGTTTCGGCCGCGCACCTTGCCTCGAGACCTCTCGACTTGTTTGTTTGTGCTTGGTTGTAGACCAAACACTTGTGTGATTGCTTCTAAGGGTAGGGAATGACTTGTTGGCCATCGCCACACCTCACCGGCCATGGCCTGAGGCCACCGGCCCTGTTTTCTTGCTACCGGCCGAAGGTGTTGGCCAGTTGGCATTGTTTTTGGTCGGTCGGCCATTGTTTTGATCAATCGGCCATTTTTTCTGGCTGAGACCTTTTCTTGGGGAGGCTTGACCCTTCTGAACCTTTGGTTTAGCTTCTCCAAGAAGCTTGACCCTTTTTTTAGCTTCTCCTAGAAGCTTGACCCTTTTCAGCTTCTCTAAGAATCATGACCCTTTTTTTAGCTTCACCAAGAAGCTTGATCCTTTTTAGCTTCTTCAAGAAGCTTGACCCTTTTTTGGCTTCTAAGAGAAGCTTGGCCCTTTTGCTCCAAGCTTCTAAGAGAAGCTTGGATCTTTGTTCCTCTATAAGAGAGAGCCACTCCCTCATTAGAAAAGGTTCAAAAAATTTTTTGCTGAGGCATACACATATATCTCTCTTTATCTCTACACTTAGGCTTAGAAAGAGTGAAGCTCTTGGCCCCTTTGCACACCAACTCTTAGCGTAACACCTCGATCATCAACCTAAGGATCTTGGAGGCCATTTTCAGAGGTTGAAGGTCTGGTTTTTTGGCCTCAAAGCTACTGGTTTTGCTGAAGCTACAAGGGTAACACACTTTACCCTCTTTTGATCTTTATTTTGCTTCATCTTTTAGCCATACTTGCAAGCATTTTAGAGCTTTTTCATAAACTGAAAAAAGTCTTATTTTGAGCTCCTTTTGAATTTTCTTTCAGACCACTTTTGTGTTTGGGGTTGTCTACCCCCTCTTAGGCCTTGTTTGGCCCCATTTTTGTGCCTTTTTTGTGAGTTTCGGGACCACCTTGTATTGGCCTTCTCACCACGGGATTTCAGTGGTAGGGATGATGTTTTGAGGTCCTAAGAAGGAGAGGGCCATCCCCTCTCCTTATTGTCTTATTTACTTGCATTTTTTGCCTTACAAAGGAGCCCATATTTTCATGCATCCCAAGCTTGGTTCAGGCCCTTTTTGGTGAGTTTTAGGACCTACATAAGCTCTGTCCAGAGCTAGTTTTTTCATATTAGATGTCCTTCTTGCATGTGTAGAACAACTCCTTTCATGGCCTTTCAAAGGAGCACCTCATTCTTGCATGTATTAGACACATTTCAGTGGGTATTTGGTCATATTTGGGCATGCCATGAATCTATTTTTGGATGGTTTGGTGGTCCCTTATATGCTCCATATGCTTGTAGTGTAAACCATGCTTACTAGCTTACATTGCATGTTATTTTGGCCCTCCATTCTAGCATATTTTGGCCATGCCTTAAACTGATTTTGTGCATGTTTTGGACTGCCTTAGCTCTATTTTTATGTCCCATGGTCGAATGGTACTTGCCATGTATGCTTGTAGTGTAATAGCCATGCCTAGTCTTGAGTTTTAAAGCCTATTGCATACTTATATTGAGGTGTTTGCATGTTTTGGCATCATTGGGCATGATATTTCAGAGCTTATACTTGTGCCATACTTCCATGTTTTCCATGCTTTAAGTGCTATTGAGAGTTGTGCTTGTATACCATGTTACAATGTGTTGTGCATGTTATGTTGTTAGCATTGTGTATGCCATGTCACTCCTTGCATTGTGTATGCTAGGTGGTTAGTTGCATTGAGCATGCCATAGTTCATATAGCATTGTGTGTGCCATATAGTCCATAGCATTGTGTATGCTAGGTTGCATGTTTGCATATTTAGGTTGTATGCCTATTGCATATTGCTTGCTAGCATACTCATTTTGCATTAGTTTATTTGCATGCTTAGGTTGCATAGCATTGAGCATGCATCCCACGCCTCTTGATCAGTCATGATAGAGGTTGGGGCCCTTTATGTGTTTTGTGCATTTCACTCCATATTGAATTGCACACTTGACTCTTTGGGCATCATGCATGGAAATACGTGATTAGTGGCCCGAGGGTCGAGGACCATCCTCCATTGAGTTCATAACATGATAAGGAGGGTGGTCGTGCACACATTGCTTTGAAAATGCATTGCCATGCTCTGTTTGCCCTCTGCTGCTCCAAAACAGGATTCTGCAGGAAGAGTTGGCCGACCGACCACATTCAGTGCCGGTCAGCTATTCATTTCTGGCCGAGAGCTATACAACTGGTCGATGACCACTTTTCCATGGCCGGTGACTATTCCTCTTAGCCGGTGACCTTCCACAGTGCTCAGAAGGTGGTCCAGAAGCAGTCTTCAGAGGTGCAGAGTAGTGTAAACAAAGGCAACATGTGGCATGGCGACGGATTTTCGAGCGAGGCGAATCAAGCATGCAAGCATTTGACTCTCTTCCCGAGGCAGCTTTACTGCTTTAGTAGTTTAATTAATTTGTTAATTAATTACGGTTTTGTAATATTTAATTAGCTTGTTAGTTAGTTAATTTGTATTATTCTTTCGGACCCTCCGAGAGAGGGCAATGTTGTAATAAGTGTGCGTGTGTGTGATGCATGTCTTCCAACCCCCATTTCTTTCTCCCTTTTATTTAACTGCTTACGATGGTTAGATTTAGGGCATATTTCAATTAGCATCCTTATGCTCGCATGTTTGCATTCATTCATCTGTCTTGCATGCACCGGGCTCAACGCATCATGCTAACTGCATTGTATTTCAATTCCAATTTGAATACATGTATCAAGTTGCATTTCACATGACATCTTAGAATAACCAAGCCTATTTCTTGTTGCATTTTGCATGTGTTGCATTAGCCATCTTAACATGAACTAGGATCATGCATTTGATTACTAACTAGTTTTTGTTTTGGCTCGAAGTACTCAGTAAGTGTTTATGCTTTAGTATCTTGCATGCATGTGAGTGTTGCCATGATAGCATGCTTACCATGAGGCTAATTGCTTATGTGATATAACTGCCTGAATGCCTGTGGGTGAAGGTTGGATTGCTTGAATTGGAACAATTCATTGAAATCCGTTTTTTAGCCTACTTACGAGTAGCAAAACTCAAACCATTTTCCGAACAAATGGGTATGCAATGCTTTGTTCGAAATTAGGCGATCTAGTCTATACTTGTTGTGCTGTGCGCATCACTTAGTAATTCTAGGCTAATAAACCGGAATAAGAACGCATGTGTTTTCAAAAACTCGATATCATCTTTAGCAGTGGCCGATTTGTGATCGGGCGCGCGGGGGTGCTCATAGCTGACCTTCCCCAATCGTACCCAAGTTCCCGAGCCGAGGAAACTTTGGTGATGACGGACACGTGGCCTTAGGCAACGAGTCAGGGTTTCCTAAATTTTCCAAAATAAAATATTTAGGTGGCGACTCTGTATCTGGCAAAGCAGTCTATGTTTGGCACTTCTTTGTAAAAATCTGTTTTTCAAAACGATTTGCCGGATTTGGACTCTTTGATGATTCATCGGTCTTGCATTGCACTCCGCGAGATTAGATACAGGACCATGACATTGAGTCCTGAACTGTAGTGAGCCCCAAATGAACAAAACGAGATTTCCCTCCCGGGATGTTCGCGGGGACGTCTACAGTCTGCCGGATCATTGACAGGACCGGTTTTGGCATCTTTTGCTGCAGTTTAACGCGGGTTACAGCTAGTCGCCCTCTCCTCGGGGCTCTTGTAGAGAGGTGGTGGGACACCACCAACTCTTTCCACTTCTCCACTGCGGGAGAGATGACGATGACTCCTCTTGACTTCACCATGATCACCGGCCTAGGCGTAGGAGGTGATTCGATTCCCCTTGATCCTGACATGGGGGAGTGGGTGGCCGCATGGGATGCGCTACTTGGAGCACGTCCACCCATTCTTCGAGCGGGTATGGTTAGATACTCTTGGTTTGAGGAGCACTATAGAGGGGAGAATCCTGAGACCGATGAGGGAGTAGAGCAGTATGCCAGGGGCTTCCTCCTATTCCTTTTCGGTACCACCTTGTTTTCGAACAGGTGGAATACCATGGGTTTGTATTTCTTGGGCGCTCTGGTGGTACTCTAGTGGGTCCATTTCTACAACTGGGGCGCGGCCGGCCTCACCACTCTTTATGGATACATGAGCTCCACCTCTCGGATGCGTGAGAGGCTGATCGGCGGCTCCTGGCAAGCTTGGGAGGTACACAACTTAGTTTCCCCTTTTTCATTGCTTTACTCAGTATTTGTACATTTGCTTTGTTCAACATTTGTACTCTTTGCATTTTCTGTATCTGCTCTTGCACTGTATGCTTTCGACTTTGCATTTTCTGTACACCATACATGCTACACACTTCATACCATACACTGCACACACAAGATCCAATGTCCGCTGTAGGCCTGCATCCGTTATGCACTGGACTGCATTCTGCTTCCTGCACGTCCAACAATCTTGTCCATACACTGTACTGATCACATCTTTCTAACAGCTGTGGGTAACGCATACTTCCCGGCACTCGCTCTAGAGCCTGTGGAGAGAACTGAAGCGACAATCCCATTTGCTGATGTATTTGACGGTCCGCTCCGCCGTAGAACCCGAGAGAGCTTCGTGTTCTTTTGGTAGTACTTCGACATGGTCATGGCGCGCGAGGTAATTTTGCAATGAAATTGTTTCATTTAACCCCAACGCATCCACTTTGGTTATTTGGCAACCGATCACCTTGTTCGTTCTCTTTTCCCAGATTACATGGCGGCCATGGGACGCGATTCCTTCAGGGCTCCGGAACTAGTACCACACTGCCCAGACTATGTCTCATTACCACATCCTCTTTGAGGGGCCGATCTGCCGCGCCTGGTTTCTGAGTGAGCGCTTCGTGCGTTAGACTTTGGGAGCGCCTACTCCTTTTGTACCGATGGCACCTCCACCATCGATGAGGGAGACACACATGTTATCTGCCGACCAGGTGATTCAGTTCATGGTAGGGCTGGAGACGGATTTCTTCCGCGCTGAGGGCGACTACGCAGCCTTTATTCGAACGCATCTGATGCCACCTTTGACTGGTGTCCGAGGAGGAGAGGGAGCGAGGGCTCCAACCGCGAGAGGCAGAGGCGGAGCGACCAGGTCTCGTAGGAGGAGAGGGCCCGAGAGGAGACAGGGGACTGCATAGCTAGTGCTACCTGCTACAATGACGTGCCGAGGGAGGGCTGGAGAGGCTTATCAGATTCCCTTCGCTCCTCCTCCAGCTGGTCACGAGCTTATCGGAGCTTATGGCTCGACCCCAGTATGTGCTATACTTTTTATTCGGTACAATCATTCAATTTCATTTGATATCCCGCAAAATACTAATGACTTTAACATTTTTGCAGGCTCCTATCGAGTACACTTGTCAGTCTCTGGCGATGACGGCTTCGGTGATGGGGATGCTACAGACGAGCATAGACCTACTCAGTATTTACATTATTCCGGTGAGTTCTTTCAAACCACAGCTTATGCCACTCATTTGCATAGTTGCACACTACACTGATCTGACACATTGTTCTCATACACCGCTCACGGTATACATTTACGGCAAATCATTCACTGCTCACAGCACATTATTCTTAACATCCGATACATCTTGATTACTAATGCATTTTGATGGATTGCCCTTTTTCAGATTCCTTTCTTGGTGCCAGGCCCATCTAGTGCCTCAATAGAAGCGGGGGCGGGTCCTTCAGCACCTCCCCGAGCAGCAGGGGGAGCAGGATGAAGGACTAGTTCACAGGGGACTGCCCCAAATGATGATGAGTCTGACGAGGAGGCAGTGAGTCCGCGGTCAGAGTCTTCTCAAGATGGAGATGGAGATAGCTCGAGTTCAGAGCCAGGTGCTGACGGCGGCGACGTTCCAGAGTCCTCTCGGTCGAGGAAGAGGACGAGGAGGACCTCTCAGTCTTGAGGCAATTGGCACCGATCTAGACATTTTGCTGATCCAGACGTTGCTCTTCTTTTTTGCTTTATTTTCCTTTTTACTAGTAGTTTTGCACATTGTACTGCGTTAGGTAGATTTACTGTTTTTTTTTTTAAAACTATGCTAGTTTGTAAAAAGAATCTATGATGGAATGAAAGCAGCTTTTTTGTTGAAAAAGTGTTACATTTGTACATTCTATGCATCGCATCGCATCGCATCACTTTACACAATCAATGTAAACGAGATCGAACTTTTGTTTTGAAAACCAAGCACTCAAATTGCACTAATCAGGTAGTGAACCGACTAACAATAAAACAACTCAATAAGCAAATCAAAGTCTTAACAAATTTACAACTCGATAAGCAAATTGCAACAACTTGATAAATGAAAGGAAGATGATTACAACCTGACACACAAAAAAGAAAATAACTAATACATCTTAAACGAGACACGACAGAATCCAATAGGACAAAACAAGACCTTAGAAGACACAAGTAACAGGACTTCTCTGCAGCAAACAACTGGGTCTTCACCAAGAAGGCCAGTGGGAATGAGGGAGGGACTGCCGGCCACAAAGAGAGGCCTGCCGGCCATCAGTGTGCCGCTGCCGGCTACTGATGAGCAACTGCCGGCCATCGATGGCAGACTCTCTGAAATGTTGACATCTGTCCTCCACTCACTGCCTTATCTTCTATATGAGTTCCAGCTTCGGGATTCTCTTCATTTCAGCTCAAATTTGCACCAAATGGAAGCATTCCTTGCTCAAAACCTCACAAATTGGATTGCCAATTTAGATGGCTTAGAAAAGCTTAATTTCTGGGGTTTTGGCATAAGTGCACTATTCACATTGAGTCGCACCTCGCTGCGTTTTCCATTTCTTCATGCCGTGGCAAGGTTTTGGAATCCGGTGACACACGTCTTTAGCTTTGGCAAGCAAGAGTTGTGTCCTACTTTCGAAGACTTTCAAGCTTTGATGGAATCCAAGCGCGATGAAGAAGTCTTGCCACAATTCCGCTTCGGCTACGTCCAAGCATTGGGGCGGATGTGTGGGCGCACTTTGCAGGATGCTTGATCATTGATTCATGATAGGGAGTTAGACATTCCGTGCTTGGTTCGTCGGTTTTCTAATGCCGGTGACGGCAGCGACCATCATTGGCAGGTTTATCGGCGACATGTGCTTTGCTTGTGCATGCTGTCTCATTTCTTGCTTGCCCCAGGCTTTGGAGGGTTTAGCACTCATTTGATTGAAGTTGCTGAGGGCTTGAGGGAGGGCAAAAGCTGCATTGCCGTGACGCTAGCTGAGACATTGATGGACTTGGATGCTTTTCATCGCCGGGAGACGGCTAGATTGGCACGGAGCCCACTACTGCTGCAGGTATGTCTCCCACCCTTTCTTACATATGTTTCTCACATCATTCGGCCCTCAGGCTCAGTTTTTTTCTCTCAAAACCCTTTTCTTACTTTTCTCTCAACTTACACTTCTATATTCTTTAATCTCTCATTTTTCATCCCTCTCAAGATATGGTTGATGGACAAATTGAAGATTGTGGACTCCTGCCCCACATATTCAGCTCGCGGCTATTTCTTTCAGCGACGTCTACTCGATACCCCTGATGAGGGATGGTGGTACGACTGGATGTGCAGTTTGTTTGCTCTTGATATCGCTTGGCGCTGTTCCTAGCTCAATCTACCGATAATGAGCTACAACATGGGCTGCCAGCCCGGGATCCAATTGGTTGGCTTGACACATTACGTGTTCTATTTTCCATTCCGATTCCGGCGTCAGTTTGGACATGATCAGACTTGCCTGGAGGAGGGGTTGGAGTACCCTACTACATTTTCGGTCCGAGGCACGCAGCTAGCTCGGTATGCCACAGCTTGGAGAACAAGAGAGCTTCTGTCTCCTGCTCCTGCCTTCAGCTGCACCCTTTCTGATGAATGCCTAGATTGGCTCAATGAAGAGGCACAGGTAGGGCCCACTCTGGCGTCAGAGGCTTCCATAAGCTCTGGGAGGGGACGCAGGAACACCTGACTATGCCCCTGATTTATTTTGTTTTATCAGTACTTTCAAGTTTTCTTTTGAATGTAATAAAAAACAACTTCAATTTGTATTCAAGAGTAGGAGAACTCTGTAGTGAAATCAATGAAATTGAAGGTTGTGGGTACTGAAAATTTTCCATTTGGTCCAAAAATGGTGTAAGTATTAATTTGAGCAAACTAAACTTTTATTAAAACTTGTCAAAACCATTTTCAATATGGATCAAAACTAGACATGTCTGAGATCTATCACTGAGATGTACAACCTCGGATCATAGCAACTGGAAAGTTTCCCCTAGTCTGAATAGCACTGCACTAGAGATCACAACCGTGCTCTTGAATGCTGAATAGACAAAGATGACCGAGGCGATCAAATGGACAAAGTTGATCGAAGAAGTGTTTATGGCTGGACTTCAGATGAAGTTGCCTACGTATCCCAAAGATGGGAATCAAGCCTTACGTAGTTTGACTTGGGTTCACTCGTGTATTTACTCTCTCCTTTTGCGCTCTAACTTTTGCCAAGGCCGCCCTTTACGGGATTTCAACCTTGCGAGCTTAGTTTTTGTAATTTCAAATTTTTCATGCTCTAACTTTTGCCTAGGTTGCCCTTCCTGGTTTTCAGCCTAGCGAGCCACTCAGGGGTAATATTTCTTCAACTTGTCCATGCTGATTGGTTGGGAGAACTTTAGGCCATCTAGGTCCATCAGAACAACTGCTCCACCTGACCAAATAGACTTGATGATGTAAGAGCCAGTCCAATTGGGTCTGAACTTGCCCCTAGGGTCGTGAATAGGAGCTCGGTTGTCTTTGAGCACCAAATCTCTTTCTTTCAGATTCCTGGACCTAACCTTCTTGTTGAAGGCCCTGGCGATTCTGCGTTGACAACCCTGAACATGGTACAGTGCTTTCAGCCTTCGCTCATAAAAAAGCATGAGTTCTTCGAACCTGCTCTGCTGCCAATCTGCCTCAGCTATCTGACACTCAGCCAATACTAGCAATGACGGAACCTCAACTTCAATAAGCAAAACGACTTCTATTCCATAGACTAAGGAATACGGAGTCGCTCCAGTAGAAGTCCGTATGGAAGTCCGGTAGCCCCACAGAGCAAATGGCAACTTATCTGGCCAGTCCCGGTAGGTTTCCACCATCTTCTGCAGAATACGCTTGATGTTCTTGTTGGCGGCCTCAACTGCTCCGTTGGTCTGTGGCCGGTATGTAGATGACATGTGAAAAGCCATGTTGTACTTGTCCAACAAGTCAATCATTTCCTTCTTGAAGTGGGAGCCATTGTCTGAAATGATCTCGTTCGGGACCCCATAGTGACAGATGATGTTGTTTCTGATGAACTTTGCGACATGTGAAGCCTTCAATACCGCATAAGATTGGGCCTCAACCCACTTTGTGAAATAGTCTATCCCTACCAGAATGTACTTATGCCCATTCGACCCTTTTGGAGTGACAACTCCGATCACATCAATCTCCCAGACTGAAAATGGCCATGGTGAAGTCATGTTGTATAGCTTCGATAGCGGAATGTTCATGCGATTTGCATGGATCTAACATTTGTGGCATCGCCGGACAAAACCAATACAATCCTCCTCCATGGTGGACCAGTAGTAACATTGTCTAAGGATCTTCTGCGCTAGCATCACCCCGTTCATGTGAGCTCCGCACTCTCCTCCATGGATGGCCTCCATCAGGCGCTTCGACTCATCAGCTTCAACACACAGTTTATGCATTCCGAGATGACCTCTCTTGTACAGTTTACCCCCGCAGATGATGAACTAAGCAGCCATTCTTCGTATTACCCTCTTATCTTTGGCATTTGCCCTTGGTGGATACGTCTCCTTCTCCAAGAAGTTCCAAACGTCGTAATACCAGGGGTTCTCATCTTAAGCCTCTTTTATGACAGCAATCAGCTCGTAGGCCGACACAAACTTCTGGTCAATAATGATCGGACGCATCCGGACTCCAAAAGAGATGTCTATCATAGATGATAGAGTTGCTAGTGAATCTGGAAACCTGTTGTTCTCTCTTAACAGATGAGCGAAGTTCAGCTTCTCAAACCGAGGAATTAGCAAGTCCAAGGTCTGGTGATAAATTCTCATCTTTTCTTCTTTAACTTTCCAATCTCCTTTAGCCTGAGATACAACAAGGTTCGAGTCGCCGATGACGTCCAACCGTTTTGCCCCTAGCTCTAGGGCCGCTTCTAATCCAGCAATGCATGCCTCATATTCTGCTTCATTGTTTGATACTTTGAAATGGAGTTTGAATGCTAGAGGGATACGGGAATTGTCGGGTGCTATTAGAAAAACTCCTATCCCATACCCATATTGGTTTGACGCCCCGTCAAAGTACATC
The DNA here is from genome assembly GCF_055761805.1 of Camellia sinensis. Classification (NCBI taxonomy): domain Eukaryota; kingdom Viridiplantae; phylum Streptophyta; class Magnoliopsida; order Ericales; family Theaceae; genus Camellia; species Camellia sinensis. The sequence goes on along the minus strand of NC_138964.1, from coordinate 22,253,164 downwards.
GTCCAAATTTCGTGTTCGACATGCAAAATGGCCTCGTCTGGGAATAGGTACTCAACTGCTTCAACCCCTTCAACTGGGTGATTGGCAAGGAACTCCGCTACCGCTCTCCCCTTTACTACTTGCGTGTCAAATACTTCAGATCAAATTCGGACAGCAGAAGCAACCAACGGGCTAGCCTACCCGTAAGTGCCGGTTTCTCGAAGAGATATTTGATGGGATCTAATCTTGAAACCAACATTACAGAGTGAGCTAACAGGTAGTGTCGCAGCTTCCTACTAGCCCATACCAAGGCCAAACAAGCCTTCTCCAGCGGAGTGTATCGGGTCTCGTAATCCAGCATCTTCTTGCTCAGATAGTAGATGGCTCTCTCCACTTTGTCCTCTGAGTCTTGTGCAAGCATGCAACCCATTGTAGTCTCAGTCACTGAAAGATACAAAATCAATGGTTTCCCCGGCTCGGGCGGTGACAACATGGGTGGGTTCTGTAAGTATTGCTTAATCTGTTCAAAAGCAGCTTGGCATCGGCCGTCCCATTGGAACTTCGTTCCTTTTTTCAGGAGACCAAAGAGTGGTTCAACAGTCAAGGTTAATTTTGAGATAAACCATCTTATGAATTGCACTTTATCTAAAAAGCCTCACACCTCCTTTTCAGTCCTTGGTAGTGGCATTTCTAAGATGGCCTTGATTTTGGAAGGGTCAACTTCGATGCCCCTTTGTGTGATCAAAAACCCTAGCATTTTTCCTGCTGTAACACCAAACGTACATTTTTGAGGATTCAGCCGCAATTGGAATTCTCTGATCCTTCGGAAGAACTTTTGTAAGGCGGTGTAGTGGCCCTCTCTTTCCTTGGACTTGACAATCATGTCGTCCACGTACACCTTAGCCTCTTTGTGGATCATGTCATGCAGTATCGTGGTCGCAGCCCATTGATATGTAGCTCCAGAATTCTTCAGCCCAAATGGCATTACCCTATAACAATAGGTCCCCCACGGGGTGGTAAAGGCAGTCTTCTCTTGGTCTTCGAGTGCCATTACAATCTGGTTGTAGCCTGAGAAGCCATCTATGAATGAGAGCAATGCATGCCCCACAGTAAAATCCACTAATTCATCGATATGCAGCAGAGGAAAGTCGTCATTTGGACTGGCTTTGTTCAGATCCCTGAAATCCACGCATACCCGAATTCTGCCGTCCTTCTTTGGTACTGGAACTATGTTGGCCAACCAAGTTGGGTATTCGGATACCAGCAGGAACCTTGCGTCAATTTGCTTGGTGACCTCTTCTTTGATCTTGATAGCCCAATCTGGGCGGATCCTTCTGAATTTCTACTTAACAGGTCGGGCCTCTGGGTCAAGAGGGATCCGGTGCTGTACAATCTCAGGATCGATTCCAGGCATGTCTTCGTAGGACCACGTGAAAACATTTTTGAAATCTTTTAATAAAGCGACTAAGTGCTCGCGCTCCTCCGAAGACAACGTGGACCCGATCTGGACCAGCTACGGATCCTTCTCAGAACCAACGTTAATTTGGGTGATTTCATCAACCAGTGGTTTTACAAACCTCTTCTGCTCTTGTTCAAGCAAATATTTCAAAACCGGAGGAATTTCTTCCTCGTCGTTTTCATCGAAATTTTGAAAGTCCTGATTAATACAATAAATCAAAGGCACATAAAAGTACTCAAAAGCCACAGCTATTCCATTCTCATTAATCACTTCATCCAGTCCATCTGATTCTTCTGTTACAACAGACTCAAAAGAGAAAGAAAAAGACGACCTATGCAGGACTATGGCATCCGGGTTATCACCCCCAAGAAAACCGAACTCAAACTCAGACGAGCTAGAACCTGATTCTGACCCTACGAACTTAGTGGAATCAGATTCCGGCTCACTACCTGACCCGGTGCTGCTCGATAAGAATCCCTCCTCGTACTGCCAAACGAGGGAGGGTGCGACGAATGCATCCAAAATGTTTGAAGGTGGGCTCACAGCTATTTTGTTCCCAATCATAGACACTAAGAGATCTTCCCCTAAGCACTCATGTACGATCGGAGGATCTGATAGTAGACAGGCCAGTACTACCCCCATTTCAAACTCGGTGTTCTCAGAATCCACTTCCTTAAACTGCCCAACCTCAGCTGATGGACCTGTCTGCTCCTTGGCGACATCATCCTCAGATAACTGCAAGTCAAAAAAGATCTCAAATCCCGGCATGCGCCTCTTTTCTGTGTTCAACCATGGCTCTGGAAAGCCGCAGAATGGAAAGTTTTCCCCCTCCTAGACGAAGCGTCCGTTCAGGATACCCAGGACGGGTCGATAAAACGCTTCCTGGTCTGCTTGGCTCTGTCTCTTCCAGCTATTTCTTTGCCTTTCCTTACCCAGTCCTCTTTGGTAGGCAGATAGCCTAAACCAAAGGTATGCGGGTTGTGCAGCACTTTGGCCGACACTACAATGCCCTTCCGGCCACATTTTCCTAATCGTATCCCAGGGATGTGTTGAAGTTTGTTCATGAGGTACACAGACTGTGCACTGACATACAACCCCTCATCAACAGCCAAGATGTTTTGAACAACCCGGGCCTCGGCTAGGGTAAATCCTAATAAAAAGACATCCTCCGTGCCATGCTCGATTTCCAAAATCGGTGTAAACATCTCTGGCGGTGGATGAATTGATGACTTTCTGAAAACTATAGCTACCCCCTTCCCGTGAGGGTATTTCAACATCTGATGCAGGGTGGAAGAGACCGCCCTCACCTGGTGCAGCCACGGCCGCCCTAGGAGTAGATTAAAGGTTGCGGGAACATCCAAGACATGAAAGTCAATCTCGTGTTGTCCTGGACCAACCTGGGTCTGAATTTGCACGGTCCCCTTTACCTCTCTGCTTATATTGTCGTATGCCCTTATCATCTGGATGGTTGGCACAAAGTCTGCGGGCTTCAACCCAATTGCATATGTTGTCCTTAATGGGCACACGTTGATGGCGGATCCTGTGTCGACAAGAATCACCGGTATTCATTTGTTTCTACACTCCACAGAGATGTAGAGTGGTTTGTTGTGATCCGAGCCCTCAGGCGGCAGTTCCTTGTCAGAAAAGGTCAATGTCGGGAAAGCTCCTCCCGGAAAGACCAGCCCTACTAGCTGTTCAGGTGTAGTGTCTATTGAGAGTTTGGCCTTGTCCATTGCCGAAAGAACAGCCTATCTATGAACTCGTGAAGCCATAAGCAGTCCCCAGATGGAGATGTCTGCTTGTATCTTCTTCAACTATTTTAGCACAGCCTCTTCTTCAAGCAGCTTTTCTTTCTGCTTCTTCACCTCCTTGTCCTTTCCAGACGCTTCTGGTTGATCTAAGTGCAGGGGCTAAAAATACCGCCCGCTCCTAGTCATGTGGTCAACTTCACCCACATACCAGGTATCATCTGGCTGGTTATTCCCCCAGTCCTCATCTATGTAGGCAAGACGTAGGTTGTCATCTTCTTACCACATGCCATCGACAGCCGACAGACACCTGTCCGGCTCTGTTATAACTGTTCCTGTACCCACAGTACCTTCCATTCCTGTGCTCACAACACGTTCTGTCCCCTCAGGGGCTTTGGCTTTCCTGACTCATTCAGAATCCTTGGTCCTTTCTCGCTCGAACTGTTTCAGTGCGACTTGCTGTTCGAAGTCCTCCATACTCGAAATGCTCCGATCCCGAGCAAAATTATTATCACCGGTGCTCTCCGGTAGTTCTAATTGATTCCCAGCCCTTTCGGCCACTGTTGATGTCTCCGTCCCTGGCGGACTCTAATCTAACTGAGGTTGTTTCACAGCATCTGGTTGGTCGTCAAGCCATCCAGTAGCTTCTGCTGGCCCATCAAACCAATTGACTGTCACATCCCCTAAATCCTGCTCTTCAAGGAACCGCAGATTTACAAGGTCTTCTTCCAAATCCGCTAGGTCATCCAGCCCTTGATTAGGTCCATCCTCTCGTACTACACAAATCTCTGCCCCTACCAGCAATTTCACATTCGGCTTAGCCTGGCCTACTGATGTAATGTAACCGCTCGGGTTATACTTGAAACTCGCAAACCCCTCAAGTTCTGACTGCTCATCCTCGTCTGTTCTCACAGTTGACCCAGTTCCATCTCCGATAGTTACCACCACCGTCTTTGGTTGGGTTTGGGAGATGTCCAACACACACAAGTCAGTGCTGTCAGGAATGAACACCTCCAGCTTAGGTAAGTGACAAGGGGTGATATATATGCTGGGGTCGTATGACACAACCCCAGTTTGGATGAAATTGATGTGTTTGGGAGGTGGAGCTTGGTTATGTAGTGGGAGAGGGTTGGTTATGACATTTGGTTTTTCCAGGGGCATGATCACCCTGTTGTCGATGAGATCCTGAATCTCATGATGTAATCGAAAGCACTGGTCGGTGTCATGACCATGCTGTTGGTGATAGGCACAATATTTGGCCGGGTTATGGGAAGTAGGGAGTCTATCTAGTAGCGGCTGCGGCTCCAGGGGCTTCAAATGCCCTTTCCTGATCAAAACCCCCAGAGCTTTGGACGGGGGCATGTATAGTGGGGTGAAGGTTCTTTGGTTTCGGGGGGAATACTTGGTTGTTTGTGAGCTACTTATGGACGCACCAGTGAATGGTGTAGCTGCAAGGGTTCTTGGGGTATTGGTGGTGGTAACCATACTCACATCTGAAGACCTGCCAGCTGCAGCACTGCTTGTGCTGGCATTTGAACTGCGGTTGAATGCCCTCTTGGGCTGCTCTCGGTCTTGGTCAATCAGACCTTGTTTCATAGCATCCTCTATCTGCACGCCTATCTCGTGTAGGTTTGCAAAGGTAGGCAGGGGGAAGACGATCATCTTCTGCATGAGCTTAGGTTGGAGGTTACGCATAACCATCCGTATTCGGTCCTTGTCGACAGGCTTGACGATCATCATCGAAGCCTTGGCCCTCTAATGGGTCACAAAATTAGAGAAACTCTCCTTAGGCTCTTGCCTGGTTGTTTCGAGATCACGGGTCGTAATCTCGATCTGTGTATTATATTGGTATTGAGCTATGAATGCCTCGGCCATCTCCTCCCAACTCCTGTTAACGGAATCTTTCAACTTCGCATACCAAATGGCCGCTACACCTGACAAGGTCCGGTGAAACAAGGAAAACTTCTGTAATCTAGAGAGACCCATCGGCCTTAGAATGTCTGAAAACAGCCGCAAATGCACCATAGGGTCCCCCGACCTATCAAAGCAGTCGATATGTGGCATTTTAAAATGGTCCGGCAGCGTCACGGCCGAGTCTGTGTACCCATCCTCAATATCCGGGATAGAATGAGCCCCTTGAGACTTCTTGAACAATTTCTCCAGCTTGCTTACCTTTAACGCTGTGGGGTCCGTCTCAAATTCAAAGGGAGAATCCGGTAGGTTGGTAGGTGTTTTGGACAACTAGGGTAACACCGGAGGCGGAGCCGGCCCGATTGGAATGTCCGTATCATGCTGGACGTTAGTTGTTTCCCCCAGTATGGGAACTCTTGGTGGGGGAGGAACCTGGTGTGAAACAGATGCTCCAGCTTGCTGCTGTAGCCTAGTGATTAATTCTGCCTGTTGGGTGACGACCGCGGCCTGTTGCTTGGCAGATTCTGCTTGACGGGCAGCGTCCTGCTGCATAGTTTTCATGCTCTCCTGGAGTTGGCGCACTATTTCCTCTAAGCTTTCCATATTGTACAGACCTGTCTGAATAACTGATATATCTATCCCCGCGATAGAAACTGAGACCTCAGTCTGACTGTTCACTAACGGGGTAGACCACTGCTCTGGTGACCGCTGTACTAATACACTGCGCCTCTTTGACCTCCGTCTAGTAACCGAGGGTAAAGAAAGGAACACTGCTTGTCCGTCTACCAGATCTCTGGATCGATTAAGTCTACGACCTCTAACCCAGAGTGCTCCGGGGATATCTACCTGGTAGGATGCAATTGTGCTAAACTACCTTGTAAAAAGATAAATAAAGCATAATAAGGAAATAATGAACAGAAAAACGGACAGCATAACAGCTTAAATAAATACAACACACTGTTGGCACACACAAGCTGAAAGAACTGCCATTAACCACTGATCACTGTTCCCCAAAATACTGCCCCTAAATCTGAATTTGATACCCGCAGATGTAACTCATTCTCAGAATACTGATGCCCGTAAGCCTGATACCCAAATTTGCAAACTGATATATGCATTCCTGTTGAGGCCAACTCAAAAAGCACATAGCAAGCAAATGAGAGCCAAAACACCCCTATGTTAGGGTAGGGTTTCCTTGTCCTATTTTATCAGGAGCTAGGGTTTTCACTACGCACACAGCGGTTTCAAACAACCTATTATCGGGCAAGCAACCTGTCTGTGTTTGGAATAGTCACTATGGATTCCGAATATGCACTAGGTCGAATGGTCAAAAAGGGTGCCTCGGTGAAAACCGAGGTTTGTGTTCCCCTCGTGGCAGAGCCTGCAACCGGTCAGCCTTATGGCACGCTTCTCGAAGCAAGCCTCCAACAAACAGTTCAGGAATAGCATACGGAAAACACGGTGTCCTAGGCGCATCAATGCACATGCAATGCAAAGGGACACATAAGTGTAATAAAAACAAGATATCATGAGTTCGAGTCAAGTTCTCTAAATCCCCAGCAGAGTCGCCAGAAACTGTAGACGCGCCCCATGAGGCTTTGCTACTATAGTTCGGACTCAAATTGTCACGGTTCTTAATCTGATCTCACAATGTGTAATGTGAGATTGATAAATCACCAAAGAGTCCAAATCGGGCAAATCGTTTTGGAAAACTGATTTTTGTAAAGAAATGTCAAACATGGACAACTTTGCCAGGTATAGAGTCGCCACCTAAATATTTTATTTCGGGGAGAATTTAGGAAACCCTGACTCGTTGCCTAAGGCCACGTGTCCGTCATCACCAAAGTTGCCTCGGCTCGGGAACTTGGGTACGATTGGGGAAGGTCAGCTATGAGCACCCCCGCTCGCTCGATCAAAGATCGGCCACTACTAAACATGATATTTTGTTTTTGAAAACACATGTGTTCTTATTTCGATTTATTAGCTAGAATTACTATGTGATGCGCACAGCAAAACAAGTATAGACTAGATCGCCTAATTTGGAACAAAGCATCGCATATCCGTTTGTTTGGAAATGGTTTGAAGTTTGCTACTCGTAAGTAGGCTAAAACACGGATTTCAATGAATCGTTCCAATTCAAGTAATCCAACCTTCACCCACAGGCATTCAGGCAGTTATATCAACTAAGCAGTTAGCCTCATGACAAGCACGCTATCATGTTAACACTCACATACATGCAAGATGCTAAAGCATAAGTACTTATAGAGTACTCCGAGCCAAAACAGAAACTAGTTAGTAATCAATACATGATCCTAGTTCATGTTAAGATGACTAATGCAACACATACAAAATGTAACTAGAAAGAGGCTCGACTATCCTAAAATGACATATGAGATGTGATTTAGATAACATGTATTCATTTTGGAATTGAAATACGATGCAGTTAGTACGATGCGCCGAGCCAGGTGTATGCAATGTAGATTTAATGATGCAGACATGCAAACATAAGTATGCTAGACAGATGAATGGATGCAAGCATGCAAAACATAAGTATGCTAATTTGAAACATGCCTAAAACTAACCAACGAAAGCAGGTAAGTAAAAGGGAGAAAGACGTGAGATTGGAAGACATACACACACGCACGCACACTTATTACAAAACTCGCTCTCTCGACGGAGAGTCTAAATAAATAATACATGCCAACTAATTAACTAACTAACAAGCTAATTAATTATTACATAACCGAATGAATAACTAGCTACAACTAATTATTTTAAAAACTTAATTAATTAACAAATTAATTATTTAACTACGAAGCTAACGAACAAGTTAGAAAACAGTAAACTAGGCCGCTTCGGCAAGTTGAAGAAGGCGAACATGCATGCTTGGTTCCCGTCCCGATAAGCTCTCCGGATGCTCTCTTGAGGCTTTGTTGGCAAGGTGTCTTCCAATGCTTGTTGCTGAAACTTACCAAAACACTGCTGGAGAAAGCACTAGTGGCCTGCAGGCCATGGGAAGCTACTGCCGACCACCTGCCGGCCAGGGATGGCACACTGCCGGCCAAGGATGAGAGGCCGCTGGCCAAGGATGAAGAGGTACTGGCCACCGGTGTGCTGTGACACCAAGCTGCAACAAAGCACAAAATAAAGAAAATGGAGGGTCTCCCAAGGGTATGTACGCACTATGCCACCCCGTATCACCTCAAAACATCGAGGGGGAGGCCTAATTGGATCCACGACCATCAATTACGCATCCCGACGCATGATGGCCGAAGATCTAATTTGTGCAAATCAATATGAAATGAATGCACAAATAAACACATAAAGCCTAAAACTCTATCGTGGGTCATCAAGTGTGTCGGCGACCGAGAATTGAGACACGTTTCATCACTTGAAGTATGAAACGTCCCTCATTCCTCGTGCTCAGATTAACAATTAATCCAAACAACAATGCAATGCAAGGATGGCAAACATGCAAAATGACTTAGGCATGCAAACATGCAATGCAAAAACCTGAGTATGCAACAAGCATATAAGCATGATATGAGGTAACCACCTTGAATAACATGATAAAATGCAACATGAACATACAAACATGCAAGGCATATGACGGTGGACAAGTATGCAACAACATACGAAATGGGGCAAGCATGTGACAACATGGTAAAATGGGCTTACACTAAAGATGGATAGGCCTCAGCCATGCCTAAAACCAGTGGCCATAAGTGATGGAATTAAGTCACCAAAACAAACTCAAGCATGCAAAATGCAATGGCTCATCAAAGAAGCCTAAGAGCACAACTCTCTAGAGTGCTTAAGGGGTGACAAATGTGCAAGTGTAACAACACTAAGTGCACTGAAATTAAGTAAGAAATGATGCCAAATCATTCAAACAACACAGTATGGCATGCGAGGGTCCTAAGGCATGTAAGCTAACAAAGAGCAACACAAAGGAAGCATGCAATACATGGCATAAATACATGAACTAAGCATGGACAGCGCTTAAATAGGTCAAGATAAGGGCCTAAACATGCTGAGATGAAGGCTCAAATACCTAGGCATGCAAGCATACAAGCTAAGCCATAAATTAGGCAATAATGCAGAGCACTCAAAAGTACTTAAAGCATGATTGAAGTGGGAACATGGCAGTGCTATAGGATCTAAAATGAAGTATTAAGTGATGCCAAATCATCTAAATAGCTCAAGGATAGCATGCATGGGTCAACACAACACAAAGCTTGCAAGGCCAATTACACTACAACTATACAAAGCATGAAGGATATGGCAAGGGCAACCCAAAACAGTCCTAGTACATGTTAATATGAGACTAAAACATGCATGGAACTAAGCCAAAACAAGCAAGCATACAAGGCTAAAAACATGGAGCATGCAAGGCTACAAAAGAGGCAATGCATTGCACCTATTGAAACCAATCATGGCATGACTTGGACAGCATAAAACAGAGTTACATCATGGTATAATAAGACCCAAAATGCACTGAAATGATGAGCCAAAGGCTTAGGCTTAATGGCATGCACAAAAGTCCATTCTTGGGGCATAAAGCACAAGCTCTTAAAGGCATTCAAAGCATGTCAAATGCAAGTGTGTGGCCACATTTTATGGACTGGAATAACGCTTAGAATGATGGCAAAGCATGCAAACATCACATGTATGGCATGGTAGGGGCCTTAAAACCCAAGGCTAGCTTAAGCATTTACAATATAGCTATACAAAGCATGAGTGATATGGCCATTGCAGCCCAAGATAGTCCTAGGACAGCCGAAAATAAGAACAAAATCATGTTGAAGCAAAACTAAAACATGCTAGGGTGATGAGTCAAAGCATCATGCACATAAAGCTAGTAAGCAAGATTTGTTCTACAAGTATATGGAGCATGCAAAGGATGACCAAACCCACTTTAGACAGAGTCATGTCATGGGAAAACATCACCGAAAACATACTGAAATAGGCCCAACATAAGCTAGAATGACATGCTAGAGCAAGAAGCATACAAGACTAGTTTATGGGATTTACACTACAAGTGTATCATACATGCATGGAGTAAAAAAATCAACCCAAAACAAATGTCAGGCATCGTACAACATCACCAAAAACCTACTGAAATGGAGCCAACACATGCAAGAAAAACATGCTACTTTGCAAAGCTATGAATGGGATTACACTACACATGTAAGATGCATGAAAAAAGTGGCCAAACCAGCCATGGATAGAGCCAAGGCAGGTCCTAAAAGTCACAAAAACCAAGCCTCAGAAATACATAGAGGCATGCTCCTTTGGAAGGCCAAAAATGCAAGCAAACAAGAACCAAAAGAGAGGGGGCCACCCCCTCTAATTTGAGGCCTCAAAACCACATGCCTACCACTAAAAATCCAATGGATTTTAGTTGTACGAAGGCCAAACCAAGGCTAGCTCGGAGGCCTCAAGGCATGGCTAAAAACAAGGCTAAACAAAGCATACAAGAGGGTTGTACACCCCTAACAGCAAAAAGACCTTAAACAAAATTCAAAAGCACTTAAATACAAGACTTTTTTCAGTTGAAAGCAAGGCCTAAAACAATATGCAAGAATGGCCAAAATGAGGTACAAGAAAGTGCTAAAAAGGGAAAGAAACTCACCCTTGAAGACCAACGTCGAGATCATCAACTTCAGGGGGTAGAACCTCACTTTCAAAGCCCAAGATGTCCTCCTATGAACCTCAACCCAATGGTGGTGGTGTATCTCTAAGTATTGTAGTGTAAAAATGCAAGGAAAATCAACTTCAAGGCACAAATCCACAATAATATATATATATATATAGAGAGAGAGAGAGAGAGAGCGAGAGAGATTTCTTCCCAAATATGGCTGAACCTCTGATATGGAGGAAGGCCTCTTCCTTATATAGAAGAAAGCAAGAAGAAGCTTGTTAAACAAGCTTTGGCAAGAGCGTCATCCCTCCATACACGTGTGTGGAGGGCAGATGAAGGGATTCCAGCTGGCTCAAAAGATCTGGAGTAAAACCAGCTAAGACAGGGGTACTGTCGACCATCAGGGATGGCCAGCAGTGGCTCATTGATGGCCGGTAGGCTCACTCAATGGCCGGCCGAAACAAATCCATGGCCGGCAGTGCCAGACCATGGCTGGCACTGCACCAAGAAAGGAATTCTGCAAGGACCAAGTCATGGTCCAAGAATGGGGCAGAAAGGATACAGGGTCTGGAAAGCTTGAACCTGTGACGTTCCGCCGCAAAAGTCGAACGCCCGACGAGCAATCGAACTGGTGTCCGGATGTACCTGCAAGCACTGTCGAGTCTTGAGGACGGTCAAAAATGGGCTGTCTACAGAAGGCATTGTATCAAAACATACTGAACTGTCACTCACTGGTAACTAAGCCAAATAACTTGAATTACCTTTCCAAAGATGGAAAGATGTGTGTATGTTGTTTAACAGTGGGCACATTTTCCTCATATCCACTTTGGGCTAAAGATGGATGGCAACCAATAAGCAAAGTTGGAGCATTCAAATGCAATAGAGGGGACTCAAAAACCCAGTGGATTCTATTAAAAAAACAATGGTACGTTGCGAATAAAATCAGGTTTCTCTATGTATAACACGCGTAAATCTGAGATTAATTAAGTCTCCTAATCAACCTTATCTATTCCTCTATTTCACTTGTATTCTGTGAAATGACAAAATGATTGGATCGTTTCTTACCAGAGGACTTGTGTATGTTGCTCATTAATTTAGGGCCACATACATTATATATTAAACATTTGCATATACACACAACATTATTATACATATCCGCACAGCATTATATATACACACACACATTCACCTGCATATATTACACATCATGTTTGAAATTTATCATAAATCCTTGAGCTCTTCAACTTTGGGGATTCAGTCAAACCATCCTTAAGTAAAAAAATAAAATCCAAAATGAAACTATAGAAAGTTATAAAACAATTAAAATTAGAGAAAAAAAAAAGAGAAAATAATCACTGGAAATTCCACATCATGAATTTATGATGAAAGCAAATTTGAGTTTCTCACTCAAATCACCATTTCTAATACATATAAATATATACCAACATCAAGAGTTGGCAAAAGGATCATTATTCCAATTAGTTAGTTACATGAATTATACAGAAGATTGTTTTTATGATGAGTAAATAGCAATTCTGGCTTTCCACAACCACCAACTACTCTCGACACTCTTAGGAATTTTGTTTGAAGTGGTCATTCAATTCCCCCCCCTCCCCTCCCCAAGTTAGAATTATATCAAACTAACCTCAAATAGATGAAATTATTCATAAAATAAAAATTCTTTCAGCTCAATGGGGTCACAGTACACCAAGCGCAGCCCTTGAAATTATTTCAGCTCAACGGGATCACAGTAGAGTAGTTAGTCATTTATCATGCATCAAATTTAATTTTGAACTTTCACATGAATGATTGACAAATCAAGGCGATTATCTTTGCTTATTCACAGTGAAAATGTAGATATTCCACTATCCATTGTCTTCAAAAACAAAAATCCAACTGACCAAACCTTATTTAATTATCTTTTCTATTCTGTAGTTTAGATGGTAAGAGCAACAAATTCTTTTCCAAAAAGATTTAATTTCCAACCAAAGAGAAACAAATCCTACAAGTAAAAACCTGAATCAAATCCTTTCATACAACTTCGAACTTTAAGGTCTCAAATTCCCATGGGAATTGCTAAGAAAGCAGAGGAATATGAACCAAACAAATTTTACTCAACCGAATCTTCATCAATCTTCAACGAGTGAAAAGACTAATTTCTCCCAAGTAATACTAAAGTTTTTAATCACTTTTTTTAGCAAGCAACATACCCAAGGAGGCCACATTTAAATACCCAAACAGTACCCCCCCTCCCCTCCCCTCCCCCACCCCTTAAAAAAAAATACTTAAATCCAAGTACTTAAATCCCTACATCTCCTCATCAACCAAGTAATGCGTCCACAATTCTACATATAACATAAAATCAAAACATAGAAGGAAAAAAAATGAACAAATAAAGATTAACCACGCAGGTAGGGGTGGAATAAATCTAGGTTGCAAGGTATGTACATTAAAAAAAAAAAAAAAAAAAAAAAAAAAATTGAGATAGTTTTGTACATGAAGAGAAGTATGTCATGAAGAGAAAAATAAATAAATCTAACAAACATTTTAAAAAAAAAGTTTTGAACTATTAATTAGATCCCAAATTAGACCAGCTTTAAGAATTTTATTGATTGATATAAACAAGTAAATAAAAAGCAAAAAATAAAAGGCAGAGAGCAACACTTAGAATTCTTATAATGAATGCCAAAACTTATCAGCAAAAATTGTGGGCAACACAAGAAAAAAAAATGCATAGATATGATGTGATAAAATACACAAACTTTAAAATAAGCAATGCATAAGTAGTTGGATTGACCACAAATTTCAATAACATAAGATTAAACAGACAAAGAACTTAAGAGCAGTAGTTGGATTGACCATACATGTCAATAACACTATCTCTTAAACACCATTAGCTCCATTACCCCTTGAAAAAAATAGCTCAAAAAAATAAAAAATTGGAAAACAGAATTGTTGAATTGAAGATCGATATTGCTAAACTAAGTAAAGAACATGACAAACAATATGTTTGGGTAATCTAACAAATAACATACAGATCGAATAAAAAAGGTTGATTGAGAGAAAGAAATAGAACTGAGACCTTTCCCAGGGATCGCATTGGGATTTGGTGGAGACGGGGCACTAGAGAGGTGTATGAGCTTCAAACAAAACAAGCAATCACAGAAGTGGAAACCCTAGAAATCAAAATCAAAATAAAAATCAAAGAGATGAGAGAGAAGAAACTGAATTAATTGAATAAATTCAATAAAGTGTTGCTCTGTTTTTTCATGCATATCTGAATAAGTTAATTGAATAAGGGATGTAATTCAAGGCTCTCATATTCCCAAACTCCAAATAGATATGCAAACACCAAATTAATCAACTAGAGACTGAAAAAATAGATATGCAAGCAACAATATATATCGAATTAATCGAATGAAGAACTTGATTCAAAATCAAATCAAAATGAAAGAGAGATGAGAGATGAAAACCCTAGAAATCAAAATCAAAACCCTAGAAATCATATCAAAATCAATTCAACAAGGGAAACTTAACTGGTAAATTACGGAAACAAATCAACTGATCTCTATACCTTTATTGACTTATGTAGATTAGACTTCAAACCAAATCAAGGACCCAGATACCTTTATCAAATCCAATTAACACAGGTCAATGAACATATAATCTAGTATGATAGCATCACATTATTTTTTGGCCTCACATGATAAGTATTTATAGACATGCTTTTGTAGATTAGACTCAAAACCAAATAGAGGACCCAGATACCTTCATTAAATCCCATGGACACAGGTCAATGAACATATAATCTAGTAGATGACAACATCACATTATTTCTTGCCCTCATATGATAAATTTACAATTCTCAAATGTTAGGTGAAAAGGATGACTTATCTGGCCCGAAAATGGAAAATTCTTGCTCAATCCAACTTGAATTCGGGATTTCTGTGTAAAAATCAACACAAACCCTATACCAAGTGTGGGAAATCAACACAACATTAACTCAAATTAAACAACAAAAATCATCGGCGACAGAGACCATCGCACATCGCCACCGCCACCTGCAAAGCACCAGCGGCCACTTAATCACAGGTATGTTTCTCTCGCTCTGTCCCTCTTGGTCTCTATCCTTCTCTGTCACTCTCAGTCTCTATCTGTCGATGGAGCCCTCTCTCCCTCTCTGTGCATCTCGGCCAATGACGGTGGTGAGCGGGGTGAGGCTTGGTAGTGTCGAAAGAGAGCGTTATTTGTTTGAGACAGTGTATATCGTGTGAGTGTGTGTGAGAGACAGATATCGGATGGCAAATTATATTGGTTTCCCTCTAAAAAACAAAATTTCAACTTTTAGCGACTATTTCACATTTTAGTTGCCAAATAGATTTGAATAATGATAACCAGTTTTGCAGCCAAAAGATTATGCATTAGCGACTAATATATTGGTAGCCAAAAGTATCATTTGGCTACTAAACTATATTCTGGTCGACAAATCAGCTTGTTTTGCGACTAAACTTAGAATTGGTAGCGTAAAATATTAACTTTTGGCGACTAATTGTTTTTTAGTCGCCAATAACTATATATTTCGTGACTAAATTTTTTTTAGTCGCCAAAAAACATTGTATGTCGACTAAATTAAAATGGTAGACAAAATTTGAACCTTTGGTGACTAAAACAAAAATAGTCGCCAAAAGGACTATTTTTGGTGACTAAATTTGTTTTAGTTGCCAATTTTGGTCGCCAAATGTGTAAATTCTTGTAGTGTTCCCAATCCACTCAATGATCTCAAAAGGGCCAATAAACCGAGGGGATAACTTCCCACTCTTCCCAAATCTCATTATACCACATCTAGGTGATATTTTCAAGAACACATGGTCTCCCACCTCAAAAAACAGGAGTCTCCTCCTATGGTTAGCATATCTTTTCTGGCGACTCTGAGCTGTAACCAATCACTTACGAATGAGTGTTATCCTTTTTGTAGTTTCCCGAACCAACTCAGGGCCAACAAAGGTGCATCACCCACCTCGGTCCAACACACTGGAGATTTACAGGGTCGATCATACAAGGTCTCAAACGGGGCCATACCAATACTCGATTGGAAGCTATTATTATAAGCAAACTCCACTAAGGGTAAGTACCTCTCCCACGACTCCTTAAAATCAAGGACGCTGCCTCGAAGTATATCCTCAAGGATTTGAATAGTACGCTTGGACTGCCCGTCAGTCTGAGGATGATACGCTGTACTAAAGGTCAATCTAATGCCCAAGGCACTTTGCAAGCTTTGCCACTACCGAGCTGTGAAATGCGGATCTCTATCCGAAACAATCGTCACAGGGACCCTGTGCAACCTCACTATGTCCCTGATATACAAGTCGGCAAGGTAGTCTACCGAATCACTCAACGCACAAGTAAGAAGTGCGTAGACTTGGTTAACCGGTCAACCACTACCCAAATGGCATCACTACCCCGTTGAGTCCTCGGAAGGCCCACAACAAAATCCATCGTGACATGCTCCCATTTCCACTCGGCTATAGGCAAGGGTTGTAACAAACCCGCTGGCCTCTAATGCTCGGCCTTCACTTGCTTAAATTTTATCCTAAAATATTATTAAAAAATTCATTTCCTATTTTAAGACTCACTTTTCCATCTATTTCTCCCAACAAACACCATATTCTTTCTTTATTCTATCAAAACAATATTTTTAATTGTTTTTAAATTTGAATAGTTTTTTAATAATGAGCATCCAATATTGCCTTCTTCATCTGTATAGTTTTTCCCTTCGTCTTCAGCTTCTAGTAGTACCTGCGAGTTCTGAATCAAACCAGATTCATCAAAGAACTCTTCTTCTAATCGATCATCCTGAGCACTATTGAGGTCAAGGTGTTTTGCATCCAGAGCTGGATTAGAGAGTGTAGAGTCATCTACAAAGTCCACTGCTTGAAACCCATATCCGTCTGCACCAACTACTTCATTGCTAGACACAAGTTCACCTCCATTAGCCGGACGTATAGGAGGTCGACCGGCAAAGCAAGTTTTGCCCAAATCACTTCATCTAAGACATTCGGTGGACGACCACTATCAGATATGAGGACTACTGTCACATATGAAAGAGCTACAGTGACTCTCTACAAATAGAGTCACTGTAGCAACTATTAATTTAGAGTGACTTATAAGAAAGCTGATGTGATGGTATAAAGGAGTTCCAGCCCTCATGGAAATGATTTAGGGGGTCTGATGACGTTCAAAGAACTCAGTGTATTACATGTTTCAAAGATGGTGAGTTGCCAACTTATTATTGGCGATTCATAAATTGTTTATTCACGAGTCATCTGTGAATAAGTCTCTCTCATTTATTAATAATTTTTCCTTTTTTTTTTTTTTTTTTTTTATGTACATTGGAAAGAGTCTCTCATATATTAATAATGGAAGAAGTTTTTGTGTAAATAAAATTTCTTGATTTGTTTTAGGAAGAAGGTAAAAAGTTGATTTTTAATTTTTTTTGTTTTAAAATATGTAAAAAAATATTAAAAAAAAGCTGATTAAAAAGCTGATTTTTAACAGTATTGCCAAAATAAGGCACTACAACTTCATGCAACTTTCCCATCCAAAACCATCCTCTTCTTTTTTTCATTTTTTTTTTGGGTTTTTATTTATTTTTTTTTAATGTTAATTGTAAATTTTTAAGCGACAATGTTGTATATGAGGGAAAAAATTATGTTGTATATGAGGGCAACAATTAAGGCTAGGACAATAGCATGCAAATAAAAAGGAGGAGGACTTCCCCCAGAATTGGAGGGGCTATTTGGACTCGTGGACCTCATTATGGGTCTTGTTTCGATAATTTGAATCATTTATTTAATTGGACATTTTGTGTATTTCATTTTAAAAAATAAATAAATTAAGTCAATTCGATAACTGTAATTTGTTCAATTTATCATATTTTTCACTAAAAGAAATGAATAAGAATTGTGTTTTTAAAAAATGAACCATACTTTTTTTTATGATAAAATAATAAATTGAATAAGTTGCAATTATTAGTGCCTGACAAAATGAACAATTTGAATTATCAAAATATGGCCTCCCATGGTAATCCTCACGGGTCCAAATAAGCTCCTTCAATTAAAATTTTAGACTAGAGGGAATCTTGTATGTAATTATAATAAATTTAAGATAAGGGGTAAGACAAATGCAGATTAGAAAAGAAAAAGAAAATGCAGCTTCTGTCTAGTTCGTGCATAGACTATAGGGGGGGAAAATTAGATTGATGCAATAATTAGAGTCACTTAGATTTAATTATATCAATCTTCAAAAAAATAAAATAATATTTTTAAAATTATGTTGGTCATCTATTTTTTTTTTTTTAAAAATTTAGTGTAAGTACGTATGAATATGTGTACAAACATATAGATGCATGTATAAGAAGATGTATATGTATGTGTGTACTCAGCATTTGAAAAAAAAAATATTGACAAAAAAAAAAAAATTTGATGTAAGTATTAAAAAAATTCACTAAAAAAAATATTAAATGAAAATTCAAAATCTAATTTTGAAAACTGGATAACCAGACGAATTTAGGTTGTTTTTTTTAATTTTTATTTTTAAAGTAAAAAAAAAAAATCAACTTTTAACTACTTCTCTTAGTTGGTAAAAATTGGTTCGGTGTCAGGTTAGGAATAAAAACCCACTCCACACCCAATTTGGTCCACATATAAAGATAATACACTTCTTTTCAAACAGGCATCTCTGTTTTATTAGCTCATATATGAGTAATAGGACTCATTAAATCAATAGAGTGGGTAGCAAAAAGAAAAAATAAAAAATAAAAATTCAATATAGAGTGACACAAGAAAGGATATAACATATAATTGTATTTTTCATAACATTACTATTTAGTTAATAGGTCCATCAAAACATCTATTTGCAGTAATAATGCAGCGAGCATTGCAACAAAATTAAAATTTTATACCTTGCAATGCATGTCGTAAAAACTTTTTCATGGCATGCACACAAATATTGTTATATGACATGTCGTGGAAAGTTGATCGTTATTTACGGCATGCAGGTAAAGATGTAAAAAGTAATAACTTAAACATTAATGACATACTTTTTATGTCGTATATAATTTTTTATGACATTTTTTTCATGCCATAAATAATTATACTTTCCATGGCATAATTTTACATGCCATAGAAAGTTATTTTTAATATATTTATGGCATACTATGTATCTCGTATATAATCTTTCACGATATTTTCTTACATGTCACAAATCATTACACTTTTCACGACATAATTTTGTATGCCATAGAAGGTTATTTTTAATATATTTCTGGCATACTTTGTATGCTGTATATAATCTTTTACGGTATTTTTTTGCATGTCATAAATCATTACGACATAATTTTATATGTCATAGAAGATTATTTGTAATATATATATATATATATATATATGTAAAGAGAGAGGAAAAACAAATTCAAAGTTCATTACATGAGTAAACTCAATATATAAATACATGATATCACTAAAGTTCCTACTTTAATACTTGAAAAGCAAACTGTAAGATCAAATAGTAAATTATATGTACAAATGAAAGCAAAAAGATTATACACAAAAGCTAGTCAAGTCAAATTCATTATTGGGAGTAGTAGAGAGAGCTAAAGAATCTATTAACTTGGTCACTACAGAAAGGCCCTGCCCTAATACCAATGGTAGGGGTTCGAAGAGTAGAAGTTGCAGCAATAGCAACAGGTGCAAGCACACATTCCAGAACAATAGAAAAACACCCAGCTTCCTGCAAAGCCAGGGCAAATTCAACAACCAGCAGAAACCAAGCCAATTTAGCATCACAACACTAAAATAAATCCATCCACATGAACCCAACATAAATAAATAAAGAAATAAAAACAGTAAAATAACAGATGCAGATGCAAGGCATCAACTTTGTCCAAATCTATTTTTTACGGCATACTTTTGCATGCCATAAATATATGAATTAACGACTTGCAAAAAAAAAAAAATGCCGTAGAATGCATTAACTACGAATTGCATTTGATGTATGCCATAAACATGAAGCCGTAAATAGTTAACAAAGAATACCGTAACTAAGATTCTTTTCTAAACTCGTTGATTCATGAAGAATATTGAGAATAATGGCTTAGCAATAATTGATTTGCAAAAAATACTTAAAGTTGGAACAAAGAGTATGAAATACTGAATAACTCTAACGTTGTGTTTGGTTGAAGGATTTGGGATGGGATCTAAAGAGAATAGGAAAAGGTAAATGTGAATAATATATATATATATATATATTTGACCTAGTTTTACACATCTTTTTCCTTTTCTTTTATAAATCATCCAACCAAACACAACATAAAGCTTATATCTAATACTTATAAGTAAAAGCAAACCTAGCCTAGTAAGAAGCAATCAGAATTAGCAATTTTGTAACGAGCAAAATAGAAATAAGGAAATACAATGAAAATTACTAAAAATAAAAATATTACAATAAAATAAAGAAACTACTAATATATGCTCATACGATAATGGCAGAATTGACGGAATCGAATTCCAAGGTTTCTGCTAGGAGTAATTAAAGATGCAAATATTTGAAAAAGACAACAATTTCTCACAGTTGAAGGCCCTAAGGATGGAATTTGTCCAAAACCCCCTAGGGACCATGAAAATTCCATGGATTATGCTTAGAATCGCATTTTTCATCTACCCACAAAATTTTACACAATTCCGAACCTGGCCCATCTTTTGCCTTGCTTGCCCATTTACTACAACACTTGGATGGCCATGCATGCAACATCAAGTAATGAATTTTTTTTTTTTTTTTTTAAGTGGGCTACATCAAGTAATGTTAATGATCGAAAGTTCAGACACAAAAAATAAAAAATAAAAAATAGTGTGTAGTCTAAATTTGAGTTTCACCGTATAGGGTTGAATATAGGCTACACTTTTTTTTTTTCAATAGTTTTCTATATCTAAATTCTTAATTTCTAACAATGCTGGTCCATATGCTTCATACGACTTGGATTAAATTTTTTTGATTGTGTGCGGTATGGAAGCCCTTATCTCGAAGGGTAGTAGGGAGTGCATGAAGACTGTGGAGCCAAGTCCAGCTCTCAATTTCCTATTAATAATTGAGAGTTATTTGACTTTTATAGCGATTCTGATTTTTGACTCGTTACTTGTTGTATTCCAAACTTCGGCTTTATGGTTCCTGAATGTTGTTCATGTCTTTTTCCCTTATTCCTCCTTAAATGTGGTTATTGGATTGTAGTTGTGTGTTTGGAACAGGTTAGTTGCCCGTTTTTCCAAACCTTCGTTGCCCAAATTTTTGCTCCTCCGCTCGAGCGGCCATTCTTGAGCTCGAGTGGGCTTTGCAAACACTCAGTAATTTTGCAGACCTGTAAATACTGAAAGAGTGTATTCTACGCTCGAGTGGCGTTTTCTACGTTAGAGCGGGTGGGCGCTCGAGCGTCCAATCTCGAGCACGAGTGATGTCTTTCGTCTGCAAAACTTCTGAAAGTGTGTATTCTACGCTCGAGCGTCGCTTCTTGCGCTCAAGCGAAACAATGTATCTGACGCTCGAGCGTCACTTTTCACGCTTGAGCGGACTGCGTGTATATCAGTCTGTAAGGATGACCTTTTTGTTCACTTTTTCATTCCTCTCTCTCTCTAAAACTTTTCCAAAACCTAGATTTTGAGTTTCTATCCCTAAAACTCATCTTCTCTTTACTATTCCACCTAGATCCATTTAGATCTTCACCCAAGTGCCTTTGAGAAAAAGGTAGAGCGCCTCAAGAACTTTGTTTTGACCCGAATAGAAGTTGGTTCCGACATCTTTGAAGTCCTTCTGTTATTACTTTGGTCATCTAAACTTGTGGTAGGGACTTTGTACACCTTAATATGGGTTTTAACTTGGTTATAGGTTGTTGTGTGAAAATGGCGAGATTTTTTTTTTTTTTTTGGGGGGGGGAGTGGGTAGTGTTTTGAGCAAACCTAGGGTTTGGGTTCAAATTTGGAAGGATGGATTTCTATGTAGGTGTTATGTAAATGATTATGGGGTTTGGATATGAGGTCATCTTGTGTTAAAATAGTTGATTTTGGCCTTTGGGTTAATATTTGGAAAATGAAGAGCTTTTCCCTAAAATGTCTTGAATAATTATTTTGTATAAATAATGAAATTGGTATGGAAAATGTGAAATTGGGAGGATGTATACTTGAATGGTGTTGGATTTGTTTAATCACTTACCTATGGAAATTTGATGATTTATCTATTATATAGATTGTATATCTGTTTAGAAATATCTATTTTGGGCTATCGGTGGAGGATAGTCATGATTGTTGTAGACATTGCATGTGGATTAGGCGAATTGAAACTAATCCCTTATCCATTATCATTGAATATGATTATGAATGATATACATTGTATATGTATGATATTTGGGAGAAGAAATGAGATGTACTCCATGTGTTGAGGATTAAAAAGAGGATGGACTCCATTGAACAAAGTTGGCCTGTGTGTCTAGGGTGAAAGTTCTGAAAACCATTTATATACATTGGTGCCGATTCCCGCAGACAAAATTTTCGTAAAATGGCAAATAAAAGTGAATGTATTTGTATGATGACTTTATCTGTTGAAAACTTGTGAGGTGTAACCTTTGTTGATGGGTTAAATGCAGTGGATGTATCTATTGAACCAAAATGAATGAATTGAGGTGCGAGTTTGGAATAACATGGTTTTGGAAAGAGTTATAAAGATTTTGTCATAGGACAATGAACATGTGCATTATACTTATACCTTGTAAATTCTCATATATTGCGTTAGTATGTTTCTATTAGGCTTTGGCTCACCCTACTTGGGAACCATTTTCAGGTGTTGGTGACATGCCTCCACCAAGGCAATAGCGTGGAGGTACTTTTGAGGAACAAGAGTTTTTTTTATTTTTCTTTATTCTTTTATATAGCCAAGGGCTTAAGTTGTATTGTGCTAGGCTCACTTTTGTGTAACCAAGCCACGACTTAGAAGGATGTAAGCCTATAGGGCATATGTAGGGGTGTGCACGGTGCGGGTCGGTGCAGTTTGAGAGAAAAATAGAAACCGTATGGCGGGTGGCGGATTGATAAAAGTATCACTATAATTTGCCATTTTCCTTATCAAAAATCGGCGGTTCGGTTGGCAAATAATGACGGATTTGCCTTGGCGGTTTATAAAAAATATAATTCAAATTACAAAACTTAAATCAAAGAGTAAAAAAAAGACGAGAGATACAGTGATGTTAAGCATCTTGCGAAACTTTCTTCTGATTCAGCAAGTGTAGCAACATGGCCAGAAAAAAAAAAAAAAAAAAGATTGAAAAGTGAATTGGAATCCAACTTTATTTTGGATTACTGACATCTTGAATTCCTCTCGAGCAGTAATGTAATACTATATTCTAAGGTATAGAACAACAAGCAAACTTAAGTAAAAAAGAATTTTTAGAATCTTATAAAACATGATTTAATAGCGGTGCGGGTCGGTGCGGTTTGGAAGAAAAATAGAAACCGGCGGATTAATAAAAGTGTCACTAGAATTTGCCATTTTTCTTACCAAAAACCGGCGGTTCTATTGGCAAATAATAACGAATTTGCCTTGGCGGTGCGGTTCGGTGCGGTTTTGGCAGTTTCGACGGTTTTGGCGGTATTATGCACACCCCTAGGCATATGACTATATGTTAGTTTTAGTCCTCTTAACATTGTAATACATGCTATAGATTCAGGATGAACATTTGTGAATGTATATCAATGTATATCGCATGTGTTAACTTTTGTAAACGAACTCTAACAAATGAATGCACCTTATCTCTATTGTTCTGTCGCTTATGATTTGGATTTATTGTATTATTTTGCAGGCATTACAACTTGGTATCAGAGCGTCCCGGGTTTGAATACTTTGGGTACGTGGGAAGTGGCTAGTGCGACAATGGGTTTGTCTTGCTTGTTAGGGACTTAAAGTACGAACGCTATGTGCTTATATGCTAGCATGCATTTGTGATTACATGGGTATGGGATTGAATTTCTAGGATGTTGATTGACTCTACGGGATTCTAGGAGTTCTATTAGAAAGATACTTGATCACTGCTGTTTCTAATTGAAACTTTGGCAACGCTGTGAGACGGTCATTATCCGGGAATGAAATTCATATGTGTTTATGTGATTATTTGCCTATGTGGAGTGAATTACTGTTGTCCATCATATTAGAACGTGAGTGAGTGAGCTTTGGCACATTTGTAAATGTGCTAATCTCTTTTGTCACCTTCATTAGGCTGTCAGGACGTGGGCGTGGTGGTAGGAGGCGTGGTAGGCCTAGAAGGCATGAGATGCGTCTATCGGATGATATTCCGGTATAGGAGGAATTGGTGTGAGAACCCGAATATAAAAATTAAGTAAATAATTAAATAATAATATTACAATCTCAAATATTTTGGTGGTGAATTCTAAGATGCAAATTAAATATTATTGGAGGATCTTTTAATTAATTTTAAAATTAAAATAAATTTATGGTGAAAGTCTTTAATTTAGAGGCAAGATTTATTATATAAAATAAATAAATAAATAAATTTAAGTGCCAAATTAGTAAGCACATTTTGATCTAGTAATAGTTATATTTTATTTAAATTAATGGGTTAGAAAATAAAATAATATTAAGAGATAATAATTTAGAGCCTTTTGGTTAGATATATATATATATAGTAACCCTAGGTTGTCTAATACAATATATAACAACACTAGGGTTCCTAATCAACACTATAACAACAGCCACAGTAGCCACGGGGAGAGAGAGAGTTTGAGAGAAAAGAAGAAGAAAAGAAAAGGGGATTGCAAACAAGGAGTAATTTTTTGGTATGTGGTAGGTCATTATCTTTCTTCGTCCTTTTGGTTTTGTTTTTATCCTTATTCCATTATTATTTTATTCATTCATGGAGGTTGTAGGTTTATATATTTTGTATATATATATACTGTTAAGAAATTTGAGGAGTTAAATTCATGTATAAAGAATGGGTATTATTCCTAGTTAAAAAATTCTGCGCATAATCACGAACTTTAAAAATCAAGAAACCATATCAAACGGATGAATTTTAATTTGAAATTTTTACAGTAGATCAATTACATATTGAATTGCATATATGATTTTTTTTCAAAATTTTTGGGAGTCAAAATCCATATAAATTGAGGTATTCAAATCTGTCCAGGAAACCAGTCCGAAACAGTAAATTCGGGAGTGTTGTTCTCTTTGGGTATAAATCCAAAAATTATCAAATTAGTGTCATTAGAACCGGTTATGAGTCTAGTTTCGTAAATTTTTGATCTTGCATTGATTGCTCATGTATATTAAGAGAACCGTCAATTTCTTTAAAGTGCTGCAGAAAACAACCTGTTTGGATATAATAAATTGTAGATAATTATTTTGATAAGCAAATCAAGTGAAACCAATTGGGTTTGAAACTTAGGATATACTATATCATATCTGAAGGTTATTGGAATTTTTCGAATAGCGTGGAGTGTTTTTTGTAATTTTCAAAGTTAGCGAATAGGTTGGGAAGGCTTGTTTGAAATTCTGTTTTATCTTAAAGTCACAATTAATTAAGTTTTGACCGGAGCCCATGTCTTGGGTGATTTCAGACCTTGAAGAACATGAACTTAGGTAATATTTAAGAGTAATGGCGAGTTGGGTTGAGCCATGTTAGCGCACTTTAGTTTGGGGTTGCTTAGTTCGTATTCTTTAGTATTTTTAAATTAGTAGTGACGTGTAGTTTTCATATTGGTTCAGGACACTAGTTGGACCTTTACACTCTACTCTATTCGAGGATTATATTATGTCGGTTTCAGGTGAGTAGTTTCATGCTACGTATTTTTATAAATGTTCCCCTACCCTGAACTGTTGGAAAATTAAATTGTTGTTTCAAGACTAAACTGTTTTGATAAATTATTATATTATCAATTGAATCAAATTATTTCTGAAACATGTGTGAACTTGGCATACTGTAAACTATTTGTTTTGGTCTCATGTTTATAATGATGAACCACCATGTTTTGCAAAACTAATGTGTATTGATTATTGGGACCATGTGTGTATTTAGTCCAGGGAAATTATTCCACTGTGTGTGGTGACTCTGGCCACTAGAGAACAGATCCGGGTTGGGCCGTGATGACTCTAGTGCTCAACGATTATAAGGAAAAGACCTTTAAAAATAACTAGGTGACCTTCAATTGGATCGTCTTTGAGAAAAGGCCCAAGTGCCACCCTGAGGATGACTCTTAGTTCGGTATTGGATCCAACGGGGCTTATAGCCTTGAAAACTGTGTGGCAGATTATTTGTTTTTATTGGTACCTAGAAAATTATTGGTGTTCATGTTATAATCTGTTTTAAGTGGAAAATGTCGCTTATCATGTTCTTACGAGACATGAGTATTTTAAGTGTTGAGTTGTGGAACCTCCTTTTTGAAACAGATTGTATTTACCAAACTGTATGCCAATCTAGTTTCTGTGATATATATCTTATTTTGGAATTGAACCCTGTTTTCAAAACTGTATTTACTATCCATGTTGCTACTCACTGAGCTATCAACTGACTTAGTTGTTTACCATTTCCAGGTGTTAGAAGGACTTAGAGTTGACTCATGGCGTAGCGGGGACTCAATTGCACGGACCTCTAGGGCATTTATTTAATTTGTTTTAGGTTGCTTTGTCGAGTTTTGTGCATACATTGTGGTTGGGTTTTATTTAGAATTATTTTATTTCGTGGGCGGTTTGTGTCCTATTTAGTATATATATATTTTTTGGAAGTTGGTTATGACTTGTTTTCACTTGTGGTATGTCACATTTATTCTTTTTGGTTTTTGGGTTCATGTTTAGGCTTACGTGTGCCTTGGGCTAAGTCCCTGTGGGCCACGGCTGGTCATACCCGGATTTGGGGTGTGACAATTGTGGTATCAGAGCTGTAGATTTATCAAGTTACATACCTTGCATTTCATCATTTAGATGAGGTCCGAGTCCCTATAGTCCTTAGTAGTGTTTGGTTAAGTTAGTTTTGTTTAAGCTTGTGTTGAATCTTTCTTGATTTCATTTTGAAGGTTAAGAGTTGGAACCTTGATATTTACACAGATTGTCTATTCTTTGTGAGCCTTTGATGTTTGTATTACCGTGTCTACTTCATTAGGAGAAACAGTTGTCTTGGGAGATATCTGTAGATCTTGTGTGGTAAACATGGATGGTCGGATTTTTCTAGTGGATTTGATTTCTTTAGAGATGAAGGATTTTGACGTGATTTTGAGTATGGATTTGTTAACGAAGCATCACGCCTCTGTTGATTGGTTTAGAAAGAGGTTAGTTTTTGCTATGCCAAGGCAACTTGAGTTTTTTTTTTCCAGGGGGATAGGAAAGGGCCTTCTATCTGTTTTACTTCTTCCCTTTAGGCTAATCGAATGTTGAGAAAAGGGTGTCATGGTTATTTAGCTTGTGTGATGAGTACTGAACAACCAGAGTAGGAGTTAGAGGAGTTGCCTGTAGTGAGTGATTGTGTTGATGTTTTTCTAAAGGATCTACCGAGACTTCCTCTAGATCGTGAGGTAGGATTTTCCATTAACTTGGTCCCTGACACAACACTTATTTCTAAAGTGCCCTATAGAATGGCGCCATTGGAGTTGAGGGAGTTACAAACTCAGCTATAGGAGTTGTTAGACAAATGTTTTATTAGGCCTAGTGTTTCACCTTGGAGAGCACTTGTGTTGTTTGTGAAGAAGAAGGATGGGTCTATGAGATTGTGTATTGATTATAGAGAACTGAACAAAGTCACAGTGAAGAATAGGTATCCTTTGCCACGCATTGATGATCTGTTTGACCGATTTCAGGGAGCTTAGGTATTCTCTAAGATTAACTTGAGGTTAGGCTATCACTAGTTGAAAGTAAGGGATGAAGATATTCCCAAGACCGCTTTTAGAACCCGTTATAGGCATTATGAGTTCTTGGTGATACCTTTTGGTCTCACAAATGCACCCGCCGCATTCATGGATTTGATGAACAGAGTATTTAAACCGCAGCTGGATAAATTTTTGGTGGTGTTTATTGATGACATCTTAATTTATTCGAGGAGTAAAGCAGTGCATAAACAATATTTGAGGGTAGTATTTCAGATCCTTAGAGAGAAGAGGCTGTATGCAAAATTTAAGAAGTGTGAATTCTAGTTGAGCAGTGTATCCTTTTTGGGTCATGTGGGAGTAAAGATAGGGTATTTGTGGATAGCACGAAGGTAGCAGCAATTGTTGATTGGCCATGACCTACTTCGGTGATGGAGGTACATAGCTTCTAGGGCTTGCTAGTTATTACAGACGGTTTGTGGAAGGATTCTCCCGTATTGCTTTGCCACTTACCAATCTCACTAGGAAAGGGGTAAAGTTTGAGTGGAATGATGATTGTGAGCATAGTTTCCAAGAGTTTAAACAGAGATTGACATCAGCTCCAATCCTTGCCTTACCTACAGATGGAGGTGGTTTTGTGATTTATAGTGATGCTTCACGACAGGGTTTAGGATGTGTGCCCATGCAGCATAGGAAGGCGATTACTTATACGTCACAACAGTTGAAAGTACATGAGAGAAATTATCCTACGCACGACTTGGAGTTAGCAACAGTGATTTTCGCTCTTAAGATCTGGCGACATTATTTGTATGTAGAGTCATGTGAGATTTACACTGATCATAAGAGTTTGAAGTATATTTTCACACAGAAGGAACTAAATCTGAGTTAAAGAAGATGGCTTGAGTTACTAAAAGATTTCGATGTGAATGTTTTATATCATCCGGTGAAGGCAAATGTGGTAGCAAATGCCTTGAGTAGGAAGGTCGCAGTTGGAGATGTAGCAGCTTTTTCTATTGAGAGTTGTTTGGTGGAAGACATGAGACGTTTGAGGCTTGAGGTTGTTACGCCTGGTGATAGGGCTTATTGTAGTCAATTGATAGTTCAGCCAACCTTGAGAGAACGGATTCGTTTAGCACAGGAGATTGACCCCCAGTGTGAGCATATTAAACGAGAGATTGCATAGGGTAAGAATGTAGACTTTGTGGTTAGTGATGACGGGTTGCTTAGATTCCGTAGCCGAATTTGTGTTTCTTTTGGTGGTGATTTGAGGAAGGAGATTATGGTAGAGGCACATAGTTCTAGTTATAGTTATAGCATTCATCTTGGAAGTACTAAGATGTATCGGGATCTTTATGAACATTTTTGGTGGAATGGTATAAAGGGAGATATTGTAGAATTTGTGGCTCAGTGTTTGGTGTGTCAACAAGTTAAAGTAGAATATTAGAAACCTGCGGGGAAACTACAACCCTTACCTATACCAGAGTGGAATTGGGATCATGATACCATGGACTTTGTGTGTGGTTACCTCGTACTAGTAGTAATCACGATGCAGTTTGGGTTGTTGTTGATAGATTAACCAAGTCAGCACATTTTATTGCAGTTCGGATGAACTATTCTCTAGCTCGATTTGCACAGTTGTATGTGAAGGAGATTGTTACATTGGATGGTGCACTTGTGTCAATAGTGTCAGATCGGGACCCTCGTTTTGTGTCTAAGTTTTGGGGTGCGTTACATTCAGCTATAGGTACTCGGTTAAATTTCACCCTCAGACAGATGGGCAATCAGAGAGGACTATTCAAACCCTTGAGGATATGTTGAGGGCTTGTGCTTTGGAGTGGAGAGGTAATTGGGATGATTATTTGCTGCTCATGGAGTTTGCCTATAATAATAGTTATCATTCTAGTTTGGGAGTAGCTCCTTATGAG
Source organism: Camellia sinensis (assembly GCF_055761805.1). Classification (NCBI taxonomy): domain Eukaryota; kingdom Viridiplantae; phylum Streptophyta; class Magnoliopsida; order Ericales; family Theaceae; genus Camellia; species Camellia sinensis. The sequence goes on along the minus strand of NC_138964.1, from coordinate 22,223,597 downwards.
GCTTTGTGTGAGAGGAAGTGTAGGTCTCTTTTGTGTTGGTATGAGGTTGGTGAGAGGCAAATGTTGGGACCTAATTTGGTGGAGGATGCTACACAGAAAATTATCATCATTAGAAAGAGATTATTGACTGCTCAGAGTAAACAAAAAAGTTATGCTGATCATCGTAGGAGAGATTTAGAGTTTCATGTGGGGGATATGGTATTCTTGAAAGTATCACCATGGAAAGGAATCATCAGGTTTGGAAAGGAAGGAAAGTTGAGTTCTAGATACATTGGACCAATTGAGGTATTAGATAAGGTTAGTGAGGTTGTGTACCGTGTTGTTTTACCCCCTAGGTTGGCAGGAGTGCATAATATGTTTCACGTGTCTATGCTGAGGAAATATGTGCACAGTCCGTCGCATGTGATAGATTATGAGCCACTTCAAATTAGAGAGGATTTTTCGTATGAGGAGATGCCTATTCAGATTTTGTATTCGGAAGAGAAAATGTTGCGTACAAAGACCATTAAATTAGTTAAGGTATTTTGGCATAATCATCTAGTTGCAGAGGCGACTTGGGAACGCGAGGATGAGATGCGCAAGAAGTACCCACATCTATTCTCAAGATTTACTCGGGTTAGTTTCGAGGACGAAACTTTTCTTTTAGGGGGGGAGAATGTGAGAACCCGAATATAAAAATTAAGTAAATAATTAAATAATAATATTACAATCTCAAATATTTTGGTGGTGAATTCTAAGGTGCAAATTAAATATTATTGGAGGATCTTTTAATTAATTTTAAACTTAAAATAAATTTATGGTGAAAGTCTTTAATTTAGAGGCAAGATTTATTATATAAAATAAATAAATAAATAAATTTAAGTGCCAAATTAGTAAGCACATTTTGATCTAGTAATAGTTATATTTTATTTAAATTAATGGGTTAGAAAATAAAATAATATTAAGAGATAATAATTTAGAGCCTATTGGTTAGATATATATATATATATAGTAACCCTAGGTTGTCTAATACAATATATAACAACACTAGGGTTCCTAATCAACACTATAACAGCAGCCACAGTAGCCACGGGGAGAGAGAGAGTTTGAGAGAAAAGAAGAAGAAAAGAAGAAGAAAAGAAAAGGGGATTGCAAACAAGGAGTAATTTTTGGGTATGTGGTAGGTCTTTATCTTTCTTCTTCCTTTTGGTTTTGTTTTTATCCTTATTCCATTATTATTTTATTCATTCATGGAGGTTGTAGGTTTATATATTTTGTATATATATATATACTGTTAAGAAATTTGAGGAGTTAAATTCATGTATAAAGAATGGGTATTATTCTTAGTTAAAAAATTCTGCGTATAATCACGAAATTTAAAAATCAAGAAACCATATCAAACAGATGAATTTTAATCTAAACTTTTTATAGTAGATCAATTGCATATTGAATTGCATATATGATTTTTTTTCATAATTTTTGGGAGTCAAAATCCATATAAATTGAGGTATTCAAATCTGTTCAGGAAACCAGTCCGAAACAGTAAATTCGGGAGTGTTGTTCTCTTTGGGTATAAATCCAAAAATTATCAAATTAGTGTCATTAGAACCGGTTACGAGTCTAGTTTCGTACGTTTTTGGTCTTGCACTGATTGCTCTTGTATATTAAGAGAACCGTCAATTTCTTTAAAGTGCTGCAGAAAACAACCTGTTTGGATATAATAAATTGTAGATAATTATTTTGATAAGCAAATCAGTGAAACCAATTGGGTTTGGAACTTAGGATATATTAGATCATATCTGGAGGTTATTAGAATTTTTCGAATAGCGTGGAGTGGTTTTTGTAATTTTCAAAGTTAGCGAATAGGTTGGGAAGGCTTGTTTGAAATTCTGTTTTATCTTAAAGTCACAATTAATTAAGTTTTGACCGGAGCCCATGTCTTGGGTGATTTTAGACCTTGAAGAACATGAACTTAGGTAATATTTAAGAGTAACGGTGAGTTGGGTTGAGCCGTGTTAGCGCACTTTAGTTTGGGGTTACTTAGTTCGTATTCTTTAGTATTTTTAAATTAGTAGTGACGTGTAGTTTTCATATTGGTTCAGGGCACTAGTTGGACTTTTACACTCTACTCTATTCGAGGATTATATTATGTCGGTTTCAGGTGAGTAGTTTCATGCTACGTATTTTTCTAAATGTTCCCCTACCCTGAACTGTTGGAAAATTAAATTGTTGTTTCAAGACTAAACTGTTTTGATAAATTATTATATTATCAATTCAATCAAATTATTTCTAAAACATGTGTGAACTTGGCATACTGTAAACTATTTGTTTTGGTCTCATGTTTATAATGATGAACCACCATGTTTTGCGAAACTAATGTGTATTGATTATTGGGACCATGTGTGTATTTAGTCCAGGGAAATTATTCCACTGTGTGTGGTGACTCTGGCCACTAGGAAACAGATCCGGGTTGGGCCGTGATGACTCTAGTGCTCAACGATTGTAAGGAAAAGACCTTTAAAAATAATTAGGTGACCTTCAATTAGATCGTCTTTGAGAAAAGGCCCAGGTGCCACCCTGAGGATGACTCTTAGTTCGGTATTGGATCCAACGGGGCTTATAGCCTTGAGAACTGTGTGGCAGATTATTTGTTTTTGTTGGTACCCAGAAAATTATTGGTGTTCATGTTATAATCTGTTTTAAGTGGAAAATGTCGTTTATCATGTTCTTGCTAGACATGAGTATTTTAAGTGTTGAATTGTGGAACCCCCTTTTTGAAACAGATTGTATTTACCAAACTGTATGCCAATCTAGTTTCTGTGATATATATCTTATTTTGGAATTGAACCCTGTTTTCAAAACTGTATTTACTATCCATGTTGCTACTCACTGAGCTATCAGCTGACTTAGTTGTTTACCATTTCCAGGTGTTAGAAAGACTTAGAGTTGACTCATGGCGTAGCGGGGACTCAATTGCACGGACCTCTAGGGAATTTATTTAATTTGTTTTAGGTTGCTTTGTCGAGTTTTGTGCATACATTGTGGTTGGGTTTTATTTAGAATTATTTTAGTTCGTGGGTGGTTTGTGTCCTATTTAGTATATATATATTTTTAGGAAGTTGGTTATGACTTGTTTTCACTTGTGGTATGTCACTGGATTGAGTGTTGATTTATTTATTTCTGGGCTATCATCACATTTATTCTTTTTGGTTTTTGGGTTCATGTTTAGGCTTACGTGTGCCTTGGGCTAAGTCCCTGTGGGCCACGGCCGGTCATGCCCGGATATGGGGTGTGACAGTTGGTCAGGCCAATGTGGCCAAATCGGTTGGTCAGCAGGCCATGGATGCCTTAGCCCACGAAATGGCTGGTGCATTGTCGGAATCCATCGACATTCTCAAGGCTGAGAATCAAGTCCAGGCCCAAGTAACTGAAGCAAGGTTGTCTTTTCTGAAGAGAGAGTTCTTCTAGTCAAATCCGGATGAGTTTTGGGTAATCACAAGGAGCCACTAAAGGCAGATGAGTGGCTAGTGCAAATAGTGAAGACGTTCAAGATGGTTGGCATCGAGGAAGACCAGTTGAGGGTGACCTTGGCATTTTTCCAGCTGAAGGGGGATGCCGGCCAGTGCTGGAAGTATGCGCGTGGGTGCATTGGGGTGACTTGGGAGGCATTCGTTAGTGTTTTCTTGGACAAGTTTTTGCCTCTCGTGGTTAAGGAGAAGTTAAGGGACCAGTTCTCAAAGTTGGTGCAGCTGAACACACCAGTTGCAGAGTTTAAGGCCACATTCACCAGTTTGGCAAGGTTTGCACCAGAATTAGTTGTGACTAAGGAGCGCCATTGTATGGAGTTTGAGAAGAGATTGAGGACTGGGCTCATGTTTAAAGTGGTCGGGTCGATGATTAGGGAATACGTACGCCTTGTGGAGGCGGCGGTTCATCTGGAGACTATAATGCAGTTGGAGGAAGAGAGGATAAGGGTCTCCAGGAGGAGCTAGGACGTGCAGGGGAATAGTAAGAGGCAAAAAAGTCTTAACCCCCAGCAATCCTATGGAGCACAGTCAAGGTCTACCTTTCCAGTGCCGAGTTTGGGTTCCGGGAGTGGTGGTCAAGGGGATTTCACTTGTTTTAAGTGTGGTGGCCACAAGTCTCCAGCTTGCCCGCAGAGAAGAGGAGGGCAGCAATCTACACCATCTTCTACACATTCTCAAAGCCAGGGTTAGGGGAAAGTCCAGCCGCTCACTTGCTATCAGTGTGGGCAGGCAGGGCACATGAAGAGACTTTGCCCACAATTGGGTGGCACACCTGGTGCGTTTGGTTTGAAACAGACACAAAGCCACCAGCCTGTGCAGTCAGCACAGGCCTCGAGGGCCAATTAGGGAGCCTCTTCAGCTCAGTCAGTGCATCAGTCCTATGCTCCGAGGGGTGAACAAGTAGATCAAAGGCCTACAAAGCGCGTGTATGCTGTTGCCAAGCCAGATCTAGCACCAGCGCCTTCTATTGTGAGAGGTACTTTCTTGTTTTGCAATTCAGTTGCTAATGTGTTGACTGATAGGGGTGCATCCCATTCATTTGTCTTATGTGCATTTGTATCGGTTTTGGGTTTAGAGTTGGCTCATTTAGCATCTCCCATCTGTGTACAATCGCCCATAGGTGGTGAAATGATTTTGAAGTAGGGATGTCAGGGTTGTGATATAGAGGTTGCCGATCGTCAACTTCCTTTTTCATTCGTGTTGATTGATATGTCCAGGTTTGATGTTATTTTCGGTATGGATTGGTTATTGCCATACCGGGCTGTCATAGATTGCTACTATCAGAGCGTTACTGTATGTACCTTGAGTGGTGATTCTTTCCATTTCTTGGGTAACCGGGTTGGTAGAGTCTTGTCACCGATATATGATCCTCATGGGTAAAGAGAACTTAGTTGTGTCTTGGCTAGCTTCTTGAGTAGTGAGTGTGATGAAGTCTAGGTTGAGCTGCCAAGAGTGGTTTGTGAAAACTCGGATGTCTTTCCTGAGGATCTTCCTAGTTTACTACCTCACCGAGAGATCGAGTTCTCTATTGATTTAGTGCCTGGCACGACACCGATTTCTATGGCACCGTATTGGTTTGCACCTGCTGAATTGAGTGAGTTAAAGATTCAACTCCAAGAATTATTAGACAAGGGTTTTATCCACCCTAGTACTTTACCTTGGGAATACCAGCTCTCTTTTCTAAAAAGAAAGATAGAGCATTGCGACTTTGTATAGACTACCGAAAGTTGAATCAGGTAACTGTTTAGAACAAGTATCCAATGCCTCGTATAGATGATTTGTTTGATCAATTGAAGGGGTCTTGTTGCTTTTCTTGGATAGACCTGAGATCAGGTTATCACCAGTTGAGGGTAAGGGAGGAGGATATCCCGAAAATGGCATTCTGTATGCGGCATGGCCACTATGAGTTTCTAGTGATGCCTTTTGGGCTAACCAATGCGGTGGCTGTATTTATGGATTCGATGAACCAGATCTTCCGTGAGTTTCTAGACCGTTTCGTGGTTGTCTTCGTGAACAACATCTTCATTTACTAACCCTTTGAGGAGGAGCATGAGAAAAACTTGTGAGTAGTGCTCAAGTTGCTCAGGACCCACTGTATGCTAAGTTTAGGAAGTGTGAGTTTTGGCTGAGGGAAGTTAGATTATTAGGCCATGTGGTATCCAAGGAAGGGGTGACTGTAGATTCATCCAAGATAGAGGCAATACAAGATTGGGAGCAACCTAAGAATGATTTTGAGATCCGTAGTTTCCTGGGGTTGGCTGGGTATTATCATAGATTTATGAAGGATTTCTCTAGATTAGCTTCACCGTTAACTAGATTGACAAGGAAGGGAGTTAAGTTTGTGTGGAATGAGACTTTTGAGAAATCATTTCAAGAGCTTAAGGTTAGACTTACCACTGCTCCAGTCTTAATTATTCTGGAGAGGGGTTTGGGCTATTCGATATATTGTGATGCTTTACAGGAAGGTTTGGGTTGTGTTTTGACGCAAGGAGAGAAAGTAGTAGACTATGGCTCGCGGCAGTTGAAAACACATGAGAGGAACTGCCCTACTCACGACCTAGAGTTAGCGGCGGTGATCTTTGCCTTGAAGATTTGGACACACTCTCTGTATGTTGAGAAATTTGAGTTATTTTCCAATCACAAGAGTCTAAAGTATCTGTTTACACAGAAGGACTTGAATTTGAGGCAGAGGAGGTGGATGGACTTCATAGAGGATTATGATTTTGAATTGCATTATTGCCTGGGGAAGCCAACGTTGTGGCCGACGCCCTGAGTAGAAAATCTATTAGCACTGTGGCTAGTATTGCCATTCGGGAGGGGGAGATGTTGGGTGCACTTGGAGAGTTTGACTTGCATCTTGGCGAGTCTGTTGAGTTTGCAGCCTTATTTTTAGTAGTTACACAATCTATACTTGTGAACTGAGTGATAGAAGCACAGAGGAGTGGCCTTGAGCTGGAAACCCTCTAGGAGAAGATCTCTAGTGGGAAGGTAGAAAGAGGCTTAAGCGTGTATCCGGACTTAAGTGTGAGATACCAGGACCGTTTGTTTGTGCTGAAGTCTTGCCGAGAGGAAGTACTCCGAGGGTTTCATCCTTCTGGCCTTGCGGTGCATCCAAGAGGTGCAAAGATGTATCATGACCTGAGTCGCCAGTTTTGGTGGAAAGGTATGAAAAAGGATGTGGCTGTGTTTGTGTCGAAGTGCCTTACTTGTCAGTAAGTGAAGGTCGAGCATTAGAGGCCAGCGGGTTTGTGGTAACCCTTGCCTATAGCTAATTGGAAGTGGGAGCATGTCACGATGGATTTTGTTGTGGGCCTTCCGAGGACTAACTAGGGTAGTGATTGAATTTGGGTAGTAGTTGACTGGTTAACCAAGTCTGCGCACTTCATACCTATGCGCGTGAGTGATTCGGTAGATTATCTTGTCAACCTATACATTAGGGACATAGTGAGGTTGCATGGGGTCCCTATGACAATTGTTTCAGATAGAGATTTGCGTTTCACGGCTCAGTTGTGGTAGAGCTTGCAGAGTGCCTTGGGCACTAGATTGACCTTTAGCACTGCGCGCCACCCTCAGACTGACAGGCAGTCCGAACGTACTATTTAGATCCTTAAGGATATGCTTTGAGGTTGTGTCCTGACTTCAAGGGATTGTGGGAGAGGCACTTACCCTTGGTGGAGTTTGCCTATAACAATAGTTTCCAATCGAGTATTGGCATGGCACCATTTGATGCCTTGTATATAGCTGACCATGTAGATCCCCTGTGTGTTGGGCTAAGGTGGGTGATGCACCTCTACTGGGGTTGGAGTTGGTTCGGGAAACGACGGAGAAAGTAGCACTTATCCGTAAGAGGTTGATTACAGCTCAGAGTCGACAGAAAAGTTATGCTGACCATAGGAGGAGACCCTTGTGTTTTGAGGTGGGAGACCATGTATTCTTGAAGATATCACCTAGGCGGGGTTTGATGAGATTTGGAAAGAGTGGGAAGTTATCCCCTCGATTTATTGAACCGTTTAAGATCCTTGAGCGGGTTGGAGAGGTTGCTTACCATTTGGTGTCGCCTCTACAGCTTTCCAGAGTTTATGATATGTTTCATATTAGCATGCTTTGGAAGTATGAGCCGGATCCATCGCACGTATTGGATTGGACCGACTTAGAGGTAGATGAGGATGCCTCGTATAAGGAGAGACTGGTGAGAGTCTTGGATACTCGAGACCAAGTTTTGTGAGGCAAAAAGATTCCATTGGTTAAGGTTTTGTGTAAACATCACGGAGTTGAGGAAGCAACTTGGGAACATGAGTTAGAAGTCCGAGAGAAATATCCGAACTTATTTGTTGATGTTTGAACACACGTTGAGATTTTCATTGTGTTAGTGAATTGTAAAAGCATTGTATATATTTTTAAAATACGAGAACATTGTATATGTTATGGAAGTTTTGGAAATGTGGATTCAATATAAGTATTGTGTATACTTTGAGAATATGGAATATTGTGGATGTTGAATCACATTGGGAAGCATTATATATGTTGTGTAAATTTTGAAAACTTGGATTTTGATTAAACATTGTGAATATTTTGGAAAGATATAAATTGCACTTTCAATATTGAAACTTGTGTATTGAGTTCATGAGAATAAATGACTGGAGAATGGGTCATGGTGTTAAATTTGTCAGATTAACATTGTTATGAACGGTTTAATAATGATTTCAACTTGATTTGTAATTATGGGGACGAAATTCCTTAAGGGAGGGAGGTTATAGCGATTCCGGTTTTTGACCCGTTGCTTGTTGTATTCCGGACTCGAGCTTCATAGTTCGTGAATGTTGTTCATGTTTTTTTCCCTTATTCCTCCTTAAATATGGTTATTGGATTGTAGTTGTGTGTTTGGAATATGTTGGTTGCTCGCTTTTCCAAACCTTTGTTGCCCAGATTTTTGCTCCTCCGCTCGAGCGGCCATTCTTTTGCTCGAGCAGGCTTTGCAAACTCTCAGTATTTTTGCAGACATGCAAATATAGGAAGAGTGTATTCTACGCTCAAGCGGCGTTTCCTACACTCGAGCGAGTGCGTACTCGAGCATCCAATCCCGAGCTCAAGCGATGTCTTTCGTCTGCAAAACTTCTAAAAGTGTGTATTCTACGCTCGAGCATCGCTTCTTGCGCTCGAGCGGAACAATGTGTCTGACACTTTTTGGACTCACCTTTTTTCGCGCCCCGCCTTTTGGAAAGGGTTGAAAAGAAGGCTTCAAAATTCGGACTCCTGCGGTTCTGAATCTAATCTTACAAAGTGCAATGTGAAACTGATAATCACCAAAAAGTCCAAATCCGGCAAACCTTTTTGGAAAATCGATTTTAAATCAAATAATGTCAAAATTGGACTGTTTTGCCAGATACAGAGTCAGCGCCTAAATATTTTGTTTTGGGAAAATTTAGCAAATCCTGACTCGTACCAAAGGCCACATGTTCGTCATCGCCAATGTTGCCTCGGCTCACGAACTTAGGTACGAAGGGGGAAGGTCATGAATTGAGCACCCTCGCTCACCCGATCAAAGATCGGCCTTTACTAATCATGACATGAATTTTTATAAACATTATGTGTTCTTGTTCTGATTATTAAACTAGTTTTACTATGTGACGCACACAAGCAAGTATAGACTAGTCGCAAGACTTGGAACAATTCAACTCGTGTTTGTTTGCGAAAATGGTCTGAATTTGCCACCGTAAAGTGGGCTTCAAAACGCGGTTTTTCCACCAAACATAGTGGGCTTAAAACAGGATTTGCCACAACAAAGTGGGCTTAAAACTTACATTCATTGAGTCATTCCAATTCAAACAACAAGCCTTCATCCACAGACATTCATGCAGTTTAGCATTTAAGCACATAGCCTCATGGCAAGCATGCTAATCATGGCAATATGGCAATCACACTTATGCAAGGATGTTAAAGCATAAAGACTTACCGAGTACTCCAAGCCAAAACAAAAATTAGTTAGAAAAATGCATGATCCTAACTATACAAGATGTCTAATGCAACACATGCAATATGCAATTAATAGGCTCGGCTACTAATATGGCATATGAATCAATTTGAACAACATGTGATTAAACACGTATTCAAAGAATTATTGAAATTACAATGCAGTTTGAATGATGCATCGAGCCTCGGTGCATGCAAGTCAAAATGAACGGATGCAAACATGAGAGCATAAGGTATGCTAATTGAAAATGTTCCTAATCTAACCATCGAAAGAGATTAAATAAAATGGAGAAAGACGTGGGGTTGGATGACATATACACACATGCACACTTATTACAACATTACGCCCTCGCGAAGGAGGGTCCGCATGAATAAGAGCTAACCAACTAGCTACGTTAATTAAGCTAACTATTACAACACAATTTAACTAACTATTCTAAGCTAATTAAATATTACAATCAAATTAATTAGCTAAACGCTTAACTAATTAATTACAAAGCAATTAATCTAATTAATTAGCTACTACTAATTAACTAAACAAAGCAATTAAATGGCCTTGGGAAATGAGGGATGCATGCATGCTCGGTTGGTTTCTACCCGAAAATGCCATTGCCTCATTGCTGTAAGACTCTGTTTGCACACTTGAACACCAAAGAAGCTACCAACTTCCAAAACACCTCTGCTCCCCTTTTCCATCACACTGAGCAACTTTCTTCATTGATGGCCGATCGGCTACCAATGGTGGCCGGTCAGCTACCCCTGTCCAGAACTTTCTTTTGCTGCAATAGAGAGCAAACAGAGGCAAAGCAGTGTATTTTCAAGGAGTGTTTGTACTACTACCCTCCTTATCATCATACAAGCTCAAAGGAGTGTAACTCTTGCCCCTCAAACTATCAACCAAGCAATTTCCATGCATGATGGCTAAGGAACCAAGTTTGTACAAGCTTAATAAATGCACAAACAAGACCAAAACAACTATCACCCTATCATGCATGATCAAGGGCAATGGAGACCAAGGAAAGTGGCACATTTCATCACTTTTGAGTATGCAATGTCCTATTTTCCTTGTGTTCGAATTAATGTCTGATTCGAACACATGCAATGCAACACGAAAGACGCTTATCTTGCCTCTTTTACTTGTTCATTTTGTTTACTCAGTTTACATTACCGATTCGTTCTTTAATCGATTAAGTCCATTAGTGAGTGTTCTCTAAGGGAAAGATAGCTCAAACTCAAGTAGCTTTGGGCATGAATGAGGCATTACACTGTTGGCAATGAACCCCCTAAGGGATTAAACCATTATGTGCAACACCTCCATTTCACACTTAGGTAAACAAGGGGTTTAAAACCACTTTCAAAGAAAATAAAAGAGTGAAGAATGGAGGGAGGTTGCAGAGATTTCAGTTCTAAAATGAAGTGCAAAACAACACTAAAACATGCTCTTAACTCAAAAGAATAATGATCAAAGCATTAAAATATCAAGCTAGTGAAGGAAAATGCACTACAACTATACAATACAAAGCTCAAATGACCCAAACAGCCCAAAACAAAGCTAAAGCAGGTCAAAATAGAGGCAAAAACATGTTGGACTAAAGCTAAAGTAAGCTAGAAAAACATGCTTACACATGACTCTAACTAGGCATGCAAGCAAGACGCGAGGAGGGGAGGCTAACCCTTCCAAATTTGGACTTCAAAAGAAGGTTTTGTCCCTGAAAGACCTCTAAATTTCAGTGGTTAAAAGGTCCAAAAACTTTGATTTGAATGTGATGAAAAATGGTGCAAAGAGCTAAACAATTAAACAACAAGAAGGGTGGACTACCCCTTAACACAAAATAGCCTCAAACCATCATTTTAAGCCTCAAAAATAGAGTTTTTTATAGTTAAAAACCAGCCCAAAAACAATACAAAGGGATGGCAAAACAAGTATTCAAAGTAAGTATACTAAGCAAGTAGACTACCTCTTGAAGCTAGAGCACAAATTAAGTCACAATCCAAGCTTAAACCTTCTTCTAGAGCACCAACAAGACTCCAAGAAACCTCAGATCCAAGGTGGTCAAGTTAGATTAAGGGTTGATGTGAAAAAGTGTAGAGAAACTAGACTTTAAGGCACAAAATAACAAGTGAGAGAGAGAATTCTAGAGAGAGAGAGAGAGAGATTTTTGGTCTAAAATGTCTAACCCTCCAAAATAGGGAGGACACCCTCTATATATAGAAAATCAAGTCTTGAGCTTGTATACATCCTACCATACATGTGTATGAAGATGTAGCTCAGTGAGCAACAGCTGGCATAGCTAGCAAACAAATATCTGGAAAAAGGGACCAATGGCCGTCGGCCACCACTGGTAACCGACAGGAACAAGCCATACTCCTCTAAGAAAGAGGCAACAAGCTCTTGGTCCAAAAATATGCACAAAACAGACAAGGTTTAGAGGCTCAAAGACAAGGCATTCCGCCAAGGACTTCGGGCGCTCAAAACGAACACAAACAAGGACAATCATTGAGTGCACAAACGATGACGTCCAAGTCTTGAGGTTAGTCAAAAATGGGGTGTCTACACACTTGAGCGTCACTTTTCACGCTCGATCGGACTGTGTGTATATCAGTCTGTACGGACAACCTTTTTGTTCACTTTTTCATTCCTTTCTATCTCTAAAACTTTCCAAAAACCTAGATCTTCAGTTTCTCTCTCTAAAACTCATATTCTCTCTACTATTCCACCTAGATCCATTGAGATCTTTACCCAAGTGCCTTTGAGAAAAAGGTAGAGCACCACAAGAACTTCGTTTTGACCCGAATCAAAGTTAGTTCCAGCGTCTTTGAAGTTCTTATGTTATTGCTTTGGTCATCTAAAGTTGAGGTAGGGACTCTGTACACCTTAATATGGGTTTTAACTTGGTTATAGGTTGTTGTGTAAAAATGGTGAGATTTTTTTTTTTTTTTTGGGTGGGGGAGGGGAGGGGGGTGGTGTTTTGAGCAAACCTAGGGTTTGGGTTCAAGTTTGAAAAGAGGGGTTTGTATGTAGGTGTTATATAAATGATTATGGGGTTTGGATATGAGGTCATCTTGTGTTAAAATAGTTGATTTTGGAAAATGGGGAGCTTTGCCCTAAAATGTCTTGAATAATTATTTTGAATAAATAATGAAATTGGTATGGAAAATGTGAAATTAGGAGGATGTATACTTGAATGGTGTTGTTGGATTTGTTTAATCACTCACCTATGGAAATTTGATGATTTATCTGTTATAGAGATTGTATATCTGTTTAGAAATATCTACTTTGGGCTATCGGTAGAGGATAGTCATGATTGTTGTAGACAATGCATGTAGATTAGGCGAATTGAAACTAATCCCTTATCCATTATCATTGAATATGATTATGAATGATATACATTGTATATGTATGATATTTAGAAGAAGAAAGGGGGTGTACTCCATGTATTGAGGATAAGAAAGGGGATGGACTCCATTGAACTAAGTTGGCCTGTGTGTCCAAGGTGAAAGTCCCAAAAATCATTTGTATACATGGGTGCCGATTCTTGTGGACAAAATTTCCGTAAAATGGCAAATAGAAGTGAATGTATTTGTATGATGACTTTATCTGTTGGAAACTTGTGAGGTGTAACCTTTGTTGATGGGTTAAATGCAGTGGATGTATCTATTGAACCAAAATGAATGAATTGGGGTGCGAGTTTGGCATAACATGATTTTGGAAAGAGTTACAAAGATTTTGTCATAGGACAATGTACATGTGCATCATACTTATATACCTTGTTAATTCTCATCTATTGTGCTAGTATGTTTTTACTGGTCTTTGGCTCACCTTACTTGGGAACCATTTTCAGGTGTTGGTGACATGCCTCCACCAAGGCAATAGCGTGGAGGGACTTTTGAGGAGCAAGAGCTTCTTTATTTTGTTTTATTCTTTTATATAGCCAAGGGCTTAAGTTGTATTGAGCTAGGCTCATTTTTGTGTCACAAAACCACAACTTGGAAGGATGTAAGCCTATAGGTCATATGATTGTATGTTAGTTTCAATATTCTTCACATTGTAATACATGCTGTACATTCAGGATGAACATTTATGAATGTATATCGTATGTGTTAACTTTTGTAAATGAACTCTAACGAATGAATACACCTTATCTCTATTGTTCTGTCGCTTATGAGTTGGATTTATTGTATTATTTTGGGGGCGTTATAACTTTGATCCCATTTGGCATTTTTATGAAGTCATTGAAGTGAATTACAAGTCCAACTTTGAATTGCTTGAGGTTGTTATCATTTATTTATAGTCTTTGATTGAAAAAAAAGGTTTTGTTTGCCTTTCAAGTTCATAAATAATCCGATCGAACTTGATGAATCCAATGAGAATCTGGACCCAATTGATCAGGATGAGGATGAAGAAGAGAAACACAATCTCTCAGAGATGAAGCAGAAGAAACCTTGCAGTTGGCCAAGAAATTACAAGTTGATTTTTGTGGCAGAGAAGATATCATCCTTAAAGGATTTCATTGAGATCGAGCTGAGCAATAAAGTCAAACTTAGCAAAAACTCAAAAACAAAGAAATGAAGAGCTTGGTTTGAAAAAGATGGAGAATGAGCAAGTGAGAGCTGGTGGGGATCAATCGTGAGGATAGAAAATTGAGTTTGATGGGAGGCAGGAATTACAATTATTATTTTCAAAGTTATTGGAGAGGTTAGTGGGTCTCTAAGGGATTACCATCAATGAAAGGAAATTAAGGGATGAAATTGAAGGAAACACAAAAGGAGTATTTTAGTCTTTATATAAAAAAAAAAATTCTTTAATCCTAACAACTTTTGAAAGCATTTACCATTTTCTATACAAATAGAATTAATTATACTTCATGTAATACATTTTTAATATATTCTCTTAAAAGAACATGTTTAACAAAAGTCTTTAATTAAAATAGTCTATAGACAAATAAGGTGTTAATTGAAAGTTTGATCCATTTGACATTTTTATGAAGTCATGATAGACTTAAAATAGTCTATAGACAAAAAAGGTGTTAATTGAAAGTTTGACCCATTTGACATTTTTATGAAGTCGTGTTAGACTTAAAATAGTCTATAGACAAAAAGGGTGTTAATTGAAAGTTTGGCCCATTTGACATTTTTATGAAGTCACGACAGACTGCCTGTGGAGTCAAGTATACCTCGCTAGAAGATCAAAAAAAAGTATACAATGCTGGACGCCATTTGGCATTTTTATGAAGTCAGGGTCTCGGAGACTGATTGTGGAGTTAAGTCCACCTCGCTTGACCCCAGAAAGTCATTGAAGTGAATTACAAGCCATGGCTCTTCTTCCTAGTTTCTCCACAAATTTCATGTGCTAACTCTCATCATTGAAGTTTTGATTGAAAAAAATGGCTTAGTGACCTCTCTTGCACAATTTTCCTAGCCTTTATTTTCTCGAACTTATTAATCCCATTTTGCTTGTCTTCAAGGGGTAAGTTTTATTACTATGGTTATAGTAACATTATTATTTTAAATAATAAAGAAATAATTTTTTAGGACCATATTCAAAAATTATTCCCAACGGTTAGATCTAGATAAAGGGAAAAAAGAGCATTAAAGGAAAAAATGCAACTTTAATTAGCAATGAATTAAATCGGTTAATGAGATAATTTTATCAAAATATGAAATCATTTTTGTGATTTTATTTATCGTTGAAATTAATTCTACTTATTATACACTTTGACCCTATTTATTAAGATATCAAACTGTGTTGATCACACAATGTGATTGTTTGCACTGCTTAGAAATTCTTGTTGCCACTGAAGAAGTCTTGCGGGTGTGAACACTAAAAAGCTTGTTGATTAAATGCAGGCGTGCCAGAATTTGTAAACCTAGTTCAAGGTGTAGGAGTTGTTGAACATTCATGTCTTCTAACACAAAGAAATAACTGTGTGTGGCTAAGAGGAACCGCCACTGGGTTGGATCTTACCCAAATGAAGAAGACTTTTAACAAATTTATACCAAAGATAATTAGATTAAAATTGTGACTTGCATTGATTGAGAATGAAGTACAATTGATAATTTCAGATAACTAAGTTATGAAACTAGAGGAACTAAGATATGAAACTTTGATAAGTAAGCTATGAAGCTAAGTTAAGATAATTAAGCTATGAAACTAAGATAAATAAGCTATGAAGCTAAGATAAATATATTGAAAGACTCTTGGTCGAATGTTTGGTCAGGGATCCCTTGAATGTTGCACTTAGAGCCCTTTATGTAGTGTTGGGGAAGCCCCTATTTCTACTAAACTGCCAATAACATGGCAGCCATTCTTGGTGACATGTGTCCTTGATCCTTAACTTAATCCCCCAAGACTAGGAAATAGTTTTGCCCTCCAACAGCTAAGGCCTATCCTTGTAGCTTTGACATTGTCCACCAAACTTTAGAAAGCCACCACGTGACCCAAGAATGAAGTTTGAATTTATTTTGCGCAATTTAGGGAAGAGAAGCTTACTTAGGTTAATCCTTCAAGCCTCTTCTTTTGTTGTGCAAGCTCATCTTAAGAAATTTAAAAACACAATCTCGCTTCATTTGGGAAAATATTTCCTTAATTGTAGCAGTTAGTTGATCTTTCATATCTCCACCAATTGCCATGTGTCCATCAAAAATACATTTTCCTTGATTTTGGGAAAAAATGGTTCCACTTTTGTAGCCTTATTGTTGACATGTAAGATCTTCAAATCTTATGTAAACCTCATCATTAGCAATCTTTTTAACAAGCCAACTAAAAGATAAGGCACTAAAATAGGGGTTAAGGCCTCAAATTAAGGAATAAGCCTCCAAAATATGAGATAATGCATCTAATTGGGGGATAAGCCTCAACAACGTCCTAATTCTTAGGAGTGATTAAGGCTTGCCTTGTCTATCAAATCATTTTTATTTAATTAATTAAGCAACAAATTACTTTAGTTAATTAATTAAATAAAATAAAATAAATTCTCTTTGCTCAGCCGCCATTTGACATAGGTAGGTCCTATAAAATCTTTACCCTTTCATCTTCCACTGTCATGTGACACAAATAATTTCGAAAAATTGCCACGTGGCAATTTTTTCCAAAAAAAGGGTACAGACAATGCTCTCTTCAATATGTTCTTAGTCCTGTCATGGAATTAAAAGGATGTACTTAAATGTTAACTCCCCTTTTTTCCTTGATTTGAGTTTTCCTTATTGAGTTTGACCAAAATCCCTTGAGAAATGGATCCTTGGAGAAAGGATAGTGAAGAATGAGTTGGCGGCCATCATCGCACCTGTCATCATTACTGCAGTGTCTCTTCACTCCCTAGGACTGATGGCGTTTATCAATGGCGAGGCTGACGATGTCTCTGCAACAGCGGAACTGACTTGGACTCTTTGATTAGATGAGCATCTGCAAGCTTAATTTCCCTAAATTTCAATCTTGCTGCTAAAACTTGGTGCCAGTTTCTCTAAAACACCATCCCTTCAAGCAGTAGGGTTATAAATACAACAATGATTCATCCCACTAAAAACATCACCACTAATAGCACTAATGCATTAAAAAAGTAAAAAAAAAAAAAAAAATACAACTCCAAGACCAAAACATCACATCATCAATGGCGGGACCCACTGCCACCTAATTAGTGGGAGCACTAATTAGTGCTCCCAAGCATTTTTCTTATAAATACCCCCAATCGTCTCTTTAATCCTCACTTTTCACAAAAAATATTCTCTCACCTCTTGTTCATTGTCTCACTCAAAGCTTTCCTTTCCTTTTTCTATACTTTCATCGCTTCCAAAAAAGTCACCACCTCTGAGAAAGAACTAAAATCGGTTGGCCCTGAGATCGATGCTCTTATCAAAGACAAAAAACCCTCAATCTATTTTGATTATCTGATTGATCTTCCTCATTTTGTTGGCTTATTCCTAGAGCGCAAATTAGGATTGGGTCATGTTTTTGCCACCGGCTTTCCTTCCTACCTGAACCAATATTATCAATGCCTTAGCATACTTGAATACTAAAAATAAGGAGAAGATAGGTATGGAAATACAAAACGTAAAGAAGTTTACCTGCTGGTTTGCTTAAATTGAAGAATATACCAAGAAAGGTGCAAGAAAATAAAGGGTTTCTTGCATGCAAACCTCCCTTAAGCAAGGGTTCTGAGTTTGGTTCAAGTTCTTCGAGTCCTTAGATGATTTTCAGTGTTTAGAGTTGCTTTGGGGTGTGAAAATTTCAGAGTGAAAAGAAAAACAAGGGAGAATGGTGATGGGTTTACTCTCAAATTCTCACAAAAACCCTAAAAAACTTAACCCCTTCAATGGGAGAAAGAGGGGCTCCTTATATAGGCAGAAAGGTTAGAGCCCCTCCTAGGGTTCTATCGTTTTCTCACTCCACCACCCTTAAAAAATGCACCAAGATTGAGTTGCAAAAAATAACTCTGTCACGATTAGATGTGCGCACGTACAATTAATGTGCACGCTCACAACTAATGTGCGTACTCACATCTTTGCCTTAGCACACGTTGTAGACACTCAAATTTTTAAGTGTCTTGATCGCCACCTGATTAATCAAGACAAATAAGTTTTCTTGATTAATCAAAATTAAGATAGTCAAAATTTTCAAATGGATGTGGGTCCTACTAAAAATTATGGATCTTAACCCATTTTAAATTATGGATCACACCAAAGGAAAGTGAAGCTATTTTGACAATTTGGTCAACCCAAAAGTGTGGGGCCCATGAAAATATTTTGTCAAAATTTGGTGGGATAATTCAAATTTAAATTCAAGTTTCAATGCAAATTATTTCTATAAAGAAAGAAATAAATTGCTATTTTCTTGAAAATTAAAATCATTTCCAAAATTGATCCTTTTTTCCTAAGCCTATAAATAGAGGGTCTCGCTACGGGGATGGACACACAATCTTTGGCTAATAGTCTTGCCAGCTCCTAAGCAATCTCAAGACTCTGCCAAATTCTCTTCTTAAAATTCTCTCTAAAGCTCTTCAAACTAAAAGAGAGGATTATTAAGAACTCCAAACTTGTGCCAATCCTTTCAAGTTACAAATACAAATTTGGTCTCTCGTTTCAAAGAGATTATTTCAAGAATTGCTCGATATCAAGCCGTTCAAGCCCTCGATCAAGCCTTTCTTCTCCAAGTTCCTCCATTCGAAGAATTGAAGAAATTCATCAACTTGCCCAGTTCAACAACAAGTTTTTACAGCGTTGGATTGCACTCATTTCGGAGATCGAATCAGAGGATTCACTCTTTTGTAATAGAGCAAATTACAGAGGATTGTACAAATTTATTATAATCAAATAAAATTAATTATTTCGTGTCTTAATTACAGGATACAAAATTTTTGTTTACAGAGAGGGTAATTTATACTTATAAATTGGGCCGAGGTGGGTAATGGGCCGTTATGGGCCACGTTGCGAAAGACTGAGTAAATAGGCCATAAAGTTACTCCGGCCCAAGAGAGGTGTAAAGTTACTCCGGCCCAAGAGGGGTATAAAGTTACTCCGGTCCGAAAGAATCTTGAGGTTACTCCGGTCTAAAGGAAGCTTTGAACATAGCTCGGTTGCCGTACGCAAAGTTAGTCTGGTCTTGGCTTATCGAGGTTATCTCAGCCAGAACCTTGCTGTTTGATAGCTCAGTCTGATCACACCATGGTTGGCGCTAGGAGAAACCTGGGTAAGAGCAATGAATGGAAGAGCCGAACTAAAGTTAGCTCGGTCTAGTCTGCGGCTTAGCATAAGCCATGCTTACCTCGGTCATAATGGAATCCGACCATGGTAAAACCATCTCACTTGGTTTAAGCAGTGAGGAGAGTGTTGAAGGATAAGCATTATCTTTTAGGAGTATGAATCCTAGGAGGACTCTACATGGAGGAGTAAGAGTCCTACTTGGATTGTGCCACACGGAACCTATAAAAGCTCACAAACATCACCTATGGAAAGGTAACACACAACTTTGATACACAGAGCTTTTTGTCTACTTGTCTATTTTGCTGGCTTAGGCATCGGAGGGGTTTCCGGCACACACCCGCCGGTTAGCTCACGTTTATGTTTTCAGGGAGTAAAGCGACGACGTACGGAGGAGCGCAGACTTGATCAACAGGATTATACGAGAAGGTTTATTTCTTTCCCGTACGATTGGCGCCGTCTGTGGGAAAAAAGACACAGAACAAAACCTCTTGATCAAGCTTTTCCTCTTTAGAAGCAATGGCACACAACGAAGATTTGTCGCAGTCCGCCATCGACGGACAAACTCCAGAGGGGGGTGCAAGACGCGAAGGCCTACCTTCTATCCCTCCCATGGCGGACTTAGAACCACTGAGACAAAATCCCAGGAGGGATACAAGGGGGAGGAGGCGGACTAACAGCCCCCGTCACACTCGTTCACGAAGTCCTGACAGACAAAGGAGGAGGATTGATCCTCAAGTTCTGGAGGACCGCGTGAAGGAGCAAGATGAATTAATAAGGAAGATGACGCCGGAATAGCGCAACCCCTGGTACAGGACATTCAGACAGACCCCAAGGTAGACCAGAATAAAGACTTGGTACAATCAGATAGCGAGGGGCAAACAGCAAGCATGGACCTTGAAGACAACACCAGCAACATTCTTGACCCCACGACATCATCTGACCCCTCCACTTGCTGGAAGTTGTTCGTTGGTGAGATGTGGAAGCTCTTTGTGGATGGAGCATCCAACCGGCATGGTGCAGGACTTGGCATAGTCCTCATCTCACCAGACGGCCTGGTTGTGGAGCAAGCAACCAACCTTGGCTTCACAGCATCAAACAACGAAGCGGAGTATGAAGCACTTCTTGCAGGACTCAAATCAGCATTCTACATGAAGGCCATTGAATTAATGGTCTACAGCGACTCACAGCTGGTGGTAAACCAAATTTCTGGCGACTATGAAGCAAAGGATGACAGGATGGCCAAGTACCAAGAATTGGTCAGAACAAAGATCAAGAAATTTGAAGTAGTAAGGATAGAACAGATTGGCAGGGAGGAAAATAGCAGAGCAGACGAACTAGCAGGCTTTGCGTCAATGGAAGATACATCCATCCCTCACCCACTACTAATTGACTACCTACCAAGGCCAAGTATTGAAGACCCCGAAGTAGAAGAGGTATGTTGCGCCGAATTAGGCCCCTCATGGATGGATCCCATTATACTGTTCTTAAAAGACGGCATCTTACCGGAAGACAAGAAAGTAGCCAACAAAATTCAAGCAAAGTCGCAGCGATTTTGGCTCTCCCCATCCATGGCGTTATACAAAAAGTCATTCTCAGGACCTTATCTGAAGTGTGTCCACCCCAGCAAAGTAGAAGCATTCTTGTTCGAAAAACACGAAGGGGTGTGCAGAAGCCACCAAGGGGGAAGATCGTTAGCTTACAAAGCCATTTCGCAAGGATACTGGCGGCCATACATGCAAACTGAATCAGAGAAGTATGTGAAGAAGTGCGAGAAACGTCAGAAGTTCGCACATCAAATACATCAGCCGGCCAGAGAACTCCTACCATTGACCAGCCCATGGCCCTTTGCAATGTGGGGCTTGGACATAGTAGGACCACTTCCAACAGTACCCGGAAACAGAAAGTTCTTTCTCGCAGCAATAGACTACTTCACAAAGTGGGTAGAAGCAGAAGCATTGGCATCAATCAAAGAAAAAGATGTGAAGAAGTTCGTTTGGCAGAATATCATTACTCGATTCGGCATACCAAAAGCCCTAATATCAGACAACGGCACCCAGTTTGATGGCAGAATCTTTAGAGGCTTTTGTGAAGAATACAAGATAGAATTCTACAATTCTACACCAGCATATCCTCAAGCAAATGGCCAAGCAGAAGCATCAAACAAGGTTGTCTTGGATGGAATGAAGAAAAGGTTAGGGAAGGCAAAAGGCAAGTGAACGGAGGAACTTCCTCATGTTTTATGGGCTTACCGCACCATACCTTGACAATCAACAGAAGAAACACCATTCCCCTCAGCCTACGGCATGGAAGCAGTAATCCCACTGAAAGTTTGCCTCCCCACAATTAGAAGCGAAAATTTTGATCCAGACTTGAATGGAGAAGCCATAGCATTGGAGCTCGACCTCGCCGAAGAAAGAAAAGAAAGAGCACTAGTCCACATTGCCTCATATCAACAAGAGTTGTCCAAGAAATACAACAAAACAGTGCATCCAAGGCAATTCAAGATTGGAGATTGGGTGTTGCGCAAAGTGATGGGAAACACCCTGGTGCTAGGAGATGGCAAGCTAGGGCCTAATTGGGAAGGTCCTTACAAAGTGGTTGGGTTAGCAGGCAAAGGGGCATACCACCTAGAAGACAAGGACGGCAAAGCAATCCCTAGGCCATGGAACACCACCAATCTCAAGTTATTTTATTTTTAGCTTTCCTCTTTCAAACATGTGTAATTTTTTCTTTCTTCAATAAAACAAGTTGATTCTTTTCAGCATAGTTGTTTTCTGTAAAAGTTAGTTTTAGTGACGTTAGGAACATTGCAAACATTTTATTCTAAGCTGGCTGGAAAAATCAACTTAGAGGTTGGCTGGATTAAACCAACACCCCTCCTAAGCCCAGAATAAGGATCCAGGCTGCAGAACGTTTGGTCGGAATAACCAAACACTTTACTTTATGTTGGCTGAAAATACCAATCTAAAGGTTGGCTGGAAAAACCAACACCCTTCCTAAGCCCAGGATAAGGATCCAGGCTGCAGGACGTTTGGTCGAAATAACCAAACACTTTACTTTAGGCTGGCTGGAAAAACCAATCTAGAGGTTGGCTGGATTAAACCAACACTTGGTACTCTTTAGCCGAAGTAAGGACATCGGCTAATGAGTGGTTGGCTGGATTAAACCAACTCTTAGTACTCTTTAGTCGAAGTAAGGACATCGGCTAAAGAGTGGTTGGCTGAATTAAACCAACTCTTAGTACTCTTTAGCCAAAGTAAGGACATCGGCTAAAGAGTGGTTGGCTGGATTAGACCAACTCTTAGTACTCTTTAGCCGAAGTAAGAACATCGGCTAAAGAGTGGTTGGCTGGTTAAACCAACTCTTAGTACTCTTTAGCCGAAGTAAGGACATCGGCTAAAGAGTGGTTGGCTGGATTAAACCAACTCTTAGTACTCTTTAGCCGAAGTAAGAACATCGGCTAAAGAGTGGTTGGCTGGATTAAACCAACTCTTAGTACTCTTTAGCCAAAGTAATGACATCGGCTAAAAGAGTGGTTGGCTGGATTAAACCAACTCTTAGTACTCTTTAGCCGATGTAATGACATCGGCTAAAAGAGTGGTTGGCTGGATTAAACCAACTCTTAGTACTCTTTAGCCGAAGTAAGGACATCGGCTAAAGAGTGCTTGGCTGGATTAAACTTTTATTACTCTTCAGCCGAAGTAAGGGTATAGGCTGAAGAATGGTTAATTGGATTAAACCACTCTTGGTACTTTTCAGCCGAAGTACGTATATTGGCTAAAGAGTGGTTGGCTAGTAAGCTCAGTCAGATTACTCAGCTAAGACCGAAATAAAGTATCTCGGCCAAAAAATATTGTGTTTCGTTCAAGTTGCAGTTAGAAAGCAAGCACAAATAGGAAAGCAAACCGAGATAACAGTTGGAACAAAAAGAAGTCATTGAAAAGTCATTACAGTTACAAGCATACAGATCAAACCGGAATAAGTGTTGAGCAGAAAAGATGATTTTCATTGATCAAATTCAAAACAAGTACAATGGAGGGGCCACAGCCCGGTTACAAAAAGAAAAAAGAAAAAAGAAGATACAAAATCAGTTAAAGAGATTGTCCAGATCAGCATCCAGCTCAACTCTGAGTCCGGTCTCAGCAGGAAGTTCGGTCGTCGCCAGAACTCGGTTAAGCTCGGTTGAAACAAGCTCCTCTGGGTTCGGGTCAGTTGGAGACACAATTATAGCATCAAGTGCTGGGGGATTGGAGATCGCTGGAATTGGAGGAGTAGGCTGGCGACCGGGCTGGGAGTCGTCTTCAGAAGAAGAGCCTTCATCTCCACCTTCTTCAAGAAATTGCTTCTGAAGATCGGCAGCATACTCCGCCAGCGAGGCCGGAATGAAGCACTGAGGAGCATTGTAGACCTCGGTGTCGGGCCCACAACCGAGCTATTCCACAGCACCTCTCTAGCCACACTTGAAGAATAAATCCTTTGATGCTTCACATTGTTTGATATAAAGGGCTTCGCCCTCCTTGAAACCCCGGAGCTCGGCGTCTTCTGCCTTCTTCTTCAGCTCCACTATCTTGGCGTCCTTCTTGCCTTCGAGCTTGACTAGCTCACGAAGGTACTTATCCTTCATCATAGCTAGGGCCTTCTGTTTGTCTACATCGGCCGAGGAAACTAGTCCGGTCAGACGAGCTACCTCAGCCTCTAGCTCATCCGTTTTCTGGTAGGACTCCTTCAGTTCGGTTGTTTTAGCTTCAACCTCTGCCATGGCTTGCCTCGCTGTGCTCCTGAGCTCCAACACCTTTTTATGCGCAATTTGGCCCTTTTGCACGGCTTGACAAAAAAAAACTAATGACAAAACCGAACAGAAAGTTGGCGATATTTAGAGAGACAAGAAGAACAACTTACCAGGATCATTGACTTCGTGGCCGAGCGGATGGCCTTTAGCTCGGTCAAGTTCTTGTGGTGTTCCATGTCGGCTGGGAGGCACACACTCTTGGCAAGGTTGAAAGCCATCAGATGGTCTTTTTCAGCGACAACTGAATCAGTGTCCTGAATATCACGGTTCTGAAAAGTCAGTTTGGGTGCCCATTTGGAAGAGTTGGCTCAGTCGGCATGCTCCGGTTGAGAGCTCGGTGGAGGGCTTTGTGGCAGAATGGTTTCGTCTTCATCAACTAAGCGTTGTTCGGTCTGGGTAGTATGAGCGCGCTTAGTTCGGCGTGATGAGAAGGGTTGTTGTGATGGTAGGGCCACCACGGTTTCTTGTGTTTGGTTTAGTAGTGGTACCTCGGCCCTGTTTGTCTTGGTCAAGAGAGCCCTGACTCTGTTTCTCTTGGCCATCTCTTCTTCAGCAGTCAGTGGGATTAGGTTAATTTGTGGCAAGGTTGGGTCCGGTTCGGGGGCGTCCTCCAACAAAAAGTCAGTTACTCCGGCTTTTCGGCGGCCGCTGTATCTGTATGTCGGTTCAAAATTTAGAAGTTTGGCCCAACTTCTTTCTGGAAAACGTAGTGCGGCGCGGATAGTGTTCAGGTTGGGGTAACTATACAAGGATTGAAGATGGGCTGAATCTGCATGAAGAAAACAAACTGTTAGTTCGGTTCAGGAGTAGGTAACCAAAATAAAGCAAAGCATGCCAACAAACCGAAGTAATTATACCAGGTTCTCCTTTATTCCAGTTTATACTTCGGCCAGGGATCTGGGCTTGCTGGTCTTCAAAATTGCCAGACACCTAGAAAAAGTCATCATCATTCAAGTCTTTGTCCGGTGTGTCTTTTATTATTTTTTCTCGGCGGCGGCGTATTCTAAGATAGTAAACCCAGTCGTCTTCTTTCGACCCTATGGAGTACTGGTGGAAGATTTCTGCTAAACTGAGGTTAATGCCAGCTCGGCGGTTTAGCTCGGCTATGCCCATAATTATGCGGTATGAGTTGGTGGAAAGCTGGGTTGGGCATATTCTCGTTTGCCTAAGGAATTCACAAATTAAGGGTTGGACTGGAAATCTTAGTCCGGTTTCTATTATTGATAAAAGGGTAAAGGGTACAAAGCCCTGGTTTCCCCAAGGTATAACATCTTTTTTGGCTAAAGTTAGGTGGACATCGTCAGGGATGTTATAATCCCTTCGGAATTCGGTCATGCCACCTGGTGTTTCTACTAAAAACCTATATTTACCCATTTACTCCTAAGTTATGTATAAATTATGCTTGGTGCTAGCTCGGTTGGAAAATGTTGCTGTGTAGCTCGGTTGAGCGATCAAAATGAGTGCCTGGGCAACCTAAGTCTGCAAAGTGAAAAAACAGACGTGTTAAGCACAGATCTTTAGACCGTGCTACAAAGAAAAAACAAGTTAAGTCCTACTTTGGCTTTGTGAAATGTTGCAGGTCCTATCTCGGTTTCAGCAAGGTGCTCGGTAGCTCGGTTGGGGCAAGTGATTTGTTAGACCGGTTGAAATTCTAGGGGCAGCTTTCTTAGTTCGGTCTGAACTAAGAGCACTGGTTTAGCCCCAAGATAGTTCGGTCACAATTAAGGCCTTCAAAACACACCAAGTGCAGACTTAGTTCGGTTTGTTATCTTGGCTAAGATAAAACAAAAGATGGTTTCTTTGACTTGTTAAAACTACTGGTACAAGTATTGGTTCGGTTGAACGGTCTGGCTAGACTTACACATAGGATAAACAGTATCCTAGTCCGGTTGCATTATGATTTTGGATCAAAAACTAGTGTTCTCAAGTGTTCTATTGCTAAGTTTTTCTAGAAACATACAAATAAAGTAGGAAGAAAGAGTGTGTTTTGCAAAAACACACAAAACAAAATACAGTAGATTGAACAAATACGAAAACAAGAAAAATAAAACAAATTTATAATACTTACCTGATGAAGATCGAACAGCCTAGAGGATGGGAGCACACGGCAACAGCAAAACACGAGCTTCACAGTTGCAAGGTTGAAGGACAGTGGAGGTTGGAAGAGAGAGAGAATGAGATGAGTAGTGATTCGAAATAGCAAGGGTTTGTTTTGTGTAGATGAAAGGACGAAAAGGCGGGAACTGTTCAAAAAACACGAGGTACGAGGGCGGCGTGACAGCTGCCTTCAGCCAATAAGAGCATGCCACGTGTCCATGAAATAAGAAGCGTTTCAATTGCTGTGATTGAAGAGACGTTTTGACTGGACAGGTACAACCTGGTGTGAATTTAGCTCGGCTGGAAAGGCTAAGATGGTTTTTTAGCCCGGCTGGAAAGGCTAAATGATTTTAGCTCGGTTGGGATTCTGAAATTTTTTAGCTCGGCTGGTAACAGGTAATCCCTATCATGCTATGCAGATGGAATTAAGGGGCAATTGAGAGGGTAATTTATACTTATAAATTGGGCTGAGCTGGGTAATGGGCCGTTGTGGGCCACGTTGCGAAAGACTGAGAAAATAGGCCATAAAGTTACTCCGGCCCAAGAGAGGTGTAAAGTTACTCCAGCCCAAGAGGGGTATAAAGTTACTCTGGTCCGAAAGAATCTTGAGGTTACTCCGGTCTAAAGGAAGCTTTGAACATAGCCCGGTTGCCGTACTCAAAGTTAGTCCGGTCTTGGCTTATTGAGGTTATCTCGGCCAGAACCTTGCTCACACCATGGTTGGCGCTAGGAGAAACCTGGGTAAGAGCAATGAATGGAAGAGCCGAACTAAAGTTAGCTCGGTCTAGTCTGCGGCTTAGCATAAGCCATGCTTACCTCGGTCATAGTGGAATCCGACCATGGTAAAACCATCTCACTTGGTTTAAGCAGTGAGGAGGGTATTGAAGGATAAGCATTATCTTTCAGGAGTATGAATCCTAGGAGGACTCTACATGGAGGAGTAAGAGTCCTACTTGGATTGTGCCACACGGAACCTATAAAAGCTCACAAACATCACCTATGAAGAGGTAACACACAACTTTGATACACAGAGCTTTTTGTTTACTTGTCTATTTTGCTGACTTAGGCATCGGAGGGGTTTCCGACACACGCCCGCCGGTTAGCTCACGTTTGTGTTTTCAGGGAGTAAAGCGACGACGTACGGAGGAGCGCAGACTTGATCAACAGGATAATACGAGAAGGTTTATTTCTTTCCCGTACATTTACAAATTTTGGCACGCCCAGTGGGACCTCTTTGCCTTTCATCTCTTTCTCCTAAAGCATCTTCTCAAAGCCTTGTTTGATTAAGCATAATGGCTTCCAAAAAATTTCAAATTGCTCCGGTCAATAAGAACGCCAGCAAGAATGCCGCTGTCACAACTAGCAACAACAGCACTTCTATAGGTCCGATCACCTGTAGCAAGACCAAGGCTACCATTGTTCTCACCACTCACGAGGTCATGCTAACTACCAATATAACAAAGCAAGTGCAAGACAAGTCTCACAAATATATCACGGTATCCACATCTAGGGTTAAGCAAAAGGAAGTGAGGGAATTAAAGAAGCCCACTTCTATCTCAAAGGATTCTCTGCCAGAAGGTTTCTTCTCACATCCAACACCCGTAGCTTCTGATGCAAACTCAAGTACTGGCTGACACTCAGGATCATTTCCCAGTAGTCCTCAGCATTCAATTTCATCGAATCACTCAGATTTGTCTCGCTCGGTGGCTATACAAGTCATGATCACTAGCACCACTTCAGTGGAAGAACACTTGGCGACCATGGCTCGCGCCATTGACAAGCTCACCAAAACTGTGGAAGAGAAAGATCTTCAGATTGCCACCTTGATAAACAAGTTAGAAGCACGAAATGCTGATGAAACAAGTCAAGACAATTCTCATCCACTTGAATTTACACCCCAAGCCATGTTTCTTGAGAATGTGAACCCTACATCTAAGTCCAAGCAAGTCATTGGTGAGGAAATTTGCCATACATCTATTGCAAGACAAGCAATTGACACAAGTACTTAGCCAACATTTATTGCTTCCTTGTCTGTTCATCAACTCCAAGACATGATTGCAAATACTATTTGAACACAATATGGTGGGCACCCGCAAAGCACTTTCATGTACTCCAAGCCTTACACAAAGAGTGTAACGCCCCCAAAATAAACCATAAATCGAACTAAGAATATATATAAATAACTGCATGAATCAGAGTGTAATGTTCTTTCATTTCTTAGAGTTAATGGTACAAAAGAGTTTAACACAAATAAATGCCCTATAGGCTTACATCTTGCCAAGTCTTCGCTTGATCACAACAAAAGTGAGACTAGCTCATACAAGTAAAACCCTAGCCTATGCGAAAGAGAATTCAACAAAAGAAGCTTTTGCTCCCAAAAGTCCCTCCTAGCTATTGCCTTGGCGGAGGCATGTCACCAACACCTGAAAATGGTTTTTCCCAAATAGGGCGAGCCAAAGCCCAGTAGGAATAATCTAACACAGTATATGAGATTTAAATGTGCATATACAAAGCCTATGACAAAAACTTCACATTTTTAATAGTCACAAAACGCCATGTTCATATCTTATTCCATTTTCATTCGATTCATTTCAATCCATGAGCCAATTTCATTACCTTTCAACAATCCAACTGAGACTACAACTCATTGGTTATCTAACCGACACAATTACCACACAAACACTTCAGTCTGCCATTTTACAGAAATTTCGTCTGAGGGATCGACACCCATGCATAATTTTGGGACTTTCACTCAGGACACTCCGGCCAACTTAATTTCAATGGAGTCCATTCCATTTCTCCTCCCAAACAATGGAGTACATCTCCTTTCTCCTCCCAAACAATCATACATATACAATGTATTTATAAATATAATCACACAAGGAGTACATCCCCTTTCTTCTTCCAAACAATCATACATATACAATGTATTTAAAATATGATCTTATTCAATGACAACCAACAATGGATTTGTTTTAATTCACCTAATCCTCATGCAATTTCTACAACCATCATAGCTATCCTCCACTCATAGCCATATACAGCTATTTCTATATAGATATTCAATCTCAAGACAGATATTTTATTCAAAAATTTCCAAAGGATGTGAGACAATGCCTATCCAACTCCACCATTCATTTCAATATTCACCCAATTTTATATTTCCTATGTCAATTTCAATTATTTATACAAAATAACAATTTGATCCAATTAGGGAAAAATTTCACCCTTTTCCAAATTACAACCCAAGTACCAAAGTTTACAATTTTGACACAATATAACATCATATACAAACCCCATACCCGTTTATTCCACATTCACCAAAAACCCCTCTTTTGACTTCACACCCAAACTCTAAGTTTGTCCAAACTACTCCCAAATCCCACCATTTTTACACAACGACAAATAACTAAGCTAAAAGCCATATGAAAATGTAAGAAAAATCCCGACCTCAAGTTAGAAGACCAAGCAAAGCAAAGTGGAACCTTCAACAATGTCGAAACCAAGTTCCAATTGGATCAAAATGGAGCTCTTAGAATGCTCTAACTTCTTCTCAAAGACACTAGGGTAGAGAACCCAAAGGATCTAGGTCAAAATCTAGAGAGAGAGTGTGTGTTTTAAAGAGAGAGAGTCAAGGTCTAGGTTTTTGGAAAGTTTTTGAGAGAGAGAAGAATGAAAAAGTGATATGAAATGTTATCTTCACGGACTATTAGACACGCAGTTCGCTCAACTGTCAGACACAAAGTTTCGCTCGAGCGTTGAATACACACTTTCAGAAGTTTTGCAGACGAAGGACACTGCTGGAGCGTAGGAAATGCCACTCGAGCGTATATTACACTCTTCCAGTATTTGCAGGTCTCCAAAAATACTGGGAGTTGGCAAATCCCGATCGAGCGCAAGAATGACCGCTCGAGTAGAGGAGCAAAATTTGTGAAGCCCGCTCGAGCGCAAAATTTGTGAAGCCAATTTTTGGGCAACAAAGGTTTGGAAAAACAAGCAACGCACAATCACAACCTGATAACCAAAATAAAGGAAAGACAAGGGAAACAAGATATGAATCACTCTTCAAAACCATACAAACCCGAGTTCGGAATACAACAAGTGACAGGTCAAAACCAGAATCACTATAAAGAGGATAGACATTCTTAGAATGCCTAGTGGATACCAACCTCCCAAGTTCCAGCAGTTCAACGGAAAAGGTAATCCTTAACAACTTGTCACTCATTTTTGTTGAAACTTGCAACAATGCCAAGACAGATGGAGATCTACTTGTCAAACAATTTGTTCGGTCACTCAAAGGAAATGCCTTTGATTGGTACACTGATTTGGAAGCCAAATCAATCAACAGTTGGGAGCAAATGGAACGTGAATTTCTTAATCGTTTCTATAGCACCCGGCCGTATGGTAAGCATGATGGAATTAACTAGTACCAAGCAATGAAAGGATGAGCCTATGGTAGACTACATCAACCATTGGCTTGCTCTGAGTCCAGATTACAAAGACTAACCCTCTGAGATCTCAGCTGTGGAGATGTGAATACAAGGCATGCACTGGGGACTCATTCACATCCTTCAAGGGATAAAGCCGCGAACATTTGAGGAGTTAGCCACGCGTTCACATGACATGAAAATTAGCATAGCCAACCATGGTGGGAAAGACCTTCCCATTCCTGAAAAAGGAAAGATAGCAAAGAAGTCAAAAAATGAGGCAAGCCTTTCAAAGGTACTACCCAAGAAACATTGGTGGTAACCACAGCTCCAATCAAGATTTCAATGAAAGACAATAAGAAAGAAGAAATGAAGGAAACACACCTATCTCTGAAAGAACTACAAGAAAAGAAGTATCCATTTCCTGACTCTGATGTACCGGGGATGTTAGAAGATTTACTTGAAAAGAAAGTCATTGAACTCCCTAAGTGCAAATGCCCTAAAGAAATAGGTTGTGTGAAGGATCCAAAGTACTGCCACTAGCATTGGATAGTTAGTCATCCTACTGAAAAATGTGTCGTGTTAAAGGAATTTCTCGTAGACTTGGCTAGGAAGAAAAAAATCCTCTTAGACCTAGATGAATCGGCAGAATCCAACCATGCGACGGTTATTGTAGGACCTCCAAATTCTCCATCCTCAAAATCCAAGATAGAAATGTCACAATCTGCAATCCCAACAGTGAAAGCAATTCCCAAAGTCATCCAGTTTGGGTCACTTGAACCTATCAGTATTCAAGTTCCAAACCAAGATAGGCATGTCTATGATGGTTTTGAAGAAGTGTTAACTACTGGGAAAGATGAAGGTTGGACTCTCGTGACACGAAGGAAGTCACGAAGAGGTAAGTCCAAGACTCAACATTTTTCACTTAAGAAAGTAGAAGGAAAGAAGAACCCTCGTTGACATTCCAAGAAAGAGGTGATAGACAAAAAGAAGAATGGAAAGAAGATGCAACAAGTAGACAAATTGCCTGAAGAAAACTCGCATACCCCAATCATCTTGCGAAACTTTTTTCCCATTGGGTATTTTGGAGATGACTTGATCGAGGCGGTCTACATGGTTTCAACCATTGAAGCAGATGAGGAACAAGTTCACGCCGTTAAGGCGACGCCAAATAAGGTGGAAATTGATGTTCTGACAACCTTGAAAGAACTACCCCCATGCTTTAGTTTGCGTGAAGCGTCTCAACACCCTTGATCTATACAACTTGCACTTGTTCGAGTCTTGGAAGATCCTGGAAAATATGAGTTTGTTGTTAATGAACTAGACTATCCCAAGGTGAACCCCATAACTTTTGTTCCTTTTTGCACAACAATCACCTTTACTAATGAAGACCTTCAACTAGGTTCAAAACCACACAATCGGCTATTGTTTGTCTCTAGCTTTATTAGTGAATAAAAAATTAATCCCATCTTTATTGATAGAGGCTCAGTGGTAAACATCATGCCAAAGTTCACCATGAAGAAACTTGAAATCCCAATTGACGATTTGGTTCACAGTCATTTGGTTATTCAAGGTTTTAACCAAGGGGGACAACGCATAATTGGTATGATTCGTTTGAACCTCACCATTGGAGAACTTACGGCCAGTACTTTATTTCATATCATCGATGCAAGAATGTCCTATAACTTGTTGCTTCGATGGAAATGGTGTAGTTACGTCAACTCTCCATTAATGTTTTAAATTTGACTAAGGTGGAATAAAGATAGTGTTAGCAGATGACAAGCCATTTACTGAAACTAAGGATCACTTCGCTGATGCAAAATTTTATCTGGATTCCAATGGGATACCTGAAGTTATCCCAACTAAAATCCCTTCTGCAAGAAAAGAGAAAATGAATGAAGAAAAGCAGGTTGTGTTTGATTTCTCAAGGAAAGATGCATCAAGTGGCAAAAAAGCACCCGAGGTCGTGTCACCCCAAAAATAGTCTTCATCCTTAAAAGGTCATGTAATGACAAAAGTCTTCAGGGATGTGCCGATGTCTCAATGAAGAGAAGGACAGTCGCCGTTTGAAGAAGTCACGGCGTTTGCAAAAGTTAAAGGAGACCTTGCTTACCCTGCAATAAAAGAAGATATGTAGCTACTAAAAGCAGATGCAACAATACTAATTCCATAAGCGAAATTGTCAAGCCTAATTAAACATTCACTAAAGGGATTCGTTAGGCCTGTGCAAAATTCTATCGAACACGACTCCTTACCTGAAAGACGAATGGAAAGGTTTGATCCACAAGCTTACAAGCTTCTAGCCAAGTCAGGTTATGACTTTGCTGATCCCTCATCACTGGGAGAGTTAAGTCCTGAACTTATGTCGACACCCCATTTTTGACCGTCCTCAAGACTTGGATGCCATCATTTGAACAATCGATGATCATCCATGCTCGTGTTCGTTTTGAGCTCCTGAAGGTCTCGGCTGCGCGCCTTGCCTTAAAACCTCTCAATTTGTCTGTTTTGTGTTTCGTTGTGGACCAAGAACTTGTGGTTTTGTTTCTGAGGGAAGAGGGTGGCTTGTTGGCCAGCCCTACAACCCATCGACCAAGCCTCATGCCTGTCGGCCTTTCCTTCTTTTCATCGGCCATCAGTGGTGGCCGGTCGGCACCTTTGTCGGCCTGTCGGCCATACTTTTTGGCCGAGACCTTTTTATTTGCTTTTGCAGATATTTTCTTGCCAGCTGTGACAGCTAGTGAGCATAGAACTCATCCTCCATACACGTGTATGGAGGGATTGAACCAAGCCTCTAGCTTGTTCAACAAACTTGAGACTTGGATTTCTATAAGAGGGGAAGCCCCTCTCCCTCTCCAGAGGTTCTGAAAATTTGATATACAAAACATATATATCTCTCTCTATATTTCTTCCTCTCTCTCTATATTTGCACTTGTTTGTGCTCAAAAGTGTCTTTTCTTCACACTTTTGCACTAAAGCACCTAGTGAAACACCTTCACTACTAAGTTGAGGTTCTTGGAGGTTGCATTTGAGTGGTTTAAGCTTGGTTTTTGCCTCTGAAGTTGTTGTTCTAAAGAGGTTCTTCAAGGGTGAGTCTCTTACCACTTTAAAGCTTTGTTTTCATAGCTTATTTAGCCCTATTTGCATGCTTCTTTTGGCTTAACTTTCAACTGTAAAAAGCTTCTTTTTTAAGTTTTAAAAGTGTTTTCTTGAGGCCTCTTTGGTGTTGGGGGTGGTCTACCCCTTTTGTGCCTTGTTTGACCTTGTTTTGAGCCATCTTTTTCAGGCCTTTGGATCACCTTTGTTTGGTCTCTTTACCACTGAAATCCAGAGGAATTTCAATGGTGGAAAAGTGGTTTTGAGGTCCCAAATAGGAGGGGGTTATCCCCCCCTCCTCTTCTCTTGTTTACTTGTGTTGGTGGCTCACCAAAAGAGCATGTAGTTCTATTTTCTTGAGGCTTTGTTTGAGCACTTTTTTGTGACCCCTTAGACCTACCATGACTCTATTTTTGGTTGTCTTGGTCACCTCTTTTATTCTTCTTATACTTGTAGTTTAATCCTACTTGTAGCTTTACAAAGTAGCATGTCTTTCTAGCATGTTGAGGCTCTATCTTGGCATGTTTTTGTGACTCTTCTAACATGTTATAACTCTTTTTTGGGTTGGTTTGATCACCTCTTGCATGCTCCTTGCACTTGTAGTGCAATCCTTCCTAGTGCCTTAATATGTATCATGCGTTGGACCATCATTCTAGCATGCTTTTGGCTCCACCCCAGCAACCTTTTACTCATGTTTTGCCTTGCTTAAGCTCTGTTTGAAGTTGTTTTGGTCATGCATGCCTTGCTTTGTATAGCCATAGTGCATTCTTGCTCACTAGCTTTGAGTTTTCAAGTCACTAGCATGCATTGCTTGGGCTATTTGCATGATTTGGCATCATTTGGTATGTGATTTCAGAGCATTTCTTACTGCCATGCACTCACATGTGTCACTCTTTCAATGCCTTTGGAAGGTTGTGTTTTATGCCTTAAGCATAAGCCAATAGGCATGCCATCTTGCCTAAGCTTTTGGGATGCCATCTCAGTGTTTATTCGGTCTTATTTTGCGATGTTACAACTCTGATTTTTGTTGGTGAAGTCATCTCATGCTTGGTTTTGGTAGGTGTAGTGTAATCTTCCTCATTGGCCTTGTATGCTCCATGCTTCCGCCTCTAACTCTAGCATATGTTGGCTATGTTCAAGCATGTTTTTGGTCTTGTTTTGACCTGCCTTGGGAGTATTTTGAGTCATCTTGGCCTTTGGGGCTTGCTTGATTTGGCCATGGTGCAAGTCCCTTTGCTAGCCTTAAGTTTTGAGCCTCCTAGCATGCTATGCTTGTATTATGTGCATGATTTAGCATCATTCCTTACATGATTTCAGAGCCTATTTCATTGTCGCACTCTCACATCTTCCGCTCCTTCGATGTGTTTGAGAGTTGTTGTCTTCATGCCTTGTTTGTGAACCAATGTGTATGCATGCTTGTATATGCTTTTGGACTTCATTTTCAACATGTTTTGGCCATTGTCTTGGCATACATGACGCTTGTTTGAGGTTGGTTTGGTCCATTGAGTGTTGTATTACATAGCCTTTGTGTTGCGTCCTTCATTAGTTTCAATACTTAAGGACTCTAGCTTGCCATGCTCATTGTATTTGCATGTTGTTCCATCACATGATCTGTAGCATGTTGTTAGATAGCATGTTGGTTGCATGTTTGTTGCATTGCATTGTGTTTGGATTGGATGTTAATCCAAACACGAGAAACGAGGGGCGTTTCATACTTGAAGTGATCAAACGTGCCTCATTCCTTAGGTCACCGACACCTTTGATCATGTATGATAAGGTGGAGGTTCATCGAGTCTCATGTGTTATTTATGTGCATTCATTAACATTGATTTGTGGAACTCGGTCTCTTTGACCATCATGCATCAAGATGCGTGATTGGTGGCTTGAGAGCCGAGCACCACACTCCTTTGAGCATGAGACATGATAAGGAGTGTGGTTGCACACATATTTTCTTGTAAATACACTGCCATGCCTCTGTTAGTGCTCTGTTGCAGCAAAATGAGAAATTGCAGGAATCAATGGCCGACCGGCCATCATAGCTGCCTGCCGGCCATCAAAGGCTGCCGATCGACTATCAAAAGTGGTCGATGACCATTAACTTTGGCCGATGGCCATTCCTCTTGGCCGACCACCCCTCAGCATGTTCCTAAGGTGGATCAGAAGCATATTGGAAATTGGCACAATTTTCAGAAGTACAAAAGAATGCAAACAGGGGCATCATGAGGCACGGTAGTGGATTTCCGAGCAAAGCCGACCGAGCATGCGTGCATCCCTCGTCACGAGGTCATTTCAGTGCTTTTGT
Organism: Camellia sinensis; assembly: GCF_055761805.1. Classification (NCBI taxonomy): domain Eukaryota; kingdom Viridiplantae; phylum Streptophyta; class Magnoliopsida; order Ericales; family Theaceae; genus Camellia; species Camellia sinensis. The sequence continues at coordinate 22,187,717 of NC_138964.1, read as the reverse complement.
TAACTTGGAATAAACTGTTATTTTATTGATAAAAGTGTTGTAATTAATTAGTTAATGCGTTTTAATTAATTGATTCGTTTTGTAATAATTAGTTAACTAGGAGTAGTTAATTAATTTTGTTTTGTAATAATTAGTCTAATTAATTTAATTAGATTAGTTAATTAGTTTAGCTTAGCTAGCTTAGCTTATTCATTCGGACCCTCCGTCGAAAGGGCAAATTTTGTAATAAGCTTGCGTGTGTGTGATGCATGTCTTCCAACCCCATTTCTTTCTCCCTTTTATTTACCAGCTTTTGATGGTTAGTTTTAGGGCATATTTCAATTAGCATACTTATGCTTGCATGCGTGCATCATTCATTTGTATTGCATGCACCGGGCTCGGCGCATCATACAAACTGCATTGTATTTCAATTCCAATTTGAATACATGTTATCAAGTTGCATTCACATGACATCTTAGAATAGCCGAGCCTATCTTAGTTGCATTTTGTATATGTTGCATTAGGCATTCTTGACATAGCTAGGAGCATGCATTGTTTTCTAACTAGTTTTTTGTTTTGACTGTGTAAACAGATACTTCAGACTCTTATGATCCGAGAACACCTTGAATATCTCACCATAAAGGTAGGGCCTCCAAATTTTCAAGGCAAAAATCACAGTTGCTAACTCTAATCAAGAGTATGGTAGTTCCTCTCGTGTGTTTTCAACTGCCGCGAGCCATAGGCTACTACTTACCCCTCTTGCATGAACACGTAACCCAAACCCTCTCGTGAGGTATCACAATACACTGCATAACCTAAACCCCTCTCCGAAATAATCAAGACTGGAGCAGTGGTAAATCTAACTTTAAGCTCCTGGAAGGACTTTTCGCCAGTCTCACTCCATACAAATTTGACCCCTTTCCGTGTCAATCTAGTCAAAGGCGAAGCTAGCCTGGAGAAGTCCTTTACAAACCGACGGTAATAACCGGCCAATCCTAGAAAATTGCGAATCTCAAAGACACTCTTAGGCTGTGCCCAATCTTGCACTGCCTCTATCTTGGATGAATCTACAGTCACCCCTTCCCCGGATACTACATGGCCTAAGAACTTAACCTCTTTCAGCCAGAACTCACACTTCCCAAACTTAGCATACAGCTTATGGGCGCTAAGTAACTCAAGCACCACTCGTAAGTATTCCTCGTGCTCCTCCTCAGAAGGTGAATAAATCAGAATGTCGTCCACGAAGATGACCACAAAGCGATCTAAGAACTCCCAGAAGATCTGGTTCATCAAGCCGGTGCATTGGTGAGCCCAAAAGGCATCACCAGAAACTCGTAATGGACATACCACGTACGGAATGTCGTCTTCGGGATATCTCTCTCCCTGACCCTCAATTGGTGGTAACTCGATCTCAAGTTTATCTTAGAGAAATAGCGAGATCTTTTCAACTGATCAAACAGGTCATCTATATGAGGCATAGGGTATTTGTTCTTAACCGTAGCCTGATTCAACTTTCGATAGTCAATGCAAAGTCTCAAAGCCCCATCTTTCTTTTTAGCAAAGAGGGCCGGTGCTCCCCACAACGAAGTACTAGGGGGATAAAGCCCTTATCTAACAACTCCTGGAGTTGAATCTTCAACTTACTCAACTCGGCTGGGGCAAAATGATACGTTGCCATGGAAATCAGTGTCGTGCCAGGCATAAGTTAATAGATAACTCAATCTCTCGGTGGGGTGGTAAACTAACAAGATCCTCAGGAAAGACGTTCGAGTACTCACAAACCACTCTGGGCAACTCAGTCCAGATCTCATCACACGCACTACTCATACAGCTAGCTAGAAGACAACTAAGCTCACTCTGCCCTCGCGGATCATACACTGGTGGTAAGACTCTACCAACCCGATCTCCCAAGAAATAGAAACAGTCACCACTCAAGGTACATACAGTAACCCTTTAACGGTAGCAATCTATAACAGCTCGGTATGACGATAACCAGTCCATACCCAAAATCACATCAAACCCAGACATGTCCATCACTACCAACGAAAATGGAAGCAGACGCTCGGCGACCTCTATATCACAGCCCCGACATCCCTATTTCAAAATCAACTCACCCCTAACAGGTGATACAACACAAATAGGAGATGCTAACTGCGCCAACTCTAACCCCAAAACAGATGCAAATGCAGCAGATATAAAGGAATGGGATGCACCCATATCAATCATCACATTAGCAACCGAGTTGCAAAACAAAAGGTACCTCTTACTACTGATGGAGCCGGTACAAGATCCTGCGATGTAACAGCATACACGTGCCCTGTAGGCCTCTGATCTACCTGCTCACCCTTTGGAGCATACGACTGCTACACAAATTGAGCCGAAGAGGCTCCCTAATTGGCCCTCGAGGCCTGAGCTGACTGAGCTAGCTGATGACTCTATGTCTGTCTCGAACTAGACGCACCAGATGTGCCACTCAACTGTGGGCAAAACCTCTTCAGGTGCCCCACCTGCCCACACTGATAACAAGCGAGCGGCTGGCCTCTGCCCTGACTCTGGCTCTGAGGACGAGCCGAAGATGAAGCTGTTCTCTGCCTTCCTCTCCTCTGTGGGCAAGCTTGAGACTTGTGGCCCAACTGACCACATTTGTAACAGGTGATGTCTCCCTGACCGCCTCTTCCAGAACCAGAAATCGGTACTGAAAAGGTAGATCTAGAATGTGCTCCCTGGGACTGCTAAGGGTTAGAACCCCTCTGCCTCTTACCGTCCCCCTAACAATCTTGGCTCCTCCTGGAGCCCCTCATCATCTCCTCTTCAGCATGCATAATGGTCTCAAGATGGGCTGCAGCCTACACAAGGCACCCATACTCCCTAATTATGGACCCAACTACTCAAAACATGAGTCTGGTCCTCAATTTCTTCTTGAACTCCAAGCACCTATGCTTCTCGGTCGCTACCAATTCTGGTGCATACCTCAATAAGCTAGTAAAGGTGGCCTCAAACTCTGCCACTGGTGTATTCAGCTGCTTGAGCTAACAGAACTGGTCCCTCAAATTCTCCCTAATAATGGGAGGCAAAAACTTCTCCTGAAAGGCATCAACGAAAGCCTCCCAAGTCCCTCCAATATGCCCTCGTACAAACTTCCACCACTGACCCGCGTCTCCCTTCAACTGGAAGGACGCCAAGGTCACTCGCAAACCTCCATCTTCGATGCCAAGCATCTCAAACGTCTTTGTCATCTGCTCAAGCCACTCATCGGGCTTCTGTGGCTCTTTAGGGTCCCACAAAAACTCGTCCGAATTCGACCAAAAAAACTCTCTCCTCAAAAAAGGCGGCCCTGCCTCAGCTACATGGGCCTGGACTTGATTCTCAACCCTAAGAATGTCCATGGATTCTCTCAATGCTGCTGCCATCTCGCAGGCTAAGGCGCCCATGGCTTGCTGACCTACTGGCTCGGCCACGTTGGCCTGACCAACACCCTCCTCCTGCACCGGAATTTCATCCGGTATAGGCATCTCCTGCCTCCTAGGCCTATCACGCCTACCACCACGTCCTCGTCCTGACATCCTAATAAAGATAACAAAAGGATTAGCACATTCACAAATGTGCCGAAGCTATTTTACTAGCGTCCTAATACAATGGACAACTGTAATTCACTCCACATAAGCACATAATCACATAAGCACTTAAGAATTTCATCTCCGGATAATAACCGTCCCGTGGCATCGCTAGAGTTCCAGTTAGAAACGGCAGTGATCAAGTGCTTTTCCAACAGGACTCCCAAAAACCCAAGGATCCAAACAACATCCTAGAAATTAAATCTTATACCCATATAGTCATATAAACATGTTATCACATAAGCACATAACATTACATTTAAGTCTCTAACAAGCGAGACAAACTCATTGTGGTACTAACCACTTCCCACATACCCAATTATTCAAACCCGGTACGCTCTGATACCAAATTGTTACGCCCTCAAAATAAATGCATAAATCAATCATTCATAATATCCATAAACCATAAAAGAAGTATTATATTACAAACATCAGAGTATTCTTTACAAAAGTATTACACGTTGACAACAAAAGTAAATGCCCTACGGGCTTACAACTTTCCAAGTCAACACTTGGTTACAACAAAAGAAGAGTTCTACCTGTTTTTACATATCAAGCCCTTGGCTTGAATTACAAGTAATACAAAATAAATATAACAACAAGAAGAAGCCTGCAGCCTCTAAACCACCCAAGCTATGTCCTTGGAGGCGGCATGTCCCCTGTACCTAAAAATGGTGTCCCAAGTAGGGTGAGCCAAAGCCCAGTAGAGATATGCTAAACATAATATGAGAATTAGCTAAAACATTAGCATTCAATAAATGTTTAGACCAACTTATATCATTTCCATAACCAATCGACATTTCATCCGTGTTTCATTTGATACCCATTTATTCATCCAAATCAACTCATAAACGTGGTTCATTACCTAACCAAACAATTTAAGTGAGACTACAACTCATCTTATTAACACTTTCATTTTCCATAGTTCAATATGAGACTACAACTCATTTTATTAACACTTCCATTTTCCATAGCTCAATATGAGACTACAACTCATATTATCAACACTTCAATCATAAGCAATTCAAAATGAGACTACAACTTATATTATCAACACTTCTATACTTCAATCACCAACGTTATACAAACGTGTTTAAGATTTCGGGACTTTCACCCTGAACACTCCGGCCAACTTAATTATCAATGGAGTCCATCCCCTATCTTCTCCCAAGCCATGGAGTACATCCCCTATCTCCTCCCAAACAATGGAGTACATCCCCTATCTTCTCCCATACAAGATACATATGCAATGTATTTAAACATTTTATCATATACAATGAACAATTAAAGCACATATGCAATGTGTTAATCCCACCGTCATATTCAATGACATAATTCAAGTGATTAGTTTCAATTTCCCTAATCATCATGTAGGGTCTACAACAATCAAGAATATCCTCCACCGATAGCCCAAAACAGTTATTTTCTAAACAGGTAAATAAATCTATCTAACAGATAAATTATTACATTTTCCATCGGTGAGTGATTCGTCAATCCATCTACACCATTCAATCTTATATTTTCCTAATTTCATAATTTTCAACTCAATTTCATATTTCCATTCTCCAAATTAATTATTTAAATTCAATTAGGACATTTATTCCCCTATTCTCAAATGTTGCCACCAAGGCCAAATCTCACTCATATTCCACAAACAACCCCAATTTCAAGTCTCGCATACATATTAAGCTCAAACATGGAAAACCCCTCTTTTATACATTTCAAATTTAAACCCTAACTTTCCAAAATTCCCATAGTTTCACCATTTAATCAAAATGACTAAAATTTATGTCAAAGCTCATAAAGATGAGTAGTTTATCCCTACCTCAACTAGAGAGACTCAAAGGAGATGCTGAAGAAAAGTCAAGATGCTCCAAATCCAAGAATTTTTGGATCAGAATGAAGCCCAAGCCAAGCTTTAACTTTCTTACAAAGGGATAAGGGTAGAAAACTCCTAGATCGTGGAGTATTTGTAGAGAGAGAGAGAGAGAGAGTTTAGAGAGATAGACAGTCGAATCTAGGGTTTGGATAAAAAAAAGTGATGAAAAAGTGAAGTGTAGACCCGCTGCTGCGAACTGATATGTTCAAACCTCGCTTAAGCAAAGAAGTGGTCACTCGAGCGACCAGACACAAATAGACCTCGCTCGAGCACAAGAAGCGTCGCTCGAGTGAACAATGCGAAACTTCAGGTCTGCAACCTAGCAGCCTCGCTCGAGCGAAGAATACCAACCCCCAAGTCCAGAACAAAATAAATGACGGGGAAAACCGGGATCGCTATATATCCTCTTCATGAGAAAAAATAACAACTCTGCACTACTACTACCAAAAATAGTACATTTATTAAGGACACTAAACATTTTGAAATTTAGAGCTATCGAACTGATATGATGATATAACTAATCTCGTTTGCTTGGCAGAAACTATGGATGTTTGGCAGAGTATGGTTTGGAAGGAAGAGTTTCAATGAAATGCGACATGTATAGCTATGGAATAATGTTGCTAGAGATATTTACAAGAAAGAGACCCACCAATGAAATGTTTGCTGGGGAACTGAGTTTGAGATAATTGGTGAAAGGATCAGTTCCAAACTCAACAGTGGAAGCGGTGGATGGCAACTTGTTAAGATTAATAGAAACAAGAGAAAACATGATTGCTTATCTTTTACTAATCTTGGAAGTAGGTTTGGAGTGTTGTGCAGAATTGCCTGAAGAGAGAATCAACATAAAAGATGTGGTCACCAAGCTTAACAAGATTAAATTGCAGCTCCTTCGCAACAAACACACTTGAAATGTCTGTGTAAAGTGTAATATATTCCTGTATTTGTGTATTTCTACAATTCTGTAATTCTATATTTTTTTGCACTTTGTATTTCTGTAATTCTAAAATTCTGTATTTGTTTATTTTTGTAATTATGCACTGCGAATAATCATAGGTTTGTTATGCATATGTGTACCACCCAATATTGTTTTGAAGATCTCTGGGCAATATTATTATGGGTCCAGTTTGTCTCTGGAGTGGACCATTTCATTTGGGGCCCGTGTGGCTTATCACAAAGTCCCACTTTGATGATTTGAATAATTCATTTTTAGACCACTATGTATAGATTATTCATGAAAAAACATAAGTCGATCCAATAATTATAGTCACATTAGTGAATATTTTTAGACCCTAGTGAATAATATTTATTACATTCCAGTACAATAATTTGAGGGAAAAAATTGTATTTAAAATTCAAACATAGCATATTTTAGTTTTGAATTATTGGTTATATTGTTGAACTAGCCTGCTGATGTACAAAAATTAGCTAACCCCCAAGAATTGCCGCTGAAAGTGAGGGCTCCTGTTGTGCCTAATAAGGAGTGCTCTGCCTCTCTATGGACTCCACCTTGGACCTATTTTAATAATTCAAATTGTTCATTTTATAAGACCATGTTGAGAAATGAGTAACCACAAAATCAGATATTTTTGTATCAAAAAATATGGATAATTCATTCTCAAAATCACATATATCGTCCATATTTTTTTAAAACAAATATGATTTGATCATCTGCCTATCGATATCCGATCAAGTTAATCTTTTACATAGATGATCATCTCGATAGAATAAACAAAATAAATGGTTTGAATCATTGCATTACCCGAAGTAAAGCCCTCTAAGGGGCACGGGATGGATCCTTATCCAACCTAATTAGACTTTATAAGTAGTGCAAGCAACTAAATGAAACAAAATAAAAGATTTGAGCCCTTCCAAATTCCAATGCCACTCCATGAAATATTTAATTCAAATATCAACAATTTAATTTACTAAATATCCGTACGTGGTATATGAGGAACAATATTCAAAGTCTTTAAATTAGTTGAGGATCTTGAAGCACGAGTCGTTGGAAGCATAATCAACGATTGTAAAATGTTTTGCAACAAAGCAAACAGAGGATCTCGTGGCCAAACTAAACAAAACCATTTTCAGAGTTGCACATGACAACAAGACACAACTCAAGCATATCCACTGCAAAGAAGCTGCAATTTGATATTTCCATAATGGCCAACAGATAGTCTTTATTGACTGAAACAATAGTTTGAGAGAGAGAGTGAGAGAGCAAATGAATAACTCTGTATTAATCTGTGTTGTGTGTGTTAATTTACAAAAGGAATGCACTCTCTTTACAGAGAGGAGATGATGCATTGAGATGCCAAATTGTAGGCACTGAAAGTATAAAGGAAAAGCTGTATACAAAGCATAAAGGAAAAGCTGTATACTTTACATTAAGAAATATAAAAGATAAAGCTATAATATAATGCTAAAGCTATAATGCTATAACAGCTATTATAACAACTATATACTAACATCCCCCCGCAAACTCAAGGAGGGAAAGCATCAACCAAGTTGAGTTTAGAGACAAGATCACAGAAGCATCCAGGAGGATGAGTCTTAGTGAAGATATCAGCAGGTTGATCGGCAGAAGCAATAGGGAGAAGATGAACAGTACCACAGGTAACATGCTGGCGAATGAAATGACAATCAATCTCAATATGTTTGGTGCGATCATGAAAAACATCATTGTGAGCAATCTGAATAGCACTCTGATTGTCACAATAGAGAGTGGTAGGACCAGAAGAAGAAACACCCATATCCGCAAGGAGCCAGCGACGCCAAAGAAGTTCCTGAGTAGTATCAGCAAGAGCTCAGTATTCAGCTTCGGTACTAGAGCGGGCAGTGAGGGATTGTTTTTTGCTACGCCAAGTAAGAAAAGAATCCCCTAAGAAGAAACAGAATCCCGTGGTAGAGCGTCGATCCATAGGATCCCCAGCCCAATCAACATCGGAAAAGGCACGCAGTTCAAGAAAGGAGGAAGCAGAGTAGTGAAGGCCATGGAACAGAGTGCCTTTGAGGTAGCGAAGGATGTGGAGTAGAGCAGTGTAGTGAGAAGTGCAAGGAGCCGACATGTACTAACTGACAATGTGAACAGCATAGGCAATGTCAGGACGAGTCACTATGAGATAGACAAGACTGTCGACGAGTTGGCGATAAAGAGTAGCATCAGAGAGGAGATCCCCATCGAAAGGAGTGAGACGAATCTGAGGATCAACTGGAGTAGAGGTAGTTTTGCAATCGGTAAGACCAGCACGAGCCAGAAGATCGGATGCATATTTAGCCTGGGACAAATAGGAACCAGTAGAATCATGAGAGACTTCAAGGCCTAAGAAGTAGTTAAGAGTACCAAGGTCCTTCATCGCAAACTGACGGTGGAGAAAACGTTTGAGGCGGAGAATACCAGCTTCATCATTACCAGTGATAATCATATCATCCACATACAGAAGGAGAAGAGTGGTACCATGAGAAGTATTCCGTATAAAAAGAGCAGAGTCATAGGAGCTAGAGGTGAACCCGAAGTCATGAATGGTAGAACTGAACTTAGCAAACCAAGCACGAGGTGCTTGCTTGAGGCCATAGAGGGCACGTTGTAGTTTGCAAACCTTATGAGGTGGAAAAGTGGACCCAGGTGGAGGTTGCATGTACACCTCCTCAAGAAGATTACCATTGAGGAAAGCATTTTTGACATCCATCTGAAAGAGCTCCCAGTGGCGAGCAGCAGCAACAGCAAGTAAACTGCGAACAAATGTAAGCCGAGCAGCAGGGGAGAATGTCTCCTCATAATCAATACCATATTCCTGGTTGAAACCCTTGGCAACAAGACGAGCTTTGTAGCGTTCAATAGAGCCATCAGAATGACTCTTGATTTTGTAAACCCATTTGCAGCCAATCGCAGTCTTTCCAGGAGGAAGAGCAACAAGATCCCAAGTATGAGTTTTGTCCAAGGCCTGGAGTTCATCAGTCATAGCTTGCTGCCAAAGAGGATTAGTACAAGCCTCACGATAGGAGGTAGGTTCATAAGTAGAAAAGGTAGCAGATCTAATAATATAATCACGAAGATTGATAGGAGGTTGAGTTACCCGGCGTGGTCGACCCGTTGGAGGATCGGTTGGAGGAAGAACCGGTGGAGAATGAGGTGGTGCAATGAGAGGTGGACCTTCAGGTAGAGGAGGCTGGACGGGATTAGGTGTGAACAAGGGCGTCTCGATGAAGGAGGAACCTGTATCAAAATCATCAGAGAAGAGATCTATGGAAGGATTAGTAAACAGTACATTAGTGGAAAGGGCAGGTAAGTGAAAGGAGGATAGTGAGGAAAACATTTGGTGCTCCCAGAAAACTACATGGCGGGAGATACGAAGACGTTTAGAGAGAGGATCCCAACAACGAAAGCCTTTAGTTTCAATTCCATACCCAAGAAAGCAACAAAGACGAGAACGAGGTTCAAGCTTGGTGTGTTCATGGGATTGAAGCAAAACAAAGCAGGCAGAGCCAAAAAACCCGAAGATTGGTGTATGGAGGGGGTGTGCCATGCAAACGTTCAAAGGGAGTTTGATTATGGATGATAGGGGTAGGAGCACAATTGATAATGTAGACAGCAGTGAGAGTAGCTTCCCCCAAAAAGTTTTCAAGGCAGGAAGAAGATAGAAGGAGAGCGTGAGTAGTGTCAAGAATATGCCGATGTTTCCGTTCAGCACGGCCATTTTGCTGGGACGTGCTAGCACAGGAACGATGAGGCAGTGTACCATGACTCTGAAGAAAAGAAAGGAAATCTGAATCCCGATATTCCATAGCATTGTCAGAGTGAAAACGTTTGATGGTTTTGGAGAATTGGGTGTGGACCATTTGGGCAAAACGATAATAAAGGTGTTTAAGTTCAGACCGAGTTTTCATGAGAAAAAGCCAAGTAAACCGGGAAAAATCATCAATAAAAACAACAAAATAACGAGATCCCCCCATAGTTTCAACTCCCTCAAAAAAATACATAAAACCCAACACTTTAGACATGCATTGATATAAAAGAAACCAACCATTTCTATTCATCAGAGTAGTTCTTACAACAGTGTTACATGTTAACAACAAAAGCAAATGCCCTATGGGCTTACAGCTTTCCAAGTCGACACCTGGTTACACAAAAGAAGAGTACTAACTCTATACAAAATAAGCCCTTGGCTTGATATACATGTAATACAAACAAAATAAACCAAAAAGGAGTCCTCAACTCTCATCATTATCCAAGCTATGTCCTTGGAGGTGGCATACTACCTGTACCTAAAAATAATGTCCCATATAGAGTGAGCCAACGCCCAGTAGAGATATGCTAAACACAGTATGAGCAGTAACTAAGACATTAGCAATTGATAAATGTTCTATTTCCATAAATCAATTCATAACCCATTTCCATTACGTGACCACCATGTCCATGTTTCATCTCGTTTTCCATTTCTTATCAATTTCACAATTTACATCAACGGCTCAGAACCTGACCAACCACTTATATAAGACAGTGACTCATATTAAACGTTTCCCATTTTACAATAGATAAACATACTAGTTGTATCAACATCTCAACAGATAAGTATACAAGCTGTATCCACATTTCAACAGATAAGTATATTAGCTATATCAACATTTCCAAACATAAGCATATGAGTTGTATCAACACGTAACTGACAAGCATATGAGCTGTATCAGTGAAGTCCATCCCCTATCTCCTCCCAAATAACATCCAGTTTAGAGGTCCATCCCCTATCTTCCCCTAAACCGTGGAGTACATCCTCTATCTCCTCCCACACACACAACGCATATACACATAGGTCATATACACAATCAATCAATACATAACGTTAGTATATTCTATCAACCGTCATACTCTATGACATATCCAATTGATTAGTTTTAGTTTGCCTAATCATCATGCATTGTCTACAACAATCAAAACTACCCTCCACCGGTAGCCCAAGCAATTATTTCTAAACAGATAATAAAAGCTCCAACAGATAAAATATCAATGTTTTCAAAAGTGAGCGATTAATAAATCCAACTCCACTATTCAACTATATAATGAACCAATTTCATTATTTCCAACTCAATTCCATATAACCACAATTTTCCTAAATTAATCATACCAATTAATTTATACAACCAATTAGGGTTTTCTACCCCATTTCTCAATATTGACCTAATGGTCTATATATCAACAACCAACAACAATATCATTATTTTAAAACCCACAATACACATTTTAGAATCAAAATAACAAAACCCCCTTTTAACATTTTGAAACCCTAAGTCCCAAAATTACCCAACTTCAACACTTTATCAAAACAACCAAAAATCTATGTCAAAGACCATAAGAGTGAGTAGGAATCCCTACCTCAAAAGTTGACACCCAACGAAGAAGATGAAGAAAATGGAAATGCTCCAAATCCCGAGATTCTTGGATCAAAAGACAGTCCTCGACGATCAACAACTTTTTTGTAAAGGCCAAAAGTGAGGAAACAACTCTTACTAGATCAATACCTAGAGAGAAGGCAAGGTTCTAGAGAGAGAAGCTCTCAAATGGCGTTTTGAAAAAGTAAGAGAGAGAGAGAGGAAGTGTAGAAAATGATTCAAAAATGCCCAGCTATCCTCTGTTATACGACATTCCCGCTCGAGTGGAAAACACAACGCTCGAGCGTCAAGAACAAAAAACTAGGTACGCTCGAGTGCAAGAAGACCCGCTCGAGCTCCAAGACACAAGAATAAAGTACATCTGCTAGAGCGCAAAAACCAGTCCGCTCAAGCGTAGATTTTCATCTCCCAAAACTTTTCAGAAAAAGAACTACCTGCTCGAGCGCCAACAAGCCCGCTCGAGCGCGACCCGCTCGAGCATAGAAAACACACCTGCAAAAGTTTTGCAGGGACACGAAATACTAGAAAGGTGTAAACCACGCTCGAGTGCAGAATGACCCGCTCGAGCGGACCATACAAAAACTGGGCAACAACAATGGGAGCCAAAGCTCTACCAACATGTAACAACCAAGCCCAACACAACCTATAACTCAAACAAATGGAATCAAAGGACGACAACAAGGTAAATACAACTACCGACTCCACGGAACCAAAGTCTGGAATACAACAGATACAGAAAGGGAAAACTGGGATCACTATAACATTCCCCTTTTAAAGAATTTCGTCCTTGAAACTAAATACAGGTTTTTCAAAAACAAAATTTTCTCAATTCCCAACATTATTACAATGCGAAATTTAACAACTCGACCCATTACCGGTCTTTCCATCTCTATTCAAGAGGCAATTCACCACTTATCTCAATATGTATCAACAACATACTTTTCCCAAAATTCAATAATTTCTACATACATGTTTCACAATTTTATATCATATTCAACATTCATGATATATCTCCATTTCTACAATACATTGAATACATGCAATATTATAACAAATTTCCATTAACCAAAACATTCACATGTTTTACAACTTAAGACATATATAATGCTCTTAAAGTTCAACGATATTACAAAATTACCAATGCATGGTTACATATCAACAAACAAGTCCGAATATTTCTCGCGGACTTCCAACTCACGTTCCCAAGTGGCTTCCTCCACTCCGTGATGTTTCCACAAAACCTTTACCAAAGGAATGGTCTTGCCACGCAGGACTTGATCCTGCCTATCCAAGACCCGAACCGGTCTCTCTTCATACGAGGCATCCTCATCTACCTCCAAATCGGTCCAATCCAACACATGGGATGGATCCGGCTCGTACTTCCGAAGCATACTAACATGAAATACGTCATGCACCCCGGACAACTGCGGTGGCAAAGCCAAACGATAAGCAACTTCCCCAATCCTCTCAAGGATCTCAAAGGGACCGATAAACCGAGGGGATAACTTCCCACTCTTCCCGAACCTCATCAAACCTCGCCTAGGTTATATTTTCAAGAAAACATGATCACCTATCTCAAACGCCAAAGGCCTCCTCCTACGGTCGGCATAACTCTTTTGGCGACTCTAGGCTGTAACAAGCCTCCTACGGATAAGCTCAACTTGCTCCGTCGTCTCTCTAACCAACTCCGGACCCAACAAAGGTGCATCACCCACCTCGGCCCAACACACTGGAGACCTACACGGTCGGCCATACAAGGCCTCAAACGGTGCCATACCGATGCTAGACTGAAAACTGTTGTTGTAGGCAAACTCCACCAAGGGCAAGTGCCTCTCCCACGTCCCACTAAAGTCAAGGACACAACCTCGAAGCATATCCTCAAGGATTTGAATAGTACGCTCGGACTACCCGTCAGTCTGAGGATGATAAGCCGTACTAAAGGTCAACTTAGTGCCCAAGGCACTCTGCAAACTCTGTCACAACCTAACAGTAAAACGAGGATCTCTATCTGAGACAATCGTCACTGGGACCCCGTGCAATCTCACTATGTCCCGAATATACAAATCGGCGAGATGATCTACCGAATCTCTCACGCGCATAGGGATAAAGTGCGCCGACTTAGTCAACCAGTCTACAACCACCCAAATGGCATCACTACCCCGCTGAGTTCTTAGAAGACCTACAACGAAGTCCATAGTGACATGCTCCCACTTCCACTCGGCAATAGGCAAGGGTTGCAACAAACCCGCTAGCCTCTGATGCTCGGCCTTCACTTGCTGACAAGTAAGGCACTTTGACACAAAAACAGCCACAACTCTCTTCATACCCCGCCACCAAAACTGGCGACCCAAATCTCGATACATCTTAGTGCCTCCCGGATGCACCGCAAGGCGTGAATGATGGAACTCTCGGAGTACTTCCTCCCGGCAAGACTCCGGCACAAACAAACGGTCTCGGTATCTCACACTCTGGTCGGGATACACCATCAAACCCTTCTCAACCTTCCCACTGGAGATCTTCTCTCGGAGGGATTCTACCTCAAGGTCACCTCTCTGTGCCTCTAACACTCGGGTCACAAGTGTAGGCTGTGCAACAACAAAAAACAAGGTCGCAGCCTCAACAGATTCGCCCATAAGCAAATCAAACTCACCAAGACCACCCAACATCTCCCATTTCCGGATGGCTATACAAGCTACATCACTAATGGATTTCCTACTAAGGGCATCGGCCACAACATTGGCCTTTCCCGGGTGATAGTGCAACTCAAAATCATAGTCCTCAATGAACTCCATCCATCTCCTCTGCCTTAAATTCAAATCTCTCTGTGTAAACAGATACCTCAAACTCTTGTGATCCGAGAACATCTTGAATCTCTCACCATAAAGGTAGTGCCTCCAAATCTTCAAGGCGAAGATCACTGCTGCTAACTCTAGGTCATGTGTAGGGTAATTCTTCTCGTGTATTTTCAACTGACGTGAGCCATAAGCTACCACTTTCCCCTCTTGCATCAACACACAACCCAAACCCTCTCGTGAGGCATCACAACAAACCGCATAACCCAACCCTCTCTCCGGAATAATCAAAATCGGAGTGGTGGTCAATCTAACTTTCAACTCCTGGAACGACTTTTCGCAAGTCTCACTCCACACAAACTTGACCCCTTTCCGCGTCAATCTAGTCAACGGCGAAGCTAGCCTGGAGAAATCTTTCACAAATCGACGGTAATACCCAGCTATTCCCAGAAAATTGCGGATCTCAAACACACTCTTAGGCTGTGCCCAATCTTGCACTGCCTCTACCTTGGATGTATCAACAGACACCCCTTTCCCGGATACCACATGGCCTAAGAATTTGACCTCTCCTAGCCAGAACTCACACTTCCCAAACTTGGCATACAACCTATGGGCTCTAAGCAATTCAAGCACCACTCTCAAGTGTTTCTCGTGCTCCTCCTCAGAAGGTGAATAGATAAGAATGTCGTCCACGAAAACGACCACAAATCGATCTAAGAATTCTCGGAAGATCCGGTTCATCAAGTCCATAAAGACTGCTGGTGCATTGGTAAGCCCGAATGGCATCACCAGAAACTCATAATGGCCATACCGTGTACGGAATGCCGTCTTTGGAATATCCTCCTCCCTGACTCTCAACTGGTGGTAACCCGATCTCAAGTCTATCTTAGAGAAACAACGGGAACCCTTCAACTGGTCAAACAAATCATCTATACAGGGCATAGGGTACTTATTCTTAATCGTAGCCCGATTCAACTTTCGGTAGTCGATACACAATCTCAAGGCACCATCTTTCTTTTTAGCAAAGAGGGTCGGTGCTCCCTACGGCGAAACACTAGGGCGAACAAAACCCTTATCTAGCAATTCCTGGAGCTAAATCTTCAACTCACTCAACTCGGCTGGGGCAAAACGATAAGGTGCCATAGAAATCGGCGCTGTGTCGGGCACTAAATCAATAGAGAACTCTATCTCTCGATGAGGTGGCAAACTAACGAGATCCTCGGGAAAAACATCTGAATACTCACAAACCACCCTCGGCAATACAATCTAGGTCTCATCACACTCACCACTCATAAAGCTAGCAAGTAGACCACTAAGCTTACTCCGCCCTCGCGGATCATACATCGGTGGCAATACACTACCAACCCGATCCCCCAAGAAATGGAAACACTCCCCGCTCAAGGTACAAACTGTGACCCTCTGGCGGTAGCAATCAATAACAGTCCGATATGACGATAGCCAGTCCATACCCAAAATAACATCAAAACCCTTCATGGGCATAACAACAAAGGGAAAAGGAAGCCTATGGTTGGCGACCTTTATATCACAACCTCTACATCCGTGTTTCAAAATCTATTCACCCCCAACAGGTGATACTACACAAATAGGAGATGCTAACAGTGCCAACTCCAACTCCAACACAGATGCAAATGCAGCAGATACAAAAGAATGGGACGCACCCGTATCAATCAATACACTAGCAACCGAGTTGCAAAACAGAAAGGTACCTCTCACTACTGATGGAGCCGGTACTAGGTCCTGCACGGTAACAGCATACACGCGCCCTATAGGCCCCTGATCCACCTGCTCACCTCTAGGAACAAAAGACTGCTGCACTGACTGGGATGACGAAGCTCCCGGATTGGCTCTCGAGGCCTGCACAGACTGAGCTGGCTGATAACTCTGCATCTGCCTAGAACTAGACGCTTCTGAAGTGGCACTCAACTGTGGGCAATACCTCTTCAGGTGCCCAGGCTAACCACACTGATAGCAAGACAAAGGCTGGCCCCTGCCCTGACTCTGGCCCTGAGGTCTAGCTGAAGAAGAAGCAGCTCGCTGACCCCCTCCCTTCTGCGGGCAAACCGAAGACTTGTGACCCAGCTGGCCACACGCAAAACAAGTCAAGCTTCCCTGACTACCTCTCCCAGAGCCCGCACTCGACATTGGAAAGGTCGATCTAGCCAAACCACCTTGAGACTACTGAGGGTTAGAACCCCTCTGTCTCCTGCCGTCACCCTGACCATATTGGCTCCTCTTGGAGCCTCTCTGAGACTACGAATCGCAAAATTATTGGGCTTCATTTTTTTCTTTCTCAATGTCATATTTGCTTGTCTGTGGATACTATTGGAATGTATGTGCATGTAGCTCACATACACATAGAGAAGTACTTGGTTTTTGTATTGTGTTGTCTGA
Source organism: Camellia sinensis (assembly GCF_055761805.1). Taxonomy (NCBI): domain Eukaryota; kingdom Viridiplantae; phylum Streptophyta; class Magnoliopsida; order Ericales; family Theaceae; genus Camellia; species Camellia sinensis. Next base: position 22,170,657 of record NC_138964.1, on the reverse strand, counting down.
TTCTTGTGTTTACTGTGGAAATATGTGTCATATTTCGTTTCGCAAAGTCTTTGGTTTCTATTTTTTACAATTGAATGTGACAATTGTATCGGTTAATGGAATTTATTGGAATGTATATTAATGTTAATCTAACTTCTCTTTGTATGTTATTTAATTTGGGTTGTCATTGTGCAGATATAAAATTGAATGTGATTGAATGTGGGTTGGGCGACGTTGTGATTGTTTTGTGATTGTTTTTTGTAGGATGTATGCCATGGTTAATGTTTCATTCATTTTGTTGTGCAGGATATGGACATCATGCTTTATTGCACCTTCGGTTCATCCACGGTTGTTGTCAGGGGTGTTAATGGATTGACATTAAAACGTTTGATACAAAATTTATGTGATAGGTTGGTGGATGTGACACCATCATCGATTTCAATATCTTACAAATTACCGTGTCACGAGAATCAAGTGATGTTGTGTAATGATGTGGACATGGAAAACATGTTTTCCATTGCAAGGCCCATTGGCGTTACCCATATCAACGTTGTGATTGACTCGCAAAATGAGATGGATGATTTGAATCGAGGTATTCAATTCAGTGGGACTATGTCTGCAAATCATCTGGATCCTGACAGTGAACCATTTACAGGTTCCCAACCTAGTGTAGATTTGTTGGCCAATTATTGTCACCATAGTGAGAAAATGTTGGTGACAGTTGATTGGTCACATGGCATTAGTCATGTCGGCCAATGTTTCGAAGGGGGTGTTGCTGCTTTCCGTTTGGTTTTGTCCAAATATGCTATTGAGTGTGGGTTTGACTTCAAATTTGTTAAAAATGACTCAGTTCGGGTTACGACAATGTGCACATTGCGAGAGCAAAAAGGGTGTTCATGGTTGGTACATGGAAGGGTTCAAACATGCAATGGTTATTTTTACTTGAAGAGGTTGAACAACTTGCATAGTTGTGGTGCTGTTGTTCGCACTGGGAAGAATAACAGGCTTAACTCTGAATTGGTTTGCAATGTTATCGGTGATCGGTTACGTGATAAGCCGCTTACACGTTCTACTAACGTCGTGTTTGAGCTAAAAAAGGAGTACAACCTTAATGTTAGTTACCATGTAGCATGGTTAGGTGAGGAGAAGGCAAGAAGCAAAGTGTATGGTGACTACCATGCTTCATTTGATCAACTTAGGTGGTACGCGGATACGGTTATGCATTACAACCCTGGGAGTTATGTCAACTTGGATTTTGAGCAGTCTACCGGCCGATTTAAGCGGTTCTTCATTTCATTCAAAGCTTGCATTGACGGATTCAACCATATCTGCCCATTATTGTTTCTTGATGGCACTTTTTTAAAAGGGAGATTTAAAGGCAATTTGCTTACAGCGACGAGGAAGGATGGCAACAAAGGTATGTCTCTTGCGATGATTACTTTATACTTCCATATAGTAACGCATTACATTGTGGCTAACCTTTTTTTTTTTAAGTCCACTACAGTAGTGGGTGATCCCCAATTGCAAGTTTGTTTCCAATTTAATGTTATTTTACTAACATTGTGTGTGGTGCGATTCGAATTGTTAACAATTGTTAATGTGGACGTAAACTTTGTTAAAAATATTTCATCTAAGGTAAACCTGTTGAATCTGGCAGGTTTATTCCCATTAGCTTTTGCTATTGTTGACTCTGAAACAACTGCAAATTAGACTTGGTTTTTACAGCAACTGACAAAGGTTGTTAGTAGTGCTCGCACATTAACTTTTGTATTGGACCGTAATATTGGGCTGCTTGAATCCTTGCCTGCTGTATTCCCATCTGCACACCATGCGGACTGCTTACAACATCTCCAAACAAATTTGAGGGACAAATTACGATGGGTTGACAACCGTGTACGTTTTGGTTTAATGGCGAAGTTGCGTGAATGTGTGTATGCTCCAACTGAGGCTTCGTTTCAGCAGCATTGGGAGAAGCTAAAAGGAATAGGACGATCTGGAATAAATAATTTCTTGGAAGATATGCCACCAAAGCATTGGGCCAATGCATATTTCAGGTTCGTACGAGACTTACATGTGCTAACATTGCAAGTACCCAATATGTGATAGTATTTTCATTATGTTTTCATAATGTGAACAGAGGCAAACGGTATGGGGAGATGACCTCAAACGCTGCAGAATCGTTTAATAAATGGATACTTGATGCCCGTAATTATCCAATCACAAGGTTGGTTGATACAATCAGAAATCAAATAATGACTATGAGGGCTGAGCGTAAAGTTTTGGCTACTAATTGGAATGGGTTACTTTGTCCGAAAATGGAAAGCCGTGTTAGGGAGGCGTACTCCACTGGTTGCACATGGATTGTTAGCCAGTCAAATGAAGACATATATGAGGTCCATTCATTTCCGACGGAGTTGGTAGACGTTGGCAAGCGTTCATGTTCTTGCTTCCAGTGACGATTGAACGGATTCCCATGTGCACATGCGGTGGTTGCAATACAGAGTAGTGGAAGGGATTTCAGTACATTTGTTGAACAATTTTTCACTGTTGATCAGTATAAAGCCGCTTATTTTGGATACATTCAGCCAATACCAACAATTGACAAACCCTCTTTCTCAAAAGACGACTTCATCATATATCCACCAGCAGTTAAATGTCCTCCAGGGCGACCCAAGAAGAATTGAATACCATCCCGGGGAGAGAAACTAAGTCAGATTAGGTGCGGTCGATGTGGGCGCATGGGCAACCACAACCGAAAGACATGTAAAGAACCAATTTAGTAATAGGCATTTAGCATTCACTTTTGTAATCTGTTTTGAACAGCAGCATTGTATTATTGTAGTAGCATGTATCGAAGCCAATTGGTGACAGATTTTAATAAGTGAAGACAGTGTTTACAATTGATCATTCAGCTATTTTTTCTTTCACACTGTCTCATTCATATGTTGATGTTACATGTTTACTTATTTGGTCATGCAAACGTATGTTTCAGACCTGCAAAGTACGTTAGACAAAATGTGTTGCACTCTGGCCTTGTATGTGAGAAGGCATTTATTTTGTAACATAGGTGGTGTTGTTATTGTCTCCGTTTGATAGGTTGTCGTGCAACCGGTTAGTCAATGTTAAATTACAACAAATTCTTGACATATTAAATTGTCAAAGCCAATCAAGATTCCTTATCACATTAAATTTGGCAATATCATTTACACAAACACATTCACATTCCTCTTTTTCCCACTCAGTAAGAAAAGTGCACAAAACTGTTACACATTCGGCACCACAATCTTGCTATTAAGTGTAGACAACAAAACATGTTCTAACAAACACAATCACATCCTATTTCACATTCACTATCATATAAACATAATAATTCACATTCACACAACCACATTCACATATGTATTTCACATTCGCAAAAATAGTGCACAACACAGTCATACATTCGCATTTGCATTTTGGGCGTAACAGGTATACAACCAAACCTGTTATGTCATTCACAATCACATCCAATTTCACATTCACCATCACATAAATGTAACAATTCACATTCACATAACCACATTCACATTTGTATTTCACATTTGCAAAAAAGTGCAAAACACTGTGACACATTCACATTTACTTTTTGGGTGTTACAGGTACACAACTAAACCTATTCTGTTATTCACATTCGCATTCGCTGTCACAATCACCATCACATTTACATACAACTTCACCCTCAGTCAACCACTTTCACATTTGCAATTTCACAGTCCCTAATACAAGTACCAAACATTGCCATACATTCACAAACACAATCTGTGTATTAGAAATGAACAACCCACATTGTTTTATGGCATTACCATTCACATTCACCTCACATTATGAATGGCATTACCAATTACATTCACATGTATGCAACCTGATTCACATTTATGTAGCCAATATTCCTGCTGCCCTTAAATTCCTATTGACATTACTAAATGACACATAAAGCCATATTAACAAAATAAAGTGCATTCCCAAAAAAAATCAATTAACCATTGTTGCCTACTCCCAAAACAAAATATACTAATCAGTAATCCATATTCACAATGCTATGAAAAACATCAAAAACTTCCAATTTTTCCTGTGCCAGCAAGCTTTTAATACCATTCCAAAGCAAAAACAGTGTGATTATATACCCAAAATATCAAATCTGCACCTATATACCACCATCAGTAGATAATCAATTGCCAGCCACAAATGACCTTCTCCTGTCATTCACAAATGACTTCACCATACCGGCTCGCATTGTTCTGCAGCTTTCCCCTCCCATTGACTTGTCAACATCTAGGTGACGCACAAGTTGCTTCATAATGAAGCATACTATAATTCCACAATCATTTCTATCACGAAAATTTAAGTCATTAGTAACAATGTCAAAAGAGACCACAAGCAATGTACGGAAAACATGAATGGCATACGTTGCAAAGAAACGTAACAAACTTACGAGTCTGGTTTTTGTTATGGACAATAATCAACCACTAGAAGCTCCTTCACCAAGTCTTGTGTTTCAACTGTGCCCACCTTCAGTCTGCGGTTTATGTAATCCTCAAAGTAGGATTTTTACATTATTGTCAAATATATATTACAATAATTAGTATTGTTGTCCAAAATAAAATACAAATATCACTGCAAGAAAGTAATTGATGTTTATTAACCAGCAATGACGCTTTCCAGTAATGTTTGTCTTCCCTCCCATGTCTTGGTTTCATAGAGTTGTAATTCAACCAAAACCCCTCCTCAGTGTCATAAACCATTAGTGTCCAATGGTTATCTAAGTGGATTGGGAATTGAATATATCTGGCCTTCAGGGCATGCGGGGCACGCAATGCCAAGTACCTGTCACGTACATCTTCGGCCACATCTCTTATCGTAGGCTGCAGACATTCATTTTGGAAATTTAAAATGACAAACTAAAAATGACAATATTCATTTCTTCAGTTGCATGTCTTACCAAACATAATGTGCTGAAAATGTATGATTTTTCGTCATCCGCGGATTTAGGCGACTTTATCTGCTGCTTGTACATCAGCATTTCCGCGTAGGCATCAATGACCTACGTGAAAAAGAAAACAATTTTTATTTTTCCTTCCCTTGTATACATGTACGTAAATTGCATTCTATGTGAAGAAGCTTCAAAAGTTTGACGAGTAATTAGAAATACCATACTTACATTGCCTCGTAATGTCAGCCCCTTAACGATCGCCCGTATGTCATTGAAAGACACATAGTTGGACACATGCGGTCCAGTCTAGACTTGCGCACTACAATACATTTTTTGAACAATAAATTCATGTACAAATGCATAATGGTAGGAGCAAGTTGTATAACCTACCTGTTACCCCTTTTCTCATATGCTTCTTTAAGCTTGTCTTTCTCTTGCGTTGATAACAACTTCCAGATTGGTAGACGATTAGTCAAGTCGAACTGAGAAAATGTCCTATCTGGGTCTGCAATGTTGTCAACCTTAATGATGTCATCTTCCATTTCTTGTTTACTATCACACTTACCCTCATTGACCACACCACTATCAGATGGTTTCATCTGCCTCCCCAAAACCAGTGGATATTCATACTCTGGCAGTTTATGCTCCTTCCTACTTTTCTTTTTAATGTTTCCCACAAGCGAGTTTTGCAACGCAGTTGTTCTAGTGTTTTGATTAATACCATCCATTAAATCCACATCACATGCCATTTGCCCAATGTCGTTGATCGGGGTCACATGAGTATCCACCCCTTGCAACTCTATCTTCTTATTTACATCAGATGGAAACGATGTTGACAATGGCATAATGACAAGTACGTTTGCGTCACAGTGGTACATTTCCTCATTACTTTGTTTCATCTCATGTACACCAGCAGCTGCTTGGGTGTATTCATGGACTGCTTACTCCTCCAACTGTTCCACAAGCTTCCCATTTTTGTCATTAAGTTCATCCACTAGCTGTTGCATCCTTTCAATGTCACATTCCTTCTGCTTATTGTTCATTGTGATTTCTTGTTCTAACTTGGCACATTTTTCTTCGTACGCTGCCCTCATTATTGCCAGTTCTATTTGTAATGCAAATATGACATCAGATTTACGTACTACTTCTATCTTAAGCACACCAATATCAAGCAGTGCTCTCTGGTATTCTTCAGACATAGATGCACCCCGAGCACACTGATCATTACTCACAGCACCAATCCCACTATGCTTTGAACATTCGGCCTTTGCTCCAATTTGTTTAACGTCTTTTGTCTTCATGAAGCGCCGTTCTGAATGACTGATGTGCAAATCTCCTACCACAACCTGCAAACAATTTAAAAATCAAAAATCAAAAATAGTAAATTGGCACATCTAATATTTACTCTAACGGTACAGAAAATCATACTTCCACATCATTTGGCTGCTCAATGTCCACTGCTCTTATCTTTGTGACTAACTTGCTGATATTCCATTTCATAAACCTCGGAAATCCATCTCCACGATCTGCTTGTATCAAGTTGGTGTGCTCACATATCCAAAACTGTGTGGCCATGGGTTAAAAATATTAGCTATGAAAGTTTTTCAAAACAAATACAAAATTATATTGTGGGAAAAAAAAAACAGAGCACTTACAAGTAGGGCAGTAACACATCCAGTAACTTTCTCAGGCTTAGAGTAAAATCCCTTAATTGACTCCATCAAAGTTGTGCAGATTGCTCCAGCCCAATCATATGCCTTCATGTTGTCTAGATCCTCTACAACCCGGACGAACCCCCATCCCACGGTCTCTCCTGAAGTAGCAAAGAATAACTTCCCACACAAGTACCAGCTCAGTAACTTTGCTACATCATGGTGATCCTGAGTAGTGTCCCCGAGTAATGCATCCATTAACAGTTCCTTAATGGTCTTCAAGTTTATGCGTGCTATTTTGGGACACCTTCGTTGGATGAAGTCAGTCGGGAGTCTTGGCCCATGTAACACATCTAAACTCTTCTTACCACCTTGAATTCCAAATATTAGTTGCATATCGATGCTCGTAAGCTCAATGTGTTTACCACCAATCATGAAAGCCAACTTATCTGGAACAAATGTCTGAATGATCCTCATTACAATGTCATCACATTTTTGGAATTCATGTTGGTTTAGATCGGTTTTTCGCATCGCATCCAACAACAACTAGAACGGTGTTTTCTGAAGATGTTGCAAATGTTCATCTTTCAGTTTTGACACTGTCACCAGCTTCATAATTCCATCAATGTTGGAACGGTAGCAAAATATTGGTTGTTTGTTCAGTCGTTGTTGAGGCTCATATTTCAGCTTCTTTCCTTTTCGGGCACTGTTTTTCCCTAATGCGTTCACATTTTGTGACGGAGTTTCAGACCGCCATCTTTTACCAGTTCTAGTCCCTTCACTGCTGTTCACTTTCGCCTTGGAGCCTGACTGTGGTGTACATTTAATTGAGCCTCCTGAAAAAAATGCCACCAAAAATTCGCATTTCATATACAAGCAAGATCCTACTAATAACGTATGTGAATATGTACTTTAATAGCAATACGTAACATTGCATGTCAGTATGTTCATGATGTGACTAGTGTCACTGAGAAATACTTGACGATGTGACAAATTACGCATACACATTCACGGCCATGTTTTCAAATGTGACTAAGAAGTACTTGACGTAACTGTGACAAATTACGCGCACACATTCACAGCCATTGTTTCAAATGTGACTGAGAAATACTTGACGTAACTGTGACAAATTACGAGCACACATTCACGACCATGTTTTCAAATGTGACTGAGAAGTACTTGACGTAACAGTGACAAATTACGCGTACACATTCACGGCCATGTTTTCAAATGTGACTGAGAAGTACTTGACGTAACTGTGACAAATTACGCACACACATTCACGGCCATGACTGTGACAAATTACGCGCACACATTCACGGCCATGTTTTCAAATGTGACTGAGAAGTACTTGACGTAACTGTGACAAATTACGCGCACACATTCACGGCCATGGTTTCAAATGTAATTGAGAAGTACTTGACGTAACTGTGACAAATTACGCACACACATTTACGGCCATGACTATGACAAATTACGTGCACACATTCACGGCCATGGTTTCAAATATAACTGAGAAGTACTTGACGTAACTGTGACAAATTACGCGCACACATTCACGGCCATGGTTTCAAATGTGACTGAGAAGTACTTGACGTAACTGTGACAAATTACGCACACACATTCACGGCCATGTTTTCAAATGTGACTGAGAAGTACTTGATGTAACTGTGACAATTTAAGCGCACACATTCATGGCCATGACTGTGACAAATTACGTGCACACATTCACGGCCATGGTTTCAAATGTAACTGAGAAGTACTTGACGTAACTGTGACAAATTACGCGCCATGGTTTCAAATGTGACTGAGAAGTGCTTGACGTAATTGTGACAAAGGTGTGCGTGTAATTTGTCACATTTGTATATTTGAGTGAAAACAACCAAACGACATCGTACCACAACGTGGCACTGCACACACAGTCCAACTTACATGTGCTTCCACTCACATCCGACACTAATTTCATATTGGGCCACAATCACATTCATTAATTGTACAACACACAACGACAAACCCCCAAAATAGTCTACCAAACCCAATACTATGCTTGGATCGAAAAAAAACATATAAAATCAAATAATAATTGTGACTGTGGCCCCCAAAATAGTCTACCAAACCCAATTCAACAACGAATCAAGCATAAATCACCCACATTGGTCAACCCGCAGAACCTCCATCGTACAACCTCAACATACATATTATTTCCAATTCGGAAACTGTAAAATCAATTATTCATCACAATTCTCACAAAACATACAAATAACAAAGCAGATTACGACTGAAGGTCACACAAACCCTAGTTTTGGGTTGTTAATAAAAATCAAATAAATTAACATTGTGAAACAGGGGCAAATGTACACTTACGTTTCGGAGTCATCATTCCTGCTTCTCACTGTAAACGGTAACCGTTGTCACCTTCCCATTGACCGTCTTCGTCGAATCGCGCCCCTTCTCCTGTTCGTGGTGAGTTTTCGAAATGTATACAACTGAATCAACCTATTTTGGGGGTTTCGAAATGTTTTCCGAATTTCGAAATTAATGTATATGGATATGATATTAACATCTACTATTAAGGGTAAATGCGTCAAGTAAATTTCCATAGGACTTATGAGGATATAAGTTTTTACTTAGGACTTAATCTATCATAAGTGTGTGAAAAAGGACTTATAAATAAGTCTCCCTATTTTAAAAAGTCCTTTAATTTAAGTAATAGAAAGAAATATATACGTGTATTTTTTTTCTTTATTTATTTTTTGATTAACTAAATAATATAAAAGTTAAAATTAATATTTTTTAAATAAGTGGGATGGACTGGGTTAAAACTCTTTATTTCAAATCTAGCTTGAAAACAAAATGGTCTCAAAAATTTTGTTTAACCTAACCCCATAGACTAAATATTTTTCTCAAACTCAAAAAATATTGTGTTGGACTAGGTGGGTTGGGAAAGCCATCGAGCCAATGATTACCCCTAGTTTGGAGGTAAAACGAAATTCTAGTATCATGTCAGTAATTTTCATTTGATTATAAACAACAACTAATGACGAGAGTAAAATTGATGAAAAATCAAGGGTAAATTATAAATACACCCCCTGAGATTTGCTTAAAATACAAATTACTTCCTATAGTTTGGAAAATTACAACTACCTGATTGTTAGAATTTTTTATTTAATAAAATTAACTAAAAAAATTGAAATTCATAATTGCTCTCCTATGTAATAATAAAATTACTTAAATTATTAATTAAAACATATTTCTAATATCATTAAAAACTATTAATTGACTTGATGTTCTATTAATAAAATGGGTGATTTGTTATGAAATTAGAAATCTCTGGGGATAGAATGTAATTTTCAAAACTATGGAGAATGATTCGTATTTTAATTAAACCTCAAGGATGTATTTGTAATTTATCAAAAAATTGAAATAATTTAAATTTAAAATTGGTATTATCAAAACAATAAGAGTTTAATTATTTTTATGAGATAATTTAAGTAGTAAAATGATATTTTCTCTATATTACGTGTCCAGATACTATGGGTTTGATTTAAACAGGACCACTAATTGCGCATGGGATTCATTGTTGTAAAAGGAGAGGCCTAATGGGGGAAATTATTTAATATTTTCGGAATATCACGTGGCCATACTCCAAGCCAATCATCAATTACTTAGCCCCATATTGTTCCCTATCCCTAACATAAATTGTGGGCCCTTACGTCTCTTCACCAATCAAAACCTTATGAAGTACCACATGTCCATCTTCCGGAAGTACTGAATAATCACCACTAATGGGGTTCGATTTCGTAATAGGTTGAAATTCTCTGTTTCTGGTGACAACAACGTCACAATTGCTATTTTGGGGTTTTCACTTTCCCATGAGTAATCAGGTGGACCACGAGGGCTTCATGTTAGTCCAATGATGTGAAAACATGTGGCTAAAGATGCGAATAGAAAAAATGAATGTGATAAGCTGGGAAGAGTAATGAGAATATTTTCTATTTCTCAATTGATTGTCCTATAATACGTTATTTTGGGAGTGTCACACCGAGTCCGGATCCTCTGCAGTGTTTTCCTGCAGTGGATCCTGTAGTGCTAATTAAACTACGTCGTTTTGTCCTATTTTTGTCTTTTTCCCTTCCTCTATTTTCTCTTTTTGTGTTTTGAACTGAGCCCCAAAACCAAAAACGAAAAGGAGATGAGGAGGAATGGAGGACTCAAAATGACGGGAGACGGACTAGGAAGATGACCAATGAGAGAGACCCAAATGTTCATCAGATGCAGAATTAACTTTTAACCATTATTCTAGGTGCAAGCAAATAGACTCCACTATGAGAGTGTGTGTGTGTGTGTGTGTGTGTGTGTGTGTGTGTGTGTGTGTGTGAGAGAGAGAGAGAGAGAGAGGTGTTTATATAGAAAAAAGTAGAGATAGACCCAAAAAAGCGTAGAGAGAAAGAGAGAGAGTCAATTACCTAGGTAATGGCTTCTCGACCATTTCCCATTTTCAGGAAACCATAAATAGAAGTTTATGGTTTTAGGACCCATGGTACAAGCACAAGGTTTTTTTTTTTTGTCATTTCATTGATAATTTAGAGGCGAATTTGAAATTATCAAGTGGGTTTGCTTGTATCTTGTTTCTAGTTGTTTGGAAGATAGTCAAATAAACGTTGAAACTATTCAGACAGATCAAGACTATTGAAGGCCACTTAATTATGCATCTGATGAACATTGGTTGTGCTCTTAATGTGTAGAATGTTTTGAGCTTTATTGAACAAAATGCTTGATGAATCTAATTATGCAGAAATAGAAATAAAAGTTGTTTCTTAACAACTTTAAGCTTTAACAGTCGCTTTTCTAGTCGCCGATCCTCCGTTTATTGAGCCTACAAATTCGTTCGTCTTCTCATCATTTTGGATCCTCCTTCCGTTCCTTGTCTTCTCCTTTTCGTTTCTAGTTTTGGGGTTCAATTCAAAAACACTCAAGGAAAAAAAGAAAAAACAAAAAAGACAAAACAATGTGGTTTAATTAGCATTACAGAATTCACTGCAGGAAAACACTGCAGAAGATCCGGACTCGTGTCACACCATATGATAGGAGTGAGAGTCTAATGGGACTGTGTACGTGTTTGGCCTAAGCTATTAACAGGGATGGCAATTTGAAACCAGCCTGACCGGGCCCCGATTCTCCAACCCTGATTTGAACTGTTTTTTTCCAAAAAATACCCTGATGGGATGGGGATGGTATTCAAAAATCAATCCCCGATCAATTTCGAGCCGTGGACGGTGATAACTGTCCAAGCTCCGACCCCGGCCCGGCCCCAGCCCCAACCCCGTTTGTCTTCCGAAGTGATATATATAGATATACTTTTTTTGATTCACTGTTTCCCTCTCTCTTTCATTTCATCTTTTATTCATTTCATATCTAGTCTCTCTCTCTCTCTCTTTGTCACATCTCTCTCTTTCTCACCGTCTCTAATCTCTCTCTTTTTCTCACCGTCTCTCACTAAATCAACGCTACCTCCTTCTTCTCCTCCTCCGAGTGCCACCTCCTCCTCCTCCGAGTGCCACCTCCTCCTCCTCCGAGCAAAGAGAGTAGAGAGCAAAGAAAGAGAGACAGAGGAAGCACCGAACATCGTCGCCAAGCGCCACCTCCTCCTCCTCCGACATCGGTTCCCTGTGCCATGGCAGATCTGAGCAGATCAATCTCTCTCTCTCTCTCTGTTTACTGAGATCTCTCTCCCTCTCTGTGAATCTATGATGTTGATGATGTTGTTGATGTTGTTTGATGATGTTGTTGTTGACGATGTTGTTAAATCGTTGTTAACTTGTTGTTGATGCTGCTGTTTGGGTTTTTTTTTTTTTTTTTTGGTTCGGGAAATTTTCAGGGTTGGGGAAATCCGATCCCCATTAGAGGGCAGGGACAGGGACAATGATAAGTTCCTCGTTGGGGATCGAAGCCGGGGATGGGAAAATTTTTACCATCGGGGATCAGGGACGGGAAGTGTGATCCCCAGCCTCGCCCCGCCCCGCCCCGCCCCGCCCTGTCTCACCTCGTTGCCATTCCTAGCTATTAAACCTTGATTTGGTTGATTATTTATTTATTTATTTTGAATTATTTTAATTACTATTATTATTTGAGGTAATTACTTAAAAAAATTCTCTTTCAAATACTTGTATGTCAATTAGTTCAAATAAAATTATTGATTTTATTTTAGTTTTAAATTTTTAAAAACAATAATTAGTATTTTTTGTTTTGTTTTCAGTTAACTTTTTTGATATTTTAGTCATTTAAAAATTTTAATAAATACAACAAAAAAATATAAAAATGTACTAAATTTTTATATTTTTTTTAAAAGAAAAACAATAATTAAAAGATAAAGTTAATCAACTTCAAATTAATGATGAATCCAAAAATCGATTGTTTGAAATCTTTCAATTAAAACCAATCTGTTAGTAATTCCTCTTCTGATAATCCTAATACATCATCTGATTACCATTCTCCTAGTGATGATTATGATAATAATATTGAATTAGGATGCAATGATGTTTGTTGTAAACCAGTTAAACAAATCACTGTTCTAACTAAACAAAATCAAGAAGAATCTGCTTTAATTGAATTAATTAGTCGTTTAGAAGATCCAGAATTGAAACAAAAATATACAAATAAATTAAAATCCTTATTAACTAATAAAGATACAAAACCTAAGTTTGACAAACCAATTATTAGTATATCCAAAACCTTAGAACGATTTAAAAATAAACACAAAGAAATCACCTTACAAGATTTACAACATGAAATCAATCAGATTAAACAAACAATTAAAGATTTACAAGGTAAAGATAGAGCATTAGAAGATGAAATTATTACCTTAAAACTTAATAAAAGTTTAGAAAATTTCCAAGACAATAATGTCGAATCTCCTAATAAATCTGAACATGATTCTGATCCTACTAATCTTGAAAATCTATTATTTGACAATCGCTCACACCATTCTCAAAATACTGAAGATAAAAGATTAAATCTTATTAATAAAATTCATATTCAAAAATGGTATTCAAAAGTTAAGTTAGTTGTTAATAATTCTGAATTACATGTTGTTGCTCTAATTGACACTGGTGCTGATCTTAATTGCATTCAAGAATGATTACTTCTTACTAAATATTATGAAAAATGTCATGAGAAATTAACTTCTGCTAATGGAAGTAAAATGCATATTAAATATAAATTACCCAAAGTTCATATATGTCAAAATAATGTCTGTTTTAAAACTTCATTTGTTTTAGTTAAAAATATGACTGATAAAGTTATTTTAGGAACTCCATATATATTTTTATTATATCCATTTACTACATCTAGTGAAGGAATAACTACTCATGTTTTTGATCAACCTGTTAGTTTTAAATTTTTATCTCCTCCTGAAATGTTAAAATTAAATCAATTAAAAGATTATTCTATTTCTCAAACTATTAATCGATTAACTCGTCATTTAAAATATCTCAAAGAAGAAGTCAATTATAAAAGAATTGATCAAGACTTAACTGAACCTATTGTCATATCTCAATTTGAAGAATTTAAATTAAAATTAGAAACAACTGTTGTTCTACCTTACCTACCGCATTTTGGCATAGGAAAAAGCATGTGGTCACATTACCATATATTCAGAATTTTAATGAAATACAAATTTCTACTAAATCCAGACCTATTTAAATGAATCATGAATTACTTGAAATGTGTAAAAAAGAAATTAATGAACTATTGAAAAATAGAATAGTAAGTCTCAGTAAATCACCATGGTCTTGTCCTGCTTTTTATGTTAATAAAAATGATGAATTAGAAAGAGGTGTTCCTCATCTTGTCATTAATTATAAACCATTAAATAAAGTCTTAGAATGGATTCGATATCCTATTCCTAATAAAAAAGATTTGATTAAACGACTTAGTCAAGCTGTTATTTTTAGTAAATTTGATTTAAAAAGTGGTTTTTGGCAAATTCAAATTCACCCTAAGGATAGATATAAAACTGCATTCACTACACCATTTGGTCACTATGAATGGAATGTCATGCCATTTGGATTAAAAAATGCTCCTAGTGAATTTCAAAATATAATGAATGATATATTTAACCCATTTAGTCATTTTTTTATTGTTTATATTGATGATATACTAATTTTCTCAAAATCAATAAGTGAACATTGGAAACATTTAACTGCATTTTTTTATACTATTAAAAGTCATGGTCTAGTTATATCTGCTCCTAAGATTAAATTGTTCCAAAATAAAGTCAGATTTTTAGGATATGATATTCACCAAAATACCATTTTACCTATTAGTCGCCCCATTGAGTTTGCGTCTAAGTTTCCTGATGAAATTTTAGATAAAACCCAATTATAAAGATTTTTAGGATAACTCAATTACATTACTGAATTCTATAAAGATCTTAGAAAAACTTGTCAACCTTTGTTTGATAGATTAAAGGATAATCCTCCTCCTTGGTCTCCTACTCATACGGCTTTTGTTCAACAAGTCAAACAATATGTTAAGTCTCTTCCTTGTCTTGGTATTCCTACTAAACATTCATTCAAAATTATTCAAACTGATGCTTTTGATATTGGTTATGGTGGCATTCTTCTTCAGAAAGTCACTCCTCAATCATATGAACAAATTGTTCGTTATCATTCTGGTGTCTGGAATAAAGCACAATTAAATTATAATACTATTAAAAAAGAGATTTTATCTACTGTTTTATGTATTAGTAAATTTCAAGATGATATTTTAAATCAAAGGTTTTTACTTCGTGTTGATTGCAAATCTGCTAAATATGTTTTAGAAAAAGATGTTCAAAATCTTGCTAGTAAGCAAATTTTTGCCCGCTGGCAATCTATATTAAGTATTTTTGATTTTACTATTGAATAAATACCTGGTTGTCAAAATTCCATTCTTGATTTTCTTACTCGGGAATTTTTACAGGGGGGATAGGGATGGCCACTCCATTTATCTCCTACCATAAATCCCAAATTACCCATTACCAAACCCTGATTAAACAGCTTGCTTATCGCATTGCCCGACTCAAATTAGCCAAAAAAACTACTAAACGTGCTCAATATATTAACTACCATCAGATTCAGGCTCGTCGCCATTTACTTGCTGATTATTACAACTGTTTAGATTATCAGCAACAATATCTTGATCTTCTCAGCAGTTGTTAATCTTCATTGCTAACCTTTGCTTTTATTAAACAGATGTCTCGCCCCCAGGCTTTCTTCTAAAGCCCTGGTTCCATCTACTCCACCTTTTATTCCTCATCTAGAGCTAGTAACCCAATACCATCCGATTGAAATGATTAACCGTTACCAAGTCCTTGGTAACATTCCTAAACCTAGCTACACATTTGCTTTGGCTACTGATCCTTTTGCTTCTTCTAGCCAAACAATTACTCCATACCCTCCTAATCCTATTAAATCAGCCCGTTCTGATTATGTTAAATCTACCACTACTAATCTGTTCTTCAAAGAACCTAGTCACTTTAAGAGTTAGTCTGTTAATGATCTTACTAAATCTTATTTTCCTCCCGGATGTCATTTTGTTCCCATGCATCCAGATAAATCAATCACCTTCTATAAAGACATAATGTTTAACCACCAATCAATAGTGATTAAACCTATCTTTGACCGCACCTACAGTAGTAAAGTTGTATACCATTCTCTCTACATACATAACATTGTTTCCTTAGCTGAATGGGATTCTCCTTATCAACTTCGAGATTTACCTAATCACTCCCTTCAGTATAGTTATTATGACTATATTGATGCCTGGTTCAAAATATTCCTCTATCAAACTGATACATTTAGTCACTCATGGTTTCTTCAATTTGATCAAAAGTTTAAATTTGAATTACCTTCTTGGTTTCTAAGATGGTGGACTCATTATGGCGCCATTTCAGACATCTTCCCAGCTATTGTGCTGGGACAGGCTAACTATTTTTCAACTGTTTTCTCATTCTCTCCACAATAGAAGAAATTCCCTAAACTGCTCATTTTCATATCCAAATACAAAATTCCTTGTATATTTAAATGGCACTATGGCATTTCTGATGATGTGGTTCAAAGGATACACTTGGTTAAATGGTGGGATAACTACAAAATTTCCCGCATTGTTGAACTTGTTCAAGCTGATTTCCTAGTATTTAGTAAATTAAAAAAAAAAATTCAGAAATTTTAAAATTTTTAAGTGTATTAGAATTAAGTGTATCTTAAAATAAATAAATAAATAAATAAATAAATAAAAGACAAAAATATTAAAAAGTTCACAAAAACACAAAAAAAAAAATGTGAATTAAAAACTCTAAATCTATAGTAATGCATCAAAAAATTAATAGTGACTTAAAAATTAAAATCCATATAAAATTGTATAGAATCCAACAATCTATATCTATTTATCTATACTATTATTAAAAGTGAACAATTCACTTGGTTTTCATGAACCTTTATCTTCTTTTTTCAAGTGACATTTTCTCTTTGCGACAAGTGTCAATTTTTCTATTAAAAAAAGAAATAGTAGTTCCAAAAGGGGTATAAGATTTGAACCTATAATCATTCATTGATTGACATGATAAAGAACACTTTTATTATTTAAACAATATAAAAATATTTTTTTAATTCAAAATTAAAATATAATACATCTATATAATACGACAAGTAGGTTTTTGAATTTGTTCTACAAACAATTGTCCAATGGATGGTTGAGATCATTGATAAGAACATGATCCCACGACCTAAATCTGTGAGATACAGATAATATGAATGGAAAATGTTATATGTCTCAAATTTTCTACTAAATGAATGATTAAATGTTCACATGGGTGTGGGGTTCACAAAGACCCTACACTCATGTAAGACATTTGGTCATTCATTTGTGGGGTTCACAAAGACCCTACACCCATGTATGTCATTTGGTCATTCATTTAGTAGAAAATTTGATATTCCTAACATTACCCAATATGAATAGGTGAGATTCCACTCTTACAAATAGTTGAACAGCTGAGATTTATTAATCTCAAAATGGACGGTGGTGATGAGATTCTCCAGTCTCACTCGCTGTACCCCAACTTCCTGCACAAGTCCATATGGGAATGCAAATCAACACACCTATTTGTGAACAAACTGAAACTCGGTTCTGAGAGTTTGTTTGAATTCTATTCATTAAATTTTTATTGCGTTTGTGTTTGAGTTTGAACTCGTTAAAATCTTAATAAACAAACTCAAGCATACTAAAATTTGGTTTGTTAGTTCGGCTCATTAGTTAATTCGTTTAACATTTATTTAAATAATAAAACAAAAGGAAATACTATGTTGTGCACTATATGCACCTTATAACTAAAAAATGACATAATTTTAATTTTTGGAGTCATAACTAAAAAAAATATATCATAACTTAACACAACATAAAACATAATTAAAGAACTCATGAGTCATAACTAAAGAATAAAATTTTTCATAACTAAAAAAAAAAAAAAACATAACTAGAGGTGCATATGATACACCATTTTCAAAAAGACGCATATTAAAAATTCCATAGAATAAATATATTATTTATATATTAAATAATGTAAAGATATGTATAAAAAATAGTCTAAATATGTTATTTATATATGTAAATAATAGCTAAATTTATTTATACGTAAATAATAGCTAACTATAAATAATACATTTATATAATAATAATGGTAGATATTATTATTTTGATAAAATATTGACTTTTTTTTAACATGTTTATATTATATATATATATATATATATTATTGTATAATCAAAGTTTCAATTGTAATTTTAATTTCATACGTAAGTATGAATTTATAATTTCTTTGGCTTATTAAGACTCGGCTCGGCTCAGCTCAATTCATTTGCAACCTACCAAAGGACTCTCTCTCTCTCTGTGCAACAGAACAGTTTAATCGGTCAAGTGGGGACTCGAGTTTGGGGCTTCATTGATTCTGAGCTCTCAAAGCAAGCACCATTAATCTCTCTCTTTCTTTGTTTTCTATTTGATTTTGTTTGTATATGAACTCTTGATTTTTTTTGTATATGAACTCCTAATGTTATGTGAAGGCAAGGTGTATTGTAATATCTCCTCTCTTCTATAAAAATGGGGAAAAATCTAATAACTTACAAGGATACTAAAGCTCCATTTGGGAAGATAGTTTTGAGGTTTTTTTTTTGGCTAAAATAGCCACAAAAAACAAAATAGATTTTTTACTGCAACAAGACAAAATATCACATCCAACCCATAATCATTACATTCTTTCTCTCAAAAAAAAATCAAAAGTCCTTCCCAAATTATACTTTTTAGCCCCAGACAAAAATAGCCAAAAAAGTCAAAAAGTCAACCCACTTCCCAAACGGTCCCTAACAATTGATTAATTTCTGTTTGATATTTATTATTATATTGTCACTATCTTTGTGTGTGTGGGTCTCTTTATTGAAATTGTGTTACTGTAACTCTTACTTGGCCCGGTCTTGTATTTTGATACAAGGTATATTGAATGTATATAATGTTTTTTGTTGCGCATTTTTTTGATGTTAATTTTTTTTTTTTTTTTTGTAAACATATACTTTTTCTCATGTTGATGTCTTCATGTTTTGTCCCCTTAAAAAAAAGTTGTTTCTTAGTCACATTTTTGGTTCTTTTTTTTTTTTTTTTTCATAACTGCCTTTGTTTATAAACCAGTAATCAGGTTTTTTGCAAGTGGGAAGAGGGGGAGTAGTAAGTGTTGCAGGTGGTTTTAAGGATGTCCCCTTAACCGGGTTTTTGGTTGTTTTATTAAACTTAATTTACTCATATGATCCCCTGTCTGTACCTTAGAAGTACTTATTAGTTGTGTTTTGGTTCACAAATTTTTCTTAAAGGTGGCAATTAGTTGGGTTTACAAATCAAGTTGTGAATTGGCTGATTCTTGGCTGATTCATTATTGAGCCATAAATTTGTTAAAAATATTTCATTTGTTTGGTTGTTTTGCTTGATTATCGAAATACATTGCTTTTTAATCAATGTATAGATTTTTCTAATTTATTTTACTTCTTTTAATTTTAATTTGTTGCATTTTTTTCATTCTCAAAAGTGGTGGAGAGAAGAAGTAACCCAATATCTAGCTTTGTATTACACTGTAAAGGTACGTTAGTTGCTTTGCTTATATTTTAGAACATCTTTTTTAACTGTTTTTAAGCTCTGAAATTGCTCTTTTTTTCATTATATTGGTTCAATTGCATTGATCAATTGGACGTTGGATAATGCAAAAGACCAAGAAATTTGGCAGCTTACTATGGGATGTAATCTTCTAGGGATGTAAGAAAAATGGTTGCTTACCTTTTTTTGCTGTAAATAGTTTTAATGCTTTCAATTGAATCTTATTACATGTGAAGTTATAAAATATTTTAGATTGATTATGAAAAAATGTTGTGTTGATGTCCATTTTAAGTTTTATGATTTTGTTATTTGAGCACAACCTTTGAATAATATTTTTTTTAAGGGGTACAGTAAATGGTCATCTCTAAACCAATTGTCTTCCTTGTTCGAAGTACAAATTCTTTGGTACCCATTGGTATTTTGTACAAGATTTTGCTTAGGATGGTAAAACTTTGATTCGAAAGTTCCCGCCACGAATCAAGTGGAGATCCTCTCCATTTCATTTTTACAATAAAATATCTCTATTATATCATCTAAGAATTGTGAAATAATTATGAGAATTTATCAATATTTTAAATTTAGAAATCACCTCATTAAAAAAAATTAATAAAAAGAAAAAGAAAAAAAAACACTACTAGAATCAACAGGAGAAATATTTTCATAAATGTTTGAAAGGGTCTACCTAGGTACAAGAGGGATACAACTGAAACGAAGGGCTAATTGTACCATGTCCTTTTAACATATATGGTAAATTCCATGGTATGCACCCCCAACACAAAAATGTGCCATTTTATCAAAAAAATTCATAACATTAACTATAAAATGTGTAATCTCACCATAAATTTATGTTATAAAATGTCCAAATTTTTGTAGTTGATGTTGCAAAAATTTGTGGTTTGGTTACGAAATTTTTTGTTATGCCAATTTGTGGTGAGATTATATATTTTGCAGTTGATATTACGAAATTTTGTAGTAGGATACATACACATAATATTGCAAGTGTATGTGCATGTGATACAAGGTAGAATAATGAGATGAAACTCAAATACAAAGATTAACTACAAATTTCATAAAAGAGATACTCTCTCTTGAAATATATTATTTATCTCAAAATAAGATGCCCTGCCCTTAGACTCACTATCATTATTTATAGGGAAGAAGCCCCAATACAATAGGAGATAAGCTAAGGTAATACTCACTAATGAAGCCTAAATCAAAGATATATGAAAATTACCAAAAATAGAAAGATTTGAGTTAATCTCAAATCTAAACTAGAATAAAATATTTTGGGAAAAACCTAACCTCGAACGGATTCATTTACACCAAGGAATTAACGAATCAATTATTTTTAAAATCAAGTCGTGAAATTAGAGACCCAAATATTAGAATTTGACCGAAATCCGTTGTACGCCATGGCAAATATATGGATATTGATTGTGACGTCATTTTCAGTGTTTCGACTAAATTCCACATCATTCCGAGCAAGTACTAACTCACATCTACTAGTGCCTTTTGCCTTTGCTATGTTTATCCATGAGTTCTAGAAAACTCTATGACCAAACACTCTGCATCAACATGTCAAATACTTTGGATGTGAAGGAGTTGCTTTCTGATCTTGTTCAGCTTGACAAGAACCTTTTTAATGTCACTCCTCTCTGCAGGTATATCACTGGTGCACTCTAATCCCAACTCTAAAATAGCAAGAAGAATGCTTTGTGAGGTAACCACGTCACTGCCATTTTGCATCCTCAATAAACCATCGTCCACTATTTCCATAATTTTGTTGGGAAGTGATGTGCTCACCCATTGCCTTAAATTGATCTCTGCAGAGAACATTTCATCTGTGGGTTTCTTTCTTGTGAATGTTTCCAAAAGCATCACACCATAGCTATATATATCACCATTTGTTGAGACTCGTCCTTCGGAGCCATATTCTGTATAAAATATGAAAATTGTTATATATCACTGATCTTTATTACCATTTTATATTGCCATCTATATTGATACTTATAATTGACTTCCTTGTTTGAAGATAATTACAAAAAAAATTAATGGAAATAACTAATATCTTATCAAGTATCCTGGTCATATAAAACGGTAAAAAAAATAGATAATATATAGCATTTTAAGGAGGTAACTCAATTAGGCAAAATATTTTATTTCAAAATTGGTTAAAATGATGGATAACATACACACCTATGATCCATAAAATATGCATTTTGTGTCACTTTAATATACCAAATTTGAATTTTTGTCGATAAAGTTTTTTTAAATTTGAGTCAAAGTTCTCCAATTTCACCCTATGGTCTAAACATTAACAAAATAATAATATAAATTCATCTATGGTACCAATAGTATGTGTGTCATATCACTTGAGTCTCTAAAGTTTTAAATTTATCAACTTTATCCAATAGCATTGTAAGGCTGTGCTTTGTCTTCTTAATTTAGTGTTTAAGTGACCAAAGCAAGACTTTTGGAAAATAAGTGACATGAAACACTCTTTGAGGATTATAATTGTAGTTATTACTATTTTAATGATTTAAACAATCCCTTTGAAATTAAACCAATTTGTTTCAAATTGAAAATTTTAGGAATAAAATTGATAAAGTTAAAACTCGGGCGATGAAAATAACATGACAGAACATATATTTTAGGAGTTTAGGGCATATTTGATTGACATGGTTAAAGAATGGGATTGGAATTTGGAATTATTAATTCGTAGCCCAATAATTCTTTGTTTGTTTTGAAATTTTGTTTTAGGATTATTAATCCAATGGATAATAAGTCCAACAAATTAGTAGGATTATTAATAATGGGGTAAGAGTGGGATTATATATCCTGAGTTGAGAAATAAAATAAAAAGACTCTTTTATCTTCATATATTTATCCAATGCAAATCAAACAATGGATAGGGGGATAATTTATCCTACTAATTCAATTGGATAGTGAATATCACACTAATTTAATCGAATTATTAATACCTTCACTATTAGTCTTGTAAATCAAACATGGCCTTAGTGTATTTTATTCTAAAATGATTCATTGCCTCGTATTTTCTTCCTTGTTTTCTTTTTGGCTAGATAATCCTTTAACGTAGTAATCTAATTAATCTATACTTAGTGTCAATATTAGGCATGCGGTTCAACATTAAAGTTGCATTGAAAAGCCTGAACCTATCTCAACTTGACAATATGTTCTTGATGAAAGCAATATATTGACACCTACACAAAAGCCATCTACGGTATTTCTTCGGCGAACTTAAAACATAAAATTTACATTCAAGACATGGATGCCAAACAAATTAATAATAAATACATAGAAAATTGATTTGTAACAAGTCTATCAAATGAGAAACATAAAGTAAATAAAGGTAATTAAAACATTTACCTGGAGCAATATAGCCGATGGTACCTAAAGTCCTGGTTTGTGTTGCAGTCTTGTTTTCAGCTAAAATTTTTGCAATGCCGAAGTCAGCAACATGTGCAACCATGTCTTCATCTAGAAGGACATTGCTTGGCTTCAAATCACAATGAACCACAGGCTCTAATTGACCATAATGGAGATATTCCAGAGCTAATGCTACATCAATCATGATGCCAATTCTTTGAAGGAGATTAAGGCAGGAGTTTTGAGAATACAACCACATTTCAAGGCTTCCATTAGACATATATTGCAAAACCAATGCTCTTAGCTCAGGATTAGAGCATGTCGTTATAACTCCAACGAGATTTCTATGTCGAGTTGTTCGCAACACTTTACATTCTACATCAAAACTTCTGAAAGCTCCTTCAAGTTGCAAATTTAAAACCTTAACAGCGACAATTGTCCCATCTGAAAGTGCACCTTTGTATACCGAGCCATAGCTTCCTACTCCAAGCAAGTTGGCTTCGCAGAAGCCATCTGTGGCTCGTTGAAGCTCTAGATATGAAATCATTATGTGTTCCGTTGTTGCATATAAATCTATCAGATTTTGACTTTGGACATTGTTTCCATGATTTCTTTTCACAATATACACACCAATAGAAAAGATTAGCATCAATACAATGATAGGAAGAATGTATCGAAGATTAATTTTAATCATCGACTTCTCAGAACTATTGCTTGCACATGGTGGCACTTTCAAAATAGGATTCCCACAAAGTGCTTCATTCTCCATGAAAGACCGTGATGTGAGGTTCATGAACGGCCCTTCATTTGGAATCTCCCCAGCCAACTTATTGCAAGAGAAATTCATGTATTGGATATGTGAAAGTGCCTCAAGAGACTTAGGTATCTGTCCAGATAGATTGTTGTGTGAAAGATCCAAGAAATCCAATGTTATCAAATTACCCATTGTGTTGGGAATGGGTCCCGAGAATGAATTCCTAGACAGGTTCAAAGAAGTTAGGCTTTGAAATGACCCAATAACTCTCGAAATGCTTCCTGAGATTTGATTCCAAGATAAATCCATGATTTCCAACACTCTCGATGGCCTTATGTTTGGATCTAGGCTTCCACCTAATGAATTGAACGAAAGATTCAAGAGCCTTAAAGTTTCAAGGTTCCATAAACTCGACGGTATAAAGGTCAATTTATTTTGACAAAGCTTCATCACCTGCAAACCTCTAAGATTTTCAATGCAACTTGGGATTGATCCAGATAACTTATTTTGCTCTGCATAAAGTTCCCCTAAGTTGCTCAAAAGGCAAATCTCATTTGGAATTGATCCATGAAAGTTGTTTCCGCCAAGATACAACCTTTGCAAGCTTTTAATTTCTCCAAGAGTTGAGGGGATGTTTCCATTCAGATTATTGGCAGCCAATGAAAGTAGAGTCAAATTCCTCAAAGAACCAATCTCTTTAGGAATTGTACCAATTAGTTGATTTTCAGAAACAGAAAGCATTTTCAAAGAGTTTGAAAGATTTCCAACAGAATTGGGTAGGGTGCCACTCAATTTATTTTGTTTCATTGACAACACCACCAAGGAAGTACAATTTGTCAAATCTGTGAGAAAACTAAGTTCAATACTTCCTGGTTCATTTGTCAGTTGATTTCGAGTTAAAACCAAATGTTCTAGGTGCTTTAGATCGCCTAAATGTCTTGGTACTGGTCCAGTAAACAAGTTGGCACCTAGAAATAGCACAGCGAGCTTAGAAGAATTGGAGAGAGATGAAGGGATGTTTCCAGTTAGTTGATTGTGATCCAAAAAGAGGAATTCAAGATTAGGAAGGAAAATGCCATTATTTGTTGGAAGGTTTCCAGGAAAGGCATTAAAATTCAAGCCAATTTGAACCATTGAAGTCTTGTTAAAAATTGCAGGAGGTATTGGACCTGTGAGATAATTGACTGCAAGGTCAATTAGATTCAAATTTGGAAGTTGTGCCAATTCAGTTGGAACGTTTCCATAAATGTGATTCATTTCTAGCCCAAGCACTTCTAAGCTTGAAATGTTGCCAAAGGAAGGTGGAATAGTACCTATAAGTTTGTTTCGTCCGAGAGCAAGGAAGCGTAGAGAGGGCATGGTGCTCAATTCTTTCGGAATTCTACCACTAAATTTATTACCAGCAAGAGATATCACTTCAAGCCTTTGACAGTGGTGTAAACCCAATGGGATGTTTCCTTCTAACATATTACGAAATAAATAAAGGGTTTTTAGGCGACGCAAATGGCCTATTTCATTTGTCAGATGACCGTAGAAGCTATTGTTGCTAAGATCGAGTAGTTGAAGGAAAGAAAGATTACCGACATGAGGAGATATGGTGCCTTCGAGACCCATGTTGCGAAGCTTCAAGCTTGTGACTCTTTGCCTACGTCGGCTGCATAAGACCCCCGCCCAGCCACAAAAATTGGTTTCTTTCGTCCAGTTACTCAACACATTGTTGGGATCATTTTTGATGGATGATTTGAAGCTGAGGAGAGCTAATTGGTCTGTGAAGTTCGAGGAACAAATGGCCAAATCAACCATGCATAAGTGCACTAACAGTGCCAGAGCTCCCATAAGAGTAGCATTGTACAGCCTCCTCGCGGACATGATTGAGAGAGAGAGAGAGAATGCTTAAGCTTAAGCTTGTGAAAATGTACAATCATAGTCGTATCCATACATTATATATAGAGTTTTCCATGTAATCTATTCGTCAATAACTAACTATAGTTAGATTGTACGAGTTTAGAATTAGTTTGAACTAGAGTCAAGTTAGATGGTTATGGTAGTGTATATATTTAAGGGATGTATCATTGCAAAGACTTGAAGAATTCAATACAGATTTTATTCTTTCATTGAAATTCATCACAAAAAAAAAAAAAAAAAAAAAAGATGATTTTTTACCAATTTTGGTAATGTGAATCGTTTACTTTTTATGGCTTATTGAGTAAAATTTTCATACAAAAAATTAAAATGATTAAATATTGGTACCCATATGTTTGAATCATATTTATTTTACAAAAATGGATTATAAATATAATTTAAAGAATAGTCATTTTGATTCATACATATAATTACCCATGTCTGTTCATTTTGATTTTTTAAATAAATATTTTACTCAACGAGTCCTAAAATATAAACGACTTAATCACCGAAATAGGACCTAAACTAGGCCTAACAAGTGCAAACATTTTTTCAGGTTAAGATGATTAATTTGAAATAAACCAAACCCAAAAATAATATATATAGCGAGGAGAATGCCTTCAAGTCCAAAATTTGGATTGAAGGGCACTATCTGGGCCCATGATTCTCATCCTATTTTGATGATCCGAACTGTTTATTTTGTTGGGCATTTTATGTATTTCATTCACACAAAAATATTAGGTCTATCTGTTAATTGTAGCCTATTTAATTTATCATATTTGTCGCAAAAAAAATTAGGTCGATCTGTTATTTTATTTTTTAATTATATCTAGAATAAGTGAATTTAAAAGTAAAAGGAATTTTCTTAAAAAAATTCAAAAGGGGTACTTACATGTAAATCTTAATAAGTGGACTTATTGTTTAATAGGTTCTATGGGAAAAATTTGTCATAAAAAAATATCATTAATTGTTAGTTTTAGCGACAATTTATAAAAATCATGACAAAAAAAGTCACTAATTATTAATTTTTAGCGACATATATAAAAAATTGTCACAAAAAAATTATTTTTAACAACAATTTTACCAAGACTTATTTTCAATAAAATTTGATGGGAATTACGTTCAACTATTATGACCTATTGGTAGTTTATCCAATTCAAAAACTGTTATTAAAAATTTTTACCAAACAAAATGATTTCAACTTCTCAAAGCAATGAATTTTTAATAGGCGTAGATTCTTATTGGGTGATGTCCACTAATTATTAAATACGATCAGATTATATAAAATAAAATGTTAACAATGTAAACAGGAGCCGTTAATGGCACGTCAAAAAATTATAGTTTTGTTTAGTTTAAGTTTTCAGTTTTAATTTGTTTTATTGATTTTTATATCATATTTTGGCATTTTTTTTTAATTTTTAAATACATTAAGATTAGATAGATCTAAAAAGTAAAACAATTTAGCTAAAATAAGAAAAGAATCACTAAAAATAAATAAAAACAGCAGTGATTTAGACCCCCTCAAACTTCAACCCCCACCACCCTCACACACACGTGGCGGGTGGTGATTGGAGGAGAAGAAAAAAAGAAAAAAGAAAAAGTGACCAATCAAAAAAGAAAGGGGGTCCAAGGGGGTGGGGGAAAGGAGGTCCCAATCTTTATTCTTTTAAAAAATTAAACTAAACACTGTGCCGTTTGGTAACACTTACGTTTTTAGTTTTCTGTTTATATTTACAAAAGTTTAAAAAACTGAAATAAAAACTTGTTTGGTAAAATTTTTGATTTATAAATCAGTGGTCTCAGTTTATAAATTTGGCCAAAAAATGAAAACACAAAAAATGTGTTTCCGTTTTGAGTTTTGAGTTTTTTTTTTTTTTTACCACCCAACACTAGCCATCACCGGCCACCATTTTCCACCACCGTCTTCCGCCACCACCACCCACCCCCCACCACCACCTGCCACCACCACTCACCACCCACCTGCCACCACCACCCACCACCCACCACCACCACCCACCAGTCACCACCCACCTGTCACCCCACTCGCCACCACCACCCACCCCTCGCCACCACCACCATCACCCACCACCCACCTGCCATCCACCCACCACCCGCCACTACCATCCACCGCCCGCCACCACCACCCGCCACCTACTTGCCACCACCACTCACCACCCACCTGCTACCACCAGCCACTCACCACCACCACCACCCACCACCCACCACCCACCACCCACCACCGCCGCCACCACCACCATCACCTACCCGCCACCCACCTGCCACCACCACCCACCACCCACCACCACCACCCACTCGCTACTACCTACCACCCGCCATCGTCACCCACCCACCACCACCACCACTACCACCACCCGCTACCTACCCGTCATCTGCCACCCACCACCCACCACCCATCACCACCATCACCACCACCACCTACTCGCTACCACCCACCACCGTCACCCACACACCCACCCACCATCACCACCCACCACCCACTCGCCACCACCCACCACCACCCGCCATCTGCAACCCACCTGCCACCACCACCCGCCACCGCCACCGCCACCCACCCACCCACCCACCCACCCACCACCACTACCCGCTACCACCCACCCACCACCACTACCCGCTACCACCACCCACCTGCCACCACCCGCCATCCGCCACCCACCTGCCACCACCACCGACCACCTGCCACCACCCACTCGCTACCACCCGCTACCGTCACCCACCCACCCACCCACCCACCATCACCACTTTCCACCGCCACTTGCCACCACTTGCCATTTCTCACTTTTTTTTATATTTTTTAATTTTTTTAAACATTTTGTCAATTACCAAACGCGTTTGTAGTTTATGTTTTTTTAAAAATAAACAAAAAATAAACAAAAACCAATTTATAAAATTTTTGTATATATAAACTAAAAACCTAAACGTTACCGAACATCAAGCATGTGTTACTTAAAAAGGACACTTTTACCTTGACTCTTCAATCGCCATTCCATGAATACAATTTTCTCCATATTTATAAAAAATTATTTAATGATTCTGGGCAAATCTATGTGATGTCTTAACTTGATATTTTATTGATTTAAAAATGCTATCAACAGTGAAAAAGTGTTCCAAATTGAGGAGGTGGATTCTCTTCAGTCCAGGAGGGCATTGTTTTGGTTAGTGGAGTTTATTATGAGTACCGTTTCATTAATTCAAACCGTTTATTTTGTCACACTTTGTGTTTATTTATACAAAAAATTAGATTGATTTGATAATTATAACCTATTTAATTTATCATCTGTTGCGATACAATATAATTAAATTAGGTGGCTAAAAATCATAAACAAAATCATTTATTCTATTTGGTTTTGAATTTTTATAAACACTTTTTTAGTTTTCAATTCATTTTTTTAGTGAACTTTTTAAATATTTTAGTCAATTTTTTTAGATGTATCTAATTTAGATATACTTAAAAAGTACAACATTTGAGAAAACTCTTAAAAAAATTAGTAATACAAAATTTTACTGGATTTTTGTATTCTTTTATATTTTATAGTATTTAGCGAATTTTTAAAAAGATTTTTCACAAATTTTATACTTTTTAAGTGTTATTTAAATTATGTAAATATAAAAAGTTTTTAAGAAAAAAAGAAAGAAAGAAATTGACAGAAATATTTAAAAAGTTCACAACAATAAAAATATATATTCACGAATTTAAAACTCAAATACAAAATTTAAAAACTCAAAACAGAGTAGTGTTTGGTAACGTTTAGGTTTTCGGTTTATGTTTACAAAATTTTTATAAATTGGTTTTTGTTTATTTTTAGTAAAACATAAACTATAAACGCGTTTAGTTTGAACAAAATGTTTGAAAAATTTTAAAAGCATAAACTAAAAAATATGTTTGTTTAGGCCTAAAATATTTATATTTATGACAATGGGATCATACACATTATAAATGAAAAAAAAAATAATTATAACAAATTAATTGGAAAAAAAAAATTAATTGAAAAAAATTATTTGAAAAAATAAATTTCTTAGTCCAAAAAAAAAAAAAAAATTATTTAAAACCAACGTAAACTCATTTTTTGAGTTTACTTTTTTTTTCAAATTTATAAATTGAGACAACCATTTATAAACCAAAAAAATTATCAAGCAAGTTTTTATGACAATTTTTTAAATTTTTATAAATATAAACTGAAAACGAAATAGTTACCAAGCAAAGCCACATTTGGACTTTTAGATCAAAAAATAAAAATAAAAAAAATTAAGTCTTCGTTTGGCATTGGCTTTTTCAGCCTCGTTTGGTTTGGCTTTTTTAACTTTTGTGAGAGAAAAAAATGTAATGATTATGGTTTGGATTTGACATTTTGTTTTATTGGCTTATATAGCCAATTTTGTCTTTTTGTACTTTTTTTTGCCAAAAATCTTTAGCCAAACGAGCCCTAAAATTAAAATCCAACTGAAATTATATAAAGTCTGACAATATTATTACAAATCATAAAAATATTTTATTTTAACAATCACCTCACTTCAATAAATAAAAATAAAAAACTAACAAAATCACCAAGAGAAATATTTTGATAAATGTTTGAAAGGGCAACAGTTGAAACAGAGGATTAATTGAACCATGTTCCGTCCAATGTGCATGTCAAATACTTTGGATTTGCAGGAATTGCTTTTTGATCTTGTTCAGCTTGCCAAGGAACTTCTTAATGTCACTCCTCTCCACAGGTAATTCACTGGTGCACTCCAAACCCAACTCTAAAATAGCAAGAAGAATGCTTTGTTAGGCAACCATATCACTGCGAGTTTGCATCCTCAATAAACCACCATCTACTATTTCCATAATGTTGTTGGGAAGTGATGTGCTTACCATTGCCTAAAATTGATCTCTGTAGAGAACATTTCCTCTGTGGGTTTCTTTCCTGTGAATGTCTCCAAAAGCATCATGTCATAGCTATATATATCACCACTTGTTGAGACTCGTCCTTCAGAGTCATACTCTGTATAAAATATGAGAAATATTATATATCATTGATTCTTATTACCATGTTATATCACTATCTACATGGATACTTATAATTGACTTTCCTGTTTGAAGATAATTATAAAGAAATTAATCAAAACAACTAATATTTTACCAAATACCTTGGTCATCTATGAAAAATCTAAAAATTCCCGAAATGTTTATTTGTGATTAAGTATCAATTTTAACTAGTAAATAACAATCTCAATCAAACAATCAAAGACGAATCGACACAACAATTTAATGTGAAAAAACCGCAATTGCAGCACCTCCAATTGTGATAAAAAATCACGGGCCAAAGCCACAAAACAATCCACTAAGAAGACAAAAAAGAATTAAACAAGTGTACTCTCAATTACCTTGCAAACCCACGCCCAAATTAAACTGACCCCAATATGCCTCTTCCACCACCGTCTTCACCTTGAAATTGTCTTGTCCAATGTTGAATCCATAATGCCGATGTCGAATCCACAATGATGACCCACTCCAAAATTCACCAAAGTTTTAGGCCCAAATTCCACGGAATCCACTGAAGAACAACTCTCTCTCTTTTGTGAATAAAACAAAATAAACTGACCCTTTGATATAATCCACTCAATTCATGATATAAACTTTCACAGTTATCAAAGGAAACAAACAAAGAAGCTCCAAATGAAAATCTTAATACCCAAGAAGAAGATTTGGAAGCCATACCTTAGAAACTGAATTAATCGCAGATTTATAGTAAACAAAATCGTGATTTCGACCCTGCCTGGGCGTTGCCCAAGACCCACCATGGGGCGCTGCCCCCTAGACCCTCGTAAGCTGATCGGGCAACTCGATCTCCGACGTAGTCAGGGAAATGGTAAACATGATAGGATTAAGATAAAAAACTCCTCTGCATAGGCACAATTTGAGTTGAATTCGCATTTAAATACTCGTAGCCTCACTAAAATAAAAGATCAAATAAAATTATAACTAAAAGAAGTTTTGTCAAATGAGATTACCAATTACAAAAACCTGACAATCTCTCTCTTTGGCAATTCCGTGACAAAACACACCTAGCAAATAAAATCCTACTCACCCCAACCCATTACAGCCAAAAAAAAAAACAAACTTGTTTCTCAAGGTCACAATTTGCAAAACAACTATTAGTGCTACAAGAGTATATGAAAAAGCAATAGATATATGACAAGATTATCTTGAAGTATGAGATTGAAATATGAATAGATAAAACTTGGAGATTTTAAGAACATGCAGCATGAATAGATGAAAATCCACACAAGAAACAAAAAACAACACTCTCAAAAAAATATTCCCATCCAAAATTCTCCCATTTTTTGTCATGAATTGACAAAGAAAGCTCAATCAACTAAAGCAAGATCATAAACCACACAAGTAGGAACAAGATGATGTAAAAATTAATAGCAAGTGAGAAGTAAGTAATAAATAAGCAGTGCATAGCAACATGCAAACCAACTAATGCCAATCTCCCTTACCAAACCAATCAATATAATTTCATATTAAAAAAAATCCTTGCAATGATAAACCAAACTCCCCCTCACTAAAAAAAAATCACAAACACTGAAAACAATGAACAAGAAGAAAAAGACAAAAAAAAAAAAAATCTGGTGAAGCAAGCAAGGAATTTCAGAGTTGCACCTTAAACTGCACAAGATTATCCAAGAAACACAATTACTTGAAAACATAATGTGCATAGCCTGTAAAAGATTCCTCATAAAAGAAAGTGAAGTATTATGTGAAAAGCATAGATCCTATGATAAAAGTGTGTGTGACTCGTGAGTTCGACAAACACTAGATTCAAATCCTAGTAGTGATCTGATAGCTTGACCTCCGACAAGAGAATCTAAACACAACTAAGGAAAGTCAAACCACTAGGAATCAAGGGGTATTTGTTGAGTAAAAGCGGAGGCTCCTCCTCAATTAATGAATCTTTTTTTTTTTTTAATTTTCTTTCTTTCTTTTGCACACTCATTAGCGGCTTTCACACTCAAGAGTATGGAAACCGAACCAGAGAAGCATGGATACAATAAGGATAGCCTGGTTGGTGACTCTGAGGTAACCTTTTCCTCATGCCTTGACTGCAAAGAACTCAGGGGAGAGCTGTGGAGATGCAAAAAGATAGAAGGTGGTTAAGAGACTCAACATTACCCATGATATGCTAGTATAAGTCAATTCCTCTAGGAAGCAAAAGACACAATGCTAGAAGTCCATAGAGAAAAAAGATCACTAAGGTAGAAGAATCCGATATTTGCTAATCTAAGAGTGTACAGAATGAGACATACTAATCAAAAAACACACACTCTGAAATAAGTAATGACCACAGAAAATACACACATATTAATATGTAATGGATATTCTCATCAATTCCAATATACACCAAGAACTTCTCAAAAATTTCAAGCTTATAAAACCATACTAAGAAAATCTTTTAGGATTTTTTTTTATTTTTTATTTTTTTGAAAACAAAGCAAGGCAAAAAAAAAAAAGAACAAGCACACACTAAAAGACCCAAAAAGAAAAAAACAAACAAAACCCAAAAGCAAAAAGAAAAAATAAAACTAAAACAAATAAACAAATTAACATAAGTCAAGTTTTCTCACCCAAACCGCTTTAGTATGAACAAGGTTGTGAGAATTGCGGTTCTTGGGTGGTGTCTTGACATTGTGGTTCCCTTCCTCTTCAATGGGAACCCGTCTCGACTTGGTTTCCAACTTCCTATTCCTAGGTCTAGGCAAACATGACCTCTGTTCATGTTTGGTCTCAAGCAAATCAAAATAACGAGGTCTAATATGACTCTTAATCTCATTACCACCAATGAAGTGTCTCTTATCCCACGAGATGTTGGAATTTCTTTCATCTCTATGAGACATTCTCTCATGCAACTCATAACAATAAGGGCAAATATGACCATACATACCACAATGACGACAAATAAAAATAGGGTGTATCTTCTTTTCTTTGGCCTTACTAACTCTAGGAAGATTGAGAAGTCCATCCTCATGTTGAATTTTTTGTTCTTCCTTTCCTTGAGTTCTTGTATCATGAGATGTAGATGCACTCCATTTTTTCTCTTTGTCACCACAAAAGCCAATGCTACTTTTGTCACAACACATTTGTTGAGACCCAACGATATTGTCCAAAGTCTTTGATCCTTTGTTCCAAAGTCTAATGGTATCCATAGCACACTTGAGCTCTTTGTCTTTCTTGCTAACTAGCTCTTCCAAGGCAACTTGAGACATCTTGAGAGTTTCAATCTTTTCTTCATATGTTGCATAGATTTGCGATAGTTCATTCCTTCTTGTCTCACAAGTCAAGAGTTTTGCACAAAGAGCTTGTCAATCACTAGAAATCTTGATGGCATCATTCCTAGCCTCAAAAATCTCCTTCTTTAATTTGGCATTCTCACTTTCATAGGCTTTGAGTTTGATAGTGAGTTTGTCATTCAATTTAGATAAGTTAAGAGATTCCTTATACAGCTTTTCATAAGCTTGCTTAAGCTCTTCATCATCAATCCCCGAGGATTCATCATCAGTACATTCTCAACCAGTCTCTTCGGATACTCTACTTGTCCTTCAATTTCAGAAACCGCCATGAAAGTAGGAAATTGTTCATGCCCTTCTTCGCCTTGTGCTTCGTTGTCACTTTCATCTTTATCAAACTCTAATTCATCATCCCAAGTGATGGTGACAACTTTCTTCTTCCTCAAACGATTAGAGCATTCTTTAGCAAAGTGGCCAAATCCTTGGCATTCATAGCATTGAACTCTTTCAGAGTTCCCTTGTATCTTTCCTTTCTCCTTCTTGGTTATAGAATTAATTTTGAGTTTATCTTTGCCTTTGGATTTATAAGTTGATTCCAAAAGATTAGGATTTTTTTTTTTTCAGACAAGTATTTTTAAATTGTTTTACAAAAGCATCTGTAATCTTGGAATCTATCTCACCATCCACATCAGAATCATTTCCAACTCTATGAGCACTACTAAAGACAATATCATTTTTTTTTTCTTTTTGAAATTCATATGTACCTCATAAGTTTGGAGATTTCCAACCAAATGATCTAGCTTGAGGTTGTCAATATCTTGAGCCTCCTCAATAGCCGTAACTTTTGGTTGGAACCAATCCGGTAAGGACCTCAAAAATTTTTCCACAATCTTGGATTCTGGTATTTTTTTCACCTAAATTGAAGCTGGAATTTACAATGTCACTCAACTTCGCATAAAATTCATCAAAGGTCTCATTATTTTTCATTGAAAGGTTTTCAAAACTAGACGTGAGCCTTTGAAGTTTTGAGCGTTTAACAGAAGGAGTGCCCTCATGAATAGTTTGTAAGATATCCAAAACCTCTTTTGCGACTTTACAATTGCAAATACAACTAAACTCTTCTAGTGTGATGGCACAAAAGAGAGAATTGGTAGCTATACTATTCCAGTTACTATTTTGGTAATCAGTTGTGTCCCACTTATCAATTGGTTTGGGGAAAGTTACTCCATTAATGGTAATCGTCGGTTCGGTCCACCCACACATGATAGATTGCCAAACTTTTTCATCAATAGATTTTAAAAATGATCTCATCCGAGCTTTCCAAAAAGAATAATTAGATCCATCAAGTAATGGTGGTCGAGCCATGGAATTTCCCTCACAATTTGAATCCATTAACAAAAATCAAACACGATCTCGCCCCAATGGATTAAAAAAAAAAAAAAATAGAGCAACCTGCTCTGATACCAATTGAAAAATCTAAAAATCCCCGAGATGTTTATTTATGATTATATATTAATTTTAACCAGTAAATAACAATCCTAATCAAACAATCAAAGACGAATCGACACAACAATTTAACGTGGAAAAACCACAATTGGAGCTCCTCCAATTGTGATAAAAAAAATCACGGGCCAAAGCCACAAAACAATTCACTAAGAAGACAAAAAAGAATTACACAAGTGTACTCTCAATTACCTAGCAAATCTACGCTCAAATTGAACTGACCCCAATGTGCCTCTTCTACCACCGTCTTCACCTCAGAATTGTCTTATTTAACGTTGAATCCATAACGCTGATGTCAAATCCATGTGTAGCTCGACTTTTTCGCGCCCCCTTTCGGAAGGTTTAAAATGAAGTCTTACAGTTCGGACTCCTGTGGTTCTGAATCTAATCTCACAAGTGCAATGTGAAACTGATAAACACCAAAGAGTCCAAATTTGGCAAATCATTTTGGAAAATTGATTTTGAATCAAAAATGCCAAAATTGGATTGCTTTGCCAGATACAGAGTTGCCACCTAAATATTTTTTTTTTTTTAGAAAAATTTTGGAAACCCTGACTCGTGCCGAATGCCACATGTCCGTCATCACCAAAGTTGCCTTGACTCAGGAGCTTAGGTACGAGAGGGGAAGGTCACGAATTGAGCACCCCCGCTCACCCGATCAAAAATCGGCCTCTACTAATCATGATATGACTTTTTTATAAACGTTATGTGCTCTTGTTCTGGTTATTAAGCTAGCTTTACTATGTGATGCGCACAAGCAAATATAGACTAGTTTGCTCAATTTGAAACAATTCAACTCATGTTTGTTTACAAAAAATGGTTTGAATTTGCCACCTCAAGTGGGCTTAAAGATCGCGGATTTGCCACCAAACATAGTGGGCTTAAACATGATTTGCCACTCAACAAAGTGGGCTTAAAATATACATTCGTTGAATCGTTCCAATTTGAACAACAAGCCTTCATCCACAGGCATTCAAGCAGTTTAGCATTTAAGCATATAACCTCATGGCAACGTTTACATTTATGCAAGTATGCTAAAGCGTAAAAACTCACCGAATACTCCAAGCCAAAACAGAAACTAGTTAGAGAGATGTATGATCCTAACTATGTTAAGATGCCTAATGCAACACATACAATATGCAATTAATAGGCTCGGCTATTAATATGGCATATGAATCGATTTGATAACATGCGGTTAACACGTATTCAAAGACGATATTGAAATGGTAATGCAGTTTGAATGATGCGCCGAGCCTCGGTGCATACAAGACAAATGAATGGATGCAAGCATGCGATATGCTAATTAAAACATGTCCCTAATCTAACCATTGAAATCGATTAAATAAAAGAGAGAAAGACATGGGGTTGGAAGACATACACACACGCACGCACACTTATTACAACTTTACGCCCTTGCGAAGGAGTGTCCGAATGAATAATAGCTAACTAACTATGCGAAGCTAAACTAAGCTAACTAATACAAAACTTGAAACTAATTAACTATTCTAGTTAACTAATTATTACAAACCGAAATCGAATAACTAGTTAAACTAATTAATTATTTACAATACTTAATTAGCTACAACTAATTAATTACAACACATATTTGATCTATTGCTAATTAAACCAATTAGCTAATGCCGGGAAGCAAGGGATGCATGCGTGTTCGATTCTTCACCCAAAAAGCCACTACCTTGCTACTGAAAGCCTCTGTTTGCACATATGAACACCAACAAAGCTATCCACTTCCAGAACACCTCGGCTCCACCTTACCAATACACTATGCAAATTTCATGGATGGCCGACAGAGGACCGATCGGCTACCAATGGTGGCCGGTCGGCTACCATTGGTGGTCAGTCGGCCATTGGTGATGGCTGTCGGTCACTATTGGTTTGAACTTCCTTGTTGCAACAAAGAGCAAAACAAAGCAAAACAGTGTATTTCTCAAGGGTTGTTTGCACACTTTGCCTCTCCTTTTCATGGGAAAATTAAAGGTGGGACAAGCTTTGGTTCACAAACCATCAATCAAGCAATTTCATTGCATGATGGCTTGTGAAACCAATTGTGCAATTTTAATAAATGCAAAACAAGACCAAAATGTCCATTACTCTATCATGGATGATCAAGGGCAATGGAGACCTAGGAGAATGGCACATTTCATGTGAAATGTCCCATTCACCTTGTGTTCAAATTAACATCCGATTTGAACACATACAATGCAACACAAAGAGATGCTTATCTTGCCTCTTTAACTTGCCAATTTTGTTGACTCATTTTAATTACCAAATCATTCATTAATCCATTAAGTCCATTAGTGAGTGTCCTCTAATGGAAAGAGGACTCAAACCCCAAGTTGCTCTGGGCATGAAAGAGACATTACACTGTTGGTAATGAACCCCCTAAGGGATTAAACCATTAGGTGTAGCACCTCCATTTCATACTTAGGCAAACAAGTGGTTTGAAATCACTTTCAAAGCAAAACCAAAAAGTGAAGAAATAAGGGAGATTGCAGAGATTATAAGTGCTGAAATGAAGTGAGAAAAAGAACTAAAACATGCAATCAACTCAAACCAATGATGGTCAAAGCTTTAAAACACTAAGCTAGTGAAAGCAGTTACACCACAACTATGCAAAACAAGACTCAAATGAACTAACTAGCCCAAAACAAAGCTAAAATAGGTTATTTTAGAGGCTAAGACATGCTGAACTTGAGCTAAGTTAAGCTAGAAAAACATGCTAACATGTGAAGCTAACTAGGTATGCAAACAAGACACAAGGAGGGGAGGCTAACCCCTCCAAATTTGGACCTCAAAATAAGTTTTTTGCCACTGAAAACCTCTGAAATTCAGTGGTTAAAAGGCCCAAAAAAATTTAATTTGAAAGTGATGAATAAAGGCACAAAAACTTTATAAGCTAATAAGCAAGATGGGTGAACCACTCCCTAACTAAAAAAAGGCTCAAACCAGCACTTTTACGCCACAAAAACAGAGCTTTTCTCAGTTCAAAACTAGCCCCAAAACAGTAAGAAAAGATGGTAAAACAAGCTTGCAAAACAAAGTAAACAAGGCAAGTAAACTACCTCTTGAAGCAAAGGGTAATTCTAGGCACAAAACCAAGCTAAAACCACCTTCAAGAGCTCAAATAGGGTCCCAAGTAACCTCAGCTCAAAGGCAAGAGGATTTGATTTAGGATGTGTATGCAAAAGTGTAGAGAAAACAAGCAGTTAGGCACAAAATTGTAAGAGAGAGAGAGAGAGAGAGAGAGAGATTTGCTCTAAATTTTCTAACCGTCCAAAATGGGAGAGGAACCCCTCTATATATAGAAAAACATCCTACCATACACATGTAGGGAGATGTAGTTCAATGTGCTAACAGCTAGCACAACTGTCAACAAATATCTAAAATATCTGGAAAAAGAGACCGGTGGTCGACTGGCCACACCAATGGCCGACAACCAAGGGCCATGGCCGACAGCCTCTGGTGGTGGCCGACAGGTCACCACAAGTTTCAGACACCAAGTTTTGATCCAAAACAAGGCACAAAAAGGACAAAGTCTAAAGGCTCAAAGACAGGGCGTTCCGCCGAAGACTTTGGGTACTCAAAACGAACACATACAACCATAATCATCAAATGCACAAGTGATGACGTCCAAGTCTTGAGGACAGTAAAAAATGGGGTGTCTACACCATGACGATGAGCCACTTTGGAATCCACCAAAGTTTCAAGTCTAAATTTCACAGAATCCATCGAAGAATAACTCTCTTTTTTGTGAATAAAACAAAATAAATAGGCCCTTTGATATAATCCACTTAATTCATGATATAAATTTTCACAGATATCAAAGGAAACAAGTAAAGAAGCTCTAGATGAAAACTCTAATACACAAGAAGAAGATCTGGAAGTTGTACCTTAAAAACTGAATTAATCGCAGATTTATAGTAAATAGAATCGCGATCTCGACCCTGCCTAGGCGTTGCCTCGAACCCGCCATGGGGTGCTACCCCCTGGACTCCTGCGAGCTAATCGGGTAGCTTGATCCCGGATATAGTCAACGAAATGGCAAACATGATAGGATTAAGATCACAAACTCCTCTACATAGGTACAATTCGGGTTGGATTCTCACATATCAACAACAAGGCTATAAAAGTGGAACCATTTTTTTTCCCAAGATCAAGATCTTTTCATTGGGGTAAGATCCAAACCAGTGGTAGTTCCTATTAGCCATACACAGTCATTTCTCTGTGTTAGAAGTCAAAAATATTCAACAATTCCTACACCTTAAACTAGGTTTACAAATTCTGGCAGGCCTGCATTTAATCAACAAGCTTTTTAATGTTCACACCCATGGAATTTCTTGAGTGGCAATAGAAATTTCTGAGTAGTGCTAACAATCACATTTTATGATCAACACAGTTTTATCTCTTAATAAATACGGTCAAATTGTATAATAAGTAGAATTAATTTCAATGATAAATAAAATTACAAAAATGATTTCATATTTTGATAAAATTATCTCATTAACCGACTTTATTCATTACTAATTAAAGTTGCATTTTTTCCTTTAATGCTATTTTTTCCCTTATCTAGATCTAACCGTTGGGAATAATTTTTTAATATGGTCCTAAAAAATTACTTCTTTATTATTTAAAATAATAATGTTACTATAACCACAGTAACAGCACTTACCCCTTGAAGACAGGCAAAGTGGGATTGATAAGTTTGAGAAAATAAGGCTAGGAAAATTATGCAAGTGAGGTAGCTAAGCCCTTTTTTCAATCAAAACTTCAATGACAACAGTTAGCACTTGAAATTTGTGGAGAAACTTAGAAGGAGAGCCATGGCTTGTAATTCACTTCAATGACTTTCTGGAGGGTCAAGCGAGGTGGACTTGACTCCACAATCAGTCTCCGAGACCCTGATTTCATAAAAATGCCAAATGGAGTCCAGTGAGGTATACTTGAGTCAGTCTATCATGACTTAATAAAAATGTCAAATGGGTCAAACGTTCAATTAACACCTTATTTGTCTATACACTATTTTAGTTAAAGACTTTTGTTAATATGTTCCTTTAAGAGTATAAATTAAAAAAGTATTAAATGAAGTATAATTATTGCTATTTGTATAGAAAATAGTAAATGCTTTTAAAGTTATTAAGATTAAAGAAATTTTTTTATTTTATATAAAGACTAAAATACTCCTTTTGTATTTCTTTCAATTTCATCCCTTAATTTCCTTTAATTGATGGCAATCCCTTAGAGAACCACTAACCTCTCCACTAACTTTGAAAATAATAATTGTAATTCTAGCCTCCCACCAATTTTCTATCCTCACGATTGATCCCCACTAGCTCTCTCCTGCTCATTCTCCATTTTTTTAAACCAAGTTCTTCATTTCTTTGTTTTTGAGTTTTTGCTAAGTTTGACTTTATTGCTCAGCTCGATCTCAATGAAATCCTTAAGGATGATATCTTCTCTGCCATAAAAATCAATCTGTGATTTCTTGGCCAACTGCAAGGTTTCTTCGGCTTCAGCTCTAAGAGACTGTGTTTCTCTTCTTCATCCTCATCTTGATCAATTGGGTCCAGATTTTCATTGGATTCATCAGGTTCGATCGGATTATTTATGAACTTGAAAGGAAAACAAAGCCATCTTGTTCAATCAAAGGCTAAAAATAAATGACAACAACATCAAGCAATTCAAAGTTGGACTTGTAATTCACTTCAATGACTTCATAAAAATGCCAAATGGGATCAAAGTCAATTAACTCTCAATTATTAATAGGAAATTAAGAGCT
The DNA here is from genome assembly GCF_055761805.1 of Camellia sinensis. Classification (NCBI taxonomy): domain Eukaryota; kingdom Viridiplantae; phylum Streptophyta; class Magnoliopsida; order Ericales; family Theaceae; genus Camellia; species Camellia sinensis. The sequence continues at coordinate 22,129,255 of NC_138964.1, read as the reverse complement.
AGACTTGACTCCATGGTCTTCATGCACTCCCCACCACCCTTCGAGATAAAGGGCCTCCATACCATACACAATCAAAACAATTTAATCCAAGTCTTAGGAAGCATATGGACCAGTATTGTTAGAAATTAAGAATTTAGATATATAAAAGAAAACTATTGAAAAAAAGAGTATAGTCTATATTCAACTCTTATATGGTGAAACTCAGATTTAGAATAAATTTAAATTACATACTTTTTTTTTTATTATATTTTTCTGTGTCTGAACTTTCGATCTTTAACATTGCTTGATGTAGCATGCATGGCCATCCAAGTCTTGTAGTAAATGGACAAGCAACGAAAAAAATGGGTCGGGTTCAGAATTGTGTAAAATTTTGTGGGTTGATAGAAAATGCAATTCTAAGCACAATCCATGGAATTTTCATGGTCCTAGTTAGCAGATTTTGGACAAATTTCATCGTTGAGGTGATACTAAATTAATAATGTAGCAGAATAAAATAAAAGGTACTAAATTAATAATTACATTGCAAAAGCTAGACTATGATAAAAAAATGTCTTGTGCCTACCCCACGCATTGGTCCTACTACTTCCAACTTAGATCTCATCACCTGAAAGTGTTTAACAACTCTAAGCATATGGCAGGATGAGAAATATTATATGGAGAGTATAAGGGTATAAAATCACCATGCATAATCATTTAGGTTAAACAGACAATATTTTGATATAAATCATTTTATAAAAACAGATTTACAGTATAAAATTTGTATAAGCAAAATAATCATAACTACGGTACATCACAGGGTCACAAAGTGACTATTAGGGTCACAACAGGGCCCTCACACAGGGCTAATGATTATTTAAGTCTCAAGGCATGGGACCATTACAATATATCACAATAGTGACTTCACATAGGGCCAATGTTTATTTAAGTTTCCCAAGACATGAGACCATCACAGCATATCACAGGGTCACAACAGTGACTTCACTCAGGATCAATGGTTATTTAAGTCCCCAAGGCATGAGACCTCATAGTAATACTTTCAAAACAGTTGCTCAAAAACACATCTAAATAACAGTTTTATCCATGAGTTTCCCTTTTTATGCAAATATGGCTCATTTAACAAATAACATACTTTAAAAACTAATATAATTTGCAAAATTGATTTTACATAAAACAATTTATGATAGCTCAAATAATAACAAAACTCATCTCAATATTAACCCCTAACTTTTAACTCTCTCTTCCCTCTTATTGCTTGCTTGTTTGTTTTTCCCATATTTCCTTTACTTCAAACTCAGCTATTTATGGGTGAGTTCAAGTCAACACATGGCTTCAAACCCATGCCATCCACATGCCTCTAAACCATGCCAACCATATGGCTCCTAAAGAATTCACACATTTCCAATTTTTTGGTAAAACACAATAACCCCTAATTAAATTATATTTTAGCACACACAATTATAAATCAAATATTCTTTTTCAAGTATCAATTTAACTATTTTATACTATGAAGTAATTAATTTAGCTTAAGGTATTAAATATAGATTATTGTATAATTTCTGTAAATGGTATTATTCGAGGTGTCACAATCGTCCCTTCTTTTAAAAATTTTGTCCTCGAACGAAATTGATTTATAGAAATATCTTTTCATTTTCACTATGCACTTTGATATATTTATTTCCTACTATTCTTTTTGGTCTTTGGTTGGATCTTTAGCTTTTAATTCCAAATTTTCATAATATCTAATTTCTTGTCTTAATCACAACTTTATGAACTAGTATGCTTTTTATACTAAATGGTTGTTAAACTAATTTGCCTTTTTAGTTTTCGCCCTTCCCTCCTTTTAGTTGTTTAAGTCATTCTTAATTAATCATGCCATCATTTCCCAATGGGCGAATCGTTTTCATAATTTTTTTTTTTCCCTCTGATGAGGCGTCGAGCACCTCCCTTTTTCTTCTTCTCCATTTTCTTCTTCGTCTTCTCCCGAAGCATCGAAAGCAATGTCTCTGTAAAGTCCACAACTGTGGTGCGGTGCCTGATGATACAGAGGCCCTCGATTTTCTCCACTGTCCTCTCATTTGTCTTCTTTGTCCTCTTCGTTCTTTTCGTTCTCTTCTTAAGAAGAGCTTGCAGAGGGAAACGTCAGGGTGAAAATCTACCTCAATCTCCCAAATTTTGCCAAAATCAGTCCATTACAGCTCGAATTTTTCTCTAATATGGCCTCCTCTCGTTCTTTTACCCTTTTCCATGACCTCAACCAAACTCTAGACAAGGTACTTGACATGGTTCCTCAGAGCCTCCTTAGAGTGCCCCTACCCTTGTTTTCAACTTCCTGCATTGTCAGTCAAGCAACTGCTGGCAACAAAATCCGATGTTGATGCCAACTCCACACATTGAACTCGTGTGGAAACCGTGACCGTGGTATCTAATATATCGTGTTGGCTGCAGAGAAAAACAAATGAGGTGTAGCGGTTGAGTGCACAACTCTCCCTTTACAAGTGTATGTACGAAGACGCTCGATAGGAGATAAGCCAGCTGAAGAAACAGAACAAGGAGTTGAAGTGGCAAGCAACGACTATATCCAGACTAGTGTTGCGGATCGTGGGCACACCAGGGGACACTCACAAGCAAAAACACAAGAGTTTTAACGTGGTTCGGCAAACCGGCCTACGTCCACGGGAGCGATGTTGTTATATATCAACAAATGGAGGAGATTACACACTCTCAACTCACTGTCTCTCTATATAACACACTCACTCACACTCTCTGACAAACAGAAAATAGCTCTCACTAGCTCTCTCTGTTTTGTGCCTTCCTCTCAGCAATGTGTTTTGCCATTTGCCCTGTCTACAACTCACCATCACCATTCCATTTTTATACACCTTGGAGTAGGTGGGAGTGCCATTGGGTAGCCTCCATGCTTGACTTCGGCAGCCTCCTTCTTTGACATGGTTGGTAGCCTACTTCCTTGTTGACCAACCAAGGTGTGTTCACAAGACAATTTCCCCTTCACATGGGGTGAATTCAACAAATCACCCCCTCAACCCATGTGAGGTGATCCACTGCACACACTGCTGCTAATCTTGTCACGCCCAAATTCAACAAAGTCTGCATCTCTTCACTGAGATGCTTGCACCCCCTTGCCTGGAGTGCCCGGCACCCCCTCACTGGGGTGCCATGCAAAGCTTTACTTTGCAACTCTTTGAGATGGCATCTCTCCCTTCCATCCAGTCTTGGAGAGATCCCAATATGTCTCTAATTCAGGAGCAAAAGAAACTTTCTTTCCTGGGACATGCTTTGCTGTCTTGGTCTCTTTGCTCTGAGCTGTCTTTAGAATTGGCCGCAATGGCTCCGTCTTGTGCACCTCCGAACTGCCTCCATGCGTTCTTGTACACTTTGGTTGCCATGTCTGCTGGGCCCTATGTCTCTTCTGTGCATGTCTTGTACGTCTTGCCCGGTAAGTGACAGTAGCTCCGTCTGTCACAACCTTCTCCACAAGCCTGTACAGATTCCCCTCCAGTCGTCCATGTAGCATCACCGTATCTCCATGGATGACTTTGAGATTTCCTTTGCTAGATGTGAAGCTATAACCTTTCATGTCTAGCATACTTAAGGAAATTAGATTCTTCTTCAGTCTTGGCACGTGTCGGACTCCATCCAACGTGAAAATTTTTCCATCTTCCATTCTCAGCCGTACTGTTCCCATGCCAACAATCTTACTCACAGTGTTGTTAGCCACTCGAACAATACCTCCATCCTTGGCTTGGTAGGTAGAAAAAAGTTTCTTATCCATGCATATATGATATGTGCTTCCGGAATCTAAGATCCAGTCAGGTTTCGTCATACTCGACGAAACTGTAAATGCATACTCATCCTTAGCATTTACTGCAGCAGCGACATTTGATGAGCTTGCCTGTTCCTTTTGTGCTTTGTCCTCCTTGAGCTTTGCACAGTCTTTTATGAGGTGATCCTCCTGATCACAGTAATAACACTTTCTCCTGAAGCCTGACCTTGATTGCGAACGTCCTCTTGATTTGGATCTACCCCGTCTATCATTGGACCTACCTCTGCCTTGCTCATTTTCTGAGGCAACCATGGCATTTCCTTCTGGGTGTTTGCTACTGCTACCTTCCTGTTTCTTCATCGACTCATGAGAAATGAGCGTAGCAATCACCTCATCCAGTCCAAGAGCATCCTTCCCGTATAATAGAGTTGTCCTGAGATGCTCATATGATGCAGGTAGAGAGACCAGCAAGATCATAGCCCTATCTTCCTCCTGGGTCTTGTCTCCAATGGTGTCCAATTCCATTGTGATCCTATTGAACTCGTCCAGATGTTCTGTGAGGTTCGCACCTTCTGGCATTCTAAGTGTATATAGCTGCCTCTTTAGAGATAACCGGTTTGTCAAAGATTTTGACTTGTACCTCATCTCTAACTTTGCCCATAGCTCCGCCGGATCTACTTCACTGATGACTTCCCGGAGTGTGTTGTTCCCGAGATACAACTGAATTGTACTGTTTGCCAATTCCCTCAACTCCTCCCACTTGTCATCCTTTATGTCTTCCGGTTTGTTGGACTTTTTGAGAAGAGCTTTCACCAGACCTTCTCGTGTTAAAATGTTTTTCACCCTTTGCTGCCACAGGGTAAAGTCATTACTACCATTAAAAGGCTCAATCATGAAACTTGCGCCTTTTCCTGCCATTGTAAATTTCTTCCCTTTTTAAAGAAATTTCGATGTAAGAATCTGACCGTACGGATGGGTCCGGAATATTTCAAATAGTTGGAACGCACTATTGGGTCGCCAAAAACGGACTCCGAATGGCCTAGATCTAGCCAAAAGAGTTTGAATGCCTCCGATTCAAAAACTAACCGTACGGATGTGTCCGGAATACTCCAAATAGTTGGGACTCACTATTGGATCGCCAAAAACGGACTCCGAATGGCCTAGATCTAGCCAAAACAGTTTCAACGGTTCAGATTTGCTGAATCTGGTGCGCCTGAGAAGCACCAGATAATTCCTCCGGATTGGCAGGTCAACGGCTCGGTCAACGGCGCAGGCGGTGCGGTCAACGGCGGCTTGACGGCTGGTCAACCCGGCTTGGTCAGCGGCTCAGGCTGACTGGGGCTGACACGTGTCTGACACGTGTCTGACACGTGGCTGACGTGTCGGCTGACGTGGTACGCGCGTGTATTACACGCGCCTTCCCCCACTCGTCTTCTTCCTCCGTCAGCGCGTGTGGCGCGTGGATGAGAGTGGGACCACGCGCCGGGTGCCTTACGGCGCGTGTGGGCGCGTGTCGAGACTGTGACTCACGCGCCAACTTCTAGGAGCGCGTGAGGGCGCGTGGAGAGGCTTCTGGGCTCTGTTTTTGCTGTTCTGGACTCCTCTCCTCCTGACCTTCCTCCTGGTATGCTCAAAAGTGGATTTCGACCACTTCGAAATCTGGACACTTTCGGAAAAAACTCGATTTTTCTCCACCCGGGCTCTGATACCAATTGTTGCGGATCGTGGGCACACCAGGGGACACTCACAAGCAAAAACACAAGAGTTTTAACGTGGTTCGGCAAACCGGCCTACGTCCACGGGAGCGATGTTGTTATATATCAACAAATGGAGGAGATTACACACTCTCAACTCACTGTCTCTCTATATAACACACTCACTCACACTCTCTGACAAACAGAAAATAGCTCTCACTAGCTCTCTCTGTTTTGTGCCTTCCTCTCAGCAATGTGTTTTGCCATTTGCCCTGTCTACAACTCACCATCACCATTCCATTTTTATACACCTTGGAGTAGGTGGGAGTGCCATTGGGTAGCCTCCATGCTTGACTTCGGCAGCCTCCTTCTTTGACATGGTTGGTAGCCTACTTCCTTGTTGACCAACCAAGGTGTGTTCACAAGACAATTTCCCCTTCACATGGGGTGAATTCAACAACTAGCCCCCTAGTTCCTCATTCGATGGCCAATGGGGAATGATTTCCTTCGGAAATCCAGCAAACTTTGAGGCAGGGCCTTCTTGGAGTTCCCCAGAAGGAACTCCAAGGCGAGGCAATCGGCAATAGAGGTGAGCAGTGAAGCCATCGGCAAGTGAGATTGGCCTAGGATCTTTGTCACCGTGATCTCACACGTTGCCAGAAGTTGAGACAGACCCTCTGTTTTCTTTTTCTTTTTTTTTTCCTACGTATTTTTTTGTATTGTAAATCTTTGATTGGGGTTTCACCCTAAATGAAATAAATTTTATCACGGCATAAATAGCTCAGCACTTGAGTGTGAAAATTTCTATTGGTTTTTATTCATCAGTTTTCCAATTATTTTAAGTCTTGCTCACATTCTTCTAATTTTAACAATCTCGGATCAAGTTGCAAATATCCAAGTAAATGGATCCTATATTTATCAATTGTTGAACAAATTTAAATAAAGGCATATATACACTTATTATCCCATACATATACTTGTAATACCCGTATTAACTTCGTTACATATATAGGTAGGTTAGATATTAACCTTTAAAGAGACCAAGTAATTTGATATATACGTATAGCAAATGTAGGGGGATTTGGTGATAGCCCCCTCATTATCTAATTTGTCTTTCAAAAGAACAAGAATTATATAAGTACTTTCAAAACTCCCTAATATTTTAAAACTTGTTTCTTTTACTATATTATCCTCATATCTATCAGCTCTCCTATTAAGTCATCTTCACTATATATTTCAGAGTAAAATTTTACTCTGTATGAAAGTAAAATTTTACTCTGTATAAAAGTAAAATTTTACATTCTGAAACTAAAAGTAAAATTTTACTCTGTATGAAAGTAAAATTTTACTGTATGAAAGTAAAATTTTATTCTGTATGAAAGTAAAATTTTACATTCTGAAACTAAAAGTAAAATTTTACTCTGAATAAGAGTAAAATGTTACACTCTGAAACTAAAAGTAAAATTTTACTCTGTATAAAAGTAAAATTTTACTCTGAAAAACTAGTAAAATGTTAGACTCTACACAAAAGTAAAATTTTACTTTGTATAAAAGTAAAATTTTACTCTGAAAAATGAGTAAAATGTTAGACTCTACACAAAAGTAAAATTTTACTCTGTATAAAAGTAAAATTTTACTCTGATTCTGTCAAATGAAAAAAACAGAGCAATAGAACCAGAGTAAAATTTTACTCTGGTTCTGTCAAATGAAATTAGATACAAAACAACAAAAATAAATAAAAAACAAACAAACAAACAAAAACAAAACAAATTAATCAACAAATCAACATATCTAATTGAGAAGAAAAACTTCTAAAACTCGATCAACAATCACAAATCTCAATGAAAAGAATACATGTGTTCAACAACACTCATACACACAAATATATATATATATATATATATACATATATTCAAAACTCAAATCTGTGTTTAAAAAAATATGTATAACCAAACAACTCCACCCGCACTCTTCTCCACGTGGTCATTGCGAACTTGATGGATCTTCAAATTGCAATAGAAGCTTCAAATTGAGTCTAATTTCCCTTCAAGATAGCAAACACAAGTCTGATTTCGATTCAGTTAGCGAAGTCGATCTGCAAGTCGTTCGAACTTAGAGTTTGCAACCTTTAAGCCAGATGCAAACTGAAATCGCAATTCCAATTAGAACTTGAAATCCAAAGTTCTCATCGAAGTTGAGTCAAAGAACAACGAGTCACAAGAGAGAACCCAAGGTCAGATCGCGAAGGACTCCAGTTCGTAATCGCGAGTTCCAGAAGCTTGAATTTGGGTTGATTGTCGAATCGGATCAATTTTGCGATGAAGTCATTGGTTTCTTAACAGACGCAAATTAGATTAAAGCTTCAAACTAAGCTTCAATTTAAATGCACAGGTCAGATTGTGATTGCTTGAACCATGTCAGTGTTCTAGGTCAAAGATTGAATGAATTTAGGCTTAGATGAACTCGATTTTGGCTGGCCAGAGTCATAGAGACCAAGAAGGTGGAGAGAGAGTGGGTGGAGAAGGTGGGAAGATTTAGTTGAGGGTATAATAGTCTGAAAAAATATTTAAATAATAAATTTTGTCCTTTATGCAAGATTTTATAATTACGAAGGGGTTTAGAAAATTTAATTTTTTTTCTTAGTCCTTTTAACAATGAAAGGAAGGTAAATGAGATTTATAGCCAAATTTCTCAATAATACCAGTTTAGAACATAACACATAACACATATACTTTCACAACTTTGGTAGGAAAGCCTATTCATTCCCAAGGAATTTACCCAAATTTCGATTCGAAATTACGCCGGTCAAATGTGATTCCAATCAGACTTTTATAGTCATTCAATATGGGTATAAAACTCTATGGTTCAACATCCCAAACTATAGATCACTTACCAAAAACAATAAACAATTTTACACACCAAACACTCATCATACCTCACAATCACCACGACTCCAAACACTATCTATACTGATTCGACCTTTTGAAAAACAATTTGATTAGCAAGATAAAAAAAAAAAAAAAAAAAAAAAAAAAAAAAAAAAAAACATACCCTCAGCTTTTCTTTACTTTTAACAAAGTAGTGATTAAACGAGAACAAAAACATTCATATATGTCAACTTTTAGCATTGTCCACGTGGTTGAGGTAGTAGCCGAGGTGCCACGTGGATGGACTGAGATGTCGAGATATGATGCTATCATATCGGAATCCGAGATATCTGGATGGAGGACAAGAGTCCTAGATGATTTGAAGTTTTTTGTTTGGATAGAGATGACACTCTTGAGGGAGTTCATTCTAATTTGAATAGGGGGAGTCCTAGATGAATGTTATCCTTATAAATGATAAAAGTCCTAGATGAATGTTATCCTTATAAATGATAAAGTCCCACGAAGTAAGATTTCTAGAAGATGAGGGCACTATTAGCTATAAAAATAAAGCACCCTAATATATCTAAAGTACACTTTTCTTTATGAGTGATTTACTTTTATTATCTTCTTATATGCAGATGTTTGGCTTAATCTATTCTTCCGTGTGCTTTACTGCTAAGTTCCCTAGATCTCAGCAAGAAGATCTATTTGGTTATGAGGCCAAAAATCAAACACCCATAGGTTTCAAGTTTCAATTTTTTTTTTTTTTTTGTTCATCAACTCAAAAATAGTATTTTCATTTGATGTAACGACTACAAAATCATAAATAGATCACTTTTTTTTATGTGATGTATGTTATTTAATCACACTTTTTAAGTTTTATTAAAATGTGATAATTGAGAGTGTGATTAAAAAATCATTTTTAACACACCTTTTAAGTGTCACTAAAAAATGATTTCATCACATGTTTTGAGTGTGATAATAAATATTTAAATCACATATTTTAAGTGTGATTAATAACTACTAAAATATGTGATAATAAATATTTAGATCACAAATTTTAAGTGTGATCAATATCTAATAAAATCAGCAATTAATAATAAAATATGATCACACTTTATATGCATTTCTCATCACAGTTAATGCGTGTGATAAAAAAAAAAATTCGACATATTTGACTTATAATCAATATTATTTTTGTACACACATTTTAAGAATATAATGCACACTATATACTATCTTTTGAATCACAACCACATATTGAATGAAATAACGTCATATATTTTATAAATGAAAGTTGAATGTTCAAAAGTATACAAAAAAGAATTAATAAAAAGTTTATAACTGTAATTACATATATTAAAAAATGAAAAAACTTGAAACACAAAGTTCTTGAATTCTTTGACCATATTTTGTATCTCTCCAAGCAATTTCTGACTTGAAAAATAAAAAAACAAATTAATTCAAAAGCCGCTAGAAGCATATGAATAAGCTTACTATTTGTGAGGCTTAGCCCGGCTTGGCTCAAATACATTTGTTTCTAATAGTTTGACTACAAGATGTATTTTTTTTAAAAGGAAGCATTACCCAAGATGAACAAATGGGAAAAAATTCCTATATCATGAAAATTAACCCAAACCCAAGCCAATTTAACCTAAGCTCCCAAAAAACCAATCACTGAAAATCATTACCCCTGCCTCCTAGCTGCAAAAGAATTCAGCAAATAAAGCATATTTTACTTCTTTAGCAACAACCTTTATAGACCATGGAAAAACCTGAAAGTACCTTGTCTAACTACAAGAACTTTAAAAATTGGTCACTAAACCAATGCCTGAAGCAGAAAATTTAGGACGTATATAAAAAATTGAATGTGTAAGATAATCAGACATGAAATAAACCCATATTCTCATTTTTCGCTATCATTTGACTACATAAGATAAACCAAGCACCAAGCACCGAAAAGTGTTCTTCACTCACTGTCATTTTCCATTGTACCACATGTAAAAAATGTTTTCCACCCTAACAAACAAAATGCAAGTTATTTGTTAATCTCTAAATCACGTAAGCTCTGGCTAAGCTTCATGTTCCCATTTTATTATTCTCCAAACGCATGAAGTACAACTATATATCACTACAACAAAAAAGGCCTTTGGTGACAGACTGATTTTGTCTCCAAACATCAAAATTTTGTCACTAAAGTGATCTGTGACGAAAAAAATTTGTCACTACGTTCGTGGTCTATACGTCGTCACAAAAAGTACCTGGTGACGAAAAACAGTTTCGTCACCTATTTTTCATTTTTGGCGACGAAATGTTTCGTCTCCAAATGTTGAATTTTTCGTCCTTTAAAACACCAATTTCGTCACCAAAACTAAATAATATTTTATTTAATTGTTTTTTGTGACGAAATATTTCGTCACCAAATATATTTTAGTGACGAAAGTTTTCCTCACCAATGATATGCATTAAGGTGACAAAAAAATTCGTCACTAAAATGAGCAAAAAAGAAAATTATTCAATGACAAAAAAAATTGTCACCAAATATTTCAATTTAGCGACGAAATATTCAACAAATGTGACGAAATTATTTGTTTCGTACTATATCATTAGTGACAAAATTATTCGTCATGTTTTTTGAAAACTAATAGCGACATTTTTTTATTTCGTCAATAATAAAAATTAAAAATTTTGAAAATGGGAGTACTATTTTCTTCCGAAATTTTTTCTTTTCAGTAACAAGTCCCTGCGCATTTCAATAACCTGTTCAATAAAATATCTATTACAAATCAATACAAAAATCTGTTCATTTTCATAAACATCACAATCGAATTTTAGCACTATCCACAAAAATACAATATGAACTGCATGCGGATTATAAACATGTCTCCTAATATCCTCAAAAATATAATATCAACCGTATGTAGACTACCAAATACATCTTCTAATATCCAACAAAAAACATGTCTACTAATATCAACAAAAATAAAATATCAATGGCGGATTACCAAACATGCCCCGTAATACTAACAAAAATATAAAATTTACAACACAACCAAAATACATGTAAGGTAATATGAACAAAAACACAAAATGAGCTACCATCAACCCCCCAAATTACCAAACACGTCCATATCAAATCTCGAATCTGCAAAAAAATGAAACAAAAAAAAAAAAAATGTCAGTTAGACAATTATTATCTTATCCATAACATATACAATTTAACATGCATTTTTGGACATAGTCTTCAAACCGGGAGTCTCGTGCTAGTTCCGTAAGTTTTCATAACTCACATTGGTCCATCCCGAGGTGTTTGAGGTGTTTCCCGGGCCGTCTCGTGGCTGTCGCACGATTTTGGCCCCCGAAGACCTATTTTCAAGCTTAAGTGTAAAAAAGTGCATTTTTGGACTTAGTTTTCAAACCAGGAGTCCCGTGCTAGTTCTGTTAGATTCCACAACTCAAATTGGTCCCTCCCGAGGTGTTTGAGGTGTTCCCCGGGCCGTCTCATGGCTGTTGCACGAGTTTGGCCCCCGAAGGCCTATTTTCAAGCTTAAGTGTGGAAAAGTGCATTTTTGGACTTAGTTTTCAAACGGGGAGTCCTGTGCTAGTTCCATAAGTTTCCACAACACACCTTGGTCCATCCTGAGGTGTTTGAGGTGTTTCCCAGGCCGTCTCGTGGCTGTTGCACGATTTTGGCCCCCGAAGGCCTATTTTCAAGCTTAAGTGTGGAAGAGTGCATTTTTGGACTTAGTTTTCAAACGGGGAGTCCTATGCTAGTTCCGTAAGTTTCCACAACACACCTTGGTCCGTCCCGAGGTGTTTGAGGTGTTTCCCGGGCCGTCTCGTGGCTGTTGCACGATTTTGGCCCCCGAAAGCCTATTTTCAAGCTTAAGTGTGGAAGAGTGCATTTTTGGACTTAGTTTTCAAATCGGGAGTCCCGTGCTAGTTCCGTAAGTTTCCACAACTCACATTGGTCCGTCCCGAGGTGTTTGAGGTTTTTTCCCGGCCGTCTCATGGTTGTTGCACGATTTTGGCTCCCGAAAGCCTATTTTCAAGCTTAAGTGTGGAAAAATGCATTTTTGGACTTAGTTTTCAAATCGGGAGTCCCGTGCTAGTTCCGTAAGTTTCCACAACTCACATTGGTCCATCCCGAGGTGTTTGAAGTGTTTCCCGGGCCCTCTCATTGTTGTTGCACAATTTTGGCCCCCGAAGACCTATTTTCAAGCTTAAGTGTAAAAAAGTGCATTTTAAGACTTAGTTTTCAAACCGGGAGTCCCGTGCTAGTTTCGTTAGTTTTCATAACTCACATCGGTCCCTCCCGAGGTGTTTGAGGTGTTTCCCAGGCCGTCTCATGGCTGTTGCACGATTTTGGCCCCCGAAGGCCTATTTTCAAGCTTAAGTGTGGAAGAGTGCATTTTTGGACTTAGTTTTCAAACCGGGAGTCCCGTGCTAGTTTTGTAAGTTTCCACAATACACATTGGTCCGTCCCGAGGTGTTTGAGGTGTTTCCCGGGCCGTCTCGTGGCTGTTGCATGATTTTGGCCCCCGAAGGCCTATTTTCAAGCTTTAGTGTGGAAAAGTGCATTTTTGGACTTAGTTTTCAAACCGGGAGTCCCGTGCTAGTTCCGTAAGTTTCCACAACTCACATTAGTCCGTCCCGAGGTGTTTGAGGTGTTTCCCGGGCCATCTCATGGCTGTTGCACGATTTTGGCCCCCGAAGGCCTATTTTCAAGCTTAAGTGTGGAAAAGTGCATTTTTTGACTTAGTTTTCAAAGCGGGAGTCCCGTGCTAGTTCGGTAAGTTTCCACAACTCACATTGGTCCGTCCCGAGGTGTTTGAGGTGCTTCCTGGGCCGTCTCGTGGCTGTTGCACGATTTTGGCTCCTGAAGGCCTATTTTCAAGCTTAAGTGTGGAAAAGTACATTTTTGGACTTAGTTTTCAAATCGGGAGTCCCGTGCTAGTTTCATTAGTTTCCACAACTCACATTGGTCCATCCCGAGGTGTTTGAGGTGTTTCCCGAGCCGTCTCATGGCTATTGCACGATTTTGGCCCCCGAAGACCTATTTTCAAGCTTAAGTGTAAAAAAGTGCATTTTTGGACTTAGTTTTCAAATCGGGAGTCCCGTGCTAATTTCGTTAGTTTCCACAATTCACATTGGTCCCTCCCGAGGTGTTTGAGGTGTTTTCTGAGCCGTCTTGTGCCTGTTGCACGATTTTGGCCCCCGATGGCCTATTTTCAAGCTCAAATGTTAGAAAAGTGTATTTTTTTACATAGTTTTCAAACCGGCAGTCCCATGCTACTTCCGTAAGATTCCACAAATTACATTGGTCACTCCCGAGGTGTTGGAAGTGTTCCCCATGCCTTTTCGTGACTGTTACACGATTTTGGCTCCCGATGGCCTATTTTCAATCTTAAGTGTGGAAAAAGTGCATTTTTTGAGTTAGTTTTCAAACCGGGAGTCCCATGCTAGTTCTGTAAGTTTCCGCAACTTACATTCATCTCTCCCGAGGTGTTTGAGGTGTTCCTCAGTCCTTCTCATGACTATTACATTATTTTGGCCCCCGATGGCCTATTTTCAAGCTTAAATGTGAAAAATGTGTATTTTTCAACTTAGTTTTCAAACCGGAAGTCCCGTGCTACCAGTTGATCTCTTTCAAGCATTTAAATTGATACTCACATCACTAATTGAACTCACAAGGCAGGACCATGCTGTCATGTCAGAGTGTCTTCCATGAAAATGGAAGAATGAAGATGTTCATCTAGTATAAATGAGGACATAAAAACATTTCATTAATAAAAGAACCATTTAATATACCTATCCTATTTATATCCATGAATACAAACACAAACAAAAAGAACATAATATTTTGGTTGAATCCAATCTGAAAATGAGATGGATGCATATTGGCAGAACCAAAAATACCCTACAGTATTCTTCTCTTATCAACACCCATCCTATAGTAGAAGTGCTAGAACAGAACACTTGGTACATGCCAATGAGACTCAACACGATGGAGTGAAGGTTAGGTCTTCAGTTTAAGTCCTCCCTATGGATAATGCCAAATGGAGATGAAAAGAGAAAAGACATCATATATTTCACAAAGTACCTCAGAAAGACATCATGCTAAGGTTTTACCATTGAACCAATGGTCACTCCTAAACAATGTAAATGAGAAAATGTAAAATTCAGTAAGACTTACTCTCGCTTTGCATCAATATCTTTGCCAAAATCAATGTTTGGTTCGCAGTCCAGAACCAAAGCAGGAACCTGTCCATAATCAAACCAAGTTAAGCAAAACATTTTATATGTTTTCCCAAACATAAAGTAAAATGATAATGAGTAATACCTTTTGAATGCTCAAAAGCATATGATCACCCTCCAAATAGAATACACGGTCCCTTACATCAGGATGTAAGGAGCAGTCCATATGGTGAGGTAGCTTGACAGAAACTACCCCATGATCTCCACTCTGGAAAGGGAAAAGCCAACTCTCATGTTTTTCATGCAAGTCGCGAAGATACTCAAGGGAGACTCCACCTTCCTCTGCTCTCTTCCGTAGCAACATCCGTTTGTGGCAAGTATCAGGGGTTGCTCTAAGATAGATAAAACCATTAGGAATAAGCCCAGGTAAACAAGAAACAACTGGATCAAACCACGAGTCATAAATACTGATCTCCATCTCATTCATCCAATTAGCTTCATAAACAGCTCGCACAAAGACCTTAAATCAAGTAATGAGATAAATGTATCAGCCTTGAAACTCTCATAACATCTTCTTCTTTTCTTTTTTCTTGAAAAAAAAAAACCAAGTAATGAGATAAATGTATCAGCCTTGAAACTCTAATAACAGCTTCTTCTTCTCCCCCCCCCCTCCGAATGGCATCAACAAAATGGAGAGAAGGAGAGAATTGCAACATTTTAGTCAATCGGTTTCAGTCATGGTCAAAATCAAAACACAAATACCAAATAAATTTGCATTTTACTGAAATTTTATAACTTGCAATCAAGACAAAATGTGGAACTTTATGAAGCCACACCAAAGTTCAAAATATTAAACACTTCATCATTATTAAAAAAGAAACTAATACATAGAGGGATGCATACCATCCTATCGCTGAAAACACTCATTTCCATCAATCTGAGAGGCTTAATTCCACCAGAAGACTCCCTTTCCTGCATAACTCTTATAACAAAAACATAGTTTTGGAAGGTATATGCATATCTTTGTGGCTCAGCATAAAAAGCATCCAATATGTTAAAATGATCTGGTCCAACATCCTGCCACTTGTTAATAGGTTCTAGAACAATCTCAACAAGATCCTGCCACTTGTTAATATGTTAAAATGTCTTCCTGCATGCTTCAAGTAATTCTTTGTTCACTATTAACCCTTTAAAAGAAATGTGTACAAAACCAAGTTTAAAAAGAAAATGATAAGGTGGAAGAAAGTAACAATAATCATAGTTTCAAATGGAACATGGAATTCAGTCTAGATGTATTATGATTTAACATTAGATTTATAATATTCAAAAGAAGATACTTATGTAGATGTCACACACACACACACACACACACACACACACAAATGTGTGATATTTATGAAATTTAAATAGTAGAAGGATAGCAAAGAGAAAGTTCTTAAGTTGTAGTTGTGTCTCAACTAAAATTTTCCCCCCATATAGTGAAATTACTTGTGACCCTGTGGTCCAAACACCCTAATCCTCTTAATTTATCTGTCCAAATCAAACAAGATCTTAAGTCAAATGCATATACTTTGAGCTTACTCTTCCAAGTAGAAATCCTTCATGAAGAATGGAATATGACTCAATTGAAATAAGATAAATTGTTAGTGGCCACTACTTGCATATTATAGCTTTGTCAATTATTAGAACATATTGTTGTACATGTTTACATTGTTCCCATCCTCGATATTCACAATCACACAACTCAGCAGGTAAAGAAAGAATTACGTTTTAACTGGTTGACAGATAAATAAATGTTACACAGCAATGATTATTTCTAAAAAATCATAAATGAAGAACATTTAGACTTCTGCAAATACAAAGAACAGAAATTTGTTATAAAAATGAGAAGTTATACAATCGAAATAATACCTTCAAAGAGCAACACATCACAGCAACTGAGTGATGCCAAAGTGTCTTGAGAATCGATTCACGTCCTTCATTAACAAACCTAAAAAGCACCTGCCAAAGAAGCAATCAATGAACCTAGAATGTAAGAAATTTGTTAACTGGTGTCCTTAACTATCATGTACACTAACACTTGTCATGTACATCGAATGTCCAAAGTGCATCTATAACTTAAGTATCAGAAGATATGTTGCTAGTAAGTCCAGTTCACTCACAAATAATAAGTTGCGTCAGAGGTGGTCAAATGTACCAAAGCAGTGTTGTCCAAGCTTCTAAGAAAAACTACGGAGATTTGATAAGGATGGTCTAAACAGTCCTATATTATTTTAGTGTTACCTTAACAACATATTTTCTTAACCACATATTACCAATTCAAATTAAAACATACTGGAATATTTTTCTGAATAAAATTATCATTGCTTCCACATAAAAACCAAACCAGCCTCTTCACGTATACATGTATATATCCATCATAGAAGTACCAAAAAAAATCAATAAACTCCAAAGAAAGGAACTTTATAACCAAAAAATAGATTTGATCTAATCTTTCCTTATTGAATCTAGCATGACTCAACTTAATTACGAAAGTCAAACTGAAATTCTCATCACCATAAAATAGCTTCCATGCATGATTTTATAAAGGACTGAATATCAGTTTCCTTATGGTAAATTTCACTATTCTGGTCAGCATGCATAATGTCAATTGTAAGCAATGTTTCTCACCTCACACTCATAGGAAAATGTATTCAAATATGAATTATAATTATGACATGGACTCCAACATGTTGGACTCAAGTAAGAACCATTTCTAAGTTGCAAAATAAATGATCTGAAAACACACCTGTAGCTGAGACAGATCCAACGAGCAAGTGTGGGTGCTTCTGGAGGGACTGGGGTGGCCACAAACCAACATCATAAATAAAATGAGAAGGGTAGAGTGCCAATGCCACCCTCTGAACAGATGCTATGAGTGAATATAAAGGACGGAAAGGTGTCCTCAAAGTCGAAGACCAAATGGAGTCTAGAGAAACTACGAAATGGATAAAATAAAATAAATTTTTTTTTTAAAATCCTAGATAAAAAACAGAGTATATGGGTGTAGTGAATACCTTCACGAGTAATCAATGGTCCAAGAGAGCCCGACGAGCATGCGAACTCAACCACCACAACCATAGATGAGAGGACAATAATCAAGATAACTAGTTAGTTGTGCAAGGTCATCAAAGTTACGGAAAAGAACATATGATTTAAATTTCTCAAATACTAGATGTCGATAAACGTGTACAGAATTTGAACCACCATAAAAAGGTATTTGGTTGTCCATCATATTAACAATCATTCAGCCTCACAATAGTAAAACCAAGCAACACCAGTAACAAACCAGCCTCACCAAACTTGGCATATGGAGACCAACCAGTTGCATTCCCATTTTCTACATAAAACCAAGCAACACCAATAACAACAGAGATAACCACCAAGCCTCACAGTAGCTAATCAATTAAACCACAACCTCAAAACAAAGTAGGAACAAATCGCATTCAACAATTTACCCAATTGGAAATCGAAAAAAAAATGAGGGAAATCGCATACAAATCTTTATTCACAAAAAGTGTACATATATATTTAGAAAAGAAGATACCTGGTGCGAAATTGATGGAGAAGAGCACTTCCGGTGTTGCCGCATCAGTGAAGCAAAACAAATGGAGAAGAGGGCTTTCGGTGGTGCGATTCGAACGAAGAGAGAGGGCTTCCGGTGGTGCGATTCAGACAGAGAGAGAGGGTTTTCGGCAGTGCTCGTGTGCATGTGAGAGGGCAAGGAAGAGATCAGTGAGAGGGTTTCACGAGCTCAGACCAGAGAGAGAGACAGACAGACAGACTGGGTGAGAGAGTGAGAGAAATAGCGCGAGAGAGAAGAATGATTTGGGTAGAGTGATTTGGGAAGACAAAACGGCGTCGTTTATAGGTGACGAAAATAAGTTTGTCCCTGAAAATTTTTATAATAGTGACGAAACTTTTCGTCTCTAATATGGACGCCAAAATTTTCCCACAAATTTTTAAGGGTGGGAATTTGTTTTGTGACGAAAAATAAAATTTAGCGATGAAAAAAAATTTCGTCACCTATTATTTTATTTATTTTATGCATTTGGTGACGAAATTTTGTTTTCGTCTCTAAAAATAGTATAATTAGAGACGAAATCTTATTTTCATCACTAAAACATGTATATTTGGAGACGAAATAGTTTTTGTCATAAGTTTTCGTCACCATAGACCTTTTTTGTTGTAGTGTATATAACTATACCAAACATATAGAGAGATAGAGAAAATGATAAAAACATACTTGAAAGTAGTTCTATGGCAAAACCCAAATGGTCTTTGTCAATTGCCATTGCAACCACAAGAACCAATTTTGCCTTCGAAAATGTCATCTGAATTGTATCAGCCAAAGCTTTGGCAGATTCCTTGGTATGTGCTGGAAAACATAAATCATATAAGCTATAACCCTTAAAATTTCGTTTATAAAAGATTGAGGCTGTGTTTGGATCTTTGATACTAGCCTCAAACCAACCCTTACAAATTTCGTTTATAAAAGATTGAGATTGTGTTTTTGGATCCTTGATTTGAGGAGGGATTTGTGAAGGGAAAAGAAAAGGCAGGGAAAGTGAAAAAAAATAATCTTATATTTCTTGTTCTTTTTGTTCTATAAATTCCTCTGCAAATCCAAGATCCAAGCATAACCTGGAAGACAAAAATGTTTATATGGGCCACATCCCCTTGATGCTCGTTCATACAATTGTTTTACTTGACAAAAAAGAGAGGCAAAAAAGAGAGCAACTTGGATACAGCAAAATTTTATGGTAGTATATATAGCAATTTTGTTCTAATGTTCTAGGGAAAATGGAAAATAGAAACATAAGGTCCGCACCGCAGTTGCAGCATTTTCGAGTTGGTAAGATCCAAGCATTGAGAGTTTTACACCAAACAACTCAATGACCTGCATAATTTGATAGAAGTTCATAGTTCATATAACAACCAAATATATCAATGAACATTAGACATATAAGAAAGCAAAGCATTAAACTACTTGGAAAAGATACCGTATGGCGGGTGGCAGATAGACAAAATTGACATTAGAAATTATTGTTTTGTTTATCAAAAACCGACGGTTCGATTGACAAATAATAGCGGGTTTAAGGGAGTCTCACAGTTAAAGAGAGCAATAGCTGCATATCTATTTTATAAATCAAATAAGGAACAAAACAATAGAAATAAAGGAGGAAGAGGAAGATAGGATATAAGAAGATGATAATGAAGAAGAAACTTTGTTTCCTACCTTTATCATCAACAAAGATAAGGTTTTTTAGGCCTCCTGTTCATAAATGTCCAAAGGGAAAAAGATATGATCAGCTACTGAGTTGCAAATTTTGAAAATAAACAAGGTAACATAGAATTCACATATCTTCAACGAGAAAAATGTGATGAAACCAAAAAGTCATTTGCAATGTCACCAAACCATTCCAAACATCAAATCTAGAACAAGCAAATTATTTTTCAATATGATGCAACAAAACCTCACTTTGCAATCAAGTCTATATTATTTAAAAACAAAAAATGAAAAGTCTTAAGTTTCGGACTAATAAGAATATCTTGTTTCATTAGCGCATACAGTGCATATTTCTAAGGCAAGGGATCTGCTTAAGGAGTGCCGAGCCTCTAGGTGTTATGCTGGGATGCAATTTTGAACTCTGATCCAGAAACAAACCAGAGCAAACCAATGGAAGAAAATAAAGATGCGTACGGTAAACAAGCTGTAAACCTAATAAGATGGCATAATAAACAAAATAATTGACAGTTTCTCACACTTGATTCGGGGATGAAAATTACATCTCCAGCATAAATAAGCCTTGGGTTGTCCAACTTATTCAACTCTTATATTTTCTATTCATATAAAAATAAAATAGATTAAAAAAATTAAAAAATTTATTTTTTACTAATTTTTCAAAACACCACATAGATTTGAAAAAAAAAAAATTTAAAAAATAATATGAACTGAATTGTGCTGTGTTGTGTGTGTGGGGCTGCTCTGGTACTGTGCAATAAAAATAAAAAATGTAAAAGTTATGGCCGGTTTGAATTTTTACGGATCAGAGAATCTGAAATTATTTTATATAAAATCAAAATTAAAAAAATACATACAATCACACTTATTTAGAAAATATGGTTTAAAAAAAAAATATATAATCACACTTATTTAAAAAATGAGATTAAAAATAAATATTATCACACTCACTCAAATTAAATGTGATTAAAATATCAATCTAATTTTTTTATCACACTTTCAATAAAAATGAGATAATTTTATTTGTAAAAGTGTGATCTTTAACTGTTTTTATAGCAGTATATTTTATATAAAAGAAAAAAACAACATTTGTATCATTAAAATATAATTATTTAATTATAAAATTTTGACACCAGAATATATCATAATTGAATTTTTTGAGATGTTCTAAAAAAGTACACTTTTTGACTTATTGGCTTATATGGGTTTGGTTTGAGTTGGGTTTGATGTAATGTGTTAGGGAGGTGATGTGATTTAAATAAGATGATGTGACTTAAATACGATAGTGACTTTTTGACTTTTTGTATTATTTAGGTCAAGTTTGACATACTTCAAATAATCCATCTTTTTATCTTTTTTCTATCACATCACCTCTCTACTTTTTTACACATTATTTTGTAAAAAGACAAAAAATATACTTATTTAAATCATCCCAAACAACCCCTTAGTGTACCCCAAACCAAGCCTTAATATTTTGTCATTTTTGCATGACGCTGTTAGCGATTGAGACTCTTAAATGTTAGTTCAATTCTAACAATTTTATCCCTCTCCCTTCTCAAGTCTTGTTCATAAGCATTGCATGGGTATTAGTTAATAAAATTTAAAATAATTATACATTTTTTATGACACACATTTTTATAGTTATTAAAAACATTTATTTATGTCAACTTTATTAACAAACGCCAATAATTCATAAAATAATAGAAATGTCAATTATTATTTGAAAAATGTGGATGATATACTATGAGATTGTCTTTAATCTCAATTTATATGTAAAAAATATAGTTATTTTTATGGGATGTTCTTTAAAATTATTTTTATTTTATATTTTTTGAAAAAATATTTTGTTTATTTTCATTTTTGAAGAAAAATGGTTTTTATTTTTTTATTTTTTCAAAAATAATTTTTGCAATTTTTTTAACTATTGGCCAAATAATTTGTCATGATTTAGATATATATGGCGATCTAAATTTTTTAAAATATAAAAAAATTAAATATTTAAAAAAAGTAAAAAAATATTTAAAATACTAAAAAATTAAAATAAAAATTACATATCTAACATAAAAATAATAATTTTAAAAAAAAATTAAATATTTAAAATATTTTTAAAAAAAAAGGTTAATTGGTGATAAATTCAATATAAGAAGGGTATAAAACATTAAGTCCCAGAGATATTTTTTTTATTGATGAGAGGTCCGCACTTTGCGTAATAATTTGGTAAAAAAATCCTAGAGAACAGTTTGTTTCCAATTTTACCCTTTGACTTTTTTTTATCTGTTTCACTTTTCGTTGACTATCTGTTGAAATTATTTTTATCTGTTAAAACCCCTATCTGTTCAAATTTTTTTTTATTTAAAGTTTTTATCTATTGAATTTTTTTATCTGTTCAAATTCTTTATTTGTTAAAATTTCTATCTGTTCAAATTCTTTTATCTATTCATTTTTTATTTGTCCAACGAAACCTTGTCTTCCCTCTCTGGCTACCCCTTGTAAAAAAATTGCCCACAAAATTAGGTTCCACCAAGTCTTATCAACCATTTTAGAACACATGTTTATTCAAATCCATTAACAATTCCCAACATATATATATATATATATATATGTGTGTGTGTATATAGTGTATGAATTTTATCCACGCACTCATACAGTTGCACATACATATATACACTTACAAATATACATACATACACTCACACAAGCACCTATCTGTTCCAAATCTGTCTCATACATACATACACTCACAGATACACATACATATACCAACACCTATCTGTTGCAATCCAAACCAAACCCTATATGTTCTAATTTTTTTTCTTCTCTCTCTATTCAAATCCAAACCAAACCCAGGGGCGTAGCTATCTTGATGGCAGTGGTGTCAGTTGACACCACTAAACTTCAAAATTTTGTTAAAGAATATATGTAAATTTCATATAAAAGTTTTGAGTATTAACAAATTGAACCCAATAGATCTAGAAATAAAATACCAAGTTTTGAAAGTTTACAAATTGACTTCAGTGGAGTTAGAAACAAAAATCAAACCTTATGCTGCATTTTTAATCTTCTATAAATAAATTCATAATTTGTTCATGTTAGACACTTATTCCATAGCATTTTTTTTTAAACCATTTAAGTTGAGTTCATATAATCTAGCAACTACTCCATTTATGGCCAATTAATGTCATAACGCAATCTAATTTGTTTGTCTTTGTACCCTTTATTTGTTGATTTGTTGGCCTATTTATTTGAGATTTCTCCCACATCACTTTTCTAAACTATCCAAAATTTGATTCATCCACATCTTTTGTAAATCACCCAAGTTCGAATTACATAATTTAAAGGCTACTCTACACATAACCAATTGATTTTATGTTTGCTGTCTCAAATAATTCTGAGAGTTAGTTATGTTGCATTTATCCTCGAATAATTCTAACAATTTGTTCTCACTCAAGTCTCAACAATATAGTTCTCTAACGACCATTGTAGTGTCTATTCTTATAATTTTTTTTTTTGGTTGAAATATTAAGATTTTTTTAAATTAGTAATTTGAATTATTCTTTTCAATGTAATCGAAAATATATATGTAATTTACAACTATCATGTGAATGCTAATATTATTAATAGGTTTTGTAGAACTAAAAATACAAAATAATAACAATGTTGACTGGTTAAATGACACTACTAACTGAAATTCCTAACTACGTCCCTGCAAACCTTATCTGTTTAGATGTACAAATCACGAACACCACAATCCAAAACAAATAGCAAATAAACCCAAACACCACACAGACCACCACAATAACAAACAAACCAAAACAAACAAATCACAATCCATCTCTCTCACCCTACCTTTTACTCTCTTTCTCTCTCTACTCCTCCGCACCACCACCACTGCCGTGACACTAGCGTCGTTGTCCGTTTTGCGCCGCTATCTTCTTCCATTATCGCTGTAGCCCTTCGTCTTTCGTTGTTGTTATCATCGCCGCCGAAGGCCACTCAGATTTGCAGATCGATCGTCGTCAGTCCTCCACTCCACAGATCCGTCACCGTCTATCCTTGTCAAATCTACAAATCAGCGAGAGGACTGCTCTGTGTAGAGCCGATCTGAGATCTAGATCAAACAGTTATGGATGAGGTGGAGGCTAAGGTTTTTGTGTGTGTGTGTAACGAACCCATCACCTAAAATGGTTAACACTTAATTAATTAAGGAGATTTGGATTTTAATTGCTAATTATTTTAATTTAATCCGAGATTTATGAAAATTATGGAGACGGATTCGTATGTGATTCTATTGATAATTTATTTTGGAATTAGAAATTGAAAGCCTAAATGGCGATAATACAAATGGTGAATTGAATTATTTTAATTTCGAGTATCAGACCATATGGGAGTTCAATTAAATTTTCGATTTAGATTTATAAAATTAAAGATTTGATCAATTGGGTCCGAATTGGAGTTAATTAAGTTATGAGGATTGAGAATTAAGATTATTATGAATTAAATTTATTAATGAGACACTCAATTTTTAATATGTAATTTATAAAGCGAAGATTTTGAAGTTTAATCTGAAATTAAAGACCTTAATAATTTTAGGAACCAAAATTGATGATGAAAATAAGTTTAATTTGATGTTTAGGGCCTTTTGGGAGTTTGATTAAAAATTTGATTCAGACTGATAAATTTAAATATAATTAATTGGGCTCTAATGGAATTCAAATTAGATTAATTAAATTATGAGAGATTGTGATTAGTTGTAACTAATTTAATTATGTGTTAATTAAGATTTATTAAGACTAAGTGTTATCTAAATTAAGCTAATCTTATTCATGAATTAAATTAAGAAGGAATCTAGAATTGTGAGTGTGTGGGTGTAGAGAGAAACCTGTGTGGGTGTGCTGAGAATTCTGGTTATACCAGTGTGTGTATACACGTGTGATGTTGAGACAAAGGTGTGTGTGTGCTGGTGAGTTTTAGAATCAATGAAAAAAAAAAAAAAAAAAAAAAAAAAAAAAAGTGGTGAACTCAATATATATGTTGAGTAGGAACGCAATGGAAGCAAAAAGGACCAAGAGAGAGAAAGAGGAGGACCAAGAGAGAGAGAGTTAGCTGCTGGAAATCCAACTCAAGAGTTCAAGAAGAAGAAGAAGAAATAAGGAAGGAAAAGCAAGGAAAGGTGTGGAATTAAAGGGGAGTTTAAGAATTTATCAAAGATTCATCAAATTCAAGAGTTTAGGTAAGAAATTCAAGCTTAATCCTTATAGATTGATTACTTAACAACCAAAATCAAGAAGCAAACGGGTTGAATTTCATGGAAATAGAAAGAATTAGGAAAAGAATGAAGAAAATTTGAGTTAGGTTTGATAATTAAGAAATTGATGTTGTAATTTAATTTTTGAGTTTGATATTTGTCATCCTTCATAAATTTGAAGTCTAACCTTACATGCATGTGGATTTCCAAGATTCTAGACTTTAATTCATGATTTAAAGGTTTATGAGCTTAAATTAAGTTTGATATGAAGAAAAGTAATAAAAACCTAAATTAGAACAATTCAAGAAATAAAATTATGATTTGAAAATATAAAATAGTTAGTTTTGATCTTAATTTCATACATGCAAATGATTATTTATGAAGTTTATAATTTTAATTTCATGTCTTGAAGGAAGATAGAAAAGGGTTTGAAGTCAATTTTATATAAACAAAAAAATAAATTAACAAGAAAATGAGTTTGGTTCATGATTACGAAAATTAACTTAGAAATTAATTATTTTGAGTTTGATTTTGAATATCTTATATGAATTTGAGCCTTATTTTTACATGCATGTAATTTGGAGAAATTAAGGAATTAATTAATGAACATGGTTAAGGTTAATCAATATGAAAACAATTATAATTCTTCAAATGAGCTTGGGTTTGGAAACCTTGATATATATGAGATGTAAAATCTACATGCATCATAGATTTCTTGGAATTGATTTCATGTTTTGATGAAATAAGAACTAAGCTTTGGAAAATTATTAAATTATGAACAAATGAGTTCAATTTTTAAATTAAAGGAGTTTTGATGTAAATGATTTAAAATTGATCATATTTTCTTAATTCTTTAAGAGTTGTATGTTTTTAGATAAGCTATGTCTGAACCCAAGTCTTGAAATTATTTTGAAAGCTCAATTCAAGTTTTAGAATTGTGAACTTGGAGTTGGGCTTGATACGAAGAACATGAATTGAGTTGAATTTGATGAATTTGAAGTTGTGTGTACATGGATGTAAAGGATTGTCATGAGTTTCATATTTGAGTACAGACATGCATTTCATAATGATTTGAAGGCTATTTGGCACATGCAAGCATGATAATGTTGAATTTCATGAAATTGGTCATCAATTGTACTATTTAAGATGAAAATGAAGCCTATATTTCACATGCATGTATATTTCAAAATGATATGGAAATTAATTTGCATGAGCTTTGAAGTTATGAAGTGAGCTTGATATGATTCGAGTTTATGAGATGGATTTATGTAAATTTGAGATTCAAATCTTGTAAAATTGGCCCTTATATTCATGTTAAAAGTTATATGGTAGAAATATGAGTCTTATGATATTACTTACATTGGTTGGAACCAAGTTTTGAAGCTCAAACATAATCTAGGAAAACCTAGAATTCAACATGTCCGCTCGAGCGTGGAGACTCTCGCTCTAGCGTATCCTGTTTTACTAGACTCCTCGCTCGAGCGTCAAAAGTCTCGCTCAAGCGTAATTTGCAAGCAACCAGTACTTTTGCAGACAAAAGGGGTTCGCTCGAGCAAACAAAGCTACGCTCGAGCGGAGCGCCTTGTTTCAGAAATTTTGAAAAGATGTTTTATCCTTCTTTTTCCGTTCTCTTTCATTTCTAAGCACTCTTAGGCATATATTGAGCATTATAAAGGGATTAAAAGAGTAGGAAAGAAGCCTAAGAGAACTAAACAAGTTAAGAATTGAATAAATTGTATTGTGACTTGATTTCTATGTGTATGATGAATTGTGTAGGGTCAACCACAAGGGCGAACCAGGCATTTGAACACTGTGAGTAATAACTCTGTCAAGCTCTGTTTACAAGTATTTTCTGATTGATATGATACGATCTGTTTTCTGAAATGCTATTTTATGAATTATGAATGAATGCCCATTTTTCTGAAATGTATTTGTGGCATCCTTAGTTCATGTGGCCCTCGCTCGGGGGTAACAATACCGTAGCCAATATATACGTGGCCCTCGCCCAGGGGTAACAATACCGAGGCCTATATTCACGTGGCCCTTGCCCGGGGGTAACAATACCGAGGCCTATATTCACGTGGCCCTCACCTGGGGGTAACAATACCATGGCTACTTGCATGAAGGTCGTCGGTACCGACTATACTTGTGGGTCTCAGGACCAAGTTGATATGATAGCTAATGGGTGTACCACGTATGATCTTATGCAAAATATGAGTATGAACATGCATCTGAATCTATTTCTGATTTGAAATCTAAATATGCATAAGACTCTGTTTCCGATAAGAATATGTTTATGATATAAACTCCAATTTTCTGACTCTGTGATAGACATCATTCATTAAAACCCTTTATTCTGTTATTATTCACTGGGCTCTAGCTCACTGTATTATTTATGTATGTAGGTGATCAGGTGCGTGACCAGGCTTAGAGGCATCTGCTTGGAATCTGTTTTTGTCAACCAACCTGTGTGCCTCTCATGGAGGTTCCGGAAATGTCAAGTGGTTTTGGGTATGTGATTAAAGTTCAAGTTTTGTTTTCTTGTTTGGTTAAACAAGTCTTTGTTTATTTTGTAAATAGGGCTAAGTCCCTTTTTGTCTAATCTGTATTTATAGAATGACGTAAAGATGATGTGTATATATGTATATAAAAAGTTAAAAAATTTTCTGTCTCATATAAGTCTGCACAGTTCAATGGACGTTGTATATTTGTTATTTGCTTCCGCTAGCCCCTAATATTATGTTAATTTGTCTCAGAGGCCTTCGGTAATCCCAGGATTACTGGCCGGTTACAATGCTAAATGTCACGACCCCAAACCGCCCTTAGTAGGATGGTGCCGTGATGGCCTGTAATCCGAGATTACCGAAGGCCAATTTCCAAAATTCACACACAACAGAGTATAAATGTATGGGGCTCACGAGTACGGAAGCAATATATTAAATCAGATTAGTCCATAAGAGCTGTGCGTAAGTCAAATGAAATGGCAAACATCTTCACATGGGTTACAACTTAATTACAATGAAGCAAAGTACAAATTACATCTTGGTCAAAAGGCTTCTCAAGCCGATGTGTGCAAAATACAAGTATTACAAATCGAGAAGCATAATTTTCAAGACTGCCGACGTGAATTACAAGTCAAGCCGACATAATCAAAAATCCAAAACAAGCTCCAGAATCACATCTAGGCGTCATCGCCTTCTTACTCATCACCTACATATATATAGAGAGGGTGAGCTTGGACACTCAGTGAATGATACAAATAATAAAGGGGTTTGCATGAATAATAAGCCAAAGTCTTTTCAAAACAATGCAAGTCAAAACTTATATAACAAGGGATGGACCTCGTCCATCTAACAAATCATCAAAGCTTCGAGGGATGCTTACTAGCATCAACATATTACAATCGATAACATTCCGGCAGGCAAATCCACGCGGTAAACCGTCAGTGGCAAAACAAAACGAAGCAAGAGAGATATTTCGAATAAGGGTGCTACAAAAGTTTAGAGTCCTCTAGCACAAAGGACCTATGTTACGAAGGCCCGTAGCCCCCTAACACGAGAGTACTGCGAAAGTTTAGAGTCCTCCAGCACAAGTGACTTTCAAAACAAGATGTGCTGTGAAAGTTTAGAGTCCTCCAGCACAAGGGACTTTCAAAACAAGGTGTGTTGCGAAAGTTTAGAGTCCTCCAGCACAAGGGACTTTCAAAACAAGGTGTGTTGCGAAAGTTTAGAGTCCTCCAACACAAGGGACTTTCAAAACAAGATGTGCAGTTGCATTATAGTCCCCTAGCACTAAGGACTTTCCGAGAAGGTCATCAAAACAAGACAATGCTTGATATACAAAATAGGGACAATTATTCATGCTTAACAAATATTTTCAAAACAAAGCAAAGCAAAGTCTTCATCAAAACATATAACATAGCTTTATTA
Source organism: Camellia sinensis (assembly GCF_055761805.1). Lineage (NCBI taxonomy): Eukaryota > Viridiplantae > Streptophyta > Magnoliopsida > Ericales > Theaceae > Camellia > Camellia sinensis. Next base: position 22,100,257 of record NC_138964.1, on the reverse strand, counting down.
AAAATACCACTCATATAGTTCTGCAAACGTCGGGGTCAAGGCAAGTCCAAGTCCTACAAACACATGGCAAAGTCTATTGAATGCACTTCTCAAAACAAGTCTGGCATGCATGCAAATGACCTCGGCATTCTCCAAAAGCTAAGTCAAATCAAATCAAAACATAGTTTTTCATCGCTGGAAAACAAGCTGGGCAACTACTAGGTCTAGGCCGAGGTCCCACACCTCCTTGCCGAGGTGTGGCCTCGATGGCCACAGTCAAAGAAATGAAGTCGGGAAAAATCTGGGTTTCCCTCTCTTGAAGAATATGACGAACATGAAGAACATGAACATGAGAAAGATGAATGCAAAGATTAAAACTTGCTATTACAAAATTTGAGATTTCATGCTAAGAATCCGAAATCATGGACCTGGGTACCCATATTCAAAGATCTTGAGAGAACAAACATAAAAACATAGTTATAGATGCAAACTTTTCGGATCAAACAAGGCTTTTCTTCAAGAACACATGAAGACCGTTTTCTCTTTCTAAAGCCAACTTTAAATCAATGCATGACGTGCAAAACAAGTTTGATCGTGCAATGCAGCTAGATGATCGATAAGAACAACAAGAGTAGGTTAAGATTCTAACCTCAAAACTCGAATCTAACGGTTCAAGCTCCAACGATCAAGCTTGGAACTTCACTCTCTCTCTTACTCAAAACTTCTCCTCCTCCTTCGTAGAGCTTATCTCTCTAAAAGACAAGATTTGATACAAAAATGATATGTTTTCTCGACAGTCACTGACTTAACCCTCTGCTGGGACACGTGGCATCGGCTGATTGGCTCTACTAAAAAAGGTGACTGACTTATAAGACAAGACCATGACAAAGTGTATCTAACAAGCTACCCGGCAAGGCACTCCGGCAAGCGATGACATCGGCTAACAACAAGACTCCGCCAAGCAAGTGGCAAGAACATCGGCTTGGAAGGACATCACTTGACTAAGCTGTGCCACACCTTGGCCTAGATGTGCCACACCTCGGTCTAGGTCATACCATTCTAGGAACAAAATTGCTAGTGCAAGGATCAAGGATCTAGAACGCCTAGATAATAACATCTCGGCCTAGATGAAGCACATCTCGGCCTAGGCAACGAGCACCTCGGCCTAGATGGTGACATCTTGGCCAATATGCCAGGGTGAAGATGGAGGTCAACCGAAGGGGTTCCAAGATAGTTCTAAGTGTGGAAAGGTTCCAAGGTGTCTAGGCTCAAGATTACCTCGGCAACACACCAGGCAAGAACAAAGCATGCAAGCAACATTCGAGCAAAACAAGACAAGATTTGCAAATGCACATATCAAAACAAGATCATACATGAATGTATGCAAGTATGACTAAGTTGAAATGAGGGTTGTTACATCCTACCCCTCTTAAAGAAGTTTGGTCCCCCAAACTTGAGTTACCTTGTTCCGAAAACAATTCTGGATGTCGGATTTTCATTTCCTCTTCCATTTCCCATGTAGCATCTTCACCGTAATGCTCCTTCCATTCAACTTTCACCATTGGTATCGACTTACTTCTCAACTGTTTCACCTGCCTATCGACAATCCATATCGGCTTCTCTTCGTAGCCTAAATCTTCGTTAATTGCAATTCCGAAATAGTCGATCACATGTAGTGGATCTCGAATATACTTCCTCAACACCGAAATATGAAAACATTATGAACTTGGCTCAATCCTGGCGGCAAAGCGAGTCTGTAGGCAGCGAGGTTAACCTTCTCAAGAACTTCAAAAGGCCCGATATAATGGGGTGCTAACTTACCCTTCTTCCCAAATCTTGTAACTCCTTTCATCGGCGAAATCTTTAGGAACACATGGTCCCCGACTTCAAATTCCAACTCTCTTCTTCTCTGGTCGGCATAACTCTTTTGTCGACTCTGTGCGGTTTTGATTCTTTGCTGGACGAGCTTAATCTTCTCGGTTGTTACTTGAATTAACTCGGGACCAAACAGAGCTTTGTCTCCTACCTCGGTCCAACATATCGGCGACCTACACTTCCTTCCATACAACGCTTCATACGGCGCCATGCCAATACTAGCTTGATAATTGTTGTTGTAGGTAAATTCCACCCATGGGAAATGTACTCCCCAACTTCCCTGGAGGTCCAATACGCAGTCTAAGCATATCTTCAAGTGTTTGAATCGTCCTCTCTGTTTGCCCATCAGTCTGGGGATGAAAAGTTGTGCTAAACCTCAACTCGGCTCCGAAAGCTCTTTGTAGGCTCTGCCAAAATCTGGAAACCAACTTCGGATCTCGGTCTGACACAATTGACATCAGCACTCCATGAAGTCTAACAATCTCATTCACATATAACAAAGCAAGTTTATCGGCGTTGAAGGTGGTCTTAACAGGCAAGAAGTGTGCCGACTTAGTTAGTCTATCCACGATAACCCAAATCGAATCCATACCCTTTTGTGTCTTCGGCAAACCAACCAAAAAGTCCATGGAGATGTGCTCTCATTTCCACTCAGGAATCGGTAAGGGTTGAAGAAGTCCTGCTGGCCTTTGATGTTCTGCTTTCACTTGTTGACAATACAAACACTGCGACACGAATTCGGCTATTTCTCTTTTCATATTCGGCCACCAAAACGTCTGCTTCACATCCTGATACATTTTGGTGTTCCCTGGGTGAACAGCAAACTTGGAACCATGAGTTTCCTGCAAAATTTTCCTTTTTAACTCTGGGATGTCGGCCACACACAATCTTCCTTCAAATTTGAGCACTTGATTTTCTATGGTGTACCTTGATCTCGGCTTTGTGATAATCTCATCGGCTACCTTCTTGAAGAATTCATCCTCCATCTGTCTTGTCTTTACTTCATTAACAATAGTCGGCTCCACTAAGGTCGTGGTTAGACATGCCAGATTTCCAACCATCTTTCTGCTCAAAGCGTCGGCTACGGTGTTAGCTTTACCTGGATGATATTGAATCTGCATATCGTAATCTTTCAACAACTCAAGCCATCTTCTCTGCCTCATATTCAATTCCTTCTGAGTGAACAAGTACTTTAAACTTTTATGATCTGTAAAAACCTGACAAGAAGCTCCATACAAGTAGTGGCGCCAAATCTTCAAAGCAAATACCATGACTGTTAATTCTAAATCATGGGTGGGATAGTTCTTTTCATGTGGCTTCAATTGACGAGATGCATATGCTATGACCTTACCTCTTTGCATTAATACACAACCCAGACCCTTATGCGAAGCATCACTATAACACATGAAACTCTTCATTACCTGATGGTAGTACAAGAACTGGTGCTGCGACTAACCTCGTCTTCAACTCCTGGAAGGCTGCTTCCCTATCCTTAGTCCATTTGTAAGTTGCTCCCTTCTTAGTCAGTTGTGTCAACGGAATTGCAATCTTTGAGAAATCCTTCACGAACTTCCTGTAATAGCCTGCCAATCCCAGAAAACTACGAACCTCAGACACATTGGTCGGCCTCGGCCAATTCACAACGGCTTCAATTTTACTAGGGTCGACCGAAATACCATCTCCATCAATCACATGACCCAAAAATGAAATAGTGGAAAGCCAAAACTCACATTTGTTAAACTTAGCATACAATTTCCGATGGCTCAAAGTCTGTAAGGTAAGTCTCAAATGACCCTCGTGTTCAGCTTTACTCTTAGAGTAGATCAATATATCATCGATGAAGACAACCGCAAACTCATCTAGTTATGGCTTAAAGACTCTGTTCATCAAATCCATAAATGCTATAGGGGCATTGGTCACTCCAAAAGGCATTACTAAAAACTCGTAGTGGCCATACCTCGTCCGAAAAGCGGTCTTCTCAACATCCTCGTCTTTGACTTTAAGCTGATGGTAGCCCGACCTAAGGTCAATTTTGGAAAAGACTCATGCTCCTTACAACTGATCAAACAAATCATCTATCCTCAGCAACGGGTACTTATTCTTAATGGCTACCTTATTCAGTTCCTGGTAATCAATACAAAGACGAAGTGTACCATCCTTCTTCTTAACGAACAAGACGGGTGCTCCCCAAGGTGAAGTACTCGGCCTAATAAAACCCTTATCTATCAACTCTTGCAGTTGAAGTTTCAATTCCTTAAGCTCGGCGGGGGCCATCCTATAGGGTGTTTTAGAGATGGGCTGGGTTCCCAATATGATGTCAACAGTAAACTCTACCTCTCTATCAACTAAGTGACTCGGCAAATCATTTGGATAGACGTCGGGGAACTCATTAACAACTGGGACATCGGCTAACTCAACACTTCCTTTCAGATTACTTAGTACAATACACAAATAACCTTGCCACCCTTTTTGGATCAACCTATAGGCTTTCATGGATGAAATTAAGTATGGTGGGGATACTACCCCTTTACCCTGAAACGTGACCTCGGCTACGTTTGGGGGCTTTAACGTGACACTTTTAGAAACACAATTTATGGATGCGTGATTTGTCACTAACCAATCCATCCCCAATATAACATCAAAATGAGTTATGTCCAATGGCATTAAATCAGCTAAAAATTCAACATTCCCAATCACAACGACACATGCTCGATAGATGGATGCAACATTCATAGATCTCCCAGATGGAGTAGATATAGATAACATATAATCAAGGGGTTTTAGTTTCCTATTAATCTTCTCGGCAAACTTAGCAGAAATGAATGAATGCGTAGAACCCGAATCAATCAATACATATGCATTTTGAGAGCAAATTGAGAGTATACCTGACACCACTGTCTCAGTGTTCTGAGTGTCTCCTAGTACTAGTGCAAAAACTCTGCCTTGCCTCATCGGTCCTTTCCCAACGTTACCTTTCTGCACGGAACCCGAGGTATTCTCATCCTTCTTACCATCATCAGCCCTTGTTTTAGGACAGTCCCTCACAAAGTGACCTATTTCTCCACATTCATAACAAGCTCCAGACGCCCGACGACAGACTTCGAAATGTGGCTTCCCACAACTTGAACATGTCGGCTTAGTTCCACTCTCTTGTCTTGGGTTGCCCGAACTGCCAACATGCGCTTTCTTCTTGGTACCAAACTGTGCTCGGCGATTGTCATAATTCTGTCTCTTCCTCTGGCTCTCTCCCGAACTCTGGTATCTGTTCAGGTTAGCTTCGGCCAGAATGGCTTTGTCCAATACTCCGGCGTAAGTCGGCATGTTGAGCATGTTAACTCGGTCTTGTATCGGTCTACGCAGCCCACTTTCAAACTTTCTAGCCTTCACATATTCATCATTAACCATGTGGGGTGCATACCTTGCCAACTCAGTAAAGGCGCGGTCATATTCAGCTACTGTTCTACTACCTTGCGTCAAAGTCTGAAATTCGGTAGCCTTGCGATTTCGAACACTTAAGGGAAAATGCTTGGTGTAAAACAACTCCAAAAATTGGGTCCAGGTCAAGTCTGGATTGCCTTCTCGAACCATCATCCACCATCTGCGGGCGTCGTCATCTAGTGTAAAAGCTGCTAATGTCACATTCTGGGTGTCGGTGCTGGGAAAGATCTCGAACAGCTTCTCCATTTCCAAAACCCACGCTTCGGCTTTCATTGGCTCTATACCCCCTTGGAATCTCGGTGGCTTCATTTTCTTGAACTCTCTGATCAAAGCTATCGTGCCGTCCCCATATAAAGCTGGCTGTGGGGGCACTTGTGGTACTGGAGGAGGTGGGGGTGGAACTGTATTTCGGCCGTTTGTCTGCTCGGCCTGAGTCGACGTAGCAGTAGCGTACTGCTGTCTTGTCTGCCTTAACTCGTGGGCCAAACCTTAAACTAATCTTTCCAGTCTGTCTAGTCTGTCCTCGGACTGATCTCGGCCAACTGGAGGTCTACCTCTACTCATGATGCCATGAGTATGCAAAATATGACTTTAAAACAAAATGAACAAGTAATCACGTAGGCAAGTAACAGTTAAGCATGCCGAGACAATGCACACCTTGTTCACATAGCAAGCAATATGATGCAATCCTAACATCCTTCTAAGGGAAAATCCTATGCTCTTTAGGACTCAAAGTGTGTGAATAACGTATACTAAGGAACTTGTGCTCTGATACCATTCTGTCACGACCCCAAACCGCCCTTAGTAGGATGGTGCCATGATGGCCAGTAATCCGAGATTACCGAAGGCCAATTTCCAAAATTCACACACAACAAAATATAAATGTATGGGGCTCACGAGTACGGAAGCAATATATATAAATCAGATTAGTCCATACGAGCTGTGCTTAAGTCAAATGAAATGGCAAACATCTTCACATGGGTTACAACTTAATTACAATGAAGCAAAGTACAAATTACATCTTGGTCAAAAGGCTTCTCAAGCCGACGTGTGCAAAATACAAGTATTACAAATCGTGAAGCATAATTTTCAAGACTGCCGACGTGAATTACAAGTCAAGCCGACATAATCAAAAATCCAAAACAAGCTCCAGAATCACATCTAGGCGTCATCGCCTTCTTGCTCATCACCTACATATATATAGAGAGGGTGAGCTTGGACACTCAGTGAATGATACAAATAATAAAGGGGTTTGCATGAATAATAGCCGAAGTCTTTTCAAAATAATGCAAGTCAAAACTTATATAACAAGGGATGGACCTCGTCCATCTAACAAATCATCAAAGATTCGAGGGATGCATACTAGCATCAACATATTACAATCGATAACATTCTGGCAAACAAATCCACGCGGTAAACCGTCAGTGGCAAAACAAAACGAAGCAAGGGAGATATTTTGAACAAGGGTGCTACAAAAGTTTAGAGTCCTCTAGCACAAAGGACCTATGTTATGAAGGCCCGTAGCCCTTTAACACGAGAGTACTGCGAAAGTTTAGAGTCCTCCAGCACAAGTGACTTTCAAAACAAGTTGTGCTGCGAAAGTTTAGAGTCCTCCAGCACAAGGGACTTTCAAAACAAGGTGTGCTGTGAATGTTTAGAGTCCTCCAACACAAGGGACTTTCAAAACATGATGTGCAGTTGCATTATAGTCCCCTGGCACTAAGGACTTTCCGAGAAGGTCATCAAAACAAGACAATGCTTGATATACAAAATAGGGACAATTATTCATGCTTAACAAATACTTTCAAAACAAAGCAAAGCAAAGTCTTCATCAAAACATATAACATAGCTTTATTAAAAATACCACTCACATAGTTCTACAAACGTCGGGGTCAAGGCAAGTCCAAGTCCTACAAACACATGGCAAAGTCTATTGAATGCACTTCTCAAAACAAGTCTGGCATGCATGCAAATGACCTCGACATTCTCCAAAAGCTAAGTCAAATCAAATCAAAACATAGTTTCTCATCGCTGGAAAACAAGCTGGGCAACTACCAGGTCTAGGCCGAGGTCCCACACCTCCTTGCCGAGGTGTGGCCTCGATGGCCACAGTCAAAGAAATGAAGTCGGGAAAAATTTGGGTTTCCCTCTCTTGAAGAATATGACGAACATGAAGAACATGAACATGAGGAAGATGAATGCAAAGATTAAAACTTGCTATTACAAAATCTAAGATTTCATGCTAAGAATCCGAAATCATGGACCTGGGTACCCATATTCAAAGGTCTTGAGAGAACAAACATAAAAACATGGTTCTAGATGCAAACTTTTCGGATCAAACAAGGCTTTTCTTCAAGAACACATGAAGACCGTTTTCTCTTTCTAAAGCCAACTTTAAATCAATGCATGACGTGCAAAACAAGTTTGATCATGCAATGCAGCTAGATGATCGATAAGAACAACAAGAGTAGGTTAAGATTCTAACCTCAAAACTCGAATCTAACGGTTCAAGCTCCAACGATCAAGCTTGGAAGTTCACTCTCTCTTTTACTCAAAACTTCTCCTTCTCCTTCGTAGAGCCTCTCTCTCTAAAAGATAAGATTTGATACAAAAATGATATGTTTTCTCGACAGTCACTGACTTAACCCTCTGCTGGGACACGTGGCATCGGCTGATTGGCTCTACTAAAAAAGGTGACTGACTGATAAGACAAGACAATGACAAAGTGTATCTAACAAGCTACCCGGCAAGGCACTCCGGCAAGCGATGACATCGGCTAACAACAAGACTCCGGCAAGCAAGTGGCAAGAACATCGGCTTGGAAGGACAACACTTGACTAAGCTGTGCCACACCTTGGCCTAGATGTGCCACACCTCGGTCTAGGTCATACCATTCCAGGAACAAAATCACTAGTGCATGGATCAAGGATCTAGAACGCCTAGATAATAACATCTCGGCCTAGATGAAGCACATCTCGGCCTAGGCAACAAGCACCTCGGCCTAGATGGTGACATCTCGGCCAATATGCCAGGGTGAAGATGGAGGTCAACTGAAGGGGTTCCAAGATAGTTCTAAGTGTGGAAAGGTTCCAAGGTGTCTAGCCTCAAGATAACCTCGGCAACACACCAGGCAAGAACAAAGCATGCAAGCAACATTCGTGCAAAACAAGAAAAGATTTGCAAATGCACATATCAAAACAAGATCATACATGAATGTATGCAAGTATGACTAAGTTAAAATGAGGGTTGTTACACTAAACCTATAGGGACGGGTTTGGGTCGTGACAATGTATGCGTGTGTGTGTGTGTGTGTGTGTGTGTGTGTGTGTGTGTGTGATAATCCTCACCTCTGATTAGTGCTAAACTGTGTTCGAGCATGATAAGTAACTGATTAGAATGATATCCTGAATTGATTGTATGAGTGTATTGTTTTGAATGCATTTCTATCTGTTTGATTTCTGAATGAATCTGTTCGTGTTTTAATTTCGAACTAAGAATTGAAGATCTTATTAGCGACCGAATCAGAAATTGATTAGTATTTTATGCTAATTAGAATTTATGTGATTTTATAGTAGGTTTAATTAGAATTCAATTTGGAATGATTAAATTAGTATTATTGTTAAATTAATTGAACCAAGGTTTATTACATTTTTGCCATTGAGTGGAGTGACTCAAAAACCCACCCTCATTATGTCTTATTCATATTTGATGCATCATTTTGCTCATCCTCTAGACCAAACCGAGTGAGAAAGGGAGAGTGAGAGAAATTGAGTTCATCAAGAAGGATTTTGCTTGAACTTAGAAGAATTGAAGGGAATTTGCATATTTGGGCTTCCATACCTAGAATCCAAGACCTAAGGTAGGAATTCATCTTCTTACTTGTGAATTTAATTTGTTTCATGCCTAGTTCATGGAAATTTGGAGTTTAAAGTCAAGAATTAAATTGAAGAGTTGAATTGTGAGCTAATTCATGAATGCATATACATGTTCTTGCATTTTGAGGTTGTTTTCATGAAAATTCTTACATACATGTCCATGTTTTGGTTGTAGTCCATGAATTCACCATGATTTTGAGTTCAAACTTGCATTTGGTTATGTTTTGGAGCATTGGAGTTCTTAGAGACTCATGCATGTTATGTTTTTACATGATTTATGAAAGTTTCTTTGAAATTGGTGTTCAATTGGATTACCTTTGGGCTTGATTTTACAAAATTGATCTTCAAAACATGTTTTCAAGTGTTTTCCAGAAAATGGGCCCATAAGGTTGAGTTTTGTTGTGTTGAATGCTTGGTTTGAGCTTGGGAGGCAAATCTGAAAATTTTAGATTTTGGCTTCCACGCTCGAGCAAAGGATTCCACGCTCAAGCGACCATCTTTTGTTCAGAGCTCTGCTCGAGCGAAGGAATGTTGGCTCGAGCGTAGATTGCAAGCTGTCAAATTTTTTGGTGCACGCAGACGCACACTCGAGCGACGAGATCTACGCTCAAGTGAAGAGCTGTGTCTCACGCTCAAGTGAGCATCGAACGAGCATCGAGCGGGGATTTTCAACATCTAGCACTTTTTGCATTTTTGCAGACCGCTCGAGCAAGGAAGTCCACGCTCGAGCGACCCCTCTATTTTGGTAAGCTCGCTCGAGCGTAGAAATCCATGATCGAGCGAGACCCCTTGTAGACACCCCATTTTTGACCGACCTTAAGACTCAGACGTCACCGATTGGGCGCTTGGTGATATCGCATATTGTGCTCGTTCAGAAGTTTCAGAGTCTTGGCTGCGAGCCTTGCCTTCGGACTTTTGGACTCTTTCACGCCTTATCTCGGTTTGCGAACCAGGCTCGGTTTTCTCTGTTTTCTCTTCGCTAAGGGAGGGAGCGGTCTCGTAGATCATCTCTCAGTGGCCGTAGGCTACGTTTCGTGGTTGTAGGCCATTTTGCCCGTTTGGAGTCCGGTTTCCGGTTTTTCGGAGCCGTTGGCCGTGTGCCTCGGTTCGGGACCGCTTAACCACCTCCATTTGCTCCGGTTTTTGGTATACTTCTTATTTGCTCCCTTTTAAGGGACACTGTGGCCCGGGAAACCGACTTCGTGGTCGAACATCACTCCCGGTGCCTAACAGCCAGTTTTCGGGGCCTCGAACTGCACGTTTTGACCCCCGAACCTTCGTTTTGCATTGGTTTTGGTTCATTTTTGGCAGGGACCTCTGTTTCATTGGTAAGAAGGCCGTAGAAGGGTGGGAGGCTAGTAATTGTTCTGTCAGCCAACTTTATCCCTTCATCGCCCTCCGTCGCCCGATTTTCCTCACTTCAAAGCCAGTGTTGACCACCCTTGGGCCATTTTCTTGAACCTTTAACCACATATTTGTGATGCACACATCTGGGAGGCCACCACTATTTGGTGGCCGGCCAGTAATTACTGCTGACCCTTTTGAACCCCTTTGAAAAGTAGGTTGTTCTCTCTCCTGGTTCACTTTTTCTAGTGTTCAACCACAGTGTTGTGTTGTGCACACATGGGAGGCCCTCTTTCTGTGGTGGCTGGCCACTAATTCACTTGAACCTTTTGACCCTTGGCCGGCCAGCCATGGGGAGTAGCCGGCCGGCCACCTGCATCCTAGATAAGCAGCCGGCCATGCTCCTTGCATCAGCTACAGTGCTGATATGCATCTGTTTTCCCCCAGATTCTGTATCCGGAGGGGCTGCTTTTTGGGGGGAAACTTGATGGTTTTCCCTCCATTTCCCCCCCCTTTCTGTCTATATAACAGGAGCCCCAGCTCTGATTTTAGGGTTACAAAATTCGCCCCCAAGCCCTTGCCTTGTCTCTCTCTTTCTCCATACTTCCAAGCTCCAAACCTCTCAAGCCCTACACCCTTTTCTTCACCAACACCTAGCCCTACCCTTCCATCCTCCATTCCAGCAGCTGGAGGTTGTTTTTCAGAGCCTAGGAGTGCTGCAACTCAAGCCAAGAGGCTGTCAAGACTTGGTCTACTAGGGTAAGCTCCATTTCCCCCTTTTTTGGTCCATATTTTGTTCAATACATAAGCCATACTTTCTTGCTGTTTTGGGCTCCGACCCTAACTGGAACTAGGCTTATTTTGAGCCATTTTTCATGTTTGTTTAAGGGCCTCTCACTGTTTGAGGCCTCCTTGTTGCACTTGCTTCATTATCCCTCTTGTGTGCCTATTCCTTGTGTAGTATTTTTGGCCTACGTGTAGACTGTTTTGAGGCACGTCATAAACTGTGAAGTTGCTTATTTTGAGCCTTTCTTCAACATTTTTGAAGGATTTATCACTGTTTAAGGCTTCTATCTTCCACTTGCCTTTATATCTCTCTTTTGGCTCCTTTTTTGCATGATTTGCTAGCCTCTTTTGCTTCTGTTTTTGGGCTCTGGTCCAAACTACAAATGACCTTATTTTGACCCCCTATTCATGTTTAATTAAGGGTTTTTCATTGTTTGAGGCATCTTTTTTATACTTTGTGTTATATCTCTCTTTTTGGCCTTATTTTGCATAGCATTTTGCGCATATTTGCATACTGTTTTGGGTTCGGCCATCAACTGTAAAGTGCATTATTTTTGGCCCTTCTTCAACATTGTTGAAGGGCCCCTTTGTGTTTGAGGCCAGAAACCACCACTTGCTTCTTTGTCCATCTTTTGGCCCTTTTCTTGCATGAGAGCTTAGCTATACCTGTGTTGGTTTTCGTGGTTTGCCATAAAATGTAAAAGGTCATATTTTGGGCCCCTCTTCAACATTGTTGAAGGGCCCTAATCTGTTTGGGGTTAGCAGCTGTGAGTTGCTTCTTTATCTCACATTTAGGGCCATTTTTGCATGCTAGTTTTTCCCTATTTGTGTTTGCTGTTTGGCCTTGCTTAAAACTAAAAATGTTCTTGTTTTGGGGCTCCCTTGAATCTTTATTCACATGTCATAAGCAAATAATGCATGCTTGATGTAGCTACAAGTCATTTCATGTGCTTAATCTTGTATTTCGGGACCATTTCATGCATCGGGAGCCATGCTTTTATGATTCGGGACTGTTTTGGGTTATATTTTAACGCTGAAATTTGCATGCTTGTATGCCATATTCCATGCCTTGCCATATCTTGTTAGAGTGGCATTCGTGCCTTAGGTACGGTCCTCGGTTTGCGTGCATGTGTGCATGCATTTCGAGTGTCTCATTTTCATCTAATGGCCTCTTATGCGAGTGTGGCTGAGGTCCACTTGTGTTAGTGTAAGTCCATTTATGCATTGTGTATGCCATTTTATTTCATAGCATTGCGTATGCTAGGTTGTATGTTAGCGCATTGTGTATGCAATGTTACCTCGTGCATTGTGTATGCCATTTCATAGCATTGTGCATGCTAGGTTGTATATTAGTTGCATTCATGCATGTCATGCATATTACATTGTGTTTGGGATAGGAGTTAGCCCGAGCACGGGAAATGAGGTACGTTTCGTACTCCGAGTGACGGAACGTGTCTCAATTCCCAGTCACCGACACTCCGGATTGTCCATGATGGAGTTAGGTTTTAGTTGAGTTTTCATGTGCATTCATTCTATATTGAGTTGCACATTTCGACTCCTCGGCCATCATGCATCGAGATGCGTGATTGGTGGCACGAGAATCGAGGCATGCATACATTTGTGAAAATACATTGCTATGCCCCTTTCCTGCTCTCTGTTGCAGCAAATCAAGAATCAGCAAACTTTCGGAGCTTGGCGCGCTTTCCAAGAATAATTGTAAAATAGAGGCTAATCGGGGCATCCCAGTGGATTTCCGCACAAGGCAGCCCAGACATGCATCATCCATCATCAAAAGAAGAGTCAAGGCAGTCCCTGGCTTGTATGCCAATTTATTGTTTTCTTAGTTAATTCGGTAATTAATTAGGATTTTCGTACATATTTGGATTGTATTATTTATTCGGACTGTATTATTTGGGACTGTATTATTCTTTCGGACTCTCTGCGCGAGGGCAATGTTGTAATAAGTGTGCGTGTGTGTGATGTATGTCTTCCAACCCTACGTCTTTCTCCCTTTTATTTATCCGCTTATGATGGTTAGATTAGGGCATATTTCAATTAGCATACAGTATGATAGCATGTTTGCATTCATTCATCTGTATTGCATGCACCGGGCTCGGCGCATCATACTAACTGCATTGTATTTTCAATTCCAAGTTGAATACATGTTAGTTGTAGCATTTCATATGCCATGTTTAGAATAGCCGAGCCTGCTATAGTTGCATTTTTGCATGTGTTGCATTAGGCATTTCTGTATAATTAGGATCATGCATGGATTTCTAATAAGCTTCTTTTTTGGCTTGGAGTACTCGGTGAGTTTTATGCTTTAGCATCCTTGCATGCGTATGAGTGACTACCATGAATAGCATGCTTACCATGAGGCTATTTGCTTATGTGATATAACTGCCTGAATGCCTGTGGGTGAAGGTTGGGTTATTTGGATTGGAACAAATCATCAACTGTGAGTTTTAAGCCCACTAGATAGTGGCAAAACCATCTTTTCTTAAGCCCACCTGAGGGTGGCAAAATCTGCATTTTAAGCCTACTTGCGAGTAGCAAACCATCTTTCAAAAACAAACATGAAATGTTTTGTTCCAATTCAGGCGATCTAGTCTATACTTGTATGCTGTGCGCATCACATAGTAATCTAGGCTAATAACCGGATTAAGAACACATAATGTTTTCAAAACTTGATATCATGGTTAGTAGAGGCCGATCTTTGATCGGGCGAGCGGGGGTGCTCACGAAGTGACCTTCCCCTATCGTACCCAAGTTCCCGAGCCGAGGCAACTTTGGTGGTGACGGACACGTGGCCTTAGGCAAGCGAGTCAGGGTTTCCTAAATTTCCCCAAAATAAAATATTTAGGTGGCGACTCTATATCTGGAAAAGCAGTCCATGTTTGGCACTTCTTTCAAAATCTGTTTTCTCAAAACGATTTGCCGGATTTGGACTCTTTGGTTCAGATTACGAACCGTGACAATTTGAGAGTCCTGAGCTGTAGTGACCCCAATATCGAACAGAACGGGAGCTCACCCTCCCGAGGCGTTCGGGGGACGTCTACAGTTTTTGGCGACTCCACTGGGGATTTAGAGAACTTGACTCGAACTCATGATATCTGTTTTTTACTATACTTGTGTGTTTCTTTGCATTGCATTTGCATTGGTGCGCCTAGGACACCGTGTTGCCATCTGCTATTCCTGAACGGTTTGCCGGAGGATTGTCTTGTCAAGGCATGACCATAAGGCTGACCGGTTGTGGGCTCTGCCAGTATGGGAACACAAACCCCGGTTTTACCGGGGCACCCTTTTTGACCATTCGACCTAGTGCATATTCGGATCCATAGTGACCATTCCAAACTAGGACAGGTTGCTTACCCGTTTATAGGTTGTTTGAAACCGCTGCGTGCGTAGTGAAACCCTAGCTCCTGACAAAATAGGACAGGGAAACCTTACCCCAACATAGGGGTGTTTTGGCTCTCATTTATCTGTTATGTGCTTTAGAGTGCGTCTCTACAGGGAATGCATGCATCAATGTATGAGTTTAGGCATCAGGCCTGCGGGCACCAGTCAGTATTTGAGAATCAGTTATCTGCGGGTATCAGAGATTCAGTTTTGGGGACAGTGATTTAGGGATAATAATCAGTGTTTGAGGACAGTGTGTATTCAGCTTGTCGACCGTGTGTTGTTATGCCCGGCTGTGTCATGCATTTATTTTATGTTGTTATGCTGTCCATTTATCTGTTTATTTATTTCCTTATTGCTTTATTTATCTTTTTACTAGGGCAGTTCTAGCACAATTGCTTCCAACCCAGTAGATATTCCCCAAGCACTTTGGACACGAGGTCGTCGACTCAATCGATTCGAGGATCTAATTGACGGACCGCCAGTGTTCCATTCTCTACCCCCCGTCGTCAGAAGAAAGCCAAGGAAGTGCAGTGTGTCAGAACAGAGGTTGCTGGAACAGTGGGTTACTCCATCAGAGGACAATAGTGCTGAGGTCTCGATTGTTGCTATAGAAATAGACATACCAGTTAGTCGGATGGATCAGCAAAATACATCAGGGATGGAAGCCTTGATGCGCCAGATACAGGAGAGCATGAGACAAATGCAGGAGGACGCCGCCCGTCAAGTGGAATTCTCCAAACAGCAGGCCGCGGTCATGGCCCAGCAGGCCGAGCTAATTACCAGACTGCAACAGCAGAATGCGGCATCTGCTTCACATCATGTTCCTCCGCCAGGGGCTCCATTACCCGAGTAGGCACCTACTGTCCAGAACGCTCTGCCGAACACCCAGAAGACCGTGCCAAATATCCAGAACATACAAGAGGACACGAACCTTCCAACGGGGCCAGCTCCGCCCCCGCTTCCGCCTCAACTGTCCAAGACCCATACACCCAACCATCCGGACTCTCCCTTCGAGTTCGAAATTGACCATACAGCTCTGAAACTGAGCAAGCTTGAGAAGCTCTTCAAGAAATCACAAGGGGTAAAGGCTATTCCGGATATCGAGGATGGATATACCGATGTGGCCGTGATATTGCTCGATAGGTTCAAGATGCCGCAAATTGACCGTTTCGACGGGTCGGGGGACCCCATGGTCCATCTTCGGCTATTCTCTGACATCCTGCGGCCAATGGGCCTAACACGACCACAAAAGCTTTCGCTGTTCGGCCGAACCCTGTCGAGTGTGGCCGTTATCTGGTACGCAAAGTTAGAGGATGAAGTAAAAAGAAGCTGGGATGAAATGGCTGAGGCCTTTGTCGCACAGTACTCGTACAATACCCAGATTGAGATTACGACTCGTGATCTCGAAACGACGAGGCAGGAGCCCAAGGAAACTTTCTCAGATTTTGTAACCCGGTGGAAGGCAAAGGCGTTGATGATGACTTTGAGGCCCACTGATAAGGACCAAATCCGGATGATTGTGCCCAATCTCCAACCAAAGTTGATGCAGAAAATGATTGTACTCCCCTTCCCCACTTTCTCGGATCTACATGAGATGGGGGTACAAATCGAAGACGCGATGAAGCAAGGTCTGATCGACCAGGATATGGAGCAACCTCGGAGGACATTCAACCGTAACAACAATGTAGGTCCGAGTGGCACTGCAACCGCAAGAGCTTCAGAGGTCAGCATGGTCGCCATTCCCCCTCCTCTTCCAAGGCCCATGGCAGCCACACCCTTCTCCGGTGCATCCGGAAGCAATACTCAAACCTCTAAATACCAGCCCAGAGGCCAAAGAACCTTCACCCCACTATACATGCCTTTGTCTAAGGCTCTGGGGGTCTTGATCAGAAAGGGGCATCTAAAACCCCTAGAGCCGAGGCCATTGCCGAATCCACTCCCTCCCTCTTACAACCCAGCCAAGTACTGTGCATATCACCAGTAGCACGACCATGATACTGACCAATGTTTCAGGCTGCGTCACGAGATTCAAGACCTCGTTGACAAAAATGTGATTTTGCCGCCAGAAAAACCCAACGTCATAACCAACCCCCTCCTTACACACAACCAAACTCCACCTCCCAAAAGAGTCAATCTTATCCAGACTGGGGTCGTGTCTTACGATCCTAGCATCTATATTACTCCTACCCACCTACCTAAGCTGGAGGTGTTCCTCCCCGACTGCACTGACTTCTTGTGCATGTTGGACATCTCCACAACCCAACCAGAGCCGACGGTGGTGGCCATCGAAGATGGGGCAGGGCAGACTTCAGGAGAGAATGGGATTGTTGAGTGTGGGATTGAACAGAGTTTTGCTGGGGGAGCCTATGATCCAAGTGAGTACATCTTGTCAACAAGCCAGATTGGGCTGGGTATAGAATTGCCGGAGAAGGAAGAGCTATGTGTGATCCAGGGGGATGGATTTGAGCAAGGGGGAAATGATCTGACAGCTATAGAGGAGGACTTTGCCAACCTACAATTTTTCGATGATCAAGAATCAGGGGATACAGCAGTCAACTGGTTCGACTATGAGGAATCGGCAGAGGCCACTGGATGGCTCGATGATCAACCAGATATAGTGGGAGAATCCCAACCAGAACAGGGCCCGGCAGGGGCGAGAGTATCAGCTGTGGCCGGAAGGGCCGGAAGTAAGGTTACATTGCCGGAGAGCGCTGCTACGAAGAATTTCGCTCTGGACGGAAGCATTGTGAATGCGGGGAAGGTTGAACAACAAACTGCACTGACGCAGGTGGAACAACAGGGTTCTGAGAGAACCAGGAAAGCCAAAATCCATGAAGGGATCAAAAGTGCTGCGGGCACAAGAACAGAGGATGCTGTGGGCATACAGACTGAAAGTGCTGTGAGTACAAACATGTCCGAACCAGACAGGTGTCTTTTGAATGCCAGCGGAATGTGGTGGGAAGACGATGACTTATGTCTTGCCCACACAGACGAAGACTGGGGAAGCAATCAACCGGATAACACTTGGTACCTTGATGAGGTTGATCACATGACAAGAAGTGGGCGGTACTTCAAGCCCCCGCACCTAGACCAACTCGAGGCATCCGGGAAGGATAAAGAAGTTGAGAAACAGAAGGAGAAGCAGATCGAAGAGGAAGCTGTGCTGAAACAGTTAAAGAAGATACAAGCAGACATCTCCATCTGGGGACTGCTTATGGCGTCGCAAGTACATAGACAAGCTGTCTTATCTGCTATGGACAAGTCCAAACTCTCCATAGATACTATACCAGAACAGCTGGTTGGGCTGGTTTTTCCGGGAGGAGGTTCCCCGGCATTAACCTTTTCAGACAAGGAACTACCGCCTGAGGGCACAAATCACAACAAACCCCTCTAAATTTCCATGGAATGTAGAGATAAGTGGATACCGATGGTACTTGTTGATACCGAGTCCGCTATCAATGTCTGCCCAACCAGAACAGCATATGCAATCGGGTTGAAGCCCGCGGACTTCGTACCGACTACTCAAGTGATCAGAGCATACGATAATACTAGCAGGGAAGTGATGGGGATCGTCAAAATTCAGACTCAGGTTGGTCCTGGACAACACAACATTGAATTCCATGTCTTGGACGTTCCCGCAACCTTCAACCTACTTTTGGGGCGACCGTGGTTGCACCAGGTCAGGGCAGTCTTTTCCACTTTACATCAGATGTTGAAGTACCCTCACGGGAAGGGGGTGGCTATTGTCTTCGGGAATTCATCAATCCATCCGCCACCGGAAGTGTCCACACCAGTCTTGGAAATCGAGCATGGCACTGAGGATGTGTTCTTATCAGGGTTCACTTTGGCTGAGGCTCGAGTGGTGCAGAATATTATGGCTGTGAATGAGGGGGTGTACGTCAGTGCTCAATCCGTCTACCTCATGAACAAGCTACAACACATCCCCAGAATGGGATTGGGAAGAAGCGGCGGGAAGGGCGTCTCAGCATTGGCCGAAGTGCCACACAACCCTCACACCTTTGGATTGGGTTATCTGCCCACCAAAGTGGACTGGGTGAGGAAGGGTAAAGAGATGGCCGGAAGGGCCAAAGCAAAGCAGGCTGGGAAGCCTTTTGAATTGATGCATAGGCCCATTCAGGGTACCCTAAACGGACGCTTCGTCCGGGAGGGGGAGGACTTTCCGTTTTGCGGCTTCCCAGAACCATGGCTGAACGCGGAGAGGAAGCGCGTGCCTGGTTTCGAGATCTTCTTTGACTTGCAACTACCCGGGGATGACGTTGCCGAAGTGCAGACAGACCCATCAGCTGAGGTTGAACAGTGTAAGGCAGTGGATTCCGAGGGCACCGAACTTGAGATGGGGGTAGCGCTGGCGTGTCTACTTTCAGATCCTTCGATCGACCAAAAGTGCTTGGGGGATAACTACTCGGTTTCCATGATTGAGGATGAAACGGCTGCGGGCCTTCCAGCGACTATTTTGGATGCATCGATCGCACCCTCTCTCACTTGGCAGTACGAGGAGGGATTTTTGTCCAGTAACACCGGGTCAGGTAGTGAGCCGGAATCTGATTCCATCGAGTCCTGTGAGTCGGAATCAGGTTCCAGCTCGACTAAGTCTGAGTCTGGTAATCCTGGGGATGATAACCCGGATGCCACAGTTATGTCCAGGTCGTCTTTTTCTTTCTCATTTGAGTTTGTTGTAACCGAGAATTCGGGCGATTTGGATGAGCTTAATGAGAATCAAGTGACTGTGGTTTCTGAGTACTTTTCTGTGCCCTTAATTTGTTGCATAAACTCAGACTTTCAAAATTTTGATGAAAACGACGAGGACGAAATTCCTCCGGTTTTGCAACGTTTAATTGAGCAGGAGCAGGAGAGATTTGTCAAACCCTTAATAGATGAAATCATTACCGTGAACATTGGTACTGAGAAGGACCCGTGGCTGGTCCTGATCGGGTCCACGTTGTCTTCGGAGGAACGCGAGCGCTTAGTCGCTTTATTAAAAGATTTCAAAGATGTTTTCGCGTGGTCCTACGAAGACATGCCTGGGATCGATCTTGAGATCGTACAGCACCGGATCCCCCTTGACCCCGAAGCCCAACCTGTCAAGCAGAAACTCAGAAGGATCCGCCCGGACTGGGCTCTCAAGATTAAGGAAGAGGTCACCAAGCAGATCGATGCAGGCTTCCTACTGGTATCCGAATACCCGACTTGGTTGGCCAACATCGTTTCAATGCCGAAGAAGGATGGCAGGATCCGGGTATGCGTGGATTTCAGGGATTTGAACAGAGCTAGTCCGAAGGACGACTTTCCCTTACCGCATATTGATGAGTTGGTGGACTTCACAGTAGGGCATGCTTTGCTCTCATTCATGGATGGCTTCTCAGGGTACAATCAGATAGTAATGGCGCCCGAAGACAGAGAAAAGACTGCTTTCACCACCCCGTGGGGGACTTACTGCTACAGAGTAATGCCGTTTGGGTTGAAGAACGCCGTAGCTACTTATCAACGGGCCGCGACCACAATATTGCACGACATGATCCACAAAGAGGTTGAGGTGTATGTGGACGACATGATTGTCAAGTCCAAAGAAACAGAGGGCCACTACACTGCCTTGCAAAAGTTCTTTCAAAGGATCAGAGAATTTCGGTTGCGGCTAAATCCTCAGAAATGTACTTTCGGTGTTACAGCGGGAAAAATGCTGGGGTTTCTGATTACACAAAGGGGCATCGAGGTCGACCCTTCAAAGATCAAGGCCATCTTAGAAATGCCACCACCAAGGACTGAAAAGGAGGTGCGAGGCTTTCTGGGTAAAGTGCAATTCGTAAGACGGTTTATCTCAAAATTAACCTTGACTTGTGAACCACTTTTTGGTCTCCTGAAGAAAGGCAAGAAGTTCCAATGGGACGGCCGATGCCAAGCTGCTTTTGAACAGATCAAAGAATATTTACAGAACCCGCCCGTGTTGTCGCCACCAGAGCCGGGGAAACCATTGATATTGTACCTTTCGGTGACTGAGACGACAATGGGCTGCATGCTCGCACAGGAATCAGAGGATAAGGTGGAGAGGGCCATCTACTATCTGAGCAAGAAGATGTTGGATTACGAGACCCGCTACACTCCGCTCGAGAAGGCTTGCTTAGCTTTGGTATGGGCCACCAGGAAGCTGCGGCACTACTTGTTAGCTCACTCCGTAATGTTGGTTTCACGACTGGATCCCATCAAATACCTTTTCGAGAAACCAACACTTACGGGTAGGCTAGCTCGTTGGCTGCTGTTGCTCTCCGAATTCGATCTGAAATACGTAACACACAAGTCAGTCAAAGGAAGAGTAGTGGCAGAGTTCTTGGCCGATCATCCAGTCGAAGAAGGTGAAGCAGTGGAGTACTTATTCCCAGATGAAGCCATTTTGCACATCGATGACGAACACTGGACGATGTACTTTGACGGAGCATCAAATCAGTACGGGTATGGGATAGGGGTGTTACTGATAGCACCCGACAATTCCCGTATCCCTCTAGCCTTCAAACTCCGGTTCAAAGTCTCGAACAACGAAGCAGAATATGAGGCGTGCATTGCCGGCCTAGAAGCGGCCTTGGAACTAGGGGCAAGACGTTTAGACGTCATCGGGGATTCGAACCTTGTTGTATCTCAAGCAAACGGAGACTGGAAAGTCAAGGAAGAAAAGATGATGATGTACCACCAGACCTTGGACTTGCTAATCCCTCGATTTGAAAAGCTAAACTTTGCTCATCTTCCAAGAGAGAACAACAGGTTCGCAGATTCTCTAACAACTCTATCTTCCATGATAGACATCCCGTTTGGAATCCGGATGCGTCCAGTCGTCATTGACCAGAAATTTGTGCCAGCCTACGAGTCGATTGCTACTATAGATAAGGTTTAGGACCAAAACCCCTGGTATTATGACATTTGGAATTTCTTGGAAAAGGAAGCATACCCACCAGGGGTAAATGCCAAGGATAAGAGGGCAATCAGAAGAATGGCCGTTCAGTTCATCATCTGTGGGGGTAAGCTGTATAAGAGAGGTCATTTGGGAATGCACAAACTGTGTGTTGAAGCCGAGGAATCGAAGCGCCTGATGGAGGCCATCCATGGAGGAGAATGCGGTGCGCATATGAACGGAGTAATGCTAGCACGGAAGATCCTCAGACAGGGTTATTACTGGTCCACCATGGAGGAGGATTGTATTGGTTTTGTTCGGCGATGCCATAAGTGTTAGATTCATGCAAACCGCATGAACATCCCGCCGTCGAAGCTGTACAACATGACTTCGCCATGGCCATTTTCAGTTTGGGAAATCGATGTGATCGGGGCTGTCACTCCGAAGGGGTCGAATGGGCATGAGTTCATCCTGGTTGCAATAGATTATTTCACGAAGTGGGTCGAGGCCCAATCGTATGCGGTGTTGAAGGCGTCACACGTTGCAAAGTTTATCAGAAACAACATCATTTGTCGCTATGGGGTCCCGAACTAGATCGTTTCAGACAATGGTTCCCACTTCAAGAAGGAAGTGATAGACTTGTTGGAGAAATACAACGTGGCTTTCCATAAGTCATCTACATACCGGCCGCAAACCAACGGAGCGGTCGAGGCCGCCAACAAGAATATCAAACACATACTGCAGAAGATGGTGGAAACCTACCGGGATTGGCCAGGTAAGCTGCCATTTGCTTTGTGGGGCTATAGGACTTCAATCAGAACTTCTACCGGAGCGACTCCGTATTCATTGGTTTATGGGATGGAGACCGTTCTACCTATCTAGATTGAGGTTCCGTCATTACGAGTATTGGCTGAGTGTCAAATAGCCGAGGCAGATTGGCAGCAGAGCAGATTTGAGGAACTCATGCTTTTTGATGAGAGAAGACTGAAAGCACTGTACCATGTTCAAGGCTATCAACACAGAATTGCCCGGGCTTTCAACAAGAAGGTTAAGTCCAGGAATCTAAAGGAAGGAGATTTGGTGCTCAAGGACAACCGAGCTCCCATCTACGACCCAAGGGGCAAGTTCAAACCCAATTGGACTGGTCCCTACATCATCAAAGCTATCTGGTCAGGTGGAGCTGTGGTTCTGATGGATCTAGATGGCCTAGAGTTCTCCCAACCGATCAACATGGACAAGTTGGAGAAATATTACCCTTGAGAGGCTCGCTAGGCCGAAAACCCGAAAGGGCGACCTAGGCAAAAGTTAGAGCACAAAAAATTAGGAAATATAAAAACTGAGCTCGCAAGGTTGAAAACCCGCAAAGGGTGACCTTGGCAAAAGTTAGAGCGTAAAAGGAGAGTGAAATACCCGAGTGAACCTAAGCCTGAACTACGTAAGGATTGATTCCCATCTTTGGGATACGTAGGCAACTTCACCTTAAAGTTCAGCCATAAACTTTTCCCCGATCAACTTTGTCCATTTTGACCATCTCGGTCATCTTTATCCATCAGCATTTATCGTGATCTCCGGTGCAGTGCTATTCAGACAAGGGGCAACTTTCCGTTGCCACGACGGTGCAGCGCTATTCAGACTAGGGGCAACTTTCCGTTGCCATGTAGCGCCGCGGTACTCTTCAAACTAGGGGCAACTTTCCAGTTGCAAGGATTCGGGGTTGTGCATCTCAGTGACAGATCTTAGGCGTGTCCAGTTATGATCCATATCGAAAATAGTTTTGAAAAGTCTTAATAAAAGTTGACTTTGTTCAAATTAATCTTTTTACAACTAAGACCATTTTTGGACCAAAGCGAAACATTTTCAGTACCACAACCTTCAATTTCATTGATTTCAAAACAGAGTTCTCCTGCTCTTGCATACAATCGAAGTTGCTTTTTATTACATTCATAAAGAAAACTTGAAAGTACTAATAAAGCAATAAATCTGGGGCATAGTCGAGTCAAGTACCCCTGCGCCCCCTCCCAGAGCTGGTCGAAGCCTCTGACGCCAAGATAGGCCCAACCTGTGCCTCCTCGTTGAGCCAATCCAAGCACTCGTCAGACAAAGTGCAACTGAAAGTGGGAGCAGGAGCCAGGAGCTCTCTAGTCCTCCATGCTGCGGCATATCGGGCAAGCTGTGCACCTCGGACCGGGAAAGTAGCCGGGTACTCGATCCCCTCTGGTGGGCAAATCTGATCATGACCGAACTGGCGCAAGAACCGGAACGGAAAGTAGAACACACAGTGGGTCAGACCAATCAACTGGATCCCGATAAGCCGGGACATGTTATAGCTCATCGCCGGGAGATTAAGCCAGGGACAACGCCAAGCAATGCGATCTGCGGACAGATTGCACATCCAGTCAAACCACCACCTTTCATCAGGGGCATCGACTAGACGTTGTCGAAAGAATAGCCTCGCGCTGAGTAGGCCGGGCAAGAGTCCACAACCTGCAATTTGTCCATTAACCATACTTGGGGAGGGATGAAAAATGAGAGAATAAAGAATAGAGAGATGTACGGTGAGAGAAAAGTGAGAAAATGGTTTTTGTGAGAAAGACAGAGCCTGAGGGCCGAGTGATGTGAGCAAATACATATGTAAGATTGGGGGGGAAACATTACCTGCAGCAGCAGTGGACTCCCAGCAAATCTAGTCGTCTCCCGGCGATAGACAGAATCCAAGCCCATCAGCGTCTCGGCCAAGGTCATGGTGATATAGCCCTTTCCTTCTTTCAAGCCTTGAGCAACTTCAATCAGACGAATGCTAAATCCGCCAAAGCCCAGGGAAAGCAGAAAGTGAGACAGCAGGCACAAGCAAAGGGCGTGTTGCTGGAAACCTTGCCAATAATGGTTGCTGCGGTCACCGGCGTCAGAAAAGCGATGAATCAAACCAAGGATGTCCAGTTCCCCATTACAGATCAGAGACTGAGCATCATGCGCAGTGAGTCCACACATCCGCCCTAAAGCCTGGGCGTGGCCAAAGCGGAATTGGGGCAAGATCTCTTCATAGCATTCAGACTCCATCAAAACCTGAAAATCTTCAAAAGTTGGACATACCTCTTGACCGCCGAAGCTAAAGACGTGTGTCACTGGGTTCCAAAACTTTGCCGCGGCATGGAGGAAAGGGAGATGTAGCGGAGTGCGACTCAGCGTGAATAGTGCATTCAAGCCGAAACCCTGGAAGTTCAACTTTTCTGAGCCATCTAGAGAAGCGATCCAAGCTGTGAGATTTTCAATGAGAAGCGCCTCCATCTTTGTGCAAAACTAAGATGAATTGAATCAAAACATGGAGCTAAGGCTTTTAAAGAGGGAAAAACACTATTCAGGGGGACAAGTGTCAAAAATTGGGCGGCTACAGAATTAAGTGGCCGGCCGGCCATCTTTTCTGGCAGGCCGGCCATATATTGTTTCAAAACTGGCCGGTGACCCCTAAATCTGGCCGGCCAGCTCCCATAAGTGGCCGGCCATGCTCCAATGTGTGTCTCTGGCTCTGTTTTACCCTCCGAGAGAAAGTTTCAAGCATTTCCATGCAACGGATGTGTCGAAGGCCTCTATTTCCCTCTGTTTCGGATGCGCTTCGTTGCCCAGATCGCCCGAAGTGCACTTCATTTTGTTTATCGAGTTGTTATTTTGCTTATCGAGTTGTTTGTCGAGCTGTCGTGTTTCGTGTTTTTGAGTTGTTACTCTTCGTTTAAGCTTTTTGTTTGAGTTTTGTTTATCGAGTTGTCAACATTATTGTGTTTTGCTTATCGATTTGTAAACTTGCTAAGGTTTTGTTATATCTTAGAAAGTTAAGTTGTTGCGTCGGTTCACTACCTGACTGGGCAGAATGCACAATACACATTTCCATTCAATCTCGTTATGATGCAGAATGATGCGATATGATGCTAAACGTTTAAAATACAATACTTTTTTCAAAAGCTGTTTCATCTCATCATGCCTCGCTTGTTACAACATTTTACAGACTAAGGCACAAGTTTTACAGAGAATAAAACTGCCCGATAATGTACAATGTGCTACAACTACTAGCAAAAAGATAAATAAAACAGGAAACAGCCGCATCTGTGCTCTCAAGAGCAGTGATAAGAGGCCCTCTTCGTCCTCTTCTGCGGAATGGACTCTCCGCCACCATCGCCATTGCCATCATCTGAATCGGAGCCGTCATCCTCGGGATCCCCCTCAGCCTCGCCTCCACTCCCGGAACCAAGGCCGGAGCTGTCATCTCCATCAGTAGATGTCTCCGACTGACGGTCTGCAACCTCCTCCTCCTCATCCTCATCAGGCTCCTCCTCCACAACATGTGCTCTGCGTCTGCGAGATGACCCCTCCCCTCGGAAAGGCCTGGATGGTCCAGCTCCGTGAAACGGCCTGGATGGCCCAGCTCCGTGAAAAGGCCTGGATGGCCCAGCTCCCCGAGAAGGCCTTGGTGGCTCGGCCTGCGGCTGAGCATATACCGGAGGCATCTGAGAACAAAGAATTCAAATTAAATACATTAGTCCAAATATGTACATCAGATGCAGATGCAAACAAAAACTACATGAAGTAGGTGCATGTAAACACAATGTACAAGTGGGGTGTGTGTCAGATGTGCTCTACACAAGTAGCCTGTCAATGCAGTAGAAGTCAGCATGTCATTAGAAGTATGATAAATGCCAGAAAACTGAAGGGTACCTGAAAGCCCATGATAGACAACTGTGCCTCCCTCCGCAAGACCATGCCCTCAAGTGAGGCCACCAATTCGATCACCTCCTCCATGTACTCTCTGGGTGGCTGTAGATACAAGCTCAAATCATCAACGAATAAAGGAGTGTCTAAGTATTTGAATGATAGATGAAAAGTAGTAGAGCATACCGGCGGTGAGTCAGGATCAATGACATATCGATGACCGGGCATCGGAGGCTCTATCGGAATCGGAATCGGAGAGGTAGTTCCATACTGCCACCCCATCAGCTCAGTTGGCATGTCCGGCCACCCAGGATGAGGAAAAGTCGGAGGAATCGGGGGAACCAATCTACCCCCACCTCTAGATGTACCAGCCCTGCTGGTGGAAGGGGCGTCTGCAGCCCGAGGCCGGGCCTGGCTCGAGGATGGCATACCAGCAGACCTCATCATCGGAGTGCGAACTCCCGTCAATGGAGGCATCAGATATGTGTGACGGTAAGTGGCGTAATCCCCCTCCTCAATATATAGCAGAGCATCAGTGCCCAGCATAGCATTGACAATATCCCGGGAAATGAGTACATCAGCAATCCGCATGTCGGCTGGGGGTGCTGAGGGAGGGTCCTGAGAAGTGTACCCCCAGACCTGACGCAAGAAACGCTCCCCCAAAAAGAAGGCCCTACCAACCGGCCCTTCGAACAGGAGCCTGTACCGGGAGGCACCCCACTCTCCGGCAAACTGGAATCGGAGACCCTCACCTAAGGGCACCTAGGGCTGCCATGTAATCTGCGGATAACTGGTGCATAAACCAAGCAGAAATCGAAGATGTATAGGACAAATCAAAGATGAAAACAGAAAGAACTGAGAGTTCTGAAGTACCTCCGATGGGCGCACTGTGTCGAACTACTGTCGTAGGTAAAGGAGAAACTCCCGAGGTCTTGGCTGGTGCCGGCCTTCAAATACAAGTGAGTACGGGGTCATGAGAGGTCCCGCTACCATCATCTCTGGGGCCAATGTCGGGAAATATACATAGACCCACAACTGTAGAAAACAAAGCAGAATATGAAATGCTGAGGGCAAAATGCATGATACGGAGTATAAAGTGTGCCGTGTGTGCAATGTGCAAGTAATGAGGAGCAGAAATGTAAATCAAGAGGGCAGAAAGTACCTCCCAGGCTCTCCAGTAGCCACCAAGTAAGTCCCCTCGTTCGCGGGAAGTCGCGCTCATATAGCAATAAAGGGTGGCCAAGCCGGCACCACCCCAGTCGTATCGTCTGACCTGTGATAGGTCCACCAAAGCACTCAGCAGATAGAGCCCAACGGTGTTCCCTCTATCAGCAAACAGGGTGGTCCCGAACAGGAACATCAAAAAGCCGCGGGCATACTGTGCCACCTCATCAAGAGTCCCGGGCTCCATCTCCACCCGCCGAAAATGGGAAGAGAACCAGGTGTATCAGACTCTCCCCGAGGCTCTGTCAATAGGCGGGCGAGCCCCCAGCAGATATATCCAAGCGGCCTCCTACTCGCCCATGTCCTCATCATATGGGATCGCCCATCCTCCCACATCAAGGCCGGTCAATACAGCGAAGTCAAAAGGGGTCATGGTCATGTCCCCAGTGGCAGAGAAATGGAAAGAGTTGGTGGTGTCCCACCATCTCTCCACTAGGGCCGCCATCAGCGTCCTCCTAGCAGGACAACGGGATAGCCCAACGCAGAAGGGCCCAAACCCCGTCAAGTCGACCAAATCCCGAACGGCCTTCGGGAGCTCAGCATACCAGTCTCTCGTCGTAGTAGAGCCATATCCCCGCACATTGCGAGAAGTCACCTGCATTCAGAATGAATAGGTGTTTCAGCATAAAATGAATAAGCTGTGTGCTAATGAAATGAATAAGCTGCGTGCTAATGAAATGAATAAGCTGCGTGCAAGTGAAATGAATAGGCTGCGTGCAAAGTAAAGTAAGTGTGTGCCGTGTGTTCACCTCAAATTGGGCTGTGTGTTTAGAAAATCAGTGTTTGGGCTGCGTGTTCAAATCTCAATCAGTCTGGGCTGTGTGTTCAGAAAATCAATTTGGGCTGTGTGTTTAGAAAATCAGTGTTTGGGCTGCGTGTTCAACTTTCAATTAGTCTGGGCTGTGTGTTCAGAAAATCAATTTGGGCTGTGCGTTCAGGAAATCAGTGTTTGGGCTGCGTGTTTAAATCTCAATCAGTCTGGGCTGTGTGTTCAGAAAATCAATTTGGGCTGTGTGTTCAGAAAATCAATGTTTGGGCTGTGTGTTCAACTCTCAATTAGTCTGGGCTGTGTGTTCAGAAAATCAATTTGGGCTGTGTGTTCGGAAAATCAGTGTGGGCTGCGTGTTCACCTTCAATTTGGACTGTGTGTTCGGAAAATCAGTGTGGGCTGCATGTTCACCTTCAATTTGGGCTGTGTGTTCAGAAAATCAGTGTTTGGGCTGCGTGTTCAACTCTCAATCAGTGTGGGCTGCGTGTTCACCTTCAATTTGGACTGTGTGTTTGGAAAATCAGTGTGGGTTGCGTGTTGACCTTCGATTTGGGCTGTGTGTTCAGAAAATCAGTGTTTGGGCTGCGTGTTCAACTCTCAATCAGTGTGGGCTGCGTGTTCACCTTCAATTTGGACTGTGTGTTCGGAAAATCAGTGTGGGCTGCGTGTTCACCTTCAATTTGGGTTGTGTGTTCAGAAAATTAGTGTTTGGGCTGCGTGTTCAACTCTCAATCAGTGTGTACTGCGTGTTCACCATCAATTTGGGCTGTGTGTTCATAAAATCAGTGTGGTGGGCTGCGTGTTCAACCCTCAACCGATGTGTGCTGTGTGTTCACAATCAATTTATGGACTGCGTGTTCAGAAATTCAAGTGATTGAACCATGTGTTCAGAGTGCAAACAGACTACAAGAAAAATTCATGATACGTTACAGAAAAGGTAAAAACGAAGTAAATACCTCTCGTGCCTCGTGGGAGAGATGATACTCAGGCTCCCGCAGGAGGAGATCCCCGGGTGCTCGCGCGTCGAACTCGGTGAAATGATGAAAAATAGCCCGCGGGAGAACATGTACTGGTGGATCATACCTCCCGGGGATGAAGGGGCGAACCCTCAGAGGCAGAGACATAATGTCAGGCTCGCCTTCGGCGCCTGGAGAACCTCCGCTGTTGGGAAATTGACCCGCCATTTCAAGAAATCTGCAAAAAGGGGCAAAAATGAGCAAAATGAGCCAAAATTGGAAAAAGTCAACAAAAGTCAACTCTCGAGAAATGAAAAAGTCAACAAAAGTCAACTCCCGAGAAAATCTTCCAAATATTGAGACAAACTCACCTCAAGTGGCGAAAATGAGAAAAGAAGGCCCGAAAGCAAAATTTAATCGGTTCAAAGTGCTTGAAACTGAAAGATTTCACGAAAACAACTTGCGTGGGACGTTGGAAAACGCGTATAGAGCCCGGATCTGAGGGAGAAAATGGTTTGGGAAGCTAGAGAGGAAGATTTTGGAGGTACACTTATGAGCCCGAAGTGTTTGGGTGGATGTATTTAAAGAAAAGAGGCCGAAAAGACAAAACTGCCCCCGGATTAGGCAAAGTGGCCGGCTGGCCACTTTTTCTGGCAGGCCGGCCATTTACTTTTCAAAAAAATGGCCGGTGGCCTCCCTCTCCCAATAAAACTGGCCGGTGGTGCTCCCCACATGCCCTCCAAGGTCCCTGCAAATTTTGAGGAAGATTGGAGTCCCCGAGACCTGAAAAAGTACAATAGAAGTACACTTTCTGTCGCGAAACTGCTCCGCCGGAACTTCAGCTTCAACTTCCAATGCATGTCTCATTATTTACTCATCGAAAGTGAGATGTATCCTTTTGAACATGTTGTAACCTCTCCGGGAGGTGGACCGGAGGTCGCGATCGAGTCACCCTCGCCGAAATGCGCGTTTCTTCCCGCATTGCGATGCACTTTTCTATCAACACCGTGATTGTCTACATTCAATATCACCTTGAACGTATGCTGTTAGATATGTTGTGCTTGTTGAGTTTCTTTATTTTGCAGGCACGATATTGTATGTACGGTTCATTTGAGGCTGGTGCGACCAGACGAATCGCGCAGGTATCGTATCTTCTCCGTGTGAGACGCGATGAGAATTGAATAATTCTCCGCATTCTTAACTGCATGAAGTGTAGTTGTTGCTTTGCATTCTTGCTTAGAACTGTTGCATCTATTTGCGAATACTTGCTTCATTACAGCTTGCTGCATTTGCGCGATCATCAAGTTACTTTCGGCTTCTTGCATTGTCAGTTGCATTTTGCCCCTGCCTGCGGGCATGCCTACGGGCGCATCTCTGTTTATCACGCCTATTTGTCTAAGTCTTCGGCCTTGTCAAAAATAGGTCGTCTCTGAGCTTTGACATTCACTCCCGTCACTTATGACTTTCGAGTTCTGTCAAAGAGGGGCAATTGTAGACACCCCATTTTTGATCGACCTTAAGACTCAGACGTCACCGATTGAGCGCTTGGTGATATCGCATATTGTGCTCGTTCAGAAGTTTCTGAGTTTTGGCTGTGAGCCTTGCCTTCGGACATTCGGACTCTTTCACGCCTTACCTCGGTTTGCGAACTAGGCTCGGTTTTCTCTGTTTTCTCTTCGCGAAGGGAGGGAGAGGTCTCGTAGATCATCTCTCAGTGGCCGTAGGCTACGTTTCGTGGTCGTAGGTCATTTTGCCCGTTTGGAGTCCGGTTTCCGATTTTTCAGAGCCGTTGGCCGTGTGCCTCGGTTCGGGACCGCTTAACCACCTCTATTTGCTCCGATTTTTGGCATACTTCTTATTTGCTCCATTTTAAGGGACACTGTGGCCCGGGAAACCGACTTCGTGGCCGAACATCACTCCCAGTGCCTAACAGCCAGTTTTCGGGGCCTCGAACTGCGCGTTTCAGCCCCCGAACCTTCGTTTTGCATTGGTTTTGGTTCATTTTTGGTAGGGACCTCTGTTTCATTGATAAGAAGGCCGTAGAAGGGTGGGAGGCCAGTAATTGTTCTGTCAGCCAACTTTATCCCTTCATCGCCCTCCGTCTCTCGATTTTCCTCACTTCAAAGCCAGTGTTGACCACCCTTGGGCCATTTTCTTGAACCTTTAACCACATATTTGTGATGCACACATCTGGGAGGCCACCAATATTTGGTGGCCGGCCAGTAATTGCGGTTGACCCTTTTGAACCCCTTTGAAAAGTAGGTTGTTCTCTCTCCTGGTTCACTTTTTCTAGTGTTCAACCATAGGGTTGTGTTGTGCACACATGGGAGGCCCTCTTTCTGTGGTGGCCGGACACTAATTCACTTGAACCTTTTGACCCTTGGCCGGCCGGCCATGGGGAGTAGCCGGCCGGCCACCTGCAACCCAGATAAGCAGCCGGCCATGCTCCTTGTATCAGCTACAGTGCAGATATGCATCTGTTTTCCCCCAGATTCTGTATCGGGGGGCTGCTTTTTGGGGGGAAACTTGATGGTTTTCCCTCCATTTCCCCCCCTTTTCCCCCCCTTTCTGTCTATATAACAAGAGCCCCAGCTCTGATTTTAGGGTTACAAAATTCCCCCCCAAGCCCTTGCCTTGTCTCTCTCTTTCTCCATACTTCCAAGCTCCAAACCTTTCAAGCCCTACACCATTTTCTTCACCAACACCTAGCCCTACCCTTCCATCCTCCATTCCAGCAGATGGAGGTTGTTTTTCAGAGCCTAGGAGTGCTGCAACTCAAGCCAAGAGGCTGTCAAGACTTGGTCTACTAGGGTAAGCTCCATTTCCCCCTCTTTTGGTCCATATTTTGTTCAATACATAAGTCATACTTGCTTGCTGTTTTGGGCTCTGACCCTAACTGGAACTAGGCTTATTTTGAGCCATTTTTCATGTTTGTTTAAGGGCCTCTCACTGTTTGAGACCTCCTTATTGCACTTGCTTCATTATCCCTCTTGTATGCCTATTCCTTGTGTAGTATTTTTGGCCTACGTGTAAACTGTTTTGAGGCATGTCATAAACTGTGAAGTTTCTTATTTTGAGCCCTTCTTCAACATTGTTGAAGGGCTCATCACTGTTTGAGGCTTCTATCTTCCACTTGCCTTTATATCTCTCTTTTGGCTCCTTTTTTGCATGATTTGCTAGCCTCTTTTGCTTCTGTTTTTGGGCTCTGGTCCGAACTACAAATGACCTTATTTTGACCCCATATTCATGTTTAATTAAGGGTTTTTCATTGTTTGAGGCATCCTTTTTATACTTTGTGTTATATCTCTCTTTTTGGCCTTATTTTGCATAGCATTTTGCGCATATTTTCATACTGTTTTGGGCCCGGCCATCAACTGTAAAGTACATTATTTTTGTCCCCTCTTCAACATTGTTGAAGGGCCCCTTTGTGTTTGAGGCCAGAAACCACCACTTGCTTCTTTGTCCATCTTTTGGCCCTTTTCTTGCATGAGAGCTTAGCCATACCTGTGTTGGTTTTCGTGGTTTTCCATAAACTGTAAAAGGTCATATTTTGGGCCCCTCTTCAACATTGTTGAAGGGCCCTAATCTGTTTGGGGTCAGAAGCTGTGTGTTGCTTCTTTATCTCACATTTAGGGCCATTTTTGCATGCTAGTTTTTCCCTATTTGTGTTTGCTGTTTGGCCTTGCTTAAAACTGAAAATGTGCTTGTTTTGGGGCTTCCTTGAATCTGTCTTCACATGTCATAAGCAAATAATGGATGCTTGATGTAGCTACAAGTCATTTCATGTGCTTAATCTTGTATTTCGGGGACCATTTCATGCATCGGGAGCCATGCTTTTATGATTCGGGACTGTTTTGGGTTATATTTTAACGCTGAAATTTGCATGCTTGTATGCCATATTCCATGCCTTGCCATGTCTTGTTAGAGTGGCATTCGTGCCTTAGGTACGGTCCTCGGTTTGCGTGCATGTGTGCACGTATTTCGAGTGTCTCATTTTCATCTAATGGCCTCTTATGTGAGTGTGGCTGAGGTCCACTTGTGTTAGTGTAAGTCCATTTATGCATTGTGTATGTCATTTTATTTCATAACATTGCGTATGCTAGGTTGTATGTTAGCGCATTGTGTATGCCATGTTACCTCGTGTATTGTGTATGCCACTTCATAGCATTGTGCATGCTAGGTTGTATATTAGTTGCATTCATGCATGTCATGCATATTACATTGTGTTTGGGATAGGAGTTAGCCCGAGCACGGGAAACGAGGTACGTTTCGTACTTCGAGTGACGGAACGTGTCTCAATTCCCAGTCACCGACACTCCGGATTATCCATGATGGAGCTAGGTTTTAGTTGAGTTTTCATGTGCATTCATTCTATATTGAGTTGCACATTTCGACTCCTCGGCCATCATGCATCGAGATGCGTGATTGGTGGCACGAGGATCGAGGCATGCATACATTTGTGAAAATACATTGCTATACCCCTTTCCTGCTCTCTGTTGCAGCAAATCAAGAATCAGCAAACTTTCGGAGCTTGGCGCGCTTTCCAAGAATAATTGTAAAACAGAGGCTAATCGGGGCATCCAAGTGGATTTCCGCACAAGGCAGCCCAGACATGCATCATCCATCATCAGAAGAAGAGTCAAGGCAGTCCCTGGCTTGCATGCCATTTTATTATTTTCTTAGTTAATTCGGTAATTAATTAGGATTTTTGTACATATTTGGACTATATTATTTATTCGGATTGTATTATTTGGGACTGTATTATTCTTTCGGACTCTCTGCGCGAGGGCAATGTTGTAATAAGTGTGCGTGTGTGTGATGTATGTCTTCCAACCCTACGTCTTTCTCCCTTTTATTTATCCGCTTATGATGGTTAGATTAGGGCATATTTCAATTAGCATACAGTATGATAGCATGTTTGCATTCATTCATCTGTATTGCATGCACCGGGCTCGGCGCATCATACTAACTGCATTGTATTTTCAATTCCAAGTTGAATACATGTTAGTTGTAGCATTTCATATGCCATGTTTAGAATAGCCGAGCCTGCTATAGTTGCATTTTTGCATGTGTTGCATTAGGCATTTCTGTATAATTAGGATCATGCATGGATTTCTAATAAGCTTCTTTTTTGGCTTGGAGTACTCGGTGAGTTTTATGCTTTAGCATCCTTGCATGCGTATGAGTGACTACCATGAATAGCATGCTTACCATGAGGCTATTTGCTTATGTGATATAACTGCCTGAATGCCTGTGGGTGAAGGTTGGGTTATTTGGATTGGAACAAATCATCAACTGTGAGTTTTAAGCCCACTAGATAGTGGCAAAACCATCTTTTCTTAAGCCCACCTGAGGGTGGCAAAATCTGCATTTTAAGCCTACTTGCGAGTAGCAAACCATCTTTCAAAAACAAACATGAAATGTTTTGTTCCAATTCAGGCGATCTAGTCTATACTTGTATGCTGTGCGCATCACATAGTAATCTAGGTTAATAACCGGATTAAGAACACATAATGTTTTCAAAACTTGATATCATGGTTAGTAGAGGCCGATCTTTGATCGGGTGAGCGGGGGTGCTCACGAAGTGACCTTCCCCAATCGTACCCAAGTTCCCGAGCCGAGGCAACTTTGGTGATGACGGACACGTGGCCTTAGGCAAACGAGTCAGGGTTTCCTTAATTTCCCCAAAATAAAATATTTAGGTGGCGTCTCTATATCTGGCAAAACAGTCCATGTTTGGCACTTCTTTCAAAATCTGTTTTCTCAAAATGATTTGCCGGATTTGGACTCTTTGGTTCAGATTACGAACCGTGACAATTTGAGAGTCCTGAGCTGTAGTGACCCCAATATCGAACAGAACGGGAGCTCACCCTCCCGGGGCGTTCGAGGGACATCTACACCCCTGTTTTCAGCAAACTTTGAAAAATGTTTTCAAATGTAATTTTTGCATCCTCATTCCATCCTAGACATTTCTAGGCCAAGTTTAAGGCATCTTAATGAGGATAATGTTATAGAACCACACCAGTATAATTAGGGGCTAAGTTATTAATATCGAGTGTGTGTTCGCTCTGCAACTGTAGGGTTGGCATCCGAGGACGCTCATTAGCCTGTCTGTAGCCCAGTACTCTGTGAGTAACAATGTTGTAAAGATACGTTCAATTATGATTATTTCTAAACAATTGATTATACTGCTTCCTGAAATGGCATTGTTTACTGAATGAATATTTGTCCTATTTGTGAACTGTATTCGTGGCATCCATAGCAACTTACTGTTACTGTACTGTTACTACTACTGTTACAGAGATCTCTGTCAGTTCCTATCCTTGGAAGTACTATTACTGTATTGATGGCCATTAACTGACTGTTCGGTCTGTTAAGACCTACTATACTGTTTTGCTATTGGATGTACCACATATGACTACTATGGTTCTAAATGACTGATTTACTGATGCAATTGACTGTTTTAATTATTGAAAGGACATTCATTCTTAACCCCTTTACGCATATGTTATTCACTGAATTTTAACTCACTGTTTACATTTATATGTAGGTGTCCAGGCACTGGACCGATGCTAGGAGCGTCAGGTTAAGTTATTGTTTTGTCAAGCCAACCATTGCGCCTTACTTCGAGGTTCCAAGTTCGTTCAAGCTAAGGCTGTTTTGGGGTGTCTCAATTTCATCCTCTTGTCTCTGTTCTGTAATAAATGTTTAAGACTTGACTGTACAATTTTAGTTAGGGATTTGGTCCTTGACATGGATGTTTGTGTATATGGCGCATGTACAGATGTTTTGGTTATCAATGTGGCATGTTTATAAAAAGTCTTTTATAAAAAGTCTTTTGCATACAGATTGTCACAGCTCATTGGACATCTTTTATTTACTGTTTTCGCTTCCGCCAGCCCCTTTACTCTGTATTATTGTTATTATTGTTAAGCAGGCCTTCGGTAATCACAGATTACTGGCCGGTTGCGATGCTAAACTCATAGGGGTGGGTTTGGGTCGTGACAGTGAGAGAGAGAGAGAGAGAGAGAGAGAGAGAGAGGAGATGAAGAAGCTGATAAAGTGTTTGCCGGAGTCGGAGTCGTGGAAGTGGCAGAGGTCGACGGTAATTGGGGGAAGCGGTGGGTGTGTTGGTGGTGGTGAGGTCACAGAGGAGAGAGAGAGAGATGAGTGACTCACTCCGAGTGAGATAGAGGTTTGTTGAAATGGGGTTGAACGTGGAGAGAAAGGATGTATATATTGTATGGGTATTGTGGTCATTTTATGAAAGTTTGTCTTTATGGACAAAGAAAATCAACGGGAAATTTTGTTTTCACACACTTAATTAACTCAGTACACATCTTTTCTCTAATTTTTTTTTAATTATATTTCTGTCCTTCAATCAAATTACCAACACAACCCTCTCTTTTTCCCTCCCTCTCAACCCTAACCTTTGCCATTGTCGACCACCGCACTACAAGAAAAAACACTTTCCGTGACCAACATTTTGGTCGCGAAAAGTTCCATATTTGGTCGCTAAAATCTTTTCGCGACCAAAATATGTTGGTCGCGAGTTTGTCGCTAAAGCCTCGTCACAGATAGTTTTCTGTGACCAAAAAAGCCTTTGGTCGCTAAAAGTGACCATTCGCGACCAACTTTTTTGATCGCGGAAAGTCCAATTCATATTAGCCAAAAGTAAACTTTTAGCGACCAAAGACAAGTTGGTCGCCAAAAGTCAGCACCTTGACCCAAAAAAAATAAATTTTTTGTGCTGTCTGGGACTTGAACTCCTGACCAAGGAGTCACCATGCACCCAATCCACTCTGCCAATACCACACTTCTTGTTCATATTTGACAAAAAATATATATAACCCATAAAAATTGGGTTATATATTATTTTATAAAACTTTTAATGCCTAAACAGAAAAATAGCATGTAATTACAGTAGTATCATTTTTTAAAAAAAATTTATCCCGCCATAACTTTCTGTGACCAATTTTTTTTTTGGTCGTCAAAGGGTAATCTTCCGCGACCAAAAAAGCCTTTGGTCGCTAATAGTATACTTTCCGCGAACAACGTCTTTTTTTGGTCGCCAAAAGGTGATCTTCTACGACCAAAAAAACCTTTGGTCGCCAATAGTATACTTTCCGCGACCAACTTTTTTTTTTGGTCGCCAAAGGGTAATCTTCCGCAACCAAAAAAGCCTTTGGTCGCCAATAGTATACTTTCCGCGACCAACTCTTTTTTTTGGTCACCAAAGGGTATACTTTCTGTGACCAACTTTCTTTTTTGGTTGCCAAAAGGTGATTTTCCGCGACCAAAAAAGCCTTTGGTCGCCAATAGGTATACTTTTCGCTACCAACCTTTTTTTTGGTTGCCAAAAGGTGATTTTCCGCGACCAAAAAATTGTGGTCGCCAAAAGTTAAATTTTGGTCGCAGAAAGTGGACTATTTGCGACCAAAAAAAAAAGGTGGTCGCCAAAAGTATTTTTTCTTTTAGTGCCGGCAGCCACCTCCCTTCCTTTCGATCATCATCACTGGATTAAATTTGACTTATCCATGTGTTCTGCATATGTTAGACAAATATATTTAGGAGGCATACATTGGTATGACTACATTTTCACCATTTTTTTTTTCTTTTTCAGGTTGTTATTCCAGCATTATCTGGGGATGCCTTTTGTCTTACAATTTATGGAAGCAACACGACATATTGGATGAATGCTTTGCAGACTTTTAAATTTCGTGATGAATTCTAGTCAACTTTTACAAAGAAATTTTGAGCTTTTTGATAGTTATGCGTCATTTTTTCTCTCTCCTAACTTTGCGTTTATATTTTTAGTGAACTTTTTTGTGGAATGCTCCCATGGATTATTTTTGAATGCTGCAGAAATTAATGATGATATATATAGTAGTATCAGTTTTTACTTGGCTTGATAGAATTACATTCCATTCTGTTATTGCTAGTGCCTTTACTGCTACACATCAGATTTTACATTTAAGCTGGAATTTATTTTGTTTTATTTCTTGTATTTTACGTTGAAAATGCCTTTTTTGATTCAATCTGCACTTTGATGATTATACATCTAATGTAATATGACATGCCAGGCTTAAATTGTTATGGGAGTAAGAACTATTAGGGTTATGATTTTTGGAGAAGATGAGGGTAGTTTAGCATTATCTGAAAATTATTGGTGTGCATTGAGACAAAGTGAAAAGTTTTAATTTGTGTATGGTGTGAACTGAGTAAATGGTGTACACTGAGGTAAGTAATGGTGTGTAAATAAAATTACCCAAAATCAACGCCTAGACTGTTGGACAATGAGAATCTAATTTTGGATTTTTGACCCAAGCGCCTTTAAAAATAATACAACACACAAATATATGAAATACAGTATATATTAAAATAAATAAATAAATATTTTAAAATATAAAATATTTATCCTAAAAATATAAAATTAAGAAAATGTAACAACCCACATTTTTGTCCTAGTCATGCTTGCATGCATTTGTATGTTTTGCCATGTTAAGCTGCTGTAACAACCCATATTCATGTCATAGTCATATTCAAGTTCATTTACATAGCTTGTCTTGTTAAGTTTGCATTCATGAATCTTGTCTTGCTTTGTGTTTATGCGTTATGTCTAAGTGTTGCTTGCATGCTTTGCCCCTTCCCTGCTATGTTAAGCCGAAGTTATGCCATGCCTAGGTTACGTTACGCCTAGATCATTCCAAGCCGAGGTCATCTTCAGTCTAAAAGTATCTTGGAACCCCTTTGTTTGACCTCCACCTTCGCCCTGGCATATTGGCTAAGATGTCATTATCTAGGCCGAGGTGTGAATCACCAAGGCCGAGATGTGTATCATCTAGGCCGAGATGTTACCTTTGCACC
Source organism: Camellia sinensis (assembly GCF_055761805.1). Lineage (NCBI taxonomy): Eukaryota > Viridiplantae > Streptophyta > Magnoliopsida > Ericales > Theaceae > Camellia > Camellia sinensis. Next base: position 22,061,146 of record NC_138964.1, on the reverse strand, counting down.
TAAGTGATCTTGTCCTGGAGTGGTATAATCTAGACTGAGGGGTGGCACATCTAGGCCAAGGTGTGGCACAGCTTAGTCAAGTGTTGTCCTTCCTAGCCGAGGTCATTCTCACCTTAGTTGCCGAAGCCTTGTCCTTAGCCGATGTCACCACTTGCCGGAGTGCCATATCGAGTAGCTTGTTAGATACACTTTGTCATAGTCTTGTCTTGTCAACCTATCACCTTTTTGAAGAGAACCAACCAGCCATTGCCACGTGTCCGAGCTGAGAGTTAGGTCAGCCGATAGAGAGAGAAAAAACATCATTTTGTTTCTATACTTGTTTTGAAGAGTAGAGAGAGAAGCTCTAGAAGAGGGAGAGGAGTTCTTGAGGGAGAGAAGATTTCCAAGCTTGATCCCTAGAGATCGAACCGTTAGATCCGTGTTCTAAGGTTAGATTCTTGATCTGCTCATGTTGTTCTTTATGTTCATGATATTGCATTGCATGATTGAATATGATTTGTAAGCCATTCATTGCTTTGAAGTTCGGTTTTAGAAAGAGAAATAGCATTCATGTGTTCTTCAAGAAAAGTCATGCTTTGATCCGAAAGCTCATGCCTAGATCCATGTTTTTGTGTTTGTTTTCACATGATTTTCAAGTATGGGTACCCAGGTCCATGTTTTCGAACTCATGGCATGAAATCCCAGATTTTTGTAGTAAAGAAGTTATGATTTTAGCATTCATGTTCTTCATGATCTTCATGTTCATGTTCTTCTTGTTCTTCACGGGTGGAAACCCAGATCTCCAGACCTCACTTCCCAAGGTGTAGTCGCCGAGATCACTCTTACCTAGGCCTCACACTTAGGCCAAGCATCGTATCTCACCTTGGCCTACCTTGTATGATCACTTACACCTTTAGTTTGTCTTGTGCACACCTCAGCATGCAGCCGCACGCCAAGAAGCCTAGGTAGCCACACCTCGGCCAGGAGGTGTGGGACCTCGGCAAAGACCTGGTTGGTACCTAGCATGTCTTCCTGACATGTAAAACAGTGTTTTGACTTCTAGCATGTTTTCCGAGATCATTTGCATGCATGTGAGACTTGTTTTGAGAGGGGCATTCAGTATGCTTTGCCATGTGTTTGTAGGACTTGGACTTTTGCCTTGACCCCGACGTCCCAAGAACTAATGTGAGTGGTATTTTTAATAAAGTTATGTTCTTAAGGTTTTGATAAAGCTTTGCCTTGTTTTGATAAAAGTATTTGTTAAGCATGAATGATATCCCTATCTTATGTATCAAGTATAAGCTTTGTTTTGTATGGCAATGTACCAAGTAAGCTTTGTTTTGACGACATTCTCGGAAAGTCCCTCGTGCTGGAGGACTCTAAACTTTCGCAGCACCTCTTGATTTGAAAGTCCCTCGTGCTAGAGGACTCTAAACTTGCTCAGCACCCAAGTGTTAAAGGGCTACGGGCCTTTGTAACATAGGTCCCTTGTGCTAGAGGACTCTAAACTTGCGCAGCACCCAAGTGTTAAAGGGCTACGGGCCTTTGTAACATAGGTCCCTCATGCTGGAGGACTCTAAACTTGCGCAGCACCCAAGTGTTAAAGGGCTACGGGCCTTTGTAACATAGGTCCCTCGTGCTGGAGGACTCTAAACTTGCGCAGCACCCAAGTGTTAAAGGGCTACGGGCCTTTGTAACATAGGTCCCTCGTGCTGGAGGACTCTAAACTTTCGCAGCACCCTTGTTTGGGATATCTCCCTGGCTTTGTCTTGTTTTGCCACTGACGGTTTACCGCGTGGGTCTTGTAAGTAAGTTTTGAAGGACCAAGGTTATGCCGAGGTTATGCTTTAGTTTTGAAGGACCAAGGTTATGCCGAGGTTATGTTATAAGATTTAACGTATGTTAAGTATGTAAGTTTTGAAAGACCAAGTTTCGAATGATGTTTTATTTCAAGCCAAGCTAAGCTATGTTATGTATGGTTTTGACAAGATATACTATGTATTGTTTGAAAAGGTCTCGGGTATCATTCATTTAACCCCTTTACTACTTATACAATTCACTGAGTATCCAATCTCACCCTCCCTATGTATATATGTAGGTAACAACCAAGAAGTCGGCTACGCCGAGATGTGTGTTTTGCAAGATGTTTTGGAAGCATGTTTATGTCGGCAATCCGGTGTATTTTGTTTATGTCGGCAATTTGAAGCTTATGTATTTTGAACATGTCGGCTTGAGAAGCCTTTTACCAAAATGTAATATGTATTTTTGTACTTCATTTCTATTTGTATTCAAGTTGTAAAGCTATGTAAAGATGTATGCCATTTCATTTGACTTATGCACTGCTCTTGTGGACCACTTGTATTTTAGATTATTGCTTCCGCACTTGTGAGCCCCCTATATCTATACTCTGATTGTGTGTGAATTTTGAAAGTTGGCCTTCGGTAATCTCGGATTACTGGCCATCACGGCACCAAACTACTCGGGGCGGTTTGGGGTCGTGACAGAAATTTTTTAAATATTTTTAAAAAATAAATCTAAAAAATTTCAAAATACAATTCAAAAAATATATATTTTTTTCAAAACTCATAACTAAACAAATTTTCTCTTTCAAAACTCAACTTAAAACTCATAACTTAAAATATGACTCAACACTGAAATCATGATTCTAAATCATGATACTCAAAAATAATTTAAAAAAATAAAATCGAAAAATATATATTTTTATTTTTTTTAAAAAAAAATAGAGTTTTGAAAAGAGTTCGGTTTTGAATTTTGAGTTTTGAGGAAAGTTTTGAATTGAGTTTTGAGTTGTGTGTTTGGTTATGAGTTTTGAATTTTTTTTTTATTGGAATCGCAATACCAAAATTAAGCCAAACACCACCTACAATTAACATAAAACACCCCCTCCCAAAAAAGGAAAAAGAAAAAAAAAAAAGAGGATAGTTTTGGATGGGAAAGTTGCATGAAGTTGCAGTGACTTTGTCTCAGTTAGAGAAAACGTTATTTACACGAAAAACTTCTTCAATTATTAGTAGTTCGGGAAGTTAGGTTGGGGTAAGTTGGGCCTAAAATTGTCACAAAAAGATAAAATAAAATTTTTAGTCCTAGGTTAAAAGTTGTTGCATCCAAATCATAATCATTTTATTTTTTCTCTTACAAAAGTTTAAAAAGTCAAAAACATCCATCCCAAACAAGACCTTTCAACCCTATGCCAAAAAGCCGAAAATCCAAAAAGTCAGCCCACTGTTGGATATACCTCCTTAGTAGAGTATGGGACCCAATTGTTCATTAAAAATATTTAATTTGGTTTGGTGTTGATTATAATATTTTTTTTTACGTATTATATATGAATTTTGAAGGCCCAATGGATATTTAAAAATATATTTGGTAGTATCTAGGTTTTTATAGAAAAACTCAAGAATCAATAATTTTTTTTTTTTTTTTTTTGGTATTGTCTTTGTTTTTTCGAAGAGTTGGTGCAACGGCTGATTGTTATTCTTCGGTGGAAGTAGCCGTGATTATCATTGGTGAGATAGTGCCTTTGGATCAAAACTCAATTCGATGGGTTTGTTCTCAAAGTATAGCTTGCTGTGTCCATGATAGTGTTGCAGTTGATTATTTAGAATTAGCAACAGCTTGCTCAAGTTATTGTGTGGGTTGGTTTGTCATGACCCAACCCCCGCCCCAAGGGATTAGCGAGGAGACCGGTCAGTAATCCTAAAGATTACTGAAGGCCTCTTAAACAGAATCATAATATTAAGGGTTAATGGAAGCAAATAAACAAACATACACAATCCAATGAGCTGTGCAAACTTATATGAGACAGAGAAAATCTAAACTTTACATATATATTCGATGACATCATCTTTGCATCATCACATAATATAGATAAGTCAAAAAGAACTTAGCTCTATTACAAAATGAAACTCGTTCCAACTTAACAAAAGAAAACAAAGCCATAAATTTATAATCACAAAAGCCTTCTTCACATAACATTTCAGGAACCTCTACGTGAGGCACATAGATTGGCTGGAAAAACCGACTCTAGGAAGCCTAGTCACGCACTTGATCACCTACATACATATATACAAAATAGTAAGCTGGAGCCTAATGAATAACAACAGAATAGAGAGGTTTATGAATGATGTCCCATTACAGATTCAAAAATCAAAGTTCATATCATATTAGAATCAGATTTGTATTTAGACTTATAATCAATCTACGTAGTACATCCATTAGCTAATAAAACAGAAGGTCTTAAAAAACTTGTATACATAGCAAAAGGTCATATAAGACTTGTTCAGATCAGATAGATAATTATGCATAATCAAACAGATAACCATCAAGGTTAAACAGATAGTTCTATGATTGGAACCTACATAGATCTCTGGTACCAGGTAACAGATAACAAATAGTAGATATCAAATAACAGAAACTAAGGATACCACAATTACAGTTCAGAAATTAGACAATCATTCATTCAATTCAGAAAATAACATTTTCAGAAAAACAGAGTATAACTTATAATCAAAAAATACTTATAACAAATATATCTTTACAAAGTTGTTACTTACAGATGGTTTCTGAGACGGATTGGACAAACTGTAGTTCATGACCTACACAACATATAACAAACACAGATTGAAACACACATTTTGTATAAGGCTTAACTTAGTTCAATTCTTTCTTAGTGTGTTTCTAATTCATTTCCTCATTATTGTGGTCTAAACCATGGCTTAAGAATGCCTAAAATGGAATGAGGATGCAATTGTGCACTTAGAAATGCATTACAAAATTTAAAAAAACAGGGCAATTCGCTCGAGTGCATATTTGGTCACTCGAGCGGTCTACAAAGTTTGCAAAAGTACTAGATGCTATGAATCTAGGCTCGAGCCAACTTTTGGTCGCTCGAGCCAAGTGCTATGCAAAGAGGGATTGGCTCGAGCGAACACTTGGTCACTAGAGCCAACTACAAAAGCCTGCAAAAGTACTGGGAGCTCACAAAGTGCGCTCGAGCGATTAAACCTTCGCTCGAGCAATGCAACCAGATTCTGGAATTTTTAAATTTGCATTCCAAGTTCAAAACACAACTTCAAGGTACCAAAACTTGTTCCATTGAGCCAAAACTTTGGAAAACACTTAGAAACTCATTCAAAATCATGAATTCAAAGTCAATTCTCAAAATCCAAGTTCAAAACCATGTCAACTTTAAAAAATCATGTTCCAAACTTTATGTTAAACCCATGCATGTAAGAATTTGAAGTCTTTGCTTTGAAAATATGAACAAATGAAGTGTTCTATGTAAAATCATGTTGAACTCTCTAAGTTTACCAAGTGACATTGAAGTCTTTGCTTTGAAAATATGAACAAATGAAGTGTTCTATGTAAAATCATGTTGAACTCTCTAAGTTTACCAAGTGACACTTCATGCATGTAAGACTTCTTGGAAAATTACACTAAAAATGGGTGAATTATGCATGTATGTATAGATTGTTCCTCAAGTCCAAATTGTTAGTTCAAATCATATGCTAAATCTCTTAATTCTCTAGAATTCTTACATTTGATGTCCTAATTTCATAATTTGAGTTGCAATTACATACCTAGAATCTCCAATTCCTTCAATCCTAGCAAAATCTTTGAAGTTTCCAAGGCAATTCTTCAATTTCCTACAAATTCCTTCACAAATCACTCTTCTTCTCCTCAAAGGTGGATGATCTCTCACTTACTCATTCTCTCTCTCTCTGTCTACCATTTTGTTGCTCAAGAAGATGATAGAAATTTGTTTTGCTAAGCATATATCACCTATTTATAGGTTGAATTAGCTTACACTAATTAAATGTGATTAAGGTTAAGCAAGCTAACTTAATTCTATTTAATTTATTCTAATTATTTGGCTCCGAATCAAAATCTAATTAAACTTATCATAAAATTCTATAAATTCCAAATAACTTATTGACCTAGTCAATTTCACGTTCGGATGTCGATAAGCCTTTCATTTTTCATATCAAAGTATAATTCCAAACAGATAATCCTACGTCTAACAGATAGGGATTCAAATAGCATGCAAAATACACAATTAACACATAATTTGTTCTTAAATGCTTACTTAACATTCTTAATTACGAATTAGTATCATATTACGAACTAGGGTTATTACATCGTTTGATTTGTTATTTTGGGTATTTTTCAACTCTGTTTCGAAAATAATTTGTTCATCGATTTGGTGAGATCTTTCATTTTGTTTATTTGTGACTATTTGGAATTTATCTAAGGGTGGTTTGTGAGACCATTCATGTCTCGTTTGTGAACATTTAAAAGCTTTTGGTTGATAATGGAATCAGATTTCGGTCTGGTGGACATACCTCACATTGAGGGAATTACGAAAAAATTCTTGTGTCATTGTTGATTTAATTTTTCCACATTAGTTTTTATTACCCCCCTGACGTTTGGAAATCACCACATAACCCCCATGTGGTTTTTGGACCAAAGCGCACCGTCAGCTTTTCCATCTAAATTAACAAAATGTAAAGCCCACGCATCTAGAAGGAGAGTAAGTTGATTTTTAAGACTAAATTACCCCTCATTCACCTACAAATTTACAAAATATACCATTACCTTAAAAATTAATTACATATATATATATATATATATAAATACATATATGTACATAGAAATAGAGAGAATGACATAGGAGAAGATAGGGAAATTGTACAAGTCAATCTCCTTACTATCCTAGAGCTGCCGACACTCTATTTCCCTTCGTCATACCCTCATAACAGGCCAACATGTTGACAATTTGGAAAATATTCACAATTTGGAAGTTGTTTTTTGATTACTATGATCTGGAAGTTTGATTGACAATTTGTTTTAATTTTTTCATTAGCACTGTGTGTATATAGTTATGTCCTATATGTATAGATATGTACGATTATATATAATATGGGATATAAATACATATATACGCATATATAAGTATAATAATAATTATTTTTTTTATAAGGGTATAAGTATAATTAGAAATTAACTTCTGTACTGTTTCCATATACACTGTGTATATATTATAATTATATTATTTATTAGATAATATAATATGAAATTAAATTAGAAATGAGATGAGATAATGGTTGAGGAAGAAAGATGTAGAGAGACAAACAATAGAGAAATGGGGGAAGAAGAAAAGTACAGAGAGAAACAATAGAAAAATGTGGTGGGTAGATTTTGGATTGGGTTTGATATGTACATAAATATATATATATGTATATATGTACACATAATCGAGGAAAATGGGTTTGGATTTGTATATGTGAATTGGGTTTGATATGTATATGTTCAAGAAAAAGTTTGGGCAGTGAACTGTGAACTGGGTTTGATATGTATATATGTATATGTATGTACACATGATCAAGAAAATGATGAAGATGAGATTGTATATGTATATATATGTATATGTTTGTACACATAAAGTTTGGGTAGTGAGTTTTCGCCTGAAATGGAGAGAGAGAGAGAGAGAGAGAGAGAGAGAGAAAAGAAGAAGAAGAAGAAGAAGAAGAAGAAGAAGAAGAAGATATAGATGAGGGTATAATTGTCAATTTACAACTTCTATTAACAGAAGTTAGCGTGCATTTCAATCTAGTAACCACATGGGAGTTATGTGGTGATTTTTGAATCTTAGAGGGGTAAACCGCACCTGGCCCAAACCACAGGGGGTAAAATGAAGTTTGCCCTTATTTATTTGTGTAAATCAGTAGAGGGGAATGTGGGTCATATGTCTAACTTCGATGGAAGTAATTAGATACCTTGGAAAACTAAAATGGAGGACCTATTATTTTGTAAAGATTTATATGGACATATTGAGGGTGATAGTGGCAAACCCGAGGGTATAAAAGATGATGAATGAAAGAGGCTTAATTGAAAAGTTGTAGGTATTATCCGTCATTGGATTGATGATAGTGTGTTTCAGCATGTTGCTACTGAAACTTCAGCACATGATTTATGAAAAAAATTAGAAGGTCTTTATGATAGAAAATCAGCCACAAATAAGGCTCTTATGTTTCGAAAGTTGGTTAATTTAAAATAAAAAGATGACAGCCCCATTCCAAAACATTTTAATGAAATGAAGAGTATTGTGAATCAACTTGTTTCTATGAAAATTATTTTTGATGGTGAGTTGCAGGCCTTGATGCTACTTAGTTCCTTTCCCGAATGTTGGAAGACTTTGGTTGTGATAGTTAGTAATTTGACGCTCGATAGAGTTGTGATAATGAGTCAAGTCACTAGTAGTTTGTTGAATGAAGAAACTAGAAGAAAATCGGCCAATTTTCCTTATTCGGAGGCATTTGTTGTGAGAGGCCGAAGCAAAATAAGGGGGAGGAGTAAGACTCCTCATGGTTGTGATCAAAATCGTGACAAATCGAGAGATGATTCTTTTTCAAAGAAATACATTGAGTGCCATTATTGCCATGATAAAGGGAACATGAAGCGGAAATTTCGAAAGCTCAAGAACAAAGACAAAAGGCATGACAAAAGTTTAGATAAGAAGCAAGAAGGCATAATAGCGGTTACTATCGATCGTGATCTCATGGTTATTTGTGAAGATGATTGTGTGAATTTTGTAGGCCAAGAGAGCAATTGGGTAATTAATTTCGGTGCTTCTTTTTAATGTGACTTTTCGGGTTGATTTCTTTACTTTCTAGACCAAAGGAGATTATGGTTGTGATTGAATGGGTAATGAAGGTTTGCCCAAAATTGTTGGCATGGGTGATGTTCGCTTGGAACAAATTTGGGCTGCAAGTTGTTGCTTAAAGATGTGACGCATATTCCCGACATTCGCCTCAATTTGATCTTTACCATGAAGCTAGATGATGAAGGCTATAACAACAAATTTGGTGATGAAAAATGGAAGCTCACAAAAGGTTCTTTAGTGGTGGCTAAGTGCAAGAAGACTCACACACTTTATTCGATGCAAGGAAAAATTTGTAAAGATGTTGTCAATGCACTTTAGGATGATGTTTCTACCGAGTTGTGGTACAACCAGCTTGGCCACATGAATGAAAATGGGCTACAAGTTTTGTTCAAGAAAGAGCTTCTACCTGATTTGAAAGGTACGCATCTTAAAACTTGTGTTCTTTGCTTGGCCGGTAAACAACATAGAGTTTTTTTTTTTCATAAAATGTTACTTCTAGAAAAGAAAATATTTTGGAATTGATTCATTCAGATGTTTGTGGTCATTTAAAAGTTAGAACACATAGTGGTGCACTTTATTTTGTTACTTTCATTGATGATTATTCAAGGAAAGTTTGAGCTTTTGCACTAAAAACTAAAGATCAAGTTCTAGATGTGTTTAAGCATTTTTAGGCCATGGTTGAAAAAGAAATGGGACGAAAATTGAAATGCATCCGAACAGACAATAGTGGCGAATATATTGGGCCATTTGATGAATATTGTCGCAGTCAAGGTATTTGGCATCAAAAGATAGTTAAGAAGACTCCTCAACAAAATGGTGTTGCTGAGAGGATGAACTGCACTATTATGGAAAGAACAAGGTATTTGCTTTCACATACTTAATGGCCAAGATCTTTTTGGGGTGAGGCAATGAGGACAGTGGTTGATTTGATTAAATTGTCGCCTTCATATCCTTTGAATGGTGATGTTCTCGAAAGAGTTTGGACTGACAAAGATGTGTCGTATGAGCACTTGAGAGTGTTTGGTTGCCGGGCATTTGTTCATATTCCGAAGGATGAAATGTAACGCCCCAAAATAAATACAATAACCCGTCCACAACGTTAATAAATAATAACAAATGGTAAAGTAATTATCTTTCATTAGTTTCCAATTAAGTTTACAAAAAGGATAACATATGTAGATATGCATTTACAAGCCTAACCCTGAATCTATAGCATATGTTACATAATAGAATGAACATTAGGCAAATAAGAAATGCCCCACAGGCTTACAGTTTTCCAAGATAGTACATGGTTACAACAAAATGGATTTCAATCCCATACAGTTAAAGCCCTAGGCTTGTACACATAAATACAACAAAATAAACAAGATGAAGCCCTTGTTTCCAAGTCCTCCCAAGCTATTGTATTGGCAAAGGCATATCATCAGCACCTGAAAATGGTTTTCCTACATAGATTGAGCAAAAGGCCAGTAGAAATAATCCAACACAATATATGAATCTTAATAAAGATATAACAGTGAAATGCATATGCGATGCCAGTGACAAAATATTTTATATCCCTTTCAAACCATGCAATGACAGGCTTATATCATAGTTCATAAAACATACTCTTTTCAATGGAAAATAGGGTAGTGAATCATATCCCTAGGAATCTCCAAAACAAACATCACATTTCACAAAAATTTCGTCCGTGAGAAATTGTAAACTGGCACCTATGTAAGCGTAGTCTATACAAGCACTATTATTTCCATTTTACGGATATTTCGTCCGCGGGATCAACACTCATGTATACGCGTGGTTTTTGAGACTTTCACCTTGGACACACAGTCCAACTTATTTGATGTAACAACTCCTTCTTTGATTCATCCATTTTTTGCAAAACAATACATTTTTCACGAAATAAATATACAACAATGCTCAATGCAAATGGATGAGAAATTAGTTTTCAGTTCTCCTAATTCCCATGCAATTTTTACAACAATCATAATTATCCTCCACTGATAGCCCAAAACAGATATCTCTAAACAAATAAATAATTTCAATAAAGATAAACTTTCCAAATTTCAAGATGTGAGTGATAATACATATCTAACTCCACCATCCTCATCTATAACAACTCAATGTCACCATTTCAATATCAATTCCATTTATCAATACAACATCAACATTTAAGATTTCTTGGGCAAAAACCCTCTTTCCTTTATTAAACCATTTCTGCAAGGTAAAAAACCCTTCATTTCATCATGCCTAAACAATAAGCATATATCCACAATCATTTCCAATAAACCATTTGAAAACCCTCTTTTGTCTTTGAACCAAAACCGAAGATTGTTCAAAAATCCATTTCTTTCACAAAGTGGTTTTATAAAAACAAATAACTAAGTTAAAACTCATAAGAAAGTGCGGAGAATCCCTACCTTGAGCTTAGAAGATGGAAGAGAAGACTCGGAAAAACTCAACGTCAACGACACCACGAGCCACTCGGATCAAAAGGAAGCTGTAACAACCCCGATCTGTAATTAAATACTAATCCGTAATTAAGGATGCTAATGAAGGGATTGAAATAAATTATGTATTATTATGTATTTTGTATGTTATTTGGCTTTTTATCTATTACTCGTAGTAATATCTGTCAGGAATTCTGTTTTGATTTGAATATTGGGAGCCTTATCGATATTTGAAACTGAAATTGGTTACATCAATACATTATTTGGAATTTTTAGAATGTTATGGAAAATTTTATTAAAAATTGATTCAATCTGATTAATTAAGTTACGTTTGGCAAGCCTTATGTTCTAATTAATGTATTATGGCACTATAACTATATATACAACACATTAAGCTCACTTGAGCTCATTTCTTCAACACTTTGAGCTCCCAAATCTGAATCAACATTTTAGAGAGAGAAAGTGTAGATTTAAGGTAGAAGTTGAGGATTTTGCTAGAGTAGCTCAAGTTTGGCAAGAATCTTGTGTATTTGAAGGCATTTGGTGAGCATCTAATCCATAATTCATGAAGATTGTGTGTTGTAGAGATGCATTCATGGAGTTATCATAATCATTTGCATGTATTTCACATGAGTTTGTCAAGAAGATGAAGAATTTGCTTATAATTCTTACATGCATGGAAGTATGAGTGTTACATCATCATTTTGATCATAAGCTTTATTATTATGTCAAATCGAGACCATGAAATTAATATGCATGCATATTAGATCAAGTTTTGTAAGTAAATTCCATGTTTGAGGAGTCTTAGGAAAGAATTAAGAAGAGAATTCTACTTGCATGCCTAAACATGTTGGGTTTTGCTATGTCAAGTTTGATTTTGATCATTCATGTGGAAATTATGAATGATTGGCACATGCATGTTTGAATCATCACGTATTACCTCTTAAATCATGTTTTGAAAAAGGGTTTTGTATATGTTAGAAGCCTTAAAGATCAATTTTGCGAAAAATATGGACTTTGAGGAAAAGAGTTTATGAAACTTACATGCATTGAGGTTTTGAACCCAATTTTGGTTAAATCCAGTTTTGAGCTAAAGCTGTGTAAAGGATCATGTATTCATGTGTGTGGATAAGTTTTCTAAGTTTTTGAACATGCCATGCATGAGTTTGCCTTTGAAATTGCGTGTTTGGAGCTCAAGACTCTGTTTTGGAAACCCAGAATTTTTGCAGGTCGCTCAAGCGAAGGATTTACCGCTCGAGCGGACATTTCGAGCATCCAGTAGTTTTGCAGTCTATTATAGACCGCTTGAGCGACCACTTGGTGGCTCAAGCGAACCCTTTGTGTTTTGTTGAACCACTTCAGCACAAGAGTTATGGCCCGAGCGTAGTTTGAGACCATCTAGTACTTTTGTAGGCAAAGCAGTTCGCTCGAGCGACCAAGGGTGTGCTCGAGCAGCCAGGCCAAATTCAGCATATTTTTCAAAGACATTCAATATTCATATTTTTGTTCCAATCCTTTTCTAAGCATATTTAGACATGAATTACGAGTCATTAAAGAGTAATAAGCTAAGGAATGGCATGAGTAACTAAATTAGAAAATATGAGACAAATCCGTGATCCGAGAATGTGATTCACGTGTATAAGTTATAAGAATGGACTAAATAAGAAATCAACGTAATGAAAGCTAAGCTGTAATGGCCAAGTGCATGTGTAATAATAAGCTATGTTTGTTTTATGTACTTCTGTGTTTGTAGATCAACGTTCGACAATTGATTGACTGTTTCTAGGAGCCCATTGTGAGTAACGTTATTGTAAAGATATGTCCATATAAATTATGTTTCAAACGTGATTTGATAAGCTGTGATTTCTGAAATGATATTTGTTTATGTGAACGAATGTCCTATGTTTGAAATCTATTATGGCATCCATAGATAGTCCCAAGTCATGGCGGACGACATGTTAATGTGGGTCCATGACATATATATGAGTACAAGATCTCGTTAGCCACTTCAATGTGGTGATATGTGTTTAATCGGTATCTGGAACCGATTACTCTAGTCAGATGACGATGTGATGTGTTCTATGGGATGTACCATTATTATGTTCGGATATGAGAATTGATCCTGTTATGATCTGTTTATGAATAATACATGTTCAGAATTCATTCACAAACCCCTTTATCTTAATGTTATTCACTGGGCTTTAGCTTACTATGTGTATATATATGTATAGGTGAGCGTTCTAGAGATCAGACCTGAAGACTTTTGTCTGGATCTATGTTCTGTTGTCAGCCAACCATTGTGCCTCACGTGGAGGTTCTGGAAGTGTCACGTGTTATAAGTTCTGGTTGTTTCTGTATATGAGAATTGTTTATTTTGTTGGTTGTACTTATGATGCTGTAATGTGCGTGGGTATAATGTAAGAATGACTTTTGGATATGTATACGAAGTTTTAAATATTCTATTTCATATAAGTCAACACAGCTCATTGGACGATTATATTATGTATTTGCTTCCGCTAGCCCCTTAATTCTGTTTATCTGTTCAGAGGCCTTTGGGAATCCAAGGATTACTGGCCGGTTACGATGTTAAACCTATAAGGGTGGGTTTGGGTCAGGACAGAAGCCCTTGAGATGATTTGTAATCTATTTCAAAGGACCAAGATAAGAAGGTACCTCTAAATGAGTAGATCTAAAGATCTAAGTGAGAAAAAGTGAATTTTAACAGAAAGAAAGAGAGTCACGGGTGAGAGCGAAAAAAGAGAAGGAAAATAATAAGAGAAAAGTATTTTCGAACCTATTTATAGTGGCTAGGTATTAATAGAATAATTGCTCCAAAATCAAATGAAAAGAACAAGTCAAAAATTTCCAAAACGTAGGGCCTAAACCGAGCAAAATCTGGAATATGACTCACATGGGTCGAACCTCACGACAGTGGTGTCGATCGTTAGAAAGAAAGCCCGAGACACTAATGTTTTGCAGCAAACGAGGATGGACCCTAGGAGACAGCGGTATCGACCCTATATTTCAGTATGTAACCTAGAACAAAGCAGCGATGGAAGGGTCAACCCCACCAAGACTGGTGTTGACCCCAGAGGCCAATAACAGGGTAAGTGCCGACACCTCTAAGCCTGGTGTCAACCCCAAATTTCAGTAGCCACCCTAAGGGCACAGCAACAGCGTGGTGTTGATACCACCAAGGCTAGTGTCGACCCCACGAGTCAAACAAAACACAAGAAAGAATGCAGTGTCGACACCACCAAGGATGGTGTCAACCCTTAAGACAAAATCCAACAAGAGAAGAGGGAAGGACGACTGCTACGGATATGGTTCTCGGATTCAAAGGCAATAAATGGGTCGAGTCTAAGCCCGAATCATTATATAAAATGTCCAAGCTTTATATCAAGTCAAGACAATGCATTTTCTTGGCTATGGTCGTGATGAATTTGGTTATAGATTGTGGGATTCGGTTAACAAGAAAGTTATTCGAAGCTTTGATGTTGAGTTTTTTAAATACTAAACAATTAAAGACATTGGCAAAGGTGATCAACCAGAGCTAAAATCTAGTGATCTCATTGACACGGATCCATGTCCTGCATCTTTGGTGGATGATGAAAATAAGGGAGATGTGCAACCACCTATTGAAGAAGTGGAAGATGATACTAATCCTAATGAATTTGAGCCCAAAATTGAGGAAAAGCATCTAATTCAAGAACCACTACCACAACTTGAGTTGAGAAAATCTACAGGGGACCAGCAACCTTTGAAAAAGTATCCTCCTAATGAATTTGTATTGATTTCTGTTCAAGGGGAGCCCGAGAGCTACTAAGAAGCAATTAAGCATGCAAAGAAAGGTGATTAGAAAAAAGTCATGGAAGAGGAGATGAATTCCTTACTTGAAAACCACACTTATGAGTTGGTGAAGTTGTCTAAGGGGAAGAAAATTCTGAAAAATAAGTGGGTCTTTAAATTGAAGAATGATGGCAAGAATCTAAAGTACAAGGCACGTCTTATTGTTAAAGGTTTTGGGCAAAAGAAAGGTATTGACTTTGATGAAATTTTCTCGTCGATCGTGAAGATGTCTTCTACTCGGGTTATACTTGGCATGGCTGCAAGTATGAACTTTGAAGTTAAGCAACTTGATGTGAAGACCGCATTTCTTCATGGCAACCTTGAAGAAGAAATTTACATGGAGAAACCGGAAGGTTTTGTGAAAAAAATGAAAGAGAAATTTGTTTGCAAATTGAAGAAAAGTTTGTATGGTCTCAAGCAAGTGCCACAACAATGGTACAAAAAATATGACTATTTCATGATGAATAATGGTTTTTCTAAAACCACTTTAGACCATTGTGTGTTTGTGAAAAAAATTTCGGATGACAAGTTTATTATTCTTTTGCTTTATGTTGATGACATATTAATTTTGGGTCAAGATTCTACCATGATTAGCAAGTTGAAGTCAAAGTTGAGCAAATCTTTTGCTATGAAAGATTTGAGACCGGCAAAGCAAATTCTTGGTATGAAGATTCTTCGTGATCAAAAGAGGGGACTGATTTGGTTGTCTCAAGAAAGCTGCATTGAGAAAGTTCTTGAGAGGTTTAACATGGATAAAGCAAAGCTGGTTGGTTGTCCACTTGTGGGTCATTTCAAACTTCGTTCAAATCAATGTCCTACAAGTGAGAAATACAAGGAAGAGATGCTGGAAATTCCTTACGCTTCAGCGGTTAGTTCTTTGATATATGTCATGGTTTGTACAAGGCCGGATATTGCTCACGTCATTGGTGTGGTGAGTCGTTGTTTCTCTAATCGGGGTAAAGAACATTGCGTAGCAGTGAAATGGATTCTAAGGTATCTTCGAGGGATTTCGAAGGTGTATTTGTGTTTTGGGAATGGTAAGCCGATGCTTGATGGGTTCACGAATTCTAACACGGCCGGTAATGTTGACTCTAGGAAATCTAGTTCGTGGTATTTGATGACTTTTGTAGGGGGGAGTTGTGGCATGGCAATTTAAATTATAAAAATGTGTTACTCTTTCAAATACCAAAGCTAAATTTATTGCCATTATGGAAGCTTGCAATGAAGAGTTATGGTTGAATAAATTTTTGCAAGAGTTAGGTTTGAAGTAAGAAAAATATGTGCTTTATTATGATAGTCAAAGTGCTATTCATTTGAGTAAAAATTTCACTTTTCATTCGAGATCGAAACACATTGATGTGAGATACCATTGGATTCGTGATGTGTTAGATTTGAAATTGTTACAATTCGAAAAGGTTCACACGAATGATAATATTTCGGATATGTTGACTAAGACTTTGTTGAGGGATAAACATTTGAAGTGTCGAACTTTGGCGGGTATGGTTGATGTCTCCACCGAAGTCGATAGGGGGAGAATATGGGTATACCTCTTTAGTGGAGTATGTGACCCAATTGGTTTATTAAAAATATTTAATTTGGTTTGGTGTTGGTTATAATATTTTTTTTTTACATATTTTATCTAACTTTTAGAGGTCTAATGAGTATTTAAAAATCTGTTTGACAGCAGCTAGGGTTTTGATAGAAAAACCCAAGAATCAACAATATTTTTTTTAGTATTGTCTTTGTTTTTTCCGAAGAGAGGGTGCAACAGCTGATTATTATTCTTTGGTGGGAGTCACCGTGATTATCATTATGAGATAGTGCCTTTGGATCAAAAGTCAATTCGGTGGGTTTGTTCTCAAAGTATAGCTTGTTGTGCTCATGCTAGTGTTGTAGTTGATTATTTGGAACTAGCGGTAGCTTGTTCAAGTTATTGTGTGGGCTGGTTTGATTTGTTATTTTGGGTTTTCTTTAACTCTATTTCAAAGGTAATTGGTTCATTTATTTGGTGAGATCTTTTCTCTTATTTATTTGTGATTATTTGGAATTCACCTAAAGATGGTTTGTGAGACCATTTGTGTTTTATTTATAATCGTTTAAAAACTTTTGGATGATAGTAGAATCGAATTTGGGTCCTGTGAATGTACCTCACATTGAGGAAATCGCGCAAAAATTCTTGTGTTATTGTTGATTTAATTTTTATTTTTGTGGATTAATTTATTTATGAAAAATCATCTATTTTTCCTAACAAGACTCACTTTCCAAACGGAGCTTAAGATGAGAGACTTATTCCCGGATGACCTGTGAATAAATAATTTATGAATTGCCAATGATAAGTTGCCTAAGATGAGCAGTGGAAACAAGCATTGCATGGAGTTCTTGTGTAGTTCTTGTCAATCTGTACTCTTAAGGCGTATATTAAAAATGTAATAAATAGTTTCCACTGCTTTCATTTACATGAGAAATAAAAGAAAAAACTAGAAATAAATATGATGTTTTTGAAAAATTAATAAAGCTGATGTATTTTTTTTTACATGGACCGAAATGCCCTATTTTTTAAATGATGAAATTGACAAGAACATAAGTTTTTTTTTTTTTATTATTATGTTGTTCTATTGTATGGTGTGTTGTGTTAAATTAAAAAATAAAAAATAAAAAAATTCATTTTCCGTACGCTTTGTTTATTTGTTTGTTTATTTTTTAATTTATTACAATACTAACTATAGGGTGAGACCGAAACTTTATGCTATTAGTATTGAAAATATTTGTCATGTTGTTTATCTTTCTTCTATTCTGTTTTTTTTTTTTTTTGTATGTATAATATCTCTCACTATTTTTACAATAGTAAAGACAAACCCAATTTAGTAGAACTCTAGTTGCTAAATATTTTTGTTTATTTGAATTTTGAAAATTACAAACTAGATTGACAAAAAAAAAAAAAAGGAGACACAAACAAATATTTTTAAAATATCAAAAAGTATTTATTTAGAAAAAGAAAAATATATATAAAAATAATAAATGCTTAAATTCTTTTACCAAACTAATATTTCAAAAAAAAAATAAAAAATATAAGCCGAACACTTGGTTGAGGATTGAAGATTTCAATAGACCTTCCTTCTTTCTTTCTTTCTTTCTTTCTGTCTTTCTTTCTTTCTTTACTTCTTTTTTTTTAGTTATGTTCTTATTACAAAAAAATAAAAATAAAAATAAAAAACGAAAGGGAGAAAAAAGTAAAAAAGAAATTTTGGTCTCACTAAAAAAAAAAAAATTTATTTAGTTAAGATAGCTTTTAAACTTCAATTACTTTGTATACAAATGATAATTAACACTACAAGAAAAAGCACCTTTGGCGACTAAAATTTAGTCGCCAAAAGTCGTTTTTTAGTTGCCAAAAGTTGACTTTTCACTTTCTCCGAATAAATATTTTAGTCACCGGTTTTGTCGCGAATACATGGTCGCCGGAGGTATTGGCGACTAAAAAACTTTTAGTCGCCAAAAACCAAGTCTGTAGCGACTAAAATTTTCGTCGCCAAAGCTCATTTATATTTTTTAAATTATACATTTGGCGACTAAATTTTTAGTCGCCAATAGTGAACTATTTTTTTTTAATTTATACATTTACCGACTATTTTTTTCGTTGACAATACTGAAGTTTTTGGCGACCACCCATTTTAGTCGCCAAAAGCTTATTTCAGAAAAAAAAAATTTACCCTTTGCTCTTCCCAAGTTTTGAACCACCAACCTCCCACATTCTAAACCTTTAGGAACACACTCTCTCCACCATGCCACAATAATACTACATGAATATATATGCAAAATATATTATTTATATAGTATATTGACCCGTATTAATATAAAACTATATATATAAACATAATTATTTTTATTCAATAGAATTTATGTAAAAGATAAATTATTTATTAAAAAAAAAGAAGCCACTTTTGGCGACTAAATTATTGGTAGTAGCCAGAACTAATTTTTGGTTACTACCAATAATTTAGTCGCTAAAAAAATTAATTTCCGCCTAAAAATAACTACTTTCGGCGACTAAACTTATTTTTAGTCACCAAAACCTCCACTTTTGCCGACTAAACTGAATTTTAGTTGCCAATTGTCCACTTTAAGCTACTAAAGTTTTTTTAGTAGCCAAAAACCTTTACTTTTGGCTACAAATTTTTTTTTGTCAGTAAAACACCTATAATTGGCGACCAAACTATTTTTTAGTCGCCAAAACCTATAATTTTGGCTACTAAATTTTTTTAGTCACCAAAAACCTTCACTTTTGGCTACTAAAATTGTTTTAGTTGCTAAAACCCATATAATCGGCGACTAAACTGATTTTTAGTTGCCAATAACTACACATTTGGCTACTAAACTGTTTTAGTCGCCAAAAGTCTTCACTGACTTTTGGCTACTAATTCAATTTTAGTCACCAATTGTCCTACTTTCAGCGATGAAATTTATATTTTTAGTCGCTAAAATTGCTTTTTCTTGTAGTGTAATTATACTTATTTAATATTACAAAACCTTTTTATATTAGTGAAACTCTCACTGGTCCATTTCTTCAAGTATTCGTAATTAACACCAAGTCAAATAGAAATTTGTAGTTTAAAGTTCCAAGTTATTCATTTCACCTAATTATTTTTCTTTTTTTTTTCTTTTCTTTTAAATAAAAATATTATTTGTCATTAAATTTATTTTATTTAATATATATAACCTTGTATATGTGTTAATACAACAAACACTATATGACCTATCATATTTAAAACAATAATAATAATAAAAAGAATAATATACGGAACTTTCTTGAAATTTCAAAAAATAAATTATATTTAACCTCACAATTTTAATATAATTACATTAAGCTCTTTAATTTTTTTTAACCCTATAGATAAGAAAAAATTATATTGTATGGACACCCCATTTTTGACCGACCTTAAGGCTCAGACGTCATCGATTGAGCGCTCGGTGATGGTGCATGTTGTGCTCGTTCTGAGGTTTCGGAGTTTTGGCTAAGAGCCTTGCCTCCGGGCCTCTGAACTCTTTTTGTTCTTCGGCTGGGTTTGTGGACCGAACTTTGTTTTCCCTTCCCGGAGGGAGGGAGTGGTCTTGTAGACCATCTCTCTGTGGTCGTAGACTACTTTTCGTGGTCGTAGGCCACTTTTCCCGTTTGGAGCCTAGTTTCTGGTTTTTGGAGCCTTTGGCCGCGCGCCTTGTCTCAGGACTGCTTAACATTCTCCGTTTGGCGTGGTTTTTGAACCACACCTTGTTGCCTCTGCCTAGAGGAACACTGTGGTTCGGGAGACCACTTTTGTGGTTGCATACCACTTTTGATGCTCGTCAGCTAGTTTACAGGGCTTTTGGCCACGTGTTTCGCCTCCCGATTTCTCGTCTTGCATCCGCTTTGGTTTGTTTTTGGTACAAACCTTGCTTTCCTTGTTTGGAAGGTGGTACAAGGGTGGGAGACTAGTATTTCTCCTGGCCGACCACTTCTTCCTCTGCTAGCTAGTTTTCTTGTCGGACAACTGGTTTTCTTGGTCTTTGGACCATCTTTTCTGGTCGGCCACAACACCACCACCTTGCATTTAGTGTGTTGACCTCTCCCACCTATGGCCGACTAGTTTTTTCTCTGGTTGACCACATAAAGTGGCCGGCCAACCACTTTTACTAGCAGGCTGACCACTTTAAGTGGTCGGCTGCTTTTTGACACATTTTTGGAGATATTTTAGGACAGCTGGAGAGCATTTGAGCCATCCGCCACACACGTGTATGGAGGGATGACATTCATGCTTAGCTTCTCCAAGAAGCTTTTGCTTTCCTCTTCTATAAGAGGGAAGCTCCTCCTTCCTCCTCTAGGTTCAGAAAATTGCCCTTAGAGAGTTAGATATAGCTTTGTTTCTATATCACTCTTGTTCTTCATTTTTGTGTTCAAAAGTGTAGATTTGTCTTAGTTTAACACACAAAGACACACTCAAACGCCATCCTTTTGCTACTAAGGTGCTTAGGGGCTGATTTTGGTGTTTTTGGGTTGCCTTGAGCTTGAAAAACCAGCTGGAGTTGCAGTTATAAAGAGGTTCTACATGGGTGAGTTTCTAAGCCTTAAAACCCCCTTTCTTGCTTAAGCTTTTAGCCCTTCTTGCATACGTTTTTAAGCTTGGATCTTAACTGATAAAAGTTCTATTTTTGCATGCTTAAAAAGTTTGTTTAAGATCACTTTTGTGTTTGGGGTTGTTTACCCCCTCTTAGGCCTTATTTGGCCTTGTTTTTTAGCCTTTTTTGTGAGCTTCGGGACCACCTTGTATTGGCCTTCTCACCACTGAAATCCCTCTAGATTTCAGTGGTGGAGATGGTGTTTTAAGGTCCTAAGAAGGAGAGGGTCATCCCCTCTCCTTGCATTTTCAATATATGCCTTAATATGCCTCATGTTTAAGCATCTTTACTAAGTGTTTGTTGACCATATCTTAGCTTGTATTTATGGTTATTTTGCTGTGGCATACCACTTTTTTTACTTGCTTTGGTCCCTTCATGCATGGTTAATACACTTGTAGTGTAAATCACACAATCTAGTCTTGTATGCCTCATGTTTGAGCATGTGTTTCTAGCTGGTTTTCTTTCTATTTCAGCATGTTTTTGGTGATGTTTTACCATGTCATGACTCTGTTTTGGTTTGGTTTGGTTGGCCCTTGCATGCCTCATGCACTTGTAGTGCAATCCCATGAAATAGCCTAACATGCTTCATGTTGTGACATGTCATTCTAGCATGCTTTTAGCTTAGCTTAAAGAAGATTTTGTTCATGTTTTAGCATGTCTAAGGTGTGATTTTGGTTGTATTGGTCATCCATGGCTTTCTTTGTATAGCTATAGTTCAATCTAGCTTGTTAGCTTTGCACACCAAGTCCACTAGCATGCTTTACTTGGACTATTTCAATGATTCGGCATCATTCATTATGTGATTTCAGTCCATGTTTCATAGCCATGCATTCACATTTGTCACTCATTCAATGCGTTGGAGGGTTTCCCCCTTTATGCCTTAACACGAACCATTGCATATGTCTTTATGCCCTTGCTTGCGAGCCACCATTTCAGTGTGTTTTTGGGGTTATTATGCCATGATATAACTCTAATTTTTATTGGTTGAGTCATGCCTTGCTTGGTCTTAATAGGTGTAGTGTAATCCACCTTATTTGCCTTGCATTCACCATGCTTCATGCCCTCATGCTAGCTTGTTTTGGCTTCCTTCCATGCATGTTTTAGACTCATTCTAACATGTACTAGGACTATTTTAGGTTGCTTTAGCCACATGCTTCATGTTTTGTATACTTGTAGTACAAGTGCTCTTGCTTGCTTTAAGCTTTGAGCATCATTGCATGCTTCATTTGTGTCGTGTACATGGTTTGGCATCATCTAACATGACATTTTAGAGCATATAGCATGCTTATATTCCCACTTCATTCATGCTTTGAATGTCTTTAAGTGCTGTGCATTATGGCCTTGTTATGGCTTAGCTTGTATGCTTGCATGCCTAGGCCTTTGGGCCATTATCTCAGCATGTTTAGGTCCATGTTTTGACATACTTGAGCTCTATCTATGCTTAGTTCATGCATTTGTGCCATGTATTGCATGCCTCCTTTGTGTTGCTCTTTGCTAGACTTCATGCCTTAGGACCCTAGCATGCTTTACTTATGTTGTTTGAATGATTTGGCATCATTTCTTGCTTCATTTCAGTGCACTTAGTGTTGTTACACTTCCATGCTTTTCACTCTTTAAGTGTTTTGAGAGTTGCCCCTTAGTGCCTCAATTGGTGAGCCAATTGGCATGCATGTTTGTATGTATTTTTGGTGTCTTCATTTCACCAATGGCCACTATTTTGGGTATGATTGAGGTCTGTCCATTTCGGTTTAAGTCCATTGAGTATATTGTTTGCATGTTGTTGCATATTTGTTGCATTGCATATTGTTGCCCTTGTTGCATTGCATTGTGCATGCATGCATTACATTGTGTTAAGACCCCTAGGATTGCCTTGCATTGAGTATGCCATCTAGTTATTCACATTTAGCATTATGTATGCCATGTTATCCCTTGCATTGTGTATGCTAGGTTGCTAGTTGCATTGGAGTATGCCATGGAGTTGCATGTTTGCATGCCAAGGTTGCATTACATTGCATTGTGTATGCCATGTTATGTGTTGCATTGCGTTTGGAATAGGTGTTAGGCTAAACACGGGAAAAGAGGGACGTTTTATACTTACAGTGATGAAACGTGCCTTAATTCCCGGTCGCTGACGCTCTTGATCATCCATGATAGAGTTTTAGGCTTTATGGGTTTACTTGTGCATTCATTTTCATATTGAATTGTGCAACTTCGCCTCTCAACCATCATGCATGGGAATGCGCGATTGGTGGCCCGAGGGTCAAGAACCACACCCCCTTGAGTTCATGACATGATAGGGAGGGTGGTTGTGCACACATACCTTGCAAATACATTGCCATGCCCTTTCTTGCTCTCTGTTGTAGCAAATTGTAGTTCAGCAGCAACAACTGGTCGGCCAGCCAGAAAAAGTAGCTGGCTGACCACTTTTCTTGATTTTCAACAACCAAAAGTGGTCAGCAGGGGTTTGGAGAGACCAAAAGTGGTTGGCCACCCTCCCATTGGATTCCCAAGGTGGATTTTTAGCTTTTTGGAGCTTAGTATAAGTTTCTGAAAACAAATGAAAACATAGGCAAATCGGGGCATCGCATTGGATTTCCGAACGAGGCAACCGGACATGCATGCATTCCTCTACCTCTGAGGCTCGTGATTTATTGCTTTCCTTAGCTGCCATGCTTAGATAGCTAGGTTTTGCTTTGATCTGTACCTTTAATTAGTTAATGCGTTAACTTTTCAATTCGTTTTGTAATAATTAGTTAACTAGGGTTAGTTAATTAATTTGTCTTGTAATAATTAGTTTAATTAGCTTAGATTAGCTAGTTAGCTCTTTATTCGGTCTCTCCCTCGAGAGAGCCAATTATTGTAATAAGCGTGCGTGTGTGTGATGCATGTCTTCCAACCTCCATTTCTTTCTCCTTTTTACTTAACCGCTTACGACGGTTAGTTTTAGGGCATATTTCATTTAGCATACCTCATGCTTGCATGCGTGCATCATTCATCTGTATTGCATGCACCGGGCTCGGCGCATCATGCTAACTACATTGTATCTCAATTATGATTTGAATACATGTATCAAGTTACATTTAACATGCCATTCTAGAATAGCCGAGCCTATTTTTAGCTACATCTTCGCATGTGTTGCATTAGCCATCTTAACATGAACGAGGATCATGCATGATTTCTAACTAGTTCTCTGTTTTGGCTCAGAGTACGCTGTGAGTGTTTACGCTTTAGCATACCGCATGTGTTAATGTTTCCATGAAAGCATGCTTGCCATGAGGCTAATTTTTTATTTGCTATAATTGCCTGAATGCCTGTGGGTGAAGGTTGGATTATCTGAATTGGGACAATTCATCGAAATTCGCACTTTAGCCTATTTGCAAGTAGCAAACTTCAAACTATTTTCCAAACAAACGGATATGCAATGCTTTATTCCAAATTAGGCGATCTAGTCTATACTTGTTTTTGCCGTGCGCATCACATAGTAATTCTAGCTAATTAACTGGAATAAGAACACATGTGTTTTCAAAAAATCGATATCATGCTTAGTAGAGGTCAATCTTTGATCGGGCGAGCGGGGGTGCTCATTAAATGACTTTTCCCAATCGTACCCAAGTTCCCGAGCCGAGGCAACTTTGGTGATGATGGACACGTGGCCTTAGGCACGAGTCAGGGTTTCCTAAATTTCCCCAAAATAAAATGTTTAGGTGGCGACTCTGTATCTGGCAAAGCAATCTATGTTTGGCACTTCTTTCTAAAAATCAGTTTTCCAAAATGATTTGTCGAATTTGGACTCTTTGGTGATTTATTGGTCTTGCATTGCACTCTGCGAGATTAGATTCAGAACCGTAACATTTGAGTCCGAACTGTAGCATGAAGCCCAAGGGCGCGTCTACAGTTTCTGGCGACTCTGCTGGGAATTTAGAAAACTTGACTCGAACTCATGATATCGTGTTTTGTTCACACTTATGTGTCTCTTTGCATTGCGTTTGCATTGGTGCGCCTAGGATATCGTGTTTTCCGTGTCCTATTCCTGAACGGTTTGCCTGAGGCTCGCTTTGAGAAACGTGCCATAAGGCTGACCGATTGCGGGCTCTGCCACGACGGGAACACAAACCCCGATTTTTACCGGGGCACCCTTTTTGACCATTCGACCTAATGCATATTCGGAATCCATAATGACTATTCCAAGCTAGGACAGGTTGCTTACCCGATTGTAGGTTGTTTTGAAACCGCTGTGTGCATAGTGAAACCCTAGCTCTTGACAAAATAGGACAGGGAAACCTTACCCCAACATAGGGGTGTTTTGGCTCTCATTTGCTTGCTATGTGTTGTCAGAGTGTGTCTTTACAGGTTGCACGTATCAGTTTGCAAGTCTGGGTATCAGGCCCGTGGGCATTGGAATTTTGAGAATCCGTTATATCTGCAGGTATCAAATTCAATTTTGGGACAATAATTTGGGGAACAGTGATCAGTGGTCGAATACAGTTATTCAGCTATGCTTATGTCTCTTCTAGTGAAATTGGGCTGAGATACTGCCTGTTTTCTCTTTCAAGGTTCAGAGATTCAGTTCAGAGCAACCAGTGTTCTCCTTCGCTGAGGCAAGGCAGAGAAAAGCCAGTCAAGGCTTACCGGTTCATCTGATCCATCAGTCACCAGTCACATCCCCTCTGTTCAGTTAAGCAGACTCGCGATGACACAGAATTTAGAAAAAATTGTGGTCATGGCAGCAACATTAAACCAGGGAATCACCATGCAGGGTGAGACCGATTTTGAAGTGCAACACCCGCCCAGGTCACCTGCTGCACATCCGATCTGGGAACCCCAACCATTTCAAACTCGTGAGCCCACCACTTTCGAGCTTATGGGAATGATCGGCGATCTTCAGAGATCTGTAGCTAATCTAGCCTTCGAAATGTCGGCTCCACTATCGACCATGTCACATGTTGGGAATGTCATACCAGAGGAGCCCCCGTTACTGGGGCGAATCGTAATTGAACTTGGCCAACCTGAACCTATCCTAAGTATAGGCAATGGCATGCCAACAACAACCAGGCTTCACACTGAGGTGGCAACGCAAACCTTCGACCAAGCTGAGGCTAGTGGAAAGAACAAGGCGAAGGAAGACACTGATCCCTATGAACAACTTCTGTAGGCTGTTGAGGCTTTGAAAGCTGGGGGACTGAATAAGCAACACGTACTCGTAGTTGCTGCAAAAACTATGGATGACACCTTCCCTGCTCAGACCAAGGGCAGTTCAAGCCAAGGAGAAAATCGGGAGAAGGACCATCGTACCAGAACTGCTTCTTCCAACCCTAATTCTGCATTCAGGAAAAATCAGCATACCAAGCTAGTGCCTGCCGACCCTTTTGCTAGTGCGCCCAGCAAAAATCCATAAACCTTGAAGTATCTACCCTAAGGTCGCAGGGTCTTCCATGCCCTCTATATGCCTTTATTTAAGGCTCTTCAAATCCTTGTTGAGAAAGGCCACCTCAAACCTCTTAAGCCTCGCCCCCTCCCGAATCCCCTTCCAGCTAAGCATGATGGTACCTAGTACTGTGCATACCATCAACAAACTGGTCACAGCACCGACAATTGCTTTCGTCTTCGCCACGAAGTGCAAGATTTGATCGATGATGAGGTTGTCATCCCACCGTGACATTTGCACTTCGCGAGATTAGATTCAGAACCGTGACATTTGAGTCTGAACTGTAGCATGAAGCCCAAGGGCGCGTCTACATATTGTCATCCCTTTGATACTAAAATATATATTTCATCATAGTTAACTTTGTATCATCCCACCATCTATATTACTAGGTGTTTCGTATTAGGTTTCTTTAGTGACTTTTTGATTTTATAGTTTTTTTACCAAACCAAACTAAACCAAGCCTTGAGTCCCATAAACTGGGGTAGGCTACGTGAATCCTTCATCTCCACGCAGCTCTATCAAAGGCCATTTCGTTAGTCAAATTAAGTAGTTTCATATCTCTATTTATAATGCTAGCCAACGTTAATCTAGGCTTACCCAGTCCTCTAACATTTCTATCTACCGTCACTACATCGCATTTTTTCACTACTGCCTCTATTGGTCTCCGTTAAATATGACCAAACCATCTTAATCGATTCTCTCTCAACTTATCTTCTATCAGTGCTACTCCTACCTATTCCCGAATACACTTATTCCTAATTATGTCTTGTTTAGTTTTGTCACATATCCACCTTAGCATCCTTATCTCAGCAACACTCATTTTATTTACATGTTGTTTCTTGGTTGCCCAACATTCTATCCCAAACAATATCGCTGGTCTAATAGCTGTTCTATAGAACTTATCTTTTAGTCTAGTGGATATTCGTTTATCACATAGTACTCCAGACGCACTTCTCCACTCAAGTCATCCCTCCTTAATCCTATGAGCCACATCTGCATTATTCTCTCCTGCCGTTGTGATAATCAACCCTAAATAATGAAAATGTTCACTCTTAGGCAGTTCTTGGTTCTTAATCTTCACTTCTCCTCTGCTTTCATTGTTACTGTTACTAAATTTACACTCCATATACTCTGTCTTAGTTTTGCTTATTTGGAATCCTTTAGATTCAACTGTTTTTCTCCAAATCTGTAACTTTGTATTAACTCCTTCTCTAGTCTCATCCACTAACACGATATCATCTGCAAAAAGCATCCACCATGGCACGCCATCCTGAATATTTCTCATCAACTCATCCATAACTAACACAAAAAGATAAGGACTTAAGGTAGATCCTTGGTGTAACCCTACAGTGATAGGAAATTCATTTGTCTCTCTAGCAGGCGATCTAATAGTGGCACCACCCCTTCATACATGTCCCTAATCACATCAATGTAACATTTTGTCACCCCTTTCTTCTTTAACACCACCATATTATATCCCAAGACATTCTATCATACGCTTTCTCAAAGTCGATAAACACTGTATGAATGTCTCTTTTATTTTCTCTACACTTTTCTATTATTCTCCTCAACAAATAGATCGCTTCCATTGTTGACCTACTAGGCATAAACCCAAATTGATTCTCTGACACCTCTATTATATCTCGTAATCGGCGTTCCATCACCCTCTCCCACACTTTCATTATACGACACATTAGCTTGATTCGTCTATAGTTGTTGCAATTCTGGACATCTTCTTTATTCTTATAGATTGGCACTAAAATACTCTTTCTCCATTCATTTGGCATGTTACTAGTTAACAAAATTTTTCTAAACAACCTAATCAACCAAACAACGCCCATTTTACCCAAACACTTCTAACCCCCTTTTTATGAGATAAAAAAGGGTTAATGTTTGGAAATCTTTTTTAGTTGTATGAAAAAACGTAAATGACTAATGTCATACTTTTTTTTTTCTTGAATTTTTCATTTTACTCTTCAAAGATATCTATGGAGAGTAGTTTGGTCCTTTCAAATTAGAAGAAAGAATTCATAATTTTTTTTAGAGTGCTGCTATTACCACCTTATCAATTATTGTGGACTCTCTATTTCTTTATAAATTCTAAAACTCTTAAAATTTGTTTTTCTCCTTCCAAATAATACCAAAATTATCCTTATGAAAACGTTCCACCCATTTAATTTAATGCATACCTCCGCACCCCAAAAAGCCTCTCTCCCAAAAACCTTAACATATTCACGAAGGTAATTACTATTTCATCTCCACATACTTGTTCATGACCCATGAAAATAAATGTTCGGTTATCTATTCCCGAACAAATAAACAACGTCCAGGCATGTATTCTTGAATTTGGGTCATATGTTCAAGAGTTTAGTCCTGAAAAAATGACGAACACTTTTTATTATTTTTCATTTTTTTTCTTCAAGAAACTTACCCTTATAAGGCCAATCTCCTCTTAGTTAAAAATATCATCAAAGTTATGACCCTCCTCTGAACTTTTATTGTTGTATTCCTCTCGTCTCATGGAGTTGTGGCTATCAGAAAAACTTCCACTCATTGTCGTTGTCGGAGAAGTGTAGGTAATCAAATGGTTGCCACCGTTACTACTGGAATATTGCCGCCAAATTTCAAGGTTTTGAGGGTGGGTAGGTTTTGAAGGTGGAATTTGGGGGTACTTTCATAAACTCTAACTCATGATGTAATGGGTGTGTGGGTTTAATTATGTAGTGGGTGTGTGGGCTTAATTGTGAGACGAGGTGTCTCAAAATTATTGATGTCCTTTTTAATAAATTCATTTGAGATTATTATTGTAATAGAAAAAACTAAAAAATTGGGGGTTCAAAATAATTGATAGGGTGCTAATAGCAACACTCTTTTTTTAGTATGTACCAAACACATTTTAACTTTTTTTTAGCCAAAAATAATATCCCAAACAAGGGCTTAGTAGTGATCCCTTTAGACAATTAAACAAAAAAGATTTAATTATGAAAAAAATTATAGAACTTGACGGTTTTTTTTTTTTTTTTTTTTTTTTAACCCTGTGAGAGATCAATGTAATTGACCCTTTAAAAATTAATAGAACTTGTCATGTCATATGAAAATTCACGTAAAAGTTAAAACTTTTGGTGAAACAATTTAGTAATATACTATTGTTCTTTTTATAAAAAAAAAATGTTAATTAAACCAAAACACCCTCAATTTTCTTCTTCTTCTTCTTCTTCTTCTTCTTCTTCTTTTATGAATATCACTTCATCACCTCACTTATGAATCATACTCCCTCAATTATAATAATTGTCCACATATATCATTTCTAAATGTGGTTTAAAATAGGTGAAGTGATATTTTCATAATTCTTTTTCTTCAGATTGATACATTTTCAGAATTAAAGGGATCAAAGTATATAAATTCATCGGCAATGGAATAAATTAAAATTTACAAATAATTAAAGAGGTCTTAATTTAATTAATTCTTTAAAAAATAAAATAGTTACACACAATTAATAACTTTTTAAATTCTTTTTAATCTAGAAAATGGAACAGTAAAATAGTTATGCATATAATAATATTTGGGAGTTCTAGTTTGAGAGCTTTAACGTAGTTCTAATGATGTGGAGAGTGTACATGTGAATAAGGGATCCACACTTCTCTCTCTACTCTCTCTCCCACCTCATTGAAACTTTCATTAAAACTATTATTTTAAAATTATGTATTACTATTGATTATGCGTAATTGTTTACAGCTCAACCGTAAATGACAGATTTACAAACAACAAGTTACATGGTGGCATGTCAACAAAACCTTGGGTCGTGATACCAATAGACACCCAGGAGGGCCGAACCCACGGGTCAGGGCCCAGTTCACATCCCAGCGACCAAAGCCCAATAACTCTGAGAAATCAACACCAGGCTAGGACCAACAACACTCAAACATTTGCCAAACAGAAGCCTAGACACGTAAGCAAACAAAGGTCATTCAAAGTTATTGCACTCACACATCAGTCATTAATGAGGCCATCACGACATTAAATACGACAACCCCTTCACGTCGAAATATATAGACTCACCATGAACGATGCAAGCTAGAAGGTAGACTTTCGGCCAAGTTCTTGATTCTGAAATATTCCTCCTCTTGTCTCTCTCTCTATATAGTCAATCTCTATCACTCTAACTCGATTGTCGGAGGGTTCGCCGGGGGACTACTTCTCCCATTGGACCTTTTTGCAGGGACGCTCCACGGACTTCCGGGCCAACAGATCTGTTGGAAGCTTGGACCAGCCCGACACATCTCTCATTGGATAAAGACATCATCAGGTCGCATCAAAATTTCTTTCTTCGAAATATACACCTGTTCTTATGCAATCTCTTCCCTTCCCTTTTTTGCCCCCAACTTTTCTGCCTTCCCTCTTTCTGTATCTTTGGTGAACAGGCCCGGTACTAAGTTTTTCGGGGTCCAAAATCGATAATCAATTAATAAATATTACTAGATCATTTAAGGTCTTTTATATATATTTTTTTATTCAACGAAAAAAAAAAAATTAAAGGTAAAAAACAAAATATTTGTGTCAAAATCACAAAAAATATTTAGCATTACATTACAACAATTAATAAGTATCACTTGATCCTTGCTCTTCTTGCATTTTTAGAAACAAATAAATTAATCGTACTTGCATAATCTAGTTTTTTTGTAAAATCATTTTTAATAGATAACAATGCTAATCCATTCAATCTTTCTTGTGACATGGTTGATCAAAGGTAAGTTTTGATCATTTCAATTTTGAAAAGCTTCTTTCAAATTTTTGAAAAAAATTAAATTAAGAGTTAGGGATAAGAATTAGGTAGGGAGAGAGAATGAATCCTTTTAATTTTTTAATGGGTCAATTTATTTTAAATTAGTTTGGGCCTTCTTTAATTTTTTTTTAGAGTTAAAATATACCTAATATATTACACTAAACTATAATAAAAAAGATCATTTTTTAAGTCTATTTTAAAAAGTTCTAAGCCACGACCTGATAAGCCTATATCCAAGACTAGCCCTATCAGTGATTGCCGGAGAACCCATTCTCCATCTCCCACCCTCTCAGACTACAAAACAGAGACCAGTGGTTATTAAAATGCTCAGAATTTACAACAATACTCTTAAGTAAATGATCTAAACCACTAATGTTCCATTGTAATTTGCTATTGGCTTCAGATTCAGACTACTCTCAAAATCTTTCCTATGTAAATTGAATAGGGGTAGGCTTTTCTCCAATTTGTGATTGGACTGGAGGGTATTGTTAGGTCCGTGAAGGTTCATCAGAAGTCATATTTCGATAATCCAAACCATTTAATGTGTAGAACTCGTCGAGTACTTTGTCCCTATAAAAAATCAAGTTGATCAGATATCGATAGCTATTCGATCTGATCATATTTCTGTCAACGGTAAATATAATGTTTAAAATAAATTATTGATAAAAATCTAATCTGATCTGATCAAGTAACTATCAATATCCAATCAACGTGAATTTTTACGAGGATAAAATACTCGACTAGTTCTACATATTGCACAGTTCAAATTATCAAAATAAGATTCGTGATAGGCCCCACATGCCCATCAGTATCGTTCAGTCCACGTGAACCGGCACTACAACAAAAAACATTTTTGGTGACGTTTTTTAGCAACCAAACTGAAATTAGTCGTCAATTGTATATAATCGGTGACAATATACTTGTTGGTCGCTAAAAAATAAACTATTGGTGACGAGTTGAGATTTTTTGTCGCCAAAAGGTTTGGCGCCAACTTAAATTTCTACGCGGGAGCGCCAAAAATGTTTTCGCGACCAAATTAATATATAGCGACGAAAAGTTTGGTCGTCGATTTGTAATTTTTGGCGACAGAAATAAAATAGTTGCGGAAAAGGTGAATGATACTTATGGCGACCGAAGGATTTTCGTTGCCAATAAATTAGAAATCGAAACTACGTCGTTTTGCATTTTTTCCCTTTTTTTTTTTTTTTTAAAGACATGACCGACCCTTTTGGTGAATAAACAAGTAAGACCTAAGCAACACCCAACATAATTTTTGTTCATCTCATTCTCTCCCTCAAGCGGCGCACAGCAAACACAGAGGTATGTCTCTCTCTTCCTCTCCATCTCCCTCTCACTCTCTCACATTGCCTCCTCCTCTTCTTTTTCTTCTTCGTCTCTCTTCCTCTCACTCTATCGCGCCGCCGACGGCATTTCCTCAAACGGTGCCTCCTTTTCCTCTTTTTCTTCTTTGTCTGCCTTTCTCACAGTGCTGATCGCAACCGACGACATTCTCTCTCTTTGATATTTTGAATTTATGAGACTGATTTTGGGATTGTCGCCCCTTTTCTTTCCATTGTCGCCGTCTCTCTTTTGCTCGATTGCGTCGTTGTTGGACTGCTCCGTCTCCCTCGATTGCTCGCTTCATTGCTGTAAACGTGTTTGACTTCTTCGTTAATTCAATACCGTAAAATGTGTTTGATTCCTTGGTTATTGTAGGTGTGTTTACACATTATAATGTTTGATTGCTTTGTCTCCTTACCTCCATTTCAGATTGTGTTTTTTTTACAGTGTATGTATGTTTGTATGTATGTATCTATGTATCTATGTATCTGTAAAATATAATTAAATGAAAATTAAGTTAAAAAAGTTTGAAGTTAAGAATAAATATTAAGGATTTATGTTTAATTTGTGATGTAATTGAATTAATTTATATATATATATATATATAGGGGATGGATGTTGTTTAAGTTAGAAACTATGTATATAATAATTGAATACAGAAAGAACAAAAATAAAATTAAAAGTATAATACAGAGGAAAGTGGAACAGGTCTATATAGTGTAAAATTAAAAGTATGACACAGAACAAAAAGTTGTAACTTGTATGGTTATAAACAGGTCTATATAGTGTACTTTGGAGAACACAGAGGAAAGAAAACATTTAATGAGATTGAAGAAACTCACCATTCTTATCTGCTCTTTGTGAAAGAATCCGAGGAAGAAACTAAGTCTTCTCTTCTTTACAGTTACAAGAACAGTATCAATGGCTTCACAACTGTGCTCACTCGCCATGAAGCATCAAAACTATCTGGTAAACAATACTTACAAATCTAATAAATTAATGGGTTCTTTTTGAAACTCTTTATCTGTGAGGAATGTTTTCTCATCGTTAAGAATGGGTTTTTGACAGAGTAGGAGGAAGTGGTGTCTGTGTTTTGACGTAAGCCAGGAAAGTACTCTTTGCAGACTATAAGATCATGGGAATTTATAGGTTTAGAAGAGGGAGAGAAGTCGAACAAATTGAAGAAAGATGACTTCTGGTTCAAAGCCAGATATGGCAAAGAAGTCATTGTTGGCCTCTTGGATAGTGGTAAATGCAATCCCATATTAATTACATCTAAGCAAATCATTGATATATATATATATATATATATTATCAGCAAAAAAGAAGTTTTATGGATGAATAAGCATCCTATCAAAGCAAATCCATCCCAACTAGGTTAGCACCGAAATGCAAGCCCCGACTGGAATCAATGATTAAAAGTATACCAAATGGAACTTGGTTGCATATACACAATCTTCTATGTTTTTTTTGCTATTAGAATTTTATTTTCCCTCCGTACAAATTTGAGCTCTTAAGCTTTGATAATCTTTTGAATTTCACATGTAGGGCACTCTAGTGAATATCATTGTAGGTTCTCATGTTTGGGTTGAAGATCCAGATGAAGCTTGGATTGATGGACAAGTGTCAAATATTAACGGATAGGAAGTTGAGATCCATACTCGTAATGAGAAGACGGTAAAAATATTACATCAACTGGACATTAGTTATTGCATCAATGTGATGCATTTTGGAAACTGAAGTTCATAGTTCTGCCTGCATAACCTAGTTCCAAAAAAATTTTTGCTGATCAAATTTTAGACTTTAATTTTATCACAACTTTTTTTAAGTTTGGGAATTTCTGTTTTGATTGAAAATTTGAGAAAACAAGTCTAAACTAACTGGTGGTCCTGCAGCTTTGCTTGAATTCAATGCTCCTCCATAACATATGTAATCAAATCATGTATGTTGCTTTATTTTTTGGTGTAATTCAGGTGCGAAGAGGATTTTTATGTCCTAATCTGATATTATCATTAGTTATTTAATGTTCATGTTGGTGAGAGAAAACAATGAATTAATGCAGCTATGGGCGGCTCTGTCATAATATTATGTCCTAATCTGACATTATCACAGACTTATTCTGGAATTATTCTTATCGCCATTAATCCATTCCAAAGACTTCCTCATATGTATGATGATCACATGAGGGATGATTTAACTCTAGCAACAAGTTCTAGAAGTAAGATGCATGATCTAACTCTAGTTTCATGCTTATTATTGTTTAACTCGTCAATTGGGCTAGTGCTGGTAAGGATCATGTAAAGTCCTTGAGGCTATTGTTTGAAGTGCGAATTTTGCAACAGAGGCTATATATCCAAGACAAATACATAGAATTGATGCCATGTTATGGTCATCTTCAAAATAGGTGTGATGGCACTCTGAATGTGGACACCAAATGCAACACAAAATATTATCAATGTCCTTTGTATTGACATCATGCTTCTGTTAGAGGTGCACTTGTGATTATCATGGCTTACATACATTTCTTACTTCAAAATTAACGTTAAATTAATAGAATTTAGAGTTATATTATTCATTTTGTTTTTGTCCACATTTCAATTAGCATTTTTGATAGATGGACTTACATTAGTAAAAGGAGAAAACATATGTACAAGGAGCCATATTGCCATAATGCCATCCGTGTGAGCTAGAGGGTCAATCAACATCATAGCCTAGGCCTATAGCAAAATAATGAGATCCAAGCTCTGCAAGAGATAAATAAATGAACACTTCTAAAATAAATATTATTTTAGGAACTAATCTGGTCTTCACATTGCCCTCGCTTAGATTATATGAGGAATTTGTCATATTTCAGTCTGGACTGTTATGTGGCTTTGAGAGGCCCTTTTCCAGAAAATATGACATTGGAAATTCTGTACCCCACAAAGCCAACGACTAATGAACTTTCATGATGTATTTCCTTTACTTTGTGCAATCCTCTATCTGCTATTCTTCTTAATAGAAATTTCCTCATAGTATGAAAGGGGTAATACATAAGGAGAGAATTGGCAAATTCAGAATCTTGCTTATTAGGTGGAGGATGTTGGATGGAATTTGTCTGTTTCCTCAACATCGGACATGCATTGTGTGGAATATTTTAATGTACTCGGATTTCTTTCTGGAAATAATTCTAAAAGTAGATGATGCAGGATGCAAACCTACCAACTTGAGATTTTGTGTTTCTGAAATCGTCTTTAACTTCTTAATGTTCATATGCATGATGTGATTTGCAGAAAATTTATGGTTTCTTTATGGATATCTTTTGCGGATTTGTAATTGATATACTCGTCTATCAAATGCGGTCAAATCCAGTTCTTGAAGCATTTGGCAATGCAAAAATTGTTCGAAATAACAATTCTACGTGAAATCTCTTAGTCATTCTATGAACCTACACTCTTTCAGATACATAGAAAAATGGTGCATTTTTCAAAATGTTGTTCTTAATGATGCTAACTTGATTTTAATTATTGGTACAGCCGCTTTGGTAAATTTGTTGAGCTTCAATTTGATAAGCATGGAAAAATTTCAGGAGCAACCATTAGAACTTACCTTCTTGAGAGATCTCGTGTTTGTCAAATTTCAGACACAGAACACAACTATCATTGCTTTTACCTTCTTTGTGTAGCACCACTAGAGGTAGGTTTTTCGCCTGATGTTCTTTCATATTTCAGATTCCTTAATGAAGGTCTCTTAAATTTATAGTCAATACATCTTTTTAATAGTTTCCAAATCTCATCAGGAACTTGAGAAATTTAAGTTAGGAAGTCCTAAAATGTTTCGCTATCTGAATCAAATGAAATTGCTATGAACTTATTGGTGTAAGTGATGCTCATGATTATCTCGCCACTAGGAGAGCCATGGATATTGTTGGAGTCAGTCAGCAAGAACATGTATTGCCTTGAATCCAAAAGTATTTCTACTGCATCCATTTTAGCTCAATAGAATAAAATTGGGAATAACTTCTCTGTTTCTCTCAGGATGCAATTTTCAAAGTTGTGGCTGCAATTCTTCATCTAGGTAACATTGAATTTGCCAAAGGAATAGAAATTGATTTATCTATTCTAAAAGATGACAAATCAAAATTTCTTCGTCAAACGATAGCAGAACTTCTGACATGAGACTAGATCATTGACATTTTCATGGTTTGATATCTTCCTTTTGGTGGTTGATCCTGTACAAGTAAATTTATTTCTTGTTTCAGGTGTGATGCTGTTGCACTTCAAGATGCACTACTAAAGCAGGTAATGATCACCCTAGAATAAGTTATTAAAATAGCTGAAGTACTTTTAACTTTTGTTTTCTGAACCGGTTGGCACCCTAAAATGGTTAAATAGCATCGAATGTCAACGAAACTTGACACACATGACTGACTAGGCACAAATAACTTGTAGGAAATGGCAGGACTCGAAACTGATTCCCAATTTTGAATCTAGAGCCTAATTTCTATTTGTGAAAACTTGTCCTTTAGAAAAAAAAATTCCAAATCGGTTGACATACTAAATTGTTCAAATGGAATCAGATGTCAACAAAATTTAACACATACGACTAACTAGGCATAAATGACTCGTAGGAAAAGACGGGACTCAAAATTGATATGCATAGTTAAACAAGTATGTTGACTGAAGTTATGTATATTGATTGATCCATCAATGTCTAATTGTGTTCTTGCTGGGAAATTAGGATCCAGTGAGTGTTTATACTTTTATGCATAGTTGAACAAGTAAGCTGACCGACGGAACTTGTTTTTATTGATCTATCATTGCCTAGTTATGTTCTTGACTTCTTGTTGGGGGATTAGGATACTTTTCAATATGCTTTCATGTGGATTATGTGGTGATATCATGGCGTTGTGTATACAAAGCATTTTGTCTTTTGCACTCTAATAATGCCATTATCTATAAATTACTTTGTTGATTGAGTTCTCTTTGTATGGCCTTGGACTGTCAAAATTTTCCCCGTCTATCATGTTATGTACAGAAAAATTGACAGATATTTTAATGCGACATATTATAAAAAAATGTTTCATATGTGGTGCACCCACTTAATTGTGTTTGTATTATGAAGCTACAATTTTCCAATTTAGTGTTGAGGTTTGAAAGTTCTGAAATATCCTTTTTCACATATGATTTTGTCATTAGAAAGCATCTTTAGGTTGGAAGAGAAAATTTAGCTCTTGTTAAAATAACTGGAGTGGGCTCTACTAATAATTAGCTAAATGAATGCAGTAAATTTTAGAGAATACCCCCAAACAAGCTAGATAAAAGAATATTAAGAACAAACGATGTTAAAAGGCCCCAAACATGCTAAGTAAAATTGTAAAACACAAGACTTAAAAGGCTCGTTCGGGGGTCGAAATTGCGAAATGACCACCGAAACCACTGAAACTTGGCACAGATAGCTTGTTCAAGCCTAAATAGACTTGTAGGAACAAACGGGACCTCAATTGGATCTCCGGTTAAAAAATTAGAAGGAAAATTGTAAAACACAAGACTTAAAAGGCCCGTTTGGGGGCCGAAATTTCAAAATGACCATCGAAACCACCGAAAGTTGGCATGGACAACTTGTTCAAGCCTAAATAGCCTTGTAGGAACAAACAGGACCTCAATTGGATTTTCGGTTAAAAAATTATAAGGAAAAATGTAAAACACATGACTTAAAAGGCCTGTTTGGGGGGCCAAAATTTTGAAATGACCACCGAAACCACCGAAACGTGGCACGAACAGCCTTTTCAAGTCTAAATAGACTTGTAGGAACAAATGGGACCTCTATTGGATCTCCGGTTAGAAAATTAGAAGGAAAATTGCAAAACATAAGACTTAAAAGGCCCGTTTTGTAGCTAAAATTGCGAAATGACCACCAAAACCACCAAAATTTGGCATTGACAGCTTATTCAAACCTAAATAGACTTGTAGGAACAAACGGGACATCGATTGGATTTCCTGTTCGAAAATTACAAGAAAAAATGTAAAACACAAGACTTAAAAGGCCCGTTCGGGGGCCAAAAGTGTGAAATGACCACTGAAACCACCGAAACTTGGCACGGACAGCTTATTCAAGCCTAAACAGACTTGTAGGAACAAATAGGACCTCGATTGGATCTCCGGTTAAAAAATTAGAAGGAAAATTGTAAAACACAAGACTTAAAAGGCCTGTTCGGCGGCCGAAATTGCGAAATGACCACTGAAACCACCGAAACTTGGCACAGACAGCTTGTTCAAGCCTAAATAAACTTGTCAGAACAAACAGGACCTCGATTGGATTTCCGGTTAAAAAATTAGAAGGAAAAATGTAAAACACAAGACTTAAAAGGCCCGTTCGGGGACCGAAATTTTTAAATGACCACCAAAAACACCGAACTTGGCACGGACAGCCTTTTCACGCCTAAATAGACTTGTAGGAACAAACGGGACCTTTATTGGATCTCCGGTTAGAAAATTAGAAGGAAAATTGTAAAACACAATAAAAGGCCCGTTCGGTGGCCGAAATTGCGAAATGACCACCGAAACCACTAAAACTTGGCACGAACAACTTATTCAAACCTAAATAGACTTGTAGGAACAAACAAGACGTCGATTAGATTTTCGATTAGAAAATTACAAGAAAAAATGTAAAATACAATACTTAAAAGGCCCGTTCGGGGGCCAAAATTGCAAAATGACCACTGAAACCACCGAAACCACCGAAACTTGGCACGGGCAACTTGTTCAAGCCTAAATAGACTTGTATGAGCAAACTTGTATGGGCCAACAGCACCCGATTGGACTTCCCGTTACAAAATTAAAATCAAAATTGTGAAATTCATATCGAGATATTTTTTTTTTGTCAATCTAATATTGTTTTTTCTTTTTACATGTGACAGATTGGCAATGGTGGAAAACAGTTCACACTGTATCAGAAGATTTGATTTTTGTGTTTTTGGAAATATTTTGACATAAGATTTTGGTAAATGATTTATGGATTAAATGTTTAGCATCAAAATATTTGGTTTTGTACTTTTGAAAATATTTTGACATAGGATTTGGTAATGTATTTATGGGTTTGATGTTAGTAGTTTGTAAGTACTTTGGTATGCATGATTTAGATTGTCGGAGAATTGTAATTATGTTTATAGGGATTTTTCATAGCTATTAATTTTGAATTAGTATGAATGTCTTGCACAGGTGTATTATTATTTACATTACATTTGTGTATATATTGTGCACAGCAAAACATGTGTTTTGGATTATTTTGAACAGAAAAAATATTAAAATCAAAATTTGTGTACTGAATTTTTAGTGACAGGTGGTATTTTGGTCGCTGTTAATATATTTAGCGACAACATATTGTTTTTGTCGCTAAAAGTTAGTGATTATTCCAAGAACTTTTAGCAACCAAAACTTACTCGTCGCTAAAAACGTGATTTTTAGCGACCAAATTAATTTTGTCGTGAAATAGTACTTTTGGCGACACATTTATTTGTTGCTAAAACTACATAGCCTATCCAAATTTTATCCTTTTAGCGACAAATTGTAATTTTATACCGACAAAATATATGATTTTTGGCGACCAATTTTGCTTGGTGCTAAATATCTACATACGGTGAAAATTTCTGATTTTGTCGCCAATACTTTTAGTGACAGGCCTTTGGCGACAAATATCCGATTCTTTTGGCGACGAAATTTGTACTTTTGGCGACCAATTTTTGGGTCACCAAATGTGTTTTTTGTTGTAGTGCGGAGACAAGTTGCTCCCAATTGAATAATCATATCCAACACACTCCTTTCTGGATTTTTTTTTTAATTCAATTTTCTGGGTTTTCATAGATATGGTGGATGTAAACCCATTTCAAATATTTCATCTATTTTAAGATTGTATTTGATTTATGAAATTAGATAAGAATTTAAAAAAATAAAATAAAATAGAAACTATGTGTAAATATAAGTTTGAAAATTACTTGGTAATTCGAATTTGTGTGACTCAAATGTCTTGGATTTATCAAAACGACGTTATTTTACTCCCAAAACGGCATTGTTTTGAGATAATTTGAGCCATTCAGATCATGATAATTTTCAAGCTACCAAACATTGTTGTACAAGTTTTGCCTACATTTCCCTTTCTAAATTTTACCCATATCCATTAACCAAAAGCAGATGAATGGAGATATGGCGTTGGTCTGTGGTGAGGCCTTTATTTCAATTAATTAATTTTACTCTAAACGTATTGATGCTGTAAGGGGAGAGGATGGATGAGGGATATGGCGATGGTCGGTGGTAATGGAGGGGGCCGTGGTCACTAAAAAAGAGAAAAGTTTAGCAAAGGCAGTTGGAAGAGGGAATAAGAAGGAAAGTGATCACATGGGGAAGGGTGTATGAATGGGAGTGATGAGACTTTGGTGGGGCTATTAATTTTAATGAGGTGGCTTCATTTGATTAGTTGTCCAGTATATGGCAGCGCAGTATATAATGTACTAGTAATATTAGGTATCATGAAAAAATATCATAAAAATGATAATGAAAGATTCTCTATCATTAAATTACACATAAAAAAACACCACATACTAATCATAGAATAAAAAAATTTGATAAAAAATTTCATAATATTTTTTTTCATAATTCCTAATATTATTCATAATGCACACTCATATTCAAAAGCATTAGCTCAAAACTTTAGCGAGTGCCAACCAATTAGTTGTGGATGTAAATTACTTACTCCGCGATGCTAGGGCCTCGAATTGTCGTGGCTCGACAATTCCTCTCACCCTTTTTTTTCTTTTATTTATTTATTAGTGTTGGTTTGGTTATTTTTTATTTTTTGGTTTTTTTTTAGAAGGGTGATTATGTGTAGAGGTGTGTCAAAAAAACTAGACATTTCGCACCAATTCAACTTTGGTTGGACTGGTTAAGTGATAAAATTGATTGATCAATTAAGCTGCTGGTTAGAATTTGTTAATTCTATATAATTATATATGAGTCCCTGCTAATTGAAATAAAAATATAGTAGAGACTCGTTCAAAATTATATGGGATTAACAAGTTTTAACTAGCATCCTAACTAATCAGTCAATTTTAACATCCAACTAGTCCAACCCAACTCACTCAGCTTATTAAACTATACAGGCTGAGTTGAGGCAATATGTTTAATTTTTTGGCACACTCCTACACATAACCACCATTCAAAAAAAAAAAAAAAAAAAACCAAACCAACACAGCCTAAAAAAAAAAAGAAAAAGAAAAAGAAAAAGTCGAGGCATTCGAGCCTGACAATTCAAGGCCCCAAACATTTCCCTTACTTATTCACGGCTCATCTTTGAATAAGTTTTTCTCTTAATAAATATCATTTCACTTTTTTATCTATGAATTCATATATATTAATGTGTTTAATTATAAAAATTGTTTAAATATACCATTTTAAAGTAATTTTAAAAAAATAAAAATGATACATTTTTATAATAGAAATTAAAAAAAAAAGTTCCTAAATAAAAAGAATAAATTGATATTCACAAATAATTAAAGGATAAATTGATATACATTTTTATAATGTAAGTCTTATGAAGCATATGGACCAATATTGTTGAAATTAAGAATTTAAATGCAGAAAACTATTAAATAAAAAAGAAGGGTGTGGTCTATATTTAACTCTTATATGGTGAAATTTATGGTTATGTG
Organism: Camellia sinensis; assembly: GCF_055761805.1. Classification (NCBI taxonomy): domain Eukaryota; kingdom Viridiplantae; phylum Streptophyta; class Magnoliopsida; order Ericales; family Theaceae; genus Camellia; species Camellia sinensis. Next base: position 22,018,807 of record NC_138964.1, on the reverse strand, counting down.
ATAATCTCATTCAACACTTAAAATTGAATATATTAAGCGATAATCGTTTAAGTCTGTTTCATAACCATAATTCATATCACTTAAAATTTTAAATTTAACACTTTGTATTCGTGGGACTAGTGGGATTGCTCTTGGCCCAATTATTATTGTACTTATAGCCTCTTTGATTCATTTTAAAATATTGATTGAGGTGGTATCATAATGGTAAATTAAGATTGAACCGAAAATATTGATTTGGATAATTGTCTTGTGAACAGTCTTCATTCTTTTACATTTTTCTCTCTCCACACTTTGAATCTGGATGTGAGACTAGAACCATTGGAAAGCTTGTTTCTCGGGTTTCGATTTAGACACAAGAACGACCCAAAACGGAATTCGGATGAGGGAGTTATACCCGTTTGAAATTTGTGTACCTATGTTGGAAGCAAGTTTGCTTGAGCAAACTTTTGACCGCTCGAGCAGTTCGTGTGAATTTCCGAGATTCTGAGAGCTTTCTTTCACCGCTCGAGCCAAACTTTGACCGCTCAAGTGGTCTGTACGAAATATGACACTTTAAAGTCACTTTTTAGCCCAAACTCTTCATTCTTCCTCGTTTTCCCTCTCTGTCCTCCATACTCAAAACCCTAGACTTCTAAACCTTTATTTCATCCATTTTTCACCAAGAATCCACCATAGATCTTGTATTAAAGGTGAAGAATAAGAAAAGATCAACATTTTGACTGATTGGATTGTGATTTATTCGACGTTTCTCTTTGAGTTTGCATCTTCTTGTCTTCATTCTTGAGGTAGGGGTACTTTTTACTCGATATATTTATGATTTAAGATATATATGTGATATTTTCTTAGTTATAGTAATGTATGAGATGATTTTGTGATATAAAGTGGGTTTGTTGAATAAAAAGGGGTTTTTCCCATGTTTTAGAAAAATTTATGCATATCCTTCTTGATTATTATTAGAAATTGTGAATATTGACTCTTTATGTGTAAAGGAGGGAAAAGCTCCAATTTTTTCAAAAACCCTAGTTTTCAAATTTGATTAATAATGGGTTTGGCCAAATTGACTCTTAAATCTTGAAATTGGGTGAAGGATTATGGAAATGGTGTTCAGATATGAGATTTTTGAAGCTCTTGAGTATATGTATTGAGATTGATAAATGTTGAGATTGTGGAAATTGTGAGATTGGAGAAATCTTTTGGTTGTTGATATTATTTTTGTTGTTGTGGATTGAACAAACCTTAGGGAAAATTTATTTGAAAACTTATGCATCATGTGCATCATAGTTTCTCATGTGATTTAACCACCTTATGGATGTTTGGAAAATATCAAAGGGGCTAAACAGCGTATGAGTCCGGGTAGTTGAGCCGGGTTTTGGTAATGAGTTGTGTGTTGTATTTGGTACCCATGCAGGGAGTCAATGTGCTTAATTGCCTTATGTTGTGCATATTGCCGAAGGAATGTGGGAAAGGTTTTTGGGTTTCCACAAGCTTGCCGTTTATAGAGTCGGAGAATGTGGAAAACTTGATTTTGGGTGTCCATAAGCCCGTCGTTTCAGGAGTCGGCAAAAGTGGAGAAGGAAAGGTTTTGGATGCCCATTGCTCCACCATTTTTAGAGTTAGCAAATATGGAAATATTTTATGAATATATATCTATATATGTATGTATGGTTTTGCGGCTCTTGCTTGGGGCGTCATAGTATATTTACCACCCCATATTTGTATACGAGACTTTGAATGGAAATCATGCATTGAACATTTTTGGTATTAAAAGAGAAAATATGAATTTTATTATAACAAGTGCATGGTATGATCATATGCATCTTGATTATTTATATGTCTTGTTAATAGTATTTTCTATTGGGCATTAGCTTACCCCAACTAATAATATTTCGGGAATTGATGGTGTGACTCCGCCCAAGTGACAAGGCGATGAAGATTTTGAATGGAGCACGTGGGTTCATTGAATGTTATTTGTCGAAGCTCCAAGCTAATGCGTGTTGGGACTGAATGTCCACCCTTTTGTGTAACCAAGGGGTTTCCCTTGAAACTTGTATGCCATTAAGGTTCCTTTACTTTTGATTTCTTTAATTTTGTGAACTATAACTTGTATTGTGAGCATAAGATGTAATAGTTTAATATAGTTCAATGAGAGCGAGATTTACTTAATGATAGATAATATTTTTCTTAAAAAATTAATTATCTTACGAGAAATAGATTTATTTGATGGAAACCAATGAATAACTAATTAAAAATTGACTATATAAAGGTTTACAATTTTGGGGGCATTATAACTTGGTATCAAAGCTAACCAGGCTTGAATACCTTAAGCTCGTGGGAAGTGGCTTTTGCTACAATGGGTTACCATGCAAGGAAAGGATGTTAGTTTACCTTGTATGCTTTATGTGTTTATGTGACTATGTAAGTACGAGGTTAAGCTTCTAGGATACAACTTGAGCCTATTGCATTCATCGAAATCCTTTTGGAAAGGCACCTGATCAATGCTTTTTCCACTTAGAAGTCTTTGAGCACCATGGGACGAGTTGATGTCTTAGGAAAGTGACCTGTATGTGCTCTATGTGACTATATGCTTATATGGTTTGCCTTATGTGGAAGTAGATACATGTATAGGAATATGTGTAGCTCGCATATGGCATATGGCATATTTAAGTGTGGGTTAAACCTTATCTCAATTTTCTTATAGGATGTAAGGACGCGAGTGACCCCAAATTGGGAGGGGGGAGGAGAACTTTTGGGACTTGAATCTTTGGACCACTTTTATTGGTAAGATTTTGGGATCACGTGAGAATACGATTATGAGATTGGTGTGGAACCTTAGTTTATCGATTTTGTAAGTTCATGAGAAGCAATTGTGACCATATGATGGTAAAGTTTTTATTGTATGGTGAATGGTTTGTGGTTATGAAGAGTTGAAATTATCTTATAGCCTTACATTAAAATTTTGGAAATAGGCTAGAAAGGAGGTCTTGGAAATGGAGTGAGGTAAGGATTAAACCTTATGGTAATGTACATTGATTGAGACCTTAAGGACGATCAGATTGACCTAAGGATAAGCGTTTTGGAATGTTAATGCCAAAATATATGAACTAGTATTAAAACTTTCTCAAACTAGGAGAAGTTAGTTATATTTAACTTAGTTGGCGGAGTAGCATAAGGAAGAGGCTATGTGATGGGTGTCTTAGGGGTTGGCTTCATAAGCATTGATACCGTGAGTCAAGCGTGGAGTTGTTATGAATAAAAAGAGAGACTTATGATAAGCATTCTAAAATAAATGATGTGGTTAGGATAGAAGAATTTTCATAAGAAGTTGTATTTGACTTACTGAGACAAATAGGCATGCCCTTCATATTCCATCATTGTTATGAGGTAGGAGTTATGGATACGGTAAAGTGTGAACAATTGTCTGGGCTGTTTTGATGCACACTATGACGGAGTGAGTATATTTATGTTGTCGATATACCAGATTAGTAGTACCATTGAGTTTAGCCTAGACCTTCAATTTAGAATGATTCATAATTGTTAATTATGATTGTTTCGGATTATGAGTCCAAGTTTTGTAAGAGTTATATACATATATATATATATATATATATATGAAAGAGTTATGAACGTAAAGGATGTAAATTGTGGCAATACAAGCTATATGGTTAAAGCTGAGGTTGACTTCTTCACTAAGTTCGATAGGCTATGATATTATTTAAATTACGTTGAGTTGTTATCAATAGTAATGTCAATTATCTTGAACCGCAAATTTAAATTACGGAGTGGTCTCACCTCAAATTTATTTTACCTTTAAGGTGAAGAAATTTTGCGTAGTAAGGATCTTGAATCACAAGTATTGTTGAGTAAGAGTACAATGGTGTATGCTGATGAGTGACTAATGTTAATCCTGATAGGAAGATACTTAGAAAAAAAATAAAAAAAAATCCGAAACCTTTCGCTCTATAATTGGACTATAGTATTACTATTAGTATTGTTTTAGATATCACCTTCATAAGCTTTCTTTCCTTAAAAGATGGACTTACATGGTGAGTGTTGTTATTGCCATGATGGAAGTTTGTTTCAGAACACGTGAGCTCTTTGCCAGAAAAAAGTTTGGGTTGAAATAATTAGTTACGTAATGAGAAGGTAAAACTAAGCTACGGTTATCCTTTTCGAGGTTGATGTGGTGCTAGATGGAGTTGTACAATGGTCGAATAATATCAAAATTAGGTAAGTAAGCTTTTCTATACATCGACGGTTAATCATGTTTAGTAAATTGGCACTTGGAGCCATGATAGAGTGACTTTCCTAGTTGTGAGAGTTTCACCTAGAGTTTGATTATGAGCCTGAGTCAATCATAAGGTTTTTTTTTTTTTTTTTTTTTTACAATGGTACAATGATAAGAATGGCCAACTAGTCCTTTTGTTTTGAGGACAACGTGATCCGATTTGTGTGCACTTAGGATTGTGATCGTTTTATGGTTGGGAATAGAGGTTGATTTGGTTCTTGATTGACATTTGCCATTTTATGTCACGATAGTCACTAGTGATTGCGAATAATCATAATTTTTGAGTGAGAAATTCTTTCTTAGTGATTGATTGTGAATCTTAATTGGAATTTTTGTTTCACCACGAGTGTGAAAAGATTTTGGGTTACTACTGTTTTAATATAGCAGGGTTATTGAGGTCATCCTTGTGCATTTGACTTTTGGTGAATGATAATAGTTTTGAATTTTAGGGTATTTATCTTCTATGGTAAAAGGAAATATTTGTGCTTTTAGTTTCATTTTGCAGAACCTTTAGCTGTAAGAAACATTTGAGGGTAAGTACTTGGTGTGTGATCTTTAGTTGTAATTTTGAAATTTTATGGCTAGTAGTTTTGAATGGAAGCTTCAGAGATGACATTAAGATTGTGATTGTCCTTTGATGCAACCTTGGCTTAAATCGTGCTACTATTTCGTGTTCTACTTGAGCTAGTAGTTGATGTTGTGGATGCATGATTAAGATAATTCATATGATTAAATTTGATGGGTTGAAGTAATTAATAGCTTCCCTACGTCTGACCAGTTGAGTAGAATTTAAATTCCATATTTAGCTGTTAGCTCAGAGATTGTTTTCTTAGAGTAGTTGAGAGTTTTGCGAGGATAAAAAATATATTCATTCATTGAATTAAGAGGTTGGATTGTGACTTAAGGATTTGGGGTATAGAGTTGGTTATAAGGAATGTATTGTGTTGTGCGAGTATAGATAAGTGACGTAGGTGTAGATGATTCTCCTTTTACGTATTTCGTCTATTGTGGTTGTGGCGTGGAGAGAGGTTGACAACGAGTCACCTTGGAACTCATCTTAGACTTCAGATGCGAGGCGTAAGGATGAGGATTACTTTTTCGTGTATATGTCACTCACGAGAATGACAAACCGTACTAAATATTTGATACTTGTTTTAGTTGTTTGTGTGTGATTTCCAAAATGGGGTTAATTGTGAAAATTTGTGATGCAAACATAAAATAAATAATGAGCAATTGATGGATTGTAGTTGCCACGACCCAAATCCGCCCCCTATAGGTTTAGCATCGTAATTGGCCAGTAATCATTGGCATACTAAAGGCCTCTAAGTAGATTATCAAGGAATAAGGGGCTGCGAAACAAATATAAAACATACATAGTCCATAGAGTTGTACAGACATACATGAGATAGTTAATCTAAAACTTTATATAAAATAGACAAATATGATGTCATATCCGCATAAGTCATGCAACACATTACAAATATTATCAAAAGAGACTTAGCCCAGTGTATGGATAAACAAAAACGAAACAAAACAAAACATAAAATCCAAAACATGATTCACAAAACTTGACTTCTTCAAATGGGAACCTCCTCGGGAGGCACGGTGGCTGGCTGACCCAAAACTCTCCAAGTAGCAACTTAGGCCTGTTCACGCGCCTGCTCACCTACATGCATAATATAAATAGTGAGCGAAAGCCCAGTGAATAATAACAGAGTAAAGGGTTTAATGAATGATGTCCCATATCAAATTCAGAAAGTAGAAATAGATTCATATTCTTATTCAGAGTTCAGAAACATGTACTTGTTCAGTTTCATAGAGGATCATACGTGGTACACCCATTAGCACTAACAGATCATGTATAGAGCAATAAAGGTCATACTTGACCAGTTTCATAAAGGAACCTCCGGTACCGGAAAGTTATAACATGCTTGAGCCACGGTATTGTTACCCCTAGGAGAGGGTGTAGCTTGACTTTTCGTGCTTCTTTTAGAAGACGATAAGCCTTATAGTTCAGACTCCCGCGGTTCTGAATCTGATTCCACAAATGCAATGTAAAATAGATAAACACCAAAGAGTCCAAATCCGACAAATCTTTTGGGAAATCGATTTTGAATCAAATTGTCAAAAATGGACTGCTTTGCTAGATACAAAGTCGCCACCTAAATATTTTTTTGGACAATTTAGGAAACCCATGGCTCGTGCCGAAGGGCATGTGTCTGTCATCACCAAGATTGTCTCGGCTCGAGAACTTAGGTACGAGAGGGAAAGGTCATGAATTGAGCACCCCCGCTCATCCGATCAAAGATCGGCCTCTACTAATCATGATGTGAATCTTATTTATATTATATGCTCTTGTTCTGATTATTAGGCTAATATTACTATGTGGTGCGCACACAAGTATAGACTAATTTGCAAGAATTAGAACACTTGATCTCATGTTTGTTTCTGAAAAGAGTTTGTGAATATGTACCACTTGAAAAAGTGATCGCATATGAACATTACTCAGATTATTCCGATTCAAGCAACTAGCCGTCATCCATAGACATTCAATCAGTTTATCATATAAGCATTTAGCCTCATGGTACACATGCTAGATATGGAAACAACTACACTCATGCAATATGCTAAAGCATGAAAGTGCTCACCTAGTACTCCAAGCCAAAAAAGATGACAAAGTTAGAATAATGCATGATCCTAACTATGCAACATGACTAATGAAACGCATGCAATATGCAATTACTAGGCTCGGTTACTAATATTGCATATCAATCAATTTGATAGCATGCGATCTAAGCACGTATTCAAAGAAGTATTAACTAACAATGCAAGTTAGAATGATGCGCCGAGCCTAATGTATGCAAGACAATGGATATGAGGCATGAGACATGCTAAACGAAACATGATGCCCTAAACTAACCATCATAAGCAGGTAAATAAAAGGGAGAAAAGCATGGGATTGGAAGACATACACATTATTATAATTATACCCTCGTGCAAGAGGATTTGAATAAACTAACTAGCTAAGCTAATTACTATGAATTACAAACCGAATGAAATAATCAACTACACTAGCTAATTAAATATTACAACAAATTAACTAACTAATTGAACTAACTAATTAATTAACTACAAATCAAAACGAACTAGTTAATTACATGAATACAACATGAAAAAAGTGCTACGCTAGCTACTCTAATTACTCCGCCTTGGGAAACGAGGAATACTCACACATACACGGATTCCCACCCGAAAAAGGCCACTGTTCTATTGCCAGATGCCTCTGTTGCACAGTAGAACATTTGCACTGTTTTTCACCTCAAAACCAACTCTTTTCCATTTCAAAAGGCCACTGTTGGGTTTTGCAAAGGTGGCCGGCAAGCTAGAAGTGGTGGCTTGTCGGCTACAAAAGGGGGTCTGCCGTCCATAAAAGGTGGTCTGCTGGCCACTGATGCCTAGTTCTTCTCACTGCAATAGAGAGCAAACAAAGCAAGAATAGGGTATTTTGAAGGGTTGTTCGCATAACTTACCCCTCCTTATCATCAGACAGCTCAGAGGAATAGTAAATTTGATTCACAAACCATCAATGGATGCAATTTTATTGCATGATGCCCTATGAGCCAAAGAGTGCAAGTTCAATAAATGCAACAAACAAAGACTCTCAAGCCTCCTCCCTATCATGGATTGATCAAGGGAAGTGGTTGACATTGACTCTTGAACCGTTTACATCACGAACAAGTATGAAACGATTCAGGACTTAAGGGTTCAATTACCGTCTAATTGAGCCCCAAAAAAATTATTATCTTGCATTAATTTTAGTTTTCATTTTATTACTCCATTTGAATTACCAACCATTCCTTTGTTTATTAAGTCCAAAGGTGAAGATTAAGTCCTCTAAATGAGAGAAGTGTCAAACCAAGGGTTAGTTTAAGGCATGAGAGAGCTGTCATGCCGTTGATAATGAACCCCTAAAAGGGATTAAACCATTAAGCACGATCACCTCTATGTCAAGCTGACAAGAACAATTAGTTTGAAACAACTGTCAAAGAAAATAAAAAGCCAAGAAATGAGGGAGGTTGCAGAGATGATTAGAGGTGATCACAAGTAAGAAAAGCAAGAAATAAATGCTATCAACTCAAACAGGTTGGTGGCTAAGGCCTAAAACACCAAACCTATGAGGACAACTAAACTACATGCATGCAATATAAAGCATAAATGCAATGAACACTTAAAACAGTCCTAAAATAGTCTTAAAACATGCAAAAGAAGTGCTGGAATTAAGACAAAAAAAAATGCTAAAATAGTAAGCTACAACATGGAGCTTTGTAAGCTAGTGAACAAGACACAAGGTGGGGAAGCTAACCCCTACAATTTTGGACTTCAAAACATGTTTTTAGCTACTAAAATAACTTTGAAATTCAGTATTTAAAAGCTCAAAAAAAGATATTGTAAAGGTGGGAAACACAAGGGTAAAGGCTAGAGAAGCAAGGTGGAAAGAAAGGTGAACCACCCCTCTACCCTTTAAGGCCTTACACCACAAATTTCAGCCAAAAAATACAAATTTTATGCAGCCCAAAAATAGTAGAAAAATTGTAGGAAAAGAAGCAACCAGGGCAATGAAATAAGCGAAGCCTTATACCTGTTGAAGATAAGAACACTTTTAAGCAACAATTCAACATATGCACACCGTCAAGAGCTCAAAGTAAGCTCAAAAGTACCTCAGCAAGGTTTGGTTAAGAGTGTATAAGCAAAAGCTCAAGAAATTTCAAGAGAGAGAGAGAATTGTAAAAGGAGAAAATTAATTTTGCTCTAATTTTTCTAATCCTAAAAAATAAAAGGAGAGGTCCTCCATTTATAGAAAAACATCACACTCCTTCAGAAACATCCATCCATACACGTGTAGGTAGATACAAACATCTGTGCAAACAGTTGGCACAGCTGGCAGAAAATATTTGTAAAACACACTTGTGGCCTGCAGGCCACCAATTCTGGCTGGCAGGCCACACATTTGGCTGGCAAGGCACAAGGGTGGCTGACAGCCAAAAGAGATGGCCAACAACCCACAAAAATGGGCCGGTAGGTCCTAGGTTTTTCAGGCTTGAAAGGTTGGGGTTTTGGTGCAAAAAACAAGGCATAAGGTTTGCAGGGTTTTGAGGCTCAGAGCTTTGGCATTCCGCTGAGGACTTTCGAGCACTTGACAAGCATATACATTCATCATTGGGTATGCAAGTGATGATGCCAAGTCGTAAGGGTGGTAAAAAATAGAGTGTCTACAGTTGCCCCTCTTTGGCAGAACTCGAAGTCATGAAATGACGTGAGTGAATGTCAAAGCCCGAAGATGACCCATTTTGACAAGGCCGTAAGACTTGGGCAAACAAACATAATGTAGATGCTGTTGGTTGAATCCCAGGGTTGCCTATGTATCTCATTGCAAGGAATCCAACCAGCTTATTTCAGGGGTAGAATCCAAATAATACACAGTGTAATGCAATAATACACAATGTAACAAAATAATCAAACCACAAGCAGTGAAAAACACACGAATACCATAAAGAGATGGGGATGCAAAATCAAACTACGTTTTATATAGAAAAGAAGTGGGCACAGGCAAATGACGCCTAACACAGGCTAATTGCCTACATCCTCAATACTGGCCTCAGCGCAGCATGGATGCTTACACATAACAGAACCATGTTTCAATAGGAAAGGGGTGTGAGCACATGCAAAACTATGTTTTTCGTAGAAAGAGAAAGAGTACAAGTAATTGGGTGATATGATATAAGTGAGGAATGATCTATTGGGGAAAGATAATGCTAAATGCTGAATACAACAAGACAAAGTATGATGCAATGGATGAAGTGAATAAGGCATAGGCCAAACCACGTCTTACCTAGAAAAGGTATGGGCACAAAACTGACCATCTCACAAGAAATGTGTTGACACCCTCAATACTAGCCTCAGCGCAACATGGGTACTTATGCATGACAGAACCATGTTTCAACAAGGAAAAGGTATGAGCACATGCCAAACTACGCTGAACATGGAAATGGTGCATGATGCAATGCGATAGATGCTATATGCCATGCAATAGAGGTAATAGATAATAAAATGCGATGTAGTAGCGAGGAAGTGAAAGTACCTTACAGGGGCAATTGGCGATGACTCAGCTTATACTGTTGTGGATCTTCTTCTTCTTCTTGGTTGTGCTTCTAAAGCACAAGTACTACTTTTCTCACTAGCTATGTTTGCAACTTTCCCTATTCTCCAACAGGATGACAAACTAGGTTGGTTCAGTATCCAGAATTGAGGCGCATGCAAGCTACCTCAACCTATGGGCCTGCCATACAAATGTCAAGCCTAGGATACACCCCTGAGTATTTAAACCAGACTTTAGTCTCGGAAATCTCAAACCTTTGCATTCTAGGCCTCGGCCATTCGAACTCTAGTTTCCACCGTCTCAGTTGGTTTCCTAGGAACTCATCGCAAAAATAGAGTTTTTTATGGCCCCAAAACAGCCTAAAAATAGTAGGAAGAGATAGAAAAACAAGCGTGCAAAACAAGTTTAAAAGACAAGTATTATACTGGTTGAAACAAAGAACAATTCTAGGCACTAATTCAAGCCAAAACCACCTTCAAGAGCTCCAAGAAGGCTTCAAGGAACCTCAGCTCAAAGATGATCAACTTTGGTTAAGGAGATGTATGCAAAAAAGTACTGTAAGTAGGCAAGAATGCACAAATTTGCAAGAGAGAGAGAGAGAGAGAGAGATTTTTGTTCCAAATTTTCTAACCCTCAAAAACGGGGGAGGAGACCCCATTTATATAGAAAAACATGTATTTGGTTGAGAAATATCCATCCATACACGTGTATGAACATGAAGCCCATTGTGCCAACAACTAGAATAACTGTCAACAAAATATCTAAAAACAGACACTAGTGGCCGACAAGCCACCAGTGATGGCCGGTAGCCTCAATGGGTGGCTGGTAGCCACCAGGGGTTGTAGGCTTGAAGGTTTTGTTCCAAAACAGGGCACATAATGGATGTGGTTTGATGGCTCAAAGACAGGGCATTCCGTCGAGGACTTCGGGCACTAAAACGAGTACACAAGCAATGACGTCAAAGTCTTGAGGACGGTCAAAAATGGGTTGTCTACAGTTGTCCCTCTTCGATAGAACTCGAAAGTCATGAAATGACATGAGTGAATGTCAAAGCCCAGAGACGACCCATTTTGACAAGGCCGAAAGACTTGGACAAACAAACAAGACAGAAAACAAATGGTTGTGCCCGTAGGCTGCCTACGTATCCCTTTGCAAGGAATCAAACCAGTGTAGTTTTGGGGCAAAATGCAAATGATATGCAAAATGCAAGAACATAACATATGATCATGCAATGAGGCTGTACAATGAAACATTTGAATGCAGATGCAATGCAATGAAAATGCCACATTTGAACAAACTGAAACAAGGTATATCAATCTCAAACATGAAAAGAAGAGTAAATAAACACGCCACGCATGGGAATCACGAGCCAAACCACATTTCATTCAGAAAGGATATAAGAAAATTATGCACGCTTAACTACGCGTCGCACAGGAAAGGCGAACGGCGACGTAACCATCGGGAGCACCCGAGGTTTCAACCAAGATCCTAACGCGTTGCACGCGTGAGGGGGAAAGGGTGGTATGAACACTGGGCACACCCGAATGTTTTTAACCAAGTTGCAATCCTAATGTGTTGCACGCGAGAGGAGGAAAGGGTGGTGTGAACATCGGGTGCACCCGAATGTTTTTAACCGATTTGCAATCCTAACGAGTCGCACGCGAGAGGAGGAAGGGGTGGTGTGAACACAGGGTGCACCCGAATGTTTTTAACCGATTTGCAATCCTAACGTGTCACATGCGAGAGGAGGAAAGGGTGGTGTGAACACCGGGCACACCCGAATGTTTTTAACCGATTTGCAATCCCAACGCGTTGTACGCGAGAGAATAAAGGGGTGGTGTGAACACCGGGTGCACTCCAATGTTTTTAACCAATTTGCAATCCTAATGCGTTGCACGCGAGAGGAGGAAGGGGTGGTGTGAACACCAGGTGCACCCGAATGTTTTTAATCGATTTGCAATCCTAATGCATCGCATGCGAGAGGAGGAAGGGGTGGTGTGAACACCGGGTGGTGTGAACACCGGGTGCACCTGAATGTTTTTAACCGATTTTCAATCCTAACGCGTTGCATGTGAGAGGAGGAACGGGTGGTGCAAACACTGGGCACACCCGAATGTTTTTAACCGATTGTAAAAAGAATGTGACCCGAATATGGCACAAATGATTTTACCCGGAACTCCTCTGAATGAAGCATACATACAATATCATGCATGTGTAAGAAACAAACTTAACAAGTGCGATACAGTAGGAATGCATGTTCTATGCAAGACAAACAAATGTGATATAATGTTAATGGCATGTTCTATGCGAGAAACAAAAGCAGAAGCATATTCTATGCATGATTCGTAACGGAAGCATATTTTATACGTAAAACAATAGCAAGAGCATATTCTCTGCGTAACTCATAACAAGATGCAAGATGCGCATGCAATACCCATGAAATGCATATCTTACACAAGGAAGCGAAATGAGATGCATATTGATGCAACAAGGTGAAATGCAACAACATGAAATGCATATTCATGCAACAATGTGAAATGCATATTCATGCAACGACGTGAAATGTAGGTACAAAAACATAATTTGACAAAAACAAATTCAGTAACAACTTCCGATTTACTTCTCGGATATGTTTAAAAGATACACCTCGTTCCTGTTGACAAGTGATGAGCATTATGCACCAAAAACACAATTTTGAGCTTCCATAGAGACATTCTGAACTCAACAGTGAACAATTCCTTCAATTCTTGGAAACCAAGGACATTAAACAGCATTAAGACTCAGAGGGAAGCAGTGGGCCACCTGTCGGCCTTTAATAACCTTTGCTGGCCACAAAAGTGGCCTCTGGCCACCCGGGGCAGATTCAAGGTATTTGGGTCATTTTGGCTCGGGTCTTTAAATATAAGCCATGGGGTCTCATTTCCTCATTACACCATGCCCAAAATTTCTCCCTCTCTCTAGGTGCTCATTCTCTCTAGATCCGCACTTTCTACGCATTTTCCAACACACCACACGAAGTTTATTCGCTGAACCCTCTTTGTTTACTCCATTTTGAACCGATTGAAATTTGATTTCGGTGCTTTTTTTTAGAGTTTCACCACTTGAGGCTTGTTCTCCTTGAGTTTCTCTTGGATTTGGTGCCTTTTTTTGAGCTTTGACTTTTTCTCCCACTTTTCTTCTCCTAGGGTTTGGCTTTTTCCAAGTTTGCCTTTTTTCCTCTGTTTCTCTTCATTTTTCACCACTTTCGCATCTTCTTTCTAGACGGCGAATGATCTATCCCATGACGGAGCTCCGCTCGAGATTCCACCAACGGTAGAGATGGACGCCGAGCCTGAGCCCGAGCCCGAGCCCGAGGCCCGAGATATTACCGCTGGGAGTATGACCCTTTGATCTGATGACATACCATCCTCAGACACATATGCTACCCCCCAGGGGTATCAGGCACTTCAAAGAGTTTGCTTGGCGAGAGCCGGAGTCCCATTTGTCTTATGGTGCCATCGAGGTATACACTGTATTATCACATTTTCTTCACTGTACATTGTATTTCTTGCTTTACCTGTGTTCCTTGCTTCAACTGTAATGCTTACATTTTATATCTTGCCTTAATAACACTCTTGCACTGTATTTCTTACATTGCCTTTTCCTCTGCCTGTTTTGATATCACTATATATCACTGTTCTGATCGTAGAAAGACTCTCGCTCGATTAGGGGCTATGGAGCCACGTCCGCGAGGGACTGGTATATGGAGCTCCTTGCCGATGTACGCCACATCATCGACGTGGCGGGTTTTGAGCTATTCTGTACTGGGCTATCACACCATATCGCGAGTCGACCGCTTCTTGGTGCATTAGTGGAGCGGTGGTGGGATATCACCAACTCCTTCCACTTCTCCACGACTGGGGAGATGACGATGACTCCCTATGACTTTGCCATTCTCACGGGCGTAGAAGTAGGGGGTAATCTGATCCCTTACGATATGGACATGGGCGAGTGGGAGGCCGCTTGGCTACACCTGCTGGGAGCATGCCCACCTCTCTTCTGACCAAGGATGGTACGATATAACTGGTTCGCCGAGCACTTCCGAGGGAGAGAGTCAGAGACCCCAGAGGAGACTGAGCATTACGCCCGGGGCTTTTTGATGTTCCTCTTCGGTACTACCTTGTTTGCGAACAGGGGGAACACCGTAGGGTTGTATCCCCTGAGCGCCCTAGTGGACTTACCTCAGGTTCAGTTATATGATTGGGGAGGAGCTGGCCTTGCTAAACTGTATGGCTACATGAGCTTGACATCTCGTAGGAGGAGAGATAGGGTCGAACACTATTGGAGAGCCTGGGAGGTATACTTCACATTTCTGCTTTACATTTTCCATTTTCCATTTTCCATTTTTGCACTTTCTGCTTTGCACTTTCTCTGCACTACTTACTACATTGTTTACATCTATACATTGCGCTTTTTGCATCGCACATTCTGTATCCTCTGTATCTGTACTCTCTGTACACTGCGCTACACATTCTACTTTCTATATCTGCACTTGTACTTTCTGTACACTATACACACATTCTGCTTTCTGCATTTTACATCCATTATATCTATACACTATTGTACACGTCCTCGAACGTCCCGGGAGGAAATCCCGTTTTGTTCATTTGGGGCTCACTACAGTTCAGACTCAAATTGTCACGGTTCTTAATCTGATCTCACAATGTGCGATGTGAGATTGATAAATCACTAAAGAGTCCAAATCCGACAAATCGTATTGAAAACAGATTTTTAGAAAGAAGTGCCAAACATGGACTGCTTTGCCAGATACAGAGTCGCCACCTAAATATTTTATTTTTGGGGAAATTTAGGAAACCCTGACTCGTGCCTAAGGCCATGTGTCCGTCATCACCAAAGTTGCCTCGGCTCGGGAACTTGGGTACGATTGGGGAAGGTCAGCAATGAGCACCCCCGCTCGCCCGATCAAAGATCGGCCACCACTAAACATGATATCTTGTTTTTGAAAACACATGTGTTCTTATTCCGGTTAATTAGCTAGAATTACTATGTGATGCGCATAACAAAACAAGTATAGGCTAGATCACCTAATTTGGAACACAGCATTGCATATCCGTTTGTTCTGAAAAATGGTTTGAGTTTTGCTACTCGAAAGTAGGCTAAAATACGGATTTCAATGAATTATCCCAATTCAAGCAATCCAACCTTAACCCACAGGCATTCAGGCAGTTACATCACATACGCAAATAGCCTCATGGTAAGCATGCTGTCATGGCAACACCCACACACATGCAAGGATGCTAAAGCGTAAATGCTTACCTAGTACTCCAAGCCAAAACAGAAACTAGTTAGTAATCAAATGCATGATCGTATTTCATGTTAAGATGGCTAATGCAACACATGCAAAGTGCAACTAGAAATAGGCTCGGCTATTCTAAGATGTCATGTGAAATGCAACTTGATACATGTATTCAAATTGGAATTGAAATACAATGCAATTAGCATGATGCGCCGAGCCCAGTGCATGCAATACGAACGAATGTGTGCAAACATGCTATCATAAGTATGCTAATTGAAACGTGCCCTAAAACTAACCATTGTAAGCAGTTAAATAAAAGGGAGAAAGATGTGGGGTTGGAAGACATGCATCACACACACACACGCTTATTACACAATTTGCCCTCTCTCGGAGGGACCGAAAGAATAATACAAATTAACTAACAAACAAGCTAATTAATTATTACACAACATTTAACTAATTAATTGAATTAATTAAGCTAAGAAAGCAGTAAAGAGGCCTCGGGAAGAGGGATGAATGCATGCATGTTCGATTCGCCTTGCTCGGAAACCCGTTGCCATGCCACACGTTGCCTCTATTTACATTGTTCTGCACCTCTGAGAACTGCACAAGTCCCAAGGATGCTTCTGAACCACCTTCTGAGCACTGTGGAAGGTCACCGGCCAAAAGAAAAGGCCACCGGCCATTGGAAAATGGTCATCGACCATGTGTGAGTCTCTCGGCCAACAATGCATAGCCCGCCGGCACTGAAGATGGCCGACCGGCCATCTCTTCCTGCAGAATCCTATTTTGCTGTAGGAGAAGGCAAACAGAGCATGGCAATGCATTTTCAAAGCAATGTTTGCACAACCACCCTCCTTATCATGTTTAAGACTCAAAGGAGTATGGTTTTCGACCCTCGGACCATCAATCACGCATTTCAATGCATGGTGGCCAAAGAAGCCAAGTGTGCAACTCAACATGGAATGAAATGCACAAAACACATAAAGGGCCCCAACCTTTATCATGATTTATCAAGAGGCAAGAGATGCACACACAATGCAATGCAACCTAGGCAAGCAAGCAAGCATGCAAATAACTCAAGTGCACAACAAATCTAACGCAACATGAGCATGTTAACATGCAATATGCAATAGGCATACAACCTAAACATGTGGACATGTATAGCATGCAGCAACATGCAAAATGAAACAAGCATGCAACAACATGGTGAGATGGATTTACACTAACATGGGTAGCTCTCAAGCATGCCAAAATCAGTGGCCAAGATGATGCAAACAAGGCACCGAAACTCATGCAAACATGCACAATGCAATGGCCCCGAGCCTAAAGCACAAGATGCAACTCCCCAAGAGCATGGCAAAGATGAAACATGGCATACAATGGCATACATTCCAACTCTAAAATGGCATACTAAATGACTCCAAAAATGACTCTGAAGCATGCAAAAACTCACGTAATGCATTGTTAAAGACTTAAGCACTGAAGCTAGTGAAATGCAATACACTGTAGACATGCAAAGCGATGGTCAAATGATGAAACCAACCCCGAACAGTCCCTATGCAGACCAAAATTAGTGGCAAAATGTGTTGGGATGGTGGCTTGGAATGCATTTACATGAAGCTCATGCAATGGCTCATAAATGGGGCATACAAGCACAACTCTAAGGAGCACTTAAAACATGAAAAATATGGAAGTGTAGCACCCCTATAAGCTCTGAACCATCATGCTCAATGATGCCAACACATGTAAATACTTCAAGTTAGGCATGCAAGAGTGCTCAAAACTCAAAGCTAGTCAATGCTATTACACAATAAGTATGCATGGCAGGCATTTTTCGACAATGAGGCCACAAAACAGAGCTGAGGCAGCCCAAATCATGAACAAAATCAGTTTAGAGCAAGGTCAAAATGTGCTAGAATGGAGAGCCAAAACAACATGTAATGTAAGCTAGTAAGCATGAGTTACACTACAAGCCTATGAAGCATGTGAGGGACCACCAAACCAGCCAAAAACAGATTCATTGCATACCAAAATATGAAAAAAAAACCCACTAAAATGAGGCCAACATGAGCTAGAAGGACATGCTCAAACATGAAGCAAACAAGACTAGTTTGCAAAATTTACACTACAAGTGTATAAACCAAGCATGGATTGACCAAGATAGGCAAAAACAATGGCATGTGACAGAAAATTAACCACAAATACCAGCTAAGACATGGTCAACATGAACTTAACAAAGGTGCTCACATATGAGGCAAATATGACAAGTATTGAAAACAACAAGGAGAGGGGATGGCCCTCTCCTTCTTAGGACCTCAAAACACCATCCCCACCACGGTGAGAAGGCCAATACAAGGTGGTCCCGAAACTCACAAAAAAGGCACAAAAAGAAGGCCAAACAAGGCCTAAGAGGGGGGAAACAACTCCAAACACAAAATTGATCTGAAACAAACTTCAAAATCATGCAAAAACAGAACTTTTATCAGTTTTAAGTTAAGTTCAAAACAGCATGCAAGATAGGCTAAAAGTGTGTGCAAAAATGGGGAATAAAGAGGGTAGTTCTCACCCACACAGCTACAAAACTAGCAGGTTCTTGAACCAAGAACCAACTGTTTAACCTCTGAAAATGACCTCCAAGAACCTTAGATAAATGGTGGAGGTGTATGGCTATGAGGTGTGGTGTAATAGGCCAAGAACAAGACCCTTTTGAACCCAAATTATAGAAATATAAAGAGAGATATATCTTGGAGCCTTAAACAAATTTTTGGAACCTCTCTAAAGGAGAGGGAGACCCTCTCTTATAGAGAAACAAGAGGGTTCAAGCTTCTTGGAGAAGCTAAAGAGGTTCACGCTTCTTTAAGAAGCTAAAGAGGTTCAAGCTTTTTGGAGAAGCTAAAGAGGTTCAAGCTTCTTCAAGAAGCTAAAAATGTTCAAACGGTTCAAGCTTCCTGAAGAAGCTAAAACAAAGGTTCAAAAGGTTCAGGCTTCCTCAAGAAGCTTAAAATAAGGGTTCAAAAGGTTCAAGCTTCCTCAAGAAGCTAAAATAAAGGGTGAAAATCCTCCATACATATGGAGGGCAGGGTCTGTGCCACCTAGCACTAAATATCTGCATAAAGTAGATGACCAGGGTTCGGCCAGCAGAAAAGGCCGATCGACCAACACAAAGGGCCGGCTGACTAAATACAATGCCGACCGGCCACTATTTTTGGCCGGTAGCAATAAAACAGGGCCGGTGGCCTCAAGCCAAGGTCGGTGAGGTGTGGGGTTGGCCAACAAGCCATTCCCTGCCCTTAGAAGCAAAAACACAAGTGTTTGGTATACAACCAAGCACAAAACAAACAAGTCGAGAGGTCTTGAGGCAAGGCGCGCGACCAAAACCTCCGAGAACTCAAGACGAACACGAACATGAATGATCACCTAGTGTTCAAACAGTTACGTCCAAGTCTTGAGGACAGTCAAAAATGGGGTGTCTACAGTTGCCCCTTTTTGACAGAACTCGAAAGTCATAAAAATGACGGGAGTGAATGTCAAAGCCCAGAGACGACCCATTTTTGACAAGGCCGAAGACTTAGGCAAAGCATACAAGCTACAGATAAAGATATGCACCCGAAGGCAAGGGCAAAATGCAAGAACAATGCACAAAGCCGAGCATAACTTACGATCATGCAAAGGATGCTGTGATGAAGCAAATCATGCAACAGTTTTAAGCAAGCATATACAAACCAAGCTACATTTCACGCAGAAAGGATGTAAGGAAATTATACAATTCTCATTGCGTCTCACGCGGAGAATACAATATCTGTCTAGTTTGTCTGGTCACGCCAGCTTTAAATGAACCGTACATACAATATCGTGCCTGAAAGAGGAAGAAACTTAACAAGTACAATATCGTCAGCAACATGCATAGTAATGCAAGTGAAAAGTGTGTGACAACGCAAGCAAAGTGTGGATGCATGACAATGCAACCTAAGTGTGACGCATAACAATGCGGGTTGGATGCAAGATGATATGCAATATTACAAAACAATGTAATGATATATAATGTATTGAAACAATGCAAATGATATGCAATGCATTTGAGATGATCAAACCACAAGCAGTATAAAACCATACAAATATCATGAAGGGATGGAGATGCAAAAAATCAAACTACATCTAACATAGAAATGGTGCCGACACCCTCAACACTAGGCGCGCACACATAATCTCATAACTATGCGTTTCGTAGATAAAACAAGTAATTGGGTGGCATGATATAAGTCAGGAATGACCCGCTAAGGAAAGATCGTGATCCTAAATGCTGGATGCAACATACTACACTACAATGCAATGAATGCAATGGACAAGGCGCGCGGCCAAACCATACTTTGCCTAGGAAAGGCATGGACACAAACAAACCACGTTTAACACAGAAATGGTGCCGTCACCCTCAACACTAGGTGCGTACACATAATATCATAACCGTGCTTCAACGTGAAAAGTATGGGCACATACTAGACCAAGCTCAACATGGAAAGGCGCAAGTGATAGATGGAGGTGATGCAGTGAATGCATGCAATATGTGCTATGTCTAATGCAATATACATACTAGCTAAAATGCAATGGATGCAGTGGATAAGGCGTGCGACCAAACCAAATTTTGCCTAGGAAAGGCATGGACACAAACAAACCACGTTTAACACAGAAATGGTGCCGTCACCCTCAACACTAGGTGCGTACACATAATATCATAACCATGTTTCAACGCGAAAAGTATAGGCACATACCAGACCAAGCTCAACATGGAAAGGCACAAGTCATAGATGGATAATGTAGTAAATGCATGCAAACTACAATGCAATGTACAATGCAAGTGGAGGCGAAACATGCGTGTCGACGCAAGTGAAGAATGCATGACAATGCAGGTGGAAGCGAAACATGCATGTCGACGCAAGTGAAGAGTGCATGACAATGCAGGTGGAAGCGAAGCATGCATGTCGATGCAAGTGAAAAATGCATGACAATGCAGGTGGAAGTGCACTACAATGCAATATATATTCTATATGCAATGAATGCATGTAATGTATGCTATGTACAATGTCATATACATACTAGATGATGTAGTAGTTAGGAAGCGAAGATACCTTACAGGGGCAATTGGCAATGACCTACCTCATGCTGCTGGGGATCTTTTGCTTCTTCTTGGTTGAACCACAGGTACTACTTTTCTCCCTGGCTATAGTCGCAGCTTTCCCTATTCTCCAACAGGGTGACAGACTAGGTTGATTCAGTATCCAGAATTAAGGCGCATATACATGCTATTTCAATCTATAGGGCAGCCATACAGATTTCAAGCCGAGGATATACCCCTGGGTATTTAAACCAGACTTTAGTCTCGGAAATCCCGAACCTTTGCGTTCTAGGCATAAGCCATTCGAACTCTAGTTTCCACCGTCTCAGTTGGTCCCCTAGGAACTCACCGCAAACATAGGCAGGTGGCTATACCAGACCACTGGGAGTCGTTCGGGCATGACAAACACCAAAGGAATTGCACCTTTAAAGGATTTAAGGTCTCCTAGACCGGAGAATGCACAAGACAGTGCAAATGAAGATGCATGATTTAAGGTCTCCTAGACCAAAGGATTTAAGGTCTCCTAGACCAGAAGGTGCACAAGACAGTGCGAATAATGCAATGCACTAACAAGTGCAGGTAAGGTGCGCAAGATAGCGCGATAAAATGCAATGCACAAAACAGTGCGATGCGCAAAAGAGCACAATTGAAATGCAATGCACAAAACAGTACGATTGAGATACGCACGATACCGCGACACGCAAAATAGCACGAAATGAAATTCGTGCAAAATGCAATGAGATGCACAAAACAGTGTGATGGAGGTGCGCAAGAGAGTGCGAGTGATAAATTGCACAAAACAGTGCGATGCGCTAGACAACGCGATGTGTTAGACAACGCGAGTGCACAAGACAGTGCGAATGCACAAGATAGTGCGATGCGCTAGACAGCACGATGCGTTTAGACAACGCAAGTGCACAAGACAATGCGAATGAGATACAAAGTGTAAGTGCACAAGACAGTGCGATAAAATGCATGTTCTATGCAAGTAAGGTGCATAACAATGTGGGTGGAAGGGTGCATAATAATGCAAGATAGATGTGCATAACAATGCAACGAATGGTGTGTGTAATAATGCGAGAAATGGTGTGCATAACAATGCGACGAATGTGCAACTTCAAAAGCATGTTTGAAACAAAATGCCGAATAAGGAAATACAAGCCTTAACGAGACCAAATCTAAACGCAACCTCCGATTTACCTCTCAGAGGTGTTTGTAACACACTTTGCTTGAAAAGGGTACACCTTGTTTATATTGGCGAGAGATAACATCTGCTGCTGCTTTAATTGCCATTCTGACTTGAAGCAGGCTTAAGCTTGGGGTTAAGATACACTCATACTTCGGAGCACTGACAAGGCCTGAAGAGGTACATCCGAAGTACAATCATGGCATGTACCGAAGTCGAAACACACTAAGATGCTCTGATTTTCCTTCTTTTCTTTTGCTTCGCAGTCTGGAACCCATATAGCTTCAAATAGGTCCTGGTTTTACTATTCTCATATGACCTGGGTTGAACCTTGCGGTTTTTGAAAGAACAAAATCTTGTTTTGCACAAATGTGGAGAACGGCACGGCACTTTGAGCACAAAACGATTTTTTTGAAATTAAGAAATGAGTTCTCAACCAGGTATTGAGCCTACAACTGAACACAGCGCATAACGACTCAACAAAGAAAAACAAGAGGTAAATAACCTAAACACATCGAGAAACACTCGAAACGACTCAAAACAAGAATCAAGAGAAAACAAAAGACACGACACTCAGACGTGCACAGGGAGCCTGTTTCTCCGGGTATTGTTTCCCACCCTTTCTCATTTGTGATCCTTACATCACTCGGCCCTCAAGCTCTATTTTTTTGAAAAAGCCCTTTTCCTCACTTTTTCTCTCAGCGCACATCTCTCTATTCTTCAATCTCTTATTTTTTATCCCTCCCCTGGGTGGTCGATGGATAAACAAGAAATTTCGGGCTCTTGCCTCTAGTATGCTGCTGGATTCTCTTTCTTCCGCTCATAGCCAGTGAGTTCCTCCCACAGAGGGGTTGCACTAAGATGAGGTGTGTAGCAAATTTGCAACTGACATCGGTTGATGATGCTTTGCTGGAGAGTTTGGACGTGATCAGATTTGTGCAGATAAGGAAGTGGAATATCTTGATCCATTCCAGTTCGTGCTTTATACTTGGCTTGATACCTCGTTGCTTGGAGAATGTGAGAGCTTTTTGCCCTTTTGCAATCAGCTTCAGTGGTGCCCTTTTCTGGCGAATACGGTGCCCTTTCCGGTAAGTAGAGTGCCCTTTCTGGCAAGTGCATTGATAAAGGGAAAAAGACAGAACACCTGACTCAACGGTGCCCCTAGTTCATCATTTTGACCATTTCTTGTTTTTGGCTTTATACTAAAACAATTTTGACCAAAATGAGAGTTAGATTAACATGCTTGTTCAATTTTCTGATTTGAAATCATGCAAGTTAGGCTATGAGCACTGCAAATTTTCCTTTTTTGGGTCCAAGAAAATGGTCCAATTTTGGAAAAAAATGGAATAATTTTCAAGAGAATCAGTCAATCTCAGTAAAAATTCTCAAAAACCATTTTGGCAAACAGCCACTGCTCAACGAGCACGAAACTTACTCTTGAGATGCACAACCTCAGATCGGAAGGAAAACTGCCCCTTGTCTGAAGGACACTACATGGCAACAGAAAGTTACCCCTTGCTTGAAAGGCACCGCAGCGCATTGAATGGCAACGGAAAGTTGCCCCTTGTTTGAATGGCACCACAGTGCATTGTAGTCAGTCCTCAGAGTGACGAACACAACCAAACTCTTGGATACAGATAAGGCAAAGATGATCAAAACCATTACATGGACATAATCAATTTGGAGGTGTTTGTGGCTAGACTTCAGGATGAAGTTGCTTACGTATCCCAAACATGGGAATCAAGCCTTACGTAGTTCGGGGAAGGTACACTCGGGTATTAACCTCTCCTTTTGCGCTCTAACTTTTGCCACCATTCCGGGTTTTCAACCTTGTGAGCTGTGTTCTTCTTTTCTTTTCAATTCTTTTCATTTTTTTTTCTTCTTTTTTCTTTTCTTTTCATTTTCTTCATTTTTTTTTCTTTTTTTTTTTTCATTTTTCTCTTTTTTCTTGCTCTAACTTTTGCCTGGGTCGCCCTTTTGGGTTTTCGGCCCCGCGAGCCTCTCAAGGGTAAAAGTGTAGTTTTGTCCATGTCAAATGGTTTTGAGATCCTGAAGTCATCTGAATCTAGGCAAATGGCTACTGTTCGCTGACGATGCAAGAGTCCATCTAATGGGGGGCTGAATTTGCCCCTAGTGTTGTGGATAGGAACTTGGTTATCCTTCAGCAACAAACTTTTTTCTTTCTTCCCTTCTAGGATTTGGCATTCTTGCCGATGTTCGTTGATTTGCGGAATGATCCATCTTCGGCTCGTCGAGCACAATCTGACATCTTTTGCCCCTAGTTCGAGGGGTGTTCCTGATCTAGCTTCACAAGCTTCTTTTGATGAGATCTGATCTTCTTGATCTTTTCTTGCCCCTAGTTCGTGGGCTGCTTCAAATCTGGCCACGCAGGCCTCACATTATGGTTGACCTTTGAACTTTCTGAGTCCAAGTTCGAGGTTTGAAACCAAGGGGTCGAGTCTCGAGGCTGAGAGCAATCCTAAGCTGCACAATCTCAAGAGCGATTCCATACAGGTCTTCGCAAGACAGCGCAAAACATTTTTTTTTTAGCACCTTCTGAGCACTGTGGAAGGTCACCGGCCAAAAAAAAAGGCCACCGGCCATTGGAAAATGGTCATCGACCATCTGTGAGGCTCTTGGCCAACAATGCATTGCCGGCCGGCACTGAAGATGGCCGGCCAGCCATCTCTTCCTGCAGAATCCTGTTTTGCTGCAGGAGAAGGCAAACAGAGCATGGCAATGCATTTTCAAAGCAATGTTTGCACAACCTCCCTCCTTATCATGTTTAAGACTCAAAGGAGTATGGTTTTCGACCCTTGGACCATCAATCACGCATTTCAATGCATGATGGCCAAAGAAGCCAACTGTGCAACTCAATATGGAATGAAATGCACAAAACACATAAAGGGCCCCGACCTCTACCATGATTTATCAAGAGGCAAGAGATGCACACACAATGCAATGCAACCTAGGCAATCAAGCAAGCATGCAAATAACTCAAGTGTGTAACAAAACTAATGCAACATGAGCATGTTAACATGCAATATGCAATTGGCATACAACCTAAACATGTGGACATATATAGCATGCAACAACATGCAAAATGAAAGAAACATGCAACAACATGGTGAGATGGACTTACACTAACATGGGTAGCTCTCAAGCATGCCAAAATCAGTGGCCAAGATGATGCAAACAAGGCACCAAAACTCATGCAAACATGCACAATGCAATGGCCCCGAGCCTAAAGCACAAGATGCAACTCCCCAAGAGCATGGCAAAGATGAAACATGGCACACAATGACATACATTCCAGCTCTGAAATGGCATACTAAATGACTCCAAAAATGACTCTGAAGCATGCAAAAAATCATGTAATGCATTGTTAAAGACTTAAGCACCGAAGCTAGTGAAATGCAATACACTGGAGACATGCAAAGTGATGCTCAAATGATGAAACCAACCCCGAATAGTCCCTATCCAGACCAAAATCAGTGGCAAAATGTGTTGGGATGGTTGCTCGGAATGCATTTACATGAAGCTCATACAATGGCTCACAAATGGGGCATACAAGCACAACTCTAAGGAGCACTTAAAACATGGAAAATATGGAAGTGTAGCACCCCTACAAGCTCTGAAATATCATGCTCAATGATGCCAACACATGCAAATACTTCAAGTTAGGCATGCAAAAGTGCTCAAAACTCAAAGCTAGTTAATGCTATTACATAACAAGTATGCATGACAAGCATTTTTCGACCATGAGGCCACAAAACAGAGCTGAGGCAGCCCAAATCATGAACAAAATCAGTTTAGAGCAAGGTCAAAATGTGCTAGAATAGAGGGCCAAAACAACATGCAATGTAAGCTAGTAAGCATGAGTTACACTACAAGCCTATGAAGCATGTGAGGGACCACCAAACCAGCCAAAAACAGATTCATGGAATACCAAAATATAACAAAAAACCCACTGAAATGAGGCCAACATGAGCTAGAAGGACATGCTCAAACATGAAACAAACAAGACTAGTTTGCAAAATTTACACTACAAGTGTATAAACCATGCATGGATTGACTAAGATAGGCAAAAACAATGGCATATGACAGAAAATTAACCACAAATACCATCTAAGACATGGTCAACATGAACTTAACAAAGGTGCTCACATATGAGGCAAATATGACAAGTATTGAAAACAACAAGGAGAGGGGATGGCCCTCTCCTTCTTAGGACCTCAAAACACCATCCCCACCACTGAAATCCCACTAGATTTCAGTGGTGAGAAGGCCAATACAAGGTGGTCCCAAAGCTCATAAAAAAGGCACAAAATGGAGGCCAAACAAGGCCTAAGAGGGGGGAAACAACCCCAAACACAAAATTGATCTGAAACAAACTTCAAAATCATGCAAAAAAAGAACTTTTATCAGTTATAAGTTAAGCTCAAAAAAGCATGCAAGATAGGCTAAAAGTGTGTGCAAAAATAGGGAATAAAGAGGGTAGTTCTCACCCTTGATGCACAGCTGCAAAACCAGCAGGTTCTTGGACCAAGAACCAACTCTTTAACCTTTGAAAATGGCCTTCAAGAACCTTAGATGAATGGTCGAGGTATATGGCTATGAGGTGTGGTGTAATAGGCCAAGAACAAGACCCTTTTGAACCCAAATTATAGAGATATAAAGAGAGATGTATCTTGGAGCCTTAAACAAATTTTTGGAACGTCTCTAAAGGAGAGGGAGGCCCTCTCTTATAGAGAAACAAGAGGGTTCAAGCTTCTTCAAGAAGCTAAAGAGGTTCAAGCTTCTTGGAGAAGCTAAAGAGGTTCAAACGGTTCAAGCTTCCTCAAGAAGCTAAAATAAAGGTTCAAAAGGTTCAAGCTTTCTCAAGAAACTTAAAACAAGGGTTCAAAAGGTTCAAGCTTCCTAAAGAAGCTAAAACAAAGGGTGCAAATCCTCCATACATGTGTATAGAGGGTAGGGTTTGTGCCACCTGGCACTAAATATCTGCATAAAGCAGATGAATACGGTTCGGCCAGCAGAAAAGGCCGATCGACCAACACAAAGGGCCGGCCGACTAAATACATTGTCGATTGGCCATTACTTTTGGCTGGTAGCAATAAAACAGGGTCGGTGGCCTTATGCCAAGGCCGGTGAGGTGTGGGGATGGCCAACAAGCCATTCCCTGCCCTTGGAAGCAAAAACACAAGTGTTTGGTATACAACCATGCACAAAACAAACAAGTCTAGAGGTCTTGAGGCAAGGCGCGCGACTGAAACCTCCGAGAACTCAAGACGAACACGAACATGAATGATCACCTAGTGTTCAAACGGTGACGTCCAAGTCTTGAGGACGGTCAAAAATGGGGTGTCTACAACTGTATACTCACTGTTGCCTTTTCCTTGCAGCTTTGGGTATATGCATATTTCTTGACCCTCGCTCTAGAGCCAGAGATGGAGATGCCCCCTGTTGTGCCATACTCTCATTGATATGACGACAGATGCCTGCGGAGGACCCGGGAGAACTTCTCATTCTTCTGCCGGTACTACGACACAGTAGCTGCAGGAGAGGTAACCCAAACCCACAGTTATTTTTGCTTTATCAACAACTGACAACGACTAACAACCCGTATATCTCCTGTTTGCAGATCGCTTGGCAGCCTTGGGCGTTGATGCTGGCCGGAGTTAGGGATTAGTATGCTGGTGCCTAGGGGGCTTCCCATTTTTGACTTCTACTAGAGGGCCCGGTGTGTCGGACTTGGTTTTTAGGCGAGCGGTTCGTGCGCCAGACCATGGGCTTGCTTGAGCCGGTAGTTCCTATGCCTCCTCCGACATCTATGAGGGCTACGGAGAACCTCTCCTTTTAGGAGATGATCCAGTTCACGGAGGGCTTAGATGGCGACTACTTTCGTGGGGAGGGAGATTATTCGACATTCATCCAGACACACCTCATGCCTTCCTTGATGGGTGCTCGTGCTCGTGCTCGTGCAGGCAGAGTAGCAGGTGCCTCTATGGCAGGTAATACTCGGGCGACGAGGGCCAGGATTGGAGGGGCCTTCCAGTTGGGCCGGTCACTGGTTGGCCAGAGCTTCCGACCGAGTTAACATGCTGGCGGCATACCGGGGATCCTTACCAGGTTCCTATTGAGCTCGCAGCAGCCGAGCATGCATTTGTCGGGGTTTGAGGCCCGACTCAGGTATGGACCATTCTTTACGTTTGCATTCTACATTTCATTTTAGATACGTTCATTGCAGATACTAATCACCCAAATACATTTGCAGGCCTCTACAGAGTACACGGGGAGGGCTCTTGAGCTGATTTCCTCCCTGATGGACATGGTGCAACGGAGAGAGGTGCCACCCAGTCTCTATGGTATTCAGGTAATTTTCCCTATTCTCTGCCCGTATTTCAGTATTTCCCACACTGTTGTACACACCATTCTCACTGAAGCACTGATACTCATACCATGATATACATTCTGTCCCTTGTCACATTATACTGATATGCTGCACTGACACACTAGATTGTACTTGCACTATATTTGGCTCATTACATTCTTCAACTTTCATTATACTGCATCTGCAACTATACTTTGTATCTGATACGTCAATACTATATCTTTTCAGGTTCCAGCCATACTGAGAGCACCAGCGACAACAACTGCTACTGCGCTTGCACCGTCACCATCTCCTCGAGTAGCAAAGAGGAAAGAGAGATGAGCCCCAACACACAGCCGAGAGGGGCGTCATGATTGAGGTCGGAGGAGCCCTTCAGAGCTAGTGTTGAGTGACGACAATGTTGAGACCAGTGGCTCTGAGGAGGCAGTGATTCTGTAGTCTGAGTCCTCCGAGAGTAGAGATGACAGTGGCTCGAGATCTGAGAGTGGAGGTGATTTTGAGTCAGGCTCTGGAGTAGAGAGCGGTGATGATTCCGGTTCCAGCTCGGCATCTGAGTCAGACAACGGAGTCGATGGCGACAGTGCCCCAGAGTCTTCTCCTTTGAGGAAGAGAACGAAGAGGGCCTCTAGAGCCTGAGTTGGCTGGTGCTGATTTTTTGTATTTTTCTTAGTTTCTTTTTGTTAGCAGCATTAGCATATGTATAGCTTTAGGAAGTTCTATTTTGCTTTAAAACTTGTACTCCTCTTTTGTAAAAAGCCATGATTGAAATAAAAAAAAAAAAAAAAAAAAAAAAAAAAAAAAAAAACTCACGGTTTTTATGAAAAAATGTTGTTATTTATTTATTTATTTCGCATCATGAGCACCATATATGCATGGAATGGACAGGGAATTGAAATGGCCAAGAGTGTTTGATTAAAACAAGATGCTTAATCGGGTAATGAACCAACCAACCACCAAAATAAAAATGCAATATACAACTCGATAAGTAACACAACAATAACTCGATAAACAAAACAACTACAAATACAACTCGACAAACGTGCTAAAACCAAAAGGACTCAAAACAAGACCTTAAAACACACAAAGAGCAGGACAATACATGCTTCCAGCACTGTTCAGCACAGAGGTGGATAGCAAACCTCAGAGGAAGAGTGCCGGCCAAACTAGGAACTTGCCAGCCACCCGCCAGCTACATGAAATGGCCTGGCGGCCACCAGTAGTGTCCTGCCGGCCACCAATGCGCAGAACTTCCAAATTGTTGACACCTAGCTTCCACTAACTGCCTTATCTTCTACAAATGGCTGAGCTTTGTGATTTCTTCATTTCAGCTACAAATTCTTCACAAACGGAACCATTTTTTGCTGAAAAACTCTCGGATTGGATTGCAACTTTAGATGGCTCAGAAAAGGTGAATTTTCAGGGTTTTAGCATAAATGCACGTTTCCTGCTGAGCCGTTCTCCGCTTTGATTTTCGTTCCTTCATGCCACGGCTAGATGTTGAAACCTGATTACATATGTCTTTAGCTTCGGGGGACAAGAGATACGCCCGACAATCAAAATATTTCAGGTGTTAATGGAATCCCGGCACGATAAGAAAATCATACCTTAACCCCATTTCAGCCATATCCAAGCTTTAGGATGGTTGTGTGGGCTCACTCTACATGAAGCTCGATCCTTAATTCACAACGAAAAGCTGGATATTCCTAGCCTGATCCATCGATTTTCTGACGTTGGCAACTAAGGTAACCTTCTTTGGCAGGGTTTTTGACAACATGCTCTTTGCTTATGTATGCTGGCTCATTTCCTTCTTGCCCTTAGTTTCGAAGGGTCTAGCATTTGACTAGTCGAAGTGACGTAAGGCCTGAAAGAGGGTAAGAGTTGCATTGGCTTGGTGTTGGCCTAGACTCTGATGGGCTTAGACGCCTTCCATCGGCGAGAGACTACCAAATTCGCAGGGAGTCCACTACTTCTTCAGGTAATCTTTCCCATCCTCTCTCATATGTATTTCTTACTGTAGATCACCCCGAGAACTCTCGAGCTTCGCGCGCGAGGTCGTGAAATCATTTTGTTCTGAGCTACTACAGTTCAGGCTCAATGTCACGGTTCTTAATCTGATCTCACAAAGTGCAATGTAAGATTGATAAATCACCAAAGAGTCCAAATCTGGCAAATCATTTTTGGAAAATTGATGTTTATAAAGAAGTGCCAAACATGGACTGCTTTGCCAGATACAAAGTCGCCACCTAAATATTTTATTTTGGGAGAGTTTAAGAAACCCTGACTCGTACCTAAGGCCACGTGTCCGTCATAACCAAAGTTACCTCGGCTCAGGAACTTGTGTACGAGAGGGGAAGGTCATGCAATAAGCACCCCCACTCGTCTGATCAAAGATCGGCCTTTACTAACATTTTGAAAACACATGTGTTCTTATTCTGGTTATTAACCCAGAATTATTATGTGATGTGCACAACATACAAGTATAGACTAGATCACCTAACTTGGAACAAAGCATTGCATGTTCATTTGTGAAAAATGATTTGAAGTTTGCTACTCGCAAGTAGGCTAAATCGGGGATTTGATGAATTGTTCCAATTCAAACAATCCAACCTTCACCCACAGGCATTCAGGCTGTTAATCAACTAAGCAGTTAGCCTCATGGCAAGCATGCTTTCATGGCAACATTAACACACATGCAGTATGCTAAAGTGTAAACACTCACAGTGTACTCCAACCCAAAACAAAGAACCAGTTAGAAATCATGCATGATCCTAGTTCATGTTAAGATGACTAATGCAACACATGCAAAAATGCAGCTATAGACACCCCATTTTTGACCAACCTTAAGACTCAGACGTCATCGATTGAGCGGTCGGTGATGGTGCATGTTGTGCTCGTTCTGAGGTTTCGGAGTTTCGGCTGAGAGCCTTACCCCCGGACCTCGGGACCCTTTTGTGCTTTGCCTCAGTTTGCGAACCAGGTTTTGTTTTCTCTATCTGAAGGGAGGGAGAGGTCTCGTAGATCATCTCTCAGTGGTCGTAGGATACTTTTCATGGTCGTAGGCCACTTTTCCCGTTTGGAGACCAGTTTCTGGTTTCCGGAGCTGTCGGCCGTGCGCCTCGATTCGGGACCGCTTCACTTTCTCCGTTTGGCATGGTTTTTGGCACACAACTTGCTTCCTGTGGCCCGGGAGGCCACCTTTGTGGTCGCACGCCACTTTCATTGCTTAACAGCCTGTTTTCGGGGCACTCGGCTGCACGTTTTGACCCCCGAACCCTCGTTTTGCATCCGTCTTGGTTCATTTTTGGCATGGACCTTGTTTTCATTGTTTAGGAGGTGGTACAAGGGTGGGAGACCACCTTTTCTCCTTGGAGACCACTTTTCTCCCGCCAGCCGATTTTCTTGTCAGGAAGCTGGTCTCTTTGGTCTTTGAACCACATTTACTAGTCTCCCACCATACCACTAGCTTGCATTCAATGTGGAGACCATCAAATGGGGTTGCCAACCACCTTTCTCTGAGTTGAACCTTTTGAACTAGTCGGCCGGCCAGGGGAAGTGGTCATCCGACCACCTGAACTGGTCGGCCTACTCCCTCCTGTTTTGTCTGTGTGAGTATGTGCCAGCTGTGCCAGCTAGAAGGCACAGTTTGTATCCTTCATGCACATGTATGGAGGATCTTGAGCCTTGGTTTTTAGCTTCTTGAAGAAGATTTATATGGAGGATCTTGAGCCTTGGTTTTTAGCTTCTTGAAGAAGATTTAGCCTTGTATCTCTATAAGAGAGGCTCTCCTCTTCCTTGGCACAGCTTCTGAAATTGGTCTAAGGCTCCAATACATATCTCTCTCTATATCTCTATATTTTGGGTTCAAAAGGGTCTTGTTCTTGACCTATTACACCACACCTCATAGCCACACACCTCCACCATTGTTCTAAGGTTCTTGGAGGGTTTTGAGAGGTCTCAAAGAGTTGGTTTTGTGCTGGAGAAGTTGCTGGTTTTGCTGAGCTACAAGGGTAACTCCTTTTCCCTCTTTTAAGCTTTATTTTGATCCATCTCTTAGCCTTATTTTCATGCATATCTGAGCTTTGTTGTCAACTTAAAAAAGTCTTGTTTTGAGGTCCTTTTGATGTTTGTTTAGGTCATTTTGTTGTTGGGGGTCATCTACCCCCTTGCATGCTTCATTTTGCCTTGTTTTGAGCCATGCCCTAAGGACTTTGTGTTGACCTTTTGGCCTTTTAACCACTAAAATTCAACAGATTTTTAGTGGTTAACATGTGTTTTTGAGAGCCAAAATCAGAGAGGGGTGACCCTCTCCCTCCTTGTCTTGTTCACTAGCATTTTTGGCCTTACAAAGGAGCCTTCATTTGCACACCTCCAAGCCTTGTTTTAGGCCCTTTTCAGTGACTTTTAGGGCCTTCCTAGGCTCTGTCCAGAGTTGGTTTTGTCACCTTGGGTGTGTCCCTTGCATGTGTAGAATAACCCCTCTTATAGCCTATCAAAGGAGCATGTCATTCTTGCATGCATTGATCATGTTTCAGTGGGTTTTTGGACTTTATTTGGTATGTCATGTCTCTAACTTTTTCTGGTTTAGTGGCCTCTTAAATGCTTCATATGCTTGTAGTGTAATCCATATTCACTAGCTCACATTTCATGTTGTTTTGGCCCTTGATTCTAGCATATTTTGGCCATGTTCTAAACTAATTTTATTCATGATTTGGGCTTCCTTAGCTCTATTTTGAGGTCCCATGGTCGAATGATGCTTGTCATGCATGCTTGTAGTGTAATACCCTTGCCTAGCTTCGAGTTTTGAAGCCTCTTGCATGCTTAACTTGAGTTGTTTTCATGTTTTGGCATCATTGAACATGTTATTTTAGAGCTTATACTTGTGCCATATTCCCATGTTTTTCACTCTTTAAATGCGTTTGAGAGTTGTGCTTGTATGCCTTATTTTTGGGCTATTGCATGAGCCTCATTTTTGGGCTATTGCATGAGCTTCATTTTTGTGCATTGCAAGCCATCATTTTAGTCCATTTTGCCACTATTTTGGGTCAACATAGGGACTTTTTGGGGTTGGTTTGGTCATTTGGGCATCGCTTTGCATACCTCTAGTGTAATGCACTTCACTAGTTTCGGTAATTGTGCCATCCAACATGCATCGGGTGAGTCGTTTGCATGATTCGGGACCATCTTGTATGTCATTTCAGAGCTGGAACATGTGTCATTGTATGCCATATTTCATCCTTGTCATGCTTTGGTAGAGTTGCACTTTGTTCCTTAGGTTTGGTCCCTTGCATTTGTGTATGTTTGCATGTACCTTGTTGCCTCATTTTCATCATATTGGCCACTAATTTGGCTGTGGCTGAGGCCCATTCATTTAGGTTTAAGTCTATTTTTGCATTGAGTATGCCATTGTATTCCATAGCATTGAGTATGCCACATTGTCGCATGATTGACCATTGCATTGTGCATGCCTTGTTCATCTCATTGTGTATGTTAGCCCCCTAGGTGCATTGTGTATGCTAAGTACCACGTGCATTGAGTATGCCATTGTTAGTTCATAGCATTGTGTATGCTAGTTGCATGTTTGCATGTCATCCTTTGCATGTTTGCATCACTTAGTTGCATAGCATTTAGGTTGCATACTTAAAGTCGCATTGTGCATGCCATTGTTTGTTGCATTGTGTTCGGAATAGGAGTTAGTCCGAACACAGGAAACGGGGGATGTTTTGTACTCAAAGTGACGAAGCATGCCTCGGTTCCCGATCGCCGACACTCTTGACTACCCATGACGGAGTTGTTGGTTTTAGGTGCTTATGTGTGCATTCATTTCGCATTGAGTCGTGCAATTCGGCTCCTCGGCCATCATGAATCAAAATGCGTGATTGGTGGCCCAAGGGTCGAGGACTACACTCCCTAGAGCTTATGCAAAGACGGAGAGAGAGGTCATGCACACATGTGATGCAAATACCTTGTCGTGCCTCTCTCTTTCCCTTTGTTGCAGAAAAACAGAATCCAGGAGAAGAAACTGGTCAGCCGACCAGGTTTTCTGGCAGGCCGACCACCTTCTTTGGTTTCCACCACAAAAGGTGGTCGGCCATTGGTCTCCCACGCCCATAAGCTGGTCGGCAGCCTTTCCACAGTTTCCCAGGGTGGAGTTTCATCTCTCTGGAGCTTTGTGCAAGTTTCTAAAATCAATTGCAAACAAAGGCAAGCTGGGGCATCGCGATGGATTTCCCGACAAGGCGACTTGAGCATGCATGCATCCTTTATCATTCAAGGCAGAGCTGAGGCAGTCCACATTCATGTAGTTTGCATGCTAGTTTAATTTCTTACTTAGTTAGTTTGTTAATTAATTAGAGTTGTGTAATTATTAGCTGTAATTTATTATTCATTTTGGTTGTGTAATAATTAGCTTAATTAGATTGGCTTAGATTAGCTAGTTGGTGTTGTATTATTTATTTGGACCCTCCGAGAGAGGGCAATGTTGTAATAAGTATGCGTGTGTGTGATGTATGTCTTCCAACCCCACGTCTTTCTCACTTTCATTTACCAACTTATGATGGTTAGTTTTAGGACACGTTTCAATTAGCATCCTTATGCTCGTATGTTTGCATCCATTCATCTGTTTTGCATGCACCGGGCTCGGCTCATCATACTAACTGCATCGTATTTCAATTCCAAGTTGAATACATGTTACCTGTAGCATCTCATATTCCGCCTTAGAATAGCCGAGCCTATCTTAGTTGCATTATTGCATGTGTTGCATTAGGCATCTCAGCATAGTTAGGATTCATGCATGTTTCCTAATTAGCTTCTTTCTTTGGCTTGGAGTACTCGGTAAGTGTTTATGCTTTAGTATCCTTGCATGCGTGTGAGTGACTGCCATGATAGCATGCTTACCATGAGGCTATGTGCTTACGTGATATAACTGCCTGAATGCCTGTGGGTGAAGATTGGGTTGCTTGAATTGGAATAATTCGTCGAAACCCATGTTTTAGCCTACTTGCGAGTAGCAAGCTTCAATCTATTTTCAAAACAAATGGATATGCGATGCTTTGTTCCAACTTAGGCAATCTAGTCTATACTTGTATACTGTGTGCATCACATAGTAATTCTAAGTTAATAACCGGAATAAGAGCACATGTGTTTTCAAAAAAAAACAAGATATCATGCTTAGTAGTGGCCGATCTTTGATCGGGCGAGCGGGGGTGCTCATGAAATGACCTTCCCCAATCGTACCCAAGTTCCCGAGCCGAGGCAACTTTGGTGATGACGGACACGTGGCCTTAGGCACAAGTCAGGGTTTCCTAAATTCCCCCAAAATAAAATATTTAGGTGGCGACTCTATATCTGGCAAAGCAGTCCATGTTTGGCACTTCTTTCTAAAATCAGTTTTTCAAAACGATATGCTGGATTTGGACTCTTTGGTGATTTATCGATCTTGCGTTGCACTTTACGAGATTAGATTCAGAACCGTGACATTGAGTCCGAACTGTAGTGAGCCCAATGAACAAAACGGGATTTTCTTGGGGCATTCGGGGACGTCTACAGCAGCTAAAATAGGCTCGGCTATTCTAGAATGGCATATGAATGCGACAATTCGATCATGTATTCAACTTGGAATTAAAATACAATACAATTAGTATGATGCGCCGAGCCCGGTGTATGCAATACAGATGAATGAATGCACGCATGTGGAGCATAAGGTATGCTAAACAAAATATGACCTAAAACTAAGCACCATAAGCATTTAAGTAAAAGGAAGAAAGAAATGGAGGTTGGAAGACATGCATCACACACACGCACGCTTATTACAACAGTTGGCCCTCTCGACAGAGGGTCCGAATAAGAAGCTAACTAGCTAATCAAAGCTAATAAAACTAATTATTATATCACAAAATTGAATAACTCACCTTGGGGACCTGTGGGAGGGTGGCCGACCAGTTGTTGATGTGGGAGACCACCTGCCGACCACTTTTCTTTGCTGCAGACTAGATAAAGTGGTCGGCCAGCCACTTTTTCTAGTCTGCTGACCAGTTGTTGCTGCACTCCTCCAGTTTGCTGCAATAGAGAGCAAGAAAGGGTATGGCAATGTATTTCCAAGATATGTGTGCACAACCACCCTCCCTATCATTTCATGATCTCAACGGAGTGTGGTTCTCAACCCTTGGGCCACCAATTG
Organism: Camellia sinensis; assembly: GCF_055761805.1. Lineage (NCBI taxonomy): Eukaryota > Viridiplantae > Streptophyta > Magnoliopsida > Ericales > Theaceae > Camellia > Camellia sinensis. The sequence continues at coordinate 21,982,203 of NC_138964.1, read as the reverse complement.
CGCATCTCGATGCATGATGGCCGAGAAGCCAAATTGCACAATTCAATGTAAAATGAATGCACAAGTAAACACATAAAGCCTTGACATTTATCATGTTTGATCAAAAGGGTCGGCGACCGAGAGATGAGGCACGTTTCATCACTTATGAAATGTCCCTCGTTTCTCATGTTTGGACTAACATTTATTCCAAACATAATGCAAGCAACTCAAGCATGCAAACATGGAATGTAACTTAAGCATGCAAACATGCAATGCAAGATACGAAAAACAAAATGCAACTACATGGCATACACAACGCAATAAATAACATGAGATTCTAAACACAATGTAATGCATGCATGCACAATGCAATACAACATGAGCAACTTATCAATGCTAAGGACATGCATACTCAATGCAAGGCAATATAAGCAACCTATCAATGTTAATGGCATGCATACTCAATACAAGGCAACACGATCAACTTAACAAAGCTAATGACATGTAAACAATGCTAATGCATGCACAATACAAGGCAACATAAGCATTCAACAATATGATACAATGTGACAACATTCACATAACATGCTCCATGGACTTAAACCAAAATGGACAGACCTCAGTCATGTCCAAATCAGTGGCCATAAGGATGAAACTAAGGCATGAAAGGCAAGGCAAACATGCTCAATGTAATGACCCATCAACTAGGCCTAAGAGCACAACTCTCAAGAGTGCTCAAAGAGTGACAAACATGGAAGTGTAACAACACTATAAGCTCATAAATAAGGTATGAAATGATGCCAAATCATTCAAACAACACAAGTATAGCATGAAAAGGTCCTTAAGCATTAAAGCTAGCAAAGAGGACTACAAATGAGGCATGCAATACATGACACAAATGCATGAACCAACCATGGACAGAGCTTAATTAGGTCCAAACAAAGACCAAAACATGCTAAGATGGGGACTCAAAGGCCTAGGCAAGATGGCATACACATTGGTCCATAAGCTAGGCAACAAATGCACAACACTGAAAGGCACTTAAAGAGTGAATGAAGTGGGAACATGGCAATGCTATATGCTCTGAAATGTCATCTTAAAGGATGCCAAATCATGTACACAACACAAATGAAGCAGCTATTGTACCCAAAGCTTGAAGCTAGCCTAGGCATTTGTACAACAACTATGCAAAACATGAAGCATATGGCAAAGGCAACCCAAAACAGTCCTAGAACATGTCAAAATGAGTCTAAAACATGCATGGAAGGAAGCCAAAATAAGCTAGCATTAAGGGCATAAGGCATGATACATACAAGGCCAAAAGGGAGGATTACACTACACCTACTAAGACCAAGCATGGGATGACTTAACCAACAAAAATCAGAGTTATATCATGGCAAAATAACCCCAAAAACACATTGAAATGATAGCTCGCAAGCTTAGGCATGAAGGCATACGCAATGACTCATGTTAAGGCATAAAGGACCAACCCTCCAACGCATTGAATAAGTGAAAGAAGCAAGTGTGTGGTCACACTACATGGACTGAAATCACATTTCAAATGATGCCAAATCATGGAAATAGGTCAAGCAATGCATGCTAGTGGACTTGATACACAAAACTAACAAGTTAGAATGCATTATAGCTATACAAAGCATGGAATGAATGATCAAAACAACACAAATCAAAGCTAGAGCATACTAAAACATGGACAAAAGCTTCTTAGAGTTAAGCCAAAATCATGCTAGAATGACATGTTAAAGCATGATACACATGAGACTACTTCATGGAATTGCACTACAAGTGTATGGAGCATGCAAGGGGCCATTAAACCAAACCTTAACAGAGGTAGAACATGGTAAAACAGCACCATGAACATGCTGAAATGGACTCAAAATAAGCTAGAATGACATGCTACTTCATGAAGCATGCAAAGCTAGTTTATGAGGATTACACTACAAGTGTATTAGGCATGCAAGGGATGACAAAACCAAGTAAAAATAGTGGTATGCCATGCTGAAATAACCCTCAATACATGCTAATATATGGCCAACATAAGCTTAGCAAACATGCTCAAACATGAGGCATATGAAGCAAATATTCAAGACACAAGGAGAGGGACCCTCTCCTTTCTGGGACCCCAAAACCACCTTCCGACCACTGAAAATCCTCTGGATTTCAGTGGTAGAAAGGTCATGCAAAGGCTAGAACAAGAGCCAAAAGAGATGACTCAAAACAAGGCCTAAGAGAGGGGAGACCACCCCCAACACAAAAGTGACCTTAAACAAACATTTTAAGGACTGAAAAATAGTACTTTTTGTAGTAGGAAGTTAAGTCTAAAACACCATGCAAATAGGTCTAAAAGCTTAAGCAAAACACAGGGTTAAAGGGCTAGTTGACTCACCCTTGTAGAACCTCTTCAAGGCTACCACTCCAACAGCTTTCTTGGATCAAAACCAGTCCAAAAGCACCAAAACAAACCTCAAGAAGCCTCAGCAACAAAAGGATGGCGTTTGAGTGTGTGTTTGTGTGCAATAGTATGGAAAAATTACACTTTAAGGCACAAATATGAGACCAAGAGCAAGATAGATACAAAGATGTATATGTATAGCTCAAGTACCAAGAACTGAACCTGGAGGAGGAGGGGGGAGGTTCTCCTTTATATAGAACAAAAGACAAGCCTATTGGACAAGCTTAGGGTCCAAGGCCATCCCTCCACACACGTGTATGGAGGATGGTTCTGGTGCCTTCCAACTATCACAGCTGGATAGAAAATATCTCCAAAAATGTGAAGAAAAGCAGCCGACCACTTGAAGTGGTCGGCCGACCACCACAAGTGGTCTCCCAAGACAAAACGTGGTCGGCCATGGTGGGAGAAGGTCAGCAGTAGGAAAATAATGCAGTGGTGTGGTGGCCGACCAGAAAAGATGGCCCAAAGACCAAGGAGACCAGTTGGCAGACTAGAAAACTGACTGGCGGGGAGGAAAGTGGTCTCCAAGGGGAAGAACTGGTCTCCCACCCTTGTACCATCTTCCAATCAAGGAAAACAAGGTTTGTACCAAAAATAAACCAAAAAGGATGCAAGACGAAAGTTCAGGAGGCAAAGCGCACAGCCGGAAGCCTCGAAAACTAGTCTACAGGGATCAAAAGTGGTCTACGACCACACAAGTGGTCTCCTGGACCATAGTGTCCCTCTAGGCAGTGGCAACAAGGTGTGGTTCAAAAACCACGCCAAACAGAGAACGTTAAGCGGTCCCGTGTCAAGGCTCGCGGCCGAAGACTCTGAAAAACAGAAACTAGTCTCCAAGAAAGAAAAATGGTCTACGACCACAAAGAGGTGGTCTACAAGACCTCTCCCTCCCTCCAGGGAAGAGAAACAAGGCTTGGTCCCCAAACCAAGCCAAAGCACAAAGAGTTCAGAGGCCTAGAGGCAAGGCTCTCAGCCAAAACTCTGGAAACTCGAAACGAGCACAACATGCACAATCACCGAGCACTCAATCGATGATGTCTGAGTCTTAAGATCAGTCAAAAATGGGGTGTCTACACTTACATCACTCAGCACTCATGCTCTGTTTTTCTCTCAAAGCACTTTTCTCACTTTTCTCTCAACATACATCTCTTTATTCTTTAGTCGTTTTTTTCTTTCATTGCTCCCTAGGTGTGGCTAATGAACAAACTAAAAGTAGTGGACTCGTGTCCTGTATACTCAGCGCGAGCATACTTCTTCCACCAACAGTTAGTAGATTTCCCCAACAAGGGGTGGTGGTGTCATTGGATGTGCAACAGGTTTGCTATTGACATTGCTTGGCATTGCCCCTGGCTTAACCTAACCGAAATGAGCTACAGCATGACTCGGCAGCCTGGCATACAACTGATCGACCTTACACACTGTGTATTCTACTTTCCATTCAGGTTCAGACGTCAGTTTGGACATGGTCAGGTTCATCCAGAGGAGGGGGGTAGAGTACCCGGTTTCATTTCCCATTTGCGGTTCATATTTGGCTAGATACCTCACTACTTGGAGGATGAGAGAGCTTCTGGTACCTACCCCAAGCTTCAGTTACGCCCTTTCTGGCAAATGCTTGGCTTGGCTCGAGGATGAGGCACAAACTGGGCCTACTTTGGCATCAGAAGCTTCCATAAGCACGAGCGGCAGACGCAAGTGCACCTGACTCATCTATGCCCCTAGTTTATTACTTTGACCTTACTTTTCAAGTTTTTTCAATGTAATAAAAGCAACTTTGATTTGTATCAGAGAGTTTGAGAACTTTTATGTTGAAACCAATGAAATTAAAGTTGTGAGCACTGAAAATTTTCCTTTTGGTCAAAAAATGGTCTCAGTTGTAAAAGGTAAAATTTGAGCAAAAATCAACTTTTATCAAAACTTTTCAAAATCATTTTCGATAAGGATCACCACTTGACACGCATGGAATCAATCCTCGAGATGTACAACCCCGAATTCGAAGATCACAAATTGCCCCTTGACTGAATAACACAGCTCAGCATTGTAACCAGCTCTTCTCTCAGAGTAAAGATCACAATCGAACCCCAAGGTAGAGAACAGACAAAGATGACCTGATCAAACACATGGACATGACAGTTGATTTGGAGGTGTTTACAGTCGGACTTCAAGATGAAGTTGCTTACGTATCCCAAAGATGGGAATCAAGTCTTATGTAGTTCGGTTCGGGTTCACTTGGGTATTAACACTCTCCTTTTGCACTCTAACTTTTTCCAAGGCCGCTCATTAGGGTTTTTAACCTTGTGAGCTCAGTTTTTCTTTATTTCTAATTTTTGGTGCTCTAACTTTTGCCTAGGTCGCCCTTCCGGGTTTTCGGCCTAGCGAGCCTCTGAGGGATAGTATTTCTTCAACTTGTCCATGTTGATCGGTTTGAAAAATTCTAGGCCATGTAGGTCCATAGAATAATAGCTCCACCCGACCAGATAGTTTTGATGATGTAAGAACCAGTCCAATTAGGTCTAAACTTGCCCCTAGGGTTATGGATGGGAGCTCGGTTGTCTTTCAGCACCAAATCTCCTTCTTTTAGATTCCGGGACTTAACCTTCTTGTTAAAAGCCTCGGCAATCCTGCTTTGATAAGCTTGAACATGGTACAATGCTTTCAGCCTTCTCTTATCAAACACCATCAGCTCTTCAAACCTGCTCTGCTGCCAGTCTGCCTCTGCTATTTGACACTCAGCCATAACTCGCAGTGAAGGGACTTCTATTTCGATTGGCAGAACAACTTCCATTCTATAGACAAGTGAATAAGGAGTTGCCCCTATAGAAGTCTGGATTGAAGTTCTATAGCGCTAGAGCACAAATGGTAAATTTGTCTAGCCAGTCCTGGTAGGTCTAAACCATCTTTTGCAAAATATGCTTGATGTTCTTGTTGATGGCCTCAACAGCTCTGTTGGTTTGTGGCTGGTATGTAGATGACTTATGGAAAGTCACGTTGTATTTCTCCAACAAGTCTATCACTTCTTTCTTGAAATGGGAGCCATTATCTGAAATGATCTCGTTTGGGACTCCATATCAGCAAATAATGTTGTTTGGGATGAACTTAGCCACATGCACTGCTTTTAACCCTGCGTCAGACTGAGCTTCCACCCACTTCGTGAAGTAATCAATTGCCACCAAAATGTATTCATGCCCATTCGACCCTTTTGGTGTGACCGTGCCGATGACGTCAATTCCCTAGACTAAGAAAGGCCATGGTGAAGTCATGTTATACAGCTTTGACGGCGGGATATTTATGCGATTAGCATGAATTTGGCATTTGTGACATCACTGAACAAAACCGATACAATCCTTCTCCATGGTAGACCAATAGTAACCTTGATTGAGAATCTTCTAGGCTAACATCACCTCGTTCATGTGTGCTCCGCACTCTCCCCCATGAATGGCCTCCATCAAGCGTTTTGACTCCTTTGCGTTGACACACAACTTCTGTATTACCAGATGACCTCTCTTGTATAGTTTACCTCTGCAGATGATAAATTGAACGGCCATCCGCCGTATTGCCCTCTTATCTTTGGCATTTGCCCTTGGTGGATAAACCTCCTTTCCTAAGAAGTTCCAGATATCATAGTACCAAGGGTTTTGATCTTGTACTTCATCTATTGCGGCGATAGTTTCATAAGCCAGTTTATATCTCTGCTCAATGATGATCGGACACATTCGGACTCCGAGCGGGATGTCTATCATGGAAGATAGGGTTGATAAGGCTTCAGGGAACCTGTTGTTCTCTCTTAGTAGATGTGTGAAAGTCAGCTTTTCAAACCTAGGAATCAGAATGTCTAAGGTCTGGTGATAGATCTTCATCTTTTCTTCCTTGACCCTCTAGTCTCCATTGGCTAGAGAAACAACTAGGTTCGAGTTCCCAATAATGTCCAACCTTTTTGCCCCTAGTTCCAGGGCGACTTCCAAACCAGTGATACACGCCTCGTATTCTGCTTCGTTATTGGATACCTTGAATCGGAGTTTGAAGGCTAGGGGTATATGGGAATTGTCGAGTGCTATTGACAACACACCTATCCCATAACGTACTGATTAGACGCTCCATCAAAGTACATTGTCCAAATCTCTTCCTTGACTTATAGAATGGCTTCATCTGGGAACATGTATTCTACCGCTTCATCCCCTTCTACTGGGTGATCTGCCAGGAACACCACTACTGCTCTCCCCTTGGCCGACTTGCAAGTGACATACTTTAAATCAAATTCGAAAAGGAGAAGCAACCAACGAGCTAGCCTATCCCTAAGCATTGGTTTCTGAAAGAGATATTTGATGGGATCTAATCTTGAAACCAAAATTATGGAGTGGGCTAACAAGTAGTGCCTCAACTTCCTGGTAGCCCATATCAAAACTAAGCATGCTTTCTCTAGCGAAGTGTAGCCGGTCTCATAATCTAGTATTTTCTTGCTCAAATAATAAATGGCTTTCTCCACTCTATCCTCAGATTCCCGAGCAAGCATGCATTCCATCGTTGTGTCGGTGACTGACAGATACAAAATCAAAGGCTTCCCCGGCTTTGGCGGTGATAACACGGGCGAATTCTGAAGGTACTGCTTGATCTGCTCAAAAGTGAATTGACAACGATCATCCCATCGAAACTTCTTTCCTTTCTTCAGGAGACTAAATAGTGATTCACCAGTCAAGGTTAATTTAGAAATAAACCGTCTTATGAATTGCACTTTTCCCAGAAAGCCTCGCACCTCCTTTTCAGTCCTCAGTGGTGGCATTTCTAGGATGGCCTTGATTTTGGAAGGATCTACCTCGATGTCCCTCTGTGTGATCAAGAAACCCAACATTTTCCCTACTGTTATGCCGAAAGTACACTTCTACGGATTCAACCTCAATCTGTATTCTCTATTCCGTTAAAAGAATTTCTTCAAGGTGGTGTAGTGGCCCTCTCTTTCTTTGGACTTGACAATTATGTTATCCACGTACACCTCGACCTCTTTATGAATCATGTCATGCAGAATAGTGGTTGTAGCCCTTTGATCGGTAGCCCCGGCATTTTTCAACCCAAACGGCATCACCTGATAATAGTAGATTCCCCACGGTGTAGTGAAGGCAGTTTTTTCTCTGTCCTCGGGCGCCATCAGAATCTGGCTATACCTGGAAAACCCATCCATGAAGGATAACAATGCATGACTTGCAGTGAAGTTCACTAATTCATCGATGCATGGCATAGGAAGTCGTCCTTTGGACTGTCTCCGTTCAGATCTTTGAAGTCCACACACACCCGAATTCTGTCATCTTTCTTTGGCACTGGGACGATGTTGGCCAACCAAGTTAGATACTCAGATACTAGCAAGAACCCTGCGTCTATCGACTTGGTGACCTCCTCCTTAATCTTCAAAGCCCAATCCGAGCGTATTCTCCATAATTTCTATTTGACGGGTTGGGGCTCGAGGTCGAGAGGGATCCCATGCTGTACAATTTCAGGATCGATTCTAGGAATGTCTTCGTAGGACTACGTGAAAACATCTTTGAAATATTTTAATAAAGCGACTAAGTGCTCGCGCTCCTTCATAGACAACATGGACCCGATCTGGACTAAACGTGGATCCTTCTCAATACCCACATTAAAAGCAATGGTTTCATTAGCAAAGGGTTTTGCAAGCCTCTCCTCTTCTCGATTAATCAAAATTTTCAAAACCAGAGGAATTCCTTCCTTTTCATTTTCATTATAATTTTGAAAGTCTTGATCAATGCAATAAACAAGCAGCATATAGAAATACTCAGAATCTACAGTAGCATTCTCATTCAAAAAATCCAGCTCATCTAGCTCTTCGGTTACAACTGACTCAAAAGCAAAAGAAAAGGACAACCTGGACAAGACCTTGGCATCCGGGTTATCACCTTTAGGAATACTGGACTTAGACTTAGAAGAACCGGAATCTAATTCTGACTCCACAAACTCTGTGGAATCAAATTCTAGCTTACTACCTGACTCAAAACTACTAGATAGGTAGCCCTCCTCTAGCTAGAAAACGAGAGACGGTGCATCAGATGCATCGAAAATACTACTAGAAGGGTTCACATCCAGTTGGTCTCCAATCATGGAAATGGTCAGGTTGTCCCCTAAGCTCTCTGAGTCGATAGGAGGATCCGAAAGGAGACATGCCAATGTTGCGCCTACTTCAAGTTCAATGTTGTCCGGGTCACTTTCTATGCTCCGCTCTGCTTCAGCAGTCAGTTCAGCCTTTTCCTCTGTATCACTGTCTTGTAGCTACAAGTCAAAGAAAATTTCGGAGCTAGGAACCCGCTGCTTCTTAGAGTTCAACCAGGGTTCAGGGAAACTACAAAATGGGAAGTCTTTACCCTCCTGAACGAAATGACCATTCAGGGTTCCCGGGATTGGTCTGTGGATAAGCTCATAGCGCTTCCCATTCTGCTTAGCTCTAGCTCTATCATCCATCTCTTTTGCTTTCCTAACCCAATCCTCTTTGGTGGGCGTTTAGCCAAGACCAAAGGCATACGGGTTATGTGGCACATCGGCCAATGCTGTGACGCCCTTCTAGCCACTTCTTCCCAACCCCATTCCTGGCATATGTTGGAGCTTGTTCATGAAATAGATTGATTAGACACTGATATACAAGCCCTCATCTGATGTCAAGATGGTTTACACTGCTTGGGCCTCAGTTGGAGTGAACCCTAAAAGGAATACATCCTCCTCACCATGAACAATTTCCAGCACAAGTGTAGTTACATCTGGCAGAGGCTGTATAGATGAATTTTCGAACACAATAGCTACCCCCTTCCCATGGGGGTATTTCAATATTTGGTGGAGGGTAGAAGAGACAGGTTTCACCTGGTGCAACCAAGGTCTCCCTAGTAATAGATTGAAAGTGGCCGGCACAAGCAAGACATATAACTCAATATCCTGTTGAGCTGGGCCCACTTGAACTCTGATCTGTCTTGTACCCATCACCTCTCTACTTGTATTATCGTACGCCCAAATCACCTGGGTTGTAGGCACGAAATCTGCTAGTTTCAGGCCAATGGCATAAGCTATGCGTGATGGGCAAACGATGATTACTGACCCAGTGTCAACCAATACCACTGGCACCCACTGTTCTTTACACTCCACTGATATATACAGAGGTTTGTGTGTGTTGAGCCTTCCAGCGGCAGTTCCTTGCCTGCGAAGGTCAAAGTTGGCACAACGCCTCTAGGGAAGACCAACCCGACAAGCTATTCAGGAGTCGTATCAATGGACAATTTGGCCCTATCCATTGTTGACAACGCAACCTGACAATGCACTCAAGAAGCCATAAGCAAACCCCAGATGGAAATATCGGCCAGAATTTTCTTTAGCTGTTTCAGCATCGCCTCTTCTTCCAACTATTTTTGCTTCTACTTCTCAACCTCTTTATTTTTTCTAGAGGCTTCAGCTTGGTCTAAATGTGGGGGCTTGAAATACCACCCACTCCTCGTCATGTGATCCACCTCTTCAGAGTACTAGTTATTATCTGGCAGGTATTCACCCCAATCCTTGTCAGTGTAGGCCAGATGTAGATCATCATCTTCCCACCATACTCCTCTAACAACCGACAAACAGTTGTCCGACTCCATTTTGATCATTCTCTTATCAGAAGTATTCCCCGCATGGTGTTGGGTTTTTCCAGCTTCCTATTTATCTTGATCCCTTTCTTGCACAAACCACTTCAATACAGCTTCCTGTTCAATATCAGCAGTACTCATGACGCCTAATTCCTGAGCTAAATTCCTAATACCAATGCTCTCTGAAAATTTCCCCTTTTCTTCGACCGTTCCAGCCACTGCAGCTATTCTTGCTTCCTTTTTTTAAGGTTTTGGTTGAGTTTCCTCCTCTTTGTCAGGCTCATTACTAAGCCACCTGGAGTTGTCTGTCGACCCATTCAGATCAAGCCAGTCAATCTGCACGTCTCCCTGATGTTGTTCATCATAGAATTGCAGATTGTCTAAGTCTTCCTCTAGCTCCACTAGATCAGCCAGACCTTGGCTTGGGCCATCCCCTCTAACCACATTGACCTTCGATGTTGTCGGCAATACCACTTCGGGCTTGGCTTGATCAACTGGCACAATGTAACAGCATGGGTCATACACTCCCTCAGTCAAATCCTTAGAGTCTTTAGGCAGCGGACTTGTACTCTCTTCCAAGGCCAACCCCCATTCTTCTTCCTCCGTCACCACCGCTGGTTCAGGTTGAAGTGCGGATATGTCCATTATGCACAAGTCCGTGCTTTCAGGGATGGACATGGCCGGTTTGGGTAGGTGGGAAGAGGTAATATATACACTGGGGTCATATGGGATGGCCAGTTTATGTATTAAAGTTTCGAGGTGGGGGAATTTGGTTGTGGGCTGGAAGAGGGTTGGTAGTCTCATTTGGCTTTTGGGGTGGTGCTATCACCTTGTTGTGGATGAGATATTGAATCTCATGACGCAGCCTGTTGTAACAGCGCCCGCGTGGGAGGCCTCGTGCTACAGTTCGGACTCGATTTGTGTCACGGTTCTTAATCTGAGCCAAAGAGTCCAAATCTGGCAAATCGTTTTGAGAAACTGATTTTTGAAAAAGTAGTGCCAAACATGGACTGCTTTGCCAGATACAGAGTCGCCACCTAAATATTTTAAAATGGGAGAATTTAGGAAACCCTGACTCGGTGCCGAAGGCCACATGTCCATCATCACCGGAGTTGTCTCGGCTCGGGAGCTTGGGTACGATCGGGGAAGGTCAGCTATGAGCACCCCCTTTCGCCCGGTCCGAAGACCGGCCTCTACTAACCGTGATATCCGTTTTTGAAAACTTTACGTGTTCTTATTCCATTTATTAGCCTAGAATTACTATGTTATGCGCACAGCAAACAAGTATAGACTAGATTGCCTAATTTGGAAATAAACATTGCATATCCGTTTGGTTTGAAAATGCTTTGGAATTTGCTACTCGCAAGTAGGCTAAAATACGGATTTCAACGAGTTCTTCCAACTCAAACAATCCAACCTTCACCCACAGGCATCCAAAACAGTTTAACACATAAGCATCTAGCCACATGTTAAGCATGCTGTCATGGTAACATTCACACTCATGCGATATGCTAAAGCGGAAATACTTACCTAGTACTCCGTGCCAAAACAAAGAACTTGTTAGCAAATATGCATGATCCAAGTCCATGTGAAGTGCCTAATGCATCGCATACAAAATGTCGCTAGAATAGGCTCGGCTATCTTAAACATGTCATGTGAAAATGCACAATTATCACATATTCAATTTGGAATTGAAGTACTGATGCAGTTAGCGTGATGTACCGAGCCTAATGCATGTAATACGAATGCATGGATGCACGCATGCATAGCATAAGGTATGCTAAATTAAACGTGCCCTAATCTACCATCATAAGCAGGTAAATAAAAGGGAAGAAAGAAGTGAGGTTGGAAGACATACACACCACCCACACACACTTATTACAGATTTGCCCTCGCTCGGAGGGACCGAATAAATATTACAAATTAATTAACTACGCAAGCTAATTAAATATTACAAATTAATTAATTAACAAATTAACTAATTAAATAAAGCGGGAAAATGCCTCGGGAAGCGCGCCACCATGCGCAAGCTGCCTCTGTTTTCCTCCCTTTCCTCCTCTGGAGGTTGTCAAAACCTCAGGACTACATCCTTGGACAGAGGGTATCATCACCGGCTAGATGAAATTTCCACCGGCAGTGTAGTATGGCCATCGGCACAAAATAGGGTCTGTCGGCAGAGAAAATTGTGCCGGTCGGCACATTACACTGCCGGTCGGCAGAGTATTCCTGCAGAACCTGCAACTCACAGCAACAGAAGGCAAAACAAGGCATGGCAGCACAATTCAAAGCATGTATGCACCAACCATGTCTCTTATCATTGTAATGACTCAAAGGGACATGTGCCTTGGTTCTCGGACCACCAATCACGCATTTCCATGCATGATGGCCCAAGGAACCAAGTATGCAACTTTGATTTCAAATGCAACGCAAACCAATCAAACAACTTAGGCCCTATCCCTATCACCAATTCAAGGAACAAGGCATGCATGCACAATGCAATGCAACCTAGGCATACAAGCTAGGAATGCAACATGACATGGCAAGGCACTTATGCAATCATGCAAGCATACATATGGCAATGCAAATGGATGGCAAGATGGACTTATACATGAATTAAGCAACTCTAAAAAGGCCTAAAACAGTAGCCATAAGTGCTAAAGAGTGAGGGCTAAATGGCATACACACACACATGCACATAAGGACCAACACTTAAGCACAAATCAAACAACATTCAAGCACACTTGAAAGGAGGAAACATGAACAATTGGCATGCATTATAAGCTTTGAAATCATGCTAATACATGGTGCCAAACCAAGCAACAAATCAAACCAAGCATGCACCCAAATGGCCTAAGTGTTCGAAGCAAATCAATGAGGCATTGAACTACACTTATCATGACCAAACATGGCATGCAATCATCAACCAAAAACAGAGTTTTGGGGCATCAATACAAGACCCAAGGACCACTTAGATGGCATCTAAATGACTCCAAATACAAAGGCATACACCATGGCCAAAACATGGAGCATTGCAACACATGCTTTCAAAGCATTAAAGAGACATGCAAGGCAATCAAACAAGCATGGAAATGGGACTGAAATAGCATATAGGATGATTCCAAATCATCAAAACAATGCAAAGATGGCATGCTACACATGCACATACTCAAGGCCAACAAGCCCAAATACAAAGGAGCTATATAATGCATGCAAAGATCGACCCAAACGATTATGGACAGAGCTAAAACATGGCAAAATAAGCACATAATCTTCACAAATGCAAGCCTAAAACATGCTCCAACAAAGGCTAACAACCTAGAACATGTTAAGGCACAAATAAGGCATTACATGGCAACTATGCTAAACATGCATGAAGTTCCAAAACCAACTTGAAATCATGTTATATCATGGATATATAAGCATGAAAAACAAACCAAACATGCTCAACACACACTCAAGCATAGGCTTCCTTAAGAGGCCAAAATGTGTCCTTTTCAAGGACAACAAGGAGAGGGGGTGGCCCTCTCCTTCTTGGGACTTCAAAGCATCATCTTCACCACTGAAATCCCTCAAGATTTCAGTCGTGAAGAGACCTCAACACCAAAATCCCGGAGCTAACACAAAATGGCTCAAAATGAGGCCTTTTGAGGCCTAAGGGTGGTCAACAACCCTCAAACAACAAAACACTCTTAATAAATAATAAAGAGGGATTAAAAATAGAACTTTTTTATGTTATACAATAATCACAAAAACAGCTCTAAGACTAGTAGAAAATTGATGCAAAAATGGGGAAAAAAAGGACTAGAATCTCACCCTTGTAGTCCTCTTCAACAAAGATGCTCCAATGGCCTCCTTGAGCTTGAATCCAACACCAAAACTTCAAAACACACTCTTTAGAACCTCAGCTCCAAGAGGAAGGTGAAACACTAGGTGTTTGTGTGCAATAGTGAGACACAAAACACCTAGTGTGCAAAATGAGAGGAAAAGAGAGATAGGTTGTGTATGTCTAACCCTAACCCTAGAAAACCAGAGCTCTCCTCTGTCTTCTCTCCTCAAAAATGTCTAAAGGCTCCTCTTTTTGCCTTAGAGAGAGCTTCTCTCTATATGTCTCTTGTAAAGCTTACAAGACAAGCTTTGCAAGAGGGAGATCCCTCCATACACGTGTATGGAGGGGAGCAAAAGCTATACAGCTGTCCAAAAATGTCTGCAAAAGCAGATGAACAGCAATCGGCCGGCAAAAAATGCCATCTTGGCCAAACAAAGTGCCGACCGGCACAAAATAGTGCTGACCGGCAACAAAGAGTGCCGGCCGGCAAACTATATTGCCGGTGGCAGCAAAAACCAGCCGGTGGCATCTAGCCAATGCCGGTGGTGGGTGGGGATGGTCTACAAGCCTCACCCTGCCTTTCCAAGGCAAAACACAAGTGTTTGGTGCAAAACCAGACACTAAAAGGTCAAGTTCGGAGATCTTGAGACAAGGCGCGCGAGCCGAGGCCTCCGGGAACTCCAAACGAACACAAACATGGAAGATCACCGTGTGTTCAATCAGTGACGTCCAAGTCTTGAGGACGGTCAAAAATGGGGTGTCTACAGTTGCCCCTCTTTGACAGAACTCGAAAGTCATAATAATGACGGGAGTGAATGTCAAAGCCCAGAGACGACCCATTTTTGACAAGGCCGAAGACTTAGACAAACATACAAGACAAATAAGGTATGCGCCCGAAGGCAGGGGCAAAATGCAAGACAATGCACAGAGCCGAGCATAACTTATGATCATGCAAAGAAAGCTGTAATGAAGCAAACATGCGACAATTTTAAGCTAGCATACCAAACTACACTACAATGCAGAAAGGATGTAAGAGAATTATGGAATTCTCAATACGTCTCACTCGGGAGATACAATACCTGTGCGGCTCGTCTGGTTGCACCAGCTTCAAATGAACCGTACATACAATATCGTGCCTGCAAAGAAAACAAACTTAACAGGTACAATATGGTTAGCAACGTGCATGACAATGCAAAATGGATGCAAGACGATATGCAATATATACAAAACAATGTATAAACAATGCAAATGAAGATGCAATGTATTTGAGACAATGCAAGCTACATGCAAAGCATTTGGATCGTGATCCAATCACGAACGGTTCGAAACCACACCTATGTCAAATAGATTGATGGAGGTAACAAGTCTGTCTACCATAGAACGGTCAACTGAACTATGAGTATTGTAGACAGACGCAAGAATAAGTATTGGGTGGAATTGACATAAGTGGGGAAACAACCCGCTGGAGAAAAGACTACGATCCTAATGCCGGATGCAAAAATTACACTACAATGTAATATGAATGAATATGGCACACAGGCCAAACCAAATCTTGCCTAAGAAAGGCATGTACGCATACAAGCCATGTGTAACACAGAAAAGGTGCCGCAACCCTCAACCAACATATCAACGTGGAATCGGCGCGATACACATACAGAACTGTGTTTTAACATGAAAAGTAAAGGCACATACCGGACCAAGCTCAACTTGGAAAGGCGCAAGCCATAGGCGGAAGGTGATGCAATGAATTCATGCAATCTACAATGCAATATCTACAAATATGCAATGGAGTGGATATTGATACAATGGATATGGCATACAAGCCAAACCAAATCTTGCCTAGGAAAGGCATGTACACGTACGAGCCATGTGTAACACAGAAAATGTGCCGCAACCCTCAACCAACATATCAGTGTGGAATCGGCGCGATACACATGCAGAACTGTGTTTTAACATGAAAAGTAAGGGCACATACCAGACCAAGCTCAACTTGGAAAGGCGTAAGCCATAGGCGGAAGGTGATGCAATGAATGCATGCAAACTATAATGCAAATGCATGACAATGCACTATGATGCAATGATTATGATTGCAACTTTCCCTATCTTACCAACAGGGCAGTATACTAGGTTGGTCCAGTATCCAGGACTGAGGCGTAGACACGTCGCCTCAACCTATGGGGCTTCCATACAGATTTCAAGCCGAGGGTAAACCCCTGGGTATTTAAACCAGACTTTAGTCTCGGAACTCCCGAACCTTTGCGTTCTAGGCATAAGCCGTTCGAACTCTAGTTTCCACCGTCCCAGTTGGTCTTCTAGGAACTCATCGCAAGCACAGGAAGGTGGCTTTACCAGACCACCGAAAAAGTCGTTCGGGCACGACGAACACCAAAGGAATTGCACCTTCAGAGGATTTAAGGTCTCCTAGACCGGGATGCAAAATGTATGCATGACAATGCATGTTTTTTTTTTGTTTGTTTGTTTTTTGAAATGCAAATGATGCATGAAATGCATGTTGCATGGAATGCACGACAACACGCGGCTCATGAAGTGCACGGCAATGCGAACACTAAAGGTCTTACACCTTCCAAGGATTTAAGGTCTCCTAGACCGTACGTGTTTAAGGTCTCGCCAGACCGTGCGTGTTTAAGGTCTCGCCAGACCGTGCGTGTTTAAGGTCTCGCCAGAACATCGGTATTGCACGACGGTATGATGCGCAAAATAGCGCAACGCGTTAGGCAACGCGAGTGCACAGGACAGTGCGATGGAATGCATGCAAAATGCAATGAGATGCGCAAAACAGCTCAAAATTGAAATGCACAAAACAGTGCAATACGCAGAACAGCGCAAGGTTTGAAATGCACAAAACAGTGCAGTGCGCAGAACAGCGTGAACAATTTTGAAATGCACAAAACAGTGCAATGCGCAGAACAGCGCGAACAACTTTGAAATGCACAAAACAGTGCGATGCGCAGAACAGCGTGAACAACTTTGAAATGCACAAAACAGTGCGATGCGTAGAACAGCGCGAATAACTTTGAAATGCACAAAACAGTGCGATGCGCAGAACAGCGCGAACAATACAATGCACAAAACAGTGCGATGCCAAGTGTGACGTGCATGCCACACGGTGTGTAAATGGGCTTGAATGCGCAACAACGCACGTATTCCGGAATGCATGACAATGCATGGAATGGAAATGCAATGATGATGCATGAGAAATGTGCACGACGATGCAAAGGGGTGCGTGTTGCAACGCATGTAACACGTGCATAACAATGCAAATGTGCGGCGCACGACAGTGCGATGTAATGCACCGAAGTAGTGTGATGAATTTGTGCAACACACATGGGGCAACCTTTGAATTCAAAAAGGATACAAAAAGGATACACCTTGCACGAATTCGAGTGCCACGCACTGGAGACACGGCCCGAAGTCAAAACGGAGGCCGGTTGAGCGTCGGAGATGCACTTTCTTGCACTTTCTTCAGCTATGAAGACCAAAAACAACTCAAATGGCCTAAACAAGGCTGTGGGAACCCCACCGGCCGAAAGATGAGGCCACCAGCTGGCCATCGGCACAAAAACAATTCCATCGGCACAAAAAAGTGCCGGCCGGCACAAAACATTGCCGACCGGCAAACAGTTGCTGGTACGGGGCAGTTTTGTCTTTTCACCTCGAGTGTTATAAAATAGGGCTTCAAGCCCTTTTCCTTCACTTCTCCACCGCCGAAAACCCTTGCTCCTCTCTCTCTAGAGTGCTTCTCTCTCATTTTTCGCCCGTTTCTTCGCGTTCTACGCTCGTTTCATCGTCGGATTCGCGATCCTCTTCGCGTTTCGGACATTTTCCACCGATCACATTCTCGTTTCGGTGCCTCGTTCGGCGTTCTCGCCTTTTCGGGGTTCGTTCCCCTCACTTTCCTCTTCATTTCCGTGCCTTTTCACATTCCGGCCTTCCCGGCCATTTCCGACGCTCTCGGGAGTTGACTTTTCAGTTGACTCTTCGCATTCCGGCTCGGTTTTCCCTTTTCCGGCCATTTTCACACCACTCTCTACATGGCGGACGACATTCCACGTGGCGGGACTCCCTCGGACCACGAGATGGATCCCGGGGTCGAGCTCTTACCACTGAGCGAGCGCCCGTTCGACCCGGCGACCTACCGGCCGGCGATCCACGTTCTGCCCCCAGACGGCCTGCGTCAGTTCCGGAGCTTTGAGAGGTACGCGGCGCCTGAGCTACTACTACGCGAGCCTACCTCCCATCTTTCATTCGGCACTCCCGAGGTAATTTTTCTTCTTTCTGCTTTACTTTCTGCAATGTAGGATACAAAACTGCCATAGTTAGTTGTATTCTCTAACTGCTGAAATCTGATATGCCGTAGACCGTAGTTGACTGTAAACATACATACAACTGATATCTGCTTGAGACTGACACATGCACACACACTGCACTAGTCCTGAATCACCCAAACACACGGCACACACTGTATTCTACTGCACACACACTGGTACCCAGTATTTGTCTGAATCTGTCAAACTTGCATACATGCCACATCTGTTCTGAAACACTCAAACACGCTGACACAGCACACGTATTTTACTGTAAGCACACCGGCACCCGGTATTTGCCTGAATCTGACAAACTTGCATACATGCCATATCTGTCCTTTCAAAACTGCATTTTGAATGTTGTCTTGCAATTGTCATTTTCTGTTTGCAGGAGGGTTCCCATACCATTCGCGGGTATGGGAATACTGGTGCACGGGAGTGGTATGATGAGCTCCCTGATGCAGTCCAGCGCATCGTGGACCGAGCGGGCTTCGGCACCTTCTGCCGAGGGCTCTCTAGGCTCTCCACATGCAGGCATCTTCTCGCCGCTTTGGCGGAGAGATGGTGGGACACCACCGATTCTTTCCATTTTTCTGCTGCAGGGGACATGACGATGACCCCTTATGACTTCTCGATGCTCACAGGCATCGGGGTAGGGGGGATCCGATCCCCTTCGACACCGACATGGATGAGTGGACCGCCGCTCAGGTCCATCTACTGGGGGAGGCCCCACCGCTAGCTCGTCCAGGCTTCGTCCGATACTCCTGGTTCGAGACACAGTTTCGGGTCCAGCCCGCATTGGGGGAGGAGACTCAGATGACCGAGGAGGACGTGGAGAGGTATGCCCGCGGCTTCCTCATGTTCCTGTTCGGGACTACTATCTTCGCCGACCGAGCGAACACCGTGCCTCTCTGTCTTCTCAGCGCACTGGTGGACGTCCGAGACATCTTGCACTATGACTGGGGCGGCGCTGCTCTGGCCACCCTGTACGGCTATATGAGCTCGGCTTCTCGCGGCAGCGGCCAGCTGCTTGGAGGCTACTGGCGGGCTTGGGAGGTACATTCCTTCTCCGCTTTTTCATTCCTGTCTCGTACTTTCTGTACTCAGTACACTGCACACACTGTGGTCTGCTTTACACTCACTGTATACTGTACACACGGCACACACATACATTCTGCTTTACACTGACTGTGCACTGCTCACACTGTACACTGCACACAATACACGGCTCAACACATGGCTCTGCCATTTCTGCTTTATTCTGTATATTCTGCTTTATCTGATAGTCATACTGACATCTGTTTTGCAGCTGTGGGTTTACGCCTACTTCCCTAGGCTTGCACCTGTACCAGTTGCGGAGCCTCCTCCGGCTGTCCCGTTCTCGAGTCGCTTTGACGGGAGATGCACCCGGCGACCACGGGAGACATTCGGCTTCTTCCGTCGATATTTCGACACCATCACCCCCACAGAGGTATGCTTTATTTTCAGTTCGTTTAGCTTCGCTTTCCCACTGCATGTTTGAATAACAGTAGATAACAAACTGTCTGTCACTTTCAGATCACATGGCGGCCATGGGCCTCCTTGCCGTCGGCGATGCGGGGTCGGTTCCCTGGTGCTGAGGAGACCTCGCGTTTCCGGATCTTGCTAGAGGGCCCGGTCTGTCGGGCTTGGTACCTGGGGGAGCGTTTTCTACGCCAGACCCGCGGGTTACCTGAGTAGATAGTCCCGGCTCACCCTCCTGCAGAGATGAGGGAGACCGAGGGGCTGACCACTGAGCAGCTGGATGATTACTCCATCGGCTGGGAGGAGGCCGGCTTCTGAGGCACCGGCGACTATCAGGAGTACGTGCGGACGTACCTGATGCGTCCCTTGAGCGGCCGTCGAGCAGAGGGGGCCAGGCCTGTAGCATCGGCGGCTGGGGCCGGAGCAGGAGCAGGGGCTGGATCCTCGAGGAGGGCCCGGGTCCGTGGCAGGGGCGGAGTGCGGGGAGGACGAGGAGCTGGCTGGCCTGCCCTGCCCGCTGTACTGACTTTCCAGGGGCAGGGTGGGTCGACCTATCAGATCCCCTTCGCCCCTCCACCGGCTGGTCACGAGTTCATCGATGTCCCCGACCTTCCGCCGGTATGTTCTACTGCATTTTGTACAGTTATTCATTTCAGTTTACTTGATATTCCACAGAATACTAATGCATCTGATACTTTTGCAGGCCTCTTCTGAGTACACCCGTCAGTCGTTGGCGATGAATGCCTCGATGACGGGGATGCTTCAGCGGACATTTGACCTCCGGCCGTCTACAGCATACCGGTATGTCCTTCTGACGCTGGCCTCAAACCATTCATACACTGATTCGCATAATCTAATGCACGGCACAACACCTGATACACTGATCTCACAGCATCTGACACACTGCATACGCTGCATTCTGCACCGTACTCTGTACTGATAAACTGCTCACGGCATTCTCATACTGTACTCATACACTGCATTCTGCACTGATAAACTGCTCACGGCATTCTTACACTGTACTCATACTCTGCATTCTGTACTGTTAAACTGCTCACGGCATTCATACACTGTATTTACACACTGCATTCTGCACTGATAAACTGCTCACGGCATACTGATGCATTTCCTTTTCGTGTACTTTTCAGCCTCCTTTCCAGATTCCTATGGCAGGAGGTGCTCCAGCTAGACCTTTTGTCTCTGCCCGGGGGAGAGATGAGGAGGGCAGGATATTTCCCCGTACCAGGGGAGGGCGTACTCACGTCGGGAGTAGCTCGCGAGCTCCAGTCCCGGACGATGACGACGACGAGGAGTCAGAGGCGAAGGCAGGGTCATCGGAGGAGGAGACCGGAGGCGATTCTAGCTCGGGCTCTGACGATGACACTGACGATGCTCCTAGACCTTCGTCCAGGAAGAGGACCAAGACAGACTGACAGCCCTTGGAGTCGCTGGACATAGATGCAGATTTTTGCTATCTTTTCTTTCTTTCTTTGTACTTTTCTTTTTGTTTGGTAGATAGATTACCTTGTACTGCCGCAGGCAGATTTTTGTTTCCAAAACTTGTACGTTTGAAAAGATAATGAAATGAAACGGACTTTTTATCTGAAAAAGTGTTTACATTTGCACATTTCATGCATTGCATCACATCTCATCATGTTACACCTCGATGTAAATGGAATTGATTGGTTGTCTGAAAATTGAACACTTGCACTGTAATAATCAGATAACTAAACAGCCAACAGCAAAATAACCTAAGCAACCCACTGCCTGATTCTGGACACACAACCCTTACTCTGTTGGGGATTAATCTGCATACAGCCCATAACACAGCATTCGATTCATTCTGCACACGGCAAATTCTGAACAAACGGCCCAATCTGACAGGACGGACCTCAAATATGGAACCGGTTGGAGTCGAAACACGCTCAAATGTAGAGAATGGCACAGCATTCTGAGCATAAACGATTTTTGAAATCGAATTGAGGGTTTTTCAGACCGGGATATCGAGCCTACAACTGAACACAGTGGGGAGGACTCAAACGAAGAGGTACACGACCTAAACACAACGAGGCGCGCTCGAAAAAGGCTGAAAACAAAAGACGAGACCGTCAAATCAAAGAGACACGACACACAGACACGTAAACGAAGATGGGAGACCTCGGACCACGAGGAGCCAGTTCAATCTGGGTATTGTTTCCCACCCTTTCTGATTTGTGATTCTTGCATCACTCGGCTCTCAAGCTCGGATTTTCTCTCAAAACCCTTTTCCTCACTTTTCTCTCAACTTACACCTCTCTATTCTTCAATCTCTCATTTTTCATCCCTCCCCGGGGTGATTGATGGATGAATAGGAAGTTGTGGGTTCATGCTCAACATCGTTAGCTCACAGCTATTTCTTCTGACGGGTAGAGCGCTCTTCTGGCAAGTACGTCGATGACCGGGGAAAGACAGAACGCCTGGCTCAACTGTGCCCCTAGTTCATTATTTTAACCATTTTTTCGTTTTTGATTTCTACTAAAACAGTTTTGATCAAAATGAGAGTCGGATTAACGTACTTGTTCGATTTTTGATTTGAAAACCGTGCAAGTCAGGCTGCAAGTACTGAAAATTTTCCTTTTGGGGTCCAAGACAATGGTCCAGTTTTGGAAAATGAAATAGTTTTCGAGAAAATAGTCAACCTCAGTAAAAATTTTCAAAAACTATTTTTCAAACAGTCGATGCTCAACGAGCATGGAACTTACTCTTTGAGATGCACAACCTCGGATCGGAGGCAATGGAAAATTGCCCCTGGTTTGAAGGGAGGTGGGAGGCAACGGAAAGCTGCCCCTAGTTTGAATGGCGGCTCACAGCGGCTTGTGGCAACGGAAAGTTGCCCCTTGTTTGGGATGGTGCCGCAGCAATCCGCAGACAGTCTTCATTGGCGGTGGTCGAGCTCTTGGACACAGCGATGACGAAGACGGTCACAACACATATATGGACACAATCACCTTGAAGAGTGTTGGCCACTGGACTTTGAAGTGAAATTGAAACCATTGCATAGACTGAGACGCTTATGAAAGCGTTGGGGGCTGGACTTCATGATGAAGTTGCCTACGTATTCCAAACATGGGAATCAAGCCTTACGTAGTTCCGGTTAAGGTCCACTCGGGTATTTTAACCTTCACTTTGTTTGGCTCTTATTCTTGCCAAGGCGCCCAATGCGGGTTTTCGACCTTGCGAGCTTCTTTTCATTTTCTATTTCTTTTTCGTTTCTTTTTCTTTTCTATTTTTTTTCTTTTCTTCTTTTTGTATTTTTCTCTTTTTTTTGTATTTTTCTCTTGCTCTAACTTTTGCCTGGGCCGCCCTTCCGGGTTTTCGGCCCAGCGAGCCTCTCAAAGGGTAAAAGTGTAGCAAGTCCATGCCAAATGGTTATTCTGTATTAAAGCCTCTCTGTGTCTAGGAGAACGGCTGTTGCACTGATTTGCGGAAGAATCCATCACGGTTGCTCCACGAGCTTCTTCCGACAAGATCTACTCCTTCTGATTCGGCTTTGGTGCCTCTTGCTCGAGGGCTGTTTCGAAACTGGCCACACGGGCCTCCATGGCATTTGTCCATTGAACTTTCTGAACATTCTGAATGGGTTCAAACTCGGAAAACAAATAGGTTGAATCTTGAGGCTGAGAGCGATCCTAGGCTGCGCAATCTCAAGAGCGATTCCACACAGGTCTTCGCAGGGCCGCGTAAAACATTTGCTTTTGAAAGTTTTTAAGAAAGCGACGAATCGCTCGCGCCGAAGATAGTGTGGAACCAATCTGGATCAAGCCAGGGTCCTTCCCAGTACTCACGCCGACAAGCATGATTTCATTCATAAAAAGGCTTAGCACGCCTCTCTTTCTCTCGAAATGATCAAAATTTTACAAAACCCGAGGAATTCCTTCCTCTTCGTTTTCATCACCGCAGTGTTCAAAAAGGTTTGTTTTTTGAAAAACTTAGGTTAATGCAATGAGTTTGGCACACAGGAGAGCAGGCGAGATGTACTGTCAGCCCATTCAAATTCTCTGGTCCTTATGCTGAAAGCAAGCATGAAGGTTGAGATAGCAACAGTTGTTTCAATCGGCTCTGTTGGTGCAACTGGCCCCTCGGCAGAAACAGACTCAAAACAAAAACAAATAATAACAAAATGGCGTTCGGGACAACAACCCCAGAATCACCTAGTATTATATACAGTGGGGACTGACTCGATACAACAAGACAGACCCTTAAGCAAAAAAGACTGACTCAAAACAAAGAGACAGACTCAAAACAAAAGACTGACTCGACATCTAAGCCAAGATTTACAAAACTCGGTTTCACCGATGCCCAAAAATGCGTGCCAGACGCTTCATCCAAAATGTACCAAATGTTGCCCGCAGGCGGTTCACTTTACATACTCGCAGTATCTGAGCCCTCGAAATCCAACAACTGAGTGGTGACGGGCTTGCCCGAGGTGGGTGGTAGGATAACCTTGTTATCAATCAAATCCTGCACTTCATGACGAAGGCGGGAACATCCATCGGTACTGTGACCGGACTGTTGATGGTACGCGCAGTACAAGGTAGCATCATGAGTGGCGGGGAGATTCTTCGGGAGTGGCCGGGACTCCAAAGGCTTAAGATGCCCATTCTTCGCCAATATCAGCAATGCCCTAGACAAAGGCATGTGGAGGTCGTGAAAGACCCTGCGCCCTCGGGGCAGGTATTTTGCAGTTTGAGGATTCTTGCCAGATGCGCTGGCGAAAGGATCAGCTGTCGCTGCCTTGGCTTTTTGAACCTTCCCCGATGCAGGGGTGGGAGCTACTGGAATTGTCTGGGCATGACGGGGCCCATCCCGGTTTTCTGTCTGGCTTGAACTGCCCTTGGTTGGAGCGGGGAAAGCATCATCTACAGCTTTGGTCACTATTGCAGATGTTTGTTGCTTGTTCATCCCTCTGGCCTTCAAAGCCTCGACTGCCCACAGCAGTTGCTCAATGAGGTCGGCGTCTATTTTTGCCTTGTCCTTTCCCTTGGCCTCGGCCTGATCAAGGGTCTGGGTTGGTGCTGGCATGTCGTAGCTATAGCCGGAAGCCACCTCTGGCTGGCTGAGCTCTATCACAATCCGCCCCAGTAGCGGGGGCTCCTGTGGTACAAAATTCCCGGCATACGGTGCCGCTGGCGGTGAAGCCGACATTCCATAGGCGAGGTCTGCCACAGACCTTTGGAGATCGCCTATCATCCCCATCAATTCGAAGGTGGTGGGCTCACGAGCCTGGTATAACTGGGGAGCCCATACTGGGTGCACAACGGGCATCCTGGGCGGGTGTGACATACTGATGCTGGCTTCACTTTGCGGAGCGGTCCCCTGCTCCAATGCAGCCGTCATAACCACAATCTCTTCTGAACTTTGTGTCGCCATAAATCCTGCCTCAGCAAGGGGGAGACACTGGTTATTCTGTATCAACTCTGCAACTCTCTGAACTGAAAGAAAAACAGACAGCATTTCAGCCCAAACTGATCAATCACGGGTGTAGCCAAACAACTGTACCCTACTGCTGATCACTGTTCCTAGAAGTCACTGTTCCCGAAAGCTGAACCAATACCCGCGGATAACTGATTCTCACAACTGATACTGATACTGGTGTCCCCAGGTTTGGTACTCAATCTTGCAAACTGACATGTGCGTTCCTGTAGAGCAACACTTTAAAAGCACATAGCAAGTAAAAGAGAACAAAACACCCCTATGTTGGGGTAGGGTTTCCCTGTCCTATTTTGTCAGGAGCTAGGGTTTCACTACGCACACAGCGGTTTCAAACAACTTAGCATCGGGTAAGCAACCTGTCCTAGCTTGGAATGGTCACTATGGATCCGAATATGCACTAGGTCGAATGGTCAAAAAGGGTGCCCCGGTAAAACCGAGGTTTGTGTTCCCATACTGTCAGAGCCCATAGCCGGTCAGCCTTATGGACATGCCTTGACAAGACAAGCCTCCGGCAAACCGTTCAGGAATGGCAGATGGCAAACACTGTGTTCCTAGGCGCACCAATGCACATGCAATGCAAAGAAACACATAAATGAGATCAAAACAGGATATCACGAGTTCGAGTCAAGCTCTCTAAATACTCCCCAGCAGAGTCGCCAGAAACTGTAACAGCGCCCGCGTGGGAGGCCTCGTGCTACAGTTCGGACTCGATTTGTGTCACGGTTCTTAATCTGAACCAAAGAGTCCAAATCTGGAAAATCGTTTTGAGAAACTGATTTTTGAAAAAGTAGTGCCAAACATGAACTGCTTTGCCAGATACAGAGTCGCCACCTAAATATTTTAAAATGGGAGAATTTAGGAAACCCTGACTCGGTGCCGAAGGCCACATGTCCGTCATCACCGGAGTTGTCTCGGCTCGGGAGCTTGGGTACGATCGGGGAAGGTCAGCTATGAGCACCCCCTTTCGCCCGGTCCGAAGACCGGCCTCTACTAACCGTGATATCCGTTTTTGAAAACTTTACGTGTTCTTATTCCATTTATTAGCCTAGAATTACTATGTTATGCGCACAGCAAACAAGTATAGACTAGATTGCCTAATTTGGAAATAAACATTGCATATCCGTTTGGTTTGAAAATGCTTTGGAATTTGCTACTCGCAAGTAGGCTAAAATACGGATTTCAACGAGTTCTTCCAACTCAAACAATCCAACCTTCACCCACAGGCATCCAAAACAGTTTAACACATAAGCATCTAGCCACATGTTAAGCATGCTGTCATGGTAACATTCACACTCATGCGATATGCTAAAGCGGAAATACTTACCTAGTACTCCGTGCCAAAACAAAGAACTTGTTAGCAAATATGCATGATCCAAGTCCATGTGAAGTGCCTAATGCATCACATACAAAATGTCGCTAGAATAGGCTCGGCTATCTTAAACATGTCATGTGAAAATGCACAATTATCACATATTCAATTTGGAATTGAAGTACTGATGCAGTTAGCGTGATGTACCGAGCCTAATGCATGTAATACGAATGCATGGATGCACGCATGCATAGCATAAGGTATGCTAAATTAAACGTGCCCTAATCTACCATCATAAGCAGGTAAATAAAAGGGAAGAAAGAAGTGAGGTTGGAAGACATACACACCACCCACACACACTTATTACAGATTTGCCCTCGCTCGGAGGGACCGAATAAATATTACAAATTAATTAACTACGCAAGCTAATTAAATATTACAAATTAATTAATTAACAAATTAACTAATTAAATAAAGCGGGAAAATGCCTCGGGAAGCGCGCCACCATGCGCAAGCTGCCTCTGTTTTCCTCCCTTTCCTCCTCTGGAGGTTGTCAAAACCTCAGGACTACATCCTTGGACAGAGGGTATCATCACCGGCTAGATGAAATTTCCACCGGCAGTGTAGTATGGCCATCGGCACAAAATAGGGTCTGTCGGCAGAGAAAATTGTGCCGGTCGGCACATTACACTGCCGGTCGGCAGAGTATTCCTGCAGAACCTGCAACTCACAGCAACAGAAGGCAAAACAAGGCATGGCAGCACAATTCAAAGCATGTATGCACCAACCATGTCTCTTATCATTGTAATGACTCAAAGGGACATGTGCCTTGGTTCTCGGACCACCAATCACGCATTTCCATGCATGATGGCCCAAGGAACCAAGTATGCAACTTTGATTTCAAATGCAACGCAAACCAATCAAACAACTTAGGCCCTATCCCTATCACCAATTCAAGGAACAAGGCATGCATGCACAATGCAATGCAACCTAGGCATACAAGCTAGGAATGCAACATGACATGGCAAGGCACTTATGCAATCATGCAAGCATACATATGGCAATGCAAATGGATGGCAAGATGGACTTATACATGAATTAAGCAACTCTAAAAAGGCCTAAAACAGTAGCCATAAGTGCTAAAGAGTGAGGGCTAAATGGCATACACACACACATGCACATAAGGACCAACACTTAAGCACAAATCAAACAACATTCAAGCACACTTGAAAGGAGGAAACATGAACAATTGGCATGCATTATAAGCTTTGAAATCATGCTAATACATGGTGCCAAACCAAGCAACAAATCAAACCAAGCATGCACCCAAATGGCCTAAGTGTTCGAAGCAAATCAATGAGGCATTGAACTACACTTATCATGACCAAACATGGCATGCAATCATCAACCAAAAACAGAGTTTTGGGGCATCAATACAAGACCCAAGGACCACTTAGATGGCATCTAAATGACTCCAAATACAAAGGCATACACCATGGCCAAAACATGGAGCATTGCAACACATGCTTTCAAAGCATTAAAGAGACATGCAAGGCAATCAAACAAGCATGGAAATGGGACTGAAATAGCATATAGGATGATTCCAAATCATCAAAACAATGCAAAGATGGCATGCTACACATGCACATACTCAAGGCCAACAAGCCCAAATACAAAGGAGCTATATAATGCATGCAAAGATCGACCCAAACGATTATGGACAGAGCTAAAACATGGCAAAATAAGCACATAATCTTCACAAATGCAAGCCTAAAACATGCTCCAACAAAGGCTAACAACCTAGAACATGTTAAGGCACAAATAAGGCATTACATGGCAACTATGCTAAACATGCATGAAGTTCCAAAACCAACTTGAAATCATGTTATATCATGGATATATAAGCATGAAAAACAAACCAAACATGCTCAACACACACTCAAGCATAGGCTTCCTTAAGAGGCCAAAATGTGTCCTTTTCAAGGACAACAAGGAGAGGGGGTGGCCCTCTCCTTCTTGGGACTTCAAAGCATCATCTTCACCACTGAAATCCCTCAAGATTTCAGTGGTGAAGAGACCTCAACACCAAAATCCCGGAGCTAACACAAAATGGCTCAAAATGAGGCCTTTTGAGGCCTAAGGGTGGTCAACAGCCCTCAAACAACAAAATACTCTTAATAAACAATAAAGAGGGCTTAAAAATAGAACTTTTTTATGTTATACAATAATCACAAAAACAGCTCTAAGACTAGTAGAAAATTGATGCAAGAATGGGGAAAAAAAGGACTAGAATCTCACCCTTGTAGTCCTCTTCAACAAAGATGCTCCAATGGCCTCCTTCAGCTTGAATCCAACACCAAAACTTCAAAACACACTCTTTAGAACCTTAGCTCCAAGAGGAAGGTGAAACACTAGGTGTTTGTGTGCAATAGTGAGACACAAAACACCTAGTGTGCAAAATGAGAGGAAAAGAGAGATAGGTTGTGTATGTCTAACCCTAACCCTAGAAAACCAGAGCTCTCCTCTGTCTTCTCTCCTCAAAAATGTCTAAAGGCTCCTCTTTTTGCCTTAGAGAGAGCTTCTCTCTATATGTCTCTTGTAAAGCTTACAAGACAAGCTTTGCAAGAGGGAGATCCCTCCATACACGTGTATGGAGGGGAGCAAAAGCTATACAGCTGTCCAAAAATATCTGCAAAAGCAGATGAACAGCAATCGGCCGGCAAAAAATGCCATCTTGGCCAAACAAAGTGCCGACCGGCACAAAATAGTGCTGACCGGCAACAAAGAGTGCCGGCCGGCAAACTATATTGCCGGTGGCAGCAAAAACCAGCCGGTGGCATCTAGCCAATGCCGGTGGTGGGTGGGGATGGTCTACAAGCCTCACCCTGCCTTTCCAAGGCAAAACACAAGTGTTTGGTGCAAAACCAGACACTAAAAGGTCAAGTTCGGAGATCCTGAGACAAGGCACGCGAGCCGAGGCCTCCGGGAACTCCAAACGAACACAAATATGGAAGATCACCGTGTGTTCAATCAGTGACGTCCAAGTCTTGAGGACGGTCAAAAATGGGGTGTCTACACCTGTAGCATTGGTTGGTGTCGTGACCGTGCTGCTAGTGAAAAACACAGTGTTTTGCTGGGTTGTGTTTAGGTGGGAGAGGATCAGGTAGTGAGCGAGGCTCTAATGGCTTAAGATGCCCTTTTTTGATCAGCACCCTTAGGGCTTGGGATAAAGGCATATAGAGCGGGGTAAAGTCCCTTTGGGTTCAAGCTTGGTTGTTTGAAGTTTGTGGATTTGTTCTAGCGAAAGGGTTGGCAGTCTTGGCTGTAGTGGTGACGACACACACATCAGATGGCCACACGGTTGTGTTTCCACTCGTGGTTGCATTGGAACTGCATGTAAAATGCCTCTTGACCTGCTCTTTCTCATCGGTTATCAACCCCTATTTCATTGCATCTTCAATCTAAACTCCTATCTTGTAGAGCTCAGTGAATGTGAATAACGGCAAGACGGTCATCTTCTGCAATAATTTCCTTTGCAGATTGCGGACCACCATCCTGATTTGATCCTTTTCTAACGGCCTAGGAGTCATCATCGAAGCCATGGTCCTCTACCTTGTTACAAAATCTGAGAAGTCCTCCTTGGGCTCCTGACGGGTTGCCTTAAGATCACGAGTTGTGACCTCGATCGGAGTGTTGTATGAGTACTGTGCAATGAAGGCCTCAGCTATTTCTTCCCAGCTTCGCTTCACAGAGTCTTCTAGTTTAGCATACCAGACGGCCGCTATACCTGACAGGGTCCGGCTGAAAAGCGACAGCTTTTGAAGTCTAGTAAGGTCCATCGGCCGTAGAATATTGGAGAACAACTGCAAACAGACAATAGGATCCCCAGAGCCATCAAACTGATCTATGTGAGGCATTTTGAATCGATCTGGCAGAGTTACTGTGGAGTCGGTGTATCCATCTTCAATGTTGGGGATTGAGTTCACACACTATGCCCACTTAAGAAGCTTCTCTAGCTTGTTGACCTTTAGTACAGTGGGGTCAACATCGAATTCAAATGGAGGCTCAGTTTGGTACACTAGTGCCTTGGAGGCTTACGGTGGGATGGGGTCTACCAGGTTGCCCTGATTCTCAACCTGGGCATTAGCAGTGATTCCGAGTGCTGGAATACCCACTGTAGGTGCATGGGAAGTAGAATTCGCTGCTTGTTGTGGTTGCTATTGTTGTAGCCTAATTATCACTTCCACTTGGTGGGCTGTAACTTCAGTTTGGCGGGCCACATCTTGCTGCATGGCTTTTGCTATTTGTTAGAGATGACGAATCAAGTTCTCTATACTAGCTACAGGGTACTAAGTCATCTGAACAGGCGAGTGATCTCTTACTGCCCTAGATGTAGAAGATTGTCCCTGACTGAATCCAGGTAATTACTAAACTGGTGAATTGTGCCTAACTCTTCTCTATCTTGTAACCAGTGAGAGTGAAACAAACATTGGTTGTCCCCTAACAAGATCCTCGGATCTGTAAAGTCTCTTTACACGAGTCCAGAGTGCTTGGGGGGTAACAGAACTGTCCGAAGAAATTTTGATAAACTACCTTGCAAAAAGAAATAAAACAAAAAGGAAAGCAAAAATCAAAAATCGCACAGCACCTCAGCTCAGATGTGAACAAGACAGTTGTAATATAAGCGGTAGAATTACACACAACATTGATTTCTGCCCCCCAAATCGAGTATCCAAACTTGTAACTGATACATACATTCCTGTAGAGTTTCACTCTAAAAGCACATACCAATTAAGTGAGAGTCAAAACATCCCTATGATGGGGTAGGGTTACCCTATCCTAGTTTCGTCAGGAACTAGGGTTAATTATTCGAGAAAAGCGGTTTCACACAATCCGACATTCAGGTGAGCATCTTGTCCTAGTTTGAAACAGTCTCTATAGCTTTCGAAATGCAACTAGGCTGATTGGTCAAAAAGGGTAACTTAGCAAGACTACCTAATATACCTCTCACACCTAACATCGAGAAGTGAAAGGTGGATCAAACGGTACAGCAGTAGTCCAGATCCAAGGGTTGTGATCCCATCCTGGCAAAGCCCACGATCAGTCAGCCTTTTGGCAAGCTTTTCCAAGCAAGCCTCCGGCAAACCGTCCAGGAATAGCAAATGGCAAACACAGTGACTTAGGCGCACCAATTCAAATGTAATACAAAGAAACATATAAGTGGAGATAAAATGTCATATCATGTACTTCAAGTCAAGTTCTCTAAATCTCCAGTAGAGTCGCCAAAAATTGTAGCTCAGCTTTTTCACGCCTCCTTTCGGAAGCTCGAAAAAAGCCCTACAGTTCGGACTCTCGCAGTTCTAAATCTAATCTCACAAGTGCAATGTGAAATTGATAAACACCAAAGAGTCCAAATCCGGCAAATCGTTTGGAAAATTGATTTTGAATTAAAAATGTTAAAATTGGACTGCTTTTCTAGATACAGAGTCGCCACCAAAATAGTTTATTTTTGGAGAATTTAGGAAACTCACGACTCGTGCCAAAGGCCACATGTCCGTCATCACCAAAGTTACCTCGGCTCGAGAACTTAAGTAAGAGTGGGGAAGGTCATGAATTGAGCACCCCCACTCGCCCGATCGAAGATCAGCCTCTACTAATCATGATATGTTTTTTATCAACATTATATGCTCTTATTTTGGTTATTAGGCTAGCATTACTATGTGATGCGCACATACAAACATAGACTAGTTTACCTGAATTGGAACAATTCAATTTCATGTTTGTTTTATGAAAAGGGCTTGATTTTGCCACCTCAAGTGGGCTTAAAGTTTGCAAATTTGTCACTCAACAAAGTGGGCTTAAAGAAACGTACATTCTTTGAATTATTCCAATTCAAGCAACAAGCCTTCATCCGCAAGCATTCAAGCAGTTTATAGCAAGTAAGCATTTAGCCTCATGGCAAGCATGCTAGTCATGGCAATCACTCACACTCATGTAAGTATGCTAAAGCACTAAAAACTTACCTAGTACTCCAAGCCAAAAGAAGACAAAGTTTAGAAGAAAAAAAATGCAAGATTCCTAACTATGCCAAGTGACTAATGCAACACATGCAATATGCAATTAATAGGCTCGGCTACTAATATGGCATATGGATCAATTAAATTAAATAACATGTAGTTCAAACACGTATTCAAAGAAGTATTGAAATGAAAATGCAGTTTGAATGATGCACCGAGCCTCGGTGCATGCAATACAAGATGAATGGATACAAACATAAGGTATACTATTTGAAACGTGATGCTCCTAATCTAACCATCAAAAACGGGTAAATAAAAGGGAGAAAGACGTTGGGTTGGAAGACATACACATTATTTCAACATTTATGTCCTCACGAAGGAGAGTCTGAATAAATAGAAGCTAGCTAAGCTAAACTACTTGAGCTAATTATTACAAAACTTGAAAGAATGATTAACTAACTATATAAGCTAATTAAACATTACAACACAAACTAATTTAATTAATCTAAACTAATTAGCTATAACTAATTAATTACTAATTAGCTACAACTTATTAATTACAACATACAAATGATCTATTGTTAATTAAACTAATTAACTGGCTAACTAGTCCTGGGAAGCAAGGGAGGCTCATGCATGCTCGGTTTTCACCCGAAGAACATCTGTTGTATGCCCTGAATTCCTCGGTTGCACAACCCTTGCACCATTTCCTTCTCTAGATCAACTCTGCAATGTTTCGCAAGCACACTGCTCAAAATTCATTGGTGGCCGGCAGCCCACCATTGAGGGGTTGCCATCTAACAATGGTGGCCGGCTGGCCACTGATGACTCACTTGTATTGGCTGCAACAGAGAGAAAATAGGGCAAAGAGAGGGTATTCTCACAGGTTGTTTATACTGTGTATTCTTCCTTATCATCAAAACATCTTAAAGGAGTGATACACTTGGTCCTCAGACCATCAATCAAGCAATTTCCTTGAATGATGGCTAAGGAACCAAGATGTACAAGTTAATAAATGCATAAATAAGACTCAACAAAGACCATCACCCTATCATGCATGATCAAGGGCAATGGAGACCTTGGAAACTTGGCACATATCATGGCTTTGAGTATGAAATGCCCCAATTTTCCTTGTGTTCAATTAACATCCGATTGAACACACCAAAACACTAGCAATTTCTTTTCTTGCACACTTTTAGTTTCAAATTTTTAGTTACTCATTTTAACTTACCAACCCAATCTTTAACCAATTAAGGCCATTGGTGAGAAGTCTTCTAAAGGGAAGGAAGTGTCAAACAAGGGGTAGTTTAAGGAAAGAGAGAGGTGTCATGCCGTTGGTAATGAACTCCCAAAAGATGATTAAACCATTAAGCAATGAACCTCAATCTCAAGCTTAAACTATCCTAAGGTTGAAACAAGCCTCAAAGAAAATAAAGAGTGAAGAAATGGTGGAGATTACGGACATGATTAATGATGAAAATGAAGTGAGAAAAGCACTAAAACATGCAATCAACTCAAACAAGTGGTGTCTGAAGGCCTAAAACACCAAGCTTGTGAGGACTATTACACTAGAGGCGTGCAAAACAAGACTCCAATGCAATAAACAACCAAAAACAGAGTTTAAATAGTCTAAATAAAGCCTAAAACATGCTGGAATTAAGCTACAAAAGGCTAGAAAAATAAGCTAACACATATAGCCAACCAGGCTAGCAAACTAGACGCAAAAGCCTTACAAGCAAGGAATAAAGAAGGGTGAGATACCCCTCTAACCTTAAATGGCCTAAAACACCAATTTCAGCCCACAAAAATAGAGTTTTTTATTGCCCAAAAACAGTAGGAAGAGATAGAAAAACAAGTATGCAAAACAAGTTTAAAAGACAAGTATTATACCGCATGAAACAAAGAACAATTCTAGGCACTAATTCAAGCCAAAAGCACCTTCAAGAGCTCCAAGAAGGCTTTAAGGAACCTCAGCTCAAAGATGATCAACTTGGTTAAGGAGATGCATGCAAAAGAGTAGTGTAAGTAGGCAAGTATGAACAAATTTGCAAGAGAGATAGAGAGACATGTAGAGAGAGAGAGAGAGAGAGAGAGATTTTTGTTCCAAATTTTTTAACCCTCAAAAATGGGGGAGGAGACCCCATATATATAGAAAAACATGCATTTGGCTGAGAAATATCCATCCATACACGTGTATGGAGATGAAGCCCATTGTGCCAACAGCTAGAACAGCTGTCAACAAAATATTTGAAAAAAGACACTGGTGGCCAACAGGCCACAAGTTATGGCCGGTAGGCCACTTGGGTGGCCAGCAGCCTCAATGGGTGGCCGGCAGCCACCAGGGGTTGCATGCTTGAATGATTTGGTCCAAAACAGGGCACAAAATGGATGGGGTTTGAAGGCTCAAAGACAGGGCATTCCGTCGAGGACTTCGGGCACTAAAACGAGCACAAATAGTCATAATCATCGAGTGCACAAGCGATGAAGTCCAAGTCTTGAGGACGGTCAACAATGTAGAACCAATCTGGACCAAGCCAGGATCCTCCTCAGTACTCACATTAACAGACATGATCCCATTCATTAAGGGCTTAGCACGCTTCTCTTTCTCTCAGTTGATCAAATTTTTGCAAATCCTGAGGAATTCCTTCTTCTTTGTTTTCACCACAGTTTTGGAAACAGTTTTGAAAAACTTTGGTCAATGCAATGCTTTAAAGGCACAGTAGAAGTAGGTGAAAATAACTGCAATTCATTCAGATCTACTGGCTCAACTAGCTCCATGGTAGAAACAAACTCAAAAGAAAGAGTGAAATGACAAACAAAAACAAACAGGGAAGTGATGTCCGAGTTAACACCCCCGAAATCACCAACCTTTGGCACAACAGGATTGACTCGATACAACTAGACTAACTCCATACAACAAGACTGACTCGCTACCCAAGTCTGAAAGTACAATAAATAACATTTTCAAAGTGCTAAAATAGTGTGTGTCATCCACCACATCTATAGTAAAATGGGTGCCATCAGCAGGTGGTTCCTCCCCGATCATATAGTCACATTTTTCCCCAAGTTCATCGATCCAGTGCCGATAGACTTTGTAAGACCCGATGGAGTGATGACCTTGTTGTCAATCAGGTCTTGAACTTCATGGCGAAGACAAAAACAACTGTCAGTGTCATGGCTAGTTTGTTGATAGAAGGCGCAGTACTTGGCAACATTATACCTAGTTAGAAGGGGATCAGGGAGAAACTAAGGTCAAGGGGTTTGAGATGGTCTTGTCCTATGAGGATTTGGAGAGCTTTGGATAAGGTCATGAAAAGGGGATTGTAGGTGCAATTACCAGTCCTGCAAGGATTGGTAGGTGTTGACGGGGTTTGATGATCTCTTACGAGTGTAGGATTGGAGCTGAAATGGATGTTTCTGGTATGGCATCCCTTTTCATGGCTTGCCCCTTGATTCGAAATGCTCCCAACCTGAGTGACAAAAGTGTCATCCACAGTTTTTGCAACAACTACAAGCGCTTGCTTTTGTTCAGCCCTTCGACCATGAAAGCCTCAATAGCCCACCGAAGAAGTTTATAGGGATCACTGTCTACCCCGACCTTGTTCATTGCACTTGCCTCCACTTTGCCAAGGGATTGGGTCGCTACATCGAGGTGAGGCCCAGTTGTTATTGACATGCCACCACCCAGACCTGAGATAGCTTTAGGTTGGCCCTTTTCAATTACAGCTCACCCCAAGATTGAGGAGCCTTTTAGCGTGAAATTTCTAGCCTGTGATGTGGTCAATAATGGGGCCAAAATCCCAAAGGCTAAATCTTCCACAGTTCTCTGTATATCTTCAATCATGCTCATTAGCTCAGAAGTAATGGGTTCATGGGTTTGAGATGATTGGGGTTCGAGTGTATCCATCATACACAAGTCCGTGCTTTCTAGAATAAACACCTCAGGCTTGGGTAAATGGACCGGGGTGATGTATATACCAGGGTTGAAGGTAGATGGGAGTATATGGATGAGGTTAAGGTGGGTAGGAGATACTTGGTCATGGATGGGAAGTGGGTTGGTGGTAACATTGGGGTCTTGAGGTGGAGCTATTGTCTGGTTGTCAATGAGATTCTAAACCTCATGACGAAGGCGGTAGCAACGATCGGTGCCATGACTGCGCTGCTGATGATACACACAGCATTTGGTGGGGTTATGTCTAGCAAGGAGTAGGTCAGGAAGTGGTTGGGGATCAAGGGGTTTGAGATGCCCTTTTTCCATCGGGATTTTTAGTGCGCTAGTTAGGCTCACATAGAGGGGGGTGAAAGTTCTGCCTTCAGCTCAAGTTGGGCCGGCTGTTTGTGGTTTGGTATTAGCAAAAGGGTCTGTAGTTTTGGTAGTGGCAATGGTATTGATTTCAGTGGGTTTGGGAATAGCGCTACTACTAGCATTGATACTCCTAGAAACACCCTCCTTGTTGGTTTGCTTGTTCTAGGAATAATCCCTTTGTTGAATGCACTTTCAATCTGAACCCCCAATTCATGCAAATTTTTGAAAGTGAATAGTGGAGTGACTATTAACTTTTGTAACATATCAGGCTCAAGGTTCTACACCACTATCTGCACTTGGTCCCTCTCAAAAGGGCGATCTATCATCGGTGCTGCCTTTGCTCTCCACCTTACAACAAATTCCACAACTTTAGGATTTTTGTGGGTTGCTTCAAGGTCTTGGGTGGTCATTTCAATTTGGGTATTCTAAGAACATTGATTGACAAATACCTCAGCCAACTCTTCGCAGTTCTGTTTCACTTTATCCTCCAACTTGGCGTACCAAGTAGCTGTTTTACCCAATAGGGTTCTTCTATATAGAGAGAGTTTCTGAGGTTTAGTCAAACCTATTGGTTTCAGAACATCCAAGAAAAGCTAGATATGTACCATAGGATCTCCAGACCTGTCGAAACAGTCAATGGGTGGCATCATGAATTGGTCTAGAAGCCTTATGGCTGCCTTGGTGTACCCATCTTCAATGTCGGGAATGGAGTTAAATCCCTATGCCTTTTTGAATTACTTCTCAAGGTTAGCAATTTTTACCAAGGTCAGATCGAGATCATTAGTATCAAGGGGATAAAGCCCCTTATTAGGCTGCATCAGGGGTCTGAAAACCCAAGTTTGAACCAATCCTTCTCCAGGATCTGGACCTTGCAAATCTTCAGTTAGCGGAGGTGGATCAAAGCTCGGCTGGGGGCTCAGGACTGGATGTGTAGTAGATGCCCCAGATGGGCGTTGCATTTCAGCATTGGTCTCATCCTGCATGGCAATTCCCTAGTTTAACGCCGCTGTCATGGCCACAACTTCTTCTGGACTTTGAGCCATCATAGGTCTGTTGAGTTGGCAATCGGGGAAATGGATGGGTGTAAACTGATAGCTGACTGATTTTGACCCGATTATACTTGATGTATTTGAACTGGATTAGTCTGGATAGGTTTGACTGGATTGGGCTTTTCAGAGTGCGTCTTTTGGCATTTGGATGGATCGTTTCTGAGCTGGCCTTTTGGGGGTCATATGGACTAGACCTTTGTTGAATAGGTTTTTTTTGGTATTGAATGGATTGTGATGGGTTAAGGCGGGTACTTCTCCTTCTTTGGCTCAGGCAAACCTGGCATTAAAAACAAATGCCTCATCAGATCAGGGTACCGGGTATGCTAGTTAAAGCAAAGCAAGATACAATTTTTGGCACTAGTTCTGGTCTTGCTAAAAATTCACCCATATCAACCACAAACCCCTAGATTTTGACCCAAATTCTGATTTTGATATGACCCTCAAGTTTTGAAAGGAATCGCCTCAAGATTAAGACTCTCTCAGGATTGCATCACGCATTTTCAAAGATTTCACATTTTACACAAAAGCATTCAAAACACCCCTATGAGAGGTTAGGGTTTTCCTGTCCTAGCTTTGGAGTGATCTACGGCTTTACTATTTAAACAAATGGTATCACAACATCCTAAAAAAAGGAGAGCATCTTGCCCTAGCTTTGAAAGGTCACTAAAGCGTACTACATGCACTAGGCCAATTGGTCCAAAAGGGTACCTCAGTAAGATTACCTAATATACCTCTCACACCTAACACCCATAAGTGAAAGGAGGATCAAACGGTACAGCGGTAATCCAGATTCAAGGGTTGTGTTCCCAACATGGCAGAGCCCACGACTGGTCAGCCTTTTGGCAAGCTTTTAGGTAAGCCTTCAGCAAACCATCTAGGAATAGCAGATGGCAAACAAGTGACTTAGGCGCACCAATGCAAATGCAATGCAAAGAATATATACATGTAGATAAAAATTCACATCATGAAGTTCAAGTCAAGTTCTCTAAATTCCCCAGCAGAGTCGCTAGAAATTGTAGCTCGACATTTCTTGCTCTTTTCGAAAGACGATAAGCCCTACAGTTCGGACTCCCATTGTTCTGAATATGATTCCACAAGTGCAATATGAAATAAATAAACATCAAAGAGTTCAAATCCGACAAATCTTTTGGAAAATTGATTTTGAATCAAATTGCCAAAAATGGACTGCTTTTCCAGATACAGAGTCGCCACCTAAATATTTTTTTGGAAAATTTGGGAAACCCATGACTCGTGCCGAAGGTCACGTGTTCGTTATCACCATGATTGTCTCGACTCGGGAACTTAGGTAGGAGAGGGGAAGGTCATGAATTGAGTACCTCCACTCGCCTGATCAAAGATCGGCCCCTACTAATCATGATGTGAATCTTATTTACATTATATGCTCTTGTTCTGATTATTAGGCTAACATTACTATATGATGCGCACACAAGTATAGACTAATTTGCAAGAATTGGAACACTTGATCTCATGTTTGTTTTTTAAAAGAGTTTGTGAATATCTACCGCTTGAAAAAGTGATTGCATATGAACATTACTCAGATTATTCCGATTCAAGCAACTAACCTTCATCCATAAACATTCAAACAGTTTATCATGTAAGCACTTAGCCTCATGGTGAACATGCTAGATATGGCAACAACTACACTCATGCAATATGCTAAAGCACGAAAGTGCTCACCTAGTACTCTAAGCCAAAAAAGATGACAAAGTTAGAATAATGCATGATCTTAACTATGCAACACGACTAATGCAACGCATGCAATATGCAATTACTAGGCTCAGCTACTGATATGGCATATCAATCAATTTGATAGCATGCGGTCTAAGCACGTATTCAAATAAGTATTAACTAACAATGCAAGTTAGAATGATGCACCAAGCCCAATGTATACAAGACAATGGATGTGAGGCATGAGAGATGCTAAACGAAACATGATGCCCTAAACTAACCATCAGAAGCAGGTAAATAAAAGGGAGAAAGATGTGGGGTTGGAAGACATCACATCATTACAATTATGCCCTCGTGCAGGAGGATCCGAATAAACTAACTAGCTAAGCTAATTACTACAAATTAAAACTTGAATGAAATAATCAACTACACTAGCTAATTAAATATTACAACAAATTAACTAACTAATTGAACTAACTAATTAATTAATTACAAATCAAAACGAACTAATTAATTACATGAATACAACATGAAAGAAGTGCTACGCTAGCTATTTTAATTATTCCGCCTTGGGAAACGAGAAATGCTCATACATGCACGGATTCCTATCCAAAAAAGGCCACTATCCTGCTGCCAAATGTCTCTGTTGCACAGTAGAACATTTGCATTGTTTTTCACCTCAAAACCAACTCTGTTCCATTTCAAAAGGCCACGGCTGGGTTTTGCAAAGGTGGCCGGCAGGCTAGAAGTGGTGGCTTACTGGCCACAATGCCAACCACTGATGCTTAGTTCTTTCCACTGTAATAGAGAGCAAACAGAGCAAGAACGGGGTATTTTCAAGGGTTGTTTGCACAATTTACCCCTCCTTATCATCAGACATCTCAAAGAAATAGAAAATTTGATTCACAAACCATCAATGGATACAATTTCATTGCATGATGGCCTATGAACGAAAGGGTGTGAGTTCAATAAATGCAACAAACAAAGACTCTCAAACCTCCTCCCTATCATAGATTGATCAAGGGAAGTAGTTGACATTGACTCTTGAACCATTTACATCACAAACAAGTATTAAATGATTCAAGACTCAAGGGTTCAACTAACGTCCGATTGAACCCCAAACAAATTATTATCTTGCATTAATTTTAGTTTTCATTTTAATTACCAACCATTTCTTAGTTCATTAAGTCCAAAGGTGAAGATTATGTCCTCTAAAGGACGGAAGTGTCAAACCAAGGGTTAGTTTAAGGCATGAGAGAGATGTCATGCCATTGATAATGAACCCCTAAAAGAGATTAAACCATTAAGCACGACAACCTCTATCTCAAGCTTACAAGAATAATCTGTTTGAAACAATTCTCAAAGAAAATAAAAAGCCAAGAAATGAGAAAGGTTGCAGAGATGATTAGAGGTGATCACAAGTAAGAAAAGCAAGAAATAAATGCTATCAACTCAAATAGGTTGGTGGCTAAGGCCTAAAACACCAAACCTACGAGGACAACTAAACTTCAAGCATGCAAAACAAAGCATAAATGCAATGAACAATCCTAAAACAATCCTAAAACAATCTTAAAACATGCAAAAGACATGTTGGAATTAAGACCAAAAAAAAAAAAAAAAAAGCTAAAATAGTAAGCTACAACATGGAGCTATGTAACCTAGTGAACAAGACGCAAGGTGGGGAGGTTAACCCCTACAATTTTGGACTTCAAAACATGTTTTTAGCCACTGAAAAAACTTTGAAATCCAATATTTAAAATCTCAAAAAAAGATATTGTAAAGGTGGGAAACGTAAGGGTAAAGGCTAGAGAAGTAAGGTGGAAAGAAAGGTGAACCACCCCTCCACCCTTTAAGGCCTTACGCCACAAGTTTCAGCCAAAAAATATAGATTTTATACAGCCCAAAAATAGTAGAAAAATAATAGGAAAAGAAGTAACCAGA
This sequence comes from Camellia sinensis, assembly GCF_055761805.1. NCBI lineage: Eukaryota > Viridiplantae > Streptophyta > Magnoliopsida > Ericales > Theaceae > Camellia > Camellia sinensis. Next base: position 21,940,713 of record NC_138964.1, on the reverse strand, counting down.
GCAATGAAACAAGTGAAGCCTTGTACCTCTTGAAGAGAAGAACACTTTTAAGCAACAATTCAACACATACACACCCTCAAGACCTCAAAGTAAGCTCAAAAGTACCTCAGCTCAAAGATGGCAAGGTTTGGCTAAGAGTGTATAGGTAAAAGCTCAAAAAATTCCAAGAGACAGAGAGAATTGTAAAAGGAGAAAATTAATTTTGCTCTAATTTTTCTAACCTTCAAAAATGAAAGGGGAGGTCCTCTACTTATAGAAAAACATCACACTCCCTCAGAAACATCCATCCATACATGTGTAGGTAGATGCAAACAGCTGGTGCAGCTGGCAGAAAATATCTATAAAACACATTTGTGGCCAATAGGCCACACACTTGGCCGACAAGGCACAAGGGTGGTCGATAGCCAAAAGGGATGGTCGGCAGCCCACAAAAATTAGCCTGCAGGTCCTAGGTTTTTCAAGTTCGGAAGGTTGGGGTTTTGGTGCAAAAAACAAGGGACAAGGTTTGCAGGGTTTTGAGGCTCAGAGCTGTGGCATTCCGCTGAGGACTTTCGAGCACTTGACAAGCATATACATTCATCATTGGGTGTGCAAGTGATGGTGCCCAAGTCATAAGGACAATAAAAAATGGGTTGTTTATAGAGGGCCATGTGACCATGGTATTATTACCCCTGGCCAAGGGACTTGTGCTCATAGTCTACGATATTATTACCTTCGGGCTAGGGCCTTGTGCTAAGGATGCCACGAGTACTGTCAAAAATTGGACAATCATTCATTGTACAGAATATAACATTTCATAAAACAGATCTTATTTCATCATACAGAAAATAAATAAGTTGAACATAGCTTTACTAAGTTATTACTCACAGATGGCTCCACTTGCAGAACAGATTAAGCGGACAAATCAACTAGCTTACAGTGCGTGACCTACACAAACATAATAGATGCACATATTGAAACACACACTCGGATAGTACTTAACTTATTTCATTTCATTCTTAGTGTGTTTCTAAGTCTTATCCTCATTATTATGTCTTAATCTTGGCTTACGAATGCCTAGGATACAATGAGAATGCTAAAATGCACTTGAAAACACTTAGTTAAATATGTTGAAAACAAGGGCGTCGCTTGAGCACAACTTCCTTCACTTGAGCGGATGTCCAAACATGTGAGTGGTCGCTCGAGCGCAACTTCCTTCGCTCGAGCGGTCTGTAAACTTTGCAAAAGTACTGGTTATTTGATTTTTCTGGTCAATGCACGATCGACGGTCGCTTGAGCGTGAGATTGAGGCCTTCGCTTGAGTGCAACTATTGTCACTCGAACGGTCTGCAAAAAATGTAAACTTCTAGGAGCGTGCATTTTATGCTTGAGCCAACTTTTGGTCGCTTGAGTGCAGGATCTGTCGCTCGAACGGAGAAGTAGAATCTGGAATTTCCAGATTTCTCTTCCAAGTTCAAAACTTAAATTCAAAGCTACAAATCATGGTCTTTTGGGCCAAAAATTTGAGAAAACACTTGTAAACTGATAAAACATGGTGATTTCAAAATCATTTTTCAAAATTAAGCCCAAAAGCTTTGTCAATTGTTCAAAACTCAAACTTGAAATTGTGAAAACATATCATTACATATCATGCATGTAAAGATGCAAGTTCAAAGCTTTCAAAACATGATCAGATGAGGTGTTTAACTCAAAAACATGTTGAATTCTTAGAACAAAGCCAAAATGAGAACATGCAAGAGGAAATTAGTTGAATTCAACTTCAAAATCATGAGAATTATGCATGCATGCAAAATACACTCCTAAAACCATTTATCTAAGCTTGGTTCTTGCATTACACAACTTAGTTCTTTGAATTCAAGTATTAAGTGACTCAATTCCAAAGCTTAAAGATTGAATTCTTACCTTAGATGATCAATGATGCTCTAAATGATCAATTGTTTGAAGCTCCAAGCCAAACCTCCAAGTTCACTAGCAATTTTCCTAGAGTGAGTTCTCTCTTCTCCTCTCTCTCTCTCTCTCTCTCTCTCTCTCTCTCTCTCTCTCTCTCTCTCTCTCCACGTTTTTAATGTCAAGAAGGTGAGTGTAGGTGAAATTTTGAGAGTCTAGAGTCAAATGAGCCTTATATAGGCTTGGTTAATAAGACCTAATTAAGCCTAGCTTAAGTTAATCAAATGGGCACTAATTAATCCTAATTAATTTGTTCCACGTCGAATTTCAATTAAACCTACCATAAAATTCTAAAAATCCCAAATAACACATAAATCAAGTCAATTTTTTGTTCAGATGTCGATAAGGCCTTCAATTCACAGAACAAAATAGAAATACAAACATATATTTTTACCACAGACAGATACAATGCAAATCACACACATAATATATAATTAGTCACATGATTTCATCTTAGATACTTATTAGGCATCTTTAATCATGGTTTAGCAGTTAATCATAGGTCAGGGTTGTTACAGTCTTCCCCCTTTAAAGAGTTTGGTCCTCCAAACTCGAATTACCTTCGTTTTGGTAGAATACCGGATCCAAAGGAATTAAATCAGGGTATCTCTTTATCATGTCTTCTTCAATCTCCCAAGTTGCATAGGTCCGTTCATGGTTTTGCTAATCAAGTTTTACCAACGGTATTTCTTTGTTCCTCAATCTTTTGATCTGGCTATTCACAACCTGAATTGGTCGTTCTTCATAAGTAAAATCATCTTTCAGAAGCAGATGAGTTGGTTCAATCACATGGAATGGATCTCTCAAATACTCTCGAAGCATGGATACGTGAAAAACATTATGCATATGCTCCATAACTGGTGTTAAGGCTACCCGATACGTCACTAGATTGATCTTCTCAAGGATTTCATATGGCCCAACATATCTCGGTGCCAATTTGCCTTTCAGTTCACCGAGTTTGCCCTTTCATAAGAGTCACTTTTCAGTCATTTCGTGCACAAGTTCCAGTTCCAACAAAGGTCTGTCACCTACCTCGGCCCAGCAGATCGGAGAACGACATTTCCTACCATACAAAGCTTCATAAGGAGCCATACCAATACTCGAATGGTAGCTGTTGTTATACACAAACTCGACCAATGATAAATAGGTCTCTCAATTGCCTTGGAAATCTAGGGCACACATTCTGAGCATATCCTTCAAAGTTTGTATTATTCTTTCTGATTGGCCGTCTGTCTGTGGATGATAAGCACTGCTTAGTCTCAGTTCGGTCCCCAAAGGATGTTGTAAACTCTGCCAAAATCTCGAAGTAAACTTGGGATCTCTGTCAGATACAATAGATACTGGCACAACATGTAATCTCACAATCTCATTTACATACAAGTTAGCCAATTTATCCGCATTATACAAAGACTTGACAAGCAAAAAGTGGGCAGATTTAGTTAAACGATCAATAATTACGCAGATAGAGTCCATACCTTGGGAAGAGCGAGGCAATCTAACAATGAAGTCCATTGTGATATACTCCTATTTCCATTCCGGTATTGGAAGCGATTGAAGTAATCTAGCGGGTCATTGATGTTCAGCTTTAACTTGTTGGCAATGCAAACATCTGGTTACAAAATCAGTAATGCTTTTCTTTATGCCAGGCCACTAGAAATTTTGTTTTAGATCCTTGGACATTTTCGTGTTTCCTAGGCGCATAGCAAATTTGGAATTATGGGCTTCGGTCATAACACACTTCCTCAATTCAAAACAATTTGGCACACAAAGTTGATTTTGAAATTTCAACACATTGTTCTCCAACACAAATCCTGGTTTCGGTTTTGAGTCAATCTCATCAACAATTTTCTTCAAGAACTCATCCTCAGGTTGTTTCTCTCTAATTTCTTCAATGATTGCTGGTTGGGCAGAAATTACAGTTATGATCCCGTCTTGTTCACGCAACACAATTTCAATCTCATTTTTCTGCAAGTCACATAACATCTCTCTTTGACTAGTGAGTAGACATGACAAATTCCCAATCGATTTTCTACTCAAATGCATCTGCAATGGTATTTTCCTTCCCTAGATGATACAGAATCTGTAAGTCATAGTCTTTTATCAGCTCAAGCCATCGCCTATGTCTCATGTTTAATTCCTTTTTAAGTAAAGAAGTATTTGAGGCTTTTGTGGTCTGTATACACATCACAAGTTCTACCATACAGATAATGACGTCGTATTTTCAAAGCAAAAACCACAGTTGCAAGTTCAAGGTCGTGGGTCAAATAGTTCTTTTCATGTGGTCGAAGTTGCGGAGACGCATAGGCAATCACCTTCCCATTTTGCATTAATACACATCTCGAACCATTATACGAAGCATCACTGTAAATTTGAAATCCATCAGTACCATTAGGCAAAGTCAAAATTGGTGTTGTTACTAACCTGGTCTTTAACTTTTGGAAGGCAGATTCCCTTTGGTCGTTCCAATCAAATGGTGTATTTTTCTGCATTAGTTGTATTAATGGTAAGGCAAGTTTTGAGAAATCTCTCACAAATCTGCGGTAGTAGCCAACAAGTCCCAGAAAGCTTCTTATTTTTTACACATTGGTTGGCCTTGGCCAGTTTACAATGGCCTCAATTTTCTGTGGATCCACTGATATCCCGTCATTGTTGATTACATGTCCCAAAAATGCTACACTATCAAGCCAAAACTCACATTTGGAAAGTTTTGCCTACAACTTCTTCTCTCTCAGAATCTGTAAGGCAGTTCTCATATGACTTTCATGTTCTTCCTTGCTTTTGGAGTAAATTAGTATATCATCAATAAATTCAACGATAAATTCATCAAGAAATTGTTTGAAAACTCGATTCATTAGGTCCACAAACGCTGCAGGTGCATTTGTTACCCCAAACGGCATTACTAAAAATTCATAGTGTCTGTATCTAGTTCGAAAAACGGTTTTCTCAATGTCTTTCGCCTTACCTTTCAATTGATGATAGCCCGATCTAAGGTCAATTTTTGAAAACACTTGAGCTCCCTGGAGTGGGTTAAACAAATCATCTATCCGGGGCAATGGATATTTATTCTTGATAGTTACTCTATTTAATTCCCGGTAATCTATACATAACCTCAAGAACCCATCTTTTTTTTTGACAAACAAGACTGAAGCAGCCCAAGGTGAAGTACTCGGTCAGATGAACTTTTTATCTAACAGTTCTTGAAGTTGGATTTTCAATTCTTTCAGTTCCAAGGTTGACATTCTATAAGGGGTTTTAGAAATAGGTTGTGTTCCAGGTGCTACATCAATAGTAAACTCAATTTCTCTATTAATTAGATCCCCGAGCAATTCATTTGGAAAGACATCAAGAAATTAATTAACCACATGAATAGTTTCCACATTAGCACTAACTGAAAATACAGTCAATACACAACACAAGTAGCCTGACACCCTTTTCTCAACAAATTTCTGACTTTCATAAACGAAATCAAGTACGGCGGAGGAACTATCCCATTCCCAATAAAGACAAACTAAGGCACATTGGGTGGTCGAAACACGACAAATTTACTCACACAGTCAATGGTGGCATAGTATTTAGACAACAAATCCATACCCAGAATACAATCAAAATGAGTAATGTCTAGTGGTAGCAAGTCAACATATAATAACATATTCCTAACCATAATGTCATACGCAGGATACACATAAGCACATAACATAGAGCCTTAAGATGGTGCAAATACAGATAACAAATAACTCAAAGGTTCTAAGGGTCTAGTTAATTTCTGAGAAAAGGCATGTGATACTAAATATTGTGTAGAACCAGAATCTATCAACACGTAAGCACGTTGAGCGCAAATAGAGATCATACCTGACACCACTGACTCGGTGTTCTATACATCACCAGGTACTAATGCAAACACTCGGTCTTGTCTCAGAGTTTCTCTCTCGGTATTGGTTTTCATATTTGTTCTTGGTGTAGGGGTGGATCCAGCTGAACTTGCCGTAGGATGGTTAGCATCATCGGATCTCATCGGACAATCCCTAATCATGTGGCCAGTCTTGCCACAGCGAAAACAAGCACCAGATGCACGGTAACACGTGCCTTTATTCTCTCTTCCACAGTCAGAACAAATTGGCATAGAGCCGTTGCTTTGGCTTGAACTGCTTGAAGATCCCGTATTTTGCTTTTTGTGTGAAAAAGATGAACGGCCCTTCCGAAAATTTGATCCAGGTCTTTTACTTCGCGATTATATTGTTGGTGCTTTAGCTTGTTTCATTGCTACCAGGGTGGCCTCTGCCATCAACACTCTGTCAAGTACCTCTATATATGTAGGCAACTTGTCATGCCCCAAAATTTGGACAATTAAATATTAAATTAGGACTAAACCCCAATCAATATTCCATCATCCAAATCCTAGGGGTGAAACAAAATCTAAATATTCTCATGTCTATAAGGTTTAAGTAAATTTTCATACTCAAAAGATTACAAGGGATTAAAAAAAAATGAATAACAAAACGCCAACCAACCCATCCACCATAATTTTTGAACTATCCAATACCTCTAACATTAAAGTAACAACTAGTCAAAACAACTTAAATAATGTAAAGTTGAAAATAACCCACAATGTCAAATTTGTAGTTCAAGAGACATGTCCAATAAATATAGTTATTTCTCGTCACCACCGTAGCCCCCAACTAATCTTGCAATGGAAGCTCAGCTGTGCTCAAACAGAATACACCCAAGATGCCAAGAGACAAAACGGGTCAGTATACAAGTATACTAGTATGAGTACAAATATTTGACACCTACGTGTCCACCAGACACAAATAAAAGTACATTTAATTCATATTACGGGACAAGACAAGTAGTTCCACAAGCACCGAGACGAAGGGGTAGTTTTCCGAGATACGGTAGCATTTAGTTTCTTACCCGTACACAACTAAATATAAATAGAGTATAAAATAAACATAAAAATATAGTGGGTCAGCCCTGCATAAAAAAATTAGTAAGACACATCATTTTGTAAAAAAAATTAAGTTAGTATAATTTAATCATAAGTGAATTGCTGAAGAAGTATAAAAAAATTACACTGTTTCATGCTTAAATAATTCGAATTGACCAAAACTCAAAGAACAAAAGTTATACAGAATCAAATTTCATAAAAGGCAATGTGAATGAATTTAGTAGAAGCTAAAGAGGTTGAGAGAAAAACTTGATAGAAGAACCTAGACAAAATTCAACTGAAAAATTTGAAGCTGAAACGAAAAGAAATTGTCCTAAGATGATTTTTTTCGAAAACATTCAAAACACGAAAAGTGTTCAGAATGATGTTTTACTTTATTTACGAGAAATCAATAAAAATAAACTCGTTTCGTGGGTTAAAATAGCATCTAAAATCTGCATTGCTAAAATGAACAAAAACTGTTGTAACCAAGATAATCGGATTACAAGTTCTAATCGATTTTTTTAATAAAAAGTTAAAACACAAAAGTTGTCTAGAATTACGTATACATGCCTCTACCCAAATTTCATAATTTATCAAGGTCGTTTACTATTTTTTCGAGATGTATATATCAATACAATTCACACTATACCAATAAACTCATATTTAATTATTTGTACCTTAACACCACCACTTCGGCCCTTCACTTCCGACCTTCACATATATCCCATGTGCCTCCTGTATACCTAACACAAGCTCCGAAGCCAAACTTGCACGGGGATATTGTCTTGAGTTTGACTCACACTCCTCGGATGGTTAGCATATACGTGCGCGCGTAAATCAAAGCACTCGTCTACTGTTAAGAATGAGGCAACAATATATATACACAATTTCTCATCTACTCATGAAAACAAACATAAAAATGCCAAGCCTAAGGCATTCAAATAAATCTCACAATCCTCACCTTTTTTTTTTTAATACACTCTTTCTCACCAATACTCAAATAAAACAACAATCGATGGAGTCATGGTGGAGTATGAGGAATTTATCTATGGGTTCTAAATTTATTTTAATATCAAATATTCATGAGTGTGATTACAATCATAAAATACATACATATAAAAACCCTAAGCCTTACATACACAACTAATCAAAATAATTAAAATCAATCCATTATCTTCATGTAAATACAATATCAAACCAACATCAAATAAATAAAAAATAAATAAACAACAACAACACAATAAACATAAATCAAGGAAAGTTGGTTTTGCACTTAGAATATTTTTTTGGAGATCAAAGAATCACTTCAAGAATTAATGAAACCATCAAAATAAAACCCTAACTCTTTTATTTTCTCTTTACCTCTCCTATCTCTCCTTGCTCTCTTGCTCTCTCTCTCTCTCTCTCTCTCTCTCTCTCTCTCTCCCCGCCACATAGCACACAGCCCTCTCTCTTTTCTTTTTCTTTTTTTGTTCTCCTTTCTTAGTGATAACAGCCTTTTGCTTTTAACCTAATAACTTATGATTCTATTTTTATTTTTTTTTTATTAAAGAGCTATGACATATATAAATATGCTTTATAAAATAATACATGTAACATCTTTATATATGTATATATATATATATAAATATTTTGATTAATTATATATAATTAAATACCATATTGAACTAATTAAATATCACATTAAATTAACTAAACAACACATTAAATTCTCAGGTAACCATGCAATTAATAAAGCCAAAAATAAAATAAAGTGATAATAAATAATAACAAATAAATAATGACTTACGAAAAATTAGGGTCGCTACAAAACTTCAAAATGCCTATGTGATCAAACACATCCCGATCTACGACCCCTTCAAATTTCCGAGCCTTTTTGTAATTTGTGTCGACCATATAAGTAGCAAATTTGGTTAACTCAGTGAATTTAGCCTCACACTCGGCTACGGACATCTTACCTTGCTTGAGTTCTTAGAATTCTGATACTTTGCAGTCTCTGAAACATTGGGGAAAATACTTCTCATAAAATATTACTTTAAACTGGCTCTACGTCATAGTCCCACTATTATCTCGGATAAGCATCCACCAACGTCTAGCTTCTTCTTTCAACGTATAGGTAGCCAAAAAAACTTTCAGAATTTGCAAACATGGAAACACCTCAAATATCTTTTCAATCTCTGACAACCATGTTTCAGCCTTCAACGACTCAATACCACCTAAAAAGATTAGTGGTTTCATTTTGTTGAACTTTTGTGTCAATGAAATAATATCTGTATTTTCTGGCTTAACTGGCACTGGAGGTGGTGGAGGGAGCACAGGTTGTTGTCTTTGTTGCTATCTGATTGTTTCTGTCAAAGCTTCTAACATTTGCTCCATCCAGCTCATATGAGCCTCAGAAGATCCAATTGTATCATCACTTCTTGTATTTTCCATTGCTATAGGTAAATAGGACAATAATAAATAATCTCATTCTCTGTATTCAAGTCCAATTCAATTCGTTTCATGTTAATTCACATATGTTCACATCATTTCTTGTAGTTCGAGTATGTTCAAATAGTTCACTCACCCATATATGCAGATGGAATGCCTTTAATTCATACTAGGACATCCACTAGCTCATATAGACTCGTGTGTGCGGTATAACTCGTGCTCTGATACCACTCTGTCATAACCCAAACCCTCCCCTATAGGTTTAGCATAGTAACCGGCCAATAATCCTTGGATTACCAAAGGCCTCTAAACAGATTATCACAGAATAAGGGGCTACAGAAGCAAATATAGAAACATACATAGTCCATTGAGTTCTACAGACATACTTGAGGCAAATAATCTAAAACTTTATATAAAATATACATATATGACGTCATATCCACATAAGTCATGCAACATCGTACAAGTATTATCAAAAGGGACTTAGCCCAGTGTATAGATAAACAAAAACAAAACATAACATAACATCCAAAACATGATTCACAAAACTTGATTCACAAAACCACCCCAAGAGACACGATGGCTGGCTAACCCAAAACTCTCCAGGCAGCAGCTTAGGCCTGGTCACGGGCCTGCTCACCTACATACATAATATAAATAGTGAGCAAAAGCGCAGTGAATAATAACAGAGTAAAGGGTTTAATAAATGCTATCCCATATCAGATTCAAAAAGCAGAAACAGATTCATATTGTTATTCAGAGTTCAGAAACATGTACCTGTTCAGTTTCATAGAGGATCATACGTAGTACACCCATTAGTGCTAACATATCATGTATAGAGCATTAAAGGTCATACTTCACCAGTTCCATAAAGGAACCTTCGATACCGGGAACTTATAACATGCTTAAGCCACGGTATTGTTACCCTCGGGCGAGGGCAATGAGACCACGGTATTATTAACCCCGAGCAAGGGCCTTGTGCTCATAGACCACGATATTGTTACCCCGGGGCTAGGGCCTTGTGCTAAGGATGCCACGAGTACTTGTCAAAAATTGGACAATCATTCATTGTACAGAATATAACATTTCATAAAACAGCTCATATTTCATCATACAGAAAATAAATAAAGTTGAACATAACTTTACTAAGTTATTACTCACAGATGGCTCTGCTTGCAGAATAGATTAAGCAGACAAATCAACTAGCTTACGGCACATGACCTACACAAACATAACAGATGCACATATTGAAACACACACTTGGATAGTACTTAACTTATTTAATTTCATTCTTAGTGTGTTTCTAAGTCTTATCCTTATTATTATGTCTTAATCTTGGCCTAGGATGCAATGAGGATGCTAAAATGCACTTGAAAACACTTAGTCAAATATGCTGAAAATAGGTGTCTCGCTCGAGCGCAACTTCCTTCACTCGAACGGATGTCCAAATATGTGAGTGGTCGCTCGAGCACAATTTTCTCCGCTTAAGCGGTCTGTAAACTTTGCAAAAGTACTGGTTGCTTGATTTTTCTGCTTAATGCATGCTCGACGGTCACTCGAGCGTGAGACTAAGGCCTTCGCTCGAGCGCAACTCTTGTAGCTCGAGCGGTCTACAAATATTGTAAACTTCTGGAAGCATGCATTTTACACTCGAGCCAACTTTTGGTCGCTCGAGCGGAGGCACACAACACAAAGTGGTCACTCGAGTGTAGGATCTGTCGCTCGAGCGGAGAAGTAAAATCTGGAATTTCCAGATTGCTCTTCCAAGTTCAAAACTCAAATTCAAAGCTGCAAATCATGGTCTTCTAGGCCAAAAACTTGAGGAAACACTTGTAAATTGATAAAAACATGGCAATTTCAAAATCATTTTGCAAAATTAAGGCCAAAAACTTTGTCAATTGTTCAAAACTCAAACTTGAAATTGTGAAAACATATCATTACATATCGTGCATGTAAAGATGCAAGTTCAAAGCTTTCAAAAACATGATCGGATGAGGTGTTTAACTCAAAAACATGTTGAATTCTTATAACAAGGCCAAAATGAGGACATGCAAGAGAAAATTAGTTGAATTAGCTTCAAAATCTTGAGAATTATGCATCCATGCATGATACACTCCGAAAACCATTTATCTAAGCTTGGTTCTTGCATTACACAACTTAGTTCTTTGAATTCAAGTGTTAAGTGAATCAATTCCAAAGCTCAAAGGTTGAATTCTTACCGTAGATGATCAATGATGCTCTAAATGCTTAATTGTTTGAAGCTCCAAGCCAAAACCTCCAAGTTCTCTAACAATTTTCCTAGAGTGAGTTCAATTTTCTCCTCTCTTTCTCTCTCTCTCTCTCTCTCTCTCTCTCTCTCTCTCTCTCTCTCCACGTTTTTAACGTCAAGAAGATGAGTGTAGGTGAAATTTTGAGAGTCTAGAGTCAAATGAGCCTTATATAGGCTTGGTTATGAGACCTAATTAAGCCTAGCTTAAGTTAATCAAATGGGCACTAATTAATCCTAATTAATTCGTTCCGAATCAAATTTCAACTAAACCTACCATAAAATTCTAAAAATCCCCAATAATACATAAATCAAGTCAATTTTGTGTTCGGATGCCGATAAGGCCTTCAATTCACAAATCAAAATAGAAATATAAACAGATATTTCTACCATGGACAGATACAATGCAAATCACACACATAACATATAATTAGTCACATGATTTCATCTTAGATAATTATTAGGCATCTTTAATCATTGTTTAGCAATTAATCATAGGTTGGGGTTGTTATAGTAGTGGTGGTCGTAAATAGGATGTGACTTCCGAAACTTCTGATGTTTAGTCTATTTGTGTAACGCCTCAAAAATATATGCATCTGATAAACCCAATTTAACTCATAACATGATCTAGTTCTCAATTATTCCATCATTAACATGAGAGAGAATAATAAATATTACACTCATTAATGTAAGGACCAAACCCCCCTTTTCTTCTTTTCTATTCATGACTATCTAGTAAGATTCATAAAAGAAATCATATGCATTCATACATTCACTATTTCTAAAATATGAATCTATGGTATGTGATGATAGAATTTAAAGCAAGCTAAGTACAAAATAATGCCCTATCGGTGACAAGTTCTAAGGCCTTGCCCAGTTACACAAAAGTGGTGTTCACACCCAAACACGAATAACCCTTGGCTTACAAAAAGAAAACATATAAAAACCGAGCTTCATGCTCCAAAAGTTCCTCCTTGCCTTCACTTCGACAGAGGCATATCACAATCACCTAAAAACGGTTTCCACTAAGGGATGAGCATAAAAGCTGAGCAGAGATAATCTAAATAAAGTGCACGCAGTTTAACAATATCATGAGGTGCAATGCATATGAGATGCCAATGCCAAAAATATTGGTTTTGTCATTTTGGAATTCTCATGCCATACGCTTGCTCAAAAACATAACCAAGTAGGCATAACTAGCACTACCAATCCTTAGGCTGGTGTCTGCAAGTAGGCATAACTAGCACTACCAATCTCCACTTTACCAGCTCTAAACCGAAAGGCACGTGGTACTTACTCCACGTGTGTTTTTAGTTTTTCACCCTGGACACTCAAGCCAACTTAAACAATACCAATCTATACCCCCTATCCAGACTTATCAAACGTATTTACCCCATAACTTAACACATTTCAAATATTCCCAATGAACCAATTCGAGAAAAAATCAATTTCACAAACCCAATGCGAGAATTAAATTACGAGATTATGCAATGTTCAATGCCATGCATGAATTTGCAAATATTTCAATTTGCCTATTTCTCATGCAATTTCTATAATAATCAATACAACCCTCCACGGTTGTCCAAACAATTATCTCTATACAAAATACAAATTTTAAGAGATAAATATAACTCATAATCTCATATTTTCAATCATTTCAACATAGGAATAACAATCACATGTTCAATCTCTTTTTTCCCAACTCAATCAAGAATCATAATATTCTTAAAAAAAAATTCATCAATCTTCCCTTTTTATTCAAACTCAAGAATTCATCAAGAATTTTCATACTGCCAAAAATAACATACGTTTATTTCAACAATTCTCAATACCTCAAATATGATATATATTTTCATCTTTCTCAAAAGTTCAATATTTTCAAATTAAACAATTTTCAAAAGAAATCTTAATGGTTTTCAATATTCCCAACAACATTCTCACCAATCTCATCCCTATAATCATCCACTTTCAAATTCTCATTTGTTCAAATAAATATATGTTTTTAACTCTTGTAAAGCTTATCACAAACTTATCCCAAAAATCTAGATCTTAACATTTTAAATTTCTAGGGTTTTTATTAAAATTTGGAGATTTCTCATTAAAAAAAAAAATGCATTCCTTAGTATCCATGAGTCATACAAAAACCAATCTCAACTAACAAGAGATTTTCAAAAAAGTTGAGAACTTCCCCCGTTTTATACATTTAATATACCATTAATAAAACCTTAATTTTTCAAATATCACACTATCAAAACAACACATAATAAAGCTAAAACACACACACAATGTTTATAAAATCTCTACCTCAAGTTCTAGAAGAGGAAAAGAAAGAAAATGCCCAAAATTGATGGTGCCAAAAAAATGATCTCTACTGCCCAAAATGAAATCCTCGCCAAGCTCTTCACTTTGATCTCAAGAACAAGGGTCTAATAGATTTTGGTGGATCAAAGATTTTGTGTGATGGATGTTTAAAGAAAAAAAAATGAGAGAGAGAGTGTCAACTGAGAGATAAAGAGCAGAGAGACAGAAGAAGAGATGAAAGAAAGAAGAAGAAAAGAGAAAAAGAAATGAGGGAAATGAGTGGAAGGGGTAGCCCCCACGTGGGTTGCCTCTCATTTACATATATATATATATATATATATATCAATAAAAGTATATTGTAACACCATCATAATACTTTGTAACATAAATGATAAAATGATATAATATTTTCTCACCACAAAATATTTTTTGTTTGATGGTGGAGACCATTAATATTCGTAACTCTCTCATGGTAGTAAAATAAATAATAATGATACTAATAATAACAACAATAATAGGTGGTTACAAACGAGTCGTGATTCAATCAATTAGATCCAAAATGAATCAAATTTAATATTGTAGAATAAATCTCCAACTGAGGTTAAAGTATAAAATAGTCTAAATAGACTCAAGGTGGTCACCACTATTAACATAATCAAATATGAACTAAAACAATTAAGTTTGGTCTAATCACATAAGACCCCAAAAATTTAATTTATATACATGTTCAATACCAAAAATCAAAAGTAATTAAGACTCAAAAATTTCCAAGCGGGTCTCACAAAGTCAAAATCAAAGGGTAATATAATATGTTTTTCACAAATTTAAATCGAATTTTTTTAAATTCGTACTAATCCAATACTAACCAACATCCAAACTCACAAACGTATTAAGAAGGTTACTAAATAGGTACCAAGAAAATAAATGATTAAATAAATCGAATTTTATTCGACTCGTTACAATTAATTCGTTTTATTTAACCTTATTATAGTGGTTATTATGTGTGTTTGTTGCTTGAATAATTGTAAATGGATTGTGGCATCACCATAGTGATGGGATCATTGGTTGGGTGACGTTTGAGAGTCACCGGTTGAAATATGTTTGAGAAAAAAAGTTGAGAACGGAGTTTTTCTTGTTGAGTATGACCTTATGTTTGCCAAAATTGAAAATTTATTGTTATGGATAAACCAGCGAGTAAAGGAGAAATAGTCCTAAAAAGGGCGTATGGAGTCTTATGATGTGTATAACCATTAACTATTTCAAATGAATAAATAAATAACTAAAATTTCTTTTTCAAACTCTTCACTTTTACAAATCACTTGTATGTGTCTAATATATTCTTTTTTTTTTTTTTTTTACATACGTAAAGTTTTCTACCAAGAATGCTCTCTTTTAATTTCAAAAGTTAGGAAATATTATTTTTGGGTGTTTTTGGTTCTTAAGTATTTCAAAACAGCTGTGTTGTAAGAATGTAGTTCATGGTACTTTGGTTTTGTTGGGTTGTGTTTTGTCGAAGGCCATGATTGGCAGATGGAACTCTTATTATTCTTCTCATGAGAGGGGGTTGAGGACTTATGTGGTAGTGTGTGACAATCGCTTGTAAATTTGGTTGCCGAGCGACCGGTTGTGAGACATTATCTTTCTAAGATTTTAGGTCGTTAGATAACCCAGAGTTATTCCCTTGAGGTTGAGTCTGTTTGAGACGTGAGTGCTGTAGGGTATGTTAGTGACACCTTTTGCTTGACTTTTGTTTCGTAGAGTCGATGAGCTTTTGTGGATCGTATAGGTGATTCTTGCGAATGAGTTGAAAGAGAGACACACCACTTTCAAATTATTGTTCACATCATTTGGGGTGTTGTTAGAATACCAGTGTGGGACTAAAATATTAAAGTTTCCTTTAGATTTTGAATTAGATTTTGGAGTGGCGATTGAAATTTTATTGGGAGTTATTCTACCCGTTATATCATTGGGTTGCTATATCTTCTTTCGTCAGAGTTGTTCCCTTTTCATCACGTGAAATATTTGCATTGTGAGAATCTTCTATAAACTCATTGTTGAGTAGAGGTCATTTGTGATTAGTTAGGGGGAGTGTTAATTCCAATATCTGTTTCATTTCAGTTTGCCTAAACTTTAATTCTTCAAGTGTTTAATTTCGGGGATGAAATTTCCTAAGGTGAGAAGAGTATAATACTTCGTATTCCTTGGACTAGTGGGATTGCTCTTGACACTCTTATTATTGTACTTGGAGCCTCTTTGATTCATTTTAGAATATTGTTTGAGGTGGTATCATAATGGTAAAGTAGGATTGAACCAAAAACATTGATTCAGATAATAGTCCTATGAGCAGTCTTCACTCTTTTACCTTTTTCTCTTTCCATACTTTGAATCTAGATGTGAGGCTAGAACCATTGGAAAGCTTGTTTCTAGGACTTCGATTTAGATGAAATAATAACCCAAAACGGAGTCCGAACAATGGAATTATGCTCGTTTGAACTTTGTGTACCTGTGCTGGAAGCAAGTCCTCTCGAACGAACTTTTGATTGCTCGAGTGGTCTATGCGAATTTCAGAAATTCTAGGAGCTTTCTTTCACTGCTCGAGCCAAACTTTGACTGCTTGAGCAGTCTGTTCGAAATCTAGCACTTTAAAGTCACTTTTTGGCTTGAACTCTTCATTCTTTCTTCCTCTCTTCTCTCCATGTCCTTCATTTTTCATCAAGAATCCACTATAGATATTGTATTAAAGGTGCAGAACTAGAGAAGATCAATATTTTGACCAATTGGATTGCGATTTCTTCGAGGTTTCTCTTTGGGTTTGCATCTTCTTGTCTTCATTCTTGAGGTAGGGGCACCTTTAACTTGGTATATTTATGATTTTAGATATATATGTGATATTTTCTTAGTTATAGTAATGTCTGAGATGATTTTGTGATATAAAGTGGGTTTGTTGAATAAAAAGGGAATTTTCCTATGTTTTGAAAAAAATTATGCATATCCTTCTTGATTATTGTTAGAAATTTTGAATATTGACTCTTTATGTGTAAATGAGGGAAAAGCCCCAATTTTTTCAAAAACCCTAGTTTTCAAATTTGATTTAATAATGGATTTGGCCAAATTGACTCTTAAATTTTGAAATTGGGCGAAGGATTATGGAAATAGTGTTGAGATATGAGATTTTTGAAACTCTTTAAGTATATGTATTGGGATTGATAAATGCTGAGATTGTGGAAATTGTGAGGTTGCAAAAATCTTTTGGTGGTTTATATTATTAATGTTGTTGTGGATTGAACAAACCTTAGGGAAAATTTATTTGAAAATTCATGCAGCATGTGCATCATAATTTCTCATGTGATTTAGCCACCTTGTGGATGTTTGGAAAATGTCAAAGGGGGTAAATAGTGTATGAGTCCAGGTAGTTAAGTTGGGTTTTGGTAATGGGTTGTGTGTTATGTTTGGTACGCGCACAGGGAGTCCAAGTGCCCAATTACTCTGTCTTGTGCATATCGTTGGACAAATGTAGGAAAGGTTTTTGGGTGTCCACGAGCCTGTCGTTTATAGAATCGGCGAATGTAGAAAACTTTATTTTGGGTGTCCACAAACCCGTCGTTTCAGGAGTCGGCAAAAGTGGAGAGGGAAAGGTTTTGGGTACCCATCGCCCCATCGTTTTTAGAGTCAACAAATGTGGAAATATTTTATGTATATAAATATATATATGTATGTAGGGTTTTGCGGCTCTTGCTTGGGGCGTCATAGCGTATTTATCACCCCATATTTGTAGACAAGACTTTGAATGGAAATCATGTATTGAACATTTTTTTTGTTTTAAAGAGAAAATATGGATTTTATCGCAACAAGTGCATGGCATGATCATATGCATCTCCATTATTTATATGTCTAGTTAATAGTATTTCCTACTGGACATTAGCTCACCCTAACTAACAACATTTCAGGAATTGATGGTGTGACTCCACCCAAGTGAAAAGGCGGTGAAAATTTTGAATGGAGCATGTGGGCTCATTGGATGTTATTTGTCGAAACTCCGAGCTAATGTGTGTTGGGACTAAATGTAAACGTCCACCTTTCTGTGTAACCAAGGGGTTTCCCTTGAAATTTGTATGCCATTAGGGAACCTTTACTTTTGATTTCTTTAATTTTGTGAACTATAATTTGTATCATGAGTATAAGATGTAATGGTTTAATATAGTTCAATGAGAATGAAATTTACTTAATAAGAGATAATATTTTTCTTAAAACATTATCGTACGAAAAATTGACTATATAGAGGTTTATAATTTTTGGGGCGTTATATTAAATGCCTCTTAAAATGTAAGTTAAAATTTAAGAAAATTTTAAGTTATGTAAGACTTGCCTAATTCTGACTGAATTTAGAAATATTAAACATAAATATTGATATAAACTCATTATCACCACTACTATCACTACTATAGCCGGCCACCACCACCACCACCACTCTAACCGCAACCATTACCACTACCACCATCACTACCACCACCATTGCTACCACTACCACTATCACTACCATGCTGCTGCTGCCACCACCACCACCACCACCTTCACCTTCATCTTCATCACCATTATCATTATTTGTATAAGCACCACCATCATTTATCATCACCACCATGTCGCCGCTGCCGCCGCCGCCACCACCACCACCACTACCATCATATTGTCAATGCCACTACTACCATCACTATCGCAATATAAAAATTGAAATATGTAATTTGAAAATAACAATTTTTAAATTTGATTTCATACATATCAAACAATTTATTTTTAGTTCAACACCTAAATTTAGATCAAACAATTTTTTAGTTTAAAAAATTCAGAATTCAGTTTTCAATACTTAATTTTTAGTCTTCAATTTTCAATTTTAATTTTATCAGAAACCACCTTAGATTTAGAATGAATTTAGATTACACACTAATTGTTTTCTTTTTTTGATGTTTTTCTGTGTCTCAACTCTCAATCCTTAACATTACTTGATGTAGCATGCATGGCCTTCTAATTCTTGTAGTAAATGGACAAACAAGGCAAAAAAAAAAGGGTCAGATTAGGAATTGCGTAAATTTGGTGGGTTGATGGAAAATACGATTCTAAGTAGAATTTTCATGGTCCCAGTGGATTTTGGGCAAATTCAATTGTTCAATTTTGAGAATTTGTCGTTTTTAGAAAGATTTTCAACTTACTCTTAACGTAGACTTTGGAATTCGATTTCATCAATTTTGTAATTATCGTATCACCATATATTAGTAGTTTTTTTTATTTTATTGTAACATTATTATTTTTGGTAATTTTCGTTATATTTTCTTATTTCTGTTTTGCTCATTACAAAATTGCTAATTCTAATTGTTTCTTAGTAGGTAATGTTTGCTTTTACTTATAAATATTAGTTGTAGGCATTAGGGGTCATCAATTTTTTTATACTCTCTGTTCCAATTTTAAGTATTATTTTGAAAATTGATCATTGTTGAGTTTTTATTTTCGATATTTTTCATGAATCAACAAGTTTAGAGAAGAATTTTACTTCCAGTATTCTTGATTGAATCAACGGATTTTACGATTGTTACTATTTCTCATTTCTCGCTACATTATTACTGCAAATAGATTTGGAACTATTAACCAAATAGTAATGTTATGAAAAATACAATTATGTATGTGGAATTTTTTTTAAGGTCCCTAATATTAAGATTTTTTAAGATAAATGACATACAATATTTTTATAGTAATTGGTGTCCCTCAACATTTTCACAGAAAAAAATTGACACAGAGAAATTTCGCCTCGACACTGAAAAATTTCAATTTTCACGAAGAAATTAATTAGAGAAATTTCAAATTTTTTTTAATATGGTCATAAAGAAATTTGATCGAGAGATCTTAACTAATTGAAATTTGGAAAGAAATTTTTTTTTTTTTTTTTTTTGCATAGAAAGAAATATTTCACTAATTTTCCCATTATGTCTTATATGCTTGTGTCACTCTATATTGATTTATTATTATTATTATTATTATTTTTTTTTTTGGGGGGGGGGGGGCGCTAGACACTCTATATTGATTTAATGAGTCCTATTATATGTCAAAGGCTAATAAAAAAAGATGCCTTTGAAAAAAGTGTATTATCTTTTATATGTTGGCCAAATTGGGTGGAGTGGGTTTTTGATTCCTAACTCGATACCCAACCAATTTGACCAACTAAATAACTTCAACCCGGTGCTAACCGAAATGTTTCAAAATAACTTCAACCCGGTGCTAACCGAAATGTTTACGAAATCGCCAATGTGCAAAAACCAAAATTAAAATTTGTTTGGTTATTCAGTTTTTAAAATTAGATTTTGAGTTTTTATATAGTATTTTTTTTTATTTTTAATGAATTTTTTTAGTACTTTGCTTAAATTTTTTTATTTTTATCTTTTAGATGCATCTAAATCTAGATGTACTGAAAATGTAAAATATTTATGAAAAAGTCTTTAAAAAATTGAATAAATAAAAATAAAAATAAAAATAAAAATATACTGAATTTTTATATTTTTTATATTTTGTAGTATTTATTGAATTTTTTGAAGATTTCTTCACAAATATTTTACTTTTTGAGTACATCTAGATTAGATGCATCTATTAAAAAAAATGACCAAAATATTAAAAAAATTCATCAAAAATAAAAAAAAAATACAAATTAAAAATGAAAAATCTAAATTAAAAACTGAATAACCAAACATATTAAAAATCGAAAAAGAATCGCTACTTTGTTAAAATATAAGTAAATAGTGATGTTTTATGGTAAAAAATACTTGGTAACATTCACAAACAATTTTGTTAATTATCACTACGTGAATTTATTGCATTATAAGGTTAAATAAACTTAAGATATACAAAGATGAGGCAGAATGCTCAAAATATATGCTAGGTAATTGATATAAATTTCAATTGTTGGGCTAATTCAATTGGTCACTACACTTCTATTTTGGAATCCTTAATGAATGAAAAGATTAATTAGTTTCTTCCGTATTAGGGAGCCTTTTTGTATTGGTTATTTTTTTTCCAATCTTTTTCTTAGGCTGATTGTTGGGATTACATATTTTATTTGCTGGAATAATGATGGTCCAGTTATAATTCTCTTCATATTATATTTTATTAGAGAGTTTTCTTGTATCGATTATTTTCTTTTCAACCTTCACTACAAAAAAATTAAGATTTTAGATACTAAAATTTGGGGACAAAATTATTTTTTAGGGACCAAATATTTTTGTTGCAAAAAATGTTGTCATTATATTTTTAGCAACGAAAATTAGACATTAGTGATGAATTATTATCCTTTTGGGACCAAATTTTTTGTCTCAAAAAATAAATCATTTTGAAACCAAATTATTTTCTCCATAAATGTCTATTTATTAGTGACATTTTTTAAATTTTGTCGCTAAAAGTCTTGTTTTTTATTTTTCAAGACGACCTTTTAGCGAGTATCTTCATGGTAATAGAAATTGGTTCCTAAATATCTTTTACGACAAAATTTTTACTTTTAGATACCAAAATATTTGGTGTTTAAAACTCTTATATGTTGTACTGCTTTTTCTTGGATTGATTGTTGAACTTATATATTTTATTTCTTAAAATTATGATTGTCCGGTTATAGTTCTCTTGATATTATAAATATTTCTATTCATTGACAAAAATAAAACAAAATAAATAAATATGAAAAAGAGCAGCCAGGTCAAAAGTAGTTAATAGCAGTGGTTTGATGCTTATGTTTTTTTTTTTAGTTAAGAGTAGCAGCTGTTGCGGAACTTTGACTTAGCATTTAATAGGCTTTCATACATGTGCCAATTTAGGGGTTGTTTGGTATATCTTAAATAAGTGTACTTTTTAATTTTTTGAATTAAAAAGTTGAGGAAAAAAATATGGTTGTTTGGATTAATTTTTTGACTTTTTATGAAAAAAAATGTGTATTAAAAATTGTATAATTTAGTGTGTGGAGGAAAATTAGTATTGAGAGTTGTCCAGCCGTACGTTTTGACTTTAGGTGAATAGTGATAACTTTTTAATTTTTCCGACTTTTTTCCAACTTGGCAAACTTGGCCTTAGTGTTTTGTGTGTACTCCTCATGCTCTACTTTATATCAATAAAATTTTCTTGTGTTTGCCGATTAAACAAAAAAAAAAAACTTACTTGCAGCTTGACGCTCCTTGTAAAACATTTGACATAAATGGCAATTGCATCCTTAAGAACAATCGTGTGAATTCATCACAATGGTTGTAAGTTGAGTAATAATCAAGGGCGGATTCAAGATTTTTACGTAAGGGCTAATTTTAAGGCTGTTCCTATATATGATTCAATGATATTTATAGATCGATAGAGATAAAAATAGATGAATTTGGTCAAATCGCTCTCATGCATTAAAGACAAGTATAAAAAATTTGCCTTCAAAAGTTTAGCACCCATCACTATTATCAAAATATTTTTAGTGAGTAATTTAATATTTTAAACTTTAAAATAATATAACTTTTGATTTAAATGTCGTTTTTTAATGAAATTAGTATTTTTAAAATCTTATCGTTAGTATCTATCAAATAAGATTTATGTTGGCTATGAAATTATTCTGAAATATAAAATAAGATTTTTATCGTCGAAATTAACGTCAACAACAAAATTTTGCTCTAATTCATAGTAAATTTTATTTTAAAATTTTAACTTTTAAATAGTAAAATGCCATCATCATTACTAAATACCATAGTCACTATAATTGTTAATAAACGAAGGAAGTTTTGGCCAAAATAAACTTCTATTGTCATTTAAAAATAGATTGTCACCAAACAAAACTCAAACAAAATAAAATTTTTACTGTGAGAGTAAATTTTTATTATTGATGTTAGCTTCGATAAAAAATAAAAATTAAAAATTACATTTTTTTTTCAAATTTCATAGCCCCCGTATAAAGACTCATATATTGGCCCTGTTTGGTAGAACTGTGGAAAACTGATTATAACTTATATTCTAACAGTTTATAACTTATAGCTGTGAACATAACTGATTTTTGACTTATAAATTAAGCTTCTCCTCCCCCACTCAAAAAATAAGTTGATTTTTGACTTACAAAAGGTTATAAGTTGCATTGTTAAACTGAATTAAACACATCAAAATAGATTAAATTAAGCTAAAAATTAAAATAAACTAGAAATAACCCCTATCAAACAGGGTCATTATCTCTAATTCAAAAGAACAATGCCCCTCAACTTTTTGTGCCAAAAAGTGAACTTTCAAGTTATGGTCTTTTATATCTCATACCCCCAAAAAAACTTTTTGTGCCAAAACGTGAACTTTCAAGTTATGGTCTTTTATATCTCATACCCAAAAAAAAAAAAAAAAAAAAAAAAAAAGTTTATTAATGGAATAACAACTACTCTTTTCTTTTCTTTTTTTCCTAATATCCACACAAAGTTTGTTGAATATAATTACTAAAATCTGAAGAAAAAATTAAAAAGATAAAATCTAATTTTGTTACTTCGTAGTTTAGTAAAATTTAGTTTACGATACACAACACAACAACAAAAATGACAAAATCTTTAAATTCTTCATTATCAAGATGAAATCTAATCAAATATGAAATTACAAATAAGATCAAATAGGTAAATTCACATCAGAAAATAAAATCGGAAAGTCACAAATCCCAAATAAAAAATCTTATTCTAAGGACTGAATATATTTTATTTACCGTAAATGAAAATCTTTGAAGGACCAAGAATCACAAAAGTTGAGTTACACAATGGTTAGGGCTGCAACTAGAGTTGTAAATGAGTTGAGTCGAACAGACAAGTAGGTTGTTCAAATTTAACTTAAAACCTTAATTAACGAGTTTCAAAATATATTCAAATTTGACTTGTCTATATAATGAGTTGACCTCAAGCAAGCATTTAACGAGCTAAACACTGTGTTAAGCTCGAGTAATTTGATTATTTATAGTGTATATAAGTTTATTGAGTCGAGTACTAATACTAGTAGTAAATTGTTCAAACTTGACTTAAAAATGAACTTAAAATTATGTCCAAACTTAACTTATTTATATACCAATCTCAATAGTTCAAATAACTTGTCTCATTTAACAGCCATAGCTCTAAGGGGATTTCTCTATATTGTTTAAGGGCAAAGCACTAACTGACAAACAATATTGTATTATGTAGTGCTGTTGATGTATTGGTAGTGGGCCCTCATTTCTTTCTTTAGTTGCTGAAATATTTTAATTTTGGTCATGTATGAGTGTTGAAAATATTTGGAGGCCCTGATTTTGTACTAATTTTGGAGGTCCAAAGTGATAGCAAATTTGTTAAGATTATGTTATTCTTAATATAATAAGACACAAGCAAATTTGTATGACATTGCAGAAAAAATAAATGATACACATGCATAGAGAGATCCAAGAGCCAAATAACACAATATCCTTGAAAATGCCAACCCAGGCACAAGAGTGAGATAGAACAATTGAAACAAAGCACTAACCAAACCAAGTGCTTCAGAGGATAACACATACATAGAGACACCAGTATGCACAGCCAAAAGCACACCTGTCAAACACTTTGGTATTAATAGCAATGCAATGGCGGGAACAATGTATCGAAGCAGAACATCTTTTGTCCTCAACCTTCGGGAACTTTGGTTTGGGCAAGGTTGTACTTGCAAAATCGGGTTGCCGCAAAGTTCTTCGTTCCCTATGAAGGAAAGTGCTGTGAGATTTGTGAATGTTCCTTTGCTTGGAATCTCCCTTGATAGCTTATTGCAAAATAAATTTAAGAATTCGAGATGTGAAAGTGCCTCAAGAGACTTGGGTATTGGTCCAGACAAATTGTTGAGAGAAAGATCCAAGAAATCTAATGCCACCAAATTTCCTGTTGAGTTTGGAATGGGTCCTGAGAATGAATTCCTTGATAGGTTCAGAGAAGCTAGTCTTTGGAAGGACCCAATAGTTCTTGGAATGTAACCTGAGATTCGATTCCAAGATAAATCCATGCTTTCCAATACTTCAAGGGCTTTGTGTGGATCTAGGCTTCCATTTAATGAATTAAATGATAAATTCAAGAGCCTCAAATTTTCAAGGTTCCATAAACTCGATGGTATTAAGGTCAGTTTATTGGAACTAATGTCCATCACTTGCAAACTACTAAGCGTTGTTATGCAACTCGGAATCGATCCAGAGAGCTTATTTTCCTGGAGAAAAATTTCTCCCAAGTTTCTCAAAATGCAAATCTCACTTGGAATCGATCCGTGAAAATTGTTAGCACTCAAACGTAATCTTTGCAGTCTCTCTATTCCTCCAATAGTTGAAGGGATGTTCCCATTTAGATTGCTTCCCGCTAACGGAAGTTCATTCAAATTTCTCAAAGAACCAATCTCTTTGGGAATTTGACCCATTAATTGGCATTTGGATACATCAACCAATTGCAAGGACATCGAAAAATTCCCAATAGAATTGGGTATTGTGCCAACTAATTTATTTTCTCCTACAAACAATTGTTGCAAGGAAGTGCAGTTTGTCAAAGCTGTGATAAAACTAAGTTGAGTACTTCCTGGTTCAGTTGTCAGTTGATTGTCCTCCAAGTCCAGCCTTTCAATAAGTTTTAGATTGCCTATACTTTTGGGTATTGGTCCAGTAAATAAGTTACCATCTAGAAATAACCAAATAAGCTTAGAAGAATTGGACAAATATAAAGGGATTTCTCCAACTAATTGATTGTATTCTAATTCAAGGATTTCAAGATTAGGATGCCATAGCCCTGTAGTGGTTGGAAGATTTCCAGAAAAGGCATTCATATTCAAGTTAATTTCAATCATTGAAGACTTGTTAAAAATTGCACGAGGTATTGGACCCGTGAGATGATTGTATTGACAGTACAATCCACTTAGATTTGGAAGTAGTGATAGTTCAATTGGAATGTTTCCATAAATGTTGTTAAATTCTACTCCAAACCATTGTAAGCTAGTAGTGTTGCCAAAGAAAGGTGGAATGGTACCTTGTAGGTTATTGTTTCGCCCGAGATACAGAACACGCAGAAAGGGTAGTGTACTCAAATCTTTCGGTATGTCGCCACTAAAATTATTTTCTTCAAGAGATATAACTTGAAGATTCTGACCCCGGTGTAACTCCACAGGGATGCTTCCTTCCAACATGTTTTGTTGTACTATGAGTTTTCTCAAACGACTCAAACGTTCAAATTCATTTGTCAGATGACCATGAAAGCTGTTGTTGCGAATATCGAGCACTTGGAGGAAGGAAAGGTTTCCAACATGAGGAGATATGGTGCCTCGAAGACCCATGTTGCAAAGACGCAAACTTGTCACTCTTTGCCTTCGTCGGCTACATAAGATCCCAACCCAATCACAGAAGTCGGTTTCTTTGGTCCAATTGCTCAAAACATTGTTGGGATCAAAGTTGATTGAGGACTTGAAGGCTAGGAGAGCCAATTGATCAGTGTAGTTCGAGGCACAAATGGCCAACTCAAGCATGGATGAGTGCACTACCAGAGCTCCCAGAAGGGAAGCAATGTAAAGCCTCTTCATGGACATGACTATTAGGTGGAGTAGGGGGCGTTAAGCTAGTGAAAGTGAATGACCTATATTACAAGAACATTTTTCACGATACTTGTGACGCCCCAAAAATCAAGAATATCAGAGAATATATTAACAAATAAATACATGGTTTATCTAAGATTACAAAAAAGGAAACGTCACTAATGAGTCATTTGGTTAACAATCAAATAAGATCCCAGGAAGGTCGGAGGAGTCAATATAGCCTCCCTTCAAAGTCCAACCACTATAGATAGCAAAGCTACCCTTTTGACAAATCTTAACAAGATATTAACACAAGGTCTACATCAGTTGACGAGAAAATAAGGAATATGTAATATAAAAGATATGTATAGATATATAATAATTACAAAATTGCGTCTTAAACAGAACATGACATCTATCACTTACAATCTCAAAACACGTTTACAAACTGGTTTCTAAACCTCCTAGGGTAGTCATACGTCCTTAAATGCTTCAGATTTCTCTTCGACCGGGCTAATAGTCTTCAATACCTAGCATGAAAGGCCATGAGCTTAGAATGCCCAGTAAACGCGCACACACCCCATCCCTTTTTTCCCAATCCAATACACCATAATATTTATAACAAGCAAGTAGTGAAGCATGATATTCAAGAAAATGACAAAGGATTACAAGGTTAGATGTTAGTATTTTAGAAATCCCCCAAAGAGATTTCATCCTCCCAACCACAAGAATTGGACACCAGACTATTCGGAATTCCCCCTTTTGCTGCCTTGTTGCAAAACTTACCCCGGATGCCTATCAACAGTTATATACCGCGTAGCACAAACCACAGGGCCTCAAAAGGGATGGAAAAAAGAAAAAGGTTTTATCACCTTGAATCCAACCTCATCCTTCCAAAAAAAAAAATTTTATCCTCCTAAATGTCCCATCTGGACCCAGGCTTATCTCACCAAATCAAATCATCGCAAAGAGTCTGAATACATTTGTTTCATTCTAGGGTTTACGCAATAATCGCTTGCACAAGACTTAACTTCCAAATAGGGAACCCATTCCATCAACCAATCAATAACCCAGTAACTTGTCTAAAAGTTCACAAACCCATTACCACCCATTAAGTTTTCCGTTTCAGTTAGATAATTTCAGTCAGAATTAGAACATGCGCTTGAAACAACATCTATTGCACAAGTATAAACAATTACATAGCATAAATGGAAGGAAATAAAGTTACAACACATGAGATTAACACATCAAAATATACACAAGTAGTTCTAGGCATATTCATCTAGTTAAGGGGATAGTATCACACAAAAATATAAATTTCCAGATTTGCATTGTCATAAAGATTGTAGACAAAAAGGCATTTTCAGATTTTTCCTAAACCTGGATCTCTTATGGTTTGTAGATAATTTTATCTAGTTTTCAAAACATCTTTTAGAAGTTTCATAGCTTTCCTATATTTTTAGTTATTTAAGAAATACTCCAGCGCTGTCCAAATTCGTCAACTATTACGAAAATCGGATTTTCTTGCAAACCACTCACTATTTTTCAATGAAACCAATTTTCCTTGAAAGTTAACTCTTTAAGAAAGTTTTTGACATAAAATTGAGGTCTAGAATATTTTTCTAAATGTTTTTAGAATTTTTGAAAGTTGGCTGTAAAACAGGTTTTTCATGCACAATACTCAAAAATAGAAGGTTGGTGAGAAAAGAGGCCAATTAAGGGAAAATTTTCACTTCTTTTGTGATGAAAATATACTAAATAATTTATCAATAACTCGTATTTTTTGGAAATTATAGGGAATATGGGAAGTGTCACGACCCAAACCCGCCCCTATAGATTTAGCACCGTAATCGGCCAGTAATCCGAGATTACCGAAGGCCTGCTTAACAGTCAAACAATAATACAGAGTACAGGGGCTGGCGGAAGACAAAACAGTAATAAAAGATGTCCAATGAGCTGTGACAGTCTGTATGCAAAAAGACCTTTCATAACATATTCACATTCGGTACAAAAACAGTATGTACATACATCATTTACAATCATGCAGGACAGGGACTTAATCCCTATTAGAACAGTACAGTACAAGTCCATACAATATATACAAAACAGAGGCAAAAAGGGGAATCTAAAACACCCCAAACCGCCTTGGCTCAGTCGGGCTTGGAACCTCTCTGTGAGGCACAGTGGTTGGCTTGACAAAAAGGGAGTTAACCCGACGCTCCTAACTCCGCTCCGGTGCCTGGACACCTACATATATATATAAACAGTGAGCTAAAGCCCAGTGAATAACATATGCGTAGAGAAGTTAAGAATGAATGTCCTTTCAGTATTTAAATCAGTCATTTAAAACAGTATATCAGTCATTCAGTTTATGGCTCATATTTCATGCCATAACAATCATTTATAAATCATAACAGTCATATGTGGTACATCCAATAGCAAACAATACAATAGGTCTTATCAGACCAATAGTCAGATGATGGCCATCATATCAGTAAACAGTAGTGGTTCCAATATGGGAACCGACAGAGATCTCTGTAATAGTAACAGTAACAGTACAGTAACAGTAATTGCTAAGGATGCCACGATTACAGTTCGCAAATAGGACAAACATTCATTCAGTAAACAGTATACTCCAGAAAACAGTACAGTTAATTGTTTAAAAAATAATTATCATTGAACATATCTTTACAACATTGTTACTCACAGAGCAGTGGGCTACAGATAGGCTAGAGCGTCCTCGGATGCCAACCCTACACAGTTATAGAATGAACACACACTAAGCTACACAGTTGGGAAATGGTAACTTAATCTCTAATTTGCCTCGGTGTGGTTCTCCATCATTATCCTTATTAAAATGCCTTAAACTAGGCCTAGGAATGCCTAGGATGAAATGAGGATGCAATGATGCACTTTAAAACACTTTTCAAAATTTTTCAGGAAACAGGGGTCCCGCTCGAGCATGGCATTCTACGCTCGAGCGTGACTTACGTCGCTCGAGCGGACTGTAAACTACAGTAAAAGTACTGGATGTATGAAATTTACGCTCGATGGGCGCTCGATACCCGCTCGAATGGAATGCAAGCTACAGTAAAAGTATTGGATGCATGAAATTCACGCTCGATGGGCGCTCGATACCCGCTCGAGCGTGGGACACAAGTCCTCGCTCGAGCGTGAATTCCCTCGCTCGAGCGGACTGTTAACACATGCAAAGTACTGGATACACGAATTTCCAACTCGAGCGTCACTTTCCCCGCTCGAGCGGACTGCATGAACTCAGTTTGTACGCTCGAGCGTGGAGTTCCCCGCTCGAGCGTGAGTCCAAAATCTAGAATTTCCAGATTTGAACCTCAAGCTCAAAACTCAACTTCAAAGCGTCAAATTCGATCCTTTTGGGCTAATTTTTTGGAAAACACTTGAAAACTCTTAACATGACATTTTTCAAAGATCAATTTGAGAAATCAAAGCCCAAAGGTAGTTCAATTAAACACCATTTTGAGGGAAACTTCAGGAACATGGTGAATGTGTAACATGCATGAATTTAAACAACTTCAAAGCTTCAAATACAAGATTAAGTGAGTCAATTTCCTCAAGAACATGATGAATTCATGAACTAAACTCAAAATATGAACATGCATGTGGGAGTTTTCATGAAAACAACTTCAAAACTCTATAATGTGTACATGCATGCATGAATTCCTTCTCAATTCAACATATTAAGCTAATTCATGCCTTAAATCACTAACCTTACCACAAATCATGCAAGAACAACTCAAATGCACAATTGAAAGGAAGAACTCCCTACCTTAAGTCTTAAATTCTAGGTGTAGGAGTCCAAATATGCAATCAACCTTCAATTTCTCCAAGTCTCCAAGCTAAAATTGTTGAAATCAAGTTTTCCTCCTAACTCTCTCTCTCTAGTCGGTTTTGGCTCTCAAATGGTTGAAGAAAAGTCGTGTCTAGAGTGTATGAAGTGGAGATGAGTTTGCCTAGATTAATCCACTAGATGGCAAATTGGTAAATAAGCCAATTCATGCAATTTCTCATTATTTGAACCAACTCAATCTAATTCAATCATACCAAATCACATTTCAATTAAACGTACCATAACATCACACAATTTCTAATTAGCACATATCACTAATCAATTTCGGATTCGGCCGCCGATAAGGCCTTCAATTTGCAGTTTAAAACATAATACATGAATAGATCGTTTATCAGTCAAACAGATAGAAAATGCATTTAAACTAGCACATTCAGTCAATTCAGTTACTTATCATGATCAGTCTCAGTTTAGGTGTGATCAGTGGTGAGGGTTGTCACAGTCTCCCCTCCTTATAAAGAGTTTGGTCCTCCAAACTCGAATTACCTTCATTTTGGAAGAATACAAGATTCAGTGGGAACAATTCAGGATATCTCTTAATCATATCATCTTCCCTCTCCCAAGTGGCATACACGCCACCATGGTTTTGCCAGTCAACTTTCACTAACGGAATCTCTTTGTTCCTTAACTTCTTGATCCGTCTGTTTACAATCTGAATAGGCCATTCTTCGTAGGTGTAGTCATCACTTAGCACTACACGGGTAGGCTCAATCACATGGAAGGGATCCCGAAGATAATCCCTCAACATTGAAATATGGAACACGTTATGAATATGCTCCATTTCAGGAGAAAGCGCTACTTGATATGCCACCGGATTAATT
Source organism: Camellia sinensis (assembly GCF_055761805.1). Taxonomy (NCBI): domain Eukaryota; kingdom Viridiplantae; phylum Streptophyta; class Magnoliopsida; order Ericales; family Theaceae; genus Camellia; species Camellia sinensis. The sequence continues at coordinate 21,909,589 of NC_138964.1, read as the reverse complement.
TTCTCAATAATCTCGTATGGTCCGACATATCTCGGTGCTAACTTGCTTTTAACCCCAAAAAGAGTTTGGCCCTTCATCGGTGTCACTTTAACAAAAACGTGATCACCTACTTCATATTCCCTATCTCGCCTTCGGACATCCGCATAACTTTTCTACCGGCTCTGTGCGGTTTTCAGTCTCTGTTGGATCAGTTTCACTTTTTCGGTAGTTTCTTGTACAATCTCGGGCCCAAGCAATGGCCCATCTCCAACTTCTGCCCAGCAAATCGGAGATCGATATTTTCTGCCATACAATGCCTCGAAAGGCGCCATACCAATACTCGAGTGAAAACTGTTGTTGTAGGCAAATTCAGCTAAAAGTAGATGGCTTTCCCAATTTCTCTAAAAATCAAGAACACTCGTCCGCAGTAGATCCTCCAGAGTCTGGATGGTTCTTTCTGACTGGCCATCTGTTTGAGGATGGTAGGCACTACTCAGTCTTAGTTCAGTACCCAATGCAGTCTACAGACTTTGCAAAAATCTCGATGTAAACTTCGAGTCCCTATCAGAAACAATGGACACAGGCACTCCATGCAATCTGTTTCTTATCAATATAGATTACAGCTAATTTGTCTGCATTATAAATTGTTTTGACAGGTAAGAAGTGAGCAGATTTAGTCAATCTATCAACAATAACCCAAATTGAGTCCATACCTTTACTGGAGCGAGGTAAACCAACAATAAAATCCATAGTGATATGTTCTCATTTCCACTCCGGTATCGGTAAGGGTTGCAGTAAGCCTGCGGGTTGTTGATGTTCGGCTTTAACTTGTTGGCAATGAAGGCATCTCGATACAAAGTCGGCAATTTCTTTCTTCATTCCCGGCCACCAAAAATTTAGTCTCAAGTCTTGGTACATCTTCGTATTTCCTGGGTGGATAGACAGTTTTGAATTGTGGCGTTTTTGCAGAATTCTTCTTTTCAGTTCAGAATCACTTGATACACACAATCTTCCTTGAAATTTCAATACATTGTTTTCAAATTTGAAATCCGGCCTCGGTTTGGATTCCCGTTCTTCAATGATCTTCTTCAAGAAGTCATCCTATTGCTGTTTCTCTTTAATTTCCTCGATCAGTGCCGGTTGGGCAGAAATGGCAGCTAAGGTTCCACCTTGTTCACGCAAAACAATCTCAACTTCAAATTTTTCAAGGTCACATAGCAACTCTTTCTGTCCGGTGAGTAAACAGGATAAATTTCCAATCGATTTCCGACTCAATGCATCGGCAACGGTATTAGCTTTCCCCGGATGGTACAAAATCTGCAAATCGTAATCCTTTATCAGTTCTAACCATCTTCGCTGCCTCATGTTCAGTTCTTTCTGTGTGAAGAAGTACTTCAAACTCTTGTGGTCTGTATACACCTCACATGTTGCCCCATAAAGGTAGTGACGCCAAATTTTCAATGCAAACACAACTGCAGCAAGTTCCAAATCATGGGTCGGGCAGTTCTTTTCATGCGGTCTCAGTTGTCGGGAAGCATACGTAATGACTTTCCCATTCTGCATTAAAACACATCCCAAACCCTTATGAGAAGCATCACTAAGAATGGTAAAACCATCTGTACCTGAGGGTAGGGTGAGAATCGGTGCAGTCACCAGTCGAGTTTTCAACTCTTGAAAAGCTTATTCCCTCTAGTCGGTCCAATCAAATGATATCCCTTTCTGAGTCAGCTATGTCAGTGGTAGGGCAATTTTGGAGAAATCTTTAACAAACCTTCTGTAATACCCATCTAAGCCTAGAAAACTTCGGACTTCGGTAACATTTGTCAGTCTAGGCCAGCTCACTACTGCTTCAATTTTCTACGGATCAACTATAATACCATCCTTGCTGATCACATGTCCCAAAAACATCACACTGTCTAGCCAAAATTCACATTTAGTTAGTTTTGCATAAAGTTTATGTTCTCTTAGGGTCTGTAGAGCAATTCTTAAATGTTGTTCATGCTCCTCCGTGCTTTTGGAATAAATTAAAATGTCATCTATGAAGACAACTACAAATTCATCTAAGAATAGTTTGAAAATTCTATTCATAAGATCCATAAATGCAGCTGGTGCATTGGTAACTCCGAAAGGCATAACAAGAAATTCGTAATGTCCATACCTCGTTCGGAAGGCAGTTTTTTCAATGTCCCCTGTCTTGACTTTCAACTGGTGCTATCCAAATCTAAGGTCAATTTTGGAGAACATTTGGTCACCCTGTAACTGATCAAATAAATCATCAATACGAGGCAGTGGATATTTATTTTTCACTGTTACCTTGTTCAGTTCACGGTAGTCAATGTAGAGTCTCAACGAGCCGTCTTTCTTTTTCACAAATAAGACCGGCGCGCCCTAGGGTGAAGTACTAGGCCTGATGAACTTCTTGTCTAACAGTTCTTGCAGCTGAACTTTCAATTCTTTCAATTCCGTTGGAGCCATTCTGTAAGGAGCTTTAGAAACTGGCTGTGTACCCGGAATCACATCGATGGTGAACTCAATGTCCCTATCAATCAAATCCCCTGGCAAATCATTTGGAAAAATATCTGGGAATTCTCTGACTATAGGAACACTGTTCACATTAGCTTTATCATCAGTAGGTACAGTCAATATAGAACATAGATACCCTTTACACCCCTTCCTAATCAATTTAAAGGCTTTCCTAGATGAAATCAGGTATGGGGGAGGTACTACTCCAACTCCACTAAACACAAATTCAGGCAGTTCGGGTGGACAGAAAAACAACTTGTTTTGTTACACAGTGTATGGTAGCATGATATTTCCAGTATCACATCAAAGTGATCAATATTCAAAGGCAGTAAATCAATATACAAATGAACATCCCCAATAATAATTTCACATGCAGGATACATATAAGCACAAGTCATGGATCCTCCAACAGGTAAAGATACAGCTAACAAGTAATTCATGGGTTCCAACGGTCTATTCAATTTTTGCGGAAAATGATGTGATACATATGAATGTGTAGACCCCGAATCAACCAGAACATATGCATTTTGAGCACAAATTGAGAGTATACCTAACACAACGGTCTCGGTATTCTGCACATCTCCTGGTACGAGTGCAAACACTCGGCCTTGCCTCATAGGCTCTTTCCCAGTAGCTTTAGGGTTGGGTTTCGGTGGAGCAGTTGATGCTGCTGCGCTTGGTGCAGCTTTACTATTGCCCGGAGGAGTGGAAGGGCAATCTTTAACCACGTGGCCCACCTTGCCACACCTGTAACAAGCACCTGAGATTTTATAACAGACTCCCTTGTGCTTTTTCCCACATTCAGAGCAGGGCGGTATAGAACCACTCCCTTAACTAGAACTGGTTGTTGACCCTGTATTTTGTTTTTGTTCAATGGATTGTTTCGGCCTTTCTTAAACTTAAAACCCCGTCTTTTACCATGCCACTCGGTCGATGGTGTTTCAGTCTGTTTCAATGCCTTGATGTTTGACTCAGCCATTATTGCTCTGTCAAGAACATCCACATACTTAAGCAGTTTCAAAACATTTATTTTGTCCAGTATTTCTACATTGAGGCCGCCTTCAAACTTCCTGGCCTTCTTGTAGTCAATGTCCACCATGTGTGGTGCATATCTGGCAAGTTCGATGAACTTTGACTCATATTCTGCTACAGACATGGTGTCTTGTTTCAACTGTTCAAATTCAGTCACTTTTCGATCCCTGACACACTGAGGGAAGTATTTTTCAAAGAAGGACTCCCTAAACTAAGCCCAAGTCACCACAATATTGGTGTCACAGACTAACGTCCACCACCTTCTAGCTTCTTCTTGTAAGGTGAAGGTAGCTAGCAACACCTTGTGTGCTTCAAAACATGGAAAAACTTCAAATAACTTTTTGGTTTCAAGGACCCATGCTTCGGCCTTCAATGGTTCAAGGCCTCCTTGAAAAGATGGCGGTTTCATCTTACTGAACTTCTGTGTTAGAGCAATTATATCATCATTCGTATTCAGTTCCGGTTGTACTGGCGAAGGTGGGGGCTGTTGGTTTTGTTGTAGCCTTAAGGCCTCAGTCAGTAGCTCAACTGTTTTTTCTAGCCTTGCCATTCTAGCCTCAGATGATTTAGATTCATCAGCATTCCTTGAGTTATCCATTTCACTATAGGCAATTATAGCATTAATAAACATGGGCAGTTATACACGTAAACACATTAACACTCATATTCATGTCATAGCCACACACACTTTTCATGCCCATGCAATGCCCTAATTACTTTTCTAGGACATCCTATAGCTCATTTGGACACGTGTGTGCGGTATAACTCGTGGTGTAATAACGCTCTGATACCACTCTGTCACGACCCAAACCCGCCCCTATGGGTTTAGCACCGTAACCGGCCAATAATCCGAGATTACCGAAGGCCTGCTTAACAATCAAACAGTAATACAGAGTACAGGGGCTGGCGGAAGCCAAAACAGTAATAAAAGATGTCCAATGAGCTGTGACAGTCTGTATGCAAAAAGACCTTTCACAACATATTCACATTCGGTACAAAAACAGTATGTACATACATCATTTACAATCATGCAGGACAGGGACTTAATCCCTATTAGAACAGTACAGTACAAGTCTATACAGTATATACAAAACAGAGACAAAAAGAGGAATCTAAAACACCCCAAACCGCCTTGGCTCAGTCGGGCTTGGAACCTCTCTGTGAGGCACAGTGGTTGGCTTGACAAAAAGGGAGTTAACCCGACGCACCTAACTCCGCTCCGGTGCCTGGACACCTACATATATATATATAAACAGTGAGCTAAAGCCCAATGAATAACATATGCGTAGAGAGGTTAAGAATGAATGTCCTTTCAGTATTTAAATCAGTCATTTAAAGCAGTATATCAGTCATTCAGTTTGTGGCTCATATTCCATACCATAACAGTCATTTATAAATCATAACAGTCATATGCGGTACATCCAATAGCAAACAGTACAGTAGGTCTTATCAGACCAACAGTCAGATGATGGCCATCATATCAGTAAACAGTAGTGGTTCCAAGATGGGAACTGACAGAGATCTCTATAATAGTAACAGTAACAGCATAGTAATAGTAATTGCTAAGGATGCCACGAATACAGTTTGCAAATAGGACAAACATTCATTCAGTAAACAGTATACTCCAGAAAACAGTATAGTTAATTGTTCAAAAAATAATCATCATTGAACATATCTTTACAACATTGTTACTCACAGAGCAGTGGGCTACAGATAAGCTAGAGCGCCCTCGGATGCCAACCCTACACAGTTACAGAATGAACACACACTAAGCTACACAGTTGGGAAATAGTAACTTAGTCCCTAATTTGCCTCGGTGTGGTTCTACATCATTATTCTCATTAAGATGCCTTAAACTAGGCCTAGGAATGCCTAGGATGAAATGAGGATGCAAGGATGCACTTTAAAACACCTTTCAAAATTTTTCAGGAAACATGGGTTCCGCTCGAGCATGGCTTTCTACGCTCGAGCGGACATGCAGACAAAGGGTTTCCGTTCCAGCGTGACTTACGTCGCTCGAGTGGACTATAAACTACAGTAAAAGTACTGGATGTACGAAATTCACGCTCGATGGGCGCTCGATACCCACTCAAGCGGAATGCAAGCTACAGTAAAAGTACTTGATGCATGAAATTCACGATTGATGGGCGCTCGATACCCGCTCGAGCGTGGGACAGAAGTCCTCGCTCGAGCATGCGTTCCCTCGCTCGAGCAGACTATAAACACATGGAAAGTACTGGATACACGAATTTCCCGCTCGAGCGTCACTTTCCCCGCTCGAGCGGACTGCATGAACTCAGTTTGTACGCTCAAGCGTGGAGTTCCCCGCTCGAGCGTGAGTCCAAAATCTAGAATTTCCAGATTTGAACCTCAAGCTCAAAACTCAACTTCAAAGCGTCAAATTCGATCCTTTTGGGCTAATTTTATGGAAAACACTTGAAAACTCACAACATGACATGTTTCAAAGATCAATTTGAGAAATCAAAGCCCAAAGGTAGTTCAATTAAACACCATTTTGAGGGAAACTTCAGGAACATGGTGAATGTATAACATGCATGAATTTAAACAACTTCAAAGCTTCAAATACATGATTAAGTGAGTCAATTTCCTCAAGAACATGATGAATTCATGAACTAAACTCAAAATATGAACATGAATGTGAGAGTTTTCATGAAAACAACTTCAAAACTCTATAATGTGTACATGCATGCATGAATTCCTTCTCAATTCAACATATTAAGCTAATTCATGCCTTAAATCACTAAGCTTACCACAAATCATGCAAGAACAACTCAAATGCACAATTGAAAGGAAGAACTCCCTACCTTAAGTCTTAAATTCTAGGTGTAGGAGTCCAAATATGCAATCAACCTTCAATTTCTCCAAGTCTCCAAGCTAAAATTGTTGAAATCAAGTTTTCCTCCTAACTCTCTCTCTCTCTCTAGTCGGTTTTGGCTCTCAAATGGCTGAAGAAAAGTTGTGTCTAGAGTGTATGACGTGGAGAGGAGTTTTCCTAGATTAATCCACTAGATGGCAAATTGGTAAATAAGCCAATTCATGCAATTTCTCATTATTTAAACCAACTCAATCTAATTCAATCATACCAAATCACATTTCAATTAAACGTACCATAACATCACATAATTTCTAATTAGCACATATCACTAATCAATTTCGGATTCGGCCGCCGATAAAGCCTTCAATTTGCAGTTTAAAACATAATACATGAACAGATCGTTTATCAGTCAAACAGGTAGAAAATGCATTTAAACTTGCACATTCAATCAATTCAGTTACTTATTATGATCAGTCTCAGTTTCGCAGTGATCAGTGGTATTATCAGTAAATAGTGGTAAGGGTTGTCACAGGAAGCAAAATATAGTTTTGCAACTATTAAGCGAAAATATGAGTAGAAGAATGATCAAAACCCAATTCATTCACTTTGAACACAGGAACACCATTATTACATATCTGAAAATATTATTTTAAATTTCTAATAACATGTATTTGAAAAAGGAAATAGAAAGAGAGGTGGTGATGTAGCTTACTTGAGGCTTGGTTGGTTAGCTAACAAGACTTTCTTTTCCTTTCCTTTCCTCCACCAAGCTCACTCTCTTGCCCTCTCTTCGTCTTAGCCAAAAGAGGTGTTTGTGTATGTTTTCTTGTGTGCAAAATGCTAAGGGAGAGATTGTATATATACTAAAATTGGTGCAAAAGGTCTAAAGTACCCATTGGTTGGAAATGGATTGGATATTTTAGATTTACTTAGAACTTAATAGAATAGTGAATGATTAGAGGTCTTAATTATGCAATTAATCATGATCTAGTTAGGCCTTGGTTAGGATTGAACTTAGGGTGGAAACATGGGATACTAGCAAGTTTTTTCCATGAATTCATGGATTATGTTTGAAAAAAATGTATAATTTTCTATTCTCTAGGGTGGCTGGCCATGTGGGGGATTTTGAGGGAATTATTTTATTTTTTGCTTGTGTATAATTTTTAGAAATCTCAAAATATATTGTATAATATAGGTTTAAAGGTACAAGTGTATATATATATATATATATATATATATATATATATATACATATATATTAGTACTAGTTTTGGGTCAAAATGTGATTCAAGAAACATATGAGGGCCAAAGCCTTAATTTATGAATTTGAACATTCAATTAAGTGTAGTATTTAATTTATTTAGAATCTAAAAATTTAATTCAGTTAAAGTTTCTTTGTTTTGAATTAAACGGCGAATTATACAAAGAATCAGAAACCTAGGGTTTCTGTATGGAAATAATACTTAGAAAACTAATTTAATTATTATTAGGATTTTATAAATGATTCCTGAGTTCTCGGGTCCAATTTAGGGTTTGCGAGTTTTCGGATGGCACGCGTTTTCGCCTCTATAGCTAAAATTGAAAACAAATAAGGAATCGGGGTCTCTATTGAAATAGTTCAAAAGTAAGGGTCAAAATAAAATTACAAAGGTCAAAGGCCTCATAATTAAGTAATTAATATTAGCGTATAGAAACGTTTACTAAGCTATCAAGATCAATTAGGTTTTGTATGGGTTTATTCGCGATGCGTCTCCAATTCTGGGGTTCAATTTATGAATAAACGAAGAACTAAGGGCTTCATTATAATAACTCAAAATTTAGGAACTTAATAGGGTTTACAAAAGTTAGGGGTCTCACAAATAGCATTGCTCTGAATAAAAAATAAAAACCCCACGGTTAGAGCTTTATAACAAAATAAAATATGAGTTTTTAATTTTGTCAATTTAAATATTAATCTTTTGATTTATTTTCAGTCTAAACCATTCACCTATTTTTGTTAAGTAAAACCGATTGTAAAACAGTATTGTAGTTATTAAACTTAATGTACATACACATAAAATGTTTAAAATATCATTTTTATTGAGTTTAATGACTAAAATATCAATTTTTTTACCAATTTTATTTAACAGAAATAGACAAATAGTTTAGATTGAAAATAAATTAATAAAAAACTTAGGGTTTAAATTGAAAAAATAAAAAATAAAAAAATTATTTTGTTATAAGGGTTAAACCTGGATTTTTTTTTTCTTCTAATTTCTTTTATATTTTATAAATAGAAAATGATATATAAGCTCACTTTTTAGGCTCATTTTATAGATCCAATGATGTGTAAGTGATATGCTTGGTTGATGATTATAGAAGATATAAGAGAGAGTGTCACATTTAATATCCTAATTGATTGTCACATCACTAGACTTGAAATTTTGGCCTAATTTTTTGTTTTTAATAGCAACTCTTTATAAATTTTAAAATAATTAAGTGAAAATGGATAACCAATCAATTAAAAATCTAGCAATATGCAATGGGGATGATCTCAATCCATACTACATAATACAAGAAAGAGTCTATAAGGGCAGGGACGGAACTAAGATTTCATTACTGGATGGGCCAAAAGACAGATAAAAAAATTTCACCATATATATATGTACGTATGTATGTACAATATGATATATAAATTATGTATATACACAAAAAAATTTAAATACCATAGAAGTAATTTCTAATAGGATGAAAAGTGCAAGATAGGAGAAAACTGATATATGTATTTTCAATACTGGGGGGCCATTTTATGTATAAAATGAGATATACTTTTAAAATGTTACTCCCTCCGTCCCAAAATATTGGTCCTTTTTGGGGAATCCAACTTTTTTTGGTAGTACACTTATTGCATTTGAAAAAAGTTGGTTTTTCAAAATTACCCTTTTGATAGTACATTTTTGGGAATATCAATGTCATAATTGTACTTTTTAAATTGTTTATTAATTTAAAAGAAGGGCAAAATAGAAAATTTACATTATTTTTGTACTTGATTTATAAAGAGGGACTAATATTTTGGGACAATAAAAAATGGAATAATGGACTAATATTTTGGGACGGAGGGAGTATGACAAATCATATTTTTCACAAAAACAGGGGGGCATGGACCCCCATAATTTTCTCCTAGTTCCAACCCTGTATAAGGGGAAAAAAATGTACATATATTTATATTAGTATATGAAGTGTTTTGTTTTATGGGTAATGCTATGGTACACAACCTCAAAAGAGAGTGCACCATGGGTTTGATTCCCATAAATATTATAACTCAATTACATGGAAGTCATAACTTAAAAAAAATAAAATAAAATAAAAATAAATAAATAAATAATAAAAAAATATTTATAACCAAACACTGGTATAACTAAAGAGTTCCTAAATCATAACTAAATAATGTCATAACTTACTCACAATGAATCATAATTGTTATAATCACATACCACAAAGATTGTAGATAAATGTGTACCATTGAATTTATCTTTGTAGCTTGATCGTCTCCATAATGGGGAAGTTTTGGATCTCCTATTTGTGTAGGAATTTGTAGACCGAAAGAAAAGTGGAAGGAAAAAATGAGAAATAAAAAAACTAAAATGAAAGTTATTAATTATTGCAATATATGTACACAGAATTTCTGGATAGAAAATTTGTGGGGGTTGACGAGTAAAATAAATATGATCGAGACTCCAAAAAAGGGATTAGCAAGGACTTAATTAAAGGTGGAATGAAATTCTGTATAAATTGATCTCAAGAAATTATTTTTTTAACTTGAGATCTTAAAAGGAGTATAACCACTATATCACCGAGTGATCATTAAGTGTTTTTGGAATATGGTCACATGTCATTCTAAGATATTATGATTAGTGGAGAAAGTGTTCATGATTTTGTGTCGATAATTGAAGAATATAAAAAAATATAATATATGATGATTAGCCCTAAAATATAAATACCCAACGGTTCAAGAACATTAAATAGTTTTTCCAGACCAACCCTTGGAATTGGCTTATAATTCACTTCAATGACTTCATAAATGCCAAATGGGTCAAGCCGTCAACTTTCGAGGAAATAAAGAGTTGGAATTGACTCCACTGTCTTCATACAACTTCTAACTTATGGTTACAAATGAAACGATCGTCAATTCAAATTTGGTGCATTACAACTCATTTGAGCTCGATTTATTGTATATTTAAGCCAAACTCGATCATCAATTTAAGTTCAATTAATAAATGTTTTAAGCTCGAGTTAAAATGTCTTTTAAGCCTATAAAACTTGGCTTGATTATTATATATATATATATATATATGTATAAATAATAATATAAAATAATATTTTATGCACATTTAAAATGTCTTATATACGTATATATTAATATAAAATAATATTTATAATTTATATGACAATTTCTTTGTCGTTTTAGATTCAAGTTTCTTTGAACTTGATTAATATTTAAATTTAACCAATCGAGTTCAAGTTTTTTCAAATACATTTGATTTCAAACTCAAATTCAAGCTCAAGTTTAAATAAATTCAAGTACTTAAATGAGCCGAGCTCAAACACTATTCCATAGTCCAATTTAATTCAATTCATTTATGATCCTATCTCTACCTCACTCCTTTGAGATAAGGGCTTCCACACCACACATAAAAAAGTGCCAATTTAATAAAGTCTATCAAGCACTAAGGGTTCATTGCGAATGTGGGTTGATTTTTTGACTTCTTAACTATTTTAGCTGTGGGTTAAAAGTATCGTTTGAGATACGTTTTTTGGCTGTGAAAGAAAAAATAAAATAATTATGGAATGAATGTGACATTTCATCATATTTAATTAAAATAATATATTTTGTCGTATATGATTATTTTCGCCCAAACACTCATCCCAAACGGTGCCTACAGATGCTTTGATGGAACTTACCTTCCGTACCATTGGAATGGGAATTATACCTTGTTTGTTTTTTCTGATAATTAAGTTTTTATTTTTTGTATTTTTTACTTTTAGTGAACTTTTTTGAATATTTTATGTAATTTTTTTAAATACATTTAAAAATTATAATATTTATCAAAAAAATCTTTAAAAAATTTACTAAATACCAAAAAAAAATGAAAATGTTCGTATTTTTCTGTATTTACTGATTTTTTTGTATTTATTGATTTTTTAATATATTTTGTCACAAATTTTTGCTTTTTATGTGCATCTAAATTAGGAGCATCTAAAAATGTAATAATAATAATAATAATAATAATAATAATAATAATAAATTCACCAAAAAAAATAAAAAAAAATAAAAAACTCAACTGTTAAGAAAGAGTCTATGGTGGTGTTGGAAAATTGAAAATTAGAAACTGAAAAATAAGTATTAAAAACTGAGTGCTGGATTTTTTAAACTGAAAAGTTTTTTGATATAAATTTTAGTGTTGAACTAAAAATAAGTTATTTGATATGTATAACATCAAATTTAAAATTTATTATTTTTAAATTACATATTTCAATTTTTATATTATAATAATGGTAGTGATGGTATGGTAGCGGTGGTGGTTATAGTGAGGGTATAATAGTGTATATTGATATTTATATTTAGTATTTATAAATTCATTCCATGGTTTTTTTATTTTTTACAACATGCGGCATTATTTCATTGCTCATCCAACTTTATGTCAGTCTCAATTTTACCTTAACCACACATAATCACAGTCACTCCTATCAATCATTCATTGGCTCATCTAACTTTATATCAATCCCCAATTTTAACTTAATCACACATAATCACAATCCCTCCCAACCATCACCATATTGGCCTATTTTGGAAAGTGGGTTATAATCCACTTCTCAGATTATAACTCACTTCATCTCTCACAAAAAAATTACTTATAAGTTATTTTTTACCAAAAAGCTGATTATAACTATCTTTTCAAAATAGCCCATTATATTCAGAGTAAATTACACGTAGCCCATTTTCACCCTTCAAATTTTAAGGTTTTCTTAGTATACTTTCAAAGTTAATTTGTTTAAAATTAAATAGAAAATATTATATTGACAATTATGTGATATAAAAATATTTTATTATATATAATTTACACATTTGATATAAACTAAAACTCTAATATAATATATTATTTATATTATGTGATAATTAAGGTGACATTATTATTTAATTTTGAACAAAAAATAGTTTCAGAAGTGCACTGCAAAAAAACTTGAAACATAGCCAAAGTAAAAAATAAATAAATTTTAAATTTTAAAATAAAAAAATAACCAAATATAAAGAGGACAAAAGGTAATTTACCCTTATATTTAATTAGCCCATCACCATTTACCCATCACCACTGTCTTCTACTGCTTCCTTTTTTTTTTTTTTAATTTATTTATTTATTTATCAGCAAAATGTAAAATTTTATGGATGAAAATTCAATGTACGAAGCAAACCCTGAGATAAATCGCGTATATTTTACAGTCCCCTACCCCTGAGTCCCTTCTACCTACATCGTGTCTTGCTCAGCAAATTGTGTATATTTTAATATTTTTTAAATTCAAAGTTATGAAACAAAAATAATTATAACTTGTAACTGTTGGCTATTTTTCACACTTCAAAATTAAAAAATGTTATTTGAGTGTGCCAGTAAGAATCTGAAAAATCCTTATAGATAATAAATGTCAATTTTTATCAAGTGATTATGTTAAGATTCTCTTAACCTCAATGACGAGGACTTTATTTTGTTTTGTTGAAAAGATGAACAAAAACTTTAACTCAAATTCATAATAGAATAGGAGGGAGAGACTGGAGCAGAAATTACAATTGATTAACTGAGTAAATAATTATAAAATATTACCTTTAGTAAGGACAACTTCAATGCTTTTAAACCGATTTGATTTTGGAATTACAAGGCTAATATACTCATACAGAATATAATTACAGTGCATAAAAGTAAAGTGCAGAATTTTAAAAATAAATGAAACTGACACAGACGTAGAGTTTGGATTTGGTCGAAGGCCTCTTCAAACTTTGTTTTTATCTATTTATAGCTTTCTCTTGGCGCCTTCGAAGCAGTTAGGCTGCTATCTTTTACCATAATCTCCTTCTTTCTCGCTACTTCTTAGGTCCATAATCCTCTCGTTGTGCGTATATAACTGCTAGCAATTGTTCTTTATTAACTTCTCTTTCATATGCCTCTCATATGCAGCTGATCATATTTGTTGGTTGAAGAATTGCATTCATAGCTCACGTGGGCAGCTTCGAAGGTGGGACTCTTCAGTATCTAAATACCCTTTCGCACTGGAAGGTTTAAATGTGGTGCTAATAGTACCCCCTGCACTAGTGTAAACATAATGGTTACACTAGTGAACATAACTTTTGGCGGTTGCTTTTCTCCCATGATCACCACTCCTTAAACGTACTCTTTATGATTAACTAACTCCACGATCTTTTGGCTTGGACCCTTGGGCTTTTGTATTTAATGAGATTCGAACTAAGAAATAAGACCCATTAGTTTCAAACCATTTGTATTATGAAATTTTGAAGATCTAACTAGTTTGAACATGGATAGTTTTGATCTATATAATGAAGTTGAAAACAAAGTGAGGCTTAGCCTAGTTGACCACCATGCCTTCCTTAGGACTTAGTCCCAAGGAGGTCATGGGTTCAATTCCCCATAGAGGGGTTGAATTAAGGGTGTGCAAGCACTTAGGTGCTTTGCCAAGGGTAGGGAGATTTTCTTCCATAGGTGTTAATCTAACAACTAACAACTAACATTTGCCGATCAAAAAAAAAAAAAGAAAAAAAAAGTGAGGCCTGCTAATGCCTATGCTACCATTGGATTCAAATATCCTCCTTTTATGGATCTGAACCTCTACCTTAAAGCCGTTAGCCTAACTGATACTCCTCATGTTGTCCCCACTCTAAAGGATTCCATAGCTAATGCACACCATGCTCTTGAAATTCGTCACAATGCTTCTAAGCCAGAACTCGTAGCTTCTTATTGGGAAATCCCTTATTCTTCCCATCCTATAACAATTGTTGGCTGGGCTGTATGGCCATCTCTTCCTCAAACACGAGCTCAGCCTCAACCACCAAGTCACCCCTTAGGCACATATCCATACAGACTCTGCTCTGAAAATAGCAGGTTAGAAGACCCTTTTTTGTTCTATTGGCATTTGGCTGCAAAGCCAACTTTAGCCCTTCCTCAATGGATTTCCTCCCCTGAGGCTAACAATGGGCTTAGTCCCGCTTTGTTGGTCAGAGAAGCTAGCTTTAAACCCTCAGAATGACTTGATTGTGTGAATGACAAGCAATATCTTACAACCTTTCAAGCAGAGCCACCTTCAACCCCTTTGCCTTACCATCCATAATAGTCCCTGGAGCTTCAAAGGATTGTTGATACTCACACGGTACCCGCATACACTCCCCCTTACTTAGCTTTCGGCTATAACATTTTCAGGGGAAAAATCATTTTGGTTGCTTTTAGCCAACTCCCCTTTGAAATTCTTTGTGAAGAAATTCCTCACAAGAATTTTATTTGGGCTTGTGATATCCTAACAAGAAGTTCGGCGCTGCATTCTTCAATCATACCCGAAGTTGAAATGTTTTTGCACTTCTTACCTCTGCTCTCAAATTGGCATTTGATTGCCTAGGCTGAGGCTTAGGTATTGGCAGAGTCTCACAATATCTTTATTTCTGTAAAGAACGAGGCTTGAAAACTTTGCACGACTTTGCTGAATTCGCACAACAATCTCCTCTAGACTTTGTTGATGATGCATCTCTTCAGGAATACTTAAAATTCAGGGAGAAGGAACACACAACATTTGAGAATAAAGCTTGTGAATTGGTTATGAATTTTCAATCTTTCAACATTGCCAATTTAAGAAAGATGAAACTGCAGAAAGATTAGATAAAGAAAATGATCTCATAGATTACTTTTTGGGTCAAATTCCATGACCTGGTCACCTTTTCCTTTCCTTATTTTCATGAGATTGAGCCAATTCCTATGTAATCTTTGATAATTAAATAAAATAGAGATTATAATTTATTACTTGTGTCTCGCATTCATTGATACCAAACTATGAAACGAAGGTAATATTAACCTGCATTCAAATACATACTCACTTATTCTTATAAGTTTTTTTCTTGACTTTTGGCTATCTCCTCACTAATTAATGCTTCGAGTATACCTTACACACATCAATCATCTTTTTAACCAAAGAGTCGAAGCAAACTCGAAGCAAACCACAACTTTTTGAGACACTTCCACAATTCTAATAAACTTGAGAATTGAATACATTTATTTTTACTTCTTGGTATCCTCAAGATATCAATATGTGAAGGGACTCATTTTGAACACTTAGATATTTTTCAAGATCTATAGTGTTTTACCATAGGACTAACTTGGGTTGATCCGACCCATTGGAGCAAGAGAAGCATATAAGTAGACGTTTGTTTGTCCAAACCACACTCTTATCATTCAACTCTTAGAACTCAACTTTTCACTTTTCATTCCTTCTTGCAAACCCTAATTTTTCACTTCTAATAGCATCTGGTTCTTAAGTCGTTGATGTTGTTCCCCATAGGAAAATACTTCACCTCTCTTTCTTTCTCTCTCTCACTCACTCTCTCTCTCTCTCTCTCTCTCTCACACACACACACACACACAAACACAACAAAATATGGTTTTTGACTTAATCTTTTAGGCGAATTCGCTTGACAACTCTATAGATACTCGCATTTTCATCCCTTATGGAGACAATGGAGACTTTGGCTTGGGCTCAACTTTTAAAGAGGCTCCACCAACGGCAATGTCAAATCTCTACCCACGCTTTGAAGATCATACTATGGTATACCATCATCATGTGTTCCTAAAGCTCTTGGACAAGGGCCAAACCGTTTCGAATGTGACCTGTTGCTAAAAAAGATTGGACAGCTTGGTAAGATCGAGTCATAGAGACTCACAAAGATACCTTAATGAGAGCTAGAATTCTGGACATCCTTTGACTCTCTAGGTATTCCATTCCCCAGTACCTTTATCTGATCCCTACTGCTTTATGATATTGGAACCTTGCCTCCCATTTCTTTCATTTTAGAAGCAGTCTAATGGCCCCCTCTGTCCTTGACATATGCCATTTATTTGGCTTATATCCTGCTAAGGAAACTTTTATCCCCACTTACACCGAGAAGGCCATACCTAAGCTCAAATTCCCATCGCGCAATCCCTTTTATTCCACTTTTCTCAGTAGTAGTAATAAGAAAACTGGTCTTGTTTTGGACCAAGAACTTTTTGATTTCATCCTATATTGGCTATGTAAATTTGTTATATGTACAGCTTCTCAAAAGCTCGTCATTGAATTTACTCCTCTAGCCTAAGCTCTTGCTTGGGGTGAGCTTGTTTCTTTTGATCCTTTTCTCCTAGGCCATCTTTATAGGCCTGTTCTTCTTTTTGTGAGAGTTATCTAGATCCTAACCTTGGTGGTCCACTTTAGATCCTCTAATTATGGTTTTTTGCATACTTCTCATATTTTTTATTCTCGCTTCTTTCTTATCATGAAAATGTGGATCCTCGCACCTATAGTGAGCTCTACACTAGAGTAAACCTTAAAATTTGAACCTCTAAGTATTTCTTCCGTTATTTCTTTAACCTTTCCTTAGATTTAAAACCAGAATTCTTTCTTCCTTTCAACCTCATCAGGGGTCCTCATTGGCTTCACAATTTATTGATAGATAAAGAATGCACTAATGATGTCCACAAGGCTAGTTGGGTGTCCATCCTTACCACAAGAAAACTATTTGTTGGGAACTTGAACCCCAAAGCCTACAACTGCATAGCTGAGCCATATTGCCTCAGCTCAATTTGCCAGACAATTTAGGTTAGTTCAGCTCATCCATATTCCCTTCTATACATCAACCAACCCCAAACTATATACTAGAGATTTGAAGCCTTTTCAATTCAGAATTGGGGAATCAACCAAGCTTCTGAAAGAGAGTCTAGAGAAATTCATCTTTCACTTCTTTCAACTTCAGCCCAACAACTTACTTCGGATTTTTACACTTGTAGAAGTCTAACACATAGGCTAGGTTTACCATACCATTGGACTTAATGATCATGAACCTGAGTCTCGTTGAGGATGCTCCTCATGCTAGAGCTACAGCCCCTGTCATTCCTCCAGTCACATTGCCAGCTTCAGGACAAATTGCTCCTACAACACCAGTAGTCGTCACTCCCACTTGGAAAGCTACTAGGACTTCTTTCAAGCCAAGTAATCATCATTCGAAGCACCTTAGACTTCATTTATGTATCTATATACAAGTGCTTGTACTTAACTGCTTATGAGTAAGCTACAAGTATTTACCATTTGTCTCTATTCCTTGAACCAGCACCAAAGTCTTCAACCAATAGGCAACAAGCTCTGGCCAAACTTGTGGCCAAAAGAAGTCAAAAAAGGAAAAGAGCAACTTCATCTCCTGACAAAGAGGCTGGCCACCATGAACCTTCTTCGACACTCCCCACTCCCACTTTACAACCAGAAATAGAAGAAGAAGAGAATGGGGCGGATCACATCCCTACTGGGGTTTGGAGTAGGAGGAGGGTTGGCACCTTATCCCCTAAAACCCAATCTCCAAGTCCTCTCTCTACCCTGTCTATATCTACCACAAAGGTTTATGAACTTTCAGAATTTGTCCTCCTTTATGTCTATTAACAACCTGAAGTGCTCACTCAGCCTCAAGTACAAACTACTGAACCCCTTCCAAATGTGGAAGAAATACCTTCACTTGAGGCTGGGGTTTTAAATGCCTATTTCAAGAGTACTAGGAAATCCATGAGCAATAAACTAAAAAGAATGTATCTTTAGAAAGTGAGGACTACTCCTTCGTTTGATCATAATTTGATTGCAGCAAAATATAATGTTAAACATAGTTTCTCAATAATTGAGTATTTACATTCACAAGAATTTAAAAATCTATTGAGGTAATAAATTGCTTGCTCCTTGCCTTCTTCGTTGTCTTGAGCCAATAAGACTCCGATGGATTCATTTTCTAATACTATGTACAATTTCAAGGGTTTGCCTTCTCTTGGGGGCATTAACACAGGGGTCTTAGCCAAATAGCTTTTAATGGTTTCGAATGCTGCCTGATAATCTACTTCCCATCTAAACTCCTTATAGTCTTTAAACTTTAACAAAGAAGAAAAGACTTTAGTTTTACTAGCAATGTTAGCAATAAATCTTCTAAGAAAATTAATTTGCCCAAGAAATTTTTGCAATTCTTTCTTATTAGTGAGTGACTTAGCTTCAATGATGGCTTTGACTTTGTTTCTGTCAATCTAGACTCCCTCTTCTGTGGACCATATATTCTAGAAAATTACTAGGAGACACCAAAAGCACATTTTATAGGGTTGAGCTTAAGCTAATAATGCCTCATCTTTTTGAATGAAGTTTCCAAATGAGCCAATTGATCTTCGATGGACTAAGACTTGACTATAATGTCATTAACATAACACTCTAGAAATCTCCCAACTAGATCATGAAAAATGGTAGTCATGGCTCTTTGATAGGTTGCCCTAGCATTATTCAACCCAAAGACATTTTCACACATTTAAAGGTTCCCAAATTACCTGGACACCTAAACATTGTCGTGTGAACATCTTCCTTAGTTATGCATATCTAATTATACTTAGAATGCCCATCCACATCATAGACAAAATGGCATGTCTTGCTGATCTATATTATCCACAAGTAGATCCACCATTGGCATTGGATATTTATCCTTGGGAGTTACCCAATTTAGATTTTGAAAGTCAATACAGACTCTCATTTTTCTATTTTTTTTTAACAACTGGTACCACAATGAAAAGTTATTCAACATACCTGGCCATTCTAATGAACCCAACTTTAATAATCTGGAAATTTCTTTTTTGATTTTGGGAGTTACCTCTGGACTCATCCTTCAAGGTTTTTTCTTGTGTGGTTTGTAATTAGGCATGATAGGGAGCCTATGTTCCACTAGCTGCCTATCCAATCCAAGTAGCTCATAGTAATCCCAAGCAAATTAGTCTTTATATTCTTTCAATAAAGGCAACAATCAGGCTTTAGAAATTGGATCCATTCAAGCACTAATGAAGGTTGGATTCGAAGCTGTTGTTCCTCTCAAATTCTCTTTTAGTTGGAACCCTGCTATGGAGGTGCTAGTTGGAATGAGTTTTGGGTTTTTTAAACCTAACTTCTTCAGAGAGGCCTTGGGCAACAAGTTGACTACTGCTCCATTGTCCACCAACACCTTACTCATTAATACTCCATCAAAATGGGCCTTGATGTACAACGGCTTGATGTACTAAGTCATGCTCAAAGTTGGGTATTTAAAAGGTTAACAAGGCATAACCTCTTGAACCTCCATCTCCACTATTTCTTTGGAGTCTATCTCTTCCACTATTTCAGTCTCTAGGACAGAAGCCTTTTCATCTGATTCAACCCATTCTTCAATGGACAGGCTTCTTTTTTGCTTGGGATCTGCTTTGAACTTGCAAGGCAAAACATACACCATATTTATGTTAATAGTAGGTAATGAGCGAAATTGAATTTGGACTAGCTTGCTTTGTGCCTCTAACCCCTTTAAAGGCTCTAATCTGCTTTCAGATTTCTAGCCTCCCTTTATTTCCATGGGCATAGCCAATTTCAGATCCACGGGCTTAGTCTGTTCGGCCATCATAGCTTTAAACAAACCATCTTCCATTTCCTTTAAGCCATGTGGCTAGCTTTTTAAAACTTCAAACTCGGATTCACTTTCTATCAAAGCCTTAGATAGGCCTACTAGACTGGTATTTTCTTCAACTGTTAATTCAGCATGAATTCGAACTAATTGTTCTCTCTTTTCTTGAGCACAATCGTATCTCACATGCTCTTGCTCAACCCCTTTGTCTCTACCTTTCCCTTCTCTTGGGATTATTTTGACAAAAAGTCTTGGAGTTCCTTCTAGTACATAGTGAATTTCCTTTAGATCTTTCTCCTTTGTGATTTGGAGAGAATGGGCACTAGATCTGGCTACCTACTTTTTGGATCCTTTAACATCAAGCACTGGTTAGGCACTGTAGGAGGTGACTTAAACATCTTCAGTTTCTGATTCTATTGAGGTTCAGTTTGACTTACCTTAGACCTGGTTTGCAGAATAAACCAATCAGGGACTCTTAGTACCTAGGAATACGCTTACCTTTCGCTTGTGTAAGGTGTAAGTTTCGGGAGTATCCCTATTCATAGGTCCAGGATCTACATCTATAAATTGAAAAGTCCGAATGATTAACTCTACAATCAGTTGTTAGAATCAATAGGTCTTCAAATCATTCATTTGAAATTGTCGGAGTTCTTCCTATTTCTCATATTCCTGACATGAACATATACTTTCTTTCCTATCCTCCCCTCTTCAAAGGTTCAACTTTTGGAATTCTCTCTAAAGTCTTCTCTCCTTATAGGATTGGTAAATGGAGTTTGTTCTCGAATCTCCATGGGTTCTACCTTTGAATGATCCTCCCGCCCCTCCTTTCTCTGCCCTAAGTTATCCTTTGAGAAGGAGTCACTAGTTCATATGGGGTATAAGTTTGGTGCAGTCTGCTTCTAGGCCTACTAGTTATAAAGTTTGGAGTGTTGTCTTTGGGAATGACCTTTTCAGGTATTCTTTTGACCCATTTGTAACCTTTCTTGCACCTGGGGCAAACCCTTTGGACAACCAAAGTCTCCAAAGTACATGCATTCACTGAGTGATCAGACTATTTTTAGCCATGGAAAGAGCCAACTTCTTCGATCTTCTAAGATAACTTCCTTTCTTTCGAAGCAAGTTCTTGCCTTATTTCATTCATCTAGATGTCTAAAACATCCAATTCTCTGAGATTCAAGCCTCTTTTCAAAGCCTGAATAGTTGAGTCTGGAACTCCAACATTGGCTTCCACCTCATTTACCTCTGGAAAAGGATCTTTGTCAATTCCCATTGTCTACTCAGCCTTAGCTGGGAACTGAAGCCTACCATTCTTGATCTGCTCCTAAATTCTATCTCAAAAATTAATACAGTTTTTAGTAGAATGAGACCAAGTATTAGGCCATTTACAATATATTTTACCATTTAAATCATTCGAAGTTGGCATAACCACTTCTTTAGGGAGCTTTAGGAACTGTGCAGCAAATAAATGATCAAATATTTCATCAACTTTAGAAATATCAAAAGAGTATTTTCTATGAAATTCCTTTTCTTTTCTTTTTTTAAATTGATGATTTATTGTAGTTTCTTTTTTAACTAAGGCATCACATATGTATGGTTCTTTGCCTACAATTTCAACAACATCTATTTCCATGTTAGGGTCCATATAATAGGTCTTGTATGAGGAATTGTTTATGTTTTGTTCTTTTTCTAGCAATGATTCATACCTAGACACTTTATAAGTCAAATCGACTAAGTCTCTAAAATCTGTTGCATCAAACTTCTTTCGAAGCCTAAATTCTAAACCATTTTGAGCCAATCTGACAAATTCAAGCTCTAAAAGGATCACTCTACACTTACTTCTAGCCCTCTTGAATCTAGCTATAAATTGAGTAACCTTTTCTTTTAGCCTTTGCCTTAACCTTGCTAAGTCAGCCATTATGACCTCTGGCTCAGTTACGAAGAATTGTGCATGAAATATTTCCTCTATTTGTGGCCAGGTTTGAACCATACTAGGTAATAGTCTGATATACCAAGCAAATGTTGGGCCACTCAATGAACTAAGGAACAATCGAAACTTCATATGGTAGTGATTCGTGTATTCCTTACATTGCCCTATGAACCTAGCAATATGTTCTATAGTTGATTGGTTTCCATCCCCCCTAAACAAGGTAAAATCTGGGACCTTATATCCTCTTGGAAACTTATGTAGCCTATCTACCTAATCAGGGTATGGCTTTCTACAAACTGGTGTTTGCTCCTCCCGAGCCATAGGACCACACACTTCTCTCACCATGTTGAGTAATTGGTCCCTAGGAATAACATTAGGGATACCTTGTTAGGCTTGATGTAGCACATATCCTTGATGGATATGTTGTCTAAGGGCTTGAGGCTGCACATTTGGTATGGCTTGCATAAAGGGTGTAGCCATTCGGTCCAAATGATATACTGTAGGATTTGGTGTCTGCTCATATCCTATGATATCTTTTTTCCTAAGTGGAACAAGTGGTGGCCTAAAAGGTTTTGCCGACCCCCTAAGTGTAGGACGACGACTAGATTTGACACCATTTGTGTAGTATTTTGTGTTTGAGCTTGACCGTGTGTAGTATTACTAGATGTATTCAAAGGTAACACTTGACACTCTACATACACAACATGTGTTTCTTGAGCATTAGACACTCTTCGGTAAGGCCCTAGACTAATTGAAGGTAAAGGTCTAACTGGTTTGTAGAATGATTGTGTGTTTCTTGTTCTATTTTCACCACTATTCTGGCTACTACTAGGAACTGCCCTAGGCTAGGTTGACATTTGAACATGGCTCCTATTACTTAAAATAAGACCTATACTTTGACTTGTATTTTCTAGCCTGTTATCAATTCTCTGAAAAAGTGAATCACTAAATGAATCAGACCAATTTTATAGATTTGTGGTCATTATTTGACTCATTACAGTCATTATTCCACTCCATTGTTCATTTGACATACTATGAGTGAATATTAGTGATTCACTCTTGCTCTAACTACCCTAACCAAGTGTTTAGCCTTAAGAGGCTGCATAAAACGGTTCTGGTTTAGACTCGAACCTTTTCATGTTCTTAGATCCAGAATTTCATATCTTTAACTATTATTTATAACCCCTTACTCTTATTGTTAGCTGAGTTTGGTTGTTTGGGGGTTATTGTTGTGTTTGAAATAGATTAGGAGTTAGTTTTTCAAAAGAGTTGTTGTCCAATTTTATGTTTGTTCACTCGAGTGGTGTTTCGGTCGCTGGAGCGATATTTGAGATCTCCTAGTATTTTTACAGGTTTGCAAAACTTCTGCGATGAGGGTGTTATTCACTCGAGCGGTATTTCTTATGCTCGAGCGGTCTTCTACAGTCTTCAAAACTTCTGGGAATGGGTCATTGTGCGCTCAAGCGATGTCACTTATTGTGTCTAATGTTCGAGCAGTAGTTTGGTCACTTGATCGGTCTATGCGTATATCAAATCGGGAACAGGGAAATTTTATCACTTTTTTACTTCCTCTCTCGCTCTCTCTCTAAAACATTCCAAACCCTAATTTCTTCATATTCTTTCTCTCTAGTTCTTGCCTTAAAACCCTAAATACTCTCAATCCATTTATTTCCCCTCCCTAGTTTCTTGGAGAAAAAGGTAAAGCTCATTGAAAGCTTCATTTTAATCGGAGAGGATATCATTTTCGGCATCACTAAACTTTAACCCTTGCTCTCTTCCTCTTCTACTCTTGAAGTAGGGATTTATTCAACCTTTGGTATGATTTTTAGCCTAGTTATTTTCTCATTGAAATAATTTAATGATTTGGGGATTTTGGGTTAAACCTAGGGTTTGATTTTGAAATGTAAAAGAGGGGTTTTCGAATTTGTTCTTGAGAAAGGTTGTGGGGATGTGTTTATGATTTAAGATATGTTAAAATGTTGAAATTTCTTTACTTTAATGTGATTTTTAAAGTAAAAGAGGTTTTGTTCAAAAATCATTGATATTTGGTTTATGGAAGAAAATGGAAAAGATGTTGGGTTTCGAAAGGATGAAATGAATGTATCTGTTGATGATGAGGGTCGAGTTGGATATGTAATTTCGCCCCCATTTTGAAAATAATGAGATTATATATTTTGTTGGAAATTATCTGTTGGATAGAAATATCTGGCTCAGGCTATTCGGTGAGGGATAACTTTGATTGTTGTAGAAATTGCATAAGGATTAGGTGAATTGAAACTAATTACTCTTACATCTTGCATTGAGCATTGTTTCATAGTTAAGCATTCAAAATGTATTGTTTTGAGAAAAATGAGTGAATACATTGGTGAATCTAGTTATGGGGTGTGGTTGTGGTTGTTATGTTAGCCTGTGTTTCCTTGGTGAAAGCCTAGAAACCCGCGCAGTTAGGTGTAGATCCTTCCAATTAGTACTGGTAAAATTGCTTTGGTAGTGCTTGTATAGTCTACTGGTAGACACGTATTTAGAGATTCCTAGTGTTTTATATCCACTACCTTGTTTTTTGATATAAAATGATATTGTTCCAGGAATTGTTATATAATCCTGACATTGCATTGTTTGAAATGGAAATGTAAAACGTTTGACAAATGGCATGCATATGCATATACCTTATGACTTCGTTAATATTTATACATTGTGTTAAAATATCTATACTGGGCTTTAGCTCACCCTATGTGAAAAACAAATTTTAGGTGTTGATGATATGCCTTCACCAAGGGCATAGCTTGGGTGGACTTGGAACCAAGAGCTTGTGTTTTGTCTTCTTCTTCTTCTTCTTTTTTTTTTTTTTTTTTTTGATATAATTATTTTTGAACAAGCTTTAGGCTTTAGCTGTATTTAGTTGAACTCAGTTTATTGAACCCAAGCATTGACTTGGAAAGATGTATCTATTAGGGCATAAAATTACTTGATTCTTCGTTTATTTCAATTCATGTACACATGTCATATGCTATAGATTTAGGATTTAGAATTTATGAATGTATGCAAGCATATGTCATTTGTACGACCAAGGACTATAAATGGAATATTATGATGTAGGGTTGTTGTTATTATTTTGGGGTGTTACAGTGCATGTTTATAAGTTTGGCCTTATGAATGGCCAATATGTTGAGTAGGCGTATCCATCCTTGGATGGAGATCTTCTTCTATATGTTAATGACCATCTAAAGGTAGGCCAAAAATAGAAGGAAGGTCAGTTATGGTTTTTGTTCGAAGGAAAAAACCCTTTTCTTATATTTCAACATCTTCGTCATATAAATGTTTCTTGCCTTGGCACTATGTTCGAACCATATTTTCAACACAAAATCGGTCCTATTAAATGTGCCAAAAAATATATGTTGGCTATTTTTGACACTTCGAAAGTTAGAAACGTAATTCAAGCATGCCAGTAAAGATTTGAAAAATCCTTACAGATAATAAATGTCAATTTTTATCAAGCGATTGTGTTAAGGTTCTCTTAGCCTCGATGAAGAGAATTTTACTATGTTGTGTTGAAAAAATGAACCAAAACATTAACTTAAATTTGAAAATGAATGGGAGTGATAGACTAGGCAGAAATTGCAATTGATTAACTGAATAAACAATTACAAAATATTACTTTTAGTAAGGCCAACTTCAAAGCTTTTAAACCAACTTGGTTCTAGAATTACAAAGCTAATTTACTCATACGAAATGTAATTGTTGGAAATAATGGTTTTATAGGCTTACTTTGGGCCAAATTTGAGTGGGCCCCATACGCTTTTGGGGTGGGTCCAAAGAAGTGACGTGTTCCTTACCGCATGACAAGTCATACAGTGAAAAACGGTTCGTCAAAACCATTTATGAGTGAATGGGAACTTGACGTCGTTTTAGGGTTTGTGGAATGGATAATTAAAGAGTAAAATATGAGTTTCCCTGAAATGGGTTGTCCCACATTGAAACTTGAAGAGAGCTTGTATGTGTTTATAAGCTCTAGGTGGGAACACTTAGGTTGGGCCTCAAGGAGCACCCCAACGTTGTAGAAGAGAAGAGTTATGGACAAAGTGGGCCTTGGCTCAAACCACCACCCATGCGCGAGCACTGTCGCCGCCGTCCGACCAGCCGAGCTGTGCCGGGTGCGGGTGTGGGTTGTGGGTCAGATCGGTTCTAATATTAATTTTTTGGACAAAATTTATTTGAATTTTTTCTAGATTACAAGAAAATTTATTTTCTAAATGAAATTAATTCAAATTTTGCGCCAAATTTGAATTTAATTTTCTGTCCAATTGTTACCTCCTCCAGTCTAAATTCCCAACAAATTAAAACTGTTTTAACAGATTTAAACTGCCAACAGTTATTGACAAATTCAAATTGCCAGTAGTTATCTATTCAAAATTGTTTATGCACCTGTTTATTTCAAACTACATCTGTTCGGTTTGAAATTTAGACCTGTTTGGGTCTATAAATACCAGGCCTATTCCAGCAATTGTTTCATCCTAAAAAAAAATCCAGAAAAATTATCTTGCTTCCCATTTTTGCTCTTGTGCATTGTTATTCTTCATATTAGTTTTAGGGAAAATTCAGAGAGTACAGAACACATGTTTTGATCGTCGTACAGATTGGTTGAAGTGCTACTACAATTTATGTAAAGATCATTGTATCTTGGGAGATAGACACCATTTATCCGTAAGCACTGAAGTGGGGCGAATCTATCTTAAGGACAGAGTGTCACACACTCGACTTAATCTTATTTTGTATTTTTCATTTCGGTAAATAAATGTTGTAAGTAATTTATTTTTTGTTTGATTTGGTTTTAAGTTATTTATTTTACACAGAAGATTGTTCCAACAATCTTAGGACATATTCGAATTATTCTGTTTATACAGAATTTTTCTTTTGTTTCATTTTCTTCCTTTCTTTTTTTACAGAAATTATTTTATGTGGTTTTACAAAGAAATATTCTGGTTGGAAAAACAAATAGTAGTAATATACTGTTTGAAAAAAGTAGTAATATATTGTTTACTTTCTTTGAGAACTAGTAGTAATTTACTGGTGTCATTAATAATTCAGAATATTTATTTGTGAAGTTGGTCAGAAATTAATTTTGGTTTTCGGAAATAATTTCTGAGTTTTCATTAATTAAAATTTTGTTTTCAGTATTTTAATTTTTTGAAGTGTTACATAAACATTTTCTGTGTGGAGTTAATTTGTTTAAATGAAATTTTTCCAAATTAATTGGAAATAAAAGTTACAATTCTTGTTTTTTTTTTTATTTTTACAGAATTAAATTCTGTGTTTATGGTTTAATTTTCTGTGTAGTATAAAATTCGAACTATAATTTTGTTTTATAATTTAGAATTCATGGCTACAGAAACTAATGCTCAAACAAGTATTGGTGTGGTGGCTGATAACTCCATAATGAAATATTATATGAGTTTAAATATTTCATGGATGAAAGACGCTTTGGTAATATTTCATTGATTGGTCTAACATAGGTGATTGCCTTGATGGATACAGAGGGTGGCGGAGTGGATCATGTTTAGTTCTTGATGGATCCCAAAGGTATCGTGAATTCAATACTCAACCATTCATTGAAAACAAAGATTGTGGAGGATTATACCAGAGGTATAGTGAATTCAATACTCACTCCATTGAAGCTGAAGATTCAATTGGTACAAGGAACACTCTTTTCAAGTTCACTAGTTCGACATTTTGAATTCAGTTTGGCTTTGGTTTTGTGTTGTAAATTATATTTTGTTCTTTGTAGTATATTGATTGGCTGGGTTTTAGTCCCATGAGTTTTCACAATTGGTTTTTTCGCATTAAGAGGCATTGAGTCTTTTTGTGTCTGCTTGATTTATTTTTACGCTTGTGATTTTGATTGTTTGCTTAAATTAGTCAACCAAACAACAAAGAAATCCATTTAAAGGAATCTTTGTTTATTTCATAGTACCACATGATCAAAAAGAAGATTATGTATGAGTTGTACAGGCCTCTATAGAAACAAGGCTAATTTAAGCATTTTAATACTAGCCCAATTCATTGCTCGGCTTAAGTACTAACTCCTCCACACCTTGAGATTGCTGTGGCACACCTAGGCACAATAAGAACAGAAAACTAAAACAAAATATTATTCAATAATTATTTTATCTAGTTGAACTAGCACTCGTTGCGTTTCATCCCGAAATTATTTTAATAATTTTAACGGTTCATTTTATAAAATTTATTGAGAAGATTATTTATATAAAAAAAATTACAAAAAAAGAACTTTGTATTTGACTCTTATAACAAAATAAACTCTGAATTTTTAATTTTGTTGATTTACACCATACTCTTTTGATTTATTTTTAATCTAAACCATTCACTTATTTCTGTTAAGTCAAACCGACGAAAAAATTATATTGTTTTGGTCATTAAACTAAATGTAAGTATATATAAAATATCTAAAATATCATTCTTTACATCGATTTTACTTAAGAAAAATAAGCATATAGTTTAAATTGAAATACATCAAATGAGTAGGATTTAAATTGACAAAATTAAAAACTTAGAGTTTATTTTGTGTGTGGGTGAAAATCTGACCACACTGCCCGTTTAGTGATCAACTGGAGAGCACAGGCAGAATAGATGGCTTTAGCAACCTGTAACAGAAAGAAAAAGCTCCGGCGGTGGTTCTTCCACCCGGGGGCACTCCGACGATCAAGTCAGTATATCTCTCAAAGATAAATCACGTGCTAAACTGAATACTCAAAACATAAATTGCATACCTTAGACCCACGGGGGTGCCTCTCTTTTATAATATACTCAATCCAAGTCCCACTTGAAGTATGACTTCTATGAACTCCAATTTTAGTGCTTACTTTGGACTCTTTAAGAGATAAAGATAAACTCCTTAAGAGCTTTATCCTTATCTTGGTTAAGTCCCCTCTTTGCCTTAGGACTCTTGTCCCTTATCTGCTTATCTCGGATTCCGATATCTTCGGGTATAACCTCGGCAACTCCGAGATCTTCTCGGCTTAACTACCACGACACGTGGCACCTCGACTGACACGTCAGCGTCACCATGCCACGTGTTGGTATTCAGAAAATATATCCCCACAACTGCCCCCCAGGTTCTATTACCTCGGCATTCTGAGGTGATGGAACCTATTCCGATATTTTGTCACATTTTTTCTGAGTAATGGCTCAAAAACTGATTAGCCAAGATTATCCACTTTCAGCCGATGTGTTCTCTTCGGAGAACAAGGCTTCGATCGTACTCTCCCACGCGCATGAGCTGTCATGCATATCTAACCGTTCCTTTTACGTGTTTTGTCTTCATTGGTGCGTGTCAGTGACGCGCCTGAAAGCTGTCTGTTCGTTCGTCTGCGCCGTCCGACGCGTGCGTTGCTCTAGGCGTAATAATTGCCCTATTTTTGCCGCCATTTCACGTTTTTGACAAAACTTTTCCTTTGCCTCTATTTTTCCTTCACTTTTTCATTCTGTCTTCTTGCTCTTTCCCTCTCTGAAAGCTCTTTCTTCTTCGAATCTACCATTGCTTCGATCTCTTTTCTGGAACTGCTCTCAATTCCTCATTCTTGCGAAGCCTTCTTTGCTGTTGCGACCGGTTTCTGAGCTCGGCGAACATTGCCCCGGCTTCATTTGTTCCGGTAAGATTCATTCCCTTCAATGTTAATTTCTCTTTATGTGCTTTTGTCTGCCTGTTGCCATTACTGATCTTGTTCGAAGCCTTGGATTTATTTGTACCTCGATTTGTGGCTACACCTTGAACTTCTATACTTTTTCACCATTCTTCTTGCCACTATTCTTGATTGATTTTTTTTTTTTTTTTTTTTTTTTACTTCTGTATCTCTATTGTTTCTGAGGGCTATACCTCTGTTCTTGAATCTGAAACTTCGTCTCTGTTTTCTGTTTTTCACATCTGTCCCAGATCTGTGCCTTCGATCTTGACCTTTATAGTTCTTAGGTTTGGGTTTTGTGCGTAGAACCTTCAAATTTAGGGAAAACCGAAACAAGCCCTATCAGCCCTTTCCTGGATCTTTGCCGAGGCTCTTGTAATCCTTCTTAAAAACGCCCATCTTCTGAAACATATTTCTCTTAGCTTAAGCCGACATAATGGGTATGTGGAGGCATAGGGTCAATACCCCAACAAAACTAGAATATTTTAGGCAGGAATTCTCTATCCCAGCCGATGTTCATCTTAAACTAGCTGGGGATAATGATACCATCATGCCCACAGATCATACAATGCCTTTCCCTATAGTAGCTTTTACCGAATGTGGACTTCGGCTTCCACTTGATCCCCTTTTTCGTGAAGTTCTTCATTTCTACAGGCTGAACCCCATGCAACTTACTATCAACTCTTATAGCGTGATTAATGGTATTATAGCTTTAGCTAGGCAAGAGAACCTTAGAATTACCCTGGCCGACCTTCAATACTGCTATACCATGTGCCCTCTTGACCTGAAGGATAGGGGTTTCGTTTATTACCTTAAGCCGAGATCTACTCAGTACAAAATTGTAGCCGACCTCCAAGACTCCAACAAGGGGGCTGGAGATGATTTTGTCATTGCTTCTGGAAATTGGGAATTTGGCCCAGATGAAGATGTCCACCTCTACCCTCTACCTTGAACAATTACAGAGGGCAAGAGTAAGAGCCCTGAGTCAACACTTAGTTGTTTTTATTTAAGTCCTTAATACTTTCTATTTCTGACGTCCGTTTCTTTGTTCTGCAGATCTCCATCAGCCACCGAAAAACTTTCGTCAATCCTTCTTCCCAGGAACAGATCTGAAAAAACTCCTTAGCCTTCCAATTCATAAACGGAAAGCCCCACTATTACTAAACTTCATCCCTACATATAAATCTACTTTACCCGACATCCCAAAGAAAAAGAAGAAAAGCCTTTCCCCTCCTACTGCCACCATTCACACCGCTTCAACATCACGAACAGACCAAGAGTCTACATCTGACCCTGTCGGTCTTCCATCGACTTCGGCCCCCTACTTAATACCAATTCCTGAACGTAAACGTCGACGAAGGCTTGTAAAGACTGCCGAGATGGTTCGTCCAAGGCCTGTCGTTCAAGACCTTCTCGCCGATCTTCCAACTGACGCCGAAGCTGCGCCAACGTCATCAATGCTCCCACCAAAACCAAAGAGAGTTAAAAAGGCTCAGCCTAAGGCCAAGGCTATAGATGCCGAAGCTGAGGATGTTTTGCCGATTTCTAAACTGGCAGAAAGCAAAAAATCAGCCTCTACTTCCACCAAGAGGTCTGCTAAGGGCCAACCCTCAGGGTCTACACAATCGAAGAAGGCGAGGTCATCGTCCGCGACGACCTCGGCTTCAAAGAAGCCCGACGTCCCCTGGGCCCCTGATCTATCCCTGGAGGATAGGCCCATTATGGCTAGTGAAAGTGCTGACGACATTAACGTTGGTGTCGCCCTCAGCACTGCTCTTCTCCTTCCGAATGACTTGGAGCGAAATGCTAAGCTTAGTGAGTATGAAAATTACGCTCTCATGCTCCAACACTCCGTCCAAGTAAGTATTTCTGTTTGTACTTGTGATTTTTTCTTCCGTTCTTTACTGAGAGTACTGTCTAACACTTCTGTTTTTCTGCAGGCCATTCATGATGCCCATTCATTTTCAATGCAATCTTTTGAAAATCGTCAAAGGTTGGTTGATATGAAAAGGGAAGCATCTTCCATGAAGAGAGAGATAAAGTCCCTTGAAGCAAAAATGAAAAAACTGGAGGATCAAGCCGAGGCTGCAACTAAAGTTCAAACTTTAGCTCTTGAGAAGGCCGAATCTGCTGAGGCCGTTAGAAAAGTTGCTGAGGCCGAGAAAAGAGAGGCCGAGGTTCAGAAGTCCCAAGCGGAGAAAGAACTCCAGCAAGCTCTGGCCACCAAAGAGGCCGAAGTCAAAGAGGCCGATGAAAAGGCCTATGCCCAAGGTATGGCCGACGTCGCAGAAGATTATAAGCTGCAAGTTAGGCAGGCATGCATCAGGGGATTTTCCCTAGGTTGGATGTCCCTGATAAAGAAGCTTGATCTCCCTGTTGACTCACCCCTTCGGAATGCTGATGCCATCCCTTTGCCATTTCCTCCACCTCCACCTGAAGGTGAATCAGAATCTGATGCTGATGCTGAGGATGAAGATAAAGAGGTCAATGAAGAAGCCTTGGTGAGAAAACCAAAGGATGCCGTCGAAGCCAAGTCCCCTCCTCCTACAGAGCAGGTTATGGACTTAACCTTGGATGAGGAGGGTGATGAGGCCGAGGAGGCAACCAAGGAAACTGCCGCTGGGCAGCTCTCGTCCAATCTTCTCTTGATAGAAAGAAGTGTTGAGTCAACAATCGCAGAGATTGATGCCGAGATACAAGCGGAAAAAGTGGCCGACGAGGTACCACCAGAATCGTCCGAGGTCCCAGTCCCTGCAATGGCTAACACTGAAGAATCTTGAAAAAATGTCTTTTGTACCTTTTTCCTTCTTTTTCTGTTTTTTGCGTTTTGTACTCTTTTACTTTCTGGATAATGCAAAACTCCTTCTTTTGGCCGACGTGGCTTTTTCAATATGTAACTGCAACAGTTCTTCCTCTGGATGGTTTAATCTTGTGATATTCTGTTGACTGCTTCTGAATAGTCTTGTACTTAAAAATTTTTTGCATGCTTCTTCATGTTGCTTCCTTTGTGCAAACTTCTCGGGGTTACATACCTCGGGTATAACTATAAAACTTTTACTTCGGCAAGATACTGACCTGTAAACTTTTCATAAATTTTAACAAGTATAAAACATATATTCCTGAATGCAAACTTTGCAAGTTTCTTCTCAAATAAGTATCAAACAGTGATCTTGATCTATCCTACTTGTAAATTGTTATAAATTTCAACAAGTGGTAAACAATATACTTAGCCTTTTACCTCAACCTGTAAATTGCTGCAAATTTCAACAGATGATCACATGTCGGCTTAACATTGTCTTGTAAATTGCTACAAATTTCAACAAGTGTTAAGCATCTTCCCTAGGGTTTAAGCAACCCTCATATTGCTTACGAGAACTTAAGCAATAACCTCGGCTTATCTTCAACTTGTAAATTGCTACAAATTTCAACAAGTGAAGATAAGGAATCAGCTTAATTCCAACTTGTAAATTGTTACAAATTTCAACAAGTGAATTAAGGAATAATCTCGGCTTAACTTCAACTTGTAAATTGCTACAAATTTCAACAAGTGAAGATAAGGAATCAGCTTAATTCGAACTTGTAAATTGCTATAAATTTCAACAAGTGAATTAAGGAATAATCTCGGCTTAACTTCAACTTGTAAATTGCTACAAATTTCAACAAGTGAAGATAAGGAATCAGCTTAATTCCAACTTGTAAATTGCTACAAATTTCAACAAGTGAATTAAGGAATAATATCGGCTTAACTTCAACTTGTAAATTGCTACAAATTTCAACAAGTGAAGATAAGGAATAATCTCGGCTTAACTTCAACTTGTAAATTGCTACAAATTTCAACAAGTGAAGATAAGGAATCAGCTTAATTCCAACTTGTAAATTGCTACAAATTTCAACAAGTGAATTAAGGAATAATATCGGCTTAACTTCAACTTGTAAATTGCTACAAATTTCAACAAGTGAAGATAAGGAATCAGCTTAATTCCAACTTGTAAATTGCTACAAATTTCAACAAGTGAATTAAGGAATAATCTCGGCTTAACTTCAACTTGTAAATTGCTACAAATTTCAACAAGTGAATTAAGGAATAATCTCGGCTTAACTTCAACTTGTAAATTGCTACAAATTTCAACAAGTGAAGATAAGGAATCAGCTTAATTCCAACTTGTAAATTGCTACAAATTTTAACAAGTGAATTAAGGAATAATCTCGGCTTAGCTTTGCCTGAGTTTGACTTGGGTTTACATTAATTATGTCTTCAATAAGCATCGATGCATAACTTTATCAATCATACATGTTTGAAAGGATTCTGAAAAGACTTTATTGATGATATCGGCCAAACAATGATGTGTATCTAATGATAGAAAAATTTCAAATTACAAGTATTCCAAGGTCTGGGAAATGCTTTGCCCTCATTGTCCTCAAGCCGATAAGCTTCATTGCCTAATACTGAAGTAATTCTGTAGGGTCCTTCCCAGTTTGGGCCAAGCTTGCCTTCCCTGGGATCCTTCTTGTTCCCGACGACTTTTCTTAGGACTAGGTCGCCAACTTGAAAATCTCTTGGATTAACCCTCTTGTTGTAAGCTCTGGCAAGCTGTTGCTGGTATACTGCGAGCTGAACTGCAGCTTTCTCTCTTCGTTCTTCCAATAAATCCAGGTCTCGGGCTAAGAGTATGTCATTGGTGCCATTCTCCACTCCCTGGGTTCTGATCCCTAGGATGCCGATCTCCAATGGGATGACTGCTTCTGTGCCATAGGCCATGGCAAAGGGGGATTCTCCTGTTGACCTTCTCGGCGTAGTCCGATATGCCCAAAGTACGTTGGGCAACTCGTCCACCCACTTTCCTTTTGCTGCCTACAGCCTCTTCTTTATTCCATCCAGGATTACTTTGTTGGATGCCTCTGCTTGCCCATTGCTTTGAGGAAAGCTTGGTGTTGAGAAATAATTCTTGATCTTGAATTTTGCACAAAAGTTTTTGATAAGTTTGCTGTCGAACTGTGTTCCGTTGTCGGCAACTATTGCTCTTGGAATCCCAAATCTGGTGATAATGTTTCTCCATATAAAATTCTTGACGTCCACATCTCGGATTTTGGCAAGAGGTTCTGCCTCTATCCATTTTGTAAAGTAATCTGTTGCTACCAGCAAGTATTTTCTCTGCCCAGTTGCCTGGGGAAGTTGTCCAACCAGATCCATGCCCCATTGGGCAAACGGCCAAGGGCTGGATACTGGGTTCAGGTCGGCAGCTGGCTGATGTATCAAAGGTGCAAACCTTTGACATTGTTCACACTTCTTTACATAGGCTTCGGCATCCTTTTGCATGTAGGGCCACCAATACCCCTGGGTAATGGCCTTGTGGGCTAACGACCTGCCCCCAGTATGGCTTCCACAAATTCCTTCATGGATCTCGTAGAGAAAATCTTCAACTTGTAAGGGGTGTACGCACCTTAAAAGTGGTCCAGTGAAGGACCTCCTGTAGAGATGGCCTTCTGCTCTTAGACTGAATCTGGCCGATTTCAGTCTAATTTTATGTGCTTCTTTATGGTCTTCTGGCAGCTTTCTCTCTTTTAGGAATGCAATGATTGCATCCATCCAGCTTGGTCCTAAGCCCACGCACATTGCTTCTTGTTCGGTGCTCTGTTTATCTATGCTCGGGGCCGACATGTAGTCGATCATAATTGTCCTTGTTTTTCCAGTTTGAATTGAACTGGCCAGGTTAGCCAACGCGTCGGCGTGGGTGTTGTCATCTCGGCTAACTTGGAGTAATCTGCAGTTCTGAAATAGGGCTGCCAGTCGAATGACTTCCTTTGCATATGCCGACATTCTTTCGTCTCTGGCTGCAAATTCTCCTGTTGATTGGTTAACAATGAGTTGTGAATCACAAAAAACAATTACCTCGTCTGCCTCCGCTGCTGCTGCTAGCTTTAGCCCTGCAATTAATGCTTCATATTCTGCTTCATTGTTGGAGGCTTTGAACCCCAGATGGATGGACTGTTCTACAATTTCTCCATCTGGAGATATTAGCAGTACTCCTGCTCCTGCTCCCTGGCGGTTTGAACTTCCATCGACGAATAGTCTAAATGAATCGCCGATGTAGATGCTGCATGGTCTGAGCTTTTGCTGATGAACCTGTTTAGGGCTGCGGCCCTTCCAGTAAGCACTTGAACTTGCTTTGCCGATGTCGGACTCTGTAGTTCCAGGATGGCCTTGATTTGGTCTGGGCTGGCCTCAATGCCCTTTCTTGTTACCAGATATCCTAGAAATTTACCTGACCCAACTCCAAAGGCACACTTTGAGGCGTTGAGTCGGTGCCGATATCTTTTGAGTATGTCAAAGACCTCTTTTAGGTCGGCAAGATGACCTTTTGCTTCCTTGGTCTTTACGACCATGTCATCGATGTAAACTTCTACTGTTTTGCCAATAAGGTGTTTAAACATCTTTGTCACTAACCTCTGATAGGTTGCTCCTGCGTTTTTCAGCCCAAAAGGCATTACCTTGTAACAGTACAGGCCTTTCGGGGTGATGAACGCGGTCTTCTCCTCATCCGGAGGGTACATAGCAATCTGGTGGTACCCTCTGTATGCATCTAAAAAACTCATCCTTTCATGTCCCGAAGTGGTGTCTACCAGTTGGTCGATTTTGGGCAGAGGAAAGCTGTCTTTGGGGCAAGCTTTGTTGAGGCTGGTAAAGTCTACACAAACCCTCCACTTGCCATTCTTCTTTTTTACTACTACTGTGTTGGACAGCCATGTTGGGTATTGAACTTCTCGGATGGCCTTGGCTTCAAGGAGTCTGTCTACCTCTTCCTCTACTGCTTCGACGTGCATCAACGTCGGCCTTCTGGCTCGTTGAATCACAGGTTTTGCCGATCTGTCGACATTCAGACTGTGGCAAGTGACCTCGGGGTCAATGCCAAGCATTTCATAAGGTGTCCAGGCGAACGCCTCTATGTTTGCCCTTAAAAAATCTTCCAGTTCTTGTTCCTCTTCTCTAGCTAAGCTTGAGCCAAGAAGAAAAAATCGTTCTTCGTCGCCCTCCTGGACGAGGATTTTCTTTAACGCCTCTTCGCTTTTCTCGGCTGGTTCTTTGCCG
This sequence comes from Camellia sinensis, assembly GCF_055761805.1. Classification (NCBI taxonomy): domain Eukaryota; kingdom Viridiplantae; phylum Streptophyta; class Magnoliopsida; order Ericales; family Theaceae; genus Camellia; species Camellia sinensis. Next base: position 21,872,800 of record NC_138964.1, on the reverse strand, counting down.
ACATCTTCCAAGACTTCTATGGCTTCATCTTCGATTTCGACTTTCCCTGGTTCTCGTATGCTGCAGGTGGACTTCATTGCCACCATGGAGCAATTTTTTGCCTGCAGTTGATCTCCTCTGATCTCTTCAATCCCATGCTCTGTTGGGAACCGAAGTAGTTGATGCAACGTTAAGGGAACTGCCCCCATTGCATGCAACCACGGTCTTCCCAAGATGATGTTGTATGGTGAGGGTGTGTCAATTACCAGAAATTCCGTTTTGACCTTCTTAGTGCCGGCTTGTACTTCCAAGCTTGTTGCGCCCAGTGGCCACGTCGGCGTTCCATTAAAGCCGACCATCGGGCCGCTGGATTGTTCTAAGTCATCAGGGTGAAGGCCCAGCTCCTTGTAACATCTGACGTACATGATGTCACAAGAGCTGCCTTGATCTATTAAGATGCGTTTCACTTGGTATTCCCCAACCTGAAGGGATACTACCAAGGCATCATTGTGCGGATGTTGGACCAATTCCAGGTCGGCTTCAGTAAAGGCTATGATCGGCCCTTGGCATTCTTTTGGCCGATGTCTTTTTTCCCCGACTTGGTAGACATGCTGTAAATGTCTTACCCTCTGGGTCTCCCCTCTGACTTCGTTTTCGTTGACCCTTGAGTGGATCACATTAACCACCCTCGGCCCTCCTGCTTGTGGTAGTTGTGCTGGGGGTGGCGGTGCTGCTGGTGCTTGTGGCAACCTTGCCTGTTCTTCCCTTGTCCTGGCTTCATCGACCAGGTCCCTCAGAAGACCTTGTCTTACCAAGTCCTCCAAGTGTGCTTTTAAGGCTCTGCAACCTTGAGTTGGATGCCCTTCTTCATTGTGGTAGGCACAGCGTCTACCAACGTTCCTTCCCATGAATTCCCCCGGTGCTCTTGCCGGAGCCCTGAAATAAGGTTGATTTCGAATCCGATCTAAGACTTTATGGATTAGGATCCGGAATACCGTTGTTACCGCCTGTTTATTTCTTAATTTTGTTTCTTGTTTGGTCGGCCCATTGTTGACTCGGCCTCGCTTTGGCGAGCCGTTTCCCTTTTCTTGTTTCACCTCTTTGTTTCCCGATGTATCTTCTTCGGCCCTGGCGTATTTCTCAATTCTTGCCATGAGTTCTTCCATGCTTTTTGGCAATGTTTTTGCCAAAGACTTCCGTAGCGGGCAGTCATCTTTCAGGCCGTTCTTGAAAGACACGACTGCTACTTCCTGGTTGCATTCGGGTATTCGGTTGAACACCTCGTAGTATCTCTTTGCATAGGCCCTAAGGCCTTCTTCCTTGGTGATTCTTAGAGCCATCAAAGCATCAACCCTCAGGGGTTGCAGCTTGTTGGTCACGAACCTGGCCACAAACATCTCGGCCAAGCCTTCCCATGTCTTTATGCTTCCTTTTGGTAACTTATGGAACCAATCAGATGCAATTTCCCCAAAGGACGAGGGGAATACTTTGCAGAGCAACGGCTCGTTCCCGCTATATAACGCCATTGAGTTTAGGTATAGTCCAACATGAAAGTTTGGATCTGACTTGCCATCATAAATTTGGAACCTTGGCATGTTGAATCTCTTCGGTGGTTCGAATTTGTCCAGTTCCACCGAGAAGGCTGTCTTCGGTTTTACTGGAGAGTTTACCTCGGCTTCTGCATTCTGCTGCCTCCTCTTGAGGTAGTCCCTTAGGTCTTCTTTGCTCCTCCCTAGAGCTCGGCTGTCTTTAGATTTTAGTCTTTTTGGTACACTGCTTTCGGCCTCGTGGTGGGTCCGTTTGGATCTTTCTTCATGGGTTGTGTCAAAGTGGAGTACTTGACCCTGAACATGTCGATGTTCTTTGGGGTCTGGATTCTTCATGTGGTGCGTCCTTCGGGACTCTTCCTGCCTCGGCTTTTCCCGTCCGACTTCCCTGGAAGGCCGGTGAGAATGCCTTCCGCTCCTGGTATGCTGAGGGACCTCGGGGATTGTTTTTCTTCCACCCTTCTGAGTGTTGGTCGCTGGCATCGGCGTATCTTACAGCGGGTATGGTGGCTGCATAACATTATTCTGCATCATGAAGTTGACGACTGACTGAAGGTCCGCCAACTTGTTTGCTAGTTCTTTCACTTCCTCATCCCTTCGTAGGCACCTGTCCCTCCATACCTGGAGGTTATCTTCATTGTAGTACTTTCCTTGGTTTGTTCTTTTTGACGTGTCGCCTTCTGGGATGACGTCGTTCTCTCTGTGACCCTGGTCACGGGCTTCTGCATTGTGGTTGTCTCCTTCAATGTCAAGGTCAATTGGTCTGCCACTCCCAGTGGGAGTGTCATCCCCAATATTTTCCTGCTGTCCGTTACTGGCCATCTATTCTTCCTTCGTTCCCACAGACGATGCCAAATTGTGTGGGTGAAAATCTGACCACACTGCCCGTTTAGTGATCAACTGGAGAGCACAGACAGAATAGATGGCTTTAGCAACCTGTAACAGAAAGAAAAAGCTCCGGCGGTGGTTCTTCCACCCGGGGGCATTCCGACGATCAAGTTAGTATATCTCTCAAAGATAAATCACATGTTAAACTGAATACTCAAAACATAAATTGCATACCTTAGACCCACGGGGGTGCCTCTCTTTTATAATATACTCAATCCAAGTCCCACTTGAAGTATGACTTCTATGAACTCCAATTTTAGTGCTTACTTTGGCCTCTTTAAGAGATAAAGATAAACTCCTTAAGAGCTTTATCCTTATCTTGGTTAAGTCCCCTCTTTGCCTTAGGACTCTTGTCCCTTATCTGCTTATCTCGGATTCCGATATCTTCGGGTATAACCTCGGCAACTCCGAGATCTTCTCGGCTTAACTACCACGACACGTGGCACCTCGGCTAACACGTCGGCGCCACCATGCCACGTGTTGGTATTCAGAAAATATATCCCCACATTTTGTTACAATGTTTGAACCTTAAGATTTTTTTGTGAATTTCTCAAAACATTAACTTTATTGAATATTAGTAGCTACATGAGCGAATCATTTTGTTTCAGAAAATAGGAATTATTTATTCTCAAGTATCATAATTGTTTCTATATTTTTCGGGACAAATCAAATCCGATCATGTGGCTATTAATGTCTCATCATCATAACTTTTGTAGATGGTATTTTTCAAGACAAATCTAATCTAATCACATGGCTACCGATCATGTGACAAATCTAATCCGATTTTTTGGCTTCTAATGTTTGACCATTCTAAATTTTTACATTATTATTATTATTAACAAAATCTTATAATATAAATTGTTTGAATTATTGAGTTAGGCATGAAGTGGAGCCCATTCAGTGAGGGGAGCAAAAACACCCCCTGCTCCTAACTAGGCTACACGAAGTGCAAATAACTAAATGAAACAAAATGTTCTCACAAAACCCAAAAAAAAAAAAAAAAAAAAAAAACAACAACAACAACAACAACAACTAAATGAAATACAAATAAGATTTGAGCCCTTCTAATGCCATGAATTATTTCGTTCAGAAATCCACAAATAAGTTTACTAAGTAGGGAAACAAAATATTTTCCCTATATTAAAATATTCAAAGTTGTTGAGAATGTTGAAATATGAAAGTGTAATCAACAATTGTAATTGTTTTAAAACAAATCTGACAAAAAATCTCATGCCCAAACTAAACACAATTATTTTCAGAGTCGCCACGCACGACAGCTTGAACATACACATATTGATGCAAGGAAGGTAATGGATTGAACAATCGAACACAAGGATGAATTTGATAAAAAGAGATATATTTTTTTTGTAATAATATTAATCTCCAAAATAAATTGATTTTCCCTAAGGCTTGCAGCCATTATTTATAATAGAATGAAGTCCTAATTAAACTTAGGAAATGAACAGGAAAAGACCATACTTGCTAGTCAAACATAAGTCAAAAGAATTACAAAAATTACCAAATATTAAAAAAAAAAAAATTGAGTTAAGCTCAAATCTGAAAACTATAATAAAAAATATATATTCTTGAGAAAACCTAGAGCCAATTGGATTTGTCGTAAAATTGCGAAATTAAAGCATAAACATTAGAATTAGCCCCAAATCCATCATAGGCCATGTCAAAGCAATGAGTATTAGTTGTCACATCATTTTTTATGTCCTGACCAAATTTCATATCATTCCGAACATGTACCATCTTACGTCTATTAATGCCTTTTGCCTTTGCTTTATTTGTTCATGAGTTTCAAGAACTCTATGACCATGCATCACATATCAAGTAGATCCACTTCAAAGAAGTTGCAACTTGATCTTGTTAAGCTTGAACACCACATCCTTAATGTCTGTCTTGCATTCAGGCAATTCTGCACAACACCCTACACCTATTTCCATAATGGCCAAAAGAGAATCTTTATAGGCAATCACATCCCTACCATCTTTTGTTCTCAACAAACCACCATCCACAATTTCCATTGCTCAGTCTGGAAGTGAAGCATTCACCCATTGCTTCACAGTCAGTGCTTCAGTGAACATCTCATCTGTTGGTTTCTTCCTTGTGAATGTTCCTAGTAACATTATTCCATAGCTGTATATATCACCATTGGTAGAGACTCTTCCCTTTGAACCATACTCTGACAAGAAGCATGACAACAAAAATAAATAAACAAAAGTTCTTAGAGTGTGTTTAATGCCTATAGTAAACAAAAAATAGAGTTTCAATGTAGTTGTTTGCCAAATTTTGATATTGCTATCCCTTGTGCCAAATATGACGACAAAGGTATGACGATAAAGGTTTGGCAAATTAACAAATTTTGACCAGGGTTTCTCTTTATCTCTCTTGATGGAAGCCCATATAAGCTATTTGTAATAACTTTTGTGAAATAAAAAATAAAAAAGAAATTACACTTCTTTTATTGGAACAGGGTTGTCAAATTTTGAGATTTTGAGTATTGTAGCATACCAAATATTAGTTTAGTATGTGTTTTGACAATTCAACATTAGAGATAGTCTAATAATATATATATATATATATATATATATATATATATTCTATTAGGCCTTGTTTTATATTTGTAAGTATTATTTAGTGTGACTGGTTTGAGTTTTTTGGTTTAAGTTTTTTAAAAACTGAATTTTTTGGTTTTCGTATTTTTGTTTTTGTTTTTAGTGAATATTTTTAAAATTTTAAACTTTTTTTTTTACTTTTTTAGATGTGTTTTACTTAGATGTATCTAAAAAGTAAAAAATTTGTGAAAAAATAGTTTAAAAAATTAATAAATACATAAAAATACAAAAAATATACAGAATTCTTGTTGTTTTTTTTGGGTTGTATTTTTGGTATTTAGTGAATTTTTAAAAGGTTTTTTTCACAAATTTTTTATTTTTTAGGTATATTTATGTTAGATATGCCTAAAAAGTTAAAAAAAAAAGATTGCTTAAAATATTAAAAAATTCAATAAAAATAAACAATACTACAAGAAAAGTGGGCTTATGAGACGAAACTTTTTGCGACGGCACATTTGCCATCGCAAAAAGTCATGTTTTGTGACGGAACAACTTGCCGTCGCAAAAAATGTGACCTTTTGAGACGGCACAATTTGCCGTCGCAAAAAATATGACTTTTTGATACGACACAACATGCCGTCGCAAAAAATGTGCCTTTTTGAGACGGCACAGCTTGCCGTCACCAAAAAAATGTGACTTTTTGAGACGGTACAACTTGTCGTCGCGAAAAATGTGTCTTTTTGAGATGGCACAACTTGCCGTCGCAAAAAAATGTGACTTTTTGATAAAAAAAATAATAATAATTTTTTTTTCATTAAAATAAAAATAAAACAAATAAATTTTCAATCTATAACTAAAAAAATATATGATTTTTTTTTTAAAATTCATTAACTACAAAAAAAAAAATAATAATTTGGCGACGGCAACCCCCTTTGCAAAAAAAAAAAAAAAAAAAGGTTAAACCACGTTTTGTTGTTTAAATTTCATTTGTGACCGAAATTTTTTTTTCCATTCCCACTATGTTCCCCCCCCCCTTTTTTTTTCATTCCCCTCTCTTTTTTTTTTTTTCCATTCCCGTTCTGTAACCCCCCCAACCCAAACAAAAAATCCACAATCTCAAACCACCCCGCCCAAAACCAAAAATCCCTAATCTCTTCTTACCTTCCTCTCTGTCTCTTTTCACCTATTTTTTTATCTTCCTCTCTCTCTTCTCTTTCTCTCTTTCATTCATCACTCTTCTCTGTCTGTCTGTCTGTCTGTCTATCCGTCTCTCTTTCTCTCTGTGTGTCTCTCACTCATCTATCTCTTCTCTCATCTCTCTTTTGTCTATCTCTTTCATCTCTTTCTCTTTGTGTCTCTCGTCCATCTCTCTCTTCTCTCTCTGTCTCTCTCTCTCTCTCTTTTCTCTTTATCTCTCTCGCTCATCTCTCCCTGTCACTCTCTTGTTTATCCCTTTTCGCTCTTTTTTGTTCTCTCTCTATCTCTCTCTCTTTGTCGATATCTTTTCACCCATTTTTTCATCTTCCTCTCTCTTTTCTCTTTCTCTCTCTCACTCATCACTCTTCTCTCTCTGTCTATCTGTCTATTTGTTTATCTTTCTCTCTCTGTGTCTCTCACTCATCTATCTCTTCTCTTATCTCTTTCCTCTCCCTGTCTCTTTCGCTCATCTCTCTTCTCTCTATCTCTCTCATCTCTCATCTCTCTCTAGATTCTCTCTCTTCTCTCTATCTCTCTCTCTGTCTCTCTCGTTCATCTCTCTTCTCTCTATGTCTTTCTCGCTCATCTCTCTTCTCTCTATCTCTCTCTTTCGTCATCTCTCTTCTCTCTCTGTCTCTTTTTCTGTCTCTCACTCTCTATCTCTTTATCTTTTTGTCTCTCTCTCCCTCTCTCTCTCTTCTTTCTCTCTCTCTCTCTCCCACTGTGTTGATGTTGCTCACTATCTCCCTTCTGTCTTCTCTATTTACTGAGCTCCCTCTCGATTTATCTATCCACTACAAGAAAATGCACTTTTAGCGACCACTTTGTCTCTCTCTCGCTCATCACTCCGTCTTTGTCTCTCTCTCTCTCTCTTTCTCTCCTCTATCTATCTCTCACTACCCATCTCCTTTACCACCTTCACCACTACTGCAAACGCCATTCCACTACCACCATTACTACCACTGTCGCCACTTCACCTCTACGACTACCATTGCCACTACTCCACTACCACCACTACCACTACTGCCATTACTACTACCAACTTCACCACTAATCTCATTCGCCACCACCTTCACCACTACTGCTGCTCCCTCTCCTTTACCACAAAAAATTAGTTCATGATTTTTAATAACAAAAAAAAATGGGCCACAGAAAAATATTTTTCATTGACCACAGAAAATTAACTTTTATTTTAGTGAATAATATTTTTTATTAAAATATTATCCCTACTTCTACCAAATAAAAAATAATAATAGTTTTTTTCATTAAAATAAAAATGAAACAAATAAATTTTCAATCTTAGTAACTAAAAAAAAAAGAATTTTTTTTTAAAAAAAATTCGTTAACTACAAAAAAGGATATATTTTAACAAAAAATAAAATTTTTTGACGACGGCAACCCTTGTCGCAAAAAAAAAAAAATTTAAACGGCGTTATTTTTTTTATTTAAATTTCATTTCTGACCAAAAAAAAATTTAATTTTTATTTTTTATTTTTTATTCCCGCCCATTTTTTTTCCATTCCCGCCCTCCTTCCCCAAAACAAAAAATCCCCAATCTCAAACCCAAAAATCCCTAATCTCTTCTTACCCTCCTCTCTCTCTCGATCGACGGCGAGTGGTGGAGGAGCAGCATCAGAACAGCATCGTCGTCGTCGTCGGAGCAGCGTCGGAGGAGAAGGAGCAGCGTTGGAGCAGCAACAGATCTTCCGATGTTGCCTGGCCTCACCAAGTCCTACCCTGTCACTCCTTCTTGTATTCACAGTTTTATCATAAAACAGTATCTGATATGTGTTCAAGTATCTGATGATTTGATTCCTGAAAATATTCTCTGTTTATTTTGACTAGGTCATTTTTGAAGGGGTTTATGCTTTGCACCCTGATATCAGAAAATCACTAGACTTGTGGATTGCTGTTGTAAGGATGAATGCCACTTCATTTCTGAGGCTTTATATTTTATTTTTTTTGTTGATTAACCTTCTTGTTTCTCATTATCTGTATCAATTTCTTTTGGATGAGTAGAAATACTTGTTATGAGATAACCGGTTGTTTGAGAACAGGTTGGAGGTGTTCATTCACATCTTATTTCTCGAGTTCAAAGGGACAAAAGTAGAGTTGGGTGCTTTATGTCCCAAAATGACATTATGACGATAGTGTTTCCAATGTTCCAGCTGCACATTGAACCACATCTTGTTCATGCACATGTTAGTAGATTCGAAACCATTTGAGGCTTATTATTGTTGCATAATTTATTGTTTCATGTTTTTTTGTCAAAGAAAGAAAAATCATTTTTCACTCTTAAATATTTTAAAGGTTGCCATGGCTTTTTTATATTTGACTATTTTGAACTTTTTTTTTTTTTTTTTATCAAATCTAGTTTAATTTTTTTTTATCATTGATTCAGAAGTATCATAATTTTGTGCAAATATTTTGATATATGATATTTGTGAGATTTAAACCAGGGTAATATTGATGTAGTGACTACATATATCAAACCTTTAGAATTACTCACTGCAGGTTATGGTGGATAATTTCTTATATGCATGCATTGCCTTATCTTTTGCTAATTATTAGAATTATTCTTTAGCAGTAACAGGCGTGAAGGCGAACTATATATATATCTTTTGCTAATATATATATATATATATATACATTGATATTTCAAGAAGGTAGTCGTATTCGTATCATATCCTTATCAGATGCTAATACATTTTGAATACTCACGGGTAGTTTCTAAACGTCTAGTATTGAAATTAATTTTCTTGAATTTTGACAAGTATTGGATACTTTTGGATAAGTCATGTATCTAAACTATTATGAAACTGAGATTGTAATATTTCTTGCATAGCTATAGAGTATAATTGTTAAAATAAAAACAATAATAGTTTTAAATACTCAGTTTATCTCTAAAGCTAGGGTTTCTGTCCATCTCTCTCTCTCTCCCTCTCTAGAAAATTGGGGACAATCGTCGAGTGCCATGGTTCGTTTCAAAGCTAAAGCTTAAATCTTTGTTTTTTTTGTTGTTTGTGTGTTTGATAATTGTATATTTCTGATATCGATATCAATTGAACGTGTACTGATTTGATTGTTGTTTTTTTGTTTGATAAATGATTTGTTAAGCCTCAAGGAGATTGCATAGAGCTTCACAAGAAGAGAAATGGCTATCGCCATGATCATTTCGAGCGCAAACGAAAGAAAGAGGCTCGTGAAGTCCACAAGCGATCTCAGATTGCTCAGAAGGTTCAGTTTCTTCACTTTTCTCATGTATGCATTTATGGAGTTTTGTGTGGAAGTTCTAATTTTGTGCTTCAATTTGAATTAAGCAGTCTTTGGGTATCAAGGGTAAGATGTTTGCTAAGAAACGCTATGCTGAGAAGGCCCAAATGAAGAAAACGTGAGTGTTATGTTTCTTTTTAATTTCTTTTTTATACATTTACATGTGTTTTCATTTTGTTTAATTAAGATTTTGATTCTATACTTGTTTTTGAATCCTGAATTTTAATATTGATGCATTGATCCGTAAACCGTAGTGGTGTTTAGAATTAGAATTGTCGGTTTTTTGAAATAAGTTTGTTTCTTTTTGTCTTTGATGAAATTAGCAGTATCTTTTGAGGAAAAAACATCTCATCTTTCTTAATGAGTTCTGAGAAAGCTTACCCTCCATTTTAGTTAAATGCAAGAAAGTTTCCAGCATTCACTGGGAAAGTCTTTTCATCTAGATGGTTCTGTATGAGTTTGATAGGCGTTTTCGGGTTCTCTTGTTGCAGAAGAGTTCAGATATGGTCAATTGCAGTGAGGTCCCCCACAGTTTGTCTTTAACCTTATGGACCATTCCCAATTTTATGACACAAAATGTATGCTGGTCCAGTCTTTTCTGACTTTATTTCAATTGTTATTTAGTCAGTTTCTCTCTGTTTTACTGTGATTTTGGTTATTATTCCTGACAATAAGGTCCTTGGAGTCTATGGTAGGGGCTGGTTTTTACATGGCTCACCATTGCAATTGATTATGATAAATCATTACTATAATGCACACTGACAACATGTTGTCAACCCAACACAGTAATGTACAATTACAAGGAAACTCTCCCCAAAAGAGAGAGAGAGAGAGTGAGAGAGAGAGAGAGAGAGAGGAGAGAGAAGCCCTTGAGTAGTGGAAAAGAAATAATTAACCTATGTTAAGGCAAATGATTAATTGTGTTGTAATATTCTATTATTTTATGGCATTTTATTTATCATGTGTTGTGGGAGATCTATTAAATTAATATAATAATTATATATTATGAGAAAAATATAAATTATGATAAGATAATGTAATCATCGTATTGTTATTAAACAAAGATTTAACCCTCTCTGAAACATGCTGCAAAATCAGTAATGCTAGAGATTAAAACCCAAATACAAAAAATATATATAAAAAAAAATTAGTGTGATCTAAATTTATTTTAAATATGATCACACTTGAAATGAATTTGAATTATACATTAGTTTTTTAGATTTTTTTTTTTGTTATTCTTAGTCATCCTCCAATTGAGCTATTGTTAATAAATAAATAAAATAAAAAAATTCGACAATAGTTATATGAAGAAGAGAGGAGAAAATCCAAGAAATGAAATACAAAATATATGTTACTTTTTTGTTTTTGGTTTTGGACCAATGATAACTGGAAGAGATGTTAAAAAAGAGAAAAAGAAAAGTTGAACAGTAAAAATGAAAAGGGATTAAAGTGAGAAATGAAAGGCAAAATGCATAAAGAGTAGTGGTAGGAATTATGAAAAAAATATTGTAAAAGATTATTTACTTTTGGATTATAAATATAATAAAATATTATATACTAATTAAAGATGAAAAATTTTTATGAAAATTTTTTATAAAATATTTTATGATATTTTTTTCATAATTCATAATATTATTTATGCCTGAAATCTGTTCAATGCACCGTTGTCCTGCCTGAATTTGCCCTTCACATAATTCATAATATTATTTACGCCAATGTTTTCCCTAGTACACATTTCTGAAGTCAATCATGTTGTGATTTTAGTTATTTCATTCCTTTACTTAAACATTTTCTTAATATCTTTGTTTGTTTGTGTGTGTGTATATATATATATATATCATTCTTCTTTTGTGTGTGTATATATGTATATATATATATATATATCATTATTCTTGTTTTCCAATTGTAGATTGCTGTCATTTATACTTGTTTAATGCATTATGGTTTGAATAAACAACCTTTTGGCTAATTTTCCACCATGTCTACAGGTTGGCTATGCATGAAGAATCATCATCCAGGCGAAAGGTGGATGATGATGTTCAGGAAGGAGCTATTCCTACCTATCTGCTTGATCGTGAAACAACAACACGGGCAAAGGTATGCTATTTTTAGCTAAGATGATAGTACATTTTATAAAGTTCTCCATTTTATGGATGTTAAGTGTAAATATATGTTGGCCATGTACCATTACTGATTATCATACAATGCTATCTATAGGTTCTTAGCAACACTATAAAGCAAAAAAGAAAAGAGAAAGCTGGAAAATGGGAGGTTCCTCGTCCCAAGGTAGGATCAGCTACAACTTTGTACATAGTATCTTTCTTGCATGTTTTTTTCTTGAATTTACTGGATGTCTTTCTTATTTTATGTTTTCATACCCTAGTGGACCTCTTTTTAGGGAAATCCGCCTATTATAGGAGTGCAAATGGGGAAGATGATGTGAAATTGTTAATAACCAATTATGTATTTAAAGAAAATAAAAATGCCAATTTTCAGTTCTTCCCTACACCACAGAAATTAACACATAAATTATATTTAAAGAAATTAACCCATAATTATATTGTTATTAATTATTTTTATTTTTTGTTTTCAGATATTTCCCTAGTAGTAGTTTGCTTCTTGTGGAATGCAGACGTATGAAGATTGCGATTAACTTTTATTTTTGTTACCCACGGAAGAATCATGATGATAACTTTTGTTTTTGATTTACGTTATTTTGAATTGTGAACAATATTATGTATTTAAACATTGTATATGTATTATGCAACATTATATAGTGCGATAATTTTGCTGATGTATTGTTATGAATGGAAGAATATTTTTATTATGGATGAATGGAATTTTTATATTATTATGTAATTATTGGTTTCTTTTTCAATTATTTTTCATTTAATACAAGTAATTTTCATATTTTTAATAATTTTATTGTAATTTTTTTTTTTGAGACGGCACCACGTTGCCGTCGCAAATGATATCCGCACTAGCTGAGACAAAAGCCTTTTGCGACGGTACTCTTTGCTGTCACAAATGATATCTGCACTAGCTAAGACAAAAGCCTTTTGCAATGATACTCTTTGCCGTCGCAAATAATCTTTTAGCGACGGTAGGTATCCTGTCACAATAAAAGTTCTTTAGCGACAGCATTTTGCCGTTGCAAATAATGCCTTTAGTGACGGCAACATAGTGCCGTCTCAAAAAATCTCAAATTTTTTCATATTAATGGCGACGGCAAAATTCCGTCGCAAAAAGGCAACTTTACCGTCGCAAAAAAAAGGCGACGGCAACGTGCCATTGCTAAAACCTTTTTGCAACCCCCTTTGTTGCGACCCCCCACTTGACGTCGCTAAAAGTCCTCTGCCGTCACAAAAAACCTTTTGAGACGGCATTTTGAGTATTTGCGACAGCATTTTACTATCGCAAAAAGTCAATTTTTTTGTAGTGCAATCACGCTAAACAAGGAAGTAGAATTTTTTGAAAAGTGTTTTTTTTTTTTTTTTTTTTCTGCGGAGGTAATTTCACTATGGTCAGAAATTCAAAGTGTGACACACATTTACACAATAATTTAGGGGTTTGTTTGGTCTATAATGGCTAGACATGGTGGATATTTGGTACTAGTATAGAGAGTTACACAACCAAACCCATAATTTTTTCTATTTCTTTACTAATGAGTAGGACCATGGGATGTTTGGATTGGAAGTTTAACTTAAGCTTACTCTCACCAACCAAAGCGAACAAGAAGTGATCTATTGACCTTAAGACCAAAAAGTTATTGGCATATATAGCGATTTTGGTTTAGACCCAACCCGTTTGATGTTTGGATCTGGGTTTCTTTGCTTTATATGGTTGTTCATACTCTTATTCATTCTTTTCTTGATTGAGTTTGGTTATTGGAGTGTCATTGTTGCATTTGGAACAGGTTAGGAGTCCGTTTTTCAAAGGAGTCATTGCCCCAGATTTTTGACATGTTCGCTCGAGCGGTCTTTTGGTTGCTTGAGCAGTCTTTGAGAACTCTCAGTACTTTTGCATGTTTGCAAAACTATTGTGAGGGTTGCATTCTTCGCTCAAGTGGTGTTGGCTCGAGCTGTCTTTCTTGCGCTCGAGCGGTTGTCCTTTGTCTGCAAAACTTTTGGGAGTATATCATTGTGTGCTCGAGTAGTCACTTTGTTCAGTTGAGCAGTCTCACTTATTGTATCTAGTTGCTTGAGCAGTGTTTTGGTTGTTCGAGCGGTTTGCGTGTATATCAGTTCGTAAAAGTCACTTTTTGAGTCACTTTTTTATCTCTTTCTCTCTCTAAACATTCCAAAAAACCTAGATCCGCTTTATCTCTCTCTAAAACTCATCTTAAACCATCAAATACATCTTAATCCATTGATCTCTACACCCTAGTCCCTTTGATAAAAAGATAGAGCACACTGAGAGCTTTCTTTTGATCGGAACAAAGTTGATCTTTGGCTCCATTGAAGTTTCTTCACTCTTTCCCTTGTCTTCTAGCTTGAGGTAGGGACTTCTCCACACTTTAGCATGATTTTTAACTTAGCTATTTGTTTTTCTAAAATAACATTGTGATTTGGAGATTTTTGAACAAATCTAGGGTTTTAGTTTAAAAATGGAAAGAGGGGTTTTCAAATGGATTCTTGAAAATAGTTGAGATTGTAAATGTGGTTGAATTGTGATGAAATGATGGATTTTTATCCTTGGAATTGATTTTTAAAGAAAAGAGGATTTTACCCTAAAATCTTGGATATTTAATTTTGTAAAGAGGAAATGGAAATGGTGTGCTTTGATGAAATTGGAATGATGTTAATGAAGATAGTGGAGTTGGATATATATTATCACTCCCATCTCAAAAATTTGGAATGCATATCTTCATTGGAAATTATTTATCTGTTTAAAGATATATGTTTTGGGCTATCGATGGAGGATAGCTATGATTGTTGTAGAAATTGCATGAGAATTAGGAGAATTGAAACTAATTTCTTATCCATATGCATTGAACATTGTTGCATATTTGATACATTGAAAATGTTTATTGTTTAAGAAAAATGGGCGAATACCTTAGTGAATGTGGGTAGGAGGTGTGGTTGTGGTATTATGTTGGCCTGTGGGTTCTTGGTAAAAGTCCTGAAACCCACACAGTTAGGTGTCGAGCCTTCCGGTTAATACTGGTAAAAATGTGATGATCGGTTCGAAAGCCGTCGCGTTTCTTTTTTAGTTATGTTGGGTAAGTTGTTGAAAATTCTTTTTCTAAATATTTTCGGTTGCATTGTTTCATTTCCAAGTTTTCAATTGTTCCAGAGGGCGCGAGGTCGACTCTGGAGTGTCAGGAGAGAAGCCAAGGTTTTTCTGGGATGGAAGGCCAGAGCCGCATGTGCGGGGCCTTGGGCTGCACGTGCGAGAGATCAGGCTACACGTGCGGGAAGTAGGGGAGATGGCTGTGTGCACACTACATAAAAGGCAGGTGCGGAAGTGAAGGTGCGCAAGACACCACACGTACGAGGGTGAGAACCGCACGTGCGGGAGGGGCACTCCGCTTATACGGGAGAGGCTGCGCATGTTCGGCCAGATGCGTGAATTGTCTCATTTTTCGTGCATTTCAACTATGTATTGCTCTTTTGCTCATTTTCCTCTCATTTCAGATTATATGTCTCTCTCTACAATGTTTCTCTATTTTTCTCTCATCTCTCTCTACCCAAACCCTTAAAACTTTGTATTTTCTTTTGATCTCAAGAATCCGTTGGGATTTTGGTGCTAGTTCCTGATGCCAAAATGATAAGCATATCGAGGGCTTCGTCTTGACCGGTGGAGATCGAATTCCGGCGAAGTTGATTTTTGGGCTTTTCTCCTCTTGTCTCCTCGAGGTAGGGATTTCTTTGATCTTTTTCAATGCCTCTTTTATTGATAGACATGCGGTATCTTCTATTGTATAAAAACCATGTTGTTATGGATCTTTTTGGAAAATCATAAAGGGGGACCTAAGTGTTGATGCATAAGGTTGAGATTTGGGAAATAAATTGTTGTTTGGTTAATTTAGGGGAAATGGTTTAACATGTTATGGGTAGAGAGAAGTAAAGCCCTAGTTGTTTTTGTAGTAATGCTTAATTGGTGAAGATGGCTGAAATGGTGAGATAATCATGTTGTGAATTAAAGAAATTGATTAATGACTTGGTAATCTATTTGTGGGTAAATCAGGTCTTATGATTTTTAACATTTATTTTGTGTTGGGTTGATTATAGTTAAATATGACGAATTGATAATTTGTTAATTGTTAAAAAGGAGATTTAACCATGAGATTCGAAATTTTGGGTAATACCCTTGTTATGTTGAAATTGAGCAGATTATGGCTTGTTATCCGTGGATTGAGTTTTTGGTTAAATGAATGAAATGAGTCTCTTTATTTGTATATATACATGTATATAAAATTGGTGTATTGCGAATTGGAAATTTTAGAAATTGACATTGGAATGTAGAGGCAATCATAACTCTTTGTAAATTGAGAAAGAACCTTGGCAAAAGTTGAAAAACTTGGAATATCATTGTTGTTGTGGGACCTAATGCCTCATAAGAATTGGATGATTGTATTTCGTGCATTTAATACATGTTGCTTAGAGGTTTTGTCCTTGGTCATCGGTGGAGGATGACATTGTGAATGCTGAAATGATTATGTGTCTGTAGTACACTTGAGTTATCTATGAATGTTATATAAAGTGACGGTTGGAAAATGTGTAATATAGCGACCCTAGTTTTGACCCGTCCCTTGGGGTGTTTCGTATTCAGGTTTGTATGGGTTGAATGGTGGTTCATATCTTGTTTTCCTTATCTTCCCCTTATTGTTGGTTGTTGGGTTATAGTTGTGTGTTTGAAAAAGGTTGGCTGCTTGTTTTTCCAAACTCTTGGTTGCCCAGAATTTCGGCTCTCCGCTCGAGTGGGCATTATTGCGCTCGAGCGGGCTTCACAAATTGCTCTACGCTCGAGCAGGCATTCGGGCGATCGAGCTGGGACTGTGACTGCAAAAATACTAGGAGAGCGTGTTTCATGCTCGAGTACAGAGTTTCACGCTCGAGTGGGAGTCTGTGTCTGATGCTCGAGCGGGGCTTTCCACGCTCGAGCGGACCGCGCTTTATCAGCTCGCGAAAGTGACATTTCAGATCACTTTTTGCAATCCTCTCTCTCTCTAAAACTCTCCAAGATCCAGATCTAGAACTTCTCTCTCTAGAGATCATTTTCTTTCTTTGATTTCTCCAAATCCATTGGGATTTGGGCCATAATTCCTTCGTTAAAGTTGTGTAACTTCTCGAGAGCTTCGTTGTGTGCGGTGGAGATCGGGTTTCATCATCGCTGATTTTTGGGGTTTCAACTCTTTTCTTCTTCAAACTTGAGGTAGGGATTTTCTTTGACTTATATGTATATATTTTTGCAAGATCTAGATGATTTTCAAATCATCCTTTGATTTTCTTTGAAAATGGGTAGTTGATTTAAGAAGATGAGTAATTTTTGAAAGTGGGTTTACTTTCGTGTTTCCTTAAAAATTGAAGTTGAGGGTTTTGAACTATGTTGATTGAAGAAAAAGGATTTTGGTGGGATTTTTCTCAAATGTTTGAAGATGGATGGTTTTGGTGAGAAAACCTAGAAATTTGAGGATTTAAAAAAAAAAAAAGAAGTTGAAAATCCATGGTTGATATTGTTATATTCATTTTGAATGCCCAAAATAAGTGATATTTGGAAAATTTCTTCTCTATATTGTATAAATGATAAATTTTGAGAAATATGAGAGTTGTTGTTCATTTTGAGAATTGTTATTCAAAATATTGATTTAGTCTTGAAATGGCTAATTTGTTGAAAATGCTCGGAATATGGAAGATGTGTTATTCCTCGGATGAATTGAAATAAATGTATATTTCTTCATCTTGTGAAATTGCATGGAAAGGAGAAATGGGAATTTTGATCACAATGGTAGAATTGTGTGGAAGAATTGGAAATGGGAGAATTGTTGTACTGTATTGATTATTGTTGCATTGGCATACAAATTCATTTGGTTACATTGAACTTTGAAAGTTGATTTGAAAACCCGCATTGAGAAAAGAATGTTGATAAATGTTTTCATGAAATGGTTTTGAGGTAAATACGGTGGTAAGTATTGACAGGTGGTGTAGATGATAGGTGTCGAGCCTTCCAGCTAACACTGGTAAAAATGACAGATTATAGGTGTCGAGCCTTCTAGCTAACACTGGTAAAAATGACAATTGATAGGTGTCGAGCCTTCCCATTGAGACCGGTAAAAATGACAAATTGGTAGTACTTGTATAGTCTACTTACAGACACCGACCTAGGGACTATCAGAGTTGTATTTACCGCCCCTCGAACAAAATTTGATAAATGTTGAGCAGTTGAAATTGCATGACATTATTGAGCATGTTGGTTTTCAAAAGATGAAGGTGTATATACTTTCAAAAGAGGCATGACATGGCATAAGCATTTCATCTCATGAAACTTGTATAAAATGTATATACTTTGTTAAGAATTTCCTACTGGGCTTTATGCTCACCCTATGGGATTTTTTGTGCAGGAAAAGATGTGGTGTTTCCGCCTAACTGAAGGTGTGGGATTGTGTGCAGAGAGCATAGTGTGCTCATTTGCTGTGACTCTGGTTGTAAGGTAAGGGCTTTATATGTGTGGGTTTGAATAACCATTTTGTGTAACCCGACTCAAGTCTTGGAAACTTGTAAACCCTTGGGGGTATTTGTTGTTTAATTAATTGTTGTTGAATTATTTGTACTATCGATTGAAGACTATTTACATTATGTAATGTAAGTATGAGGATTTATTACCAGTTTTACTTTAAAGGGTTATGATTATTGTATTACCATTTGGGCATGAAAATGGGGGCGTGACAACTTGGTATCAGAGCTACCGGGTTTGAATACTTGGAGCTCGTGGGAAGTGGTTACTTTACCACAATGGGTTCATGCTGCATGATAGGTTGCATTATAGGAAGATGTTATACATTTTGTGACTATGTGATAACATGCTTATGTGACTATGTGGGTATTGGGTTGGACTTTGGGGATGTTGTTTATGCCTGTTAAATTCCTTGAGGTCTTTTTAGAAGGGTACTTGATTAATACTCATTCTACTAAGAATTCTTGGTTTTTCATGGGACAAATTTCATCATGAAAGAATAATCCGTATGTGTTTACATGACTAAGTGCTTATGTGGAATGAAATTGAAATGTTTATATAGTAGTGAAATATATAGAATTGCGGTGATTAAACGTGTGAGGTCAATTGCGGGCACGTACGGGTTGGTTTGCTAAACCATTTCTATTGTCCTTTATAGGATGTCAGGAAGAGGTCAAACCCGTGGTGGTAGAGGCGTGAGACGTGGTAGGGCTCGCCGAGGTGTGCATGAAGTACCGGTCCATGAGGTTCCGGTGCAAGAGGAAGAGTCCGGCCAAGCTAATATGGCTGATCAAGTGGACCAAGTGGGCCAAACCACAATGGGGGCCCTAGCTAGAGAAATAGCAGAGGCTATAAACTTGTTGAGGGCGGAGAACCAAGCTCGAGAGAACACCTTAGAGGTAAGAGCGAGTTTTCTTACTAGGGAGTTTTTGCGGGCCAAACCGGATGAATTCCATGGTGGCCCCGAGCCTAAGAAAGCAGATGAATGGCTCGAACAAACTGTGAAGACATTTGAGATGCTTCACATTGATGATAGCGAATTGAGAGTGACTCTAGCGAGTTACTACCTTAAAGGGGATGCGGGTCAATGGTGGAAGTATGCCAAGAGTAGAGTGGAGCCAACATGGGAAGCCTTTGTAGCTGCTTTCCAAGATAAACATTTACCTCTCACTGCTAGGGAGAGATTGAGGCAAGAGTTCAAAGACCTCAAACAACTCGACATGACCGTGGCCGAGTTTGAGGCAGTTTTCTGTAGTGTAGCTAAATTTGCAACAGAGTTGGTGGCAACGGAGGAGCACTGTTGCATTGAATTGGAGAAAAAGTTGAAAACCAAAATTTTCTTTAAGATTGTTGGAAACATGATTCAGAACTATGACCGTCTTGTAGAGTCGGTGGCATACGTTGAGATTTTCGTGCAAGCCGAGAATGAGAGGCTTCGGAGTTCAAGGCCTAGGCGCCAAGAGTCTCAAGGATACTATAGGCAAAATAAAAAGAGCAGGGGTACCTTTTCATCTCAGCCCCAACCACAACAGCCTCGATCTACTTTTCCTGGGCCTGCACAGAGTGGCTTTTCTTGTTTCAAGTGTGGCCAGTAGGGCCACAAAGCCTTTTCTTATCCACAGAAGGGTGGAGGATAGTTGATGTTGCCACCACCACCACCTAACCGATCTTAGAGTCTGTCTCAGTCTCAGAATGGAGGCAGGGATTTAATTGTTACCAGTGTGGTCAGCTGGGGCATATGAAGAGAACTTGCCCTCAGTTGGGAGGCGCATCTGGCGCATCAGGGTCGAAACAGACTCAGAGCCACCAGCAGGCTCATTCCACTCAGGCTTCACGAGCTAATCAGGGAGCCACTTCGGCTCATTCGGTACAACAGGCCTATGCTCCGAGAGGGGGGCAAGTTAATCAGGGGCCACAGGGGCGCGTGTATGCTGTTACCGTGCTAAAGCAGTTGCCATAATCCTCAGTTGTGAGAGGTATTTTTGTTGTGTGTAATTCTTTGGCTAATGTGTTGATAGACACGGATGCGTCTCATTTATTTATATCTACTGCATATGCTTCTGCATTGGGGTTAGAAGTAACACAGTTAGTGTCTCCACTCAGAGTAGAGTCACCTGTTGGGGGTACGGTTGATTTAGACTGCGGTTGTCGTGATTGTGAAATAGAAGTTGCTGGGCGTCGACTTTTGTTTGCTTTTGTGTTGCTAGATATGTCGAGTTTTGATGTCATATTGGGTATGGACTGGTTATTATCATACTGGGCTGTTATAGATTACTACCGTCAGAAGGTTACTGTATGTACCTTGAGCGGGGATTGCTTTTATTTCTTGGGGAACCGAGTGGATAGAGTCTTATCACCGGTGTATGATCCGCGTGGGCGGAGTGAACTCAATTGTCTTCTTGCTAGCTTTCTGAGTAATGAGCGTGATGAGATTCAGGTTGAGTTGTCAAGGGTAGTTTGTGAATACCCAGATGTCTTTCCCGAGGATCTTGTTAGTTTACCGTCTTACCAAGAGATTGAGTTCTCTATTGATTTAGTGCCTGGCACGGCACCGGTTTCTATGGCTCCATATAGATTTGCACCTGCTGAATTGAGTGAGTTGAAGATTCAACTCCAGGAATTACTAGATAAGGGTTTTATTTGCCCTAGTACTTCACCTTGGGGAGTACTGGCTCTCTTTGCTAAAAAGAAAGATGGAGCCTTACGACTTTGTATTGATTATCGAAAGTTGAACCGAGTCACTGCTAAGAATAAGTACCTAATGTCTCATATCGATGATCTGTTTGATCAGTTGAAAGGGACTTGTTGTTTCTTTAAGATAAACCTAAGATCAGGTTATCATTAGTTGAGAGTAAAGGAGGAGGATATCCTAAAGACGGCATTCCGTACGCGGTATGGCCATTACGAGTTTCTTGTGATGCCTTTTGGGCTAACCAATGCACCTGCTGTATTTATGGATCTAATGAATCGGATTTTTCGTGAGTTCTTAGACCGTTTTGTAGTTGTCTTTGTGGATAACAATTTGATTTATTCGCTTTCCGATGAGGAACACGAGGAATATTTGCGAGTAGTACTTGAGTTACTTAAAGCCCACAAGCTGTATGCTAAGTTTGGGAAATGTGAATTTTGGCTGAGAGAGGTTAAATTCTTAGGCCATGTGGTATCCGGGGAAGGGGTGACTGTAGATTCATCCAAGATAGAAGCAGTGCAAGATTGGGCACAACCTAAGAATGCTTTCGAGATTCGTAGTTTCTTGGGGTTGGCCAGGTATTACCGTCGGTTTGTGAAAGATTTCTCTAGACTAGCTTCACCTTTGACTAAGTTGACGAGGAAAGAAATCAAATTCGTGTGGAGTGAGACATGTGAGAAGTCGTTTCAAGAGCTTAAGATTAGACTCACCACTGCTCCAGTATTGATTATACCGGAGAGGGGTTTGGGTTATTTAGTATATTGTGATGCTTCACGGGATGGTTTAGGTTGTGTATTGATGCAAGAGGGTAAAGTAGTGGCCTATGGCTCACGGCAGTTGAAAGTACATGAGAGGAATTACCCTACTCACGACTTAGAGTTAGCGGTGGTGATATTTGCCTTGAAAATTTGGAGGCACTATTTGTATGGAGAAAAATTTGAAGTATTCTCTAATCATAAAAGTCTGAAGTATCTGTTTACACAGAAAGACTTGAATTTAAGACAAAGGATGTGGATGGAATTCATAGAGGATTATGATTTTGAGTTGCATTATCATCCCGAGAAGGCCAATGTTGTGGCCAATGCTTTGAGTAGGAAGCCAATTAACAATGTAGCTTCTATAGCCATTCGAGAATGGGAAATGTTGGGTATTCTCGGTGAATTTGACTTGCATCTGGGTGAGTCTGTTGAGTCCGCAGCTTTGTTTTCAATAGTTGCACGGCCTACACTTGTGAATCGAGTGTTGGAAATGTAAAAGGGTGATCGTGAGGTGGAATCTTTTCGAGGGAAGATCTCCAATGGGAAAATAGAAAGAGGTTTAATTGTGTATCCCAATAGAGAGTGTGAGATACTGTGAGCATTTGTTTATACCAGAGTCTTGCCGAGAGGAAGTGCTCAGAGAGTTTCACCATTTGCGCCTTACGGTGCATCCGGGAGGTACAAAGATGTATCATGATCTTAGTTGCCAGTTTTGGTGGAGAGGTATGAAAAAGGATGTAGCAGTGATTGTATCAAAGTGCCTTACTTGTTAACAAGTGAAGGTTGAGCATCAGAGGCCAACGGGTTTGTTGCAACCATTGCCTATAGCTGAGTGGAAGTGGGAACATATCACGATGGATTTTGTTGTGGGTCTTCCAAGGACTCAACGGGGTAGTGATGCCATTTGGGTGGTCGTTGACCGATTGACTAAGTCGGCACATTTTATTTCTATGCGCGTAAGTGACTCGATAGATTATCTTGCCGATTTGTACATTAGGGACATAGTGAGGTTGCACGGGGTCCCTGTGACGATTGTTTCGGATAGAGATCCGTGTTTCATTGCTCAGTTGTGGCAGAGTTTGCAGAGTGCCTTGGGCACTAGATTGACTTTTAGTACTGCGTATCATCCTCAGACTGACGGGCAGTCCGAGCGTACTATCCAGATCCTTGAGGATATGCTTCGAGGCTGTGTCCTTGACTTTAAGGGTTCATGGGAGAGGCATTTGCCATTAGTGGAGTTTGCCTATAACAATAGTTTCCAATCGAGTATTGGCATGGCACCGTTTGAGGCCTTGTATGGTCGACCGTGTAGATTTTCTGTTTGATGGACTGAGGTGGGTGATGCACCTTTGTTGGGTCCAGAGTTGGTTCGGGAAACGACGGAGAAAGTAGTACTTATCCGTAAGAGGCTAACTACCGCTCTGAGTCGCTAGAAAAGTTATGCCGACCGTAGAAGAAGACCTTTGTCTTTTCAAGTAAGAGATCATGTCGTTTTGAAAATATCACCTAGAAGGGGTTTGATGAGATTTGGGAAGAGCGGGAAGTTATCCCCTCGGTTTATTGTCCCTTTTGAGATCCGTGAACGGATTGGGGAGGTCGCTTATCGTTTGGTGTTACCGCCACAAATTTTCGGGGTTCATGACGTGTTTCATGTTAGTATGCTTCAGAAATATGAGCCGGATCCATCGCATGTATTGGATTGGACCGACTTAGAGGTAGATGAGGATGCCTCGTATGAGGAGAGACCGGTGAGAGTCTTGGATAGACGGGACCAAGTCTTGCGAGGCAAGACAATTCCCTTGGTAAAAGTATTGTGGAAACATCACGGAGTCAAAGAAGCAACTTGGGAACGTGAATTAGAAGTCCGAGAGAAATATCCGAATTTGTTTGTTGATGCATGAATATGTATTGAGAATTTGTTGCATTAATGAAAAGTATAAGCATTGTATATGTTTTAACTTGTAAGAACATTGTATATGTTATAACTGTTTGGGAAAAAAAAAACATGGATTCAATATAAACATTGTATATGTGTTGAGAATGTGGAATATTGTGGGTGTTGTATCACTATTCGAAGCGTCGTATATGCTGTTGGTAATCATTTTGGAAATTGGCTAAAACATGGTTTTTATAACATGATTTGTAATTTCGGGGACGAAATTCTTTAAGGGGAAGAGGTTATAGCGACCTTGGTTTTGAACCGTCCCTTGGGGTGTTCCGAATTCGGGTTTGTATGGGTTGAATGGTGGTTCATATCTTGTTTTCCTTATTTTCCCCTCATTGTTGGTTATTGGGTTGTAGTTGTGTGTTTGAAAAAGGTTGCTTGCTTGTTTTCCAAACTCTTGGTTGCCCAGAATTTTGGCTCTCCACTGGAGTGGGCATTATTGCGCTCGAGCGAGGACTGTGTCTGCAAAAATATTGGGAGAGCATGTTTCACGCTCAAGCGGGAGTCTGTGTCTAACGTTCGAGCGGGGCTTTCCACGCTCGAGCGGACCGCGCTTTATCAGCTCGCGAAAGTGACATTTCAGATCACTTTTTGCAATCCTCTCTCTCTCTAAAACTCTCCAAGATCCAGATCTGGATCTTCCCTATCTAGAGATCATTTTCTTTTTTTAATTTCTCCAAATCCATTGGGATTTGGGCCATAGTTCCTTCGTCAAAGTTGTGTAACTTCTTGAGAGGTTCGTTGTGTGCGGTGGAGATCGAGTTTCATCATCGTTGATTTTTGGGGGTTTCAACTCTTTTCTTCTTCAAATTTGAGGTAAGGATTTTCTTTGAGTTATATATATATATATATTTTTGCAAGATCTAGATGATTTTGAAATCATCCTTTGATTTGCTTTGAAAATGGGTAGTTGATTCAAGAAGATGAGTAATTTTTGAAAGTGGGTTTACTTTCTTGTTTCCTTAAAAATAGAAGTTGAGGGTTTTGAACTATGTTGATTGAAGAAAAAGGATTTTGGTGAGATTTTCCTCAACTGTTTGAAGATGGATGGTTTTGGTGAGAAAACTTAGAAATTTGAGGATTTAAAAAAAAAAAAGAAGTTGAAAATCCATGGTTGATATTGTTATATTCATTTTGAATGCCCAAAATAAGTGATATTTGGAAAATTTCTTGTCTATATTGTATAAATGATAAATTTTGAGAAATATGAGAGTTGTTGTTCATTTTGAGAATTGTTATTCAAAATGTTGATTTAGTCTTGAAATGGCTAATTTGTTGAAAATGCTTGGAATATGGAAGATGTGTTATTCCTCGGATGAATTGAAATAAATGTATATTTATTCATCTTGTGAAATTGCATGGAAAGGAGAAATGGGAATTTTGATCACAATGGTAGAATTGTGTGGAAGAATTGGAAATGGGAGAATTGTTGTATTGTAATGATTATTGTTGCATTGGCATACAAATTCATTTGGTTACATTGAACTTTGAAAGTTGATTTGAAAACCTGCATTGAGAAAAGAATGTTGATAAATGTTTTCATGAAATGGTTTTGGGGTAAATACGGTGGTAAGTCTTGATGGGTGGTGTAGATGATAGGTGTCGAGCCTTCCAGCTAACACTGGTAAAAATGATAGATTATAGGTGTCGAGCCTTCTAGCTAACACTGGTAAAAATGACAATTGATAGGTGTCGAGCCTTCCGATTGAGACCGGTAAAAATGACAAATTGGTAGTACTTGTATAGTCTACTTGCAGACACCGACCTAGGGATTATCAGACTTGTATTTACCGCCCCTCGAACAAAATTTGATAAATGTAGAGCAGTTGAAATTACATGACATCATTGAGCATGCTGGTTTTCAAAAGATGAAGGTGTGTGTACTTTCAAAAGAGGCATGACATGGCATAAGCATTCCATCTCATGAGACTTGTATAAAATGTATATACTTTGTTAAGAATTTCCTACTGGGTTTTATTCTCACCCTATGGGATTTTTTGTGCAGAAAAAGATGTGGTGTTTCCACCTAACTGAAGGCGTGGGAGTGTGTGCAGAGAGCATAATGTGCTCATTTGCTGTGACTCTGATTGTAAGGCAAGGGCTTTATATGTGTGGGTTTCAATAGCCATTTTGTGTAACCAGGCTCAAGTCTTGGAAACTTGTAAACCCTTGGGGGTATTTGTTGTTTAATTAATTGCTGTTGAACTAATTGTATTAGCGATTGAAGACTATTTACATTATGTAATGCAAGTATGAGGATTTATTACGAGTTTTACTTTAAAGGGATATGATTATTATTTTACCATTTGGGCGTGAAAATGGGGGCGTGACATGTAATGCGCTGAGAATGAGAGGTACCATTACCTTCCAGCTAGCGCCTGGAGAATTGGTTGGCTGAGAATGAGAGGTATCATTACCTTCCAGCTAGCACCTGGAGAATTGGCAAATGTACCATTACCTTCCAGCTGGTGTCTAGTAAATTGGCATTTTATTGAGGAAATATGTATCATTGGCTTACCTTGTTGTAGGCAGGTGGAGTGGAATTTGTTTATTATTATTGCTTCGATATATTTGAGTATGTCAAGTGTTATGATGGTTATGGTTTTTGGAAGGCCAAATTGCTTAAATTGCAGAAGTAGATAGTTATCGGATGCTTGTTGTGTTTCATTTCGTACTAAAGGTACACTTGCATGGGCATGGATATGTGGGAAGTAGACGTGAGTACTGTATTGAGATTGTAAGAAATGAGGAAGTTATTGGATACTCATTAACATTTTTTTTTTTTGAAAAGTCAAATCAGGTGCAAGTTCAAAAAGGGTGAGAAAGTGGAAAAGGTTTTTGGTGAAAGTCTTTCTTTCAAGAATTTGTTATTTGTTATATAAATTTTGGTAAAATGGTGTTAAGAGGGAGGAAAGGTGAGTTGTCTACGTTAACGAAAGAAATGAATGTTTTTTAGAAAAGTATATATATAAGTATACTTTGGTTATAAATTGTCACATTACTTATACAGTATGAGGCTAAGCATTCATGATCATAGCTATCTATAGGTTATTATTGTTGAGGACGATGTTGAGATCCCTACTGGACTATATGTTCATCCCACGTTGTTAATCTTTTTCAGGTGAACATGGAGAGGTGTTTCAAGGTCATGGATCTTCCTTATCTTGTTGACCACAGGGCCTTATATTTGTGGGCAGAATGCCATTGATGTAAAAGGGTTATGCCCTTTCTCTGCCTTTTAAGATGTAAGCCTTCGGGCAATTTATTTGGATATACTCCTGTCACATTCATTTTATATTTGAATGAGAGAATTATTATTTATGTATTCCTTGTAAATATAACGAGCTTTTATATGCTATCTCTGAAATTGAATTTATAATAATAGTTTTGGTAATGGAATCTGAGTAATAAAAAGTGGGGCGTGACAAAAAATAACAATTAATTATGCTTGTATAGCCTACTTGCAGACATGTACCTGGAAATTCCCAGAGTTTGTACTTACTGCCTTGTTTTTTATTGTAAATGAAATGATTTCATGAATTGTGATATAAACTTGGCATTGCATGGTTTTGTAAAAAGATACAAAATGTTTTGATACGAGTATTGCATATGCATTCATCTTATATCTTTGTTAAGATTCATACACGGTGATAAAGTATCTCTATTAGGTTTTGGCTTACCCTATGTGGAAAACCATTTTTAGGTGCTGATGATATGCCTCCGCCAAGACAATAGCTTGGGAGGACTTGAAACAAGCGCTTCATTTTTGCTTATTGTTGTAATTACTTTGTACAAGCCTAGAGCTTTAACTGTATTGAGTTTGAACTCACTTTTGTTATAACCAAGTACCGTCTTGGAAAGTTGTAGACTTTAGGGCATTTAATTATCTGTTTAACTTTGATTCATATCTCTTACTTATTGCACATGCTATAGATTCAGAGTTAGAACTTATGAATGTATAGTTACATGTGTCATTTTTTGTACAAATGAAATCATATGAATGGAAGTGTCACGACCCCAAACCGCCCCTAGAAGTTTAGTGCCGTGATGGCCAGTAATCCGAGATTACCGAAGGCCAACCTTCAAAATTCACACACAAACAGAGTATAAATATATATGGGGCTCACAAGTGCGGAAGCAATAATTTAAAAATACAAGTGGTCCATAAGAGCAGTGCGTAAGTTACATGGAATGGCATACGACTTTACATAATATTATAGCTTGGATACAAATACAATAAAGTACAAAATACATTTTACATCTTGACCAAAAGGCTTCTCTAGCCGACATGTGTAAATTACAAGCATTATAAGCCGAGAAGCATAATTTTCAAGACTGCCGACATGAATACAAGTTAGGCCGACATAACAAAAACCCAAAACAAGCTTGCGAGTCACACCTAGGCGTCACCGCCTTCCTGCTCATCACCTACATATATATATATAGAGGGTGAGCTTGGATACTCAGTGAATGGTATAAGAAATAAAGGGGTTTGCATGACTGGTGTTCAAGATCTTTATCAAACAATACATAACATAATTAGTGCAAGTCAAGGGATGAACCAAGTCCATTTTCCAAATCTGTCAAGTTTCAAAGGATGCTTACTAACATCATTATAATACAAGTGATGACATCTCGGAAAACAAAACCCACGCGGTAAATCGCCAGTGGCAAACAAGACAAGACAATGGAGATATCTCAATTCAATGGTGCCGTTGCATTATAGTCCCCTGACACTAAGGACTTGTGCTACTAATGCTTAGAGTCCCCTAGCACGTACGGACTTTCAAACTTTGTGCTACTCATGCTTATAGTCCCCTAGCACGTACAGACTTCCAAACTTTGTGCTACAAATGCTTATAGTCCCTTAGCACGTATGGACTTCCAAACTTTGTGCTACAAATGCTTATAGTCCCTTAGCACGTATGGACTTCCAAACTTTGTGCTACAAATGCTTATAGTCCCTTAACACGTACGGACTTTCCAAGAATGTCATCAAAACAAGATAATATAAATATATTTTCCAATTAGGAATAACCATTCATGCTTACAAATACTTTCCAAAACGAAGCAAAACAAGACTTTTATCAAAGCATTATAATATAGCTTTATTAAAAATACCACTCACTTAGCTCTTCAAACGTCGGGGTCGAGGCAAGTCCAAACCCTACAAACACATGGCAAAGTCTGTTGAATGCACTTTCAAACAAGTTTCACATGCATGCAGATGATCTCGGCATTCCTCAAGACTAAGTCGAATCAAAACAACATAGTTCTTTATCTCGGGAAAACATGCTGGGCAACAGCCAGGTCTAGGCCGAGGTCCCACACCTCCTTACCGAGGTGTTGCCTCGATGGCCACATTCAAGGAAATGAGGTCGGGAAAAATCTGGGTTTCCCTCTCTTGAAGAGCATGATGAACATGAAGAACATGATCATGAGGAAGATGGATGCAAGGATAATGATTTGCTATTACAAAACCTGAGATTTCATGCTATGAGTTCAAAAACATGGACCTGGGTACCCATATTCAAGGATCTTGTGAGAATGAACACAAAAACATGAATCTAAATGCAAACTTTCAGATCAAATAAGACTTTTTCTTCAAGAACACATGAACACTATTTTCTCTTTCTAAAACCCACTTTAAATCGATGCATGACATGCAGAACGGGTTCGATCATGCAATGTCGCTAGATGATCGATAAGAACGACAAAGGTAAATCAAGAATCTAACCTCAATATGCGAATCTAATGGTCTGATCTCTGGGAATCAAGCTCGAAAATCCACTCTCTCACTCTAAACTTCTTCTTCTTCTAGAGCTTTTCTCTCCTCACAAACAAAGACATATAGCAAAATGATACATTTTTAGGTCTGCTGGCTGACTTAACCCTCTACAGAGGTGGCTGAGTGAGAAGACAAGACCATGACAAGTGTGTTTAACAAGCAAGATGGTATGGGCACTTCGGTAGGTAATGATCTCGGCTAAAAGCAAGGCATCGACAAGTAAGGGAATAATGACCTCGGCTAGGAAGGACAACACTTGACTAAGCTGTGCCACACCTTGGCCTAGATGTGCCACACCCCGGTCTAGGTCATACCTCTCCGGGACAAGATCACTTAGGTGCAAAGGTAACATCTCGGCCTAGATGGTTCACATCTCGGCCTTGGTGATGAACACCTTGGCCTAGATAATGACATCTAGGCCAATATGTCAAGGCGGAGGTGGAGGTCAAACAAAGTGGTTCCAAGGTAATTCTAGACTGAAGATGACCTTGGCTGAACTCACACCAAGCAAGGTACAAAACATGCTGAAACACTTTAAACGAACAAGGACAAGACTTGAAACACAAGCTTACAAGACAGACTCACATGAATGCAAAAGAGTATAGTTAGGATAACGCGAGGGTTATTACAGGAAGAGTATATTTCTAGAATGCATTGTCATTTATTTAACATTGTGGTTTATTGTTATTTATTTCAAGGCATTACAATATAGAATTTTTTTTTTTTTGTAAACCACATTTAAGTTATACATAGACTAACAAAAGGCTTCAACAATTAATCAATTATATGTTGCTGAAATGCACACCTAGTAATATCTATCACATACAAATTAATATATGCCTTCTCAAGAAACTTGGAGAAAGTGAGTATAACATGTGAGAGAGAAAAGGTTCCATCTAGGAGGTCAATAACCCATTCCAACTATTTCTAGCCTTCAAAAAAAATATTGGATCAAACTCATCAAAACGAAGAATAATTAAAAAGTAATACGGACGACAGATAAAAGAAAAAAGAAGTTATTTGCAAAAAATTATGCAAGGTTCCATGAGAATCAACAAAGTTATATTTTTGTAACATCCGTGATAAGAAACTTCATGTCTTTCGCTGAAGAAAAAACAACTTGAGTAAAGGGCAGAATTCATACAAATATAGATCAAACTAAAGTTATTAAGCATAACAAACATTTTGTTCCTGGAGATAATTGCATTTTTATTGAGTTATTGATATATTTATTTCATTTTCTAGACTTGTTCGGTAGATCAATTTTCTATTCAAGAATGAGCTACTAACTAGCCACCATGGGTAGACTGCATATAAAAAATAATTTATTTGCAAAAAATTATGCATAATTATGAGAATCAACAAAGTTGCATATAGAAACTTGGCTCAACAAGACTTGAATCCCATATATTAAACTCATATATACCTGCCACATTGCAATAGAAATTGTCAATTTAATTCTTCAGTGTATCAAATCAACTAAGGTTGCAATCCACAATGATAGTTATACTTGCTACACTGCAAGAGAAATTATCAATTTAATTCTTCAGCCTGTCCAATCAACTAAGAGTTACAATCCACAATAAATAACAGTTAATTTAGTGAGGATCAAAACCCAAGTAAGGGCCCTTGATATTTGATAATATTTCCAAGTTCTTTATTCAAAATGAACAATATAGAAAAATCTAGCTGAAATCCAAAAATTATAGAAGCCAAAAGCATACTAATTCAACAATGACAATAAATTGGTAGACCGTGGAATTAAGATACACCGACAATAGATTGAAAGATCTCAATTCAAGTAATGTTGAACAATACAATAATCTCACTTTTTCTACCCATAGAATATATCATTCACTTTCCACACATTCCATGTGTTAAATTCAACAATGGTCATGAACTGAACTAAATTTTAACCAAATCACCATAACATGCAAAATCTATAAACATTAAAATCATATATTTTTCAAAAAATACATTAAACCCATTATCACCAAAAAGAAAAGAATATAGGCAATTAAACCCATTAAGGAAGATTTGATAAATGTCCTTTCAAACACAAACAATTACCCAACCCTTTCCCACATTTATTTTTCTTCATTCATTTCGTCATTTTCCCCCCGTTTTCTTCTTGTGTTCATCAATATCAATTCCCCCTTTTTCCCTTTGTGCTTGTACAAGTAGAGTTGGGTTAACAAACCAACTATGCAATGCAAGTGTGCATGTGTGTGTTTTGAATTATTAAAGCACACCACATATTCTACAATTAACTTGGAAAATGAAACTATGACTACAAGGAGCAAAAATAGAATTGATTTTAGAAGTGTGAAAGAGATGGAGAAATTAATCGATCATGAAAAAAAGAGAAAGTCAGTGCATGCCAAAAATCGATTAAAAGAGAGATTTTTAAGGTTTCTCAGAAATCAATTTGAGAGAGAGAGAGAGAGAGGGGTTATTGTTGCAAATGGAGGGATTTTGAGTTTTCGAAGTGGTAGAGGAGATTGGAATTAGGATGAGGCTTTGGTAAAGGGAAATCATTGAAGTGAAGAGGGCAATAAAGAGAGAGAGAGAGAGAGAGAGAGAGAGAGAGAGAGAGAGAGAGAGAGAGAGAGAGAGAGAGAGGTCCATATATGCCTGATATTTATCTGGATGGAGAGAACCCCTTCACTTCAGCGATGGAAGGGTTACACAGAGATGGTGAGAGCAGCAGAGGAGGAGAAGGACCAAGAGACAAAAAAAAAAAAAGAGAAAGAGAAGCATAATCGTTGTGGGGGAGTGAGAGGAAAATAGGAGGAGAGAGAGTTAACCGGTTGCTCAAGTTTCCCATTTTCTACCATTAAACAATTCAATGATCCTGATCAATTGTTCGTAATCCAATGGCAGAAAAATGCTTAAAGATCACACTTGAGTAAATTAAAACATGATACTTTCAATGACAGTATGATTAAAAAACTGAAATTAATATTTTAATTACACCTAATTTAATTAAGTGTGATGATATTTATTTTTTATGTCACTTTTTAATTAAATGTGATTATATTTTTTTTAATCACATATTTTAATTAAATTGTGATTACATATATATTTTTTAAAATTTTATTTTTACATCAAATATTCCCATATTCTTATTCTGAAGATGCCGAAGCATCCTTATTTTGAAGAAACCGATCGTCTCTCTCTCTCTCTTTCAACCCCAATCGCTCTCAACTGATCGAATCAACAATGATTCATCTCAGTGATTTCAATGCATCCCAGAGAGGGAGTGAGAGATTCATCTTAGAGCAATTTCGATTTTGATTTCAAAGTTCTGTCTCTCGATTTCGAAGTTCTGTCTCTCTCGATTTCGATGCTCCACCGCCACCACCATCACCATCATCTGCACCGGCGAGAGCGAGCACCATCGTCTACAATCTCAGTTTTGTATTCTCTTCCTTCCCGTCGATTATTCTCCTAGGGTTTACAATGTTGAATCTTCTCCTAGGGTTTTCAATCAGCCTTCTCTAATAATCTGCTCAACATAGGTACAATGTTGATTTGGTTATAAGGATCGAAGATTGGGTATAAAGTTTTAGGGTGTATGTTCTCAACACAGTTTATTTGTTATTGTTTTGTGAATTGATGTGGTTTGTTTGTTGTAATTCATTGTTTGGATTTGATGGTCAATAAATAGAATTGATTTATTTAAGCATTATTTTCATATATTTTACTGACGTCCTGTCTAATTTAATTAAATATGCCAAAGAAATGTTTCTATATGCTGAAAAGAGGTATGCACAACGACTACAAATTTCAATTGCAATTTTCAAAGCTATAACCATTATTTCTTCTTTCTTGTAACAATCAAATAGATTGGAACAAGCTGGGATGGCTTTTGGAGCTGATATGACAATTGTTGTTGTGCATTTTGAATATTTTTAGTTTTCACATTTTGATCCATTGTGCATGAGTGCATGTAAAAGTTTAGTTGTTCAGCTGCTGTTTTTGAATTGACATTTTTTGCATTTAGTTTTTTGCTGAATCTAAGCACTGTTAGAAAATTGAATTGTAATATATGTCTTGACTTAATTCTTCATATTGTATTTAATAAAATGTCTTATTTTACAGTTCACTGAGTAATATCAAGTACTTCATGTTAATGCCTTCTACCCTCTGCTTCCTGGGGAAGAACAGATCTTTATTAGTAGTTTTAGTTGTTGTTGTTCTTATTTTATTTATTTATTTATTTATTTTTATCATTAGTGCTGTTATTTTGTTGTTAAACTGATTCTATGTTTATCTGCAGGAGTTTGGTAATCATGTTAGGTTGGCAACTCATGTTAACTTCTCTACTTTTGTAAAGTCAGCTGGTATAGACTTCTACCCTTTCGGTGGTTATCCTCGGGTTTTGGCAGGATGTAAGATGTCCTTGACTTGATAACTTTTTTTCCCCCCCCCATCTCTATTTAAAAACAGAATTGATTTTCTTCATGTGTTAGGTTTTTGAGAAATCACTTTCTAAGCCTCTCCTTTTGTTTTGCTTGGATCAATTATTATTTCTTTTCTGTTTGTTTGTCCTGTCATATATTTATCATATTACTGACAGTTTCATAACTGGTGTTAAAATTGGGATAGGATGTGCAATCCCAAGATCTTTATTTTGGACGTACTAAGTGGTGCTTTTTTAATTATTTTATTTTTTCATTTTCTAGTTCTCCACTGCAATTATAGATATGGCCAGGAACAAAGGTTTAATTCCATCTGCACCAGGAGAAATATCTATACAGAGAAAGCAACTAAAGGCCATTGTCGAATCTCTTTAACCAGCATGCACTGAACCAGATGTAGATACGGGTGAGCCTTTTAGAGCTCAGGCAATTATTGCAAATCCTCCCACTTATGGTGAGTACCCGACAAATTGAATATGTATTGCTCTTTTATTTTGCATATGATGTGCAACCTTTACGGGTTGCACGCCCAAACAACTCCCTTACCTTAAATACCATTCTCATATCAATTTTACATCTCACAATGTTAAATGGAAAGATCCAATCATCTACAGCCAACCCAATTTCCAAATTTTGTCAGATTAACACTTCATAGGAACTTTGTTAGGTTTTTATTCTTGGCAATCCCGTTTGACAAAACTCCTTTTTGTTGTATTTGTTTTCGCACTTTTTATTTCAGTGAGGCTATGAGTTTTTAGATGCGAATCTAACTCGAATTGTGCCTTGCAGAGAAGTTTTGTGATGTTAATTTTTTCAAGATTGCCACTTCGCTGATTATGAAGGGGATTGAGCTGCCCGATCAGCTCGAGGGGGTCCAGGGGGCTGCGCCCCTTGGCGGGTTCGGGGCAGCGCCACGGCGGGGTCGAGGGGCAGCGCCCCTGAAGCAAAATGCAAAAATGCATTCCAAGTTACCTGTCCGCTCGAGCGGACATTCCCCCGCTCGAGCGAAGAATGCTGAGTTCCAGAAGTTTAGTCCACCTGCAAAAATACTGGATGTTGTTTTTTCTCGCTCGAGCGGAACTTTTCGTGCTCGAGCGGCCAATCTGACGCTCGAGCGGAGATCGCGGGACAGTTTTCTATAAATATGTGATTCAGTCATATTTCACGATTACTTCTCCAGATCTTCTTCTTGGGTTCTAGGGTTTATATCTGGGGATATTTTGCTAGTTTTTTTTTGATGTTTTGATTCAGTATTCAACTCATGGTTTAAAGAGTATACATCAAAGGGTTTTTATTTGTTCTATAAAAGAGAGAGTTGTTCTTCGATGGATTCTGAAGAATTCAAGCCTGAAGCTTTGGTGGATTCTGGAGTGGCTCATCGTAAAGACAATTCCGAGGTGAAGACGGGGTTAGAAGAGACACATAGGGGTTGGTTCAATTCGGGTGTGGATTCACTAGGTAATTGAGAGTATACCAGTGTAATTCTTTTAAATCTTCTTAGTGGATTGTTTTGTGGCTGTTGCCTGGGGTTTTTTTATCACAATTCGAGGTGTCCAATTATGGTTTTTCCACATAAAATCGTTGTGTCGATTTGTCTTGATTGTTTGATTGGGATTGTTATATACTGCTTAAGATTGATACATAATCACAAATCAATATCTAGGGGATTTCTAGATTTTTCAAACTTGAAGGTAAAATGCCAAATATCTATATTTTGAAATTGTAAAATTGGTAAGATTTTGTTTTTCCCCCTGAACTTTCCACATTTTAATAAATTAATACAAATGAACTAGAACAGTGATATATTTCTTGTCAATATTAGTATGAGTACTTAACTTGGGAAATTCCGCACCCCATCTTCAAAGAATAATTATTTCTTTTCTGACTACATGACAAGTTCCTTATTACCAAAGACAGGTGCTGATTTGTTTTCTTTTCTTATCAATGTTTTTTATTTATTTTAAAGGGGTGGTTGGGGGACTACATCCGACACAAATCTATGATCAAAGTCAACATTACTCCTTCAATTGTATTCAATTTTTTTTTTCTTCTTTATCTTAGTTCATATCCTCATGGCTTCAATTTTTGTCCATTTTTGTGTGTGCACGCATGTGTGTATTAAAGTTCACTATCTTCTCAATAGAAGAACAAAAAAATGTAGCTATCTAATTGTTGATAAAAAATTAGAAGGAAAAAAAAAGAAATAGAAAAAGAAAAATTAAGCTTTGGTTTATATGCTTCTTCTTGTTAAGAAAGATTGAAGCAAAAATATGGTTCCAAAATACAACAAATATTAGCAAAGAAATAAAGTGGCACACCCGTCAATGCCCTGCTTTCAATTAAAAGATAGCGAATACTAGCAAACAAATAAATTGACACACCCGCCAGTGCCCTGCTATCAATTAAAAGAAAGCAAATAAATAAATTGGCACACCCGCCAGTGCATTACTATAAATTAAAAGAAAGCAAAGAAATAAAGTGGCACACCCACCAGTGCCCTGCTATTAATTAAAGGAAATAAAATACAAGCAAATAAATAAATTGGCACACTTGCCAGTACCTTGCTATCAATTAGAAAGCAAACGAACGCACATAAATTAGCACACCCGTTAGTGCTACTACTAGGAGGGAGGGAGGTATACCTTTACTTCTATTTAAAGATGGTGAAATTGAGGACCTGCGACAAAAGAAAATAGAACATGAAAATGTGTTAGAAAATAAGACAATGCTTTAGGAAATTTAAGATTATGGGGAGAAAGGGTATAATATATTATGACGAATGTCATTTTGCACATATCCTTCCACATTCACAATCTATCTACACAAACACACAAATATAATCATTTATCTCTTGAAGTAATACATTTACATTCATCATATATTGTAAAACTGCATATAAATCCAATCCAAGATTACTTTGAGCTACAAATTTGCTATAGATTGAATATAAACAGATAATTTATTATTTTTAAAATATATATTCTACAATCATTGCCACTGGATCCGCAATTACATTAAAGTCCCCATGTTTTGAAAAATATGTTTTAAGTTTTAACTAGGCTTAAAAAAATAGACCATAACCTCTTCCAATTCCTAGAATAGAAAGCAGATTTTCTGTTGGGGAATGACCATATTATATGAACCCAACTGTCTTCGTATTTTTGTTAAAACAGACAAAAAAAAGAAAAAAAAGTGTCTTGGTATTTTTGCGTCATTTTTGGTTTTAGACCAAGAAATAAACAAAACACTATTAGCACTACAAATTGCGGAGCTCTTTTCGTTGATAAGTTTTTCAAAAGGGTTTTGTTGGAAAATAAAATGAGTAATGCCATGTAAATATAAAATTCATACATAAAATTTATTCTGAATGATATGATTTCTTAAGCATGTTGTTTTCGTATTGTTTTTGTGACAAATTTTGTATAACAATTATGTTTAAATGGGTGCATTTGAAAATTGAAAATGGAAGATCCAAAGTCTCCCCCATGTAAAATTGCACTTGTAAACCCTGCAAAACCCAGATTATAGCAAATATTATTGCACCTCTAAAGTCTTTAAACAAACTAAACTACTAAAAGAATTTCCCACTTATGCCTGATTTCATGAAATGATCAAAATGTGCATGTTTTGTTAAGGTTGTATGCCCAATGGGTGATCATAGTTTGTGGCACTAGGTAAGTGTTGTTAACCAAGGGGAAAAAACACTCTATATGGTTGTGTGCATAATGAGCATGTAATTATGCACAAAAGAACACGCGACACAATGCACTCACTCACAAAAATATATTCAACACGACAATGTTTACAGTAAAATCATAAAATTCAAACAAATCAAATAATCCAAATCCGTGAAAATGAAATTATTGAACAAGTACCTCAAGTAATACCATTTTCAGATTTTTATTTTCAACGAAAATAATTTAAAATCATTACAGTTAAAAAGAAAACTCAAAAGGAACCTAATCCTTGCATGCATTACTTGCATATATCCGATGTTTGGTTACAAAAGAAGAATGAAAAAGATTTTAAAGTTATTACATCTCACATAAACATTGATCTGTAGAAATGTATGTAGCAAATAAAAAATTAATGTGAAGCACAATGCTTTCCCCAACCAATGTGCTAGGTTTTGAATAAGCTAAAATTCAAAAAATTTCAGTAAGATATATTTGATCATTGTATACCCAAGATATATTTGATATAGTTCAGTGAGCTAGATTTTAACTATTTTTGGTATCCAAAATCATTTGAAAGATCTCATGCTTAATAAACACTAATTTACCAAAAAGATTTACTTATCTTCTTTCTAGTGAGTAAAAAGGGCAGCACATTCAAATTCCTCTCCAAATGCTCTTCACTAAAGTTTATTTTTGTTGATCCCAAAAAAAAGAAGAAGAAACTAATGCATTTTTACGAATATCTTAAATGCAATCAAATTTCAAAGAACAATTTGAAAAAGATCATTTAAAATACAATTTGGAATAGTTTCGAACAGTCTCTCATTCTTTGGATTATCTTAACTATGATCAAAGAATCGTTTAGAACAGTTTGGAACAGCTTAAATCTAATCAAATTCAATCGTCTTAAACACTAGAGAGAAAAATAGTTTAAAATCGCTACCAAGTTTGGAAAAAACTCTTTAAGTTGTAGTTTCCCTAGTCCAATGTTCAAAATTCTTAGATAATATGAAGAATGAGAGACAAAATTGGATAAAAATCAAAGTGTCTAGAGTTTTCCAAATAGCCAAAAATGAAGGGTTAGTAAAGTTATAATAAATAGGTCATATGGGTTTCACCCCACAAACAATGAACTTAAAAGAAGTAAAAAATCAACAAGCAAAGAAGAGTTCACAAAATGGACCATAACACAATGATAGAGAGAGAGAGAGAGAGAGAGAGAGAGAAAGAGAGAGAATATATCAGCAAAAGAACACAAGAAGATGCATAGACTTCAATTGCTTCTTATATTAACACATAATCAGAATAAGGCTCACAAAATGGAACAACATATATACTAGATTAAGTTGCAAAAAATGGAGATGGAAGAGTTTCGACTTTGCGGGAAGGTCTTTCGAGTAGCGTCGTAGGAGAGAGAAAATTGTCGGAGTCGCGTTGGGAGAAAAACGTTAGGGCTTTCTTAGAGGGGAGAGAGAGAAAGAGAGAGAGAGAGAGAGAGAGGAACTTTTCAGTCAGGACAACAACTGGTTGAGAAGGTTTCAAGTTTTTTCCATTAAATTATTCAATGGCTTAGATTAGTTTGTGAAGATTCAATGGTTAAGATATAAAGTGCACATGGTAGCAGGACTCGGAAATCAAAAGTGACAAAACAGTGGAAAAAAAATTCTTTATTTTTTGCAAGAAACATCTATGTATATTTTGCAAGAAATTGAAAAGCAACTTACCATGTTGTTATGGGTTGTACAATAAATTTAACAATCTTGCATTTTCCAACATTATCATTTATCATGCTAAATAAAGAAGGGAAAAAACAAAATTCAAAATTTTCCCTTTCTCACACTTTCCACTACTTCAATCCTAAAGTTTCACACTAATCTTTCATGGTTGCTAGGAAAGCATCCACGCTTAGAGGAAAGACAGTAATTCATGGGTTATCTTAACATCAATACACTTTGAAAAAAGTATGTGGTGCAAATTCATTTTATTAAACATAAGCTTCATGTTGACTGCTTTTTAGCTAAAATTAAAATCATATACTTCAATTCTTTTTAGGTTTTCACACTTTTTTATTGGTTGGTGTCTCTTTCCCGTTAGCTTCTCAACTACTCATGCTTAAACAACGATACAACTGAAGTTAAAGTACTCTTTGATTAATATTTTTGGAAGTATTTTTATTGTATGTGAACTAATTTCGCTTATATATATATTTGAAAACCAATCAAACAAATGATTTACTTGAGATGGCTATTTAATTCAACTAGAACAAGAAGTACTAAACATTACCAAAAACACTTGGAATAACTATTTTCCCCAACGTACAAACTGGGAGGTCCCACCACAAGTTATAGTTGCTTCATGTGAATATCACTAAATATAAATTGGAATAGTCAATCATAAGTTTTCAACATCTAAATACAATGAAAATATAGTTCCAAAATACATTTGTTTAAATTGCTAACAAACTAAGCATTTTTACAAACATATTAAATGCAATCAAAATTCAAATAACATAATTAGCTCTATAATTTTAATGCCAAAATTTCTCATAAAATATTTTGCAACAACTCACGAACAAGTTATGGAAGCAAAAATATGGTTACAAAATACTATATTAAAAAATGTAAAAATGGATTATTTCATTAAGAATGTCAGCCGAGATATATAAATAGCAAAATAGAACAAAATTGTTACCAAGCCTTGCTTCAGTACAAATTTCGAAGTGTGAGCCAAGAGACACTGGAATAGAAATCCAGATGGAACACTAGAGACAACAAATAGGGTAAAAATCACAGAGGATAGTTTTAGAAGAGGGATGATTTCAGAAATATTCAAAGAGTAAAAAATGGGAAAGAAGAGAGTTTTAGAAAAGGGTTTAGGGTTTCAGAATAATCAGAGGGAGAGGCATACCTTGTTGATTGCTCTTCAAAAAAAAAAAAAAAATTTTTTTTTCTCAGAAACCAAACGAAGGGTCACTGGGTTAGATTAGGGTTTTAAACCAAACAACCACTTAGAACCCGCAATCAGTTGAGTCAGACGAAGAGAGACGAATGAGCGCAGTAGAGAGAGAAGAGAGCGAGAGTAGCAGGGAAGAGATCACTCGAAGGAGGGAGTAGTAACGGGAGAGGGAGAGGGAGTGGGAGAGACGAAAGAGAGAGAGAGAGAGAGAGAGAGACTACGTTAATATTGGATTGGAGATGGTCAACCGGTTGCTCCGGTGTCTAAATTTTCAAAATTAAAGAATTCAATGGTCATGATGTATTTGTGTAATCCAATGGCCAATAATTGTCACCGTCTTTGTGCGCGCGTCTCTTTATTGAAATTGTGTGACTATAAACTCTTACTTGGCTACAGTTTTGTATTTTGATACAAGGTATATTGAATGTATATCATGTTTTTTGTTGTGCATTTTTTTGATGTTAATTTTTTTTTTTTTTTTTTTTTTGTAAACATATACTTTTTCTCATGTTGATGTCTTCATGCTTTGTCCCCTTAAAAACAAGTTGTTTCTTAGACACATTTTTTGTTCTCTCTTTCTTTTTCTTTTTCTTTTTTTTTTTTCGTATCTGCATTTGTTTATAAACTAGTGATCAGGTTTTTTGCAGGTGGGAAGAGGGGGAGTAGTAGGTGTTGCAGGTAGTTTTTAGGTTGTCCACTTAACCAAGTTTTTGGTTGTTTTATTGTACTTAATTTACTCATATGATTCCCCATCTTTACCTTAGAAGTGCTTATTAGTTGGGTTTTGGTTCA
This sequence comes from Camellia sinensis, assembly GCF_055761805.1. Taxonomy (NCBI): domain Eukaryota; kingdom Viridiplantae; phylum Streptophyta; class Magnoliopsida; order Ericales; family Theaceae; genus Camellia; species Camellia sinensis. Next base: position 21,831,651 of record NC_138964.1, on the reverse strand, counting down.
CAAATTTTTCTGAAAGGTGGCCAATTAGTTGGGTTTACAAATCAAGTTGTGAATTGGCTGGTTCGTGGCTGATTCATTATTGAGCCATAAATTTGTTAAACATATTTCATTTGTTTGGTTGTTTCACTTGATTATCGAAATACATTGCTTTTTAATCAATATATAGATTTTCTAATTTATTTTACTTCTTTTAATTTTTCTTGCATTGTTTTCATTCTCAAAAGTGGTGGAGAGAAGAAGTAACCCAATATCTAGCTTTGTATTGCACTGTAAAGGTACGTTAGTTGTTTTGCTTATATTTTAGAACATCTTCTTTAACTGTTTTTTAGCTCTAAAATTGTTGTATGTCTTTTTCATTATATTGGTTCAATTGCATTGATCAATTGGATGTTGGATTATGCAAAAGACCAAGAAATTTGGCAACTTACTATGGTATGTAATCTTCCAGGGATGTAAGAAAATTGGTTGATTACCTTTTTTTGCTCTAAATAGTTTGAATGCTCTCAATTGAATCTTATTAGATGTGAAGTTATAAAATATTTTGGATTGATTATGAAAAAAATCTTGTGTTGATGTCCATTTTAAGTTTTATGTTTTTGTTATTTGAGCACAACCTTTGAATAATATTTTTTTTAAGGGGTACAGTAAATGATCATCTCCAAACAAATTATCTTCATTGTTCAAGGTACTCTGGAGTGTTTTGGAAAATTGGTTAAAAGCTAGTTTTTTAGCTTTTTTTTGGCTTTTTTTGTCTTTTTGTGGGTAAAAATATGAGAGGTGGTGTGATCCAAAATGAGTTAAAAACCAAAAGCTTTCTTTTAACCAGCTTCCCAAAGTGCCCCACAACTTCTTTGGTACCCAAAAGCATTATTGAAGTGGACTTCGTTGGTATTTTGTACACGATTTTGCTTAGGATGGTAAAACTTTGATGCGAAGGTTCCCGTCACGAATCGGTATCAATATTTTAAATTTAGCAATCACCTCATTAAAAAAAAAAAAAAACACTATTAGAATCAACAAGGGAAATTTTTTCATAAATGTTTGGAAAGGGCCTACCTAGGTACAAGAGGGATAGAACAACTGAAACAAAGGATTAATTGTACCATGTCCGTTAAGAGATATGGTAAATCCTATGGTATGCACCCCCAACACAAAAATGTGCAATTTTATCAAGAAAAATTCATAACATTAACTATAAAATGTGTAATCTCACTATAAATTTATGTTATAAATCTAAAATTTTGCAGTTGCGAAAATTTGTGGTTTGGTTATGAATTTTTTTGTTATGCTAATTTGTAGCGAGATTATATATTTTGCTATTGATGTTACGAAATTTTGTAGTAGGATACATACACATAATATTGCAAGTGTATGTGTATGTGCATGTGCATGTGATGCAAGGTAGAATAATGAGATGAAACTCAAATACAAAGATTAACTACGAATTTCATAAAAGAAATACTCTCTCTTGAACATATATTATTTCTCTCAAAATAAGATGCTTTGCAATAAGACTCACTCCCATTATTTATAGGGAACAAGCCCCAATACAATAGGAGAAAAGCTAAGGTAATACTCACTAATCAAGCCTAAATCAAAGATAATATGAAAATTACCAATAATAGAAAGATTTAAGTTAATCTCAAATCTAGAAACTTGAATAAAAATTACATATTTTGGGAAAAATCTAACCGCAAATGGATTCGTTTACACCAAGTAATTAACGAATCAATTATTTTCAAAAACAACGAAGTCGCGAAATTGGAGACCTAAATATTAGAATTTGGCCCAAATCCATTGTACACTATGGAAAATAGATGGATATTGATTGTGACGTCATTTTCTATAGAGACCCTAATTTTTTGTAATTACACTTGAAACTCTGAGCCTTAGGTTAGTAGCATTTTAGCCCTAGTTCCATAAAAGTCTGCGTAAGGGCCCAAGTAAAGAATAATTTCTCCGTGTGTTACCATAATTAAATCATAGAACACCACTCTATGATTGGAACTATCCTAAAACTTGGTTTTATTTATTTTACCTCATAATTTCTAAATTAATTCACACATTTTATTTTTATTTCTATTTTTTTTGTTTTTATTGTCTTTCATTTATTATTTATTTGAATAGAATACTATTATGTATTTGAATATATCATAGTTTAAATATATATATATATATATATATAATATGTTGGTAGAAGAGTTGGTTCGATAACAACAAACAAACAAAAAAAAAAAACAAAAAAAAAAAAAACAAATATCTAGATATTTAGTTCACTTAGCCATTAAGCTACCTTATACTCTATAAATTGAGATCTTGTCCAAATCCACTCCCACGTTTTTGAACAGCCCAAAGAGAGGGTGAGAGAGGGAGAGTTGGCTCAAAGGAAGTAGAGAAGTAAGAAGAAAAAAAAAAAAGAGAAGAGAAAAAGAAGGAATTCTTGAAGGTAAGAACATACCTCTCCCTTAATTTCTCCAATCCTTTCATCAACTCATTCTATTGTCTAGTATGTCTCTTGTGTTACAAATTAATGGTAAATAGGGTTTTTGGTGTGTGTGAAAGTATGGGCATGATATAGTGTCATTGTCTTTGCAAATTTGTGAAATTAAGCACTGCTGCAACTTCTCTAATTTAAAAGAAATATCAAATCTATCTAATTCTCAAATCTGAATTTATTTTAGAATATTTTATGTGTTTAGAGCTTGTGACAATTTTATTAGCTCCTAATTGTGTGTTTTTAGGGCTTGGATAATTTGTTGAAAAATCTGGTCCTGAGTCTCTGAAAAACAGTTCACTTTTAGCAATTTTATAAAATTCTAGAAAAATCATCCCATGTTGGTTCTTCTGTAAAAATTTAGAACTCTGAGTTCTCTTTCCAACAGATTTTATTTGACTGAAAACCATCGGGTAGATTGAGAGAAAAGCTAGTTTTCCCAAAGGGTGACAGATCTGGACAGGTTTTCAAATATAGTTTGTAGATGAATTTTTGGAGGGGCTGTGCAACTTCTGAAAATTGAAACTGAAACTAGACAGATTGAGTATTGTTTTTGTGCAATTTCAGCCCCTAATTTGACCTATAAGTATTTTTACCAAAGCGTTCTTGTTAGCCCTGTAGAACCGAACAGTGCTGGAAATTGTATTCTATTATGTTAATTGTCTCTAAGTGTTTCAAAGCATTTCTAATGTTGTTTTCTTGCCTTACTATACTTATGAATGATGATCATGGACTATATTTCCTCTCGTATGTTTTTCTCATACTCTTATATGATCGAATTACCGAATGTGACTAACTTACCTAGCAAAAGATCTAATAAACGGGAAATGATAAGGGGCTGGCAATGGGTGACGTTCATCTTAGTGTTTTAGAACAATTTTATACATATGCATGACATGAATTATGATGGGATTAATACCAAATGAGTTAAGTTTTGTGTAAGCGTTTTGAGCGAGCCCCTAGGTTGACACGGACGTATTCAGACTCTATGTGGTGGTTTCAGGGTGTAAGCGAGCCCTTAGGTATGGTATGTGCAGGGTGTAAGCGAGCCCTAGGCACGATTTGGGGTGTAAGCGAGCCCACTTGTTTGGCCGTCCCTTTTGAGGTCCATCGATGTCGTTGATTGATAAATAACCGGGAGGCGGGCATGGGTGGTAAGGTCTGCAAAGCAGCAAAAGGGGGAGTTCTGAGTAGTCCGGTGTTTAATCTTTTGGTTGGGTAGAAGGATGTCTTTGGGGGGTTCTAGATGCCTAGTCTAACTACTAATTCATAAAAACCTTAACGTGAGTATGTTATGTTACCTGATTTGTTTTGTGTATGGTTGATTGATTGATAGAAGATATAGGGGTGTGTGTGTTTTTACTGGGCATTTCAAGCTCATGGCGTGTTATGCCAGGTGAAGAAGCAGCTTACGACGGGGAAGGTTATCTCGAAGACAATCAAGATGAAGTTTTAGAGCCGTGGTTCACTGGAAAATTTTGGACCAGTAGTTTGTTTTTGTTTTCTCTCTTCTTTTACCTTTTGGTTTGACGGTGTTTTGTAAACCTCTAGTGGAACTCAAATTAGTTATCTATGTTATAACTCTGCTTATACCTGTATATTAAAATATTGTGGTTATCTCTTTTGTTTGAGTTGTACTTTATATATTTCTCTTGTGGTCTCAAATTTTGGGGCGTGACACTTTCAGTGTTTCGACTGAATTCTACGTCATTCTGAGTGCGTACTAACTCACATCTACTAGTGCCTTTTGTCTTTGCTATGCTTGTCCATGAGTTCTAGAGAACTCTATGGCCAAACACTCTGCATCATCATGTCAAATACTTTGGATGCGAAGGAGTTGCTTTCTGATCTTGTTCAGCTTGACAAGAACCTTTTTAATGTCACTCACTAGTGCACTCTAAACCCAACTCTAAAATAGCAAGAAGAATGCTTTGTGAGGTAACCATGTCAGTGCCATTTTGCATCCTCAATAAACCACCATCCACTATTTCCATAATTTTGTTGGGAAGTGATGCGCTCACCCATTGCCTTAAACTGATGTCTGCAGAGAACATTTCATCTGTGGGTTTGTTTCTTGTGAATGTTTCCAAAAGCATCACACCATAGGTATGTATATCACCATTTGTTGAGACTCTGTCCTTCGGAGCCATACTCTGTATAAAATATGAAATTTGTTATATATCACTGATCTTTGTTACCATTTTATGTTGCCATATATATGGATCCATATAATTGACTTCCTTGTTTGAAGATGATTATGAAAAAATTAATGAAAACAACTAATATCTTGCCAAGTATCTTGGTCATCTAAAACGGTGAAAAAAATAGATGATATATATAGAATTTCATGGAGGTAGCCCAATTAGGCAAAATATTTTATTTCAAAATTGGTTAAAACTGGATAACATAGACACCTATGATCCATAAAATATGCATTTTGTGTCTCCTTAATATACCAAATTTGAATTTTTGTCAAAAAAGTTTTTAAAATTTGAGTCAAACTTCTCCAATTTCACCCAACGGTCTAAACATTGACAAAATAATAATATAAATTCATCTATGTATCGATAGTATGCGTGTCATATCACTTGAGTCTAAAGTTTTAAATTTATCAATTTTATCCAATAGCATTGTGAGGCTATGCTTTGTCTTCTTAATTAGTGTTTAGTGACCAAAGCAACAAAATTGAAGACTTTTGAAAAATAAGTGACATGAAACACACTTCAAGGATTATAATTGTAGTTATTACTATTTTAATGATTTAAACAATCCCTTGGAAATTAAACCAATTTGTTTCAAATTGAAAACATTAGGAATAAAATTGACAAAATTAAAACCCGGGCGACAAAAATAATATGACAGAATGTATATTTTAGGAACCCGGTGTGTTTTATCCTAAAATCATTCATTGCCTCGTATTTTCTTCTTTTTTCTTTTTGGCTATATAATCCTTTAACCTTGTAATCTAATTAATCTAGTAATTAGTGTCAATATTAGGCATGTGGTTCAACATTAAAGTTGCATTGAAAAGCCAGAACCTATCTCAACTTGACATTATGTTCTTGATGAAAGCAATATATTGACACTTAACAAAAGCCATCTATGATATTTCTTCGGCGAACTTAAAACATAAAATTTACACTCAAGACATGCATGCCAAACAAATTAATAATAAATACATAGAAAATTGATTTGTAACAAAGTCTGTCAAATGAGAAATATATAGTAAATAAAGGTAATTAAAACATTTACCTGGAGCAATATAGCCGATGGTACCTAAAGTCCTGGTCTGTATTGCAGTCTTGTTTTCAGCTAAAATTTTTGCAATGCCGAAGTCAGCAACATGTGCAACCATGTCTTCATCTAGAAGGACATTGCTCGGCTTCAAATCACAATGAACCACAGGGTCTAATTGACCATAATGGAGATATTCCAGAGCTAATGCTACATCAATCATGATACCAATCCCTTGAAGGAGATTAAGGTAGGAGTTATGAGAATATAACCACATTTCAAGGCTTCCATTAGACATATATTGCAAAACCAATGCTCTTAACTCAGGATTAGAGCATGTTGTTATAACTCCAACGAGATTTCTATGTCGAGTTGTTCGCAACACTTTACATTCTACATCAAAACTTTTGAAAACTCCTTCAAGTTGCTAATTTAAAACCTTAACAGCGACAATTGTCCCATCTGAAAGTACACCTTTGTATACCGAGCCATAGCTTCCTACTCCAAGCAAGTTGGCTTTGCAGAAGTCATCTGTGGCTTGTCGAAGCTCTAGATATGAAATCATTCTGTGCTCCGTTGTTGCATATAAATCTATCAGATTTTGACTTTGGACATTGTTTCCATGATTTCTTTTCACAATATACACACCAATAGAAAAGATTAGCATCAACGCAATGACAGGAAGAATGTATCGAAGATTAATTTTAATCATCGACTTCTCAGAACTATTGCTTGCACATGGTGGCACTTTCAAAATAGGATTCCCACAAAGTGCTTCATTCTCCATGAAAGACCGTGATGTGAGGTTCATGAACGGCCCTTCATTTGGAATCTCCCCAGCCAATTTATTGCAAGAGAAATTCATGTATTGGATATGTGAAAGTGCCTCAAGAGACTTAGGTATCTGTCCAAATAGATTGTTGTGTGAAAGATCCAAGTAATCCAATGTTATCAAATTGCCCATTGTGTTTGGAATGGGTCCCGAAAATGAGTTCCTAGACAGGTTCAAAGAAGTTAGGCTTTGAAATGACACAATAACTCTCGGAATGCTTCTTGAGATTTGATTCCAAGATAAATCCAAGATTTCCATCACTTTTGATGGTTTTATGTTTGGATCTAGGCTTTCACCTAATGAATTGAACGAAAGATTCAAGTCCCTTAAAGTTTCAAGGTTCCATAAACTCGATGGTATGAAGGTCAGTTTATTATGAGAAAGCTTCATCACCTGCAAACCTCTAAGATTTTCAATGCAACTGGGGATCAATCCAGATAACTTATTTTCCTCTACATAAAGTTCCCCAAAGTTGTCCAAAAGGCAAATCTCATTTGGAATTGATCCATCAAAGTTGTTACCGCCAAGATACAACCTTTGTGAGCTTTTAATTTCTCCAAGAGTTGAGGGGATGTTTCCATTCAGATTATTGTCAGCCAATGCAAGTACAGTCAAATTCCTCAAAGAGCCAATCTCTTTAGGAATTGTACCAATTAGTGTATTTTGAGAAACATAAAGTATTTCCAAAGAGTTTGAAAGATTTCCAATAGAATTGGGTAGGGTGCCACTTAATTTACTTTGTTCCACCTCCAACCGCACCAAGGAAGTACAATTTGTCAAATCTGTGAGAAAACTAAGTTCAATACTTCCTCGTTCATTTGTCAGTTGATTTTGAAATAAATGCAAACGTTCTAGGTGTTTTAGATTGCCTAAATGTCTTGGTACTGGTCCAGTAAACAAGTTGGCCGCTTGTCACGCCCCAACCCTGCCCCTAAAAGATCGGGCATGACCTGTGCGGAAGTAGACACTAAACCTGGTATAAATATATACATAGGGGCCTGAACGGAAGCGTTGCTGACTAAGATAATATAAGAAAGTATGACATCCATTGAGCTACCACTATCATGCCAGGATCACAAATATCGTATAAGACGAATAGATATAAGGAGCACACATTTGAGAACTAGATATTTATATATACATACATAAGCATATATAGAGCCAGCCCCAAGATTGGGCATAGAACAAAAAATATTATATACATAACCCCCTAAGCCAATAACGAAAGTATATGCCATGATCTAGCAAAACATTACATAAAAGAACGGCTACAACCAAGGGCTTAGGCTGACAAAAGTGTGACGGTGGCCGGTTAGGACCGACCTCTAGCATGGTTACCTACAGAAAGAGACATAACATAGAGTGAGCCAGGCTCAGTGAATAATAGTATTTAAGTGCTTCGATACTTTATTAACATTGTAATACATATAAAAGTGTAAGTAATGCGGAGATCATGTAGCGAGTCTGAATTTGTACACATTTACTGAATAACTTTATCGGTTCACAGTCTCATAGATTGGCCCTTGGCCTAAAGGGTTCACACGTTCACAACTTAGCCCTTAGCTTCATAATTCCATAACTTAGAATCATAGTTTCACAATTTGGCCCTCGGCCCCTTAAATCCATATTTCACAAGTTGGCTCTCGGCCTCATGGATTCACATTTCACAAGTTCTTTCGATGTTTCCTTAGTTCACACTGGGTCTCAATTTTATGACTTCACAAGTTCTTTTGGTACTTTCACAACTTCACACCGTTTCTTAATTTCATAGCCTCACATTTCTTTCCACATGGCACATATATTAAGCACAATGTTAATAACAATAATACTTGGCGAGATTAAAGTACATCTAGTACTATTACTCACTGTGTTGCGGCGGGGCACTTGATCCTCTTGAAGCATGTCCTACACATGCACAAGATACACATTAGTTTCCCTCTTTCTTGTTAAATCAATTCTTGATTCATTTTTCTTTGATTAATTTAACGAACATTATAACAATATCAGTTGCAGGTTTCGACAATGTTAGAGGAGCCAACACGCAAAACAGAGCAACCCGTGTTTCCCGGCCTGGGCCGTACGTGCGGCAAGGTCTCCCGCACGTGCGGCAGTGATGCCCCGCACGTGCCTTTTTAGCAGTGTTGAACTCCAAAATTTGCCATTTTTCCCGCACGTGCGGCCATGACTCCCGCACGTGCGGCTGGGGCTCCCGCACGTGCAGCCTTGGACCCGGTACGTGCGGCGATTCTGCACAAAAAGGTCCGAAAATTCTACACAATTCTATCCTTTTGTAGATGTGTTTAGGGCCTCAAAACTTAACTATAAATTGCTAATGTAAGGCTCAAATGCATGTGAATAAGCATCAAAATACATACTTCATTTGAATATAAGTTAAATCATTATTCCACACTCATAAACACTCCCCATTTCATGAGATTCCTAACTTTACACACATATATAGACAAAGCCATGTCAAATAATAAAAGTCAAGCAACTCAATTGAGTCATAGCTATTTTAAATTAAGTCAAAACATTCACATTCACTTCTTACACACCCTTAGAACCACAATTCCAACCCTTGAGTGCCATGATTTTGAGCATATCTCTCACTATAGAAGAAGAAGGAGAGTTGTAGGAGTTAATTAATATAACATCTACATACCTTGTGCTAAAGTTTCTCAATTCCCCACCTTCTACCCTTCAACCTTTCTCTCCTCTAAGCTTTTCTCTCCAGAGCCATGTATTGAGTGAGGAAGTTGTTTTTGTTTTTATCAAGTGGTCAAAGAACACCCACATACATATATATATATAAGGAGGGAATAGGACAAAAAATTAATCGTTTAATCATTCCCAAATCAAATTTCTGCAAATATGCTTATTATTACTTAAAAATTATGCCGTTTCCAAATACGAAGTCTGTTTCAGATTACCAAGTCTCTAAGATTCTCAATTTCTGATTTACCCATTCTAGGTGTGACAAATACCCCCATTGCCCAACAGATACATGTTAAATTCATAACGTTTGTATACATAAATTTAATTTCTCCTGAAATTTCACATTAAGTATTTGAAGGCTCAGAATAATTGACTGAAATATATCACACAATCATAGACGAGGGTCGGGTTATTACACCGCTAGCGTTAGCTTAGTGAGCTTAGAAGAATTGGAGAGAAATGAAGGGATGTTTCCAGTTAGTTGCTTGTCATTCAAATAGAGGGATTCAACATTAGGAAGGCAAATGCCATTATTTGTTGGAAGGTTTCGAGAAAAGGCATTCAAATTCAAGTCTTGATTAACCATTGAAGGCTTGTTAAAAATTGCAGGAGGTATTGGACCTGTGAGATAATTGAATAGAAGGTAAATTTTCTTCAAATTTGGAAGTTGTGCAAATTCAGTTGGAATGTTTCCATAAATGTGATTCACTTCTAGCCCAAACGCTTCTAAGCTTGAAATGTTGCCAAAGGAAGGTGGAATAGTACCTATAATGTAACAACCCACATTTATGGCTTAGTCATGTTCATCTGCATTCACATCATGTGGTCTTGTTAAGTTTGCATTCATGAATCTTGCCTTGTTTTGTGCTCATGTGATTTGTCTAAGTGTTGTATGCATGCTTTGTTCCTTCCTTGGTGTCGCAAGCCTAAGTTATGTTAAGCCTAGATCATTCTAAGCCGAGCTCATCTTCAGTCCAGAATTATCTTGGAACCACTTTCCTTGACCTCCACCTTTGCCCTGACATATTGGCCGAGATGTTACCTTTGCACCTAAGTGACCTTGTCCTGGAGTGGTATGACCTAGACCGAGGTGTGGCACATCTAGGCCAAGGTGTGGCACAGTTTAGTCAAGTGTTGTCCTTCCTAGCCGAGGTCATTGTCACCTTAGTTGCCGAAGCTTTGTCCTTAGCCGATGTCATCACTTGCTGGAGTGCCTTGCCGGGTAGCTTGTTAGATACGCTTTGTCGTACACATGTCTTGTCAATCTATCACCTTTTTGAGGAGAACCAACCAGCCGTTGCCACGTGTCCGAGCTGAGTGTTAAATCAGCCGGCAAAGAGAGAAACCTATCATTTGTTATATCCTTGTTTTTGAAGAGGAGAGAGAGGCTCTAGGAGAGGAAGAGGAGTTCTTGAGGGAGAGTGGATTTCCAAGCTTGATCCCTAGAGATCGAACCGTTAGATCCGTGTTCTAAGGTTAGATTCTTGAGCTGCTCATGTTGTTCTTCATGTTCATGTTATTGCATTTGCATGATTGAATATGATTTGTAAGCCATGCATTGCTTTGAAGTTCAGTTTTAGAAAGAGAAAATAGTATTCATGTGTTCTTCAAGAAAAGTCATGTTTTGATCCGAAAGCTCATGCCAAGATCCATGTTTTTGTGTTTGTTTCCATATGATCTTCAAGTATGGGTACCCAGGTCCATGTTTTCGAACTCATAGCATGAAATCCCAGATTTTGTAATAAAGAAGTTATGATTTTAGTATTCATGTTCTTCATGATCTTCATGTTCATGTTCTTCACGGGTGGAAACCCAGATCTCCAGACCTCACTTCCCTAAGTGTAGTCGCCGAGATCACTCTTACCTAGACCTCACACTTAGGCCAAGCATCGTATCTCACTTTGGCCTACCTTGCATGATCACTTACACCTTTAGTTTGTCTTGTGCGCACCTCGGCATGCAGCCGCACGCCGAAGCCTAGGTAACCACACCTCGGCCAGGAGGTGTGGGACCTCGGCAAAGACCTGGTTGGTACCCAGCATGTCTTCCTAACATGTAAAACAGTGTTTTGACTTCCAGCATGTTTTCCTGAGATCATTTGCATGCATGTAAGACTTGTTTTGAGAAGTACGTTCAGTAGACTTTGCCATGTGTTTGTAGGACTTGGACCTTTGCCTTGATCCCGACGTCCGAAGAGCTATGTGAGTGGTATTTTTAATAAAGTTATGTTATAAAGATTTGATAAAGCCTTGTTTCGTTTTGATAAAAGCATTTGATCAAGCATGAATGATTATCCCTATTTTTATGTATCAAGTAAGCTTTGTTTCGATGACATTCTTGGAAAGTCCCTTGTGCTGGAGGACTCTAAACTTTCGCAGTACTAAGTATGAGAGATCTCTACCATCGACGGTCTATGAACGGATGTCCCCACCGACGGCCTTGTGTGGGTGGTTTGTCTAATCGATTCCGGGTCGATTATTCCTTTGTTTTGCCACTGACAGTTTACCGCATGGGTTTTGTAAGTCCGGAATGTCATCCCTTGTATTATGTTGATGTTATTAACATCCAAAGTAAGTAAGCAAGTTTTGTAAGTTTTGATTGATGAACTAGATTCATCCCATGTTTTGTACAAGCTATGATATGTATGTTTTGCAAAGATCTCAGTTATCATTCATTTAAAACCTTTATTACTTGTACTATTCACTGGGTATCCAAGCTCACCCTCTCTATATATATGTAGTAATAAGCAAGAAGTCGGCTACGCTGAGATATGTGTTTTGTATGTATGTTATGTCGGCATTGAGGATGTCGGCAATCTAGAAGATTATGTTTCTTGACTTGTAGTTCATGTGTTTTGTATATGTCGGCTTGAGAGGCCTTTGATCAAGATGTAATATGTATTTTGCTTATGTTATATTCAAGATGTAAGACCATGTTAAAGATGCATGTTATTTCATTTGATCTATGCACTGCTCTTATGGACCACTTTTATTGTAAATTATTGCTTTTGCACTTGTTAGCCCCATATGTATACTCTGATTGTGTGTGATCTTTGTAAGTTGGCCTTCGGTAAATCTCGGATTACTGGCCATCACGACACCATTCTACTAGGGGCGGAATGGGGTCGTGACATATAAGTTCATTTCCACTTAGAGCAAGGAAACGTAGAGAGGATAAAGTGCTCAACTCTTTCGGAATTCTACCACTAAATTTATTACTTGCAAGAGATATCACTTCAAGCCTTTGACAGTGGTGTAAACCAAGTGGGATGTTTCCTTCTAACATATTAAAAAATAAATAAAGGGTTTTTAGGCGACGCAAATGGCCTATTTCATCTATTAGATGACCGTAGAAGCTATTGTTGCCAAGATCGAGTAGTTGGAGGAAAGAAAGATTACCAACATGAGGAGATATGGTGCCTTCGAGACCCATGTTGCCAAGGTGCAAGCCTGTGACTCTTCGTCTACGTCGGCTGCATAAGACCCCTGCCCAGCCACAAAATTGGTTTCTTTCGTCCAGTTACTCAACACATTATTGGGATCATTTTTGATGGATGATTTGAACCTGAGGAGAGCTAATTGGTCTGTGAAGTTCGAGGAACAAATGGCCAAATCAACCATGTGTAAGTGCACTAACAGTGCCAGAGCTCCCATAAGAGAAGCATTGTACAGACTCCTCATGGACATGATTGTGAGAGAGAGGGAGAGAGAGGCAGAGAGAGAGAATGCTTAAGCATAAGCTTGTGAAAATGTACGTTCATCATCATATCCATACATTATATATAGTGTTTTCCATGTAATCTATTCGTCAATAACTTGAAAAATCTAGAAATCCCCCCTAGATATTGATTTGTGATTATGTTACAATTTTAAGCAGTATATAACAATCCCAATCAAACAATCAAGACAAATCAACACAACGATTTTAACGTGGAAAAACCACAATTGGACACCTCCAACTGTGATTAAAAAAACCACGGGCAACAGCCACAAAACAATCCACTAAGAAGATTTAAAGGAATTACACAGGTATACTCTCAATTACCTAGCGAATCCACGCCTAATTGAACCAACCTCTATGTGCCTCTTCCAACCCTGTCTTCACCTCGGAATTGTCTTTACGATGAGCCACTCCAGAATCTACCGAAGCTTCAGGCTCGAATTCTTTAGAATCCACCGAAGAACAACTCTCTCTCTCTTGTGTATAACAAACAAAACCTTTGATGTACTCTCTTTAAACCATGAGTTGAATACTCAATAAAACATCAAAGAAAACTAACAAAATATCCCCAGATATAAACCTTAAGAACCAAAAAGAAGATCTGGAGGAATTCAATAGTTTTGGGAGAAAACCAACTATTTATAGAAAATCCAAAAGTAATCCTAATTTTGGAAGGAATCCAATTACTTATAAAAATCCAAAAGTAATCCTAGTTTTGGAAGAAAATCAACTTCTTAAAGAAATCCTTGTCAAACGGGATTGCCAATAATAAAACCTAACAATCTCCCCCTTTGGCAATGCCATGACAAAACACACCTAACAAATAAAATCCTAAACACCCCAACCCATTACAGCCAGCAAAAGCCAACTTCTTTCTCAAGGTCATGATATGCAAAACAGCTATTAGTGCCACAATCTCCAAAACAACTATTAGTTCCACAAAAGTATATGAAAAAGCAATAGACATATGACACGATTATCTTGAAACATGAGATGGAAAACATGAATAGATGAAAACTAAGACTCATGAAAAATAACTCTCAAACAACAAAAGCAAGATCATAAACCACACAAGCAATGATATGACGACGTAAAAATCAGGGGTATGCAAAAAGGAAATAATTTGCAAACAGTGCAAAGAAACATGCAAACACAACTATCGCCAATTTCCCTTACCAAACGAATCAAAGTGTTCATGCTAACAAACTCTTGCAATGAAAAACCAAACTCCCCCTCACTAAAAACAAAAAAAAAAAGAAGAAAAACGACAAAAATAATATGGTGGAGCAAGCAAGGAATTCCAGATTTGTACCTTAAAAACACACAAGATTATCCAAGAAGCACCATTACAAGAAAACACAATGTGCACAGTCTGTAGAAGATTCCTCATGAAAGAAAGTGATGTATTATGTGAAAAGCATAGATCCCATGATAAAAGTGTGTGTGTGACTCTTGGAGTTCGACAAACACTAGATTCAATCCTAGTAGTGATATGAAAGCTGGACCTCCAACAAGAGAATCTTAAGCACGACAAAGGAAAGTCAAACCACTAGGAATCAAGGGGTATTTGGTGAGTGTAAAGGCGGAGGCTCCCCCTTAATCAATGAATCTTTTCTTTTCTTTTTTTCCTTTCTTTTGCACATTTTTTCCTTTCTTTTGCATATTTTGTCTTTTTCTTTTTCTTTTTCTTTTTCACAATCATTAGTGGCTGACACGCTCAAGAGTATGGAAACCGAACTAGAGAAGCATGGATATAATAAGGATGGCCTGGTTGGTGACTCTGAGGTAGCCTTTTCCTCATGGCTAGACTGCAAAGAATTAAGGGGAACGCCATGGAGATGCAAAAAGATGGTAGGTGGTTAAGAGACTCAACATCACCCATGATATGCTAGTATAGGTCAATTCCTCTCGAAAAGCAAAAGATACAATGCCAGAAGTCCATAAAAAAAATAATAATCACTAAGACGGATGACTCCAAAATTTGCTAATCCAAGAGTGTGTACAGAATGAGACATGCTAATCAAAAAACACACACACTCCAAAATGAGTAATGACCACAGAAAGCACTCATATATTAACAAGTAATGGATATTCTCATCAAATCCAATATGCACCAAGGACCACTCAAAAATTTCAAGCTTGCAAAACCATACTAAGAAAATCTTTTTGGGATTTTTTTTTTTTCAAAAATAAAGCAAGACAAAAAAAAAATGAACAAGCACGCATTTTTTTTTTCACTAAAAACAACACACAAAAACCCAAAAGCTAAATCAAATAAACAAATTAACACAAGTCAAGTTTTCTCACCCAAACTGCTTTAGTACGAACAAAGTTGTGAGAATTGCAGTTCTTGGGTGGTGTCTTGACGTTGTGGTTCCTTTCCCCTGCAATAGGAACTCATCTCGACATGGTTTCCAACTTCCTATTCCTAGGTCTAGGCAAATACACTCTCCCATGCAACTTATAACAATAAGGGCGAATATGACCATGCATACCACAATGATGACAAGTAAAAACAGGGTGTACCTTCTTTTCTTTTACCTTACCAACTCTAGGAAGTTTGAGAAGTCCATCCTTTTGTTAAATTTTTTGTTCTCCCTTTCCTTGAGTTCTTGTATCATGAGATGTTGAAGCACTCTGTTTTTGCTCTTTCTTACCACCAAAGCCGATGCCACTCTTGTCACAACTCATTTGTTGAGACCCAATGATATCCTCCAAAGTCTTTGATCCTTTGTTCCAAAGGCCAATGGTAGCCATAGCACACTTGAGCTCTTCCTCTTTCTTTATCATTAGTTCTTCCAAAGCAACTTGTGACATCTCGAGAGATTCAATCTTTTCTTCATACATGGCATGGGTTTACAGCAGCTCATTCCTCTTTGTCTCACAAGCCAACAGTTTTGCACAAAGAACTTGTCGATCATCAGCTACCTTGATGGCATTAATCCTGGCCTCAAAAATCTCCTCCTTAAGTTTGACATTCTCACTTTCACATGCTTTGAGTTTCTTTGTGAGTTTGTCATTCAATTTGAATAAGTTAAGAGATTCCTTATACAACTTTTCATAAGCTTGATCAAGCTCTTCATGATCACTCTCTGAGGATTCATCATCAATGATATTCTCAACTGACATCTTCGGAGAATCTATTTGTCCTTCAGCTTCGGAAGCCGCCATGAAAGCAAGAAATTGTTTATGTCCCTCTTCACCTTGATCTTCATTGTCACTTTCATCTTTATCAGATTCTGATTCATCATCCCAAGTGATAGCGAGGGCTTTCTTCTTCCTCAACCGAGTGGGGCATTCTTGAGCAAAGTGGTCAAATCCTTGGCATTCATAGCATTGGAGTCTTTCAGAGTTCCCTTGTATCTTTCCTTTCTCCTTCTTGGCTATGGAATTAATTTTGAGTTTATCTTTGCCTTTAGATTTATGAGAATGAGTAGACTCCAAAAGATTAGGATTCTTTTTCAAAAAAGATTTTTTAAATTGTTTAACAAAAGCAGCCATAATCTCAGAATCTATATCACAATACTCATCAGAATCCTCTCTAACTTTATGAGCACTACTAAAAGCAATATCTTTTTGTTTCTTTTTGAAATTCCTGTGTGCCTCATAAGTTTGGAGATTTCCAACCAACTGATCCAGCTTGAGGTTGTCAACATCTTGAGCCTCCTCAATAGCCGTAACTTTTGGTTGGAACCGATCGGGCAAGGATCTCAAAATTTTTCCCACAACTTTGGATTCTGGAATTTTTTCACCTAAATTGAAGCTGGAATTTACAATGTCACTGAACTTCGCATAAAATTCATCAAAGGTCTCACTATCTTTCATTGAAAGGTTTTCGAAACTAGATGTGAGCCTTTGAAGTTTTGAGCGTTTAACAGAAGGAGTGCCCTCATGAATAGTTTGGAAGATATCCCAAGCCTCTTTTGCGACTTCACAATTACAAATACGACTAAATTCTTCAGGTGTGACAGCGCAAAAGAAAGAATTGCTGGCTTTACTATTCCAGCTACTATTTTGGTAATCAATTGTGTCCCACTTATCAATTGGTTTGGGGATTATAACTCCATCAACGATAATTGTTGGTTCGGTTCACCCATTCATGACGGATTGCCAAACTTTTTCATCAATAGATTTTAAAAAAGATCTCATCCGAGCTTTCCAAAAAGAATAATTGGATCCGTCAAGCAAGGGTGGTCGAACCATAGAATTTCCTTCACGAATTGTATCCATTATCACAAATCAAACAAGATCTCGTTCTAAAAGAATTTTTTCTTTTTAAAAAGAAAATAGAACGACCTGCTCTGATACCAATTGAAAATTCTAGAAATCCCCCCTAGATATTGATTTGTGATTATGTTACAATTTTAGGCAGTATATAACAATCCCAATCAAACAATCAAGACAAATCAACACAACGATTTTAACGTGGAAAAACCACAATTGGACACCTCCAACTGTGATTAAAAAAATCACGGGCAACAGCCACAAAACAATCCACTAAGAAGATTTAAAAGAATTACACAGGTATACTCTCAATTACCTAGCGAATCCACGCCTAATTGAACCAACCTCTATGTGCCTCTTCCAACCCCGTCTTTACCTCGGAATTGTCTTTACGATGAGCCACTCCAGAATCTACCGAAGCTTCAGGCTCGAATTCTTCAGAATCCACCGAAGAACAACTCTCTCTCTCTCTCTCTCTTGTGTATAACAAACAAAACCTTTGATGTACTCTCTTTAAACCATGAGTTGAATACTCAATAAAACATCAAAGAAAACTAACAAAATATCCCCAGATATAAACCTTAAGAACCAAAAAAGAAGATCTGGAGGAATTCAATAGTTTTGGGAGAAAACCAACTATTTATAGAAAATCCAAAAGTAATCCTAATTTTGGAAGAAAATCAACTTCTTAAAGAAATCCTTGTCAAACGGGATTGCCAATAATAAAACCTAACATAACTAACTATAGCTAGATTGTATTGAGTTTAGAATTAGTTAGAACTAGAATCAGGTTAGATGGTTATGGTAGTTTATATATCTGAGGGATGTATCATTGTAAAGACATGAAGAAGTCAATACAGATTTTTTTCTTTTATTGAAATTCATCAAAAACTATTGCACTCTTCTATGCTTTGTTGGCTTAGCATTGGCCACGTGACATCTTGTGGGTTATTTATAATGTTAAAAATAAGGTTTAGCTTCTCATAAATTGACATCTCAATTTAATAGAGCATTTTAGTTAGATAAGCCTATTTTTTTTTACCGATTTTGATAATATGAACCGTTTACTTTTTATGACTCATTGAGTGAAATTTTCATACAAAAAATCAAAACGATTAGACATTGGTAGTTATATGTTTGAATCATTTTTATTTTACAAAAATGGATTACAAATATAATGTTAAGAATAGCCATTTTGATTTGTTCATTTCGATTTTTTACATAAATAGTTTACTCAACAAGTCCTCAAATATAAATGACTTAATCAATGAAATAGAACCTAAAATAGGCCTAACCAGCCAAAACATTTTTTCAAGTTGAGATGATCAACCTGAGAGAAGCCAAACCCAAAAATAATATATATATCTCTCTCGAGGAGAATGCCTTCTAGTCCAAAATTTGGGTTGGAGGGTGCTATTTGGGCCCGTGATTCCCATCATGGGTCCTGTTTTGATGATCCGAACTATTTATTTTGTCAGGCATTTTATGTATTTCATTCACAAAAAAAATTAGGTCGATCTGTTAATTGTAGCATATTTGATTTATTGTATTTGTCACAAAAAAATAGGACAACAATTGTATTTTTAAAACTTATCAATTTTTATAGTGACAGACGCGATAAATTAAATAAGTTATAATTATCGAATCAACCTAATTTTTTGTATAGATGAAATACACAAAGTGCTTGACAAAATGAACAACTCAAATCATCAAAACGGAGCCCATACTGGGATCCATTGGCTCAAACATCGCCCTGCAGTCTATTCCTCCTTATATATATATATATATATATAATAAAGGGGTCATGCTATTATACATATATATCTTTTTTGGGATCTATACCATATACAAGTTATGACAGTTGTGATGTTGATTATCACAAATGTCATAACTAAATCTTTTTTAGTGATGACTAAAAAAAATAATAAATCATCACCAAACACACATAACCAAAGACGTTTTTGATCTTAACTAAAATGATAATCACAATAGATCATAACTAACATCACAATGAATCATAACCAAAATATAGCGATCCCGGTTGTCCCTCTACTGTTCTGTTGTATTTCGGACTCGGTTCCGTGAAGTTGGTGGTTGTGTACCTTGTTGTTATCCTTTGATTCCACCAGTGTGAGTTTTAGGATGTTTTGGGCAGGTGGATTGCAGGTTGGTTGAACCTTAGTCTCAAACCTAGTTGTCCAGGTTTTTGGTGTTACGCTCGAGCGGGTCATTCTGCGCTCGAGCGGAGTTTGGTTTTTGGTTGTCCGCTCAAGAGGGTCTTTTTGCGCTCGAGCGGGCTTTACACACTTTCAGTATTTCATGGCCCTGCAAAACTTCTGCAGGTGTGTTTTCTACGCTCGAGCGGGTTTCTTGCGCTCGAGCGGGTATGGGTTGTGTGTTGATGCAAGAGGGGAAAGTGGTAGCTTATGGCTCACGTCAGTTGAAAATTCACGAGAAGAATTACCCTACACACGACCTAGAGTTAGCAGCAGTGATCTTTGCCTTGAAGATTTGGAGGCACTACCTTTATGGTGAGAGGTTCGAGGCGTTCTCGGACCACAAGAGTTTGAAGTATCTGTTTACACAGAGAGACTTGAATTTGAGGCAGAGGAGATGGATGGAGTTCATTGACGACTATGATTTTGAGTTGCACTATCACCCGGGAAAGGGCAATGTTGTGGCCGATGCCCTTAGTAGGAAATCCATTAGTGATGTAGCCTGTATTGCCATCTGGGAATGGGAGATGTTGGGTGCACTTGGCGAATTTGATTTGCATCTGGGCGAATCTGTTGAGGCTGCGGCCTTGTTTTCTGTTGTTGTGCAGCCTACACTTATGACTCGAGTGTTAGAGGCACTGAGAGGTGACCTTGAGGTAGAGTCATTCCAAGAGAAGATCTCCAGTGGGAAAGTTGAGAAGGGTTTGACGGTGTATCCCGACCAGAGTGTGAGATACCGAGACCGTTTGTTTGTGCCGGAGTCTTGCCGAGAGGAAGTACTCCGAGAGTTCCATCATTCACGCCTTGCGGTGCATCCGGGAGGCACTAAGATGTATCGGAATTTGGGTCGCCAGTTTTTGTGGCGGGGTATGAAGAGAGATGTGGTTGTTTTCGTGTCTAAGTGCCTTAGTTGCCAACAAGTGAAGGCCGAGCATCAGAGGCCAGCGGGTTTGTTGCAACCCTTGCCTATTGCCGAGTGGAAGTGGGAGCATGTCACTATGGACTTTGTTGTAGGTCTTCCGAGGACTCAGCGGGGTAGTGATGCCATTTGGGTGGTTGTAGACCGGTTGACTAAGTCGGCGCACTTCATTCCTATGCGCGTGAGAGATTCGGTGGATCATCTCGCCGACTTGTATATTCGGGACATAGTGAGACTGCACGGGGTCCCAGTGACGATCGTCTCAGATAGCGATCCTCGTTTTACTGCTAGGTTATGGCAGAGTTTGCAGAGTGCCTTGGGCACTAAGTTGACCTTTAGTACGACCTATCATCCTCAGACTGACGGGCAGTCCGAGCGTATTATTCAGATCCTTGAGGATATGCTTCGAGGTTGTGTCCTGGACTTAAGTGGGACGTGGGAGAGGCACTTTCCATTGGTAGAGTTTTCCTACAACAACAGCTTTCAGTCTAGTATCGGTATGGCACCGTTTGAGGCCTTGTACGGCCAACCATGTAAGTCTCCAGTTTGTTGGGCCGAGGTGGGTGATGCACCTTCGTTGGGTCTGGAATTGGTGAGGGAAACGACGGAGAAAGTTGAGCTTATCCGTAGGAGGCTGGTTACAGCCCAGAGTCGTCAGAAATCTTATGCCGACCGTAGGAGGAGACCTTTAGTGTTTGAGGTAGGTGATCATGTCTTTCTAAAGATATCACCTAGGCGGGGGTTGATGAGGTTTGGGAAGAGTGGGAAGTTATCCCCTCGGTTTATTGGTCCTTTTGAGATCCTTGAGAGGATTGGCGAGGTTGCCTATCGTTTAGCCTTGCCGCCGCAGTTGTCCGGGGTGCATGACGTGTTTCACGTGAGTATGCTTCAGAAGTATGAGCCGGATCTGCCCCACGTGTTAGATTGGACCGACTTAGGGGTAGATGAGGATGCCTCGTACGAGGAGAGGCCGGTTCGGGTCTTGGATAGGCGGGATCAAGTTCTGCGTGGCAAGACCATTCCTTTGGTAAAGGTTTTGTGGAAACATCACGGAGTGGAGGAAGCCACTTGGGAACGTGAGTTGGAAGTCCACGAGAAATATCCGGATTTGTTTGTTGATGTGTAATTATATATTAAGATTGTGAAATTTTAATGAACTTTAAGGACAAGGTATATGTCTTAAGTTGTAAAACATTGTGAATGTTTTGGTGAATGGACGTTTGTTTTAACATTGCGTATGTTAAATGTATTGTGGAAATGCAAGCATAATGATAATGTTGCATGTATTATGGAATTGTGGAAAATGAGTTGAGATTGGTAAATTTCAAAGGAATGCATGTTGATAATGTAGGTTGTTATGAATAATGTGTTATGCCTCTTGAAAAGAGATGGGATTGACCGGTAATGGGTCGGGTTGTTTAAATGTTGTAATACTGTTGAGAATATAGAAAACCTGTTTTTGAAAAACTTGTGTTTAATTTCGGGGACGAAATTCTTTAAGGAGGGGAGGTTATAGCGATCCTAGTTGTCCCTCTACTGTTCTGTTGTATTCCGGACTCGGTTCCGTGAAGTTGGTGGTTGTGTACCTTGTTGTTATCCTTTGATTCCACCAGTGTGAGTTTTAGGATGTTTTGGGTAGGTGGATTGCAGGTTGGTTGAACCATAGTCTCGAACCTAGTTGTCCAGGTTTTGGGTGTTACGCTCGAGCGGGTCATTCTGTGCTCGAGCGGAGTTTGGTTTTTGGTTGTCCGCTCGAGCGGGTCTTTTTGCGCTCGAGCGGGGTTTACACACTTCCAGTATTTCGTGGCCCTGCAAAACTTCTGCAGGTGTGTTTTCTATGCTCGAGCGGGTTTCTTGCGCTCGAGTGGGTCGCGCTCGAGCGGGATTGTTGGCGCTCGAGCGGGTAGTTCTTTTCCTAAAAAGTTCTGGGAGATGAAAATCTACGCTCGAGCGGACTGGTTTTTCACGCTCGAGCGGATGTGTTTTGCTTTTGTTTCTTGGCGCTCGAGCGGTCATCTATGCACTCGAGCGGGACCAGATGTTTGTGTTTTACGCTCGAGTGCTCTATTCTACGCTCGAGCGGGTCATGCGTATATGAGTTATCTGCTGGGTGATTTTAAATCACTTTTTACTTTTCTTTCTCTCTCCTACTTTTTCTAAAACCCATTTTTGAGAGCCCCTCTCTCTAGAAACTCCCTTCTCTCTAGGGTTTGATCTAGTTAGAGTGTCCTCCTTCTCTTCGGCCTTTGTAAAAGTTGTGTTGATCGTCGAGGGCGTCGTTTTGATCCGAAAATCTTGGTTTTTGGAGCACTTTGGTTTTGGTCTCTTCTCCATCCGAGCACTTTATGAGCTTTGTCTTCAAATTTTAGCATTTCGATATGTTGGGGGTTGTTGGGTAATTTTGAGAGAGTTTTGGCCTTTCTGTAATTTTACAAAAGTTGGGGTTTTTAAATATATAAAACCTAAATGCATGTTTGGCATGAAGGAATGAAATAAATGTTGAAACATTGATGAAAATGAAACCGTGGGAGTTGAAATGTTAATTATGAAAAATGCCCTAATTACATTGATTGATTAATTTGTATAATTAACTGTTGGAAATGAGGGATTGAATTGAGAATGTGGAAATTGGAAAGGGAAGGGATTAGAGGGTGTAGTTGGATCATTTATCGCTCACCTAATTGAAATGTTGATTTAATATCCATTTTGTGCATTTTTTTCTGTTTAGAAATAACTGCTTTGGGCTATCGGTGGAGGATAGTCTTGATTGTTGTAGACAATGCATGATGATTAGGCAAACTAAAATTAATCGATTAAATGCGTCATAAAGTATGACGGTGGATAGAATACATTAATTTTATGTATTGATTGATTGTGTATAGAACCTTTGTGTTTATATGCATTGTGTGTAGAGGAGTAGATGGGGGATGTACTCCGCAGTTTAGGGGAAGATGGGGGATGAACCTCTAAACCGGATAGTGTTGGGAGGAGATGGGGGATGAACTCCGTAGATACAGCTTATATGCTTGTCTAGAGAAGTGAAGATACAGCTCATAGGCTTATCTTTGAGAAGTGTAGATACAACTCATATGCTTGTCTAGTGAAGTGTGGATACAGCTAATATGCTTATCTTTTGATGTGTTGATATAGCTAATATGCTTATCTATTAAATAAAGGTGGAGAATGAAAAGTGACATAGACTTGTATGTTATGAAATTGTGATGTGATATATGTGGATGTATTAGTGTTGGCCACCTATCAATTGCTAATCTTTTAGTCATTGTTCATAGTTGGTTTAGTATATTTCTGCTGGGCTGTGGCTCACCCTATATGGGAACATCATTTTCAGGTACAGGTAGCATGCCACCTCCAAGGACATAGCTCGGGAGGCTAGAGGCGGACAGACTTTTGTTGTCTTATTTCCTTTTGATGTATTACATGTAAATTTAAGCCAAGGGCTTAATGTGTAATTGAGTTAGTACTCTCTTTTGTAACCAAGTGTTAACTTGGAAAGCTGTAAGCCCGTAGGGCATTTGCTTTTGTTGTTAACATGTAATACTTTTGCAATGAAATACTCTGATGAATTGAAGAATGTGGATCTTTTATATATAAATGCATGTTTATATTGATGGGTTTAATGTTATTATTTTGAGGGCGTTACAACTTGGTATCAGAGCTTACCGGGTTCAAATACTTCGGGTACGTGGGAAGTGATTAAGATCACAATGGGTTTGTCTCGCTTGATAGAGACTTAGATGTAGTGTCATATGCTATGTGTTTAATTGATAACATGCTTATGTGACTATGTGGGTATGGGATTTAGTTTCTAGGATGTTGATTGGATCCTTGGATTTCTGTGAGTCTTGTTGGAAAGGCACTTGATCAATGCTGTTTCTAACCGGAACTCTAGTAACGCCTCGGGACTATCATTATCCGGAAATGAAATTCGTAAGTGCTTATGTGTTTATGTGCTTACGTAGAATGAATTACAGTTGTCCATGCATTAGGACGCGAGTGTTATAGCTTCGGCACATTTGTGAATGTGCTAATAGTCTTGGTTACCTTTATTAGGATGTCAGGACGAGGGCGTGGTAGGCGTGGCAGGCATGGTAGGCAGGAGGTACCTTTACCGGATGACGTTCCGACAATGCAGGACGGTGTTGGTCAGGCCAACGTGGCCGAGCCAGCGGGTCAGCAGGCTATGGGCGCCTTGGCCCGAGAGATAGCAGGAGCTTTGGGTATTCTCAGAGCTGAGAATCAGGTTGCTGAGGCAGGGCCTTCTTTCTTGAAGAGGGAATTCTTCCGGTCTAACCCGGACGAGTTTGTTGGGGATCCGAAGGAGCCACTTAAGGCTGACGAGTGGTTGGAACAGATGGAGAAGACGTTTGAGATGCTGGGCATCGAGAACGGGGCTTTGAAGGTGACCCTGGCATCCTTCCAGCTGAAGGGAGATGCGGGTCAATGGTGGAAGTACGAGAAGGGGCAGTGTTGGTGGTGCATGGGACGCGTTTGTGAATGCTTTCCAGGAGAAGTTTTTATCTTCAGCTGCAAGGGAGAAGCTGAGGGAATAGTTTTGCCAGCTTAAACAGCAGGGCTTGTCAGTGGCCGAGTTTGAGGCTACTTTTACTAGTCTGTCCAGGTTTGCACCTGAACTGGTGGCGTCCGAGGAATGCCGTTGCTTTGAGTTTGAGCGGAAGTTAAGGCGAGGCCTCAAGTTGAGGGTTGGTGGATCTTTCATCCGAGAGTATAGGCGTTTGGTGGATGCTGCAGCTCATATAGAGATTATGATGTAGGAAGAGGAGGAAGGGCAGAGAGGTTCTAAGAGGAGCCAAGATGGTCAAGGTGATGGTAGGAGACAGAGGGGTCCTAACCCTCAGCACTCTCCGGGTGGTTTGGCTAGGTCGACCTTTCCAGTGCCAATTGCAGGCTTCGGGAGAGGTAGTCAGGGGGATTTCACCTGTTACAAGTGTGGCCAGCTGGGTCACAAGGTTTCGGTTTGCCCGCAGAAGGGAGGGGGTCAGCGAGCTGCTTCTTCATCAGCTAGACCTCAGGGCCAGAGTCAGGGCAGGGGCCAGTCCTTGTCTTGCTATCAGTGTGGTCTGCCCGGGCACCTGAACAGGTTTTGCCGCAGTTGAGTGCCACTTCGGGAGCATCTGGTTCTAGGCAGACGCAGAGTTTTCAGCCAGCTCAGTCTGCGCAGGCCTCGAGGGCCAATCCGGGAGCTTCGTCATCCCAGTCTGTGTAGCAGTCTTTTGCTCCTAGAGGTGAGCAGCTGGATCAGGGGCCTACAGGGCGCGTGTATGCTGTTACCGCGCAGGATCTAGTACCGGCTGCATCAGTAGCGAGAGGTACTTTTATGTTTTGCAACTCGGTTGCTAGTGTGTTGATTGATACGGATGCGTCTCATTCTTTTGTATCTGCTGCATTTGCATCTGTATTGGAGTTGGAGTTAGCACTATTGGCATCTCCTATATGTGTAGTATCGCCTGTTGGTGGTGAGTTGATCTTGAAACAAGGTGTTAAGGGTTGTGATATAGAGGTCGCCGACCATAGGCTTCCTTTTCCTTTTGTTGTCATGCCTATGAAGGGTTTTGATGTTATTTTGGGTATGGACTAGCTATCATCATACCGAGCTGTTATTGATTGCTACCGCCAGAGGGTCACCATATGTACCTTGAGCGGGGAGTGTTTCCATTTCTTGGGGGACCAGGTTGGTAGTGTGTTGCCATCGGTGTATGATCCGCGAGGGCGGGGAGAGCTTAGTGGTCTACTTGCTAGCTTTATCAATAATGAGTGTGATGAGACCCAGATTCTATTGCCGAGGGTGGTTTGTGAGTATTCGGATGTCTTTCCCGAGGATCTTGTTAGTTTGCCACCTCACCGAGAGATTGAGTTCTCTATTGATCTAGTGCCCGGCACGGCGCCGATTTCTATGGCACCCTATCGTTTTGCTCCAGCAGAGTTGGTTGAGTTGAAAGTTCAGCTCCAGGAATTGCTAGATAAAGGTTTTGTTCGCCCTAGTGTTTCGCCGTGGGGAGCACCGGCCCTCTTTGCTAAAAAGAAAGATGGTGCCTTGAGATTGTGTATAGACTACCGAAAGTTGAATCGGGCTATGGTCAAGAATAAGTACCCTATGCCCCGTATAGATGATCTGTTTGATCAGTTGAAGGGTTCCTGTTGTTTCTCTAAGATAGACTTGAGATCGGGTTACCACCAATTGAGGGTCAGGGAGGAGGATATTCCGAAGACAGCATTCCGTACGCGGTATGGCCATTATGAGTTTCTGGTGACGCCATTCGGGTATACCAATGCACCGGCAGTCTTTATGGACTTTATGAACCGGATCTTCCGGGAATTCTTAGACCGTTTTGTAGTGGTTTTCTTGGACGACATCCTGATTTACTCGCCTTCAGAGGAGGAGCACGAGGAACACTTAAGAGTGGTGCTTGAGTTTCTTAGAGCCCATAGGCTGTATGCCAAATTTGGGAAGTGTGAGTTCTGGCTAGGAGAGGTGAAATTCTTAGGCCATGTGGTATCCGGGGAAGGGGTGTCTGTTGATACATCCAAGGTAGAGGCAGTGCAAGATTGGGCACAGCCTAAGAATGTGTTTGAGATACGCAGTTTTCTGGGATTAGCTGGGTATTACCGTCGGTTTGTGAAAGATTTCTCCAGGCTAGCTTCGCCGTTGACTAGATTGACGCGGAAAGGGGTCAAGTTTGTATGGAGTGAGACTTGTGAAAAATCGTTCCAAGAGTTGAAAGTTAGATTGACCACCGCTCCGGTCTTGACTATTCCAGAGAGAGGGTCGGGTTACGCAGTTTATTGTGATGCCTCACGAGAGGGTTTGGGTTGTGTGTTGATGCAAGAGGGGAAAGTGGTAGCTTATGGCTCACGTCAGTTGAAAATTCATGAGAAGAATTACCCTACACACGACCTAGAGTTAGCAACAGTGATCTTTGCCTTAAAGATTTGGAGGCACTACCTTTATGGTGAGAGGTTCGAGGTGTTCTCGGACCACAAGAGTTTGAAGTATCTGTTTACACAGAGAGACTTGAATTTGAGGCAGAGGAGATGGATGGAGTTCATTGACGACTATGATTTTGAGTTGCACTATCACCCAGGAAAGGCCAATGTTGTGGCCGATGCCCTTAGTAGGAAATCCATTAGTGATGTAGCCTGTATTGCCATCCGAGAATGGGAGATGTTGGGTGCACTTGGCGAATTTGATTTGCATCTGGGCGAATCTGTTGAGGCTGCGGCCTTGTTTTCCGTTGTTGCGCAGCCTACACTTGTGACTCGAGTGTTAGAGGCACAGAGAGGTGACTTTGAGGTAGAGTCCTTCCGAGAGAAGATCTCCAGTGGGAAAGTTGAGAAGGGTTTGACGGTGTATCCCGACCAGAGTGTGAGATACCGAGACCGTTTGTTTGTGCCGGAGTCTTGCCGAGAGGAAGTACTCCGAGAGTTCCATCATTCACGTCTTACGGTGCATCCGGGAGGCACTAAGATGTATCGGGATTTGGGTCACCAGTTTTGGTGGCGGGGTATGAAGAAAGATGTGGTTGTTTTCGTGTCTAAGTGCCTTAGTTGCCAGCAAGTGAAGGCCGAGCATCAGAGGCCAGCGGGTTTGTTGCAACCCTTGCCTATTGCCGAGTGGAAGTGGGAGCATGTCACTATGGACTTAGTTGTAGGTCTTCCGAGGACTCAGCGGGGTAGTGATGCCATTTGGGTGGTTGTAGACCGGTTAACTAAGTCGGCGCACTTCATTCCTATGCGCGTGAGATATTCCGTAGATCATCTCACCGACTTGTATATTCGGGACATAGTGAGATTGCACGGGGTCCCAGTGACGATCGTCTCAGATAAAGATCCTCGTTTTACTACTAGGTTGTGGCAGAGTTTGCAGAGTGCCTTGGGCACTAAGTTGACCTTTAGTACGACCTATCATCCTCAGACTAACGGGCAGTCCGAGCGTACTATTCAGATCCTTGAGGATATGCTTCGAGGTTGTGTCCTGGACTTAAGTGGGACGTGGGAGAGGCACTTGCCATTGGTAGAGTTTGCCTACAACAACAGCTTTCAGTCTAGTATCGGTATGGCACCGTTTGAGGCCTTGTACGGCCAACCGTGTAGGTCTTTAGTTTGTTGGGCCGAGGTGCGTGATGCACCTTCGTTGGGTCCGAAATTGGTGAGGGAAACGACGGAGAAAGTTGAGCTTATCCGTAGGAGGCTGGTTACAGCCCAGAGTCGTCAGAAATCTTATGCCGACCGTAGGAGGAGACCTTTGGTGTTTGAGGTATGTGATCATGTCTTTCTAAAGATATCATCTAGGCGGGAGTTGATAAGGTTTGGGAAGAGTGGGAAGTTATCCCCTCGGTTTATTGGTCCTTTTGAGATCCTTGAGAGGATTGGCGAGGTTGCCTATCGTTTAGCCTTGCCGCCGCAGTTGTCCGGGGTGCATGATGTGTTTCATGTGAGTATGCTTCGGAAGTATGAGCTGGATCCACCCCACGTGTTAGATTGGACCGACTTAGGGGTAGATGAGGATGCCTCGTACGAGGAGAGACCGGTTCGGGTCTTGGATAGGCGGGATCAAGTTCTGCGTGGCAAGACCATTCCTTTGGTAAAGGTTTTGTGGAAACATCACGGAGTGGAGGAAGCCACTTGGGAACGTGAGTTGGAAGTCCACGAGAAATATCCGGATTTGTTTATTGATGTGTAATTATATATTAAGATTGTGAAATTTTAATGAACTTTAAGGACAATGTATATGTCTTAAGTTGTAAAACATTGTGAATGTTTTGGTGAATGGACGTTTGTTTTAACATTGCGTATGTTAAATGTATTGTGGAAATGCATGCATAATGATAATGTTGCATGTATTATGGAATTGTGGAAAATGAGTTGAGATTGGTAAATTTCAAAGGAATGCATGTTGATAATGCAGGTTGTTATGAATAATGTGTTATGCCTCTTGAAAAGAGATGGGATTGACCGGTAATCGGTCGGGTTGTTTAAATGTTGTAATACTGTTGAGAATAGAGAAAACCTGTTTTTGAAAAACTTGTGTTTAATTTCGGGGACGAAATTCTTTAAGGGGGGGAGGTTATAGCGATTCCGGTTGTCCCTCTACTGTTCTGTTGTATTTCGGACTCGGTTCCGTGAAGTTGGTGGTTATGTACCTTGTTGTTATCCTTTGATTCCACCAGTGTGAGTTTTAGGATGTTTTGGGCAGGTGGATTGCAGGTTGGTTAAACCTTAGTCTCAAACCTAGTTGTCCAGGTTTTTGGTGTTACGCTCGAGCGGGTCATTCTGCACTCGAGCGGAGTTTGGTTTTTGGTTGTCCGCTCGAGCGGGTCTTTTTGCGCTCGAGCGGGGTTTACACACTTCCAGTATTTTGTGGCCTGCAAAACTTCTGCAGGTGTGTTTTCTACGCTCGAGCGGGTTTTCTACGCTCGAGCGGGTTTTTTGCGCTCGAGCGGGTCGCGCTCGAGCGGGATTGTTGGCGCTCGAGCGGGTAGTTCTTTTCCTGAAAAGTTCTGGGAGATGAAAATCTGCGCTCGAGCGGACTGGTTTTTCACGCTCGAGCGGATGTGTTTTGCTTTTGTTTCTTGGCGCTCGAGCGATCATCTATGCGCTCGAGCGGGACCAGATGTTTGTGCTTTACGCTCGAGCGCTCTATTCTACGCTCGAGCGCTCTATTCTACGCTCGAGCGCTCTATTCTACGCTCGAGCGGGTCGTGTGTATATGAGTTATCCGCTGGGTGATTTTAAATCACTTTTTACTTTTCTTTCTCTCTCCTACTTTTTCTAAAACCCATTTTTGAGAGCCCCTCTCTCTAGAAACTCCCTTCTCTCTAGGGTTTGATCTAGTTAGAGTGTCCTCCTTCTCTTCGGCCTTTGTAAAAGTTGTGTTGATAGTCGAGGGCGTCGTTTTGATCCGAAAATCTTGGTTTTTGGAGCACTTTGGTTTTGGTCTCTTCTCCATCCGAGCTCTAACTTCGAGGTAGGGATATCCTACTCCTCTTTATGAGCTTTGTCTTTAAGTTTTAGCATTTCGATATGTTGGGGGTTGTTGGGTAATTTTGAGAGAGTTTGGGCCTTTGTGTAATTTTACAAAAGTTGTGGTTTTTAAATATATAAAACCTAAATGCATGTTTGGCATGAAGGAATGAAATAAATGTTGAAACATTGATGAAAATGAAACCGTGGGAGTTGAAATGTTAATTATGGAAAATGCCCTAATTACATTGATTGATTAATTTGTATAATTAACTTTGGAAATGAGGGATTGAATTGAGAATGTGGAAATTGGAAAGGGAAGGGATTAGAGGGTGTAGTTGGATCATTTATCGCTCACCTAATTGAAATGTTGATTTAACATCAATTTTGTGCATTTATTTTCTGTTTAGAAATAACTGCTTTGGGCTATCGGTGGAGGATAGTCTTGATTGTTGTAGACAATGCATGATGATTAGGCAAACTAAAATTAATCGATTGAATGCGTCATAAAGTATGACGGTGGATAGAATACATTAATTTTATGTATTGATTGATTGTGTATAGAACCTTTGTGTTTATATGCATTGTGTGTAGAGGAGGAGATGGGGGATGTACTCCGCAGTTTAGGGGAAGATGGGGGATGAACCTCTAAAACGGATAGTGTTGGGAGGAGATGGGGGATGAACTCCGTAGATACAGCTCATATGCTTGTCTAGAGAAGTGAAGATACAGCTCATAGGCTTATCTTCGAGAAGTGTAGATACAGCTCATATGCTTGTCTAGTGAAGTGTGGATACAGCTAATATGCTTATCTTTTGATGTGTTGATATAGCTAATATGCTTATCTATTAAATAAAGGTGGAGAATGAAAAGTGACATGGACTTGTATGTTATGAAATTGTGATGTGATATATGTGGATGTATCAGTGTTGGCCACCTATCAATTGCTAATCTTTTAGTCATTGTTCATAGTTGGTTTAGTATATTTTTGCTGCGCTGTGGCTAACCCTATATGGGAACATCATTTTCAGGTACAGATAGAATACCACCTCCAAGGACATAGCTTGGGAGGCTAGAGGCGGACAGACTTTTGTTGTCTTATTTCCTTTTGATGTATTATATGTAAATTCAAGTCAAGGGCTTAATGTGTAATTGAGTTAGTACTCTCTTTTGTAACCAAGTGTTAACTTGGAAAGCTGTAAACCCGTAGGGCATTTGCTTTTGTTGTTAACATGTAATACTTTTGTAATGAAATAATCTGATGAATTGAAGAATGTGAATCTTTTATATATAAATGCATGTTTATGTTGATGGGTTTAATGTTATTATTTTGAGGGCGTTACACAAAATATAACTAACACCAAAATAGGTCATAACTAAAAATCTCAAATATCATAATTGAGACATATAATACAAACCACATTTGTGTTATAGAGTTTCTCTCTTTCTAATAATTTAAACTTTTAGATGTATTAGTAATTAATAATTCAATATCGTATATTAGCATGAGAATTTTTAGATGTGCTGATAGATATTTAATATATTGTGTTTCATCATCACTGTTTAATTGATGATCACATTGTGCGAATAAATAGAGTCCAATTGGAAGTCGAATTAATATCAACGATAAATAAAATTACAAAAATGATTTAATTTTATAATAAAATTATTTTATTTTTTATATCTAATTTTATTCTTTACTATTCAAGTTGCATTTTCCCCTAAATGTTATTTTTTCCCCTTATCTAGATCTAACGGTTGGGAATAGTTTTTGAATATAATACTAAAAAAAAATACCTTTTTATCATTAAAAATAATAATGTTACAATAACCATATTAATAGCACTTACCCCAAATCCTATATTATTGTACTTGAAGACAAGCAAAGTGGGATTGATAAGTTTGAGAAAATAAAGGTTAGGAAAATGACAATAATGTTTAGGAGATCTAATTTAAAAGGAAAATGACTGAGGCCCCCAGTGGGGGTGACCCCCACCACCCTCACTGTTATTTTATTGGTTGAAATATATATATTTTTTTTTTTGCTATTACAGAGCCCCACATGGAGGTGGGGATGCTGGGGGTCACCCCCACTGGGGGTTCCCAACACTGTTGAATTTAAAAACTCTAATAGAGCTCTAATGGTGAGGAAATTCTATTTTTACACACCACATTATCTCCGTGTACATCCTTTCTCACTCCACACACATAGTAATTTGATTATTAGGTATTTATCTCAGTCTACACCCCACATTCCAAATATATCCATTTAATAAAAAATGTGCACACCCTCAACAGATTATATTAGACAAAATTCATAGACAACTCCATGGCTCTGATAAGCCAAATCAATACTGTCCTCCAAGATTCTTTCTGAAAAAAAAAAAAGAAAAAAGAAATTGATTAAAAAATACATATGGGTTTGTTCGAAAACACAAATTAAAAGCAAACCCATTTATCAGAAAACACAAATTAAAGGATTACCCATCTTACCTTAACACGATTTTGATAAAACCCAGTTTCTAGATCCATGATGGGTCTCCTCAAAATCTCATGGAAACCAAATTTAACCCCAAATTAGGAAGATTCAAAGATGACCCATTATTAAAAACACCTTCCCCAGCAAGCAACTTCAATGAAATTATGTAGTAGACACCAACAAATGATACACACAAATTAAAAAAAAGAAAGAAAAAGAAACATATAGTTTAATAAATACAGATTATGTGGACTCTTGTGGAGTTAGCAGTTGAACCACCATCAACGAAGAAAAAACACGAAAAGCTACAAAACAAGTGTGTGCACACCCTCATCAGATTATGTGGGTGAGATGTGTATGAAGAAATTGTGAGATGTGTGGGTGATATGGTGGTGGGTGAGATGGTAATTTTGTTAAAGGATAAAATTGTCATTCTGAAAAAAATTCATTAAGTGTGTGGAGTAGGGATACTTGGTGTATGAAAATAGAATTTCCCCTAATGGTGGATTTCACATGATAATATGATGTTTTGGCTTACTTTTTTTTTTTTTTTAACACCTCACTAGAGCTCATGTTAAAGCTCTAATATTAGTGCTCTCCATCACTACCTTAAAAATTATGCAAGGGAGGTCACCACCAAGCCACCTTTTGCAATCAAAACTTCAATGACAACAGCTAGCACAAAAAAGTTGTGGGGAGAAACTTGGAAGGAGAGCCATGGCTTGTAATTCACTTCCATGACTTCAGAAAAATGCCAAATGAGGCAAGGGAGGTGTACTTGACTCCATAGCCCGTCTATGGGGTCATTAAATGGTCTGTGAACAAAAAATAAAAAATAAAAATCGATATTATTCAATTGGTCCAAATCATTTTATGACTCCTTCCATCTTAGATAAGTTATAATTATCGAATCGACCTAATTTTGTATAGAAATAAAATACACAAACTGCTCGATAAAATGAACAACTTAGATTATCAAAACATGACTCATACTGGGATCTACCGGCCCAAACAATGCCTTTCATTATATTCCTCCTCATATATGTGTATATATATAAAATAAAGGGGTCATGCTATTATACATATATATCTTTTTCGGGATCTATACCATATACAAGTTATGACATTTGTAATGTTGATTATCACAAATGTCATAACTAAATCTGTTTTAGTGGTAACTAAAAAAATAATAAGTCATAACCAAACACACATAATCAAAGACGTTTTCGATCATAACTAAAATAATAATCACTATAGATCATAACTAACATCACAATGAATCATAACCAAAATATAACTAATACCAAAATAGATCACAACCAAAAATCTTAAATATCATAAATGGGACATATAATACAAACCACATTTGTATTATAATAATTTAAACTTTTAGGTGTATTAGTAATTAATAATTCAACATCGTATATTAGTATGAGAACTTTTAGATGTGTTTATAGATAATTCAATATATTGTGTTTCATCATCATTGTTTAATTGATGATCACATTGTGGGATGAGCAAAATTTTGTCTCTTAATAAATAGAGTCCAATTGTAAGTCGAATTAATATCAATGATAAATAAAATTACAAAAATGATTTAATTTTTTTAATTAAATTATTTCATTTTTTATATCCAATTTTATTTTTTACTATTCAAGTTACATTTTTCCCTAAATGTTATTTTTTCCCCTTATCTAGATCTAGCCGTTGGGAATAATTTTTGAATATGATACTAAAATATTACCTTTTCATCATTAAAAATAATAATGTTACAAAGATCATATTAGTAGTACTTTCTCCAAATCCTATATTATTGTACTTGAAGACAAGCAAAGTGGGATTGATAAGTCTCAGAAAATAAAGGCCAGGAAAATTACACAAGAGAAGTCACCATCAAGATACCTTTTTCAATCAAAACTTCAATGACAACAGCTAGCACAAGAAAGTTGTGGGGAAAATACCAAATGGGGCGAGGGAGGTGTACTTGACTCCATAGCCCGTCTATGGGGTCATTAAATGGTCTGTGAACGACAAAAAAAAAAATCGATATTAATTATTTAATTCATCTAAATCATTTTATGACTCTTTCTATCTTAGAGGAAATTATTTAGAATTTTAGATAAAGGTTTGAAATCCGAATCCTCTCAAGTACTTGGCTCACACAAGCCTGCATAGGTAAATCCAACTCAATCATCCCATTAACCCAACTCAAACTATTCAGTCCAAAAAAATTTAATATTATCTAAAAAAATACTTCAGTGTTAAATTTAATTTTAATCCCTTAAAATCAATATTGTTCCATTTAAAAAATAAATAAATAACACTTGACAGGCAATATTATCTTGTAAATTGTAATTAAAAAAAAAACACAAAATACAATTTGTTAAAATTGAATTTGATAGTGACCGGTGATATGTTTCTAACTCTCAATTTTTTACATATAATATTGTCATAATGTGTTAATTTGGCGAATTTATTCTTTAATTTGATTGTTTTAATAGTATTAATTAATTTGATAAGATGAATTATTAAAAAAATAAAATAAAATGTGTATAAGTTAATAATATAAGTCTAATAAAAAATGTGGAACCCTGTTCAGTTTGATTTTGGCCCATAAGATTTGGACTTAAATGTGGGATATGGTTTTAATTTTTTTTAAACAAGCCTGATCCGTACTAACCCGTTGTCTAATTAAAACCCAAAAAACTCATTAATATATGGAACGTGAACATAATAATTGTGGGTCGAGTAAGCCTGACCCGTTTCATTGATGATCCCATAAAAATGCCAAATGGGTTCAAACTTTCAACTAACAACTTATTTGTCAATAGACTATCTTAATTAAAAAGTTAAAAAGTCATTAAAAATTATTACATTAATCTATTTATTTTTTTATATTTTCTTAGTAAAGAATTTAAAATTTATTTAAAAAATTAATTTTCAAACAAAGTCTAAATATTAAGGATATAAACCAGATAGACTTGACTCCCAGTGACCACTTAAAATGTTTTTATAAATAAAGTCACTTCACAACTTTTATAAGAAAAATATTTTTTTTTTTGCACCAAACAACCTTCGGTGTGTATGATTTTAAATTTTCAAAAATAGTTTCAGCTTTTATTTATCGTGCTTTGTTGTCTTTCATGGAAATTTTTTTTCATAATTTAGTCATTTTTTTATTTTTTAAATACACCTAAATGGTAAATTTTTTTAAAAAAATTCAACAAATAAAAGAAATTTAAAAAATAAAAATGTATTCAATATATATATTTGTATTTAGTGATTTGTTTTTTAAAAAATTCAAAATTATTTTATTTTTTAATTATATTTAGAGCAAGTGAATTTAAAAGTAAAAGTAACTTAAAAAAAATTCAAAAACTGTTTTTAAAAATTATTACCAAACAAAGTGATTTAAACTTCTCAAAGCAATGAATATTTAATAGGTGTAGATTCTTATTTATAGGATAAAATTATATAAAATAAAATATTAACAATGTAAACAGGAGCCGTTAATGGCACGACAGAAAATTTATAGCTTTGTTTGGTTTAAGTTTTCAGTTTTAATTTGTTTTTATTGAATTTTTATTTCATATTTTGGTCATTTTTTTTTTTTAAATGCATCAAGATTAGATACATTTGAAAAACTAAAACAGTTTAATTGAAATAAGAAAAGAATTCACTAAAAACAAATAAAAATATAAAAAAAAAAATCACTAAAAATAAACAATAACTCATCTAAAGTAAATTTTGAAAAATCAAACCATACAAACACTATTATTTCAAGCTTGCGTTACTTAAAATGACATTTTTACCCTGACTCTTCAGTCCTGTTCCATTGATGCAATTTTCTCCATATTTATAAAAAATTATTTAATGATTTTGGGTAAATCTATGTAACATCTTAACTTGATATTTCATTAATTTAAAAATGCTATGAACTATGAAAAAGTGTTCCAAATTTAGGAGGTAGATTCCTTTCAGTCTAGGAGGGCGTTGTTTTGTTCAGTGAGGTTCATCATGGGTACTATTTTAATAATTCAAGCAGTTCATTTTGTTAGGCTCTTTGTGTATATTATCCACACAAAAAATTAAATTAATTTGATAATCATAACCTATTTAATTTATCATTTTTGTCAAAAAAAAATGATTTATTTGTAAAAATACAATTATAATTTATTTTTATATTAAATAAACTAATCTGTTCTTTGGCAATACGAGTATGTTGCATTACAATTTACAATACAACCCATTCGAGTTCGTTCGGCTTTGCATTCCAAACTCATTCATCAATTCGAGCTTGATTAATAAAAGTGTTTGACACGAGATTTGATTGATTTAAAATTATAAATAAAATAAAAAATTGATTAATTTAAAATTATAAATTATAAAAAAAATATATTACAAATCAGTGTAAATGATAAAAAATCATTATAAATATGTGGAGTTGTATTTTTCTATGCAACATTTTAATAAATAATTTTTTGACTTCTCATTGTGTTGCAATTTTCTCAATTTTAGATTACGAATTGTACTGTTCTCACTTAAAATTATAAATACTTTTATTTCAAACCAATCGAAACTTATTTTTTGTTCACACTTTTGTAGTGTGTAAACAAAATGAAAATATAATGTTCGAGCATTCCATTTTTTGCACTCCCCACCACCTTTTGCCATAAGGGCTTCCATACCACACACACATTCAAAAGAATTTAATGCAAGTCTTATGAAGAATATGTTAGGAAAACTCAATTGGTTTATTAAAAGAATTTAATTTGATTTGGTGTTAGTTATAATATATTTTTAATATAGTATGCCCAATTGTTAGAGGCCCAATGAATATTTTAATATTCAGTTTAGTAGCAGTTAGGGCTTTGATAACAGTTCAAGAATCATACTATATTTATATATATATATATATATATATTTCGGAGTGTGCAGCGACTGTAGAAGACTTGCAAATTTAATTCGGTGGAATCAAGAATTTGGGTGTGGGCTGAGCAAGGAATCCGTGAAATCCGTAATCCGATCCAGCCCAGTCCAATTCGATAGGTTTGGATTGGTTTTTTGAATCCACGGTTCGGTTCCAGATTGAATAATTAAAAATCCGTAGTTCACGGATTGGTTCCGGATTGAATCCCACGGTTCCGGATTGGAACCGATCCGAACCGTATACAAATAGTCTATATTTTTATTATACATCCTCCCCCATAGTATCTTTTCTTATTCTATGTAAAATCTAAACTCAAACCTAAAACCGTTTAATATCTTCTTTTATTACTTTTGTTTGTTAGTTTTAAGTTTTAATTTGCAATGGTCTAAATACTTATGGTGAAACCAGTTTTCTTATGGTTGTTTAAATTCTAGAACAGTATGTCGTTATTATAGAAAAACATGTTGCTATTATGGAACTAATATAGCGCTATGTTTATATTTTTATGAAATTCAAGTGTTATATATATATATTTTTGTTATTTAATTATGTGAATCCGTGGTCCTAAACCGATCCAATCCGTATTTAAATGGATTGGTTCGGATTGGTTCCATGATTTAAACGGATTGGATTGGTTCCAATTTTTTAGGAACCGTAAATAACGGATTGGTCCTGGTTTTACCCCAATCCGGTCCAATCCGGACCATGCTCACCCCTATTTGGGTGAGTGAAAGTGCTGCTGTTTGATTTTGTGTGGTAGTGCTTGGAAGAATTTAACTCGGTGGATTTGTTTTGGCAGTCACTGTTTGTTTGATTTAGGTCTATTATTTTGGATATTCTTTAACTCTGTTTCAAAGATTTTTGTTCGTCTATTTGGTGAGATCTTCCCTCTTATTTATTTGTGATTATTTGGAATTCACCTATAGGTGGTTTGTGAGACCATTCGTGTCTTGTTTGTAATAATTTGGAAAATCTTTCGTTGATAGTGGAATCGGATTTCGGTCTCATGGACGTACCTCACATTGAGGAAACAACGTAAAATTCTTATATCGTTGTTGATTTAATTTTTCCGCATTAGTTTTTATTCTCATTGATTGATTTACTTGTGGGAAATCATCTATTTTCCCTAACAGCTGGTATAAGAGCTTACATTTTATTTGAATTTATTTATTTGTGTAAATCAATGGAAGGGAATGTGGGTCATATGTCTAGTTTCAGTGGAAGCAATTGGGTAACTTGAAAAACTAAAATGGAGGACCTATTATTTTGTAAAGATTTGTATGGGCCTATTGAGGGTGATAGTGGCAAACCCGAGGGTATGCAAGATGATGAATGGAAGAGGCTTAATTGAAAAGTCGTTGGTGTTATCCGTCAATGGATTGATAACAGTGTGTTTCATCATATTGCTATTGAAACTTCAGCACATGATTTATGGAAAAAAATTAGAAGGCCTTTATGACAGAAAATCAGCTACAAATAAAGCTTTTATGTTTCGAAAGTTGGTTAATTTAAAATATAAAGATGGCATCCCTATTCTAGAACATTTGAATGAAATAAAAAGTATTGTTAACCAATTTGCTTCTATGAAAATTGTTTTTAATGATGAGTTGCAGGTTTGCTACTTAGTTCTTTGCTCGAAAGTTGGGAGACTTTGGTTGTGACGGTTAGTAATTCAGCACCCGATGGAGTTGTTACAATGAGCCAAGTCACTAGTAGCTTGTTAACTGAAGAAACTAGAAGAAAATCAGTTGGTTCTTCTCATTCGGAGGCATTTGTTGTGAGAGACTGAAGCAAAACAAGGGGGAGGAGTAAGACTCCTCATGGTCGTGATCAAAGCTGTGACAAAACAAGAGATGGTTCTTTTTCAAAGAAAGACATTGAGTGTTATTATTGCCATGAGAAAGGGCACATGAAGCGAGAATGTCGAAAGCTCAAGAACAAGGTGAAAAGGCA
The DNA here is from genome assembly GCF_055761805.1 of Camellia sinensis. Lineage (NCBI taxonomy): Eukaryota > Viridiplantae > Streptophyta > Magnoliopsida > Ericales > Theaceae > Camellia > Camellia sinensis. The sequence continues at coordinate 21,791,936 of NC_138964.1, read as the reverse complement.
TGACAAAAGTGTGGATAAAAGGCAAGAGGACACAATGGCGGTTACTACCAATGGTGATCTCATGGTCGTTTGTGAAGATGATTGTATCAATTTTGTGGGCCATGAGAGCAATTGGGTGATTGATTCTGGTGCGTCTTTTCATGTGACTTCTCGAGTTGATTTCTTCACTACCTACACCGAAGGACATTATGGTTGTGTTCGAATGGGTAATGAAGGTTTGTATAGCGATTTCGATTTTGACACGTTCCCTATTACAGTTTGGACTCAGGTTGGTATGGTTTTGAATAGTTATTCTTATATCTTTCCCTTGTCTTCCCCTTTATTTTGGTTGTCGGGTTGTAGTTGTGCGTTTGGGACAGGTTGGTTGCTTGTTTTTCCAAGCCTTTGTTGCCCAGATTTTGGCTTCTCTGCTCGAACAGGCATTCTTGCGCTTGAGCGGGCTTCACAAATTTTGCTCCTCCACTCGAGTGACCATTCTCGCGCTTGAGCGGGATTCGTCAACCTTCAGTATATTTTGCAGTTCTGAAAATATTGGGAAAGTGCATCGGACGCTCAAGCGTCCAGTCTCATGCTAGAGCGGGGACCTTCGACTGCAAAACTTCTGGAATTGTGCATTCCACGCTCGAGCGCCACTTTTCATGCTCGAGCGGAACCTTGTGTCTGATGCTCGAGTGCGGCTTTCCATGCTCGAGTGCACTGCGTGTATTTCAGTCCAAGAAGATGACATTTTGAATCACTTTTTCTTTTCTCTCTCTCTAAAACTTTCCAAAATGCTTGTTCTTAAGCTTCTCTCTCTAGAATTCACCTTCTCTCTTAGATTTCATCTAGATCCATTGAGATTTCTACCCTAGTGCCTTTGAGAAAAAGGTAGAGCCCGTTAAGATCTTCATTTTGAACCGAATAGAAGTGGGTTTCGACGTTCTTGGAGTTTCACTCTTACTTGCCTCGTCTTCTCTTTTGTGGTAGGGATCTTTCTACCTATATTTAGCTTAGTTATTTGTCACGTGTGTAACAATGATGTGATTTGGGGATGTTTTAAACAAACCTAGGATTTGGCCATGAAATGAAAAAAGGGGTTTTGGGTATAGGTGAAATAGATGCTTGTGGGGTTTGAAAATGATGTGGTGTTATGTCTAATTTGATGATTTTGGTACTTGGCTAATATTTGGAAAAATGGGGGAAATTACCCTAATTGGGTCAACTATTACTTTGTACAAATAATTGGAATTGGCATATTGAAAATGTGAAATTGAGAGAGTATTGGTATAAATGGTGGGATTGGTTATGTATTAACTCAGTCATTTAGAAGTTTTGAACAAACTATCTGTTTGAGATTTAATATTTGTTTAGAGATAACTGTATTGGGCTATCGATGGAGGATAGTTTTGATTGTTATAGAAATTACATGTGGATTAGGTGAATTAAAACTAATCTTTTGATGGTTGTCATTGAATATGACTCAGTTTATATACATTGTATATGTATGTCTGTTTGGAAGTGGAAAGGGAATGTGCTTCATGTTTGATTATCTGTCTGAATACATTGCATATGTATGAATATTTGTTTGGGAGGAGAAAGGGGATGGACTCTATTATAATTAAGTTGGCCGGAGTGTCCTGGGTGAAAGTCCTGAAATTATACATGGGTGCCTAGCCCACGGATGAAATATCCGTAAAATAGAAATTGTAGTGCTTGTATAGCCCACGGTCCCGTTTGACGGCTGCCTGCGGACGAAATTTCTATGAAAAAAAAGTTTGAAGTGTTCATGCATTGTTGATGTGATTGTAGAGCTAATGAGTTGAAGTCTTATTTGGATTGTTAAAGAGATAATGAAACTGGTTCATTTAATGAAATGAATGGAAATTGGTACTTTATGATTATATAAACTATGGATGTCTCTATCACTGATGTTATGTATGTATAGTGTACTTATACCTTTGCTAAGTTTCATATATTGTGCTAGATGATTTCTACTGGGTTGTGGCTCACCCTATTTAGGAATAACATTTTCAGGTGTTGGTGACTTACCTCCACCAAGGCAATAGCTTGGAGGGATATTTTGAGGGCAAGAGCTTCTTTAATTTGAACCGTATATTTTTGTAAAGCCTAGGGCTAAATGTGTAATGAGCGAAGCTCATTTTTGTTGTAACCATGTTAAGGCTTGGAAATGTGTAAGCCAATAGGGCATTTATTTATATTAAACTCTTTTGTATCTTTAGCTTCATGTAATGAAAGGACTATTTACTCTGATGTATGTGATTATTAATGTATGTTTTGAGTTGGATCTATTGTGTATTTTGGGGGCGTTACAGTTTGTCCAAGATTATTGGCATGGGTGATGTTTGCTTGGAAACAAATTTGGGTTGCAAGTTGTTGCTTAAAGATGTGAGGCATGTTCCCAACATTCGCTTCAATTTGATCTCTACCGGGAAGCTAGACGATGAAGGCTACAACAACAAATTTGGTGATGGAATATGGAAGCTCAAAAAGGGTTCTTTGGTGGTGGCTAAGTGCAAGAAGACTCATACACATTATTCGATGTAATGAAAAATTTGTAAAGGTGTTGTCAATGCACTTGAAGATGATACTTCTACCTAATTATGGCACAAGCGGCTTGGGAACATGAGTGAAAAAGGGCTACAAGTTTTGTTCAAGAAAGAGCTTCTACCCGGTTTGAAAGGTACACATCTTAAAACTTGTGTTCATTGTTTGGCAGGTAAGCAACATAGAGTTTCTTTTCATAAAAAATGTTTCTTCTAGAAAAGACAATGTTTTTGAGTTGATTCATTTGAATGTTTGTGGTCCTTTAAAAGGTAGAACACATGGTGGTGCACTTTATTTTGTTACTTTCATTGATGACTATTCAGGGAAAGTTTGGGCTTTTATACTAAAAACTAAAGATCAAGTTCTAGATGTATTTAAACATTTTCAAGCCATGGTTGAAAGAGAAACATGGCAGAAATTGAAGTGCATCCGATCAGACAATGGTGGTGAATTCATTGGGCCATTTGATGAGTATTGTTGCAGCCAATGTATTCGGCACCAAAAGACAGTTAGAAGACTCCTTAACAAAATGGTGCTGCTGAGAAGATGAACCGCACCATTGTGGAAAGAACAAGATATCTACTATAGCACTCCATACTTACTGTTATAATGGAATTATATTTGACTATCTAATTATCTTGATTTTGGACCTTTTTAGTCAATATTTGAGCCTTGGTTGAGGCGTTACCATAGTGGATGGGTGAGATTGAATCAAAAACTCCAGATTCGAATAGTTGTTATTGAGTAGTCTTCACTTTTTTATCATTTTCTCTTTCCACACTTTGAATCTTGATGTGAGGCTAAAGCCATTGGAAAGCTTACTTCCGGGTCTTCAATTTGGACACAAGAATGACCCCTAAATGGAGTCCGGACGAGAGAGATTTACTTGTTTGAAATTTGCGAATCTGTGCTGTCGGCATAGTGCGCTTAAGCACAACTTTCGACGCTCGAGTGTATAATGCAGAATCAAATCTTTAAAAACCACTTTTTGGATCAAATATCTTCATTTCTCACTTCCCTTTCTCTCTCATTCCGCAATTTTTGGTTTCTTAAGCTTTGTAGGCTTGATTTCATCTATTTCTATACATCTTTGACCCCTAGTTCCATATACCAAAATGTAGTGCACGATGAGAGCTTCCATTTAATCTCAATGGATTGTTGTTTCGTCACCGGTGATTTTTCCAACTTGTTTCCTTCTTGCTTTAAGAGGTAGGGTCTATTTCTCAAACTCAATATGAGTTCGGTAGTGTATTTGTGGTGTATTTTAAATATATAGATTCCATTGTTCTTGGATTGAGTTTTGATAATTTGTTTGTAAGTTAGGGTTTGTTCCAAATGGGATTGTTGGGCTATGGTTTAGCTACACAAGTTTATTTTCCACTTATAAAGAGTGTATATGAGTTTTTAAAAGTAAAGAGCCCTAAGTTAAAGAAACCCTAAAATGTTGGTCTTTTTGGGAAACTGTTGGATTGTCAAATTAAAATGTAAAAGAGGGGGTTTCTAAAATTTTTTCTTGAAAAATGTTGTGATTATGAAATTGGAGTTGATGTATGTTGAAATGAGCTATTTTGTCACGCCCTCAAAAAAGACTCATTATAAATTTGTCACTGACACGCAATATTTAAAGTAAACAATTCATTATCTCATTCATCAGAGTATTTCTAAATAAAAGCATTACATGTAACATCAAATTAAATGCCCTACGGGCTTACATCTTTCCAAGCCAACGCTTGGACACAAAAATATGAGTTCTAACTCAAATACAAGTAAAGCCCTAGGCTTGAATGTTTACATGTACTATCAAATCAAAACAACTAACTGAAGATAGTCTTCAAAATCCAAAAGTCAAATCCTTCCAAGCTAAGTCCTTGGAGGTAGCTTGTCACCTGAACCTGAAAATGATGTTCCCATAAAGGGTGAGCCACAGCCCTGTAGAAAAATACTAAACCAAATATAAGCATTGAATAAAGCTATAGCATTCAATAGATGGTTAACCGAGATAATCAATTGTATCATTATACAGTCTCATGACACTAATGTCTAAGACACATTTCACTTTCCATTAGTATCAACATGGCTCAGAACCTGGCCAAACTTACAACAGTGAACTATATATCATATTCACATCACTTTCAATATCAACAAAACAAATGAGACTCATGCTCATATCAAAACACTTCATACTTCCCGTTTGATACACATTGTAGTGTTGTATTAATAACATGTAAAAACACTTCAATATAATAAGCACACATAATAGTGATGCTAATGGAGTCCATCCCCTATCTCCTCCCAAACAAAATCCGGTTTAGAGGTCCATCCCCTATCTTCCCCTAAACCGTGGAGTACATCCCCTATCTCCTCCCACACACAAAACAATGTATGCAAATGCAATGCTCAATCAATACACGTATTTTCTGTATCAATGCCATAGTCAAAATTAATGACTTAACCAATGTGATTAGTTTCAGTTATTCCTAATCCACATGCAATGTCTACAACAATCACGACTATCCTCCACCGATAGCCCAAAACAGTTATTTCTAAACTGAAAATAACTATGTCAACAATTCAATAGACAAATGATACCAATTACCCAATTACGCCATTTAATCAATGAATTACACGAATTTAACCCTCTTTTCCCAATTCCATGAATTACTTATACAAATTAATTCAATAATACAACTAGGGTTTTTCCCAAAATTTACCAAAGTATTCCCAACATGTTAAAATACCAAAACCTAGAACAAAACCTATAAAATGGAGTAGGAAATCCCTACCTCAAAGAAAACAACCCAAAAGGTGAAGAAAGAGATGAGTGCCCAAATACCAAAGTGCTCCAAATCGCCAAATACTCAGATTAAATGGTAGCCCTTGCCTCACTCTATCTTTTTAATGAAGGATCTAGGGTAGACACACACCCTAAGTGGATCAAATCTAAGAAAGAAGGTGAGTAGGGAGAGAGAGAAGTCGGACCTAGGGTTTGGAATCAAAAGAAAATGAAAAAGACTGATCAAATCCCGCTGCTGTGTATATAAACTGGACAGGCTCGCTCGAGCGAAGACTTGGTCGCTCGAGCGACCAGACACAGAGGAACTACGCTCGAGCCAAGGAAGCCTTGCTCGAGCCAACAACCCAAAAGCTCGCTCGAGCGAAAGAAAGCTCGATCGAGCGAAGAACTCAAACCCTCAGGTCAGAACCCAGACACACGCTCGAGCGAAGGAACTATAGCTCGAGCGAAGGATGAACTAACTCGCTCGAGCGAAGAAAAGCTCGCTCGAGCCAAGAATGCACAGCTACAGGTCCAAATCAAACACTACCTCTCGCTCGAGCGAACAACTCCTCGCTCGAGCGAAGAACCAAAAACCTGGACAGCAACACTTGGTTTCTAAATCCAACCAACCGGAACAAACCTGCCTAACACATCCTATAATTCCAAAAGAGAAAATAAGGAACAACAACAACAACCATTATACAATGACATAATCTACGGAACCTAAGTCCGGATATAATAATCAAATGGGAAAAGACCGGGGTCGCTATACTTATGCTCTTAATCTGAAAATAATTAATAATCACGTGCATTTAGTGTTGGTCATTTTGATTCATAAAAGAGTGAGATTCTTTATGGGTCAATTTGGGTGATCACTTTATGTGTACGGTGGATATTGATTATTGATAGAATCCACGTCCCAATTTAGGGATTGATAATACCCCCTTGAAGAAGCTTATAAGTTTTGATTATGTCAAACCCTGCAGGTGGATTTTGTATTCGCCATATCAAATTATTTAAGTGGAAGGTCTCAAGGAAATATTATGTAACGCCCAAAAAAAAAAAAAAAAAATACACATGATGATAACATAACATCCATTACTCCTTATCACGAACCGAAATAACTTCCAACACTTACATTATATGATCATGAGATTAGTACAAAATAGTCCCACATGTGAATATACATTCATTGATTTTTGGCACCTGAATCTATAGCATGTACAACTGTCAATCAAAAATAAATAAATGCCCTCAAGGGCTTACAAGTTCCAAGGCTTAAGCTCGGTTGCACGAAAGATGGTTTCTCGAACCCATACATATATAGCCCTTGGCTTACAAAAACAAAGTCACAACAAAATGGAGCCTTGTGCTCTCAATACATACATCCACGCCCTAGTTTGGCGGGTTCACCACGTCTTTTCCTGCACCAAAATCCCATAGGGTGAGCATAAAGCACAGTAGGAAATTCTTAACAAAGTATATATATGTTATACAAGCCTCATAAAATGGAATGCATATGCCATGCTATGCTTTTGACAAGAAAATCATATCTTCATCTTTTGAAAACCATTATGCTCAATGATATCTTGAAATTTCAACAGTTCAAAATTTATCAATTTAACTGAAGGGGTGGTAAATACGACTCAGGTAATCCTTAGGTTGGTGTCTGGAAGTAGGCATAACTAGCACTACCAAAACCCTGCTTTACCAGTTGCTAACCGGAAAGGAAGTGGTCCCTCCTCCGCGCCTGTTTTCGATTTTTCACCCCGGATACTGAGGCCAACTTAATCAATTTCATCTACACCTCCTATTCGAACTTACCAACGTATTTACCCCAAAGCAATTCCATGAAAAATTTATTCATACACTTTCTTTTCTCAATGCAAAAGTTTCCAAACTCAATTCAAAATGTGTAATAACCAATTGAATGAATATGCAATGCAATAATTATCAATGCCATATAACATCTCTTCATTTTCAAATTTCTCAACAATAATTCCATGACAATCAAAATTCCCATTTCTCCTTTCAATGCTTTTCACAAGAAAGCCACATATTCAATTAATTCTATCAATAAAAAACCACATTTCCATACTTTGTATTTTTCTCAACAATTTAGTCATTTCAAGACTATATTAACATCTTTGAACAACAACCTCCAAAATCACCATTTCTTATATTTCATGAAACTCATCATTTACATATACATATAATTAAGAAATTTTCCCATCTTTTATTCATTTTGGCACACAAAATAATATATCAATAATGTCAACTAGGTGTTCTCAACATTCTTTTAAAACCCCCAATTTCTAGGTTTTTCTCACTGCACTACACACACACAAATCCTTTGAAAGAATTTCTTCAAAAGCATTTCTCCTTAATCAATGTAATTCAAAACCCTCAAGAAAATTATTTCAAGAGAAACAAGAAGCAAATCCCCTCCTAAACTACCCACATTGTTGAGCCAACCATCAAGTTTCGACATTAACAAGAGAATTTTGAAAAATCAACAAAAAAATCTTGCATATATATATATATATATATATATAACTCCAAGAAAGTCCCTACCTCAAGTTTGGAGAAGAAATGAGATGAAACCCCCAAAATCAACGGTGTCAAAACCCAATCTCCACCACACACAATGTAGCCCTTGCTTAGCTCTCCAATATTTGTGAAGGATGTTGGGTCAAAACCCCAATGGATTGCAAGAGATCAAGAGTTTTAAGAGATTTGGTGTAGGAAATGTAGAGAGAAGGAGGTGGATATGGTTTTTAAAGAGAGAGAGAGAGAGAGATGTAAAAAGTGATACACACACAGCCCAAGAAGAAAAGAAAAAACAGATTTTTAGAGTCTGCAGATTACCGCACGTGCGGCGCCCATTCCCACACGTGCGGCGCGTACCTTCCACACGTACGGCTCTCACCCCCGCATGTGCGGCCCATGCCTCGCACCTCCAACCGTAGGTGCATATAATGTAGTGTGCACCTTGGCATACCCTCCAGTTTCCCACACATGTGGCCTCATTTCCCGCATGAGCGGCCCCTCTTCCGCACGTGCGGCCAAGGCCTCCGCACGTGTGGCTCTGCCCTCAGCCCAGAAAATTTTTTTGAGTTCAACCCAGGGCACACCAAACCTGACCTTGCATCTTCCGAAATACGTGAAACTTAGGATAGCAATAAAAAGAAAATTTTAGCGAATAAGTTTTCAATACAACAACCCAACGTTTAATCTAAAACCTTGCACTAAAACCCGACACCATAACAACGGTAGACCTAAGGTTGAGCAAAGAGGACGAAATGAATAACATACCGGGCCATCAAAACCTCCCCACCATAGGAAATTTTGTCCCCGAAATTAGATCAAGCTACCCAAACAAAGGGCTTCAAGCGATCAAACCACGCTATTAAATTTACAAATCACAGCATCTATTTTCACCATTGCCATCATGGCTATCTCACCAACAACAACCATCCAAAATAATCCTGCACGTGAATTTTTTCAATAAAAGTAATAACAACCCACAACAATCTCATGCTTGAAACAACAATATACATAGCAACACGTGGTTAACAATTTCAATACATTTCCCTTAATCACAAGGGAATATTACAAAGGAAAATAACTTAAGCATTTTCAAATAAATCCAGATACTTGGAGCGGACTTCCGCCTCCTGTTCCCACGTTGCCTATTCAATCCCATGGTGTCTCCACAACACCTTTACCAACGGTATAGTTTTGCTCCGTAACACTTGCTCTTGGACACCTAATATTTGAATCGGTCGCTCTTCGTAAGAGGCATCCTCATCTACCTCCAAATCAACCCAATCAAGCACATGAGAAGGGTCGGTCTCATACTTCCTAAGCATAGATACATGAAACACCTTGTGAACCCCCAAAAGTTGTGGCGTTAAAGCTAACCAGTATGCCACTTCCTCAATTCTCTCCAATATCTTGAAAGGCCTAATGAACCTCGGAGACAACTTACCGCTCTTGCCAAATCTCATCAAACCTCACCTTGGCGAGATTTTAAGGAACACATAATCACCAACTTCGAAAGATAAAGTCCGTCCCCTCTTATTGGCATAACTTTTTTGTCGGCTTTGGGCCGTTGCTAACCTCTTCCGAATGAGGGCAACTTTCTCGGTTGTCGCTCTAACAATTTCTGGACCCAACAACGGTGCATTCCCCACCTCGGCCCAACAAACCGGTGACCCACAAGGTCGGCCATACAAGGCGTCAAATGGTGCCATCTCAATGCTAGATTGATAACTATTGTTATAGGCGAACTCAATCCATGGTATGTGCCTCTCCCAAGAGCCCTTGAAATCAAGGATGCAAGCTCTAAGCATGTCCTCCAAAATTTGAATGGTACGCTCTGACTGCCCATCGGTTTGAGGGTGGTAAGCTGTGCTAAAGGTTAACTTAGTTCCCAACGCCTCTTGAAGGTGTTGCCACGACCGGCAGTAAAACAAGGATCTCTATCTGATACAATGGTTACCGAAACCCTATGAAGTCGAACTATCTCTCTAATGTACAACTCTGCCAGATGCTCGACTGAGCCGCCGGTGCACATAGGAGTGAAATGTGTAGGCTTAGTCAACCTATCAACAATTACCCAAGTGGCATCATTGCCTCATTGCGTTCTAGGATGCCCAACTACAAAGTCCATGGTAATGTGCTCTCACTTCCACTTTGCAACAAACTCGCTGGCCTTTGATGTTAGGCCTTCACTTGTTGACAAGTAAGGCATTTCGGTACAAAAAAAGTGACATTTTCATACCCCTCCATCAAAACTAACGACTAAGATCATGATACATTTTGGTGCCTCCCGGATGTACCGCTAGGCATAAGTGATGGAACTCCCGAAGTACAACCTTCTTACAGGATTCTTGTACAAACAAACGGTCCAGGTAACGTACACTCAGATCTGAGTGAATGTTCAAACCCATCTCTTCCTTCTTGTTGGAGATTCTATTACAAATTGACTCCACTTCACGGTCCCCTTGTTATGCCTCTATGACTTTACCAATCAAGGTAGGTTGAGCATTCAAAATAAACAAGGTAGCACTCTCACCAGACTCACCCAAGTGCAATCAAACTTGCCGATATCACCTAGCATAATCCTTCCCCGGATGATAGTGTAACTCAAAGTCATAATCCTCCATAAATTCCATCCACCTCTGTTGGCGTAAATTTAAGTCTTTTTGAGAAAACAAATACTTTAGACTCTTATGATCGGAGAAGATTTCAAACTTTTCACCATACAAGTAATGTCTCCAAATTTTCAGGGCAAAAATTACCGCCGCTAATTCCAAATCATGGGTGGGGTAGTTGTTCTCATGAGTTTTCAATTGTCGTGAACCATAGGCCATAACCTTTCCCCCTTGCATCAAGACACAACCAAGCCCATCCCGAGACGCATCACAATATACGGTGTCCCAAACCTCTTTCCGGAATTATCAAGACCGGTGCGGTAGTCAATCTAGTCTTAAGCTCTTGGAATGACCTTTCACAAGCCTCACTCCACACAAATTTGACACCCTTTCTAGTCAACCTGGTCAAAGGCAGGGCTAGTCTAGAGAAGTCTCTTACAAAGTGTCGATAATACCTCACTAATCCCAAGAAACTCCAGATCTCAAAAACAATTTTGGGTTGCCCCCAATCCTGCACGGCATCTATCTTCAAGGAGTCTACAGTTACTCCCTCTCTCGACACCACATGTCCCAAAAACTTGACCTTGGTGAGCCGAAACTCACATTTCTCAAATTTAGCCTACAATCGGTGCTCCCTAAGCAAGTCAAGCACTATTCGCAAGTGGGCCTCGTGTTCTTCCTCGGAGGTTGAATAAATTAAGATGTCATCCACAAAGATGACCACGAAACGATCCAAGTATTCTTGAAAAATTCGGTTAATCAAATCCATAAAGGAAGCCGGTGCATTAGTCAGCCCAAAAGGCATCACAAGGGATTCGTAGTGGCTATAACGAGTACGAAAGGCCGTCTTCTGGATGTCCTCCTCCCGGACTCTCAACTAATGATAGCCCGACCTTAAATCTATCTTCGAAAAATAGCAAGACCCTCTAAGTTGGTCAAATAAATCATCTATTCGGGGTAGAGGATACTTGTTCTTAACAGCAACCCGATTTAACTTACGATAATCAATATATAACCGCAGACCCATCCTTCTTCTTTGCAAAGAGAACCGGCGCTCCCCAAGGTGGTGTACTAGAGCGAATTGTGGGAGCCAAATAATTAGCAGAATCAGCAGCGTACGCTTTAGGAGATTGAACTATGGGGCCAAATAAATCAGCAGCGTACTGCACGATTATGAGGCCAAATACAATTAATAGGCCGAGTAACTATTGAACTATGGGGCCAAATAAATAAGCAGATAGTGAGCGAAAAGTGGACCAGGCCCCGAAGCCCTGGAAATGAGTATAAATAAAGGAACAACAGTCAAAGAAAGGTATGTGAGAACTATTGTACTTAATTTAGAATACAAGTGAACTTGAGTGTAAAGACTGACTTGCCTGTCGGAGTGCTAATTCCGGTACCCCCGACCGGAGTGTTTATTCCTTTTCAAATGACTAGAAGAGGATCACTAGCGTCCCCCAGGATCAGAAGAGTATTTCCAAACCCCTTCTCCACAATTGGCGCCTTCTGTGGGAATACTCAAACACATCCATGGCGGGCATAACGGAAGACCCTCCAATAGTCACTGATGAAACCACGCAGAGAGACGACCTCACTCCAACAAACATGCTTGGACCAGAGACTATCCTCGTAAGACGCTCTTTGAACTTTGCCTCACCCTCAACTTCAGAACATGAGGCAATGCAAGCGATCATGGAACAAGCAAAGCAAAACGAACAAAGGTTGGAGAACATGATCGCTGAAAACGACCGTCTCCATCAAGATTTGGCCTTGGAGGTGGCGAAGTCCAAACAAGATGTACGCCAAGATCCGGAACGACCTATGAGGGCAGGAGGTCGACGATCTCGAGCCCGACAACAAGACACTGATAGTGACTCTGAGTCATTATCCCCGGAACCTAAGAAGAAGGGACAATCTGAAACTTCCAGTTCCTCTGAAGAGAGTCCACATATAAGGCATAAGCGCAGACGAAACAGCTCAGATGAAGAAGACCGGCATGATCCCTTTGTACGACGGATTGCAAAGGCAGTGCTACCCAAGAAATTCAAAGCACCGTCATTCACCTTGTACGACGGTAAATTAGACCCCACTGATCATATCCGCCATTACAAGATGCTGCATGCAGATGACGAGGTTTTGATGTGCAGAATATTTCCGAGCAGTTTGGGACCACTAGCTGTCAAGTGGTATTATAAACTGGAGCCGGCTTCGATTAAAAGCTTCCACCAACTCCAAAAATCCTTGAGGGCAAGGTTTATCACTGATGAGGTCCAGCCAAAGCAAGCTGATTCCCTCTGGGCAATGCAGATTCAACCGGGGGAAACCCTTCGTGCCTACTTAGCGCGGTATTGGGAATGTTTCAATCTGGTAGACGATGCTTGCATTGACTCCATGGCCATCACCACCTTGAAGATGGGGCTGCATCCCAACAGTGCCCTCCGCAGCTCTTTGACCAGACGGCCCCCCAAAACAGTTTGGTCGTTGACGAAGAAGGATGAAGAATATTGTAAAGTGGAAGATGATGCCTTGAGGGTTAAAGACGAAAATGTGACCAAGAAGATGGCACCTGCTGAAACTGCTCAGCCATTAAATTCTATAGCACCCCAGATCATTGAACCACGGGATCGGGCCAAACAGGACAAGAGACGGGATTCCCGCCGATCAAGCGACCAATGCTCCTACCGAGAAAATGAATAGCTGCAAGTTGACAGCAGGCGCACGAGGCGCGCCGACAAGAAACATACAGAGTTGACAGAGCCGATCAATGCGGTTATGTCCAAAATCCAACACCTTCCGTTCTTCAAATGCCCGTCGAAAATGGTGGGACCTCCCGACACGAGAAGACGGGATAGACGGTGTGAGTATCACAAGGACTATGGCCATGATACTGATAGCTATTATGCACTAAAGGATTTCCTGGAAGAATTGGTACAAGATGGCCGGCTACAATTGTACGTCCGAAAAGGCAACCCAACCAAAGCAATAGCCTTAAGACAGGATTCACCTCCGCTCGGCGTAATCCCTATGATATACAGCCTGCCAATTTCATCCGCGGTGCATAGTATTCAGTCGAATCTTGACCCCCAAAATCAACTTACTCCGGATAAACGGCCCCATGAAGCTGCAAGCATTTCTTTTGATGATTCGAATCTGGCCGGAGTGACACTTCTTTACATCGATCCCTTGGTAATTGAGTTATGCGTAAACCGATTCACCATTAAGCGCGTACTCATTGATCCGGGGAGCAGATTAGAGGTTATGTATTACAAGACATTCACCAAACTCGACTTCTCAGAATCAGATCTCTGTCCGGCTCCTTATCCATTATTCGGCTTCAACTCCAATCCAGAATACCCATTGGGGAAAATCACACTACCAGTCCGAGCCGGCTCCCGAATAGTGGATGTGGAATTCTTGGTCGTCAGGCTGCCATCGCCGTATAATCTCATCATGGGGCGATCCTGGTTGCATGTTATGCAAGCCGTGCCAAGCACCTATCATCAGCTGCTACGCTTCCCCACAGAACGCGGCATTGAGCAAATCCGTGGCTCTTAGAAATCGGCACAAGCATGTTCTCTCCTTGCTCAAAAGACGCCAAATGAGTTGCAAGTGAACTCTACTGAGGTAACAGATCGCGAGAGCCTCAACGACGTTGGGCGGCTCCCAAATGAAAAGGCCACGGAAGACCCAGATCGAGTTGAAATCAACGGCAACCCAGATAGGTTCTTCATGGTCGGCGCCTCCCTCAATCAAGCCGACTGACAGAAGCTAATTTCCTTCCTGCTCGACAACCTTGATATATTTGCGTGGACCCCATATGAGATGCCGGGTGTAGATCTGTCTGTTTCGCAACACCGCTTAAATGTTGACCCTAAATGCAAGCCAATCATCCAAAAAAGCCGGCGATTAGCCGTAGAGCACACTGCCGCAGTTGTTGAAGAGGTTGATCGGTTGCTTGACGCCAGGGCAATTAGGGAAGTGACCTACCCTACATGGCTCTCTAATACTATGGTTGTGAAGAAGAAGAATGGGACCTGGCGAGTCTGCGTTGATTTCACAGACCTAAACAAAGCCTGCCCCAAAGACTGTTTTCCTCTCCCAAGGATAGACCTGGTAGATGCTACAGCACGTCATCAGCGCATGAGCTTCCTCGATGCCTACAGAGGCTACCATCAAATTGCCTTGCATCCAGAGGACCAATACAAGACTGCATTCCTCACCCCAAAAGGAACCTACTGCTACAAGGTTATGCCTTTTGGTCTGAAGAATGCAGGGGCAACTTACCAGAGACTAGTCACCACCATGTTCAAAGAGTAACTCGGCCACACTATGGAAGTATACATTGACGACATGGTGGTCAAATCCAAGGAAGAGTAGAATCATATAGCCGATCTGGAGGAGACATTTGGCATTCTATGCAAATACAAAATGAAGCTGAATGCTTCCAAATGTGAGTTTGGGATCGGCTCTGGCAAGTTCTTGGGTTACATTGTCAACCACCGAGGAATCGAGGCCAACCCAAGGCAAATCACAGTATTCTTGGAACTCGGCTCTCCTCGTTTGGTACAAGAGGTTCAAAAGTTGATGGAGATGGCTGCCGCACTCAACAGGTTCATCAGTCGGTCTACAGATCGCTACCGACAATTCTTTCATACACTACGGCAAGGCAAGGCTTTTGAATGGTCCGCCGAATGTGAAGCCATTTTCAACGGGCTCAAGACCTACTTCCGCTCAGTACCACTCCTGACAACACCTGCTGCTGGTGATCCGCTCATTTTGTATCTGGCAATTTCCGACAGGGCCGTCAGCGTCGTACTGATAAAGGAAGAGCTGGGGGAGCAGCGGCCAGTGTATTATGTGAGCAAGGCAATGGTTGACGCCGAAACACGCTACCTTCCGCTGGAAAAACTCATCCTAGCCGTAGTCATGGCGGCAAGAAAACTGATGCATTACCTCCAGGGACATAGCATTGGGGTGCTAACAAATTTTCCCCTCCAATCAGTACTACGAAGTGCAGAAGCATTAGGACGTGTTTCAAAGTGGGCTCTTGAACTCGGCCAGTACGACATTCAATTTCTACCTAGAACCTCAATCAAGGGACAAGTGCTTGCCGACTTTGTTGCCTAATTCACTGGGGGTCTCGCCGATTTCAAGTCCGATAAGATTCGACCGGAGCCGACCTGGAGAATTTATGTTGGGGACATTTGGCAGTTGTACAACGATGGATCATCCAATCAGCGGGGCAGCAGAGCTGGAGTTGTAATCATGGCTCCCGACAGCGCAATAATTAAGCAGGCCGTCAAGCTCGGCTTCGAAGCGTCAAATAACGAAGCCGAATACGAAGCCCTTCTAGCCGGTTTGCGGAATGCACATCTTCTGGGTGCTCGGCGTTTGCTTGTATTTTGCGATTCAAAACTGGTGATCAATCAGCTAAAGGAGGAGTACGTGACAAGAAACGACCATATGGCGGCTTACATGAAAACGGCCAACTCCTTGCTGACAAAATTTCACCGTCATGAATTGAACCAGATAATACGTGATCAGAACACACATGCAGATGCCCTTGCTTGCCTTGCCTCTTCCATTAACTCGGAGATTAAACGAACCATCGAAGTAGGTTTCATCCCAGAGCCGAGCATTGGCCCTTCGGAGGAAGTCCAGGTCAATGTTATAGAATCTGGACTGAGTTGGATGGATCCTATTCTTGCATTCATGTCTTCCGAACAACTCCCAGGAGACAAGAAAGAAGCACACAAGCTGTGAAACAAAGCCTTGCGATACTACTTGGATCCGTAAGGAAGACTTTATAAAAAATCCCTCTCTGGTCCATATTTGGAATGTGTGCATCCAGACAAAGTCGTGGAGCTTCTGACTGAAATACATGAAGGCAGTTGTGGCGCCCATTCTGGCGGCCGGTCCTTGGCTCATCGAGCCGTGACACAGGGGTATTACTGGCCGACAATGAGAGCAGCTGCCAAATGCTACGAGAAAAAGTGTGAACAGTGCCAGAATTCTCTCCTTTGACCCACTTGACCCCCATAACCAGTCCTTGGCCGTTCGCCCAATAGGGACTTGACATCGTCGGACCACTACCTCGTGCCCCGAGTGACAAGCGATTTTTGATTGTCACGACAGATTATTTTACAAAATGGGTAGAAGCAGAGGCACTAACCCACATCTGAGATATCGACGTGAAGCGTTTTGTTTGGAGAAACATCATAACACGGTTCGACATTCTAAGAGCACTTATCTCTGACAATAGCACCCAGATTGATTGTGGCGTCTACCGAGAGTTGTGCAGCAAGTATGGTATACGACCTTACTTTTCCACACCGGCTTATCCACAAAGCAATGGTCAGGCTGAAGCCTCTAACAAATCCATCTTGGACGGCATCAAGAAGAGGCTGGAGAAAGTTAAAGGCAAATGGGTCAAAGAATTGCCAAGTGTGTTGTAGGCTTATCGAACTACGCTGAGGCAGTCTACTGGGGAAACGCCGTTTGCTCTATGCTTTGGAACCCAGGCAATCATACCCCTGGAGATCAGCCTCCCAACCTTGAAATCAACAGTTTTTGATATGGGCCAAAACGACATGATGCTGGCCTTGGATTTGGTTCTGATTGAAGAACGAAGAGACCATGCCCTAGCATCCATGACGCGGTATCAACATCAGCTTGCTAAGTCGTATAATCAACGTGTTCAGTTGCCCCGCTACACACCAGGAGAGTTGGTCTTGAAGAAGGTACTTCCAGCTGCTAATAAACCGGCGGATGGAAAATTGGGTCCTAACTGGGACGAGCCCTATCAGATTGATTCGTTCACAGGAGTAGGGGCATATCGGCTCAAAGACATGTTAGGAAGGAGTCTGCCACGACCTTGGAATTCCACGCATTTATGCAAATTTTATCATTAACCCGACTTGTGGGACATGATGCGTATTTTGAATGGTTTGCCATGTACATCTCATTTTCTATAACGCAAAGATCCCTATTTATTCACAACAAATCTGGTTCAAAGGTGTTCCGAAAAAGCCTCCGGATTTGGAGCGCCCTTCGTGGATATCACGATTGGCCAAATAAAGTCTCCGGATTCGGAGCCCCATCGGCGCATGACGTCTTTGGGCCGAAAAAGCCTTCGGATTCGGAGCGCCCTTCGTGGATATCACGATTGGCCAAATAAAGTCTCCAGATTCGGAGCCTCATCGGCACATGACGTCTTTGGGCCAAAAAAGCCGCCGGATTCGGAGCGCTCTTCGTGGATATCACAATTGGCCAAAAAGGCTCCGGATTCGGAGCCCCATCGGCGCATGACGTCTTTGGGCCGAAAAAACCTTCGGATTCGGAGCGCCTTTCGTGGATATCACAATTGGCCAAAAAGTCTCCGGATTTGGAGCCCCATCGGCGCATGATGTCTTTGGGGTGAAAAACCCTCCGGATTCGGAGCACCCTTCGTGGATATCACGATTGGCCAAATAAAGTCTCCGGATTCGAGCACTCTTCGTGGATATCACGATTTGCCAAATAAAGTCTCCGGATTCGGAGTCCCATCGGCGCATGACGACTTTGGGCCGATTAAGCCTTCGAATTCGGAGTGCCTTCATGGATATCACGATTGGCCAAATAGTCTCCGGATTCAGAGCCCCATCGGCGCATGACGTCTTTGGGCCGATTAGGCCTCCGGATTCGGAGCGCCCTTCGTGGATATCACGATTGGTCAGTCTTTGGATTCGGAGCCCCATCGGCACATGACGTCTTTCGGCCGATTAAGCCTCCGGATTCGGAGTGCAATTCGTGTATATCACGGTTACCAAATAATTATGCCGATTAAATACTTAATGTAGAATGCTCTCATATCGATTCGACAAAACCCGTTTATATATCGAAGCACATAAACATTCGGAATGTAAAGCATTTAGACAATGAAACAGAAAACATGCAAACATGTGTGTGCCAAATGAAAATTACAACAAAACACATTTAAAATAGAACATTTTATTCAATCAGGTGATGGTTACATAGTTTTGAACGCAATCTGCGTTTAAACATCACAATGAGTACTTTTATACGGCGTCGCCCTCAAAAGCGGAAAACGAAAAATGATTACGTTGGTAGAGCGGTGATGCGATTTCGCGTCTTTGGGCCGATTAAGCCTCTGAATTCGGAGCGCCCTTCGTGGGTATCACGATTGGCCAGACTCCAGATTCAGAGCCACATCGGCGAACGACGTATTTGGGCCGATTAAAGGATGGCGTTCACACCGACCATATAAACAGAGGCCGAGAAATGGAAATATTCAAAATGAGATCGTTCAAGTCAGTCTCTAATTATTCAAAACAAAAAAACAAGTACGCTACAAATTGAAAAGTAAGCATTTTATTAAAATCAGCCATTAAATACATAATTTCACAATTCAGCCATTAAATACATAGTTTCATTAAACTAAGCGTCTTCTTCTATTCGGCGGCGCCTTCATCATCACTCTTCTCAATTTCGAAAGCGGAGAAGGGGAAATCATTTTGCTGGTACAACGAAAACGTAGAATCCAACCCTGCTGCCTGGAGAGCCTCAGCCTGCTGAAGTGCCTTGATTCAACCGTGCTTAAATCCACGATTTTCACATCAGCAAACTTCTTCGGCGAGTTTCTCTTTGGTCTTCTGAATTTCGACCAGTCAGCCATCATGGAAGCCTTTTTCATAGGCCGCAGCCCTCGCAGTCTCAATCGTGAACATGCTAGCCATGTTACGATCGGCGATCGCATCACTAATCAGCATTTGAGTAACCCTCTCTTCCACAATTGGGTTGGGATGGTTGGCTGATTGGGGCTCGGCAGACTTGATTTTCCTTAGCACACGCTCGACCTTCTCGGTGAGAGCTTCTAACTTCCGAATTCGTTTATCTCTCTGTTCTATAGCACGCCGAACAGCGCAGAGACTCATGCCGATCTCATAAGCGGTGTACAGTCCCTTCACCGCTCCGTGAACGCCTTCACGAAACACTTCGAAGTCCGGCCGACCTACCATCGGCTGCTGAACTTCGAGGGGAAAAATATGTCGAGCGAACTCAACTGCTACATTTGGATCTCGAATGATCGAATCCGCTCTGTCATTGGTCTATTACCCACGAAGACCACAAAACTCAATGGGCGAGGAGTCGCGTCGGATTCCCTTCCAGGACGGGGTTGAGAAGACTTACGTTGTGGCTGCTTGTCCCTCCTGAGCGACCTACTTCGACGACAAGGAGATGGGTATCTCTCCCGATCTCTCGAAGTCCTACTACCCGTGCGTGAAGGTTCACCACTTCGACTCATGGCACCTCCCAGCTCAGCTAGCGTCTTCGCTTCGCTTCGCCTCTGCTGTTGAAGAAAAGTCTATTTGACATTCACACTTGTTTGATCTTCCTTAAAGAATTGGACTGAGTTGCTGACTGAGCATATAAATAGGACCCTCGTTCACGAAGTACACGCCCATTTATTCCCTACGAGGGCAGCACCTCCGAGGCAATCTCATTAATACTGAAACCTCAACAGCCCCGCGCCGACTGAGTCATATGCCCCAATCACCGATCAACCACCGTTATTCGGCGTTTAATGTTCATGAACCAACTGGGGCAAGGGCAGATTCATCAATCTAGTCGGCTTGAGTGCCCCAGCCGTTCCACGCATCGATTCATTAATACAATATTAATAAGTCCATGTTATTCGGCATTTAATGTTTATGAACCAGCTGGGGCAAGGGCAGATTCATCAATCTAGTCGACTTGAGTGCCCCAGCCGTTCCACGCATCGATTCATCAATACAATATTCATAAGTTCATGTTATTCGGCGTTTATGTGACCGGGCCGATTTGATTTACTTGCCAAGTTAAATTAATATTCATAAGTGAAAAATCTAGAAATCCCCTAGATGTTGATTTGTGATTATGTATCAATTTTAAGCAGTATATAACAATCCCAATCAAACAATCAAGACAAATCAACACAACGATTTTAATGTAGAAAAACCACAATTGGAGCACCTCCAATTGTGATAAAAAACCATGGGCAACAGCCACAAAACAATCCACTAAGAAGATATAAAGGAATTACACAGGTATACTCTCAATTACCTAGCGAATCCATGCCCGAATTGAACCAACCCCTATGTGCCTCTTCCAACCCCGTCTTCACCTCTGAATTGTCTTGACGATGAGCCACTCTAGAATCCACCAAAGCTTCAGGCTCGAATTCCCCAGAATCTATTGAAGAACAACTCTCTCTTTTGTGTAGAATAAACAAACAAACCTTTGATGTATGCTTTTTAAACCATGAGTTGAATACTCAATGAAACATCAAAGAAAACTAGCAAAATAGCCCCAGATATAAACCCTAGAACCCAAGAAGAAGATCTGGAGGCGTCATCCTAGATTTGAAGCAACTTGTCAATTTATACAATCTGAAATCGCGAGGTCCGCTTGAGCGTGGGAATTGATGCTCGAGCGGGGACACTACATGAAGTGTTCCAAACCAGGATGTACGCTCGAGCGGGGATTTCGACACTCGAGCGTGAAAACACGAATCACAATATATTTGCAGACTCAACAAACTTCTGGAACTCAGCATTCTCCGCTCGAACGGGGAAATAGACGCTCGAGCGGGGAAGCAACTTTGAATGCATTTTTATATTTTGCTTGATCCCCGTCGTAATCAGCGAAGTGGCAATCTTAAAGGAATTAACATCACAAAACTTCTTTGCAAGGCACGATTCGGGTTGGATTCGCATCTAATAAACTCATAGCCTCACTGAAATAAAAGTGCGAAAACAAGTACAACTGAAAGGAGTTTTGTCAAACGGGATTGCCTAGAATAAGAACCTAACAATAAGGTTAAATTAATTGCCAAGTTAGATTGTTATCCAATCGGCAGCTATGAAGTGGGATAGTTAGCAAGCACAACAGACAGTAATTATTTGATCCAAGGTAATGGAAAGCAAAACTCTTCATTAAAATCAGCAAATGCTGTATAACTAATAGTGAAATAAAAAGGAAATTTTCATTAATAAATTAAGCGCAGATAGTAGCTAATTTATACACGAAAATTACCTTGAACTAACAGAAATCTACTAAACAAAAACATACATTGAAATTGAAACTACTTAATAAAACTAGAATATCTCCCAAATTAATCCTCGGGATCAAACTCAAGTGGCTCAACGTCCACTTGCTCGTATGGAATTGGCATGGCCAATGTAACTCCAGCGGCCGCAAAGGCTTTGAGCCACCCATGTTTCAATCCCCGATTCTCGAATTTGGGGACTTCTTCTACATAGTTCTCAAGGGCGGCGCTCTTTCCAACCTTGAACGCCGTAGAAGCCTCAGAGTCGGCTTTTTCCTTGGCCTTCCTGAAATCTTCCAACTCGGCCTCCACCTTAGCAAGCGCCTTCTTGGCTAACTTGAGCGATTCCTCGCTCACGTTTGCCCTCTCCTCGGCGTCGGATCTGAGCCGATCAGCAGTCTGAGCCCTCTCCTTCTCAGCTTCGGCTCGAGCACTTTCCATCACGGCTCTCATCGCCTCAAACTCGGCCCTGCTCCTCTCACCTTCAGCTTCTGACTTCAGGCGGCCAATTCTTTCAACGACATCGTGCTGGCGGCGGCCTAGTTCTGCTATCCTTCCAACCGTCTACAAAACAAGGAGTCAGGATCATCACATACCAAGAAATATCGTATACTAACCAAACCAACAAGGAGTAGAAAAGATCAAGTCACATACCAGAAAGGCCGACTGGGCAGCTAACGCTATAGCTAACAAATCCGGCTCTGCTCGAAAGGTGGCCTTGTCAGTCGGCAACGAGACTGAGGCGGCCAAGCTCAATGCTACAGCTGGATCCTTCAAGACAGATGCGTCAGAGGAGATCGGCATGTTTTTGATCTTTGGTTGAACAATGAAAGGAACAACATTCGACTCCTTTAGACGAGGCCGTTTGTCAGCAGGGCTCTCCTCTGAGCCAACCTCTTCCTCGACGGCACGTTATTCACCCCGCTCTTCTTGAATCGACCGTTCTTCTGGAATCTGTTGTTCGGCCTCCTTATCTGACTTTGCCACAACAACTTGAGCCGTCTCTTCTACAATAACGGGTTATGAAGATTCAATCGGGGCAGGTCCAGAACGGGCGTCCTCGACTTTCCGTCGCGCGGCCATACATTCGGCATTTTTTTTCGCTCCATCTGCGTCAGATTTTCCCCAGCCATACCTTAAGAAAAATTTCCAGGTAGATCTCCCAAATCTGTAAAAATATCTCTGAAGGAAAACTCCACTCGACCCAAAGTGGACGGTGGTTTAGGCTAGTTAAGACTGGTTGCCTCAAACGCCGAGTTTAGAGCCTTGTCGACCTCTTTAGCCTCCGCAGCGAATTCTCTCGTTGGTTCGGCAACTACCTCGACCACCATCTCTACATCTTACTCCGAATCAGAAGCTTCGAAACTAATTTGCCTAGGGGTCTTGAAGCTGGGGAAGATAAGAGCCGTAAGGTGGTGTTCGCTAGATGGGATCAGAATGTCGTCCGCGGTCGAGAACGTAGTATAAGTGGGCTTGTACCGCAGGAGTATATGGGCGGCTCTCCCTTGCTTCTTCACATTTGGACGGCCAAAATACATGAGCACAGTCTTGATCTCCGCTAGGACTGCGTTGTCAGCCGAGGTCAGAATCTTCTTCAACTTATTGCCTGCAGAAACAAAGGATTAGACTTGAAGAAAAAGCTGAATAAAAGAAAGATCAATAAAGACAATGAGTTACACGAAAACCTGGTTTGCCCCTCTTTATGGGAACAGGGTCAAAGCGATCTTCGCCCTCGCCGAATTTCCAGTTGCCTCGGACATTGACCATTACATCGCCAACTCGTTTGCTAGAACTGACAAGCATGGTGACCAAGTGATGGCCGGTGTCCTTGGCTCTGAGAAAATAGTGCCCGAGCCGATCGGAGGATTTGGCTAAAGCGTAGCAGTGCCGAATCGCCGGAATGCCAAGGTTGATCCTAAGGCGCTGGTTCAATTCTACGATTCCCATTATGATTCGAAAGAAATTCACATTGGGTTGGGAAGGAATCAGACCCCAATGGTGGAGGACGACCCTAAGAAATGGGTGTAGGGGAAAGCGAACCCCACCCTCTGCAATGGATAGGAGAGGAAAGACGATGGTATTTTGGTCCTCCCTCTCCATATCAGGGGTATTGTCCGTCACTAGAGATATATGGACATCTTCAGGGATAGAAAAATGTCGCCAGAACCCAGAAAGACGACCCTCGGAAAGGAGGTCTTTCAGGTGCTTAGCCATTCTAGTAAGGACTCAGAGGTATTCTAAATAAAAAATGAACACGGAAAATAGGACTACAAAGAGAAGAGAAGAAAACTTACGAGAGGCAAAGGAGACAAGGAGAGACGGGAATAAGTTGCAGAAGGCGCGAAATAGAGGGATTCCGACTGGCGATCCAGGAGGCTCGAATATTCAAAAAGTATGCATTCGAAGAGACTGAAGTTTCAAATCATATTAAATGCGAAAGATACGCGAATAAGGCGGGAATGTATAATGATGACCAAAAGGCGTGTGTGTTCTGACATTCACATTGGGATAGGTCAAGCCGCCTAATTTATGTTTCACTTGACTTTTCAAATTCGAGGCCAAACACACCAATTAACTGCCGTCAATGGAGAGTTTGGGGGGCAATTGTGGGAGCCGAATAATTAGCAGAATCAGAAGCATACGCTTTAGGAGATAGACATTACTCGGCCCTAACCTGCACGATTATGAGGCCGAATACAATTAATAGGCTGAGAAACTATTGAATTATGGGGCCGAATAAATAAGCAGCTAGTGAGCGAAAAGTGGACCAGGCCTCGAGGCCTTGGAAATGAGTATAAATAAAGGAACAACAGTCAAAGAAAGGTGTGTGAGAACTATTGTGCTTAATTTAGAATACAAGTAAACTTGAGTGTAAAGACTAACTTGCCCGTCGGAGTGCTAATTCCAGCACCCCCGACCGGAGTGTTTATTCCTTTTCAGGTGACTAGAAGAGGATCACTAGCGTCCCCCAGGATCAGAAGAGTATTTCCAAACCCCTTCTCCACATAAACCCCTTGTCTAGAAGCTCTTGGAGTTGAATCTTCAACTCATGCAACTCGACGGGTGCAAATCTATACGGCACCATGGAAATCGATACTATGTCAGGCACTAAGTCAATGGAGAACTCGATCTCTTGGTGGGGTGGCAAACTAGTAAGATCCTCGGGAAAGATATCTGGGTATTCACAAACTACCCTTGGCAATTCAACACGGGCCAGTAGACACCCTATTTTTGACCGTCATCGAGACTTTGATGTCATCATTTGAACACTCGATGATTTTGTATGCTTGTGTTCATTTTGAGCGCCTAAAGTTCTTGGCGGAGTGCTTTGCTTTCGAGCCTCTCAAATTGTCTATTTTGTGCTTGGTTGAGGACCAAGAGCTTGTTGTTTCAAATCTGGAGGAGAGGGTGGCTTGTCGGCCATCCCCATAGTCCATCGGCCATGGCTTGTGTTGCCAGCCATCAGTGGTGGCTGGTCGGCCACATTTATGGCTGATCGGCCACTGGTGATGGTCGACGGCCATTTTTCTCCTTTTTCAGATATTTGTTTGCCAGCTGTGCCAGTTGTTGTTTACTGAAGTGTATCTCCATACACGTGTATGGAGGGATGAATACAAGCTCTAAGCTTGTTTTTCTATATATAGGGGGGTCTCTCCCCCATTTTGGAGGGTTAGACAATTTGGAACAAAATTCTCTCTCTAGAATTTTCTCCCCCCCTCTCTCTCTCTCTCTCTCACTCTCTCTCTCTTCTTATTTTGTGCTTTGTAGTTAGCTTTCTCTACACCTTTGCACATAGACTCTTGATCAATCTTGACTGCCTTGGAGCAGAGGTTCTAGTAGGTCTTCTTGGAGCCTTAGAAAGGGTTTTGAGCTTGAATTTGTGCCTGAAGTTGTCTTGTGCTTCAAGAGGTATAAGAGTCATCTTGAAACTTGTCTTGCATAACTTGAGTTATTATTCTTTTGTACTATTTTGACCTAGTTTTTCAACTACAAAAAACTCGATTTTTGAGGCTTGAAAATGGTAGTTTATGTCTTGGTGAGTTAGGGGGTTGTCTCATCTTTTTGTTCATTGGCTTGTAAAGCCTTTTGTGCCATTTCTTACCACTCTTAAACCACACTTTTTGGCCCTTTTAACCACTGAAAATCAGAGTCATTTCAGTGGTAAAAATCAACTTTTGAAGTCCAAAATAGGAGGGGTTAGCCTCCCCTCCTTGTGTCTTGCTTCCATGCCTAGGTTGCTTCACATGTTAGCTTGATTTTCCAGCTTGACTTAGCTTAATTCAAGCATGTTTTAGGCTATATGTTGGCATGTTTGAGCTCTATTTTGGGCCAGTTGGAGCACTTGAGGCTTGTTTTATATGCTTGTAGTGCAATTGTGCTTGTTAGTTTAGCTTGTGCTATGCTTTGGCCTCTTATTCTAGTTTAACTTAGCTTAATCACAGCATGATTTTGCCACTGTTTTGACTGGTCTTAGCTCTGTTTTGAGCTAGTTTCGCCCTTTGAGGCTTGTATTGTGTGGTTGTGGTGCAACCTCTTTCATTAGCTTAATGTGTTAAGCTTTTAAACATGATTTGCATGAGTTGCTTGCATGTTTTAGTGTCATTTTGCACTCCATTTCAGCATTGAAATCTCTGCAATCTTCCTCTATTCTTCACTCTTTCATTTTCTTTGAAAGTGACTTCGAACCCTTGTTGGCTTAAGTGTGGAATTGAGACCCTCATACCTAATGGTTTAATTCCTCCAGCAGTTCATTACCAACAGCATGAGGCCTCTTTCATGCTCAAGGTACTTGTGGTTTAAGCCCTCTTTCCATTAGAGGACACTCACCTTTTGGACTAATCAATTAAAGAATGGATTGGTAATCTAAAATTGGTAAGCAAAATGAACAAAGTAAAATAGGCAAGATAAGCATCTTGTGTTGCATTGCATGTGTTAAATCGGACGTTATATTGAACACAAGGAAGATTGGAGCATTTCATACTCAAAGTGATGAAATGAGCCAATCTCCTTGGTCTCCATTGCCTTTGATCACACATGACAAGGTGATGGTCACGAGTCTTGTTTGCATACAATGAAGTTGTACTTTTTGGTTCTTTGGCCATCATACATTGAAAATGTTTGGTTGGTGGTTTTGGAGCCAAGACCTTTGACCTTGTGTAATGATAAGGAGGGTAATAGTACACATACTCCTTGAGAATACACTGTTTTGCCTCTGTTTGCTCTCTGTTGCAGCAAAAAAAGAGAAGTCCAAGGAAAGGGTGGTCAACTGGCCACCAGTAATAATACAAACTAGTCCGTGTAAGTTTTCTCAAATCAAGTAAGTGATTTCACAAAAATGCGTAATGGAACACTAATCCGTGTAAGTTAATTTCCAAAATTAGACCAACACAAAATGTGTAAGTTTTCAAAAATCACCTAAGTAATTTCACAAAAATACGTAAGTGAACACAAATCCGCATAAGTTAGTTTCCAAAACTTTAGAATAACACAAAATCCATAAGTTTTCACAAATCACGTAAGTGATTTCACAAAAATGCGTAAGTGAACACAAATCCGCGTAAGTTAGTTTCCAAAAATTTAAACCAACACAAAATGTGTAAGTTTTCACAAATCACGTAAGTGATGTTCACAAAAATGCCTAAGTAAATACGAATATGCGTAAGTTAATTCCCAAAAATTTAGACTAACACAAAATGCGTAAATTTTCACAAATCACATAAGTGATTTCACAAAAATACGCAAGTGACCACAAATATACGTAAGTTAGTTTCCAAAAATTTAGACCAACACAAATTGTGTAAGTTTTCACCAAAATACATAAGTGAACACAAATTCGCATAAGTTAGTTCCAAAAATTTAAACCGATACAAAATACTTAAGTTTTCACAAATCATGTAAGTGATTTCACAAAATGCATAAGTGAACACAAATTAGCATAAGTTAGTTCCAAAAATTTAGAGTAACACAAAATGCGTAAGTTTTCACAAATTACGTAAGTGATTTCACAAAAATGCATAAGTGAATACAAATCCGTGTAAGTTAATTTTAAAAATTTAGAGCAACACAATATATGTAATTTTTACAAATGCATAAATGAACACAAATATGTGTAAGTTAGTTTCCAAAAATTTAGACCAACACAAAATGCGTAAGTTTTCACAAATCAGCGTAAGTTAGTTTTCAAAAATTTAGAACAACACAAAATGCGTAAATTTTCACAAATCACGTTATTGATTTCACAATAAATGCATAAACGAACACAAATTCGTGTAATTCCAAAAATTTAGACCAACACAAAATGAGTAAGTTTTCACTAATCATGTAAGTGATTTCACAAAAATGCCTAAGTTAACACGAACACAAGTAAGTCCTTGTGTAGACCACCCGAACTCCGCTCCGCACGGGAGGGCGCGGATTCGGTTCATGCTACTACAGTTCGGACTCCTGTCACGGTTCTGAATCTAATCTCACAAAGTGCAATATAAGACTGATAAATCACCAAGGAGTCCAAATCCGGCAAATCATTTTGGAAAATCGATTTTAATCAAGAAGTGCCAAACATGGACTGCTTTGCTAGATTTCAGAGTCGCCACCTAAATATTTTGTTTTGGAAAATTGAGGAAACTCTGACTCGTGCCTAAGGCCACGTGTCCGTCATCACCAAAGTTGCCTCGGCTCGGGAACTTGGGTACGAGAGGGTAAGGTCCTAAAATGAGCACCTATGCTGGCCCGATCAAAGGATTGGCCTCTACTAAGCATGATATGTTGTTTTTGAAAACACATGTGTTCTTATTCCAGTTATTAGCTAACATTACTACGTGATGCGCACAACACACAAGTATAGACTCAATCGCAAGGATTGAAACAAAACATCTCATGTTTGTTTTTCGAAAATGGTTTGAAAGTGCTACTCGCAAGTAGACTAATACGCGGATTTGCCACCCTGAAGTGGGCTTACAAAAGCAACATGATTTTGCCACTCCACAAAGTGGGCTTAAAACGCACATTTTGATGAATTGTTCCAATTCAAGCAATGAAACCTTCATCCACAAGCATTCGTGCAGCTAAACACTTAAGCAGTTAGCCTCATGGCATGCATGCTATCATGGCAGTCACTTACACACATGCAAGGATGCTAAGGCACAAACACTCACCAAGTACTCCGAGCCAAAACAGACGCTAATTAGAAATATGCATGATCCTAACTATGTTAAAATGCCTAATGCAACAGATGCAAAAATGCAACTAAAATAGGCTCGGCTATCTAGAATGGCATATGGATGCAACACTTGATAACATGCTTTGAAACACGTATTCAAGAAAGTGTATTGAAATACAACGCAGTTTGAATGATGCGTCGAGCCTGGTGCATGCAAGACAGATGAATGATGCACGCATGCAAAGCATAAGTATGCTCATTGAAACATGCCCTAAAACTAACCATCAAAAGCTGGTAAATAAAAGGGAGAAAGAAATGGAATTGGAAGACATGCATCACATACAAGCACGCTTATTACAACAGTGTGCCCTCTCGAAGGAGGGTCCGAACAAATAATACAAGCTAGCCACGCTAAGCTAAGCTACTTAACTTATCTAATAATCTAATTAGACTAATTATTACACAACACAAATTGAATAACTAGCTACATCTAATTATTACAATACTTTAACTAATTAATCAAATTAACTAATCATGGTAACTAACTGAGTATGTGAGGTATGTGGACTAGGCTGCCACAGCTCTGCCTTGAACAGTGAAGGATGCATGCTTGATCGCCTCGCTCGGAAATCCATTGCTATGCCTAGAATTGTCTTTGTTTGCATTTGATTTGATCTTAGAACACTGCACAAACTTCCAAATTACTTTTGCTCCAACATGGGGACCTCCCGGTAGGCTGCCGACCAGAAAAGGGTGGTGTAGACCACCTGTAGACCAGAAAAACTAGTTGTAGACCAGAAAAACTGGTCGGTCGACCACCTTTACTGGTCTGTCGACCAGAAAATCTGCCAAACTCCAGTTTTGCTGCAACAGAGAACAAAAAGGGGCATAGCAGTGCATTCGCAAGAGATGTGTACACAACCACCCTCCCTATCATTTCTCAAGCTCAAGGGAATACGATACTCGACTCTTGGGCCACAACCAAGCATCGCAATGCACGACGGCCGAGAAACCGAGATTGCAAAAGTCAATGTCATTGAACGCATAGCTAACACATAAGGGCCTCCACCTCTATCATGCTTGATCAAGAAGGTCGGCGACCGAGAAATGAGGCGCGTTTCATCCCTTGAAGTATGAAACGCCCCTCGTTTCTCGTGTTTGGATCAACATCCGATCCAAACACAATGCAATGCAATAACCCCAGACTGACCTCATGCATGCCAAAATAGTGGCCAAAATGCTTTGAAATGACGGCATGAAAGGCAAGAAAATGCATGTTCATGCATTGGCTCACCAACAAAGCATAGAAGCACAGCTCTTAAACACAATTAAAGAGTAATAAACATGAGAGTTTAGGAAGACTATATGCTTTGAAATCATGTGAGAAATGATGCCATATCATGCATATATCACAAATGAAGCGTGCTAGGAGGCTCAAAGCTTAAGGCTAGCAAAGGCACTTGCACCATAGCCATATCAAGCGAGCCCCAAAGGGCCAAGATGATTCAAAACAGTCCCAAGGTAGGTCAAAACAATGCTAGAAACATGCTTGAACATAGCCAACATATGCTAGAATGGGAGGCATAAAGCATGACGCATGCAAGGCCAATGAGCATGATTACACTACACCTACCAAAACCAGGCATGAGGTGACTTTACCAACAAAAATCAGAGTTGTAACATGGTAAAATAACACCAAGAACACACTAAGATGGTAGCCCAAAAGCTTAGGCAAGCATGCATACCAATTGGCTCATGATTGAGGCCTAAAGCATAACCCTCCAAAAACATTGTATGTGTCACGCCCCAAAACTCGCCCCTAAAAGTTTGGGCATGACCACCTCAGAAAACAGACATAAAACCAGATCAATATAATCTATGGGGCCTGAACGGAAGCATTAAATAGTATATAATAGCGTAAAAAAAAAATAGTAATATCCATTAAGCTACCACTACTATGCCAGGATCACAAACAGAACATAATGCAGATAAATATACAGTGACGTGCATCTGAAGATAGCTAAGTACATATACATATACGCCGATCTTAACAGACATTTAGGGTACAAATTAAAACTTAGCAAAACTCCATAACTTGAACGATCAACATCTAAGAGCTTAGATACTCAGGGTTTGACAACTGGGTAACAAAAGCCACAAGTGAAGGTTGATCTCCAGGTTGAGTGCCTACAGAAACAAACATAAAACAGAGTGAGTCAAGCTCAGTGAATAATAATACATAACAATTCAATGCTCAACATGAATTATAATCCATATCCGTGTGTTTATCAATAAAGAGAACATATGGTTTATTTGTTTCTGTATGCATAGCAAAGTATCTTTTTCAAAAAACTTGTCACATCTTGAATATTCGGGGTTTCATAGTGCATCTAGGCATTTTTGGGAAAATTATCCAGAAAGCATATCATATTATAAACATACAATAAGTTCATAGCGTTTTTCTTATTTCAGAAATTACTTATCATATGAAACATTTCATAACTCCAAATACGGATTTCATCAAAATCATTTATACTTTAAGTATCTTTTACGGAACGGCCTTGGGCCTAATCTTGAACACAGTGGCTTTAAGCCCTTAACAGAACGGCTTGAAATCCTTAACAAAATGGCATGAAGCCTTTATCAGAACGGCATAAAACCCTTGAAACACATTGGCATTAAAGCCTTGAAACATATGGCATAAAAGCCCTTGGAACATCTGGCACAATAGCCCCTTGAAACAGATAGCATAAAAAGCCCTTGAAAGATGGCATATAGCCCTTGAAAAGTTGGCATGAAGCCCTTGAACATAGATTGGCATTAAGCCCATGTAATGGCACAAAGCCCTTGTAATGGCATAAAGCCCTTGTAATGGCATAAAGCCCATGTAATGGCATAAAGCCCTTGTAATGGCATGAAGCCCTTGTAACTTGTGATGGCATGAAGCCCATGTAACTTGTAATGGAATAAAGCCCATGCAACTTGTAATGCACTTGAAACTTGTGGCACGAGGCCCTTGAAATACACTTGAAACTTGTAATGAGAATAATTTCAGTCTTCTTAAAGTATCAGTATGCAATAATGCACATAAGTTTCCCATGGCCTGATTACAAATTAATACAGGTGTCTCGCGAACAACTGAATAATAATAATCATAACAATTATTAACTGAGGCCACATAATACTAGCAAACATTGCATGCGTGTCATAGGTTCTTGATGACCTCGGGTCCATAAGTAACACAATAGAATAAATCTCAATATCATACAGATACTTGGCTTAAAGATGAACATAATTCTATTTATTCATTAAGAAACGACGTAGTTTGCTTATAGATAATAGAGAATTATTATTCGCTATTGATAGAACGAAGTCATTCTAAAGTCATACCGACATATGCCAATCTTTCAACGTTCACATTGACTTTCACTCATCATAATTGTTCATGTAACACGTTCGTGTAACACTTACAAGAAACAGAGCGTTAGTGATAATAATTATCAATAATAAATAAAATGTACATCTCCGTACTATTACTCACAGTGTGCTGGTAGAGCGTTTATTCCTCCCGAAGCGTGTCCTACACACATATGAGGTCACACATTAATTTTCTAAATCATTTCCCCTAATTTCCTTTCTCATTTTAACATGATTCACAATGCTCATAACAAAGTTCATTCGTAAATTTTAACATTATTTCAAAACATCTCAAAAATCCAATTCAACTTGTACATGCATAATTCAACCCACCAATTCCATGATTCTATTTTCAATTTGGGCAAAAATCATTATATATCATCACAAATTAACCTAGGGTTTCAAGAAAAATATAAAGTTTTCCATAAAAAATACAAACTTCTCATACCATGACCTTACATCCCAATTTTCTCCTTGATTATACATCTATGGGTCATATCTCACCACTTTAACTCATCAATTGAACCTTCCATGCTTCAAACCCGAAATTCCCAAATCTCATAATTACTCTATATGCTCAAAATGAAAATCCATACATTTACACAATGAACATACTACAAATCTATCTCTTGATGTAAGTATTGAAGAAAACTAGAACCCCTACCTCAATAATCAAGCAAAGGAGTGAACTTGAGAAGAAGCCTTCGCAAATCCGAGTTCCAATCCGGTAAAAACATTGATCTTCTCTTATTCTCCATTCTTGATGCAAAAACCATGGTGGATTGTTGTTCAAAATAGAGGAAATCAAGGTTTTGAGGCTAGGGTTTCGGAGGGTTTCAGACTTAGGAGAAGAGGGAAGAAGAAAGGGGAAAGAAAATGTGGAAAAAGATCTCAAAATCCCGTTTTTACATTGCTGTACTCGCCAACCCCGCTCGAGCGTCCCACTCGAGCGTACCTGCTCCCAGCACAGATCCCAAAACTTTAATCATGTGTAACTCTCTCATCCGGGCTCCGTTTTAGGCCGTTCTTGTGTCCAAATTGAAGCCCCGGAGATAAGCTTTTCAATGGTTCTAACCTCACATTCAAATTCAAAGTGTGGAAAAAGAAAAGGGCAAAAGAGTGACTGTTGAACATAAACAAATTGTTCGAATTAAAGTTTTTGGTCCTATCTTACTTCACCATCAAATTACCATCTCAATCAATACTCCAAAATAAACTAGGAAGGTTCCAAATACACTACTACAATGTCAAGGGTAATCTTACTTTTCACGCTCGAGCGCCTCTTTCCCCGCTCGAGCGCGCACAGACCAGTAAAGCAGTCCGCTCGAGCGTCAACTTCTCCGCTCGAGCGGAGATTCACAACTCCCAGAATCTCAGGCCGTCTGCAAAATTTCTGAGAACCCCAAAAGTCCGCTCGAGCGTCAACTCCTCCGCTCGAGCGGAGGGAAAAATTCTAGGTTGTCACACCCTTCCCTCCTTAAGAAATTTCGTCCTCGAAATTTGAGAAACCAAATAGAAGACGATTCAAACATAAACGGAAACACACCCTGTAATGTTCCAAAACTAGATCCACACTTTGGATAGGATAGGGTCACAAATACTTTCGATCAACACATACATATCAGAATTGCAACGGGTAAGGAGCAACACTAACCATTTATAATCCCAAAGTCCATAACAACTTCTCAATTAACAACAAATTTTCAATTACACTTCACTTAACGGCATCACCAATTCTTTATTCCACTTGACATTAAAAAAAACAGTGAAGACCATCATACAATTACTCCTTAAAACAATTACGTAGAGGAGTTCCTACTTAACTTCAAGAGAGGCCAAACAAACATACCTTAAGCTTTAGGATTTCTATCCCCTCTTTCACTTTCTCATTTGCTCCCTAGAAGATCTATGCTCTTCTTTTCAACCCTTATTCCTTTCCATATATAAGAAGACTTAGGTATACATATAGATAGTCATATATAAAAACATATAGGACAAAATCCAATCGTTAAATCATTCCGAAATTGAAATCTCGTAAACATACTTAAGATTACATAAAAATTATGCTGATCACAGATACATAATCAAT
Organism: Camellia sinensis; assembly: GCF_055761805.1. NCBI lineage: Eukaryota > Viridiplantae > Streptophyta > Magnoliopsida > Ericales > Theaceae > Camellia > Camellia sinensis. Next base: position 21,757,706 of record NC_138964.1, on the reverse strand, counting down.
TCAGATAATTAAACCTTTAAGGCTTCCAATTCCTTATTCGATTATTCTAAGTATAACAGATACGTTTCTTGTTAAACAGATAAGCATCCTTAAACATGGTTTCACTATTTAGTCTTAACTGCTCAGGGGATTTCACCGTAAACATTTAAAAGTACAAAAATTGAAAAACATGATTTATAAATTCCTACAGCATACATTAATTCTTTAAGTGAATCTTATAAGGAAATTTACTCGGTGGTACATGACCATTACGGTTACATATAGTTCTCAAAATAACTTAATTACGTGGTCAAATTAAAATTCGATTTTGCATCATTGAATCAGATCTTAGAACCTATCAAGTAAGGTTCTGCCTAAGAGGCACGATATATTCCATTTCACCAGTCCCCAATACAGTGATAAGCTCAAAGTCATATTTCATTTCCGAAAACATATCAAAATCATATCGTTATGTGGAGTCAAAACCACATTTACTAATTGTTGACAAGATCGGAACGGTGGGAAGAAGAATCCCCATTATAAACACCTGATCATGCAGTCATAAATTCAAATCTGGATAATATATACAGTTATCAAAACAAGGCTAGAAATCGAATTCAATTCTTACTTGATTAATCAATCATAACCGTAAGGTATGATATTTTCCTTTGCTAGCACTTTTTCTTGTCATAGCACAAATTACTTTGGCCTCTTCTTTTCTTCTTCTTTTTTTTTTCTATCATTCAAACGATTCTTCTTTTTCTTACTGGAAGACACGAGGTCAATCACATGGTTTCGTATTCACATCATAACGATCATTTAGTTTGATGTCGAAGTAGTCAATAGCTGCTCTTTTTTTTTTCGTGTAAGTAGGCACGCGATGTGGGTGAGGTCCTTTATATCATGCAATCATTTATAAGAAATCCTGATCGCAAATTACAGAATACACGTAAACAAACCAGATTACAGACTTCAAATCACAAATCACGGATTCCATAATCAAATCCCGATTGCACATAAACGAAACAGGTAAATAGAAACATATTCATACATATTCCTAGTTATACTTGAATCAGAAACAGAAATCAGAGTTTATGCTTGATCATAATCCACCCGTACAAGACCGTCAGTGGCACCATCCGTACAAGACCGTCGATGGCAAAACATATCTTGTAACATACTGAAACCACGGTATCATTACCCCCGGGAAAGGCCTTATACTAAGGATGCCATGAATATTTTTACATATATGGATCATCATTCCTTAATTCGTAACACAACATATCAGAAAATAAAGCATTGCTTGTCATATCATGTCATTGTCATGCGCTTAACAAAATAGGATAATCAAAGTACGTATCACAATAGTTTTTTTTTTTTTTTTTCAAATCATAGGTCCAAACAGTACCATGACAAGGAAGACATAACTGTATCATAAATATTCCATACTTAGTGTTTAAGCAATTTGCAAGTCATCTAAATAAATGATAGGTAATTATCAGTTCAAAATCAACCAAAAATTGCATGCGCATTACTTACCAGTCACTTTCCCTTTTCATTTTGTCTAACCAACCCGAGGTGATCCTCTATCCTTATTTCCGCCATGCTCTACACAACAATCAATCACAATATACACACAAGGAATGTACAATAAACATGACTCATAACCGTTAACGTGAACAAATTACATTTACCGTTGCTATCAGTCTTTTCATATGTACTAAGGATGTCATGCATGAAGCCTAAGTCTTTTCTAGACATCCTACAGCTTAATGGATCCGTGTGTGAGATAGCAACTCGTGCTCTGATACCACCTGTCACGCCCCAAAACTCGCCCCTAAAAGTTTGGGCATGACCACCTCAGAAAACAGACATAAAACCTGATGAATATAATCTATGGGGCCTGAACGGAAGCATTTAATAGTATATAATAGCGTAAAAAAAATAATAGTAATATCCATTGAGCTACCACTACTATGCCAGGATCACAAACAGAACATAATGCAGAGAAATATACAGTGACGTGCATCTGAAGATAGATAAGTACATATACATATACGCCGATCTTAACAGACATTTAGGGTACAAATTAAAACTTAGCAAAACTCCATAACTTGAATGATCAACATCTAAGAGCTTAGATACTCAGGGTTTGACAACTGGGTAACAAAAGCCACAAGTGAAGGTTGATCTCCAGGTTGAGTGCCTACAGAAACAAACATAAAACATAGTGAGTCAAGCTCAGTGAATAATAATACATAACAATTCAATGCTCAACGTGAATTATAATCCATATCCGTGTGTTTATCAATAAAGAGAACATATGGTTTATTTGTTTCTGTATGCATAGCAAAGTATCTTTTTCAGAAAACTTGTCACATCTTGAATATTCGGGGTTTCATGGTGCATCTAGGCATTTTCGGGAAAATTATCTAGAAAGCATATCATATTATAAACATATCATAAGTTCATAGTGTTTTTCTCATTTCAGAAATTACTTATCATATGAAACATTTCATAACTCCAAATACGGATTTCATCAAAATCATTTATACTTTAAGTATCTTTTACGGAACGGCCTTGGGCCTAATCTTAAACACAGTGGCTTTAAACCCTTAACACAACGGCTTGAAATCCTTAACAAAATGGCATGAAGCCTTTATCAGAACGGCATAAAACCCTTGAAACACATTGGCATTAAAGCCTTGAAACATATGACATAAAAGCCCTTGGAACATCTGGCACAATAGCCCCTTGAAACAGATGGCATAAAAAGCCCTTGAAAAATGGCATATAGCCCTTGAAAAGTTGGCATGAAGCCCTTGAACATAGATTGGCATTAAGCCCATGTAATGGCATAAAGCCCATGTAATGGCATAAAGCCCTTGTAATGGCATGAAGCCCTTGTAACTTGTGATGGCATGAAGCCCATGTAACTTGTAATGGCATAAAGCCCATGTAACTTGTAATGGCATAAAACCTATGCAACTTGTAATGCACTTGAAACTTGTGGCACGAGGCCCTTGAAATACACTTGAAACTTGTAATGAGAATGATTTCAGTCTTCTTAAAGTAACAGTATGCAATAATGCACATAAGTTTCCCATGGCCTGATTACAAATTAATACAGGTGTCTCGCGAATAACTGAATAATAATAATCATAACAATTATTAACTGAGGCCACATAATACTAGTAAACATTGCATGCGTGTCATAGGTTCTTGATGACCTCGGGTCCATAAGTAACACAATAGAATAAATCTCAATATCATACAGATACTTGGCTTAAAGATGAACATAATTCTATTTATTCATTAAGAAACGACGTAGTTTGCTTATAGATAATAGAGAATTATTATTCGCTATTGATAGAACGAAGTCATTCTAAAGTCATACCGACATATGCCAATCTTTCAACGTTCACATTGACTTTCACTCATCATAATTGTTCATGTAACACGTTCGTGTAACACTTACGAGAAACAGAGCGTTAGTGATAATAATTATCAATAATAAATAAAATGTACATCTCCGTACTATTACTCACAGTGTGCTGGTAGAGCGTTTATTCCTCCCGAAGCGTGTCCTACACACATATGAGGTCACACATTAATTTTCTAAATCATTTCCCCTAATTTCCTTTCTCATTTTAACATGATTCACAATGCTCATAACAAAGTTCATTCGCAAATTTTAACATTATTTCAAACATCTCAAAAATCCAATTCAACTTGTACATGCATAATTCAACCCACCAATTCCATGATTTTATTTTCAATTTGGGCAAAAATCATTATTTATCATCACAAATTAACCTAGGGTTTCAAGAAAAATATAAAGTTTTCCATAAAAAATACAAACTTCTCATACCATGACCTTACATCCCAATTTTCTCCTTGATTATACATCTATGGGTCATATCTCACCACTTTAACTCATCAATTGAACCTTCCATGCTTCAAACCCGAAATTCCCAAATCTCATAATTACTCTATATGCTCAAAATGAAAATCCGTACATTTACACAATGAACATACTACAAATCTATCTCTTGATGTAAGTATTGAAGAAAACTAGAACCCCTTCCTCAATAATCAAGCAAAGGAGTGAGCTTGAGAAGAAGCCTTCGCAAATCCGAGTTCCAATCGGGTAAAAACATTGATCTTCTCTTATTCTCCATTCTTGATGCAAAAACCATGGTGGATTGTTGTTCAAAATAGAGGAAATCAAGGTTTTGAGGCTAGGGTTTCGGAGGGTTTCGGACTTAGGAGAAGTGGGAAGAAGAAAGGGGAAAGAAAATGTGGAAAAAGATCTCGAAATCCCGTTTTTACGTTGCTGTACTCGCCAACCCCGCTCGAGCGTCCTTATTCCCGCTCGAGCATACCTGCTCCCAGCACAGATCCCAAAACTTTAATCATGTGTAACTCTCTGATCCGGGCTCCGTTTTAGGCCGTTCTTATGTCCAAATTGAAGCCCCGGAGATAAGCTTTTCAATGGTTCTAACCTGACATTCAAATTCAAAGTGTGGAAAAAGAAAAGGGCAAAAGAGTGACTGTTGAACATAAACAAATTGTTCGAATTAAAGTTTTTGGTCCTATCTTACTTCACCATCAAATTACCATCTCAATCAATACTCCAAAATAAACTAGGAAGGTTCCAAATACACTACTACAATGTCAAGGGTAATCTTACTTTTCACGCTCGAGCGCCTCTTTCCCCGCTCGAGCGCGCACAGACGAATAAAGCAGTCCGCTCGAGCATCAACTTCTCCGTTCGAGCGGAGATTCACAACTCCCAGAATCTCAGGCCGTCTGCAAAATTTCTGAGAACCCCAAAAGTCCGCTCGAGCGTCAACTCCTCCGCTCGAGCGGAGGGAAAAATTCTAGGTTGTCACAGTATGTGTGAAACATGAGGGAGTATGACTATACTATACACACTGAAATCCTGTTAGAAATATGGCCAAAGCAGGCAAACAACTCAAGTAAAGCATGCTAGATACTTTGAAACTCAAAACTAGTGAGCAAGATTGAACTATGGCTATACAAAGCAAGGTCCGAATGATCAAGAACACCTAAAATAGAGCTTAAGCATGGAAAAACATGAGTAAAAGCTTGCTGGAGTGGAGTAAAAAACATGCTAAAATGATGGTCCAAAACATGATGCATGTTAAGGCTATAGGGAGGATTGCACTACAAGGATATAAAGCAGGCAAGAGGCAATCAAACCGACCCAAAACAGAGCTATACCATGGAAAAACAAGGCCTAAAACATGCTAAGATAGGGGCCCAAGAAGGTAGAAAAACATGCTAACTTTGTGAGCCATCAACACAAGCACACAAGAGAAGAGGAGGGGGGACAACAGCCACCCATTTGGGGCCTCAAAACACACTTTCTACCACTAAAATTCCACGGGAATTCAGTGGTTAAAAGGCCAAGAGAAGATGATCTCAAAGGCCTAAAGAGATGGCTCAAAACAAGGCAAAATAAGGCACAAAAGGGGTTAGACCACCCCCAACACTAAAGAGGCCTAAACAAACACTTTAAGCACTTGAAAATGAAGCCTTTTGCAGTTTAAAGTTAGCCCTAAAATATCATGCAAATAGGGCCAAACAAGCAATATAAACAAATCTTTAAAGAGGACAAAGACTCACCCTTGAAGAACCACTTCAAAGTAGCAACTTCAGAGGCAAAAACCAAGCTTTTGAGCTTCAAACAGACCTCCAAGAACCTCAGCCCAAGAGTGAAGGATATGTATAGCCCTTAGCCAATTTTTCTGAACCTGGAACAAATATAGAGAGAGAGAGAGCAATATAGAGATAGAAGGATATGTATAGCCCTTAGCCAATTTTTCTGAACCTGGAACAAATATAGAGAGAGAACTTAGGTCAAATATAGCAAGCCATCTTTGTTTTCATCACAGTGTTCAAAAAGTTTTGGAAAAAACTTAGGTCAATGCAATGATTTCAAGGCACATAAAAGTAGGTGAAAAACTCTGCCGTTTCATTCAAATCTTCTACAACAACTGGCTCAAGGCAGAAATAAATGCAAAGGGGTAAAATCACTGTTGTTTCATTCAGATCTTCTAGCGCAACTGGCTTCATGGCGGAAACAGACTCAAAAGAAAGAGTGTAAAAGACAAACACAAAACAAGATAGTGATGTCTGAGGTAACACCCCGAAATCACCCGACTCTAACACAACAGGATTGACTCGATACAACATGACAGACTCAACTGACTCAGCACAAAAAGACTGACTTAATACAACACAACAAAACTGACTCAATACCCAAGTCAGAAAGTAAAATAAACAGCATTCATAAATGCTCAAAACAGTGCATGCCATCCCCATGTCTGGAGTAAACTGAGCGCCATTCGTAGGTGGTTCATCCCCCGATCACATCACATTATCCCCCAAGTTCACTGATCCAGTGCCGATAGACTTTGCAGAGCTTGGTGCGGCGATGACCCCGTCGTCAATGAGATCTTGTATTTCGTGATGAAGACGAAAACACATGTCAGTACCATGGCCAGCTGGTTGATGAAAGGCACAGTAATTGGCCGGATCATGGGAGAGAGGAAGTTTATTCGATAATAGCCGGGGCTCCAGGGGCTTCAGATGTCCCTTTTCGATCAAGACCCTCAGGGTCGTTAATAGAGACATGTATAGTGGGGTGAACACCCTCTGGCCCCGAGGTGGGTATTTGGTAGGTTGTGAGCTGGTTGTGTTGGATGTACCGGCGAAAGGGTCGGCAGGTGTTGACTGGGTTTGTCAATCTCTTCCGAGTGTTGGATTAGAGCTGAAAGGAATGTTTCTGGTACGACATCCCTTGCCTCAGCTTGCCCCTTGATTCAGAATGCCCTCATCTCGAGTAGTAAAAGTGTCATCCATAATTTTTGCAACAACTGCAAGCACTTGTTGTTCATTCAGTCCTTCGGTCTTCAAAACCTCAACAGCCCACTGAAGATGTTCGTAAGGACCAATGCCCGCCCCTACTTTGTTCTTACCACTTGCCTCCACTTTGCCAAAGGATTGACCTTCTTCCAATGTAGCCTGTCCCGAGGTTGGGGAGCCTTTTGACCTGAAATCCTTGGTATGTGATGTGGTTGATGATGGAGCCAAAATTCCAAAGCCCAGATCTACCACAGTTCTCTGAAGATCTTCGATCATTCTCATCAGCTCAGAAGTAGTGGGTTCACGAGTTTGGGATGATTGCGGTTCGAGTGCATTTATCATGCATAAGTCCATGTTGTCTGGAATGAACACCTCAGGCTTGGGTAAATGGGCTGGGGTGATGTATATACTGGGGTCAAACGGGTTAGCCGTTGTTTGGATGAAGTTCACCTGCCTATGTGGAGGGTTTTGATTGAAAGTTGGTTTTTCTGGAGGTGCTATTACCTGGTTGTCAATGAGATTTTGAATCTCATGACGTAGTCTGAAGCAAGAGTCGGTATCCTGACCCTGCTGCTGATGGAAGGCACAGTATGTAGCCGGGTCATGCTTTGGAGGGAGAGGATCGGGTAGAGGCCGTTGTTCTAACGGTTTCAGATGTCCTTTCCTGAGTAGGACCCCTAGGGCTTTAGACAAAGGCATATAAAGTGGGGTGAAAACCCTCTTGCCTCAGGGTGGATATTTGGTTTTTTGTGAGCTGGTTCCGGATGCACCGGTGAATGGGGTGGCTGTTTTCGATGTGGTGGTGGTGACCATTCCAACTTCAGAAGATCTTGCAGCTGCATCACCACTGGTGGTTGCATTCAAACTGCGTGTATAACCCTTCTTGGGTGACTCCCTTTCGTGGTCAATCAGACCTTGCCTCATAGCATCTTCAATCTGTACCCCTATGTCATACAAGTCAGCAAAGGTGGGGAGGGGTAAGACGATCATTTTCTGCAGTAGCTTGGGTTGTAGGTTGCGCACAACCATCCTTATCTGATCTTTCTCGAGTGGCCGAGTTGTCATCGTGGAGGACTTGGCCCTCCATCGCGTAACAAAATCAAAAAAGTCCTCCTTTGGCTCCTGCCGAGTCACCTCAAGATCACCAGTCGTGACCTCGATCTGGGTATTGTATGAATACTGGGCGATGAAGGCCTCAGCCATCTTTTCCCAACTCCTCTTTACTGAGTCCTCCAGCTTGGCGTACCAGATGGCCAAAAAACCCGACGGGGTCCGACCGAAGAGCGATAGTTTCTGGAGTCTCGTCAAGCCCATCGGGTGCAAAATATCTGAGAACAACCTCAGATGAACCATAGGATCGCCCGAGCCGTCAAAATGGTCTATGTGGGGCATCTTGAACCTGTCCGGTAATGTCACCGCCGAGTCCGTGTAACCATCCTCTATGTCCGGGATCGAGTTGACTCCCTGGGCCCATCTGAACAGCTTTTCAAGCTTACTCATCTTCAGAGCTGTTGGATCCATCTCAGATTCAAACGGTGTATCTGTTGAGAAAGCTGGTGTCTTTGAAGTCTGTGGTAGAACTGGTGGCGGGACTGACCCTGTTGGAACGTCTGTATCTTCCTAGACGTTTGCAGTTTCCCCAGGTGTCGGAACCCTAGGTGGGGGTGGGGGTGGATGTGAAGCAGATGCTCCGACTTGTTGTGGTTGGTGCTGTTGTTGAAACCTGGCAATCAGTTTTGCCTGTTGAGCTACAACCTCTGCCTGACGAGCAGTGTCCTGCTGCATGGCCAGCATGGTCTCTTGGAGTTGACGCATCATGTCCTCCATACTGACTGTAAAGTGCGAATTTGACTGAACAGGTGTATGTTCCCTCTCTGAGGTGGAATTAGATATCTCAGCCCAACTGCGCACAGGTGAGGTAGATAATAAACGCTGATCTGGTAATTGTTGAACTGGTGATTTGTGCTTGACTAACCTTTTTGCCTTGCCTCAGCGAAGGAAACACTGATTTCCTTTGAACTGAATCTCTGACCTGACAAAGTGTATAAACACAAGTCCGATGTACCCGGGGGATATTGGAGCCTTCTAAAGATATGGTTCCAAGACTACCCCTAGCAAAAGAGAAAACAGACAGCATCTCAGCCTGATTTCACCAGAACAAATATGAGCATAGCTGAATGACTGTGCTCTCTACTAAATTCTGCCCCAAAATTCTGCCTCTAAACTAATACCCTCAGACCGATACTCAAACTTGCAACTGATACATACATTGTAGAGACACATCCCTGAAAGCACATATCAAGCAAGTAAGAGCCAAAACATCCCTATGGAGGGATAGGGTTTTCCTATCCTATCTTGTCAGGAGCTAGGGTTTCACAACGCACACAGTGGTTTTCAAACAACCTACAATTGGGTAAGCAACCTGTCCTAGCTTGGAATGGTCACTATGGCTTCCGATATGCACTAGGTCGAATGGTTGAAAAAGGCGCCTCGGTAAAAACCAAGGTTTGTGCTCCTATCGTGACAGAGACCGTAACCTGTCCGCCTTATGGCACGCTTTTCCAAGCAAGCCTCCGACTAATCTCACAAAGTGCAATGTAAGACTGATAAATCACCAAAGAGTCTAAATCCGACAAATCGTTTTGGAAAATCAATTTTAATCAAGAAGTACGAAACATGGACTGCTTTGCCAGATTTTAGAGTCGCCAGCTAAATATTTTGTTTTGGGAAATTTAGGAAACCCTAACTCGTGCCTAAGGCCACGTGTCCGTCAGCACGAAAGTTGCCTCAGCTCGGGAACTTGGGTACGAGAAGGGAAGGCCCTGAAATGAGCACCCCCGCTCGCCCGATCAAAGGATCGGCCTCTACTAAGCATGATATGTTGTTTTTGAAAACACAAGTGTTCTTATTCTGGTTATTAGCTAACATTACTACGTGATGCGCACAACAGACAAGTATAGACTCAATCGCAAGGATTGGAACAAAACATCTCATGTTTGTTTTTCGAAAATGGTTTGAAAGTGCTACTCGCAAGTAGGCTAAGACGTGGATTTGCCACCCTCAAGTGGGCTTAGAAAAACAACTTGATTTTGCCATTCCACAAAGTGGGCTTAAAATGCACATTTTGATGAATTGTTCCAATTCAAGCAATGAAGCCTTCATCCACAAGCATTCGTGCAGCTAAACACTTAAGCAGTTAGCCTTATGGCAAGCATGCTATCATGGCAGTCACTTACACACATGCAAGGATGCTAAGGCATAAACACTCACCGAGTACTCCGAGCCAAAACAGAAGTTAATTAGAAATATGCATGATCCTAACTATGTTAAGATGCCTAATGCAACACATACAAAAATGTAACTAAAATAGGCTCGGCTATCTCGAATGGCATATGGATGCAACACTTGATAACATGCTTTGAAACACGTATTCAAGAAAGTGTATTGAAATACAATGCAGTTTGAATAATGCGCCGAGCCTGGTGCAAACAAGACAGATGAATGATGTACGCATGCAAAGCATAAGTATGCTAATTGAAACATACCCTAAAATTAACCATCAGAACCTGGTAAATAAAAGGGAGAAAGAAATGGGATTGGAAGACATGCACCACACACAAGCATGCTTATTGCAACAGTGTGCCCTCTCAAAGGAGGGTCTGAATAAATAATACAAGCTAGCCACGCTAAGCTTATCTAATTAGACTAATTATTACACAACACAAATTGAATAACTACCTACAGCTAATTATTACAATACTTTAACTAATTAATCAAATTAACTAATCATGGTAACTAACTAAGCATGTGAGGTATGTGAACTAGGCTACCACAGCTCTGCCTTGAATAGTGAAGGATGCATGCTCTATCGCCTCGCTCGGAAATCCATAGCTATGCCCAGAGTTGTCTTTGTTTGCATTTGATTTGATCTTAGAACACTGCACAAACTTCCAAATTGGTTTTGCTCCATCATGGGGACCTCCGGGTAGGCTGCCGACCAGAAAAGGGTGGTGTAGACCACCTGTAGACCAGAAAAACTAGTCGGTCGACCACCTCTACTGGTTTGTCAACCAGAAAATCTGCCAAACTCGAGTTTTACTGCAACAGAGAAGAAGAAGGGGCATAGCAGTGTATTTGCAAGATATATGTGCACAACCACCCTCCCTATCATTTCTCAAGCTCAAGGGAATGCGGTACTCGACTCTCGGACCACCAACCAAGCATCGCAATGCATGATGGCCGAGAAGCCGAGATTGCACAAGTCAATGTCAATGAATGCGCAATTAACACATAAGGGCCTCCACCTCTATCATGCTTGATAGAGAAGGTCGGCGACCGAGAAATGAAGCGCGTTTCATCCCTTCAAGTATGAAATGCCCCTCGTTTCTCGTGTTTGGATCAACATCCGATCCAAAGACAATGCAATGCAATGCAACAACCCCAGACTGACCTCGTGAATGCCAAAATAGTGGCCAAAATGCTTTGAAATGATGGCATGAAAGGCAAGAAAATGCATGTTCATGCATTGGCTCACCAACAAAGCATAGAAGCACAACTCTTAAACCCAATTAAAGTGTAATAAATATGAGAGTTTAGGAAGACTATATGCTCTAAAATCATGTCAGAAATGATGCCATAACATGTACATATCACAAATACAGCATACTAGGAGGCTCAAAGCTTGAGGCTAGCAAAGGCACTTGCACCATAGCCATATCAAGCGAGCCCCAAAGGGCCAAGATGATTCAAAACAGTCCCAAGGCAGGTCAAAACAATGCTAGAAACATGCTTGAACATAGCCAAGATATGCTAGAATGGGAGGCATAAAGCATGACGCATGCAAGGCCAATGAGCATGACTACACTACACCTACCAAAACCAAGCATAAGGTGACTTCACCAACAAAAATCAGAGTTGTAACGTGGTAAAATAACACCCAAAACACACTAAGATGGTAACCCAAAAAGCTTAGGCAAGCATGCATGCCAATTGGCTCATGATTGAGGCATAAAGCATAACCCTCCAAAAACATTGTATGTGTGAAACATGAGGGAGTATGACTATACTACACACACTGAAATCATGTTAGAAATGAGGCCAAAGCATACAAACAACTCAAGTAAATCATGCTAGATACTTTGAAACTCAAAACTAGTGAGCAAGATTGAACTATGGCTATACAAAGCAAGGTCCGAATGATCAAGAACACCTAAAATAGAGCTTAAGCACGGAAAAACATGAGTAAAAGCTTGCTGGAGTGGAGTAAAAAACATGCTAAAATGATGGTGCAAAACATGATATATGTTAAGGCTATAGGGAGGATTGCACTACAAGGATATGAAGCATGCAAGAGGCAATCAAACCGACCCAAACAGAGCTATACCACGGAAAAACAAGGCCTAAAACATGCTAAGATAGGGGCCCAAGAAGGTAGAAAAACAAGATAACTTGGTGAGCCATTAACACAAGCACACAAGAGAAGAGGAGAGGGGACAACCGCCACCCATTTGGGGCCTCAAAACACACTTTCTACCACTAAAATTCCTCTGGAATTTAGTGGTTAAAAGGCCAAGAGAAGGTAATCTCAAAGGCCTAAAGAGATGGCTCAAAACAAGGCAAAATAAGGCACAAAAGGGGGTAGACCACCCCTAACACTAAAGAGGCCTAAACAAACACTTTAAGCACTTGAAAATGAAGCTTTTTGCAGTTTAAAGTTAGGCCAAAAACATCATACAAATAGGGCCAAATAAGTAATATAAACAAAGCTTTAAAGAGGATGAAGACTCACCCTTGAAGAACCACTTCAAAGTAGCAACTTCAGAGGCAAAAACCAAACTTTTGAGCTTCAAACAAACCTCCAAGAACCTCAGCCTAAGAGTGAAGGTGTTTCACTAGGTGTTTGTGTGCAAAAGTGTGAAGAAATGGCACTTTTGAGCACAAAATGGAACAAATATATAGAGAGAGGGAGCAATATAGAAATAGAAGGATATGTATAGCCCTCAGCCAATTTTTCTGAACCTGGAAAAGGGAGAGAGAGCCTCCATCTTATAGAAATCCAAGCCTCAAGCTTGTTGAATAAGCTAGAGACTTGAAGCAATCCCTCCATACACGTGTATGGAGGATGCCTTCTGTGCCCAACAGCTGGCACAGCTGGCAAGGAAAATACCTGCAGAAAATGGAGGATGGCTGCCGACCAGTTAAAGTGGTCGTCCGACCACTCCCACTAGTCGACCGACCAGAAAAAGGGGTCTACAGGGAAAGAAACTGGTCGACAAGGGGGACAGAGGGCTTGCAGGGAGAGGGGAAGGTGGTGGCAGGCTGCCGACCACCTTAGGTGGTCCACAGACCACCCACCCTAGCGGGCCGACTAGGAAAAGTGGTCTACAGGGACAAAAAGTGGTCTACTGGGTGAAAAACTGGTCTACACCCCTGTTCCACTCTCTGGGAAATGGATAATAAGGTTTGGTTCGAAAACAAACCAAAAAGGAAGCAAGACAAGAGTCCGCAAGGCGAGGCACTTAGCCGGAAGGCTCGAAAACTAGTCTACGGGTACAAAAAGTGGCCTACGAGAGGGAAAGGTAGTCTACGGCTACAAAAAGTAGCCTACAGGCCTCTGTCTCCCTCTAGGCAAAGGCAGCAAGACATGGTTCAAAAACCAGGCCAACAGGAGAAAGTTAAGAGGTCCCGAGACAAGGCTCTCAGCCGAAGGCTCCCGAAACTCAAAACGAGCACAAACATGCACAATCATCGAGCGCTCAATCGATGACGTCTGAGTCTTAGGGTCAGTGAAAAATGGGGTGTCTACAGTTGTCACTCTTTGACAGAACTCGGAAGTCATGAAATGACGGGAGTGAATGTCAAAGCCCAGAGACGACCCATTTTTGACAAGGCCGAAGACTTAGACAAACAGTGAAGATAACAAAGAGATGCGCCCGACGGCAGGGGCAAGATGCCAATGACATGCACAATGCAGAACATAACTTATGATCATGTAAACACGGCTGTAATGACACATCTAGATGCAAATGTTATGCAAAGAAATGTTACAGCAAACTCGTACACAAGCAAATAAGTAAACACACCATGCGTGGGAATTACAAACCGAACCACATTTCATGCAGAAAGCATGTAAGAAAAGTATGCAATCTTAGCAACACATGTGCGATAGATACACAAAGCGAACGTGTGATAGATGCACAAAGTGAGCATGTGTGATAGATACACAAAGCGAACGTGTGATAGATACACAAAGGTGAACGAAGTGTGATGGATACACTAAGTGAACATGTGTGATAGATACACAAGATGAACAAAGTGTGATAGATACACTAAATGAGTAAAGTGTGATAGATACACAAAGTGAATAGAGTGTGATAGATAGACTAAATGAACAAAGTGTGATAGATAGACTAAATGAACAAAGTGTGATAGATACACTAAGTGAGCATGTGCGATAGATAAACAAAACGAGCAAAGTGTGATAGATACACTAAGTGAACATGTGCAATAGATACACAAAATGATCACAGTGTGATAGATACACTGAGTGAACATGTGCGATAGATACACAAAAGGAACAAAGTGTGATAGATACACTAAATGAACATGTGCGATAGATACACAAAACGAACAAAGTGTGATAGATACACTAAGTGAACATGTGCGATAGATACACAAAACGAACAAAGTGTGATAGATACACTAAGTGAACATTTGCGATAGATACACAAAACAAACAAAGTGTGATTAATACACTAAGTGAACATGTGCCATTGATACACAAAAGGAACAAAGTGTGATAGATACACTAAGTGAACATGTGTGATAGATACGCAAAATAAACAAAGTGTGATAGATACAATAAGTGAGCATGTGTGATAGATACACAGAACGATCAAAGTGTGATAGATACACTAAGTGAACTTGTCTGATAGATACACAAAACGAACAAAGTGTGATAGATACACTAAGTGAACATGTGTGATAGATACACAAAATGAACAAAGTGTGGTAGATACACTAAGTGAACATGTGCTATAGGTACACATGGTGAACAAAGTGTGATAGATACACTAAGTTAACATGTGCGATGGATACACAAAGCGGATGTGTGATAGATACACTAAGTGAACATGTGCGATAGATACACAAAACAAACAAAATGTGATAGATACACTAAGTGAACATGTGCGATAGAGACACAAGATGAACAAAGTGTGATAGATACACTAAGTGAACATGTGCGATAGATACACAAAACATAATAAATTTTAAACAGAACTTCTCTGAATGAACCGCACATCCAATATCCCCTGGTTGTGCCAACTTCAAATGAACCGTACATACAATATAGTGCATGAATGAGAAAGAAACTTGATAGGTAAAATGAAATACAATGCATGATATTTAAGGAATGTAATAAACAAACATAGCAGCGCCGTAGAAAGCACCACACGGGGTGAGTGGCGATGAACCGCTCTACTCTGACGGGGATCTCCCCTTGTGTTTTTCGAACTCTTACCTTGCATTCTTCGAACTCTTTCCTTTAACTCACAGTATAAAGGTTCTGAAATGCCGACAAGGATTCTTCATGTAGAACACTTTGGATGCCACTTTTCTTCCTGACCATATTCACAACTTTCCCTATTCTCCAACGAGGTGACAGACTAGGTTAGTTCAGTATCCAGAATTGAGGTGCATACACGTTATCTCAACGTATGGGGCTTCCATACATATTTCAAGCCGGGGATACACCCCTAGGTATTTAAACCAGACTTTAGTCTTAGAAATCCTGAACCTTTGCGTTCTAGGTGTCAGCCATTCGAACTCTAGTTTCCACCGTTGCAGTTGGTCTCCTAGGAACTCATTGCAAACACAGCCAAGATGCCCTTGGCATGGAATGGTACTCAGGGAGAGCACTTCTGCTCGCAATTCTAGCTTGAAGCAAACTTGATCTTGAGCTTGAGGTAGAGGCACATTCATACTTCGGAGCATTGACAAAGCCTGAAGAGGTACATCCAGAATGCAATCTCCGAACCTTTTGAAGTTGAAACAAACTCAGATGGTTTAATTTTCCCTCTTTTCTTTTGCTTTGCAGTCCGAAACCTATATAGTTTCAGATAGGTCCTTGTTCTACTATTTTCACATGACCTGGGTCGAACCCTGTAGTTTTATGAAAGATCAAATCCTGTTCTGCACATATGTGGAGAACGGTACAGCACTCTGAGCACAAAACGATTAATTTTTTAAATTGAAATTGAAATTGAGAATGAGTCTTTAACCGGGTGTTGAGTCTACGACTGACCACAGTAAAAACGACTCAACAACAGAAAACAAAGGTAAAACAACCTAAACACATCTATTGACATTCAAAATGACTCAAAACAAGAATCGAGAAAAACAAAAGCACAACAAAACACAAGACTCAAATGTGCACATGGAGCCTGTTTCTCCGGGTATTGTTTCCCACCCTTTCTCATTTGTGATTCTCACATCACTCTGGCACTCAATCTCTAGTTTTTTGAAAAAGCCCTTTTTCTCACTTTTTCTCTCAGCACACATCTCTCTATTCTTTAATCTCTCTTCTTTTTTATCCCTCCCCTAGGTGGTTGATGAATAAGCAGAAAGTTGTGGGCACTTGCCCCTGGTATTCTACCAGATTCTCATTTTTCCGCTCAGAACAGTGAACTTCTCCCACAGAGGGGTTGCACTACAACTGGGTGTGTAGCAAATCTGCAGCTGACATCGGTTGATGACGCCCTTGGCCAGTTCAGATGTGACCAGACCTTTCCAAATGAGGGAATGGAGTACCCTGCTCCATTTTCAATTCATGTTTCGCACTTGGCTTGATACCTCGCTGCTTGGAGGATGAGAGCTCCTTCAGCCCTTTGCTGACAGCTTCAGCTGTGCCCTTTCTGGCAAACAAGGTGCCCTTTCCGGTAAGTATGGTGCCCTTTCTGGCAAGTATGCTGACAACGGGGAAAAGACAGAAAACCTAACTCAACTGTGCCCCCTAGTTCATCATTTTGACCATTTTTTGTTTTTGAGCTTCTACTAAAACAATTTTGATCAATATGAGAGTTAGATTAACATGCTTGTTCGATTTTCTGATTTGTAATCATGCAAGTCAGGTTATGAGCACTGAAAATTTTCCTTTTTGGGTCCAAGAAATGGTCCAGCTTTGGAAAAATGAAATAATTTTTGAGAGAAAATTAGTCAACCTCATTAAAAATTCTCAAAAACTGTTTTTACAAATGGCCATGGCTCGACCAACATAGAATTTACTCTTGAGATGCACAACCTCAGATCCAAAACAATGGAAAATTGCCCCTTATCTAAATGGCACTGCACAGCAACGGAAAGTTGCCCCTTGTCTGAATGGCACCACAGCGCACTGTAATCAGTCCTCAAAGTGATAATCACAACCAAACTCTTGGATACAAAAATACCAAAGATGACCCGTTCGATCTCATAGAGAGGATAGTTGAATTTGAAGTGTTTATGGCTAGACTTCAGAATGAAGTTGTCTACGTATCCCAAAGATGAGAATCAAGCCTGACGTAGTTCTAGGTTAAGATGCACTCGTGTATTAGCTTCTCCTTTTATACTCTAACTTTTGCCAAGGCTGCCCTTCCGGGTTTTGAACCTTGCGTGCTCTGTTTTTCTTTTCTTTTCATTTCTTTTCATCTTTTCTTTTCTTTTCTTCTTTTTTCATCTTTCATTTTCTTCATTTTTCTTCTTTTCTTTTTTCATTCTTTGCATTTTTTCTTTTTTGTTCTTTTTCTTGCTCTAACTTTTGCCTGGGTCGCCCTGATGGGTTTTCGGCCCAGCGAGCCTCTCAAGGATAAAAAGTGTAACAAGTCCATGTTGAATGGTCGTAGGATCTCGAATCCATCTGAATCCAAGAGAATGGCTGCTGTTTGCTGATGATGTAGGAGTCCATCCAATTGGGGTCTAAAGTTGCCCCTAGTGTTGTGGATAAGAACACAATTGTCCTTCAACAATACTTTATTCTTCTAGCTACTGGAATTTGGCATTCTTGCCAGTCTTCATTGGTTTGGTGAATGACCCATATTTGACTCTTCAAGCACATCTGACATTTTTGCCCCTAGTTCAAGGGCTACTTTTGATCTGGCTTTGCAAGCTTCTTTTGATAACATCTGATCTTCTTGATCTGACCTTCTTGCCCCTAGTTCGGGGGTTGCTTCAAATCTGGCCTGGCGGGCCTCCTTTGATGTCATTCGACCTTATTGCCCCTAGCTCATGGGCTGCTTCAAATCTGGCCATACAAGCCTCACTTTGTGGTTGACCGTTGAACATTCTGAATCAAAGTTCAAGGTTTGAAAGCAAAGGAGGTCGAGTCTCGAGGCTGAGAGCGATCCTAGGCTGCACAATCTCAAGAGCGATTCCACACAGGTCATCGTAGGACCACACAAAACATTTTTTTGAAATCTTTTAAGGCAGCGACTAGTCGCTCGCACTGAAGACAATGTAGAACCAATCTGGATCAAGCCAGGATCCTTCTCAGTAGTCACATTAACAAACATGATCTCATTCATTAAGGGCTTAGCATGCCTCTTTTCCTTTCAATTGGTCAAATTTTTGCAACTCCCGAGGAATTCCTCCCTCTTTGTTTTCATCACAGTGTTCAAAAAGTTTTGGAAAAAACTTAGGTCAATGCAATTATTTCAAGGCACATAAAAGTACGTGAAATACTCTGTCGTTTCATTCAAATCTTCTACCACAACTGGCTTAAGGCAGAAACAAATGCAAAAGGGTGAAAATCACTGCTGTTTCATTCAGATCTTCTAGCACAACTGGCTCCATGACGGAAATACTCTCAAAAGAAAGAGTGTAAAAGACAAACACAAAACAAGATAGTGATATCTTAGGTAACACCCTGAAATCACCCGACTTTAACACAATAGGATTGACTCGATACAACAAGACAGACTCAACTAACTCAGCACAAAAAACTGACTCAATACAACACAACAAAACTGACCTAATACCCAAGTCAGAAAGTAAAATAAACAGCATTCGCAAATGCTCAAAACAGTGCATGCCATCCCCATGTCTGGAGTAAACTGAGCGCCATCCGTAGGTGGTTCATCCCCTGATCACATCACATTATCTCCCAAGTTCACTGATCCAGTGCCGATAGACTTTGCAGAACTTGGTGCGACGATGACCCCGTCGTCAATGAGATCTTGTATTTTGTGATGAAGACGAAAACACATGTCAGTGCCATGACCGGCTTGTTGATGAAAGGCACAGTACTTGGCTGGATCATGGGAGAGAGGAAGTTTATTCGATAATGGTCGCGGCTCCAGGGGTTTCAGATGCCCCTTTTCGATCAGGACCCTCCGGGCCGTTAATAGAGACATGTATAGTGGGGTGAACACCCTCTGGCCCCGAGGTGGGTATTTGGTAGGTTGTGAGCTGGTTGTGTTGGATGTACCAGTGAAAGGGTCGGTAGATGTTAACTGGGTTTGTCGATCTCTTCCGAGTGTAGGATTAGAGCTGAAAGGAATGTTTCTGGTACGATATCCCTTGTCTCGGCTTGCCCCTTGATTCTGAATTCCCTCATCTCGAGTAGCAAAACTGTCATCCACAATTTTTGCAACAACTACAAGCACTTGTTGTTCATTCAGTCCTTCGGTCTTCAAAACCTCAACAGCCCACTGAAGATGTTTGTAAGGACCAGTGCCCGCCCCTACTTTGTTCTTACCACTTGCCTCCACTTTGCCAAAGGATTGACCTTCTTCCAATGTAGCCTATCCCAAGGTTGGGAAGCCTTTTGACATGAAATCCTTGGTATGTGATGTGGTTGATGACGGAGCCAAAATTCCAAAGGCCAGATCTACCATAGTTCTCTGAAGATCTTCGATCATTCTCATCAGCTCAGAAGTAGCGGGTTCACGAGTTTGGGATGATTGCGGTTCGAGTGCATTTATCATGCAGAAGTCCATGTTGTCTGGAATGAACACCTCAGGCTTGGGTAAATGGGCTGGGGTGATGTATATACTGGGGTCAAACGGGTTAGCCGTTGTTTGGATGAAGTTTACCTGCCTATGTGGAGGGTTTTGATTGACAGTTGGTTTTTCTGGAGGTGCTATTACCTGGTTGTCAATGAGAATTTGAATCTCATGACGTAGTCTAAAGCAAGAGTCGGTATCATGACCCTGCTGCTGATGGAAGGCACAGTATGTAGCCGGGTCATGCTTTGGAGGGAGAGGATCGGGTAAAGGCCGTTGTTCTAACGGTTTCAGATGTCCTTTCTTGAGTAGGACCCCTAGGGCTTTAGACAAAGGCATATAAAGTGGAGTGAAAACCCTCTTGCCTCAAGGTGGATATTTGGCTGTTTGTGAGCTGGTTCCAGATGCACCGGTGAATGGGGTGGCTGTTGTTGGTGTGGTGGTGGTGACCATTCCAACTTCAGAAGATCTTGCAGCTGCATCACCACTGGTGGTTGCATTCGAACTACGTGCATAACCCTTCTTGGGTGACTCCCTTTCGTGGTCAATCAGACCTTGCCTCATAGCATCTTCAATCTGTACCCCTATGTCATGCAAGTCAACAAAGGTGGGGAGGGGTAAGACGATCATTTTCTGCATTAGCTTGGGTTGTAGGTTGCGCACAACCATCCTTATCTGATCTTTCTCGAGTGGCCGAGTTGTCATCGTGGAGGACTTGGCCCTCCATCGCGTAACAAAATCAGAACAGCCCTCCTTTGGCTCCTGCCGAGTCACCTCAAGATCACGAGTCGTGACCTTGATCTGGGTATTGTATGAATACTAGGCGATGAAGGCCTCATCCATCTCTTGCCAACTCCTCTTTACTGAATCCTCCAGCTTGGCGTACCAGATGGCCACAATACCCGACAGGGTCCGACCGAAGAGCGATAGTTTCTGGAGTCTCGTCAAGCCCATTGGGTGCAAAATATCTGAGAACAACCTCAGATGAACCATAGGATCGCCCGAACCGTCAAAACGGTCTATGTGGGGCATCTTGAACCTGTTCGGTAATGTCACCACCGAGTCCGTGTGACCATCCTCTATGTCCGGGATCGAGTTGACTCCCTGGGCCCATCGGAACAGCTTTTTGAGCTTACTCATCTTCAGAGCTATTGGATCCATCTCAGATTCAAACGGTGTATCTGTTGAGAAAGCCGGTGTCTTTGAAGTTTGTGGTAGAACTGGTGGCGGGACTGACCCTGTTGGAACGTCCGTATCTTCCTAGACGTTTGCAGTTTCCCCGGGTGTCGGAACCCTAGGTGGGGGTGGGGGTGGATGTGAAGCAGATGCTCCGACTTGTTGTGGTTAGTGCTGTTGTTGAAGCCTGGCAATCAGTTTTGCCTGTTGAGCTACAACCTCTGCCTGATGAGCAGTGTCCTGCTACATGGCCAGCATGGTCTCTTGGAGTTGACGCATCATGTCCTCCATACTGACTGTAAAGTGTGGATCTGACTGAACAGGTGTATGTTCCCTCTCTGAGGTGGAAGTAGATATCTCAGCCCAACTGCACACATGTGAGGTAGATAATAAACGCTGATCTGGTAATTGTTGAACTGGTGATTTGTGCTTGACTAACCTTTTTGCCTTGCCTCGGCGAAGGAAACACTGATTTCCTTTGAACTAAATCTCTATCCTGAAAAAGTCTATAAACACAAGTCCTATGTACCTGGGGGATATTGGAGCCTTCTAAAGCTATGGTTCCAAGTCTACCCCTGGCAAAAGAGAAAACAGACAGCATCTCAGCCTGATTTCACCAGAACAAATATGAGCATAGCTGAATGACTGTGCTCTCTACTAAATTCTGCCCCTAAACTGATACCCTCAGGCCGATACTCAAACTTGCAACTGATACATACATTCCCTGTATAGACACATCCCCAAAAGCACATATCAAGCAAGTAAGAGCCAAAACATCCCTATGGAGGGATAGGGTTTTCCTGTCCTATCTTGTTAGGAGCTAGGGTTTCATTACGCACACAACGGTTTTCAAACAACCTACAATCGGGTAAGTAACCTGTCCTAGCCTGAAATGGTCACTATGGCTTCCGATATGCACTAGGTCGAATGGTTGAAAAAGGCGCCTCGATAAAAACCGAGGTTTGTGCTCCCATCGTGACAGAGCCTGTACCAGGTTCGCCTTATGGCACGTTTTTCCAAGCAAGCCTCCGGCTAATCTCACAAAGTGCAATGTAAGACTGATAAGTCACCAAATAGTCAAAATCCGACAAATCGTTTTGGAAAATCAATTTTAATCAAGAAGTGCGAAACATGGACTGCTTTGCCAGATTTCAGAGTCGCCACCTAAATATTTTGTGTTGGGAAATTTTGGAAACCCTAACTCGTGCCTCAGGCCACGTGTCCGTCATCATCAAAGTTGCCTCAGCTCGGGAACTTGGGTACGAGAGGGGAAGGTCCTGAAATGAGCACCCCTGCTCGCCCGATCAAAGGATCGGCCTCTACTAAGCATGATATGTTGTTTTTGAAAACACATGTGTTCTTATTCCGGTTATTAGCTAACATTACTACGTGATGCGTACAGCACACAAGTATAGACTCAATCGCAAGGATTGGAACAAAACATCTCATGTTTGTTTTTCGAAAATGGTTTGAAAGTGCTACTCGCAAGTAGACTAAGACGCGGATTTGCCACCCTCAAGTGGGCTTAGAAAAACAACATGATTTTGCCACTCCGCAAAGTGGGTTTAAAACGTACATTTTGATGAATTGTTCCAATTCAAGCAATGAAGCCTTCATCCACAATCATTCGTGCAGTTAAACACTTAAGCAGTTAGCCTCATGGCAAGCATGCTATCATGGCAGTCACTTACACACATGCAAGGAAGCTAAGGCATAAACACTCAACGAGTACTCCAAGCCAAAACGGAAGCTAGTTAGAAATATGCATGATCCTAACTATGTTAAGATGCCTAATGCAACACATGCAAAAATGCAACTAAAATAGGCTCGGCTATCTCGAATGGCATATGGATGCAACACTTGATAACATGCTTTGAAACACGTATTCAAGAAAGTGTATTGAAATACAATGCAGTTTGAATGATGCGCCGAGTCTGGTGCATGCAAGACAGATGAATGATGCACGCCTGCAAAGCATAAGTATGCTAATTGAAACATACCCTAAAACTAACCATCAAAACCTGGTAAATAAAAGGGAGAAAGAAATGGGATTGGAAGACATGCATCACACACAAGCACGCTTATTGCAACAGTGTGCCCTCTCGAAGGAGGGTCCGAATAAATATTACAAGCTAGCCACGCTAAGCTAAGCTACTTAACTAATCTAATAATCTAATTAGACTAATTATTACACAACACAAATTGAATAACTAGCTACAGCTAATTATCACAATACTTTAACTAATTAATCAAATTAACTAATCATGGTAACCAACTAAGCATGTGAGGTATGTGAACTAAGCTGCCACAACTCTACCTTGAACAGTGAAGGATGCATGCTCATTCGCCTCGCTCGGAAAGCCATTGCTATGCCCATAATTGCCTCTATTTGCGTCTGATTTGATCTTAGAACACTGCACAAACTTCCAAATTGCTTTTGCTCCAATATGGGGACCTCCTAGTGGGCTGCCGACCAGAAAAGGATGGTGTAGACCACCTGTAGACTAGAAAAAGTGGTCGGTCAACCACCTTTACTGGTCCGCCGACCAGAAAATCTGCCAAACTCCAGTTTTGCTGCAATAGAGAACAAGAAGGGGCATGGTAGTGTATTTGCAAGATATGTGTGCACAACCACCCTCCCTATCATTTCTCAAGCTCAAGGGAATGCGGTGCTCGACTCTTGGGTCCCCAACCAAGCATCGCAATGCACGATGGCCGAGAAGCCGAGATTGCACAAGTCAATGTCAATGAATGCACAACTAACACATAAGGGCCTCCACCTCTATCATGCTTGATCAAGAAGGTCGGCGACCGAGAAATTCAAGTATGAAATGCCCCTCCTTTCTCGTGTTTGGATCAACATCTAATCCAAACACAATGCAATGCAACAACATTCCAAACACCATGCAATGCAACAACATGCAAACACAATGCAATGCAACAACATGCAAACACAATGCAATGCAACAACATGCAAACAACATGAGCATGGCAAGTTAGAGTTCTTAAGCATTGAAACTAGTGAAGGACACAACACAAGGGCTATGTAATGCAATACTCAATGGACCAAACCAACCCCAGACTGACCTCATGCATGCCAAAATAGTGGCCAAAATGCTCTGAAATGATGGCATAAAAGGCAAGAAAATGCATGTTCATGCATTGACTCACCAACAAAGCATAGAAACACAACTCTTAAACACAATCAAAGAGTAATAAACATGAGAGTTTAGGAAGACTATATGCTCTGAAATCGTGTGAGAAATGATGCCATATCATGCATATATCACAAATGAAGCATGCTAGGAGGCTCAAAGCTTAAGGCTAGCAAAGGCACTTGCACCACAGCCATATCAAGCGAGCCCCAAAGGGCCAAGATGATTCAAAACAGTCCCAAGGAAGGTCAAAACAATGTTAGAAACATTCCTGAACATAGCCGACATCTGCTAGAATGGGAGGCATAAAGCATGACGCATGCAAGGCCAATGAGCATGATTACACTACACCTACCAAAACCAAGCATGAGGTGACTTTACCAACAAAAATTAGAGTTGTAACATGGTAAAATAACACCAAAAACACACTAAGATGGTAGCCCAAAAGCTTAGGCAAGCATGTATGCCAATTGGCTCATGATTGAGGCATAAAGCATAACCCTCCAAAAGCATTGAATGTGTGAAACATGAGGGAGTATGACTATACTACACACACTGAAATCATGTTAGAAATGAGGCCAAAGCATGCAAACAACTCAAGTAAAGCATGCTAGATACTTTGAAACTCAAAACTAGTGAGCAAGATTGAACTATGGCTATACAAAGCAAGGTCTGAATGATCAAGATCACTTAAAATAGAGCTTAAGCAAGGAAAAACATGAGTAAAATCTTGCTGGAGTGGAGCCAAAAACATGCTATAATGATGGTCCAAAACATGATATGTGTTAAGGCTATAGGGAGGATTGCACTACAAGGATATGAAGCATGCAAGAGGCAATCAAACCGACCCAAAATAGAGCTATACCATGGAAAAACAAGGCCTGAAACATGCTAAGATAGGGTCCCAAGAAGGTAGAAAAACATGCTAACTTGGTGAGCCATCAACACAAGCACACAAGAGAAGAGGAGGGGGGACAACCCCACCCATTTGGGGCCTCAAAACACATTTTCTACCACTAAAATTCCTCTGAAATTCAGTGGTTAAAAGGCCAAGAGAAAGTGATCTCAAAGGCCTAAAGAGATGGCTCAAAACAAGGCAAAATAAGGCACAAAAGAGGGTAGACCACCCCAACACTAAAGAGGCCTAAACAAACACTTTAAGCACTTGAAAATGAAGCTTTTTGCAGTTTAAAGTTCGGCCAAAAACATCATTCAAATAGGGCCAAATAAGCAATATAAACGAAGTTTTAAAGAGGATGAAGACTCACCCTTGAAGAATTACTTCAAAGTAGCAACTTCAGAGGCAAAAACCAAGCTTTTGAGCTTCAAACAAACCTCCAAGAACCTCAACCCAAGAGTGAAGGTGTTTCACTAGGTGTTTGTGTGAAAAAGTGTAATGAAATGGCACTTTTGAGCACAAAATGGAACAAATATAGAGAGAGAGGGAACAATATAGAGATAGAAGGATATGTATAGCCCTCAGCCAATTTTTCTGAACCTGGAAAAGGGAGAGAGAGCCTCCCTCTTATAGAAATCCAAGCCTCAAGCTTGTTGAACAAGCTAAAGACTTGAAGCAATCCCTCCATACACGTGTATGGAGGATGCCTTCTGTGCCCAACAGCTGGCAAAGGAAAATATCTGCAGAAAATGCAGGATGGCCGCCGACCAGTTAAAGTGGTCGTCCGACCACTCCCACTAGTCGACCGACCAGAAAAAGGGGTCTATAGGGAAAGAAACTAGTCGGCAAGGGGGACAGAGGGTCTGTAAGGAGAGGGGAGGTGGTGGCAGGCTGCCGACCACCTTAGGTGGTCCACAGACCACCCACTCTAGCTGGCCGACCAGGAAAAGTGGTCTATAGGGACAAAAAGTGGTCTACCGGGGGAAAAACTGGTCTACACCCCTGTTTCACTCTCCAGGAAAAGGATAACAAGGTTTGGTTCAAAAACAAACCAAAAAGAAAGCAAGACAAGACTCCGCAAGGGGAGGCACTCAGCCGGAAGCCTCGAAAACTAGTCTACGGGCACAAAAAGTGGCCTACGAGAGGGAAAGGTAGTCTACGGGTACAAAAAGTGGCCTACAGGCCTCTGTCTCCCTCTAGGCAAAGACAGCAAGGCATGGTTCAAAACCCAGGCCAAGAGGTGAAATTTAAGAGGTCCCGAGACAAGGCGCTCAGCCGAAGGCTCCGGAAACTCAAAACGAGCACAAACATGCACAATCATTGAGCGCTCAATCGATGACGTCTGAGTCTTAAGGTTGGTCAAAAATGGGGTGTCTACACCTTGGAGAACTTTTATTTCACAAACACGAATAAGTCCTTGGAGAACAATTTTATTTCACAAAATTAAGTTTTTACAAAGTCACGTAATTTGTATCACTAAACTCAGGGTAGTTAACACAAAATGATGTAGAAGTTTGTTCTAAAAAATTTTCAACAACACAAAAATGCATAAGTTTTCACAATGAAAGTAATTCCAAAAATATGCGTAAATGATCAGAAATACGAATCAGTCCTTGGAGAACATTTTTATTTCACAAAATTACGTAAATCTTCACAACTTATGTAAGTAATTTTCCAAAAAATACGTAAGTGATCACAAATACGAGTAAATCTTTGTAAAACACTTTTATTTCACAAAATTGCATAAGTTTTCAAAAAATCATGTAAGTTGTGTCACAAAACTAAGGGTAGTTAGGACAAAATGACGTGTAAGTTTGTTTCGAAAAAATTTCAACAACACAAAAATACGTAAGTTTTCACAACTGATGTAGCTGATTATACTTCAGAAAATTGAGTCTCTTTATTTATTTTTTTCATTAGTAGCTATTGTTTGTTTAATTTATAATCTGCTCTCTACGATAATGGATAAAGGAAAATAGTAAGTTGATTTTTTCCTGGTTTTAGAACATTAGGAGGCATGATAGCATGAATGTTTATAATTTTTATTGAACAATTGATTAATGTTGGCCAATCCAACCAATCAATTGCACAATTGATTGGTGGTGGACAAAGCTTCCAAGGTGAATGGATTAATGTTGGCGAAACCATCCGATCAATTGGACAATCGGTTGGAGTGGCCAATTCTTCCATTCGATTAGTTAATCGATTCTTTTGCAAAATTTTAGATGTGCGATCAATTAGTTAACTAATTTTGTTGACTTGTACAAAAGTGATCTTGGGTTTTTACAGTGTTGGTGGCTGCCAATATTATGATAGGATACATGGCATTAGAACCTATGCATCATCTCCAATTCATGTATCATTACTTAACTAAGGTATATATTATGCCTTTTAAGCAAATTTTATTGTTAATCACAATTTACTAATTACCCAAGTGTTAATGTTGTTTAATTAAAATTTTTCTTAAATGTAATAAGCATTAATTGTTAAATATAAACTATTAAGATAATGTAATAAGCATTATTTGAAAAGATAGTTATTGAATTTTAAAAAATAATTCATTGGTTAAATTAGTGTTAGTTATCAGATATTAATATAATTTTGTGTTAGTTTGAGAATTTTGGTTGTTCATTATATGCTATTATTTTAGCTTCCAATCATAGTAGAGAGCGTGCGAGCTCTTGAAGTTTCATTGTAGGGGAGATAATGTGAATCCATGAAGCTCCTGGGTTCTCTTGTTGTTACATTTCCCATGAATGATAAATTAAATTGCACGCTTGGGATGTAAAGGATTTAATTAAATTACATCTAGTTTAGACCCTGTATAGATTGCTTAGGAGTCATTCTAGATGGCAAAGAAGTTAACTAAGTATTGTTTGAGAGGGCAAGAAATTGATTTCTTTAGTACTTGGTTTTACACCTACTTGTTGTGCATTTTTGTTATTTATTAAAAAGTAAAATTCATCTTGTGCATTATTGATGATTTTGATTTCAAACAGCAGGTTGGTACCTGGTGTGAGGAATTACATCGATGCCAAAAAACAGAAGGTCGGTTATTTAATGATGGAATTTTAGATTTATTTGTTATTTAAAATTTGTATTGGGACTTCGATGCTTAATTGATTTGAAAATTAGAGGAAGTAATTTATTGACGATAAAAAACTAAGATTGTAACGCCCCGAAAATTGGACATGATATATCTATTTATGCAACAAAACCCACCTGATAGACAAACACACACACACATATATATATATATATATATAGCTAACTAATCCATATGCCCATTTCCATTAAATCCCAAATGCCAAATACATATTGTTCACATCTCAATGCCCCAGTTCTAATCCCAAACATTCATTTTATAACAAGTATGAAATGGAAGCCAAACAAATAATAAGTGCCCTACAGACTTACAAATTTATCCAAGAACATTCTTGGTTGCACAAAATGGAGTTTCAACTCAATACAAATACAGCCCTGGGCTTACAAAACAGAGTCAGGAAAATGAGAGCATTGTACTTCCAACACACATACTTCCACGCCTCTAGTTGGGAGGAATCACCACATCTTTTCCTGCACAAAAATCCCGTAGGGTGAGCATAAAGCCCAGTCGAAAATTCTTAACAAAGTGTATACATTTTATACAAGTCTCAAGAGATTAAATGCACATGCCATGTTATGACCTTTTTAAAGATAAATTACATTTTCATCTTTTGAAAGCCATCATGCTCAATGATGTCATGCAATTTCAATTGTTCAAAACTTAACAATTTATTTCAAGGGCGGTAAATACGTCTCTGGTAATCCCTAGGCTGGTGTCTGCAAGTAGACTATACGAGTACTACCAAATTGTCCTTTTTACCAGTATTAACTGGAAGACTCGACTCCTATCCGCGCGGATTTTTTGGTTTTTCACCCCGGAGCCGCACGCCAACTTATTCAATATCATCTATACCACCTATCAAGACTTACCAACATATTTACCCCAAAACCATTTCATGAAAACTTATTTCTCAACATTCTTTTCTCAATGCAAGTTTTCAAATCAAATTTCAAAGCTCTTCATTATCAAATAAATTGATATGCCAATGCAATATTTCTTCCACTTTCAATACTTCCACACAATATTCCCATTGTGATCAAAATTCTCATTTCTCACTTCAATGCAATTTCACAAGATGAATAAATACTTTTATTTCAATTCATCCAAGGGACAACACAATTTTCTCTTCTCAAGTATTCTCAACAATTTAGTCATTTCAAGACTATATCAACATTCTGAATAACCATTTCTAAAATGAACAACAATTCTCATAATCCACAAAATTAATCATTTATACAAATATAAATAAGAAATTTTCTAAACATCATTTATTTTGACACACAAAAATAAATATAACAATATTACACATGGATTTTCAATCTCTTTTTTAAATCCCCAATTTCTAGGTTTCTCACCAAACTACACAGCTCAAATCTTTTGAAAAAAAACTCTCGAAAATCATCTTTTCTTCAATCAACAAAGATCAAAACCCATAAGATTATTTTAAAAGAACAAGAGACAAACCCACTTTCAAAATCGCTCAACTTCTTAAATCAAAATAAATTTTCAAAAGCTATCAAAGGATGATTTCGAAAACCATCTAGCTCTTGCAAAAATATATATATAACCCAAAGAAAATCCCTACCTCAAGTTTTGAAGAATAAATGAGATGAAACCCCCAAAATCAACGGTGTCGAAACTCGATCTTCACCACACAGAATGAAGCCCTCGAGGTGATGACCAACTTTGGTGAAGAACTTAGGCTTAAGTCCAAATGGATTTGGAGAAATCAAAGAGAGAAGGTGACTTCTAGAGAGAGAAACTCTAGATCAGGATTTTGGGGAGTTTTAGAGAGAGAGTGGGCTGCAAGAAGTGATATGAAACCCTAATTTTACGGACTGAAATAACAAGGTCCGCTCGCGCGTGGAAAGCCCCACTCGAGCGTCAAATACACTTTCCCGTAAGCAAATTTTTGAATGCATTTTGCATTTTTGCTTTCGGTGAGCTGACTGGGCAGCTCCACCCCCGTAAGTTGATCGGGTCAAAAATTGATCCCCGACCTGCCCAGTCGAAGTGGCAAAACATGAAAGGAGGGTCGAAACCGGGATCACTACAAAGATCAAATATGAGGAAATAATGATTGTGTATTAGAATTTAGCATGAACGTTATTCAACTGGATTAGTATTAAATGCCATGTGTCAGTGTTGAATTGATGGGGAACTTTAGAATGAACTTTTTTTTTTTTAATCGATAGATTTGTAGTATTCAATAGTAGATCTAACAATATTTGAAGTTTTCAATGGTAGTTTTGGTAAGGCTCGAACTGTTCAATGTTATATTTGGGAAGATTCAAATTTTAAATTGATGATGTTAATAGGCACTGCTTTCTTATATGCAATGTGTACCTTGTAATTGAAAGTCTTCTTTCTTTCTTCCCCCCCCCCCACAATTTTTTGTGGCTTATGGATTAATTTTGTAATAACCTTGATTCTTAACATTTCTATTTTTATTTTTTTGTGGTCCATGTAGCTATTACCTAGTTGAGAAGGCAAAAGAATTCTTGGTGTAAGGTAAGTTCATGTATATTTAATTGCAAATCATTGATTTAATGGAACCTCACCATTAAAAATATGCAATGGAGGGGATCACAATCTTCAAATGGAACCTCTCCATTACAAATATGCAATGGAGAGAATCACAATCTTCAATTTTCTTTCTAGTCATCTTATATTAAATCTTAAAACTAGCAAGCACATGAGATTGAGAAAGCAATTCATCTTTCAGTGTTATGAAATTAATTTTGTGATGTACCATTTTTGATGGATTAACCAATTGAATTGCCTCGAAAATTTTTAACCCTTTTTAATTGTTGCTGCTAGTGTAGTGTTTGTTTTAGTGTTTTTTCATTATTATTATTTTTTTTTCACAGTAGCATTGTTTTTACTTGGCCTTTGAATTTAGACAACCATTACAAAAAATTAACAATAAAAGTGATTAAATTCTTCTAAATTGCAAATGGTGCTCCATCCCCAAACAGAGCATACTCTAGTGATGACTACTTGATAACAAAAGAGAAGCTGAAAGCATTTGCTGCCCAACAATAGACAACAAATCTTTGAAACAAATTTCCTCAGTTATCTTGGTAATTTATAAATTCCAGATGGTGCTCCATTTCTTTTGTTGGTATCGCATAGGTTTATAACTCTAATCCATTCTCTATTTCTCCTTTTGGTTGTGGTGAAACATATTTTGTATTTTTTTCATCAATTTATCTTGGTAATTTATGCTCTTTTCCTCACCCAGAAGCCAACATCTTTGTTACGTTTTTGTAATTGGCAATCCCGTTTGACAAAACTCCTTTCAATTGTAATTTTATTCGCTCTTTGTTTCAGTGATGCTATGAGTGTTTAGATGCGAATCCAACTCGAATTATTCCTATGCAGAGGAGTTTGTGAGATTAATCCTTTTATGTTTGCCACTTGAAGTAATTTGACCGCTCGAGCGGTCATTTGTGCGCTCGAGTGAAGAATCCTTGGTCCCAGAAGTTTTTCCTATCTGCGAAAGTACTGGGAATTGTGTTTTTACACTCAAGCGAACTTTCCATCGCTTGAGCATAGGCCCTTGTTCAGAAACACGTGTTTAAGTCACACTGCTAGAGCGGCCATTCCTGTACTCGAGCGGTGCTCGCAAATCTGACTGCTTGTGATCTAGTCAGTCTTTAGGGTACGGCTGCCAGATCTTCTTTTTGGGTTTTAGGGTTTTCTTCTAGGGGTTATTTGCTTGTTTCCTTTGATATCTTTGAGAGTTTATATCATGAATTAAGTGAGTTATATCAAAGAGATGTGTGTTTGATCTTTTCAAAAAAGAGAGAGTTGTTCTTTAGTGGATTCCAAGGGACTTGGGCCTGAAGCTTTGGTGGATTTCTGAGTGGCTCATCGTCGTGGATTCGACATCCACGTTGTAGATTCAACGTTGAGCAAGATGATTCTGAGGTGAAGACGGTGGTAGAAGAGGCATATTGTGGTCGGTTAAATTCGGGTGTGGATTTGCTAGGTAATTGAGAGTACACTTGTATATTTCCTTTTGTCTTCTTAGTGGATTGTTTTGCGGTTTTTACCCGTGGTTTTTTTTTTATCACAATTGGAGGCGCTCCAATTTTGGTTTTTCCATGTTAAATTATTGTGTTGATTTGTCTTTGATTATTTGATTGGGATTGTTATTCGTTGTTTAAAATTGAAACAGAATCACAAATCAATATCTTGGGGATTAAGATTTTTCAATCGTATAATTCATTATTTAATTAGTTCATGACTCAATTAATTTATTTGCATGCATTTTCATGTAACTTGTGCCTCTCTGTGTGATATCGTTTGTTTGTTCTTTGAAGACCCTCTCTGTGTCATTTCAGTATATGTTCTTATTGAAGACCCTCTCTGCGTCATGTAGGGGCTATAATTGAATTAGTATTTTCTTTTGTTATTGCAAGTATGGAAAGATGCTCTTTTACCTCTTAATTTTGTAAGATTTTTTGTTTTACCTGTTGATGTTGTTTTAGCTCTTGATAAGATTTGTTTGTTTGTTTTTTTTGTTTTTTTAATCTAACTTAAAGAATTAGTTGGAAACCTCAGATTACTTAACTTTCTAGAGATGATTTGTTTCAGGGATAGCATATTTGTTTTTGTATTGTGGAGGAGGGTTGTTGTCTTTGGGGTTGATATTAATGCTAGGTATTTGTTTTTGAAAATTTCCGGACAAAGTGTCTTGTTGTAAATTGTAATTTATCACTTCAAAATTGAAATACTACTGATAATGTTAAGACTCAGAGTTATCGTTATGCTTGCGTGTGTCCACTCACCTTGCATTTATATTTTTTTATTTTCTATCATGTTCAAATCGCATTTTCATTGTAGCTTTTTTTCTTTTTCTCCATGCTAGTTGGAAAAAATAAATAAAAACTAACATCTTAGCTATTTGTTACAACAGGCATTGTTATTTTATTAGCCAATCTTTGTAAACATGGATATTGTATTTTTGCTTTCAATTTAACAATTTTCAGGTTATGGAGGTTTAAATGGGCTATGCAGGTCCATTGATGAGCCTTTTCTTTTCTTTTAATTGTTTGCCTTCACATGTTCAAATCTTTGTTTGGGGACCCTGAATATGATTATTGAACTAGAATCTAATTTTTTTTTTATTGGGGTTAGATTTGTTTTCATTTATTTGATTAGTTTGAATGTTTTTGCTTTCTTCAGTAACTAGCAATCATCATGTTGCTATACATGGATGAAATGAATAAAATTCATATATAGAAAATTTTACTAAAAATATTTAGTACATTATATATGTTCAAATTTGACATAGAGGGAGTTTATACCTTCATGGTAATGACTTTCGGCTTTTTTTTTTTTTTTTTTTTTTTGTTGAACAACAATTCACATTGACATATTTCCTTTGGTTGGAATCACTACAACAAAAAAGGCATTTGGTGACAGATTGATTTTGTCTCCAAACATCAAATTTTCGTCACTAAAGTGATCTGCGACGAAAAAAATTTGTCACCACGTTCATAGCCTATACGTCGTCGCTGAACGTACCTGGTGACGAAAAACAGTTTTGTCGCCTATTTTTGATTTTTGGCGACGAAATGTTTCATCTTCGAATGTTGAATTTTTCGTCCTCTATAACATCAATTTCATCGCCAAAACTAAATAATATTTTATTTTAATTGTTTTTCGCGACGAAATATTTCGTCACCAAATAAATTTTAGTGACGAAAGTTTTCCTCACCAACGATATGGATTATGGTGACAAAAAAATTCGTCACTAAAAAGAGCAGACAAGAAAATTCATCAATGACAAAAAACATTTTGCCGCCAAATATTTCAATTTAGCAACGAAATATTCAGCAAATGTGACGAAATTATTTGTTTGGTATTGTATCATTAGTGACAAAATTATTTGTCATGTTTTTTGAAAACTAATAGCGACATTTTTTATTTCGTCACTAATAAAAATTAAAATTTTTGAAAATGGGGGTACTATTTTCTTCCGAATTTTTTTCTTTTTAGTAACAATTCCCTGAGCATTTCAATAACCTGTTCAATAAAATATTTATTACAAATCAATGCAGAAATCTATTCATTTTTATAAACATTACAATCGAATTTCAGCACTATCCACAAAAATACAATATGAACTGCATGCAGATTATAAACACGTCTCCTAATATCCACAAAAAACGTCTACTAATACCCACAAAGATATAATATCAACCGCATGCGGATTACCAAACATATCTCCTAATATCCAACAAAAAACATGTCTACTAATATTAACAAAAATAAAATATTAAGGTCGGATTACCCAACATGCCCTTTAATACTAACAAAAATAGAAAATTTACAACGCAACCAAAATACATGTAAGGTAATATGAACAAAAATAAAAAATGAGATACCATCTGCCCTCCAAATCACCAAACATGTCTATATCAAATCTTGAATCTGCAAAAAATGAAACACACAAAAAAAAAAAAAAAAAAAATGCACGATAGACAATTATTGTCTTATCCATAAAATATATAATTTAACATGCATTTTTCGAATTAGTATTCAAATCGGGAGTCCGATACAAGTTCCGTAAGTTTCCACAACTTACATTGGTCCCAACCAACGTGTTTGAGGTGTTCCTCGGGCCGTTCCATGGCTATCACACGATTTTGGCGCCCGAAGGTCTATTTTCAAGCTTAAGTGTGAAAAAGTACAATTTTGGACATAGTTTTCAAACCGGGAGTCCCGTGCTCGTTCTGTAAGTTTCCACAACTCACATTGGTCCCTCTGGAGGTGTTTGAGGTGTTCACCGGGCCGTCCTGTGGCTATTGCACGATTTTGGCCCCCGATGGCCTATTTTCAAGCTTAAGTGTGAAAAAGTGCCTTTTTGGACTTGGTTTTCAAACCGGGAGTCCCGTGCTAGTTCCGTAAGTTTTCACAACTCACATTGGTCTCTCCCAAGGTCTTTGAGGTGTTCCCTGGGCCGTCTCATGGCTGTTCCACAATTTTGGCATCCGGTGGTCAATTTTCAGGCTTAAGTGTGAAACAGTGCCTTTTTGGACTTAGTTTTCAAACCGGGAGTCCCATGCGAGTTCCGTAATTTTCCACAACTCACATTGGTCCCTCCCGAGGTGTTTGAGGCGTTCCCCTGGCCGTCTCGTGGCTGTTGTACGATTTTGGCCCCCGAAGGTCTATTTTCAATCTTAACTGTAATAAAGTGCATTTTTGGACTTAGTTTTCAAACCGGGAGTGTCGTGCTAGTTCCGTAAGTTTCCATAACTCACATTGGTCCCTCCCGACGTGTTTGAGGTGTTCCTTGGGCTGTCCCGTGGCAGTTGCACGATTTTGGCCACCGGTGGCCTATTTTCAAGCTTAAGTGTGAAAAAGTGCATTTTTTGACTTAGTTTTCAAACTGGGAGTCTCGTGCTAGTTCCGTATGTTTCCACAAGTCACATTGGCCCCTCCAACGTGTTTGAGGTGTTCCCCAGGCCGTCTCGTGGCTGTTGCACGATTCTGGCCCCCGAAGGTCTATTTTCAAGCTTAAGTTTGAAAAAGTGCCTTTTTGGACTTACTTTTCAAACCGCGAGTCCCGTGCTAGTTCCATAGTTTCCATAACTCACATTGGTCCCTCCCGACGTGTTCGAGATGTTCCTTTGGCCGTTCCATGGCCGTTGCACAATTTTGGCCTCCGGTGGCCTATTTTCAAGCTTAAGTGTGAAAGAGTGCATTTTTGGACTTAGATTTCAAACCGGGAGTCCCGTGCTAGTTCTGCACGTTTTTACAACTCACATTGGTTCCTCCTGAGGTGTGTAAGGTTTTCCCTGAGCTGTCCCATGGCTGTTGCACAATTTTGGCCCAAGGTGGCCTATTTTCAAGCTTAAGTGTGAAAAAGTACATTTTTGGACATAGTTTTCAAACCAGGAGTCCCGTGCTAGTTCTGTAAGTTTCCACAACTCACATTGGTCCCTCCCGATGTGTTTCGATTTTTCCCCAGGCCGTCTCGTGGCTGTTGCATGATTTTGGCCCCCAAAGGTCGATTTTCAAACTTAAGTTTGAAAAAGTTCCTTTTTGGACTTAGTTTTCAAACTGCGAGTCCCGTGCTAGTTCCGTATTTTCCACAACTCACATTGGTGCTCCCCGAGGTGTTTGAGATGTTCCTCGGGCCGTTCCGTGACCGTTTCACAATTTTGGCCTCCGGTGGCCTATTTTCAAGCATTAGTGTGAAAAAGTGCATTTTTGGACTTAGTTTTCAAACCGTGAGTCCCGTGATAGCTCTTTAAGTTTCCACAACTCACATTGGTCCCTCCTGATGTGTTTGAGGTGTTGCCTGGGCTGTCCCATGGCTATTGCACGATTTTCACCGCCGGTTGGCTATTTTCCAGCTTAAGTGTGAAAAAGTGCGTTTTTGGACTTAGTTTTCAAACCGGGAGTCCCGTGCTAGTTCCGTAAGTTTCCACAACTCACATTGGTCCCTCCCGACGTGTTTGGATTTTTTCCCAGGCCGTCTCGTGGCTGTTGCACGATTTTGGCCCCCAAAGGTCTATTTTCAAGCTGAAGTTTGAAAAAGTGTCTTTTTGGACTTAGTTTTCAAACCGCGAGTCCCGTGCTAGTTCCATATTTTCCACAACTCACATTGGTGCGTCCCGAGGTGTTTGAGATGTTCCTCGGGCCGTTCCGTGCCCGTTTCACAATTTTGGCCTCCGGTGGCCTATTTTCAAGCTTAAGTGTGAAAAAGTGCATTTTCGGAGTTAGTTTTCAAACCGGAAGTCCCGTGCTAGTTTTGTAAGTTTCCACAAGTCACATTGGTCCCCCTCGATGTGTTTGAGGTGTTCCCGGGGCTGTCCCGTGGCTATTGCACGATTTTGGCCCCCGGTGGCCTATTTTCTGGCTTAAGTGTGAAAAAGTGATTTTTGGACTTAGTTTTCAAACCGGGAGTCCCGTGCTAGTTCCGTAAGTTTCCACAACTCACATTGGTCCCTCCCGCCGTGTTTGAGGTGTTCCCTAGGTCATCTCTTGGCTGTTGCACGATTTTGGCCCCCGAAGGTCTATTTTCAAGCATAAGTGTGAAAAAGTGCCTTTTTGGATTTACTTTTCAAACTGCGAGTCCCGTGCTAGTTCCGTAGTTTCCACAACACACATTGGTCCCTCCCGAGGTGTTTGAGATGTTCCTCGGGCCGTTCTGTGGCCGTTGCACAATTTTGGCTTCCGGTGGCCTATTTCCAAGCTTAAATGTGAAAAAGTGCATTTTTGGACATAAATTTCAAACCGGGAGGCCCGTGCTAGTTCTGCACATTTCACCAACTCACATTGGTCCTCCCGAGGTGTTTGAGGTTTTCCCTAGGCTGTCCCGGGGCTGTTGGACGATTTTGGCCCCCGGTGGCCTATTTTCAAGCTTAACTGTGAAAAAGTGCATTTTTGCACTTAGTTTTCAAACTGGGAGTCCCGTGCTAGTTTCGTAAGTTTCCACAACTCACATTGGTCCCTCCCGACGTGTTTGAGGTGTTCCCTAGGCCGTCTCGTGGCTGTTGCACGATTTTGGCCCCCGAAGGTCTATTTTCAAGCAAAAGTGTGAAAAAGTGCCTTTTTGGACTTACTTTTCAAACTGCGAGTCCCGTGCTAGTTCCGTAGTTTCCACAACTCACATTGGTCCCTCCCGAGGTGTTTGAGATGTTCCTCGGGCCGTTCCGTGGCCGTTGCACAATTTTGGCCTCCGGTGGCCTATTTTCAAGCTTAAGTGTGAAAAAGTGCATTTTTGGACTTAGTTTTCAAACCGGGAGTCCCGTGCTAGTTCTGTAAGTTTCCGCAACCCACATTGGTCCCTCCCGACGTGTTTGGATTTTTCTCCAAGCCGTCTCGTGGCTGTTGCAGAACTTTGGCCCCCAAAGGTCTATTTTCAAGCTTAAATGTGAAAAAGTCCCTTTTTGGACTTAGTTTTCAAACCGCGAGTCCCGTGCTAGTTCCGTATTTTCCACAACTCACATTGGTGCGTCCCGAGGTGTTTGAGATGTTCCTTGGGCCGTTCCGTGGCTGTTTCACAATTTTGGCCTCCGGTGGCCTATTTTCAAGCTTAAGTGTGAAAAAGTGCATTTTTGGACTTAGTTTTCAAACTGTGAGTCCCATGATAGCTCTTTAAGTTTCCACAACTCACATTGGACCCTCCGGATGTGTTTGAGGTGTTGCCTGGGCTGTCCCACGGCTATTGCACGATTTTCACCGCCGGTGGGCTATTATCTAGCTTAGGTGTGAAAAAGTGCCTTTTTGGACTTTGTTTTCAAAACGGGAGTCCCGTGCTAGTTCCGTAAGTTTCCACAACTCACATTGGTCCTTCCCGACGTGTTTGGATTTTTCCTCAGGCCGTCTCGTGGCTGTTGCACGATTTTGGCCCCCAAAGGTCTATTTTCAAGCTTAAGTTTCAAAAAGTGCCTTTTTGGACTTAGTTTTCAAACCGCGAGTCCCGTGCGAGTTCCATATTTCCCACAACGCACATTGGTGCGTCCCGAGGTGTTTGAGATGTTCCTCGGGCCGTTCCTTGCCCGTTTCACAATTTTGGCCTCCGGTGGCCTATTTTCAAGCTTAAGTGTGAAAAAGTACATTTTTGGACTTAGTTTTCAAACCGGAAGTCCCGTGCTAGTTCTGTAAGTTTCCACAACTCACATTGGTCCCTCTCGATGTGTTTGGGGTGTTCCCTGAGCTGTCCCGTCGCTATTGCACGATTTTGGCCCCCGGTGGCCAATTTTGTAGCTTAAGTGTGAAAAAGTGATTTTTGGACTTAGTTTTCAAACCAGGAGTCCCGTGCTAGTTCCGTAAGTTTCCACAACTCACATTGGTCCCTCCCGACGTGTTTGAGGTGTTCCCTAGGTCGTCTCGTGGCTGTTGCACGATTTTGGCCCCGAAGGTCTATTTTCAAGCATAAGTGGGAAAAAGTGCCTTTTTGGACTTACTTTTCAAACCGCGAGTCCCGTGCTAGTTCCATATTTTCCACAACTCACATTGGTCCGCCCCAAGGTGTTTGAGATGTTCCTCGGGCCGTTCTGTGCCCGTTTCACAATTTTGGCCTCCGGTGGCCTATTTTCAAGCTTAAGTGTGAAAAAGTGCATTTTTGAACTTAGTTTTCAAACCGGAAGTCCCGTGCTAGTTTTGTAAGTTTCCACAACTCACATTGGTCCCTCTCGATGTGTTTGAGGTGTTCCCTGGGCTGTCCCGTGGCTATTGCACGATTTTTGCCCCCGGTGGCCAATTTTCTGGCTTAAGTGTGAAAAAGTGATTTTTGGACTTAGTTTTCAAATCGGGAGTCCTGTGCTAGTTCCGTAAGTTTCCACAACTCACATTGGTCCCTCCCGACGTGTTTGAGGTGTTCCCTAGGCCGTCTCGTGGCTGTTGCACGATTTTGGGCCCCGAAGGTCTATTTTCAAGCACAAGTGTGAAAAAGTTCATTTTTGGACTTACTTTTCAAACTGCGAGTCCCGTGCTAGTTCCGTAGTTTCCACAACCCACATTGGTCCCTCCCAAGGTGTTTGAGATATTCGTCGGGCCGTTCCGTGGCCGTTGCACAATTTTGGCCTCCCGTGGCCTATTTTCAAGCTTAAATGTGAAAAACTTAATTTTTGGACATAAATTTCAAACCGGGAGTCCCGTGCCAGTTCTGCACATTTCCCTAACTGACATTGGTCCCTCCCGAGGTGTTTGAGGTTTTCCCTGGGCTGTCCCAGGGCTGTTGCACGATTTTGGCCCCCGGTGGCCTATTTTCGAGCTTAAGTGTGAAAAAGTGCATTTTTGGACTAAGTTTTCAAACCATGAGTCCCGTGATAGCTCTTTAAGTTTCCACAACTCACATTGGTCCCTCCCGATGTGTTTGAGGTGTTGCCTGGGCTGTCCCACGGCTATTGCACGATTTTCACTGTCGGTGGGCTATTATCCAGCTTAGGTGTGAAAAAGTGCCTTTTTGGGCTTTGTTTTCAAACCGGGAGTCCCGTGCTAGTTCCGTAAGTTTCCACAACTCACATTGGTCCTTCCCGACGTGCTTGGAATTTTCCCCAGGCCGTCTCGTGGCTGTTGCACGATTTTGGCCCCCAAAGGTCTATTTTCAAGCTTAAGTTTGAAAAAGTGCCTTTTTGGACTTAGTTTTCAAACCGTGAGTCCCGTGCTAGTTCCATATTTTCCACAACTCACATTGGTGCGTCCGGAGGTGTTTGAGATGTTCCTCGGGCCGTTCCGTGCCCGTTTCACAATTTTGGCCTCCGGTGGCCTATTTTTAAGCTTAAGTGTGAAAAAGTGCATTTTTGGACTTAGTTTTCAAACCGGAAGTCCCGTGCTAGTTCTGTAAGTTTGCACAACTCACATTGGTCCCTGTCGATGTGTCTGAGGTGTTCCCTGGGCTGTCCCGTGGCTATTGCACGATTTTGGCCCCCGGTGGGCAATTTTCTAGCTTAAGTGTGAAAAAGTGATATTTGGACTTAGTTTTCAAACCGGGAGTCCCGTGCTAGTTCCGTAGGTTTCCACAACTCACATTGGTCCCTCCCGACGTGTTTGAGGTGTTCCCTAGGCCATCTCGTGGCTGTTGCACGATTTTGGCCCCCGAAGGTCTATTTTCAAGCATAAGTGTGAAAAAGTGCCTTTTTGGACTTACTTTTCAAACCGCGAGTCCCGTGCTAGTTCCATATTTTCCACAACTCACATTGGTCCGTCCCAAGGTGTTTGAGAAGTTCCTCGGGCCGTTCCGTGCCCGTTTCACAATTTTGGCCTCCGGTGGCCTATTTTCAAGCTTAAGTGTGAAAAAGTGCATTTTTGAACTTAGTTTTCAAACCAGAAGTCCCGTGCTAGTTTTGTAAGTTTCCACAACTCACATTGGTCCCTCTCGATGTGTTTGAGGTGTTCCCTGGGCTGTCCCGTGGCTATTGCACGATTTTTGCCCCCGGTGGCCTATTTTCTGGCTTAAGTGTGAAAAAGTGCATTTTTGCACTTAGTTTTCAAACTGGGAGTCCCGTGCTAGTTTCGTAAGTTTCCACAACTCACATTGGTCCCTCCCGACGTGTTTGAGGTGTTCCCTAGGCCGTCTCGTGGCTGTTACACGATTTTGGGCCCCGAAGGTCTATTTTCAAGCATAAGTGTGAAAAAGTGCCTTTTTGGACTTACTTTTCAAACTGCGAGTCCCGTGCTAGTTCCGTAGTTTCCACAACTCACATTGGTCCCTCCCGAGGTGTATGAGATGTTCCTCGGGCCGTTCCGTGGCCGTTGCACAATTTTGGCCTCCGGTGGCCTATTTTCAAGGTTAAATGTGAAAAACTGTATTTTTGGACATAAATTTCAAACCGGGAGTCCCGTGCCAGTTCTGCACATTTCCCTAACTCACATTGGTCCCTCCCGAGGTGTTTGAGGTTTTCCCTGGGCTGTCCCGGGGCTGTTGCATGATTTTGGCCCCCGGTGGCCTATTTTCAAGCTTAAGTGTGAAAAAGTGCATTTTTGGACTTAGTTTTCAAACCTGAAGTCCTGTGCTAGTTCCGTAAGTTTCCACAACTCACATTGGTCCCTCCCGACGTGCTTGAGGTGTTCCCTAGGCCGTCTCGTGGCTGTTGCACTATTTTGGGCCCCAAAGGTCTATTTTCAAGCATAAGTGTGAAAAAGTGCCTTTTTGGACTTACTTTTCAAACTGCGAGTCCCGTGCTAGTTCCGTAGTTTCCACAACTCACATTGGTCCCTCCCGAGGTGTTTGAGATGTTCCTCGGGCCGTTCCGTGGCCGTTGCACAATTTGGCCTCCGGTGGCATATTTTCAAGCTTAAATGTGAAAAACTGCATTTTTGGACATAAATTTCAAACCGGGAGTCCCGTGCCAGTTCTGCACATTTCCTTAACTCACATTGGTCCCTCCCGAGGTGTTTGAGGTTTTCCCTGGGCTGTCCCGGGGCTGTTGCACGATTTTGGCCCCCGGTGGCCTATTTTCAAGCTTAAGTGTGAAAAAGTGCATTTTTGGACTTAGTTTTCAAACCGTGAGTCCCGTGATAGCTTTTTAAGTTTCAACAACTCACATTGGTCCCTCCCGATGTGTTTGAGGCGTTGCCTGGGCTGTCCCATGGCTATTGCAAAATTTTCACCGCCGGTGGGCTATTTTCCAGCTTAGGTGTGAAAAAGTGCCCTTTTGGACTTTGTTTTCAAACTGGGAGTCCCGTGTTAGTTCCGTAAGTTTCCACAACTCACATTGGTCCTTCCCGACGTGTTTGGATTTTTCCCCAGGCCGTCTCGTGGCTGTTGCACGATTTTGGCCCTCAAAGGTCTATTTTCAAGCTTAAGTTTGAAAAAGTGCCTTTTTGGACTTAGTTTTCAAACCGCGAGTCCCATGCTAGTTCCATATTTTCCACAACCCACATTGGTGCGTCCCGAGGTGTTTGAGATGTTCCTCGGGCCGTTCCGTGCCCGTTTGACAATTTTGGCCTCCGGTGGCCTATTTTCAAGCTTAAGTGTGAAAAAGTACATTTTTGGACTTAGTTTTCAAACCGGAAGTCCCGTGCTAGTTCTGTAAGTTTCCACAACTCACATTGGTCCCTCTCGATGTGTTTGAGGTGTTCCCTGGGCTGTCCCGTGGCTATTGCACGATTTTGGCCCCCGGTGGCCTATTTTCTAGCTTAAGTGTGAAAAAGTGATTTTTGGACTTAGTTTTCAAACCGGGAGTCCCGTGCTAGTTCCGTAAGATTCCACAACTCACATTGGTCCCTCCCGACGTGTTTGAGGTGTTCCCTAGGCCGTCTCGTCGCTGTTGCACGATTTTGGCCCCCGAAGGTCTATTTTCAAGCATAAGTGTGAAAAAGGGCTTTTTGGACTTACTTTTCAAACCGCGAGTCCCGTGCTAGTTCCATATTTTCCACAACTCACATTGGTCCGTCCCAAGGTGTTTGAGATGTTCCTCGGGCCGTTCCGTGCCCGTTTCCCAATTTTGGCCTCCGGTGGCCTATTTTCAAGCTTAAGTGTGAAAAAGTGCATTTTTGGACTTAGTTTTCAAACCGGAAGTCCCGTGCTAGTTCTGTAAGTTTCCACAACTCACATTGGTCCCTCTCGATGTGTTTGAGGTGTTCCCTGGGCTGTCCCGTGGCAATTGCACGATTTTTGCCGCCGGTGGCCTATTTTCTGGCATAAGTGTGAAAAAGTCCCTTTTTGGACTTACTTTTCAAACTGCGAGTCCCGTGCTATTTCCGTAGTTTCCACAACTCACATTGGTCCCTCCCGAGGTGTTGGAGATGTTCCTCGGGCTGTTCCGTGGCCGTTGCACAATTTTGGCCTCCGGTGGCCCATTTTCAAGCTTAAATGTGAAAAACTGCATTTTTGGACATAAATTTCAAACCAGGAGTCCTGTGCCAGTTCTGCCCATTTCCCCAACTCACATTGGTCCCTCCCGAGGTGTTTGAGATTTTCCCTGGGCTGTCCCGGGGCTATTGCACGATTTTGGCCCCCGGTGGCCTATTTTCAAGCTTAAGTGTGAAAAAGTGCATTTTTGGACTTAGTTTTCAAACCGGGAGTCTCGTGCTAGTTCTGTAAGTTTCCACAACTCACATTGGTCCCTCCCGACGTGTTTGAGGTGTTCCCTAGGCCGTCTCGTGGCTGTTGCACAATTTTGGCCCCCGAAGGTCTATTTTCAAGCATAAGTGTGAAAAAGTGACTTTTTGGACTTAGTTTTCAAACCGAGAGCCCCGTGCTAGTTCCGTAAGTTTCCACAACTCACATTGATCCCTCCCGACGTGTTTGGATTTTTCCCCTAGCCGTCTCGTGTCTGTTGCACAATTTTGCCCCCAAAGGTCTATTTTCAAGCTTT
Organism: Camellia sinensis; assembly: GCF_055761805.1. Lineage (NCBI taxonomy): Eukaryota > Viridiplantae > Streptophyta > Magnoliopsida > Ericales > Theaceae > Camellia > Camellia sinensis. The sequence goes on along the minus strand of NC_138964.1, from coordinate 21,713,733 downwards.
AGTGTGAAAAAGTGCCTTTTTGGACTTAGTTTTCAAACCGCGAGTCCCGTGCTAGTTCCGTATTTTCCACAACTCACATTGGTGCGTCCCGAGGTGTTTGAGATGTTCCTCGGGCCGTTCCGTGGCCGTTTCACAATTTTGTCCTCCGGTGGCCTATTTTCAAGCTTAAGTGTGAAAAAGTGCATTTTTGGACTTAGTTTTCAAACCGGGAGTCTCGTGCAAGTTCTGTAAGTTTCCACAACTCACATTGGTCCCTCCCGACGTGTTTGAGGTGTTCCGTAGGCCGTCTCGTGGCTGTTGCACGATTTTGGCCTCCGAAGGTCTATTTTCAAGCATAAGTGTGAAATAGTGCCGTTTTGGACTTAGTTTTCAAACTGGGAGTCCCGTGCTAGTTCCGTAAGTTTCCACAACTCACATTGGTCCCTCCTGACGTGTTTGGATTTTTCCCCAGGCCGCCTCGTGGCTGTTGCACGATTTTAGCCCCCAAAGGTCTATTTCCAAGCTTAAGTTTGAAAAAGTGCCTTTTTGGACTTAGTTTTCAAACCGCGAGTCCCGTGCTAGTTCCATATTTTCCACAACTCACATTGGTGCGTCCCGAGGTGTTTGAGATGTTCCTCGGGCCGTTCTGTGGCCGTTTCACAATTTTGGCCTCCGGTGGCCTATTTTCAAGCTTAAGTGTGAAAAAGTGCATTTTTTGACTTATTTTTCAAACCGGGAGTCCCGTGCTGGTTCTTTAAGTTTCCACAACTCACATTGGTCCTGCCCGATGTGTTTGAGGTGTTCCTTGGGCTGTCTCGTGGCTATTGCACGATTTTGGCCCCCGGTGGCCTATTTTCCAGCTTATGTGTGAAAAAGTGCCTTTTTGGACTTAGTTTGCAAACCGGGAGTCCCGTGCTAGTTCTGTAAGTTTCCACAACTCACATTGGTCCCTCCCGACGTGTTTGGATTTTTCCCCAGGCCGTCTCGTGGCTGTTGCACGATTTTGGCCCCCAAAGGTCTATTTCCAAGCTTAAGTTTGAAAAAGTGCCTTTTTGGACTTATTTTTCAAACCGCGAGTCCCGTGCTAGTTCCATATTTTCCACAACTCACATTGGTGCGTCCCGAGGTGTTTGAGATGTTCCTCGGGCCGTTCTGTGGCCGTTTCACAATTTTGGCCTCCGGTGGCCTATTTTCAAGCTTAAGTGTGAAAAAGTGCATTTTTTGACTTATTTTTCAAACCGGGAGTCCCGTGCTGGTTCTTTAAGTTTCCACAACTCACATTGGTCCTGCCCGATGTGTTTGAGGTGTTCCTTGGGCTGTCTCGTGGCTATTGCACGATTTTGGCCCCCGGTGGCCTATTTTCCAGCTTATGTGTGAAAAAGTGCCTTTTTGGACTTAGTTTGCAAACCGGGAGTCCCGTGCTAGTTCTGTAAGTTTCCACAACTCACATTGGTCCCTCCCGACGTGTTTGGATTTTTCCCCAGGCCGTCTCGTGGCTGTTGCACGATTTTGGCCCCCAAAGGTCTATTTTCAAGCTTAAGTTTGAAAAAGTGCCTTTTTGGACTTAGTTTTCAAACCGGGAGTCCCGTGCTAGTTCTGTAAGTTTCCACAACTCACATTGGTCCCTCCCGACGTGTTTGGATTTTTCCCCAGGCCGTCTCGTGGCTGTTGCACGATTTTGGCCCCCGGTGGCCTATTTTCCAGCTTATGTGTGAAAAAGTGCCTTTTTGGACTTAGTTTGCAAACCGGGAGTCCCGTGCTAGTTCCATATTTTCCACAACTCACATTGGTGCGTCCCGAGGTGTTTGAGATGGTCCTCGGGCCGTTCCGCGCCCGTTTCACAATTTTGGCCTCCGGTGGCCTATTTTCAAGCTTAAGTGTGAAAAAGTGCATTTTTGGAGTTAGTTTTCAAACCGGGAGTCTCGTGCTAGTTCTGTAAGTTTCCACAACTCACATTGGTCCCTCCCGACGTGTTTGAGGTGCTCCCTAGGCCGTCTTGTGGCTGTTGCACGATTTTGGCCCCCGAAGGTCTATTTTCAAGCATAAGTGTGAAATAGTGCCTTTTTGGACATAGTTTTCAAACCGGGAGTCCCGTGCTAGTTCTGTAAGTTTCCACAACTCACATTGGTCCCTCCCGACCTGTTTGGAATTTTCCCCAGCCCGTCTCGTGGCTGTTGCACGATTTTGGCCCCCAAAGGTCTATTTTCAAGCTTAAGTTTGAAAAAGTGCCTTTTTGGACTTAGTTTTCAAACTGCGAGTCCCGTGCTAGTTCTGTATTTTCCACAACTCACATTGGTGCGTCCCGAGGTGGTTGAGATGTTCCTCAGGCCGTTCTGTGGCCGTTCCACAATTTTGGCCTCCGGTGGCCTATTTTTAAGCTTAACTGTGAAAAAGTTGATTTTTTGACTTATTTTTCAAACCGGGAGTCCCGTGCTGGTTCTTTAAGTTTCCACAACTCACATTGGTCCTGCCCGATGTGTTTGAGGTGTTCCCTGGGCTGTCTCGTGGCTATTGCACGATTTTGGCCCCCGGTGGCCTATTTTCCAGCTTATGTGTGAAAAAGTGCCTTTTTGGACTTAGTTTGCAAACCGGGAGTCCCGTGCTAGTTCCGTAAGTTTCCACAACTCACATTGGTCCCTCCCGACGTGTTTGGATTTTTCCCCAGGCCGTCTCGTGGCTGTTGCACGATTTTGGCCCCCAAAGGTCTATTTTCAAGCTTAAGTGTGAAAAAGTGCCTTTTTGGACTTACTTTTCGTACTACGAGTCCCGTGCTAGTTCCGTAGTTTCCTCAAATCACATTGGTCCATCCCGATGTGTTTGAGATGTTCCTTGGGCCGTTCTGTGGCCGTTGCACAATTTTGACCTCCGGTGGCCTATTTTCAAGCTTAATTGTGAAAAAGTGCATTTTTCGACTTAGATTTCAAACCGGGAGTCCCGTGCTAGGTCTGCACATTTCCACAACTCACATTGGTCCCTCCCGAGGTGTTTGAGGTTTTCCTGGGGCTGTCCCATGACTGTTGCACGATTTTGGCCCCTGGTGGCCTATTTTCAAGCTTAAGTGTGAAAAAGTGCATTTTGGACTTAGTTTTCAAACCGTGAGTCGCGTGCTAGTTCCGTAAGTTTCCACAACTCACATTGGTCCATCCCAACATGTTTGAGTTTTTCCCCAGGCCGTCTCGTGGCTGTTGCACGATTTTGGCCCCCAAAGGTCTATTGTCAAGCTTAAGTGTGAAAAAGTGGCTTTTTGGACTTAGTTTTCAAACCGCGAGTCCCGTGCTAGTTCCATATTTTCCACAACTCACATTGGTGCGTCCCGAGGTGTTTGAGATATTCCTCGGGCCGTTCCGTGACCGTTTCACAATTTTAGCCTTTGGTGGCCTATTTTCAAGCTTAAGTCTGAAAAAGTGCTTTTTTGGACTTGCTCACTCCCGATGTGTTTAAGGTGTTCCATGGGCTGTCCCGTGGCTGTAGCACGATTTTAGCCCCCGGTGGCCGATTGTCTGGCTTAAGTGTGAAAAAGTGCCTTTTTGGACTTAGTTTTCAAGCCGGGAGTCTCGTGCTAGTTCCGTAAGTATCCATAACTCCCATTGGTCCCTCCCGATGTGTTTGAGGTGTTCCCCAGACCGTCTCGTGGCTGTTGCATGATTTTGGCCCCCGAAGGTTTATTTTCAAGCTTAAGTGTGAAAAAGTGCCTTTTTGGACTTAGTTTTTAAACTGCGAGTCCCGTGCTAGTTCCGTAGTTTCCACAACTCACATTGGTCTCTCCCGAGGTGTTTGAGATGTTCCTCCGGCCGTTCCGTGGCCGTTGCACAATTTTGGCCTCCGGTGGCCTATTTTCAAGCTTAAGTGTGAGAAAGTGCATTTTTGGACTTAAATTTCAAACCGGGTGTCCCGTGCTAGTTCTGCACATTTCCACAACTCACAGTGGTTCCTCCTGAGGTGTTTGAGGTTTTCCCTGGGCTGTCCCGTAAGTTTCCACAACTCACATTGGTCCCTCCCGGCGTGTTTGAGTTTTTTCCCAGGTCGTCTCGTGGCTGTTGCGCGATTTTGGCCCCCAAAGGTCACTTTTCAACCTTAAGTTTGAAAAAGTGCCTTTTTGGACTTAGTTTTGAAACCGCGAGTCCCGTGCTAGTTCCGTATTTTCCACAACTCACATTGGTGTGTCCCGAGGTGTTTGAGATGTTCCTCAGGCCGTTCCAAGGCCGTTTCCCAATTTTGGCCGCCGGTGGCCTATTTTCAAGCTTAAGTGTGAAAAAGTGCATTTTTGGACATAGTTCTCGAATCGGGAGTCCCGTGCTAGTTCTGTACGTTTCCACAACTTACATTGGTCCCTCCTGATGTTTTTGAGGTGTTGCCTGGGCTGTCCCGTGGCTATTGCACGATTTTCGCCCCCGGTAGGCTATTTTACAACTTCAGTGTGAGAAACAGCCTTTTTGGACTTAGTTTTCAATCCGGGAGTCTCGTGCTAGTTCCGTAAGTTTCCACAACTCAAATTGGTTCCTCCCGACATGTTTGAGGTGTTCCCTAGGCCGTCTCATGGCTGTTGCACCATTTTGGCCCCCGAAGGTCTATTTTCAAGCTTATGTGTGAAAAAGTGCCTTTTTGGACTGACTTTTAAAACCGCGAGCCCCGTGCTAGTTCCGTAGTTTCCACAACTCACATTGGTCTCTCCCGAGGTGTTTGAGATGTTCCTCGGGCCGTTACGTGGCTGTTGCACAATTTTGGCCTCCGGTGGCCTATTTTCAAGCTTAAGTGTTAAAAAGTGCATTTTTGGACTTAGATTTAAAATCGGGAGTCCCGTGCTAGTTCTGCACATTTCCATCTCTCACATTGGTCCCTCCCGAGGTGTTTGAGGTTTTCCCTGGGCTGTCCCGTGGCTGTTGCACGATTTTGGCCCCCGGTGGGCTATTTTCAAGCTTAAGTATGAAAAAGTGCATTTTTTGACTTAGTTTTCAAACCGGGAATCGCGTGCTAGTACTGTAAGTTTCCACAACTCACATTGGTCCCTCCCGACATGTTTGAGTTTTTCCACAGGCCGTCTCGTGGCTGTTGCACGATTTTGGCCCCCAAAGGCCTATTTTCAAGCTTAAGTTTGAAAAAGTGCCTTTTTGGACTTAGTTTTCAAACCGCGAGTCCCGTGCTAGTTCTGTATTTTCCGCAACTCACATTGGTGTGTCCCGAGGTGTTTGAGAAGTTCCTCAGGCCGTTCCGTGGCCGTTTCACAATTTTGGCCTCTGGTGGCCTATTTTCAAGCTTAAGTGTGAAAAAGTACATTTTTGGACTTAGTTTTCAAACCGGGAGTCCCGTGCTAGTTTTTTAAGTGTCCACAACTCACATTGCTCCCTCCCGATGTGTTTGAGGTATTCCCTGGGATGTCTCGTCGTTATTGCACGATTTTGGCCCCCGGTGGCCTATTTTCCAGCTTATGTGTGAAAAAGTGCCATTTTGGACTTAGTTTTCAAACCGGGAGTCCCGTGCTAGTTCCGCAAGTTTCCACAACTCACATTGGTCCCTCCTGACATGTTTGAGGTGTTCCCTAGGCTGTCTTCTGGTTGTTGCACGATTTTGGCCCCCGAAGGTCTAATTTCAAGATTAAGTGTGAAAAAGTGCCTTTTTGAACTTACTTTTTAAACCGCGAGTCCCGTGCTAGTTCCGTAGTTTCCACAACTCACATTGGTCTCTCCCGAGGTGTTTGAGATGTTCCTCGGGCCGTTCCGTGGCCGTTGCACAATTTTGGCCTCCGGTGGCCTATTTTCAAGCTTAAGTGTGAGAAAGTGCATTTTTGGACTTAAATTTCAAACCGGGTGTCCCGTGCTAGTTCTGCACATTTCCACAACTCACAGTGGTTCCTCCTGAGGTGTTTGAGGTTTTCCCTGGGCTGTCCCGTGGCTGTTGCAAGATTTTGGCCCCCGGTGGCCTATTTTCAAGCTTAAGTGTGAAAAAGTACATTTTTGGACTTAGTTTTTAAACCAGGAATCCCGTGCTAGTTCCGTAAGTTTCCACAACTCACATTGGTCCCTCCCGGCGTGTTTGAGTTTTTTCCCAGGTCGTCTCGTGGCTGTTGCGCGATTTTGGCCCCCAAAGGTCACTTTTCAAGCTTAAGTTTGAAAAAGTGCCTTTTTGGACTTAGTTTTGAAACCGCGAGTCCCGTGCTAGTTCCGTATTTTCCACAACTCACATTGGTGTGTCCCGAGGTGTTTGAGATGTTCCTCAGGCCGTTCCAAGGCCGTTTCCCAATTTTGGCCGCCGGTGGCCTATTTTCAAGCTTAAGTGTGAAAAAGTGCATTTTTGGACATAGTTCTCGAATCGGGAGTCCCGTGCTAGTTCTGTACGTTTCCACAACTTACATTGGTCCCTCCTGATGTTTTTGAGGTGTTGCCTGGGCTGTCCCGTGGCTATTGCACGATTTTCGCCCCCGGTAGGCTATTTTACAACTTCAGTGTGAGAAACAGCCTTTTTGGACTTAGTTTTCAATCCGGGAGTCTCGTGCTAGTTCCGTAAGTTTCCACAACTCAAATTGGTTCCTCCCGACGTGTTTGAGGTGTTCCCTAGGCCGTCTCATGGCTGTTGCACCATTTTGGCCCCCGAAGGTCTATTTTCAAGCTTATGTGTGAAAAAGTGCCTTTTTGGACTGACTTTTAAAACCGCGAGCCCCGTGCTAGTTCCGTAGTTTCCACAACTCACATTGGTCTCTCCCGAGGTGTTTGAGATGTTCCTCGGGCCGTTACGTGGCTGTTGCACAATTTTGGCCTCCGGTGGCCTATGTTCAAGCTTAAGTGTTAAAAAGTGCATTTTTGGACTTAGATTTAAAATTGGGAGTCCCGTGCTAGTTCTGCACATTTCCATCTCTCACATTGGTCCCTCCCGAGGTGTTTGAGGTTTTCCCTGGGCTGTCCCGTGGCTGTTGCACGATTTTGGCCCCCGGTGGGCTATTTTCAAGCTTAAGTATGAAAAAGTGCATTTTTTTGACTTAGTTTTCAAACCGGGAATCGCGTGCTAGTACTGTAAGTTTCCACAACTCACATTGGTCCCTCCCGACATGTTTGAGTTTTTCCACAGGCCGTCTCGTGGCTGTTGCACGATTTTGGCCCCCAAAGGCCTATTTTCAAGCTTAAGTTTGAAAAAGTGCCTTTTTGGACTTAGTTTTCAAACCGCGCGTCCCGTGCTAGTTCTGTATTTTCCGCAACTCACATTGGTGTGTCCCGAGGTGTTTGAGAAGTTCCTCAGGCCGTTCCGTGGCCGTTTCACAATTTTGGCCTCTGGTGGCCTATTTTCAAGCTTAAGTGTGAAAAAGTACATTTTTGGACTTAGTTTTCAAACCGGGAGTCCCGTGCTAGTTTTTTAAGTGTCCACAACTCACATTGCTCCCTCCCGATGTGTTTGAGGTATTCCCTGGGATGTCTCGTCGTTATTGCACGATTTTGGCCCCCGGTGGCCTATTTTCCAGCTTATGTGTGAAAAAGTGCCTTTTTGGACTTAGTTTTCAAACCGGGAGTCCCGTGCTAGTTCCGCAAGTTTCCACAACTCACATTGGTCCCTCCTGACATGTTTGAGGTGTTCCCCAGGCTGTCTTCTGGTTGTTGCACGATTTTGGCCCCCGAAGGTCTAATTTCAAGATTAAGTGTGAAAAAGTGCCTTTTTGAACTTACTTTTTAAACCGCGAGTCCCGTGCTAGTTCCGTAGTTTCCACAACTCACATTGGTCCCTCCCGAGGTGTTTGAGATGTTCCTCAGGCCGTTACGTGGCCGTTGAACAATTTTGGCCTGCGGTGGCCTATTTTCAAGCCTAAGTGTGAAAAAGTGCTTTTTTGGACTTACATTTCAAACCGGGAGTCCCGTGCTAGTTTTGCACATTTCCATCTCGCACATTGGTCCCTTCCGAGGTGTTTGAGTTTTTCCCCAGCCCGTCTCGTGGCTGTTGCACGATTTTGGCCCCCTAAGGTCTATTTTCAAGCTTAAGTTTGAAAAAGTGCCTTTTTGGATTTAGTTTTCAAACCGCGAGCCCCGTGCTAGTTCTTTATTTTCCACAACTCACATTGGTGCGTCCCGAGGTGTTTGAGATGTTCCTCAGGACGTTCCGTGGCCGTTTCGCAATTTTGGCCTCTGGTGGCCTATTTTCAAGCTTAAGTGTGAAAAAGTACATTTTTGGACTTCGTTTTCAAACCGGGAGTCCCGTGCTAGTTCTTTAAGTTTCCAGAACTCACATTGGTCGCTCCCGATGGGTTTGAGGTGTTCCCCGGGCTGTCTCGTGGCTATTGCACGATTTTGGCCCTCGGTGGCCTATTTTCCAGCTTACGTGTCAAAAAGTGCCCTTTTGGACTTAGTTTTCAAACCGGGAGTCCTGTGCTAGTTCCGTAAGTTTCCACAACTCACATTGGTCCCTCCCGACGTGTTTGAGGTGTTCCCCTGTCTATGTCGTGGATGTTGCACGATTTTGGCCCCCAAAGGTCTATTTTCAAGCTTAAGTGTGAAAAAGTGCCTTTTTGGACTTACTTTTCATACTACGAGTCCCGTGCTAGTTCCGTAGTTTCCACAACTCACATTGGTCCATCCCGAGGAGTTTGAGATGCTCCTTGGGCCGTTCCGTGGCCGTTGTACAATTTTGACCTCCGGTGGCCTATTTTCAAGCTTAAGTGTGAAAAAGTGCATTTTTCGACTTAGATATCAAACCGGGAGTCCTGTGCTAGTTCTGCACATTTCCACAACTCACATCGGTCCCTCCCGAGTCGTTTGAGGTTTTCCTCGGGCTGTCCCACGGCTGTTGCACGATTTTGGCCCCCGGTGGCCTATTTTCAAGCTTAAGTGTGAAAAAGTACCTTTTTGGACTTAGTTTTCAAACCGTGAGTCGCGTGCTATTTCCGTAAGTTTCCACAACTCACATTGGTCCATCCCGACATGATTGAGTTTTTCCCCGGGCCGTCTCGTGGCAGTTGCACGATTTGGGCCCCCAAAGGTTTATTTTCAAGCTTAAGTGTGAAAAAGTGCCTTTTTGGACTTAGTTTTCAAACCGCGAGTCCCGTGCTAGTTCCATATTTTCCACAACTCACATTGGTGCGTCCCAAGGTGTTTGAGATGTTCCTCGGGCTGTTCCGTGCCCGTTTCACAATTTTGGCCACCGGTGGCCTATTTTAAAGCTTAAGTGTGAAAAAGTGCATTTTTGGACTTAGTTTTCAAACCGTGAGTCGCGTGCTAATTCCGTAAGTTTCCACAACTCACATTGGTCCATCCCGACATGTTTGAGTTTTTCGCCAGGCCGTCTCGTGGCTGTTGCACGATTTTGGCCGCCAAAGGCCTATTTTCAAGCTTAAGTGTGAAAAAGTGCCTTTTTGGACTTAGTTTTCAAACCGCGAGTCCCGTGCTTGTTCCATATTTTCCACAACTCACATTGGTGCGTCCCGAGGTGTTTGAGATGTTCCTCGGGCCGTTCCGTGCCCGTTTCACAATTTTGGCCTCCGGTGGCCTATTTGAAAGCTTAAGTGTGAAAAAGTGCATTTTTGGACTTAGTTTTCAAACCGGAAGTCCCGTGCTAGTTCTCTAAGTTTCCACAACTCACATTGCTCACTCCCGGTGTGTTTAAGGTGTTCCCTGGGCTGTCCCGTGGCTATTGCACGATTTTGGCCCCCGGGGGCCTATTTTCTGGCTTAAGTGTGAAAAATTGCCTTTTTGGACTTAGTTTTCAAACCGGGAGTCCCGTGCTAGTTCCGTAAGTTTCCACAACTCACATTGGTCCCTCCCGACGTGTTTGAGGTGTTCCCTAGGCCGTCTCATGGCTGTTGCACGATTTTGGCCCTTGAAGGTCTATTATCAAGCTTAAGTGTGAAAAAGTGCCTTTTTGGACTTAGTTTTCAAACTGCGAGTCCCGTGCTAGTTCTGTAGTTTCCATAACTCACTTTGGTCCCTCCCTAGGTGTTTGAGATGTTCCTCGGGCCGTTCCATGGCCGTTGCACAATTTTGGCCTCCGGTGGCCAATTTTCAAGCTTAAGTGTGAAAAAGTTCATTTTTGGACTTAGATTTCAAACCGGGTGTCCCGTGCTAGTTCTGCACATTTCCACAACTCACAGTGGTTCCTCCTGAGGTGTATGAGGTTTTCCCTGGGCTGTCCCGTGGCTGTTGCAAGATTTTTGCCCCCGGTGGCCTATTTTCAAGCTTAAGTGTGAAAAAGTGCATTTTTGGACTTAGTTTTTAAACTAGGAGTCCCGTGCTAGTTCCGCAAGTTTTCACAACTCACATTGGTCCCTCCCGACGTGTTTGAGTTTTTCCCCAGGCCGTCTCGTGGCTGTTGCACGATGTTGGCCCCCAAAGGTCAATTTTCAGGCTTAAGTTTGAAAAAGTGCCTTTTTGACTTAGTTTTGAAACCGCGAGTCCCGTGCTAGTTCCGTATTATCCACAACTCACATTGGTGCGTCCCGAGGTGTTTGAGATGTTCCTCGGGCCGTTCTGTGGCCGTTCCACAATTTTGGCCTTCGGTGGCCTATTTTCAAGCTTAAGTGTGAAAAAGTGAATTTTTGGACATAGTTTTCGAACCGGGATTCCCGTGCTAGTTCTGTACATTTCCACAACTTACACTGGTCCCTCCTGATGTGTTTGAGGTGTTGCCTGGACTGTCCCGTGGCTATTGCACGATTTTCGCCCCCGGTAGGCTATTTTCCAGTTTCAGTGTGAAAAAGTGCCTTTTTGGACTTAGTTTTCAAGCCGGGAGTTTCGTGCTAGTTCCGTAAGTTTCCACAACTCACATTGGTCCTTCCCGACGTGTTTGAGCTGTTCCCCAGGCCGTCTCGTGGCTGTTCCACTATTTTGGCCACGAAGGTCTATTTTCAAGCTATGTGTGAAAAAGTTCCTTTTTGGACTTACTTTTCAAACCGCGAGCCCTGTGCTAGTTCCGTAGTTTCCACAACTCACATTGGTCTCTCCCGAGGTGTTTGAGATGTCCCTCGGGCCGTTACGTGGCCGTTGCACAATTTTGGCCTCCGGTGTCCTATTTTCAAGCTTAAGTGTGAAAAAGTGCATTTTTGGACTTAGATTTCAAACCGGGAGTCCCGTGCTAGTTCTGCACATTTCCACAACTCACATTGCTCCCTCCCAAGGTGTTTGAGGTTTTCCCTGGGCTGTCCCGTGGTTGTTGCACGATTTTGGCCCCCAGTGGCCTATTTTCAAGCTTAAGTGTGAAAAACTGCATTTTTGGACTTAGTTTTCAAACCGGGAGTCGCGTGCTAATTCCGTAAGTTTCCACAACTCACATTGGTCCCTCCCGACATGTTTGAGTTTTTCCCTAGGCCGTCTCGTGGCTGTTGTACGATTGTGGCCCCCAAAGGTCTATTTTCAAGCTTAAGTTTGAAAAAGTGCCTTTTTGGACTTAGTTTTCAAAACGCGAGTCCCGTGCTAGTTCTGTATTTTTCACAACTCACATTGGTGCGTCCCGAGGTGTTTGAGATGTTCCTCGGGCCGTTCCGTGGCCGTTTCACAATTGTGGCCTCCTGTGGCCTATTTTCAAGCTTAAGTGTGAAAAAGTGAATTTTTGGACATAGTTTTCAAACCGGGAGTCCCATCCTAGTTCTGTAAGTTTTCACAACTCACATTGGTCCCTCCTGATGTGTTTGAGGTGTTGCCTGGGCTGTCCCGTGGCTATTGCACGATTTTCGCCCCCGGTATGCTATTTTACAGGTTAAGTGTGAAAAAGTGCCTTTTTGGACTTCGTTTTCAAACTGGGCGTCCCGTGCTAGTTCCGTAAGTTTCCACAACTCACATTGGTCCCTCCCGACGCGTTTGAGGTGTTCTCCAGGCCGTCTCGTGGCTGTTGCACGATTTTGGCCCCCGAAGGTCTATTTTCAAGCTTAAGTGTGAAAAAGTGCCTTTTTGGACTTGCTTTTCAAATCGCAAGTCCCGTGCTAGTTCCATAGTTTCCACAACTCACATTGGTCCATCCCGAGGTGTTTGAGATGTTCCTCGGGCCGTTCCGTGGACGTTGCACAATTTTGGCCTCTGGTGGCCTATTTTCAAGCTTAAGTGTGAAAAAGTGCTTTTTTGGACTTCGATTTCAAACCGGGAGTCCCGTGCTAGTTCTGCACACTTCCACAACTGATGTTGGTCCCTCCCGAGGTGTTTGAGGTTTTCCCTGGGCTGTCCCGTGGCTGTTGCATGATTTTGGCCCCCGGTGGCCTATTTTCAAGCTTAAGTGTGAAAAACTGCATTTTTGGACTCAGTTTTCAAACCGCGAGTCCCGTGCTAGTTCTTTATTTTCCATAACTCACATTGGTGCGTCCCGAGGTGTTTGAGATGTTCCTCAGGCCGTTCCGTGGCCGTTTCACAGTTTTGGCCTCTGGTGGCCAATTTTCAAGCTTAAGTGTGAAAAAGTACATTTTTGAACTTCGTTTTCAAACCGGGAGTCCCGTGCTAGTTCTTTAAGTTTCCAGAACTCACATTGGTCCCTCCCGATGGGTTTGAGGTGTTCCCTGCGCTGTCTCGTGGCTATTGCACGATTTTGGCCCTCGGTGGCCTATTTTCCAGCTTATGTGTGAAAAAGTGCCCTTTTGGACTTAGTTTTCAAACCGGGAGTCCTGTGCTAGTTCCGTAAGTTTCCACAACTCACATTGGTCCCTCCCAACGTGTTTGAGGTGTTCCCCAGTCTCTCTCGTGGTGTCGCACGATTTTGGCCCCCCGAAGGTCTATTTTTCAAGCTTAAGTGTGAAAAAGTGCCTTTTTGGACTTACTTTTCATACTGCGAGTCCCGTGCTAGTTCCGTAGTTTCCACAACTCACATTGGTCCATCCCGAGGTGTTTGAGATGTTCCTTGGGCTGTTCCGTGGCCGTTGCACAATTTTGACCTCCGGTGGCCTATTTTCAAGCTTAAGTGTGAAAAAGTACATTTTTTGACTTAGTTTTCAAACTGGGAGTCCCGTGCTAGTTCCGTATGTTTCCACAAGTCACATTGGCCCCTCCCAACGTGTTTGAGGTGTTCCCCAGGCCGTCTCGTGGCTGTTGCACGATTTTGGCCCCCGGTGGCCTACTTTCAAGCTTAAGTGTGAAAAAGTGCATTTTTGGACTTAGTTTTCAAACCGTGAGTCGCGTGCTAGTTCCGTAAGTTTCCACAACTCACATTGGTCCATCCCGACATGTTTGAGTTTTTCCCCAGGCCGTCTCGTGGCTGTTGCACGATTTTGGCCCCCAAAGGTCTATTTTCAAGCTTAAGTGTGAAAAAGTGCCTTTTTGGACTTAGTTTTGAAACCACGAGTCCCGTGCTAGTTCCATATTTTTCACAACTCACATTGGTGCGTCCCGAGGAGTTTGAGATGTTCCTCGGGCCGTTCCGTGCCCGTTTCACAATTTTGGCCTCCGGTGGCCTATTTTCAAGCTTAAGTGTCAATAAGTGCATTTTTGGACTTAGTTTTCAAACCGGAAGTCCCGTGCTAGTTCTGTAAGTTTCCACAACTCACATTGCTCACTCCCGATGTGTTTGAGGTGTTCCCTGGGCCGTCCCGTGGCGATTGCACGATTTTGGCCCCCGGTGGCCTATTTTCTGGATTAAGTGTGAAAAAGTGCCTTTTTGGACTTAGTTTTCAAACCGGGAGTCCCGTGCTAGTTCCGTAAGTTTCCATAACTCCCATTGGTCCCTCCCGACGTGTTTGAGGTGTTCCCCAGGCCGTCTGGTGGCTGTTGCACGATTTTGGTCCCCCGAAGGTCTATTTTCAAGCTTAAGTGTGAAAAATTGCCTTTTTGGAGTTAGTTTTCAAACTGCGAGTCCCACGCTAGTTCCGTAGCTTCGACAACTCACATTGGTCACTCCCAAGGTGTTTGAGATGTTCCTCGGGCCGTTCCATGGCCGTTGCACAATTTTGGCCTCCGGTGGCCTATTTTCAAGCTTAAGTGTCAATAAGTGCATTTTTGGACTTAGTTTTCAAACCGGAAGTCCCGTGCTAGTTCTGTAAGTTTCCACAACTCACATTGCTCACTCCCGATGTGTTTGAGGTGTTCCCTGGGCCGTCCCGTGGCGATTGCACGATTTTGGCCCCCGGTGGCCTATTTTCTGGATTAAGTGTGAAAAAGTGCCTTTTTGGACTTAGTTTTCAAACCGGGAGTCCCGTGCTAGTTCCGTAAGTTTCCATAACTCCCATTGGTCCCTCCCGACGTGTTTGAGGTGTTCCCCAGGCCGTCTGGTGGCTGTTGCACGATTTTGGTCCCCCGAAGGTCTATTTTCAAGCTTAAGTGTGAAAAATTGCCTTTTTGGAGTTAGTTTTCAAACTGCGAGTCCCACGCTAGTTCCGTAGCTTCGACAACTCACATTGGTCACTTCCAAGGTGTTTGAGATGTTCCTCGGGCCGTTCCATGGCCGTTGCACAATTTTGGCCTCCGGTGGCCTATTTTCAAGCTTAAGTGTGAAAAAGTGCATTTTTCGACTTAAATTTCAAAACAGGTGTCCCGTGCTAGTTCTGCAAATTTCCACAACTCACAGTGGTTCCTGCTGAGGTGTTTGAGATTTTCCCTGGGCTGTCCCTTGGCTGTTGTAAGATTTTGGCCCCCGGTGGCCTATTTTCAAGCTTAAGTGTGAAAAAGTGCATTTTTGGACTTAGTTTTTAAACCGCGAGTCCCGTGCTAGTTCCGTAAGTTTCCACAGCTCACATTGGTCCCTCCCGACGTGTTTCAGTTTTTCCCCAGGCTGTCTCGTGGCTGTTGCATGATTTTGGCCCCCAAAGCTCAATTTTCAAGCTTAAGTTTAAAAAAGTGCCTTTTTGGACTTAGTTTTGAAACCGCGAGTCCCGTGCTAGTTCCGTATTTTTCACAACTCACATTGGTGCGTCCCGAGGTGTTTGAGATGTTCCTCGGGCCGTTCCGCAGCTGTTTCACAATTTTGGCCTCCGGTGGCCTATTTTCAAGCTTAAGTGTGAAAAAGTGCATTTTTGGACATAGTTTTCGAACCGGGAGTCCCGTGCTAGTTCTGTACGTTTCCACAACTTACATTGGTCCCTCCTGATGTGTTTGAGGTGTTGCCTGGGTTGTCCCGTGGCAATTGCACGATTTTCGCCCCCGGTAGGCTATTTTCCAGCGTCAGTGTGAGAAACTGCCTTTTTGGACTTAGTTTTCAAGCCGGGAGTCTCGTGCTAGTTCCGTAAGTTTCCACAAGTCACATTGGTCTCTCCCGAGGTGTTTGAGATGTTCCTCGGGCCGTTACGTGGCTGTTGCACAATTTTGGCCACCGGTGGCGTATTTTCAAGCTTAAGTGTGAAAAAGTGTATTTTTGGACTTAGATTTCAAACCGGGAGTCCCGTGCTAGTTCTGCACATTTCCATCTCTCAAATTGGTCCCTCCCGAGGTGTTTGAGGTTTTCCTTGGGCTTTCCCATGGCTGTCCCACGATTTTGGCCCCCGGTGGCCTATTTTCAAGCTTAAGTGTGAAAAAGTGCATTTTTCGACTTAGTTTTCAAACCGGGAATCGCGTGCTAGTTCCGTAAGTTTCCACAACTCACATTGGTCCCTCCCGACATGTTTGAGTTTTTCCACAAGCCGTCACATGGCTGTAGCACGATTTTGGCCGCCAAAGGTCTATTTTCAAGCTTAAGTTTGAAAAATTGCCTTTTTGGACTTAGTTTTCAAACCGCGAGTCCTGTGCTTGTTTTGTATTTTCCACAACTCACATCGGTGTGTCCCGAGGTGTTTGAGAAGTTCCTCAGGCCGTTCCGTGGCCGTTTCACAATTTTGGCCTCCGATGGCCTATTTTCAAGCTTAAGTGTGAAAAAGTGCATTTTGGGACTTAGTTTTCAAACCGGGAGTCCCGTGCTAGTTCTTTAAGTGTCCACAACTCACATTGCTCCCTCCCGATGGGTTTAAGGTGTTCCCTGGGATGTCTCGTGGCTATTGCACGATTTTGGCCCCCGGTGGCCTATTTTCCTGCTTGTGTGTGAAAAAGTGCCCTTTTGGACTTAGTTTTCAAACCGAGAGTCCCGTGCTAGTTCTGCAAGTTTCCACAACTCACATTGGTCCCTCCTGACGTGTTTGAGGTATTCCCCAGGCCGTCTCATGGCTGTTGCACGATTTTGGGCCCCGAAGGTCTATTTTCAAGCTTAAGTGTGAAAAAGTGCCTTTTTGAACTTACTTTTCAAAGCGCGAGTCCCGTGCTAGTTCCGTAGTTTGCACAACGCACATTGGTCCCTCCCGAGGTGTTTGAGATGTTCCTCGGGCCGTTCCGTGGCCGTTACACAATTTTGGCTTCCGGTGGCCTATTTTCATGCTTAAGTGGGAAAAAGTGCTTTTTTGGACTTAGATTTCGAACCGGGAGTCCCGTGCTAGTTCTGCACATTTCCACAACTCACATTGGGCCCTCCCAAGGTGTTTGAGGTTTTCCCTGGGCTGTCCCGTGGCTGTTGCATGATTTTCGCCCCTGGTGGCCTATTTTCAAGCTTAAGTGTGAAAAAGTGCATTTTTGGACTTAGTTTTCAAACCGGGAGTCGCGTGCTAGTTCTGTAAGTTTCCACAACTCACATAGGTCCCTCCCGATGTGTTTGAGTTTTTCCCCAGGCCGTCTCGTGGCTGTTGCACGATTTTGGCCCCCAAAGGTCTATTTTCAAGCTTAAGTTTGAAAAAGTGCCTTTTTGGACTTAGTTTTCAAACTGCGAGTCCCGTGCTAGCTCTGTATTTTCCACAACACACATTGGCATGTCCCGAGGTGTTTGGGAAGTTCCTCAGGCCGTTCCGTGGCCGTTTCACAATTTTGGCCTCCGGTGGTATTTTCAAGCTTAATGTGAAAAAGTGCATTTTTGGACATAGTTTTCAAACCGGGAGTCCCGTGCTAGTTCTTTAAGTGTCCACAACTCACATTGCTCCCTCCCGATGTGTTTGAGGTGTTCCCTGGGATGTCTCGTGGCTATTGCACGATTTTGGCCCCCGGCGGCCTATTTTCCAGCTTATGTGTGAAAAAGTGCCTTTTTGGACTTGGTTTTCAAACCGGGAGTCCCGTGCTAGTTCCGCAAGTTTCCACAACTCACATTGGTCCCTCCTGATGTGTTTGAGGTGTTCCCCAGGCCGTCTCGTGGCTGTTGCACGATTTTGGCCCCTGAAGGTCTATTTTCAAGCTTAAGTGTGAAAAAGTGCATTTCTGAACTTACTTTTCAAGCCGCGAGTCCCGTGCTAGTTTCGTAGTTTCCACAACTCCCATTGGTCCATCATCCCTAGGTGTTTGAGATGTTCCTCGGGCCGTTCGGTGGCCATTGCATAATTTTGGCCTCCGGTGGCCTATTTTCAAGCTTAAGTGTGAAAAAGTGCATTTTTGGACTTAGATTTCAAACGGATTGTCCCGTGCTAGTTCTGCACATTTCCACAACTCACATTGGTCCCTCCCGAGGTGCTTGAGGTTTTCCCTAGGCTGTCCTGTGGCTGTTGCACGATGTTGGCCCCCGGTGGCCTATTTTGAAGGTTAAGTGTGAAAAAGTACATTTTTGGACTTAGTTTTCAAACCGGGAGCCGCGTGTTAGTTCTGTAAGTTTCCACAACTCACATTGCTCCCTCCCGACATGTTTGAGTTTTTCCCCAGGCCGTCTCGTGGTTGTTGCACGATTTTGGCCCCCAAAGGTCTATTTTCAAGCTTAAGTTTGGAAAAGTGCCTTTTTGGACTAGTTTTGAAACCGCGAGTCCCGTGCTAGTTTCGTATTTTTCACAACTCACATTGGTGCGTCCCGAGGTGTTTGAGATGTTCCTCGGGCCGTTCCGTGGCCGTTTCACAATTTTGGCCTCCGGTGGCCTATTTTCAAGCTTAAGTGTGAAAAAGTACATTTTTTGACATAGTTTTCAAACCGGGAGTCCCATGCTAGTTCTATAAGTTTCCACAAGTCACATTGGTCCCTCCTGATGTGTTTGAGGAGTTGCCTGGGCTGTCCCATGGCTATTGCACGATTTTCGCCCCCGGAAGGTTATTTTCCAGCTTAAGTGTGAAAAAGTGCCTTTTTGGACTTAGTTTTCAAACCGGGAGTCCCGTGCTAGTTCCGTAAGTTTCCACAACTCACATTGGTCCCTCCCGACGTGTTTCAGTTTTTCCCCAGGCTCTCTCGTGGCTGTTGCACGATTTTGGCCCCCAAAGGTCGATTTTCAAGCTTAAGTTTGAAAAAGTGCCTTTTTGGACTTAGTTTTCAAACCTCGAGTCCCGTGCTAGTTCTATATTTTTCACAACTCACATTGGTGCGTCCTGAGGTATTTGGGATGTTCCTCAGGCCGTTTCACAATTTTGGCCTCTGGTGGCCTATTTTCAAGCTTAAGTGTGAAAAAGTGCATTTTTGGACTTAGTTTTCAAACCGGGAGTCCCGTGCTAGTTCTTTAATTTTGTAGAACTCACATTGGTCCCTCCCAATGGGTTTGAGGTGTTCCCTGGGCTGTCTCGTCGCTATTGCACGATTTTGGCCCTCGGTGGCCTATTTTCCAGCTTTTGTGTGAAAAAGTGCCTTTTTGGACTTAGTTTTCAAACTGGGAGTTCCGTGCTAGTTCCGTAAGTTTCCACAACTCACAATGGTCCCTCCCGACGTGTTTGAGGTGTTCCCCAGTCTGTCTCATGGCGGTTGCACGATTTTGGCCCCCGAAGGTCTATTTTCAAGCTGAAGTGTGAAAAAGTGCCATTTTGGACTTACTTTTCATACTACGAGTCCCGTGCTAGTACCGTAGTTTCCACAACTCACATTGGTCCATCCCGAGGTGTTTGAGATGTTCCTTGCGCCATTCCGTGGCCGTTGCACCATTTTGACCTCCGGTGGCCTATTTTCAAGCTTAAGTGTGAAAAAGTACATTTTCGACTTAGATTTCAAACCAGGAGCCCCATGCTAGTTCTGCACGCTTCCACAACTCACACCGGTCCCTCCAGAGGTGTTTGAGGTTTTCCTTGGGCTGTCCCATTGCTGTTGCCCGATGTTGACCCCAGTGGCCTATTTTCAAGCTTAAGTGTGAAAAAGTGCAGTTTTGGACTTAGTTTTCAAATCATGAGTGGCGTGCTAGTTCCGTAAGTTTCTACAACTCACATTGGTCCATCCCGACATGTTTGAGTTTTTCCCCAGGCCGTCTCGTGGCTGTTGCACGATTTTGGCCCCCAAGGGTCTATTTTCAAGCTTAAGTGTAAAAAAGTGCCTTTTTGGACTTAGTTTTCAAACCGCGAGTCCCGTGCTAGTTCCATATTTTCCACAACTCACGTTGGTCCCTCCCGAGGTGTTTGAGATGTTCCTCAGGCCGTTCCGTGGCCGTTGCACAATTTTGGCCTCCGGTGGCCTATTTTCAAGCTTAAGTGTGAAAAAGTGCATTTTTGGACTAAGTTTTCAAACCGGAAGTCCCGTGCTAGTTCTGAAAGTTTCCACAACTCACATTGCTCACTCCCGATGTGTTTGAGGTGCTCGCTGGGCTGTCCCGTGGCTATTGCACGATTTTGGCCCCCGGTGGCCTATTTTCTGGCTTAATTGTGAAAAGTGCCTTTTTGGACTTAGTTTTCAAACCGGGAGTCCCGTGCTAGTTCCGTAATTTTCCACAACTCACATTGGTCCCTCCAGATGTGTTTGAGTTTTTCCCCAGGCCGTCTCGTGGCTGTTGCACGATTTTGGCCCCCAAATGTCTATTTTCAAGTTTAAGTTTGAAGAAGTACCTTTTTGGACTTAGTTTTGAAACCGTGAGTCCCATGCTAGTTCTGTATTTTCCACAACTCACATTGGTGCGTCCCGAGGTGTTTGAGATGTTCGTCAGGCCGTTCCGTGGTTGTTTCACAATTTTGGCCTCCGGTGGCCAATTTTTAAGCTTAAGTGTGAAAAAGTGCATTTTTGGACCTTGTTTTCAAACCGGGAGTCCCGTGCTAGTTCTTTAAGTTTCCACAACTCACATTGGTCCCTCCCGATGTGTTTGAGGTGTTCCCTCGGCTGTCTCGTTGCTATTGCACGATTTTGGCCCTCGGTGGCTTATTTTCCAGCTTATGTGTGAAAAAGTGCCTTTTTGGACTTCGTTTTCAAACCGGGAGTCCCGTGCTAGTTCTGTAAGTTTCCACAACTCACATTGGTCCCTCCCAACGTGTTTGAGTTTTTCCCCAGGCCGTCTCGTGGCTGTGGCACGATTTTGGCCCCCCAAAGGACTATTTTCAAGCTTAAGTTTGAAAAAGTGCCTTTTTCGACTTAGTTTAGAAACCGGGAGTCCCGTGCTAGTTCCGTATTTTTCAAAACTCGCATTGGTGCGTCCCGAGGTGTTTGAGATGTTCCTCGGGCCATTCCGTGGCCGCTTCACAATTTTAGCATCCGGTGGCCTATTTTCAAGCTTAAGTGTGAAAAAGTACACTTTTGGACACAGTTTTCAAACCGGGAGTCCCGTGCTAGTTCTGTAAATTTCCACAACTTACACTGGTCCCTCCTGATGTATTTGAGGATTTGCCCGGGCTGCCCCATGGCTATTGCACGATTTTCGCCACCGGTAGGCTATTTTCCTACTTTA
The DNA here is from genome assembly GCF_055761805.1 of Camellia sinensis. NCBI lineage: Eukaryota > Viridiplantae > Streptophyta > Magnoliopsida > Ericales > Theaceae > Camellia > Camellia sinensis. Next base: position 21,693,329 of record NC_138964.1, on the reverse strand, counting down.
GTGTGAAAAAATGCCTTTTTGGGCTTAGTTTTCAAGCCGGGAGTCCCGTGCTAGTTCCGTAAGTTTCCACTACTCACACTGGTCCCTCTCGACGTGTTTGAGGTGTTCCCCAGGCCATCTCGTGGCTGTTGCACGATTTTGGCCCCCGAAGGTCTATTTTCAAGCTTAAGTGTGAAAAAGTGCATTTTTGGACTTACTTTTCAAACCGCGAGTCCCGTGCTAGTTCCGTAGTTTCCACAACTCACATTGGTGCCTCCCGAGGTGTTTGAGATGTTCTTCGGGCCGTTACGTGGCGGTTGCACAATTTTGGCCTCCGGTAGCCTATTTTCAAGCTTAAGTGTGAAAAAGTGCATTTTTGGACTTAGATTTCAAACCGGGAGTCCCGTGCTAGTTCTGCACATTTCCACAACTCACATTGGTCCCTCCCGAGGTGTTTGAGGTTTTCCCTGGGCTGTCCCATGGTTGTTGCATGATTTTGGCCCCCGGTGGCCAATTTTCAAGCTTAAGTGTGAAAAAGTGCATTTTTGGACTTAGTTTTCAAACCGAGAGTCCCGTGCTAGTTCCGCAAGTTTCCACAACTCACATTGGTCCCTCCCGACATGTTTGAGTTTTTCCCCAGACCGTCTCGTGGCTGTTGCACGATTTTGGCCCCCAAAGTTGTATTTTCAAGCTTAAGTTTGAAAAAGTGCCTTTTTGGACTTACTTTTCAAACCGCGAGTCCCGTGCTAGTTCCGTAGTTTCCACAACTCACATTGGTCTCTCCCGAGGTGTTTGAGATGTTCCTCGGGCCGTTACGTGGCCGTTGCACAGTTTTGGCCTCCGGTGGCCTATTTTCAAGCTTAAGTGTGAAAAAGTGCATTTTTGGACTTAGATTTCAAACCGGGAGTCCCGTGCTAGTTCTGCACATTTCCATAACTCACATTGGTCCCTCCCGAGGTGTTTAAGGTTTTCCCTGGGCTGTCCCGTGGCTGTTGCACGATTTTGTCCCCCGGTGGCCTATTTTCAAGCTTAAGTGTGAAAAAGTGCATTTTTGGACTTAGTTTTCAAACCGGGAGTCGCGTGCTAGTTCTGTAAGTTTCCACAACTCACATTGGTCCCTCCCGATCTGTTTGAGTTTTTCCCCAGGCCGTCTCGTGGCTGTTGCACGAGTTTGGCCCCCAAAGGTCTATTTTCAAGCTTAAGTTTGAAAAGTGCCTTTTTGGACTTAGTTTTCAAACCGCGAGTCCCGTGTTAGTTCTGTATTTTTCACAACTCACATTGGTGCGTCCTGAGGTGTTTGAGATGTTCCTCAGGCCGTTCCGTGGCCGTTTCACAATTTTGGCCTCTGGTGGCCTATTTTCAAGCTTAAGTGTGAAAAAGTACATTTTTGGACTTTGTTTTCAAACCGGGAGTCCCGTGCTAGTTCTTTAAGCTTCCAGAACTCACATTGGTCCCTCCCGATGGGTTTGAGGTGTTCCCTAGGCTATCTCGTGGCTATTGCACGATTTTGGCCCTCGGTGGCCTATTTTCCAGCTTTTGTGTGAAAAAGTTCCCTTTTGGACATAGTTTTCAAACTGGGGGTCCCGTGCTAGTTCCGGAAGTTTCCACAACTCACATTGGTCCCTCCCGACGTGTTTGAGGTGTTCCCCAGTCTGTCTCGTGGCTGTTGCACGATTTTGGCCCCCGAAGGTCTATTTTCTTGCTTAACTGTGAAAAAGTGCCTGTTTGGACTTAGTTTTCAAACCGCGAGTCCCGTGCTAGTTCCATATTTTCCACAATACACATTGGTGCGTTCCGAGGTGTTTGAGAAGTTCCTCGGGCCGTTCTGTGGCCGTTGGACAATTTTGACCTCTGGTGGCCTATTTTCAAGCTTAAGTGTGAAAAAGTGCATTTTTGGACTTAGATTCCAAACCGGAAGTCCCGTACTAGTTCTGTAAGTTTCCACAACTCACATTGCTCACTCCCGATGTGTTTGAGGTGTTCCCTGGGCTGTCCCGTGGCTATTGCCCGATTTTGGCCCCCGATGGCCTATTTTCTGGCTTAAGTGTGAAAAAGTGCCTTTTTGGACTTAGTTTTCAAACCGGGAGTCCCGTGCTAGTTCCGTAAGTTTCCACAACTCACATTGGTCCCTTTCGGCGTGTTTGAGGTGTTCCCCAATCTGTCTCGTGGCTGTTGCACGATTTTGGCTCCCGAAGGTCTATTTTCAAGCTTATGTGGGAAAAAGTGCCTTTTTGGACATACTTTTCATACTGCGAGGCCCATGCTAGTTCCGTAGGTTTCTACAACTCACACTGGTTTATCCCGAGGTGTTTGAGATGTTCCTTGGGCCATTCCGTGGCCGTTGCACAATTTTTACCTCCGGTGGCCTATTTTCAAGCTTAAGTGTGAAAAAGTGCATTTTTGGACTTAGATTTCAAACCGGGAGTCCCGTTCTAGTTCTGCACATTTCCATAACTCACATTGGTCCCTGCCGAGGTGTTTGTGATTTTCCCTGGGCTGTCCTGTGGCTGTTGCACGATTTTGGCCCCCGGTGGCCTATTTTCGAGCTTAAGTGGGAAAAAGTGGATTTTTGGACATAGTTTTCAAACCGGGAGTCGCATGCTAGTTCCGTAAATTTCCACAACTCACATTGGTCCCTCCAGACGTGTTTGAGCTTTTCCCCAGGCCGTCTCGTGGCTGTTGCACTATTTTGGCCCCCAAAGGTCAATTTTCAAGCTTAAGTTTGAAAAAGTACATTTTTGGACTTAGTTTTCAAACCGTGAGTCCCGTGCTAGTTCTGTATTTTCCACAACTCACATTAGTGCATTTCGAGCTGTTTGAGATCTTCCTCAGGCCGTTCCGTGGCCGTTTCACAATTTTGGCCTCCGGTGGCCTATTTTCAAGCTTAAGTGTGAAAAAGTGCATTTTTGGACCTAGTTTTCAAATCGGGAGTCCCGTGCTAGTTCTTTAAGTTTCCACAACTCACATTGGTCCCTCCCGATGTGTTTGTGGTGTTCCCCTGGCTGTCTCGTGGCTATTGCACGATTTTGGCCCCCGGTGGCCAATTTTCCAGCTTATGTGTGAAAAAGTGCCTTTTTGGACTTAGTTTTCAAACCGGGAGTCCCGTGCTAGTTCCGCAAGTTTCCACATCTCACATTGGTCCCTCCCAACGTGTTTGAGGTGTTCCCCAGTCTGTCTCGTGGCTGTTGCACGATTTTGGCCCCCGAAGGTCTATTTTTAAGCTTAAGTGTGAAAAAGTGCCTTTTTGGACTTACTTTTCATAGCGCGAGTCCCGTGCTAGTTCCGTAGTTTCCACAACTCACTTTGGTCCATCCCGAGGTGCTTGAGATGTTCCTCGGGCCGTTCCGTGGCCGTTGCACAATTTTGACCTCCGGTGGCCTATTTTCAAGCTTAAGTGTGAAAAAGTGCATTTTTGGACTTAGATTTCAAACCGGGAGTCCCGTGCTAGTTCTGAACGTTTCCACAACTCACATCAGTCCCTCCCGAGGTGTTTGAGGTTTTCCTGGGGCTGTTCCATGGCTGTTGCACGATTTTGGCCCCCGGTGGCCTATTTTCAAGCTTAAGTGTGAAAAAGTGCATTTTTGGCGTTCGTTTTCAAACCGTGAGTCGCGTGCTAGTTACGTAAGTTTCCACAACGCACATTGGTCCATCCCGACATGTTTGAGTTTTTCCCCAGGCCGTCTCGTGGCTGTTGCACGATTTTGGCCCCCAAAGGTCTATTTTCAAGCTTAAGTGTGAAAAAGTGCCTTTTTGGACTTAGTTTTAAAACCGCGAGTCCCGTGCTAGTTCCATATTTTCCACAACTCAGATTGGTGCGTCCCGAGGTGTTTGAGATGTTCCTCGGGCCGTTCCGTGCCCATTTTACAATTTTGGCCTCCGGTCTCCTATTTTCAAGTTTAAGTGTGAAAAGGGCATTTTTGGACTTAGTTTTCAAACCGGAAGTCCCGTGCCAGTTCTGTAAGTTTCCACCACTCACATTGGTCCCTCCCGATGTGTTTGAGGTGTTCCCTGGGCTGTCCCGTGGCTATTGCACGATTTTGGCCCCCAGTGGCTATTTTCTGGCTTAAGTGTGAAAAAGTGCCTTTTTGGACTTAGTTTTCAAACCGGGAGTCCCGTGCTAGCTCCGTAAGTTTCCACAACTCACATTGGTCCCTCCTGACGTGTTTGAGGTGTTCCCCAGGCCGTCTCGTGGTTGTTGCACGATTTTGGCCCCCGGAGGTCTATTTTCAAGCCTAAGTGTCAAAAAGTGCCTTTTTGGACTTTGTTTTCAAACTGCGAGTCCCGTGCTTGTTCCGTAGCTTCCACAACTCACATTAGTCCCTCCCGAGGTGTTTAAGATGTTGCTCAGGCCGTTCCATGGCCGTTGCACAATTTTGGCCTCTGGTGCCCTATTTTCATGCTTAAGTGTGAAAAAGTGCATTTTTGAACTTAGATTTCAAACCGATTGTCCCGTGCTAGTTCTGCACATTTCCACAACTCACAATGGTTCCTCCTGAGGTGTTTGAGGTTTTCCCTGGGCTGTCCGGTGGCGGTTGCAAGATTTTGGCCCCCGGTGGCCTATTTTCAAGCTTAAGTGTGAAAAAGTGTATTTTTGGACTTAGTTTTTAAACCAGGAGTCCCGTGCTAGTTCCGTAAGTTTCCACAACTCACATTGGTCCCTCCCGACGTGTTTGAGTTTTTCCCCAGGCCGTCTCGTGGCTGTTGCACGATTTTGGCCCCCAAAGGTCAATTTTCAAGCTTAAGTTTGAAAAAGTGCCTTTTTGGACTTAGTTTTGAAACCGCGAGTCCCGTGCTAGTTCCGTATTTTCCACAACTCACATTAGTGCGTCCCGAGGTGTTTGAGATATTCCTCTGGCCGTTCCGTGGCCGTTTCACAATTTTGGCCTCCGGTGGCCTATTTTCAAGCTTAAGTGTGAAAAAGTGCATTTTTGGACATAGTTCTCAACGCGGGAGTCCCACGCTAGTTCTGTAAATTTCCATAACTCACATTGGTCCCTCCTGATGTGTTTGAGGTGTTGCCTGGGCTGTCCCGTGGCTATTTCATGATTTTCGCCCGCGGTAGGCTATTTTCCTGCTTAAGTGTGAAAAAGTGCCTTTTTGGACTTAGTTTTCAAACCGGGAGTCCCGTCCTAGTTCCGTAAGTTTCCACAACCCACATTGGTCCCTCCCGAAGTTTTTGAGGTGTTCTCCAAGCCGTCTCGTGGCTGTTGCACAATTTTGGCCCCCGAAGGTCTATTTTCAAGCTTAAGTCTGAAAAAGTGCATTTTTGGACTTACTTTTCAAACCGCGAGTCCCGTGCTAGTTCCGTAGTTTCCACAACTCACCTTGGTCCCTCCCGAGGTGTTTGAGATGTTCCTCGGCCGTTCCGTGGCCGTTGCACAATTTTGGCCTCAGGTGGCCTATTTTCAAGCTTAAGTGTGAAAAAGTGCATTTTTGGACTTAGATTTCAAACTTGGAGTCCCGTTCTAGTTCTGCACATTTCCACAACTCACATTGGTCCCTCCCGAGATGTTTGAGGTTTTCCCTGGGCTGTCTTGTGGCTGTTGCACGATTTTGGCCCCCGGTGGCCTATTTTCGAGCTTAAGTGTGAAAAAGGGCATTTTTGGACATAGTTTTCAAACCGGGAGTCGCATGCTAGTTCCGTAAGTTTTCACAACTCACATTGGTCCCTCCAGACGTGTTTGAGGTTTTCCCAAGGCCGTCTCGTGGCTGTTGCACGATTTTGGCCCCCAAAGGTCTATTTTCAATCTTAAGTTTGAAAAAGTACATTTTTGGACTTAGTTTTCAATCCGCGAGCCCCGTGCTAGTTCTGTATTTTCCACAACTCACATTAGTGCGTCCCGAGGTGTTTGAGATCTTCCTCAGGCCGTTTCACAATTTTGGCATCCGGTGGCCTATTTTCAAGCTTAAGTGTGAAAAATTGCATTTTTGGACCTAGTTTTCAAATCGGGAGTCCCGTGCAAGTTCTTTAAGTTTCTACAACTCACATTGGCCCCTCTCGATGTGTTTGAGGTGTTCCCTCGGCTGTCTCATGGCTATTGCACGATTTTGGCCGCCGCGCGGCCTATTTTACAGCTTATGTGTGAAAAAGTGCCTTTTTGGACTTAGTTTTCAAACCGGGAGTCCAGTGCTAGTTCCGTAAGTTTCCACAACTCACATTGGTCCCTCCCGACGTGTTTGAGGTGTTCCCCAGTCTGTCTCGTGGCTGTTGCACGATTTTGGCCCCCGAAGGTCTATTTTTAAGCTTAAGTGTGAAAAAGTGCCTTTTTGGACTTACTTTTCATACCGCGAGTCTCTTGCTAGTTCCGTAGTTTCCACAACTCACATTGGTCCATCCCGAGGTGTTTGAGATGTTCCTCGGGCCGTTCCGTGACTGTTGCACAATTTTGACCTCCGGTGGCCTATTTTCAAGCTTAAGTGTGAAAAAGTACATTTTTCGAATTAGATTTCAAACCGGGAGTCCCGTGCTAGTTCTGCACGTTTCCACAACTCACATCAGTCCCTCCCGAGGTGTTTGAGGTTTTCCTGGGGCTGTCCCATGGCTGTTGCACGATTTTGGCCCCCGGTGGCCTATTTTCAAGCTTAAGTGTGAAAAAGTGCATTTTTGGACTTCGTCTTCAAAACGTGAGTCGCGCGCTAGTTCCGTAAGTATCCACAACTCACATTGGTCCATCCTGACATGTTTGAGTTTTTCCCCAGGCCGTCTCGTGGCTGGTGCACGATTTTGGCCCCCAAAGGTCTATTTTCAAGCTTAAGTGTGAAAAAGTGCCTTTTTGGACTTAGTTTTAAAACCGCGAGTCCCGTGCTAGTTCCATATTTTCCACAACTCAGATTGGTGCGTCCCGAGGTGTTTGAGATGTTGCTCGGGCCGTTCCGTGCCCGTTTTACAATTTTGGCCTCCGGTCTCCTATTTTCAGGCTTAAGTGTGAAAAAGTGCATTTTTGGACTTAGTTTTCAAACCGGAAGTCCTGTGCTATTTCTGTAAGTTTCCACCACTCACATTGGTCCCTCCGGATGTGTTTCTGGTGTTCCCTGGCCTGTCCCGTGGCTATTGCACGATTTTGGCCCCCGGTGGCCTATTTTCTGGCTTAAGTGTGAAAAAGTGCCTTTTTGGACATAGTTTTCAAACCGGGTGTCCCGTGCTAGTTCCGTAAGTTTCCACAGCTCACATTGGTCCCTCCCGACGTGTTTGAGGTGTTCCCCAGGCCGTCTCGTGGCTGTTGCACGATTTTTGCGCCCGAAGGTCTATTTTCAAGCTTATGTGTGAAAAAGTGCCTTTTTGGACTTAGTTTTCAAACCGCGAGTCCCGTGCTAATTCCGTAGCTTGCACAACACACATTGGGCCCTCCCGAGGTGTTTGAGATGTTCCTCGGGCCGTTCCGTGGCCGTTGCGCAATTTTGGCCTCCGGTGGCCTATTTTCAAGCTTAAGTGTGAAAAAGTGCATTTTTGGACTTAGATTTCATACCGGGAGTCCCGTGCAAGTTCTACACATTTCCACAACTCACATTGGTTCCTCCTGTGGTGTTTGAGGTTTTCCCTAGGCTGTCCCGTGACTGTTGCAAGATTTTGGCCCCCGATGGCCTATTTTCAAGCTTAAGTGTGAAAAAGTGTATTTTTGGACTTGGTTTTCAGACCAGGAGTCCCGTGCTAGTTCCGTAAGTTTCCACAACTCACATTGGTCCCTCCCGGCGTGTTTGAGTTTTTCCCCAGGCCGTCTCGTGGCTGTTGCACGATTTTGGCCTCCAAAGGTCTATTTTCAAGCTTAAGTGTGAAAAAGTGCCTTTTTGGACTTAGTTTTCAAACCGTGAGTCCCGTGCTAGTTCCATATTTTCCACAACTCACACTGGTCCATCCCGAGGTGTTTGATATGTTCCTTGGGCCGTTCCGTGCCTGTTTCACAATTTTGGCCTCCGGTGGCCTATTTTCAAGCTTAAGTGTGAAAAAGTGCATTTTTGGACTTAGTTTTCAAACCGGGAGTCCCGTGTTAGTTCCGTCACTTTCCACAACTCACATTGGTCCCTCCCGACGTGTTTGAGGTGTTCCCCAGTCTGTCTCGTGGCCGTTGCACGATTTTGCCCCCGAAGGTCTATTTTCAAGCTTAAGTGTGAAAAAGTGCCTTTTTGGACTTAGTTTTAAAACCGCGAGTCCCGTGCTAGTTCTGTATTTTCCACAACTGACATTGGTGCGTCCCGAGGTGTTTGAGATGTTCCTCAGGCCGTTCCGTGGCCGTTTCACAATTTTGGCCTCCGGTGGCCTATTTTCAAGCGTAAGTGTGAAAAAGTGCATTTTTGGACTTAGTATTCAAACCGGGAGTCCCGTCCTAGTTCTTTAAGTCTCCACAACTCACATTGGTCCCTCCCGATGTGTTTGAGGTGTTCCCTGGGCTGTCTCGTGGCTATTGGACGATTTTGGCACCCGGTGGCCTATTTTCCAGCTTATATGTGAAAAAGTGCCTTTCTGGACTTAGTTTTCAAACCGGGAGTCCCGTGCTAGTTTCGTAAGTTTCCACAACTCACATTGGTCCCTCTCGACGTGTTTGAGGTGTTCCCCAATCTGTCTCGTGGCTGTTGCACGATTTTGGCTCCCGAAGGTCTGTTTTCAAGCTTAAGTGTGAAAAAGTGCCTTTTTAGACTTACTTTTCGTACCGCGAGTCCCGTGCTAGTTCCGTTGTTTCCATAACTCACATTGGTGCATCCCAGGGTGTTTGAGATGTTCCTCGGGCCGTTCCATGGCCGTTGAACAATTTTGACCTCCGGTGGCCTATTTTCAAGCTTAAGTGTGGAAAAGTGCATTTTTCGTCTTAGATTTCAAACCGGGAGTCCCGTGCTGGTTCTGCATGTTTCCACAACTCACATCGGTCCCTCCCGAGGTGTTTGAGGTTTTCCTTGGGCTGTCCCATGGCTGTTGCACGATTTTGGCCCCCGGTGGCCTATTTTCATGCTTAAGTGTGAAAAAGTGCATTTTTGGACTTAGTTTTCAAACCGTGAGTCGCGTGCTCGTTCCGTATGTTTCCATAACTCACATTGGTCCATCCCGACATGTTTGAGTTTTTCCCCAGGCCGTCTCGTGGCTGTTGCACGATTTTGGCCCCCAAAGGTCTATTTTCAAGCTTAAGTGTGAAAAAGTGCCTTTTTTGGACTTAGTTTTCAAACCATGAGTCCCGTGCTGGTTCCATATTTTCCACAACTCACATTGGTGCGTCCCGAGCTGTTTGAAATTTTCGCTGGGCCGTTCCATGCCTGTTTCACAATTTTGGCCTCCGGTGGCCTATTTTCAAGCTTAAGTGTGAAAAATTGCATTTTTGGACTTAGTTTTCAAACCGGAACTCCCGTGCTAGTTCTGTAAGTTTCCACAACTCACATTGGTCCCCCTCGATGTGTTTGAGGTGTTCCCTGGGCTGTCCCGTGACTATTGCACGATTTTGGCCCCCGGTGGCCTATTTTCTGGCTTAGGTGTGAAAAACTGCCTTTTTGAACTTAGTTTTCAAACCGGGAGTCCCGTACTAGTTCCGTAAGTTTCCACAACTCACATTGGTCCCTCCCGACGTGTTTAAGGTGTTTCCCTGGCCGTCTCGTGGCTGTTGCATGGTTTTTGCCCCCAAATGTCTATTTTTAAGCTTAAGTGTTAAAAAGTGCCTTTTTGGACTTACTTTTCAAACCACGAGTCCCGTGCTAGTTCCGTACTTTCCACAACTCACATTGGTCCCTCCCAAGGTGTTTGAGATGTTCCTCAGGCCGTTCCGTGGCCGTTGCACAATTTTGGCCTCCGGTGGCCTATTTTCAAGCATAAGTGTGAAAAAGTGCATTTTGTACTTAGATTTCAAACCGGGAGTCCTGTGCTAGTTCTGCACATTTCCACAACTCACATTGGTTCCTCCTGAGGTGTTTGTGGTTTTCCCTGGGCTGTCCCGTGGCTGTCGCAAGATTTTGGCACCCGGTGGCCTATTTTCAAGCTTAAGTGTGAAAAAGTGCATTTTTGGACTTAGTTTTCAAACCAGGAGTCCCGTGCTAGTTCCGTAAGTTTTCACAACTCACATTGGTCTCTCCCGATGTGTTTGAGTTTTTCCCCAGGCCGTCTCGTGGCTGTTGCACGATTTTCGCCCCCAAAGGTCTATTTTCAAGCTTAAGTTTGAAAAAGTGCCTTTTTGGACTTAGTTTTCAAACCGCGTGTCCCGTGCTAGTTCTGCATTTTCCACAACTCACATTGGTGCGTCCCGAGGTGTTTGAGATGTTCCTCAGGCCGTTTCGTGGCCGTTTCACAATTTTGGCCTCCGGTGGCCTATTTTAAAGCTTAAATGTGAAAAAGTGCATTTTTGGACTTAGTTTTCTAACCGGGAGTCCCGCGCTAGTTTTTTAAGTTTCCACAACTCACATTGGTCCCTCCCGATGTGTTTGAGGTGTTCCCTGAGCTGTCTCGTGGCTATTGCGTGATTTTGGCCCCTGGTGGCCTATTTTCCAGCTTATGCGTGAAAAAGTGCCTTTTTGGACTTAGTTTTCAAACCGGGAGTCCCGTGTTAGTTCCGTCACTTTCCACAACTCACATTGGTCCCTCCCGACGTGTTTGAGGTGTTCCCCAGTCTGTCTCGTGGCCGTTGCACGATTTTGCCCCAGAAGGTCTATTTTCAAGCTTAAGTGTGAAAAAGTGCCTTTTTGGACTTAGTTTTCAAACCGCGAGTCCCGTGCTAGTTCTGTATTTTCCACAACTGACATTGGTGCGTCCCGAGGTGTTTGAGATGTTCCTCAGGCCGTTCCGTAGCCGTTTCACAATTTTGGCCTCCGGTGGCCTATTTTCAAGCGTAAGTGTGAAAAAGTGCATTTTTGGACTTAGTATTCAAACCGGGAGTCCCGTCCTAGTTCTTTAAGTCTCCACAACTCACATTGGTCCCTCCCGATGTGTTTGAGGTGTTCCCCGGGCTGTCTCGTGGCTATTGCACGATTTTGGCACCCGGTGGCCTATTTTCCAGCTTATATGTGAAAAAGTGCCTTTCTGGACTTAGTTTTCAAACCGGGAGTCCCGTGCTAGTTTCGTAAGTTTCCACAACTCACATTGGTCCCTCTCGACGTGTTTGAGGTGTTCCCCAGTCTGTCTCGTGGCTGTTGCACGATTTTGGCTCCCGAAGGTCTGTTTTCAAGCTTAAGTGTGAAAAAGTGCCTTTTTAGACTTACTTTTCGTACCGCGAGTCCCGTGCTAGTTCCGTTGTTTCCATAACTCACATTGGTGCATCCCAGGGTGTTTGAGATGTTCCTCGGGCCGTTCCATGGCCGTTGAACAATTTTGACCTCCGGTGGCCTATTTTCAAGCTTAAGTGTGGAAAAGTGCATTTTTCGTCTTAGATTTCAAACGGGGAGTCCCGTGCTGGTTCTGCATGTTTCCACAACTCACATCGGTCCCTCCCGAGGTGTTTGAGGATTTCTTTGGGCTGTCCCATGGCTGTTGCACGATTTTGGCCCCCGGTGGCCTATTTTCATGCTTAAGTGTGAAAAAGTGCATTTTTGGACTTAGTTTTCAAACCGTGAGTCGCGTGCTAGTTCCGTATGTTTCCATAACTCACATTGGTCCATCCCGACATGTTTGAGTTTTTCCCCAGGCCGTCTCGTGGCTGTTGCACGATTTTGGCCCCCAAAGGTCTATTTTCAAGCTTAAGTGTGAAAAAGTGCCTTTTTTGGACTTTGTTTTCAAACCGTGAGTCCCGTGCTGGTTCCATATTTTCCACAACTCACATTGGTGCGTCCCGAGGTGTTTGAGATGTTCGCCGGGCCGTTCCATGCCTGTTTCACAATTTTGGCCTCCGGTGGCCCATTTTCAAGCTTAAGTGTGAAAAATTGCATTTTTGGACTTAGTTTTCAAACCGGAAGTCCCGTGCTAGTTCTGTAAGTTTCCACAACTCACATTGGTCCCTCTCGATGTGTTTGAGGTGTTCCCTAGGCTGTCCCGTGACTATTGCACGATTTTGGCCCCCGGTGGCCTATTTTCTGGCTTAGGTGTGAAAAACTGCCTTTTTGAACTTAGTTTTCAAACCGGGAGACCCGTACTAGTTCCGTAAGTTTCCACAACTCACATTGGTCCCTCCCGACGTGTTTAAGGTGTTTCCCTGGCCGTCTCGTGGCTGTTCCAATGTTTTTGCCCCCAAAGGTCTATTTTCAAACTTAAGTGTTAAAAAGTGCCTTTTTGGACTTACTTTTCAAACCGCGAGTCCCGTGCTAGTTCCGTACTTTCCACAACTCACATTGGTCCCTCCCAAGGTGTTTGAGATGTTCCTCAGGCCGTTCCGTGGCCGTTGCACAATTTTGGCCTCCGGTGGCCTATTTTCAAGCACAAGTGTGAAAAAGTGCATTTTGTACTTAGATTTCAAACCGGGAGTCCTGTGCTAGTTCTGCACATTTCCACAACTCACATTGGTTCCTCCTGAGGTGTTTGTGGTTTTCCCTGGGCTGTCCCGTGGCTGTTGCAAGATTTTGGCACCCGGTGGCCTATTTTCAAGCTTAAGTGTGAAAAAGTGCATTTTTGGACTTAGTTTTCAAACCAGAGTCCCGTGCTAGTTCCGTAAGTTTTCACAACTCACATTGGTCTCTCCCGATGTGTTTGAGTTTTTCCCCAGGCCGTCTCGTGGCTGTTGCACGATTTTCGCCCCCAAAGGTCTATTTTCAAGCTTAAGTTTGAAAAAGTGCCTTTTTGGACTTAGTTTTCAAACCGCGTGTCCCGTGCTAGTTCTGCATTTTCCACAACTCACATTGGTGCGTCCCGAGGTGTTTGAGATGTTCCTCAGGCCGTTTCGTGGCCGTTTCACAATTTTGGCATCCGGTGGCCTATTTTAAAGCTTAAATGTGAAAAAGTGCATTTTTGGACTTAGTTATCTAACCGGGAGTCCCGCGCTAGTTTTTTAAGTTTCCACAACTCACATTGGTCCCTCCCGATGTGTTTGAGGTGTTCCCTGAGCTGTCTCGTGGCTATTGCGTGATTTTGGCCCCTGGTGGCCTATTTTCCAGCTTATGCGTGAAAAAGTGCCTTTTTGGACTTAGTTTTCAAACCGGGAGTCCCGTGTTAGTTCCGTCACTTTCCCCAACTCACATTGGTCCCTCCCGACGTGTTTGAGGTGTTCCCCAGTCTGTCTCGTGGCCGTTGCACGATTTTGCCCCCGAAGGTCTATTTTCAAGCTTAAGTGTGAAAAAGTGCCTTTTTGGACTTAGTTTTCAAACCGCGAGTCCCGTGCTAGTTCTGTATTTTCCACAACTGACATTGGTGCGTCCCGAGGTGTTTGAGATGTTCCTCAGGCCGTTCCGTGGCCGTTTCACAATTTTGGCCTCCGGTGGCCTATTTTCAAGCGTAAGTGTGAAAAAGTGCATTTTTGGACTTAGTATTCAAACCGGGAGTCCCGTCCTAGTTCTTTAAGTCTCCACAACTCACATTGGTGCCTCCCGATGTGTTTGAGGTGTTCCCTGGGCTGTCTCGTGGCTATTGCACGATTTTGGCACCCGGTGGCCTATTTTCCAGCTTATATGTGAAAAAGTACCTTTCTGGACTTAGTTTTCAAACCGGGAGTCCCGTGCTAGTTTCGTAAGTTTCCACAACTCACATTGGTCCCTCTCGACGTGTTTGAGGTGTTCCCCAGTCTGTCTTGTGGCTGTTGCACGATTTTGGCTCCCGAAGGTCTGTTTTCAAGCTTAAGTGTGAAAAAGTGCCTTTTTAGACTTACTTTTCGTACCGCAAGTCCCGTGCTAGTTCCGTTGTTTCCATAACTCACATTGGTGCATCCCAGGGTGTTTGAGATGTTCCTCGGGCCGTTCCATGGCCGTTGAACAATTTTGACCTCCGGTGGCCTATTTTCAAGCTTAAGTGTGGAAAAGTGCATTTTTCGTCTTAGATTTCAAACGGGGAGTCCCGTGCTGGTTCTGCATGTTTCCACAACTCACATCGGTCCCTCCCGAGGTGTTTGAGGTTTTCCTTGGGCTGTCCCACGGCTGTTGCACGATTTTGGCCCCCGGTGGCCTATTTTCATGCTTAAATGTGAAAAAGTGCATTTTTGGACTTAGTTTTCAAACCGTGAGTCGCGTGCTAGTTCCGTATGTTTCCATAACTCACATTGGTCCATCCCGACATGTTTGAGTTTTTCCCCAGGCCGTCTCGTGGCTGTTGCACGATTTTGGCCCCCAAAGGTCTATTTTCAAGCTTAAGTGTGAAAAAGTGCCTTTTTTGGACTTTGTTTTCAAGCCGTGAGTCCCGTGCTGGTTCCATATTTTCCACAACTCACATTGGTGCGTCCCGAGGTGTTTGAGATGTTCGCCGGGCCGTTCCATGCCTGTTTCACAATTTTGGCCTCCGCTGGCCCATTTTCAAGCTTAAGTGTGAAAAATTGCATTTTTGGACTTAGTTTTCAAACCGGAAGTCCCGTGCTAGTTCTGTAAGTTTCCACAACTCACATTGGTCCCTCTCGATGTGTTTGAGGTGTTCCCTGGGCTGTCCCGTGACTATTGCACGATTTTGGCCCCCGGTGGCCTATTTTCTGGCTTAGGTGTGAAAAACTGCCTTTTTGAACTTAGTTTTCAAACCGGGAGTCCCGTACTAGTTTCGTAAGTTTCCACAACTCACATTGGTCCATCCCGACGTGTTTAAGGTGTTTCCCTGGCCGTCTCGTGGCTGTTGCACGGTTTTTTCCCCCAAAGGTCTATTTTCAAGCTTAAGTGTTAAAAAGTGCCTTTTTGGACATGCTTTTCAAACCGCGAGTCCCGTGCTAGTTCCGTACTTTCCACAACTCACATTGGTCCCTCCCAAGGTGTTTGAGATGTTCCTCAGGCCGTTCCGTGGCCGTTGCACAATTTTGGCCTCCGGTGGCCTATTTTCAAGCACAAGTGTGAAAAAGTGCATTTTGTACTTAGATTTCAAACCGGGAGTCCTGTGCTAGTTCTGCACATTTCCACAACTCATATTGGTTCCTCCTGAGGTGTTTGTGGTTTTCCCTGGGCTGTCCCGTGGCTGTTGCAAGATTTTGGCACCGGTGGCCTATTTTCAAGCTTAAGTGTGAAAAAGTGCATTTTTGGACTTAGTTTTCAAACCAGGAGTCCCGTGCTAGTTCCGTAAGTTTTCACAACTCACATTGGTCTCTCCCGATGTGTTTGAGTTTTTCCCCAGGCCGTCTCGTGGCTGTTGCACGATTTTCGCCCCCAAAGGTCTATTTTCAAGCTTAAGTTTGAAAAAGTGCCTTTTTGGACTTAGTTTTCAAACCGCGTGTCCCGTGCTAGTTCTGCATTTTCCACAACTCACATTGGTGCGTCCCGAGGTGTTTGAGATGTTCCTCAGGCCGTTTCGTGGCCGTTTCACAATTTTGGCCTCCGGTGGCCTATTTTAAAGCTTAAATGTGAAAAAGTGCATTTTTGGACTTAGTTTTCTAACCGGGAGTCCCGCGCTAGTTTTTTAAGTTTCCACAACTCACATTGGTCCCTCCCGATGTGCTTGAGGTGTTCCCTGAGCTGTCTCGTGGCTATTGCGTGATTTTGGCCCCTGGTGGCCTATTTTCCAGCTTATGCGTGAAAAAGTGCCTTTTTGGACTTAGTTTTCAAACCGGGAGTCCCGTGTTAGTTCCGTCACTTTCCACAACTCACATTGGTCCCTCCCGACGTGTTTGAGGTGTTCCCCAGTCTGTCTCGTGGCCGTTGCACGATTTTGCCCCCGAAGGTCTATTTTCAAGCTTAAGTGTGAAAAAGTGCCTTTTTGGACTTACTTTTCATTCCGCGAGTCCCGTGTTAGTTCCGTAGTTTCCATAACTCACATTGGTCCATCCCGAGGTGTTTGAGATGTTCCTCGGGCCGTTCCGTGGCCGTTGCACAATTTTGACCTCCGGTGGCCTATTTTTAAGCTTAAGTGTGAAAAAGTGCATTTTTCGACTTAGATTTCAAACCGGGAGTCCCATGCTAGTTTTGCACATTTCCACAACTCACATCGGTCCCTCTCGAGGTGTTTGAGGTTTTCCTTGGGCTGTCCCTTGGCTGTTGGACGATTTTGGCCCCCGGTGGCCTTATTTCAAGTTTAATTGTGAAAAAGTGCATTTTTGGACTTAGTTTTCAAAGCGTGAGTCGCGTGCTAGTTCCGTAAGTTTCCACAACTCACATTGGTCCATCCCGACATGTTTGAGTTTTTCCCCAGGCCGTCTCGTGGCTGTTGCACAATTTTGGCCCCCAAAGGTCTATTTTCAAGCATAAGTGTCAAAACGTGCCTTTTTGGACTTAGTTTTCAAACCACGAGTCCCGTGCTTGTTCCATATTTTCCACAACTCACATTGGTGCGTCCCGAGGTTTTTGAGATGTTCCTCGAGCCGTTCCGTGGCCGTTTCACAATTTTGGCCTCCGGTAGCCCATTTTCAAGCTGAAGTGTGAAAAAGTGCCTTTTTGGACTTAGTTTTCAAACCGGGAGTCCCGTGCTTGTTCCGTAAGTTTCCACAACTCACATTGGTCCCTCCCGACGTGTTTGAGGTGTTCCCCAGGCCGTCTCGTGGCTGTTGCACGATTTTGGCCCCGAAGGTCTATTTTCAAGCTCAAGTGTGAAAAAGTGCCTTTTTGGACCTACTTTTCAAACCGCGAGTCCCGTGCTAGTTCCGTAGTTTCCAAAACTCACATTGGTCCCTCCCGAGGTGTTTGAGATGTTCCTCGGGCCGTTCCGTGGCCGTTGCACAATTTTGGCCTCCGGTGGCCTATTTTCAAGCTTAAGTGTAAAAAAGTGCATTTTTGGACTTAGTTTTCAAACCGGGAGTCCTGTGCTAGTTCTACATGTTTCCACAACTCACATTGGTCCCTCCCGAGGTGTTTGAGGTTTTCCCTGGGCTGTCCCATGGCTGTTGCACGATTTTGGCCCCCGGTGGCCTATTTTCAAGCTTAAGTGAGAAAAAGGGCATTTTTGGACTTAGTTTTGAAATCGGGAGTCCCGTGCTAGTTCCGTAAGTTTCCAGAATGCATATTGGTCCATCCCGACGTATTTGAGGTGTTCCCCAGGCTGTCCCGTGGCCGTTGCACGATTTTGGGCCCCGAAGTTCAATTTTCAAGCTTAGGTGTGAAAAAGTGCCTTTTTGGACTTAGTTTTCAAACCGCGAGTCCCGTGCTGGTTCCGTAGTTTCCACAACTCACATTGGTCCCTCCCAAGGTGTTTGAGATGTTCCTCGGGCCGTTCTGTGGCTATTGCACAATTTTGGCCTCCGGTGGCCCATTTTCAAGCTTAAGTGTGAAAAAGTGCATTTTTGGACTTAGTTTTCAAACAAGGAGTCCCGTGCTAGTTTTGTACGTTTTCACCACTCACTTTGGTCCCTCCCGACATGTTTGAGGTGTTCACAAGGCTGTCCCGTGGCTGTTGCACGATTTTGGCCCCCGGTGGCCTATATTCAAGCTTAAGTGTGAAAAAGTGCATTTTTGGACTAAGTTTTCAAACTGGGAGTCCCGTGCTAGTTCCGTAAGTTTCCACAACTCACATTGGTCCCTCTCGACGTTTTTGAGGTGTTCCCCAGGCCGTCTCGTGGCTGTTGCACGATTTTGGCCCCCAAAGGTCTATTTTCAAGCTTTAGTGTGAAAAAGTCCCTTTTTGGACTTAGTTTTGAAACAGCGAGTCCCGTGCTAGTTCCGTATTTTCCACAACTCACATTAGTGCCTCCCGAGGTGTTTGAGATGTTCTTCGGGCCATTCCATGGCCATTTCACAATTTTGGCCTTCGGTGGCCTATTTTCAAGATTAAGTGTGAAAAAGTGCCTTTTTGGACTTAGTTTTCAAACCGGGAGTCCCGTGCCAGTTCCGTAAGTTTCCCCAACTCACATTGGTCCCTCCCGACGTGTTTGAGGTGTTCCCCAGGCCGTCTCGTGGCTGTTGCACGATTTTGGCCCCTGTTGACGCGCCCGCGTGGGGCCATCGCTACTACAGTTCGGACTCGATTTGTTGTCACGGTTCTAAATCTGAACCAAAGAGTCCAAATCCGGCAAATCGTTTTGAGAAACAGATTTTTTGAAAAGAAGTGCCAAACATGGACTGCTTTGCCAGATACAGAGTCGCCACCTAAATATTTTTTACGGGGAATTTAGGAAACCCTGACTCAGTGCCGAAGGCCACATGTCCGTCATCACCGGAGTTGTCTCGGCTCGGGAGCTAGGGTACGTTCAGGGAAGGTCAGCTATGAGCACCCCCTTTCGCCCGGTCCGAAGACCGGTCTCTACTAACCATGATATCCGATTTTGAAAACGTTATGTGTTCTTATTCCATTTATTAGCCTATAATTACTATGTTATGAGCGCAGCAAACAAGTATAGACTAGACTGTCTAATTTGGAAATAAGCATTGCATATCCGTTTGGTTTTGAAAAGCGCTTTGGAATTTGCTACTCGCAAGTAGGCTAAAATACGGATTTCAACGAGTTTTTCCAACCCAAATAATCCAACCTTCACCCACAGGCATTAAAACAGTTTATCTCACATAAGCACTTAGCCGCATGGCAGGCATACTGTCATGGCAACACTCACACGCATGCGGGATGCTAAAGCAGAAATACTTACATCGTACTCTGTGCCAAAACAATAAACTAGTTAGCAAACATGCATGTCCTAGTTCATGTTAAGAATGGCTAATGTATCGCATGCAGAAATGTAATCTAGACAGGCTCGGCTAACCTAAACATGGCTGTGAAATGCGATCAACTATCACATATTCAGTTTTGAATTTGAAGTACAAATGCAGTTAGCGTGATGTACCGAGCCTAATGCATACAATACAAATGCATGATGCATGCATGCATAGCATAAGGTATGCTGACTTAAACATGCCCTAATCTACCATCATAAGCAGGTAAATAAAAGGGAAGAAAGAAGTGGGGTTTGGAAGACATACACTCCACTCACGTACACTTATTACAGATTTACCCTCGCTCGGAGGGACCGAATAAATATTACAAATTAATTAACTACGCAAGCTAATTAAATATTACAAATTGCCTAATCAGCTAAGCAAATTAACTTAAGCTAAGAAAGACAGCAAATCGCCTCGGGAAATGCGCCGCCATGCATAGGCTGCCTCTGTTTTCTTTCCTTTACTCCTCTGGAGGCTGCCAAAACCTCAGGACTAGTTCCTTGGACACTGGGGAGTGCCACCGGCTGAATGGAACTGTCACCGGCAGTGTGGTGTTGTCACCGGCACAAAACAAAGCTATCAGCTGGTGATTTACTGCCGGTCGGCAATATATACTGCCGGTCGGCAAAGAAAGTCTGCAGAACCTGCAACTCACAGCAACAGAGGGCAAGACAAAGCATGGCAGCACAATTCAAGGCATATATGCACCAACCATGTCCCTTATCATGGTAATGACTCAAATGGGCATGTGCCTCGATTCTCGGACCACCAATCACGCATTTCCATGCATGATGGCCCAAGGAATCAAGTATGCAATTTTCATGTCAAATGAAATGCAAACCATACAAACAAATCAAGGCCCAATTCCTATCATCAAGTCAAGGAACAAGGCATGCATGCAAGATGCAATGCAACCTAGGCATGCAAGCTAAGGATGCAACATGGCATGGCAAGGCACTTATGCAAGCATACAAGAAAACATGAGGCAATGCAAATGGATGAAAAGATGGACTTAAACATGATTTGGGCAGCTCTAAATAGGCCCAAAACAGTGGCCAAAGTGGCCAAAATAAGGGACCGAACGCATATACACGCATGCACATGTTAAGGCCAACACTTAGGGACAAATTGGACAACTCTCAAACACATTTGAAAGAAGGATATCATGGACAATTAGCATGCAACATAAGCATTAAAAATCATGTTAAAACATGGTGCCAAACCAAGCAATAAATCAAGCCAAGCATGCAACAAATGGCCTAAGTGCTCAAAGCAAACCAATGGAGTATTGAACTACACTTAGCAAGACCAAACATGGCATGAACTTATTGACCAAAAACAGAGTTTTGGGACATTAATACAAGGCCTAAGGATCACTTAGATGGCATCCAAATGACTCAAAAAAACAAAGGCTAACAACCTAAGGCATATTAAGGCAATATTATGGCATTACATGGTAGGTATGCTAATCATGCATGGTGTACCAAAACCAACAAAAAAACAGAGGCATAATATGACATATTAAGCACAAAAAACAACTAAGGCATGGTCAACATGAAGCTTAGCTAGGTGCTCCCTCAAGAGGCCAAAAATGGTCCATTTCAAGGACAACAAGGAGAGGGGGTGGCCCTCTCCTTTTAGAGACTTCAAGGCACCATCTCCACCACTGAAATCCCTCATGATTTTAGTGGTGAAGAGGCCCAAACACCAAAGTCCCGAAACTAGCACAAAATAGCACAAAATGAGGCCTTTCAAGGCCTAAGAAGGGTCAAACGCCCTCAAACCACTAAACACCCTTAATAAACAATCAAGAGGGCTAAAAATCAGAACTTTTTTGTATTATACACTAAGCACAAAAACAGTTCTAAGATAGGTAGAAATACGGTGCAAAAATGGGGAATAAAGGGGTGAGATTCTTACCCTTGAAGACCTCTTCAACAATGATGCTCCAATGGCCTTCCTTGGCTTGAATCCAACACCAAAACACTAAAATCAGTCCCTTAGAACCTCAGTAGCTAGAGGAAGGTGAAACACTAGGTGTTTATGTGCAATAGTAAGACACAAAACACCTAGAGCACAAAGAGAGAAAAAGAGAGATAGGATATGTATGGATCCTAACCCTAAAAACCAGAGCTTCTCTCTGTGTTTTTTGTCTCTCAAATGTCTAAAGTCTCTAACCCTCAAGGCCAAGAGACAAGGCTCTCTCTTATAGAGGCTTATTGTCTTGTAAAGCTTACAAGACAAGCTTCCAAGAGAGAGATCCCTCCATACACGTGTATGGAGGGGAGCCAAAAGCAAGACAGCTGTCTTAAAATATCTGCAAAAGCAGATGCACAGTAGTCGGCCGGCCAAAAATGCCATTTTGGCAAAAAAGAGTGCCGGCCGGCACTAAATAGTGCTGACCGGCAACAAATAGTGCCGGCCGGCAATATACATTGCTGGTGTCAGCAAAAACCAGCCGGTGGCCTCTAGCCACTGCCGGTGGTGTATGGGGATGCCTCACAAGGCATTCCCTGCCCTTCCAAGGCGAAACACAAGTGTTTGGTGTAAAACCAGACACTAAACAGTCAAGTTCAGAGATCCTGAGGCAAGGTGCGCGAGCCGAGACCTCTGGGAACTCCAAACGAACACAAACATGGATAATCACCGAGTGTTCAAACGGTGACGTCCAAGTCTTGAGGACGGTCAAAAATGGGGTGTCTACAGTTGCCCCTCTTTGACAGAACTCGAAAGTTATAACAATGACGGGAGTGAATGTCAAAGCCCAGAGACGACCCATTTTTGACAAGGCCGAAGACTCAGACAAACATGCAAGACGAACAAGATATGCGCCCGAAGGCAGGGGCAAAATGCAAGACAATGCACAGAGCCGGACATAACTTATGATCATGCAAAGAAAGCTGTAACGAAGCACACATGCGACAGTTTTAAGCTAGCATACACCAAACTACACTACAATGCAGAAAGGATGTAAGAGAATTATGCAATTCTCAATACGTCTCACTCGGAGGATACAATACCTGTGCGGCTCGTCTGGTTGCACCGCCCTCAAATGAACTGTACATACAATATCGTGCCTAAAAAGAAAACAAACTCAACAGGTACAATATCGTTAGCAACATGCATGACAATGCAAGAATGGATGCAAAATGATATGCAATATATACAAAACAATGTATAAACAATGCAAATGAAGATGCAATGCAATTGAAACAATGCAAACTAAATGCAAAGCAATTGAATCACAATCCAATCACGAGTGGTTCGAAACCACACCTATGTCAAATAGATTGATGGAGGTAACAAGTCTGTCTACCATAGAACGGTCAACTGAACTATGAGCATTGTAGATAGACACAAGAACAAGTATTGGGGGGGATTGACATAAGTAGGGACACGACCCGCTGGAGAAAGGACAATGATCCTAATGCTGGATGCAAAAATTATACTACAATGTAATGAAAATGAATATGGCACGCGGGCCAAACCAAATCTTGCCTAGGTAGGGCATGTACGTATACAAGCCACGTCTAACACAGAACGGTCTACTGAACTATGCTTCGACACGAGAAGTATAGGCACATGCCAGACCAAGCTCAACATGGAAAGGCGCAAGCCATAGGTGGAAGATGATGCAATGAATGCATGCGATCTACAATGCAGTGGATATGGCACGCAGGCCAAACCAAATCTTGCCTAGGAAAGGCATGTACGCATACGAGCCATGTCTAACACAGAAAAGGTGCCGCAACCCTCAAACCAACATACCAGCGTGGAATAGGCGCGTACACATGCAGAACTGTGTTTTAACGTGGAAAGTAAGGGCACATACCAGACCAAGCTCAACATGGAAAGGCGCAAGCCATAGATGGAAGGTGTGATGCAATGAATGCATGCAAACTACAATGCAATATCTACAAATATGCAATGGAATGAATATTTACAAAATGCATGACAATGCAGTATGATGCGATCTACTGGGGAAAATGCAATGGATGCATGCAAGCTACAATGCAAATGCATGACAATTTAATATGATGCAATGACTATGATTGCAACTTTCCCTATCTTACCAACAGGGCCATATACTAGGTTGGTTCAGTATCCAGAACTGAGGCGCCGACATGCTGCCTCAATCTATGGGGCTTCCATACAGATTTCAAGCCGAGGATACACCCCTGGGTATTTAAACCAGACTTTAGTCTCGGAATTCCCGAACCTTTGCGTTCTAGGCATAAGCCGTTCGAACTCTAGTTTCCACCGTCCCAGTTGGTCTTCTAGGAACTCACCGCAAACATAGGCAGGTGGCTTTACCAGACCACCGAAAGTCGTTCGGGCACGACAAACACCGAAGGAATTTCACCTCCAGAGGATTTAAGGTCTCCTAGACCGGGGATACCTGCGCGGTTCGTCTGGTTGCTCCAGCCTCAAATGAACCGTACATATAATATCGTGCCTGAAAAGAAAACAAACTTAACAGGTACAATGTTGTTAGCAACATGCATGACAATGCAAGAATGAGGCACTCATGCCACATGGAATATAAACTGATACAATTAGACTTATATGCCACGAAAAACTGTGCACATCAATGCACCGGAGGTTTCGTACCTCCCAAGGATTTAAGGTCTCCTAGACCGTGCGTGTTTAAGGTCTCGCCAGACCGTTGCCAAAATGCATGACAATGCAAATGAAGCATGATGCAAGATGATACAAATGAGACACGCGTGCCTCATAAAATGCAAAATGATGCAAGTGTGACACGCATGCCACACGGAATGCAAAATGAAACAAATGAGACACGCGTGTCTCATAAGATGCAAAATGATGTAAGTGTGACACGCATGCCACACGGAATGCAAAATGAAACAAATGAGACACGCGTGCCTCATAAGATGCAAAATGATGCTCAGTGCGACATGTATGCCACACGGAATGCAAAAATGAAACAAATGAGACACACGTGCCTCATAAGATGCAAAATGATACAAGTGTGACACGCATGCCACACAGAATGCAAAAATGAAACAAATGAGATGCGCGTGCCTCATAAGATGCAAGAATGATACAAGTGTGACACGCATGCCACACGAAATGCAAAATTTTGAAAATTGGACTTATACGCTACGCGAAGCCGGTTTATATTCAAAACAATGCAATGTACTAACAAGTACAAGTAGGGTGCGCAAGATAGCGCGAGAGGATACATGCAAGATGCAATTAAGGTGCACAAAACAGTGCGATGTGGTGCGCAAAATAGCGCGAGTGATTTTGAAATGCACAAAACGGTGCGATGCGCAAAACAGCGCGATTGAAATGCAATGCACAAAACAGTGCGATGTGCAAAACAGCGCGAGTGATTTGAAATGCACACAATAGTGCGATGCGCAAAACAGCGCGAACGATAAACTGCACAAAACAATGCGACGCGCAAAGCAGCGCGAACAATTTTGAAATGCACAAAACGATGTGATGCGCAAAACAGCGCGATTGAAATGCAATGCACAAAACAGTGCGATGCGCTAAACAGCGCGAGTGATTTGAAATGCACAAAACAGTGCGATGCGCAAAACAGCGCGAACGATAAACTGCACAAAACAGTGCGATGCGCAAAACAGCGCGAACAATTTTGAAATGCACAAAATAGTGCGATGCGCAAAACATTGCGATTGAAATACAATGCACAAAACAGTGCGATGCGCTAAACAGCGCGAGTGATTTTGAAATGCACAAAACAGTCCGATTGATTGCATGCTCTATGCAAATGACGACACGCATGCCAATGAAAATGTGACACCTATGCCGATGAAAATAAGGCACGCGTGCCAATGGAGATGAGACACGCATGCCGATGAAAATAAGGCACGCGTGCTGATGCAAATGGGGCACGCATGCCGATGCAAAATAATACAAATGAAATAAATGAGACACGCATGCCTCATAAGATGCAAAATGATGCAAGTGTGGCACGCATGCCACACGGAATGTAAGACGATGCTAAGTGTGACACGCATGCCATACGGAATGTAAATGGACCAAAATGCGTAACAACGCACGTGTTTCGGGATGCATGACAATGCATGGAATAAAAATGCAATGACAATGCATGAGATATGTGCATGACAATGCAAGGGGTGCGTGTTACAACGCATGTAGCATGTGCATAACAATGCGAATGTGAGGCGCATGACCGCGCGATGTAATGCACCGAAGTAGTGCGATGAACGCGTGCAACGCACATGGGATAACTTCTGAATTTAAAAGGATACAAAAAGGATACACCTTGCACAAATTCGAATGCCACGCACAGAAGACACGACCTGAGGTCAAAACGGAGGCCGGTTGAGCGTCGGAGATGCACTTTCTTGCACTTTCTTGAGCTATGAAGACCAGAAACTTCTCATATGGCCTAAACAAGGCTGTGGGAACACCACCGTCCGGAAGGGGAGGCCACCGGCTGTCCACCGGCTGTGAAATAAATACATCGGCACAATATTATGCTGGCCGGAACAAAAAATTGCCGACCGACAAAAAGTTGCTGAGTCGGGGCAGTTTCGAGATTTCACTTCGGGTGTTTTAAAATAGGGTTTCAAACCCTATTTTCTCATTTCCACCACCGCCGAAAACTCACACACACTCTCTCTAGAGCGTTTTTCTCTTCTCTTTCGCCCGTTTCTTCGCGTTCTACGCCCGTTTCGTCGTCGGATTCTCGATTTTCTTCACGTTTCGGACATTTTCAACCGAACAAAACTTTGTTTCGGTGCCTCGTTTGCCGTTCCCACCTTTTCGGGGTTTGTTCCCCTCACTTTCCTCTTGATTTTCGTGCCCTTTCACACCCCGACCTTTCCGGTCATTTTCGGCTTTCCCGGGAGTTGACTTTTCGGTTGACTCTTCGTATTCTAGCCCAGTTTTCTTTCCTCCGACTATTTTCTCATCATTCCTGACATGGAGGACGACATTCCACGCAGTGGGACTCCCCCGGACCACGAGATAGATCCCGAGGTCGAGCTCCAACCCTTGCGCGAGCGCCCGTTTGACCCGGCAACCTACCGACTGGCGATCCATGTGCTGCCCCCCGACGGACTCCGCCAGTTTCGGAGCTTCGAGAGGCATGTGCCACCCGAGCTATTGTTGCGCGAGCCTACCTCTCACCTGTCCTTCAGCGTTTCCGAGGTGACTCTCTTTCCTCTTCTTTACTTTCTGCAATGTAGGGCACAAAAACTGTCGTAGCTTATTTATGCTCTTTAACTGCTTTAGTTCGATATGCTATACACCGTAGTTGACTGTAAACATACACACAACTGATATCTGCTTGAAACTGACACATGCACATACACTGCATTAGCCCTGAATCACCCAAACACACGGCGCACACTGTATTTCACTGCAAACACTGGCACCCGATATCTGCTTGAATCTGAACGTATGCACACATGCTATACTGTACTGAACCACCCGAACATGTTGACGCATCACAGGCTGTAGTTCACTGTAAGCACACCGACACCCGGTATTTGTTTAAACCTGTCAAACTTGCACACATGCTATATCTGTATGCCTCTTAGAATTGCATTTTGAATGTTGTCTTGCAATTGTTATTTTCTGTTTACAGGAGGATTCCCATACCATCCGCGGGTATGGGAACACTGGCGCTCGGGAGTGGTACGATGAGCTCCCTGACGCGGTTCGACGCATAGTGGACCGGGCGGGCTTCGGCGCCTTCTGCCGAGGACTCTCCAGGCTTTCCACATGTAGACCTCTCCTTGCCGCTCTGGCGGAGAGGTGGTGGGACACCACCGATTCGTTTCACTTTTTCGCAGCAGGGGACATGACAATGACCCCTTACGATTTCTCGATGCTCACAGGCATCGGGGTAGGGGGTGATCCGATCCCCTTTGACATAGACATGGATGAGTGGACTGCCGCTCAGGTCCATCTGCTGGAGGAGGCCCCACCTCTTGCTCGTCCAGGCTTCGTGCGGTACTCCTGGTTTGAGGTACAGTTTAGGGTCCAGCCCGTGTTGGAGGAGGAGGCACAGATGACTCAGGAGGACGTGGAGAGGTACGCCTGCGGGTTCCTGATGTTCTTATTCGGGACGACCATCTTCGCCGACCGGGCGAACACCGTGCCTCTATGTCTTCTCAGCACACTGGTGGACGTCCGGGACATTTTGCATTACGACTGGGGTGGCGCCGCTCTGGCCACTCTCTACGGGTACATGAGCTCGGCTTCGCGCGGCAGCGACCAGTTGCTCGGAGGCTACTGGCGGGCTTGGGAGGTACATTTCTTCTCCGCTTTTCATTTCTCTCCGATATTTTCTGTACTCTGTAGACTGCACACACTGTAGTCTGCTCTATACTTGCTGTATACTATACACACGGCACACACATACATTCTGCTTCACACTGACTGTACACTGCTCACACTGTACACTGCACACAATACACTGCACAACACATGGCTCTGCCATTTCTGTTTTATTCTGTATATTCTGCTTTTTCTGATAAATGCACTGGTATTTACCTTGCAGCTGTGGGTTTACGCCTACTTTCCTAGGCTTGCCCCCGTACCAGTCACAGAGACCCCTCTGGTTGTCCCATTTTCACGCCGCTTTGACGGGAGATGCACCCGGCGGCCGCGAGAGACTTTCGGCTTTTTCCACCGATACTTCGACACCATTACCCCGGCCGAGGTATGTTTTACTTGCAGTTCATTTAAGCTTCGCTTTCCCACTGCATATTTCAATAACAGTAGATAACAAACTGTCTGTCACTTTCAGATCACTTGGCGGCCGTGGGCTCCGTTGCCGGCGGCGACTCGGGATCGGTTTGCTGGTGCCGAGGAGACCTCGCGTTTCCGGATCCTACTGGAGGGCCCGGTCTGTCGGGCTTGGTACCTGGGTGAGCGTTTCCTACGCCAGACCCTGTGGTTACTTGAGCAGATAGTCCCGGTTCACCCTCCTGCGGACATGAGGGAGACCGAGAGGCTCACCACCGAGCAGATGGACGACTACACCATCGGCTGGGAGGAGGCCCGCTTCAGAGGCATCGGCGACTATCGGGAGTACGTGCAGACGTACCTGATGCGACCTCTGAGCGGCGGCCGTCGAGCGGAGGGGACTTGTCCTGTGGCGCCAGCGGCCGGGGCAGGAGTAGGAGCGGGAGCGGGAGCTTCGAGGAGGGCCCGAGTCCGTGGCAAGGGCGGAGTTTAGGGAGGACGGGGGGCTGGCTGGCCCGCTCTGCATGCTGTACTGACTTTCCGAGGGCAGGGTGGGGCGACCTATCAGATCCCCTTCGCCCCTCCGCCAGCTGATCATGAGTTCATCGGTGTTCCCGACTTGCCTCCGGTATGTATTACTGCATTTTTGTACAGTCATTTCATTGTGGTTTATTTGATATTCCACAGAATATTGATGCATCTGATACTTTTGCAGGCTTCTTCTGCGTACACCCGGCAGTCATTGGAGATGAATGCCTCCATGATGGGGATGCTCCAGCAGACTTTTGACCTCCTGGCCCTCTACAGCATTCCGGTACGTTCTTCTGACATTGGCCTCAAACCATTCATATACTGCTTCACATTATCTGATGCATAGCACGACACCTGATACACGTCTCACTGTATCTGATACACTGCATACACTGTATTCTGCACTGTACTCTGTGCTGATAAACTGCTCACGGCATTCATACACTGTACTCATACACTGCATTCTGCACTGTTAAACTGCCCACGGCATCCACACACTGTACTCATACACTGCATTCTGCACCGTTAAACTGTCCACAGTATACTGATGCATTTCCTTTTTGTGTACCTTTTTAGCCTCCTTTCCAGATTCCTATGGCAGGAGGTGCTCCAGCTGGACCTTCTGTCCCTGCCCGAGGGAGAGATGAGGAGGGCCGAGTATTCCCCCGCTCCAAGGCGGGGCGCGCTCATGTCGGGAGCAGCTCGCGAGCTCCAGTCCCGGATGATGATGATGACGAGGAGTCAGAGGCGGAGGCAGAGGCGGAGTCCGAGTCATCGGAGGAGGAGACCGGAGGCGGTTCTAGCTCGGGCTCTAACGACGATGCTGATGATGCTCCTGGACCCTTGTCCAGGAAGAGGACCAGGACAGACTGATGGCCCTTGGAGTGCTCGTCATGGATACAGATTTTTGTTATTTTTCTTTCTTTCTTGTACTTTTCCTCTTTTCTTTGGTAGTTAGATTACCTTGTACTGCCGCAGGCAGATTTTGTTTTCCTCAAAACTTTGTACTTTGAAAGAGATTATGAAATGAACAAAATTTTGCTTAAAAAGTGTTACATTTACAGATCTCATGTATTGCATCGCATCCCATCATGTTACACCTCAATGTAAATGAAATTGATTGGTTGTCTGAAAATTGAACACTTGCACTGTAATAATCAGTTAATTAAACAGCCAACAGCAAAATAATCCAAGCAGCCCACTGTCTGATTCTGGACACACAGCTCTTACTCTGTTGGGGATTAATCTACATACAGCCCATAACACAGCATTTGATTCATTCCGCACACAGCAAACTTTAAGCGAAACAGCCCAATCTGAGAAGACGGACTTCAGCGGTGAAACCAGCTGGGGTTGAAACACGCTCAAGTATAGAGAATGGCACAGCATTCTGAGTGTAAATGATTTTTGAAATCGAATGAGGGTTTTTCAACCGGGGTATCGAGCCTACAATTGAACACAGCAGGGAGGACTCAAACAAAGAGGTACACGACCTAAACACAACGAGACATGCTCGAAAAAGACCTAAAACAAAGGTTGAGGTAAGAAAAACAAAAGACACGACACACAGGCGCGTTGAACGAAGACGGGGGACCTCAGTTCACGAGGAGCCAGTTTCTCTGGGTATTGTTTCCCGCCCCCTTCTCATTTGTGATTCTCACATCACTCGACTCTCTAGCTCGGATTTTCTCTCAAAACCCTTTTCCTCACTTTTCTCTCAACTTACATCTCTCTATTCTTCATTCTCTCATTTTTCATCCCTCCCCGGGGTGATTGATGGATAAATAGAAAGGTGTGGGTTCATGCTCAACACCGTTAGCTCACGGCTGTTTCTTCTGGCGGGTAGAGCGCTCTTCTGGCAAGTACGTCGATGACGGGGGAAAGACAGAACGCCTGACTCAATTGTGCCCCTAGTTTATCATTTTAACCATTTTTGTTTTTGCTTTCTACTAAAACAGTTTTGATCAAGATGAGAGTCGGATCAACGTACTTGTTCGATTTTTGATTTGAAAATCATGCAAGTCAGGCTATAAGCACTGAAAATTTTCCTTTTTGGGTCCAAGACAATGGTCCAGTTTTGGAAAATGAAATAGTTTTCGAGAAAATAGTCAACCTCAGAAAAAAAATTTCAAAAACTATTTTTCCAACAGTCAATGCTTAACGGGCATGGAACTTACTCTTTGAGATGCGCAACCTCGGATCGGAGGCAATGGAAAATTGCCCCTGGTTTGAAGGGGGTGGGAGGCAACGAAAAGTTGCCCCTGGTTTGAACGGCGTCTCACGCCGGCTCGTGGCAACGGAAAGTTGCCCCTTGTTTGGATGATGCCGCAGCAGTCCGCAAACAGTCTTCATTGGTGGTGGTCGAACTCTCGGACATAGAGATGACAAAGACGGCCACAACAAATATATGGACACAGTCGCCTTGGAAGGTGTTGGCGACTGGACTTTGGGATGAAATCGAAACCATTGCATGGACTGAGACGCTATGAAAGCGTTGGGGGCTAGACTTCATGATGAAGTTGCCTACGTATCCCAAACATGGGAATCAAGCCTCACGTAGTTCCGGTTAAGGTACACTCGGGTATTTTAACCTTCACTTTTCAGGCTCTAATTTTTGCCAAGGTGCCCGATGCGGGTTTTCGACCTTGCGAGCTTTTCTTTTCATTTTCTTTCTTTTTCTTTCTTTTTTTTTTTTTCTTTTGTATTTTTGTATTTTTCTTTTTTTTTTCTTTTCTTTTCTGTATTCTTCTCTTGCTCTAACTTTTGCCTGGGCCGCCCTTCTGGGTTTTCGGCCCAGCGAGCCTCTCAAGGGTAAAAGTGTAACAAGTCCATGCCAAATGGTTTTTGAAGTTGAAGTTTCTCTGTGTCTAGGAGAACGGCTGTTGTACTGATTTGCGGAAGAATCCATCATGGTCGCTCCATGAGCTCTTTCAGGTGAGATCTACTCTTTTGAATCGACTTCGGCGCCTCTTGCTCGAGGGCTGCTTCTGACCTGGCCATACAGACCTTGCATGACGTTTGACCGTTGAACTTTCTGAACGCTCTGAGCGGGTTCAAAGTTTGAAAACGAACGGGTTGAATCTTGAGGCTGAGAGCGATCCTAGGCTGCACAATCTCAAGAGCGATTCCACACAGGTCTTCACAGGGCCGCACAAAACATTTGTTTTTGAAAGTTTTTAAGAAAGCGACAAATCGCTTGCGCCGAAGATAGTGTGGAACCAATCTGGATCAAGCCAGGATCCTTCTCAGTACTCATGCCGACAAGCATGATTTCATTCATAAAAAGGCTTAGCACGTCTCTCTTTCTCTCAAAATGATCAAAATTTTACAAAACCCGAGGAATTCCTTCCTCTTCATTTTCACCGCAGTATTAAAGAGGTTTTGAAAAACATAGGTCAATGCAATGAGTTTGGCGCGCAGGATAGTGGGCGAGATGTACTGTCAGCCCAATCAAATTCTCTGGCACTTATGCTGAAAGCAAGCATGAAAGTGAGATAGCAACAGCTATTTCATTCAGATTTGTTGGCGCAACTGGCCCCTCGACAGAAACAGACTCAAAAACCAAAAACAGGTAATTACAAGACAAAACGGTGTTCGAGGCAACAACCCCAGAATCACCTGGTATTATATACAAAGGGGACTGACTCGATACAACAAGACAGACCCTTAAGCAAAAAGACTGACTCAAGACAAAGAGATAGACTCAAAACAAAAGACTGACTCGATACCCAAGCCAGGGTTGACAAAGCTAGCGTTCACAGCCACTCAAAAATGCGTGCCTGACGCCATATTCAAAATACACCGGACGCCGCCCGCAGGTGGTTCACCTTCTGATTACATACTTGCAGTATCCTCAAAGTCCAACAACTCGGTGGTAACAGACTTTGCCGAGGTGGGTGGGAGGATAACCTCATTGTCAATCAAATCTTGCACCTCATGACGGAGGCAAAAGCAATTGTCGGTAGCATGGCCTGTCTGCTGGTGGTACGCACAGTATTGAGCAGCATCATGCGTGGCAGGGAGATTCTTCGGGAGAGGCCGAGGCTCCAAGGGTTTAAGGTGTCCCCTCTCGGCAAGGATCTGAAGCGCCTTGGACAGAGGCATGTAGAGAGCATGAAAGGTCCTGCGCTCCCGAGGCAGGTATTTTGGAGTCTGAGCGCTCTTACTAGCCGCACAGGCGAAAGGGTCGGCAGGCGCCACCTTGGCTTTCTGATCTTTCCCGGGTGCAGGGGCGGGAATAGGAGGAGCTGCCTTGGCATGACGGGGCCTATCCCGATTTTCTGACTGGCTTGAACTACCCTCAGGTGAAGTGGGGAAAGCATCCTCCACAGTTTTTGCCACAACTGCGGATATCTGTTGCTTGTTCATCCCCCCGGCTTTCAAAGCCTCTACTGCCCACAGCAGTTGTTCAATGTGATCGGTATCTGCCTTCATTTTGTCTTTTCCTCCGGCCTCAGCCTGGTCAAGGGTTTGGGTTGCTACTTCAGAGCGAAGCCCGGTTGTTGCTGACATGTCGTGGCTGTAGCTGGAAGCCACCTCTGGCTGGCTGAGCTTTATCACAATCCGCCCCAGCAGCGGGGGCTCCTATGGTATGAAATTCCCGGCATACGGTGCCGCTGGGGGTGAAGCTGACATTCTGTAGGCGAGATCCGCCACAGACCTCTGGAGATCACCTATCATCCCCATCAGTTCGAATGTAGTAGGCTCGCGAGCCTGATATAACTGGGGTGCCCAGACCGGGTGCACAACAGGCGACCTGGGTGGATGTGACACATCAGTGTTGGCCTCACTTTGCAGAGTGATCCCCTGCTCCAATGCAGCCGTCATAACTACGATCTCTTCTGAATTCTGCGTCATCATAAGCCCTGCCTCGGCAAGGGAGAACACTGGCTATTCTGTACCGGCTTTGGACACTCTGAACTGAAAGGAGAAGCAAACAACATTTCAGCCCAAACAGATCAAACACGGGTGTAGCTGAACAACTGTACTCTACTGCTGATCACTGTTCCCAGAAATCACTGTCCCAAAACTG
Source organism: Camellia sinensis (assembly GCF_055761805.1). Taxonomy (NCBI): domain Eukaryota; kingdom Viridiplantae; phylum Streptophyta; class Magnoliopsida; order Ericales; family Theaceae; genus Camellia; species Camellia sinensis. The sequence goes on along the minus strand of NC_138964.1, from coordinate 21,660,481 downwards.
AACCTGATACCCGCAGATAACTGATTATCATAACTGACACTGATGTCCTCAGGTCTGATACTCAAACTTGCAAACTGATATATACTTTCCCTGTAGAAATACACTATAAAAGCACATAGCAGGTAAAGAGAGCCAAAACACTCCTATGTTGGGGTGGGGTTTCCCTGTTCTATTTTGTCAGGAGCTAGGGTTCCACTATGCACGCAGTAGTTTCAAACAACCTAACATCGGGTAAGCAACCTGTCCTAACTTGGAATGGTCACTATGGATCCGAATATGCACTAGGTTGAATGGTCAAAAGGGTGCCCCGGTAAAACCGGGGTTTGCGTTCCCATGCTGTCAAAGCCCATAATCGGTCAGCCTTATGGTCATGCCTTGACAAGACAAGCCTCCGGCAAACCATTAAGGAATGGCAGATGGCAAACACTGTGTTCCTAGGTGCACCAATGCACATGCAATGCAAAGAAACACATAAGAGTAATAAAAACAGGATATCACGAGTTCGAGTCAAGCTCTCTAAAAATCCCCAGTAGAGTCGCCAGAAACTGTAGACGCGCCCGCGTGGGGCCTTCGCTACTACAGTTCGGACTCGATTTGTTGTCACGGTTCTAAATCTGAACCAAAGAGTCCAAATCCGGCAAATTGTTTTGAGAAACAGACTTTTTGAAAAGAAGTGCCAAACATGGACTGCTTTGCCAGATACAGAGTCGCCACCTAAATATTTTTTATGGGGAATTTAGGAAACCCTGACTCAGTGCCGAAGGCCACATATCCGTCATCATCGGAGTTGTCTCGGCTCGGGAGCTAGGGTACGATCAGGGAAGGTCAGCTATGAGCACCCCCTTTCGCCCGGTCCGAAGACCGGCCTCTGCTAACCATGATATCCGATTTTGAAAACGTTATGTGTTCTTATTCCATTTATTAGCCTAGAATTACTATGTTATGCGCGCAGCAAACAAGTATAGACTAGACTGTCTAATTTGGAAATAAGCATTGCATATCCGTTTGGTTTTGAAAAGCGCTTTGGAATTTGCTACTCGCAAGTAGGCTAAAATACAGATTTCAACGAGTTTTTCCAACCCAAACAATCCAACCTTCACCCACATGCATTAAAACAGTTTATCTCACATAAGCACTTAGCCGCATGGCAGGCATACTGTCATGGCAACACTCACACGCATGCGAGATGCTAAAGCATAAATACTTACATCGTACTCCGTGCCAAAACAATAAACTAGTTAGCAAACATGCATGTCCTAGTTCATGTTAAGAATGGCTAATGTATCGCATGCAAAAATGTAATCTAGACAGGCTCGGCTAACCTAAACATGGCATGTGAAATGCGATCAACTATCACATATTCAGTTTTGAATTTGAAGTACAAATGCAGTTAGCGTGATGTACCGAGCCTAATGCATGCAATACAAATGCATGATGCACGCATTCATAGCATAAGGTATGCTGACTTAAATGCCCTAATCTACCATCATAAGCAAGTAAATAAAAGGGAAGAAAGAAGTGGGGTTTGGAAGACATACACTCCACTCACGCACACTTATTACAGATTTACCCTCGCTCGAAGGGACCGAATAAATATTACAAATTAATTAACTACGCAAGCTAATTAAATATTACAAATTGCCTAATCAGCTAAGCAAATTAACTTAAGCTAAGAAAGACAGCAAATCGCCTCGGGAAATGCGCCGCCATGCATAGGCTGCCTCTGTTTTCTTTCCTTTACTCCTCTGGAGGCTGCCAAAACCTCAGGACGGGTTCCTTGGACACTGGGGAGTGCCACCGGCTGAATGGAACTGTCACCGGCAGTGTGGTGTTGTCACCGGCACAAAACAAAGCTATCAGCTGGTGATTTACTGCCGGTCGGCAATATATACTGCCGGTCGGCAAAGAAAGTCTGCAGAACCAGCAACTCACAGCAACAGAGGGCAAGACAAAGCATGGCAGCACAATTCAAGGCATATATGCACCAACCATGTCCCTTATCATGGTAATGACTCAAAGGGGCATGTGCCTCGATTCTCGAACCGCCAATCACGCATTTCCATGCATGATGGCCCAAGGAATCAAGTATGCAATTTTCATGTCAAATGAAATGCAAACCATACAAACAAATCAAGGCCCAATTCCTATCATCAAGTCAAGGAACAAGGCATGCATGCAAGATGCAATGCAACCTAGGCATGCAAGCTAAGGATGCAACATGGCATGGCAAGGCACTTATGCAAGCATACAAGCAAACATGAGGCAATGCAAATGGATGAAAAGATGGACTTAAACATGATTTGGGCAGCTCTAAATAGGCCCAAAACAGTGGCCAAAGTGACCAAAATAAGGGACCGAACGCATATACACGCATGCACATGTTAAGGCCAACACTTAGGGACAAATTGGACAACTCTCAAACACATTTGAAAGAAGGATATCATGGACAATTAGCATGCAACATAAGCATTAAAAATCATGTTAAAACATGGTGCCAAACCATGCAATAAATCAAGCCAAGCATGCAACAAATGGCCTAAGTGCTCAAAGCAAACCAATGGAGTATTGAACTACACTTAGCAAGACCAAACATGGCATGAACTTATTGACCAAAAACAGAGTTTTAGGACATTAATACAAGGCCTAAGGATCACTTTGATGGCATCCAAATGACTCAAAAAACAAAGGCATGCATAATCACCAAAACAAGGAGCATGCAAGACAACCTTGCAAGGCATTAAAGGGACAACTAAAGCAAGCATACAAGCATACTATAAGGTCCGAAATGACATGGTGGATGGTCCCAAATCACCAAATCAATGCAAAAAAGTCATGCTATACACTCACACACTTAAGGCCAACAAGCCAAAATGCAAAGGGGCTATACTAAGCATGCCAAATTCGACCCAAACAACTATGGACAGACCTAAAACATGGCAAAATATGCACAAAAGCTTCACAAGACTAAGCCTAAAACATGCTTGAACAAAGGCTAACAACCTAAGGCATATTAAGGCAAATATTATGGCATTACATGGTAGGTATGCTAAGCATGCATGGTGTACCAAAACCAACAAAAAAACAGAGGCATAATATGACATATTAAGCACAAAAAACAACTAAGGCATGGTCAACATGAAGCTTAGCTAGGTGCTCCCTCAAGAGGCCAAAAATGGTCCATTTCAAGGACAACAAGGAGAGGGGGTGGCCCTCTCCTTTTAGAGACTTCAAGGCACCATCTCCACCACTGAAATCCCTCAAGATTTCAGTGGTGAAGAGGCCCAAACACCAAAGTCCCGAAACTAGCACAAAATAGCACAAAATGAGGCCTTTCAAGGCCTAAGAGGGGTCAAATGCCCTCAAACCACAAAACACCCTTAATAAACAATCAAGAGGGCTAAAAATCAAAACTTTTTTGTATTATATACTAAGCACAAAAACAGTTCTAAGATAGGTAGAAATACGGTGCAAAAATGGGGAATAAAGGGGTGAGATTCTTACCCTTGAAGACCTCTTCAACAATGATGCTCCAATGGCCTTCCTTGGCTTGAATCCAACACCAAAACACTAAAATCAGTCCCTTAGAACCTCAGTAGCTAGAGGAAGGTGAAACACTAGGTGTTTATGTGCAATAGTAAGACACAAAACACCTAGAGCACAAAGAGAGAAAAAGAGAGATAGGATATGTATGGATCCTAACCCTAAAAACCAGAGCTTCTCTCTGTGTTTTTTGTCTCTCAAATGTCTAAAGTCTCTAACCCTCAAGGCCAAGAGACAAGGCTCTCTCTTATAGAGGCTTATTGTCTTGTAAAGCTTACAAGACAAGCTTCCAAGAGAGAGATCCCTCCATACACGTGTATGGAGGGGAGCCAAAAGCAAGACAGCTGTCTTAAAATATCTGCAAAAGCAGATGCACAGTAGTCGGCCGGCCAAAAATGCCATTTTGGCAAAAAAGAGTGCCGGCCGGCACTAAATAGTGCTGACCGGCAACAAATAGTGCCGGCCGGCAATATACATTGCCGGTGTCAGCAAAAACCAGCCGGTGGCCTCTAGCCACTGCCGGTGGTGTATGGGGATGCCTCACAAGGCATTCCCTGCCCTTCCAAGGCGAAACACAAGTGTTTGGTGTAAAACCAGACACTAAACAGTCAAGTTCGGAGATCCTGAGGCAAGGTGCGCGAGCCGAGACCTCCGGGAACTCCAAACGAACACAAACATGGATAATCACCGAGTGTTCAAACGGTGACGTCCAAGTCTTGAGGACGGTAAAAAATGGGGTGTCTACAGCCCCCGAAGGTCTATTTTCATGCTTAAGTGCGAAAAAGTGCCTTTTTCGACTTAGTTTTCAAACAGCATGTCCCGTGCTAGTTTTGTAGTTTCCACAACTCACACTAGTCCCTCCTGAGGTGTTTGAGATGTTCCTCGGGCTGTTCCGTGGCCGTTGCACAATTTTGGACTCCGGTGGCCTATTTTCAAGCTTAAGTGTGAAAAAGTGCATTTTTGGACTTAGTTTTCAAACCGGGAGTCCCGTGCTAGTTTTGCACGTTTCCACAACTCACATTGGTCCCTCCTGAGGTGTTTGAGTTATTCCCTGGGCTGTCCCACGGCTGTTGTATGATTTTGGCCCTCGGTGGCCAATTTTCAAGCTTAAGCGTGAAAAAGTTCATTTTTGGACTTAGTTTTCAAACCGGGAGTCTCGTGCTAGTTCCGTAAGTTTTCGCAACTTGCACGGGTCCCTCCCTACGTGTTTGAGGTGTTCCCCAGGCCGTCTCGTGGCTGTTGCACGATTTTGGCCCCCGAAGGTCTATTTTCAAACTTAAGTGTTAAAAAGTACCTTGTTGGACTTGGTTTTCAAACCACGAGTCCCGTGCTAGTTCTGTAAGTTTGCACAACTCACATTGGACCCTGCCGAGGTGTTTGACATGTTCCTCACGCTGTCTCGTGGCTAATGCACGATTTTGGCCTCCAGTGGCCAATTTTAAAGCTTAAGTGTAAAAAAGTCCATTTTTGGACTTAGTTTTCACACCGGGAGTCCCGTGATAGTTTTCTAAGTTTCCACAACTCACATTGGTCCCACTCGAGGTGTTTGAGGTGTTCCCCGAGCCGTCTCGTGGCTGTTGCACGATTTTTGCCTCTGGTGGCCTATTTTCAAGCTTAAGTGTGAAAAAGTGCATTTTTGGACTTAGTTTTCAAACCAGGAGTCCCGTGCGAGTTCTGTAAGTTTCCACAACTCACATTGGTCCCTCCCGAATTGTTTGAGGTGTTCCCCAGGCCATCTCGTGGCTGTTGTACGATTTTGGCCACCGAAGGTCTATTTTGAAGCTTAAAGGTGAGAAAGTGACTCTTTGGACTTAGTTTTTAAATTGGGAGTCCCGTGCTAGTTTTGTAATTTTTCACAGCTCACATCGGTGCCTCCCGAGGTGTTTGAGGTGTTCCTCGGGCCGTCCCGTGGCTGTTGCACGATTTTTTGGCTCCCGGTGGCCTATTTTCAAGCTTAAGTGTGAAAAAGTTCATTTTTGGACTTAGTTTTCAAACCGGGAGTCCCGTGCTAGTTCCGTAAGTTTCCACCACTTACATTGGTCCCTCCCGACGTGTTTGAGGTGTTCCCCTGGCCGTCTCGTGGTTGTTGCAGGATTTTGGCCTCCAGTGCCCTATTTTCAAGTTTAAGTGTGAAAAAGTGCATTTTTCGACTTAGTTTTCAAACCAGGAGTCTTGTGCTAGTTCTGCCTGTTTCCTCAACTCACATTGGTCCCTCCCGAGATGTTTGAGGTGTTCCTCAGGCCGTCCTGTGCCTGTTGCACGATTTTGGTATCCGGTGGCCTATTTTCAAGCTTAAATGTGAAAAGGTACATTTTTGGACTTAGTTTTCAAACCGGGAGTCCCGTGCTAGTTCCATAAGTTTTCACAACTCACAGTGGTCCCTCCCGCGGTGTTTGAGGTGTTCCCCGGGCCGTCCCGTGCTTGCTGCACAATTTTGGCATTCGGTGGCCTATTTTCAAGCTTAAATGTGAAAAAGTATATTTTTGGACTTAGTTTTGAAACCGGGAGTTTCGTGCTAGTTCCAAAAGTTTCCATAACTCACATGTGTCCCCCCCGACGTGTTTAAGGTGTTCCCCAGGCCATCCCATGCCTGTTGCACGATTTTGGCCTCCGGTGGGCTATTTTCAAGCTTAAGTGTGAAAAAGTACATTTTTTGACTTAGTTTTCAAACCAGGAGTCCCGTGCGAGTTCCGTAAGTTTCCACAACTCACATTGGTCCCTCCCGAATTGTTTGAGGTGTTCCCCAGGCCATCTCGTGGCTGTTGCACGATTTTGGCCCCCGAAGGTCTATTTTGATGCTTAAAGGTGAGAAAGTGCCTTTTTGGACTTAGTTTTCAAATCGGGAGTCCCGTGCTAGTTCCGTAAGTTTCAACAGCTTACATTGGTCCCTCCCGAGGTATTTGAGGTGTTCCCCGGGCCGTCCCCTGACTGTTGCACGATTTTTGGCCCCCGGTGGCCTATTTTCAAGCTTAATTGTGAAAAAGTGCATTTTTGGACTTTGTTTTCAAACCGGGAGTCCCGTGCTAGTTCCGTAAGTTTTCACCACTTACATTGGTCCCTCCCGACGTGTTTGAGGTGTTTCCCTGGCCGTCTCGTGGCTGTTGCACGATTTTGGCCTCCAGGGCCCTATTTTCAAGCTTAAGTGTGAAAAAGTGCATTTTTGGACTTAGTTTTCAAACCGGGGGTCCCGCGCTACTTCCGTAAGTTCCCCCAACTCACATTGGTCCCTCCCAAGATGTTTGAGGTGTTCCTCGGGCCGTCCCGTGCCTATTGCACGATTTTGGCATCCGGTGGCCTATTTTCAAGCTTAAATGCGAAAAGGTACATTTTTGAACTTGGTTTTGAAACCGGGAGTCCCGTGCTCGTTCCGTAAGTTTCCATACCTCACATTGGTCCCTCCCGACGTGTTTGAGGTGTTCCCCAAGCCGTCCCATAGCTGTTGCACGATTTTGGCCTCCGGTGGCGTATTTTCAAGCTTAAGCTTGAAAAAGTACATTTTTGGACTTAGTTTTCAAACCGAGAGTCTCGTGCGAGTTCCGTAAGTTTCCAACACTCACACTGGTCCCTCCCGATATGTTTGAGTTGTTCACCAGGCCATCTCATGGCTGTTGCACGATTTGGGCCCCCGAAGGTCTATTTTCAAGCTTAAGTGTGAGAAAGTGCCTTTCTGGACCTAGTTTTCAAACCGGGAGTCCCGTGCTAGTTCCGTAGGTTTCCACAGCACATATTGGTCCCTCCCGAGGTGTTTGAGGTGTTCCCTCAGCCGTCCCATGGCTGTTGCACGATTTTGGCCCTCGGTGGCCTATTTTCAAGCTTAACTGTGAAGAAGTGCATTTTTTGACTTAGTTTACAAACCGGGAGTCCCGTGCTAGCTCCATAAGTTTCCACTACTCACATTGGTCCCTCCTGATGTGTTGGAACTATTCCCCGGGCCGTCTCGTGGCTGTTGCATGATTTTGGCCTCCGGTGGCCTATTTTCAAGCTTAAGTGTGAAAAAGTGCATTTTTGACTTAGTGTTCAAACCAAGAGTACCATGCTAGTTCCGTAAGTCTCCACAACTCACATTGCTCCCTCCCGACTTGTTTGAAGTGTTCCGTAGGCCGTTTCGTGGCTGTTGCATGATTTTGGCCTCCAGTGACCTATTTTCAAGCTTTAGTGTGAAAAAATGCATTTTTGAACTTAGTTTTCAAACCTAGAGTCCCGTGCTCGTTCCGTAAGTTTCCAATACTCACATTGGTCCCTCCCGAGGTGTTTGAGGTGTTCCCTGGGCCGTCTCGTGGATGTTGCATGATTTTTTCCCCCGAAGGTCTATTTTCAATCTTAAGTGTGAGAAACTGCACTTTTGGATTTAGTTTTCAAACCGGGAGTCCCGTGCTAGTTCCGTAAGTTTTCACAACTCACATTGCTCCCTCCCGAGGTGTTTGAGGTGTTCCCTGGGCTGTCCCGTGGCTGTTGCACGATTTTGGCACCCGGTGGCCTATTTTCAGGCTTAAATGTGAATAAGTGCATTTTTGGACTTAGTTTTTAAAGCGGGAGTCCCGTGTTAGTTCTGTAAGTTTCCACAACTCACATTGGTCGATCCCGATGTGTTTGAGGAGTTCCCTATTCTATCCCGTGGCTGTTGCACGATTTTGGCCACCAGTGGCCTATTTTCAAGCTCAAATGTGAAAAAATGCAGTTTTGGACTTAGTTTTTAAACAGGGAGTCCTGTGCTAGTTCCGTAAGTTTCTACAACTCACAATGGTCTCACCTTACATTTTTGAGGTGTTCCCCGGGCCGTCTCGTGGCTGTTGCACGATTTTAGCCCGCCAAGGTTTATTTTCGAGCTTACCTATGAAAAAGTGCCTTTTTGGACTTAGTTTTCAAATTGGGAGTCCCGTGCTAGTTCCGCAAGTTTTCACACCTCACATTGGTCCCTCCCGAGGTGTTTGAGGTGTTCCCTGGGCTGTCTCGCGGCTATTGCATGATTTTCGCCCCCGTTGGCCTATTTTCAAGCTTAAGTCTGAAAAAGGGCAATTTTGGTCCCCGAAGGTCTATTTTCAAGCTTAAGTGTGAGAAAGTTCCTTTTTGGACTTAGTTTTCAAACCGGGAGTCCCGTGCTAGTTCTGTAAGTTTCCACAACTCACATTGGTCCCTTCCGAGGTGTTTGAGGTGTTCTCCGGGCCGTCCCGTGGCTATTGCACGATTTTTGCCCCCGGTGGCCTATTTTTAAGCTTAATTGTGAAAAAGTGCATTTTTGGACTTAGTTTTCAAACCGGGAGTCCTGTGCTAGTTCCGTAAGTTTCCATAACTTACATTGGTCCCTCCCGACGTGTTTGAGGTGTTCCCCAGGCCGTCACATAGTTGTTGCACGATTTTGGCCTCCGGTGCCCTATTTTCCAACTTAAGTGTCAAAAAGTGCATTTTTGGACTTAGTTTTCAAACCGGGAGTCCCGTGCTAGTTCCGTAAGTTTCCATAACTCACATTGGTCCCTTCCGAGGTGTTTAAGGTGTTCCCTAGGCCATCTCGTGGATATTGCACGATTTTCGCTCCCGAATGTCTATTTTCAAGCTTAATTGTGAGAAAGTGCATTTTTGGACTTAGTTTATAAACCGGTAGTCCTGTGCTAGTTCCTCAAGTTTTCACAACTCACATTGGTCCCTCTTGTGGCATTTGAGGTGTTCCCCGGGCCGTCCCGTGGCTGTTGCACGATTTTGGCCCCCGAAGGTCTATTTTCAAACTTAAGTGTTAAAAAGTACCTTATTGGACTTAGTTTTCAAACCACGAGTCCCGTTCTAGTTCTGTAAGTTTCCACAACTCACATTGGACCCTGCCGAGGTGTTTGACATGTTCCCCGCGCTGTCTCGTGGCTAATGCACGATTTTGGCCTCCAGTGGCCAATTTTAAAGCTTAGGTGTAAAAAAGTGCATTTTTGGACTTAGTTTTCACACCGGGAGTCCCGTGATAGTTTTGTAAGTTTCCACAACTCACATTGGTCCCTCTCAAGGTGTTTGAGGTGTTCCCCGAGCCGTCTCGTCGCTGTTGCACAATTTTTGCCTCTGGTGGCCTATTTTCAAGCTTAAGTGTGAAAAAGTGCATTTTTGTACTTAGTTTTCAAACCAGTAGTCCCGTGCGAGTTCCGTAAGTTTCCACAACTAACATTGGTCCCTCCCGAATTGTTTGAGGTGTTCCCCAGGCCGTCTCGTGGCTGTTGTACGATTTTGGCCACCGAAGGTCTATTTTGAAGCTTAAAGGTGAGAAAGTGACTCTTTGGACTTAGTTTTTAAATTGCGAGCCCCGTGCTAGTTTTGTAATTTTTCACAGCTCACACTGGTGCCTCCCGAGGTGTTTGAGGTGTTCCTCGGGCCGTCCCGTGGCTGTTGCACGATTTTTGGCTCCCGGTGGCCTATTTTCAAGCTTAAGTGTGAAAAAGTTCATTTTTGGACTTAGTTTTCAAACCGGGAGTCCCGTGCTAGTTCCGTAAGTTTCCACCACTTACATTGGTCCCTCCCGACGTGTTTGAGGTGTTCCCCTGGCCGTCTCGTGGTTGTTGCACGATTTTGGCCTCCAGTGCCCTATTTTCAAGTTTAAGTGTGAAAAAGTGCATTTTTGGACTTAGTTTTCAAACAGGGAGTCTTGTGCTAGTTCTGTCTGTTTTCTCAGCTCACATTGGTCCCTTTCGAGATGTTTGAGGTGTTCCTCGGGCCGTCCCATGCCTATTGCACGATTTTGGTATCCGGTGGCCTATTTTCAAGCTTAAATGTGAAAAGGTACATTTTTGGACTTAGTTTTGAAACCGGGAGTCCCATGCTAGTTTTGTAAGTTTCCAAAACTCAAATTGGACACTCCCGAGGTATTTGATGTGTTCCCCAGACCATCTCGTGGTCGTTGCACGATTTTGGTCCCCGAAGGTCTATTTTCAAGCTTAAGTGTGAGAAAGTACATTTTTTGACTTAGTTTTCAAACCGGGAGTCCCGTGCTAGTTCCGTAAGTTTTCACAACTCACAGTGGTCCCTCCCGCGGTGTTTGAGGTGTTCCCCGGGCCGTCCCATGCTTGTTGCACAATTTTGGCATCCGGTGGCCTATTTTCAAGCTTAAATGTGAAAAAGTACATTTCTGGATTTAGTTTTGAAACCGGGAGTCTCGTGCTAGTTCCAAAAGTTTCCATAACTCACATGTGTCCCCCCCGACGTGTTTAAGGTGTTCCCCAGGCCGTCCCATGCCTGTTGCATGATTTTAGCCTCCGGTGGCCTATTTTCAAGCTTAAGTGTGAAAAAGTACATTTTTTGATTTAGTTTTCAAACCAGGAGTCCCGTGCGAGTTCCGTAAGTTTCCACAACTCACATTGGTCCCTCCCGAATTGTTTGAGGTGTTCCCCAGGCCATCTTGTGGCTGTTGCACGATTTTGGCCCCCGAAGGTCTATTTTGAAGCTTAAAGGTGAGAAAGTGCCTTTTTGGACTTAGTTTTCAAATCGGGAGTCCCGTGCTAGTTCCGTAAGTTTCAACAGCTTACATTGGTCCCTTCCGAGGTATTTGAGGTGTTCCCCGGGCCGTCCCCTGACTGTTGCACGATTTTTGGCCCCCGGTGGCCTATTTTCAAGCTTAATTGTGAAAAAGTGCATTTTTGGACTTTGTTTTCAAACCGGGAGTCCCGTGCAAGTTCCGTAAGTTTTCATCACTTACATTGGTCCCTCCCGATGTGTTTGAGGTGTTTCCCAGGCCGTCTCGTGGCTGTTGCACGATTTTGGCCTCCAGGGCCCTATTTTCAAGCTTAAGTGTGAAAAAGTGCATTTTTGGACTTAGTTTTCAAACTGGGGGTCCCGCGCTACTTCCGTAAGTTCTCCCAACTCACATTGGTCCCTCCCAAGATGTTTGAGGTGTTCCTCGGGCCGTCCCGTGCCTATTGCACGATTTTGGCATCCGGTGGCCTATTTTGAAGCTTAAATTCGAAAAGGTACATTTTTGAACTTGGTTTTGAAACCGGGAGTCCCGTGCTCGTTCCGTAAGTTTCCATACCTCACATTGGTCCCTCCCGACATGTTTGAGGTGTTCCCCAAGCCGTCCCATAGCTGTTGCACGATTTTGGCCTCCGGTGGCGTATTTTCAAGCTTAAGTTTGAAAAAGTACATTTTTGGACTTAGTTTTCAAACCGAGAGTCTCGTGCGAGTTCCGTAAGTTTCCAACACTCACACTGGTCCCTCCCGATATGTTTGAGGTGTTCACCAGGCCATCTCATGGCTGTTGCACGATTTTGGCCCCCGAAGGTCTATTTTCAAGCTTAAGTGTGAGAAAGTGCCTTTCTGGACCTAGTTTTCAAACCGGGAGTCCCGTGCTAGTTTCGTAGGTTTCCACAGCACATATTGGTCCCTCCCGAGGTGTTTGAGGTGTTCCCACGGCCGTCCCATGGCTGGTGCACGATTTTGGCCCCCGGTGGCCTATTTTCAAGCTTAAGTGTGAAGAAGTGCATTTTTTGACTTAGTTTTCAAACCGGGAGTCCCGTGCTAGCTCCATAAGTTTCCACTACTCACATTGGTCCCTCCTGATGTGTTGGAACTATTCCTCGGGCCGTCTCGTGGCTTTTGCATGATTTTGGCCTTCGGTGGCCTATTTTCAAGCAAAAGTGTGAAAAAGTGCATTTTTGACTTAGTGTTCAAAGCAAGAGTACCGTGCTAGTTCCGTAAGTTTCCACAACTCACATTGCTCCCTCCCGACTTGTTTGAAGTGTTCCCGAGGCCGTTTCGTGGCTGCTGCATGATTTTGGCCTCCAGTGACCTATTTTTAAGCTTAAGTGTAAAAAAATGCATTTTTGGACTTAGTTTTCAAACCTAGAGTCCCGTGCTCGTTCCGTAAGTTTCCAATACTCACATTGGTCCCTCCCGAGGTGTTTGAGGTGTTCCCTGGGCCATCTCGTGGATGTTGCATGATTTTTTCCCCCGAAGGTCTAGTTTCAATCTTAAGTGTGAGAAACTGTACTTTTGGATTTAGTTTTCAAACCGGGAGTCCCGTGCTAGTTCCGTAAGTTTTCACAACTCACATTGCTCCCTCCCGAGGTGTTTGAGGTGTTCCCTGGGCCGTCCCGTGGCTGTTGCACGATTTTGGCCTCTGGTGGCCTATTTTCTGGCTTAAATGTGAATAAGTGCATTTTTGGACTTAGTTTTTAAAGCGGGAGTCTCGTGTTAGTTCCGTAAGTTTCCACAACTCACATTGGTCGATCCCGATGTGTTTGAGGAGTTCCCTATTCTATCCCGTGGCTGTTGCACGATTTTGGCCTCCAGTGGCCTATTTTCAAGCTCAAATGTGAAAAAATGCAGTTTTGGAATTAGTTTTTAAACAGGGAGTCCCGTGCTAGTTCCGTAAGTTTCTACAACTCACAATGGTCTCACCTTACATTTTTGAGGTGTTCCCCGGGCCGTCTCGTGGCTGTTGCATGATTTTAGCCCGCCAAGGTTTATTTTCGAGCTTACCTGTGAAAAAGTGCCTTTTTGGACTTAGTTTTCAAATTGGGAGTCCCGTGCTAGTTCCGCAAGTTTTCACACCTCACATTGGTCCCTCCCGAGGTGTTTGAGGTGTTCCCTGGGCCGTCTCGTGGCTATTGCATGATTCTCGCCCCCGTTGGCCTATTTTCAAGCTTAAGTCTGAAAAAGGGCAATTTTGGTCCCCGAAGGTTTATTTTCAAGCTTAAGTGTGAGAAAGTTCCTTTTTGGACTTAGTTTTCAAACCGGGAGTCCCGTGCTAGTTCTGTAAGTTTCCACAACTCACATTGGTCCCTTCCGAGGTGTTTGAGGTGTTCTCCGGGCCGTCCCGTGGCTATTGCACGATATTTGCCCCCGGTGGCCTATTTTCAAGCTTAATTGTGAAAAAGTACATTTTTGGACTTAGTTTTCAAACCGGGAGTCCTGTGCTAGTTCCGTAAGTTTCCATAACTTACATTGGTCCCTCCCGACGTGTTTGAGGTGTTCCCCGGGCCGTCACATAGCTGTTGCACGATTTTGGCCTCCGGTGCCCTATTTTCCAACTTAAGTGTCAAAAAGTGCATTTTTGGACTTAGTTTTCAAACCGGGAGTCCCGTGCTAGTTCCGTAAGTTTCCATAACTCACATTGGTCCCTTCCGAGGTGTTTAAGGTGTTCCCCAGGCCATCTCGTGGATATTGCACGATTTTCACTCCCAAATGTCTATTTTCAAGCTTAATTGTGAGAAAGGGCATTTTTGGACTTAGTTTATAAACCGGTAGTCCTGTTCTGGTTCCTCAAGTTTTCATAACTCATATTGGTCCCTCTTGTGGCGTTTGAGGTGTTCCCCGGGCCGTCCTGTGGCTGTTGCACGATTTTGCATCCGTTGGCCTATTTTCAAGCTTAAATGTGCAAAAGTGCATTTTTGGACTTACTTGTGAAACTGGGAGTCCCGTGCTAGTTTCGTAAGTTTCTATAAGTCACATTGGTCCCTCCCGACATCCTTAAGGTGTTCCTCGGGCCATCCCGTGGTTGTTGCACGATTTTGGCCTACGGTGGCCAATTTTTAAGCTTAAGTGTGAGAAAGTGCCTTTTTGGACTTAGTTTTCACAACTCACATTGGTCCCTCCCGAGGTGTTTGAGGTGTTCCCCAGCCCGTCTGGTGGCTGTTGCACGATTTTGGCCTCCGATGGCCTATTTTCGAACTTAACTGTGAAAAAGTGCATTTTTGGACTTAGTTTTCAAACCGGAAGCCCCGTGCTGGTTTCGTAAGTTTCCACAACTCACATTGGTCACTCCTGAGGTGTTTGAGGTGTTTCCCAGGCCGTCTCGTGGCTGTTGCACGATTTTGGCATCTGGTTGCCTATTTTCAGGCTTAAAAGTGAAAAAGTACATTTTTGGACTTAGTTTTGAAACCGGGAGTCCCGTGCTTGTTCCGTAAGTTTCCATAAGTCACATTGGTCCCTCCCAACATGTTTACGGTGTTCCTCGGGCCGTCCCGTGGCTGTTGCACGATTTTGGCCTACGGTGGCCAATTTTCAAGCTTAAGGGTGAGAAAGTGCCTTTTTGCAGTTAGTTTTCTAACCGGGAGTCCTGTGCTAGTTTCGTAAGTTTCCAAAACTTACATTGGTCTCTCCCGAGGTGTTTGAGGTGTTCCTTAGGCCGTCTGGTGGCTATTGCACGATTTTGGCCTCCGGTGGCCTATTTTCGAGCTTAAGTTTGAAAAAGTTCATTTTTGGACTTAGTTTACAAACTGGGAGCCCCGTGCTAGTTTCGTATGTTTCCACAACTCACATTGGTCCCTCCCGAGGTGTTTGAGGTTTTCCTTAGGCAGTCTCGTGGTTGTTGGATGATTTTGGCCTCCGGTGGCCTATTTTCAAGCTTTAGTGTGAGAAAGTCCCTTTTTGCACTTAGTTTTCAAACCGGGAGTTCCGTGCTAGTTCCGTAAGTTTTCGTAACTAACATTGGTCCCTCCCGAGGTGTTTGAGTTGTTCCCCGGGCCGTCACATGGTTGATGCACGATTTTGGCCTTCGGTGGCCTATTTTCAAGCTTAAGTGTGAAAAGTGTATTTTTGGACTTAGTTTTCAAACTAGGAGTCCCGTGCTAGTTCCGTCAGTTTCAACAACTCACATTGGTCCCTCCCGAGGTGTTTGAGGTGTTCCCCGGGCGATCTTGTGGCTGTTGGCCAATTTTTACTTCTGGTGGCCTATTTTCAAGCTTATGTGTGAAGAAGTCCATTTTTGGACTTAGTTTTCAAACCGGGAGTCCCGTGGTAGTTCCGTAAGTTTCCAGAACTCACATTGGTCCCTCCCGAGGTGTTTAAGGTGTTCCCCAGGCCGTCTCGTGGCTGTTGCTTGATTTTGCCCTCTGGTGGCCTATTTTCAAGCTTAAGTGTGAGAAAGTTCCTTTTTGGACATAGTTTTCAAACCGGGAGTCCCGTGCTAGTTCCGTGAGTTTCCACAACTCACATTAGTCCCTCCCGAGGTGTTTGATGTGTTCCCCAGGCCGTCTCGTGGCTGTTGCATGATTTTGGTCCCCGAAGGTCTATTTTCAGGCTTAAGTGTGAGAAAGTGCCTTTTTGGACTTAGTTTTCAAACCGGGAGTCCCGTGCTAGTTTCGTCAGTTTCCACAACTCACATTGGTCCCTACTGAGGTGTTTGAGGTGTTCCCCTAGCCGTCCTGTGGCTATTGCATGATTTTGGCCCCCGGTGGTCAATTTTCAAGCTTAAGTGTGAAAAAGTGCATTTTTGTACTGAGTTTTCAAACCGGGAGTCCCATGCTGGTTCTGTAAGTTTCCATAACTTACATTGGTCCCTCCCGATCTGTTTGAGGTTTTCCCCGGGCCGTCACGTGGCTGTTGCACAATTTTGGCCTCCGGTGTCCTATTTTCAATCTTAAGTCTGAAAAAGTGAATTTTTGGACTTAGTTTTCAAACCGGGAGTCCCGTGCTTGTTCCGTAAGTTTCCACTACTTACATTGGTCCCTCATGACTTGTTTGAGGTGTTCCTCGGGCCGTCTCGTGGCTGTTGCACGATTTTGGCCTCCAGTGCCCTATTTTCAAACTTAAGTGTGAAAAATTGTATTTTTGGACTTAGTTTTCAAACTGGGAGTCCCGTGCTAGTCCCGTAAGTTTTTGCAACTCACATTGGTCGCTCCCGAGGTGTTTGATGTGTTCCTTGGGCTGTCTCGGGGCTATTGCACGATTTTCGCCCCCCGAATGTCTATTTTCAAGCTTAAGTGTGAGAAAGTTCATTTTTGGACTTAGTTTTCAAACCGGGAGTCCCGTGCTAATTCCGTAAGTTTCCACAACTCACATTGGTCCCTCCCAAGGTGTTTGAGGTGTTCTTCAGGCCGTCCCGTGGCTGTTGCATGATTTTGGCATCCGGTGGCCTATTTTCAAGCTTAAATGTGAAAAAGTGCATTTTTGGACTTAGTTTGAAACCGGGAGTCCCGTGCTAGTTCCATAAATTTCCATAACTCACATTGCTCCATCCCGACGTGTTTAAGGTGTTCCCCGGGCCGCCCTGTGGCTGTTGCGCGATTTTGGCCTCCGGTGGCCTAATTTCAAGCTTAAGTGTGAAAAAGTACATTTTTGGACTTTGTTTTCAAACCAGGAGTCCCGTGCGAGTTCCGTAAGTTTCCACAACTCACGTTGGTCCATCCCGACATGTTTGAGGTGTTCTTCAGGCCGTCTTGTGGCTGTGGCACGATTTTGGCCCTCGAAGGTCTATTATCCAGCTTAAGTGAGAAGCAGTGGCTTTTTGGACTTAGTTTTAAAATCGGTTGTCCCGTGCTAGTTTCGTAAGGTTCCATAGAGCTCATTGGTCTTTCATGAGACATTTGAGGTGTTCATCGGGCCGTCCCACGGCTGTTACACGATTTTGGCCCCCGGTGGCCGGTTTTCAAGCTTATGTGTCAAAAGTGCATATTTGGACTTAGTTTTTCAACCGAGAGTCCCGTGCTAGTTCCGTAAGTTTCCACAACTCACATTGGTCCCTCCCGACGTGTTTGAGGTGTTCCCCAGGCTGCCTCATGGCTGTTGCGCGATTTTAGCCTCCGGTGCTCTATTTTCAAGCTTAAGTGTGAAAAAGTACATTTTTGGACTTTGTTTTCAAACCAGGAGTGCCGTGCAAGTTCCGTAAGTTTCCACAACTCACGTTGGTCCCTCCTGACATGTTTGAGGTGTTCTTCAGGCCGTCTTGTGGCTGTTGCACGATTTTGGCCCCCGAAAGTCTATTGTCCAGCTTAAGTGAGAAATAGTGCATTTTTGGACTTAGTTTTAAAATCGGTTGTCCCGTGTTAGTTTCGTAATGTTCCACAGAGCTCATTGGTCTTTCATGAGGCATTTGAGGTGTTCATCGGGCCGTCCCACGGCTGTTACACGATTTTGGCCCCCGGTGGCCGGTTTTCAAGCTTTTGTGTCAAAAGTGCATATTTGGACTTAGTTTTCCAACCGGGAGTCCCGTGCTAGTTCCGTAAGTTTCCACAACTCACATTGGTCCCTCCCGACGTGTTTGAGGTGTTCCCCGGGCTGCCTCATGGCTGTTGCACGATTTTGCTATCCGATGGTCTATTTTCAAGCTTAAGTGTGAAAAAGTACATTTTTGGACTGAGTTTTCAAACCGGGAGTCCCATGCTGGTTCTGTAAGTTTCCATAACTTACATTGGTCCCTCCCGATCTGTTTGAGGTGTTCCCGGGCCGTCACGTGGCTGTTGCACAATTTTGGCCTCCGGTGCCCTATTTTCAAACTTAAGTTTGAAAAAGTGAATTTTTGGACTTAGTTTTCAAACCGGGAGTCCCGTGCTAGTTCTGTAAGTTTCCACTACTTACATTGGTCCCTCCTGACTTGTTTGAGGTGTTCCTCGGGCCGTCTCGTGGCTGTTGCACGATTTTGGCCTTCAGTGCCCTATTTTCAAGCTTAAGTATGAAAAATTGTATTTTTGGACTTAGTTTTCAAAATGGAGTCTCGTGCTAGTCCCATAAGTTTTTGCAACTCACATTGGTCGCTCCCGAGGTGTTTGATGTGTTCCTTGGGCTGTCTCGTGGCTATTGCACGATTTTCGCCCCCGAATGTCTATTTTCAAGCTTAAGTGTGAGAAAGTTCATTTTTGGACTTAGCTTTCAAACCGGGAGTCCCGTGCTAATTCCGTAAGTTTCCACAACTCACATTGGTCCCTCCCAAGGTGTTTGAGGTGGTCCTCGGGCCGTCCCGTGGCTGTTGCATGATTTTGGCATCCGGTGGCCTATTTTCAAGCTTAAATGTGAAAAAGTGCATTTTTGGACTTAGTTTGAAACCGGGAGTCCCGTGGTAGTTCCATAAATTTTCGTAACTCACATTTCTTCATCCCGACGTGTTTAAGGTGTTCCCCGGGCCGCCCTGTGGCTGTTGCACGATTTTGGCCTCCGGTGGCCTAATTTCAAGCTTAAGTGTGAAAAAGTACATTTTTGGACTTTGTTTTCAAACCAGGAGTCCCGTGCGAGTTCCGTAAGTTTCCACAACTCACGTTGGTCCATCCTGACATGTTTAAGGTGTTCTTCAGGCCGTCTTGTGGCTGTTGCACGATTTTGGCCCCCGAAGGTCTATTGTCCAGCTTAAGTGAGAAGTAGTGCCTTTTTGGACTTACTTTTAAAATCGGTTGTCCTGTGCTAGTTTCGTAAGGTTCCACAGAGCTCATTGGTCTTTCATGAGGCATTTGAGGTGTTCATCGGGCCGTCCCACGGCTGTTACACGATTTTGGCCCCCGGTGGCCGGTTTTCAAGCTTATGTGTCAAAAGTGCATATTTGGACTTAGTTTTTCAACCGGGAGTCCCGTGCTATTTTCGTAAGTTTCCACAACTCACATTGGTCCCTCCCGACGTGTTTGAGGGGTTCCCCGGGCTGCCTCATGGCTGCTGCACGATTTTGGCCTCCGGTGGTCTATTTTCAAGCTTAAGTGTGAAAAAGTACATTTTTGGACTTTGTTTTCAAACCAGGAGTGCCGTGCGAGTTCTGTAAGTGTCCACAACTCACGTTGGTCCCTCCTGACATGTTTGAGGTGTTCTTCAGGCCGTCTTCTGGCTGTTGCACGATTTTGGCCCCCGAAGGTCTGTTGTCCAGCTTAAGTGAGAAATAGTGCCTTTTTGGACTTAGTTTTAAAATCGGTTGTCCCGTGCTAGTTTCGTAAGTTTCCACAGAGCTCATTGGTCTTTCATGAGGCATTTGAGGTATTCATCGGGCCGTCCCACGGCTGTTACACGATTTTGGCCCCCGGTGGCCGGTTTTCAAGCTTATATGTCAAAAGTGCATATTTGGACTTATTTTCCAACCGGGAGTCCCGTGCTAGTTCCGTAAGTTTCCACAACTCACAATGGTCCCTCCCGACGTGTTTGAGGTGTTCCCCAGGCTGCCTCATGGCTGTTGCACGATTTTGGCCGCCGGTGATCTATTTTCAAGCTTAAGTGTGAAAAAGTACATTTTTGGACTGAGTTTTCAAACCGGGAATCCCATGCTGGTTCTGTAAGTTTCCATAACTTACATTGGTCCCTCCCGATCTGTTTGAGGTGTTCCCCAGGCCGTCACGTGGCTGTTGCACAATTTTGGCCTCTGGTGCCCTATTTTCTAACTTAAGTCTGAAAAAGTGAATTTTTGGACTTAGTTTTCAAACCGGGAGTCCCGTGCTAGTTTCGTAAGTTTCCACTACTTACATTGGTCCCTCCTGACTTGTTTGAGGTGTTCCTCGGGCCGTCTCGTGGCTGTTGCACGATTTTGGCCTTCAGCGCCCTATTTTCAAGCTTAAGTGTGAAAAATTGTATTTTTGGACTTAGTTTTCAAAATGGAGTCTCGTGCTAGTCCCGTAAGTTTTTGCAACTCACATTGGTCGCTCCCGAGGTGTTTGATGTGTTCCTTGGGCTGTCTCGTGGCTATTGCACGATTTTCGCCCCCGAATGTCTATTTTCAAGCTTAAGTGTGAGAAAGTGCATTTTTGGACTTAGTTTTCAAACCGGGAGTCCCGTGCTCATTCCGTAAGTTTCCACAACTCACATTGGTCCCTCCCAAGGTGTTTGAGGTGTTCCTCGGGCCGTCCCGTGGCTGTTGAATGATTTTGGCATCCGGTGGCCTATTTTCAAGCTTAAATGTGAAAAAGTGCATTTTTGGACTTAGTTTGAAACCGGGAGTCCCGTGCTAGTTCCATAAATTCCCATAACTCACATTGCTCCATCCCGACGTGTTTAAGGTGTTCCTCGGGCCGCCCTGTGGCTGTTGCACAATTTTGGCCTCCGGTGGCCTAATTTCAAGCTTAAGTGTGAAAAAGTACATTTTTGGATTTTGTTTTCAAACCAGGAGTCCCGTGCGAGTTCCGTAAGTTTCCACAACTCACGTTGGTTCATCCCGACATGTTTGAGGTGTTCTTCAGGCCGTCTTGTGGCTGTTGCACGATTTTGGCCCCCGAAGGTCTATTGTCCAGCTTAAGTGAGAAGTAGTGCCTTTTTGGACTTTGTTTTAAAACCGGTTGTCCCGTGCTAGTTTCGTAAGGTTCCACAGAGCGCATTGGTCTTTCACGAGGCATTTGAGGTGTTCATCGGGCCATCCCATGGCTGTTACACGATTTTGGCCCCCGGTGGCCGGTTTTCAAGCTTATGTGTCAAAAGTGGATATTTGGACTTAGTTTTCCAACCGGGAGTCCCGTGCTAGTTCCGTAAGTTTCCACAACTTACATTGGTCCCTCCCGACGTGTTTGAGGTGTTTCCCAGGCTGCCTCATGGCTATTGCACGATTTTGGCCTCCGATGGCCTATTTTCAAGCCTTAGTGTGAAAAAGTGCATTTTTGGACTTAGTTTTCAAACTGGGAGTACTGTGCTGGTTCCGTAAGTTTCCACAACTCACATTGGTCGTCGGGCCGTCACGTGGCTATTGCACAATTTTGGCCTCCGGTGCCCTATTTTCAAACTTAAGTCTGAAAAAGTGAATTTTTGGACTTAGTTTTCAAACCGGGAGTCCCGTGCTAGTTCCGTAAGTTTTCACAACACACATTGGTCCCACCCAAAGTGTGTGAGGTGTTCCTCGGGCCGTCCCGTGGCTGTTGCATGATTTTGGCATCCGGTGGCCTGTTTTCAAGCTTAAATGTGAAAAAGTGCATTTTTGGACTTAGTTTGAAACCGGGAGTCCCGTGCTAGTTCCATAAATTTCCATAGCTCACATTGCTCCATCCCGACGTGTTTAAGGTGATCCCCGGGCCACCTTGTGGCTGTTGCACGATTTTGGCCTCCGGTGGCCTAATTTCAAGCTTAAGTGTGAAAAAGTACATTTTTGGACTTTGTTTCCAAACCAGGAGTCCCGTGCGAGTTCCGTAAGTTTCCACAACTCACGTTGGTCCCTCCCGACATGTTTAAGGAGTTCTTCAGGCCGTCTTGTGGCTGTTGCATGATTTTGGCCCCCGAAGGTCTATTGTCCAGCTTAAATGAGAAATAGTGCCTTTTTGGACTTAGTTTTAAAACCGGTTGTCCCGTGCTAGTTTCGTTAGGTTCCACTGAGCACATTGGTCTTTCACGAGGCATTTGAGGTGTTCATCGAGCCGTCCCATGGCTGTTACACGAATTTGGCCCCCGGTGGCCGATTTTCAAGCTGATGTGTCAAAAGTGCATATTTGGACTTAGTTTTCCAACCGGGAGTCCCGTGTTAGTTCTGTAAGTTTCCACAACTCACATTGGTCCCTCCCGACGTGTTTGAGGTGTTCCCCGGGCTGCCTCATGGCTGTTGCACGATTTTGGCCTCCGATGGCCTATTTTCAAGCCTCAATGTGAAAAAGTGCATTTTTGGACTTAGTTATCAAACTGGGAGTACTGTGCTGGTTCCGTAAGTTTCCACAACTCACATTGGTCCCTCCCGACGTGTTTAAAGTGTTCCCCAGGCAGTCTCATGGCGGTTTCATGATTTTGGCCTCCAGTGGCCTAATTTCCAGCCTACGTGTGAAGAAGTTCATTTTTGGACTTAGTTTTCAAACCGGTTGTCCCGTGTTAGTTCTGTAAGTTTCCACAACTCACATTGGTCCCTCCCGAGGTGTTTGAGGTGTTCCCAGGTCGTCTCGTGGCTGTTGCAGGATTTTGGCCCCGGAAGGTCTATTTTCAAACTTAAGTGTGAGAAAATGCATTTTTGGACTTAGTTTTCAAACCGGAAGTCTCGTGCTAGTTTCGTAAGTTATCACAACTCATATTGGTCGTTGCGGAGGTGTTTGAGGTGTTCCTCGGGCCGTCCCGTGGCTGTTGCACGATATTGGCATCCGGTTGCCTATTTTCAGGCTTAAATATGAAAAAGTGCAATTTTTGATTTAGTTTTCAAACCGGGAGTCCCGCGCTAGTTCCGTAAGTTACCACAACTCACATTGGCCGTTCTCGATGTGTTTGAGGTGTTCCCTAGGCCGTCCCGTGGCTGTTGCACGATTTTGGCCTCCAGTGGCCTAGTTTCAAGCTTATGTGTGAAAAAGTGCATTTTTGGACTTAGTTTTCAAACAGGGTGTCCCGTGCTAGTTCCATAAGTTTCTCCAACTCACATTGGTCCCTACCGACATGTTTGAGGTGTTCCCCAGGCCGTCTCATGGCTGTTGCACGATTTTGGCCTCGGAAGGTCTATTTTAAGCTTAATTGTGAAAAAGTGCCTTTTTGGACTTAGTTTTCAAATCGGGAGTCCCGTGTTACTTCCGTCAGTTTCCACAACTCACATTGGTCCCTGCCGAGGTGTTTGAGGTGTTCCCTAGGCCGTCCCGTGGCTATTGCACAATTTTAGTCCCCGGTGGCCTATTTTGAAGCTTAAGTGTTAAAACTGAATTTTTGGACTTAGTTTTCAAACCGTGAGTCCCATGCTCGTTCCATAAGTTTCCATAACTTACATTGGTCCCTCCCGATGTGTTTGAGGTGTTCCTCGGGCCGTCACATGGCAGTTGCATGATTTTGGCCTTCGGTGCCCTATTTTCAATCTTAAGTGTGAAAAAATGAATTTTTGGACTTAGTTTTCAAACTGGGAGTCCCGTGCTAGTTCCGTAAGTTTCCACAACTCACGTTGGTCCCTTTTGAGGTGTTTTTTGGTGTTCCTCGGGCCATCCCATGGCTGTTGGGCGATTTTGGCATTCGGTGGCCTATTTTCAAGCTTAAATGTGAAAAACTACATTTTTGGACTTAGTTTTCAAACCGGGAGTCCCGTACTAGTTCCGTATGTTTCCATTGCTCACATTGATCACTCCCGATGTGTTTAAGGTGTTCCTCTGGCCGTCCCATGGCTGTTGTACGATTTTGGTCTCCGGTGGCCTATTTTCAAGCTTAAGTGTGAGAAAGTGCCTTTTTGGACTTAGTTTTCAAACCGGGAGTCCCGTGCTAGTTTCGTAAGTTTCCACAACTCACATTGGTTCCTTCCGAGGTGTTTGAGGTGTTCCCTGGGCCGTCTCAAGGGTGTTGCACGATTTTAGCCTACGGTGGCCAACTTTCGAGCTTGAGTGTGAAAAAGTAGATTTTTGGATTTAGTTTTCAAACCGGGAGGCCCGTGCTACTTTCGTAAGTTTCCACAACTCACATTGGTCCCTCTTGAGGTGTTTGAGGTGTTCCCCAGGCCGTCTCGTGGCTGCTGCATAATTTTGGCCCCTGAAGGTCTATTTTCAAGCTTAAGTGTGAAAAAGTGCATTTTTGGAAATAGTTTCCAAACCAGGAGTCCCGTGCTAGTTCTGTACATTTCCACAACTCACATTGGTCCCTCCCAAGGTGTTTGAGGTGTTCCTCAGGCCGTCCCATTGCTGTTGCATGACCTTGGCCTCCGGCGGCCTATTTTCAAGCTTAAGTGTGAAAAAGTGCATTTTTGGACTTAGTTTTTGAACCGAGAGTCCCGTGCTCATTCCGTAAGTTTGCACAACTCACATTGGTCCTTCCCGAGGTGGTTGAGGTGTTCCCAGGGCCGTCTCATGGCTGTTGCACTATTTTGGCCTCCGATGGCCTATTTTCATGCTTAAGTGTGAAAAAGTGCATTTTTGGACTTAGTTTTCAAGCCGAGAGTTCTGTGGTAGTTCCGTAAGATTCCACAACTGACATTGGTCCCTCTCGAGGTGTTTGAGGTGTTCCCCAGGCCGTCTCGTGGCTGTTGCAGGATTTTGGTCCCCGAACGTCTATTTTCAAGCTTAAGTGTGAGAAAATGCATTTTTGGACTTAGTTTTAAAATCGATAGTCCCATGCTAGTTTTGTAAGTTTTCACAACTCAAATTGGTCCCTCCCGAGGTGTTTGAGGTGTTCCCTAGGCCATCTCATGGCTGTTGCACGATTTTGGCCCCCAGTGACCTATTTTCAAGCTTAAGTGTGAAAAAGTGCATTTTTGGACATTGTTTTCAAACCGGGTGTCCCGTGCTAGTTCCGTAAGTTTCCACAACTCACGTTGGTCCCTCTCGAGGTGGTTGAACTGTTCCCCGAGCCATCCCATGGCAGTTGCAAGATATTGGCCATCGGTCGCCTATTTTCAAACTTAAGTGTGAAAAAGTGCATTTTTGGACTTTGTTTTCAAACCGGGAGTCCCGTGCTAGTTCCGTAAGTTTGTACAACTCACATTGGTTCCTCTCGAGGTGTTTGAGGAGTTCCTCGAGCCGTCTCGTGGCTGTTGCACGATTCTTGTCCCTGAAGGTCTATTTTCAAGCTTAAGTGTGAGAAAGTGCATTTTTGGACTTACTTTTAAAATCGGGAGTCCCGCGCTAGTTCCGTAAGTTTCCACAACTCACATTGGTCCTTCCTTAGGTGTTTGATGTGTTCCCCAGGCTATCCCGTGGCTGTTGCACGATTTTGGCCTCTGATGGCCTATTTTCAAGCTTAAGTGTGAAAAAGTACATTTTTGGACTTAGTTTCCAGACCGGGAGTCCTATGCTAGTTCTGTAAGTTTCCACAACTCACATTGGTCGCGCCTGACGTCTTTGAGGTGTTATGTAGGCTGTCTCATTGCTTTGGCACGAGTTTGGCCTCCGGTGGCCTATTTTCAAACGTAAATGTGAAAAAATATATTTTTGGACTTAGTTTTCTAACCGGGAGTCCCGTGCTAGTTTCGTAATTTTCCACAACTCACATTGGTCCCTCCCGAGGTGTTTGAGGTGTTCCCCGGGCCGTCTCGTGGCTGTTGCACGATTTTGGCCCTCGAAGGTCTATTTTCAAGCTTAAGTGTGAGAAAGTGCATTTTTGGACTTAGTTTTCAATCCGACAGTCCGGTGCTAGTTCCGTAAGTTTCCCCAACTCACATTGGTCCCTCCCGAGGTGTTTGAGGTGTTCCTTGGGCCGTCTCGTGGCTGTTGCACGTTTTGGTCTCCGGTGGCCTATTTTCAAGCTTAAGTAAGAAAAAGTCCATTTTTGGTCTTAGTTTTCAAACCGGGAGTCCTGTGCTAGTTCTGTAAGTTTTCACAACCCACATTGGTACCTCCTGACATGTTTGAGGTGTTCTCTGGGCCGTCTCGTGATTGTTGCATGATTTTGGCCTCCGGTGGCCTATTTTCAAGCTTAAGTGTGAAAAAGTACATTGTTGGACTTAGTTTTCAAACCGGGAGTCCCGTGCTAGTTTCGTAATTTTCTACGAATAACATTGGTCCCTCCCGAGGTGTTTAAGGTGTTTCCTGGGCCGTCTCATTACTGTTATATGATTTTTCCCTCGAAGGTCTATTTTAAAGCTTAGGTGTGAGAAAGTGCATTTTTTGACTTAGTTTTCAAACCGGCAGTCCCGTGCTAGTTGCGTAAGTTTCCCCAACTCACATTTGTCCCTCCCGAGGTGTTTGAGGTGTTCCCCAAGCTGTCCCATGGCTGTTGCATGATTTTGGCCTCCGGTGGCCTATTTTCAAACTTAAGTGTGAAAATATGTATTTTTGGACTTAGTTTTCAAACCGGGAGTCCCGTGCTAGTTCCGTAAGTTTCCACAACTCACATTGGTTGCTCCCGATGTGTTTGAGGTGTTCCCTGCGCCGTATCGTGGCTGTTGCACAATTTTTGCCTCCGGTGGCCTATTTTCAAGCTTAAGTGTGAAAAACTACATTTTTGGACTTAGTTTTCAAACCGGTAGCCCCATGCTAGTTCCGTAAGTTTCCACAACTCACATTGGTCCCTCCCGAGGTGTTTGAGGTGTTCCCTGGGCCATCTCATGGCTGTTGCACGATTTTGGCCCCCAAAGGTCTATTTTCAAGCTTATGTGTGAGAAAGTGCATTTTTTGACTTAGTTTTCAAACTGGGAGTCCCGTGCTAGTTCCGTAATTTTCCACAACTCACATTGGTCTCTCCCGAGGTGTTTGAGGTGTTTCCCAGGCCGTTTTGTGGCTATTGCACGTTATTGGCCCCCGGTGGCCTATTTTCAAACTTTAGTGTGAGAAAGTGCATTTTTGGACTTAGTTTTCAAACCGGGAGTCCCGTGCTAGTTCCGTAAGTTTCCACAACTCACATTGGTCCTTCCTTAGGTGTTTGATGTGTTCCCCAGGCTATCCCGTGGCTGTTGCACGATTTTGGCCTCTGATGGCCTATTTTCAAGCTTAAGTGTGAAAAAGTACATTTTTGGACTTAGTTTCCAGACCGGGAGTCCTATGCTAGTTCTGTAAGTTTCCACAACTCACATTGGTCGCGCCTGACGTCTTTGAGGTGTTATGTAGGCTGTCTCATTGCTTTGGCACGAGTTTGGCCTCCGGTGGCCTATTTTCAAACGTAAATGTGAAAAAATATATTTTTGGACTTAGTTTTCTAACCGGGAGTCCCGTGCTAGTTTCGTAATTTTCCACAACTCACATTGGTCCCTCCCGAGGTGTTTGAGGTGTTCCCCGGGCCGTCTCGTGGCTGTTGCACGATTTTGGCCCTCGAAGGTCTATTTTCAAGCTTAAGTGTGAGAAAGTGCATTTTTGGACTTAGTTTTCAATCCGACAGTCCGGTGCTAGTTCCGTAAGTTTCCCCAACTCACATTGGTCCCTCCCGAGGTGTTTGAGGTGTTCCTTGGGCCGTCTCGTGGCTGTTGCACGTTTTGGTCTCCGGTGGCCTATTTTCAAGCTTAAGTAAGAAAAAGTCCATTTTTGGTCTTAGTTTTCAACCCGGGAGTCCTGTGCTAGTTCTGTAAGTTTTCACAACCCACATTGGTACCTCCTGACATGTTTGAGGTGTTCTCTGGGCCGTCTCGTGATTGTTGCATGATTTTGGCCTCCGGTGGCCTATTTTCAAGCTTAAGTGTGAAAAAGTACATTGTTGGACTTAGTTTTCAAACCGGGAGTCCCGTGCTAGTTTCGTAATTTTCTACGAATAACATTGGTCCCTCCCGAGGTGTTTAAGGTGTTTCCTGGGCCGTCTCATTACTGTTATATGATTTTTCCCTCGAAGGTCTATTTTAAAGCTTAGGTGTGAGAAAGTGCATTTTTTGACTTAGTTTTCAAACCGGCAGTCCCGTGCTAGTTGCGTAAGTTTCCCCAACTCACATTTGTCCCTCCCGAGGTGTTTGAGGTGTTCCCCAAGCTGTCCCATGGCTGTTGCATGATTTTGGCCTCCGGTGGCCTATTTTCAAACTTAAGTGTGAAAATATGTATTTTTGGACTTAGTTTTCAAACCGGGAGTCCCGTGCTAGTTCCGTAAGTTTCCACAACTCACATTGGTTGCTCCCGATGTGTTTGAGGTGTTCCCTGCGCCGTATCGTGGCTGTTGCACAATTTTTGCCTCCGGTGGCCTATTTTCAAGCTTAAGTGTGAAAAACTACATTTTTGGACTTAGTTTTCAAACCGGTAGCCCCATGCTAGTTCCGTAAGTTTCCACAACTCACATTGGTCCCTCCCGAGGTGTTTGAGGTGTTCCCTGGGCCATCTCATGGCTGTTGCACGATTTTGGCCCCCAAAGGTCTATTTTCAAGCTTATGTGTGAGAAAGTGCATTTTTTGACTTAGTTTTCAAACTGGGAGTCCCGTGCTAGTTCCGTAATTTTCCACAACTCACATTGGTCTCTCCCGAGGTGTTTGAGGTGTTTCCCAGGCCGTTTTGTGGCTATTGCACGTTATTGGCCCCCGGTGGCCTATTTTCAAACTTTAGTGTGAGAAAGTGCATTTTTGGACTTAGTTTTCAAACCGGGAGTCCCGTGCTAGTTCCGTAAGTTTTCACAACTCACATTGGACCCTCCCGACGTGTTTAAGTTGTTTCCCGAGCCGTATCGTGGCTGTTGCATAATTTTTGCCCTCCGGTGGCCTATTTTCAAGCTTAAGTGTGAAAAACTATATTTTTGGACTTAGTTTTCAAACCAGGAGTCCCGTGCTAATTCCGTAAGTTTCCACAACTCACATTGGCCCCTCCTGAGGTGTTTGAGATGTTCCGTAGGCCGTCTCATGGCTGTTGCATGATTTTGGCCGCCGAAGGTCTATTTTCAAGCTTAAGTGTGAGAAAGTGCATTTTTGGACTTCGTTTTCAAACCGGGAGTCCCGTGCTAGTTCCGTAAGTTTCCCCAACTCACATTGGTCCCTCCCGACGTGTTTGAGGTGTTCCCCGGGCCGTCTCGTGACTGTTGCATGATTTTTCTACTAGTTCCATGCCTACATGTTGGAATAGTTTCCGACTTAGTTTCATGCCTACTTGTTGGAATAGTGCAAATTTCAAAGTAGTTTCCTAATTGGGAGCCACGTGCATATTTTAGTGTTTGTGATGTTTCTCAGGCTTTTACAAGCATGGTTCACTATCTTAGTTAAAGAAGAAATTTCTACTAAATTAATATAGAAACATGATATACTAACCAAGAAGCTTGTCCATCAGAATCTGAACTTTCCCCACTCTCAAAATTTCCTGTGATGCCTTTCTGCCTCAAACACTCGATGATACTTTGTATCTTCTTGCTTTGTTTCTTCTCTGACTTTTCAAACCTTGCAATTTGTTCATTTTGTTGTGCTATTTCCAGCTCGAGGCATTGAACATAGTCACTATTTTCAGCAGGTGCAACAGCTGTATTCACAGAAGAAGAAGGCCTCATACTGAGTCTTTTCGCGTAACCTGGCCTTGGTTGAAGCACCTTGACTGACAACTCCTATGGGGTCACGGGGATCGCACTAGTCTACTAGAGGTGTTCTGCTTGCGTCTGTATCATGTTGTCCTATTCATTTGAAATAAATCAAACAAGTATTAGTTATTCTACCCTACACAACAAAATAAATAATATTATCAAAATTGAAAGGCATTGCCTTGTACATACGTAATTAACTTTGCTCTCCAATGAAATTCATTCATGCGTGTCCGAATTGTAGTGAATAGACTTGTAAAATTCTGCTAAATCGGGCACTTTGCCATTTGCAATTATCTGCTTCATTTGTTTGTCAATGTTAATTCAACGATTTAAATAACAAAGCCTACTAATCCAATAAAATAAATTAGTAGAACGCACCGAGCTGTGTACCTTGACCGGGATTGATTTTAATCCACATCGATGTTTTGTTTTCATTTGCATCCTATTATTCACATTAGCTAGTGATTGTTCCTACACAATTGAAACACCAATACAAACAAAAAAAGATAACATTAGTAAGAAAAAACTTAATTTTTGACAATTAACATACATAAAACATTTTACCTTGAATTTTTTACTATTCCACTTGTCAATTAGAGATGTCCACTGATTGAGAGTAACTCTTGCAGGTGGGTGGCTTCTCGCGTAATCCTCCCTTCTTGCATCCTTAAGTTGCTTGTATTGTTTGTGCAACTTATAGGTGAAACCACTCAATCGTCGACCAAATTGTGTGTCTAAAGCCTTTGCTACATTAGTCCGATTGCCTTGTAGATCAAATTGATCCTACAAAATGAAAAAAAAAATTAAAAATTACAAAGAAACAGAGCCTAAACATGAAAAGAGTTTGTCAATAATTACCGGTAAGCGTTGGATCATCGGCTCCTTATCAGCAACATTCACCTTCTTCCACCTACGAACGCTCAGGTCTGGTAACTGCGTTCGAACCTCTATACCAATCTTGGAGACTAGCTTGGAGGCGTTGTCTCCTACTGGTGCACAAAACTATTTAGGTATAGGAACTAACATCTTCCCATCCTTCTCGACAATGCGATGGGCCTGTATGCCGCGTGTTGGGCCACGACCACATCTGTCATGTGATGCTGTAAGGATATAATATTAATTGAGTTAGTAAGTAAACAAATGCAAGTTAAACCTTAAAAACAACTTTGCAAACTTACCAACGATGGTAGACGCAGTCACCTTGTCCTCAGGTTGCACATTATAAGGTGGTAAGGGTTGGGTACCGACCTCCTCACATGGGGGATCCATCATTTCCTCTGGGGTGGGAGTTAATGGCCTTGAATGACACTGTAAACGGAGTCCTGGTGCCATCTGTTGTTCCTGAAAGAACATAATCAAACAATGAAAATGATATTTAAAATAGGTCAAATATATTTTGAAAAAGATATGATGTGTAAGATATGTGAAGAAGAAATGTAAAAAGTAAAAGACATGTTCACACACAAATATAAAATAATGTGTATAATACCTCGCGGTCAAAGGAACCCAATGACTCATCATCATTGTCATCCTCACTCTCTGAAGGGTTATACTCAACATCATCATCTACCTCAACCCTAATTCCCTTTTCCCTTGCAGTTGCATATTTGGGCTGAACCGCACTCCCTAAAGAATTTGTAATATTCTTCACTCCAAGATTGTTCATTACCTCACAGTTCTCCTTGATTCGCTTATTTCTTTGTTTCTCGTATTCTGTTAGCTTCTTAGTTCTCAAATCACCTGGTTTCTTCAGCCATTGTTTTTTGCCTCGCGCCATTTTCTACAACTATATAACATAATTCAACTTTAATTGAAAAAAATAGACAATGTCATCATGCACTATTACATAAAAGAAGAAAAAGAAAGTAACATAATCATATAAAATAAAAATTACATTAATTAATAACATCTGTTCAAAAATAAAGTGATATACTAAAAATTACATATCATAATCCATATTAGGATCCATATCAACATCAGGTATGTTATGTTCTTCATCTCCTTCATCATCTATATTCTCTTCCATTATCGCATCTGATAACCCTACTTCCGAAATAACATTGAATTCAACATCATCCCTACAGTATCGAACAACTGGGTCAATGTCAATTGGAACAACATCAATAATGTTTTCTTGTTGGAACACATCATTATTTTCTAAAGGATCCAATAATTCTCCATCACTAGTGTCTAGAACATCAAAGACACCCCTATGTTGCACCCTTTGTATGACATTCCAAGGTTCACCCAATTTGGCATCATTCAGATAGAAGACTTGCTTAGCTTGACTAGGTAGGATAAATGGGTCAGATTGGTACCACCGACTTGTGACGTTAATGCTTGTGCAATATGTATCAAATCGTATTATTCTGTTTCTACCAGTGTTACCGGTGTTGTACCATTCACACTGGAACAAAATAACCTTTTTACCACATATGTAGTCAAATTCCAAAACCTTGCACAAGTGACCGTAGAAGTCATGCAATTTTCCTTCACGATCCCTGTGTGTAAGCACACCACTATTCTGACTCGTACGATAGTTGTCTAGATCTCGAGTATGGAACCGGCTGCTATTGATTATGCAACCTAACAACTCTTTCACTAGCAAATTAGGATCATTTGCTAATGACCACAATTCATCAGTTGCCTCTAATGATTCATCCATTCTCAATCTATTTATCTACAATTACATGTAACAAATAATAAGTAAATAATTTATGAATGACGACATTTTATAAAACTTTAATTTTGTTGAAGTTGTAAATGTCAAAAAATTATAAATGTTTTACCCTCTCTTTCAACCACTTGGGAAATTCTTGTCGTTGTATGTGGGTTATGTCATGTCCAGCTTGAGTTTGTAATAGATTTTTGTGTTCCCTACTCAAAAAAAAAGAAAAGAAAAAGTGATTACTACATAGTTTCGCAAATAAAAAAGCTAAGCATAAACATAATTCAATGAAACACATACTCCAAATACTTTTCAATCTCTGGGCTATTGTACAACACAAACCAATGAGCAATATCACGAATTTATTAAGACATTTCAGCATCTCGTGTGATTAGACCAATTGGACGTGCAGTTTCTGTGAATACTGTCAACCCTTGTTGACGTTCACCGCGATCTTCATTTAATTCTGGTCGATTATGCACGGTTTCAATGCCATCAACATACATTGAACAAAAAGTAATGCACTCTTTGACAATGTAACCCTCGGCAATTGAACTTTCTAGTCGAGCTCGGTTGGTCACATATTTTTTTAATTCTCCAAGAAACCTTCAAGAGAGAACGAATTAGGAGTATAATTACATATGCAACACACTTATGTAAATCTCATTTACAAGTATAAGTGCAAAAAAATACCTTTCAATTGGGTACATCCATTGATATTGTACGGGTCCTCCAAGAATAGCCTCACGAGGCAAATGAACAGCCAAGTGGATCATCACATCAAAGAAGGCTGGAGGAAAGATCTTTTCAAGCTTGCATAAAATGTGTATTATACGTTCCTCTAATTTCTCCAGTTCGCTCCGCCTTAGTGTCCTAGAGCATAGGTCTTGGAAGAAATTGCCTAACTCAAAAAGTATTGTGCTAATTTCTTTATCCACGTAACCACGCATTCCAATGGAAAGAATTCTTTGTATTAGTACATGGAAGTCGTGGCTTTTTAGGCCTGTTAGTCTACCATTTCTTGCATTCACTGATTTGGATATGTTTGCCGCATACCCATTTGGTACTTGACAGTTTTTAAAAATTCAAAGAAACCCTCCCTCTCAGTAGGTGTCAATGAAAAGATTGCTCGAGGCTTGACATATGATCCATCGGGTCATTGTGTTAGCCATAGCTCTTTCCTTATACCCATATCTTCCAAGTCTAACAGTGCCTTGTCTGTGTCCTTGTTCTTTCCATCAATGCCTAACATAGTTCCGAAATCATTTTCACTAAAATTTTTCTCCACATGCATGACATCAACGTTGTGTCGAAGTTTTCGCTTCTTCCAATAGGGTAACTCATACAAGATGCTTAACTTTGTCCAATCAGATGCTTGACGGGGCCTTTTTCTATTACTTGGATGCTTTCCATATATGACACCTGTCACATTGTCCAACTGGTCTTGTATCTTTTCCGCCGGCAACTCCAAAGATCTCTTCCATTTCTCAATCTTACCATTGTAAGCCCTACTCTTGCGCCTTTTTGGGTGGTCCTCAGGCAAGTAACATCGATGGTTAGTGTACCCCATCTTACTTCTCAGAGATTCAAAATACGGTTCATCATTGCAAGTGTAACAAGAATAATGACCCTTTTTTCTCCACCTAGATATGTCACCAAATGCAGGCCAATCATGTATTGTCCACAACAAAGTTGCATGCATTCGAAAAGTCTCATTCGTGGAGGCGTCGTAAGTCAATACACCATTTGTCCATAAATCATTCAACTCATCCACCAATGGTCGCATGTAGACGTCAATATCAATTCTTGGTTGCGATTCTCCAGGAATAAGTAATAACATCAAAGAAAATGGATCCTTCATAACCAACCAAGGTGGCAAGTTGTATGGAATGAGTATGATGGGCCACAAACTATAAGAGTTGTTCATGTTCCCAAAAGGGTTAAACCCATCAACGGCCAACCCTAGCCTCACATTTCAAGGCTCCAAGGAAAACTCAGGATGTTGTGCATCAAATTCCTTCCACTCATCACTGTCAGCGGGATTCCTCAATATCTCATCGTCCACTCGTTTGTCTTTGTACCATCTCATGTCCTCTGCCCTCTTCCTTGACATGTACAATCTTTTCAACCTTGGTGTCAAAGGAAAGTACCGCAATACTTTATGAGGGATCTTCTTAACCCTTCCACGATTGATCTTGTATCTAGATGTCTTACAAGTCAGACATTTATCTAGTGTTGCATTCTCCTTCCAAAATAATACACAATCATTTATGCAAGCATGAATGAGCTCATATGACAAGCCCAAGTCACGTAGCATTTTCTTAGCTTCATAAGTTCACTTTGGAACAAAATTTTCTTTTGGTAAAAATCTACTTAGAAACCCTAGCATCATATCAACTGACTTATTGCTCCAATGATTTATTACCTTCATATTAAGCACCTCAATCATAAACTTCAACAAAGTATAATTTGTACAATTTGGGAACAACTCAAGCTTGGCATTAGTCAACAATTGATCAAAAGTTCTCATTTCCTCCCCTTGGGTTGTATCAGTCGATTCCCCTCTTATTGGATCTTCCACTAAGGCTTCAATACCACCTACAATTTCATCACCATCAAGTCGAATCTCATCATCATGGAAAGCCTCGTTTGAAACACGGGGTTCCCCGTGCTGGTGCCATAGTGTGTAAGTTTGCATAATCCCATATTGGAGCAAATGAATTTCCACATTTTGAATATTTTGTCTATAAACATTCACACACTTTATACATGGGCACAACAGATTACCATTCTGGTCTATAACCCCCATTGCAAATTGAAGAAATAGCTTGACCCTATCATTATATGGTTTACTCATCCTTCTATCAGTCGTCCTACCTAGGGCAATCCAACTTTTATCCATGTCTGAAAACAAATGAAAGATTAGGAACAATATAGTATAATGTAGACTTGTGTATTTATAACCTAATTAAATTGAAAAATTCAGTAACAACTTCACCAAATATATGTCCAAATCTTTAATGAAGATTCATATACAAGTTCTAATGTTATATGCAAGTAAGGAATAAAAACTAACAAAAATGGTCATTATTGATTTTAACATTCTAACACCATTCCTACTGTAATACAAAAGCAAAATACTCCACCATTATAACAGCAAAATACTCCACCAGCAGAGCTCCCACACTGAAGGCTATTGATGTTGCAGCTACTAACCTAGGCCCCTTCTAACCAAAACAAAAATCCCACAAAAACAAAACCAAAAATGACAGCCACTTCTGAACATAACATTCTAACAAAAGTTCTTAGTTATACCTCATGTGATATTTAATTATAACTTCTTTTTTTGTTTTTAAGTTACGATCCTTATAGTATTGAGTTATGTTATTTCTTATAATCAAATTTACAAATGACATAATTTCCATATGATATATATCCTCCTTTTATAAGTAATGATTAAGAGTATGACTAATATGCCTATCTTCATACAAAGCCACCTTACCTAAAATTAATTAGGACAAAATATTTCTTTTATGGCATTTGACATTAAATTATGTGGACTTATCTTTAGAGGGGCGTGTACGTGAATAATCCCTTCCTTATGGTGACGATCCCATGATTTCAACCATGATTATGTAATTCCCTTCCTCATTATACAGAGCATTATATGTATACAGAGCATTATATGTATACAAAGCATTATTTGTATACAGAGCATTATACAGAGCATATTTTATACGTATTCAAAGCATATTTCATATGTATACAGAGCATATACATCAGACAAATACATCAGAGAGAGAGAGAGACTAACAGCGGTGGTGTTCTCCGATCGGCACAACAGTGGCGGTGAGGGCTGTCGGCGGTGAGTCGATGAAATGGTAGCAATGGCGGTGGGTTGATGCAATGATAGTAACGGCGGTGAGGGAAGTCTGTGTGTGAATGAGTATAACGTGTGTGTGTGAAATAGGTTTGAACCGAGAAATTATTGTGTGTGTTTGAGAAGAAGAACCGATTGCGCCAAAACATTTTTATTTTCCCCCTAAAATATTTAGTCACTAAATTATTTATTAGTGACAAAATTATTTCTTCACCAAAGATAAAAGTATTGGCTACAAAAATAGTTTTGTCACTAAATGATATTAAAATATTAAAAATTATTGGTGACAAAATTATATTCGTCATTAATAATTTTATAATTGGTGACCAATTTTTTCGTCACCAAAAGTCTCAAAATTTTGGCACCCTCTAAAAATATTAGCGGGAAAATATTTGGTGACAAAAAAATATAAATATTGACGAAAAATAATTTTGTCGCCTAATTTTTTTATTATGATTTAGATTGGTGACGAAATTTTATTTTTGCCTCCAAAAAGGGTACATTTGGAGAGGAAATATGATTTTCGTCATTAAAAGATACGTATTTCCTGACAAAAAAAAATTTCGTCATTAGTTTTCGTCTCTAAAGACTATTTTTGTTGTAATGAATATAGGTTTGTAACAGATTTTGACAAAGCTAAAGGATTACTTGAATTGACTCAAGTGATTTGAAGTTCATCTATTGCAAGACTACCATCTCTCTTTGCTTTTTTATTTTATTTTATTTTACTTATTTATAAATATTATTAATATTACGGCTACACTCTAGTTGAAACTTTTGGCCTTGCTTGGAGAAAGGAAAAGGTTGCAATTTTACTGATTAAATGACCCTCATTTGTTCTTTGCGGACACCCATGGCGATTTTGTAAGGGAAAACATATTTATCGGGTTTCTATGAAATGATGAGGTTTTTAAAATATGCTAGGTAGTTGATTAATAAATTCTATGAACAAAAAAGGTATGGAATGATGGAAGTCTTTTATTAAAGTAATTAAAAACGAGGCTTAAAGAATTGAAGAAACTCTTTTTATGTATAAAGATGATTTTCATAACAAAGTATAAACAAAATCAAAATGAGTACAAGAAACAACATCAATTATATTTCAAAACTCAAACAAAAAATGTAAACATATACAAAAACACAATTGGGCGATGAAGATCAAAATATAACAACATTTATATTGGGCCATGGAAACCCAACTAAAGTTTTTAAATGTGAAATCCAATTTAGCAAAAAACCCCAAAACAAAAATAAATAAATCTCAAACAAAAAGGTAAACACTACAGAGAATAGTATAAAATCGTTATTAGTCCCTAAAAGTAAAAAAATATATGGTTCCTAAATACTTCATTAATTAATTAATGTTAACCCTACAAACAAAAATAGTATAAAATCATTATCAAGTTTAGCAAAAACCCTAGAGTGCCTCACCAAAAACTAAGTCGTAGTTCCACTAACCCTCGTTCAAAATTTTGAGATAATCCGGAGAATTAAGAGAAAAAAATAGGATAAAAATGAAAGTGAATAGATTTTTTAGTGGAAGGGGAAGGATTTAAGAAATAACTACCAAACCAGAGATACACATACCTTTAGATTTCAACAGAAGTGGAACAAATGAGGGAGAATGTCGCCAGGAAGGGAGGGAAGGGGAGGGGCCTAGGTATCGGAGGAAGAGATGTGCGATGTGATAGAACGAGGGAAAGAGACGAACGATTTCGTGTGATCTCCTCGTCACCCAACCCAATGATGGAATCAAAGCAACAATGAAAGAGACGACAGAGTGAGAGCAATGGCAATGGAGATAGATCATAGAAAGAGACAATAGAGCAGGGTTAACCAGTTACTCTGGTTGTCTATATTTAACCATTAAACATTTTAATGGCTAAGATGATGTTTGAGTAATCTAAAGGTTTAGAATCAACATGCAAAAACTACCCTAGATGAATAAGAAAGCATGAAACCCACAAATCTTAAATCAAAACAATTGTTGAAAATCTACCCATAACCCAAAATCTATATAGATGAATAAGAAAAATATGAAACCCATAAATTTTGAAGCTAAGAGAGAGGGGGAGATAGATGATGATGGATGATTGTGGAGAAGTTTTACTGAGCTATTTTTAGGGATTGGAATGAAAAGAGTGAGAGATTGGGGTTGTATTTATAGGTGGTTGTGGGTGGGGTTGGAAAGTAGGTTACTACAAAGGAAGAGGAATTCGGATCCAAATTTTTTCGTAAGATGATCATTTTTGAACGGTTGATATTTAATAGTACAAAAGTTCAGAGTACAATAGTACAAAAGTTTGGGGTACAATAGTAATGGTAATTACTTTAAAAAAAGGATTAGATTTCTATTATGTTCACATCTCAACATGAGAGAATTTGAGAGGGTTGTGGAGCCCACCACGGTCGTCCCCATTTTGATGATTTAAACTATTCACTTTTTAGTACTCATTAAGTAGAATATTCATGTAAAAAATCAAGATGATCGAATATTAGAAGCTATATGTTTCAATCAAATTTGTGTTATAAAAAATGGATGGTTATTCTTAAAATTATATTTGTCGTCCATTATTTTAAAACAAATATGATTCAAACATATAGCTATCGATGTCCAATCATCTTATTTTTTTGCATGAATATTCTACTTAACAAGTCCAAAGTATTCTTAAATAGTGAAAAGAAATTTAGATGAGCATGAAAAATCACCATTATTAACAAAAATAGACAAAATAGAACATATTCAAAAGAGAACAAAAAAAGAATATACTTCTATTGCATTTTATAGAATATGAAGTATACATATTACATACAAACATGCACATAACCAAAAAAATATGATTATACCCAAATAAACAAAATACCCTGAATCAGATTCTCAAACAATGTATTTAGAGAGGAAATGAAAGAGAAAAGGAGCCAAACCACAAACCATTATATTTGCTTTGAGAGAAGTGTGTACAAAGTGTCTATGTGTAGAGGTCCTCAGACAAAGCGTTGAGTTGCGAACGCAGTGAAAACTCCAATTAAGAATGAGAACAAAAATAGAAAAACCCATTATGAAATTTGAGACCTTACGTAGCATAATTGTGAGAGAGAAAAAAAATTGAAACTTACTATCAAGTAACCATGGAGATTAAATTAATTGAGAAAATGTATAGGCACTCTATAAAGAAACCATTGAGACTCAATAAATAAAACATATCTTAACATCGATAATCAATGCATATATGGAAAACACTCTAAAGAGAGAACTTATTTAGGCGCATTAGCATTAGCAACCAAATTCAACGACCCTCAAAATCCTATAATGCTTTTCACAAACCCCAATTAGTATATCAACACCACAAAAATAAATAAAAAAATTATAAATAATTCATTTAGCAATTGATTGTTGGTTCAACAAAAGCTAGAGAATTTAGTAAAAAAACTTGATCATACATTCAACAATGAAAAATAATCAACAATTAAATGCACACCTAGTAATATCTATCACATACAAATTAATATATGCCTTCTCAAGAAACTTGAAGAAAGTGAGTATAACATGTGAGGGAGAAAAGGTTCCATCTAGGAGGTCAATAACCCATTCCAACTATTTCTAGCCTTCAAAAAAAATATTGGATCAAACTCATCAAAATGAAGAATAATTAAAAAGTAAAACAAATAACAGATAAATGAAAAAAGAAGTTATTTGCAAAAAATTATGCAAGGTTCCATGAGAATCAACAAAGTTGCATTTTTGTAACATCCGTGACAAGAAACTTCATGTCTTTCACTGAAGAAAAAACTACTTGAGTAAACGGCAGAATTCATTCAAATATAGATCAAACTAAAGCTATTAAACATAACAAACATTTTGTTCCTAGAGATAATTGCATTTTTATTGAGTAATTGATATATTTATTTCATTTTCTAGACTTGTTTGGTAAATCAATTTTCTATTCAAGAATGAGCTACTAACTAGCCACCATGGGTAGACTGTATATAAAAAACAAGTTATTTGCAAAAAATTATACATAATTATGAGAATCAACAAAGTTGCATATAGAAACTTGGCTCAACAAGACTTGAATCCCATATATTAAACTCAGATATACCTGCCACATTGCAAGAGAAATTGTTAATTTAATTCTTCAGCATATCCAATCAACTAAAAGTTACAATACACAATGATAGTTATACCTGCCACACTACAAGAGAAATTGTCAATATAATTCTTCAGCATGTCCAATCAACTAAGAGTTACAATCCACAATAATAGTTACTTTAGTGAGGATCAAGACCTAAGCAAGGGCCCTTGATATTCGATAGTATTTCCAAGTTCTTTATTCAAAATGAACAATATAGAAAAATCTATAGCGACCCCGGTCTTTTCCCATTTGATTACTGTATCCGGACTTAGGTTCTGTAGATTCTGTCATTATATAATTGTTGTTGTTGTCCCATATTTTCTTAGTTGGAGTTATAGGATTTGTTGGGCAGGTTTGTTTCAGGTTGGTAGGGTTTAGAAACCAAGTGTTGCTGTCCAGAATTTTGGTTCTTCGCTCGAGCGAGGAGTTGGTCGCTCGAGCGAGCTGTTGTTTTTGGTTCTTCGCTTGAGCTGGGGTTTGGTCGCTCGAGCGAGAGATTGCGTCCAGTATGGACCTGTAGCATTGCATTCTTGGCTCGAGCGAGATTTTCTTTGCTCGAGCGAGTATTTCTTGTTTCTGGTCGCTCGAGCGACCAAGTCTTCGCTCGAGCGAGCCTGTCCAATTTATATACGCAACAGCGGGTTTTGATCAGTATTTTTCATCTTCTTTTGATTCAAAACCCTAGGTCTGACTTCTCTCTCTCCCTACTTACCTTCTCTCTGAGGATTGATCTACTTAGGGTGAGTTTCTACCCTAGATCCTTTATTAAAAAGATAGAGTGGGTCGAGGGCTTCCATTTAATCTGAATTGTTGGTAGTTTGGAGCATTTTGGAGTTTGGGTCTTCATCTCCATCTTCTCTTTTGGGGCTATTTCTTCGAGGTAGGGATTTCCTACTCCATTCTATAAGTTTTGTTCTAAGTTTTGGTAATTTGATAAGTTGGGGTTACTTTGATAATTTTGGGAAAAACCCTAGTTGTTTAAATTAATTAATTTGTATAATTAATTTAAGGGAATTGGGGAATTTGGTTAAATTCATGAAATTGGGAAATTTATTGCTTAAATGGTGTAGTTGGATAATGTAAATTACTCGCCCATTGAATTGTTGATATATTTATTTCCAGTCTAGAAATAACTGTGTTGGGCTATCGGTGGAGGATAGTCGTGATTGTTGTAGATACTGCATGTGGATTAGGAATAACTGAAACTAATCACATTGGTTAAGTCATTAATTTTGAGTATTGCATTGATACAGAAAATACGTGTATTGATTGAGCATTGCATTTGCATACATTGTTTTGTGTGGGAGGAGATAGGGGATGTACTCCACGGTTTAGGGGAAGATAGGGGATGGACCTCTAAACCGGATTTTGTTTGGGAGGAGATAGGGGATGGACTCCATTAGTATCACTTTTATGTGTGCTTATTTATATAGAAGTGTTTTATTGATACAACACTAAAATGTGTATCAATCTGGAAGTATGAAGTGTTTTGATTTGAGCATGAGTCTCATTTGTTTGTTGATATTGGAAGTATGTGATTATGATATATGTAATTCACTGTT
This sequence comes from Camellia sinensis, assembly GCF_055761805.1. Taxonomy (NCBI): domain Eukaryota; kingdom Viridiplantae; phylum Streptophyta; class Magnoliopsida; order Ericales; family Theaceae; genus Camellia; species Camellia sinensis. Next base: position 21,619,288 of record NC_138964.1, on the reverse strand, counting down.
GTAAGTTTGGCCAGGTTCTGAGCCATGTTGATAAAATTGGAAAGTAAAACGTGTCTTAGACAATAGTGTCATGAGACTGTAAAATGAAGTAATTGATTATCTTGGTTAACCATCTGTTGAATGCTATTGCTTTATTCATTGCTTATATGTGGTTTAGTATATTTCTACTGGGCTGTGGCTCACCCTTTATGGGAACATCATTTTCAGGTTCAGGTGATAAGTTACCTCCAAGGACTTAGCTTGGAAGGACTTGGATTTTGAAGACTATTTTTTGTTATTTGTTTTTCATTGTTAGTACATGTAAACACTCAAGCCTAGGGCTTTATTTATATTTGAGTTAGAACTCATATTTTGTGTCCAAGTGTTGGCTTGGAAAGATGTAAGCCGGTAGGGCATTTACTTTGATGTTACATGTAATGCTTTTGTTTAGTAAGACTCTGATGGATATTATAATGAACTATTAAAGTGTTTTCTTTAAATAATGCATGTCAATGATATATAATGGGTGTATTTTTTGAGGGCGTTACAAAATCTAGCTAAAATTCAAAAATTATAGAAGCCAAAAGCTTACTAATTTAACAATGACAATAAATTGGTAGACCGTGGAATTAAGATACACCGGCAACAGATTAAAAGATCTCAATTCATGTAATGTTGAACAACACAATAATCTCACTTTTTCTACACATAGAATATATCATTCACTTTCCACACACTCCATGTGTTAAATTCAACCATGGTCATGAACTGAACTAAATTCTAACCAAATCACCATAACATGCAAAATCTATGTACATTAAAATCACATTTTTTTCAAAAAATACATTAAACCCATTACCAAATAGAAAAGAATATAGCCAATTAAACCCATTAAGGAAGAATTGGCAATGTCCTTCCAAACACAAACAATTACCGACCCCATTCCCACATTTATTTTTCTTCATTCATTTCGTCATTTTTTTCCATTTTTCTTCTTGTGCTCATCAATATCAATTCCTCCTTTTTTTCCCTTTGTGCTTGCACAGGGTTAACAAACCAACTATGCAATGCAAGTGTGCATGTGTGTTTTGAATTATTAAAGCACACCGCATTTTCTACAATTAACTTCGAAAATGAAACTATGACTACAAGGAGCAGAAAATAGAATTGATTTTAGAAGTGTGAAAGAGATGGAGAAATTGATCGATCATGAAACAAATAGAAAGTCAGTGCATACCAAAAATCGATTAAGAGAGAGATTTTTAGGACTTCTCGTGTCACGCCCCAAATTTTATTTACTCGCAAACATTACCAAGAGCCTAAAATTTAGGTCCATTTTTTTTTAAATTAAAAATATCTATTACCCTTGAGTAATAGAAACATAATAGTACATGTTCTCTCTCATGATGAATACAACAATAATAATAATACATGCCAAGCTCCCGCTAAGGAGTTACAGATAAATAATTACAAACATCAAGGTACGGAGAGGTTATACACAAGATATAAATGAACTTCCTAATCCTTCAACCAATCAATCCGAATTCTCTTCCTGTTAAAAAAAAAAAAAGAAACAACAAGGGGTGAGCACAATTGCCTAGTAGGAATCTCATAGCTCTAAAACAATAACCATCCTATAGATAGAAATGATCATGCATGCAGGGTGATATCATATAGTAAAGTTATGTTTTGTAATTTCAAAATATCATACGTAAAGTATCTTTAAGGAAAACCTTTAACATCAAAACTATCCATTTTCATCGGAAAACCATAAATCCTTTTTGAAAACAAATATATTTAAGGAACAACATCATTTTAAATTTATTAACCCATTCCAAAATATTCCTCATTTAATTTCCATCTTAACATTCCTCTTTTTATTCCCATTCTTCCCATTTTCTAGTTACATTTATTATAACGTCATAACCTCAAGTTTAAGTTCCCTTAATACCCCAAAATATCCCACATACATACCATTCCCACCAATCTATTCATATTTGTTGTAACTCCTCAATGTAGAAATCCAAATCTCCTTTATATACAATTATTGTTATCCTACACTCAACTCCTACTTATCTAACAATTACATCACATCCACATTTGCATTATCAACTATAATTCAATATGTCACAACTATATCATATCCACATGTGTGTTATCAATCACAATTCAACATATCACCAGGATAATAAACTCTTTTAATTCAATTTCTTCAGATAATTTCTATATGCATTCCCTTTTCATGCAAAATTGCACATTAATTGTAATTTCATAAGTTCATCTCAATTCACACATATTATCATCAACTCAACACATTTCTCAACACATTCCACCTTTTGCCGACTTGATACGGCGAGACAGCGGGCATCCAATCCACAACACTTTCCACCTTTTGCCGGCTATTTATACGGCGGGAAGTGAACTCCCAAAAACCATTTTCTCAAAAGCCATTTTATTCCAAAAACCACATTTTTCCAAAAACCATTGTTTAACTTTTTAAAACCACCCCCCACATTTGCCGGCTGTTATACGGCAACACGTGGGCACCCAAAACATTTTCGAAAATCATCCGTTTTTCCACTTTTGCCGGCTACAATACGGCAGGACTGTGTGGACACCTAAAAATCATTTTTTCACTTTTGCCGGCTACAATACGGCAGGACTATGTGGACACCCAAAAATTATTTTTCCTACATTCGTCCAGCGATAAGCCTAGACAGGACAATTGGGCACCTTGAATTCAAACCACCCCCACATTTGCTGACTACTATACGGCAGGACATGGGCCCCCAAAAACCTTTTTCAACTCCCCACGCGGGTACCAACCACAACTCAACTCTACACAACACAACTCAACCAACTTAACACAACATAACCCAACACAATTCGCATAACACACAACAAAATTCAACACAATCAATTCAACACAAAGTTCATATCATCCATATCATTAGTAATTTATTTTCCCCCAAGTTTGGTTTCATATTATAACATAATTTAAAATATCAACATTATGAGTTCAATCGCAACTTTTGCATAAATTTCTCAAGTTCTTTAAAATTTCAATTAAACTTGTACATGTGTAATTTAACACCTCAATTTCATGATTCTACTATTAATTGAAGTAAAACCGTTATCCATCTTCAGGAGCCAAACTAGGGTTTTTAAGAGAAATTAAAGCTTTTCACAAAAACACATTTTATTCCAACCATTCTATTACTTTTTCACCCAAACTCATGACCCAAGAACACAACCCAACTCTCTTCAAACCCTAGCCCCCAATCTCATGATTTGTCACAATATGTATAAAAATATAAACTTTTGTATTTATAAAAAGAAAATACCACAAATCTATCTATAAATGATGGTATTGAAAGAGAACTAGAAACCCCCACCTCTTGAAGCAAGGAGATGACAACCCAAAAATCAATGGTGACGAAACCACGAACTAATCGGACCAAAATGAAGCCCTTGACGAGATCTACACTATTTCTCAAAGGACTAAGGTGAAAAGATCACTCTAGGTGAGTAGATCTAGAGATCTTAATGCCAAAAGCTTGAGTTTAGAGAGAGAGAGAGGCGAACTCACGGTTTGAGAGAGAGGAAGGAGGAGAAAAGTGAAATGAAACTATGTTTGGAGCCTATTTATAGCAGTAGAAAAGTAGCCCTAAGGTCAATAAAATAATAGGCCCAAAACCCCCCAGAGGTAGGGCCCATTCGGACCCACAAATATGAAAATAAACACGCGAGGGTCGACCCCTGGTGTGGTGGTGCCTATCCTTAGATAGGTGTCGACCCTTAGCAAAAAAAAGACAATGCTAGCAGCAAGCAAGGTGTCAACCCATAGACAGGAAGGGTTGACCTTACTTTCCAGCAACTAATACCCAGATTCTGCAATATACAAGGGTCGAGCCTTCCTAGACTGGTGTTGACCCTTTTACCCTTTTGGACAGCAACAAGAGGCAGGTGTCGACCCTAATTTCCAGTAACACTTCCAGAAACTTCAGCAACAGGTAAGGATCGACCCTTAAGAAGGCTGGTGTCAACTCCATAATAGAATTTCTAAGTTCCCAACGAACTTTTTGACTAGAACAAGTGCAAACAAACAAACCCAACGAGTTTAAATCAGATCATACTCCTCCAAAACCAACATTTAACAACTCTAAAGACTCCCAAAAAGAAAAATAAGGGAATTAAATACATGCTCCAATGGATTAAAGGATGTGGGTGTTACATCACATAAATCAATTGGAGAGAGAGAGAGAGAGAGGGGTTATTGTTGCAGATGGAGGGATTTTGAGTTTTGGAAGTGGTAGAGGGGTTGGAGTTAGGATGTGACTTTGGTAGAGGGAAATCATTGAAGTGAAGAGGGCAATAGAGAGAGAAAGAGAGAGAGAGAGAGAGGTCCATATATACCTGATATTTATCTGGTTGGAGAGAACACCTTCACTTCAATGATGGAAGCCAATAGAGGCTTGTAGTCCCATTGTAGCTAGAACTCAACAGAGGCTACTAGTTATTGCTGGAAATTAAGGGTTACACAGAATGTTGAGAGCAGTAGAGGAAGAGAATGAGCGAGAGACAAAAGAGAGAGAAAGAGAAGCATAATCGTTGTGGGAGAGTAAGAGGAAAATAGATGGAGAGAGAGTTAACTGGTTGCTCAGGTTTTCCATTTTCTACCATTAAACAATTCAATAGTCCTGGTCAATTGTTTGTAATCCAATGATAGAAAAATGCTTAAAGATCACACTTAAGAAAATTAAAACATGACAGTTTTAATGAAAGTGTGATTAAAAAAATCAAATTAATATTTCAATCACACCTAATTTAATTAAGTGTGATAATATTTATTGTTTATGTCACTTTTTAATTAAATGTGATTATATATATTTTTTAATCACACATTCTAATTAAATTGTGATTATATATATTTTTTAAATTTTATTTTTGTATCCAATATTCCCATATTATTATTATGAAGAAACAGAAGCATCCTTATTTTGAATAAACACTCTCTCTCTTTCTCTCTCTCTCTCTCTCTCACAACCTATACGCTCTCAACCGATCGAATCAACAATGATTCATCTCAGTGTTTTCGATTCATCTCAGAGAGGAAGTGAGAGATTCATCTTAGAGCAATTTCGATTTTGATTTCAAAGTTCTGTCTCTCAATTTCGAAGTTCCACCGCCACCACCATCATCTGCACCAGCGAGAGCGAGCATCATCATTTACTAAGGTGAGCACCACTGTCTACAATCTCAGTTTTGTATTATCTTCCTTCTCGTCGATTCTTCTCCTAGGGTTTATAATCTTGAATCTTCTCCTAGGGTTTTCAATTAGCCATCTCTAATAATCTGCTCAACATAGGTACAATGTTGATTTGGTTATAAGGATCGAAGATTGGGTATAAAGTTTTAGGGTGTATGTTCTCAACATAGTTTATTTGTTATTCTTTTGTGAATTGATGTGGTTTGTTTGTTGTAATTCATTGTTTGGATTTGATGGTCAATAAATAGAATTGATTTATTTAAGCAGTATTTTCATATGTTTTACTGACGTCCTGTCTAATTGAATATGCCAAAGAAATTTTTCTATATGCTGAAAAGAGGTATGCACAATGACTACAAATTTCACTTCCAATTTTCAAAGCTATAACCATTATTTCTTCTTTCTTGTAACAATCAAATAGATTGGAACAAACTGGGATGGCTTTTGGAGCTGATATGCTGATTGGTGTTGTGCATTTTGAATACTTTTAGTTGTCCAGCTGCTGTTTTTGAATTGACATTTTCTGCATTTAGTTTTTTTGCTGAATCTAAGCACTGTTAGAAAATTGAATTGTAATATATGGCTTGACTTAATTCTTCATAGTATATTTAATAAAATTGCTTATTTTATAGTTCACTGAGTAATATTAGGTACTTCATGTTAATGCCATCTACCCTCTGCTTCCTGGGGAAGATGTAACGCCCTCGAAAATAAACCCATTAAATATATATAACATCAACATGCAATGTTAAAAAGGAAACAGTTCATTATAATATTCATCAGAGTCTTACTAAACAAAAGCATTACATGTAACATCAAATTAAATGCCCTACAGGCTTACATCTTTCCAAGTCAACACTTGGACATAAAAGTATGAGTTCTAACTCAAATACAAATAAAGCCCTAGGCTTGTGTGTTTACATGTACTAACAAATGAAAGCAAATAACTGAGAATAGTCTTTAAAATCCAAGTCCTTCCAAGCTAAGTCCTTGGAGGTAGCTTATCACCTGAACCTGAAAATGATGTTCCCATATAGGGTGAGCCACAGCCCAGTAGAAATATACTAAACCAAATATAGGCATTGAATAAAGCAATAGCATTCAATAGATGGTTAACCAAGATAATCAATTACATCATTATCCAATTTCATGACACTATTGTCAACGACACGTTTCACTTTCCAACATTATCAATATGGCTCAGAACCTGGCCAAACTTACAACAGTGAATTATATATATCATATTCACATTCTTCCAATGTCAACAAACAAATGAGACTCAAGCTCAAATCAAAACACTTCATACTTCCAGATTGATACACATTTTAGTGTTGTATCAATAAAAACACTTCTATATAAATAACACACATAAAAGTGATGCTAACGGAGTCCATCCCCTATCTCCTCCCAAACAAAATCCGGTTTAGAGGTCCATCCCCTATCTTCCCCTAAACCGTGGAGTACATCCCCTATCTCCTCCCACACAAAACAATGTATGCAAATGCAATGCTCAATCAATACATGTATTTTCTGTATCAATGCAATACTCAAAATTAATGACTTAACCAATGTGATTAGTTTCAGTTATTCCTAATCCACATGCAGTATCTACAACAATCACGACTATCCTCCACCGATAGCCCAACACAGTTATTTCTAGACTGGAAATAAATATATCAACAATTCAATGGGCGAGTAATTTACATTATCCAACTACACCATTTAAGCAATAAATTTCCCAATTTCATGAATTTAACCAAATTCCCCAATTCCCTTAAATTAATTATACAAATTAATTAATTTAAACAACTAGGGTTTTTCCCAAAATTATCAAAGTAACCCCAACTTATCAAATTACCAAAACTTAGAACAAAACTTATAGAATGGAGTAGGAAATCCCTACCTCGAAGAAATAGCCCCAAAAGAGAAGATGGAGATGAAGACCCAAACTCCAAAGTGCTCCAAACTACCAACAATTCAGATTAAAACGAAGCCCTCGACTCACACACTCTTTTTAATGAAGGATCTAGGGTAGAAACACACCCTAAGTGGATCAAATCTAAGAGAAAAGGTGAGCAGGGTGAGAGAGAAGTCGGACCTTAGGGTTTGGAATCTAAAAAGATGATGAAAAACTGATTAAAAACCCGCTGCTGTCTAATTAAACTGGACAGGCTCGCTCGAGCAAAGACTTGGTCGCTCGAGCGACCAGACACAAGAAATCCTCGCTCGAGCGAAGAAAATCTCGCTCGAGCCAAGAATGCAATACTTCAGGTCTATACTAGACGCAAACTCTCGCTCGAGCGACCAAACCCCAGCTCGAGCGAAGAACCAAAAACAACAGCTCGCTCGAGCGACGAACTCCTCACTCGAGCGAAGATCCAAAATTCTGGACAGCAACACTTGGTTTCTAAACCCAACCAACCTGAAACAAACCTGCCCAACACATCCTATAACTCCAAATGAGAAAATAAGGGACAACAACAACAATTATACAATGACAGAATCTACGGAACCTAAGTCCGGATACAATAATCAAATGGGAAAAGACCGGGGTCGCTATAACCTCCCCCCCTTCAAAGAATTTCGTCCCCGAAATTAAGCATAAGTTTTTTGAAAACAGATTCTTTTTTTTTTTTTTTAATATGACAATTCATTAGTAAACATCTTGACACAAAACTGGTCATTTCATCTCTTTATCAAGAGGCATCTCACAATATATATATATAAAACAACATATATCTCAACCTGTATCATTATTATGCATTATTCCTTTCAATGTTAACAATTCCCATATCATATTCAATCGCATGATATATACAACCCATTCAACAATGTACTCAACAGATGTAATGTTACACTAAACTTCTATAATGAAGCAAGTTTCAAGATACACCCATTTACCAATACAAACTCAATGTTTTACAACTTAAGACATATATAAAGCTCTTAAGTTCAACAATATAACAAAATCTAATTATAAGATTACAAATCAACAAACATGTCCGGATATTTCTGGCGGACTTCCAATTCACGTTCCCAAGTGGCTTCCTCCACTCCGTGATGTTTCCACAAAACTTTCACCAAAGGGATGGTTTTGCCTCGCAAAACTTGATCCCGCCTATCCAATACCCGAACCGGTCTCTCCTCATACGAGACATCCTCATCAACCACTAAATCGGTCCAATCCAACACATGTGATTGATTCAGCTCATACTTCCGAAGCATACTCACATGAAACACGTCATGTACTCCGGACAGTTGCGGCGGTAAAGCTAAACGATAAGCAGCCTCACCAATCCTCTCAAGGATCTCAAATGGACCAATGAACCGAGGGGACAACTTCCCGCTCTTCCCAAACCTCATCAAACCCCGCCTAGGTGATATCTTCAGAAAGACATGATCACCCACCTCAAACACCAAAGGTCTCCTCCTACGGTCTGCATAAGATTTCTGACGACTCTGTGCTGTAACAAGCCTCTTACGGATAAGTTCAACTTTCTCCGTCGTTTCCCTCACCAACTCCGGACCCAACAGAGATGCATCACCCACCTCGGCCTAACAAACAGGAGATCTACACGGTCGGCCATACAAGGCCTCAAATGGTGCCATACCGATACTAGACTGGAAACTGTTGTTGTAGGCAAACTCCACCAACAGCAAGTGCCTCTCCCACGACCCACTAAAGTCTAGAACACAACTCCGAAGCATATCCTCAAGGATCTGAATAGTACGCTCGGACTGCCCGTCAGTCTGAGGATGATAAGCCGTGCTAAAGGTCAACTTAGTGCCTAAGGCACTCTGCAAACTCTGCCACAACCTAGCAGTAAAACGAGGATCTCTATCTGAGACGATCGTCACTGGAACCCCGTGTAACCTCACTATGTCCCGAATATATAAATCGGCCAGATGATCGACTGAATCTCTAACACGCATAGGAATAAAGTGCGCCAACTTAGTCAACCAGTCCACAACTACCCAAATAGCATCACTACCCCGCTGAGTCCTCGGAAGACCCACAACGAAGTCCATAGTAACATGTTCCCACTTCCACTCGGCAATAGGCAAGGGTTGCAACAAACCCGCTGGCCTCTGATGTTCGGCCTTCTCTTGCTGACAAGTAAGGCACTTAGATATGAAAGTTGCCACATCTCTCTTCATACCCCGCCACCAGAACTAGCGACCCAAATCCCGATACATCTTCGTGCCTCCCGAATGCGCCGCAAGGCGTGAATGATGAAACTCTCGGAGTACCTCCTCTCGGCAAGACTCTGGCACAAACAGGCGGTCTCGGTATCTCACACTCAGGTCGGAATACACTGTCAAACCCTTCTCAACATTCCCACCGGAAATCTTCTCATGGAGAGATTCTACCTCAAGGTCACCCCTCTGAGCCTCTAACACTCGAGTCACAAGTGTAGGCTGTGTAACAACAAAAAACAAGGTCGCAGCCTCAACGGATTTGTCCAGAAGTAAATCAAACTCCCCAAGTGCACCCAACATCTCCCATTCTCGGATGGCTATACTAGCTATGACACCAACACGCTTCCTGCTAAGGGCATCGGCCACCACATTGGCCTTTTCCGGATGATAATGCAACTCAAAGTCATAATCCTCTATGAACTCCATCCACCTCCTCTGCCTCAAGTTCAAGTCTTTCTGTGTAAACAAATATCTCAGACTCTTATGATCCGAGAATACCTCGAACCTCTCACCATAAAGATAATGCCTCCAAATCTTCAAGGCAAATATCACAACTGCTAACTCTAGATCATGCGTAGGGTAATTTTGCTCGTGAATTTTCAACTAACGTGAGCCATAGGCAACTACTTTCCCTTCTTGCATTAACACACAACCCAGACCCTCTCGTGAGGCGTCACAATAGACTGCATAACCCAACCCTCTCTCTGGAATAATCAATACTAGAGCGGTGGTCAGTCTAACTTTCAACTCCTGAAACGACTTTTCACAAGTCTCAGTCCATACAAATTTGACTCCCTTCCGAGTCAATCTAGTCAAAGGCGAAGCTAATCTGGAGAAATCTTTCACAAATCGGCGATAATACCCCGCTAACCCCAGAAAACTGCGGATCTCAAACACACTCTTAGGCTGTGCCCAATCTTGCACTGTCTCAGTCTTGGATGTATCAACAGACATTCCTTCTCCAGAAACTACATGGCTTAAGAACTTGACCTCTTCTAGCCAGAACTCACACTTCCCAAACTTAGCATAAAGCTTATGGGCTCTAAGTAACTCAGGCACCACTCTCAAGTGTTCCTTGTGCTTCTCCTCAGAAGGTGAATAGATAAGGATGTCGTCCACGAAGACAACTACAAAACCATCTAAAAATTCCCGGAATATTCGGTTCATCAAATCCATAAAAACTGTCGGTGCATTGGTGAGCCCAAATGGCATCACCAGAAACTCATAGTGGCCATACCGCGTACGGAATGCCGTTTTCGGAATATCCTCCTTCCTGACTCTTAACTGATGATAACCCGATCTCAAGTCTATCTTTGAGAAACAACGGGAACCCTTCAACTGATCGAACAGATCATCTATACGAGGCCTAGGGTACTTATTCTTAACCGTAGCCCGATTCAATTTCCGGTAATCTATACAAAGTCTCAAAGCACCACCTTTCTTTTTAACAAAGAGGGCCGGTGCTCCCCACGGCGAAACACTAGGACGTATATAACCCTTGTCTAGTAACTCCTGGAGCTGAATCTTCAACTCAACTAACTCGGCTGGGGCAAAATGATAAGGTGCCATAGAAATCGGCGCCGTGCCAGGCACTAGGTCAATAGAGAATTCAATCTCTCGATGCGGTGGCAAACCAACAAGATCCTCGGGAAAGACGTTCGAATACTCACAAACCACCCTTGGCAACACAATCTGAGTCTCATCATCCTCACTAATCGAAAGATTAGCAAGTAGACCACTACGCTCACTCCGTCCTCGCGGAACATACCCCGGTGGCAACACATTACCAACCCGGTCCCCCAGAAAATGAAAATACTCTCCGCTCACAGTACAACAAGTGACCCTCTGGCGGTAGCAATCAATAACTGCCCGGTATGACGATAACCAGTCCATACCCAAAATAACATCGAAACCCCTCATAGGCATAACGACAAAGGAAAATGGGATTCTATGGTAATCAACCTCTATATCACAACCCCTAACACCTTGTTTCAAAATCAATTCACCCCCAAGAGGTGATACTACACAAATAGGAGATGCTAACTGTGCTAACTCCAACTCCAAAACAGATGCAAATGCAGCAGACACAAAGGAATGGGATGCACCCGTATCAATCAAAACATTAGCAACCGAGTTGCAAAACAAGAAGGTACCTCTCACAACTGATGGTGCTGGCTCAAGATCCTGCGCGGTAACAGCGTGCACGCGCCCAGACGACCTCTGATCAACCTGCTCACCCCTAGGAGCATAAGATTGCTGTACCGACTGGGACAATGAAGCCCCCTGATTGGCCCTCGAGGCCTGACCCGACTGCGCTGGCTGCTGACCCTGAATCTGCCTCAAACCAGATGCACCAGGTGTGCCACCCAACTGCGGGCAATACCTCTTCATATGCCCTGGCTGACCACACTGATTGTAACACCCTCAGAATTAACCCATTATATATATATCATTGACATGCATTATTTAAAGAAAACACTTTAATAATTCATTATAATATCCATCAGAGTCTTACTAAACAAAAGCATTACATGTAACATCAAAGTAAATGCCCTACCGGCTTACATCTTTCCAAGCCAACACTTGGACACAAAAGTATGAGTTCTAACTCAAATATAAATAAAGCTCTAGGCTTGAGTGTTTACATGTACTAACAATGAAAAACAAATAACTAAAAATAGTCTTCAAAATCCAAGTCCTTCCAAGCTAAGTCCTTGGAGGTAGTTTATCCCCTGAACCTAAAAATGATGTTCCCATAAAGGGTGAGCCACAGCCCAGTAGAAATATACTAAACCAAATATAAGCAATGAATAAAGCAATAGCATTCAATAGATGGTTAACCAAGATAATCAATTACTTCATTTTATAGTCTCATAACACTATTGTCTAAGACACGTTTTACTTTCCAACTTTATCAATATGGCTCAGAACCTGACCAAACTTACAACAGTGAATTATATATATCATATTCACATTCTTCCAATGTCAACAAACAAATGAGACTCAAGCTCAAATCAAAACACTTCATACTTCCAGATTGATACACATTTTAGTGTTGTATCAATAAAAACACTTCTATATAAATAAGCACACATAAAAGTGATGCTAATGGAGTCCATCCCCTATCTCCTCCCAAACAAAATCCGGTTTAGAGGTCCATCCCCTATCTTCCCCTAAACCGTGGAGTACATCCCCTATCTCCTCCCACACAAAATAATGTATGTAAACACATAACATATAACACCCAATCAATACACATAATGTCTGTATTAATTCATCAGTCAAAATGAATGACTCAACCAATGTGATTCGTTTCGGTTATCCCTAATCCACATGCAGTGTCTACAACAAGCACGACTATCCTCCACCGATAGCCCAAAACAGTTATTTCTAAACTGAAAATAACTATGTCAACAATTCAATAGACAAATGATTCAAATTATCCAACTACGCCATTTAATTAATGAATTCCCCAATTCCATGAATTAATTATACAAATTAATTTAATAATACAACTAGGTTTTTCCCAGAATTTACCAAAGTATCCCCAACATATCAAAATACCAAAACTTAGAACAAAACCTATAAAATGGAGTAGGAAATCCCTACCTCGAAAAAAACAACCCAAATGGTGAAGACAGAGATGAGTGCCCAGATACGAATGTGCTCCAAATCGCCAAATGTTCAGATTAAATGAAAGCCCTCGACTCCCTCTATCTTTTTAATAAAGCAACTAGGGTAGAAACACACTCTAAATAGATCAAACCTAAGAAAGAAGGTGAGTAGAGAGAGAGAGAAAAGTCGGACCTAGGGTTTGGAATCAAAAAGAAGATGAAAAAGACTGATCAAAACCCGCTGCTGCGTATATAAACTGGACAGGCTCGCTCGAGCGACGACTTGATCTCTCGAGCGACCAGACACAGAGAAGCTACGCTCGACCCAAGGAAGCCTTGCTCGAGCCAACATCCCAAAAGCTCGCTCGAGCGAAAGAAAACTCGATCGAGCGAAGAACTCAAACCCTCAGGTCTGTAACCAGACACACGCTCGAGCGAAGGAACTATCGCTCGAGCGAAGAACGAACTAACTAGCTCGAGCAAAGAAAAGCTCGCTCGAGCCAATAATGCAAAGCTACAGGTCCAAACCAGACGCAAACTCTCGCTCGAGCTACCAAACCCCGGCTCGAGCGAAGAACCAAAAAAAACATCTCGCTCGAGCGACAAACTCCTCGCTCGAGCGAAGATCTAAAACTTTGGACAGCAACACTTGGTTTCTAAACCCAACCAACCTGAAACAAACCTGCCCAACACATCCTATAATTCCAAATGAGAAAATAAGGGACAACAACAACAACAATTATACAATGACAGAATCTACGGAACCTAAGTCTGGATACAATAATCAAATGGGAAAAGACCGGGGTCGCTATAACCTCCCCCCTTCAAAGAATTTCGTCCCCGAAATTAAGCATAAGTTTTTGAAAACAGATTCCCTTTTTTTTTTTGACAATTCATTAGTAAACATCTTGACCCAAAACTGGTCATTTCATCTCTTTATCAAGAGGCATCTCACATTATATATATAAAACAACATATATCTCAACCTGTATCATTATTATGCATTATTCCTTTCATTGTTAACAATTCCCATATCATATTCAATCGCATGATATATACAACCCATTCAACAATGTACTCAACAGATGCAATGTTACACTAAACTTCTATAATGAAGCAAGTTTCAAGATACATCCATTTACCAGTACAAACTCAATGTTTTACAACTTAAGATATATGTTAAGCTCTTAAGTTCAACAATAATACAAAATCTAAATACAAGATCACAAATCGATAAACTTGTCCGGGTATTTTTCGCGGACTACCAACTCACGTTGCCAAGTGGCTTCCTCCACTCCGTGGTGTTTCCACAAAACTTTGACCAAAGGGATGGTTTTAACTCGCAAAACTTGATCCCGCCTATCCAAGACTCGTATCGGTCTCTCCTCATATGAGACATCCTCATCAACCACTAAATCGGTCCAATCCAACACATGTCATGGATCTGGCTCATACTTCCGAAGCATACTCACATGAAAAACGTCATGTACTCCGGACAGCTGCGGCGGTAAAGCTAAACGATAAGCAGCCTCGCCAATCCTCTCAAGGATCTCAAACGGACCAATGAACCGAGGGGACAACTTCCCACTCTTCCCAAACCTCATCAAACCCCGTCTAGGTGATATCTTCAGAAAGACATGATCACCCACCTCAAACACCAAAGGTCTCCTCCTACGGTCGGCATAAGATTTCTGACGACTATGTGCTGTAACAAGCCTCTTACAGATAAGCTCAACTTTCTCCGTCGTTTTCCTCACCAACTCCGGACCCAACAGAGGTGTATCACCCACCTCGGCCCAACACACAGGAGATCTACACGGTCGGCCATACAAGGCCTCAAATGGTGTCATACCGATACTAGACTGGAAACTGTTGTTGTAGGCAAACTCCACCAACGGCAAGTGCCTCTCCCACGACCCACTAAAGTCTAGAACACAACCCCGAAGCATATCCTCAAGGATCTAAATAGTACGCTCGGACTATCCGTCAGTCTGAGGATGATAAGCCGTGCTAAAGGTCAACTTAGTGCCTAAGGCACTCTGCAAACTCTGCCACAACCTGGCAGTAAAACGAGGATCTCTATCTAAGACGATCGTCACTGGAACCCCGTGTAACCTCACTATGTCCCGAATGTACAAGTCGGCAAGATGATCTACCGAATCTCTCACGCGCATAGGAATGAAGTGCGCCGACTTAGTCACCGGTCTACAACCACCCAAATAGCATCACTACCCCGCTGAGTCCTCGGAAGACCCACAACGAAGTCCATAGTGATGTGTTCTCACTTCCACTCGGCAATAGGCAAGGGTTGCAACAAACCCGCTGGCCTCTGATGTTTGGCCTTCACTTGTTGACAAGTAAGGCACTTAGATACGAAAGCTGCCACATCTCTCTTCATACCCCGCCACCAGAACTGACGACCCAAATCCCGATACATCTTAGTGCCTCCCGGATGCACCGCAAGGCGTGAATGATGAAAATCTCGGAGTACCTCCTCTCGACAAGACTCTGGCACAAACAGATAGTCTCGGTATCTCACACTCAGGTCGGGATACACCGTCAAACCCTTCTCAACCTTCCCACCGGAAATCTTCTCACGAAGCGATTCTATCTCAAGATCACCCCTCTGAGCCTCTAACACTCGAGTCACAAGTGTAGGCTGTGCAACAACAGAAAACAAGGCCGCAACCTCAACGGATTCGCCCAAAAGTAAATCAAACTCCCCAAGTGCACCCAACATCTCCCATTCTCGGATGGCTATACTAGCTATGACACCAATAGGTTTTCTGCTAAGGGCATCGGCCACCACATTGGCCTTTCCCGGATGATAATGCAATTCAAAGTCATAATCCTCTATGAACTTCATCCACCTCCTCTGCCTCAAGTTCAAGTCTTTCTGTGTAAACAAATATTTCAGACTCTTATGATCCGAGAATACCTCAAATCTCTCACCATAAAGGTAATGCCTCCAAATCTTCAAGGCAAATATCACAGCTGCTAACTCTAGATCATGCGTAGGGTAATTCTGCTCGTGAATTTTCAACTGACGTGAGCCATAGGCAACTACTTTCCCTTCTTGCATTAATACACAACCCAGACCCTCTCGTGAGGCGTCACAATAGACTGCATAACCCAACCCTCTCTCTGGAATAATCAAGACTGGAGCGGTGGTCAGCCTAACTTTCAACTCCTGGAACGAATTTTCACAAGTCTCACTCCATACAAATTTGACTCCCTTCCGAGTCAATCTAGTCAAAGGCGAAGCTAATCTGGAGAAATCTTTCACAAACCGACGATAATACCCAGCTAACCCCAGAAAACTGCGGATCTCAAACACACTCTTAGGCTGTGCCCAATCTTGCACTGCCTCAGTCTTGGATGTATCAACAGACACTCCTTCCCCAGACACTACATGGCCTAAGAACTTGACCTCTTCTAGCCAGAACTCACACTTCCCAAACTTAGCATAAAGCTTATGGACTCTAAGTAACTCAAGCACCACTCTGAACTGTTCCTTGTGCTTCTCCTCAGAAGGTGAATAGATAAGGATGTCGTCCACAAAGACAACTACAAAACGATCTAAAAATTCCCGAAATATTCGGTTCATCAAATCTATAAAAACTGCCGGTGCATTAGTGAGCCCAAATGGCATCACCAGAAACTCATAGTGGCCATACCGCGTACGGAATGCCGTTTTCAGAATATCCTCCTCCCTGACTCTTAACTGATGATAACCCGATCTCAAGTCTATCTTCAAGAAACAACGGGAACCCTTCAACTGATCGAACAGATCATCTATACGAGGCATAGGGTACTTATTCTTAACCGTAGCCCGATTTAACTTCCGATAATCTATACAAAGTCTCAAAGAACCACCTTTCTTTTTAACAAAGAGAGCCGGTGCTCCCCACGGTGAAACACTAGGACGTATAAAGCCCTTATCTAGCAACTCCTGGAGCTGAATCTTCAACTCAACTAACTCGGCTGGGGCAAAACGATAAGGTGACATAGAAATCGGCGCCGTGCCGGGCACTAGGTCAATAGAGAACTCAATCTCCCGATGCGGTGGCAAACCAACAAGATCCTCGGGAAAGACGTCTGAGTACTCACAAACCACCTTTGGCAACACAATCTGAGACTCATCATCCTCACTAATCGAAAGGTTAGCAAGTAGACCACTAAGCTCACTCCGTCCTCGCGGAACATACCCCGGTGGCAACACATTACCAACCCGGTCCCCCAGAAAATGAAAATACTCTCCGCTCACGGTACAACAAGTGACCCTCTAGCGGTAACAATCAATAACTGCCCGGTATGACGATAACCAGTCCATACCCAAAATAACATCGAAGCCCCTCATAGGCATAACTACAAAGGAAAATGGGATTCTATGATAATCAACCTCTATATCACAACCCCTAACACCTTGTTTCAAAATCAATTCACCCCCAAGAGGTGACACTACACAAATAGGAGATGCTAACTGTGCTAACTCCAACTCCAAAACAGATGCAAATGTAGCAGACACAAAGGAATGAGATGCACCCGTATCAATCAAAACATTAGCAACCGAGTTGCAAAACAATAAGGTACCTCTCACAACTGATGGTGCCGGCACAAGATCCTGCGCGGTAACAGCATACACGCGCCCAGACGACCTCTGATCAACCTGCTCACCCCTAGGAGCATAAGATTGTTGTACCGACTGGGACGATGAAGCCCCCTGATTGGCCCTCGAGGCCTGACCCGACTGAGCTGGCTGCTGACCCCGAATCTGCCTCAAACTAGATGCACCAGGTGTGCCACCCAACTGCGGGCAATACCTCTTCATATGCCCTGGCTGACCACATTGATAACACAAGAGTGGCTGGCCTCTACCCTGACTCTGGCTCTGAGATCGAGCCGAAGATGATGCTGCTCTCTGCACTCCTCCCCTCTGAGGACAAACTGGAGACTTGTGGCCCAGCTGGCCACACTTGAAACAGGTAATGTCTCCCTGACTGCCTTTCCCCGAACTAGCACTCGGCACAGGAAAAGTCGATCTAGAAAAGCTACCCTGAGACTGCTGAGGATTAAAACCCTTCTGTCTCCTACCATCACTCTGTCCATCCTGACTCCTCTTGGAGCCCTTCTGTCCTTCCTCCTCCTCCTACATCATAATTTCCATGTGGGCTGCAGGATCAACCATACGCCCATAATCCCGAATCATAGTTCCCCCAACTCTCAGCTTGAGGCCACGCCTCAACTTCTTCTCAAACTCAATACAAAGGCGTTCCTCAGACGCCACCAACTCAGGTGCAAACCTGGACAAGCTAGTGAATGTAGCCTCAAACTCGACCACTGAAGAACTCGACTGCTTAAGCTGACAAAACTGGTCTCGCAGCTTCTCCCTGACTGCTGGAGATAAGAACTTCTCCTGGAAAGCATTCACAAAATCCTCCCACGTACCTCGTATACGACCCTTAGTAAACTTCCACCACTGACCCGCATCCCCCTTCAACTGGAAAGATGCCAAGGTCACCTTCAACCCCTCGTCTTCGATGCCAAGCATCTCAAACGTCTTCGTTGTCTGTTCGAGCCATTCATCTGCCTTAAGTGGCTCTTTAGGATCACCCACAAATTCATCCGGATTAGACCGGAAGAACTCCCTTTTCAGAAAGGAAGGTCCTGCATCTGCAGCAACATCCCGAGCTTGATTCTCAGCTCTGAGAATGCCTACTGACTCCCTGAATGCCCCTGCTATCTCTCGATCTAAAGCGCCCATAGCCTGCTGGCCTACTGGCTCGGCCACATTGGCCTGGCCAATTCCCTCCTGAACTGCCGGAATCTCCTCTGGCACAGGCACCTCCTGCTTACCTGGCCTGCCACGCCTACCGCGTCCTCGTCCTCGTCCTGACATCCTAATAAAGGAAACAAAGACATTAGCACATTAATAAATGTGCCGAAGCTAACACTCGCGTCCTAATGCATGGGACAACAATAATTCATTCCACGTAAGCACATAATCACATAAGCACTTACGAATTTCATTCCTGGATAACGATAGTCCCAATGCGTTGCTATAGTTCCGGTTGGAAGCAGCAGTGATCAAGTGCCTTTCCAACAAGACTACTAGAAACTCAAGGGTCCAATCAACATCCTAGAAACTACATTCCATACACACATAATCACATAAACATGTTATCACATAAGCATATAACTTTACACTAAGTCTCTATCAAACGAGACGAACCCCATGTGATACTAATCACTTCCCACGTACCCATGGTATTCAAACCCGGTACGCTCTGATACCAAGTTGTAACACCCTCAAAATTAACCCATTATATATATATCATTGACATGCATTATTTAAAGAAAACACTTTAATAATTCATTATAATATCCATCAGAGTCTTACTAAACAAAAGCATTACATGTAACATCAAAGTAAATGCCCTACCGGCTTACATCTTTCCAAGCCAACACTTGGACACAAAAGTATGAGTTCTAACTCAAATATAAATAAAGCTCTAGGCTTGAGTTTTTACATGTACTAACGATGAAAAACAAATAACTAAAAATAGTCTTCAAAATCCAAGTCCTTCCAAGCTAAGTCCTTGGAGGTAGTTTATCCCCTGAACCTGAAAATGATGTTCCCATAAAGGGTGAGCCACAGCCCAGTAGAAATATACTAAACCAAATATAAGCAATGAATAAAGCAATAGCATTCAATAGATGGTTAACCAAGATAATCAATTACTTCATTTTACAGTCTCATAACACTATTGTCTAAGACACGTTTTACTTTCCAACTTTATCAATATGGCTCAGAACCTAACCAAACTTACAACAGTGAATTATATATATCATATTCACATTCTTCCAATGTCAACAAACAAATGAGACTCAAGCTCAAATCAAAACACTTCATACTTCCAGATTGATACACATTTTAGTGTTGTATCAATAAAAACACTTCTATATAAATAAGCACACATAAAAGTGATGCTAATGGAGTCCATCCCCTATCTCCTCCCAAACAAAATCCGGTTTAGAGGTCCATCCCCTATCTTCCCCTAAACCGTGGAGTACATCCCCTATCTCCTCCCACACAAAACAATGTATGTAAACACATAACATATAACACACAATCAATACACATAATGTCTGTATTAATTCAGCAGTGAAAATGAATGACTCAACCAATGTAATTAGTTTCAGTTATCCCTAATCCACATGCAGTGTCTACAACAAGCACGACTATCCTCCACCGATAGCCCAAAACAGTTATTTCTAAACTGAAAATAACTATGTCAACAATTCAATAGACAAATGATTCAAATTATCCAACTACGCCATTTAATCAATGAATTCCCCAATTCCATGAATTAATTATACAAATTAATTTAATAATACAACTAGGGCTTTTCCTAAAATTTACCAAAGTATCCCCAACATATCAACATACCAAAACTTAGAACAAAACCTATAAAATGGAGTAGGAAATCCCTACCTCGAAGAAAACAACCCAAATGGTGAAGACAGAGATGAGTGCCCAAATACCAATGTGCTCCAAATCGCCAAATGTTCAGATTAAATGAAAGCCCTCGACTCCCTCTATCTTTTTAATAAAGCAACTAATGTAGAAACACACTTTAAATAGATCAAACCTAAGAAAGAAGGTGAGTCGGGAGAGAGAAAAGTCGGACCTAGGGTTTGGAATCAAAAAGAAGATGAAAAGGACTGATCAAAACCCGCTGCTGCGTATATAAACTGGACAGGCTCGCTCGAGCGAAGACTTGATCGCTCGAGTGACCAGACACAGAGAAGCTACGCTCGAGCCAAGGAAGCCTTGCTCGAGCCAACAACCCAAAAGCTCGCTCGAGCGAAAGAAAACTCGATCGAGCGAAGAACTCAAACCCTCAGGTCTGTAACCAGACACACGCTCGAGCGAAGGAACTATCGCTCGAGCGAAGAACGAACTAACTCGCTCGAGTGAAGAAAAGCTCACTCGAGCCAAGAATGCAAAGCTACAGGTCCAAACCAGACGCAAACTCTCGCTCGAGCTACCAAACCCCGGCTCGAGCGAAGAACCAAAAACAACATCTCGCTCGAGCGACAAACTCCTCGCTCGAGCGAAGATCCAAAACTCTGGACAGCAACACTTGGTTTCTAAACCCAACCAACCTGAAACAAACCTGCCCAACACATCCTATAATTCCAAAGGAGAAAATAAGGAACAACAACAACAACAATTATACAATGACAGAATCTACGGAACCTAAGTCCGGATACAATAATCAAATGGGAAAAGACCGGGGTCGCTATACTGATAACACGAGAGTGGCTGGCCTCTACCCTGACTCTGGCTCTAAGATCGAGCCGAAGATGATGCTGCTCTCTGCACTCCTCCCCTCTGAGGACAAACTGGAGACTTGTGGCCCAGCTGGCCACACTTGAAACAGGTAATGTCTCCCTGACTGCCTTTCCCCGAACTAGCACTCGGCACAGGAAAAGTCGATCTAGAAAAGCTACCCTGAGAATGCTGAGGATTAAAACCCTTCTGTCTCCTACCATCACTCTGACCATCCTGACTCCTCTTGGAGCCCTTCTGTCCTTCCTCCTCCTCCTGCATCATGATTTCCATGTGGGCCGCAGCATCAACCATGTGCCCATAATCCCGAATCATTGTTTCCCCAACTCTCACCTTGAGGCCACGCCTCAACTTCTTCTCAAACTCAATACAACGGCGTTCCTCAGACGCCACCAACTCAGGTGCAAACCTGGACAAGCTAGTAAATGCAGCCTCAAACTCGGCCACTGAAGAACTCGACTGCTTAAGCTGACAAAACTGGTCTCGCAGCTTCTCCCTGACTGCTGGAGATAAGAACTTCTCCTGGAAAGCATTCACAAAAGCCTCCCATGTACCTCCTATACGACCCTTAGTAAACTTCCACCACTAACCCGCATCCCCCTTCAACTGGAAAGATGCCAAGGTCACTTTCAACCCCTTGTCTTCGATGCCAAGCATCTCAAACGTCTTCGTTGTCTGTTCGAGCCATTCATCTGCCTTAAGCGGCTCTTTAGGATCACCCACAAATTCATCCGGATTAGACCGGAAGAACTCCCTTTTCAGAAAGGAAGGTCCTGAATGCCCCTGCTATCTCTCAAGCTAAAGCGCCCATAGCCTGCTGGCCTACTAGCTTGGCCACATTGGCCTGGCCAATTCCCTCCTGAACTGCTGGAATCTCCTCTGGCACAGGCACCTCCTGCCTACCTGGCCTACCACGCCTACCGCATCCTCGTCCTCGTCCTGACATCCTAATAAAGGAAACAAAGACGTTAGCACATTAATAAATGTGCCGAAGCTAAACACTCGCGTCCTAATGCATGGGAGAACAATAATTCATTCCACGTAAGCACATAATCACATAAGCACCTACGAATTTCATTCCCGGATAATGATACTCCCAATGCGTTACTATAGTTCCGGTTGGAAGCAGCAGTGATCAAGTGCCTTTCCAACAAGACTACTAGAAACTCAAGGGTCCAATCAACATCCTAGAAACTACATTCCATACCCACATAATCACATAAGCATATAAAATTACACTAAGTCTCTATCAAACGAGACGAACCCAATGTGATACTAATCACTTTCCACGTACCCAAAGTATTCAAACCCGGTACGCTCTGATACCAAGTTGTAACGCCCTCGAAAATAAACCCATTAAATATATATAACATCAACATGCAGTGTTAAAAAGGAAACAGTTCATTATAATATTCATCAGAGTCTTACTAAACAAAAGCATTACATGTAACATCAAATTAAATGCCCTACAGGCTTACATCTTTCCAAACCAACACTTGGACACAAAAGTATGAGTTCTAACTCAAATACAAATAAAGCCCTAGGCTTGTGTGTTTACATGTGCTAACAAATGAAAGCAAATAACTGAAAATAGTCTTTAAAATCCAAGTCCTTCCAAGCTAAGTCCTTGGAGGTAGCTTATCACCTGAACCTGAAAATGATGTTCCCATATAGGGTGAGCCACAGCCCAGTAGAAATATACTAAACCAAATATAGGCATTGAATAAAGCAATAGCATTCAATAGATGGTTAACCAAGATAATCAATTACATCATTATCCAATCTCATGACACTATTGTCAACGACACGTTTCACTTTCCAACATTATCAATATGGCTCAGAACCTGGCCAAACTTACAACAGTGAATTATATATATCATATTCACATTCTTCCAATGCCAACAAACAAATGAGACTCAAGCTCAAATCAAAACACTTCATACTTCTAGATTGATACACATTTTAGTGCTGTATCAATAAAAACACTTCTATATAAATAACACACATAAAAGTGATGCTAATGGAGTCCATCCCCTATCTCCTCCCAAACAAAATCCGGTTTAGAGGTCCATCCCGTATCTTCCCCTAAACCGTGGAGTACATCCCCTATCTCCTCCCACACAAAACAATGTATGCAAATGCAATGCTCAATCAATACACGTATTTTCTGTATTAATGCAATAGTCAAAATTAATGACTTAACCAATGTGATTAGTTTCAGTTATTCCTAATCCACATGCAATGTCTACAACAATCACGACTATCCTCCACCGATAGCCCAAAACAGTTATTTCTAGACTGGAAATAAATATAACAACAATTCAATAGGCGAGTGGTTTAAATTATCCCACTACACCATTTAATCAATGAATTCCTCAATTTCATGAATTTAACTAAATTCCCAAATTCCCTTAAACTAATTATACAAATTAATTTATCAATCCAACTAGGGTTTTTCCCCAAAATTACCAAAGTATCCCCAACATATCAAAATACCAAAACTTAGAACAAAACTTATAGAATGGAGTAGGAAATCCCTACCTCAAAGAAATAGCCCCAAAAGAGAAGATGGAGATGAAGACCTAAACTCCAAAGTGCTCCAAACTACCAACAATTCAGATTAAAACGAAGCCCTCGACTCACACACTCTTTTTAATGAAGGATCTAGGGTAGAAACACACCCTAAGTGGATCAAATCTAAGAGAGAAGGTGAGCAGGGTGAGAGAGAAGTCGGACCTTAGGGTTTGGAATCTAAAAAGATGATGAAAAACTGATTAAAAACTCGCTGCTGTCTAATTAAACTGGACAGGCTCGCTCGAGCGAAGACTTGGTCGCTCGAGCGACCAGACACAAGAAATCCTCGCTCGAGTGAAGAAAATCTCGCTCGAGCCAAGAATGCAATACTTCAGGTCTATACTAGACGCAAACTCTCGCTCGAGCGACCAAACCCCGGCTCGAGCGAAGAACCAAAAACAACAGCTCGCTCGAGCGACCAACTCCTTGCTCGAGCGAAGATCCAAAATTCTGGACAGCAACACTTGGTTTCTAAACCCAACCAACCTGAAACAAACCTGCCCAACACATCCTATAACTCCAAATGAGAAAATAAGGGACAACAACAACAATTATACAATGACAGAATCTACGGAACCTAAGTCCGGATACAATAATCAAATGGGAAAAGACCGGGGTCGCTATTGAAGAACAGATCATTATTAGTTGTTTTAGTTGCTGTTGTTCTTATTTTATTTATTTATTTATATCATTAGTGCTGTTATTTTGTTGTTAAACTGATTCTACGTTTATCTGCAGGAGTTTGGTCATCATGTTAGGTTGGCAACTCATGTTAACTTCTCTACTTTTGTAGGTGATCCTCGGTTTTTGGCAGGATGTAAGATGTCCTTCACTTGATACTTTTTTTTCCCCCATCTCTATTTAAAAACAGAATTGATTGTCTTCGTATGTGTTAGATTTTTGAGAAATCACTTTCTAAGCCTCTCCTTTTGTTTTGCTTGGATCAATTATTATTTCTTTTTTGTTTGTTTTGTTGGATTTATTTTCTAGTGTGGCCCAATAACCTACATATTTTTACATGTTGTATTTTATTTGGACTCCACAATTAGATAAAGCCAATATTATATATAAAGTTCAGTAATTAGAATTTTAATATAATCACTCTTCTAAGATAAGAATGAAACCTTGATGGATTAGGAATTCTCCTGATAGAGTTTACGTGGCCCTCTTCTCTCCTCTATATAAGGATGGATGACTCCCTTTCATATCATAAGTATTTTCCATCACTCCAAGTTTTACAGTCATCCTAATTATGAGAGACAGAGAGAAGAAGGTGAGCCAAGAATTAAAGGTTCAACTCTAAGGGGTATTTTCTCAACTTCTGTAACTCAATGGCTGACAAAGGTATGTTCGTTTTATTCTTGAGTTGTATTGAATTCAAGATCCTATGAAGTTTAATTTCGTATTATTATGGTTACATGTATTATTAAAACTTACATGTGGTATCAGAGCTTTGATTTTGTGAATCAATACACCTTTGAATAATATATATTTATGAATATTATTATTATAATTATTCATAAAACATACTTTTGTTTTTATTTAAATGATCTTTACATAGTGCTCCTATTTAAGTTAGGCAGGAAATTCTTTGGGCCTCTTTCCTCAGAGATGCGGCCTTGGAAACAAATGGTGAGTAATACAAGCCACGTTACAAGTGGTGAATGGCATGTAAATGTGAATATGCATGTTTTGATTTATTATTAATTTCAAACAATAATAATAATAATTATAATCATCATAATTATAATAAAGTGCATAGATTAAAAGCAATCTTAGAATTTTGTTGAATCGTTGGGTCTATTAAATAAATATATTTATTTGATTGTATCATATTAGAGGGTTATGTTTTTGCCTTGTTTAATTATGCACACTTATTGTCTATTGTTGTTAAATATTTATATATTTTCATGATTTAAAATTGATATCATGATATAATTTTATGACATTGAATATTAAATATTAAAGTGGTTAATTCATATTAGGTGTAATTCTTATTAACCATTATATGAGATATTCATGATTGTTATATTACATGTTTTTGATATATAAATATTCATGTTCATCCAGAGTTATTATTATTATTATATTGGTAATTGCAATCACATAAAGAAATTTTAGAAATCATAAAATAGTGATTTCATTAAAATTGTGATTGAATTAATGATAATTAAAAAACTCAAAATTAATTAATAGAGAATATTGTTGGTTAGTTCCGTATTCATAAGGTTTATTAATTTAGTAGCTGCCAAAGTAGCCTAAATTTGTAAAACTTATGAATATAAAACTACATAAAAGAATTGTTAAAAGGGTAACATTAAGGTCGATAATATTCTCAATTGTAGTTATAATTAGGAGATTGAGACTAGCCCAAAGGAGAGTCACTTTCAAATAATTATACACTGGGTAGGATAATGTAACTTATCTAATTTGACAGATTAGAATTGAATACCCAAAGGTAACATGACTAACTGGAAAATTGCATAAATTGCTTTAGACCTACATAAGTGATTCTTGACGAGTGGACAATAGATATACCTAAGTTTTTCCCAAAGGAAAGACTTATGTGATATCAATAATTCATCATAATTCTCAAAGCTTTAATATGTATATTGTTCTATCTTATTTCAGTGAAAGTTCCCACCTCATTGCACTCTCTTGCATCCGGCGTCCCTCTACTTACTAGCTCGAATTTTTCGGAATGGTATGAACATGTTCAGTTTACACTGGGTGTGTTGGACCTCGATATGGCATTGCTTGAAGATAAACCTGCAGACATTAATGAATATAGTACTGCAGAACAAGTTGCCCTTTCTGAATCTTGGAAAAGGTCCAATAGACTCAGTTTGATGTTCATGAAGATGACCATTGCAAATAACATCAAGACCTCCTTACCTCAAACTGTTAATGCATTGGAATACTTAAAGGCTGTTGAAGATCGATTTAGATCTGCTGACAAGTCACTTGCTGGCACTATTATGGCTGAATTGACAACAATGAAATATGATGGCAACCGAGGAGTTCAGGATCACATCCTCAATATGGCTGACAAAGCTGCAAAGTTTAAAACTTTAGGAATGCAAGTTGATGAAACTTTCCTCGTGCAGTTTATTCTCAACTCACTTCCATCACAGTTCGGCACATTCAAAATTCACTATAACACCAATAAAGATAAGTGGAGTTTGAATGAGCTGAGTAATATGTGTGTTCAGGAGGAAGTGAGTTTGAGGGAGGAAGGACGTCAAACTGCATTGGCTGTAACTCATGGAGCTATAAAGAAAAAGAAGGGTAAGTTTGTAAAATCAAAGAAAAATCCACCAAAGAAAAAGAATGAACCTGGGGAAGAAAATCAGGCTCAGAATGGTTTCACTGTCAAGTGCTACTTTTGTGGCAAGAAGGGACATATGAAGAAAGACTGCAGCAAGCGAAAGGCTTGGTTCGAAAAGAAAGGTAAGAAATTTTATTTTGTTTGTTATGAATCAAATCTTGCTGAAGTACCTTCTAATACGTGGTGGATTGACTCTGGTGCCACGACCCACATTACAAATGACATGCAGGGATACCTCTCAACTAGGAAACCGAAGGAAAGTGAAAGATTTGTCCATATGGGGAACTGTCTCAAAGCTGAAGTCATAGCTGTAGGAACCTATCGACTAATCTTAGAGACGGGTCATCAAATGGATCTAGAAGACACTTTTTATGTTCCTTTAATTTAGTTTCGTTATCCAAATTAGATCGTGTTCGATATTCAGTTTTATTTAATTGTGAAAAACTCAATTTAATGTTTAATTCAAAAGTGATTGGTTCTGGTAATTTATGTGATGGTTTATATAAAATTACCTTAAATCATGAGTTTTCACCATCATTAGTAACTCTGTATTCGAATATTGGTTTAAAACGTGGTCTAATTAATGAAAAATCCTCAATCTTGTGGCATAGACGGTTGGGGCATATCTCTAGAAATAGAATTGAAAAATTGGTGAAGAATGAGATTTTGGAAAACCTAGACTTCACTGATTTTCAGATATGTCTGGATTGCATTAAAGAAAAGCAAACCAAACACACCAAGAAAGGTGCCACAAGAAGTAATGAGCTTCTTGAGATAATTCATACAGATATTTGCGGGCCACTCAACATCCCATGTCTTAGTGGTAAAAACTATTTTATCACATTTATAGATGACTTCTCACGTTATGGATATGTGTATCTAATTCATGAAAAGTCTCAGGCTGTTGACATCCTTGAGGTGTACATAACTGAAGTCGAGAGACAATTAGATAGAAAGGTTAAAATAGTGAGATCAGGCAGGGGTGGTGAATATTATGGTAAATATGATGAGTTTGGCCAAAATCCTGGCCCATTTGCCAAATTCTTAGAAAAGAAAGGCATTTGTGCTCAATATACAATGCCTGGTACGCCACAGCAAAATGGAGTTGCTGAAAGGCGTAATCGTACACTTAAAGATATGGTTAGAAGTATGTTAAGTTACTCAATTGTACCTATTTCAATGTAGGGTGAAGCTTTAAAGACTGCAATGTATATCTTAAATAGGGTTCCTAGTAAGGCGGTCCCAACAACTCCTTTTGAGTTGTGGACTAGTAGGAAACCTAGTTTGAGACACTTACATATTTGGGGTAGGCCAGCAGAGGCAAGAATCTTCAACCCACAAGAGAAAAAGTTGGACTCAAGAACAATATCTGGATATTTCATTGGTTATCCAGACAAGTCTAAAGGGTACAAATTTTATTGTCCTAATCATAGGACGAGGATAGTGGAGACTGGTAATGCTAGATTCCTAGAGAATGGTGAAATTAGTGGGAGTGAGAAAACATGAGTCGTGAATTTCGAGGAAATTAGGGTAGATGTGCTAACATTTGACCCTTATCGAAAAATTGTTGTTCCTCAGACTATTCCACAGGCTAAGGGAAACGAACAACATAATGAAAATCCTTCACCACCTCATGTTTCACCACTTCATGAAGATACCACCACTGAAAATATTGTAGAACCACCACAACCGACAGTTCTGAGAAGATCTCAGAGGGAAAGAAAGCCTGCCATTCCAGATGATTACATGGTGTATCTACAGGAATCTGATTTTGATATTGGGATTAACAAAGATCTAGTCTCATTTTCACAAGCCATGAATAGTGATGATTCTTCTAAATGGGTCAATGCTATAAATGAAGAGTTAAAATCCATGGAACAGAATAGTGTTTGGGAGCTCATCGAATTGCCTAATAACTGTAAAAAGGTCGGGTGTAAATGGGTCTTCAAGACCAAGCGTGACGCAAAAGGCAATATCGAACGATTTAAAGCCAGACTTGTTGCCAAAGGTTTTACTCAAAAAGAAGGCATAGACTATACAGAGACCTTCTCTCCAGTATCTAAGAAGGACTCGCTTAGAATCATCCTAGCATTGGTAGCTCATTATGACTTAGAGTTGCATCAAATGGATGTGAAAATTGCTTTTTTAAATGGGAATTTGGATGAAGAAATTTATATGGAGCAGCCCGAAGGATTTGCAAAGAAAGGTAAAGAACATTTAGCTTGCAAATTAAAGAAATCCATATATGGCTTTAAACAAGCTTCTAGGCAATGGTATTTAAGGTTTAATGATACCATTACCTCTTTCGGATTTAAGGAAAATGCAGTTGATCAGTGCATATATCTGAAGGTTAGTGGGAGCAAGTTCATTATGTTGGTGCTATATGTGGATGACATTTTGTTAGCTAGTAATGACCTTAGCTTATTGTATGAAACCAAGGAATATCTCTCCAAGAACTTTAAAATGGTCGATATGGGTGAGGCAAACTATGTTATTGGCATAGAGATCTTTAGGGATCGATCTCGAGGATTGCTAGGACTATCTCAAAAAGGATATATTGATCGTGTTTTGGAGAGATTCAATATGCAGTTTAGTGCAGCCGGTGATGCACCCATCATGAAGGGTGATAAATTAAGTGAAAAACAGTGTCCAATGAATGACTTGGAAAGAAAACAAATGAAGGACATTCCATATGCATCAGTTGTAGGGGGCTTGATGTATGCCCATACATGTACCACGCCAGATATTAGTTTTGCAGTTGGAATGTTGGGAAGATTCCAAAGTAATCCTGGAATGGAACATTGAAAAGCAGTGAAGAAAGTTATGAGATATCTTCAGGGAACAAAGGACTATATGCTCACCTATAGGAAATAAGAACAGTTGGAAGTTATCAGATAATCAGACTCAGATTTTGCTGGTTGCCTTGATAATAGAAAATCTACATCAGGTTCTGTTTTTCTACTAGCTAGTGGAGCAATTTCATGGAAGAGTGTGAAGCAGTCCACTATTGCTTCATCTACTATGGAGGCTGAGTTTGTGGCATGCTTTGAGGCTACAAAGCATGCTTTATGGTTGCAAAATTTCATCTCAGGGCTTGGTGTTGTTGACTCAATTACCAGGCCGCTGAAGATATATTGTGACAATACCGCAGCAGTTTTCTTCTCTAAGAATGGAAAGTACTCCAGTGGTTCCAAACACATGGAAGTAAAGTACTTAGTTGTTAGAGAAAGAGTCCAGAAACAACAAGTGTTAATTGAAAACTTAAGCACCTCTCTTATGATTGCTGATCCATTCACAAAGGGATTGCCACCAAAGGCATACAAAAAGCATGTTATCAGGATGGGTCTTTTAAGCAACCCTTGATGTGTATGGTTAATTCGTGAATGCTTATTTTTATTTTTATTTGACACTATTTGCGCAATAATAATTTTGTTTCTAATTTTCCTGTTTCTAAAAGTGTGTGTACACATTAAATAGAATATTGATAAATAGGAAATGTCTTAACAAGACAAATTACAGGGGCCTTTCAGGCAAATAATTATATATCCCGATAATGGACTGGGTTGGTGAAGGTTATCGATGGTGTAGTGCATAGAACGAAATATGACATAAATGTTATAACCGCTATGACTCACATTGGTGATCCGAAGTAATCACAGTATTATAGTTTCTAATATATCTGAACTTATTGGCTATTTTAAAAATTCGTGATCACGTGTCAAAGTTTTTAGTGTGGAATCCAATGAGTCAAAAATTTTTATAAGTTGCATATTTTTTGGCAAAACTCATAATTGCATCATAATCGGCTTAATGGGCCAAGTGGGAGAATGTTGGATTTATTTTCTAGTGTGGCCTAATAACCTACATATTTTTACATGTTTTATTTTATTTGGACTCCATAATTAGATAAAGCCAATATTATATATAAAGTTCAGTAATTAGAATTTTAATATAATCACTCTTCTAAGATAAGAAGGAAACCTTGATGGATTAGGAATTCTCCTGATAGAGTTTACCTGGCCCTTTTCTCTCCTCTATATAAGGATGGGTGACTCCCCTTTCATATCATAAGTGCTTTCCATCACTCTAAGTTTTACAGTCATCCTAATTAAGAGAGACAGAGAGAAGAAGGTGAGCCAAGAATTAAAGGTTCAACTCTAAGGGGTGTTTTCTCAATTTCTCTAATTCAATGGCTGACAAAGGTATGTTCGTTTTATTCTTGAGTTGTATTAAGTTCAAGATCCTATGAAGTTTAATTCTGTATTACTATGGTTACATGTATTATTAAAACTTACATGTTTGTCCTGTCATATATTTATCATATTGTTGAGTGACAGTTTCATAACTGGTGTTAAAATTGGGATAGCATGCGCAATCCAAAGATCGTTAGTTTGGACGTACTAAGTTGTGCTTTTTTAATTATTTTATTTTTTCCTTTTCTAGTTCTCCCCTGCAATTATAGATATGGCCAAGAACAAAGGTTTAATTCCATCTGCACCGGGAGAAACATCTATACAGAGAAAGCAACTAAAGGCCATTATCGAATCTCTTTTACCAGCATGCACTGAACCAGATGTAGATACGGGTGAGTCTTTTAGAGCTCAGGCAATTATGGTGAGTACCCAACAAATTGAATATGTATTGGTCTTTTATTTTTCATATGATGTGCAACCTTTAGCGGGTTGCACACCCAAGCAGCCCCCTCACCTTAAATACTATTCTCATATCAATTTTACATCTCACAATGTTATATGGAAAGATCCAATCATCTACCGCCAACCCAATTTCCAAATTTTGTCGGATTAACACTTCATAGGAATTTGAGGGTAAAATTCGAAATATCTATATTCTGAAATTGTAAAATTGGTGAGAATTTGTTTTTCCCCTTGAACTTTCTACATTTTAATAAATTAATACAAATGAACTAGAACAGTGATATATTTCTTGTCAATATTAGTATGAGTACTTCGGAAATTCCGCATCCCATCTTCAAGGAATAGTTATTTCTTTTCTAACTCCATGACAACTTCCCTATTACCAAAGACAGGTGCTGATTTGTTTTCTTTTCTTATCAATTTTTTTTTTTTTTTTTTGGGTGGTTTGGGGGACTACATCCGACACAAATCTATGATTAAAGTCAACATTTCTCCTTCAATTGTATTCAATTTTATTTTTCTTCTTTACCTTAGTTCATATCCTCATGGCTTCAATTTTTGTCCATTTTTGTGTGTGCATGTTTGTGTATATTAAAGTTCACTGTCTTCTCAATAGAAGAAAAAAATGTAGCTATCTAATTGTTGATAAAAAATTAGAAGGAAAAAAAAAAGAACGCAGGAAAAGAAAAATTAAGCTTTGGTTTATATACTTGTTGTTTAAAATCCAAAATACAACAAATACAAGCAAAGAATTAAAGTGGCACACCCGTCAGTGCCCTGCTTTCAATTAAAAGAGAGCGAATACTAGCAAACAAATAAATTGACACACTTGCTAGTGCCCTGCTATCAATTAAAAGAAAGCAAATAAATAAATTGGCACACCAGCCAGTGCCCTACTATCAATTAAAAGAAAGAAAATAAATAAATTGGCACACCTGCCAGTGCCCTGCTATAAATTAAAAGCAAAGAAATAAAGTGGCACACCCACCAGTGCCCTGCTATCAATTAAAAATTAAAGGAAACAAAATACAAGCAAATAAATAAATTGGCACAACCGCCAGTGCCTTGCTATCAATTATAAAGCAAACGAATGCACATAAATTAGCACACTCGTCAGTGCTACTGCTAGGAGGGAGGGAGGTATACCTTTACTTTTATTTAGAGATGGTGAAATTGAGGACCTGCGACAAAAGAAAATAGAAGATGAAAATGAGTTAGAAAATAAGACAATGCTTAAGGAAATTTAAGATTATGGGGAGAAAAGGTATAATATATTATGATGAATGTCATTTTGCACATATCCTTTCACATTAACAAACCATCTACACAAACACACAAATATAATCATTTAGCTCTTGAAGTAATACATTTACTTTCATCATATATTGTAAAACTGCATATAAATCCAATCCAAGATTACTTTGAGCTACAAATTTTCTATAGATTGAATATAAACAGATAATTTATTGTTTTAAAATATTTATTCCACAATCATTGCCAATTACATTAAAGTCCCCATGTTTTGAAAAATATGTTTTAAGTTTTAGCTAGGGCTAAAAAAATAGACCATAACCTCTTCCAATTCCTAGAATAGAAGCAGATTTTTTGTTGGGGAATGACCATATTATATAAACCCAACTATCTTCGTATTTTTGTTAAAACAAAAAAAAATAAAAAAAAATGAAAAAATAATCTGTATTTTTGCGCCATTTTTGGTTTTAGACCAAGAAATAAACAAAACACTGTCAACACTATGAATTGCGGTGCTCTTTTCGTTGATAAGGTTTTAAAAAGGGCACTGTTGGAAAATAAATCGAGTAATGCCATGTAAATATGATTGCTTAAGCATGTTGTTTTCATATTGTTTTTGTGACAAATTCTGTATAACAATTATGTTTAAATGTGTACATTTGATAATTGAAAATGGAAGATCCAAAGTCTCCCTCATGTAAAATTGCACTAGTTAACCCTGCATAACCCAGATTATAGCAAATATTATTGCACCTTTAAAGTCTTTAAACAAACTAAACTAAAAGAATTTCCCACTTATGTTTGATTTCATGAAATGAACAAAATGTGCATGTTTTGTTAGGGTTGTATGCCTAATGGGTGATCATAGTTTGTGTCATTAGGTAAGTGTTGTTAACCAAGGGGAAAAAACACTCAATATGGCTGTGTGCCTAATGAGTATGTAATTATGCACAAAAGAGCACGCGACACAAAGCACTCACTCACAAAAATATATTCAACACAACAATGTTTACAGTAAAATCATAAAATTCAAGAAAATCAAATAATCCAAATTCTTGACAATGAAATTATTGAACAAGTACCTCAAGTAATACCATTTTCAGATTTCTTTTCAACAAAAATAATTTAAAACCATTACAGTTAAAAAGAAAACTCAAAAGGAACCTAATCCGTGCATGCATTACTTGCATATATCCAATGATTGGTTACAAAAGAAGAATGAAAAAGATTTTAAAGTTATTACATCTCACATAAACATTGATCTGTAGAAATGAATGCTACTAATAAAAAATTAATGTGAAGCACAATGCTTTCGCCAACCAATGTGCTAGGTTTTGAATGAGCTAAAATTCAAAAAAAATTCAGTACGATATATTTGATCATTGGATACCCAAAATATATTTAATATATTTTGATGAGCTAGATTTTAACCATTTTGGTACCCAAAATCGTTTGAAAGATCTCATTCTTAACACTAGATTTACCAAAAAGATTTATTTATCTTATTTCTAGTAAGTAAAAAAGGGCAGCACATTCAAATTCCTCTCCAAATGCTTTCAGTAAAGTTTTTTTTTGTTGATCCCCCCCCCCCCCCAAAAAAAAAAAAAAAAAAAAAAACTAATGCATTTTTAAGAACATCTTAAATGCAATCAAATTTCAAAGAACAATTTGAAAAAGATCATTGAAAATCCAATTTGGAATAGTTTCGAACAGTCTCTCATTCTTCAGATTATTTTAACTATGATCAAAAAATCGTTTAGAATAGTTTGGAATAGCTTAAATCCAATCAAATTCAAACATCTTAAACACTAGAGAGAAAAATAGTTTAAAATCGTTACGAAGTTTGGAAAAACCCCTCAAGCTGTAGTTGCACTAGCCCAATGTTCAAAATTCTAAGATAATATGAAGAATGAGAGACAAAATTGCATAAAAATCAAAGTGAATAGAGTTTTCCAAACAGAAAAAAATGAAGGGTTAGTAAAAGTTATAATAAATAGGTCCTATGGGTATCACCCCACAAACAATGAACTTAAAAGAAGTAAAAAATCAACAAGCAAAGAAGAGTTCACAAAATGGATCATAACACAATGAGAGAGAGAGAGAGAGAGAGAGAGAGAGAGAGAGAGAGAGAGAGAGAGAGGATATATCAGCCAAAGAACACAAGAAGATGCACAGACTTCAACTGCTTCTTATATTAACACAGAATCGGAATAAGGCTTACAAAATGAACCAACATATATATTAGATTAAGTTGCAGAAAATGGAGATGGAAGAGTTTCGACTTTGCGGAAAGGTCTTTTGAGTAGCGTCGTAGGAGGGAGAAAATTGTCAGAGTCGCATTGGGAGAAAAACGTTAGGGCTTTCTTAGAGGGGAGAAAGCAAGAGAGAGAGAGAGAGAGAGAGAGAGAGGAGCTTTTCAGTCAGGACAACAACTGGTTAAGAAGGTTTCAAGTTTTTTTCAAGTTTTTTCCATTAAATTATTCAATGACTTAGATTAGTTTGTGAAAATTCAATGGTTAAGACATAAGGTGCACATGGTAACAAGATTCGGAAATCAAAGGTCACAAAATAGTGAAAAAAAAAAATCTTTATTTTTTGCAAGAAACATTTATGTATATTTTGCAAGAAAGTGAAAAGCAACTTACCATGTTGCTATGGGTTGTACACTAACTTTAACAATCTTACATTTTCCAACATTATCATTTATCATGCTAAACAAAGAAGGGGGGAAAAAAATTCAAAATTTTCCCTTTCTCACACTTTCCACTACTTCAATCCTAAAGCTTCACACTAATCGTTCATGGTTGCGAGGAAAGCATCCACGCTTACAGGAAAGACAGTAATTCATGGATTATCTTAGCATCAATACACTTTGAAAAAAGTATGCGGAGCAAATTCATTTTATTAAAAATAAGCTTCATGCTGACTGCTTTTTAGCTAAAATTAAAATCATATACATCAATTCTTTTTAGCTTTTCACACTTTTTATTGGTTGGAGTCTCTTCCCCGTTATCTTGTCAATTGCTCATGCTTAAACAACGATACAAGTGAAGTTAAAGCACTAATTTGATTAGCATTTTTGGAAGTATTTTTATTGTATGTGAACTAATTTTGCTTATATATATATATATATATATTTAAAAACCAATCAAACAAATGATTTACTTGAGATAGCTATTTAATTCAACTAGAACAAGAAGTACTAAACATTATAAAAACACTTGGAATATAGCGACCCCGGTCTTTTCCCTCTAGATTATTGTATCCGGACTTAGGTTCCGTGGATCCTGTCATTATATATTGGTTGTTGTCGTCCTTTAATCTCTTTGTATTTGAGTTATAGGATGTGGTGGGCAGGTTTGTTACAGGTCGGTTGAGTTTAGATGCCAAAACTAGTTGCCCAGATTTTCACATGTCCACTCGAGCGGGAGTTTGACGCCCGAGCGGGGTTTCTTTTGTTACTTGTCCACTCGAGCGGGAGTTTTGGTGCTCGAGCGGGATTATCACCCATCCAGTATTTTCTGTGCAGTGCTGGACGCTCGAGCGTGGGAATGGACGCTCGAGCGTAAATGTGTGAGTGCCGCTCGAGCGGGGAGTTGGTCGCTCGAGCGGGGACCTGGTTCTGCAAAAGTACTGGGAGTGCGTATTCGACGCTCGAGCGGGAGTTTGGACACTCGAGCGGGGAGTCGACTACATCAGTCCGAGATTTCACTTTTTGGGTCACTTTTTGACCTACTTTTCTTTCTTAACTTTTAAAAACCGCCCCTTGAGAGTCTCTCTCTCTCTCTAAACCTGTCTTCTCTCTAAGAATTGATCTACCTAGGGTGAGTATCTAACCTTAGTCATTTATTAAAAAGATAAAGTGAGTCAAGGGCTTCCATTTAATCTGAACGTTTGGTGGTTTGGAGCACTTTGGAATTTGGGTCTTCATCTCCGTCTTCTCCATTTGGGTTATTTTCTTCGAGGTAGGGATTTCCTACTCCATCCTATAAGTTTTGTTCTAAGTTTTGGTATTCTAATATGTTGGGAGTACTATGGTAATTTTGGGAAAAACCCTAGTTGTATTAATAAATTAATGGGTATAATTAATTTAAGGAAATTGGGGAAATTGGTTAAATGCATGAAATTGAGGAATTCATTGATTAAATGGTGTAGTTGGATAATTAAAATCACACGCCTATTGAATTGCTGATATATTTATTTCCAGTCTAGAAATAACTGTTTTGGGCTATCGGTGGAGGATAGTCGTGTTTGTTGTAGACATTGCATGTGGATTAGGGAAAATTGAAACTAATCAATTTGTTTAAGTCATAAATTTAGACTATTGAATTAATACAGAAATTACATGTATTGATTGAGCATTTCATATGCATATTGTTTGGGAGAAGATAGGGGATGTACTCCACAGTTTAGGGGAAGATAGGGGATGGACCTCTAAACCGGATTTTGTTTAGGAGGAGATAGGGGATGGACTCCATTAGCATCACTATTATGTGTGTTTATTATATTGAAGTGTTTTTACATGTTATTGATACAGCACTACAATGTGTATCAAACGGGAAGTATGAAGTGTTTTGATATGAGCCTGAGTCTCATTTGTTTTGTTGATATTGAAAGTAATGTGAATATGATATATAGTTCACTGTTGTAAGTTTGGCCAGGTTCTGAGCCATGTTGATAATAATGGAAAGTGAAATGTGTCTTAAACATTAGTGTCATGAGACTGTATAACGATACAATTGATTATCTCGGTTAACCATCTATTGAATGCTATAGCTTTATTCAATGCTTATATTTGGTTTAGTATTTTTCTACTGGGCTGTGGCTCACCCTTTATGGGAACATCATTTTCAGGTTCAAGTGATAAGCTACCTCCAAGGACTTAGCTTGGAAGGATTTGACTTTTGGATTTTGAAGACTATCTTCAGTTAGTTGTTTTGATTTGATAGTACATGTAAACATTCAAGGCTGGGGCTTTACTTGTATTTGAGTTAGAACTCATATTTTTGTGTCGAAGCATTGGCTTGGAAAGATGTAAGCCCGTAGGGCATTTAATTTGATGTTACATGTAATGCTTTTATTTAGAAATACTCTGATGAATGAGATAATGAATTGTTTACTTTAAATATTGCGTGTCAGTGACAAATTTATAATGAGTCTATTTTTAGGGCGTGACAACTTGGTATCAGAGCGTACCGGGTTTGAATACTTTGGGTACGTGGGAAGTGATTAGTATCACAATGGGTTCGTCTCGTTTGATAGAGACTTAGTGAAATGTTATAAGCTTATATGATGACATGTTTATGTGATTATGTGGGTATGGAACGTAGTTTCTAGGATGTTAATTGGACCCTTGAGTTCTAGTAGTCTTGTTAGAAAGGCACTTGATCAATGCTACTTCCAACCGGAACTATAGTAACGCTTTGGGACTATTACCATCCAGGAATGAAATTCGTAGGTGCTTATGTGATTATGTGCTTACGTGGAATGAATTATTGTTGTCCAATGCATTAGGACGTGAGTGTTTAGCTTCGGCACATTTATTAATGTGCTAACGTCTTTGTTTTCTTTATTAGGATGTCAGGACGAGGACGAGGGCGCGGTAGGCGTGGTAGGCCGGGTAGGCAAGACGTGCCTGTGCTAGAGGAGGTTCCGGCAGTACAGGAGGGAGTTGGCCAGGCCAATGTGGCCGAGTCAGTAGGCCAGCAGGCTATGGGCGCTCTAGCCCGAGAGATAGCAGGGGCATTCAGGGAGTCAGTAGGCATTCTCAGAGCTGAGAATCAAGCGCGGGTTGTTGTTGCGGATGCAGGACCTTCCTTCCTGAAGAGGGAGTTCTTCCGGTCTAACCCGGATGAATTTGTGGGTGATCCTAAAGAGCCACTTAAGGCAGATGAATGGCTCGAACAGACAACGAAGACGTTTGAGATGCTTGGCATCGAATACGAGGGGTTGAAAGTGACCTTGGCATCTTTCCAGCTGAAGGGGGATGCGGGTTAGTGGTGGAAGTTCACTAAAGGTCGTATCGGAGGTACATGGGAGACTTTTGTGAATGCTTTCCAGGAGAGGTTCTTATCTCCAGCAGTTAGGGAGAAGCTGAGAGACCAGTTCTGCCAGCTTAAGCAGTCGAGTACTTCAGTGGCCGAGTTTGAGGCTGCATTTACTAGCTTGTCCAGGTTTGCACTTGAGTTGGTGGCGTCTGAGGAACGCCGTTGTATCGAGTTTGAGAAGAAGCTGAGGCGTGGCCTCAAGCTGCGAGTTGGGGGAACTATGATTCGGGATTATGGGCGTATGGTTGATGCTGCAGCCCACATGGAAATCATGATGCAGGAGGAGGAGGAAGGACAGAAAGGCTCCAAGAGGAGTCAGGATGGTCAGAGTGATGGTAGGAGACAGAAGGGTTTTAATCCTCAGCAGTCTCAGGGTAGCTTTTCTAGATCGACTTTTCCTGTGTCGAGCGCTAGTTCGGGGAAAGGCAGTCAGGGAGACATTACCTGTTTCAAGTGTGGCTAGCTGGGCCACAAGTCTCCAGTTTGTCCTTAGAGGGGAGGAGTGCAGAGAGCAGCATCATCTTCGGCTCGATCTCAGAGCCAGAGTCATGGTAGAGGCCAGCCACTCTCGTGTTATCAGTGTGGTCAGCCAGGGCATATGATGAGGTATTGCCCGCAGTTGGGTGGCACACCTGGTGCATCTGGTTTGAGGCAGATTCAAGGTCAGTAGCCAGCTCAATCGGGTCAGGCCTCGAGGGCCAATCAGGGGGCTTCATCGTCCCAGTCGGTGCAGCAATCTTATGCTCCTAGGGGTGAGCAGGTTGATCAAAGGTCTTCTGGGCGCGTGTACGCTGTTACCGCGCAGGATCTTGTGCCGGCACCATCAGTTGTGAGAGGTACCTTCTTGTTTTGTAACTCGGTTGCTAGTGTTTTGATTGATACGGGTGCATCTCATTCCTTTGTGTCTGCTACATTTGCATCTGTTTTGGAGTTGGAGTTAGCGCAGTTAGCATCCCCTATTTGTGTAGTGTCACCTCTTGGGGGTGAATTAATCTTGAAACAGGGTGTCAGGGGTTGTGATATAGAGGTCGCCGATCATAGACTTCCGTTTCCTTTTGTAGTTATGCCCATGAAGGGCTTTGATGTTATCTTGGGTATGGACTGGTTATCGTCATACCGGGCAGTAATTGATTGCTACCGCCAGAGGGTCACTTGTTGTACCGTGAGCGGGGAGTGTTTTTATTTTCTAGGGGATCGGGTTGGTAGTGTTTTGCCACTGGGGTATGATTCGCGAGGGCGAAGTGAGCTTAGTGGTCTACGTGCTAGCTTTGAAAGTGGTGAGTGTAATGAGACTCAGACTGTGTTGCCAAGTGTGGTTTGTGAGTACTCGGACGTCTTTCCCGAGGACCTTGTTGGTTTGCCACCGCATCGAGAGATCGAGTTCTCTATTGACCTAGTGCCTGGCACGGCGCCAATTTCTATGGCACCTTACCGTTTTGCCCCAGCCGAGTTAGTTGAGTTGAAGATTCAGCTCGAGGAGTTGCTAGATAAGGGCTATATCCGTCCTAGTGTTTCGCCGTGGGGAGCACCTGCCCTCTTTGTTAAAAAGAAAGGTGGTGCTTTGAGACTTTATATCGATTACCGGAAATTGAATCGGGCTACGGTTAAGAATAAGTACCCTATGCCTCGTATAGATGATCTGTTCGATCAGTTGAAGGGTTCCCATTGTTTCTCGAAGATAGACTTGAGATCGGGTTATCATCAGTTGAGAGTCAGGGAGGAGGATATTCCGAAGACGGCATTCCGTACGCGGTATGGCCATTATGAGTTTCTGGTGATGCCATTCGGGCTTACCAATGCACCGGCAGTCTTTATGGATTTGATGAACCGGATATTCCGAGAATTTCTAGATCGTTTTGTAGTCGTCTTCGTGGACGACATTCTGATCTATTCACCTTCGGAGGAGGAGCACAAGGAACACTTGAGAGTGGTGCTTGAGTTACTTAGAGCCCATAAGCTTTATGCTAAGTTTGGGAAGTGTGAGTTCTGGCTAAAAGAGGTGAAGTTCTTAGGCCATGTGGTTTCTAGGGAAGGGGTGTCTGTTGATACATCCAAAACTGAGGCAGTGCAAGATTGGGCACAGCCTAAGAGTGTGTTTGAGATCCGCAGTTTTCTGGGGTTAGCTGGGTATTATCGCCGGTTTGTGAAGGATTTCTCCAGGTTAGCTTCACCTTTGACTAGTTTGACTCGAAAGAGAGTCAAGTTTGTATGGAGTGAGACTTGTGAAAAGTCGTTCCAGGAGTTGAAAGTTAGACTGACCACTGCTCCAGTCTTGATTATTCCGGAGAGGGGGTTGGGTTATGCAGTTTATTGTGACGCCTCACGAGAGGGTCTGGGTTGTGTGTTGATGCAAGAAGGGAAAGTAGTTGCCTATGGCTCACGTCAGTTGAAAATTCACGAGAAGAATTACCCTACGCATGATTTAGAGTTAGCAGCTGTGATATTTGCCTTGAAGATTTGGAGGCACTATCTTTATGGTGAGAGGTTCGAGGTATTCTCGGATCATAAGAGTCTGAAATATCTGTTTACACAGAAAGACTTGAACTTGAGGCAGAGGAGGTGGATGGAGTTTATTGAGGATTATGACTTCGAGTTGCATTATCATCCGGGGAAGGCCAATGTGGTGGCCGATGCCCTTAGCAGGAAATCTATTGGTGACATAGCTAGTATAGCCATCCGGGAATGGGAGATGTTGGGTGCACTTGGGGAGTTTGATTTGCTTCTGGGCGAATCCGTTGAGGCTGCGGCCTTGTTTTCTGTTGCTGCTCAGCCTACACTTGTGACTCGAGTGTTAGAGGCTCAGGGGGGTGACCTTGAGGTAGAATCCCTCCGTGAGAAGATTTTCGGTGG
The DNA here is from genome assembly GCF_055761805.1 of Camellia sinensis. Lineage (NCBI taxonomy): Eukaryota > Viridiplantae > Streptophyta > Magnoliopsida > Ericales > Theaceae > Camellia > Camellia sinensis. Next base: position 21,577,165 of record NC_138964.1, on the reverse strand, counting down.
GAAGGTTGAGAAGGGTTTGACGGTGTATCCCGACCTGAGTGTGAGATACCGAGACCGTCTGTTTGTGCCGGACTCTTGTCGAGAGGAGGTACTCCGAGAGTTTCATCATTCACGCCTTGCGGTGCATCCGGGAGGCACTAAGATGTATCGGGATTTGGGTCACCAGTTTTGGTGGCGGGGTATGAAGAGAGATGTGGCAGCTTTCGTGTCTAAGTGCCTTACTTGTCAGCAAGTGAAGGCCGAGCATCAGAGGCTAGCGGGTTTGTTACAACCCTTGCCTATTGCCGAGTGGAAGTGGGAGCATGTCACTATGGACTTCGTTGTAGGCCTTCCGAGGACTCTGCGGGGTAGTGACGCCATTTGGGTGGTTGTGGACCGGTTGACTAAGTCGGCGCACTTCATTCCTATGCGCGTGAGAGATTCGGTAGACCATCTTGCCGACTTGTATATTCGGGACATAGTGAGATTGCACGGGGTCCCAGTGACGATCGTCTCGGATAGAGATCCTCGTTTTACTGCTAGGTTGTGGCAGAGTTTGCAGAGTGCCTTGGGCACCAAGTTGACCTTTAGTACGGCTTATCATCCGCAGACTGACGGGCAGTCTGAGCGTACTATTCAGATCCTTGAGGATATGCTTCGGGGTTGTGTTCTTGACTTTAATGGGTCGTGGGAGAGGCACTTGCCTTTGGTGGAGTTTGCCTACAACAATAGTTTCCAGTCTAGTATCGGTATGGCACCGTTTGAGGCCTTGTACGGCCGACCGTGTAGGTCTCCAGTTTGTTGGGCCGAGGTGGGTGATGCACCTTTGTTGGGTCCAGAGTTGGTGAGGGAAACGACGGAAAAAGTTGAACTTATCCGTAGGAGGCTTGTAACAGCCCAGAGTCGTCAGAGATCTTATGCTGACCGTAGGAGGAGACCTTTGGTGTTTGAAGTGGGTGATCATGTCTTTCTGAAAATATCACCTAGGCGGGGGTCAATGAGGTTTGGGAAGAGTGGGAAGTAATCCCCTCGGTTTATTGGTCCTTTTGAGATCCTTGAGAGGATTGGCGAGGTTGCTTATCGGTTAGCTTTACCACCGCAGTTGTCCGGAGTTCATGATGTGTTTCATGTGAGTATGCATCGGAAGTATGAGCCAGATCCATCACATGTATTGGATTGGACCGATTTAGAGGTAGATGAGGATGCCTCGTATGAGGAGAGACCGGTCCGGGTCTTGGATAGGCGGGATCAAGTCATGCGAGGCAAGACCATTCCCTTGGTAAAAGTTTTGTGGAAATATCACAGGGTGGAGGAAGCCACTTGTGAACGTGAGTTGGAAGTCCGCTAGAAATATCCGGACATGTTTATCGATTTGTAATTTTGTATTTAGATTTTGTCATATTGTTAAACTTTAGAGCTTTATATATGTCTTAAGCTGTAAAACATTGAGAATGTTTTGGTTAATGGAAATATGTTGGAACTTGTCTCGAAATGGAAGTTTAATGGAACATTGCATATGTTGAATATAATGAAAATTGTTGAAATTGAAAGAAAATTGCATAGTGTTAATGCAGGTGAAAATTTATGTTATTTTACATATTGTGAAATGCCTCTTGATAAGAGATGAAATGGCCGGTGCTGGGTCAAGTTGTTTATTTTGAGTTATCATATTGTTGGAATTTGAGAAGAACTTGTTTTCAAAACCTTATGCTTAATTTCGGGGACGAAATTCTTTTAAGGAGAGGAGGTTATAGCGACCCCGGCCTTTTCCCTCCAGATTATTGTATCCGGACTTAGGTTCCGTGGATCCTGTCATTATATATTGGTTGTTGTCGTCCTTTAATCTCTTTGTATTTGAGTTATAGGATGTTGTGGGCAGGTTTGTTACAGGTCGGTTGAGTTTAGATGCCAAAAGTAGTTGCCCAGATTTTGACCTGTCCGCTCGAGCGGGAGTTTGACGCTCAAGCGGGGTTTCTTTTGTTACTTGTCCGCTCGAGCGGGAGTTTTGGTGCTCGAGCGGGATTATCACCCATCCAGTATTTTCTGTGCAGTGCTGGACACTCGAGCGTGGGAATGGACGCTCGAGCGTAAATGTGTGAGTGTCGCTCGAGCGGGGAGTTGGTCGCTCGAGCGGGGACCTGGTTCTGCAAAAGTACTGGGAGTGCGTATTCGACGCTCGAGCGGGAGTTTGGACGCTCGAGCGGGGAGTCGACTACATCAGTCCGAGATTTCACTTTTTGGGTCACTTTTTGACCTACTTTTCTTTCTTAACTTTTAAAAACCGCCCCTTGAGAGTGTCTCTCTCTCTCTCTCTCTCTCTCTCTCTCTCTCTCTCTAAACCTGTCTTCTCTCTAAGAATTGATCTACCTAGGGTGAGTATCTAACCTTAGTCCTTTATTAAAAAGATAAAGTGAGTCAAGGGCTTCCATTTAATCTGAACGTTTGGTGGTTTGAAGCACTTTGGAATTTGGGTCTTCATCTCCGTCTTCTCCATTTGGGTTATTTTCTTCGAGGTAGGGATTTCCTACTCCATCCAATAAGTTTTGTTCTAAGTTTTGGTATTCTGATATGTTGGGAGTACTATGGTAATTTTGGGAAAAACCCTAGTTGTATTAATAAATTAATGGGTATAATTAATTTAAGGAAATTGGGGAAATTGGTTAAATGCATGAAATTGAGGAATTCATTGATTAAATGGTGTAGTTGGATAATTAAAATCACACGCCTATTGAATTGTTGATATATTTATTTCCAGTCTAGAAATAACTGTTTTGGGCTATCGGTGGAGGATAGTCGTGTTTGTTGTAGACATTGCATGTGGATTAGGGAAAATTGAAACTAATCAATTTGTTTAAGTCATAAATTTAGACTATTGAATTAATCCAGAAATTACATGTATTGATTGAGCATTGCATATGCATATTGTTTGCGAGGAGATAGGGGATGTACTCCACGGTTTAGGGGAAGATAGGGGATGGACCTCTAAACCAGATTTTGTTAGGGAGGAGATAGGGGATGGACTCCATTAGCATCACTATTATGTGTGCTTATTATATTGAAGTGTTTTTACATGTTATTGATACAGTACTACAATGTGTATCAAACGGGAAGTATGAAGTGTTTTGATATGAGCCTGAGTCTCATTTGTTTTGTTGATATTGAAAGTAATGTGAATATGATATATAGTTCACTGTTGTAAGTTTGGCCAGGTTCTGAGCCATGTTGATAATAATGGAAAGTGAAATGTGTCTTAAACATTAGTGTCATGAGACTGTATAATGATACAATTGATTATCTCGGTTAACCATCTATTGAATGCTATAGCTTTATTCAATGCTTATATTTGGTTTAGTATTTTTCTACTGGGCTGTGGCTCACCCTTTATGGGAACATCATTTTCAAGTTCAGGTGATAAGCTACCTCCAAGGACTTAGCTTGGAAGGATTTGACTTTTGGATTTTGAAGACTATCTTCAGTTAGTTGTTTTGATTTGATAGTACATGTAAACATTCAAGCCTAGGGCTTTACTTGTATTTGAGTTAGAACTCATATTTTTGTGTCCAAGCGTTGGCTTGGAAAGATGTAAGCCCGTAGGGCATTTAATTTGATGTTACATGTAATGCTTTTATTTAGAAATACTCTGATGAATGAGATAATGAATTGTTTACTTTAAATATTGCGTGTCAGTGACAAATTTATAATGAGTCTATTTTTAGGGCGTGACATGGAATAACTATTTGCCCCAACTTACAAACTGGAGGTCCCACCACAAGTTATAGTTGCTTCATGTGAATATCACTAAATATAAATTGGAATAGTCAATCACAAATTTTCAACATCTAAATGCAATGAAAATATAGTTCCAAAATACATTTGTGTAAATAGCTAACAAACTAAGCATTTTTACTAACATCTTAAATTCAATCAAAATTCAAATAACATAATTAGCCCTATAATTTTAATGCCAAAATTTCTCATAAAATATTTTGCAACAACTCACGAACAAGTCATGGAAGCAACAATATGGTTACAAAATACTATATTAATAAATGTAAAAAAGCATTATTTCATTAAGAATGTCAACCGAGATATATAAATAACAAAATAGAACAAAATCGTTACCAAGCCTTGCTTCAGTACAAATTTTGAATCAGTGTGAGCCAAGAGACAATGGAATAGAAATCCAAATAAAGCACTAGAGACAACAAATAGGGTAAAAATCAGAGAGTATAGGTTTAGAAGAGGGATGTTTTCAGAAATATCCAAAGAGAGTAAAAAATGGAGAAGAAGAGAGTTTTAGAAGAGGGTTTAGCGTTTCAGAATAATCAGAGGGAGGTATACATTGTTGATTGCTCTTAAAAAAAATATATATTTCTTTTGTTTTATCATAAACCAAACGGAGCCTTACTAGGTTAGTTTAGCGTTTTAACCGAACAACCACTTAGAACCCGTAGTCAGTCGAGCCAGACGAAGAGAGACGAATGAGCGCAGTAGAGAGAGAAAAGAGCGAGAGGAGCAGGGGAAGAGATCACTCGAAGGGGTGAGTAGCAGCGGGAGAGGGAGCAAGAGTGACAAAAGAGTGAAAGCAGAGAGAGAGAGGGAGAGAGAGAGAATACGTTAATATTGGATTGGAGATGGTCAACCGGTTGCTCTGGTGTCCAGTTTTTCAAAATTAAAGAATTCAATGGTCAGGATGTATTTGTGTAATCCAATGGCCAATAATTGTCACTGTCTTTTTGTGTCTCTTTATTGAAATTGTATGACTGTAACTCAACCTTGGCTACAGTTTTCTATTTTGGTACAAGGTATATTGAATGTATATCATGTTTTTTGTTGTGCATTTTTTTTATGTTAATTATTTTTTTTTATTTTTTATTTTTTGTAAACATATACTTTTTCTCATGTTGATGTCGTCATGCTTTGTCCCCTTAAAAAAAAGGTGTTTCTTAGTCACATTTTTTTTTTCTTCATATCTGCATTTGTTTATAAACCAGTAATCAGGTTTTTTACAGGTGGGAAGAGAGGGAGTAGTAGGTGTTGCAGGTGGTTTTTAGGTTGTCCCCTTAACCAAGTTTTTGGTTGTTTTATTAAACTTAATTCACTCATATGATCCCTTGTCTTTACCTTAGAAGTGCTTATTAGTTGGGTTTTGGTTCACAAATTTTTCTTAAAGGTGGCAATTAGTTGGGCGTACAAATCAAGTTGTGAATTGGCTGATTCTTGGCTGACTCATTATTGAGCCATAAATTTGTTAAAAACATTTCATTTGTTTGGTTGTTTTGCTTGATTATCGAAATACATTGCTCTTTAATCAATATATAGATTTTCTAATTTATTTTACTTTTTTAAATTTTTGTTGCATTTTTTTTTCATTCTCAGAAGTGGTGGAGAGAAGAAGTAACCCAATATCTAGCTTTGTATTGCACTGTAAAGGTACGTTAGTTGTTTTGCTTATATTTTAGAACAATATCTTTTTAAACTGTTTTTAAGCTCTAAAATTGCTTTATGTTTTTTTCATTATATTGGTTCAATTGCATTGATCAATTGGATGTTGGATAATGCGAAAGACCAAGAAATTTGGCAGCTTACTATGGGATGTAATCTTCCAGGGATGTACGAAAATTGGTAGCCTACCTTTTTTTTCTCTAAATAGTTTGAATGCACTCAATTGAATCTTATTAGATGTGAAGTTATAAAATATTTTAGATTTATTATGAAAAAATGTTGTGTTGATGTCCATTTTAAGTTATATGTTTTTGTTATTTGAGTGCAACTTTTGAATAATATTTTTTTTTTTGAAGGGGTACAGTAAATGATCATCTCTAAACAAATTGCCTTCATTGTTCAAAGTACTCTATAGAGGACTTCTTTGGTACCCAAAAGCATTATTGAAGTGGGCTTCTTTGGTATTTTGTACCAGATTTTGCTTAGGACGGTAAAACTTTGATGCGAAAGTTCCGGTCATAAATCGGGCGGAGATCCTCTCCATTTCATTGTTATAATGGAAGATCTCCATTACATCATTTAAGAATTGTAAAATAGTAATGAGAATTTATCAATATTTTAAATTTATAAAAAAAATTATTACAAATTCTTCAATAATGTAATGGAGATCTTTTATTATAATTTTGAAAAAGAGAGGATCACAATTCTCAAGAATCAACCTCTACCCAAAAATAGGTAAATGGATAGTACTCTTGGAGGGAAGGGAGAAAAGGGGACTTCTTCATATGCTCAAATGCTACTACTTATGGAACTTAATTTATATATTTGTAGAATATTACTTTGCAATTAGTATTATCAGTTCTTTTTGGTGGGAGTGCCTTCAAACACAGGTCACACATAAGTATTCTTACAAACTATAATAATATTTGATTTTACCAATCGCCTTGTTAAAAAAAAAAAAAAAAAACTACTAGAATCAACAGGAGGAATATTTTCATAGATGTTTGAAAGGACCTACAGAGGTACAAGAGGATGGAACAATTGAAACAAAGGATTAATTGTACCATGTCCTTTAAGACATTGGAAATCCTATGGTGTTGTGCACCCCAACACAAAAATGTGCAATTTTATTAAAAGATTTTATGACATTAATTATAAAATGTGTAATCTCGTTACAAATTTGTGTTACAAAATGTCTAAAATTTTGTGATTGAAGTTGCAAAAGTTTGTGGTTTGGTTACGAAATTTTTTGTTACTCTAGTTTGTGACGATATTATATATTTTGTAGTTGATATTACGAAAATTTATAATAGAATACATACACAAAATATTGCAAGTGTATGTGTATGTGTATGTGTATGTACATGCATGTGATGCAAGGTAGAATAATGAGATGAAACTCAAATGCAAAGATTAACTACAAATTTCATAAAAGAGATACTCTCTCTTGAACATATATTATTTCTCTCAAAATAAGATGCTCTGCCCTAAAACTCACTACCATTATTTATAGAGAACAAGCCCCAATACAATAGGAGATAAGCTAAGGTAATACTCACTAATCAAGCTTAAATCAAAGATAATATGAAAATTACCAAAAATAGAAAGATTTGAGCTAATCTCAAATATAGAAACTAGAATAAAAATTACATATTTTGGAACAAATCTAATCTCAAACGGATTTGTCTACACCAAGTAATTAATGAATCAATTATTCTCAAAAATAGCGAAGCCGCAAAATTGGAGGCCTAAATATTAGAATTTGATTGAAATTCATCGTATGCCATAACAAATAGATGCATATTGATCGTGACGTCATTTTCAGTGTTTCAACTAAATTTTACGTCATTCCGAGCACAAACTAACTCACGCCTCTAGTACCTTTTGCCTTTGCTATGTTTTTCCATGAGTTCCAGAAAACTCTATGACCAAACACTCTCTGTCAGCATGTCAAATACTTTGGATGTGACGGAGTTGCTTTTTGATCTTGTTCAGCTTGACAAGAACCTTTTTAATGTCACCTCTCTCCGCAGGTATATCATTGGTGCACTCTAAACCCAACTCTAAAAGAGCAAGAAGAATGCTTTGTGAGGTAACCATGTCACTGCCATTTTGCATCCTCAATAAACCACCATTCACTATTTCCATAATTTTGTTGGGAAGTGATGCACTCACCCATTGTCTTAAGTTGATCTCTACAGAGAACATTTCATCTGTAGGTTTCTTTCTTGTGAATGTTTCCAAAAGCATCACACCATAGCTATATATATCACCATTTGTTGAGACTCGTCCTTCGGAGCCATACTCTGTATAAAATATGAAAATTGTTATATATCATTGATCTTTATTACCATTTTATATTGCCATCTACATGGATACTTATAATTGACTTCCTTGTTTGAAGATGATTATGAAAAAATTACTGAAAACAACTAACATCTTGCCAAGTATCCTCGTCATATAAAACGGTGAAAAAAATAGATGATATATAGTATTTTAAGGTGGTAGCTCAATTAGGCAAAATATTTTATTTCAAAATTGGTTAAGATGATGGATAACATACACACCTATGATCCATAAAATATGCATTTTGTGTCAGTTTAATATACCAAATTTGAATTTTTGTCAATAAAGTTTTTTATATTTGAGTCAAACTTCTCCAATTTCACCCAACGGTCTAAACATTAACAAAATAATAATATAAATTCATCTATGGTACCAATAGTATGCGTGTCATATCACTGGAGGCTCTAAAGTTTTAAATTTATCATTTTTTTTTCCAATAGCATTGTAAGGCTATGCTTTGTCTTCTTATTTAGTGTTTAGTGACCAAAGCAACAAAATTGAGGACTGTTGAAAAATAAGTGACATGAAACACACTGCGTGGATTATAATTGTAGTTATTACTAGTTTAATGATTTAAACAATCCCTTTGAAATTAAACCAATTTGTTTCAAATTGAAAACTTTAGGAATAAAATTAACAAAATTAAAACTCAAATGACAAAAATAACATGACATAAAGTATATTTTAGGAACCTAGTGTATTTTATTCTAAAATGATTCATTGCCTCATATTTTCTTCTTTTTTTCTTTTTGGCTAGATAATCCTTTAACCTAGTAATCTAATTAATCTAGTAATTAGTGTCAATATTAGGTGCGTGGTTCAACATTAAAGTTGCATTGAAAAGCCTGAACCTATCTCAACTTGACATTGTGGGTGTTTGGGAAGTGGCTATTTTTTAGGTTTTTCGGCTTTTTGGTTATTTTAGTAGGCTATTTTAATTTTTGTGTTTGGGAAGATATGATAGATTTTTATTTGAGTTGTTGTATTGAAAAATGTGTTTGAAATGATGTTTGAGATTGAAATAACAAATTTGTCCCTAACTTTACTTTTTCCAAAATTGGTTTAAAGGGGCGAAATTGTAATTTCAGCCTCAAAGACTAGGCTGTCACAATTTTGTGCCTACACACTATCATGACAATGTAGGGCTGCCCCACTGCCGCTGCTCTTTTTTTTGTTTTTTTTTTTTGTTTTTTAATATAGATTATTGATTTAGGATTTTTGAGGCTTTTTGGCTTTTTTAATATATGAGGCTATTTTAGCCTCAAAAGTGGGTTCCCAAACACCCCCATTATGTTCTTGATGAAAGCAATATATTGACACTTAACAAAAGCCATCTAGGTATTTCTTCGACAAACTTAAAACATAAAATTTACATTCAAGACATGCATACCAAACAAATTAATAAGAAATACATAGAAAATTGATTTGTAACAAGTCTGTTAAATGGGAAATATAAAGTAAATAAAGGTAATTAAAGCATTTACCTGGAGCAATATAGCCGATGGTACCTAAAGTCCTGGTCTGTATTGCAGTCTTGTTTTCAGCTAAAATTTTTGCAATGCCGAAGTCAGCAACATGTGCAACCATGTCTTCATCTAGAAGGACATTGCTCGGCTTCAAATCACAATGAACCACAGGCTCTAATTGACCATGATGGAGATATTCCAGAGCTAATGCTACATCAATCATGATGCCAATCCTTTGAAGGAGATTAAGGCAGGAGTTATGAGAATATAACCACATTTCAAGGCTTCCGTTAGACATATATTGCAAAACCAATGCTCTTAACTCAGGATTAGAGCACGCTGTTATAACTCCAACGAGATTTCTATGTCGAGTTGTTCGCAACACTTTACATTCTACATCAAAGCTTCTAAAAGCTCCTTCAAGTTGCAAATTTAAAACCTTAACGGCAACAATTGTCCCATCTGAAAGTACACCTTTGTATACCGAGCCATAGCTTCCTACTCCAAGCAAGTTGGCATCGCAGAAGTCATTTGTGGCTCGTCGAAGCTCTAGATATGAAATCATTCTGTGCTCCGTTGTTGCATATAAATCTTTCAGATTTTGACTTTGGACATTGTTGGCATGATTTCTTTTCACAATATACACACCAATAGAAAAGATTAGCATCAATGCAATGACAGGAAGAATGTATCGAAGATTAATTTTAATCATCGACTTCTTGGAACTATTGCTTGCACATGGTGGCACTTTCAAAATAGGATTCCCACAAAGTGCTTCATTCTCCATGAAAGACTGTGATGTAAGGTTCATGAATGGCCCTTCTTTTGGAATCTCCCCAGCCAACTTATTGCAAGAGAAATTCATGTATTGGATATGTGAAAGTGCCTCAAGAGACTTAGGTATCTGTCCAGATAGATTGTTGTGTGAAAGATCCAAGTAATCCAATGTTATCAAATTGCCCATTGTGTTGGGAATGGGTTCTGAGAATGAATTCCTAGACAGGTTCAAAGAAGTTAGGCTTTGAAATGACCCAATAACTCTCGGAATGCTTCCTGAGATTTGATTCCAAGATAAATCCACGATTTCCATCACTCTCGACGGTCTTATGTTTGGATCTAGGCTTCCACCTAATGAATTGAATGAAAGATTCAAGTACCTTAAAGTTTCAAGGTTCCATAAACTCGACGGTATGAAGGTCAATTTATTATGAGAAAGCTTCATCACCTGCAAACCTCTAAGATTTTCAATGCAACTTGGGATCGATCCAGATAACTTATTTTGCTCGGCATAAAGTTCCCCCAAGTTTCTCAAAAGGCAAATCTCATTTGGAATTGATCCATGAAAGTTGTTACCGCCAACATACAACCTTTGCAAGCTTTCAATTTCTCCAAGAGTTGAGGGGATGTTTCCATTTAGATTATCGTTAGCCATTGCAAGTACATTCACATACCTCAGAGAACCAATCTCTTTAGGAATTGTACCAATTAGTTGGTTTTCAGATACAGAAAGTTTTCGCAAAGAGTTTGAAAGGTTTCCAATAGAATTAGGTAGGGTGCCACTCAATTTATTTTGTCCCACCCCTAACTCCTCCAAGGAAGTACAATTTGTCAAATCTGTAAGAAAACTAAGTTCAATACTTCCTGGCTCGTTTGTCAGTTGATTTTGAAATAAATGCAAAAGTTCTAGGTGTTTTAGATTGCCTAAATGTTTTGGTACTGGTCCAGTAAACAAGTTGGCAGCTAGAATTAGCATAGTGAGCTTAGAAGAATTGCAGAGAGATGAAGGGATGTTTCCAGTTAGTTGATTGTCATCCAAAAGGAGGAGTTCAAGATTAGGAAGGAAAATCCCATTATTTGTTGGAAGGTTTCCAGAAAAGGCATTCGAAGTCAAGACAATTTTAACCATTGAAGACTTGTTAAAAATTGCAGGAGGTATTGAACCTGTAAGATAATTGAATCCAAGGTTAATGAACTTCAAATTTGGAAGTTGTGCCAATTGAGTTGGAATGTTTCCATAAATGTGGTTCATTTCTAGCCCAAGCAATTCTAAGTTTGAAGTGTTGCAAAAGGAAGGTGGAATAGTATCGGTAAGTTTATTTTGTCCGAAATAAAGGTGATGTAGAGAGGGTAAGGTGCTCAACTCTTTCGGAATTCTACCACTAAATTTATTACCCGCAAGAGATATCACTTCAAGCCTTTGACAGTGGTGTAAACCCAATGGGATGTTTCCTTCTAACATATTACGAAATAAATAAAGGGTTTTTAGGCGACGCAAATGGCCTATTTCATCTGTCAGATGACCATAGAAGCTATTGTTACTAAGATCGAGTAATTGGAGGAAAGAAAGATTACCAACATGAGGAGATATGGTGCCTTCGAGACCCATGTTGCGAAGGAGCAAGCCCGTGACTCTTTGCCTACGTCGACTGCATAAGACCCCAGCCCAGCCACAAAAATTGGTTTCTTTCGTCCAGTTCCTCAACACATTGTTGGGATCATTTTTGATGGATGATTTGAAGCTGAGGAGAGCTAATTGGTCTGTGAAGTTCGAGGAACAAATGGCCAAATCAACCATGCATAAGTGCACTAACAGTGCCAGAGCTCCCATAAGAGAAGCATTGTACAGCCTCCTCACGGACATGATTGACAGAGAGAGAGAGAGAGAGAGAGAGAGAGAGGGAGAGAATGCTTAAGCTTAAGATTAAGCTTGTGAAAATGTACGCTCATAGTCATATCCATACATTGTATATAGAGTTATCCATGTAATCTATTCGTCAATAACTAACTATAGTTAGATTGTATTGAGGATAGAATTAGTTAGAACTAGAGTCAAGTTAGATGGTTATGGTAGTGTATACATCTGAGGGATGTATCATTGTATAGACTCGAAGAATTCAATACAGATTTTATTCTTTTATTGAAATTCACCAAAAACTATTGCTCTCTTCTATGCTTTTGTGGCTTAGCATTGGCCACGTGACGTATTGTGGGTTATTTATAATGTTTAAAAATGAGGTTTAGCTTATTATAATTTGACATCTCAATTTGATAGAGCGTCTTCGTTAGATAGATAAGCCTTTTTTTTTTATCGATTTCGGTGATGTGAACTGTTTACTTTTTACGACTCATTGACTAAAATTTTTATACAAAAAATCAAAATGGTTAGACATTAGTAGTTATATGTTTGATTATATTTATTTTACAAAAATGACTACAAAAAAATTTAGACGCGTTTGTATGCTTTATCACCAATAAAGGTTTCTCCTTTTTTGTTTTTTTTTTTTTTTTTGCTGACCAAAAAAAAAAAAAAAAAAAATTGATTCATACATATAACTACCAATGTCTGTTCATTTTGATTTTTTACATAAATATTTTATTTAACGAGTCCTAAAATATAAATGACTTAGGCCCCGTTTGGGGACTTACCTTTTTAGCCAATTAGCCAAAAAGTTACTAAATTAGCCAAAAAGCCAACAACTCATACCAAAAAGTCAAAGATTCTCTTTTCTCTCTACTTTTTGCACATCTTTTCGTAATTAGCCAAAAAGTCATCCCAAACATACAAGTTTTTTTTACCTACCTTTTTAGTTAAATAGCCAAAAAGTTACTAAATTAGCATGTTCCCAGACGAGGCCTTAATCACCAAAATAGGACCTAAAATAGGCCTAAAAAGCCCAAACGCTTTTTTTAAGTTGAGATGATCAACTTGAGAGTGGTCAAACCCAAAAATAATATATATATCGAGCAGAATGGCTACTAGTCTAACATTTGGATTGGAAGGGCCCGATTTGGGCCCGTGATTCCCATCACGGGTCTCGTTTTGATGATCCAAATTATTCATTTTGTTAGGTATTTTATGTATTGCATTTACAAAAAAAAAAAAAAGGTCGATTTGTTAATTGTAGCATATTTAATTTATCATATTTGTCACAAAAAAATAAACAACAATTGCATTTTTAAAAATAAATCATCAATTTTTATAGTGACAAACGCGATAAATTAAATAAGTTATAGTTATCGAATTGATCTAATTTTTTGTATGGATGAAATACACAAAGTGCTCAAAAAACTGAACAACTCAGATCATCAAAACAGGATCCATACTGGGATCCACTGGCCCAAACAAAGCCCTCTAGTCTATTCCTCCTCATATATATATATATATATATATACAATAGAGGGGTCATGCTATTATACACACACACACACACACACATATATATATATATATATACAATAAAGGGGTCATGCCATTTCAATAATTCAAACAATTCATTTTGTCAGACACTTTGTGCATATTATCCGAACAAAAAATTAGACTAATTTGATAATCGTAACCTATTTAATTCATCATTTTTGTCAAAAAATTAATCTATTTTTAAAAATACAATTGTAATTTATTTTTTATTAAATTAACTAATTTGTTCTTTGGCAATACGAGTCTGTTGCATTACAATTTACAGCCCATTCGAGTTCGTTCAGCTTTGCATTCCAAACTCATTCATCAATTTGAGCTTGATTAATAAAGTGTTTGACACGAGATTTGATTGATTTAAAATTATAAAAAAAAAAAATTTGATTAATTTAAAATTGTAAATTATAAAAAAAAAAATACAAATCAGTGTAAATGATCAAAAATCATTATAAATACATGGAGTTGTATTTTTCTATGCAACATTTTAATAAATAATTTTTTGGCATCCCATGTAATTTTCTAAATTTTATATTACAAATTGTATTGTTTTCACTTAAAATTATAAATATTTTTGTTTCAAACGAATCAAAACTTATTTTTTGTTCACGCTTTTGTAGTGTGTAAACAAAATGAAAATATACTGTTCAGGCATTCTATTTTTTGCACTCCCCACCACCTTTTGAGATAAGGGCTTCCATACCACACAAATTCAAAAGAACTTAATGCAAGTCTTATGAAGAATATGGACCAGTATTGTCAAAATTTAAGAATTTAGATACAGAAAACTGTTATAAAAAAAAAGAAGTGTTGTCTTTATTCAACTCTTATGAAATAATAATTGGAGAAAGTGAGAGAAGATAGAGATGAGCGAATAGAGAGAGAGAGAGAGAGGCACAATTGTTTCTATGAATTGTACATGTCTATTACACAAAGAAGGCACTCTATTTATAGAGGATGCCTTGGATGCCTATGAACAATAACATAATGCTACACTAACATAATGCACTAACATAATGCTACACTAACATAATGCACTAACATAATGCTACACTAACATGATAATGCTACACTAACATGATAATGCACTACATAATGATACACTAATATACACTAACATCCCCCCGCAAACTCAAGGAGGGGAAGCATCAACCAAGTTGAGTTTGGAAACAAGATCATTGAAGCGGCCAGGAGGATGAGCCTTAGTGAAGATATCAGCGGGTTGATCGACGGAAGCGATAGGGAGAAGACGAACAGTACCACAGGTAACATGCTGGCGAATGAAATGACAATCAATCTCAATATGTTTGGTGCGATCATGAAAAACATCATTGTGAGCAATCTGAATGGCACTCTGATTGTCACAATAGAGAGGGGTAGGATCAGAAGAAGAAACACCCATATCAGCAAGGAGCCAGCGAAGCCAGAGAAGTTCCTGAGTAGTATCAGCAAGAGCTCGGTATTCAGCTTCGGTGCTAGAGCGGGCAGTGAGGGATTGTTTTTTGCTACGCCAAGCAAGAAGAGAGTCCCCTAAGAAGAAGCAGAATCCCGTGGTGGAGCGTCGATCCGTAGGATCCCCAGCCCAAATCAGCATCGGAAAAGGCACGCAGTTCAAGAGAGGAGGAAGCAGAGAAGTGAAGACCATGGAACAGAGTGCCTTTAAGGTAGCGAAGGATGCGGAGTAGAGCAGTATAGTGGGGAGTGCGAGGAGCCGACATGTACTGACTGACAATGTGAACAGCATAGGCAATGTCAGGACGAGTTACTGTGAGATAGACAAGGCTGCCGACGAGTTGGCGATAAAGAGTAGCATCAGAGAGAAGAGTCCCATCGAGAGGAGTGAGACGAATCTGAGGATCAACTGGAGTAGAGGTAGTTTTGCAATCAGTCAGACCAGCACGAGCCAGAAGATCGGATGCATATTTGGCCTGGGACAAATAGGAACCAGTAGAATCATGAGAGACTTCAAGGCCTAAGAAGTAGTTAAGAGTACCAAGGTCCTTCATCTCAAACTGGTGGTGGAGAAACTGTTTGAGGTGGAGAATACCAGCTTCATCATTACCAGTGATAATCATATCATCCACATACAGAAGAAGAAGAGTGGTACCATGAGAAGTAGTCTGGATAAAAAGAGCAGAGTCATAGGAGCTAGAGGTGAACCCAAAATCATGAATGGTAGAACTGAACGTAGCAAACCAAGCACGAGGTGCTTGCTTGAGGCCATAGAGAGCACGCTGTAGTTTGCAAACCTGATGAGGGGGAAAAGTGGACCCAGGTGGAGGTTGCATGTAGACCTCCTCAATAAGATGACCATTGAGGAAAGCATTTTTGACATCCATCTGAAAGAGCCCCCAGTGGCGAGCAGCGGCAACAGCAAGTAAACTGCGAACAGAGGTTAGCCGAGCAACAGGAGAGAATGTCTCCTCATAATCAATACCATATTCTTGGTTGAAACCCTTGGCAACAAGACGAGCTTTGTAGCGTTCAATAGAGCCATCAGAATGTGTTTTGATTTTGTAAACCCATTTGCAGCCAATGGCAGTCTTGCCAGGAGGAAGATCAACAAGATCCCAAGTATGAGCTTTGTCCAAGGCCTGTAGTTCATCGGTCATAGCTTGCTGCCAAAGAGGATTAGTACAAGCCTCACGATAGGAGGTAGGTTCATAAGTAGAGAAGGCAGCAGATCCAACAATATAATCACGAAGATGGATAGGAGGTTGAGTGACCCGGCGTGGTCGACCCGTAGGAGGATCGGTGGGAGGAAGAACCGGTGGAGAAGGAGGTGTGGCAATAAGAGGTAGACCTTCAGGGAGAGCAGGCTGGACAGGATCAGGAGTGAGCAAGGGCGTCTCGATGGAGGAGGAACCTGTATCAAAATCAGCAGAGAAAAGATCGACAGAAGGATTAGTAAACAGGACAGTAGTGGAGAGTGCGGGTAAGTGAAAAGAGGATAGCGAGGAAAACATTTGGTGCTCCCAGAAAATGACATGGCGGGAGATGCGAAGACGTTTAGAGAGAGGATCCCAACAGCGAAAGCCTTTATGTTCAATTCCATACCCAAGAAAACAACAAAGACGAGAACGAGGTTCAAGCTTGGTGTGTTCATGGGATTGAAGTAGAACAAAGCAGGCAGAGCCAAAAACCCGGAGATTAGCGTAAGGAGGGGGAGTGCCATGCAGACGTTCAAAGGGAGTTTGATTATGGATGACAGGAGAAGGAGCACAGTTGATAGTGTAAACAGCAGTGAGGGCAGCTTCCCCCCAAAAGTTTTCAGGGTAGGAAGAAGAGAGAAGAAGGGCGCGAGTAGTGTCAAGAATATGCCTATGTTTCCGTTCAGCACGGCCATTTTGCTGGGACGTGCCAGCACAAGAACGATGAGGCAGTGTACCATGATGCTGAAGAAAGGAAAGGAAATCAGAATCCCGATATTCCATAGCATTGTCAGAGCGAAAAATTTTGATGGTTTTGGAAAATTGGGTGTGGACCATTTGGGCAAATCTATAATAAATGTGTTTAAGTTCAGACCTAGTTTTCATGAGAAAAAGCCAAGTAAACCGGGAAAAATCATCAATAAAGACAACAAAATAGCGGGATCCCCCCATAGTAGTAGTAGGGGAGGGCCCCCAAATATCGGAATGGATAAGATCAAAAGGTGCAAGGGAAACTGAAGTACTTTTATTAAATGATAAAGCAGGTTGTTTGGCAAGTTGACAGGGGATACAATCGAAATTATCGGAAATTACATGACCCAACTGTCCACTAGAAACCAAAGACCGTAAGCGATTAACAGAAATATGCCCTAAACGACAATGCCAAAGATGAAAGGGAGATAATGAGGAAGTAGATGTAGGAGCAGCAATCGGAGGAGAGGCAGGAACATGAAGGTGAATGAGTTCATAGAGACGTCCATGCTTACGGCCGATCCCAATAGTCTGCCCCGTCTGAGGGTCCTGTACCAAACAATCAGTAGCAGAAAATGTGACAGTTAGACCAAGTTCACATAATTGACCAATGGAAATAAGGTTTAAGGTAAGAGCAGGGATATGATAAACTTGAGGGATAGATAAAGAAGAGGTGGAAACAGTACCAACATGACGGACAGACATGAGGGAACCATCAGCAGTATGTATTGAGGGAATATGAGGAGATGAAGAGAAGGAAGAAAAGATAGTAGAACTGGAGGTCATATGATTACAACAAGCAGAGTCAAAATACCAAGAAGAGTTACCTGGGATTACAGACAAAGCAGTAGGAGGAGGTGTACCAGATGGGGAGAGAAGTTGTTTGAGCATGGCCTCTACATCCGTTGGAGAAAAGCGAGGGGTAGACGGAGCAGACGACTCAGAGAACCCCGCAGAGGTGACAGCATCAGTGTGGGGAGACTGATTCCCGGAAGCAGCAGCAGCAGTGGGATGAGGCTGATTCCTAGAAGCAGTAGTAGCAGTGTGATGAGCCTGATTCCCGGAACGATGAAAGCTTCCCCGGGCAGAGCCACCGCGAGAGGAGTGGCTATTTGACGATGATCGGGATGGATTGCGAAAACAATCCTGTTGCAGATGACCAGGACCAAGTTTGTTGCAGTAGCGGCAGGATCTGACGGGGCAATTGACCAGGAGATGGGTTGAAGGAAGACCCCGATTTTGACAATAGAGGCAAGCAGTGGTCCGTTGGGTAAATGATGGCCGGTACGGAGAAGTGGCCAGAACAGAGTCCACATGATGAGTTTGAAGAGTACCGAGACGCGTCTCCTCTGATAGCAACTCAGAAATTGCTTGTTCAAGAGTGGGCAATGGATGGCGATGAAGCAGAGAGGCACGTACGGGCTCAAAGGAGGAAGTAAGAGCCATAAGAAAATGCACCAACCTTTGCTGGTTGCGATAGATAGTAAATAAAACAGCATCTTCAGGGGTATGCCAAGTTGGTTCTGAAAGAGCAAGCTGATCCCAAACAGAGTACATTTGAGAAAGGAAGTCATTAATGGACTGAGTGGATTCTTGGCGCATGCGATGAAGTTGGTTCTGAAGTTGATATTGGTGGGCAAGACCAGTAGTCTGGTATCGTTCTTTCAAGAAATCCCAGATGTCTTTTGCAGGAGTAGTTACAGAGTCAAGCTGAAAGCGACCAAACTGAAGACTGATAGATGTAACAGAGGTATTACGAAACCAGGTAATGATTTGGTAATTCTTACTGTCCCATTCCTCAAGTCGGTCTTCAAATGTAGCAGTAGGAACAGTAGTTTCATTAGTGTCACTGTCTTTCACCGGTTTAGTCACATCCCCGGTAACAATTCGCCAGAGCTTCTTCCCTTTTAGGAAGGAGGACATGGCTTGGGCCCACAGAACATAGTTTGAACCATTCAAAATAACGGAAATAGGATGGGAGGCATCATGACGATCCATAATACTAGTTGAATAGGGTTTAAAGTAATATGATAGACCTGTAGGAGCAAAATTAGGTAAAACAGAGTGTACCAGTGAGTCCGGAAGGTCGAAAATAGCCAGGAAAGGTATGCTGGACAGAGATGATGTCAGCAAATATGTCAGCGGCGCACGTTAGCAGAGTGCAGGAAGGAACACGTTAGCAGGAAGCGGCGGTGCACGGTAGCGGCAGGCGCAGACGCGGTGCACGGTAGCAGATTCGGCGCACGCGGGTGCACAGTAGTGAAACGGCGCACGAGAGGCGCACAGTAGCAGGCGCGGCGTACGGGAGAGGCAGGGCTGACGTCAGCCGCGGGTCGTGTGGGCGCGTGTAGGCGCGTGTCGGAAGGGAGAAACAACGGATGGTGCGTGCGGGCGCGTGTGAGAGTGGTGGCGGAAATGATGACGCGCAGTGGACACTGGCGGCGCGTGTGGGCGCGTGAAAGGTTTTCTGAGGCCGGGCTTGGTGCCGTTGGAATCGTGAGGAAATTCCGAGTGGTTTGATGTAGTGCCGCTGTGGATGGGACTAAACACCAAAATCGCAAATTGCCAGAAATGTAACACTGTGCTCTGATACCATGAAATAATAATTGGAGAAAGTGAGAGAAGATAGAGATGAGCGAATAGAGAGAGAGAGAGAGAGAGGCACAATTGTTTCTATGAATTGTACATGTCTATTACACAAAGAAGGCACTCTATTTATAGAGGATGCCTTGGATGCCTATGAACAATAACATAATGCTACACTAACATAATGCACTAACATAATGCTACACTAACATAATGCACTAACATAATGCTACACTAACATGATAATGCTACACTAACATAATGCACTAACATAATGCTACACTAACATGATAATGCACTACATAATGATACACTAATATACACTAACATCTTATATGGTAAAATTCAAATTTAGAATGAATTGAGACTATAAACTATTTATTTATTTATTTATTTATTTTGATATTTTTCTATGTCTGAACTCTCGATCCTTAACATTACTTGATGTAGTATGCATGGCCTCCCAATTCTTGCAGTAAATACATAAGCAAGGAAAAAATTGGGTCAGATTTGGAATTGAGTAAAATTTGGTGGGTTGATGCAAAATACGATTCACAACATGGTCCATCAAATTTTCATGGTCCCCAGCAAATTTTGGACAAATTTCATCGTTAGGCCTTCAATTTTGAGAATTTGTGGTTTTTGAAAATATTTGTAACTTCCATTACCCCTACCATAGACCTTGGAATTCAATCCCGTCAATTCTGCCATTATCGTATTGGCATATATTAGTAGTTTTTATTTTTATTTTTTGTTTATTGTAATATTTTTATTTTTGATAATTTTTGTTATATTTTCTTATTTTTATTTCGGATACTACAAAATTACTAATTCTGATTGTTTCTTACTAGGTTAGGTTTGCTTTTACTTATAAATGCTATTTGTAAGCTTTAGGGTTCTTCAATTTTTTTTTATGCTCGGTGTTCCAACTTTAAGTATTTTTTTTTTTTTTTGAAAATCAATCATTGTTGAGTCTTTATTCTCGATATTCTTCATAAATTAACGAGTTTAGAGAAGAATCTTATTTTTGATATTTTTGGTTGAATCAACAAAATTTAAAATTGTTATTATTTCACATTTCACGCTATATTATTTCTGCAAATAGATGTTTTGATGTATCTATTAGCCAATAGTAATGTTATGACTGCAAATAGATGTTTTGATGTATCTATTAGCCAATAGTAATGTTATGAAAAATATAATTATGTATATCCTTTCATGTGTCACTCTATATTGATTTTTTTATTTTTTTTTAGCTACTCTTTATTGATTTAATGAGTCCTATTACTCATGTTTCAGCTACTAAAAAAAGGTGCGTGCTTGAAAAAAGTATATTATCTTTATATGTTGGCCGAATTGGGTGCAGTGGGTTTTTGATCAATCAATTTGACCAACAAAATAACTTCAACCTGCTGCTAATCGAAATGGTTATGAAATCGCCAATGTGCAAAAACCAAAATCCAAATTTGTTTGGTTATTTAGTTTTTAAAATCAGATTTTGAGTTTATATTTAGTATTTTTTTTTGGTGAATTTTTTTTAATACTTTGTTAATTTTTATTTTTTTATTTTTAATAAACTTTTTTCAAATGCCGAATACACACATACGTATATGTTAGAAAAATATACAAAAAGCCATGTTTTTGTTTAATGGGATTTAGTATTTAGTTTTAATAATATCAGTTATTCCAATTTTAATGAGAATCATTACGAATAATATTTGCATTATGTTAAGTTTATAATTGAACTATTTGATTTTGCCGTCGTTTGGAAAGTTGGTTAATTTAGTAGGCTAGTAAGCTAAATTTTGTGTGTTTGGGAATATAATTGAATATTTTAGTAAGCTATAATTGGATCCACCTGCTGGGGGCACGCCCACTACTACACCGACCGACCATGGTGAGATACAGTTGGTTCGCTGAGTAGTTCGGCAGGAGTAAGCCCGAGACATCGGAGGAGGTGGTGCAGTACTCCAGGGCTTTCTGATGTTTGTCCTTGGTACCACCATGTTTTCGAACAGGTGGAACACTGTGGGTTTATACCTACTGACCACCCTGGTGACACTGCCCCGGGTGTGATTCTATGACTGGGACGGAGTTGGCCTCGTCACCCTTTACAGCTATATAAGCTCCACCTCCCGCATGAGGGGAAAGCGGATCGGAGGCTATTGGAGCGTCTGGGAGGTATGCATATCACTTCCCTCTTTGCACTTATACTTTTTAATTCACATTTTCTGCTTTATATCTGTTCAACACCTGTGCTTTCCTCTTTGCACTTTCTATATCTGTTCATACTGTTTTGCTTTCTGCTTTGCACTTTCTATATCTGTTCATACTGTTGTGCATTCTACTTTGCAGTTTATGTATCTGTTCATACCCTGTGCTTTCTGCTTTGCATTTTCTATATCTGTCGACACTATTGATCCATTGCTGCCCTTTCCTTGTAGTTATGGGTTTACGTATATTTTCCAACCCTCGCTCTAGAGCCTATGGAGGAGCTCCCCCTTGTTATCCCTTACTCGCGAGGGTACGATGGTCTGTGTCAGCGCCGGAGTCATGAGACCTTCGCCTTCTTCCGTCATTACTTTGATACAGTGGCCGCCCACGAGGGAACCCCAAACTCATAGTCATTTTTTGCTTTACTACTATTCTGATTCATACTTTGGTAACTGACGGCGACTAACAATCTATACATTCTCTACTTGCAGATCACGTGGCAGCCTTGGGCGATGATGTCAGCCGGGGTGAGAGACCAATATACGGGAGCTTGGGATACATCATGCTTCTGGATTCTGCTGGAGGGCCCAATCATCTGGGCTTGGTTTTCGAAAGAGAGATTCGTTCGCCAGACTGTGGGCTTGCCTGATCCAGTCATTCTGATGCCACCCCCAGCGTCTATGAGGACAGCGGATAACCTACCAGTTAACGTAGTCATACAGTTCATGGTAGACCTAGACACTGACTTCTTTAGAGGAGAGGGCAATTACATGACATTTATTCAGACCCACCTTATGCCTCCTCTGATCGGTGCTCACACAAGTGAGGGAGCAAGGGCTCTTGTGACGAGTGAAACAACTCGGGTGACCAAGGCCCATACTAGAGGGGCTCCCCCCATTGAGCAGACTACCCCTTGGCCAGAGCTTCCCACTGCGCTCGCATGTTGACGGCCGACTAGGATTGCTTACTAGATTCTGATTGAGCCGGCAGAGGTTGGGCATGAGTATGTCGGAGTTCAAGACACGTCTCAGGTATGGACCACACTTTACAATTTGCACCCCACATTTCCATTTTAGATATGTTTATCCCATACATTGATCATCCAAATGCACTTGCAAGCATTTATAGAGTGTATATGGAGCCTCATTGAGCTGGTCGCTTCTCTGATGGGTATGGTGTAGAGGAGGGAGATGCTTCTTGGTCTCCACAATATCCAGGTAATTTCCTTCAGTTCAGCATGCATTTCATTACTAACTTGGTTTGTGCATCATGCTATCATATTTGTACTGATACATTGGCATTTCAACCGTAGTCTTTCCCAAGCTGCACTAATACACTACATTAGCACACTATACTCATACTGTATCTGATTTCTGCATGACACTTATTTTGCATATTATGCCTATATCTGATACACACACTATAGCTGATATGTTGACAACTGTTCTTTTCATATTCCATCTATACCGAGGGCACCAGTGGTAGCAGCAGCACCAGCACCGGCAACACCTCCTCCAGTAGCAAGGAGGAGAGAGAGGCAGGTCGCAGCACGCGGCTGAGATGCACGCCACAGTCAAGGCAGGAATAGGGGCACCCGAGGTGAGTCCCCTCCGAGGAAGAGGACGAAGAGGGCCTCTCGAGCTTGAGATGACCGGCACTGATGTTTTTGCACTTTTTGCTTAGTTTCTTTTTGTTTGGTAGCATTAGCACATGTATAGCATCAGATAGGTTTTATTTTTGCTTTTGAAACTTGTGCTCCTCTTTTGTAAAAAAGCATGATCAAAATAAAAACTCATAGTTTTTATGAAAAGTGTTATTATTTTTGCATCGTGAACACCATATTTGCATGAAATGGACATGGAATCGAATTTGAAAACAAATACTGAACACTTGTGTTGGCATGACGTTCTTAATTAGGTAATGAGCTGGCCAATAACCAAAATACAAAATACAACTCAATAAACAAAGCAAAAACAACTCAAATACAAATAAATACACTTGCTAAAACCAAAATACTCAAAACAAGACCTTAAAACACGCAAAGATCAAGACAAAACACAACCTGCCAACATTACCCAGCACACAGGTAAACGGCAGGCCAAAAAGGAGAGTTGCTAGCCAAAGGTGGGAATTACTGGCCAGAGGAGGTGGACTGCCACAAGTGCGAGAAACCTCTAGATTGTTGACAGTTGGTCTCCACTCACAGCCTTATCTTCTACAAAAGGCTCTACTTCATATTTTTCCTCCAGAACCTTATTTCAGCCGCTATTTCTTCCACTAACAGAGATATTCCTTGCCAAGAAGCTCGCAGATTGGATAGTTACTTTAGACGGCACGGAAAAGGTAAATTTTCGGGGTTTCGGCATAAATGCACATTTTTCGCTGAGTCATACTCCACTTTGTTTTCTGTTCCTCCGTGCTGCAGCCCAATGCTGGGATTCGATTACACACGTCTTTCGCTTCAGAGCACAAGAAATGTGCCCATCTCTTGAAGAATTTCAGGCATTGATGGAAACCCAGCGTGATGAGAAAATCATGCCCCAGCCCCGTTTTGGCCACGCCCAAGCTTTGGGACGTATGTGTGGGCTTACTGTGCACATGGCTCGATCTTTGGGCCACAACGAAGAGCTAGACGTACCCAGCTTGATTCATCGATTTTCTGACGTCGGTGGCAGAGTAGACCTTCTCTGGCGAAGTTTTTGACAACATGCCCTCTACTTATGTATGCTTGCTCACTTCCTTTTACCCCTAGCTTTGGCGGATCCAATATCTGATTGATCGAAGTTGCCCAAGGTCTGAAAGAAGGTAAGAGTTGCATTGGTTTGGCGCTAGCCGAGACCCTGATGGGCTTAGATGCGTTTCATCGGCGAGAGACTACCAGATTTGCGTGGAGTCCACTACTTCTTCAGGTATTGTTTCCCACCATTTCTCATATTTGTTTCTCACATCACTCGGCACTTATGCTCTATTTTTCTCTCAAAGCCCTTTTCTTACATTTCTCTCAACATACTTCTCTCTATTCTTTAATCCCTCTTATTTTTCATCCATTCCTAGGTATGGCTTATGGATAAGCTAAAGATAGTGGACTCTTGCCCCAAGTACTCAGCTCAAGCTTATTTCTTTCGCTACCGGCTAGTCTATTTTTCCAACGAGGAATGGTGGTGCAATTGCATGTGCAGCAGGTCTGCAATTGACAAAGCTTGGTGTTGCCCCTGTCTTAATCTTATCGAGATGAGTTATAGCATGTCTCGGCAGCCTGACATACAGTTGATTGGCCTTACACATTGTGTGTTCTACTTCCCTTTCCGATTTAGACGTCAGTTCAAACATAATCAGACCCGCCCAGAGGAGGGGATAGAATACACGGCTTTATTCCCGATTCATGCTTCACACTTGGCTAGGTACCTCACTGCCTAGAGGACAAGGGAACTTCTGGCCCCTGCCCCTAGTTTCAGTTATGCTCTTTCTAGCGAGTGCTTGGCTCGGCTTGGCTCGGCTCGAGGATGAGGAACAAACCGGGCCTACTTTGGCTTCAAAAGCTTCCGTAAGTACAAGCTGAGGCTGCAGGAGTACCTGACTCACCTATGCCCCTAGTTTAT
Source organism: Camellia sinensis (assembly GCF_055761805.1). Lineage (NCBI taxonomy): Eukaryota > Viridiplantae > Streptophyta > Magnoliopsida > Ericales > Theaceae > Camellia > Camellia sinensis. The sequence goes on along the minus strand of NC_138964.1, from coordinate 21,551,937 downwards.
TACTTTGACCTTTCTTTTCAAGTTTTTATGATGTAATAAAAACAACTTTGATTTGTATCGGAGAGTTGGAGAACTTTATGTTGAAATCAATGGAATTAAAGTTGTGAGCACTAAGAATTTTCTTTTTGGTGCAAAAATGGTCTAGGTTGTACAAGGTAAAATTTTGAACAAAATCAACTTTTATTAAAACTTTCCAAAAACTTTTCAAAAATGATCACCACCTGACACACACAGAATCAATTCTCAAGATGTATAACCCCGAATCAAAAGATCATAATTGCCCTTGCTTGAATACCACTGCTCTGCATTATAACTAGTTCTTTTTCCTGGAATGAAGATCACAACCGAACTCTCAAATAAAGAACAGACGAAGATGACTTGATTAGAGACATGGACAAGACAATTGAGTTGGAGGTGATTACGACCGAACTTCAGGATGAAGTTTCCTACGTATCCCGACGATGGAAATCAGGCCTTATGTAGTTCGGTTCAGGTTCACTCGAGTATTAACTCTCTCCTTTTGCGCTCTAACTTTTGCCAAAATCACCCTTTGGGGTTTTCAACCTTGCGAGTTCAGTTTTTCTTTATTTCTAATTTTTCATGCTCTAACTTTTGCCTTGGTCACCCTTCTGGGTTTTGGGCCTAGCAAGCCTCTCAAGGATAATATTTCTTCAACTTGTCCATGTTGATTGATTGTGAAAATTCCAAGTCATCTAAGTCCATGAGAATAACTGCTCCACAGATAGCTTTGATGATGCAAGGACTAGTCCAATTGGGTCTGAACTTGCCCCTAGGGTTATGAATGAGAGCTCGGTTGTCTTTCAGCACCATGTCTCCTTCTTTCAGATTCTGGGACTTAACTTTCTTATTAAAAGCCCTAGCAATTCTGCGCTGGTAGCCTTGAACATGATACAATGCCTTTAGCCTTTTCTCATCAAACAACATTAACTCCTCAAATCTGCTCTATTGCCAGTCTGTCTCTGCTATCTGACACTCAGCCATAACTCGCAGTGACGAGACTTCTATTTCAATTGGCAAAACGGCTTCCATCATGTAGATGAGAGAATAAGGAGTTGCCCCTGTAGACGTCCGGATCGAAGTTCTGTAGCCCCAGAGTGTGAATGGCAATTTATCTAGCCAGTCCCTATAAGTCTCAACCATCTTCTGCAAGATGTTCTTGATGTTCTTGTTGGCGGATTCAACAACTCTATTAGTTTGTGGCCTGTATGCAGATGACTTATAGAAAGCCACATTGTATTTCTCCAACAAGTCTATCACCTCTTTCTTGAAGTGGAAGCCATTATCTAATTGATCTCGTTTAGGATCCAGTACCGACAAATGATATTGTTTATGATAAACTTGGCCAAATGCGATGCTCTCAACCCTGCATAGGGCTGAGCTTCCACCCATTTTGTAAAATAATCAATCGCTACCAAAATATGTTCGTGCCCATTCGATCCTTTTGGTGTGACTGCACCGATGACGTCGAATCCCCAAACTAAGAAAGGCCATGGTGAAGTCATGTTGTACAGTTTGGACGGCAGGATATTCATGCGATTGGCATGAATTTGGCATTTGTGGCATCGTCGAATGAAGCCAATACAATCCTCCTCCATGGTGGACCAGTAGTAACCTTGCTTGAGAATATTCCAAGCTAGCATCACTCTGTTTATGTGCGCCCTGCACTCTACTCCATGGATGGCCTCCATCAGGTGCTTTGATTCATCCTCTTCCACACACAACTTGTGCATTCCCAGATGACCTCTTTTATACAATTTACCTTCACAGATGATAAATTGGACGACCATTCGCCGTATTCCTTGTTTGTCCTTGGCATTTGCCCCTAGTGGATAAATCTCATATTCCAAGAAGTTCTAAATATCGTAGTACTAGATGCGTGAAAGTCAGCCTTTCAAACCTAGGAATCAGAACATCCAAGGTCTGGTGGTAAACCTTCATCTTTTGTTCTTTGACTTTCCAGTCTCCATATGCTTGACAAACAACTAAGTTTGAGTCCCCGATAACATCCAACCATTTTGGCCCTAGTTTTAGGGCGGCTTCTAAACCAGCAATACACACTTCATATTTTGCTTCATTATTGGACACCTTGAATCGGAGCTTGAAGGCTAAATGTATATGGGAGTCGTCGGGTGCTATCAGTAACACACCTATCCATAACCGTAGTGATTGGACGCTCCATCAAAGTACATCGTCCAAGTTTCCTCCTTAACTTGCAGAACGACTTCATTTGGGAACAGGTATTCCACTGCCTCATCTCCTTCTACTGGGTGATCTGCCAGGAACTCCATTACAACTCTTCCCTTGACTGACTTGCGGGTGACATATTTGAGATCAAATTTCAGAGAGGAGAAGCAACCAACGAGCTAGCCTACTCAGAAGCACTAGTTTCTCAAAGAGATATTTAATGGGGTCTAATCTCGAAAAACAAGTAGTGCCTCAACTTCCTAGTAGCCCATACCAAGGCTAGGCAAGCTTTCTCCAACGGAGTATAGCGGGTCTCATAATCTAGCATTTTCTTGCTCAAGTAGTAGATGGCTTTCTCCACCCTACCTACATATTCTTGAGCGAGCATGCGTCCCATGGTCATGTCTGTCACTGACAAATACAAAATCAAAGGCTTTCCCGGTTCTGGTGGTGACAACACAGGCGAATTCTGGAGGCACTGCTTAACCTACTCAAAGGCGAACTGACAGCGATCATCCCATTGGAATTTCTTCCCTTTCTTCAGGAGACAAAATAGTGGTTCACAAGTCAAGGTTAATTTGGAAATAAATCGTCTTATGAATTGCACTTTACCAAGAAAGCCTCGCACCTCCTTTTCAGTCCTTGGTGGTGGCATTTCTAGAATGGCCTTGATTTTGGAAGGATCTACATAATGCCCCTCTGTGTGATCAAAAAGCCCAGCATTTTCCTGGTCGTTACGTCGAAGGTTCATTTATGTGGGTTTAACCTCAATCTATATTCTTTGATCCGTTGAACGAATTTCTTCAAGGTGGTGTAATAGCTATCTCTTTCTTTGGACTTGACAATCATGTCGTCCACGTATATCTCGACCTCTTTGTGGATCATGTCATGCAGAATGGTGGTCGCAACCCTCTGATAGGTAGCTCCAGCTTTTTTCAAACCAAACGGCATAACTCGATAGCAGTAGGTACCCCACAACGTAATGAATGCGATTTTCTCTCTGTCCTCTGACGCCATCAGAATCGGGTTATACTCGGAAAACCCATCCACAAAGGATAGCAATGCATGGCCCACAATGAAGTCTACTAAGTCATCAATGTGCGGTAGAGGAAAGTCATCCTTCAAATTGACTCTGTTCAAGTCCTAGAAGTCTACACACACCCGGATTCTACCATCATGTTCTAGCATTCGGATGATGTTGGCCAACCAAGTTGGATACTTAGATACTAACAAGAAACATGCCTCAATCTGCTTGGTGACCTCTTCCTTGATTTTCAATGCCCATTCTGGATGGATTTTACGCAACTTCTACTTGACTGGTCAGGCCTCGGGGTTAAGAGGGATCCGATGCTGTACAATCTCAGGATCGATTCTAGGCATGTCTTCGTAGGGCCACACGACAACATCTTTGAAATCTTTTAACAAAGTGACTAAGCGCTCGCGCTCCTCCGAAGACAACGTGGACTCGATTTGGACTAGACGCGAATCCTTCTCAGTACCCACATTAATGGCAATGATTTCATCAGCACAAGGTTTAGCAAACCTCTCATCCTCTCGATTAATCAAGTTTTTCAAAACTAGAGGAATTCCTTCCTCTTCGTTTTCATTAAAATTTTGAAAATCTTGGTCAATATAATAAACCAACGGAACAGAGCAGTACACAGAATTCACAGAGTTCTTATTCAAAAGGTCCAGATCTTCAGTTACAAACTCAAAAGAAAAGCTAAATGAAGAGCTAGACAAAACTCTGGTATCCGGTTACCACCCCTCGAAATACCAAACCAAGACTCAAAAGAACTTGAACCTGATTCTGACTCCACAAACTCAGTGGAATCAAATTCTAGCTCATCACCCGACTCAAAATTAGACAGATAGCCTTCCTCCAGCTGCCAGATAAGAGATGGTGCCTCTGATGCATCCAAAATGCTGCTTGTTAGGTTCATACTCGGTTCTTCCCCGATCATAGAGATGGAAAGGTTATCCCCCAAGTCCTCTGAGTTGGCTGCAGGATCTGTCAGGAGACAAGCCCATGCTGCCCCTACTCCAAGTTCACTATTGTCTGAGTCATTTTCCATGCTCTGTTTAGCTTCAGTACTTGGTTTAGCCTATTCCTCGGTATCACTATATTACAGTTGCAGATCAAAAAAGATCTCGAACCCGGGGACACGCTGCATCGTGGAATTCACCCATGCCTCGGGAAAACCGCAAAAGGGGAAATCTTCTACCTCCTAAACAAAGCGGCTATTCAGCATTCCCCGGATTGGCCTGTGGATGAGTTCATAAAGTTTCCTGGCTTGCTTGGCCTTGGCTTTGCCTCAGATTTCTTCTCCTTTCCTGATCTAGTCCTCTTTGGTGGGTATATAGCCCATACCAAAGGCATATGGGTTGTGCGGCACATCTGTTAGTGTTGTGACACTTTTTCAACCACTTCTTCCAAGCCCCATTCCTGGTACATGCTGCAATTTGTTCATGAAATAAATAGACTGGGTGTTGACATACATGCCCTCGTCTGAGGCAAAAATGGTCTGCATTGCCCGAGCTTCAACCAGAGTGAAGCCTGAGAGAAATACATCCTCCTTGCCATGGGTGATCTCCAGCACTGGTGTAGTTACCTCCGACAGTGGGTGAATAGATAAATTCCCCAAAATATCGCCACTCCTCCCCCATGAGGGTACTTTAACATTTGATGGAGAGTGGAGGAGACAGTTTTCACATGATGCAACCAGGGTCTCCCTAACAACAAATTGAAGGTAGCCAGCACATCTAAGACATGAAACTCAACCTCCTGCTAAGTTGGGCCCACTTAAACCCTAACTTGCACCGTGCCCATAACCTCTCTGCTCGTATTATCATATGCCTGAATTGCTTGGGTTGTGGGAACAAATTCGACTAGTTTAAGGCCGATTGCATAGGCTATGCGAGAAGGACAGTCATTGATGGTCGAACCGGTATCTACTAACACCACCTGAACCTATTTCTCCCTGCACTCCACAGATATGTACAAGGATTTGTTGTTAGCTGAGCCCTCCGGCGATAGTTCTTTGTCAGAAAAGGTTAGGGTTGGCCCGATGCCACCTGGGAAGACCAATCCCACAGGCTGTTCGGGGATAGTGTCAATGGACAATTTGGCCTTATCCATTGCTGACAGTACTGCCTGTCGATGTACCTAGGAGGCCATGAGAAGACCCTAGATTGAGATGTCAGCTTGGATTTTCTTAAGCTGTTTCAATACTGCCTTTTCTTTTAACTGCTTCTTTTTTTGTTTCTTGACCTCTCTATCTTTTCCAGATGCCTCAGCTTGATCTAAGTGCAGTGGCTTAAAATACCACCCACTTCTTATCATGTGATCTATTTCTTCAGCATACCACGTGTTGTCTGGAAGGCACTTACCCCAGTCTTCATCGGTGGAGATCGTCATAGCCCGACCATACCCCTTCAGCACCCGACAAACAGTTGTCCAGCTCTGTTTGTATTACCTTCATATCACAGGTATCCTTTACAAGGTGTTGGGCTATTACTGCTTTCTGGTTGTCTTCAACCTTCTCTTGTTCAAACTGCTTCAGTGCAGCTTCCTGTTCTGTGTCAACAGTGCTCACAGTGCCCAGTTCCTGAGTTGAATTTTCCATGCCAACGTTCTCTAGCAGCTTTCCCTCTTCATCGTCCCTTCCGGCCATTATAACAATTGTTGCTTCTTTTTCTTCCGATTTTATTTCAGTTCCTTCCTTCTTATCCGACTCATCACTCAGCCACCCAGAGTTGTTAATTGATCCATTCAAATCGTACCATACAATCTGCACATCCCCTTGATCCAGTTCGTCAAAGAACTGTAGGTTGTCTAAATCCTCCTCGAGTTCCGCCAAATCATCTAACCCTTGGCTCAGGCCATCTTCCCTAACCACATTAACCTCTACCATAATTGGCAACACCAATTCAGGCTTGACTTGACCAATCGATACAATGTAGCAGCTTGGATCGTACACCCCATTAGGTAAGTCCTTAAAACTCTCCGACAACAAACTCATACCTTCCTTCAAGGTTGAACTCTCTTCTATTGCAACTGTCACCACCACAGGCTTAGGTTGAAGTGCGAACATGTCCATCATGCACAGATCTATGCTTTCGGGAATGAACAACGTCGATCTTGGTATGTGGGAAGGGGTAATATATACGCTGGGGTCGTAGGGGATGGCCAGTGTATAAATCATGTTTAGATTTTGACTTGAGGGAACTTGATTAGGGGCTAGGAGTGGGTTTATAGTTACATTTGGATTGTGGGGTGGTGTGATCACCTTGTTGTCGATGAGGTCTTGAATCTCATGGCACAGTTGGAAGCATTAGTCGGTATCATGACCATCCTGTTAGTGAAACGCGCAGTATTTTGTGGGGTTGTGTTTGGGTGGAAGAGGATAAGGTAATGGGCGGGGTTCTAATTGTTTGAGATGCCCTTTTTTGACTAGCACCTTCATGACTTGAGATAGGGTCATGTAGAGTTGGGTAAAAGTCCGCTGGGATCGGATAAGGTTAGCTGAAGTTTGTGGAGTTATGTTGGCAAAGGAATTGGCAGTCTTGGTTGTGGTGGTGACAACGCTCACATTTGGCGGCCTCAGTAGCATTGCAACTATGCACAAAAGGCCTTTCCTCCTACTCCTTCTCATCTGTAATCAACCCCTATTTCATGGTATCTTCAATTTGCACTCCCATCTCATGGAGCTTCGTGAATGTTAACAGAGATAAGACAATCATCTTCTGTAACAACTTCCTATGTAGATTGTGGATTACCATTCTTATCTGATCTTTCTCGGAAGGCCTTGTGGTCATCATTGAAGCTTTAGCCCTCCACCTCGTCACAAATTCTAAGAAGCCCTCCTTCGGCTCTTGGCGCATTGCCTCGAGATCACGAGTTGTGACCTCAATTTGTGTGTTGTACGAGTATTAAGCAATAAAGGCCTCAGCCATTTCCTCCTAATTTTGCTTAACAGAATCCTCCAGCTTCACATACCAAATGGCCATTATACCAGACATGGTATGGCCAAAGAGAGATAGTTTATGTAATCTAGTTAGGCCCATCAGTCGCAAGATGTCCGAAAACAGCCGTAGATGAACCATGGGATCTCCGGAGTTGTCAAATCGATCAATGTACGGCATTTTGACCCGATCCTGGCAAAGTCACTACAGAGTCAGTATACCCGTCCTCTATGTTCGGGATAGAGTTAACACCTTGTGCTCTCTTCAATAGCTCCGCCAGTTTATTAACCTTAAGCACAGTCTGGTCCACCTCAAACTCAAATGAAGCCTCAGTTTGATACACAGGTGCTTTAGAGGCTTGTGCTGGGATCGGGTCTGTCAAATTGCCCTAATTTTCTTATACATTAGCAGTATCAGCAATGGCTTTGGGTGCTGGGATACCCGTGGGAGGTGCATGGGATGCAGAGGCCATTACCGACTGTGGTTATTGTTGTTGTAGCCTGTTTATTACCTCAACTTGACGGGCTGTGACCTCGGCCTAACGGGCAACATCTTGCTGTAGGGTTTCAACTGTTTGCTAGAGATAATGTATCAATTCCTCCATATTGATTGGGGGATACTGTGTCATCGGAATAGGTAAGTAATCTCATATAGGACTAGAAGTAGAAGACCGTCCCTGAACCTGATTGGATACAAGTGAATTGAGGGGTGACTGCTGTAAAAACTGGACCGGTGAACTCTGCCTGACTCTCCTCCATCTTGTAACTGGTGAAAATGAAGCAAACAAGGGCTGTCCCCTAACAAGATCTCCGGCTTTGTAAAGCCTTCTGACTCGGAGGCTCCAGAGTACTTGGAGGATATCCGAACTTTCTGAAGCTATGGTGTTAAACTACCTAGCAAAAAGAAGTAAAGCAAAAAAAAGAAAGCACTAATCAGAAACAGCACAACACCTCAGCTAATGACGTTACCAACACAGATGTAATCAAAGCTATAGGACTGCACTCAACACTGAATTATGCCCCTAAAACAGATACTAAACTCGCAACTGATGTGCACATTCCTATACAGTTTCACTGTAAAGCACATACTAGTTAAGTGAGAGGCAAAACACCCCTATGAGGGGGTAGGGTTACCCTGTCCTAGTTTCATCAGGAACTAGGGTTCACTATTCAAACAAAGTGGTTTCACGCAATCCTGTATTTGGGTAAGCATCCTGCCCAAGTATGGAATAGTCTCTATGGCTTTTTGATATGCGACTAGGCCGAATGGTCAAAAGGGTATCTCGGCAAGACTACCTAATATACCTCTCACACCTAACACCGAGAAGTGAAATGAGGATCAAGCGGTACAGCGGTAGTCCAGATCCAAGGGTTGTATTCCCATCATGGCAGAGCCCATGACTGGTCAGCCTTTTGGCAAGCTTTTAGGCAAGCCTCCGGCAAACTGTCTAGGAATATTAGATGGCAAACACAGTGACTTAAGCGCATCAATGCAAATGCAATGCAAAGAAGCATATAAGTGTAAATAAAATTTCATATCATAAAGTTCAAGTCAAGTTCTCTAAAGTACCCAACGGAGTCCCCATAAACTGTAGCTCGACTTTCCGTGCCCCTTTTCGGAAGACAAATAAGCCCTACAGTATCGGACTCCTGCGGTTCTGAATCTAATCTCACAAGTGCAATGTAAAATAGATAAACACCAAAGAGTCCAAATCCGACAAATCTTTTGGAAAATCAATTTTGAATCAAATTGCCAAAAATGGACTGCTTTGCCAGATACAGAGTCGCCACTTAAATATTTTTGAAAAATTTAGGAAACCCATGACACATGCCAAAGGCCACGTGTCCGTCACCACCAAGATTGTCTCGACTTAGGAACTTACGTATGAGAGGGAAAGGTCATGAATTGAGCACCCCCACTCGCCCGATCAAAGATCTGCCTGTACTAATCATGATATGAATCTTATTTACATTATATGCTCTTGTTCTGATTTATTAGGCTAGCATTACTATGTGATGCTCACACACACAAGTATAGACTAAATTGCAAGAATTGGAACATTTCGATTCATGTTTGTTTTGAAAATTGTTTCGAATATATATCACTTGAAAAAGTGATCGCATAAGAACATTACTCAAATTATTTCCAATTCAAACAACTATCCTTTATCCACAGGCATTCAAGCAATTTATCACTTAAGCATTTAGCCTTATGGCAAGAATGCTAGACATGACAACAATCGCACGCATGTGATATGCTAAAGCGAGTGAAGGCTCACCTAGTACTCCAAGCTAAAAAAAATGAAATAGTTAGAACAATGCACGATCCTAACTTATGCAATATGACTAATGCAACACACGTGATATGCAATTACTAAGCTCGGCTACTAATATGGCATATGAATCAATTTGATAGTATGCGGGCTAAGCACGTATTTCAAAGAAGTATTTAATACTAACAATGCAAGTTAGAATGATGCGCTGAGCCTTGGTGCATGCAATACAAGTGGATGAAAACATGGAGAATGCCAAGAAAACATGATGCCTTAAACTAACCAACATAAGTAGGTAAATAAAAGGGAGAAAGACGTGGGGTTGGAAGACATGCACGTTATTACAACATTACTCCCTCACACAAGAGGGTCCGAATGAACTAACTAGCTAACTAATTAAAGCTAAGTTAATTAATTAACTATTACAAACCCAAATGAATAATGTAGCTAAACTATTTGACTAATTATTACAACAAATTAATTAACTATTCTAACTAACTAATTATTATAAGACAAAATTAAATAACTAGTTTAACTAACTAATTAATTACAACACTTAATAAAATTAACTAGCTACAACTAATTAAGTACAACATGAAGTAACTAAATTAACTATTCTAATTACTCCTCTTCGAGAAACGAGGAATGCTCATGCATGTGCAGATTTTCCACTCGAAAAAGCCACTGTTTCTGCTGCCAAATGCCTCTATTGCACATTGAACACTTGCACTGTTTTCCACCTCAAGACAAATTATGTTCTGCTTCAAAAGTACACTGCTGGATTTTGCACAGGTGCCCGACAGGCTAGAAGTGATGGCCTGCCATCCGCCAATGGTGGCCTGCCAGCCATTGATTACTGGATTTTGCTGCTGCAATAGAGAGCAAACAAAGCAGGAATAGGGTATTCTCAAGGATTATTTGCACAACTCACCTCTCCTTATCATCAAACAGCTCAAAGGTGTAGTAAGTTTGATTCACAAACCATCAACGGATGCAATTTCATTGCATGATGGCTTATGAGCCTAGTGTGCAAGTTCAATGAATACGACAAAACAAGACTCTTAAAACCACCTCCCTATCATGAACGATCACGGGAAGTAGTTGACAATGGATGTTGAATCATTTGCATCACTTATGAATATGAAACGACTCAAGACTCAAGGGTTGAATTAACGTCCGATTGAACCCAAACAAAATTATTATCATGTACTCTTATTATTCACCAATTTTATTACTCATTTTTAGTTACTTTACAAATTTTTTAATCAATTGAGTCCAATAGTGAGTTAAGTCCTCTAATGGAGAGAAGTGTCAAACCAAGAGTTGACTTAAGGCATGAGAAGATGTCATGCCGTTGATAATGAACCCCTAAAAAGCATGACAATCTCAATCTCAAGCTTTAAAGAACAATACGTTTGAAACAACTCTCAAAGCAAAGCAAAATCCAAGAAATGAGAGAGGTTGCAGAGGTGATTAAAGGTGATCACAAGTAAGGAAAGCATGAAATAAATGCTATCAACTCAAATAGAATGGTGGCTAGGGCCTAGACCACCAAGACTATGAGGATAATTGCACTACAAGCATGCAAAACAAAGCTCAGATGAAGTGAACAACCAAAAACAGTAATAGTGCTAAATAAGTCCTAAAACATGTTGGAATTAAGACAAAAATAGCTAGAACAATAAGCTAAAACATAGAACAGGCTAGACTAGTAAGCAAGACACAAGGAGGGGAAGCTAACCCTTCCAATTTTGTAAACCATGATTTTAGCCACTGAAATAACCCTGAAAATCAGTGTTTAAGAGCTTAAAAAAAAAATTGGTGTAAAGGTGGGAAACACAAGGGTAAAGGCCTTAAAAGCAAGGTGTAAAAAAGGGTGAACCACCCCTCAATCCTTATTGGCCTTAGACCATAAGTTTCAGCCCAAAAATACAGAGTTTATATAGCCCTGTGGAGAAGTATCCGGCGATTTTTCTAAAGGCATGGCTGCGGAAAATCAAACGCAGATGGCGCGAAAGAGAAATGCCGAACACATGGCCGCGCGATGGAAAGCCGAGGCCAGCCATTCTGGGCCTGCCCCAACTGAATCTTCACAACCCGTTATGGTAAAAGAGACGGCTCAAGTTGTTTCGGCCGAGTCGGATAAAGTGGCCGAACAGCAGATCCCAAAGGAAAGGCCGATTCAAGAAGAGAGGGGCGAAAAATGTACCACCGAGGGAGAGGCCGGCTCAGAGGGAAGCCCTGCTGACAAACGGCCTCATCTAGAGGAATCGGATGTGGTTGTTCCTTTCGTTATTCAACCAAAGATCAAAAACACGTCGATCTCCTCTAACCCGTCTGCCTTGAAGGATCCAGCTGTAGCATTGAGCTTGGCCACCTCAACTTCATTGCCAGCTGACATGGCCACCTTTTGAGCAGAGCCAGATTTGGTAGCTATAGCGTTAGCTTCCCAATCAGCTGTAGACACCCCATTTTTGACCGACCCTGAGACTCAGACGTCACCAGTTGAGCACTTGGTGATATTGCATGCTGTGCTTGTTCAGAAGTTTTAGAGTCGTGGCCGTGAGCCCTGCCTCCGGACTTCCGAACCCTCTTCTGTGCCTTGTCTCGGTTTGCGAACCAGACTCGGTTTTCTCTGTTTCTCTTCCTGAGGGGAGGGAGAGGTCCGGTAGATCGTCTCTCAATGTCCGTAGGCTACATTTGGTGGCCGTAGGCCATTTTTCCCATTTCGGAGCCCGGTTTCCGATTTTTCGGGACTGTTGGCCGTGTGCCTCGGTTCGGGACCGCCTAACCATCTCCGTTTGCCCCGGTTTTTGGCATACTTCCTTTTTGCTCCCTTTTGAGGGACACTGGGGGGTGAGAAACCCACTTCGAGGTCGAATACCATTTTCGGTGCTTAACAGCCCATTTCCGGGACCCCGAACTGCGTGTTTTGGCTCCGGAACATTCGTTTTGCAACGGTTTTCGCTCATTTTTGGCAGGTACCTCTGTTTTATCACAGGGAAGGTCACTGAAGGGTGGAAGGCCAGCAATTGTTGCAACAACCAGTTATCTCTCCTCCGGAGCCTCCCGACGCCCGTTTTTCGCACTTCCGGGCTAATGTTGAATACCCTAGGGTTAGTGTTGCCAACTTTCAACCACATATCTGTGATCTACACACCTGGGAGGCTCCTAAAAACCCATGGCCGACCACTAATTTTTCTTTCCATTTTTGCCCCTCCTCTTTAACTGCAATGTTGAACACCTTGGGCCCATTTTCTCGAACTTTGAACCACATATTTGTGATGTACACACATGGGAGGACCCTAAAAAGTGGTGGCCGGCCATTAATGTTGATTGACCCTTTTGAACCCCTCTTTCCGAGCCAATGTTGAACCCCTTGGACCCATTTTCTTGGACTTTGAACCACATGGTTGTGATGAGGAGACCTAGGGGAACACCACCATGTGGTGGCCGGCCACTAAATTTGATTGAACCTTTTGACCCCTAGCCGGCCGGCTAGGGGAGGTGGCCGGCCAGCCACCTGCAACAAAACAAAGGGCCGGCCTTGATCCTTGTGCCAGGGACTTTACAGCTGTGCAGCTGTTTCCCCCGGAAAATATCCCAATCCGGGGGATATTTTGGAGGGGAATTTTGCCCTCCATTTTGCCCCACCTTTACACCATCTTTTTGTCCATATAACCAGCTGCCATTGTTGGTTTGAGGGGTTAGAAAAAACTCTCTTCAAAGCTCCATAGCCATCTCCATCTTCTTCTCTCTCAATTCTTCAAAAAACCCTAACCCCCTAACCATCATTCCTTCTACACCACCAAGCTCTACCACCACCATCTCATTTCCAGCAACAAGGAAAGATTCTTGAAGGCTAAAGAAGCTGCAAATCAACCCAAGAAGCAACAAAAGCTCGGATCTTCAAGGGTAAGTTACACTTTGACCCTTTTGACCCTTTGCCTTGATCTATTTCTAAGCCCCACTTCCTTTTTGTGTTGAGCTCCGGCCATAATTGAAAGTGGCCCTCCTTTGAGCTCATTTTCACTTCTCATTAAGGGCTCAACCCTGTTTGAGCCCTCCATGATACACTTGCTTCATTGACCATCTTGTATGTCATAGTTTTGCATGCTATTTTTGACCCGTGAGCAATTTATTTTCGAGCATGTTGTAAACTGATATAAGGCTTATTTTGAGCCCCTCTTCAACATTGGAGAAGGGCTCAACATTGTTTGGTGTATCCATGTATCACTTGTAGTTATATCCCTTGTTTGGCTCCTTTTTTGTATAAATTGATAGCCCTCTTTGCTTCTGTTTTTGGACCTTGGTCCGAACTGAAAGTGGCCTTATTTTGGCCTATACTTCATGTTTCATTCACACTTTTTTTCTGTTTGGTGATTATTTTATACACTTCATGTTTTAGCACCTTTTGAGCCTTATTTTGCATCATATTTTTAGCATGTTTGTATACTGATTTTGAGGCTGCCATATACTGTAAATGTTCATATTTTTGGTCCATCTTCAGTGTTGTAGAAGAAAATATTTCAGTTTGGGTTTAGCTTACACCACTTGCTTCATTACCCCTCTTTTGGCCCCTATTCTTGCATGCTATTTTTCCCCTACCTATGCTTGCTGTTTGGCCATGTTTATAACTGTAAAAGTGCATCTTTTGGGACTGTCTAGCTTCTGTCTTTGCATTGCATGTCCATGTTGTGCATGTTTAGTATGGCTATAGGCCATTTCGGATGCCTAATGTTGCATTTCGGGTCATTTCCTTGCATTTCATGTCATTTCGCTTCATTTCGGGACTGTTTTCCCTCATATTTTGTTGCTGAAATTCCATTAGTATGCTTGCATATCATTTCCATGTCATTTCATATCATTTTATCATTGCCTCGGTTTGCGTGCCCGTGTGCACGCATTTCGAGGCACTTCATTTTCGTCCGCCGGCATCCGATGTGAGTGTGGCTGAGGCTCACTTGTGTTGGTATAAGCCCATTTGTCATTCTCCATGTCATTTGCATTGCGTATGCATTGCCTCGGTTTGCGTGCCCGTGTGCACGCATTTCGAGGCACCTCATTTTCTGCCAACGGCATCTTATGTGAGTGTGGCTGAGGCTCTCTCATGTTAGTATAAGTCCATTTGTCATTCTCCATGTCATTTGCATTGCGTATGCATTGCCTCGGTTTGCGTGCCCGTGTGCACGCATTTCGAGGCAACTCATTTTTTTGCCATCGGCATCTTATGTGAGTGTGGCTGAGGCTCTCTCATGTTAGTATAAGTCCATTTGTCATTTTCCATGACATTTGCATTGTGTATGCATTGCCTCGGTTTGCGTGCCCGTGTGCACGTAGTTCGAGGCATCTCATTTTTATCATTCTGTCATCGCCTCGGTTTGCGTGCCCGTGTGCACGTACTTCGAGGCATCTCATTTTCATTGTATCTGGCATTGCCTCGGTTTGCGTGCCCGTGTGCACGTACTTCGAGGTATCTCATTTTCATCATTCTGTCATCGCCTCGGTTTGCGTGCCCGTGTGCACGTACTTCGAGGCATCTCATTTTCATTGTATCTGGCATTGCCTCGGTTTGCGTGCCCGTGTGCACGTACTTCGAGGCATCTCATTTTCATCATTCTGTCATTGCCTCGGTTTGCGTGCCCGTGTGCACGTACTTCGAGGCATCTCATCTTCATTACATCTGTCATCGCCTCGGTTTGCGTGCCCGCGTGCACGCACTTCGAGGCATCTCATCTTCATTGCATCTGTCATCGCCTCGGTTTGCGTGCCCGTGTGCACGCACTTCGAGGCATCTCATTTTCGTTGCATCTGTCATCGCCTCGGTTTGCGTGCCCGTGTGCACGTACTTCGAGGCACCTCATTTGCATTGCATCTGTTATTGCCTCGGTTTGCGTGCCCGTGTGCACGCATTTCGAGGCATCTCATTTTCACTGCATTTACCATTACCTCGGTTTGCGTGCCCGTGTGCACGCATTTCGAGGCATCTCATTTTCAACATCCCGTCACTTCCTCGGTTTGCGTGCCTGTGTGCACGCATTTCGAGGCATCTCATTTTCATAGCTTTGAGTATGTTAGGATCGTATCCTAGTTGCATTTCATGCATATCATGCACATTGCACCATGTCCGGAATAGGAGTTAGCCCGGGCACGGGAAACGAGGTACATTTCGTACTCCGAGTGACGGAATGTGTCTCAATTCCCCAGTCACCGACACTCCGGATTAT
This sequence comes from Camellia sinensis, assembly GCF_055761805.1. Classification (NCBI taxonomy): domain Eukaryota; kingdom Viridiplantae; phylum Streptophyta; class Magnoliopsida; order Ericales; family Theaceae; genus Camellia; species Camellia sinensis. The sequence goes on along the minus strand of NC_138964.1, from coordinate 21,536,268 downwards.
CCATGATGGAGTTAGGTTTTAGCTGTAGTTTCATGTGCATTCATCCTATATTGAGTTGTGCATTTCGACTCCTCGGCCATCATGCCTCGGTATGCGTGATTGGTGGCACGAGGATCGAGACATGCATACATTTGTGCAAATACATTGCTATGCCCCTTTCCTGCTCTCTGTTGCAGCAAAACGCAGAATCAGCAATCTTCCTGGGCTTGGCACGGATTTCAAGAAGAGGTGTAAACAGAGGCTAATTGGGGCATTCCGGTGGATTTCCGCGCAAGACAGTCCGGACATGCATCATCCATCAGAAGCAAGACACCCCCTGGCTTGCACGCCAGTTTATTTGCTTTCTAGTTAATTCATTAATTAATTAGAATTCTGTAATATTTGGACTGTATTATTTATTTGGACCCTCCGAGCGAGGGCACAACTGTAATAAGTGTGGGTGAGTGTGATGTATGTCTTCCAACCCCACGTCTTTCTCCCTTTTATTTATCCGCTTTTTTATGGTTAGATTAGGGCATATTTAAATTAGCATACAGTATGACAGCATGTTTGCATCATCCATCTGTATTGCATGCACCGGGCTCGGCACATCATACTAACTGCATTGTACTTTCAATTCTAAATTGAATACATGATAGTTGTAGCATTTCATATACCATCTTAGAATAGCCGAGCCTGCTATAGTTGCATTTTGCATGTGTTGCATTAGGCATTTTTGTATACTTAGGATCATGCATGATTTCTAATTAACTTCCTTTTTTTGGCTTGGAGTACTCGGTAAGTTTTATGCTTTAGCATCCTTGCATGCGTGTGAGTGACTGCCATGAATAGCATGCTTACCATGAGGCTAATTGCTAATGTGATATAACTGCCTGAATGCCTGTGGGTGAAGGTTGGGTTATTTGAATTGGAATAATTCATCAAATGTGTGTTTTAAGCCCACTAGATAGTGGCAAAATCATGTTTTCTAAGCCCACCCGAGGGTGGCAAATCCACGTCTTAGCCTACTTGCGGGTAGCACCATCAAACCATTTTCAAATAAACAAGCATGAAATGTTTTGTTCCAATTCGGACGACCCAGTCTATATTTATATGCTGTGAGCATCACATAGTAATCTAGGCTAATAACCGGAATAAGAACTCACAATGTTTTCAAAAATTGATATCATGGTTAGTAGAGGCCGGTCTATGACCGGGCGAGCGGGGGTGCTCACGAAGTGACCTTCCCCAATCGTACCCAAGTTCCCGAGCCGAGGCAACTTTGGTGATGACGGACACGTGGCCTTTTGGCACCGAGTCAGGGTTTCCTAAATTTCCCAAAATAAAATATTTAGGTGGCGACTCTGTATCTGGCAAAGCAGTCCATGTTTGGCACTTCTTTCAAAAAAAACAATTTTCTCAAAACAAATTGCCGGATTTGGACTCTTTGGTTCAGACTTAGAACCGTGACAGTGAAAAGTCGAGTCCGAGCTGTAGCGAGGTCCCCCCGCGGGCTTGTTACAGTTTCTGGCGACTCTGCTGGGGATTTAGAGAACTTGACTCGAACTCATGATATCTGTTTTTGACTACACTTGTGTGTTTCTTTGCATTGCATTTGCATTGGTGCGCCTAGGACACCGTGTTTGCCATCTGCTATTCCTGAACGGTTTGCCGGAGGCTTGTCTTGTCAAGGCATGACCATAAGGCTGACCGGTTGTGGGCTCTGCCAGTATGGGAACACAAACCCCGGTTTTACCGGGGCACCCTCTTTGACCATTCGACCTAGTGCATATTCGGAATCCATAGTGACCACTCCAAACTAGGACAGGTTGCTTACCCGTTTATAGGTTGTTTGAAACCACTGCGTGCGTAGTGAAACCCTAGCTCCTGACAAAATAGGACAGGGAAACCCTACCCCAACATAGGGGTGTTTTGGCTCTCACTTATCTGTTATGTGCTTTAGAGTGCGTCTCTACAGGAATGCATGTATCAGCATATAAGTTTGGGCATCAGGCCTGCGGGCATCAGTTTGCGAATTTGAGCATCAGGCCTGCGGGCATTACTATCAGTATTTGGGAGTCAGCTTTACCTGTGGGTATCAGACTCAGATTTTTGGGGCAGTTTTTTTTTTTTTTTTTTTTTTGAGAACAAATTCAGATGGAATCAGGCTGAGGTGCTGTCTGTTTTCTCTTTTGCTAGGGTAGTCTTGGAACTATAGCTTCAGAAGGCTCCGATATCCCCCGGGTACATTAGATCCGTGTCGATAGACTTTGCCAGGTTAGAAATTCAGTTCAAGGGCAAATCAGTATTTCTTCGCTGAGGTAAGGCAAAGGAGGGCCAGATAAGGTTCATTTTGTTCATCTGATCCGATAGTCACCCGTCACATCATCAGCAGACCCGTGATGGCACAGGGTTCAGAAGAATTTGTGGCCATGATAGCAGCATTAAATCAGGGAACTGCAACACAGGATAAGACCAGTGCTGAAACGCGGCGCCCATCTGGGGCATCTACCTCACATCCAGCTTCGGGACCCCAGCCGAACTTTGACCCACTTCTACTAGCTGAAGATTTGCAGGGTCCAGATCCCCGAGAAAGGCTGACTCAAGCTCGAGTTTCCACAACCCCGGTGCAGCCTACTGAGAAGCTTTCTTCTTCTGATGTTAATGAATTCAATCCGACTGCAGTGAAAATTGTGAACCTTGAGAAGCAGTTAAAAAGGGCACAGGACCCCAACTCCATTCACAACATTGAGGATTGGTCCACCGAGGTTGCCGTAAGGCTCCCAGCCGAGAGTACCAATGTTGGTGGTAACACTATTTCCAAACCTGCTAAAGTCAACACAGTCGCCATAGCCGACCCTTTTGCCAAGGCCAGCCTACAAATAGCCAGCTCAGCCCGAGCTCAGGGTAGATTTTTCACCCCCCTCCATATGAGCCTAACCAGGACATTCAAAGTTCTAATGGAAAGAGGGCACCTCAAACCCCTTAATCCTCAACCTTTGCCAAACCCACTCCCTGCCAGACATAACCCCAGCAAATACTGTGTATATCATCAACAGCGCGGCCATGGCACCGATGGTTGCTACCGCCTTCGTCATGAGATCCAGAATCTCATTGACAACCGGACAATAGTTCCACCTCAAAACCCCGAGGACCAAGTGCCTCCTCCACATCTCAACCTCAGCCAAACACTGCCACCCACCTACGATCCCAGTATATACACCCCGACCCATATACTCAAACCCGAGATGTTTATCCCGGAAAGCATGGGCTTAAGCACGATGGATGCACTAGGACCCCAATCATCTCAAACCCGTGAGCCCATGACTTCTGAGCTGAAGAGAATGATCGAAGATCTTCAGAGAACTGTGATAGGTTTGGCCTCCGGGACATCGGCTCCGTCATCAACCACATCACATGCCAGGAAGTTCATGTCAAAAGGCTCCCCAATTTCAGAACGGGCTATATTTGAGGAATGCCAATCCCTTGGTAAAGTAGAGGCAAGTAGAAAGAACGAGGTAGAGGTAGACATGGATCCTCATGAATATCTTCTGTTGGCTGTCGAGGCTTTGAAAGCCGAGGGACTGAACAAAGAGCAAGTGTTCACGGTCATTGCAAAAACTGTGGACGACATTTTCGCCACTCAGGTTGGGGGCAGTTTAAATCAAGGGGCAAGTCAGGAGAAGGGTCGTTGTATCAGAAACGTTCCTTTCGGCTATAGTCCTCCACTCGGAAGAAATCAGCGAACCAGGCCAGCACCTGCTAATCCCCCTGCTAGTGCGTCCAGCAAAAATCCACAAACCTCGAAGTACCAACCCCGAGGTCGGAGGGTCTTCCATGCCCTCTATATGCCTTTGTCAAAGGCTCTAGAGGTTTTGATCAAGAAAGGGCATTTAAAGCCCCTTGGGCCGCAGCCATTACCAAAGAACCTCCCTCTCTCGCACAATTCAGCCGACTACTGTGCCTTCCATCAGCGAGCTGGTCATGACACCGACAGTTGCTTTCGTTTGCGCCATGATGTACAAGATTTGTTTGACAACGGGGTCATCCCCGCACCAAGTCCTGCAAAGCCTATCGGCACTTGATCAGTGAATTTGTGGGGGATAATGTGGTCTGACCAAAGATTGAACCACCTGCGGGCGGCGCTCAGTTTACTCCAGATATGGCATATGGCACGCACCGTTTTGAGCAGTTGGCGAATGCTACATTTTGACTTGGGTATTGAGTCAGTCTTGTCGTTTTGTTTTGAGTCTGTCGTTTTGTTTTCAGTCAGTCTCTTTTGGTTTTGGGTCTGTCTTGTTGAGTCAGTCCTGTTGTATAGGAGTTAGGTGATTCCGGGGGGTGTTACCTCGGGCGTCACCTTTTTGCTTTGTGCTTGTCTTTTCGTTTTGTTTTGAGTCTGTTCCTGCCAGGGAGCCAGCTGTACCAACAGATCTTGAATGAAACAGCAGTGATTTCCACACTCTCATATTTGCTTCTACCATATGCTAGTTGTGCCGGGATTTGAATGAAACGGCGGTACTTTCTTCGCCTACTCTTCTGCACCCCAAAGTCGTTGCATTGACCTAAGTTTTTCAAAACTTTTTGAACACTGCGGTGAAAACGAAGAGGAGGGAATTCCTCAGGTTTTGCAAAATTTTGACCAATTGAGAGAAAGAGAGGCATGCTAAGCCCTTAATGAATGAAATCATGCTTGTTAGCGTGAGTACTGGGAAGGATCCTGGCTTGATCCAGACTGGTTCTACACTATCTTCAGCGCAAGCGATTTGTCGCTTTCTTAAAAACTTTCAAAAACAAAATGTTTTGCGCGGTCCTGCGAAGACCTGTGTGGAATCACTCTTGAGATTGTGCAGCCTAGGATTACTCTCAGCCTCGAGACTTAACCCCTTTGCTTCCAAACCTTGGACTTGAATTCAGAAGGTTCAACGGTCAACTACGATGTGAGGCCTGTGTGGCTAGATTTGAAATAGCCCTCGAACAAGAGGCACCAAAGTCAGATCAAGAAGATCCGACCTCGTCAGAAGAAGCTTGCGAAGCTAGAACAGAAACACCCCTCGAACTAGGGGCGAAAATGTCCGATGTGCTCGAAGAACCGAAGACGGATCCTTCTGCAAATTGATACAGCAGTCACTCTCTTGGATACGGATGGCTTCGAGATCCTAAAACCATTTGGCATGGACTTGTTATACTTTTACCCCTTGAGAGGCTCGCTGGGCCGAAAACCCGGAAGGGCGACCCAGGCAAAAGTTAGAGCAAGAGAAAAATACAAAAAAGAAGCAAAAAATGCAAAAGAAAAGAAAAAAAAAAGAATAAAAAAAGAAAGATGCAAAGAAAAGAACAAAAAAGAAAGAACAAAAAAATCGAAAAAGAAATGAAAAGAAAGGAAATGAAAAGAATTGAAAAGAAAAGAAAAACAAAGCTCGCAAGGTCGAAAACCTGCAACAGGCGCCTTGGCAAAAGTTAGAGCATAAAAAGGAGAGGTTAAATACCCGAGTGTACCTTAACCCCGAACTACGTAAGGCTTGATTCCCATGTTTGGGATACGTAGGCAACTTCATTATGAAGTCCAGCCCTAAAACACTTCAAATTCGATCATGTCCATGTAATGGTTCTGATAATCTTTGTCTTCTCTGTATCCGAGAGTTCGATTGCAATCATCGCTCTGAGGACTGACTACAATACACTACGGTGCCGTTCAGACAAGGGGCAACTTTCCTTTGCCATTCAATGCACCGCGGTGTCATCCAAACAAGGGGCAACTTTCCGTTGCCATTCAATGTGCTGCGGTGCTATCCAAACAAGGGGCGACTTTCCGTTGCCATTCAGAACGCCGCAGTGTCATGTCAAACAAGGGGCAACTTTCCGTTTCCATGCAATTCCCCTCAAGCAAGGGGCAATCTTCCTTCGAATCCGAGGTTGTGCATCTCGAGAGTAGGTTCCGTGCTCGTTGAGCAGTGGTCGTTTGCAAAAATAGTTTTTGAGAATTTTTTCTAAGGTTGACTAATCTTCTCGAAAAATATTCCATTTTCAAAACTGGACCATTTCTTGGACCCAAAAGAGGAAAATTTTCAGTGCTCATGGCCTGACTTGCATGATTTTAAATCAGAAAATTGAACAAGCATACTAATCTAACTCTCATTTTGGTCAAATTTTTTTTAGGAGAAAACTAAAACAAAAAAATGGTCAAAATGATGAACTAGGGGCACAGTTGAGTCAGGCTTCCTGTCTTTCCCATTGTCAACATACTTGCCAAGAAGGGCACTCTACCTGCCAGAATAGGGCACAACTGAAGTTAATAACAAAGGGCAGAAAGCTCTCACATCCTCCAACCAACGAGGTGTCAAGCCAAGTGCAAAGCACGAACTAGAATGGGGCAAGATATTCCACTCCATCATATGGACAGATCTTATCACGTCCAAACTCCCCAACAGAGCATCATCAACTGATGTTAGTTGCGGATTTGCTACACACCCAGTTGTAGCGCAACCCCTCTGTGGGAGAAACTCACTGTTGTGAACAAGAAGAAGAATCTGGCGGAATGCTAGGGGCATGAGCCCACAATTTGCCATTCATCCATCAACCACCCAGGGGAGGGATGAAAAATGAGAGATTGAAGAATAGAGAGATGTGCGATGAGAGAAAAAGTGAGAAAAGGGCTTTTTCAGAAAAACAGAGCTTGAGGGCCGAGTGATGTGAGGATCACAGATGAGAAAGGGTGGGAAACACTACCCGGTGAAACAGGCTCCCTGTGCACGTCTGAGTGTCGTGTCTTTTTGTTTTATCTTGGTTTTTGTTTTGAGTCGTTTCGAGTGTTACTCGATGTGTTTAGGTTGTTTACCTTTTGTTTTCCGTTGTTGAGTCGTAGTGCGCTGTGTTCAGTCGTAGGCTCGATACCCGATCAAAAAATAAAATCGTTTTGTGCTCCGAGTGCCATGCCATTCTCCACATTTGTACAAAACAAAATTTGTTCTTTCATAAAATCGCAGGGTTCAACCCGGGTCATGTCGGAACAATAGAACTAGGACCTATTTGAAGCTATATGGGTTCCAGACTACAAAGCAAAAGCAAAAGAGGAAATGTCAGGTATCTGAGTTTGTTTCAACTTCAGTAAGTTCCGAGACTACATCCCGTGTGTGCCTCTTCAAGTCTTGCCAAGGCTCCGAAGTATGAGTGTGCCTCTACCTCAAGCTCAAGATCAAGTCTGCTTCAAGCCAGAATGGCGATCAGAAGTTCTCTCCCTGAGTACCATTCCCCGCCAGAGGCATCTTGGCTGTGTTCGCAATGAGTTCCTAGGAGACCAACTGCGACGGTGGAAACTAGAGTTCGAATGGCTGATGCCTAGAACGCAAAGGTTCAGGATTTCCGAGACTAAAGTCTGGTTTAAATACCCAGAGGTGTGTCCTCGGCTTGAAATCTGTATGGAAGCCCCATAGGTTGAGATAGCATGTTTGCACCTCAATTCTGGATACTGAACCAACCTAGTCTGTCACCCCGTTGGAGAATAGGGAAATTTGTGAATATGATCAAGAAGAAAGGCAACGTCCAAAGTGTTCTACATGAAGAACCCTTGTCAGTATTTCAGAGCCTTTGTACTGTAAACTGAAGGTTAGTGTTCGAAGAGCACAGGGGAAGATCCCTATCGGAGCAGAGCGGTTCACCGCCACTCACCTCATGAGGTGCTTTCTAAAAAACGCTGTTTTGTCTATTTATTGCTTTTCTTAAGCATCATGCATTGTATTGCATTGTACCTATCAAGTTTCTTTCTCATTCATACACGATATTGTATGTACGGTTCATTCAAAGAAGTTCCGTTTAAGATCATTTCTTTAGTGTATCCATCACACTTTCTTCATTCACTTTTGTGTATCTATCACACACATTCCCATTTTGTGTATCTACCATGCGCATATTCACTAAGTGCATCTATCACACTTTGTGTTGCCTGTTGGTTACACCATTGTTTTTTTTCTCCCCGGTTAAAACCTTCCCTCTCTCCGTATGAAATACGTTGAGATATGCCTGTTGGTTACACCATTGTTATTCTCCCCGGTTAAAACCTTCCCTCTCTCCGTATGAAATACGTTGAGATATGCCTGTTGGTTACACCATTGTTATTCTCCCCGGTTAAAACCTTCCCTCTCTCCGTATGAAATACGTTGAGATATGACTGTTGGTTACACCATTGTTATTCTCCCCGGTTAAAACCTTCCCTCTCTCCGTATGAAATACGTTGAGATATGCCTGTTGGTTACACCATTGTTTTTTTTCTCCCCGGTTAAAACCTTCCCTCTCTCCGTATGAAATACGTTGAGATATGCCTGTTGGTTACACCATTGTTATTCTCCCCGGTTAAAACCTTCCCTCTCTCCGTATGAAATACGTTGAGATATGACTGTTGGTTACACCATTGTTATTCTCCCCGGTTAAAACCTTCCCTCTCTCCGTATGAAATACGTTGAGATATGCCTGTTGGTTACACCATTGTTTTTTTCTCCCCGGTTAAAACCTTCCCTCTCTCCGTATGAAATACGTTGAGATATGCCTGTTGGTTACACCATTGTTATTCTCCCCGGTTAAAACCTTCCCTCTCTCCGTATGAAATACGTTGAGATATGCCTGTTGGTTACACCATTGTTTTTTTCTCCCCGGTTAAAACCTTCCCTCTCTCCGTATGAAATACGTTGAGATATGCCTGTTGGTTACACCATTGTTATTCTCTTCGGTTAAAACCTTCCCTCTCTCCGTATGAAATACGTTGAGATATGCCTGTTGGTTACACCATTGTTATTCTCCCCGGTTAAAACCTTCCCTCTCTCCGTATGAAATACGTTGAGATATGCCTGTTGGTTACACCATTGTTATTCTCCCCGGTTAAAACCTTCCCTCTCTCCGTATGAAATACGTTGAGATACGCCTGTTGGTTACACCATTGTTTTTTTTCTCCCTGGTTAAAACCTTCTCCCTCTCCGTATGAGATGCGGTTAGGCAGGCCCACTGGTTACACCACCTTCGCACCTTTCACGTGAAACGTATTAGGATTTCATGTTCACATTTTCAGTATATCAATCATACTCTGCTCACATAGTGCATCTATCACACTTCATGTTCACATTTTCAGTATATCAATCATACTCTGCTCACATAGTGCATCTATCACACTTCATGTTCACATTTAGTATATCAATCATACTTTGTTCACTTAGTGCATCTATCACACTTTGTGTTCACCTTTAGTGTGTATCCATCACACTTTGCTCACTTCACCCTTTGTATATCAATTACACTTTACTCAAATAGTGTATCTATCACACTCGCTTTGCTCACTTAGTGCATCTATCACACTTTGTGTTCACCTTTTTGTGTATCAATTATATGTTCGCCCTGTGTATCTATCACACATGCACACTGTATTCGCAGTGAGAATTCCATAATTTTCTTACATCCTTTCTGCACGAGGTGTAGTTTGGCTCGAGTTTACTTGCTTGCCTAGCATTCGCTTAAAATGTTGCATTTATTTCGTATAACTGCTCCATTACAGCTCTCTTTGCATGATCATAAGTGATAACCGGCTTCGCGTAGCGTATAAGTCCAACTTTCAAAACCGGCTTCGTGTAGCGTATAAGTCCACTCTTTCAAAACCGGCTTCGCGTAGCGTATAAGTCCAACTTTCAAACTCCGGCTTCGCGTAGCGTATAAGTCCAACTTTCAAACTCCGGCTTCGCGTAGCGTATAAGTCCAACTTTCAAAACCGGCTTCGCGTAGCGTATAAGTCCAACTTTCAAAACCGGCTTCGCGTAGCGTATAAGTCCAATCTTCAAAATCTCCTTGCAAATCATTTTGCATTTTGCCCCCTTTGCCTGCGGGCATGCCTGCGGGCACATCTCTGTTTATCCTGTATGTTTGTCTAAGTCTTCGGCCTTGTCAAAAATGGGTCGTCTCTGGGCTTTGACATTCACTCCCGTCACTTGTGACTTCCGAGTTCTGTCAAAGAGGGGCAACTGTAGACACCCCATTTTTGACCGACCCTGAGACTCAGACGTCACCAGTTGAGCACTTGGTGATATTGCATGCTGTGCTTGTTCAGAAGTTTTAGAGTCGTGGCCGTGAGCCCTGCCTCCGGACTTCCGAACCCTCTTCTGTGCCTTGTCTCGGTTTGCGAACCAGACTCGGTTTTCTCTGTTTCTCTTCCTGAGGGGAGGGAGAGGTCCGGTAGATCGTCTCTCAATGTCCGTAGGCTACATTTGGTGGCCGTAGGCCATTTTTCCCATTTCGGAGCCCGGTTTCCGATTTTTCGGGACTGTTGGCCGTGTGCCTCGGTTCGGGACCGCCTAACCATCTCCGTTTGCCCCGGTTTTTGGCATACTTCCTTTTTGCTCCCTTTTGAGGGACACTGGGGGGTGAGAAACCCACTTCGAGGTCGAATACCATTTTCGGTGCTTAACAGCCCATTTCCGGGACCCCGAACTGCGTGTTTTGGCTCCGGAACATTCGTTTTGCAACGGTTTTCGCTCATTTTTGGCAGGTACCTCTGTTTTATCACAGGGAAGGTCACTGAAGGGTGGAAGGCCAGCAATTGTTGCAACAACCAGTTATCTCTCCTCCGGAGCCTCCCGACGCCCGTTTTTCGCACTTCCGGGCTAATGTTGAATACCCTAGGGTTAGTGTTGCCAACTTTCAACCACATATCTGTGATCTACACACCTGGGAGGCTCCTAAAAACCCATGGCCGACCACTAATTTTTCTTTCCATTTTTGCCCCTCCTCTTTAACTGCAATGTTGAACACCTTGGGCCCATTTTCTCGAACTTTGAACCACATATTTGTGATGTACACACATGGGAGGACCCTAAAAAGTGGTGGCCGGCCATTAATGTTGATTGACCCTTTTGAACCCCTCTTTCCGAGCCAATGTTGAACCCCTTGGACCCATTTTCTTGGACTTTGAACCACATGGTTGTGATGAGGAGACCTAGGGGAACACCACCATGTGGTGGCCGGCCACTAAATTTGATTGAACCTTTTGACCCCTAGCCGGCCGGCTAGGGGAGGTGGCCGGCCAGCCACCTGCAACAAAACAAAGGGCCGGCCTTGATCCTTGTGCCAGGGACTTTACAGCTGTGCAGCTGTTTCCCCCGGAAAATATCCCAATCCGGGGGATATTTTGGAGGGGAATTTTGCCCTCCATTTTGCCCCACCTTTACACCATCTTTTTGTCCATATAACCAGCTGCCATTGTTGGTTTGAGGGGTTAGAAAAAACTCTCTTCAAAGCTCCATAGCCATCTCCATCTTCTTCTCTCTCAATTCTTCAAAAAACCCTAACCCCCTAACCATCATTCCTTCTACACCACCAAGCTCTACCACCACCATCTCATTTCCAGCAACAAGGAAAGATTCTTGAAGGCTAAAGAAGCTGCAAATCAACCCAAGAAGCAACAAAAGCTCGGATCTTCAAGGGTAAGTTACACTTTGACCCTTTTGACCCTTTGCCTTGATCTATTTCTAAGCCCCACTTCCTTTTTGTGTTGAGCTCCGGCCATAATTGAAAGTGGCCCTCCTTTGAGCTCATTTTCACTTCTCATTAAGGGCTCAACCCTGTTTGAGCCCTCCATGATACACTTGCTTCATTGACCATCTTGTATGTCATAGTTTTGCATGCTATTTTTGACCCGTGAGCAATTTATTTTCGAGCATGTTGTAAACTGATATAAGGCTTATTTTGAGCCCCTCTTCAACATTGGAGAAGGGCTCAACATTGTTTGGTGTATCCATGTATCACTTGTAGTTATATCCCTTGTTTGGCTCCTTTTTTGTATAAATTGATAGCCCTCTTTGCTTCTGTTTTTGGACCTTGGTCCGAACTGAAAGTGGCCTTATTTTGGCCTATACTTCATGTTTCATTCACACTTTTTTTCTGTTTGGTGATTATTTTATACACTTCATGTTTTAGCACCTTTTGAGCCTTATTTTGCATCATATTTTTAGCATGTTTGTATACTGATTTTGAGGCTGCCATATACTGTAAATGTTCATATTTTTGGTCCATCTTCAGTGTTGTAGAAGAAAATATTTCAGTTTGGGTTTAGCTTACACCACTTGCTTCATTACCCCTCTTTTGGCCCCTATTCTTGCATGCTATTTTTCCCCTACCTATGCTTGCTGTTTGGCCATGTTTATAACTGTAAAAGTGCATCTTTTGGGACTGTCTAGCTTCTGTCTTTGCATTGCATGTCCATGTTGTGCATGTTTAGTATGGCTATAGGCCATTTCGGATGCCTAATGTTGCATTTCGGGTCATTTCCTTGCATTTCATGTCATTTCGCTTCATTTCGGGACTGTTTTCCCTCATATTTTGTTGCTGAAATTCCATTAGTATGCTTGCATATCATTTCCATGTCATTTCATATCATTTTATCATTGCCTCGGTTTGCGTGCCCGTGTGCACGCATTTCGAGGCACTTCATTTTCGTCCGCCGGCATCCGATGTGAGTGTGGCTGAGGCTCACTTGTGTTGGTATAAGCCCATTTGTCATTCTCCATGTCATTTGCATTGCGTATGCATTGCCTCGGTTTGCGTGCCCGTGTGCACGCATTTCGAGGCACCTCATTTTCTGCCAACGGCATCTTATGTGAGTGTGGCTGAGGCTCTCTCATGTTAGTATAAGTCCATTTGTCATTCTCCATGTCATTTGCATTGCGTATGCATTGCCTCGGTTTGCGTGCCCGTGTGCACGCATTTCGAGGCAACTCATTTTTTTGCCATCGGCATCTTATGTGAGTGTGGCTGAGGCTCTCTCATGTTAGTATAAGTCCATTTGTCATTTTCCATGACATTTGCATTGTGTATGCATTGCCTCGGTTTGCGTGCCCGTGTGCACGTAGTTCGAGGCATCTCATTTTTATCATTCTGTCATCGCCTCGGTTTGCGTGCCCGTGTGCACGTACTTCGAGGCATCTCATTTTCATTGTATCTGGCATTGCCTCGGTTTGCGTGCCCGTGTGCACGTACTTCGAGGTATCTCATTTTCATCATTCTGTCATCGCCTCGGTTTGCGTGCCCGTGTGCACGTACTTCGAGGCATCTCATTTTCATTGTATCTGGCATTGCCTCGGTTTGCGTGCCCGTGTGCACGTACTTCGAGGCATCTCATTTTCATCATTCTGTCATTGCCTCGGTTTGCGTGCCCGTGTGCACGTACTTCGAGGCATCTCATCTTCATTACATCTGTCATCGCCTCGGTTTGCGTGCCCGCGTGCACGCACTTCGAGGCATCTCATCTTCATTGCATCTGTCATCGCCTCGGTTTGCGTGCCCGTGTGCACGCACTTCGAGGCATCTCATTTTCGTTGCATCTGTCATCGCCTCGGTTTGCGTGCCCGTGTGCACGTACTTCGAGGCACCTCATTTGCATTGCATCTGTTATTGCCTCGGTTTGCGTGCCCGTGTGCACGCATTTCGAGGCATCTCATTTTCACTGCATTTACCATTACCTCGGTTTGCGTGCCCGTGTGCACGCATTTCGAGGCATCTCATTTTCAACATCCCGTCACTTCCTCGGTTTGCGTGCCTGTGTGCACGCATTTCGAGGCATCTCATTTTCATAGCTTTGAGTATGTTAGGATCGTATCCTAGTTGCATTTCATGCATATCATGCACATTGCACCATGTCCGGAATAGGAGTTAGCCCGGGCACGGGAAACGAGGTACATTTCGTACTCCGAGTGACGGAATGTGTCTCAATTCCCCAGTCACCGACACTCCGGATTATCCATGATGGAGTTAGGTTTTAGCTGTAGTTTCATGTGCATTCATCCTATATTGAGTTGTGCATTTCGACTCCTCGGCCATCATGCCTCGGTATGCGTGATTGGTGGCACGAGGATCGAGACATGCATACATTTGTGCAAATACATTGCTATGCCCCTTTCCTGCTCTCTGTTGCAGCAAAACGCAGAATCAGCAATCTTCCTGGGCTTGGCACGGATTTCAAGAAGAGGTGTAAACAGAGGCTAATTGGGGCATTCCGGTGGATTTCCGCGCAAGACAGTCCGGACATGCATCATCCATCAGAAGCAAGACACCCCCTGGCTTGCACGCCAGTTTATTTGCTTTCTAGTTAATTCATTAATTAATTAGAATTCTGTAATATTTGGACTGTATTATTTATTTGGACCCTCCGAGCGAGGGCACAACTGTAATAAGTGTGGGTGAGTGTGATGTATGTCTTCCAACCCCACGTCTTTCTCCCTTTTATTTATCCGCTTTTTTATGGTTAGATTAGGGCATATTTAAATTAGCATACAGTATGACAGCATGTTTGCATCATCCATCTGTATTGCATGCACCGGGCTCGGCACATCATACTAACTGCATTGTACTTTCAATTCTAAATTGAATACATGATAGTTGTAGCATTTCATATACCATCTTAGAATAGCCGAGCCTGCTATAGTTGCATTTTGCATGTGTTGCATTAGGCATTTTTGTATACTTAGGATCATGCATGATTTCTAATTAACTTCCTTTTTTTGGCTTGGAGTACTCGGTAAGTTTTATGCTTTAGCATCCTTGCATGCGTGTGAGTGACTGCCATGAATAGCATGCTTACCATGAGGCTAATTGCTAATGTGATATAACTGCCTGAATGCCTGTGGGTGAAGGTTGGGTTATTTGAATTGGAATAATTCATCAAATGTGTGTTTTAAGCCCACTAGATAGTGGCAAAATCATGTTTTCTAAGCCCACCCGAGGGTGGCAAATCCACGTCTTAGCCTACTTGCGGGTAGCACCATCAAACCATTTTCAAATAAACAAGCATGAAATGTTTTGTTCCAATTCGGACGACCCAGTCTATATTTATATGCTGTGAGCATCACATAGTAATCTAGGCTAATAACCGGAATAAGAACTCACAATGTTTTCAAAAATTGATATCATGGTTAGTAGAGGCCGGTCTATGACCGGGCGAGCGGGGGTGCTCACGAAGTGACCTTCCCCAATCGTACCCAAGTTCCCGAGCCGAGGCAACTTTGGTGATGACGGACACGTGGCCTTTTGGCACCGAGTCAGGGTTTCCTAAATTTCCCAAAATAAAATATTTAGGTGGCGACTCTGTATCTGGCAAAGCAGTCCATGTTTGGCACTTCTTTCAAAAAAAACAATTTTCTCAAAACAAATTGCCGGATTTGGACTCTTTGGTTCAGACTTAGAACCGTGACAGTGAAAAGTCGAGTCCGAGCTGTAGCGAGGTCCCCCCGCGGGCTTGTTACATCAGCCCTTCTTGTATGTAGCCTGATCTTTTTTACTCCTTGTTTGGTTTGGTTTGCATACGATATTTGTTGGTATGTAATGATCCTGACTCATTGTTTTGCAGACGGTTGGAAGGATAGCTGAATTAGGCCGCCGTCAGTAAGAAGCCCTTGAAAGAATTGGCCGCTTGAAGACGAAAGATGAAAGTAAGAGAAGCAGGGCCGAGTTCTAGGCAATGAGAGCCGCGATGGAAAGTGCTCGAGCCGAGGCGGAGAAGGAGAGGGCTCAGACTGCTGATCGGCTCAGATCCGATGCCGAAGAGAGGGCGAACGTGAGTGAGGAATTGCTCAAGTTAGCGAATGAGGCGTTTGCTATGGTGGAGGCCGAGTTAGAAGAGTTGAGGAAGGCCTGGAAAAAAGCCAACTCTGAGGCTTCTGCGGCGCTCGAGGCTGGAAAGAGCGCTGCCCTTAAGGACTACGTAGAAGAAGTCCCCAAATTCGAGAATCGGGGATTCAAACATGGGTGGCTCAAAGCCGTTACTGCCGTTGGAGTTACGTTGGCCATGCCAATTCCATACGAGCAAGTGGACGTTGAGCCACTTGAGTCTGATCCCGAGGATTGATTTGGGAGACACTAGTTTTATTAAGTATTTTGAATTTCACTGTATGTCTTTCTCTAGTAGATTTTCATCATTTTTGGATTTTCATATGTAAAAGGTCCGCTGCTAGCGCCCAATTTATGAATGAAAATTTAATTTTGTACTCAAGTTACTGCTTATATTGTTTGTTGTATGAATACATAATTAGGAGAATCATCAATTAGAACAAAATGTCATGCTTACGTGAGACGGCAAATTTAGAAGCCGATTAGATTTACGGATCTGATTTAATCATAAACAAAATAAATTCATGAGGTGCCGATTCGTGGAACGGCTGGGGCAGTCAAGTCGACTAGATTGATGAATCTACCCTTGCCCCAACTGGTTTACGAACATTAAACGCCAAACAATACGTTATGAATCTTGTACTGATGAATCGATTTGTGGAACGGCTGGGGTATTCAAGCCGACTAGATTGATGAATCTGCCCTTACCCCAGCTGGTTCACGAACCTTAAACGCCGAATAATACAGGGGGCAATTGGGGCACGTGACTCGATCGGCGCCGGGCTGTTGAGGTGTCGAAATTAATGAAATTGCCTTAGAGGTGCTTCCTTCGTAGGGAGTTAAAGAGTGTGTACATCGTGAACGAAGGTCTTAATTATATGTTTAGACAATAACTCAGTCCAGTTCTTAGCGGAAAATTAAACAAGTGTGAATGTCGAATAGACTTTTTTTCAACAGCAGAGGTAAAGCGACGACACTAGTAGAGCTGGGAGGAAACATGAATCGATGCGGTGAACCTTTTCGCACGGGCAGTAGGACTTTGAGGGATCGAGAGAGATGCCAATCCCCTCATCGTCGAAGTAGGTCGCCCAGAAGGGACAAGCAGCCACATTGCAAGTCTCCTCAACATCGTTCTGGAAAGGAATCCGATGCGACTCCTCGCTCGTTAAGTTTCGTGGTCTTTGTGGGTAATAGACCAATGACAGAGGCAGATTCGATCATCCGAGATCCAAATGTGGAAGTCGAGTTCGCTCGACAAATCTTTCCGCCCGAAGTTTAGCAATCGATGGTAGGTCGGCAGGACTTCGAAGTGTTTCGCGATGGCGTTCACGGGGCGGTGAGGGGACTGTACACTGCTTATGAGATTGGCATGCGTCTCTGAGCCGCTCGTCGTGATATAGAACAAAGAGATGAGCGCAGTCAGAAGTTAGAAGCTCGAGCCGAGAAGGCCAAGCTGGAGCTAGGGAAATCAAGTCGACCGAGCCTTATCCAGCCAGCCACCCAAACCCAATTGTGGAAGAGAGGGTTACTCAAAGCCTGATTAGTCATGTGATTGCCGATCGGAGCACGGCCAGCATGTTCGCAATCGAGACTGGGAGGACTACGGCCTACGAAAAAGGCTTCCTCGACGGCCAAAAGGTCGGAATTCAGAATACCAAGGAGAAACTCGCTGAAGAGGTTTGCCGATGCGAAATCCGTGGATTTAGGCACGATTGGATCAAGGCACTTCAGTAATCTGAGAGTCTCAAGGAAGCAGGGTTGGATCCATCGTTTCCGTTGTACCAACAAAATGATTTCCCCTTCTCCGCTTTCAAAATTGAGAAGAGTGATAATGGAGAAGCGGCCGAACCGAAAAAAAGAAAGTGAAATTATGTATTTATTGGCCGATTTTAATAAAATGCTTATTTCTCAATTTGTAGTGTTTTTGTTATCTATGGCACATTTTATTCCGAATGTGCACACGTTCTAGATTACGTTTATGCGGCTTCAACAATCTTATAGTCGGCTTGAACAATCTTATTTGAATATTTGTATTTTTCGGCCTTTGTCTACGGAGGCTTTAATTTGGATAGTAGAACATTGTTCATTTCAACTGTTTGCTTCGTTTGAACGATCTTATTTTCAATGTTTCATTGTAATTTATATTCGCCAAACACGTATTTGCATGTGTTTCATTGTAATTTATATTCGGCACACACGTATTTGCATGTGTTTCATTGTAATTTATATTTGGCACACACGTATTTGCATGTGTTTCATTGTATAAACGTTGACCGGCCCGAATCAACTAGGCCTTTAATTCTGAACGATTATATGCCAGCTTGTCATGAGCATTATTCATTAAATATATATTTGGCAAACGTCAGGCACGGTTGATGCGTCGATGAGGCTCCGAATTCGGAGGCTTAATCGGCCCAAAGGCATCATGCACCAGGGGCTTTGACTCCGGAGATTGTCAACCCATCTATAATTGCCGTTTAGATGATTAGACATTTTAACTCCAAAAAGCCAAAAATTAGTATGTGAGGTGGCTGTGGCCAATACCGATCGGCGTCCGTCTTTTGGAGTCGAGTGTTAACAAAATCGCTTCGGGGTCGCTGTGAGGATTTAAAAATAAATTGCCTCGGACTCTGCGCGCCAGTAACTTCGCTTACTGTGTTCAGACTCGATTTAAAATAATTTTGTTGTGTGGGGTTAGATAAGTGTAAATGGAGTTTTCTTCAAACAGCAAAAGAGAGGCTCGCACTTTGGTTAAGCTTGATACTGCAATGAATCACAGCAGAGAACCCACCCGTGCGAGAGGTAGGGCGTTCAAAGAACGGGAAAAACAGCAACGGGGAAGTTCCCCGTAATCGTGACCGAGAAATGAGGCCGACGTCGCGCCGCAACCATTGTGTTTTACTGTTTTCGTGGGGAATTCCTTTCTTGTCCTGTATCTTGGCTTTGACGTTGTCTATGGTGTCAAAGCTCTCTACCTCGAGGGTGATTGTCTTGCCGGTGTGAACATCGTGGATTTAAGCGCGGTCAGATCAAAGCATTTCAAACTGCGGATGCCCTTCGAGCAGCGGGCGTTGATTCGGCGCTACTGTTGTACCAACGCGACCGCTTCTCCCCTTTTTTGCCTTTCGAAGTTTGAAAAGGGTGGCAGAGGTGACGCCGTATGAAAATAGATATTGTAATCCTCGAACGCGGATTGCGTTTTTTGTAATTACTGTTTAATCGAATAAAGTGTTTTATTTTAAAAGTTTTTATCACATTCTGAATTTTTATATGCTTAACTAAGCATCTTATTTCGAATGTTGGCACGATTTGTTTTGTTCATGCGGTTGTGTTGGCTCAACTTTCATATCCCTACTTTGATGTGTAATTTTTCATTCTGGAGGGCGCTCCGGATTCGGAATGTTACTCGGCCCTTGAGCGTCACCCGGTGGGACACCATTTGGTCCGTCGAATTTGGGAGGCTTTTTGGCCAATCGTGATATCCACGAAGGGCGCTCTGAATCCGGAAGCTTTTTTGGCCCAAAGACGTCGTGCGACGATGGGGCTCCGAATTTGGAGGCCTTTTCGACCCAAAGGCGTCATGCACCGAGGGGGTTCTAAATCCGGAGGCTTTTTGGCCAATCATGATATCCACGAAGGTCGCTCCGAATCCGGAGGCTTTTTTGACCCAAAGGCGTGATGCGCTGAAGGGGCTCCAAATTTGGCGGCTTTTTCAGCCCAAAGGCGTCATGCGCCGAGGGGGCTCCAAATCCGGAGGCTTTTTGGCCAATCGTGATATCCACAAAGGGCGCTCCGAATCCGGAGGCTTTTTCGTCCCAAAGGCGTCGTGCGCCGAGGGGGCTCAAAATCTGGAGGCTTTTTGGCCAATCGGGATATCCACGAAGGGCACTCCAAATCCGAAGGCTTTTTCGACCCAAAGGCGTCATGCGCCGAGGGGGCTCCGAATCCAGAGGCTTTTTCGTTGGAGCACTCTTTAACTAGATTTCACAGTGGGTGGGATTACAACTCTTTAAACAAGAATTCTTGCATTAGAAAAGTAGAATGTGTACATGGCAAATCATTTAGAACTGGGATCATTCCCCAAAAGTCGGGTTTAATGACAAGACCGTTTTCACAAGTGCGTCAAGTTCCAGGGCCGTGGTAGACTTCTTCCTGATATGTTTCTGCTTTTTCCGACTTTTTCCTGACATGTTTCTGAGCCGATATGGAATCTATCAGATAATGGCCGTCTTAGTTAGGACCCAATTTTTCACCAACCGGTTTCTTGTTAACTGGAAGTACCTTCAGGATCAACTCTCCCGACGTGTAGCTGCTGGTATCGCCTAGGACTTCCGTGGCTTTTCACTGTGGAGCCGTCCGACATCGTCGAGGCTGTTTCGATTCGGCACTTCAGTGGATTTGACCTGCGACTCCGTTTGTGTCTTTTCAAAAAGGAGAAAACATGCTTGTGTGGATTGCTGGGATCCACGGATTTGTTCAATGCTGTGTTTGGTCGTGAAGCGTAGCAGCTGATGATAGGTGCTTGGCACGGCCTGAATAGTATGCAACCAAGTTCGCCCCATGATGAGATTATACGGCGAAGGGAGCTTGACGAACAAGAATTCCACATCCACTATTTGGGAGCCCACTCGAACGGGTAATGTGATTTTCCCCAACGGGTCCTCTTGATTTGCGGTGAAGTCGAATAATGGATAAGGAGCCGGAGACAGGTCTGATTCGTTGAGGCCGAGTTTTACGAAGGTCTCATAATACATAACCTCCGAAGTGCTCGCCTGGTCTATGAGGACGCGTTCAACGGTATATCGGTTTACGTGTAGTTCAATGACCGATGGATCAATGTGGGGGAGTGTTATGCCGATAAGATCGGAATCGTCGAAGATAATACTCGGAGCTTTGTGGGGGGCTGACTGAATGGCGTGTACGGTAAGAGGCGTTTGAAGGCAGTATATCATATGAATGACGCCGAGCAGAGGTGAGTCCTGCTGAAGGCCAACTGTTTTGATTGCGCTCTTCCGAACATGTTGCTGGAGCCAACCATCTTGCACCAGTTCCTCAAGGTGGTCTTTCAAAGAATAGCAACTGTCCGTATCATGACCTTGATCTTTGTGACATTCACACTGCCTATCCCGCCTTCTTGTGTCAAGAGGTCCCACCATTTTGGACGGCCACTTGAAGAACGAAAGATGTTGGATTTTGGACATAACCGAGCTGATCGGTTCTGACAGCTCTGTATATTTCTTGTCGGTGCGCTTTGTGCGCCTACTATCAACTTGCAGTTGCTCATTTGCTCGGTGTGAGCATTGATTGCTTGATCGACGAGAATCCCATCTCTTGTCTCGTTTAGCCCGCTGTCGTGGTTCAGGGCTCGGAGGTGGTACGGAACTTATTAGCTGAGCAATTTCAGGAGGGGCCGTTTTGTTGGCCATGTGTCCGGCTTTTACCCGCAGGGCGTCATCTTCCACTTTGCAGTATTCCTCTACTTTCTTCATCAACCCGCAGACCGTTTTGGGGGGCCTTCTAGTCAAGGAACTACGGAGGGCACTATCTAGATGTAATCCCATTTTGAAGGCGGTGATGGCCATGGAGTCGTTGCAAGCGTCATCCACAAGATTAAAGCATTCCCAATATCGCGCCGAATATGCTCTTAGTGTTTCTCCTGGCAGGATTTGCATTGCCCAGAGAGAGTCGGCTTGTTTTGGCTGGACCTCGTTGGTGATGAATCTGGCCCTGAAGGATTTCTGTAATTGGCGGAAGGTTTTGATCGAAGCCAGCTCTAATTTATAATACCCCCTGACAGCTAATGGTCCCAAACTACTGGGAAATATTCGGCACATGAGGACCTCGTCGTCTGCATGCAATGTCATGGATTGCTTGTAGTGGAGGATGTGGTCGGTGGGGTCTGATTTGTCGTCATACAAGGTGAATGACGGTGCTTTGAATTTCTTGGGTAGCGCTGCCTTTGCAATCCGTCGTATGACGGGATCGTGTTGATCTTCGTCCGAACTATTCCTTCTTTGCTTGTGCCTTATACGGGGACTTTCTTTAGAAGAACTGGTGGTTTTAGATCGTGCCTTCTTCTTGGGCTCAGGGGATAACGAGTCGGAGTCACTATTAGCGTCGTTTTGTCAGGCTTGAGGTCGTCGACCACCTGCCTTCAGAGATCGTTCCGGATTTAGGCGTACAACTTGTTTGGACTTCGCCACTTCCGAGGCCAAATCTTCACAAAGTCGTTCGTTCTCAGCGATCATGTTCACCAACCTCTGTTCATTTTTCTTTGCTTGTTCCATGATCGCCTGCATTGTCTCATGCTCCGAAGTCGAGGGTGAAGCGAAGTTCAAGGCACGTCTTGCGGCGATAGTCTCCGGTCTAAGCATGTTTGTTGGAGTGAGGTCGTCTCTGTGTGTGGTTTCATCAGTGACTATCGGAGGGTCTTCTGTTACACTCGCCATGGATGTGTTTGAGTATTCCCACAGATGACGCCAATTGTGGAGAAGTGGTTTTGGAAATACTCCTTTGATCTTGGGAGATGCTGTGATCCTCTTCTAGTCACCTGAAAAGAGATAAACACTCCAGTCGGGGGTGCCGGGATTAGCACTCCGATGAGCAAGTTAGTCTCTTCACTCAAGATTACTTGTATTCCAAGTTAAGCTTAATAATTCTCACTTGCCTTTCCTTGATTGTTGTTCCTCTAGTTATACTCGTTTCTAGGGCCTCGGGGCCTGGTCCACTTTCTGCTCTCAAACTGCTTATTTATTCGGCCCCATAGTTACTCGGCCTGCTAATTGTAGTCGGCCTCCTAATCATGCGGGTTAAAGTCGAACAAACATCCATCGAAGCGTACACTTGACTCTGCCTAATTTTCGGCTCCCACAAGCCCAAAAACAGTAAGAAAACAGTAAGAAAAAGAGTAAATAAAGTAAGAAGAGAAACAAAGCTTTATACCTCTTGAAGAGGAGAACCAATTCAAGGCAACAAATCAAGGAAAACACACCTCAAAAGCTCAAACAAGGCTCAAAGGTACCTTAGCTCAAAGATGGAGAGGTTTGGTTAAGAGTGTGTAGGTGAAAGCTTGCAAAAAGCTAAGAAATTGCAAGAGAGAGAGAGAGAGAGAGAGAAAGAGAATTTTTGCTCTAAAAATTCCCAACCTTAAAAATGAAAGGGAAGGCCTCCTATATATAGCAAACCATGAAACTCCCTTAGAAATATCAATACATACATGTGTAAAAAGGTGCATGCATCTGTGCCAACAGCTGGCACAACTGGCAGAAAAATATATGCAAAACACACTTGTGGCCGGTAGGCCACATCACTGGTTGGCAACCAGAAGCAATGGCCGACAGCCCATAACAGTGGCCAGCAAGCCATAAGAGGTTAGAGGCTTGAAGATCTCTAGTTTTGGTCCAAAAATAAGGCAACAAGTGTGTAGGGTTTGAAGGCTCAAAGTTGTGGAATTTACTGAGGACTTCGAGCACTTGACAAGCATCTACACTCATTATTGGGCAAGCGGTGGCATCCAAGTCGTAAGGGCGGTCAAAAATAGAGTGGTTCACATTTATTTTCACCTTGTTTCTCAAGCCTTTACCCTTGTGTTTCACACCTTTACACTACTTTTTTTTTTTGAGCTTTTAAACATTGATTTTCAGAGCTTTTTCAGTGGCTAAAATGTTGTTTTGAAGCCTTAAAAATGGAGGGGGTAGTCTCCCCTCCTTATGTTTTGTTTACTACCTTAACATGCTCTATATTTTAGCTTATTGTTCTAGCTTTTTTTGTCTTAATTCTAGCATGTTTTAGGACTGATTTAGCACTTTTTAAAGACTGTTTTTAATGGTTCATTGCATTTCAGCCTTGTATTACATGCTTGTAGTGTAATTGTCCTCATAGGCTTGGTGGTCTAGGCCTTAACCACCAACATATTTTTGTTGATAGCATTTGTCTATGGCTTTCCATACTTGTTTTCACCCCTAATCACTTCTGCAACCTCCCTCCTTTCTTGGCTTTTGCTTTGCTTTTCTTTGAAAGTTGGTTCAAACTAGTTGTTTGTTTAAAGCATGAGATTGAGGTCTTGTGCTTAATGGTTTAATCATTTAGGGGTTCATTACCAACAACATGACACTTCTCTCATACCTAAAATAACTCTTGGTTTGATGCTTCTTTCCATTAGAGGACTTAAAGCTCACCTTTGGACTTAATTTACTAAGGAATCGTTGATAATTAAAATGGAGTAATAAAATAAGGACTAAAAATGTTGTAAGATAATAACTTGGTAAGGGTTCAATCAGACGTTAATTGAACCCTTGAATCTTGAATCGTTTCATACTTGTTAGTGACGTAAATGATTCAAGAGTCAATGTCAATCACTTCCCTTGATCAATTCATGATAGGGAGGGGGGTTTGAGAGTCTTTATTTGTTGCATTTATTGAAATTGTACCCTTTGGTTCATAGGCCATCATGCAATGAAATTGCATCCATTGATGGTTTGTGAATCAAATTTACCACTGCTTTGAGCTGATTGATGATAAGGAGGGGTAAGTTGTGCAAACAACCCTTGAAAATACCTTGGTTGTGCTCTGTTTGCTCTCTATTGCAGCAGGAGGAACCTGGATTTTGTGGCTGGCAGGCCACCATTTCTAGACGGCCGGCGACTTTCGTCAAATTGAGCAGTGCCCTTTTGAAACTGAACAGGGTTGGCTTTGAGGTGAAAAACAGTGCAAGATGTTGTAGCTCGGCTTTTTCGCGCCCCCTTTCGGACGATGGAAAAGAAGCCCAACAGTTCGGACTCCCGCGGTTGTGAATCTAATATCACCAATGCAATGTGAAACCGAAACTGATAAACACCAAAGAGTCCAAATTCGGCAAATCGTTTTGGAAATTTGATTTTGAATCAAAAGTGCCAAAATTGGACTGCTTTGCCAGATACAGAGTCGCTACCTAAATGTTTTATTTTGGAGAAATTTAGGAAACCCATGACTCATACCAAAGACCATGTGTCCGTCATCACTAAAGTTGCCTTGGCTCGGGAACTTAGGTACGAGAGGGGAAGGACATGAATTGAGCACCCCCGCTAGCCCGATCAAAAATCGGCCTCTACTAATCATGATATGATTTTTATGAACATTATATACTCTTGTCTTGGTTATTAGACTAGCTTTACTATGCGATGCGCGCAAGCAAATATAGACTAGTTTGCTCAAGTTGGAACAATTCAACTCATGTTTGTTTTGTGAAAATGGTTTGAATTTGCCACCTCAAGTGGGTTTAAAGTTTGCGGGTTTGCCACCAAACATAGTGGGCTTAAAATTGATTTTCCACTCAACAAAGTGGGCTTAAAATTGATTTTCCACTCAACAAAGTGGGCTTAAAACTTACATTCGTTGGATCATTCCAATTCAAACAACAAGCCTTCATCCATAGGCATTCAAAAAGTTTAGCAAGAAAGCATTTAACCTCACGGCAAGCACGCTAGTCATGGAAACATTCACATTCATGCAAGCATGCTAAAGCATTAAAACTCACCTAGTATTCCAAGCTAAGAAAATATGAGTTAGAAAAATATGCATGATTCCTAAATATGCAAAGTGTCTAATGCAACACATGCAAAGAATGCAATTAATAGGCTCGGCTGCTAATATGACATACGAATTCATTCAAGACATGCGGTCTAAGCACTTATTCAAAGAAGTAATTGAAATGACAATGCGGTTTGATTGATGCGCCGAGCCTCGGTGCATGCAATATGAATGAATGGATGCAAGCATAAGGTATGCTAAATTGAGACATGACCCTAATCTAACCATCAAAAGCTATTAAGTAAAAGGGAGAAAGACGTGAGGTTGGAAGACATGCACGTTATTACATTTTGCTCTCACAACGGAGAGTCCAAATGAATAAAGCTAAACTAACTAGCAACTAATTAGGGCTAAGCTAATTAAGCTAACCTAATTAAGCTAATTATTACAAACCAAAATAAGAAGCTAAACTAATTAACTAATTATTACAACGCTTCAATGAATTAAATAGTAAGCTAACTAATGAATTTACAACACAAACGCAAGTAAACTGAGCAATTAACATTCCTAACTATGCTACCATTACTCCGCCTCGGGAAGTGGAAGATGCACATGCTCAATTTCTGCCCGAAAAGACTTCCATTTTGCCCTCGAAAGCCTCTGTTTGCAGAGTTGAACATTTCCAGAACCATTATGTCCCACCTTACCAACATTCTGTTGAGGTTTACATCAGTGGCCAGCCGGCCAAGGATGAATGCTGCCGGCCATCTGCCGGCCAAGAAGGTGGCCTGCTGGCCATCAATAGTGCACTGTCGGCCATGGATGGTGGCCTGTCGGCCACTGATGCACTGGATCACCATGCTGCAATAGAGTACAAACAGAGCAAAAAGAAGGTTTTTCCAAGGATTATCGGCACAATTTACCCCTCATTTTCATGGACAAATCAAAGGAGTTGTGAATTTAAACCACAAACCACCAATCTAAGCAATTTCATTGCATGATGGCTTGTGATTCAAGGTGTGCAAGCTCAATGAATACAAAACATGACATTCAAGAACCATTACCCTATAATACATCATCAAGGGCAATGGAGACCTAGGAAACTTGAGACATTTCATCACTTTGAGTATGAAATGTCCCAATTTTCCTTATGTTCAATTAACGTCTGATTGAACACACAACACACAAGTTATTATCTTGCTCAATTTTAGTCCCAAGTTATTAGTTACTCATTTTAACTTACCAACCATTATTTAGTCCTTTAAGTCCAAAAGGTGAGTTAGAGTCCTCTAAAGGAAAGAAATCTCAAAACACAAGTTGCTTTAGGTGTGAAAGAAGTCCCATATTGTTGGTAATGAACCCCCAAAGGGATTAAACCATTAAGTATGAATCCTCAATTCCACACTTAGGCAAACCAATGACTTGAAATAATTTTCAAAGCAAAAAGAAAAACCAAGAAAGAAGGGAGATTGCAGAGGTGATTAGTATTGAAATGAAGTACAAAACAACACCAAATCATGCAATCAATTCAAACCAGAGGTGCCTAATGGCCTAAAACACCAAACTTGTGAGGACTATTACACTACAACCATGCAAAACAAAGCCTAACTGACCCAAACAGCCCAAAATAGAGCTAAAGCAGTCTAAAACAAGGGCAAAAACATGCTGGAACAAAGCTACAAAAAGCTAGAAAAATATGCTAACACATGGAGTTAATTAGGCTAGAAAATAAGACACAAGGAAAGGAAGGCTAACCCCTCCAATTTTGGACTTCAAAACATATTTTTTGCCACTAAAAATACTCTGAAAATTAGTGTTTAAAGGCCCAAAAAAATGGTTTAAAGATGGGAAACACAAGTGAAGAAGCCTTACAAACAAGGTACAAAGAAGGGTGAACCACTCCCTACCTTAAAATGACTTCAAATCACAAATTTCAGCCCTTCTTGACAGAATTTTTATGACTTAAAAATGGCCTAAAAACAGTGGGAAGAAATAGAGAAACAAGTGTATTAAAACAAGTTAAAAGACTAGTGTTATACCTCTTGAAGCCAAGCACCACTTTAGGCACAAATGCAAGCCAAAACCACCTTCAAGAGTTCAATCAAGACCTCAAAGGACCTCATCTTAATGGTGATCACTTTGGGTAAAGGATTGATATGCAAAAGTAGAGTGCAACTAATAACTAAGCACAAAATTTCAAGAGAGAGAGAGAGATATATATAGAGAGAGAATTTTTTAGTTTTAAATCTTCCAATATCAAAACATGAGAGAGGGCCTCCCTATATATAGAAAACATGAATTCTATACAAGGAGATCAAGCCCTCCACATGTGGACAAATGCAAGCATCTGTGCAAACAGCTAGCACAGCTGGCACAAAAAATCTATAGAAAACACTGGTGGCTGGCCGGCTATCAGTTATGGCCAACAAGGCATCATTGATGGTCAGCAAGGCACATCAATGGCCAGCAGACTAGAAGCCCTGACCGACAGCCTTCATAGATGGTCGGCAGGCCACCAGAGACTGTAGCGGATAAAGACAAAGACATGGTCCAAAAAGAAGACAAAATGGATGCATGGTTTGACAGGCTCAAACCTGTGGCATTCCACGGAGGACTTTGAGTGCTCGGCGAGCAATCAGACTCGTCATCGGATGTACCTGCAAGAACATCTAAGTCTTAAAGGGCCGTCAAAAATGGGGTGTCTACTGTAAACGTCCCTGAACGCCCCGGGAGGATGAGTCTCGTTCTGTTCGTTTTGGGCTCGCTACATGTTCGGACTCTCAAATTGTCACGGTTCTAAATCTGAACCAAAGAGTCCAAATCCGGCAAATTGTTTTGAGAAAATAGATTTTGAAAGAAGTGCCAAACATGGACTGCTTTGCCAGATACAGAGTTGCCACCTAAATGTTTTATTTTGGGGAAATTTAGGAAACCCTAACTCATTGACTAAGGCCACGTGTCCGTCATCACCAAAGTTGCCTCGGCTCGGGAACTTGGGTACGATTGGGGAAGGTCACTTCGTGAGCACCCCCGCTCGGCCGATCAAAGATCGGCCTCTACTAACCATGATGTCTATTTTTGAAAACATTATGCGTTCTTATTCCGGTTATTAGCCTAGATTTACTATGTGATGCGCACAGCATACAAGTATAGACTGGGTCGCCTGAATTGGAACAAAACATTTCATGTTTGTTTATTTGAAAATGGTTTGATGGTGCTACCCACAAGTAGGCTAA
This sequence comes from Camellia sinensis, assembly GCF_055761805.1. NCBI lineage: Eukaryota > Viridiplantae > Streptophyta > Magnoliopsida > Ericales > Theaceae > Camellia > Camellia sinensis. The sequence continues at coordinate 21,507,913 of NC_138964.1, read as the reverse complement.
GACGTGGATTTGCCACCCTCGGATGGGCTTAGAAAACATGATTTTGCCACTATCTAGTGGGCTTAAAACTCACAGTCAACGAATTGTTCCAATTCAAATAACCCAACCTTCACCCACAGGCATTCAGGTAGTTATATCATATAAGCACATAGCCTCATGGTAAGCATGCTATCATGGCAGTCACTCACACACATGCAAAGATGCTAAAGCATAAACACTTACTGAGTACTCCAAGCCAAAACAAAAGCTGTGTTAGAAATCCGTGCATGATCCTAACTATACAGAAATGCCTAATGCAACACATGCAAAATGCAACTAAGATAGGCTCGACTATTCTAAACATGGCATATGATGATGCTACAGCTAACATGTATTCAATTTGGAATTGAAATACAAATGCAGTTAGTATGGTGCGCTGAGCCCGTTGCATGCAATACAGATGAATGAAATGCAAACATGATATCATACTGTATGTTAATTGAAACATGCCCTAATCTAACCATCATAAGTGGGTAAATAAAAGGGAGAAAGACGTGGGGTTGGAAGACATACATCACACACATGCACACTTATTACAGTTGTGCCCTCGCGCAGAGGGTCCGAAAGAATAATACGGTCCCAAATGAATAAATAATACAGTCCCGAATAAATACAAAATCCTAATTAATTAACACATTAATCTAGGAAAGCAATAAATTGCACGCAAATCTGTGGACCGCCTCATCTCTGTTCCGGATGATGAATGATGCATGCTTGAATTTGCCTTGCGCGGAAATCCCTTGTGATGCCCCGGTTTGCCTCTGTTTGCAATTTTTCTTGGAATACGTGCCAAGCTCCGGAAGGTTGCTGATTTCTTATTTGCTGCAACAGAGAGCAACAAAGGGGCATGGCAAAGTATTTTCACATATGTATGCATGACTACTCTTCGGGGAGTGTAGTCCTCGATCCTCGTGCCACCAATCACGCATCTCGATGCATGATGGCCGAGGAGTCGAATTGCATGACTCAATATGGAATGAATGCACATGAAAACACAACAGGGCCTAGACTCCATCATGGATAATCCGGAGTGTCGGCGACCAGGAATTGAGATACGTTCCGTCACTCGGAGTACGAAACGTCCCTCGTTTCCCGTGCTCGGGCTAACTCCTATCCCAAACACAATGCGATATGCATGACATGCATGAATGCAATCCTAACATGCTACCTAGCATACACAATGCTATGAAGTGGCATACACAATGCATGATGTAACGAGGCATACACAATGCTCTAACATACAACCTAGCATACACAATGCTATGAAATGAAATGGCATACACAATGCATAATAGACTTACACTAACATGAGTGGACCTCAGCCACACTCACATCAGTAGCCATTAGGTGAAAATGGGACTATCGAAAGGGGTGCACACATGCACGCAAATCGAGGACCGATCCTAAGGCATAACATGCAACTCTAACAAGGCATGGCAAGGGATGCAAGATGGCATACAAGAATGTGAATTTCAGCACTGAAACATGATGCTAAACAGTCCCGAAACATGGAAAAATGGCACCCGATGCATGGAATGAGCCCCGAAACTCAAGACTAGGCACATGCAATGACTTATAGCTATACAAAGCATGCATTATTTGATCATGAAGTATAAAGACAGAGCCAAGGCAGTCCCAAAACATGAAGATTTCTAGTTCAAAGCATGGCCAAAAAGTGCTAGCAAGATGGACTAAAGTAGCATGCAACTTTGACTAGCAAACATGCTTTACATGGCAAGTGTGTGAAGCATATGGAATCTCACCAAACCAGCATAAATCAGTGAACAAAATATGTGAAAATAGGCCCAAATAACCACTAAAATGAAGCCAACACATGCAAAAATGATGAGTTACTTTAGAGGGCCATGCGAGGAGTTATTAAGCACATGCAAGATAGACATTTAGCATGGCATAAAAAACCATGAAAATCAAATATGATAGTCCTAAAACTTACCAAATTGACCCTGGAAAGTGGCTTCAAAGCATGCAAGATAGGGTCTCTTTGGAAGGCCAAAATGACCACCAAACAAGTCAAGGAGAGAGGGGGTCACCCCCCCTCTAATTTGGAGGCTCAAAATAGTGTGCTAGACACTGAAAATCCACTGGATTTCAGTGGCTAGAAGGCCAAACAAAGCATGCAACAAGAGCTTAGGTGTAAGGCTCAAAACAAGGGACAATCAAGCATACAAGGAAGCATGAGACCTCAAATAAAAAAATTCCCTTAATAAAACATGAAGATGATGTAAAAACAAGCCTTTTTCCAGTTTATAACAAATCTCAAAAATGAACATAAATAGGGCTAATCTATCATGCAAAAATGGCCCTAAAAGAGAGAATAGAGACAAGGGACAGCAACTGGCCCCAAACAGTGAAGAGCCCTTCAACAAAGTTGAAGAGAGGCTCAAAATGAAGCACTTTACAGTTTACATCAAGTCTCTAAAATGAACAAAAGTGAGGCTAAATTAGCATGCAAGAAAAAGGCCTAAAAGAGGGATAAAGAGGCAAGTGGTAGCAGCTGACCTCAAACAGAGGAGAGCCCTTCAAGAAGGTTCAAGAGGGGCTCAAAGTAAGACATTTCATAGTTTATGACCGAGTCCAAAACAGCTCACAAATAAGCCTAAAATATCATGCAAAAATAGGCCTAAAAGAGAGTTTAAACACAAAGGGGGAGGAGGAGACCTCAAACAGAGAAGGACCCTTGATCAAACATGGAGAAGAGCTCGAAATATGACTATTTCCAGTTTTTGTCGGAGCCCAAAAATGCAAGCAACAAAGGCTAAGAAAGCATGCAAAATAGAGCTAAAAGAGAGGAAAAAGAGACTTACCCTTGTAGCCTAAGTCTTCAACAACTTTTGGTCCAAGAAATGGTGCTCCTAGCCTCTAGAAATCAGCTTCAAAGGGCTGGAATGGGGGGTGGAGGTGTGGTGTTATGAGTGGTAGTGTAAAGGGGGCAAGAACCTTAGGGTTTGAAGGGTTTGGAAGAGAGGGAGAGGGAGAGTTGTATGCGAGGCTCAGAACAATTTTTGTAACCCTTAGAAATGGAGGAGAGGTGCTGGTTATATAGAGGAGGAGAGTGGAGGAATGGGGGGGGGGAAATCAAATTCAAATTTCCCCCCCCAAAAGGCAGCCCCCCGGATACAAAATCTGGGAGAAAACAGAGGGTACAGCTGGAAAGCACTTTGAGAGAGGATTTTGGCCGGCCAGGTTCAAAAGGTTCAGGCCCCATGGCCGGCCGGCCAGGGGTCAAAAGGGACAATGAAGATTGCTGGCCGGCCACCTCAAAAAGGTGGCCTCCCATGTGCGCACAACACAGCTATGTGGTCAAAACCCAGAAAATGTGAACCAGGAGAGAGAAAAGCCAACTTTATAGAGGGGTTCAAAAGGGTCAGAGACAATTACTGGCCAGCCTATCAAAATTGGTGGCCTCCCAGGTGTGTACAACACAAATATGTGGTTTAGGGCTAGAAAAAGTGGCCTAAGGGTGGTCAACATTAGCTTTCTAGTGAGAAAAAAAGAGCGACGGAGAGCGATGAAGAAATAAAACTGGCTTTTCAGAACAATTACTAGCCTCCCCACCCTCCTACAAGCTTTCTAACAATGAAAATAAGGTCTCCACCAAAAATGAACCAAAACGGATGCAAAACGGAGGTTCGAAGACCGAAACGCGTGGCCCGGGGCCCCGAAAATGGGCTGTTAAGCACTAGAGGTGGCGTTTGACCACGAAGTTGGTCTCTTGGGCCACATTGTTCCTCAAAAGGGAGGAAATAAGGTGTATACCAAAAACCGGAGCAAACGGAGGCGGTTAGGCAGTCCCGAATCGAGGCACACGGTCGTCGGCTCCGAAAAACTGAAAACCGGGCTCCAAACGGGAAAAATGGCCTACGACCATGAAACGTAGCCTATGGCCACTGAGAGATGATCTACGAGACCTCTCCCTCCCTTCGGAAAGAGAAAACAAAGAAAATAGAGCCTGGTTCGCAAACCGAGGCAAGACACGAAAGAGTCCGGAAGTCCGGAGGCAAGGCTCGCAACCGAGACTCTGAAACTTCTGAACGAGCACAATATGCAATATCACCGAGAGCTCAATCAGTGACGTCTGAGTCTTAAGGTCGGTCAAAAATGGGGTGTCTACAGTTGCCCCTCTTTGACAGAACTCGGAAGTCATAAGTGACGGGAGTGAATGTCAAAGCCCAGAGACGACCCATTTTTGACAAGGCCGAAGACTTAGACAAACAGGCGAGATAACAAAGATGTGCCCGCAGGCATGCCCGTAGGCAAGGGGCAAGATGCATGAGCATCCCTCACTTCCCGGTGCTAATTAGTTGGCTTAATTACTTATTTCATGTCGTATTCATGTTGAAATTAATTAGCTAGAGTAGTTCATTAACATTGGTTTTGTAATAACTAGCTAGCATAGTTAGTTTATTCATGTTGTAATAGTTAGTTAATTCGTTTTGTAATAGCTAGTTAGTTTATTCGGCCTTCCTGCGCGAGGGCATAATTGTAATAATGTGTATGTCATCCAACCCCACATCTTTCTCCCTATTATTTAATTGCTTATGATGGTTAATTTAGGACATCATGTCTTGTTTAGCATCTCTCATGCCTTGCATCCATTGTCTTGCATGCATTGGGCTCGACACATCATTCTAACTTGCATTGTTAGTTAAATACTTCTTCACCATGAGGCTAAGTGCTTAAGTGATAAAATTGCTTGAATGCCTGTAGATGGAGGCTGATTGCTTGAGTTGGAATAATTTGAGTAATGTTCATATTCAATCACTTTTTCAAGTGGTACATATTCGAAACAATTTTCAAAATAAACATGAAATCAAATGTTTCAATTTGGAAAAATAGTCTATACTTGTGTGCGCATCACGTGGTAAGTTAGCCTAATAAATCGGAACACGATCATATAATGTAAATAAGAATCACATCATGACTAGCAGAGGCCGATCTTTGATCGGGCGAGGGGGGTGCTCAATTCATGACCTTCCCCCTCTCGTACCTAAGTTCCCAAGCTGAAACAATCTTGGTGATGACGGACACACGGCCTTTGGCACGAGTCATGGGTTTCCTAAATTTTCCAAAAATATTTAGGTGGCGACTCTGTATCTGGCAAAGTAGTCCATTTTTGGCAATTTTATTCAAAATTGATTTTCCAAAAGATTTGCCAGATTTGAAATCTTTGGTGTTTATCTATTTCACATTGCACTTGTAAGATCAGATTCAGAACCGTGGGAGTCCGATACTGTAGGGCTAGTTGTCCTCCGAAAGGAGCACGAAAAGTCAGGCTACACCGAGACAAAGTTGACAAAATTGTTTCTTAGTTGGTTTTTATCTTCTTGGTTTTGTAAAATGGAAAGTTTTAGTTTTGGCGGCTCGAAGAAGAGTTGAGCATATTGGGACAAAAAATTGTTGTCAAAAGAAATTGGCTAATGTTTCGGTTTTTTTTGTTAAGTCAACATGTGTAATATTTTTTGGAGGACAAGCTTGGGAGATTGTTGTCATTTTCCAACCTAAAAGAAAGCTATCTGTAGAGGATATGAACTGTCAAAAGCCTGCAAGAGAACGTGCCTTAAAACTCGAAGAAAAAGTCTGCAAAAGTTGTTGGACCATGTCTAGGTCACGCTGTAGCCCACACACTTGCGCTCGCGATGTGTAGCCCTTGCCATCGGGCCAGTGACCTAACCACTTGCCCCCGCGATCAAGTTAATCGCGCCTGCGACCAATTGAATTGTGCTCGTGATGTGCAGCCTTTGAAAGACACACTCTTAGTACTTTTCTCTATAACCCGCAATTAACATGTCCGCACCCGCGAACTTGCCTTGTCTCAGGTCTATTTAAAGAACCCTTTGCTCATTTGTTGAGGCATCTCTCCAAGACCATTTTGGTATCTCTCCCAACTTATTTTCTAACTCTCTAGAGCGCTCAATATTTCAAACTTAGAGAGAGTTTATTTTGAGAGAGTATATTTTGTAAGAGATATTTTATTGAGTTTATTTTTTAGAGTGAACTTGTAGTGAGGATCATTTGTAGTACTCTTATTTGCTTGATGATACATTAGCCATAGGAACTTCAAGTTCATCATCAAACTTTGTAAATTCGTCACACCTTCCCAATAGTGAACATTCTCGATGCATTCCAAGATTGTAGGCTTCAGTGGATTCCAGAGTCATTGGCGTTCTGGTGATTCGACAACCTTCTTGATGGATTCTAAGATTGTAGATTTCGGTGGATTCCAAAATCATTGGCGTCGTGGTGATTCGACAACCGTAGCAGATGTCCAGTGGAGATTGCGGAGATATCTGTAGATTTAGCAAAGTCGTGTGCCGGTAAGTGGACTCGTGTGCCTGGATTAGCCTTTGTAAGATATCTCTTATATTATCTTTGTTGCATTGTGGATTATTTGTCTGGCCGAGGACCCGTGATTTTTTATCACAAGTTTATGGATTCCAATTATATTTTTTCACACAAAAAATATCTTGTATCGTGGATTGATTTTCTCTTACTCTCTCTTTATATTGATCATGGTGCATAATTTTTATTGGATTGGCTAAATCAATAATCACGTTAACACGGGACATATCTAGATTTTCGAAAGGATTTCTCAATAAAACTAGATTTTACAAAAAAATTTTAATGTACTTTTTTCAAACGTAACACTTTAACGTAACATACTAAAAAAAATCCTTACTGTATTTTTTCTAAATGTAACACTCTGATATAGCACGCTAAAAAAATTTTACTGTATTTTTCCCAAACATAACACTTTAATCAATGTAACACACAAAAACTTCTTTGTGTATTTTTGCCAAACGTAACACTCCAATGAAACATACTAAAAAACTCCTTAGTGTATTTTTTCCAAACGTAACACTATAATCAATTTAACAAACTAAAAATTTTCTTAGTATACTTTTCTCAAACGTAAAAACGTAACATTTAAAAAAAAACTCCTTTGTGTATTTTTTTTTTCCAAACATAACATTCCAATCAATGTAACACACAAAAACTCTTTAATGTATTTTTCTCAAGCGTAACACTCCAATGTAACACATTAAAAAATTCTTTAATGTAATTTCTCAAACATAACAACATAATATTCCAAAAAAAAAAAAAAAATAGTGTATTTTTTTCAAACGTAACACTCCAATCAATGTAACACACAAAAACTTCTTAGTATATTTTTTTCAAACCTAGCACTCTAATGTAACACTCTAATGTAATACCAAAAATCACACTAGTAGAAATGTAGATTTCTACGCTCGAAAACCAACACTTTAGCCACCAATTACTCTAAAAAGAATCTTCCATACCTCACATTTCCATTCTCATCCCAAAAATAAATCAGAAAATTAAAAAAATGAATCATAAAAAAACATTCATGTAAATTCAAATGGTTCCAAATCAAATAAATATAACTTTTCAAAATAAAAAAGACTAATTAGTTCCTAAAAAAACTCTTAGGACTAAATGGATCAACATTCTCCCATATTGGATTTATTAATAAATTTTTCTTATATTTTATTTATTATATTATGTATCACCTTATGTTAATAAGTCCTATTACTCATGCTTGAGCTAATTAAAAGAATACTTGTGTCTCAAAAAACATTTTTATCTTTATAAGTTGGCCAAATTAAGGGTAAATTATATATATATATATATATATATATGACACGATAACACAACCCAAGTCATACATGAAATTAGTAATGAAGATGATTATTTTTGGATATAAATATGTATATAACATGATCCAATATTATCATCAATATTAAGCAGGTATAATTAGTGTCAAATTTGCACAACACAAAATAAACACGGTTAACTTGTATAATGAAAATTTAATTACACATTTTAATATGAATCATACTAGGAATCATGAAAAAAATATCATGAAATGAATCATGAAGATTTTTCATTACTTGATTAGTGTGTTGTGTTTTATTGTATCTGTATCCAAAGTTAGAGAATATTTCATAATTATTTTCATGACATTTTTTTATGGTCTCTAGCATTACTCTTTTAATATTATTTCAAGGGTAAATTATGCAAATATTCCCTGTAAATTTGGTCCATGTAGTTTAAATTTGCCCGATTGTGCTCCTTAATTTAACGGATTGTGTCATTTTAATCGAATAAATAATGATTGTTAAATTAATTTAACGGAAGGTCAAATAATGTGTCAATTTGGTCTTTGTAATTTCAATTTTCTCGATTTTAACAGGTACTAGATTGACTCATTGTGGAAAATACAGGGACCAAATTGACACATTATTTGACTTTCCGTTAAATTAATTTAACAACCGTTATTTATTGGACTAAAATGACACAATCCGTTAAATTAGGAGACAAAATTGAGCAAATTAAAATTACAAAGACCAAATTGACACATTGTATAAAATACAATGACTATTTGCATAATTTCCCTTATTTCAATTAAAAGGTATCATGACATTTTCAAATTCTTTACGTAACTCTACCTAGCTTATTAAAAAGTACATAAAATAATATTTTAAGACTAATATATGTTTCATTCAGATATTCACAATTAAATTTACTAAACACCCATACGTGGTATATGAGGAACAATATTCAAAGTTGTTAGATTATTTGAGGATTTTAATGTACGAGAATTTGGAAGCATAATCAACGATCATAAATGTTTTGAAACAAAGCAAACAGACGATCTCATGGCCAATTAAATACAACCATTTTTTTAGTTGCACATGACAGCGAGAGCATACACAAATCAAGCATACCCACTGTGAAGAAGCAGCAATTTGATCTTATTGTTTAGCTTGATCACCACATCCTTTATGTCAGTGCCCCATTCAGCCAATCCTGGAGAACACTCTACACCTGTTTCCATAATGGCTAAAAGAGAATCTTTATAGGCAATCACATCCCTACCGTCTTCTCTTCTCAACAAACCACCATTCACAGTTTCCATTACTCGGTCCGGGAGTGAAGCATTCACCCATTGCTTCAAACTCAGTGCCTTAGTGAACATCTCATCGGTTGGGCCCAAAATTTCCTTTAGAACCATACTCTGACAAAAAGCACGACCACAAAAATAAAAAATAAAAAATAAAAAATTCTTAGAGCGCCTTTATTATTTTGAGCCTTATTTGGGCTTAATTTTTTTATTTATTAAATGAAATGTATTTTTTAATATACAAATCATAAAGTATAATTTCATTTTTTTAAACGTGTTGGCACATTGGGTGGGATCGACTAGTCTCACATCCGCCACCTGTCCTAATTTAGACAGATTAAAAAATATACATCGGCATCTATTTGGTTGGACTATCGAAACCGTCTATTATGTGGTGAATGGTTCAGACTATTTGATTTTGGGGGTCGGATGGGTAGTTGCCCAGTCCTAATACAAAGAGAGAATCAAACAACTCTAAAAAAACGAGGACGAGGAGAGAGAAGACGACGGAAGAAGAGCCGATTGGCACGCCATCTGGTACGGCGACAGTTAATGGTGACCGCTTGTTTAGCGTCAAAGACCCGAAAGCCAAGCCACGAAAATTATGCAACCAAGCCATCTTTTTCAATCAAAGACTTGAATGACAAGTACTGCTAAGTCTTCACAAGAAACTTGGAGGTAAGGCCCCATGGCTTGTAATTCACTATTATAAATCTAACCATCGAGAAAATAAAGAGCGGACTTGACTCTGAAGTCAGTCAACACATTTGGCCTAATATTTCACTCATAAATTATTGTTTTGGGGGAATTATAAAAAACAATTCCAAGATTTGAACTTTATAACAAAATAAATTTTTAATTTTGTCAATTTAAACCTTAATCTTTTAATTTATTTTTAATTTAAACCGTTTGCTATTTTTGTTATATTTTAGTCATTATATTCAATGTAGATGTATAAAAAATGTCTAAAGTATCATTTTTCATTGAATTGAATGATTAAAATATCATTTTCTGCCATTTTTTTAGTGAAAATAGGTAATTGGTTTAGATCGAAGATAAATCAAAAGATTAGGGTTAAAATTGACTCTATTTAACGGGACTTAAGGCTTGATTTGGTTTGGTGATTAGGGTTAAAATTCACAAAATTAAAAATTCAAAGTTTATTTTATTACAAGACTCAAATCTTAGAATTTTTATTTTTATTTTTATTTTAGCTTTTTATTATTTTTTGGATGGTTACGTATACATTAATACTAAAATTAACTCAAAAAAAATATATTTATAGATCTACCATGTTTGGAACAGGGCATAAATAATGTCATATGGGTCTTCCAAAACTAAACAAACAATTTTTTTTTTTACTTTTTTTTTACTATTTTTAGAAAAACATGTAAAAAAAATAGAGTGGTGATACAACCCAAATAAGTTAATAAATTAATAAGCTGACATTTTTCTTATTTATCAAAATAGACCTAAATAGTTACTTTTTTCCATTGACTTGGCCAATTATGAGAACTCGCTAAAAGTGAGTTTTTTAATATTTTGACTTTTTTAGATTGTATTGTATATCTCTCTACTATTTTACATATTTTTAAAAAAAAATTAAAAAACCAACTTTTAATTTAATTCCGAAAAGAAGCCTTAGACTCACTTGACAAGATTGCTAAGGAAGATTTCCAACTTCATTAAGAAACAATTGCATTTACATTTTTAAAGCCACTCGGGTATGGATCATCTGTTACGCTTTTTGTTTTATCCTTTCTCTCACATATATACATCTCATATATTGTCACTTCACCAAATCAAAAGTTGGAAAAAAATAAGATCATGTGGTGTGAAATTTTAGATTTAACTGTCATGGAAAAGAGTTTGATACTTTTGTGGTGATGACTTATCCCCCATTGCGGGGGTTATTGGTCTTGAGCTTGGCCTTGGGCATGATGAGTTGGTTGTTAGAAAAAATAATTTTCTAATAATTTTAATGCAAAATTAAAGTAGGTCCAACCATTAATTAAGGGTAACCGCTAGTGTAGCGTCAAAGACCAGCAAGCCAAGCCATGAAAATTATGCAACCAAGCCATCTTTTTCGATCAAAGACTTGAATGACAAGTACTGCTAAGTCTTTACAAGAAACTTGGAGGGAAGGCCCCATGGCTTGTAATGTTGGGTATACCTCCTTATTGGAGTGTGGGACCTAATTAGTTTGTTAAAGAATTTTAATTTGACTTGGTTTAGATATAATATATTTTTATATATTATATTTGTGGAGACCCAATCCAATTTGGAAACAACTAAGGTTTAATAATAAACCCTAGATCCACAATATTATGATTGGCATTATCTTTCCCAAAAAGAAAAAAGTGCAGTCGTTGTTTTTTGCTTGGGAGGTTGCAGCACAGTTTTGATCAATTGTTGGTGGGATTTGCTTTGTGGAATAACAACAAGTTGGTGCATCTTTGTTTGGATGCTTTGGAGAAGTTGATTTGGGTCGTTATTTTGGATTTTCTTCAACTCTGGTTCTGAAGATTTTAGTTCATCTATTTGGTGAGGTATTTCTTCTTGTTTATTTGTGATTATTTGGAATTCACCTAAATGTGGTTTTGTGAGACCATTAGTGTCTCGTTTGTAATCGTTTGGAACTTATTTGGTTGATAGTGGAATCAGATTTCGATCCCGTGGACGTACCTCACATTGAGGGAACCACGTAAAAATTTTTGTGTTGCTTTTGATTTAATTTTTCCGCATTAGTTTTTATTCCCATTGATTGATTTACTTGTGGGGAATCACATATTTTCCTTAACAACTGGTATCAGAGCATACGGTTTATTTGGGTTTAATTATTTGTGTAAATCAATGGAGGGGAATGTGGGTCGTATGTCTAGCTTCAATGGAAGCAATTGGGTAACTTGGAAAACTAAAATGGAAGACCTATTATTTTGTAAAGATTTGTATAGACCCATTAAGGGTGATAGTGGCAAACCCGAGAGTATGAAAGATGATGAATGGAATAGGCTTAATCGAAAAGCCGTTGGTGTTATCCGTCAATGGATTGATGACAGTGTGTTTCATCATGTTGCTACTAAAACTTCAGCACATGATTTATGGAAAAAATTAGAAGGCCTTTATGATAGGAAATCAGCCACAAATAAAGCTTTTCTGTTTCGTAAGTTGGTTAATTTAAAATATAAAGAGGGCAGCCCTATTCCGGAACATCTGAATGAAATAAAGAGTATTGTTAACCAACTTGCTTCTATGAAAATTGTTTTTGATGATGAGTTGCAGGCTTTGATGCTACTCAGTTCTTTGCCCGAAAGTTGGGAGACTTTGGTTGTGACGGCTAGTAATTCGGCACCTGATGGAGTTGTCACAATGGGCCAAGTCACTAGTAGCTTGTTGAATGAAGAAACTAGAAGAAAATCAGCGGGTTCCTCTCATTCGAAAGCATTCGTTGTGAGAGGCCGAAGCAAAACAAGGGGGATGAGTAAGACTCCTCATGGTCATGATCAAAGCCGTGACAAATCAAAAGATGGTTCTTTTTCAAAGAAAGACATTGAGTGCTATTATTGCCATGAGAAAGGGCACATGAAGCGGGAATGCCGAAAGCTCAAGAACAAAGAGAAAAGGCGTGACAAAAGTGTGGATAAGAAGTAAGAAGACACAACGGCAGTTACTACCAATGATCTCATGGTCGTTTGTGAAGATGATTGTATCAATTTTGTGGGCCAAGAGAGCAATTGGGTGATTGATTCCGGTGCTTCTTTTCATGCGACTTCTCGAGTTGATTTCTTCACTACCTACACCGAAGGAGATTATGGTTCTGTTCGAATGGGTAATGAAGGTTTGTCCAAGATTATTGGTATGGGTGATGTTTGCTTGGAAACAAATTTAGGCTGCAAGTTGTTGCTTAAAGATGTGAGGCATGTTCCCGACATTCGCCTCAATTTGATCTCTACCGGGAAGCTAGATGATGAAGGCTTCAACAACAAATTTGGTGATGGAATATGGAAGCTCACAAAGGGTTCTTTAGTGGTGGCTAAGTGTAAGAAGACTCATACACTTTATTCGATGCAAGGAAAAATTTGTAAAGGTGTTGTCAATGCACTTCAATATGATACTTCTACCGAATTGTGGCACAAGCGGCTTGGCCACATGAGTGAAAAGGGGCTGCAAGTTTTGTTCAAGAAAGAGCTTCTACCCGGTTTGAAAGGTACACATCTTAAAACTTGTGTTCATTGTTTGGCGGGTAAACAACATAGAGTTTCTTTTCATAAAAATGTTGCTTCTAGAAAAGAAAATGTATTGGAATTTATTCACTCGGATGTTTGTGGTCCTTTAAAAGTTAGAACACATAGTGGTGCACTTTATTTTGTCACTTTCATTGATGATTATTCAAGGAAAATTTGGGCTTTTCTACTAAAAACTAAAGATCAAGTTCTAGAAGTATTTAAGCATTTTCAGGCCATGGTTGAAAGAGAAACAGGGCAGAAATTGAAGTGCATCCGATCAGACAATGGTGGTGAATACATTGGGCCATTTGATGAGTATTGTCACAGCCAAGGTATTCGGCATCAAAAGACAGTTAAGAAGACTCCTCAACAAAATGGAGTTGTCGAGAGGATGAACCGCACCATTGTGGAAAGAACAAGGTGTTTGCTTTCACAAGCTAAATTGCCAAGATCCTTTTGGGGTGAGGCATTGAAGACAACGATTGACGTGTTCAATTTGTCTCCTTCCTATCCTTTGAATGGTGATGTTCCAGAAAGAGTTTGGACCGGCAAAGATGTGTCTTATGAGCACTTGAGAGTGTTTGGTTGCCGAGCCTTTGTTCACATTCCAAAAGATGAGAGGTCCAAGCTTGATAGCAAGTCAAGACAATACATTTTTCTTGGATATGGACGTGATGAGTTTGGGTATAGATTGTGGGATCCGGTCGACAAGAAAGTTATTCGAAGCCGTGATGTTGTGTTTCTTGAAGACCAAACAATTGAAGACTTTGGCAAAGGTGACCAACCGGAGCCAAAAACTAGTGATCTCATTGACATGGATCCATCTCCTTCATCTTCAGTTGATGATGAAAATGGGGGAGATGTGCAGCCACCCATTGAAGATGTAGAAGATGATGCTAATCCTAATGAAGTTGAGCCAGAAATAGAGGAAGAGCATCCACCTCAAGAACCGCCACCACAACTTGAGTTAAAAAAATCTACAAGGCACCGACAACCTTCAAGAAAGTATCCTCCCAATGAATTTGTGTTGATTTCTGATCAAGGGGAGCTGGAGAGCTACCAAGAAGCAATTGAGCATGCAAAGAAAGGTGATTGGAAAAAGGCCATGGAAGAGGAGATGAACTCCTTACTTGAAAATCACACCTATGACTTAGTGAAGTTGCCTAAGGGGAGGAAAATTCTGAAAAATAAGTGGGTCTTCAAATTGAAGAATGATGGCAAGAATCTGAGGTACAAGGCACGTCTTGTTGTGAAAGGCTTTGGGCAAAAGAAAGGCATTGACTTTGACGAAATTTTCTCACCTGTTGTAAAGATGTCTTCTATTCGGGTTGTACTTGGCATGGCTGCAAGTATGAACCTTGAAGTTAAACAACTTGATGTGAAGACCGCATTTCTTCATGGTGATCTTGAAGAAGAAATTTACATGGAGCAACTGGAAGGTTTTGTGGAGAAAGGGAAAGAGAAATTTGTTTGCAAATTGAAGAAAAGTTTGTATGGTCTTAAGTAAGCCCCACGGCAATGGTACAAAAAATTTGACTCTTTCATGATGAATAATGGTTTTTCTAAAACCACTTCGGACCATTGTGTGTTTGTGAAAAATTTTCCGGATGGTAAATTTATTATTCTTTTGCTTTATGTTGATGACATGTTAATTGTGGGTCAAGAGTCTACCATGATAAACAGGTTGAAATTGGAGTTGAGCAAGTCTTTTGCTATGAAAGATTTGGGGCCAGCAAAGCAAATTCTTGGTATGAAAATTGTTCGTGATCGCAAAGAGGGGCTGGTTTTTGGTTGTCTCAGGAAAGCTATATTGAGAAAGTTCTTGAGAGGTTCAACATGAATAAAGCAAAGCCGGTTGGTTGTCCACTTGCGGGTCACTTCAAACTTAGTTCGAATCAATGTCCTACAAGTGAGAAAGACAAAGAAGAGATGTTGAAAGTTCCTTATGCTTCAGCAGTTGGTTCTTTGATGTACGCCATGGTTTGTACAAGGCCGGATATCGCTCACGCCGTTGGTGTGGTGAGTCGTTTTCTCTCTAATCCGGGTAAAGAACATTGGGCAGCGGTAAAATGGATTCTAAGATATCTTCGAGGAACTTCGAAGGTGTGTTTGTGTTTTGGGGATGGTAAGCCGATGCTTGATGGGTTCACAGATTCTGACATGATTCTAGGAAATCTACTTCGGGGTATTTGATGACTTTTGCAGGGGGAGCTGTGGCATGGCAATCTAAATTACAAAAATGTGTTGTTCTCTCAACTATCGAAGCTGAATTTATTGCCATTACGGAAGCTTGCAAAGAAGAGTTATGGCTGAAGAAATTTTTGCAAGAATTGGGTTTGAAGCAAGAAAAGTATGTGCTTTATTGTGATAGTCAAAGTGCTATTCACTTGAGTAAAAATTCTACTTTTCATTCGAGATCGAAACACATTGATGTGAGATACCATTGGATTCGTGATGTGTTAGATTCGAAATTGTTGCACCTCGAAAAGGTTCACACAGATGATAATATTTCAGATATGTTGACAAAGACTTTGTCGAGGGACAAACATTTGAAGTGTCAAACTTTGGCGGGTATGGTTGATATCTCCACCTAAGTCGGTAGGGGGAGAATTGTTGGGTATACCTCCTTATTGGAGTGTGGGACCCAATTGGTTTGTTGAAGAATTTTAATTTGACTTGGTTTAGATATAATATATTTTTATATATTATATTTGTGGAGACCC
The DNA here is from genome assembly GCF_055761805.1 of Camellia sinensis. Lineage (NCBI taxonomy): Eukaryota > Viridiplantae > Streptophyta > Magnoliopsida > Ericales > Theaceae > Camellia > Camellia sinensis. The sequence continues at coordinate 21,491,981 of NC_138964.1, read as the reverse complement.
AATCCAATTTGGAAACAACTAAGGTTTGATAATAAACCCTAGATCCACAATATTATGATTGGCATTATCTTTCCCAAAAAGAAAAAAGTGCAGCCGTTGTTTTTTGCTTGGGAGGTTGCAGCACAGTTTTGATCAATTGTTGGTGGGATTTGCTTTGTGGAACAACAACAAGTTGGTGCATCTTTGTTTGGATGCTTTGGTGAAGTTGATTTGGGTCGTTATTTTGGGTCTTCTTCAACTCTGGTTCTGAAGATTTTGGTTCATCTATTTGGTGAGGTCTTTCCTCTTGTTTATTTGTGATTATTTGGAATTCACCTAAGGGTGGTTTTGTGAGACCATTAGCGTCTCGTTTGTAATCGTTTGGAACTTATTTGGTTAATAGTGGAATTGGATTTCGATCCCGTGGACGTACCTCACATTGAGGGAACCACGTAAAAATTCTTGTGTTGCTTTTGATTTAATTTTTCCGCATTAGTTTATATTCCCATTGATTGATTTACTTGTGGGGAATCACATATTTTCCCTAACAACATGTAATTCACTATAAGATAACATTTGTTTATGTTTTTAATATAAACACATTTGTTACATTCATTAATTTTAAATTCATTTGACATCATTTTCTTGTCAAATTTCTTTTGCTATTGCTTTGGCGCTTGTTTTAAATCATAGAATGATTTAACCAATTTACACACTTTATTTTCTTTCCCTAGAACAGAAAATTCTTTTGATTGTTCCATTTAAATTTTTTCATTTAACTCACCATTTAAGAAATTTGTTTTTACATCCATTTGGTGAATTTCTAGGTTATACAAAGATGCAATAGCAATTAACCTTCTTTTTGCCTATATCATTTGGCCACAAGTCTTGCCTTGTATTTGTCAATTGATCCCTCTGCTTTGATTAGCCTCTTGAAAATTCACTTGTATCCAAGAGGTTTACAACTTGGTAGCAAATCAACTAATTCCCATGTGTGATTTTGCAAGATAGATTCAATTTCGCTATCTATGGCTTCTTCCCATAAAAGAGCCTCAGAATTGGGCATAACTTCTTTAAAAGTTAAAGGCTCATTTTCTAACAAAAATGATAGAAATTTTGGACCAAAAGATTTTGAGGTTCTAGCACGTTTACTACACCTAGGTTCCTCTTCCTCAGTTTGATCTATCTCATACTCTTGTACTTGATCTTGTTCTTACTCATGACTGGTAATAGCATCATAAGATCTTTTGTTACTACTAATCTCTTGTACAGTTTTATTAAGAAATACATGTTCAAAGAATGATGCATTTTTAGATTCAATAATAGTATTTATATGTATTTCTAAATGTTTGGACTTATGAATCAAAAACTGATATACACTACTATTCTTGGCATAACCGATGAATATGCAATCAATAGTTTTCGAACCTATCTTAGTCTTTTTAGGACTAGGAATAGCCACTTTAGCCAAACACCCCCACACTTTTAAGTGTTTGTAGGATGAAACTCTCCCATGCCATATTTCATAAAGTGTTTGATTCACTTTCTTTTGGGATACTTTATTAAAAATATAATTAGTAGAAAGTATTGCTTCCCCCCGCAAGTTCTGTGATAATCCAGACTTATTAACACGACATTCATCATTTCTTTTAAAGTCTTATTTTTCTTTTCAACAATTTCATTTTGTTGAGGTAAGTAAGGAGCGGTAGTTTCATAAATTATTCCTTGTTCTTTATAAAACTCACCAAAAGGTGATTCATATTCACCACCTCTATCACTTCTTAGAATATTAATTTTCTTGCAAAGTTTATTTTCAACTTCATTCTTATATTGAATGAAAGTTTCCAAAGCTTCATCTTTGGTTCGAATTAAATAAACATAACTATATCTAGTATAGTCATCTATAAAAGTGATAAAATATTTTCACACCTCTAGTTTGAAGTGATTTAAAATCATAAATGTCAATATGAATTAATTTAAGTCGTTCAATACTTGTTTCAATTGAATGAAAAGGAGTTTTAGTTAACTTTGCCTCAACACAGATATCACATTTATGATTTGGATCAATTTCAAATTTAGGTAAACATTCCATATTAATTAATCTACACAAAGATCTATAATTAACATGTTCTAATATACCATGCCATAAATTAGAAAACTCAAGCAAGTAAGAAGAATATGTATTTTTATTAATCATAGGAGAGACAATAGTCATTACATTCATTTTGAAAAGGCCATCATTCATGTTCCCTTTTCCTAGATACATCCCGTTTTTTGTAACTACAAATTTGTCACTTTTAAAAACTAGCCTAAACTCATTCTTGCCCAACAGAGATCCGGAAATAAGATTCTTGCGAATGTCTGGTACATGCAGCACATTGTTGAGGTTGAGTTCTTTTTTAGATGTCAACTTCAGAATTGCCTTTCCTTGTCCTTCAACTTTAGAAGTCGAGGAGTTGCCCATGAACAGTTGTTCTCCATTCTCCACTACTGAATAGGAGGAGAACATCTTTTTGTCGACACATATGTGACAAGTGGCTCCAATGTCCACCCATCATTCTTTGGGATTTCCGACAAGGTTGACTTCAGAGACAATGGCTGAAAGGTTTATGTCATTAACACAATTGGAGATTCTGTTCATTTCAGTGACATTGGCTTGAACAGGTTTCTTACTTGACTTTCATTTTCCTTTGCGCTTGCTACAACAATCTTTGGCCCGGTGTCCCTCTTTGTCACGGATGTAGCATTTTCCATTAAACTTGAATTTCTTGGTGTCCCCTCCTTTAAAGCCTTGTAAGGAACTTTCTGGAGAATTTTTGTTTCTTTGCTTTGTGTGCATGTTCCACCACATATGCCTTAGACTCCATAGGATGCTTTCCAACCCTCTTTTCCGAACATCGATTGTCTTCCTCAATTCTCAATCGCTCTCAATCGCACAATTAACTCTTCTAAAGTCATTTCTTTGCGCTTGTGCTTGAGATAGTTCTTGAATTCCTTCCATCCTTGTGGTAATTTTTCAATTAGGACAGTGACTTGGAACGACTTGCTTGGTGACATGCCTTCTTCATGGATATCATGCAGATTGAGTTGGAGATCTTGAACTTGGTTGATCAAAGTTTTTGAATCAACCATTATAAAATCCAGAAATTTGCTCACCACGAATTTCTAGCATCTTCTAGTTCGGACAGGAATTCAAATTTCGAATTTGGAGCAAAAATTTTGAATTAATTCCTTTAGAATTTTAAATTTTCCCACAAGTATTTGAAAAATTCAAATGAATGTTAGGACCCAACCCACTCACACCCGGCTCAGCCAATCGGAAGACGGCGCTCGTGTGGTGGTTTTGGGCCAAAGCCCACTTTGTTTATAACCTCCCTCCTTACAAAACTTGGGGTGTCTCTTGGGGCCCAACCCCCAAGTATGTCCACCTAGAGTTTATATACTCACAAAAGCTCTCTTAAAGTTTCAATGTAGGATAACGAATATAAGGAAACTCACATTTGACTCTTCAACTTTCCATTTCACGAACCTATAAACGACGTCAACTTTCCATTCACTCATAAATGGTTTTGACAAACCGTCTTCACTATGTGACTTGCCATATGGGAAAGAACACATCACCTCTAGACCCATCCCAAAAGACATGTGGGTCCTACTTAAATTTGGATTCAAAGTTGGCCTAAAATAAGCCTATAAAGCCAAAATTTCCAACAGACCTTTGCCTCAATTGTCCAAATCTTGAAGAGTTAGTTCTTGCTTACAACCAGATAAGTGGCCCACTCCTTTCTATGCTACACTTGTGTTAAGAGCTTACACAATTAGTTCTATATAATAATAGTTTAAATGGAAGTGTCGTAGAAGGAATGGGGAGTCTTCCTAAGCTTAAGAAGTTTTATATTGGAAATAACAAGATTGCTAGAACCATACCACCTTCTCAAGGCAACATTTCAAGTTTGGTGCAACTGTATTTAGGGGATGGCCATATTCATGGAAACATTCCTAGTGATTTGGGTCGCCTTTTTAATTGAATTTAATATTGAAGTGAATTACATCACTGGGCCAATACCTCAAGAAATATTTAACATCTCCTCCCTACAATCCATTTGCCTTGATTTTAATGATCTCTTTGGAAACCTCCCAGAAACTGTTGGGCTTTAGCTTCTAAAATCTTATGTTGCTTTAGCTGCAAAACAACCAACTTGCTGGAAACATTCCTACATATTTGTGTAATTCTTCCAGGCTAACAAGGTTGAACCTAGAAGTCAACTTATTTACTAGACCGATGCTGACAAATTTTGGAAATTTCCAGCTACTCTAGGAGATCAATGTTGGAAACAATCATCTAACAAGAGATCTTGGAAGTCCGGATGTTAGCACTAAAATTTATCTTCTTTGTCGAATAAACATAACAAGTACAGAGGGTTGATCCAAGAGATGCTAGGAATGAAGACCATAAGTTTTCAGTAGGGAGTGGACCCCAAGATGCAGAGCAAGTGACAGTTGAAGCCATTAAAGGAGCAGATGTGGCAGATGCTTCTGTCAATTCCTCTGATAATGCAGTGGTATGTGGCCAAACATGGCTCAGGTGTCAAGTCATGGAGATTAGGCATGCAAGTGAGGCACGACATGTCGCTTGTGTGCAAAGAAGTGTGTAAAAGTAAAAATGCTACAGCAAAGAAGCAGTTACTAGCGGTTATGGAGATCATGGGCAGTTATGCAGGAAGTAAAGGAAACTTGCTTCATGATGGGACATGTAGTAGCAGAGAAGTAGCAATGCCAGCAGCATGAAGGTGGAAAAATTCGATGGAAAAAGGATCATCAATTAAATTCACAACCCATGTGGAATTAAGAGTAATTTAACTTAGTTAGCAATAGTTTCTGTATTTAGGAGTAATCTGTTTGTAATTCAGTCTCTATAGCCAAATTTTCCTTTGTCGATTATCATGCACACTGAACTTGTAATTTAATTCTTGTAATTAAGTAGCAAGTTTACTTATTCATCAATCGATTTTCAGTTTATTCACACATTTTTCTTCGTATTATAACCTCCAAAGAAGTCCTTAAATCTGTCAAGGCATAGAACACCAACAATAGTCACTTGATCTGTTGTTGTATGTGAAATTTTGGTTTCTCTATCGAATCACCTCTGTTAATTTGATCCAGATTAGATTTTTGCTAACATATTTTGGCACGCCAGTGGGACCTGTCTAATTTGGAGTGATGGGTAGAAAGAAACAACATGAAGTCTTTGAAGACCCTGAGAAAAGGGTTGAAGAAGGAGAAGAGTTTGAAGGTGGGCTTGAAGGAGTGCAAGAAAACTTAGCTGATGGCCATTCATTGGCCAGATAGGAAATAAGCCAAAGAAATGGCCAATCTAGTTACCCTCTTGTTGATCCGAGAAGGGCTCTTTTGTTGCACACTCAGCAAACATTTGGTTCCATGTCTGCATATGAGAACCAAGTGATGATAGATGACTTGCTGGCTTTGTTTGAGAAAGCCAACATCAAGCCAAGCCAATCAAGAAGGATCGGAGATGAGACTCAGGTAAATAAAGCATAATTTATACCACCTATGACCCTTCAACAGCATCAAAATATAAATGAACCTGTGTCATTCTATAGACCTCCCACACTCTAAGAAAAACATGAGGAAGGAATGACCATAAATCCTGTGTTTGAGAGATAATACCCCACAAACTCAATATTTAATCATAAATTAAATAATATGGGAATGAGACTTGGGGGCCACAAGTGTATAGTACTCCTGCATATGGTATTCCTGCATTTGATAGGCCTGGTTATCAGGAACAAAGAAATATGCCAGTGAATCAAGTAAGGCCTCAGAATGTTTAGGAACATGTCATAAAACAACCCTATTATAAACCTAACATAATGCATCCAAGGCCTGGAAGGCCTGGTCCTCATGTTCCTTACTTCCAACCAAAAGTTCAAGGAAGGAGACATTAGGAGCAATATTTAGACCCTCAGGTTAATAATAGGCAGCAAATAATGAACATCATACAAGAAATGTATGGTCCAGGCCTGAGAAGGCCAGATAGATCAATGTTTAGGAGTCCTTACCCTCCATGGCTGGAAACAACTCCCATCCCAAGAAACTATAGGATTCCTGAATTTACTTTGTTTATAGGAGAAGAGAGACAGTTAACTATAGAACATATAGGTAGGTTCATTCTCCAGTGTGGAGAACCTGGTTATGATGATAATTTAAAACTAAAACTTTTTCCTCATTCTCTGTCGAAAGTAGCATTTACATGATTTATTAACTTGCCAGAAAATTCTGTCCATACTTGGCAAGAAATGGAGAGTCAGTTTCATGCTCAGTTCTTTAGAAACTGAGCTTGAAGTGACAACGGTGGATTTGTCAAAATTTAAAGAAAAGCAAAGAGAAAGTGCAGAACAATACATCGACAGGTTTAAAAAAGCGAAAAATAGATGTCATGTGTACATGCCTGAAATAGAAGTTATAAGGTTAGCCCAGAATGGTTTAGAATTTGAACTTAGGAAAAAATTTGAAGGCATGATGTTTAGAGACCTGTTTGAGTTGTCTTCAAGGGCAACTAGTTATAAGGCCATTCTTTGAGAAGAGCAGTAGAGAAATGCAACCTCATTAGGAACTTCTTACCAAGAGATTGAATTTGATATTGATATCGACATAGATGTTGCTGAAGTAATAGGTAAAAAACCTGTGGTTTGTGAAACATTAAGGAAGGCTAACAAACCTGTAAGTATACCAACAACACATCCAGCCAAAAAGAATGTGGCTGTATCACATAGGCAGTATTCTTTTGATTTATCAAAAGCAGATGCATTATTTGATGAATTATTAGCAAATAAATTTTTAACTCTGACTCCAGGCCACAACATTCCCAAAGAAAGGGATAGGCTAGGCAAGGAGTATTGTAAGTGGCATAATTCTTTTAGGTTTTCCACGAATAACTGTGTTACATTTCACAATTGTGTGCAGGATTTAATTCAGAAGGGAATGTTGAAGTATGCTGAAAAAGATAAAGGGGTCATGGTAGTGGATAGTAATCCATTTCCCAATATTGTGGAAATCAATATGGTAGCAACTGATTTTCAGTCAAATGATCAAAAGAAAAAAGGAAAAAACCCTAGAGTTCTCTTGTTAGAATTAGAAAAACTTCATAAGGAGAGAATGGAGAAAATGGAAAAAGAAACAAAAGGGAAAAGAGTTCAGGAAGAGCCTAGTGAGAGGTTCATTTGTTTCAGGTGTGGTACTGATAAAAAAAAGGGTAAGGCCATTGTGATTAATGGAATTCAAAAAATTGGAAAGGATGTTGGCCTGAGGTTTAATACTATGGGTAGTGGTGATTTGCAATTTTTTGATAATGATTGTCTGTTCTATGATGGAACAGATCCAAAAATATTTGGTCCTACAGAGAACTATGGCAAAGATGATGCTCCATTTTTATTCCAAGGAGCTCCTATTCATCCATGTTTTGGTGGATCAAGCAATGTGAGGGCTATGCTCAAACAACACAAGGGTGCTAAACCCTATAGAAATCCAAGGGTTGTGACTAGGCCATACAGAAGCTAGCAACTGCAATCTGGTTCATCATATAGTGGTCATCAATAGGCTGGAAAGCCATATGGAGGGCAACAACAGTTTGTAAGACCATTTGGAGGATTTCAACAGCAACATCATGGCCTAAGAATGAGGCCAGAAATACAATCAGTTCAATCAAGGATGGTGAAACCTCCAATATCATCTTATCTAGGGTGGCACGGCGTGTCTCACCCAAAGTTCCTAATGAGTAGTTGGAGACAAATAGGAGAAACAAGAGCTCAAAAAAAGGAGAGAACAAAGGAGATTCCATCCTATGATGTCTACAGCTGCAGGTGATAGGCCAGCTGGAAGGTAGGATCTAGTGTGGACTAGAGATGGATTGGATCCTACTGCTGGAGGAAAGGAAGGAAAGGGTTCAACTTCTAGAGCCCATCCAATTCAACCAGTTCATCTTTTGAAAAGGAAGATGGGGCTAAAAATGCAGATCTCTAAGAAGGCTTTGCTAAGGCAAAAGCTAGAAGAATTAGAGAAAGATCTAATATTTGATGAAGATGATAGTGTTGAGAAAGATGTGGCAATTCAGGATTAGGAAATGGTCACTGATAACATGAATATTAATGAGGAAGTTAAAGAAGATGAAGTCAAGACATATAGTTCTGATGGTGACTTTGGAGAAAAGCTGGCTGCTATTCATTTTGGTTCTTTACCTCCATCCAAGGAGTGTAACATGATTATGGCCATCCCTCAGAGGTTTCAGGCCAAGCCAAACCAGCCAGATGAATTGGCAGGAGATGTTGAAGATCTAACTGAACCAGCAGTTCAGATAGCAGTGGTTGAGACACAAACCAAGCCACTGAGGTCAATTGAGGTGATTAGGTCTGTCGATAGAGAGAAGGTTGTGCTGCAAAAACCAAAGGATAAGCTCATCAGGCATTTAAGGCCTTTATATGCCAGAGCTTATTTAGAGAGGGTGCCAGTGGAAGGGGTGTTGGTTGATAATGGAGCCATTATCAATATTCTTCCTTCTAGAGCACTGAAAGCTATTGGGAAATCTGTTGATGACTTGCGTCCTACTGATGTGAACATAAGTAATTTTGCTGGTGGATCATCTGAAGCCATAGGACTGGTGGCTTTACAACTTGATATTGGTTCAAGGTCAATGGGAACAACTTTCTTTGTAATAGATTCCACCTCTAACTATAATGTGCTATTAGGTAGAGATTGGATACACTTTAATGGTTGTGTACCGTCTTCTCTGCACCGGGCATTGATTTTCTTAACCAGTGGTGGTATAGGAGGAATGGAAGTTTACTAGGAAAATGCAAATCCGTTTGTTGCTAATGTTAATAACATAGAAGCTATGCTATATAATGAGGATTTGGGTCCAATTGTGATTGATAAAGAACAGGTTAAGTCTGAGGGAAAGGGTTTGACAAATGAAGAGTTCAAGGCCTTCATTGAGGAAGGTTTTAAGTAGATAGGCCAGGAATTAGCCAAGCCAAGCCTAGCCTAATGTAGAAGCAGAAAAGGCCTGTGATAAAGGAGGTTGCTGAAGATGAAGAGTAATGCAACTACAAGTGACAGAAGAAGACAAGCTGGATGAGACAACTAATGTAATTAGATCTACTTTTTCTAGGCTTTTTTTTATTTCTTCTTAGAAAGTAAGTTTATCCCTAAGTGTATGCCCAATTGTTCTTGAGCAGAGTGTGTTATCGACAGTAACCCTCTAAGTTATAAAGAGGTGCAACTGGAACATCTGAAAGCTGCTCCTGCCAAGCTTAATGACCTCAAAGCAGATGTGTAGAACCCTTTAGATGAATATAACTTAGGGAGTAAGGCCTGTAAGAAACCCATCTATGTAATGCTAATCTATCTTATGAATGTAATTGCAAACTAGTTGGTTTGCTTTCTGAGTATGTAGATTGCTTTGCATTGACTTATGAAGAAATGCCTGGATTAGATAGAACATTGGTAGAGCATAGACTCCCAATTAAAGGAAATTTCCATCCCCATAAACAACTTCCAAGAAGAATGACTAAAGAAGTCACCTTATTGGTTAAGGAGGAAATCGAAAGATTATTTAAAGCTAGTTTTATTAGAACAACCAGGTATGTGGAGTGGCTATGTAATATTTGTCCCCGTAATGAAGAAAAATGGCAAGTTAAGAGTGTGCATAAACTTCAAAAATCTAAATCTAGTAACTCTTAAGGATGAATATCATATGCCAGTTGCAGACTTGTTAGTGGATTCAGTAGCCAAAAGTGGGATTTTTTCCTTTATGGGTGGTCATGTTGGGTATAATCAAATTTTTCTTAACCCAGAAGATACATATAAGACAACCTTCAGATGTCCTGGTGCTTTGGGGACATTTGAATGGGTAGTCATGCCTTTTGGATTAAAAAATGCAGGAGCAACATACCAAAGGGCAATGAATTATATTTTCCATGATTTGATTAGGAAATATTTAGAAGTCTACATAGATGATGTAGCCATCAAGTCTGACAATTTTAATGAGCATTTAGAACATTTGCTGCAAACTTTTCAAAGGATGAGAACTTACAAACTGAAAATGAACCCTTTAAAGTGTGCATTTGGGGTATCGGCTGGAAAGTTTTTGGGCTTCTTAGTGCACCACAAAGGGATAGAAGTGGATGCCAACAAAGCTAAAGCAAATCTGGAGGCAAAAACCCCAGCCAACAAGAAAGAGTTACAAAGTTTTCTTGAAAAAGTCAATTTTTTGAGGAGATTCATAGCCAATTTAGCTAAGAAGACTTTAGCATTTTCCCCTTTGATAAAAATCAAGTCAGACCATAAATTTAAGTGGGAAGCATTCCATCAAGAAGCTTTCAATTTAATCAAAAAGTATTTGGCAAACCCTCCAGTGTTTATGCCCCCAATAGCAGGAAAACTTTTGAAATTGTATATTTCAGCTTTTGATATGTCGATTGGTTATGTTTTGGCTCATGAAAATAGTATGGGGCATGAACAAGCCATTTACTGCTTAAGTAGAAGGTTAAATAAAGCTGAAACTATGTATAACTCTGTCGAAAGGCTATGTTTAGCACTTTATTTGGCAGCCATTAAATTGAGGCATTATATGCTACCACAAAAGTGTTTGTGAGAGGGATTTTAGCATTAATTGAATATTGTCTCAAATATGTGCCACAAAAAGCAATCAAAGGACAAGCTTTGGCTAATTTTTAGACATAACACCCCTGTACCTCTGTCGATTTATATTTATATGAAATCAATATGGTGGAGAATGAACCTTGGAAGTTGATGTTTGATGGTTCAAAGATAGATGAAGGAGTAGGAGCAGATATCGTGTTAATTGCACCAAATAAGCAAATGTACCAATTTGCGTATCAGTTGGAAGTATAACCACTACAAGAAATTGCACTTTTAGCGACTACTTTTAGCGACGACATCAATTTTTATCGCCAAAAGTATATTTTTGGTGACACAGTGATCAATTTCGTTGGTAAAAGTATACCTTTACCGACGTAAATTGCTATCATCGCTAAAAAAGCATGACATTTAGTAAGCGCCAAAATTTTTGGTTGGCGCCAAAATTTCATAACTTTTAGCTACGAGGCTTACGTTTTAGCAACACAATGAGCGTTGCTATTAGTGTGCTTACTTTTGGCGACGACAAGTTGGCGTAGGCAAAGGGTTAACCATTTAGCGATGATAACACTATTCGTTGGTAAAAATTTTGCTAATGAAATGAGGTGATTTATTGATTTGTGTTTTTATTATAACTTTTCAAAGAGTTTTAAATATTCTAGTTATTGAATTGTAAAATTAAAATGATCATTGAATTAGATCACAAAATGAATCCATTAAGCCCAAACACACTCTTAAGTTGAGATGACTAATTTGAAATAATTTAAACTTTTTCAAAGAATGTGGTTAGATTATCAATTTAAATATGTTTAGTTTTGTTTTTAGAAATTAGTCTCAATTTTTTTTTTCTTTTCTAAAAACTAAAAAAAATTGGGTGAAAAAAAAACTTATTATTTTTTGTATAATTTTATCTTGAGGTCATAAATACATTTTAAAAATTTTAAAAATATAATTTTGATTTTTTTTTTTTGATCTGCCTCTACAAACATATGATGCGATGGAAAATTCCCTCCCAAAATTCCCTCTCTTTTTTCCAGATAGGTAAATCGCCTCATCAATCTCCCCTCATCTTCGATAAAAAAAAAAATCTCCTCTCATCAATCTGCACAATTTTCACTCTTGCATAAGCTTCTCTCACAATTGGTAGTCTCTCCCCCTCACAATCGCACACCCGCATACAGGTTTGTTGATCGTTGGGTTTGTGCCATTTGTTGCTGCTATGCGAGACCATCAGTGCTTCACTCTACCCCTATAGGGTTGTTCCATTTTTTCTTTGTATCTCACTTCACCTGCTTCTCTCTCTCAATTTCTGTTTCGAAAAATTAATACTTGCCTTCTTCCCCAAATTCTTCTACTTTTGGTTTGCTTTTGAATTATTCTTTTGATTTGGTCTTTTTTCACGGATAAGAATGTTCCATGATGGTGAAATTGGGTTTTTGAGGCAATAAACATAACATCCAATAATGCATGACTATCCTGGGAACGTTATTTTTTTTTTCTAGAAAGTTATATCAATTATTATTATTATTTTTATTTGTATTTTTTTTAATATACCAATGATTTGGAATAGTTGATATTTTTAATATATTAAGGGATGTATAAGGGCAGTTTCCCATTTTTTATCATTAAAAAAAAAAGAACAAGAAAAGAAACCAATAACTATAGTTAATTGATTTTGTTGGAAAAAAAAGGTTGATAATTAGCTGACTTTTATAGTTATAAATTTCAGTGTTTTCTTGGGAGTGATAACAAGATGATTGTCCTTTCTGCTTGCTTTATTCATTTCTGGGGGATTTGTATAATAGTTTTCAAATTAAAAGAGGTCAATTTGAGTGGCTTACAAAACCAAAATGTTCCTTCAACAGTTGAGGGTAGAGGTTGGAACAGAAAAGTAAGGTTTTTACTCTATCATATTGATTTAGGGAGAGTGGGGGCTAAACGGGGTTTGGTTTGGTTGGGGTTCATATCAAAATTTGGGTTCTACTAAATCTTTTTTTATTTTGTATGTAGTAGGGCACCAAATCAAACAATTCAAAGCATATAACCCTGCCAAACTGTAGTGTTTTGAGATGGTTTGATTGAGGCAGTTGAGCCAGTTGGTCTAAGAACGATAACTACAATTACGTAGGATTCATACACAAATCGTAGAGAAATAGGATAACCCAACACCAGCCGACTATAGCCATAGCCACCGAAAATTGATTTCGTTACCAGTTTCAGCTCATCACACCCATCAACTACACACTCCTAACACACAATGAATTTGGGCAGAACTAGTTATAGAAGATGCTCATGTTGTATCCCATTGTTGTTGTGAGCCCAATGCGCGAAATCCATCTGCAAGAGACTATAGAAAGTTTATTTAAAGGGAGGTCAATATAATTATGACAAAATTTTGGGGCTAACTGTATTTTTCTCTAATCTCACGGGAGGTGAGTGTAGTTTACCCTAAATTATTAGACCTCTAAACTTTTTCTTTTATACTCATTCTCAAAAGTATGAAAGTAAACTGCTTATATCCCATCAAAATAACACAATAATTTTGGATTGCATCGCTGCCATGTATATGACCTTTTGACTTTTTGGATTTATGTCTATTTATTTATTTATTTTTTTATTTGTTTGTTCACAGAGAAGAGATAGAGAGAAACAAAAAGCTCATGAAAGATACATGAGGCTACAAGAACAAGGGAAAACAGAACATACAAGAAAAGATTTAGGTATGGCATTATTAATAATTCAATCCCATGTTACCCCTACTTGCATATTGAATTTTCTACTTAGCTTATGTTGTGGTTTTGCATGTTACCTATTTCATGAAAAGTTTGTACACTGGCAGGAGCATCTTGTTAACCTTTATTTATTTATTTTTAAATTAACTAATTAGTACACTTGTTTGAGATTTTAGCATTGATGATTAATTACTTTTATACATTTTACTTTTAGTATGAAGTTAACCTTACATTTTGAGGTAAATTTTGTACATTTGGAGCTGTAGATATCTCATTGAAGTTTTGGTTGTACTTGAACAATTAGTCAGTGGTAGGTTGATTGATAGCTATCTACAAATGGGGATAAGGCTGTGTATATCTTGCTCTCTCCACACCTTGCTTTAGCTGAGGACCTAATATTCGCTACATCATAAGGATTTTCCCACTATGAGATACTAGTATTTGTGTTAGATTTTGAGAAGTCTAAAATTTCTATTAGATGCTTGTGAGGTTAAGTTCCAAAAGAGTTTGACCACAACTTGTTTAGCATGGCATCTTGTGAGATTGTGAATCCTAAGATTTATAAGCCTAACATTTTGTGTTTGTGATGCTGGTGCTGATTGAAAAGGGTAAAAGTTTAAAGGCTGGCTCTACCACCTGATATATAGGAAATAGTTTTGTCAGGACCGTGGTTAGGAGACAAGGTACTGTAGGGGCTTGATATTGTGTTAAATGTTAGATGCCTCTCTTGATTGGTAGTTTGGGTGTTGGACACCTATTGACTAGTCACCCGCTTCTCTTGATTGGAGTCTTGCTAAAAAGTTTTATGTTACTTGCCTAGGAAATATACGAAAGTATAGGAGGTTGAACATTCTTCCTTGAGGTATTTGCAGTAGATTTTTATCAAGCTATTTATATTATTGTAGGAAACAGCTTGATAAAACTATTTGTATTATCAAGCTATTTGTAGTACAATTTTATGAAGATATGTTTGGAATCATGGAGTTTCATAAATCAATAGAGAAACAGCACATATGCCCACTATATACCTTTCTTTTTCTATCCTTCTTGAACTTTTCCTATCCTTCTTTTAGTTGTTTGTTAAACTTTGTTAAGGTTTCATTTTTTTTTCCCATAACGTAGGCTTAGGCTTGCTATTGCTATTTCACTTCCTTCTGACACTTACCCAATTCATGACTAAATTTAAGAATGTAACATGAAAAATATATATATATATTTTGTTGATAAATGTAAAAAACATTGAACTTAATTCTTATTAACTGCAGGGGATCCCCAAAATTGAGCCCAACAGTGATCTTCAACACGTTGTTAAGGTACACTTTTCTATGTAAAAATAGTCCTTCAAGTTAAAATTGAATTTCTAGTCAAGTTGGGGTTTGTTTCACTAGACAGTTTGTTGAATTCTTTTATAACGTCTAATTTTCTATTTTGAAGATCAAGACTCCCTAGCAAATTGAGAGAATGAGGGAAACTTGCCGAGTAGGTTCTTAGAACCCTCTCTTTCTCAAAAATGAAAAGAAAATTTCATAAGTTCTATTTGCATGAGGCAAACCATTGTCTTATTATTTGGTTTGTTCATGGCTTTTATCATTACCTTACCCAAAGTTGCCTTTTCTTTCGCTAATTTGTCTCTTTCAATTTGCAAGTGTATTTGCAGTAGTGGATAGGAAAGAATGAATTTGATGTGACCAGTAGACTAGGAAGGCTAATCAAGATTTGCATTGTGGATAGGAAAGAAGGAATTGACAATGATTGGTGGCAATGGAGATAATGATTCATAATTTGTTATGATGGCATTTGAATTTAAGTCTAGTTTCTTTTTGATCACCTTTTAGCCGAGTATTTATGCATGTGTACATTCTCTTTGCTTCTCTTCCTAGAATACTCGTTGTTGTGTGTTTTTCGGAATGCTTTCTAATAAAGAATCAGCTAGACGCTCTAGAAGAAGAAAACAAGCCCATTTGACTGAGCTAGAAACACAGGTTTTGTCCTTTATCTTATCCCTTGGGACCCAGCCTACAACACTCTGGACTTTCTCATCAAAGAATACAACACATGTACTTGCTGCATTAGATAGGCCAGCTGTCATGTACAGTAGTAACAAGAAATTACTCTACAACAATGTAAATTTGAAAGAGTTTAGTCATATGTGCCCTTTCAACTCTGCTACTTTTCCGGGCAAGTAAATTTGGCTCTCTCTCTTAATTTAAAGTTTTTTCCCCCTTATCATCATCAATTGAAATGTTGGAACTTGATTCTTTTGTATTTTTACTTAAACATACTTCTTGAATTGGAAAAGGAGAAATCTTTAATTGTTATTCTAGTCCATGCTTCTAAAGGTAATTCTATGCCACATGTTTTCAAATTCATTTTTTGTTCCCAAAAGAAGGAAAAAATGGCTTCATCTTTAATTCTGCTGGTTGCTGCTGCTGCCCTGGTGGCTGATGCTTGCTACGGTTGCTGCTGTTGTTGCAATGTTGCTGTGAGGCGTACATACTACCAATCCATCTGATGAAGTTGCACCTGTCGGAATGTGGGTGAAGTTGCACCTGTCGGGCATGCATGTTGAAGGGAAGGTAACAACTAGTATATTCTTATTTTTAGACTAGACTGTGTATGCATGGTATATTTTTTCATTTGTATTATATGTTCATAGCCTATAATGAATTTGAATATTATATGAACGTTGAAAACTCATGGTTAAGATATCTGTTAGACTTCTGGTTAAGAAATTAGAATAATATAGTAGTCTTCATGCATAATGGAACTCCGTATCTTCCAGGAGCAAACTACTGCTACAATAGCTAGAAATTGGTGATGGGATAGTCATTTAGTGTACCTAACAGGTTTTATTGGCTGTTGGTGGTGGTCATTTAGTGTACATACAAATTGGTGATAGGATAGTGACAGAAGTGAAACATGCACAATTGGATTATGATATATCATGCCTTGATATAAATCCCGTTGTTGAAAATCCCAACTGCAGTCAGCTAGCTGCCATGGGAATGTGGACTGATATAAGTGTTAGAATATTTTTCTCTACCTGACTTGAACCTCATTACGAAGTAAAATTTGGGTTTTCCTTATGAGGTGGAGCAGATTTTATGCACTCTTAGTGGGATGAAAGGGTGGGAAAGAGAAGGAAGGCGTGGCTCTTGGCCGCTTTATGCCTTATGTGGATAATTTGGAGTGAGCGGAACAGAAGGATGTTTCATGGAATGGAGGAACCTTTTCATAGGTTTAAGAGTTCTCATATTGCTATTGTGTACATTTTCTTTTTTTATAAAGCTAATTTTAAATTAGCCAACAAGTGAGCAGGTCTCATGTGCTATGCTTTCTTTTTTATTGTTGTTGTTATCATTATTATTTTATTTTATTTTTTGCATTTGAATGTGTGCTAGCATAATTGGTGAAGGTTTCACTCAAAAAATCAGTTGATTTGCAGTTATGGTAGTGAATATAGGGTCTGGTTTTATATTTTACATTGGTTAACTAATGCAATACAAATTGATTAATGTCATTGCTCAATAGTAACCATATGTGGTGTGTTATTCAATGATTAGTCATAGTGATCTCTTATGCTGATTATAAATGACCTTCCTTTTATTGTTTGTCTGCTTCTTGTTGTTTCTATGCTGGAGTTAGGTTGAATTGAAGTGACATCCACATCCAGAAAGACCAGATCGACTTCGAGCTATTGCTGCTAGCCTTGCAACTGCTGGTGTGTTGGTTAATTTTGTTTCTTTTATTTTTGTTTGTGTTTGCAGAAGTTGGTTTGTTGCTACCCATATCAATAATTATTTTTTGTTTTAGTATAAAATTTTCATAACAGTATACTGGGGTTATGTGGTAAATTATATGGTTTCTTTTGTCCCCCAAACAATTGGCAAGCAATTTCAAAATTTGAACTTTTGTAGGCATATTTCCGGGACGATGTGTTTCGATTTCTGCAAGAGAAATCACACAAAATGAACTACATATGGTAAGCAATGAGCATCATCTTGAGGCTTGCAAGGGCTAATTAAAATCCATGCATATAATAGTACTTCTATTCTATTGCTGATCATAAAATAGTGCTTCTATTCAATTTTGCTTCTGATATCTGAGACTGCTTTGAGGAAATAAAGCAGATGAGCTGGAATTTTATAATTGTAGAATGTTTCTGACAGTATTCTTGAATCACATCGCTCTGGTATACTGTTTTTTGTGTTTGTATGATGAGAACAATAAGCTGGGATCATTGGTCATGCATCTTAGTTCTTAGGCTGAATCTCTTCAGCATAATGTTGGAACCGTGATGCAAATTTTTATTTCATAGAGTTTTGAAACAAGTGCCTTTTCCATTGCTGAATCTTTGTTTTTGGAGTTTGCAGGTCCACTCTTTGGAGCACATTAAATCTGTAGAGCTTATAAGCCATATTTTTTCTAGGTGCATGTGTTCTATTTTTTTTTTCCTTTTGTTGAGTGATGCACACGAGACCATGTGGTGGGTGTATGTAGTTGTTGACAGATATGTTGAGATTAGCCTTTAGATTTCTTAGTTCCTGTTGATTCGTAACGAGGGGTGACCTCTTTTTGATTTCCTAGAAGGTTGAGAAATCGAAAGAGACTATCTTTGACCAAAGGGATTGCAGCACAATTAGAGGATGAAGCATTGATCAGTCTTGTGGTCTTGACTTTGCTTGCTTAATTTTGTACCAACATGTGCATGAAATGTAGTGACTGTTAGATGTTAAATGCCATGCATTCAAAACACTTACTGTAACTATGATTCTGTCCATCTTTTCCACTAACGGGTCATTTTGTTCGTGCTTTCTATACACACTGTTGCCACATTCAATTTTCTTTAATTAATTTGGTTTTTGGTTTTTATAATGCTTTCTAATATAGAATCATCTAGACGCTCTAAAAGAAGAAAACAAGCTCATTTGAGTGAGCTAGAAACACAGGATGTCCTTTATCTTGTCCCTTGGGACCCAGCCTATAACGCTCCACACTTTCTCATCAAAGAATACAACACATGAATTTACTGCATCAGATAGGCCAACTGTCATTTATAGTAGTAACAAGAAATTACTCTATAGCAATGTAAATTTGAAATAGGTCATTCATATGTGCCCTTTCAACTCTGCTGCTTTTCCGGACAGGTAAATTTGGCTCTCTCTCTCTCTCTTAATTTTAAGTTTTTTTCCCCCTCATCATCGTCAATTGAAATGTTGAAACTTGATTCTTTTGTATTTTTGTTTAAACACACTTCTTGAATTGGAAAAGAAGAAATCTTTAATTGTTATTCTAGTCCATGCTTCTAAAGGTAATTATATCCCACTTCTTGGTAATTTTAGCTGAACAGTTTGTTGCCGTTCTCTGTTCTGGTGTATATGCTGTATATGCTGTTCTGCTCTGCTAATCTGGTGTATCTGTAATTATCTACTCTGTTTTAGGTTAGATTTGTTCAACAAAGATTGCATTCTACTCTCATCTATTCATTTTAGGCCCTGATTCTTGAAATCAAGTGATTATTAAGGTAAATGTTTTTCTTTTATTTCATTAGCATAAGAAATATGAATGAAATTATGGAATTCAGAATGTTTGAATTGATTAGTATACTTAAGTGATTTACAGATTATAATTTTATAATTTTTATATTTTTATAGTTTTTATTTTATTTTTTGTTTGCATCTCATAATGCATGCTATCAACTTATTATGATATCTAACTTTTCGAGAGCCTGCTCATCTAACACCTAGCTTATTGATGAATTCAACCTTATATGTTACTTCTATTAGATCGCTACTAATCCCAAAAGGTCAAGTTGTGTGGAAAGAGGCCCAACAATGCATATTGAGCTCTCCGACACCCTCGTCATGTGCAATCCCGTCTTGCATGTGGAGATGAAAACATCCTAACATGTGGAGAAACAAAATGTAAACAAGGAAACAAATGCATATATAGAACTTGAACCTAAGACCTTTATTAACCTATGGTTTGACACCTTATTAGAGAATCACGAATAGTCCCAAAAATTTAAGACCTTAGGAAAGGGGCCCAACAATCATTACTTTGCTCTCCAATACTGTCACTTGGATTTATCTTTGAAAATGAATTTTCAGTTAGCCTTGATGCATCATTGCGGTATGTACTAAGCATTGTAGTCTATCATGGTTACTTGCACTTTTTTACCCCTTTATGTCATTTTCAAGTATGGCTAGTCAGAGTGTTAATGTAAATCATGTATCATGTATCCACTTCCTACCCTGTCATTTACATGTAAGTTTGTGCACTTTTGTGTTATTTCTTCCCTGAGAAGAACCTAATTGGGTCTGTGACGTGCAGGTCCCCATGGATCATACCAATTCAAAGATTGGAACAGATGCACCACCAAGCAATACTCCAAACTGGACAATTACATTTAAGATGTGAGGAAAATACTTACTAAAAGTGCACACTAGTCGGTGCTTATAAGTTCTTTTTATTCATAAACTGGACATCAGTGTAAATGACTAAACCACTAGTTGGTGCTTATAAGAATTGTTTTTTATGAATTGGGTATCAGTGTGAATGACTGCACTTTTGTCTTCAAATTCCTATATTCGGATATGTGTGTCCCCCTTATGTCACCAAGATTATGAGCACAAAATTTTGGACTATGTTGAAGTGACTAAGATTCTGTCTTGTGTGAATCTATTATCTGCCAATTTAACCAGTTTTGATTTCTTTAAATTTTGTTTTGCAAGTGGCAAGAACCACGCCGCATTCAAAATTCAGTTAATGCAATTTGAATATTTCTTTTAAGTAATCACATTTTCTTAGTGATTACATGTACTTAGCTATTCTTTTACTTTTTGTTCTTTTTTTTTTTCATAGGTAAGAACAGTTAAAGTCAGTAATATCTCACTAGCTACCTCTGAGAAGAATATTAAGGAATTCTTCTCTTTTTCTGGTGATATCCAGTATGTTGAAATGCAAAGGTCAGCTCTCTTGACTTACCCAGTGTTGAATTTCTTGCATAATCAATGCTCCATAGAGTTTGTGGCACGTTCTGCAGGGAAACTGAAACATCTCAGCTTGCATACGTTACCTTCAAGGAATCACAGGGAGCAGATACAGCTATGCTTTTGACAGTATGTCAATTGATTTTCTATATCAGCATTGATCTCAATTTTTTCATTATTAATTTTTAAAATAAAAAGATTTTGACTGAACGATGCAGTTCTGTACAATGTTGTAGAAATCAAACGTATCCGGAAGACGTGAAACCCTAATGTATGAAACATGTGCCTTATATTTTGTAAAATTAGGAAATTTGTAAATTATTCTGTTTAATAAAGATGTACGCAAAAAAATACAGAAAGAAAAGAAGATAACAAAACTTTACTTGCAAAGAAAAAATTCTCAGTTAGGGGCTCACTCCTTGAAAATTTTTTGTCTTGTGAACCGCCCGGTCTCACCTGAACAGTTTTTTAAGCCTCATGATGGGAAGCTTCGATGTGTAAGCTTCCCAATCTTTAGAAATATTTTTTATGCAAATGGGTGCCATTTCAAAATTTCTATTAACCCTTAGATTTATTTTATATTTTTATATTTTTGGCCTTTTTGATTCAAGGATCCACAATTGCTGATCTTTCAGTCTCTATTACACGGGTTGAGAATTACCAGCTGCCTCCTGATGCTCCTCCCCTAACCCCTGTAAGTACCACGGCTGTTAAAAATAATACTTTGGTATCTGTTTTTATAATACTGTTCTATCTGAAAATTCATAGATAATGCGAATGTAAAAAAAAGTTGGATCGGCTAATGGCAGGTAAATTGGTCATGGACCTACTCACCTGATCCTGAGGCCCACATTGTAGTTTTTTGGAAACCTTAGTCGCTTTACTCCTAAAAGGATATAAAACCAAAGAAAACAAGAAAAATAATAATGATGGTGATAATAACTATAAAATAAATAACTCTAAAAGGGAAATGAATGACATAGGAAAACTTCTTGATGATCAAGGTGTGATATGGTGCTAATTGTTTAAGACTAAAAACTCACCTCCTTAGGCTATGTTTGCTTCATGGATTTGTAGAGAGAAAGTAAGGCAAAATAAATAAAATAGAAATTGTATTTTTGTCACATTTCCCTTATTTTTCCTTTCCCACCACTAATCCCCACTCAAATCCTAGTCCCAAACACAATCTTAATGTCACAGGTTTGCTAGTTGGGTGACAACCTGGATGAGTCTGAGTCCGGTATTCTTGGGGGTGACAACCCAGATGCCACAGTCCTGTCTAGGTCGTCTTTTTCTTTTTCTTTTGAGTCTGTTGTAATAGAGGAATCAGACGATGTGTAAGTGATTAATGAGAATTGTGCAGTTGTGGCCTTCAAGTACTTTTTTGTGCCCTTAATTTATTGCATTAATCAGGACTTTCAAAATTTCGATGAAAACGACGAGAAAGAAATCCCTCCGGTTTTGAAATATTTGCTTGATCAAGAGTAGGAGAGGTTTGTAAAACCCTTGGTTGATGAAATCACCCAAATTAACGTTGGTACTGAGAAGGAACTGCGGCTGGTCCAGATTGGGTCCACGTTGTCTTCGAAGGAGCGCGAGCGCGTAGTCGCTTTGTTAAAAGATTTCAAAGATGTTTTCACGTGGTCTTACGAAGACATGCCTGGAATCGATCCTGAGATTGTACAGCATCGGATCCCTCTTGACCCAGAGGCCCGACCTGTTAAGCAGAAGCTCAGAAGGATCCGTCCTGATTGGGCTCTCAAGATCAAAGAAGAGGTCACCAAGCAAATTGACACAGGGTTCCTACTGGTATCTGAATACCTAACTTGGTTGGCCAACATAATTCCTGTGCCAAAGAAAGACGCCAGAATTCGAGTATGTGTGGACTTCAGAGATTTGAATAAAGCCAGTCCGAAGAACGACTTTCCTCTGCCGCGTATCGATGAGTTAGTGGACTTCATTACAGGGCATGCGCTGCTCTCGTTCATGGATGGGTTTTCTGGCTACAATTAGATTCTGATGGCACTCGAAGAATGGAAGAAAACTGTTTTCACTACCCCGTGGGGAACCTATAGTTATAGGGTGATGCCGTTTGGGCTGAAGAATGCCGGGGCTATGTATCAACGGGTTGCAACCACAATATTGCATGACATGATCCATAAAGAGGTGGAGGTGTACGTGGACGACATGATTGTCAAGTCCAAGGAAAGAGAGGGCCACTATACCGCCTACAGAAGTTCTTCCAAAGGATCAAGGAGTATCGACTGCGGCTGAATCTTCAGAAATGTACGCTCGGTGTTACAGCAAGGAAAATGCTGGGGTTCTTGATCACACAAAGGGGCATCGAAGTCGACCCTTCCAAAATCAAGGCCGTCTTAGAAATGCCACCACCAAGGACTGAAAAGGACGTGCGAGGCTTTCTGCGTAAAGTGCAATTCATAAGGCGGTTTATTTCTAAATTAACCTTGGCTTGTGAACCACTCTTTGGTCTCCTGAAGAAAGGAACGAAGTTCCAATAGGACGGCCAATGCCAAGCTGCTTTCGAACTTATTAAGCAATATTTACAAAACCCACCTGTGTTGTCACCACTTGAGCCAGGGAAACCGTTGATTCTGTACCTTTCAGTGACTGAAACTACAATGTTTTGCATGCTCGCACAAGAGTCTGAGGACAAGGTGGAGAAGGCTATCTACTACCTGAGCAAGAAAATACTAGAGTACGAGACCCGCTACACTCCGCTGGAGAAGACTTGTTTGGCCTTGGTATGGGCTACCAGGAAGTTGCGGCACTACCTGTTAGCTCACTCCGTAATACTAGTTTCGAGATTAGATCCCATTAAATATCTCTTCGAGAAACCAGCGCTTACGGGTAGGCTAGCTCGTTGGTTGCTTCTGCTTTCCGAATTCGATCTGAAATATATGACGCGCAAGTCAATAAAAGGGAGAGCGGTAGCGGAGTTCCTAGCCGATCACCCAATTGAAGGGGATGAAGCAGTTGAGTACCTATTCCTAGATGAGGCCATTTTGCATGTCGAAGACGAAACCTGGACAATGTACTTTGACGGAGCGTCAAACCAATATGGGTATGGGATAGGAGTGTTACTGATAGCACCCGACAATTCCCTCATACCTCTAGCATTCAAACTCCGGTTCAAAGTATCGAACAATGAGGCAGAATATGAGGCATGTATTGTCGGCTTAGAGGCTGCCCTAGAACTAGGGGCAAAACGGTTGCACGTCATTGGGGACTCGAACCTTGTTGTATCTCAAGCTAAAGGAGATTGGAAAGTTAAAGAAGAAAAGATGAGAATCTATCACCAGACCTTGGACGTGCTAATTCCTCGGTTTGAGAAGTTGAATTTCGCCCATCTGTTAAGAGAGAACAACAGGTTTACAGGTTCACTAACAACTCCATCTTCCATGATAGACATCCCTTTCAGAGTCCGGATGCATCCGATCATAATCGAACAAAAATTTGTGCTGGCCTACGAGCTGATTGCTGCCATAGATGAGGTAGAAGATGAGAATCCTTGGTATTACGATGTCTAGAACTTTTTGGAAAAAGAGGCGTATCTACCAGGGGCAAATGCCAAAGATAAGAGGGCAATTTGAAGAATGGCTGCTCAGTTCATCGTCTGTGGGGGTAAACTGTACAAGAGAGGTCATCTCGGGATGCATAAACTGTGTGTTGATGCTGAAGAATCCAAGCGCCTAATGGAGGCCTTCCATGGAGGAGAGTGCGGAGTGCACATGAACGGGGTGATGCTAGCCCGGAAGATCCTCAGACAGGGTTATTATTGGTCCACCATGGAGGAGGATTGTATTAGCTTTGTCCGGCGATGCCACAAATGTCAGATCCATGCAAACCGCATAAACATTCCGCTGTCGAAGCTATACAACGTGACTTCGCCATGGCCGTTTTCAGTTTAGGGGATTGATGTGATTGGAGCTGTCACCCTAAAGGGGTCCAACGGGCATGAGTACATTCTCGTAGCGATAGACTACTTCACGAAATGGGTTGAGGCCCAATCTTATGTGGTGTTGAAGGCATCGCATGTTGCTAAGTTTATCAGGAACAACATCATCTGTCGCTACGGGGTCCCGAATGAGATCATTTCAAATAATGGTTCTCACTTCAAGAAGGAGGTGATCGACTTGTTGGAGAAGTACAACGTGGCTTTTCAAAAGTCATCCACATATCGGCCGCAGACAAACAGAGCAATTGAGGCTACCAACAAGAACATCAAGCATATTCTATAGAAGATGGTGGAAACCTACCGGGACTGGCCAGATAAGCTGCCATATGCTCTGTGGGGTTACCAGACTTCAATTTGAACTTCTACTAGAGCGATTTCGTATTCTTTGGTTTATGGGATGGAGGTTGTTCTGCCTATCGAAGTTGAGGTTCCGTCGTTACGAGTATTGGCTGAGTGTTAGATAGCTGAGGCAGATTGGCAGCAAAGTAGGTTCGAAGAACTCATGCTGTTTGATAAGTGAAGGCTGAAAGCACTGTACCATGTTCAGGGTTATCAACGAAGAATTGCCAGGGCTTTCAACAAGAGGGTTAAGTCCAGGAATTTGAAATGAGGAGATTTGGTGCTCAAAGACAACTGAGCTCCCATCCACGACCCTAGGGGCAAGTTCAGACCCAATTGGACTGGTCCTTACATCATCAAGTCTATCTGGTCGGGTGGAGCTGTCGTTCTGATGGACCTAGATGGCCTAGAGTTCTCCCAACCGATCAACATGTACAAGTTGAAGAAATACTTTCCTTGAGAGGCTCGCTTGGCTGAAAACCCGAAAGGGCGACCTAGGCAAAAGTTAGAGAACAGAAAATTTGAAATAAGAAAAACTGAACTCGCAAGGTTGAAAACCCAGAAAGGGTGACCTTGGCAAAAGTTAGAGCGCAAAAAGAGAGTGTTAATACATGAGTGAACCCAAGCCGAACTATGTAAGACTTGATTCCCATCTTTGGGATACGTAGGCAACTTCATTCTGAAGTCTAGCCATAAACACTTCCCCGATCAACTTTGTCCATGTGATCATGATTAGTCATCTTTGTCTATTCTGCATTCAAGAGTTTGGTTGTGATCTCCAGTGCAGTGCTATTCAGACTAGGGGTAACTTTCCAATTGTTGAGATCCGGGGTTGTACATCTCAGTGATAGATCTCAGACGTGTCCAGTTCTGATCCATATCGAAAATGGTTTTGAAAAGTTTTAATAAAAGTTGATTTTGCTCAAATTAATCTTTTTACAACTTAGACCATTTTTGGACCAAACGAAAAATTTTCAGTACCCACAAACCTTCAATTACATTGATTTCAATACAGAGCTCTCCTACTCTTGGATAGAAATTGAAGTTGCTTTTTATTACATTCATAACGAAAACTTGAAAGTACTAATAAAGAAAATAGATTCGGGGCATAGTCAGGTGTTCCTACGTCCCCTCCCAGAGCTGGTCAAAGCCTCTGATGCCAAAGTGGGCCCAACCTGCGCCTCCTCATCAAGCCAAGCTATGCACTCATCAGAGAGGGTGCAACTGAAAGTGGGAGCAGGGGCTAGAAGCTCTCTCGTTCTCCATGATGTGGCATACCGAGCTAGCTATGCGCCTCAGACCGGAAATGCAGCTGGGTACTTTATCCCCTCTTCTGGGCACGTCTGATCATGTCTGAACTGGCGCCAGAATTGGAACAAAAAGTAAAAGGCACAGTGAGTCAGACCGATCAACTGAATCCCAGGCTGGCAAGACATGCTGTGACTCATCGCCAGCAGGTTGAGCCAAGGGCAGCGCCAAGCAACACTGGTAGCAGATAGATGGCACATCCATTCGCACCACCATCCCTCATCAAGGGCATTGACTAAACGTCGCCGGAAGAAATACCTGCAAGCTGAATATGCTGGGCATGAGTCTACAACCCTTAATTTGTCCATCAACCATACCTGGGGAGGGATGAAAAACAATAGATTAAAGAATAGAGAGGTGTACATTGAGAGAAAAGTAAGAAAAGGGTTTTTGTGAAAAAAACCGAGCCTGAGAGCCGAGTGATGTGAGCAATATATGCGAGATAGGGTGGGAAATATTACCTGCAGCAGTAGTGGACTCCCCGCGAATCTAGTCGTCTCTCAGCGATGAAAAGCGTCCAAGCCCATCAATGTCTCAGCCAGTGTCATGGCAATGCAGTTCTTGCCCTCCTTTAAGCCCTGGGTGACGTCAATCAAACGGACGCTAGACCCTCCAGAGCCTAAGGCAAGCAAGAAATGTGACAACATGCATAAGCAAAAGGCGTGTCACCGAAAACTCTGCCAGTGACGGTCGCCACGGTCACCAACATCAGAAAATCGATAAACCAAGCTGGGGATGTCCAATTCCCCATCGCGGATCAAAGACCGAGCGTCACGCATAGTGAGCCCGTACATCCGTCCTAAGGTCTGGATGTGGCCAAAACGGAATTGTGGTAAAATCTCTTCCTTGCGTTGGGACTCCATTAAAGCTTGGAAGTCCTCGAAAGAAGGACATATTTCTTGCACGCCAAAGCTAAAGACATGTGTTACCGGGTTCCAAAACCTTGCCGCGGCATGGAGGAATGAAAATCGCAGCGGGGTGCGACTCAGCGTGAATAGTGCATTTATGCCGAAGCCCCGAAAATTTAACTTTTCTGAGCCATCCAAGGCAGCAATCCAATTTATGAGATTTTCGACAAGAAATGCCTCCATTTTGGTGCAAAACTAAGTTAGAATGAGGGAACCACAGAGCTGGAACCTTTATAGAGGATAAGGCACTGTTTGGAGGACAAGTGTCAGAAAACTGGAGGTTCCCAGGTTAAGTGGTCGGCCGACCACTTTTTCTGGTTAGCCAGCTTCTTTTTTTTTTGGGTTCCATATAGAAAACTGGTCGAGAAGCTCTAAAAGTGGTCGGCCATGTGCAAAAAGCTGGTCTCCAGCTATTTCTTGTCTCCAGAAGGGAGTCTCTAGCTTTCCTGTGTGCTGAGAGTACTGAAGGTCTGAGTTTACCTCTGTTTCGGATGCATTTTGTCGCTTTGTTCGTCTCAAAATGCATTCGCTCTTCAAGTTGTTAAGTTTTTCTTATCGAGTTGTTGCACTATGTTTATCGAGTTGTTTCTCGTTGCTTATCAATTTGTAAACTTGCCAAGGTTTTGTTGTTTCTTAGTGAGTTAAGTTGTTTAGTTTGTTGTGTCGGTTCACTGCCTGACTTGGTAATACACGAGGTTCAATTTCCATTCAATTCCATTTTTTTGCAAAATGGTGCGATGCGATGCTTAGAATGTACAAGTACAACACTTTTGAACAAAAAGTCGTTTTCATTCCATCATAGCTTCTTTTTACAAACATTTTACAAAAGAGTACAAGTTTTGAAGAAAATAAAACTACCTAAGCTGTATAATGTGCTACAACTACATGTAAAAAGAAAAATAAAGCAGGAACATCTGCATCAGTGCCATCAAGCTCAAGACCGAGAGGCCCTCTTCACCCTCTTTGGCTGAGCAGCCTCTGCGCCACCATCGTCAGCATCTCCGTCTGAATCAGAGCCACCATCGTCGGAAGCCTCCTCGGTGTCACGTCCGCCCTCCAAACCAGAAACAAAGTCATCGTCCCTGCCTGCAGATGTCTCTGACTGTGGATGTGCTGACTCCTCCTCCTCGCTAGACTCCTGGTCATAACTGACAAGTGCTCTGTGTCCCCCCTGGCCGCGTACTGAGACTCCTCTTCTAGCTGCTCGAGAAGGCCTGGATGGCCCAGTCTGGACAGTTTGAATGCATCAGCCAGTATGTATATCAGATGCAGATGCGAGAATGATACATAGAGTGGGTGCATGCAGATATAGTGTGTGAATGTGATGTGTCTGATGTGCTCTACACATGCAATGAATCAATGCAGTGAAATGGTCAGTTTCCATATGTCATCAGAAGTATGATAAATGCAAGGAAATTGAAAAGTACCCAAACGCCGGAGGCATATAACATCGTCTCCCTCCGCAGAACCATGCCCTCGAGTGAAGCCACCACACCGAGTAACCTCTCAATATACTCCCTGGGAGGCTGCAGACACAAGTTCAAGTCATCAGTGAATGAATGAATGTCTAAATATTTGATTGATAAATGAAAACTGTAAAACATACCGGTGGTGAGTCAGGGTCACTGACGTATCGATGGTCGGGTAGCGGAGGCTCCAGTGGAATCTGATATGGTATCCCATACTGCCAGCTTGTCAGCTCGGTCGGAAGATCTGGTCATCCAGCATATTGCCAAGTCGAGGGCATCCCTCTAGTCCCGCCTCTCGATGTGCCGGTCCCGTTGGTCGAACGAATTTCTCCAGCTCGGGCACGACTCGAGGAAGGCATGTTAGCAGCTCTCCTTCTAGGGGTACGGACACCTGACAGCGGAGGCATCAGGTACGTATGGCGATATGTCACGTAATCCCCCTCCTCCAGGAAAAAGGACCGCGTTAATACCTAACATAAGGTCCTCCGCCTTCCGAAGTGTGAGACCCCCTGCGGACTGCATCTCTGGTGGAGGCAGTGAGGGGACATCCTGATCGGAGTTGCCCATCGTCTGACGCGTGAAGCGCTCTCCGAGAAACCAGGCCCTACCGACTGTTCCCTCAAACAAGACCCTATATCGGGAGGAGCCCCATGCTCCAGCAAACAAAAATCGAGGATTCCCTAGCATATCGATCCAAGGCTGCCAGGTTACCTGTGAGTAACAAGTGCATAAATTGATTAGATGTCATAAATATGCAAGATGAATAAAAGCTGAAAGCATGAAGAACTAAGAGTTTTGAATCACCTCCATCGCCCGTACAGTATCAAAGAACTACTAGAGATAGAGCAGAGTCTCTCGAGGGCTGGGTCGGTACGAACCCTTAAATCTGCGTGAGTAAGGGATCTCAAGAGGTGCCTCGACCTCGAGCTCAGGGGCCAATGTCGGGAAGTATGCATAAACCCACAGTTGTGAAAGGCAAGGCAGTGGCTGTTTGAATACAGAATGTATAGAATGCAGAATACTGAGTGCAAAATGCGAATACAGAATGTATAGAATGCAGAATGATGAGTGCAGAATGCAAATACAGAATGTATAGAATGCAGAATGCTAAGTGCAGAATGCGAATACAGAATGTATAGAATGCAGAATGCTGAGTGCAAAATGTGAATACAAAATGTATGGAGAATGCAGAATGCTGAGTGCAGAATGCTGTGTGCAATGTGCAGTATACAGAATGTATAGGAAGTACAGAATGCTGAGTGCAGAATGTAGAGTACAAAATGTAATGTGTGCCGTGTGCAGTGTACAGATAATGAAAAGCAGAAATGTAAATCAAGAGGGCAGAATGTACCTCCCAGGCTCGCCAGTAGCCGCCTACTATGGTCCCTCGCTCTCGGGAAGTCGAGCTCATGTAGCAGTAAAGTGTAGCGAGGCCAGCGCCACCCCAATCATACTGACTGACCTGTGATAGGTCTACCAAAGCACTGAGCAGATAAAGCCCAATTGTCTTCCCCCTGTCGGAGAACAGAGTGGTCCCGAAGAGGAACATCAAAAATCCCCGGGCATACTGCTGTATGGCCTCAATAGTCTTAGGCGTAGTCCCCTTGTACCGCTCGGAGAACCAGGTGTACCTGACCCTGCCTGATGATCTGTTGATCGGCGGATGGGCTCCAAGCAGATAAATCCAAGCGGCCTCCCACTCACCCATATCTGCATCGTATGGGATCGGCCGGCCTACCACGTTAAGGCCCGTCAGCATGGAGAAGTCATATGGGGTCATCGTCATGTCCCCGGTAGCTGAAAAATTGAAGGAGTTGGTGGTGTCCCACCATCTCTCTACAAGTACCCCGAGGAGGGTCCTAGTCGCTGGATGACGTGATAATCCCGCACAGAAAGGGCCAAATCCTGCCTTGTCCACGATATGGCGAACAGCATCTAGGAGCTCCATGTACCACTCCCTAGCAATAATAGATTTGTATCCCCGTGTGAAACGGGAGGATACCTGCATTCAGAACGAACAGATGTATTCAGTTTCAAATTGAAAAGTATGAGCTGTGTATTCAGATTGAAAAGTATAAGCTGTTTGTTCAGATTGAAAAGTATGAGTTGTGTGTTCAGATTGAAAAGTATGAGCCGTGTGTTCAGATTGAAAAGTATGAGTTGTGTGTTCAGATTGAAAGGTATGAGCTGTGTATTCAGAATGAACAGTATGAGCTGTGTGTTCAAAATAAAAAGTATGAGCTGTGTGTTCAAATTTGAAAAGTGTGAGCTGTGTGTTCAAAATGAAAAATATGAGCTGCGTGCCAAGGAAAAAGAATATTGTGTTATGGACTGCATGTTCAGATTGAGCAGTGTGCTATACACCGAATACTGTGTTATGGATTGTGTGTTCAGATTGAGCAGTGTGCTATAAACCGAATACTGTGTTATGGACTGCGTGTTCAGATTGAGCAGTGTGCTATAAACCGAATACTGTGTTATGGACTGCGTGTTCAGATTGAGCAGTGTGCTATGTTATGAAAAAGTATATCGCGTTATGAATTGCGTGTTCAGATTGAACGGTGTGCTATGCAATAAACTGAATACTGTGTTATGAACTGTGTGTTCATATTGAGCAGTGTGCTATGTTGTGAAAAAGTATATCGCGTTATGAACTGCGTGTTCAGATTGAGCGTTGTGCTATGTTATGACAATAAACCGAATACTATGTTATGAACTGCGTGTTCAGATTGAGCAGTGTGCTATGTTATGAAAAAGAATATCACGTTATGAACTGCGTGTTCAGATTGAGCGGTGTGCTATGTAATAAACCGAATACTGTGTTATGAACTACGTGTTCAGATTGAGCAGTGTGCTATGTTGTGAAAAAGTATATCGCGTTATGAACTGCGTGTTCAGATTGAGCGTTGTGCTATGTTATGACAATAAACTGAATATTGTGTTATGAACTGCGTGTTCAGATTGAGCAGTGTGCATTGTTATGAAAAAGTATATCACGTTATGAACTGCGTGTTCAGATTGAGCGGTGTGCTATGCCATAAATCGAATGTTGTGTTATGAACTGCGTGTTCAGATTAAGCAGTGCTATGAGCCATGTGCCAACTAAACAGAATGTTGTGTTATGAACTGTGTGTTCAGATTGAGCAGTATAATGTGCTGTGTGCCAAAATATGATGTGTGCCCAAATGAGCTGTTTGTTCAGACTAAACAGAACATTGTGTTATGAACTGCGTGTTCAGATTGAGCAGTGCTATGAGCCGTGTGCCAACTAAACAGAATGTTGTGTTATGAACTGTGTGTTCAGATTGAGCAGTGTAATGTGTTGTGTGCCAAAATGTGCTGTGTGCCCAAATGAGTTGTGTGTTCAGACTAAACAGAATGCTGTGTTATGAACTATGTGTTCAGATTGAGCAGTGTTATGAGCAGTGTGCCCAAAAGAGCTGTGTGCAAAGTGAACAAGGTTTTGTGTTAAGAGCTGTGTGGCAAATGAGCAAAGTGTTATGTTGAGAGCTATGTGCCAAATGAATCGGATGCTGTGAGCAGAGGTACAGTGTATATGAATGTGTTCAAAATGAGCAGATAAATACATCGCAGAAAACTAAAGTAAAGTACGCACCTCATGCACGTGATGAGATAGGTGGAACTCAGGCTCCCGTAGCAGTAAGTCTGGGGGCGCCCGTCGCGCGAAGTCTGTGAAATGGTGGAAGGTACTTGGAGGAAGGATATGCTCCTGCGGGTCGTACTCCTTCGGGTTGAAGGGCCGTATCCTCGCAGGCAACGGTATGATGTCGGGCTCGTCTTCTGCGTATGGATAACCCCTACCATATGGAATATCGTCAGCCATCTGAAGAAATATGCAAAAATGAGCAGAAATGAGCGAAATGAGCCAAAATTGCAAAAAGTCAATAAAAGTCAACTCTCAGGAAGAGAAAAAGTCAACAAAAGTCAACGCCCGAGAAAAGGTGCCAAAGTTCGAGACAAACTTACCTTAAGTGGTGCAAATGGAGAAAGAAGCTCTGAAAACAAATTCTAATCAGTTCAAAACGAAGAGAATCGAAAGTTTTCGCGAAACAACTTCGCGTGAGGCGTTGGAAAGCGCGTATAAAGTGCAGATCTGAGAGAGAAAAGAGTCTAGGGAGGAAGAGAAGATGATTTCAGCCTTGGAGGGTTGAGCAAAACTGATTTGGAGTTGTGTACTTAAAGAACCGAACATGGAAAGACAAAACTGCCCCGGATTTTGTAAACTGGTCGGCCAGCCAGTTTTTCTGGTCGACCGACCACTTTGGTTGGCAACAACTGGTCGGCCACTGATATAATTGGTCGGCCATCCTCCTGGGTGATCTTCAGAGCTCCATTGTTCTCTCTGTGTGTTTTGGTGATGATTGGAGCTCTTGTCTCTCGGAAAAGTGCAAGAAAAGTACACTTTTGGCGTGAAATTGTCCCCGCGGGAACTTCAAATTCAAGTCTTCGATGTGTGGCTCATCGCTACTCGTCAAGAGCAAGGTGTATCCTTTTTTACTACGTTGTGACCCTTCCAAGAGGTAAATTGGTGGTTCTGGTTAAATCGCCCCCTTTAAGGCTTATACTTCTTTATTCGGCATTCTGTTTCGAACATGCTGTTGAAGCTGCACTTCTCTCGCATTGTTATGCACACTTCCCTCTCCTGCTTTTGTTATGCACACCACTCGTTGCTTTGTTATGCATTCACTACTTGTGTTGTAACGCTCGTTTTACTTATACTGCTATACGTACTTTCGTTGCATTATTATGCACCTGCACTTTTTACCTGCATTGTTATGTATTTTTCTCTTGCGTTGTCGCGCATATTTCGTCTGTTTGCTATGCACTCTTTTAGTGGCATTGTTATGCACACTTCACTTGCATTGTTATGCTTGTTTTACTCGCATTGTTATGCGTCACACCTAGGTTGCATTGTCATGCACTACTTGCATTGTTATGCACGTTTCACTAGCATTGTCATGCACTCACACTTTGCTTGCGTTGTCACGTGCTTTTCACTTGCATTGCTATGCATGTGTCTAACGATATTGTACCTGTTGAGTTTCTTTCTTTTGCAGGCACGATATTGTATGTACGGTTCATTTGAAGCTAGCGCGACTAGACGAACTAGACGGTATTGTATGTACTCTGCGTGAGACGTAGCGAGAATTGTATAATTCTCTTACATCCTTTCTACATGTAATGTAATTTGATTTGTATTCACTTGCTTAAACTGTTGCATTTATTGTGTATATTTGTTTCATTACAGCTTTCTTTGCATGATCATAAGTTATGTTCGGCATCATGCATGCCTTTTCCATTTTGCCCCTACCTGCGGGCACATCTCTTCATTATCTTACCTGTTTGTCTAAGTCTTCGGCCTTGTCAAAAATGGGTCGTCTCTGGGCTTTGACATTCACTCTCGTCACTTATGACTTCTGAGTTCTGTCAAAGAGGAGCAACTGTAGACACCCCATTTTTGACCGACCTTAAGACTCAGACGTCATCGATTGAGCGCTCGGTGATAGTGCATGTTGTGCTCGTTTCGAGTTTCCAGAATTTTGGCCGAGTGCCTTGCCCCCGGGCCTCTTAACTCTTTGTGCTTCAGCTCAGTTTGCGGACCAGGCCTTGTTTCTCTTCCCTGGAGGGAGGGAGTGGTCTGGTAGACCATCTCTTTGTGGTTGTAGACCACTTTTTATGGTTGTAGGCCACTTTTCCCGTTTGGAGACTAGTTTCCGATTTTCAGAGCCTTCGGCCGCGCGCCTTGTCTCGAGACCGCTTAACGTTCTTCGTTTGGTGTGGTTTTTGAACCACACCTTGTTTCCTTGGCCTAGAGGGCCACTATGGTTTGGGAGACCACTTTCGTGGTCGTAAACCACTTTTGGTGCTCGACAACTAGTTTTCGAGGCTCCCGGCTGCACGCTTTGCCCCCTGAACTTTTGTCTTCCGTTCGTTTTAGTTTGTTTTTAGTACAAACCTTGTTTTCCTTGTTTGGAAGGTGGTACAAGGGTGGGAGACCTGTATTTCCCCTTGGAGACCACTTTTCCTCCTGCCAGCCAATTTTCTGGTCTGATAACTGGTCTTCCTGATCTTTGTACCATCAAAAGTGGTCGGCCACCACACCATTTGCTTGTTTTCATCCTCTGGACTCTCTTCCACCATGGCCGATCAGTTGTTGTTCTGGGAAACCACTTAAAGTGGTCGGCTACTTTTTGTCACCTTTTTTGAGATATTTTCCTCCAGCTGGCACAGCTGGAGGGCACTGAGACCATCCTCCATACACATGTATGGAAGGATGGCCTTGAGCCTTAGCTTCTCCTAGAAGCTTTAGCTTTTGTTCTCTATAAGAGGGAGGCTCCTCCTCCCTCCTCTAGGGTCAGAAAAATTGCCTTAAGAGTTATACATATAGCTTTGTGCTCTTGTTCTTGATTTTGTGCCTTAAAAGTGTAGTTTTACCACACTTTAACACACAAACACACACTCAAACACCATACTCTTGGAGCTGAGGTCCCTTGAGGTTGTTTTTGAAGCTTTTGGACTGGTTTTGGTTGGAAAAAGCTGCTGGAGTTTTGGTTTTGAAGAGGATCTTCAAGGGTGAGTTTTTAACCTTTTAAACCCCCATTCCTGCTTAAGCTTTTGGATCCTTTTGCATGTTGTTTTAAGCTTAACTCTAACAACAAAAAGTTCTAATTTTTGGTGCTTAAGATCTTTGTTTAAGGTCATTTTTGTGTTTGGGGTTGTTTAGCCCCTCTTAGGCCTTGTTTGGCCTTGCTTTTGTGCCTTCTTTGTGAGCTTTGGGACCACCTTGTTTTGCACTTCTCACCACTGAAACTCAGAGGAATTTCAGTGGTGGGAAGGGTGTTTTGAGGTCCCAAAAAGGAGAGGGTCATCCCATCTCCTTGTATTTTCAATACTTGTCTTTGAATGCCTCATGTGTGAGCATGTTTGCTGAGCTTGTGTTAGCTTGTTCTTAGCATGTATTTGGGGCTACTTCAGCATGCCTCAAATTTGTTTTGACTTGGTTTGGTCATTCCATGCATGCCTTATACACTTGTAGTGTAAATCTTGCAAACTAGCTTTCTGTGCCTCATGTTTGAGCTTGTCTTTCTAGCTGGTTTTGGGACCATATCAGTAGGTTTTTGGTGTTATTTTAACATGCCTTAGATCTTTTTTGGGTTGGTTTCATTGGCTCTTGCATGCCTTATACACTTATAGTGTAAATTTCATAAACTAGTCTTGTATGCTTCATGAAGTAGCATGTCATTCTAGCTTATGTTGAGTCCATTTTAGCATGTTTTTGGTGATGTTTTGCCTCTGTTAGGGTTTGGTTTGGTCACCTCTTGCATGCCTCATGCACCTGTAATGCAATTCCATGAAATAGCTTAACATGCATCATGTTGTAACATGTCATTCTAGTATGCTTTTGGCTTAACTTCCAGAAGCTTTTGTCCATGTATTAACATGATTTAGCTCTGATTTGTGTTGTTTTGGCCATGCATGACTTGCTTTGTATTGCCATGGTTCAATGTAGCTTGTTAGCTTTGGATATCAAGTCCACTAGCATGTATTGCTTGGCCTATTTCAATGATTTGGCATCATTTATAATGTGATTTCAGTCCATGTTTCATGGTCATGCACTTGCATGTTTTTGCTCTTTCAATGCGTTAGAGGGTTTGCCCTTTATGTCTTAACATGGGTCATTGCATATGCCTTCATGCCTAAGCTTGCGAGCTATCATTTCAATGTGTTTGTTGGGGTTATTATGCCATGATATAACTCTGATTTTTGTTGCTTAAGTCATTCCATGCTTAGTCTTAATAGGTGTAGTGTAATCCACCATATTTGCCTTGTATGCATTGTGCCTTATGCCCTTCATGTTAGCTTTTTTTGGCTTCCTTCCATACATGTTTTAGTATTATTTTAACATGTTCTAGGACTGTTTTGGGTTGTATTTGCCATATCCTTCATGCTTTGTATAACTGTAGTGCAATTGGCCTTGCTAGCTTTGTGTTTTGTTGACTCATGCATGCTATCTTTGAGCTACTTAGATGATTTGGCATCATTTAATACTTTATTTCAGAGTTTTTAGCATTGTCATGTTCGCACTTCTTTCATGCTTTGAATGCCTTTAAGTGTTATGCATTGTTGCCTTACTTATGGCCTAGCATGTATGCCATCTTGCCTAGGTCTTTGAGCCTCCATCTTAGCATGTTTTGGTCATTGTTTTGACCTACTTCAGCTCTGTCCATGGTTGGTTCATGCACTTGTGCCATATATTACATGCCCCCTCTGTGGTCCCCTTTACTAGCTTCATGCTTTAGGACCTTTGCATGCTATACTTGTGTTTGATTGAATGATTTGGCATCATTTCTTACTTAATTTCAGTGCATTTAGTGTTGTTACACTTCTGCATTTATCACTCCTTGAGCCCTCTTGAGAGTTGTGCTCTTAGGCCTAGTTGGTTGGCCAATGCATTGTGCATGCATGCCTTGTATTTTTGTGTCTTTGTTTCATCATTATGGCCACTAATTTGGGCATGGCTGAGGCCTATCCATTTTGGTTTAAGTCCATTGTGCATTGTGTATGCCATTTGTAGACGCGCCCCGAGGACCCCCGAAGCTCCGCGCTTTGCAAAGGGACGAAATCTCGTTTCTTCTCTAGCATACTACAGTTCGGACTCAAATGTCACGGTTCTGAATCTGATCTCGCAAAGTGCAATGCAAGATCGATAAATCACCAAAGAGTCCAAATCCGAAAAATCGTTTTGGAAAACTAATTTTTAAGAAAGAAGTGCCAAATATGGACTGCTTTACCAGATACAGAGTCGCCACCTAAATATTTTGTTTTAGGGAATTTAGGAAACCCTGACTCGTGCCTAAGGCCACGTGTCCGTCATCACCAAAGTTGCCTCGGCTCGGGAACTTGGGTACGAGAGGGGAAGGTCATGCAATGAGCACCCCCGCTCGCCCGATCAAGGATCGGCCTGTACTAAGCATGATATCTTGTTTTTGAAAACACATGCGTTCTTATTCCGGTTAATTAGCTAATCTTACTATGTGATGCGTACAGCAAACAAGTATAGACTAGATCGCCTAATTTGGAACGAAACACTGCATATTTGTTTGAAAATGGTTTGAAGTTTGCTACTCGCAAGTAGGCTAAAATGCGGATTTCAATGAATTGTTCCAATTCAAGCAATCCAGCATTCACCCACAGGTGTAGACGTCCCCCGAACGCCCCGGGAGGGTTTAGCTCCCGTTCTGTTCATTTGGGGTCACTACAGCTCGGACTCTTAAATGTCACGGTTCCTAATCTGAACCAAAGAGTCCAAATCCGGCAAATCGTTTTTGAGAAACTGATTTTTGAAAAAAAGTAGTGCCAAACATGGACTGCTTTGCCAGATACAGAGTCGCCACCTAAATATTTTATTTTGGGAAATTTAGGAAACCCTGACTCGGTGCCAAAAGGCCACGTGTCCGTCATCACCAAAGTTGCCTCGGCTCGGGAACTTGGGTACGATTGGGGAAGGTCACTTCGTGAGCACCCCCGCTCGCCCGGTCATAGACCGGCCTCTACTAACCATGATATCAATTTTTGAAAACATTGTGAGTTCTCATTCCGGTTATTAGCCTAGGTTACTATGTGATGCTCACAGCATATAAATATAGACTGGATCGCCCGAATTGGAACAAAACATTTCATGTTTGTTTTTGAAAGTGGTTTGCTACCCGCAGGTAAGTTTGAAACATTTTGATGATTCATTCCAATTCAGATAACTCAACCTTCACCCACAGGCATTCAGGCAGATATATCAGATAAGCACATAGCCTCATGGTAAGCATGCTATCATGGCATTCACTCACACACATGCAAGGATGCTAAAGCATAAAACTCACCGAGTACTCCAAGCCAAAATAGAAACTATATTAGAAATCATGCATGATCCTAAGTGTACAGAAATGCCTAATGCAACACATGCAAAATGCAACTATAGCAGGCTCGGCTATTCTAAACAGGGCGTATGGAATGCTACAACTATCATGTATTCAACTTGGAATTGAAAATACAATGCAGTTAGTATGGTGCGCCGAGCCCGGTGCATGCAATACAGATGAATGATGCAAACATGCTGTCATACTGTATGCTAATTGAAATATGCCCTAATCTAACCATCATAAGGGAGAAAGACGTGGGGTTGGAAGACATACAACACACTCACGCACACTTATTACAGTTGTGCCCTCCCTCGGAGGGTCTGAATAAATATACAGTCCCAAATATTACAGTCCCCAAATAAAAGAATATTACAGTCCGAAATATTACAAAATTCTAATTAATTAAAGAATTAACTAGAAAGCAAATAAACTGGCGTGCAAGCCAGGGGCTGTCTTGCTTCTGATGGATGATGCATGTCCGGACTGTCTTGCGCGGAAATCCACCGGAATGCCCCAATTAGCCTCTGTTTAGCAGTTATCCTCGAAATGCGTGCCGAATCCCGAAAAATTGCTGATTCCTGATTTTGCTGCGACAGAGAGCAGGAAAGGGGCACAGCAATGTATTTGCACATATATATGCATGTTTCGATCCTCGTGCCACCAATCACGCATACCGAGGCATGATGGCCGAGGAGTCGAAATGCACAACTCAATATAGGATGAATGCACATGAAACTACAGCTAAAACCTAACTCCATCATGGATAATCCGGAGTGTCGGTGACTGGGGAATTGAGACACATTCCGTCACTCGGAGTACGAAATGTACCTCGTTTTCCGTGCCCGGGCTAACTCCTATTCCGAACATGGTGCAATGTGCATGATATGCATGAAATGCAACTAGGATACAATCCTAACATACTCAAAGCTATGAAAATGAGATGCCTCGAAATGTGTGCACACGGGCACGCAAACCGAGAAAATGATATGTCTCGAAATGCGTGCACGCGGGCACGCAAATCGAGAAAATGATATGTCTCGAAATGCGTGCACGCGGGAACGCAAACTGAGAAAATGATATGTCTCGAAATGCATGCACGCGGGCACGCAAACCAAGGCGATGATATGTCTCGAAATGCATGCACGCGGGCACGCAAACCGAGGTGATGATGTGTCTCGAAATGCGTGCGCGCGGGCACGCAAACCGAGGCGATGATATGTGTCTCGAAATGCGTGCACGCGGGCACGCAAATCGAGGCGATGGCGGAATGCAATGTAATGACATGAAAACATGATATGGGCTTATACCAACATGAGTGAGCCTCAGCCACACTCACATGGGATGCCGGTGGATAAAAATAGGGTGCCTCGAAATGCGTGCACACGGGCACGCAAACCGAGGCAATGATGGAATGCTATGAAATGACATGGAAATGACAAGTGGGCTTATACCAACATGAGTGAACCTCAGCCACACTCACATGAGATGCCGGCGGATAAAAATAAGGTGCCTCGAAATGCGTGCGCACGGGCACGCAAACCGAGGCAATGTTAAAATGTGATGAAATGACATGGAAATGACAAGTGGGCTTATACCAACATGAGAGAGCCTCAGCCGCACTCACATGAGATGCCGATGGCAAAAAATGAGGTGCCTCGAAATGCGTGCACACGGGCACGCAAATCGAGGCAATGCATACGCAATGCAAATGACATGGAAAATGACAAATGGACTTATACTAACATGAGAGAGCCTCAGCCGCACTCACATGAGATGCCGTTGGCAGAAAATGAAGTGCCTCGAAATGCGTGCACACGGGCACGCAAACCGAGACAATGCATACGCAATGCAAATGACATGGAAAATGACAAATGGACTTATACTAACATGAGAGAGCCTCAGCCGCACTCACATGAGATGTCGACGGATAAAAACGGAGTGCCTCGAAATGCGTGCACACGGGCACGCAAACCGAGGCAATGATGAAATGTGATGAAATGTGGCAAAAATGATATGCAAGCATGCCAATGGAATTTCAGCACTAGAATATGGGGGAAAACAGTCCCGAAATGAGGCGAAATGACATGAAATGCAAGGAAATGTCCCGAAATGCAACATTGGGCACCCGAAATGACCTATAGCTATGCCAAACATGCACAATATGGATATGCAATGCAAAGACAGAAGCTAGACAGTCCCAAAATACGCACTTTTACAGTTATAAACATGGCCAAACAGCAAGCATAGGTAGGGGAAAAATAGCATGCAAGAATAGGGGCCAAAAGAGGGGTAATGAAGCAAGTGGTATAAGCAAAACCCAAACTGAAAAATTTCCTTCTACAACACTGAAGATGGACCAAAAATATGAACATTTACAGTATATGGCAGCCTCAAAATCAGTATACAAACATGCTAAAAATATGATGCAAAATGAGGCTCAAAAGGTGCTAAAACATGAAGTATACAAAATAATCACCAAACAGAAAAAAAGTGTGAATGAAACATGAAGTATAGGCCAAAAAAAGGCCACTTTCAGTTCGGACCAAGGTCCAAAAACAGAAGCAAAGAGGGCTACTAATTTATGCAAAAATGGGGCCAAATAAGGGATATAACTACAAGTGACACATAGAGACACCAAAAAATGTTGAGCCATTCTCCAATGTTGAAGAGGGGCTCAAAATAAGCCTTATATCAGTTTACAACATGCTCGAAAATAAATTGCTCATGGGCCAAAAATAGCATGCAAAATCATGACATACAAGAGGGTCAATGAAGCAAGTGTATTATGGAAGGCTCAAACAGGGTTGAGCCCTTAATGAGAAGTGAAGATGAGATCAAAATATGGCCCTTTTCAGTTAGGGCCGGAGCTTGAAACCAAAAAGAAGTGGGGCTTAGAAATAGATCAAGAAAA
This sequence comes from Camellia sinensis, assembly GCF_055761805.1. Classification (NCBI taxonomy): domain Eukaryota; kingdom Viridiplantae; phylum Streptophyta; class Magnoliopsida; order Ericales; family Theaceae; genus Camellia; species Camellia sinensis. Next base: position 21,450,758 of record NC_138964.1, on the reverse strand, counting down.
AGGGTCAAAAGGGTAAAAGTACTACTTACCCTTGAAGAATCACACTTTTGTTGCTTCTTGGATGGATTTGCAGCCTCTTTAGCCTTCAAGAATCCCTCCTTGTTGCTGGAAATGAGATGGTGGTGGTAGAGCTTGGTGGTGTAGAAGGAATGATGGTTAGGGAGTTAGGGTTTTTTGAAGAATTGAGATGGAAGAAGATGGAGTTGGCTATGGAGCTTTGAAGGAGAGTTTTTCTAACCCTTGTAGAGGAGGCCATCAGCTGGTTAAAAGGGCCAAAAGGGGGTGTAAAAGGGGGTGAGTTGGAGAGGAATCCTCTCTCCCAAAATATCCCCCGGATACAGAAAATATCTGGGGGATATTGCCCCACAGCTGGAAAGGGTACAGTGAGGAGAGCACGGCCGGCCGCTCACTTTGGCTGGAGGTGGCCGGCCGGCCACACCCCCTAGCCGGCCGGCTAGGGGTCAAAAGGGTCAACCAGCTTTTCTGGCCGGCCAGGTATTGGGGAGGTAGCCCTATGTGTGTACAACACAACCATGTAATTGAAATTCCAAGAAAGTGGGCCCAAGGGGTTCAACAATGGCTCGGAAAGAGGGGGTCAAAAGGGTCAAGTTGACTTACTGGCCGGCCATGAACTTTTAGGGGCCTCTCAGGTGTGTACATCACAGATATGTGGTTCAAAGTTCAAGAAAAAAGGTCCAAGAGGTTCAACATTAGCCCGGAAGAAAGGGGTCAAAAGGGTCAGGTGACCTTAATGGTCGGCCATGAACTTTTAGGGGCCTCTCAGGTGTGTAGATCACAGATACGTGGTTGAAAGTTGGCAACGCTAGCTCTAAGGTATTCAACATTAGCCCGGAAGTGCGAAAAACGGGCGCCGGGAGGCTCGGGAGGAGAGATAACTGGTTGCTGCAACAATTGCTGGCCTCCCACCCTTCAGTGACCTTCCTCGGGATAAAACAGAAGTACCTGCCAAAAATGAGCGAAAACCGTTGCAAAACGAATGTTCCGGAGCCAAAACACGCAGTTCGGGGTCCCGGAAATGGGCTGTTAAGCACCGAAAATTGTATTCGACCTCGAAGTGGGTTTCTCAGCCCCCAGTGTCCCTCAAAATGGATGAAATAAGATGTATGCCAAAAATCAGAGCAAACGGAGATGGTTAGGCGGTCCCGAATCGAGGCACACGGTCTGACGGCTCCGAAAACCGGGAACCGGACTCCGAAATGGGAAAAATGGCCTACGGCCACCAAATATAGCCTACGGACATTGAGAGATGGTCTACAGGACCTCTCCCTCCCCTCAGGAAAAGAAACAGAGAAAACCGAGTCTGGTTCGCAAACCGAGACAAGGCACAGAAAAGGGTTCGGAAGTCCGGAGGCAGGGCTCGCAGCCAAGACTCTGAAACTTCTGAACGAGCACAACATGCAATATCACCGAGTGCTCAACTGGTGACGTCTGAGTCTCGAGGTCGGTCAAAAATGGGGTGTCTACAGTTGCCCCTCTTTGACAGAACTCGGAAGTCACAAGTGACGGGAGTGAATGTCAAAGTCCAGAGACGACCTATTTTTGACAAGGCCGAAGACTTAGACAAACATACAGGATAAACAGAGATGCGCCTGCAGGCATGCCCGCAGGCAGGGGGCAAAATGCAAAAATGATAATGCAAGAAGATTTTGAAGATTGGACTTATACGCTACGCGAAGCCGGTTTTGAAAGTTGGACTTATACACCACGCGAAGCCGATTTGAAAGTTGGACTTATACGCTACGCGAAGCCGGTTTTGAAAGTTGGACTTATACGCTACGCGAAGCCGGTTTGAAAATTGAGGATTCATGCATGCAATGCACTGTAATGTAGTGACTAAAATGCAATGTAATGGCCTAGAGGTAAAGGTACCTCACAGGGGTAATTGGCGATGACTTACCTCATGCTGCTGGGGATCTTTCGCTTTTTCTTGGTTGAACTGCAGGTACTACTTTTTTCCCTGACCATGGTCGCAGCTTTCCCTATTCTCCAACGGGGTGACAGACTAGGTTGGTTCAGTATCCAGAATTGAGGTGCATACACGCTATCTCAACCTATGGGGCTTCCATACAGATTTCAAGCCGAGGACACGCCTCTGGGTATTTAAACCAGACTTTAGTCACGGAAATCCCGAACCTTTGTGTTCTAGGCATGAGCCATTCGAACTCTAGTTTCCACCGTCGCAGTTGGTCTCCTAGGAACTCACTGCAAACACAGGCAGGTGGCTATACCGGGCCACCGGAAGTCGTTCGGGCACGAAAAACACCAAAGGAATTACACCTTTAGAGGATTTAAGGTCTCCTAGACCAGGAGTGCACAAGACAGTGCGATGAAAAGTGAATGCACAAAACAGTGCTAAACAGATGCATAAAACAGTGCGATGCTAAAGATGTACAAAACAGTACGAGCAAGGTGAATGCACAAAACAGTGCGATACAGATAAGGTGCGCAAAATAGCGCGACACAATGCACTAACAAGTACAGGTGAGATGCGCAAGATAGCGCGATGGAATGCATGCAAAATGCAAGTAAAGTGCACAAAACAGTGCAATGCGCAAGAAAGCGCGAGTGATTTGAAATGCACAGGACAGTGCGATACGCTAAACAGCGCGATTGAAATACACTAAACAGTGCGATTGATTCGAAATGCACTAGACAGTGCGATGCGCTAAACAGCACGATTGATTTGAAATGCACTAGACAGTGCGATGCGCTAAACAGCGCGATTGATTTGAAATGCACTAGACAGTGCGATTGATTCGAAATGCACTAGACAGTGCGATGCGCTAAACAGCACGATTGATTTGAAATGCACTAGACAGTGCGATGCGCTAAACAGCGCGATTGATTTGAAATGCACTAGACAGTGCGATTGATTCGAAATGCACAAGACAGTGCGATGTGCTAAACAGCGCGATTGATTTGAAATGCACTAGACAGTGCGATGCGCTAAACAGCGCGATTGATTTGAAATGCACTAGACAGTGCGATTGATTCGAAATGCACTAGACAGTGCGATGCGCTAAACAGCGCGATTGATTTGAAATGCACTAGACAGTGCGATGAGATACAAAGTGTAAGTGCACAAGATAGTGCGAGTGAATGCATGTTCTATGCAAATGAGGTGCATTTTCTATGCAAGTATGGAAGAGTGCATTTTCTATGCAAAAGATATGAGCATTTTCTATGCAAGAAACAGGAGCATATTCTATGCAATATTGAAAGCAAATTCTATGCAGAATCGAAAGCAAACATATTCTATGCATGAATCATAACGATGTGCGGCAGGCATGTCACAGAAGTGTATATGAAAATGCACATTCTATGTAGTAGAGGAGCATCAAACATGTACCCTGGTGCCTCTGATTTACCTCTTAGAGGACTTTGCAACACACTCAGCTTAAAAGGGGCACACCCTGTTCATATTGGCGGGAGATAACATCTGCTGCTGCTGCTTTAATTGCCGTTCTGGCTTGAAGCATGCTTAAGCTTGGAGTAGAGGCACGCTCATTCTTCAGGGCACTGGCAAGGCCTGAAGAGGTACATATGGAATGCAATCTCAGAATTTTCTGAAGGTGAAACACACTCAGATGCTCGACATTTTCCCTATTTTCTTTTGCCTCGTAGTCCGGAACTTATATAGCTTCAGATAGGTCCTTGTTTTACCGTTCACACTTATTGGGGGTGGACCCTGCGGTTTTATGAAAGAACAAATACTGTTTTGCACAAATGTGGAGAATGGCACAGCACTCTAAGCACAAGATGATTTTTTTTGGAAATTGAGAAATGAGTTCTTAACCGGGTATTGAGCCGACGGCTGGCCACAGCCAAAACGACTCGACAAGGAAAAAAAACAAAGGTAAACAACCTAAACACATTGAGTAACACTCGAAGCGACTTAAAACAAGAATCGAGACAGACAAAACAAAAGACACGACACACAGACGTGCACAGGGAGCCTGTTTCACCGGGTATTATTCCCACCCTTTCTTATTTGTGATTCTCACATCACTCGACTTTCAAGCTCGGTTTTTTTTTTCTCTCAAAACCCTTTTCTCGCTTTTTCTCTCAGCGCACATCTCTCTATTCTTTAATCTCTCGTTTTTCATCCCTCCCCTGGGTGGTTGATGGATAAACAGCAAATTGTGGGCTCGTGCCCTTAGCATTCCGCTAGATTCTTCTTCTTGTTCACAAGAGTGAGTTTCTCCCACAGAGGGGTTATGATCAGATCTGTCCAGATAAGGGAGTGGAATGTCTTGTCCCATTCCAGTTCGTGCTTCGCACTTAGCTTGATACCTCGTTGCTTGGAGGATGAGAGAGCTTTCAGCCCTTTGTTGTTAACTTCAGTTGTGCCCTCTTCTGGCAGGTAGAATGCCCTTCTTGGCAAGAATGCTGACAATGGGAAAGACAGGAAGCCTGACTCAACTGAGCCCCTAGTTCATCATTTTGACCATTTTTTGTTTTAGTTTTCTCCTAAAAAAATTTGACCAAAATGAGAGTTAGATTAATCATGCTTGTTCAATTTTCTGATTTAAAATCATGCAAGTCAGGCTATGAGCACTGAAAATTTTCCTCTTTTGGGTCCAAGAAATGGTCCAGTTTTGAAAATGGAATACTTTTCGAGAAGATTAGTCAACCTCAGTAAAAAATTCTCAAAAACTATTTTCGTAAACGACCACTGCTCAACGAGCATGGGACCTACTCTTGAGATGCGCAACCTCGGATCCATGGCAATGGAAAATTGCCCCTTGTCTGATGGACACTGCATGGCAACGGAATGTTGCCCCTTGTTTGAAATGGCACCGCGGCGTTCTGAATGGCAACGGAAAGTTGCCCCTTGTTTGGATAGCACCGCAGCGCATTGAATGGCAACGGAAAGTTGCCCCTTGTTTGAATAACACCGCGGTGCATTGAATGGCAACGGAAAGTTGCCCCTTGTCTGAATGGCACCGTAGTGTATTGTAGTCAGTCCTCCGAGCGACGAACGCAACCAGACTCTCAGATATAGAGAAGGCCAAGGTTATCAGAACCATTACATGGACATGATTGAGTTTGAAGTGTTTTACGGCTGGACTTCAGAATGAAGTTGCCTACGTATCCCAAAGATGGGAATCAAGCCTCACGTAGTTCGGGGTTAAGGTACACTCGGGTATTAACCTCTCCTTTTTAGGCTCTAACTTTTGCCAAGGCGCCCGTTACGGGTTTTCGACCTTGCGAGCTTTGTTCTTCTTTTCTTTTCAATTCTTTTCATTTCTTTTTCCTTTTTTTGATTTTTTCGTTCTTTTCTTTGCATCTTTCTTTTTTGTTCTCTTTTTTTCTTTTTGCATTTTTTTGCTTCTTCTTTTTTTTGTATTTTTCTCTTGCTCTAACTTTTGCCTGGGTCGCCCTTCCGGGTTTTCGGCCCAGCGAGCCTCTCAAGGGTAAAAGTATAACAAGTCCATGCCAAATGGTTTTGAGATCCTGGAGTCATCTGAATCCAGGAGAATGGCTGCTGCTTTGCTTTGTAAGCTTCTTCTGATGAGGTCTGATCTTCTTGACCTGACTTTGGTGCCTCTTGTTCGAGGGCTGCTTCAAATCTAGCCACACAGGCCTCACATCGTAGTTGACCGTCGAACCTTCTGATTTCAAGTTCAAGGTTTGGAAGCGAAGGGGTTGAGTCTCGAGGCAGAGAGCGATCCTAGGCTGCACAATCTCAAGAGCGATTCCACACAGGTCTTCGCAAGACCGCGCAAAACATTTTGTTTTTGAAAATTTTTAAGAAAGCGACAAATCGCTCGCGCTGAAGATAGTGTAGAACCAATCCGGATCAAGCCAGGGTCCTTCTCAGTACTCACGCTAACAAGCATGATTTCATTCATTAAGGGCTTAGCATGCCTCTCTTTCTCTCAAATTATCAAAGTTTTGCAAAACCCGAGGAATTACTTCCTCTTTGTTTTCACCGCAGTGTTCAAAAAGTTTTGAAAAACTTAGGTTAAATGCAATGATTTTGGGGTGCAGAAGAGAGCAGGTGGAATGTACTGCCATTTCATTCAGATTCCGTCACAACTAGCACACGGCAGAAGCGAACATAGAAGTGCAAAAATTACTGCCGTTTCATTCAAATCTGTTGGTACAACTGGCTCCCTGGCAGAAACGGACTCAAAACAAAACGAAAAGACAAACACAAAACAAAATGGTGACGCCCGAGGTAACACCCCCCGGAATCACCCGACTCCTGTACAACAGGATTGACTCGATACAACAAGACAGATCCAAAATAAAAAGAGACTGACTCAAAACAAAAAGACAGACTCAAAACAAAACAACAAGACTGACCCAATACCCGAGTCGGAAACCGGCATTCGCCAATGCTCAAAACAGTGCATGCCATCCACCATATCTGGAGTAAACTGAGCGCTGCCCGCAGGTGGTTCATCCCTCCAATCACATCACATTATCCCCTACAAATTCACTGATCAAGTGCCGATAGACTTTGCAGGACCTGGTGCGGGGATGACCCCATTGTCAAATAGATCCTGTACTTCATGGCGAAGACGGAAGCAGGCATTGGTAGTATGGCCAGTTTGTTGATGGTACGCGCAGTACTGGGTAGTATCATGTGTAGCCGGAAGAGGATTCGGGAGAGGCCGAGGCTCAAGGGGTTTGAGATGGCCTTGTCCAACAAGGATTTGGAGAGCTTTGGACAAAGGCATATAGAGGGCATGGAAGACCCTCCGACCTCGGGGTTGGTATTTCAAGGTTTGTGGATTTTTGCTGGACGCACCAGCAGGGGGATTAGCAGATGCTGGCCTAGTTTGCTGATCTCTTCCGAGTGGAGGATTAGAGATAGCAGGATCGTCTCTGGTATGATGACCTTTCTCCCGGCTTGCCCCTTGATTCAGACTGCCCTCATTCTGAGTGGCGAAAGTGTTATCCACAGTTTTTGCAATCACTGCAAGCACTTGCTGTTTGTTCAGTCCTTCGGCTTTCAAAGCCTCAACAACGGACAGAAGATGTTCATGGGGATCCATACCCGCCCCTACCTTGTTCTTTCCACTCGCCTCCACTTTGCCAAGGGATTGGCCTTCCTCAAATGCAGCCCGTCCCAACATCGGGGAGCCTTTTGACATGAAGTTCCCGGTATGTGGTGTGGTCGATGATGGAGCCAATGTCCTGGAGGTCAGATCCATCACGGTTCTTTGAAGATCTTTAATCATTCCCATCAACTCAGAAGTAGTGGGTTCACGGGTTTGAGATGGTTGAGGTTCAGGTGCACCCATCATGCATAAGTCCATGCTTTCTGGGATAAACACCTTAGGCTTGGGTAGATGGGCCGGGGTGATGTATATGCTGGGGTCAAAGGTGGATGGCAGTATGTGGATGTGATTGAGGTAGGCAGGAGATGTTTGGTCATTAGGGTCTGAAGGTGGAGCTATCGTCCGGTTGTCGATGAGATTTTGGACCTCATGACGAAGGCGGTAGCAACGGTCGGTGCCATGACCGCGCTGCTGATGGTACATACAATACTTGGCGGGGTTATGTCTGGCTGGGAGTGGGTCGGGAAGAGGTTGAGGATCGAGGGGTTTGAGATGCCCTTTTTCCATCAAGGCTTTTAGTGTGCTAGTCAGGCTCCTATAGAGGGGGGCGAAAGTTCTGCCCTGAGCTCGGGCTGGGCCAGCTGTTTGTAGGCTTGGTTTGGCAAAAGGGTCGGCTGTGGCGACTGTATTGATTTCGGTGGGTTTGGGACTAGCGCTACTACCAGCATTGGTACTCCCTGAAATCACCCTGCTTGTCAGTTCCCTTGTCCTGGGAATGATCCCACTATTGAACGCATTCTCGACTTGAACCCCCAGTTCATGCAAATTTTTGAAAGTGAATAGTGGAGCGACTATCAACTTTTGCAACATATCATGCTCGAGGTTTCGCACCATCATCTGCACTTGATCCTTCTCAGAAGGGCGACGATCTGTCATTTGTGCTGCCTTTGCTCTCCACCTTACAACGAATTCCACAAAAGGCTCTGTTGGGTTTTGGCGGGTTGCTTCAAGCTCCTGGATGGTCGTTTCAACTTGGGTATTGTAAGAATACTGATCAACAAAGGCCTCAGCCAGTTCTTCCCAGTTTTGTTTCACTGTATCCTCCAATTTGGCATACCAAGTGGCTGCTACACCCGACAGGGTTCTTCCATACAGAGAGAGTTTCTGTGGCTTAGTCAGACCCATCGGCTTCAGGACATCTAAGAAGAGTCGAATATGTACCATTGGATCTCCAGACCCGTCGAAACGGTCGATATATGGCATTTTAAATCTGTCTGGGAGCCGGATGGTAGCCTCGGTGTGCCCATCCTCAATACCAGGAATGGAGTTAAGGCCCTGTGCCTTTTTGAATTGCTTCTCAAGGTTTGCAATTTTCACTGCGGTCAGATCGGGGTCATTAGCATCAAGGGGATAACACCTCTCATTAGGCTGCACCAGGGGTCTAAAAACTTGAGCTTGAGCCAACCCTTCTCGAGGATCTGGATCCTGCAAATCTTCAACTGGCGGAATTGGGTCAAAGGTCGGCTGGGGTCCCAAAGCTGGATGTGAGGCAGATGCCCCAGATGGGCGCTGCGTTTCAACACTGGTCTCAGCCTGCATGGCAGTTCCCTGACTTAGCGCTGCTGTCATGGCCGCAAACTCTTCCGAACCTTGTGCCATCACGGCCTGCTGAGTCCGAACAAAAGTGATGTGACTGGCGACTGACGGATTAGATGAACATATGAGCCCTGACCGGCTTTTCTTTACCTTGCCTCAGCGAAAGAACACTGGTTGCCCTTGAATTGAATTTCTGACCTAACAAAGTCTATCAGCACAAGTTCGATGAACCTCGGGGGATATCGGAGCCTTCTGAAGCTATGGTTCCCAGACTACCTTGCAAAAGAGAAAACAGACAGCATCTCAGCCTGATTCCACCTGAATAGATATGAGCCTATTTGAATGAGTGTGCTCTCGACTGAATTCTGCCCCAAAATTCTGCCCTAAACTGAGTCTGATACCCACGGGTAAAGCTGACTCCCAAATACTGATAGTAATGGCCGCAGGCCTGATGCCAAAATTCGCAAACTGGTGCCCGCAGGCCTGATGCCCAAACTCATATACTGATACATGCATTCCTGTAGAGACACACTCTAAAGCACATAACAGATAAGTGAGAGCCAAAACACCCCTATGTTGGGGTAGGGTTTCCCTGTCCTATTTTGTCAGGAGCTAGGGTTTCATTACGCACACAGCGGCTTCAAACAACCTATAAACGGGTAAGCAACCTGTCCTAGTTTGGAATGGTCACTATGGATCCGAATATGCACTAGGTCGAATGGTCAAAGAGGGTGCCTCGGTAAAACCGGGGTTTGTGTTCCCATACTGGCAGAGCCCACAACCGGTCAGCCTTATGGTCATGCCTTGACAAGACAAGCCTCCGGCAAACCGTTCAGGAATAGCAGATAGCAAACACGGTGTCCTAGGCGCACCAATGCAAATGTAATGCAAAGAAACACACAAGTGTAGTCAAAAACAGATATCATGAGTTCGAGTCAAGTTCTCTAAATCCCCAGCAGAGTCGCCAGAAACTGTAGACGTCCCCCGAACGCCCCGGGAGGGTTTAGCTCCCGTTCTGTTCATTTGGGGTCACTACAGCTCGGACTCTTAAATGTCACGGTTCCTAATCTGAACCAAAGAGTCCAAATCCGGCAAATCGTTTTTGAGAAACTTATTTTTGAAAAAAAGTAGTGCCAAACATGGACTGCTTTGCCAGATACAGAGTCGCCACCTAAATATTTTATTTTGGGAAATTTAGGAAACCCTGACTCGGTGCCAAAAGGCCACGTGTCCGTCATCACCAAAGTTGCCTCGGCTCGGGAACTTGGGTACGATTGGGGAAGGTCACTTCGTGAGCACCCCCGCTCGCCCGGTCATAGACCGGCCTCTACTAACCATGATATCAATTTTTGAAAACATTGTGAGTTCTCATTCCGGTTATTAGCCTAGGTTACTATGTGATGCTCACAGCATATAAATATAGACTGGATCGCCCGAATTGGAACAAAACATTTCATGTTTGTTTTTGAAAGTGGTTTGCTACCCGCAGGTAAGTTTGAAACATTTTGATGATTCATTCCAATTCAGATAACCCAACCTTCACCCACAGGCATTCAGGCAGATATATCAGATAAGCACATAGCCTCATGGTAAGCATGCTATCATGGCATTCACTCACACACATGCAAGGATGCTAAAGCATAAAACTCACCGAGTACTCCAAGCCAAAATAGAAACTATATTAGAAATCATGCATGATCCTAAGTGTACAGAAATGCCTAATGCAACACATGCAAAATGCAACTATAGCAGGCTCGGCTATTCTAAACATGGCGTATGGAATGCTACAACTATCATGTATTCAACTTGGAATTGAAAATACAATGCAGTTAGTATGGTGCGCCGAGCCCGGTGCATGCAATACAGATGAATGATGCAAACATGCTGTCATACTGTATGCTAATTGAAATATGCCCTAATCTAACCATCATAAGCGGATAAATAAAAGGGAGAAAGACGTGGGGTTGGAAGACATACAACACACTCACGCACACTTATTACAGTTGTGCCCTCCCTCGGAGGGTCTGAATAAATATACAGTCCCAAATATTACAGTCCCCAAATAAAAGAATATTACAGTCCGAAATATTACAAAATTCTAATTAATTAAAGAATTAACTAGAAAGCAAATAAACTGGCGTGCAAGCCAGGGGCTGTCTTGCTTCTGATGGATGATGCATGTCCGGACTGTCTTGCGCGGAAATCCACCGGAATGCCCCAATTAGCCTCTATTTAGCAGTTATCCTCGAAATGCGTGCTGAATCCCGAAAAATTGCTGATTCCTGATTTTGCTGCGACAGAGAGCAGGAAAGGGGCACAGCAATGTATTTGCACATATATATGCATGTTTCGATCCTCGTGCCACCAATCACGCATACCGAGGCATGATGGCCGAGGAGTCGAAATGCACAACTCAATATAGGATGAATGCACATGAAACTACAGCTAAAACCTAACTCCATCATGGATAATCCGGAGTGTCGGTGACTGGGGAATTGAGACACATTCCGTCACTCGGAGTACGAAATGTACCTCATTTCCCGTGCCCGGGCTAACTCCTATTCCGGACATGGTGCAATGTGCATGATATGCATGAAATGCAACTAGGATACAATCCTAACATACTCAAAGCTATGAAAATGAGATGCCTCGAAATGCGTGCACACGGGCACGCAAATCGAGAAAATGATATGTCTCGAAATGCGTGCACGCGGGCACGCAAACCGAGAAAATGATATGTCTCGAAATGCGTGCACGCGGGAACGCAAACCGAGAAAATGATATGTCTCGAAATGCATGCACGCGGGCACGCAAACCGAGGCGATGATATGTGTCTCGAAATGCATGCACGCGGGCACGCAAACCGAGGCGATGATATGTGTCTCGAAATGTGTGCGCGCGGGCACGCAAACCGAGGGGATGATATGTGTCTCGAAATGCGTGCACGCGGGCACGCAAACCGAGGCGATGGCGGAATGCAATGTAATGACATGAAAACATGATGTGGGCTTATACCAACATGAGTGAGCCTCAGCCACACTCACATGGGATGCCGGTGGATAAAAATAGGGTGCCTCGAAATACGTGCACACGGGCACGCAAACCGAGGCAATGATGGAATGCTATGAAATGACATGGAAATGACAAGTGGGCTTATACCAACATGAGTGAACCTCAGCCACACTCACATGAGATGCCGGCGGATAAAAATGAGGTGCCTCGAAATGCGTGCACACGGGCACGCAAACCGAGGCAATGCTAAAATGTGATGAAATGACATGGAAATGACAAGTGGGCTTATACCAACATGAGAGAGCCTCAGCCGCACTCACATGAGATGCCGATGGCAAAAAATGAGGTGCCTCGAAATGCGTGCACACGGGCACGCAAACCGAGGCAATGCATACGCAATGCAAATGACATGGAAAATGACAAATGGACTTATACTAACATGAGAGAGCCTCAGCCGCACTCACATGAGATGCCGTTGGCAGAAAATGAAGTGCCTCGAAATGCGTGCACACGGGCACGCAAGCCGAGGCAATGCATACGCAATGCAAATGACATGGAAAATGACAAATGGACTTATACTAACATGAGAGAGCCTCAGCCGCACTCACATGAGATGCCGACGGATAAAAACGGAGTGCCTCGAAATGCGTGCACACGGGCACGCAAACCGAGGCAATGATGAAATGTGATGAAATGTGGCAAAAATGATATGCAAGCATGCCAATGGAATTTCAGCACTAGAATATGGGGGAAAACAGTCCCGAAATGAGGCGAAATGACATGAAATGCAAGGAAATGTCCCGAAATGCAACATTGGGCACCCGAAATGACCTATAGCTATGCCAAACATGCACAATATGGATATGCAATGCAAAGACAGAAGCTAGACAGTCCCAAAATACGCACTTTTACAGTTATAAACATGGCCAAACAGCAAGCATAGGTAGGGGAAAAATAGCATGCAAGAATAGGGGCCAAAAGAGGGGTAATGAAGCAAGTGGTATAAGAAAAACCCAAACTGAAACATTTCCTTCTACAACACTGAAGATGGACCAAAAATATGAACATTTAAAGTATATGGCAGCCTCAAAATCAGTATACAAACATGCTAAAAATATGATGCAAAATGAGGCTCAAAAGGTGCTAAAACATGAAGTATACAAAATAATCACCAAAAAGAAAAAAAGTGTGAATGAAACATGAAGTATAGGCCAAAAAAAGGCCACTTTCAGTTCGGACCAAGGTCCAAAAACAGAAGCAAAGAGGGCTACTAATTTATGCAAAAATGGGGCCAAATAAGGGATATAACTACAAGTGACACATAGAGACACCAAACAATGTTGAGCCCTTCTCCAATGTTGAAGAGGGGCTCAAAATAAGCCTTATATCAGTTTACAACATGCTCGAAAATAAATTGCTCATGGGCCAAAAATAGCATGCAAAATCATGACATACAAGAGGGTCAATGAAGCAAGTGTATTATGGAAGGCTCAAACAGGGATGAGCCCTTAATGAGAAGTGAAGATGAGATCAAAATATGGCCCTTTTCAGTTAGGGCCGGAGCTTGAAACCAAAAAGAAGTGGGGCTTAGAAATAGATCAAGAAAAAGGGTCAAAAGGGTAAAAGTACTACTTACCCTTGAAGAATCACACTTTTGTTGCTTCTTGGATGGATTTGCAGCCTCTTTAGCCTTCAAGAATCCCTCCTTGTTGCTGGAAATGAGATGGTGGTGGTAGAGCTTGGTGGTGTAGAAGGAATGATGGTTAGGGAGTTAGGGTTTTTTGAAGAATTGAGATGGAAGAAGATGGAGTTGGCTATGGAGCTTTGAAGGAGAGTTTTTCTAACCCTTGTAGAGGAGGCCATCAGCTGGTTAAAAGGGCCAAAAGGGGGTGTAAAAGGGGGTGAGTTGGAGAGGAATCCTCTCTCCCAAAATATCCCCCGGATACAGAAAATATCTGGGGGATATTGCCCCACAGCTGGAAAGGGTACAGTGAGGAGAGCACGGCCGGCCGCTCACTTTGGCTGGAGGTGGCCGGCCGGCCACACCCCCTAGCCGGCCGGCTAGGGGTCAAAAGGGTCAACCAGCTTTTCTGGCCGGCCAGGTATTGGGGAGGTAGCCCTATGTGTGTACAACACAACCATGTAATTGAAATTCCAAGAAAGTGGGCCCAAGGGGTTCAACAATGGCTCGGAAAGAGGGGGTCAAAAGGGTCAAGTTGACTTACTGGCCGGCCATGAACTTTTAGGGGCCTCTCAGGTGTGTACATCACAGATATGTGGTTCAAAGTTCAAGAAAAAAGGTCCAAGAGGTTCAACATTAGCCCGGAAGAAAGGGGTCAAAAGGGTCAGGTGACCTTAATGGCCGGCCATGAACTTTTAGGGGCCTCTCAGGTGTGTAGATCACAGATACGTGGTTGAAAGTTGGCAACGCTAGCTCTAAGGTATTCAACATTAGCCCGGAAGTGCGAAAAACGGGCTCGGGAGGAGAGATAACTGGTTGCTGCAACAATTGCTGGCCTCCCACCCTTCAGTGACCTTCCTCGGGATAAAACAGAAGTACCTGCCAAAAATGAGCGAAAACCGTTGCAAAACGAATGTTCCGGAGCCAAAACACGCAGTTCGGGGTCCCGGAAATGGGCTGTTAAGCACCGAAAATTGTATTCGACCTCGAAGTGGGTTTCTCAGCCCCCAGTGTCCCTCAAAATGGATGAAATAAGATGTATGCCAAAAATCAGAGCAAACGGAGATGGTTAGGCGGTCCCGAATCGAGGCACACGGCCTGACGGCTCCGAAAACCAGGAACCGGACTCCGAAATGGGAAAAATGGCCTACGGCCACCAAATATAGCCTACGGACATTGAGAGATGGTCTACAGGACCTCTCCCTCCCCTCAGGAAAAGAAACAGAGAAAACCGAGTCTGGTTCGCAAACCGAGACAAGGCACAGAAAAGGGTTCGGAAGTCCGGAGGCAGGGCTCGCAGCCAAGACTCTGAAACTTCTGAACGAGCACAACATGCAATATCACCGAGTGCTCAACTGGTGACGTCTGAGTCTCGATGTCGGTCAAAAATGGGGTGTCTACAACAGGCATTTGGGTAGTTATATCACGTAAGCAATTAGCCTCATGGCAAGCATGCTGTCATGGCAACATATACACATGCAGTATGCTAAAGCGTAAACACTCACAGTGTACTGCAAGCCAAAACAAAGAACTAGTTAGAAATCATGCGTGATCCTAGTTCATGTTAAGATGGCTAATTCAACACATGCAAAGATGCAACTAGAAATAGGCTCGGCTATTCTAAGATGGCATATGAGATTTGACAATTCGATACATGTATTCAACTTGGAATTGAAATATAATGCAGTTAGTATGATGCGCCGAGCCCGGTGCATGCAATACAGATGAATGGATGCACGCATGCGAGCATAAGGTATGCTAAATGAAATATGCCCTAAAACTAACCATCGTAAGTGGTTAAGTAAAAGGGAGAAAGAACTGGGGTTAGAAGACATGGATCACACACACGCACGCTTATTACAATAATTGCGCCCTCTCGATAGAGGGACCGAAAGAATAATACAAATCAACTAATTAACTAACTTACAAGCTAATTAATTATTACACAACTCTTAACTAATTAAACAAATTAATTAAGCTATGAAAACAATAAAGCAGCCTCGAGAAGAGGAACAAATGCATGCTTGGTTGGCTTCGCTCGGAAATCCATTGCCATGCCTCATGTTGCCTCTGTTTGCACTGTTTTTCACCTCTGAAAACTGCACAATTCTCGGCGATGATTCTGAATCACCTCAAGGACACTCTGAGAGGCCATCAGCCAAAAGATAAGGCCATCGGCCAAGGGAAACTGGTCATCGACCAAAATAATTCTCTGGGCCTGACATTTGTAGCCGACCAGCACTGAACATAGCCGATCGGCCATCTCTTCCTGTAAAATGCTCCTTTTGCTGTAGCAGAGGACAAACAGAGCATGACAATACATTTACAAGACAATGTTTGCAACTACACCCTTTATCATGTTTAAGACTCAAAGAAGTGTAGTTCTCGACCCTCGGGTCACCAATCACGCATTCCAATGCATGATGGCCAAAGGAGCCAAGTGTGCAATTCAATATCAAATGAAATGCACAAAACACATAAGGGGCCCCAACCTTTATCATGCGTGATCAAGAGGCAAGGGATGCACACATAATGCAAAGCAAACATGCAAGCATGCAACAAGTATACAACAAGATCATGTATTGCATCTAATATGCAATAGGCATACAACCTAACATGTAAACATGCATGGCATGCAACAAACATGCAAAGATGGACTTAAACTAAAGTGGATAGCTCTTAAACATGCCCAAATCAGTGGCCAAAATGCTAAGAAATGATAGACAAAAGCACATACAAACATGCACATGTGATGGCCTATCACCTAGGCATGGGAGGGCAACTTTCAAGAACACTTAAAAGGGGACAAATATGGACATGTGACAAACATGGTAAACTATGAAATCATGCATGGAAAGGTGCCAAACCAACCAAATAAAGCAAGCAAATCATGCAAGAAGGCCCAAAACTTGAAACTAGCCAAGGGACTCAAACCATGGCCATGTGAGGCAAGCCCCCAAGGGCCAAGGGCTATCAAAACAGTCCCAAGGCAGGTCAACACAAGACCAAAAACAAGCTTGAAACTAGCAAACACAAGCTAGAACAAAACACCAAAAGCATAAGGCATGCAAGGCTACAAAAGGGGTGTTACACTACACCTATCGAAAAGCAAATGTGGCATGACTTAACCAATAAAAAAAATAGAGTTATGGCATGGTAAAACAAGACCAAAAATCCACTTAGATGGCATCCAAAAGACCTAAGCATGGAGGCATGTACAATGATCCATTCATGAGGCATAAAACATCAACTCTTTAAAGCATTAAAGGAGTGATAGGTGCAAGTGTATGAGCATGAAACATGGATTGAAACAGCATAACAAATGATGCCAAGTCATTGAAATAAGCCAAGTAATACATGCTAGTGACTTGGACACTTGAAGCTAACAAGCTAGGATGCCTTAGGGCTATACAAAGCATGGCATATATGATCAAAACAACACAAAATAGAGCTTAAGCATGGTAAAACAAGGCTAAAAGCTTATTAAAGTTAAGCCAAAACATGCAAGCATGATGGTCTAAACACAAGATGCATGTTAAGGCAAATGAGAAGATTGCAAGATAAGTACATGAAGCATGTAAGAGGCCATTAAACCAACTCAAAACAGAGGTATAGCATGACGAAATAACACCAAATACTTGCTGAAATGGAGCTAAAACATGCTACCAATATGAGCCAAATATACAAGCAAATGAGACAACAAGGAGAGGGGACGACCCTCTCCTATTTAAGACTTCAAAACTACTTCTCCACCACTGAAAATCCTCTGGATTTTAGTGGTGAGAAGGTCAAAGCAAGAGGGTTCCAAAGCTCAAAAGGGAAGGCACAAAACAAGGCCAAACAAGGCCTAAGAGGGGGTAGACTACCCCCAACACAAAAGTGACCTAAAACAAAGATCTTAAGGATCAAAAATCAAAACTTTTTCTAGTTTAGAGTTAATCTTAAAACAACCAGCAAGAATGGCTAAAAGCTTGAGCCAAAATGGGGTATCTAAAGGTTAGTTGCTCACCCTTGTAGAACCTCTTCAAGAACAAAGCTCCAACATCTTTTTCTGACTAAAACCAGCTCAAGAACTCTGAAATCAACCTCAAGGGACCTCAGCTCCAAGAGGATGGTGTTCTGGTGTGTGTTTGTGTACAATAGTAAGACAAAACAACAATTTAGAGCACAAAACAAGGTCAAACAAAGGAATATAGATATAAAAGTATATCTATCCCTCAAGACTAAATTTTATGAACCTTTGAGAAGGGAGGAGGGGCTCCCTTCGTATAGAATTGAATTTCAAAGCTTCTTGGAGAAGCTAAGCCAAGGGGCAAATCCCTCCATACACGTGCATGAAAGGGGTGAATTGTGCATGGCAGCTGTGACAGCTGGCATAAAATATCTGCAAAAAGCAGATGAACAGGGTTCAGCCAAAAAATATGGCCGATCGACCAACATAAGGGCCGACCGACCAAAAAAAAGTGCTGATCGGCCAACACTTTTGGCCGATGGCAAGAAAACCAAGCCAATGGCATCATGTCTTAGCCGTTGGGTTGAGGGGATGGCCAACAAGCCACCCTCTTCCCTCAGAAGCAGAAACACAAGTCCTTGGTGCACAACCAAGCACAAAACAGATAAGTTGAGAGATCTTGAGGCAAGGCACGAGGCCGAGACCTCTGAGAAGTCAAAACGAACACGAGCATGGATGATCCTCAAGTGTTTAAACGATGACGTCCGAGTCTTGAGGATGGTCAAAAATGGGGTGTCTATACCATGTAGTTCATAGCATTGAGTATGCCATGTTGTTTGCATGATTGATTTAGCATTGTAAATACCATGTTGTTTGCATGCTTAGGTCACATTGCATCGAGTATGCCATATTGATTATTGCATTTGTATATGCCATGTTCATTGCATTGTGTATGCTAGTTGTCATGAGCATTGTGTATGCCATGTAGTTCATTCACATTGTGTATGCTAGTATGTTAATTGTAGGTTCGCATGCTTGTCTCTTGCATGTTTGCGTGCTTAAGTTGCATTGCATGTTTTGCATGCTCGAGTCGCATTGTGTATGCCATGCTTTTGTTGCATTGTGTTTGGATTAAGTGTTAGTCCAAACATGGGAAAAGAGGAACATTTCATACTTAAAGTGATGAAACGTGCCTCAATTCTCGATCATCGACGCTCTTGATCCTACATGATAGAGTTCTAGGCCTTATGTGTTTACTTGTGCATTCATTTCATATTGAATTGTGCAACTCCGCCTCTCGGCGATCACGCATTGAAATACACGATTGGTCGCCCGAGGGTCGAGAACCACACTCCCTTGAGCTTATGAAATGATAGGGAGGGTGGTCGTGCACACATATCTTGCACATACATTGCCATGCCCTTTCTTGCTCTCTGTTGCAGCAAAGTGGAGTCCAGCAGCAAAAACTGGTCGGTCGACCAGTAATACTAGCTGGCCGACCACTTTTTCTAGTTTTCAACAAAGAAAAGTGGTCGGCCAGTGGCTGGTGACATCCCTAGGTGGTCGGCCACCCTTCCACAGGTCTCCAAGGTGATTTGGAAGCTTTCTGGAGCTTGGTGCAAGGTTCTGAGAACAATTGAAAACAGAGGCAAATCGGAGCATCGCATTGGATTTCTGAAACGAGGCGACCGGGCATGCATGCATTCTTCTCCCTCTGAAGCTCCTGCTTTTACTGCTTTACTTAGCTAATTTGCTTAGATAGTTTATGCTTTGGTTTTGTACATTTAATAGTTAATGCGTTTAGCTATTTCAATTTGTTTTGTAATAATTAGTTAAGTAGGATTAGTTAATTAGTTCTGTTTTGTAATAATTAGTTTAATTAGCTTAGATTAGCTAGTTAGCTTCTTATTTGGTCCCTCCATCGAGAGGACGTATTGTTGTAATAAGCATGCGTGTGTGTGATGCATGTCTTCCAACCCCCATTTCTTTCTCTTTTTTACTTAACCGCTTACGATGGTTAGTTTTAGGGCATATTTTGTTTAGCATACCTTATGCTTCGCATGCGTGCATCCATTCATCTGCATTGCATGCACCGGGCTTGGCGCATCATACTAACTGCATTATATTTCAATCCCTATTTGAATACGTGTACCAAGTTGCATTTCATATGACATTCTAGAATAACTGAGCCTATTTTAATTGCATTCTTGCATGTGTTGCATTAGCCATCTTGACATGAGCTAGGATCATGCATGATTTCTAACTAGTTCTCTGTTTTGGCTCGAAGTACACTGTGAGTGTTTACGCTTTAGCATGCTGCATGTGTGTTAATGTTGCCATGTTAGCATGCTTTCCATGAGGCTAACTGCTTAGTTGATTAACTTCCTGAATGCCTGTGGGTGAAGGTTGGATTACTTGAATTGGAACAATTCATCAAAATCTTCATTTTAGCCTACTTGCGAGTAGCAAACTTCAAACCGTTTTCAACAAAATGAACATGCAATGTTTTGTTCCAAATTAGGTGATCTAGTCTATACTTGTTTGATGCGCGCATCACGTAGTAAGATTAGCTAATTAATCAAAATAAGAACACATTTGTTTTCAAAAACAAAATATCATGCTTAGTACAGGCCGATCTTTGATCGGGCGAGCGGGGGTGCTCATTGCATGACCTTCCCCTCTCGTACCCAAGTTCCCGAGCTGAGGGAACTTTGGTGATGACGGACACATGGCCTTCGGCACGAGTCAGGGTTTTCTAAATTCTCCCCAAAAATAAAATATATAGGTGGCGACTTTGTATCTAGCAAAGCAGTCCATGTTTGGCACTTCTTTATAAAATCGGTTTTCCAAAACGATTTGCCAGATTTGGACTCTTTGGTGGTTTATCGGTCTTACATTGCACTTTGCGAGATTAGATTCAGAACCGTGACATTGAGTCCGAACTGTAGTAGCTCGGAACAAGACGAGATTCGTGCCCCCCTCGCGAGCGCCGATGTCGGGGAGTTCCCAAGAGCGCGTCTACAAATGCTATTTCACCAAAATAGCCACATACTCATTAAAATTCATCAATATTTCCACAATTCATACATTCCCAACATTTTAGTCATTTCAAGACTATAACAATATTTGGACAACAACTTTCAATCTCAACAATTCTCATATATTATGAAACACATCATCTATATATGTATTTGTATGCAATCAAGAAATTTTCCATTTTTTTATTCATTTTGGCACATAAAACAATATATTAACAATATTAACCATGTGTTCTCAACTTCTTTTTAAAAAAACCCCCAAATTCCTAGGTTTTTCTCACCACAACAACACACACACCCAAGCATTTGAGAGAAACTCCAAAAAGGAAACATTATTCCTCAACCAATATAGTTCAAACCCTTAAGAGATTATTTAAAGAGAACAAGGGTTAGCCCATCTTTAAAATCACCCACATTCTTGAACCAACACTCAAATTTCAAAGCTATCAAAAAGGGATTTCAAAATTTAACCAAATCTTGCAAAAACATATATACAACTCTAAGAAAATGCCTACCTCAAACTCTGGAGAAGAAGAGATCAAATTTTGACGGTGTTGAAATCCAATCTCCACCGCACAAAACGAAGCCCTCGGAGAGTTTTCCAACTTTAATCAAGGAATTAGGGCCAAAATGTTTATGGATTTGGAGAAATCAAAGATCTAGAGAGGTTTGATATAGGAAATGTAGAGAGAAGAGGGCGAAAAGGGTTTTTAGAGAGAGAGAGATGTATAAAGTGATAAACACTCAGCCCAAGAAAAGAAGAAAAGTAGAATTTTTAGACTTAGCGGAGTCCTGCATGTGCGACACCCGCACCCGCACATATGGAGTGTCCTCCCGCACGTGCGGCACTCATCCCCGCACGTGCGGCGCCCTTACCCCGCACCTCCAGGGGCACCTGCCTTTTATGCAATAGTCAATCCAGAATTGTCCTGTTTCCCGCACATGCAACCTCACCTCCCATACGTGCGGCCCCAATCCCGCACGTGCGGCCCAAGGACTCGCATGTGTAACTCAGCCCTCAGCCTAGAAAATTTTCTAACTCAAATGAAAAACCCCTGGATTCAACTTTAAGCCTCTCAAAACAAGTGAAACTCATAATTGAATTTAATAGGGACACAAATCTTGAGAAAGAGATTTCAAAAGTGACGAACCCAACAGTTAACAAGACCTCAAGTTAGACCCAGACACTTTAACACGATAAACCCCCACATGCACAAAAGAAAAGTAAGGCGGGTTACGTACCCGGTGTAGACACCCCATTTTTGACCGTCCTCAAGACTTGGACGTCACCGTTTGGACACTCGGTGATTATCCATGTTTGTGTTCGTTTGGAGTTCTCGGAGGTCTCGGCTCACGCGCCTTGCCTCAGGATCCCCGAACTCGACCGTTTAGTGTCTGGTTTTGCACCAAACACTTGCATCTTGCCTTTGAGAGGCAGAGTGGGGCTTGTAGACCATCCCCACCCTTCACCGGCAGTGGCTAGATGCCACCGGCTGGTTTTTGCTGCCACCGGCAATATAGTTTGCCGGCCGGCACTCTTTGTTGCCGGTCAGCACTATTTTGTGCCGGTCGGCACTTTTTTTGGCCAAGATGGCATTTTTTGCCGGCCGATTGCTGTTCATCTGCTTTTGCAGATATTTTTAGACAGCTGTATTGCTTTTGCTCCCCTCCATACACGTGTATGGAGGGATCTCCCTCTTGCAAAGCTTGTCTTGTAAGCTTTACAAGAGGCATATAGAGAGGGTCTCTCTCTAAGGCAAAGAGGGGGCTTTAGACATTTTTGAGGGAGGAAAATACAGAGGAGAGCTCTGGTTTTTCTAGGGTTAGGGTTAGATATACACTCTCTATCTCTCTTTCCCTCTTATTTGCACACTAGGTGTTTTGTGTCTCACTATTGCACACAAACACCTAGTGTTTCACCTTCCTCTTGGAGCTGAGGTTCTAAAGGGTTTGTTTTGAGATTTTGGTGTTGGATTCAAGCCAAAGGAGGCCATTGGAGCACCATTGTTGAAGAGGACTACAAGGGTAAGAAACTTACACCTTTATCCCCCATTTTTGCATTGATTTTCTACTAGTCTTAGAGCTGTTTTTGT
Source organism: Camellia sinensis (assembly GCF_055761805.1). Taxonomy (NCBI): domain Eukaryota; kingdom Viridiplantae; phylum Streptophyta; class Magnoliopsida; order Ericales; family Theaceae; genus Camellia; species Camellia sinensis. Next base: position 21,428,352 of record NC_138964.1, on the reverse strand, counting down.
GATTATCGTATAACATAAAAAAGTTCTGTTTTTAGGCCCTCTTTATTGTTTATTAAGAGTGTTTTGTTGTTTGAGGGTTGTTGACCACCCTTAGGCCTCAAAAGGCCTCATTTTGAGCCATTTTGTGTTAGCTCCGGGATTTTGGTGTTGAGGTCTCTTCACCACTGAAATCTTGAGGGATTTCAGTGGTGAAGATGATTCTTTGAAGTCCCAAGAAGGAGAGGGCCACCCCCTCTCCTCGTTGTCCTTGAAAAGGACCTATTTTGGCCTCTTAAGGAAGCCTATGCTTGAGTATGTGTTGAGCATATTTGGTTTGTTTTTCATGCTTATATATCCATGATATAACATGATTTCAAGTTGGTTTTGGAACTTCATGCATGTTTAGCATAGTTGCCATGTAATGCCTTATTTGTGCCTTAACATGTCCTAGGTTGTTAGCCTTTGTTGGAGCATGTTTTAGGCTTGTATTTGTGAAGATTATGTGCTTATTTTGCCATGTTTTAGCTCTGTCCATAGTCGTTTGGGTTGATCTTTGCATGCATTATATAGCTCCTTTGTATTTAGGCTTGTTGGCCTTGAGTATGTGCATGTGTAGCATGCCATCTTTGCATTGTTTTGGTGATTTGGGATCATCCTATATGCCATTTCAGTCCCATTTCCATGCTTGTTTGATTGCCTTGCATGCCTCATTAATGCTTTGAAAGCATGTTTTGCAATGCTCCATGTTTTGGTGCCTTTGCATGCCTTTGAATTTGAGCCACTTAGATGCCATCTAAGGAGTCCTTTGGCCTTGTTTTAACATGCTAAAAATCTGTTTTTAGTTGTTTAATGCATGCCATGTTTGGTCATGTTAAGTGTAGTTCAATGCCTTATTGATTTGCTTTGAACACTTGGACTATTTGTTGCATGTTTTGGCTTGATTTTGTTGCTTGGTTTGGCACCATCCTAACATGATTTCAATACTTATGTTGCATGCTAATTAGTCCATGATTCCTTCTTTCAAGTGTGCTTGAATGTTGTTTGATTTGTGCTTAAGCGTTGGTCCTTATGTGCATGTGTGTGTGTATGCCATTTAGCCCTCACTCTTTAGCACTTATGGCCACTGTTTTAGGCCTTATTAGAGTTGCCTAATTCATGTTTAAGTCCATCTTTGCCATCCATTTGCATTGCCATATGTATGCTTGTATGCTTGCATAAGTGCTTCGCCATGCCATGTTGCATCCTTAGCTTGTATGCCTAGGTTGCATTGCATCTTGCATGCATGCCTTGTCCCTTGAATTGGTGATAGGAATAGGGCCTAATTTGTTTGATTGGTTTGCATGCATTTGAAATCAAAGTTGCATACTTGGTTCTTTGGGCCATCATGCATAGAAATGCGTGATTGGTGGTCCGAGAACCGAGGCACATGTCCCTTTGAGTTATCACAATGATAAGAGACATGGTTGATGCATACATGCCTTGAAATATGATGCCATGCCTTGTTTTGCCCTCTGTTGCTGTGAGTTGCAGGTTCTGCAGGAATACTCTGCCGACCGGCAGTGTAATGTGCCGACCGGCACCATTTTCTCTGCCGACAGCTTCAACTTTGTGCCGATGGCCATACAACACTGCCGGTGGAAATTTCATCCAACCGGTGATGATCCCCTCTGTCCAAGGATGTAGTCCTGAGGTTTTGACAACCTCCAGAGGAGGAAAGGGAGGAAAACAGAGGCAGCTTGCGCATGGTGGCGCGCTTCCCGAGGCGTTTTTCTGTTTTAGTTAATTTATTTAATTTATTAATTAAATTAGTTAATTTGTAATATTAATTAGCTTGCGTAGTTAATTAATTTGTAATATTTATTCGGTCCCTCCGAGCGAGGGCAAATCTGTAATAAGTGTGTGTGGGTGGTGTGTATGTCTTCCAACCTCCCTTCTTTCTTCCCTTTTACTTACCCGCTTTAATGGTTAGTATTAGGGCACGTTTAATTTAGCATACCTTATGCTATGCATGTGTGCATCCATGCATTTGTATTGCATGCATTAGGCTCGGTACATCACGCTAATTGCATCAATACTTCAATTTTCAAACTGAATATGTGATAGTTGTGCATCCTCACATAACATGTTTAGGATAGCCGAGCCTATTCTAGCAACACTCTGTATGCGATGCATTAGGCACTTCACATGGACTTGGATCATGCATGTTTGCTAACAAGTTCTTTGTTTTGCCACAGAGTACTATGTAAGTATTTCCGCTTTAGCATATCACATGAGTGTGAGTGTTACCATGACAGCACGCTTAACATGTGGCTAGATGCTTATGTGTTATAATTGCTTGAATGCCTGTGGGTGAAGGTTGGATTGTTTGAGTTGGAAAAACTCGTTGAAATCCGTATTTTACCCTACTTGCGAGTAGCAAATTCCAAAGCATTTTCAAACCGAACGGATATGCAATGTTTATTTCCAAATTAGGCAATCTAGTCTATACTTGTTTGCTGCGCGCATAACATAGTAATTCTAGGCTAACATTTGGTTTAAGAACACATAAAGTTTTCAAAAACGGATATCACGGTTAGTAGAGGCCGGTCTTCGGACCGGGCGAAAGGGGGTGCTCATAGCTGACCTTCCCCGATCGTACCCAAGCTCCCGAGCCGAGACAACTCCGGTGTTGACGGACATGTGGCCTTCGGCACCGAGTCAGGGTTTCCTAAATTTCCCCATTTTAAAAATATTTAGGTGGCGACTCTGTATCTGGCAAAGCAGTCCATGTTTGGCACTACTTTTTTTCAAAAATCTGTTTCTCAAAACGATTTGCCAGATTTGGACTCTTTGGTTCAGATTAAGAACCGTGACACAAATCGAGTCCGAACTGTAGCATGAGGCCCACGCGGGCGCGTCTACACCCGGTCATCACGTAAATGTTATGGAAGTTCTGAGAGAAAGGTTTAGAAAGCCTGCACTTGATCTGGGTCAAAGATTTGAGGCATCAAAGGTGTAATGGCTTCCAGACAGTTAGTCAAAATTGTGGCTTGAGAAAGAGCCAGACTATCCAGGGGTTGGCCAAGTATGTTAAAGAATTGGTCTACCAATTTATGCACCTCATCATATAGTTGCTTTAATCTTTCTTCAACAATTAAATTGGCAGGAGTTTGTTGAACAATGGAGATGCCCAAGAGTAAGTCTTGCAGAGGAGTAACTCTGGGTTGCTACAATAAAAAGTTTTAAGTTAGTGATTAATTCAAGCTGTGGAAAATAAACTACTTGAACATATGTTACCTCTATTGAAAGTGTAATAGAAGTCTCAATGTTGGGCAAGTTGGAAGTGGCCACACCTGCCTTTGTTTCAACTTGGTCTGATAAGTGTGCATCTACTAGTAAAGGTGGATGGAATGAAGATACTTGGATAGAGGTAGTAGAGAAATGAACAGGTTGTGTAAGCATCTCATGAGAAGTTCTCATGTCACTTGAAGTTGATTCATTATCCAATACCTCAGTATCAGCTTTGTCGGTCTCATTTCTTTGATTGTAGAATGAGATGCAGCTGAAGAGAAGTTCTCATGTCATTTCAACTTGGTCTGATAAGTTCTCATGTCACTTGAAGTCTTGCTTTGTCGGTCTCAAAAACAGAAGGAGATGCAGCTGAAGAGATAAGTCTTCTCCTCTTATATGATTGAAAGTATGTCTGAAAGAGAAGAAGGAGATTGGAATAAGGTGTTAGTACGATTAAACATAATGCATATTGATTTAGTAAAAGTTTGAATGAAAGCTATACAATTATTGGAAGAGAAGAAGAACTGCTAGAAGAAGAGGATGCTGGTGTAGCAGGAGCTGTGATTTGAGGAGGAACTGGTTATTCTTGTCTTCTTTTTGACCTCCTCTCAAGGGCAACACCACCCTCTAATTAGGGCTGAGAAGATAGAATTTCTTGCATTTCTTCTTGCCTACTCTTGGTCCTCTTCTCAATCTATATACCTTAGTTGTAAGGTATGAATCCTTCACAGCTAGTGGTGTTTTAAAGGATTGCCTTTGGGTCTCTTTGGTGGGTTCATTGGAGCCTTGCCTTTGTGCCTAGGAGCTGGATCAGCCAAGGCAGGCATCTCTATAGCCAAAGGAGTAGTCTTAATAGGAGGTTGGGCTACGTAAAACAAAACAAACAAACAATGAACAGAAATGGCTAAATGAGTATCAACACAAACTCAGAAGTAAACAGTGTACATAAGGAAAGAAAAGGGTAGGTAGAATAACCGATGGTCATCTCTGCTCCTCTCATATTGTCTGGATGCACATTCCAAAGACAAGCTTGAAGATCCTCGTCAAAGATCATAGCACTCATCAAGGACCACCATTCAGTGAACCTTGTGGTAGAGTATGGAGTAGTTTGGCAGTAGTAAAAACTAAATTAATCAAATAGATTCTAATTTTCAGCCAGCAATCTTTCACTTCTTGGGAGATTTTGAATTGAATTATGGATCCAACTTGCACATAGATGATAGGATGCAAGTAAGGACAAGGGACAATTTGATATAGTCCCATTTGCCTGGCCCATTGGCAAGGATTATATCTTTCGAAACTATAATTAGAAAGTTTGCTAGTGGAGATGGATCCACCCACTAGAATATATCTGGGAGTGAGAACTTGAGCCTAGAAATCTTTTTGTTTTTGCCTCCAAGTGTCACTTAATATTTGAGAGGCAACATTAATATATGTTAATCCAGTAAAGTTGAAATGAAAAGTATGGAAAGGGATAAAAAGTTGAGAGTCTATATCGATAGGCAGTTCAAAGAGAATAGTGAACACTTTAGTAAATGAGTTGGATGGAGCTGGTCGAAAGGATAAGAAGAATTCAGCATAACTTTCACAAGGAGAGAAGTAAGGGGCTTGAGTGGTAGGCCTAATTTCAGGGAAATAAGCATAGAGCGAGGCCTGAAAAAGCCAAAAAGGACCTCCACAGTTATGACCTATCTCTTTATCAACTAAAGAGAAAAGACCCATGTATAGTGTGCCCAAAAGGAAAGGGGCAAAGGCCAGTTGTGTGTCTTTTTGGATACAAGTGGTAAGGACCAAATACTCTTTGGTGATTTTTAGGCCTGGGACACATAGAAAGTGTTGAGAGAGCCACAATAAGTAAAAAGTTGTTCTTTCTTCTTTCGTGGGTTCATCAGAAAATTGTTGGTATTTGGTTTGGAATTTCCCAAAGCTAAGGTCAGTATCAATTGGGATTATTGATTGAGGAGTTAAGAGGGCGCTTATATGTTGGCCAGTAATAGGAAAGCCAGTCAAATTACAAGGATAGTAGGAGAAATCATACCAAACTTTAAAATGAAGGAATTGTAGGACAAAGACCAAAAGCAAGCTGCGGCGCCAATAACCCATTTGTTCATATCTAGGGCTAAGGTTGACAATCGAATGACATCATAGATGCCAAGAGTTCTCCAAAGGTCAATATCGTATATCATCATGCAATGAACCCATAATCTCCAATTAGGGTTTAGTTTCTACCACGAGCGTAAGGTGTTAGGGCTCGAGTGCCACTATTTCCAAGCTAGTTTTGCTTTTTTGAAAAGCATCACTTCAATATCTGCAATGGGATAATGAAGGGTAAGTTTATTAGGGATTTTAGCAAAAAAAGTCGGACCTAATTCTCCTTGGGCAGAGGTTTTTTTGTGAGGAATAATGCAGCTATCAAAAATATGTTAACGAAGTAGCTGTTGGAACTCAGGTGGAAAATGTTACACAAGTGGTGTTTCTGCTTGTTTCTTTCGTTTGGCTTGAGCTCGTTTAGGTGTCAATAGGGTGTATGAGCAAAAAGGGGTTTCGAAGCAAAAAAGTTTGAAGACGCGAAGAACAGAGTAAAACAGAGGGAATGAGAGTAGTGAAGTAAGAATTTGAATTCTGACGGTCAAATAGCTTATGGTGGACCCTCCTGATTGATTTTGGGCCTGCTATTAACAATTGGGCTTAACGGTTGGGCGTTTTTCTTGTTTGGGCCAATTTTATCAGCTGAGTATCATTATAAGTATTTGGGTTTTAATACGTGGGTTTGTTGCCCAAATATATAAGTGTCCAAACTTTTTTTTTTTTTTGATATTCATTCAATACCAAAAAAAAAATAAAATCTCTTTTTGTCTTGAATGATGGGGCATTGTTGGCACTAAAATTTATCTTCTCTGTCGAATAAACATAACAAGTACAGAGGGTTGATCCATGGGATGCTAGGAATGAAAACCATAAGTTTCCAGTGGGGAGTGGACCCCAAGATGCAGAGAAAGTGGTAGTTGAAGCCATTAAAGGAGTAGATGTGGCAAATGCTTCTGTCTATTCCTCCGATAATGCAGTGAGATGTGGCCAAACGTGGTTCAGATGTCAAGTCATGAAGATTAGGCATGCAAGTGAGGCAGGACATGTGGCTTGTGTGCAAAGAAGTGTGTAAGAGTAAAAATGCTACAACAAAGAAGCAGTTACCAGCGGTTATGGAGATCATGGGTAGTTATGCAGGAAGTAGAGGAAACTTGCTTCATGGTGGGACACATAGCAGTAGAGAAGTAGTAATGCCAGCAGCATAAAGGTGGAAAAATTCGAAGGAAAAAAGATCATCAATCAAATTCACAACCCATGTGGAATTAGGAGTAATTTAACTTACTTAGCAATAGTTTCTGTATTTAGGAGTGGTCTGTTTGTAATTCAGTCTCTATAGCCAAATTTTCCTCTGTCGATTATCATGCACACTGAACTTGTAATTTAATTCTTGTAATTAAGTAGCAAGTTTACTTGTTCTTCAATTGATTTTCAGTTTACTCACACATGTTTCTTCGCATTACAACCTCCAAAGAAGTCTTTGAATCTGTCATGGCATAGAACACCAACCACAGTCACTTGATCTGTTGTTGTATGTGAAATTTTGGTTTCTCTATCGAATCACCTCTGTTGATTTGACCCAGACCAAATTTTAGCTAACATCGGAACTTCATTTTCTCACTTCTTTGACAAATTGTAGAAGCTTGGAAAATTTGGTTATTGAAAACAACCAATTCAATGGCATCTTACCAAATTCTATTGGAAATCACACAAGTCCCCTTCTACTTTTTGCCGCATCTAATTGCCAAATAATGGGTCACATTCTTAGGAGAATCGATTATTTTGAAAACCTGAATACACTTTTTCTGGCCGACAATGGTCTGACAGGAACCATCCCATCAACAATCGGGAAATTACAGAGCCTACAAATATTGCATCTTGATGGAAACAAGATGGAGGGAATCATTCCAAATGAGCTTTGTCTTTTGAAAAAGTTAGGATAGTTGTCACTCCAAAACAATGGCCTCTCTGGACCAATCCCACCTTGCATAGCAAATATTAGTCTTCTACAGAAGAAGCTACTAGGTTCAAATGCCCTCAACTCATCAATGCCTATAAACTTTTGGAGCCTTGAAAATCTAAGTCTTGAATTTATCTTCTAACAATTTTGGAGGAAGTTTAGCCCTGAATATAGGAAAGTTGGAATTCATAGAAAACATGGATTTATCTTGGAACAAAATCTCAGGAAACATATCGCCATTCATTGGGGCCTTTCAGTGCCTTAGCTCTCTAAACCTGTCAAGAAACTCATTTGAAGGTACCATTCCACAATCTTTTGGTGATTTGATAGCATTGGAATCTATAGATCTCTCTTACAATAAACTATCCGGCATCATACCCAAATCTCTTGAGAAACTTAGGTATCTCAGTCATTTGAACTTGTCATTCAATAAGTTGTCTGGAGAGATTCTAAGTGGAGGACCTTTTGCAAATTTCACTGCAAAATCTTTCTTGCATAATGAAGCACTATGTGGAAACCCATATTTACAAGTCCCACCGTGTAACCATGGTACCAAAAAATCTAATATGAAAAAAAATTGTGCTCACATGTGTCATAGCAGCCACTGTTTTGGTGGCAGTTATTGGATTCTTATATATGCTGAGAAAATGTCAACAAAGTAAAGTGCGGACTCCTAATTCTGTTGAATTGTTATTGACCGTAGAGCATAGATTGGTTTCATATTAGGAGCTTCGTGTTGCTACAAGTAATTTTAGCGAAGCAAACTTGCATGGAGTAGGAAGTTTTGGTTCTGTTTACAGAGGAATGCTTTTGGATGGGACAGATGTAGCGGCAAAAATTCTAAATTTGCAACTTGATGGAGCTTTTAGAAGTTTTGATGCAGAATGTCAAGTGTTACGAACAGTCCGTCATAGAAATCTTGTTAAAGTCATAAGTTCATGCTCTAGCCCTAAGGTAAGAGCATTGGTTTTGAAGTACATGCCCAATGGAAGCCTTGATAAGTGGTTATATTCTCCCAACTACTGCTTGAATTTCTTTCAAACAGTAAGCATCATGCTTGATGTAGCACTAGCTTTGGAATATCTCCATCATGGTCAGTCTGAGCCTATTGTTCACTGTGATTTGAAGCCAAGCAATGTTCTGTTAGATGAAGACATGGTTGCTCATTTGGGTGACTTCAGCATTTCCAAAATTTTAGTTGAAAATAGGATTGCAACGCAAACCCAGAGTTTGGGTACCCTTGGCTATGTTGCCCCAGGTAAATTTTCTTTTCCCCTTTTGTATTTGTAATTTTTCCTGACTACATATTCAAATATGTGAAAGGTATATTATATTTAGGGAGACGTGCATGTAGGTCTTAATAGGTAGATTTATTGTCCAATAGGTCATGTCGTAATTATTGATATTTTTCATCAAACAGTTAAAAAATATCACTAATTATTAATTTTCAGCGATAGTTTGAAAATTTTGTCACAAAAAATCACTAATTATATATTTTAGTGATAGTTTAAAAAAATTGTCACAAAAAAAGTTACTAATTTCAAGAAAATGAAATTTGTAGACAGCACTCATTTTGTGTATAGCCCACGTCACAATAAATTTGAACTTACACTTTAGGATAAATTATAATAATAGTCCTTAAAGTTTAATATTTTTTTCGTTTAAGTTTCTAAAGTTTAAATTTTTTCAATTAAGTCCTTAAATTATTAAATTCAAATCAATTTAGTCCCGAAGACAATATAAAAATGAAAAGGAAAAATTACCCGTAGGTCCTGTTTGAAAGATGTGTACACTATTTAATCCAACAACTTTTAAGTGAACCCAAAAGTCATACACGTTTTCCTCTCTCTCTCTCTCTCTCTCTCTCTCTCTCTCTCTGTGTGTGTGTGTGTGTGTGTGTTTTCTCTCATTTTTTATGTTTTCCTCTCCCTTTTTTTTTTTGCATTTTCCTCTCCTTCTCTTTGTCATGTCCGATGACCGGTGATCACACCTTCCTTATTCTCTTTCTCTTTTTAATAGATGGCCACCGGTGACCGACGACCACCATTGATTGAGGTGCACAGGCAACCACCAACCATCGACATCAACTCGTTACTTCATCTTCACTGACGGCGAAGAAGATGAGGAGATCTACTCAAATTTGATGTAGATCAGATCTACATCAGATCTGAGTAGATCTACATGAGATCCGACTAGATCTAAACCAAAAATAGTTGCTGGAGTACAATATTCTTTCTATATGTATTCTTTCCTTCGATTTCTCAATTTTTCTACATTTTGTCTATTACACACGTCTATTTTTTTATTTTAATGGAGAAAAATTTCAAGTTCTAAATAAGTTGTGTTTAAGTTTTAGTTACTGGTGGTGAGAACTGTAAATTTTACAGTTTCAACTTTTTTGGTGCTATTCCGGTGAGTCTCCGATGATGTTCTTGACATTTTCGAGTGACATTCAAAACACTCCAATGAACTTCCAGCGATGCTCAAAACACTCCGGCGAACTTCCAGTGATGCTCCGGCTATTTCCCGGTGATGTTGAATATTTTGGCGAGTCTTCGGTGAGTTTGATGGAAGTCGTTAGAGAAAAAAAAAGGAGTTTTTGGTAACAATTAAAAATATGTAGAACTAATTGGTGCAAGTATTTTGTTTTGGGATTAGATGGATTTTGTGTATGAGACTCATTGGTAAGTGCCCCAAAATAATACATAAAGCCGAAAGATTATATAAAATTGTTATAAGGCCCGAATTTTAATTTATTGTTAACTTAATTATGTGTTTTAGAATTGATATCAATGTTTGGTTTATTAGTTTTGCCAATATTGATATATGAGTACTAGATACATTGAAGAAGTCAAACAAAATAATTAAAATAATAATACTGCACTACAAATAATTATCAAACACAATAATAATCAGGTTATTAAAAGAATTTAACGAAAATCTTAAGGAAAATCAATTAGAAATTATACATGATGTTCGACATTTAGATAAAGGTAAACAGTTAACCTTTGTAGAAAATAATACAAATAATTATTCTTATCCTTATCTTTACAGGGTAACTCTCCAAGAGAATCTTTTGAATTAATACCACTAGAAAAATAAAGAAATAGATCTAAGTAATTATAATTTAGACGAATTATAAATAATGGCGGAACAAGAAAAAGATAATGAAATGAAATATAAAATAATATTAGAAATATCCGAAAAATAAGATAAAATGGATAATTGTGTATTATAAGAAATAAATAATAGTACAATAGAAATAGAAGTAGAAGATGACCTATATAAGTAATTAGAATTAATCAGTTTGAGAGAAATATACTAATAATTAAGTTAACAATAAATTAAAATTTGGGTATGATCACAATTTTATATAACCGCTTATATTCTATTTTTATATTGTTTTCAGTACTAAACTAATTCGAATTTAATACTTTAGGGACATAATTGACAAAATTAAAGCCTTAAGAAATTAAATGAAAAAGGTGTTAAACTTTAAGGACTATTATCGTAATTTATCCTACACTTTATTTTGGGCAATTTTTTGGGTATTTGTATCCTCTTCATCAACAAAAATAACAACCCTTCTGCACTATTACAACCAAACATAGTACATTTATTAAAGACACTAAACATTTTGAAATTTAGAGCTATCGAAATGATATGATGATATAATTAATCTTGTTTGCTTGGTGGAAACTATTGATGTTGGCGGAGTATGGTTTGGAAGGAAGAGTTTCAATGAAATGCGACATATATAGCTATGGAATAATGTTTGCTGGGGAACTAAATTTGAGACTATTGGTGAAAGGATCACTTCCAAACTCAATAGTGGAAGCAGTGGATGGCAACTTGTCAAGATTAATAGAAGGCATCAAAATTAATCATGGAAGTAGGTTTGGAGTGTTGTGCAGAATTGCCTGAAGAGAGAATTAACATAAAAGATGTGGTAACCAAGCTTAACAAGATTAAATTGCGACTCCTTTGCAATGGACACACTTGACATGTCTGTGTAAAGTGTACTGTATTCCTGTATTTGTGTATTTCTATAATTCTATAATTCCACATTTTTTCGCACTTTGTATTTGCGTAATTCTAAAATTCTGTATTTGTTTACTTCTGTAATTCAGCACTGCGAATAATCATAGGTTTGTTATGCATATGTGTACCACCCAATATTGTTTTGAAGATCCCTTGGCAATATTATTATGGGTCCAGCTTGTCTCTAGACTGGACCTGTCACGACCCCAAACCGCCCCTAGTAGAATGGTGCCGTGATGGCCAGTGATCCAAGATTACCGAAGGCCATCTCACAAGGATCATACACAATCAGAGTATAAAATATGGGGCTTACAAGTGCGGAAGCAGTATATTATATATAAGTAGTCCATGAGAGCCGTGCATAAGTCCAATGAAATGGCATACATCTTTACAAAGTCTTACAACTTAGATACAATAAGGATATGAGATACAAAAATACATCTTGACCAAAAGGCTTCATAAGCCGACATATACAAATACACATGAAATGTAAGCTAAGAAGCGTGATCTTCAAGATGTTACAAAATGCGAATCCAAAACACGTCGGCAATGCACCCAAAAACGTATCGGCAACACATCTAGGCCTCAATGCCTTCTTGCTCATCACCTACATATATATATAGAGAGCGTGAGCTTGGATACTCAGGGAATGATATTAGAAATAAAGGTTTTGCATGATTGATATCCAAGATCTCTTCCAAAACAATACATAGCATACTTTACAATCAAGGGGGGAGGGGAAAAATCAAGTTCGTTTGCCGATCTTTCAAGCTCCTTGGATGTTAATAACATCTACAAAATACATGGGGCGATGACATTCCAAGACAAGGGTGCAGTTGCATTATAGTCCCCTGGCACTAAGGACTTTCAAGACAAGAGTGCAGTTACATTATAGTCCCCTGACACTAAGGACTTTCAAGACAAGAGTGCAGTTGCATTATAGTCCCCTGGCACTAAGGACTTTCAAGAAATGTCATTGAAACAAGATAGTGCTTGATATACAAATAGGGATAATCATTCATGCTAAATCAAATACTTTTCAAAACAAGGCAAAGCAAAGCTTATCAAAACGTATAACATAACTTTATGAAAAATACCACTCACTTAGTTCTTCAAACGTCAGGGTCGAGACAAGACCAAGTCCTACAAACACATGGCAAAGCCTATTGAATGCACTTTCAAACAAGCTTCATATGTATACAAATGATCTCGGAAAAACATGCTGGGTACCAACCAGGTCTAGGCCGAGGTTCCACACCTCCTTGTCGAGGTGGGTTCCCGTGGGCCACATCCAAGGAAAAGAAGTCGGGGAAAATCTGGGTTTCCCTCTACTGATGAACATAAAGAACATGAGTATGAAGAACATGAAAAATATGAATGCTCAATCACAACTTGTTATCCCAAAATCTGGGATTTTCATGCTATGAGTTCGAAAAACATGGACCTGGGTACCCGCACTTGAAGTTCTTGCGGAAACAAACACAAAAACATGATTCCCAATGCAAACTTTCGGATCAAAACAAGACTTTTTTCTTCAAGAACACATGAATACTATTTTCTCTTTCTAAAACCAGCTTCAAATCAATGCATGTCGTGCAGGACAGGTTCGATCGTGCAATGCAGCTAGATAGACACAAAGAACTACAAGAGTAAGCCAAGGATCTAACCTCAATACGCGAATCTAACGGTTCGATCTCTTGGAATCAAGCTCGAAGATTTACTTTCCCACTCTAAAACTTCTTCTTCCTCCTAGAGCTTCTCTCTCTAAAAGGCAAGGATATGATACCAAATGATAGGTTCTTTCACTCGGTTCTGGGCTTAACCCTCTGCTGGGACACGCGGCGGTAACTAGTTAGGTTTTCCCTCAAAAGGTGGCTGACAGACCAGACAAAAGCATGGTGAAAGGGTGTTCAACAAGTAAAGCGGTATGGGCTCTCTGGCGAGGCAATGACATCGGCTAAGAACAAGGCGTCGGCAAGTAGGGTGACAGTGATCTCGGCTAGGAAGGACAACACTTGACCTAGCTGTGCCACACCTTGGCCTAGATGTGCCACACCCCGGTCTAGGTCGTACCGATCTAGGAATAAGATCACTTGGGTTCAAGGATAACATCTCGGCCTAGATGATACACATCTCGACCTTGGTGATGCACACCTCGGCCTAGATAATGACCTCTCGGCCAATATGCCAGGACGAAGGTAGAGGTCAACCAAAGTGGTTCCAAGGTGGTTCTAGGCTTAGGATGACCTCGGCTTGGAATAACCTAGGCTTAACATGACTTAGGCTTGAGTCGGCAAGGGAGGAACAAAGCATGCACATAACACTTAGGCAAAACAAGATAAGATTCATGAATGTAAACTTAATAAGACAAGGTTATGCAAGTGCACATGAACATGGCTAAGACATGAATGTGGGTTATTACAGTCTACCCTCCTTAAAGAAGTTTGGTCCCCAAACTCAAGTTACCTTGCTCTACGAATAACTCCGGATAATGGGTTTTCATTTCCTCTTCCTTTTCCCACGTGGCCTCCTTGCCATAATGCTCCTCCCATTCGATTTTTACCATCGGTATCGACTTGTTCCTCAACTGTCTCATTTGTCTGTCAATAATTCTCATCGGCTTCTCCTCGTAGCCTAGGCCTTCATTAACTACAACCCCAGAATAATCTATTACATGCAGTGGGTCTCGGATATATTTCCTCAACATCGAAACATGGAACACGCTGTGGACTTGGCTCAAATCTGGCGGCAGAGCAAGTCTGTAAGCAACGGTGTTAACTCTCTCAAGAATTTCAAATGGCCCAATATATCGGGGTGCTAGTTTACCCTTCTTCCCAAACCTCGAAACTCCTGTCGTCGGCAAGACCTTCAAAAATACATGATCCCCAATTTCAAATTCTAACTCCCTCCTTCTCTAGTCGGCATAACTCTTCTGTCGACTCTGTGCGGTTTTAATCCTCTGTTGAATGAGTTTGATCTTTTCAGTTGTCATTTGAACCAACTCGGGGCCAATTAGAGCTTTGTCTCCTACCTCAGTCCAACATATCGGCGATCTGCATTCCCTTCCATACAAAGCTTCATACGGCGCCATGCCAATGCTGGCTTGGTAGCTGTTGTTGTATGCGAACTCCACTAATGGCAAATGCGATTCCCAGTTTCCCTGGAAATCCAATACACACAGCCTGAGCATATCTTCGAGTGTCTGAATCGTTCTTTCCGTTTGCCCGTCGGTCTGGGGGTGAAAGGCTATGCTAAATCTCAACTCGGTTCCCAAGGCTCCTTGTAGACTCTGCCAAAATCTAGAAACGAACTTTGGATCTCGGTCTGACACAATGGACATCGGCACGCCATGAAGCCTAACGATCTCATTCATATACAATTCAGCAAGTCGGTCGGCATTGAATGTAGTCTTGACTGGAAAAAAGTGTGCTGACTTAGTAAATCTATCAACTATAACCCAAATTGAGTTCATACCATTTTGCGTCCTCGGCAAACCTACCACGAAATCCATGGAGATGTGTTCCCATTTCCACTCAGGAATTGACAAGGGTTGAAGAAGTCCTGCCGGTCTCTGGTGTTCTGCCTTCACTTGCTGACAACACAGAAGCTGAAATACAAACTCGGCTATCTCTCTTTTCATGTTGGCCACCAAAAAGTCCGCTTTACATCTTGATACATCTTGGTGCTCCCTGGATGAATGGCAAACTTGGAGTTATGGGACTCCTGCAAAATCTTCCTTTTCAACTCTGGGACGTCTGCCACGCACAATCTTCCTTCGAATTTAAGCACTTGATTTTCAATGGTGTATCCTGGCCTCGGCTTGGTGACGAATTCATCAATTACCTTCTTGAGGAATTTATCCTCCATCTGTCTGGTCTTCACTTCCTCAATAATGGTCGGTTCCACTGAAATCGTTGTTAGGCACGCCAAACTTCCAACTAACTTCCTGCTCAATGCGTCGGCTACGGAGTTTGCCTTACCTGGATGATACTGAATCTGCACGTCATAGTCCTTCAATAACTCAAGCCATCTTCTCTGCCTCATATTTAACTCTTTTTGAGTGAACAAGTATTTCAGACTCTTGTGGTCTGTGAAAACTTGGCAAGAAGTTCCATACAAGTACTGACGCCATATCTTCAAAGCAAAAACCACGGCAGCCAGCTCTAAATCATGGGTAGGATAGTTCTTTTCATTGGGCTTCAACTGACGAGATGCGTATGCTATGACTTTACCTTCTTGCATTAACACGCAACCCAAACCCTTATGTGAAGCATCACTATAAATCTGAAATTCCTCATTACCTGATGGAAGTACAAGAACTGGTGCTGTAACTAACCTCGTCTTCAACTCCTGGAAGGCTGATTCCCTATCATTGGTCCATTCATATGTTGCTCCCTTCTTAGTTAGTTGTGTCAATGGCACTGCAATCCTCGAGAAGTCCTTTACAAACTTTCTGTAATAACCCGCCAAGCCCAGAAAACTACGAACCTCGGACACGTTGGTCGGCGTCGGCCAATTCACAATGGCTTCAATCTTACTGGGGTCAACTGATATACCCTCTTCATTAATCACATGCCCTAAAAATGAAATCCTGGAAAGCCAAAACTCGCATTTACTCAACTTGGCGTACAACTTCTTAGCTCTCAAGATTTGCAGGGCAAGTCTCAGATGATTCTCGTGCTCACTCGAACTCTTGGAATAGATCAATATGTCGTCAATAAAAATAATTACGAACTCATCTAGATACGGCTTAAAGACTCTGTTCATCTAGTCCATGAATGCTGCTGGGGCATTGGTCACTCTGAAGGCCATTGCCAGAAATTCGTAGTGGCCATATCTTGTCCGAAAAGCAGTCTTCTCGATATCCTCGGCTTTAAACTTCAACTGATGGTAGCCTGACCTAAGGTCAATCTTGGAAAAGACTCGTGCTCCTCGTAGTTGATCAAGCAAATCATCAATCCCAGGCAATGGGTACTTCTTCTTAATGGTCACCTTATTAAGTTCTCTGTAGTCAATGCAAAGGCGAAGTGTGCCATCCTTTTTCTTAACAAATAGAACGGGTGCTCCCCACGGCGAAGTGCTCGGCCTAATAAACCCTTTATCCAACAATTCTTGTAATTGCAATTTCAGTTCTCTAAGTTCTGCTGGGGCCATCCTATAGGGTGTTTTGGAGATAGGTTGTGTTCCCGACATGATGTCCACAG
Organism: Camellia sinensis; assembly: GCF_055761805.1. Taxonomy (NCBI): domain Eukaryota; kingdom Viridiplantae; phylum Streptophyta; class Magnoliopsida; order Ericales; family Theaceae; genus Camellia; species Camellia sinensis. The sequence goes on along the minus strand of NC_138964.1, from coordinate 21,411,813 downwards.
TAAAATCTATTTCCCTCTCAACTAAGTGGCCATGCAACTCATTTGGAAAGACGTCGGGGAATTCCTTAACAACGGGTATGTCGGCTAACTCAACACTTCCATTCAAATCACTTAGTATACTGCACAAATAACCCTGGCACCCTTTTTGGATCAACTTAAAGGCTTTCATGGATGAGATTAAGTAAGGTGGGGGTACTACTCCTTTACCCTGGAAAATGACCTCGGCTTGGCTTGGGGTCTTCAATGTGACGCTCTTAGTAACACAATTAATGGATGCATGATTCGCTACTAACCAATCCATTCCCAATATGACATCGAAGTGAGTCATGCTTAATGGCATCAAATCAACTAACAACTCTGCACCCTCAATCACAACAATACACGCCCTATAAATGGATGCAACAATCATATTTCTCCCAGATGGAGTAGACACAGATAATACATAATCAAGGGGTTCTAATTTCCTATTTAATTTCTCGGCGAATATAGCAGACACAAATGAATGCGTAGAACCCGAATCAATCAATACGTATGCATCTTGAGAACAAATTGGAAGGGTACCTGACACTACTGCCTCAGCACTCTGGGCGTCTCCTGGTACTAATGCAAAAACTCTGCCCTGCCTCGCCTGTATCCTCCCGATGTTGTTCTTCTGTGCAGGGCCCGAGGTGCTTCCATTCCTCTTTCCGTCGTCAGCCTTTGCTTTCGGGCAGTCCTTCACACGATGACCTATCTCGCCACACTCGTAGCAAGCCCATGTTGCCCAACGACAGACCCCAAAATGTAGCTTTCCACAACTCGTACACGTCGACTTAACATTACCTTCATGATTTGAGTTGCTGGAACTGTCCATATTCATCTTCTTCTTGGCATTGAACGAAACTCGGGGATTATCATAATTCTGTCTCTTCCTCTGACTCTCACCTGAACCCCGGTATCGGTTCAAGTTAGCTTCAGCCAGGATGGCCTTGTCTAGTACTCCGGCGTACATCGGCATATTGAGCATGTTGACCTGATCTTGTATCGGTCCACGCAACCCACTTTCGAACTTTCTCGCCTTCTGGTATTCGTCATCAATCATGTGAGGCACATACCTCGCCAATTCAGTAAAGGCACGATCGTATTCTGCCACTGTCTTGTTCCCTTGTATCAGATTCTGGAACTCCGTGGTCTTTCGATCTCGGATGCTAAGGGGGAAATGTTTGTTGTAGAACAACTCCAAAAATCTGGCCCAAGTCAAACCCGGATTCCTTTCTCGGACCATCACCCACCACCTACGAGCGTCGTCGTCTAATGTGAATGCTACCAGAGATACCTTCTGGGCGTCTGTACTGGGGAAGATTTCAAACAACTTCTCCATTTCTAAAACCCATGCCTCGGCCTTCATTGGTTCTATACCTCCTTGGAATCTTGGCGGTTTCATTTTCTTGAACTCTCTGATCAGGGTTATCGTGTCGTTTCCATACAAAACTTGTTGTGAAGGCACTTGCGGCACTGGAGGAGGTGGAGCTGTATATCGGCCATTCGTCTGCTTGCCTTGCGTGGAAGTGGTACCAGTATCCTGTGGCCTAGGTTGTCTCAGCTCACTAACCAAGCCTTCGACTAATCTTTCCAGTCTCTCCAATCTATCTTCGGAATGATCTCGGTCAACTGGAGGTCTACCTCTCCTCATGATGCTAGGAGGATGTAAAATGTGACTTTAAAACAACTGAACAGATAATACGTATACAAGTAACAAATGTCCATGCCGAAATGATGCACACATAGTCAAATAGCAAGCAATATGATGCGATCCTAACATCATTCTAAGGGAAATCCTATGCTCTTTAGGACTCAAGGTGTGTGATTAACGTACTATAAGGAACGCGGGCTCTGATACCAATCTGTCACGACCCCAAACCGCCCCTAGTAGAATGGTGCCATGATGGCCAGTGATCCAAGATTACCGAAGGCCATCTCATAAGGATCACACACAATCAGAGTATAAAATATGGGGCTTACAAGTGCGGAAGCAGTATATATATATATAAGTAGTCCATGAGAGCCGTGCATAAGTCCAATGAAATGGCATACATCTTTACAAAGTCTTACAACTTAGATACAATAAGGATATGAGATACAAAAATACATCTTGACCAAAAGGCTTCTCAAACCGACACATACAAATACACATGAAATGTAAGCTAAGAAGCGTGATCTTCAAGATGTTACAAAATGCAAATCCAAAACGCGTCGGCAATGCACCCAAAAACGTATCGGCAACACATCTAGGCCTCAATGCCTTCTTCCTCATCACCTACATATATATATATAGAGAGGGTGAGCTTGGATACTCAGTGAATGATATTAGAAATAAAGGTTTTGCATGATTGATATCCAAGATCTCTTCCAAAACAATACATAGCATACTTTACAATCAGGGGGGGGGGGGGAAATCAAGTTCGTTTGCCGATCTTTCAAGCTCCTTGGATGTTAATAACATCTACATAATACATGGGGCGACGACATTCCAAGACAAGGGTGCAGTTGCATTATAGTCCCCTGGCACTAAGGACTTTCAAGACAAGAGTGCAGTTGCATTATAGTCCCCTGACACTAAGGACTTTCAAGACAAGAGTGCAGTTGCATTATAGTCCCCTGACACTAAGGACTTTCAAGACAAGAGTGCAGTTGCATTATAGTCCCCTGGCACTAAGGACTTTCAAGAAATGTCATCGAAACAAGATAGTGCTTGATATACAAATAGAGATAATCATTCATGCTAAATCAAATACTTTTCAAAACAAGGCAAAGCAAAGCTTATCAAAACGTATAACATAACTTTATTAAATATACCACTCACTTAGTTCTTCAAATGTCGGGGTCGAGACAAGCCCAAGTCCTACAAACACATGGCAAAGCCTATTGAATGCACTTTCAAACAAGCTTCATATGTATACAAATGATCTCGGAAAAACATGTTGGGTACCAACCAGGTCTAGGCCGAGGTTCCACACCTCCTTGCCGATGTGTGTTCCCGTGGGCCACATCCAAGGAAAAGAAGTCGGGAAAAATCTGGGTTTCCCTCTACTAATGAACATAAAGAACATGAGCATGAAGAACATGAAAAATATGAATGCTCAATCACAACCTGTTATCACAAAATCTTGGATTTTCATGCTACGAGTTCGAAAAACATGGACCTGGGTACCCGCACTTGAAGTTATTGTGGAAACAAACACAAAAACATGATTCCCAATGCAAACTTTCGGATCAAAACAAGACTTTTTTCTTCAAGAACACATGAATACTATTTTCTCTTTCTAAAACCAGCTTCAAATCAATGCATGTCGTGCAGGACAGGTTCGATCGTGCAATGCAGCTAGATAGACACAAAGAACTACAAGAGTAAGCCAAGGATCTAACCTCAGTATGCGAATCTAACGGTTCGATCTCTTGGAATCAAGCTCGAAGATTTACTTTCTCACTCTAAAACTTCTTCTTCCTCCTAGAGCTTCTCTCTCTAAAAGCCAAGGATATGATACCAAATGATAGGTTCTCTCACTCGGTTCTGGGCTTAACCCTCTGCTGGGACACGTGGCGGCAACTGGTTGGGTTTTCCCTCAAAAGGTGGCTGACAGACCAGACAAAAGCATGGTGAAAGGGTGTTCAACAAGTAAAGCGGTATGGGCTCTCTGGCGAGGCAATGACGTCGGCTAAGAACAAGGCGTCGGCAAGTAGGGTGACAGTGATCTCGGCTAGGAAGGACAACACTGGACCTAGCTGTGCCACACCTTGGCCTAGATGTACCACACCCCGGTCTAGGTCGTACCGATCTGGGAATAAGATCACTTGGGTTCAAGGATAACATCTCGGCCTAGATGATACACATCTCGACCTTGGTGATGCACACCTCGGCCTAGATAATGACCTCTCAGCCAATATGCCAGGACGAAGGTAGAGGTCAACCAAAGTGGTTCTAAGCTTAGGATGACCTCGGCTTGGAATAACCTAGGCTTAACATGACTTACGCTTGAGTCAGCAAGGGAGGAACAAAGCATGCACATAACACTTAGGCAAAACAAGATAAGATTCATGAATGTAAACTTAATAAGACAAGGTTATGCAAGTGCACATGAACATGTCTAAGACATGAATGTGGGTTATTACAGGACCATTTCATTTGGGCCCGTGTGGCCTATCACAAAGTCTCACTTTAATGATCTGAACCATTCATTTTTATATCACTATGTGTAGATTATTTATAAGAAAAAATAAGTCGATCCAATAATTATAGCCGCATTAGTGAATATTTTTAGACCCCTAGTGAATATATAATATTTATTACATTCCAATACAATAGCATATTTTAGTTTTGAATTATTGGTTATATTGTTGATGTTAAGATTGTTGGACCAATCTTCTGTGTAAATAAAATAAATAGAAACAAAGGCAAACAAAATAAAATAAAACTTACAGAATTTATTTTGTTGAACCGAATTTAAAAATCAAAAGACCAAGTCGAGTGTGTGACACTCTGTCCTTAAGACAGATTCGTCCTGCTACGGTGCTTACGGTTATGCGGCGTCTATCTCCCAGGATACAATGATCCTCACAATATTGTTGTAGCACACCAAACAAAATTGTACAGCGAACCAAACCTTGTGTTCTTACTCTCTGAATTTAATTCTAAAACTAAAATGAAGAAATAATGTAAATAGGAAAATCTGGACAACAAGAGAAAGGATTTTCAGACTGAGATTTCGATCTACTGGACTGCTGAAAATAGATTGTATTTATAAACTAACATTAGACCCGAACAGGTTCCAAAGTTGAAGTGAAAAGATGCAACCACTATTCAAACTTATCTGTTTGAATAGTTGGTTTGACCGTTGCTAAGACCACATTTTCAAACAAATTGAAAAAGGTTCCGAAGGCGTAACAGTTATAAACTTGTTGGAATAAACTTATTAAACTATTTAAATAGTTTAATCAAAAACAAACCGTTTAGTGGAACAGTTTATTTTTTTTTTCCAAACAATTGGAATACTTATATTAAACTATTTGAATAGTTTAATCATTTTTAGGAAACCACTTTAGGAAACCAAAAATAAATTTATATTTAAATTAAATTTCCACAACAATTTTTATTGAAAAAATTCAAATGAACTTTGTCTAAAAAATTAATGTTAAACCTGAAATCGACGTCAATTTCCCATTCACTCATAAATGGTTTTGATGTTCTGTCTTCACCGTGTGACTTGCCACGCGGCAAGGAACACGTCACCTCTTCGGACCCACCCCAAAAGACGTTCGGGGCCCACTCTATTTTGGGCTCAAAGTCGGCCCAAAATAAGCCTAATAAACCAATTTTTCCAACAATTCCCCACATGAATGGAATTTGACGGAGAGGAAATGCAACAACATGATCTAATTACAGAGAGTACAGAAATTGGAAATATTCTGCAAAGGATAGGTAGCTTTTGGCTTTGAACCTTCCCTTGTGAGACACTATCGGATTTATTAGCTAACCAGTGAACATGATGTCTTGAACTGTTCAGCCGTTTGTGTAAACCAAGACAATAAAACTCACACAGTATATCCCCAGACACAGTTTAGTTCTCACTATTGTGTTCATTTTGGCCCTGAACAACTTGGTCTTTCATGAGTGCTCTAGAGAATTGTAGCCCTTCACAAATCTCATAGAACTGGCCCAGTTCACACTCACATAGGTGATTCTTATGAAGAGTATCCTGCCATACTCCACTAGGTTTACCTAGATATAAGAATCATTAAAAGTATTAATTAACCTAAAACGCTGCAAACATCACTATTTCATCATAAAAATGGGTAGGAGTTGGACTCCCTAGTGATCCTTTTGAGTCATTCACAACTCGGTTGTCCCTTAGAACCTAGATCTTGGGATCTCCAGTCAACTAGGTTGGGTTGCCGTTGTGGTAACTCTTTTTTTAATAGGCTTAAGTCCCATTCCCCTCGATGAATTGTCAACTAACTCTCTTGCTAACCCTTTGGTTAGTGGATCCGCTATGTTGTCTTTAGACTTAACATATTCTATGGAAATAATTCCATTAGAGAGTAGTTGTCTCACAGTGTTATGTCGACGACGAATGTGTCATGACTTACCGTTATACATATGACTCTGTGCTCTACCTATAGCTGATTGACTATCACAATGTATGTATATAGCAGGCACCGGTTTAGGCCATATTGGAATCTCTTCAAAAAGTGGCGAAGCCATTCTACTTCTTCTCCAGCTTTGTCTAATGCTATGAATTCTGATTCCATAGTAGACCTAGCAATGCAAGTATGTTTGGAAGATTTCCAAGATACAGCCGCCCCACCAAGAGTAAAGACATACCCACTGGTGGACTTCGAGTCTCTAGTATCCGATATCCAATTTGCATTACAATATCCTTCAAGTATTGCTGGATATCTAGTACAATTAAGCCCAATGTTACGAGTAAATCGGAGATATTTTAGAACCCTTATAATTGCTTTCCAGTGTTCTACTCCCGGGTTACTCGTAAATCTACTTAATTTACTTACTGCATAAGCTATATCCGGGCGAGTACAGTTCATCAAGTACATTAAGCTTTCAATAATTTGGGCATACTCTAATTGAGAAATACTTTCCTGTACATTCTTAGAAAGATACAAATTAGCATCTACAGGTGTTCTAGCAAGATGATCATCATCTTTGCTGAATTTGTCAAGTATTTTCTCAATGTAATGAGATTGTGATAAAGCATAACCTTCTGATGTTTTGGTAATTTTCATACCAAGAATTACATCAGCAATGCCCACGTCCTTCATGTCAAAATGTTTATTCAACATTTTCTTGGTAGTTTTAATCATATCATTATTACTACCTATGATGAGCATATCATCTACATAAAGACATACAATGACATAACCTTTGTCTATGTTTTTAATATAAACACATTTGTCACACTCATTAATTTTAAATCCATTTGACATCATTGCTTTGTCAAATTTCTCATGCCATTGCTTTGGTACTTGTTTTAAACCATATAATGATTTAACCAATTTACACACTTTCTTTTCTTTCCCTGGAACAGAAAACCCTTCTGGTTGTTCCATGTAAATTTCTTCCTCTAACTCACCATTTAAGAAAGCGGTTTTAACATCCATTTGATGAATTTCTAGATTGTATAGAGATGCAATGGAAATTAGCATTCTAATGGATGTTATTCTAGTAACCGGTGAGTATGTGTCAAAGTAATCAAGACCTTCTTTTTGTCTAAAACCTTTGACCACAAGTCTTGCCTTGTATTTGTCAATTGATACATCTGCTTTCATTTTCCTTTTGAAAATCCACTTGTACCCAAGAGGTTTACAACCTGGTGGCAAGTCCACTAATTCCCAAGTGTGATTTTGCAAGATGGATTCAACTTCACTGTTGACAACTTCTTTCCATAAAGAAGCTTCAGGACTGGACATAGCCTCTTTAAAAGTTAAAGGCTCATTTTCTAACAAATATGTTAGAAAATCTGGACCAAAAAAGATTTTGAGGCTCTACCACGTTTACTACACCTAAGTTCATCTACCTCATTTTGATCTAACTCTTGTTCTTGATCATGTTCTTGATCCTGACTAGTAATAGCATTATGAGATCTTTTATTGTTACTAGTCTCTTGTCTACTCTTATTTGGAAATACATGTTCAAAGAAAGATGCATTCCGAGATTCAATAATATTATTTACATGCATTTCGGAATGTTCTGATTTATGAATCAAAAACCGATATGCACTACTATTCTTGGCATAACCAATGAAAATGCAATCAATGGTCTTAGGACCTATCTTAGTCTTTTTAGGACTAGGAATAACCACTTTCGCCAAACACCCCCACACTTTTAAGCATTTGTAGGATGGTACTCTTCCATGGCACAATTCATAAGGTGTTTGATTCACTTTCTTTCGGGGTACTTTATTAAGTATATAATTAGCAGAAAGTATTGCTTCCCCCCATAAGTTCTGAGATAATCCAGAACTGATTAACATGGCATTCATCATTTCTTTTAAAGTCCTATTTTTCCTTTCAGCAATTCCATTTTGCTGAGGTGAGTAAGGAGCAGTAGTTTGATGAATTATTCCATGTTCTTTACAAAACTCACCGAAAGGTGATTCATATTCACCACCTCTATCACTTCTAATTTTCTTGATTTTCTTACCAAGTTGATTTTCAACTTCATTCTTATATTGAATGAAAGTTTCCAAAGCTTCATCCTTGGTTCGAATTAAATAAACATAACTATATCTAGTATAGTCATCTATAAAAGTGATAAAATATTTTTTCCCACCTCTAGTTTGAATTGATTGAAAATCACAAATGTCACTATGAATTAATTCAAGTGGCTCCGTACTTCTTTCAGTTGAATGAAAAGGAGTTTTAGATAATTTTGTCTCAACACAAATTTCACATTTATGATTTAAATCAATGTCAAATTCAGGTAAACATTCCATTTTAATTAATCTACGCAAAGATCCATAATTAACATGTCCTAGTCTACCATGCCATAAATTTGAAGACTCAAGCAAGTAAGAAGAAGATGTATTATTATGAATAACTGAAGGCACAACGGTCATTACATTTAACTTGAAAAGGCCATCAGACATGTAACCTTTTCCTACATACATCTCATTCTTCGTAAGTACAAATTTATCACTTTCAAATACTAGCCTAAAGCCATTCTTACTCAACAGAGATCCAGAAACAAGATTCTTGCGAATGTCCGGTACATGTAGCACATTGTTGAGAGTGAGTTCCTTTCCAGATGTCATTTTAAGTACAATCTTTCCTTGTCCTTCAACTTTGGAAGTTGAGGAGTTGCCTATAAAGAGTTGTTGACCATTGTCCACTGTAGAATAAGATGTGAACATCTTTTTGTCAGCACAAATGTGGCGAGTAGCACCAGTGTCCACCCACCATTCTTTAAGATTTCTGACAAGATTTGCCTCGGAAACAACTACAGAACGATTGATGTCATCTACACCATTGGAAATCTTGTCCACTTCGGTCATATGGCCTTGAACAAGCTTCTTGCTTGTTCTTCTTTTGCTTTTGCCTTTACTACAACAATCTTTGGCCCGATGTCCCTCTTTGTCACAGATGTAACATTTGCCATTAAACTTGTACTTTTTATTTCCCCCCCCCCCTTTAGAGCCTTGTGATGAACTTTCTCCAGAAGACTTTCGTTTCTTGGTTTTTGAAGCATGTTCCACCACATTTGCTTTAGACTCCATAGGATGCTTATCAGCCCGCTTTTCAGAATTGCGGTTGTCCTCCTCAATCCTCAAATGCACAATAAATTCTTCCATAGAAATTTTTTTGCGCTTGTGTTTGAGGTAGTTCTTGAATTCCTTCCAGCCTGTTGGTAATTTTTCAATTAAGGCTGCAACTTGGAAGGATTCACTGAGAGACATGCCTTCTGCGTGAATGTCATGCAGAATGAGTTGGAAATCTTGAACTTGGCTGATCATAGTTTTTGAATCAACCATTACAAAATTCAGGAATCTGCCAACCACAAATTTCTTTGAGACGGCATCTTCCGTTTTGTATTTTTTCTCCAAAGACTTCCAAAGTTCCTTTGCTGTCTTGATAGGACTATAGACGTTGTATAATGTGTTGTCAAGTCTGTTCAAGATGTAGTTCCTGCAAAGGAAATCGGCATGTTTTCAGGCATCAACCGCAGCAACCACTTGCCAGTCGGTTTCATCCTCTTTCAAGATAAGAGAATCTTCACAGAGGGAACGAGCTAGGTTCAGAGTTGTAAGATAGAACAACATTTTCTGTTACCATCTTTTAAAGTCAGTTCCTGAGAACTTCTCTGGCTTTTCACCGTGATTTACCGGTACTGTTACAACAGGAGAGGGGGTTGCCATCATTACAGCCACCACAGTAGTACTTGTTTGGGCATTAGTTTCAGTTGCCATCAATTCTAATTTATAAAACAAAATTAGAATTAGAATTTACACTACACAGAAAATTAAACCAAATTCACAGAATTAAATCCTATAAAAAATAAAAGAAACACAAATGTAACTTTTATTTTCCAATTAATTTGGAAATAAAATAAAATTTTATTCAACCAATTCCACACAGCAAATTAAATTATGTAAAATAAAAGAAATAAGAATATAACTTTTATTTTTCAATTAATTTGGAAATAAAATAAAATTTTATTCAACCAAATTAATTCCACATAGGAAATTAAATTCTGTAAAATAAAAGAAATAAGAAAATAACTTTTATTTTTCAATTAATTTGGAAATAAAATAAAATTTTATTCAACCAAATTAATTCCACACAGAAAATTAATTTCTGTAACACTTCAATAATTAAAATACTAAAACAGAATTTTAAGTAATGAAAACTTAGAAAATAATTTCTAAAATCCAAAAATAATTTCTAAAAAAATATACTTTGAATTGTTAATGACACCAGTAACGTACTACTAGTTGTCAAAGAAAATAGACAATATATTACTACCATCTGTTAAATAGCATATAATTACTATTTGTTTTTCCAACCAGAATATTATTTTGTAAATCCACAGAAAATAATTTTCTTAAAAGAAGAAAGAGAAAAGGAAACAAATGAAAAATTCTGTAAATAGAATAATTCGAAATCTGTCTTAAGATTGTTAAGATTGTTGGACCAATCTTCTGTGTAAATAAAATAAATAGAAACAAAGCCAAACAAAATAAAATGAAACTTACGGAATTTATTTTGTTGAACCGAATTTAAAAATCAAAAGACCAAGTCGAGTGTGTGACTGTCACACCCCAAACTCTCCCCTAAAAGTTTGGGCATGACCTATTCAAAAACGGACATTTAACCTGGTATACATAACGGACGGGGCCTTAACGGAAGCATTAAATATCAAAATTTAATAAGGAACAAACTCCATTGAGCTACCACTACTATGCCAGGATCACAATCACTATAACAGGTAAATAATATACAGAAACTTGTACCCAAACATCGGTTATGTGCATACACATATACAGACCCAGCCCTGTGCTTGGGCATGAAACAAAAGAATTGAAGGTTAAGGAAGTTATGTACATTCAACCATAGACAAAAATTTAAGATACGAGCCATCAACTTAACAAAACTTCACAAATCAAAAGTGGCTTCGTCTAGTGCCTAGACACTCAAAGTTTGTCAAAAGAGGACAGATGACATGGGTTAGGATTGACCTCCCGATTGGTTACCTACAAAAGCAGACATAACCACAAAGTGAGCCAAACTCAGTGAATAATAATACTGAAATAATTCGATACTCAATTAAATCATAATACATTTCAAAGCGTAAGTGAATGCGGACATCATGTGGTTAATCTGATTCTGTACGCATTTTAGAATGGCCTTGTCGGTTTGGCACCATGTTCTTGCATGATTTTCAGAGCTTAATGCATGTCATTTGTCCATGTTTGCACCCTCTTAAGTGTGCTCGAGAATTGCTCTTTAATGCTTAAGTGTTGGTCCATGTGTGCATACATGTTTGCATGTCATTTCGCCTTCATTCTTGAGCACCTTGGCCACTGTTTTGGACCTAACTTAGAGCTGTCCAATTAGTGTAAGTCCATTCGTCGCATGCCATTCAAGTGTTGTTACATTATCCCATGTTTGCATGCTTTGGTTGCATGTGTTGCATGCTTGAAATCACTCGCATTTGGCATGCATTCCCTTGGTCAAGTTGCTAGCATGTCGCATGATTAGATTGCATCTCGCATGCTTTAGTAGTTTGCATAGTTATGGCATGCTTGTTTGCTTGTTTGCTTAGTTTGTGTACCTAGTGTACATCACTTGCTTGTATGCTCATGTTGCATGCTAGCTCACATGATTAGGATTGCATTGCATTGGCATGCATGCTCTACCTCTTGACTAAGTCATGATGGAGGGAGAAGCCCCATTGGTTTGATTGTGTGCATTGCATTTCATTTGACATAAAAATGCATAATTTGGTCTCTTGGGCCATCACGCATTGAAATGCGCGATTGGTGGTCTGAGAACCAAGGACCATGTCCCTTTGAGTCATACACATGATAAAGGGGCTTGGTTGGTGCATACATTGCCTGAATTGCATTGCCATGCTATGCCTTGTCCTCTGCTGCTGTCGATTGCAGGTTCTGCAGGCATTTTCTGCCGACCGGCAGTGTTCAGTTCCGACCGGCAATTAATTGGTGGCCGATAGCTTCATCAACAGCCGATGACCACATCCTACTGCCGGTGGCAATTCTACTCAGCCGGTGGTGTCTCCCAATGTCCAGGGAAGCAATTCTGAGACTTTGGCAGTCTTCAGAGGAGTATAGCAGGGAAAACAGAGGCAGCTTGTGTATGGCAGTGTACTTCCGAGCGGGACCGAGCATGCATCGCATTGGGCTCTCTTCCCGAGGCGGTTTATCTGTTTTTCCTAGATTAGTTAATTTGCTTAGCTAATTAGATGGCCTGTAATATTTAATTAGCTTGTAGGTTAATTATCTGTAATATTTATTTGGTCCCTCCGCGCGAGGGCGAATCTGTAATAAGTGTGGGTGCGTGTGTGTGCATGTCTTCCAATCCCCACTTCTTTCTTCCCTTTTATTTACCTGCTTATGAAGGTAGATTAGGGCATGTTTAAATTAGCATACCTTATGCTATGCATGCGTGCATCCATACATTTGTCTTGCATGCATCAGGCTCGGTACATCATGCTAACTGTATTTGTACTTCAATTCCAAATTGAATACGTGCATCAATTGATTGCATTTCACATGCCATGTTTAGGTTAGCCGAGCCTACTCAAATTGCATCCTGTATGTGTTGCATTAGTCAATTTAACATGAATTAGGACCATGCATGTTGGCTAACTAGTTTATTGTTTTGGCACGGAGTACGATGTAAGTATTTTCATGCTTTAGCATATCGCATGCGTGTGAATGCTATCATGACATCATGCTTACCATGTGGCTAGATGCTTATGTGATAAACTGTTTGAATGCCTGTGGGTGAAGGTTGGATTGTCTGAGTTGGAAAAACTCGTTGAAATCCGTATTTTAGCCTACTTGCGAGTAGCAAATTCCAAAGTGTTTTTCAAGACAAACGGATATGCAATGCTTATTTCCAAATTAGGCAATCTAGTCTATACTTGTTTACTGTGCGCGTAGCATAGTAACTCTAGGCTAATAACCGGAATAAGAACACATAACGTTTTCAAAAACGGATATCATGGTTAGTAGAGGCCGGTCTTCGGACCGGGCGAGAGGGGGTGCTCATAGCTGACCTTCCTCGATCGTACCCAAGTTCCCGAGCCGAGGCAACTTTGGTGATGACGGACATGTGGCCTTTGGCACCGAGTCAAGGTTTCCTAAATTCCCCCATAAAAAAATATTTAGGTGGCGACTCTATATCTGGCAAAGCAGTCCATGTTTGGCACTTCTTTTCAAAAATCTGTTTCTCAAAACGATTTGTCGGATTTGGACTCTTTGGTTTAGATTTAGAACCACAAACAAAATCGAGTCCGAACTGTAGCGTGCAGCGAGGGCCCCCCCTCGCGGGCGCGTGCTATAGTTTCTGGCGACTCTGCCGGGGAGTTTAGAGAGCTTGACTCGAACTCATGATATCCTGTTTTGATTTCATTTATGTGTCTCTTTGCATTGCATGTGCATTGGTGCGCCTAGGACACCGTGTTTGCCATCTGCCATTCCTGAACGGTTTGCCGGAGGCTTGTCTTGTCAAGGAATGACCGTAAGGCTGACCGGTTATGGGCTCTGACAGTATGGGAACACAAACCCCGATTTTTACCGGGGCACCCTTTTCGACCATTCGACCTAGTGCATATCGAAATCCATAGCAACCATTCCAAATTAGGGCAGGTTGCTTACCCGATGTTAGGTTGTTTGACAACCGCTGCGTGCGTAGTGAAACCCTAGCTCCTGACAAAATAGGACAGGGAAACCCTACCCCAACATAGGGGTGTTTTGGTTCTCATTTATCTGCTATGTGCTTTAGAGTGTATCTCTACAGGAACATACATACCAGTTTGCAAGTTTGAGTACCGGGCCCGAGGGCACCAGTATCAGTGTTGCTGAGAATCAGTTATCTGCGGGTATCAGGTTCAGTTTTGGGGACAGTGATTTCTGGGGAACAGTGATCAGCAGTAGAGTATAGTTGTTCAGCTACATCCGTGTTTCATCCATTTGGGCTGAAATACTGCTTGTTGTCTCTTTCAGTTCCGACAGCTGGTATAGAATAGCTAGTGTTCGCCCTTGCTGGGGCCGGACTTATGATGACGCAGAATTCGGAAGAGATCGTGGTTATGACAGCTGCATTAGATCAAGGGATCACTCTGCAAAGTGAGACCAATATTGATATGTCGCACCCACCCAGGTCGCCTGTTGCGCACCCGGTCTGGCCCCCCCAGCTATACCAGGCTCGCAAGCCTACTACATTTGAACTAATGGGGATGATAGGTGACCTCCAGAGGTCTGTGGTGGATCTCGCCTACGGAATGTCAGCTTCACCTCCAGCCGCACCATATGCCGGGAGTTTTGTACCCCAAGAGCCCCCGCTGTTGGGGCGAATTGTGATTGAACTTAGCCAACCGGAGATGGCCTCCAGCTATGGTAATGACATATCAACATCAAACCAAACCCTCGATCAGGCTGAGGCCAGAGGAAAAGACAAAATGAAGGCAGATGCCGATCCCATTGAACAACTGCTACGGGCAGTCGAGGCTTTGAAAGCCGGGGGGATGAACAAGCAACAGATATCCGCAATTGTGGCAAAAACTGTGGAGGATGCTTTCCCCACTCCACCTGAGGGTAGTTCAAGTCAGTCAGAAAATCGGGATAGGCCCCATCATACCAGAACAGTTCCTCCTATTCTCGCCCCTGCACCTGTGAAAGATCAGAAAGCCAAGGCAGTGCCTGCCGACCCTTTCGCTTGTGCGTCTAGTAAGAACGCTCAGACTTCAAAATACCTGCCCCGAGGGCGCAGGACCTTTCATGCTCTCTACATGCCTTTGTCTAAGGCACTTCAGATCCTTGCTGAGAGGGGACACCTCAAACCCTTGGAACCTCGGCCTCTCCCGAAGAATCTCCCTGCTACGCATGATGCTGCTCAGTACTGCGCGTACCACCAGCAGATAGGCCATGCTACCGACAATTGTTTCCGCCTCCGTCATGAGGTGCAAGATTTGATTGACAACGAGGTTATCCTCCCGCCCACCTCAGGCAAGTCCGTTACCACCCAGTTATTGGATTTTGAGGACACAGATACTGCAAGTATGTAATCAGAAAGTGAACCACCTGCGGGCGGTATTTGGTATATTTTGGATGTGGAGTCTGGCACGCATTTTTGAGTGTCTGTGAACGCTAGCTTTGTAAATTCTGGCTAGGATATCGAGTCAGTCTTTTGTTTTGAGTCTGTCTTTTTGTCTTGAGTCAGTCTTTTTGCTTAAGGGTCTGTCTTGTTGTAGCGAGTCAGTTCCCTTTGTGTAGAATACCAGGTGATTCTAGGGTTGTTGCCTCGAACACCGTTTTGTCTTGTAATTACCCGTTTTGTTTTTTTGAGTCTGTTTCTACCGAGGGGCTAGTTACACCAACAAATCTGAATGAAACAGCTGTGGCTATCTCATTTTCATGCTTGCTTTCAGTGTGAGTTAGTTGTGCTAGAGGATTTGAATGGGCTGACAGCACATCTCGCCTGCTCTCCTGCGCGCCAAGCTCATTGCATTAACCTAAGTTTTTCAAAAACCCCTTTTGAACACTGCGGTGATAAAAAAAAAAAAAAACGAAGAGGAAGGAATTCCTCTGGTTCTGCAAAACTTTGATCATTTTGAGAGAAACAGAGGCATGCTAAGCCTTTTAATGAATGAAATCATGCTTGTCCGCGTGAGTACTGAGAAGGACTCTGGCTTGATCCAGATTGGTTCCACACTGTCTTCGGCGCAAGCGATTTTTCGCTTTCTTAAAAACTTTCAAAAACAAATGTTTTACGCGGCCCTGTGAAGACCTGTGTGGAATCGCTCTTGAGATCGTGCAGCCTAGGATCGCTTTCAGCCTCAAGATTCGACCTGTTCATTTTGAACCTTGAATTCATTTGGAACATTCAACGGTCAACTGTCAGAGGAGGCCCGTGTGGCCAGTTTTGAAGCAGCCCTCGAACAAGAGGCACCAAAGTCGAATAAAAAAGATTAGATCTCACCAGAAGAAGCTCGTGGGGCAGCCATGATGGATTCTTTCGCAAATCATTGCAACAGCCATTCTCCTAGACACAGAGAGGCTTCAACTTCAAAAACCATTTGGCATGGACTTGTTACACTTTTACCCTTTGAGAGGCTCGCTGGGCCCCTTGGCAAAAGTTAGAGCCTGAAGAGTGAAGGTTAAAATACCCGAGTGTACCTTAACCGGAACTACGTAAGGCTTGATTCCCATGTTTGGGATACGTAGGCAACTTCATTTTGGAGTCCAGCCCCCAACGCTTTCATAGCGTCTCGGTCCATACATTGGTTTCGATTTCATCCCAAAGTCCAGTCGCCAACGCTTCCAAAGTGATTGTATCCATATATTGGTTTTGACCATCTTCGCCTTCTCTGTACCCGAGAAAGTTCGGTCGTGATCATCACTGGTAGGGACTGTTTACAATATGTTGCGGCATCATCCAAACAAGGGGCAACTTTCCATTGCCGTGACGTCGCCGTTCAAACCAGGGGCAACTTTCCGTTGCCATGCCGCGTCCTTCAAACAAGGGGCAATTTTCCATTGCCTCCGATCCGAGGTTGCGCATCTCAAAATAGTAGGTTCCGTGCTTGTTGAGCATTGGCAGTTTGCAAAAATAGTTTTTGAGAATTTTTACTGAGGTTGACTTAGTTTTCTCGAAAATTATTTCATTTTCCAAAACTGGACCATTTTCTAGGACCCAAGAAAGGAAAATTTTCAGTGCTTACAGCCGGATTTGCATGGCTTTCAAATCAAAAATCGAACAAGTACGTTAATCCGACTCTCCTCTTGATCAAAACTATTTTAGTAGAAAACCAAAACGAAAAAATGGTCAAAATGATGAACTAGGGGCACAGTTAAGTCAGGCGTTCTGTCTTTCCCCCGTCGTCAACATACTTGCCAGGAGGGCACTCTACCCACCAGAAGAAATGGCTGTGAGCTAACGGCATCGGGCATGAACCCGTAACTTCCAATTCACCCATCAATTATCCTGGGGAGGGATGGAAAATGAGAGAATAAAGAATAGAGAGGTGTAAGTTGAGAGAAAAAGCGAGCCAACGGGTTTTGAGAGAAAAACCGAGCTTGAGTGCCAGAGTGATGTGAGAATCACAAATGAGAAAAGGGTGGGAAACAATACCCAGAGAAACTGGCTCCTCGTGATCTGAGGTCCCCCGTCTTCGTTAACGCGTCTATATGTCGTGTCTTTTGTTTTGTTTACCTCAACCTTTGTTTTAGGTCTCTTCCGAGCGTGTCTCGTTGTGTTTAGGTCATGTACCCTTTTATTTGAGTCCTCCCCGCTGTGTTCAGTTGTAGGCTCGATACCCCGGTTTGAAAAACCCTTATTTAATCTCAAAAATCGTTTATACTCAGAATGCTGTGCCATTCTCTATATTTGATTGTGTTTCAACTCCAGCTGGTTTCACCTCCGTAGTCCGTCTTGTCAGATTGGGCTGTTTGTTCAGGATTTGCTGTGTGCAAAATGAACCGAGTGTGGTGTTAGGGGCTGTATGCAGACTAATCCCCAGTAGAGTGAGGGCTATGTGTCCAGAATCAGGCAGTGGGTTGCTTGGGTTATTTTGCTGTTGGCTGTTTAGTTATCTGATTATTATAGTGCAAGTGTTCAATTCTCAGACAACCAATCAATTTCCTTTACATTGAGGTGTAATATGGTGTGATGCAATGCAAAGTATGAAATGTAAAGATATACGGATGTAAACACTTTTTCAGACAAAAAGCCTGTTTCATTTCATCATCTTTTCAAGTACACAAGTTTTGGAAACAAAAACCTGCCTGTGGCAGTACAAAGTATCCTAACTACCAACAAAAGGGAAAAGTACAAGAAAGAAGTAAAACAACAAAAATTTGCATCCATGTCAAGCGGCTCCGAGGGCTATTGGTCTGTCCTAGTCCTCTTCCTGGACGAAGGTCCAGGAGCATCATCAGCATCGTCATCAGAGCCAGAGCCAGTGCCACCTCCGGTCTCCTCCTCCGATGACTCCGCCTCCGACTCTGCCTCCGCCTCCGACTCCTCGTCATCATCATCAGGGACTGGAGCCCGCGAACTACTCCCGGCATGAGTGCGCCCCGCCTTGGTGCGGGGGAATACTCTGCCCTCCTCACCTCTCCCTCGGGCGGGGACGGAAGGTCCAGCTGGAGCACCTCCTACAACGGGAATCTGGAAGGGAGGCTGGAAAAGTACATAAAAGGCAAATGCATCAGTATACTGTGGACAGTTTATCAATGCAGAATGCAGTGTATGAGTACAGTGTGTGAATGCCGTTAGCAGTTTATCAGTGCAGAATGTAGTGTATGAGTATAGTGTGTGAATGCCGTGAGCAGTTTATCAGTGCAGAATGCGGTGTATGAGTACAATGTGTGAATGTCGTGAGCAGTTTATCAGTGCAGAGTACAGTGTAGAATGTAGTGTATGCAGTGTATCAGACGCTGTGAGGTCAGTGTGTCAGGTGTTGTGTCGTGCATCAGATTACGTGAATCAGCTTGTGAGCGATTTGAGGCCGTGATCAAAAGAACATACTGGAATGCTGTAGAGGGCCAGAAGGTCAAAGGTCCGCTGTAGCATCCCCATCATGGAGGCATTCAACTCCACGGACTGCCGGGTGTACTCGGAGGACGCCTGCAAGAGTACAAGATATATCAGTATTCCGCGGAATATCAAATAAACTGAAATGAAATGCCAATACAAGATGCAAAATGAAGTAATACATACCGGAGGCAAGTCGGGGATGCCGGCTAAGTCATGACCAGCCGGGGGAGGAGCAAAAGGGATCTGGTAGGTCACCCCATCCTGCCCTCTGTATGTCAGTAAAGTGGGCAGAGCAGGCCAACCGGTCCCCCGTCCTCCCCGAACTCCGCCCCTGCCACGGACTCGAGCCCTCCTCGATGCTCCTGCTCCAGCTCCCGCTCCTGCCCTAGCTGCTGGCACCACGGGCCTGGCTCCCTCAGCTCGACGGCCGCCACTCAGAGACTGCATAATGTATGTTTGCACGTACTCTCTGTAGTCGCTGACGCCGCTGAAGCGGGTCGCCTCCCAGTCGATAGTATAATCTGCCATCTGCTCGGTAGTGAGTCGCTCGGTCTCCCTCATGTCCTCAGGAGGGTGAACCGGGACTATCTGCTCTGGTAACTCTAGGGTCTGGCGTAGGAAACGCTCAGCCAGGTACCAAGCCCGACAGACCGGGCCCTCCAGTAAGATCCGGAAACGCGAGGTCTCCTCAGCACCGGCAAATCGGTCCCGAATCGTGGCCGGCAACAGAGCCCAAGGCTGCCAAGTGATCTGAAAGTGACATACAGTTTGTTATCTATCGTTATTGAAATATGCAGTGAAAAGCAAAGCTTAGATAAATTCTGAAATAAAACATACCTCAGCAGGGGTGATAGTGTCGAAGTAGCGGCGAAAGAAGCTAAATGTCCCTTGTGGCCTCCGCACGCATCTGCTGTCGAAGCGTCACGAGAACGGGATGACGAGGGGGGTCTCCATGTCTGGCACGGGTGCAAGCCTGGGAAAGTAGGCATAGACCCACAACTGCAGAGAAAACATCAATATGATTATCAGATAAGAGCGGAATGCAAAATAAAACAGGAATAACAGGGCCACATATTGTGCAGTACGTTGCACAGACAGTGTATTGTGTACGGTGTACAGTGTGAGCAGTGTACAGTTAGTGTAAAGCAGAGTGTATGTGTGTGCCGTGTGTGCAGTATACAGTTAGTGAAAAGCAGACTACAGTGTGTGCGATACAGAATACAGTATAGAGTATAGAAGATAGAAAAGCAGAAATGAAAAGCGGAAAAGAAACGTACCTCCCAAGCACGCCAGTAGCCCCCGAGCAACTGTCCGCTGCCACGGGAAGCCGAGCTCATATACCTGTAGAGGGTGGCCAGAGCGGCGCCACCCCAATCATAGTGCAAGATATGCCTGACGTCCACCAGTGCACTAAGCAGGCAGAGGGGCACGGTGTTCGCCCTGTCGGCGAAAATGGTCGTCCCTAGCAGGAACATGAGAAAGCCGCGCGCATATCTCTCCACGGCCTCCGGAGTCATCAGAGCCTCCTCCACCAACGCGGGCTAGACCCTGAACTGCACCTCGAACCAGGAGTAACGAACAAAGCCTGGACGGGCGAGAGGTGGCACCTCGCCAAGCAAATGGATCTGAGCAGTAGTCCACTCGTCCATATCAGTGTCGAAGGGGATTGGATCACCCCCTACCCCGATGCTTGTGAGCATCGAGAAATCATAGGGAGTCATTGTCATGTCTCTCGTCGCAGATAGATGGAACGAGTCGGTGGTGTCCCACCACCTCTCCGCTAGAGCAGCAAGGAGAGGCCTGCTCGCGGTGAGTCTGGATAATCCCCTGCAGAAAGCGCCGAAGCCTGCCTGGTCCACAATGTGGCGAACCGCGTCGGGAAGCTCAGCATACCAGTCCCGAGCGGCAATGTTCCCATACCCGCGGACGGTATGGGAATCTCCCTGTTTTCAAACAAATAATTGCGAGGCAATACTGAATATACTAGTTTTGAAGGGCATTCAGAATTAAGTACAAATATAGCATGCGTGCAAGTTTTTCAGATTCAAACAGATCCCGGGTGCTGGTGTGCTTATAGTGAACTACAACGTGCGATGTGTCAGCATGTTGGCATGGTTCAGTACAAATATAGCACGTGTGTACGCTTTTCAGATTCAAACAGATATCGGGTATCGGTGTGATTACAATAAACTACAGTGTGTGCACATGTCATCCTCAAACAGGTATCAGTTGCCAGTATGGTTGCGATCAACTACAGTGCACAGTGTGTCAGTGTATCTGAGTCAAGCAGTTAAAGAATGTAATCAGCTATGGTAGTTTTTATATTCTACATTGCGGAAAATAAAACGGGGAAAGGAATGTTACCTCGGAAGCGCCGAAGCATAAGTGAGATGTAGGCTCACGCAGGAGGAGCTCTGGTGGCATCGCTCTGTCGAAACTCCGAAACTGGCGAAGTCCGTTAGGAGGTAGCACATGAATCGCCGGCCGGTAGGTCGCCGGGTCGAACGGGCGGACCCTCAACGGGAGGAGCTCAACCCCGGGATCTATCTCGTGATCCGGGGGAGTCCCGCCCTGTGGAATATCGTCGGCCATGTCAAAAATGGTGAGAAAATAGCCGAAAAAGGGAAAACCGGGCGAAAATGTGGAAAATCAACCGAAAAGTCAACCTGAGAGGGTGAAAAGTGGCCCGAGACGCCGGGAAGTGAAAAAGGCACACAAGTCGAGAGAAACTCTAGGGGAATAAACCCCAAAAGGTGGAAATGGTGAAGGAAGCACCGAAATGAGGAAATATTCGGATGAAAATGTTCGAAACGCGAAGATATACGCGAATCAAACGACGAAACAGGCGTGAAGCGCAAGGAAACGGAGAAAATAAGAGAGAAAAATGCTCTAGAGAGAGGGGGGAGAAATTTCAAGCAAGAGGAAGTGAAGAAAATAGGGTTTGGAACCCTATTTTAAAAGACCCGAGGTGAAAAGTCGAATCTGCCCCGATTCGGGCATTTTTGGCCGGTCGGCTATATTTTTTGCCGGTTGGCCAAATATTTGGCCGGTGGAATGTATTGATGGCCGATGGACAGCCGGTGGCCTCCTCTTCTGGCCGGTGAGCCTCCTGCATCCTTGTTTGGGTCAGATCTGCAGTTTTGGGTCTTCATAGCTCAAAGAAATACAAGAAAGTGCATCTCCGACACTCGGCCGGCCTCCGTTGTGACCTCGGGTCGTGCCTTCTGAGCGTGGCACTCGAATTCGTGCAAGGTGTATCCTTTTCATATCCTTTTGGCTTTTACAAAACTCAAAAGTTGCCCCATGCGTATCGCATATCATTCGCACTATCTTGTGCGCTCGCATTGTCTAAAACGCATCGCGCGGTTTTGCGCATCTCACTGCACTTTGTATGCATTCAATCAAATTCATTACTTGCGTAGACTGCATATTTGTTCAATTGCATTACTTGCGTAGACCGCATGATTGTTCAAATTCAATACTTGCGTAGACCGCATGTTTTGTTTGCGTAGACCGCATGTTTGCATTCAATTTCATTACCTACGTAGACCGCATGTTTTGTTTGCGTAGACCGCATGATTGTTCAAATTCATTACTTGCGTAGACCGCATGTTTTGCTTGCGTAGACCGCATGTTTGCATTCAATTTCATTACTTACGTAGACGGCATGTTTTGCTTGCGTAGGCCGCATGTTTGTTCAATTTCATTACTTGCGTAGACCGCATGTTTTGCTTGCGTAGACCGCATGATTGTTCAAATTCATTACTTGCGTAGACCGCATGTTTTGCTTGCGTAGACCGCATGTTTGCATTCAATTTCATTACTTGTGTGGACCGCATGTCTTGCTTGCGTAGACCGCATGCTTGTTCAATTTCATTACTTGCGTAGACAGCATGTTTTGCTTGCGTAGACCGCATGTTTGTTCAAATTCATTACTTGTGTAGACCGCATGTTTGCATTCAATTTCATTACTTGCGTAGACCGCATGTTTTGCTTGCGTTGACCGCATGTTTGTAATCAAATTCATTACTCGCGTAGACCGCATGTTTTGCTAGCATAGACCGCATTCTTATGTTCAAATTCATTACTTGCGTAGACCGCATGTCTTGCTTGCGTAGATCGCATGTTTTCTTTGCGTAGACCGCATGTTTTGCTTGCGTAAACCGCATGTTTGCATTCAAATTCATTACTTGCGTAGACCGCATGCTTATGTTCGATCTCCTGGCTTGCATAGACCGCATGCTTATGATCAGTTTCGTTACCCGCGCAGACCGCGTGCTCCACTTACATGTCTGTGCCTTCACAGCATTGTTATGCTTCCCATTTGCTTTGCGTTGTCACGCATTTTCAAATACATTAATATGCATGTTGTTAATCACATTGTACCTGTTAAGTTGTTTTCTTGCAGGCACGATATTGTATGTACGGTTCATTTGAGGCTAGTGCAACCAGACGAGCCGCACAGGTATTGTACGGTCTAGGAGACCTTAAATCCTTGGAAGGTGCAAGACCTTTAGTGCATTGATGTGCACAGTCCATTTACATTGTCATGTATCTTAAAAGCAGCGTGTTGTCACGCATTCCACGCAACATGCATTTCATGCATCATTTGCATTTTAAAAACAAAAACAAAAACAAAAAAATATAATTGCATTGTCATGCATCATCGTAAATAGTTGCATTGTCATGCATCATTAAAATATAGTGCATATTGCATTGTGGCTTGCATGCATTCACTACATCACCTCCGCCTATGGCTCGCGCCTTTCCATGTTGAGCTTGGTCCGGTATGTGCCCATACTTCTCGTGTCGAAGCATAGTTCAGTGGACCGTTCTATGTTAGACACGGCTTGTACGTGTACATGGCCTTCCTAGGAAAAGATTTGGTTTGGCCTGCGTGCCATATCCATTGCATCATTAGAATATAGTGTATATTGCATTGTCGCTTGCATGCATTCACTGCATCACCTCCGCCTATGGCTCGCGCCTTTCCATGATTGAGCTTGGTCTGGTATGTGCCCATACTTTTCACGTCGAAACGTAGTTCAGTGGACCGTTCTATGTTGGACGCGGCTTGTACGTGTACATGCCTTTCCTAGGCAAGATTTGGTTTGGCCCGCAGGCCATATCCATTATATTGCATTTCCATTCCATTGCATATTTGTAGATATTGCATTGTAATTTGCATGCATTCATTGCATCACTTCCATCCATGGCTCGCGCCTTTCCATGTTGAGCTTGGTCTGGTATGTGCCCATACTTCTCGTGTCGAAGCATAGTTCAGTAGACCGTTCTATGTTAAACATGGCTTGTATGTGTACATGCCTTTCCTAGGCAAGATTTGTTTGGCCCGCGTGCCATATCCATTGCCATCTCCCCAGCATATCCACATATATATATATTACATTGTAGTGTAAGTTTTGCATCCGGCATTAGGATCATTGTCCTTTCTTCAGCGGGTCGTTTCCCCACTTGTGTCAATCCCACCCCAATACTTGTTCTTGTGTCCGTCTACATTACTCATAGTTCAGTAGACCGTTCTATGGTAGACAGACTTGTTACCTCCATCAATCTATTTGACATTTGTGTGGTTTCAAACCGCTCATGATTGGACCATGATTCAATTGCTTTGCATGTAGTTCGCATTGTTTCAATTGCATTGCGTTTTCATTTGCATTGTTTATACATTGTTTTGTATATATTGAATATCATTTTGCATTCATTCTTGCATTATCATGCATGTTGCTAATAACATCGTACCTGTTGAGTTGTTTTCTTTACAGGCATGATATTGTATGTACGGTTCATTTGAGGCTGGTGCAACCAGACGAACCGCACAGGTATTGTATCCTCCGAGTGAGACGTATTGAGAATTGCATAATTCTCTTACATCCTTTCTGCATTGTAGTGTAGTTTGGTGTATGCTAGCTTAAAACTGTTGCATGTGCGCTTCGTTACAGCTTTTCTTTGCATGATCATAAGTTATGCTCGGCTTCGTGCATTGTCTTGCATTTTGCCCCCGCCTTCGGGCGCATACCTTGTTTGTCTTGCATGTTTGTCTAAGTTTTCGGCCTTGTCAAAAATGGGTCGTCTCTAGGCATTGATATTCACTCCCGTCATTGTTATGACTTTCGAGTTCTGTCAAAGAGGGGTAACTGTAGACACCCCATTTTTGACCGTCCTCAAGATTTGGACGTCACCATTGGAACACTTGGTGATTATCCATGTTTTTGTTCGTCGTGAGTTCCCGGAAGCCTTGGCAGCGCGCCTCGTCGCAGGACCTCTCGACTCGACTGTTTTGTGCTTGGTTTGACACCAAACACTTGTGTTTTGCCTTTGAGGGGCAGGATAGGGCTTGTAGACCATCCCCACCCATCACCGGCCATGGCTTGAGGCCACCGGCTGTGTTTTGTGGCCACCGGCCAATTATTTAGCCGGTCGGCTATCTTTTTTTGGTCAATTGCATCTTTGGCCGGCCGACTACTGTGCATCTACTTTTGCAGATATTTTGACACAGCTGTCTTGCATTTGGCTCCCCTCCGTACACGTGTATGGAGGGATCTCTCTCTTTAGAAGCTTGTCTTGTAAGCTTTACAAGACAAAAAGCTCTATAAAGAGAGGTCTTCTCTCTTGTTGAAAGGGTTAGACATTTTAGATAGCCATTTTAGGGTTTGAGTTCTAGGGTTAGGGTTTGTCTATATCCTAGCTCTATATCTCTCTTCCTCTTGTGTTTAGTGTGTGTATAAGTGTGTTTGTGTCTTACTATTGCACACAAACACATAGTGTTACACCTTTTCTTGGTTCATGAAGGGCCAGAGGTTTGTTCTTGAAGCTTTGGAGCTGTTTTGAGCTCAAGGAAGGGGCTGGTCCACCATTTGTAAAGAAGGTCAACAAGGGTAACAAATCTTACCCCTTTTTACCCCATTCTTGCATACTATCTTTGCCTATCTTAGAACTGTTTTTGAGCTTAGTGTATAATATAAAAAAGTTCTGTTTTTGGGCTCTCTAAATAGTTTGTTTAGAGTGTTTTGTGGTTTGGAGGTTTTTGACCCCTCTTAAGCCTTGAGAGGCTTCATTTTGTGCTATTTTGAGTAAGCTCTGAGACCTTGGTGTTTGGGCCTCCTCACCACTGAAATCCTGAGAGATTTCAAAGGCGAGGATGGTGCCTTGAGGTCCCCAGAAGGAGAGGGCCACCCCCTCTCCTTGTTGTCCTTGAAAAGGACCATTTTTGGCCTCTTGAGGGAGCACCTAGCTTAGGCTCTTGTTGACCATGCCTTAGTTGTTTTTTGTGCTTATTATGTCATAATATGCCTCTGTTTTTTGTTGGTTTTGGTACACCATGCATGCTTAGCATACCTACCTTGTAATGCCATGTTTAGGCCTTAACGTGCATTAGGTTGTAAACCATTGTTCAAGCATGTTTTAGGTCTAGCTTTGTGAAGCTTTTGTGCTTATTTTGCCATGTTAGAGGTCTGTCCTTAGTCATTTCGGTCGGCCATGGCATGCTTAGTATAGCCCCTTTGTACTTTGGCTTGTTGGCCTTGAGTATGTGAGTGTGTAGCATGCATTACTTGCTTTATTTCAGTAGCTTGGCACCATTTGTAGCATCATTTGAGTCCCTTTAGCATGATTGTATGCTTGCCTTGGATGCCTCTTTGATGCCTTATGAGCTTGTGTGGTATGCTCCTTGAAAGTACATTTGTGCATGCTTTTGAATCCAAGCCATTTAGATGCCATCTAAGTGGTCTTTCGGGCTTTGTTTTATGTAATAAAACTCTGTTTTTGGTCATTAAATTCATGCCATGTTTGGTCTTGCTAAGTGTGGTCAAATACCCCTTTAGCTTGTCATGAATCTTGGACCATTGTTACATGCTTAGCCTATCTTGTTTGCTTGGTTTGGCACCATGTTCTTGCATGATTTTCAGAGTTTAATGCATGTCATTTGTCCATGTTTGCACCCTCTTGAGTGTGCTCGAGAATTGCTCTTTAATGCTTAAGTGTTGGTCCTTGTGTGCATACATGTTTGCATGTCATTTCGCCTTCATTCTTGAGCACCTTGGCCACTGTTTTGGACCTAACTTAGAGCTGTCCAATTAGTGTAAGTCCATTCGTCGCATGCCATTCAAGTGTTGTTACATTATCCCATGTTTGCATGCTTTGGTTGCATGTGTTGCATGTTTGAAATCACTCGCATTTGGCATGCATTCCCTTGGTCAAGTTGCTAGCATGTCGCATGATTAGATTGCATCTCGCATGCTTTAGTAGTTTGCATAGTTATGGCATGCTTGTTTGCTTGTTTGCTTAGTTTGTGTACCTAGTGTACATCACTTGCTTGTATGCTCATGTTGCATACTAGCTCACATGATTAGGATTGCATTGCATTGGCATGCATGCTCTACCTCTTGACTAAGTCATGATGGAGGGAGAAGCCCCCTTGGTTTGATTGTGTGCATTGCATTTCATTTGACATAAAAATGCATAATTTGGTCTCTTGGGCCATCACGCATTGAAATGCGTGATTGGTGGTCCGAGAACCAAGGACCATGTCCCTTTGAGTCATACACATGATAAAGGGGCTTGGTTGGTGCATACATTGCCTGAATTGCATTGCCATGCTATGCCTTGTCCTCTGCTGCTGTCGATTGCAGGTTCTGCAGGCATTCTCTGCCGACCGGCAGTGTTCAGTGCCGACCGGCAATTAATTGGTGGCCGATAGCTTCATCAACAACCGATGACCACATCCTACTGCCGGTGGCAATTCTACTCAGCCGGTGGTGTCTCCCAATGTCCAGGGAAGCAATTCTGAGACTTTGGCAGTCTTCAGAGGAGTATAGCAGGGAAAACAGAGGAAGCTTGTGTATGGCAGTGTACTTCCGAGCGGGACCGCGAATGCATCGCCTTGGGCTCTCTTCCCGAGGCGGTTTATCTGTTTTTCCTAGATTAGTTAATTTGCTTAGCTAATTAGATGGCCTGTAATATTTAATTAGCTTGTAGGTTAATTATCTGTAATCTTTATTTGGTCCCTCCGGGCAAGGGCGAATCTGTAATAAGTGTGGGTGCGTGTGTGTGCATGTCTTCCAATCCGCACTTCTTTCTTCCCTTTTATTTACCTGCTTATGAAGGTAGATTAGGGCATGTTTAAATTAGCATACCTTATGCTATGCATGCGTGCATCCATACATTTGTCTTGCATGCACCGGGCTCGGTACATCATGCTAACTGTATTTGTACTTCAATTCCAAATTGAATACGTGCATCAATTAATTGCATTTCACATGCCATGTTTAGGTTAGCCGAGCCTACTCTAATTGCATCCTGCATGTGTTGCATTAGTCAATTTGACATGAACTAGGACCATGCATGTTGGCTAACTAGTTTATTGGTTTGGCACGGAGTACGATGTAAGTATTTTCATGCTTTAGCATATCGCATGCGTGTGAATGCTATCATGACAGCATGCTTACCTTGTGGCTAGATGCTTATGTGATAAACTGTTTGAATGCTTGTGCGTGAAGGTTGGATTGTCTGAGTTGGAAAAACTCGTTGAAATCCGTATTTTAGCCTACTTGCGAGTAGCAAATTCCAAAGTGTTTTTCAAGACAAACGGATATGCAATGCTTATTTCCAAATTAGGCAATCTAGTCTATACTTATTTGCTGTGCGCATAACATAGTAACTCAAGGCTAATAACTGGAATAAGAACACATAACGTTTTCAAAAACGGATATCATGGTTAGTAGAGGCCGGTCTTCGGACCGGGCGAGAAGGGGTGCTCATAGCTGACCTTCCCCGATCGTACCCAAGTTCTCGAGCCGAGGCAACTTTGGTGATGACGGACATGTGGCCTTTGGCACCGAGTCAGGGTTTCCTAAATTCCCCCATAAAATAATATTTAGGTGGCGACTCTATATCTAGCAAAGCAGTCCATGTTTGGTACTTCTTTTCAAAAATCTGTTTCTCAAAACGATTTGCCGGATTTGGACTCTTTCGTTCAGATTTAGAACCACAAACAAAATCGAGTCCGAACTGTAGCGTGCAGCGAGGGCCCCCCCTCGCGGGCGCGTGCTACACCTTGGAGGTCCAATACATATAGTCTGAGCATATCTTCAAGTGTTTGAATCGTCCTCTCTGTTTGCCCATCAGTCTGGGGATGAAAAGCTGTGCTAAACCTCAACTCGGCTCCGAAAGCTCTTTGCAGGCTCTGCCAAAATTTGGAAATCAACTTCGGATCTCGGTCTGACACAATTGACATCGGCACTCCATGAAATCTAACAATCTCGTTCACGTACAACAAAGCGAGTTTATTGGTGTTGAAGGTGGCCTTAACAGGCAAGAAGTGTGCTGACTTAGTTAGTCTATCCACAATAACCCAAATCGAATCCATACCCTTCTGTGTCTTCGACAAACCAACCACAAAGTCCATGGAGATGTGCTCCCATTTCCACTCAGGAATCGGTAACGGTTGAAGAAGTCCTGCAGGCCTTTGATGTTCTGCTTTCACTTGTTGACAATACAAGCACTGCGACACGAATTCGGCTATTTCTCCTTTCATATTCGGCCACCAAAATGTCTGCTTCACATCCTGATACATCTTGGTGTTCCCTGGGTGAACAGCAAACTTGGAACCATGAGCTTCCTGTAAAATTTTCCTTTTTAACTCTGGGATGTTGGCTACACACAACCTTCCTTCAAACTTGAGCACTTGATTTTCTATGGTGTACCCTGATCTCGGCTTTGTGACAATCTCATCGGCTACCTTCTTGAAGAATTCATCCTCCATTCGTCTTGTCTTTACTTCCTCAATAATAGTCGGCTCCACTAAGATCGTGGTTAGGCATGCCAAATTTCCAACCACTTTTCTGCTCAAAGCATCAGCTATGGTGTTAGCTTTACCTAGATGATATTGAATCTGCATCTCGTAGTCTTTCAACAACTCAAGCCATCTTCGCTGCCTCATATTTAATTCCTTCTGAGTGAACAAGTACTTTAAGCTCTTATGATCCGTAAAAACTTGACAAGAAGCTCCATACAGGTAGTGGCGCCAAATCTTCAAAGCAAATACCACGGCTGCTAATTCTAAATCATGAGTGGGGTAGTTCTTTTCATGTGGCTTCAATTGTCGAGAGGCATATGCTATGACCTTACCTTTTTGCATTAGTACACAACCCAGACCCTTATGCGAAGCATCACTGTAAACATGAAACTCTTCATTGCCTGATGCTAGTACCAGAATTGGTGTTGCGACTAACCTCGTCTTCAACTCCTGGAAGGCTGCTTCTCGATCCTTAGTCCATTCGTAAGCCACTCCCTTCTTAGTCAGTTGTGTCAACGGAATTGCAATCCTTGAGAAATCCTTTACGAACTTTCTGTAATAACCAACCAATCCCAGAAAACTACGAACCTCAGACACATTGGTCGGCCTCGGCCAATTCACAACGGCTTCAATTTTACTAGGATCGACCGAAATACCATCTTCATCAATTACATGACCCAAAAATGAAATAGTAGAAAGCCAAAAGTCACACTTGCTAAACTTAGCATACAATTTCCGATCCCTCAAAGTCTGTAAGGTAAGTCTCAAATGATCCTCGTGTTCAGCTTTGCTCTTAGAGTAAATCAATATATCATCGATGAAGATGACCACAAACTCATCTAGATGTGGCTTAAAGACTCTGTTCATCAAATCCATAAATGCTGCAGGGGCATTGGTCACTCCAAAAGGCATTACTAAAAACTCGTAGTGGCCATACCTCGTTCGAAAAGCGGTCTTCTCAACATCCTCGGCTTTGACTTTAAGCTGATGGTAGCCCGACCTAAGGTCAATTTTGGAAAAGACTCGTGCTCCTTGCAACTGGTCAAACAAATCGTCTATCCTCGGCAACGGGTACTTATTCTTGATGGTTACCTTATTCAGTTCCCGGTAATCAATACAAAGACGAAGTTCACCATCCTTCTTCTTGACAAACAAGACGGGTGCCCCCCAAGGTGAAGTGCTCGGCCTAATAAAACCCTTATCTAGCAACTCTTGCAGTTGGAGTTTCAATTCTTTAAGCGCGGCGGGGGCCATCCTATAGGGTGCTTTAGAGATGGGCTGGGTTCTCGATATGGTGTCAACAGTAAACTCAACTTCTTTATCAACTAGGTGTCCAAGCAATTCATTTGGAAAGACGTCGGGGAATTCATTAACAACTGGGACATCGGCTAATCCAACACTTCCATTCAAATTACTTAATATGCTACACAGGTAGCCTTGACACCCTTTTTGGATCAACCTATAGGCTTTCATGGATGAAATTAAGTAAGGTGCGGATACTACCCCTTTACCCTGAAACGTGACCTCGGCTAGGTTTGGGGGTTTTAACGAGACGCTCTTAGAAACACAATTTATGGATGCGTGATTTGCCACTAACCAATCCATCCCCAATATGACATCAAAATGAGTTATGTCCAATGGCATTAAATCAGCTAACAATTCAACATTCCCGATCACAACAACACATGCTCGATAGATGGATGCAACATTCATGGATCTCCCAAATGGAGTAGATACAGATAATACATAATCAAGGGGTTCTAGTTTCATATTAATCTTCTCGGCAAACTTAGCAGAAATGAATGAATGCGTAGAACCCGAATCAATCAATACATATGCATTTTGAGAGCAAATTGGAAGTATACCTGACACCACTGTCTCAGCATTCTGAGTGTCTCCTGGTACCAGTGCAAAAACTTTGCCTTGCCTCATCGATCCTTTCCCAACGCTACCCTTTTGTACGGAACCCGAGGTATTCTCGTTTTTCTTACCTTCATCAGCCCTTGTCTTTGGACAGTCCCTCACAAAATGACCTATTTCACCACATTCGTAACAAGCTCCAGACGCCCGACGACAGACTCCGAAATGTGGCTTCCCACAACTGGAACATGTCGGCTTAGTACCACTTTCCTGCCTTGGGTTGCTAGAACTGCTGACATTCGCTTTCTTCTTGGTACCAAACTGTGCTCGGCGATTGTCATGATCCTGTCTCTTCCTCTGGCTCTCCCCCGAACTCTGGTTTCTGTTCAAGTTAGCTTCGGCCAGAATGGCTTAGTCCAATGCCCCAGCGTAAGTCGGCATGTTAAGCACATTGACCCGGTCTTGAATCGGTCCACGCAGCCCACTTTCAAACTTCCTAGCCTTCATGTATTCATCATTGACCATGTGGGGTGCATACCTCGCCAACTCGGTAAAGGCACGGTCATATTCTGCTACTGTTCTACTGCCTTGCGTCAAAGTCTGAAACTCGGTAGTCTTACGATTTCGAACACTTAAGGGAAAATGCTTGGTGTAAAACAATTCCAAAAATCGGGTCCAGGTCAAGTCTGGATTGCTTTCTCAAACCATCACCCACCATCTGCGGGCGTCGTCGTCTAGTGTAAAAGTTGCTAAGGTCACCTTCTGGGTGTCGGTGCTGGGAAAAATCTCGAACAGCTTCTCCATTTCCAAAACCCACGCTTCGGCTTTCATCGGCTCTATGCTCCCTTGGAATCTTGGTGGCTTCATTTTCTTTAACTCTCTAATCAAAGCTATCGTGCCATCCCCATATAAAGCTGGCTGTGGGGGCACTTATGGTAGTGGAGGAGGTGGGGGTGGAGCTGCATTTCGGCCGTTCGTCTGCTCGGCCTGAGTCGATGTAGCACTAGCGTACTGTTGCCTTGTCTTCCTTAACTCGCGGGCCAAACCTTCAACCAACCTTTCTAGTCTGTCCAATCGGTCCTCGGACTGGTCTCGGCCAACTGGAGGTCTACCTCTCCTCATGATGCTATGAGTATGCAAAATGTGGCTTTAAAACAAAATGAACAAATAAACACGTAGGCAAGTAACAATTAAGCATGCTGAGATGATGCACACCTCGTTCACATAGCAAGCAATGTGATGCAATCCTAACATCCTTCTAAAGGGAAATCCTATGCTCTTTAGGACTCAAGGTGTGTGAATAACGTATACTAAGGAACTTGGGCTCCGATACCATTCTGTCACGACCCCAAACCGCCCCTAGCAGTTTGGTGCCGTGATGGCCAGTAATCCGATATTACTGAAGGCCAACTGCCAAGATTCACACACAACAGAGTATAAATACATGGGGCTCACAAGAATGGAAGTGATACAGAAAAAAATCAGATTAGTCCATAAGAGCCGTGCATAGGTCAAATGAAATAACAACCATCTTCATATGGGTTACAACTTAATTACAAATGAAGCAAAGTACAAATTACATCTTAACATTTTAACAAAGGCTTCACAAGCCGACACAAACAAAATACGCGAACTACCGGTCAAGGAACATAGTCTGCCAGGTTGCCAACATACTCGTTGCCGGCATAGCATACATACAAAACACACATCTTGATCAGAAGGCTTCTCCAGCCGACGCGTGCAAATTACAAGTATTACAAATCTAGAAGCATAATTTTCAAGACTGTCGACGTAAATACAAGTCAAGCCGACATAATCAAAAATCCAAAAACAATCTCCAGAATCACATCTAGGCGTCATCGCCTTCTTGCTCATCACCTACATATATATAGAGAGGGTGAGCTTGGATACTCAGTGAATGATATAAATAATAAAGAGCTTTTGCATGAATAATAGCCGAAGTCTTTGCAAAACAATACAAGTCAAAACTTATATAACAAGGGATGGACCTCGTCCATCTAACGAATCATCAAAGCTTCAAGGGATGCTTATTAGCATCAACATATTACAAAAGACAACATTCCGGGAACCAAATCCACGCGGTAAACCGTCAGTGGCAAAGCAAGACAAGGCAAGGGAGGTATCTCAAACAAGGGTGCTACAAACGTTTAGAGTCCTCTAGCACAAGGGACTTTCAAGACGAGATGTGCTGTGAAAGTTTAGAGTCCTCCAGCACGAGGGACTTTCAAGACGAGATGTGATGCGAAAGTTTAGAGTCCTCCAACACGAGGGACTTTCAAGACGAGATGTGCTGCGAAAGTTTAGAGTCCTCCAGCACAAGGGACTTTCAAAACGAGATGTGCTGCGAAAGTTTAGAATCCTCCAGCACGAGAGACATTCAAAACGAGATGTGCTGCAAAAGTTTAGAGTCCTCCAGCACGAGGGACTTTCAAGACGAGATGTGCTGCGAAAGTTTAGAGTCCTCCAGCACAAGGGACTTTCCGAGAAGATCATCAAACCAAGAGAATGCTTGATATACAAAATAGGGACAATTATTCATGTTTAACAAATACTTTCAAAACAAAGCAAAGCAAAGTCTTTATCAAACGTATAACATAGCTTTATTAAAAGTACCACTCACCTAGTTTGTCAAACGTCGGGGTCAAGCAAATCCCAGTCCTACAAACACATGGCAAGGTCTATTGAATGTACTACTCAGAACAAGTCTAGCATGCATGTAAATGACCTCGGCATTTTCCAAAAACTAAGTCAAATCAAATCAAAACACCGTTTCTCATTTCTGGAAAACAAGCTGGGCAACTACCAGGTCTAGGCCGAGGTCCCACACCTCCTTGCCGAGGTGTGGCCCCGACGGCCACATTCACAAGTGAAGTCGGGAAAATCTGGGTTTCCCTCTTGATAAACATGAAGAACATGAAGAACATGAATCATGAGGAAAACAAATGCGAAGATCAAAATTAGCTATTTCGAAAGCTGGGATTTCATGCTATGAATTCAAAAACATGGACCTGGGTACCCATATTCAAGGATCTTATCAAAACAAACACAAAAACATGGTTCTAGATGCAAACTTTCGGATCAAACGAGGTTTTTCCTCAAGAACACAAGAAAACCATTTTCTCTTTCTAAAACCAACTTTAAATCAATGCATGACGTGCAGAACGAGTTCGATCGTGCAATGCAACTAGATGATTAGTAAGAACAACAAGAGCAGGTTAAGATTCTAACCTCAAAGCTTGGATCTAACAGTTCAAGCTCCAACGATCAAGCTTGGAAGTTCTCTCTCTCTCTCAAAACTTCTCCTTATTCTTCCTAGAATTTCTCTCTCTAAAAGGCAAGATTTCATACAAAATGATGTGTTTTCCCGACAGTCACTGACTTAATCCTTCTGTCGGGACACGTGACACCAGCTGGTTGGCTCTACTCGAAAAGGTGACTGACTAACTGATTGGACAAGACCATGACAAAGTGTATTCAACAAGCTAAACAGCAAGAGTACTCCGGCAATAATGACATCGGCTAACAACAAGACTCCAGTGAGCAAGTGGCAAGGACATCGGCTTGGAGGGACAACACTTGACTAAGCTGTGCCACACCTTGGCCTAGATGTGCCACACCTCGGTCTAGGTCATGCCAATCTAGGAACAAATCACTAATGCAAGGGTCAAGGATCTGGAACGCCTAGATAATAACATCTCGGCCCAGATAGTACACATCTCAGCCTTAGTGCTGTACACCTCGGCCTAGATGGTGACATCTCGGCCAATATGCCAAGGTGGGGATGGAGGTAACCGAAGGGATTCCACGACGGTTCTAAGTGGAAAAGGTTTCGAAGGTGACTAGGCTTAAGATGACCTTGGCAATACACCAGACAAAAACAAAAGCATGCAAGCAATCATTCGAGTAAAACAAGACAAGATTTGCAGGTGCACATATCAAAACAAGATCATCCTTAAATGTATGCAAGTATGACTAAGTCAAAACGAGGGTTGTTACACTACAACCTTGGGATCTTCTCTTCATTGTTTACTGGTAACTTTATTTATTAATTTTTACTTTTAAATAAAAATTATGTGTATTAATTTATAGTTATTTATTATTTTTTGCAATTTTATTTGTTATTATTTATGTTAAAATAAGAGATTTTGATATGCTAAAATTATTAATCTTAATTGGTGGTGATTTATATTAAAATTAGGGATTTTAGTTTGTTGTTGTTTGTGCTAAAATTAGGAATTTGATTTGTCTAAAATTAAAAATATTAATTCGTCGTGATTAATATTTAAATTAGGGATTTTCATCATAACCAATATCACATATCTCATAA
Organism: Camellia sinensis; assembly: GCF_055761805.1. Lineage (NCBI taxonomy): Eukaryota > Viridiplantae > Streptophyta > Magnoliopsida > Ericales > Theaceae > Camellia > Camellia sinensis. Next base: position 21,376,018 of record NC_138964.1, on the reverse strand, counting down.
TCATTTATCACATATCTCATAACTACTACCCATATAGCTCATAACCACATCTTACAACCAATCCCCTTTTGACTCATAACCAACATTACATATCTCATAACTAACACCCTTTTGCTCATAACCACACCACTTTGATCATAACTAATATCACATATCTTATAACCAGTAATTACATATCTCATAACCAAACACTCTTTGACTCATAGCTACACCACTTTGCTCATAACCAAAATCACATATCTCATAATCAGTATCATATATCTCATAACAATTACCCACATATCTCATAACCAACACTCTTTGGCTCATAACTAACATCACATATATTATAACCACTAATCACATATCTCATAACGCCCTTTGGCTCATAGCCACACCATTTTGATCATAACTAACATCACATATCTCATAACCATCACCCATATATCTCATAACCAACACTCTTTGGCTCATAACCACACCACTTGGCTCATAACCATTAATCACATATCTCATAACCACATCTCATAACTAATATCCTTTAGCTCGTAACCATACCACTTTGATTATAACCAATATCACATATCTCATAACCACTAATCACATATCTCATAACCTCATCTCATAACTAACATCACTTTCGCTCATAACCCCTAACTTTGATCATAACCAACTCAAAACCACTAACCACATGTCTCATAACCAACTTTGATCACATATCTCTATTTTAGATTTATTTTAGTCATACTATCTACTGAATATAATAGAAAGGGTAATATACAAACAATATACATTTTAAAATATCTATATACATATAGACATATATATAAATAATTTGACTAAATTTATCTACGATGTGATTTTATTTATTTCTACTAAATCATTGTCCTCTTAATTTTTTGTTCCCAACTTTTCCTCTTTTATTTCCCTGTTCTATTTTCTTTCCCTTGATTTGTCCTAGTTGTGCCTCAACTCTCTCTATATCTTACTAAAACTCCTCTATTTCACTCAAATTATCAAATGACCAACATTGATAGTTCTTCCTCGCTGGATTTTTACTCTTTCAACCTTGATCATCTCTTTCTAATCTTGTCTTTGTGCCAGATCCCTAAGCTCGTCATTGCTCTCTTTGTCTACTTCAATTATATTGGTGGTGATATTTCTCTATCTACTAAATGCATCTATCTCGAAACTCTAGTTCCTTCACATTAATATGTCATACATATACAAACCTTTGGCCCAAGTATTGATTCAAAAGGTTTTGTTGTTTTCAATTTGTACACACATATGTGTTCTATAACTATTGCAAAATGATTTTGGGTATATATAACTAGTTGTGTGTGGTTGCTCGATGGGGGTGTGATAAAAATAAAAATTTGGATTGGAATATAATTTTAATTACTTGCAAGACACATGTTAGTTACAAGTGATAATAATGCGAGGGTATTTTGGATAAATAAAAAAAAATTGTGACATTACACTAGGGGTGGCCATCAGCTCAATGACCCGCTCAACCCAGGCCAATATTTTTAGTACTTGAAAAAATTATTTTGCCTATAGTACTGGGCGGGGATAAAATTTTGTGCCCATTTAATATTCGAGTAAGGCTGCAGATAGACTTACAACCAAGTTCATTTATTTATATAATAGTAATTATAATTTTATAACATTTTAATTATAAAACAAAGTAAAAATATATAGAAGAAAAAAAAAACATATATACTTCTTTCTATGAGTTAAATTAAAACATTTGTTAAAAATCATTTTCATTTTATCATTTAATTTTATTAACATTCTAAATTCAATGATATATAAAAAGATTTAAATAATTTAATCTACATACAAGAAAATAAATAAATAAAATCATAGTTTATATTTTTTTGGATTAAGTGACCAGACTTGGAATTTGAACTTTTTTAGGGCCGGGTTTGGGATGGTTAGATTACTCTCAATGTCGGGTCGAGTTTGGGATGACACATATCCCAACTATTCATCTTTTTCTTTCCTTGTTCTATTTTATTTCCCTCGATTTGTCTTAGTTGTGTCTTAGCTCTCTCTATTTCTCACTCAAACTCTTCTATGTCGCTCAGATTATCGAATGATCAACAATGGTAGTTTTTTCTCGTTGGATTCTTACTCTCTCAACCTCGATCACCTCTCTCTACTCATGTGTCTCTACACTAGGATCCTTGAGCTTGTCACTACTCTTTCTATCTATTTCAACCTTGTTGTGGTTGATGTTACAAAACTTTGTGATTTAATTACAACATTTGTGATTTTTAATAATTTTGAACAATCTTGTTACACCAATTAGTGACGTCGTTACGTTTTTTGTGTTTTATGTTACGAAATTTTGTGACTTAATTATGATATTTCTGCTTTCTAAAAATTTTAAATATTTTTGTTACACTAATTAGTGATGTGGTTATGCATTCTGTGGTTGATGACTAAAAATTTTAAATATTTTTGTTACACTAATTAGTGATGTGGTTATGCATTTTGTGGTTGATGACTACAATACCAAAAAATAGACAATGATTTATATTTAAAAAAAATAAAAAATTTAAGATTTAAATTGATAAATAAAAAATTAATAATTTATTTTATTATAATACTCAAATCATGATTTTTTTTTCTGTAATTGTTACTAGTAAAAAAATTTATCAATCTTATCATAATTTTCCCCCCAAATAATTTTGTCAAAAAATTTGGAACAAACACTCGAAATTTTGTGCAAATCAAAATTCCCTCCTAATTTTTTTTTGGACAAATTTGTAGAACTTTTCTTCGGCCGTAACATTTTGAGAAATTACGCTCCCACGCTCTCTCTCTCTCTCTCTCTCCCTCTCTCTCTCTCTCTCTCTCTCTCTCTCTCTCTCTCCAGTCGTCGACGCTACCCATTGCCACAGCTAGCGACCATCACCACCTCTAAGTAAGTCCCACACCTTTCTCTCCTATTCTATTTTATTTCGGAGAACTGATTTTAACCCTCTAGGTGCCACTCTCTCTCAAGGGATCCTACACTTCCTGCCATCGACTCCACCACCTTCGTCTCCACCATCATCTCCAACTTAAACAACCTATTCGATAATGCCCAACCCCCTGCTACGACGACGAAACCCTAGATGTATTCGAACTCGATTACAGGCTGGTATATATGTAGTTCATAATTGCCCAAAGCCGTTACTTTTACTGTTATTATTTGCGATTTGTCTGTGTTGAGATGAAAATTTCAAATTTAGGGTTTTCAAGCAGAGGACTTGGAATTTTTTGTGTGATTAAGTAAAAAAATCGAAAACCCATCTTTATGCAGGCCCATTTCCTTTGAAGAAAGACTTGATTTTGTTTTTTCAGGTGTAATTTATGAGATTATGTGATTTTGAAGACCATTTGAGCCTTGATTGTTTATGTTATTTAATGTTTTTGTGGTTGAATCTAGTCGAAGCCATTGTAGCTCAGTAATTAATTTATTTGAGATGTACGCAGGTAATGTGGTTTGTATTGAACCACAATTGAGTTGTTGAATTTAGTTGTTCGATCCTTTCTTGATCTCTGGTCACTCTACGCTTAGCCTCTCTCTTTCATTTTGAACTGCTATTTTTTTTTTTACAAGAATTTTATTTGAGGGATAGAACAACAAAAAAAGTTTGGTCTGTGGAGTTGTGAATTTGTTTTGGTCTTTTTGTTTTGTTTAGATATGGGACAATGGTGTTTCAGCCATTAATGCTCCTGGTGGTCTCCTGAGCTATGTTTAATTTGATTGTGTTCTTTGATGTCATCATAAAGTTGAACTCAGCCTATTAGGGTCTCTATTACAAAGAGAAGAGTTGTTTGCTATAAATAACTGTATTAAATTGAAGATGAAATTTGTTTTTCTTTAATAGGTTTGAATGTGTTCAATTTATGTGGAATGTAGGTCTTTGAATTAAGGTTCATAACTTTGTTTTGTCCTTTATTTTTATTTTTTTTGGTTTTGTTTTTATATCTAATGCATGTCTTTGAATTACATTTTCAGAAGCAAACAAGAAAAAGATGAGGTAGCCATCATGTATGTCACTATTGGAAGTCTATATTAGTTATTGAAGTTACTTGGAATGTTCATTGAAAGTCTTCATAATAATAATAATAAAGAACATAGTGGGGAGTTGGTGGTTCTCTTCCCGTCTCTATTAAATCGAAGATCAAATTTGTTTTTGTTTAATTGGTTTGAATGGATTCAAATTCTGTGGAATTCAAAAGTGAATCAAATTGATTTGGAAAGTTATTTGACCAGCCTATTTTTTATTAAGTGCTTTAATCACTCTCATTCTTCTGCAACATATTCAATGTTCAGGTTGGGCATGACAAGCAAGGATTGCTGATAGGTTTGCCAACTATTAGGCCGTCCATGGGGGTGAAACTTCAATTTTCTTTTGGCTATTGTAATAGAGGTATATATTAGTATTTCGCCCACAAAAGGCATATGTGGCGGGCATGATATCTGTATTACCAATACCATCATGCTACTAACATTGCATATGCCCTCTATTTGTAATATGCAAATAAAGTACTAATTTACAATGGTCTTTGGCATTTTCAGGATCTACGTGCCGAGACTCAAAAGAAGCCTATGTCATTTTATGGCATTTTAAAGGGGTCTCTGTATCTTTGTGAGTACGTAGAGATCTTGATAGGTGATTCTATGGATTTTTTAGTTGTGTGCTATTTTATTCACAATGTCCACAAATATATTAATAGTGAATGAATTGCATTTTTTCGTTCTTATTTTCTGTTAGTTATTCTTGAATTTTATTGCTTTAACCAAGGTATAATTTTGGGTTTTTTTTTTTAATTTTTTTTTAAATGCATATGATTGTTATGAAGGAGGATGAAAGAGAGATACTAGATCCACTGTCTGTGGTGGAACCAAGAAGTAGATACTCGAGGAACAAAGGCATTGATTGGTGCCTATGTCGATACTAGCTATAGCTTTTATTGGTATTCCTCAGCTCTGGTTTTTGGTTGTTGGATGTATAGTTTGGATTCATATCAAGCATCCAAAATATAGGCCAAGTATGACAATTCAAAGATGTCAACATAAGCAACTAGGACAAACTTCAAAATTCATGTTGCTTTGTTATATAGATTTTGTCATAAGGATGCAGACAGCATTTAGGATTAATTTTAATTGTTTGTGAGTTCTTGTTGTTTGTAAATTATAGCTCTTAAGGATTAAATTTAATAGTTTTTCAATAGAGCACATGGCTATAGTTTTTGCCCGTTGTTTACACTTATAAGCTATTGCACCTACAGATTGACAATTGGAATATTTACTCCAATTACACTCTCACCACCACCACCACCACTACCACCAACAACAACAACAACAAAAAATGCTCTCTTGGTAAACTTTGGTAATTTTCTTATTTATAATGTAGTCTTATATTTCTTTAATAATCTACATTTACCTATCCTTTACTTTTGTCAACAACTCAATAAATTTTCTATTGAATTTTTCACGCTTGTTGAATCCACATTATTTGTGTAATTCTCTTGGTTTGTTGCATAGTAGAGAGAGGATTAGTCAACATCTCCATAGTATGGTAACTCAGTTTTTCGATGGGGTAGATGTCTTGTGTGCCACTTTGGATGTTTAGGATTCTTGTCTATGTGTTTTAGGAAGCTTTGAAATCTAATTATACATAGGATTAATATATGAGCATGGAATTGTGGATTTTGCTAATGTTTTGGGTGGATTCTTAACTGGTTTCCTTCTTGCCTTTATTTTGCTGCCTTGTCCTCAATTTGGATGGGTAGACTATTTTTATCAATTCTGCAACGTAGAATCTTGTTTGTATGTTTCAACCTCTTGAGTTTTATTTTATGTATTGCGACTTAATAAATATATTTTGAAGGAAAATAAGTAACACCTGCATTCAAGTGATGTCCCATATATTTTGCACCAAGAATGGCTGAAATAAATATCCAGGTCAAATTGGGAGGAGTTAGATGCAAATGCACTTTGAAGCAGCAGCACGAGTGTTGAAGCTAGACGCATGAGTTGACATTTTGGCTATTTGGAAACTTCCTAATATTTTTTGGAAAACACGTGTAAATACTGTTTGGAAAATTATTGTTGACTTCCTATTTATTTATTTTGAATTGAAAAACATGGAGAATTTACATTTTGGATAAATTTGTGTATAAGCTCTATTTTTTGTAAGTGGCAAAATATATGCTATTTTGTGAGGACGATGTAATTATTGTTATTGGAGTTTGTGTTTAATGAATTAAATTTTTATATTTTTTAGTTGAGTTTATTTTATATGTTCGGATGAAAATAGAATTTTGGCTAATTTTGCTGTTAAAGATATTTCATTGTATTCACTAACTTTTATGATAAAAATCTTTTAGTAATTGCCAACTCTTTAATAGCATTGAATACTATGATATACTTTTTTCACAGCATTTATCCATACTAGTTGATCGAATACTAGTTTGCAACAAATGGCTTCTATGATGCATTTTACAAACCTCTTAAATGCAAAAAAAATAAATAAAATAACTTGCAACAAGAACTATGTCAACATAACAAAAGAGGATACCTGGATTTTATGAACAATTAATTGGCTTACAATTGAGTTGGATTGACAAATGATTACACAATCAATTAAACAATCAATTATAAAACAGTTTGTTTTTATAAATTGTCTTGTACAATTGATTGTAAAATCGATTGACTTGCAAATGTGTTGTGGCTTGTATTCATAATCAATTCAATTGCAATAGTATATTTGGACCAAGACTCATGGATTGTGTCACGTCCTCAAAATAAGCCCATTATATATTTATCATTGACATGCAGTATTTAAAGAAAACAATTCATTATCTCATTCATCAGAGTATTACTAAATAAAAGCATTACATGTAACATCAAATTAAATGCCCTACGGGCTTACATCTTTCCCAGCCAACACTTGGACACAAAAATATGAGTTCTAACTCAAATACAAGTAAAGCCCTAAGCTTGAATGTTTACATGTACTATCAAATAAAAACAACTAACTGAAGATAGTCTTCAAAATCCAAAAGTCAAATCCTTCCAAGCTAAGTCCTTGGAGGTAGCTTATCACCTGAACCTGAAAATGATGTTCCCATATAGGGTGAGCCACTGCCCAGTAGAAATATACTAAACCAAATATAAGCATTGAATAAAGCAATAGCATTCAATAGATGGTTAACCAAGATAATCAATTTTAACTTAATACAGTCTCATGACACTAATGTCTATGACATGTTTCAAATCCCATTATTATCAATATGGATCAGAACCTGGCCCAACTTACAACAGTGAACTATATATGATATTCACATTACTTCCAATGTCATATTACTTCCAATGTCAACAACACAGATGAGACTCAGGCTCATATCAAAACACTTCATACTTCCGTTTGATACACATTGTAGTGCTGTATCAATAACATGTAAAAACACTTCAATATGATAAGCACACATAATAGTGATGCTAATGGAGTCCATCCCCTATCTCCTCCCAAACAAAATCCGGTTTAGAGGTCCATCCCCTATCTTCCCCTAAACCGTGGAGTACATCCCCTATCTCCTCCCAAACAATATGCATATGCAATGCTCAATCAATACATGCATTTTCTGTATTAATTCAATAATCTAAATTTATGACTTAAACAAATTGATTAGTTTCAATTTTCCCTAATCCACATGCAATGTCTACAACAAACACAACTATCCTCCACCGATAGCCCAAAACAGTTATTTCTAGACTGGAAATAAATATATCAACAATTCAATAGGCGAGTGATTTAAATAATCCAACTACACCATTTAGTCAATGAATTCCTCAATTTCATGAATTTAACCAAATTCCCCAATTTCCTTAAATTAATTAAACAAATTAGTTTATTAATACAACTAGGGTTTTTCCCAAAATTACCAAAGTACTCCCAACATATCAAAATACCAAAACTTAGAACAAAACTTATAAGATGGAGTAGGAAATCCCTACCTCGAAGAAAATAACCGAAATGGAGAAGACGGAGATGAAGACCCAAATTCCAAAGTGCTCCAAACCACCAAACGTTTAGATTAAATGGAAGCCCTTGACTCACTCTATCTTTTTAATAAAGGACTAAGGTTAGATACTCACCCTAGGTAGATCAATTCTTAGAGAGAAGACAGGTTTAGAGAGAGAGAGAGAGAGAGAGACTCTCAAGGGGCGGTTTTTAAAAGTTAAGAAAGAAAAGTAGGTCAAAAAGTGATCCAAAAAGTGAAATCTCAGACTGATGTAGTCGACTCCCCGCTCGAGCGTCCAAACTCCCGCTCGAGCGTCGAATGCGCACTCCCAGTACTTTTGCAGAACCAGGTCCCCGCTCGAGCTACCAACTCCCCGCTCGAGCGGAACTCACATATTTCCGCTCGAGCGTCCAATCCCACGCTCGAGCGTCCAACATTGCACAGGAAATACTGGATGGGTGATAATCCCGCTCGAGCACTAAAACCCCCGCTCGAGCGGACAAGCAACAAAAGAATCCCTGCTCGAGCATCAAACTCCCGCTCGAGCAGACAGGTCAAAATCTGGGCAACTAGTTTTGGCATCTAAACTCAACCGACCTGTAACAAACATGCCCAACACATCCTATAACTCAAATACAAAGAGATTAGAGGACGACAACAACCAATATATAATGACAGGATCCACGGAACCTAAGTCCGGATAGAATAATCTAAAGGGAAAAGACCGGGGTCGCTATAACCTTCCCTCCTTAAAAGAATTTCGTCCCCGAAATTAAGCATAAGGTTTTGAAAACAAGTTTTTCTCAAATTCCAACAATATGATAACTCAAAATAAACAACTTGACCCAACACCGACCATTTCATCTCTTATCAAGAGGCATTTCACAATATGTAAAATAACATATATTTTCACCTGCATTAACACTATGCAATTTTCTTTCAATTTTAACAATTTTCAATATATTCAACATATGCAATGTTCCATTAAACTTCCATTTCGAGACAAGTTCTAACATATTTCCATTACCCAAAACATTCTCAATATTTTACAGCTTAAGACATATATAAAGCTCTAAAGTTCAACAATATGACAAAATCTAAATACAAAATTACAAATCGATAAACATGTCTGGATATTTCTCGCGGACTTCCAATTCACGTTCCCAAGTGGCTTCCTCCACCCCGTGATATTTCCACAAAACTTTTACCAAAGGAATGGTCTTGCCTCGCAAGACTTGATCCCGCCAATCCAAGACCCGGACCGGTCTCTCCTCATACGAGGCATCCTCATCTACCTCTAAATCGGTCTAATCCAATACATGTGATGGATCTGGCTCATACTTCCGAAGCATACTCACATGAAACACGTCATGAACTCCGGACAACTGCGGCGGTAAAGCTAACCGATAAGCAACCTCGCCAATCCTCTCAAGGATCTCAAAAGGACCAATAAACCGAGGGGATAACTTCCCACTCTTCCCAAACCTCATCAACCCCCGCCTAGGTGATATTTTCAGAAAGACATGATCACCCACTTCAAACACCAAAGGTCTCCTCCTACGGTCAGCATAAGATCTCTGACGACTCTGGGCTGTAACAAGCCTCCTACGGATAAGTTCAACTTTCTCCGTCATTTCCCTCACCAACTCTGGACCCAACAAAGGTGCATCACCCACCACAGCCCAACAAACTGGAGACCTACACGGTCGGCCATACAAGGCCTCAAACGGTGCCATACCGATACTAGATTGGAAACTATTGTTGTAGGCAAACTCCACCAAAGGCAGGTGCCTCTCCCACGACCCACTAAAGTCAAGAACACAACCCCGAAGCATATCCTCAAGGATCTGAATAGTACGCTCGGACTGCCCGTCAGTCTGCGGATGATAAGCCGTACTAAAGGTCAACTTGGTGCCCAAGGCACTCTGCAAACTCTGCCACAACCTAGCAGTAAAACGAGGATCTCTATCCGAGAGGATCGTCACTGGGACCCCGTGCAATCTCACTATGTCCCGAATATACAAGTCGGCAAGATGGTCTACCGAATCTCTCACGCGCATAGGAATGAAGTGCGCCGACTTAGTTAACCGGTCTACAACCACCCAAATGGCGTCACTACCCCGCTGAGTCCTCGGAAGGCCTACAACGAAGTCCATAGTGACATGCTCCCACTTCCACTCGGCAATAGGCAAGGGTTGTAACAAACCCGCTGGCCTCTGATGCTCGGCCACTTGCTGACAAGTAAGGCACTTAGACACGAAAGCTGCCACATCTCTCTTCATACCCCGCCACCAAAACTGGCGACCCAAATCCCGATACATCTTAGTGCCTCCCAGATGCACCGCAAGGTGTGAATGATGAAACTCTCGGAGTACCTTCTCTCGACAAGACTCCGGCACCAACAGACGGTCTCGGTATCTCACACTCAGGTCGGGATACACTGTCAAACCCTTCTCAACCTTCCCACCAGAAATCTTCTCACGGAGGGATTCTACCTCAAGGTCACCCCCCTGAGCCTCTAACACTCGAGTCACAAGTGTAGGCTGTGCAACAACAGAAAACAAGGCCGCAGCCTCTACGGATTCGCCCAAAAGTAAATCGAACTCCCCAAGTGCACCCAACATCTCCCATTCCCGGATGGCTATACTAGCTATGTCACCAACAGATTTCCTGCTAAGGGCATCGGCCACCACATTGGCCTTCCCCGGATGATAATGCAACTCAAAGTCATAATCCTCAATAAACTCCATCCACCTCCTCTGCCTCAAGTTCAAGTATTTCTGTGTAAACAGATATTTCAGACTCTTATGATCCGAGAATACCTCGAACCTCTCACCATAAAGATAATGCCTCCAAATTTTCAAGGCAAATATCACAGCTGCTAACTCTAAATCATGCGTAGGGTAATTCTTCTCGTGAATTTTTAACTGACGTGAGCCATAGGCAACTACTTTCCCTTCTTGCATCAACACACAACCCAGACCCTCTCGTGAGGCGTCACAATAGACTGCATTACCCAACCCCCTCTCCGGAATAATCAAGACTGGAGCGGTGATCAGTCTAACTTTCAATTCCTGCAACGACTTTTCACAAGTCTCACTCCATACAAACTTGACTCCCTTCCGAGTCAAACTAGTCAAAGGTGAAGCTAACCTGGAGAAATCCTTCACAAACCGGCGATAATACCCAGCTAACCCTAGAAAACTGCGGATCTCAAACACACTCTTAGGCTGTGCCCAATCTTGCACTGCCTCAGTCTTGGATGTATCAACAGACACTCCTTCCCCAGAAACTACATGGCCTAAGAACTTGACCTCTTCTAGCCAAAACTCACACTTCCCAAACTTAGCATAAAGCTTATGGGCTCTAAGTAACTCAAGCACCACTCTCAAGTGTTCCTTGTGCTTCTCCTCAGAAGGTGAATAGATAAGAATGTCGTCCACGAAGACGACTACAAAACGATCTAAAAATTCCCGGAATATCCGGTTCATCAAATCCATAAATACTGCCGGTGCATTGGTGAGCCCAAATGGCATCACCAAAAACTCATAGTGGCCATACCGCGTACGGAATGCCGTCTTCGGAATATCCTCCTCCTTGACTCTCAACTGATGATAACCCGATCTCAAGTCTATCTTCGAGAAACAACGGGAACCCTTCAACTGATCAAACAGATCATCTATACGAGGCATAGGGTACTTATTCTTAACCGTAGCCCGATTCAATTTCCGGTAATCTATACAAAGTCTCAAAGCACCACCTTTCTTTTTAACAAAGAGGGCCGATGCTCTCCATGGCGAAACACTAGGACGTATAAAGCCCTTATCTAGTAACTCCTGGAGTTGGATCTTCAACTCAACTAACCCAGCTGGGGCAAAACGATAAGGTGCCATAGAAATCGGCGCCGTGCCGGGTACTAAGTCAATAGAGAACTCAATCTCTCTGTGAGGTGGCAAACCAACAAGGTCCTCGAGAAAGACGTCCGAGTACTCACAAACCACTCTTGGCAACACAGTCTGAGTCTCATTACACTCACCACTTTCAAAGCTAGCAAGTAGACCACTAAGCTCACTTCGCCCTCGCGAATCATACCCCGGTGGCAAAACACTACCAACCCGGTCCCCCAGAAAATGAAAACACTCCCCGCTCACGGTACAACAAGTGACCCTCTGGCGGTAGCAATCAATTACTGCCCGGTATGACGATAACCAGTCCATACCCAAGATAACATCAAAGCCCTTCATGGGCATAACTACAAAAGGAAATGGAAGTCTATGATCGGCGACCTCTATATCACAACCCCTGACACCTTGTTTCAAGATTAATTCAGCCCCAAGAGGTGACACTACACACATAGGGGATGCTAACTGTGCTAACTCCAACTCCAAAACAAATGCAAATGCAGCAGACACAAAGGAATGAGATGCACCCGTATCAATCAAAACACTAGCAACCGAGTTACAAAACAAGAAGGTACCTCTCACAACTGATGGTGCCGGCACAAGATCCTGCACGGTAACAGCGTACACGCGCCCAGAAGACCTCTGATCAACTTGCTCACCCCTAGGAGCATAAGATTGCTGTACCGACTGGGACGATGAAGCCCCCTGATTGGCCCTCGAGGCCTGACCCGACTGAGCTGGCTGCTGACCCGAAATCTGCCTCAAACCAGATGCACTAGATGTGCCACCCAACTGCGAGCAATACCTCTTCATATGCCCTGGCTGACCACACTGATAACACGAGAGTGGCTGCCCTCTACCCTAACTCTGGCTCTGAGATCGAGCCGAAGATGATGCTGCTCTCTGCACTCCTCCCCTCTGAGGACAAACTGGAGACTTGTGGCCCAGCTGGCCACACTTGAAACAGGTAATGTCTCCCTGACTGCCTTTCCCCGAACTAGCACTCGGCACAGGAAAAGTCGATCTAGAAAAGCTACCCTGAGACTGCTGAGGATTAAAACCCTTCTGTCTCCTACCATCACTCTAACCATCCTGACTCCTCTTGGAGCCCTTCTGTCCTTCCTCCTCTTCCTGCATCATGATTTCCATGTGGGCTGCAGCATCAACCATACGCCCATAATCCCGAATCATAGTTCCCCCAACTCGCAGCTTGAGGCCACGCCTCAACTTCTTCTCAAACTCGATACAACGGCATTCCTCAGACGCCACCAACTCAGGTGCAAACCTGGACAAGCTAGTAAATGCAGCCTCAAACTCGGCCACTGAAGAACTCGACTGCTTAAGCTGGCAGAACTGGTCTCTCAGCTTCTCCCTAACTGCTGGAGATAAGAACCTCTCCTGGAAAGCGTTCACAAAAGCCTCACATGTACCTCCTATACGACCCTTAGTGAACTTCCACCACTGACTCGCATCTCCCTTCAGCTGGAAAGATGCCAAGGTCACTTTCAACCCCTCGTCTTCGATGCCAAGCATCTCAAACGCCTTCGTTGTCTGTTCGAGCCATTCATCTGCCTTAAGTGGCTCTTTAGGATCACCCACAAATTCATCCGGGTTAGACCGGAAGAACTCCCTCTTCAGAAAGGAAGGTCCTGCATCCGCAACAACAACCCGCGCTTGATTCTCAGCTCTGAGAATGCCTACTAACTCCCTGAATGCCCCTGCTATCTCTCGGGCTAGAGCGCCCATAGCCTGCTGGCCTACTGGCTCGGCCACATTGGCCTGGCCAATACCCTCCTGAACTGCCGGAATCTGCTCTGGCACAGGCACCTCCTGCCTACCCGGCCTACCACGCCTACCGCGTCCTCGTCCTCGTCCTGACATCCTAATAAAGGAAACAAAGACGTCAGCACATTAATAAATGTGCCGAAACTAAACACTTGCGTCCTAACGCATTGAACAACAATAATTCATTCCACGTAAGCACATAATCACATAAACATCTACGAATTTCATTCCTGGATGATAATAGTCCCGAAGCGTTACTATAGTTCCGGTTGGAAGCAGCATTGATCAAGTGCCTTTCCAACAAGACTACTAGCAACTCAAGGGTCTAATTAACATCCTAGAAACTACGTTCCATACCCACATAATCACATAAACATATAAGCATATAACATTTCACTAAGTCTCTATCAAACGAGACGAACCCATTGTGATACTAATCACTTCCCACGTACCCAAAGTATTCAAACCCGGTACGCTCTGATACCAAGTTGTCACGTCCTCAAAATAAGCCCATTATATATTTATCATTGACATGCAATATTTAAAGAAAACAATTCATTATCTCATTTATGAGAGTATTACTAAATAAAAGCATTACATGTAACATCAAATTAAATGCCCTACGGGCTTACATCTTTCCAAGCCAAAACTTGGACACAAAAATATGAGTTCTAACTCAAATACAAGTAAAGCCCTAAGCTTGAATGTTTACATGTACTATCAAATAAAAACAACTAACTGAAGATAGTCTTCAAAATCAAAAAGTCAAATCCTTCCAAGCTAAGTCCTTGGAGGTAGCTTATCACCTGGACCTGAAAATGATGTTCCCATATAGGGTGAGCCACAGCCCAGTAGAAATATACTAAACCAAATATAAGCATTGAATAAAGCAATAGCATTCAATAGATGGTTAACCAAGATAATCAATTTTAACTTAATACAGTCTCATGACACTAATGTCTATGACATGTTTCAAATCCCATTATTATCAATATGGCTCAGAACCTGGCCCAACTTACAACAGTGAACTATATATGATATTCACATTACTTCCAATGTCATATTACTTCCAATGTCAACAACACAGATGAGACTCAGGCTCATATCAAAACACTTCATACTTCCCGTTTGAGACACATTGTAGTGCTGTATCAATAACATGTAAAAACACTTCAATATGATAAGCACACATAATAGTGATGCTAATGGAGTCCATCCCCTATCTCCTCCCAAACAAAATCCAGTTTAGAGGTCCTTCCCCTATCTTCCCCTAAACCGTGGAGTACATCCCCTATCTCCTCCCAAACAATATGCATATGCAATGCTCAATCAATACATGCATTTTCTGTATTAATTCAATAATCTAAATTTATGACTTAAACAAATTGATTAGTTTCAATTTTCCCTAATCCACATGCAATGTCTACAACAAACACAACTATCCTCCACCGATAGCCCAAAACAGTTATTTCTAGACTGGAAATAAATATATCAACAATTCAATAGGCGAGTGATTTAAATAATCCAACTACACCATTTAGTCAATGAATTCCTCAATTTCATGAATTTAACCAAATTCCCCAATTTCCTTAAATTAATTAAACAAGTTAATTTATTAATACAACTAGGGTTTTTCCCAAAATTACCAAAGTACTCCCACCATATCCAAATACCAAAACTTAGAACAAAACTTATAAGATGGAGTAGGAAATCCCTACCTCGAAGAAAATAACCCAAATGGAGAAGACGGAGATGAAGACCCAAATTCCAAAGTGCTGCAAACCACCAAACGTTGTGTCTGGTCTTGCACCAAACACTTGTGTTTTGCCTTGGAGGGGCAGGGAATGCCTTGTGAGGCATCTCCACATACCACCAGCAGTGGCTAGAGGCTACCGGCTGGTTTTTGCTTCCATCGGCAATCTTTTCTGCCGGTCGGCACATTTTGTTGCCGGTCGGCACTCTTTTTTGTCAAAATGACATTTTTGGGCAGCCGACCACTGTTCATCTACTTTATGTAGATATTTTGTGCCAGCTGTGATAGCTGGCACCAACTCTTCTTCCCTCCATATACATGTATGGAGGGATTGCCCTCTAACCAAGCTTGTTGTATAAGCTTTGCAAAAGGGAGTTCTATAAGAGGACAAGCCTCCTCTTTGCTCTAGGTTAGAGATTTTGAAGGCAAAACCAGAGCTTCTACATATAGATACACCCTATCTCTATATCTCCCTCTCTCTCCTCCTTTGTGTGTGTTTCTTGGCCTAAAAGTGTGATTTTACCTTACTTTTGCACCAATACACACACTATTACACCTTGCTCCGAGATTGAGGACTTTGAGGGTTGATTCTTGAGTTTTTGGGCTGTTTTTTATCAAAAGAAGGAGGCTACCTTGGCTGTTCTTGAAGTGTGCTTCAAGGGTGAGCATTTTACTTTAATTTCCCCAAACTTGCACTAGCTTTTTACCTATCATACTTGCTGATTTAGTTTTTGTGCATAACATAAAAAAGGCTTGTATTTTCATGCTTAAGAACTTTCATTAAGAGTCTTTCATGATTTGAGTTCAAACTCACCCTCTTAGGCCTTATTTGGCCTTTTTGTTGCCTCTTTGGTAAGGCTTTGTTTGCTTAAGTGTTTTGGTCTTCTCACCACTAAAAACCAGTAGATTTTTGGTGGTGAGGAAGGTGGTTTGAAGTCTTGCATAGGGGAGGGACACCCCTCTCCCTTCATTGTCTTGTTTCCTTGTATTTTGGCTTAAAAGGGTAACATGCATGCTTGATCATTTTTTGCCTCATTTCAGAAGTTTTTTGGGTGTTTTAGGTCATATGTGATCTCTATTTTTGGCCGGATTTGTACCCATTTGCATGCTTAATATACTTGCTTTACATTCCTCCATTTGGCCTAGGATTGTATCTTGTGTTTAGGCCATGATTCTTGCATGTGTTGGCTTGATTCCATGAAGATGTTGGCATTATTTCACCATGTTTAAGGTCTGTTGGCCCTTCATTTTAGTCATACTTGCCTTGTTTGGTGTCATCTCTTTATGTTTTGGCTTGTAAGCTTTGAGCATATTGACCTCTAGCATGCATAACTATGATCATCCTCATGATTTGGCATCATTTAGGACCACATTTCAGTCCATAAATCATGTTTATATGTGTGCATGTGTGACCTCTTTTATGCCTTGAGGGTGTGCCCTTTTATGCCTAGATATGAGCCTTGATGCACACACCTCTTTGGAGTCACTTTAGCTGCCATATTAGGAGGTTTTGGAGTCCCTTTTTGCATGTTAAAATTCTATTTTGGCTTGTCCAAGCCATGCCATAAGTGGTCATGTTAGTGGGAGTGAAATGCTTCCTTTTTGTGCCTTAACCTTAGGACCTTTGGTTTGCTTGTTGGCATGAGTATTGGTCCACCTTTTGGACACTTTTGGCCACTGTTTTGAGGAGGGTGAAGGTCTGCCCCTTTACCATTTTAAGCCACCATTGCATGCTTGTTTCATGTTTGATGTATGGTTGCTTCATTAGGTGTTGTAGCATGATGATTCTATTGGCTTAAAGTGTCCATATTTACATTACATTTGCATCTTGTATGCCTAATATTGCATGCTTGCCATACTAGTTGCATGACACTTGGCATACTTTGCATCTTGATATCATGTTGCATTTTGAGCCATGTTAGCATAACATGCATTGCATTACTTGGTTTGGGGTGTCAAACCAAGTGTGAGGGTTAAGGGGCGTTCATACCATAAGTGATGCAACGCGCCTTAACTCTCGGTCACCGGGACCTTTGACTTCAACATGATAAGGCCTCGGTCCTCATTTGTGTGTTGCATGCATCTTTACATCAAGTGGCAAACTTGATCCCTTGGGCTATCATGCACCATTGATGGCTCGAGGATCGAGGGCCATGCTTCCCTGAGTTCAAAGCATGATGGGAAGCATGACCATGCTCACATGTGCCTAAAATCCCATGCCATATACTGTCTGTTCTCTGTTGCTGTCAAATCTGTCTTCTGCAGGAAGCTTCTGCCGACCGGCATAATTCAGTTCCGACCGGCCACTGATGAATGGCCGATAAACCCAAAAACAGCCGATGGAGATTCTGCACTGCCGGTGGGAATTTCCCCTAGCCGGTGGTACTCTGCAGCATGCAAGGAACCTGTCCTAGGGCTTTGGCAATTTTCGGAAAGACCGGGCAGTATAAACAGAGGTGGCAGGGGTATGGCACGAGTGTTCCAGGCGAGCCGGGTCTCGAGCATGCATCATATGCGCATCCCGAGGCAGGGGGCTATGGCCACCTTTCTTTCTTTTGCATTCATCCTATTAAGTAAATTAGAAGTTCTGTAATAATTTATTTGTTTACTATTCGGACTGTAATATTCATTTGGCCCCTCCGAGCGAGGGCAATTATGTAATAAGTGTGCGTGAGTGTGTGTATGTCTTCCAACCTCACGTCTTTCTTCCCTTTTATTTACCTGCTTATGATGGTAGATTAGGGCATTTTTGAAATTAGCATACCTTATGCTATGCATGCGTGCATTCATGCATTTGTATTGCATGCATTAGGCTCAGTACATCATGCTAATTGCATTTGTACCCCAATTCCGAATTGAATACGTGCATCAAATTGATCGCATTTTCGCATGCCATGATTAAGTTAGCCGAGCCTACTCTAATTGCATCTTGCATGTGTTGCATTAGTCAACTTGACATGAACTAGGATCACGCATGTTTGCTAACTAGTTTATTGTTTTGGCACGGAGTATGATGTAAGTATTTATGCTTTAGCATACCGCATGCGTGTGAGTGTTGCCATGACAATATGCTTGCCATGCAGCTAGATGCTTATGTGATAAACTGTTTGAATGCCTGTGGATGAAGGTTGGGTTGCCTGAGTTGGAATAGCTCATTGAAATCCGTATTTTAGCCTACTTACAAGTAGCAAAATTCCAAAACATTTTTTTCAAAACAAACGGATATGCAATGCTTATTTCCGAATTAGACAATCTAGTCTATACTTGTTTGCTGTGCGCATAACATAGTAATTCTAGGCTAACAATTGGAATAAGAACACATAAAGTTTTCAAAAACGGATATCATGGTTAGTAGAGGCCGGTCTTCGGACCGGGCGAGAGGGGGTGCTCATAGCTGACCTTCCCCAATCGTACCCTAGCTCCCGAGCCGAGACAACTCCGGTGATGACGGACATGGGGCCTTCGGCACCGAGTCAGGGTTTCCTAAATTCCCCCATAAAAAAATATTTAGGTGGCGACTCTGTATCTGGGAAAGCAGTCCATGTTTGGCACTTCTTTCCTAAAAACTGTTTTCTCAAAACGATTTGCCAGATTTGGACTCTTTGGTTCAAGATTAAGAACCGTGACACGAATCGAGTCCGAACTAGTAGCGGGGTCCCCCACGCGGGCACGTCTACAGTTACCAACCTGAAGGAACTTTTCTTGACGTAGTAGAAGTGTACTCCCACTCAGAGAGGCACAACCTTTGCTTTCATTAGTTGCCAAAATAGTGTGTGCTCCCACTCGAACCTCCAAAGAGCAGCCATTGATTCCTTCAATGCAAGCTTCGAGGGTTTTTCTTGCTAAAGTAGAGTGTTGCACCCACTCGGACCTTCGAAGAATAGTCATTGCTTCCATCAATGCAAGCTTTGAGGGTCTTTCTTGCTGAAGCAGAGTGTGTGCTCCCACTCGGACTTCCGAAGAATAGCCCTTACTTCCATCAATGCAAGCTTCGAGGGTCTTTCTTGTTGAAGCACAGTGTGTGTTCCCACTCAGACTTCTGAAGAATAGCCCTTGCTTCCATCAGCCATTGCTTCCTTCAATGCAAGCTTTGAGGGTCTTTCTTGTTAAAGTAGAGTGTTGCACTCACTCGAACCTCCGAAGAACAGTCATTGCTTCCATCAATGCAAGCTTTGAGGGTCTTTCTTGCTGAAGTAGAGTGTGTGCTCCAACTCGGACTTCCGAAGGACATCCCTTACTTCCATCAGTGCAAGCTTCGAGGATCTTTCTTGTTGAAACAGAGTGTGTGCTCCCACTTGGACTTCCGAAGAGCAGCCCTTGCTTTCATCAGTACGAGCTTCGAGGATCTTTCTTGCCAAAGTAGGGTGTGCTACTAATCAGACTCCTGGGAGACGGCCTTGCTTCTGTTCAAACTTTTGAGGGATAGCCCTTACTCTCATTAATGCAGGTTCTGAGGGGCCCAAGGTCGTGGCCTTTGCTTCCCTTAGCTGCCAGAGTAGAAGTGTACATCCACTTGGACTCCTAAGGGACAACCTTGCTTTCGCTCGGACTTCTGAGGGACAGCCTTGCTTCCGCTCAGACTTCCGAGAAACAATCTTTACTTCTGTTGGTACAAGCTTGGTACACTCGATTGCCTTCCAGAGGGATCTTTCTTGCCGAAGTAGGTTGTGTGCTACTATTTGGCCTCGGACTTCTGAGGGACAGCCTTGCTTCCGCTCAAACTTCCAAGAGACAATCTTTACTTCTATTGGTGCAAGCTTGGTAGACTCGGTTGCCTTCTGGAGGGATCTTTCTTGCCGAAGTAGGGTGTGCACTACTTTCGGACTCCCGAGGGACAGTCTTACTTCCGTTCAGACTTCCGAGGAATAACCCTTGCTCTCATTAATGCGGGTTCTAAGGGCACCAATGTCGTGGAGTTCTTACAAGAATTTATTTGCCTGAAATAGCGAAGCTGACAAGCAAGACTAGCAATATCAATTTCAGATTATGATTCAAACATTACCGAAATAAAGGCGACATCAACAATAATAATGATATACTTAAATTGTAACAATTTTATTCCTTTGAGTAAGTTCATGAAAATGCAACAATCAAGGTTTTGTCTGTCCAGGCCGGTTCCTCTCAAGCCGATGTAAAGCTACAACGGCCACACAAAATTTTGGCATTAGCTATGAATTTCCCAAGCATCCATAAGATCAACAAAACAACAACCAATCATTCAACAACAAGATTTATATACAATATAAGGGCCTCATTTCCTCTGGTTTCATCGACAACAACAACATTTATTTTATTCGTCCCATTCAAGCAAAGCTAGCAACAACACTCACATGGATTACATGTTCTTCCTCAACATCAATAACTCGTACAAGATTCAAGTGGGTCATTCTCTCTTAGATTACAGTATTCAATATTAAAGACCCAGTTTATACAAAACTCTTACTCTAAACAAACAGAGTAAGTTGAGTAACAAATTTCAGGCCCAAGATCTCAAACATCTTTTATTTGGATATTATATTTCTCAGTCATACCAATTTCAAGAATATCTTTTCCAAGTCAAGATTCATAGCCCAAAATTTCTTACAAAAAAAAAAAAGATTCATCAAGAGTGGTGGTTATCTCAAGATCAGGAGGTCAAATTTCAGTCCAAAAACTCATATATATATTTTCCCACAGTCAGGGTAGCAAAACCCAAATTGTTTACATGTCCAAGTGCATAAACTTAAAAGCCATCAAAAATGGAGAGTCAACCTTCAAGGGTTCTGGAAATTTGTTCGCAAAACCTGTAAGAAGCCAAAGAAAGAGGGTTTCAAGAATATACTCACAAATCCAAAGCAATGAAGAGAATGAAGTTTGTGAAATCAAGACCAAGATCTGGGGGTTCGGAACTCCAAAGAGTGTTGATAAGCTGAGATGGAGGACCGGTGATGAGCTAAATGGCGTCGGGCAAGACAACGCATGTCGCGTTGAACGGGCAACATGCGTAGTCGGCGTTGGACAATCCGAAGCCGAAGGCAGCAGTGGTGTCGCAGAGGAGTTGGCAACCACACATGTCACATTGAATGGGCAACGGTGTGGTTGGCTCTGGGCAGTCAAGGCCAAAAGCAAAGTTGCAGCAATGGTGATGTCTCAAGAGCAGGATGAAAAGATGTGCAGGCCACGCAAGCTGGGCAGTCGTGCATGCAATGCAGGGTCGGGGCTGCTCTCGCAAGGGCCGTCGGAGTGTTGCACAACGCCAGGAAGGTTGGACGGCACTGCTCAGTCGCGTCTAGACCAGTGGTGGTGCTATTTGGGGGAGCAAAACTGAAATCAGACGCACCCAAAGCTCAGAGTGGATGCATCGTTGGGCCGAGGTGAAGTATTGACGACGGCGGGGCCTGTAGCTGCGGCGATGAACAACGTGCAACCTGAAAAAAAATTTGGTAGTGCAGTAAGGAAAATGAAGCACAGAACAAAAAAGAAAAAGATGTCATAAATACAAGCAACTGGGTCGGCCTCTGTTATTATAGAAACAGAGCTTTCTTGAAGATGAAGAAGCAGGGTCTCTCTTTTTAGAGAGAGGAAGTGTGCTGCCGAATAGGTCTTGCCTAAAAGAGAATTAAGGTTTTTGTCCTTATCTCCAAAAAGAAAAAAATATATATATAAAAAGAAAAGGCAAAGGTTTGATTCTGATGATGACCCTCAAAAGTGCCAAGGCTAAGGCTATATATATATAAAATAAGCCTACGAATATTCTGGAGCATTTTTCGGATTTGAAATTGTATAAGTTTGTTGGAGAAAAGGTCAAGGCAAGTTTGATTAAAAAAGAAGTAGGCATTATACATTAAAAAAAAAAAAAAATGATGGTGGGTGTGCTTTATTTTTGCTTGGAGTGAAAAATATATATATTTTTTTGAGATGTTCTATATAAAAAAAAAAAGTTATTTATTTATTTATTTAATATTACTTGCCAATCTTATTCATAAGTTGTGGTGAGTCATCAATTTTTATTCAAAAAGCCACATCAAGACAAAATATTCCCGAGAGAATGAAGTGCATCATGGCTGCAGTCCGAGAAAACTATAATTTCTCATACACGCAAGGGGAAAATGAAAGAGGAGCTAATTTGAGTTCACTAAATTAATTAGGCCCAATAGTCCAAGGTTGGTGGGCCCGAATTTATCTCAAGTCCAAGATTGGTGGGCCCAGATTTATCGCCATCAAATGTGCCGAATCGCCCTAAGCCTCGAAAAGGTTCGAATCCACGAACTTAGAGACTTACTCGGGCTCGAACTCGAAAGGGTTCGGATCCACGAACCTAGAGATCCGAAGCACTTGGCTTCGAACGGATTCAGACTCAATCTAGAAGCCGCTCCGTTAATGAGTCCTACAACACATGTGGGCTCGGAGCTTTCCGGGATCTACGCACTAAAACCATGTGCGTAATGAAGGCCAAACAAAGGACCCGATCCCGAAGACGGTGAGTGGAGATAAATTCACTCTTCGGTTAAACTAAGTTATATACTCGGGTCGAGGTGGCACGATCTAGGGGGTCCCTGAGACTCGGCAATATTTGCGGCAGGGCGTTCTCTTGAACTACCCCTGACCCTTATGCGGCAGGACGTCCTCTGGGACTATCCCTGACCCTTTGGGATGATTAGGGATCATTGGTTAGGTGTGGCTAAGAAGAAGGGTTCGCCGAGGGTTGATCTCCTCTTCGGGGTTTTCCTCATCCTCGGAGAGGTCACCTACTCGGACAAGGTGGTTAGAGAGAATATTCCCCATGTGCCTTGCACATAGGCTCCATCCTACATCATGAGGTGCCTATAAATAGCACCCACCCATAGCTTTACAAGGGATGGATTTTGGAGATTTAACTCTTGGGAAAGAACTGATTTCCCTTCTCCATTATCAACCTTGAGAGTGAAAGTGGGAGATCCATGGGAGAGCCTTGCCATTATTCTCTCTTTAGCCACTTTGCCTTCTTCTTCGCCCAATCTCTTATCTCCATCATCTCCTTTCTTTGTGTTCTTAGTTGAGACTATTAAAGAATCTAAGCCTCTCATCATCTTCTAGAGAATTCGAATTCTTCTATTCAAGGATCTTCGAAGATCTTCGAATTTTCCAACAACATTCTTGAACCCTCTCATACACCTACAAATAAAAAATCCTACAAAAAAACCCACTTCCTAAACACCCATATAATTAAATAAATTGCCCGTAGGCTTACATCATTTAATCCAAGAGGGAGGGTTTAACCCTTTTTACATCAATGGCATTCCGCCCACAAATAAAAGGCCACGTGGCCAACAAATAAGGAAGATCTTTGACCTTGAAGCACTTCTCTATATTCACCTGAAAAAGATTAGAAACGTGGGATGAACATAAAGTCCAGTAGGGATCTCAACATGATCCTCAACAATAATGACTTACAATAGCTATGATCATGAATGCTAGTCTCATACCATATAAATAATGTGACATTTTGTAACCAACATATACTTACATAAGTATTTTTTTAAAACTCATCCAGTTTATTCAACAACGCCAAGGTTCGCTTTTACCTCTCATTTTCCATTTTAACAATTATCACACAACAATTGCATTTACCATTTTAACAACACACACGTATTATCCGTTTTTATTTTCTTTGAAAACAAGTTCACAAAACCCGATTTCTTCACATTATTTACAACCCAATACATAACCAAGGTCTGTCTCCGCGCGCTCATCACATTCTCAATCTTAAACTCAAAATTTAACGAGATACATTCAAAAAAATAATTTATGGTAGGAAACTCCCTCAACCACTCTCTAGCACGTCCAAATATACATGAACACATCTACTCAACATATAAGACAATTCAACCTTACTGAATCATAATCATCATAACACATGACACACACAATCAAATTGAGACAAAAATGATAAATAATCTCTGCTCTACCTTCTTGAAGCATGGTAAGCCAATGATACATCTTTCTACAATGAAATGCCAATTTACCAGACACCAGTTGGAAGGGAATGGCACCTCTGCCAATTCTCCAGGTGCTAGCTGGAAGGTAATGGTACCTCTCATTCTCAGCGCATTACACATTTTCCAACCACCACATTATACAATAATCATGGAACACTCGAGTGTACTACAGACACATACCCATTTCAGCATTCACAATGCCATCCACCACCGATGACGAAGGACAAAACCTCTAAGCAATATGTATTAAATGCACGAAATACAATCATCCAATTCTTATAAGGCATTAGATCCAACAACAACAATGATGTTCCAAGGTTTTCAACTTTTACCAAGGTTCTTTCTTAATTTGCAAAAGGGTTGCAATCCCCTTTATCTTTTCGAGTCAATTTCCAATTTGCAGTACACCAATTGTATATGTACATGCATTTAAAATAAATGAAACTCCTTTCCTCCATTTAATCCAAAAACTCAACCCGCAGACAACAAAGTCATAACCTGCTCAGTTTCAACTCAACAAGGGTATTACCCAAAATTCCTAATCTCATGGTTAAATCCCCTTTTTAACAATTAACACATTATCAGTTCGTTATATTTAACTATAATCAACCCAACACAAAGTTAATGCTACAATCATAAGACCCAATTCAATCTCAAACCAATTACCAAATCATTAATCAATTTCCTTAATTCATAACATGATTGACTCACAATTTCAACCATTTTCACCTATTAAGCATTATTACAAAAAACAATTCGGGTTTTGCGTCTCTCTACCCATAGCATGTTAAACCACTCCCCAAATTAACCCAACAACAATTTACTTCCCAAATCTCAACCTTAACATCAAACCTCAGATCCCCTATCATGATTTTCAAAGAAAAAATCCATAACAACATGGTTTTTATGCAATAAAAACATACCACATGTCTATCTATAAAAGAGGGATTGAAAAAGACCAAAGAAATCCCCACCTCAAAGAGAGAAGAGGAGAAAAGCCCAAAAATCAACTTCGCCGAAATTCGATCTCCATCGGTCAAAACGAAGCCCTCAGTATGGTCATCATTTTGGTGTAAGGGACTAGCACGAAAATCTGAATGGATTTCTTAAGATCAAAAGAAAATACAATGTTTTGAGGGTTTGGGTAGAGAGAGATGAGAGAAAAAGAGAGAAACATTATAAAGAGAGACATATAATCTGAAATGAGAGGAAATGGAGCAAAAGAACAATATATAGCTGAAATGCACAAAAAATGAGACAAAACGCCTGGCCTCACGTGCGGCGCCTTCTCCCCGCACGTGCGGAGCGTCCTCCCGTACGTACGGTCTCCTTCGCACCTCCACTTCCACACCTACCTTTTATGCAGTGCGCACACAGCCCTCTTCGTTGCTTCCCACACGTGCGGCCTGATCTCCCGTAAGTGCGGCCCCTCTACCGCACGTGCGGAACCTTCCAGACTGGAAAAACCTCGGCTTGTCCCCCGACATTCTGGAGTTGACCTCGCACCCTCCGGAACAAGTGAAAACTCAGAAATGAAACAATGCAACTGAAAATATTTAGAGAAAGAATTTCCAACAACAACTTACCCAACATAACTCAAAAAGAAACGAGATGGCTTTCGAACCGGTCATCACAACCTCCCCACCTTAGGAAATTCCGTCCCCGAAATTAAACAAACACCAGAATAAGGTCAACACCTCATGAAGAAAACACGACACCAAGGAAGACCTCTCAACCTACCTGTAGACACCCCATTTTTGACCGTCCTCAAGACTTGGACGTCACCGTTGGAACACTCGGTGATTATCCATGTTTGTGTTCGTTTGGAGTTCCCGGAGGTCTTGGCTCGCGCGCCTTGCCTCAGGATCTCCGAACTTGACTATTTAGTGTCTAGTTTCACACCAAACACTTGTGTTTTGACTTTGAGAGGCAGGGTAGGGCTTGTAGACCATCCCCACCCACCACCGGCAGTGGCTAGAGGCCACCGGCTGGTTTTTGCTGCCACCGGCAATATACGGCCGGCACTATTTGTTGCCGGTCAGCACTTTTTAGTGCCGGCCGACACTCTTTTTGGCCAAGATGGCATTTTTGGCCGGCCGATTACTGTGCATCTTCTTTTGCAGATATTTTAAGACAGCTGTCTTGCTTTTGCTCCCCTCCATACACGTGTATGGAGGGATCTCCCCCTTATGAAGCTTGTCTTGTAAGCTTTACAAGACAAGAAGTGCCATATAGAGAGAGATTGGTCTCTTGGCTTTTGAGGTTAGAGACTTAATATATTTTGAGAGCTTAGACAGCCATTGTTAGGGTTTGATTTCTAGGGTTAGGTTTAGATATACATTCTATCTCTCTTTTCCTCTCTTTTGTGCTCTTGTGTGTGTTTTAGTCCATACTATTGCACACAAGTACCTAGTGTTTCACCTTCCTCTTGGAGCTGAGGTTCTAAGGGACTGATTTTGAGGTTTTGAAGCTGATTTCAAGCCAAAGAGGGCCATTGGAGCATCTTTGTTGAAGAAGTCTTCAAGGGTAAGAATCT
Source organism: Camellia sinensis (assembly GCF_055761805.1). Taxonomy (NCBI): domain Eukaryota; kingdom Viridiplantae; phylum Streptophyta; class Magnoliopsida; order Ericales; family Theaceae; genus Camellia; species Camellia sinensis. The sequence continues at coordinate 21,349,075 of NC_138964.1, read as the reverse complement.
CACCCCTTTTTACCCCTTTTTTGCATTGTATTTCTACCTATCTTAAATTCGTTTTTGAGCTTAGTGTATAATACAAAAAAGTTCTGTTTTTAAACCCTCTTGGTTGTTTGTTAAGAGTGTTTTGTGGTTTGGGTAAGCTTGAGTACCCTTAGGCCTTGAAAGGCCTCATTTTGTGCCCTTTTGTGTGAACTCCGGGATTTTGGTGTTGGGGTCTCTTCACCACTGAAATCTTGAGGGATTTCAGTGGTGAAGATGATGCCTTGAAGTCCCAAGAAGGAGAGGGCCACCCCCTCTCCTTGTTGTCCTTGAAAAGGGCATGTTTTGGCCTCTTGAGAGAGCATTATGTTTGAGGGTGTATTGACCATGACTTGGATGCTTTTTATGCTTAATATGTCATGTTATGCCTCTGTTTTTACTTGGTTTTGGTACTCCATGCATGCTTAGCATAGTTTCCATGTAATGCCTTGTTATGCCTTAACATGTCTTAGGTTGTGTGCCTTTGTTTCTAGCATGTTTTAGGCTTACATTTGTGAAGATTTTGTGCTTATCTTGACATGTTTTAGGTCTGTCCATAAGTGTTTGGGTTGATTTTGGCATGCTTGGTATAGCTCCTTTGTATTTGGGCTTGTTGGCCTTGAGCATATGAATGTATAGCATGACATCTTTACACTGATTTGATGATTTGGGGTCACCCTATATGTCATTTCAGTCCTATTTGCATGCATATATGTTTACCTTGGATGCATCTTTAATGCCTCATAAGCTTGTGTAGCAATGCTCCATGTTTTGGTGTTTATGCATGCCTTTGTTTTTCGAGTCATTTGGATGCCATCTAAGTGGTCCTTAGGCCTTGTATTAATGTCCCAAAACTCTGTTTTTGGTCAATGAGTTCATGCCATGTTTGGTCTTGCTAAGTGTAGTTCAATGCTCCTTTGGTTTGCTTTGAACACTTGGACTATTTGTTGCATGTTTGGCTTGATTTGTTGCTTGGTTTGGCACCATCCTAACATGCATTTTCAGAACTTATGTTGCATATTAATTGCCCATGCTATCCCCCTTTCAAATGTGTTTGAGGGTTGTTCAATTTGTGCTTAAGTGTTGGCCTTCAATTAGGTGCATGTGTGCATGTATTTGGTTCCTCATTATAGCACTTTGGCCACTGTTTTGGGCCTATTTAGAGCTGCCTAATTCATGTATAAGTCCATCTTTGCATCCATTTGCATGCCCCCATGTTTGCTTGTATGCTTGCATAAGTTAGTTGCCATGCCATGTTGCATCCTTAGCTTGCATACTTAGGTTGCATTGCATCTTGCATGCATGCCTTGTTCCTTGACTTGATGATAGGAATTGGGCCTTGTTTGGTTTGATTTGGTTTGAATGCATTTGAAATCAAAGTTGCATACTTGGTTCTTTGGGCCATCATGCATGGAAATGCGTGATTGATGGTCCGAGAATCGAGGCACATGCCCTTTAAGTCATTATCATGATAAGGGACATGGTTGGTGCATATATGCCTTGAATTGTGCTGCCATGCTTTGCCTTGCCCTCTGTTGCTGTCATTTGCAGATTCTGCAGGAACACTCTGCCGACCGGCAACAATTTCTCTGCCGACAGCTTCATTTTGTGCCGATGGCCACACACCACTGCCGGTGGTAATTCCACTCAGCCGGTGGCACTCCCCAGTGTCCAGGGACGCAGTCCTGAGGTTTTGACAGCCTCCAGAGGAGTGAAGGAAGGAAAACAGAGGCAGCCTATGCATGGTGGCGCGTTTCCCGAGGCATTTTCCCTGTTTTCTTAGTTTTAGTTAATTTGCTTAGTTGATTAGGCAATTTGTAATTGTTAATTAGCTTGCGTAGTTAATGAATTTGTAATATTTATTTGGTCCCTCCGAGTGAGGGTAAATATGTAATAAGTGTGCGTGAGTGTGTGTATGTCTTCCAACCTCACGTCTTTCTTCCCTTTTATTTATCTGCTTATTATGGTAGATTAGGGCACATTTAATTTAGCATATCTTATGCTATGCATGTGTGCATCCATGCATTTGTATTTCATGCATTATGCTCGGTATATCTCGCTAATTGCATCTGTAATTCAATTCAAAAATTGAATATGTGATAGTTGATCGCATTTCATATGCCATGCTTAGGTTAGCCGAGCCTATCTAATTGCATCCTGCATGTGATGCATTAGCCATTTTTAACATGAACTAGGACATGCATGTTTGCTAACTAGTTTACTGTTTTGGCACGTAGTACGATGCAAGTATTTATGCTTAGCACCTCGCATGTGTGTGAATGTTAACATGACAGTATGCTTGCCATGCGGCTAAATGCTTATGTGTTAAACTGTTTGAATGCCTGTGGGTGAAGGTTGGATTGTTTGAGTTGGAAAAACTCATTGAAATCCGTGTTTTAGCCTACTTGCGAGTAGCAAAATCCAAAGTATTTCCAAAGCAAACGGATATGCAATGTTTATTCCCAAATTAGGCAATCTAGTCTATACTTGTTTGCTGCACGCATAACATAGTAATTCTAGGCTAATAACCGGAATAAGAACACATAAACGTTTTCAAAACAGAATATCAGGGTTAGTAGAGGCCGGTCTTCGGACCGGGCGAAAGGGGGTGCTCATAGCTGACCTTCCCCGATCGTACCCAAGCTCCCGAGCCGAGACAACTCCGGTGATGACGGACATGTGGCCTTCGGCACCGAGTCAGGGCTTCCTAAATTTCCCCATTTTAAAAATATTTAGGTGGCGACTCTGTATCTGGCAAAGCAGTCCATGTTTGGCACTACTTTTTCAAAAATCTATTTCTCAAAACGATTTGCCAGATTTGGACTCTTTGGTTCAGATTAAGAACCGCGACAACAAAAATCACGAGTCCGAACTGTAGTAGCATGAGGCCCACGCGGGCGCGTCTACACTACCAAGGAACATAACACAACTCCCGACTACAATCAAACTTTGAATACCATCATCCTGACTCTGGTTCGACCTCTCGAAGCTCCAAGGATACTTGACTTACCAAGAACACAATGAAGAGATTCACAGACGTCTCCTTGACCCATACCACTCACTGGGCCTATGCGACAAGAACAACAACAACCATAGCAACAATGCGCACACCCAGGGAATCCACCACCACATGCCTAAACATTCCCGAACGCTTAACACCCCAACATGGAGGAAAATAAAGTTTTACTACAAGATTTGTACTCAAAAGGAAAGGATTACAACAAAACCCAACCCAAGACAAGACTCCGGCCTAACAAGCTCTTACAACATCCAATCGATCCACATAACCGAACATACAAATCCAAGATTTAGCAATACAAATAAAGTGGTTATACCATCCCAACCATAAGGGTATAATAACTAACAACTCAACCCCTTAAAAATAATTCATCATGTTCTCAACTCTTGGTAAAAAGCCTTTCTTTGCAAATAAAACATTTTCTTAGAGGTGCTTAAAACTCACACCGGTTATAAGTCAAAAATACATTTTCTGCCTTTCAAGCAAGACCCAAATTTTATTCATTTCCAATTCCATTCCAATGTAATCAACCGGTGAGTCTCTACCGTCACCCTATAATGCTCCATCACTCACATGGTGATGCCACAACCAATATCAACATAACATTTTCACAATAATAATTAACAGAGATAACAATTGTGCCATCAACACAAAATACCGCTATCATGCAACTACATTCGGTCAAGATCATTATTATTACTATGCAATTTATCACCCACACAAGGTAACAAAACGGGCACATAAACTAGTTACAATGAGGATTGTTCATAACATCTAGAATGAAAACTCTTTTTTCTCATTTATACCTTTTCTCAAAAATTTGCTTAAATTCATACCGTTTTCCAACAAAAGATTCATGTCATAGACTTCAAGTAAAACTAATTTATTTTGTAAATATTTTCCCAAAACAAACTTTAAAATCTCACCCCAAGGGTTTTAGTTGAAATAGAAATGCTGTGAAAGTTTTCAAAAACTGACAATCACCTTCCAATTTACCTCCTCAACAAATAACCGGTGAATCCTGACCATCACCCAATCACATCCTTTACACTTATAGTGACTTCAAAATGTGACGATTATATTTCCACAACAGCAACAATTAGAATAGACACAATGCTGAAATAGACATTTACTACACGCATGACTTTCCAACTCCGAAAGTTTCACACCAATACAAACACTAACCCAAGTGACCATCGATACACGAAGGCTTACAAATGTTCTCAACCAAAAAGCTAACCCTTTACCCCGACTCATGGGCTTCAAGATTTTCACACGGGAAGTGCACATCCATAACCACATGCACATAAGCAAAGCTCAACGCCCCCAAACACAACCCTTGGTACTACATTGCCTTATAGCCCAATCCACACTAGATTTCCAAAATTCCAACCTCACACTTTCTCTAACCATTCTAAAGTGACTATTTGTCACCCACCTTGATACCGTTCAACTTAACTAGTCACCCAAGAACTTTCACCCCCGACACTCAAACATCTACATTCCGCTCCCGTTCCGTTTACCTAGAGACAGGTTTCCAAACACCGTTCCACATACTTTTAGAGGCTTCTCGGCTTCCCCAAACAAACTACTCCACTATTGTGTCCATAGGAATTCTACTCTCAAACCTAGGTAAAAAACACGTCCTTATATATCAACACAAGACCGAATAGGTCAAAGGCGATTCACACGATCCCGATCACACAAGACGATTCTTACCAATGATATATTCATTACCTAAGAACACAAACCATTCATCACTCTAGTAATATTTCAAGCATCTACCCATGAAATTCTTTTCCCACTCAAAGCTCTACCCAAGATCTAATAACGTCTCCAACTCATAACTGACCATGGCACAACACTGCCCCTATTCGCGGTCGATAAGACCACAATGAACTCACAAATCAATAACTCAAGACACTAAACGACACACACTAGTGCCATCCTCACTATGCCAAGATATGGATCCCACTCTTCTTTAAACTTAACACAATAAAAGCTTTAAAATTTTGGCCCTCATCAGAACGCTACGCTAGTCACAAAATTTTTGCAAACTTCTCATTTTCCACCTACAATTTCCAAACTAAACAAGATTCAAAGGCCATCACTTGACCATCACAAAATTCAACACCTGATACACAATAATACTAGGATTATCAATACCCTTAACAACTTTTCATCACACATATAAAAGAGAGTTCAAGACTCATTACATGCCCAACACATAAGGGTAAATGAACAATAATGCATATACATATACAACACACAACTACAGTGCGTTGACATCCTACAACACACCGATCAATAACAAAAGCTTCACAATTTATAACATCGATCTCTAAAACAAAAGTCCCTCTCAAGGGTGATACTACTGCACTGGTTGAAAAGTCGACCCTTGCGAAGCTCTCGAAGCCTGGCCTTTTTGGGTCTGGTACCAATATCGTCCCCGACTGGACTGATGGGACAGACTCTGACTAGATTCTGAAACACCCGAAGAATTCACACGCAAAGGGCAATAACATCTAACATGGCCCTGCTGACCACATTAAAACAAACAACAGTCTCCCAACTCTGAACCTAATTTGTAGCCCAGACCTCACCGGATCCCCGAGCGAATGAGCTCGAAACCCCCGATGAAGACAAGGACTGAGTCTGGGAGTGAGCATGCGCTCGCCTCCAACTCTTACTAAGCCTAGAGTGCTTATGAACCATAGGAGTTACCGAAGTGACCTCCTCCCTAACCCGACCAACACTGCTAACCATGGCCTCCATATGGATTGCCACCTTAACTAAAGCAAAATAATTCTTCCTCATGGATCCAACCACCTTCTCTCGGATATCATCACGTAACCGCCTCTCAAACTCATAACAACGGCGCTCCTCTGTTGCCACCAACGTTGGAGCAAACCTCGACAAACTAGTGAACCTCATCTCAAACTGAGCCAAATTAGTAGCATCCTGGCGCAACTCAACAATCTATTCCCTCAACCTTTCCTGAGTAGAAGAAACGAAATATTTGGCCAAGAAGGCCTCGGTAAACGCAAACCACGTGGCACCTACAGTGCCCTTCGTATACTTTCACCAATAATTAGCATCTCCCTTCAATTGGAAGGTTGCCAGAAAAATCCTCATCCCCTCGTCCTCGACTCTGAGCATATCTAGAGTCTTGGTAATATGTTCCAACCAACTCTCCGCCTCCAACGGTTTTGCCTCCCCCAAAAACTCCGGTGGATTGGAGCGAAGAAACTCTTTAGTAAGCTTGAGGGTACGTCCGTTGTCCCTCTCATTACAAGCTAGAGCGTCATGCACCGCTCTCACAACCTCGCGTGCAACTTTCTCGCCGACAACCGATGCTGTAACGACAGGTGCTAAGGGAACCGCCATGCCCCTACCGACACCACTACTACTCATCTGTCCTCTATTCCCTTGTGTAGAAATCCTATAAAACCCCAAAACAAAATCAAACTTAGTGCACATCGCAATAGCCTCTTCGAGGCACACACACTCACCACCACTAAGCTACAAAACACACTTAACCTCCAAAACATACAATTCCCAATGCATATAAACAATTTAACCATCTAAACACATAATCAAATCAAGTCTACAAGGATAGCCACTCATTCCGAAACTGTAAAAGAATTCCTATTAGAAACCACATTGATCAAGCGTGTTTCCAATAGGACCTCAAAGCAAGTTCACCTACCACAAGTACAATCCAAGAAACTTAATCCCATGCTCACACAAATGCAACATATATGTCCAAACATCTATTCTAACTATATGCAACGTCCTCACCAAGCATAGCAAACCCTTTGTGTTAAAAACCACTTCCTACGAGCCCAAAGTATTCATACGCAGCTCGCTCTAATACTAAGTTGTCACGCCCCACTTTTTATTTACTCGGATTCCATTACTAAAACCATTTTTATAAATTCAATTTCAGAGATAGCATACAGCAACTCGTTACATTTACAAGGAATACATAAATAATAATTCTCTCATTCGAATATAAAATGAATGCAACATGAATGTATAATTAAGTAAATTGCCCGTAGGCTTACATTATTTAATCCAAGATGGAGGGTTTAACCCTTTTTACATCAATGGCATTCCGCCCACAAATAAAAGGCCCCGTGGCCAACAAATAAGGAAGATCCTTGACCTTGAAGCACTTCTCTATATTCACCAAAAAAAGATTAGCAACGTGGGATGAACATAAAGTCCAGTAGGGATCTCAACATGATCCTCAACAATAACGACTTACAGATAGCTATGATCATGAATGCTAGTCTCATACCATATAAATAATGTGACATTTTGTAACCAAAGTATACTTACATAAGTATTTTTCTAAAAAAAATCCAGTTTATTCAACAACACCAAGGTTCGTTTTTACCTCTCATTTTCCATTTTAACAATTATCACACAACAATCGCATTTACCATGTTAACAAAGCACATGTATTATCTGTTTTTATTTTCTTTGAAAACAAGTTCACAAAACCCGATTTCTTCACATTATTTATAACCCAATGCATAACCAAGGTCTGTCTCCGCGCGCTCATCACATTCTCAATCTTAAACTCAAAATTTAACGAGATACCTTCAATAAAATAATTTATGGTAGGAAACTTCCTCAACCACTCTCTAGCACGTCTAAATATACATGAACACATCTACTCAACATATAAGACAATTCAACCTTACTGAATCATAATCATCATAACACATGACACATAGTCAAATTGAGACAAAAATGATAAATAATCTCTACTCTACCTGCCTGAAGCATGGTAAGCCAATGATACATCTTTCTATAATGAAATGCCAATTTACCAGACACCAGCTGGAAGGGAATGGTACTTTTACCGATTCTCCAGGCACTAGCTGGAAGGTAATGGTACCTCTCATTCTCAGTGCATTACACATTTTCCAACCATCACATTATACAACAATCATGGAATACTCGAGTGTACTACAAGCACATACCCATTTCAACATTCACAATGTCATCCTCCACCGATGACCAAGAACAAAACCTCTAAGCAATATGTATTAAATGCACGAAATACAATAGGCATTAGGTCCAACAACAACAATGATGTTCCAAGGTTTTCAACTTCTACCAAGGTTCTTTCTTAATTTGCAAAAGGGTTACAATCACTTCTATCTTTCCGAGTCAATTTCCAATTCGCAATACACCAATTATATATATATATATATACATGCAATTAAAATAAATTAGACTCCTTTCCTCCATTTAATCCAAAAACTCAACTTGCGGACAACAAAGTCATAACTCGCTCAGTTTCAACTCAACAAGGGTATTACCCAAAATTCCTAATCTCATGGTTAAATCCCCTTTTTAACAATTAACACATTATCAATTCGTTATATTTAACTATAATCAACCCAACACAAAGTTAATGCTAGAATCATAAGACCCAATTCAATCTCAAATCAATTACCAAATCGTTAATCAATTTCCTTAATTCATAACATGATTGACTCACAATTTCAACCATTTTCACCTATTAAGCATTATTACAAAAAAAAAAAAAAAAACAATTACGGTTTTGCTTCTCCCTACCCATAACATGTTAAAGCACTTCCCAAATTAACCCAACAACAATTTACTTCCCAAATCTCAACCTTAACATCAAACCTTAGATCCTCTATCATGATTTTCAAAGAAAAAATCCATAACAACATGGTTTTTATGCAATAAAAACATACCACATGTCTATCTAGAAAAAAGGTATTGAAAAAGACCATAGAAATCCCTACCTCAAAGGGAGGAGAGGAGAAAAGCCCAAAAATCAACTTCGTTGAAATTCGATCTCCACCGGTCAAAACGAGCCCTCGATATGCTCATCATTTTGGTGTAAGGGACTAGCACCAAAATCTCAATGGATTTCTTGATATCAAAAGAAAATACAATGTTTTGAGCGTTTGGGTAGAGAGAGATAAGAGAAAAAGAGAGAAACATTGTAGAGAGAGATAATTTGAAATGAGAGAAAAAGGAGCAAAAGAGCAATACATAGCTGAAATGCACAAAAAACGAGAAAAAACACGCACCTTGCAGCACGTACGGTGCCTTCCCCCGCACATGCGGCTCTTACCCCCGCACGTGCGGTCTCCCCCGCACCTGCCTTTTATGCAGTGTGCACACAGCCCTCTCCCCTACTTCCCGCACGTTCGACCTGATCTCCCGCACGTGCGGCCCAAGGCCCCGCACGTGCAGCTCTAACCTTCCTACCCGAAAAAACCTCGGCTTCTCCCCCGACACTCCAGAGTCGACTTCGCACCCTCCGGAACAAGTGAAAACTCAGAAATGAAACAATGCAACCGAAAATATTTAGAAAAAGAATTTTCAACAACTTATCTAACATAACTCAAAAAGAAACGAGAGGGCTTTCGAACCGGTCATCACAATAACTATACAAAATCAACACTAACAACAAGAAGCACTGTAGCTCTAGGCCAATACACAATCAGACAACTGCCACAGCAACCTATTTGAGAAGAACAACAGCAACAACCACCAGCAACTAGAGGGAGACTTGGCTTAGACACATCAAAACACAAAAGCAGGCACCAGAACTCGGGCTACAGGAAAGAGGACAACCCGTGCACAACCCACAATGGAAAAGCAAAAAAACACCAGCTACAAAGCTAAGACAAAGACAAAGAGCTTGCCCAAATGGAAGCCTAAAAGGGCAATTATGAAAAAGCCATTAAAATCCAATAGCCAAAAGCAAGGAACCAAGTAGAAAATACACCTACTCTAACTAAGGAAGAACACTCCATCCTCTTGTTCAGGAACCACATATTAGGGGATAACAGGACAAAACAAAAAAGGATAACCCCATGCACAACCAGCAATGGGTAAGCAAAGAAATCAGCAAAAAGATAAGAAAAATAAGTCCCTTACACAACCTTCAAGGGTAGGACATCAAAACATCTCTGACCGTAGCAACCAGCAGCAACCGAAAGCAGCAGAAACAGCAAACAACAAAAGCAACAAGCAGCAGCACAGACATAGATGCACGAACCCACCAATGGCAACAAGAGAATCCAGTGTAGACAAACCCTTAAACACCAAAAATAATCAACAAAACCTAAGGCAAAGGTAGAACACAACAAAAACCTGCTTGAGAGAGAACAAGCAAGAAACCAAACACACAACTCAATATATATAGGACTTACGTCACTGAACCCACACACAAGGCCAGGGAAGCAAGAACTCTCATAGGAAAGAAATCAAGCTGCCTCAAAAGCCTACAACCAACACATGAAAAAAAAACGAAAAACAAAAAACAAAAAACAATGCCCAAATAGTATACATTAATGTGTGTTTAGGAGGGGAAAGATTAGGTACACACATAGTCTTTGGCATAGTATACAAAATGATTGTCCCGAGACTCAAACCCATAACCTCAAGCTTATTAGGCCAAGGTTTTGCCATTGAACCAATGGTCACCCCCTCAACAACAAACACTCAAACGAAGAAAAATAGGACTAAGATCACTCAACCCTCAACAATAAAAATCCCCCACATATGTACCAGCTTAACAACCTGCTATATAACAAACGATTAGAAAGTTGGCTTACCATAACTCAACCCAAATATGAAGACTTCACATAACTCAACCCTCAATAGAATCTAAGTAACTAAAGAAGCTAACATATGAAACACACAACACTCAACCCTCAACATCTTTATTAATGTACTAGCATAGCCTGCGTAGCACACAAATGGGGGAAATAAAAATTAAGATATCAAAAGAGCTCACTGTTCATAAACACATTACACAAAATATATAGGGCTTACATCACTCAACCCACACACAAGGTTAGGGAAGCAAAATCTCATAGAAAAGAGATCAAGTGCCCCAAAAGCCTAAAACAAGAACTCAAGAAAAAATATATAGGGCTAAGATCACTTAACCCTTAAAAAAAAAAAAAAAAAAACTCTCTCACATGCAAGCAGTCAAACCTTGTGCAACTGATTTCAACACAGGCATAAAAGCCATGCTAAATCGAGTGGACCGAATCGTTTTCAATGACAAAGGAGATAACTCTCTGTCGTGAATGCGAAATTTCTTCGCTTGCAAACTCTTTGTCAAAGCCAGTAGAGACAAACTCATTTTATGTGTAAATAACAGGGAGAGACATCCCAGCTTTGTATATTTTACCAACTTAAAAAATCTCAACCTTAAAGACAATACAAGACAAAAATTTGGTAATATGAAGGCTTTTACATTATTTTTTTCATGTGACCCTACGATTGAACTTTTCAACCATAACATAGGAAAGATCAATTAATTATCGTGGATCAGAGTCATTCATTCACAATTTAATTTGGTAAATTACAATAAACCTCACAAGTTTGGCATAATTACACTAGCTTCCTTTTTAGTAAGACTAAAGCCTCCAAAAGTAATGCAAATACATTGGTCTTATACAAAAAGTTATATACAATCTTGAAATGGATTTGGAGTTGTGAAAGGACAGATCAAAAAAATTCAATTTAAGTAATAGTTCATAAAATATGTTTCTAACTTTCAATTTCTATTAGACTGCTTGTTTCCAAGGTAATTCTTTTAGTGAATAAACATAATTGCCTAAGTCAAGTTTCCTCATTGAATCTTAGGAGGACATTTTCCCCCCGATTATAGTCATTTGACTTGGCAAAAGGTAGGAGTACTTTGGCAATAAGTGAGAAATCTCAAGTCAAAAACCCATCAAACCTTGTACTTGGACTTGCTAGTATGTGTGCACGCATGCAAGCTAGAATAACCATAGAACACTTGAACAAAAACAAAACCATAATAGACTTTCCATTTGCAAAATTGTAAAAATAAGCATGAACCAAAAAGATTGGAAACATAACGATGAAGTTGAGGTTTGGATTTCTAGAAAATAAACTCGGAACATATAATTTAGGAACGATTCCAAAAAAAGATAACAATGGTGAAAGTAGAAAAATCAAGGCAGGTTTAAGAAAAAAAACATATGATGTCGTTCTTAAAGTACATCAAAATATTCTATCAATCGCCCAAAATTTACAGACACTACAAGTTGATAAAAACACAAAACCACAAGTACTATTCTTAAGAGTGAAACACTTGCCATAAAATTCCACCAACAATTAGCACTTGAATAAAAATCAAAACCAAAATCTCTCTATCTTATATGATCATCTATTTTATATAGTCAATGTTCTATATGTAATTATGTGGCCACTCTGTTCCTTGGGATGACACTTTGGAAATTTTAAAATCTACCCAAAATAGTAAAGGGTGCCGACTATTGTTATTCCCAATTTGGGTAGTGGTGTTTATGATGGGTTCAACAAGAGAAAACAACAAAAATAATGGGGATGGTGTGCGTTTGGTTATGTCAGGGGGTACTGCGACATTCTTATCTCTAGCATCAACATGGAAACACGGGACAATGGAAAACTTAAAAGCACCCATACAAATGTTAAGGCAAATATAAGCTTCGAAAGCCATCTACTAAAAAATAAATAAATTAAAATTAGTCCATTGGAACACTTTCATATGGCAAGCCATGATCAACAACCTTCAATTGATATTGGCAGGTCTAGATCCCATTGTAACGTAAAATAAAATATGAAACATAATGCAATTAGGAGGAAGAATGAACAATTTTAACATTCCATTGATCAATCCAACTTAAGGAATGTAAGGAAAAAAAGCATAGACCAGTTTCAACAATTAGAAATTAATTAAATTTAAACCAAAGAATTATTTCATTAAAGCCCTTCTGAACAAGCAAACGGAGAGGTTACTTGAGTCAGTCCAACAACCTATCGTTCTTACTCAAATCTTCTATAATGCTATGCCATATTCTTCATAACAAAAAATGATAAAGTAAGATGCCTTTCAATATTCTAGAACCTTGAATCCCTCTTACAACATTTTTCTTCAATGGAGTAAAACCAAACGTTTCAGTTCAAGCATATAAACAATAAAATAAAATAAATAAATAACAAACAAACAGGATGGTAGCCTTGCAAAATATGGAGTACTTCAAACCACATTGGTGTTAGTTCAAGCAATGACAATGCAACCACAAGGACCAAATCCAAATAGATTTTTTCAATTTTACTATGATTGACACCTATATGAACATTATCATGTCTAGCATAGTATCACGATAATCAATGACAATGAAACCAATGCAGCTTCCTACAAATGGCAACTAACAACTAAGGATATTACAAATTGCATATGAACGAAACTACTTATATTTCAAAACTCAAACCAAAAATGTAAACAAATACAAAAACACAATTGGGCCATGAAGATCAAAATATAACAACATTTATATTGGGTTATGCAAACCCAACTAAAGTTTTAAATGTAAAATCCAATTTAGCAAAATCCCAAAACAAAAATAAATAAATCCCAAATAAAAAGGTAAACACTACAGAGAATAGTATAAAATCGTTATTAGTCCCTAAAAGTAAAAAATATGGTTCCTAAATACTACATTAATTAATTAATGTTAACCCTACAGACAAAAATAGTATAAAATCATTATCAAGTTTGGCAAAAACCTTAGAGTGCCTCACCAAAAACTAAGTCGTAGTTTCACTAACCCTCATTCAAAATTCTAAGATAATCCGGAGAATGAGAGAAAAAAATAGGATAAAAATGAAAGTGAATGTATTTTTTAGTGGAAGGGAAAGGATTTAAGAAATAACCACCAGACCAGAGATACACATACCTTTAGATTTCAACAGAAGCAGAGCAAATGAGGGAGAGTACCGCCGGAAGGGGAGGGAGGGGCCGACGGAAGGAGACGAACGATTTTTTGTGATCTTCTCATCACCCAACCCAATGATAGAGTCAGAGCAACAAATGAAAGAGATGACAAAGCGAGAGCAAAGGCAAAGGAGATAGAGCATAGAAAGAGACGATAGAGCAGGTTAATCAGTTACTCTGGTTCCTATATTTAACCGTTAAACATTTTAATGGCTAAGATGATATTTGAGTAATCTAACAGTTTAGAATCAACGTGCAAAAACTACCCTAGATGAATAAGAAAACATGAAACCCATAAATCTTAAATCAAAACAATTGTTGAAAATCTACTCACAACCCAAAATCTATATAAATGAATAAGAAAATATGAAACCCATAAATTTTGAAGCTAAGAGAGGGGAAGATAGGTAATAATGGATGATTGTGGAGAAGTTTTACTAAATTGTTTTTAGAGATTGGAACGAAAGAAGTGAGGGATAGGGGTTGTATTTATAGGTGGTGGTGGGTGGGGTTGGAAAGTAGGTTACTACAAAGGAAGAGGAATTTGGATCCAAAATTTTTTGTAAGATGATTATGTTTAAACGGTTGATATTTAATAGTACAAAGTTGAGATTACAATAGTACAAAAGTTTGGGGCACAAAAGTTGAGAGAATTAGAGAGGGTTGTGGAGCCCACCACGGTCCCCGTTTTGATGATTTAAACTATTCACTTTTTAGGACTCGTTAAGTAGAATATTCATGTAAAAAATCAAGATGATCGAATATTAGAAGCTATATGTTTCAATCAAATTTGTATTACAAAAAATGAATGGTTATTCTTGAAATTATATTTGTCGTCCATTATTTTAAAACAAATATGATTCAAACATATAGCTACCGACGTCCAATCATATTTTTTTTTTGCATGAATATTCTACTCAACAAGTCCAAAGTATGTCTCTAAATAGTGAAAAGAAATTTAAATAAGCATAAAAAATCACCATTGTTAACAAAAATAAACAAAATAAACATATTCAAAAGAGAAAACAAAAAAAAAAATATACTTCTAGAGAATCTTATAAATTCCAACAATTATAGAGTGAACAACATGTACTGCGTTAGGTGAAGCATTTTATAGAATATGAAGTATACATATTACATACAGACACACACATAACAAAAAAAAAAATGATTACACCCAAATAAACAAAATACCTTGAATCAAATTCTCAAACAGTGGATTTAGAGAGAAAATGAAAGAGAAAAGGAGCCAAACCACAAACCATTATATTTGCTTTGAGAGAAGTGTGTTCAAAGTGTCTACTATGTGAAGAGGTCATCAGACAAAGTGCTGAGTTGCAAACGCAGTGAAAACTCTAATTAAGTACGAGAACAAAAATAGAAATACCCATTATGAAATTTGGGACCTTACGTAGCGTAATTGAGAAGAAAAAAATTTTTTGAAACTCATTATCAAGTAACCATGGAGATTATAAATTAATTGAGAAAATGTATAGGCACTCTATAACGAAACCATTGAGACTCAATAAAGACAACATATTGTAACACCGATAATCAATGCATATATGGAAAACACTCTAAAGAGATAACTCAGTTAGGTGCATTAGCATTAGCCGCGAAATTCAACAACCCTCAAAACCCTTTAATATTTTTCATAAACCCAAATTAGTATATCAACACCACAAAAATTAAAAAAAATATAAATAATTCATTTAGCAATTGATTGTTGGTTCATAAAAAGCCAAAGAATTTAGTAAAAAGACTTGATCATACATTTAACAATGAAAAATAATCAATAATTAAATGCACACCTAGTAATATCTATCACGTACAAATTAGTATATGCCTTCTCAAGAAACTTGGAGAAAGTGAGTATAACATGTGAGAAAGAAAAGGTTCCATCTAGGAGGTCAATAACCCATTCCAACTATTTCTAGCCTTTAAAAAAAATATGGGATCAAACTCACCAAAATGAAGAATAATTAAAAAGTAATACAAATGAAAGATAAAAGAAAAAAGAAGTTATTTGCAAAAAAATTATGCAAGGTTCCATGAGAATCAACAAAGTTGCATTTTTGTAACATCCGTGACAAGAAACTTCATGTCTTTTGCTGAAGAAAAAACTGGTTGAGTAAAGGGAAAAATTCATACAAATATAGATCAAACTAAAGCTATTAAGCATAACAAATATTTTGTTTCTGGAGATAATTGCATTTTTATTGGGTTATTAATATATTTATTTCATTTTCTAAACTTGTTTAGTAAATCAATTTTCTATTCAAGAATGATATAGCGACCCTGGTTTTGACCTGTCACTTGTGGTGTTCTGGACTCGGGTTTGTATGGTTTGGATGGTGGTTCACATCTTGTTTCCCTTGTCTTCCCCTTAATGTTGGTTATTAGGTTGTAGTTGTGTGTTTGGAACAGGTTGGTTGCTTGTTTTTCCAAAACTTTGTTGCCTAGAAATTTGCCTCTTCGCTCGAGCGAGGCATCTTGCATTCGAGCGAGCTCGAGCGAGCTTTCCTTCACTCGAGTGTGCGTCTGCTCCTCTGTAAAACCTAAAGGGTGGTGTTCTTCATTCGAGCGAGCACTCCTTCGCTCAAACAAGTCCTGTGTTATGTTTCCTCCGCTCGAGCGAGCTTTCCTTCGCTCGAGCGTACTTCTGCGTTGCAAACCTGAAGCTTTGCATTGTTCGCTCGAGCGAGCATACCTTCGCCCGAGCGAGGCGACCTTTTTGTGTCTGGTCACCCGAGCGAGAACTCCTTCGCTCGAGCGAGCCTGGTATACATTAGTTCACAGCAGCACCGTTTTCGCTTCATTTTTTATCTCATTTTCACCCACAAACCCTAAATCTGCAGCTTCTCTCTCTAGAGACCACCTTCTCTCTAAGGTTTCGTCTAAATCCATTGGGTTCTTGATCCTAGTGTCTTGGAGAATAAGGTAGAGGGCTTCAAGAGCTTTGTGTTGATCCAAGAAAGAGTTGGTTTCGTCACCTTTGGAGTTTCGACCTTGCTTGTCCGTTTTCTACACTTGAAGTAGGGATTTTCTACACTCTCATATGGTTTTTAGCTTAGTTATTTGCTATTGTGTATAGATGATGAGATTTGGTTGTGGTTTGGACAAATCTAAGATTTGGGTTATAAGAAAAGAGGGATTTTTTATGTATAAGAGATAAATGATGTATAGGTTTGAATATAAGATCTTGGTGTACCAAAATAATTGATTTTGGGTGGTCGAGTCAATATTGGGAAAAGGGGGATTTTTGCCCTAATTTGATATAATGATTATTTTGTATAAAAAGTTGGAATTAACATTGAATATGTTAAATTGGATGATTATTGATATAAATGGTGATATTAGATATGTATTGTCTCACCTATGGAAGTTTTGAATAAACTATTAAATCCGATATTGAATATATCTTGGAAATAATTATATTGGCCTATCGGTGGAGGATAGTTATGATTGTTGTAGAAATTGTATGAGGATTAGGCGATTTAATGCTAATCTATTGTTAGTGTCATTGAATATGACCATGTTGTAAATACATTGTATATGTATGTTTATTGGGAGGAGAAAGGGGATGTACTCCATATTTGATAATGTCATAAATATATTGTATATGTATGTTTATTGGGAGGAGAAAGGGGATGTACTCCATATATGATTATGTTTATAAATACATGGCATATGTATATATGTTTGAGGAGGAGAAAGGGGATGGACTCCATTTAAAGCAAGTTGGTCGGAGTGTCCTAGGTGAAAGACCCCGAAAATATATATAAATGGGTGCCGGTTCCCTCGGACAAAATATCCGTAAAATGCAAGTTTGAAGTGTTTATGTATATTTTTGCATAACTGAAAAACCATTGAGTTGTAGTCTCATTTTGGTTGTTGAAAGATAATGAATTTAACTCATGAATTGAGTGGTATATATATATATGGACTGGAAATGAATTGGAGGAAAAGGGAATAAGATTTGCCTTAGGGTCATATGAATATGTAGGCCTTGTGGATGCTTCCATATCGGTATTGTTTATATATGTGGTATTTATACCTTTGCTAAACTTCATAAATTGTGTTAGATTATTTCTACTGGACTGTTGGCTCACCCTATACGGGAATATCATTTTCAGGTGCAGATGAGATATTTCCTCCAAGGCAATAGCGTAGATGGACTTTCAGGAAGCAAAAGCTTCTTAATTATGTATTGTTGTGTGTTTGTTGGTATTTGTAAAGCCAAGGGCTCAAGATGTAATGAGCGAGACTCAATTTGTGTAACCAAGCAATGACTTGGAAAGATGTAAGCCTATATGGCATTTAATTGTTTGTTAAACAGTAAACTCTGATGTATGAAAGTATGTTGTAAGCCTATTAGGATGTCTGGGCGTGGATGTGGTGGTGGTAGACGTGGTAGACCTATGAGGCATAAGATGCCGACACCGGATGACATTCCGGCACAAGAGGAAGGAATTGGTCAAGCCAATGTGGCTGAACCAATTGGTCCTCAGGCCATGGGCGCTTTAGCCCGTGAAATGGCCGGAGCATTGAGGGAATTTATGGACATTCTCGAGGCTCAGAATCAAGTCAAGGCCCAAGTAGCTAAGGCAGGGCCATCTTTTCTGAAGATGGAGTTCTTCCGGTCGAATCCGGATGAATTTGTGGGTGATCTTAGAGAGCCATTGAAGGCAGATAAGTGGCTAGAACAGTTAGTGAAGACATTCGAGATGCTTGGCATCGAGGATGATCAGTTGAAAGTGACCTTGGCGTCTTTCTAGTTGAAGGGGGATGCGGGTCAGTGGTGGAAGTATGCGCGTGGGCGAATTGGAGGAACTTGGGAGGCTTTTGTTGAGGCTTTCCAGGATAAATTTCTACCTCCCACGGTTAGGGAGAAGTTGAGAGATCAATTCTCTAAATTGTTGCAGTTGAACACGCCAGTGGCTGAGTTTGAGGCAACCTTTACTAGTCTATTGAGGTTTGTGCCTGAGTTAGTGACGACTGAGGAGCGCCGTTGTTTGGAGTTTGAAAAGAGGTTAAGGACCGGGTTAATGTATAGAGTTGCCGGTTCCATGACTAGAGATTATGGGCGCCTTGTGCAGGCTACAGCCCATCTTGAAACTATTATGCAGGCAAAAGAGGAAAGGATGAGGGGCTCCAGGAGGAGTCAGGGAGCTCAGTCAAGGTCCACTTTTCCAATACCGAGTAGTCTCAGGGAGCTCAGTCAAGGTCCATTTTTCCAATACCGAGTTCAGGTTTTGGGAAAGGTGGGCAGGGAGTTTTTACTTGCTTTAAGTGTGGTCAGTTGGGCCACAAGTCTCCAGCTTGTCCTCAGAGAGGGGGAGGACAGCGAGCAGCATCATCTTCGGCTCGTTTTCAGAGCCAGAGTCAAGGAAGAGGCCAGCCGCTCACTTGTTATCAGTGTGAGTAGGCGGGGCACCTGAAGAGGTTTTGCCCACAGTTAGGTGGTGCACCTAGTGCATCTGGTTTGAGATAGACACAAAGTTACCGGCCAGCACAGTCAGCACAGGCCTCGAGGGCCAATTAGGGAGTCTCTTCGGCTCAGTCTGTGCATCAAGCTTATGCTCTGAGCGGTGAGCAGGTTGAGCAGAGGCCTACTAGATGTATGTTTACAGTTGTAGGGCCAGATCTAGTACATGCTCCTTCTGTAGTGAGAGGTACCTTTTTGTTTTGCAATTCGGTTGCTAATGTGTTGATTGATACGGGTGCATCCCATTCTTTTATTTCATATGTGTTTGCATCAGTTTTCGGTTTGGAGTTGGCACAGTTAGCATCTCCTATTTGTGTGGAGTCACCAATTGGTGGTCAGATTATCTTGAAACAAGGATATCGGGATTGTGACATCGAGGTTGTTGGTCGTCAATTACCTTTTGTATTTATAGCGATCCCGGTTTACCTTTTCTTTACTTGTTATATCCGGACTTGGGTTCCGCAGAGCTGGTTGTTGAGAGTATGTTGTTTGCACCCTTTAATCCTTATATTGAGTCTTGGGTTGTGTTGGGAAGATTTGGAGCAGGTTGGTTGAGCTTAGGAACCAAGTCTAGTTGCCCAGATTTTGGCTTGTCCGCTCGAGCGGGGGTTTGGGCGCTCGAGCGGGGAATACACCCATCCAGTATGTCCTGTGTAGTGTTGGACGCTCGAGCGGGGGATTG
Organism: Camellia sinensis; assembly: GCF_055761805.1. Lineage (NCBI taxonomy): Eukaryota > Viridiplantae > Streptophyta > Magnoliopsida > Ericales > Theaceae > Camellia > Camellia sinensis. The sequence continues at coordinate 21,329,070 of NC_138964.1, read as the reverse complement.
GCCGCTCGAGCGGGAGGTTGTGAGTGACGCTCGAGCGGGGAGTTGGGCGCTCGAGCGGGGACCTGTCTGCAAAAACTTCTGGGAGTGTGCATCCGCCGCTCGAGCGGGAGTCTGTGAGTGGCGCTCGAGCGGGGGTTTCCACGCTCGAGCGGGGCAACTGTTATAAAAATCCGAGACCCGACTTTCTGGATCATTTTTCATCTCCCTTTTGATTCTAAAACCCTAGAACCGTCTTCTCCCTCTCCTTACACACCTTCTCTCTTAGGTTTGATCTACTTAGAGTGTATTTCTACCCTAAGTCCTTTTTTAAAAAGATAGAGTGGGTTGAGGGCTTCCGTTTAATTTGAACAATCTTGGGTTTGGTGCACTTTGGTTTTTCGTCATCTTCTCCATTCGAGTTCTTTGCTTCGAGGTAGGGATTTCCTACTCCATATTATAGGTTTTGTCCTAAGTTTTGGTATTTTGATATGTTGGGGGTGTTTGGTAATTTTTGGAAAAACCCTAGTGAACGTAATAAATTAATTTGTATAATTAATATAGGGAAAATTGGGGAATTTGGTTTAATTCTTGAAATTGGGAAATTTTGAGTGTAAATGGTGTAATTTGATAGTTTAATTACTCACCTAAGAGAATATTGTGTTTATGCTTACTAATACATTTATTTCCTGTTTAGAAATAATTGTTTTGGGCTATCGGTGGAGGATAGTCGTGATTGTTGTAGACATGGCATGTGGATTAGGGAAAACTGAAAGTAATCACATTGGTTAAGTCTTTGATTTAGACTATAGAATTAATATAGAAATTACATTTATTGATTGTGTACTATATATGGTAAGTGTTTATACATTGTATTGTGTGGGAGGAGATAGGGGATGTACTCCACGGTTTAGGGAAAGATAGGGGATGGACCTCTAAACCGGATTTGTTTGGGAGGAGATAGGGGATGGACTCCATTAGCATCACTATTAAGTGTGCTTATTCATATTGAAGTGTTTTTACATATTATTGATACAGCACTAAAATGTGTATCAAACGGGAAGTATGAAGTGTTTTGATATGAGCCTGAGTCTCATTTGTTTTGTTGATATTGGAAGTAATGTGAATATGATATATAGTTCATTGTTGTAAGTGTGGCCAAGTTCTGAGCCATATTGATAATAATGGAAAGTGAAACATGTCATAGACATTAGTGTCACGAGAATGCATAATGATACAATTGATTATCTTGGTTAACCATCTATTGAATGCTATTGCTTTATTCAATGCTTATATTTGGTTTAGTATATTTCTACTGGGCTGTGGCTCACCCTATATGGGAACATCATTTTCAGGTTCAGGTGATAAGCTACCTCCAAGGACTTAGCTTGGAAGGATTCGATTTTTGGATTTTGAAGACTTGTCTTTAGTTATTTGTTTTTATTTGAGATTACATGTAAACATTCAAGCCAAGGGCTTAACGTGTAAATGAGTTAGTACTCATTCTTTTGTGTCCAAGTGTTAGCTTGGAAAGATGTAAGCCCTTAGGGCATTTATTTTGATGTTACATGTGATGTCTTTCAATAAAAGTACTCTGATGAATAACTCAAATGATTCGTTTTCTTTTATTAATGCATGTTAATGTTATGTATATTATGGGTTTAATTTGAGGGTGTTACAACTTGGTATCAAAGCGTATCGGGTTTGAATACTTTGGGTACGTGGGAAGTGATTAGTATCACAATGGGTTCGTCTCGTTTGATAGAGACTTAGTGAAATGTTATATGCTTATATGATAACATGTTTATGTGATTATGTGGGTATGGAACGTAGTTTCTAGGATGTTAATTGGACCCTTGAGTTTCTAGTAGTCTTGTTGGAAAGGCACTTGATCAATGCTGCTTCCAACCAAAACTATAGTAACGCTTCGGGACTATTATCATCCAGGAATGAAATTCGTAGGTGCTTATGTGATTATGTGCTTACATGGAATGAATTATTGTTGTCCAATGCATTAGGACGCGAGTGTTTAGTTTCGGCACATTTATTAATGTGCTAACGTCTTTGTTTCCTTTATTAGGATGTCAGGACGAGGACGATGACGCAGTAGGCGTGGTAGGCCGGGTAGGCAGGAGGTGTCTGTGCCAGAGGAGATTCCGACAGTATAGGAGGGAGTTGGCCAGGCCAATGTGGCCGAGCCAGTACGCCAGCAGGCTATGGGCGCTTTAGCCCGAGCGATAGCAGGGGCATTCAGGGAGTCAGTAGGCATTCTCAGAGCTGAGAATCAAGCTCAGGCAGTTGTTGCGGATGCTGGACCTGCCTTTCTGAAGAGGGAGTTCTTCCGGTCTAATCCGGATGAATTTGTGGGTGATCCTAAAGAGCCGCTTAAGGCAGATGAATGGCTCGAACAGACAATGAAGACGTTTGAGATGCTTGGCATCGAAGACGAAGGGTTGAAAGTGACCTTGGCATCGTTCTAGCTGAAGGGGGATGCGAGTCAGTGGTGGAAGTTCACAAAGGGTCGTATAGGGGGTACGTGAGAGGCTTTTGTAAATGCTTTCCAGGAGAAGTTTTTATCTCCAGCTGTCAGAGAAAAGCTGAGAGACCAGTTCAGTCAGCTTAAGCAGTCGAGTTCTACAGTGGCCGAGTTTGAGGCTGCATTTACTAGTTTATCCAGGTTTGCACCTGAGTTGGTGGCGTCTGAGGAACGCCGTTGTATTGAGTTTGAGAAGAAGTTGAGGCGTGGCCTCAAGCTGAGAGTTGGAGGAACTATGATTCGGGATTATGGGCGTATGGTTGATGCTGCAGCCCATATAGAGATCATGATGCAGGAAGAGGAGGAAGGACAGAAAGGCTCCAAGAGGAGTCAGGATGGCCAAAGTGATGGAAGGAGACAGAGAGGTTTCACTCCTCAACAGTCTCAGAGTAGCTTTTCTAGATCGACTTTTTCAGTGCCAAGTGCAGGCTCTGGGAAAGGCAGTCAAGGAGACATTACCTGTTTCAAGTGTGGCCAGCTGGGCCACAAGTCTCCAGTTTGTCCTTAGCGGGGAGGAGTAGAGAGAGTAGCATCATCTTCGGCTCGATCTCAGAGCCAGAGTCAGGGTAGAGGCCAGTCGCTCTCGTGTTATCAGTGTGGTCAGGCAGGGCACATGAAACGGTATTGCCCGCAGTTGAGTGGCACATCTGGTGCATCTAGTTTGAGGCAGACTCAGAGTCATCAGCCAGCTCAGTCAGTTCAGGCCTCAAGGGCCAATCAGGGGGCTTCATCGTCCTAGTCAGTGCAGCAGTCTTCTGCTCCTAGGGGTGAGCAGGTCGATCAGACGTCGTCTGGGCGCGTGTATGCTGTTACCGCGCAGGATCTTGTACCGGCTCCATCTGTTGTGAGAGGTACTTTCTTGTTTTGCAACTCGGTTGCTAATGTTTTGATTGATACGGGTGCATCTCATTCTTTTGTGTCTACTGCATTTGCATCTATTTTGGAGTTGGAATTAGCACAGTTAGCATCTCCTATATGTGTAATGTCACCTCTTGGGGGTGAATTGATCTTGAAACAAGGTGTTAGGGGTTGTGATATAGAGGTCGACTATCATAGACTTCCGTTTCCTTTTGTAGTTATGCCCATGAAGGGCTTCGATGTTATTTTGGGTATGGACTGGTTATCGTCATACCGGGCAGTTATTGATTGCTACAGTCAGAGGGTCACTTGTTGTACCGTAGGCGGGGAGTGTTTTCTTTTTCTGGGGGACCGGATTGGTAGTGTTTTGCCACCAGGATGTGATTCGCGAGGGTGGAGTGAGCTTAGTGATCTACTTGCTAGCCTTTTGAGTAGTGAGTGTGATGAGACCCAGATTGTGTTGCCAAGGGTGGTTTGTGAGTACTCGGACGTCTTTCCCGAGGATCTTGTTGGTTTGCCACCGCATCGAGAGATTGAGTTCTCTATTGACCTAGTGCCCAGCACGGCGCCAATTTCTATGGCACCTTACCGTTTTGCCCCAGCCGAGTTAGTTGAGTTGAAGATTCAGCTCCAGGAGTTGCTAGATAAGGGCTATATCCGTCCTAGTGTTTCGTCGTGGGGAGCACCAGCCCTCTTTGTTAAAAAGAAAGGTGGTGCTTTGAGACTTTGTATCGATTACCGGAAATTGAATCAGGCTACGGTTAAGAATAAGTACCCTATGCCTCGTATAGATGATCTGTTCGATCAGTTGAAGGGTTCCCGTTATTTCTCGAAGATAGACTTGAGATCGGGTTATCATCAGTTGAGAGTCAGGGAGGAGGATGTTCCGAAGACGGCATTCCGTACGCGGTATGGCCACTATGAATTTCTGGTGATGCCATTTGGGCTCACCAATGCACAGGCAGTGTTTATGGATTTGATGAACCAGATATCCCGGGAATTTCTAGATCGTTTTGTAGTCGTCTTCGTGGACGACATTCTGATCTATTCATCTTCGGAGGAGGAGCACAAGGAACACTTGAGAGTGGTGCTTGAGTTACTTAGAGCCCATAAGCTTTATGCTAAGTTTGGGAAGTGTGAGTTCTGGCTAGAAGAGCTGAAGTTCTTAGGCCATGTAGTTTCTGGGGAAGGGGTGTCTGTTGATACATCCAAGATGGAGGCAGTGCAAGATTGGGCACAGCCTAAGAGTGTGTTTGAGATACGCAGTTTTCTGGGATTAGCTGGGTATTATCGCCGGTTTGTGAAGGATTTCTCCAGGTTAGCTTCGCCTTTGACTAGATTGACTCGGAAGGGAGTCAAATTTGTTTGGAGTGAGCCTTGTGAAAAGTCATTCCAGGAGTTGAAAGTTAGACTGACCACCGCTCCAGTCTTGATTATTCCGAAAAGAGGGTTGGGTTATGCAGTCTATTGTGACGCCTCACGAGAGGGTCTGGGTTGTGTGTTGATGCAAGAGGGGAAAGTGGTTGCCTATGGCTCACGTCAGTTGAAAATTCACGAGAAGAATTACCCTACGCATGATTTAGAGTTAGCAGCTGTGATATTTGCCTTAAAGATTTGGAGGCATTATCTTTACGGTGAGAGGTTCGAGGTATTCTCGGATCATAAGAGTCTGAAATATCTGTTCACACAGAAAGACTTGAACTTGAGGCAGAGGAGGTGGATGGAGTTCATTGAGGATTATGACTTCGAGTTGCATTATCATCCGGGAAAGGCCAATGTGGTGGCCGACGCCCTTAGCAGGAAACCTGTTGGTGACATAGCTAGTATAGCCATTCGGGAGTGGAAGATGTTGGGTGCACTTGGGGAGTTTGATTTGCTTCTGGACGAATCCGTTGAGGCTGCGGCCTTGTTTTCTGTTGTTGCGCAGCCTACACTTGTGACTCGAGTGTTAGAGGCTCAGAGGGGTGACCTTGAGGTAGAATCCCTCCGAGAGAAGATCTCCAGTGGGAAGGTTGAGAAGGGTTTGACAGTGTATTCCGACCTGAGTGTGAGATACCGAGACCGTCTGTTTGTGCCGGAGTTTTGCCGAGAGGAGGTACTCCGAGAGTTTCATCATTCGCGCCTTGCAGTGCATCCGGGAGGCACTAAGATGTATCAGGATTTGGGTCGCCAGTTTTGGTGGCGGGGTATGAAGAGAGATGTGGCAGCTTTCGTGTCTAAGTGCCTTACTTGTCAGCAAGTGAAGGTCGAACATCAGAGGCCAGCGGGTTTGTTGCAACCTTTGCCTATTGCCGAGTGGAAGTGGGAGCATGTCACTATGGACTTTGTTGTTGGTCTTCCGAGGACTCAGCGAGGTAGTGACGCTATTTGGGTGGTTGTAGACCGGTTGACTAAGTCGGCGCACTTCATTTCTATGCGTGTGAGAGATTCAGTAGATCATCATGCCGACTTGTATATTCGGGGCATAGTGAGGTTGCACGGGGTCCCAGTGACGATCGTCTCAGATAGAGATCCTCGTTTTACTGCCAGATTGTGGCAGAGCTTGCAGAGTGCCTTAGGCACTAAGTTGACCTTTAGCACGGTGTAGACGCGCCCGCGTGGGCCTCGCGGCTACAGTTCGGACTCGATTTGTGTCACGGTTCTTAATCTGAACCAAAGAGTCCAAATCTGGCAAATCGTTTTGAGAAACAGATTTTTTCAAATAGTAGTGCCAAACATGGACTGCTTTGCCAGATATAGAGTCGCCACCTAAATATTTTTTATGGGAGAATTTAGGAAACCCTGACTCGGTGCCGAAGGCCACATGTCCGTCATCACCGGAGTTGTCTCGGCTCGGGAGCTTGGGTACGATCGGGGAAGGTCAGCTATGAGCACCCCCTTTCGCCCGGTCCGAAGACCGGCCTCTACTAACCGTGATATCCGTATTTGAAAACTTTATGTGTTCTTATTCCATTTATTAGCCTAGAATTACTATGTTATGCGCGCAGCAAACAACTATAGACTAGATTGCCTAATTTGGAAACAAGCATTGCATATCCGTTTGTTTTGGAAAATGCTTTGGATTTGCTACTCGCAAGTAGGCTAAAACACGGATTTCAATGAGTTCTTCCAACTCAAACAATCCAACCTTCACCCACAGGCATCCAAGCAGTTTATAACACATAAGCATCTAGCCACATGTTAAGCATGCTGACATGGCAACATTCACACTCATGTGATATGCTAAAGCGGGAATACTTACATCGTACTCCGTGCCAAAACAAAGAACTCGTTAGCAAACATGCATGATTCAAGTCCATGTTAAGTGCCTAATGCATCGCATACAAAGTGTTGCTAGAATAGGCTCGGCTATCCTAAACATGGCATGTGAGAAATGCACAACTATCACATATTCAATTTAGAATTTGAAGTACAAATACAGTTAGCATGATGTACCGAGCCTAATGTATGTAATACAAATGTATGGATGCACGCATGCGTAGCATAAGGTATGCTAAATTAAACGTGCCCTAATACTAACCATCAAAGCAGGTAAGTAAAAGGGAAGAAAGAAGTGGGGATTGGAAGACATACACACCACCTACGCACACTTATTACAGATTTGCCCTCGCTCGGAGGGACCAAATAAATATTACAAATTAATTAACTACGCAAGCTAATTAATATTACAAATTAATTAATTTAATTAACAATTTAAATAAATTAATTAAAACAAGAAAATCGCCTCGGGAAACGTGCCGCCATGCATAGGCTGCCTCTGTTTTCCTTCCTTCACTCCTCTAGAGGCTGTCAAAACCTCAGGATTACATCCCTGGACACTGGGGAGTACCACCGGCTGAGTGGAATTACCACCGGCAGTGGTATGTGGCCATCGGCACAAACTGAAGCCATCGGCAGAGGATAGATTGCCGGCCGGCACCTTACACTGCCGGTCGGCAAAGAAAGTCTGCAGAACCTGCAACTCACAGCATCAGAGGGCAAAACAAAGCATGGCAGCACAATTCAAGGCATGTATGCACCAACCATGTCCCTTATCATGATAATGACTCAAAGGGGCATGTGCCTCGATTCTCGGACCACCAATCACACATTTCCATGCATGATGGCCCAAAGAACCGAGTATGCAACTTTGATTTCAAATGAAATGCAAACCAAATCAAATCAAAGTCCTAATCCCTATCACCAAATCAAGGGGCAAGGAAAGCATGCAAAATGCAATGCAACCTAAGCATACAAACTAAGGATGCAACATGGCATGGTGACAAGCTTATGCAAGCATACAAGCATACATATGGCAATGCAAACTAATGGAAAGATGGACTTATACATGGATTAGGCAGCTCTAATAAGGCCCAAAACAGTAGCCATAATGCCCAAAAATGAAGGCTAAACATACATGCACACATACACATGTTAAGGCCCAACACTTAGGCACAAAGCAAGCAACATTCAAGCACACTTGAAAGAGGCAATCATGAACAATTGGCATGCAACGCGAGCTCTAAAATCATGTTATAAAATGATGCCAACTCACATTAAACAAGACAAGCAAGTGCATGCAAGCATGGTCCAAGTACTTGAAGCAAGTCATGAAGCTTTGAAGCATGTTTATCACAACAAACATGGCATGTATTAAACTACTAAAACAGATTTTTAGCATGTCAAAACAAGGCCAAAGGACTCCTTAGATGGCATCTAAGTGGCCCAAATAAAAAGGCATACATAGACACCAAAACATGGAGCATTGCTACACAAGCTTCCAAAGCATTAAAGAGGCATGCAAGGCAATCAAACAAGCATGGAAATGGGACTAAAATAACATGTGGAGGGACCCCAAATCACCAATTCGATGCAAAGATGTCATGCTACACATGCACATACTCAAGGCTGACAAGCCCAAATACAAAGGAGCTATATCAAGCATGCCAAAATCGACCCAAAAACTTATGGCCAGACCTAAAACATGGCAAAATAAGCACATAATCTTCACAAGACTAAGCCTAAAACATGCTCCCACAAAGGCTAACAACCTAAGGCACATTAAGGCATAAACATGCCATTACAAGGCAACTATGCTAAGCATGCATGGAGTACCAAAACCAACTTAAAGTCATGTTATATTATGGATATATAAGCATGAAAAATAGCCTAAACATGCTCAACACACACTCAAGCATAATGCTCTCTCAAGAGGCCAAAATATGCCCCTTTCAAGGACAACAAGGAGAGGGGGTGGCCCTCTCCTTCTTGGGACATCAAGGCATCATATTCACCACTGAAATCCCTCAAGATTTCAGTGGTGAAGAGACCCCAACACCAAAATCCCGGAGCTAGCACAAAATGGCCCAAAATGAGGCCTTTTAAGGCCTAAGGGTGGTCAACAACCCTCAAACAACAAAACACTCTTAATAAACAATAAAGAGGGCCTAAAAACAGAACTTTTTTATGTTATACAATAAGCACAAAAACAGCTCTAAGCTAGGTAGAAAATCAATGCAAAAATGGGGGAAAATGGGACTAGATTCTCACCCTTGATGACCCCTTCACAAATAGTGCTCCAATGGCCTCCTTTAGCTTGAATCCAACACCAAAACCTCAAAACCAGTCCTTTAGAACCTCAAGAGCCAAAGGAAGGTGAAACACTAGGTGTTTGTGTGCAATAGTAAGACACAAAACACCTAGTGCACAAATGAGAGGGAAAGAGAGATAGAAAGTGTATCTAACTCAAACCCTAGAACAAGAGCTCAACAATGGCTGTTTTTTTGCTCTCAAAATCTCTCAACTCTCCTACCTCCTAAGCCAAGAGACAAGCCTCTCTCTATATGTCTTGTAAAGCTTACAAGACAAGCTTTACAAGAGGGAGATCCCTCCATACACGTGTATGGAGGGATGAAAAAGCAAGACAGCTGTCTAAAAATATCTGCAAAAGCAAATGAACAGCAATCGGCCGGCCAAAAATGCCATCTTGGCCAAAAAGAGTGCCGGCCGGCACTAAAAAGTGCTGACCGGCAACAAAAAGTGCCGGCCAGCAATAAAAATTACCGGTGGCAGTAAACACCAGCCGGTGGCCTCTAGCCACTGCCGGTGGTGGGTGGGGATGGTCTACAAGCCCCACCCTGCCCTTCCAAGGCAAAACATATAGCGACCCCGGTCTTTTCCCATTTGATTATTGTATCCGGACTTAGGTTCCGTAGATTCTGTCATTATATAATTGTTGTTGTTGTCCCTTATTTTCTCATTTGGAATTAGAGGATGTGTTGGGCAGGTTTGTTTCAGGTTGGTTGGGTGTAGAAACCAAGTATTGCTGTCCAGGTTTTTGGTTCTTCGCTCGAGCGAGGAGTTGTTCGCTCGAGCGAGAGGTTGCGTCTGATTTGGACCTGTAGCTGTGCATTCTTGGCTCGAGCGAGCTTTTCTTCGCTCGAGCGAGTAAGTTTGTTCTTCGCTCGAGCAATAGTTCCTTCGCTCGAGCGTGTGTCTGGTTACAGACCTGTGGGTTTGAGTTCTTCGCTCGATCGAGTTTTCTTTCGCTCGAGCGAGCTTTTGGGTTGTTGGCTCGAGCAAGGCTTCCTTGGCTCGAGCGTTGCTTTTCTGTGTCTGGTCGCTCGAGCGACCATGTCTTCGCTCGAGCCAGCCTGTCCAGTTTATATACACAGCAGCGGGATTTGATCAGTCTTTTTCATTTTCTTTTGATTCGAAACCCTAGGTCCGACTTCTCTCTCTCCCTACTCACCTTCTTTCTTAGATTTGATCCACTTAGGGTGTGTTTCTACCCTAGATCCTTCATTAAAAAGATAGAGGGAGTCGAGGGCTTTCATTTAATCTGAACATTTGGCGATTTGGAGCACTTTGGTATTTGGGCACTCATCTTTGTCTTCACCATTTGTGTTGTTTTTCTTCAAGGTAGGGATTTCCTACTCCATTTTATAGGTTTTGTTCTAAGCTTTGGTAATTTGATATGTTGGGGATACTTTGGTAAATTTTGGGAAAAACCCTAGTTGTATTGTTGAATTAATTTGTATAAGTAATTCATGGAATTGGGAAAAGATGGTTAAATTCATGGAATTGGGGAAATTCATTAATTGGGTAATTGGAATCATTTGTCTATTGAATTGTTGATATAGTTATTTTCAGTTTAGAAATAACTATTTTGGGCTATCGGTGGAGGATAGTCGTGATTGTTGTAGACATTGCATGTGGATTAGGAATAACTGAAACTAATCACATTGGTTAAGTCATTAATTTTAACTATGGCATTGATACAGAAAATACGTGTATTGATTGAGCATTGCATCTGCATACATTGTTTTGTGTGTGGGAGGAGATAGGGGATGTACTCCACGGTTTAGGGAAAGATAGGGGATGGACCTCTAAACCGGATTTTGTTTGGGAGGAGATAGGGGATGGACTCCATTAGCATCACTTTTGTGTATGCTTATTTATACAGAAGTGTTTTATTGATACAGCACTAAAATGTGTATCAATCCAGAAGTATGAAGTGTTTGATTTGAGCTTGAGTCTCATTTGTTTGTTGATATTGGAAGGATGTGAATATGATATATGTGATTCACTGTTGTAAGTTTGGCCAGGTTCTGAGCCATGTTGATAAAATTGGAAAGTAAAACGTATCCTTGGGCAATAGTGTCATGAGACTGTAAAATGAAGTAATTGATTATTTTGGTTAACCATCTGTTGAATGCTATTGCTTTATTCATTGCTTATATGTGGTTTAGTATATTTCTATTGGGCTGTGGCTCACCCTTTATGGGAACATCATTTTCAGGTTCAGGTGATAAACAACCTTCAAGGACTTAGCTTGGGAGGGTTTGGCTTCTGGATTGAAGAAGACTACCTTTAGTTAATAGTTTTTATTTATTAGTACATGTAAATATTCAAGCCTAGGGCTTTTCTTGTATTGAGATTAGAACTCATATTTTTGAATCCAAGTGCTGGCTTGGAAAGATGTAAGCCTGTAGGGCATTTTATTCGATGTTACATGTAATGCTTTATTTAGTAATACTCTGATGAATGAATTAATAAATTGTCTTCTTTAAATAATGCGTGTCAATGATATATAATGGGTTGCTTTTGAGGGCGTTACAAAACACAAGTGTTTGGTGCAAAACCAGACACTAAACGGTCGAGTTCGGAGATCCTGAGGCAAGGCACGCGAGCCGAGGCCTCCGGGAACTCCAAACGAACACAAACATGGATAATCACCGAGTGTTCAAATGGTGATGTCCAAGTCTTGAGGACGGTCAAAAATAGGGTGTCTACACACGGCTTATCATCCTCAAACTGACGGGCAGTCCGAGCGTACTATTCAGATCCTTGAGGATATGCTTCGGGGTTGTGTTCTTGACTTTAGTGGGTCGTGGGAGAGGCACTTGCCATTAGTGGAGTTTGCCTACAACAACAGTTTCCAGTCTAGTATCGGTATGGCACCATTTGAGGCCCTGTATGGCCGACCGTGTAGATCTCCTGTTTGTTGGGCCGAGGTGGGTGATGCACCTCTGTTGGGTCCGGAGTTAGTGAGGGAAACGACGGAGAAAGTTGAGCTTATCCGTAAGAGGCTTGTTACAGCCCAGAGCCGTCAGAAATCTTATGCCGACCGTAGGAGGAGACCTTTGGTGTTTGAGGTGGGTGATCATGTCTTTCTGAAGATATCACCAAGGCGGGGATTGATGAGGTTTGGGAAGAGCGAGAAGTTGTCCTCTCGGTTCATTGGTCCTTTTGAAATCCTTGAGAGGATTGGCGAGGCTGCTTATCGTTTAGCTTTACCACCGCAGTTGTCCGGAGTACATGACGTGTTTCATGTGAGTATGCTTCGAAAGTATGAGCCAGATCTATCACATGTGTTGGATTGGACCGATTTAGTAGTTGACGAGGATGTCTCGTATGAGGAGAGACCGGTTAGGGTCTTGGATAAGCTGGACCAAGTTTTGCGAGGCAAAACCATTCCTTTGGTAAAAGTTCTGTGGAAGCATCACGGAGTGGAGGAAGCCACTTGGGAACGTGAGTTGGAAGTCCGCAAGAAATATCCGGATCTGTTTGTAGATGCTTGAGCATATGCTGTTTATTTGTAATATTGAACCTTAAGTGTATTGAATATAACTTAGGTTGTGAAACATGGTTTATGTTTTTTTTTGGTTGATGGAAGTATTTTGAAACTTGCCTTATAATGGAAGTTTAATGGAATATTGTGTATGTAGAAAATATTGTTGAATTGAAAGGAAATGCATATTGATAATACAAATTGAAATATATGTTGTTTTATATATTGCAAGATGCCTCTTGATAAGAGATGGAATGACCGGTATTGGGTCAGATTGTTTAAATATCGTAATGTCATATTGTTTATGCTTAATTTCGGGGACGAAATTCTTTAAGGGGGGGAGGTTATAGCGATCCCGGTTTCCCTCTTCTTTACTTGTTATATCCGGACTTGGGTTCTGCGGAGCTGGTTGTTGAGAGTATGTTGTTTGCACCCTTTAATGCTTATATTGAGTCTTGGGTTGTGTTGGGAAGATTTGGAGCAGGTTGGTTGAGCTTAGGAACCAAGTCTAGTTGCCCAGATTTTGGCTTGTCCGCTCGAGCGCCCCGCTCGAGCGGGGAATACACCCATCAAGAATGTCCTGTGTAGTGTTGGACGCTCGAGCGGGGGATTGGCCGCTCGAGCGGGAGGTTGTGAGTGACGCTCGAGCGGGGAGTTGGGCGCTCGAGCGGGGACCTGTCTGCAAAAACTTCTGGGAGTGTGCATCCGCCGCTCGAGCGGGAGTCTGTGAGTGGCGCTCGAGCGGGGGTTTCCACGCTCGAGCGGGGCGACCGTTATAAAAATCCGAGACCCGACTTTCTGGATCATTTTTCGGCTCCCTTTTGATTCTAAAACCCTAGAACCGTCTTCTCCCTCTCCCTACACACCTTCTCTCTTAGGTTTGATCTACTTAGAGTGTATTTCTACCCTAAGTCCTTTGTTAAAAAGATAGAGTGGGTCGAGGGCTTCCGTTTAATTTCAACAATCTTGGGTTTGGAGCACTTTGGTTTTTCGTCATCTTCTCCATTCGAGTTCTTCGCTTCGAGGTAGGGATTTCCTACTCCATATTATAAGTTTTGTCCTAAGTTTTGGTATTTTGATATGTTGGGGGTGTTTGGTAATTTTTGGAAAAACCCTAGTGAACGTAATAAATTAATTTGTATAATTAATATAGGGAAAATTGGGGAATTTGGTTTAATTCTTGAAATTGGGAAATTTTGAGTGTAAATGGTGTAATTTGATAGTTTAATTACTCACCTAAGAGAATATTGTGTTTATGCTTACTAATACATTTATTTCCTGTTTAGAAATAATTGTTTTGGGCTATCGGTGGAGGATAGTCGTGATTGTTGTAGACATGGCATGTGGATTAGGGAAAACTGAAAGTAATCACATTGGTTAAGTCTTTGATTTAGACTGTAGAATTAATATAGAAATTACATCTATTGATTGTGTACTATATATGGTAAGTGTTTATACATTGTATTGTGTGGGAGGAGATAGGGGATGTACTCCACGGTTTAGGGGAAGATAGGGGATGGACCTCTAAACCGGATTTGTTTGGGAGGAGATAGGGGATGGACTCCATTAGCATTACTATTAAGTGTGTTTATTGATATTGAAGTGCTTTTACATGTTATTGATACAGCACTAAAATGTGTGTCAAACGGGAAGTATGAAGTGTTTTGATATGAGCCTGCGTCTCATTTGTTTTGTTGATATTGGAAGTAATGTGAATATGATATATAGTTCATTGTTGTAAGTGTGGCCAAGTTCTGAGCCATATTGATAATAATGGAAAGTGAAACATGTCATAGACATTAGTGTCATGAGAATGTATAATGATACAATTGATTATCTTGGTTAACCATCTATTGAATGCTATTGCTTTATTCAATGCTTATATTTGGTTTAGTATATTTCTACTGGGTTGTGGCTCACCCTATATGGAAACATCATTTTCAGGTTCAGGTGATAAGCTACCTCCAAGGACTTAGCTTGGAAGGATTCGATTTTTGGATTTTGAAGACTTGTCTTTAGTTATTTGTTTTTATTTGAGATTACATGTAAACATTCAAGCCAAGGGCTTAACGTGTAAATAAGTTAGTACTCATTCTTTTGTGTCCAAGTGTTAGCTTGGAAAGATGTAAGCCCTTAGGGCATTTATTTTGATGTTACATGTGATGTCTTTCAATAAAAGTACTCTGATGAATAACTCAAATGATTCGTTTTCTTTTATTAATGCTTGTTAATGTTATGTATATTATGGGTTTAATTTGTGGGCGCTACAGTATTTGTATTGATTGACATGCGTAGTTTTGATGTCATATTGTGTATGGACTGGTTATCGTCATACGGGGTTGTTATAGATTGCTACCGTCAGAAGGTTATTGTATGTACCTTGAGCGGTGATTGCTTTTATTTCTTGGGGGACCGGATGGATAGAGTCTTATCACCGGTGTATAATTCGCGTGGGCGGAGTGAACTTAGTTGTCTCCTTGCTAGCTTTTTGAGTAGTGAGTGTGATGAAGTTCGGGTTGAATTGCCAAGGGTAGTTTGCCATCTCATTGAGAGATCGAGTTCTCTATTGATTTAGTGCCTGGCACGTTACCAGTTTCTGTGGCTCCATATAGATTTGCACCTACTGAATTAAGTGAGTTGAAGGTTCAACTCCAGGAATTGTTAGATAAGGGTTTTATTCTCCCTAGTACTTCACCCTGTGGAGCGCCGACTCTCTTTGCTAAAAAGAAAGATAGAACATTATAACTTTGCATTGATTACAGAAAGTGGAACCGGGTTACTGTTAAGAATAAGTACCCAATGCCTCGTATAGATGATCTATTTGATCAGTTGAAAGGTTCTTGTTGTTTCTCTAAGATAGACCTGAGATCGGGTTATCATCAGTTGAGGGTAAGGAAGGAGGATATCCCAAAGACGGCATTCCGTACGCGATATGGCCATTATGAGTTTCTTGTGATGCCTTTTGGGCTAACTAATGCTCCAGTAGTATTTATGGATTTAATGAATCGGATCTTCCATGAATTTTTAGATTGTTTTGTGGTTGTCTTTGTGGACAACATTTTGATTTATTCACCTTCTAAGGAGAAACACGAGGAACATTTGCAAGTAGTACTTGAGTTACTTAGAGCCCATAAGCTGTATACTAAGTTTGGGAAATGTGACTTTTGGCTGGAAGAGGTTAAATTCCTAGGACATGTAGTGTCAAGGGAAGGGGTGACTGTAGATTCATCCAAAATAGAGGCAGTGCCAGATTGGGCACAACCTAAGAATGCTTTCGAGATTTGTAGTTTCTTGGGGTTGGCCGGGTATTATCGTCGGTTTGTGAAGGATTTCTCTAAACTAACTTCACCTTTGACTAAGTTGACTAGAAAGGAAATCAAGTTTGTGTAAAGTGAGACTTGTGAAAAGTCGTTCCAAGAGCTCAAGATTAGACTCACCACTGCTCCAGTATTGATTATACCAGAGAGGGGTTTGAGTTATTCAATTTTTTGTGATGCTTCACGAGAAGGTTTAGGTTGTGTATTGATGCAAGAGGGTAAAGTGGTAGCCTATGGCTCACGGCAGTTAAAAACACATGAGAGGAATTATCCAACCCATGACTTAGAATTAGCGGCAATGATATTTGCCTTGAAGATTTAGAGGCATTATTTGTATGGTGATAAATTTGAAGTGTTTTCTGATCACAAGAGTCTGAAATATCTGTTTAAACAGAAAGACTTGAATTTGAGGCAGAGGAGGTGGATGGAATTCATAGAGGATTATGATTTTGAGTTGCATTATCATCCCGAGAAGGCCAATGTTGTGGCCGATGCTTTGAGTAGAAAGCTAGTTAGCAGTGTGGCTTCTATCGCCATTCGAGAATGGGAAATGTTGGGTACTCTTAATGAGTTTGACTTCCATCTAGGTGAGTTTGTTGAGTCTGCAGCTTTGTTTTCAATAGCTGCACAACCTACACTTGTGAACCGAGTGTTAGAAGCGCAGAAGGGTGATCTTGAGGTGGAATCTTTTCGAGAGAAGATTTTCAATGCGAAAGTAGAAAGAGGTTTGATTGTGTATCCCGACCAGAGTGTGAGATACCATGACCATTTGTTTGTACCGGAGTCTCGCCGAGAGGAAGTACTCCGAGAGTTTCATCATTCGCGCCTTGCGGTGCATCCGGGAGGCACAACGATGTATCATGATCTTAGTCGCCAGTTTTGGTGGAGAGGTATGAAAAGGGATGTGGCTATGTTTGTATCAAAATTCCTTACTTGTCAACAAGTGAAGGCCAAGCATCAGAGGCCAGCGGGTTTGTTGCAACCCTTGCCTATTGCTGAGTGGAAATGGGAACATGTTATGATGGACTTCGTTGTGGGCCTTCCGAGGACTCAACGGGGTAGTGATGCAATTTGGGTGGTCGTTGACCGATTGACTAAGTCGGCACATTTTATTACTATCCGCGTAAGTGACTTGATAGATTATCTGGCCGACTTGTATATTAGGGACATAGTGAGGTTGCACGAGGACCCTATGACCATTGTTTTGGATAGAGATCCGCGTTTCACTGCACGGTTGTGGCAAAGTTTGCAGAGTGCCTTGGGGACTAGATTGACTTTTAGTACTGCATATCATCCTCAGACTGACGGTAGTCTGAGCGTACCATTCAGATCCTTGAGGATATGCTTAGAGGCTATGTCCTTGACTTTAAGGGTTCATGGGAGAGGCATTTGCCCTTGGTAGAGTTTGCCTATAATAATAGTTTCCAATCGAGTATTGGCATGGCACCATTTGAGGCCTTGTGTGGTCAACCGTGTAGATCTCTTATGTGTTGGGCCGATGTGGGTGATGCACCTTTGTTAGGTCCAAAGTTGGTTTGGGAAACGACAGAGAAAGTTGTACTTATTCGTAAGAGGCTAGCTACGGCTCAGAGTCGCCAGAAAAGTTATGCTGACCGCAGGAGGAGACCTTTGTCTTTTGAGGAGGGAGATCATGTCTTTTTGAAAATATCACCTAGACGGGGTTTGATGAAGTTTGGGAAGAGTGGGAAGTTGTCCCCACGATTTATTGGCCCTTTTGAGGTCCTTGAACGGATTGGGGAAATTGCTTACCGTTTGGCATTACCGCCACAAATTTCCGAGGTTCGTGATGTGTTTCATATTGGTATGCTTCGGAAATATGAACCAGATCCATCGCATGTATTGGATTAGACCGACTTAGAGGTAAATGAGGATGCCTCGTATGAGGAGAGACCGGTGATAGTCTTGGATAGACGGGATCAAGTTTTGCGAGGCAAGACAATTCCCTTGGTAAAAGTATTGTGGAAACATCACGGAGTTGAGGAAGTGACTTGGGAACGTGAGTTAGAAGTCCGAGAGAAATATCCGGATTTGTTTGTTGATGCCTAGGCATGTATTGAGAATTAATTTTGTTAATGAGAAGTATAAACATTGTATATGTTTTAACTTGTAAGAACATTGTATATGTTACAATTGTTTGGGAAGAACATGGATTCAATATAAACATTGCATATGTTTTGAGAATGTGGAAAATTGATGATGTTGTATCATTGTTGGAAGCATTGTATATGCTATGTACGATTTTTGAAAATTTGGACTTTGGTTAAACATTGTAAATGTTTTGGAAAATAGAAAATTTCATTTTTATAATGGGACTTGTGAATTGAGTTGGTATGAATGGATGACCGGAGAATGACTCACAGTGTTGAACTTGTGGGAATAGCATGGCTTTGAAACATGATTTGTAATTTCGGGGATGAAATTCTTTAAGGGGGGGTAGGTTATAGAGACCCTGTTTTGACCTGTCACTTGTGGTGTTCTGAACTCGGGTTTGTATGGTTTGGATGGTGGTTCATGTCTTGTTTCCCTTGTCTTCCCCTTAATGTTGGTTATTGGGTTGTAGTTGTGTGTTTGGAACAGGTTGGTTACTTGTTTTTCCAAAACTTTGTTGCCTAAAAATTTGCCTCTTCGCTCGAGCGAGGCATCTTGAGCTCGAGCGAGCTTTGTGAAAATGTTTCTTCGCTCGAGCGAGCTTTCCTTCACTCGAGCATGCGTCTGCTTCTCTGTAAAACCTAAAGGGTGGTGTTCTTCGCCCGAGTGAGCCCCGTGTTATGTTTCCTTCGCTCTAGCGTGCTTTGGCGTTGCAGACCTGAAGCATTGCATTGTTCGCTCGAGTGAGCATTCCTTCACTCGAGCAAGGTGACCTTTTTGTGTCTGGTCACTCGAGCGAGAACTCCTTCGCTCGAGCGAGCCTGGTATACATTAGTTCACAGCAACGCCGTTTTGGCTTTATTTTTGATCTCCTTTTCACCCACAAACCCTAACTCTACAGCTTCTCTCTCTAGAGACAACCTTCTCTCTAAGGTTTCATCTAAATCCATTGGGTTATTGATCCTAGTGTCTTGGAGAATAAGGTAGAGGGCTTCAAGAGCTTTGTGTTGATCCAAGAAAGAGTTGGTTTCATCACCTTTGGAGTTTCGACCTTGCTTGTCCGTTTTTTACACTTGAGGTAGGGATTTTCTACACTATAATATGGTTTTTAGCTTAGTTATTTGCTATTGTGTATAGATGATGAGATTTGGTTGTGGTTTGGACAAATCTAAGATTTGGGTTATACGGAAAGAGGGGTTTTTGATGTATAAGAGATAAATGATGCATGGGTTTCAATATAATATCTTAGTGTACCAAAATAATTGATTTTGGGTGGTCGAGTCAATATTGGAAAAGGGCGGATTTTTGCCCTATTTTGATATAATTATTATTTTGTATAAATAGCTGAAATTAACATTGAATATGTTAAATTAGATGATTATTCATATAAATGGTGATATTGGATATGTATTATCTCACCTATGGAAGTTTTGAATAAACTATTAAATCCGATATTGAATATATCTTGGAAATAATTGGGTTGGGCTATCGGTGGAGGATAGCTATGATTGTTGTAGAAATTGTATGAGGATTCGGCGATTTAATGCTAATCTATTGTTAGTGTCATTGAATATGACCATGTTGTAAATACATTGTATATGTATGTTTATTGGGAGGAGAAAGGGGATGTACTCCGTATTTGATGATGTTATAAATACATTGTATATGTATGTTTATTGGGAGGAGAAAGGGGATGTACTCCATATATGATTATGTTTATAAATACATGGCAAATGTATATTTGTTTGAGGAGGAGAAAAGGGATGGACTCCATTTAAAGCAAGTTGGCCAGAGTGTCCTGGGTGAAAGACCCGAAAATATATATAAATAGGTGTCGGTTCCCTCAGACAAAATATCCGTAAAATGGCAAGTTTGAAGTGTTTATGTATATGTTTGCATAATTGAAAAACCATTGAGTTGTAGTCTCATTTGGTTGTTGAAAGATAATGAATTTAACTCATGAATTGAGTGGTATATATATATGAACTGGAAATGAATTGGAGGAAAAGGGAATAAGATTGGCCTTAGTGTCATATGAATATGTAGGCCTTGTGGATGCTTTCATATTGGTATTGTTTATATACGTGGTATTTATACCTTTGCTAAACTTCATAAATTGTGTGAGATTATTTCTACTGGGCTGTTGGCTCACCCTATACGGGAATATCATTTTCAGGTGCAGATGAGATATTTCCTCCAAGGCAATAGCGTGGATGGACTTTCGGGAAGCAAGAACTTCTTAATTATGTATTGTTGTGTGTTTGTTGGTATTTGTAAAGCCAAGGGCTCAAGATGTAATGAGCGAAACTCAATTTGTATAACCAAGCAATGACTTGGAAAGATGTAAGCCTATATGGCATTTAATTGTTTGTTAAACAGTAAACTCTAATGTATGAAAGTAAGTTGTTTCTCATATTTATTCCGCATATGAGTTATCTTTATTGTATTATTTTGGGGGCATTACAAATGAGCTACTAACTAGCCACCATGGGTAGACTGCATATAAAAAAGAAGTTATTTGCAAACAATTATGCAGAATTATGAGAATCAACCAATTTGCATATAGAAACTTGGCTCAACAAGTCTTGAATCCCATATATTAAACTCATATATACCTACCACATTGCAAGAGAAATTGTCAATTTAATTCTTCAGCATATCCAATCAACTAAGAGTTGCAATCCACAATGATAGTTATACCTGCCACACTACAATTGTCAATTTAATTCTTTAGCATGTCCAATTAACTAAAAGTTACAATCCACAATGACAATTACTTTAGTGAGGATCAAAACCCAAGCAAGGACCCTTGATATTTCATAATATTTCCAAGTTCTTTATTCAAAATGAACAATATAGAAAAATCTAGCTGAAATCCAAAAATTATAGAAGCCAAAAGCTTATAATTCAACAATGACAATAAATTGGTAGACCGTGGAATTAAGATACACCGGCAACAGATTAAAAGATCTCAATTCAAGTAATGTTGAACAACACAATAATCTCACTTTTTCTACACAGAATATATCATTCACTTTCCACACATTCCATGTGTTAAATTTAACAAAGGTCATGAACTGAACTAAATTCTAACCAAATCATCATAACATGCAAAATCTATGAACATTAAAATCATATATTTTTCAAAAAATACATTAAACCCATTATCACCAAATAGAAAAGAATATAGCCAATTAAACCCATTAAGGAAGAATTGACAATGTCCTTCCAAACACAAACAATTACCCACCCCCTTCCTACATTTATTTTTCTTCATTCATTTCATCATTTTTTTTTTTTCTATTTTATTCTTGTGTTCATCAATATCGATTCCCTCTTTTTTTCCCTTTGTGCTTGTACAAATAGAGTTGGGTTAACAAACCAACTATGCAATGCAAGTGTGCATATGTGTGTTTTGAGTTACTAAAACACACCACATATTCTACAATTAACTTGGAAAATGAAACTATGACTACAAGGAGCAAAAATAGAATTGATTTTGAAAGTGTGAAAGAGATGGAGAAATTGATCGATCATGAAAAAAAAGAGAAAGTCAGTGCATGCAAAAAATCGATTAAGAGAGAGAGAGGGGGGTTATTGTTGCAGATGGAGGGATTTTGAGTTTCGGAAGTGGTAGAGGGGTTGGAGTTAGGATGAGGCTTTGGTAGAGGGAAATCATTGAAGTGAAGAGGGCAATAGAGAGAGAGAGAGAGAGAGGTCCATATATACCTGATATTTATCTGGTTAGAAAGACCACCTTCACTTCAACGATGGAAGCCAACAGAGGCTTGTAGTCCCGTTATGGCTCAAATTCAATAGAGGCTACTACTTATTGCTGGAAATTAAGGGTTACACAGAGATGGCGAGAGTAGCAGAGGAAGAGAATGAGCGAGAGTAGCAGACGAAAAAGAGAGAAAGAGAAGCATAATCGTTGTGGGGGAGTGAGAGGAAAATAGGAGAGAGAGTTAACCAGTTGCTCAGGTTTCGCATTTTCGGCCATTAAACAATTCAATGGTCTTGATCAATTGTTTGTAATCCATGGGCAGATAATTAGGTTGCATATGATGTGCAACCTTTAACGGGTTGCACACCCAAACAGCTCTCTTACCTAAAATACTATTCTCATATCAATTTTGCATCTTACAATGTTAAATGGAAAGATCCAATCATCTGCAACCAACCCAATTTCCAAATTTTGTCGGATCAACACTTCGTAGGAACTTGAAGGTAAAATTCCAAATTTCTATATTCTGAAATTGTAAAATTGGTGCGATTTTGTTTTCCCCCCTAAACTTTGTACATTTTAATAAATTAATACAAATGAACTAGAATAGTGACATATTTGTTGTCAATATTAGTATGAGTACTTAACTTAGGAAAGTCCGCACCCCATCTTCAAAGAATGGTTATATCTTTTTTGACTCCATGACAAGTTCCCTATTACCAAAGACAGGTGCTGATTTGTTTTCTTTTCTTATCATTTTTTTTTTTTTTTTGGAAGGGGTGGTTGGGGGACTACATCTGACACAAATCTATGATTAAAGTCAACATTACTCCTTCAACTATATTCAATTTTATTTTTCTTCTTTACCTTAATTCATATCCTCATGGCTTCAATTTTTGTCCATTTTTTTGTGTGCATGCGTGTGTGTATTAAAGTTCACTATCTTCTCAATAGAAGAAAAAAAATGTAGCTATCTAATTGTTGATTAAAAAAAATTAGAAGAAGAAAAAAAAGAAACAGAAAAAGAAAAATTATGCTTTGGTTTATGTACTTCTTGTTGTTCAAAAAGATTGAAGCAAAAATATGGTTCCAAAATACAACAAATACAAGATCCAACAAACACAAGCAAATAAATAAAGTGACACACCCGCCAGTGCCATACTTTCAATTAAAAGAGAGCAAATACTAGCAAACAAATAAATTGACAGGCCCACCAGTGCCCTGCTATTAATTAAAAGAAAGTAAATAAATAAATTGGCACACCAGCCAGTACCCTACTATCAATTAAAAGAAGGCAAATAAATAAATTGGCACACTCGCCAGTGCCCTGCTATAAATTAAAAGAAAGCAAAAAAAATAAAGTCGCACACCCGCTAGTGCCTTGCTATCAATTAAGGAAATAAAATACAAGCAAATAAATAAATTGGCACACCCACCAGTGCCTTGCTATCAATTAGAAAGCAAAGGAACGCATATAAATTAGCACACCCATCAGTGCTACTACTAGGAGGGAGGGAGGGAGGGAGGTATACCTTTACTTCTATTTAAAGATGGTGAAATTGAGGACCTACGACAAAAGAAAAGAGAACATGAAAATGAGTTAGAAAATAAGACAATGCTTAAGGAAATTTAGCATTATGGGAAGAAAGGGTATAATATATGTACGACGAATGTCATTTTGCACGTATCCTTTCACATTAACAAACCTTCTACACAAACACACAAATATATCATTTAGCTCTTGAAGTAATACATTTACTTACATCATATATTGTAAAACTGCATATAAATCCAATCTAAGATTGCTTTGAGCTACAAATTTTCTATAGATTGAATATAAACAGATAATTATTATCTTTTAAATATATATTTCACAATCATTGCCACTAGATCCGCAATTACATTAAAGTCCCCATGTTTTGAAAAAATGTTTTAAATTTTAACTAGAGCTAAAAAAATAGACCAAAGCCTCTTCCAGTTCCTAAAATAGAAAGCAAATTTTTTGTTGGGGAATGACCATATTATATGAACCCAACTATCTTCGCTTTTTTGTTAAAACACACACACGCAAAAAAATAAATAAACAAATAAACCGTCTTTGTATTTTTGCGTCATTTTTTGTTTTAAACCAAGAAATAAACAAAACACTATCAACACTACGAATTGCGGAGTTGTTTTCGTTGATAAGGTTTTCAAAAGGGCACTATTAGAAAATAAAACGAGTAATGCCATGTAAATATAAAATTCATACTTAAAATTTATTATGAATGATATGATTGCTCAAGCATGTTGTTTTCACATTGTTTTTGTGACAAATTATGTATAACAATTATGTTTAAATGTGTGCATTTGATAATTGAAAATGGAAGATCCAAAGTCTCCCCCATGTAACATTGCACTTGTAAACCCTGCAAAACCCAATATTATTGCACCTCTAAAGTCTTTAAACAAACTAAACTACTAAAAGAATTTCCCACTTATGCTTGATTTCATGAAATGAACAAAATGTGCATGTTTTGTTAGGGTTGTATGCCTAATGGGTGATCATAGTTTGTGTCACCAGGTAAGTGTTGTTAACCAAGGGAAAAAAAAACACTCAATATGGCTGTGTGCCTAATGAGTACGTAATTATCCACAAAAGAACACATGACACAAAGAACTCACTCACAAAAATATATTCAACACAACAATGTTTACAGTAAAATCATAAAATTCAGACAAATCAAATAATCCAAATCCTTGACAATGAAATTATTGAACAAGTACCTCAAGTAATACCATTTTCCGATTTTTTTTTTTAACGAAAAAAATTTAAAACCATTACAGTTAAAAAGAAAACTCAAATGGAACCAAATCCATGCATGCATTATTACTTGCATATGTCCAATGATTGCTTACAAAAGAAGAATGGAAAAGATTTTAAAGTTATTACCTCTCACATAAACATTGATCTGTAGAAATGAATGTGGCAAATAAAACATTAATGTGAAGCACAATGCTTTCCCCAACTAATGTGCTAGGTTTTGAATGAGCTAAAATTCAAAAAAATTCAGTCAGATATATTTGATCATCGGATACCCAAGATATATTTGATATATTTCAGTAAGCTAGGTTTTAACCATTTTTGGTACCCAGAATAATTTGAAAGATCTCATGCTTAACACTAATTTACCAAAAAGATTTACTTATCTTCTTTCTAGTAAGTAAAAAGGGCAGCACATTCAAATTCCTCTCCAAATGCTCTTCACTAAAGCTTATTTTTGTTGATCCCAAAAAAAAAAAAAAAAAAGGGAAGACAAATGCATTTTTACAAACATCTTAAATGCAATCAAAATTCAAAGAACAATTTGAAAAAAATCATTGAAAATCCAATTTGGAATAGTTTCGAATAGTCTCTCATTCTTCAGATTATCTTAACTACGATCAAAAAATCATTTAGAACAGTTTGGAACAGCTTAAATCCAATCAAATTCAAACATCTTAAACACTAGAGAGAAAAATAGTTTAAAATCGTTACCAAATTTGGAAAAAAAACCCTTAAGTTGTAGTTTCACTAGCCCAATGTTCAAAATTATAAGATAATATGAAGATGAGAGACAAAATTGGATAAAAATCAAAGTGAATAGAATTTTCCAAACAACAAAAAATGAAGGGTTAGTAAAAGTTATAATAAATAGGTCAAATGGGTTTCACCCCACAAACAATGAACTTAAAAGAAGTAAAAAATCAACAAGCAAAGAAGAGTTCACAAAATGGACCATAACATAATGAGAGAGAGAGAGAGAATATATCAGCAAAAGAACACAAGAAAATGCACAGACATCAACTGCTTCTTTATATTAACACAAAACTAGAATAAGGCTCACAAAATGTACCACCATATTTACTAGATTAAGTTGCAGAAAATGGAGATGGAAGAGTTTCAACTTTGCGAGAAATCTTTGAGTAGCGTCGTAGGAGGGAGAGAATTGTCAGAGTCATGTTGGGAGAAAAACGTTAGGGCTTTCTTAGAGTGGAGAAAGCAGGAGAGAGAGAGACAAACAGAGAGAGAGAGAGAGAGAGAGAGAGAGAGCGAGCGGAGCTTTTCAATCAAGACAACAATTGGTTAAGAAGGTTCAAGTTTTTTCCATTAAATTATTCAATGGCTTAGATTAGTTTGTGAAGATTCAATGGTTAAGATATAAGGTGCACATGGTAACAGAACCCGGAAATCAAAAGTGACAAAATAGTGAAAAAAAAAATCTTTATTTTTTGCAAGAAACATTTATGTATATTTTGCAAGAAATTGAAAAGCAACTTACTATGTTTCTATGGGTTGTACACAAAATTTAACAATCTTGCATTTTCCAACATTATCATTTATCATGCTAAACAAAAGGGGGGGGGGGGAATCAAATTCAAAATCAAAATTTTCCCTTTCTCACACTTTCCACTACTTCAATCCTAAAGTTTCACACTAATCTTTCATGGTTGCTAGGAAAGCCTCCACACTTAGAGGGAAGACAGTAATTCATGGATTATCTTAGCATCAATATACTTTGAAAAAAGTATGCGGAGGAAATTCATTTTATTAAACATAAGCTTCATGTGGATTGAAAATTAAAATTAAAATCGTATAACAGAGGAAATTCATTTTATTAAACATAAGCTTCATGTCAACTACTTTTTAGCTAAAATTAAAATCATATACTTCAATTCTTTTTAGCTTTTCACACTTTTTTGTTGGTTGGAGTCTCTTCCCCGTTATCTTGTCAACTACTCATGCTTAAACAACGATACAAATGAAGTTCAAGCACTATTTAATTAGCATTTTTGGAAGTATTTCTATTGTATGTTAACTAATTTCGCTTATATATATATATATTGAAAAACCAATGAAACAAATGATTTACTTGAGATGGGTATTTAATTCACCTAGAACAACGAGTATTAAACATTACCAAAAACGTGCCCCAACTTACAAATTGGGAGGTCCCACCACAAGTTATAGTTACTTCATGTAAATATCACTAAATATATATTGGAATAGTCAATCACAAGTTTTCAACATCTAAATGCAATGAAAATATAGTTCCAAAATACATTTGTTTAAATTGCTAACGAACTAAGCATTTTTATAAACATCTTAAATGCAATCAAAATTAAAATAACATAATTAGCCCTATAATTTTAATGCCAAAATTTCTCATAAAATATTTTGCAACAACTCAAGAACAAGTCATGGAAGCAACAAAATGGTTACAAAATACAATATTAATTAATGTAAAAATGGATTATTTCGTTAAGAATGTCAACCAAGATATATAAATAGCAAAATAGAACAAAATCCTTACCAAGCCTTGCTTCATTACAAATTTCAAATCAGTGTGAGCCAACAGACACTGGAATAGAAATTCAGATAGAGCAATAGAGATAGCAAATAGGGTAAAAATCAGAGAGTATAGTTTTGAAAGAGGGATGATTTCAAAAATATCCAAAGAGAGTAAAAAATGGGAAAGAAGAGAGTTTTAGAAGAGGATTTAGGGTTTCAAAATAATCAGAGGGAGGCATACCTTGTTGATTGCTCTTCAAAAAAAAAAAATCTTTTGTTTTCGTAGAAAACAAACGAAGGCTCACTGGGTTAGATTAGGGTTTTAAACTGAACAACCACTTAGAACCCGCAGTCAATTAAGCCAGACGAAGAGAGAAAAATGAGCGCAGTAGAGAGAGAAGAGAGCGAGAGGAGCAGGGGAAGAGATCACTCGAAGGAGGGAGTAGTAGAGGGAGAGGGAGAGGAAGAGACGAAAGAGTGAGAGTAGAGAGAGAGAGAATACGTTAGTATTGGAGATGGTCAATCGGTTGCTCCGATGTCTAATTTTTCAAAATTTAAAAATTTAATGGAATAATGCTTTATATATTAGTTAATGTACTAATTAATATATCAACAGATGATGTGACAAAATTTTAAATTTTTTGAATATTTATAATTTGTATAATAGGTGGGGTCAGTAATAATGGCATAACATTAATTAATACACTAGTATATTTATTAATTGGTGTACGTAGTACCACTGATTCAATGGTTAGGATGTTTTGTGTAATCCAATGGTCAATAATTGTCACTGCCTTTGTGTGTATGTGTCTCTTCTTTGAAATTGTAACTGTAACTTACTTGGCTACAGTTTTGTATTTTGATACAAGGTATAATGTATACCATATTTTTTGTTGTGCATTTTTTTGATGTTAATTTTTCTTTTGTTCTTTTTTTTTTTTTTTTTTTGTAAACATATACTTTTTCTCAAGTTGATGTCTTCATGCTTCGTCCCCTAAAAAAACTTGTTTGTTAGTCACATTTTTGGTTCTCTTTTTTCTTTTTTCTTTTTTCTTTTTCTTTTTTTTTTTTTTTGTCATATCTGCATTTGTTTATAAACCAGTAATCAAGTTTTTTGCAAGTGGGAAGAGGGGAAGTAGTAGGTGTTGCAGATGGCTTTTAGATTGTCCCCTTAACCAAGTTTTTGGTTGTTTTATTAAACTTAATTTACTCATATGATCCCGTCTTTCCCTTAGAAGTGCATATTAGTTGGGTTTTGGTTCACAAATTTTTCTTAAAGGTGGCAATTAGTTGGGTTTACAAATCAAGTTGTGAATTGGCTGATTCTTGGCTGATTCTTGGCTGATTCATTATTGAGCCATAAATTTGTTAAAAATATTTCATTTTTTTGGTTGTTTTGCTTGATTATCGAAATACATTGCTTTTTAATCAATATATATATTTTCTAATTTATTTTACTTCTTTTAATTTTTCTTGCATTTTTTTCATTCTCAAAAGTGGTGTATAGAAGAAGTAACCCAATATATAGCTTTCATTGCACTGTAAAGATGCGTTAGTTGTTTTGCTTATATTTTAGAACATCTTTTTTAACTATTTTTAAGCTCTGAAATTGCTTTATGTTTTTTTCATTATATTGGTTCAATTGCATTGATCAATTGAATGTTGGATAAATGCTAAAGACTAAGAAATTTAGCAGCTTACTATGGGATGTAATCTTCCAGGGATGTAAGAAAATTGGTTGCTTACCTTTTTTTTTTTTGCTCTAAATAGTTTGAATGCTCTCAATTGAATCTCATTAGATGTGAAGTTATAAAATATTTTGGATTGATTATGAAAAAATGTTGTGTTGATGTCCATTTTAAGTTTTATGTTTTTGTTATTTGAGCACCACCTTTGAATAATATTTTTTTTTAAGGGATACAGTAAATGATCATCTCTAAACAAATTGTCTTCATTGTTCAAAGTACTCTGGAGTGTTTTGAGAAGTTGGTTAAAAACTGACTTTTTGACTTTTTTGTTTTTTGGTGGATAAAAAATATGAGAGGTGATATAACCCAAAATGAGTTAAAAGCCAAAAGCTAATTTTTAACCAGCTTCCCAAATTCGTAACATTAACTATAAAATGTGTAATCTCACCATAAATTTATGTTATAAAATGTCCAAAATTTTGCGATTGATGTTGCAAAAATTTTTAGTTTAGTTACGAAATTTTTTGTTTTGCCAATTTGTGGCGAGATTATATATTTTGTCGTTGATGTTACGAAATTTTGTAGTAAGATACATACACATATAATATTGCAAGTGTATGTGTATGTGTATGTGCATGTGCATGTGATGCAAGGTAGAATAATGAGATGAAACTCAAATACGAAGATTAACTACAAATTTCATAAAAAAGATACTCTCTCTTGAACATCTATTATTTCTCTCAAAATAAGATGCTCTGCCCCAAGATTCACTACCAATATTTATAAGGAACAAGCCCCAATACAATAGGAGATAAGCTAAGGTAATACTCACTAATCAAGCCTAAATCAAAGATAATATGAAAATTACCAAAAATAGAAAGATTTGAGTTAATCTCAAATCTAGAAACTAGAATAAAAATTACATATTTTGGAAAAAAATCTAACCTCAAACAGATTTGTTTACACCAAGTAATTAACGAATCAATTATTTTCAAAAGCAGCGAAGTCGCGAAATTGAAGACCTAAATATTAGAATTTGACCGAAATCCATCGTACGCCATGGCAAATAGATGGATATTGATTGTGACGTCATTTTCAGTGTTTCTACTGAATTCTACGTCATTCGAAGCACGTACTAACTCACATCTACTAGTTCATTTTGCCTTTGCTATGTTTGTCCATGAGTTCTAGAAAACTTTATGGCTAAACACTCTGCATCAGCATGTCAAATACTTTGGATGTGAAGGAGTTGCTTTCTGATCTTGTTCAACTTGACAAGAACCTTTTTAATGTCACTCCTCTCCACAGGTATATCACTAGTGCACTCTAAACCCAACTCTAAGATAGCAAGAAGAATGCTTTGTGAGGTGACCATGTCACTGCCATTTTGCATCCTCAATAAACCACCATCCACTATTTCCATAATTTTGTTGGGAAGTGATGCGCTCACCCATTGCCTTAAATTGATCTTTGCAGAGAACATTTCATCTGTGGGTTTCTTTCTTGTGAATGTTTCCAAAAGCATCACACCATAGCTATATATGTCACGCCCTCAAAATAGACTCATTATAAATTTGTCACTGACACGCAATATTTAAAGTAAACAATTCATTATCTCATTCATCTGAGTATTTCTAAATAAAAGCATTACATGTAACATCAAATTAAATGCCCTACGGGCTTACATCTTTCCAAGCCAACGCTTGGACACAAAAATATGAGTTCTAACTCAAATACAAGTAAAGCCCTAGGCTTGAATGTTTACATGTACTATCAAATCAAAACAACTAACTGAAGATAGTCTTCAAAATCCAAAAGTCAAATCCTTCCAAGCTAAGTCCTTGGAGGTAGCTTATCACCTGAACCTGAAAATGATGTTCCCATAAAGGGTGAGCCACAGCCCAGTAGAAAAATACTAAACCAAATATAAGCATTGAATAAAGCTATAGCATTCAATAGATGGTTAACCGAGATAATCAATTGTATCATTATACAGTCTCATGACACTAATGTCTAAGACACATTTCACTTTCCATTATTATCAACATGGCTCAGAACCTGGCCAAACTTACAACAGTGAACTATATATCATATTCACATTACTTTCAATATCAACAAAACAAATGAGACTCAGGCTCATATCAAAACACTTCATACTTCCCGTTTGATACACATTGTAGTGCTGTATCAATAACATGTAAAAACACTTCAATATAATAAGCACACATAATAGTGATGCTAATGGAGTCCATCCCCTATATCCTCCCAAACAAAATCCAGTTTAGAGGTCCATCCCCTATCTTCCCCTAAACCGTGGAGTACATCCCCTATCTCCTCCCAAACAATATGCATATGCAATGCTCAATCAATACATGTAATTTCTGTATTAATTTAATAGTCTAAATTTATGACTTAAACAAATTGATTAGTTTCAATTTTCCCTAATCCACATGCAATGTCTACAACAAACACGACTATCCTCTACCGATAGCCTAAAACAGTTATTTCTAGACTGGAAATAAATATATCAACAATTCAATAGGCGTGTGATTTTAATTATCCAACTACACCATTTAATCAATGAATTCCTCAATTTCATGCATTTAACCAATTTCCCCAATTTCCTTAAATTAATTATACCAATTAATTTGTTAATACAACTAGGGTTTTTCCCAAAATTACCATAGTACTCCCAACATATCAGAGTACCAAAACTTAGAACAAAACTTATAGGATGGTGTAACGCCCTGAAAATAATAACAATAAACCCACCAGATAAGACATGCATTTACATTTAAACTAACCACATTCCTTTCATTCATTAGAATTCCGTTACATAAGTATTACATGTTAATCTCATAACAAATGCCCTACGGGCTTACAGCTTTCCAAGTTAACACTTGGTTACAACAAAGGGTTCTAACTCGTTTACACATTAAGCCCTTGGCTTGAAATTACATGTAATAAATCAAAGTAAAACGACAAAACTATGCCCGCCACAAGCCTCCCAGCTATGTCCTTGGAGGTGGCATGCTTCCTGCACCTGAAAATGATATTCCCATATAGGGTGAGCCACAGCCCAGTAGAAATACACTAAACCAACCATGGACAATGACTAAAACATTAGCAATTGATAGTTGGTCAACACTGATACAATCACATAAATTACATATTTATGTCAACGACTTACAAGTCCCAATTACTTTTCATTTTCCCTTTTTCAACAGATAAGCATGCTAGCTCTATCATCATTTCCACAGATATGTATAAAAACTATATCTCACATTCAGATAAGCATAAAAGCTATATCCACATTCTCAACAGATATGTATATCAACAATATCCACAGATAAGCATACAAGTTGTATCCACACTCTACAACAGATATGTATATCAACAATATCCACAGATAAGCATACAAGCTGTATCCACACTTCACTTCACAAAGATAAGCATATGAGCTCTATCTTCACTTCTCTAGACAAGCATATGAGCTCTGTCTACGGAGTACATCCCCTATCTCCTCCAAATACCTATCCGGTTTAGAGGTCCATCCCCTATCTTCCCCTAAACCGCGGAGTACATCCCCTATCTCCTCCTCTACACATAACGTATATAAACACATTGGTTCTATATACAATCACACAATACAAACAATTAATGTATTCTAGCAACTGTCAAGTTCCATAACACATTCCATTGATTAGTTTCAGTTTGCCTAATCAACATACATTGTCTACAACAATCACGACTATCCTCCACCGATAGCCCAAAGCAGTTATTTCTAAAACAGAAAATAAATGCACAAATGGATATTCAATCAACATTTCATTTCCTCATTTCTCACCAATTAATTATCCCAATTAATTAAACAATGTAATTAGGTCATTTTCCATAATTACTATTTCAACCCTTAGGTCCCATTTTCATCAATGATTTAACAATCATTCCATTTTTCTATGCCAAACATGCATCTAGGTTTATTATGAATGAAACCCCAACTTTTGGATAATTGCACAAAAGCCCCAAACTTTCACAAAATTACCAAACCAAGCCCAACATCTCAAAATACCAAAATTTAAAGACAAAACCCATAGAGAGGAGTAGGTTATCCCTACCTCAAATTCGGAGTCCCAAAGGAGAAGACGACAAAACCCAACGTGCTCCAAAACCCGTGATTTTCAGATTAAAATGAAGCCCTCGACGATCAACAACCTTTTTATAAAGGCCAAAGGTGAGTAAATCACTCCTACTAGATCAAAACCTAGAGAGAAGGTAGAGTCTAGAGTGAGAGGCTCAACAATGGTGATTTTGGAAAAGTAAGAGAGAGAAGAGAAAGTGAAAAAGTGATTTGGAAAGTCACAACTTCGGGACTTTAACCCAGGTCTTCCGCTCGAGCTTAAAACACCCCGCTCGAGCGGCCACTCACAGACTTCCGCTCGAGCGGCCAACCTCCCGCTCGAGCGCAGAATGCACTCGCCCAGCACTTTTGCAGAACCAGGCCTCCGCTCGAGCTCCCAACCCTACGCTCGAGCTCACAACACTGCACAACAAGATACTGGATGGATGTAATCTACGCTCGAGCGCCAACACCTCCGCTCGAGCGTACAGGCCAAGAATCTGGGCAACTAGTTTTGGTTTCTAAACTCAACCAACCTGTAACAAACCCGCTCAACACATCCTATAACTCAAATACAAAGTAAGAAAGGATGTAAACAAGATAATAAACAACTACCAACATCCACGGACACATGTCCGGATCACTATACAACAAGGGTAAACCCGGGATCGCTATAACCTCCCCCCCCTTAAAGAATTTCGTCCCCGAAATTAAGCACAAGTTTTCAAAACAAGTTTTTCTCCCTTTTAATCAATGTTACACTTGAACATTCAACAATTCGACCCATTACCGGTCATCCCATCCCTTTAACAAGAGACATATCACAATATGTAAACCACATATGTATTATCAACATGCATCAACATTATGCACTATCTTTCCAATTTCAACAATATATTCAACACATATAGTATCACATTCAACTTCCGTATGAGGCAAGTTCCAAAACATACTTCCAATAACCAAAACATTTTCAATGTTTCACAACTTAAGACATATATAAAAGCTCTTAAGTTCAACAAAATGTAAAATTTAAATACAAGATTACATATCAACAAACAAGTCCGGATATTTCTCACGGACTTCCAACTCACGTTCCCAAGTGGCTTCCTCCACTCCGTGATGTTTCCACAAGACTTTCACCAAAGGAATGGTCTTGCCACGCAGGACCTGATCCCGCCTATCCAAGACCCGAACCGGTCTCTCCTCATACGAGGCATCCTCATCTACCTCTAAATTAGTCCAATCCAACACATGTGATGGATCTGGTTCATACTTCCGAAGCATACTCACATGAAACACATCATGCACTCCGGACAACTGCGGCGGTAAGGCTAACCGATAAGCAACCTCACCTATCCTCTCAAGGATCTCAAAAGGACCAATAAACCGAGGGGACAACTTCCCACTCTTCCCAAACCTCATCAGACCTCGCCTAGGTGATATCTTCAGAAAGACATGATCACCTACCTCAAACGCCAAAGGCCTCCTCCTACGATCGGCATAACTCTTTTGTCGACTCTGGGCTGTAACAAGCCTCTTACGGATAAGCTCAACTTTCTCCGTCGTCTCCCTAACCAACTCCGGACCCAACAAAGGTGCATCACCCACCTCGGCCCAACACACTGGAGACCTACACGGTCGGCCATACAAGGCCTCAAACGGTGCCATACCGATGCTAGACTGAAAACTGTTGTTGTAGGCAAACTCTACCAATGGCAAGTGCCTCTCCCACGTCCCACTGAAATCCAGGACACAACCCCGAAGCATATCCTCGAGGATCTGAATAGTACACTCGGACTGCCCATCAGTCTGAGGATGATAGGCCGTACTAAAGGTCAACTTAGTGCCCAAGGCACTCTGCAAACTCTGCCACAACCTGGCAGTAAAACGAGGATCTCTATCTGAGACGATCGTCACTGGGACCCCGTGCAATCTCACTACGTCCCGAATATACAAGTCGGCAAGATGATCTACCGAATCTCTCACGCGCATAGGAATAAAGTGCGCCGACTTAGTCAACCGGTCTACAACCACCCAAATAGCATCACTACCCCGCTGAGTCCTCGGAAGACCTACAACGAAATCCATAGTGACATGCTCCCACTTCCACTCGGCAATAGGCAAGGGTTGCAACAAACCCGCTGGCCTCTGATGCTCGGCCTTCACTTGCTGGCAAGTAAGGCATTTCGATACGAAAACAGCCACATCTCTCTTCATACCCCGCCACCAAAACTGGCGACCCAAATCCAGATACATCTTAGTACCTCCCGGATGCACCGCAAGGCGCGAATGGTGAAACTCTCGGAGTACTTCCTCTCGGCAAGACTCCGGTACAAACAAACGGTCTCGGTATCTCACACTCAGGTCGGGATACACCGTCAAACCCTTCTCAACTTTCCCACTGGAGATCTTCTCTCGGAGGGATTCTACCTCAAGGTCACCTCTCTGTGCCTCTAACACTCTAATCAAAAGTGTAGGCTGCGCAACAACAGAAAACAAGGCCGCAGCCTCAACAGATTCGCCCAGTAGCAAATCAAACTCGCCAAGTGCCCCCAACATCTCCCATTCCCGGATGGCTATACAAGCTACATCACTAACGGTTTTCCTACTAAGGGCATCGGCCACAACATTGGCCTTTCCCGGATGATAATGTAACTCAAAATCATAATCCTCGATGAAGTCCATCCATCTCCTCTGCCTCAGATTCAAGTCTCTCTGTGTAAACAGATACTTCAAACTCTTATGATCCGAGAATACCTCGAACCTCTCACCATAAAGGTAGTGCCTCCAGATTTTCAAGGCAAAGATCACAGCGGCTAACTCTAGGTCATGTGTGGGGTAATTCTTCTCGTGTATTTTCAACTGACGTGAGCCATAAGCTACCACTTTTCCCTCTTGCATCAACACACAACCCAAACCCTCTCGTGAGGCATCACAATAAACCGCATAACCCAACCCTCTCTCCGGAATAATCAACACCGGAGCGGTGGTCAATCTAACTTTCAGCTCTTGGAACGACTTTTCACAAGTCTCACTCCACCCAAACTTGACTCCCTTCCGAGTCAGTCTAGTCAACGGTGACGCTAACCTGGAGAAATCTTTCACAAACCGACGGTAATACCCAGCCAATCCCAGAAAACTGCGGATCTCAAACACACTCTTAGGCTGTGCCCAATCTTGCACTGCCTCAACCTTGGATGTATCAACAGACACCCCTTCCCCGGATACCACGTGGCCTAAGAATTTGACTTCCCCCAGCCAGAACTCACACTTCCCAAACTTGGCATACAGCCTATGGGCTCTAAGTAACTCAAGCACCACTCTCAAGTGTTCCTCGTGCTCCTCCTTAGATGACGAATAGATAAGGATATCGTCCACAAAAACAACCACAAAGCGGTCTAAGAACTCCCGGAAAATCCGGTTCATCAAGTCCATAAAGACTGCCGGTGCATTGGTAAGCCCGAATGGCATCACCAAAAACTCATAATGGCCATACCGCGTACGGAATGCCGTCTTCGGAATATCTTCCTCCCTGACCCTCAACTGATGGTAACCCGATCTCAAGTCTATCTTAGAGAAACAACGGGAACCCTTCAACTGGTCAAACAAATCATCTATACGGGGCATAGGATACTTATTCTTAACCGTAGCCCGATTCAACTTCCGGTAGTCTATACACAATCTCAAGGCACCATCTTTCTTTTTAACAAAGAGGGCCGGTGCTCCCCACGGTGAAACACTAGGGCGAACAAAGCCCTTATCTAGCAATTCCTGGAGCTGAACTTTCAACTCAACCAACTCTGCTGGAGCAAAACGGTAAGGTGCCATAGAAATCGGCGCCGTACCAGGCACTAAATCAATAGAGAACTCTATCTCTCGGTGAGGTGGCAAACTAACAAGATCTTCGGGAAAGACATCCGAATACTCACAAACCACCCTCGGTAACACAACCAGGGTCTCACCACTCTCACCACTCTCAACGCTAGCCAGTAAACCACTAAGCTCACTTCGCCCTCGCGAATCAAACCCCGGTGGCAAAACACTACCAACCCGGTCTCCCAAGAAATGGAACCACTCCCCGCTCAAGGTACATAACGTGACCCTCTGGCGGTAGCAATCAATAACAGCCCGGTATGACGATAGCCAGTCCATACCCAAAATAACATCAAAACCCTTCATGGGCATGACAACAAACGGAAAAGGAAGCCTATAATCGGCGACCTCAATATCACATCCTCTAACACCCTGTTTCAGAATCAACTCACCACCCAAAGGCGATACCACACAAATAGGAGATGCTAACTGTGCTAACTCCAATTCCAAAACAGATGCAAATGCAGCAGATACAAAAGAATGAGATGCGCCCGTGTCTATCAACACATTAGCAACTGAGTTGCAAAACAGAAAAGTACCTCTCACTACTGATGGAGCCGGTACTAAATCCTGCGCGGTAACAGCATACACGCGCCCCGTAGGCCCCTGGTCTACCTGCTCACCTCTCGGGGCAAAAGACTGCTGCACAGACTGGGATGACGAAGCTCCCGGATTGGCCCTCGAGGCCTGCACAGACTGAGCTGGCTGAAAACCCTGCGTCTGCCTAGAACCAGACGCTCCCGAAGTGGCACTCAACTGTGGGCAAAACCTCTTCATGTGCCCAGGTTGTCCACACTGATAACAAATCAAGAGCTGCCCCCTGCCCAAACTCTGACTCGGCGGTCTAGCTGAAGAAGAAGCAGCTTTCTGACCCCCACCCTTCTGCGGGCAAACAGAAACCTTGTGACCCAGCTGGCCACACTTGTAACAAGTGAATTCTCCCTGACTGCCTCTCCCCGAGCCTACACTAGGCACTGGAAAGGTCGATCTAGAGACTGCACCCTGAGACTGCTGAGGGTTAGAACCCCTCTGCCTCCTGCCATCACTCTGACTATCCTGGCTCCTCTTGGAGCCTCTCTGACCCTCATCCTCCTCCTGCATCATAAGCTCCATATGAGCTGCAGCATCCACTAGGTGTCTATACTCTCGAATATAAGACCCACCAACTCTCAACTTGAGGCCCCGCCTCAACTTCCGCTCAAACTCATAGCAACGGCGTTCCTCAGACGCCACCAGTTCAGGTGCAAACCTAGACAGACTGGTAAAAGTAGCCTCAAACTCGGCCACTGACAAGCCCTGCTGATTAAGCCGGCTAAACTGATCCCTCAGCTTCTCCCTTGCTACTGCAGACAAAAACCTCTCCTGAAAAGCATTCACAAACGCCTCCCAAGTACCACCAACACGAGCTTTCTCGTACTTCCACCATTGACCCGCATCTCCCTTCAGTTGAAAGGATGCCAAGGTCACTTTCAGTGCTCCGTCCTCGATGCCAAGCATCTCAAACGTCTTCGTTGTCTGTTCGAGCCATTCATCTGCCTTAAGCGGCTCTTTAGGATCCCCGATAAACTCGTCCGGATTACACCGGAAGAACTCCCTCTTCAAGAAGGAAGGCCCTGTCTCAGCTGCCTGATTCCCAGCTCTAAGAATACCCAAAGCTCCTGCTATCTCTCTGGCCAAGGCACCCATAGCCTGCTGACCTACTGGCTCAGCCACATTGGCCTGCCCAACTCCCTCCTGCACTGCCGGAATCTCACCCTGTAACGGTACTTCCTGCCTCGCAGGTCTACCACGCCTAGCACCTCTTCCTCGTCCTGACATCCTAATAAAGGCAACACAGAACGTTAGCACATTCATAAATGTGCCGAAACTAAACACTCACGTCCTAGTGCATGGAGAACTGTAATTCACTCCACATAAGCACATAAACACATAAGCACTTACGAACTTCATTTCCGGATAATGATAGTCCCGAGACGTTACTAGAGTTCCGGTTAGAAACAGCATTGATCAAGTGCTTTTCCAACAAGACTCCCAGAAACTCAAGGATCCAATCAACATCCTAGAAATTAAATCCCATACCCACATAGTCACATAAGCATGTTATCAATTGAGCACATAGCATATGATACTACATCTAAGTCTCTATCAAGCGAGACAAACCCATTGTGATCCTAATCACTTCCCACGTACCCAAAGTATTCGAACCCGGTACGCTCTGATACCAAGTTGTAACGCCCTGAAAATAATAACAATAAACCCACCAGATAAGACATGCATTTACATTTAAACTAACCACATTCCTTTCATTCATTAGAATTCCGTTACATAAGTATTACATGTTAATCTCATAACAAATGCCCTACGGGCTTACAGCTTTCCAAGTTAACACTTGGTTACAACAAAGGGTTCTAACTCGTTTACACATTAAGCCCTTGGCTTGAAATTACATGTAATAAATCAAAGTAAAACGACAAAACTATGCCCGCCACAAGCCTCCCAGCTATGTCCTTGGAGGTGGCATGCTTCCTGCACCTGAAAATGATATTCCCATATAGGGTGAGCCACAGCCCAGTAGAAATACACTAAACCAACCATGGACAATGACTAAAACATTAGCAATTGATAGTTGGTCAACACTGATACAATCACATAAATTACATATTTATGTCAACGACTTACAAGTCCCAATTACTTTTCATTTTCCCTTTTTCAACAGATAAGCATGCTAGCTCTATCATCATTTCCACAGATATGTATAAAAACTATATCTCACATTCAGATAAGCATAAAAGCTATATCCACATTCTCAACAGATATGTATATCAACAATATCCACAGATAAGCATACAAGCTGTATCCACACTCTACAACAGATATGTATATCAACAATATCCACAGATAAGCATACAAGCTGTATCCACACTTCACTTCACAAAGATAAGCATATGAGCTCTATCTTCACTTCTCTAGACAAGCATATGAGCTCTGTCTACGGAGTACATCCCCTATCTCCTCCAAATACCTATCCGGTTTAGAGGTCCATCCCCTATCTTCCCCTAAACCGCGGAGTACATCCCCTATCTCCTCCTCTACACATAACGTATATAAACACATTGGTTCTATATACAATCACACAATACAAACAATTAATGTATTCTAGCAACTGTCAAGTTCCATAACACATTCCATTGATTAGTTTCAGTTTGCCTAATCAACATACATTGTCTACAACAATCACGACTATCCTCCACCGATAGCCCAAAGCAGTTATTTCTAAAACAGAAAATAAATGCACAAATGGATATTCAATCAACATTTCATTTCCTCATTTCTCACCAATTAATTATCCCAATTAATTAAACAATGTAATTAGGTCATTTTCCATAATTACTATTTCAACCCTTAGGTCCCATTTTCATCAATGATTTAACAATCATTCCATTTTTCTATGCCAAACATGCATCTAGGTTTATTATGAATGAAACCCCAACTTTTGGATAATTGCACAAAAGCCCCAAACTTTCACAAAATTACCAAACCAAGCCCAACATCTCAAAATACCAAAATTTAAAGACAAAACCCATAGAGAGGAGTAGGTTATCCCTACCTCAAATTCGGAGTCCCAAAGGAGAAGACGACAAAACCCAACGTGCTCCAAAACCCGTGATTTTCAGATTAAAATGAAGCCCTCGACGATCAACAACCTTTTTATAAAGGCCAAAGGTGAGTAAATCACTCCTACTAGATCAAAACCTAGAGAGAAGGTAGAGTCTAGAGTGAGAGGCTCAACAATGGTGATTTTGGAAAAGTAAGAGAGAGAAGAGAAAGTGAAAAAGTGATTTGGAAAGTCACAACTTCGGGACTTTAACCCAGGTCTTCCGCTCGAGCTTAAAACACCCCGCTCGAGCGGCCACTCACAGACTTCCGCTCGAGCGGCCAACCTCCCGCTCGAGCGCAGAATGCACTCGCCCAGCACTTTTGCAGAACCAGGCCTCCGCTCGAGCTCCCAACCCTACGCTCGAGCTCACAACACTGCACAACAAGATACTGGATGGATGTAATCTACGCTCGAGCGCCAACACCTCCGCTCGAGCGTACAGGCCAAGAATCTGGGCAACTAGTTTTGGTTTCTAAACTCAACCAACCTGTAACAAACCCGCTCAACACATCCTATAACTCAAATACAAAGTAAGAAAGGATGTAAACAAGATAATAAACAACTACCAACATCCACGGACACATGTCCGGATCACTATACAACAAGGGTAAACCCGGGATCGCTATAGATGGAGTAGGAAATCCCTACCTCGAAGAAAATAACCCAAATGGAGAAGACGGAGATGAAGACCCAAATTCCAAAGTGCTCCAAACCACCAAGCGTTCAGATTAAATGGAAGCCCTTGACTCACTTTATCTTTTTAATAAAGGACTAAGGTTAGATACTCACCCTAGGTAGATCAATTCTTAGAGAGAAGACAGGTTTAGAGAGAGAGAGAGAGAGAGAGACTCTCAAGGGGCGGTTTTTAAAAGTTAAGAAAGAAAAGTAGGTCAAAAAGTGACCCAAAAAGTGAAATCTCGGACAGATGTAGTCGACTCCCCGCTCGAGCGTCCAAACTCCCGCTCGAGCATCGAATACGCACTCCCAGTACTTTTGCAGAACCAGGTCCCCGCTCGAGCGACCAACTCCCCGCTCGAGCGGCACTCACACATTTACGCTCGAGCGTCCATTCCCACACTCGAGCGTCCAACACTGCACAGAAAATACTGGATGGGTGATAATCCCGCTCGAGCACCAAAACTCCAGCTCGAGCGGACAAGTAACAAAAGAAACCCAGCTCGAGCGTCAAACTCCCGCTTGAGCGGACAGGTCAAAATCTGGGCAACTAGTTTTGGCATCTAAACTCAACCGACCTGTAACAAACCTGCCCACCACATCCTATAACTCAAATACAAAGAGATTAAAGGACGACAACAACCAATATATAATGACAGGATCCACGGACCCTAAGTCCGGATACAATAATCTAGAGGGAAAAGACCGGGGTCGCTATAATATATATCACCATTTGTTGAGACTCGTCCTTCAGAGCCATACTCTGTGTAAAATATAAAAATTGTTATATATCACTGATCTTTATTACCATTTTATATTGCCATCTATATGGATACTTATAATTGACTTCCTTGTTTGAAGATGATTATGAAAAAATTAATGAAAACAACTAATATCTTGTCAAGTATCCTGGTCATATAAAACGGTGAAAAAAATAGATGATATATAGCATTTTAAGGCGGTAGTTCAATTAGGCAAAGAAAAATGTTAGGGCTCCCAAAAGTTTTATCCAACTTTCTACCAAATGTCTCACATAGGTGTGGAACCCACACCATGTGAGTCCCACACCCATGTCAGACATTTGGTAAAATGTTTGATAAAATTTTTAGGGTCTCTAGCATTACTCTTAGGCAAAATATTTTATTCCAAAATGGGTTAAAATAATGGATAACTTACATACCTATGATCCATAAAATATGCATTTTGTGTCACTTTAATATACCAAATTTGAATTTTTGTCAATAAAGTTTTTTAAATTTGAGTCAAACTACTCCAATTTCACCCAACGGTCTAAACATTAACAAAATAATAATATAAATTCATCTATGGTACCAATAGTATGTGTGTCATATCACTTGAGTTTCTATAGTTTTAAATTTATCAAATTTATCCAATAGCATTGTAAGTTTATGCTTTGTCTTCTTAAATAGTGTTTAGTGACCAAAGCAACAAAACTGAAAACTTTTGGAAAATAAGTGACATGAAACAAACTTCAAGGATTATAATTGTAGTTATTACTATTTTAATGATTTAAACAATCCCTTTGAAATTAAACCAATTTGTATCAAATTGAAAATTTTAGGAATAAAATTGACAAAATTAAAACTTGGGCGACGAAAATAACATGACAGAACATATATTTAGGAACTTAGTTTATTTTATTCTAAAATGATTCATTGACCCGTATTTTCTTCTTTTTTTCTTTTTGGCTAGATAATCCTTTAACGTAGTAATCTAATTAATCTAGTAATTAGTGTCAATATTAGGCATGTGGTTCAAAATTTGAAGTTGCATTGAAAAGCCGGAACCTATCTCAACTTGACATTGTGTTCTTGATGAAAGCAATATATTGACACTTAAGAAAAGCCATCTACTGTATTTCTTTGGCGAACTTAAAACATAAAATTCACATTCAAGACATGCATGCCAAACAAATTAATAATAAATACATAGAAAATTGATTTGTAACAAGTCCGTCAAATGAGAAATATAAATTAAATAAAGGTAATTAAAACATTTACCTGGAGCAATATAGCCGATGGTACCTAAAGTCCTAGTTTGTAATGCAATCTTGTTTTCAGTTAAAATTTTTGCAATGCCGAAGTCAGCAACATGTGTAACCATGTCTTCATCTAGAAGGACATTGCTCGGCTTCAAATCACAATGAACCACAGGCTCTAATTGACCATAATGGAGATATTCCAGAGCTAATGCTACATCAATCATGATGTCAATGCTTTGAAGGAGATTAAGGCAGGAGTTATGAGAATATAACCACATTTCAAGGCTTCCATTAGACATATAATGCAAAACCAATGCTCTTAACTCGGGATTAGAGCAAGTCGTTATAACTCCAACGAGATTTCTATGTCGAGTTGTTCGCAACACTTTACATTCTACATCAAAACTTCTGAAAGCTCCTTCAAGTTGCAAATTTAAAACCTTAACAGCGACAATTGTCCCATTTGAAAGTGCACCTTTGTATACCGAGCCATAGCTTCCTTCTCCAAGCAAGTTGGCTTCGCAGAAGTCATCTGTGGCTCGTCGAAGCTCTAGATATGAAATCATTCAGTGCTCTGTTGTTGCATATAAATCTATCAGATTTTGACTTTGGACATTGTTTCCATGATTTCTTTTCACAATATACACACCAATTGAAAAGATTAGCATCAATGCAATGACGGGAAGAATGTATCGAAGATTAATTTTAATCATTGAGTTCTTGGAACTATTGCTTGCACATGGTGGCACTTTCAAAATAGGATTCCCACAAAGTGCTTCATTCTCCATGAAAGACTGTGATGTGAGGTTCATGAACGGCCCTTCATTTGGAATCTCCCCAGCCAACTTATTGCAAGAGAAATTCATGTATTGGATATGTGAAAGTGCCTCAAGAGACTTAGGTATCTGTCCAGATAGATTGTTGTGTGAAAGATCCAAGTAATCCAATGTTATCAAATTGCCCATTGTGTTGGGAATGGGTCCCGAGAATGAATTCTTATACAGGTTCAAAGAAGTTAGGCTTTGAAATGACCCAATAACTCTCGGAATGCTTCCTGAGATTTGATTCCAAGATAAATCCATGATTTCCAACACTTTCGATGGTCTTATGTTTGGATCTAGGCTTCCACCTAATGAATTGAACGAAAGATTCAAGTCCCTTAAAGTTTCAAGGTTCCATAAAGTCGACGGTATGAAGGTCAATTTATTATCAGCAAGCTTCATCACCTGCAAACCTCTAAGATTTTCAATGCATCTTGGGATCGATCTAGATAACTTATTGTCCTCTGCATAAACTTCCCCTAAGTTGCTCAAAAGGAAAATCTCATTTGGAATTGATCCATGAAAGTTGTTACCACCAAGATACAACCTTTGCAAGCTTTTAATTTCTCCAAGAGTTGAGGGGATGTTTCCATTCAGATTACTGCCAGCCAATGCAAGTACATTCAAATTCCTCAAAGAACCAATCTCTTTAGGAATTGTACCAATTAGTGGATTTTGAGAAACATAAAGTCTTTCCAAAGAGTTTGAAAGATTTGCAATAGAATTGGGTAGGGT
The DNA here is from genome assembly GCF_055761805.1 of Camellia sinensis. Classification (NCBI taxonomy): domain Eukaryota; kingdom Viridiplantae; phylum Streptophyta; class Magnoliopsida; order Ericales; family Theaceae; genus Camellia; species Camellia sinensis. The sequence goes on along the minus strand of NC_138964.1, from coordinate 21,284,612 downwards.
GCCACTCAATTTATTTTGTTGCATCCATAACTCCACCAAGGAAGTGCAATTTGTCAAATTTGTGAGAAAACTAAGTTCAATACTTCCTAGTTCATTTGTCAGTTGATTTTGAGCTAAAACCAAACGTTCTAGGTGTTTTAGATTGCCTAAATGTTTTGGTACTGGTCCAGTAAACAAGTTGGTAGCTAGAATTAGCATAGTGAGCTTAGAAGAATTGCAGAGAGATGAAGGGATGTTTCCAGTTAGTTGATTGTCATCCAAAAGGAAGAGTTCAAGATTATGAAGGAAAATGCCATTATTTGTTGGAAGGTTTCCAGAAAAGGCATTAAAATCCAAGACAATTTGAACCATTGAAGACTTGTTAAAAATTGCAGGAGGTATTGGACTTGTGAGATAATTGAATATAAGGTCAATTATATTCAAATTTGGAAGTTGTGCCAATTCAGTTGGAACATTTCCATAAATGTGATTCTCTTCTAGCCCAAACACTTCTAAGCTTGAAATGTTGCCAAATGAAGGTGGAATAGTACCTATAAGTTTATTTCGTCCAAGAGCAAGGAAACTTAGAGAGGGTAAGGTGCTCAACTTTTCGGAATTCTACCACTAAATTTATTATCTGCAAGAGATATCACTTCAAGCCTTTGACAGTGGTGTAAACCCAATGGGATGTTTCCTTCTAACATATTAAGAAATAAACGAAGGGTTTTTAGGCGACGCAAATGGCCTATTTCATCTGTCAGATGACCATAGAAGCTATTGTTGCTAAGATCGAGTAATTGGAGGAAAGAAAGATTACCCACCTGAGGAGATATGGTTCCTGTTAGGTTTTATTATTGGCAATCCCGTTTGACAAGGATTTCTTTAAGAAGTTGATTTTCTTCCAAAACTAGGATTACTTTTGGATTTCTATAAGTAATTGGATTTCTTCCAAAATTAGGATTACTTTTGGATTTTCTATAAATAGTTGGTTTTCTCCCAAAACTATTGAATTCCTCCAGATCTTCTTTTTCGTTCTTAAGGTTTATATCTAGGGATATTTTGTTAGTTTTCTTTGATGTTTTATTGAGTATTCAACTCATGGTTTAAAGAGAGTACATCAAAGGTTTTGTTTGTTATACACAAGAGAGAGAGAGAGTTGTTCTTCGGTGGATTCTGAAGAATTCGAGCCTGAAGCTTCGGTAGATTCTGGAGTGGCTCATCGTAAAGACAATTCCGAGGTGAAGACGGGGTTGGAAGAGGCACATAGAGGTTGGTTCAATTAGGCGTGGATTCGCTAGGTAATTGAGAGTATACCTGTGTAATTCCTTTAAATCTTCTTAGTGGATTGTTTTGTGGCTGTTGCCCGTGGCTTTTTTAATCACAGTTGGAGGTGTCCAATTGTGGTTTTTCCACGTTAAAATCGTTGTGTTGATTTGTCTTGATTGTTTAATTGGGATTGTTATATACTACTTAAAATTGTAACATAATCACAAATCAATATCTAGGGGGGATTTCTAGATTTTTCAATTGGTATCAGAGCGGGTCGTTCTATTTTTTTTTTAAAAATATTCTTTTAGAACGAGATCTTGTTTGATTTGTGATAATGGATTCAATTCGTGAGGGAAATTCTATGGTTCGACCACCCCTACTTGACGGATCCAATTATTCTTTTTGGAAAGCTTGGATGAGATCGTTTTTAAAATTTATTGATGAAAAAGTTTGGCAATCTGTCATGAATGGGTGGACCGAACCAACAATTACCGTTGATGGAGTTACAATCCCCAAACCAATTGATTAGTGGGACACAATTGATTACCAAAATAGTAGCTGGAATAGTAAAGCCATCAATTCTCTCTTTTGCGCTATCACACCTGAAGAATTTAGTCGTATTTGTAATTGTGAAGTCGCAAAAGAGGCTTGGGATATCTTACAAACTATTCATGAGGGCACTCCTTCTGTTAAATGCTCAAAACTTCAAAGGCTCACGTCTAGTTTCGAAAACCTTTCAATGAAAGATAGTGAGACCTTTGATGAATTTTATGCGAAGTTGAGTGACATTGTAAATTCCAGCTTCAATTTAGGTGAAAAAATTCCAGAATCCAAAGTTGTGAAAAATATTTTGAGATCCTTGCCCGATCGGTTCCAACCAAAAGTTACAGCTATTGAGGAGGCTCAAGATGTTGACAACCTCAAGCTAGATCAGTTGGTTGGAAATCTCCAAACTTATGAGGTACACAGGAATTTCAAAAAGAAACAAAAAGATATTGCTTTTAGTAGTGCTCATAAAGTTAGAGAGGATTCTGATGAGGATTGTGATATAGATTCCAAGATTACGGCTGCTTTTGTTAAACAATTTAAAAAATCTTTTTTGAAAAAGAATCCTAATCTTTTGGAATCTACTCATACTCGTAAATCTAAAGGCAAAGATAAACTCAAAATTAATTCTATAGCCAAGAAAGAGAAAGGAAAGATACAAGGGAACTCTGAAATACTCCAATGCTATGAATGCCAAGGATTTGGCCACTTTGCTTCAGAATGCCCTACTCGTTTAAGGAAGAAGAAAGCCCTCGCCATCACTTGGGATGATGAATCTGAATCTGATAATGATAAAAGTGACAAAGAAGATCAAGGCGAAGAGGGACATAAACAATTCCTTGCTTTCATGGCAGCTTCCGAAGCTGAAAGACAATCAGATTCTCCGAAGATGTCAGTTGAGAATATCACTGATGATGAATCCTCGGAGAGTGATCATGAAGAGCTTGAGCAAGCTTATGAAAAGTTGTATAAGGAATCTCTTAACTTATTCAAATTGAATGACAAACTCACAAAGAAACTCAAAGCATGTGAAAGTGAGAATGTCAAACTTAAGGAGGAGATTTCCGAGGCCAGGATTAATGCCATCAAGGTAGCTGATGATCGACAAGTTCTTTGTGCAAAACTGTTGACTTGTGAGACAGAGAGGAATGAGCTACTGCAAGCCCATGCCATGTATGAAGAAAAGATTGAATCTCTCAAAATGTCACAAGTTGCTTTGGAAGAACTAATGATCAAGAAAGAGGAAGAGCTCAAGTGTGCTATGGCTACCATTGGTCTTTGGAACAAAGGATCAAAGACTTTGGAGGATATCATTGGGTCTCAATAAATGAGTTGTGACAAGAGTGGCATTGGCTTTGGTGGTAAGAAAGAGCAAAAACAGAGTGCTTCAACATTTCATGATACAAGAACTCAAGGAAAGGGAGAACAAAAAATTCAACAAAAGGATGGACTTCTCAAACTTCCTAGAGTTGGTAAGGTTAAAGAAAAGAAGGTACACCCTGTTTTTATTTGTCATCATTGTGGTATGCATGGTCATATTCGCCCTTATTGTTATAAGTTGCATGGGAGAGTGTATTTGCCTAGACCTAGGAATAGAAAGTTGGAAACCATGTCGAGATGGGTTCCTATTGCAGGGGAAAGGAACCACAACGTCAAGACACCACCCAAGAACTGCAATTCCCACAACTTTGTTCGTAATAAAGCAGTTTGGGTGAGAAAACTTGACTTGTGTTAATTTGTTTATTTGTTTTAGCTTTTGGGTTTTTGTGTGTTGTTTTTAATGAAAAAAAAAATGTGTGCTTGTTCATTTTTTTTTTTGTCTTGCTTTATTTTTGAAAAAAAAAATTTAAAAGAAATCCCAAAAAGATTTTCTTAGTATGGTTTTGCAAGCTTGAAATTTTTGAGTGGTCCTTGGTGCATATTGGATTTGATGAGAATATCCATTACTTGTTAATATATGTGTGCTTTCTGTGGTCATTACTCGTTTTGGAGTGTGTGTGTTTTTTGATTAGTATGTCTCATTCTGTACACACTCTTGGATTAGCAAATTTTGGAGTCATTCGCTTTAGTGATTATTATTTTTTTTTTATGGACTTCTAGCATTGTATCTTTTGCTTTTCTAGAGGAATTGACCTATACTAGCATATCATGGGTGATGTTGAGTCTCTTAACCACCTACCATCTTTTTGCATCTCCATGGCTTTCCCCTTAATTCTTTGCAGTCTAGCCATGAGGAAAAGGCTACCTCAGAGTCACCAACCAGGCCATCCTTATTATATCCATGCTTCTCTGGTTCGGTTTCCATACTCTTGAGCGTGTCAGCCACCAATGATTGTGTAAAAGAAAAAGAAAAAGAAAAGACAAAATATGCAAAAGAAAGGAAAAAATGTGCAAAAGAAAGAAAAAAAAAAGAAAAGAAAAGATTCATTGATTGAGGGGGAGCCTTCGCCTTTACACTCACCAAATACCCCTTGATTCCTAGTGGTTTGACTTTCCTTTGTCGTGCTTAAGATTCTCTTGTCGGAGGTCCAGCTTTCATATCATTACTAGGATTGAATCTAGTGTTTGTCGAACTCCAAGAGTCACACACACACTTTTATCATGAGATCTATGCTTTTCACATAATGCATCACTTTCTTTCATCAGGAATCTTCTACAGACTGTGCACATTGTGTTTTCTTGTAATGGTGCTTCTTGGATAATCTTGTGTGTTTTTAAGGTACAAATCTAGAATTCGTTGCTTGCTCCACCATATTATTTTTGTCGTTTTTCTTCTTGTTTTTTGTTTTTAGTGAGGGGGAGTTTGGTTTTTCATTGCAAGAGTTTGTTAGCATGAACACTTTGATTTGTTTGGTAAGGGAAATTGGCGATAGTTGTTTTGCATGTTTCTTTGCACTGTTTGCAAATTATTTCCTTTTTGCATACCCCTGATTTTTACGTCGTCATATCATTGCTTGTGTGGTTTATGATCTTGCTTTTGTTGTTTGAGAGTTATTTTTCATGAGTCTTAGTTTTCATCTATTCATGTTTTTCATCTCATGTTTCAAGATAATCGTGTCATATGTCTATTGCTTTTTCATATACTTTTGTGGGACTAATAGTTGTTTTGGAGATTGTGGCACTAATAGCTGTTTTGCAGATCATGACCTTAAGAAAGAAGTTGGCTTTTGCTGGCTGTAATGGGTTGCGGTGTTTAGGATTTTATTTGTTAGGTGTATTTTGTCACGGCATTGCCAAAGGGGGAGATTGTTAGGTTTTATTATTGGCAATCCCATTTGACAAGGATTTCTTTAAGAAGTTGATTTTCTTCCAAAACTAGGATTACTTTTGGATTTCTATAAGTAATTGGATTTCTTCCAAAATTAGGATTACTTTTGGATTTTCTATAAATAGTTGGTTTTCTCCCAAAACTATTGAATTCCTCCAGATCTTCTTTTTGGTTCTTAAGGTTTATATCTGGGGATATTTTGTTAGTTTTCTTTGATGTTTTATTGAGTATTCAACTCATGGTTTAAAGAGAGTACATCAAAGGTTTTGTTTGTTATACACAAGAGAGAAAGAGTTGTTCTTCGGTGGATTCTGAAGAATTCGAGCCTGAAGCTTCGGTAGATTCTGGAGTGGCTCATTGTAAAGACAATTCCGAGGTGAAAACGGGGTTGGAAGAGGCACATAGAGTTTGGTTCAATTAGGCGTGGATTCGCTAGGTAATTGAGAGTATACCTGTGTAATTCCTTTAAATCTTCTTAGTGGATTGTTTTGTGGCTGTTGCCCGTGGTTTTTTTAATCACAGTTGGAGGTGTCCAATTGTGATTTTTCCACATTAAAATCGTTGTGTTGATTTGTCTTGATTGTTTGATTGGGATTGTTATATACTGCTTAAAATTGTAACATAATCACAAATCAATATCTAGGGGGGATTTCTAGATTTTTTCAGTTACTTCGAGACTCATGTTGCCAAGGAGCAAGCCCGTGACTCTTTGCCTACGTTGGCTGCATAAGACCCCCGCCCAGCCACAAAAATTTGTTTCTTTCGTCCAGTTACTCAACACATTGTTGGGATCATTTTTGATGGATGATTTGAAGCTGGGGAGAGCTAATTGGTCTGTGAAGTTCGAGGAACAAATGGCCAAATCAACCATGCATAAGAGCACTAACAGTGCCAGAGCTTCCATAAGAGAAGTATCGGACAGCCTCCTCACGGACATGATTGAGAAGGAGAGAGTGTGTGTATGCTTATGCTTATGCTTAAGCTTGTGAAAATGTATGCTCACCATAGTCATATCCATACAATATATATATATATTAGAGGTGAACAAGATTCGGATTGGTTGAGTTTAGGAGTAAACCATGAGCAAATCATTACTTGCAGTTCTATGAAATTTGAAATTAAACCAAATCATTTGTATCTAAAATAAAATTGCTTTTGGGGTGTGTCCAATCAACTTAATTTGTTACAGGTATATTTCACTTGATATACTTTGAAAAGTAAACGGTTTGAATAATTAAAATAGATCCCAAAATGATCCAAAAGACTGCACAAATCTTATTTTATTGAACTTGAAGACAAGCAAAGTAGGATTGCTTGGTTAAGTTTTAGAAAATAAAGACTAGGAAAATTGTGCAAGACAGATCACCAAGCCATCTTTTTAGGAGGTGTTTGGAAAGAATATTTTTGATTTTTTTGATATAAAAATAGCACTAAAAAATTAAATAAGTTAAAATAGTTAAATGATATAATATCACATTAAATTCATAATCATTTCACTTTTTACTTACAAATATTACATCCAATTACAAAAAAAAAAAAAAATCTAACCATCTTCTCAAATATAACTATTTTAGCCTATTATAATAGTCAAAAACTAAAAAATAATACTATATGCACCAATTAGTAGACTAACTGATGTACTAATTAATGATTTGACATAATTTAAGAGGTTTGTAGTATTTATAATTTGTATAACGAGTGAGATCAATAAAAATATCATAATATATGTTGGTATACTAATTAGTATACTAATTAATACATATAGTGTTGGATTTATTTTTCTAGTGTGGCCCAATAGCCTACATATTTTCTACATGTTTTAATTTATTTGGACTCCACAAATAGATAAAGCCAATATTTGAGATCAAGTTCAGTAAATAGAATTTTAATATAATCACTCTTCTAAGATGAGAAGGAAACCTTGATGGATTAGGAATTCTTCTGATAGAGTTTATCTGGCCCTCTTCTCTCCTCTATATAAGGATGGGTGACTCCCCTTTCATATCATGAGTATTTTTCCATCACTTTAAGTTTTATAGTCATCCTAATTAAGAGAGACAGAGAGAAGAAGGTGAGCCAAGAATTAAAGGTTCAACTTTAAGGGGTATTTTCTCAACTTGTCTAATTCAATGGCTGACAAAGGTATATTCGTTTTATTCTTGAGTTGTATTGAATTCAAGATCCTGTAAAGTTTAATTCCGCATTATTATTATTATGGTTACATGTATTATTAAATCTTACATGTGGTATCAGAGCTTTAGTTTGTGAATCAATACACCTTGGAATAATAATATATTTATGAATATTGTTGTATTATAATTATAATTATTCATAACAACATATTTTTTTTTCATAAGGTTTGAACTCTCGGCATATGTTGGTTATCTTGAATATACGCTGTATGTTCAACCTTGTAAGCTACATGCCATATTTATTAGGCAGTGTCTGAATGGTACATCTAATCTCTTTCATATTCATTATGCATCAAAGAAACTCTTTTTGTGTTGTTAAAAGTCAAAGGTTGTGTGAAAGAAGATTTCATTCCTGATTTCTAAATCGTAACTAAGTATGCACATCATGGACTCCCTCACTCACTTTGTTTTGTGATATGTTAGGTGCAAACTTTTATGTAATTTTATATGTTGTTCATATGCATGTTTTGATTTATTATCAATTTTAGTGATAATAATTTTTATAATCATCATAATATGTTATTGAATTGAGTGTATTGCTTGCTGTTATGATAAAGTGCATAGATTAAAAGCAATTTTAGAATTTTGCTGAATCGTTCAGACTATTAAATAAATATATTTATTTGATTGTATCACATTAGAGGATTATGTTTTCTCTTTGTTTAATTATGCACACCTATTGTCTATTATTGTTAAATATTTATATATTTTCATGATTTAAAATTGATATCATGATATAATTTTGTGACATTGAATATTAAATATTAAAGTGGTTAATTCATATTAGGTGTAATTCTTATTAGCCATTATTTTAGATATTCATGATTGTTATAATACATATATAAATATTCCTGTTCATCCAGAGTTATTATTATTATATTGGTAATAGCAATCACATAAAAGAAATTTTAGAAATCATAAAAATAGTGATCTCATTAAAATTGTGATTGAATTAATGATAATTGAATAACTCAAAATTAATGAATAGAAAATATTGTTGGTTAGTTTCGTATTCATAGGGTTTACTAATTTAATAGCTGCCAAAGTGGCCTAGATTTGTAAAACTTATGAATATAGAACTACATAAAAGAATTGTTAAAAAGGGTAACATTAAGGTCGATAATATTCTCAATTGCAGTTATAATTAGGAGATTGAGACTAGCCCAAAGGAGAGTCATTTTCAAATAATTATAAACTGGGTAGGATAATGTAGCTTATGTAATTTGACATATTAGAATTGAATACCCAAAGGTAGCATAACTAGCTGGAAAATTGCATAAATTACTTTAGATCTACATAAGTGATTCTTGACGAGTGGACAATAGATATACCTAAGTTTTGCCCAAAGGAAAGACTTATGTGATATCAATAGTTCATCATAATTCTCAAAGCTTTAATATGTATATTGTTTATGCCTTTTTCCATGTTACTTATGAGATCTTGTGTTAATACCTTTTAAGAACTGTCAAAAAGATAGCTTGCTATCTAAGGTGGTTGGACCTAGAAGGGAGGCTATATTGACTCCTCCGACCTTCCTGGGATCTTACTTGGTTATTGACCAAAGGACTCTTTAGTGACATTATCCTAACGCTTAAAATAAAATTTGGTTAAAGGCTGATGAAGATCGACAAGCCACTTGCTGGCACTATTATGGTTGAATTAACAACAATGAAATATAATGGCCACCGAGGAGTTCAGGATCACATCTTCAATATGGCGACAAAGTTGCAAAACTTAAAACTTTAGGGATGCAGGTTGATGAAACTTTCCTCATGCAGTTTATTCTCAACTCACTTCCATCACAGTTCAATGCATTCAAAATTCACTATAACACCAATAAAGATAAGTGGAGTTTGAATGAGCTGACTAATATGTGTGTTCAGGAGGAAGTGAGGTTGAGGGAGGAAGGACGTCAAACTGCATTGGCTGTAACTCATGGAGCTATAAAGAAAACGATGGGTAAGTTTGTAAAATCAAAGAAAAATCAACCAAAGAGAAGTAATGAACCTAGGGAAAGAAAATCAGGCTCAGAATGGTTTCACTGTCAAATGCTACTTTTGTGGTAAGAAGGGACATGTGAAGAAAGACTGCAGTAAGCGAAAGGCTTGGTTCGAAAAGAAATATAAGAAATTTTCTTTTGTTTGTTATGAATCAAACCTTACTGAAGTACCTTCTAATATGTGGTGGATTGACTCTGGGGCCACGACCCACATTACAAATGACATGCAGGGATACCTCTCAACCAGGAAACCGAAGGAAAGTGAAAGATTTGTCTATATAGGGAACTGTCTCAAAACTGAAGTCGTAGCTGTAGGAACCTATCGACTGATCTTAGAGACGGGTTATCAGATGAATCTAGAAGACACTTTTTATGTTCCTTCAATTTCTAGGAATTTAGTTTCATTATCCAAATTGGATCGTGTTGGATATTCAGTTTTATTTAATTGTGGAAAACTCAATTTAATGTTTAATTCAAAAGTGATTGGTTCTGGTAATTTATGTGATGGTTTATATAAAATTACCTTAAATCATGAGTTTGCACAATCATTAGTAACTCTGCATTCGAATATTGGTTTAAAACGTGGTCTAATTAATGAAAAATCATCGATCTTGTGGCATAGACGGTTGGGGCATATCTCCAGAAATAGAATTGAAAAATTGGTGAAGAATGGGATTTTGGAAAACCTTGACTTCACTGATTTTCAGATATGTGTGGATTGCATTAAAGGAAAGCAAACCAAACACACCAAGAAAGGTGCCACAAAAAGTAATGAGCTTCTTGAGATAATTCATACAGATATTTGCGGGCCACTCAACATCCCATGTCTTAGTGGTGAAAAATATTTTATCACATTTATAGATGACTTCTCACGTTATGGATATGTGTATCTAATTCATGAAAAGTCTCAGGCTGTTGACATCCTTGAGGCGTACATAACTGAAGTCGAGAGACAATTAGATAGAAAGGTTAAAATAGTGAGATCAGACAGGGGTGGTGAATATTATGGTAAATATGATGAGTCAGGCCAAAATCCTGGCCCATTTGCCAAATTCTTAGAAAAAAAAGGCATTTGTGCTCAATATACAATGCCTAGTACGCCACAGCAGAATGGAGTTGCTGAAAGGCGTAATCGTACACTTAAAGATATGGTTAGGAGTATGTTAAGTTACTCAATTGTACCTATTTCAATGTGGGGTGAAGCTTTAAAGACTGCAATGTATATCTTAAATAGGGTTCCTAGTAAGGCGGTCCCAACAACTCAAAAGGAGTTGTGGACTAGTAGGAAACCTAGTTTGAGACACTTACATATTTGGAGTTGTCCAGCAGAGGCAAGAATCTTCAACCCACAAGAGAAAAAGTTGGACTCAAGAACAATATTTGGATATTTCATTGGTTATCCAGACAAGTCTAAAGGGTACAAATTTTATTGTCCTAATCACAGTACGAGGATAGTGGAGACTAGTAATGCTAGATTCCTAGAGAATGGTGAAATCAGTGGGAGTGAGAAAACATGAGTGGTGAATTTCGAGGAAATTAGGGTAGATGTGCCAACATTTAACCCTTATCGAAAAGTTGTTGTTCCTCAGACTATTCCACAGGCTGAGGAAAACGAACAACATGATGAAAATCCTTCACCACCTCATGTTTCACCACTTCATGAAGATACCACCATTGAAAATATTGTAGAACCACCACAACCGACAGTTCTGAGAAGATCTCAGAGGGAAAGAAAGCCTGCCATTCCAGATGATTACATGGTGTATCTACAGGAATCTGATTTTGATATTGGGATTAACAAAGATCCAGTCTCATTTTCACAAGCCCTGAATAGTGATAATTCTTCTAAATGGGTCAATGCTATAAATGAAGAGTTAAAATCCATGGAACAGAATAGTGTTTGGGATCTCGTCGAATTGCCTAATAACTGCAAAAAGGTCGGGTGTAAATGGGTCTTCAAGACCAAGCGTGACGCAAAAGGCAATATCGAACGATTTAAAGCCAGACTTGTTGCCAAAGGTTTTACTCAAAAAGAAGGCATAGACTATACAGAGACCTTCTCTCCAGTATCTAAGAAGGACTCGCTTAGAATCATCCTAGCATTGGTAGCTCATTATGACCTAGAGTTGCATCAAATGGATGTGCAAACTGCTTTTTTAAATGAGAATTTGGATGAATAAATTTATATGTAACAGCCAAAAGAATTTGCAAAGAAAGGTAAAGAACATTTAGCTTGCAAATTAAAGAAATCCATATATGGCCTTAAACAAGCTTCTAGGCAATGGTGTTTAAGGTTTAATGATACCATTACCTCTTTCGGATTTAAGGAAAATGCAGTTGATTAATGCATATATCTGAAGGTTAGTGGGAGCAAGTTCATTATGTTGGTGCTATATATGGATGACATTTTGTTAGCTAGTAATGACCTTGGCTTATTGCATGAAACCAAGGAATATCTCTCCAAGAACTTTAAAATGGTCGATATGGGTGAGGCAAACTATGTTATTGGCATAGAGATCTTTAGGAATCGATCTTGAGGATTGCTAGGACTATCTCAAAAGGATATATTGATCATGTTTTGGAGAGATTCAATATGCAGTTTTGTTCAGTCAGTGATACACCCATCACGAAGGGTGATAAATTAAGTGAAAAACAGTGTCCAAGGAATGACTTGAAAAGAAAACAAATGAAGGACATTCCATATGCTTTGAGGCTACAAATCATGCTTTATGGTTGCAGAATTTCATCTCTGGACTTGGTGTTGTTGACTCAATTGCCAGGCCGCTGAAGATATATTGTGACAATACTGCAGCAGTTTTCTTCTCTAAGAATGGAAAGTACTCCAGTGGTTCCAAACACATGGAAGTAAAGTACTTGGTTGTTAGAGAGATAGTCCAGAAACAACAAGTGTTAATTGAAAACTTAAGCACCTCTCATATGATTGTTGATCCATTCACAAAGGGATTGCCACCAAAGACATACAAAAAACATGTTATCAGGATGGGTCTTTGAAGCAACCCTTGATATGTATGGTTAATCGTGAGTGCTTATTTTTATTTGACACTATTTGCGCAATAATAATTTTGTTTCTGTTTTTCCTGTTTCTAAAAGTGTGTGTACACATTAATTTGAATATTGATAAATAGGGAATGTCTTAACAAAACAAATTACAGGGGCTTTTCAAGAAAATAATTATATATCCCGATAAAGGACTGGGTTGGTGAAGGTTATCAATGGTGTGGTGCATAGAAGGAAATATGGCATAAATGTTATATAACCGCTATGACTCACATTGGTGATCTGAAGTAATCACAGTATTATAGTTTCTAATATATCTGAACTTATTGGCTATTTTTTAAAATTCGTGATCACGTGTCAAATTTTTTAGTGTGGAATCCAATGAGTCAAAAATTTTTAAGTTGCATATTTTTGAAAAAACTCATAATTGCATCATAATCGGCTTAATGGGCCAAGTGGGAGAATGTTGGATTTATTTTTCTAGTGTGGCCCAATAGCCTACATATTTTCTACATGTTTTAATTTATTTGGACTCCACAAATAGATAAAGCCAATATTTGAGATCAAGTTCAGTAAATAGAATTTTAATATAATCACTCTTCTAAGATAAGAAGGAAACCTTGATGGATTAGGAATTCTTCTGATAGAGTTTATCTGGCCCTCTTCTCTCCTCTATATAAGGATGGGTGACTCCCCTTTCATATCATGAGTATTTTTCCATCACTTTAAGTTTTATAGTCATCCTAATTAAGAGAGACAGAGAGAAGAAGGTGAGCCAAGAATTAAAGGTTCAACTCTAATGGGTATTTTCTCAACTTCTCTAATTCAATGGCTGACAAAGGTATATTCGTTTTATTCTTGAGTTGTATTGAATTCAAAATCCTGTAAAGTTTAATTCCGCATTATTATTATTATGATTACATGTATTATTAAATCTTACATATAGTACCACCAAAAACTAAAATAAGTAACTTCTCAAATGGGCCTTAATCAAAACTAAAATGACAACAGCTAGCACATTAAAGTTATGGGGAGAAACTTCGGAGGAGAGCCATAAATTATAATTCACTTCAATGACTTCACAAAAATGCTTTTGGGTCAAGTCTGGTGGCCTTGACTCCATAGTCAATCAATGACTTCATAAAAAATGCCAAATGGGTTCCAACTTTCAATTTATTATTAAGGAAATAAAAGAGGTAGAGTTGACTCCCAATGACCACTTTGACAAAATTTTATTAAAAAAGTCACTTCACAAATTTAAATTTTACAAATTTTATAAGAAAATTATTATTTTGACACTAAAGAACATTCATTGGGTTTGATTTTAAATTTCAAAAACAGTTGGAGCTTTTATTTTTGGAAAAATTACCGAACTGCAGAGCTCGGGAAAAGTATTACCACGTGGCTTATTTTTCAAAATTTCAACAATAATGGAGAGTATAAAAGTGTTAGATTTTTATTATTGACAATCCCGTTTAACAAAATTTCTTTCAGTTGAAATTTTATTCACTCCTTGTTTATGTGAGGCTATGAATGTTTAAATGCGAATCCTTTTATGTTTGCATTTCGCTGACTAAGTCAGGGATCTACAGAAGTTTGACTTGCTTGCAAATACATTGGGAGTTGAGATTTTCCGCTCGAGCATAGATCTTTATTCAGAAACACGTGTTTAAGTCACACTGCTCAAGCGTCAATTCCTGCACTCAAGCAGAGATCGCGACCTTGTTTGCTATAAAGCTACGGTTCAGTCAGATTTTAGAGTACGACTTCCAGATCTACTTCTTGGGTAATAGGATTTTCATCCAGAGCCTCTTTATTAGTTTCTTTGATGTTTTTATGAGTTTATCTCAAGGTTTAATTTGTTCACATCAAAGGATTATTTGATCATTCAAAAAGATAGTTGTTTTTCGATGGAATCTGAGGAACTTGGGCTTGAAGTTTTGGTAGATTCCAGAGTGGCTCATCGTCGTGGATTCAACATCGACGTTGTGGGTTCAACGTTGGGCAAGATAGTTTCGAGGTGAAGACGGTGGTGAAAGAGGCACATTAGGATCGGTTCAATTCAAGCGTGGATTCGCTAGATAATTGAGAATACACTTTTGTAATTCTTTTTTGTCTTTTTAATGGATTGTTTTGTGGCTTTGGCTGTGATTTTTTTTTATCACAATTGGAGGTGCTCCAATTGTGGTTTTTCCACATTAAATCGTTATGTCGATTTGTCTTTGATTGTCTGATTGAGATTGTTATTCATTGTTTAAAATTGAAATATAATTACAAATCAATATCTTGGGAATTCTAAGATTTTTCAAAAAGTTATTACAATAAAATGAAATTTTGTATTGATTGTACCGTTTGGAAAATGTTTACGGACTACAATTTTTTTTTTTTTCATAATTTGATCAATAATAATGTGATATGATACATAACAATTTTCGATTTGTCAAATTTTCAATTATGTAAGATTTATCCATCTTGTTACATCATTATGAATAAATTTAATAATCCAAATTATATGTATCTGCCATTACTCTTACCATTTTACCCTAACTCTCACACCCAATGACTCACTCTACAGACGCTCAATCCTCACCCTCTCTCTCTCTCTCTCTCTCCCTCTTACAGATCATACACACAGTCTCATGCATCACATCACATATATACACAATCCAACATTAATAAAAAAAGCAAAATAAAATTATCTTTATACTTTTACATTTATTTTATTTTATTAAAATATATTTACTATTTAATTAAAAGAATTCTTATTTTATAGAATTAATACCATTCTAAAATATCAATAGAATCTTTAAAATGTGATTAATATTTAGCATATTTAATAAAAATTTAAATTAGTAATTCAAAGTATATAAAATTTATATAATTAAAATTAAAATGATTTGTATGGTTTAAGTTAATATAAATAATAAAATTCTTTAAATTTACCTTTTAAATTGATCTATAAGAGAAAACATAGGGAGTTATACAAATAAAAATAAAAATAAAAATATTAACTCAAACCATACAAATAAAAATAATTACTACGACCATAAAAATAAAAAATAATATTTTATAAAATATATACAAGCTAATTTGATGAAAATAAATACAAGAAATATATTTTAAAATTCTCAAAAGTTACTTTCGTATCAAAAAAGAGATTTTTTTTTTTTTAAAAAAGAAATGAAATAAATTAAAACTAAACAAAATTGTGCCTGCAAAATTCAAATATTTGATATATATTTAAAATAAAAATAATTTAAGTGAGATATTAAAAATTACAAAAAAAAAAAAACCACACTAATGTATTATTTGAAAAAAAAAAAGTCACTACAAATTAGACTTACACTCATGCACATCCTTAAACACAAGTAGACTTGCATCCATGCACAAGTTAGATTTGCACTCAGAAACAATTGGACTTGTACACATACATAGACTGCACCCTACCATAAATTACACTTGCACCCTGCCACAGATTAGACTTGCACCCACACACATGTTGTATTTTCACCCCATCACATATTAGACTTGCACCCATACACAGGTTGTACTTGCACCCCACCACAGATTAAACTTGCACCCATATATAGATTGTATAGCGATCCCGGATTTACCCTTGTTGTACAGTGATCCGGACATGTATCCGTGGATGTTGGTAGTTGATTATTATCTTGTTTACATCCTTTTACATCGTATTTGAGTTATAGGATGTGTTGGGCAGGTTTGTTACAGGTTGGTTGAGTTTAGAAACCAAAACTAGTTGCCCAGATTTTGACCTGTCCGCTCGAGCGGGGGTTTTGGCGCTCGAGCGGGGTGTTTGACGCTCGAGCGGGGCGACTGGGTTTAAGTTTCGTGTTTTGACTTTTCAAATCAATTTTTCACTTTCTCTTCTCTCTCCTACTTTTCCAAAAACACCATTGTTGAGCCTCTCACTCTAGAACTCTACCTTCTCTCTAGGTTTTGATCTAGTAGGAGTGATTTGCTCATCTTTGGCCTTTACAAAAAAGTTGTTGATCGTCGAGGGCTACATTTTAATCTGAAAATTTCGGGATTTGGAGCACGTTGGGTTTTGTCATCTTCTCCCTTGGGGCTCTGAATTTGAGGTAGGTTTATCCTACTCCTCTCTATGGATTTTGTGTTTAAATTTTGATATTTTGAGATGTTGGGGTTGGTTTGGTAATTTTGTGAAAGTTTGGGGCTTTTGTGTTATTTTACAAAAGTTGGGGTTTTATTTATAATAAACCTAGATGCATGTTTGGTATAGAGGAATGGAATAAATGTTGAATCATTGATGAAAATGGGACCTAAGGGTTGTAATGGTAATTATGGAAAATGACCTAATTACATTGGTTGATTAATTGGGATAATTAATTGTGAGAAATGAGGAAATGAAATGGAATTGTTGAGATTGGGAGTGCATGGGGTTAAAGGGTGTAGTTGAATTGTTTATCACACACCAAATTGAAATGTTGATTGAATATCAATTTGTGCATTTATTTTCTGTTTAGAAATAATTGCTTTGGGCTATCGGTGGAGGATAGTCGTGATTGTTGTAGACAATGCATGATGATTAGGCAAACGGAAACTAATCAATGGAATGTGTCATGAAATTTGACGGTTGACAGAATACATTAACTGTATGTATTGAGTGATTGTATATAGAACCAATGTGTTTGTATACGTTATGTATAGAGGAGGAGATGGGGGATGTACTCCGCGGTTTAGGGGAAGATGGGGGATGTACCTCTAAACCGGATAGTATTGGGAGAAGATAGGGGATAAACTCCGTAGATACAACTCATATGCTTGTCTAGAGAAGTGAAGATAGAGCTCATATGTTTATCTTTGTGAAGTATAGATATAGCTTATATGCTTATCTGTGAATGTGGGATATTGTTGTTATACATATCTGTTGAGAATGTGGATATAGCTTATATGCTTATCTGTGAATATGGGATATTGTTGTTATACATATCTGTTGAGATGATGATAGAGCTAATATGCATATCTGTTGAAAAAGGGAAAATGAAAAGTAACTTGGACTCATAAGTCGAATGACATAAAATGTGATTTATGTGGATGTATCAGTGTTGGCCATCTATCAATTGTTAATCTTTTAGTCATTGTTCATGGTTGGTTTAGTGTATTTCTACTGGGCTGTGGCTCACCCTATATGGGAATATCTTTTTCAGGTACAGGTAGCATGCCACCTGCAAGGTCATAGCTTGGGAGGTTAGAGGCGAGCAGATTGTTGTTGTCTTAGTTCTTTTTGATGTATTACATGTATATTCAAGCCGAGGGCTTAATGTGTAGATGAGTTAGCACTCTTTTGTTGTAACCAAGTGTTAACTTGGAAAGCTGTAAGCCTGTAGGGCATTTTGCTTTTGTTGTTAACATGTAATATTTTTGTAATGAAACTCTGATGAATAGAAGAATGTGGTTATTTCATATGTCAATGAATGTCTTATTTGATGGGTTTAATGTCATTATTTTGAGGGCGTTACAACTTGGTATCAGAGCGTACCGGGTTCGAATACTTTGGGTACGTGGGAAGTGATTAGTATCACAATGGGTTTGTCTCGCTTGATAGAGACTTAGATGTAGTATCATATGCTATGTGCTTGATTGATAACATGCTTATGTGACTATGTGGGTATGGGATTTAATTTCTAGGATGTTGATTGGATCCTTGGGTTTCTGGGAGTCTTGTTGGAAAGGCACTTGATCAATGTCGTTTCTAACCGGAACTCTAGTAATGCCTCGGGACTATCATTATCCGGAGATGAAATTCATAAGTACTTATGTGTTTATGTGCTTACGTGGAGTGAATTACAGTTATCCATGCATTAGGACGTGAGTGTTTAGTTTCGGCACATTTGTGAATGTGCTAACGTTCTGTATCACCTTTATTAGGATGTCAGGACGAGGAAGAGGTGCTAGGCGTGGTAGGCCTGCGAGGCAGGAAGTACCGTTACCAGAGGAGGTTCCGGCAGTGCAGGAGGGAGTTGGCCAGGCCAATGTGGCCGAGCCAGTGGGTCAGCAGGCCATGGGTGCCTTGGCCAAAGAGATAGCAGGAGCTTTGGGTATTCTTAGAGCTGGGAATCAGGCAGCTGAGGCAGGGCCTTCCTTCTTAAAGAGGGAGTTTTTCTGGTCTAATCCGGATGAGTTTAGCGGAGATCCGAAGGAGCCACTGAAGGCTGATGAGTGGCTAGAGCAAATGAGTAAGACGTTCGAGATGCTTGGTATCGAGGACGGAGCACTGAAAGTGACCTTGGCATCCTTCCAGCTGAAGGGAGATGCGGGTCAATGGTGGAAGTACGAGAAGGCTCGTGTTGGTGGTACATGGGAGGCGTTTGTGAATGCTTTTCAGGAGAGGTTTTTGTCTGCAACAGCTAGGGAGAAGCTGAGGGATCAGTTTAGCCGGCTTAAACAGCAGGGCTTGTCAGTGGCCGAGTTTGAGGCTACTTTTACCAGTCTGTCCAGGTTTGCACCTGAACTGGTGGCGTCTGAGGAACGCCGTTGCTATGAGTTTGAGCGGAAGTTGAGGCGGGGCCTCAAGTTGAGAGTTGGTGGGTCTTACATCTGAGAGTATAGACACCTGGTAGATGCCACTGCTCATATGGAAATTATGATGCAGGAAGAGGAGGAAGAGCAGAGGGGCTCCAAGAGGGGCCAAGATGGCCAGGGTGATGGCAGGAGGCAGAGGGGTTATAACCCTCAGCAGTCTCAGGGTGCAGTTTCTAGATCGACCTTTCCAGTGCCGAGTGCAGGCTCGGGGAGAGGTAATCAGGGGGAGTTTGCTTGTTACAAGTGTGGCCAGTTGGGTCACAAGGTTTCAGTTTGCCGCAGAAGGGTGGAGGTCAGAGAGCTGCTTCTTCTTCAGCTAGACCGCAGAGTCAGAGTTTGGGCAGGGGGCAGCCCTTGTCTTGTTATCAGTGTGGACAGCCTGGGCACCTGAAGAGGTTTTGCCCGCAGTTGAGTGCCACTTCGGGAGCGTCTGGTTCTAGACAGACACAGGGACTTCAGCCATCTCAGTCTGTGCAGGCCTCGAGGGCCAATTCGGGGGCTTCGTCGTCCCAGTCAGTGCAACAGTCGTATGCTCCTAAAGGTGAACAGGTAGACCAGGGGCCTACAGGGCGCATGTATGCTGTTACCGCGCAGGATTTAGTACCGGCTCCATCGGTAGTGAGAGGTACTTTTCTGTTTTGCAACTCGGTTGCTAGTGTGTTGATTGACACGGGTGCATCTCATTCTTTTGTATCTGCTGCATTTGCATCTGTTTTAGAATTGGAGTTGGCACAGTTAGCATCTCCTATTTGTGTGGTATCGCCTTTGGGTGGTGAGTTGATCTTGAAACAAGGTGTTAGAGGTTGTGATATAGAGGTCGCCGACCATAGGCTTCCTTTTCCGTTTGTTGTCATGCCCATGAAGGGTTTTGATGTTATTTTGGGTATGGACTGGCTATCGTCATACCGGGCTGTTATCGATTGCTACCGCCAGAGGGTCACGTTATGTACCTTGAGCGGGGAGTGGTTCCATTTCTTAGGAGACCGGGTTGGTTGTGTTTTACCACCGGGGTATGATTCGCGAGGGCGAAGTGAGCTTAGTGGTCTACTTGCTAGCTTTGAGAGAGGTGGGAGTGGTGAGACCCAGCTTGTATTGCCGAGGGTGGTTTGTGAGTATTCGGATGTCTTTCCCGAAGACCTTGTTAGTTTGCCACCTCACCGAGAGATAAAGTTCTCTATTGATTTAGTGCCCAGCACGGCGCCGATTTCTATGGCACCTTATCGTTTTGCTCCAGCAAAGTTGGTTGAGTTGAAAGTTCAGCTCCAGGAATTGCTAGATAAGGGTTTTGTTCGCCCTAGTGTTTCACCGTGGAGAGCACCGGCCCTCTTTGCTAAAAAGAAAGATGGTGCCTTGAGATTGTGTATAGACTACAGGAAGTTGAATCGGGCTACGGTCAAGAATAAGTACCCTATGCCCCGTATAGATGATTTGTTTGACCAGTTGAAGGGTTCCCGTTGTTTCTCTAAAATAGACTTGAGATCGGGTTACCACCAGTTGAAGGTCAGGGAGGAGGATATTCCTAAGACGGCATTCCGTACGCGGTATGGCCATTATGAGTTTCTGGTGATGCCATTCGGGCTTACCAACGCACCGGCAGTCTTTATAGACTTGATGAACCGGATCTTCCGGGAATTCTTGGATCGATTTGTAGTCGTTTTCGTGGACGACATCCTTATCTATTCACCTTCTGAGGAGGAGCACGAGGAACACTTGAGAGTGGTGCTTGAGTTGCTTAGAGCCCATAGGCTGTATGCCAAGTTTGGGAAGTGTGAGTTCTGGCTGAGGGAAGTCAAATTCTTAGGCCACGTGGTATCCGGGGAAAGGGTGTCTGTTGATGCATCCAAGGTAGAGGCAGTGCAAGATTGGGCACAGCCTAAGAGTGTGTTTGAGATCCGCAGTTTTCTGGGATTAGCTGGGTATTACCGTCGGTTTGTGAAAGATTTCTCCAGGTTAGCGTCACCGTTGACTAGGCTGACTCGGAAGGGAGTCAAGTTTGTGTGGAGTGAGACTTGTGAAAAGTCGTTCCAAGAGTTGAAAGTTAGATTGACCACCGCTCCGGTGTTGATTATTCCGGAGAGAGGGTTGGGTTATGCGGTTTATTGTGATGCCTCACGAGAGGGTTTGGGTTGTGTGTTGATGCAAGAGGGGAAAGTGGTAGCTTATGGCTCACGTCAGTTGAAAATACACGAGAAGAATTACCCTACACACGACCTAGAGTTAGCGGCTGTGATCTTTGCCTTGAAAATCTGGAGGCACTACCTTTATGGTGAGAAGTTCGAGGTGTTCTCGGACCACAAGAGTTTAAAGTATCTGTTTACACAGAGAGACTTGAATTTGAGGCAGAGAAGGTGGATGGAGTTCATCGAGGATTATGATTTTGAGTTGCATTATCATCCGGGAAAGGCCAATGTTGTGGCCGATGCCCTTAGTAGGAAATCCATTAGTGATGTAGCTAGTATAGCCATCCGAGAATGGGAGATGTTGGAAGCACTTGGCGAGTTTGATTTGCTACTGGGCGAATCCGATGAGGCTGCGGCCTTGTTTTCTGTTGTTGCGCAGCCTACACTTGGGACACGAGTGTTAGAGGCACAGAGAGGTGACCTTGAGGTAGAATCCCTCCGAGAGAAGATCTCCACTGGGAAGGTTGAGAAGGGTTTGACGGTGTATCCCGACCAGAGTGTGAGATACCGAGACCGTTTGTTTGTGCCGAAGTCTTGCTGAGAGGAAGTACTCCGAGAGTTTCACCATTCGCGCCTTGCGGTGCATCCGGGAGGTACTAAGATGTATCAGGATTTGGGTCGCCAGTTTTGGTGGCGGGGTATGAAGAGAGATGTGGCTGTTTTCGTATCGAAGTGTCTTACTTGCCAGCAAGTGAAGGCCGAGCATCAGAGGCCAGCGGGTTTGTTGCAACCCTTGCCTATTGCCGAATGGAAGTGGGAGCATGTCACTATGGACTTCGTTGTAGGTCTTCCGAGGACTCAGCGGGGTAGTGATGCTATTTGGGTGGTTGTAGACCGGTTGACTAAGTCGGCGCACTTCATTCCTATGCGCGTGAGAGATTCGGTAGATCATCTTGCCGACTTGTATATTCGGGACATAGTGAGGTTGCACGGGGTCCCAGTGACGATCGTCTCAGATAGAGATCCTCGTTTTACTGCTAGGTTGTGGCAGAGTTTGCAGAGTGCCTTGGGCACTAAGTTGACCTTTAGTACGGCTTACCATCCTCAGACTGACGGGCAGTCTGAGCGTACTATTCAGATCCTCGAGGATATGCTTCGGGGTTGTGTCCTGGACTTCAGTGGGACGTGGGAGAGGCACTTACCCTTGGTAGAGTTTGCCTACAACAACAGCTTTCAGTCTAGCATCGGTATGGCACCGTTTGAGGCCTTGTATGGCCGACCGTGTAGGTCTCCAGTGTGTTGGGCCGAGGTGGGTGATGCACCTTTGTTCGGCCCGGAGTTGGTTAGGGAGACGACAGAGAAAGTCGAGCTTATCCGTAGGAGGCTTGTTACAGCCCAGAGTCGTCAGAAATCTTATGCTGACAGTAGGAGGAGGCCTTTGGCGTTTGAGGTAGGTGATCATGTCTTTTTGAAGATATCACCTAGGCGAGGCTTGATGAGGTTTAGGAAGAGTGGGAAGTTATCCCCTCGGTTCATTGGTCCTTTTGAGATTCTTGAGAGGATTGGCGAGGTTGCTTATCGGTTAGCCTTACCGCCGCAGTTGTCCGGAGTGCATGACGTGTTTCATGTGAGTATGCTTCGGAAGTATGAGCCAGATCCGTCACATGTATTGGATTGGACCGATTTAGAGGTAGATGAGGATGCCTCGTATGAGGAGAGACCGATTCGGGTCTTGGATAGGTGGGATCAGGTCCTGCGTGGCAAGACCATTCCTTTGGTGAAAGTCTTGTGGAAACATCACGGAGTGGAGGAAGCCACTTGGGAACGTGAGTTGGAAGTCCGCGAAAAATATCCGGACTTGTTTGTTGACATGTAATCTTGTATTTAGATTTTGAACTATTGTTGAACTTAAGAGCTTTTATATATGTCTTAAGTTGTGAAACATTGAAAATGTTTGGTTTATTGGATGTTTTGGAACTTGCCTCATATGGAAGTTGAATGTAACATTATATATGTTGAATATATTGTTGAAATTGGAAAGGAAATGCGTAATGTTGATGCATGTTGAAAGTACATATGTTGTTTACATATTGTGAAATACCTCTTGTCAAAGGGGTGGAATGACCGGTAATGGGTCGAATTGTTAAATGTTGAAATGTAACATTGTTTAAAATGGAGGAAAACTTGTTTTTGAAAACTTGTGCTTAATTTCGGGGACGAAATTCTTTAAGAGGGGGAGGTTATAGCGATCCCGGATTTACCCTTGTTGTACAGTGATCTGGACATGTGTCCGTGGATGTTGGTAGTTGATTATTATCTTGTTTACATCCTTTTACTTCGTATTTGAGTTATAGGATGTGTTGGGCAGGTTTGTTACAAGTTGGTTGAGTTTAGAAACCAAAACTAGTTGCCCAGATTTTGACCTGTCCGCTCGAGCGGGGGTTTTGGCGCTCGAGCGGGAATTGCACCCATCCAGTATTTCCTGTGCAGTGTTGGACGCTCGAGCGTGGAATTGGCCGCTCGAGCGGGGTTGTGTGAGTGCCGCTCGAGCGGGGAGCTGGAAGCTCGAGCGAAGACCTGGTTCTGTAAAAGTTCTGGGAGTGTGTATCCTCCGCTCGAGCGGGATTGTTAACGCTCGAGCGGGAGTCTGTGAGTGACGCTCGAGCGGGGTGTTTGACGCTCGAGCGGGGCGACTGGGTTTAAGTTCCATGTTTTGACTTTTCAACTCACTTTTTCACTTTCTCTTCTCTCTCCTACTTTTCCAAAAACACCATTGTTGAGTCTCTCACTCTAGAACTCTACCTTCTCTCTATGTTTTGATCTAGTAGGAGTGATTTGCTCATCTTTGGCCTTTACAAAAAAGTTGTTGATCGTCGAGGGCTACATTTTAATCGGAACATTTCGGGATTTGGAGCATGTTGGGTTTTGTCATCTTCTCCCTTGGGGCTCCGAATTTGAGGTAGGGATATCCTACTCCTCTCTATGGATTTTGTGTTTAAATTTTGGTATTTTGAGATGTTGGGGTTGGTTTGGTAATTTTGTGAAAGTTTGGGGCTTTTGTGTTGTTTTACAAAAGTTGGGATTTTATTTATAATAAACCTAGATGCATGTTTGGTATAGAGGAATGGAATAAATGTTGAATCATTGATGAAAATGGGACCTAAGGGTTGTAATGGTAATTATGGAAAATGACCTAATTACATTGGTTGATTAATTGGGATAATTAATTGTGAGAAATGAGGAAATGAAATGGAATTGTTGAGATTGGGAGTGCATGGGGTTAAAGGGTGTAGTTTAATTGTTTATCACACACCAAATTGAAATGTTGATTGAATATCCATTTGTGCATTTATTTTCTGTTTAGAAATAATTGCTTTGGGCTATCGGTGGAGGATAGTCGTGATTGTTGTAGACAATGCATGATGATTAGGCAAACGGAAACTAATCAATGGAATGTGTCATGAAATTTGACGGTTGACAGAATACATTAACTGTATGTATTGAGTGATTGTATATAGAACCAATGTTTTTGTATACGTTATGTGTAGAGGAGGAGATGGGGGATGTACTCCGCGGTTTAGGGGAAGATAAGGGATGTACCTCTAAACCGGATAGTATTGGGAGAAGATAGGGGATAAACTCCGTAGATACAACTCATATGCTTGTCTAGAGAAGTGAAGATAGAGCTCATATGCTTATCTTTGTGAAGTATAGATATAGCTTATATGCTTATCTGTGAATGTGGGATATTGTTGTTATACATATCTGTTGAGAATGTGGATATAGCTTATATGCTTATCTGTGAATGTGGGATATTGTTGTTATACATATCTGTTGAGATGATGATAGAGCTAATATGCATATCTGTTGAAAAAGGGAAAATGAAAAGTAACTTGGACTCATAAGTCGAATGACATAAAATGTGATTTATGTGGATGTATCAGTGTTGGCCATCTATCAATTGCTAATCTTTTAGTCATTGTTCATGGTTGGTTTAGTGTATTTCTACTGGGCTGTGGCTCACCCTATATGGGAATATCATTTTCAGGTACAGGTAGCATGCCACCTCCAAGGTCATAGCTTGGGAGGCTAGAGGCGAGCAGATTGTTGTTGTCTTAGTTCTTTTTGATGTATTACATGTATATTCAAGCCGAGGGCTTAATGTGTAGATGAGTTAGCACTCTTTTGTTGTAACCAAGTGTTAACTTGGAAAGCTGTAAGCCTGTAGGGCATTTTGCTTTTGTTGTTAACATGTAATATTTTTGTAATGAAACTCTGATGAATAGAAGAATGTGGTTATTTCATATGTCAATGAATGTCTTATTTGATGGGTTTAATGTCATTATTTTGAGGGCGTTACAGATTGTACTTGCACCCTGCCACATATTAAACTTGCATCCATGTATAGGTTGTACTCAGCCATTGCACCTGAGCGTATGTTATACTCGCACCTCGTGCACAAATTAGACTAGTACCAATGCACAACTTAAAAAAATGTCAATTTCATATGTTTTTATCTTTTTTGGGAAGAAAATAATTTCTAAAATTTATAAATATTTTTTTGCTGTTTATTTTTTTTAAGCAAAATATAAATTAGTTTGATAAAAATAAACATTAAAAGAGTATTATGTATGGAGCAAGTCTGATATGTGCTGAGTGGAATTTCAAGCTATGCTAGGTGCAAGTTAGATCTGTGTGGGGTGCAAGTCCAACCTGTGCATAAGTGCAAGTCTAATCTGTGCAGAGTGCAAATCCAACATGTGTATGGTGCAAGTATGATTTGATTTGTGCAAGGTGCAAGTTTAACCTGTGTATGAGTGCAAGTTTACTTGTGCGGAATGCAATTCCAAACTGTATGGAACGCAAGTCCCATCTGCAAATGAGTGCAAGTCCAATTTATGCACAAGTGTAAATTTGATCTGTGTAGAGTGCAATTACAACTTGTGCATGACTAGAAATGTGATGAGGTGCAAGTTCGATCTATACAGTTGTAACTTGCTTTTTGTGCTCCTTTCGGATATGATAGCCCTACAATTCGAACTCCTGTGGTTCTGAATTTGATCTCACAAGTGCAATGTGAAATAGATAAACACAAAAGAGTCTAAATTTGACAATTCTTTGAAAAAATCGATTTTGAATAAAAAATGTCAAAAATAGACTGCTTTGCTAGATTACAGAGTCGCCATCTAAATGTTTTTGAGAAATTTAGGAAACCCATGACTCGTGCCAAAGGCCACGTGTCCGTCATTACCAAAGTGTCTCGACTCAGGAACTTAGGTATGAGAGGGGCAGGTCATAAATTGACCAACCCCGCTCGCTTGATCAGAGATCGGCCTCTACTAATCATGATGTGATTAATATTTACATTATATGCTCTTGTTCCGATTATTAGGCTAATTTACTATGTGATGCATACAAGTATAGACTAATTTGTAAAAAATTAGAACACTTTGATTCCATGTTTGTTTTGAAAATTGTATTAAATATGTACCACTTGAAAAAATGACCTCATATATATAAATATTGGCCAAGTTATCTCAATTTGAGCAATTAGCCTTCATCCACTGACATTCAAACAAGTATATCACTTAAGCACTTAGCCTCATGGTAATCATGCTTGACATGGCAATAATCAAATGCATACGATATGCTAAAACAATAATGCTTAGTACTCCAAGATGAGCCCAAAGAGATAAAGTAGTTAGGAAAAATGCATGATCCTTAACTAATGCAACACATGCGATATGTCACTAACAGGCTCGGCTAATAGTTATGACATATGAATCAACTTGATAGCATGCAGTTTAAGCACGTATTTAACAAAACAATAAATAATAATGTGAGTTAGAATGATAAGCCAAATGCATGCAAGACAAATGAATGCAAATCATGAGAAATGCTAAGTAAACATGATGTAACATGCTATCCATTATAAGCAAGGAAATAAAAGGGAGAAAGACATGGGGTTGCAAGACATTCACACATTATTACATATTGGCCCTCGCACAAGAGGGTTTGAATAAATGAACTAGCTAAGCTACTTTAACTAATTATTACAACAACGAATTTAACTACTTATTCTAGCTAATTAAATAATTACAACACAAAATTAAATCAACTAGCTACTCTAACTAATTAATACAAATTAACCAACTAATCTAACTAATTAGTTACATTAAGGAACTAATTAACTAAGTAATTAATTACAAGTTGTACAACATACTACTATTAATGGGCCCCGAGGAGCAAGGAAATGGCTTATGCATGCACATGAATTTCTTCCCCCCCCCCTCCTCGAGAATGCCTCTACACTATTTTTGCACCTCAGCCTCTGCTCTGCTCTATGAAGAAAATGGTACTGCCCTACTGAAAAAGCTGGATTGCAGGCCAGAAATGGTGGCCGGCTGCCCAGTATTAGTGGCCTGCCGTATGGTAAAGGTGGCCTGCCGGCCACTAATTTTGGGTTTCTCCTGCTGTAACAAAAAACAAACAGAGCACAAATAGAGCATTCTCAAGGGCACAAATAGAGCATTCTCAAGGTATGTTTGCCTACCCTGCCTCTCATTATCATCAAACAGGTCAAAGGAGGGGTAGGCTTGATTCGCAAGCCATCAATCGATGCAAATTCATTGCATGATGACCTAAGAACCAAGGGATACAATCTCAATAAATGCACAATGAAAGACCCACGAACCTCCTCCCTATCATGATATTGATCAAGGGAAGTGGTTGACATTGACTCTTGAACCGTTTTCTTCACTAACAAGTATGAAACGACTCAAGACTCAATGGGTTTAACTAACATCCGATTGAACCCAAACCATTTAACTATCTTACTTCATTTTATTCCAATTTTAAAACCTCTTTTAATTACCTTCCCGTTCATTAGTCATTTTAGTCCAAAATGAGCATTAAGTCCACTAAAGGAGAGAAGTGTCAACCCAAGGGTTGTTTTAGGCATGAGAGTGAGATCATGCCGTTGGTAATGAACCTCCGAAGAGATTAAACCATTAAGCACAAGGTCACTTCTCAAGCTTAAACAACACTCATTTGAAGCAACTCTCAAAAGAAAGAGAAAAAGCCAAGAAAAGAGGGGGAGTGCAGAGGTGATTAGAGGTGAATACAAGTATGAAAAGCATGAAATAAATTCCATTAACTCAAATAGGTTGGTAGCTAAGGCCTAAACCACCAAACCTATGAGGACAACTACACTACAAGCATGCTATACAAAGCATAAATGAAACTAACAACCTAAAACAGTCCTAAGACAATAAAAAATAGGGCTGAAATTCACATGGAAAGACTTGAAAAAGTAAGCTACAATATTGAGGAAATTAAGCTAGTAAACAAGCATGAGGAGGGGAGGCAAACCACTCCATTTTTACGACTTCAAAACTACATTTTCAGCCTTTGAAAACCTCTGAAAATCAATGGTAAAAAGTTGATGAAGAGATGGGAAACACAAGGAGAAAGGCTTAGGAGACAAGGTATAAAGAAGGGTGATTAACCCCTCTACCTATAATATCCTTAAACCACAAGCTTCAGCCCATAAAAATAGTTGAAAAACAGTAAGAAAATATAGGGGAGAAGTAGTGTACAGATGCTCAAAATTATACATCTTGAAGCAAGTCAACTCTTTTGTTAACAAACCCACAAGTTCTCACTCTCAAGGGCTGAGATTTGAGCTCAAGAATCTCAGCAAGAAGAGCTAAATTTTTGGTTTAGAAAGTCTAGAGAGTGTGTTTGTAGGTTGCAAGAGAGAGAGAGAGAGAGAGAGTTCTATGCAAGTCTTTGGCCTTTTGGAATTTTTTCTAACCTAATTTCAAGAGGGAAGGTCAAGTATATATAGAAAAACATGTTGCTCAGTCTGAAATATTTGTATATAGACAGCTGATGCAGTGCATGCACCTATGGGAACAGCTGGCAACAAATATCTACCAAAATCTGTGTTTTTGACACAAGTGGGCGGCAGGCCACTTTAGTGGCCGGGCAGACAAAAATCTGTTTCTAGGCCCAACTTCAAACAAGTATATCTCCCTCATCTGGACTTATTTTTAGGTGATTCTTAAGTCTAAATTGAAGCCTTAGAAATCTACTTTCCAGTAGTGGTGGCTTCACATCTAAATTCTCACTGTGGAAAGAGATATGCCTATTTTAGTGAAGACTGCTCATTTTTATCTTAACGGTTTGATGCCCAAGCTTTCCCTCAACTAGTTTCTTCTATCCCCTCCTATTTTATTCAACTCCAAACCTATAAATGAGATGTTTTTAAAGATTTTTCAAAGAGTTCACCTCCCTTCCATTTATTTCCACTTTGTCCTTGCTCGGTTTACCGGAAAGTGCAGTATTTTAAACGAAATGCGAGCCTTGGAACATCGTAGAAACATTCAAAAAAATATTTTGGAAAAGTGGGTTTTGAAGGTCTAAAATATTTTTGGCCTAAAATAGTTTTGGTCAAAATGGGGTGTAAGGTTGGGATTTAGAAGCTCTTCTTGCTAAAGAAATCGAACGTTTGTACAACATAACTTTCATCATCGAGTGATCAACCTGAGGTGCCCAAACCTTAAGGGCGGTCCAAAATGGGGTGTCTACAGTTGCCCCTCTTTGACAGAGCTCAGAGTCATGAAATAACATGAGTGAATGTCAAAACCCGAAGGCGACCCATTTTGACAAGGTCGTAAGACTTGGGCAAACAAATAAAATGCAGATGCAGTTGGTTAAACCCAAGGGTTGCCTACGTATCCCGTTGCAAGGAATCAAACCAGCATAGTTCAGGGGCAAAATTCAAAATGATACACAATATAATGCAAATGATATACAATGTGACGAAATAATCAAAGCACGAGCAGTGCAAAACACACGAATGCCATAAAGAAATAGGGATGCAAATCAAACTACGTTTTATATAGAAAAGAAGTGGGCACAAGCCAAATGACGCCTAACATAGGCTAAGTGCCTACATCCTCAATATTGACCTCAGCGTAGCATGGATGCTTACACATAATAGAACCATGTATTAATGTGAAAGGGGTGCGAGCACATGCAAAACTATATTTTTCGTAGAAAGAGAAAAAGTACAAGTAATGTGTGGTATAATATAAGTGAGGAATGATCTGCTGGGGAAAGATAATGATCCTAAATGCTGAATGTAACAAGACAAAGTACGATACAATGAATGCAATGGATGAAGGGTGCATTTGATTTGCCAGATTAGGGAGGGACAATCCATTATTTGGATTGTAATCCATTGAAAGCTCCTTATCCACTGTTTTTTTTTTCTTTTAGTTTGGCCGGACTCCTTATCCCCCATATGGGAGATTCCACTGTCCGCAGGGGAGGGGGGTGTGGGACAATTTTGGTAGGATTATTTACAGTTAGGATTAGGGGGTGAGATGACCATTTTTCCCTCATAATAGATAATATGCTTCCTTTGTAATTGTTGGCACATATCGTTATTTGAGAAGAAGCAAAACGACAAAACCCTAGAGGCGATTCTTCTGTTTGAGGCTCAATTTCATCAAATCATTCAATCTCTCATCTACACTCAGGTTTGAAACACTTTCTACATCTTCTATTTTGTTTGCTATTTATTTTATATTTCAATTTTGGTTGCTATTGTGGCTAATTTGGTTGAGATTTTATTTCTCTCTCTGGTTTTTTTTTTTTTTTTCTTTCAAGTTTTTTTTTCTCTCCATCAAACCAAATTTGAGGGGTTTTGCAGAGCTTTTTTTTTTTTTTCTTCTCACTTTCTTCAATATGAGGGATTTTGTTTCCGTTATGTCTATTTTGGTGGGTTCTGGGTCTGTATTTGTTGTTGTTATTGTTGTTGTTGTTGTTGTTGTTTTTTTTTTTTTTTTTTTTTAGCCTTGTAAAAACATGATGTTGCTGGTTGTTTGTTGTTAATGGTTATTATACATGCATGCATCGACTCACAAGTCTGCATTTTCTTCTGTGTTTTGTTGTAATCTTTTTGTTGCCCATTTCGATAATTTAATCTATTAAATATATATATATATATATATATATTTATAAAATAAGTTAAATTAATCTAATAATTATAACCATTAATAAAGATAAATGACAAGTATGATCATAAAATACGTGATTTATTTTTTTAAACATAGTTATGGTGAAATTAAATTGACTAGATTATTAATGATTTAAGAAAAAAAATTTAATGCGTAATATTCTCTCTTAAGGAAGAATGTTTGATCATGTTCAATTGTAATGAATCTGTATATTGTAAAAGAGAAACTGAGAGGTCTCCATTTTTTCATCCATTGAAGTTATGGAATGGTTTTTGTTTGTTTATAAGGGTCCTGTAGTTTATGGAAGTTAAAAAACCAAAGGAAAAGTGCCTATTATTTAGAACAACAATTAAATGTTGCAAAATCGTGCTCAATCTTACACATGTTTACTATGTTCCTTGTGCTCTTCTAGTTTGGGTTTGTTTAAGCCAAGCATGCATTGCTCAAGCACGGCTCAATTATTAAACAAAGTCTAAAAATTTAATTCAAGTTCTTCATTCAACAAATAAACTAAACTTAAACAAATCAAGCTCAAGTTGCGTTGATCTTTCTGTATTGAAATGAAGTTATCTCAGTGAAAAGTAGATCATGAGAAACATCCATCACATAGATGGCTGACAGAAATGACCAAAAGATTTGAAGGACAAAGAAAGATGGCAGGAAGAAAACAGAAAACATTAATGTTCCGCATTAATACACCTGCTTGCAAATTCTTATATGTTATCTATATGCCAAGAGATGCTCCATTCTTTAAATTATTTGTAATTCTAAATGGTTTTTCTATGATATTTTATTTTGATAGATGGATGAGAATATCAATGACTTTGACGATGAGAGTAATGATGAGCTTCAATTGTACATAGTACTGCAAGTTGTAATGCAAGAGCTATTTGCTTATGCACTATAGCTTCTATTGTCATTCAAGTTATCTTGAAGAAGTATTTATCTAAGTATCCGCGTAATCTTGTTAGAGGACCCAATCGGTTGCAAGAACAAATGGACCATATTAATCGTTTAGTGAGAGAAAGTGACATAACATGCATTGAACAACTCCGTATGGATCATCATTCTTTTATGACTTTGTGCAATGTGATTCATACAATTGGTGGGTTAGGACCTTCATAACATGTCACTTTAGAAGAGAAGGTGGCCTTCTTCCTCTTTATTTTGGCACAACACTTGAAAAAATGAAATGTTAAGTTCAATTTCTATAGATCTGGACAGACTGTCAGTCGATATGTCAATGATGTCTTAAAGGTTGTGCTATGCCTGCAAGCCAACTTATTTAGCACACCAAATCCTATTACCGAAGTAAACACAGATCCACAGTGGAATTGCTTCCAGGTAAATATATTGTCCACAAATTTGGAAACTTTACATTACTTTTCTTTTGTTCTCTATTTTACCCAAAATAAAAAACTATAACTATTACAATATCTATTCAATTGGTTCGTTTAGAATTGTCTTGGAGCACTTGATGGCACCTATATTAGAGTTCGTGTACTCATGATTCATCAAGCAAGGTATAGGACAAGAAAAGGAGATATTGCTACTAATGTTCTAGGAGTTTGCTCCCAACAAATGAATTTTATATATGTGTTGCCGGGGTGGGAAGGGTCAACGGCCAACTCTAGGGTTTTAAGACATGCGATCAATCGGCCTAATGGCCTAAGGATTCCAAATGGTAATTTGAAGATACTTCATTCTTTCTAAGTTCATGTATAATAATTGAGTTTAATGCATAAAATTCTACACACAGGTTACTATTACCTAGTGGATGCGGGCTATACAAATGGGCAAGGTTTCTTAACACCTTACCGTGGTCAGCGATACCATATGTCTGTTTGGAGAGACGGGGCAACTCCAAGTAATTACCAAGAATATTTCAATAGGAAACATGCACAAGCCAGGAATGTCATAGCAAGGTGTTTTGGATTGTTGAAAATGAGATGGGCAATGCTTCACAGTGCATCATACTACCCCATTAGAACCCAAAATCATATTATCATAACATATTGCTTGTTACACAACTTCATTCGATGAGAGATGGCAGTTGACCCTATAGAAGATGACGATGATGACGAAGAAAATCAACCGCCAATGCGATATGATTTCATTGATACTGTTAAGACATCTATGAATGGACTGTGTGGCGGGATACACTCACAATGCAATTGTACAATGATTGGTTGGCTAGTGGGAGGGCTAGATGAGAATAGTTTAATGTTTATTTTCATTACCATTGTGCTCTACTTTGATTTGTTGTTAAACCATTTAAATTTGTAATGTGACATTGCTATGTATTTTTATTAATATCTGACAATGTGGATGTTGAATTATTTGATGACGTATTCTTATTAATATCTGACAATGTGGATGCTGAAAATGTATTTTTGTTAATATCTGACAATTTATTTTTTGAGTTATTAATGATTTATTGTACTACGTATGAAATGTTGAATGATTACTTTAGGCATGGATAATGAGATATCCAGCTCACGTAAGAAAAAGAATGACAAAGTTGATTCATCAAAACAAAGGCGAATTTGAAGCCCACGCGAAGAGGATGCTCTAATTTCAGCATTAGTGTCCATTGTTAATGAAGGAATGAAAGTTGACAATGCTTTCAAGGCAGGCTATCTTGCGAGACTAGAAACTAAATTGGCGGATATCTTACATGAGACAAACTTACATGGTCGTCCCCATATTGAATCAAAAATTAAAATATGGAAGAAGCACTATAATTTTGTGTCCGATATGCTTGCTACTAGTGGGTTTGGATGGAATGACACCGAAAAAAGAATCGATGTGGAGAGTGATAGTATATGGGAGGCATATGTTCGGCTAAAGTTCCCATGATGTAGATACTTTTTATTTTATTTTATTTTATTTTAATTGTTACATGTTTATGTAACTACTTTTGAAATACACTTTCCTATATTAACTGAGACTAGTTAGTCATTGCAGAGGGACATCGATGCAAAACACCTAAGGAACAAAATTTTCCCATATTTCGATGAATGGATTCAAATATTTGGCAAGGACCGAGCTACAAGGGAGTTTGCTGAAGGGCCTGCTGATGCAGTTGAGGCTATGAACGCTGAGGATGATGTGTTGTTGCATGGCCTTGCAGATAATGACACTTTTCTTGCACAAATGGGAGTAAATAGTCACACTGGTGAAGGAATGGATTATTCAAACTCAGCAACTCAGCGAGCTTGTGAGAGCTCTGCTAGAAAGAAAGACAAGAAAAGATCTAGATTTGATGATGATGTAGTTGAAGAGCTATCTATGTTTGCTAACAAGTTGGTGGATGTCATGGGTAAAACCAGTGAGAAGCTAGAATTCATTGGAAAAAGGATGGGGTATTCACATGATGTTGCATCAAAATGGGCATCATTAAATGATGAACTTACAAAGTTGCCATTTACCATAGATGAAAGGTTAGATGCTTGTGAAATCATATCCCATGATGTCCAAAAGCTTGACATGTTCTTCAGCTTGAGACATGATGATAGGCTGAGGTGGGTAATGAGGTTGCTAAGTAGGAATGCTCCATAACAAACTTGTGGCATGTGATGGGAATATTTGGTTTTTGGGTTATGCTCCATAGACTTAATTGTTATTTTTTCTACTCGTCAAGCATCGTATTCTGTGGGTTAAATTGTTGTATCATGATTTGGTGCCTCTGACGCATCTAGTCATGGGATATTGTTGTTTTTGTTGTTAAAGGCTGCTAGATGTAGGAACAAATATTTGTACCTGCTGGCATCCTTATGAACATATACCACTTTCATGTTGGTTATTGTTTTTATTTTGGTTGTTCTACACAGTTATTTCGATGATTGTTAATTGGTGTGTTGTGTGGAAGTGCTAGTCTCAATCTGAAATGTTGGTGTATTGTGTATTGTTGCTGGTGTGTTGCATGATGCTGCTAATGTGATGGAACAAATAATTTTTTTGTGTTGGATAAAAATTAGAAAGGGGTATGCTGCTAGAACAAACCATTTTTTTTTTTTTGTGTGTTGGATAAAAATTAGAAGGGGTATGCTGCTGGAACAAACCTTTTTTTTTTTTTTTGTGTTGGATAAAAATTAGAAGGGGTATGCTGCTGGTGTGATGCTCTAGGACAAACCATTTTTTTTTTTTTTTGTGTTGGATAAAAATTAGAAGGGGTATGCTGCTGGAAGAAATAATTTTTTTTTTTTTTTTTGTGTGTTGGATAAAAATTAGAAGGGACATGTTCTTATTTATATTGAAAAATATTGAAAAAATTAAATAATTAATTGTGGTCCACTAATCAATTATAAATAAAGATTAAAATTTAAAGACAGATTTAATATTGCCAATATTTAGTAAACAATTGAAGAAGGATAAAATAGTCTTTTGTTCATTTATCCTTATCCAGACTGTCTAACCAAACATTGGATTCGCTAAAAATAGTCATTTCCAGACATCTAATATCATGAGAAAACAAACAGATACACATCTAATCCAACCAAATAGTCCGGGGGATTCACAGTCCCAGAATTCAAGTTCGATGGATTCTAATCCCCCTTTATCCAGTCCGTCCAATCAAACACACCTGAAGTGAATAAGGGGCGCAGACCGAGCTACGTCTTACCTAGAAAAGGCATGGACACAAAATAGACCACGTCTAATATAGAAAAGGTGCCGACACCCTCAATACTGGCCTCAGCACAACATTGGTACTTATACATGACAGAATCATGTTTCAACAAGGGAAAGGTATGAGCACATGCCAAACTAAGCTTAACATGGAAAGGATGCAGGCAATAAAATGGATAATGCAGTAGATGCATAATAAATTCTATATGCAATGTGATAGAAGTACTAGATGATAAAGCAATGTAGCAGCTAGGAAGTGAAAGTACCTTACAGGGGCAATCGGAGATGACTCACCTCATGCTACTGGGGGTCTTCCTCTTCTTCTTCCTTTATCTTGTGCTTCCAAACCACGGGCACTACTTTTCTCCCGGGCTATGTTTGCAACTTTCCCTATTCTCCAACAGGGTGACAAACTAGGTTGGTTCAGTATCCAGAATTGAGGCGCATACAAGCTACCTCAACCTATGGGGCTGCCATACAGATTTCAAGTCGAGGATACACCCCTGGGTATTTAAACCAGACTTTAGCCTTAGAAATCCCGAACCTTTGCGTTCTAGGCCTCGGCTATTCGAACTGCAGTTTCCACCGTCTCAGTTGATCTCATGGGAACTCACTACAAACACAATCAGGTGGGCATACCAGAGTGTCGGAAGCCATTCAGGCATGACAAACACCAATGGAATTGCACCTTTAGAGGATGCAAGGTCTCCTAGACCCAGGTGGTGAGAGCACAAGACAGTGCGGGTGAGGTGCACAAAATAGTGCGGGGTGAATGAATGCACAAAACAGTGCTATGCAAGTGAATGCATAAAATAGTCCGATGCAAGGTGAACAAAACAATGCGATACAAAAGGAATGCACAAAATAGTGCGATGCAAGGTGAATGCACAAAATAGTGCTATATGGGTGCACAAGACAGTGCGATGCAAGGTGAAATGCACAAGATATTGCGATACAAAGTGCACAGGATAATGCGATACATGGTGCACAAAATAGTGCGATACAAAGTGCACAGGACAGGATGATACAGGGTGCACAAAACAATGTGATGCATGATAAATGCACAAAACAATGTGATGCAAGTTGCACAAGAAAATGCAATACATGTGCACAAAATAATGCAATGTGGGTGAATGGGCAAGATAGTGCAATGCATGTGCACAAGACAGTGCGATGTAAAGAGAATGCATGAAATAGATGCAAATGCACAAGACAGTGTGATCACAAGAAAGTGCTATATTGGTGACAAAATAGTGCGATGCAAGTTTTGATGCACAAAATAGTGCGATATAGGTTCAATGCACAAAACAATGCGATGCAAAGGTAATGAGCAGTATGTAAAGTAGCAAATCATGTATCTTATGAAATGTAGGGCAACTTGCCACAATTTATTGAAATGTAAGTGAAAAACACTGCGGAAGGTAACTCAATGAAACTCTGCTATTACAAGTATTAAACAAAGTCAAGAGCAAGAGCAACCAACCAGGCAATTCAAATCAACCTGAATGTATGAACATGCATGCATAAAGCATATGTATTAATCAGAGGGAAGATGGGAATCCTAAGAGAGTTTTGAAATGGTTGGAGACAACTTTCGAAAGCCAAATCATATCAGAATCATCATGGGGGTAACTACCCCAACCCAGGAGGAAGTGCCCAACAAGTGGCTTTAAGCGGATGGAGAGAAAGGTTGGATCCATGCCTCTTGTTCAAATGATGACCTGGTCAGATGCACTAAAAATTGCCCCTAATGTCAAGTTATTGGCCACTGATTGGGTTCATACCCCTTGTTTGATGGATGGCTTGATCAGATGCACTGAAATTTGCCCCTAGTGTCCAGTCATTGACCACCATTTTTAATATTATGCAGACACGTGCGATGGGGGTCATCAGATCTTAGAACAATTGTCAACCCATCAGACTTATGCTTTTCTTCTGCTCCAGCATGTTGAGAACTTACTCCAGTCCCCTCCAAAGCAGTGATAGATTCCTCATATACATTTTGAAATGATCATGAATGTGATGCCCCATGTATGGGCACTCTCAGTTTGTTTATGAATTCCACCTATGGACTTGTTTTTTAGTTTGGAGTGAACACTCATGAATGGAATTGTGACTATGCCACTTTGTTGAACTTTGAGCGACAGACACACTATGATGACTTGATGAAGAGTGCAGGCTGAGATAAACACTGGGCACGACACAATAGAACTCACAACTGACCCAAAAGCCCAAAAAAAAAAAAAAAAAAAAAAAAAAAGACTCAAGGTAACTAATCATTCATAGTGCCCCTAGTATTACTTATGCTCCCTTTAGAATTCAATTTCGCAAAACCTGAGTTTTAATTCCTTTTTATTCAAGATAGAGATTCTACTGATAAGTTCAAGTATTGAAAATTGATCCACTTGTTGATTCAAGCTAGTTCTTTCTTACCCAACGCAAGCATGTGATATGCACGGTAGTCGGTGTAGCTCATGGAACGTAAATTAGGCAAGATGATTAGATCGAGATGGATGAGATGGATGTGGCTAAGACCAAACTTCAGGATGAAGTTGCCTATGTATCCCAAGAATGGGAATCAGGTCAACGTAGTTCATGGTTGAGGTTCACTCGGGTGTTGACACTCTCTTTTTGCGCTCTAACTTTTGCCAAAGTCACCCGTTCGGGGTTTTCAACCTTGCGAGCTCTATTTATTTGATATTTCATTTTTCATGCTCTAACTTTTGCCTAGGTCACCCTTTCTGATTTTCGGACTAGCGAGCCTCTCAAGGTTTGTGGTGAATTTGATCAATAGTTTTCCTTGCCCTAACACTAGAATTGGCTTCACCTTGATTTGAGCTCGGTTCTCCATTCTCTTATATATGTCTTTTTCCTTTCCTTTGCTCTATTTTTAGAGTTGGTTCTCCTTGCAATGTGGTACTTCCTCACATTGGCCTCCCCGAATTCAGACAAAAGTTCATTTCCTCACAATTGCTTGGATTTTATTCCAATGAATACCCTCAGCTTGATGATTGAGTTTTTCTTTTTCTTTTTTTTTTCTTCTTGTCTTTTCTTTTTTTCTTTCTTTTGGTTTTTTCCATTTTTTCTTTTTTTCTTCTTTTCTCTTTTTCTTTCTTTTCTTCTTTTTGGTTTCTTTCTTTTAGTTTTTTTATCCATTTCTTTGTGAAATAATGAAAACATCAGGGGGAGAAATTCTATGATAGTGAGGGATGAAAGCCATCTTGTGCTTGCAGGTATGAAAGCCGCCTTGTTCTTGCCAACATGATCGCCTAATGTAGCCCGACTTTTCGTGCTCCTTTTGGAAGATGAATAGCCCTATAGTTCCAACTCCACTTGTGGTTCTAAATCTAATTTCACAAGTGCAATGTAAAATAATGAAAACACAAAAAGAGTCCAAGTCCGATAATTCTTTTTGGAAAATCAATGTTTGAATCAAATGCAAAAAATGGACTGCTTTGCCAGATTACAGAGTCGCCACCTAAATATTTTTGAAAAATTTAGGAAACCCGAGACTCGTGCCAAAGGCCATTAGTCCGTCATCACTAAAGTGTCTCGGCTCGGGAACTTAGGTACGAGAGGGGAAGGTCATGAATTGAGCACCCCACTCGTCCGATCAAAGATCAACCCCTACTATTCATGATGTGTTTCTTACTTACATTATATGCTCTTGTTCTGATTTATTAGCTATTTTTAGTATGCGATGCACACACAAGGTAGAGACTAGTTTGCAAGAATTGGAACACTTGATCTCATGTTTTGTTTTGAAATTGTCTTGTGAATTTGCCACTTGAAAAAGTGGGCTAAAATGGACATTTAATCAAACCATCCCAGTTCAAGCAACTAGCCTTCATCCACAGGAATTCAAACAGTTATATCATTTAAGCAATTAGCCTCATGGTATTCATGCTTTAGATATGGCAACACAAATATCCAATGCAAGATGCTAAGACATAAAAGCTCACCTAGTACTATGAGCCCAAAACAGGTGAAAGAGTTAGAAAAATATGCATGTTCCTAACTTATGCAATATGACTAATGCAACGCACACATTATGTATTTTTATAGGCCCGGCTATGAGCATGGCATATGATTCCATTCAAGACATATGAGAGAGCACGTATTCAAGTAAATGAATTTGAACATTTGATATCGGGTTAGCATGATGAGCCGAACCTTGGATGCATGCAAGATAATGGATGCAAATCATAAGAATGCTAATGAAATGTGATGCCCTATACTAACCATCGTAAGTGAATAAGTAAAAGGGAGAAAGACGTGGGGTTGGAAGACATACAACTTATTACAAAATTGCCATCATGCAAGAAGGTGCGAATTAAAGTCCGAAATTCAAAATTTAACTAATTATTACAAAACTGAATGAATAAATAAGCGAGGTTTAATTAACTAGCTAACTATGCTATTACAACAAGGATGATTACGATAAATAAACTAGCTCTCTAAGCTAAGTAACTACAACAATACAAAGGGACAATAATAATAATAATTATAACACTTAATAATTAACGAGACTAATTATAACAAACAATATTAAATTAAATTAATTACAACAATCATAATGTAAGCGAGGATGTGCAAGGATTGCATGTATGCACATGCACAATGCTTGAGAACAGCTCTGTCTGCCCCAGGCTTGCTCTATTTCACCTCAGCCACTGCCCTCTATTTTTTGCAAAAATACACTGCTGACCAAACATTGAGGGCCGGCCGGCCCTCAATGAAGGTCGGCCGTGCCTTAATTTTGTGTAAAACTCTATTTTGTGTTCTGAAGTGAAAAGAGTGCAGACAAAGTTGTTTATGCTCTGTTTGTCCCTTCATTCCTTCTCTATCATGAAAAAGCCTCGAGAGAAGGTTAGAATTGTTTCCAAAACCATCAATGAGCAAATTAATTGCTTGATGATTCCGAATACAATTTTGGACAAAAATCAATGAATGTAATGAATATGACCACTCCTCCCTCTTTATCATGGAATGAACTCAAAAAAAAAAGAAAAAAAAAAGAATAAGAAGAAGTAGAGACGCTTCAAGAATCATCAAAATGCCATGAATTAGCGCATGATCACTCGTGGCTCGATAGACTTGGCATAACGTCTCGCCAAGCCTAAGTAAGATGACCCATTTTCTTTATATGTGTTGGTTGCTTTTAAACCAATTCTTTTAGTCATTTCCATTCTTTAGTCCATTTGTCCTAAGTGATGATTAAGTCCTCTAAAAGGAGAGAAGCATCAAATGGGAAGTAATTCTCAACATGAAAGAGAGATTATGTCGTTGACAATGAATCTCTGTAGAGATTAAGCCATTAAGCGTGAATCTCTAGTTCATGTGTTAAATAACTATCGACCGATTGAAACAACTCTCAAATGAAAGAAATAAGTGATAAGTTGATTCTTAAAATGAGGTTATTACTATGAAAGTTAGACAAAGAAAGGCTAAGAACAACATAATACAAGCTATGTACAAAGACCAATGCTACAACAAATGAGCTAATCAAAGCCTGAATCAATTAAATAGAGTAGGACAGCCCTAAAATAGTCTCTAATAACCCAAAAACAGTGGCTGAGAATGTAAGAAAAGAACTCAAAGAGATAAACAAAAAGGTAAAGATACTAAAGCTATGTAAGCAAAAACAAGGAGAGGTGGCCAATCTCTCCAATTTCAAGACTTCAAACCATGTTTTTTGGCCTTAGTTCAACTTTGAAAATCAGTTCAAAAATCAAAGAAAAAGAGTGTAAAGAAACCAAGGGTTGAGCTATAAAAATAGGTGCAAGTAAGGGTGTTAACCTTACCACCTTTGGTAGCTTATCCAAACCCAAGTTTCAACACTTAAAATGGATGCAAAATAGTCCAAGAATGCAAGAAATAGGTAGAAATAAAGTAAGCAAAAGCAAGAACAAAAGTTCCAAGCTTATACCTATCAAAGTGGAGTAAGCTTTGGTTGATGATCAAGCTCACTCTTGACACACTCTCAAGCTTGAATTTTACTTCTCAAGGGTCAACCAAGGCTCTAAAATGATGAGTCAAGGTTGTGTATGGTGTATATAGATGATACAAGGTTGGTAGGTTAACTCAAAGGTAGCTTGTAATGGCAGAAGGAGGAAGAAGGAGCTCTCTCTATATGTATAGGATTTCTCTCAATTGTTCAACCCCTAAAACAAAGGTATATGGTCGTATTTATAGAATTTAAGCACAAAAGGTGATAAATATCTTCAAAAATGGACAGCTGGCGGCCTCCCGCCCAAAATAGTGTTTCTCGTTATTGAAGCTCGGTCGGCCCTCAATAGCCACGGCCGGCCCTCAACGAGGCACGACTGGGCCTTTAATGAATTCCCCTGTTTTTTTGTTTCAGCCTCAACACAGGGTGGTACAAGGTGCACAAACGGATTTCTTGGGTATGATCAGTGGGAATATGAAAGGTTTGGGGTTTTTTCGAAGCTTGAACAAGACTCCTTCGTTGAGACCTCAAACCACGCACAATACCACTTTTATCATCGAGTGTTTCGAGTAAAGCGCTGGAGCCTTGCGAGTGGTCAAAAAGGGGGTGCCCACACCTAAAGGCGAAGAGAATCCCTAGGACAATGTAGAATACCACGCACAATTTTGAACCTATCTTCGCAATTTTTGAAATCATGAATGACTTCGCGCCGATAAGTCAGAATCCACTCAAACCATTTGCGGGATCCTTCTCAACATTCGAGATTATTAACGGAATCTCATTCAAAAACAATTTTGAAGTTTTCCCATTTTCAAAAGGTCACATATGAGTTACTATAGGCATAATAAAATGATCAGAAATTTGACTCATGCTTTCTTATTTTAAAAAAACAAAGACCTAAGGGTACACGAGAGCGACTCAAGGAAAATGACTCAACTGACGCAACAATGCAAGAAAAAACAAAGAAAATAGAATCCACAATTCAACTATTTACAGGACACAACTCAAAACAAAATAAGCTTTTCTGAGACAAAAAAGGGTTTTCCTTCTCCAAGTCCATTTGCAGAATTTTAAAAACAACTTCAAGTAGCGCATGAGAAGGTTCAGACCTGCCTTCAATTCAGCAATACTAATATCCACACCTAGAAGGATTGATTTTCGCCTTTCAAATCAGGTCTCATAGATTGAGCCTCGTAATTACGTTGTCCCCACACATCTTCTTGACCGAAATAATTGCTTTTTCACATCATGCCCCTAGTTCAGAAGGTCCTTCCCAAGTGCTTTCGACAATTACCCTAGCTAAGACTGAGGTTCATCATTCCAACCACCAGTGCTAGCATCTGTAGAGAGTCCACTGCTTTATCAAGCTTGAACTCACCAAGATCGAGTAAACTTTCCATCTCTTCAAAGATTTTGTTTTTTTTTCTCAGATAAGAATCAGCGGATTCAGGAATAAACACAATGGGTTTGGGCTCATTAGCGGGTATGATGTGTTGGCTAGGGTAATGGTTGGTTGTTGGTAAGCTGTGAGTGGGTTTTATGTTATGGCGTAGCAATCTATTATGGTCAGGGAGAGGGTTATTGATAGCTTTGGGATTTTCAGGTGGGGTGATAACCTTATTGTCAATCAAGTCTTGAATTTCGTGGCGAAGGCGAAAGCAACGGTCAGTATGGTGACCGTGCTACTAATGGAATGTACAATATTGGGTTGAGTTGTGTTTAGGTGGGAGAGGATTAAGGAGAGGTCAAGGATTAAGCAGTTTGAGATACCCTTTGCCTATTAGTACCTTCAATGCATTTTTAGGCTCATAGGGAAAAGCTAAGATGTTTTCTTTTATTTGGCATGGCATGATTTTACCCTATTTGTCAAAGTCAAACAAATTTATGGCTTCTAAATCAACAATTCCATCCTTTGAATCTCAATATTCAATGAAATATTGAAAACCAATTTGATTTTTTCCAACTTATGGAATGTGATTAACAACTTTTGCCGGTTTCCTTTTAGAATCAAAGCTTCGAATTCACCAATTCTGCCTTTCGAAACTTGATTTGATCTTATCTAATTCCCCAACATATGGTTAACACAATCAAGGACTTTCAAATCGGTTTTG
The DNA here is from genome assembly GCF_055761805.1 of Camellia sinensis. NCBI lineage: Eukaryota > Viridiplantae > Streptophyta > Magnoliopsida > Ericales > Theaceae > Camellia > Camellia sinensis. The sequence continues at coordinate 21,240,936 of NC_138964.1, read as the reverse complement.
TTTCGAACAAACAATCTATATTTTCCAAAGTATGGAGACCTTTGTTAAGTGTTGCACTATTTTATTTGAAGAAAGTAATTCCTTCTGTGTACTATTAAACCAACTATTGGTTTGAAGCTTGGAACAAACAATTCCAGCCATGAGGTATTTTATATTTTGCCTCAAAGGACTTTACTTTCATTAAGAAACCTAAAACAGGTCTTTAATCCTTTTGAAGTAAACAAATACCAAAACATTCTTGCATTGTTAGGCACGGAATGTGCTTCGAAGTCGGCTTCTTGCTTTCGAAGCCGTTTGTCATTTGATTTTGGCACCAAAATTTGGCTTTGAAGCCAAATGTTTTATTTTGAAGCTGACATCAGTATTTGAGATGCGTTTTCCCTCCACAATTAACAAGATTGAAGGAAATTTCCCGCATCCGTACCTTTAGTACTTTTATATGAATTCCACGATTAGAGCATACTCTTAGACATAAAGGTTTTAAAACCCTTTTATTTCGTGCTTTGAATTCATTAGTTTGCCTAACACACAAACCCTTTATCTCCACTGACCCTCTCTTCCTCGCTGCTTGTTATCAATGGAGCCTTCTTCTTTGAAAGTACCAACCAGCGAACGTATAAGCCCAACGATGGCTTTGAAAAGATGTATTGAGGAAGAGATTGCTAAGTTTAAAGCTGATGGATCAAGTGCCATAGACGGACGCCTCTTTGTTCCTCGCCACAGCGACAAACAAGAATATGTCCTAGGTCCTATTTTTCGAGAGGCTCCCACCCAACTTCTTGCTTTGTACCCTCGCTTGGAGGACCATTTTCTTCCCTATGAAGGAGGGCATGACTGGAGAAATTAGAGAATGAACCGACCTCATCATTGCTTGCCAACATTAAGGGCTGAGTGGGATGAATGGTATGACAGGGTTGTGCCTGCAAGAGAATGGGACCTGTAAGAGCTCTGTATTCTCGACGCCTTTCGTCTTTCCAGGTTTATCATTCCTGAAAACCCTTTTTTGATTCCTACCGCTCTTTGCTTTTTGAATATGGCCTTTAACTTTTTCCAGTTTCGGTGTGGTATGATGGCCCCCACCGTTCTTGATATCTGCCATCTCTTAGGGCTTTCACCACTTGGTACTCCTTTTATACCCAGCTATCCAAACCTTTCTGTTAAATTTTCCCTTCCACCTTTGAATTCTTCCTTCAGTGACTTTGTAAAGGCTGAAAATAAAAGGAAAGGCCCAATGAGTGGAGACCTCTTTTCCTTTATTTTATACTGGTTGTGTAAATTTCTCTTTTGTACATCATCTCAGCGAATCATGCCTGAGTTCGCTCCACTTGCAAAGGCCCTTGTTTTGAAGAAACGAATAGCCTTTGCCCCTTACCTTTTGGGCCATGTTTATAGAGCCTACTCCCAATTTTGTGAAAGACGTCTCGACATTAACCAGGGAGGTCCTCTCTAGGTGCTTCAACTCTGGCTCTTTGCATATTTTACTGATCGGCATCCTAAATGCTTGAAGTTTTTAGTTCAAGACCCTAGCACTTACGGAGAAAAGTATGCTAGAATTGCTCTTTATCCTACTTCCTTTTCCTACTATCATACCTTTTTTCATCAACTTCCTATTTCCCCAGCTGCCACCTTCTTTTGCCCCTTTAATGCCAATAAAGGACCAACTTGGCTGCAAACATTCTTGGCTGATAGAGAGTGTTCCATCACATCAATAAAGATATGTGCGCTTCCATTTTGCTGCCAAGGGAACTGTTCATTGGTACTTTAAACCCTCGAGCCTATAAGTGCATATCTAAGGTATATTGCCCCTTCCAGTCTGCCAGGCAATTTGGGCTTACCCAAGAAATTCTCGTTCTACTCTGCAGTCTCTCGAATGTCTATCTCACAGCTAGAGATCTAAGAGTACCTAAATCTAAATTAGAGGAGGCAACATTTAAACTGTTGAAAGACTTCAGTGAGTTCAAATTTACCCCTTCCTCCCCTCTGGTTTGGCTTTGAAAAGATTTCAAAATTGGTGGACAGCCAATATGGAAGTGCGTTTAGCAATACACCCTCATGATTTATTAATAGGGCTAGGTGTGCCTTCAAACCAAAAGAAGTTGGGACCATCCCCTCTCTTTCTACAACTGCCAAGACTATTCCTGTAGTTTCACCCCCTCCTTCCAGAGTCACCAGAACTGCTTCGAAAAAGGGTATGTATTTTCAAATTTCCTCTCATTCAGAATTCTATGTTCACTTTCTTCATGTTCATACTACTTGGTGTAGGGTCTCCACGAGAAGAATCCCCTAAGAGAACTGAAGCTCTGGCTATTCTAAAGGATAAACATCAGCAGAAAAGGAAGAGAAAACTAATACTCACTTCTGAGGAATCTAAGTCCTAGATTGAAGAGAAAGAGCAGGAGATACCTCTGCAGAGAAAAAAGAGAAAGAAGGTAACCGTCCCTCCTTCTGACTTGGTCGAAGACTCCACTCATGAGGCAGTTGTCAAACCAGTAGAGGAGGAACACTCTAAAGAAATAATTATTTTTCAGAGAGCTGAAAAAAGGCGACAGCAGCAACTACTAAGGGATAAAGCAGCTGCCACTGATGCAACCCAAAGGGAAACTGCGAGAAGGCAACACACTGCTGAGCATTATTCCCTTCATAGTTCTCCCATCATTGCCACCACCTCCGAAACCAGTAATTTCCTTTCATGTCTCCACTTTCTTTTCCCAAATTGTTGATATTAGGACTTAACATTGTTTTATATTTCTTCTTTTGCAGCGACAACTACTGTGTCTATTCTTCCAATAAGAACTTCTTCAGTTTCAATTGAAGTTGAACAACCTCAAAATGTGGAACCCATTCAGATAATACTCTTACTTCCTGGCCCTATACTTTCCATACCTTTTTTGAGGACCAGCATTCCTGCATCACTTTCTTTTGGCTTAAGACAATACCTTACTTTCTTATCCTTCAATTCTACTCAATTTCCTCTTCTTTCAAGCTTTGCTACTCCTTCCCCTTCTATGGAACTTCCAGCTATTACATCATCTCCAGTGATAGCTGATTTCCATAGAGAAGATACTGGTAGCCATCCAACCCCTTGTCCATTATCTCTGCCCAGCTCTAGTCCCTCTTCTCTCGAGCTACTGGCAGCCAAAACTATAGAGACTACTAGGGATGCTTTACCTTCTTCTCCTATCCCTATGCAGCCACTTCCTCCTTCTACCAGAGTTCTTACTGCACCTTCCATGTCCACAGATGAGGTTGATATCTTCGAAGCTAGGTTAGCTAGTCTCCTTGACATACCTTCCATCTCTCCAACAGCTAACAGTGAGACTGAGCCGCTAATTCTAGCTGATTTTTTGAGAGCTCTTTCTCCAGTGGTAACACTTCCTTGCCTTCAATAGACTTGGACAGCTGCCTGGAGCTGCTGACATTCTTTTCGAGGATTCCTTTCGAAGCCTTACAAAGGGCTATAATAAAAAATGGCTTCCTCCAGTGCTGGAAGATTGTTGAGCAATCTGGCATGACTATTTCAAGTCATTTATCTTAGGCAGTAGCCACCATTGATTTTTACATGAACATCTGTCATGTTGCCAAGGCTACAGAAGAGAAATTACTGAGAGACCAGAATTTTGTTTCTCAAATTCATGCTGAAGTATCAGAATTGAAGGAGCAACATTCCTCTGTCTCTCAATTCCGAGCTTAACTACTGGAGAAGAAGGCTCAACTTGAGGAAGAATTATCAGCAGTCAATCAGGCTTTGGATCGAACTGCCACCAAGTTGCAGATTACTAATCAAGAGCTGGCTAATCGAAAGCAAGAGATGACCACAACCATTCAGTTGTTCCCATCTCTCAAGAATAGAGCATCTATTGTAAAAGAACAACTGAAACACTGTACTGACTTTTGGGCCAATCTATGGCTACATGTACTCAACTCTTTATGAAATAAAGTTCTTATTTATCATTTGAGTGTTCTCATTTTCTTTTAATTTAGCATTTATTCTATCCCTTGTGTTTCCCATATGGTAGGAAAATAAGGCTTCAAATATCTGCCATTAATCCTTTTGGGGTGTACATATCCATTCAAATTTTTCAGATAATATGCTCCCGAAGGCAAGACTCTATGAACTTGATATGGTCCTTCCCAGTTAGGTGACCATTTTCCAAACTTATGGCTTTTAATCCTTATTGGGAGTATTGTCTTCCATACCAAATCACCTTCATCAAAGCTGATATGCTTGACTTTCGTATTATAGTTTTTGGATGCCTTCTTCTTTTGGAAAATGATGCTATTTAATGCCAGAATCCTAGCTTCATCAATACTCTCCAATTCCAAGCACATACTCTGATGGTATTGATCAAGATTTAACTGATCCTGACATCTCACCCTTAAGGATTTAAAATTAATTTCCACAAGTAATACTGTATCATGCCCATATACTAAGGCATAAGGAGTAACTCATGTACTTGATCTTGGAGAAGACCTGTAAGCCCATAACACATCTAACAGTAAGTTATGTCAATCCCTGGGATTGTTTTCTACAACTTTTTTTATTCATTTCTTCAAGGATTTATTGGATGATTCTGCCTGACCATTTGCTTGTGCATAGTAAGGGGTGGAATTAACAAGGCTGATGCCAAATTCTGCCGCAAAAGACTTCACCATTTTCCCATCAAATACAGTCCCATTATCAACAGTTATGGTCTGTGGAATGCCAAATCTTTGAATCATATCTTTAATGAATCCAATAACTTCGGTCTGATCTACAGCCTTATATGGCTTAGCTTCGACCCACTTAGTGAAGTAATCTGTGGCCACTAAGATGAAACAATGATGTTTCGAAGAAGGTGGATGTATTTTTCCTATCATATCCATAGTCCATCCTCTAAATGGCCAAGGCTTCACAACTGCATGCAGATCAGTTATGGGTACATGTCTTATTGTGCCATGGTTTTGGCATGCCTGACAACCCCTAGCATATTCTATGCAATCCTTAATGATGGTTGGCCGATAGTAAGAATGCCTTCGAAGCAGCCATCTCATCTTCACACCAGGCTGATGAGCACCACAGATGCCTTCATGAACTTCAGCCATGGCTGCTAATGCTTCCTTTGGGCCTAAGCATTCCAATAATAACCCATCTGCCCCTTTTTTGTAGAGAGCATTACTATACATTATGTATTGCATAGATTGCAATTTGATCTTCCTACTGGCTTTCGAAGATGGGCTAGCTAGATACTGCATGATTGGATGCCTCCAATCTTGTTCTTGTAAGTCACTATGATTGACTTCTAAAACCACATTCCTTTTATTCAAGGGTGGTATTACCTTTTGATATGTTGTTTGACTTATGTTCATTTGAGTATTATCCTTTCTCTTAAAATTCGAAGCTTTCTGAGCCACATCATTAGCTTTATTATTCAAGAATCTTGGAACATAAGTTACATTTGCCATCTGAAATTGAGAAAGCAAATGTAATGCAACAACATAGTATGGCAACATGCTCACACTTTGACACTTGAAAATTCCTTTCACTTGGTTGACTAGCAATTGAGAATCTCCAAATATATCAACTGCATGAGCTTGTAATCCAATAAGTATTTCCAATCCCATTATCAAAGCTTCATGCTCAGCTTGATTATTGGAACAAGTAATTTCATCGACTCTGAAACCATGTGTGGTTTCTACCCCTTGTGGTGACTTAATTACGATACCAATTCCAGTTAGACCATTAGCTTTTGATCCATCGAACCACATTTGCCATGGTTCGACACTAACCATACCAAGTTCCATTGTTTCTTGGCTTTCTGTTTGACATGGATGGTCTATCAAGAAATCAGCTAAAACTTGTCCTTTTACTGCCTTTTGGGGAACATATTCTAGATGAAATTCTGATAAAGGTAGTATCCATTTACCAATTCTTCCTCTTAACATAGGTCTAGATGACATATATTTAACCAAATCTATGGTTGGAATTACCAAGACAGTTGCAGACAAAAGATAGTATCTTAATTTCATTGCAGCAAAATACAATGCAAGGCATAGCTTTTCTACAGCTGAATATTTACATTTAGAAGAATTTAGAAACCTACTAAGGTAATAAACTGCTTGCTCTTTGCCTTCTTCATTGTCCTGGGCTAAGAAAACTCTCAAATAATCTTCTGCTGCAGCAATGTACAACTTCAAGGGCTTGTCACCCCTTGGTGGCATCAGCACTGGAGGTTTGGCCAAGTAGGCTTTGATCCCTTCGAAAGCAACTTGATGCTCTACTGTCCATACAAACTCCTCTTCATCTTTCAGCCTTAATAAGGAAGAAAATACTTTAGTTTTCCCTATAGTGTTAGAAATAAATCTCCGAAGGAAATTAACCTGTCTAAGGAATTTTTGTAATTCTTTCTTACTTGATAGAGGTTTGGCTTCAATGATAGCTTTGGCTTTGTTCTGATCAATCTGTATTCCCTTCTTATGAACTACATAGCCCAAGAAGTTTCCAGCTGATACGCCAAAAGCATATTTGAGAGGATTGAGTTTCAACTTGAACTTTCTCATTCTTTCAAAAGATGCCTCCAAATGAAACAAATGTTCCTCCATAGATTAGGACTTTACTACAATATCATCGATGTAGCACTCTAAGTATCCTCCAATGAGATCATGAAAGATTGTGTTCATAGCTCTTTGATATGTAGCTCCAGCATTCTTCAGACGAAATGGCATTTTAATCCATTCGAAGGTGCCAATGTTCCCAGGACATCTGAATGCTGTCTTATGTATATCCTCTTCTGCAATGCAGATCTGGTTATAACCAAAGTGCCCATCCATCATTGATAAAATTTGATGCCCTGCTGAACTGTTTACCAATAAATCTACTATGGGCATAGGATACTCATCTTTTGGAGTTGCTAGATTTAGATTTCTGAAATCGATGCATACCCTCATTTTACCATTCTTCTTAACTACAGGCACAATATTGGATAGCCATTCAACATACCTGGCTGTCCTAATAAAGCCTGCCTTGAGGAGCCTAAGGATTTCTTACTTGACCTTCTGAATCACTTCAGGACTCATCCTTCTTGGTTTTTGATTGTATGGCTTGAAATTAGGCCTTATAGGGAGCCTATGTTCTACTAATAATCTATCCAGACCTGGTAGCTCATTATAAGACCATGCAAAACAATCTTTATATATCTTTAAGACCACTAATAACTGGTCTCTGTCAATAATACTCAACAAAGCACTAATGTAGGTGGGTTGTTATGTGGAATCCTCCCCTAAGTTAACTTCTTCCAAAGGGTCTTGTATCTGAGACCTCACTGATGCTTCTTTTTTTATTTCTCCTGTCTTTGAAGCAATCTCATTACTTCGTTCTGCTCCCAGCTTCTTTGACTCAACATCCTTGCCCTCTTCCTCATAGACAAAGTCTGTCCACAAGGCTTCTTCTTCCTGTATCTTCTGGACTTTTGTTTCAATGTCCAATGCACAGTATTTATAAAGGGCCAAAACCCTGGCCTGTTACTACTCCTGCTTACAGTCAATTATCATGCCTTCTCTTTCTTGCCTCTGCACCTTCTGGACTATTGATTTTACGTCCAACACTGAGAACTTAATTAAAGCTAAAGATTTGGCCTCTTGAATTTCATCTTTCTGCCTACAACCAGGCATCATTGTCATCCTTCGCGACAAATTCTTCATAAGCACTTTCCTGGACTAAGTGTTTCAGGTGTGCCAATTCCTCATCAGCCGTCACTTCGGCTGATCCATCAGGTTTTCTCAGTATATTGAGTGGTGTCACTCTTTCAGTATTCAATTTGGCCTCTGCAAAGTCTGCACAAGCTATGAAGGGTTGAGGATCTGCATTGATTTTCTCTGTCTCTCCATTGCCCAAGGCCATCATTATCTTCTGATGCAGAGAGAAAGGCACACACTTGTTAGTATGAATCCAATCTCTACCAAGTAAAGCATTGTACTTAGCATTGCTATCGATAACGAAGAATGCCGTCATGTAGTCCCTGGTTTCAACACTCAGGTTGATTGGCAAAATTCCCTGAGCCATTTGTTTGTCTCCAGCGAAGCCAGCAATGGTTGTGCTGGTTGGGATTAACCTGGGGTTCCTTTTTCATAGTTTCCTCAAAGAAGATTTTAGAAGCAGGTTTACTGCTGCCGATTATCCACCAAGACTCAGTTCAATTATATCCTATCAAAGAAGGCCTTGATATACAAAGGCTTGACATGTTGTGTCATAGATGTCGTGGGATACTCAAAAGGATATGAGAGGTTAATACTCACCTCTTCTTCACTCTCGTCTTCAGTTTCCATTGGGGTTGCCATTTCGGATTCATCTTGCACCATACTCACTTGTGAGTCTTCACTAGAAACTGGAATTGGGTCAATTTCTTGACCCTCTTGATTCTCATCTTCAACTTGAAATTCCTATGGTAGTATATGTACCATATTCACTGATACTGGAGGAAACGAGCCAAATTGGATGACTGGCTATATCTGCTTCTCTTGCTGGCCAACTTGTTCAATTGCTTCAGAAACATCCTCCATGCTACATTCTGGCACTTCAGGAGTAGTAACTTTTTTCGAATGGTCTATCTCTGCTGGTTCTTCGACCAAAAATGTCTGCTCAGCCATAAAGGCTTCAAACATCTCCTGCTCAACCATCTCCTTCTTTTGGCCTAGGCAAACTTCTCCCTCTGTCTCGCTATCACTTTCTATCAAAGCCTTTTCCAAACTTGCTAAACTAGACCTTCCTTTGGCATTTAGTTCAGAGTGAACTTTGGCCAACTGTTCTCTACTGCAACCCATTTTGTCTTCAAGAGTTGATTTTGGACTATGGTCTGACTTTGGATTTTTCTTTCCTTCTATCTGGCCCTTTGTCTGGACCAATGAAGAGCTTTCTCCACTTTCTTTCAGATCTTTCTGGTACTGAGTGTACCTACGCTAGATCTTCCTCATTTGTGATCTAGAAATCACTGGGACCATATTTGGTTCCTTTGTTTTTGGATGCTTTAGTAACACCCAATTATTTGGGGCCACCAAGGGAGGTTTAACCATCCTACCTTGGTCTCCAACAGCATTTCTTTGGGTAGGTATCTCCCTAGGTTTGTTCTGTATGACAAACCAATCTGGGACTTCAGGTACCCATGAATCCACTAACTCAGTTGTGGAGCTGTCTCTTTCTTCCTTCGAAGCCAATTTCGAAGCTGGCTATGAAGGCCACTGCTTGGCCCTGACTCCTTGTTTGGGGCCTAATTCGGACGTTCCATGAAGGTGGCCACTTTCCATCTTGTGTGAGGTTTGTCTAGGGGGCCAATCTCTGGCTTTGATCCCATAACTCGAGCCCACTTCAAGCCTCCTTTCAAGATGATTACCCTCCATTCTATAGTAGTTGGGTGGTCTGAACTCATGTAGAGGTCTCTTACCATTTGATTACACTCTAGTAGCTACTGACTCAGCCATGAATGGTTGCTGCCTAGGACCAGTTGGATATGGCCCTTTGTTGTAAGCACTGGTTGGTTTAGGACGCCTCTGCACATCCTTGTAATATTGTTTCCCATCAACTGGAAGACCTTTTAGCCACTTATAGATCAACCTGCACCTAGGACACATTCTTTGGATGACATCCGCCTCTAAAGAGTCATCATCCAGTGCTTCCCCATCAGAGTCTTCCCTCTGTTCTGCAGAGCCCTGTCTAACAGTTGGTGAACTTCTAGTATCTTTCTTGACAGTAGTTTGGCTGGCAATAGGCATTTGCACATTGACCTCTTCCAATTCCTTCAAAGATAAGTTCTGGAAGTCTAGTACCACAACAATGGCTGCACTTTCTCCAACTTCTGGGAATGGATTAGTGTCGATCCCCATGGCCTTTTCTGCTTTAGCTGGGAATTTTAAACTTCCTTTCCGAATTTGTTCTTGGATCCTGTCTCGAAAAATAATACAGTTTTTAGTCGAGTGAGACCAAGAATTATTCCATTCACAATACACTTTTCCTTTGAGTTCCTCAGGAGATGGAATTTTGACTCCTTTTGGTAACTTCAGGAAGTTGGCCGCAAGCAAATAATTAAAAATGCCATCTGCCTTTGTTAAATCGAAAGAGTATTTCCTATGAAAGTCTTTCTTTTTAAACTGCTGGTCAATTGTTGTATCTTTATGAATTAATGCCTCACAGATCACAGGTTCTTTTCCTACAATCTTTGTTGCATCAATCTCATAATTAGGATCTCTATAATACATCTTGTATGATGCATTATTTCCATCTTGTTCTTCCTCTAGTAATGCATCATACCTAGACACCTTATAGGTTAGTTCCACTAAGTCTCTAAACTTAGTTGAGTCAAACTTCTTTCGAAGCCTAAACTCTAAACCATTTTGAGCCAGTCTTACAAATTCTGGCTCTGGTAGAATGATCCTACATTTGTTTCGCGCTCTTTTGAATCTGCCAATAAATTGAGTGGCCTTTTCATCAGGCCTTTGGCTAAACCTTGCCAAGTCTGCCATGGAAACTTCTAGCTTTGTTTGGAAGAATTGGGCATGAAATGCCTCCTACATTTGTTGCCAAGTCTGAATGGAACCAGGTGTAAGGTTAATATACCATACGAAGGCTGCCCCAGTAAGAGAATTTGGGAACAATCTTAACTTCATGTAATCATTATTGGTAAATTCACCACAGTGAGCAGCGAACCTAGCAATATGCTCCGCTATCGACTGGTTTCCATTCCCATAAAAAAGGGCAAAGTCTGGTATCCTGAACCGTCTTGGGTATTCATGTACCTTATCCACCCATTTTGGATATGGTTTCCTGTATATAGGAGTTTGAACCCCCCAAGCCATCGGTCCACACATCTCTCTAACAATATCAGCGATTTGGTCCCTAGGGACCATATTTTGTGCTTGTTGTGCTTGTTGAACCATTACTGGAGGAACAAACACAGAATTTGGTGGACAACCTTGTGCTTGAGGTCCTCTTGGTCCATAGGGTGGTATATTTGGGACTAGTTGTCCCTGTGGTGCTGGCTGCTATTGAGGGTATGGGTGGCTCCTCTGAGCCTGTCCTGCAAAAGGACCTGCGAAAGGTGCTGGAACAGATGTTATGTCTCTTCCAGTTGCAGGAAACCCTTCCAACCCCCTGGGTATAAATTCAAACAAGGGATTAGTGAACCCCCTAGTGACAAGTATGGCTTCGAACATGGGATTTGGGAACACCCTTATGCCATTTTCTTGTGTTGGGGAAGATCCACCAACTTGTATGGCTTCACTATTAAGTAATGAGGCATTTTGATTTGTCAAAGGCCTCGAAATAGGTTCATACCAAGACTGAGGTGATGGTCTCTTATAGTTTTGGTTACTAGTCTGACCATTAGTGTGTCCATTACTCTGCATAGGCTGTTTATCTCTAGCCAGTCTTTGCTGAGGGACATTCGAAGTTTCCTCTATGTGCCTTGCATTAGTTAGTTGATGAGTATTCATTCGATCCAAAAAGGATGTTGCCCATCTTTCCATTGTGTCCATTGTGTTCATTAACTGATGTTGCCCACCCCATGGATTTATTGGCTGAGTAGATGGAACAGTAGATAGTCCAAGTATATGCTGGCTTTTTTGGCTTTCGAAGGTTACTATTGTAATTGTGAGCGTGCCAGCAAGGATCAATTAGTCCTTACAGAATATTAATTGCCAACCAATTATCAGACGATTGTGTTTTAGTTCTTTCAGCCTCAATGAAGAGGACTTTTACTGGTGGCTTTTTTTAAGAGAATTAAATAAACAACGATTAAATGAAGAACAATTGTAGCATTTCATTAAGTAAAATGAAAGACTTACAAAGATCCAAATCAGCCTCGTTGAGGTTTACAGCAGCAAACTACTTGAAACTACTCCTATGAACGAAGTGCAGTGCAGTAATTAAAGTACAAAAATGTAAAGAACAAGAAATGTAAAAATTGGAAAGGAAATAAAGTAGTATCAAACTGGTCTTTTTGGATCTGAGTCAGGAGGACTTCTAGGGCTTTCTCTGCTATTTATACTTCTCAATGGCAACCGTCGAAATGCAGTTCCAACCGTCAAACCATCCTTGCATGATTGCTGATCATGTTGCCTTACAGTTAGCTCCACTATGCCATATCTGCAGTTAGACTTCCCTCCTAATTTTGAATTTAAATATGAGTAACTGTTAAGGCCATGTCACCTTGCATCTCTTTACTGATCCAGTGCTACGCAGATCTACAAAAACAAATGCTAACTGCCACGTGTGTGATCATGATTGAAGACTTGAATTGCCTTCCCGTATTGCCCTCATCCTGCCACGTGTCGAACTGTAATTGGCTTGTACAAAATATGTGGCCAACAGCTTTACATGGCCTAAAGTAGGCACCCCGAGCATGGTATAGTGAATTGATGCTTACTTCAATGAACAAGGTTTTCAAAGAAGCAAAAGTGAGCCAACTTTGTACATCAAGAGGCAAGGTACAACCGGTATTCTCATTGTTTCACTTTGTATTGATGATTTGGTTTTCACCGGTAGTGATGAAAAATTGATATGAAGATTTTAAAAGGAAGATGATGAAGAAATATGAAATAAGTGATTTGGGCTATTGCATCATTTTTTAGGCATTGAAATCTACCAAAACAATGTTGGTGTTTTTATTTGCCAAAAGAAGTATGCTCAAACACTTCTTGAGAAATTCAAAATGAAGAATTGCAAATCAGTTGCTGCTCCCTTGATTGTGTGAATGAAAAGTTGTCAAAGAAAGATGGAAGTAAAGAAGCTGAAGCATCTTTTTATAGAAGTTTGGTTGAAACTTTGTTGTACTTAACTGCTACAAGACCGGACATCATGTATGCTACAAGTTTATTGTCTCGGTTTATACACAGGCCAAGCCAAATTCATTTTGGGGTTGCAAAAAGAGTGTTGAGATACATTCAAGGTACACTTGATTATGAAATTTTTTATGACAAATTTGTTGATGCAAAGTTACTTGGATTTTGTGATAGTGATTGGGCCGGATGTGTTGATGATATGAAAATCACTTCTACGTATGCATTTTTTCTTGGATCAGGCGTAATTTCATGGTCATCCAAGAAACAACAACCTATGGCACAATCATCCGCTGAGGCCAAATATATTTCAGCATCATTGGCAACTACACAAGCAATTTGGCTAAGAAAAATTTTGGATGATTTTGGTGAGAAGCAAGGTGAAGCTACTCCAATTATGTGTGATAACAAGTCTGCTATTGCTATGAAAAAGAATCTCGTCTATCATTCTCGTACCAAACACATTGCTATCAAACATCATTTCATTAGAGAAGCTGTGGAAGATGATGAAATTCAAATCAAGTATTGCAAGATTGAAGATCAAGTTGCGGACATCTTCACCAAAGCTCTACCAAGGGACAAGTTTGAAGTTTTTAGAGAAATGTTGGGTGTCATACAATATGGCATTAAGGAGGAGTGTTAAAATTAATGCCATATTTACATTGCATACATTAGATACATTGGGTTCATGCATTCTTTGTATTCATGTATTTTTATGTTCATGTATTTTATATTTATTAGGTTCATTGTCCAAATTACATTCATGTACCTTGTTAGTTGTAAGGTTGTTCATTGAACTTATGTATAACCTTCTTTATATTAAAGGATGTAAGCCTATGGGCAAATAAATGAATAAGAGGAAAATTCAAGAATAATACAAGTTAAATTCAATACAAAATAATAGTTCATTCTAGAAAGAGTTTTATCAAAAGCTGACAAAGGCTAGGGAAACTATACAGGACTGCACTGCCAATACCATTACCAGAACAACCAGTAGAGAGTTCATGTAAATTTTCTCCATGTCCGCCTTTTACAAGAGTGTGGTTGTCACAACCCACAAAGCCATCTTTTAAATCAAGTTTGATAACAACTAGCTAGTAGTTGGAAAGTTGTGTGGAGATGGCTGAAGCTTGGTGGGTAATGGCTAGTAATGACTGTAGTGACCCAGAATTTTTATTTTTTACTTTTTTTTAAATAGCCAGTGCATAATTTAATTGAGCAAATTTTCGAATTTGAGTGCTGTGTAAATTCTGTGCAAAAACAGTTTGGTTTTGTATTTTTTAAAAATAGTTACCAATCTCAGAAAATTATGAAATTTTTGTATGTTGTTCACATACGAGTCTAGCACGTCGGGTAAAAATTTTAGAATTTATTGATGATTATTTATTTTATGAAAATTTGTGGACTGATCGATGTTCTGTCTAGTATACAACAGAATTTGATTTTAAGTTTTGGGTGTTTAGGCCATGACTTGAGATTAGTTTGTTGGGTCTACTTTGATGTATAATTGGACCATGTTTGACTTATGGGTGAGACCTATGATTTAGATTTAATTTAATTTGAGTTTGTTTAATGACTCATGTTTAACTGTTTCGTCCTTTTTAATTAGGTGATTGGTAGTAACTACATTAAGAGTTGTTATTATTTATTATATAGGATTATAATAAATATTTAATAGTTGATTTTATGTGGGTGTGCATATTTTTAGATGTTGTGATATAAATTGGTATAAATAATATCTTTTTGATATTTTATAATAGAAAATAATAAATAAGTAAATAAAACAAAATGAAACAAAAATGAGGCGGTGCCGACCTCCATTCAAGGTTCATCTGTTTCAATGGCATTGAGAAGATAACTTAAAAAAATAATAAAAGGATGGTCATGATGATGATTTATTTGTGGTGGAATGTCGATGATTATGTTTTGGTGGGTGGGTGAGAAATGATTTTCAAAAGAGAGACATAGAGAATATTTTTGTAGAGAGAAAATGAGTTGGTTTGATTAATTTATGTGGAGCTAAGATATTTGTGAGCAAGGTGGGTGCATAATATTTGTTTTTAGACGGAAAAAGCAATGAGATGAGAGCTTTAGCTGGGCAAAAACAGAAAAACACACACGGGATGGGCCCTCTCTCTCTCTCTCTCTTCACAATGATAAGGGGACAGTGGCACAAGGGTTTTTATTTTTATTATTGTTTTGATAGGATGGACACAGGAACTAAAAAAAAAAGAAAAGAAGAAAAGATCTTTCTCTCTCTCTCGGGTGGAGGGGAGAAGAGGAGAGCTTCCTTTGAGCTGGGCACAAAAACACGCATATACACTAGTTCTCTCTCTCTTTCCTTTGTTCTCCATTGTTAGTCAAACTTTAAGTTTAGAGTGGGAGTCTTTAGAGTGAGATTTTACAAAAGTGCTGTAAATGAAAGATGGAGAGCTTGTCGTGATCTTCGCAATGGTGGTCTCGGATCCATGATCGGACGATGTTTGCATTTTCAGATTTGCTTTTCTTCATATTTGAGGTAGGGACTTTTTTCATATTTTTACATTAAAGTTATGTTATGGTTATTTTGAGAAAATATATCATTATAAGAGGTATTGCATATAGATATATTTTCAAATTTTTGTTTGGTAATTTTTGGAAGAAAAATTATGTTGAAATGTTAAGAATGTTGGTATTTTGAGATTGACTTTGGAAAAATCATTTTGTGTTTGTTAATTTTGTAAAAAAAAGAAATCCGAAAATAGAATTTAATAGTTGTGTGGATTGTATCTACTTCATATTATGATTAGATGATTTATTTTGAGAAATATAAATTTGAAATTTTTATCTTTGATTTGAAATTTATTTTTGAGAAAAATAAATTAATGTTGAGAAATATGGAGTAAATGCTTAAGTAGGAATTATAGAGTTGTTTTGAGATTAAAAACTCTAAGAGTGTCATATTCATGATATTTTATAAAAGATGATATGTTGATGATTAAGTTGTATTCATTTTTATGAAAATAAAAAAATGTAAAATGTGGACTTTCGAACTCATAATCTTGAAAATGTTACGATTGGGCATATTTCATAAATTTTTGGTGTAAATATCATGGTGGTTAAGTAATTTTAGAAAAAGTTGTGAAATTGTTATTGGTAGAGAATTTGGTAAAAAAACATTACCTTTCTAAATAGCTTGGCATGAAAAAAATGGTTAAGTTGAAATATAGTTATGTTCGAGGGATGAGGCATGTGATGTTAGGTTTGATATTATTAATTTGAAAATTTTTGAATATAATAAACTTACTAATTTAGTGGAAGCTTTACTCGAGCGAGCTTCACAGTCCAGGATTTCTATAAGTATTTGTTTCACTCCAAAACTAGGATTGAGGGTTTTAGATCTACTTTGAGGTTTTCTAAGGTTTTCTTCTGGAGTATTTTTGTGAGTGTTTTCCTTGATAAATTGAGTGAGTATTAAGCTCATGAATTGACAAGTACATATCAAGGAGGTTGATTGAATACATACAAGAGTGTTATTCTTTGGTGGATTTCGAAGATTCAAATGTGGAGTTTCAAATGAGTTTGATTCTGTACGTAGTCGTTGATTCGACAAGTGAAGTTATGGATTCAATTTCAGATTAATCAGTTTCGGGACGAAGGCTTGGTGAAAGAGTTACAGAAGGTTTGAAGACAAATTGACTGAGTTGGATAATTTGTGTGTTGTCTTTGTAATCTTTCTTTCTTCAGTAGTGGATTGATTAGTGGCATTTCGCCCGTGGTTTTTGATTACAATTGAAGGTTCTTCAATTGTGGTTTTTCCACGTAAAAATCATTTGTGTCGATTTATTGTTTATTCTGAAAATAACAATCTAAATTACTTTTGTAAGTGCTTGATGATTTAGATTATGTGTTTTGAATAATTGGGAATTGAAATATTTTAATCTTGATCTAATCACGAATCACTTAGGATTTTCAGGGTTGATATTTGGTAAAAGGGGAATTTTTTCCCTAATTTTGATTAAATTATTATTTTGTATAAATAATTGGGATTAACATTGAAAATGTGAAATTGGAAGGTTGTGATTATAAATGGTGATATTGGATATGTATTATCTCACCTATGGAAGTTTTGAATAAACTATTTATTTTGATATTAAACATCCCTTTAGAAATAATTGCATTACGCTATCAGTGGAAGATAGCTATGATTACATGAGGATTAGACGATTTAATGCTAATCCATAGTTAGTGTCATTGAATATGACCATGTTATAAATACATTGTATATGTATGTTTATTGGCAGGAGAAAGGAGATGTACTCCATATGTGATTATGTTTGTAAATACATTGCATATATATATTTGTTTGGAAGGAGAAAGGGGATGGCCTCCATTTAAAGCAAGTTGGCCGGAGTGTCCTAGGTGAAAGACCCGGAATTTTATATATAAATGGGTGCTGATTCCTTCGGACGAAATATCCATAAAATGGCAGGTTTGAAGTGTTCATGTGAGTTTTGCATAATTGGAAAATCATTGAGTTGTAGTCTCATTTTGGTTGTTAAAAGATAATGAATTTAACTCATGAATTGAGTAGCATATATAAACTGGAAATGAATTGGTAATACTTGTATAGTATACTTGCAGACACCAACCTATGGATTACCTGAGTCGTATTTACCACCTTGGAATTTTATTGAAATTGATGGATTAATGTGTTTTCAAATTGGCATTGTGCATAAGATTTTCAAAAGATGAGAAAAATATTTTGAGCATGACATGGCATATGCATTCATCTCATAAGACTGTATAAAATGTATTTGATGCTTTGTTAGATGTCATTAAGAATTGGTTAATTATTTGATTCAATAGATAATGAGATAATTGAATGGATTGAAAAGGATATCATGTTGCTATTAAAGAATGTTTATTTATTTAAGTTAACTGGTTGTGGCTAATTAAATAAATTGGATTTAAGAGATTATGTGATAAAATCATATGATTTCAACATGATATGTTTTCACATACATGTATGAGTATCTTTGTACCCGCATATCTTCTAATGTTTTAATATGAGATTGTTCAGTGAGCTTGCCCACCCCGTGCCTGTACATGTGTATAGGGAATGCTTTTCGGATTTAAAGACCAAATAATGAGTTTTACCATTTCATAAGTATAATGTAGTGATGGATTGTACTACTTTATTTGTTGTTTGGCTGAGTGCTATTTTTTTGTAAAGAGTAGTATCCCCTCTTTTATTGTAAGCCTTAGGGTATTTTTTTTATTTGTATATAAATGTCATTGTTGTATAACGAGAGGGAATATGTATATTTAATTATTCATCATTTCATCCAAAGATGAAATGTTATTTGTAAATGGACTTAATTAATGAATATTAATAATATTATCCGAGTGATAAAATACGGGACGTTACAATGACTTTTTGGCATATTGGAAAACAAGGTTGGCATGTAATTGTTTGTCAATGAAATAAAGAGGTGGACTTGACTCCCTGATCTTCCAACACCCACCACCACAACCCCTAATAGGCAAAGACTTTCAACACCCACACAGAGTTTACACATTGTAATAAAGTCTATGGAGAGGGAGTGTTATTTTGCATACCTTCAAAAATTGCATATGTATTTATGTTTCATATTTTTTTTATCAATTTAAGATGGAGTGATGGTATACATATAACGTTGGCTTTTGTCAACATATGCCCTAAAGGTACATGTTAAGGAAGTATTAAATTGGTACAATTTCCTCCACTAGTATAAGAAGTTGTACAAACTTAAATGTTGTCTAAATTAAATAGTGGTTTTTTATAATAAGATCAAAACACCCTTATTTTTTCTTTTTCATTTTAACTTTTTATTTTGTTTATTTATTTTGGTATAGAAATAATTTTTAAAAATCTGAAAACTTTTTTTTTTGTTTGCATTTATTTTTATTAAATTAATTTTTAATTTTTCAAAATAAATTTTAAAAATTCAACCAAACAAAAATAATTTTTAAGTCTTTCTAATTTTGATTAACTTGTTATAAAAATAATAAAAGATACAGTACATAGAAAATAAAAAATAAAAGAGAAGACAAATGATAAACAATTGAATAACAATTTATCATAAAAGTTTGTTGGGCTCTCACATGATAATTTTAATTTTTTTTTAAATTTTAATTAATTATTATTGTTTTAACGTTACATTGTAATAGTTCAAAAGTTGACCATCAATTTCATACCACAAGAATGGGGTATTTTTTTCCACATAAAAGACAATATCAAATTTATTAACTTTTTGGAAAACATTAAATTTATTTATACTTTTGTTCAACATATTTCTCGTACTAGTGAACATAGGTAAAGTTAATTATTGTTTTCTTAACATTTGCCCTTAGGGCACATATTAATAAGTCCCTTTTATTTTTCATCTCATTTTTTCATTTCAAGACACAAAGTAATGGGGCTCACATCAATAAGTACACATGGGACTCATCCACTTATGTATAGGAGTGAGAAAATATGTTAAGAAATATGATTATATATAGAATTTTTCTTTAAGATGGGGTTTAATAATAATTTTTTTAGCAATTTTTATGGTAACTTCTGTATTTTTTTAAAAAAAATTAGTGAACTTTTTTTTTTCTTTAAAAAAAAATCACTTTTAGATTGTACTTAGACTAGAATACGCTAAAAAATTAAAAATCTCACTTTGATCTTTGAAGAGTTTTTTTTTTTTTTTTCCCACGTCGGCCGTTCATGTTTTAAATTTTTTGCAATTTAGTCCAAAATCTAATTTAAGTTCAAAATTAAAAAAAAAAAAGAAGCCATGTTAGTTATCACATAACTTAAAAAAGATATTATTATATTACTGTTTAGGTTTGTGTAAAAAATGTGAGTTATATATAATAAAGAGAATTAATACCACGGGTAGAGATGTGTATGGTGCGGTTCGGACGGTTTGAGAGTAAAATTATAAACCGAATGGTGGATTAGCGGATTGGAAAATTGTGGTTTGAGCGGTTTTGAGTGGATTGGCGGATTGAAGAATATTCTAACAAATTATCAAACCTTTGCGTAATATATAATGCTAATTTGCATAATATTTTTCATATGTATAACACAAACTAATTTTACATAATATTTTTCATATATAGAACAACTAATTTGTAATAAATTTCACATATTAAATTTCTCTCACATTCATTTTTATTTTGACATTTCATTATAGATTAAAAATATATATATGTATTTATTATAGTGGAGCGTAGAGGTTTCGAATGCGGATTATAAATTTTAAAGTTTAAACTATGGTTAGTGGATTGATGAGGATCAGTACAATTTTAAAGGATTGGACGGTATTTTGTACAGCCCTAGCGACATGATTGTTAATGTATCATTTTGTATCTAATTTTGGATAGAAAATTGCTTCGTAGCTCGAAATTTCTGAGGCTCAAGTGGCTCGATTTCCAAAATGACGTCATTTTGGATTTGTTATTTTTTTTTCCCCTCTCTTTTATCTCTAAAACAGAGGGGGGGAGGGAAGGAGGAAGAGAGAGAGAGAGAGAGAGAGAAAACTCCACCCACCAGTGCCGCCATCCTCTGTGTGTATACACAGATATATCTGTGTATCTGTGTGTATGTGTGTGTGTGGGTGTGTGTGTGTGTGTGCATGTGTGTGTGTATGTGTATCTCTTTTTCTCTCTCTGTGTGTATATCTCTCTCTCTGTGTGTTTCCCAATTTGTATAGATCTGTCTCTCTCTCTCTCTCTCTCTGTGTTCTATATATCTCTCTCTCTGTTCCCCGATTTGTGTATATCTCTCTCTCGCGGGACTCTTTTGGATATAAGTTAGCTTTTAGAATAAATTAGGAAAAACTAAAAACATGAAGGGCCAACCAGTAACCAAAAAAAAAAAAAATCCCTTTAAGAGTCAAAATGAAAAAATGACCAAATATAAAAGGGGGAAAGTGTAATTTACCTAAAGAGAAATAAAAATGATAGCTTAGATGGGGAAGTTGCAGCGACTCTGTCAATGTTGACTGCATGACACTCGAAATCAATTGCAGAAATTCGTTCTTGTGGATCCAATTACACAAATACATTACATTATCTGGGGCTCATATCTTGAGCTTGAAGGCACGCAAAGCTAGATTGATTGGTCAAGTTTGAGGGGAAAAAATGTTAAATTACGCTTTGCATCTCTATATTTTACATTTAATCTTACTTTACTTATTGATGTTTTAATTGTCCCTTTCAAGTCATTAGACTCTGAGTCAAGTAATAGTTTGGTCCATTTACATAACACCATTTTAAAAACTAACAGTAAATAATTACGTATTAATATTAATTACTTTTATTAAAATTTTATTTTAATCCCTACACTATAGTTTTTAGTTTTCCGTCAATTATGCAAGACTGGTCACCAAGCCATCTTTTTCAATCAAAGACTTCAATGACCAGAGCTATTACTTGAAACTTGGAAGACCACGAAAAGAAGCTATCTAATTCTCAAGGAAATAGAGAGGGGAACTTGACTACTCAATCTTCATACATACCACCCGTATTTAGGGTTGGAAATGAGTCAAACTAGGGGTGGAACTCTCTAGGGTCGGAGGGGCTCATATTTCTTCATTTTTTTACAATTTATAAAATATATTATTAGATGATTTCTTAATTTTATAAAAATCACTTTATTAATTTTCTATTTCATTAATATTTCATAATGCATAATGAAAATGATCTCTAATTATTTCACATTTTAAATAATAACCCATCAATTTTATCAAATCGATTTTATTAATACAAGAGATATATGTCACTTATTTTTTTTAATTTTAAAAATAAAATAGTATGTATACTTTTTTATGAGTAATGCTAGATAATCTAAAACTTTACCTCTAAATTTACCCAAAATGAGGGTTGAGTATCAATCAATAAAATAGCTTAAAACAATGGTTTAATGGATTATACATTGAGATCTAATAATTAAAAAATTTTAAAAACTAAAAAAACTATATGTTGGATTTATTTAATTTTCTAATCAGATACATTTTTTAAAACATTTATATAAGAAAAAATGTTCAATTAGTAATATGTTAAAAATAATTCAATATTTTTTATGTATATCCGTTAGTCCTTCCCAAACAAAATTGCTGATTCCTGCAACCAACCTACCCGTTGATTGGTAGTTCAATTTGGTGTGTTTGCAACTTTTCGAGGTTGTTTGGCTGTGTATTTGGACCAAACTAGTCCGTAAAATTCGAACTCATACGATTAATAAACCTGTTTGGCCCGAGTTAAACTAAGGCTGAGTCATAAAATTTTATAACAAAAAAGGTTGAGTTAAACTAAGGTTGAGTTATAAAATTTCAAGAATTGTCTTCCTTTTTCTTTTTTTCTTTTTTATTTTTTGTTTTGTTTTGTTGCAGATTGGAGATTATATACGGACGTGTTTGGTAATCTAGAGAGCAGACCCCTGTGCATTTTGTATTTTTGTTAATATTATCTTACATGTATTTTGGTTGCGTTGTAAATTTTATATTTTTGTGAGTATTAAGGGACATGTTTGGTAATCTGCACTTGATATTATATTTTTGTGGATATTAAGAGACATGTTTTTGTTAATATTAGGAGATATGTTTGGTAATCTGCAGTTGATATTGTATTTTTGTGAATATTATGAGACATTTCGACTGTGGTATTTATGAAAATTAACAGATTTTTGTATTAATCTGTAATAGATATTTTATTGAATAGGTAATTAAAATGCGCAGAAAATTTTTAGTGAAACGAAAAATTGAAAATATTACCCTTATTTTTAAAAGATTTAATTATTATTAGCAATGAAATAAAAAACCGTTTCTATTAGTTTTCAAACAACATGACAAATAATTTTCTTACTATTGATATAGTTCCAAACAAATAATTTCGTCACATTTGCTAAATATTTAGTCGCTAAATTGAAATATTTGGCAACAATTTTTTTTTGTCATTGAAGAATTTTGTTTTGTGCTCATTTTAGTGATGAATTTTTTTGTCACCTTAATCTATATCATTGGTGAGGATAAATTTTGTCACTAAAATCTCTATCTTCATATTTGGTGACGAAATATTTCGTGACCTAAACAAATAAAATAAAATATTATATAATTCTAGTGACGAAATTGATGTTATAGAGGACAAAAAATGCAACATTTAGAGATGAAAAATTTCGTCACCAAAAATGAAAAATAGACGACGATACGATTTTTCCTCACCAGCTATTTTCAGTGACAACGTATAGGCGACGAACGTGGTGACAAAATTATTTCGTTGCAGATCACTTTGGTGACAAAAATTTGTTGTTTGGAGACAAAATGAGTTTGTCACTGTCATGACCCGAACCCGCGCCTATAGATTAAGGTCATAACCGGCCAGTAATCATGAGATTACCTGCGGCCTCAAACCTGATATTAATTAATAATTAATAATATGGAGCCAGATGCAGAAGCAAACTTAAAAATTTTGTCCAATGAGCTATGCTTATATGGCATATCAAAACATTTCACATATACTTGATAATAACCCACACCACATATCAGTAGTTAACATCTTGTATACCCAGGATCATTCAAACACATAGTCAGCTAAACCAAAAGCTTATACACATAAACGGTCTACCATGACCAATAGAAGTAACAAAAGAAATACAAAAGATCATGAACAAAGCCTCTTGCGCGAGGCACCTGGGCTGACTTCACAAAACTCGGGTTCCTTTCTTAAATTCCACTAAGGCTGGGGTTCAACGTCCCTTTGCTCACCTATATACATATAAATAAGAGTGAGCTAACGCCCAGTGAATAATATCAAAATAAAGAGGTTAATGAATGAGATTCGCTCATAAATGAGTCATATTTATAATGTACGCATTTGAACCACTATTCTCATTCACACCAGATTTACAAATCTCAACAAGGCAAAACGACCTTGGGTCTATCTATACAAAACGACCTTTGGTCCAACCAACTCTTTATTCAAAACGACCTTTGGTCCAATTCAAATATATCAAACGGCCATGGGCCCAATTCAAATATATCAAACGGCCTCGGGCCCAATTCAAACATGTCAGGCGTATCAAACGGCCTCGGGCCCATTCTCTTTATATTCATATCTATGCGTATTTCATATTCATGATCATGATCCATTTTCATTCAAACGGCCTTTGGCCCATTATTCTCATGTTCAAACGGCCTTTGGCCCAATCACGGTATTCAAACATATCAAATGACATATTCAAATGGCCTTTGGCCCAATCATTCATATCTGACAGCCTTTGGCCCAGTCATTCATGTCCAACGGCCTTTGGCCCAATCATTCATATCCGACGGCCTTTGGCCCAATCATTCATATCGAACGACCTTTGGCCCAATCATTCATGTCAAACGGCCTTAGGCCCAATTTAGATATATCAAACATATCAACGGCAAATGGCAAACGGCAAACAGCCTTAGGCCCAATTCAGATATATCAAACGTATCAAACGGCCTTATACAAAATTATGCATATAGAATACTCTTTCATATTTCAAATCAACAAATCCACGAAGCTTATATAGAGTAGCATTTGGAAAGTAACATACTTGAAAATATCTTTACTAAGATATTACTCACAGTGTTCCGCCGGTGGATTTGCCCTTGAGCTTGACCCTACACATTACATAACACATATGGGTCACAAACAATTCAATCTGTTCTTAATTCATACATTCCTCTTAGGCTTTTTTCTTATCATTTTAACTCATTCACAATGCCCAATGCATGCCTAAGAGTGCTTAGAAATGAAAGAGAACGGAAAATGAAACACAAAACATCTTTTCAAAATTTCAGAAACAGGGCTCCCCGCACGAGCGTAGGTTTCCCCGCTCGAGTGAACCCCTTTGGTCTGCAAAAGTGCTGGTTACCTCATTAATACGCTCGAGCGTTACTTCGGACGCTCAAGCTGAATGTCAAATTGCATGGCTTGACCCTCGAGCGTGAATCATCCCGCTTGAGCGGACACCAATGTCTGCAAAAGTTCTGGGAACCAACATTCCACGCTCGAGCAGCCCTTTCCCCGCTCGAGCGGACATCACAAATTCGGGAATTTCCAGAATTGTTCTTGACGTTCAAACTTAACATTCAAAGGCTTTAAACTCATGATTTTGGCTCAAAAACATGGAAACACATTGTATACTATGAGAGTTTGAGAATATGCGACCAAATTGTTCAAATGCATGGTCCTTTTTCCAAAATCATTTTGAGTTCCCTTCATGGGTTCCAAAACACATAAATTCAACTTCATACAAACTCCATATCTCCATCAATCATGCATGCATGTACATTCATGACTCCAATTCTATTTCAAGTGGTACAAATGACGCTTATAATCATGAAACTCATGAGAATTATGCATGCATGAGAGATTTGATGCTCAATTCTTCTTGTTCAACATGATTCATGTTTGAACATACAAAATTATAACAATTATGCACATGCATGTTCATACAAGCTCCAAATTCAACAAATTCAATTCAAGTTATGTTCTTGATCACAATCAAACCTTGAATTTACAAAATTACAAACTCAAACTTATGAATCCACTCACGTAGGAGCTTCAAACACCCAAATTCGAGCTAATTCTTTGAGTTTAACCTCCAATTCTCAAGCCTTTAGTTAAATCTTCAATTTGAGCTCCCTCTCTCTCTCTAAGTTCGGTTCTCTCTCTCTCTAGAGAACAAAATCAGATTTTGAGCTCAAGCCCCCAAAATAAGAGTGTATATTGCCCCTTTATATAAGCTCCCTTAATCACATTTCATTAATACTAATTTAATTGAGCACTATATCATCAATTTAATCTATTTAATCTGATCCGAATCAATGTTCAATTAAATTTCACCGTAGGCTCTAAAAATTATGCCAACCACAATGGCGTAAGCAATTTCGGTTTCTGTGGCCGATAAGGCCTTCAATTTAAATTCCAAAGCAAAAAATCAAACAAATTTTCCTACGGTGAACAGATACAAAGCCAAAACCACATATAATCATGCAATTAACACCCAAATTCAAATTAAGCACGTAATTACAAACATAAGCATGATTAATTAACATAGTACAGGGCAGGGTTATCACAGTCACACTACAAAAAATTAAGGTTTTAGAGACCAAAATTTAGGGACAAAATTATTTGGAATAATTTTGTTGCGAAAAGTATCGTTATTATATTTTTAGTAACAAAAATTGGATATTAGTGATGAATTATTATTCTTTTGGAACCAAATTTTTTGTCTAAAAAAATAACTCATTTTGAGACCAAATTATTTCGTTCCTAAAAGTCTATTTATTAGTGACATTTTCAAACTGTTGTCGATAAAAGTCTTGTTTCTGACTTTTCGGGACAACCTTTTAGCGATTATTCTCATGATGATGGAAAATGGTTCCTAAATGTCTTTTGCAACAAAATTTTCACTTTTAGAGATCAAAACAGCTGGTCTCTAAAACTCTTATGTGTTGTAATGTCATGAAAGACCTTTCTTTATTGTAGTGAAAGCTTGACTTGATTATTGTTGACTTTTGTAGCTTTCGAAGTTTGGAAAGATAATTTTGAACGTGCCAGTAAAATTTGAAAAATTCTTACAAAATTAATTATAAGTCAAATCATTTATCAAAGATTATATAAAGGTTTTGTTTGTCCTAATGAAGATGCCTATTTTGAGTACTAGTACTTTACGAGCACATAAATATGGTAAAATCTCAAAAAAGTAAGGTATGAGTAGAACTACAAATGAACTGGATTGTTCATGGACATGCTTGGCTCGACTCGTTAAGAGCTCAAACAAGCCGAACTCGAGCTCAAATAAGCTTGACTCATTTATCTTTATTTAAATTATATAATAAATATATTATTTATATATTAAATAATATAAATAATATTAAAAAAATATTATCGAGTCGAGTAGAGCCGAACTCGAGTTTCATTAATATTAACAAGTTGAACCGAGCTTGACTCGTTTGAAACCCTAGGTATGAGTACGACTGGATACGTTCATAAAAAATAAAAAAAAATAAAAAATAAAAAAAAATTAATTTTTGAAATTTGAAATGATAAAAAAAATTATTAAATGGTCTACCTACTTAAGATCCTACCTACAATTCACATTTAATATCAAAAGGAAGGTATGAATCAAAGTTAAAGGTTATATTAAGGGTTGAACTTCTCTTGTATCCAATTCATATATTAAATAATTTACAAATCAAAACTTACTTTGTGATGCCCGGGTATATAACCCATCTCGTTTTCCTTTAAATGTAATTATCTTACTTGTGTTGGGAGTGTCGGGAATTAATCTGAGGTCTTGTCGACAATTTGGGTTCACCGTTTTTGAAACTTCTCTCTGATTCTCATCTTTATTTTATTCCAAAGTTGAGTTTTCGCTTGTTTCAGAAAGCGTGAGTTGGGATCAGGGTGTCATGGGTCTTGCAAGTGCAGTTTTTGGGTGAAGAGCAAAACTGCATGTGCGGAGGCTTGTGCCACACGTGCGGGAGGTGAGGCCGCAAGTGCGGTGAGAGGGTGCCTCCGATGGTTCGAGATTGGTTTAATTGCACGAGCGGAGAGCACATGCGGAAGGCAAGCCGTAGGTACAGAAGTAGGTGGCACACGTGCAGAAAGGTATGTGCCGCACGTGCGGAAATGGTACCGCACGTGCGGGAACACGTTGTATTCAAAAAAAAATTCTTTTTCTTTTCTTGGGCTAAGCACCCACCTCACTTTTCCTTCATCTCTCTCTCTATCTAAAACACTTTTCTCTTCCTTCTCTCTACAATTACTCTCACCAAATTACATTAATCCTTTGATTTCTCCAAATCCATTAGAGCTTTGACCTTAGTTCCTTCATTAAAGTTTGAGAACTCTTCAAGGGCTACATTTTGTGCGGTGGAGATCGGATTTCAACACCATCAAACTTGGGGGTTTCTTCTCTCTTCTTTACCAATGCTTGAGGTAGGGATAATCTTTGAGTTATATATATATATATATATATAGGTTTTTGCAAGTTATACTGGTTTGGAGTATTTCTTCATGTTTGGATAATGATTTTGGGTTATTGAACCCTAGATGATTGTGTGAGTGGAGTTTCTCTCATATTTTTTCAAAGCTTTTGAGAATATGAGTTATGTTCTAATGTGAGAGTGTTGTTTTGGAAGAACCTTTTTAAAAATGGAACAAAAATCTTATTTTGGTGGAAACCCTAAAATTTGGGGGATTTCAGGAAAAAGTTGAGATATTGTGAAATTTATGCTTGGAGCATTGTTATGTGAAGAAATGATGGAGAAATTTCTATAATTGTATCAAATAAGCAATTTCATGGAGGAAATGAGAATTTTTGATTTTGAAATTTATTGTTGGTTTGTCTTGGAAAACTAAGTTTAGAAAATGATGTTTAACATGTGAAAAATGCATGAATGTTGATATTGTTTCATTATCTCTTGGAATTGTATTATGATATATATTGATAAGAGATATGGAAATTTGATTGCAATTGAGGATTGTGTGGCGAAATTGAAAATGGAAATGTATAAATGCTTTGTACATTTTGCGTTGTCCTTCCATTGAATCACTATTGAAATTGATTTCGAACCTTGCATTGGAAGACTATTGCTTTGAGAAAGAGATTGTTTTGTGAAACAAGACTATTTGATTTGTTTTGGGGTAAATACATTGGTAAGTCCGGATAAGGGGTGTAGTTTGGTATTGGTTAAGTTGGCCTGAGTGTCCATGGTGAAATACCGAAAACACACACGAAGGAGGTACCACGTGCCTTCCGATGAGAGACCAGTAAAGTGGGGATTGTTAGTGCTTGATATGCCTACTTTCAGGCACCAACCTAGGGATTACCTAAATCGTATTTACCACCTCTTGAAAATTATATTGAAATTGTTGGATCATTGTGTTTTCAAATTGTTATTGTGCACAAGATTTCCAAAGGATAAGAAATATATTTTGAGCGTGACATGGCATATGCATTCATCTCAGGAGACTGTATAAAATGCACATACTTTATTAAGATTTTCCTAATGGGCTTTGTGCTCACCCTAGTGGATTTTGTGCAGGGAAAGATGTGGTGTTTCTACCGAATTGAAGGCGTGGAGTGTTTTGAGGGCATATGGCTCTTTATTTTGTTGTTATTTTGGACAAGCCAAGGGCTTTAAATGTATGGGTTCCGATAACCATTTTTGTGCAACCGTGTATAAGCCTTGGAACTTGCAGTCTTGAGGGCATTTATTTGTAATTGACTTGTAGTGCCACATGCTATACTTTAGAAATGTTGAATGTGTAGTTGCATATGGAATACTTTTGATTAATTTCCAAAATGTAATGAGTACACATCTTAGAGATTTAATGATGACGTAATGGATGAAACGTTATATTCTATATATACATGCTTGTTATGGAAATTATTACATTTGGATGAAGATCTTGATGATGGGTAAACTTGAGTCCTTCTTATGTAAATAATTTGGGGGCGTTACATAATTTAAAGCCATATTAAGCATAAAAAATTGATAAGAAATAAAAATTCAATGAAATGAATTTCACATATGTATAAAAGATAATATTATTCTGACTAAGGTACGACTTGGATATTTACTAAGCACATTTTGGCTATGGCAAAAATTAAGAAGAAAAAAAAATAGATATGTATTTTGTGTACCTAGAATGTATGTAAAAGTAAGGCGGAATTACTTAATAGTAGAGCACAATAAAAAATTACAAAAACATGTGAGGTGCAAGTGAGTCTGTGATAGAGTGCAAGTGAAAAGTTGTGGACTTGCACCCCTCCATGTTCATGTAATTTATTTTTGCCTGCTCCATTGTTGAGTAATTCCCCCTAAAAGAATCATAAGAAGTAAAAAATACTTGGTAAGTACCCGATACGAGTACAAGTTTATCAAATTACTCCTACTTTATAGTTTAACTATGAATGTCAAATTAGAAACCAATTTTAGAAGTAATTGAAAAGAGGGAAAATATATTTTGATAAAAATAAATAAAGAAATAAAAAAAAATTGTAATTGATGAAATGAGTAACACAATTAGTCAAGATGGCTAACCAAGACATCTTGGAAGGCTTCAATGACAAAAACAGCTAACAATTCAAAGTTGTGAGAGGGAACTTGGAAGGAGGGTCATGCTTGTAATTCACTTCAATGACTTCATTTTTTTTTAATGACCAGGTGTCTATGTCAGTTTACGCGCACAATAATAACTTCATAAAAATGCCTACTAGGGAGTGTTTTTCTTGATCGACTTCAATATGGACCCACTTTCATATTCGAATTATTTATCTTGTAAAACATGTAGAGAAGATTATTTATGTTAAAAAATTACATTTGTCGAATATTGATAACCATATGATCGGATTTTTTTTTCTATTTTTTTTTAAATATGGATAGTTTATTCTCAAAATCACATTTACCATTCATATTTTTTAAAACAAATCTGATTCGATCATGTGACTATCGATATTTGATTAACTTAATTTTTTACATGAATGATCATCTCAACAGACTCTATAAAATGAATCATTTGAAGTGTTGAGTTGGACCGAAGTGGAGCCCACTAAAGTGCACAACAAGGACCTTTATCCAACCTAACTAGGCCACATGTACTACCAACAACTAACTGAAACAAAAATAAGATTTGAGCCCTTCTAATGCGACTTCATGAATTATTTCATTCAAATATTCGCAATTAAATTACTAAACACCCATACGTGGTACATGAGGAACAAACTAAAAGCAAAGGATCATTGCTTTCAAAATTGTTAAAAAAATATTCAAAGACATTAAATTATTTGAGGATCTTGAAGTATGAGAATTTGGAAGCATAATCAACGATCGTAAATGTTTTGAAACAAAGCAAACAGAGGATCTCGTGGCTAAACTAAATAACACATTGTTAAGTTTTTTAAATTAGCAATCCCATTAGACAAAACTCCATTCAATTGTATTTTCATTTGCTCTATTGTATCTGTGAGTTATGAGAGTTTAGATGCGAATTCAACCCAAGTTGTGCCTGTGTAAAGGAGTTTGTGCTGACATTCCATATCTTGACTTGAGCATTCCTTGTTTGTCACTTCGCTGGCTAAACACGGGGATCGAGCGGTGAAGTGGTTCATCTAGTATCTCTGCCTACATTCTAAAATTTTGGGAAATATGTTTTACTGTTCTAGTAGAATATGTTGCACTCATGTAACGCCCCAAAAATATCGAGACCCGAACTGTCCATTCCACATCTCACGTATATACAATATTCATTCAACAAGTGGAAGCTTAATTAAATCCCAAAACATTCTATATAGATAACAACATTGTTAATATTACAAAATCATATCACATCCATTAATATATTCACTGATTCTAAAACCTAAATCTATAGCATGTGATCGATAAGCATTAATATCTAAACTATTACAAATTCATGCATTATTCGTTACAAGTTTCCAAGATTATATTGGTTACAACAAAAATGGGTTTTAAGCCCTGTACATAGAAAGGCCTAGGCTTACACAAAAAATAAAATAAATTATAACACAAAAATGAGTGTTTAGCTCCAATTTCCTTTCAAGCTATCTCCTTGTCGGAGGCATACCATCAGTACCTAAAAGGCTTTTCCATGTAGGGTGGACAGAAACCCAGTAGAGACATATTTAATGATGTGCATGATGTTTAACAAAGCCATATGGTGAATGCACATAAAATGCCATTACAAAACATGCGTTTTCCCCATTTTTGAAATAATGATATGCTAGAGTTCAAATCACAATTAATATCTTTGCTTCAAAATAGAAAACAGAGCAGTAAATACACACATTGGTAATCTCTAGGTATACGTGTCTGCAAATAGGCTATAAAAGTACTACCAAAGCCATTTTACTGGCAACTAACTGGAAGGAAGGCATTGTAACTGCGACGATTTCTGGACGTTCACCAAAGGCATAAAGGCCAACTTAATTAACCACAACCACACCCTCTAACTAGATTCACCACGGTATTCGCCCATTTTTCTCAAAACAATGCTTTTCGAATGCATAGGCATGAAATAGTTGAATAAATGAAATGAATGAGTGAATTGGTTTCATTTAACCTAGCTCTCATGCGATTTCTACAACAAGCAATGCTATCCTCCACCGATAGCCAAACAGTTATCTTTATTCAATATATTCCAAAATGGACAATATATAAATCAAGAGCATAACTAGCAATTCCAACTAATAGCCCAAAGTTATAAGTTTACCATGAAGTTCACAACTTCTCAACATTTCAAATGCTCCCTCAACATGGAGCCTTTTTAGGTTTTGATAAAATGACAAAGGTTTTCCATTTTGAAAGAATCTCTACAAGTTTTCCAAGACCACACTTCATTTCCAACTACCAAAAAGAGTTCCAAGACAGCAATGGGAAAAACCCCTCTTTCATACCTTTCAAATAAGCAAAAATCAAAGCCCTAATCTCAAAAAGCATTAAGTTTTTTATTGAGTAACATATAACAAAGCCAAATAACATGCATATCATATAAAAGGGTCCCTACCTCAAAGCAAGAGAAAGAAGAGAACATCACCCAAAAATCCACGAATGCGGAAACTTGAAATTTTTGGATTAAAGTGAAGCCCTTCATATAGCGATCCCGGATTTATCCTTGTTGTACAGTGATCCGGACATGTGTCCGTGGAGGTTGGTAGTTGATTATTATCTTGTTTACATCCTTTTTACTTTGTAGTTGAGTTATGGGATGTGTTGGGCAGGTTTGTTACAGGTTGGTTGAGTTTAGAAACCAAAACAAGTTGCCCAGATTTTGACCTGTCCGCTCGAGCGGGGGTTTTGGCGCTCGAGCGGGAATTGCACCCATCCAGTATTTCCTGTGCAGTGTTGGACGCTCGAGCGTGGGATTGGCCGCTCGAGCGAGGTTGTGTGATTGCCGCTCGAGCGGGGAGTTGGAAGCTCGAGCGGAGACCTGGTTCTGTAAAAGTTCTGGGAGTGTGTATCCGCCGCTCGAGCGGGATTGTTGACGCTCGAGCGGGAGTCTGTGAGTGACGCTCGAGCGGGGCTTTGGACGCTCGAGCGGGGCGACTGGGTTAAAGCTCCGTGTTTTGACTTTTCAAATCACTTTTTCACTTTCTCTTCTCTCTCCTACTTTTCCAAAAACACCATTGTTGAGCCTCTCACTCTAGAACTCTACCTTCTCTCTAGGTTTTGATCTAGTAGGAGTGATTTGCTCATCTTTGGCCTTTACAAAAAAGTTGTTGATCGTCGAGGGCTACAATTTAATCTGAAAATTTCGGGATTTGGAGCACGTTGGGTTTTGTCATCTTCTCCCTTGGTGCTCCGAATTTGAGGTAGGGATATCCTACTCCTCTCTATGGATTTTGTCTTTAAATTTTAGTATTTTGAGATGTTGGGGTTGGTTTGGTAATTTTGTGAAAGTTTGGGGTTTTATTTATAATAAACCTAGATGCATGTTTGGCATAGAGAAATGGAATAAATGTTGAATCATTGATGAAAATGGGACCTTAAGGGTTGTAAATGTTAATTATGGAAAATTCCCTAATTACATTGTTTGATTAATTGGGTTAATTAATCATGAGAAATGAGGTTATGAAAGAGGAATGTTGAGATTGGGAATGTATGGGATTAAAGGGTGTAGTTGAATTACTTATCACTCACCGAAATGAAATGTTGGTTGAATATCCATTGCGCATTTATTTCCTGCTTAGAAATAACTGCTTTGGGCTATCGGTGGAGGATAGTCGTGATTGTTGTAGACAATGCATGATGATTAGGCAAACGGAAACTAATCACTGGAATGAGTCATTGAGTATGATGATTGAAAGAACACGTTAAATTTATGTGTTGTGTGATGATGTGTATAATGGTTGTTTATATGCATTGTGTTGTGTGTTGGAGGAGATAGGGGATGTACTCCACGGTTTAGGAGAAGATAGGGGATGGACCTCTAAACCGGATATGTTGGGAGGAGATAGGGGATGGACTCCATAGATAGAGCTCATATGCTTATCTATTAATGTGTTGACAGAGCTCATATGCTTGTCATTGGAAGTGTGATAGTGCTCATATGCATATCTGTGGAAGTGATGATATAGCTTGTATGCTTATCTGTTGTTGTGTGATATAGCTAGTATGCTTATCTATTATGAAATGGGAAGTGTTTGATATGAGTTACTGTCTCATATGAGTTGTTGGCCAAGTTCTGAGCCATTGTTATAAATTGAGAATTGAAAGGAATTGGAAAATGAATTGTAATATGGACTTGTATGTCATGAAACTGTAAAGTGTGATGGGAGAAAGTATCAGTATTGGCCATCTATGAATTGCTAATCTTTTAGTCATTATTCATGGTTGGTTTAGTGTATTTCTACTGGGCTGTGGCTCACCCTATATGGGAATATCATTTTCAGGTACAGGTAGCATGCCACCTCCAAGGACATAGCTTGGGAGGCTAGAGGCGGACACACTTTTGTTGTCTTAGTTCTTTTGATGTATTACATGTAAATTCAAGCCAAGGGCTTAATGTGTAATTGAGTTAGTACTCTCTTGTTGTAACCAAGTGTTAACTTGGAAAGCTGTAAGCCTTTAGGGCATTTGCTTTTGTTGTTAACATGTAATACTTTTTGTAAAGAAACTCTGATGAATAGAAGAATGTGGAACTTTTTATATCAATGCATGTCTATATTGATGGGTTTAATGTTGTTATTTTGAGGGCGTTACACTTCATGCACTCTACCTTTTCAACTCAAGCACTAGGGGTAGAAAATGGACGAAACTAGATAGCTTAAAGACTCAAAAAAGGCGAAAATAGGTGTGTGGAAGAAGATGAACTTAAAAAAAAAAAAGACATTTTCAGCTGGGTTCGATTTATAGTCAGTCACATCGCGGGCGCGAACTCAACATCTTAGGCGTGAAAGACACAATCGCGGGCACGGACTCCCACACCGCAGGTGCGATCCCAAAGTCACGGCCTACCCCCGTGACCCCTCATGGGCCACGTAACTTATCCCACACCAAGGACCTAAAGGTGTGTTTTGGTCCCGGGGGCGAACCACATCGCGGGCACAACTTGGCCATCACAGGCATGATCACATGGATCGTGGCCTCCTTCGCGAGCCACCGCGGGCCATACAATTCTTCTAAGCCAACAAACTTGAAGGCAATAATTGGTCTCGGCCCATCGCAACAGCGACCTTACAAATAAGGAAAAAAAATTCTGCCAAAGTGCTAAGTACAAACCAAGGTTCCCTGTGACAATTAAACTCAAGGAAGAGATAATAAAATCCAAAATGATTACCAACCCAATTTCAAGAACATAAAAGGATCGAGTCCAAACCCTAGCCACTATAGCTCGAGCGGTTGGCTTATATGTTTGGACCGCCTCTACTAGTCTCATCGCTCGAGCGATCATTCTTGTGCTTGAGCGGTTTTCACGGCTCTATTTTGTATAAAGTGTGTTGTTTGCTATTTTTAGAGTTTGACCCGTCCAAATTCTTAGAGAGGAAACGAAAACAAAATGTTCTATATTGGAGGGTGTTTATGTATTGTTTTCCTTAATGATTTGAGGGTGATCAATTGATCAACGAGCTTCTTATTAACTATCGTCAAGGGTTGCTTTGTTCTTTTATTCATAAAAAGAGATAGATGTTCATCGGTGGATTCCAAGGAACATGGGCCTGGAGCTTTGGTGGATTTCGGAGTGGCTCACCGTCGGAGATTTGATATCGGCATTGTGGATTCAACGTTGGATAAAGCAATTCCGAGGTGAAAATGGTGGTGGAAGAAGCACATTGGGTTCGGTTTAATTCAAATGTGGCTTCGCCAGGTAATTAAGGGTTCTTGTGTGTAATTGACTTTTGTCTTTTTAGTAGATTGTTTTGTGGCTTTGGCCCATGGTTTTTTTTTTTTTTTATTCACAATTGAAGGTGTTTTGATTATGGTTTTTTCTACATTAAATTGTTGTGCCGATTGTTTGTTAATTGTTTGATTGTGATTGTTATTCATTGTTTAAAATGGAATCATAATTATAAATCAATATCTCGGGGGTTTTTAGATTTTTCACACATGACAATAAGAGCATATACAAATCAATCATATCCACTACGAAGAAGCTGCAACTTGATCTTGTTAAGCTTGGTCACCACATCCTTCATGTTGGTCCTTCATTTAGGCAATTTTGCAGAACACTCTACACTTATTTTCATAATGGCCAAAAGATTATCTTTATTGGCAATCACATCCCTACCGTCTTCTATTCTCAACAAACCACCATCCACAACTTCCATTACTTGATTTGGGAGTAAAGCATTCACCCATTACTTCAGACTCAGTGATTTAGAAAACATTTTATCTGTCAGTTGCTTTCTTGTGAATGTTTCTAGGAAGATTATTCCATAGTTGTATATATCACCTTTGGTAGAGACGCTTCCTTTAGAACCATACTCTGATAAAAAGCACAACCAAAAAAGAAATAAATAATAATAATAGAAAAGGAAAAGAGGAAAAAGAAAGAAAGAGTTTTAATGCAGTTGCCTACAAAATTTTGGAATTGCTATCCATTGTGCAATACCAAAAACATGGAATGTTTTTATTGGAAATCTAAGTGAAAGCTTACACTTACCAGCAAAAGCCAACTAGAAGTGACCTTTTCACATTGAGACCCTAAAAATATTAGCTTAGGAAAAATTATTATTTTTCTTGAAAAAATCAGCACATTTAGGTTACACATTGTAACAAAAGGCTTTAGCAATTAATCAGTTCAATTTTGCGATGTTTTTAAGTTTGGGAAAATTACATAAATAGCCCCTGTAGTTTACTCCGTGTGTCATTTTGGTCCCTGTCATTTCAATTTGGTCGATTTGCCCCTGAATTTAACGAGGTGTGTCAATTTCATCCAATAATTGACACCCGTTTGAAATTATGGATGGAAAGTCATCACATGCCTCTCACATGCTCTCTCTGACAATAATTGAGGAGCATATTCGTCTTTTCACTTCAAACCCTACATCAATTAATTGAGATATTGGTTATAATCAATTTTCACACTTTTTCTACTACTTAGCCACATACAAAATCAATCAATCCATGGCTCATATCTATACTTACACACACATACAGTCCAAATTTAAAAGAATATATTACACCAAAACCTAATTCTTATCAAGAACATCAACGCTCACACTTTCTCTACTACCTAGCCACATACAAAATCAATCAATCCATAGCTCATATCTATAATTATACACATATACATAGTCCACATACAGTCCAAATTTAAAAGAATAGATTACACCAAAACCCAGTTCTCATCAAGAACATTAGTGGCCTCTGTCGGCACCGGAGTCGGATTCGCTACCTCCAATTGATTAATCAGCTCCAAAACCTCTGCCCTAACCTCTGCCGACGCCCGAAACCCTAAATTAGTCCCATAAACACTATCCACCAAGCACCTCTTCAACTCCATTAGCTTATCATCATCATCATCAGCATCACCATCATCAGCCACTCTAGCTTCTTCCCAAACACTACTATTATCATTACCGTCCTTCGGTGGATCAAACTTCGACAACTTCCTTCGTCAACGGCTCGGCGTCAGGCTTGGCTCTCTCTCCTCACTCGTCCACGACCCCAACTTGAGCCCCAACAGCAGCTCTGCCCCACTCGTCTTCATTTTGGGGTGGATCGGTGCCGGACAATTTCATTGGCGGCTCAGATCGGCGTCAGACAACTTCTCAAATTGCCCCACTCGTCGACAGAGAAGTTGTAGATAAGGGGTTCACCAGAGAGAGGGTCAAGGGAGGAGAAGCGGGCTGTGGTGGTGGTTTTGGGGAGGAGAGAGAAAGAGAGAGAATGGGGATTGGTGGGGCGGAGAAGGAGAGTAGGGTTAGGGTTTTGGGGAAGAAAAGAGGGAGGTGGAGGAGGAGATTTGAGAAAGAACGCCATTTTTGCGTTGTTCAGATTGTGGAGGTGGAGATTTTGTGGTATGGACTGTCAATGTACACCTAGGGTTTGAAGGTAAGCTAGGGTTTGAAGTGAAAAGACGAGTGTGCCCCCTCAGTAATTGTTAGAGGGAGCACGTGAGAGGCACATGATGACTTTCCATCCATAATTTCAAATGGGCATCAATTATTGGACGAATTTGACACACCTCGTTAAATTTAGGGGCAAAATTGAGCAAATTGAAATGACAGGGACCAAAATGACACACGGAGTAAACTATAGGGACTATTTATGTAATTTGCCCTTTAAGTTTTGATGTTGTTGAAAGTATAGGGAAGAAAAGTAAGGAAAAGGGAATTGACAAGGTATAGCAACTTGACCGGATTATTTTTCTCTTTTATTGCAACATCATAAATAGTTATTATATTAATTTGCTAAGTCCAAATATCATTCGCATACTTGTGAATATTTGCATGCGACTATAATAGCCTTAATGGTTGCCCAAAAATTTACAGTTGTCTCTTTAAAATGTATCGTTGTCATAAAAAAAAGAATAGTTTTGGAAGGAAAAGTTGCATGAATGAGTTAGGCATACTTGGTGCAATGTAGCCAAGGGGTGCCTAAAGTCTTCGTTTGCATTGTAGTCTTGTTTTGTAATAAAAGCTTTGCAATGCCAAAGTTAGAAACATGTGCAACAATTTCATCATCTAATAGAACATTACTAAGCTTCAAATCAAAGTGGACGGCAGGCTCTGCTTGATCGTGGTGGAGATATTCCAAAGCCAATGCAACATCAACCATAATACTTACTCTTTAAAGAAGATCCAAACAGTAGTCATGAGAATACAACCACGTCATGAGGCTTCCATTATGTGTGTATTGAAGACTCAAAACTCTTAATTCTAGATTGGAACATGTACTTATGACTTTAACAAGGTTCTTGCGGAGAACTGCATGCACAACACTACATTCTGCATATACAACCATTTCTCGAGGTTTCCATTAGGCATGTATTGAAGAATCAAAACTCTTAATTCTGGATTGGAACATGTATTTATGAATTTGACGAGGTTCCGGTGGCGAATTGCACGCAAAACACTACACTCTATATTAAAACTTTTGACGGCTCCCTCAGCTTGCAAATTAATAACTTTTACCGCTACAATTTCTTTCTCAGAAAGTACTCCTTTGTATACCGAACTATAGCTTCCTACACCGAGCAAGTTGGCTCCACAAAATTTGTTTGTAGCCCTTGAAAGCTCCTGATAAGAAATCATTTTATGCTCAACTACAACAAATAATCCAGGTGAATTTAAGTTTGCTAGAGTCCTTCCTTGATACACTTTCCAAATGAAGAAGGAAGCCACACAGATTAACACTAATGCAATGGTAGGCACAATGATTTCAATAAGCAATTTTGTTCGAGATTTTTGCATTCTATGACTTGTGCAAGGTGGAACTTGTAAAGTTGGTGTGCCACAGAATGCTTCATTCTCTATAAAACTCTTTGCTGTGAGGTTCTTAAAGGGCCCTTGACTTGGAATTTGACCAGATAATCTATTGTAAGACTAATTCAAGTATTTGAGATGTGAAAGTGCCTCAAGAGCCTTGGGTATAGCACCAGATAGATTGTTGTAGGATAAATCCAAGAAGTCCAATGTTATCAAGTTTCCAAATGATTCTGGGATGGATCCCCAAAATGAATTTCTTGACAAATTAAGAGAGTTAAGGCTTTGAAAAGCTACTATAGCATTGGGAATCCAACCTGAAATATTGTTTGAAGATAAACCTATGCTTTCCAAAACTTTTAATGCCTTAATGTTTGGATCAAGGCTCCCACCTAACAGATTGGATGACAAATTTATATTCAAGAGATTTTCAAAGCTCTATAAACTCGATGGTATAGATGAGTTCAATTTATTAAAACCTAGGAATAGTCTCTGCAAATGACTAAGATTTCCAATGCATTAAAGGATTGAACTAGAGAGCTTGTTGTTTTGGAGATAAATTTCTCCCAAGTTAGGTAACAGACATATCTCATCAGGAATGGACCCTTCAAGCTCATTGCCATCTATATACAACCTTTGCAAACCTTTCATTTCCCTAATTATTGATGGAAAAGTTCCATGAATATTGTTGTCATAAAGTTCAAGAAAATTTACTTTAAGGGAACCAATCTCTTTAGGGATTTCACCCTTTATCTTAAATGCATATGCTACAAAATATTGTACGTTATTTCAAAGGTTGCCGTTAGATTTGGGTAAGATTCCCCCAATGGATTACCTCAATATAATCTGGTATATCAAAGAGCTACAATTTTTCATGTCTATCAAAAAACTAATCTTAGAACTTCTTGGTTCTATTGTTAGTTTATTGTTTTTGGCAAAAAAACCTTTGAAGGATAGCCAAGTGGCCAAAAATTCTAGGTATTGGCCCCGTAAAGTGGTTAGAAAACAATACTAATTCATTAAGCTTTGAACAATTGGATAGGTACAAAGGGATTTTCCCAATAAAATTATTCCCATCTACATCGAGTTTTTCAAGATTAGGAAGCCAAAGCCCAATATTCGGATGAAAATTTCCCAACAAGCCATTCACTGATAATAAAACTTGTTATAGAGTGGAGATGTTTAATAGTGTTGGTGGAATCCACCACTGCAATAGTTTCCAAAACTATTAATTCCTTTAAGCTTTCTAAGATTCCTATCTCATTAGGAATGTTGCCATAAACATGTTTTCCTTCTACATCAAACCATTCTAAGTTTGACATATATATTACCCAAATAAGGCAAGAGTGTACCTGTAAGATTGTTTTCTCCTAGGAAAAGAGTCCCAAGCAAAGGTAAGGTGGTAAGCTAAACTGGTATTCAACCGGCAAGTCTGTTGCGTGAAAAAGACATGTATTGAAGGTTTTCACATTGTTGTGTGCTTGTTGGAATCTCTTTTTCCAACAGGTTGGCATGTCGTTTGAGGGAGGTTTTGCATCACAAAGCCATAGAAACAGTTGTTTCACAGATCTAGCTTCATGAGGAATGAGAAATTTCCAATATGAGGAGAATTGTGCCTCCAAGACTCATTCTTAGAAGTTGCAAGGTTGTGACTCTTTGTCTGTGTCGGCTACATGAGACTCCAACCCAATTGCAGAAATTGGTTCTTGTGGTCCAAGTAGCCAATACATTGTTGGGGTCATACTTGACAACAATCTTGAAAGAAAGAAAAGCTAATTGATCAGTTAAGTTTGAGAAAAAAAAAGGCTAAGAAAACTATGCAAGACTGTACTGATAATACCAGTACCCGTATAGCCAGTAGAGAGTTTTTGTAAATCTTCTCCATGTGGCATGCCTTGTGCAAGAGTGTAGTTGTCACAACCCACAAAGCCATCTTTTAAATCAAGACTTGATGATAAGTTGATAACAACTAGTTAGTAGTTAGAAAGTTATGTGGCGATTGCTAAAGCTTGGAAGGCAATGGCTAGTAATGACTTTTTGGCATATTGGACAACAAGGTTGGCATGTAATTGTTTTTTTAATGAAATAAAGAGGTGCACTTGACTCCTTCGTCTTCCAACAGCTTGGAGTGTAAAAATGGCTAGCGGCCCGAGGTGGGCCCAGCCCATTTAAGCCTATTTGGGCCCGAACCCGAGCCCAGCTTGAGTCCTTGAGCTTGTGCCTGGACCATCACTTTGAAGCTTGGCCCGCGCCAAGGCCCAGTGTATTTTTTAGTGGAAAGTAATAAAATTTTGGTAGAAAAAATTTAAAAAAGCAAAAAAAAATGGTTAGGCCAGGCCAAGCCCGCCCCATCGGCCCACTCAAGGCCCAAATACCCCTGGACTTGGGCCTAATTTTTTGGCCCGTGGGTCGGCCCGAATTTTGGCGAGAGCTTGTGAGACCCAACATGGCCGGCCCCAAGCTCGAGCCCGAATGGATCGAGCCAGGCCAGATTACACCCCTACCAACAGCCACCACCACCTGTAACGACGGAACCAAAATTTCAACTACAGATGGGCCAAGATATGAAAAAAAAAATTCTTTTATCTATCAATTGTTATATATATTATCATATTTCAATTCAAGAATTAGAATACTAAGATCTGATGTTAAAATAATACATAAAAAGTATTATCTATCTAGTCTTCACCTGATAAAAAAAGAAGTCATATCTAGTCAACTTTAATATATAAATAAAAAGATAAATTATAAATTAATTGATTCTTTGTGTATGCTAACTCAATTATTTATTAAAGTAAAAGTGGCTTCTTCTTTCTTTTATTTTTTTTCAAATTTCAAAAGTTTTCACTGTGTCTCATGTGAATCTCATTAATATGATATCAGCATTATAAGTATGCCTCATCAAGTGATAAATAAATTATTATAAAAAAATATAATTAATGTGTTATTATTGTTAATTTTTTTTATTAAATAAATTAAGAAAAGATAAGAATTCTATTTTTTTTTTTTTTTTGTTGGTGTTCCAATTATTTCCTATAGATAAACTTGTTTTATTAAGAACCATTAAAAATTCAAAAAACTTTCGAGATATTGATTTGTGATTATGTTTTAATTTTAAACAGTGAATATCAATCCCAATCAAACAATCAACACCAAATAGATACAACGATTTAACTTGAAAAAAACTACAATTGGACTCCTCCAATTGTGATTAAAAAAAAAAAAAACCATAAGTCAAAGCCACAAAACAATTCACGAAAAAGACAAAAAGAAATTACACATGAGAATCCTAAATTACCTAGTGAATACATGTCCGAATTGAACCAAACCCAATGTGTCTCTTCTACCACCGTCTTCACCTAGGAATTGCTTTGCTCAATGTTAAATCCACAATGCCGATGTCG
This sequence comes from Camellia sinensis, assembly GCF_055761805.1. Classification (NCBI taxonomy): domain Eukaryota; kingdom Viridiplantae; phylum Streptophyta; class Magnoliopsida; order Ericales; family Theaceae; genus Camellia; species Camellia sinensis. The sequence continues at coordinate 21,198,288 of NC_138964.1, read as the reverse complement.
AATCCACAAAGATGAGCCACTATGAAATCTATCAAAGCTCCAGGCCCAATTTTCCTGAAATCCACCGAAGAACACCACTTTCTTTTAGTGAATGAAAGAACAAAATAACCCTTGATATTTGTCAATATGTAATTCGTTGATCAATCGATTACCTTCTATACATCAAGGAAACTCATATAAAATACCCTCCAATATACTTTGTATTTTACTCCTCTCTGAGAATCTGGATGATTTTAACTCTAAAAACAGCAAACAACGCACTTTATACTAAATAGAATGGCAAAGACCGCTCTAGCCACCACTTTACCGCTTGAGCGGTGTGAGTAAAAGCACTGCAATCATATAGGCCAACCGCTCAAGCGCAACATATACCGCTAAAGCGGTAAAACATGTTTCTCAAAAGTTCATAATGCAGGCAGAGATACTGGACAAACAAGGAATGCTCCAAAAAGATACAGAATGTGAGCACAAACTCCTCTACTCAAGCTCAACTCGGGTTGGATTCGCATCTAAACTCTCATAATTCATAGATACAATAAAGCAAAAAAATAAAATATAAATACAACTGAATGAAATTTTGTCTAACAAGATTGCCAATTACAAAAACCTAACAAACATAAAGTTTTCAATATTCCTACATAAGGTAGGAACATCAGGGATCATTTGTAATAACAAGAGAATTTTGGACAACATAGTTACATAGCATATCATTCTAGTAGCATTGTTTCATTTGAACAGGGGGCCATGGCCTCACTATGTACATATATAGGTCTGTCCCCACCTAAGATAAAGAGTTCCAACTCACACACAGTATTGTAATATAGTCTATGGAGAGGGCAACTATTTTGTGTTAGGGAAAATATAAAATTCCCCACAAGTAAATCAATCAATAGAATAAAAACTAATGCGAAAAAATTAAATCAAAAGCATACGAGAATTTTATGTGGTTCTCTTAATGTAAGGTATGTCCACGGGATCGAAATCCGATTCCACTATCAACCAAATAAGTTTCCAAACGATTACAAATGAGACACGAATGGTCTCACAAAACCACCCTTAGGTGAATTCCAAATAATCACAAATAAACAAGAGGAATGACCTCCCCAAATAGATGAACCAAAATCTTCAGAACTAGAGTTAAAGAAGACCCAAAATAATAATCCAAATCAGTCTTCACTCAAGCAATCAAAAATATGCACCCAAACAAAACCTTCCAAGCTTCTGTAACCAAATGGCACCCACCGAGATTGAACACTAATCCCATGTAGCAGCCGCAGAACCTTTTGGAGAACTACGAATTAAATTTGTAGCAGCCACACAAATCTTCAAAGTCTTATCTCACCGAAACCAACTAGCTACTGCCGTTTTTTCTTTTCTCCCATGGGGCAAAAACATAAACAATATATATATATATATATATATATATATATTGTTGATTAATAAGCTTTTCAATCAAAACCCTAGTTGTATCCAAATTGAATTGGGTCTTCACAAATTAAATATAATATATACAAATATATTATAATTAATACCAAACCAAAATAAACTCTTTTAATAAACCATTGGGTCCCATACTCCAATAAGGAGATATATCCCAACAATTCTCCCCCTATCGACTTAGGTGGAGACATCAACCATACCTGCCAAAGTTCGACACTTTAAATGTTTGTCCCTCGACAAAGTCTTAGTCAACATATCTGAAATATTATCATCTGTGTGAGCCTTTTCGAGTTGTAACAATTTCGAATCTAACACATCACGAATCCAATGGTATCTCACATCAATGTGTTTCGATCTCGAATGAAAAGTAGAATTTTTACTCAAGTGAATAGTACTTTGAGTATCACAATAAAGCACATACCTTTCTTGCTTCAAACCCAACTCTTGAAAAAAAAAAATTAACCATAACTTTTCTTTACAAGTTTCCGTGATGGCAATAAATTCAGCTTCGGTAGTTGAGAGAGCAACACATTTTTGTAATTTAGATTGCCATGCCACAGCTCCCCCTGCAAATGTCAGCAAATACCCCAAAGTAGATTTCCTAGAATCAACTTCACCGGCCATGTCAGAATCTGTGAACCCATCAAGCATCGGCTTACCATCCCCAAAACACAAACACACCTTCGAAGTCCCTCGAAGATACCTTAAAATCCATTTTACCGCTGCCAAGGTTCTTTACCCGGATTAGAGAGAAAACGACTCACCACGCCAACGGTGTGAGCAAAATACGGCCTTGTACAAACCATGGCGTACATCAAAGAACCAACTGCTGAAGCATAAGGAACTTTCAACATCTTTTCTTTGTCTTTCTCACTTGTAGGACATTGATTCGAACTAAGCTTGAAGTGACCCGCAAGTGGACAACCAACCGGCTTTGCTTTATTCATGTTGAACCTCTCAAGAACTTTCTCAATGTAGCTTTCTTGAGATAACCAAATCAGCCCCTCTTTGCGATCACGAACAATTTTCATACCAAATATTTGCTTTGTCAGTCCCAAATCTTTCAGAGCAAAAGATTTACTCAACTCTATCTTCAACTTGTTAATCATGGTAGAATCTTGACCTACATTTAACATGTCATCAACATAAAGCAAAAGAATAATAAATTTATCATTCGAAAATTTTTTCACAAACACACAATGGTCTGAGGTAGTTTTAGAGAAACCATTATTCATCATGAAAGAGTCAAATTTTTTGTACCATTGCCGTGGGGCTTGCTTGAGGCCATACAAACTTTTCTTCAATCTGCAAACAAATTTCTCTTTCCCTTTCTCTACAAAACCTTCTGGTTGCTCCATGTAAATTTCTTCTTCAAGATCACCATGAAGAAATGCGGTCTTCACATCAAGTTGCTCAACTTCAAGGTTCATACTTGCAGCCATGCCAATTACAACCCGAATAGAAGACATCTTTACAACCGGTGAGAAAATCTCATCAAAGTCAATGCCTTTCTTTTGCCCAAAGCCTTTCACAACAAGACATGCTTTGTATCTCAGATTTTTTCCATCATTCTTCAATTTGAAAACCCATTTATTTTTCAGAATTTTCCTACCCTTAGGCAACTTCACTAAATCATAAGTGTGATTTTCAAGTAAGGAATTCAATTCTTCTTCCATGGCCTTTTTCCAATTATTTTTCTTTGCATACTCAATTGCTTCTTGGTAGCTCTCAGGCTCCCGTTGATCGAAAATCAACACAAATTCATTGGGAGGATACTTTCTTGAATGTTGTCGGTCCCTTGTAGATTTCCTCAACTCAAGTTGTGGTGGCGGTTCTTGAGTTGGATGCTCTTCCTCAATTTCTGGCTCAACTTCATTACGATTAGCATCATCCTCTACATCTTCAATAGGTGGCTGCACATCTCCCCCATTTTCATCATCAACTGAAGATGAAGGAGATGGATCCATGTCAATGAGATCACTAGTTTTTGGCTCCGGTTGATCACCTTTGCCAAAGTCTTCAATTGTTTGATCTTCAAGAAACACAACATCACGACTTCGAATAACTTTCTTATCGACCGGATCCCACAATCTATAACCAAACTTATCACGCCCATAGTCAAGGAAAATGCATTGTCTTGACTTTCTATCAAGCTTGAACCTCTCATCCTTTGGAATATGAACAAAAACTCGGCAACTAAACACTCTTAAGTGCTCATAAGACACATCTTTACCGGTCCAAACTCTTTCTGGAACATCACCGTTCAAAGGATAGCAAGGAGACAAATTGATCACGTCAACCACTGTCCTCATTGCCTCACCCCAAAAGGATCTTGGCAATTTAGCTTGTGAAAGCAAACACCTTGTTCTCTCCACAATGGTGTGGTTCATCCTCTCGGCAACGCCATTTTGTTGAGGAGTCTTCTTAACTGTCTTTTGGTACCGAATGCCTTGGCGGCGACAATACTCATCAAATGGCCCAATGTATTCACCACCATTGTCTGATCGGATGCACTTTAATTTCTACACTGTTTCACTTTCAACCATGGCCTAAAAATGCTTAAATACTTCTAGAACTTGGTCTTTAATTTTTAGTAGAAAAGCCCAAACTTTCCTTGAATAATCATCAATGAAAGTAACAAAATAAAGTGCACCACTATGTGTTCTAACTTTTAAAGGACCACAAACATCCGAATGAATCTACTCCAACACATTTTCTTTTCTAGAAGCAACATTTTTATGAAAAGAAGCTCTATGTTGTTTACCCGCCAAACAATGAACACAAGTTTTGAGATGTGTACCTTTCAAACCGGGTAGAAGCTCTTTCTTGAACAAAACTTGCAGCCCCTTTTCACTCATGTACCCAAGTCGCTTGTGCCACAATTCAGTAGAAGTATCATCTTCAAGTGCATTGACAACACCTTTACAAATTTTTCCTTGCATCAAATAAAATGTATGAGTCTTCTTACACTTAGCTACCACCAAAGAACCCTTTGTGAGCTTCCATATTCCATCACCAAATTTGTTGTTGAAGCCTTCATCATCTAGCTTCCCAGTAGAGATAAAATTGAGGCGAATGTCGGGAACATGCCTCACATCTTTAAGCAACAACTTGCAGCCCAAATTTGTTTCCAAGCAAACATCACCCATACCAATAATCTTGGACAAACCTTCATTACCCATTCGAACAGAACCATAATCTCCTTTGGTGTAGGTAGTGAAGAACTCAACTCGAGAAGTCACATGAAAAGAAGCACCGGAATCAATCACTCAATTGCTCTCTTGGCCCACAAAATTGATGCAATCATCTTCACAAACGACCATGAGATCACCATTGGTAGTAATTGCTATTGTGTCTTCTTGCTTGTTATCCACACTTTTATCACGTCTTTTCTCCTTGTTCTTGAGCTTTCAGCATTCCTGTTTCATGTGCCCTTTCTCATGGCAATAATAGCACTCAATGTCTTTCTTTGAAAAAGAACCATCTTTTGATTTATCACGGTTTTGATCATGACCATGAGGAGTCTTACTCCTCCCCCTTGTTTTGCTTCGACCTCTCACAACAACTACTTCTGAATGAGAGGAACCGGCTGATTTTCTTCTAGTTTCTTCATTCAACAAGCTATTAGTAACTTGGCCCATTGTGACAACTCCATCGGGTGCCGAATTACTAACTGTCACAACCAAAGTTTCCCAACTTTCAGGCAAAGAACTAAGTAGCATCAAAGCATGCAACTCATCATCAAAAACAATTTTCATAGAAGCAAGTTGGTTAACAATACTCTTTATTTCATTCAGATGTTCTGGAATAGGGCTGCCCTCTTTATATTTTAAATTAACAAACTTACGAAACAGAAAGGCTTTATTTGTGGCTGATTTCCTATCATAAAGGCCTTCTAATTTTTTCCATAAATCATGTGCCGAAGTTTTAGTAGCAACATGATGAAACACACTGTCATCAATCCATTGACGAATAACACCAATGGCTTTTCGATTAAGCCTATTCCATTTTAGTTTTTCAAGTTACCCATTTGTTTCCATTGAAGCTAGACATACGACCCACATTCTCTTCCATTGATTTACACAAATAAATAAACCCAAACAAATCGTAAGCTCTGATACCAGTTGTTAGGGAAAATCAATGATTCCCCACAAGTAAATCAATCAATGGAAATAAAAACTAATGCGAAAAAATTAAATTAAAAGCAACACGAGAATTTTACGTGGTTCCCTCAATATAAGGTATGTCCACGGGATCGAAATCCGATTCCACTATCAACCAAATAAGTTTCCAAATGATTACAAACGAGACACGAATGGTCTCACAAAACCACCCTTAGGTGAATTCCAAAAAATCACAAATAAACAAGAGGAAAGACCTCACCAGATAGATGAACCGAAATCTTCAGAACCAGAGTTGAAGAAGACCCAAAATAATAATCCAAATCAGTCTTCACTCAAGCAATCAAAAATATGCACCCAAACAAAACCTTCCAAGCTTCTGTAACCAAACGGCACCCACCGAGATTGAACACTAATCCCATGTAGCAGCCGCAGAACCTTTTGGAGAACTATGAATTAAATTTGTAGCAGCCACACAAATCTTCCAAGTCCTATCTCACCGAAACCAACTAGCTATTGCCGTTTTTTCTTTTCTCCCACGGGGCAAAAACATAAACAATACATATATATATATATATATATATAGTTGATTAATAAGCTTTTCAATCAAAACCCTAGTTGTATCCAAATTGAATTGGGTCTTCACAAATTAAATATAATATATAAAAATATATTATAATTAATACCAAATCAAAATAAACTCTTTTAATAAACCATTGGGTCCAATACTCCAATGAGGAGATATATCCCAACATTTTGCACACCTTCAAAAATTGCATATTTATTTTTGTTTCATAATTTTTATCAATTTAAGATGGAGTGATGGTATATAGTTTTATTTTTTTATTTATTTATTTTTATCTCATTTTCTCGTTTCAAGTTTGGGAAGACTAAATAAGTGTACTTTTTGACTTTTTATGAAATATGGGTTGGATTTGGGTTGGGTTTGAAGTAATGTGTTAGAGAGGTGATGTGACTTAAATAAGATGATGTGACTTAAATAGGATAGTGACTTAAATAGGATAGTGACTTTTTGACTTTTTAGATTTTTTGGAGGATGTCAAACTTGGCCAAAGTAATAGAGCTTACATTAATAAATGTATATGGGACTTATTCTCTTATGTGTAGGAGTGAGAAAATATGGTAAGATATATGATTATATCTATCATTTCTCTTTAAGACTAGTGGTGGTGCATGCACATTGCACATGGTACTTCATCTATTGTAATTGTGTCTCATTGTTAGAAATTTCTTACAATAATTTTCCAAATAAAAATTTGATATTAATTTAATGATATGAACGACATCCACTTTGAAACTAATAATTACGCATAACTTTACTATCCATAAAAATATAAACTACTATTATGTATAATGTTACTAATCAGAAGGAAATTAAAAATATAACATAAATTCTTAATCTATAATACTATTATACAAATCTTGTTCTTCTATGAACTTCACATTTGGAATAACTATAATCCATCCCGCTGGTTTTGTATTCATTGAACATCCGGCAAGATGAGAAAGAAAACATTATTGGTAAGTATTATGATTTATCTAGAAATAGTGCCAAGGTTATCCATACAAAAATTTCATTAATATTTTCATGATACTTATAGATCGACACTGATCAAGGAATTCAGTTTCATTTTCATAAGGCTGTCAATTTAGATACAAACCATAAATGGGTGAATTACACTAACGGTTTCTATAATTTGAAACTTGTATCACTTTGATCCTTGACTTTTTAATTGGGACACATTTAACCCTGAATTTTGAATCTTGTTTCAAATAAGGATAATTAAAGATATCATTGATTAATTTTAATGGCAAAATCATCAATTTGATAAAATATAAACTAATTTGAAAAAAATAAATATCAAAAAAATATTTTTTAATTTTTAAAAATTATTTCTACCCACTAAAGATAAAATTATGTAAAATTGATAAATTTTTTAGACATTCATTTTTTTTTTACCAAATTAATTTTTATTATGTGTTTGGATGATGATCATGTAATGGATGGTTATTATTATTTTCATTAAATTAGTTTCTATTTTTCCAAAAGTCAAATATGGCGTAACTGTGATATCATTATTAAACCAATCCATTAAATAAAAAAATATAAAACTAAAAACATTTCATATATTAATTATATCTATTATACATTAAAATCCTAACAACCACCCATTACAAAATCATCATTCAAACACATAATAAAAATTAATTTGGTAAAATAAATAAATGTCTAAAAGATTTATAAATTTTACATAATTTTATCTTTGGTGGGTAGTAATAATTTTGAAAATTTTAAAAATATTTTTTTTGACATTTATTTTGCCAAATTAGTTTATATTTTTTCAAATTAACGATTTTACCTTTGAAATTAAGCAATGGTATCTTTAATTTTTTTATTTTGAAGAAAATTTAAAATTCAAGATCAAATGTGTCATAATTGAAAAGTAAAAAACTAAAGTGACACGAGCCCCATGTTAGTGTAATTCACCCTAAAAATTAATTTGGTAAAAATAAATAAATAAATAAATGTCTAAGGAATTTATTAATTTTACATAATTTTATTTTTAGTGGGCAAAAAAAATTTAAAAAAATTCAAAAAAAAATGGCATTTATTTTTTGTCAAATTAGTTTATATTTTATCAAATTGACACTTTTGCCCTTGAAAGTAAGCAATGGTATCTTCAACTGTCCTTTTTTGAAATAAGATTCAAAATTCGGTATCAAATGTGTCACAATTGAAAAGTTAGAGATCAAAGTGAGACAAGTCTCAAACTATAGGGCCTTCGCCCCCTCATAAATTGTATGTAAGTGTAGCTAAAATAATAATAATGGAAGTGACTTTTCGCCAATTCACTAATTCGGGTTCAATTTTGTAATTTATGAATCGATTTTGGGTATATTTTAGTGATTCTAAACGTTCGAATTTTAATGCTTTTTGGCCAAATAATTGATGCAAAATTTTAAATTAATCGGATATTAGTAATCATGTGTTTGGATCATATTTGTTTTTAAGAAATGGAGGTTTTATTACTGATATCTAATAAAACTGATTTATCGCATAGCAATGGTATCTTCAATTTTTTTATTTGGAAGAAGATTTAAAGTTTAAGGTCAAATGTGTCATAATTGAAAAGTAAAAAACTAAAGTGACACGAGCCCCATGTTAGTGTAATTCGCCCTAAAAATTAATTTGGTAAAAATAAATAAATAAATAAATGTTTAAGAGATTTATTAATTTTACGTAATTTTATTTTTAGTGGGTAGAAACAATTTTTAAAAATTCAAAAAAAAAATGACATTGATTTTTGTTAAATTAATTTATATTTTATCAAATTGACACTTTTGCCCTTGAAATTAAGCAATGGTATCTTCAATTGTCCTTATTTGGAACAAGATTTCAAATTCAGTATCAAATGTGTCACAATTGAAAAGTTAAAGATCAAAGTGACACAAGTCTCAAACTATAGGGACCTTCGCCCCCCATAAATTGTATGTAAGAGTAGTTAAAATAATAATGGAAGTGACTTTTCACCAATTCACTACTTCGGGTTCAATTTTGTAATTTATGAATCTATTTTGGGTATATTTTAGTGATTCTAAATGTTCAAATTTTAATGTTTTTTGGCCAAATAATTGATGCAAAATTTTAAATTGATTAGATATTAGTAATCATGTGTTTGGATCATATTTATTTTTAAGAAATGGAGGATTTATTGCTGATATCTAATAAAACTGATTTGTCACATGAATGATCTGTTCGAGAAGTATTATTAAAATTTAAATATCTCAAATCACCGAGGCAAACTCAAAATAGGATCGTAAATCGTAAAGTCGAAAGTAGGTTTTTTTTTTTTTAGATGTAAAATACAGGTAACATTTAAATTCTTATGTTCAAATTTTGATAATATTTTCTTTCACTTGATAATATAATGTTTCTTGTGACAGTCATTTTTAAATAATATTTTATAAATTTTAATTTAAAAAAAAAATTAGAAATTTTTTTTTTTACAATAACAATATAATATATAATTCTACAATATATATTTAGTTATTTGATGATGATAACATTTTAATTTTAATTTTTTTTTTTTTTTTTTGGATACTATGTGTGCTCTATGGCTAAGACTATGTGTGCTCAATTCTATTAATGTTGACAAGCCTAAGAAGCCACACTCTTTGAATTTTTGATAAAATAAAAGACTGAAGAATGACACTTACTAAAATAAAAGTAGAATGAAATTGAAATGATTAGTCCTTAGTTTTCATATTAACTAACCATTCACTTGCAAGGGTGAGGAATGATTTCATTTCGAATTTTATATTTTTAGTGACTATAATTTTAGTTGCACATAACCAACTAGGCCTAGACTAATTGGTCACTATGCTTTCCTTAGGGTTTAGCCTCAAGGAGGTCATGGGTTCAATTCCCCTTAGGGGGGTTGAATTAAGAGTGTGCAAGCACTTAGCCTCTCTTTGGCAAGAAAAAGCTCAGGCTTTTTTAGCTAAAATAGCCACAAAAAACAAAATAGGCTATTTTAGCCACAAAAAACAAAACATCAAATCCAACCCATAATCATTACAATATTTTAGCCAAAAAGCCAACCCACTTCCCAAACGGAGGCTTAGGTGCTTTGCCAAGGGTGGAGAGATTTTCTCCTATAGGTGTTAATCTAACAATTAACAATTTGCCGATCAAACAATATATATATATATATATATAATAATAATAATAATAATAATAATTTGAGTTGCAGATGGAGAAGGGAAGGTTTATGAGCAAATTACGACAGCAATCTATGTACTTTAGTTTTTATGTTATTTTGGTTCTTATAATTTTAATTGGTTCGAATTTGATCTTAAATTTATGATTTTGTTTCAATTTTTTTTTTTCCTTTTTTTTTTTTTTATCAGAAGAAATTTTCATTGAGGAATAGCCAAACGGCACTTACAGAGTCCATACACTAAACAAAGTAAAAATATTACAATAAGCACAAATGTGAAAACTATGAAAATTATTCAGATGCACAGCAGTGTTCATGCTCATACTGTGATGCAGAGGCAATCAAACAAATTCAGCGTTACAGCATGTCAGAGATAAATCATATATAGATAACAAGTATAGAGTGTGTAGGCTACAATCAAGCACAAAAGGACTCCAAAAAAAAAAAAAAAACAAGCTTGACCTGAAACCCAAACAAGGCCAGATCCTAAAAGGTCGCCCAGATCTGAGCAGATCTGGTGGCGCTATGCTGAAGGCGGCTTCGACGTGAGTCGACGGATAAGGAACAGGGCAGATCTAGCTTTGGTGGGAGAGAGAGAGAGGGGAGCCCAACAAAAACTTCCACCAAGAGGGGAAGAAAACGTCCCATAGAATGGAAGAACTAGTGGGAAGACATAGTTCTCATAGCTTATTTGCAGCACACAAAAAAAGAAACCACGGGGAGAAGGAAGGAGGAGAGGTGGCTGGACGCCGAAAGCTCCCTCCCCCTCCCCAATCGGCGCTCTCCGACGAAACCGTAGAAGAGTGTAGAGACAGAGGCTCTCGGCGGAGAGAGAATTGATTTTGTTTCAATTTGATTTAATTGATTACAACTTTCTTAACATTTTTTAATGAAAAATATGTATATAAGTGGCGTGTCATATTTTTTAGAGTAAAATTATAAATTCACTAAATTCAGTGAGTTAAACTCAACCAATTCAGTGATTATTGTTTATCAAAAATACTAAAGGCATTATCAATTAGGTCAAAATGACATAATTTAAAATTAAAGGTCAAAATTGAGCCAATTGAAAGTAAATGGACCAAAACGACACAAGTGAAAAATGTAGAGACCATCCATGTAATTTTTCCAAGGTATATATATTGAAGTATTTGTTTAAAAAAAATGAACAACCATAACCGATAAAAGGAAGGAAGTTATTTCGCTGAAAAAATAGAACTCAAATAAAACAGAAATTAATTATTTTGCTGGAAAAATTCAATCAATGCGTATGTACGAATATGCGACGTTCAAATGCACAAAAACGTAGTAGGGGAGTTACCCTTATACCTTTCTGTATAATTTCATCGTTAGCAGAATGAAATTATATGGGGCTCATATTTATGTAACTTTCTTGTGATTTTGTTTCGAAAGTGATACTTTTTAGTTATGATTGAACTTTGTAATACTGATTTGGTCATCGTTGTATGATTTTTTTTTTTTTTGTTTTAACAACTATTTGTTTTAAAACAAGAGGGGACACCAGAATTTTTTTGATTTATTTTTTATTTAGATGAAAATATTCAAATCAGTTGTCCCAAATCTCTCCTCTATCCGCTCTCTGGTAAAAAGGTCATGAAGAGGAATTCGGATCCTCTCTAGAGCAATTTTTCGTAGAGTGAACAAACTAACCAATCCCTAGAGGGGATATGTTCAATTCCTTACAGATACATAAACATTTTTTTCTTTCCACACTCACCCAACAATATTTTCTAAACGATTTTTCCCTCAAATGCAATTACCATTAACGAAAAAATTATAGGCCATTTATCCTAAGTTGTAATTGAGGGGCATTTGTCTGACATTTGCCTTATGGGTTTCGGAGTAAAACCATGTTTTGGATTTTTATTGAATGAATTATGAAAATATTTACTGTATTGCTGACAGAAGGTTCCACCAATTGGTTTGATACCAATTGGATTTGGTGCTCTAACTAATTTACAATGCCAGGGAAAAAAAAAAAAAAAGTAATACCATAACAACATTGAACAAGATTGCAGCATCGCGGGTAGTTTAGTTCCGAAACCGAGTAGGCTGTTATGCTTTGATTTGTTTGTAAAACTACGGGGTTGTGAAATAGAGTTCACCGAGTGTGACGACGCGACCGCTTATTTGGTTCTAAAGCAGAGTGTACAATTGTGTTTTGATTTAAAACCACTAGGTTATGAAACAAAAAATTGCTCCAGAATTGGTCCGAAACAGAGTGGATAATTATGTTTGAAGTTACTGGGTTATGAAAAGGAATTGTTCCAAAACGGGGAGGAGAATTATGTTTGAAGTTGTTTTTCAAATTTGTTTGAGATGTTACCACCGGGTTATGAAACCGAATTGTTTTGAAACAAAGTGGAGAATTATGTTTGAAGTTGTTTTTGAAATTGTTTGGTGATTTGTTTTTGAAGTTGTTTTTGAAATTGTTTGGTCATTCCGCCAAGTAACGGTTGACATTTGTTTGGTGATTTTCATTCCACCGACGCTCCACTACCAGCAACACCCAACATCCAGTTGACTGAGGGATGGTTCCAGCCAAGGCTCATTCAGATTTGCTGGGATGTTGGGTAGTGGTTGGTGTGATTGGTGATTGGGTTTGTGGTGTTTTTTTTTTTTTTTTTTGGGTGGGTTTGCGATTGATGATTGGGTTTGTGGGTTTTGGTCTGGATGGGAAGGAAGAAGTCGAGAAAAAGAGAAAAAAAAACAAAGAAATAAATTAAGCGAAAACACAGTGGTATAGTAAATAAAAAATTACAAAATTATGAAAAAATAACAGTTTAATTATTAAAATACATAAACTTTATTACTGATATGTAATTTTGTTTTTACTGTTAGTTATTTTCCAATAAATTAAAGAGTGGTGCTTTCTGCAAAAATTAGTATACTAATTAGTATACTAACATATATTATGACATTATCATTTCAAATTATAGACCCCACCCCACCTATTATATAAACTATAAGATCCAAAACCTCTAAAATTATGACATATCATCTATTAAATTAAAAACAAAAAAAAAATTAAAAATAAATCGTAGCCATTTTTCCACTTTAATTCTAAAAAAAGAAAAAACTCACTTTAACTCATTATTATTTTAAGTTTTTCTCAATTTACTCAAAAATCTAATTTAAGTCCAAATTTTTTTTTTAAAAAATATCATGTTAGTTGTCACATAATATAAAAAATATATTATTATATTAGTGTTTAGGTTTGTGTAATAAAAAAAATTACACCACATAATTATTAATGTCATTTTGTATCTAATTTTAGACATAAGTTAGTTTTTAGAATAAATTTTAAAAAAAATAAAAAATAAAAAAATAAAAACTAAAAATATGAAGGGTTAAACTGGTAAAAAAAAAACAAATTAATGGCCACAATTAATTTTAAAAAAATGGCCACATATAAAAGGAGGAAAAGTGTAATTTATCCCAAAAAAAAAAAAAAAAAAAAAAAAATACAAATGATAACTTAGATGAGGACTACATCAGACTTGAACTCAATGGTAGGAATTCGTTCTTTTGGATCCAATTACACAAACGTCCCATTATTTGGGACTCATAACTTGGCTTTAAGATTCTCTAGAGTAATACCTTTCAATGATCTTTTACGGTGAAGGAGAGGCAGTCGACACATAGCCCATTCACCGGTTAAGGACTAAGATTTAAACTCACGAAAACAATCGTTTTGGTTAGTAAATTAAATATAAAAAAAATTTTGGTTAGTAAATTAAATATAAAAAAAAAATCAAAATTTTCTCCCTTCACATGTTAGGAAGTTGATAAAAAATTATCCTTTAACTTTTTTTTTAACCAAAAAAAATTAATTTTTTAGATAGTGGCTTAGATAAAAAAGTTAATTTTTTTTCGAAGTTGCCAAAGCAAGCCTCAGTCTGGTTTAATGCCAAAACAAAACAGAGTGAGAGAGAAAGACAAGAAGAGAAAGAGCAGAAGAGAGACGACGACGCCCCCTCCCTGCCTCCCGACCCATCTCCACTGCAGACACCCTGCCGCCGCCAATGCCCTGCCGCAGCCGATTCAAGAAAAATATAGGCTCGTCATCCTCCAAAAATTCTACATTATTTGGGTTTTGATTTGAAATATTAGGATTTTTTTTTTTGAATGTTAATGGTAATACAAGTTTGTTGAGTGTGTTGATTGGGAGATTCTTACATGATTTATTTCAAATCCATTTTTAGGGTTTTGATTTTGGGGCTTTTTGAAAAAAATGTGTTATGGGGGCTGTATGAAATTCCTCCAAAATTAATTCGTGTTCTTCGTAAGGAGTTTCTTAGCTTTATTTTCTTTGTTATAGAGTGTTGAACACGTTGCCCAACCATGATGACTCTCCTCTCGCATATGCTTTATTTAGGTACCACCATTTACAACCAAACCAAACAGTTTGTGTTTAACGAAGATGCCGTAAAAAAAAGAGGAAAAGCAGAGACAATGTTGGTGGGTTTGTAATTGATGATTGGGTTTGTGGGTTTTGGTCTGGATGGGAAGGAAGAAGTCGATAAAAAGAGAAAAAAAACAAAAAAATTAAATCAAGGGAAAATACAGTGGTATAGTATATATATAAAAAAATAAAATTACAAAATTATGAAAAAAAATAACAGTTTAATTATTAAAATACATAAACTTTATTACTGATTTGTATTTTTGTTTTTACTGTTAGTTATTTTCTAATAAATTAAAGGGTGGTACTATATGCATCAATTAGTATATTAATTAATATAACAATATATGTTATAACATTGTCATTTCAAGATTATAGACCACACCCATTATATTAAACTATAAAACTTAAAATCTCTAAAATTATGACATATCATCTATTAAATTAAAAACAAAAAAAATTAAAAATAAATTGTAGCTATTTTTCCACTTTAATTCTTAAAAAACAAAAACAAAAAAAAAATCACTTTGAACTTTTATATTTCAAATTTTTCTTAATTTACTCAAAAATCTAATTTAAGTCCAATTTTTTTTTTTAAAAAAAAATATATCACGTTAGATGTTACATAATATAAAAAATATATTATTATATTAGTGTTTAAGTTAGTGTCAGAAATGTGAGTTACATATAATTAAAAAAAAATTACACCGCATAATTATTAATATGTCATCTTGTACGTAATTTTAGACATAAGTTAGTTTTTGGAGTTAAAAAAAAAAAAACTAAAAATATGAAGGGTTAAACTGGTAAAAATAAATAATAATGGCCAAAATAAATAATAAAAAAAGACCAGATATAAAAGGGGAAAAGTATAATTTATCAAAAATAAATAAATAAATAAATAAAAATGATAGCTTAGATGAGGACTACATGAGACTGGAACTCAATTGTAGAAATCCGTTCTTTTGGATCCAATTACACAAACGTCCCATTATTTGGGCCTCATAACTTGGCGTTAAGATCCTCTAGAGTAATATCCTACAATGATCCCTACAATGAAGGAGAGGTAGCCGACACGTGGGCTAAGATTTAAACTCATCACAACGACGTCATTTTGATTAGTAAATTGAAAAAAAGAAAAAAAGTACGAAAATTTGTTTGGTTTGTTTTTTTTTAAAAGATGTTTTGAAAAATTATTTTGAGAGAGAGTTTTAGAAAAAATGATTGATTTTATGTGTATGAGAGAGAGATTTGTTTGGAAAATTTGTAAACCAAACAAGTTTTGGAAAAAATTTTTGGGAAAATTTATTTGGTTTGATTACTTTTCAAAACTTATTTGTAGAGAATTTTTCTCAAAATTTTTTCCGAAACACAAACCAAACAAGGCCTTCCCACACTTCACTTTCAGTTTCAGTCTGGTTTAACGCCAAAACAAAAACAGAGTGAGAAAGAGACAAGAAGAGAAAGAGAAGAAGAGAGAGAAGACAAAGACGATGCCCTCTCCTTGCCTCCTGACACATCTCCGCCACAGACACCCTGCCGCCGCCGACGCCCAGCCGCAACCGATTCAAGAAAAACATAGGTTCATCATCCTCCAAAAATTCTCCAGTATTTGGGTTTTGATTTGAAACATTAGGATTGTTTTTTAATATTAATGATAATACGAGTTTGTTGGTTGTTGAATGTGTTGATTGGGAGATTCTTACATGATTTATTTGAAATCTATTTTTAAGGTTTTGATTTTGGGGCTTTTTGAAATAAATGTGTTATGGGGGCTGAATGAAGTTCCTCCAAAATTAATTTGTGTTCTTTGCAAGGAGTTTCTTAGCTTTATGTTCTTTGTTAAATAGTGTTGAACACAGTTGAACACGTTGCCCAACCATGATGACTCCTCTCGCATATGCTTTATTTAGGTACCACCATTTACAACCAATTTGTGTTTCTGTTTGTTTTTACAGAAACACAAATTGCAAACATACTGTAAAACTTATGCTTAATTTATTTAAGGATGACAACTAACAAGTAAATTGCGACTTCATAATATATTATTTTAATTATATACAAAAACTTCAATTTCAATTGCATACAAAAACCTCAACTTGATAATATATTATTTTAATTGTATACACAAATTGCAAACATCAATTTAAATTGTTAAATAAGAATTGGAATCTTAATTCATGATAGTGGAGTTGTTTTTTTCTTTTTCTTTTTCCTTTTCTTTCTTTCAATGTTTTTCTTTCTTTCATTTAGTTTGTATTATTTTGGAAACATAATTTATTGTTTTTATGCCAGTATTGACCACCTATTTATTTTTCTAGTTACTTGGCACATTGAAATGGAACCTAACAATGTTAAGAATTGTTGGCTTTTTGGCTTTCGAAGGTTACTTTTGTAATTATGAGCGTGCCAGTAAGGATCAATCAGTCCTTACAGAATTATAATCGCCAAACAATTATTCAGACGATTGTGTTATGGTTCTTTTGGCCTCAATGAAGAGGATTTTTACTGGTGGCTTACTGGTAAATTGACTTCAGAGAACTTGAGCATAAGAACAGGTAAATAAACTGAAGCATTTCATTAGTATGAAAAAACTTACAATGATCTTAGTTCCGTAGAGAATTACAGCGGCAATATGTTCGAAAACTACTCCTACAAATGAAGTGCAGAGCAGGAACTTAAAGTACAGAAATATAAAGGACAGGAAATAACACTGAAATATGTAAAGTAATTCTTTAGATCTTTTTCTTCGTCTCTTCTCTGAAGTCTTTCCTGCTATTTATACTCTCCGAAAATAACCATCGAATTGTACTTCAAACCGTCGAACTACTCCTCCGTAATCGCTGATCATGCTACCTTATAAGTAGTTCCACTACGCCTTCACTTGCAGTTAGACTTCCCCCTTATATTTGAATTTGAATGTGAGCAACCGTTGAAGCCACATCACCGTATATCTCTTTGTTGATCCGCTACTACTCAGATCTTATAACAACTAATATTAACTGCCACGTGTATGATCAGGATCGAAGACCTGCCTGGTCTCCTCATATTACCCTTACTTTGCCACGCGTCGAAATGTCATTGGCTAGTACAAAATGTGTAGCCAACATTATCCCCTGCACTAATATACCCAAGACTTGGTGATATTAGTGGATCAGGGTCCCTTTTCCCACGTCTTAGAACGTGCATGGGTTTTGCATCTTCCCAGAAATGCAACTGTCACTCACCATCTGTATTAATACTCTCGTCTTAATCCTTTAAGTACTTTCACTGTCTTATTATTCGAACAGACTGATACATTTCAATGGCCAAATTAATTCTTTCCTCCAGCGATGAAGCATACGAAGAGTCATATGTCGGTGCTATTTCTCATCGAAAGCATGCATTTATTGGCCACCTTTACCCACCTTTCTATATTCAGGTCATGGACGCCTTTGCAAATTACCGACCTTTGGATTACGAACACATTGCACTTAACCCTTCGATTCAGAAGGCTACAAACGTAGACATAAGAATTTTCCCCTCTGACCTACCTTTACAGTTCGAACAATCTGCTCTCAAACCTTTGATTCGGAAAATTGCAAATATGGATTTGAGCAACTCTTCTTCGCAAATTTCTGTATGGGATAAAGCTACAGCTTCTTCCTCTTCTGGGGGTTCTGACTGGACAAGCTGGTCAGTACCTGAGACTTATGATTTGAAGGAGCGAATCAACCACCATTTTGTTGAGTTCACTGACCCTTTAGAGTTTCCTTGCTATACTCGAAGTTCAGTTGTTTATCCCTATGTGCCCATTGACCATCGACGTAGTCTGGAGGAGAATCTTCTTGTAGCATGGTATACATCTTCCATGGCTACAAAGATAGTGCACACTGCCCCTCGCCCAGAAGAAGCACAAGGGTATAACCCATCATTCTTAGCCCAGAAGGCGAAGATCTGTTCTTCTGACTGGCTTGATTATATTAATGCCTTTGTTCCTTCTGCTCCGGTATCATCCCCAAAAACAGAAGTGTCCACACCTTCTTCTTTGTCTCCTGAAATTGAAGTATGCATACCTTCTCCCCCACCAATTCTTTCCTGGACAGAGAAACTGAAGATTGCCCTATCCATGGAGAGTGTCTTTCCACCTTATAAACCTCTATCTCCTCCTACCCCAGCTGAGCGGAAACAGGCTCAGCTTCTGCTTGCAGCCTTCTCTCACTTGCCTTTTAATGTACTCGAGGACGAAGTCCCTCTCAAGAACCTTCGATGGGCTTGTGATATTCTGACTAGGGGCCATGTCCTTAATCCCCTTGCTCAGGCAGAACTTCATATGTTTCTGGACCAACTTCCATTGCTTCTTAACTGGCATCGAAATTCTGTGGCTACTACACAATCTTTAGACCAACTTTCGTCTCTTCGAATTCATGCTCAGTACGAAGCAGAGAACTTTATTGAAGAATTCAATGATTTCAAGAATAAAGATTCTACGTATTGGGATGACTTAGACATTGATGAATTGGAACAAGGATTAAGAGATGTGGCTTTCGAAATAAAGGCTGAAGAGCTCTACTATGAAGTGAGAGCACATCAACTTATGCAGCCAATGCTAGAAAATTTAGAAGATAGAATAAGGAAAGAACAAAAGTTCATTGATCATTGTTGGACTAAATTTCATGATCTTGTTATTTATTCCATTCCTTATTTTTATGAGCTCGAGTTCATACCGAGATAGGGTCAGCTGATGTAATCGCTCTGATCTTAATATAAACAAAATTCTTCTTCATTTGTCTTTGTTTGACCCTGTCTTTCGTATTTTTACTTGTGTTTTAAAAGTCAACTCAGAGCTTCGAACCTCGAACAATTTCATCCTTTGAATCTGGACTTAATTGTTTTAAATGAAACACTAAATGAGCCAATTGTAACCCTTTCCAATTTGTGGAATAAAGTTTTGGCTGATTTTCAATTGGAAACAGTGCTTCGAATCTAGCAATCTTACACTTAAAGCTTGTTTTGACCATAGTCAACATCTAGCCATTGTCATTATTGCTTTTGATGTTTCGAACACCAAATCCCATCCTTGAAGAATCTCAAGTTTGCTTCGAAGGACATTACCTTTGTTTAAAAACCTAAAAACAGGTCTTTAACCTCTTGTAAGTGTAATAAATACTCGAGTATTTTTATATTTTGGGTAGGGCAACCCACTTCGAAGCTGGCTTCTCTGTTTCGAAGCCGTTTGACTTGGCTTCGAAGCAAAATATCTTACTTCGAAGCTAGCCTTAACAACTAGGCTTTGTTTTCCCTCCAAAAGCATCAATGTTGAAGGAAGTTTTTGTATTCGTACTTTTAATACTTAACAGCTCATGTAATATATTTTCAAATACGAGGGCTTTAAAAACCCTTTTGTTTCGTGTTCTGAAAACACTTGCTCTTCTAATCGCACAAACCCCTCTTATTACCGATCGTCGGCTTCTCTCTACTTCCTTTCCTGGTTTCATTGTCAAGAAAAACATACCGTCAATGGCTTCTCCTTCAGTATCAGTCGTAGCGCGTATGAGCCAATCTGTGGCCCTGAAGAGGATTATTGATGCAGAATGCGAAAAGTACAAAGCTGGGGAGAAAAGCGTTATCGATGGACGCATCTTTGTCCCTCGTCGCCATGTGCAGTCAGACTATGTGCTCGGGCCCATATTCAAAGAGGTCCTCACTGAACTCCCAGCCCTGTATCCCCGACTGGAAAACCAATGTCTTCTCTATGAAGGTGGTCTTGACTGGAGGAACTGGAGGATAAATCGCCCCCACCGATGCTGGCCCACGGTGAGACCAGAGTGGCAAGAATGGTATGATCGGGTTATTCCTGCTAGGACCTTGGACCTTCAAGAACTCTGCCTTCTCGATGCTCTCAGACTATCTAGGGTAACTATTTCAGAGGACCCTTTCCTTGTTTCTGCTGTCCTATGTTTTTGGAATCATGTCTTTAACTTTTTCCAATTTAGATGTGGGATGATGGCCCCTACTGTTCTTGATATTTGCCATTTACTGGGACTATCTCCCATTGGCACCCCTTTTGGACCAGATTATCCTGATTTAGTAGTCCCTTTCTCTCTCCCCTCTCTTAACTCATCTTATAGTGATTTCGCTAGGGCTGAGAATAAAAGAGAGAGCCCTGTAACTGATATGGAATTCTTTTCTTTCTTATTGTATTGGCTTTGCAAATTCCTTTTTTGCACTTCCTCTCAGAGAATTATGCCTGAATTTGCCCCTCTTGCCAAAGCCTTTGTCTTACAGAAAAAGGTGGCCTTAGCCCTACATGTTCTAGGGCACGTATATAGAGTCTGCTCTCTTTTTTGTGAGAAACCCTTAGATGCTAATCAAGGGGGGCCATTCTGGATCCTTCAGTTTTGGCTTTTCGCCTATTTTACTGAATTACAATCCAAATGCCTTAAATTTTCCGAGCCAAACCCTCTTACTCATGGCATAAGGATGGCCAATGCTTCACTTTACCCTTCTACCTTTGCCTTTTACTTCTCTTTCTTTCACCAGCTTCCAGCCTCCCTTCCTACTTATCGCTTTCGTCCCTTCAAACCTTCCATTGGTCCATCTTGGTTGAGGAATTTTCTAAGTGACCAGTCTTGTACTTCACTTGTTCACAAGGATATATGGGCTTATATTCTGATTCCCAGAGAGTTATTTATCAGGACTTTGAACCCGAAGGCCTACAAATGCTTAGCTGAACCTTACTGTCCAGCTCAGTTTGCTAGACAATTTGGCCTCTCACAAGGGGTCCCAATACCTCTCTGTAGCAACACAAATCTCAGCCTCACCAGAAGGGATTTGAAAGTCCGGAAATCCAGGCTAGAAGAGGCAACTTTGAAATTTATAGATGACTTAGCCAACTTTGAGTACATCCCTTTCATTCCTCAAGGTACCGTGTTGAAGAGGTACCAAAACTGGTGGGTGACTACTATGGAGATTTATTTGGCCATTTCACCTTTAAGCCTATTAACGGTGTTAGATGTGACCAAGCCCAAAGAAACTGGGGTTGTCACTTCTTCCACTGTTTCAGATATAGCACATGCTGCTCCTGCTGCTTCAATTCCTCCCAGAGTCACTCGGGCTGCCTCGAAGAAAGGTATACCCTTGTCTCTTCTCCTTTTGTCTTTCATAATGCATTTTGCCTTATCTTTAATTCTTCTTTCGTGGAGGTGGTCAATCACAAAAGAAAAGGAGGCTCTTTGAACTCGAGAAGGGAACATCCAATATTCACGGGGAAGAAAAGGAAGAATCAGATGAAGAGGAAGAGTTATTTTTGAAAAGAAAGAAGAAGGCGATCATCTTTTCATCCGACTCGGTTAGGGATGAAGTAACTGCCAGAGAGTCAGAAGATGAATTCATCTCTTTGGAATCCAGATCGCAGCTTGAAGAGCTTGAGGGAAAAGTTGAGAAAGAAATTGAGAAAGAGCAGACCCTGCCAATACAGAGGAAAAGGAAAAGAAAGGTGACTGTCTCTCCTTCCGATATGGTCGAAGATTCTGATTCTGAGACAATCGCCAAAGCCATAGAGAAAAGAAAAAAGATGTCTGCTTCCACTCCTGTCTCAGTCGAAGATACCATCCATGAAGCACCCGTCAAGACAACAGAGCAAGAACATCCTAAAGCCATGATTGTCTTTGAGAGAGCTGAGAAGAGACGGCAGCAACAATTTCTGAGAGATGACTCTGCCGCTGTTGACATACTACAACGGGAAACTGTGAGAAGGCAACAGACTGCCAGAGATTACACCCTTCATAGTTCCCCCATCATCGCCGATACTTCTGGAGCAGGTAATTTTATGCTTTTGCGATTTTTCCTCTGTTAGCCTTTGGTATCGAGGTTTAACATTGCCTTACATTTCTTCCTCTTGCAACGGCAACTTCTGAGTTCATCTTTCCGATGAGACCTCTCTCAATTTCACTCGAGGTAGATCAGATGCAGGATGTAGGGACTACTCAGACTATACTTCCATTTTTAGGGTCTACATTTTCTACACTTTTCCTGAGGCCAAGCATTCCTGCACCTTTTCCTCTTGGTTTGACTCCGTATCTTTCTTACTTGACTCTTGACTTTCCTCAATTTACTTCTTTACCGAGTCTTGCTCCTCTTTCTCCTTCCAAGGAGATTCCAAGTGCTACCTTGTCTTTGATAGGTGCTGACAGCTCTCCAATTCGTGACTTTCCACATTTACCTAGCTCCAGCCCTCCTTTTCTTGATTCATTGGTGACTAAGACCATGGAGACCATCAAAGATGCTCCACCCATTTCTCCTATTGCTATGCAATCTTCTGTGTCTCCCATGGCAACTCTCTCTGCACCCCTCATGTCTACTGATGAGATTGATATTTTTGAAGCAAGATTAGCTAGTCTTTTTGACATCACTTCTACTTCTCCGACATTCGATGAGGAGGCTGAGCCATTAGTCTTAGCTGATTCTTTGCTGGAAATTTTTGAGAGCTCTCCTTCCTCCAGCAGCCAACCTTCTGTGCCTTCGATAGACTTGGACACCTGTCTAGACCTGCTAATTTCTTTTTCGAGGATTCCCTTCGAGGCTCTACAAAGGCCTATAATTAAAAATGGGTTTCTTCAATGCTGCAAACTTGCTGAGCAGTCTGGTATGGATGTCTCTAACCACCTATCTCAGGCAGCAGCTACCATCGATTTTTACATCAGCATCTGTCATGCTGCCAAGGCCGCAAATGAGAAATTGGTCAGAGATCAAAGTTTTGCTTCTCAAGTGCATACTGAAGTATCGACGCTTAAGGAACAACACTCCTCTGCCTCTTACTTCCGAACTCAACTGCTGGAGAGGAAAGCTCAACTCGAAGAGGAGCTTTCTGCAGTGAATCAAGCCTTACTCCGAACTGATCTCAAACTGCAAATCACCAATCAAGGACTGGCTGATCAAAAGAAAGATATGGCTGCAGCTATTCAACTGTTTTCGTTGTTTACCAATAGGAAATCTGTTGTACAAAAATAACTAAAATATTGTAATGATTTTTGGGCCAACTTGTGGCACAATGTACTTGACTCTTTATAAAACATTTCCTTGTTTACTATTTTATGTTCTTGTACTCAGTGTTTATTTTATTCCCTGTGTTTCCCAAATAGTTGGAAAATAAGGTTTTAAATATCTGCCATTAATCTTTTTGGGATGCACATAACCACTCAAATCTTTCAAATGGTATGCCCCAAAAGGCAAAACTCTATGAATTTGATATGGTCCTTCCCAGTTAGGTGACCATTTGCCAAATCTATGGCTTCTAATCCCTATTGGGAGTATTGTCTTCCACACCAAATCACCTTCATCGAAGCCAATGTGTTTGACTTTCTTGTTATAATTTTTGGCTGCTTTCTTCTTCTGAAAGAGAATGCTATTTAATGCCAAAATTCTAGCTTCATCTATATCTTCTAATTCCAAGCACATACTTTGATAGTACTGCTCAGGATCCAACTGGTCTTGGCATCTTACCCTTAAGGATTTAACATTGATCTCCACTGGTAACACTGCATCATGCCCATAAACTAAGGCATAAGGAGTGACTCCTGTGCTTGACCTTGGGGAAGTTCTATAAGCCCACAATACATCTAACAATAAGTTGTGCCAATCTCTCGGATTATCTTCCACAACCTTTTGTATTCCCTTTTTTAAGGACTTGTTAGATGACTCAGCTTGACCATTGGCTTGTGCGTAATATGGAGTGGAATTCACAAGGCTAATCCCGAACTCAGCCACAAAAGACTTTACCATTTTCCCATCAAAAACAGTCCCATTATCGACCGTTATCGTTTGTGGGATGCCAAATCTATGGATCAAATCTTTAATGAACCCAATAACCTCCGTCTGATCTACAGCTTTATATGGTTTGGCTTCGACCCATTTGGTGAAATAATCAGTAGCCACCAAAATAAAACAATGATGCTTCGAAGAGGGAGGGTGTATTTTCCCCATCATATCCATGGCCCATCCTCTGAATGGCCAAGGCTTTACTACTGCATGTAGATCAGTTATGGGCACATGCCTTATTGTACCATGCTTTTGACATGCCTGGCAGCCCTTTGCATATTCTATGCAATCTTTAAGGATAGTCGGCCAATAATAGGAATGTCTTCGAAGCAGCCATCTCATTTTTACACCAGGCTGATGTGCACCACAGATACCTTCGTGAACTTCAGCCATAGCTATTAATGCTTCTTTTGGCCCTAAACATTCTAACAATAGACCATCTCCCCCTCTTTTGTAGAGATCATTGTTGTATATGATATATTGCACAGATTGCAATTTAACTCTTCTGCTGGCTTTTGAGGATGGGCCAGCCAAGTATTGTATTATTGGATGTCTCCAATCCTGTTCCTGCAGATCATTATAATTGATTTCCAAGACCATGTTCCTCTTACTTAAAGGTGATATAGGTTTTTGGTATGTCGTTTGGCTTACATCCCAATGGGTACCATCTTTACTCTTGAAATTCGAAGCTTTCTGCGCCACATCGTTAGCTCTATTATTCAATAATCTCGGGACATAAGTTACATTTACTATTTCAAATTGAGAGAGCAAATGTAATGCGATGACATAATATGGCAGCATACTTATACTTTGACACTTGAAAATCCCTTTTACTTGGTTAACGACCAATTGGGAATCCCCAAATATGTCAACTGCATGTACTTGTAATCCAATAAGAATTTTCAATCCCACTATCAAAGCTTCATACTCAGCTTGATTATTATAACAAGCAGTTTCATCTATTCTGAAACCATGTGTGGTTTCTATTCCTTGTGGTGACTTGATTACTATACCAATTCCAATTAGGCCATTGGCTTTCGATCCATCGAACCACATTTGCCATGGCTCGACACTAGCCATACTGAGTTCCATTATTTCTTGACTCTCTGTTTGAGATGGATGGTCTGCCAAAAAATTGGCTAAAACTTGTCCTTTCACTGCCCTTTGAGGCACATATTCTAAGTGAAATTCTGACAGGGCTAATACCCATTTGCCAATTCTTCCTCTCAACATAGGTCTAGATAACATGTATTTAACCAAATCTGTGGTTGCAATTACCAAGACAGTTGTAGGCAAAAGGTAATATCTTAATTTCATTACAGCAAAATATAGTGCAAGGCAAAGCTTTTCTACAGCTGAATATTTATATTCGCAAGAATTTAAAAACCTACTAAGGTAATAAACAGCTTGCTCCTTGCCTTCCTCATTGTCTTGGGCCAAGAAAGCTCCCAATGAACCTTCTGCTGTGGCTATGTACAACTTCAAAGGCTTAACGCCATTTGGTGGCATCAGTACTGGAGGATTGGCCAAGTAGGCTTTGATTCCATCGAAAGCACTTTGATGCTCCATTGTCCATACAAATTCCTCTTCATCTTTCAGCCTTAATAAAGAAGAAAAAATTTTAGTTTTCCCTGCAGTGTTAGAAATGAATCTTCGAAGAAAATTAACCTGACCAAGGAACTTTTGTAATTCTTTCTTACTTGATGGAGGTCTGGCTTCAATGATGGCTTTGGCTTTATTCTAGTCAATCTGTATTCCTTTCTTGTGTACTACATATCCCAAGAAGTTTCCAGATGATACGCCAAAAGCACACTTAAGAGGATTAAGCTTCAACTTGAACCTTCTCATTCTTTCAAAGGCTGCCTCTAGGTGAAACAAATGTTCCTCCATGGATTGGGATTTAACCACAATGTCGTCAATATAACATTCTAAATACCCACCAATAAGGTCATGAAAGATAGTGTTCATAGCCCTCTGATATGTGGCCCCAGCATTCTTCAGGCCAAACGGCATTTTAACCCATTTGAAGGTCCCAATATTCTCAGGGCATCTAAATGCTGTCTTGTGAACATCTTCCTCCGCAATACATATTTGGTTATAGCCTGAGTGTCCATCCATCATTGATAAAATGTGATGTCCTGCTGAGCTATCCACCAACAGATCTACTATAGGCATAGGATATTCATCTTTTGGAGTTGCCAGATTTAGGTTTCTAAAATCAATGCATACTCTCATTTTGCCATTTTTCTTGACTACAGGTACAATATTAGATAGCCACTTAACATACCTGGCTGTTCTGATAAAGCCTGCCTTGAGTAGTCTAAGAATTTCTTCCTTGACTTTCTGGATCACCTCTGAACCTATTCTTCTTGGTTTTTGTTTGTAAGGCTTGAAGTTAGGCTTCATGGGAAGCCTATGTTCCACTAATGACCTATCCAATCCTAGTAGTTCATTGTATGACCATGCAAAACAATCTTTATATCTTCTCAGAATAACCAATAACTGGTCCCTATCAAGAGAACTCAACCAAGCACTTATATAAATGGGTTGTTGTACAGAATCTTCCCCTAAATTTATTTCTTCTAAGGGGTCTTGTATCTGAGTACTTACTGGAACTCCTTCTTTGATCTTCTCTGACTTTGTAGAAATCTCCTTGCTGTATTCTGCTTCTAGGCTCTTTGACTCCTCCTCTTTACTCTCCTCCTCATAGACAAAATCTGTCCACAAGGTTTCTTCTTCCTGTATTTCTTGGACTTTTGTTTCTATGTCCAATGCACAGTATTTATCAAGGGTCAAAACTCTGGCTTGTTGCTGCTCCCGCTTGCAGCCAATCGTCATGACTTCTTTCTCCTGCTCTCGAACTTTCTGGACTATTGACTTTATGTCCAATATTGAAAACTTGATTAAAGCCAAAGACCTGGCTTCTGGTGCTTCATCTTGCTGCCTATAACCAGGCATCATTGTCATCTTTAACCACTAGCTCTTCACCAGCACTCTCCTGGACTAAATGCTTCAGGTGTGCTACTTCATTATCAACCGTTACTTCGGCTGAGCCATCGAATTCCATCAGTATACTGAGCGGTGCCACGCCATCAATATACAACTTGGCTTTTGCGAAATCTGCACAGGCTATGAAAGGTTGAGGATCTGCACTAATTTCCTCCGTCTTCCCATTGCCTAGAGCTATTATCATTTTCTGATGCAAAGAGGAAGGCACACATTTATTAGTGTGGATCCAATCTCTACCAAGTAAAGCATTGTACTTCGCATT
Source organism: Camellia sinensis (assembly GCF_055761805.1). Lineage (NCBI taxonomy): Eukaryota > Viridiplantae > Streptophyta > Magnoliopsida > Ericales > Theaceae > Camellia > Camellia sinensis. The sequence goes on along the minus strand of NC_138964.1, from coordinate 21,170,490 downwards.
GCTATCGATGACGAAAAACGCCGTCATGCAGTCCTTGGTTCCCACACTCAGGTTGATGGGTAGAATTCCCTGGGCCATCTGCTTGTCTCTAGCAAAACTAGCGATAGTTGTACTGGTTGGGATCAACCTGGGATTCCTCTTCCCTAATTTCTTCAAGGAGGATTTCGGTAATAAGTTCACCGCCGCTCCATTATCCACCAAGGCTCGGTTTAACTGAACCCCATCGAAGAAGGCCTTAATGTACAAAGGCTTAACATGCTGCGTCATGGAATTCGAGGGATACTCGAATGGATACGAGAGGTTAATGCTTACCACTTCCTCACTCTCATATCCAGCTTCCATTGGGGTGACCATTTCGAAATTATCTTGTACCATACTCGCTTGTGAATCTTCACTAGAGATCGGAATTGGATCAGCTTCCTGCCCCTCTTGATTCTCATCTCCAGCTTGGAATTCCTGTGGTAGTATGTGTACCATGTTCACTGATATCGAGGGAAACGAGCCAAACTGGATGGCTGGCTGTACCTGTTTCCCCTCTTGGTCACCTTGGTCAATTACCTCAGAAACATCCTGCATGATGCATTCTGGTATTTCATTGGTAACGGGTCCCTTCGAATGATTTTCCTCAGCTAGTTTTCCAACCATAAATGTTTGCTCAGCCATGAAAGCTTCGAACATTTCTTCCTCCACCATTTCTTTCTTCTGGCTTACGCCAATATCTTTTTCCGTTTCGCTACCACTCTCCATCAGAGCTTTCTCCAACCCTACTAGACTTTCCTTCTCTCGACCTTTAGTTCAGAATGAACCTTGGCCAACTGTTCTCTGCTGCAGTCCACCTCGTTTTGTGAAACTGGCTTTGAATTATGGTCTGACTTTCGATTCTTCTTTTCTCCAGTCTGGATCATCGAAGAACTCTCTCCACTTTCTTTCAGGTCTCTCTGGTATTGGGTATACCTACGCTGAATTTTCCTCCTTTGTGATCTGGAAATAACGGGGACCATATCTGGTTCCCTCGTTCTTGGGTGTTTCAGCAATACCCAGTTGTTGGGGGCCACCAAAGGAGGCTTAACCATCCTACTTTGATTTCCAAAATTCCTTTGGGTAGGCATTTCCCTAGGTTTGTTTTGCATCACAAACCAATCTGGGACTCCTGGTACTCACGAACTTACTGACCCAGACGTTGAACTGCCTCTTTCTTCTTTCGAGGTCACCTTTGAGGTTGGCTGTGAAGACAATTGTTTGGCCCTGTCTGCAAGCTTTGAGCCTGATTCAGGTTCTCGATGATGGTGATCATTTTCTGTCCTTCGTGAAGTTGGCCCAAGGGGCCAATTCCTGGTTTTGATCCCAAAACCTGAACTCTTCTCCAGCCTTCTTTCAGAATGACTACTCTGCAACGTGTAATAGTTAGGTGATCTGGACTCATACAAGGGTCTCTTGCCTTTAGCATGCATTCTCTCAACTGCAGGCTCAACCACTAATGGCTGCCGCCTAACATTAGCCGGATACGGCCTTTTATTATAAGCATTGGTTGGTTTGGGACGCCTCTGCACATCCCTGTAATACTGCTTCCCATCGACTGGAAGGCCTTTCAACCACTTATAACTCAGTCTGCACCTGGGACACATTCGTTGCATTACGGCTGCCTCTAGGGAGTCATCATCCAGTGCTTCTTCATCAGAGTCTTCCCTCTGATGTGAGAAATCTCGTCCCATAGCTGGTGGACTTCTAAGGTCTTTTTTGGTTGCTATCTGGTTAGCCATATTCATCTGTACATTGACTTCCTCCAATTCTTTCAAAGACAGGTTCTGAAAGTCTGACATAATGACATTGGCTGCCACCTCTCCAATTTCTGGAAATGGATTGCTATCGATCCCCATGGCTTTTTCAGCTTTGGCTGGGAACTTCAAACTCCCTTTCCGAATTTGTTCTTGGATCCTGTCTCGAAAAACAACACAGTTTTTAGTCGAGTGAGACCAAGAATTATGCCATTTACAATATATTTTTCCTTTAAGTTCATCAAGAGATGGAATTTTAACACCTTTTGGTAACTTAAGGAAGTTGGCTGCAAGCAAATGATCAAAAATGTCATCTGCCTTAATTAAATCGAAAGAATATTTCCTGTGGAGATCTTTCTTTTTAAACTGCTGGTCAATTGTCGTATCTTTATGAATTAATGCTTCACAGATCATAGGTTCTTTTCCCACAATCTCTGCTGCATCAATCTCATAATTAGGATCTTTGTAGTATGTCTTATATGATGCATTATTTCGATCCTGTTCCTTTTCTAGTAATGCTTCATATCTAGATACTTTATAAGTCAGTTCCACTAAATCTCTAAACTCCGTTGAATCAAACTTCTTTCGAAGCCTGAACTCTAGGCCATTTTGAGCCAATCTTACGAATTCCGTTTCTGGCAAGATTACTCTACATTTGTTTCGAGCCCTCTTAAATCTAGAAATAAACTGAGTAGCCTTCTCTTCAGGCCTTTGACTCAATCTTGCCAAGTCTGCCATGGAAACTTCTGGCTCAGATTGGAAGAATTGGGCATGAAATGCCTCTTCCATTTGCTGCCAAGTCTGGATGGATCCAGGTGGAAGATTAATGTACCATACAAACGCTCCCCCAGTTAAAGAATTCGGGAATAGTCTCAATTTCATATAGTCATGATTGGTAAATTCACCACATTGAGCGGCAAACCTAGCAATATGCTCTACTGTTGATTGGTTTCCGTTCCCATGAAAGAGGACAAAATCTAGTACCCAGAAACCCCTTGGATATTCATGTACCCTATCGACCCATTCTGGGTATGGTTTTCTATACACAGGAGTTTGGACCCCCCGAGCCATTGGCCCACACAACTCCCTAACTATCTCAGTGGACCATATTTTGTGCCTGCTGAACCACTACTGAGGGAACAAACACAGGATTTGGCGAACAAACTTGTGCTTGTGGTCCCCTTGGTCCATAAGGTAGTACATTCGGGACTGGCTGTCCCTGTGGTACAGGCTGCTGTTGGGGGTGTAAGTAACCTCTTTGAGCCTGTCCTACGAAAGGACCCACGAAAGGTGCTGGAACAGGTATTGTATCCCTTCCACTTGTAGGGAAACCTTCCAATCCCCCGTGTGTAAATTCGAATAAGGGATTATTGTACCCCCTAGTGCTAGGTAGGACTTCTAATGTTGGATTTGGAACCATTCTTATGCCATTTTCCTGCGCTGGGCCAGATCCACCAATTTGCATGGCTTCACTGTTAAATATTGAGGCATTCTGGCCTGCAGCAGGCCTCGAAATGGGTTCGTACCAAGACTGAGGTGGTAATCTTTCATGAGTCTGATTACTGGTTTGACCATTGGAATGTCCATTAGCTTGCATAGGCTGTCTAGCCAATCTTTACTGAGGGAAATTTACTTCCTCCATGTGTCTTACATTTGTTGGTTGGTGGTTATTCATTCGATCCAAAAAGGATACTGCCCATCTTTCCATTGTGTTTATTAATTGCTGTCCCATAGCATCTACTAAGCCGCCCCATGGGTTGACTGGCTGGGTAGATGGGACACTAGATGGTCCAATTCCTTGGTCTCGTCCATTATTACGAACAAATGGTATTTGCTCTGAAGTATTGGTCTGTTCGACCATGGGTTCTGATAAAATAGGAGTCTCCACAAGATATGTTATCACATTATCCTCTGGATTGGATGTCTCCACTTCTCCTTCCACGCCTTCTTCCAATCGTTCGTTCTCTCCTTGTCTCCTACGTCTAGCCATTTTTTAAAACGTCCCACTGGGCGTGCCAAAAATATATGTTGGCTTTTTGGCTTTCGAATGTTACTTTTGTAATTATGAGCGTGCCAGCAAGGATCAATCAGTCCTTACAGAATTATAATCGCCAAACAATTATTCAGACGATTGTGTTATAGTTCTTTTGGCCTCAATGAAGAGGACTTTTACTGGTGGCTTACTGGTAATTTGACTTCAGAGAACTTGAGCATAAGAATAGTTAAATAAACTGAAGCATTTCATTAGTATGAAAAACTTACAATGATCTTAGTTCCGTAGAGAATTACAGCGGCAATATGTTCGAAAACTACTCCTACAAATGAAGTGCAGCGCAGGAACTTAAAGTACAGAAATATAAAGGACAGGAAATAACACTGGAATATGTAAAGTAATTCTTTAGATCTTTTTCTTCGTCTCTTCTCTGAAGTCCTTCCTGCTATTTATACTTTCCGAAAATAACCATCGAATTGTACTTCAAACCGTCGAACTACTCCTCCATAATCGCTGATCATGCTACCTTATAAGTAGTTCCACTACGCCTTCACTTGCAGTTAGGCTTCCCCCTTATATTTGAATTTGAATGTGAGCAACCGTTGAAGCCACGTCACCGTATATCTCTTTGTTGATCCGCTACTACTCAGATCTTATAACAACTAATATTAACTGCCACGTGTATGATCAGGATCGAAGACCTGCCTGGTCTCCCCATATTACCCTTACTTTGCCACGCGTCGAAATGTCATTGGCTAGTACAAAATGTGTAGCCAACAAGAATGATGGGGTTGATTGTGATTGGAAGCTTAGAGTTCGCATGACATTTAATACAGAACAAGAAGCATATGATTTCTAGAATGCCTATAAAGGAAGGATGGGCTTTAGTATTAGAAGGGGTTATCTTAACAAAAGCAAGGTGGGGCAAATCACTTCAAGGCAATTTGTTTATTATACGGAGGGGTTTCGTGTTGTCGACAAGCGAGATCCGTTAACAAAAAATCCTTGGAAGGAAGTGAGGACTCATTGTCAAGATGACTTATCATTAAGTGGGATAGGAATATTAATAAATTTTTTGTTGGTGATTTTGTTGAACAACATAACCATATCTTTGTACAAGCAAAATGTGTGCATATGTTACCATCCCAAAGGAAGATATTTGCTTCACAGGCAACCGAAATAGATGTAGCCGAAAAATCTGGAATCCGTCTTAATGCTGTATTTGAGCTCATGGGTAATCAAGCTGGTGGAAGGGAGTCGCTTGGGTTCACAAAACTGGACCAAAAAAATTATTTAAGAATGAAGAGGCAAAAGAGTTTAGAATATGGAAAGGCAGCTAGAATTTTGCAATATTTTCATGAGAAAACATTGGAGAATCCATCTTTTTTTTACTCGGTCTAATTAGATAACGAGGAGTAGATTACAAACATATTTTGGGCCGATGCTCAGATGATTATGGATTATGGGCAATTTGGTGATGTTGTGACTTTCGACACTACTTATAAGTTAAATAGTGAATGTCACGCCCCGTTTTTTATGCCAATAGATACTATTACCAAATCCATTATTATAACACAATTTCAGAGATCATGTACGGAAGTTCAATACAATAACGTGTACCATTATTAAAGATTCTCTCATTCGAATATGAAATGAATGCAACATGAGATAAAAATAAATAAATTGTCCATAGGCTTACATCTTTTAAATTAAAAGAAATGGTTTAACCCTTTTTACATCAATGGCATTCCGCCTTCAAATAAAAGGCCCCGTGGCCAATACATAAAGAAGATCCTCGATCTTGAAACCCTTCTTGACGTTCACCTAAAAAAGGATTAACAATGTGGGATGAACATAAAGTCCAGTAGAGATCCGAAACAACAACACATACAGATAGGTATGATCATGAATGCTTTAAATCATAACATATACATAAAGTGATGGTTTACACAGAAACGCACTTATATAAGAACTTTTCTCAAAATCGTTCATTTCGTTCAACAACATAAGTAATTTACCTTTTCTGCCTTCTTGTTACCTTTTGCCAAAACTCATATGACAGTAAAAAATTCTTGAAAACAATATCACCAAGCCCATTACGCTTTCTCCCACTTTCCGGACGTACACCTGATTTATCTTTTGAAACATGTTCATATGTATTCGATGTTCTTTACATCATTCACAATCTGAAAACAGTACTTACGTCCGTTCCCAACACATTCATGTCTATACATATATACACTCCGTACAAAGGAAAAGCAACAAGCAACTAACAACTATCTACTCAACGAATGAGGTAACTCGGCCTTCAAAAACCATAACCATCATAACCCATAATATACACAGATACACTGAAACAATAATGATAAATAGGTTCTGCTATATCTGCCTTAAGCACGGTAAACCAAGGATACACCCTCCCATAACGAAATGCCAGGACAAGGATACACCTCAAGCCATTTTAGTCTTACTTCATTTCATGATAATTCATTTCAAGTTAATTTATTGCATCTCAATTCATGAGCCAATTCATTACATTTTAGACACCCAACTGAGGCTACAACTCAGTGGTTCCTAATTAACACAATTATTACATAAAATTTGTCATTTTACGAAAATTTCGTCTGCAGGAATCGGCACCCATGTATATATATGCGCGGTTTTGGGACTTTCACCCTGGACACTCCAGCCAACTTAGGGGTAGTTTGGGATGATCTAAATAAATGCACTTTTTGACTTTTTATGAAATATGGGTTGGGTATGGGTTGGGTTTGAAGTGATGTGTTAGAGAGGTGATGTGACTTAAATAAGATGATGTGACTTAAATAGGATAGTGACTTTTTGACTTTTTAAAGTTTTTAGATCATGCCAAACAAGGCCTTAATTTTAATGGATTCCATCCCCTATCTTCTCTCAAACATGGAGTACATCCCCTTTCTTCTCCCAAACATCATACATATACAATGTATTTCAAACATGGTCATATTCAATGACAACCAACAAGAGATTAGTTTCAATTCACCTAATCCTCATGCAATTTCTACAATAATCATAGCTATCCTCCACTGATAGCCCAAGACATATATTTCTAAACATATATACAATCTCCAAAATAGATAAACTATCCATATTTTCATAGGTGAGAGATTACAAATATCCAACTCCACCATTTGCATTCATATCTATCCATTTCTACATCTCATACGAAAGGAAAACAAAAATCCAATTCTCGCAAGACTTTCAGTCCAATAACCGTGATAATATGTAAAGGTTCCAAAATCCGATCTCAAGTTCATTATCAATTTACAAAGGGTGATGATTTCATTCTCTTTCAAAAAGACCATCTTTCTGTATTTTACAATCCACACGACTCCAACCCTTTTCTAAAAGTTCATTCTCATCATTTTACAAAACAAAAACCAAATCTATCCTCTTTATTTTACAATACCAATTCCATTGGTATCAAAACGATAACTCAACTCAAGTTCACGTGATTAGTCTAAAACAATACCAACACCGTGGTTACTTCTCTTTTTATTTTCTTTTGATGTAAGAACAATTATACAACCCATATTAGCAAAATATAAAGATTATTCAACTTCCTCCCTTTTAAATCCATTATATCAATAATATTAAATTAGGGCTTTCTTCCCTCTCTTCACAAACATAATAAATCATCTCCCAAGTAACCCAACAACAAACAATAGCTCCAATCATAACTATCAAACCCTAGATCCCCTTTCATGGTTCTCAAGGAAATTCATAATGAATATGGTTTCTATGCAATAAGATCCACCACACATCTATCTAGAGACGAGGTAGTAAAAAGAGCAAAGAAATCCCTATCTCTTGAAGCGAAGAGATGACGACCCAAAATTCACCGGTGACGAAACCACGAACTTTTCAGACCAAAAAGAAGCCCTTGACGAGATCTACAATCTTTCTCAAAGGACCATGGTGAAAAGATCACTCTAGGTGAGTAGATCTAGAGATCTATGAGCAAACAATGATTTTGGAGAGAGAGAGAGAGAGAGTGACTTACGGCTTGGAGAAGGGAAAAGAGAAGAAAAAGTAAAGAAAAGATTAAGTGAGGGACCTATTTATAGTACTAGATCAAAGTAAAATGAAATCCCAAAGTCAACCCAAAAGACCAAATCAAAATCCCTAAAAAGTAGGGCCCAAACCAGATTGAAATCTGGAAAAAAGTTCGCAGGTGATGACCCCTGCAACACAGGTGTCGACCCTTATGAAGAAAAGTTGGAACACTTATGTTTGACAGCAACACAGGTGTCGACCTTTCCCAAACTGGTGTTGACACCAAAAAAACAGCACGTAACCTCCAGATTCAGCAACATACAAGGGTCAACCCTTCCAGACTGGTGTCGACCCTTAAGGCCAAAAACAAAAAGCAAGTGTTGACACCACCAAGATTGGTGTCAAACCCCGAACAAGATTTCTAACTTCCCAAACAACTTTTCAACGTAAACAAGCGTGAACGAACAATCCCAACAAGTTTAAATCGGTTTTCACTCATCAAAAACCAAGATACAACAACACCAAAGATCCCCAAAATAAAATAAAGGATTCAAATACACTTCCCAAATGTTTTAAAAGGGTACAAGTGCTACAGTGAACATAGACCATTTGCATCTTTGTTGGATTTAAACATCTTCGGGAAACTGTTATATTTGGTGTAGCTTTAATGTATGACGAGACCGCCGATTCTTCTATATGGATTTTTAGAAGATTCTTAGAGGCGATGTCAAGTAAGGCTCCGAAAATAATTTTTACGGATCAGGATGCTGCAATGGCTAAGGCCATTCCTGTTGTCATACCTAACACAAACCACCGCCTTTGCACATGGCATTTCATGCAAAGGCATGCAAATTCTATCTTCAAGGATAAGGAGGTCAAGGATAAAGGGATAAAGAGTGTTATATCCAAATTTATGTACGACATTGAGGATGAAGAAGAGTTTACGTTAAAATAGGAGGAAATGCTTGACAAGTTTGAAGTGCAAGATAATCATTGGTTGAAGTTAATATTTGGGGTCAAGGAAAAATAGGGTTGGCTGTAACGCCCTCAAATTAATAACATTAAACCAACATTTTAGACATGCATTGATACAAAAGAAATCAACCATTTCTATTCATCAGAGTAATTCTTACAACTATATTACATGTTAACAACAAAAGCAAATGCCCTAAGGGCTTACAGCTTTCCAAGTTAACACTTGGTTACAAAAAAAAGAGTACTAACTCAATACATATTAAGCCCTTGGCTTGAATTTACATGTAATACATCAGAATAAACAAATGAAAGAGTCTTCAACTCTCATCATCATCCAAGCTATGATCTTGGAGGTGGCATATTACCTGTACCTGAAAATAATGTCCCATAAAGGGTGAGCCAACGCCCAGTAGAGATATGCTAAATACAGTATGAGCAATGACTAAGACATTAGCAATTGATAAATGTTCAACTTTCATAAACCAATTCATAATCCATTTCCATTTCATGATCACTATGTTCATGTTTCATTTCAGTTTTCATTTCTTATCAATTTCCCAATTTACATCAATGGCCCAGAACCTGGCCAACCACTTATTATGAGACAATGACTCATATTAAACATTTCCCATTTTACAATAAATAAACATATTAGTTGTATCAACATCTCAACAGATAAGCATACAAGCTGTATCCACATTTCAACAGATATGCATATTAGCTATATCAACACATCCAGTGACAAGCATATGAGCTGTATCAACACTTTCAAAGATAAGCATACGAGCTGTATCAACACATTATCTGACAAGCATATGAGCTGTATCAGTGGAGTCCATCCTCTATCTCCTCCCAAACAACATCCAGTTTAGAGGTCCATCCCCTATCTTCCCCTAAACCGTGGAGTACATCCCCTATCTCCTCCCACACACAGCATATATACACAAAGGTCATATACGCAATCAATCAATACATAACGTTAATGTATTCTATCAACCGTCATACTCTATGACATACCCAATTAATTAGTTTTAGTTTGCCTAATCATCATGCATTGTCTATAACAATCAAAACTACCCTCCACCGGTAGCCTAAGCAATTATTTCTAAACAGATAATAAAAGCTCCAACAGATAAAATATCGGTGTTTTCAAAAGCGAGCGATTAATAAATCTAACTCCACTATTCAACCACATAATGAACCGATTTCATTATTTCCAGCTCAATTCCATAAGTTTATAATTTTCCCAAATTAATTATGCCAATAAATTTTAAACAAAAAATTAGGGCTTTTACCCCCAACTCTCAATACCAACTAAAAGGTCCCAATTTCACCAACCAACAACTATATCATCATTTTGAAACCCAAAATACAAACTATGAGCCCAAAATCACAAAACTCTCTTTAACACATTTTGAAACCCTAAGTCCCAAAATTTACCCAATTACAACACTTTATCAAAACAACCAAAAATCTATGTCAAAGATCATAAGAGTGAGTAGGAATCCCTACCTCAAATTCGGAGCTCAAGGGAAGAAAATGACGAAACTCAACGTGCTCCAAAACTTGAAATTTTCGGATCAAGGTAAAGCCCTCGACGATCAACCCAACTTTTGTGAAGACCAAAGGTGAAGAAAACATCCTAGCTAGATCAATACTTAGAGAGAAATTATGGTTTTAGAGAGAGGAGCTCTCAAATAGCTTTTTGGAAAAGCAAGAGAGAGAAAAAGAATGCAAAAAGTGATTTTAAAATGCCCAGCTGCCAACTGATATACGACATTCCCGCTCGAGCAGAAAACACAATGCTCGAGCATCAAGAACAAAAACTAGGTCCGCTCGAGCGCAAAAAGGCCCACTTGAGCGCCAAGACACAAGAATAAAGTAAATCCGCTCGAGCGCGAAAACCAGTCCGCTCGAGCGTAGATTTCCTCCTCCCAGAACTTACACCACAAAGGTACTACCCACTCGAGCGCCAGAGTACCCGCTCGAGCGTAAAGAAACCCGCTCGAGCGTAAAAATCACACCTGCAGAAGTTTTGCAGGGACACGAAATACTGGGGGTGTGCAATCCCCGCTCGAGCGCAAGAAGACCCGCTCGAGTAGACCGCCTAGAAACTGGGTAACAAGGAATTGAAACCAAGGCCTAACCAACTTGTAACAATCCTGCCCAAAGCATCCTAAAACTCAATCAAGTGGAATTAAAGGACGACAACAAGATAGATACAACTACCAACTTCACGGAACCGAGTCCGGAATACAACCGAACAGTAAAGGGACAACTGGGATCGCTATAATATGTTAGAAATGCATGGGGTGTGGACATGAGTAGCATCAAACTTAGTGAATCCTTTAATGCTTTCTTAAAGGATTTCGTTTAGTCTGATTATAACTAAATGCAATTTTTCATGCATTTTGATCGAGTTCTTTGTGAGAAGACGTACAAAGAGTTAGAAGCAGAATCTGCTCTATGCAAAAGTTGCCAAGGGTGAATATAAAAGTGAAGATGATAGAGCATGCTGCAGATGTTTACACCAATAAAATTTATGCAAAATTTCAAGATGAATATGTCAAGTCCCTTGAAGTAAACATTGAAGAAACTGAACATTATGGTGAGCGTACCGTGTATACAGTTCTTGATAGTGATGGTGTAAAGGTGAGGAAGTTAAGAGTGGAGAATGATGGTTCATTGACTTGCAATTGTAGAAAGTTTGAAATGAAGGGCATTTTGTGTAGTCATTGTTTGAAGATCCTTAGAGACACCCTCAAGTTCAAAGAGGTTCCTTGGCAACATATTCTCAAGAGATGGACAGAAAAAGCAAAAGCTGAAAATGTGAAAGATAGGTGTGGGCATGATATTAAGGTTGATGTAAGATTGCATCAAACTTCACGCTATAAATCATTGATGGCAATATTCAGAGCAATAGCGTGCAGAGCTTCTGAAAGTGAGGAAACATATAACTTGACGGTAGAGAAAGTGGATGAATTAATTGCAATCATTGAAAGCATGTTAAGTGCAAAATTCAATATGCCTTTTTCAGATACTATTGAACAAGAAAGTCCTTCCAACACATGCCCCGAAAGCTTTGAAGTGGATGGTATAGCGAATACAAATGTAGTTCAAGCAAAAGGACTCAAGAAAATAGAGTGCACTAGTAAGGGTAGAAGGCGGACAAAAGCTGGTTTGGAGTTTGTGTTGGCAAAGAAAAATAAAACAAGTCCACATAATGCTTCTCAACCTCCCATGACTGTTGTTCCTTAACCTCCTCCCTTATTTTCGGCGAGTTTTCCTCAACCACCTCCCATGTTTTCGGTGAGTATTCCTTAACTGGCTCCTTTATTTTCTACAAGTGTACCTCGACTTCCTCCTTCAGTCTCGACGAGTGTTCCTCAAGTTAATGCTTCTTCCTCTATGATGTAAGTTGATTTAATATCTGCTTTATTTTGTCTATTTGTATGTCACTATTACTATTTTAAATTGATATGTGTTTGTTATTGTTGCAGCCAAGCAATATGCTTTTTTCAATGCCATCGATGTATTCCGTGCATGGAAGCTATCGAGCATTGCTTAAAAATGCAATCAGTTATGACCCGCAAGCCTCGAATAGTCCTGCATGTAATCAAGTAATTTATTTTTCACCTTTCCTCTTTTAATTTGTCATTCATTTTAAGTTTCATTTTATTTTATGATTCCTTTGATATAAGACTATTTTCTTTTATTTTAGGAAATACATGGGCATAGCCATGGCCGTGGCCGTGGGCATGGGCCTAGGTGTGGTCGTGGGCATGATCATGTAGATCACACTTCAAAATCTTAGAGTTTATTTTTTTTTGTTGGATATGGTATTCATGGATGTAATATTAAAAACCTATCATGTGGATGTTTTTGGGTTAACAGTAGATGTTTTTGGATTAGTGTGTGTGAAGAATGCTACACAAGTGTATTTTAATTGTTGTATTCTTTGATCATTTACAAAAACCAATTACCAATTTGATCAGGATTTTGTTTATATGTTGTGTTCTTTATTTGATGATTGATTGGTAAAGAAGAAGAGTTTTTGTTGTTTGTTGTTAATGTTAAGAAATTGTGGGTAATAAAACAGATGTCAATGGAACCCAACAAGCCTGGTTGGAACCCAATTTTTGTTGTTATTTATGTTTGGGCAATAAAATAGATGTCAATAAAACAAATGTCAATGGAACCCAGTTTTTGTTGTTATTTTTGTCTGGGCAATAAAGCAGCAAGCCTCTGTATCACATTCAAACTTCAGCAATGAAATCAAAATCCTATTGGCACCACATTCAGACTTCTATTGGAACCCAAAAACCTTCAGACAACGGAATCAAAATCCTAACCCAAAATAGCCAAAAACTCAATCTATTCAATCTTTAAACCATCCTTTTACCTTAATTCTTCTTTCCAACCTTGAGTACATTATGCACCAACAAAAACAAAACAAAACCCAAAAAAAAAAAAAAAAAAATTACAAATAAAAAAATTATATTCAATATAAATCCAAACCATGTAAAATACTTGTTATTCAGTCAATTTATAAATCCCAACACAGCTTAATTTACAATAGAGCAGTCCAAGTCCAAAACCAACTTAATTTACACTTAATATTTAAACAACAAAAGAAGAAGTCCAAATCCAATCAATACTATTATTACAATGGCGTAGTGTAACTTTTCCCGAAGTTCTCTAATCTCTGCAACCATTTGTTTACTTTCTTTCTTACATTTTGTACCCATCTCTTTCAGCTCACTGTTGGATACAATGAGTTCTTTGACCAAAGGCTTGATATTACAATTTTCGTCGCGTTCCTCACTTGGCATCTTCAAACATTGACGCTGCTTATATAAAGGCATCCATCACTCAAAGAAGCTCTATCCATTGGTGTTGTCGAAAGGGCAAGCAAAGTATACCAACCCTAGATTTTTTTTTGACTCTAAAACTTTGAATGCCGCTATCCCCCCGCAACGACATTTGTAATTTCTAATTCCACTACGAAAAATCTAGAAATCCCCTAGATATTGATTTGTGATTATGTATCAATTTTAAGTAGTAAATAACAATCCCAATCAATCAATCAAGACAAATCAATACAACGATTTTAACGTGGAAAAACCACAATTGGAGTGCCTTCAATTGTGATTAAAAAAAAAACATGGGCCAAAGTCACAAAACAATCCACTAAGAAGACAAAAAGAATTACACAAGTGTACTCTCAATTACCTAGCGAATTCACACCCGAATTAAACCGACCCCTATATGCCTCTTCCACCACAGTCTTCACCTCGGAATTGTCTTGCCCAACGTTGAATCCACAATGCCGATGTCGAATCCACCACGATGAGCCACTCCAGAATCCACCCAAACTTCAGGCCCAAATTTCCGGAACTCACAAAAGAACAACTCTCTCTTTTGTATTGAATGAAACAAACAAACCTTTGGTATATACTTCTCAAACCATGAGTTAAACTCAAACAAACATCAAAGAAAACTAGCAAAGAAGCTCCAGATATAAACCCTAATATCCAAAAAGAAGATCTGGAAGCCGTAACCCTAAAATCTGACTGAAACACATATTTATAGCAATCTGTTCCGCGATCTCCGCTTGAGCGCAAGAATGACAAAGAATTAACTTCTAAAATAGCTCTGCAAGGCGCAATTCGGGTTGGATTCGTATCTAAAACTCAAAACCTCACTAAAATAAAAGAACGAATAAAAGTACAACTGAAAGGAGTTTTGTCAAACGGGATTGCCAAGAATAAAAACCTAACAATCTCCCCCTTTGACAATATCGTGACAAAACACACCTAACAAATAAAATCCTAATCACCCCAACTCATTACAGCCAACAAAAACAAACTTCTTTCTCAAGGTCATGATTTGCAAAACAGCTATTAATGCCACAATCTCCAAAATAACTATTGGTGCCACAAGAGTATATGAAAAGCAATAGACATATGACAAGATTATCTTGAAGCATGAGATAGAAATATGAATAGATATAAATTAGAGATTTTAAGGACATGTAGCGTGAAAACATGAAAACTAAGACACAATAACCCGACACATGGCATGAATACATGAAATCCTAAAACACATGCACCCTCAAACTCCCTTTCCTTTTTTGTCATGAATTGTCAGAGGAAGCTCAATCAATAAAAGCAAGAGCATAAACCAAATAAGCAAAGACAAGATGATGTAAAAATTAATAACCTACGAGAAGTAAGTAATAAACAAACAGTGGATAGCAACACACAAACCAACTAATGCCAAACTCCCTTACCAACCCAATCAAAGATGAACCAAACTCCCCCCCACTAAAAGGAACTAGAAACACTGAAAACAGTGAACCAAAAAAAAAAAAGAAGAAGAAAATGGTGAAGCAAGCAAGGAATTTCTTATTTGTACATCAAAACACACAAGATTATCCAAGAAACACAATTACATGAAAACATAATGTACATAGCCTCTAGAAGATTCCTCATAAAAAAAAGTGATGCATTATGTGAAAAGCATAGATCCCATGATAAAAGTGTGTGTGTGACTCTTGGAGTTCGACAAACACAAGATTCAAACCCTAGTAGTGATCTGAAAGCTGGACCTCTGACAAGAGAATCTAAGCACAACTAAGGAAAGTCAAACCACTAGGAAAGAAGGGATATTTGGTGAGTAAAAGCAGAGGCTCCCCCTCAATCAATGAATCTTTTTTTTCTTTCTCTTTTGCACATTTTTTCTTTTCTTTCTTTTGCACATTTTTTTTTTCTTTTTTTGTACACTCATTGGCGGCTTACATGCTCAAGAGTATGGAAACTGAACCAGAGAAGCATGGATATAATAAGGATAGCCTGGTTGGTGACTCTGATGTAGTCTTTTCTTCATGGTTGGACTGCAAAGAACTGAGGGGAAAGTCGTGGAGATGCAAAAAGATGGAAGGTGGTTAAGAGACTCAACATCACCCATGATATGCTAGTATAGGTCAATTCCTCTAGAAAAAAAAAAGATACAATGCCAGAAGTCCGTAGAGAAAAAAAAACCACTAAGGCGGAAGACTCTGATATTAGCTAATCCAAGAGTGTGTACAGAATGAGACATACTAATCAAAGAACACACACTCCAAAATGAGTAATGACTACAGAAAGCACACACATATAAACATGTAATGGATACTCTCATCAATTCCAATATGTCACAAGAACTTCTCAAAAATTTTAAGCTTGCAAAATCATACTAAGAATTTTTTTTTGGATTTTTTGTTTTGTTTTTTTTTTCTTTAAACAAAGAAAGATAGAAAAAAGAACAAGCACACATTAAATGATACCACACATTAAATGACCCAAAAAGAAAAAAAAAAACACACAAAAACCTAAAAAAAAATAAAATGAAACAACTTAACACAAGTCAAGTTTTCTCACCCAAACTGCTTTAGTATAAACAAAGTTGTGAGAATTGCGGTTCTTGGGTGATGTCTTGATGTTGTGGTTCCCTTCCCTTTCAATGGGAACCCATCTCGACGTGGTTTCCAACTTCCTATTCCTAGGTCTAGGCAAATGCAAACTCGCTCCATGTTTGGTCTCAAGCAAATCAAAATAGCAAGGTCTATTATGACCCTTAACCTCATTACGACCAATGAAGTGTCTCCTATCCCACGAGATGTTGGAATTTCTTTTATCTCTATGAGACACTCTCCCATGCAACTCATAACAATAAGGACGAATATGACCATGCATATCATAATGATGACAAATAAAAACAGTGTGTACGCTCTTTTCTTTAACCTTACCAACTCTAGGAAGATTGAGAAGTTTTTCCTCTCGTTGAATCTTATGCTTCCCTTGCCCTTGAGTTTTTGTATTATGAGATGTGAATGCACTTTATTTTTGCTCTTTCTTACCACCAAAGCCAATGCCACTCTTTTCAGAACAAATTTATTGAGACCCAATGATATTGTCCAAAGTCTTTGATCCTTTGTTCCAAAGACCAATGGTTGTCAAAGCACACTTGAGCTCTTCCTCTTTCTTGATGATTAACTCTTCTAAGGCAACTTGAGACATCTCGAGAGATTCAATCTTTTCTTCATATGTTGCATAGATTTGTTGTAGCTCATTCCTCTCTGCTTCACAAGTCAAGAGTTTTGCACAAAGAGCTTGTCGATCATTAGATATCTTGACGGCATCATTCCTAGCCTCGGAAATCTCCTCTTTTAGTTTGACATTCTCACTTTCACATGTTTTGAGTTCATAGTGAGTTTGTCATTCAATTTGGATAAGTTAAGAGATTCCTTATACAACTTTTCATAAGCTTGCTGAAGCTTTTCATCATCACTCACTGAGGATTCATCATCACTGTCATTCCCAACCGGCCTTTTCGGAAACTCTATTCATCCTTTAGTTTCAGAAGCCGCCATGAAAGCAAGGAATTGTTCATGCCCCTCTTCGCATTGTGCTTCGTTGTCACTTTCATCTATATCAGACTCTTATTCATCATCCCAAGTGATAGCGAAGGCTTTCTTCTTCCTCAAACGAGTAGGGCATTCTAGAGCAAAGTGGCCAAATCCTTGGCATTCATAGCATTGGACTCTTTCAGAGTTCCTTTGTATTTTTCCTTTCTTCTTCTGGGTTATAGAATTAATTTTGAATTTATCTTTGCCTTTGGATTGATGAGTTGATTCCAAAAGATTAGGATTCCTTTTTAGAAAAGACTTTTTAAATTGTTTTACGAAAGCATCCGTAATCTTGGAATCAATCTCACAATCCTCATCAGAATCCTTTCCAACTGTATGAGCACTACTAAAAGCAATATTATCTTTTTGTTTCTTTTTGAAATTTCTATGTGCCTCATAAGTTCGGAGATTTCCAACCAAATGATCCAGCTTGAGGTTGTCAACATCTTGAGCTTCCTCAATAGTCGTAACTTTTGGTTGGAATCGATTGGGCAAGGACCTCAAAATTTTTCCCACAACCTTGGATTCAGATATTTTTTCACCTAAAATTGAAGCTGGAATTCACAATGTCACTCAACTTCGCATAAAATTCATCAAAGGTCTCACAATTTTTCATTGAAAGGTTTTCGAAACTAGACGTGAGCCTTTGAAGTTTTGAGCGTTTAACCGAAGGAGCACCCTCATGAATAGTTTGTAAGATATCCCAAGCCTCTTTTGCGACTTCACAAATACAAATACGACTAAACTCTTCAAGTGTGACGACACAAAAAAGAGAATTAATAGCTTTACTATTCAAGTTACTATTTTGGTAATCTATTGTGTCCCACTTATCAATTGGTTTGGGGAAAGATACTCCATCAATGGTAATCGTTGGTTCGGTCCACCCATACATGACAAATTGCCAAACTTTTTCATCAATAAATTTTAAAAACGATCTCATTCGAGCTTTCCAAAAAGAATAATTGGATCCGTCAAGTCGGGGTGGTCGAACCATAGAATTTCCCTCACGAATTAAATCTATTATCACAAATCAAACAAGATCTCGCTCTAAAAGATATTTTTTTTAAAAAATAGAGCGACCTGCTCTAATACCAATTGAAAAATCTAGAAATTCCGTAGATATTGATTTGTGATTATGTATCAATTTTAAGCAGTAAATAACAATCCCAATTAATCAATCAAGACAAATTAACACAACGATTTTAACGTGAAAAAACCACAATTGGAGTGCCTCCAATTGTGATAAAAAAAATCACAGGGCAAAGCCATAAAACAATCCACTAAGAAGACAAAAGGAATTACACAAATGTACTCTCAATTACCTAGCAAATCCACGCCCGAATTGAACCGACCCCTATATGCCTCTTCCACCATGGTCTTCACCTTAGAATTGTCTTGCCCAATGTTGAATCCACAACGCCGATGTCGAATCCACGACGATGAGCCACTCTAGAATCCACCGACGCTTCAGGCCCAAATTTTCCGGAACTCACTAAAGAACAACTCTCTCTTTTGTATTGAATGAAACAAACAAACCTTTGATGTATACTTCTCAAACCGTGAGTTAAACTCAAACAAACATAAAAGGAAACTAGCAAAGAAGCTCCAGATATAAACCCTAATATCCAAAAAGAAGATCTGGAAGCCGTAACCCTCAAATCTGATTGAAACACAAATTTATAGCAATCTGTTCCGTGATCTCCGCTCGAGCGCAAGAATGGCCGCTCGAGCGAACCTCGCTCGAGTGCAAGAAAGTTCGCTCGAGCGTAAAATTCCAACTTCCAGTACTTTTGCAGACAGGTCAAACTTTTGGAACCAAACGTCCTCTGCTCGAGCACACAAACAACCGCTTAAGCGAACAAGCAACTTTGAATGCATTTTACTTTTTGCTCTGAATATTGCCATCAATGATCTATACAGTGAAGTTTGATGCAATTTTACATTAACCTTAATATCATGCCCACACCTATCTTTCACATTTTTAGCTCTTGCTTTTTTAGTCCATCTCTTGAGAATATATTGTGAAGGAATCTCTTTGAACTTGAGGGTGTCTCTAAGGATCTTCAAACAATGATTACACAAAATGCCCTTCATTTCAAAATTCCGACAATTGCAAGTTAATGAACCATCACTCTCCACTTTCACCTTCCGCACCTTTACACCATCACTATCAAGAACCGTATACATGGTACTCTCACCATCATGTTCAATTTCTTCAATGTTTACTTCAAGGGGCTTGACATACTCATCCTGAAATTCTACAGCTTGCTCCACCATCTTCACCTTTATATTCACCCTTGGCAACTTTTGGCATAGAGCAGATTCAGCTTGTAGCTCTTTGTACCTCTTCTCACAAAGAACTCGTCAAAATGCATGAAAAATTGCATTTAGTTATGAACAGACTGAATGAAATCCTTTAAGAAAGCATTAAAGGATTCATTAAGTTGGGTGCTACCCATGCTCGCACCCTATCCATTTCTAACATATGGCTAACCCCATTTTTCCTTAACCCCAAATGTCCAAATGTTAACTTTAACCAATGATTATCTTGCGCTTCATACTTGTCAAGCATTTGCTCCCATTTTAACGTAAACTCTTCTTCATCCTTAATGTTGTACATAAATTTGGATAGAGCACTCTTCATCCCCTTATCCTTGAAGATAGAATTTGCATGCCTTAATGCATTTTGCATCAAATGCCAAGTGCAAAGACGGTGGTTTGTGTTAGGCATGACAACAGGTATGGCCTTAGCCATTATAGCATCCTGATCCGTAAAAATTATTTTTGGAGCCTTACTTGACATCGCCTCCAAGAATCTTCTAAAAAGTCATGTAAAAGAATCAGCGGTCGCATCATACATTAAAGTTGCACCAAATATAACAGTTTCCTGATGATGGTTAAATCCAACGAAAGACACAAATGGTCTATGTTCACTATTTAACTTATAAGTAGTGTCAAAAGTCACAACATCACCAAATTACCTATAATCCATGATCATCTGAGCATTAGCCCAAAATATGTTTGTAATCTGTTCCTTATTATCTAATTGGGCTGAGTAAAAAAAAGATGGATTCTCCAATGTTTTCTCACGAAAATATTGCAAAATTCTACTTGCCTCTCCATATTTGATCCAGTTTTGTGAACCCAAGCGACTCCTTTCCACTAGCTTCATTACCCATGAGCTCAAATGCAGCATTAGGACGAATTCTAGATTTTTCGGGTAAATCTATTTTGGTTGCTTGTGAAGCAGACATCTTCCTTTGTGATGAAAACATATGTGCAGATTCTGCTGGTACAAAGATATGGTTATGTTGTTCAACAAAATCACCAACAAATTTTTTTTCAATATTCCTATCCCACTTAATGATAAGTCAGGCTTGAAAACCAGTCCTCACTTACTGCCTAGAATATTTTCTCAACGGATCTCGCTTGTTGACAACCCAAAACCCCACCTTATTGCAAACAAATTACCTTGAAGTGATTTGCTCCTTCTTGCTCTTGTTAAGATAACCCCTTCTAATACTAAAGCCCAACCTTCCTCCATAGGCATTGTAGAAATCATATGCTTCTTGTTCTGTATCAAATGTCATGCAAACTCTCAGCTTCCAATCACAATCACCCCCGTCATTCTCAACATTGTTAGGTTCCATTTCAATATGCCAAGTAACTAAAAAAATAAATAGGTGGTCAATATTAGCATAAAAACACTAAATTATGTTTCCAAAATAATACAAACTGAATGAAAGAAAGAAAAACATTGAAAGAAAGAAAAGGAAAAAGAAAAAAAGAACTCCACTATCTTGAATTAAGATTCCAATTCTTATTTAATAATTTAAATTGATGTTTGTAATTTGTGTATGCAATTAAAATAATATATTATCAAGTTGAGGTTTCTGTATAAAATTGAAATTGAGGTTTCTGTATACAATTAAAATAATATATTATGAAGTTGCAATTTACTTGTTAGCCGTCATCCTTAAATAAATTAAGCTTAAGTTTTATAGTATGTTTGTAACTTGTGTTTCTATAAAAATAAACACAAACACAAAACTGTTTGGTTTGGTTGTAAATAGTGGTACCTAAATAAAGCATATGTGAGGGGAGAGTCATCATGGTTGGGCAACGTGTTCAACACTCTTTAACAAAGAACATAAAGCTAAGAAACTCCTTACAAAAAACACAAATTAATTTTGGAGGAACTTTATTCAGCCCCCATAACACATTTATTTCACAAAGCCGCAAAATCAAGACCCTAAAAATATATTTTAAATAAATCATGTAAGAATCTCCCAAACACATTCAACAACCAACAAACTTGTACTACCATTAACATTAAAAAAAAAAAAAAAATTCGTAATTTTTCAAATCAAAACCCAAATATTGGAAAATTTTTAGAGGATGGTGAATTTGTATTTTTCTTGAATCGGTTGCAGCAAGGCGTTAGCGTCAGCGGCGGCAGGGTGTCCGCAGCGGCAATGCTTTGGGAGGCAGGGAGGGGGCGTTGTCGTCTCTCTCTTCTTCTCTTTCGCTTCTTCTCTCTCTTTCTCTCACTCTATTTTCGTTTTGGCGTTAAACCAGACTGAAACTGAAAGTGAAGCGAGGGAAATTTGAATTTTTTTTTTTCAATTTACTCACCAAAATGATGTCGTTTTGGTGACTATAAATTTCAGCCCTTGGTTGGTGAGTGGGCAAACTTGTCGGTTGCCTCTCCTTCACTGTAGGAGATCATTGTAGGATATTACTCTATAGGATCTTAACGCGGATTGATTCGTCAAGTTTGAGGGCAAAAAATGATAAATCACACTTTATATCTCTATATTTTATATCTAATCTTACTTTACCCTTTAAGTTTTTAATTATCTTATTCAAGTCATTAGGCTTTAAGTCAAGTTGCAGTTGTTCTATTTACATAACGTCGTTTTGAAAACTAACAATAAACAGCTACGTGATAATATTAATTATACTTACCATTCTCATATTTTTATCAAAATCTCTCTTTAATCTTTAGCATTTAAGTACTTTTATTAAAATCTTATTTTAATCTCTACACTTTAATTTTTTCGTCAATTATGCAAGACTGGTCACCAAGCCATCTTTTCAATCAAAGACTTCAATGACCACAGCTATTGCTTCAAAGTTGAAAGATTGAAACTTGGAGGGCCACGAAAAGAAGCCATCTAATTCTCAAGGAAATAAAGAGGTGGACTTGACTCCCCAGTCTTCATACATACCACCTCTATTTAGGGTTGCAAACGAACCAAACCAGGGGCAGAACTCTGTAAAGGTCGGAAGGGCCTAGATTTCTTCAATTTTTTAGAATTTATAAAATATATTATTAGGTGATTTCTTTATTTTATAAAAATTAGTTTATTAATTTCTATTTCATTAATATTTCGTAACATACAATGAAAATGATCTATAATTATTTCACATTCTAAATAATAACATCAATTTTATCAAATCGATTTTATTAATATAAGAGGCGCATGTCACTTTTTTTTTTTAACTTTAAAAATAAAATGGTATGTATACCTTTTTATGAGTAATGCTAGAGAATCTAAAACTATACCTCTAATTTATCTACAATGACATGACAAAGGGTTGAATCTTAATTGATTGAATTCTAAACAAATCAATTGGTATGCAACATTCAACATTATTGAGTGTGAATTTAAGGGTTATGTTTTAAGAGTATTAAACATTTTTCACTTCTTATTTACTAGATTATATCAATCAATAAAATATCTTAAAACAATAGTTTAATGGTTATACACTGAGATCTAATAATTCAAGATTTTTAAAAACTAGAAAAACTGTATGTTATTGGATTTATTTAATTTCTAGTGAAATACATTTTTTAAACATTTATTTAAGAAATTATGTTCAATTAGTAATATACTAAAATTAATTCAATATATTTTTTTTATGTATATACAGTAGTCCCTAACGAACAAAATTGTTGATTCCGGCAACCAACCTACCTGTTAGTTGGTAATTCAATTTGGTGTGTTTACAACTTTTTCGAGGTTGTTTTGTTGTGTATTTGGACCAAACTAGTCCGTAAATTTGAACTCACTCGATTAATAAACCTGTTAGGCTCGAGTTGAAATAAGCTTGAGTTATAAAAGCTTGGCTTGATTATTGTTGACTTTTGTAGCTTTCGAAAGTTAGAAGGATAATTTTGAACGTGTCACTAAAAGTTAAAAAAATTCTTACAAAATTAATTATAAGTCAAATCATTTATCAAAGATTATATAAAAGTTTTGTGAGAAATTCTAATATAAACGCACTAGAAAATGGTATACTATATGTACCCCTACTTATATCATTTTCTTTTTTAGTTATAACTAATTTTCTTTTTTAACTATGACATTATTTTCATTATGACTCATGAGTTTTTCAGTGATGACTTATGTTGTGTTTAGTTATGCCATTTTTTTTTTAGTTATGATTCTGAAAATATGAAATTTTGTCATTTTAATTTGTAATTATAAGCTGCATATGATACACACCATGTGAAGGGTATGTACCATAGTATTTCCCAGGTTTTGTTTGTCTCAATGAAGATGCTTAATTATAATGAATCATGAGTATGACTAGGAGAACTAGTACAATATGGGCATATCGATATGGTAAAAGTTAGAACAAAAAAAAAAGAAAAAAAAAAGGTATGAATATGGCTAGATACGTTCATAAAAAAATATTAATTTTTTAAAATTGAAATAATAAAATGTTTCATAACAAGTATCAGTACATGCTTATCAAATTACTCTTAGTTCATAGTTTTACTGTGAATGTCCAATTAGAAACCAATTTCAGAGTAATTAATCAAGTAAATGAAGAGAGGGGAAATATATTTTGATTAAAAAAAAATTGTAATTGTTGATATGAGTAACACAATTAAGCAAGACGGCAACCAAGACATCTTTTTCAATCCAAGGCTTCAATGACAAAAACAGCTAGCAATTCAAAGTTGTGAGGAGGAATTTGGAAGGAGGGTCATGCTTGTAATTCACTTCAACGACTTTATTATTATCCTTTTTTTATGATTGAGTGTTCGGGTCAGTTTACGTGCACCTCAATGACTTAATAAAAATGTCTACTAGGGAGTGCTTTGCCTCTCGATGGACTTCAATTTGGGCCCACTTTGATAATTCGAATTATTTGTCTTGTAAAACACGTTGAGAAGATAATTTATGTTAAAAAAATTACATTTATCGAATATTGAGGGCTACATGATCGGATTTATTTTATTTTAAATATGATAGTTTATTCTCAAAATCACATTTATCGTTCATATTTTTTAAAACAAATTTGATCTCATCATGTGGCTATCGATATCCGATCAACTTAATTTCTTACATAAATGATCATCTCAATAGACTTTACAAAATGAACCATTCGAAGCGTTGAGTTGGCCCGAAGTGGGGCCTACTAAGGTTGTGTTTGGCTTAGGGATTTGGAGAGAAATTTAGAAAGGGAACATGAAAAGTATGAAAAGTGTGTGAAATGTAGTCATATTTCTTTTATGTTTCATCTACCTTTTTTTATTTTTATTTTCAAGTCTCTTACCAAACACAACCTAAGGGGCACAACAAGGACCTTTATCCAACCTAACTAGGCCATAGGCACTACCAACAACTAACTGAAACAAAAATAAGATTTGAGCTCTTCTAATGGTACTTCATGAATTATTTCATTCATATATTCACAATTAAATTTACTAAACACCCATACGTGGTATATGAGGAACAAACTAAAAGCAAAGGATCATTGCTCTCAAAACTGTTAAAAAATATTCAAAGTTAAATTATTTGAGGATCTTAAAGTACGGGAATTTGGAAGCATAATCAACGATTGTAAATGTTTTGAAACAAAGAAAACAGAGGATCTCGTGGGCAAACTAAACAACACATGACAACAAGAGCATATACAAATCAAGCATATCCATTGCGAAGGAGCTGCAACTTGATCTTGTTAAGCTTGGTCACCACGTCCTTTATGTCAGTCCTCCGTTCAGGCAATTCTGCAGCACACTCTACACCTGTTTCCATAATGGCCAAAAGATAATCTTTATTGGCAATCGCATCCCTACCATCTTCTATTCTCAACAAACCACCATCCACAACTTCCATTACTCGATCTGGAAGTGAAGCATTCACCCATTGCTTCAAACTCAGTGCTTCAGTGAACATCTCATCTGTTGGTTTCTTTCTTGTGAATGCTTCTAGTAACATTATTCCATAGCTATATATATCGCCTTTGGTGGAAACTCTTCCTTCAGAACCATACTCTGGCAAGAAGCACGACAACAAAAATTACCATATAAAAAAATAAAAATAAAAAAGTTCTTAGAGCATGTTCAATGCCTATATAAGCTATCATTGCTCTAGTAATATAGCAGTATAGACCCCCCCAAAAAAAAAGTTTCAATGCAGTTGCCCACTAATTTTATTGTTTCCGTCCATTGTGCCTAATATGGGAACAAATGTTTGGCAAATACAAAAAAAAATAAAAAAATCTCTCTATATCTCTTAAAGGGGTCCCACAAATGCTATTTGTATTTGATATATTTTTTTTGAAATAAAAAATAAAAGAAATTTCACTTCTCCTATTGGAACATGTTTGACAAATTTTAACATTTTAAATATTGCACCATATCCAAATTTTGGTAATTAAGAGTAGGCTTTGTTTTAGACCTGTAAATATTATAGTTCTTTGTTTTTTTGTTTTTTTTTTTTTTTGGAGAGGTAATTTGAATATGATCAAAATTCAAAAGTGCAACATAAATATTTACACAAAATAGTTTGGGGGTAATTTGTTTTTGGTCTGTAATAGGCTAGGTGTTAGCACCTTGACATTTGGGAGCTAGCGGCCTGTCATTTGGTGACACCTTACACCCATGTCCGGTTTGGAGCAAGGCATGAGGAAGGCATGCCAATGCGATGAGGTAGGCAATCAGTTGTGCCGTTCAGTGGTGCCTACTGTAGGCAACATGGCAGATGCAAGGCATTAACATGACCTTAATGTTAGGCTGCAACATACTTGGGGGTTTAGCCTCCGTTTGGGAAGTGGGTTGGCTTTTTGGCTTTTTGGCTTTTTTGGCTATTTTAGCCTGGGCTTAAAAGCTTGGTTTGGGAAGGGCTTTTTGGCTTTTTGGCTTTTTTGAGTTTTTTTGTGAGAGAATAATGTAATGATTATGGGTTGGATGTGATGTTTTGTTTGTTATGGCTAAAATAGCCTATTTTGTTTTTTGTGGCTAAAATAGCCAAAAAAGCCTCCAACCCACCTTCCCAAATGGTGCCTAATCAAATGGTTTGACTTGGCTAGACAGTAAGGCGTGGTTGACACGTGGCTAGTTAGCAAGGCACATGGACTGGACCAAGACCAACAGATGGCACTCAGGACTCTATTTGGCTGGTGGCTTGTTCAATTTGAATTCTCTAAGGCAAGACAAAGGCATCCTAAAATATAGGGGTGGATATGCACAAACCAAGACATGTTGGCAAGGGACAAGGAAGGCTCAAATGTAGGAGCAGTTAGTGGCAGTTATTTCTGTAGGTTAATTTCAGATCTGTCCTAACTCTTTGGCAGTTGGAGGTGTCAACTGCCATGCCATGTGGCATGTTCTCCCTGAGTTTTGTTGCCTATTTGAATTTCATATATTCTAATTGTAGCCTATGTATGGGAATGGCCATGCAAACTCGAAAATTATCAAGTATTTGGGAGTTTTGGCATTTGGCTTTCCTTTGTAATTGTTGGTGCAATAATAAAGGTTAGGCTTTTCCGTAATTGTTGTGTTGCTTTATCTCAAGTACTGGACAAACATTATTGCGTGGGTGTGTTGCATGCATTGGATGAGACCAAGTGTTAGGAGTTGGTGCCATCATAGGAAAAATTTGAGACTGAAAATTAACCATGTAGGCATTGTGAATATTTGGTACTAGTACAGAGTTACACATCCAAGCCCATAAATTTTCCTATTCTCTACTAATGGACAGGAACATGGCATGTTTGGATTGAAGTCTGAGTTAAGATTACACTTACCAACCAAAGCTAACTAGAAGTGATCTAAACTAAGCTCACATAATAAATATTATTTTTTTATGACAAATTAACCACATTTAAGTTATACAGAAACAAACAAAAGACTTTATTAGCAATGAATCAGTTATAATGTTGCTGGGGAAAAAAGAATCTATAAAGGTGGCAACTTGATCTTATTATTTTTCTTTTATCGCAACATCAAAATAGCAATTAAATTAATCGAGCTAAGTCCAAAAATCATCCACATACCTGGAAATATTTGCATATAACTGTTCTAGCCTTAATGGTTGCCCAAAAATTTACAATTGCCACTCTAAAATATATCATTGACATAAAAGAGAATAGTTTTGGAGGGAAAAGTTACACGAATGTGTGAGGCATACCTGGTGCAATGTAGCCGAGGGTGCCCAAAGTCTTTGTTTGCGTTGTAGTCTTGTTTTGTGCCAAAATCTTTGCAATGCCAAAATCAGCAACATGTGCAACCATTTCATCATCTAACAGAACATTGCTAGGCTTCAAATCACAGTGAACGACAGGCTCTGCTTGATCGTAGTGGAGGTATTCCAAAGCTAATGCAGCATCAACCATAATACTTACTCTTTGAAAGAGATTCAAACAGAGGTTATGAGAATATAACCACTTTTCGAGGCTTCCATTAGGCATGTATTGAAGAACCAAAACTCTTAATTCTGGATTGGAACATGTACTAATGACTTTAACAAGGTTCCTATGGCGAACTGCTCGCAAGACACTGCATTCTGCATCAAAACTTTTGAAAGCGCCCTCAACTTGCAAATTCAAAACTTTTACCGCTACTATTTCTCCATCAGAAAGTACTCCTTTGTATACGGAACTATAACTCCCTGCACCGAGCAAGTTGGCTTCACAAAAGTCGTTTGTAGCTCTAGAAAGCTCTTGGTATGAAAACATTTTATGCTCAACTACAGGCAATAATCCAATTGAATTCAACTTCTCCACATTGTTTCCTTGATACATTTTCCAAATGAAGAAGAGAGCAATAGAGACTATCACTAATGCAACGGTAGGCATAATGATTTCAATAAGCAATTTTGTTCTCGCTTTTTGCATTCTATGACTTGTGCAGTGTGGCACATGTAAAGTTGGTGCACCACAGAGTGCTTCATTGCCTATAAAACTCTCTGCTGTGAAGTTCATAAAAGGCCCTCGACTTGGAATTTCCCCGGATAATCTATTGAAAGACAAATTCAAGTATTTGAGATGTGGAAGTGCCTCAAGAGCCTTGGGTATAGCACCAGATAAATTGTTGTGGGATAAATCCAAGAAGTCCAACGTTATCAAGTTTCCAAATGATTCTGGAATGGATCCCCAGAATGAATTTCTTGACAGATTAAGAGAATTAAGGCTTTGAAAAGCTGCTATAGCATTGGGAATATCACCTGAAATATTGTTTGAAGATAAATCCATGCTTTCCAAAACTTTTAATACCTTAATGTTTGGATTGAGGTTCCCGTCGAACAGATTGGATGACAAATCTAAAAACAAGAGATTTTCAAGGTTCCATAAGCTCGATGGTATAGACGAGTTCAATTTATTAGAACTTAGGAATAGTCTCTGCAAATGACGAAGATTTCCAATGCAGTGAGGGATCGAACCAGCGACCTTGTTATTTTGGAAAGAAACTTCTCCCAAGTTGGGTAATAGACATATCTCATCAGGAATGGGACCTTCAAGTTCATTACCATCTAAATACAGCCTTTGCAAGCCTTTCATTTCCCCAATTGTTGATGGAATAGTTCCATGAATATTGTTGTCACTAAGTGCAAGAAAATTCACTTTTAAGGAACCAATCTCTTTAGGAATTTCACCCTTTATTTGGCATGTCGATGCATCAAAATGTTGTAAGTTACTTGAAAGGTTCCCGATGGATTCAGGTATGATTCCCCCCAATGGATTATTAGCTATAAACAGGGTTAACAAAAGGCTGCAGTTTGTCATATCTGTCAGAAAATTAGTTGTAGAGTTTCCTTGTTCCATTGTTAGTTTATTGTCTTCCAAAGCAAACCATTCAAGGCTACACAAATGGCCAAAAGTTCTGGGTACTGGCCCTGTAAATTGGTTAGAAGACATGTCTAATCCATTGAGCTTTGAGCAATTGGACAAATACAAAGGGATTTTTCCACTAAGTTTATTCCCAGATAGGTTGATTTTTTCAAGATTAGGAAGCCGAAGGCCAGTACTCGGAGGAAGATTTCCTGAGAGGCCGTTCCTTGAAAAAAAAACCTTTTGGAGAGTGGAGATGTTTAAAATTGATGGTGGAATCGACCCGGTGAAATAGTTTTTATCGAAATCTATTGCTTTCAACTTCTTAAGATGTCCTATCTCATTAGGAATGTTACCATAAACATTGTTATGATCTATATAGAACCTTTCAAAGTTTGACAAATTACCAAAAGAAGGTGGGAGGGTACCTGTAAGGTTGTTGCCTCCTAAGTAAAGAACACGAAGCAAAGGTAAGATGGTTAGCTCATCCGGTATTCGACCAACAAGTCTATTGTTTGAAAGAAGCATAACTTGAAGCTTTTGACATTGCTGTATGCTTGTTGGGATCTCTCCTTCTAACAGGTTCTCATATAAACTGAGATCTACCAAGCGAAGCAAACGAGTGAGGTTTTGAATCAAAAAGCCATGGAAACTGTTGTTTCCAAGATCAAGCTTCATGAGGAATGACAGGTTTCCAATATGAGGAGAAATGGTGCCTCCAAGTCCCATGCTCGGAAGCTGCAAGGCCGTGACTCTTTGTCTGTGTCGGCTGCACGAGACTCCAGCCCAGTTGCAGAAATTAGTTCTTGTGGTCCAATTACCCAATACATTGTTAGGGTCATACTTGACAGCAGTTTTGAAAGCAAGCAAAGCTGATTGATCGGTTAAGTTTGAGAATGAAAAGGCTTGGGAAACTATGCAAGACTGCACTGCTAATACGAGTACCAGTACAGCCAGCAGAGACTTCATGTAAAATCTCTCCATGTGGTGGGCTTTGTGCAAGAGTGTCGTTGTTTTGGCCAACAAAGCCATCTTTTGAATCAAGACTTGATTGAGAAGTTGATACTTGTGTGGAGGAGATCAATGGCTAGTAAATGACTTTGGCATATTGGCAAAACTGTCGTGGAGCTAGCTGGACTTGGCTCCCTAGTCATCAAAATCACCCACATCTACATAATCAACACAAGGTGACAAAACTTAATGAAAATAAACAACCACTGCAATATATGTACAAATATCTAGGAAAATGATACATGTATATGTTAATGTACACTAAGCCTAACCCACTAACCTAACCCACTACATCCACCCCACTAAACCTAACACACTTACCATCTCCACTACCACCCACCACCTCCACTACCATCCACCACCACCACTCACTTACCTCACACCTCTCCTATATAATAGCTTGTAACATACAAATCAATACACAACAATCTTGTAACACATCAATCAATAATATACATCAATTTATTTAACATGGTATCAGAGCTAGGTTAACAACCTAGACATTCTGCTTCACCGGCGGGCGGCAGCCTCGCCATGGCCGCCCGCCGGACCTCTACACATTCCTTGACTCCGCTGCCACTAAACCCAATTCAACATTCACCTTCAAGATCAGATCATCATCACCATCATCCATCTTGGTCACCTACACCAAACACACACTCTCTCTCTCTCTCTCTCTGTGCAATGGCTAAACCCAAAGAAGAGAGAGACGAGCCACTGACTCCAGCAGGCCGACTCTTCTTGCGTCCCGAAATGAACCAAATCATCCATTGCCTCATCGGCGTCACAAACCCCATCAACATCGATTCAATCAAATCGGAAATCAGCAACTCCGTCATGATCAAACACCCCCGATTCTCAAGCCTCATGGTCCGAGACGGCCACGGCCGCGAACAGTGGAGAAAAACCCATATCGACATTGACCGCCACATCATCATCATCGACATCTCTCTCGCCTCCACCACCGGCCAACGCGTCGTCGTCGCCTGTCTCATCTCCGCCTCTACCGGGACCTCCACGACCCCAGCGCCGCCTTCTCTATCCTCCTCACTCCGATTACCATCTCGTCGTCGGCCTCGGCGTTCAATGGCTCCCAGGCTACCGAACCAGTCCCGCAGCCACTCTCCAACTCTGCGTCGGACGCCGTTGCCTCATCTTCCAGCTCCTTCTCTCCAAGACTCCACCCACCCACTCTCTCTATATCTCACTCTCAGTCCTCCCTAAGTCATGCGAGGCTGCTCAAATTGTTTTGTTTGACCTACACACTCCTACACACGGCACATGCATGACAGCCAACCACACAGCCTGGTTTTCAAGAATAACCACACACACACACACCCCACTTCTTCTCTCTCTCTCTCTGCGCACCTAGTCCAGACCTATTCTTCTTTTTTGATTCTCTCTCACTTTCCACCCACTCTCTCTCCCAGCTCTTTCTCTCTCTCTAATAATTAACCCACATGCCCCACGATATTTCCCTTTACACAAAAAAAAAAAAAAAAAACAAAACAAAACAAAACCACTCCCTACGCACTAACATCTTATTATTATTTCTTTCCTTTCTTTTTATTTTTTATAATCCACCCACTTATTATTATTTCTTTCCTTTCTTTTTATTTTTTATAATCCACCCACTCTTCCAAATCCAGAAACAGCGAGGTGTGGGTAGAAGGGTTGCCAAAAACAAAAAAAAAAAAAACAAAAAAAAAAAATAACCTTGTGCCCGAATGCTCTTCCACTCTCTTTCTGCCCGCATGCTCTCTCTCTCTAGGCTTTTTCACTCTGCCGATTTGAACTTTGAACAACCTTGTGTCACTCTTAAAAAAAAAAAAAAAAAAAAAAAAACAACAACAACAACAACCAACACTGCACACCAAACTCCTTTATTCCTGCCGGGATCTCCCCGATCACATTTTTACATTGAAAAAAAAAAACAAAAAAAAAAAAAAAAAAAAAAAAAATACAAACAAAACAGTCACATCCACAGGTGGGATTTTTCTTCTCTACTCTGCCGCCGGTCTCTTCTTCTTGCCTCCGTCCTGCGAGGCCCTTGACGGTGCTGCCTCCGTGTCACCCACTCCACTGGGCATGATCACTCCTCCCTGCTCCTCCACTGCAGCATATGGCGGCCCTCCAAATCGGAACATCACGGTGGCCTTCCGCTTCAGCTCCTTGTTTTCTGCCCTTAGCACGCTTATCTCTGCTCGCGCATCCTTATACATGCGTTGGAGCAGAGCCAGCTGGGAGTTTAACTGCTGCACCTCATTTGTCCTACTCTGCAGCCGGTGCGACAGATTTGTGACCGCCGTCATGGACTCCACACATGCCTTCAAAGTATACTGGTTGGCCTCCACATCCGACTGCACAGCCATTTTTTGCTCCACAGACCGCATCGGAAAGTTCAACGGAGCAAAACCGGCAGCGCTTGGTTGAGTTTCACTGGCCACCGCACCAGCTCTCTCTCCTGTGGACTCATTGCGATCGGGAAAGAGGGTGAGCAGTCCACGGGAAGACGAGGCCATTTTCTCTCAGCAAAACGACCTCTCTTTCTCAGCAAAACGAAGAATTTTTCCGAGGTCTCTCTCAGTTTTTCTGTCTCAGTTTCTGCCTCCTCCGCTTCGGTTTATAAAGACCATGACACAGAAGCAGCCACGCGCATCGCGCGCCTCTTGACGCCCGACAAACCGGGCACGCCAGCCAAGGCACTCACGTGCCTCGCCATCATATCTGGCACGCCTTTTGATGCATCGAGCACGCCTTTTGAGGGTGCGGGCACACCTTTTGAGGGCACGACTTTTGAGGGCTCGATATCTATATCCATGTATATCTTTTGGGCAGCCTATATACACACTCATACAGTGTCTTCTACACCAGTCAACTTTATCAATCCCTTTGTTTCAACCTCAAATAGGTTTCTATCTTCACACCTATTTGAGTTTGAGGGGGGGTTATACACAGTATCATGTATAAGTCACTCATGGCGCACTCCCTAAGTCGCCCCCTTGGTGCACCACCACAGCTTCTACAACGGTCCGACATGACCCCATAAACTGTCTTCTACATCGGTCCGACATGACCCCATAAACTGTCTTCTACAACGGTCCGACATGACCCCGTAAACTGTCTTCTACTTCGGTCCGACATGACCCCATAAACTGTCCCGACATTGATTCCGGTCAGCTTCTACATCGGTCCGACATGACCCCATAAACTGTCCCGACATTGATTCCGGTCAGCTGCTACATCGGTCCGACATGACCTCGTAAACTGTCTGCTACAACGGTCCGACATGACCCCGTAAACTGTCTGCTACAACGGTCCGACATGACCCCGTAAACTGTCCTGCTACATCGGTCCGACATGACCCCGTAAACTGTCTTCTACATCGGTCCGACATGACCCCATAAACTGTCTTCTACATCGGTCTGACACGACCACACAGTGTCTGCTACAACGGTCCGACATGACCCCGTAAACTGTCTGCTACAACGGTCCGACATGACCCCATAAACTGTCTACTACATCGGTCTGACACGACCATACCGTGTCTCCTATCCTGTTTTATTTATCAGTTTCTTTTTCTGTTTTGTGACTCTCTCCAAACTCAAGTTGGCTAGTGCCTATCCTCCTTGAGTTTGAGGGGGGCTGTTAATGTACACTAAGCCTAACCCACTAACCTAACCCACTACATCCACCCCACTAAACCTAACACACTTACCATCTCCACTACCAACCACCACCTCCACTACCATCCACTACCACCACTCACTTACCTCACACCTCTCCTATATAATAGCTTGTAACATACAAATCAATACACAACAATCTTGTAACACATCAATCAATAATATACATCAATTTATTTAACAGTATAGTTTCCTTAACTCTCTATTTTTAACGAAAAATTTCTTTCAAAAATTATTTTTTGGAAAAAATATTTTTATATGTCTGGTGGCGGTGGTGGAACAAAGGTGGAGATGGTGGCATGATAGTGAAGGGTGATGGCAATGATGGCGACAGTACAGTGATGGTAGTAGTGGCCGTGGTGGTAGAGATGATAGTTTGGTGAGATTAGCAAAATTTTAGTTTGGAAAATATTTTTTTTCTTTTAAAAATGAAAAATATTTTCAGCCTAAATAGATTTGTATGCCGTTGACTATAGAAAATGTTTTTTTTATTGACTTTACTCTTTATTGTACCAAATGCTAGAAAATGCATAAATTATTTTTAAAAAAATATTTTTCAGTCAAACAAATGAAGCGTAAGTTTCTATCCAAATACCAGTCAGTTAACTCAAGAGCAGGGCTATTTAAATTTTGGGTTTTGTAAATTATGGTTATATTCTCGACAATCTACTTCTATAAAGAGCTGTACTTTCATTTTAAATATATTAACTAGTGCGATAAGAACACTTATTAATAAGATTTTTAAATTTAGTTAAAAAAATCAAATTTACTCATGGATTTGTAAATATTGATGACCTAAATGACACAGATTGCATATGTTTTAGAATAAAACTGTAGTTTTTAATTCAATTTTTAAATTTACTAGTGAATTTAATGGCGTCTACTAACAAAATTAAATTGGAAATCAAATCAAAGCACTTTTAAATATGAAAAATTAGTGAAATATCTCTCTCCAACTTTTGATAGTAGGAGAGGTCCAATATTTTTTTTTTTATTAGTTAAGATCCCTCAATAATATTATTAAAAATTTTCTTTATGACGAGCTTAAATTTTTTCGTAAAATATCTGAAATTTCTCTTTGAAAAACTAAAATTTCTTTGTGAAGACAAATTTCTCTATATTGAAATTTCTTTGTGCAAAAATTTCTCTGTGCTGAAATTTCTCTATGAAAATATTGAGGGACCCCAACTACTATGAAAATGTTGAGTATCCTTTATCTTATAAAATTTTAATATAAAAACCTTAAACTAAAAACCCTTTTAAATAATCTTAACTTTACCACAACATAATAAATAAACTTGGCCCATGTTTGTATGGTTGAAAGTAGAAGTGCTAAAGTGAAATTTTCGTAAAAATATAAAGGCGGTGAGTATAATTAATTATTTGGGGTTAACCATATACTAATGCTCATAAAAAATGTTACTTGTTATAGCCTATAATATTTTAATTTTCTACTTCGGCTCTTGAAATATGTAATCTATTATATTTTATTCATATTTTTTATTTTCTTTTATTTTCAAATTCCTACGATACAAATACAACTTATTTCTTTTTCTAAATAAATGAATTCCGTACGCATTTATTAATAAGAAATAATATTATATATAACATTATTAATGACAAAAGAGTAGTGTTAACTAAAAAAATTAGACTTACTTTTCTAATCTAATAATCAATTAACCAATCACTCTCATGTGCTATTTGTCTCGTTCATATTTTTTTTACTTATTAACTAATTATTTTACTTATACGTCATTAAATTTAGAAAATAAATTTAAAAAATGAACGTATATATATTTTTGATGATGTCAGGCATCTATCTAACTCTATTATTAAGGAAATTAAGAGGCGTGTCAGGCATCCATCTAACTCTATTATTAAGGAAATTAAGAGGTGGCCTTGACTCCAGAGTCTTCATCATACAGTCCCCACTCCCCATTCGAGATAAGGGTATCCATACCACACACAATCAAAACAATTTTATACAGTCTATGAAGCATATAGATAGTTTGATGTAACTATTAATGAAATAATAATGTCTTGAAGAATGCATTTGCGTATTATATTTTGAGTGAAATATCAATAAATCTTAAATAGTGATCTTATGAATACATTTGGATTTTTATTTTTTGGATATAAATGTCTCATTCTAGTCTGAATTATATAAAGGGCCAAAATGTGGATTTTCTCATAATGTTAAAATCATTAAACGTAATATTTCAAAGAAAAAAACCTCTTAGTGTATTTTTTCCAATGTAACACACTAAAAATTCTTTACTGTACTTTTTCTAAACGCAACACTCCAAAAAACGTAGCACTCTAATTTAGCACACTAAAAAAATTTTGATATACTTTTTCTAAACGTAACACTCCAATTACTATAAACACACAAAAACTGTTAGGATTTTTAACTCACTATTTTTAACGAAAAAATTTCTTTCAAAAATTGTTTTTTGGAATTTTTTTTTTTTTTTTTTTTTATATATGTTTGGTGGTAGCGGTGGAACGAAGGTGCAGGTGGTAGCGTGATAGCCTCTACAAAAAAGTCACTTTTAGCGACTAAAATATTGGTAGCCAATTGTTTGTTTTTTGGTCGCCAATGACATTCTGCGACCAAAGATTTTGGTCGCTACGTTTGTCGCCAAAACCCTATCGGGAAAGGTCTTGGAGGGTTTTGCCAACCAAAAACCTTTGGTTGCCAAAAAGCAAGTCTTTAGCGACCAAAATTCTGGTCGCCAATAGTCAATTATATTTCTTTAAAATTATACATTTACCGACCAATGTTTTAGTCGCCAATAGTCAAGGAATCGCTGACCAATACCTTTAGTCGCCAAAAGCTTCAAACGTGAAAATAAATAAATAAATAAATAAATCGTTGTAGAACAATTTGATCCGCTCTTGCGAAGACTCAAACCGCCAATCTCCCACACCATAAATCTTATGCACCACACTCTTCCCACTACGCCTCTATAGCACTACATGATTGTATATGTGACATATATTATTTATGTAGTACATACACACACATTAATATAAAAGTATATGTATAAACATAATTATTTTATCACATAATTTATGTAAAATAAACTATTTAGGAGCAAAATAAAAATAAAAAATTAACTTTTAGCGACCAAAATAATTTTAGTCGCTAAAAATGACCACTTTTGGTAGACTTTTGGCTACTAATTTTTTTTAGTCGCCAAAATGCTTTACTTTGGGCTACTAAAAATTTTTTAGTCACTAAAATCCATATAATCAACGATCAAACTTATTTTTAGTCGCCAATAATAGACTTTTGGCTACTAAAATTGTTTAGTCGCCAAAAAGCTTTACTTTTGGCTACTAATGCTGTTTTGGTCGCTGAAAGCTATACTTTCAGCGACCAAATTTTTTTTAGTCGGGAAATTTGGTCTCCAAATGTGCTTTTAGGGAGGGGTGATGGCAATTATGCAACAGTAATGGTAGTAGTGGCCGTGGTGGTAGAGGTGATAGTTTGGTGGGATTTGTAAAATTTTAATATAGAAGATATTTTTTTTTCTTTTAAAAATGAAAAATATTTTCAATCTAAATAGATATGTTTGCTGTTGACTATGAAAAATGTTTTTTATTAACTTTGTTTTTCATTCTACCAAATTATTTTAAAATAAATATTTTTCACTCAAACAATTCACTCAAACAAACGGAGTG
This sequence comes from Camellia sinensis, assembly GCF_055761805.1. NCBI lineage: Eukaryota > Viridiplantae > Streptophyta > Magnoliopsida > Ericales > Theaceae > Camellia > Camellia sinensis. The sequence goes on along the minus strand of NC_138964.1, from coordinate 21,132,810 downwards.
TAAGTTTCTGTACAAATACCAGTCAATTAACTCTAGAGCAGGGCTATTTAAATTTTGGCTTTTGTAAATTATGGTTACATTCTCGACAATCCACTTCTATAAAGAAATGTACATTCATTTTAAATATATTAACTAATGCGATAAGAACACTTATTAATAAGATTTTAAAATTTAATTAAAAAATCAATTTTTCTCATGAATTTGTAAATATTGATGACCTAAATGACACAGATTGCATATTTTTTAAATTAAAAATGTAATTTTTTTATTCAATTTTTAAATTTACTAGTGAATTTAATGGTGTCTACTAACAAAATTAAATTGGAAATCAAATCAAATCACTTTTAAATAGGGAAAATTAGTGAAACATCTCTCACTAACTTTTGATAGTAGAAGAGGTCCAATATATATATTTTTTTATGAGTTAAGATCCCTCAATAATATTATTAAAAATTTCTCTGTGACGAACTTAAATTTTTTTGTAAAATTTTTGAAATTTCTTTTTGAAGAGCTGAAATTTTTCTATGAAGACAAATTTCTTTATGTTGAAATTTCTTTGTACCAAAATTTCTCTGTGCTGAAATTTTTCTATAAAAATATTGAAGATCCCCAAATACTATTAAAATGTTGAGTATCATTTATCATATAAAATTTTAATATCAGAAATCTTAAACTAAAAACTCTTTTAAATAATCTTAACCTTACCACAACATAATAAATAAACTTCGCCCATGTTTGTATGGTTGAAAGTAGAAGTGTTAAAGTGAAATTTTAGAAAAAAATATAAGGACAGTAAGTATAATTAATTATTTGGGGTTAACTATACTAATGCTCATAAAAAATTCTACTTGTTATACTATAGTCTATAATATTTTAATTTTCTACTTCGGTTCTTGAAATATGTAACCTATTATATTTTATTTATATTTTTTATTTTCAAATTCCTACGATACAAGTACGACTTATTTCTTTTTCTAAATAAATGAATTTCATATGCATTTATTAATAAGAATAATATTATATCTAACATTGTTAATGACAAAAGAGTAGTGTTATTTAAACCAAAAAATTAGACTCAGTTTTCAAATTTAATAATCAATTAATCAATCACTCTTGTGTGCTATTTCTCTCGTTCATATTTTCTTTAATTATTAATTAATTATTTTGTTTATACGTCATTAAATTTAAAAAATAGACATATATATTTTTGATGATGTCAGGCATCTAAACTCTATTATTAAGGAAATTAAGAGGTGGGTCAGGCATCCATCTAACTCTATTATTAAGGAAATTAAGAGGTGGCCTAGACTTCACAGTCTTCATCATACACTCCCCACTCCCCATTCGAGATAAGGGTTTCCATACAACACAACACACGGTCAAAACAATTTAATAAAGTCTACGAAGCATATAGATAGTTTCATGGAACTATCAATGAAATAATAATGTTATGATGAATACAATTGCGTATTATATTTTGGGTGATGTATCAATCACTGCTAGAAATAGGGGTTTTAGAGGCGTTTAAAAAATGCCGCTATAGGTCTTCAAAATGTCGTCAAATCCTTTTATGACATTTAGCACCAAATGCCGAAGACGCGGCCGTCGCTATAATCTTATGGCGCTTTAGAAACATTGCTATATTACTATAGGCAGCGTTTTCTAAAAACGCCGCTAAAAGTTCTACATAACGGTAACATTGATGTCTCATGACATTTTAGTGACGTTTGAAAAACACCGTCATAAACATTTATACATTTTAAAAATCTAGTCGTTGGGGTTGGGATATAGAGACGTTTAAAAAACGCCGCAATAGCCTCCTTATTTTTATTTTTAAATTGTGCTAATTTTATACGGTTGAACTAAAAAAATACCTGTCATAAATAATTATTAAGAACTAATAATTGATGTTTATTAAAATAATAAATAAACTAAGCTTGGAAACAAAATTAAAAATAAGAAACAATACATTGCATACCCAAGAATAGAAACAATTCATGTTCGGACTTTAAATACATCAATTGAAATCAAAATGGTCAAGAAGAAATCAAATTTCTTAAACTTCAAGAGTAGCTCTCATCAGTGTGAGATGAACAACATTTAAAAGAGGTCATTTGCCAAAAAAATTGCAGAAAACCCCATAAGTTGTTTTAACAATTACAACTTTCAAGGCTCTCATCTTAGTTGTTGCTTTGAAGTGACTTTTACAAGGTAGGGCTCCAGGCCAAAATATTTTTGTGGCATCCAGGGGTGAACCATATGAAGTAGTTGCCAGTTCTAACCAATAAGAAATATCCAACTTTATAGTGGCTTCCAAGTCTTCCACTGAGTACTAATATCAATTGAAGGAACAAGAATTGCAACAACAAGAAATAAAGTCTACGAAGCATATAGATAGTTTGATGGAACTATCAATGAAATAATAATGTTATGATGAATACAATTACGTATTATATTTTGGGTGATGTATCAATAAATCTTAAATAGTGATCTTAGAACTCTTTGGTCCTTTCCTTTTTCTTATGGATACAAAGGTCTCATTCTAGTATCAATTACATAAAGGGCCAAAATGCGGGTTTTCTACGGGTTTTCTCATAATGTTAAAATTACTAAACGTAACATTTCAAAAAAAAAAAAAAAAAAACCCTAGTGTACTATTTCTAATGTAACACACTAAAAATTCTTTACTGTACTTTTTCCAAATGTAATACTTCAAAAACGTAACACTCCAATGTAACATACTAAAAAATTCTTTACTTTACTTTTTCCAAACATAACACTCCAATTAATGTAACACACAAAAACTGTTAGGAATTTTAAAGCTAATCTTCGTTGCATGTGATTTATTTTGGCAAATACTGAGACAAAGCTGACAAAATTGTTTCTTAGTTGGTTTTTTATCTTCTTGGTTTTGTAAAATGAAAAGTTTTAGTTTTGGTGGCTCAAAGAAGAGTTTGGCTTGTTGGGACAAAGATTTGTTGGCAAACTTGTCAAAAGAAATTGGATAATGTTTTGGGTCTTTTTAGTCAACTTGTGTAATATTTTTTGGAGGACAACCGTGAGAGATTGTTGACATTTTCCAGCCTAAAAGAAAGCTATCTGTCGAGGGTATCTATCAAAAGCTTGCAAGAAATCATGCCTTAAAACTTGAAGCAAAAGCTGCTGGAGCATGCCTAGGTCGCGCCTGCGGCCCACACAGTCGCGCCCGCGATGTAAAGCCCTTGCCATTGAGCCCACGACCTAACCACTTGCACCCACGATCAAGTTGATCGCGCCCATGACCAATTGATTCCCGCCCGCGATGTGCAGCCTCCGAAAGAGACACTCTCAATACTTTTCTCTATAACCCGCAATTAACATGTCCGCACCCGCGAACTTGCCCTACCTCATGTCTATTTAAAGGACCCTTTGCTCATTCGTTGAGGCATCTCTCCAAGACCATTTTGGTATCTCTCCCAGCTTATTTTCTAACTCTTTAGAGCGCTCAATATTTCAAAACTTAGAAAGAGTTTATTTTCAGATAAATATATTTCGAGAGAGTATATTTTGTAAGATAGATTTTATTGAGTTTATTTTTTATAGTGAACTTGTAGTGTGTATTGCTCTCACTTGATTGATGATACATTAGCTGTGGGAACTTCAATATAGTGACCTCCATCCTCGTCTTAGTAATGTTCATGTGCATCTGCATGTTTTGTTTTGTTAAGCTTGCACTTGTGATTTTGACTTGTTTTGCCTAAAGTAAGGCTCCCGTCTTGTTTTGTACCTAAGTGTTCTGGCTTGAGTATTGTTTGTACGTCTTGTCCCTTGCTTGGTGTGTGTGTGTGTGTGCGTGTGTGGCCGAGGTCATCTTAAGCCTAGGTCACGCCTTTGGACCTTTTACACCTAGGACCGTCTTGGAACTACTTTGGTTGACCTCCACCTTCACCCTGACATATTGGCCGAGATGTCGTCATCTAGGCCGAGGTGTGCATCACCCAGGCCGAGATGTGTATCATCTAGGCCGAGATGTTATCATCTAGACATCCTAAATCTTTGATCCCTGCACCTGGTGATCTTGTTCCTGGATTGGTATGACCTAGACCGAGGTGTGGCACATCTAGGCCGAGGTGTGGCACAGTTAGGCCAAGTGTTAACCTTCCTAGCCGAGATCATTGAGACCTTACTTGCCGAAGCCTTGTCCTAATCCGAGGTCCTTACTTGCCGGAGTGCCCATGTCACCTTACTTGTTGAATACCCTTTGTCATGCTCTTGTCTTGTCAGTCAGTCACCTTTTGAGGAAACCCAATTCGGTAGTGCCACGTGTCCCAGCAGAGGGTTAAGTCTGCTGGCAGTAGAGAAAACATATCATTTTTGTCATATCTTTTGCATGGTAGAGAGAGAAGCTCTCGAAAGAAAGGAAGAGGAGTTCTTGAGAGAGAAGTAGATTTCCAAGCTTGATCTTTAGAGTCTAAACCGTTTGATTCGTGTTTTGAGGTTAGATTCTTGTTTTGCTCTTGTTGTTCTTTATGTTCATCTAACTACATTGTATGATCTAGCATGATTCATGAGCCATGCATTGCTTTGAAGCTCGGTTTTAGAAAGAGAAAATGATGTTCTTGTGTTCTTGAAAGAAAATCATGTTTTGATCCGAAAGTATGTATCGAGATCCATGTTTTTGTGTTTGTTTTCATAAGATCTTCAAGTATGGGAGCCCAGGTCCATGTTTTCGAACTCATCTCATGAAATCCCAGATTTTGAATAAAGAATTTATGATTTTAGCATTTATGTTCTTCATGTTCTTGTCCATCATGTTCTTCAAAGGGAAACCCAGGTTTTCTTGACTTCATTTCCTCGAATGTGGTCGTTGGGACATACCTCGGCCAAGGGGTGTGGGACCTCGGCCAAGACCTGGTTGGTACCTAGCATGTTTTCTCCGAGATGAAAAACAATGTTTTAACTTCCAGCACGTTTTGCTTTGACTTGATCTAGTTTTGATAGAAATGCCGAGATCATTTCCTGTCATGTAAAGCTTGTTCTAAGGGTGCATTTCATATCCATCTTTGAGCATCTCTTCTTGTCTTCTTGAAATGCATTCAATGGAATTTATTATGTGCTTGTAGGCCTTGGATCCTTGCTTGTAACCCCCACACCCGAAGAGCTATGTGAGTGATATTTTTAATAAAGTTATGTTATAACGTTTTGGTAAAGCCTTGATTCGTTTTGGAAAAATATTTGATCAAGCATGAATGATTGTCCCTAGTTTTGTATCTAGTATTATATTTGTTTTGATGACATTCTGGGAAAGTCCTTAGTGCCAGGGGACTATAATGCAGCTGCACCCTTGTTTTGCCGCTGACGATTTTCCGTGTGGGTTTGTTTGTCCGGAATGTCATCCTTTGATATTATGTAGATGTTATTAACATCCAAGAAACTTTGAAAGATTTGATAGATGAACTTGGTTTATCCCTTTGATTTGTAAAGTTATTATATGTATTGTTTTGTAAAGATTTTGGATATCATTCATTCAAACCTTTATTTCTAATATCATTCACTGAGTATCCAAGCTCACCCTCTCCTTATATATATGTAGGTGACGAGCAAGAAGGCGGTGACGCCTAGATGATTATTTGCAAGTTGTTTTGGATTCATACGTTTGTAGGAATCTTGAAGATTATGCTTCTTGCCTTGGTCATTGTAGTTCATTTTGTATATGTCGGCTTGAGAAGCCTTTTGATCAAGATGTAATATGTACTTTATTGTAATTGTATCCAAGTTATAAATCATGTTAAGATGTATGACATTTCATTTGATCTATGCACAGTTCTTATGGACTATTTAGATTTAAAATTGCTTCCGCATGTGTAGATCACATATATTTATACTCGGATTGTGTGTGAATCTTTGTAAGTTGGCCTTTGGTAATCTCGGGTTACTGGTCATTATGGCACCATTCTACTAGGGGCGGAATGGGGTCGTGATAGATTGGTATCAAAGCACGAGTTCCTTATAGTTCGTTTATTCACACACTTTGAGTCCTAGAGAGCATAGGATGTCCCTTAGAATGATGTTAGGATTGCATTATATTGCTTGCTACTTGACAAGGTGTGCATCATCTCGGCATAATTATTTGTTACTTGCATACATGATTATTTGCTCATTTTGTTTTAAAGTCATATTTTGCATACTCCTAGCATCATGAGAAGGGGTAGACCTCCGGTTGGCCGAGATCATTATGAGGACAGATTGGATGGATTAGAAAGATTGGTCGAATGTTTGGTCTGTGAGTTTAGACAACCTAGGCCGCAAGACACTAGCACCACCTCTACTCAGGCTGAGCAGATGAACGGCCGACATGCAGCTCCACCTCCACATCCTCCAGTGCCGCAAGTGCCCCCACAGCAAGCTTTATATGGGAACGGTACGATAACCTTGATCAAAGAGTTCAAGAAGATGAATCCGTCAAGATTCCAAGGGGGTATAGAGCCAATGAAAGTCGAAGCATGGGTTTTGGAAATGAAGAAGTTGTTCGAGATTTTTCCCAGCACCGATGCTCAGAAGGTGTCATTAGCAGCATTCACGTTGGACGACGACGCTCGAAGATGGTGGATGATGATTCGAGAAGGTAACCCAGGATTGACTTGGGCTAGATTTTTGGAGTTGTTCTACAACAAGCATTTTCTCCTTAGTGTCCGAGATCGCAAGACCACAGAGTTCCAGACTCTGACACAAGGCAACAAGACAGTGGCAGAATACGACCGTGCTTTTACCGAATTGGCGAGGTATGAACCTCATATGGTCGATGACGAATATAGAAAAGTTAGGAAGTTTGAAAGTGGACTGCGTGGACCGATACAGGATCGAGTTAACATGCTCAACATGCCGACTTACGCTGGAGTGTTAGACAAGGCCATTCTAGCAGAAGCTAACTTGAACCGATACCAGAGTTCAGCAGAGAACCAGAGAAAGAGACAAAACTACGAGAATCGTCGAGTACCGTTTAATGCCAAAAAGAAGGCGAATGTGGGCAGTTCTAGCAACTCAAACCAAGGAGGTGATACTAAGCCGACGTGTGCAAGTTGTGGGAAGCCACATTTTGGAGTCTGTCATTAGGCGTTAGGAGCTTGGTTTGAATGTGGAGAGGTAGGTCATCGTGTGAAGGACTGCCCGAAGACAAAGGCTGACGATGGTAAGAAGAATGGGAGCACTTCGGGCTCTGCACAGAAAAACAATGTCGGAAGGACGCAGGCGAGGCAGGGCAGAGTTTTTGCATTAGTGCCAGGAGACACCCAGAGTGCCGAGACAGTAGTGTCAGGTACCCTTCCAATTTGCTCTCAAGATGCATATATATTGATTGATTTGGGTTCTACGCATTCATTTGTATCTGCTAAATTTGCCGAGAAGTTAAATAGAGAACTGGAACCCCTAGGTTATGTGTTATCTATGTCTACTCTGTCTAGAAGAACTATGACTGTTGCATCCATTTATAGAGCATGTGTTGTTATGATTGAGAATGTTGAATTATTAGTTAATTTGATGCTGTTGGACATAACTCATTTTGATGTTATATTGGGAATGGACTGGTTAGTAGAAAACCATGCGTCCATTAATTGTGTTTCCAAAAGTGTCGTACTAAAGCCCCCAAACCAAGCCGAGGTTACATTTCGGGGTAAGGGAGTAGTACCCCCACCTCACTTGATCTCATCCATGAAGGCTTATAAGTTGATCCAAAAGGGGTGTCAAGGTTATCTGTGTAGTGTACTAAGTGATCTGAATGGAAACTTTGAAATTGTCGATATCCCAGTTGTTAATGAATTCCTCGACGTCTTTCCAAATGATTTGCTTGGCCACTTAATCGATAGAGAAGTGGAATTTACTGTTGACGTCATGCCGGGAACCCAGCCCATCTCCAAAACACCCTATAGAATGGCCCCAGCCGAGCTTAAAGAGTTGAAGCTGCAATTACAAGAGCTGTTAGATAAGGGCTTCATCAGGCCGAGGACTTCACCTTGGGGAGCACCAGTTCTATTTGTTAAGAAAAAGGATGGTACACTTCGTCTTTGCATTGACTACAGGGAACTGAACAAAGTAACCATTAAGAATAAGTACCCATTGTCAAGGATGTATGATCTGCTTGATCAACTACAAGGAGCACGAGTCTTTTCTAAAATTGACCTCAGGTCGGGCTACAATCAGCTCAAGGTTAAAGCCGAAGATGTTAAGAAGACTGCTTTTCGAACGAGGTATGGCCATTACAAATTTTTAGTAATGCCTTTTGGAGTGACTAATGCTCCTGCAGCATTCATGGACTTGATGAACAGAGTCTTCAAGCCTTACCTAGACGAGTTTGTGGTTGTCTTCATCGACGATATATTGATCTATTCCAAGAGTGAGGTTGAGCATGAGAAGCATCTAAGACTTGCCTTACAGATTTTGAGGGACAGGAAGTTGTATGCCAAGCTTAGCAAGTGTGAGTTTTGGCTTTCCAGCATTTCATTTTTGGGGCATGTGATTAATAAAGAAGGTATTTCAGTTGATCCTAGTAAGGTTAAAGCCATTGTAAATTGGCCGAGGTCGACTAATGTATCCGAGGTTCGTAGTTTTCTGGGTTTGACAGGTTATTATAGGAAGTTTGTGAAAGATTTCTCGAAGATTGCAGTACCATTGACACAATTGACTCAAAAAGAAGTGACATACGAATGGACCGAGGGTAGAGAAGTAGTCTTCCAGGAACTAAAGATGAGGTTAGTGACTGCACCAGTTCTTATACTACCGTTAAGTAATGAGGAATTTCAGATTTATAGTGATGCTTCACATAAGGGTTTGGGTTGTGTGTTAATGCAAGGGGGTAAGGTTATAGCATATGCATCTCGACAATTGAAACCTCAGGAAAAGAACTATCCTACCCACGATCTAGAGCTAGCAGCCATGGTGTTTGCTTTGAAGATTTGGCGTCATTACTTGTATGGAGCTTCTTGTCAAGTTTTTACGGATCACAAGAGTTTAAAGTACTTGTTCACTCAGAAGGAACTGAATATGAGGCAGAGAAGATGGCTTGAGTTATTGAAAGACTACGACATGCAGATTCAGTATCATCCCGGCAAGGCCAACTCAGTGGCCGACGCTTTGAACAGGAAGTTAGTTGAGAGTTTGACATGTTTGGCAATGATTTCAGTGGAGCCGACTATTATTGAGGAAGTGAAGACCAGGCAGATGGAGGATGAATTCTTAAAAAGGGTGATTGATGAATTTGTCACCAAGCCGAGGTCAGGGTACGCCATTGAGAGTCAGGTACTTAAGTTTGAAGGAAGATTGTGCGTGGCCAATATCCCCAAGTTGAAAAGATGAATTCTACAGGAAGCTCATGGTTCCAAATTTGTCGTTCATCCAGGAAATACGAAGATATACCAAGACGTGAAGAAAACTTTTTGGTGGCCAAATATGAAAAGAGAAATAGCCCGGTTCATATCCCAGTGTCTATATTGTCAACAAGTGAAAGCAGAGCATCAGAGGTCAGCAGGACTTCTTCATCCTTTGTCAATTCCCGAGTAGAAATGGGAACACATCTCCATGGACTTTGTGGTTGGGTTGCCGAGGACACAGAAGGGTATGGATTCAATTTGGGTTGTAGTTGATAGATTAACTAAGTCAACACACTTCTTGCCTGTTAAGACTACCTTTAATGCCGATCAACTCGTTTTGTTGTATATGAATGAGATCGTTAGACTTCATGGAGTGCCGATGTCCATTGTGTCAGACCGAGATTCGAAGTTTGTTTCTAGATTCTGGCAGAGTCTACAAGGAGCTTTGGGAATCGAGTTGAGATTTAGCACAGCTTTTCATCCCCAGACCGATGGGCAAACGGCGAGAACAATTCAGACGCTTGAAGATATGCTCAGACTATGTGTATTGAACTTCAAGGGGAGTTGAGAAGTGCATTTGCCATTGGTAGAATTTGCTTACAACAACAGTTATCAAGCTAGCATTGGCGTGGCGCCGTACGAAGCTCTGTATGGAAGGAAGTGCAGATCACCGATATGTTGGATCGAAGTAGGAGATAAAGCTTTAATAGGTCCTGAACTGATTCAAGTGACAACTGAGAAGATTAAACTTATCCGACAAAGAATTAGGACTGCGCAGAGTCGACAGAAGGGTTACGCCGACCAGAGGAGGAGAGAGTTAGAGTTTGAAGTTGGGGATCATGTATTCTTGAAGATTTCGCCGATGAAGGGAGTTTCAAGATTTGGGAAGAAAGGTAAGTTGGCACCTCGTTACATTGGGCTGTTTGAAATTCTTGAAAGAGTTAACCCAGTTGCCTACAGACTTGCTTTGCCACCAGAATTAAGCCAGGTCCACAATGTGTTTCATGTTTCCATGTTAAGGAAGTATGTTCGGGATCCATTACATGTGATTGATCATTCTGGGATCGTGGTTAATGAAGATTTAGGCTACGAGGAGAAGCCGATGAGAATTATCGATAGACAAGTGAAACAGTTGAGAAACGAGTCGATACCGATGGTGAAGGTTGAATGGAAAGAGCATTATGGCAAGGATGCTACATTGGAAATGGAAGAAGAAACAAAAATCCAACATCTAGAGTTGTTTTCAGGGCAAGGTAACTTAAGTTTGGGGACCAAACTTCTTTAAGGAGGGTAGACTGTAGTGACCCCCATCCTCGTCTTAGTCATGTTCATGTGCATCTGCATGTATTGTTTTGTTAAGCTTGCACTTGTGGTTTTGACTTGTTTTGCCTAAAGTAAGGTTCCCATCTTGTTTTGTACCTAAGTGTTCTGGCTTGAGTATTGTTTGTACGTCTTGTCCCTTGCTTGGTGTGTGTGTGTGTGTGTGGCTGAGGTCATCTTAAGCCTAGGTCACGCCTTTGGACCTTTATACCTAGAACCATCTTGGAACTACTTTGGCTGACCTCCACCTTCACCCTGACATATTGGTCGAGATGTCGTCATCTAGGCCGAGGTGTGCATCACCCAGGCCGAGATGTGTATCATCTAGGCTGAGATGTTATCATCTAGACATCCTAAATCTTTGATCCCTGCACCTGGTGATCTTGTTCCTGGATTGGTATGACCTAGACTGAGCTGTGGCACATCTAGGGCGAGGTGTGGCATAACTAGGCCAAGTGTTAACCTTCCTAGCCGAGATCATTGAGACCTTACTTGCCGAAGCCTTGTCCTAATCCGAGGTCCTGTAATAACCCGACCCTCGTATCTGTTTCTGGAATATTTTTAATCCCTTATTCTGAGCATTTAAATGCTTACGGTGAAATTTTATGTGAAATTGAATTTAATTCAGTGAATCCTATGGTTATAGATGCATATCTGTTTAGTAAGAGAAAAATCTGTCACAATTATAATGTTTGAATCAGAAATTGGAAGCCTTAGAGACTTAAATATCTGAAATTGATTTTACATTTGGGATCGGCATAATTTTTAAGTCATAATATGATTTTCTGTGAAATTTCAATTTGGAATGATTAAACTGATTAAATTTTGTCTTATTCACTTTTTATATATAAGTGCCAATGCTTTTTATACATTGACTTGGGAAAACCATCACTCAAGAATATCTCCTGGAGAGAAAAATTAGAGAAGCAGAGGGTTGAAGGGAAGAGAAGAAGATTGGGGAAATTGAGAGGCTTGGTAGGGAATTGAATCAAGGTATGTAAACACCATCTTAAATTAAGCTCTTTCTTGGGTTTGAGTTAGTTTGCTCTTCTAATTGGGATTGCTAGAGGTTATGTTGAAGTTTTGTCGAAGATGATTGTCTAATTGGGAAATTATGCTTATCATGTAGTTGTTTTGGAAATTACTTTGAGTTATGGAGAAATTACACCTTGCTTCCTTGTTAATCTCATGTAGATACTCATCTATGTGGTTGGATTATATGGTTACATATGTGTGTGTGTGTGTGTGTGTGTGTAAGAAAGTTAGAAATTCCATGGAATTGGATTGCGATTGATTCATGAATTCAAAGTGATTAAGAACCTAAGTTGATTTATGATTCATTTTTCATGTGATTTTGAGGTTTAATCTTGTGTTAAATTGATCTATTTTGAGCCTTGCTATGTATTCTCTAAGTTGGGTTTTGTGTGAGTTTCGGACTGCCAAAACAGGGGCTCGGCCGCACGTGCGGAGGTCATGGTCGCACGTGCGGGCAAGAGAAAAAAATGAGATTTTGGATTCTGCCTATGGTTGCTCGTGCGGTGAGGAGAGACCGCACGTGCGGTACATGTCCGCACGTGCGGCCCATGTCGGGAAACCTCGTCTGCTCCGTTTTACGTGCTTGACCCTCTGATATGTTTGAAATCAGTATTTGATGCTCTTTGATGTTTGTAAACTCATTCGAAGTAAAACGAGTCAGGAAATAGTTTAAAAATGAAACGAACTAATTCTTGTATGGCATGAATATATAGGGCACCTACCGGGAGGGATTATCGCTCAATCCACGCACTGTGAGTAATAGTACGACAAATGTACATTTTACTTACCGTTAATGACTATGGTTACTAACGCTCTGTTCTGTGTAAATGATTACATTAACATTTATATAGGTTGAGAATCAGTGTGAACTTGTATAAATACTGGAAGATTTGCATACATCGGTATGACTTTGGAAACTTTCTACTCTGTCACTAACGAACATTAACGCTTTGTTATTGATAAGCAAACTACGTCATTCTTAAGAAATAAATGGAACTTATGTTCATCCAGAAAGGATGGTACTTGTGTGAATCGAAGATTATTCGGTTGTATTATACATGAATCTAAGGTTATTCAGAACCTATAATATGAACACAAAGGTCTACCACCGTTATATGACCCACGTTCTGATATGAATTATTCTGTCTCTATTGACCATACTGTCATGATACATGTGTCTCCCGTTACTAAATGTTATGGATACTCTATTATCTGCAAGTTAGCTATATTGATTCACAACGAATAAATGGAATGTGTTACCTTTTGCTAACAATTATCGGTAACGTTCTGTTAAACCTATATTACCGATGGTAATTCATGTGAATAATGGGAAGAATGTATGTAATTTCTGTATGATGCTGAAGTTAATCCGTTCTGATGATTTCTGGTATGGAGCAAGGTGCTGTACGGAACTAAGTGCTACACTTTGATGGGAGCCACCTCTAGAATCCGTATTAGCCACCTCTTGAGTCCATACACATGTTATTTCTGGGCCGCTAGGCCGTTCTGTTATTTCTGGGCCAGTAGGCCGTTCTGTATCTATTAGGCCTATGGTCGTTCTGTACATTAGTGGGCTTTAAGCTATTTTGTTAAGAAAACTGGACCCATGGCTGTTCTGGAAGTAATTACAAAATGTAGTTAATCATATGCCTCTGCAGTTATATGCTTTATTACTCAAGTTAAACATTACATTATTTATGTACTATTATTCACTGAGTTTCACTCATCCTGTATTTTTTCTGTTTTTGTAGGTAATCAACCAAGAGACCAGTCCTAACCCTTAAGGCTCGTCTCTCTCTTGTCAACCTTAGTGTGTCCAGGCACTTAGCTGAAGCCCGTATATTTTGTAAAGTGTTGTTAGTTTTTTTTTTGGATTATGCTTTGGTTGTCTTTCATTAATATTTTTGTTATATGCCCAATTGTGGGGCTGAGTTGAAGTATATATGTGTAAGTTTTCTGTATATTATTTACCTAATGTGATGTGTGATCCTGGCATAATAGTGGTAGCTCAATGGAATAGATTTTTGTTATCAAGTGCTTCCGTTCAGGCCCCATACATTACATATGTCGATTTTATGTCCGTTTCTGATGTAGTCATGACCAAAACTTTTAGGGGCGGTTTTGGGGCGTGACAAGTGGTATCAGAGCACGAGTTGCTATCTCACACACGAATCCATTGAGCTTTAGGATGTCTAGAAAGACTTAGGTATCATGCATGACATCCTTCTTGCATATGAAAAGATTGATGGCAACGTCAAGTGTATCTGTTAACGCTAACGATCATGATCCATGTCTATCGTATATCCTGGCGTATATAGTAACTGATTGTGATGCAGAGCATGGTAAGCACAAAGATGGAAGACCCGGAGGGATTTACCTCCGCATGGTTGGACAGAATGAAAAAGACAATTATGGGATTAAGTTAACAGAGTTGCGCAACAGACGCGTAGTGAGGGTTCGAGCTCATCAGTAAGACAATTTATATGCCAATGTGTGCCCTCGGTTGTTATTTTTGGGTTGGTAATTACCCGTGAGAAACGATGGTAACGTGATTGTGCTTCCTAGCATGTGTTCAAATGAAGTGATTAAACTCTAAGTATGGGATAATTCTAAAACTAAAGAAAATGATATATGTGATATTCTAACTTTTATGCTATAGTTATATCTTCCTTGCCAGAATAATGTTTAAATCTGTGATTTTAGGAAATTACTGTATTTGAATATTTTGATAAGATGCGTTTTTGCGGGATAATTAAAATTGTGTTGCGTATGACTGGTTGTAAGAAAAAGTTATGCATATAGTGACCCCTCTTAAAATTGTATAGGGAGTTAAGTGAATGTGATTTTGTTTCCTACTGATTGTTTAAATGGATGGGGGAAGGACTTACACATTAGCTATGCTTGGAACCTTGAAATAACATATAATTAATATGATTTTGTGAACCGAAGAAATTAATGACAACTTCTGATGAGGAATCGAAGGAACTATTGTTGGTATCTAATCAGTATTGTTTTTGTGTAATTGGGATTTGATTGCGAGAATCTGTACTCTGTACTCTGACCTCTGTACTCTGTAATCTGAAATCTGAAATCCGCAATCTATAATCTGTTATGTTTATATATGATCCATAATCTATAATTGAGACTTCTTATGAGTAATAGTCGAATGACATGAAGAATCTCGCCTATAATACGTGTCTGCCTGTATGACACTCGCAAAACAATAGATAAGCATTAATTAATTTGACATCAAACCTAAATGAGTAGTAATCTGATAAGTTACTGCAAGAATTAGAATCTTGCCTCTGTGTTTTAATAATTTAAGATTGAGAAATCATTTCTGTGATATATTTCTGTGCAAAACTGCAAATGTTGCAAATTGCCAATTTAGTCCTCTATTTTACATTGGAGGTGATAACCTGAACTGTTCTGTACGATATAGCGAACTTTGTTTAAAAAAAAAGAAAAGGAAAAGGAAATGGATATGGCCATGGGAGTACTCTATATTAATGATGGGTTAACGATATGTATTGGACATTTATTTCCTATTGCATGCATATATAAGTAGATTTGTGCAATACACACTATGTGGTTATGAATTGATTTGCTATCTTGTTGAATTAATCTTGCCAAGAATTTTATCGTTATACTGTTGGGGTTCTAGATATTATGGAACCCAAATGGATGTGATTAATGTTTACCTAATGAAATTATGAGCCTACGAATGAATCTGGTAGAACTTACGTGCGAGGAATAATTGGACACTCTATTTATGTTAATTGATTGGGCCGAACGACTAGTCTATAATTTCTGTATGGTTGTTTGCTAACCCACTGTAATTATAAATTGTGAATATGGAACCCTGTGGTTGATCTTGTATCCTTCAGTAGGAAGAGAAAGAATTATCTGAACTATGGAACACTGAAATGACTAAGAAGAGGCCAAATTCATTTGTGCTGTAGCAAGAAGAAATGCTTATTGATAGAGGATGTACATCTTACTGTTATGACTGATTAACTAAAATGAATTCAAATTTGATTTCTAGCTCTATCCTTGGATGGCTTCTTTTGCTCAAAGAGATGATTGTTCTACCTAACGTTATTGCTTAGATTCGAACATATAATGGTATGATTAAGTGTCTATCATGGCACACCTACATGAACACTAGTTTAATACGAGCATAACTGTTTGATTTGGGGCATGGTTCTCTTTGTATCTCTGTACTTAGAAGTAATGCTATAAGGAATTAACAATGGGTACTGAGACCTTTCTTTCTGTCGTACGAACTGTGTTAAAGATCATTACATATAATTCTGAACCAGTATCATGGTAGGCTTTTGGAATACTTTTGGAAATTGAGGAATACAAAAAAAAAAAAAAAAAAACTATTTATGACTTTAGTTAACAACTTGTCTCTAAGTGATTTGTAATATGTGAATTACCCAGTAATGAGATTACATATGAACTATTAGTACTGGGACAATCTCGATAGGAACATAATAAAAAAACATGTTATGGTTGGAATTAACGTATGCTACGGAATACCTGAATTACGTGCCTCATGTGCTTAAGGAAATTATATCTATTATGTTCTGTATTTGGCAATTGTATGTTTCTGTTTTTGAGAATTACTGTTATAACACGTATTGACAGGAAAGTGTGGTGATTATGTACCCTGCCTACTGGGGATTATGTGTCTAGAATTTCCTGCTATGGACTATTGTAGTCTTACCTTGTTCGACACATGATACTGCAGAATGCATATATGGAGTTGTTATTTTTATTTCTACATGGCTGAAATAAACATTGAAGCGAAATAAACACTGAAGCGACTAGTTAAATAAAACTAGGAGATGCTTGTTGTGGTGAGAACTTTTGAATAACTATAGTAAATACCAAATTAAGCTTAGCATTGTTTGAACTGAGGAGTTATGTGAACATCTATAATAGAAGTAGACACTGGAGGGAGACTGAGATTTCTAATCTGTTATACGTTAAAACAAGTTTGAGGGACCAAACTTATTTTAAGGGGGGGAGAGTGTAATAACCCGACCCTCGTATCTGTTTCTGGAATATTTTCAATCCCTTATTCTGAGCATTTAAATGCTTACGGTGAAATTTTATGTGAAATTGAATTTAATTCAGTGAATCCTATGGTTATGGATGCATATCCGTTTAATAAGAGAAAAATCTGTCACAATTATAATGTTTGAATCAGAAATTGGAAGCCTTAGAGACTTAAATATCTGAAATTGATTTTACATTTGGGATCGGCATAATTTTTAAGTCATAATATGATTTTCTGTGAAATTTCAATTTGGAATGATTAAACTGATTAAATTTCATCTTATTCACTTTTTATATATAAGTGCCAATGCTTCTTATACATTGACTTGGGAAAACCATCACTCAAGAATATCTCCTGGAGAGAAAAATTAGAGAAAAAGAGGGTTGAAGGGAAGAGAAGAAGATTGGGGAAATTGAGAGGCTTGGTAGGGAATTGAATCAAGGTATGTAAACAACATCTTAAATTAAGCTCTTTCTTGGGTTTGAGTGAGTTTGCTCTTCTAATTGGGATTGCTAGAGGTTATGTTGAAGTTTTGTAGAAGATGATTGTCTAATTGGGAAATTATGCTTATCATGTAGTTGTTTTGGAAATTAATTTGAGTTATGGAGGAATTACACCTTGCTTCCTTGTTAATCTCATGTAGATACTCATCTATGTGGTTGGATTATATGGTTACATATGTGTGTGTGTGTGTGTATGTGTGTGTGTGTGTAAGAAAGTTAGAAATTCCATGGAATTGGATTGTGATTGATTCATGAATTCAAAGTGATTAAGAACCTAAGTTGATTTATGATTCATTTTTCATGTGATTTTGAGGTTTAATCTTGTGTTAAATTGATCTATTTTGAGCCTTGCTATGTATTCTCTAAGTTGGGTTTTGTGTGAGTTTCGGACTGCCAAAACAGGGGCTCGGCCGCACGTGCGGAGGTCATGGTCGCACGTGCGGGCAAGAGAAAAAAATGAGATTTTGCATTCTGCCTATGGCTGCTCGTGCGATGAGGAGAGACCGCACGTGCGGTACATGTTCGCACGTACGGCCCATGTCGGGAAACCTCGTCTGCTCCGTTTTACGTGCTTGACCCTCTGATATGTTTGAAATCAGTATTTGATGCTCTTTGATGTTTGTAAACTTATTCGAAGTAAAACGAGTCAGGAAATAGTTTAAAAATGAAACGAACTAATTCTTGTATGGCATGAATATATAGGGCACCTATCTGTAGGGATTATCTCTCAATCCACGCACTGTGAGTAATAGTACGACAAATGTACATTTTACTTACCGTTAATGACTATGGTTACTAACGCTCTGTTCTGTGTAAATGATTACATTAACATTTATATCGGTTGAGAATCAGTGTGAACTTGTATAAATGCTGGAAGATTTGCATACATCGGTATGACTTTGGAACCTTTCTGCTCTGTCACTAACGAACATTAACGCTTTGTTATCGATAAGCAAACTACGTCATTCTTAAGAAATAAATGGAACTTATGTTCATCCAGAAAGGATGGTACTTTTGCGAATCGAAGATTATTCGGTTGTATTATACATGAATCTAAGGTTATTCGGGACCTATAATATGAACACAAAGGTCTACCACCGTTATATGACCCACGTTCTGATATGAATTATTCTGTCTCTATTGACCATACTGTCATGATACATGCGTCTCCCGTTACTAAATGTTATGGATACTCTATTATCTGCAAGCTAGCTATATTGATTCACAACGAATAAATGGAATGTGTTACCGTTTGCTAACAATTATCAGTAATGTTCTGTTAAACCTATATTACCGATGGTAATTCAAGTGAATAATGGAAAGAATGTATGTAATTTCTGTATGATGCTGAAGTTAATCTGTTCTGATGATTTCTGGTATGGAGCAAAGTGCTGTACGAAACTAAGTGCTACACTTTGGTAGGAGCCACCTTTAGAATCCGTACGAGCCACCTCTTGAGTCCATACACATGTTATTTCTGGGCCGCTAGGCCGTTCTGTTATTTCTGGGCCGCTAGGCTGTTCTGTTAATTCTGGGCCGGTAGGCCGTTCTGTTATTTCTGGGCCGGTAGGCCGTTCTATATCTATTAGGCCTATGGCCGTTCTGTACATTAGTGGGCTTTAAGCCATTTTGTTAAGAAAACTGGACCTATGGCTATTCTGGAAGTAATTACAAAATGTTGTTAATCATATGCCTCTGCAGTTATATGCTTTATTACTCAAGTTAAACATTACATTATTTATGTACTATTATTCACTGAGTTTCACTCATCCTGTATTTTGTCGGTTTCTGTAGGTAATCAACCAAGAGACCAGTCCTAACCCTTAAGGCTCGTCTCTCTCTTGTCAACCTTGGTGTGTCCAGGCACTTAGCTGAAGCCCGTACATTTTGTGAAGTGTTGTTAGTTTTTTTTGGATTATTCTTTGGTTGTCTTTCATTAATATTTTTGTTATACGCCCAATTGTGGGGCTGAGTCGAAGTATATGTGTGTAAGTTTTCTGTATATTATTTACCTAATGTGATGTGTGATCCTGGCATAATAGTGGTAGCTCAATGGAATAGATTTTTGTTATCAAGTGCATCCGTTCAGGCCCCATACGTTATATATGTCGATTTTATGTCCGTTTCTGATGTAGTCATGGCTAAAACTTTTAGGGGCGGTTTTGGGGCGTGACAGGTCCTTACCTGCCGGAGTGCCCATGTCACCTTACTTGTTGAACACCCTTTGTCATGCTCTTGTCTTGTCAGTCAGTCACCTTTTGAGAAAACCCAATCCGGTAGTGCCACGTGTCCCAGCAGAGGGTTAAGTCTGCTGGCAGTAGAGAAAACATATCATTTTTGTCATATCTTTTGCATGGTAGAGAGAGAAGCTCCAGAAAGAAAGGAAGTGGAGTTCTTGAGAGAGAAGTAGATTTCCAAGCTTGATCCTTAGAGTCTAAACCGTTTGATTCGTGCTTTGAGGTTTGATTCTTGTTTTGCTCTTGTTGTTCTTTATGTTCATCTAACTACATTGTATGATCTAGCATAATTCATGAGCCATGCATTGCTTTGAAGTTCGTTTTTAGAAAGAGAAAATGATGTTCTTGTGTTCTTGAAAGAAAACCATGTTTTGATCCGAATGTTTGTATCGAGACCCATGTTTTTGCGTTTGTTTTCATAAGATCTTCAAGTATGGGAGCCCAAGTCCATGTTTTCGAACTCATCTCATGAAATCCCAGATTTTGAATAAAGAAGTTATGATTTTAGCATTTATGTTCTTCATGTTCTTGTCCATCATGTTCTTCAAAGGGAAACCCAGGTTTTCTCGACTTTATTTCCTCGAATGTGGGACCTCGGCCAAGACCTGGTTGGTACCCAACATGTTTTCCCCGAGATGAAAAACAGTGTTTTAACTTCCAGCATGTTTTTCTTTGACTTGATCTAGTTTTGAAAGAAATGCCGAGATCCTTTCCTGTCATGTAAAGCTGGTTCTAAGGTGCATTTCATATCCATCTTTGAGCATCTCTTCTTGTCTTCTTGAAATGCATTCAATGGAATTTATTATGTGCTTGTAGGCCTTGGATCCTTGCTTGTAACCCCCACACCCGAAGAGCTATATGAGTGGTATTTTTAATAAAGTTATGTTATAAATTTTTGGTAAAGCCTTAATTCGTTTTGAAAAAGTATTTGATCAAGCATGAATGATTGTCCCTAGTTTTGTATCTAGTATTATATTTGTTTTGATGACATTCTGGGAAAGTCCTTAGTGCCAGGGGACTATAATGCAACTGAACCCTTGTTTTGAAAGCCCTTAGTGCCAGGGGACTATAATGCAACTGCATCCTTGTTTTGCCACTGACGGTTTTCCGCGTGGGTTTGTTTGTCTGGAATGTCATCCTTTGATATTATGTAGATGTTATTAACATCCAAGAAACTTTGAAAGATTTGATAGATGAACTTGGTTCATCCCTTTGATTTGTAAAGTTATTATATGTATTGTTTTGTAAAGATCTTGGATATGATTCATTCAAACCTTTATTTCTAATATCATTCATTGAGTATCCAAGCTCACCCCTCCTTATATATATGTAGGTGATGAGCAAGAAAGCGGTGACGCCTAGATGATTATTTGCAAGTTGTTTTGGATTCATACTTTTGCAGCAATCTTGAAGATTATGCTTCTTGGCTTGGTCATTGTAGTTCATTTTGTATATGTCGGCTTGAGAAGCCTTTTGATCAAGATGTAATATGTACTTTATTTTAATTGTATCCAAGTTGTAAATCATGTTAAGATGTATGACATTTCATTTGATCTATGCACAGCTCTTATGGACTATTTAGATTTAAAATTGCTTCCGCATGTGTAGACCCCATATATTTATACTCGAATTGTGTGTGAATCTTTGTAAGTTGGCCTTTGGTAATCTCGGGTTACTGGTCATCATGGCACCATTCTACTAGGGGCAGAACGGGGTCGTGACATTCAAGTTCATCATCAAGCTTTGTAAGTTCGCCACACCTTCCCAATAGTGAACCTTCTTGATGGATTCCAAGATTATAGGCTTCAGTGGATTCCGGAGTCATTGGCATTGTGGTGATTCGACAACCTTCTTGGTAGATTCCAAGATTGTAGATTTCGGTGGATTCCAGAATCACTGGCGTCATGGCGATTTGACAACCGTAGCAGATATCAAGTGGAGATTGTGGAGGTACATGTAAATTAAGCAAAGTCGTGTGCCAGTGAGTGGACTCATGTGCTTGGATTGGTCTTTGTAAGATATCTCTTGTATTACCTTTCTTGCATAGTGGATTATTCGTTTGGGCGAGAGCCCGTGGTTTTTTATCACAAGTAGGTGAATTCCAATTGTATTTTTCCACGTAAAAAATATCTTGTATCGTCGATTGATTTTCTCTGACTTTCTCTTTATATTGATCATGATGCATATATTTTTATTGAATTGGCTAAATCAATAACCACATTAACATGGGATGTATCTAGATTTTCGAAAGGATTTTTCAATAATACTAGATTTTACAAAAACTTCTTAATGTACTTTTACCAAACGTAATACACCAATGCAACATACTAAAAAACTACTTAGTATACTTTTTCTAAACGTAACACTCCAATGTAATACATTAAAAAATTCTTTACTGTATTTTTCCTAAACGTAACACTCTAATCAATCTAACACACAAAAATGTCTTAGTGTATTTTTCCGAAACGTAATACTCCAATGTAACATACTAAAAAAACTCCTTAATGTACTTTTTTCAAATGTAACACTCTAATCAATTTAACATACTAAAAAATTTCTTAGTATACTTTTCTCAAACGTAACAACGTAACATTCTAAAAAAACTCCTTTGTGTACTTTTTTCCAAATGTAACATTCCAATCAATATCACACAGTGCACTTCTTCCAACTGTAACACTCCAATGTAACACACTAAAAAAATTCTTTAATGCACTTTTGTCAACACATAACAACGTAACATTCCAAAAAAAAATTCTTTAGTGTATTTTTTTCAAACGTAACACTCCAATCAATGTAACACACAAAAACTCTTTAGTATACTTTTTCCAAACGTAACACTTTAATGTAACACTCTAATGTAATACCAAAAAATCACACTAACAAAAATGTAGATTTCTACGCTCGACACTTCAGCCACCAATTACTCCAAAAAGAATCTTCCACACCTTACATTTTCATTCCCATCCAAAAATGAATAAAAAAAAAAAAAGAATCATAAAAAGCTTTCACTTAAATTCTAATGGCACCAAATCAAATATATACAACTTTCCAAAACAAAACGGACTAATTAGTTCCTAAGAAAACTCTTAGGACTAAATGGATCAACATTCTCCCATATTGGATTTATGAATAAATTTTTCTTATATTTTATTTATTATATTATGTATCACCTTATGTTGATTTAAATTAAGTCTTATTACTCATTCTTGAGCTAATTAAAAGAAAACTTGTGTCTCAAAAAAGATTTTTATCTTTATAAGTTTGCCAAATTAAGGGTGAATATTTTTTTTAAATAACACGATAACACAACTTGAGTCGTACATGAAATTAGTAATTAAGATGATTATTTTTCGATACGAATACGTATATAATATGATCCAATATTATCATCAATATTAAGTAGGTTTAATTAGTGTCAAATTTGCACAACACAAAATTGACACGGATAACTCATTTAATTAAAATGTAACTACACATTTTAATATTATTTCTATTAAGAGGTATCATATCATTTTCAAATTCTTTACCTAACCTTACCTAACTTATTAAAAAGTATAGAAAATAAGATTTTAAGACTAATACATGTTTCATTAAGATATTCACAATTAAATTTACTAAACACTCATACATGGTACATGAGGAACAATATTCAAAATTGTTACATTATTTGAGGATTTTAAATTACGAGAATTTGGAAGCATAATCAACAATTGTAAATGTTTTAAAACACTGCAAACAGACGATCTCATGGTCAAATTTAACACAACCATTTTCGGAGATGCACATGACAACGAGAGCATACACAAATCACGCATATCCACTGTGAAGAAGCTGCAATCTGATCTTGTTTAGCTTGATCACCACATCCTTTATGTCAGTCCTCCATTCAGCTAATTTTGGAGAACACTCTGCACCTATTTCCATAATGGCTAAAAGATAATCTTTATAGGCAATCACATCCCTACCATCTTCTGTTCTCAACAAACCACCATCCACAACTTCCATTACTCAGTTCGGAAGTGAAGCATTCACCCATTGCTTCAAACTCAGTGCTTCAGTGAACATCTCATCGGTTGGGCCCAAAATTTCCTTTAGAACCATACTCTGACAAAAAGCACGACAACAAAAATAAAAAATAAAAATTCTTAGAGCGCCTTTATTATTCTGAGCCTTATTTGGGCTTAGTTTTTTTATTCTTAATTTTTTTTATGATAAAAATAAAATTCTAATTTTCGTATTTCAGAAGTAACTACTATATTATTAAATGAAATGCATTTTTTAACACACA
Source organism: Camellia sinensis (assembly GCF_055761805.1). Taxonomy (NCBI): domain Eukaryota; kingdom Viridiplantae; phylum Streptophyta; class Magnoliopsida; order Ericales; family Theaceae; genus Camellia; species Camellia sinensis. The sequence goes on along the minus strand of NC_138964.1, from coordinate 21,109,018 downwards.
AATCATAAAGTATAATTTCATTTTCTTAGAGGCGTTGGCAGATTGAGTGGGGTTGGCTGGCCTCACATCTATCATTAGTCCTAATTTACACACATCCGTTTGGTTAAACCATCAAAACCGTCTATTATGTGGTGAATTCACTGCTGGAAAAATGACTTTTAGCGGCGTTTTAAAAACGCCGCTATATGTATTAAAAACGCCGCTAATTCCTTTAGTGACGCTTATCACCAAACGTCGAGGACGCGGCCGTCGCTATAAGGTAATGACGCTTTAAAAACGTCGTAAAATTAGTATAGGCGGCGTTTTTAAAAACGCCGCTAAATGCGATAAATAATGATAAAATGACGTCATCCAATATTTAGCGACGTTTTTAAAACGCCGTGATAGATTTTTTTATTTTAAAAAAATGTCCGTTGGCACTGTAGTGGCGTTTTGAAAAAACGCCGTTATAGCTCTTTTTTTTAAAAAAAAAATTGTTCTGAATCTGTTATATTTAACTAAAAAACATACCTTTAATAAAGCTGAAAAATAACAATAATATGAATAAAATTTTACAGCTACTTCAATATATTGACTAAATAAACATTACATGATTGTGTCTGAACCAAAATCAAACAACAAACACAATCAAAAAATAAAAAGAAAAAATAGGTTAAGTCATTTGCTTGCACATGCAGATGCAATGGGATAGTCAAGCATATTACACATCATTACACTGCAGAATAGGGATTCGTATTCAATTAATCAAAATAGGTTCATGTACAACAAAGACAATTTTGAGCAGGATACATTCCCAAATCCCAGTCAACACAAAGGATTGCAGAGAGCCCGGTGAACAGTGGCGCTGACACCTTCTCCAACTTCTTCATATAATTTGTAATTTTCTGCATTGAAAGGAAATTTGTTCTCTGACACCTGTTCCTGTTGAATTGCTTGCAATAATAATATCACCTACCTCAATCTGTAAGAGGTTAATTTTCTGCATTGTGCAAGCAAGAACATAAATAATCCTTCCTTTGTAGCCTCGGTGAACACCTAAATGTCATGAAATCAATGTTGCCATGACATGAATAATAACAACAACAACAACAACAATAATAATAAGAATATAGTAATAATACAACATGAAATTTGATACAAACAATCACGCACTTGATCTTTGATGATAACATCTCCAACTCTCACATTATCTTGGCTGAAGAAGCCAAATATAGATCCAGAACCATAATGGATTTTGCAAGATGTTCCTATATCAGAATGGAACAAGAAACCTGATATTATGGTTCCATCAGCATGCACAACACCAGAATCTAGCTTTATTATGTACATAGGAAAAACATACAACTCTATGAGAAGTTTAACGAGTTTTTGAAAGTAATGTACCAATTTCAGTATATGTACTGGATAGCTTTGCCCTGTACTTAGAATGCATATAGCAAGCAATCTGCATGAAGTTATTGCATTATAATTTAATTTATAGATATATATATATATATATATTACCCAAACCCAACAAGTGTTACAATTACAACACTAGGCACTCAAGTGGTAAAAAAAAAAAACTCACAGAAAAGTGGCATTTCGAAGATGGCACCCAAAGATAGGAACTGCCGGTATCAAAGACAACAGCAAAGTGTTGTGGAGGTGAACAATGCCAATCTCTCCGTAATATTGGGTGTCCATAAAATTTTTCAAATACACCACATCATCTTTTAAATTGTCAACACAATTACTATTGGAATCGTTGCCCTTACCATTGGCATGGATAACCTCTCCTCTGATGATTGCTACGCCATATATACTGTTAAGGTCCAAATCCCGTCTCTTTAGACCAATTCTCACTAACCCGAGGAAACATTGAAACCAAAGATGCAAGCCAAATCCGATAAGCAGATGATAGTTAATAGAAGTTTGTTCCCCATTCTCACTAGTGCTCTGATTTCATATTCAAGAAAAAAAAATCAAAATAAATGGAATAATTACAAACATACAACAAAGTTCAACGAAATTGAATAGAGGAAGCCTGCTATTGAGGTCCCTTTCACACCTTTTGACAAACAGTTCCACCGATTTCTCTATTATGGAGTTGTATATAGATATTAGGAGGAAAAAATTATTTTATGCACTTTTTTTATTCATTATATGTTCATTGAAATCAATAGTTTCTATTCTCTTTTTATTTGTTTGAATTGTGGATTTCTGACTATGCTGAGCACTTCAAAAACTGTCACAGATCTATTAGAGAAATGTACAAGAGATACAGAAAAGTTTGTCATGCACAAAATAGTAACTTACATTCTATTATACACACAAGATGATAAACATATTAGCAAAGATAGATAACTAAAAGCTCAACAGCCCAGCCTAAGCGTACATATGGGCTATCATTGGTTGACACTGTTTTATAGATCATGATAATTACGAGTCTGGTGCACCTTACCTGTGCGATACAACAAGGGGCATTAGAATAGTTCTGTATTCTATGTGTGGGCCTGTTTTATTATTTTAACAATTCTTTATGGGCTAGCATTGGTTGGTTGGCTCAGTTTGTCTCTGCTCTCACTCACAAACAAGTTGCAGTCTTCCTTTGGACTTACCAATGTAAGATTAGAGAAGAGAGTAGAAGACTTCCCTATGCTTCCGCAGGAATTCTCTTCTAATTAAAGTCAACAGAAGGGACTGTCTTGACGAGGGAAGAAATGAACTAAATAACAAATGCAGATTAGAAATCAACTAAATAATGCAAGCCAAATTTAACCTACGAAGAACTAATAACAAATGCAGAAGATGAAACTCACTGCTCGTTTTGGCAGACCAACAGCCCAATTATGATGTAAATTGATGAGAATTTGATCTCTGCATTGTAAGCATAAGGTTTGAAAAAAAATAAAAAGGAAAGTTTAGCATCTTAATAGGTCAATTACACAACAAAGTTGAGTAGCAAAGCACATTGGTTTTATCAAAAGGTGGAAATAAACACCAAAATGTTTATGAAAACCCTCAAACTGAGGCCAAGAATTTCAATTAGCAAAGTGCACGTTATGCGTCCACTATTGCAGAGATATAAAATGGATTAAAAAATGATAAGCATGTACAATGCAATGTTTGCAAGTTTGTGCCATTCAACTCAACAAAATCTTGGTCCCAATTGTTTTAAATCAGGATAATTTAAAACTGGTGTATTTTCATGAATGGACAACCAATTCAAAACTGGTGTATTTAGGATAATTCAATTTTCAGTATTTATAATTAGTTGTCCATACTGAAAATATTTTTAGTATTATTTTCATGAATGGACAACCAATTTTCAGTATTTAGGATAATTTTCAGTATTCAACCAATTCATGAATGGACCACCAATTCAAGTATTTTCAGTATTAAAATAATTCCATTATACTGATATTTAGGATAATAGTATAATGCCTGCTGAAAATACTTGACTGGATAATTTAAAACTGAAAATACTTGACAATAAAACATGTTTGTTTTTATATAATTTAAAACTAAGATGCAATAAGTACCATGTTTGCTAATGTGTGTTGGACATTCTCACAACACTGTTTCTTTTTCTTAGACACTTTCCAAACACAATGTAGGAGAAGAAGAATAAACCATACTTGTGAAAACCACTTGATACTTAAAAACAATGTATATGATTTATGAATAACATCATTCTCAACTCAAAAAAGCATTTGCCTAACATGTCTTTAACACTATTGATTTATGAATATTATTATCAGCTTAAACTAGTGATGTTAGTACTTTTACCTTGTTAGTTCTTCTTCTTCTTCTTCTTCTTCTTACATGTAGAGTGAATACTTCAAAGCACATCATCGCCATTTACTTTCAGAAGTGAGGATCTTTACACTGCAATACAGCATTCAAGTTATGCATGTCAGAAATTAAAAAAAAAGAAAAATATAATAATAAAAACACCTCTACCATAGAGCATATAATATAAGGATAATGAGAAGCTATATGTGTACATTCGTCACATGTGCCTCCAATTGGCACTATGCAGCATGTCTGCAACTATGGAAACAAAATGGTGGTGAAATGCCAGCTCTTGAAGAAACATCTGAAGAGTCCTGAGAAAGCAGAAATAAAGAAGGATTGGTCCCAATAAAAAACACATGTAAACTAATGAATTCTAGGAAAGGTTCCATAACATGGTTTTTAAAAATAGGTAGTTGAATCCCAACTTTTGAAAACAATACATAGTCCACGAGCTCACTGGCCAAAATGGATACACCCTCTTGTATTTCTTACTAGGTCTGCTATTTCAATCTGTCATTTTCCTTCAATTGAGAAATACATAGAGCATGCTAAAGGACATGATGTCACAAACATATTTTCCTTAGTAACATGTTTTGGCATAAGGCATCAGCTACTCATTGTCTTCAGTAGTGAAGATGCAACATGAGACATCAATTCCAACCCCTTATTTTCAAATATATGACCAATGAGAGGACAGAATATGCATAATTGTTGAACAATGCCAGAACAAAGTTTAAAATAATCCATCAAATAGAAAAAGAGGTGCATTTTAGAAGGAAATACAGATGAAGTTAAGAAAAATTGATCATTCAAACAACCATATTTGTGCAGTTCAGTCCTGACAAAATGCAGAAAGGAGGGACAGAAAACTACAATTTCATTGAAGTTAACAACAAGAATTGACTTCAGAAAAAAGGAAGGAAAAAGAAAAAAATAATAAACATTGGCTCCCAATCTGAAACCTGCAATACCGCTTCCTCCACTAATGGTTTTACATTTCTCTGTCGGACTGATTCCTCTACGTCCCTTTGCCAAAACTCTTTAAACATTGGCTCCTCTATCAAAGCTCTATCCTAAATCAACATTATAATGAACATCAATCAATCCTTAAGTACATCGCAATCTGAATCATAAATAGCCAAAAATCTAAATTTTAAAGAAAATATTTGAGATCAAAGCAGGAATAGTGATTGACTGGCATTTGGCAACATGACTTGCCCTATTTCCTAGCGATAATGATAGCCACTTATCTATCTGACCATGATTTCCAGACAAGAAGCTTCGCCGGTAGAAGTAAGCAAGAAAACTAGGAAATCTCCGAGCTAAAAAGTACATTAGTTTCCTTCGTGGTGTACAATTTCCCCAGCTTCTATATCTTTCTTTCTTTGTTATGCTTGGTTCAAATGGATTAACCATTGGAGCAACCATGACTGCACCTGCAAATTCAGCCAAGGATGGATCAGAGATAAAAAGCATCAACAGAACAAAAATATTCACCTCTTTATTTATTATGTGGGTGACACTGAAGCATCACAATACTTTCTGAAACATATCATAAGTATTTCAGTGGCAAATAATGGTCGTGCAGTTGCACAATGTCATGTATGTTCATAGATATTTGAATCTCAGTATAAAGGAATAACATATTATTACCATTTGATATGTGGTCATATCAGATTGTTTGAAAACAGCTAGTTAACAGTCCAATTCCTCGAGGATTTATTAGTTTCAGCTCCTCCTAATTCCAAAGTGACTATTGCAGACCAATGTTCAACATAATCAAGACATGAACATGAATTACTCACAATGAAGAGAAAATGCAGATAAAAAACCAACATAACCCCCAGGGGTAGAACATTTAGTCAGAATACAGCCTTCTAAATTGCAAGTCATGGGTCCCTAAAGGCTAACATCTTATTTAGAGAAATTTACTAATTAAAAAATAAAATAAAATAAGCGAGAGAGAGAGAGACCAATATACCTATTACTCTGTCAGGAATGTATCTGAGAGTACAGCCCAAGCATGCATGCTCTCTCCTGAGTATCCTACCACCCAGAACTTGTCAGTGACCCCCACAGCATATGATAACTGTAACATATCCATAGCTGATGACTCAAGATTCCTGTTGGGATGGGGATCACTTAACCCAAAACCTGGAAGATCATAAGTTACCAGGCGAATGCCAATTCTTGCAGTAGTGAAGCCCTAAGCCCGGGTATTCTTATTTGCACAAAACAAATAAATGTGTGCAAAACATCAGCTATTAAGTTCCCCTATTTAGTTACTTTTCCAGAAGATTTGAGGATGAGATTATTGTACCTGCAGGTCGGGATGAAAGAAAAGGATGTGTACTGATGATAGAAAATCTAGCTCTGTCGCCCGGAACACCTTGGTCCTGATAGGCCAAGTGTCTACCATCCGGTAGTAATACACGACTAGCATCAGGAGGATGTATATACAATCTCTTTAACAATAAACTGCTAGTCTTATGTCCAATATTTACACTCAGTGCTGCAGATTCAAGAGCTGTGTCAGTGTTACAATTAAAAAAACGCATTGCATGTGTAGACAATTGTTCATTTATTTTCCAATTGGAACTCTTGCAGATAATATGGAACACTTAAACACCATACAAATACTATATGAAGAAAAAAATAAACACTGGAAAATTATTTTCTTGACATTTTGTAGCTCCACTTCTTTTGTAAATCGAATCAAGAAATAATGGTCTCTAGATATGCATATATTAACCAAACAAACTACTTATTCTACATTGTATATTACCATATGTCAATTTCAGGTTACTATGTTGGTCTCCACTGAATTGACATCCACTTTTAGTCCTTCAATTCTATTCAGTCCTCTGAAAACCAAATTTATAAAAATGTAAAAGAGAAACATCAGCCAAAATAACACATGAATTTATGGGTCTACCACTGTATGTATATGATAATGTATTAAACAGGAGAAAAAATTTATGTGCTAAAAACTTAGCATTGTTGTGATCACTCTCGAGCTTTCCAACATTCTCTTGCACTGCAACTAAAGCAGCAGCACAAAGGACGCCAACTTGTCTCATCCCACCACCTAAGGTCTTCCTTAGAGTCTTTGCCTACAAAACCATTAAAAAAGAAGAAGAAGAAGAAGAAGAAGAAGAAGAAGAAGAAGAAGAAAGAGAGTGAGAGAGATAGGTATCAAGTTTCTCCAATGAGAGAAAAACAGAATTCTTAATTGTTGCAAAAATATCAGTAATACCCTAGTAATAAAATCTTTTGAACCAACAATGACAGTTCCAGCTGGAGCGCCCAATCCTTTTGATAGACATACATAGATTACATAATGTGAAATAATGTAATATAACAAAATAGAGAAGATAACTTGTTCAATTATGTAATTTAATTTTCTTCATGCAAGCTTCAAATAAAAAAAATAGGTCCAACTAAGAACTAAGTTGTAAAAACACAACACCAAAATATATATATAACTTAGAATGTTAGTCACCATGTAACCCTACCGAAACTGAATCAGCAGCCTGCACAAGCCTATGAATGGGAATGCCAAGTGCCTGGAGAACAAATTTAATCAAGTTAAAAACTTGGGCAAAGTTTATAATTTTATATATTTATTATATATCATATATATGGATAAATAATTATTATATGCTATATGTATTCAAAGATAATAATTTTTAAAATATGAAGGAAGAGCATAGATATAAATTTGCATTGCTAAAATATGAAGGAGGAGCATAGATATAAATTTACATTGCTAAACAGAGCACATACAACTCATCAATCACTGAAATAGAGAGAGAGAGAGAGAGAGAGAGAGAGAGAGAGAGAGAGACGGAAATGAAGAGTTTCAGAGAGACAGTGGAGCTCACCTTAGTAGACGATGGTGCAGGCAGTGGAGCTTCGAAATCGAAATCGCTCTGAGATGAAATCATTGAGATCGATCTGAATCTCTGCGAATGATAAGGGTTTAGAGAGGGTTGAGAGAGAGAGAGAGAGAGCTCACCTACCTCGTCGATGCAGATGGTGGTGGCGATGGAGCTTCGAAATCAGAGATTCAGATGAAATCGAAATCAGAGAAGGCGTGAGGATTCAAAATAAGGGTTTACAAAGGCTTTATTCTCAGATTCAAAATAAGCTTCGAAATTGAGAGAGAGAATCACCGAAACATAAATTTCGAAATCGAAATCGAGAGAGAGAACTTCGAAATCAAAATTGAAATCGATCTGTTGAGACTGCATCATTCTGAGATGAATCAGTGAGAGATGAATCGATAAACAGATGAGTCAGTAAGAGATTAGGGCATTCTGCTGGAAGAGATTAGGGACTAACTATTGAGGTTACATAAACTAATTGTTCATCGTTCAGTCTAGAGAGAGAGAGAGCGAGAGCGAACGAGAGACTGAACGATAAACAGATGAGTGCGTAAGTGATTAGGGTATTCACCAGCTCGCCTATATAAGAGAGAGGATATTTGAAGGCTTTTCTAAGCGCCTTCAAATATTGAAACCGCGCCGTTTTGATATTAAAAAATATGGCATTTAAAAAACGTCTTTAAATATTATAAAACGTGGCGTTTCATAAAACGCCGTTAAAAAAAACGTCGTCAAAACTCATATTTCCTGTAGTGATTGGTCCGGACTATTTGATTTTGGAAGTTGGATAGATATTTGCCCAGTCCTAATACAAAGAGAGAGGTAGACAACTCTATAAAGACGAAGATGAAGAGAGAGAAGACGAAGGAAGAAGAGCCACATCATTTTGATCTGTGTGGGCAGTGATCATTTTGAGTTGGTTGCTGCTGCTGATATTCTGTGTTGTTGCTCTGTTTTGTTGCTGTATGTTAGTTTTGGGTTGCTCTTTTTGTCTTAGGTTTGGTTAGCTTCTACAGGTTGGTTTTGGTGTTTGTGGTTGGTTCCTCACTGTAGACGTCCCCGAACGTCCCGGGAGGAACGAGTCCCCCGTTCCGTTCGATATTGGGCTCACTACAGTTCGGACTCTCAATTTGTCACGGTTCTAAATCTGAACCAAAGAGTCCAAATCTGGCAAATCGTTTTGAGAAAACAGATTTTGAAAGAAGTGCCAAACATGGACTGCTTTGCCAGATACAGAGTCGCCACCTAAATATTTTATTTTGGGGAAATTTAGGAAACCCTGACTCGTTTGCCTAAGGCCACGTGTCCGTCATCACCAAAGTTGCCTCGGCTCGGGAATTTGGGTACGATTGGGGAAGGTCACTTCGTGAGCACCCCCACTCACCCAATCAAAGATCGGCCTCTACTAACCATGATATCTATTTTTGAAAACATTATGCGTTCTTATTCCGGTTATTAGCCTAGATTTACTATGTGATGCGCACAACATACAAGTATAGACTGGATCGCCTGAATTGGAACAAAACATTTCATGTTTGTTTGTTTGAAAATGGTTTGATGGTGCTACCCGCAAGTAGGCTAAGACGTGGATTTGCCACCCTCAAGTGGGCTTAGAAAACATGATTTTGCCACTATCTAGTGGGATTAAAACACACATTTGATGAATTGTTGCAATTTAAATAACCCAACCTTCACCCACAAGCATTCAGACAGTTATATCACATAAGCATATAGTCTCATGGTAAGCATGCTATCATGACAGTCACTCATACGCATGCAAGGATGCTAAAGCATAAAACTTACCGAGTACTCCAAGCCAAAACAGAAGCTGATTACAAATCCATGCATGATCCTAACTATACAGAAGTGCCTAATGCAACATATGCAAAAATGCAACTATAGCAGGCTCGGCTATTCTAAACATGGCATATGAAATGCTACAGCTAACATGTATTCAACTTGGAATTGAAAATACAATGCAGTTAGTATGATGCGCCGAGCCCGGTGCATGCAAAACAGATGAATGAATGCAAACATGCTATCATACTGTATGCTAATTGAAACATGCCCTAATCTAACCATCATAAGCTGGTAAATAAAAGGGAGAAAAACGTGGGGTTGGAAGACATACATCACACACATGCACACTTATTACAATATTACCCTCGCGCGGAGGGTCCGACTAAATAATATACAGTCCGGAATAAATATTACAGTCCAAATAATTACAAATCCTAATTAATTAACAAATTAAACTAGGTAAGCTGTAAATTGGCATGCAAGCCAAGGACTGCCTCAACTCTGCTCCGGATGATGGATGATGCATGCTCGGGTTGCCTTGTGCGGAGAATCCCTTGTGATGCCCCGGTTTGCCTCTATTTTCAATTGTTCTTGGAATGCGTGCCAAGCTCCAGAAGGCTGCTGATTTCTGATTTGCTGCAACAGAGAGCAACAAAGGGGCATGTCAAAGTATTTTCACATATGTATGCATGACTACTCTTCGGGGAGTGTTGTCCTCGATCCTCATGCCACCAATCACGCATCTCGATGCATGATGGCCGGGGAGTCGAATTGCATGACTCAATGTGGAATGAATGCACATGAAAACACAACAGGGCCTAGACTCCATCATGGATAATCCGGAGTGTCGGCGACCAGGAATTGAGATACGTTCCGTCACTCGGAGTACGAAACGTCCCTCGTTTTTCGTGCTCGGGCTAACTCCTATCCCCAACACGATGCAATATGCATGACATGCATGAAATGCAGCTAAGATACAACCTATCATGCACAATGCTAGGAAATGGCATACACGATGCACGAGATAACATGGCATACACAATGCGCTAACATACGCCTAACATACACAATGCTACGAAATGAAATGGCATACACAATGCATAATGGGCTTACACCAACATGAGTGGACCTCAGCCACACTCACATCAGTAGCCATTAGATGAAAATGAGACACTCGAGATGCGTGCACGCATGTACGTAAACCGAGGACCGATCCTAAGGCACAAATGCCACTCTAACAAAGCATGGCAAGGTATGAAACATGATATGCAAACATGCAAATTTCAGTACCAAAATATGATGCAAAACAGCCCCGAAACATGGAAACATGGCACCTGATACATGGAATGAGACCCGAAACATGAAATTAGGTACATGGAATGACCTATGGCTATGAAAAGCATGCATTATTTGAACACGAAGTGTGAAGACAGAATCAATACAGTCCCAAAACAAGCATATTTACAGTTTTAAGAAAGGCCAAAAAGTGAACACAAATAGGGCTAAGTCAACATGCAAAAATGGCCCCAAAAGAGAGATAATGAAGCAAGTAGCATCTTCTGGACCTAAATGGCCAAGAGCCCATAAAATGAAGCATTTTACAGTTTCCAATAAGCCACAAAAACAAACACAAGTATGGATAAACTATTGTGCAAGAAATGGGCCAAAAGGGAGACAAAGAAGCAAGTGATGGTTTCTGGCCTCAAACAGAGGGGGGCCCTTCAACAAAGTTGAAGAGGGGCCCAAAAAATGGTGTTTTACAGTTAGTGACCAAATCCAAAACAGTGCACATGCAAGCTTAAAATACTAAGCAAAATAAGGCCTAAAAAGAGGTTTAAACACAAAGAGCAAAAAGGGAGCTTCAAAAAGCAAAAGTCCCTTCATAAAACATGAAGAGGGGGTCAAAATAAGTCTATTTACAGTTCTGGAAATAGCCCAAAAATACAAGCACAAGGGGCTAACAAAACATTGAAAAATAAGGCCAAAAGAGGGATAAAGAGGCAAGTGACAAAAGGAAGCCTCAAACAGTGAAGAGCCGTTCAACAATGTTGAATAAGGGCTCAAAATAAGCCACTTTACAGTTTATAACCAAGCTCAAAACAGTTTAAAAATAGGCCTAAAATACTATGCAAGAAAGAGGCATACAAGAGAGGTAAAGAAGCAAGTGTAAAAAGGAAGCCTCAAAAAGGGAGAGGCCCTTAAACAAACATGAAAAGGAGCTCAAAATAATTCTATTTTCAGTTAGGGTCAGAGCCCAAATATGCAAGAAAGAGGAGCTAATATATTGAGAAAAAATAGGGCCAAAGAGAGGGATAGAAGACTTACCCTTGAAGACCAATGCTTCAACAACTCTTGGACCAAGTTTGGGAGCCCTTGACCTCTGGAAATGGCCTTGAAGCTGCTGGAATGGAGTGTGGATTGGTTGGCTTGGAGATGGAGTAGAATGGATGTAGGATTTGAGAGGTTTTGAGGGTTGGAGTGTAGAGAGAGAGAGATACAATGTAGGAGGCTTAAACCAAACTTTCTAACCCCTCAAATGGGAGCTGGAGGGCCTGGATATATAGGAAAAAGAGGTGGGAAAAAAGGGGGGGAATGGAATTCAAATTTCTCCCCAAAAGTTGGCCCTCCCCGGATACAAAATCTGGGGGGAAACAGAGGGCATTTTTGTAAAGTACCTGGAGAGAGGATTATGGCCGGCCGGTTTCCTAGGGTTTTGGTGGCCGGTCGGCCTTCCCATTGCCGGTCGGCGAAGGTTCAAAAGGGTCAATGAAGGTTAATGGCCGGCCATGCCAAAAAGAGGGCCTCTCATGTGTGCACAACACAACCATGTGGTCAAAAACTGGAGAGAATGAACCAGGAGTGAGAAAAGGCCACTTTTAGGAGGGGTTCAAAAGGGTCACAAACAATTACTGGCCGGCCATATGATATTGGTGGCCTCCCAGGTGTGTACAACACAAATATGTGATTTGGGGCAAGAAAAAGTGGCCTTAGGGTGGTCAACATTGGCTTTCAAGTGGGAAAAACAGGCGACGGAGGGCGATGGAGGAATAAAACATGGTCGTCAGAACAATTGCTGGCCTCCCACCCTTCTACGACCTTCCTAACAATGAAACAGAGGTCCCTGCCAAAAATGAACTCAAACCGATGCAAAATGGAGGTTCGGGGGCCGAAATGCGCAACCCGAGGCCTCGAAAACTGACTGTTAGGCACCGGAAGTGGTGTTCGACCACGAAGTTGGTTTTTCGGACCGCAGTGTCCTTCAAAAGGGAGCAAATAAGATGCATGCCAAAAAGCGGAGCAAACGGAGGTGGTTAAGCGGTCCCGAACCGAGGCACATGGCCAACGCCTCCGAAAAAATCGGAAACCGGACTCCAAACAGGCAAAATGGCCTACGACCACGAAACGTAGCCTACGGCCACTGAGAGATGATCTACGAGACCTCTCTCTCCCTTCGGGAAGAGAAAACAGAGAAAATGGAGCCTAGTTCGCAAATCGAGGCAAGACACGAAAGAGCCCGGAAGTCCGGAGGCAAGGCTCGCAGCCGAGACTCTGAAACCTCTGAACGAGCACGATATGCAACATCACCAAGCGCTCAATCGGTGACGTCTGAGTCTTAAGGTCGGTCAAAAATGGGGTGTCTACAGTTGTCCCTCTTTGACAGAACTCGAAAGTCATAAGTGACGGGAGTGAATGCCAAAGCCCAGAGACGACCCATTTTTGACAAGGCCGAAGACTTAGACAAACAGGTGAGATAAACAGAGATGTGCCCGTAGGCATGCCCGCATGCAGGGGGCAAAATGCAAAATGGTATACACAAGGCCAGATGCGACTTGATGATCATGCAAATGCGGTAAGCTGTAATGAAGCAAGTATTCGCAAATAGATGCAATAGTTTTAAGCAAGAATGCAAAGCAACAACTACATTTCATGCAGTTAGGAATGCAGAGAATTATTCAATTCTTGTCGCGTCTCACACGGAGAAGATACGATACCTGTGCGATTCGTCTGGTCACACCAGCTTCAAATGAACCGTACATACAATATCGTGCTTGCAAAAGAAAGAAACTCAACAAGCACAACATATCTAACAACATATGTTCAATGTGATATTGAATGCAGACAATCGCGGTGTCGATGGAAAAGTGCATCGAAATGCGGGAAGAAATGCGCGTGACAACGCGAGTTTAAGCACAGAGGCTCGGTGATATCAAAGAGACGTGCATAACAATGCAAGTATGTGCGTGAGAATGCAAGTTATGTGCATGATAATGCAGAACAAGCGTAAACCAGGATGTATGTTTGTCACAAAACAACGAGCAAGGAAATGCGCGTTTCGGCGAGGGCGACTCGATCGCGACCTCCGGTTCACCTCCCGGAGAGGTTACAACATGTTCAAAAGGATATATCTCACTTTCGATGAGTAATGATGAGACACGCATCGGAAGTTGAAGCTGAGGTTCCGGCGGAGCGATTTCGCGACAGAAAGTGCACTTCTCTTGTACTTTTTCAGGTCCCGGGGACTCCAATCCTCCCCAAAATTTGCAGGGACCTTGGGGGGCATGTGGGGAACACCACCGGCCATCTTTATTGGGAGAGGGAGGCCACCGGTCAGTTTTTGAAAAGGGAATGGTCGGCCTACTAGAAAAAGTGGCCGGCCGGCCACTTTGCCAAATTCGGGACAATTTTGTACTTTCACCCTCTTTTCTTTAAATCCACTCATCCAAACACTTTGTGCTCACAGGTGCAGCTCCGAAATCATCTCCTCTAGCTTTCCAAACCATTTTCTCCCTCAGATCTGTGCTCTATATGCGTTTTCCAACGTCCCACGCAAGTTATTTTCGCGAAATCTTTCAGTTTTAAGCACTTTGAACCGATTAAATTTTGATTTCGGGGCTTCTTTCCTCATTTTCGCCACTTAAGGTGAGTTTGTCTCAATATTTGGAAGATTTTCTCGGGAGTTGACTTTTGTTGACTTTTCATTTTCCGAGAGTTGACTTTTGTTGACTTTTTCCAATTTTGGCTTATTTTTGCTCATTTTCGCCCCTTTTTGCAGATTTCTGACATGGCTGGTCATTTCCCCCACGGTGGAGGTCCTCCGGACGCCGGAGGTGATCCTGATATCATGGCTCTGCCTCTGAGGGTTCGACCTTTCATACCCGAGAGGTACGACCCACCGGCACATATTCTTCCGTGGGCTATTTTCTATCACTTCACCGATTTCGACGAGCGAACACTCGTGGATCTCCTTCTGCGGGAGCCAGAGTATCACCTCTCCCATGAGGCACAAGAGGTATTTACTTCGTTCTTACCTTTTCTGTAACATATTATGAATTTTTCATGCATTCTGTTTGCACTCTGAACGCACGGTTCAATCACTTGAATTCCTGAGCACTCAGCCCATAAATTGATTGTGAACACACGGCACACATCGGTTAAGGGTTGAACACACAGCCCATACACTGATTTTCTGAACACATAGTCCGAATTGAAGGTGAACACGCAGCACACACTGATTGAGAGTTGAACACGCAGCCAAAACATTGATTGTGAGTTGAACACGCAGCCCAAAACACTGATTTTCTGAACACACAGTCCGAATTGAAGGTGAACACGCAGCACACACTGATTGAGATTTGAACACACAGCCCAAATTGAAGGTGAACACGCAGCACACACTGATTGAGAGTTGAACACGCAGCCCAAAACACTGATTTTCTGAACACACAGCCCGAATTGAAGGTGAACACGCAGCACACACTGATTGAGAGTTGAACACGCAGCCCAAAACACTGATTTTCTGAACACACAGCCCGAATTGAAGGTGAACACGTAGCACACACTGATTGAGAGTTCAACACGCAGCCCAAACACTGATTTTCTGAACACACAGCCCGAATTGAAGGTGAATACGCAGCACTCACTGATTGAGAGTTGAACACGCAGCCCAAAACACTGATTTTCAGAACACACAGCCCAAATTGAAGGTTAACACGCAGCACACACTGATTGAGAGTTGAACACGCAGCCCAAAACACTGATTTTCTGAACACACAGCCCAAATTGAAGGTGAACACGCAGCACACACTGATTGAGAGTTGAACACGCAGCCCAAACACTGATTTTCTGAACACACAGCCCAAATTGAAGGTGAACACGCAGCACACACTGATTGAGAGTTGAACATGCAGCCCAAACTGATTTTCCGAACACACAGCCCAAATTGAAGATGAACACGCAGCACACACTGATTGAGAGTTGAGTACGCCGCCCAAAACCCTGATTTTCTGAACATACAGCCCAAATTGAAGGTGAACACACGGCACACACCGATTCTGAACACGTGGCTCACTTACTTTACTTTGCTTGTAGCCTATTCATTTTATTTGCACGCAGCTTATTCATTTTATGCTGAAACATGTATTCATTCTGAATGCAGGTGACTTCTCGCACTGTACGGGGATATGGCTCTACCGCGGCGAGAGATTGGTACGCTGAGCTGCCGGAGGCTGTTCGGGATTTGGTTGACTTGGCGGGGTTTGGGCCCTTTTGTACTGGGCTATCTCGTTGTCCTTCCAGGAGGACGTTGATGGCTGCCTTGGTGGAGCGATGGTGGGACACCACCAACTCCTTCCATTTTTCTGCCACGGGGGACTTGACTATGACCCCGTTTGACTTTGCCGTACTGACTGGCCTTGACGTGGGAGGTTGGCCCATCCCTTAAGACGAGGACATGGGCCAGTGGGAGGCTGCTTGGATATATTTGCTGGGGGTTCGCCCGCCTGTTGATAGACCTTCGGGGAAAGTCCGATACACCTAGTTCTCTTCCCATTTCCGGCGGGTGGAGATGGAGCCCGGGACTCCTAAAGAGGCAGCACAGTATGCCCGCGGCTTTCTGATGTTCCTCTTCGGGACCACTTTGTTTGCCGACAGGGGGAACGCTGTTGGGCTTTATCTGTTGAGTGCTTTGGTGGACCTGTCATAGGTCAGACGGTATGACTGGGGTGGCGCCGGCTTGGCTACCCTTTATTGCTACATGAGCGCGACCTCCCGCGGACAGGGGGACTTACTTGGCGGCTATTGGAGAGCCTGGGAGGTACTTTATGCCCTCTTGATTTACATTTCTGCTCCTCATTACTTGCACATTGCACACACGGCGCACTTTATACTCTGTATCGTGCACTTTGCCCTCAGCACTTCGTATTCTGCTTTGTTTTCCACAGTTGTAGGTCTATGTGTATTTCCCGACATTGGCCCCGGAGTTGGTGGTAGAGGGACCTCTCGTGACCCCGTACTCACTTGTATTTGAAGGCCAGCACCAGCCAAGACCTCAGGAGTCTCTCCTTTATCTGCGGCAGTACTTCGACACAGTGCGGTCGACGGAGGTATTTTAGAACTCTCAGTTCTTTCTATTTTCATCTTTGATTTGTCCTGTACATTTTCGATTTCTGCTTGGTTTATGCGTCTGTTATCCGTAGATTACATGGCAGCCCTGGGCGCCTTTAGGTGAAGGTCTTCGATTCTAGTTTGCCGGAGGGTGGGGTGTCTCCCGGTATAGGATCCTGTTCGAAGGGCCAGTTGGTAGGGCCTGGTTTTTGGGGGACTGCTTCTTGCGTCAGGTCTGGGGGTATACTTCTCAGGACCCTTCCTCAGCACCCCCAGTCGATATGCGGATTGCTGATAGGCTCTCTTCCCGGGATGTTGTTAGTGCTATGCTGGGTACTGATGCTTTGTTACATCTTGAGGAGGGGGATTACGCTACTTACCGTCACATATACCTGATGCCTCCATTGATGGGAGTTCGTACTCCGACGATGAGGCCTGCTGGCATGCCATCTTCGAGCCAGGCCTGGGGTCGGGTGCAGACGCCCCTTCCACCAGCAGGGCTGGTACATCTAGAGGTGGGGGTAGATTGGTTCCCCCGATTCCTCTGACTTATCCTCATCCTGGATGGCCGGACATGCCAACAGAGTTGATGGGGTGGCAATATGGGACTACCTCTCCGATTCCGATCCCGATAGAGCCTCCGATGCCCGGCCATCGATATGTCAGAGACCCCGACTCACCACCGGTATGTTTTACGGCTTTGATTCATTACTTAGATACTTGGACGTTCATTCATTTACTGATACCCTTGCCTTTGCATCTGCAGCCCCCTGTTGAGTACATGGATCAGGTGCTCGAGATGGTAGCCTCACTTGAGGGGATGGTCCTGCGGAGGGAGGCGCAGTTGTCCATCATGGGCTTCCAGGTACCCTTTAGTTTTCTGGCATTTATCATACTTCTGATGATATGCTGATTTCTACTGTATTGATAGGCTACTTGTGTAGAGCACATCTGACACACACCTCACTTATACACTGTGTTTACATGTACCCACTTCATGTAGTTTTCTTGTATCTGCATCTGATGTACATATTTGGACTGATGTATATAAATTGAACTCTTTATTCTCATATGCCCCCGGTATATGCTCAGCCGCAGGCCGGGCCACCTGGGCCTTCTCGGGGAGGTGGACCATCTGGGCCTTTTCGAGGAGCTGGGCCATCTGGGCCTTTTCGAGGAGCTGGGCCATCCAGGCCTTTTCGAGGAGCTGGGGAGGGGGGTCGTCTCGTAGACGCAGAGCACACATTGTAGAGGAGGAGCCCGGTGAGGATGAGGAGGAGGAGGCTACAGATCGTCAGTCGGAGACATCTGTTGACAGAGAGGACGGCTCCGGTCTTGGTTCCGGGAGTGGAGGCGAGGCTGAGGGGGATCCTGAGGATGACGACTCCGATTCAGATGATGATGATGGCGATAGTGGCGGAGAGTCTATTCCGCAGAAGAGGGCGAAGAGGGCCTCTTATTCCTACACTTGAGAGCACAGATGCGGCTGTTTCCTGTTTTATTTATCTTTTTGCTAGTAGTTGTAGCACATTGTACATTATTGGGCAGTTTTATTCTTTGTAAAACTTGTGCCTTAGTCTGTAAAATGTTGTAACAAGCGAGGCATGATGGAATGAAACAGCCTTTGAAAAAAGTGTTGTATTTTAAACTCTTAGCATCATATCGCATCATTTTGCACCATAATGAGATTGAATGGAAATGTGCATTGTGCATTTTGCCCAGTCAGGTAGTGAACCGACGCAACAACTTAACTTTCTAAGATATAACAAAACCTTAGCAAGTTTACAACTCGATAAGCAAAACACAATAGTGCTGACAACTCAATAAACAAGACTCAAACAAAAATTGCTTAAACAAAGAGTAACAAATCAAAAACACGAAACACGACAGCTCGACAAACAACTCGATAAACAAAACAACAACTCGATAAACAAAACTTAACAAAACAAAGTGTACTTCGGACGATCTGGGCAACGAAACGCATCCGAAACAGAGGGAAATAGAGGCCTTCGACACACCCGTTGCATGGAAATGCTTGAAACTTTCTCTTGGAGGGTAAAATAGGGCTAAAGACACACATTGGAGCATGACTGGCTACTTTTGGGAGCCGGCCGGCCAGATTTATTGCAAAGGGGAGGCCACCGTCCAGGTTTTAAAAAAAAAATGGCCGGCCTGCCAGAAAAGGTGGCCGGCCGGCCACTCAGCTCAGCAACCGTCAAATTTTTGACACTTGTCCCCCGAATAGTGTCTTTTCCTGTTTAAAAGCCTTAGCTCCGTGGTTCATTCAATTCATCTTAGTTTTGCACAAAAATGGAGGCGTTTCTCGTTGAAAATCTCACAGCTTGGATCGCTTCTCTAGATGGTTCGGAAAAATTGAACTTCCGGGGTTTCGGCTTGAATGCACTGTTCGCGCTGAGTCACACTCCACTGCACTTTCCTTTCCGCCATGCCGCGGTGAGGTTTTGGAACCCGGTGACGCATGTCTTTAGCTTTGGCGGGTAAGAGGTATGTCCAACTTTTGAAGATTTTTAAATTTTGATGGAATTTGAATGTCATGAAGAGATCTTGCCCCAGTTTCGCTTTGGCCACGCCCAAGCTTTAGGGCGGATGTGTGGACTCACCGCGCATGACGCTCGGTCTCTGATCTGTAATGGGGAACTGGATATTCTTGGTTTGATTCATCGCTTTTCTGACGCTGGTGACCGCAGCAACCATTATTGGCAAGGTTTCCGGCAACACGCCCTTTGCTTGTGCCTGCTGTCTCACTTTCTGCTTTCCCCGGGCTTTGGCGGATTTAGCATTCGTCTGCTTGAAGTTGCTCAAGGCTTGAAAGAAGGAAAGAGCTGCATCGCCATGACCTTGGCCGAGACACTGATGGACTTGGATGCTATCTATTGCCGGGAGACGACTAGATTTGCTGAGAGTCCACTACCGCTGCAGGTAATGTTTCCTACCCAATCTTACATATGTATTTGCTCACATCACTCGGCCCTCAGGCTCGGTTTTTCTCACAAAAACCCTTTTCTCACTTTTCTCTCATTGTACATCTCTCTATTCTTTATCCTCTCATTTTTCATCCCTCCCCAAGTATGGTTGATGGACAAATTGCAGGTTGTGGGTTCTTGCCCAGCCTACTCAGCTCGAGGCTATTTCTTTCGACAACGCCTAGTCGATGCCCCTGATGAAAGGTGGTGGTTTGACTGGATGTGCAATTTGTCTGCAGGTCGCATTGCTTGGCGTTGCCCTTGGCTTAATCTCCCGGTAATGAGCTATAGCATGTCCCGGCTGATCGGGATCCAGTTGATTGGTCTGACCCACTGTGTGTTCTACTTTCCGTTCCAGTTCCTGCGCCAGTTCGGTCATGATCAGATTTGCCCGCCAGAGGGGATTGAGTACCCGGCTGCTTTCCCGGTCCGAGGTGCACAGCTTGCCCGATATGCCACAACATGGAGGACTAGAGAGCTCCTGGCCCCTTCTCCCACTTTTAGTTGCACTTTGTCTGACGAGTGTTGGGACTGGCTTAATGAGGAGGCACAGGTCGGGCCCAGCTTGGCATCAGAGGCTTCGACCAGCTCTGGGAGGGGGTGCAGGGATACTTGACTTGACTATGCCCCGGATTTATTGCTTTATTAGTACTTTCAAGTTTTCTTTATGAATGTAATAAAAAGCAACTTCGATTGTATGCAAGAGTAGGAGAACTCTGTTTTGAAATCAATGAAATTGAAGGTTGTGGTACTGAAAATTTTCCGCTTTGGTCCAAAAATGGTCTTAGTTGTAAAGAGATTAATTTGAACAAAGTCAACTTTTATTAAAACTTTTCAAAACCATTTTCGATATGGATCAGAACTGGACACGCCTAAGATCTGTCACTGAGATGCACAACCCCGGATCCTAGCAACTGGAAAGTTGCCCCTAGTCTGAATAGTACCGCGATACCGTGTGGCAACGGAAAGTTGCCCCTAGTCTGAATAGCACTGCACCGGAGATTGCGATAAATGCTGATGGATAAAGATGACTGAGATGGTCAAAATGGACAAAGTTGATCGGGGAAAAGTTTATGGCTGAACTTCAGGATGAAGTTGCCTACGTATCCCAAAGATGGGAATCAAGCCTTACGTAGTTCAGGCTTAGGTTCACTTGAGTATTTTCACTTTCCTTTTACGCTCTAACTTTTGCCAAGGTCGCCCTTTGCAGGTTTTCAACCTTGCGAGCTCAGTTTTTATATTTTCCAATTTTTTTGTGCTCTAACTTTTGCCTAGGTCACCCTTTCAGGTTTTCGGCCTAGCGAGCCTCTCAGGGGTAATATTTCTTCAACTTGTCCATGTTGATCGGTTGGAAAAATTCCAGGCCATCTAGGTCCATCAGAACCACAGCTCCACCTGACCAGATAGCTTTGATGATATAGGGACCAGTCCAATTAGGTATGAACTTGCCCCTTGGGTCGTGGATGGGAGCTCGGTTGTCCTTGAGCACCAAATCTCCTTCCTTTAGATTCCTGGACTTAACTTTCTTGTTGAAAGCCCGGGCAATTCTACGCTGATAACCTTGAACATGGTACAGTGCTTTCAGTCTCCTCTCATCAAAAAGCATGAGTTCCTCAAACCTGCTCTGCTGCCAATCTGCTTCGGCTATTTGACACTCAGCCAATACTCGCAATGACGGAACCTCAATCTCGATAGGTAGAACGGCCTCCATCCCATAAACCAATGAATACGGAGTCGCTCCGGTAGAAGTTCTGATTGACGTCCGGTAGCCCCACAGAGCAAAGGGCAGCTTATCTGGCCAATCCTGGTAGGCTTCCACCATCTTCTGCAGTATGTGTTTGATATTCTTGTTGGCAGCCTTGACCGCTCCATTGGTTTGCGGCCGGTATGTGGATGACTTATGAAAAGCCACGTTGTATTTTTCCAACAAGCTAATCACTTCCTTCTTGAAGTGGGAACCATTATCTGAAATGACCTTGTTCGGGACCCCATAGCGACAGATGATGTTTTTTCTGATAAACTTCGCAATGTGCGATGCCTTCAACACCGCATAAGACTGGGCCTCAACCCACTTTGTGAAATAATCTATCGCGACCAGGATGAACTCATGCCCATTCGACCCCTTCGGAGTGACAGCCCCGATCACGTCAATTCCCCAAACTGAAAACGGCCATGGCGAAGTCATGTTGTACAGCTCCGATGGCGGGATATTCATGCGATTTGCATGGATCTGACATTTGTGGCATCGCCGAACAAAACTAACACAATCCTCCTCCATGGTGGACCAATAGTAACCCTGTCTGAGGATCTTCTGTGCTAACATTACTCCGTTCATGTGTGCACCGCATTCTCCTCCGTGGACGGCCTCCATCAGGTGCTTCGATTCCTCGGCTTCGACACACAACTTATGCATTCCCAGATGACCTCTCTTATACAGCTTACCCCCACAGATAATGAACTGAATGGGCATTCTTCTGATTGTCCTTTTATCCTTGGTATTTACCCCTGGCGGATATGCTTCCTTCTCCAATAAGTTCCAAATGTCGTAATACCAGGGGTTTTCGTCCTGAACCTCATATATAGCAGCAATCGACTCATAGGCTGGCGCAAATTTATGGTCAATGATGACTGGACGCATCCGGACTCCGAACAGGATGTCTATCATGGAAGATAGAGTTGCTAAAGAATCTGCGAACCTGTTGTTCTCTCTTAGTAGATGAGTAAAGCTTAGCCTCTCAAACCGAGGAATTAGCAAGTCCAAGGTTTGGTGATACATCATCATCTTCTCTTCTTTGACTTTCCAGTCTCCTTTTGCTTGAGACACAACAAGGTTCGAGTCCCCGATGACGTCCAACCATCTTGCCCCTAGTTCCAAGGCTGCTTCTAGACCAGCAATGCATGCTTCATATTCTGCTTCGTTGTTCGAGACTTTGAACCGGAGTTTGAAGGCTAGAGGGATACGGGACTTGTCAAGTGCTATCAGCAACACTCCTATCCCATATCCGTATTGATTTGACGCTCCGTCAAAGTACATCGTCCAAGTTTCATCGTCGATATACAAGATGGCCTCATCTGGGAATGAGTACTCGACTGCTTTGCCCCCTTCCACTGGATGGTCAGCTAAGAACTCTGCCACTGCTCTCCCCTTGACTGACTTGCGTGTTACATATTTCAAATCGAATTCGGAGAGCAACAGCAACCAACGAGCTAGCCTACCCGTAAGTGCCGGTTTCTCGAAAAGGTATTTGATGGGATCCAGTCGTGAAACCAACATTACGGAGTGAGCTAGTAAGTAGTGCCACAGCTTCCTGGTAGCCCATACCAAAGCTAAGCAAGCCTTCTCCAGCGGAGCGTAGCGGGTCTCGTAATCCAACATCTTCTTGCTCAGATAGTAGATGGTCCTCTCCACCTTATCCTCTGATTCTTGTGCGAGCATGCAGCCCTTTGTGGTCTCAGTCACTGAAAGGTACAATATCAACGGTTTCCCCGGCTCTGGTGGCGACAACACGGACGGGTTCTGTAAATATTTCTTGATCTGTTCAAAAACAGCTTGGCATCGGCCGTCCCATTGGAAATTCTTTCCTTTCTTCAAGAGGCCAAAAAGTGGTTCACAGGTCAAGGTTAATTTCGAGATAAACCGTCTTACGAATTGCACTTTACCCAGAAAGCCTCGCACCTCCTTTTCAGTACTTGGTGGGGGCATTTCTAGGATGGCCTTGATTTTGGACGGGTCGACTTCGATACCTCTTTGTGTAATCAGAAACCCCAGCATTTTTCCCGTTGTAACACCGAATGTACATTTCTGAGGATTCAGCCGCAACCGGAATTCCCTGATCCTTTGGAAGAACTTCTGTGAGGCGGTGTAGTGGCCCTCTCTTTCTTTGGACTTGACAATCATGTCGTCCACGTACACCTCAACCTCTTTGTGGATCATGTCGTGCAATATCGTGGTCGCGGCCCGTTGATAAGTAGCTCCGGCATTCTTCAACCCAAACGACATTACTCTGTAGCAGTATGTCCCCCACAGGGTGGTGAATGCAGTCTTTTCCCGATCTGTAGGTGCCATTACTATCTAATTGTACCCTGAGAAGCCATCCATGAATGAGAGCAAAGCATGCCCTGCTGTGAAATCCACCAACTCATCAATATGCGGCAAGGGAAAGTCGTCCTTCGGACTAGCTCTGTTTAAATCCCTGAAATCCACGCACACCCAGATCCTGCCATCCTTCTTCGGCACTGGAACGATGTTGGCCAACCAAGTCGGGTATTCAGACACCAGCAGGAAGCCTGCATCGATTTGCTTGGTGACCTCTTCTTTAATCTTGAGAGCCCAGTCCGGGCGGATCCTTCTGAGTTTCTGTTTGACAGGTTGGGCCTCGGGGTCAAAGGGGATCCGGTGCTGTACAATCTCAGGATCGATCCCAGGCATGTCTTCGTAGCACCACGCGAAAACATCTTTGAAATCTTTTAATAAAGCGACTAAGCGCTCGCGTTCCTCCGAAGACAACGTGGACCCGATCTGGACCAGTCGCGGGTCCTCCTCAGTACCAATATTCACGGTAATGATTTCATCCGTTAAGGGTTTGACAAATCTCTTCTGCTCCTGCTCAATTAAACATTACAAAACCGGAGGAATTTCTTCCTCGTCGTTTTCATCAAAATTTTGAAAGTCTGAGTTTATGCAATAAATTAAGGGCACAGAAAAGTACTCAGAAACCAGAGTTACTTGATTCTCATTAAGCACATCCAAATCGTCTGAATTCTCGGTTACAACAGACTCAAACGAGAAAGAAAAAGACGACCTGGACATAACTATGGCATCCGGGTTATCATCCCCAAGATTACCAGACTCAGACTCAGTCGAGCTGGAACCTGATTCCGACTCACAAGATTCGGTGGAATCAGATTCCGGCTCACTACCTGACCCGGCGCTGCTGGATAAAAACCCCTCCTCGTACTGCCAAGTGAGAGAGGGTGCAATAGATGCATCCAAAATAGTTGCTGGTAGGCCCGCAGCCGTTTCATCCCCAATCACGGAAACCGAGAAGTTATCCCCCAAGCACTTATGGTTGATCAGAGGATCTGAGAGTAGACTTGCCAGCGCTACCCCCATTTCAATTTCAGCGCCTTCGGAGTCCACTGCCTTACACTGCCCAATCTCAGCTGATGGGTCTGTCTGCTCTTCGGCAATATCATCCCCGGGTAGTTGCAAGTCGAAGAAGATCTCGAAACTTGGCACGCGCTTCTTCTCCGCGTTTAGCCACGGCTCTGGGAAGCCGCAAAATGGAAAGTCCTCCCCCTCCCTGACGAAGCGTCCGTTCAAGGTACCCCGAATGGGCCTATGCATTAATTCGAAAGGCTTCCCAGCCTGCTTTGCTCTGGCTCTTCCGGCCATTTCCTTACCCTTCCTTACCCAGTCCTCTTTGGTGGGCATATAACCCAAGCCAAAGGTATGAAGGTTGTGTGGCACTTCGGCCAATGCTACGACGCCCTTCCGGCCGCTCCTTCCCAATCCCATCCCGGGGATATGTTGTAGCTTGTTCATAAGGTATACAGATTGAGCACTGACATATACTCCCTTATTAACAGCCGTGATATTCTGCACAACCCGGGCCTCAGCCAGAGTAAACCCTGATAAGAACACATCCTCCATGCCGTGCTCGATTTCCAAGATTGGTGTAGACACTTCTGGCGGTGGATGGATTGATGAATTCCCGAAAACAATGGCCACCCCCTTCTCGTGAGGGTACTTCAACATCTGATGTAAAGTGGAAGAGACTGCCTTTACTTGGTGCAACCACGGCCGCCCAAAGAGTAGATTGAAGGTTGCGGTAATGTCCAAGACATGGAATTCAATGTTGTGTTGTCCGGGACCAACCTGGGTCTGAATTTTGATAGTCCCCATCACTTCCCTGCTAGTATTATCATATGCTCTGATCACCTGAGCAGTCGGCATGAAGTCCGTGGGCTTCAACCCGATTGCATACGCTGTTTTGGCTGGGCAGACATTGATGGCGGACCCGGTATCAACAAGTACCACCGGTATCCACTTGTCTCTACATTCCACAGAAACGTAGAGGGGTTTGTTGTGATTTGTGCCATCAGGTGGTAGTTCTTTGTCTGAAAAGGTTAATGCCGGGGAACCTCCCCCTGGAAAAACCAGTCCAACCAGCTGCTCTGGTGTGGTATCTATAGAGAGTTTGGCCTTGTCCATAGCAGATAGGACAGCCTGTCTGTGCACTCGTGAAGCCATAAGCAGTCCCCAGATGGAGATGTCTGCTTGTATCTTCTTTAACTGTTTGAGTACAGCCTCCTCTTCAAGCTGTTTCTCCTTCTGTTTCTCAACTTCTTTGTCCTTCCCAGATGCCTCGGGTTGGTCTAGGTGCGGGGGCTTGAAGTACCGCCCGCTTCTCGTCATATGGTCGACCTCTTTGACATACCAGGTGTCGTCTGGCTGATGGTTTCCCCAATCTTCATCTGTGTGGGCAAGACATACATCATCGTCCTCCCACCACATTCTATCGGCCGCCGACAGACACCTGTCGGGCTCCGGTATGTTTGTACTCTCAGTACTTTCAGCCCACATGCCCGCAGAATCTTCTGTCTTTGTGCACACAGCACTTTTAGTCCCCTCATGGACTTTGGCTTTCCGAATTCTCTCAGAATCCCAAATCTTTTCTTGTTCCACCTGCGTTAGCGCAGTTTGTTGTTCAGCTTTCCCTGCATTCACAATGCTCCTATTCTGAGTGAAATTCTTCGTACCGGCGCTCTCCGGCAATGTAATCTGACTTCCGGCCTTTCCGGCCACAGCTAATATTCCTGCCCCTGCTGGGCTCTGTTCTAGTTGGGACTCTTCCACCACATCCGGTTGATCATCCAGCCATCCAGTGGCCTCTGCCGATTCCTCATAATCAAACCAATTGACTGCCGCGCCCCTTGATTCTTGGTCATCGAAAAACTGGAGGTTGGCAAAGTCCTCCCCCATTGCCGTTAAATCATCTGCCCCCTGCTCAAACTTGTCCCCTCGGATCGCACATAGCTCTGCTCTCTTTGGCAATTCTACACTTGGCTCAGATTGGCCCACTGACAGGATGTACTCACTTGGGTCGTAGGTTTCCCCAGCAAAGTTTCCAGACTGCTCAAACCCTGTCTCAACCATTCCATCCTCTTCTGCAACCTCTGTTGCGCTGTCTTCCACAGTCGCCACCACTGGCTCAGGTTGGGTTGTAGAGATGTCCAATATGCACAAGAAGTCAGTGCAGTCAGGAAGGAGCACCTCCGGCTTAGGTAGATGGGTAGCAGTAATATAGATGCTAGGATTGTAAGACACGACTCCAGTCTGGATAAGATTGACTCTTTTGGGAGGTGGAGCTTGGTTGTGTGTAGGGAGTGGATTGGTTGTGACGTTAGGTTTCTCTAGAAGTAGAATCACATTTTTGTCAACGAGGTCTTGAATCTCGTGACGCAGCCTGAAACATTGGTCAGTATCATGACCGTGCTGCTGGTGATATGCACAGTACTTGGCTGGGTTGTGAGAGGGTGGAAGTGGATTTGGTAATGGCCTCGGCTCCAGGGGTTTTAGATGCCCCTTTCTGATTAAGACCACTAGAGCCTTAGACAAAGGCATGTACAGTGGGGTGAAGGTTCTTTGGCCTCTAGGCTGGTTTTTAGCGGTTTGGGTATTACTTCTGGATGCACCGGAGAAAGGTGTGGCTGCCATGGGCCTTGGAAGGGGAGGAGGAATGGTGGTGACCATGCTGACCTCCGAAGCTCTTGCGGTTGCAGCGCCGCTCGGGCCTGCGTTATTGTTGCGGTTAAATGTTCTCCGGGGTTGCTCCATGTCCTGGTCAATCAGACCTTGCTTCATCGCATCCTCGATTTGTACCCCCATCTCATGTAGATCCGAAAAGGTGGGGAAGGGGAGTACAATCATCTTCTGCATCAATTTTGGTTGGAGGTTCCGCACAATCATCCTGATTTGGTCCTTATCAGTGGGCCTCAAAATCATCATCGATGCCTTCGCCCTCCACCGAGTTACGAAATCTGAGAAAGTCTCTTTGGGCTCCTGCCTCGTTGTTTCGAGATCACGAGTTGTAATCTCGATTTGGGTATTGTACGAGTACTATGTGACAAAGGCCTCGGCCATTTCATCCCAACTTCTTTTTACCTCATCTTCCAACTTCGCGTACCAGATAGCGGCCACACCCGACAGGGTTCGGCCGAACAGCGAAAGCTTTTGTGGTCGGGTTAGGCCCATTGGCCACAGTATATCTGAGAATAACCGGAGGTGGACCATGGGATCCCCGGATCCGTCGAAACGATCAATCTGTGGCATCTTGAATCTATTTGGCAACGTTACGGCCACATCGGTATATCCGTCCTCGATATCCAGAATAGCCTTTACTCCTTGTGATTTCTTGAAAAGCTTCTCGAGCTTGCTCAGTTTCAAAGCTGTATGGTCTATTTCGAACTCGAAGGGAGAGTCCGGGTGGTTGGGTGTATGGGTTTTGGACAGTTGAGGTGGAAGCAGGGGCGGAGCTGGCCCCATTGGAAGGTCTGTGTCCTCTTGGATGTTCTGGACATTGGGTAAAGTGTTCTGGGTGTTTGGCAGGGCATTCTGGACAGTAGGTGCCAGCTCGGGTAACGGGACCCCTGGTGGAGGAGGAACTTGATGTGAGGCAGATGCTGCATTTTGCTGTTGCAGTCTAGTGATTAGCTTGGCCTGCTGAGCCATGACTGTGGCCTGCTGTTTAGAGAACTCTGCTTGGCGGGCAACGTCCTCCTGCATTTGTTTCATGCTCTTTTGGAGCTGGCGCATCATTTCTTCCATCCTGGCAGTATTTTGCTGATCTTGTTGACTGACTGGTATGTGTATCTCTATGGCAGAAACTAACACCTCAACCTGGCTATTCACTGCTAGGGTAGACCACTGCTCTGGTAGCCTTTGCTCAGACACACTACATCTTCTTGGCCTTCTTCTGACAACTGGGGGTAGAGAATGAAACACTGGCTGTCCGTCAACCAGATCCTCGGATCGATTGAGCCGACGACCTCTTGTCCAAAGTGCTTGGGGAATATCTATTGGGTCGGAAGCAATTGTGCTAAAACCCCTGTCCTAGCAGAAAGATAAATAAAGCAATAAGGAAATAAACAAGCAGATAAACGAACAGCATAACAGCTAAAAATAAATACACAACACACGGCTGGGCATAACAACACACGGTTGATAAGCTGAATACACACTGTCCTCAAACACTGATCATTATCCCTGAATCGCTGTCCTCGAAAACTGAATCTCTGATACCCGCAGATAACTGATTCTCAAACACTGACTGATGCCCGCAGGCCTGGTGCCCAAACTCATAAACTGATACATGCATTTCCCCTGTAGAGACGCACTCTTACAACACATAACAGATAAGTGAGAGCCAAAACACCCCTATGTTGGGGTAGGGTTTCCCTGTCCTATTTTGTCAGGAGCTAGGGTTTCACTACGCACGCAGCGGTTTCAAACAACCTAAATTGGGTAAGCAACCTGTCCTAGCTTGGAATGGTCACTATGGATTCCGAATATGCACTAGGTCGAATGGTCAAAAGGGTGCCCCGGTAAAACCGGGGTTTGTGTTCCCATACTGGCAGAGCCCACAACCGATCAGCCTTATGGTCATGTCTTGACAAGACAAGCCTCCGGCAAACCGTTCAGGAATAGCAGATGGCAAACACGGTGTCCTAGGCGCACCAATGCAAATGCAATGCAAAGAAACACATAAGTGTAGTCAAAACCAGATATCATGAGTTCGAGTCAAGTTCTCTAACTCCCCAGCAGAGTCGCCAGAAACGGTAGACGTCCCCGAACGCCCCAGGAGGAATGAGTCCCCCGTTTTCGTTCGATATTGGGCTCACTACAGTTCGAATTCTCAATTTCTCACGGTTCTAAATCTGAACCAAAGAGTCCAAATCCAGCAAATCGTTTTGAGAAAACAGATTTTGAAAGAAGTGCCAAACATGGACTGCTTTGCCAGATACAGAGTCGCCACCTAAATATTTTATTTTGGGGAAATTTAGGAAACCCTGACTCATTTGCCTAAGGCCACGTGTCCGTCATCACCAAAGTTGCCTCGGCTCGGGAACTTGGGTACGATTGGGGAAGGTCACTTCGTGAGCACCCCCGCTCACCCGATCAAAGATCGGCCTCTACTAACCATGATATCTATTTTTGAAAACATTATGCGTTCTTATTCCGGTTATTAGCCTAGATTTACTATGTGATGCGCACAGCATACAAGTATAGACTGGATCGCCTGAATTGGAACAAAACATTTCATGTTTGTTTGTTTGAAAATGGTTTGATGGTGCTACCCGCAAGTAGGCTAAGACGTGGATTTGCCACCCTCAGGTGGGCTTAGAAAACATGATTTTGCCACTATCTAGTTTGCTTAAAACACACATTTGATGAATTGTCCCAATTTAAATAACCCAACCTTCACCCACAGGCATTCAGGCAGTTATATCACATAAGCATATAGCCTCATGGTAAGCATGCTATCATGGCAGTCACTCACACGCATGCAAGGATGCTAAAGCATAAAACTTACCGAGTACTCCAAGCCAAAACAGAAGCTGATTAGAAATCCATGCATGATCCTAATTATATAGAAGTGCCTAATGCAACACATGCAAAAATGCAACTATAGCAGGCTCAACTATTCTAAACATGGCATATGAAATGCTACAGCTAACATGTATTCAACTTGGAATTGAAAATACGATGCAGTTAGTATGATGCGCCGAGCCCGGTGCATGCAAAACAGATGAATGAATGCAAACATGCTATCATACTGTATGCTAATTGAAACATGCCCTAATCTAACCATCATAAGCTGGTAAATAAAAGGGAGAAAGACGTGGGGTTGGAAGACATACATCACACACATGCACACTTATTACAATATTGCTCTCGCGCGGAGGGTCCGAATAAATAATATACAGTCCGGAATAAATATTACAGTCCAAATAATTACAAAATCCTAATTAATTAACAAATTAAACTAGGTAAGCTGTAAATTGGCATGCAAGCCAGGGACTGCCTCAACTCTGCTCCGGATGATGGATGATGCATGCTCGGGTTGCCTTGTGCGGAGAATCCCTTGCGATGCCCCGGTTTGCCTTTGTTTGCAATTGTTCTTGGAATGCGTGCCAAGATCCGAAAGGCTGTTGATTTCTGATTTGCTGCAACTGAGAGCAACAAAGGGGCATGGCAAAGTATTTTCACATATTTATGCATGACTACTCTTCGGGGAGTGTAGTCCTCGATCCTCGTGCCACTAATCACGCATCTCGATGCATGATGGCCGGGGAGTTGAATTGCATGACTCAATATGGAATGAATGCACATGAAAACACAACAGGGCCTAGACTCCATCATCGATAATCCGGAGTGTCGGCGACTAGGAATTGAGATACGTTCCGTCACTCGGAGTACGAAACGTCCCTCGTTTCCCGTGCTCGGGCTAACTCCTATCCCCAACACGATGCAATATGCATGACATGCATGAAATGCAACTAAGATACAACCTATCATGCACAATGCTAGGAAATGGCATACACGATGCACGAGATAACATGGCATACACAATGCGCTAACATACGGCCTAGCATACACAATGCTATGAAATGAAATGGCATACACAATGCATAATGGGCTTACACCAACATGAGTGGACCTCAGCCACAATCACATCAGTAGCCATTAGATGAAAATGAGACACTCGAGATGCGTGCACGCATGCACGCAAACCGAAGATCGATCCTAAGACACAAATGCCACTCTAACAAAGCATGGCAAGGTATGAAACATGATATGCAAACATGCAAATTTCAGTACCAAAATATGATGTAAAACAGCCCCGAAACATGGAAACATGGCACCCGATACATGGAATGAGGCCCGAAACATGAAATTAGGTACATGGAATGACCTATGGCTATGCAAAGCATGCATTATTTGAACACGAAGTGTGAATACATAATAAATAAAGCCCAAAACAAGCATATTTACATTTTTAATCAAGGCCAAAAAGTGAACACAAATAGGGCTAAGTCAACATGCAAAAATGGCCCCAAAAGAGAGATAATGAAGCAAGTAGCATCTTATGGACCTAAATGGCCATGAGCCCTTCAACAAAATTTAAGAGGGGCTCAAAATGAAGCACTTTATATTTTACAACAAGCCACGAAAACAAACACAAGTATGGCTAAACTATTGTGCAAGAAATGGGCCAAAAGGGAGACAAAGAAGCAAGTGATGGTTTCTGGCCTCAAACTGAGGGGGTCCCTTCAACAAAGTTGAAGAGGGGCCCAAAAATGGTATTTTACGGTTAGTGACCAAACCCAAAACAGTGCACATGCAAGCTTAAAATACTAAGCAAAATAAGGCCTAAAAAGAGGTTTAAACACAGAGCAAAAACGGAGCTTCAAAAAGCAAAAGTCCCTTGATAAAACATGAAGAGGGGTTCAAAATAAGGCTATTTACAGTTTGGACTAGAGTCCAAAAATACAAGCACAAGGGGCTAACAAAACATGCAAAAATAAGGCCAAAAGAGGGATAAAGAGGCAAGTGACAAAAGGAAGCCTCAAACAGTGAAGAGCCCTTCAACAATGTTGAATAAGGGCTCAAAATAATCCATGTTACAGTTTATAACCAAGCTCAAAACAGTTTACAAATAGGCCTAAAATATTATGCAAGAAAGAGGCATAAAAGAGAGGTAAAGAAGCAAGTGTAAAAAGGAAGCCTCAAACAGGGAGAGGCCCTTAAAAAAACATGAAAAGGATCTCAAAATAATGCTATTTTCAGTTAGGGTCGGAGCCCAAATATGCAAGAAAGAGGGGCTAATATATTGAGAAAAAAATAGGGCCACAGAGAGGGATAGAAGACTTACCCTTGAAGACCAATGCTTCAACAACTCTTGGACCAAGTTTGGGAGCCCTTGACCTCTGGAAATGGCCTTGAAGCTGCTGGAATGGAGTGTGGATTGGTTGGCTTGGAGATGGAGTAGAATGAATGTAGGATTTGAGAGGTTTTGAGGGTTGGAGTGTAGAGAGAGAGAGATACAATATAGGAGGCTTAAACCAAACTTTCTAACCCCTCAAATGGGAGCTGGAGGGCCTGGACATATAGGCAAAAGGGAGGGAAAAAAGGGGGGGAATGGAATTCAAATTTCCCCCCAAAAGTTGGCCCCCCCGGATACAAAATCTGGGGGGAAACAGAGGGCATTTTTGTAAAGTATCTGGAGAGAGGATCATGGCCGGCTGGTTTCCTTGGGTTTAGGTGGCCGGTCGGCCTTCCCCATGGTCGGTCGGCCAAGGGTCATAAGGGTCAATGAAGGTTAATGGCCGGCCATGCCAAAAAGAGGGCGTCTCATGTGTGCACAACACAACCATGTGGTCAAAAACTAGAGAGCATGAACCAAGAGAGAGAAAAGACCACTTTTAGGAGGGGTTCAAAAGGGTCACACACAATTACTGGCCGGCCATATGATATTGGTGGCCTCCCAGGTGTGTACAATACAAATATGTGGTTTGGGGCAAGAAAAAGTGGCCTTAGGGTGGTCAACATTGGCTTTCAAGTGGAAAAAACGGGCGACGGAGGGCAATGGAGGAATAAAACATGGTCGTCAGAACAATTGCTGGCCTCCCACCCTTCTATGACCTTCCTAACAATGAAACAGAGGTCCCTGCCAAAAATGAACTCAAACCGATGCAAAATGGAGGTTCGGGGGCCAAAACGCGCAGCCCGAGGCCCCGAAAACTGACTGTTAGGCACCGAAAGTGGTGTTCGACCACGAAGTTGGTTTTT
Source organism: Camellia sinensis (assembly GCF_055761805.1). Taxonomy (NCBI): domain Eukaryota; kingdom Viridiplantae; phylum Streptophyta; class Magnoliopsida; order Ericales; family Theaceae; genus Camellia; species Camellia sinensis. The sequence goes on along the minus strand of NC_138964.1, from coordinate 21,075,332 downwards.
CGGACCGCAGTGTCCTTCAAAATGGAGCAAATAAGATGCATGCCAAAAAGCGGAGCAAACGGAGGTGGTTAAACGGTCCCGAACTGAGGCACACGGCCAACGGCTCCGAAAAAACTGAAAACCGGACTCCAAACGGGCAAAATGGCCTGCGACCACGAAACGTAGCCTACGGCCACTGAGAGATGATCTACGAGACCTCTCTCTCCCTTCGGGAAGATAAAACAGAGAAAAGGGAGCCTGGTTCGCGAACCGAGGCAAGACACGAAAGAGCCCGGAATTCCGGAGGCAAGGCTCGCAGCCGAGACTCTGAAACCTCTGAACGAGCACGATATGCAACATCACCAAGCGCTCAATCGGTGACATATGAGTCTTAAGGTCGGTCAAAAATGGGGTGTCTACACTCACCAACTCTTGATGGTGTGCTAGCATATGATTGAACAGTCTTATCGGTGCCAACCTAATTGGGATTGATTTGGTTCGCTATGATGCTTTTTGCACTCATCCCCTGTTTTCTTTTATTGGTGTAATAGTCTCTTGATTCATGAATAAAGTTCCTTTCTTTTGCTGATAAAAAAAAAGAAGGGCCACGTCATCTGGTGCCCCGACAGTTAATGGTAACCGCTAGTGTAGCGTCAAAGACCAACAAGCCAGGCCATGAAAATTATGCAACCAAGGCATCTTTTTCAATCGAAGACTTGAATGACAACTAGTGCTAAGTCTTTACAAGAAACTTGGAGGGAAGGACGAAGTCCCCATGGCTTGTAATTCACTTTTACAAATCTAACTCTCGAGAAAATAAAAAGTGGACTTAACTCTAAAGTCAATCTAATGATTGTGAAATACTTGTTGTGATGTGAGATTTTAGATTCAATTATCTTGGAGAAGAATTTGATATTTTTGTGGTGATGACTTATTTATTCCCCATTATGGGGTTTGTTGGGCTTAGACTTGGCGAGTTGGTTTTGTTGTGTTTGATACCCATTGTGGTGATAGTTTATTTCTCTCCCATTATAGAGTTGTATGTAGTTACTAGTAAAGTTGTTCAATTTGCACCGATCTGTTCAATCAGCATTGATCCGCCCGCTAACTGCAGGTTAATTTGAACCGCGATTTAAAATTTATAATCTACTTTTCAAACCGCTCCACTTTATTATAGTTAGTATATATATACTTATTTATTTATTTATTTTTTTTTATCTCTAGTGAAATATCAAACTAAAATTAGTGTAAGAGATATTTAAATGTGAAATTAGCATGCCTCCTAATATAATATAATATGAGTTAATTACACTTCGGTCTCTTTAGTTTTAATTGTGATAGTTAACTCTTTATTCTTCAAGTCAAATTACAATGTTACCTTTCTGTCAATCTATAAAGTTGACAAAACTAGTCATTTAAAATAAACGTAACATTTTTTATTTTTTATAATTTCATTAACATTCCTACACTTTCATCAAAATCTCACCTTAATTATTGCACTTTCATTAAAATCTCAATTTGGTTCCTTCACTTTTAATTTGTATCAACACCATTAATTGTAGATTGACAAAATAGTGACATTATAACTTGAGTTGAAGTGTAAGAAATTGATTGTTACAATTAAAAATTAAAAATAAATTGACCATATAAAATTATGATAGGAATACTAGGTATAATTAACCCAACCAACGAAAATTAAATGCGCACATTGAACTTCTGAGGGAGATGACAGCAAAAAATTGGTGATGTTACAAAATGGCGTCAAAGAGGGGATTGGACGATTGATAGCCAAAGGAAGAAAAAGAGTAGGCAAGAAGAAGGGATGTGGTGTGGCAATACAATAATCCTACCATAATAGTTAGGCAAATTATGACAGTAGTTTTTATATTTTGATTTTTGTTTCATTTTAATTTCTGTAATTTTAATTGGCTGATTTTTTGTAGTGATCCCGGTTTCGACCCTTCTTTCATGTTTTGCCACTTCAACTGGGCAAGTAGGGAGTCGAACAGCCCGGTCAGCTCGCGGGGGTCTAGGGGGCAGCGCCCCTTGGCGGGTCCAAGGGCAGCGTCCTGGCGGGGATCAAAAATGCAAAATACATTCGAAATTGCTTACGGGAAAGTGTATTTGACGCTCGAGCGGGGCTTTCCACGCGCGAGCGGACCATGTTATATCAGTCCGTAAAATTAGGGTTTAATATCACTTCTTGCAGCCCCCCCTCTCTCTAAAACTCTCCAAAATCCTGATCTAGAGCTTCTCTTTCTAGAAGTCACCTTCTCTCTTTGATATCTCCAAATCCATTGGGACTTAAGCCTAAGTTTTTCACCAAAGTTGGTCATCACCTCGAGGGCTTCATTCTATGCAATGAAGATCGAGTTTCGACACCGTTGATTTTGGGGGTTTCATCTCATTTCTTCTTCAAAACTTGAGGTAGGCATCTTCTTTGAGTTATATATATATTTTTGCAAAATTTAGATGATTTTTGAAATCATCATTTGATAGCTTCTGAAAATTTATTTGTGATTTAAAAAGTTGAGCGATTTTGAAAGTGGGTTTTGATCTTATGGGTTTTGATCTTTGTTGATTGAAGAAAAGATGATTTTCAAGAGTTTTCTTTCAAAAGATTTGAGCTGTGTAGTTTGGTGAGAAGACCTAGAAATTGGGGATTTTAAAAGAGATTGAAAATCTATGAGTAATATTGTTATATTTATTTTTGCGTGCCAAAATAAATGATGTTTAAAAAATTTCTTATTTATATTTGTATAAATGATTAATTTTGTCGATTATGAGAATTGTTGTTCATTTTAGAAATGGTTATTCAGAATGTTGATATAGTCTTGAAATGACTAAATTGTTGAGAATACTTGAGAAAATGAAATTGTGTTATTCCTTGGATGATGAATTGGGATAAAAGTATTTATGTTCATCTTGTGAAGTTGGCATATCATTTCATTTTATTACATTAGACTTTGAAGGTTGATTTGAAAACTTGCATTGAGAAAAGAATATTGAGAAATAAGTTTTCATGAAATGATTTTGGGGTAAATATGTTGGTAAGTCTTGATAGGTGGTGTAGATGATATTGAATAAGTTGGCCTGCAGGTCCGGGATGAAAGACTGAAAATCCGCGCGGATAGGTGTCGAGCCTTCCGGTTAACACCGGTAAAAATGATAATTTGGTAGTACTCATATAGTCTACTTGCAGACACCAGCCTAGGGATTACCAGAGACGTATTTACCGCCCTTGAAATAAATTGTTAAGTTTTGAACAACTGAAATTGCATGACATCATTGAGCATGATGGTTTTCAAAAGATGAAAATGTAATTTATCTTTAAAAAGGGCATAGCATGGCATGTGCATTTCATCTCTTGAGACTTGTATAAAATGTATATACTTTGTTAAGAATTTTCTACTGTGCTTTATGCTCACCCTATGGGATTGTTGTGCAGGAAAAGATGTGGTGATTCCACCCAACTAGGTGCGTGGAAGTATGTGTGTTGGGAGTACAATGCTCTCATTTTGCGTGACTCTGTTTTGTAAGCCAAGGGCTATATTTGTGTGGGTTTGAATAACCGTTTTGTGTAACCGGGCTTAAGCCTTGGAAATTTGTAAATCCTTTGGGGTATTTATTTGTTTATTTACTTCTTGTTGGATTGATGTATTGTTGCATGAAGAACTATTGTATCATGTAATGTAAGTTTGGAGATTTATATTCAGTTTTCTTTGAAAGAGCCATGATTGTTGTATTATCATTTGGGCTAGAAATTTGGGGCGTTACATTTTTACCTTAAATTTATAACTTTGTCTTAATTTAGTTCGATTGGTTACAACTCTTAACAGTTCTTTATGAAAAATATGCATTTAAGTGTCATGTGTCATATTTTTTGAAAAATTATAGTCCCATGATCTTCTGATTATTGATGTAAGAGTTTCAAACAAACCAAGCTCAACGATAAAAGAAAGAACAAAGAGCAAATAAAACACAGATTTTTACATGGAAAAATCACAGCTGGAATCCACCAACATGAGATTAAAACATCACGGGCCCTTGGCCATAATAACAATCTACTATGAAGAAGAGTCGTATAAGAGATTTCTTAAGGCGATGAATCCAGGCACTTCATGCTTGCTTGAGACCTACAAGTAACTTAACCTCTATCTTTCAATCAATGGATGCCTGCAATTGAGATGTTGAATCCATGACTCACTAAAGAACACTCACGAATGATTTTATGATTTGGTTTAGACTTGATTTCATGAAAGAACAAATGAGAATGAATCATCAAGAAAGCATGAGAGAAATATACAATGTAATCTCACTACAACACTCTCTCAGAATACACACTTAAGATATAGACTCAAGGGATAAAAATACACAACTAAAGGAGCATGCTATTTATAGACATAACACATTCGCGGGCGCGCGATGCTGGTTGCTGGATGTAGAGAAAAGTACTAGAAGCATGTTTTTCTCGTGACCTGTTTGTTGTCTGGTCGCAGCCGCCATGCCTCTTAATCGTAGGCATGATGATGCATGGCAGAGAAGTTGCTTTTTCAAACTTTTGCAGCCTTCTTCTCTCCATGTGCTAAGGCATGATTTTCTCCATTATTTCACCAAACAAACAACAGTCTTCGTGCTGTACTTTCTGCAAATGTCAATATGATTTTGACAAAGAAACCAATGCACCAAGACAACACACATTTATTAAACCAAGAAGGATATTACAAGATTTTTGCTCAAACATGCCATCAAAACTTTTGACCATTATTCCATAGAAACTCATATAGATAATGTGACAATAATCAACATGACCCTATGTTTTGAGGAAATTGTCAAACTATTAAGATATGAATCCTAACAATCTCCTCCTTTGGCAATTCCGAGACAAAACATACTACTCCATCCCTGCACAAAACATGAATTCAACAGACACATGTATTATCATAATAAACCAATAAACCAAGAGTATAAAACCAAACAACATGTATCCAAGATCCAAATATCCAACATCCAAAATATCCAAAAGATATACTCCCCTCTTTTGATCGAAATTGATAAAGGGAAAGTTAACCAAAACAAAAAAAAATGACACAACCAAAAACCATACTAAAACAAGACAAAAAAGAAATGTAGTCTAAAAACAACCGCAAAAGCGATCATGACGATGGAGGCTGGAGAAGAAATGAGCACAAGTCTCGTATCTGATCTGCAAGAGATGTAATGGACTGATCAAGGTGATCAAAGCGTGCCTCCATACGATCCATACGTCCTCGCATCTCATCATGAAAGGCAAGCTAAGAAGCCTACATCTAAAACAACTGGTCTTGAAGAGATAGGCCTTGCTCCCCCTCATCTGGTGCACCAGCAACTTGCTCCCCCTTAACATCCGCACCGGTAGCAGTATCACCTCCATGACCTCCACCACGACCACCATGTCCACCTAGAGCTCTAATGCCTCTCCCCTATACTTGTGCATTGTTGAGACTCATTGTCTACCTTGAGATAGGATTGCCAAGTTCATTAACTTTGTCGTCGGTCTTTGAAGAAACTGTCATGAGAGGAGAGAAAGGTGGTGATGAGAGATCTATAGGGAAGGCAAAGATTCTTTTTCCCGGTAAAAATAACGCACACATGACGAAAGATCACCAGAGGAAGATCAATGGGAAGATGATGACTGATGCTATCACGACCCAAACCAGCCCCTATAGGTTTAGTGTTGTAACTGGCCAGTAATCCTAAGATTACCCATGGCCTATGAAACAGAATTACAAAATAAGAGGCTAGCGGAAGTAAATACATAAATATAATTGTCCAATGAGCTGTGCAGACTTATATGAAAGAAAATATTTAAAACTTTATATATATATATCCAAAAATCATTCTCACGTTATACCCACACACTAACTATAGTATCTTAAGTATAGACAACAAAACAAACAAAGTCTTATATATAGAAACAACTGAAGCTTATAACATGCGACACTTCCGGAGCGTCCACATAAGGCATGATGGTTGGCTTGACAAAACAGAAGTCAGACAGAAGCCCTCAGGCCTGGTCTTGCACACGCTCACCTACATATATATATACAAACAGTGAGCTAAAGCCCAGTGAATAACATTAAGGTAAAGAGGTTAGTGAACGAATTCCAAACATTTCGTAATCATAAAATAGATCATAACATAATCAATTCTCATATCAAAACATAATAATGGTACATCTTATAGAACATATCATATTATCATCCAACTAGAGTAATCGGTTCAAGACACCGATTAAACACATCACCACTTTGTCAAGTGGCTAACGAGATCTCGTAATCACATATATGTCATAGACCCACATTAACATGCCGTCTCCCATGACTTAGGACTATGTATGGATGCCATAATAGATTTCAAATATAGGACATTCATTCACGTAAACAATATCATTTCATAAATCATAACTTATCAAATCATATTTGGAATATAATTCATATGAACATATATTTACAATAACGTTACTCGCAGTAGGTTTTCAGAAACAGTCAAGCAATCTTCGAACATTGACCTACAAACACAAAAGTACGTAACACAAACATATCTTATCATTATACATGCACTTGGCCATTACGGCTTAGCTTTCTTTACATTGGTTTCTTGTTCAGTCCATATCTCACAACTTGTACACGTGAACCACATTCTCGGATTTGTCTCATATTTTCTAATTCAATTACTCATTCCATTTCATAGCTTATTACTCTTTAATGACTCATAATTCATGTCTAAATATGCTCAGAAAAGGATAGGAATAAAAATATGAACACAAAATGTCTTTCCAAAATATGCTGAAAATGGCTTGACCAGTCGAGCGCACATTCGGTTGCTTGAGTAGACTGCCCTGCCTGCAAAAGTACTAGATAGGTGAAAAATATGCTCGAGCCAACAACTTTGCCGCTTAAGCGGCCCAACAACACAAAGGGTTCGCTCGAGCCACCAAGTGGTCACTCGAGCAGTCTATAACAGACTGTAAAACTACTGGATGCTCGAAATGTTCGCTCGAGCGGTAAATCTGTCACTCTAGCGGTTTGCAAATTTTCTGGGTTTTCAAAACAGAGTTTTAATCTTCCAAATGCAAATTTAAAGGCAAAACTCATGCATAGCTTGTCCTGAAACTTGGAAATATGCTAGAAACTCATATACATGCTTTTCCATAAATCATTTACTTAAAATCTCATGAATTTAACCAAAATTGAGTTCAAACTTTCATGCATGAAAGGATTTACAAACCATTTTCTCAAAACTCATGTCTTTGGCAAATTTATACTCAAAGGTTCCATGCATGAACTAATTTATGTCCAAAACATGAAATCAAACTTTAAAACATGATAATTCAAACATGCATGTGAAATGTAGCTTCAAAACTCAATTTAAACAACATATTCATGATCAAAACTAAAGAATCATGTCAAAACTATAGATGCATATTAGCCACTTCCTCTTCTTGACATTCATTAACTAAAACATGCAATAAATCTCATATAGTTCATGAATTCAACTCTAAATCACGTAGTCTTCAAGAATTAAGGGTTAGATGCTCACCAAAAGCCTTCAAATACACTAGGTTCTTGCAAAACTTGAGCTACTCTAGCAAAATCTCAAACTTTTTCTTGAACCTCTACACTTTCTCTCTCTAAGATGGAGTTCACCCTCTCTCTAAAATATGATTTTAGATTTTGCACTAAGGAAGGCTCAAGAATGAGCTCAAATGAGCTTATCGCAGTATATCTATAGCTAGAGTGGCTTATTACATTAATTAAAATATTTGGCTAATTAGATACAACTTGATTAATCATACTGAATCAATTTTTAATAAAATTTTCCATATGATTCTAAAAATTCTAAATAACATATTGATGTAACCAATTTCGGTTTCGAAAGCCAATAAGGCTTTCCATTTTCAGATCAATGCAGAATTCCAAACAGATATTTCTATGAGTAACAGATAGAAAATCAAATAACATACGAAATACACAATAAACACATAATTTCATTCTAAACACTTAGTTAGCATTATTAATTACGGATTAGTAGTTAATTACGGATCGGGGTTGTTACAGATGCAATATCGAAAATACCCCTGATCTCGAGTGAGATCAGAGAAGTGAAGAGTGGGAGTGTGAGTGACATTGGCAACAATAATGAAATTAAGAAGACGATAGGAAGGAACAAGGTCACGATGATGGAGAAGTGTGCCAGGAACCCAAACATAGGGAACACCTAACAAGTTATGAGCGACCGCATTGAAATCAATAGGATCAGTGACAAGGCACCTATCCACAGGATAATCGCACATAGCAGGACGCTCAAAAAGGATATGTTAAGCAAGAAAGCCCGCATCAAAGGAAAAATAATGTCCCCAAACAAAAGTATGAAATGAAGAATCATCGGCTGTAATATTATGAAAATTGTAATAAAATTCCCGTACCCATGATTTATTCACTAGACCATCAAACGATAACACCCAAGCACTCCTAATGGAGTTAAACCAACCCCCAATAGGAATTTTATCAAAAGTATTTGGTTCGACATTTTGTTCGATCAAAACAATACAAGTGGAAAATTGAGTTTTAAAAACATATTCATGGTCTAGAGAATGGAAAATAGCCGAGTTAAAAGTGGCCTTTTGAGTAGCTTTGTTTTACCTCTTGCGTGATAATTCGCCCATGGAATCAGCAACAAACTCAAAAACTTGATTCAAAACAAAATGAGATGCACAAAGATACAAAAAGAACCACAAAAAGCAACTGATGACCACTAACACAACCCTAGAGGATAGAACAAGAATATAACCAAAAAAAGAGTAAACTAAAATTGGGGCAAAAACTAGGGCTCAAAAGAGGAAAACCAAAAAGCAAAGTGAGAGAGAAGAAGAATAAATTTACCAAAACAAGAAATGGAGGAGAGAATTCAACCAAGAAATCACAATGAAAGACGCGAATCAACAAGGGCAAGAAGGATTTCAAAATGTCGCAAAGAGAGGGAAAAAAAAAAAGGCACTGAGTTGCGACCTATATTGTAGCAAGGGTTTTATTCTTCTTTCATCGCAGGCGTGGTTGAATATACCGTTGGTGCGACCCGCTTAAACACTCGCAGGAGTGGTTTGCATTACCGTGGTTGCAATTTGTTAGACTGGAAAGTCAAATAGACACACTGAAGAGGGGAAAAACTAAAGACCATGTGTGCTCACTGGAATGATCCATAAAACAAGAATTTTTAGCAAAAATGATAGGATCAAGAAAAGGACTAGAACTCTCATTTGATGACAGTTGGACACTGTAGACGTCCCCCGAACGCCCCGGGAGGGTTAAGTCCCGTTCTGTTCATTTTGGGGTCACTACATCTCGGACTCTTGAATGTCGCGGTTCCTAATCTGAACCAAAGAGTCCAAATCCGGCAAATCATTTTGAGAAACTGATTTTTGAAAAAGTAGTGCCAAACATGGACTGCTTTGCCAGATACAGAGTCGCCACCTAAATATTTTATTTTGGGAAATTTAGGAAACCCTGACTCGGTGCCAAAAGGCCACGTGTCCGTCATCACCAAAGTTGCCTCGGCTCGGGAACTTGGGTACGATTGGGGAAGGTCACTTCGTGAGCACCCCCGCTCGCCCGGTCATAGACCGGCCTCTACTAACCATGATATCAATTTTTGAAAACATTGTGAGTTCTTATTCCGGTTATTAGCCTAGGTTACTATGTGATGCTCACAGCATATAAGTATAGACCGGGTCGCCCAAATTGGAACAAAACATTTCATGCTTGTTTTTGAAAATGGTTTGCTACCCGCAGGTAGGCTTGAAACATTTGATGATTTATTCCAATTCAGATAACCCAACCTTCACCCACAGGCATTCAGGCAGATATATCAGATAAGCACATAGCCTCATGGTAAGCATGCTATTCATGGCAACACTCACACGCATGCAAGGATGCTAAAGCATAAAACTCACCGAGTACTCCAAGCCAAAATAGAAACCACATTAGAAATCATGCATGATCCTAAGTATACAAAAATGCTTAGTGCAACACATGCAAAATGCAACTATAACAGGCTCGGCTATTCTAAACATGGCATATGAAATGCTACAACTATCATGTATTCAACTTTGAAATCGAAAATACAATGCAGTTAGTATGATGCGCCGAGCCCGGTGCATGCAATACAGATGAATGATGCAAACATGCCGTCATACTGTATGCTAATTTAAACATGCCCTAATCTAACCATCGAAAGCGGATAAATAAAAGGGAGAAAGACGTGGGGTTGGAAGACATACAACGCACACACGCACACTTATTACAGTTATGCCCTCGCGCAGAGGGTCCGAATAAATATACAGTCCAAATATTACAGTCCCAAATGAAAGAATATTACAGTCCAAAATATTACAGAATTCTAATTAATTAATGAATTAACTAGAAAGCAAAAAAACTGGCGTGCAAGCCAGGGACTGCCTTGCTTCTGATGGATGATGCATGTCCGGATGGTCTTGCGCGGAAATCCACCGGAATGCCCCAATTAGCCTCTGTTTACACCTGTTATTCTTGAAAAGCGTGCCAAGTCCCGGAAAGTTGCTGATTCCTGGTTTTGCTGCAACAGAGAGCAGGAAAGGGGCATAGCAATGTATTTGCACAAATATATGCATGTCTCGATCCTCGTGCCACCAATCACGCATACCGAGGCATGATGGCCGAGAAGTCGAAATGCACAACTCAATATAGGATGAATGCACATGAAACTACAGTTAAAACCTAACTCCATCATGGGTAATCCGGAGTGTCGGTGACTGGGGAATTGAGACACATTCCGTCACTCGGAGTACGAAATGTACCTCGTTTCCCGTGCCCGGACTAACTCCTATTCCTGACACGATGCAATATGCATGATATGCATGAAATGCAACTAAGATACAATCCTAACATACTCAATGCAATGAAAATGAGATGCCTCGAAATGCGTGCACACGGGCACGCAAACCGAGAAAATGCACGAATGCAATGAAAATGATATGCTTCGAAGTGCGTGCACACGGGCACGCAAATCGAGAAAATGATATGTCTCGAAATGCGTGCACGCAGGCACGCAAATCGAGAAAATGCACGAATGCAATGAAAATGATGTGGCTCGAAATGCGTGCACACGGGCACGCAAACCGAGGCGATGATATGTGTCTCGAAATGCATGCACGCGGGCACGCAAACCGAGGCGATGATATGTGTCTCGAAATGCGTGCACGCAGGCACGCAAACCGAGGCGATGATATGTGAAAATGACAAATGGACTTATACCAACATAAGTGAGCCTCAGCCGCACTCACATAAGATGCCGATGGCAGAAAATGAAGTGCCTCGAAATGCGTGCACACTGGCACGAAAACCGAGGCAATGCATACGCAATGCAAATGACATGGAAAATGACAAATGGACTTATACTAACATGAGTGAGCCTCAGCCGCACTCACATAAGATGCCGATGGCAGAAAATGAAGTGCCTCGAAATGCGTGCACACTGGCACGCAAACCGAGGCAATGCATACGCAATGCAAATGACATGGAAAATGAAGTATGGACTTATACTAACATGAGAGAGCCTCAGCCGTACTCACATAAGATGCCGTCGGATAAAAAAGAAGTGCCTCGAAATGCGTGCACACGAGCACGCAAACCGAGGCAATGATGAAATGTGATGAAATGACAAATGGGCTTATACCAACATGAGTGAGCCTCAGCCACACTCACATCGGATGCCGTCGGATAAAAAAGAAGTGCCTCGAAATGCGTGCACACGGGCACGCAAACCGAGGCAATGATGAAATGCAATGAAATATGGCAAAAATGATATGCAATCATGCTAATGGAATTTCAGCAACAAAATACGGGGGAAAACAGTCCCGAAATGAAGCGAAATGACATGAAATGCAAGGAAATGCCCCGAAATGCAACATAAGGCACCCGAAATGGCCTATAGCTATGCCAAACATGCACAATATGGACATGCAATGCAAAGACAGAAGCTAGACAGTCCCAAAAGATGTACTTTCACAGTTATAAACATGGCCAAACAGCAAGTATAAGTAAGGGAAAAATAGCATGCAAGAATAGGGGCCAAAAGAGGGGTAATGAGGCAAGTGGTATAAGCAAAACTCAAACTGAAAAATTTCCTTCTACAACACTGAATATGGACCAAAAATATGAACATTTACAGTATATGGCAGACCTCAAATCAGTATACAAACATGCTAAAAATGTGATGCAAAACAAGGCTCAAAAGGTGCTATAACATGAAGTATATAAAATAATCACCAAACAGAAAAAAAAGTGTGAATGAAACATGAAGTATAGGCCAAAATAAGACCACTTTCAGTTCGAACCAAGGTCCAAAAACAGAAGCAAAGAGGGCTACTAATTTATGCAAAAATGGGGCCAAATAGGGGATATAACTACAAGTGACATATGGAAACACCAAACAAGGTTGATCCCTTCCTCAATGTTGAAGAGGGGCTCAAAATAAGCCTTATATCAGTTTATAACATGCTCAAAAACAGATTGCTCATGGGCCAAAGATAGCATGCAAAATCATGACATACAAGATGATCAATGAAGCAAGTATATTATGGAGGGCTCAAACAAGGTTGAGCCCTTAATGAGAAGTGAAGATGAGCTCAAAATATGGCCCTTTTCAGTTAGGGCCGGAGCTTGAAACCAAAAATAAGTGGGGCTTAGAAATAGATCAAGGAAAAGGGTCAAAAGGTTAAAAGTGTAACTTACCCTTGAAGATTCAAGCTTTTGTTGCTTCTTGGATGGATTTGCAGCTTATTTTGCCTTCTAGAAACCTTCCTTGCTGCTGGAAGTGATGTGGTGGTGGTAGAGCTTGGTGGTGTAGAAGGAATGAAGGTTAGGGATTTAGGGTTTTTTGAAGAATTGAAGAAGAAGACAATGGAGTTTAGGGTTTATGCTTGGAGAAGAATTTTTCTAACCCTCATGAAGAAGACCCTCAGCTGGTTTATATGGTCAAGAAAGGGGTGTAAAAGGGGGGTCAAATGGAGAGGAAAACTCTCTCCCAAAATATCCCCCGGATACAGAAAATATCTGGGGGATATTGCCCCACAGCTGGAAAGGGCACAGTGAGGAGAGCACGGCCGGCCGCTCACTTTGGCCGGAGGTGGCCGGCCGGCCACACCCCCTAGCCGGCCGGCTAGGGGTCAAAAGGGTCAACCATCTTTTCTGGCCGGCCAGGTATTGGGGAGGTAGCCCTATGTGTGTACAACACAACCATGTAATTGAAATTTCAAGAAAGTGGGCCCAAGGGGTTCAACAATGCCTCGGAAAGAGGGGGTCAAAAGGGTCAAGTTGACTTACTGGCCGGCCATGAACTTTTAGTGGCCTCCCAGATGTGTAGATCACAGATATGTGGTTCAAAGTTCAAGAAAAAAGGTCCAAGGGGTTCAACATTAGCCCGGAAGAAAAGGGTCAAAAGGGTCAGGTGACCTTAATGGCCGGCCATGAACTTTTAGGGGCCTCCCAGATGTGTAGATCACAGATATGTGGTTGAAAGTTGGCAACGCTAGCTCTAAGGTATTCAACATTAGCCCGGAAGTGCGAAAAACGGGCGCCGGGAGGCTCGGGAGGAGAGATAACTGGTTGCTGCAACAATTGCTGGCCTCCCACCCTTCAGTGACCTTCTTTGGGATAAAACAGAGGTACCTGCCAAAAATGAGCGAAAACCGTTGCAAAACGAATGTTCCGGAGCCAAAACACGCAGTTCGGGGTCCCGGAAATGGGCTGTTAAGCACCGAAAATTGTATTCGACCTCGAAGTGGGTTTCTCAGCCCCCAGTGTCCCTCAAAATGGATGAAATAAGATGTATGCCAAAAATCAAAACAATAGGAGATGGTTAAGCGGTCCCGAACCGAGGCACACGGCCTGACGGCTCCGAAAACCGGGAACCGGACTCCGAAATGGGCAAAATGGCCTACGGCCACTGTATGTAGCCTACGGACATTGAGAGATGGTCTACGGGATCTCTCCCTCCCTTCAAGAAAAGAAACAGAGAAAACCGAGTCTGGTTCGCAAACCGAGACAAGGCACAGAAAAGGGTTCGGAAGTCCGGAGGCAGGGCTTACGGCCGCGACTCTGAAACTTCTGAACGAGCACATTATGCAACATCACCAAGTGCTCAATTGGCGACGTCTGAGTCTTAAGGTCGGTCAAAAATGGGGTGTCTACAGACACAAAATTTTTAATCTCATTCAAAAGGTGCTTTGGGTGAAATTGAAGACTACTAAGTTTAACACTTCCATGAAAAAAGTAACATGAGTTTTTCACATCACGAATGGTGACACTCTCCTTATTGGATGCCAGTCTTCTTTAGGTCAATGTATGAGTTAGAGAGCTTTATTATTTCAAAGATTCATCCTCGTCGTCCTCCCCATTTTTTTACAAAAAAAAAAAAAGAAAAAGAAAAAGGAAACAAATAGCTATCATAGGCAGCTCTCACACTGCAAAGAGAGGTAGCTGAATCAATAAAACATGAATTTTATCCACTAAATAATGATAGCTATAACACACTCATTCATGTAGCCCTTTCCTTGACCTTTCACAAAAAAACAAAGTAAGGCTATGCTCTCATCATCATACATTGGTCATTTGAACCTGGATAATCTTTAAAAGATGAGAACACTATCATAACGAACATTATCAGAATCTCTCATGTGTAAAGGCTAAACTTTTAGTCCCTCAAAAAAATGTGTACGAAATGGGACAAAAAATTCATCAATCCTCAATCTTTCAAAATAAAGTGAATCCCACACAGAATGATCAAATTATTTTTTGCAAAACACAAGTTTTGAAAAACAAATAAAGAACACATGATTCAATTTTTGAGGAAAAATAAGGGAATCATTCAATGAGCAAAACCCCTAAAGACTTTCTAAGGTATTCAAACCTAAGTAGATCCCGAGATGTGCCCCTATTTGCTCATCATATGAACGGACGGAGCGTTCATATATTCACCCTTTTCTTTTGCCATGATGGTTTGCACCAGTCGTGCTTCTGCCAAAGAAAAGCCTAAGAGGAATACATCATCCTCCTCGTGTCGTATCTCCAACAGTGGCGTTGTAATCTCTAGGAGAATGTGGATCCAAGAGCTGTGGAAGACTACTACAATCTTTCCTCCATGTGGGTACTTTACCAACATATGGATAGTTGAAGAAACCACTCTCCTATAGTGTAACCAAGGCCTGCCTAACAGTAGATTAAAGGTTGCTGGCACATCCATGACATGGAATTCAACCTCATGATCAGATGGACCGACCAAAATTTGGACTTTGATGGCCCCCATAACGTTACGGCTGGTGTTGTCATAAGCTTGGACTGCTTGATTTGTAGATGTGAAGTCAGCTGGTTTCAAACCTATGGCATAGGCTGTATTTGCGAGGCACATATTGAGTGTTGACTCGGTATCAACTAGGACCACTAGGATCCACTTCTTTTTGCACTCTAGCGACACATACAAGGGCTTGTTATAGTCGGTCCCCTCGAGTGGTAGTTCCTTATCAGAAAAGGAAAGTGTTAGGTTTGCCTCCCAGGGCATGATCAAGGACATAAGCTCATTTGGCATAGCTTCTATTGGCAGCTTGGCTTTATTCATTGCTGACGGTAGAGCTTGGCGATGCTCTCAGGAAACCATGAGCAGCCCCCAGATTGAGATATCCACATGGATCTTCTTCAACTGCCTTAGCATAAGGTCTTCTTCTACTTCTACTTCTACTTCTTTCTTCTTCTCCGCATCCTTGCTAGATGGTTCACCCTGATCCAAATGTGGAGGTTTAAAGTAACGCCCACTCTTGGATAGGTGGTCAACCTCTTTAGTGTACCATGTATCATTGGGGGCATTAGTCTCCCACCCTTCGTCTGCGTAAGCAAAATGGAGGTCATTGTCTTCCCACCATTCTCTTTCAGTTAGTGATAGGCAATTGTCTGGCTACACTTGGACCATGCCCACATGACATCTTCCGCCATCGGGTTGATATGGCGAGTTTAGGTAGATTCCTGAAAGGATCTCTCTCTTCCTGGTCTGAGTCCATGCTTTGTCGGCACGCTGCTTCTCCTATAAGACTGACCCAATTTTCGCCTGCCGACGATGTGTCAGTTTCTCAGCATCTTCTCATTGTTCCCAGGTTCCCCTCCAAGATTTTCTTCAATTTTGACATCACTCTCTTCTGACTCAACGTACTCTTTTTCTTTTCCTTTCCTCCACAAATTCATCTTTTCCAGGATAGTTCCCGAATTTCCCCCCTTGAATATTTCCAGGGTTTTAGTCTCTCTCATTGATGTTTCTTCATCACTGCCCATTTCAGGTTCCTTCATATTTCCAGGGTTCTCGAACTTTCCCCCTTGCATATTTCTAATCTAACACACTAAAAATTCTTTACTATACTTTTTTCAAACGCCACACTCCAAAAACCTAACACTCTAATGTAACACACTAAAAAATTCTTCAATGTATAGTTTCTAAACGTAACACTCCAATTACTATAAACACACAAAAACTGTTAGGATTTTTAATGCTAATCTTTGTTGTATGTGATTTATTTTGATAAATACCGAGTGTAGACACCCCATTTTGACCGCCCTTACAACTTGGACAACACCACTTGCACACCCAATGATGAATATGCTTGTCAAGTGCTTGAAGTCCTCAGCATAATGCCACAACTTTGAGCCTTCAAACCTTTTACACCTCTTGCCTTGTTTTGGACCACAACCATAGTTCTTCAAGCTTGAAAAACCTTGGGACGTGCCGGCCACAAGTGTGTTTTGGCAAATATTTTTGCCAGTTGTTGTCACAGATGCATGCACTTGCTTACACATGTATATATTGATATTTCTGAGGGAGTTTGATGATTGTCTATATATAGAGGACCTCCCCTCTTTCTTTCAAGGTTGGAAAATTTTGGAGCAAAATATTTTCTCCCTCTCTCTCTCTCTCTCTACAATTCTCTCTCTCTCTCTTGCAAATTTCTTGAGCCTTTGCCTATACACTCTAAACCAAACCTTGCCATCTTTGAGCTGAGGTACTTTTGAGCCTACTTTGAGCTCTTGAGGGTGTGTATGTGTTGAATTGTTGCTTAGAAATGTTCTCCTCTTCAAGAGGTATAAGGCTTGGCTTGTTTCCATGCTTTGTTTACTTTTTTTCCTACTATTTTTCTACTTTTTTTGGACTGTATAAACTCTGTAATTTTGGGTTGAAACTTGTGGTTTAAGGCCTTAAAGGGTGGAGGGGTGGTTCACCTTTCTTTCGACCTTCCTTCTTTAGCCTTTACCCTTGTGTTTTACACCTTTACACTACTTTTTTTTTGAGCTTTTAAACACTGATTTTCAGAGCTTTTGCAGTGGCTAGAATGTTGTTTTGAAGTTTCAAAAATGGAGGGGGTAGTCTCGCTTCCTTATGCTTTGTTTAGTAGCTTAACGTGCTCTATGTTTTAGCTTATTGTTCTAGCTCTTTTTGTCTTAATTCCAGCATGTTTTAGGACTGATTTAGCACTATTTTTAGTGGTTCATTGCATTTGAGCCTTGTATTACATGCTTGTAGTGCAATTGTCCTCATAGGCTTGGTGGTCTATGCCTTAACCACCAACCTATTTGAGTTGATAGCATTTGTTTATGGCTTTCTATACTTGTTTTCACCGCTAATCACTTCGGCAACCTCCCTTATTTCTTGGCTTTTTCTTTGCTTTGAAAGTTGGTTCAAACTAGTTGCTTGTTTAAAACATGAGATTAAGGTCTTGTGCTTAATGGTTTAATCCCTTTGGGGGTTCATTACCAACGACATGACAGTTCTCTCATACTTAAAACAACTCATGGTTTGATGCTTCTTTCCATTAGAGGACTTAAAGCTCACCTTTGGACTTAATTTACTAAGGAATGATTGGTAATTAAAATGGAGTAATAAAATGAGGACTAAAAATGATGTAAGATAATAACTTAGTTAGGGCTCAATCAGACGTTAATTGAACCCTTGAGTCTTGAATCGTTTCATCCTTGTTAGCGATGAAAACGGTTCAGAAGTCAATGTCAACCACTTCCCTTGATCAATTCATGATAAGGAGGGGGTTTGAGAGTCTTTATTCGTTGCATTAATTGTACCTTTTGGTTCATAGGCCATCATGCAATGAAATTGCATCCATTGATGGTTTGTGAATCAAATTTACCACTCCTTTGAGCTGATTGATGATAAGGAGGGGTAAGTTGTGCAAACAACCCTTGAAAATACCTTGGTTGTACTTTGTTTGCTCTCTGTTGTAGCAGGAGGAACCAGGATTTCGTTTCTACTTTTTATGGCCGGCAGGCCACCATTTCTAGATGGTCGGCCACTTTTGTCAAATTGAGCAGTGCCCTTTTGAAATAGAACATGGTTGGTTTTGAGGTGAAAAATAGTGCAAGATGTTCTAATTGTGCAACAGAGGCATTCTAGCTGCAGAACAGTGGGCTTTTTCGGTGGAAATCTGCGCATGCATGAGCATCCCTCGCTTCCCGGGGCTAATTCGTTAGCTTAATTACTTATTTCATGTCGTATTCATGTTGTAATTAATTAGCTATTTGTAATTAATTAATTAGCATATTAATTAGCTAGAGTAGTTCATTAATATTGGTTTTGTAATAACTAGCTAGCATAGTTAGTTTATTCATGTTGTAATAGTTAGTTAATTCATTTTGTAAAAGCTAGTTAGTTTATTCGGACCCTCTTGCGCGAGGGCATAGTTGTAATAATTTGTATATCTTCCAACCCCACGTCTTTCTCCCGTTTATTTAACTGCTTATGATGGTTAGTTTAGGGCATCATGTCTTGTTTAGCATCTCTCACGCCTTGCATCCATTGTCTTGCATACATTGGGCTTGTCACATCATTCTAACTTGCATTGTTAGTTAAATACTTCTTTGAATACATGCTTAAACCGCATGCTATCGAATTGATTCATATGCCATATTAGTAGCCGAGCCTAGTAATTGCATATTGCATGCATTGCATTAGTCATATTGCATAATTAGGATCATGCATTATTCTAACTTTGTCATCTTTTTTGGCTTGGAGTACTAGGTGAGCTTTTCTTTGTTTTAGCATATTGCATGAATGTGGTTGTTGCCATAGCAAAATATGTTCACCATAAGGCTAAGTGCTTAAGTGATAAAATTGCTTGAATGCCTGTGGATGGAAGCTGATTGCTTAAATTAGAATAATTTGAGTAATGTTCATATACAATCACTTTTTCAAGTGGTACATATTCGAAACAATTTTCAAAAAAAAAATATGAAATCAAAAGTTCCAATTTTGGCAAAATAGTCTATACTTGTTTGTGCATCACATAGTAAGTTAGTCTAATAAATCGGAACAAGAGCATATAATGTAAATAAGAATCACATCATGATTAATAGAGGCCGATCTTTGATCGGGCGAGTGGGGATGCTCAATTCATGACCTTCCCCTTTCGTACCTAAGTTCCTGAGCTGAGATAATCTTGGTGATGACGGACATATGGCCTTTGGCACGAATCATGGGTTTCCTAAATTTTCCAAAAATATTTAGATGGCGACTCTATATTTGGCAAAGCAGTTCATTTTTGACAATTTGATTCAAAATCAATTTTCTAAAAAATTTGCCAGATTTGGACTCTTTGGTGTTTATCTATTTCACATTGCATTTGTGAGATCAGATTCAGAACCGCGGGAGTTCGATACTGTAGGGCTAGTCATCCTCCGAAAGGAGCACGAAAAGTCGGGCTACAGTTTCTGGTGACTCTGCTAGGGAATTAGAGAACTTGACTCGAACTTCATGATGTGAAATTTTATCTACACTTTATATGTTCTTTGCATTGCATTTGCATTGGTTCTTTAAGTCACTTTGTTTGCCATCTGCTATTCCTAGACGGTTTGTCGGAGGCTTGCTCAAAAGCTTGCCAAAAGGCTGATCGGTCGTGGGCTCTACCATATTGGGAACACAACCCTTAGATCTGGATTACTGCTATACCGTTTGATCCTGTACCGTTTGATCCTCCTTTCACTTCTCGATGTTAGTTGTGGGAGGTATATTAGGTAGTCTTACTGAAGTACCCCTTTTTTTGACCATTTGGCCTACCTACATATAGTAAAGCTATAGTGACTATTCCAACTCAGGATAGGATGCTCACCCAAAATGCAAGATTGCGTGAAACCGCTTGATTAAAATAGTGAAACCTAGTTCGTGCCAAAAACTAGGACAAGGTAACCCTACCCCCTCATAGAGGTGTTTTGGCTCTCTTTTTACTGGTATGTGCTTTACAGTGAGACTGTACAGGGGCGCTTCATATCAGTGGTACAGTTGGTATCTGTTTTGGGGCAGAATGCAGCGGGGAGTACAATCATTCGGCTGTGATCATATATGTTCTATTGAAATCAGGCTAAGGTGCCGTCTTTTTTCTCTTTTGCTAGGTAGTCCAGGAACCATAGCTTCAGAAGGCTCTGATATCTCCTGGGTATTCTGGACTCATGTTGATAGAATTTGTCAGGTCGGAGATTTAGTTCAAAGGCAACCAGCGTTTCCTTGCGCCAGTGGCAAGGCAAAGAAGGGCCAAATAGGGCTTACCAGTTCCACTATTCCGGCATTTACCAGCTAGATCACCTCTATTCAGAGCACGACCATCTATCTCTATCCTGGCTCAGCCTCCAACAAATCTAGAGGATTTGCTGATCCGTCTTCAGCAATCAGTAGATTTGCTGCAACAAGATATGTCTAGGCAAGCTAAGATATTACAAAAAATGATATTCAACTTTACAGACCTCCATGAAATTGGGGTTCAAATCAAGGATGCCATCAGACAAGGTTTCATTGTGCAAGGTAATGAGCTTATGTAGAAGAATGTTGTTTGCAATTCCAAAGCTACTACCAGTGGTAGCACAGCTGTGAAATGCTCAGAAGTAAACACTACCACCATGCCTTTTAAAAACCCTCTTCCTGATAATAGCCAAAGACCAACCACTTCAACTCGACCCCAAGCCCAAACATTCCATCCTCTTTTCATGAATCTCTATCAAGCTTTGAAAATGCTACGAGGAAAAGGGCGCCTAGAGCTTCTAGAACCTTGACCCCTCCCAAATCTTCTTCCTCCAAGACAAGACCCCACTAAATATTGTGCCTATCATCAACAGCACAGTCATGATACAAACCACTGCATTCGCCTCCATCGTAAAATTCAGGATCTTATTGATGAAGAGATCATAGCTCCACCAAAAGGACCTTAGGCCACAACTAACCCATTAGCTTCACACCTTAACCTAATCCATACACTACCATCTACCTACTGCCCCAGCATATACATCACCCCAACCTATTTATCCAAGCCTGAGGTGTTCATTCCAAAAAGCATGTACTTGTGTATGATGGATGCACTTGAACCCCAATCATCTCAAACCCATGAACCCACTACTTCTGAGCTGATGAGCATGATTGAAGATTTGCAGAGAACAGTGGCAGATTTATCCTTTGGGATTTTGGCTCCCTCATCAACCACATCGCATGCCAGGAATTTCACATCAAAACATTTCCCAATTTTGGGACGAGCTACTGTGGGCTCGCCTTTTTCCGAGTCCCCGCCTTTCGGAAAAGGGTTTGAAAAGAAAGGCCCTCATAGTATGGACTCTACCTGCGGTTTTGAATCTAGTCTCACAAGTGCAATGTGAAACTAATAATTACCAAAGAGTCCAATCCGCCAAATCATTTTGGAAAATCGATTTTGAATCAAGTAATGCCAAAACTGGACAGTTTCGCTAGATTACAGAGTCGCCACCTAAATATTTTGTTTTTGGGAAATTTAGGAAACCCTGACTCGTGCCAAAGGCCACGTGTCTATCATCACTAAACTTGGGTACGAGAGGGGAAGGTCCTGAAATAAGCACCCCCACTCTCCCGATCAAAGATCGGCCTCTACTAATCATGATATGTTGTTTCATAAACCTCATGTGTTCTTATTCCGGTTATTAGCTAACTTTACAATGTGGCTCACACAAGCAAGTATAGACTAAGTCGCAAGACTTGGAACGAATTCAACTCATGTTTGCTTTCGAAAATGGTTTGATTTTGCCACCCTCAAGTGGCCTTAGAAATGCAGATTTGCCACCTCAAGTGGGCTTAAAACATGATTTGCCACTTCCCAAAGTAGACTTAAAACTTACATTTGTTGAATCGTTCCAATTCAAATAACAAAGCCATCATCCACAGACATTCATGTAGTTTAGCATTTAAGCACATAGCCTCATGGCAAGCATGCGAAACATGGTAATATGGCAATCACACTCATGCAAGTATGCTAAAGCATAAAACTCACCGAGTACTCCAAGCCAAAACAAAAAACTAGTTAGAAAAATGCATGATCCTAACTATGTAAAATGCCTAATGCAACACATGCAATATGAAATTAATAGGCTCGGCTACTAATATGGCATATGATTCGATTTGATAACATGTGATAAACACATATTCAAACAAGTGTATTTGAAATTGCGATGCAGTTTGAATGATGCGCCGAGCCTCGGTGCATGCAAGACAAATGAATAGGTGCAAACATGCGAGCATAAGGTATGCTAAATGAAATATGTCCCTAATCTAACCATCGAAAGCAATTAAATAAAAGGGAGAAAGACGTGGGGTTGGAAGACATGCACACACACACGCACACTTATTACAACATTGCGCCCTTCCGAAGGAGGGTCTGAATGAATAAGAGCTAAGCTAATCTAAGCTAAGCTAAGCTAACTAATCTAATTAAGCTAATTAGACTAATTATTACAAATCAAATGAATAACTAGTAAACTAATTACTAACTATTACAACACTTTAACTAATTAGCAAACTAGATAATTAAAACAAATTCATGATAACTAATCATGTAAAGCATTGAACTACACTGCCACAGCTCTGCTTCGGGAAGTGGAGGATGCATGCACCCGGTTTTAGCCCGAAAAGCCCTCTGGTTTGCTTTCGAAAGGCTCTATTTGCAGAGTTGAGTACACTTCAAAACCTTTCTACTCCACCTTACCAAATCAATGTTGAGGATCACACCAGTGGCCTGCTAGCCATGAATGGTTGCTGCCGGCCCCCTGCCGGCCAAAAATGTGCCTTGCCGACCAAGAGTGAGGCATTTTCGGCCATGGACGAGGCACTACCGACCACTGGTGCTCTGAGTCACCACACTGCAACAGAGTACAAACAGAGGAAAATGGAGGTTTTTCCAGGGGTTTATTTGTACTGTGCCTCTCCTTATCATCTCAAATCGTCAAAGGAGTGGCACACTTGGATCCAAAACCACCAACCAAGCATCTTCGATGCATGATGGTCAAAGAACCAAGGAGTACAATTTCATCGTATGCAACAAAAAAAAAAGAAAAAAAAAAAGACTCAAGACCACCACCTTATCATGTGTGATCAAAGGCAATGGTGACAAAGGAGATTGGCTCATTTCATCACTTTGAGTATGAAATGCTCCAATCTTCCTTGTGTTCAATATAACGTGTGGTTGAACACATGCAATGCAACACAACATGTTTATCTTTCTCAAGTTTTACTTGTTCATTTTGTTTACTCATTTTAGTTGTCGATCCATTCTTTAACCGGTTAAGTCCAAGGTGCGTGTCCTCCAATGAGAGAGATGTCAACCAAGGGATGACTTAAGGCAAGAGAGAGGTCATGCCTTTGGTTAGTAGATACCCCCAAAAGAGGATTAAAACCATTGAGCACGAACCTCGATCTCAAGCTTAAACACAACCTGAAGGCTAAACAACCCTCAAAGAAATTGAAAAAGTGATGAAATGAGGGAGGTTGCAGAGATTGTATGTGCTGAAATTAAGATACAAAAAGCACTAAAACATGCTTTCAACAAGAATGATGATCAAAGCATTAAAACATCAAACTAATTAAGGAAATTGCACTACAACCATGCAAGGCAAAACTCAAACGACTTAACCAGCCCCCAAACAGAGGTAAAACAAGTCAAAATAGTAGCAAAAACATGCTGAGATCAAGTCACAAAATGCTAGAAAAACATGGTCACATGTTAAGCCATCTACACATGCAAACAAGACACAAGGAGGAGAGGCTAACCCCTCTAATTTTGGACTTCAAAACAGAGTTTTTGCCACTGAAATAACTCTGATTTTCAGTGGTTAAAAGGGCCAAAAAGTTTGATGTAAAAGCTTTGAAAGATGGCACAACAACTTAACAAGCAAGCAACAAGAAGGGTGGACCACCCCTAACTCCAATCAAATCTCAATCCACCATTTTAGACCATGAAAACAGAGATTTTCAGAGGTCAAAACCAACCTCAAAACAGTATGTAAAGATGGCAAAACAAGTATTTAAATTAAGCTTAAAACACAAGTATTCTACCTCTTAAAGACAAGATGCAATTTAGGCACCAAAATCAAGCCAAACCAAGCCAATATCCTCTTCTAAAGCTCAAAGAGGGCCTCAAGTAGCCTCAACTCAATGGTGATCAAGTTTGATCAAGGGTTCATATGCAAGAGTATAGAGAATTTAGGCTATAAGGCACAAAATATCAAGAGAGAGATTTTTTGGTTTTCAAATTTTTCTAACCCCTCCATATGCAAGAGAGGGCTTCTATATATAGACAATGCAAAATCCCTTCATAAAGATCCATCCACACATGTGTTGGAAAATGCTTCAATCTAAGCAAACAGCTGGCACAAAATATCAAAAAATATCTACTGATGCACTAGTGGCCGGCCGGCCATTAGTTATGGCCGGCAGGGCACATCAATGGCTGGCAGTGCCTAAGGATGGCGGCAGGCCATCAACAACATCCTGCTGAAAGGACCTAAACATGGTCCAAAGATGAGACAGAATTGATGGAGGGTTTGGAAAACTCAAACCTGTGGTGTTTCGCCGCGGACTTCAAGCGCTCGACAAGCAATCAAACTCATCATCGGATGTTCCTATAAGAACATCCAAGTCTTGAGGACGATCAAAAATGGGGTGTCTACAGTTGCCCCTCTTTGACAGAACTCAGAGTCACAAAATGATGTGAGTGAATGTCAAAGCCCAGTGACGACCCATTTTGACAAGGCCGCAAGACTTAGACAAACATTCAAGATAACAATATATCGTTGCACTCACAAGCTGGGGCAAAATACAAACGGTATGCACAATGCAAGAACATAACTTATGATCATACAATGAGGCTGTAATGAAGCATTTAAATGCAAATGTCATGCGAGGAGAATGCCTTATTTTAAGCAAACCAACAAGGTACAGTAATCTCATACATGAGAAGAAGTAAGCAAATAAACACGCCATGGGTGAGAATGCCATTTCATGCAGAAAGGATGTAAGAAAATTATACAAACTTAACTACGCAACGCGCAGGAAAGGCTAAGAATGACTATCGGGCGCACTCGAGGTCTTAAACAAGATTCCAACGCGTTGCACGCGAAAGGAAAGAAGGGATGATGTGAACACCGAGACTCGCCCAAATATGTCTAAAGTGTAACGTCCTAACGTATCGCACGTGAGAGGAGAAAGGGAGTGGCATAAACACTGGAACTCGTCCGAACGTTTCTAACCAAAACAAATAGTGGTGTAAACACCGGGCGTACCCGAATGTTTCTAACCAAAAAGGATGGTATAAACACCTAGGGGGGTGGTATAAACATCGGAGCACATCCCAATGTTTTTATACAAAACAGGGTGGCAAAAGCATCGGAACATGTTCCAAATGCTCCTAACCAGAGGGTAGTATAAACATCAGAGCACGTCCCAATGTTTCTAACCAAAGCAAGGTGGTATAAGCATCGGAACACGTTCCAAATGCTTCTAACTGGAGGGTGGTATAAACATCGGAGCACGTCCCAATGTTTCTAACCAAAACAGGATGGTATAAGCATCGGAACACGTTCCAAATGCTTCTAACCCGGAGGTGGTATAAACATCGGAGCACGTCCCAATGTTTCTAACCAAAACAGGGTGGTATAAGTATCGGAACATGTTCCAAATGCTTCTAACCGGGAGGTGGTATAAACATCGGAGCACGTCCTAATGTTTCTAACCAAAACGAGGTGTGGTGTAAACACCAGGCGTGCCCGAATGTTTCTAACCAAAGCAAGGAGTGGTGTAAACACCGGGCGTACCCGAATGTTTCTAACCAAAACAAGGAGTGGTGTAAACACCGGACGTACCCGAATGTTTCTAACCAAAACAAGGAGTGGTCTAAACACCGAGCGTACCCAAATATTTCTAACCAGAAAGGGCGTTCAAGGGACAGGAATGATCTTACCTGGAGTTTCTCTGAATGAACTGTACATACAATATCGTGCCTATATAAGAAAAAAACTTAACAGGTACAATGCAATAAGAATGGATGTTCCATGCAAAATGAATAACTGTGACACAATGTTAGAGGCATGTTTTATGCACAACATGCAAGAAACAAAACAGAAGCCTATTCTATGCGGCGTGAGCGAGAACATGTTCTTATGCAAAATAATCAACAATGTATATTCAATGCAACATGCATATTCTATGCAAGCATGGGGTTGCATGTTCTATGCAACGATACAAAATGCATGTTCCATGCAACGACAAAGAAATGCACGTTCTATGCAATGACCAAAAGCGTGTTTGATAAAGACGACTCAAAGGCAACTTCCAATTTACCTCTTGGAAGAGTTGCGATATGTTAGAAAGGATACACCTTGTTTATGTTGATGAGCGACGACTATCGCACACTGGAAACGCAATTCTGAGCTTCCGTGAAGACATTCTAAATCAACCACTGAACATCCCTTGCACTTCTTGGAATCCAAGGACACAAAACAGAGCCAGGGATGCAGAGGAGACTTGTGGAAACCTGCCGGCCACTGGTGTGCCCTGCCGGCCACTGGTGTACCCTTGTCAACCATCGCTGTGCCCCTACGGCCATCGATGGTAGATTTGGGCAATTTTGACCTTTCACATTCGGGTCTATAAAAGCAAAGCATGCCACTACATTTCCACATAACCCCACATCCGAAATTCCTCCCCATCCTCTCTAGCTGCTCCTTCTCTCTAGATCCACACTTTCTACGCGTTTTCCAACACCCTATACAAACTTTATTCGCGAAACCCTCCTAGTTCTCTTCACTTTGAACCGATTGGAATTTGATTTCGACGCTTCTTTCTTCGTTTCCACCATTCTAGGCACATTCCCCTCGAGTTTTTCTCGAGTTCTGTACACTTTTCCCGGCTTTGACTTTTTTTGACTTTTCTCTCTCATAGGGTTGACTTTTTCAAAGTTTTTCCCTTTTTCTTCACTTTTCCTTATTTTTTACTCATCTTACACCTATTTCAGATGGCGGACGATGTTCCTCAAGATGGGGATCTCCCCGAGCTTCCTCCAGTAGATTTCGAAGCAAACTTCGAGGCTGACCCAGAGCTATTACCGCTGAGCATACGCCCCTTCAATGTAGTAAGGTACCATCCTCAAACACACATAGTACCCACCGCAGGAGGCATCAAATCCTTTACTAACTTTGCTGAGGACGCGTAAGAGGACCTCCAACTGAGAGAGCCAGCGTCTCATTTGTCAGCCATCGCCGTAGAGGTACGAAAACTGTTCTTCGGCAGTACTACCCTTAACTGTTTGCATTTCTTGCACTGTTTTGATCTAATCTCATGCATTGCCTTGATCCAACTGTATCTCATACATTACCTTGATCTGATTGCATCTCATGCATTACCACAGGACGGGTCCCGCGCCTTTAGAGGCTATGGCACGACAACCGCTCGAGATTGGTACGGTGAGCTCCCTGCTGGAGTTCGCGACATCATTGATGAGATAGGCTTCGGTATCTTTTGCTCCAGCCTGACTCGGGTCATAGTGAGCCGTCCTCTCTTAGGGGCTCTGGTGGAGAGGTGGTGGGACACCACCAACTCGTTCAATTTCTCCACCACGAGGGAGATGACAATGGCCCCTTACGACTTTGCCATAATCAGTGGCTTAGGTGTAGGGGGTGATCCGATCCCTCTCAACCCTGATATGGGAGAGTGGGAGGTAGCATGGGTTGCGCTGCTTGGGGTATATCCACCGACACTCCGAGCCGGCATGGTCCAGTACAGTTAGTTTGAGGAGCAGTTCAGGGGGACTGAGCCTGAGACGGTCGAAGAGACAGAGTAGTACGCCACAGCCTTCCTCATGTTCATTTTTGGTACCACCTTGTTTTCGAACAAGTGGAATACTGTGGGCCTGTATTTGCTGAGCACCTTGGTAGTGCTCCATCGAGTTCAGTTCTATG
Source organism: Camellia sinensis (assembly GCF_055761805.1). NCBI lineage: Eukaryota > Viridiplantae > Streptophyta > Magnoliopsida > Ericales > Theaceae > Camellia > Camellia sinensis. Next base: position 21,046,998 of record NC_138964.1, on the reverse strand, counting down.
ATTGGGACAGAGCCGGCCTCACTACTTTGTATGGATATATGAGCTCGACTTCTCACTGGAGTCGGAGCTTGATTGGAGGCTACTGGCGGGCTTGGGAGGTACACAGCTTAGTCCTCCCCTTTTTCGCTTTACATTTTCTGCTCAACATTTCTTGCTTTACACTTGTTCAACACATGACGATTTTGCTCTGGATTTTCTGTATATGTTCATGCACTGTATTGATCGCATATCGTTGCACTTTCTCTTAGCTATGGGTGTACACGTACTTCCCAACTCTCGCTCCAGAACTTGTGGCGGAGGTTCCAGCAACAGTCCCATTTTCTCGGGTATACAACGGCTAGCTCTGCCGTAGGACGCAAGAAAGCTTCATGTTTTTCCGCCAATATTTTGTTGTGGTTGGGGCACATGAGGTAACCCAAAACAAAGTCGTTTTGCTTTTCAACCATTTTAACCCACACAATAGCAACCGACAGCCACTAATGATCTATTTACTTCCTCTTTCAGATCACATGGCAGCCTTGAGCCATGATACCATCAGGGCTCCGAGCCCATTATGATACAGCTCGGGTCATCACCCGCCATCATATTCTTCTTGAGGGCCCAATTTGTCGCGCCTGGTTCTTAGACAATCGCTTCGGGCGCCAGACTTTGGGCCTGCCTACCCCATTTATACCGATGGCACCTTCAACGTCCATGAGAGCGACACATAGTCTATTTGCCAAAGAGGTGATCTAGTTCATGGTAGGGCTGGAGGCAGAGTATTTTCGTATAGGGGGCGATTATGTGACCTTCATCCTGGTGTCGCCTCTGACCGGCGTTCGAGTGAGAGCTACTGCCGTGAGGGTGAAGCACAAAGCAAATCGGGTGAGCACAGCCTGTGGCAGAGGGATTCCCCTAGCAGAGCAGAGGGCTGGTTGGCCGGAGCTTCCAATCGAGTTGACAGGTGGGCGGTACTCCGGAGAGGTTTATTAGATCCTGATCGAGCCTCCGTTGGCTGGTCACAGATACGTCAGGGTGCCCGATTCACCTCCGGTATGCACTTCAGTTTTCATTTCATTTTTCATTCCATTTTTTATTCTTGCTTAGATACTCAGACATTCATTCATTCCAGACACTGATCACTCCAAATTTCATTTACAGGCCTCCACAGAGTACGTTGAGGGGTTACTCGAGATGTTGGCCGCATTCGAGGACATGATCTTGAGGAGGGAGGCGATACTCGGCTTCTATGGCATTGAGGTAAAAATTTTCAATTTTCTTGTATTTCGATCATCAAATCTATGCTGATATACTGAAACTGGCATTTCAACTGAACACTTCTTCACCCTGCATTGATACATTGCGTGTATAGATCGCATCTGACACACTGCACTCTCGCATTGTATTCATACTCTGTATGTACTTATTTTGAACACCACACTTGCATCTGATACACATACTGTGGCTGACATATACCAACTGCCTTTTCAGGTCCCACCTTTACCCACAGCAACAGTGACAGCCGCAGCAAGACCTTCAGTACCTTCTCTAGCAGCAGGGAGGAGAAAGAGAAAGACTCTAAAATGCAGCCGAGGCGGAGCTAGGGGCATCCGTGATGAGAGTGGCCCTTCAGAGTCCATCCTAGACGATGATGATGATGAGACGAGTGAGGATGGGGAGGCAGCGAGTCTGCAGTCAGAGTCATCTGAGGACGGAGACACCGACGCTAGCTCATATTCTGGTAGTTGTGAGGCTGTGGAGGCTGAGGAGAGCTCCGATTCAGACTCTGATTCAGATTCAGACATTGGCGCCAATGGAGACAGTGCTACAGAGTCTGCTCTGCCAAGGAAGAGGATGAAGAGGCCTCTCGAACCTGAGATAGCTAGCGCTGATCTATCTATATTTTGACTTAGTTTCTTTTTGCTAGTAGTGTTGGCACTTTGTACAGCTCAGACGAGTTTTATTTCTTTAAAACTTGTACTCTTTTGTAAAAGTGACCATGATTGGAATGAAAACAACTTTTGATAATAATAATAAAAAAAGTGTTATATTTTGCATTCTCAGCATCGCATAACATCGCACAGCATTAAAAATGAAATTGATCTTGATTGAAAACTGCACATTCCGTTAGCATTGTCTTAATCAGGTAATGAACCAACTAACAACTAAAATGACAAATAGAGTAAAACAACTGGATAAACAATACAACAACTCGACAGGCTAATCAATGCAAATACAACTCGATAAGCAAAACAAGGACTTGATAAACAACATAAATACAACTCAATAAGCAAAACCAGACGAATAAAACTTAAATAAACATGCTTAAGCCCAAAGAGACTGAAAACAAGACCTCAAAAGACGCGAATAACAGAATACAACTGCTATATGCACCTAAATCTTCACAAAAGAGGACAGTGGGTACAAAGGGAGGCTGCCGGCCATTGAATGATGGCCTACCGACCATCAATTCCCTCTGCTGGCCATCAATGTGCCTCTGCCGGCCATCGATGTGCAGAACCTCCGAAATGTTGACACCTGGCCTCCACTCACTGCCTTATCTTCTACAAAAGCTCCAGCTTCGTGGTTTCTTCATTCCAGCTCTGTTTTTGCCACAAATGGAGCCATTCTTTGCTCAAAAACTCTCAAATTGGATTGCAACTTTAGATGTCTCGGAAAAGCTAAATTTTTGAGGTTTCAAGATAAATGCACTATTCCCGCTAAGTCGTACCCCACTGTGTTTTCCATTCCTCCACGCCGTGGCTAGATGTTGGAACCTAGTCACAAATGTTTTAGCTTTGAGGAAACAAGAGATATGTCCGATAATTGAAGAGATCCAAGTTTGATTCATCGATTTTCTGACGTCAACGACTGCGACGACCGTCTTTGGCAAGGTTTTCGGCAGCATGCCCTCTGCTTGTGTATGTTGGCCCATTTTCTACTTGCCCCTGGCTTCGGAGGAGGGTCTAGCATTTGCTTGATTGAAGTAGCCTAAGGCTTGAAAGAGAGCAAGAGCTATATTGGCTTAGCATTGGCCGAGACTTTGATAGGCTTAGACGCCTTCAACCGGCGAGAAAGAACCTGTAGGTTTGGATTGATGTCCTGTAGCCCCAGAGAGCAAATGGCAACTTGTCTGGCTAGTCCCTGTAGGTTTCCACCATCTTCTGTAGAATGTGCTTGATGTTCTTGTTGGTGGCCTCAACAGCTCCATTGGTTTGCGGCCGATATGTGGATGACTTATGAAAAGCCACGTTGTATTTCTCCAACAAGTCAATCACTTCTTTCTTGAAGTGTGAACCATTGTCTAAAATGATCTCATTCGAGACCCCATAACGACAAATGATATTATTCCTGATGAACTTGGCTACATGCGACACTTTCAGCACTGCGTAGGATTGGGCCTCGACCCACTTTGTAAAATAGTCTATTGCCACCAGGACATACTCATGTCCATTTGACCCCTTCGGAGTAACTGCCCCAATAACATCAATTCCACAAACTGAAAATGGCCATGGTGAAGTCATGTTATACAGCTTCAACGGTGGGATATTCATGCGATTTGCATGAATTTGGCATTTGTGGCATTGCCGAACAAAACCGATACAATCCTCCTCCATGGTTGACCAGTAGTAACACTGCCTGAGAATCTTCCACCCGCTCATGTGTGAATCGCATTCTCCTCCATGGATGGCCTCCATTAAGCGCTTTGACTCTTCCGCATCAACACACAGCTTATGCATTCCCAGATGGCCTCGTTTGTACAATTTACACCTGCAGATGATAAACTGAGCAGCCATTCGCCATATTGCCCTCTTATCTTTGGCATTTGCTCCTAGTGGATAAGCTTCCTTTTCCAAGAAGTTCCAGATGTCATGATACCAGGAGTTTTGATCTTGTACTTCATATATTGCGGCGATCAACTCATAGGCCGGCACATATCTCTGTTCAATAATGATTAGACACATCCGGACTCCCAAAGGGATGTCTATCGTGGAAGATAGAGTTGATAAAGCATCAACGAACTGGTTGTTTTCTCTTAACAGATGCGTGAAGGTTAACTTCTCAAACCTAGGAGTCAGAACATCCAGGGTTTGGTGATAGATTTTTATCCTTTCTTCCTTAACCTTCCAGTCTCCTTTAGCTTGAGACACAACCAGGTTCGAGTCCCCAATGACGTCCAACTGTTTTTCCCCTAGTTCTAGGGTGGCTTCCAAGCCAGCGATACATGCCTCGTATTCTGCTTTGTTATTAGATACCTTGAACCGGAGTTTGAAAGCTAAAGGTATGTGGGAATTGTCAGGTGCTATCAGCAACACCCCTATCCCAGAACTGTACTGATTAGATGCTCCGTCAAAGTACATGGTCCAAATCTCTTCCTCGACTTGCAGAATGGCCTCATCCAGGAACAAATACTCTATTGCTTCATCCCCCTCCACTGGGTGATCGGCTAGGAACTCCGCTACCGCTCTCCTCTTCACAGACTTGCGAGTCATATACTTCAGATCAAATTCGGAGAGAATAATCAACCAACGGGCTAGCCTACCTGTAAGTGCTAGTTTCTTGAAGAGATATTTGATGGGATCTAATCTCGAAACCAGAATTACGGAGTGAGTTAACAGGTAGTGCCTCAACTTCCTGGTAGCCCATACCAAGGCCAAGCAAGCCTTCTCCAGCGGGGTGTAATGGGTCTCATATTTCAGCATCTTCTTGCTAAGGTAATAGATGGCTTTCTCTACTCTATCCTCAGATTCCTGTGCAAGCATGCAGCCCATTGTCATGTCGGTTACTGACAGGTACAAAATCAACGGCTTTCCCAACTCCGGCGGTGACAATACGGGTGGGTTTTGAAGGTACTGTTTGATCTGCTCAAAAGTAACCTGGCATCGGTCATCCCATTGGAATTTCTTTGCTTTCTTCAGGAGAGCAAATAGTGGTTCACAAGTCAAGGTTAATTTTGCAATAAACCGTCTTATGAATTGTACTTTACCCAGAAAGCCTCGCACCTCCTTTTCAGTCCTTGGTGGTGCCATTTCTAGGATGGCCTTTATTTTGGAAGGATCAACCTCAATGCCCCTTTTTGTAATCAAGAACCCTAGCATCTTCCCCGCTGTGACACCAAAAGTGCACTTCTGTGGATTCAGTTGCAACCGATATTCTCTGATCCGTTGGAAAATTTTCTTTAAGGCGGTGTAGTGGCCCTCTCTTTCCTTGGGCTTGACAATCATGCCGTCCACATACACCTCATTCTCTTTGTGGATCATATCATGCAAGATCGCGGTTGTAGCCCATTGATAAGTAGACCCAGCATTTTTCAGACCCAACGGCATCACCCTGTAGTAATAGGTTCCCCACGGCGTAGTGAAGGCAGTCTTCTCTCTATCTTCGGGTGCCATCAAGATCTGGTTGTACCCAGAAAACCCATCCATAAAGGAGAGCAATGCATGGCCTGCGGTGAAGTCCACCAACTCGTCGATGTGCGATAAAGGAAAGTCATCCTTCGGACTGGCTTTGTTTAGATCTTTGAAATCCACACACACCCGAATTATGTCATCTTTCTTTGACACCGGAACAATGTTTGCCAACCAAGTAGGATACTCAGATACTCACAAGAACCCCGCATCTATCAACTTGGTGACCTCTTCCTTGATTATCAAAGCCCAATCTGGGTGTATTCTCCGAAGCTTCTGCTTGACGGGTCGGTCCTCAAGGTCAAGAGGGATCCGGTGCTGTACAATCTCAGGATCGATTCCAAGCATGTCTTCGTAGGACCACGCGAAAACATCTTTGAAATCTTTTAATAAAGCGACTAAGCGCTCACGCTCCTCCGAAGACAACGTGGACCCAATTTGGACCAGACGCGGATCCTTCTCAGTACCCACATTAATTGAAATGATTTCATCAACCAGGGGTTTTACAAACCACTTCTCCTCTCGATCAATCAAATGTTTCAAAACCAGAGGAATTCCTTCTTCATCGTTTTTATCAAAATTTTGAAAGTCATGATCAATGCAATATATAAGTGGCATAGAAAAGTACTCAGAAACAGCAGTGGTACCATTCTCATTCACAACTTCCAGCTCGTCCAATTCCTCGGTTACAACCGACTCAAAAGAAAAGAAAAAAGATGACCTGGACAAAACAACGGCATCCGGGTTATCAGCCCCAGGAATACCGGACTCTGACTCAGATGAAATGGAATCTGATTCTGACTCCACAGACTCTGTGGAATCAGATTCCAGTTCACTACCTGATTCAGAATTGCTGGAAAAAAGGCCCTCCTCGAACTACCAAACGAGGGAGGGTGCGATAGATGCATCCAGAATACCACCGAAAGGGTCCACAGCCGATTGATCTCCGATCACGGAAACAATGAAGTCATCCCCCAAGCTCTCCGATTTGATTTGACGATCCAAAAGGAGACAAGCCAGCGCTGCTCCCATCTCAAGTTCACTGCCAATGGACTCACCCTCTGTACTCTGTTCAGCCTCAGCTGGTAGGTCAGTGTGTTCTTCTACAACTTCATCCCCATGCAACTGTAGGTCGAAGAAGATCTAAAAGCCGAGCAAACGCCGTTTTCAGAGTTCAACCATGGCTCAGGAAAGCCGCAAAATGGGAAATCTTCCCCCTTCGGGACAAAGTGGCCGTTCAGGGTTCCTTGAATGGGTCTATGCACCAACTCATAGTGCTTCCCACTTTGCTTAGTTTTGGCTCTTCCTGCCACTTCCTTCCATTTTCTCACCCAGTCCTCTCTAGTAGGCGTGTAACCTAGACCAAAGGTATGAGGGTTATGTGGCACTTCGGCCAATGCAGCAACGCCCTTCCGGCCGCTCCTTTCCAATCCCATTCCGGGTACATGCTATAGCTTGTTCATGAGGTAAACTGATTGAGCACTGATATATAACCCCTCATCAATAGCCAGGATATCTTGCACTACCCGGGCCTCGGCCAAGGTGAACCCAGACAGGAAAACATCTTTGTCGTCATGTACAATTTCCAATACCGATGTAGTGACTTCCGATGGAGGATGTATAGAAGAATTCCCAAAAATAATAGTTTTCCCCTTCCTATGGGGGTACTTCAGTATTTGATGCAGAGTGGAAGAGACAGCTTTCATTTAGCACAGCCATGGCCATCTAAGGAGTAAGTTAAAAGTGGCCGGGACATCCAGGACGTGAAACTCAACATCCTGTTGTACTGGGCCAGCCTGCATTCTGATCCGAACTGTCCCTATCACTTCCCGACTTGTATTGTCATAAGCCCGAATCACCTGGACCATTGGTACAAAGTCTGCTAGCTTCAAGCCAATTGCATAGGTCGTGCCCGACAGGCATACATTAATTGTAGACCTGGTATCAACTAAGACGATTGGTACCCACTTCTCTTTACATTCAACACTGATGTATAGTGGTTTGTTATGCTCAGAGCCCTCAGGCGGCAATTCCTTATCTATGAAGGTCAAAGTCGGCGAAGCCTCTCCCGGGAAGACCAATCCCACTAACTGCTCGGGGGTTGTGTCGATAGAGAGCTTAGCCTTATCCATTGCTGATAGGATGGCTTGTCTGTGTACCCGTGAAGCCATGAACAATCCCCAAATGGATATGTCTGCTTGAATCTTCTTTAGCTGCTTCAGTATAGCTTCTTCTTCTAGCAATTTCTCCTTCTATTTTTCTTCTATTTTTCTGCCTCCTTATCTTTCCCAGATGCTTCCGGTTGGTCCAGGTGTAGGGGCTTAAAATATCGCCCGCTCTGAGTCATGTGACGACTTCTTCGGAATACCATGTATCATCTGGCAAATTCTGTCCCCAATCTTCATCCGTGTGGGCGAGATGCAAATCGTCATCTTCCCACCACATTTCTTCGGCAGCCGACAAGCAACTGTTTGGTTTCGTTGTAAGTATTCCCGCATTCACATCACAGTTAGTCCCCACAGGGGCTTTGTCTTTTCTAGCCTTCTGATCATTCCCAATTCTTTCATTCTCGAACCGCTTCAGCGCGGCCTCCTGCTTTGTATCGGCTGTACTAACACCACCCAATTCCTGAGCAAAATTCTTAGTACCGGTGCTCTCCGGCAACCTTCCCTTATTGTCGACCGTTTCGGCCGTTACAACAATTCCCGTTTCCAACTGTTCCTGCTTTGGTTGAGACCCCTCATCAACATCCGGTTCATAACTGAGCCATCCCGTATTGTCCGTTGATCCGTTCATGTCAAACCAGTTGATCTGTACACTCTCCAGATCTTGTTCATCGAAGAACTGCAGATTGCTGATATCCTCCTCGAGATCGGCTAAGTCATCAAGTCCCTGGCTTGGTCCGTCCTCCCGGACTACATTAACCTCCATTCCCGTTGGCAATTCTAGCTCTGGTTTGGCTTGATTGGTTGGCACAATGTAGCGAGACGGGTTGTATTGCTCTTCGGTTAAGCTCACAGAGCCCTCAGGCATGCCTTTTTCTACCACAGCTACGACCACAGGTTCGGGTTGGGATATGGACGCATTCATTATGCACAAGTCTGTGCTTTCTGGGATGACACTACAACAAATAGAGTCTTTGGAGACGAAAACTAATAACGGAAATAAATTTTGTCACGAAAGACATACCTTTTAGTGAAGAAAATAATATTTCATCTCCAAATGTACTATTTTTAGAGAGAAAAATAAAATTTCGTCACCAATCTACATAGATAATAAAAAAATTAGGTGACGAAATTATTTTTCATCATTATTTTTATTTTTTTTTGTCACTGAATATTTTTCCGCTTTTTTTTTGGATGGTGCCAAATTTTTGAGATTTTTGGTGAGGAAACAATTTGTCACAAATTATAAAATTATTAATGACGAATATATTTTCGTCACCAATAATTTTTAATATTTTTATATCATTTGGTGAGAAAATAGTTTCGTTGTCAATAATAATTTTGTCACCAATTTCGGAGGGAAAATTGGGCGGCAAAAGAAAACCCAAAATAGGCTCTACTAATTTTTTCGTTTGGCTTCTGAACATAGAATTTGTAAGCTGCAAAACCTAGTAGAAGAGAGGGAGAAAAGAGAGGGTTCGAAGGAAAGACAACTTCGACTTCGAACGGTGCTCTCCATTCGGCGGCGGCGACGATTGACTATTCCATTCTTGAGGTATGTTCGGATTCCCCCCCCCCCCCGCTCTCTCTCTCTCTCTCTCTCTCTCTCTCTCTCTCTCTCTCTCTTTTACAATCACTCCATTTTTTAAATTTCTTCTTCAAAATTCCCAAACACGCCCTAAGCTTTACAAACCCTTTCTCAATTTCTGATTTGATACTCGAATTTCATTATCTTCGAATATTTGTTTGGCTCTGTCATATATGTGTTCGCTATTTTTTATTACGGTTTTATAACTGTTCTTTTGGATTCACATGTCTTGATTTTGTTCTTGTTGGGTTGATTTGTGCTATTAGGGGCTTGTGAAAGCCAAATATAAAAGGCCTTTTAATGAAATTTGTCCCTGGCAATCTTGGCTTGATTTGGGTTGTGGATTGTGATTTGGTCACCAAACATTATTTGATATAAATTGAACTTGAAGTTTTCGAGGCTGTTTAATTCTTTTTTAGTAATAAAATTTTAGAAAAATTGTCTCTTTTCTATGTGCTTTATTTTTTTCTTGTATTTTTCTTATTCCATACATTTTCGTGCATTAGTATACTTAATAAATATCTTAAATTTTGATTTGAGGGGTTGCATCCCTGAAGTTACCTGGAAGAAGAAATATAAAACTTGAAATGCCAATCCATATATATATGGGAAAATGAGTAGCATACCAGTTCAAATTGACCCAATTGCTAAGTCATATGTGACATTTGGGTGTATAAATGCAGTGGTGAATGACAGCAAATTCGTGGAACGGTTTGACAAATTGTTGGTAAAATAATAATTTTGTTGATATTTCAAGGTCATTAAATCAGGCCAAAACATTCATATTCGATCTGAATTTTAGGTGAATTCTATTGGTCTCCGAACGAAAAAATTTATTGTATTTGAAAACATATTAACAACTTAATTTCAAAGTCTAAATAAATCCGTTTTGAGTAACGTTTCTCTAGAATATATTCTAACTTTTATTTTTCACAGTTTCTGACTTTATGTAATCTTAGCTTGATTTGAAGCATGAATTGTGACTTACACCAAGCATTGTTTGTTATAAATTGAAATTTAAGATTTTACAACTATTAAGTTCTTTTTCAGTAATAAAATTTAGAAAAATTATTCACTTTTTTATATTGTTCTTATTTTCTTTGTCTTGCTAGTTCGTAAATATTTTAAAATTTGACTTTGAGGGGTTGCATTGGCTTTAGGGTAAGTTTCAAACTTGGAAATGGAAGATTTTTTTGAAACAAGTTTCAAGGAAAATAATTTTTCGTCTTTTGCTGGCAACTAAGCATTTGAAAATCAGAAATTTAGATGAATTTCTCTGCTTTTTAACCCTAGCAAACGTGTATTGGTTAGTAAAAGTCAACCTATATACTAATAAATTTTTCAATCCTTTGAATGGTGAAGAAGGAGATCCTTGAAGTTGTCACCAGCTTGGTTTCAATGGACAATATGGTTTCTATTGCATGTGACTACGAACTTTCCGATGTACCTAAAAAAAAATTACATGTGACTAGGAACCTCCTTTGTGGAAACTCACAAAACCTTTGTATCAATCTCTTTGAATCCTCTATTCCCAAAACACTGAGGACTCGATTGGGAATATATTTAGTGTAAAAGTTAAAAAATCATTATAAATTATTATATTTTTTTTGTGCATCTTTTTGTAAAAAGTCAATTAAAATAGTCAATTTTCAAACCACTGCTGATAATTGTTGAACATATTATGAGATTTTTATATTTTAAAATTCTCACATAATCCAATAAAAGTGACTATTTTTGGGTGGAGAGATTTATGAACAGAGAATCCTTAACTCCTATCCTGATAATTGTTTAAACATGTCACGAGATTTTTATATTTTAAAATTCTCACATGATCCAATAAAAGTGAGTATTTTGGGACGGAGAGATTTATGAACAAAGAATTCTTAACTCCTATCCATTAGTCTTCGTTTAAGAAATTGGCCGAAATAGCCACTTGGTAATTGCTCATGATCGCCACGTGGTTAATTTTCGTTAACTTCTTAGTAACTGGGTGAATATGTAGCAGACTTTGTTATCATAATTAAAAGGCTAAAGAAAAAAATAGGACTTGATATAAAATACCAATATCACAAGTGAATTTACCCATTTTTAAAGTTATAATATGTTTCTGGTAACATAGTATGTATATATTAAAAACTTGTCTTTTTACTTTATTTTAAAACTCTTCAAGGCTGCTTCAAATTTGAAATCTTGCAAAGCTCAAAAGCCCATGTTCTTCCACAACCATATATCAACAATAATGATTTTTTTTTTTATTGATAAGTGGAGTTAATTAAAAAAAAACGCAATAAATCATCAGAGGAGTTAATCATAAAACATTTAAGTAATATTTGAAGGTTCAACTTGTTACACTTTGTCTCTCGGGTTATGATTATTTAGATTCAAATTGTTATAAGCGTATGAGTTTGTGAGTGATAGAGCAGTCAGCTGCAGCTGCTGTAGTATTAGCTACTCTGTCTGTGGACTGTGATCTGGGCTGCAGCTGGCTGTTGTTTGCTGTTGTGTCTGTGGACTTTGGCCTTGGCTGCAGCTGACTGCTGTGGCTGCTACTGCTGCTCTGCCTTATCAAAAGATCCCATTGTTTAGAATTATGGAGCAACTTGATAGTTTTAGAATTATGGAGCTGCTGCTGCTCTGCCTGAGCTGCTGCTGCTTTGCCTTATTGTTATAGGAGATAGAAGGTGACTCATTTGTAGGATAAATATAGCTTCCATACTCTTCATTGAACATATGATCATGGCCATGGCGTCTTGTAATATTACTGCCACTGTTGTAAGGTTTCTCTGCATACTCACTACCATATCTAAGCTGTTTTTCAAAATAAAAAAAATGAAAATAAGTGCATATTTATTCTATTTCAAAATCAAGTTTAGTTAAAAAGTAATAAAATTCTATACATCGATATAGAAAAAAATAAATAAAAATACAAATATGGTTAGGATGTCTATGAAAAAATATTTTTAGAATTTGCAATATTGCATAATGTATAACAATTAGAAAATCAAATGTAATATATGATTAATGCAAGACATAATTATGTTAAGCATCAATGATCATCAATCCTAATTGGATTTAAAATATATGCAATACAGGAACATCACCTCTTTTAAGAAGAGGATCTCTTGCCTTGATTTTTTTTCCATGGAAACCTTCACTACTCTACAATATGATTTAAAATTTTTGCGTGAAATATTAATTCAAGGGATTGGAACTTCCTTGTTATGAAATATTTGGAGTTAAAATATATGCATTACAATTCGAAACATTGGGATTATGTTTGGGATTATGTTTTTCTTCTTTTATTTAATGGTGAATAATTATATTGTCTATATTTTCCAATTAAAGTTGAATTATGTTATATAGTTGTAGAAAATGGTCAAAGGAAAAAGACAATGGCTGAAACCAGGTGATTTGAGAACTAAGAAGCTAACAGAATATGAGAAACAAAGAAATAAGTAAATCGAGAAGAACTATGAGGTAATGAACAATCTTGGAGTGAAGAATATTAAAAATTCTTTGATGAGTGTGGTTCAGCCCAAATGTGCAAATGCAAAGGAAAAGGGAATTAGGGTTGAGGTAGATGATGATGATGAGTATAATCCGTCAGAGAGTGAGAACGATAGTGATAATGAGTCATTGGGTTCCTTTTATTGCAAGGTATTATATACATTATTTTATATTTGTGTGTGAACATATCTTTTACTATTTAAATATCTTCTTCATATATCTTAAACATCATATCTTTTTTAAAATATATTTTAACTGTGTTAAATATCTTCTTTACTATTCGATTATGTTATTTCAGGAACAAGAGATGCCACCGGGGTTACGTTTACAGCCTCATTCGAGGCCATTAACTCCCACTCTAGAAGAAGGGACGGATCCCCCACGTCAAGAGATTGGTACCCAACCCTTACCACCTCATAATGTGCAACCTGTGCATGAGGTGACTGCATCTAGTAGTGTTGGTAAGTTTGCAAAGTTGTTTATATTTAATTTAAGGTCTAACTTGCATTTGTTTACTTATTAACTCAATTAATATTATGTCCTTACAGCATCATATGACAGACGTGGTCGTGGTCCAACACGCGGCATACAAACCTAACGCATTGTCCAGAAAAATGGAAAGATGTTGGTTCCTGTACCTAAACATTTCCGTGCGCCAGTGGGAGATCAAGCCTCTAAGTTGGCCTCCAAGATTGGCATAGAGGTTCGAACGCAATTACCAGACTTGAGCATTTGTAGGTGGAATAAGGTTCACGATGCTGATAAGAAACCAATGATCCAACGCTTGGAGGTAATTATTGTCAAGTAAAAGAGGCATGACACATGAAAATTGAAATTGAAATTGAAATTGAAATTACATGGTAATTATTGTGTGAAAGAAATACTCTCTTTGTTAGGGTGATTACAAGAACTTGCTGCTAAACAAGATATTACATGGTAACATATCAAAGACTTCTAGTTTTGGAACGAATTTAACGATTAGTAAGAATGCAACTATAACTATGTATTCAGTTTGTATCCTTGCGTAGTGAAAACACAATAGAAAATCTAAAAATTTAACTAGTGATGCGTATATTAGTAAACACTAATATAACTAGTGATGCCAACAAATAAATAGGGAAGTATTCTTGTTAGTACTAATCAAATCATGAAAACAATAGCTATGAATAGATGGAGGTCATTATATTGGCTTTAGGAAGGTGACAGACAGCAGCGGGTATTTGATTTAATTAGAATAGATGGAGGAAGGAGGCAGAGATCCTTGGTTAGCTGAATCAAGGGTGCCTGAATTGTCCAATTCAGAAACAGATGAATTAGCTAAAACAGGGGCAGTAACTCTAGCATGTTTGATGGGCCACTTTTCACTTGATGAGTTGTGTGATGTAGTAGGCAACCTCATTTTCTGTCAACTGATAAGACTGTTGCATTTTACCAAGATTGATATTATTTTTTAAAATAAGAAAATTGCTCTCTGGGTCAAAATGTATTTTGTTTGGTGTTCTACACATTGCTCTTTTCTGCTCCTTTTCTCAGTTGGTGGTTGCATCTTTTGGGCTTGATGTGAACACTCCAATCCTTACTCTCTTTGTTTCATCAAATCTTTCTGAAAAATTCCAAACTTATTCTAAAAATTTGTTTCCAATACTTTCTCTTTTTAAAAGTTCTGTGTTGAATTATTAGTCCACCTTTCCCCTCAACATCATAGAGCAAATTTCACTACCTTGATATTGGTGTAAGATCCTTCAGTTATGTATACAGGATGTTTGAGGTGCTCCACAATAGATACATCATCAGTGACTTCAAGGCCTTCCCTGTAGATACACTTGAATATCAATCTTTTTATTACAAATAAATTATTAGAAATTTGATAAACTTTAGAACAAGTATCATAATTAGATGGCAATTCTCAGCTCATTGCTTGAGTGCACTAGGAAGGTCTTGGCAATATCTTCACAGTAAAAAGCAATATTTACAATAGTATACACTTATGATTCACATATTCTTGCTGTTAATGTTTTTCATTACAATATATAATGCCTAGAAAGACATGTAGGACATTTCATGTCCAAGCTTGACATTGAATTTTTAGGTTCCTGTAGACTGCCTAGAAAAAGATGGACAACATATTCCTTTGTTAACACATCTGTTACAACTGTTACAATATATAATGCCTGCATATCTAGGAATTAAATTGCAACTGTTAACACATCTGTTGATGCAATCTTTTTTTCTTTGTTGTTTAATTAGGCTCATTGCTACTTGTCTGAAATTTAAGTTATTTAACTTATAAAAAAAAATGATTTGATTTTGTAGGATCAGTTTGATCTACAAGGCAATCCGAGTGATGTAGCAAGGACTTTAAACACACAGTTTGCTCGGCAATTGAGTAGCTTCACCTATAGGTTGCACAAACAATACAAGCAACTTAAGGATGCAAGAGGGGAGGAGTACACGAGAAGCCACCCACCTACAAGTGTTACTCTTGATCAATAGACATCTCTAATTGACAAGAAGTGGAATAGTAAAGAATTCATGGTATAATGTTTTATGTTAATTGTCAAAAATTAATTTTCTTCTTACTAATGTTAAGTTTTGTTGTTTTTATTGGTGTTTCAATCGTGTAGGAACAATCACTAACTAATGTGAATAATAGGATGCAAATGAAAACAAAACATAGATGTGGAATAAAATCAATCCCGGTTAGGGTGCACAGCTCGGTGTGTTCTGCTATTTTATTTTATCAGATTAGTAGGCTTTGTTATTTAAATATTTGAAATAACATTCAAAAACAAATGAATCAGATAATTGCAAATGGAGAAGTTCCTGATTTGGCAAAGTTTTACAAGTCCATCCACTATAATTCGAACACACATGAATGGATTTCATCGGAGAGCCAAGATAATTATGTATGTACAAGGCAATGCATATTAATTTTGATAAAATTATTTATTTGCTTTGTAGGGTAGAATAACTAATTGTTCGATTTATTTTAAATTAACAAGACAACATGATAAAGACGCAAGCCGAACACCTCTCGCAGACTGGTGTGATCCCTTTAAGCCAAGAGGAGTTGTCAGTTAAGGTGCTTAAGCCAAGGTCAGGTTATGTGAAAGGACTCGGCTTGAGGCCTTCTTCTTCTATGAAGACTACTGTTGCACCTGCTGAAAATAGTGACTATGTTCAACGCCTTGAGATGCAAATAGCACAGCAAAATGAACAAAGTGCAAGGTTTCAAAAGTCAGAGAAGAAACAAAGCAAGAAGATACAAAGTATCATAGAGTGTTTGACGCAGAAAGGTATCACAGGAAATTTTGTGTATGGGGAAAGTTCAGATTCTGATGAACAAGCTTCTTGGTTAGTATATTATGTTTATATGTTAATTTAGTAGAACATTTCTTCTTTAACTAGGGTAGAATAAAAAACTACTTTTGACATTTAGGCACAAGGTCCCGGGAATATAGTGAAGTATGCATCTAAAGGCCCGAAAAACATCACAAACACCTTGAGATTATCAGAAATTATCATGAACACTTTGGGAGGAATCAACATAAGTTGTGAAAACTTACAGAACAATCATAGGGCTCTCGGTTTGAAAACATTTAGGCTTGAAAATAGGCCATTAGGGAGTAAAATCTTGAAATAGTCGTTAAAAGGCCAAGAAATATCATGAACACCTTGAGAGGAACTAATGTAAGTTGTAAAAATTTACGGAACAAGCACGGTAAAAATTTGGTTTAAAATTTACTTTGAAATTTTTATTTTTTCTCTTATAGGTTGCATATTAACATATTTAGTGAATGGTTACCTTAACCTTTTGTTGTTGTTGTCTTTTTTTTATTTTTTCTTTTTTAAATGGCAGATTGGAGATGAATGAATTTGGTAACCTGCATAGCGAGAGTTTTTTGTTGATATTACCAGACACATCCATCAGTGTAGTTGTACTTTTTGTTGATATTACCAAACATGTATTTTGACTATGTTGTTGTGGGTTATGATTATATTGTGATGGATCTTATCTTTTTGTTGATATTTTATTGAATAGATTAAAATGAACAGGTTTTTGTAATGATTTGTAATGGATATTATATTCAGCAAGTTATTAAAATGCACAAGTTATTTTGATTGTGTTGTAGTTTTTGATTTTACTAATATAGATGTTATAATTTGGATGTTATATATTAATTTCCTTGATACTATGAGACATGTATTTTGCTTGGGTTGTTTTATGATAATGAACAGTTTAATTTTATATTGATTTGTATTAAATATTTTATTTAATAGATTATTAAAATGTACAGGTATTATTTATTGAAAAAAGTATATAAATCGCAAATATAACCCTCCCCTCAATTTTTAAAAATTATTTATTATTGGTGACGAAAAAAAATTGACACTAAAACTTTCTAATCCCAACAAATAATTTTGTCACACATATTCACTATTTCATCACTAAATTAAAATATTTCTTGACAGAAAGTTTTCGTCACTGAAGGGTCTTTTTTTTCCATCTTTTGGTAACGATATTTTCGTCACTAAAAATTTTATCACTATTTTTAATGACGAAATAGTTTGTCACCCAAAATAAATGTTATAGGTGACAAAATATTTAACATTTAGTGACGAAATATTTCGTCACCAAATGCCAATAATAGGTGACAAAATAAATTTTTGTCACCGGGTACTTTTAGTGACGACGAATTGGTGACGAACATGGTGACGAAAATTTCACTATTGGAGACGAAGTGATTTTGTCATTAAAGTACCATTTTGTTGTAGTGTGAACAGTGCTGGGTTAGGTAGGTGGGAGGGGGTGATGTATATACTGGGGTCGTATGGGACGGCCAGTGTTTAGATAAGGTTTATTTGCCTGGGTGGAGGGCCTTGGTTATGTGGTGGAAGAGGATTTGTAGTGACGTTAGGCTTTTGAGGAGGCGCTATTACCTTATTGTCAATGAGATCCTGAATCTCATGACGCAATCTGAAGCATAGGTCAATGTCATGACCATTGGTGGAAGGCGCAGTATTTGGCCGGCTTGTGTGTAGGAGGGAGAGATTAGGCAATAGGCGTGTCTCTAGGGGCTTCAAATGCCCTTTTTTGATCAGGACCCTCAAGGCCGCAGATAGAGAGATGTAGAGTGGGGTGAAAACCTGCTGGCCTCGGGGTTGGTGCTTTGCAGGTTGTGAGGTGGTTTCGGATGTACCAGCAAAAGGGGTGGTTGTTTTCGGTGTGGTGGTGACCATACCAACATCAGAGGTTCATGCAGCTGCATTACTACTCATAGCCGCATTGGAACTGCGTGTCAATGCCCTTTTAGGCTGCTTTTTCTCATAGTCTATCAGACCCTATTTCTTCGCATCCTCTATCTGCACCCCTATCTCATGAAGGTTAGCAAATGTAGGCAGAGATAAGACTATTATCTTCTATAGCAGCCTCGGTTGCAGATTACGGACGACCATTCTGATCTAGTCCTTTTCAACAGGCCAGGAGGTCATCATGGAGGCTTTGGCCCTCCACCAAGTGACGAAATCGAAGAAACCCTTCTTCGGCTCATGACGAGTTGCTTCGAGATCAGGAGTTGTGACCTCGATTTGAGTGTTGTAGGAGTATTGAGCAATAAAGGCCGCAACCATCTCTTCGCAACTCCTCTTTACAAAATCTTCGAGTTTAGCATACCAAATGGCCACGATACCTAACAAGGTCCGGCCGAAGATGGATAACTTCTGCAGTCTAGTTAGGTCTATCGGCCGCAGAATATCTGAAAATAGCTACAAGTGGACCATGGGATCACCCGAGCCATCAAAGCGGTCTATATGTGGCATTTTAAACCTATCTGGTAAGGTCACCGCTGCATCGGTATAGCCATCCTCTATATCTAGGATCGAATTGACACCCTAAGCTCGTTTGAAAAGCTTATCAAGCTTGCTCACTTTCAATGCGGTAGAATCGACCTCAAACCCAAACAGTGCCTCCGTTGGGTAAACCGGTTCTTTAGATGTCTGGGGTGGAATCGGATCCACTGGGATGTTCGTATTTTCCTGGACATTTGCCGTGGGAGCAGGAGCTCTGGGTGCTGGAATGTTTGCAGGAGGTGGATGGGATGCAGAAGCTGTTCCTTGTTACGGCTGTTGTTGCTGTAGCCTAGCAATCAACTCAGCCTGCTGGGCTGCAATTTTTGCTTGGCGGGCAGCATCCAACTGCATATTCTCGATAGTCTGTTGAAGTTGACGTATCATATCCTCCATGTTAACTGAGGGGTGCTAATTTATTAGAACTAGTGTGTTCTCCCTTTCTGAAGTTGAAGTAGATAATTGGGCATCGCTAAAAGAAGGTAACTGTCGAACTGGTGAATTATGCTTGACTCTCCTCCGTCTCGTAACCGGGGGTAGCGAAGCAAATACTGGTTGTCCTCTTACAAGATCCCCAGATCGGTAAAGTCGCCTTACTTGAGTCCAGAGTGCTTGGGGGGGTAACTGCCTCGCCTGACGCAATTGTGAAACACTACTTTCCAAAAGAAAAATAAAGCAAAAGAAACAAAAATCAGAAAACGCACAGCACCTCAGCTTAGACAGAGACAACACACAGTTGAAAACATAAGCTGGACGACTCTACTCAGACATTGATTTCTGTCCCAAATTTCTGCCTCAAAACTGATACCCTCGAACTGATACCCAGACTTGCAAGTGATACATACATTCCTGTAGAGTTTCACTCTAAAAGCACGTATCGAGTAAGTGAGAGCCAAAACACCCCTATGGTGGGGTAGGGTTACCCTGTCCTAGTTTCGTCAGGAACTAGGGATCCACTATGCAAACAAGCGGTTTCATACAATCCTGCATTCGGGTGAGCAACCTGTCCTAGTTTGGAACAGTCTCTATGGCTTCCGATATGCAACAAGGCCGATTGGTCAAAAAAGGGTACCTCAGCAAGACTACCTAATATACTTCTCACACCTAACACCGAGAAGTGAAATGAGGATCAAACGGTACATCGGTAGTCCAGATCCAAGGTTTGTTTTTCCATCGTGGCAGAGCCCGTAGCTGGTCAGCCTTTTGGCAAGCTTTTCCAAGCAAGCCTCCAGCAAACCGTTCAGGAATAGCAAATGGCAGACACTGTGACTTAGGCACATCAATGCAAATGCAAATGCAAAGAAACACATAAGTGTAAATAAAACAACACATCATGAGTTTGAGTCAAGTTCTCAAACTCCCCAGCAGAGTCGCCAGAAACTGTAGCGTCGCCTTTTTCCGCGCCCCAGCCTTTCGAAAAGGGGTTTGAAAAGAAAGGCCCTCACAGGTCGAACTCTACCTGCGGTTCAGAATCTAGTCTCACAAGTGCAATGTGAAACTGATAATTACCAAAGAGTCTAATACGGCAAATCATTTTGGAAAATCGATTTTGAATCAAGTAATGCCAAAACTGGACTGCTTTGCCAGATTACAGAGTCGTCACCTAAATATTTTATTTTTGAGAAATTTAGGAAACCCTGACTCGTGCCAAAGGCCACGTATCCGTCATCACCAAAGTTACCTCAGCTCGAGAACTTGGGTACGAGAGGGGAAGGTTCTGAAATGAGCATCCCCGCTCGCCCGATCAAAGATCGGCCTCTACTAATCATGATATGTTGTTTTATGAACCTCATGTGTTTTTATTCCGGTTATTAGCTAACTTTACTATGTGACGCACACAAGCAAGTCTAGACTAAGTCGTAAGACTTGGAACGAATTCAACTCATGTTTGCTTTCAAAAATGGTTTGATTTTGCCACCCTCAAGTGGCGTTAGAAATGCGGATTTGCCACCTCAAGTGGGCTTAAAACTTACATTTGTTGAATCGTTCTAAGTCAAACAACAAAGCCTTCATCCACAAGCATTCATGTAGTTTAGCATTTAAGCAATATAGCCTCATGGCAAGCATGCGAAACATGGTAATATGGCAATCACACTCATGCAAGTATGGTAAAGCATAAAACTCACCAAGTACTCCAAGCCAAAACAAAAACTAATTAGAAAAATGCATGATCCTAACTATGTAAGATGCCTAATGCAACACATGGAATATGAAATTAATAGGCTCGGCTACTAATATGGCATATGATTCGATTTGATAACATGCGATAAACACGTATTCAAACAAGTGTATTTGAAATTGCGATGCAGTTTGAATGATGCGCCGAGCCTCGGTGCAGGCAAGGCAAATGAATGGATGCAAACATGCGAGCATAAGGTATGCTAAATGAAATATGTCCCTAATCTAACCATCGAAAGCAATTAAATAAAAGGGAGAAAGACGCGGGGTTGGAAGGCATGCACACACACATACACACTTATTACAACATTGTGCCCTCATGAAGGAGGGTCCGAATGAATAAGAGCTGAGCTAATCTAATCTAACTAATCTAATTAAACTAATTAGACTAATTATTAAAAATCAAATGAATAACGAGTAAACTAATTACTAACTATTGCAACACTTTAACTAATTAGCAAACTAGTTAATTAAAACAAATTCATGCTAACTAATCATGCAAAGCACTGAACTACGCTACCACAGCTCTGCTACGGGAAGTGAAGGATGCATGCACCCAGTTTTCGCCATGAAAAGCCCTCTAGTTTGCTCTCGAAAGGCTCTATTTGCAGGGTTGAGTACACTTCAAAACCTTTCTGCTCCACCTTACCAAATCAATGTTGAGGATCACACCAGTGGCCTACCAGCCATGAATGGTTTCTGCCGGCCCCCTGCTGCCCAAAAATGTGCCTTGCTGGCCAAGAGTGAGGCACTACCGGCCATGGATGAGGCACTACTGACCACTGGTGCTCTGAGTCACCACACTACAACAGAGCACAAATAGAGGAAAATAGAGGTTTTTCCAGGGGTTTATTTGTACTGTGCCTCTCCTTGTCATCTCAAATCCTCAAAGGAGTGGCACACTTGGATCCAAAACCACCAACCAAGCATCTTCGATGCATGATGGTCAAAGAACCAAGGAGTACAATTTCATTGTATGCAAAAAAAAAAAAAAAAAAACAAGATTCAAGACCACCACCTTATCATGTGTGATCAAAGGCAATGGAGACAAAGGAGATTGGCTCATTTCGTCACTTTAAGTATGAAATGCTCCAATCTTCTTTGTGTTCACTATAACGTCCGATTGAACACATGCAATGCAACACAACATTCTTATCTTGCTCAAGTTTTACTTGTTCATTTTGTTTTCTCATTTTAGTTACTGATCCATTCTTTAACCAGTTAAGTCCAAGGTCAATGCCCTCTAATGAGAGAGGTGTCAACCAAGGGATGACTTAAGGCAAGAGAGAGGTCATGCCTTTGGTTAGTAGAAACCCCCAAAAGAGGATTAAAACCATTGAGCACGAACCTCAATCTCAAGCTTAAACACAACCCTCAGGCTAAACAACCCTCAAAGAAAATGAAAAAGTGATGAAATGAGGGAGGTTGCAGAGATTGTATGTGCTGAAATTAAGACGCAAAAAGCACTAAAACATGATTTCAACTCACAAGAATGATGATCAAAGCATTAAAACATCAAACTAATGAAGGGAATTGAACTACAACCATGTAAGGCAAAACTCAAAGGACTTAACAAGACCCAAACAGAGGTAAAACAAGTCAAAACAGTAGCGAAAACATGCTAAGATCAAGTCACAAAATGCTAGAAAAATGGTCACATGTTAAGCCATCTACACGTGCAAACAAGACACGAGGAGGAGAGGCTAACCCCTCCAATTTTGGACTTCAAAATAGAGTTTTTTCCACTAAAATAACTTTCATTTTCAGTGGTTAAAAGGACTAAAAAGTTTGATGTAAAAGCTTTGAAAGATGGCACAACAACTTAACAAGCAAGCAACAAGAAGGGTGGACCACCCCTAACTCCAATCAAACCTTAAACCACCATTTTAGACCATGAAAATAGAGATTTGCAGAGGTCAAAACCAGCCTCAAAACAGTACGTAAAGATGGCAAAACAAGTATTTAAATTAAGCTTAAAACACAAGTATTCTACCTCTTGAAGACAACATGCAATTTAGACACCAAAATCAAGCCAAACCAAGCCAATATCTTCTTCTAAAGCTCAAAGAGGGCCTCAAGTAGCTTTAACTCAGTGGTGATCTTGTTTGATCAAGGGTTCATATGCAAGAGTGTAGAGAATTTAGGCTATAAGGCACAAAATATCAAGAGAGAGAATTCTAGAGAGAGAGAGATTTTTTTGTCTTCAAATTTTTCTAACCCCTCCATATATAAGAGAGGGCTTCTATATATAGACAATGTAAAATCCCCTCATAAAGATCCAGCCACACACGTGTTGGAAGATGCTTCAATCTATGCAAGCAGCTGGCACAAAATATCAGAAAATATCTACTGATGCACTGGTGGCCGGCCGGCCATCAGTGATGGCCAGCAGGGGCTCATTGATGGCCGGCAGGGCACATCAATGGCCGACTAGCCAAGAACCATGGCCGACAGTGCCCAAGGATGGCCGGCAGGCCATCAGCAACATCCTGCTAAAAGGACCTAAACATGGTCCAAAGATGAGACATAATTGATAGAGGGTTTGGAAAACTCAAACCTGTGGCGTTCTGCCGCGGACTTCGAGCGCTTGACGAGCAATCAAACTCATCATCGGATGTACCTACAAGAACATCCAAGTCTTGAGGACGGTAAAAAATGGGGTGTCTACTGCTGCAATTGAAAAAAGCCAACCTGAAGCTATCCCAGGTCTAAGTGGTGGCATGTCAATAATAACTGGGCCTCACCTCAATGTAACGACCCAATCCCTGAGTAAAATGGAGGCAAGAGGCATGAATAAGGCCGAAGCAAGTATCGATCCTGATGTACATCTTCGGTGGGCTATAGAAGCTTTCATGGTCAAAGGACTTAACAAACAGCAAGTGCTTGCAGTTGTTGCAAAAACTGTGGATGACACTTTTGTTACTCGGGTTGGGAGCATTTCAATTCAAGGGGCAAGCCATGAAAAGGTATGCCATACCAGAAACACCCATTTCAGCTCCAATCCAACACTCGCAAAAGATCATCAAACCCAGTCAACACCTGCCAACCCCTCTGTCAATCCTTCTAGGATGGGTAACCGTACCTATAATCCCCTTTTCATGACCTTATCCAAGGCTATCCAAATCCTCTTAGGACAAGGCCATCTCAAACCCCTCGATCGTCGGCCTCTCCCTGATCCCCTTCTAGCCAGGTATAATGCTGCCAAATATTGCGCCTTCCATTAACAAACCGGCCATGACACTGACAGTTGTTTTCTTTTTCGCCTTGAAGTTCAAGATCTGATTGACAATAAGGTCATCACTCCACCAGGTCGTACAAAGTCTATCGGCACTAGATCAATGAACTTGGGAGGATAATGTGACTATGTGATCGGGAAGGAACCACCTACTGATGGCACCCATTTTACTACAGATGTGGTGGATGGCACGCATTGTTTTAGCACTTTAAAAATGTTGTTTATTGTACTTTCGGGCTTGGGTATTTAGTCGGTCTTTTTGTATTGAGTCGGTCTTGTTATATGAAGTCAGTCTTGTTATGTTAGGGTTAGGTGATTTCAAGGGTGTTAACTCGGACATCACTTCCCTGTTTGTTTTTGTTTGTCTTTTCACTCTTTCTTTTGAGTCTGTTTCTATCATGGAGCCAGTTGAGCCAGCAGATCTGAATGAATTGCAGTTATCTTCATCTACTTTTATGTGCCTTTAAATCATTGCATTGACCTAGGTTTTTCAAAACTTGTCTAACATTGTGATGAAAATAAAGAGGGAGGAATTCCTTAAGATTTGCAAAAATTTGATCAACTGAGAGAAAGAGAGGCATACTAAGCCCTTAATGAATGAAATCATGTCTGTTAATGTGGGTACTGAGGAGGATCCTAACTTGATCCAAATTGGTTCTACATTGTCTTCAGAAGAGCATGAGCAACTAGTCGCTCTATTAAAAGATTTCAAAATATTTTTGCATGGTCCTACAGAGACATGCCTGGAATTGATCTTGAGATTGTACAACATAGGATCACTCTTGGCCTCAAGACTCGACCCCTTTTGCTTTTAAACCTTGAACCTTTGATTTAGAATGTTCAAACGATCAACGAAAATATGAGACTTGCATGGTCGAATTGGAAGCAACCCTTGAACTAGGGGTAAGAAGGTCGTATGGCATCAAAGAAAGCTTGCATAGCTGAATGAGAAGCAGGCCATGAACTAGGGGCAAAAAAGCTCAGATATGTTCGAAGAGTCAAAACTGGGTCATTTCTCAAGACAATGAAGATCGGCAAGAAATCCAAATCCCATAATCTGGGAGAAGAAAATTTTTGCTAAACGACAGTGAAGCTCCTATCCGCGACACTAGGAGAAAATTCAGACCTAATTGGATGGGCCCTTACATCATCAAGACTACATCATCAGCGAACAGCAACCATTCTCTTGGATTTAGATGGCTTAGAGATCCTATGACCGATCAACATGGACAAGTTAAACTTTTCTATTCTTGAGAGGCTCGCTGGGCCGAAAATTCGGAACGGCGACCCAAGCAAAAGTTAGAGCAAGAAAAAGAAAAAAGAAAAAAGAAAAGAACAAAAATGAAAAAAACAGAAGAAATGGAAACAAATCAAAAATAAAGGAAAAAGAGAAAAGAGAAAAATAGAGAAAAATGAAAAGAAAAGAAAAATTGCTCGCAAGGTTGAAAACCCTAAAGGGCGACTTTGGGAAAAGTTAAAGTGCAAAATGAGAGAGTTAATACCCGAGTGCACCCTAAACCCGGAACTACGTACGGCCTGATTCCCATCTTTGCGATACATAGGCAACTTCATCCTGAAGTTCGACCCCAACCATTTTCAACCTGCATGTCTCATCCATGGTGATTGGCTTATCCTTGTTCAACTCGGCCATCCTATCCATGTGCAAATTGGCTTATCTTCGTACTCATCTTCATTCAAAAAAGATTGTCCTATTCTGTTAAAAGATTCAGCTGCAAGACAATTCAAGTTCAGATCTGAGGTTGTGCATCTCAGGAGTTAATTCCATGTTGGTTGAGAAGTGGCCATTTGCAAAAATAGTTTTGAGGATTTTTAGTGAAGTTGACTAATTTTCTCAAAAAATATTCCATTTTTTTGTCAAAACCGGACCATTTCTTAGACCCCAAAAAAAGGAAACTTTTTAGTGCTCATAGCCTGACTTATATGATTTCAAAGCAGAAAGTTGAACAAGCATGCTAATCTAACTCTCATGTTGGTCAAAATTGTTTTAGTAGAAAGCTAAAAATAAAAAAAATGGTCAAAATGATGAACTAGAGACACAGTCGAGCCAGGTTTTCTATCTTTTCCCCATTATTAATGCACTCGCTAGAAAGGGCCTAGCTAAAGCTAGCAACAGGGGCCGAAGGCATTCTCAGCCTCCAAGAAGTGAGGTATCAAGCCAAGTGTAAAGCACGAACTGGAAATGGAGCTGGATATTCAATTCCCTCATCTGGACGATCACACCCAAATTGACGTCTGAACCGGAATGGAGAAGTAGAAAACGCAATGTGTGAGACCAATCAATTGTATACCTGGCTGGTGGGACATGCTATAACTCATCTTAGTCAAGTTAAGCCAAGGACATTGTCAACCGATGTCAGTTGCAGATCTACTGCACATCCAGTCGCACCACAACTCCTCTGTGGGAAAGCTCACTAGTTGTGAGTGAAAGAATGAGAATCTAGCTGAGTACTAGGGGCAAGGGCCCACAATTTCCAGCTTATCCATCAACCACACCTGGGAAGGGATAAAAAATAAGAGAGATTAAAGAATAGAGAGATGTGCGCTGAGAGAAAAAGTAAGGGAAGGGCTTTTTAGAGAAAAAGAGATTGAGTGCCAAAGTGATGTGAGAATCATAAATAAGAAAGGCCGGGAAACGATGTAGTGGGCTCCCCGTGAACCGAGAGGTCTCTCACCGGTGGAAAACATCCAAGTGTTGTGTTTGTTGTTTTTGTTTGTCTCAATTCTTGTTTTGAGTCGTTTTGAGTGTAAATAGATGTGTTTTGGTTGTTTTACTTTGTTTTTCCTTTGTTAAGTCTTAGTGTAATGTGGTCAGTCGTAGGCTTAATACCCAGTTAAGAACTCATTATCAGTTCCAATTTCAAAAAATAAATTGTTTCGTGCTTAGAGTGTCGTGTCATTGCCAACATGATCTGCAAAACAGGATTCATTCTTTTATAAAACTGTAGGGTCCAACCCCGGTCAAGAGAGAGCAACCGAACAAGGACCCATTTGAAGCTACATAGGTTCCGGACTGTAAAGCAAAAGAAAAAAGGAAAATTTGGAGCATCTTAGTGTGTTTCAACTTCAGCAAATTCTGAGACTACATTCTAGGTGCACCTTCTCAGGCCTCACCATTTCTCTGGAGTATGAGTGTACCTTGACCCCGAGTTCAAGCTTGCTTCAAGTCAGAATGGCGATCAAAGCACCATCCGCGGTTTCTACATGCAGATGTTACCTCTTGTCAGCATTTGAGGGCCTTTTGAACTGTGAGTTGAAGGTAAGAATTTTGAAGAACACAAGAGGAGATCCCCATCAAAGTAGAGTGGTTCTTTGCCACTCGCCCCATGAGGTGCTTTCTAAAGCGCCGCTTTGTTGGCTTACTACATTTCCTCAACATCATCCGTCACATTGTTTGTCACACATACCATATCTTGCATCTATCCACACTCATATCACTTTATGCATCTATCGCACAATCATTCTATGCATCTATCGCACAATCAATCACTACACTATGCATCTATCGCACAATAATCTCACTTCGTGCATCTATCGCACAATCAATCATTCTGTGCATCTATTGCACAATCACTTCGTGCATCTATCGCACAATCTCATCATGAATCGCATTATCATGTGCACTTTGCATCTCACTATCTTGTGCACTTTGTATCACACTATCTTGTGCACCCCGTATCGCACTATCATGTGCACTTTGTATCGCACTATCTTGTGCACCCGGTATCGCACTATCTTGTGCACACTGTATTGCACTATCTTGTGCACCCCGTATCGCACTATCTTGTGCACCCATCTCGCACTGTTTTGTGCATTAACCTTGTATCGCACTATTTTGTGCATTCACCTTGCATTACACTATCTTATGCATTAACCTTGTATCGCACTATCTTGTGCATTCATTCACCCTCACTCGCATTGTTTCGTGCACCTCACCCATACTATCTTGTGCACTCACGGGTCTAGGAGACCTTAACTCCTCTAAAGGTGCAATTCCTTTGGTGTTTGTCGTGCCCGAACAGCTTCAGGCAGTCTAGTATAGCCACCTAACTGTGTTTGTAATGAGTTTCTAGGAGATCAATTGAGACGGTGGAAACTAGAGTTTGAATGGCCGTGGACTAGAACGCAAAGGTTTCAGGTTTTCAAGACTAAAGTCTGGTTTAAATACCCAGGGGTGTATCCTCGACTTGAAATCTGTATGGCAGCCCTATAGGTTGAGGTAGCTTGTATATGCCTCAATTCTGGATACTGAACCAACCTAGTTTGTCACCCTATTGGAGAATAGAGTAAGTTGCGAACATGGCTAGGGATAAAAGTAATACATATGGTTTGGAAGCGCGTGAAAATGAAACAAGAAGAAGAGGAAGATCCCCAACAGCATGAGGTGAGTCATCGCCAATTGCCTTTGTAAGTTACTTCCATTTCATAGCTGCTACATCGTATCTATCATCTAGTACTTCTACCGCCTTGCATATAGCATCTATCTCATGCATCTACTGCACAATCCATTACATTCATTACATCATGTGCTCATACATTTCGCTCATTGAAACATGGTTCTATCATGTATAAGTACCCATGCTGAGCTAAGGCCAGTATTGAGGGTGTCAACACCTTTTCTATGTTAGACGTGGTCTGTTTTGTGTCCATACCTTTTCTAGGTAAAATGTGGTTCGGGTTGTGCGCCTTATTCAATGCATCCATTACATCTGTTGTATTGTATTTTGTCTTGTTGCATTCAGCATTTAGGATCATTATCTTTGCTTAGCAGATCATTCCTCACTTATATCATACCACACAATTAATTGTACTCTTTCTCTTTCTACGAAAAACATAGTTTTGCATGTGCTCGCACCCCTTTCATGTTGAAACATGGTTCTGTTATGTGTAAGCATCTATGCTGCACTGAGGCCAGTATTGAGGGTGTAGGCACTTAGCCTATGTTAGGTGTCATTTGGCTGTGCCTACTTCTTTTCTATATAAAACGTAGTTTGATTTTGCATCTCCATCCCTTTATGGTATTTGTGTGGTTTTGCACTGCTTGTGGTTTGATTATTCCGTTACATTGTATATTATACATTGTTTTATTGCATTGTGTATCATTTTGCATTCTGCCTCTGAACTATGCTGGTTTGATTCCTTACAAAAGGATGCGTAGGCAATCCTTGGGTTCAACCAATTGCATTTGCATTTTGTTTAGTTGCCCATGTCGCACGGCCTTGTCAAAATGGGTCATCTTCGGGCTTTGACATTCACTTACGTCATTTCATGACTTCGAGTTCTGCCAAAAAGAGGCAATTGTAGAAACCCCATTTTTGACCGCCATTACGACTTGGACATCACCACTTGCACACCCACTGATGAATGTATATATACTTGTCAAGTGCTTGAACTCCTCAGCAGAATGCCACAACTTTGAGCCTTCAAAACTTTTACACCTCTTGCCTTGTTTTGGACTACAACCATAGTTCTTCAAGCCTGAAAAACCTTGGGACCTACCGGCCACAAGTGTGCTTTGGTAGATATTTTTGTCAGTTGTTGTCACAGATGCATGCACTTTCTTATACGTGTATGTATTGATGTTTTTGAGGGAGTTTGATGTTTGTCTATATATAGAGGACCTCCCCTCTTGCTTTCGATGTTGGAAAATTTCGAAGCAAAATATTTTCTCTCTCTACAATTCTTTCTCTCTCTTTCTCTTGCAAATTTTTTGAGCCTTTGCCTATATACTCTAAAACAAACCATGCCATCTTTTAGCTGAGGTACTTTTCAGCCTACTTTGAGCTCTTGAGGAAGTGTATGTGTTGAATTGTTGCTTAGAAGTGTTTTCCTCTTCAAGAGGTATAAGGCTTGGCTTGTTTCCTTTGTTTGTTTGCTTCTTTTCCTACTGTTTTTCTACTGTTATTGGACTGTGTAAACTCTATAATTTTGGGCTAAAACTTGTGGTTTAAGGGCTTAAAGAGTGGAGGGGTGTATAGCTCGGCTCTTCGTGCCCCCTTTCGGAAGACAAATAAGCCCTACAGTATTGGACTCCCGCGGTTCTAAATCTAATCTCACAAGTGCAATGTGAAATAGATAAACACCAAAGAGTCCAAATCCGGTAAATCTTTTGGAAAATCGATTTTGAATCAAATTGCCAAAAGTAGACTGCTTTGCTAGATACAGAGTCGCCACATAAATAGTTTTGAAAAATTTAGGAAACCCATGACTCGTGTTATCACCAAGATTGTCTCTACTCGGGAAATTAGGTACGAGAGGGGAAGATTATGAATTGAGCACCCCCACTCGTCTGATCAAAGATCGGCCTCTACTAATCATGATATGAATCTTATTTACATTATATGCTCTTATTCCGATTTATGAAGCTAGCATTACTATGTTATGCTCACAGATACAAGCATAGACTAAATTGCAAGAATTGGAACATTTCGATTTATGTTTGTTTTGAAAATTGTTTCGAATATGTACCACTTGAAAAAGTGATCGCATAAGAACATTATTCAAATTATTTCCAATTCAAGAAACTATCCTTCATCCACGGGCATTCAGGCAATTTATCACTTAAGCATTTAGCCTCATGGCAAGCATGCTAGACATGCAAACAATCACACGCATGCGATATGCTAAATCGAGTAAAGGCTCACCTAATACTCCAAGCCAAAAAAAAAGTGAAAGATTTAGAACAATGAATCATCCTAACTTATGCAATATGACTATTGCAACACACGCGATATGCAATTACTAGGCTCAGCTACTAATATGGCATATGAATCAATTTGATAGCATGCTGTCTAAGCACGTATTTCAAAGAAGTATTTAATACTAACAATGCAAGTTAGAATGATGCGACGAGGCTTGGTGCATGCAATACAAGTGGATGCAAACATGGAGAATGCCAAACAAACATGATGCCTTAAACTAACCAACATAAGCAGGTAAATAAAAGGGAGAAAGACGTGGGGTTGGAAGACATGCACGTTATTACAACATTGTGCCCTCACACAGAAGGGTCCAAATGAACTAACTAGCTAACTAATTAAAACTAAGCTAATTAATTAACTATTACAAACCCAAATGAATAATTTAGCTAAACTACTTTACTAATTATTACAACAAATTAATTAACTATTCTAGCTAACTAATTATTACAAGACAAAATTAAATTACTAGTTTAACTAACTAATTAATTATAATACAAAATTAACTAGCTACAACTAATTAAGTACAACATGAAGTAACTAAATTAACTACTCTAATTACTCCTTTTCGGGAAATAAGGAATGCTCATGCATGCGCGGATTTTCCACCCGAAAAAGCCACTATTTCTGTTGCCAAATGCCTCTGTTGCACAGTTGAACACTTGAACTGTTTTCCACCTGAAGACCAATTTTGTTCTGCTTCAAAAGTACACTGTTCGATTTTGCACAGGTGGCCGATAGGCTAGAAGAGATGGCCTGCCGTCCACCAGTGGTGGCCTGCCAGCCACTGATGGCTGGATTTTCCTGCTGCAACGGAGAGCAAACAGAGCAAGAACAGGGTATTTTCAAGGATTGTTTGCACAACTCACCTCTCATTATCATCAAACAGCTTAAAAGAGTAGTAAGTTTGATTCACATACCATCAACGGATGCAATTTCATTGCATGATGGCTTATGAGCCAAGTGTGCAAGTTCAATGAATGTGACAAAGCAGGACTCTTAAAACCACCTCCCTATCATGAATGATCAAGGGAAGTAGTTGACAATGAATCTTGAGCCGTTTGCATCACTTATGAGTATGAAACAACTCAAGACTCAAGGGTTCAATTAACGTCCGATTAAACCCAACCCAAATTATTATCTTGTACTTTTATTATTCACCAATTATATTACTCCTTTTTAGTTACCTTTTAATTCTTTAATGAATTGAGTCCAATAGTGAGTTAAGTTCTCTAATGGAGAGAAGTGTCAAACCAAGAGTTGGCTTAAGGCATGAGAAATATGTCATGCCGTTGATAATGAACCCCTAAAAGGGATTAAACTATTAAGCATGACAACCTCAATCTCAAGCTTAAAAGAACAATAGGTTTGAAACAACCCTCAATGAAAAGCAAAACCCGAGAAAGGAGCAAGGCTGTAGAGGTGATTAAAGGTAATAATAAGTAAGGAATGCATGAAATAAATGCTATCAACTCAAATAGGATGGTGGCTAAGGCCTACATCCCCAAGCCTATGAGGACAATTGCATTACAAGCATGCAAAACAAAGCTCAGATGCGCAAAACAAAACTTAGATGAAGTGAACAACCAAAAATAGCCCTAAAATAGTACTAAATAATCCTAAAAGATGTTGGAATTAAGAAAAAAAAAATAGCTAGAACAATAAGCCAAAACATAGAACATGCTAGACTAGTAAGCAAGACACAAGGAGAGGAGGCTAACCACTCCAATTTTGGACTTCAAACCATGATTTTAGCCACTGAAATAACTCTGAAAATCAATGTTTAAAAGCTCAAAAAAAGATGGTGTAAAGGTGGGAAACACAAGGGTAAAGGCCTTAAGAGCAAGGTGTAAAGAAGGGTGAACCACCCTTCAATCCTTATTAGCCTTAAACTACAAGTTTCAGCCCAAAAATATAGAGTTTATATAGCCCAAAAACAGTGGGAAAACAGTATGAAAAAGAGTAAATAAAGCAAGAAGAGAAGTAAAGCTTTATACCTCTTGAAGAGGAGAACCAATTCTAGGCAGTAAATCAAGGCAAACACACCCGCAAGAGCTCAAACAAGGCTCAAAGGTACCTCAGCTCAAAGATGGAGAGGTTTGATTAAGAGTGCATAGGCAAAAGCTTGCAAAAAACTAAGAAATTACAAGAGAGAGAGAGAGAATTTTTGCTCTAAAAATTCCCAACCTTAAAAATGGAAGGGAAGGCCACCTCTATATAGAAAACCATGCAATGCATCTGTGCCAACAGCTGGCATAGTTGGCTGAAAAATATCTACAAAACACACTTGTGGCCGACAACCAGAAGTAATGGCCGGTAGACCACAAGAGGTTGTAGGCTTGAAGATCTCTGGTTTTGGTCCCAAAATAAGGCAATAGGTGTGTAGGGTTTGAAGGCTCAAAGTTATGGTATTCGCTGAGGACTTTGAGCACTTGACAAGCATCTACACTCATCATTGGGTGTGCAAGCGGTGACGTCCAAGTCATAAGGGCATTCAAAAATGGAGTGCCTACTGTTGCCCATCTTTGACAGAACTTGGAGTCATGAAATGATATGAGTGAATGTCAAAGCCGGAAGATGACCCATTTTGACAAGGACGTAAGACTTGGACAAACAATTAAGACATAAATTAAATGGTTGCGCCTGCAAGCTGCCTACGTATCTCTTTATAAGGAATCAAACCAGCGTAGTTCTGGGACAAGATGCAAATGATATGCACAAAAACTTTGAAAGTTGGACTCACACACTTCGCAAAGCCAGCTATTTTGAAAACTCATGATCATGCCAGATAATGCAATAAGCAATAATAGATGCAATAAGCAAGATACAAAAATGAAAAATAAAAACATATGAATGAGAAGCTTCAAGCTTAAAACCAAAACATGTTCCCTATACAAAGATCTAAAACACACTCTAACCTCGGCAAAAAGTGGGATGAGGAAAGAAAACATAGCTACGGGTAGCGTTTCACGCGTCCTGAGACACTGAGAAACGAAAACCACTCAGGGTCGCGTTTCACATGTCCTGAGATAAAAGACAAATCGCTTGGGCTCACGTTTCACACGTCCCGAGGTAAAACACACCCAGGGCCGCGCTTCACTTGTCCTAAGATACAGGAAAAATAGCTCGGGCTCGCGTTTCACGCGTCCCGAGATAAAACACGCCCAAGGCCACGTTTCACGCGTCCTGAGATACAAGAAAAACCACTCAGGCTTGCATTTCATGTGTCCCGAGATAAAGCACGCCCCGGGTCGCGCTTCATGCGTCCTAAGATACATAGACAGACCGCCTGGGCTTGCGGTTCACGTGCCCCAAGATAAAACATGCCCAGGGCTGCGCTTCACATGTCTTGAGATACAAGAGAGACCGTTCAGGCTTGCAGTTCACGCGCCCTGAGATAAAACATGCCCAGGGCCACGCTTCACGCATCCTAAGATACACAGAGAGACCACTAGGCTTGCACCTCACGCGTCCCAAGATAAAACATGCCTAGGGCCGCGTGTCTCGCATCCTGAGATACAAGAGAAACCGCTCGGGCTTGCGCTTCAAGCGTCCCAAGATAAAACACGCCCAAGGTCGCGCGTCATGTGTCTAGAGATATAAGAGAAACTGCTCGGGTTCGCACTTCATGCGTCCCAAGATAAAACACGCCCAGGGCCGTGCATCACGCATCCTAAGATACAAGAGAGGTGCGTGATAGATGCATAAAATGAGCAAATGCGATAGATGCACAAAGTGAACGTGATGACAAATCACCACAGTGATAGAAAATCAATAGATGTGGCTACTGAAAGCATATTCTATGCATGACCAGAAAACACATACAAGTACATATTCTATGCATGAATCATGAGCGATGCAAGGCACAAATGTGATACAAGTGTATATGAAAATGCATGTTCTATGCAACAGAAGAGAACAAAGTTGTAATTTGACAAAACTAATAAAAGCGATATTCCGTGGCAACCTCCGATTTACCGCTCGGAGGTATTGCAATATGCTCAAAAAGGATACACCTCATTCATAGTGGCAAGTGGGACATATTCACACGCTGGAACGCAGCTGCAAGCTCCCAAAACAGAACCTTCCATACACTACTCAGGAAGAAGAAGGACAGAATAGCACCAGGACCCAACTGAGAGCCACTGGCCACTAGTCGGCCACCAGAAGAAACCGCCGGCCACCTACCGGCCACCTTTGGCAGTTTTGGGGGAAATTAGTCTTTTTGGCTCTGGTCTTTAAGTATAGATGAACAAACTTCATTTCCTCACTTCTCCAAGTCTGAAATCACTTATGCTTCCTCTTTAGGTACTTTCTCTCTCTGGATCTGTGCTTTGTACGCATTTTCCAATGCCCCACGCATGCTTTTTCATAAAACCCCCTTGATTCTCTACATTTTGAACTAATTAGATTTTGATTTCGTCGCTTTTTCTTCATTTTCACCACTTTAGGCTAGTTCCCCTCGAGTTTCTCTCGGGTTTCGTGAACTTTCCTAGGTTTTGACTTTTTCTCCCATTTTCTCTCTTCTAGGGTTGACTTTTTCCAAGTTTACCCTCCTTTCTCCATTTTTCTGCACTTTTTACTTACTTTTCACCCAATTTCTAGATGGCAAACGATATGCCTCACGACGGAGCTCCTCCCAAGATTCCACCTATGTTTCCACCTATAGCCGAGGTAGAGGAGCCAGCAGTTGCCGTGCCTGGCAGGGCGGCAGAGGACATTGAGGCTGACCTTGAGGCGGAGTTCACGCCAGAGTTCGAGCCAAAGCTGTTACCATTGAGAGTACGACCCTTCGATCCAGTGACATATCATCCCCGCACACACATATCACCGGCTAGAGGGATCAGGCGTTTCAGTGATTTTGCTTGTGCCATACCAGAGGACCTCCTGTTGAGGGAGCCAGACCCCCACCTTTCTTCCAGTGCTACTGAGGTATGAACTCATTTTTCATGCATTCTTGCCTTTCCTTTAACTATATTTCTTGCACTGTCTTTCATCTGACTGTTCTTTCATCACTGCCTGATTCACTCTTTTTCTCAGCCACAGAGAGACTCTCATGCCTACAAAGGGTACGGAGCGACGACAGCGAGGAACTGGTACGATGAGCTCCCTATCGGGGTCCAAGATATCATGGATGTGGCTGGCTTTGGCCTTTTCTGCTCCGGACTGTCACGCGTCATAGCGAGCCGGCCACTACTTGGAGCGTTAGTGGAGAGGTGGTGGGACACCACTAACTCCTTCCACCTCTCTACTGCTGGGGAGATTACGATGACTCCCTATGACTTTGCCATGACCACCGGCTTAGGAGTAAGGGGTGATATGATCCTCTTCGATACAAATATGGGTAAGTGGGAGGCCGCTTGGATCCACCTGCTGGGGGCACGCCCACTACTATACCGACCGACCATGATGAGATACAATTAGTTCACCGAGCGATTCCGCAGGAGTGAACCTGAGACACCAGAGGAGGTGAAGCAATACACCAAGGCTTCCTGATGTTTGTCCTCGGTACAACCTTGTTTTCGAACAAGTGGAACACCGTGGGTTTATACCTACTGAGCACCCTGGTGACACTGCCCCAAGTGCGATTCTATGATTGGGACGGAGCTAGTTTCGCCACCCTTTACGACTATATGAGCTCCACCTCCCGCATGAGGGGAAAGCGGATTGGAGGCTATGAGAGAGCGGATCGGAGGCTACTGAGGAGCCTGGGAGGTATGCACATCACTTCCCTCTTTGAACTTATACTTTCTACTTCACATTTTCTGCTTTATATCTGTTCGACACCTGTGCTTTCTACTTCGTACTTTCTATATCTGTTCATACTGTTATACTTTTTGCTTTGCACTTTCTATATCTGTTCATACTATTGTGCTTTCTGCTTTGCACTTCCTGTATCAGTTCATGCCCTGTGCTTTCTGCTTTGCACTTTCTATATCTGTCGACACTGTTGATCCATCGCTGCCCTTTCCTTGCAGTTATGGGTTTACGCATATTTTCCAGCCCTCGCTCCAGAGCTTATGAAGGAGCTCTCCCCTTTTGTCCCTTGCTCACGAGGGTACGATGGTTGGTGTCAGCGCCGGAGTCATGAGACCTTCACGTTCTGCTATCATTACTTTGATACAGTGGCCGCTGTAAACACTCCATTTTTGACCGTCCTCAAGACTTGGACGTCACCGTTTGAACACTCGGTGATCATCCTTGTTTGTGTTCGTCTTGAGTTCCCGGAGGCCTCGGCTGCGCGCCTTGCCTCAGGATCTCTCGACTCGACCGTTTTGCGTCTGGTTTTGCACCAAACACTTGTGTTTTTGCTTTGGAGGGCAGGGAATGGCTTTTGGGACATCCCCACATTCCACCGGCCATGGCTTGAGGCCACCGGCTGTGTTTTGTTGCCATCGGCCAAATGTGATGGCCGGCTGGCCAAGTGTGGTTTTCAACAGATATTTCTGTAGACAGCTGGCAGCTGTCATTCTAGGCCATACCCCAACCCATACTTGGACGTGGGTGTTCTGAAGAGCTGCAGATTGATACATATCTATATCAATCAAGCTCTCTCACATAGGAGAGAAGAAATGAGGAAGAGATATACAACTTGGAGCAAAAAATCTCTCTCTCTCTACATTTTTTGCCTTTCTCTCTAAGGTTTAGGGCTTGTTTGTGCTTAAAAGTGCATTTTCTTTACACTTTTGCACACAAACACCTAGTTCTCTACTCCCTATATTGAGCTGAGGTCCTTGGAGGTGAGTCTTGGGGTTATTTGAAGCCCTTTTTGGTCCAAAAGTTGCTGATTTGCTGCTGTGCTTCAAGGGTTAGACTTTTGTCCCTTTTTAACCCATTTTTGCAAAGCTTTTTAGCCTATCTTCCATTTGTTTTTGAGCTTAGCATATAACATATAAAAGTTCTCTTTTTGAGTGCTCTAAATAGTTTGTTAAGGGTGTTTTAAGCTTTGGGGTTGTTTGACCCCTCTTAAGGCTTGTTAGGCCTTTGTTTTGTGCCATTTTGGTTGAGCTCCGGGACCATTGTGTTTAGGCCTCCTCACCACTTAAATCTTGAGGGATTTCAGAGGTGAGGATGGTGCCTTGAGGTCCTAGGAAGGAGAGGGCCACCCCCTCTCCTTGTTGTGATTGAAAAGGGCTATTTTTTGCCTCTTGAGGAAGCATCTAGTTTAAGTGTATGTTAACCATGCCTTAACTGATTTTTGTGCTTATTATGTCATAATATAGCTCTGTTTTTAGTTGGTTTTGGTACACCATGCTTGCTTAGCATACATGCCTTGTAATGCCATGTTTAGGTCTTAACATGCTTTAAGTTTTGATCCTTGTTCTAGCATGATTTTGGCCAAGCTTTGTGAAGCTTTTGTGTTTGTTTTATCATGCTCAAGATCTATTTTTGGTTGTTTTGGTCGACCATCACACGCTTAGTATAGCCACCTTGCATTTTGGCTTGTTAGCCTTGGGCGTGTGAGTGTGTAGCATGGATTACCTGCAGTGTTTCAGTGGTTTGGAACCACTTACCTTGTTATTTCAGTCCTTATAACATGCTTGTATGCTTGCCTTTGATGCCTCTTTGATGCCTTATGAGGTTGTGCCTTATGCTCCATGTTTGGTCATTGTGCATGCCCTTGAATTTAAATCATTTAGATGCCATCTAAGTGGTCTTTAGGCTTTGTTTTAATATGTTAAAACTCTGTTTTGATCATTTAATTCATGCCATGTTTGGTTTTGCTAAGGGTAGTTCAATACCTCCTTAGCTTGCCTTAAGTACTTGGACCATTATTGCATGCTTTGCTTGTTTTGATTACTTGGTTTGGCACCTCTTTTTTCATGCAATTTCAGAGCTTATGATACATGCCATATGCCCGTGTTTGTCTTCCTTTGAGTGTGCTTAAAGGTTGCTTATTTGATGTTCAAGTGTTAGCCCATTTGCATGCATGTGTGTGTGTGTATTGGTTATCATTTCCATAGCATTGACCACTATTTTAGGCTTGTTTAAGGGCTGCCTAATTTAGTTTAAGTTCACCCTTTGGCATGTTGTTGCATGCTTAGCTTAAGACATGTTGTGGCATGTTGAAATGATGTTGCATTTGGCACGTATTCTCCTCCTTGTTTTGGTTGCTTAACATGCCATATGTTTTGCATGCTTGGGTGTTGACATTGTGCCTTGTATGCTCATTTAACTTGCATGCTTGTTATATGCCTTGCATGCTTCCCATATGCTCATGTTGCATGCCTAGTTAACATACTTAGGTTGCATTGCATTTGCATGCATCTTTCACCTCTTGATCAAGCCATGATAGAGGTTGAAAGCCCCTTTGTTTGCTTATTTGCATTGCATTTCATTTAAAATCAAAGTGCATGCTTGGTTTCTTAGGCCATCATGGATTGAAATGCGCGATTGACGGTCCAAGAATCGAGGACCGTGTCCCTTTGAGTCATAAACATGGTAGGGGATATGTTGGTGCATACATTTGCTTGAAATACATTGCCATGCCTTGCCTGCCCTCTACTGCTGTCAAACAGGTTTCTGCAGGAAGTTTTGGCCGGCCGGCCATATATACTGCCGACCGACCAAATATATTTGGCCGAGAGCCCAATGGATGGTCGATGACCACTTCAAAACGGCCGGTGATGATCCCACTCAGCCGGTGGTGTTCCACAACACTCAGAGAAGCAACCTTTGGAGTTGTGCAATTTTCAGAGAAGCAGAACAGTCAAAGCAGAGGCAAACTTGTGCATGGCGTTGGATTTCCGAGCAAACCCGAGCACGTGTGCATTGGATCCTCTTCCCGAGGCCTTAACTACTTTCTTAGCTTAGTTAATTTGCTTAATTTATTAGGTGGTCTGTAATAATTAATTAGCTTGTAGGTTAATTAATTTGTATTATTCTTTTGGTCCCTCCGAGCGAGGGTGAATTTGTAATAAGTGTGGGTGCGTGTGTTCATGTCTTCCAACCCCCACTTCTTTCTCCCTTTTACTTACCTGCTTTGATGGTTAGTATTAGGACATCTTTACTTTAGCATACCTTATGCTATGCACGCATGCATCATTCATTAGTCTTGCATGCACCAGGCTCGGCGCATCATGCTAACTGCATAAAGTATTTCAAATCTAACTTGAATACATGCTATCTGTGCATTTTCGTATGTCATCCTTAGATTACCCGAGCCTCCTCTAGATTGCATTCTGTATGCGTTGCATTAGACACTTAACATGGACTTGGATCATGCATTCATTGCTAACATGTTCTTGTCTTGGCTCGGAGTACATTGTAAGTATTTTTATGCTTTAGCATCTCGCATGAGTGTGAATGTCAACATGACAGCATGCTTACCATGTGGCTAGATGCTTATGTGATATAAACTGCTTGAATGCCTGTGGGTGAAGGTTGGGTTGTTTGAGTTGGAATAACTCGTTGAAATTCGTGCTTTAGCCTACTTGCGAGTAGCAAATTTCAAACTGTTTTTCAAACAAACGGATATGCAATGCTTCGTTCCAAATTAGGCGATCTAGTCTATATTTTTGTGTTGTGCGCATCACATAGTAATTCTAGCTAATTAACTGGAATAAGAACACATAACGTTTTCAAAATCAGATACTGTGGTTAGTAGAGGCCGATCTTCGGATCAGGCGAGAGGGGGTGCTCATAGCTGACCTTCCCCAATCGTACCCAAGCTCCCGAGCCAAGGCAACTTTGGTGATGACAGACACGTGGCCTTTGGCACCGAGTCAGGGTTTCCTAAATTCCCCTATAAAAAGTATTTAGGTGGCGACTCTGTATCTGGCAAAGCAATCCATGTTTGGCACTTCTTTTCTAAAAATTTGTTTTCTCAAAACGATTTGTCGAATTTGGACTCTTTGGTTCAGATCAAGAACCGTGACAATTTGAGAGTCCGAACTGTAGTGAGCCCAATACGAACAGAACGGGACTCATCCTCCTGAGGCGTTCGGGCACGTCTACAGCCGCCCACGAGGTAACCCCAAACTTATAGTCATTTTTTGCTTTACTACTATTCTGATATTCTGATCATACTTTGGCAACTGACAGCGACTAACAATCTATACATTCTCTGCTTATAGATCATGTGGCAGCCTTGGGCGATGATGCCGACCGAGGTGAGAGACCAGTATGCGGGAGCTTGGGGCACATCGCGCTTCTGGATTTTGCTAGAGGGCCCATTCTGCCGGGCTTGGTTTTTGAGTGAGAGATTCATTCACCAGACTGTGGGCTTGCCTGATCCAGTCATTCCAATGCCACCCCCAACGTCTATGAGGACAACAAATAGCCTACCAGTTGACGCAGTCATACAGTTCATGGTAGGCCTAGACGTTGACTTCTTCAGAGGAGAAGGCAAATATACGATATTTATTCAGACCCACCTTATGCCTCCTCTGACTGGCGCTCACGCAAGCGAGGGAGTAGGGGCTCTTGTGGCGAGCGAAACGGCTTGGGCGACCAAGGCCCATACTAGAGGGGCTCCCCTCGTTGTACCCCTTGGCTGGAGCTTCCCACTGCGCTCACATGTTGACGACCGACTAGGACTGCTTACCAGATTTCGATCGAGCCGACAAAGGCTGGGCACGAGTATGTTAGAGTTCGAGGCACGTCTCAGGTATGGACTACACTTTACAATTTGCACCCCACACTTCCATTTCAAATATGTTTATCCCATACATTGATCATCCAAATGCACTTACAGGCATCTATAGAGTATACAGGGAGCCTTCTCGAGCTGGTCGCTTCTCTGATGGGTACGGTGCAGAGGAGGGAGATGTTGCTTGGTCTCCATAGTATCCAGGTAATTTCCTTCAGTTTAGCATGCATTTCATTACTAACTCGTTTTGTGCATCATGCTATCATATTTCTATTGATACATCGACATTTCAACCGTAGTCTTTCCCAAGCTGCACTAATACACTACGTTGGCACACTGTACTCACACTCTATCTGATTTCTGCATGACACTTATTCTGCATACTATGCCTATATCTAATACACACACTGTAGCTGATATGTTGACAACTGTTCTTTTCATATTCCATCTATATTGAGGGCACTAGTGGCAGCACTGACAACATCTCCTCCAGCAGCAGGGAAGAGAGAGTGATAGGCCGCAGCATGCGGCTGAGATACGCGCCACAGTCAAGGCAGGGATAGGGGCACTTGAGGCCAGAGCAGTCCATCAGAGCCCATTTTGAAGGACGATGATGCTAAGACTAGTGACTCCGAGGAGGCAGTGAGTCGGCACTCTGAGTCATCAGAAAGTGGAGATGATGATGTGAGGAGGGAAGATGATACTAGCTCTGGTTTAGTGTTTGATTTTGACAGCGGTGCCAATGGAGACAATGCTCTCGACTACTCTCTGAGGAAGAGAACGAAGAGGGCCTCTTGAGCTTGAGATGACCTGCGCTGATGTTTTTGCACTTTTTGCTTAGTTTCTTTTTGTTTGGTAACATTAGCACATGTATAGCTTCAGATAGGTTTTATTTTTGCTTTTGAAACTTGTGCTCCTCTTTTGTAAAAAAGCATGATCAGAATAAAACCTCACAGTTTTTATGAAAAGTGTTATTATTTTTGCATCGTGAGCACCATTTTTTCCATGAAATGGACATGGAATCGAATACTGAACACTTGTATTGGCATGACGTTCTTAATTAGGTAATGAGTTGGCTAACAACCAAAATACAAAATACAACTCGATAAACAAAGCAAAAACAACTCAAATACAAATAAATACACTTGTTAAAACCAAAATACTCAAAACAAGACCTTAAAACACGCAAAGATCAAGACAAAACACAACCTGCCAACATTACCCAACACACAGGTAAACGACAGGCTAGAAATGAGAGCTACTGGATAGAGGTAGGAATTATCGGCCAGAGGAGGTGGCCTGCTGGCCACAAGAGGTGTTGTTGACAGCTGGCTTCCACTCACAGCCTTATCTTCTACAAAAGATTTTGCTTCATGATTTCTCCTCCAAAACCTCATTTCAGCTGCTATTTCTTCCATTAATGGAGATATTCCTTGCCAAGAAGCTCACGGATTGGATAGCTACTTTAAAGGGGGAGGTTATAGCGATCCCGGTATTCCCTATTGTTATTGAACTGTAATCCGGACTTGGTTCCGTAGATTTGTTGTTGTCTTATCCTCTTTTCTATCCCTTACTCTTTATCTTAGAGCTTTGGGTTGTGTTGGACTTGTTGGGAATAGGTTGGTGATGTTTTAAAACTTAGAAATCCTTGCCCAGATTTTGGTCCCTCCGCTCGAGCGGCTCTTTTGACGCTCGAGCGGGACTCTGTTGTTGCTTGTCCGCTCGAGCGGGGGTGTTGGCGCTCGAGCGGGAAGATCACCCATCTAGTATTTTCGTCTGCAGTGGTATACGCTCGAGCGGGGAGTTTGACGGTCGAGCGGGAATCTTGTCTGTAATAGTTCTGGGAGTGTGCATCCACCGCTCGAGCGAGGGATTGGACGCTCGAGCAGGGATCTGTGAGTGACGCTCGAGCGGGGAGCGGGGAGTTCGACGCTCGAGCGGGGCGACCTGTATAACACACCGAGATTCAGCTTTTTGAATCACTTTTCCATTTCCTTTCTCTCTCTTACTTTTCCGAAAAAGCCATTGGAGAGCACCTCACTCTAAAACCTAACTTCTCTCTTAGGATTGATCTAGCTAGAGTGTTTTCCTCACCTTGGGCATTTGTAAGAAGTGTGTTGATCGTCGAGGGCTTCGTTGTGATCCAAGAAATTTGGGATTTGGAGCACTTTGATTTCGGGTCATCTTCTCCTTTTGAGTTCTCCATTTGAGGTAGGGATTCTCCTTGTTCTTTTTCAATACTCCGTCTATAGATAGACATGTGGTAATTTTGTATTGCTTGAAAATTGTATCATGTTGGATTTGTTTGAAAATCATGAGATAAACCTAGGGTTGGTTGTGTGGAGAATGGTTTTGGCTTCATTGATTGTTGTCTTGGCTAATTAAAATATAAATTAGCATGTTGTAGTTAAATGAAGAAAAGCCCTAAATTATATTTTGGTTGGGTAAATTAAAATGGGGGTTTGTTGACCATTGTGTGTAAATCTCTTTTGTCAAAATGAGTGTGGTAAGGGTGTTAATGCCTAAGGGATTAACCATGGCTTTGGAGTTGATTTTATGAAAGCAAGATTAGTGGAGTTGGTTTTGTGATAACAAAAAGGAAATGGAATCGTTTTTGTGAAAATGAGGGAAGTGTTTTCGAAATAAGTTTGAGAATTGGATTGTTGTATCTTGAGTGTTGAACGCACATGTAGAAGTTGTATCTTTAACTATCATGTTAATATTATTGTTGGGTTCGTGATTCATGATATTTGAGTCTTTTAATAGATGTACTAACTATATGCATCTAGAGGTTTGGTCCTTGGTCATCGGTGGAGGATGACACGATTGTGTAGAATTGTCGGGTATGCATTTTGCCATTGATTAATTGAACATCGTATGTGACGAAGTGCTAGATACATTATATATATGTATATTTGCTCAGAAGGGGATAGTCATGTGTTCATATATTTTAACACATTGCTGGTGTCTTGATAGTTTATGTATATGCATTATACATGTTGGTTATGCCTTGATGTGCTGTGATTGTTGGTGTTATACCCCGCGCTTATAATCAAAGGTACCGTTACCTTCCAGCTAGCGCCTGGAGAACTGACTGCGCTAATAATCGAAGGTACCATACCCCTCCAGCTAGCGCCTGGTAAACTGGCTTGTTGTTAACGTTGTTGAGTGGGGTGTATTGTTGGCTTACTACGCACATAGCTAGTAGAGCGAAATGGGATTGTTGTTGTTTCGTTGTAACTGAAAATATCATGGATTTGATTGGTTACAGTTCGGAGGGCCGAGTTACTCCATTGGTTGATTGTATACGCGTTGGTGGGTTGTAAATTTATATTTTTACAAAGATATGCATGCATAGTTATGATAGAAATGGAAACGAACCAAAATGTCATTTTTGTCTTTTGGAAAGTGTGGAGGAGAACGAATGTTTTATAGATAAACATGTTTGAAAAGGTACATCTGAGTATGTA
Source organism: Camellia sinensis (assembly GCF_055761805.1). Classification (NCBI taxonomy): domain Eukaryota; kingdom Viridiplantae; phylum Streptophyta; class Magnoliopsida; order Ericales; family Theaceae; genus Camellia; species Camellia sinensis. The sequence goes on along the minus strand of NC_138964.1, from coordinate 21,002,314 downwards.
TAGGAAATGGAAGAGGGTATCGGGCTAAGTGAGATTACTTCCTAAGTATTTGTTAATGTTATGAAAGATTGGGAATGGGGATTAATGAAAGGAAAAAGGAAAGACAAACCACTTGTAGCGTTAAATGAAACGGTTGTTTTCGAGAAAAGTTCATACATATATATTTTGTATAAACTGTCACATTACTATTCTAGTACGAGAATGAGTGTTCATGATCATAGCTATCTGTAAGTTGTTATTGTTGAGGATCATGTTGAGTTCCCTACTGGACTATATGTTCATCCCACGTTGTTGAATCTTTTTCAGGTATTAAGCAGGTTGAGCTGCAAGATTTGGATCTACTTATTTACTGGCCACGGGGCCTCAGTTATGTTGGCGGAATGCCATTGTTGTAAAAGGGTTACACCCTTCTTCTTGTACCTTAAGTGATGTAAGCCCAAGGGCAATTTATTAAGTATGTTCATGTAATATTTACTTTGCATACGAATGAGAGTACTGTTAATCACTTCTACGGATTGAATGTGTGAGTTTATTTCCGTATGTTATCCTTGAAATTGAATTAAGTTAATGAATTTGGTAATGACTTCGAGTAATAAAAAGTGGGGCGTGACATGGCACGGAAAAGGTAAATTTCTGGGGTTTCCGCATAAATGCACTCTTTCATTGAGTTGTACTCCACTTTGTTTTCTATTCCTCCATGTCGTAGCTTGATGCTGGGATCCGATTACACACGTCTTGCACTTCGGAGCACAAGAAATGTGCCCAAATCATGAAGAATTTTAGGCATTGATGGAAACCTGGTGTGATGAGAAAATCATGCCCTAGCCCCGTTTTGGCCACGCCCAAGATTTAGGACGGATGTGTGGGCTTACTTTGCACAAGGCTCGATCTTTGGTTCACAACAGAGAGCTAGATGTACCCAGCTTGATTCATTGATTTTCTGATGTCGGTGATAGAGGAGACCTTCTCTGGCGAGGTTTTCGACAACATGCCCTCTACTTATGTATGCTTGCTCATTTATTTCTTACCGCTAGCTTCGGCGAATCCAACGTTCAATTGATCGAAGTGGCCCAAGGTCTGGAAGAAGGTAAGAGTTGCATTGGTTTGGCGCTGGCCGAGACCCTGATTGGCTTAGATGCGTTTCATCGGCAAGAGACTACCAGATTCGCGGGGAGTCCACTACTTCTTTAGGTATTGTTTCCCATCCTTTCTCATATGTGTTTCTCACATCACTCGGCACTCATGCTCTATTTTTCCCTCAAAGCCCTTTTCTTACTTTTCTCTCAATATACTTCTCTCTATTCTTTAATCTCTCTTATTTTTCATCCATTCCCAGGTATGGCTTATGAATAAGCTAAAGATAGTGGACTCTTGCCCCGAGTACTTAGCTTGAGCTTATTTCTTCCGCCATCGGCTAGTCAATTTTCCCAACGAGGGATGGTGCACTACAACAAAAGTCACTATTTACGGCATTATGTTTACGGCATACATTAAATGCATGTCGTAGTTAGTACATTCTAAGATATATTTTTTTTGTAAGCCGTTAATGTTTTGTCAATAACAGCATACATATCATGTAAGTCGTTAATTCATATATTTATGGCATACAAAAATATGCCGTAAAAAATATATGTTTTCACGACTTACAAAAATATGTCATAAAATATTTTCACTTAAGACGACATACATTTTATGTTGTAAAATATTATAACTTTACACGACATGCTAATGAATGTCGTGAAAACTTCTTAAAAAAAAAAATTCAATCCGATTTTTTTATGACATACAAAAGTATGCCGTAAAAAAATGTATATTTTCACGGCATACTATAGACCTTAAATATTTATAAATTTCTAGTAGATATGACAAATTTTTATTTATAATCTAGATATTTTTTAATACAAAAATAATTTATAAACTTATACTTAAGTCTTTTTTTTCTAAAATTTTCTACTCCAATTTCTTTTTTATTAATATTGTTAAAATTACACAATTTTTTTGCATCCCAGGTTTTTTTTTTTTTTTTTGAGCAAATTTATAGCAATCTATTAGCTCACACATTTATTCTCTCTCTCTCTCTCTCTTCTCATTCTCTCTTCTTTCTCTCCAACGACAACCAGCACCACCAGCGACCACCGCAAGCCACCAACAACCACCACCAGCCACTACCCCTCCGATGATGTTAGTTACATGAGCACCAATCGATTGATTCTGAGCTTGGCATTTGATTCTAATTCCGAGCCTTGGATTAATTCGGTGAGAGCCTTGGATTAATTTGGTGAGAGCCTAGGATTGCATCCTTTATTCGATTAATTCAGTTTCTCCTCTCTCACCTCTCTTTGATTTTGATTTGATTTCTAGAGTTTTGATTTTGATTTCTAGGGTTTTGATTTTTGATTTTGATTTTGATTTGATTTCTATTCAATTAACCTAAATTTTTCTCCCTTGCAGTTTTATTTCAACTTTATGATCTCAAGCAGCAAGGATTCATAGAGAGACAGGAGCTTATGAACAAAAGGCGACCTCCGCTTTCTGAAGCAACACTGTAAGAGCTCTGTTTATTTGTACATCATACCAAAATGGCCGGCTTGATTTCAACATCTCAGGCTCTACACATCTGTATCATTGGATTAAAATTTTAAAAGTCAGTAAGACAAACTAATTTAAAATTTTCAAAAACAGTTTTCTTTTTAGTCATCACAAATAACTCGTTTCCAAAATCTAAGAGTTCAACACTTCACATGGAAGACCTCTTATTTAGTCCCTGTATTCATTCACAATGATTGGTTCCAAATGTTTACATTCCTTCTGGTTTTATTTAAAATTCAAAGGGTCATAACCAGGACACCTTTGAAGATCGTCTTATTGGTAAGTGTTGTCAAGTCTATTGCAAGCTTTATATGTTTGAATACGTTATGCAAGTACACAAACTTATTCGTTTATTTTATTACTTGCTTTCCTTGTGGTGTATCATTGGTTTTCTTTTCTCTGATGGAAAAATCAATGGGTTTTGGACTATGATTTACTTATCCAAAACAATAAATATGTGAAAGGTTTTGGAGTGTAATTGTTTTACTTTATGTAGTAATTTCAGTTTTCATTCTTGGTGTGTGTGAAATTGCTTTGCAATGACTAGTTGTCATATCACCCATCATCTTTTATTCCTTTTTAAGATGTAATATGGATTTACTTATCTTTTTACAGTCAGTAAACTCTACTTGTTTCTACTCTTAGTTGAATATGGGGTTTGGCTTACGTGGAACGAAAACCACTCCTACAGCAAAGATCTTTTTTATCATGCTTCTCTGATTCCACCTTACCTTTCTCTGTATCCAAAGTCCGTTCATTTATGTGAAATGAAAAAGAAAGTAATCTGAGTCTAGACACACTGATAGTAGGAAGAACTGATGGAATAGGAGAACACAAATACCCTGAATGTGGCATTCAACTTTGCTTAGTTATTACTTTTTAGTTTTTACTATATTGACTAGGTTAACAGAAGATATATCATTGTGTAATATTCTTGTGTCCTCTTATCTTCTTCTTAGCCTGAATTTTAGAATAAGAACCCATATCATGTGGCATACCCTAATTTTTCTGATGTTTTGTCACTTAATGGTATAGCTGTAACACACCAAAGCTGTAAATATTTTGGATTTAACTTGTAAGACTTGGCAACAACTGCACAGATTGTTGTTCTACTTTTAACATTTGAACTTATTAAAGTGATATACATCATGTGCCATTTTTTTTTTAATAATTTGTTGTTCAGATTACATTTTATTTAATTTTAAAATCTTAAAATTAAAACCGAGCAACCTTTCAATAATCTTTTTGAAGTAAGTGCTCGTTTGACAATGACTTTTTTAGTTGATTTTTTTGACTTTTTTTTTACTATTTTAACTTGAAACTTTTTTAGTCGTTTAGTATTCTTGTTTGGCTTTTTTGACTTTTTAGCTTTTGGAATGACAAATTTTTTTCTTGTCTTTTTGTGATTTTTTACTCTTTTTTTTTTTTTGTCGCAGATGTTCTCTTGTATATTCTATTCTGTGTACTGAATTACATGAAATTTTACCCAATCCCCGATATGGAATGTATGAAATTTTTTACTTAAATTGAAATTTGCAACAGAGACAAATGGAAAAGAGTTGATAAAATATGCCTAGAATAGAGTTCTGCCCCTTAGACTTGTTATGGGATTTTTGTATAGAATGTCAAAACAAAAATGAATCAATTTCTACCATTATTATGATATTACATATTCTAGTATGCTTGAATACCAGAAAAATAACAAGATTTGGTATTTTATCTTTTCACTGAGATGAAGATAAAAAAATCTTGTCCTGCTGTCATTTTGTTTAAACATTAAGTGATTATTCATTTATCCACACAGACTTGGGTGAATAGCAGGTGCTTGAATTTGACATTCTACCTCTATATTCTCTACTGAGACAGTGTTGAGATGTAGTTTACAGTGAAGCTGCTGCATATTATGTGTTCAGTCAATTTCAATCCCACAATATCCGCTGAATTAGCAATCTTATTAGGTTTTATAGTCTATGCAGTTCATTAATGGATGATTATGTCTAGTTGATATGGTGTTAACTCTATCCTTAAATTTTGAGGCAGTTTGTTTGTTTTGTGGAATTTTGCTAGAATAACCTAATTAAAAATGGTAATGTATTGCTTTAGTTCCATGGCATAAAGTGAACTTGATTTGAGGAGTTTGTGAGATCAAATATCAAATCCTTCTCTGTTGATTGTTGTTGCTAGTGAATTTCTCTCCCCCTATACTGATGTAATTGCTATTTAAATTCAAATAATATAATTTGGGTTAGATGGAAGTCAGCATTGTGATTTGATGAATGCTTAGGGAAAAATAACCACTTGGTATACAAACTGTTACTGCAAGGGCTTTGTGTCCACCATGTTTGTAGTTCTTGAGGGCATAGTAGCAAGTCTAGTACATGTGTGTTTTGTACCCATAGTTGGAGATAATTTGACGTGTACTGATTATATAGTTCTCTGAGCTTTTGTAATATTCATAAACTATAATCAAGAATTATTTATCTGTTTCTTTTTACCTGTTTTGCAAGTGTGGGTAAGAGTTGCCTTCTTTTGCGTTTCTCTGATGGTTCCTTCACTACCAGTTTTATCACCAACATTGGGTGCGTAGTCTCTGACATTTAGTGTTTTTTGTTTCTCTGGAAGGTGCCTTCTAACCATCTGCCTAAGGGAAAAAATTCCCATTTTGGTTCACAAACATTGTGTTTAGATTTTGTATTTAGCTTTTGTTCACAAACAGAAATCAAAGTTCAGAGGTGGCTGATATTGATATTTGTTTTTCTCTACAATGACTTAGATTTATTGTTGTTAATCTTCTAACCATCTGCCTAATTGGCATTTTTCTTTGAGAAAGAAAGAGAGAGTAGGGGAGAGTGGGCTACCTGTTTCATCTGCTTGGGTAGAATCTTTTTTCTCAATTTTTTTTTAATTATAGCTTTTTTAACACTTTTAGATTTGTGTTTTTTTATTATTTATTTATTTTAATATAACTCTCATAATGAGGACTCCAAAATTATCTTCTTGTGTTCTTTAGTGAAAAACTAAGGGACTTATTAGAGATCCACTTGAATTAGAATGTCCGTTTAGTTTTTATAAATTCATCAGGTTGAGTAGACTCATAAGTGTGACCACCTCAAAATATGTATTCATCAGGTTGAAATTTTCTTTTCTGACATTGATGACATATATAAGTGAGTTCTCATTAAAGCTTTTTGACACTTTTATTTCCTTTGTTGAACTAATACTTCATAAATGGGATGAATGTTATGCAGTGTGCTTATATACTCTTAATTTGTATAGGATCAAAGTAATGGTGTGTCGAGCTTAGAGAATGTCAAATGCAAGTTGTTGCATTGGGAGGGGTCGAACTTGGTGGTTGTAGAAGGCCAAATTGCATCAAGGGATCCCAAGTCAAAGGTGCATCATGCGACTCTTGGACCTTTGTGTTGGAAAGTATGGGTGAACCATGTGACAGTCAGCGTGCCGTTGTTTCGTTCTACTCATGAGATGTATGATCTTCAAGATGCAATAGGAAGTACAGTTGCATGGCCTAGTCAATTCATTCTTTTGGACTAAATATTTGACTAATTGATTTACGATTTATAGTTATATTTTTTAGATGTTTAAAGTCGTATTTTAGAGATTAGTGAATCTTATGATTTGGACACCTTTTTTGATTTGTATGTTAGAGGTTGTTATCAGCTTGATATGATAAAAGTTGAGGATGAAAGTTAGTATGCAGGTTGTTTGGTGTATGGATATTAGATTTTTTTGCTTACTTCATAGTTGCTGCTTCTGCTTGGTTTGAAACAGGTTGCATTTTATAAACTACTGTCTACATACGGTTAGGCAAGGTCATATTCCTATATATATATATATATATATATATTAAAAATAACTTTCTACGGCATGCAAAATTATGCCATGAAAAGTGTAATGATTTATGGCATGTAAGAAAATGTCGTAAAAGATTATATACGGCATACAAAGTATGTCATAAATATATTAAAAATAACCTTCTGCGGCATACAAAATTATGTTGTGAAAAATGTGATGATTTATGGCATGCAAGAAAATGCTGTAAAATATTATATACGGCATACAAAGTATGCCATTAATTTTTTTGAAATAACCTTCTACGAGGCACAAAATTATGTCACGGAAAGTATGATGATTTATGGCATGACAAAAATGTCGTAAAAAGTTATATACGACATACAAAGTATGTCATTAATGTTTAATTTATTACTTTTTACAACTTTACCTGCATGCCGTAAATGATGCTCAACTTTTCACGACATGTCATATAACGACATTTGTGTGCATGCCGTGAAAGAGTTTTTATGGCATGCATCGCAAGCCGTAAAAATTCAATTTTGTTGTAGTGGTGATGCAACTGGATGTGCAGTAGGTCTACAACTGACATAGCTTGGTGTTGCCCCTGGCTTAATCTTACCGAGATGAGTTACAGCATGGCTCAGCAGCTTGGCATACAGTTGATTGGCCTTACGCATTACGTGTTCTACTTCTATTTCCAATTCAAACGTTAGTTCAGACATAATCAGACCCGCCCAAAGGAGGGGATAGAATACACGGCTTCATTCCCGATTCATGCTTCACACTTGGCTAGGTACCTCACTGCCTAGAGGACGAGGGAACTTCTGGTCCCTACCCTTAGTTTCAGTTATGCCCTTTCTGGCGAGTGCTTGGCTTGGCTCGAGGATGAGGCCCAAACCGGGCCCACTTTGGCTTCAGAAGCTACCGCAAGCACGAGCTGAGGATGCAGGAGCACCTAACTCACCTATGCCCCTAGTTTATTGCTTTAACCTTTCTTTTCAAGTTTTTATGATGTAATAAAAGCAACTTTGATTTGTATCGGAGAGTTGGAGAACTTTATGTTGAAATCAATGGAATTAAAGTTGTGAGCACTAAGAATTTTCCTTTTGGTCCAAAAATGGTCTAAGTTGTAAAAGGTAAAATTTTAACAAAATCAACTTTTATTAAAACTTTCCAAAATCATTTTCGAAAAGGATCACCACCTGACACGCACGGAATCAATCCTCAAGATGTACAACCCCGAATCAAAATATCATAATTGCCCGTGCTTGAATACCACTGCTCTGCATTATAACCAGTTCTTCTTCCCAGAATAAAGATCACAACTGAACTCTCAGATAAAGAACAGACAAAGATGACCTGATCAGACACATGGACATGACAATTGAGTTGGAGGTGATTACGGCCGAATTTTAGGACAAAGTTTCCTACGTATCCCAAAGATGGGAATCAGGCCTTACGTCGTTCGATTCAGGTTCACTCGAGTGTTAACTCTATCCTGTTGCGCTCTTACTTTTGCCAAAGTCACACTTTAGGGTTTTTAACCTTGCGAGCTCAGTTTTTCTTTATTTCTAATTTTTCATGCTCTAACTTTTGCCTCGGTCGCCCTTCTGGGTTTTCGGCCTAGCGAGCCATTCAGGGATAATATTTCTCCAACTTGTCCATGTTAATCGATTGTGAAAATTTCAGGCCATCCTGTAACAAGCCCGCGGGGGACCTCGCTACAGCTCGGACTCGACTTTGTCAGTCACGGTTCTAAGTCTGAACCAAAGAGTCCAAATCCGGCAAATCGTTTTGAGAAAACAGATTTTTGAAAGAAGTGCCAAACATGGACTACTTTGCCAGATACAGAGTCGCTACCTAAATATTTTATTTTGGGAAATTTAGGAAACCCTGACTCGGTGCCAAAAGGCCACGTGTCCGTCATCACCAAAGTTGCCTCGGCTCGGGAACTTGGGTACGATTGGGGAAGGTCACTTCGTGAGCACCCCCGCTCGCCCGGTCATAGACCGGCCTCTACTAACCATGATATCAATTTTTGAAAACATTGTGAGTTCTTATTCCAGTTATTAGCCTAGGTTACTATGTGATGCGCACAGCATACAAGTATAGACTGGATCGCCTGAATTGGAACAAAACATTTTATGTTCATTTTTTGAAAATGGTTTGCTACCCGCAGGTAGGTTTGAAACATTTGATGATTTATTCCAATTCAGATAACCCAACCTTCACCCACAGGCATTCAGGCAGTTATATCATATAAGCACATAGCCTCATGGTAAGCATGCTATTCATGGCAGTCACTCACACGCATGCAAGGATGCTAAAGCATAAAACTTACCGGGTACTCCAAGCCAAAACAGAAACTCATTAGAAATCATGCATGAAACCTAAGTATACAGAAATGCTTAATGCAACACATGCAAGAATGCAAACTATAGCAGGCTCGGCTATTCTAAACATGGCATATGGAATGCTACAACTAACATGTATTCAATTTGGAATTGAAAGTACAATACAGTTAGTATGATGCGCCGAGCCCGGTGCATGCGAAACAGATGAATGAATGCAAACATGCCATCATACTGTATGCTAATTGAAATATGCCCTAATCTAACCATCATAAGCAGGTAAATAAAAGGGAAGAAAGACGTGGGGTTGGAAGACATACATCACACTCACCCACACTTATTACAGCATTGCCCTCGCTCGGAGGGTCCGAATAAATAATACAGTCCCGAATGAAAGAATATTACAGTCCGAATATTACAGTCCAAGTAATATACAAATTCCTAATTAATTAATGAATTAACTAAGAAAATAAATAAAACTGACATGCAAGCTAGGGATTGCCTTGCTTCTGATGGATAATGCATGTCCGGGTTGTCTTGCGCGGAAATCCACCGAGATGCCCCGATTAGCCTATGTTTTACAGTTATTCTTGGAAAGCGTGCCAAGTCCCGAAAAATTGCTGATTCCTGATTTTGCTGCAACAGAGAGCAGGAAAGGGGCATAGCAGTGTATTTCACAAATATATGCATGCCTCGATCCTCGTGCCACCAATCACGCATACCGAAGCATGATGGCCGAGGAGTCGAATTGCACAATTTAATGTAGGATGAAAACACAACAAAACCTAACTCCATCACGGATGATCCGGAGTGTCGGTGACTGGGAAATTGAGACACATTCCGTCACTCGGAGTACGAAATGCACCTCGTTTCCCGTGCCCGGACTAACTCCTATCCCGAACACGATGCAATATGCATGACATGCAACTAAGATGCAATCCTAACATACACCATGCTATGAAAGTGAGATGCCTCGAAATGCGTGCACACGGGCACGCAAACTGAGAAAATGACAGAATATAATCTAAGATACAACCTAGTATGCACCATGCTATGAAAATGAGATGCCTCGAAATGCGTGCACACGAGCACGCAAACCGAGAAAATAACATACGCAATGCAATATGGCTAAAATGGCATATAGAATGCAACATGGACTTATACTAACATGAGAGAGCCTCAGCCACACTCACATAAGAGGCCGATAGATGAAAATGAAGTGCCTCGAAATGCGTGCACACGGGCACGCAAACCGAGGCAATGGCATACGTAATGCAATGGCATGGAAATGACATATAGAATGCAACATGGACTTATACTAACATGAGAGAGCCTCAGCCACACTCACATAAGAGGCCGATAGATGAAAATGAAGTGCCTCGAAATGCGTGCACACGGACACGCAAACCGAGGCAATGGCATATGCAATGCAATGGCATGGAAATATGAGATGGGCTTACACCAACATGAGAGAGCCTCAGCCACACTCACATAAGAGGTCGATAGATGAAAATGAAGTGCCTCGAAATGCGTGCACACGGGCACGCAAACCGAGGCAATGGCATACGCAATGCAATGGCATGGAAATATGAGATGGGCTTACACCAACATGAGAGAGCCTCAGCCACACTCACATAGGATGCCGATGGATGAAAATGAAGTGCCTCGAAATGCGTGCACACGGGCACGCAAACCGAGGCAATGATAGAATGCGATGCAAATGACATGAGCATGTGATATGGGCTTATACCAACATGAGTGAGCCTCAGCCACACTCACATAGGATGCCGATGGATGAAAATGAAGTGCCTCGAAATACGTGCACACGGGCACGCAAAGCGAGGCAATGGCAGAATGCGATGCAAATGACATGAGAATGTGATATGGGCTTATACCAACATGAGTGAGCCTCAGCCACACTCACATAGGATGCCGATGGATGAAAATGAAGTGCCTCGAAATACGTGCACACGGGCACGCAAACCGAGACAATGGCAGAATGCGATGCAAATGACATGAGAATGTGATATGGGTTTATACCAACATGAGTGAGCCTCAGCCACACTCACATAGGATGCCGATGGATGAAAATGAAGTGCCTCGAAATACGTGCACACGGACACGCAAACCGAGACAATGGCAGAATGCGATGCAAATGACATGAGAATGTGATATGGGCTTATACCAACATGAGTGAGCCTCAGCCACACTCACATAGGATGCCGATGGATGAAAATGAAGTGCCTCGAAATGCGTGCACACGGACACGCAAACCGAGGCGATGATAGAATGCGATGCAAATGACATGAGAATGTGATATGGGCTTATACCAACATGAGTGAGCCTCAGCCACACTCACATAGGATGCCGATGGATGAAAATGAAGTGCCTCGAAATACGTGCACACGGGCACGCAAACCGAGGCAATGGCAGAATGCGATGCAAATGACATGAGAATGTGATATGGGCTTATACCAACATGAGTGAGCCTCAGCCACACTCACATAGGATGCCGATGGATGAAAATGAAGTGCCTCGAAATACGTGCACACGGGCACGCAAACCGAGGCAATGGCAGAATGCGATGCAAATGACATGAGAATGTGATATGGGTTTATACCAACATGAGTGAGCCTCAACCACACTCACATAGGATGCCGATGGATGAAAATGAAGTGCCTCGAAATACGTGCACACGGGCACGCAAACCGAGGCAATGGCAGAATGCGATGCAAATGACATGAGAATGTGAAAGCAATCATTCTAATTGAATTTCAGCACTAAAATATGGGGGAAAACAGTCCCGAAATGAGGCGAAATGACACTAAATGCATGGAATTGTCCCGAAATGCGAATTTAGGCACCCGAAATGGCCTATAGCTATGCCAAACATGCACAATATGGACATGTAATGCAAAGACAGAAGCTAGTCAGTCCCAAAAAAGGCACTTTCACAGTTATAAACATGGCCAAACAGCAAGCATAGGTAGGGCAAAAATGGTATGCAAGAATAGGGGCCAAGAGAGGGGTAATGAAGCAAGTGATATAAGAAAAATCCAAACTGAAAAATTCCCTTCTACAACACTGAAGAGGGACAAAAAATATGCACATTTGCAGTTTATGGCTGCCTCAAAATCAGTATACAAACATGCTAAAAAAAGGGACAAGATTGAGGCTCAAAAGGTGCTATAACATGAAGTATACAAAATAATCACCAAACAGGAAAAAAATGTTAATGAAACATGAAGTATAGGCCAAAATAAGATTATCTCTAGGCCTGTAAAATGGCCAAAAACAAAAACATGGTAGGCTAACAAAACATGCAAGAATGGGGAATAAAAGAGAGATATAACATGAAATGGCATATGGAGGTCCCAAACCATGAAAGGACCTAAATGAAACATGAAGAATGGACCAAAATAAGCACTTTTTCAGAACTGTAAAATGGCCAAAAACAAAAGCATGGTAGGCTGCCATTGCATGCAAAAATGGGACCAAAAGGGGAGTATAAAGGTAAGTACAATATGGAAGTCCCAAATGGTGTTGATCCCTTCTTCAATGTTGAAGAGGGGCTCAAAATAAGCCTAATATCAGTTTACAACATGCTCAAAAACAGATTACTCATGGGCCAAAAATAGCATGCAAGATTATGACACATAAGAGGATCAATGAAGCAAGTGCATCATGGAGGGCTCAAACAGGGTTGAGCCCTTAATGAAAAGTGAAGATGAGCTCAAAAGAGGGCCCCTTTCAGTTAGGGCCGGAGCTTGAAACAAAAAGCATATAGGGCTTACAAATGGATCAAGAAAAAGGGTCAAAAGAGGAGAAATGTTACTCACCCTTGAAGACTAAAGCTTTTGTTGCTTCTTGGACCAATTTGCAGCTCCTTTAGCCTTTGAGAAGCTCTCCTTGTTGCTGGAAATGAAGTGGTGATGGTAGAGCTTGGTGGTGTAGAAGAAATGGTAATTAGGGACTTGGAAGTTTTTTAGGAAATGAGAGGGATAGAGAGGGATTTGTCTATGGAAGCTTGAAGACAATTTTTTCTAACCCCCAACATATGATATGGCTTGCTGGTTATAAGGGAAAAAAAGGGGGTGCAAAGGTGGGGGAAAAGGAGGGCAACTTTCCCCCACAAAATATCCCCCGGATATTGATATTTTCTGAGGGATAAAGCTCTACAGCTGTAAAGTGAACAGTGCAAGGATCTCGGTCGGCCAGTTACTTTTGCTGCAGGTGGCCGGCCGGCCACACCCCCTAGCCGGCCGGCTAGGGGTCAAAAGGGTCAAGCAGATTTAGTGGCTGGCCACCACATGATGATGTCCTCCCATGTGTGTACATCACAAATATGTGGTTCAAAGTTCAAGAATGTGGGTCCAAGGGGTTCAACATTAGCCCGGAAAGAGGGGTTCAAAAGGGTCAGGTGGAATTACTGGCCGGCCACCAATTTTTAGGGTCCTCCCATGTGTGTACATCACAAATATGTGGTTGAAAGTTCAAGAAAGTGGGTCCAAGGTGTTCAACATTAGCTCGAAAGGAGGGGTTCAAAAGGGTCAAATTGAATTAATGGCCGGCCACCACTTTTTAGGATCCTCCCAAGTGTGTACATCACAAATATGTGGTTGAAAGTTCAAGAATGTGGGTCCAAGGGGTTCAACATTAGCCCGGAAGTGTGAAAAACGGGCGCCGGAGGGCATCGGAGGATGTATAACTGGTTGCTGCAACAATTACTGGCCTTTCACCCTTCAGTGACCTCCCCGGTGATAAAACAGAGGTACCTGCCAAAAATGAACGAAAACCGTTGCAAAACGAATGCTCGGGGACCAAAACGCGCAGTTCGAGGTCCCGAAAATGGGCTGTTAAGCACCGAAAGTGGCATTCGGCTACGAAGTGGGTTTCTCAGACCCCAGTGTCCCTCAAAAGGGATTAAATAAGATGTATGCCAAAAATCAGAACAAACGGAGATGGTTAGGCGGTCCCGAACCGAGGCACACGGCCAACGATCCCGAAAAATCGGAAACCGGACTCCGAAATGGGCAAAATGGCCTACCACCACAAAATGTAGCCTACGGACATTGGGAGATGGTCTACGGGACCTCTCCCTTCCCTCAGGAAAAGAAACAAAAAAAACCGAGCCTGGTTCGCAAACCGAGGCAAAGCACAAAAGAGGGTTCGGAAGTCCGGAGGCAGGGCTCACGGCCGCAACTCTGAAACTTCTGAACGAGCACATTATGCAACATCACCAAGCGCTCAATCAGTGACATCTGAGTCTTAAGGTCGGTCAAAAATGGGGTGTCTACAGTTGCCCCTCTTTGACAGAACTCGGAAGTCACAAGTGACGGGAGTGAATGTCAAAGCCCAGAGACGACCCATTTTTGACAAGGCCGAAGACTTAGACAAACGTACAAAGTAAACAGAGATGTGCCCGCAGGCATGCCCGCAGGCAGGGGCAAAATGCAAATGATATGCAAAAAGATTTTGAAGATTGGACTTATACGCTACGCGAAGCCGATTTTGAAAGTTGGACTTATACGCTACGCGAAGCCGGTCATCACTCATGATCATGCGAATGCAGCAAGCTGTAATGAGGCAAATATTCGCAAATAGATGCAACAGTTTTAAGCAAGAATGCAAAGCAACAACTACATTTCATGCAGTTAAGAAATGCAGAGGATTATTCAATCCCCGCCACGTCTCACACGGAGAAGATACGATACCTGCGCGATTCGTCTGGTCGCACCAGCCTCAATTGAACCGTACATACAATATCGTGCCTGTAAAAGAGAGAAATTGCAACAAGTACAATATGCTACCAACATATATTTAATGTGATTCTGAAAGTTCGACACACGCAGTGCCGGCGAGTGAATGCATCGCAATGCAAGAGTGGAACATTCATGACAACGCATGCTCAAGCATAGAGGTATGCCAATATCAAGAAATGTGCACGTTAATGCAGGTATGCTCATGAGAATGCAAGTTATGTGCATGATAGTGCGAAACGAGCATGAATCAGGGTGCCCGTTTGTCATGAAATAACGAGTACGGAAATGCATGTTTCGGCGAAGGTAACTCGATCACGGCCTCCGATCCGCTTCCCAGAAGGGCTACAACTCATTCAAAAAGGATACACTTTGATTTTGATGAATGATGATGAGGCACATGTCAGATCTCGAAGCCGAAGTTCCGACGGAGCAATTTCGCGACCGGAAGTGTACTTTTCTTGAACTTTTTCGGGTCCCGAGAACTCCAATCTTCCTCAAAATTTGCAGGGAGCTAGGTGAGCCTGTGAGGGACATGGCCGGCCGTTTATCTTCCCAAGGGAAGGCCACCGACCGGTTTTCCATAAAGTAAAAGGCTGGCCGGCCGGTTTTCCAAAAAGGAAATGGCTGGCCGGCTAGTAAATGTGGCCGGCCGGCCATCTGCCCGAATCCGGGGGCACTTTGGTCTTTTTACCTTCTTTCTTTATGCTCCTTCAACCAAGACCTTGAGCCTATATAAGGCAGCCGAGATCTTCCCCTTTCTCACCTTCTACACCACTTTCTTCTCCAGATCTGAGTTTTATACGCGTTTTCCAACGCCCCACGCAAATTGTTTCCGCAAAAACATTCAGTTTCAAACACTTTGAAGCGATTAAATTTCGGTTTCGGAGCTTCTTTTCTCATTTTCGCCACTTGAGGTAAGTTTGTCTCAATATTTGGAAGATTTTCTCGGGAGTTGACTTTTGTTGACTTTTTCATTTCCCGAGAGTTGACTTTTGTTGACTTTTTCCAATTTTGGCTCATTTTCGCTCATTTTTGCTCCTTTTGCAGATTCTTTGAAAATGGCAGGCAATTCTCCCCACGGCGGAGGCTTTCCAGGTGCCGGAGACGATTTTGATCCTATGACTCTACCCCCGAGGACCCGACCTTTTATTCCCGGGAGGTACAATCCGCCAGCACACGTCCTCCCTCGTGCCGTCTTCCGTCACTTCACTAGCTTTGACGAGCGAGCGCCCGGGGATCTGCTTCTCCGAGAGCCAGAGCATCACCTCTCTCATGAGGCCCGAGAGGTATTTACTTCATTTTCTATATTTTTCGTACATTTCGCACCTTTGCCATGCTTGAACACGCAGTTTAGCGTACGACATAGTACTTTGCTTGCATCCTGAACGTGTATTTTAAACACTCGAATATCTGAACACTCGGCTCATTAATTAATTGCGAACGCACAGTACACATTAGTTAAGAGGTGGTCACACGGCTCAAACACCGCTTTGTCGAACACACAGCCCGAATTCGAAAGTGAACACACAGCCCACACTTTACATTTTCTGAACACACAGCCCAGACTAGAATAGTGAACACACAACCCACGCTAATTGAAATTCGAACACGCAGCCCAAACTTCAAATTTTCTGAACACGCAGCCCAGGTTAGAATCGTGAACACGCAGCCCACACTGATTGAAATTTGAACACGCAGCCCAAACTTAGAATTTTCTGAACACGCAGCCCAGATTAGATAGTGAACACGCAGCCCACACTGATTGAAAGTTGAACACGCAGCCCAAACTTAAAATTTTCTGAACACGCAGCCCAGATTAGATAGTGAACACGCAGCCCACACTGATTGAAAGTTGAACACGCAGCCCAAACTTACAATTTTCTGAACACGCAGCCCAGATTAGATAGTGAACACGCAGCCCATACTGATTGAAAGTTGAACACGCAGCCCAAACTTAAAATTTTCTGAACACGCAGCCCAGATTAGATAGTGAACACGCAGCCCACACTGATTGAAAGTTAAACACGCAGCCCAAACTTAAAATTTTCTGAACACGCAGCCCAGATTAAATAGTGAACACGCAGCCCACGCTAGTTGAAGTTCGAACACGCAGCCCAAACTTCAAATTTTCGGAACACGCAGCCCAGATTAGATAGTGAACGCGCAGCCCACACTGATTGAAAGTTGAACACGCAGCCCAAACTTAAAATTTTCTGAACACGCAGCCCAGATTAGATAGTGAACACGCAGCCCACACTGATTGAAAGTTGAACACGCAGCCCAAACTTAAAATTTTCTGAACACGCAGCCCAGATTAGATAATGAACACGCAGCCCACACTGATTGAAAGTTGAACACGCAGCCCAAACTTAAAATTTTCTGAACACGCAGCCCAGATTAGATAGTGAACACGCAGCCCACACTGATTGAAAGTTGAACACGCAGCCCAAACTTAAAATTTTCTGAACACGCAGCCCAGATTAGATAGTGAACACGCAGCCCACGCTAGTTGAAAGTTGAACACGCAGCCCAAACTTAAAATTTTCTGAACACGCAGCCCAGATTAGATAGTGAACACGCAGCCCACACTGATTGAAAGTTGAACACGCAGCCCAAACTTAAAATTTTCTGAACACGCAGCCCAGATTAGATAGTGAACACGCAGCCCACACTGATTGAAAGTTGAACACGCAGCCCAAACTTAAAATTTTCTGAACACGCAGCCCAGATTAGATAGTGAACACGCAGCCCAGGTTAGAATAGTGAACACGCAGCCTACACTGATTGAAAGTTGAACACGCAGCCCAAACTTAAAATTTTCTGAACACGCAGCCCAGGTTAAATAGTGAACACGCAGCCCACACTAGTTGAAAGTTGATTATACTGAACACACAGTTCGTACACTTCACTTCTGAACACACGGCTACTTCATTTTATTTGTATGCAGCTTATTTCACTTCATCGGCACATAGCCCATCCCATTCCATTGGCACGCAGCCCAGTTCATTTCATTGGCACACAGCCTATTTCATTTCATCGGCACACAGCCCATTCCATTCCATTGGCACGCAGCCCATTTCATTTCATCGGCACACAGCCCATTTCATTTCATCGGCACACAGCCCATTTCATTATTGACACATGTATTCATTCTGAATGCAGGTTGGTTCCCGCAGCGTACGGGGGTATGGTTCCACCGCCGCACGGGACTGGTACGCTGAGCTCCCGGAGGCTGTCCGAGATTTGGTAGATTTGGCAGGATTCGGGGCTTTCTGCGTTGGGTTGTCCCGTTGCTCTGCCAGGAGGACTCTGATGGCAGCCTTGGTAGAGAGATGGTGGGACACCACCAACTCCTTTCATTTCTCTGCTACCGGGGACATGACCATGACGCCTTTAGATTTCGCTGTGTTGACTGGCTTAGACATAGGAGGTTGGCCCATCCCCTATGATGAGGATATGGGCGAGTGGGAGGCCGCTTGGATGTATCTATTGGGGGCTCGCCCGCCTGTTGACAGGGTTTCTGGGAGAGTCCGATACACTTGGTTCTCTTCCCACTTCCGGCGGGCGGAGATGGTGCCCCAGACTCCTGAGGAGACGGAGCAGTACGCCCGTGGTTTCCTTATGTTCCTCTTCGGGACTACTCTGTTCGCCGATAGAGGGAACACAGTCGGGCTATACCTGCTGAGCGCTCTGGTTGACCTATCACAGGTCCATCGATATGACTGGGGTGGCGCCGGCCTGGCTACCCTTTACTTTTATATGAGCGCGACCTTCCGCGGGCGGGGAGATTTACTTGGCGGCTACTGGAGAGCCTGGGAGGTACTTTTCTGTCCCCTTGATTTACATTTCTGCTTTTCATTCCTTGTACATTGCACTCACAGCGCACTTTTACAGTCTGTATTTTGCTCTCAGCATTTCGTACTTACATTCTGCACTGCTTTTCTCAGCTATGGGTCTATGTATACTTCCCAGCATTGGCCCCAGAGTTGGAGGTGGCAGGGCTCCCCATGACCCCATACTCACTAGTGTTCGAGGGCCCGCACCGGCCGAGACCCCGAGAGACCCTCATTTACCTGCGACAGTACTTTGACACTGTGCGGCATTCGGAGGTACTTCAGAACTTTCAGTTCCTTTCATTTTCATCTTTGATTTGCTCTGTATATTCCCGATTTCTGATTGGTTTATGCATTTATCATCTGCAGATCTCATGGCAGCCTTGGGCGCCCCTGGGTGATGGTCTCCGACTTCAGTATACCGGAGGGTCGGGCATCTCCCAGTATAGGGTCCTGCTCGAAGGGCCGGTTGGCAGGGCATGGTTCCTAGGGGAACGCTTTCTGCGCCAGGTATGGGGGTATCTTTCTCAGGATCCTCCCGCAGTACCCCCAGTCAGTATGCGGACTGCTGACAGGCTCTCTTACTCAGAGGTAGTCGGCGCTATGCTGGGTAGCGATGCTTTACTATATCTTGAGGAGGGGGACTACGCCACTTACCGTCACATATATTTGATGCCTCCATTGACGGGAGCTCGCACCCCGATGACGAGGCCTGCCGGTATGTCATCCTCGGGCCAGGCCCGGGCTCGGGCTGCAGACGCCCCTTCTACTAGTAGGGCTGGTACATCTAGAGGTGGGGGTAGACCGGTTCCTCCGGTTCCGTCTACTTATCCTCATCCTGGATGGCCAGATATGCCGACTGAGTTGATGGCGTGGCAGTATGGGGCTATCTCTCCGACCCCGATCCCGCTAGAGCCTCCGATGCCCAGTGATCGATACGCCATTGATCCTGACTCACCGCAGGTATGCTCCACTGTTTTTCATTCATCATTCAGATGTTTAGACATTCTTTTGTTCATTGATGATTATGAGCTCATATTTGCAGCCACCGCGAGGGTACATGGAGGAGGTGGTTGGACTGGTGGCCACACTCGAGGGCATGGTCCTGCGTAGGGAGGCATAGTTGTCTGTCGCGGGCATTCAGGTACCCTTCAGTTTTCTGGCATTTATCATACTTCTGATGACATGCTGATTTCTACTGCATCGATAGACTACTTGTGTAGAGCACATCTGACACACACCCCACTTGTACACTGTATTTACATACACCCGCTTCACGTCGCCTTTGCTTGTATCTGTATCTGATGTATATATTTGGACTGATGTATTTGAATTGAACTCTTTGTTTTCAGATGCCTTCATGGTCCGGTCAGCCGCAGGCCAGGCCACCTGGGCCTCCTTGGGGAGCTGGGCCATCTGGACCTTTTCAGGGAGTTGGGTCACCCCGGCCTTTTCAGGGGGCGGGGCCATCCGGGCCTTCCCGAGGAGCCGGGCCATCTAGGCCTTTTCGAGGAGCTCGAGGAGGGCCTGTCCGCAGACGCAGGGCTCACATTGTAGAGGTGGAGCCTGATGAGGAGGAGGAGGATGCTGAGGAGGAGGAGGAGGAGGAGGCTACCGACCGTCAGTCAGAGACATCTGCTGAGGAGGGGGGCTCCGGTCTTGGTTCGGGGAACAGAGGCGAGGCTGAGGGGGATCCTGAGGATGACAGCTCCGACTGAGATGATGATGACGGTGCAGAGGTTGTCCCGCAGAAGAGGATGAGGAGTGCTTCTCGTTCCCGCTCCCGAGGACATTGATGTTGCTATTTCCTGCTTTATTTTTCTTTTTGCTAGTAGTTTGTAGCACTTTGCATATTGTTAGGCAGTTTTATTTTTTGTAAAACTTGAACCTTTGTTTGTTGTAAAGCATGATGGAATGAAACAACTTTTGAAAAGGTGTTTGTATTTTGAACTTTAGCATCGTATCGCATCATTTATTTTGCACAAAAATGAAATTGAATGGGAGTGTGCATTGTGTAATCACCAAGTCAGGTAGTGAACCGACGCAACAAACTAAGCAACTCAACCTACTAAGATATAATAGAACCTTAGGAAGTTTACAACTCGATAAGCAAAATGCAACAACGTTGACAACGCAAATAAATAAGACTTTAAACAAAGATTGCTTAAACAGAGCGCAATGACTCGAAAACACGAAACACGTCCGCTCGACAAACAACTCGATAAGCAAAACAACAACTCGATAATCAAAACAACAACTCGATAAACAAAACTCAGCAATAACAAAGTGTACTTCGGACGATCTGGGCACTGGGACGCATCCGAAACAGAGGGAAATGAAGGCCTTTGACTCTCCCGTTGCACGGAAATGCTTGGAATTTTCCCTCAAAGGGTAAAACAGGGCCAAAGGGATACACTGCAGCATTGCCGGCCATCTTTGGGAGCCGGCCGGCCAATTTTGTGGAGAGAGACAGCTGGCCGGCCATTTTTGTAAAAAGTAAATGGCTGGCCAGCCAAAAAAAGTGGCCGGCCGGCCACTTAGTCCTGCAGCCAGCTGGTTTTTTGATACGTGTCCCCGTGAATAGTGTTTTTCCTTCTATAAAAGCCTCAACTTCGGGAACATTCATTTCATCTTAGTTTTAGACAAAGATGGAGGCGTTTCTCGCGGAAAATCTCACATCTTGGATCTCTTCTCTAGATGGTTCGGAAAAGCTGAACTTCCGGGGTTTCGGTTTGAATGCACTATTCACGCTGAGCCGTACTCCACTGCATCTCCCTTTTCTCCATGCCGCGGCAAGGTTCTGGAACCCAGTGACGCACGTTTTTAGCTTTGGCGGCCAAGAGATGTGTCCCACTTTCGAAGATTTTCAGGTTTTGATGGAGTCTGAATGCTCTAAAGTGATCTTGCCCCAGCTCCGTTTTGGCCATGCTCAGGCTTTAGGGCGGATGTGTGGGCTCACGGCGCATGACGCTCGATCTCTGATCTGCAGTGGGGAACTGGACATCCTCGGCTTGATCCATCGTTTTTCCGACGCTGGTGACCGCAGCAACCATTATTGGCAGGGTTTCCGGCAACACGCCCTCTGCTTATGTTTGTTGTCTCACTTTCTGCTTTCCTCGGGCTTCGGCGGGGCTAGCATTCGCCTGATTGAAGTCGCCCAAGGCTTGAGAGAAGGAAAGAGCTGTATTGCCATGACCTTGGCCGAGACACTGATGGGCTTAGATTCTGTCCATCGCCGGGAGGCGACTAGGTTTGCTGGGAGTCCACTGCTGCTGCAGGTAATATTTCCCACCCGACCTCACATATATATTTGCTCACATCACTCGACCCTCAGGCTCGTTTTTTCTCACAAAACCCTTGTCTTACTTTTCTCTCATCGTACATCTCTCTGTTCTTTATTCTCTCATTTTCCATCCCTCCCCTAGGTATGGTTAATGGACAAGTTGCAGGTTGTGGACTCTTGCCCGGCCTATTCAGCTCGAGGCTACTTCTTTCGGCAGCGCCTAGTCAATGCTCTTGACGAAAGGTGGTGGTTCGATTGGATGTGCAATTTGTCCGCAGACGGCATTGCTTGGCATTGTCCTTGGCTCAACCTCCCGGCAATGAGCTATAGTATGTCTCGGCTGATTGGGATCCAATTGATTGGTCTAACCCACTGCGTATTCTATTTTCCGTTCCAGTTTCTGCGTCAGTTTGGTCATGATCAGACCTGCCCACCGGAGGGGATTGAGTACCCAGCCGCTTTCCCGATCCGGGGTGCACACCTTGCCCGATATGCCACAGCATGGAGGACCAAAGAGCTCCTGGCCCCTGCTTCCACTTTCAGTTGCACTTTGTCCGATGAGTGCTTGGATTGGCTCAATGAGGAGGCACAGGTTGGGCCTAGCTTGGCATCAGATGCTTCGTCCAGCTCTGGGAGGGGACGCAGAGATACTTGATTCAACTATGCCCCAAATTTATTGCTTATTTAGCATTTTCAAGTTTTCTTTATGAATGTACTAAAAAGCAACCTCGATTATAATGCAAGAGCAGGAGAACTCAGTTTTGGAATCAATGAAATTGAAAGTTGTGGTACTGAAAGTTTTCCGCTTTTGGTCCAAAAATGGTCTTAGTCGTAAAAAGATTAATTTGAACAAAATCAACTTTTATTAAAACTTTTCAAAACTATTTTCGATGTGGATCAGAACTGGACACGCCGAAGATCTGTCACTGAGATGCACAACCCTAGATCCCTGCAACTGGAAAGTTGCCCCTAGTCTGAAGAACAATGCGGCACTTCATAGCAACGGAAAGTTGCCCCTAGTCTGAGTAACTTTGCACCGTCGCGGCAACGGAAAGTTGCCCCTAGTCTGAACAGCACTGTACCGGAGATCGCGATAAATGCTGATGGATAAAGATGACTGAGATGATCAGAATGGACAGAGTTGATCGGGGAAGAGTTTATGGCTGAACTTCAAGGTGAAGTTGCCTACGTATCCCAAAGATGGGAATCAAGCCTTACGTAGTTCAGGCCGAGGTTCGCTCGAGTATTTTCACTCTCCTTTTGCGCTCTAACTTTTGCCAAGGCCGCCTTTGCGGGTTTTCAACCTTGCGAGCTCAGTTTTTATATTTTCTAATTTTTTGTGCTCTGACTTTTGCCTAGGTCGCCCTTTCGGGTTTTCGGCCTAGCGAGCCTCTCAAGGATAGTATTTCTTCAACTTGTCCATATTGATCAATTGTGAGAACTCCAAGCCATCTAGATCCATCAGAACCACAGCTCCACCTGACCAGATAGCTTTGATGATGTAAGGACCAGTCCAATTGGGTTTGAACTTGCCCCTTGGGTCGTGGATGGGAGCTCGGTTGTCTTTGAGCACCAAATCTCCTTCTTTTAGATTCCTGGACTTAACCTTCTTGTTGAAAGCCCGGGCAATTCTGCGTTGATAGCCTTGGATGTGGTACAGTGC
The DNA here is from genome assembly GCF_055761805.1 of Camellia sinensis. Lineage (NCBI taxonomy): Eukaryota > Viridiplantae > Streptophyta > Magnoliopsida > Ericales > Theaceae > Camellia > Camellia sinensis. The sequence continues at coordinate 20,979,020 of NC_138964.1, read as the reverse complement.
TTTCAGTCTTCTTTCGTCAAAGAGCATGAGTTCTTCGAATCTACTTTGCTGCCAATCTGCTTCGGCTATTTGGCATTCAGCCAATACTCGTAACGACGGAACCTCAATCTCGATGGGTAGAACAGCCTCCATTCCATAGACCAATGAATATGGAGTTGCTCCAGTAGAAGTTCTGATTGAAGTCCTGTAGCCCCACAGAGCAAATGGCAGCTTGTCTGGCCAATCCCAGTAGGTTCCCACCATCTTTTGCAGTATATGCTTGATATTCTTGTTGGCGGCCTCAACCGCTCCGTTGGTCTGCGGCCGGTATGTAGATGACTTATGGAAAGCCACATTGTATTTCTCCAACAAGTCTATCACTTCTTTCTTGAAGTGGGAACCATTATCTGAAATTATCTCGTTTGGCACCCCGTAGCGACAGATGTTGTTTCTGATGAACTTTGCGACATGCGACACCTTCAACACCGCGTATGATTGGGCCTCGACCCACTTTGTGAAATAATCTATCGCTACTAGGATAAACTCATGCCCGTTTGACCCCTTCGGGGTAACAGCTCCGATCACATCAATTCCCCAGACCGAAAAAGGCCATGGTGAAGTCATGTTGTACAGATTTGACGGCGGGATGTTCATGCGGTTTGCATGAATTTGACACTTGTGGCATCGCCGAACAAAACTAATACAATCCTCCTCCATGGTTGACCAGTAGTAGCCCTGTCTAAGGATTTTTCTGGCCAGCATTACTCCATTCATGTGTGCACCGCACTCCCCCCCATGGATGGCTTCCATCAAGCGTTTCGACTCTTCAGCTTCTACACAGAGCTTATGCATTCCCAGATGACCCCTTTTGTACAGCTTTCCCCCGCAGATAATGAACTGAGCAGCCATTCTTCTGATGGCCCTCTTATCCTTGGCATTTGCCCCTGGTGGATATGTCTCCTTTTCCAAGAAGTTCCAGATGTCGTAATACCAGGGGTTGCCGTCGTGAACCTCATCTATGGCGGAAATTGACTCGTATGCTGGCGTAAACTTTTGATCAAAAATGACTGGACGCATCCGGACTCCGGACGGGATGTCTATCATAGAAGATAGAGTTGCCAGTGAATCTGCAAACCTGTTGTTCTCTCTTACGAGGTGGATGAAATTTAGCTTCTCAAACCGAGGAATTAGCAAATCCAAGGCTTGGTGGTAAATTATCATCCTTTCCTCCTTGGCTTTCCAATCTCCTTTTGCTTGAGACACAACAAGGTTCGAGTCCCCAATGACGTCCAACCGTCTTGCCCCTAGTTCTAGGGCTGCTTCCAGGCCAGCAATACATGCCTCATACTCTGCTTCATTGTTGGAGACTTTGAACCGAAGCTTGAATGCTAAAGGGATACGAGAATCGTCAGGCGCTATCAGCAACACCCCTATCCCATACCCATACTGGTTTGACGCTCCGTCAAAGTACATCGTCCAAGTTTCATCTTCGACGTGCAGAATGGCTTCATCTGGGAATAGATACTCAATCACTTCATCCCCCTCAACCGGGTGGTCGGCAAGGAACTCCGCTACCGCTCTTCCTTTTACTGACTTGCGCGTTACATACTTCAAATCAAATTCGGAGAGCAACAGCAGCCAACGAGCTAGCCTACCCGTAAGTGATGGTTTCTCGAAGAGATATTTGACGGGATCCAAACGCGAAACCAACATTACAGAGTGAGCTAACAGGTAGTGCCGCAGCTTCCTGGTTGCCCATACCAAGGCCAAACAAGCCTTCTCCAGCGGTGTATAGCGGGTCTCGTAATCCAGCATCTTTTTGCTCAGATAGTAGATGGCTCTTTCCACTTTGTCTTCTGACTCCTGCGCGAGCATGCAGCCCATGGTAGTCTCAGTTACCGAAAGGTATAATATCAACGGTCTCCCCGGCTCTGGTGGTGACAACACGGGCGGGTTTTGTAGATACTCTTTGATCTGCTCAAAAGCTGCTTGACATCGGCCGTCCCATTGAAATTTCTTTCCTTTCTTCAGGAGACCAAAAAGTGGTTCACAAGTCAAGGTTAATTTAGAAATAAACCGTCTTATGAATTGCACTTTACCCAGAAAGTCTCGCACCTCCTTTTCAGTCCTTGGTGGTGGCATTTCTAAGATGGCCTTGATTTTGGAAGGGTCGACCTCGATGCCCCTTTGTGTAATCAGAAACCCTAGCATCTTCCCTGCTGTAACACCAAATGTGCATTTCTGGGGATTCAGTCGCAACCGAAACTCTTTGATCCTTTGAAAGAATTTTTGTAAGGCGGTGTAGTGGCCCTCTCTTTCTTTGGACTTGACAATCATGTCGTCCACATACACCTCGACCTCTTTATGGATCATATCATGCAATATTGTAGTTGCTGCCCGTTGATACGTAGCTCTAGCATTTTTCAACCCGAATGGCATCACTCTATAACAATATGTACCCCACGGGGTAGTGAACGCAGTCTTCTCCCGGTCTTCGGGTGCCATTACTATCTGATTATAGCCTGAGAAACCATCCATAAACGAAAGCAAAGCGTGTCCTGCCGTGAAATCCACCAATTCATCAATGTGTGGCAAGGGAAAGTCGTCCTTCGGACTGGCCCTGTTCAAATCTCTGAAGTCTACACAGACCTGAATTCTGCCGTCCTTCTTTGGCACCGGAACAATGTTGGCCAACCAAGTTGGGTATTCAGATACCAGCAGGAACCCTGCGTCAATTTGCTTGGTGACCTCTTCCTTAATTTTGAGAGCCCAGTCCGGGCGAATCCTTCTGAGTTTCTGTTTGACAGGGCGGGCCTCGGGATCAAGAGGGATCCGGTGCTGTACAATCTCAGGATCGATTCCAGGCATGTCTTCGTAGGACCACGCGAAAACATCTTTGAAAATTTTTAATAAAGCGACTAAGCGCTCGCGCTCCTCTGAAGACAACGTGGACCCGATCTGGACCAGCCGCGGGTCCTTCTCAGTACCAACATTCACAGTAGTGATTTCATCCATTAAAGGTTTAACAAATCTTTCCTGCTCTTGATCAATTAATCGTTGCAAAACTGGGGGAATTTCTCCCTCGTTGTTTTCATCAAAATTTTGAAAATCCTGATTTAAGCAATAAATCAAAGGCACAGAAAAACACTCGGAAACCACATCCACATCATTCTCATTAAATATTTCCAAGCCGTCAGATTCCTCTGTTACAACAGACTCAAAAGAAAATGAAAATGACGACCTAGACAGGACTGTGGTATCCGGGTTATCACCCCCAGGAATACCAGACTCAGACTCAGTCGAGCTGGAATCTGATTCCGACGCACAAGATTCGGTAGAATCAGATTCCGGCTCACTACCTGACCCGGAGCTGCTAGATAAAAAGCCTTCTTCATATTGCCAGATGAGAGAAGGTGCGATAGATGCATCCAAGATCGGCGCTGGAAAGCCCGCAGCTATTTCATCTCCAATCATAGAAACCGAAGAGTTATCCCCCAAGCACTCTTGGTCGATCGGAGGATCTGATAGTAGACTCGCCAGTGCTACCCCCATTTCAAGCTCTGTGCTCTCAGGATCCACTGTTCTACACTGCTCAACCTCAGTTGGTGGGTCTGTCTGCGCTTCGGCAACGTCATCCCCAGATAATTGTATGTCGAAGAAGATTTCAAAACCAGGCACGCACTTCCCCTCCGCGTTTAGCCATGGCTCCGGGAAGCCGCAGAATGGAAAATCTTCCCCCTTCCGGACGAAGCGTCCGTTTAGGGTACCCCAGATGGGCCTATGCATTAACTCAAATGGCTTCCCGGCCTTCTTTGCTCTGGCCCTTCCGGCCATTTCTTTCCCTTTCCTCGCCCAGTCCTCTTTGGTGGGCAGATAACCCAGTCCAAAGGCGTGAGGGTTGTGTGGCACTTGGGCCAACACTGAGACGCCTTTCCGGCCACTTCTCCCTAATCCCATCCCGGGAGTATGTTTTAGCTTGTTCATGAGGTAGATTGATTGAGCACTAACGTACATACCCTCATTCACAGCCATGACATTCTGCACCACTTGAGCCTCGGCCAAAGTGAACCCCGACAAAAACACATCCTCCGTGCCGTGCTCGATCTCCAAGACAGGTGTGGACACTTCCGGTGGCGGATGGATTGATGAATTCCCAAAAACGATCGTTACCCCTTTCCCGTGAGGGTACTTTAGCATCTGATGTAGAGTGGAAGAGACTGCTTTGACCTGGTGCAACCACGGTCGCCCCAAAAGTAGGTTAAATTGCGGGAACGTCCAAGATATGAAATTCGATGCTGTGTTATCCTGGACCAACCTTGGTTTGAATTTTAACAGTCCCCATCACTTCTCTGCTGGTATTGTCGTATGCTCTGATCACTTGGGTAGTTGGGACGAAGTCCACGGGCTTCAACCCGATTGCATATGCCGTTCTGGTCGGGCAAACATTAATTGCAGACCCGGTATCAACAAGTACCACCGGTATCCACTTATCTCTACATTCCACAGAAATATAGAGAGGTTTGTTATGATTTGTGCCCTCAGGCGGTAGTTCCTTGTCCGAAAAGGTTAATGCCGGGGAACCTCCTCCCGGAAAAACCAGCCCAACCAGCTGTTCAGGCGTGGTGTCTATGGAGAGTTTGGACTTATCCATAGCAGATAGGACGGCTTCCTCTATGTACTCGTGATGCCATTAGCAGTCCCCAGATGGAGATGTCTGCTTGTATCTTTTTTAACTATTTCAGCACAGCTTCGTCTTCAATCTGCTTCTCCTTCTGTTTCTTCGCTTCTCTAACCTTCCCGGATGCCTCGGGTTGGTCCAGGTGTGGGGGTTTGAAGTACCGCCCACTTCTTGTCATATGGTCAACCTCATCGAGGTACCAAGTGTCATCCGGTTGATTATTCCCCCAGTCTTCATCTGTGTGGGCAAGACATAAGTCATCGTCTTCCCACCACATTCCATCGGCAGCCAACAGACACCTGTCTGGCTCCGGTTTAGTTGCACTTGCAGTATTCCCTGTCAACATGCTCGCAGCATTTTCTATCTTCGTGCACACAGCACTTTCAGTCCCCTCAAGGCCTTTAGCTTTCCTAATTCTCTCAGCCTCTTCAAACTTTTCTCGTTCCAGCTGCATCAGTACAGCTGTTTGTTCAACAATTCCCGTATCCATAATGCCCATGTCCCGAGCGGAATTCTTAGCACCGGCGCTCTCCGGCGATACAACTTGACTTTCGGTCGTTCCGGCCACAACTGATACTTCCGCCCCTGCCGGGCTCTGTTCTGGTTGGGCTTCCCCCACTGCATCTGGTTGATCCTCGAGCCATCCAGTGGCCTCCGCTGATCCCTCATAATCATACCAGTTGATTGACGCATCCCCCAGTTCCTGGTCATCGAAAAATTGCAGGTTGGCAAAGTCCTCCTCTACGGCTGTCAGATCATCTACCCATAGCCCAGATCCATCCCCCCGGATCATGCATAGCTCTCCTGTCTCTGGCAATTCTATACCTAGCCCAATTCGGCTCGTTGATAGGATGTACTTGCTTGGATCATAGGCTCCCCCAGCAAAACTCTGTCCAGCCTCAGATTCAACAATCTCATTCTCTCCCAAAATCTGCCCTGCCCCGTCTTCGACGGTCACCACCATCGGTTCTGGTTGGGTTTTGGAGATGTCCACCATGCACAAGAAGTCAGTGCAGTCGGGGAGGAGCACCTCCGGCTTGGGTAGGTGGGTGGGCGTAATATAGATGCTAGGATCGTAAGATGCGACCCCAGTCTGGATAAAATTGATTCTGTTGGGAGGGGGAGGTTGGTTATGTGGTGGGAGAGGGTTGGTTGTGACATTGGGTTTATCAGGAGGCGCAATCACCTGTTTGTCAATAAGATCCTGGATCTCATGACGCAATCTGTAACAACGGTCGGTGTCATGACCGTGTTGTTGGTGATACGCACAGTATTTTGCTGGGTCATAAGAGGGGGGAGTGGATTCGGTAATGGCTTTGGCTCCAGGGGTTTCAAATGATTTTTTCTGATCAATATTCCCAGAACTTTGGTCAGGGGCATATATAGCGGGGTAAAGGTTCTTTGGCCTCGCGGTTGGAATCTGTTGGTTTGTGTGTTGCTTCCGGACGCGCCGGAGAAGGGTGTGGCAGCCATGGGCCTTGGAGGGGGAGGGGGAGTGGTGGTGACCATACTAACTTCCGAGGCTCTTGTATTTGCAGCGCCACTCGGGCCCGCATTGTTGTTGCGGTTGAACGCCCTCCTCGGTTGTTCTCTGTCGTGGTCAAACAGACCTTGTTTCATTGCATCTTCGATTTGCACCCCCATCTCATGTAAATCTGCGAAAGTAGGGAAGGGGACTATAATCATTCTCTGCATCAACTTTGGGTGGAGATTGCGCACAATCATCCGGATTTGATCTTTGTCAGTGGGCCTTAAAGTCATCATTGACGCCTTTGCCCTCCATCGGATCACAAAGTCCGAGAAAGTTTCCTTGGGCTCTTGCCTTGTCGTTTCAAGATCACGGGTTGTGATCTCGATCTGAGTGTTGTATGAATATTGCGCGACAAAGGCCTCAGCCATTTCATCCCAATTCTTCTTCACTTCATCCTGTAACTTTGCGTACCAATGGGCGGCCACACCCGACAGGGTTCGGCCGAATAGTTAAAGCTTCTGTGGTCGTGTTAGGCCCATTGGCCGCAAGATGTCTGCAAACAGTCGGAGATGGACCATGGGGTCGCCGGACCCGTCAAAGCGGTCGATTTGTGGCATTTTGAACCTATCGGGGAGTGTTACGGCCTCCTCGGTATATCTGTCTTCGATATCCGGCATAGCCTTGACCCCTTGGGATTTCTTGAAGAGCTTCTCCAGTTTGCTCAATTTCAGAGCTGTATGATCAACCTCGACCTCGAAAGGAGAGTCCGGGTGATTGGATGTATGGACCTTGGACAGTTGTGGCGGAAGGGGGGGCGGAGCTGGCCCCGTTGGAAGATTTGTGTCCTCTTGCAGATTCTGGATAGTCGGCACAGTATTCTGGGTGTTTGGAGGAGCGTTCTGAACAACAGGTGTCTGCTCAGGTATTGGAGCCCTCGCCGGAGGAGGAATTTGTTGTGAAGCAGATGCTGTATTCTGTTGTTGCAGCCTGGTAATCAGCTCAGCCTGCTGGGTCATAATCTCAGCTTGTTGCTTAGCGAGTTCATCTCAGCGAACGACATCTTGCTGCATGGCCCCCATGGTTTCCTGCATTTGGCGCATCATTTCCTCAACTCCTGTTGGTGCCGTCATACTGTTTTGATCTATCTGAACTACTGGCAGATCTGTCTCAATGGGGATCTCAATCCGACTGTCCACTGATGGGGGAAACCACTGTTCTGGTGATCTCTGTTCAGATACACTGCGCTTTTTCTGCTTCCTTCTGGTAACAGGGGGTAGAGAATGGAACACTGGCTGTCCGTCGATTAGATCCTCAGATCGATGGAGTCGACGACCTCGTGTCCAAAGTGCTTGGGGAATGCCTGCTGGGTTGGAAGCAATTGTGCTAGAACTGACCTAGCAAAAGATAAATAAAGCGAAAAGGAAATAAATAAACAGATAAACGGACAGCATAACAGCTTAAAATAAAATGCATGACACACAGCCGGGCATAATCAACACACAGTCAATAAGCTGAATACACACTGTCCTCAAACACTGATTATTATCCCTGTATCACTGTCTCCTAAAACAGAATCTGATATCCGTAGATAGTTGATTCTCAAATACTGGCTGATGCCCGCAGGCCTGATACCCATAATACTGAACTGATGCCCGCAGGCCTGATACTCAAACTCATATACTGAACTGATGCCCGCAGGCCTGATACCCAAACTCATATACTGATACATGCATTCCTGTAGAGACGCACTCTAAAGCACATAACAGATAAGTGAGAGCCAAAACACCCCTATGTTGGGGTAGGGTTTCCCTGTCCTATTTTGTCAGGAACTAGGGTTTCACTACACACACAGCGGTTTCAAACAACCTATGAACGGGTAAGCAACCTGTCCTAATTTGGAATGGTCACCATAGATCCGAATATGCACTAGGTCGAATGGTCAAAGAGGGTGCCCCGGTAAAACCGGGGTTTGTGTTCCCATACTGGCAGAACCCACAACCGGTCAGCCTTATGGTCATGCCTTGACAAGACAAGCCTCCGGCAAACCGTTCAGGAATAGCAGATGGCAAACACGGTGTCCTAGGCGCACAAATGCAAATGAAATGCAAAGAATCACACAAGTGTAATCAAAAACAGATATCACGAGTTCGAGTCAAGTTCTCTAAATCCCCAGCAGAGTCGCCAAAAACTGTAACAAGCCCGCGGGGGACCTCGCTACAGCTCGGACTCGACTTTGTCAGTCACGGTTCTAAGTCTGAACCAAAGAGTCCAAATCCGGCAAATCGTTTTGAGAAAACAGATTTTTGAAAGAAGTGCCAAACATGGACTGCTTTGCCAGATACAGAGTCGCCACCTAAATATTTTATTTTGGGAAATTTAGGAAACCCTGACTCGGTGCCAAAAGGCCACGTGTCCGTCATCACCAAAGTTGCCTCGGCTCGGGAACTTGGGTACGATTGGGGAAGGTCACTTCGTGAGCACCCCCGCTCGCCCGGTCATAGACCGGCCTCTACTAACCATGATATCAATTTTTGAAAACATTGTGAGTTCTTATTCCGGTTATTAGCCTAGGTTACTATGTGATGCGCACAGCATACAAGTATAGACTGGATCGCCTGAATTGGAACAAAACATTTTATGTTCATTTTTTGAAAATGGTTTGCTACCCGCAGGTAGGTTTGAAACATTTGATGATTTATTCCAATTCAGATAACCCAACCTTCACCCACAGGCATTCAGGCAGTTATATCATATAAGCACATAGCCTCATGGTAAGCATGCTATTCATGGCAGTCACTCACACGCATGCAAGGATGCTAAAGCATAAAACTTACCGGGTACTCCAAGCCAAAACAGAAACTCATTAGAAATCATGCATGAAACCTAAGTATACAGAAATGTTTAATGCAACACATGCAAGAATGCAAACTATAGCAGGCTCGGATATTCTAAACATGGCATATGGAATGCTACAACTAACATGTATTCAATTTGGAATTGAAAGTACAATGCAGTTAGTATGATGCGCCGAGCCCGGTGCATGCGAAACAGATGAATGAATGCAAACATGCCATCATATTGTATGCTAATTGAAATATGCCCTAATCTAACCATCATAAGCAGGTAAATAAAAGGGAAGAAAGACGTGGGGTTGGAAGACATACATCACACTCACCCACACTTATTACAGCATTGCCCTCGCTCGGAGGGTCCGAATAAATAATACAGTCCCGAATGAAAGAATATTACAGTCCGAATATTACAGTCCAAATAATATACAAATTCCTAATTAATTAATGAATTAACTAAGAAAATAAATAAAACTGGCATGCAAGCCAGGGATTGCCTTGCTTCTGATGGATGATGCATGTCCGGGTTGTCTTGCGCGGAAATCCACCGAGATGCCCCGATTAGCCTCTGTTTTACAGTTATTCTTGGAAAGCGCGCCAAGTCCCGAAAAATTGCTGATTCCTGATTTTGCTGCAACAGAGAGCAGGAAAGGGGCATAGCAGTGTATTTCACAAATATATGCATGCCTCGATCCTCGTGCCACCAATCACGCATACCGAAGCATGATGGCCGAGGAGTCGAAATGCACAATTTAATGTAGGATGAAAACACAACAAAACCTAACTCCATCATGGATGATCCGGAGTGTCGGTGACTGGGAAATTGAGACACATTCCGTCACTCGGAGTACGAAATGCACCTCGTTTCCCGTGCCCGGACTAACTCCTATCCCGAACACGATGCAATATACATGACATGCAACTAAGATGCAATCCTAACATACACCATGCTATGAAAGTGAGATGCCTCGAAATGCGTGCACACGGGCACGCAAATCGAGAAAATGACAGAATGCAATCTAAGATACAACCTAGTATGCACCATGCTATGAAAATGAGATGCCTCGAAATGCGTGCACACGAGCACGCAAACCGAGAAAATAACATACGCCATGCAATATGGCTAAAATGGCATATAGAATGCAACATGGACTTATACTAACATGAGAGAGCCTCAGCCACACTCACATAAGAGGCCGATAGATGAAAATGAAGTGCCTCGAAATGCGTGCACACGGGCACGCAAACCGAGGCAATGGCATACGTAATGCAATGGCATGGAAATGACATATAGAATGCAACATGGACTTATACTAACATGAGAGAGCCTCAGCCACACTCACATAAGAGGCCGATATATGAAAATGAAGTGCCTCGAAATGCGTGCACACGGGCACGCAAACCGAGGCAATGGCATACGCAATGCAATGGCATGGAAATATGAGATGGGCTTACACCAACATGAGAGAGCCTCAGCCACACTCACATAAGTGGTCGATAGATGAAAATGAAGTGCCTCGAAATGCGTGCACATGGGCACGTAAACCAAGGCAATGGCATACCCAATGCAATGGCATGGAAATATGAGATGGGCTTACACCAACATGAGAGAGCCTCAGCCACACTCACATAGGATGCCGATAGATGAAAATGAAGTGCCTCGAAATGCGTGCACACGGGCACGCAAACCGAGGCGATGATAGAATGCGATGCAAATGACATGAGAATGTGATATGGGCTTATACCAACATGAGTGAGCCTCAGCCACACTCACATAGGATGTCGATGGATGAAAATGAAGTGCCTCGAAATACGTGCACACGGGCACGCAAACCGAGGCAATGGCAGAATGCGATGCAAATGACATGAGAATGTGATATGGGCTTATACCAACATGAGTGAGCCTCAGCCACACTCACATAGGATGCCGATGGATGAAAATGAAGTGCCTCGAAATACGTGCACACAGGCACGCAAACCGAGGCAATGGCAGAATGCGATGCAAATGACATGAGAATGTGAAAGCAATCATTCTAATAGAATTTCAGCACTAAAATATGGGGGAAAACAGTCCTGAAATGAGGCGAAATGGCACTAAATGCATGGAATTGTCCCGAAATGCGAATTTAGGCACCCGAAATGGCCTATAGCTATGCCAAACATGCACAATATGGACATGTAATGCAAAGACAGAAGCTAGGCAGTCCCAAAAAAGGCACTTTCACAGTTATAAACATGGCCAAACAGCAAGCATAGGTAGGGAAAAAATGGTATGCAAGAATAGGGGCCAAGAGAGGGGTAATGAAGCAAGTGATATAAGAAAAATCCAAACTGAAAAATTCCCTTCTACAACACTGAAGAGGGACAAAAAATATGCACATTTACAGTTTATGGAAGCCTCAAAATCAGTATACAAACATGCTAAAAAAAGGGACAAGATTGAGGCTCAAAAGGTGCTATAACATGAAGTATACAAAATAATCACCAAACAGAAAAAAAATGTTAATGAAACATGAATTATAGGCCAAAATAAGATTATCTCTAGGCCTGTAAAATGGCCAAAAACAAAAACATGGTAGGCTAACAAAACATGCAAGAATGGGGAGTAAAAGAGAGATATAACATGAAATGGCATATGGAGGTCCCAAACCATGAAAGGACCTAAATGAAACATGAAGAATGGACCAAAATAAGCACTTTTTCAGAACTGTAAAATGGCCAAAAACAAAAGCATGGTAGGCTGCCATTGCATGCAAAAATGGGACCAAAAGGGGAGTATAAAGGTAAGTACAATATGGAAGTCCCAAATGGTGTTGAGCCCTTCTTCAATGTTGAAGAGGGGCTCAAAATAAGCCTAATATCAGTTTACAACATACTCAAAAACAGATTACTCATGGGCCAAAAATAGCATGCAAGATTATGACATATAAGAGGATCAATGAAGCAAGTGCATCATGAAGGGCTCAAACAGGGTTGAGCCCTTAATGAAACGTGAAGATGAGCTCAAAAGAGGGCCCTTTTCAGTTAGGGCCGGAGCTTGAAACAAAAAGCATATAGGGCTTACAAATGGATCAAGAAAAAGGGTCAAAAGAGGAGAAATGTTACTCACCCTTGAAGACTAAAACTTTTGTTGCTTCTTGGACCAATTTGCAGCTCCTTTAGCCTTTGAGAAGCTCTCTTTGTTGCTGGAAATGAAGTGGTGATGGTAGAGCTTGGTGGTGTAGAAGAAATGGTAATTAGGGACTTGGAAGTTTTTTAGGAAATGAGAGGGATAGAGAGGGATTTGTCTATGGAAGCTTGAAGACAATTTTTTCTAACCCCCAACATATGATATGGCTTGCTGGTTATAAGGGCAAAAAAGGGGGTGCAAAGGTGGGGGAAAAGAAGGGTAACTTTCCCCCACAAAATATCCCCCGGATATTGATATTTTCTGGGAGATAAAGCTCTACAGCTGTAAAGTGAACAATGCAAGGATCTCGGCCGGCCAGTTACTTTTGCTGCAGGTGGCCGGCCGGCCACACCCCCTAGCCGGCCAGCTAGGGGTCAAAAGGGTCAAGCAGATTTAGTGGCCGGCCACCACATGATGATGTCCTCCCATGTGTGTACATCACAAATATGTGGTTCAAAGTTCAAGAATGTGGGTCCAAGGGGTTCAACATTAGCCCGGAAAGAGGGGTTCAAAAGGGTCAGGTGGAATTACTGGCCGGCCACTAATTTTTAGGGTCCTCCCATGTGTGTACATCACAAATATGTGGTTGAAAGTTCAAGAAAGTGGGTCCAAGGTGTTCAACATTAGCCCGGAAGGAGGGGTTCAAAAGGGTCAAATTGAATTAATGGCCAGCCACCACTTTTTAGGATCCTCCCAAGTGTGTACATCACAAATATGTGGTTGAAAGTTCAAGAATGTGGGTCCAAGGGGTTCAACATTAGCCCGGAAGTGTGAAAAACGGGCGCCGGAGGGCATCGGAGGATGTATAACTGGTTGCTGCAACAATTACTGGCCTTTCACCCTTCAGTGACCTCCCCAGTGATAAAACAGAGGTACCTGCCAAAAATGAACGAAAACCGTTGCAAAACGAATGCTCGGGGACCAAAACGCGCAGTTCGAGGTCCCGAAAATGGGCTGTTAAGCACCGAAAGTGGCATTCGGCCACGAAGTGGGTTTCTCAGACCCCAGTGTCCCTCAAAAGGGATTAAATAAGATGTATGCCAAAAATCAGAACAAACGGAGATGGTTAGGCGGTCCCGAACCGAGGCACACGGCCAACGATCCCGAAAAACCGGAAACCGGACTCCGAAATGGGAAAAATGGCCTACCACCACAAAATGTAGCCTACGGACATTGAGAGATGGTCTACGGGACCTCTCCCTTCCCTCAGGAAAAGAAACAAAGAAAACCGAGCCTGGTTCGCAAACCGAGGCAAAGCACAAAAGAGGGTTCGGAAGTCCGGAGGCAGGGCTCACGGCCGCAACTCTGAAACTTTTGAACGAGCACATTATGCAACATCACCAAGCGCTCAATCAGTGACGTCTAAGTCTTAAGGTTGGTCAAAATGGGGTGTCTACACATCCAAGTCCATGAGAATAACCGCTCCACCCGGCTAGATAACTTTGTTAATGTAAGGACCAATCTAATTGGGTTTGAACTTGCCTCTAGGGTCATGAATGGGAGCTCGGTTGTCTTTCAGTACCATGTCTCCTTTGAGATTTTGGGACTTAACTTTCTTGTTAAAAGCCCTAGCAATTCTGCGCTGGTAGCCTCGAACATGATACAATGCCTTCAGCCTTCTCTCATCAAACAACATTAACTCCTCAAATTTGCTCTATTGCCAGTTCGCCTCTATTATCTGACACTCAGCCATAACTCGCAACGGCGAGACTTCTATTTTAATTGGCAAAGCAGCTTCCATCCCATAGACGAGAGAATAAGGAGTTGCCCCTGTAGACGTCCGGATCGAAGTTCTGTAGCCCTAGAGTGCGAATGGTAATTTATCTAGCTAGTCCATATAAGTCTCAACCATCTTCTGCAAGATGTTCTTGATGTTCTTGTTGCAGGCTTCAACAGCTCCATTAGTTTGTGGCCTATATCTAAATGACTTATAGAAAGCCACATTGTATTTCTCCAACAAGTTTATCACCTCTTTCTTGAAGTGGGAGCCATTATCTGATTGATCTCGTTTGGGATCTCGTACTGGCAAATGATATTGTTTCTGATAAACTTGGCCATATGCGATGCTTTCAACACTGCATAGGACTGAGCTTCCACCCACTTTGTAAAATAATCAATCACCACCAACATATATTTGTGCCCATTTGATCCTTTTGGTGTGATTGCACCGATGACGTCGATTCCCCAAACTGAGAAAGGCCATGGCAAAGTCATGTTGTACAGTTTGGATGGCGGGATATTCATGCGATTGGCATGAATTTGGCATTTGTGGCATCGCCGAACAAAACCAACACAATCATCCTCCATGGTGGATCAATAGTAACCTTGCCTAAGAATCTCCCGAGCTAGCATCACTCTATTCATGTGCGCACCACACCTACTCCATGGATGGCCTCCATTAGGTGCTTTGATTCCTCCTCTTCCACACACAACTTGTGCATTCCCAAATGACCTCTTTTATATAGTTTACCTTCGTAGATGATGAATTGGACAGCCATTCGCCGTATTCCTCGCTTCTCCTTGGCATTTGCCCTTGGTGGATAAATCTCCTCTTCCAAGAAGTTCCAAATATCGTAGTACCAGGGTTTTTTTGTCTTGCACTTCATCTATTGCGGCAATAGTTTCATAAGTCGGCGTGTGTTTCTGCTCGATGATAATCGGACGCATCCGAACTCCAAGCGGGATGTCTACCATAGAAGGTAGAGTTGCTAAAGCATCAGCGAACCTGTTGTTCTCTCTCAGTAAATACGTGAAAGTCAGCTTTTCAAACCTAGGAATCAGAACATCCAGGGTCTAGTGGTAAACCTTCATCTTTTCTTCTTTGACTTTCCAGTCTCCATTTGCTTGAGAAACAACTAAGTTCGAGTCCCCGATAACGCCTAACTATTTTGCCCCTAGTTCCAGGGCGGCTTCTAAACCAGCAATACGCGCTTCATATTCTGCTTCATTATTGGACACCTTGAACCGGAGCTTGAAGGCTAAAGGTATATGGGAGTCGTCAGGTGCTACCAGCAACACATATATCCCATAACTGTACTGATTGGACGCTCCGTCAAAGTACATCGTCCAAGTTTCCTCCTCAACTTGCAGAACAACTTCATCTAGGAACAAGTATTCCACTGCCTCATCTCCTTCTACCGGGTGATCTGCTAAGAACTCCGCTACAGCTCTTCCTTTGACCGACTTGCGGGTGACATATTTGAGATCAAATTTGGAAAGGAGAAGCAACCAACGGGCTAGCTTACCCGTAAGCACTAGTTTCTCAAAGAGATATTTAATGGGGTCTAATCTCAAAAAACAAGTAGTGCCTTAACTTCCTGGTAGCCCATACCAAGGCCAGGCAAGCTTTCTCCAACAGAGTATAGCGGGTCTCATAATCTAGCATTATCTTGCTCAAGTAGTAGATGGCTTTCTCCACCCAATCTTCAGATTCCTAAGCGAGCATGCATCCCATGGTCGTGTCTGTCACTGACAAATAAATAATCAAAGGCTTCCCTGGTTCGGGCAGTGACAACACAAGCAAATTTTGGAGGTATTGCTTAACCCACTCAAAGGCGAACTGACAGCGATCATCCCATCAGAATTTCTCCCCTTTCTTCAGGAGACAAAATAGTGGTTCACAAGTCAAGGTTAATTTGGAAATAAACCATCCTATGAATTGCACTTTACCAAGAAAGCGTTGCACCTCCTTTTCAATCCTTGGTGGTGGCATTTCTAGGATGGCCTTGATTTTGGAAGGATCTACTTCGATACCCCTCTGTGTGATCAAAAAGCCCAGCATTTTCCCTGTCGTTACACCAAAGGTGCATTTCTGTGGGTTTAACATCAATCTGTATTCTCTGATCCGTTGAAAGAATTTCTTCAATGGTGTAATGGCCATCTCTTTCTTTGGATTTGACAATCATGTTATCCACATATACCTCGACCTCTTTGTGGATCATGTTATGCAGAATGATGGTCGCAGCCCTCTGATAGGTAGCTCTAGCGTTTTTCAAATCAAACGGCATAACTCGATAGCAGTAGGTACCCCACTACATAGTGAATGAGATTTTCTCTCTGTCCTCGGGCGCCATCAGAATCTGGTTGTACCCGAAAAACCCATCCATAAAGGATAGCAATGCATGGCCCGCAGTGAAGTCTACTAACTCATCAATGTGTAACAGAGGAAAGTCATCCTTCAGACTGGCTCTGTTCAAGTCCCAAAAGTCTACACTCACCTGGATTCGACCATTCTTTTCTAGCATTGGGACGATGTTGGCCAACCAAGTCAAATACTTAGATGCTAACAAGAAACCTGCCGCAATCTGCTTGGTGACCTCTTCCTTGATTTTCAACGCCCAATCTAGATGGATTCTACGTAACTTCTGCTTGATTGGTCGGGCCTCGGGGTCAAGAGAGATCCGATGCTGTACAATCTAAGGATCGATTCCAGGCATGTCTTCGTCCCACACGAAAACATCTTTGAAATCTTTTAACAAAGTGACTAAATGCTCACGCTCCTGTAAAGACAACGTGGACCCGATCTAGACTAGACGCGGATCCTTCTCAGTACCCACATTAATGGTAATGATTTCATCAGCACAGGGTTTAACAAACCTCTCATCTTCTCGATTAATCAAGTTTTTCAAAACCAGAGGAATTCCTTCCTCTTCGCTTTCATTGAAATTCTGAAAATCTTGGTCAATACAATAAACCAACAGCACATAGAAGTACACAGAATTCATAGAGTTCTCATTTAAAAGGTCCAGATCTTCAGTTACAAACTCAAAAGAAAAGCTGAATGAAGACCTAGATAGAACTTTGGTATCCGGGTTACCACCCTCAGAAATACCAGACCAAGACTCAGAGGAACTTAAACCTGATTCCGACTCCACAAACTCAGTGGAATCAAATTCTAGCTCATCACTCGACTCAGAACTAGACAGATAGCCTTCCTCTAGCTGCTAGATAAGATATGGTGCCTCTGATGCATCCAAAATGCTACTTGTTGGGTTCACACCCGGTTCTTCCCCGATCATGGAGATGGTAAGGTTATCCCCCAAGTCCTCTGAGTCGGCCGTAGGATTTGTCAGGAGACAAGCCAGTGCTACCCCTACTCCAAGTTTGCTATTGTCTGAGCCATTTTTCATGCTCTATTTAGCTTCAGTACATGGTTCAGCCTTTTCCTTGATATCACTATCTTGCAACTGTAGATCAAAAAAGATCTCGAACCCGAGGACATGCTGCTTCGTGGAATTCATCCAAGGCTCGGAAAAGCCACAAAAGGGGAAATCTTCTCCCTCCTAAACAAAGCGGCCATTCAGCGTTCTCTGGATTGGCCTGTGAATGAGCCCATAGAGTTTCATGGCTTGCTTGGCCTTGGCTCTGCCTCTGATTTTTTCTCATTTCCTGATCTAATCCTCTTTGGTGGGTACATAGCCCAGACCAAAGACGTGTGGGTTGTGTAGCACATTTGTTAGTGCTGTGACACTTTTTCGGCCACTTCTTCCAAGCCCCATTCCTGGCACATGTTGTAGTTTGTTCATGAAATAGATAGACTGGGCGCTAACATATATGCCCTCGTCTGAGGCCAAAATGGTCAGCACTACCCAGGCCTCAACTAGAGTGAAGCCTGAGAGGAATACATCCTCCTTGCCGTGGGTGATCTTTAGCATTGTCGTAGTTACCTCCGGCGGCAGGTGAATGGATGAATTCCCAAAAACAATCGCTACTCCTCCCCCATGAGGGTACTTCAACATTTGATGGAGAATGGAGGAGACAGTTTTCACATGGTGCAACCAGGGTCTCCCTAACAGTAAATTAAAAGTAGCCAGCACATCTAAGACATAAAACTCAACCTCCTACTGAGTTGGGCCCACCTGAACTCTGACTTCCACCGTGCCCATAACCTCCTTGCTCGTATTATCATATGCCCGAATTACTTGGGTTATGGGAACAAAGTCGACTAGTTTAAGGCTGATTGCATAAGCTGTGCGAGAAGGACAGACATTGATGGCCGAACCGGTATCTACCAACACCACCGGTACCCATTTCGCCCTGCACTCCACAGATATCTACAAGGGTTTGTTGTGAGCTGAGCCCTCCGGTGGCAGTTCTTTGACAGAAAAGGTTAGGATTAGCTCGATGCCACCTAGGAAGACCAATCCCACAAGCTGTTCAGGGGTAGTGTCAATGGACAATTTGGCCTTGTCCATTGCTAACAGTACTGCCTGTCAATGTACCTAGGAGGCCATGTGAAGAACCTAGATTGAGATGTTAGCTTGGATTTTCTTAAGCTGTTTCAACACTGCCTCTTCTTGTACATTAGCAGGGATCGGGTCTACCGAATTGCCCTGATCTTCTTGTACATTCGTAGTATGGGCAGTGGATGCGGGTGCTGGGATACCCGTGGAAGGTGTATGGGATGCAAAGGCTGTTGCCGGCTATGGTTGTTGTTGTTATAGCCTGTTTATTACCTCAGTCTGATGGGCTGTGACCACGGCCTGACAGGCAACATCTTGCTGTAGGGTTTCAACTATTTGTTGAACATGATGTATCAACTCCTTCATACTGACTGGGGGATGTTGTGTCATCAGAATAGGTAAGTAATCTCGTACTGGACTAGAAGTAGAAGACTGTCCCTGAACCTGACTGGATACAGGTGAATTGTGGGGTGACTGCTGGAAAAACTAGACTGGTGAACTCTGCTTGACTCTCCTCCGTCTTGTAACTGGTGGGAGTGAAGTAAACACGAGCTGCCCCTTAACAAGATCTCCGTCTTTGCAAAGCCTTCTGACTAGGGTCCAGAGTACTTGGGGGATATTCGAACTTTCTGAAGCGATTAGAAGCCGCACATCACCTCAGCTAATGATGTTACCAACACAGATGTAATCAAAGCTATAGGACTACACTCAACACTGAATTCTACCCCTAAAACAGATATCAAACTCGCAACTGATGTGCACATTTCTGTACAGTTTCACTATAAAGCACATACCAGTTAAATGAGAGCCAAAACACCCCTATAAGGGGGTTGGGTTACCCTGTCCTAGTTTCGTCAGGAACTAGCGTTCACTATTCAAACAAAGTGGTTTTTACGCAATCTTGTATTTGGGTAAGCATCCTGCCTTAGTATGGAACAATCTCTATGGCTTTTCGATATGAGACTAGGCCGAATGGTCAAAAGGGTATCTCAGCAAGACTACCTAATATATATCTCACACCTAACACCGAGAAGTGAAAGGAGGATAAAGCGGTATAGCGGTAGTCCAGATCCAAGGGTTGTGTTCCTATCCTGGCAAAGCCCATGACCGGTCAGCCTTTTGGCAAGCTTTTAGGCAAGCCTCCGGCAAACCGTCTAGGAATAGCAGATGGTAAACACAGTGACTTAAGCGCATCAATGCAAATACAATGCAAACAAACATATAAGTGAAAATAAAATTTCATATCATAAAGTTCAAGTCAAGTTCACTAAAGTCCCTAGTGGAGTCACCAGAAATTGTAGCTCGACTTTCCGTGTCCCCTTTCGGAAGACAAATAAGCCCTACAGTATCGGAATCCCACGGTTCTGAATCTAATCTCACAAGTGCAATGTGAAATAGATAAACGCCAAAGAGTCCAAATCTGGCAAATCTTTTGGAAAATTGATTTTGAATCAAATTGCCAAAAATGGACTGCTTTGCCAGATACAGAGTCGCCACCTAAATATTTTTGGGAAATTTAGGAAACACATGACTCGTGCCAAAGGCCATGTGTCCGTCATCACCAAGATTGTCTCGGCTCAGGAACTTACGTACGAGAGAGGAAGGTCATAAATTGAGCACCCCCGCTCGCCCGATCAAAGATCGGTCTCTACTAATCATGATATGAATCTTATTTACATTATATGCTCTTGTTCCGATTTATTAGGCTAGCATTACTATGTGATGCTCACACACACAAGTATAGACTAAATTGTAAGAATTGGAACATTTCGATTTATGTTTGTTTTGAAAATTGTTTCGATTATGTACCACTTGAAAAGTGATCGCATAAGAACATTACTCAAATTATTTCCAATTCAAGCAACTAGCCTTCATCCACGGGCATTCAGGCAATTTATCACTTAAGCATTTAGCCTCATGGCAAGCATGCTAGACATGACAACAATCACATGCATGCGATATGCTAAATCGAGTAAAAGCTCACCTAGTACTCCAAGCCAAAAAATAAATAAAAGAGTTAGAACAACGCATCATCCTAACTTATGCAATATGACTAATGCAACACACGCGATATGCAATTACTAGGCTCGGATACTAATATGGCATATGAATCAATTTGATAGCATGCAGTTTAAGCACGTATTTCAAAGAAGTATTTAATACTAACTATGCAAGTTAGAATGATGCGCCAAGCCTTGGTGCATGCAATACAAGTGGATGCAAACATGGAGAATGCCAAACAAACATGATGCCTTAAACTAACTAACATAAGCAGGTAAATAAAAGGGAGAAAGACTTGGGTTTGGAAGACATGCACGTTATTACAACATTGCACCCTCACACAGGAGGGTCCAAATGAACTAACTAGCTAACTAATTAAAGCTAAGCTAATTAATTAACTATTACAAACCCAAATGAATAATTTAGCTAAACTACTTAACTAATTATTACAACAAATTAATTAACTATTCTAGCTAACTAATTATTACAAGACAAAATTAAATTGCTAGTTTAACTAACTAATTAATTACAACACTTTACAAAATTAACTAGCTACAACTAATTAAGTACAACATGAAGTAACTAAATTAACTACTCTAATTACTCCTCTTCGGGAAAGGAGGAATGCTCATGCATGCGTGGATTTTCCACCCGAAAAAGCCATTGTTTCTGCTGCCAAATGCCTCTATTGCACAATTAAACACTTGTACTATTTTCCACGTCAAGACCAATTTTGTTCTACTTCAAAAGTGCACTGCTGGATTTTGCATAGGTGGTCGGCATGCTAGAAGTGAGAGCCTGTCGTCCGCCAATGGTGGCCTGTCAGCCACTGATGACTAGATTTTCCTGTTGCAACATAGAGCAAACAAAGCAGGAACAGGGTATTCTCAAGGATTATTTGCACAACTCACCTCTCTTTATCATCAAACAGCTCAAAGGAGTAGTAAGTTTGATTCACAAACCATCAACGGTTACAATTTTATTGCATGATGGCTTATGAGCCAAGTGTGCAAGTTCAATGAATGCGACAAAACAAGACTCTTAAAACCACCTCCCTATCATGAATGATCAAGGGAAGTAGTTGACAATGGATCTTGATCCGTTTGCATCACTTATAAGTATGAAACGACTCAAGACTCAAGGGTTGAATTAACGTCCGATTGAACCCAAACAAAATTATTATCATGTACTTTTATTATTCACCAATTTTATTACTCATTTTTAGTTACTTTTCAATTCTTTAATCAATTTAGTGCAATAGTGAGTTAAGTCCTCTAATGAAGAGAAGTGAAAAACCAAGAGTTGGCTTAAGGCATGAGAAAGATGTCATGTTGTTGATAATGAACCCCTAAAAAGCATGACAACCTCAATCTCAAGCTTAAAAGAATAATAGGTTTGAAACAACTCTCAAAGCAAAGCAAAAGCCAAGAAAGGAGAGAGGTTGCAGAGGTGATTAAAGGTGATCACAAGTAAGGAAAGCATGAAATTAATGCTATCAACTCAAATAGGATGGTGGCTAAGGCCTAAACCACCAAGATTATGAGGATAATTGCACTACAAGCATGCAAAACAAAGCTCGGATGAAGTGAACAACCAAAAACAATCCTAAAATAGTGCTAAATAAGTCCTAAAACATACTGGAATTAAGATAAAAATAGCTAGAGCAATAAGCTAAAACATAGAACATACTAGACTAGTAAACAGGACAGAAGGAGGGAAGCCAACCCTTCCAATTTTTCAAACCATGATTTTAGCCACTTAAATAACTCTGAAAATCAGTGTTTAAAAGCTCAAAAAGATATGGTGTCAAGGTGGGAAACACAAAGGTAAAGGCCTTAATAGCAAGGTGTAAAGAAGGGTGAACCACCCCTCAATCCTTATTGGCCTTAAACCACAAGTTTCAGGCCAAAAATATAGAGTTTATACAGCCCAAAAACAATGGGAAAACAGTAAGAAAAAGAGAAAATAAAGCAAGAAGAAAAGCAAAGCTTTATACCTCTTGAACAGGAGAACCAATTCTAGGCAACAAATCAAGGCAAACACACCCTCAAGAGCTCAAACAAGGCTCAAAGGTACCTCAGCTCAAAGATGGAGAGGTTTGGTTAAGAGTGTGTAGGCAAAAGCTTGCATAAAGCTAAGAAATTGCAAGAGAGAGAGAGATAATTTTTTCTCTAAAAATTCCAAACCTTAAAAATGGATGGGAAGGCCTCCTATATATAGAAAACCATGCAACTCCCTCAGAAATATCAATACATGCACATGTAAGAAGGTGCATGCATCTGTGCCAACAGCTAGCATAACTGACAGAAAAATATCTGCAAAACACACTTATGGTCGGCAGGCCACATCAATGGCCGGCAAGCAGAAGCATTGGCCGATAGCCCATAGCAGTGGCCGGCAAGCCACAAGAGGTTGCAGGCTTGAAGATCTCTAGTTTTGGTCCAAAAATAAGGCAACAGGTGTGTAGGGTTTGAACGCTCAAAGTTGTGGTATTTGCTGAGGACTTCGAGCACTTGACAAGCATCTACGCTCATCATTGGGTGTGCAAGCGGTGACGTCCATATCGTAAGGGCGGTCAAAAATGGCGTGTCTACATGGTAGTTCACATTTCTTTTCACCCTACTTCTCTAGCCTTTACCCATGTGTTTCACACCTTTACACTAATTTTTTTTTTTTTTTTGAGCTTTTAAATATTGATTTTCAGAGCTTTTTCAGTGGCTAAAATTTTGTTTTGAAGTCTCAAAAAATGGAGAGGGTAGTCTCCTCTCCTTATGCTTTGTTTACTAGTTTAACATGCTTTATGTTTTAACTTATTGTTCTAGCTTTTTTTGTCTTAATTCTAGCATGTTTTAGGACTGATTTAGCACTTTTTTAGGACTGTTTTTAGTGGTTCATTGCATTTCAACCTGGTATTACATGCATGTAGTGTAATTGTCCTCATAGGCTTGGTGGTCTAGGCCTTAGCCACTGACCTATTTGAGTTGATAGCATTTGTTTATGGCTTTCCATACTTGTTTTCACCCATAATCACTTTTGCAACCTCCCTCCTTTCTTGGCTTTTGCTTTGCTTTTCTTTTAAAGTTGGTTCAAACTAGTTGTTTATTTAAAACATGAGATTGAGGTCTTGTGCTTAATGGTTTAATCCCTTTGGGGGTTCATTACCAACGGCATGACACTTCTCTCATACCTAAAACAACTCTTGGTTTGATGCTTCTTTCATTAAATGACTTAAAGCTCACCTTTGGACTTAATTTACTAAGGAATAGTTGATAATTAAAATGGAGTAATAAAATGAGGACTAAAAATGATGTAAGATAATAACTTGGTTAGGGTTCAATCGGACGTTAATTGAACCCTTGAGTCTTGAATCATTTCATACTTGTTAGTGATGTAAACGGTTCAAGAGTCAATGTCAACCACTTCCCTTGATCAATTCATGATAGGGAGGGGGTTTGAGAGTCTTTATTTGTTGCATTTATTGAAATTGTACCCTTTGGTTCATAGGCCATCATGCAATGAAATTGCATCCATTGATGGTTTGTGAATCAAATTTACCACTCCTTTGAAAATACCTTGGTTGTGCTCTGTTTGCTCTCTATTGCAGTAGGAGGAACCAGGATTTTGTGGCCGGCAAGCCACCATTTCTAGATGGTTGGCCACTTTTGTCAAATTGAGCAATGCCCTTTTGAAACAGAGCAGGGTTGGTTTTGAGGTGAAAAATAGTGCAAGATGTTGTAGCTCAACTTTTCCGCACCCCCTTTTAGAAGCTTGAAAAGAAGCCTTACAGTTCAGATTCCCGTGGTTCTGAATCTAATCTCACCAGTGCAATGTGAAATTAATAAACACCAAAAGTCCAAATCGGGCAAATAGTTTTCAAAAATTGATTTCGAATCAAAAGTGCCAAAATTGGACTGCTTTGCCAGATACAGAGTCACCACCTAAATGTTTTAATTTTGGGAAATTTAGAAAACCCATGACTCGTGCCAAAGGCCACGTGTCCGTCATCACCAAAGTTGCCTCGGCTCGGGAACTTAGGTACGAGACGGAAATGTCATGAATTGAGCACCCCCGCTCGCCCGATCAAAGATCGGCCTCTACTAATCATGATATGATTTTTATAAACATTATGTGCTCTTGTCCCGATTATTAGACTAGCTTTACTATGTGATGCGTGCAAGCAAATATAGACTAGTTTGCTCAAGTTGGAACAATTCGACTCATGTTTGTTTTGTGAAAATGGTTTGAATTTTCCACCTCAAGTGGCTTAAAGTTTGCGGGTTTTCCACCAAACATAGTGGGCTTAAAACTGATTTGTCACTCAACAAAGTAGGCTTAAAACTTACATTCGTTGAATCGTTCTAATTCAAGCAACAAGCCTTCATCTACAGACATTCAAATAGTTTAGCAAGTAAGCATTTAGCCTCATGGCAAGCATGCTAGTCATGGCAACATTCACATTCATTCAAGCATGTTAAAGCATTAAAACTCACCTAGTACTCCAAGCCAAGAAAATATGAGTTAGAAAAATATGCATGATTCCTAAATAGGCAAAGTGTCTAATGCAACACATGCAAAGAACGCAATTAATAGGCTCAGTTGCTAATATGACATATGAATTCATTCAAGACATGCGGTCTAAGCATGTATTCAAAGAAGTAGTTGAAATGACAATGCGGTTTGAATGACGTGACGAGCCTCGGTGCATGCAATATGAATGAATGGATGCAAGCATAAGGTATGCTAAATTGAGACATGACCCTAATCTAACCATCAAGAGCGATTAAGTAAAAGGGAGAAAGACGCACTACAACAAAACTAACCATTTGCGGCATCATGTTTACGACATGCATTAAATGCATGTCGTAGTTAGTACATTCTACGGCATTTTTTTTTTTTTGCAAGCCATTAATGTTTTGTCAATAACAGCATACATACCATGTAAGTCGTTGATTCATATATTTATAGCATGCAAAAGTATGCCGTACAAAATGTATGTTTTTATGACTTACAAAAATATGTCGTAAAATATTTGCACTTAAGACGACATACATTTCATGTTGTAAAATAGTATAACTTTACACGGCATGCATTAACATGTCGTGAAAAGTTTTGCAAAAAAAAAAAAAATTCAATCCGAATTTTTTTTATGGCATGCAAAAGCATACCGTAAAAAATGTATATTTTCACGGCATACAAAAATATGTCATAAAATATTTGTATTTAAGATGACATACATTTCATGTCGTAAAATATTATAACTATACACGGCATGCATTAGCATGTCCCGAAAGCTTTTATTAAAAAAAAATTCAATCCAATTTTTTTTTTATTTAAAAAAACTAACAATTTCCAACCAAGCTTTTCACCTTAAATTTTCCTAATTGAGGACAACGTAAAAAATAATTTATACATTATTTTATAATTCAGTGTCTATTTTAAGGGATAATTTGCACCTAGTGGGATTTTGGGAAAAAAAATTACATATTCATGAAAAAGTTTATAATTTTAATGATTAATATTTATATGGCTTCTCACTAATTTGTAATTATTTTTTTTTAAATTACCTCGATTTGATATTTTCCCTTCTTTTAATAATTTATTTATTTTTTACTTTTTAGATGTGCCTAACATGAATACAACTAAAAAATAAAATATTTGTAAAAAAATATAATATATATGAAATGTATAAAATTTTATATTTTTTTGAATTTAGTGATTTTAAAAAAAAAATTAAAAAATATTTTTCTTTTAAGTATATGTAAATTTTTTGAATTTAAATGTAAAAAAAAAATTATTTAAAATATTTAAAAACTTGGAATATCTAAAACAAAAAACTAACAGATCGAATCAACCCTCTCTAAACCCTAATCTCTCTTACTCTCTCACTCACTCACTCTCTAGGTCTCGACCTCTATCTCTCAACCCTCTCTAAACCCTAATCTCTCTTAACCGATCGAATCAACCTTCTTTAGCCCCATTTGATCTAATCTCAGAGCAATTGGTGATTCATCTCAGATCCAATCTCAGAGCGATTGGCAATTTCGATTTTGAGATTTCGAAGCTCCACCGCCTGCACCATCTGCACCGGCGATGGGAGCGAGCACCATTGTCTACTAAGGTGAGCACCACCATTTCTTTCTCTCTCTCTCTCTCTCTCAAGCTCTTCCTTCCCGTCGAGTTTGGTCAAATAACGAAACTAGTGCATTTAATTTAAGAATTTCGTTGTTTGAGCAATTTGTTGTATAATAATTTGTTGATGGAATCTCCATTAAATTTCACTCCAGTTTTCCTGTTTCATGTTCATGCTTCTTGTGCACACTGCACATGCCTTTTCCTTAACAAAATTTCTTCTAGTTGTAGTGATAGACAAATTTTCTGTTTCTCTGAAAAACTTTATGGACCTTTATTTCCTTTGCTTGTTTTATGAATGGATTTGAAGACTTTAAAGACTTAAAGTTTTATTATCTTTGTTGTCTGTTGGATTTTAGTTGTATTTTGTGTGTAGCGGATTACTGTTTGCAACTAGATATTAGGAAAATGATATTCATCAATAATCTTCATTTATTGTAACAATTTGCTGAAAAATTTGGTTCATTTATGGATGGAGTGGAGGCAGAGCCATGTGCGGCAATTCTATTTGGCGTTCACTTCAATGTAATTGTAATTTAAAGCTTCAATTGTAATTTAAAACTTTGAAATATAAGATTTTCGAGTCACAATTGTATAGCTGGAAGTATATTAAGACATGCATATATTTTAGAACAAAAGATCAAATTCTCATATCCATTAATTATAGTTTCTAGCCACAAGGTAAAGGGCATTTTTCTTGTGCATTGTTATACTAGGCATCACCTCAGTGTCTAAATCTTCTTTCTTCATCCCATTAGGTAGTTCTCAATCAAATGAATAGAGAAGATTAGCAAGTGTAAGTTCCACTGTCACAGCACCCATGTAGATCCCAGGGCAACCTCTTCGACCGGCACCAAATGGAACAAGCTCAAAGTGTTGACCTATGAAGTCAGTAGCACTTCCAAAGAATCTCTTAGGGAAGAACTCGTATAGGTTGTCCCAAGCTTCAAGGTCTCTTCCAATGGCCCACGCGTTCACATAGACTAAGGTTTTAGGTGGAATTTCATATCCTTCTAGTTTAATTGTTTGAGTTGTTTCCCTTGGCACGAGCAATGGAGCTGCAGGGTACAATCTCATTGTTTCTTTTACTATAGCCTTGAGCTATGAAAGCTTTTGAAGATCATGAGTAATGCTAGGCATCATGAAAGAAATATCATAAAAAGCTTCATGAAGATTCTCTATCCTTGGATTACACACACAATGAAACACCACACACTAATCGAATGAGTGAAGAAGCACTGACACTCCAAGATAGGTGCCGATGCTGTGTCCGACAAGTGTGTCCACATGGTATTTATAGTTTAATTTCTTATGTTGTGCAAATGCTCATGAACCCACAGCATAGCTGTGTTTTTTTTTATTCCCAGTAGTTTCAATTGTCTGTGGATGATACTGCTTATAAGAACTTCATATTACCCTATTTTCTGCAAAGAAAACCACCTGATTGGCAGGATTTTGTTGGGATCATTACTCAGCTTTTTATCAATTCTGTTTTAAGTTTTATTGAGGAAAACAATGCTGGTAATGCTGCTGCGGCTCTCATGGCCTGCCTTGCACCAAAAGCAAAGGTAATGGAATTTGGTCTTTAGAAGAATTCAAAAAAATTCTACCTTCACACATATATGTAACTTGCTTTTCCAGTTTTTTTAAGGCTGGATTATGACTTACAATTTGTATCTTCTATCCTAAATTGATTAATCTAAAACAAAAAATCATAGGTTCTTCGTGATGGAAAATGGAGTGGGGAATATGCAGTTGTTCTTGTTCCAGGTGACGTAATTAGTATTAAACTTGGTGACATAATCCCTGCAGATGCTCGTCTCCTTGAGGGTGACCCATTGAAAATAGACCAAGTGCTTGTGACTACTATTATTCTGTTGATTGAAGTTTGTTGATTTCATCGTCTAATAGTCAAGCTATCTAACTGGAATACTTCTATATGGGTTTTGCAGTCTACACTAACATGTGAGTCCTTTCCTGTGACAAAAAGCCCTAGGGATGGGGTTTATTCAGGATCCACTTGCAAACAGGGAGAGATTGAAGCAGTGGTCATTGCCACCGGTGTCCACACCTTCTTTGGCAAGGCTGCTCACCTTGTGGACAGCACAAATCAAGTGGGCCATTTTCAGAAGGTATGGACATTCAAATTAACTTTGTTTTGTTCAAGATCATAGTCATGAAAAATATGAAATAAAAGAATTAAGGTATTCAGGAGATGATAAGAGAAAAATGTCTAATTTGTTCCTCTAGTACACTTAATTCATTCCTTTTCACATCGACATATGGCTCCCAAATATTCATAATATGTATATTCAAAATCCACTGACTGACTATTGAAAAGTATTATTGAGGTTGTTTGGGGGACTGTTTGCTTCAGATTGAATTTCTAAATTCTGTAATGTAGTTCATGTTCCAACCTTTTGTCTGGATGTATTCTCATAGGTCTTTGCTAGAGGAGTAAATGGAGAGGCTGTAGTTTTGATGGCTGCTAGAGCCTTCCGAGTGGAAAACCAAGATGCAATAGACGATGCTATTGTCGGGACGCTGGCTAATCCAAAAGAGAGTGTTAATTAGTCTACAAACTTTCTACTACATAGGATGGGGGTGCCAAAAAAAATTTAGGCTTCTGATTCTGAATTGCTGAAACAAATGCACCATAATATTGAGTGAGATTTTCCTTCTGAATGACTTTTGTTATCAGTTCTCCATTTAATATGTGTGTTCCTATTTTTCTTCTTTGACTTCTACTAAAAACTAAGGCACGAGCTGGCATTCAAGAGGTTCACTTCCTTCCATTTAACCCCACTAATAAGTGAACAGCTCAGACGTATATTGACAGTGAAGGTAAAATGCATCGAGTTAGCAAAGGTGCACTAGAACATGTATATTAATTAGTAACTGTTTCCATTATATCTTGCATCTGATATTGCTTCTTTTTTTTTCCTTTTTATATTTTTTTGTGCCTAATTATGCATTGGATATGGTTTTTAGATACTGAATCTTGCACACAATAAATCGGAAATAGAGCGTAGAGTTCATGCTGTGATTGATAAGTTTG
This sequence comes from Camellia sinensis, assembly GCF_055761805.1. NCBI lineage: Eukaryota > Viridiplantae > Streptophyta > Magnoliopsida > Ericales > Theaceae > Camellia > Camellia sinensis. The sequence continues at coordinate 20,949,504 of NC_138964.1, read as the reverse complement.
TAGAGCAAGGGTTACGATCTCTTGCAGTAGCTTACCAGGTACTATATTATTGTCATTATTTGTTGGTCATTCTCTCTACTACTCTACTCAACACAGATGTCTTTTTGAATTAGCTATTACTCAGTAGAATTCATAGAGATAGAAGCTTATGACGTATTGAGCAACAGATACTTCATTTTAACAATAAAATCAATAAAAGAGGGTAGTATCATCAAAAGCAAAACCAAAAAAGAGGGTACTATCATCAAAAGTTACCTATCTGAAATGCACTAATCTGTGAGCATTTTATTATCCTTCCATAAGTTTCTCTGGCATGTTCTGTTATTACATTAAGTTAATTAACTCCATGCTTGCCTTTTGGAGTCAAGATTGCCCTTCAAAATATTCACCACATGGACTGTACATAGATGGAGTTAAAACCAAAATATGTTAAATTGGTTTATTGATGAATGCTAATAAATCTGGTGATTGTTTTTGTTGATTTTTGTTGGATGGATATGGGTATTAGCTCTTTGCCTTTCCAAGGATATCTACCACTTTATACATCACCTTGAAATTAGATTGCTTTCTCATAGTGTAAACTAACCTCCACCTCTTTGTGTTCCGCTTGCATATGTTGTTTAGGATACTATTGAGATAGCCTCTGTTATCCATGCTATCTACAGTAGTTAATTTCTACTAGTTAATTTACATGGTCAATGCAATTATTGGTTGCCTCTTCATGTGGTTGTACTAATTATTTTAATAATTATTTAATGATCATAATGAATATAAAAAATCATAAATCACTCTATTGCAGAGCTTGAGAATACCCCAAATAATTAAAGATTTCCAATATGCTGCCACATTTCATGATCTCAACAAAATAAGAGTCCCCGTTTGGCTTGGGCTTAAAAGCTGCTTTTTTTTCTTTTTTTTTTTCTTGACTAAATAAGCCAAAAAGCAAAAACACTGAACTCCACCCAAGTATGGAAATGTTCAAATGTGTTTGGGTTAATTCAGGTATTTGCTGATTTCGCAGTAGTGGAGCTGACATTGTTGTCTAACTAGCCTTAATGATTTTCTCATGAGTAATGATGATTGTCCCGTTGTTTGTTTCCTTTCATATATTATTTTTTTCTACATTTCTTGGTGATTTATGCCCATATTTATATTATTTATCTGGTTTTACTTGTTGAGGTTGGCTCCTTATCAACCTTGGGGTCAATGTCAGCATAGAATTGGGTCATACAATATCAGTCCCAATCTTCTTGAAATCTGCAGTGAATCACTGATTGGTTTTTATGGGTAGGTCTTTGCTTTCATTTTTTTTTTCTTTTCTTTCCTTGTTTTAAAAAATGTTGGACATTTTTTATTTTGTTTATAAGTACCTAACGGCTATTAGTATTATTTTGGATCTTCAGTTTCTATTCTGTAATATTGATATAAATCATGGAGTACAATACACCATACACTATCATATTATAGCAACATCTGATGTAATATTCATTTGAAATATTAGTTACGCACTTCAATCTTCTTCTCATTCTCTCTCAGATCTCTCACTCTCTCTGTTTTTCCATTCATTTTAACTCGAATTGCCTTTTTGATGGTTCGAAATGATTCGTCTCTCTCTCTCTATAGATAACAATACACAATCCATCTCTTTCAGGTATTTTTTTTTCCTGATTAATGTTCTGTTTGCTTTCAAATTGCCATAGTTCTCTCTCTCTCTCTCTCTCTCTCTCTCTCTCTCTCTCTCTCTCTCTCTCTCTCTATTGCTTGTATGACGTATAACAGTGTGTTGTGCGATTTGCAGGATCTGCTACTATTCTTTGCCTTGATCCTGACTCAATCTATTGCCTTTTGAGGTATGTATATATATATGTTGTTGAAGCTATTATTGATTTTCTGTTTGTTTATGGAGTTTTTTTTTTTTGTTTTTTGGTGATATCTTTTGTTAGGTTTTTATTATTGGCAATCCCGTTTGACAAAACTCCTCTCAGTTGTAATTTTATTCGCTCTTGTATTTCAGTGAGGATATGAGTTTTAGATGCGAATCCAACCCAAATTGTGCCTTGCAGAGAAGTTTGTGATGTTAATACTTTCAAGATTGCCACTTCGCTGATTATGACGGGGATCGAGCTGCCCGGTCAGCTCGCGGGGGTCGAGGGGGCAGCGCCCCTTGGCGGGTCCGGGGCAGCGCCACGGCGGGGTCGAGGGGCAGCGCCCCCGAAGCAAAATGCAAAATTGCATTCAAAGTTGCCTGTCCGCCCTTGGTCGCTCGAGCGAAGAAGTCCTCGCTCGAGCGAAGGCTGCGTCTGTGTAAAAACCTGAAAGAGATGAATATACGCTCGAGTGAAGGGTTCGTGGCTCGAGCGAGCATCGCTATTCAGATTTCTATAAGTACGTGTTTCTGTCAGATTTTAGGATTACTACTCTAGATCTTCTTTTTGGATATAAAGGTTTATATTTGGGGATATTTTGCTAGTTTTCTTTGATGTTTTGATTGAGTATTCAACTCATGGTCTTAGAAGTTTACATCAAAGGATTATTTGTTTGTTCTACACAAAAGAGAGAGTTGTTCTTCGGTGGATTGTGAAGAATTTGAGCCTAAAGCTTTGGTGGATTCTGGAGTGGCTCATCGTCAAGACAATTCCGAGGTGAAGACGGGGTTGGAAGAGGCACATAGAGGTTGGTTCAATTCGGGCGTGGATTTGCTAGGTAATTGAGAGTATACCTGTGTAATTATTTTATATCTTCTTAGTGGATTGTTTTGTGGCTGTTGCCCGTGTTTTTTTTATCACAATTGGAGGTGTCCAATTGTGGTTTTTCCACGTAAAATCATTGTGTTGATTTGTCTTGATTGTTTGGTTGGGATTGTTGATTACTGCTTAAAATTGATACATAATCACAAATCAACATCTAGGGGATTTCTAGATTTTTCATCTTTTATTCTGGAATAGGATTGTTGGATTGGGAGTGGGAGTCTTCCTTCTTCTAGCTCTTAAAATCAGTGTGCCAAAGGTTGATTCGTGGGATGTAGTTTTGGTTGTAAAACAAAAGCCAATTATTATTATTTTATATTTTATATTTTATTATTATTATTAATTTTTTGTAGCAATCTGATGCATCTATCTATTTTTCTTTTCTTTTCTTTTCTTTTGTTATGTACTCTTTTCGTTTCCCATTCAAATTTTCTGGAACAATGTATGTTTTCTTTGAAGGATGCAACTTTTTAGTTTACTTGGTCTTGTGATCTATAAGTTTTTGAACCATGTAAAATACCAATGACACATTCGTTGATTTGTTTCTGTTCGTTTATTTATGCAGGTTATGTTTTTTTTGCCCCCCAAGAAATTTGTAGGTGGAGTTGTATATTTAAAGTCATATTTTGGAAATTAGTGAACCATATGATTTGAATACTTTTCTTAGTTTGTACGTTTGTGAGGTTGTTATTAGCTTGATATGATAGAAATTGAGGATGGAAGCTAGTATGCACGTTGTTTGGTGTGTGGATGTTAGTTTTTGTCCTTAATTCATAGTTGCTACTTTTGCTTAATTTGTTCACAAGTTGCTACACTTTATAAGCTACTGCTTTTGTTTGGAGTTGCATACGGCTAGGCAAGGTTATGTTCTTGTGTGTGTGTGTGTGTGTATATATATATTAAAAATAACTTTCTACGGCATGCAAAATTATGCCGTGAAAAGTGTAATGATTTATGACATGCAAGAAAATGTCATAAAATATTATATACGGCATACAAAGTATGTCGTAAATATATTAAAAATAACTTTTTACGGCATGCAAGATTATATCGTAAAAAGTCTAGTGATTTATGGCATGCAAAAAAATATCGTAAAAGATTATATACAGCATACAAAGTATGTTATAAATATATTAAAAATAACTTTTTACAGCATGCAAAATTATGCCATGAAAAATATAATGATTTATGGCATGAAAAAAATGTCGTAAAAACTTATATACAACATACAAAGTATGTCACTAATGTTTAATTTATTACTTTTAACAACTTTACCTGCATGCCGTAAATGATGTTCAACTTTCTACGGCATGTCATATAACGACATTTGTGTGCATACCGTGAAAGAGTTTTTACGGCATGCATTGCAAGCCGTGAAAATTCAATTTTGTTGTAGTGACGTGGAGTTGAAAGGCATGCACATTATTACATTTTGCTCTCACGAAGGAGAGTTTGAATGAATAAAGCTAAGCTAACTAGTAACTAATTAGGGCTAAGTTAATTAAGCTAATTATTACAAACCAAAATAAGAAGCTAAAATAATTAACTAATTATTAAAACACTTCAATGAATTAACTAGTAAGCTAACTAATTAATTTACAACACAAACGCAAGTAAACTAAGCAGTTAACTTTCCTAACTATGCTGCCACTACTCCGCCTCAGGAAGTGAAAGATACACATGCTAGGTTTCTGCTTGAAAAGACCTCCATTTTGCTCTCGAAAGCCTTTGTTTGCAGAGTTGAACATTTCCAGAACCATTATGCCCCACCTTACCAACATTTGTTGAGGTTTACATCAGTGGCCAGCCAGCCAAGGATGAATGCTGCCGGCCATCTGTCGGCCAAGAAGGTGGCCTGCCGGCCATCAATAGTGCACTGCTGGCCATGGATGGTGGCCTGCCGGCCATTGATGCACTGGATCACCATACTGCAACAGAATACAAACAGAGCAAAAAAAAAAGTTTTTCCAATGATTATCTGCACAATTTACCCCTCATTTTCATGGACAAATCCACGGAGTTGTGAATTTAAACCACAAACCACCAATCTAAGCAATTTCATTGCATGATGGCTTGTGATTCAAGGTGTGCACGCTCAATGAATGTAAAACAAGACATTCAAGAACCATCAACCTATCATGCATGATCAAGGGCAATGGAGACCTAGGAAACTTGAGACATTTTATCCTAATTTTCCTTATGTTCAATTAACGTCCGATTAAACACACAACGCACAAGTTATTATCTTGCTCAATTTTAGTCCCAAGTTGTTAGTTACTCATTTTAACTTACCAATCATTACTTAGTCCATTAAGTCCAAAAGGTGAGTTAGAGTTCTCTAAGGGAAAGAAGGCTCAAAACACAATTTGCTTTGGGTATGAAAGAAGTCTCATACCATTGGTAATGAACCCCCAAAGGGATTAAACCATTAAGTATGAATCCTCAATTCCACACTTAGACAAACCAATGACTTGAAACAACTTTCAAAGAAAAAAGAAAACCAAGAAAGGAAGGAGATTGCAGAGGTGATTAGTACTGAAATGAAGTACAAAACAACACCAAATCATGCAATCAATTCAAACAAGAGGTGCCTAATGGCCTAAAACACCAAACTTGTGAGGACTATTACACTACAACCATGCAAAACAAAGCCCAACTGACCCAAATAGCCCAAAATAGAGCTAAAGTAGTCTAAAAGAAGGGCAAAAACATGCTGGAACAAAGCTACAAAAAGTTAGAAAAACATGCTAACACATGGAGTTAACTAGGCTAGCAAACAAGACACAAGGAGTGGAGGCTAACCCCTCCAATTTTGGACTTCAAAATATATTTTTTGCCACTAAAAATACTCTAAAAATCAGTGTTTAAAGGCCAAAAAAAAGATGGTTTAAAGATGGGAAACACAAGTGAAGAAGCCTTACAAATAAGGTACAAAGAAGGGTGAAACACCCCATACCTTAAAATGGCTTCAAACCACAAATTTCAGCCCATCTTGATAGAGTTTTTATGACTCAAAAATGGCCCAAAAATAGTGGGAAGAAATAGATAAACAAGTGTATTAAAACAAGTTAAAAGACAAGTGTTATACCTCTTGAAGCCAAGCACCACTTTAGGCACAAATCCAAGCCAAAACCACCTTCAAGAGTTCAATCAAGACCTCAAGGGACCTCAACTAAAAGGTGATCACTTTGGGTTAAGGATTGATATGCAAAAGTAGAGTGTAGCTAACAACTAAGCACAAAATTTCAAGAGAGAGAGATGTAGAGAGAGAGAGAGAGAGAGAGAATTTTTTAGTTTTAAATCTTCCAACCTCAAAACATGAGAGAGGGTCTCCCTATATATAGAAAACATGAATTCTATACAAGGAGATCTAGCCCTCCACGTGTGGATAGATGCAAGCATCTGTGCAAACATCTGGCACAACTGGCATAAAAAATCTATAGAAAACACTGGTGGCTGGTCGGCCATCAATAATGGCCGACAAGGCATCATTGATGGCCGGCAGACTAGAAGCCCTGGCCGGTAGGCCACCAGAGACTGCAGGGGATAAAGACCAAGACATGATCCAAAAAGGAGACAAAATAGATGCAGGGTTTGAAAGGCTCAAACCTGTGGCATTCCACTGAGGACTTTGAGCGCTCGGCGAGCAATCAAACTTATCATCAGATGTACCTACAAGAACATCCAAGTCTTGAAGGGCCGTCAAAAATGAGGTGTCTACAGATGTTCTAATTGTGCAACAGAGGCATTCTGGCAGCAGAACGGTGGGCTTTTCGGGTGGAAATCTGCGCATGCGTAAGCATCCCTCACTTTCTCGGTGCTAATTAGTTAGCTTAATTACTTATTTCATGTCATATTCACGTTATAATTAATCAGCTATTTGTAATTAATTAATTAGTGTATTAATTAGCTAGAGTAGTTCATTAACATTGGTTTTGTAATAACTAGCTAGCATAGTTAGTTTATTCATGTTGTAATAGTTAGTTAATTCATTTGGTAATAGCTAGTTAATTAGCTTAGCTAGTTAGTTTATTCGGACCCTCCTGTGCTAGGGCATAGTTGTAATAATGTGTATGTCTTCCAACCCCACATCTTTCTCCCTTTTATGATGGTTAGTTTAGGGCATCATGTCTTCTTTAGCATCTCCCATGCCTTGCATCCATTGTCTTACATGCATTGGGCTCGACACATCATTCTCGGCACATCATTCTAACTTGCATTGTTAGTTAAATACTTCTTTGAATACGTGCTTAGGCCGCATGCTATCGAATTGATTCATATGCCATATTAGTAGCTGAGCCTAGTAGTTGCATATTGCATGTGTTGCATTAGTCATATTGCATAATTAGGATTATGCATTATTCTAACTTTGTCATCTTTTTTAGTACTAGGTGAGATTTTCTTTGTTTTAGCATATTGTATGGTAGTTGCCATATCAAAACATGTTCACCATGAGGCTAAGTGCTTAAGTGATAAAATTGCTTGAATGCTTGTGGATGGAAGCTGATTACTTGAATTAGAATAATTTGAGTAATGTTCATATGCAATCACTTTTTCAAGTGGTACATATTCGAAATAATTTTCAAAATAAACATAAAATCAAATGTTCCAATTTTGGCAAAATAGTCAATACTTGCATGCGCATCACATAGTAAGTTAGCCTAATAAATCGGAACAAGAGCAATTAATGTAAATAAGAATCACATCATGATTAGTAGAAGCTGTTCGCGAGCGGGGGTGCTCAATTCATGACCTTCCCCTCTCGTATCTAAGTTCCCAAGCCGCGACAATCTTGGTGATGATGGACAAATAGCCTTTGGCACGAGTCATGGGTTTCCTAAATTTTTCAAAAATATTTAGGTAGCGACTCTATATCTGGCAAAGCAGTCCATTTTTGGCAATTTGATTCAAAATTGATTTTTCAAAAGATTTGCCAAATTTGGACTCTTTGGTGTTTATCTATTTCACATTGCACTTGTGAGATCAGATTCAGAACCGCGGGAGTCCGATACTGTAGGGCTAGTTGTTCTCCGAAAGGAGCACGAAAAGTCAGGCTACACCGAGACAAAGTTGACAAAATTGTTTCTTAGTTGGTTTTTATCTTCTTCGTTTTGTAAAATGGAAAGTTTCAGTTTTGGCGGCTTGAAGAAGAGTTGAGCATGTTGGGACAAAGATTTGTTGTCAAAAGAAATTGGCTAATGTTTTGGTTTTTTTGGTTAAGTCAACTTGTGTAATATTTTTTGGCGGACAAGAATGGGAGATTGTTGTCATTTTCTAGCCTAAAAAAAAGCTATTTGTAGAGGATATGAACTATCAAAAGCCTGCAAGAGAACATGCCTTAAAACTCGTAGAAAAAGTCTGCAAAATTGTTGGAGCATGTTTAGGTCGTGCCTGTAACCCACACACTTGTGCCCGCGATGTGAAGCCCTTGCCATCGCGCCAATGACCTAACCACTTGCACCCGCGATCAAGTTAATCACACCCGCAACCAATTGATTTGTGCTCGTGATGTGCATCCTCCGAAAGACACCCTCTCAGTACTTTTCTCTACAACCCGCAATTAACATGTCCGTACCCGCGAACTTGCCTTCTCTCAGGTCTATTTAAAGAACCCTTTGCTCATTTGTTGAGCCATCTCTCCAAGACCATTTTGGTATCTCTCCCAACTTATTTTCTAACTCTCTAGAGCGCTCAATATTTCAAACTTAGAGAGAGTTTATTTTGAGAGAATATATTTTGTAAAAGAGATTTTATTGAGTTTATTTTTTAGAGTGAACTTGTAGTATGGATCATTTGTAGTGCTCTCATTTGTTTGATGATACATTAGCCATAGGAACTTCAAGTTCATCATCAAACTTTGTAAGTTCGTCACACCTTCTCAATAATGAACATTCTTGATGGATTCCAAGATTGTAGGCTTCAGTGGATTCCAGAGTCATTGGCGTTGTGGTGATTCGACAACCTTCTTGATGGATTCTAACATTGTAGATTTCGGTAGATTCCGAAATCATTGGCGTCGTGGCGATTCAACAACCGTAGCAGATATCCAGTGGAGATTGCGGCGGTATCTGTAGATTGAGCAAAGCCGTGTGCCGGTAAGTGGACTCGTGTGCCTGGATTGGCCATTGTAAGATATCTCTTGTATTATCTTTCTTGTATTGTGGATTATTCGTCTAGCCAAAGACCCATGATTTTTTATCACAAGTTGGTGGATTCCAATTGTATTTTTTCACATAAAAAATGTCTTGTGTCGTGGATTGATTTTCTCTTACTCTCTCTTTATATTGATCATGGTGCAAAATTTTTATTGGATTGGCTAAATCAATAATCACGATAACACAGGACATATCTAGATTTTCGAAAGGATTTTTCAAATAAAACTAGATTTTACAAAAATTTCTTAATTTACTTTTTTTCAAATGTAACACTTTAATGTAACATACTAAAAAACCTTCTTACTGTACTTTTTCTAAACGTAACACTCCGATATAACACACTAAAAATGTTTTACTGTATTTTTACCAAACATAACACTCTGATCAATATAACACACAAAAACTTCTTTGTGTATTTTTGTCAAACATAACACTCCAATGAAACATACTAAAAAAATCCTTAATATACTTTTTCCAAACGTAACACAATAATCAATTTAACATACTAAAAAATTTCTTAGCATATTTTTCTCAAATGTAAGAACGTAACATTTAAAAAAAACTCCTTTGTGTATTTTTTTTTTCCAAATGTAACATTCCAATCAATGTAACACACAAAAATTCCTTAGTGTACTTTTCCCAAATGTAACACTCCAATGTAACACACTAAAAAATTCTTTAATGTAATTTCTCAAACGTAACAACATAATATTAAAAAAAAAAAAATTAGTGTATTTCTTTCAAACGTAACACTCCAATCAATGTAACACACAAAAACTCTTTAGTATATTTTTTCCAAACGTAGCACTTTAATGTAATACAAAAAAATCACACTAGCAGAAATGTAGATTTCTATGCTCGACAACCAACACTTTAGCCACCTATTACTCCAAAAAGAATCTTCCACATCTCACATTTCCATTCTTCTCCCAAAAATGAATCAGAAAATTAAAAAAATAAATCATAAAAAAAGCATTCACTTAAATTCAAATGGCACCAAATCAAATAAATATAACTTTCCAAAACAAAAAGACTAATTGGTTCCTAAAAAAATTCTTAGGATTAAATGGATCAACATTCTCCCATATTGGATTTATGAATAAATTTTTCTTATATTTTATTTATTATATTATGTATCACCTTATGTTAATTTAATTAAGTCCTATTACTCATGCTTCAGCTAATTAAAAGAATACTTGTGTCTCAAAAAAGATTTTTATCTTTATAAGTTGGCCAAATTAAGGGTGAATTATATATATATATATATATATAACATGATAACACAACTCAAGTCATACATGAAATTAGTAATCAAGATGATTATTTTTCGATATAAATATTTATATAACATGATCCAATATTATCATTAATATTTAGCAGTTATAATTAGTGTCAAATTTGTACAACACAAAATAGATACGGTTAACTCGTATAATAAAAATTTAATTACGCATTTTAATATGAATCATACTTGGGATCATGAAAAAAATATCATGAAATGCATCATGAAGATTTTTCATTATTTGATTAGTGTGTTATGTTTTATTATATCTGTATCCAAAGTTAGAGAATCTTTCATAATTATCTTTATGATATTTTTTTCATGATCTCTATAATTACTCTTTCAATATTATTTCAAGGGTAAATTATGCAAATAGTTCATGTACTTTACACGATGTGTCAATTTGGTCCCTACAGTTTAAATTTGCTCGATTTTGCCCTTTAATTTAACGGATTGTGTCATTTTAGTCCAATAAATAACAATTGTTAAATTAATTTAACGGAAAGTCAAATAATGTGTCAATTTGGTTCACTTAGTTTCAATTTTCTCAATTTTTACAAGGACTAAATTGACACATTGTGAAAAACACAATGACCAAATTGACACATTGTTTGACTTTTTATTAAATTAACTTAACAACTGTTATTTATTGGACTAAAATGACACAATCCGTTAAATTAAAGGGCAAAATCGAACAAATTAAAACTATAGGAACCAAATTGACATATCGTGTAAAATACAAGAACTATTTACATAATTTTTCCTTATTTCAATTAAAAGGTATCATGACATTTTCAAATTCTTTACCTAACTTTACCCAGCTTATGAAAAAGTGTACAAAATAATATTTTAAGACTAATACATGTTTCATTCACAATTAAATTTACTAAACACCCATATGTGGTATAGAACAATAATGATTCATCCCACTAAAAATATCACCACTAATAGCACTAATACATTAAAAAAGTAAAAAAAAAAAAAAAAAAAATACAACTCCAAGATCAAAACATCACATCATTAATGGCGGAATCCACTGCCACCTAATTAGTGGGAGCACTAATTAGTGCTCCCAAGCATTTTTTATGTGGTATATGAGGAACAATATTCAAAGTCGTTAGATTATTTGAGGATTTTAATGCACGAGAATTTGGAAGCATAATCAACGATTATAAATGTTTTGAAACAAAGCAAACAGACGATGTCATGGCCAATTAAACACAACCATTTTTGGAGTTGCACATGACAGCGAGAGCATACACAAATCAAGCATATCCACTATGAAGAAGCTGCAATTTGTTCTTGTTTAGCTGGATCACCGCATCCTATATGTCAGTCCTCCATTCAGCCAATTCTGGAGAACACTCTACACCTATTTCCATAATGGCTAAAAGAGAATCTTTATAGGCAATCACATCCCTACCATCTTCTGTTCTCAACAAACCACCATCCACAGCTTCCATTACTCGGTCCGGAAGTGAAGCATTCACCCATTGCTCCAAACTCAGTGCTTCAGTGAACATCTCATCGGCTGGGCCCAAAATTTCCTTTCGAACCATACTCTGACAAAAAGCACGACAACAAAAATAAAAAAATAAAAAGTTCTTAGAGGGCCTTTATTGTTTTGAGCCTTATTTGGGCTTAATTTTTTTTTTTTTTAATAATAAACATAAAAGTCTAATTTTCATATTTCATAAGTAACTAATATAATTGTTAAATGGAATGTATTTTTTAATATACAAATCATAAAGTATAATTTCATTTTTTTAGAGGTGTTGGCAGATTGGGTGGGATCAACTGGCATCGCATCTGCCATCTGTCCTAATTTAGGTAGATTGAAAAATATACATCCACATCCGTTTGGTTGGACCATCGAAACCGTCTATTATGTGGTTAATTGGTTCGGACTATTTGATTTTGGGGGTCGGATGGATAGTTGCCCAGTCCTAATACAAAGAGAGAAAGCAGACAACTCTAATAAAACGATGACGAGGAGAGAGAAGACGACGGAAGAAGAGCCGATCAACACGTCATCTGGTACTAGAATATATAATATATTATGTTAGTATAATATTATGTATATTATTATGTTTAGCTTTAGCTTTAATAATTAGTATAGCTTTAGCTTTCATAATTAGTGTAGCATTAGCTTGCTTTAGCTTTATGCTTTCGGTGGCTCTCTCTCTATAAGAAGAGAGCTAGGCTCCCTTTGTAAATCAATCTATGAAATACACATTTCATTTATTCACTTGTTCTCTCTCTCTCTATCAATTTATCTTACATGGTATCAGAGCTAGGTTAACAACCTAGTCATTTTGTTTCATCGGCGGGCGGCAGCCTCGCCTTGGCCGCCCGCCGGACCTCTACACATACATTCACTCCGCTGCCATAAATTCCATAACTGAACTGAACTCTTGTCTCTCTGAGGGAATAATCAACACCTTCACACCAGTGAGGCCGTGGATATGGATCGCAGGTCCATCTATGCTGTAGCTTTATCTGCATTGTCGTCGCCGGCGTTGGAGGTCAATCTCCGGTCACACCTCCTGTGGTGTCCGCTCCGCCGGTTTCAGCTCCACCACCGGCCACTCCACCTCCGGCTACTCTATCACCAGCTACTCCGGCCGGCAATATTGCCTTCGCTGCCCGCTGGAGTTTTCAATACACACACCACACATAGAGCTACACACCATTCACACGGCGCGCACACACACCATACACTCACCATGCACACTGGTACACTCAAGAAACACTCACACACAGGCACTGATCTCTCTCTCCACACACAGAACATCCACTCTCTCTCTCGGCTACATATACAGATACACACACACCACACGGGGAACACACGGACCAGACACACATGAAGATGGACAACAAAACAGAGCTCTCTCTTCTCTCTCTAAATTCCTAGGCTGTTCTCTCCCACCTCTCTCTCTCCGATCATACACAGACCCAGCATGCATGGATACTACCTACACACAACACCGTGCACACACATTCTGGGTTTTGACCATTGACACCATTGACTGCCACAGACTGAACAAAAAAAAAAAAAAAAAAAATCCCACTACCCAAAAACAGCTCCTCAAACATGGCTTTAACAACAATATTAGATGCCCAACATGTGTAGTGGCGGGCCCCATCTCCAATCACACCACTATGCAAAACCCATTGCTGGTAGTGTGCAAAAAGAAAACCCAAACTATGGGCTGGTGTTTTTGACCAAAACCGTGGACCCACAAGTGTATGCCTCCACCCATAGAAACAGATTTTCTCTCTCCCTTTAAACCCCCTCTTTTCCTTTCTTTTTATTTTAATATTGTCCACCCACACTTCTTTTATTTAAACATAAAATCACTCTTATCTTCTTTTTTTTTTTTTTTATTCCATTCTCCCAACACACCCTTGTTTTATTCCTATCACAGATCCACCCTGCTCACAGTTCTACACCACAAAAAAAAAAAAAAAAAAACAAAACAAAACAAAACAAAAAAAAAAACAAAAAAAATAAAAAAACCTTTCTACCATTTTTTTTTTATTTTTTTTTATTTTTTTTTTTCACATCTTCACTCTGTGTTGAGCTGTTTTGCTCCCCTTTATCAATCTCTTTGTTTCAACCTCAAATAGGTTTCTATCTTCACACCTATTTGAGTTTGAGGGGGGGTTATACATATATCATGGTGAGCATGGTTACACACCATGCGAACCACTCAAGCTGGTGAGCATGGTTATACACCATGGGAACCACTCAAGCCACCCCATGGCGCACTCCCTAAGTCGCCTCCTTGGTGCACCACCACAATCTTCTACAACGGTCCGGCATGACCCCATAAACTGTCCCGACATTGATTCCGGTCAGCCTCTACAACGGTCCGGCATGACCCCATAAACTGTCCCGACATTGATTCCGGTTAGCTTCTACATCGGTCCGACATGACCTCGTAAACTGTCCTGCTACAACGGTCTGACATGACCATACAGTGTCTTCACCAACAGTCCGACACGACCATACAGTGTCTACTATCCTCTTTTATTTTATGTATTAGTTTATCTTCATGTTTTGTTCCTTTCCAAACTCAAGTTGGTTTTACCTATCCTCCTTGAGTTTGAGGGGGATGCTAGAATATATAATATATTATGTTAGTATAATATTATGTATATTATTATGTTTAGCTTTAGCTTTAATAATTAGTATAGCTTTAGCTTTCATAATTAGTGTAGCATTAGCTTGCTTTAGCTTTATGCTTTCGGTGGCTCTCTCTCTATAAGAAGAGAGCTAGGCTCCCTTTGTAAATCAATCTATGAAATACACATTTCATTTATTCACTTGTTCTCTCTCTCTCTATCAATTTATCTTACATGGTACTGCGACAGACAGTTAATGGTGACCGCTAGTGTAGTGTCAAAGACTAGCAAGCAAAGCCATGAAAATTATGCAACCAGGCCATCTTTTTCAATCCAAGACTTGAATGACAACTACTGCCAAGTCTTTACAAGAAACTTGGAGGGAAGGCCCCATGGCTATAAATCTAACTATCGAGAAAATAAAGAGCGGACTTGACTCTAAAGTCAATTAACACATTTGGCCTAATAATTGTATAATACTTTTTGTGATGTTAGATTTTAGATTCAACTGTCATGAAGAAGAGTTTGATACTTTGTGGTGATGACTTATATATCGCCCATTATGGGGGTTTTTAGTCTTCTGCTTGGCCTTGGCCTTGCGAGTTGGTTTGGTTGTGTTTGATACCTGTGGTGGTCATAGTTTATTTCTCTCTCATCATGGAGTTGTATGTAGTTACTAGTAAAGTTGTTCAATTCGCACCGATCTATTCAATCCACACTAATCTGCCTGCTAACCGCCGGTTAATTTGAACCACAGGTCGAAATTTATAATCTGCTTTTCAAACCACTCCACTTTATAGTTAATACATATATATTTTTTTATCTCTAATGAAATATCAAAGTAAAATCAGTATCAGAGATATTTAAGATTTGAAATTAGCATGCCTCCTAATATAATATATTATGAGTTAATTACACTTTGGTCTCTTTAATTTTAATTGTGATAGTTAACTCTTTATTTTTTAAGTCAAATTACAATGTTACCATTCTGTTAATAAGGCTGATAGAACTAGTCATGACATTTTTTAAAATTTCATTAACACCCCTACACTTTTATCAAAATCTAACCTTAATTATTGCACTTTCATTAAAATCTCAATTTGGTTCCTTCACTTTTAATTTGCGTCAACATCATTAACTGTAGATTGACGGAATAGTGACATTACAACTTGTGTTAAAGTGTAAGAAATTAATTGTTATAATTAAAAATAAATTGATCAAAATGAAATTATGATAGAAATACTAAGTATAATTAACCCAACCAATGACAGTTAAATGCGCTCATTGAACTTGTGAGGGAGATGACGGCAAAAAATTGGCAATGTTACAAAATGGTGTCAAAGAGGGGATTGGACGATTGATAGCCAAAGGAAGAAAAAGAGTAGGCAAGAAGAAGAAATGTGGCGTGGCAATACTACAATTCTACCATAATAATTAGGATAAATTATGATAGTTGTTCTTATATTTTGATTTTTGTATCATTTTAATGTTTGTAATTTCAATTGGTTAATTTTTATCCTAAATTTATAACTTTGTCTCAATTTAGTACAATTTGTTACAACTCTTAACATTTCTTTATGAAAAATATGCACATAAGTGTCAAGTGTCATATTTTTAATGGCAAAAATATAAATTTACCCACTTCAATTAGTTCATCTCAACCAATTTAGTGATAATTTTTCTTAAAAAATACCAATGATATTATCAATTGGACTAAATTGACACAAAATCTAAAATAAAAAGTCAAAATTGAGTCAATTGACAGTATAAAGACTAGAATGATATGAGTAAAATATAGGGACCACCTATGTAATTTACCCTAATAATTATTAGAATTTACTCTATATATTTTCCTTATAGGAATTGGGGTGGCTGCTGTGCGGGGGTGCACAGCAGCCACTGCTGTGTAGCCAATTGTGCCATTTTCGGGGTCCATTTTGATAATCTGAATCATTCATATTTTAGGATACATTAAGTAGAACATACTTGTAAAAAATCAAGTTAATCGGATATCGTTTACCCATTCATCCACTCACATTTGTATTCATTTTAATACTTTAAATTACAATTGTTATTTATTTTTATAGATATAAATGTGTGTGGATGAATGGATAAACAATATCCGATTAACTTGATTTTTTACAAGTATGTTCTACTTGATGTATTTTAAAATGTGAACGGTTCAGATTATCAAAATGGGCTCCGAAAAGGGCCCAATTGGGTGCACAACTGTGGCTGCTGTGTACCCCCGCACAGTAGCCACCCAATTCCATATTTATAGGGCAAATTATCTACACCTCCCTTGAGGTTTAGTTAAATTATAGATTCCCCCTTGAGGTTTCCAAAATTATATCTCGCTCCCGAGGATTATATTCGCATAACAATTTAACCGCTACAATTAACTAAACATTAAGAATGGTTAGCTGATATCACCAAAATATAAATTGATGAACAATATTATCCCTGTTGAAATCCCTTTGATAAATCAACAAAATTTACAAAAGAATTACATTAGATAGAAAAAAAAAAAAAAAAAGTAAGTTTTTGGAACCATGTTTGATTTGTTGTTTAGGAAAAAAAAAATTCAGAATTTAAAAAAAAAAAAAATAATTTAATTAAAAAATAAATATGAAAAAATATATTTAATTTGTAAAAATTATTTCTAACCACTCAAAAGATAAAATTATATAAAAAAAAATAATTATTTTTTATTTTTTTATTTCTTAACCAAATTAATTTCTAATTTTTTTTAAAAAAAATTTAAAAATAAAATTTTAAAAATCAAACCAAACACATTCTAAGATTTTTTTGACAAGTCATTTCTTGTGTTTTTAACTTATTTAATTATTTGTTAATTTTATGATATTTTCACCATCTGACACTACAATATATAAGAGTTTTAGAGACTAATTTTTTTGATCTCTAAAAGTGAAAATTTTGTTGCAAAAAATATTTAGAGACTAATTTCTATCATGAAAATAGTCGCTAAAAGGTCGCCCTAAAAAGTCAAAAATAAGGTTTTTAGCAATAAAATTTCGAAAATGTCAATAATAAATAGACTTTTAGGAACAAATTTGATATCAAAAAGATAATAATTAATCACTAATGTTCAATTTTCATTTCTAAAAATATAATAACGATACTTTTCACAACAAAAATATTTGGTCCCCTAAAAATAATTTTGTCCCTAAATTTTGGTCTCTAAAACCTTAATTTTTTGTAGTGTGATAAGTGTTTTTCCATTTTAATTTTGCATTTCATAATTTATTTAAAAATGATAATTTAGCTAAACCTCAGGGAGGAATCTATAATTTAGCTAAACCTCAGGGGGAGACTTTGTAATTTAGCTAAACCTCAAGGGGGTGTAGGTAATTTGCCATTATTTGTTAAAAGGGTATTTTAGTCAATTTATGATATTCGTTAACGGCGTTAATTGTGAATGGGTGGGATGTAATTTTTGAAACCTCAGCGGGGAATTTGTAATGAGCAACGACGAGAGTGATGGGCTCAGCACCTTGAACGCACTATTCATCAGATGGAGTACCGAGCACTGGATCGACTCATCTCATCTCTTTTCTCCCCAGACATTGAAGCTATGAAACCCCTCAAGAAGTTCACTCCACCGAAATTCACACCATATGATGGGAAGTCAGATCCACTCAAGCACATTAGCCATTACCGGCTGATGATGCCTTTGTGGAACCGAGTTGAGGCACTAATGTGCAAGGTCTTTCCATCCAGCTTGGAAGAGTCCGGACTCCGATGGTTCAATCGTTTCCCTGCTGGACCGATCTACGAGGGGAAGTAGGTCTCTGAAGAATTTTTGGCCAGATTTGTTTCCAACACCAAAATCCCTAAGGTGCCGAACACCTTATTCGGTCTCCGAAACGAAAAAAAAGAAACACTGCGTAACTACGCAAGGAGGTACTAGGAAGAATACAACAATTTGAAGGAAAATATCTACAGCGAACAGATGGTAATAATGTCTTTTAAGCATGGCTGTGGCCAGAAAGCAAGTTGAGGCAATCACTTAGCAAGCACCTAGCCACAGCACTAAAGGATTTACGTGCCAGGATTAAACAGTACACTCTCTTTGAAGATGATCAGATTCCTATTGAAGTGGCATCAGCTGAATAGCCGAGTCGGGGAGACCGACGAAGAACTGACCGAGGAGAGCCCCAATGAGTCGCAATAAATAAGGTGGACAAGTTTAAATCCCATGAAGCAGTTGTCATAGTCAAAGAACCTATCTACCGTATTATGAGAAAAATCAAGAGAGGACCATTCTTTACTTGGCCACCAAAGATGTTGGGAGACCCAGCTCGACGCAACCAAAAGCTCAGGTGTACCTATCACTGGAACAGGGAGCACATGACCCAGAACTGCAGGGCATTAAAACAACATTTGAAGGATTTAGTACCTGCTGGGCACCTCCAAGAATACATCGATCCAGACAAAATCATGACCGAACAGGGGAATCCCCCACCACAACCAAATGCAGAGTGTCATGACCCGAACCCCCCCCGTGGGTAGAGGACATAACCGGCCAGTAATCATGAGATTACCTACGGCCTCAAACCAAACCAAACCAAATGTATGTTAATAGAGTTAATGGGGGGCCAAACGGAAGCAATTTAAAACTTTGTCCATAGAGCTGTGCGTACATGGCACATCATGACAAACCATACGTATGCATATTAATAACTCACAACAAAATATGTACTACACAAGGTTCTGTACATACAGGATCATATAAGTCTAAGTCAACCCAAGAAAACTATATACAACATATTCAAAGACTTCGCCCATATGACAAAATAAAACAGAGTGACAAAAAGGCGAAGACGGGTCTCGTGTGTGAGACGCAAGGGCTGACTCTTCAAAACCTTTGTTGTTCCACACAGACATCACTGGGGCTGGTTCTGGACTTCTCTTGGCTCACCTACAAACACATGAATGAGCGTGAGCTTTAGCCCAGTGAATAATATCAAATAAAGAAGTTATACAAACGATATGTAGAACAGCATACTTCAAATGGCCTTGGGCCCAATTCATATTTTCATTTATGTCAAACTGGCCTTTGGCCCATTCATTTATTCATGTCGAAACGGCCACTGGCCCATTCATTCATTCATATCAAAACGGCCTTTGGCCCATTCATTCATGTCAAAACGGTCTCTGGCCCATTCATTCATGTCAAAACGGCCTTTGGCCCATCCATTTATTCTTGTCAAAACGGCCTCTGGCCCATTCATTC
Organism: Camellia sinensis; assembly: GCF_055761805.1. Lineage (NCBI taxonomy): Eukaryota > Viridiplantae > Streptophyta > Magnoliopsida > Ericales > Theaceae > Camellia > Camellia sinensis. The sequence continues at coordinate 20,929,935 of NC_138964.1, read as the reverse complement.
ATGTCAAAACAGACTCTGGTCCATCCATTCATTCTTGTCAAAACGGCCTCTGGCCCATTCACTCTATCATTCAGATCAAACTGGCTTCTGGCCCATTCATTTGGCATAGCAACATTGTCCACCAATTGAATCAATGAACTTATAAAACTTACATAGAAGTAAGTAATTTGGACAACAACATATTTCAGGTATCTTTGTTAAGATATTACTCACAATGATCGGTTGGTTGGTTTGCCCTGGAACTCGACCCTACACATTCCATGAACACAAAAGGGTCACAAACAATTTAATCCGTTCTAAATTCACATTTTTCTCTTTAGGCTTCATTCTTATCTCTTTAACTCAATTACAATGCTCAATGCATGCCTAAGAGTACTTAGAAGTGAAAGAGGACGGAAAACGAAGCTCAGAATGCCGTTTCAAAATTTCAGAAAACAGAGTCCCCGCTTGAGCGTGGATTTCCCCGCTCGAGTGGACCCAAGAGGCCTGCAAAAGTACTGGATGCATCAAAATTACGCTCGAGCGTGAAGTCTGGCACTCGAGCTGAAGGTCTGTCTATATAGCTCCCCGCTCGAGCGTGAACTTCTCCGCTCGAGCGGACATCCAAGTCTGTAAAAATACTTGGAGCACGAAATTCGCGCTTGAGTGGCGGTTTCCCTGTTCGAGCGGACATCAAATTTTCTGGGTTTTCCAGAACATGTTATTGAGCTCCAATTCGACATTCAATGGTTCTAGATGCATGCTTTTGGCTCAAAGTTCACATAATCATATACTAACATGATACCAACACCAAATTACAACACAATGGAGCTCAATTTCACAAATTAATCACATGCATGTCCCAATCTACACCAAATTCACTTTCAACATAACAATTTCATGCATTCAAGCTCATACTTCTTATGAATGGTACATGCATGTGAGATATAACTTCCATTTCAACTCAAATTGTACAAATGGTGGTCACAAGCATGGATTCTAGCCACAATTCTACATGGATCATATTTTTCATGCTCAACTATACAAATTCATGGCTATTATGCACATGCATGCATTCCATGACTTCAAATACAACAAAATCAACTCAATTTCCTTATAATGAAACTAATTCATGCTCTTGACCATTATTCAAACTTGAATTCAAGATCAATTACCTACCTAGAGGCTCAATTTCTCTAATCAACAGCAAATTCTTGAGTATAACTTCAAAGTTATTAAGCTTCAAGGCCAAAATTGCACAATTCCCCCCTTCTCTCTCTATAGCCGGCCTTCTCACCCTCTCAAATGTATATCTCAGATTTTGAGCTCAAAAAGAAACCATGAGAGTGTATATGGCCCTTTATATAAAGCCCCACTAATTCCAATTTAATAATAATAAATAATTGGACACTAATTCATCAATTAAATCAATTAATTTTGATCTGAATCAATTTTTCAATTAAACTTCACTGTAGGCTCTAAAAATTATGCCAATCACAATGGTGCGACCAATTTCGGTTTCGGTGGCCGATAGGGCCTTCAATTTAATTTCCAAAGCAGACAATCAAACAGATATTACTACGGTGAACAGATAAAAATTCAAAACCACATATTTTCACATAATGGCACACAAAATCATATGAAACACATAATCACATTCATGTTAAGGACCAATTAATACATGACGGAACAGGGATATCACACAGAGCATCCGCTTCGACTGGTCATCAATGTAATCAATGGCACAGCTAATCACAAAGTGGGAGGAGGTACTTTAAAAGGAAATTGCAAAAGCTGTACAGATTCATCAAGTAATATCAGTTGAACCAGCACCAAAAAAGGTTAGAACAATACCTAAGTCTTTTTTATGTATTGTTTCATTTACTGAGAAAGATTTAGAAGGTATTCAATATCCACATACTGATACATTGATTATAACTGTGGGAATTGGAAAACGATTTGATATGAAATGAGTCCTGGTGGACCAAGGTAATGCCGCAAATATATTGTATTAGGATTTGTTCAGAAGCTCGGTCTCTCTGAGCAGTATCTTACCCCAACGGCAGCACCGTTGGTTGGCTTCGATTCTCAACTCGAATGGCCACTTGGTAGGATAGTGTTACTTGTAGTAGCTGAGACAAAGACTCTTCAGATAGAATTCTTGGTTACTAACACTCCGTCTGCACACAACGCCATTCTTGGTCGGCCATGGATTCACCGAATGAAAGCAGTCCCCTCAACCTATCAACAGCTTATCCCCTTCCCAACAGAGCATGAAGTAGAGCAGATCTCAGGGGACCAAGTTACATCAAAGCATTGCTTCATGGAATCCATGAAGGCTAAACAGCTCTTCAATCGGGTTCAAACAGTTGAAGTAGTAGAACAACTTGTCCTGAAAAATATCGAAGGAACCCCAATCGAAAAGATAGTAAACGATTTGGAAAAGGTTTTGGTAATTAGTACCTCACTAGACATTGATGAACAACTTCAGTTACTGGACTTGCTGAGAGAAAATATGGAGGTATTCCATGGTCGGCATATGATACTCCTGGGCTGGATTCGGAATTTGCTTGCCATAAGCTTAATGTCAACCCATCAGCTCGACCCATCGTACAAAAGAACAGAAGATCTTCAGTTGAGCATACCAAAGCAGTAATTGCAGAGGTTGATAAGCTCCTAGCGGCGGGAGCAATTTGGAAAATTCAAACCCATAGCGGCTATCCAACACAATCGTAATAAAAAAGAAGAATGAAAAGTGGAGAGTCTATGTTGATTTCACTTGTCTCAACAAAGCTTGTCCAAAAAACAATTTTCCCTTGCCTCGCATAGATCAACTTATGGATTCAATAGTCGGGCATAAGTGAATAAGCTTTTTAGATGCTTACAGCGACTATCACCAGATATGTGTTCGGCCCAGATCAAGAGAAGGCAACATTTATCACTCCGAGAGGCACCTATTGCTATAAAGTAATGTCGTTCGGCCTTAAAAATGTCAGAGCAACTCGGTCGGACTATGGAAACATATATAGATGACATGGTGGTTAAAAGCAGGCTTGCTACAAACCACCTCACTAATCTAAGAGAAGTTTTCAGCATCCTGAAAACCCATCAACTTCGCCTCAATGCCTTGAAATGCGCTTTTGGGGTAGGAACAGAGAAGTTCCTGGGGTACATGGTAACTCAGAGGAATTAAAGCAAATCCAGATCAAATCAAAGTAATACAAGAAATAGAGATACCGACAAAGGCCAAAGAACTGCAACAATTGGCTGGAATGGCGGCAGCACTAAACCGATTCATTAGCATGTCCTTAGATCGAATGAAGCCTTTCTTTTAGCTACTGAGGAAAAGATTGCATTTGAATAGGGGCCCGAGTGTACCGAGGCACTACAAGACCTCGAGAAGTATCTTAGTACACCACCTCTCCTTTCCGCTCTAGAACTAGGGGAAGAACTATACGTGTATCTGGAAGTTTCAGATCATGCAGTAAGCGTTGTACTGATTCGTGAAGTGGACAAGGAACAGAGGCCAATGTACTACGTTAATAAAACTCTCCTGGATGCTAAGACATGATATCTGCCATTAGAAAAGCTAGCCTATACCCTGCTCATTACCTCAAGAAAGCTATAAAATTACTTCTAGGGACACACTATCAATGTCTTCACTGAGTTCCCCCCCAAATCTATCTTCGGCCGAGCCAATTTCTCTAGCCGAACAGCGAAATGGGCAATTGAGCTTGATGATTTTGACATTTGGTATCTGCCTAGAACAACAATCAAGGCCCTGGTCTTAGCAAATTTTGTCATCGAATTCGCCCCTGCCTAGAGCATCGAACATTAGAACTCCAGCTTGGCTCGGGTGCCATGCACTATCGAATTAGGAAAATAGTGTGCTTCGGAAGCATGAAAACTCTTCATTGGTGACATTTGGTAGCTCTACATTGACGGATCATCCAATAACCGAAGCTCGAGGGCAGCGGTGGTACTCATATCCCCAGAATGATTCATCTGGGAGCAAGCTCTGAAGCTTGGATGAAAGGCCTCTAACAACAAGGCAGAATATGAAGCACTACTGGCTGATTTGCGTAGTGCCGAGCACTTCAGTGCAAATCAACTCTTGGTTTTCAGCGATTCTCAGTTGGTTGTCAACGAATTCACTGGGGTCTATGAAGCAAGAGATGAAAGAATGGTCATGTATGCATACAAGGAAATAGATTTACTTAAAAAATTCCAATCCATACGAGTGGAACGGATCAATTGAGACAGAAATAGTCATGTTGATGCTCTAGCCTACCTTGGCTCATCAGTAGATACCAAAGATGCTAGAAAATTTTGGGTTGAGTTTGTGCCAAAACCGAGCATTGCATCTCCAGACCCAGTCCTTTGCACTAACCTAGAACCTAGCTAGATGAATCCAATACTTGGTTTTTTGAGATCTGGCACTCTCCCTAAAGACAATAAAGAGGCCAATAAAGTTTGACACTGATCAGCTCGGTTTTGGATCTCACCATCTGGGAAACTGTACCAATGCTCCTACCTTGGCCCCTATCTGCTATGCGTGCATCCAAATCTAGTCAAGAATGTTCTCTATGAAATTCACGATGGGATTTATGGAAGCCACATTGGTGGAAGGTCACTGGGGCATCATGCCCTCACTCATGCGTACTGGTGGTTAAAAATGCAGTAAGACACAGAGCAGTATGTTCAGAAGTGTGGTAAGTGCCAAAGGTTTGCTTCTCTGATTCATCAGCCAGCAAAAAAATCTCACTTCGATTACTAGACTGTGGCCTTTTGCCTAGTGGGGTTTGGACATCGTTGGACCTTTGGCACGGGGGACTGGAAACAAATGATTCTTCATTGCTGCGACCGACTATTTCACCAAGTGGATGGAGGTCGAAGCATTGGGAAGCATTAAGGAAGCAAACACAAAGCGGTTTGTTATGAGGAATGTCGTGGTCCGTTTCAGCATCCCACGGGTATTGATCATAGACAATGGAACATAGTTCAACGAAAAGATTTTAAGGAAGTTTTGTGCCGATCTCAGGATTGAATATCAGAACTCCTTTCCGGGCTACCCACAGAGTAATGGGTAGGCAGATTTGTCAAACAAAACCATCATTAACAGAGTAAAAAAGCAGCTTCAAAGTGTAAAAGGGAAGTGGATTGAAGAGTTACCCCATGTGTTGTAGGCCTACCGAACCATGGCGTGGCACTCGACAGGGGAAACACTCTACTCCTTGACCTGAGGAATGGAGGTTGTTATTCCACTAGAAGTCGGTCTCCCAATCATCTGGTCAGAATTGTTCGAAGATGCAAGTAATGAGGAAGCTATTGCACAGGCACTAGACATGGTAGAATGTCGAAGAGAATCAGCACTGATCAGACTTGTAACTTATCAGCAGCAGCTTATCCAGAGTTTTGATAAGAAAGTTCTCCCAAGACAATTTACACCTAGAGAGTTGGTTCTGAGGAAAATTATGGTTCACAAGAGGGTGCCTAGCAAAGGGAAGTTAGGACCTAACTGGGAGGGTCCTTACAAGGTTATAGTCGTTGGGAATGGATCATACTACTTGGAGGATCTCAAGGGTAAAGCCATACCTTGGCCCTGGAATGTAGCAAACCTCAAGAAGTACTATCAATAGACTATCCCCCAAATTATCCATCAAGTGTAAAGGCATTTATCTTTTGATTAATGGAAATGTCTCCCCACTTCTTTGAACTTTTGTCCGAAGCACCTGTATAGCTTTATGGCCAGAATAGATTTTTAATTATCCTAGCCCTTATCGTCCAAGCTCTGGGGGTGTGTTTCAAAATAAAAATGATTAGCTTTGGTGTTTACCAAACGGAATTAGCTTTGGTGTTTACCAAAAGGACTTAGCTTTGGTGTTTACCAAATAGAATTAGCCTTGGTGTTTATCAAACTGACTTAGCTTTGGTGTTTACCAAATGGAATTAGCTTTGAAATTTACCAAACGGACTTAGCTTTGGTGTTTACCAAACAGACTTAGCTTTGGAGCGACCAAATGGAATTTGAGCACTCAAACATGCCAAGTGGAATTGCTTGGTGGAATTATGTTTGGCAACAAAAATGGAACTTAGCTAAGTGAAATTGCTTGGTGGAAACTGCACTAATGAATTTTTCAACTGATCATTTCTTTTATGCAAATCACAGATTCTTCACCAACGATTCTTTCTTAAGTACCAAGTACATCAACACTTCAATACTGCGGTATACAAACAGAGCTGGAACAAACTTGGCTAAATTCTTTCAGGACCAAACTTTCAATATTAGTCTTACTCAGCTCCAGATGGGGGTAAACAATTGTTTTTTCAAAACCAACCTGGACCTGAGTAAGACATCACTTTTTTTGTCATGTTCAACTGCACTCATGCTATCAAAGTTGAGACAGATGTAAGTAGTTCTACTAGGGTGCAAGTTCTTCAGTATCAATTTGACTGAGCTCCAAGTGGAGGCAAACAATTATTTTTCTTGGAATCAACCTGGACCTAAGTAAGACACTCTCCTTCGATTACAAAGCAAGCACAACCATGCAACTTATCGAATAATTAAACAGAGCAGCTATTTGGTTCTAAGGCCCCAACAGTGCTCGATTGAGGGCAAACAGTACAGATAACACAGACATAAGAGCAAGAAAGCATCATATTGTAAATTAAAAGGAAGATTCCATCATCCAACACCGGCACAAGTAGCCTCACAAATAGTAACAAAAAGAAGAAAAATTGTCTTAACAAGTATAAAGGGGCAACCCGACAGGAAGACCGAGCTCCAGTACATCAGAAAGCAAGAACAAGAAAAATGCAAAAAATGTAAAAAACTTCAAGTCTTTTCAAAAACCACTTTAACTCTCATCACTAGGAGGAATTTCAGGGGCATTGTTCACAATCTTGTCCATGTCATCATTGGGAGAAAAAGTAGATGCAGTTCCAACTTCCTCCTTAACCACTTCTCCCGCAGCTTCAGTCTCTAGTTGCTCACCCCTTTTAACATTCGCTATTTCATTGGCAACACCGCTTTCTGGAATCTTGTTTGTAAAATCAATGCTTGGAGAAACCTTTGATGAAGGAGTAGCAAGCGTGGTAACAGTCTTCAAACCTAAGGACTTTAAGGGAATAGGAACATCCTGGAACAAAGGGGACTTTTCAAAAACTTGAGCAGCAGCCAGGGCACTTGTCTAGATTTTGAGAAAGAGCTTATCACGTAGCGCCAACACCTCTTCCTTATAGGCAGCTCCAGCTTCATCCCAGCCCTGCTGCCAGTGCTTGGCTTCCAAAGTCGAGCGCTCAGCAGCCATCACTGCTATAGTTGCCTCCAACTTAGCCACCTTTCCCTCGAGCTGGGCCTAGACCCTAACAGAAACTTCTCTTGACTTCTCAGCAGAGGCAACAACCTTGTTCAAACGAAACACCTCTCTCTCCGAAGTCCTACGGCCCTCCTTCTTGGCCTCCAAATTCGTTGTCAACCTCTCAACAGTCATCGCGGCCTCCAACATGGCCTTCTCCAATGCTTCAACTCGGGTAATTGAAAATGCATCCTCTGAATACACTGCAGTAAACAATAGGTATTAAAGGTAAAGAAATGGTACAGACTAGTAAGAACAGGAAAAAAAAAAAAATACAAAAGTACTCACAGCAGTCATCATTTGAAGGGTTCCCTTCAAGGTTGGAATATTGCGAGGTCCATTATGATCTGCCATATCTACTGGTAGCAGCAAAGTTTTGGTCAAATCAAAAGCAAAATTTCCAGAAGCAACAACTGAATCAGAAGTGGAAATAGGTATGCCTCGATACAGCATGGGTGGTTCCCATTTTTCAAAAGACTTATCCACAACAAGCTCCTCAGAAGCCTCGCCAACTATAGCCTTACCGGTCTCTCTCCTCTTTTTTCCCTTTCAACAATTGAGGCATCAGGTTCAGTAGAAGGGCAAGAGGCCCCTATCTCCAGTTTCACATCCATTAGACTCTTTGGTTTGGCCTTAACCAAAGGAGTCTCCAGAACATTAGAAGAGCCAAAAGCTTCCACCTCTAGATCCACTAGCACCCTTCTCTTTGACATCGATCTTCCCCCTGTGAAACTAGGGACAGGAGAAAGGGTTCCCTCAACAGATAGACTTCGGCCGTGCTGGCAGTTTGTAATTAAAGGGACAGTGGGTGACTCGGTCTCAGTATCAAAGTCAAGTAGGGTTGCAACAAGTGTTGCCTTTTTTGGGATTATGGTTCGGTAAGTGGCCTGATAGTTTGGTAGTTCAGGGGCAAACCTCTTTTTTTGTATCTCAAAGCAACCTCGATCGCTTCAATGTTCTCACAGGTTGGTCTACGTTTGTAATGGGAAGCCTCTGCGGAGATAAGGAATAGCATTAGCACAGCATTCAAACAAAACATAAGTTTTTTTTTTAAAAAAAAAAAAAAACAGAAGTACAGAAATACTAGGGCACATGATTCAGACATAGGTAGCCATCTTTTTGAGGCATCCTCTCAGACTGGAACTCAGTCCCAGCAGGGAGCTCTCAGTTCCCACCAACTTGCAAGAAATCATCATTGTGCTTATCAGAGTTAGGTAAGCCAGTGACAAGGTAAGAGTCAACAGAACGGACACAGATGTAATAGGTATTGTGGCCTTTGTTGTGAGAAATGGTATAACTGCCCAAGATCTCCCAACTATCGAGATTCAAGCCCAATCGCCTGTTCAAAGCAAAGACACAGTAAATAACTTAGAATAGGTTTATAGATACTTACATTGGGGTAAGTTGGACTTAGTACAGAAAGCGTTGTACTAATGGGTCGAGAAGGAACTGAACCTCCACTTCGACGATAGTGGCAATGGGGAACGTAGCAGTGTTTCTTGTACCCATGCGCTTGGCATTAACCTTAGCCAACGTGAGGGTAACATCATCAGGGATACCATAGTCATGATGGAACAAGGCCATCGCCTTAGAAGTATCCACCAATACACGAAATTTTTCCATCGTCTTGACCTAGAAGGGCAAGGACAGAACTAAACTAAGCAAGAAACAGAGAAATAGCACCAGTCGCTAGAAACAGTGGCACAAGGACCAACAATGGCAACATAAATAGAAAAGCAAGAGAAAAGAAGAGTTTCAGGAGAGCTTATAGAGATTCGATGAAGGAACAATGAAGAACGAAGGTCTTTGAGACTGGAGTGAGAGCAACAGCGTTCGTAGCCCAGAATGATGGCGGTAAGTGTCTAGGCAGAGCACCGTCAGAACCAACAAAAGAGAATGAAGAGGTTTTGGGAAATTCAAAACTAAGAACAGATGAGGGGGTTGAGGTGATAACCCTAGGGTATTTACTACCCCTAAACGGCGTGGTGGTACAAAATCACGTCCCTCTGTATGGAATTGGCGCACTATCTCTACACACTAGTGACACACTGCCATGTGTCTTTGTGAAAGGACGCATATAGAAATGTATGTGTAAGGATTAAACCACCACCAAGGCCGAGTTGGACCAAATCCAAAGCGATACAACGGTTAGGGTATCGGACAGTAGCTCCCTCCAAGGAGAACCTTAGCGCGAGCTAGTGGGCAAATGAAGGGGCTGAATATGAAATAGGTCACACCCAAGCCATGGGCTGGCCCAATCTACTAAAACAAATCCAGATGGGTCAGATAAATACATGGGCCAGCCAACTGAGCCCATCTCCATGATACATGGGCCTAACTCGCAGTGAAAAGGCCAGTCCAGCCGCGGTGCTGGATTGGGCCGACCTACCGAACTGAATCCATGAACCGGACTGATGGGCCGAACGCATCATCAGAACCAAAGTGGGCCGAGCCTACACAAAGATGTCTAAATGGGCTAGGCCATCTGTACAAGCAGTCTTGTGAAAGGCTAAGTCGGGGCACAATGGTACCAAACCAAGGAGACCTCTCAGAGAAACATGGAAGTTCTGAACACATGCACATGGAGGCTGCTACCTTTGCTGGTCTCCTCCCCCTAGAATCAAGGAAACAGTTGATCAAGGGAATGTGGTCTGTTATAAGCATGATTACAAAGAGCACATGCCTCTAATGTCAACTACCTGGAGGTCCCCCACCTTGAGCAATGTTAAAGGGAGCCTTGCAACCCCAAAGCTCCATGAAACCATCTTGGGCAACAAGTGTGCTATATAAACTTCACTCTCTTCACACTGAAGGTAACTCAACTTAACTCAACAAAGTTGAACTGAATTCACTGCACACTTTACTCTCTTTACACCTAGAGGGAGTCTCTTATCTTCTCTGTCCAGTTACTTCTACATCGAAAGGGTTATTCGGCCAACCCCAGCTGGGCAGCTCTGATAGTGCTCTCTGTTGCAGGGTCTTGATTCCTGGATAGTCCAATCAGGTGCAGAGCTCGGGTCCATAATCATCTAGTGCAGTATTCGGTACAGACAACGTGTCACTAAAAGTTAAAAAATTCTTACAAAATTAATTATAAGTCAAATCATTTATCAAAGATTATATAAAAGTTTTGTGGGAAATTCTAATATACACACACTAGAAAATGATATACTATATGTACCCCTACTTATGTCATTTTCTTTTTTAGTTATGACCAATCTTCTTTTTTAGTTATGACGTTATTTTAGTTACAACTCATGAATTTTTTAGTGATGACTTGTGTTTAGTTATGACATTTTTTTTATAGTTATGATTCTGAAAATATGAAATTATGTCATTTTACTTTGTAGTTATAAACTGCATATGGTACATACTATTTGCAGGGTATGTACCATAGTGTTTCCCAGGTTTTGTTTGTCTCAATGAAGATGCTTATAATGAATCATGAGTATGACTAGGAGAACTAATACAATATGGGCATATCGATACGGTAAAATTAAAAAAAAAAAAAAAAGGTCTGAGTATGGCTAGATGTGTTCATAAAAAAAATATTAATTTTTTAAATTTGAAATAATAAAATGTTTCATAGAAAGTATCAGTACTTGGTAAGTACCGATACGGTACATGTTTATCAAATTACTCTTACTTCATAGTTTTACTGTGAATGTCAAATTAGAAACCAATTTTAGAGTAATTAATCAAGTAATTGAAGAGAGGGAAAATAGATTTTGATTTTAAAAAATTGTAATTGATGAAATGAGTAACACAATTAAGCATGACGGCCAACCAAGACATCTTTTTCAATCCAAGGCTTCAATGACAAAAACAGCTAGCAATTCAAAGTTGTGTGAAGGAACTTGGAAGGAGGGTTATGCTTGTAATTCATTTCAATGACTTTACTATTTTTATTTTTTTATGATTGAGTGTTCGGTTTAGTTTACGTGCACCTCAATGACTTAATAAAAATGTCTACTAGAGAGTGTTTTGCCTCTCGATCGACTTCAATTTGGACCCACATTGTTAATTGGAATTATTTGTCTTACAAAACACGTTGAGAAGATTATTTATGTTAAAAAAATTACATTTATCGAATATTGTGGGCTGCATGATTGGATTTTTTTTTTATTTATAAATATGCTAGTTTATTCTCAAAATCACATTTATCGTTCATATTTTTTAAAACAAATTTGATCTCATCATGTCGCTATCGATATTTGATCAACTTAATTTCTTACATTAATGATCATCTCAACAGACTTTACAAAATGAACCATTCAAAGCGTTGAGTTGGCCCAAAGTGGGGCCCATTGAGGTTGTGTTTGGTTTAGGGATTTGGCGAGTAATTTGGAAAGGAAAATGGAAAAGGTGCATGAAAAGTGTGTGAAATGTAGTTATATTTCTTTTACATTTCACCTACTTTTTTTTTTTTTCAAATCTCTTACCAAACCCTAAACCAAACACAACCTAAGGGGTACAAGAAGGACCTTTATCCAACCTAATGTTGGAAAAATAATGGATTTTTGGTGACTTTAATGCAATATTAAAGTGGGTGCTAAACCTCAATTGAGGTGGATTAAAGTGAGTTTAGATTCCTTGTAATGAGATCTTTACACCACAAAAAGAATGACAAAAAACCGTTAAGATTTGAATGAGAAATTGACTCATTAAGTTAGCCTCATGAAAGAGGTGTTGGGAAAGATGTAAAACCTTATATCCCATATTGATTGTAGAGGAGAGAATTGATGGGTATTTAAATCCAATTTTTTTCCTAAGGGTGTGAGCCCTTTAGGGCATCTAAATTTTTCGAAGGAAGGGAGTTATGGATGCTTCAAGGATGGACTTGGCCAAGACTATGGTCCAAATTGGTTATGGAAAAATTGCAACACGCGTGCACGCGCAGCCGCCACCCGGACCAGACCGTGGCGGGTCCTAGTCCGTGATTCGTGGATCGTGGATCTTGGGACTTGGGGCTTGAGGCTTGGAATGGAGGTTGAGTTTGGCCCACCCATCTTAATCTTTTTGGGCCAGGCTAGTGTGATGGGCTGCAGAATTATACATATTACACAGGTGTATGAAATATGTGTGTAACTCTTCTATAATGATGATGAATTCACTACAAGAAAAAGCACTATTGGCGACTAAAAAATCACATTTCGTCGCTGAAAGTATAGCATTTGGCGACTAAAAAAGCATTAGTAGCCAAAAGTAAAGATTTTTGGCGACTAAAAAAATTTAGTAGCCAAAAGTATAGGTTTTGGCGACTAAAAATCTGTTTGGTCGCCGATATATGGCTTTTAGCGACTAAAAAAATTTTAGTAGCCAAAAGTAAGGCCTTTTGGCGACTAAAAAAAATTTAGTAGCCAAAAGTGAGGCATTCGGCGACTAAAAATCTGTTTGGTCGCCAAAAGCGAGGCTTTTACCGACTAAAAAAATTTTAATAGCCAAAAGTAAGGCCCTTTGGTGACTAAAAAAAAATTAGTAGCCAAAAGTGAAGCATTCGGCGACTAAAAACATGTTTAGTAGTCGAAAGTGAGGCTTTTTTGGCGACTAAAAAGAAGTTTAGTCGCCAAAAGTGGTAATTTTAGCGCAGAAATTTTTTTTAACGACTAAAAAATAATTAGTAGCCAAAAGTATAGAATTGGCGACTAAAATTATGTTTAGTCGCCAAAAGTGGTCTCTTTTTTTTTCTACTAAATAATTTATTTTTACATAAATTATGTTCAATAAAAAATAATTATGTTTATATATATACTTTTATATTAATACGGGTCTAAGTACTATATAAATAATATATGTTGCATATATAATCACATGATGTTATGGAGGTATAATGGAAGGAGTGTGTTGTATAAGGTTTATGGTGTGGGAGGTTGATGGTTCGAATCTCTACAAGAGCAAGGTGTAATTTTATTTTATTTTTTTCAGAATGAGCTTTTGGCGACTAAATCTGTTTGGTCGCCGATTTCTTGAGTATTGGGGACTAAAACATTAGTCGGTAAATGTATAATTTAAAAAAATATAATTGACTATTGACGACTAAAACTTTAGTCGCCAAATGTATAATTAAAAAAATATAATTGACTATTGGCGACCAAAGTTTTAGTCGCTAAAGACTTGCTTTTTGGCAACTAAAAGTTTTTTAGTCGCCAATACCTTTCCCGACCGTTTAGCAGCGACCAAACCGGCGACTAAAAAATTTAGTTGGGGAAACTTAAAAACCGACTTTTGGCGACTAAAAATTTACTTTTGACGAATGTGTTTTTTCTTGTAGTGATTATTCCAACAGTTTTTCAAGTTTAATATAGAATTCATTTCTACATTTGTGATAGGCCTTGATGGCAGGAGTCTTTTCCTCTCTCCCTCCATGTGTATAAAAGGAGGCACTTTTCTTCATTTTCATCACCCAGAATTTTTGTTCTTCTTGTCTTCAATAGTTTTCTCCAGTTTTATATTCTTCCTAGTGAGGGAGTGTTGTCATAGTTCTGTTCACCGAAGCTACTCAGTCGGTGCATTGCTGCAGCTGGTCCAACCGTCATATCTTAGGTGACAGACATCGAACAACCTCCAGCACCCAACCGGTGAGGCGGCGAATCTGTTTTAAGGACACTGTCTAGTGCAGGCTTCGGTTTGCTTTCCTTTTGCCATTTTATTTTGTTATGTATTTATGTTCTGTTTGTAATTTCCAGCATGTATTCTGCTTCTACAATTTTAATTCCTAAATATGAATCTATTTTTTTATTTAATTACACAAAATGTACAGCACCTAACTAGGCCATAGGCACTACCAACAACTAACTGAAACAAAAAAGAAGATTTGAGCCCTTCTAATGCGACTTCATGAATTATTTCATTCAGATATTCACAATTAAATTTGCTAAACACCCATACGTGGTATATGAGGAACAATCTAAAACCAAAGGATCATTGCTCTCAAATCTGTTAAAAAATATTCAAAGTTAAATTATTTGAGGATCTTAAAGTACGGGAATTTAGAAGCATAATCAACGATTGTAAATGTTTTGAAACAAAGCAAACAGAGGATCTCATGGGAAAACTAAACAACACATGACAACAAGAGCATATACAAATCAAGCATATCCACTGCGAAGAAGCTGCAAATTGATCTTGTTAAGCTTGGTCACCACATCCTTTATGTCGGTCCGCCGTTCAGGCAATTCTGCAGCACACTCTACACCTGCTTCCATAATGGCCAAAAGATAATCTTTATTGGCAATTGCATCCCTACCATCTTCTATTCTCAACAAACCACCATCCACAACTTCCATTACCCAATCTAGAAGTGAAGCATTCACCCATTGCTTCAAACTCAGTGCTTCAGTGAACATCTCATCTGTTGGTTTCTTTCTTGTGAATGCTTCTAGCAACATTATTCCATAGCTATATATATCGCCTTTGGTGGAAACTCTTCCTTTAGAACCATACTCTGACAAAAAGCACGACAATAAAAATTACAATATAAAAAAATAAAAATAAAAAGTTCTTAGAGCATGTTCAATGCCTATATAAGCTATCATTGCTCCAGTAATATAGTAGTATAGACCCAAAAAAAAAAGTTTCAATGCAGTTGCCCGCTAAATTTTAGTATTTCCGTCCATTGTGCCAAATATGGGAACAAATGTTTGGCAAATACAAAAAAAAAAAAAAAAAAAAAAAATCTCTCTATATCTCTTGATGGGGTCCCACAAATGCTATTTGTATTTGATATATTTTTTTTGAAATAAAAAGTAAAATAAATTTCACTTCTCCTATTGGAACATGTTTTGACAAATTTTAACATTTTAAATATTGTACCATACCCAAATTTTGGTAATTAAGAGTAGGCTTTGTTTTAGACCTATAAATATTATCATTTAGTAGCCAAAACAAGAACTCTTTGCCAATCAAAATTTAAGTCGCCAAAAGGATGGACATTAAATTAAATTACTACATTTTCGGCGACCAAACTTTTAGTCGCCTAATGTCCCACATTTTTGCTAATGACCTTTACTGACAATTCTTCGACGACTACTTATGCGACCAAATAATTTAGTCGTTGAAACCCTTCGGTGACTAAAAATTAACTTTTGGTCACTAAAAATTTAGTTGCCAGAAGTGAAAATTCTTGTAGTGTTTGTTTTTGGTCTATAATAGGCTAGGTGTTAGCACCTTGACATTTGGGAGCTCGCGGCCTGACATTTGGTGACACCTTACACCTATGTCCAGTCTGGACCAAGGCATGAGGAAGGCATGCCAATGTGACAAGGTGGGCAATCAGTTGTGCCGTTCAGTGGTGGCAACTGTAGGCAACATGGTAGATGCAAGGCATTAACATGACCTTAATGTTAGGCTACAGCATACTTGAGGGTTTAATATAATCAAATGGTTTGACTTGGCTAGACAGTATGGCGTGGTTGACACTTGGCTAGTTAGCAAGGCACATGGACTGGACCAAGACCAACAGATGGCACTCAAGACTCTATTTGGCTGGTGGCTTGTTCAATTTGAATTCTCTAAGGCAAGACAAAGGCATCTTAAAATATAGGGGCGGATATGCACAAACCAAGACATGTTGGCAAGGGACAAGGAAGGCTCAAATGTAGGAGCAGTTGGTGGCAGTTATTTCTGTAGGTTTATTTCAGATGTGTCCTAACTCTTTGGCAGTTGAGGGTGTCAACTGCCATGCCATGTGGCATGTACTCCTTGAGTTTTGTTGCCTATTTGAATTTCAAATATTCTAATTGTAGCCTATGTATTGGAATGGCCATGCAAACTCAAAAATTATCAAGTATTTGGGAGTTTTGGCATTTGGCTTTCCTTTGTAATTGTTGGTGCAATAATAAAGGTTAGGTTTTTCCATAATTGTTGTGTTGCTTTATCTTAAGTACTTGACAAACATTATTGCGTTGGTGTGTTGCATGCATTGGATGAGACCAAGTGTTAGGAGTTGGTGCCATCATAGGAAAATTTTGAGACTGAAAATTAACCATATGTGACACTAGGCATGGTGAATATTTGGTACTAGTATAGAGTTACACATCCAAGCCCATAAATTTTACTATTTCTCTACTAATGGACAGGAACATGGCATGTTTGGATTGAAGTCTGAGTTAAGATTACACTTACCAACCAAAGCTAACTAGAAGTGATCTAAACTAAGCTCACAAAATAAATATTATTTTTTTATGACAAATTAACCACATTTAAGTTACACAAAAACAAACAAAAGACTTTATTAGCAATGAATCAGTTATAATGTTGCTGGGAAAAAAAGAATCGATAAAGGTGGCAACTTGATCTTATTATTTTTCTTTTATCGCAACATCAAAATAACAATTAAATTAATCGAGCTAAGTCCAAAAATCATCCACATACCTGGAAATATTTGCATGGAACTGTTCTAGCCTTAATGGTTGCCCAAAAATTTACAATTGCCACTCTAAAATGTATCATTGTCATAAAAGAGAATAGTTTTGGAAGGAAAAGTTACACGAATATGTGAGGCATACCTGGTGCAATGTAGCCGAGGGTGCCCAAAGTCTTTGTTTGCGTTGTAGTCTTGTTTTGTGCCAAAATCTTTGCAATGCCAAAGTCAGTAACATGTGCAACCATTTCATCATCTAACAGAACATTGCTAGGCTTCAAATCACAGTGAATGATAGGCTCTGCTTGATCGTAGTGGAGGTATTCCAAAGCTAATGCAGCATCAACCATAATACTTACTCTTTGAAAGAGATTCAAACAGAAGTTATGAGAATATAACCACTTCTCGAGGCTTCCATTAGGCATGTATTGAAGAATCAAACTCTTAATTCTGGATTAGAACACGTACTAATGACTTTAACAAGGTTCCTATGGCGAACTGCTCGCAAGACACTGCATTCTGCATCAAAACTTTTGAAAGCACCCTCTACTCGCAAATTCAAAACTTTTACTGTTACTATTTCTCCATCAGAAAGTGCTCCTTTGTATACAGAACTATAACTCCCTACACCGAGCAAGTTGGCTTCACAAAAGTCGTTTGTAGCTCTAGAAAGCTCTTGGTATGAAAACATTTTATGCTCAGCTACAGGCAATAATCTAATTGAATTCAACTTCTCCACATTGTTTCTGTGATACATTTTCCAAATGAAGAAGAGAGCAACAAAGATTATCACTAATGCAATGGTAGGCATAATGATTTCAATAAGTAATTTTGTTCTCGATTTTTGCATTCTATGACTTGTGCAGGGTGGCACATGTAAAGTTGGTGCGCCACAGAGTGCTTCATTCTCCATAAAACTCTCTGCTGTGAGGTTCTTGAGGGGCCCTTGACTTGGAATTTCCCCTGATAACCTATTGAAAGACAAATTCAAGTATTTGAGATGTGAAAGTTTCTCAAGAGCCTTAGGTATAACACCAGATAGATTGTTGTGGGATAAATCCAAGGAGTGTGTAGACACCCCATTTTTGACCGTCCATAAGACTTCGACGCGACTGATGATTTACATGGTGGAGAAAGGTGTGCAGGGCAAAGGTTCAATTTCTTCGGCAAAGAGAGAGTCAAATCTCAACTTCATACCCCTGTTCTGGACCAGAACGATCTCGATCAAAAGATTTTAGACTTAAAACCCTCTCTTTCAAAAACATTTTTGAAATAAAGTTTCTGCGATGTTCCGAGGCTCGCATTTTGTCAAAAATTGCGCTTTTCGGTAAACCGAGCAAGGACAAAGTGGAAATGAATGAAAAAGAGATGAAATCTTTGAAAAATCTTTCAAAACACCTTACTTAGGAGTTTGAAGTTGAAGAAAAGAAGAGAAGAGGGAAGAAATCCAGTCGGGGGAGAAAATGGGCATGAACCGTTAAAAGAAAGTCGAGCAGCCCTCGTCGAATCGGGCATATTCATTTGGATACTAGGAATCAAACTATGAGGCCACCACCGCTGGAAATCTTACTCCCGGGACTTCATTTTTCACTCAAGAATCTCCTAAATTCAATTCCGGATGGGGGAGATATGGTTGGTTGAAGTAGGGCATCACTCTGGTTGGACTGAAATCTGCGCGGCTTTACGGAAATTGGCATAACTTTTTCCACAGGAGGAATTTTAATGTAATGTTTGCTCCATTGGAAAGATAACTTCCGGGGCTTAAATTTGGACACTTGAATGGCCACCATTGGACTTCGTAATCATCCACTGGCCACTTTTCTTCCCGGCCGCCTTTTTTTTTGTCCTGAAAGTAGCTGGCCGGCCAGAAAATCTAGCTGGCCGGCCACCTATTTGGTGAAATGAGTTTTTTGCCCTTTTAAACTAGCCGGTCATGCCCCCCTCCCCAAGTGTGTCCTAGAAGTGAATTGTTTTCCACTACACCCATGTCCGAGGGTTTGGCCATTTTGGGGGGAAACTTGATTTGTTTTCCCCCCCTTTTTTTCCCCCTCTTTTCCACCCCTTTTTTCTGATATATACAGCCCCTCCCCTTCAGATTTTAGGGTTACAAAATTTGTCTTGAGAGCCTTGCATCAATTCTCCCTCTCTCTCTACTCTAAGCCTCAAAACACCAAGTCCTACACCCTTTTCTTCATCACCACCTAGCACTACACTGCCACTTCCATTCCAGCAGCTTGGAGGTCTTCTCAGAGGCTAGGAGGAAGCTTTTCTTGGTCCAAGAGGCAGCAAAGGATTGGTCTTCAAGGGTGAGTTGATTTCTCCCTCTTTCTAGCTCATTTTTGCATGTTTTCTTAGCCCCTTTTTCATGCTGTTTTGAGCTCCGACCAAAACTAAAAGTAGCATTTTTTTGAGCTCTATTTCATCTTTCATTAAGGGTCTTACCCTGTTTGGGACCCCCATTTTGCACTTGCCTCATTACCCCTTTGTATGCCATAATCTTGCATAGTATTTTTGGCCTATGTGTAATCTGTTTCGGAGCATGATGTAAACTGTAGATAGGCTTATTTTGAGCCCTTCTTCAACATTGAAGAAGGGGTCATCACTGTTTGGGACCTCCATGTGCCACTTGTCATTATCCCCCTCTTTGGTCCCCATTTTTGCATGATTTATTAGCCTATTGAGCTTCTGTTTTTGGACCTTGGTCCGAACTTAAAATGGCCCTATTTTGACCCTCTCTTCATGTTTCATTAAGGGTCTATGGCTGCTTGGGACATCATTTTTATACTTCATGTTATAGCTCTCTTGGTGCCATTATTTTGCATAGCATTTTGAGCATACTTGTATCTGTTTTTGGGGTTTGTCATAAACTGTAATACATCATATTTTTGGCCCCTCTTCAATATTTTAGAAGGCCCCTTCTCTGTTTGGGGCCAGCATTTGTGAGTTACTTCATTACCCCTCTCTTGGCCCCATTTTTGTATGCTAATCTAGCCTCATTTGTGTTCCCCGTTTGGCCATGCTTTAAACTGTAAAAATGCTTTTTTTGGGGCTGCCTAGCTTCTTTCTTCATACTTCATGTTCAAATTATGCATGCATTGCATAACTATAGGCCATTTCATGCACCAAAATTCATGTTT
Organism: Camellia sinensis; assembly: GCF_055761805.1. Taxonomy (NCBI): domain Eukaryota; kingdom Viridiplantae; phylum Streptophyta; class Magnoliopsida; order Ericales; family Theaceae; genus Camellia; species Camellia sinensis. Next base: position 20,910,100 of record NC_138964.1, on the reverse strand, counting down.
CGGGACTCGTTCCATGCATCGGGTATCATTTTGCCATGATTCGAGGATGTTTTGCATCTCATTTTGCCTCTGAAAATTGCATGATCATATGCCATATTCCATGTTTTGCCATGTCTTGTTAGAGTGGCATTCCGTGCCGTAGGTTCGGTCCTCGATTTGCGTGCATGCGTGCACGCATTTCGAGTTGTCTCATTTTCATCTTATGGCCTCCTATGTGAGTGTGACTGAGGCCCACTTGTGTTGGTGTAAGTCCATATTGCATTGTGTATGCCATTCCATTTCATAGCATTGTGTATGCTAGGCTGTATATTAGTGCATTGTGTATGCCATGTTACCTCGTGCATCGTGTATGCCATTTCATAACATTGTGCATGTTAGGTTGTATCGTGTATGCCATTTCATAACATTATGCATGTTAGGTTGTATCTTAGTTTGCATCCATGCATGTCATGCATATTGCATTGTGCTTGGGATAGGAGTTAGCCCGAGCACGGGAAACGAGGTACGTTCCGTACTCCGAGTGACGGAACGTGTCTCAATTCCCTAGTCACCGACACTCCGGATCATCCATGATGGATTTAGGTCTTGTTGTGTTTACATGTGCATTCATTTCATATTAAATTGTGCAATTCGACTCCTAGGCCATCATGCATCGAGATGCGTGATTGGTGGCACGAGGATCGAGGCATGCATACATTTGTGAAAATACATTGCTATGCCCCTTTCCTGCTCTCTGTTGCAGCAAATCAAGAATCAGCGGTCTTTCGAGGCTTGGCACGCATTTCAAGAACAGGTGCAAACAGAGGCTAATTGGGGCATCGTCATGGATTTCTGCGCAAAGGCAACCCGGGCATGCATCATTCATCATCCGGAATGGAATCAAGGCAATCCCTGGCTTGCATGCCAGTTTATTTATTTTCTTAGTTAATTTGTTAATTAATTAGGAATTTGCACATATTTGGACTGTAATATTTACTTGGACTGTACTATTCTTTTATTCGGGACTGTATATTTATTCGGACCCTCTGCGCGAGGGCACAACTGTAATAAGTGTGCGTGTGTGTGATGTATGTCTTCCAACCCCACGTCTTTCTCCCTTTTATTTACCAGTTTATGATGGTTAGATTAGGGCATATTTCAATTAGCATACAGTATGACAGCATGTTTGCATCATTCATCTGTTTTGCATGCACCGGGCTCGGCGTATCATACTAACTGCATTTGTATTTCAATTTCAAAGTTGAATACTTGTTAGATGTTGCATCTCATATACCATGTTTAGAATAGCCGAGACTGCTATAGTTGCATTTTGCATGTGTTGCATTAGGTATTTCTGTATAATTAGGATCATGCATGGATTTCTAATTAGCTTTTGTTTTGGCTTGGAGTACTCGGTAAGTTTTATGCTTTAGCATCCTTGCATGCGTGTGAGTGACTGCCATGAATAGCATGCTTACCATGAGGCTATATGCTTATATGATATAACTACCTGAATGCCTGTGGGTGAAAGTTGGGTTATTTGGATTGGAACAATTCATTCACTATGTGTTTTAAGCCCACTAGATAGTGGCAAAATCATGTTTTCTAAGCCCACCTGAGGGTGGCAAATCCACGTCTTAGCCTACTTGCGGGTAGCACCATCAAACCATTTTCAAATAAACAAACATGAAATGTTTTGTTCCGATTCAGGCGATCCAGTCTATACTTGTATGCTGTGCGCATCACATAGTAATCTAGGCTAATAACCGGAATAAGAACACATAATATTTTCAAAAATAGATATCATGGTTAGTAGAGGCCGATCTTTGATCGGGCGAGCGGGGGTGCTCACGAAGTGACCTTCCCCAATCGTACCCAAGTTCCCGAGCCGAGGCAACTTTGGTGATGACGGACACGTGGCCTTAGGCAACGAGTCAGGGTTTCCTAAATTTCCCAAAATAAAATATTTAGGTGGCGACTCTGTATCTGGCAAAGCAGTCCATGTTTGGCACTTCTTTTCTAAAAATCTGTTTTCTCAAAACGATTTTCCGGGTTTGGACTCTTTGGTTCAGACTTAGAACCACGACAATTTGAGAGTCCTGAGCTGTAGTGACCCCAAATGAACAGAACGGGACTCACCCTCCCGGGAGCGTTCGGGGACGTCTATAGTTTCTGGCGACTCTGCTGGGGATTTAGAGAACTTGACTCAAACTCATGATATCTTGTTTTGATTACACTTATGTGTTTCTTTGCATTGCATTTGCATTGGTGCGCCTAGGACACCGTGTTTGCCATCTGCTATTCCTGAATGGTTTGCCGGAGGCTTGTCTTGTCAAGGCATGACCATAAGGCTGACTGGTTGTGGGCTCTGCCAGTATGGGAACACAAACCCCAGTTTTACCGGGGCACCCTTTTGACCATTCGACCTAGTGCATATTCGGAATCCGTAGTGACCATTCCAAACTAGGACAGGTTGCTTACCCGTTTATAGGTTGTTTGAAACCGCTGCGTGCGTAGTGAAACCCTAGCTCCTGACAAAATAGGACAGGGAAACCCTACCCCAACATAGGGGTGTTTTGGCTCTCGCTTGTCTGCTATGTGCTTTTAGAGTGCGTCTCTATAGGAATGCATGTATCAGTCTACAAGTTTGGGCATCAGGCCTGCGGGCATCAGTATTTGGAAGAATCAGTTTTACCTGAGGGTATCAGTTTTTCGGCAGAATTTTGGGCAGAATTCAATAGAGAGCACACTCATTCAACTATGCTCATATCTGTTCAGGTGAAATCAGGCTGAGATGATGTCTGTTTTCTCTTTTGCTAGGCAGTCTTGGAACCATAGCTTCAGAAGGCCCCAATATTCCCCGGGTACACCGAACTTGTGTTGATAGACTTTGTTGGATCAGAGATTCAGTTCAAGGGCAATCAGTGTTCCTTTACCAGAGGCAGGGTGAAAAGGTCGGTCAGGCATAGACCACCAGTACAGCAGCTACCAGCTCAGTGGTCTTTGAACAGCCAGGTTTAGATTTCTAAGCCTACTGCAGACACAGGTATACCAGTTGTTCAGTTAGATCAGGGCAATATGTCGGGTCTGGAAGAGATGGTGCGCCAACTCCAGGATAGTATGAAAGCCATGCAGCAAGATGCTGTCCGTCAAGCGGAATTCACCAAGCAACAGGCTGTGGTCATAGCGCAACAAGCAGAGACAATTGCCAAGTTAGAGCAGCAAACTGGAATATCTACTTCACACCAGGCTCCTCCCCCACCAAGAGTTCCCATACTTGGGGAGGCAACCCACGTCCAGGATGATACGGACATTCTAGGCGGGCCAGCTCCGCCCCCGGTGCTACCCCAGCTGTCTAAAACACCCACCAACCTGCCAGACTCCCCCTATGAGTTCAAGACGGACCCCACAGCATTGAAAGTGAGCAGGCTTGAGAAATTGTTCAAAAAGTCTCAGGGGGCCCACTCTATTCCTAATATAGAGGATGGTTATACTGACTCAGTGGTGACATTACCGGATCGGTTCAAGATGCCACATATCGATCGATTCGATGGCTCTGAAGACCCAATGGTGCACCTCCAACTGTTTTCTGATATTTTGAGGCCAATGGGTTTGACCATAGCCCAGAAATTGTCACTATTCGGCCGAACCCTGTCTGGGATAGCCGCAATCTGGTATGCAAAATTGGAGAACTCTGTGAAACAGAATTGGGAAGGGCTGGCTGAGGCCTTTATTGCTCAATACTCCTACAACACACAGATCAAGGTCACGACTCGTGATCTCGAAGTCACCCGCCAAGCACCTAAGGAGAGTTTCTCAGAGTTCGTGACAAGATGGAGAGCAAAAGCCTCAATGATGACTACAAGGCCTTCCGACAAAGATCAGATCAGGATGATTGTTCGGAATCTACATGGCATGTTGCTGCAGAAAATGATCGTTCTACCACTGTTTACCTTTCCAGACCTTCATGGAATGGGGGTTCAAATCGAGGATGCCATCAGACAAGGAATCTTTGTGGAAGATGATGAGCCTTTGCGAAAGAATATTGCTCGCAGTTCCAATGCTACTACTGATGGTAGCACATCTGCAAAACGCTCAGAAGTAGACTTTATCACCACTTCCCTCAATGACCAAGAACCAGCCACTTCAACTCGGCCCCAAGCCCAAAAATTCCATCCTCTTTACATGAGTCTCTCCCAAGCTTTGAAAAAGCTACAAGAAGAAGGGCACCTAGAACTCCTAGAACCCCAACCCCTTCCAAATCCTCTTCCACCGAGATATGACCCAGCTAAATACTGTGCCTATCATCAACAACACGGTCATGATACGAACCGTTACATCCGCCTCCATCATAAGATTCAGGATCTTATTGATGAAGAGACCCTAGCTCCACCCAAAGGACCTCAGGTTAGTGCTGACTCGTCATCTCCCCATCTCAACCTCATCCATACACTACCATCCACCTTCGACCCCAGCATATACATCACCCCAGCCCATCTACCCAAGCCTGAGGTGTTCATTCCAGAAAGCATGGACTTATGCATGATGGATGCACCTGGACCCCAATCATCTCAAACCCGTGAGCCCACTACTTCTAAGCTGAAGAGAATGATAGAAGATCTTCAGAGAACTGTGAAAGATCTGGCCTCCGGGACATTGGCTCCGTCATCAACCGCATCATATACCAGGTAGTTTATGTCAAAAGGCTCCCCAGTCTTGGAACGGGCTGCATTTGAGGAATGCCAATCCCTTGGCAAAGTGGAGGCAGACGATAAGAACAAGGTAGGGGCAGGCATTGGTCCCCATGAACATCTTCTGTTGGCTGTTGAGGCTTTGAAGGCCGAAGGACTAAACAAACAGCAAGTGCTTACAGTGGTTGCAAAAACTGTGGATAATATTTTTGCCACTCAAGTTGGGGGCAGTTTGAATCAAGGGGCAAGCCGAGAAAAGGGTCGTTGTATCAGAAACGTTCCTTTCAGTTATAATCCTGCACTCGGAAGAGATCAACAAACCAGGCCAGCACCTGCCAAGCCCTTTGCTGGTGCGTCCAGCAAAAATCCACAAACTTTCAAGTACCAACCCCGAGGTCAAAGGGTCTTCCATGCCCTCCACATGCCTTTGTCCAAAGCTTTCCAAATCCTTATAAGACAAGGCCATCTCAAACCCCTTGAGCCTCGGCCTCTCCCGAATCCTCTTCCGGCTACGCATGATGCTGCCCAATACTGTGCCTTCCATCAACAAACTGGTCATGGTACTGACAATTGCTCTTGTTTTCACCACAAAGTGCAAGATCTGATTGACAACGGGGTCATTGCCGCACCAAGTCCAGCAAAGTCTATCAGCACTTGATCAGTGAATTTGTGGGCAGATAATGTGATCTGATCAGAGGTTGAACCAGCTGCGGGTGGCACTCGATTTACTCTAGATGTGGGAAGGACAGGCACTGTTTTGAGCATTTGCGAATGCCAGTTTCTGACTTGGGTATTCGGTCAGTTTTGTCGTTTTGTATTGAGTCAGTCTTTTCATACTGAGTCAGTTGAGGTCTATCTTGTCGTATCGAGTCAGTCCTGTTGTATAGGAGTCGGGTGATTCCGGGGGGTGTTACCTTCGGGCGTCACCATTTTGTTTTATGTTTGTCTTTTCATTTTGTTTTGAGTCTGTTTCTGCCAGGGAGCCAGTTGTGCCAACAGATTTTTGAATAAAACAGCAATGATCTTCACGCTCTCGCATTTGTTTCCGCCTTGTGCCAGTTATGCCGAAAGTTCTGAATGAGACGGCAGTATTTGACTAAAGAACTCTGTCTTTTCTGTGCCTTGAAATCATTGTATCGACCTAAGTTTTTCAAAACTTTTTTGAACACTGCGGTGAAAACAAAGAGGAAGGAATTCCTCGGGATTTGTAAAACTTTGATCATTTGAGAGAAAGAGAGGCGTGCTAAGCCCTTAATGAATGAAATCATGCTTGTTAGTGTGAGTACTGAGAAGGACCCTGGCTTGATTCAGACTGGTTTCACACTATCTTCAGCGCGAGCGATTTGTCGCTTTCTTAAAAACTTTCAAAAATAAAATGTTTTGCGCAGTCCTGCGAAGACCTGTGTGGAATCGCTCTTGAGATTGTGCAGCCTAGGATCGCTCTCAGCCTCGAGACTCAACCCCTTTCGCTTCCAAACCTTGAACTTGAATTCAGAAGGTTCAACGGTCAACTACGATGTGAGGCCTGTGTGGCTAGATTTGAAGCAGCCCTCGAACAAGAGGCCAGGAAAGTCAGATCAAAAAGATCAGAAGATCAGAAGAAGCTTGCAAAGCTAGAACAGAAGTACCCCTCGAACTAGGGGCAAAGATATCAGACATGCTCGAAGAGCTGAAGATGAGTCCTCTTACAAATCAACAGCCACTCTCCTGGATTCAGACGACTTCAGGATCTCAAAACCATTGGACATGGACAAAGCTACACTTTTACCCTTTGAGAGGCTCGCTGGGCCGAAAACCCGGAAGGGCGACCCAGGCAAAAGTTAGAGCAAGAAAAAAAAAAGGAGAAGAAAAAGAACAAAAAAAAAAAAAAGAAGAAAAGTGCAAAGAATGAAAGAAAAAATGAAGAAAAATGCAAAGAAAAGAACAAAAAAAAGAAAATCAAAAAAGAAAAGAAATGAAAAGAATTAAAAAGAAAAGAAAAACAAAGCTCGCAAGGTCGAAAACTCGCAACAGGCGCCTTGGCAAAAGTTAGAGCATAAAAAGGAGAGGTTAAATACCCGAGTGTACCTTAACCCCGAACTACGTAAGGCTTGATTTCCATCTTTGGGATACGTAGGCAACTTCATTTTGAAGTCCAGCCATAAACACTTCCAAATCAACTGTGTCCATGCGATGGTTCTGGTCATCTTTGTCTTCTCTGTATCTGAGAGTCTGGTTGTGTTCGTCGCTCTAAGGACTGACTACAATGCGCTGCAGTGCTATCCAAACAAGGGGCAACTTTCCGTTGCCATTCAAAACGCCGCAGTGTCATTTCAAACAAGAGGCAACTTTCCGTTGCCATGCAGTGTCCTTCAGACAAGGGGCAATTTTCCATTGCTATGGATCCGAGGTCGTGCATCTCAAGAGTAGGTTCCGTGCTAGTTGAGCAGTGGTCATTTGCAAAAATAGTTTTTTGAGAATTTTTACTGAGGTTGACTAATCTTCTCGAAAAGTATTCCATTTTCAAAACTGGACCATTTCTTGGACCCAAAAGAGGAAAATTTTCAGTGCTTATAGCCTAACTTGCATGATTTTAAATCAGAAAATCGAACAAACGCGTTAATCTAACTCTCATGTTGGTCAAAACTGTTTTAGTAGAAAGCAAAAACAAAAAATGGTCAAAATGATGAACTAGGGGCACAGTTGGGTCAGGTGTTCTGCCTTTTCCCCTTTGTCAAAATACTTGCCAGAAAGGGCACTCTACTTGTCGGAAAAGGCACCGTATTCGCCAGAAAAGGGCACAACGAAGGGCAGAAAGCTCTCACATCCTCCAAGCAACGAGGTATCAAGCAAAGTGCGAAGCACGAACTAGAATAGGGCAAGATATTCCACTCTATCATCTGGACAGATCTTATCACGTCCAAACTCCTCAGCAAAGCATCATCAACTGATGTTAGCTGCAGATTTGCTACACACCCAGTTGTAGCGCAACCCTTCCATGGGAGGAATTCACTAGCTGCGAGTGGAAGAAAGAGAATCTAGCAGAATGCTAGGGGTACGAGCCCACAATTTGCTGTTTATCCATCAACCACCCAGGGAAGGGATGAAAAATGAGAGATCGAAGAATAGAGAGATGTGCGATGAGAGGAAAAGTGAGAAAAGGGCTTTTTCAGAAAAAACAGAGCTTGAGGGCCGAGTGATGTGAGAACCACAAATGAGAAAGGGTGGGAAACACTACCCGGCGAAATAGGCTCCCTGTGCATGTCTGAGTGTCGTGTGTTTTTGTTTTATCTCGATTCTTGTTTTGAGTCATTTCGAGTGTTACTCGATGTGTCTAGGTTGTGTGCCTTTTATTTCCTTGTTGAGTCGTTTTGCTGTGTTCAGTCGTGGACTCAATACCTGGTCGAAAACTCATCTCTCAATTTCAAAAATAAAATCGTTTTGTGCTCCGAGTGTTGTGTCGTTCTCCACATTTGTGCAAAACAGAATTGGTTCTTTCATAAAGTCGCGGGGTTCAACCTAGGTCACGTGAGAACAGTAAAACCAGGACCTATCTGAAGCTACATGGGTTCCGGACTGCAAAGCAAAAGAAAAGAGGGAAAATGGAAGCATCTGAGTGTGTTTCACCTTCAGCAAATTTCGTGATTGTATTCCGGATGTACCTTTTCAAAGCCTTGTCAATGCTCCGAAGTATGAGTGTGCCTCTACCTCAAGCGCAAGATCAAGCTTGCTTCAAAGTTATGCACCCTTCCACCTGCATTGTTATGAACTTTTCCACTTGTATTGTCATACACACCATACTTCCATTTATTTGCATCTTGTGTTATCTTCTCCCTTTTATCCTTTTACGCTGAGCAGCGTTTGGGATCGTTGTCCTCTGGGACTTTCTCGGGTTGCGTTGTGTACGCACCTGGGCGGTTGTTTTTGGGCCTCCTCTCACGATTTCAGTGTGGTTTGAGTGTCCCATTCCTTACACGATTTCAGTGTGTTTGGAATTTTTCTCAGGTTGCGTTGTGTACGCACCTGGGCGGTTGTTTTTGGGGCCTCCTCTCACGATTTCAGCGTAGTTTGAGTGTCCCATTCCTTACGCGATTTCAACGTGTTTGGAATTTTTCTCAGGTTGCGTTGCGTACGCACCTGGGTGGTTGTTTTTGGGCCTCTTCTCACAATTTTAGCGTGGTTTGAGTGTCCCGTTCCTTACGCGATTTCAGCGTGTTTGGAATTTATCTCAGATCGCGTTGTGTACGCACCTGGGCGGTTGTTTTTGGGCCTCCTCTCACGATTTCAGCGTTGTTTGAGTGTCCCATTCCTTACGCGATTTCAGCGTGTTTGGAATTTTTCTCAGGTTGCGTTGTGTACGCACCTACGCGGATGTTTTTGGGCCTCCTCTCACGATTTTAGCGTAGTTTGAGTGTCCTATTCCTTACGCCATTTCTGCGTGTTTGGAATTTATCTCAGGTTGCGTTGTGTACGCACCTGAGCGGTTGTTTTTGGGCCTCCTCTCACGATTTCAGCGTGGTTTGAGTGTCCCATTCCTTACGCGATTTCAGCGTGTTTGGAATTTTTCTCAGGTTGCGTTGTGTACGCACCTGGGCGGTTATTTTTGGGCCTCCTCTCACGATTTCAGCGTGGTTTGAGTGTCCCGTTCCTTACGCGAATTTAGCGTGTTTGGAATTTTTCTCAGGTTGCGTTGTGTACGCACCTGGGCGGTTGTTTTTGGGCCTCCTCTCACGATTTCAGCGTGGTTTGAGTGTCCCATTCCTTATGCGATTTCAGCGTGTTTGGAATTTATCTCAGGTTACTTTGTTGACTTTTTGCAATTTTGGCTCGTTTCGCTCATTTTGCTCATTTTCGCATCTTTTTCAGATGGCTGACGATATTCCATATGGCGGAGGTTCTCCACGAGTAGAGGATGAGCCGGACATTAAGCCGTTGCCTCCGAGGATTCGGCCAGCGTGGTTTGAGTGTCCCATTCCTTACTCGATTTCAGCGTGTTTGGAATTTATCTCAGGTTGCGTTGTGTACGCACCTGGGCGGTTGTTTTTGGGCCTCCTCTCACGATTTCAGCGTGGTTTGAGTGTCCCATTCCTTACGCGATTTCAGCGTGTTTGGAATTGATCTTAGGTTGCGTTGTGTATGCACCTGGGCGGTTGTTTTTGGGCCTCCTCTCACGATTTCAGCGTGGTTTGAGTGTCCCATTCCTTACGCGATTTCAGCATGTTTGGAATTTATCTCAGGTTGCGTTGTGTACGCACCTGGGCGGTTGTTTTTGGGCCTCCTCTCACGATTTCAGCGTGGTTTGAGTGTCCCATTCCTTACGCGATTTCAGCGTGTTTGGAATTTATCTCAGGTTGCGTTGTGTACGCACCTGGGCGGTTGTTTTTAGGCCTCCTCTCACGATTTCAGCGTGGTTTGAGTGTCCCATTCCTTACGCGATTTCAGCGTGTTTGGAATTTATCCTAGGTTGCGTTGTGTACGCACCTGGGCGGTTGTTTTTGGGCCTCATCTCACAATTTCAGCGTAGTTTGAGTGTCCCATTCCTTACGCGATTTTAGCGTGTTTGCAATTTATCCTAGGTTGCGTTGTGTACGCACCTGGGCGGTTGTTTTGGGGCCTCCTCTCACAATTTTAGCGTGGTTTGAGTGTCCCGTTCCTTACGCGATTTCAGCGTGTTTGGAACTTATCTTAGGTTGCGTAGAACGCGCTCCTGATTGATTTTTTTTGTTTTGCCTCCACTCGCGTGTCCAGCGTGGTTGGAATATGTCGCCCTTTGCATCTGTTGTACTCTCTGTTGCATCGCATCTATTATCTATTGCATCACATCTGTTACATCCATTGCATCATATCTGTTTTATCGTCCGGTCTAAGGAGACCTTAAATCTTGCATCATCATTCGCGCCATTCTGCGCATCGCACTTGCATTTCTTCGCACTGTCTTGTGCACTCCCCGGTCTAGGAGACCTTAAATCCTCTAAAGGTGCAATTCCTTTGGTGTTTGTCGTTCTCGAACGACTTCTGGTGGTCTGGTATAGCCACCTGCCTGTGTTTGCGGTGAGTTCCTAGGAGACCAACTGAGACGGTGGAAACTAGAGTTCGAATGGCTTATGCCTAGAACGCAAAGGTTTGGGATTTCCGAGACTAAAGTATGGTTTAAATACCCAGGGGTATATCCTCGGCTTGAAATCTGTATGGCAGCCCCATAGATTGAGATAGCATCTGTATGCACCTCAATTCTGGATACTGATCTAACCTAGTCTGTCACCCTGTTGGAGAATAGGGAAAGCTGCAGCCATAGTCAGGGAGAAAAGTAGTACCTGTTGTTCAACTTAGAAGAAGCAGGAGATCCCCAGCAGCATGAGGTAAGTCATTGCCAATTGCCCCTGTGAGGTACCTTCATTTCCTAGCTATTGCATTGCATTTCAGTTATTACATTACAGTGCATTGCATGAATCCTCCAATTTTCAAACCGGCTTCGCGTAGCGTATAAGTCCAATTATCAAACCGGCTTCGCGTAGCGTATAAGTCCAATTATCAAACTGGCTTCGCGTAGCATATAAGTCCAATCTTCAAAATCTTTCTGCATATCATTTCGCATCCTGCCCCTGAGCTACGCTGGTTTGATTCCTTGCAAAAGGATACGTAGGCAGCCTGCGGGCACAACCATTTATTTGTCTATATTTTGTTTGTTTGTCCAAGTCTTCGGCCTCGTCAAAAATGGGTCATCTCTTGGCTTTGACATTCACTCCCGTCACTTCTTCACTTCCGAGTTCTGTCAAAGAGGGGCAACTGTAGACACCCCATTTTTGACCGTCCATAAGACTTCGACGTGACTGATGATTTACATGGTGGAGAAAGGTGTGCAGGGCAAAGGTTCAATTTCTTCGGCAAATAGAGAGTCAAATCTCAACTTCATACCCCTGTTCTGGACCAGAACGATCTCGATCAAAAGATTTTAGACTTAAAACCCTCTCTTTCAAAAACATTTTTGAAATAAAGTTTCTGCGATGTTCCGAGGCTCGCATTTTGTCAAAAATTGCACTTTTCGGTAAACCGAGCAAGGACAAAGTGGAAATGAATGAAAGAGAGATGAAATCCTTGAAAAATATTTCAAAACACCTTACTTAGGGGTTTGAAGTTGAAGAAAAGAAGAGAAGAGGGAAGAAATCCAGTCGGGGGAGAAAATGGGCATGAGCCGTTAAAAGAAAGTCGAGCAGCCCTCGCCGAATCGGGCCTATTCATTTGGATACTTGGAATCAAACTATGAGGCCACCACCGTTGGAAAGCTTACTCCTGGGGCTTCATTTTGCACTCAAGAATCTCCTAAATTCAATTCCGGACGGGGGAGATATGGTTGATTGAAGTAGGGCATTACTCTGGTTGGACCGAAATCTGCGCGGCTTTACGGAAACTGGCATAACTTTTTCCACAGGAGGAATTTTAATGTAAGGTTTGCACCATTGGAAATCTAACTTCCGGGGCTTCAATTTGCCACCATTGGACTTCACAATCACCCACCGACCACTTTTCTTCCCGGCAGCCTTTTTTTTTTTGTCCTGAAAGTAGCTGGCCGGCCAGAAAATCTAGCTGGCCGGCCACCTATTTGGTGAAATGAGTTTTTTTCCCTTTTAAACTAGCCGGCCATGCCCCCCTCCCCAAGTGTGTCCTAGAAGTGAATTGTTTTCCACTACACCCATGTCCGAGGGTTTGGCCATTTTGGGGGGAAACTTGATTTGTTTCCCCCCCCCCCTTTTTTTCCCTCTCTTTTCCACCCCTTTTGCTGATATATACAGCCCCTCCCCTTCAGATTTTAGGGTTACAAAATTTGTTTTGAGAGCCTTGCATCAATTCTCCCTCTCTCTCTACTCTAAGCCTCAAAACACCAAGTCCTACACCCTTTTCTTCATCACCACCTAGCACCACACTGCCACTTCCATTCCAGCAGTTTGGAGGTCTTCTCAGAGGCTAGGAGGCAGCTTTTCTTGGTCCAAGAGGCAGCAAAGGATTGGTCTTCAAGGGTGAGTTGATTTCTCCCTCTTTCTAGCTCATTTTTGCAAGTTTTCTTAGCCCCTTTTTCATGCTGTTTTGAGCTCCGACCAAAACTGAAATTGACATTTTTTTGAGCTCTATTTCATCTTTCATTAAGGGTCTTACCCTGTTTGGGACCCCCATTTTGCACTTGCCTCATTACCCCTTTGTATGCCATAATCTTGCATAGTATTTTTGGCCTATGTGTAATCTGTTTCGGAGCATGATGTAAACTGTAGATAGGATTATTTTGAGCCCTTCTTCAACATTGAAGAAGGGGTCATCACTGTTTGGGACCTCCATGTGCCACTTGTCATTATCCTCCTCTTTGGTCCCCATTTTTGCATGATTTATTAGCCTATTGAGCTTCTGTTTTTGGACCTTGGTCCGAACTTAAAATGGCACTATTTTGACCCTCTCTTCATGTTTCATTAAGGGTCTATGGCTGTTTGGGACATCCTTTTTATACTTCATGTTATAGCTCTCTTGGTGCCATTATTTTGCATAGCATTTTGAGCATACTTGTATCTGTTTTTGGGGTTTGTCATAAACTGTAATACATCATATTTTTGGCCCCTCTTCAATATTTTAGAAGGCCCCTTCTCTGTTTGGGGCCAGCATTTGTGAGTTGCTTCATTACCCCTCTCTTGGCCCCATTTTTGTATGCTAATCTAGCCTCATTTGTGTTCCCCGTTTGGCCATGATTTAAACTGTAAACATGCTTTTTTTGGGGCTGCCTAGCTTCTTTCTTCATACTTCATGTTCAAATTATGCATGCATTGCATAGCTATAGGCCATTTCATGCACCAAAATTCATGTTTCGGGACTCGTTCCACGCATCGGGTATCATTTTGCCATGATTCGGGGATGTTTTGCATCTCATTTTGCCTCTAAAAATTGCATGATCATATGCCATATTCCATGTTTTGCCATGTCTTGTTAGAGTGGCATTCCGTGCCGTAGGTTCGGTCCTCGATTTGCGTGCACGCGTGCACGCACTTCGAGTTGTCTCATTTTCATCTTATGGCCTCCTATGTGAGTGTGACTGAGGCCCACTTGTGTTGGTGTATGTCCATATTGCATTGTGTATTCCATTCCATTTCATAGCATTTTGTATGCTAGGTTGTATATTAGTGCATTGTGTATGCCATGTTACCTCGTGCATCGTGTATGCCATTTCATAACATTGTGCATGTTAGGTTGTATCTTAGTTTGCATCCATGCATGTCATGCATATTGCATTGTGCTTGGGATAGGAGTTAGCCCGAGCACGGGAAACGAGGTACGTTCCGTACTCCGAGTGACGAAACGTGTCTCAATTCCCTAGTCACCGACACTCCGGATTATGCATGATGGAGTTAGGTCTTGTTGTGTTTTCATGTGCATTCATTTCATATTAAATTGTGCAATTTGACTCCTCGGCCATCATACATCGAGATGCGTGATTGGTGGCACGAGGATCGAGGCATGCATACATTTGTGAAAATACATTGCTATGCCCCTTTCCTGCTCTCTGTTGCAGCAAATCAAGAATCAGTGGTCTTCCAAGGCTTGGCACGCATTTCAAGAACAGGTGCAAACAGAGGCTAATTGGGGCATCGTCATGGATTTCCGCGCAAAGGCAACCCTGGCATGCATCATTCATCATTCGGAATGGAATCAAGGTAGTCCCTGGCTTGCATGCCAGTTTATTTATTTTCTTAGTTAATTTGTTAATTAATTAGGAATTTGCACATATTTGGACTGTAATATTTACTTGGACTGTACTATTCTTTTATTCGGGACTGTATATTTATTCGGACCCTCTGCGCGAGGGCACAACTGTAATAAGTGTGCGTGTGTGTGATGTATGTCTTCCAACCCCACGTCTTTCTCCCTTTTATTTACCAGCTTATGATGGTTAGATTAGGGCATATTTCAATTAGCATACAGTATGACAGCATGTTTGCATCATTCATCTGTTTTGCATGCACCGGGCTCGGCGCATCATACTAACTGCATTTGTATTTCAATTTCAAAGTTGAATACTTGTTAGATGTTGCATCTCATATACCATGTTTAGAATAGCCGAGCCTGCTATAGTTGCATTTTGCATGTGTTGCATTAGGTATTTCTGTATAATTAGGATCATGCATGGATTTCTAATTAGCTTTTGTTTTGGCTTGGAGTACTCGGTAAGTTTTATGCTTTAGCATCCTTGCATGCGTGTGAGTGACTGCCATGAATAGCATGCTTACCATGAGGCTATATGCTTATATGATATAACTACCTGAATGCCTGTGGGTGAAAGTTGGGTTATTTGGATTGGAACAATTCATTCACTATGTGTTTTAAGCCCACTAGATAGTGGCAAAATCATGTTTTCTAAGCCTACCTGAGGGTGGCAAATCCACGTCTTAGCCTACTTGCGGGTAGCACCATCAAACCATTTTCAAATAAACAAACATGAAATGTTTTGTTCCAATTCAGGCGATCCAGTCTATACTTGTATGCTGTGCGCATCACATAGTAATCTAGGCTAATTACCGGAATAAGAACACATAATATTTTCAAAAATAGATATCATGGTTAGTAGAGGCCGATCTTTGATCGGGCGAGCGGGGGTGCTCATGAAGTGACCTTCCCCAATCGTACCCAAGTTCCCGAGCCGAGGCAACTTTGGTGATGACGGACACGTGGCCTTAGGCAACGAGTCAGGGTTTCCTAAATTTCCCAAAATAAAATATTTAGGTGGCGACTCTGTATCTGGCAAAGCAGTCCATGTTTGGCACTTCTTTTCTAAAAATCTGTTTTCTCAAAACGATTTGCCGGGTTTGGACTCTTTGGTTCAGACTTAGAACCGCGACAATTTGAGAGTCCTGAGCTGTAGTGACCCCAAATGAACAGAACGGGACTCACCCTCCCGGGAGCGTTCGGGGACGTCTACAGAGTGCAATGTTATCAAGTTTCCAAATAACTCTGGAATGGATCCCCAAAATGAATTTCTTGACAGATTAAGAGAATTAAGGCTTTGAAAAGCTACTATAGCATTGGGAATCTTGCCTGAAATATTGTTTGAAGATAAATCTATGCTTTCAAAAACTTTTAATGCTTTAATGTTTAGATCGAGGCTCCCGCCTAACAGCTTGAATGACAAATCTAAATTCAAGGGATTTTCAAGGCTCCATAAACTCGATGGTATAGACGAGTTCAATCTATTAGAACTTAGGAATAGTCTCTGCAAATGGCTTAGATTTCCAGTGTAGTGAGGGATCAAACCAGAGAGCTTGTTATTTTGGAGATAAATTTCTCCCAAGTTGCTTAAATGACATATCTTATCAGGAATGGACCCTTCAAGCTCATTACCATGTAGATACAACCTTTGCAAGCCTTTCATTTCCCCAATTGTTGATGGAATAGTTCCTTGAATATTATTGTCAGCAAGATCAAGAAGATTCACTTTTAAGGAACCAATCTCTTTAGGAATTTCACCATTTATTTGGCATCTAGATGCATCAAAATATTGTAGGTTACTTGAAAGGTTCCCGATGGATTCGGGTATGATTCCCCCCAATGAATTACCAACTATAACCAGGTATATCAAAGAGCTGCAGTTTGTCATATCTATCAGAAAACTAATTGAAGAGCTTCCTTGTTCCAATGTTAGTTTATTGTCTAGCAAAGAAAACCTTTCAAGGATACCCAAGTTGCCAAAAATTCTAGGTACTGGCCCTGTAAAGTGGTTAAAAGCCAGGGCTAATTCATTGAGCTTTGAGCAATTGGACAGATACAAAGGGATTTTCCCACTAAGTTTATTCAGTTGTACATCAAGCATTTCAAGATTAGGAAGCCAAAGCCCAGTATTCGGAGGACGATTTCCTGAGAGGCTGTTCATTGATAACAAAACCTCTTCGAGAGTGGAGATGTTTAATAGTGTAGGTGGAATCCACCCACTGAGATAGTTTTCATAAAAACCAATTTGTTGCAACTTCTTCAGATGTCCCAACTCATTAGGAATTTTTCCATAAACATGGTTGTTTTCTAAACCAAACCCTTCTGAGTTTGACAAATTACCAAAGCAAGGTGATAGGGTACCTGTAAGATTGTTACTTCCAAGGAAAAGAATACGAAGCAATGGTAAGGTGGTCAGCTCATCTGGTATTCAACTGACAAGTCTGTTGCTTACAAGAGACATGACTCGAAGCTTTTGACATTGTTGTATGCTTGTTGGAATCTCTCCTTCCAACAGGTTGTATTGTAGTATGAGATGTGTTAACGGACGCAAACGAGTAAGGTTTTGAGTCACAAAGCCATGGAAACTGTTGTTTCGAAGATCAAGCCTCCTGAGGAATGAGAAGTTTCCAATATGAGGAGAAATGGTGCCTGCAAGACCCATGCTCTGAAGCCGCAAGGCCGTGACTCTTTGTCTGCGTCGGCTGCACGAGACTCCAGCCCAGTTGCAGAAATTGGTTCTTGTGGTCCAATTACCCAATGCATTGTTAGGGTCATACTTGATAGCAGTTTTGAAAGCAGGCAAAGCTGATTGATCGGTTAAGTTTGAGAATGGAAAGGCTGACTGCACTGCTAATACGAGTACCAGTACAGCCAGCAGAGAGTTCATGTAAATTCTCTCCATGTGGTGGGCTTTGTGCAAGAGTGTGGTTGTTTTGGCCAACAAAGCCATCTTTTAAATCAAGACTTGATTGAAAAGTTGAAACTTGTGTGGAGGAGATCAATGACTAGTAAATGACTTTGGCATATTGGCAAAACTGTCGTGGAGCGAGCTAGATTTGTTTGTCGTTGGCTATAGAAAATGTTTTTTTATTGGCTTTGTTCTTCATCGTACCAAATGCTAGAAAATGCATAAATTATTTTTTAAAAAATATTTTTCAATCAAACAAATGAAGCGTAAGTTTCTATCCAAATACCGGTCAGTTAACTCAAGAGCAGGGCTATTTAAATTTTGACTTTTGTAAATTATGGTTACCTTCTCGACAATCTACTTCTATAAAGAACTGTACATTCATTTTAAATATATTAACTAATGCTAAGGACACTTATTAATAAGATTTTTAAATTTAATTAAAAAAATCAAATTTACTCATGGATTTGTAAATATTGATGACCTAAATGACACAGATTGCATATTTTTTAGATTAAAAGTGTAGTTTTTTTAATTCAATTTTTAAATTTACTAGTGAATTTAATGGCGTCTACTAACAAAATTAAATTGGAAACCAAATCAAAGCACTTTTAAATTTGAAAAATTAGTGAAACATCTCTCTCTAACTTTTGATTATAGGAGAGGTCCAATATGTTTTTTTTTTTTTAGGTTAAGATCCCTCAATAATATTATTAAATTTACTAGTGAATTTAATGGCGTCTAATAACAAAATTAAATTGGAAACCAAATCAAAGCACTTTTAAATTTGAAAAATTAGT
This sequence comes from Camellia sinensis, assembly GCF_055761805.1. Classification (NCBI taxonomy): domain Eukaryota; kingdom Viridiplantae; phylum Streptophyta; class Magnoliopsida; order Ericales; family Theaceae; genus Camellia; species Camellia sinensis. The sequence continues at coordinate 20,892,005 of NC_138964.1, read as the reverse complement.
GAAACATCTCTCTCTAACTTTTGATTATAGGAGAGGTCCAATATGTTTTTTTTTTTTTTTTTTTTTTTTTCTTTTTTTTAGGTTAAGATCCCTCAATAATATTATTAAAAAATTCTCTATGACGAGCTTAAATTTTTCCATAAAATTTCTGAAATTTCTCTTTGAAGAGTTGAAATTTCTCTGTGAAGACAAATTTCTCTATGTAGAAATTTATTTGTGCCAAAATTTCTCTGTGCAGAAATTTCTCTACGAAAATATTAAGGGACCCCAAGTACTATGAAAATGTTGAGTATTCTTTATCTTATAAAATTTTAATATTAAAAACCTTAAAATAAAATCCTTTTAAAATAATCTTAACTTTACCATGACATAATAAATAAACTTGGCCCATGTTTGTATGGTTGAAAGTAGAAGTGAAAAAGTGAAATTTTAGTAAAAATATAAGGGCGGTAAGTATAGTTAATTATTTGGGGTTAACTATGCTAATGCTCAAAAAAAATACTACTTGCTATACTATAGTCTATAATATTTTAATTTTCTACTTCGGTTCTTAAAATATGTAATCTATTATATTTGATTCACATTTTTTTATTTTCTTTTATTTTCAAATTCCTACGATATAGATACAACTTATTTCTTTTTCTAAATAATTGAATTTCATATGCATTTATTAATAAGAAATAATATTATATATAACATTGTTAATGACAAAAGAGTAGTGTTGCTAAAAAATTAGACTTACTTTTCAGATCTAATAATCAATTAGCCAATCACTCTCATGTGCTATTTGTCTCGTTCATATTTTCTCTAATTATTAATTAATTATTTTACTTATACATCATTAAATTTAGAAAATAAATTTAAAAATGAACTTATATATATTTTTGATGATGTCAGGCATCTATCGAACTCTATTATTAAGGAAATTAAGAGGTGGGTCAGGCATCCATGTAACCCTATTATTAAGGAAATTAAGAGGTGGCCTTGACTCCACAGTCTTCATCATACGCTCCCCACTCCCCATTCGAGATGAGGGTTTCCATACCACACACAATCAAAACAATTTTATAAAGTCTATGAAGCATATATATAGTTTGATGGAACTATTAATGAAATAATAATGTTATGATGAATACATTTACTTATTATATTTTGGTGAAGTATTAATAAATCTTAAATAGTGAATCTTCACTCTTTGGTCCTTTTTTTTTCTTATGGATACAAATGTCTCATTCTAGTATGAATTACATAAAGGGTCAAAATGTGGGTTTTTTCATAATGTTAAAATCACTAAACGTAACATTTAAAAAAAAAAAAAAAAACCCTCTTAGTGTACTTTTTCCAATGTAATACAGTAAAAACTCTTTACTGTACTTTTTTCATACGCAACACTCTAAAAACGTAACATTCTAATTTAACACACTAAAAAAAATTTTAATATATTTTTTCTAAACGTAACACTCCAATTACTATAAACACACAAAAACTGTTAGGATTTTTGATGCTAATCTTTGTTGCATGTGATTTATTTTAACAAATACCGAGACAAAGTTGACAAAATTGTTTCTTAGTGGGTTTTTTATCTTCTTGGTTTTGTAAAATGGAAAGTTTCAGTTTTGGTGGCTCCAAGAAGAGTTGAGCATGTTGGGACAAAGATTTGTTATCAAAAGAAATTGGCTAATGTTTTGATTTTTTTTTGTTAAGTCAACTTGTGTAATATTTTTTGGAGGACAGGCATGGGAGATTGTTGACATTTTCCAGCCTAAAAGAAAGCTATTTGCAGAGGGTATGAACTGTCAAAAGCCTGCAAGAGAATGTGCCTTAAAACTTGAAGCAAAAGTTTGCAAAAGCTGCCGGAGCATGTCTAGGTCTTGCCTACAGCCCACACACTTGCGCCTGCGATGTCAAGCCCTTGACATCGCGCTAGTGACCTAACCACTAGCACCCGCGATCAAGTTAATTGCACCCACGACCAAGGTTCTAAATATCGGCCGGTACGTTTCGTACCGGCCGATTCGTACCGGAAAATAGGAGGGCCGCGTCGGATACTCACCGGTATACCGGTGAGATTGGATTTCACGTCCGTATCGGCCGATTCCCGACACGTATCAGCCCGAATCCGATACATACGACGATACAGTCCGATACACGCCGGTACGGATGAAAATCAGTACCGAAAACCTGCAAGATCTAAGCTTCTTTGGGCTATGGAGTTCACTTGATCTTCAAGCTTCTTCAAAGACGGTTTGTGTCCCTGAGTTGCAAGTTATAATTTGTGTTTATGCTCTGTTTTTGGTGAGTTGTTGATGCTCTGTTTTTTGGAACCATTGCTGTTGCTGTGGGTTTGGTCTCACCAAAAATCAGAAATATAGAGAGAGAGAGAAGAGGCAAAGAGATAGAGAAGTTCATGTATGGCTCCAAAGAAGAATTTCAGGGTGAGAGAGAGTGGAGGCCGAGAGAGTGAGAGAGATAGAGAGAGCCCCCCCTTTTTTGTTTTCTCTTTTCTTCTACACTACACCACCACTGTTTATATTAATATATATATATATATATATATATATATATTTCTACAGAGCAGAAGAAGGGAAAAAAAATAAGAAAAATACATCTTCAATCCAATATGTCAAAAGTTAGATCAGTGGAAAGGTTTGTTATTGGTTTTTATTATTTATTTATTTATTTTGGTGCCATGTTTTTGTACTATATTTTTTTTTTATTTTTTTTATTTGTGTCTTGTTTTGGTGTAGATGTTTAAGATTTAGAATTTTTTTTTTAAAGAGGTTTATTCTAATTAGATTTTTATTTTTATTTTAAATATTTTATTGTGACTAAAATAAATACATATCATTTAGTTGAAAATGATATTGCAGATAATTAAAAGTTATAATTGTGACTAAAATAAATACATATCATTTAGTTGAAAATGAGTCAAAAGTGCTCCTACATATTAAGATTTTGATTAAAATGTGACAAATTAAGGCTAAAAGAGTAAAAAAAAATGCATAAAATTGAGTTTTAGAGGGATTGCTAATGATTTTTAAAATTTCACGGCCGCGACACCCGATTCCCGATACGTACCGGCCGATACTACCGATATCGAGACTCCGCGATCGATACCGTTACGTTACCCGATACCGCGATTTAGAACTATGCCCACGACCAATTGATTTGTGCTCGTGATGTGCAGCCTCCGAAAGACACTCTCAGTACTTTTCTCTACAACTCGCAATTAGCGTGTCTGCACCCTCGAACTTTCCCCGTCTCAGGTCTATTTAAAGGACCAGGCATCTCTCCAAGACCATTTTGGTATCTCTCCCAACTTATTTTCTAACACTCTAGAGAGCTCAATATTTCCAAACTTATAGAGAGTTTATTTTGACAGAAATATATTTTGAGAGAGTATATTTTGTAAGAGAGATTTTATTGAGTTTATTTTTTAGAGTGAACTTGTAGTGAGGATCATTTGTAGTGCTCTCACTGCTTGATGATACATTAGCCATAAGAACTTCAAGTATATCATCAAACTCTGTAAGTTCATCACACATTCCCAATAGTGAACCTTCTTAATGGATTCCAAGATTGTAGGCTTCAGTGGATTCCAGAGTCATTGGCTGTGAGAACCCGAATATAAAAATTAAGTAAATAATTAAATAATAATTTTACAAATCTCAAATATTTTATTATGAATCTTTAAGTGCAAATTAAATATTATTGGAGGATCTTTTAATTAATTTTAAACCTAAAATAAATTTATGGTGAAAGTCATTGATTGAGAAGCAAGATTTATTATTAAAAAAAAAAAATAGAGAAGAGGGTGTGACTTGAACTCTAAACCACAAAATTAATAAGTTAGACTCTTACCATTTGAATTGCATGTAACTTATATATGTATTTTGTATATTTATCTATCTATTTGACCTAAGTGTGCCCACCACTAGTATAAAATAAAATAAACACAAACCCTAACTCTTGTTATAATTGTTTTCTACAACACTAGCAGCCCTAGCAGCCGTGGGTTTATGAAGAAAAGAGAGGGGTCTTTCAATCATCAAGATTATTGTTGTAGCCAAGAAGGAGAGCTTTGGGTGTGTTGTGCTGTGTGGCTTCCTAGGTTTTCTTCTCTTCTTTCTTTGTTCTTTATCCTAATAATATTGTTATTTAATTCATTGATGGAGAGATTGTAGGTGTATGTATTTTGTGTATATGTATATATGCTGTTAAGAAATCTAAGGAGTTAAATTCATGTATAAAGAATTGGTGTGAATCATAGTCCAAAAATTTTGCACATAATCGCTAACTTTAAAAATCAAGAAACCATATCAAACGGATGAGTTTTAATCTGAAATTTTTACAGTAGATCAACTACACATTGAATTGCATATCTGAATTTTTTCATAATTTTTGGGAGTCGAAATCCATATAAATTGAGGTATTCAAATCTGTCCAGGAAACCAGTCCGAAACAGTAAATTCGGGATTGTTGTTCTCAGTGGGTATAAATCCAAAAATTATCAAATTAGTGTCATTAGAACCGGTTACGAGACTAGTTTCGTATGTTTTTGGCCTTGCATTGATTGCTCGTGTATATTAAGAGAACCGTCAATTTCTTTAAAGTGCTGCAGAAAACAACCTGTTTGGATATAATAAATTGTAGAAAATTATTTTGATTAGCAAATCAAGTGAAACCAATTGGGTTTGAAACTTAGGATATATTAGATCATATCTGGAGGTTATTGGAATTTTTCGAATAGCGTGGAGTGGGTTTTGTAATTTTCAAAGTTAGCGAATGATTGGGAAAACTTGTTTAAAACACTGTTTCATCTTAAAGTTATTTTTAGTTAAGTTTCGATCGGAATCTATGTCTTGGGTGATTTTAGACCTTGAAGAATATGAACTTAGGTAATATTTAAGAGTAACGGTGAGTTGGGTTGAGCCGTGTTAGTGCGCTTTAGTTTGAGGTTACTTAGTTCCTATTTTTTTTAGTATTTTTAAATTAGTTGTGACGCGTAGTTTTTATACTTGGTTCAGGCCACTAGTTGGACTTTTACACTCTATTCGAGGATTATATTATTGCGTTTCAGGTGAGTAGTTTCATGCTACATATTTTTATAAATGTTTCCCTACCCTGAACTGTTGGAAAATTAAATTGTTGTTTCAAGACTAAACTGTTTTGATAAATTATTATATTATCAATTGAATCAAATTATTTCTGAAACATGTGTGAACTTGGCATACTGTAAACTATTTGTTTTGGTCTCATGTTTATAATGATGAACCACCATGTTTTGCGAAAACTGATGTGTATTGATTATTGGGACCATGTGTGTATTTAGTCCAGGGAAATTATTCCACTGTGTGTGGTGACTCTGGCCACTAGGGAACAGATCCGGGTTGGGCCGTGATGACTCTAGTGCTCAACGATTGTAAGGAAAAGACCTTTAAAAACAATTAGGTGACCTTCAATCGGATCGTCTTTGAGAAAAGGCCCAGGTGCCACCCTGAGGATGACTCTTAGTTCGATTTTGGATCCAACAGGGCTTATAGCCTTGAGAACTGTGTAGCAGATTATTTGTTTTTATTGGTACCCAGAAAAGTATTGGTGTTCATGTTATAATCTGTTTTAAGTGAAAAATGTCGTTTATCATGTTCTTGCGAGACATGAGTATTTTAAGTGTTGAATTGTGGAACCTTCTTTTTGAAACAGATTGTATTTACCAAACTGTATGCCAATCTAATTTCTGTGATATATATCTTATTTTGGAATTGAACCCTGTTTTCAAAACTGTATTTACTATCCATGTTGCTACTCACTGAGCTATCAGCTGACTTAGTTGTTTACCATTTCCAGGTGTTAGAAGGACTTAGAGTGGACTCATGGCGTAGCGGGGACTCAATTGCATGGACCTCTAGGGCATTCCTTTAGTTTAGAGTGTTATGTCAAGTTTGTGCATATTTATATTTATTCTTATCGATGTTCATTTAGGATTATTTTTGATATGTGGGTTGTTTATATCCCATAAGTTTGGATGATTTTTGATTACGGTTGATTTTGCCGTTTATAATTGTGACATGTCTGGATTGAGTTTTGGTGATTTATTATTGGACTATTGTTCAGTTGTTCAATGTGATTGGATTCGTGTTTAGGCTTACGTGTGCCTTGGGCTAAGTCCCTGTGGGCCACGGCCGGTCATGCCCGGATTTGGGGTGTGACATTGGCGTTGTGGTGATTCGACAACCTTCTTGATGGATTCTAAGATTGTAGATTTCGGTGGATTCCGAAATCATTGGCGTCGTGGCGATTCGACAACTGTAGCAAATATCCAGTGGAGATTGCGGAGGTATCTGTAGATTGAGCAAAGTCGTGTGCCGGTAAGTGGACTCGGGTGCCTGGATTGACCTTTGTAAGATATCTCTTGTATTATCTTTCTTGCATTGTGGATTATTCGTTTGGCCGACGACCCGTGATTTTTTGTCACAAGTTGGCGGATTCCAATTGTATTTTTTCACGTAAAAAATATCTTGTATCGTGGATTGATTTTCTCTTACTATCTCTTTATATTGATCATGGTGCATAATTTTTATTGGATTGGCTAAATCAATAATCATGTTAGCACGGGACATATCTAGATTTTCGAAAGGATTTTTAATAAAACTAGATTTTACAAAAACTTCTTAGCATATTTTTTCCAAACGTAACACTCTAATGTAGCATATTAAAAAACTCATTTGTGTACTTTTTCTAAACGTAACACTCCAATGTAACACACTAAAAAAATTTTATTGTATTTTTTCCAAACATAACACTCTAATCAATGTAACACAGAAAAATTTCTTTGTGTGTTTTTGTCAAACGTAACACTCTAATGTAACATATTAAAAAACTCTTTAGTGTACTTTTTTCAAACATTACACTCTAATCAATTTAACATATTAAAAAATTTCTTAGCATACTTTTCTCAAATGTAACAACGTAGTGTCTTTTTTTTTTCAAACGTAATATTCCAATCAATGTAACACACAAAAACATTTTAGTATACTTTTTCCAAACGTAACGTTCCAATGTAACGCACTAAAAGATTCTTTAATGTAATTTCTCAAACTTAGAAACATAACATTCCAAAAAAAAATTCTTAACGTATTTTTTTCAAATGTAACATTCCAATTAATGTAACACACAAAAACTCCTTAATGTATTTTTTTCTAAACGTAGCACTCTAATGTAACACTCTAATGTAATACCAAAAAATCACACTAACAAAAATATAGATTTCTACGCTTGATAACCAACACTTTAGCCACCAATTACTCCAAAAAGAATCTTCCACACCTCTCATTTTCATTCTCATCCAAAAAATGAATCAGAAAATTAGAAAAATGAATCATAAAAAAACATTTACTTAATTTCAAATGGCACCAAATCAAATAAAGACAACTTTTCAAAACAAAAAGGATTAATTGGTTCTTAAGAAAACTCTTAGGACTAAATGGATCAATATTCTCTGTGAGAACCCGAATATACAAATCAAATAAATAATTAGATAATAATAATTTTACAAATCTCAAATATTTTATTGTGAATCTTTAAGTGCAAATTAAATATTATTAGAGGGTCTTTTAATTAATTTTAAACTTAAAATAAATTTGTGGTGAAAGCATTTAATTTAGAGACAAGATTTATTATTTTTAAAAAAAAATATTGAGGGCAAGTTAGTAAGTATATTTTGTTATAATAATAGTTATATTTTATTTAATTAATGTGTTAGAAAATAAAGGAGCCACCACAGGGGAGAGAGAGAGAGAGAGAGAGAGAGAGAGAGAAAGGTTGAGAGAAAAGAAGAAGAAAAAAGAAGGGTTGCAAACAAGGAAGAATTTTTGGGTGTGTGGTAGGTCTTTATCTTTCTTCTTCCTTTTGGTTTTGTTCTTTATCCTTATTCTATTATTATTTAGTTCATTGATGGAGAGGTTGTAGGTTTATATATTTTGTATATAGATATCCTGTTAAGAAACTCAAGGAATTAAATTTATGTATAAAGAATGGGAGAAATTCTTTTAGTTTAAAAATTCTGTATAGAACCACAAACTTTAAAAATCATGAAACCATATCAAACGAATGAATTTTGAACTGAAATTTTTACATTAGATCAATTACATATTGAATTTCATATATGAATTTTCTCATAATTTTTGGGAGTAAAAATTCATATAAACTGATGCGTTCAAATATGTCCAAAAAATTGGTTTTAACAGTAAATTCGGGAGTGTTGTTCTCTTTGGGTATAAAACAAAAAATTATCAGATTAGTGTCATTAGAACTGGTTATGAGTCTAGTTTCATATATTTTTGGCCTTGCGTTGATTGCTCTTGTATACTAAGAGAACCGTTAATTTCTTTAAAGTGCGGCAGAAAATAACCTGCTTAGATATAATTAATTGTAGATAATTATTTTGATAAGCAAATCAAGTAAAACCATTTGGATTTGAATATTAGTTGATATCTAGAGGTTTTTTGGAATTTTTTGAATAGTGTGGAGTGGGTTTTGTAATTTTCAAAGTTAGCGAATATTGGGAAAACTTGTTTAAAATTCTGTTTTATCTTAAAGTTATTTTTAGTTAAGTTTCGATCGGAACACATGTCTTGGGTGATTTTAGACCTTGAAGAACATGAACTTAGGTAATATTTAAGAGTAACGGTGAGTTGGGTTGAGCCGTGTTAGTGCGCTTTAGTTTGGGGTTACTTAGTTCTAGTTCTTATTCTTTAGTATTTTTAAATTAGTAGTGACATGTAATTTTCATACTTGGTTCAGGGCACTAGATTGACTTTTATACTCTATTCGAGGATTATATTATTTTGGTTTCAGGTGAGTAGTTTCATGCTACATATTTTTATAAATGTTCCCTTTACCCTGAACTGTTGGAAAATTAAATTGTTGTTTAATGACTAAACTATTTTGATAAATTATTATATTATCAATTGAATCAAATTATTTCTAAAACATGTGTGAACTTGGTATACTATAAACTATTTGTTTTGGTCTCATGTTTATAATGATGAACTACCATGTTTTGCGAAACTGATGTGTATTGATTATTGGGACCATATATGTATTTAGTTTAGGGAAATTATTCCACTGTATGTGGTGACTCTGGCCACTAGGAAACAGATCCGGGTTGGACCGTGATGACTCTAGTGCTCAACGATTATAAGGAAAAGACCTTAAAAAAAAGCTAGGTGACCTTTAATCGGATCGTCTTTGAGAAAAGACCCAAGTGCCACCCTGAGGATGACTCTTAGTTCGGTATTGGATCCAACAGGGCTTATAGCCTTGAGAACTGTGTGGCATATTATTTGTTTTTATTGGTACCTAGAAAATTATTGGTGTTCATATTATAATATGTTTTAAGTGGAAAATATCATTTATCATGTTCTTGCGAGACATGAGTATTTTAAGTGCTGAACTGTGGAACCTTCTTTTTGAAAGAGATTGTATTTACCAAACTGTATGCCAATCTAGTTTCTGTGATATATATCTTATTTTGGAATTGAGCCATGTTTTCAAAACTGTATTTACTATCCATGTTGCTACTCATTGAGTTATCAGCTGACTTAGTTTTTATCACTTCTAGGTGTTAGAAGGACTTAGGGTGAACTCATGGCGTAGTTGAGACTCAATTGCATGGACCTCTAGGACATACATTTATTTTGTTTTAGATTGTTATGTCAAGTTTGTGCATACTTCTTTTTATTTTTCTTGAGGTTCATTTAGGATTTTTTTGATATGTGGGCTGTTTATATACCATAAGTTTGAATGGTATTGATTACGGTTGGTTTTGCCGTTTTTACTTGTGGCATGTCACCGGATTGAGTTTGGTTATTTATTACTGGACTTTTGTATAGTTGCTCAATGTGATTATGGATTAGTGGTTAGGCTTACGTGTGCATTGGGCTGAGTCCCTGTGGGCCACGGCCGATCATACCCGAATTTGGGATGTGACATTCTCTCATATGGGATTTATGAATAAATTTTTCTTATATTTTATTTATTATATTATGTATCACCTTATGTTGATTTAATTAAGTCTTATTACTCATGCTTGAGCTAATTAAAAGAAAACTTGTGTCTCAAAAAAGATTTTTATCTTTACAAGTTGGCCAAGATGTAATAGTTGTTTTGTTATCATCAATAAAGATTTTTTTACTAATAAAAAAAAAAAGTTGGCCAACTTAAGGGTGAATTTATATATATATATATAACACGACAACACAACTTGAGTCATACATGAAATTAGTAAACAAGATGATTATTTTTCGATATGAATATGTATATAACATGATCCAATATTATAATCAATATTAAGTAGGTATAATTAGTGTCAAATTTGCACAACACAAAATTGACACGGTTAAGTCGTTTAATAAAAATTTAATTACACATTTTAATATGAATCATACTAGGGATCAAGAAAAAAAAATATTATGAAATGCATTATGAAATTTTTTTATCATTTGATTAGTATGTTGTGTTTTATTGTATGTATAATCCAAAGGTAGAGAATCATTCATAATCAACTTCATGATATTTTTTTTATAATTCCTAACATTACTCTTTTAATATTTTTTCAATTAAAAGGTATCATGACATTTTCAAATTTTTTACGTAACTTTACCGAACTTATTATAAAGTATATAAAATAAGATTTTAAGACTAATATATGTTTCATTCAGATATTCACAATTAAATTTACTAAACACCCATATGTGGTATATGAGGAACAATATTCAAAGTTGTTAGATTATTTGAGGATTTTTCGAGAATTTGGAAGCATAATCAACGATTATAAATGTTTTGAAACAAAGCAAACAGACGATCTCATGGCCAATTAAACACAACCATTTTCGGAGTTGCACATGACAGCGAGAGCATACACAAATCAAGCATATCAACTGTGAAGAAGCTGCAATTTGATCTTGTTTAGCTTGATCACCACATCCTTTATCAGTCCTCCATTCAGCCAATTCTGGAGAATGTTAGGGAAAATCCGTGATTCCCCACAAGTAAATCAATCAATGGGAATAAAAACTAATGCGGAAAAAATAAATCAAAAGTAACACAAGAATTTTTACGTGGTTCCCTCAATGTGAGGTACGTCCACGGGATCGAAATCCGATTCCACTATCAACCAAATAAGTTTCAAACGATTACAAACGAGACACTAATGGTCTCACAAAACACCCTTAGGTGAATTCTAAATAATCACAAATAAACAAAGAGGAAAGACCTCACCAAATAGAAGAACCAAAATCTTCAAAACCAGAGTTGTAGAAGACCCAAAACAATAAACCCAGCACTAACCGAAGATGCCCCAAACCAAGCTTCAATAACTGAAATTGAACCAATCTGCCAAGCTTCGGCACTGTTACCGAAGTAGTGCAATAGTATGGCATATAGCAGCCGCCGTCCTTTCTTTTGTGTTCCAAACAAAATAATATATATATTGGATATATATATTATTAAATCTTGGGTTTTGGAATCAAACCCTAATTGTATCTTAATTGAATTAGGTCTCCACAAATATAATATATAAAAATATATTATATCCAAACCAAGTCAAATTGAAACTCTTTAACAAACCAATTGGATCCCACACTCCAATAAGGAGGTATACCCAACAATTCTCCCCCTACCGACTTAGGTGGAGAGATCAACCATACCCGCCAAAGTTCGACACTTCAAATGTTTGTCCCTCGACAAAGTCTTTGTCAACATATCTGAAATATTATCATCTGTGTGAACCTTTTCGAGTTATAACAATTTCGAATCTAACACATCACGAATCCAATGGTATCTCACATCAATGTGTTTCGATCTCGAATGAAAAGTAGAATTTTTACTCAAGTGAATAGCACTTTGACTATCACAATAAAGCACATACTTTTCTTGCTTCAAACCCAACTCTTGCAAAAATTTCTTCAACCATAACTCTTCTTTGCAAGCTTCTGTAATGGCAATAAATTCAGCTTCGGTAGTTGAGAGAGCAACACATTTTTGTAATTTAGATTGCCATGCCACAGCTCCCCCTGCAAAAGTCATCAAATACCCCGAAGTAGATTTCCTAGAATCAACATCACCGGCCATGTCAGAATCCGTGTACCCATCAAGCATCGGCTTACCATCCCCAAAACACAAACACACCTTCGAAGTCCCTCGAAGATACCTTAAAATCCATTTTACCGCTGCCCAATGTTCTTTACCCGGATTAGAGAGAAAACGACTCACCATACCTACAGCGTGAGCAATATCCGGCCTTGTACAAACCATGGCGTACATCAAAGAACCAACTGCTGAAGTATAAGGAACTTTCAACATCTCTTCTTTGTCTTTCTTACTTGTAGGACATTGATTCGAACTAAGCTTGAAATGACCCGCAAGTGGACAACCAACCGGCTTTGCTTTATTCATGTTGAACCTCTCAAGAACTTTCTCAATGTAGCTTTCTTGAGACAACCAAATCAGCCCCCCTTTGCGATCACGAACAATTTTCATACCAAGTATTTGCTTTGCCGGCCCCAAATCTTTCATAGCAAAAGACTTGCTCAACTCCAATTTCAACCTGTTTATCAAGGTAGAATCTTGACCCACAATTAATATGTCATCAACATAAAGCAAAAGAATAATAAATTTACCATCCGGAAAATTTTTCACAAACACACATGGGTCCGAAGTGGTTTTGGAAAAACCATTATTCATCATGAAAGAGTCAAATTTTTTGTACCATTGCCGTGGGGCTTGCTTGAGACCATACAAACTTTTCTTCAATTTGCAAACAAATTTCTCTTTCCCTTTTTCCACAAAGCCTTCCGGTTGCTCCATGTAAATTTCTTCTTCAAGATCACCATGCAGAAATGCGGTCTTCACATCAAGTTGCTCAATTTCAAGGTTCATACTTGCAGCCATGCCAAGTACAACCCGAATAGAAGACATCTTCACAACTGGCGAGAAAATCTCGTCAAAGTCAATACCTTTCTTTTGCCCAAAACCTTTCACAACAAGACGTGCCTTGTACCTCAGATTCTTGCCATCATTCTTCAATTTAAAGACCCACTTATTTTTCAGAATTTTCCTCCCCTTAGGCAACTTCACTAAGTCATAGGTGTGATTTTCAAGTAAGGAGTTCATCTCCTCTTCCATGGCCTTTTTCCAATCACCTTTCTTTGCATGCTCAATTGCTTCTTGGTAGCTCTCCGACTCCCCTTGATTAGAAATCAACACAAATTCATTAGGAGGATACTTTCTTGAAGGTTGTCGGTCCCTTGTAGATTTCCTCAACTCAAGTTGTGGTGGTGGTTCTTGAGTTGGATGCTCTTCCTCAATTTCTGGCTCAACTTCATTAGAATTAGCATCATCTTCTATATCTTCAATAGGTGGCTGCACATCTCCCCCATTTTCATCATCAACTGAAGATGAAGGAGATGGATCCATGTCAATGAGATCACTTGTTTTTGGTTCCGGTTGATCACCTTTGCCAAAGTCTTCAATTGTTTGGTCTTCAAGAAACACAACATCACTGCTTCGAATGACTTTCTTGTCGACCGGATCCCACAATCTATCCCCGAATTCATCACGCCCATAGCCAAGAAAAATACATTGTCTTGACTTACTATCAAGCTTGGACCTCTCATCTTTTGGAATGTGAACAAAAGCTCGGCAACCAAACACTCTCAAGTGCTCATAAGACACATCTTTGCCGGTCCAAACTCTTTCTGGAACATCACCATTCAAAGGATAGGAATGAGACAAATTGATCACGTCAACCGCTGTCTTCAACGCCTCACCCCAAAAGGATCTTGGCAATTTAGCTTGTGAAAGCAAACACCTTGTTCTTTCCACAATTGTGCGGTTCATCCTCTCGGCAACGCCATTTTGTTGAGGAATCTTCTTAACTGTCTTTTGGTGTCGAATACCTTGGCTGCGACAATACTCATCAAATGGCCCAATGTATTCACCACCATTGTCTGATCGGATGCACTTCAATTTCTGCCCTGTTTCTCTTTCAACCATGGCCTGAAAATGCTTAAATACTTCTAGAACTTGATCTTTAGTTTTTAGTAAAAAGGCCCAAACTTTCCTTGAATAATCATCAATGAAAATAACAAAATAAAGTGCACCACCATGTGTTCTAACTTTTAAAGGACCACAAACATCAGAATGAATCAACTCCAAAACATTTTCTTTTCTAGAAACAACATTTTTATGAAAAGAAACTCTATGTTGTTTACCCGCCAAACAATGAACACAAGTTTTAAGATGTGTACCTTTCAAACTGGGTAGAAGCTCTTTCTTGAACAAAACTTGCAGCCCCTTTTCACTCATGTGGCCAAGCCGTTTGTGCCACAATTCGGTAGAAGTATCATCTTGAAGTGTATTGACAACACTTTTACAAATTTTTCCTTGCATCGAATAAAGTGTATGAGTCTTCTTACACTTAGCCACCACCAAAGAACCCTTTGTGAGCTTCCATATTCCATCACCAAATTTGTTGTTGAAGCCTTCATCATCTAGCTTCCCAGTAGAGATCAAATTGAGGCGAATGTCGGGAACATGCCTCACATCTTTAAGTAACAACTTGCAACCCAAATTTGTTTCCAAGCAAACATCACCCATACCAATAATCTTGGACAAACCTTCATTACCCATTCGAACAGAACCATAATCTCCTGCAGTGTAGGTAGTGAAGAAATCAACTCGAGAAGTCACATGAAAAGAAGCACCGGAATCAATCACCCAATTACTCTCTTGGCCCACAAAATTGATACAATCATCTTCACAAACGACCATGAGATCACCATTGGTAGTAACTGCTGTTGTGTCTTCTTGCTTCTTATCCACACTTTTATCACGCCTTTTCTCCTTGTTCTTGAGTTTTCGGCATTCTCGCTTCATGTGCCCTTTCTCATGGCAATAATAGCACTCCATGTCTTTCTTTGAAAAAGAACCATCTTTCGATTTGTCACGGCTTTGATCACGACCATGAGGAGTCTTACTCCTCCCCCTTGTTTTGCTTCGGCCTCTCACAACAAATGCTTCTGAATGAGAGGAACCCACTGATTTTCTTCTAGTTTCTTCATTCAACAGGCTACTAGTGACTTGGCCCATTGTGACAACTCCATCAGGTGCCGAATTACTGACGGTCACAACCAAAGTCTCCCAACTTTCGGGCAAGGAACTAAGTAGCATCAAAGCCTGCAACTCATCATCAAAAACAATTTTCATAGAAGCAAGTTGGTTAACAATACTCTTTATTTCATTCAGATGTTCCGGAATAGGGCTGCCCTCTTTATATTTTAAATTAACCAACTTACGAAACAGAAAGGCTTTATTTGTGGCTGATTTCCTATCATAAAGGCCCTCTAATTTTTTCCATAAATCATGTGCTGAAGTTTCAGTAGCAACATGATGAAACACACTGTCATCAATCCATTGACGGATAACACCAACGGCTTTTCGATTAAGCCTATTCCATTCATCATCTTTCATACCCTCGGGTTTGCCAGAATCACCCTCAATGGGTCCATACAAATCTTTACAAAATAATAGGTCCTCCATTTTAGTTTTCCAAGTTACCCAATTGCTTCCATTGAAGCTAGACATACGACCCACATTCCCCTCCATTGATTTACACAAATAAATAAACTCAAATAAACCGTAAGCTCTGATACCAGTTGTTAGGGAAAATCCGTGATTCTCCACAAGTAAATCAATCAATGGGAATAAAAACTAATGCGGAAAAATTAAATCAAAAGTAACACAAGAATTTTTACGTGGTTCCCTCAATGTGAGGTACGTCCACGGGATCGAAATCCGATTCCACTATCAACCAAATAAGTTTCAAACGATTACAAACGAGACACTAATGGTCTCACAAAACACCCTTAGGCGAATTCTAAATAATCACAAATAAACAAAGAGGAAAGACCTCACCAAATAGAAGAAACAAAATCTTCAGAACCAGAGTTGTAGAAGACCCAAAACAATAAACCCAGCACTAACCGAAGATGCCCCAAACCAAGCTTCAATAACTGAAATTGAACCAATCTGCCAAGCTTCGGCACTGTTACCGAAGTAGTGCAATAGTATGGCATATAGCAGCCGCCGTCCTTTCTTTTGTGTTCCAAACAAAATAATATATATATTGGATATATATATTATTAAATCTTGGGTTTTGGAATCAAACCCTAATTGTATCTTAATTGAATTAGGTCTCCACAAATATAATATATAAAAATATATTATATCTAAACCAAGTCAAATTGAAACTCTTTAACAAACCAATTGGATCCCACACCCCAATAAGGAGGTATACCAACAGAGAACACTCTCCTATTTCCATAATGGCTAAAAGAGAATCTTTATAGGCAATCACATCCCTACCATCTTCTCTTCTCAACAAACCGCCATTCACAGCTTCCATTACTCGGTCCGGAAGTGAAGCATTCACCCATTGCTTCAAACTCAGTGCTTCAGTGAACATCTCATCGGTTGGGCCCAAAATTTTCTTTAGAACCATACTCTGACAAAAAGCACGACTACAAAAATAAAAAATAAAAAAATCTTAGAGGGCCTTTATTATTTTGAGCCTTATTTGGGCTTAATTTTTTTTTATTTTTTATAACAAAAATAAAATTCTAATTTTCGTATTTCAAAAGTAACTAATATAATTATTAAATGAAATGTATTTTTTAATATACAAATCACAAAGTATAATTTCATTTTTTAAGAGGTGTTGGCAGATTGGGTGGGATCGACTGGCCTCGCATCCGCTATCTGTCCTAAGTTAGGCAGATTGAAAAATATATATTCGCATCCGTTTGGTTGGACTATTGAAACCGTCTATTATGTGGTGAATTGGTTCGGACTATTTGATTTTGGGGGTCGGTTGGATAGTTGCCCAGTCCTAATACAAAGAGAGAAGCAGACAACTCTAAAAAAAGGAAGACGAAGAGAGAGAAGACGACGGAAGAAGAGCCGATCAACACGTCAGGTACTGCGACAGTTAATGGTGACCAGCAAGCCGGCAAGCCAAGCCATGAAAATTATGCAGCCAAGCCATCTTTTCCAATCAAAGACTTGAATGATAAGTGCTGCTAAGTCTTTACAAGAAACTTGGAGGGAAGGCCCCATGGCTAAATCTAACTCTCGAGAAAATAAAGAGCGGACTTGACTCTCAAGTCAATCAATACATTTGGCCTAATAATTGTGAAATATTTTTTGTGGTGTTAGATTTTAGATTAAACTGTCATGAGTAAGAGTTTTATACTTTTGTGGTGATGACTTATTTATCGCCCATTATGGGGGTTGTTAGTCTTGGGCTTGGCCATGGCCTTGGCGGGTTGTTTTGGTTGTGTTTCATACCTGTTGTGGTGATAGTTTATTTCTCCCTTATTATAGAGTTTTATGTAGTTACTAGTAAAGTTGTTCAATCCGCACCGATCTATTCACTCTGCACTAATCTACCCGCTAACCACAGGTTAATTTGAACTGCAGGTTGAAATTTATAATCTGCTTTTCAAACCGCTCCACTTTATAGTTAATACATATTTTTTTTTTTATCTCTAATGAAATATCAAAGTAAAATCAGTATGAGAGATATTTAAGATATGAAATTAGCGTGCCTCCTAATACAATATATTATGAGTTAATTACACTTTGGTCTCTTTAATTTAAAATTGTGATAGTCAACAATTTATTTTTTAAGTCAAATTGCAATGTCACTATTCTGTCAATCTACTGTTAATAAGGCTGATAGAACTAGTCATGACATTTTTTTAAATTTCATTAACACCCCTATACTTTCATCAAAATCTCAGCTTAATTATTGTACTTTCATTAAAATCTCAATTTGGTTCATTCACTTTTAATTTGCGTCAACATCATTAACTGTATATTGACGAAATAATAACATTACAACTTGAGTTAAAGTGTAAGAAATTAATTATTACAATTAAAAATAAATTGATCAAAATAAAATTATGATAGAAATACGAAGTATAATTAACCCAACCAACGACAATTAAATGCGCTCATTGAACTTTTGAGGGAGATGACGGGCAAAAAATTGGCGATGTTACAAAATGCTGTCAAAGAGGGGATTGGACGATTGATAGCCAAAGGAAGAATAAGAGTAGGCAAGAAGAAGATATGTGGTGTGCCAATACAATAATCCTACCATAATAATTAGGATAAATTATGACGGTAGTTCTTATATTTTGATTTTTGTATCATTTTGATGTCTGTAATTTTAATTGGTTAATTTCTACCCTAAATTTATAACTATGTCTCAATTTAGTACAATTTGTTACAACTTTTAACATTTCTTTATGAAAAATATGTACATAAGTGTCATGTGTTATATTTTTAATGGCAAAATTATAAATTTACCCAATTCAATTAGTTCATCCCAACCAATTTAGTAATAATTTTTCTTAAAAAATACTAACGATATTATCAATTGGACCAAATTGACACAAAATTTAAAATTAAAAGTCAAAATCGAGTCAATTGACAGTATAAAGACTAAAATGATACAAGGAGGAAAATATAGGGACTACCCGTATAATTTGCCTTAATAATTATTAGAATTTACTATATATATTTATAGGGCAAATTACCTACACCTCCCTTGAAATTTAGCTAAAATAAAAATTCCCCCCTTAGGTTTTAGAAATTATATCCCGCCCCCCGAGATTTATATTCGCATAAAAATTTAACCCCTACCATTAACTAAATGTTAAGAATGATTAGCTGACATCACCAAAATATAAATTGATGGCCAATATTGCCCCTGCTGAAATCTTGTATAAATTGATGGCCAATGCCAATATAAATTGATGGCACTGGGTGTGGAATTTTCATCTCTGTGTTTAGTTGTTGTTCTCCACTTATTCACACACTTTGACAGTAGGTTGTACCTATTGAGTTTCTCATAGGGTTGGTTTGGCATTTTTGTATGTAATATGATGATATTTTGTCATTCTCTTGAATCTTTGGTTTTATGCTCCAATGGGTTGTGGGATATTGGGCTTTGTCGATTGGTTCTATCACCGATCTCTATTCTCTTGTGATTTTCCCTATATCTCTTTGGATTTTATTTTGCTCTTCATGATATTAATACCGGATCCTGTTCTATTTTGATTATGTGAGGGTTGATCATACTAATTTTAATACTGCTCTTGCCTGTTTGGTTCTTATATATTTGGACACTTCTACTAATGTTTTGTCTGTGTTTTTGATTTTGGTTCTTGTCTTGGGTTCGAGGGTTTGTGGTTGTCGCTTTTCGGTATCCTTAGTTTAGTCATGTCCACTTCTGAACGAAAGAAGTCAATTGCCAGTCGCCCTTCTTTTAATACAAACCGGTTTCCCTCAGCTGAAAATGCCAAGTTGTTTAGAGAGTTCTACCCCTCTAGGACTGTTCATCTTGAACGCAATGTCCAGCCAAACACTTTTTGCGTCTATCCACATTCGCCCTTTGTTTGATCCTTTAGGTGGGGATTTGGTTCTTTCCTTCTCGGGCCATCAAAATCTTGATTGGATGAGGGAATTTTATTGTAATATTGATGGGATTGACGATGTTGGCCCTTCTTTTAAGACCTGGGTCAGTTCTAAGTCTATCACTATTACACCTGCTCTTATTCATGAGCTTTTGGGTGTTGGCCAAGTCTTTCCTTGTTATTATCCTTTCCTTGTATGACCCACCTGTGATTACAACTAGGTGGCCACTGCTTTATGTGGTACATCTCGTTCGTGGATCCAGGGCTCTTTCATTAAACAAAATGAGCTTCTTCTCCAGTATCGTTTACTCACAATATTTTTGATGCATGGATGTTAGGACACTTTTGACATTTGTTTTGATATATATTTGAATTCTATTTAGATATATATTTGGCTATTTATCTAGTTTCACAGTTTTGGTTTGTATGGTTGTTTCCATAGGTGGATTGTTCTAGGATTAAGTGTTTCATATTCACATTCAGCTCTTATGGTTTTATAATGGTTTTGTTGTTGTTGTTGTTTTTTTTTTTTTTTTCCGTTAAAGTCGAGGTTGTTGATTGTGTTAGTTAGTATGTTTAGTGGGTTTGTTTGTTAAGAAAATTGTTAGAAAAGTTTTGTCCGGAAATTGACAAAGGGGGAGATTGTTAGGACCGTACTTGTTGTCAAATTCCATGGACAAACTTGGGATTCATTGAGTTGTAATTTTTCTTTAATTTTTGTCTTCTCGCCCAAGTGAGGAACGTGGCGCTCGAGCGGAGATTTAACCATCACAGTATTGTGGCTTGTCTGCAAAATATACGGAGTGGTGTGTTTTTATGCTCGAGCGTGGGTTCTTACGCTCGAGAGTGAACCCTAGTTTGGAACACACGTTGTAGAGTCCTCGGTCGAGCATCCATTTCTATGCTCGAGCGGACCTCGCGATCTCAACTTCTATAAAACCTCATGTTGCTCCAAATCTAGGGTTAGATTTTCTAGATCTTCTTTAAGGGTTTTAGGGTTTTCTCTTGGGGATATTTTTCTAGTTTTCCTTGATGTTTTGATTGAGTATTAAACTCATGTTTTGATAAGCACACATCAAGGAGTTTGTTTGTTCTTCTTTAAAGAGTGTTCTTCATCGGCGGAATCCGAAGATTCAAGCACAGAGTAATCGAAGGAGTTTGATGCTGTCTGCAGTCGTTGGTTCGACAATGGATGTTGTGGATTTAATATCAATCAAATCAATTCCAAGACGAAGGTTGCGGTGAAAGATATGCAGAAGATTTGAAGACAAATTGAAAGCTTTTGGATAATTTGTTTGGTATCTTTGTAATATTTCTTTTTTCAGTAGTGGATTGATTTGTGGCGTTTCGCCTGTGGTTCTTTTTATCATAATTGGAGGTGCTTCAATTGTGATTTTTTCACGTAAAAATCGTTTGTGTAGATTTATTGTGTTTTGAAGCAATAATCTAAATCACTTTCATACGTACTTGATGATTTAGATTGTGAGTTTTAATTGGTTGGGAATTGGAACAATTAAATATTGATCTAATCACGAATCACTTAGGTTTTTCACATTTATTTGTGGGCAAATGGAGTAATTTAGGAGATCCCCCTTCCTTTGGTCCTTCAACTTCTTCTTCCCTTCTTGTCCAGCTAAGTGTGGGCTCGTTTTGAAAATGAGTTTGTTTATTTTATTTTTTAAACTTTTTATGAAAAAAATATATAAAAAGTATAAAGAATAATTTGACAACTGTTATGACTTTTTGTCATTTTAACTAAAAATCTTACTTCGCAAACACCCCCTAATTCAAGTCAAGTATCAATAAAATATTGGTGTTTGAAACAGTTTTGAAAGAACTCTATGAAATATATGAAAAGCTTTTTTTTTTTTTTTTTTTTTTTTTTTTTTGGCAAAATAAGAATTTCGTTCAAAGAGAATAACAAACATACATAAGAGTTTTTAGATTCAAATTACATAGCCAACCAAAAACCATTGCAATCATAAACTAAAGAATAATGCCATATGCACAAATTGGTATTCTAATTAGTGTATTAACCGATGATGTGGCATAGTTGTAGAGGCTTTGGATTTTCAAAGTTTGTGGGTGGGGTCATAGTGTTGAAGTGGCAATGTCATAACATATGATATACTAATTAGTAGACCAATTAGTGCACGTAACACTACTGTAAACTAAAACGAGGAAGCTAAGTTACAACCAAGAAAAGATTGTAAAATCTCAATAATGGACACCAACCTAATTTCACACTTATTCAGGAATAGGAAGTATATGTTGATTGTGAATATTTGTATTATATAGCTCACTCAAGTCAAGTCAGCCAACTCTTGTGCCATCCTATTACTGCATTACCAATTCTATAGAGTGAATATTAATAACAATAGAAACCACAACAACCTTCTAATTCTGTTTTTTTACAGCTTTCTATCTGAAACTCAAACCAGTTATGGAAGGGCATAACCCTGTCTCTCTCTTTAGATTGCTGTTAATACATTCATTCATGGCTTGGTTGGCCATGTCTTCTTCCAACATCACTGATCAGTCAACTTTACTTGCCTTCAAGTTTGGAATCAAGTTTGATCCCACAAATGTCTTGGCTCACAATTGGACCACTTCAACCAGTTTTTGTAATTGGATTGGGGTCACCTATAGTACCCGTAGACAACGGGTTACTGTTTTGGACCTTGGACACAAGGGTCTTCAAGGCACCATCTCCCCACATCTCTCTAACCTCTCATTTCTCGTGGTGTTACACCTACAAAACAACAGTTTCCATGGAAGCCTGGCACATGAGTTTGGCCATTTACATTGCCTGAAAGGACTATGGTTGCAATATAACTACTTGGGAGGAACAATCCTAACAAGTTTACACCAGTGCCGAAGATTACAAGTGATATATCTGGCAGATAACAACTTCACTGGTGGTATACCAGAAGAATTGGGCATGCTACCTGAGCTTCGTTATCTATTATTAGGTGGAAATTACAACCTTATGGGTACCATTCCATTATCACTTGGCAACATCACAAAATTGGAGTACTTGGTAGTGGAGAGAAACGGGTTGACAGGTTCAATTCCTTTTGCTATCTTTAATCTCTCCTCACTGTGGTACATTTTTCTTCCACAAAACACCATATCTAGCACTCTGCCTGATGACCTTTGCCTCAATTGTCCAAATCTTGAAGAGTTAGTTCTTGCTTATAACCAGATAAGTGGCCCACTCCCTTCTATGCTACACTTGTGTCAAGAGCTTACACAATTAGTTCTATATAATAATAGTTTAAATGGAAGTATCGCAGATGGAATTGGGAATCTTCCTAAGCTTAAGAAGCTTTATATTGGAAGTAACAAGATTGCTGGAACCATCCCACTTTCTTTGGGCAACATTTCAAGTTTGGTACAACTGTATTTAGGGGATGGCCATATTCATGGACACATTCCTAATGATTTGGGTTGCCTTTCAAAACTAATCGAATTTAATATTGAAGTGAATTACCTCACCGGGGCAATACCTCAAGAAATATTTAACATCTCCTTCCTACAATTCACTAGCCTTGATTTTAATGATCTCTCTAGAAACCTCCCGAAAACTGCTGGGCTTCGGCTTCCGAATCTTACATTGCTTCAGCTACAAAGCAATCAACTTGGAGGAAACATTCCTGCATATTAGTCTAATTCTTTTAGGCTAACAAGGTTGAGTCTAGGACTCAACTTATTTACAGGACCGATGCTGACAAATTTTGGAAATTTGCAGCTACTCCAGAAGATCAATGTTGGAAACAGTCGGCTAACAAGAGATCCTGGAAGTCCGAAACTTCATTTTCTCACTGTTTTGACAAATTGTTGAAGCTTGGAAACTTTGGTTATTGAAAACAACCAATTCAATGGCATCTTACTAAATTCTATTGGAAATCGCATAAGTCCCCTTCTACTTTTTGCTGCATCTAATTGCCAAATAATGGGTCACATTCCTAGGGGAATCTGTTATTATGAAAACTTGAATACACTTGATCTGGACAACAATGGTCTGACAAGAACCACCCCATCAACAATCGGGAAATTACTGAGCCTACAAAGACTATTTCTTGATGGAAACAAGATGGAGGGAATCATTCCAAATGAGCTTTGTCTTTAGAAAAAGTTACGAGAGTTGTCACTACAAAAACAATGGCCTCTCTGGACCAATCCCACCTTGCATAGCAAATATTAGTCTTCTACAGAAGGTGCGTTAAAATTAATGCCATATTTACATTAGATACATTGGATACATTGCATGCATTGGATACATTGAGTTCATACATTCTTTGTATTCATGTATTTTTATATTCATGTATTTTATATTTATTAAGTACATTGTCTAGATTATATTCATGTACCTAATTAATTACAAGGTTTTTCAGGTTCATGGATCTTATTCATTGAACTTATGTATAACCTTCTCTATATAAAAGGATGTAAGCCTATGGGCAAGATATATGAATCAATAAGTGATAAAAATTCAATACAAAATATAATTCATTCTAAAGAGAGTTTTATCAAAAGCTAACATAAGTGGTATCAAAGCTTTGGTTGGGTCAAGAGCAAGCTGGGCGTAGAGATCGGATACGGGAAAACAAGCCCCGAAGAAGAACAAACCGACGTCCATGGCGAATCCCAACAACCAAAATGTATCCACTCCTATCTTCAATGGTGAAAATTTTGATTTTTGGTATGTGAAAATGAGAACTATTTTTGTCTATACGGAGCTTTGGGATCTTGTTGAGAATGGGTTCGAGGAACCTAAAGATGAAGAAGCTTTGACAAATCCCCAAAAGAACCAATTAAAAGAGCAAAGGAAGAAGGATTCAAAGGCTCTCTCTTTTATTCAACAAGGAGTTTCAGAAGCAATCTTTCCAAGAATTATCAATGCAACAAAAGCGAAGGAGGCATGGGATATTCTTCAGAAAGAGTATAGAGGCAACTTGAAGGTAAGAACCATCAAACTTCAATCATTGAAAAGAGATTTTGAAAATTTAAAGATGAAGGATATGGAATTGTTGAAGGATTATTTTTCTAGGGTTATGGAACTTGTAAACCAAATGAAAATTTATGGGGATAATATTACTAATCAAAGAGTTGTTGAGAAAATTTTGATAAGTTTGCCGGAGAAATACAATCCCATTGTTGCTGTCATTGAAGAAACTAAAGATCTTGCTGATTTGAGTATTGAAGAATTGATGGGTTCAATTAAAGCATTTGAGCAAAGGTTGAGTAGGCAATCTGAAAAGTCAATTGAAAGTGCCTTTCAATCCAAGCTCAATGTTAGTACCTCTAATTTCCAAGGAAGAGGAAGAGGAGGAGGAAGAAATGCAATCGGAAAAGTAAGAAATGCAAGAGGAAGAGGAAGGTCTAATTTTCAAAGAAAGGAAAATGAAGAGTCCACTCAACAAAAGTGTGGAATTTGTAACCGAAGCAATCATGTTGATAAAGATTGTTGGTTTTGAGGAAAGCCAAAATGTTACAATTGCAACAAATTTGGCCATGTCAGGAAGGATTGCCTAGTCAAGAGCACTCAACAAGCTAATTTTTCTGAGGAGCAAGAAAGTGAAGGGCACATGTTCTATGCTTGTCACAAGGCATCGGATCAAACACAGTCCTCAAGTAAAAATGGGGAATGGTGCCTTAGTCCAAACAAAAGGAAAATGTACTATTGCTATAGAAACCAAGATGGGTACAAGATTCATTTCCGATGTTCTCTTAGTTCTAGACTTGGAGCAAAATTTGCTAAGTGTTGGACAACTTATGGAGCATGGATATCTTGTTCACTTTGAAGACGATTTTTGCAAAATTTTTGACAAAGGGGGGAAAAGCCAAGTTGTAGCACAAATCAAGATGGAGAAGAATAGAAGTTTTCCTCTCATTTTTCGGTATAGCAAAAATGCGGCTTTGAAGACGGATATGATTGATAATTCATGGCTTTGGCATAGAAGATTTGGGCACTTGAATTTTCAAAGCTTAAACATCTACAACAAAACAATATGGTTTTTGGGTTGCCAACCATTCATGAAGTGCAACATATTTGTGAAGGTTGTGCACTTGAAAAGCATCACCGGGAGTCATTTCCAAAGGAGAAAGCATGGAGAGCTAAAGCACCATTGGAACTTGTCCGTACCGATGTGTGTGGACCTATGGATACACCAACTCATGGAGGTAACAAATACTTTATTATCTTTGTTGATGATTTTACTAGAATGACTTGGGTGTATTTCATGAGACAAAAGAGTGAAGTTTTCTCTATCTTCAAGAAATTTCAAAATCTTGTTGAAATACAAAGTGGTTGTTTGATGAAAGTATTGAGAAGTGATAGAGGCGGAGAATACAACTCAAATGAGTTTATGAAATTTTGTGAAGATATTGGAATGGAAAGGCAGTTGACTGTTGGGTACACTCCACAACAAAATGGTGTGGTGGAAAGAAAGAATAGAACCATAGAGGAGATGTCCAAGTCTATGCTACATGAGAAGGGGCTACCCAAAACTTTTTGGGGTGAGGCCGTGTATACATTAGTTTACTTGATGAATAGATGTCCTACAAAAGCTCTTAAGGACAAAACTCCATTTGAAGCTTGGAGTGGAAGGAAACAATCGGTGAATCACTTGAAAGTGTTTGGTTCCATTTGTTATGCTCATGTTCAAAAAGAAGTAAGGCACAAGCTTGATGAAAATAGTAAGAAATGCATCTTTATGGGTTATAGCTCAAAATCCAAAGGCTGTAGACTCTTCAGTTTGGATCAAAAGAAGGTGATTATTTGTAGAGATGTTCTCTTTGATGAGAAGGCGTCTTTTGATTGGAAGGAAAAGAAAGTCCAAGATCAAAGCATTGCTTTCAATGAAGAATCGGAAAGTCTACAAGTTGAAGATGTTGCAACTCTTGAATCTCCACAAAGATTGTCACCAATTGCTAGTTCACAATTTTCTCCAAGTTCAAGTTCAAGTTCAAGTTCAAGTTCTTCATCTCCAAGTTCAACTCCAAGAAATATAAGGAGTCTTAGTGATGTGTATGCAAGATGCAATTTATGCATTATTGAACCTGAAAATTTTGAAGAGGCAATTAAAGATGAAGCATGGAAGAAAGCAATGGAAGATGAAATTCATGTGATTGAGAAGAACAAGACTTGGGAGTTAGTGGAGAAACCGAAAGAAAAAGAAATAATTGGTGTGAAGTGGATTTTCAAAACAAAGTTCAATCTGGATGGCTCTATTCAAAAGAACAAAGCAAGACTTGTGGCAAAAGGGTATTCAATACAACCTGGAATTGATTTCCAAAAAACTTTTGCTCCTGTGGCTCGACTTGATACAATTAGAGCTATCATCGCTTTGGCGGCTCAAAAGGGTTGGTTCTTGCACCAACTTGATGTAAAATTAGCATTTTTGAATGGAAAATTAGAAGAAGAGGTGTATGTTGATCAACCTCAAGGCTTTGTTGTCAAAGGCAAAGAAGATAAAGTGTACAAGTTGAAGAAGGCTTTATATGGCCTAAAGCAAGCACCCCGGGCATAGTATAGTGAAATTGATGCTTACTTTAATGAAATAGGTTTTCAAAGAAGCAAAAGTGAGCCAACTTTGTACATCAAGAGGCAAGGTACAACCGGTATTCTCGTTTTTCACTTTATGTTGATGATTTGGTTTTTACCGGTAGTGATGAAAACTTGATTGGAGATTTTAAAAGGGAGATGATGAAGAAATATGAAATGAGTGATTTGGGGCTATTGCATCATTTTTTAGGCATTGAAATCCACCAAAACAATGGTGGTGTTTTTATTTTCCAAAAGAAGTATGCTCAAACACTTCTTGAGAAATTCCAAATGAAGAATTGCAAATCAATTGCTACTCCTTTGATTGTGAATGAAAAGTTGCCAAAGGAAGATGGAAGCAAAGAAGCTGAAGCATCTTGTTATAGAAGTTTGGTTGGAAGTTTGTTGTACTTAACTGCTACAAGACCAGACATCATGTATGCTACAAGTTTATTGTCTCGGTTCATGCACAGTCCAAGCCAAATTCATTTTGGGGTTGCAAAAAGAGTGTTGAGATACATTCAAAGTACACTTGATTATGGAATTTTTATGAGAAATTTCTTGATGCAACGTTAATTGGATTTTGTGATAGTGATTGGGCCGGATGTGTTGATGATATGAGAAGCACTTATGGGTATGCATTTTCTCTTGGATCGAGCGTAATTTCATGGTCATCCAAGAAACAACAAACTGTGGCACAATCATCTGCTGAAGCTGAATATATTTAAGCATCATTGGCAACTACACAAGCAATTTGGTTAAGAAGAATTTTGGATGATTTTGGTGAGAAGCAAGGTGAAGCTACTCCAATTATGTGTGATAATAAGTCTGCTATTGCTATGGCAAAGAATCCTGTCTACCATTCTCGTACCAAACACATTGCTATCAAACATCATTTCATTAGAGAAGCTGTGGAAGATGATGAGATTCAAATCAAGTATTGCAAGACTGAAGATCAAGTTTCAGACATATTCACCAAAGCTCTACCAAGGGACAAATTTGAATTTTTTAGAGAAATGTTGGGTGTCACACAATATGGCATTAAGGGGGAGTGTTAAAATTAATGCCATATTTACATTAGATACATTGGATATATTGCATGCATTGGATATATTGAGTTTATACATTCTTTGTATTCATGTATTTTTATATTCATGTATTTTATATTTATTAAGTACATTGTCTAGATTATATTCATGTACCTAATTAATTACAAGGTTGTTTAGGTTCATGGATCTTATTCATTGAACTTATGTATAACATTCTCTATATAAAAGGATGTAAGCCTATGGGCAAGATATATGAATCAATAAGTGATAAAAAATCAATACAAAATATAGTTCATTCTAAAGAGAGTTTTATCAAAAGCTAACAAGGTGCTACTAGGTTCTAATGCCCTCAACTCATCAATACTCATAAACTTTTGTAGCCTTGAAAATCTAATAGTCTTCAATTTATCTTCTAACAATTTTGGAGGAAGCTTACCATTGAATATAGGAAAGTTGGAGGTCATACAAAAAGTGGATTTATCTTTGAACAAAATCTCAGGAAACATATCGCCATTCCTTAGGGCCTTTCAGTGCCTTAGCTCTCTAAACCTGTCAAGAAACTCATTTGAAGGTACCATTCCACAATCTTTTGGTGATTTCATAACATTGGAATCTATAGATCTCTCTTACAATAATCTATCTGGCAGCATACCCAAATCTCTTGAGAAACTTAAATATCTCAGTTATTTGAACTTGTCATTCAATAAGTTGTCTAGAGAGATTCCAAGTGGAGGACCTTTTGCAAATTTCACTGCAAAATCTTTCTTGCATAATGAAGCACTTTGTGGAAGCCCATATTTACAAGTCCCACCGTGCAACCATGGTACCAAAAAATCGAATATGAAAAAAATTGTGCTCACATGTGTCATAGCAGCCACTGTTTTGGTGGCAGTTATTGGATTCTTATATATGCTGAGAAAATATCAACAAAGTAAAGTGCGGACTCCTGATTCTGTTGAATTGTTATCGACCGTGGAGCATAGATTGATTTCATATTAGGAGCTTTGTGTTGCTAGAAGTAATTTTAGTGAAGCAAACTTGCTTGGAGTAGGAAGTTTTGGTTCTGTTTACAGAGGAATGCTTTCGAATAGTACATATGTAGCTGTAAAAATTCTAAATTTGCAAGTTTACGGAGCTTTCAGAAGTTTTGATGTTGAATGTCAAGTGTTGCGAACAATCCGTCATAGAAATATTGTTAAAGTCATAAGTTCATGCTCTAACCCTGAGGTAAGAGCATTGGTTTTGAAGTACATGCCCAAAGGAAGCCTTGATAAATGGTTATATTCTCACAACTACTGCTTGAATTTCTTTCAAAGAGTAAGCATCATGCTTGATGTAGCACTAGCTTTGGAATATCTCCATCATGGTCAGTCCGAGCCTATTGTTCACTGTGATTTGAAGCCAAACAACGTTCTGTTAGATGAAGACATGGTTGCTCATTTGGGTGACTTCGGCATTTCCAAAATTTTAGTTGAAAATAGGATTGCAACACAAACCTAGACTTTGGGTACCCTTGGCTATGTTGCCCCAGGTAAATTTTCTTTTCCCCTTCTGTATTTGCAATTCTTCTTTTTAATTTTTTATGACCATTCATTCAAATATATGAAAGGTATATTATATTTAGGGAGACGTGCGTATAGGTCCTAATAGGTGGATTTATTGTCTAATAGGTCCTGTGGTAATTAATAGTATTTTTCATCAAACACTATTAAAAAAATAAAACTAATTATTAATTTTCAACGATTATTTGAAAATTTTGTCACAAAAAAATTGCTAATTATAAGTTTTAGCGATAGTTTAAAAAAATTTCACAAAAAAAGTCACTAATTTTCAACTTTTAGTGACAATTTAAAAAAATCATCACATAAAAACGTCACTAATTGTAAGTTTTAGAGACAATTTATAATAATCGTGACAAAAAGTCATTAATTGTCTTAGCTACATATGCAAAAAAGCGTTACAAAAAATTATTTTTAGCGACGATTTTATTTAGACTAACTTTTAATAGGATTTAATGGGAATTAAGTCCAATTATTAGGACTATTGATAGTTTATCCTTATATTAATTAACAACTTGCAGAGGACTTAGAAGGATCATGTAGATGGGGAGGCATAATTTTTCCTATTTCTATACTGATGGACAAGAACAAGGGATATTTGTAATGGAAACCTAAGTTAAGCTTACACTTGCCAATCAAAGCCAACTAGATGTGATCTAAGTTAAGCTCACATAATATATATATATATATATATATATTGACAAATTAACCACTTTTAACTTATACAAAGACTAACAAAAGGCTTTAGTAATTAATTATATGCTTCTGAAAGTACATGGGAGAAAAAAATAGGAGAAAAGGCACTACAACAGAATGCACCTTTGGTGACCAAAATTGGTGACTAAAAAAAATTTAGTCGGCAAAAGTACAACATTTAACTGCTAATTTGTTTTAGTTGGGCTACCATTGACTATGTTTCATTTTGATTTGTGAAAAATGGGTTGAAAGTGATTCAGACAAACTAACTGGTATGAGCCCAAATTGATGTTGTGATTCATAAAGTTTTGGGCCATGGTCCATCTTAGTGGATTTATTATAAGTATGTGGTATGGAGGTGTAAGGCTTGTTTGAGTTATTTGGGTTCCTTAATGGGAGGGCCCAATACCTATTGTTTAGGCCCAGTCCCCTCTCATATCTTATTAGGGTTTACCTATATTTATATATATGTAAATCAAAGGGTTGTTAGTCCCATTGAAAAACAACGTGAAAGATATAGGAGAATGAGGGGAAGAGCTGGTGCTAAGGTTTTCCAATTGTAAATGCCATCTTCTTTTAAGAAAGCAAAACTCAAGACAATGGAGGAATTAAATGGTATGTATTTAAGTTTATTGCTTCGGAATATTGCTTCGGAATACATCCAGTTCATTGTTGACATTTATTGCTTTGAATATTGATTTGAAGCATATTTGATAACATACTGGTGCAAAGACTATAATATATTAAAATAATAACTAGTGATATTTTCAATGGGAGAATATTTATTTTAAAATTGTCCCAGTTGAAGAACTCTTAAATTAATATGGGCGATACTGTCAAAGTGGTTAACCTATTGAGATTTATAAATTTTTTAATAAAGATTTTGGGAAGCTCTTCTGAAATTATTTTACTCAATTACCTTCCCAAAGGGAGCTAATCATGTGAATTAATTTTAGAGGTAGTGTAAGTCAATAATAAGGCAATTTTATTGATTTTGAAAAAGCGTATCAACCCAAAGGGATAGTTTTTGATAAATAATTCTTATTAATTGATTTGTTTAGAGGTGTTAGGATGCGTCCTATATATTCTACTCAAAGGTGTTTATATGGTGATACATTTCAATCCTCTGAGAATAATGCTAAAGTTAATTTTTAGCATGTTATTGTGAAATTATTATTATTATTGCTATTGCCCATGTATATTTCAATTATGTCATGTTAAATTTTTGTTGCAGCTGTTAGCAATATTGCAGTGAATAATCAGATTTGTTCCATTGAAACCTTGACTGGGAATAACTTTAAAGGATGGAAAAGGGATGTTGAGTTAGCTCTGGGTTTAGCTGACGTAGATATTGCCTTAATTGATGATGAGCCTCCTAAACTCACTGATACTAGCACTGTTGAACAAAAGACTCAATATCACAAATGGAATAGGGCAAACAGGCTTAGCATTATGATCAAGAAGAAGTCCATATCTGAGAGTTTTCAGGGTGTTATGCCAGATGAGTCCAATGCTAAAATGTTCCTTGATGCCATAGGACAACGATACCTACAATCTTAAAAGGCTGAGACTAGTGACCTTATGCAAACCTTGTCCACCACGAGTTATGATGGGATGAGTGGTGTGCGTATGACCCTTTCCTTGGTATGGCAGATGCACTATATTCACACTCGCTCCTTTTTCTTTTTTATTTCTCTCTTCTTGTACACATATAGCAATAAGCTCATTCACATTCCATGACTGTTTTTGAGCATTATATATGGTTTTCAGGTTACCAAACTGTATGGGAAGAGAGTTTAAGGCTTGGTGAACAAGGAAAGTCTTTGTAATGGGCACTTTAAGGTTGGTTAATTTGTTGGCTATCTCTTGCATTTTCATGATATGAAAGCCTTTCCTTGTTCTGCAACAGGCACTTTAAAGTGCCCATTTTCGTGAAAAGGCTTGGTGAATAAGGAAAGTCCTATGCATACATGTTACCAAACTGTATGCATTTTTCTATAACATGCACCGGTAACTCAGGTCATGTTTCCCAAACTCCCGCTTGTCACATAACTTGAAGATTTAACTTGCTATGGAGATGATTGCCAGGATGATGATGAGCCCCTGGACCTCTTGGAAGAACTCGTGTCACTCCTAGCATCTGACTGTCCTGCTCTCTTCGACCTTTGCCTTGCCACTTCAGCCTTTACAGTGATCTCCACATGAGTTGCGACTTCAACTAAACGATCATAATCACGGATCATATTGCCAACCACCTTCATTAAAAATCTTCGGCCTCAACCTCTTCTCAAATTCAAGGCACCTTAGCTCTTCTGTTGCCACTAACTTGGGTGCAAAACGGGATAAACTAGTGAACTTGGCCTTAAACTCCGCCACAAGTGCATCTAGCTGCAATAATTGTTCGAATTGCTTCCTCAATGGCTCCCTAGCAGTGGGAGAGAGGAATTTGTCTTGGAAAGCTTGCACGAATGCTTCCCAGGTATGATCAACCCTATGCTTAACGGATTTCCACCACTGCCCGACCTCCCCCTTCAATTGGTAGGCCGCCAATGCCACTCGCAACTCATTTTCTCGGATGTCTAGAATCTCAAAGGATTTGACCACTTGTTCCAGCCACTCATCGGCTTTCATCAGGTCGGGCTCGCCACTATACTCAGCAGGATTGGAATGAAAGAACTCCTTTTTCAAAAAAGAAGCTCTTTCCTCCCCTTCAATAGTCCTAGTCGCTTGCTCAGCTCTCAATATTTTCATGGACTCCTGTATAGCCCCTGCCATTTCCCTAGCCAAGGCCCTCATAGCTTCTTGGGCCGGCGAAACGGGTATGTTGTTTTGGCCCACTCTTTCCTCTTGCGGAGGGATCTCAGGTTGGGTTGCGACGTTCCTGCCTCCCCGATGGGGTCTACCGCGAGCTCCACCACGTC
The DNA here is from genome assembly GCF_055761805.1 of Camellia sinensis. Lineage (NCBI taxonomy): Eukaryota > Viridiplantae > Streptophyta > Magnoliopsida > Ericales > Theaceae > Camellia > Camellia sinensis. Next base: position 20,858,690 of record NC_138964.1, on the reverse strand, counting down.
TGGATATCTATAAGAAATAAGAACAACGTTAAAGTCATTAACAACTTTCCACACCTAAGTGCTCCATACTCAATCCTCACACTCACTTCCCCTGTAAATTCACAAACTTTCTCGTCAAATAATCCAAATAACTACACAAATAATCATGTAGAAGGACACATGAGTTATGCTCCTCTAATGTTAGCTAAGTCCATGGCAATCAAGGACCTCCAAGTGGAAAGGATAGTGATCAAGTGTCTTTCCAATAAGATTTCGATAAATGAGACAGACAAAGCCACCTCATAGGAGTCTAACTCCACACCCATGTAATCACATAAAAACACATAAAACACAAGGTATCCTAAGTGTTCCATCTTGGCCTAGGACCCTATTGCGACAAACATCACTTCCCACGAGCCCAAAGTATTCTAGCCTATTGCTCTGATCCAATTTGTAACACCCTGCTAATTCACACTATAATATACAATAATAATAGAATTGTTTAATCCCCAAAAGGTCATCTTTCTTATTGAACTAACAACTAATTGATTACAATTTAATAGATACATTCCCACGATGTCCAAATTCATTTTTCAGTTCAATGAATTAGATAACTTAACAAAACATAAGCCCATTGGGTGTACAACATCACAAAATACATACGGTAGTTCTGTTACAAAAATCCCAAAATAAAAAAAAATACAACCAAGATGCCTTTGACTTCAATTTTTCCCAAAAAGGAAATGGAGCTAGTACTTGAACCAATCCTTCAATGAGGCTGAACTTCATCAATTCTTGAAAAATAAGTTAGGGTTGAGCTATATGCCCAGTAGGAATACATTTATCCAAGTATCTAATCCTTTGAACAAGATTATGGCATCAATGTAATAAAATAGTACAATATAATTCATCTTCACAGGTAATCATCAACAATTCACAATGAACCATTATGAATATAACATAGACAACTGCAATTCATGTCATCATGTACAATAATTAAACATCCACAACTATGGAAATCAAGTCACACATCCATCTACATGAATCCAATTGAGAACAACCCTTACTTTTACTTGTAGAAAACAACCCCCACATTTACCGGCTATTATATGGTGGGAGGTAGGCACCGAAAGAAAATCATCCGTTTTTCCACTTTCGCCGGCTATTATACGGCGGACCTGTGTGGATACCCCCAAAACGTTTTCCCACATTCATCCAGCGATAAGCCTAGATAGGCCATTTGGGCACCTTTTTAAACTCCCCACACGGGTACCAACATAACACCACACTAACCACAACCGACTCACACTTGGACTCATGCATGCTTATCAGCTATATCACATTTCAATTCCACAATCCAACGTCAAACATCACCCTAAATGAACATCACATAAAACTTGAAGAACAATAACATTCAAGCCACCATTCCTTTAACTACATCAAATTCCACATTTCCATCTCTTCTTTGTTCACAAAGTTTCATGAATCAAGAGAAATTCCATTATATTAAGTATTTTCTATCCAATTTGGGAATTTAGAGTTTTACCTAATTTGAGGGTTTCTATTCCTAATCACCAATCTAGGTTTCAACCTCATTTACATTTGTATCTCAAAGAAGGAATTGAGGGATTTCAAACAAAAATGTTAAGTAAATGAGTAAATATGCGAAATAGGGGTTTAATCCAACAAAATCTTCAATTAGTTCACAAATCACACACAATGCCATGAAATCTCTTCAATAATGAAGACATACAAGGGTAAAAGTATCCCTACCTCAACTATCAAGCCAAAAATCCAAGCTCCTTCACAAATCTATCGCAAGCCCACAATCAAATCGGTAGATAATGAAAATTTTCAAGTGTTCTTTGCCCCTAGCAAGCAATCTTGGATGGATTTCAAAGGTGTGTGAGGTATTTGGTGGTAGAAATCTAAGGTTTCATAGAGAGAGAAAGAGGGGATGGAAGATAGAACAAAAGAGATAAGAGAATGATCTAGAACCACCGTATTAAAAAGCTAATATCGCATTCCCTGCTCGAGTGTGACTTCCTACGCTCGAGCACCCAGACACGATCAAGAAGGCCCGCTCGAGCTCCGCTCGAGCAACAACTTCTCCGCTCGAGTGTAGAAAGAGGAACCTCAGAAGTTTTGCAGCGCTATAGTGGAACTACTGGAAGCTAACATTTCACGCTCGAGCTGGACATTTCACGCTTGAGTGGACATGCCTGCAAAGCAACAAAATGCTGGGAGCAACAATTCTACACTTGAGCGGCAGTTTCCCTGCTTGAGCGGCCCTTAAAACAAAATGTCATAGTTTTAGCTTTGGTAATGGAAAATTCAATTCGTCTTTAAACTTTATTTTGGTTGGGAATGGATGCTTGTGTGATGGCTTATATAAACTAAATTTGTCCCAAAATCAATTTTCTTTGAATGTTGAAAGCAAAGGAATTAAAAGATGTTTAATTAAAGAAAACTCATCCATGTTGTAGCATAAAAGACTAGCACATATTTCTAAAGAAAGAATTGAGAGATTGATTAAAACATATATACTTCCCAACCTTAATTTTCATGACTTTGAAGTGTGTGTGGATTGTATAAAAGAAAAAATGACCAAAACAAGGAAACTAGGAGCCACACGTAGCAAGGACCTTTTAGAAATTATACACACTGACATTTGTGGGCCGTTGTCTACTACTTTGTGTAGGAAAGAATATTTTATCACTTTCATAGATGACTACTCACATTATGGTTTTGTTTATCTAATTCATAATAAATCTGAATCTCCTAAAAAATTTAAGATTTATAAAACTAACATTGAAAAACAAACTGGCAAAGTGATCAAAATTATTAGATCTGACTATGGAGGTGAATATTATGGTAAACATGGTGATGTTAGTCGATGTATGGGACCTTTTGCTAAATATTTACAAAGTTGTGGAATCGTTGCACAATACACTGTCACGTCCAGTATTTTATTACTCGGATAACATTACCAATATTCATTAATTAAGTCCAATTTACAAATGACAATTCATCCTTTGATGAAATGATGAATAATTAAATATACATGTTCCCTCTCATTATACAACAGTGACATTTTCATACAAATAAAAGAAATGCCCTGAGGCTTGTAATAAAAGAGAGCACACTACTCTTTACAAAAAATAGAACTCAGCCAAACAAACAAATGAAGTAGTGCAATCCATCACTACATTACACTTATGAAATGGTAAAACCCATTGTTTGATCTTCAAATCCGAAAAGCATTCCTTGTACATATGTATAGGTAGGGTGTGAGCAACCACTAACTTACCAAACAATCTCATATTAAAACATTAGAAGATATGCGGGTACAAAGGTACTTATACATATACGTGAAATCATATCATGTCAAACCATATGATTCTATAACATAATCTCCTAAATCTAATTTATTTAATTAACCACAACCAATTAACTTAAATAAATAAACATGCTTCAATAGCAACATGACATCGTTTTCAATTTATTCAATTATCTCATTATCAATTGAATCAAATAATTAAACAATTCATAATGACATCTAACAAAGTATCAAATACATTTTATATAGTCTTATGAGATGAATGCATATGTCATGTCATGCTAAAAATATTTTTTTCATCTTTTGAAAATCTTATGCACAATGCCAATTTGAAAACACATTAATCCAACAATTTCAATAAAATTCCAAGATGGTAAATACGACTCAGGTAATCCTTAGGCTGGTGTCTACAAGTAGGCATATCGAGCACTACCAAATCCCTACTTTACCGGTATCTCACCGCAAGGGCAGTGGTACCTCCTTAGCGCGTGTTTTCGGTCTTTCACCCTAGACACTCAGGGCAACTTAACCAACATCAAACTACATCCCTTATCCGGACTTACCAATGTATTTACCCAAAATAATTCAAAATGATCTTGTTTCACAAAAACAATTCCTTTTCTCAAAACAATAGTTTTCAATTGCAATTTGAAATCCATGATAAAAATGAAATGAAATGGCAATGCAATATATAACAATGTATTAGAATAGATCCAAATTTCAATTCCACCACACAATGCTCCATTGTGATCAATTTCCATCTCTATCAATGTAATACCATGATACAATCTCAAGAGATAATATAATAATGTCAATGTTCATGTATTTACTACATGTAAATCAACAATTTCTAACTTAGTCTTTTCAAGACAATTCAACAATATTCTTTATATAAAACAAACTTCCAAAATCAAATATTTTCTTCCATTTCCAAGAATTTCCTCATTTAAATACCAACATGGTAATCCTCTACTGGTTACCAAAACCAAAACTTTTAAACAATAGGTTCATCAATAGCAATAACATATGACACCAAAACGAGTTCAAAGTTTCATCAATTTCTAACTCACATACTCTATCAATGAAATGTAATTACAATCTTTCCAAAACTCATCCCCATCCCAAACATTAAATAGAATCAAATTCTCATTTTTCTCATGCAAGTGAAATCTCGGAATCTTTAAGTTCAATCATAATTCTAAATAAACATAAGTGAATATCCCAACACTTAATCGATTATAACAAAATCTTCTCTTGATTATAATTATAAAACATAACACGAGTGTTTACTTTCCAATTATCAACATCCACCCCATCGAATTAAACCAAGGAAAATAATAAATAAATAAAAGTTTTGATAACTCATTTTTGTCTTAATCTAATTCATCTAATTGCTCCAAACGAGCTAAAATCACATTCTATTCTTTTCTTGTCAAAAACCGCCAAACAATTCAAATATCTCATAAAAATTTTGAAGTATGAAATTGTTATTATAACATTGCTCGACTAGCAAAACTAGGAACCTAATACCATACCATATCAACATAATCTCGCTTATTTCTCCAAATCTCATACTTGGTCAACTTTGTCACTTTTAATCTCATAATATTAAAGTTAAGAATTAAACCCAATAACACTCCTTTAATTACGAAGGATTTAAAATATTAACCAAACTAATTTAATTCATCAAATTAGTAAGTTCATTGTATTCACCATCTTCCAAATTAATAACACCAAACTTAACCTCACGAGCTAGAGAGACAGAGAGAGACGGAGGGGGAACCCTCTGTCAGCAAAAAAAAAAAATGAAATGAAAGGGAAGAAGGACCGAGGGGAGGGGGGGCAACCCACGCGGGTTGCCTTCCCAAGGCTCCCTACATAATCCAACACCAAAAATGAATATATAAAATACATTATAAAATATCTCAAAATTTTGTAAGATAAATTATAAGAATAATATTATTTTTTTTCTCATCACAAAACATAACATTTTTATACACCATAAAATATAATCTATTGCTCACTATGAAATATACACCCATTTTATTCACTGTAAAAATATATAATTTTTCACCATATGGTACACACCATAAAATCAACTATTAAATATTTATTATAATTCTATATAATAAATAATAACAACTCCCAAGGTGGTTACTACCAATTATATAATTAAAAAGGACCAAACAGTTAAACATGAGTCATTAAACAAACTCAATTTAAATTAAATCTAAGTCATGAGTCTCACCCATAAGCCAAACATGGTCAAATTATATACCAAAATAGACCCAACAAATTTATCTCCAATCATGGTCCAAACACCGAAAACTCAATTTCAAATCCTGCTATATATTAAACTGAATCAGTCTGCGCATTTTCAAAAAAAAAAAAAGTACTCACCATTAAATTCCGAAATTTTGATCCAACATGCTAGACTCTTATAAGAACAACATAATAGAAATTTCATAATTTCTGAGATCGAAAATTATATTAAAAAAAATTATTATTACAAAATTGAACCATTTTCGCGCATAACTTTACACAACACTCCAATCCAATTATTACTCAATTAATTTATGCACTGACTATTTTTATAAAAAAAAAAATTATTTTGGGTCATCACATACACCATGCCTCTTTCTCTTCTTTTGTCAAGTGACATTTTCTCCTTGCGTCAAGTGTCAATTTTTCTATTCAAAAAATAAAAATAAAAATAGTTCTAAGAGGGGTACAAATTTTGAACCTATGATCATTGATTGATTGATATGATAAAGAACACTTTTACCATTTAAACAATACAAAAATATATTTTTTCAATTCAAAATTAAAATATAATGCATCTATATAATACGATGAGTGGGTTTTTGAATTTGTCCTACAAATAATTGTCCTATGGATGGTTGAGACCATTGATAAGAATATGATCCCACAGCCTAAATCTGTGAGATACAGAAAATATGAATAGGTGAGATTCCACTCTTACAAATAGTTGAACGGCTGAGGCTTATTTAATCTCAAAGTAGATGGTGGTGATGAGATTCTCCAGTCTCACTTGTTGTACTCCAATGTACGGGAAAGAAATAAACCTTCTCGTATAATCCTGTTGATCAAGTCTGCGCTTCTCCGTACGACGTCGCTTTATCCCCTGAAAACACAAAAGTGAGCTAGCCGGCGGGTGTGTGCCGAATACCTCTCCGAAGCCTAAGTCAGCAAAATAGACAAATAGATAAAAGGTCTGTGTATTTGAGAATCAAAGTTGTGTTACCTCTCCATAGGTGATGTTATGAGCTTTTATAGGTTTCGTGTGGCACAATCCTAGCAGGACTCTTACTCCTCCATGTAGAGTCCTCATAGGAATCACATTCTTGAAAGATAATGCTTATCCCTCAACACCCCCCTCACTGCTTAAACCAAGTGAGATGGTTCTACCACGGTTGGATGTCCATACGACCGAGATAACATGGCCACGCTAAAGCCGCAGACTAGACCAAGCTCCAACTAGCTCGGTTCTTCCTTTCACTGCGCGTGTACCTCGGCTGACATTTCAACTGGGTTGTCCAAAACCGTGCTATCCACAATGAGCTTGGACCGAGCTATCCAGTAGCAAGGTTCTGAGGAAAGCTCAACATACTTCGGCCCAACATAGTATGACCGAGCTAACTGCAATATGCCACGACCGAGATAACTCTGCGTGTGGTGACCGAGCTACCTGTAAAGCTCTCATGGACCGAGCTTAACTCTGAAGCTCTCTCTGGGCCGGGCTATCTCCGAGCCCTTTTTACTGTGGTCCACAATGGCCCATTACCCAGCTCGGCCCAATTTACCTATAAATTAACCTCTCAATTGCCCTTTAATTCCATCTGCACAGCATGATAGGGATTACCCGTTTATCAGCCGAGCTAAAAAACTTGAGCCTTCCAACCGGGCTAAAAAAACTCTTAGCCTTCCAACCGAGCTAAAAGCATTTAGCTTCCCTACCGAGCTAAATTCATGCTGAGCTCTGTCTGTCCAGTCAAAACGTCTCTTTAGTCGCCGTCAATTCCCATCCGATGGACACGTGGCGAACTGTTATTGGCTTAATGCAGCTGTCAGCCGTCTTTATACTCCGTAATTTTTGAACACTCCTGCTTTTTTCCTTCCTTTTCACAAAACCAAACCTTTTGTTTTGAAACCCTTTATTTGCACTATTCATCCTTTCTCTCTCTCTCTCTCTCTCTCTTGCTTGAGCTTCTGCAACCCCATTTCTATACTACATAAGCTCGTGTTCTTGTTGCCGTTGCTCTTATCTTCAGCCTCTTCAACTTGAACTGGTAAGTGGTTCGAATCCTCTTCCTTTTTGTTGTTTTCGGACTTATTTTGCAACACATAGCATGTTTTATTTGTATGTTTTTTCAAAGCACATTCCACTTTTGCTTCAATATTTCTGGGAAAAACCATGTAATAGAACCTCTAGTACTCCATGAATAACCTGAGAAACACTGATTTTGATCCAACATCATACTTCAACCGCACTAGGAAGTTATTTGTATTAGGTGCTATCCTAGCCATACCAAATAACCAAACTGAAACTTCATGTCACACTTGTAGTTTCCACGAGTTAGGGACCCTCTGCTTCTTTTAACCGAGCTATTGAACCGCACTGAGTTTGCGCAATACCATGCTAGAAAACCTCAATCGCTGCCCGGGCTAAAACTTGGGGCTAAACCAGCTCCCTTACTTCAGACCGAGCTAAGATTGCTTCCCCAATAGCTTTAACCACCGACCGAGCTAAAACTTGGGTCTGAACCAGCTCCCTTAGTTCGGTTTGAACTAAGGGTGCTGCCCCAAAAGCTTAACCGGGCTAAAAAGCCCCTTGCTCAAACCGAGCTAAAAACTGATAGTGTTTTATGTAGCCGAGCTAGGACTTTATTTATCTTGCCCCTATTTTTTGTAGCACGGTCCAGCGATCTGTGCTTAACACCTGTGTTTTTCACTTTGCAGACTTAGGTTGCCCAGGCACTCCTTTGAGCGCTCAACCAAGCTACTCAGCATCATACTTCGACCGAGCTAATATTACTGTTTAACTTATTTGTAACTTAAACCACAAATGGGAAAGTACAGGTTCTTAGTTAACTCACCAGGTGCCATGGCCAAATTCCGAAAGGATTATAACATCCCTGATGATGTCCATCTCATCTTAGCCGACCTGGATATCATACCTTGGGGAAAACACTGCTTCGTTCCCTTTACCCTTCTGTCCATAGTAGAAACCGAACTAAGATTCCCTGTACAACCTCTTCTCTGTGAATTCCTTAGGCAGACCAACCTTTGCCCAACCCAACTTTCCACCAATTCTTACCGTATAATAAATGGTATTGCCGAGCTAAACCGCCGGGCTGGCCTTAATCTCGGTTTAGGCGAGCTCTTCCATCAATATTCTATAGGCTCCGCCGAAGATAGATGGGTCTATTATTTAAGAATAAGACGCCGGCGTGAAAAGATAATAAAGGATACCCCGGATAAAGACGTAAACGATGATGACTTCCTCTGGGTATCTGGAAATTTTGAAGACCAACAGGCCCAGATCCCTGGTGACAAAATAAATTGGAACAAGGGTGTAGCCGATAGAGTTACCTCGGCTTCATACTATGCCTTTCTTTACTTCAATTTTCTAATCTTAAACCGCACTAACTGTTGTCTTTTTTTTTTATGTAGATTTGAACTTCCTCAAGTCTCAATACAGCTACCCCAACTTGAATATACTTCGCGCTGCCTTGCGATATCCAAACCGAAGTTGGACCGAGCTATTGGACTGTCAGCCGACCTACCGATATAGTGGCAAACGAAAGACCAAGGTAACTGACTTTTTATTGGAAGCCTCTCCTGAACCGGACCCAAACTTGCCCCAAATTAGATTGATCCCTCTAACCGCTGAGCAAGTGATGGCCAAGAAACGAGCTGTAAGGGCACTCCTGACCGAAACAAACCAGCTCGAGGTACCACCAGCCGGTCAGACTCAGGAGACCGTGGTGGCGCCTCCATCCCATCAACCCTCATCATCTCGTCCCAATAAGCGTGCTCGGACTTCCACAATCGAGCCACGCCTTGTTGATGAAGAAGAACCCATCCTTCCGCCAAGCCCTCCACTAAACCCTTAACTGAAGCATTCTGACCGAGCTAACTCTTCCAAGTGGGCTCTCAAGATCACTTTTCAAAACCGTGCTATACGGGATACTGATTCAGTGGTTGCTGAAAAAGACCACCTAATGGCATTCAATCTAGCCAAGAGTGTTTGTTTTCCACCCGACATGGAGCACCATGACCACCTAACTGAGCTGAAGGCCCTACGCTCGTCCACAAAATCCATGGTGCTGGTAAGTAGCTCACTTGCTTATCTTTCAAATTCTTACAACTTTCTGCTCGGTCGTACTTAAAAAGTTTCTTTCCATCCTTTTGTAGGCCATACAGAAGAACCATATCACTCACAAGCGAGTGTTGGAACTTCGAAAAACAACAAGGCAGGCTATGGCCGAAGTAACTGAAAAAATCGCCAAGCTAGAAGAGGCCAGGAAGCAGCTAGCCGAGCTACGAACCGAGAATGGTCGTCTGACTGGTATTGTTAGCTCGGCTGAGGCGGACAAACAAAAGGCTGCAGCCGTGATAAAAGATAAATATTTGCGCGAGCTGGCCAAGTTTGAAGGGAAAAAGAATGCCGAAATAACCAAGCTTGAGAAGAAGATGGAGGATGCGGAGAACCTCGGTTTCAAAGAGGGCGAAGCCTTGTACATCAAGCAGTGCGAGGTTGCGAAGGATCTGTTCTTCAAATGTGGGTGGAGGGGGGCTGTGGCACAGCTCGGTCATGGACCTGAGACCGAGGTCTTCAATCTTCCTCCATATTTCATACCGAGCTCACTGGCGGAGTATGCTGCTACAGTACAACAACAATTTCTAGAAGAGGAGAATGAGGATGAGGCTCCAGAAGACAACACTCAGCCCGGTCGCCAGTCTACCTCCCCCACTCTAGAGGTCTCCATCCCACCTTTGCCTGCAAATGCGGTGCTTTCGACCGAGCCTAACCAAGGGGAGCTTGCCACAACCAAGCTATCCTTCGGTGAAGACTGGATTGTGCTTGATGTTGACTTAGATGATCTTTTTGCTTGATTTTGTACTTTTCTTCTTTTTACTTTTGGACACAAAATTGTAACCAGGCTGAGGCCCCTCCTTTGTACTTGATTTGAATCTTTAATGAAAGCTTCTTTTGTTCCAACTGTTATTTCAGTTAACTGCCATGCATGAAACTTTCTGACTTTGTCTGAATGACGTATATTATTCTCTAGCCGAGGTATCTTATCCCGGTCTTATTTTTGCAATCTAGCTATCCATAACTGCCAACCTTTTCAGCCTAGATTCTTATCTCAGCTGAAGAACAACAAGTGATGGTTTTTCCAACCAACCTCTTCAACCGAGATCTTTATCTCGGTTGAAGAATAACAAGTGTTCGTTTTTCTAGCCAACTTCTTTAGCCTAGATCCTTATCTCAGCTGAAGAACAATAAATGTTGGTTTTTCGAGCCAACCTAGAGGAAAGTGTTTGGTTATTCCGACCAAACGTCCTGCAGCCTGGATCCTTATCCTGGGCTTAGGAGGGGTGTTGGTTTTTCTAGCCAACCTCTAAGTTGGTTATTCCTGCCAACCTAGAGTAAAGTGCTTGGTTATTCCGACCAAACGTCCTGCAGCCTGGATCCTTATCCTAGGCATAGGAGGGGTGTTGGTTTTCCCAGCCAACCTCTAAGTTGGTTATTCCTGCCAACCTAGAGTAAAGTGTTTGGTTATTCCGTCCAAACGTCCTGCAGCCTGGATCCTTATCCTGGGCTTAGGACGGGTGTTGGTTTTTCTAGCCAACCTCTAAGTTGGTTATTCCTGCCAACCTAGAGTAAAGTGTTTGGTTATTCCGTCCAAACGTCCTGCAGCCTGGATCCTTATCCTGGGCTTAGGAGGGGTGTTGGTTTTTCCAGCCAACCTCTAAGTTGGTTATTCCTACCAACCTAGAGTAAAGTGTTTGGTTATTCCGTCTAAACGTCCTGCAGCCTGGATCCTTATCCTGGGCTTAGGAAGGGTGTTGGTTATTCCAGCCAACTTCTTCAGCACTAATCCTGATCTTAGCTGAAGAGAATGCAAAGTTGGTTATTCCGGCCAACTATGCTTACAGTGCTCCTAACTCACTAAAAGAATCTTTTACAGAAGGAAACAACTACACTGAAAAGAAACTACTTGTTTTATTGAGAAAGAAAAAAGAAAATTACAAATACTAAGGAGAAAAAGCTAAAAATAAAATAGTTTGAGATTGGCAGTGTTCCATGGCCTGGGGATGGCTTTGCTATCTTCATCTTCCTAGTGGTATGCCCCTTTTCCTGTTAATCCGACCACTTTGTAAGGTCCTTCCCAATTGGGCCCCAACTTGCCGTCTCCAGGTACCACGGTGTTTTCCATTACTTTGCGCAGTACCCAGTCTCCAATCTTGAATTGCCTTGGGTGCACTGTCTTGTTATACTTTCTGGACAACTCTTGCTGTATGAAGCGATGTGAACCAGTGCTCTTTCTCTTCTTTCTTCTGCAAGGTCGAGCTCTAATGCTATGGCCTCTCTATTTAAGTCTGGATCAAAATTTTCACTTCTAATTATGGGGAGGCCCACTTCCAGTGGGATTGCTGCTTCCATGCCATAGGCCAAGGAAAAGGGTGTTTCTCCAGTTGATCGCCGAGGTGTGGTACGGTAAGCCCATAAAACAAGAGGAAGTTCTTCTGCCCACTTGCCTTTTGCTTTCTTTAACCTTTTCTTTAATCCATCCAAGATGACTTTGTTTGATGCTTCTGCCTGGCCATTCGCCTGGGGCTATGCTGGTGTAGAATTATAGAACTCTATCTTGTATTCTTCACAAAAGCCTCTGAAAATTTTACCGTCGAACTGAGTGTCGTTGTCAGATATCAGAGCTTTCGGTATGCCAAACTGAGTGATGATATTTTTCCAGACGAACTTCTTTACATCTTTCTCTTTTATTGATGCTAGTGCTTCTACCTCTACCCACTTTGTGAAGTAGTCTGTTGCTGTGAGAAAGAACTTTCTGTTGCCGAGTGCTACTGGAAGTGGTCCGACTATGTCCAAGCCCCACATTGCAAAGGGCCTTGGACTAGTGAAAGGTAGGAGCTCTCTAGCAGGTTGATGTATTTGGTGTGCGAACTTCTGGCATTTCTCGCACTTCTTGACATACTTCTCTAAATCTGCTTGCATGTATGGCCACCAATATCCTTGTGAAATGGCTCTGTACGCTAATCTTCCTCCTTGGTGGCTTCCGCATACGCCTTTGTGTATCTCGAACAAGAACGCTTCAACTTTGCTGGGATGGACACACTTTAGATAAGGTCCTGTGAAGGATTTCTTGTACAAGGCCATTGATGGGGAGAGCTAAAATCGTTGCGACTTTGCTCTTATTTTGTTGGCCTCTTTCTTCTCTTCCGGTAGGACGCCGTCTTTTAAGAATGCTATGATGGGATCTATCCATGAAGGGCCTAGTTCGGCGCAACACACTTCTTCTACTTCAGGTTCTTCAATGCTTGGTCTTCGTAAGTAGTCAATCTGTAACGGATGTGGGACGGGTGTATCTGCCATTGAAGCAAAGCCTACTAGTTCGTCCGCTCTACTGTTTTCTTCTCTACCAATCTGTTCTATCCGCACTACTTCAAATTTCTTGATCTCTTTTCTGACTAATTCTTGGTACTTAGCCATCCTGTCGTCCTTTGCCTTGTAGTCACCTGAAATTTGGTTTACCACCAGCTGTGAGTTACTGTAAATCATTAGCTTGGTGGCCTTCATGTAGGATGCTGATTTCAGTCCTGCTAAAAGTGCTTCATATTCCGCCTCGTTGTTTGATGCTGGGAAGCCAAGGTTGACTGCTTGTTTCACTACTAGGCCATCTAGTGAGATGAAGACTATGCCGAGTCCTGCTCCGTGCCTGTTGGATGCTCTATCCACAAAGAGCTTCCACATCTCTCCTACGAATAACTTCCAGCAGGTAGAGCGATCGGATGATGCCTTGGGGTCCAGAGTGTTGCTGGTGTTTTCTTCAAAGTCCATGTTTGTTGTTTGCCCCTCATTATCTGATTGTACCAAGTCTTCATTTGCTGGTGAGTCTTTGCTTGGTGTAGCATGGTTTGCTTCTTCCTCTCTTACTTTACTCTGGTTTGCTTTATGGTCGGACTGGGTATCCTGCACCAGGGGTTGCATTATTCCAGAGTCAACTTCTAACCCTAGTTTGGTTGTATCAGTCAGGTCGACTGGGCAGATATGATGACTTCTTGGGGTGAATTCTGCGACAAAGTCTGCCAAGGCTTAGGCTTTTATCGCGGTTCTGGGTTGGAACTTGATGTCAAATTGCCCCAACTCCACTGTCCCCTTCAAGATTCACCCAAAAAAGTTCGCCCTTTGAAACAGAGCTTTTAATGGGAAAGCTGTGAGGACGATTATGGTGTGGGCATGAAAGTAGTGCGACAACTTCCTTGATGCCATCATCAAGGCTAAGGCCAATTTTTCCAATGGTAAGTACTTGGTTTTCGCGCCCAGCAATGTCTTGCTGACATAAAAGATGGGTAGATGTTGGATTCCTTCTGCTCGGACCAACACTGCGCTAATTGCATGCTGTAAGACTACTAGGTACAAAAATAGTTCTTCTCCAGGTATTGGGGTCACTAGCAACGGTGGAGAAGATAGGTATTCTTTCAAACTTTTAAGGGCACGGTCGCATTCTTCATCCCACTGAAACTTGGCCTTCAATGCTTGAAAGAATGGTCGACATCTGTCTGACGACCGACTTATGAACCGATTTAGTGCGGCTGCCATACCGGTGAGATGTTGTACTTCTTTTACTGAGTTGGGCCTCTCTAGATCCTGGATTGCTTTGATCTGAGAAGGGTCTGCCTCTATGCCATGGTTGGTTACCAGGAAGCCTAGGAATTTGCCAGATCCAACACCGAACGCACACTTAGATGCATTAAGGCGTAACTTGTGTTTCTTCCGGATCTGAAACATCTCACTTAGGTCCTTGAGATGGTCACTCTTGTCCTTGCTCTTGACCACCATGTCGTCGATATAAGCCTCCATTGTTTTGCCTAACAATGGTTCAAACATCTTGGTGACCATCCGTTGGAATGTTGCCCCTGCATTCTTTACGCCAAAGGACATGACCTTGTAGCAGTATAGTCCTCTTAGCGTTGTAAAAGATGTGACCTCCTGGTCTGGTTCATACATAGCGATCTGATGGTAGCCTCTGTACGCATCGAGGAAACTAAGACGGTTGTGTCCTGCCGTCAGATCTACTAGTTGGTCTATCCGTGGAAGAGGAAAGCTGTCTTTTGGGCACGCCTTGTTGACCGTTTTGTAGTCCACACAGACACGCCATTTTCCATTCTTCTTAGGCACTACCACTGTATTGGAGGTCCATCTGGGGTAGTGCACCTCTCTGATAGCTCCTGCTTCTAGCAAGTTTTCTACTCCCTCCGCCACTGTCACGGCAAGGTGGAGTGCCGATCTACGAGTGCGCTGTATAATTGGTCTGGCAGTTGGGTGGACATTCAACTAGTGACAGATAAAGCTTGGGTCAATGCCAGGCATGTCATATGACGTCCAGGCAAACACTTCGATGTTAGAAGTTAAGAATTCCATGACCTCTATTCTCTCAGCGCTGGACATAGATGAGCCAAGCAAAAAGAACTTATCCGGGTTCTTTTTATCTATTCTTACCTGTACCAAGTCTTCCACTGCCTTCTGTTCAGCGGCTTTGCCAACATCCGCAAATAATTCATTATTTTCGGGCTCTTCTACCATCTGAACAAACCCCTTGGCAGCTCGGCTGTCATTTACTGTGACGAAGCATTGCTTGGACATAATTTGGTCTCCATAGACCTCTTCAATTACTCCGACTTCGTTGGGGAACCGCATGACTTGATGGTATGTTGACGCTACCGCTCTCATGGCGTGCAGCCATGTCCTTCCCAAGATTATGTTGTAAGTGGAGGGCACTTTTAATACCCAGAATTCCACTTGTTTAGTCATGCTTCCAGCTCTGACTGGGAGGATTATCTTGCCGACTGGCCATTCTGGCATTGAGTTGAACCCGATCAGAGGAGATACGGCGGGTGCCAAGTGTTTGTCCTTCAATTTCAACTGTTTGAAAGTTTCGTAGTACATTATCTCACATGAGCTTCCTTGGTCAATCAAAATTCGCTTGACGTCGTAATCCTTGATGCGGAGAGTAACGACCAGTGCATCGTTGTGAGGGCAATATATCCTTTCCAAGTCCTTGTCTGAAAAAGACATGACGTTCGTGGCCTCTGTTTTTCCCTTTTTAATGGTGGGCTGTGCATTTAATACCTCCCTTAAGTGCTCAGCCTTCTTTATCATGCCCCTGAGCTCACATACTCGCTCAGGCTCGAATACCCCATGTATTAAGTTCATTACGCCTTGAGGTGGGCGTCGTTCGGTGTTCCGTCTGGGTGGTCGTTGTTTTGGGGGGCTGGCTGCGTCCCTCATTCTATGTACCGGTCTAGGTGACCAGCTGCCACTAATTCCTCCAGATGTTGTCTCAATGGCGTGCAGTTTTCAGTGCGGTGCCCCTTTTCCTTATGGAAGGTGCACCGAGATCTTTCGTCGTAGTCCTTCTGTGCTTCTCCCAATTTAGTTGGCCATTTGACGAAAGGTTCATCGCGTATCTCACTGAGAATCCGGTAGATTGGTTTCTTGAATACCGTGGTAATGGTAGTGCGGACTCTCAACCATCTTTTATCTCGGTCCTCTTCATTGTCTCGCCTGCCTCGTCCATTCTTGCTTTGACGTTCTACCGTATTAACCTTCGCTGTAGTCTTCTTGTCTGGTGTTGCTGTTGCACCAGATTTTACCTTGGCACGGGGGCCATCCTCTTTCACCCGAATATGTTGGTGCACCCTTTCCATCAAGGCTTCCATAGTGAGGGGTGGTGTCATAGTAATCGAATCCCTTAATTTGTTTTTGACTGGAAGTCCTCTTTTGTATTGTGCGATAGCGAGATTGGTGGGGCAGTCCTCTATCTGGTTGAATGTCTCCCAGTAACAACTGTTGTAGGATCTCGATGTTTCTTTGTCACCCATGCCAATGGAGGGTAGCTGATCAATCTCCACTGGCATCTTGGTGTTCGTTCTGAATCTTGTCACGAACGCCTCCGCTAATTGCGCCTAGGAGGCTATGCTGCCTTCTGGTAGCCTTTCGAACCAGGCTAAACCTAGGTCGCCAAGGCAGGATGGGAATAGGATGCACATCAAAGCTTCGTTCCGCCGATATACTGCCATGACCTAGCGAAAGTGGCTTAGGTGCATGTAAGGGCCTATCTTCCCTTCGTACGTGGTAAATTTAGGCTGGATGAAGCCTGAGGGTAATGGTGCATTCTCAATCGCCGGAACGAACGACGAGCTATGTAGTCTTGCCAATGCTTTATCTGTTGGTTCGTAGGCAAGGTGCGGTATTGGCATTCCAACCTCGACGCTTCCATGCGTCTGAGGAGCCAACCGCTGAAGGGCTGAAACTCTGTGCGGGTCGCATGCCCTGGCATCCTCCTTTCGTCGTGCCCTTTCTTCAAGCACAGTCCGTAAGTCAGACGATCTAGGCAACTCCAATTGCCTGGATGATGTCTGGTGTGTATGTGAGGGCCGATAGGTACTTTCCTCAATGTAAGACCTCAATGATCTCGCTCTCTCAGACCTGGAGTAACGAGTTCTGGAAGTCCTTGATTGAGTGTCGCCTGTCCTAAGGCTTCTACTCTCTGCTTGCGACGGCGTGGTATGCCTACCACGATCTTCTGAGTGGCGAGGAGGTGTATTG
The DNA here is from genome assembly GCF_055761805.1 of Camellia sinensis. Lineage (NCBI taxonomy): Eukaryota > Viridiplantae > Streptophyta > Magnoliopsida > Ericales > Theaceae > Camellia > Camellia sinensis. The sequence goes on along the minus strand of NC_138964.1, from coordinate 20,841,492 downwards.
CCTTCGCGCCCCTCTCCTGTCGCCACCCCTTTTCCCTTGATCTGGCGCTTCATGGCCTCTATGTCCGCCGCCATCTTCCTTATTAGTTCATCTTGCTCTTTTACGCGATCCTCCAGAGCTTGAGGGTAGATTCTTCGCCTTTGCCTTTTAGGACTTTGTGAGCGAGAGCGACGGGGTCTGTTGTTCCGCCTCCCCCTTGTATCCCTCCGGGGATTCTGTCGCTGGGGCTCTAAGTCCGCCATGGAGGGGATAGAGGGCAATCCTTCACGTCTCCTACCCCCCTCTGGGGTTTGTCCGTCGATGGTAGACTGCGGCAAATCTTCGTTGTGCCCCATTCAACTAGCGAGGGAAACTTGATCAAGAGGTTTTGTTCTTTTTCTGATTTTCCCACAGACGGCGCCAATTGTACGGGAAAGAAATAAACCTTCTTGTATAATCCTGTTGATCAAGTCTGTGCTCCTCCGTACGACGTCGCTTTATCCCCTGAAAACACAAACGTGAGCTAGCCGGCGGGTGTGTGCCAGATACCTCTCCGATGCCTAAGTCAGCAAAATAGACAAATAGACGAAAGCTCTATATATTTGAGAATCAAAGTTGTGTTACCTCTCCATAGGTGATGTTATGAGCTTTTATAGGTTTCGTGTGGCACAATCCTAGTAGGACTCTTACTCCTCCATGTAGAGTCCTCCTTGGCATCACATTCTTGAAAGATAATGCTTACCCTCAACACCCCCCTCACTGCTTAAACCAAGTGAGATGGTTCTACCACGGTTGGATGTCCATACGATCGAGATAACATGGCCACGCTAAAGCCGCAGACTAGACCGAGCTCCAACTAGCTCGGTTCTTCCTTTCACTGCGCATGTACCTCGGCTGACATTCCAACTGGGTTGTCCGAAACCAAGCTATCCACAATGAGCTTGGACTGAGCTATGCAGTAGCAAGGTTCTGAGGAAAGCTCAACATACTTCGGCCTAACATAGTATGACCGAACTAATTGCAATATGCCACGACCGAGCTAACTCTGCGTGTGGTGACCGAGCTACCTGTAAAGCTCTCATGGACCGAGCTTAACTCCGAAGCTCTCTCTGGACCGGGCTATCTCCATGCCCTTTTTACTGTGGCCCACAATGGCCCATTACCCAGCTCGGCCCAATTTACCTATAAATTACCCTCTCATCCAACTTCCTGCACAAGTCCAAATATGACTGTAAATCAACACACCCATTCATGAACAAGCTCGAACTTGATTTGGTGAGAGTTTGTTTGAATTTTGTTCATTAATATAGCGATTCTGGTTTAAGACCTGACCTATTCGACATTTTGGATCTGGGTTTCATGGTTTTGTATTCTTATTTCCCTTATACTTCCTTAAGTTTGGCTATTGGGTTGTATTGGTTGCATTTCGAACAGGTTGGTAGTTTGGTTTTCAAACTTTTGTCGCCCAGAATTTTACTTCTCCACTTGAGCGTCACTTCTTGCACTCGAGTGGGCTTTGTGAATTTTCAGTACTTTTGCAGGTCTATAAAACTACTAGGAGAGTGTATTCTATGCTCAAGCAGTGCTTCCTGCGCTCGAGCGGTCTTGGCTCGAGTGGCCTATCTTGCGTTCGAGCGTTGGTCTGCTGTTTGCAAAACTATTAGTAGTTGTATTCTGTCACGACCCAACGCAAGGGGCTTAGGGCTGGAATCGCAACTTACTATTTAATTCTCATCTTAACAAATTAAGTGGCGTAGACAGAGGCAAAATGAAAGTAAGATAATAATTAAACAGAAAATTTACTTTGTTAATGGTCAAAAATACATCCATGGGGCTTTTATTATTTTATTATGCGGTGACAAAATTTTAGGGAAAAAGAAAGAGAAAGAAAAGAAAAACAAAATGTAACAGGTCGGCATCAAATTCCATGCAAGTCCCACTATATGAGGTTTCGTTCTTCTTTATATCTCATCGTCTGAAAGGGGTAACAGCTATAAGCACACAGCAAAATGAGAAATATTATGCCAAGAGTATAGGGGATATGAAATAACCAAGGAGAGTTATTTAAGATAAAATATTTAAAATCACGAAAAGTATGTAAATAACTAACCATAACCACAGAACAGAACAGAGGTCACTGGAGTGACAAACAGAATAGAGGTCAATAGATCCATAGTAACAGAAGGCCACAAAGTGACCAATCAGAAGCCAATGGTTTATTTTGGTCTCCCAAGGAGTGGGACTCTCGTGGTGGTACTTACATAAAATAATTTGTCAAATAATTTCTAAAATTTAAACAAACATATCCATGGGTTTCAAATTAAGCAAATCGAGTTCAGAAAATAATTAACATACATAAAATCTAAATATAAGTTATAAAACATAACTTGTATAAAATAAATTATGGTAATTAAAAACATACATAAAATATGTTATGATAACTCAAAGTATAATATAACTCACCTTAATATTGACCCTTAACCTTTATTTCACTGTTAATAATTTTCCGCTACTAGTAAGTTGCACCTGCACTCTAACAATTTAGTAGCTTATTTATAGTTGGTGCAGTGGAATGAATTTTCACCGTGTTAGTAGCTTATTTATAGTTGGTGCAGTGAAATGAATTTTCACCGTGTGGCAATTTTATATTTGACCATCTGTCCCACAGGTGGCACTGTTTGCTCATTTCCTCGTGTTCTTTATGGTGACTCGCCCAGGCTATAGTTTGCTTAGTCACCATCCTATATATTAGGATGGTGATAAACCATCCATTTTTTTTTAACCCTTGGCCCATAAATTAATTTTTAAGGTGTCCCATATTCTACGCTTGAGCGGAACAACTTATTGTGTCTAGACACTCAAGCGTCACTTTTTGCACTTGAGCGGACTGTGCGTATTTCAGTTCGTAAAAGTCACTTTTTACATCACTTTTCATGTCTTTCTGTCTCTAAACATTTCAAAACCCTAAAGTTGAGACCTTCTCTCTCTAGAAACTACTCTCTCTCTACAAATACACTAAGATCTACCCATTTCTCCACCCTACTCTCTTTGTTAAAAAGGTAGAGCTCACCTAGAGCTTTGTTTTCATCCGAATAGAGTTGGATTTTCGCTTCCTTGAGGTTTTTCCACTCTCTCCATGGTCCCCTAACTTCGAGATAGGGATTCTCTATACTCTTTTATGATTTTTAACTTAGCTATTTGTTTTTCATAAACAATCTTGTTGTTTTGGAGGATTTTGAACAAACCTAGGGTTTTGGTTTAAAATCAAAGACGAGGTTTCAAATGGATCTATGGAAAATGGTTGTGGGAGTGGAAATGAGGTTGAGTTGTGATAAAATTGTTGATTGTGATACTTGGATTGGATTTTGGAAGAAAAAAGGATTTTTCCCTAAATGTTTCAAATATTTATTTGTACAAATAAATGGAATTACTGTTGAAAATGTGAAATTGGATGGATATTGATATGGATGGTGAAACTGGATATGCAATATCACTCACCTTGAAATTTAGAAAGAGTTTATCTGTATTAGAGATTTTCTATCTGTTTAGAAATATTTGTTTTGGGCTATCGGTGGAGAATAGCTATGATTGTTATAGAAATAGCATAAGGATTAGGTGAATTGAAACTAATTTCTCATCCATGTGCATTGAACATTGTTGCTCATTTAATACATTGCATATGTATATGAATTTGAAAAAAATGGGTAGCTATTGGAAGGAGGTGTGTATCACCAAATCAAGGTGGCATGTGTGTCCACGATGAAAGTCCCGAAAAATGGGCGTATACATGGGTGCCGATTCCCGTAGACGAAATATCCGTAAATGGAAATAGTAATGCTTGTATAGACTACGTTTACATGGGTGCCATTTGATGGTTTCCCGCGGACGAAATATCCGTGAACGGTTGCACCAGTTTGAGAATTCCCCCTTGTTTCCTATGGCAGAGGACATGATTTGACAATTTTGACATAAATTGAGCATGGCATGATTTTGAGAAGAAACGTAAACCGTTTTGGGCATTGCATATGCATTTCACACCTCCAGTATTTCGGGTTTCTGCAAAACTTCTGCAGATGTGATTTCTGTGCTCAAGCGGGTTTCTTTACGCTCGAGCGGTGGCGCTCGAGCGGGTTTGTTGGCGCTCGAGCGGGTAGTACTTTCTGGGTGTAAGTTCTGGGAGGTGGAAATCTACGCTCGAGCGGATTGGTTTTCGCGCTCGAGCGGAAGTGCTTTATTTTTTGTGTCTTGGCGCTCGAGCGAGCCTTATTGCGCTCGAGCGTGTCCAGATTTTTGTTCTTGGCGCTCGAGCGTCGTGTTCTCCGCTCAAGCGGGTCCTACGTATATGAGTTATCCACTGGGTGATTTCAAATCACTTTTTGCTTTTCTTTCTCTCTCCTACTTTTTCTAAAAACCTTTTTGAGAGCCTCTCTCTCTAGATACTCCCTTCTCTCTAGGGTTTGATCTAGTTAGAGTGCCCTCCTTCTCTTCGGCCTTTGTAAAAGTTGTGTTGATCGTCGAGAGCGTCGTTTTGATCTGAAAATCTCAGTCTTTGGAGCACGTTGGTTTTGGGTCTCTTCTCCATCCGAGCTCTAACTTCGAGGTAGGGATAACCTACTCCTTACTATGAGCTTTGTCTTTAAATTTTAGTATTTTGAGATGTTGGGGAAGGTTTGGTAATTTTGTGAAAGTTTGGGGCCTTTGTGTAAATTTTACAAAAGTTGGGGTTTTTAGCTAGTATGCTTATCTGTTGTTGTGTGATATAGCTAGTATGCTTATCTATTATGAAATGGGAAGTGTTTGATATGAGTTACTGTCTCATATGAGTAGTTTGGCTAGGTTCTGAGCCATGGTTGTAAAATTAGAATTGAAAGAAATTGGAAAATAGATTGTAATATGGACTTGTATGTCATGAAATCGTAAAGTGTGATAAGGGAAAGTATCTGTGTTGGCCATCTATCAATTGCTAATCTTTTAGTCATTGTTCATACTTGGTTTAGTATATTTCTACTGGGCTGTGGCTCACCCTATATGGGAATATCATTTTCAGGTACAGGTAGCATGCCACCTCCAAAGACGTAGCTTGGGAGGCTAGAGGCAGGCGGGCTTTTGTCGTTTTATTTCTTTGATGTATTACATGTATATTCAAGCCAAGGGCTTAATGTGTAAATGAGTTAGCACTATTTTGATGTAACCAAGTGTTAACTTGAAAAGCTGTAAGCCCGTAGGGCATTTGCTTTTGTTGATTAACATGTAATACTTTTGTAAAGAACTACTCTGATGAATAGAAGAATGTTTATCTTTATTACCAATACATGTCTATATTGATGGGTTTAATGTGTTACGTTGAGGGCGCTACAACTTGGTATCAGAGCGTACCGGGTTCGAATACTTTGGGTACGTGGGAAGTGATTAGGATCACAATGGGTTTGCCTCGCTTGACAGAGACTTAGATGTAGTGTCATATGCTATGTGCTTAATTGATAACATACTTATGGTACTATGTGGGTATGGAATGTAGTTTCTAGGATGCTGATTGGATCCTTGGGTTTCTGGGAGTCTTGTTGGAAAAGCACTTGATCAATGCTGTTTCTAACCGGAACTCTAGTAACGCCTCGGGACTATCATTATCCGGAAATGAAATTCGTAAGTGCTTATGTGTTTATGTGCTTACGTGGAATGAATTACAGTTGTCCATGGATTAGGACGCGAGTGTTATAGCTTCGGCACATTTATGAATGTACTAATAGTCTTGGTTACCTTTATTAGGATGTCAGGACGAGGACGCGGTAGGCGTGGCAGGCATGGTAGGCAGGAGATGCCTTTACCGGAGGAGGTTTCGGCAGTGCAGGAGGGTGTTGGTCAGGCCAATGTGACAGAGCCAGCAGGTCAGCAGGCTATGAGTGCCTTGGCACGAGAGATAGCAGGAGCATTGGGTGTTCTCAGGGCTGGGAATCAGGCAGCTGAGGCAGGGCCTTCTTTCTTGAAGAGGGAGTTCTTTCGGTCTAACCCGGATGAGTTTGTTGGGGATCCAAAGGAGCCACTGAAGGCTGACGAGTGGTTGGAACAAATGAGTAAGACGTTCGAGATGCTTGGCATCGAGGACGGGGCACTAAAAGTGACCTTGGCATCCTTTCAGCTAAAGGGAGATGCGGGTCAATGGTGGAAGTACGAGTAGGCTCGTGTTGGTGGTATATGGGAGGCGTTTGTAAATGCTTTCCAGGAGAGGTTCTTATCTACAGTGGCTAGGGAGAAGCTGAGGGATCAGTTTAGCCGGCTTAATCAGCAGGGTATTTCTGTGGCAGAGTTCGAGGCCACTTTCACTAGTTTGTCCAGGTTTGTACCTGAGTTGGTGGCGTCCGAAGAATGCCGTTGCTATGAGTTTGAGCGGAAGTTGAGGCGGGGCCTCAAGTTGAGAGTTGGTGGGTCTTACATCCGAGAGTATAGACACTTAGTGGATGCTGCAGCTCATATAGAGCTCATGATGCAGGAGGAGGATGAGGGGCAGAGAGGCTCCAAGAGGAGCCAAGATGGTCAGCGTGATGGCAGGAGACGGAGGGGTTCTAACCCTCAGCAGTCTCAAGGAGGAGTTGCTAGATCGACCTTTCCGGTGCCGAGTGCAGGCTCGGGGAGGGGTAGTCAGGGAGGCTTGACTTGTTTTGCGTGTGGCCAGTTGGGTCACAAGTCTTCAGTGTGCCCACAGAAGGGAGGGGGTCAGCGAGCTGCTTCTTCTTCAGCTAGACCTCAGGGCCAGAGTCAGGGCAAGGGCTAGCCTTTGTCTTGCTATCAGTGTGGTCAGCCTGGGCACCTGAAGAGGTATTGCCCATAGTTGAATGCTACTTCGGGAGTATCTAGTTCTAGGCAGACGCAGGGATTTCAGCCAGCTCAGTCTGTGCAGGCCTCGAGGGCCAATCCGGGAGCTTCGTCGTCCCAGTCAGTGCAGTAGTCTTTTGCTCCGAGAGGTGAGCAGGTAGATCAGGGGCCTACAGGGCGCGTGTATGCTGTTACCGCGCAGGATTTAGTACCGGCTCCATCAGTAGTGAGAGGTACTTTTCTGTTTTGCAACTCGGTTGCTAGTGTGTTGATTGACACGGGTGCATCTCATTCTTTTGTATCTGCTGCATTTCCATCTGTTTTGGAATTGGAGTTAGCACAGTTAGCATCTCCTATTTGTGTGGTATCGCCTATTGGTGGTGAGTTGATCTTGAAACAAGGTGTTAGAGGTTGTGATATAGAGGTCGCCGACCATAGGCTTCCTTTTCCATTTGTGGTCATGCCCATGAAGGGCTTTGATGTTGTTTTGGGTATGGACTGGCTATCGTCATACCGGGCTGTTATCGATTGTTACCGCCAGAGGGTCACGTTATGTACCTTGAGCGGGGAGTGGTTCCATTTCTTGCGAGACCGGGTTGGTAGTGTTTTGCCACCGGGGTATGATTCGCGAGGGCGAAGTGAGCTTAGTGGTCTACTTGCTAACTTTGAGAGTGGTGAGTGTGATGAGACCCATGTTGTGTTGCCGAGGGTGGTTTGTGAGTATTCGGATGTCTTTCCCGAGGACCTTGTTAGTTTGCCACCTCATCGAGAGATAGAGTTCTCTATTGAATTAGTGCCCGGCACAACGCCGATTTCTATAGCACCTTATCGTTTTGCCCCAGACGAGTTGAGTGAGTTGAAGATTCAACTCCAGGAGTTGCTAGATAAGGGCTTTGTTCGCCCTAGTGTTTCGCCATGGGGAGCACCGGCCCTCTTTGCTAAAAAGAAAGATGGTGCCTTGAGATTGTGTATAGACTACCGGAAGTTGAATCGGGCTACGGTCAAGAATAAGTACCCTATGCCCCGTATAGATGATCTGTTTGACCAGTTGAAGGGTTCCCGTTGTTTCTCTAAGATAGACTTGAGATCGGGTTACCACCAGTTGAGGGCCAGGGAGGAGGATATTCCTAAGACGGCATTCCGTACGCGGTATGGCCATTATGAGTTTCTGGTGATGCCATTCGGGCTTACCAATGCACCGACAGTCTTTATGGACTTGATGAACCGAATCTTCCGGGAATTCTTGGATCGATTTGTAGTCGTTTTCGTGGACGACATTCTTGTTTATTCGCCTTCAGAGGAGGAGCACGAGTCACACTTGAGAGTGGTGCTTGAGTTACTTAGAGCCCATAGGCTGTATGCCAAGTTTGGGAAGTGTGAGTTCTGGCTAGGAGAGGTGAAATTCTTAGGCCATGTGGTATCCAGGGAAGGGGTGTCTGTTGATACATCCAGGGTTGAGGCAGTGCAAGATTGGGCACAACCTAAGAGTGTGTTTGAGATCCGCAGTTTTCTGGGATTAGCCGGGTATTACCGTCGATTTGTGAAGGATTTTTCCTGACTTGCTTCGCCGTTGACTAGATTGACGCGGAAAGGGGTCAAATTTGTATGGAGTGAGACTTGTGAAAAGTCGTTCCAAGAGTTGAAGGTTAGATTGACCACCGCTCCGGTTTTGATTATTCCGGAGAGAGGGTTGGGTTACGCAGTTTATTGTGATGCCTCACGAGAGGGTTTGGGTTATGTGTTGATGCAAGAGGGGAAAGTGGTAGCTTATGGCTCACGTCAATTGAAAATTCACGAGAAGAATTACCCTACACACGACCTGGAGTTAGCATCAGTGATCTTTGCCTTGAAAATCTAGAGGCACTACCTTTATGGTGAGATGTTCGAGGTGTTCTCGGACCACAAGAGTTTGAAGTACCTGTTTACCCAGAGGGACTTGAATTTGAGGCAGAGGAGATGGATGGAGTTCATTGAGGACTATGATTTTGAGTTGCATTATCACCCGGGGAAGGCCAATGTTGTGACCGATGCCCTTAGTAGGAAATCCATTAGTGATGTAGCTTGTATAGCCATCCGCGAATAGGGGATGCTGGGTGTACTTGGCGAGTTTGATTTGCATCTGGGCGAATCTGTTGAGGCTGCGGCCTTGTTTTCTGTTGTTGCACAGCCCACACTTGTGACTAGAGTGTTAGAGGCACAGAGAGGCGACCTTGAGGTGGAGTCCTTCCGAGAGAAGATCTCCAGTGGGAAAGTTGAGAAGGGTTTGACGGTGTATCCCGACCTGAGTGTGAGATACCGAGACCGTTTGTTTGTGCCGGAGTCTTGCCGAGAGGAAGTACTCCGAGAGTTTCATCATTCACGTCTTGCGGTGCATCCCGGAGGCACTAAGATGTATCAGGATTTGGGTCGCCAGTTTTAGTGGCGGGGTATGAAGAGAGATGTGACTATTTTCGTATCGAAGTGCCTTACTTGCCAGCAAGTGAAGGCCGAGCATCAGAGGCCAGCGGGTTTGTTGCAACCCTTGCCTATTGCCGAGTGGAAGTGGGAGCACGTCACTATGGACTTCGTTGTAGGTCTTCCGAGGACTTAGTGGGGTAGTGATGCTATTTGGGTGGTTATAGACTGGTTGACTAAGTCGGCGCACTTTATTCCTATGCGCGTGAGAGATTCGGTAGATCATCTTGCCGACTTGTATATTTGGGACATAGTGAGATTGCACGGGGTCCTAGTGACGATCGTCTCAGATAGAGATCCTCGTTTTACTGCTAGGTTGTGGCAGAGTTTGCAGAGTGCCTTGGGCACTAAGTTGACCTTTAGTACGGCTTATCATCCGCAGACTGACGGGCAGTCCGAGCGTACTATTCAGATCCTTGAGGATATGCTTCGAGGGTGTGTCCTTGACTTTAGTGGGACGTGGGAGAGGCACTTACCATTGGTGGAGTTTGCCTACAACAACAGCTTTCAGTCTAGTATCGGTATGGCACCGTTTGAGGCCTTGTACGGCCGACCGTGTAGGTCTCCAGTTTGTTGGGCCGAGGTGGGTGATGCACCTTTGTTGGGTCCGGAGTTGGTTAGGGAGACGACGGAGAAAGTTGAACTTATCCGTAGGAGGCTTGTTACTGCCTAGAGTCGTCAGAAATCTTATGCCGACCGTAGGAGGAGGCCTTTGGCGTTTGAGGTAGGTGATCATGTTTTCTTGAAAATATCACCTAGGCGAGGTTTGATGAGGTTTGGGAAGAGTGGGAAGTTATCTCCTCGGTTTATTGGGCCTTTTGAGATCCTTGAGAGGATTGGCGAGGTTGCTTATCGTTTAGCCTTACCGCCGCAGTTGTCCGGAGTGCATGACGTGTTTCATGTGAGTATGCTTCGGAAGTATGAGCCGGATCCATCACATGTGTTAGATTGGACCGACTTAGAGGTAGATGAGGATGCCTCATATGAGGAGAGACCGGTTCGGGTCTTGGATAGGCGGGATCAAGTCCTGCGTGGCAAAACCATCCCTTTGGTAAGGGTTTTGTGGAAACATCACGGAGTGGAGGAAGCCACTTGGGAACGTGAGTTGGAGGTCCGCGAAAAATATCCGGACTTGTTTATTGATGAGTAATTTTGTAATGAAATTCTGTAATATTGTTGGACTTAAGAGCTTTAAATATGTCTTAAGTTGTAAAACATTGGTAATGTTTTGGTTTAATGAAAGTATGTTATAGAACTTACCCTGATATGGGAGTTGATTATGATATTGCATATGTTGGCTATATTGTAGAACTGGAGTTGTATCATGTATATTGATTATGATATGAACTGTGAACCATACATGTTGGAAATGGAAGAAAATTGCATGTTGATAATGCACTTGTAATATTTGTTGTGAAATGCCTCTTGAAAAGAGATGGAATCGACCGGTAATGGGTCGGGTTGTTTAATATTATGTTGTAATATTAATGAGAATGGAGAAAACCTGTTTTTGAAAAACTTGTGTTTAATTTCGGGGACGAAATTCTTTAAGGGGGGAGGCTATAGCGATCCCGGTTATCCCTTTACTGTTCTGTTGTATTCCGGACTCGGTTCCGTGAAGTTGGTAGTGGTATCTATCTTGTTGTGTCCTTTAATTCCACATGATTGAGTTTTAGGATGTTTTGAACAGGGTTGTTACAGGTTGGTTAGGCCTTGGTTTCAATTCCTTGTTGTTCAGTTTTTAGGCGTTCCGCTCGAGCGGGTCTTCTTGCGCTCGAGCGGGGATTGCACACCTCCAGTATTTCGGGTTTCTGCAAAACTTCTGCAGATGTGATTTATGTGCTCGAGCGGGTTTGTTGGCGCTCGAGCGGGTAGTACTTTCTGGGTGTAAGTTCTGGGAGGTGGAAATCTACACTCGAGCGGACTGGTTTTCGCGCTCGAGCGAAAGTGTTTTATTCTTGTGTCTTGGCGCTCGAGCGGGCCTTATTGCGCTCGAGCGTGTCCAGATTTTTGTTCTTGGCGCTCGAGCGTCGTGTTCTCCGCTTGAGTGGGTCCTACGTATATGAGTTATCCGCTGGGTGATTTCAAATCACTTTTTGCTTTTCTTTCTCTCTCCTACTTTTTCTAAAAACCTTTTTGAGAGCCTCTCTCTCTAGATACTCCCTTCTCTCTAGGGTTTGATCTAGTTAGAGTGTCCTCCTTCTCTTCGGCCTTTGTAAAAGTTGTGTTGATCGTCGAGAGCGTCGTTTTGATCTGAAAATCTCGGTCATTGGAGCACGTTGGTTTTGGGTCTCTTCTCCATCCGAGCTCTAATCTTGAAAGTATTAGCATCACAAACTTCTCTGAAAAGCACAATTCGGGTTGGATTCGCATCTAAACGCTCATAGCCTTACTGAAATAAAAGTGCGAATAAAATTACAACTCAAAGGAGTTTTGTCAAACGGGATTGCCAATAAATAAAACCTAACAATCTCCCCCTTTGGCAATGCCGTGACAAAACACACCTAACAAATAAAATCCTAAACACCCCAACCCATTACAGCCAACAAAAGCCAACTTCTTTCTTAAGGTCATGATCTGCAAAACAGTTATTAGTGCCACAATCTCCAAAACAACTATTAGTCCCACAAGAGTATATGAAAGAGCAAGAGACATATGACACGATTATCTTGAAACATGAGATGGAAAACATGAATAGATGAAAACTAAGACTCATGAAAAACAACTCTCAAACAACACAAGCAAGATCATAAACCACACAAGCAATGATATGACAATGTAAATATCAGGAGCATACAAGAAGGGCAAATAGTGTATAGCAACATGAAAAACAATATAGCCAATCTCCCTTATCAAACATATCAAAGTGTTCATGCTAAACAACTCTTGCAAAGAAAAACCAAACTCCCTTACCAACCCAAAACAAGATGAACCAAACTCCCCCTCACTAAAAGCAACCACAAACACTAAAAACAGTGAACAAGAAGACAATGACAAAAAATAATATGGTGGAGCAAGCAAGGCATTTCAGATTTGTACCTTAAAACACACAAGATTATCCAAGAAGCACAATTACTAGTAAACACAATGTGCACAGTCTGTAGAAAATTCCTCATGAAAGAAAGTGATGCATTATGTGAAAAGCATAGATCCCATGATAAAAAGTGTGTGTGTGACTCTCGGAGTTCGACAAACACTAGATTCAATCCTAGTAGTGATATGAAAGCTGGACCTCTGACAAGAGAATCTTAAGTACGCCAAAGGAAAGTCAAACCACTAGGAATCAAGGGGTATTTGGTGAGTAAAGGCGGAGGCTCCCCCTCAATCAATGAATCTTTTTCCTTTTTTTTTTTTTCTTTTTCACACACTTTTTCTTTTCTTTCTTCTGCACATTTTTTTCTTTTCTTTCTTGTGCATTTTTTTTTTCTTTTCCCTTTTTTTTTTCTTTTTCTTTTGCACAATCATTGGTGGCTGACACGCTCAAGAGTATGGAAACCGAACCAGAGAAGCATGGATATAATAATGATGGCCTGGTTGGTGACTCTGAGGTAGCCTTTTCCTCATGGCTAGACTGCAAAGAATTAAGGGGAAAGCCAAGGAGATGCAAAAGGATGGTAGGTGGTTAAGAGACTCAACATCACCCATGATATGCTAGTATAGGTCAATTCCTCTAGAAAAGCAAAAGATACAATGACAGAAGTCCATAGAGAAAAAATAATCACTAAGGCGGAAGACTCCAAAATTTGCTAATCCAAGAGTGTGTACAGAATGAGACATACTAATCAAAAAACACACACTCTAAAATGAGTAATGACCACAGAAAGCACACATATATTAACAAGTAATGGATATTCTCATCAATTCCAATATGCACCAAGGACCACTCAAAATTTTCAAGCTTGCAAAACCATACTACGAAAATCTGTTTGGATTTTTTTTTTTTTTTTTTTTTTCAATTTTTTTTTCTTAACCAAAGCAAGACAAAAAAACAAACAAGCACACATTAAAAGACCCAAAAAAAAAAACACACAAAAACCTATAAACTAAAACAACCAAACAAATTAACACAAGTCAACTTTTCTCACCCAAACTGCTTTGGTACGAACAAAATTGTGAGAATTGCGGTTCTTGGGTGGTGTCTTGACGTTGTGGTTCCTTTCTCCTGCAATAGGAACCCGTCTCGACATGGTTTCTAACTTCCTATTCCTAGGTCTAGGCAAATACGCTCTCCCATGCAACTTATAACAATAAGGGCGAATATGACCATGCATACCACAATGATGACAAATAAAAACAGGGTGTGCCTTCTTTTCCTTTACCTTACCAACTCTAGGAAGTTTGAGAAGTCGATCCTTATGTTGAATTTTTTGTTCTACCTTTCCTTGAGTCCTTGTATCATGAGATGTTGAAGCATTCTGTTTTTGCTCTTTCTTACCACCAAAGCCAATGCCACTCTTGTCACAACTCATTTGTTGAGACCCAATGATATCCTCCAAAGTCTTTGATCCTTTGTTCCAAAGACCAATGGTAGCCATAGCACACTTGAGCTCTTTCTCTTTCTTGATCATTAGTTCTTCCAAAGCAACTTGTGACATCTCGAGAGATTCAATCTTTTCTTTATACATGGCATGGGTTTGCAGCAGCTCAATCCTCTCTGTCTCACAAGTCAACAATTTTGCACAAAGAACTTGTCGATCATCAGCTATCTTGATGGCATTAATCCTGGCCTCGGAAATCTCCTCCTTAAGTTTGACATTCTCACATTCACATGCTTTGAGTTTCTTTGTGAGTTTGTCATTCAATTTGAATAACTTAAGAGACTCCTTATACAACTTTTCATAAGCTTGCTCAAGCTCTTCATGATCGCTCTCCGAGGATTCATCATCAGTGATATTCTCAACTGACCTCTTTGGAGAATCTGTTTGTCCTTCAGCTTCAGAAGCCGCCATGAAAGCAAGAAATTGTTTATGACCCTCTTCGCCTTGACCTTCATTGTCACTTTCATCTTTATCAGATTCAGATTCATCATCCCAAGTGATGGCAAGGGCTTTCTTCTTCTTCAAACGAGTGGGGCATTCTTGAGCAAAATGGCCAAATCCTTGGCATTCATAGCATTGGAGTCTTTCAGAGTTTCCTTGTATATTTCCTTTCTCCTTCTTGGCTATAGAATTAATTTTGAGTTTATCTTTGCCTTTAGATTTATGAGAATGAGTAGATTCCAAAAGATTAGGATTCTTTTTCAAAAAAGATTTTTTAAATTGTTTAACAAAAGCAGCCATAATCTTGGAATCTATATTACAATCCTCATCAGAATCCTCTCTAACTTTATGAGCACTACTAAAAGCAATATCTTTTTGTTTCTGTTTGAAATTCCTGTGTGCCTCATAAGTTTGGAGATTTCCAACCAACTGATCCAGCTTGAGGTTGTCAACATCTTGAGCCTCCTCAATAGCCGTAACTTTTGGTTGGAACCGATCGGGCAAGGATCTCAAAATTTTTCCCACAACTTTGGATTCTGGAATTTTTTCACCTAAATTGAAGCTGGAATTTACAATGTCACTCAACTTCGCATAAAATTCATCAAAGGTCTCACTATCTTTCATTGAAAGGTTTTCGAAACTAGATGTGAGCCTTTGAAGTTTTGAGCGTTTAACAGAAGGAGTGCCCTCATGAATAGTTTGTAAGATATCCCAAGCCTCTTTTGCGACTTCACAATTACAAATACGACTAAATTCTTCAGGTGTGATAGCGCAAAAGAGAGAATTGATAGCTTTACTATTCCAGCTACTATTTTGGTAATCAGTTGTGTCCCACTGATCAATTGGTTTGGGGATTGTAACTCCATCAACAGTAATTGTTGGTTCAGTCCACCCATTCATGACGGATTCCCAAACTTTTTCATCAATAGATTTTAAAAAAGATCTCATCCGAGCTTTCCAAAAAGGATAATTGGATCCGTCAAGTAGGGGTGGTCGAACCATAGAGTTTCCTTCACGAATTGTATCCATTATCACAAATCAAACAAGATCTCGTTCTAAAAGAATTTATTTTTTTTAAAAAAAAATAGAACGACCTGCTCTGATACCAATTGAAAAAACTAGAAATCCCCTAGATGTTGATTTGTGATTATGTATCAATTTTAAGCAGAATATAACAATCCCAATCAAACAATCAAACAATCAAGACAAAGAAACACAACGATTTAACGTGGAAAAAACCACAATTGGACACCTCCAACTGTGATGAAAAAACCACGGGCAACAGCCACAAGACAATCCACTAAGAAGAATTAAAGGAATTACACAGGTATACTCTCAATTACCTAGCGAATCCACAACGCCTAATTGAACCAACCTTTATGTGCCTCTTCCAACCCTATCTTCACCACGGAATTGTCTTTCTGATGAGCCACTCCGGATTCCACCAAAGCTTCAGGCTCGAATTCTTCAGAATCCACAACTGAAGAATAACTCTCTCTTTTGTGTATAACAAACAAACCTTTGATGTACTCTCTTTGGATCATGAGTTGAATACTCAATAAAAACATCAAAGAAAACTCCCAAAGTATCCCCAGATATAAACCCTAAAACCCAAAAAGAAGATCTGGAGAAGTTATACTAAAATCTGACCCAACACGCGAATTTATAGAATCTGTCCCGCGATCTCCGCTCGAGCGCCCAACAGCCCGCTCGAGCGTCTTCAGTAAAATCTGCACATGATATAACAGAGGTCCGCTCGAGCGTCAGAAAGCCCGCTCGAGCGCGAAATCACACATCTCAGTATTTTTGCAGGCGACCAAAACTGCTGGAACCAGGGATTATCCGCTCGAGCGCGGGTATGTCCGCTCGAGCGGACAGGCAACTTGGAATCCCCGTCATAATCAGCGAAGTGGCAATCTTGAAAGTATTAGCATCACAAACTTCTCTGAAAAGCACAATTCGGGTTGGATTCGCATCTAAACGCTCATAGCCTTACTGAAATAAAAGTGCGAATAAAATTACAACTCAAAGGAGTTTTGTCAAACGGGATTGCCAATAAATAAAACCTAACATAAACAATTAAGAAAATCTCCATTGGCTTGCTTCCATTTAACCTTTATTTTACAATCTCACATAGCTTTGATTTTAAAAATAATTTTGTATGAGATTTTGAAACTCTCATAATATTTAACTTTAAAATAATTACAATTCCACATTGAGAAAAAAAAAAAAACAGAAAAAGTGAATTGTTTCACTTATATAAAGTGTTACAATCCCATATCGGGAAAAGAAAGAAAAAGTGAGTTGTTTCACTTATATAAAATGAATCTTATAAAGGGAGTTTTAAGGAGAAGTCTTCTAGAAGCTCCAAACTCTCATTCTAAAATTGTTGAATTTTCTTAATTTTAAACAATTAAGAAAATTGCCATTGGCTAACTTCCATTTACCTTTTATTTTACAATCTCAAATGGAAAAAAAAAAAGAAAAAGAAAAAGTGAATTGTTTTATTTACATAAAGTAATTTATGGTCCGATTTATATAAATTATTGAAATTTCTTAATTTTTAACAATTACGAAAATCTCCATTGGTTAATTTCCATTTAACTTTTCTTTTATAATCCCACATTGGGAAAAGAAGGAAAAAGTGAATTGTTTTATTTATATAAAGTGAATCTTATGCTCCCATTTATATAAGCAAAAGAAGACTTTTAGTGAGAAGCCCTATAATCAATACCAATTTTTTTTTTTTTTTGATTTTCTTAATTTTAGACAATTAAGAAAATTTCCATTGTTAGCTTCCATTTAACTTTTATTTTACAATCTTACATAGACGTTTTGATTTTAAAAATAATTTTGTATGAGATTTTGAAACTCTCATAATATTTAACTTTAAAATAATTACAATCTCACATCAAGAAAAAAAATAAAAAGTGAGTTGTTTCACTATATATAAAGTGAATCTTATACTCTCATTTAATATTATAATATTGTGTATGTTTTAGTTCAAAATGATTTAAATTTTAAAATAAAGTTTGAAGGTTTTAATTAATTAATTTTGTTGTAAATTGGTTGGTCGTTTGACTTAGCCGATTAGGCTGAATCGTTTTCGGTTTGATTGATTTACTGGTTTAACCACGATTTGAGTTGTTTTATCAAAATATATTGCTTAGATTTGTTTGATTCGAAATAAACTAAGATTAACCTTATTAAAAATTGAACGACTGAGATTGCTTGATTAGAAATGAACTTCTCGTCCGAACAGTATTAACTTTTATTTTATAATCTCACATCAGGAAAAGGAGGAAAAAATGAGTTGTTTTACTATATAAACCTTATGCTGCTATTTAATATTGTAGTGTCGTGTATGTTTCAGTTCGAGACAGTTTAAATTTTAAAATTAAAATAAAATTTAAAAGTTTTCATTAATTAATTTTTGTATAAGTTGGTTGACCTAGCCGATAGGGTGAACTGTTTTCGGTTTAACTGATTCGCTAGTTTAACTACGATTTTAGCGATTTTATCAAAATATATTGGTTAAATTTGTTTGATTCGAAATAAATTAAAAATTGACCTAATTAAATATTAAACGTCTAAGATTGCTTGATTCGAAAACAACTATTAACTTTTAAACAATTAAGAAAATCCCTATTGGCTAACTTTTATTTTATAATCCCACATCGAGAAAAGAAGGAAAAAGTGAATTATTTCACTTACATAAAGTGAATCTTAGACTCCCATTTATATAAACAAAATGAGATTTTTAGTGAGAAGCTTTGTGATCAATATCTCATGCTAATTTTTTTGATTTTCTTAATTTTAAACAATTAAGAAAATCTCGATTGGCTAACTTTCATTCAACTTTTATTTTACATATTATAAAAAAATTAAATATAATTATCATATTTTTATTAAATAATATATTGTTTTATCTCGTGCATAGCACGTGTGATATGCTAGTTTATATAATAATACTGGTAGATATTATTATTTTGGTAAGATATTGATCTTTTTTTAGTATGTTTATATATATTATTGTATAATCAAAATTTCAATTATAACTTTAATATCATACGTGTAACGCCCCCAAAATAATACAATAAATCTAACTCACAAGCGGAAGAATAATAGAAATAAGGTACATTCATTCATCAGAGTTTGTTTACAAAAGTTAACACATGCGATATACATTCACAAATGTTCATCCTGAATCTACAACATGTGTTGCAATGTTAAGGGAATTAAAACTAAATATATAGTCACATGCCCTGTAGGCTTACATCTTTCCAAGTCATTGCTTAGTTACACAAAAGTGAGCCTAGCTCAATACAATTTAAGCCCTTGGCTATACAAAAGAATATAACAAAATAAAGAAGCTTTTGCTCCCAAAAGTCCCTCCAAGCTATTACCTTAGCGGAGGCGTGTCACCAACACCTAAAAATAGTTTTCCCAAATAGGGTGAGCCAAAACCTAGAAGGAACAATCTGACACAATATATGAGATTTAATAAAGATATAAGTATAATGTGCATATACAATACTTGTGACAAGACATTCACATTTTATATGATCGTAAAGTCCCAAAGTTCACATTTCAATCCATTTTCCTTCAATTCATTTCAAGTTAATTTATTCTTCTCAAATCATGAGCCAATTTCGTTATCTTTCAACAACCCAACTGAGACTACAACTTAGTGGCCCTCTAATCAACACAATTACCACACAAATACTTCAATTTGCCATTTTACAAAAATTTTGTCCATGGGATTGGCACCCATGTATACATGAGCTTTCGAGACTTTTACCTTGGACACTCTGGCCAACTTAATTTCAATGGAGTCCATCCCCTATCTCGTCACAAACAATGGAGTACATCCCCTTTCTCCTCCCAAACATCATACATATACAATGTATTTAAAGCATAGTCACATTCAATGACAACCAACATTAGATTAGTTTCGATTTACCTAGTCCTCATGCAATTTTGACAACAATCATAGCTATCCTCCGCCGATAGCCCAATATAGATATTTCTAAATTGTAACGCCCCCAAAATACACAATAGATACAACCCAAAACATATATCAATAATCGCATGAATCAGGGTAAAGGGTCCTTTCATTACACAAAGTTAATGATTACAAAAGAGTTTGACAGAAGTAAATGCCCTATTGGCTTACACCTTTCCAAGTTTTGACATGGTTACAACAAAATGAGCTTTGCCAAATACAAATTTAGCCCTAGGCTATACATAATAAACAAAACATGAAGCTCTTGCTTCCCAAAGGTCACTTCAATGATATTGTCTTGGTGGAGGCATGCCATCATTACCTGAAAATATTATTCCCAAATAGGGTGAGCCACAACCTAGTAGAAATCATCTAACACAGTCTATGAAACTTAGCAAAGGTATAAGTACAAGTGCATAAACAATGCGTGTGTGGTAAAACTTTTCACAACTTTATATACTCATAAGATATCAATTTCAAGTCTTAATCCACTTACTTTCAATTGACATTTCGATTACTTATCTTTCTCAATTCACGAGTCAATTTCATTATTTCACAATAACCGAACTGAGACTACAACTCAATTACTTTCAATTCACACAACACGTATGCATAAACACTCCAAAACTTCCTTTTCATGGATATTTCATCCGCAAGCAGCCGTTAAATGGGACCTATGTAAACGTAGGCTGTACAAGCACTACAATTGCCATTTTATGGATATTTCGTCCGCGGGCTAGGCACCCATGTATAATTTTGGGACTTTCAGCCAGAACACTCTGGCTAACTTAATTATAATGGAGTCCATCCCCTTTCTCCTTCCAAACAATCATCCATACATATGCAATGTATTTAAACATATAATCAAACATTGAGCATATCCCCTTTCCACTCCAAAACAAACATACATATACAATGTATATAAACACGATCATATTTAATGACAATCTTCAATAGATTAGTTTCAATTCACCTAATTCACATGCAATTTCTACAACAATCAAAGCTATCCTCCACTGATAGCCCAATACAATTATCTCTAAATAGATATTCATTCTTAAACAGATAGATTGTTTAAAACTTTCAAAGGTGTGAAATAATACATGTTTCATTCCTCCATTTATGTCAAAGATCATCCAATTCTATATTTTCAATAACAATTTACATTATTTGTACAAAATAATAGTTTGATCCAATTAGGGCAATTTCCTCTTTTTTACCAAATATTAGCCAAGTGCCAAAAATCATCAAATTAGATATAACACAACATCATTTTCAAACCCCACAAGCATTTATTTCATCTTCACCCAAAGCCTCTCTTTCCATTTTATGCCCAAACCCTAGGTTTGTTTAAAACATCCCCAAATCACACCATTGTTACACAAGAGACAAATAGCTAAGCTAAATATCATATGAAGGTGTAGAAAGAATCTCTACCTCAAAGGAAGAAGATGAGCCAAACAAGGGAGAAACTCCAAGAATACCGAAACCCACTTCTATTCGGATCAAAATATAGATCTTAAGATGCTCTAACTTTTTCTCAAAGGTACTAGGGTGAAAAGATCAACGAATCTAGATAAAATCTAAGAGAGAAGGTGAATTTTAGAGAGAGAGAGACTCAAGAACAAGATTTTTGAAAAGTTTTAGAGAGAGAGAGAGAGAGAGAGAGAGAGAAGAAGAAAAAGTGATTCAAAATGTCATCTTCTTGGACTGTTATACACGTAGTTCGCTAGAATGTGGAAAGCCCCGCTCGAGCGTTAGACACAAGGCTCCGCTCGACCTTGAGACTCCACTCAAGTGTGAGACTAGACGCTCGAGCGTCCAATGCACATTTCTAGTATTTGCAAACCTGCAAAAAGAAATATTGGGAGTTGACGAATCCCGCTCGAGCGGATGGACAATATAGCGATCTCGATTTTTGCCCCGACCTTTATTCTGTTTCAGACTCGGGTTTCGTGATTGTATGTTGTTGTCTATGTCTTGTTTCCTTCCTTTAATTCTTTGAGCGTGAGACTAGACGCTTGAGCGTCCCATGCACATTTCCAGTATTTGCAAACCTGCAAAAAGAAATACTGGGAGTTGACGAATCCCGCTCGAGCGGAGGGACAATATAGCGATCCTGATTTTTGCCCCGACCTTTATTGTGTTCCAAACTCAGGTTCCGTGATTGTATGTTGTTGTCTATGTCTTGTTTCCTTCCTTTAATTCTTTGAATTTGAGTTTTGGGACTTGTTGGGCGAGTTTGGAACAAGTTGGTTGTTAGTTGGTTCAAATGGTTGTTGCCCAGATTTTGGCCTCTTCGCTCGAGCGAGCCTTGTGTAACTTGCCTCTTCGCTCGAGCGAGGTTTTTTGCACTCGACCGAGAATTGAGGGTCTTCAAGTTTCTTTCCCAGACGCAACTTTTCTGGCAAGATGTAAGTTCTTCGCTCGAGCGAAGCTTCCTGTGCTCGAGCGAGCCGTGTGCAATTGTTTCCTCGCTCAAGCGAGACTTCTTGCTCTCGAGCGTGTGTCTGCGTCTATGGCAGACCTGAAGCTTTACATTCTGCGCTCAAGCGAGGTTACTTGTTGTGTCTGGTCACTCGGGCAACAACTCATTCGCTCGAGCGAAGGTCGCATATATCAGTTTGCAGCAAAGTGATTTTACGTCACTTTTTGATTTCTTTTCTCCTAAAAACCCTAGATCGGCTGTCTCTCTCTCTAAAACACCCTATCTTTCTACAAATAACCCTAGATCTAAGTATCTCTCAACCCTAGTCCCTTTGTTGAAGTGTTGGAGCTTCTCAAGGGCTTTCCTTTGATCCGAGCAAAACCGAATTTAGGGCATTCTTGAAGCTCTTCATCATCTCCTTTGGTCTCCTAGCTTTGAGATGGGGATATTCTACACCTTGTTATGTTGTTTAACCTAGGTATTTGTCATTTTGAATATATTGAGGGATTTATGAGGGATTTGGGTAAAGTTAAGGCTTGGGCTCTAAACTGAAAGAGGGGTTTTCATGTTAACTTTGGGGGTTTGTGTATGAGTTTTCCTAAGGTTGAAATGGTGAAATTTGGGCATATGAGTTGTTATCTTGGAATATGGGGAAATGTGCCCTAAGTTGTGTTGAATTAATTATTTTGTGTAAACAATGAAATTGATATGGAAATTATGAAATTGGAAGGATTTGTGATTGAATGGTGTAGTTAGATTTGTTAAATCACACACCTATAGAAAAATTTGATAATTTATCTGTTTAGAAATATTTGTTTTGGGCTATCGGTAGAGGATAGTTGTGATTGTTGTAGAAACTGCATGAGGATTAGGTGCATTGAAACTAATCATGGGAATTTATGTCATTGAATATGACGATTGATTAAACCATTGAATATGTGATTTGGTTAGTCATTGCATATGACGACGTCTTTAAATACATTGTATATGTATCTTGTTTGGGAGGAGATAGGGGATGTACTCCACTATTTTGGGAGGAGATAGAGGATGTACTCCACTATTTTGGGAGGAGATAGGGGATGGACTCCATTTAAAATTAAGTTGGCTGGAGTGTCCAGGGTGAAAGTCCCAAAATCTTGTGTATATGGGTGCCGGTTCCCTCAGATGAGAATCCCGTAAAATGGCAAAGATAGAAGTGTTGAAGTGATGAATGTATGTTAAATGGTGAATCATTGAGTTGTAGTCTCAATTTGGATTGATTTGATAAAAATGATCTATACTCATGAATTGATTGGAAGTGAATGAATGGAAATAGATTGAAATGTCTATATCAATACCGCATGATCATGGAAAGTATGTGAATTATTCGTAAAGGTTGAACATTTAACTGATGCATATATCTTAGTTAAACTTCATATATTGTGTTAGCATATCTCTACTAGGCTTTGGCTCACCCAACTTGGGAAACCATTTTCAGGTACAAGTGATATGCCGCCTCTAAGGACATAGCTTGGGAGGACGGGGCTGAAGGCTCTACTTTTGTTTATCATGTTTGTGTTTTCTCTCAAGCCAAGGGCTTTAATTGTAAAGAGTTTATGACTCTCTTTTGTTGTAACCCATTTATCTTTTGTTGTAACCCATTTATCTCTTGGAAAGATGTAAGTTCATAGGGCATTTATTTTGTTGTTATCAATTAGAGTTGCATGCTATAGTTTCAGGAATGAACATTTATGAAAGTGTAATGCATGTAATATCTTTTGTAATGTGGACTTTGATTAATGAAAATATAACCTTTCTACTACATTTATGGACCTTGTGCATGGTTGGTTTATCACATATTTTGAGGGCGTTACAGGCAAAATTTGTGAAGCCCGCTTGAGCGCAAGAATGCCCGATCGAGCGAAGGAGCCAAAATCTAGGCACCAAAGGTTTGGAAAAACAAGCAATCAACCTGTTCCAAAAGCACAACTACAACCCAATAACCAAAATAAAGGGGAGACAAGACAGGAATAACCATTCTAAACCATACCAACCCGAGTCCGGAATACAATAGATAACGGGTCAAAGCCGAAATTGCTATATAAATGGGATATATAATCTTCTTAATAGATAAATTATTCAGATTTCCATGGGTGAAAGACAACACATATCCAACTCCATCATTTATATCCATAATCATCCAATTTCACATTACCAATGTCAACTTTAGTTATTTATACAAAATAACAATTTGATCCATTTAAGGAAAAACTCCCCCTTTTCCAAATATCAACCCAAGTATCAAAATCAACAATTTTTACATAATATAACCTCATATTTAAACTCCATATCCATTTATTTCACATTCACCAAAAATCCCTCTTTGTATTTCACACCAAAACCCTAGTGTAGACACCCCATTTTTGACCGTCCTCAAGACTTGGACGTCACTGTTTGAACACACGGTGATCTTCCATGTTTGTGTTCGTTTGGAGTTCCCGGAGGTCTCGGCTCGCGCGCCTTGCCTCAGGATCCCCAAACTCGACCGTTTAGTGTCTGGTTTTGCACCAAACACTTGCATCTTGCCTTTGAGAGGCAAGGTGGGGCTTGTAGACCATCCCCACCCATCACCGGCAGTGGCTAGATGCCACCGGCTGGTTTTTGCTGCCACCGGCAATATAGTTTGCCGGCCGGCACTCTTTGTTGCCGGTCAGCACTATTTTGTGCCGGTCGGCACTTTGTTTGGCCAAGATGGCATTTTTTGCCGGCCGATTGCTGTTCATCTGCTTTTGCAGATATTTTTGGACAGCTGTATTGCTTTTGCTCCCCTCCATACACGTGTATGGAGGGATCTCCCTCTTGCAAAGCTTGTCTTGTAAGCTTTACAAGAGGCATATAGAGGGGGTCTCTCTCTAGGGCAAAAAGGAGAGGCTTAGACATTTTTGAGAGAGAAAATACAGAGGAGAGCTCTGGTTTTCTAGGGTTAGGGTTAGATATACACTTTCTATCTCTCTTTTCCTCTCATTTTGCATACTAGGTGTTTTGTGTCTCATTATTGCACACAAACACCTAGTGTTTCACCTTCCTCTTGGAGCTGAGGTTCTAAAGAGTGTGTTTTGAAGTTTTGGTGTTGGATTCAAGCCAAAGGAGGCCATTGGAGCACCATTGTTGAAGAGGACTACAAGGGTGAGAAACTAGTCCCTTTTTTCCCCATTTTTGCATTGATTTTTCATCTGTCTTAGAGCTGTTTTTGTGATTATTGTATAACATAAAAAAGTTCTATTTTTAAGCCCTCTTTATGGTTTATTAAGAGTGTTTTGTTGTTTAAGGGTTGTTGACCACCCTTAGGCCTCAAAAGGCCTCATTTTGAGCCATTTTGTGTTAGCTCCGGGATTTTGGTGTTGAGGTCTCTTCACCACTGAAATCTTGAGGGATTTCAGTGGTGAAGATGATGCTTTGAAGTCCCAAGAAGGAGAGGGCCACCCCCTCTCCTTGTTGTCCTTGAAAAGGGCATATTTTGGCCTCTTAAGGAAGGCTATGCTTGAGTGTGTGTTGAGCATATTTGGTTTGTTTTTCATGCTTATATATCCATGATATAACATGATTTCAAGTTGGTTTTGGAACTTCATGCATGTTTAGCATAGTTGCCATGTAATACCCTATTTGTGCCTTAACATGTTCTAGGTTGTTAGCCTTTGTTGGAGCATGTTTTAGGCTTGCATTTGTGAAGTTTATGTGCTTATTTTGCCATGTTTTAGCTCTGTCCATAGTCGTTTGGGTTGATCTTTGCATGCATTATATAGCTCTTTTGTATTTGGGCTTGTTGGCCTTGAGTATGTGCATGTGTAGCATGCCATCTTTGCATTGTTTTGGTGATTTGGGATCATTCTACATGCCATTTCAGTCCCATTTCCATGCTTGTTTGATTGCCTTGCATGCCTCTTTAATGCTTTGAAAGCATGTTTTGCAATGCTCCATGTTTTGGTGCCTTTGCATGCCTTTGAATTTGAGCCACTTAGATGCCATCTAAGGAGTCTTTTGGCCTTGTTTTAACATGCTAAAAATCTGTTTTTAGTTGTTTAATGCATGCCATATTTGGTCATGATAAGTGTAGTTCAACGCATTATTGATTTGCCTTGAACACTTGGACTACTCTTTGCATGTTTTGGCTTGATTTTGTTGCTTGGTTTGGCACCATCCTAACATGATTTTGGGGCTCGTGTTGCATGCCAATTATCCATGTTTCCTCCTTTCAAGTGTGCTTGAATGTTGTTTGATTTGTGCTTAAGTGTTGGCCCTTATGTGCATGTGTGTGTGCATGCCATTTAGCCTTCATTTTATAGCACTTTGGCTACTGTTTTAGGCCTTTTTAGAGTTGCTTAATTCATGTATAAGTCCATCTTGCCATCCATTTGCATTGCCATATGTATGCTTGCATGATTGCATAAGTGCCTTGCCATGCCATGTTGCATTCCTAGCTTGTATGCCTAGGTTGCATTGCATCTTGCATGCATTCCTTATCCCTTGACTTGGGTGATAGGGATTGGGAGTTTTGTTTGATTGGTTTGCATTGCATTTGAAACCAAAGTTGCGTACTTGGTTCTTTGGGCCATCATGCATGGAAATGCGTGATTGGTGGTCCGAGAACCAAGGCACATGTCCCTTTGAGTCATCACAATGATAAGAGACATGGTTGATGCATACATGCTTTGAATTGTGCTGCCATGCCTTGTTTTGCCCTCTGTTGCTGTGAGTTGCAGGTTCTGCAGGAATACTCTGCCGACCGGCAGTGTAATGTGCCGACCGGCACTATTTTCTCTGCCGACAGCTTCAACTTTGTGCCGATGGCCATACAACACTGCCGGTGGAAATTTCATCTAGCCGGTGATGATACCCTCTGTCCAAGGATGTAGTCCTGAGGTTTTGACAACCTCCAGAGGAGGAAAGGGAGGAAAACAGAGGCAGCTTGCGCATGGTGGCGAGCTTCCCGAGGCGTTTTCCCGCTTTATTTAATTAGTTAATTTGTTAATTAATTAATTTGTAATATTTAATTAGCTTGCGTAGTTAATTAATTTGTAATATTTATTCGGTCCCTCCGAGTGAGGGAAAATCTGTAATAAGTGTGTGTGGGTGGTGTGTATGTCTTCCAACCTCACTTCTTTCTTCCCTTTTATTTACCTGCTTATGATGGTAGATTAGGGCACGTTTAATTTAGCATACCTCATGCTATGCATGCGTGCATCCATGCATTTGTATTGCATGCATTAGGCTCGGTACATCACGCTAACTGCATTTGTACTTCAATTCAAAAATTGACTATGTGATAATTGTGCATTTTCACATGACATGTCTAGGATTAGCCGAGCCTATCTTAGCGACATTTTGTATGCGATGCATTAGGCACTTCACATGGACTTGGATCATGCATGTTTGCTAACAAGTTCTTTGTTTTGGCACGGAGTACTATGTAAGTATTTCCGCTTCAGCATATCGCATGAGTGTGAATGTTACCATGACAGCATGCTTAACATGTGGCTAGATGCTTATGTGTTAAACTGTTTTGAATGCCTGTGGGTGAAGGCCAGATTGTTTGAGTTGGAAAAACTCGTTGAAATCCGTATTTTAGCCTACTTGCGAGTAGCAAATTCCAAAGCATTTTCAAACCAAATGGATATGCAATGTTTATTTCCAAATTAGGCAATCTAGTCTATACTTGTTTGCTGTGCGCATAACATAGTAATTCTAGGCTAATAAATGGAATAAGAACACGTAAAGTTTTCAAAAACGGATATCACGGTTAGTAGAGGCCGGTCTTCGGACCGGGCGAAAGGGGGTGCTCATAGCTGACCTTCCCCGATCGTACCCAAGCTCCCGAGCCGAGACAACTCCGGTGATGACGGACATGTGGCCTTCGGCACCGAGTCAGGGTTTCCTAAATTCTCCCATAAAAAAAATATTTAGGTGGCGACTCTGTATCTGGCAAAGCAGTCCATGTTTGGCACTACTTTTTCAAAAATCAGTTTCTCAAAACGATTTGCCAGATTTGGACTCTTTGGTTCAGATTAAGAACCGTGACACAAATCGAGTCCGAACTGTAGCACGAGGCCTCCCACGCGGGCGCTGTTACACCTAGGTTTGTTCAATCTACTCCCAAATCCCACCATTGTTACACAATGACAAATAACTCAGCTAAAAACCATATGAAGGTATTGAAAATCCTTACCTCAAATAGAGAAGACAAGCCAAGCAAGGGTGAAACTCCAAAGATGCCCAAACCCAACTCTATTCAGATCAAAGTGGAGATCTTAAGATGGTCTACCTTTCATCAAAGGGATTAGGGTGAAGAAATCACTAGAACTATGTGAAAATGTTGAGAGAGAGTGTGTTTTAGAGAGCGAGAGAGAGTCTCAACTTTAGGTTTTAGGGAGAAAAGATTTGAAAAAGTGATGTAAGAAGTCATTTTCTTGATCTGATATACGCACAATCCACTCGAGCATCAAACATAATAAGTTGTTCCGCTCAAGCGCAAGAAAGGCTGCTCGAGCGCCAAGACACAACGAACAAGATGCTTACCGCTCGAGCGCAAGAAGTGACGCTCGAGTGTAGAAAACACACAACCAATAGTTTTCGAGACAACAGACCAACGCTCGAGCGCAAAAAAGGTCGCTCGAGAACCCGCCTGCTAGAGCATAGAAAACGCAGCTCGAGCGTAGAAATCACTCACCTAATAGTTTTACAGATCTGCAAAAGTACTGAGAGTTTCCAAAGCCCGCTCGAGCATAGGAAGTGCCGCTTGAGCGGAGGACCAAAATTCTAGGCAACACATGGTTTGAAAAATAAGCGACCAACCTGCCCAAACACAACGACAACAACCCAAGAGCCAATTTCAAAGAGATACAAGGGAAGCAAGAGGTAAACAACAATATGAAAGCATTAAACCCGAGTTTGGGATACCAAAAGAGTTAGGTCAAAACCAAGATCGCTATAATACGTAAGTATGAATTTATAATTTATTCGGCTCATTAAGGCTCGTGAACAAGCTCGAACTCGAGTCAAATCTAAACTAACTCAGATCGAGTTCAGTTTGTTAAATTTTTATTGAGATCAGACTTAGACTCGAACTAATTAAAATCTTAACAAATAAACCCAAATATACTAAAACTCGGCTTAACTCAGCTTGACTCATTTGCGGCCTACCAAAGGACTCTCTCTCTCTGCAGCAGAATAGTTTAATCGGTCAAGTGGGGGCTCAGGTTTAGGGCTTCATGGATTCTGAGCTCTCAAAGCAAGCACCGTTGATCTCGCTCTTTCTTTGTTTACTTTTCGGTTTTTTTTTTTTTTTTTTTTTTTTGTATATAAACTCTTAATGCTATGTGAAGGCAAGGTATATTATAATATTATCTCTTCTCTCTTCTATAAAAAGGGGGAAAAATTTAATAACTTACAACGATACTAGCAATTGATTCATTTGTGTTTGATATTTATTATTATATTGTCACTGTCTTTGTATGTGTGTCTCTTTATTGAAACTGTGTGACTGTAACTCTTGGCTACTGTTTTGTATTTTGATACAAGGTATATTGAATGTATATCATGTTTTTTGTTGTGCATTTTTCTAATGTCAATTTTTTTTTTTTTTTTTTTTTTTGTAAACATATACTTTTTCTCATGTTGATGTCTTCATGCTTTGTCCCCTTAAAAAAAAAAAAAAAAACTTGTTTCTTACTCACATTTTTGGTTGTTTATTTATTTATTTTTTTTATTTATTTAAATTTTTTTTTTTCATATCAGCATTTGTTTATAAACCAGTAATCAGGCTTTTCGCATGTCGGAAGAGGAGGAGTACTAGGTGTTGCAGGTGGTTTTCAGGTTGTCTCCTTAACCAAGTTTTTGGTTGTTTTATTAAACTTAATTTACTCATATGATCCCCTATCTTTACCTTAGAAGTGCATATTAGTTGGGTTTTGGTTCACAAATTTTTCTTAAAGATGGCAATTAGTTGGGCTTACAAATCAAGTTGTGAATTGGCTAATTCTTGGCTGATTTATTATTGAGCCGTAAATTTGTTAAAAATATTTCATTTGTTTGGTTGTTTTGTTTGATTACCCAAATATATTGTGTTACGCCCCGAAAATTGGGCAAGGTATATCTATTTATGCAACAAAACCCACCTGATAAACAAACACACACACACACACACACATATATATATATATATATAGCTAACTATTTCATATATCCATTTCCATTTAATCCCAAATTCAAATGCATGTTGTTCACATCTCAATGCTCCAGTTCCAATCCCAAGCATGCATTTTACAACAAGTATAAAATGGAAGCCAAACAGATAATGAGTGCCCTACATGCTTACAAATTTATCCAAGAACATTCTTGGTTACACAAAATGGAGTTTCAACTCAATGCAAATATAGCCCTGGGCTTACATTCAACAAATAACCATAAAACAAAAATGAAGCCTCAGCTCCGAGTCCTCCCAAGTCAATGCCTTGGCGGAGGCATATCACCTGTACCCGAAATGGTTTCCCTTATAGGGTGAGCCACAGCCCAGTAGAGATATACTACACAACATATAGACCATGACAAGACTAAAGAGAAGTATGTTCATGCCATGCTCATGATAAAATAGTTTATCTCTCTATTTATAAAGCATGCAATGCTGAGATGCAACAACGGATATAAAACCATTTCCATTTTAAACCATATCTGTTACATGAATACAGGCTCTGTGAATCTCTATGTGAGTATCTACAAGTAGGCCCTAATGCACTACCACTGTCATTTTTACCAATAAACTGGAAGGCTCGACACCTAAGCGCGCGATTCCACACCCTCTACCCAGATTCACAAAGTATTCATCTTTTCGCAGACAAATACATTTCCAATGAAATGGATGTAATGCAATGTCTAATGCAAAAAATGAGAAATGTGGTTCGATTTACCTAAGTTTCATGCCTTTCTACAACAATCATAGATATCCTCCACTGATAGCCCAAAACAGATATTTCTAAACAGATATTTAAACAATTAAATTTCAAAAATTCTGATAAATACAATCTTTTCCACATCTCATCAAATATGAAAAACTACACTAGTTTACATATCATAATCACGTCCGGTAACCTCTCAAGGTCCATTTCTAACCGTGTCGGTTTTATTCCAACAGATACATTAAGTATAATAATACTGTTAATGCCCAAGAAAATATCACTTTCTTTCCACACTCATTCTCCAAACATCATTCAACTATGACATCCTATTTTGATCAAAAGCCCCAAAAGTTAAACATAATTCCTTTGTTTTCTTTAAAAATGCTCTTTTGGTCACAAACCGGTAAAAATTTCAAAACCGATCGAATCGAAGTCCGTTTTTGTTCAAATTTAAAACATAGCTCTTTCATAACCTTACAAGCATATTCCAAGTTTATACTTTTGCAATTTGGGCATCAACTCTTTATTTTTCTCAAAATTTCCCTCTTAAGCAAATAAATCACAAATTTTCTAAAAATTCTAATTAAATTATATACAACTCTAAGCTCCATATAATCAACTAAAAGTACATAAAGAAGTGTAGGAAAAATCCCTACCTCAAGCCAAGAAGCTTTCAAATTTATCGGCAACAGAAATTAAATTTTTTTTATTAGCCAAACGACGCCTTTTCCACCCTCTACGTTTTGATCCAAAGCACTAGGGGTCAAAAATGACTTACACTAGATCAAACCCAAGAAAAACTGACATTAGAACCCTCTTCTCTTCTTTCTTCACAGCAAGATTTCCAAGAATTCCCAAAAGTTGGACAAAATTGTCCATTTGGTCACTTTTATAGATATTTCCTAAACAAATATCTAACTATATATATATATATATATATACACCTATATATATATCACTTTAAAAGTAAATTTCAACAACTTTAATGACAAAAGTAAATATAATATTTTCTCACCACAAAATATATTTCGTTTAATGGTACACACCATAAATATTCACAACTCTTTTATGGTAATTAAATAATACAACACTATTACATGGTTACCAACGGGTCACAATTCAATCAATTGGGTCCAAAATGAATAGAGTTTAATAATTTAAAATAAATCCCCAAGTGAGATTAAAGTATAAATTCAATTTGATTCAACTCGTTACAACCTTCTCCCCTAAAGGAATTTCGTCCCCGAAATTTAAACTAGATATCCTCGTTGAATCAAAATCAATTACAACCGTAGAAACGCAATCATGGCATGGTAACGCAACCTCCCAATTCAACATAATAAATTCACCCTACTTCGTAACATATACAATGTACATCCTAATATCAAAATAACATTTCTATCACAAATCTCAAACATCGGTAAAAAGGTTCGGATACTTCTCATGGACTTTAGTCTCATGTTCCCAAGTCGCCTTCTCAACCTCGTGGTGTCTCCAAAACATTTTCACCAAGGGAAAAATACGAACAAAAGATACACAGACACATTGTAACAGCCCTCACTCTACTCTAGTCATGCTTGCATATATTGCTTGATCTTGTCTTGATATGTTGCATTTTTGCAAACCTTGATTTGCTTTGCTTAAGTGTTTCTTACATGTTTTGTACCTTGCTTGGTGTGAGTTTAGCTGAGGTCCTCTTCAGTCTAGAATTATCTTGGAACCACTTTGGTTGACCTCCACCTTCGCCCTGACATATTGGCCGAGATGTCATTATCTAGGCCGAGGTGTTCATCACCAAGGCCGAGATGTGTATTATCTAGGCCGAGATGTTACCTTTGCACCTAAGTGATCTTGTCCTGAGGTGCTATGATCTAGACCGAGGTGTGGCACATCTAGGCCAAGGTGTGGCACAACTAGGTCAAGTGTTGTCCTTCCTAGCCGAGATCATTGTTCCCTTACTTGCCGATGCCTTGTTCTTAGCCGAGATCATTACCTGCCGGAGTGCCTATGCCATCTTGCTTGTTGAACACACTTTGTCATAGTCTTGTCTTTTCACTCAGCCACCTTTTTAAGGAGAACCAACCCGGTAGTGCCACGTGTCCCAGCTGAGTGTTAAGTCAGCCAGCAGACCTAGAAATGTATCATTTGCTATATGTCTTTGTTCTTGAGGAGAGAGAAGCTCTAGAAGAGGGAGAAGGGGTTCTTAGAGGAGGAATAGATTTCCAAGCTTGATCCTTAAAGTTCAAACCGTTTGATTCTTGTCTTGAGGTTAGAATCTTAATCTACTCTTATTGTTCTTATTGATCATCTAGCTGCATTGCATGATTGAACTTGATTTGCAAACCATGCATCGATCTAAAGTTTGGTTTTAGAAAGAGAAAGTGATATTCATGTGTTCTTGAATAGAAGTCTTGTTTGATCTGAAAGTTTGCATCTAGATTCATGTTTCTGTGTTTGTTTTCATAAATTCTTCAAGTTTGGGTGCCCAGGTCCATGTTTTAGAATTCATAGCATGAAATCTCAGATTTTGTAATGACAAGTTATGATCTTTGCAGCCATGTTCTTCATGTTCATGTTTTTCAAAGAAAGGGAAACCCAAATTTTCCCGACTTCGTTTCCTTGAATGTGGCCATCGGGACCACACCTCGGCAAGGGAGGTGTGGGACCTCGGCCAAGACCTGGACGGTGCCCATTATGTTTCCTGAGATGAGGAACAGTGTTTTGTTTTGGTCCGACTTAGTTTTGAAGTAATGCCGAGATCATTTGCATTCATGTAAAGCTTGTTTGAAAATGCATTCAATAGACTTTGTTATGTGCTTTTAGGACTTGGATCCTTGCCTGTAGCCCCGATGTCGGAAGAACTATGTGTGGTATTTTTAATAAAGCTATGTTATAAAGTTTTGATAAAGCTTTGCTTTGTTTTGAAAAGTATTTGTTAAGCATGAATGATTATCCCTATTTTGTGTATCAAGTGTTAGTCTTATTTTGGATAACAATCTTTGAAAGTCCGTACGTGCTAGGGGACTACAAGCATTTGTAGCACAATCTTTGAAAGTCTGTACGTGCTAGGGGACTATAAGCATTTGTAGCACCATCTTTGAAAGTCCGTACATGCTAGGGGACTATAAGCATTTGTAGCACAATCTTTGAAAGTCCGTACGTGCTAGGGGACTATAAGCATTTGTAGCACAACCTTTGAAAGTCCGTACGTGCTAGGGGACTATAAGCATTTGTAGCACAACCTTTGTTAATGTCACCCCTTGAAACTTGAAAGCCTTGAAAGACATTGATTGATGAAGTTTGAAAGATTTGTTAGATGAACTTGATCCCTTCCTTGTTTGTTACAAGCTATGATTATGCATTGTTTGTTAAAGGTCTCAGATATCATGCATGCAAACCCTTTATTACTTGTACCATTCACTGAGTATCCAAGCTCACCCTCTCTATATATATGTAGGTGATGAGCAGGACGGCGGTGACACCTAGATGTGCTTTGCAACTTGTTTTGGACTCGCATTTTGTAGCATCTTGAAGATTATGCTTTTTAACTTGTAATTCATTGTGTTTTGTATATTATGGCTTGAGAAGCCTTTCGGTCAAGATGTATTTTGTATTTCATTTTATTGTATCCAAGTTGTAAGACCCTGATAAGATGTATGACATTCCATTCGATCTACGCACAGCTCTTATGGACTAATCAGATTTAAATTTACTGCTTCCGCACATGTTAGCCCCATATGTATACACTCTGATTGTGTGTGAATTCTTGTAAGTTGGCCTTTGGTAATCTCGGATTACTGGCCATCACAGCACAATTCTACTAGGGGCAGAATGGGGTCGTGACTGAATGGTATCAGAGCACAAGTTCCTTATAGTACGCTATTCACACACTTTGAGTCCTAAAGAGCATAGGATTTCCCTTAGAATTGATGTTAGGCTTGCATCATAATGCTTGCTACTTGACAATGTGTGCATCATCTCGCCGTGACTATTTGTTATTTGCATGCATATCATTTGATTGTTTTGTTTTAAAGTCACATTTTGCATACTCTTAGCGTCATGAGGAGGGGTAGACCACCAGTTGGCCGAGATCATCCTGAAGACAGATTAGACAGATTAGAGAGATTGGTCGAAGGTTTGATCCGTGAGTTGAGACAACCTAGGCCACAAGACACTAGTACTACTTCCACCCAGGCCGAGCAGACAAACGGCCGACATGATGTTCCACCACCACCTCCTCCAGCGCCACCAGTGCCTCCACAACAAGCTTTATATGGGGACGGCACCATAGCCTTGATCCGAGAGTTTAAGAAAATAAAACCGTCGAGATTCTCTGGGGGTATTGAACCGATGAAAGTCGAAGCATGGGTTTTGGAAATGGAGAAGTTATTTGAGATTTTTCCCAGCACCGATGCCCAAAAGGTGTCATTAGCAACATTCACGTTGGACGACGACGCACGAAGATGGTGGATGATGACTAGGGAAGGTAACCTATGTTTGACTTGGGCTAGATTTTGGAATTGTTCTACAACAAGCATTTTTCCCTTAGTGTCCGAGATTGCAAGACCACAGAGTTCCAGACTCTGACACAAGGCAACAAGACAGTGGCAGAATACGACTGTGCTTTTACCGAGTTGGCGAGATATGCGCCACACATGGTCGATGATGAACATAGAAAAGCCAGGAAGTTCGAAAGCGGGCTTCGTGGGCCGATACAAGACCGAGTTAACATGCTCAACATGCCGACCTACGCGGGAGTATTGGATAAGGCCATCCTTGCAGAAGCTAATTTGAACCGATACCAAAATTCAGGAGAGAGCCAGAGGAAGAGACAAAGCTATGACACTCGCCGAGTTCCGTTTAACACCAAGAAGAAAGCGAATGTGGGCAGCTCCAGCAACTCGAACCAGGAAGGTAATGCTAAGCTGACGTGTGCAAGTTGTGGAAAACCGCATTCCGGAGTTTGCTGTTGGGCATCAGGAGCCTGTTTTGAATGTGGCGAAATGGGTCATCGCGTGAAAGACTATCCGAAGGCAAGGACTGAGGATGGTAAGAAGAATGGGAATTCCTCGGGCTCTGCATAGAGAAATAACATCGGGAGGCCCCAGACGAGACAGGGCAGAGTTTTTGCATTGGTAGCAGGAGACACTCAGAATGTTGAGACAGTCGTGTCAGGTATACTCCCAATTTGCTCCCAAGATGCATACATATTGATTGACTCGGGCTCTACACATTCATTCGTATCTGTTAAATTTGCCGAGAAGTTAAATAGAGAACAAGAACCCCTTGATTATGTGTTATATGTGTCTACTCCAGTTGGGAGAACTATGATTATTGCATCCATTTATAGGGCGTGTGTTGTTGTGATTGAGGATGTAGAATTACTAGTAGATTTGATGCCATTGAACATAACTCATTTTGATGTCATTTTGGGAATGTATTGGTTAATAGCAAATCATGCATCCATAGATTGCGTTTCTAAGAGTGTCACACTGAAACCCCCAAACCAAGCCGAGGTTATTTTCCAGGGTAAAGGAGTAGTATCCCTACCTTACTTGATCTCATCCATGAAAGCTTATAAGTTGATCCAAAAGGGGTGCCATGGATATCTGTGTAGTATATTAAGTAATTTGAATGGAAATGTTGAGTTAGCCGACATCCCCGTGGTTAGAGAATTCCTCGACGTCTTTCCAAATGACTTGCCTGGTCACTTAGTCGATAGAGAAATAGAATTTTCCATTGACATCATGTCGGGAACGTAGCCTATCTCCAAAACACCCTATAGAATGGCCCCAGCTAAACCTAAGGAATTGAAACTACAATTGCAAGAATTGTTGGATAAGGGATTCATTAGGCCGAGCACTTCACCATGGGGAGCACCCGTTCTATTTGTTAAGAAGAAGGATGGCGCACTTCGCCTTTGCATTGATTACAGAGAGCTTAACAAGGTGACCATTAAGAATAAGTACCCGTTGCCTAGGATTGATGATTTGTTTGATCAACTACAAGGAGCACGAGTCTTTTCAAAAATTGACCTTAGGCCTGGCTATCATCAGCTTAAAGTTAAAGCCGAGGATGTTGAGAAGACCGCTTTTCGGACAAGATATGGTCACTATGAATTCCTGGTAATGCCTTTTGGAGTGACTAATGCGCCTGCAGCATTCATGGATTTGATGAACAGAGTTTTTAAGCCGTACCTAGACAAGTTCGTAGTTGTTTTCATCGACGACATACTGATCTATTCCAAGAGTGGTGATGAGCATGAGCAGCATTTGAGACTAGCCTTACAAATCCTAAGAGACAGGAAATTATATGCCAAGCTTAGCAAGTGTGAATTTTGGCTTTCCAGCATTTCATTTTTGGGCCATGTGATTAATGAAGAAGGAATCTCTGTTGATCCGAGTAAGATTGAAGCTGTCGTGAATTGACCGACGCCGACCAACGTGTCCGAGGTTCATAGTTTTCTAGGTTTGGCCGGCTATTACAGGAAGTTTGTGAAGGATTTCTCAAGGATTGCAGTACCACTGACACAACTAACTCAGAAAGGAGTGGCGTATGAATGGACCCGAATAGAGAATCAGCTTTTTGGGAGTTAAAGACGAGGTTGGTTACAGCACCGATACTTATACTACCGTCAGACAAAGAAGAATTTCAGATTTATAGTGATGCTTCACATAAGGGATTGGGTTGCGTGTTAATGCAAGGAGGTAAGGTTATAGTGTATGCATCCCGTCAATTGAAACCTCATGAAAAGAAGTATCCTACCCATGATTTAGAACTAGCAGCCGTGGTGTTTGCTTTGAAGATTTGGCGTCATTACTAGTATGGGGCTTCTTGCCAAGTTTTCACAGATCATCAGAGTTTAAAGTACCTATTCACTCAGAAGGAGTTAAATTTAAGACAGAGAAGACGGCTTGAGTTATTGAAAGACTACCACATGCAAATTCAGTATCACCCAGGTAAAGAAAACTCAGTAGCCGACGCATTGAGTAGAAAATCAGTTGGAAGTCTAGGATGCTTAACCATGATTTCAGTAGAGCCGACCGTTATAGAGGAAGTGAAGGCCAGACAAATGGAAGACGGATTCTTCAAGAAAGTTGCTGATGAGATTCTCACTAAGCCGAGGTCAAGGTACACTATTGAAAACCAAGTACTTAAGTTTGAAGGAAGATTGTGCGTAGCCGACATTCCAGAGTTTAAAAGGAAGATTCTGCAGGAATCTCATGGTTCCAGATTTGCTGTTCATCCAGGGAGCACTAAGATGTATCAAGATGTGAAACAAACTTTTTGGTGGCTGAATATGAAAAGAGAAATAGTCGAGTTCGTATCCCAGTGTTTGCATTGTCAACAAGTGAAAGCAGAACACCAGAGGCCAGCAGGGCTACTTCGACCTTTGCCGATTCCTAAGTGAAAATGGGAACGCATCTCCATGGACTTTGTGGTTGGTTTGCCGAGGACACGAAAGGGCATGGATTCGATTTGGGTTATCATTGACAGATTAACCAAGTCAGCACACTTCTTGCCTGTTCAGACTACATTCAATGCTGACCGACTTGCTGTACTGTATATGAATGAGATTGTGAGACTTCATGGAGTGCCAATGTCCATTGTGTCAGACCGAGATCCGAAGTTTGTTTCTAGACTTTGGCAGAGTTTACAAAGAGCTTTCGGAACCGAGTTGAAGTTTAGCACAACTTTTCATCCCCAGACCGATGGACAAACAGAGAGAACGGTTCAGACACTCGAAGTTATGCTCAGACTATGTGTGTTAGATTTCAACGGAAGTTGGGAAGTACATCTACCGTTAGTAGAATTCGCTTACAACAACAGTTATCAAGCTAGCATTGGCATGGCGCCGTACGAAGCTTTGTATGGAAGGAAGTGCAGATCACCGATATGTTGGACTGAAGTGGGAGATAAAGCTTTGATTGGCCCCGAGCTAGTTTAAGTTACAATCGAGAAGATTAAGCTCATTCGACAAAGAATCAAAACTGCTCAAAGTCGACAGAAGAGCTATGCCGACCAGAGAAGAAGAGAGTTGGAATTTGAAGTTGGGGATCATGTATTCCTGAAGGTTTCACCAATGAAAGGAACTTCTAGATTCAGGAAGAAAGGTAAGTTAGCACCTCGTTACATCGGGCCGTTTGAAATACTTGAGAAAGTTAACCCAGCTGCCTATAGACTTGCTTTACCACCAGAACTAAGCCAAGTCCACAATGTGTTCCATATTTCGATGTTGAGGAAGTATATTCAGGATCCACTGCATGTAATTGATTATACCGAGATTATGGTTAATGACGATTTAGGCTACGAGGAGAAGCCGATGCAAATTATTGACAGAAAAGTGAAACAGTTGAGGAACAAATCTATACCAATGGTGAAAATAGAATGGAAAGAGCATTACGGCAAGGATGCTACATGGGAAATGGAAGAAGAAATGAAAACCCATTATCCGGGGTTATTTGTAGAGCAAGGTAATTTATGTTTGAGGACCAAACTTCTTTAAGGAGGGTAGGATGTAACAGCCCTCACTCTACTCTAGTCATGCTTGCATATATTGCATGATCTTGTCTTGATATGTTGCATTTTTGCAAACCTTGATTTGCTTTGCTTAAGTGTTTCTTACATGTTTTGTACCTTGCTTGGTGTGAGTTTCGCTGAGGTCCTCTTCAGTCTAGAATTATCTTGGAACCACTTTGGTTGACCTACACCTTCGCCTTGACATATTGGCCGAGATGTCATTATCTAGGCCGAGGTGTTCATCACCAAGGCCGAGATGTGTATTATCTAGGCCGAGATGTTACCTTTGCACCTAAGTGATCTTGTCCTGAGGTGGTATGACCTAGACCGAGGTGTGGCACATCTAGGCCAAGGTGTGGCACAACTAGGTCAAGTGTTGTCCTTCCTAGCCGAGATCATTGTTCCCTTACTTGCCGATGCCTTGTTCTTAGCCGAGATCATTGCCTGCCGGAGTGCCTATGCCATCTTGCTTGTTGAACACACTTTGTCATAGTCTTGTCTTTCACTCAGCCACCTTTTTTAGGAGAACCAACCTGGTAGTGCCACGTGTCCCAGCTGAGTGTTAAGTCAGCCAGCAGACCTAGAAATGTATCATTTGCTATATGTCTTTGTTCTTGAGGAGAGAGAAGCTCTAGAAGAGGGAGAAGGGGTTCTTAGAGGAGGAATAGATTTCCAAGCTTGATCCTTAAAGTTCAAACCGTTTGATTCGTGTCTTGAGGTTAGAATCTTAATCTACTCTTGTTGTTCTTATTGATCATCTAGCTGCATTGCATGATCGAACCTGATTTGCAAACCATGCATCGATCTAAAGTTTGGTTTTAGAAAGAGAAAGTGATATTCATGTGTTCTTGGATAGAAGTCTTGTTTGATCCGAAAGTTTGCATCTCGATTCATGTTTTTGTGTTTGTTTTCATAAATTCTTCAAGTTTGGGTGCCCAGGTCCACGTTTTTGAATTCACAGCATGAAATCTCAAATTTTGTAATGATAAGTTATGATCTTTGCATCCATGTTCTTCATGTTCATGTTCTTCAAAGAAAGGAAAACCCAGATTTTCCCGACTTCGTTTCCTTGAATGTGGCCATCGGGACCACACCTCGGCAAGGAAGGTGTGGGACCTCGGCCAAGACCTGGGCGGTGCCCATTATGTTTCCCGAGATGAGGAACAGTGTTTTTTTTTTTTGTCCAACTTAGTTTTGAAGTAATGCCGAGATCATTTGCATTCATGTAAAGCTTGTTTGAAAATGCATTCAATAGACTTTGTTATGTGCTTGTAGGACTTGGATCCTTGCCTGTAGCCTCGACGTCTGAAGAACTATGTGAGTGGTATTTTTAATAAAGCTATGTTATAAAGTTTTCATAAAGCTTTGCTTTGTTTTGAAAAGTATTTGTTAAACATGAATGATTATCCCTATTTTGTGTATCAAGTGTTAGTCTTGTTTTGGATAACAATCCTTGAAAGTCCGTACGTGCTAGGGGACTATAAGAATTTGTAGCACAATCT
Organism: Camellia sinensis; assembly: GCF_055761805.1. Classification (NCBI taxonomy): domain Eukaryota; kingdom Viridiplantae; phylum Streptophyta; class Magnoliopsida; order Ericales; family Theaceae; genus Camellia; species Camellia sinensis. Next base: position 20,800,888 of record NC_138964.1, on the reverse strand, counting down.
TTGAAAGTCCGTACGTGCTAGGGGACTATAAGCATTTGTAGTACAATCTTTGAAAGTCCGTACGTGCTAGGGGACTATAAGCATTTGTAGCACAACCTTTGTTAATGTCACCCCTTGAAACTTGAAAGCCTTGAAAGACTTTGATTGATGAAGCTTGAAAGATTTGTTTGATGAACTTGATTCCTCCCTTGTTAGTTACAAGCTATGATTATGTATTGTTTTGTTAAAGGTCTCAGATATCATGCATGCAAACCCTTTATTACTTGTACCATTCACTGAGTATCCAAGTTCACCCTCTCTATATATATGTAGGTGATGAGTAGGACAGCGGTGACGCCTAGATGTACTTTGCAACTTGTTTTGGACTCGCATTTTGTAGCATCTTGAAGATTATGCTTCTTAACTTGTAATTCTTTGTGTTTTGTATATGATGGCTTGAGAAGCCTTTTGGTTAAGATGTATTTTGTATTTCATTTTATTGTATCCAAGTTGTAAGACCTTAATAAGATGTATGACATTCCATTCGATCTACGCACAGCTCTTATGGACTAATCAGATTTAAATTTACTGTTTCCGCACATGTTAGCCCCATATGTATATACTCTGATTGTGTGTGAATTCTTGTAAGTTGGCCTTTGGTAATCTCGGATCATTGACCATCACGGCACCATTCTACTAGGGGCGGAATGGGGTCGTGACACACATACAGACAAATACGGAGAAAATACACAGATACGTACATATACACAGACACATTTGGAGAATATGCCATTGCTGACCAGGAATATTCTATCTATGGACGTCAGCGAGCATATGCCATTACTACGACGGAATATTCCGTTAGCTGACATCATCGCATGTAAGCAAAACATGCAAAAAAGAAATAAAACACGAATGCAGGGATACGGGGTTTCGAACCCCAACCTCGAGCTCAGCCTCTCCATCCTTAGACGCCGAACCAGACCACTTAACCACAAAAATAGTCGAATAAATGTATATAATGCATAAATATACAATATATATACATATATGTATAAAACTTTCCTGCTTCTCTCTCTTTCTTTGAAAACTGCGTTTGACACGCGACCTTGCTTTATGTCAACTGGCCGACAAAAGCAGACCTCCTCGATTTGTAAACTCACGTAGCCTTGCTTTTGCGTCAGCTGGCTGACAAAAGCAGACCCCCTCCATTTGTAAGCTTGCCTCAGCTCTCTCTCTCTCTTTGTCTTCTTCTTGTCCAACTTCTTTTTCTTCATCACTTTCTTTCATCTACTTAATCACTCTCTTCTCTTTCTTCTTCGTTATTCCCCTTGAGAGAGATAGAACATCGAGACTGAGTGGAAGAGAAAAGTTGCCCCAAAACTAGTCTATTCTCTGCTATTTCTCTGACTCTCTTTGCTTTCTTTTTACACCTCTTACCACACATGGCCTCATCTCGTCCCCTCACTCTCTTTCCGGACCTCGATGATCCAAGCTCTCCTGGACCGAGTGCCCCTACTCCTACTCTTCCTGACCTTCCTGGACAGAGTGCCCCTGCTCCTACTCTTCTTAACCTCCCTGAACATAGTGTCCCTGCTCCTACTCTTCTTAACTTTCCCATGATGTTAGTTGAGTAAATCATGGCTGCTCAATCTGACATTGAAGCCAACCACTTCACACTGAGATCCTACATGGAGATAGTGACTACGGTTATCAAATTGTCTCACTAGCTGCAGAATAGGACCAATGAGGTACATCAGTTAAATGCCTAACTTTCTCTGCTCCAGCACATGTACAAAGATGCGCGAGTAGAGATTTGTGCATTGAAGGCGGAGAATAAAGAGCTGAAATAGAAGACCACCGTCATGGCCTGATTCGGAGCACCTTCATACTTCACCTTTGACAGCCAGCAGGGAGTCAACTCTCTCGGTGGTCCTGTACGCACTGAGGCAAGGCTTTCAAGGGTCTCCCAAGATGACAAAAAGAAAAAGAGCTCGGCGGGAGAGTTGAGAAAGTGAAGTCGGTGTGTGGCCGTTATAAAAAACAAGATCCTTTTTTTTTTTTTTCTTTTTTTTCTTTTTTTTTTTTTTTTGCGTATGTGTGTGTGTTGTCTCTACAATCGGGGATGTCATCCCCTGCCTTCAATAAAATCAGTTTCATTTTTTTATTTTTTATTTTTTTATTTTTTATTTTTTTTGCACATCAATGGGCGTAACTGGCATAACACTTTGAGCTTGAAAACAATTTTGTTTGACTAAATTTGAGAATGATTGAATTTTGAACTCTGAACTAGACATTGATTCCATACTGACCTAAATCAAAATCATGGCTTAACGAAAAGAAAAACAAAGCAAAACAATCCAAACACACTTATATACACTGATTGATATTAACGAAAGAAAAAACCGTGTAAATCAATACATTAGCAATAGAATTACAAAACAATAAGGTACCTCTAACAACCGAAGGTGCTGGTACTAACTCTGGCGTGGTAACAGCATACACACGCCCAGTAGGTCTCTGATCCACCTGCTCCCCTCTCAGAACATAAGCCGGATATATAGACTGAGCCGAAGAGGGTCCCGGAGTGGCCTTCGAGGCCTATGCCAACTATGCTGGTTGGTGACTCTGAGTCTGCCTCGATCTAGATACACCAGATGTGCCACCCAACTATGGACAATACCTCATCATATGTCCTGCCTGTCCACACTAAAAGCAAGTCAAAGATTGGCCCCTCCCTTGACTTTGGCTCGGTGGACAGATTGAAGATGGGGCAAACCATTGTCCTCTCCCCTTCTGTGGGCAAGAACTTGTGACCCAACTGGCCACACTTGAAACAAGAAAATCCTCCATGGCCACCTCACCTTGCCCCAGAACTCGGCAGTGGAAAAGTGGACCTAGACTGTGCCCCATGAGACTGCTATGGTATAAAAGCTTTCTGCCTCTTATTGTCTCAGGCCTCACCTTGCATCTCCTGGCCTCTCTGCTTGAAACCCCTCATCTCTTGCTCTCCAGCTCCTAACCGGGTTTCCATATGTGTCGCTGCTTTGACAAGATGGTTGTACTCCCTCATCCTAGACCCGCCCACACAGTAGGCAAGTTCATCTCATAGTTGAGTCTCAAACTCGATACAACGGTGCTCTTCTGTCGCCACAAGCTCAGGAGCAAATCTGGACAAACTAGCAAAAGTGGCCTCGAACTCCGCTACCAGTGTGCAAAATTGCTATTTGAGGTTCTTGAACTGTTCCCTCAACCTCTCTCTGACAGTAGTAGGCAAATACTTCTCTTGAAAGGCGTTGACAAAGGCCTCCCAGGTCACCCTAATACGTCCTCGCGCGTATTTCCACCACTGACCCGCTTCTCCCTTCAGCAGAAAGGATGCCAAGGTCATTCTCAGAGCGTCGTCCTCAATGTCTAGCATCTCGAACGTCTTGACCGTCTACTCTAGCCACTCATCAGCCTTCAGCGGCTCCTTAGCATCTCCCACAAAAACATCCGGATTGGTCCGAAAGAACTCCCTTTTTAGTAGGAGTAGTCCCGTCTCTACAATTGGGGCAGTTGGGGCCTATGCTAGGTTCTCAGCCCTCAGTATGTTCAATGCCTTGCTATCTCTCATGCCAAATCACCCATGGCCTGTTGCCTAGCTGGCTGAGCCACATATGCCTGTTCTATCCCCTTCTCATACGCCGAAATCTCATCCGGTATTGGCTTCTTGTGCCTCCTGGGCCTACCACGCCTACCACTGCTCCTTCCACATCCTGACATCCTAATAAAGATAACACTCGAGATTAGCACAATCATAATTGTGCCGAAACTAACTCACTCGCGTCCTAAGGAAATGGACAATAGTTAATTCATTCCACATAACCACATAGTCACATAAGCACATATAGATTTTCTTTCCAGATAATGATTGTCCCATGACGTTGCTAGAGTTCCAATCAGAAATAGCAGTGATCAAGTGCTCTTCTGACTGGACTTCCAGGAACTCGCAGACCCAATCAACATCTCAGAAATCAAACCCCATACCCACATAATCACATAAGCATGTTATCACATAACACCTCATCATACAGATATCTCTATCAAGCGAGATAAACCCACTGTGCGAATAACCACTCCCCACGTACCCAAAGTATTCGAACCCGGTACGCTCTGATACCAAGTTGTTACGCCCCGAAAATTGGGCAAGGTATATCTATTTATGCAACAGAACCACCTGATAGACAAACACATATATATAGCTAACTATTCCATACATCCATTTCCATTTAATCCCAAATGCCAAATGCATGTTGTTCACATCTCAATACTCCAGTTCCAATCCCAAGCATGCATTTTACAACAAGTATGAAATGGAAGCCAAACAGATAATGAGTGCCCTACAGGCTTACAAATTTATCTAAGAACATTATTGGTTACACAAAATGGAGTTTCAACTCAACGCAAATACAGCACTGGGCTTACATTCAACAAATAACCATAAAAAAAAAAAAAAATGAAGCCTCAGCTCCGAGTCCTCCTAAGTCAATGCCATGGCGGAGGCATAACACTTGTACCTGAAATGGTTTCCCTTATAGGGTGAACCACAGCCCAGTAGAGATATACCACACAACATATGGACTAAAGAGAAGTATGCTCATGCCATGCTCATGATAAAACAGTTTATCTCTCTTTTTATAAAGCATGCAATGCTGAGATGCAACAACGGATATAAAACCATTTCCATTTTAAACCAACTCTGTTATATGAATACAGGCTCAGTGAATCTCTATGTGAGTGTCTGCAAGTAGGCCCTAATGCACTACCACTGTCATTTTTACCAGTAAACTGGAAGGCTCGACACCTAATCACGCGGTTCCACACCCCCTACCTAGATTCACCAAGTATTAATCTTTTCGTAAACAGATACATTTAAAAACATTTCTCAAAAACAGATACATTTCCAATGAAATGAATGTAATGCAATGTCCAATGCAACAAATGAGAAATGTGGTTCGATTTACCTAAGTCTCATGCCTTTCTACAACAATCATGGCTATCCTCCACCGATAGCCCAAAATAGATATTTCTAAACAAATATTTAAACAATTAAATTTCAAAAATTTTGATAAATACAATCTTTTCCACATCTCATCAAATATGAACAACTACACTAGTTTTCATATCACAATCACATCTGGTAACCTCTCAAGGTTCATTTCTAATCGTGTCGGTTTTATTCCAACAGATACATTAAGCAAAATAATACCGTTAATGCCCAAGAAAACATCATTTTCTTTCCAAACTCATCCTCCAAGAATTATTCAACTATGACATCCTATTTTGATCAAAAGCCCCAAAAGTTAAATATAATTCCTTTGCTTTCTTTAAAAATATTCTTTTGGTCGCAAATCGGTAAAAATTTCAAAACCGATCGAATCGAAGTCCGTTTTTGTTCAAATTTAAAACATAGTTCTTTCATAACCTTACAAACATATTCCAAGTTTACACTTTCACAATTTGGGCATCAACTCTTCATTTTTCTCAAAATTTCCCTTTTAAGCAAATAAATCACAAAGTTTTCAAAAATTCTAATTAAATTATATACAACTCTAAGCTTCATATAATCAAGTAAAAGTGCATAAAGAAGTGTAGGAAAAATCCCTACCTCGAGCCAAAAAGCTTTCAAATTTTTTGACAACAGAAATTAAACTTTTTTTGGAGCCGAACGACGCCTTTTCCACCCTCTACGTTTTGATCCAAAGCACTAGGGGTCAAAAATGACTTACACTAGATCAAACCCAAGAAAAACTAACATTGGAACCCTTTTCTCTTCTTTCTTCACAGCAAGATTTCCAAGAAATCCCAAAAGTTGGACAAAATATTCCATTTGGTCACTTTTATAAATATTTCCTAAACAAATATCTAACTATATATATACACCTATATATATATAGCACTTTAAAAGTACATTTCAACATCTTTAATGACAAAAATAAATATAATATTTTCTCACCACAAAATATATTTTGTTTAATGGTACACACCATAAATATTCACAACTCTTTTATGGTAATTAAATAATAATAATAAAACCACAACACTATTACATGGTTACTAACGGGTCACAATTCAATCAATTGGGTCCAAAATGAATGGAGTTTAATAATTTAAAATAAATCCCCAACTGAGATTAAAGTATAAATTCAATTTGATTCAACTCGTTACAAATTGCTTTTAATCAATATATAGATTTTCTAATTTATTTTACTTCTTTTAATTTTTGTTGCATTTTTTTCATTCTCAAAAGTGGTGGAGAGAAGAAGTAACCCAATATCTAGCTTTGTATTGCATTGTAAAGCTACGTTAGTTGTTTTGCTTATATTTTAGAACAACATATTTTTTTAACTGTTTTTAAGCTCTGAAATTGCTCTATGTTTTTTTTCATTATATTGGTTCAATTGCATTGATCAATTGGATGTTGGATAATGCAAAAGACCAAGAAATTTGGCAGCTTACTATGGGATGTAATCTTCCAAGGATGTAAAATTGTTTGCTCACCTTTTTTCGCTCTAAGTAGTTTGAATGCTCTAATTGAATCTTATTAGATGTGAAGTTATAAAATATTTTGGATTGATAACGAAAAAATGTTTTGTTGATGTCCATTTTAAGTTTTATGTTTTTGTTATTAGAGCACAACCTTTGAATAATATTTTCTTTAAGGGGTACAATAAATGATCATCTCTAAACAAATTGTCTTCATTGTTCAAAGTACTCTAGGGTGTTTCGAGAAGTTGGTTAAAAGTTGACGTTTTAGCTTTTTTATCTTTTTGTGGGTAAAAAATATGAGCGGTGATGTGACCCAAAATGAGTTAAAAGTTAAAAGCTGACTTTTAACCAGCTTCCTAAAGTGCCCCTTTATAGACGACTTCTTTGGTACCCAAAAGCATTATTGAAGTGGACTTCTTCGGTATTTTGTACAAGATTTTGAACACGATGGTAAAACTTTGATTCGGAAGTTCCAATCACGAATCAGGCGAGGATCCTCTCCATTTATTTTTATAATGGAAGATCTCTATTATATCATCTAAGAATTATGAAATAATTATGAGAATTTATCAATATTTTAAATTTAGCAATAACCTCATTAAAAAAAATAATAAATACTAGAATCAACAGGAGAAATATTTTCATAAATGTTTGAAAGGGCCTACCTATTTACAAGAGGGATAGAACAACTGAAACAAAGGATTAATTGTACCGTATCCTTTAAGAGGTATGGTAAATCCTATGGTATGCACCCCTAACACAAAAATGTGCAATTTTATCAAAAAATTTCGTAACATTAACTATAAAATATGTAATCTCACCATAAATTTATGTTATAAAATGTCCAAAATTTTGCAGTTGATGTTGCAAAAATTTGTATTTTGGTTACGAAATTTTTTATTTTGCCAATTTGTGGAGAGATTATATATTTTGTCGTTGATGTTACGAAATTTTGTAGTAGGATACATACACAAAATATTGCAAGTGAATGTGCATGTGCATGTGATGCAAGGTAGAATAATGAGATGAAACTCAAATACAAAGATTAACTAGAAATTTCATAAAAGAGATACTCTCTCTTGAACATGTAATGACTTGGATTTTTTTTTTTTTTAAATCATTACATATTTAATTGAATGGTTGTTGCACCACATGATTAGTGATATTTGTTTTATATTAAATGATCATTTGTAAATGGGTTTATGATAATTGAAAAACAGTTCTTTATTTGTTACACAAGTTCAGGGTGAAATTTCTATCTCTCGAGTCGAAGACCTTGCTTTTGTAAAATTTTTAAAAAAATAGTTCCATAGCTCAAACACTTACGAAAATTTTATGAAGTGTTTATGCATGAGTATTTATTTTCTGAAAATTTACGAATTACATAGTGTTCAGTTTAATTTATAATAGAATTTTTGTGTTGAGATTTGATATTAAAATCATGACTTGAGGTAAAACGTATTGGGTTTAGTTTTGTATATATTTGGGGCATGTTTAGTTCATGGGTGGAAATTTAATTCAAGAGCCATAATTTAGAATCAATTTAATTTGGGTTCATGTAACTCATGTTTAATTGTTTGGTCCTTTTTAATTATGTGAATGGAAGGTACCACTTCGAGAGTTGTTATTATCTATTATATTGTATTGCAATAAATGTTTGAAATGTGAATTTATAGTGTGTTTTATCAAATGAAAAATATATTTTGTGATGAAACAAATTATATTATTTTATGTTACAAAATATTAAAGTGTTGTTAAAATGATTTTAATTGATGTGTATATATATATATATATATGTATGTATAATAGGAAAAAAGAAAAAAGAAAAAAAGGAGGCAACCTACGTGGGGCTGCCCCCTTTCCTTTTTACCTTTTCTTTCCTCATCTTGCTTCATTTTCTTTTCCGTTCCCAGAGAGTTGGTTTCGTCTCTCTCTCTCTCTCTCTCCAATTTCCACCATTGTTGCTCAAGCTTTGAGCTTAGAGTGGGAGTCCTTAGAGTAAGATTTTGCACAATCTTTGTAAAAGGAAGTTGGAGAGCTCGCTGCACTCGCACCGGTAGTCTCAAATTCTTGATTTGGCAAGCTTACATTTTCGGACCTGCTTTTCTTCATATTTTGAAGTAGGGATTTCTTTAATTCTTTTCAATATATCACTATAGATGGATATGTGGTACTTTTTATTGCATGAAAAACATGAGTTTATAAGTGATTTTTTTGAAATACATATAGATGAGATTTAGGGTTTTGAATCAAATAGCTTAATCTTATATTTTGTTGTTGATTATGGAAATTTTAAGCTAATAGAACATATTTATGTTGGTTGAAATAAAAAGCCCTAATTAAAAAGAAAAGATGATTTTTTTATATATATAAATATCGAGTCATGTTAATATGATGAATGGATGCTATTAAAAGTTAGTTGTGAAGTTTAAAATGAAAAACCCTAAATTTCATTTGATGGTTATGTAGTATGAAAAAGGGTTACCGTTTATAAATGGTTGAGCTAGGTATTGTCATTGGTAAATTGAAAAATGTGATAGCTAAAAAGTAATTAATAGATGATTGTAATAATTATTGTGAACTAGAAATGGAAAGTAGAGAGAGAGTGAAGTTAATGATTATCATGAAATTGGCCTATGTTGTAAATATTGGTGATCCAAAATAGTGGAATCAATTGTGGACATTACGAGATGGTATAATTGTTAATCTAACTATAGACAATATTGATAATATTGAGGTATGGAAATGTTATGAGAATCACACTATCTTGTTTATAAGAATTTACATTATTACTATTAAATGCTTAGAGGTTTTGTCCTTGGCCATCGGTGGAGGATGGTATTACTTGTTGTAGAATTGATGTGAAATAGGTTGATATGAAACCTTATGTGTTGTTGATTAACTACTTAATTACGTAATTATGTGTGAATGAATGGAAGGAAATTGAGATGCACGTGTTATGGAATATGGTTGTGCTATATAGAGGTAACGTGATCCTTCCGGCTAGCAACCGGTAAAGTGGGCTGATGTGCTATATAGAGGTAATGTGTTCCTTCCGATTAGCACCCGGTAAAGCAGGTTGTGCTATATAGAGGTAATGCATTCCTTCTGGCTAGCAACCAGTAAAGCAGTCAGACTTGGTTCTTGGTGAGACCACGATGGTAATGTGGGGCTTGACGAGACCACAAGTTGTTTATTTTATTACGAGATTTTATTGGTAATGTGTGTATATTTGTAGAGATTATTGTTGACAAAAATATGTATTGAGAATATAGTTGAAGTTGTGTTATGAGATGGATTGATTCTATTGAGAACATAATTGCTATGCTTATTAGTGTTGTTTGATGTAAATGAGTAGCACGGGAGTATAAAGGATTAATTGTGGATTTGATTTTGAAAATAAACAACGTGATGAAATCATTTGGATTATAAAAGATGAGTCGTAGAGTTGCCCAAATGGTTATTGTGTGTGATATTCGAGATGTGACTTCGGTTTGGAAATCTTTTGAATTGAAAATAATGAGTTACGAAGGTCTGAAAAATGAATTTTTCTTGAAATGATAAAGAATGATTCTTTCGAGAAAAGTATACGTATGTATGTTTATTTTGGATATGCAAAACAACATTATCTATGCATATTTATTGAGCCGGAGCATTCATGATCATATGTATCTATATTATACCATTGTTTAGAATCACTGGGATCTCTACTGGACATTAGTGTTCATCCCATGTTGTTAACCATTTTTCAGGTGAGAAGTTTGGAATATTGTTCAAGACCATGGAGTCTCCTTATTTTGTTGACCATGGGGTCTATTACTTGTAGGCGGAATGCCACTTTATTGTAGTAATGGTTGATCCCTTTTAATTTATTTGTTTTGTTTTATTTTCTCCTATGTAAGCCTAAGGGCACATGTTATAAATTATTGTAATTGATCAGTTCATCATCGTGCATACGAAAGAGAACATTTATTGATTAGCTATTTATTCTTGCTTCTGCTTTTATTATTATGGAAATGGACTATAATCAGGGATTGGATAATGATATTCAAGTAAAAAAATCTGGGGCGTTACAAAACATATATTATTTCTCTCAAAATAAGATACTCTGCCCTAAGACTCACTACCATTATTTATAGGGAACAAGCCCCAATACAATAGGAGATAAGTTAAGGTAATACTCACTAATCAAGCCTAAATCAAAGATAATACGAAAATTACCAAAAATAGAAAGATTTGATTTAATCTCAAATTTAGAAACTAGAATAAAAGTTATATATTTTGGGAAAAACCTAACCTCAAACGGATTTGTTTACACCAAGTAATTAACGAATCAAGTAATTAACAGAGTCACGAAATTGGAGACCTAAATATTAGAATTTGACTGAAATCCATCGTACGCCATGGTAAATAGATGGATATTGATTGTGATGTCATTTTTAGTGTTTCGAAGGAATTTTATGTCATTCCGAGCAAATGCTAACTCACATCTCCTAGTGCCTTTTTCCTTTGCTATGTTTGTCCATGAGTTTTAGAAAACTCTATGGCCAAACACTCTGCATCAGCATGTCAAATACTTTGGATGTGAAGGAGTTGCTTTCTGATCTTGTTCAATTTGACAAGAACCTTTTTAATGTCACTCCTCTCCACAGGTATATCACTGGTGCACTCTAAACCCAACTCTAAAATAGCAAGAAGAATGCTTTGCGAGGTAACCATGTCACTGCCATTTTGCATCCTCAATAAACCACCATCCACTATTTCCATAATTTTGTTGGGAAGTGATGCGCTCCCCATTGCCTTAAATTGATCTCTGCAGAGAACATTTCTTCTGTGGGTATCTTTCTTGTGAATGTTTCCAAAAGCATTACACCATAGCTATATATATCACCATTTGTTGAGACTCGTCCTTTGAAGCCATACTCTGTACAAAATATGAAAATTGTTATATATCTCTGATCTTTATTTACCATTTTATATTGCCATATATATTGATACTTATAACTGACTTCCTTGTTTGAAGATAATTATGAAAAAATTACTGAAAACAACTAATATCTTGACAAGTATCCTAGTCATATAAAACGGTGAAAAAAATAGATGATATATAGCATTTTAAGGAGGTAGCTCAGTTAGGCAAAATATTTTATTTCAAAATTGGTTAATATGATGGATAACGTACACACCTATGATCCATAAAATATGCATTCTGTGTCACTTTAATATATCAAATTTGAATTTTTGTCGATAAATTTTTTTAAATTTGAGTCAAACTTCTCCAATTTCACCCAATGGTATAAACATTAAAAAAATATAAATATAAATTCATCTATGGTACCAATAGTATGTGTGTCATGTCACTTGAGTCTCTAAAGTTTTAAATTTATCAAATTTATCCAATAGCATTGTAAGGCTATGCTTTGTCTTCTTAATTAGTGTTTAGTGACCAAAGCAACAAAATTGAAGACTTTTGGAAAATAAGTGACATGAAACACACTTCGAGGATTATAATTGTTGTTGTTACTATTTTAATGATTTAAACAATCCCTTTGAAATTAAACTAATTTGTTCCAAATTGAAAATTTTAGGAATAAAATTGACAAAATTAAAACTCGGATGACGAAAATAACATGACAGAACATATATTTTAGGAACTTAGTATATTTTATTCTAAAATGATTCATTGCCTCGTATTTTCTTCTTTTTTATTTTTCTTTTTGGTTAAATAATCTTTTAACGTAGTAATCTAATTAATCTAGTAATTAGTGTCAATATTAGGCATGTGGTTCAACATTAAAGTTTGAAAAGCCTGAACCTATCTCAACTTGGCATTATGTTCTTGATGAAAGCAATATATTGACACTTAACAAAAGCCATCTACAGTATTTCTTCGGCGAACTTAAAACATAAAATTTACATTCAAGATATGGATGCCAAACAAATTAATAATAAATGCATAGAAAATTGATTTGTAACAAGTCTGTCAAATGAGAAATATAAAGTAAATAAAGGTAATTAAAACATTTACTTGGAGCAATATAGCCGATGGTACCTAAAGTCCTGGTTTGTATTGCAGTCTTGTTTTCAGCTAAAATTTTTGCAATGCTGAAGTCAGCAACATGTGCAACCATGTCTTCATCTAGAAGGACATTGCTCGGCTTCAAATCACAATGAACCACAGGCAATAATTGACCATTAAGGAGATATTCCAGAGCTAATGCTACATCAATCATGATGCCAATCATTTGAAGGAGATTAAGGCAGGAGTTATGAGAATATAACCACATTTCAAGGCTTCCATTAGACATATATTCACTACAACAGAAAAAGGTCTATGGTGACGAAAATGCATGATGAAAAAATATTTCGTCTCCAAATATACATATTTTAGTGATGAAAATAAGATTTCGCCTCCAATTGTATTATTTTAGAGACGAAAACCAAGTTTCAACACCAAATGCTTAAAACAAATAAAACAATAGGTGACAAAAAAATTATTCATCTCTAAATTTTGTTTTTCGTCACAAAACAATTTCTCGCCGTTGAAAAATTTGGCAGAAGATTAGGTGCCATTTTGGATACGAAATTTTTCGTCATCATTGTAAAAAATTTTAGAGAGGAAATAATTTCTTCTCCAAATGTATTATTTTCAAAAAGAAAAACCAAATTTCATCACCAAATATTTAAAATCAATAAAAAATAAAATTGAACATAGATATCTCTCTGTTAAGACGCATCTATTTTACTTTCTATATCTCTCTCTGTCACGCCCTCACCCATACATCCCCGTCACACCATCCATCCATCTTTGTTGCACCGGCTAACCCACACGTCTCCGGCTAGTGCTCGCTACAACAAGTATCTCTCTCTCTCTCTCTCTCTCTCTCTCTCTCTCTCTCCCTGTTTTCGCCTCACTCTCTCTCCCTCCCTGTTTTCGCCTCACTCTCTCTCCCCTGCCCTATTCTCGCTTTACCGAGCTCCCTCTTCTCACTTTTCCGACCTCCGTCTCACCCCTTCTCTATCTCGCTATCCCCTTTCTCATCTCTCACTTTCGTAACTCGTTTTTCCCCAATTTGAACCCTAATTTGTTGGATGCTTCGCTGCCTGCGACCTCCTCACTTGGTTTTTCTCTAACCCTAATCAGTATCCTTCAAATAAAAAAATTTTATGTGTTTATTTTCCTGAATTTTTGAAGATCGCAGCTTCAATTTTTGTATTGTAGCTCAATCTTCAAATCTCGATATTGATTTTTTTTTTTTTCATTACAAGTCAATTGTTTTGGTATTGGTTCTAAAAATTGCTTTGATTTTTCTTTGAATTTTTGACCTTGGAATCCAATGAAATAGTTCTAAAATCTCAACTGAGAGAGCTACTTAAGCTCACTGTGAATAATTTTTGATGTTATTTGAATTAGTATTTGTGGGTATTTGACTGCTTACTGGATATGTACATAAGAAGTTCAGTCAGCAATATAAAGCTACAATTGGGGCTGATTTTGTCACCAAAGAACTACAAATTGATGACAGGCTTGTTACTCTACAAGTGGGTTCTTAGTTCCATTTTTGTTTTATTGTTCTGTGCCTGCTTTTATTTAGAGCATGTTTGATCAATATCCCTTTATTTGTTGTGTGATTGAGTGCTTTGCTTTGGTAGATATGGGACACAGCTGGGCAGGAGAGGTTTCAGAGTCTCGACGTTGCCTTTTATAAAGGGGCAGATTGTTGTGTTCTTGTATACGACGTTAATGTCATGAAATCATTTGATACTCTTAACAATTGGCATGAAGAATTTCTCAAACAGGTTAGTTATTCATCTTTATCTCATTGCTGCCAATGTTAAACAATTTGTCATATATCTTTTATTTTTTTGGTCTATTTGTCTCAATGAGCATGTGTAAGTGTAAATGCATCAATAAACAACTGTCGAGGCCCATTGTTTAAATTGCACATTATGCGTAACTTACAAGATAGTCAATCAATCATTTTAGAATCTTGAAATATATGGAGCTGTTTTAGGCTGTCATTTTCTTTTTGTATCGAACGATTCAATTAAAGGTACTTTTCTCTCAAATACTTGGTTCATTGATTCTTTTTGTTTATAGAATTTTTCACAACTACTAATTTTGACAAAATACGAGGGAGGGCAGTTGTTTCAAGTTTTATGAGGATCACATAACCATAAAATTGTCGATAATATTCTGGTCGTTCTGCTATAGTGGATGTTTTCTTTATATAGGTTGATTCTTCGTATTTCATATATATTTTACAATGTTGTGGTTGTGGTTGTTATACAAGTTCATTTTTTGCTTCATCTAGACTTTTGGGTCCATAAATAACTTGACTTCTTATCAACTTTTTTTATAGTAAGGGCTAATTGAGCTGTCATTACTGTGCACCCCCTAAATGAGACCTTTTCCAAGCCCCCAATGCCTAGCAGTTAAGCAATATGTGTCATCCTATCAAGCAATCCCATTCAAAGGGACCATTTAAGATTGAAAACTAAAAGAATAAACAAATTCAATCACCAAAAGAAAAAACCTTAGACCGTGTTTGGACTTGTGAAGCAATGGCAGTACCTTTTAAGGCCTTAAATTCCAAAATGTTCCGTTTGATTGTGAAGCAATCGCACTGCACACAAGGTGTTAAAAAAAATCATAAGGCCCAGAACCAAACAAGATTTTAGGATCGTCAAACCTCACCTCAACAATCTGTGAACTCCATTCTATATATGAATCTTTCTCCAATATACTCTAGAAATTGAATTACTATCATCAAAATGGTTAATCACAATACAGTAACACACCTACATTTTGTCATAGTTCTTTGAAGAAAATATTTTTACCTGCAATGGTAGGTGATAAAAATAGAATTTGACAAGAACAATGAAATAATTAATGGAAAAGAAATACAAAAGCGCAAATAAACAGTAGTTGCAGGGCAATACCAAGAACACCACCACCACACTTGAAATCAATAGTGATGTAAGTTAGATTCAGAATTTGAAGATTTTAGACATTGCCTAGGAACATGTTGAATAATCTAGAAATCCCCCAGATATTGATTTGTGATTATGTATCAACTTTAATTAGTAAATGGCGATCTCAATCAAACAATCAAAGACAAATTGACACAACGATTTTACGTGGAAAAACCACAATTGAAGCACCTCCAATTGTGATAGAAAAACCACAGGGCAAAAACCACAAAACAATCCACAAAAAAAATATAAAGGAATTGCACAGGTATACTCTCAATTACCTAACGAATCCATGCCTAAATTGAGCCAACCCTTATCTGGCTCTTCCAGCCCCATCTTCACCTCGGAATTGTCTTGCCCAACGTTGAATCCACAACGCTGATGTCGAATCACGACGATGAGCCACTCTAGAATCCACCAAAGCTTCAGGCTCGAATTCTCTAGAATCCACCGAAGAACAACTCTCTCTTTTGTGTTGAATAAGAAAACAATCCTTTGATGTATCCTTCTTAAACCATGTGTTGAATACTCAATTAAACATCAAAGAAAACTAGAAAAAAAACTCTAGATATAAACCCGAGAACCCTCAAAGAAGATCCGGAAGTTGTAACCCTAGATTTGGACTGAAATACGTATTTATAGAAATCTGTTCTGCGATCTCTGCTCGAGCGTACTGACGCTCGAGCGCGGGAAATTCCACACGAGGGGGAAAAAACAACTCCCAGTATTTTTGCAGGTGATCAAACTTTTGGAACCAAGGATTCTCCGCTCGAGCGGGGGAATGTCCGCTCGAGCGGATAGGCAACTTCGAATGCATTTTTGCATTTTGCTTCGGGGGCGCTGCCCCGGACCCGCCAAGGGGCGTTGCTCCTTGGACCTCTGCGAGCTGACCGGTCAGCTCGATCCTCATCATAGTCAATGAGGTGGCAAACATGAAAGAATTATCTTCTGAAACTTCTCTGCAATGCACTATTCGGGTTGGATTTGCATCTAAGCACTCATAACTTCACTGAAATAAAAGAGCGAATAAAAGTATAACTAAAAGGAGTTTTGTCAAATGGGATTGCCAAGATTAAAAACCTAACAATCTCTATATTTGGCAATACCGTGACAAAACACACCTAACAAATAAAATCCTAATCACCCCAACCCATCACAGCCAATAATAAAAACCTAAAACACACTTCTTTCTTAAGGTCATGATCTACAAAACAGCTATTAGTGCCACAATCTCCAAAACAATTATTAGTGCCACAAGAGTATAAGAAAAAACAATAGACATATAACAAGACTATCTTGAAGCATGAGATGGAAATACGAATAGATATAAATTGCAGAATTTAAGAATATGTAGTATGAAAACACGAAATCCTAAGACACATGCATCCGACACATGCACTCATTGGAGATTTTAAGAACATGTAGCATGAAAACATGAAATCCTAAGACACATGCACCCAACACTCTAACAATTCTCCCCCTTTTTGTCACGAATTGACAAAGGAAGCTCAATCAACAAAAGCTAGATCATGAACCACACAAACAATGATATGATGATGTAAATATCAGAAGCACGCAAGAAAGAAATAATAAAGAAGCAGTGCATAGCAACATGCACAACAACTAAAGCCAATCTTCTTTAACAAACAAACCAAAGTGTTCATGCTAACGAACTCTTGCAAAGATAAACCAAACTCCTCCTTACTAAAAGCAACCACAAACACTGTACTGAAAACAATGAACAAGAAGAAAAAAATGACAAAAATAATATGGTGGAGCAAGTAAGGAATTTCAGATTTGTACCTTAGAACACACAAGATTATCCAAGAAGCACAATTACTTGAAAACACAATGTGCACAGCCTCTAGAAGATTCCTCATAAAAAAAAAAGTGATGCATTATGTGAAAAACATAGATCCCATGATAAAATTGTGTGTGTGACTCTTGGAGTTCGACAAACACAAGATTCAAATCCTAGTAGTAATCAAAAAGCTGGACCTCTGGCAAGAGAATCTAAGCACAACAAAGGAAAGTCAAACCACTAGAAATCAAGAGGTATTTGGTGAGTAAATGCGGAGGCTCCCCCTCAATCAATGAATCTTTTTCTTTCCTTTTTTTCACATTTTTTTTCTTTTCTTTCTTTTGCACATTTTTTTTTTCTTGTGCACATTTTTTCCTTTCTTTTGCACACTCATTGGCGGCTGACACGCTCAAGAGTATGGAAACCGAACCAGAGAAGCATGGATATAATAAGGATAGCCTAGTTGGTGACTCTGAGGTAGCATTTTTCTCATGCCTGGACTACAAAGAACAGAGGGGAAAGCCGTGGAGATGCAAAATGATGGAAGGTGGTTAAGCGACTCAACATCACCCATGATGTGCCAGTATAGGTCAATTCCTCTAGAAAAGCAAAAGATACAATGCAAGAAGTCCATAGAGATAAATGATCACTAAGGCGGAAGACTCCAAAATTTGCTAATCCTAGAGTGTGTACAGAATGAGACATACTTATCAAAGAACACACATTCCAAAATGAGTAACGACCACAGAAAGCACACACATATTAACATGTAATGAAAATTCTCGTCAATTCCAATATGCACCAAGGACTACTCAAAAATTTCAAGCTTGCAAAACCATACTAAGAAAATCTTTTTGGTTTTTTTTTTTTTTAAACAAAGCAAGACAGAAAACGAACAAGCACACATTAAATGATACCACACGTTAAATGACCCAAAAAGAAAACACACAGTGACCTAAAAACTAAAACGAATAAACAAATTAACACAAGTCAAGTTTTCTCACCCAAACCGCTTTAGTATGGACAAAGTTGTGAGAATTGCGGTTCTTGGGTGGTGTCTTGACGTTGTGGTTCCCTTCAACTTCATTGGGAACCTGCCTCGACTTGGTATCCAAATTTATATTCCTAGGTCTAGAAAAATGCAAACTCACTCCATGTTTGGTCTCAAGCAAATCAAAATAACGAGGTCTAATATAACCCTTAACCTCATTACCACCAATGAACTGTCTCCTACCCCACGAGATGTTGGAATTTCTTCCATCTCTATGAGACATTCTCCTATGCAACTCATAACAATAAGGGCGAATATGACCAGCCAAACCACAATGATGACAAATAAAAATAGGGTGTACAGGGTGTACATTCTTTTCTTTGACCTTACTAAATCTAGGAAGATTGAGAAGTCTTTCCTCTCGTTGAATCTTGTGCTCCCCCTGCCTTTGAGGTCTTGTATCATGAGATGTGGATGCACTCTGTTTTTGCTCTTTCTTACCACCAAAGCCAATGCCACTCTTGTCAGAAAAAATTTGTTGGGACCCAATGATATTGTCCAAAGTCTTTGATCCTTTGTTCCAAAGACCAATGGTTGCCATAGCACACTTGAACTCTTCCTCTTTCTTGATCATTAGTTCTTCCAAAGCAACTTGAGATATCTCGAGAGATTCAATCTTTTCTTCATAGATTGTACAGATTTGTTGTAGCTCATTCCTCTCTATCTCACAAGTCAAGAGTTTTGCACAATGAGCTTGTCAATCATTAGCTATCTTGATGGCATCAATCCTAGCCCTGGAAATCTCCTCCTTTAGTTTGACATTCTCACTTTCACATGTTTCGAGTTTCGTTGTGAGTCCGTCATTCAATTTGGATAAGTTAAGAGATTCCTTGTACAACTTTTCATAAGCTTGCTCAAGCTCTTCATCATCACTCTTCGAGGATTCATCATCAGTGTCATTCTCAACCAACCTCTTCGGATACTCTGTTCGTCCTTCAGTTTCGGAAGCTACCATGAAAGCAAGGAATTGTTTATGTCCCTTTTCGCCTTGTTCTTCATTGTCACTTTCATCTTTATTAGATTTTGATTCATCATCCCAAGTGATAGCGAGGGTTTTGTTCTTTCTCAAATGAGTGGGGCATTCTTGAGCAAAGTGGCCAAATCCTTGGTATTCATAGCATTGGACTCTTTCAGAGTTCCCTTGTATCTTTCCTTTCTCCTTCTTGGCTAAAGAATTAATTTTGAGTTTATCTTTGCCTTTGGATTTATGAGTATGAGTAGATTCCAAAAGATTAAGATTCTTTTCAGAAAAGATTTTTTAAATTGTTTTACAAAAGTATCCGTAATCTTGGAATCTATCTCACAATCCTCATCAGAATCCTCTCCAACTCTATGAGCACTACTAAAAGCAATAGCATCTTTTTGTTTCTTTTTGAAATTCCTATGTGCCTCATAAGTTTGGAGATTTCCAACCAAATGATCCAGCTTGAGGTTGTCAACATCTTGAGTCTCCTCCATAGCCGTTACTTTTGGTTGGAACCGATCGGGCAAGGACCTCAAAATTTTTCCTACAATCTTGGATTCTGGTATTTTTTTCACCTAAATTGAAGCTAGAATTTACAATGTCACTCAATTTCGCATAACATTCATCAAAGGTCTCACTATCTTTCATTGAAAGGTTTTCAAAACTAGACATGAGCCTTTGAAGTTTTGAGCATTTAACAGAAGGAGTGCTCTCATGAATAGTTTGTAAGATATCCCAAGCCTCTTTTGCGACTTCACAATTGCAAATTCGACTAAACTCTTCAGGTATGATAGCGCAAAAGAGAGAATTGATAGCTTTACTATTCCAGCTACTATTTTGGTAATCAATTGTGTCCCACTTATCAATTGGTTTGGAGAAAGTTACACCATCAACGGTAATTGTCGATTCGGTCCACCCATACATGACAGTTTGCCAAACTTTTTCATCAATAGATTTTAAAAACGATCTCATTCGAGCTTTCCAAAAAGAATAATTGGATCCGTCAAGTAGAGGTGGTCGAACCATAGAATTTCCCCCACGAATTGAATCCATTATCACAAATCAAACAAGATCTCGCTCTAATAGCTTTTTTTTTTCTAAATAGAGCGACCCGCTCTGATACCAATTGAATAATCTAGAATTCCCTTAGATATTGATTTGTGATTATGTATCAACTTTAATTAGTAAATAGCAATCTCAATCAAACAATCAAAGACAAATTGACACAACGATTTTACGTGAAAAAATCACAATTGAAGCACCTCCAATTGTGATAAAAAAATCACGGGACAAAAGCCACAAAACCATCCACTAAAAAGACATAAAGGAATTACATAGGTATACTCTCAATTACCTAGCGAATCCACGCCCAAATTGAACCAACCCTTATGTGCCTCTTCTAGCCCCGTCTTCACCTCAGAATTGTCTTACCCAACGTTGAATCCACAACACCGATGTCGAATCACGACGATGAGCCACTCTAGAATCCACCAAAGCTTCAGGCTCGAATTCTCCAGAATCCACCGAAGAACTACTCTCAATTTTGTGCTGAATAAGCAAACAATCCTTTGATGTATCCTTCTTAAACCATGAGTTGAATACTCAATTAAACATCAAAGAAAACTAGAAAAAAAAACTCCAAATATAAACCCTAGAACCCTCAAAGAAGATTTGGAAGTTGTAACCCTAGATTTGGACTGAAACACGTATTATAGAAATTTGTTTCGCGATCTCTGCTCGAGCATCCTAATGGCCGCTCGAGCGTACCGACACTCGATCGTGGGAAATTTCGCTCGAGCGGGAAAAAACAACTTCCAGTATTTTTGCAGGTGATCAAACTTCTGGAACCAAGGATTCTCCGCTCGGGCGGGGAAATGTCCGCTCGAGCAGACAGACAACTTCGAATGCATTTTTGCATTTTGCTTCGGGGGCGCTGCCCCTTGACCCCGCCTAGGCACTGCCCCGGACCCGCTACAGGGCGCTGCCCCTTGGACCCCCGCGAGATGACCAGGCAGCTCGATCCCAGTCATAGTTAGTGAAGTGGCAAACATGAAAGAATTATCTTCTGAAACTTCTCTACAAGGCACAATTCGGGTTGGATTCACATCTAAGTACTCATAACTTCACTGAAATAAAAGAGCGAATAAAAGTACAACTGAAAAGAGTTTTGTCAAATGGGATTGCCAAGATTAAAAACCTAACACATGTCATAACGTTTTCCATTATAAATGAAGCAAAAATGCTAGAGGCCAAGAAACCAACTTTGGAAAAATACAAAGAAAAAATTGTATGGCATAGCTTTAACACTTGTATTGTAAGTCCACACTTGACATAAATTTTTCTTTTTATTTTTTTTGGTTGGTAATTAGTTTCTTGATCTCTAACATTGTTATAAATGGAGTGGATCCAACTATAAAGAATGTGTTGGTGGGAGTTGACCATTCGACTATTTTTTTTTTTTTTTTTTGATGAGTTCGTAGCTTGGTCACTTCAAATGTTTCAAAGGATTCTACACGTAAAGCAAAAGAAACTAGTTTGCATTATCTTTGATTGAACCACCAACGAATTTGCATATGACCATACTCTGATGTTGATTTGTAAGAGCAATCCTTCTAATGTTGATTTGTCAGCTATGGCCTAGAAACATCTTAATAGCTTGCTAACATGGATGCTTACACATACAACTTCCTACATAAGTATGATGTCTTTGACATTAAGAGTTTTTTAATGATTATTGTGGAATAATATATTCCCAAAAATTCTATTGGTTTTTGTAAAAAAGAAAAAGTAAAGTTGCTTATGATCTTTATCATGGTAGATAGGATGAGGTTTAAAAGGTCCCATAATTGTGGGGTTGTCCATTGTCTAGGGCTTAGAATTAGGAAAAAGTTGCAGAGATTATTTAGATGTAATCACTTCTTCTTTCATAATTGCTCTTCTATTTTTACATTTCTGTCTTGTCCGCTTTCTTTTAGTAGACATTGTCTTCTGTCAAATAATTTGTGCTCTTTGCTTAAATCGTAAGTTCTTTAAAGGATGCTCCCATTCCTCTTTCTTCTCCTTTACCTATTCTAGTTTTAAAGAAATTTTGTATAGAGCAGATTTGCCAAGTATAATGTTCCCCTCTAATGGAAAATGAAGATCAAATATGTCCCATGTAGCTCATATCAAAGTTGGCCTTTTGGGCTTTGCTATTCCAAATCTAATTCTTGTACCAATATCAAATTTTAACACTCTAATTGCACCATTGTGCTGCAGAATATCAGTAACTTTAGCATGGGGTACTCAGAATTTTTCTTATGATTTGTTTCCTATTAATATAAAATAGCTCCTATGGCTGGTCATATAGCTTTCCAAATACCATGAATTAGTTACCATTGACCAGAAAGTGAGCTTTCAACTAATTGACCATCCATGTGGATCTACTCTGGTCAGCTGTTCTCTCTCTCTCTCTCTCTCTCTCTTTATTAATTTTTCCCATGGAATTGAATGTGCAAATAATTAGAAAACTATTTCTTGTTTCTTCTAACTCTCTTTTCCAGGTTCACTGGCAAGAAACTCTACGAGGCTATGTCGCAGGAGTATTAACAACTCAAAGGGTTCTAATTATTTCAGCAGATCTAGATATATTGGCTAGCAGTTCTACAAAACTTGATAAAGAACTTCCTTCAATATCCTTAGTCCCTTTTTGTCCTTAACCATGTGAACCTTAATCTTTATGGAAGAGCAGAAAATAAAAAAAATTTATAGTAGTTTCTTGTTATTGTTGGATAGTCACTAAATTGCATGAATGATTCAATCCCAAAATTATAGGATTAGAGCTTCTTGATTTCTATGCCAATACACCATAACTGCATACTTGCTAGCTACCGTAAAACTTTGTGAATCAACTGCATTCATGTTTTAGCTCTACACTGTATCCATTTAGCTCTTCACTGTAATTAGTACATTGATTTATTGCAATTATACTTTTCTCCTCTTTGTCGTGTGATGTAAAATATAATAGTTCTCTCTCTCTCTCTCTCTCTCTCTCTCTCTCTCTCTCTCTCTCTCTCTCTCTCAATGTTGTGCTCAATCAGTCACTATGAAATTATTCAGATACTTAGATGTGCATGATAATGAACAAACTAATTTAAGAGAGAAAGTACTGCTGATGTTGTAAATATATTAGTAAGTCATGAAAAAATTGGTACATGTATATGTATTACATGTTGATTGGTTCCTCTTTATGTGTCATGTACTGGAAACTAATTCAATAAATCCTTGTCGATAATTAAGTACTTATGGCCCAAATTTGCTTCTAACAATTTGTCTTACTCTATTTTCCCAATACTTATCAAATAAGCTATCTTGTAATGTTTGCTTATATATCAGTGACCTTTGGAGATGCACCATATTTGTCTACATTCTACATCTCATCCAAGGTAGAACTTCACCTTTTTTCAGGTTTCCCTTTCTATTAATATGTGTGTGTGTGTGTGTGTGTGTATGTGTATAATCATTATTGAGGATAACTTTTTTTTGCTTTCATCGGGACGTTCAGTTTTTCCTTTACTAGATCTTCACATCTTAGTGATGTTGTTTCACCACTATTATTTGTATCTTTTTTCCTGACATTTTTGGCTTCATACTCAAAGAATTTAACAATTTCTTTGGCCCAGTAAAAGTACCCGTGCATCAGTTTTTAGAAATTAGTCAGGAGTTTATCTAGTCTCTGATATAATGTGTGTTGATGACATAATTCTAGTTTTCATATCTTTGTCCCTAGATAATGAAGTTTATTAAAATATTTGTCCTTGGGGGCACAAATCTCAATCAAGGTTGTGTTTCTATTAATTGCTACCATTTCAATAAACCTTGTGGAAAAATTTGGTGGCCTATTACCAGGCATTATGCATTGCCTGAGTTGAGTGGATCAGTTAAATGAGGTAAATGACCCTAATTGTAGGAAGTTGAATTTAACCATCTGGGAAGCCTAATAGACCCGGTATTATATTGCAAATGTAACAGTTTGTCAGAGCCCAAAAGCGGCTACCAAACTTCGTCTAAGCTCCACAAGGTTTACATGTGGCTTAAGTTGTTGTCAAGGGTGCAGGACTTTGTTGTCCTTTGTTCTACTCATGAGGTGGCTAGGATGGATTTATGCCTACCATCTCCTACTAGAAGCAAGTCACAAAAACAATTTACTTTCTTCTAACTCTGTGTTCTCTAAATGGTATACCCTCTGTCCTTTAATCTGTTGCTATACATTTTGTTGATAGGGAAATTTTTCCAAGTTAAACTTTGAAATTACGCAAGTATGACTACTATGGGTAGTCCTAAGAATGGTGTACAAATCCATTGGAGTCAAAATGTGGTAGTAACCTTTTAACACTACTAGAAAATTGACTTTTTTGCGTCTAATCTTTTACGACGGCTGTAGACGTCCCTGAACGTCCCGGGAGGAGATCCCCTGTTTTGTTCATATGGGCTCACTACAGTTCAGGACTCAAATGTCACGGTCCTGTATCTAATCTCACAGAGTGCAATGCAAGACTGATGAATCATCAAAGAGTCCAAATCTGGCAAATCGTTTTTGAAAATAGATTTTTTGAAAGAAATGCCAAACATGGATTGCTTTGCCAGATACAGAGTCGCCACCTAAATATTTTATTTTTGGAGAAATTTAGGAAACTCTGACTCGTTGCCTAAGGCAACGTGTCTGTCATCACCAAAGTTGCCTCGGCTCGGGAACTTGGGTACGATTGGGGAAGATCACTTCGTGAGCACCCCCGCTCGCCCGATCAAAGATCGGCCTCTACTAACCATGATATCTAGTTTGGAAAACATTATGCGTTCTTATTCCGGTTATTAGCCTAGATTTACTATGTGATGCGCACAGTATACAAGTATAGACTGGATTGCCTAAATTGGAACAAAACATCTCATGTTTGTTTATTTAAAAATGGTTTGATGGTTCTACTCGTAAGTAGGCTAAGACGTGGATTTGCCACCCTCGGGTGGGCTTAGAAAAACAATGATTTTGCCACTCTCAAGTGGGCTTAAAACTCACAATTGATGAATTGTTCCAATCCAAATGACCCAACCTTCATCCACAGGCATTCAAGCAGTTATATCACATAAGCAATTAGCCTCATGGTAAGCATGCTACCATGGCAGTCACTCACACACATGCAAGGATGCTAAAGCGTAAAATTTACCGAGTACTCCAAGCCAAAACAAAAGCTATGTTAGAAATCCATGCATGATCCTAACTATACAGAAATGTCTAATGCAACACATGTAGGAATGCAATTACAATAGGCTCGGTTATTCTAAAGATGGCATGTGATGATGCTACAACTAACAAGTATTCAACTTGGAATTGAATATACAATGCAATTAGTATGATGCGCCGAGCCCGGTGTATGCAAGACAGATGAATGAATGCAAACATTCTATCGCACTGTATGCTAATTGAAACATGCCCTAAATTAACCATCATAAGCTGGTAAATAAAAGGGAGAAAGACGTGGGGTTGGAAGACATACATCACACTCACGCACACTTATTACAACATTGCCCTCCCTCGGAGGGTCCGAATAAATAATATACAGTCCGAATAAATAGTACAGTCCGAATAAATACAAAATCCTAATTAATTAACAAATTAATCTAGGAAAGCAGGTAAATTAGCACACAAATCTATGGACCACCTCAGCTCTGTTCCAAATGATGAATTATGCATGCTTGAGTTGCCTTGTGCAGAAATCCATTACGATGCCCCAGTTTGCCTCTGTTTGCAATTGTTCTCGAAATATTGCGCAACGCTCCAGAAAGCCGCTGATTTCTGATTTACTGCAACAGAGAGCAACAAAGGGGCATGGCAAAATATTTTCACATATGTATGCATGACTACTCTTCAGGGAGTGTAGTCCTCGATCCTCGTGCCACCAATCACGCATATCGATGCATGATGGCCGAGGAGCCAAATTGCACGACTCAATATGAAATGAATGCACATGAAAACACAACAAGACCTAAACTCCATCATGGGTAATCCGGAGTGTCGGCGACAGGGAATTGAGGCACGTTCCGTCACTCGGAGTACGAAACGTACCTCGTTTCCTGTGCTTGGGCTAACTCCTATCCCAAACACGATGCAAATGAGATGGCATATACAATGCGACTAACATACAACCTAGCATACGCAATGCTATGAAATGGCATACAAAATGCTCTAACATGCGACCTAGCATACGCAATGCTATGGACCGAAATGGCATACACAATGCACGATGGACTCATACCAACATGAGTGGACCTTAGCCACACTCACATCAGTGGCCATGTGATGGAAATGAGAGAACCGAAATGCGTGCACACGTGTACGTATACCGAGGACCGAACCTAAGGCATAAAATGCCACTCTACCAAAGCATGGCAAGGGATGAAAGATGGCATACAAACATGTAATTTCCAGCACTGAAACATGATGCTAAATGGTCCCGAAACATGGAAATATGGCACCCGATGCATGAAACAAGCCCCGAAACTCAAAGCTAGGCACATGTATTGAATTATAACTATGCAAAGCAAGCATTATTTGGCCATGAAGTACAAAGACAAAGCCAAGGCAGTCCCAAAACATGCACATTTCTAGTTTAAAGCATGGACAAAAAGTGCTAACATGATGGACTAAAATAGCATGCAAATTTGGCTAGCAAGCATGGTTTACATGGCATGTATATGAAGCGTATGAGAACTCATCAGACCAGCCAAAAATAGTGAATAAAACATGACAAAATATGCCCAAATAACCACTGAAATGCATCCAATGCATGCCAAAATGATGAGTTTCTTTGGAGGGCCATGCAAGGGGTTACTCAACACATACAACAAGGACACTTAGCATGGCAAAACCAACTCTGGAAATCAAATATGACAAGCCTAAAACTCACCAAATTGGCCCAAAAAGTGAGACCAAAGAGGCCAAAGAGGCTCCGGACATAAAATAAGACCAAAGAGGCTCCGGACAGAGCTAAGGCAGGCCTTGAAACTCACCAAATTGAGCCCAAAAAGTGACTTCACAACATGCAAGTGAGGGTCCCTTTGGAAGGCCAACAAAGCTAGTAAAGAGAGGGTCACCCCTCTATGATTTTGAAGCTCAAAGGAACATCTAAGGCACTGAAAATCCGCTAGATTTCAGTGGCTAAAAGGCCAAATCAAGGCCAATGCAAGTGCTCACATGCATAGCTCAAAACATGAGGAAATAAGGCATGAAAGGGGGTAGATGACCCCAAACAGAAAAAGTATCTTAAACAAACATGTTTATAAGCTCAAAAGGAAACTTTTTCTAGCTTATGAAAAATCTCGAAAATGCTCACAAGTAGGACTAAGATATGATGCAAAATAGGCCTACAAAGAGGGATAAAGCATACAAGGATGTAGGATACCTCAAACAGAAAAGTGTCCTTAATCATTATTCAAGAGGAGCTCAAAATATGACACTTTTTAGTTTATGACAAAGTCCATAAATATTTGCAAGTAAGGCTAATCAATGGAGCAAAACAATGCAAGTTTAAGCGAAATAGGTGCTTACCCTTGAAGAGCAGCAAAGCTGGAGCTTTTGGACCAAGTTGGTGAACCTTTAACCCTTGAAAATCAGTCCCAAAGTGCTGGAATGGATGGAGGAGGTGTTGTGCTAAGGGTTGGTGTGCAAATGGTGCAAGAATATTAGGGTTTGGAAGCTCAAGTGTAGAGATATATATATATATATAGAGAGAGAGAGAGAGAGAGAGAGAGTTGTAAGCCTTCAAAGGGGTTCAACCCTTGCAATGGAAGATCAGCCTCCCCTTTATAGAGGAGAAGCTCCAAAATATCTTAAAGTGGCTTCACATATCCTCCATACACATGTATGGAGGATGGTCCAATTGCCTCACAGCTGGCACAACTATGATGCATTCAGAGAGAGCAAAAAGCAAGAAGCAGGCCGGCCAGTTCAAGTGGCCGGCCGGCCACTCCCCCTGGTCGGCCGACCAGGGGTCAAAAGGTTCAAGAAGAATTTCTGGCCTGCCACCCCAAAAAGGTGGCCTCCCAAATGAGTGTAACACAGCTGTATAGTGAAAAAACCAGAAAATGTGACCCGTGAGAGAGAAAAACCAGCTTTTTAGCAAGGTTCAAAAGGGTCAAGGTGAATTATTGGTCGGCCTACCCATATTGGTGGCCTCCCAGATGAGGACAACACAATGGTGGTATGAAAAGCCAGAAATTGTGGCTCAAAAGTGAGAAAAATCAGCTTTCTGTCAGAAAAATCGGCTTTTAGAGAGAAAAAATGAGAAAACTGGTTTTTCAGGGGAAAAGGTGGCCTCCCACCATCCTACCACCTCCCTAGCAATGAAAATAGGGTCCCTACCAAAAATGGACCAAGACGGATGCAAAACGAAGGTTCGGGGGCCAAAACGCGCGATTCGGGGCCCCGAAAACAGGCTGTTAGGCACCGGAAGTGGCGCATGACCACGAAGGTGGTCCCTTAGGCCACAGTGTCCCTCTAAAGGGAGGAAATAAGGGGTGTGCCTAAATCGGAGCAAACGGAGGTAGTTGAGCGGTCCCGAACCGAGACACACGGCCTACGGCTCCGAAAACCAGAAACTGGGCTCCAAACGGGAAAAATGGCCTACGACCACGAAACGTAGCCTACGGCCACTGAGAGATGGTCTACGAGACCTCTCCCTCCCTTCGGGAAGAGAAAAGAGAGAAAACAGGACCTGGTTCGCAAACCGAGGCAAAGCACAAAAGAGCCCCGAAGTCCGGAGGCAAGGCTCGCAGCCGAGACTCTGAAACCTCAGAACGAGCACAATATACATCGTCACCGAGCGCTCAATTGGTGACGTCTGAGTCTTAAGGTCGGTTAAAAATGGGGTGTCCACAGTTGCCCCTCTTTGACAGAACTCGAAAGTCGTAATTGATGGGAGTGAATATCAAAGCCCAGAGACGACCCATTTTTGACAAGGCCGAAGACTTAGACAAACAGA
Source organism: Camellia sinensis (assembly GCF_055761805.1). Taxonomy (NCBI): domain Eukaryota; kingdom Viridiplantae; phylum Streptophyta; class Magnoliopsida; order Ericales; family Theaceae; genus Camellia; species Camellia sinensis. Next base: position 20,771,573 of record NC_138964.1, on the reverse strand, counting down.
CAAGATAACATAGATGTGCCCGCAGGCATGCCCGCAGGCAGGGGGCAATATGCAAAATGATATGCACAAAGCCGGATGTAACTCATGATCATGCAAAGCAGCAAGTTGTAATGAACCGCACACGCAACAGTTTTAAGCAAGAATGCAAAGCAACAACTACATTTCATGCAGTTTAAGAATGCGGAGAATTATTCAATTCTCGCCACGTCTCACACGGATAAGATACAATACCTGCGCGATTCGTCTGGTTGCACCAACTTCAAATGAACCGTACATACAATATCGTGCCTGCAAAAGAGAGAAACTTAACAAGCACAACATAGTTAGCAATACATGTTCAACGCTACACCGAATGCAGACAAACAGGGTGCCGATGGGAAAGTGCATTGCAATGCGAGAGACACACGCGTGTCAATGCAAGCTAAGCATGAGGGTATGACAATACCAATGAAACGTGCACAACAATGCAAGTGGTATGCATGAGAATGCAAGTGACGTGCATAACAATGCAGGATAAGTGCAAATTCGAATGCGTGTTTGACGCGAAACAACGAGCAAAGAAATGCAAGTTTCGACGAGTGCGACTCAATCACGACCTCCGGTTTACCTCCCAGAAGGGTCACAACGTGCTCAAAAAGGATACATTTTGCTCTTGACGAGTGACGATGAAACACGCATCGAAAGTTGGAGTTGAAGTTCCTGCGGAGGGATTTCGCGGCGAAAAGTGCACTTTTCTTGTACTTTCTCGGGTGCCAGGGACTCCGATGACTACCAAAATTTGCAGAGACCTTGGAGACCCTCTTGGGAACACCACCGACCAGGTCTGGAGTCCACTAGAGGCAACCGACCAGGTTTGAGTGCAGGGGGTGGTCGACCTACCAGAAAAGGTTGCCGGCCGACCACCTAGACCAAATCCGGGGCAATTTGGTACTTTCACACTTGGATCTTTAAGTATACTCGGTCAAAGCTCTTTTTGCTCACATCTTCATATCCAAAATGACCTTCTTCTCCTTCCTAAACTATTTTCTCCCTCAGATCTGCGTTTTATACGCGTTTTCCAACGCCCTACGCCAAGTTGTTTCGTGAAAACTTTCAGTTCTCTTCACTTTGAACCGATTAAATTTTGATTTCGGAGCTTCTTTTCTCATTTTCACCACTTGAGGTAAGTTTGTCTCGGGATTTGACTTTTGTTGACTTTTTCATTTCCCGAGAGTTGACTTTTGTTGACTTTTTTCAATTTTAGCTCATTTCGCTCATTTTGGCTCCTTTTTGCAGATTCCCTGAGATGGCGGGTCAATTTTCCCATGGCAGAGGTTCTCCAGATGCCGGAGGTGATCCAGATATCATGTCTCTACCACCGAGGATTCGGTCATTCATTCCCGAGAGGTATAACCCTCCAACACAAGTCCTTCCTCAGGCGGTTTTCTATCACTTTACCGACTTCGATCCTCGAGCTCCTGTGGACCTGCTACTGCGGGAGCCGGAGTCCCATCTCTCTCATCAGGCACGAGAGGTACGTACTTCACTTTTTTTACATTTCTTGCCTTAATTCTGTATTTTCCGTCCATTTCATGCTGTGTATGCTTATTGCTCGTTCTGAACACATTCGCATGCCATACTTCTGCTCATTTTGAACACGCGGCCCACACTATTTTCGAAATCTAAACACAGAGCCCAAATTTGTTTGTGAACACGCAGCCCACATTTGTTGAAAGTTGAACACGCAGCTCATATTTGATTTCTGAACACGCAGCTCATATTTGTTGGTGAATACACAGCCCATATTTGTTGGTGAACACGCAGCCCACACTTTAAATTTCTGAAATCTGAACACACAGCCCAAATTTGTTGAGAGTTTAACACGAAGCCCAAACATTGATTTATGAACACGCAGCTCATATTTGTTGAAAGTTGAACACGCAGCCCAAACTTTAAATTTCTAAAACCTGAACACACAACCCAAATTTAATTGTGAACACGCAGCCCAAACTTTAAATTTCTGAAATCTGAACACACAACCCAAATTTAATTGTGAACACGCCGCCCACATTTGTTGAAAGTTGAACACGCAACCCAAACTTTAAATTTCTGAACACGCAGCTCATATTTGTTGGTGAACACGCAGCCCACACTTTAAATTTCTGAAATCTGAACACACAGCCTAAATTTAATTGTGAACACGCAGCCCACATTTGTTGAAAGTTGAACACGCAACCCAAACTTTAAATTTCTGAAATCTGAACACGCAGCCCACATTTGTTGAAAGTTGAACACGCAGCCCAAACTTCAAATTTCTGAACACGCAGCTCATATTTGTTGGTGAATACGCAGCCCACACTTTAAATTTCTGAAATCTGAACACACAGCCCAAATTTAATTGTGAACACGCAGCCCAAATTTCAAATTTCTGAAATCTGAACACACAGCCCAAATTTGTAGGTGAACACACAGCCCACACTTTAAATTTCTGATATCTGAACACACAGCCCAAATTTAATTGTGAACACGCAGCCCACATCTGTTGAAAGTTGAACACATAGCCCAAACTTTAAATTTTTGAAATATGAACACACAGCCCAAATTTGTTGGTGAACACGTAGCCCACACTTTAAATTTCTAAAATCTGAACACACAGCCAAAATTTAATTGTGAACACGCAGCCCACATTTGTTGAAAGTTGAACACGCAGCCCAAACTTCAAATTTCTGAAATCTGAACACACAGCCCAAATTTGTAGGTGAACACGCAGCCCACACTTTAAATTTCTGAAATCTGAACACACAGCCTAAATTTAATTGTGAACACGCAGCCCACATTTGTTGAAAGTTGAACACGCAGCCCAAACTTTAAATTTCTGAAATCTGAACACACAACCCAAATTTGTTGGTGAACACGCAACCCACACTTTAACTTTCTGAAATCTGAACACACAATCCAAATTTAATTGTGAACACGCAACCCACATTTGTTGAAAGTTGAACACGCAGACCAAACTTTAAATTTCTGAAATCTGAACACACAGCCCAAATTTAATTGAATTTGATTTGATTTGCACACAGCTCATATCTTTCATTTACACGCAGCTTATTCATTTCATTCTGAAACTGAATACATGTGTTCATTATGAATGCAGATGTCCTCCCGCGTTACACGGGGATACGGTTCCATTGCTGCGAAGAAGTGGTATGCGGAGCTCCCGGAGGCCGTCCGCGATTGGGTTGATCTAGCAGGGTTCGGTCCCTTTTGCACTGGGATATCTCGCTATCCAGCTAGCAGGACGTTGATGGGCGCCCTGGTGGAGAGGTAGTGGGACACCACTAACTCCTTTCATTTCTCATCTACCGGGGATATGACTATGACCCCATTTGACTTCACCGTCTTGACAGGCCTCGACGTGGGAGGCTGGGCGATCCCCTATGATGAGGACATGGGTGAGTGGGAGGCTGCCTGGGTTTATCTATTGGGAGCTCGCCCACCGGTCGACCGATCTTTGGGCCGGGTCCGATACACCTGGTTTTCTACGCAATTCAGGCATACTGAGCCCGAGACTCCTGAGGAGATTGCACAGTACGCCCGAGGGTTTTTGATGTTCCTCTTCGGGACCACTCTGTTTGCCGATAGGGGGAACACAGTTGGGCTATTTCTGCTAAGTGCCTAGGTAGACCTCTCGCAGGTTAGTCAGTATGACTGGGGTGGCGCCAGCTTGGCTACCCTCTATTGCTACATGAGCGTGACCTCCCGCGGACGGGGGAGCATAGTCGGCGGCTACTGGAGAGCCTGGGAGGTACCTTCTACCCTCTTGACTTACATTTCTACTTTTCATTATCTGTACATTGCACGCATGGCACACTTTACATTCTGTACTCACATTCTACATTCAGCATTCTGTATTCTGATGGCTTTCAGCATTCTGTATTCTGATGGCTTTTGCCCTGTTTTCCACAGTTATGGGTTTTTGCGTACTTCCCGACGCTAGCCCCAGAGCTCGAGGTGGAGGCGCCCCTCATGACCCCCTACTCGCTTGTTTTCGAGGGCCAGTACCGGCCGAGACCTCGGGAGACCGTCCTCTACCTGCGATAGTATTTCGACACGGTGCAGCCGACAGAGGTAATTCAGAACTCTCAATTCTCCATGTTTTCATTCTTGATTTATTTTGCACATCTATGATTTCTAATCGGCTTATGCATTGGTTATTTGCAGATTACATGGCAGCCTTGGGTGCCTTTGGGTGGGGACCTCCGATTTCAGCTTGCCGGAGAATGGGCTGCCTCTCGGTATAGGATCCTGTTTGAGGGGCCGGTTGGTAGGGCCTGGTTCCTGGAGGAACGTTTCATGCGCCAGACGATGGGCTACCCTCATCAGGACATCCCCTCAGTACCTCCGGTTGACATGCGGACTTCCGGGAGGCTCACTCCCCAGGAGGTTACTAGTGCCATACTGGGTACTGATGTATTGCTACATTTGGAAGAGGGGGAGTACGCGACCTATCGTCACACATATTTGATGCCTCCATTGGCAGGTGTCCGTACTCCTACAAGGATGTCTACTGGCATGCCATCCTCGAGTCGCACCCGAGCTAGAGACATTCCTTTGACCAGTAGGGCTGGTGCATCTAGGGGTGGGGTTGGACTGTCCCCCCGATTCCCCCGACTTATCATCATGTCGGATGGCCAGACATTCCGACTGAGTTGACAGGTTGGCGATACGGGACTTCCTACCCGATTCCGATAGAGCCTCCTATGCCTGATCATCGATATGTCAGTGATCCTGACTCACCACCGGTATGCCCCACTGCTTTTCATTTATCACTCAGATACTTAGACACTCATTTATTCATTGATGATTTGAGCTTGTATCTGCAGCCACCCAGAGAGTACATGGAGGGGATGCTCGGATTGGTGTCCTCACTCGAGGGTATGGTCTTGCGGAGAGAGGCGCAGCTGTCCATCATGGGTGTCTCAGTACTCTTCAGTTTTCTTGTATTTTATCATACCTCTGATGACATAATGAACTTGATCATTTCACTGCATTGAATGACTGTATATGTAGAGCATATCTGATACTCACCACATTCATGTACTATATCCGCATACATCCACTCCATGTAGCTTTTTTATCTGTGCATTTGATATACATATTTTGGCTGATGCATTCGAATTGCACTCTTTCTTTTCAGATGCCTCCGCTATATACTGAGCCACAGGCCGGGCCATCTGGGCCTTCCCGAGGAGCTGGGCCATCTAGGCCTTCTCGAGGAGCTGGGAGAGGGGAGTCGTCTCGCAGATGAGGTGGGCGCAGAGCACATATCATCGAGGAGGGGTCCAGCGAGGAGGAGAAATCCGTGCATCCTCAGTCAGAGACATCCGCCGGCAGAGAGGATGACTCTGAGTCCGGTTCCGAGGGCAAAGGTGATGCCGAGGAGGGTTCCGAAGACAGCCGCTCCGATTCAGATAGTGGTGCTGATGGGGATGACGCAGGGGCAGTTCCGCAAAAGAGGACGAAGAGGGCCTCTTTTTCTCACACTTGAAAGCACAGATGTTACTGCTTTATTTGCCTTTTTTTACTAGTAATTGTAGCACATTGCACATTATTAGGCAGTTTTATTTTCTGTAAAACTTGTACCCTTGTTGTAAAACGTTGTAACAAAGGAAGCATGATGGAATGAAACAGCTTTTGTTCAAAAAGTGTTGCATTTTATGTTCTTGCATCGCATGGCATCATTTTGCACAAAATGAGATTGAATGGAATTGTGCATTTGAAAATTGCCAAGTCAAGTAGTGAACCGACGCAACAAACAAAGCAACTTAACTTACTAAGAAAGAACAGAACCTTAGCAAGTTTACAACTCGATAAGCAAGACACAACAATGTTGATTAAACAAAAAGTAACAACTCGATATACACAACTCGTCAACTCGACAAAACTTAATACCTCGATAAAATAAACAACTCGATAAGCAAAACAACAGCTTGATAAGCAAAATAATAACTCGATAAGCAGGATTTAACAACAGCTCGATAAACAAATGCATTTCGGACGATCTGGGTGACAGAACGCATCCGAAACAAAAGAAAACTCGCACCTTCAACACCCCCAATGCATGGAAATGCTAGGAACTTTCTTCTAGAAGCTAGAACAAGACCAAAGCCACCTTCCTCTCTCTAACCGACCACCTAGGGGAGCTGGCCGACCAGCTTTTTGCATTGGAGGGGAGAGGGGTGGTCGGCTTACCAGAAAAGGTGGCCGGCCAACCACCTAGCTTGGCAGCCACCAATTTTTCGACACGTGTCCCCCGAACAGTGCCTTATCCTCTTTAAAAGCTCCAGCCTCGTGGCTCTCTCATTTCATCTTAGTTTTGCATCAAAATGGAGGCGTTCTTCATCCAAAATCTCACAGCTTGGATTGCTTCTCTAGACGGCTCGAAAAAGTTGAACTTCCCGGGCTTCGGCTTGAACGCACTATTCACGTTCGGCCGTACTCCGTTGCATCTTCCTTTCCTCTATACCGCGGCGAGGTTTTGGAATCTGGTAACACACATCTTTAGCTTTAGTGGGCAAGAGATGTGTCCTACTTTCGAGGATTTCCAAGTTTTGATGGAATCCGAATGCAACGAGGAAATCTTGCCTCAATTCCGATTCGGCCACGTCCAAGCCTTAGGACGAATATGCGGCCTCACTTTGCATGATGCTCGATCATTGATTCATGATGGGGAGCTGGACATCCCAAGCTTGGTTTGCCGGTTTTCTGATGCTGGTGACCGCGACGACCATCATTGGCAGGGCTATCGGCAACACGCACTTTGCCTATGCTTGCTATCTCATTTCTTACTTGCCTCAGGTTCCGGAGGATCCAGTGTCCGGTTGATCGAGGTTGCCCAAGGTTTGAAGGAGGGCAAGAGCTGCATTGTTATGACATTGGCTGAGACTTTGATGGGCTTAGACGCTTTTCACCGCCGGGAGACGGCTAGGCTTGCGGGAAGCCCACTACTATTGTAGGTAATGTTTCCCACCCAATCTCACACATGTATTGCTCACATCACTCGACCCTCAGGCTCGGTTTTTCTCGCAAAGCCCTTTTCTTACATTTCTCTCATCGTACATCTCTCTATTCTTTATTCTCTCATTTTTCAATCCCTCCCCAGGTATGGTTGATGGACAAATTACAGATTGTGGAGCCTTGCCCTGCATACTCAGCTCGCGGCTACTTTTTCCGACAACGCCTGGTCGATGCCCTTGATCAGGGATAGTGGTATAACTAGATGTGCAATTTGTCTGCAAACCGCATTGCTTGGCACTGCCCTTGGCTCGATCTGCCGGCAATGAGTTACAACATGACTCGTCAACCTGGGATTCAATTGATTGGCATGATACATTGTGTCTTCTATTTTCCGTTCCGGTTCCAGCGCCAATTCGGACATGATCAAACTTGCCCGCCAGAAGGGATAGAGTATCCTGCTGCATTTTCGGTTCGGGGCGCACAGCTTGCCCGGTATGCCACAACATGGAGGACTAGAGAGCTCTTGGCCCATGCTCCCATTTTCAGTTGCACTTTGTCAGATGAGTGCTTGGATTGGCTCGATGAAGAGGCACAGGAAGGGCATACTTTGGCATCAGAGGCTTCGACCAGCTCTGGGAGGGGGCGCAGGAACACCTGACCTAGCTATGCCCCGGATTTATTACTTTATTCGTACTTTCAAGTTTTCTTTATGATTGTAATAAAAAGCAACTTCAATTTGTATGCAAGAGGAGGAGAACTCTGTATTGAAATCAACGAAATTGAAGGTTGTGGGTACTGAAAATTTTCCGCTTTGGTCCAAAAATGGTCTAAGTTGTAAAAAGATTAATCTTGAACAAAGTCAACTTTTATTAAAACTTTTCAAAACCATTTTCGATATGGATCAAAATTGGGCATGCCTGAAATCTGTCACTGAGATGCACAACCTCGGATCCCAGCAATTGGAAAGTTGCCCCTAGTCTGAATAGTACCGCAGCACTGCACAGCAACGGAAAGTTGCCCCTAGTCTGAAGAGCACTGCACCGGAGATCATAACCGAACTCTTGAATGCTGAATAGACAAAGATGGTTGAGATGATCAAATGGACAAAGTTGATCGGGGAAAAGTTTATGGCTGAACTTCAGGATGAAGTTGCCTACGTATCCCAAAGATGGGAATCAAGCCTTACGTAGTTCAGGCCTAGGTTCACTCAAGTATTTTTACTCTCCTTTTACGCTCTAACTTTTGCCAAGGCCGCCCTTTGTGGGTTTTCAACCTTGCGAGCTCAGTTTTTATATTTTTCAATTTTTCAATGCTCTAACTTTTGCCTAGGTTGCCCTTTCGGGTTTTCGGCCTAGCGAGCCTCTTAGGGGTAATATTTCTTCAACTTATCCATATTGATCGGTTGGGAGAACTCTAGACCATCTAGATCCATTAGAACCACAGCTCCACCTGACCAGATAGCTTTAATGATGTAGGGACCAGTCCAATTGGGTCTGAACTTGCCCCTTGGGTCGTGGATAGCAGCTCGGTTGTCCTTGAGCACCAAATCTCCTTCTTTTAGATTCCTGGACTTAACTTTCTTGTTAAAAGCCCTGGCAATTCTGCGCTGATAGCCTTGAACATGGTACAGTGCTTTCAGTCTGAGCTCATCAAAAAGTATGAATTCTTCAAATCTGTTCTGTTGCCAATCTACTTCGGCTATTTGACACTTAGCCAATACTCGCAAAGACGGAACCTCAATTTCAATAGGTAGAACGGCCTCCATCCCATAAACTAATGAATACGGAGTCGCCCCAGTAGAAGCTCTAATTGAAGTTCGGTACCCCCACAGAGCAAATGGCAGCTTGTCTGGCCAATCCCGGTAGGTTTCCACCATCTTCTGCAATATGTGTTTGATATTCTTGTTGGCGGCCTCGATCGCCCCATTGGTTTGCGGCCGATATGTAGACGACTTATGAAAAGTCACGTTGTATTTCTCCAACAAGTCAATCACTTCCTTCTTGAAGTGGGAACCATTATCTGAAATGACCTCGTTTGGGACCCCATAACGACAGATGATGTTGTTTTTAAGGAATTTTGCAACATGTGACGCCTTCAACACCGCATAGGATTGGGCCTCAACCCACTTCGTGAAATAATCTGTCGCGACCAGGATGAATTCATGCCCGTTAGACCCCTTCGGAGTGATAGCCCCGATCACATCGATTCCCCAAACTGAAAATGGCCATGGCGAAGTCATATTGTACAACTTCGACGGCGGGATGTTCATGCGGTTTGCATGGATCTGACATTTGTGGCATCGCCGAACAAAGCCGATACAATCCTCCTCCATGGTGGACCAGTAGTAACCCTGTCTGAGGATCTTCCATGCCAGCATTACCCCGTTCATATGCGCACCGCATTCCCCTCCATGGATGGCCTCCATCAGGCGTTTTGATTCTTCAGTTTCAACGCACAGCTTATGCATTCCTAGATGGCCTCTCTTATACAATTTACCTCCACAGATGATGAATTGAACGGCCATTCTTCTGATTGCCCTTTTATCCTTGGCATTTACCCCTGGTGGATATGCTTCCTTCTCCAAGAAATTCCAAATATCGTAATACTAGGGGTTCTCATCCTGAACCTCATCTATAGCAGCAATTGATTCATATGCTGGCGCAAACTTCTGATCAATGATGACTGGACGCATCCGGACTCCAAATGAGATGTCTATCATGGAAGATAGAGTTGCTAGTGAATCTGTGAACCTGTTGTTCTCTCTTAACAGATGAGCGAAGTTTAACTTCTCAAACCGAGGAAGCAACATATCCAAGGTCTGGTGATACATCATCATTTTTTCTTCTTTCACTTTCCAATCTCCTTTCACTTGAGATACAACAAGGTTCGAGTCCCCGATGACGTCTAACCGTTTTGCCCTTAGTTTTAGAGTTGCCTCTAGACCGGCAATGCATGCCTCATATTCTGTTTCATTGTTCGAGACTTTGAACCGGAGCTTGAATGCTAAAGGGATACGGGAATTGTCGGGTGCTATCACCAACACTCCTATCCTATACCCGTATTGGTTTGACGCTCCGTCAAAGTACATTGTCCAAAACTTGTCGTCGATATGCAAAATGGCCTCATCTGGGAATAAGTACTCAACTGCTTCACCCCCTTCCACTGGATGATCGGCTAAGAACTCTACTACTGCTCTTCCCTTGACCGACTTGTGCGTCACATATTTTAGATCGAATTCGAAAAGCAACAGCAACCAACGAGCTAGCCTACTCGTAAGTGCCAGTTTTTCGAAGAGATATTTGATGGGATCTAATCTCGAAACCAACATTACCGAGTGAGCTAACAGGTAGTGCCACAGCTTCCTGGTAGCCCATACCAAGGCCAAGCAAGCCTTCTCCAATGGTGTGTAGCGAGTCTCATACTCTAACATCTTCTTGCTCAGATAGTAGATGGCTCTTTCCACTTTGTCCTCTGATTCCTGTGCGAGCATGCAGCTCATTATGGTCTCAGTTACCGAAAGGTACAATATCAACGGTCGTCCCGGTTCTGGTGGTGACAACACAGGTGGGTTTTGTAAATATTCCTTGATCTTTTCAAAAGCAGCTTGGCATCGGCCGTCCCACTGGAACTTCTTTCCTTTCTTCAGGAGACCAAAAAATGGTTCACAAGTCAAGGTTAATTTTGAGATAAACCGTCTTATGAATTGCACTTTACCCAGAAAGCCTCGCACCTCCTTTTCAGTCCTTGGCGGTGGCATTTCTAGGATGGCCTTGATTTTGGAAGGGTCGACATCGATGCCTCTCTGTGTAATGAGGAACCCCAGCATTTTCCCTGCTGTGACACCGAACGTACACTTCTGAGGATTCAACCGTAACCGAAATTCTCTGATCCTTCGAAAGAACTTTTGCAAGGCGGTGTAGTGGCCCTCTCTTTCCTTGGACTTGACAATCATGTCGTCCACATACACCTCAACCTCTTTGTGGATCATGTCGTGCAATATTTTGGTCGCGGCTCGTTGATATGTAGCTCCAGCGTTCTTTAGCCCAAATGGCATCACTCTATAGCAGTAGGTCCTCCACGGGGTGGTGAATGCAGTCTTTTTCCGATCTTCAGGTGCCATCACTATCTGGTTGTAGCCCGTAAAGCCATCCATTAATGAAAGCAAAGCATGCCCCGCCGTGAAGTCCACTAACTCATCGATATGCGGCAAGGGGAAGTCGTCCTTCGGACTAGCTTTATTCAAGTCCCTGAAATCCACGCATACCCGGATCCTGCCATCCTTCTTTGGTACTGGAACAATGTTGGCCAACCAAGTCGGGTATTCGGATACCAATAGGAAACCTGCGTCAATTTGCTTGGTGACCACTTCCTTAATCTTGAGAGCCCAGTCCGGGCGGATCCTTTTGAGTTTTTGTTTATAGGGTTGGGCCTCGGGGTCAAGAGGGATCCGATGCTGTACGATCTCAGGATCGATTCCAGGCATGTCTTCGTAGGACCACGCGAAAACGTCTTTGAAATCTTTTAATAAAGCGACTAAGCGCTCGCGTTCCTCCGAAGACAACGTGGACCCGATCTGGACCAGCCGTGGGTCCTCCTCAGTACTGACATTCACAGTAGTGATTTCATCCATTAAGGGTTTAACAAATCTTTGATGCTGTTGTTCAATTAAGCGTTGCAAAACCGGAGGAATTTCTTCCTCGTCGTTTTCATCAAAATTTTGAAAGTCTGAATTAATGCAATAAATCAAGGGCACAAAAAAGTACTCATAAACCATAGCCAAATCATTCTCATTAAGCACATCCAAATCATCCGATTCTTCGGTTATAACAGACTCAAAAGAGAAAAAAAAAGACGACCTGGACAAGAGTGTGGCATCCGGGTTATCATCCCCAGGAATACTGGACTCAGACTCAGTCGAGCTAGAACCTGATTCCGACTCAACAGACTCGGTGGAATCAGATTCCGGCTCACTACCTGACCCGATGCTGCTTGACAAAAATCCCTCTTCATACTGCCAGATGAAAGAGGGTGCGATGGATACATCCAAAATGTTTGCTGGTAGGCCCGCAGCCATTCCATTCCCGATCACGCATACCGAGAAGTTATCCCCGAAGCACTTCTGTTCGATCGAAGGATCTGAAAGTAGACACACCAACGCTACCCCTATCTCACTTTCAGCGTCCTCAGACTCCATTTTCTTGCTCTGCTCGACCTCAGCTAATGGGTATGTCTGCTCTTTGGCAACGTCATCCCCGGGTAACTGCAGGTCAAAGAAGATCTTAAACCCCGGCACGCGCTTCCTCTCCGCGTTCAGCCACAGCTCTGGGAAGCCACAAAACGGAAAGTCTTCCCCCTCCCGGACGAAGCGTCCGTTTAGGGTACCCTGAATGGGCCGGTGCATTAAGTCAAAAGGCTTCCCCGCCTTCTTCGCTCTGGCTCTCCCAACCATCTCCTTACCTTTCCTTATCCAATCCTCTTTGGTGGGCAGATAACCCAAGCCAAAGGTATGTGGGTTATGTGGCACCTCGGCCAATGCTGCAATGCCCTTCCGGCCGCTCTTTCCCAATCCCATCCTGGGGATGTGTTGAAGCTTGTTCATGAGGTATACTGATTGAGCACTGACATACACCCCCTCATTAACAGCTAAGATGTCCTGCACGACCCGGGCCTCAGCTAGGGTAAAACTGGATAAGAACACATCCTCCATACCGTGCTCAATTTCCAAAACTGGCGTAGATACTTCCGGTGATGGATGGATCGATGAATTCCCAAAAACAATGGCTACTCCCTTCCCAAGGGGGTATTTCACCATTTGATGCAAGGTAGAAGAAACTGCCATCACTTGATACAGCCACGGCTACCTCAAGAGTAGATTGAAAGTGGCGGGAACCTCTAGGACGTGAAAGTCAATTTCATGCTGCCCCGGCCCAACCTTGGTCTGAATTTTCGCTGTCCCCATGACTTCTCTGCTTGTGTTGTCATATGCCCGAATCACCTAGGCTGTTGGCACAAAGTCCGCGGTCTTCAAACTGATTGCATAAGCAATCCTCACTGGACACACATTGATGGCGGACCCTGTGTTGACAAGCACCACGGGTATCCACTTGTTCCTGCACTCCACGGAGATGTGGAGTGGCTTGTTATGGTTCGCACCCTCAGGTGGCAGTTCTTTGTCAGAAAAGGTCAACATCGGGGTAGCTCCTCCCGGAAAAACTACGCCCACCAACTGTTCGGGTGTGGTGTCTATTGAGAGCTTGGCCTTGTCCATAGCCGATAAGACAGCTTGTCGATGCACTCGCGATGCCATAAGCAGTCCCCAGATGGAGATGTCTGCTTGTATCTTCTTTAACTGCTTCAGTACAGCCTCTTCTTCGACTTGCTTCTCTTTCTATCTCTCAGCTTCCTTATCCTTCCCAAATGCCTCTGGCTGGTCTAGGTGCGGGGGCTTGAAATACCGCCCGCTTCTCGTCATATGATCGACCTCACCGATATACCAGGTATCATCTGGATGATTACTCCCCCAATCCTCATCCGTGTGGGCAAGACATAAATCATCGTCCTCCCACCACATTCCGTCGGCAGCCAACAGACACCTGTCTGGCTCCGGTTCAATTGCACCCGCAGTACTCTCCGTCCACATGCTCGCAGCATTCTTTATCTTCGTGCACACAACACTCTCAGTCCCCTCAGGGCCCTTAGCTTTCCTAATTCTCTCGGCATCCTCAAGCTTTTCTTGTTCCAACTGCATCAGTACAGCTGGCTGTTCAACGATTCTCGCATTCATAATGCCCAAGTCTCGAGCGGAATTCTTAGCACCGGCACTCTCCGGCGATTCATTCTGATTTCCGGCCCTTCCGGCCACCACTGATATTCTTGCCCCTGCCGGGCCCTGTTCCAACTGAGCTTTGTCAACAATGTCTGGCAAGTCATCAAGCCACCCGGTGACCTCTGCTGACTCCTCAAAATTTGACCAGTTGACCACCATGCCCTCTAGCTCTTGTTCATTGAAAAATTGGAGGTTGGCAAAGTCCTCTTCCACAACCGTCAAACCATCTGTCCCCTGCTCAAATCCATCCCCTGGGATCACACACAGCTCTGCCCTCTCTGGCAATTCAATATTAGGCTCAAACTGACCTGCTGGCAGAATGTAATCACTCAGATCGTAGGCTTCCCTAGCGACACTCCCAGACTGCTCAAACCCTAATTGAACAATTCCATCCTCCTCTGAAATCTCCTCTGTTTTGTCTTTGCCAGTCACCACCATTGGCTCGGGTTGGGTTCTGGAGATGTCCAACATGCACAAAGAGTCAGTGCAGTCAGGAAAGAGCACCTCCGGCTTAGGTAGGTGGGAAGGAGTGATATATATGCTGGGATCGTAAGACACGACCCCAATCTGGATGAAGTTGATTCTTTTGAGAGGTGGAGCTTAGTTGTGCGGCGGGAGAGGGTTTGTTGTGACATTGGGTTTTTCTGGAGGTACAATCACCTGCTTGTCAATGAGGTCTTGAATCTCATGATGCAATCTGAAACATTGGTCAGTGTCGTGACCATGTTGTTGGTGATATGCGCAGTACTTTGCTGGGTTATGAGAAGGAGGGAGTGGATTTGGCAATGGCCTCGGCTCGAGGGGCTTTAAGTGCCCTTTCTTGATTAATACCCCTAGAGCCTTGGACAGGGGCATATACAGTGGGGTGAAGGTTCTTTGGCCTCTGGGTTGGAATCAGGTAGTTTATGTGTTGCTTCCGGACGTCCCAGAGAAAGATGTAGCTGCCATGGGTCTGGGAGGGGGGATGGTGGTGACCACGCTTACTTCTGAAGCTCTAGCATTTGTGGCATTGCTGGTGCCTGTGTTGTTGTTGCGGTTGAAAGTTCTTCGGGGTTGTTCTCTATCTTGGTCAATCAGACCTTGTTTCATGGCATCCTCTATTTGTACCCCCATCTCATACAAATCTAAAAAGGTTGGAAAGGGGAGCACAATCATTTTCTGCATCAGTTTTGGCTGGAGATTGCGCACAATCATCCGGATTTGATCTTTATCTGTAGGCCTTAAGGTCATCATTGAGGCCTTCGCTCTCCAACGGGCCACAAAATCCGAAAAGCTCTCCTTAGGCTCTTGCCTTGTTGTCTCAAGGTCACGGGTTGTAATCTCGATTTGAGTGTTATAGGAGTATTGTGCAATGAAAGCCTCGGCCATCTCGTCCCAGTTTCGCTTAACATCATCTTCTAATTTTGCATACCAGATAGCGGCCACACCTAACAAGGTCCGGCCGAATAATGAAAGCTTCTGTGGTCTGGTGAGGCCCATTGGTCGCAGTATATCTGAGAACAACCGAAGATGGACCATGGGATCCCCGGATCCGTCAAAACGGTCGATTTGTGGATTTTGAACCTATCTGGCAACGTCACAGCCACATCGGTATATCCGTCTTCGATGCCTGGAATGGACTTCACCCCCTGCGATTTCTTGAGCAACTTCTCAAGCTTGCTCAATTTCAATGCTGTGTGGTCTACCTCAAACTCGAAGAGAGAGTCTGGTTGATTAACAGGCGTACGTGCCTTAGATAGTTGAGGCAGAATTTGGAGCGGAGCTGGTCCCGTTGGTATGTCCGTATCTGCTTGGACATTTGGTGCCTCCCCGGGTCCCGGGACTCCTGGTGGGGGAGGGACTGGGTGTGAAGCAGATGCCCTAGTTTGTTGTTACAACCTGGTAATTAATTCTGCCTGCTGGGCCATGATCTCGGCCTGTTGCTCGACAAACTCATCTCGGCGAGCAGCGTCCTGCTGTATGGCTCTCATGGTGTCCTGCATCTGACGCATCATTTCCTCGACTCCTGTCGGTACCGCCATACTGCCCTGATCTGTCTGAACTACTGGCAGGTCTATCTCTATAGCAACAATTGAGATCTCAGTCCGACTATCCACTGATGGGGTAATCCACTGCTCTGGTGACCTCTGCTCGGATACACTGCGTCTTTTCGACCTCCGTCTGATAACCGGGGGTAGAGAGTGAAACACTGGTTGTCCGTCGACCAGATCCTCAAATCGATTGAGTCGGCGACCTCTTGTCCAGAGTGCTTGGGGAATATCTGCTTGGTCTGAAGCAATTATGCTAAACTACCTAGCAAAAAGATAAATAAAGCAATAATAAGGAAATAAACGAGCAGACAAACAGACAGCATAACGGCGTAAATAAACACAACACACAGTCGGGTATAATTAACACACAATTGATACACCGTTTTCAAAGACTGATCATTATTCCCAAATCACTGTCCCCGAAGCTGAATCTGATACTCGCAGATAACTGATTCCGAAAATACTGAACTGGTGCCCGCAGGCCTGATACCCAAAGCCCAAACTTGTAAACTAATACATGCATTCGTATAGAGACGCACTCTAAAAGCACATAACAAACAAGTGAGAGCCAAAACACGCCTATGTTGGGATAAGGTTTCCCTGTCCAATTTTGTCAGGAGCTAGAGTTTCACTACGCACGCAGCGGTTTCAAACAACCTATAAACGGGTAAGCAACCTGTCCCAATTCGGAATGGTCACTATGGATTCCGAATATGCACTAGGTCGAATGGTCAAAAAGAGTGCCCTGGTAAAACCGGGGTTTGTGTTCCCGTCGTGGCAGAGCCCGCAACCGGTCAGCCTTATGGCACGCTTCTCGAAACGAGCCTCCGGCAAACCGTTCAGGAATAGAGTACGGCAAACACGGTGTCCTAGGCGCACCAATGCAAATGCAATGCAAAGAAACACACAAGTGTAGTCAAAACCAGATATCATGAGTTCGAGTCAAGTTCTCTAAATCCCCAGCAGAGTCGCCAGAAACTGTAGACGTCCCTGAACGTCCCGGGAGGAGATCCCCCGCTTTGTTCATATGGGCTCACTACAGTTCAGGACTCAAATGTCAAGGTCCTGTATCTAATCTCACAGAGTGCAATGCAAGACTGATGAATCATCAAAGAGTCCAAATCTGGCAAATCGTTTTTGAAAACAGATTTTTTGAAAGAAGTGCCAAACATGGACTGCTTTGCCAGATACAGAGTGGCCACCTAAATATTTTATTTTTGGGGAAATTTAGGAAACCCTGACTCGTTGCCTAAGGCCACGTGTCCGTCATCACCAAAGTTGCCTCGGCTCGAGAACTTGGGTACGATTGGGGAAGGTCACTTCGTGAGCACCCCCGCTCACCCGATCAAAGATCGGCCTCTACTAACCATGATATCTAATTTTGAAAACATTATGCGTTCTTATTCTGGTTATTAGCCTAGATTTACTATGTGATGCGCACAGCATACAAGTATAGACTGGATCGCCTGAATTGGAACAAAACATCTCATGTTTGTTTATTTGAAAACGGTTTGATGGTGCTACTCATAAGTAGGCTAAGACGTGGATTTGCCACCCTCAGGTGGGCTTAGAAAAAAAATGATTTTGTCACTCTCAAGTGGGCTTAAAACTCACAATTGATGTATTGTTCCAATCCAAATGACCCAACCTTCACCCACAGGCATTCAGGTAGTTATATCACATAAGCAATTAGCCTCATGGTAAGCATGCTATCATGGCAGTCACTCACACACATGCAAAGATGCTAAAGCGTAAAACTTACCGAGTACTCCAAGCCAAAACAAAAGCTATGTTAGAAATCCATACATGATCCTAACTATACAGAAATGCCAAATGCAACACATGCAGGAATGCAATTACAATAGGCTCGGCCATTCTAAAGATGGCATGTGATGATGCTACAACTTGGAATTGAAATACAATACAGTTAGTGTGATGCGCCGAGCCCGGTGTATGCAAGACAGATGAATAAATGCAAACATGCTATCATACTGTATGCTAATTGAAACATGCCCTAAATTAACCATCATAAGATGGTAAATAAAAGGGAGAAGACGTGGGGTTGGAAGACATACATCACACTCACGCACACTTATTACAACATTGCCCTCGCTCAGAGGGTCCGAATAAATAATATACAGTTCGAATAAATAGTACAGGCCGAATAAATACAAAATCCTAATTAATTAACAAATTAATCTAGGAAAACAGGTAAATTAGCACGCAAATCCATGGACCGCCTCAGCTCTGTTCCAAATGATGAATGATGCATGCTTGAGTCGCCTTGCGCAGAAATCCATTACGATGCCCCAGTTTGCCTCTGTTTGCAATTGTTCTTGGAATATTGCGCAACGCTCCAAAAGGCCGCTGATTTCTGATTTACTACAACAGAGAGCAACAAAGGGGCATGGCAAAATATTTTCACATATGTATGCATGACTACTCTTTAGGGAGTGTAGTTCTCGATTCTCGTGCCACCAATCACGCATATCGATGCATGATGGCTGAGGAGCCGAATTGCACGACTCAATATGAAATGAATGCAAATACAAACACAACAAGACCTAAACTCCATCATAGGTAATCCGGAGTGTCGGCGACAGGGAATTGAGACACATTCCGTCACTCGGAGTACGAAACGTACCTCGTTTCCCGTGCTTGGGCTAACTCCTATCCCAAACAGGATGCAAATGAGATGGCATACACAATGCGACTAACATACAACCTAGCATACGCAATGCTATGAAATGGCATACACAATGCTCTAACATACGACCTAGCATACGCAATGCTATGGACCGAAATGGCATACACAATACACGATGGACTCACACCAACATGAGACGACCTCAGCCACACTCACATCAGTGGCCATGTGATGGAAATGAGAGAATCGAAATGCGTGCACACGTGCACGTATACCGAGGACCGAACCTAAGGCATAAAATGCCACTCTACCAAAGCATGGCAAGGGATGAAAGATGGCATACAAACATGTGATTTCCAGCATTGAAACATGATGCTAAATGGTCCCGAAACATGGAAATATGGCACCCGATGCATGAAATAAGCCCCGAAACTCAAAGCTAGGCACATGTATTGAATTATAACTATGCAAAGCAAGCATTATTTGGATATGAAGTACAAAGACAGAGCCAAGGCAGTCCCCAAACATGCACATTTCTAGTTTAAAGCATGGCCAAAAAGTGCTAACATGATGGACTAAAATAGCATGCAAATTTGGCTAGCAAGCATGGTTTACATGGCATGTATATGAAACGTATGAGAACTCATCAGACCAGCCAAAAACAGTGAATAAAACATGACAAAATATGCCCAAATAACCACTGAAATGCATCCAATGCATGCAAAAATGATGAGCTTCTTTGGAGGGCCATGCAAGGGGTTACTCAACACATATAACAAGGACACTTATCATGGAAAAACCAACTCTGAAAATCAAATATAACAAGCCTAAAACTCACCAAATTGGCCCTAAAATGGGTGAATGAAGCATACAATGAAAGGCCCCCTCAAAAGGCCTTGAATGGAATTGTTCTACACATGCATTATAGACATAAAATAAGACCAAAGAGGCTCTGGATAGAGCTAAGGAAGGCCTTGAAACTCACCAAATTGACCCCAAAAAGTGACTTCACAACATGCAAGTGAGGGTCCCTTTGGAAGGCCAACAAAGCAAGTGAAGAGAATGAGGGGTGAGAGGGTCACCCCTCTATGATTTTGAAGCTCAAAGGCATATCTAGGCCACTGAAATCCGCTGGATTTCAGTGGCTAAAAGGCCAAATCAAGGCCAATGCAAGTGCTCACATGCATAGCTCAAAACACGAGGAAATAAGGCATGAAAGAGGGTAGATGACCCCAAACAGAAAAAGTATCTTAAACAAACATGTTTATAAGATCAAAAGGAAACTTTTTCTAGTTTATGACAAATCTCAAAAATTCTCACAAGTATGACTAAGATATGATGCAAAATAGGCCTACAAAGAGGGATAAAGCATACAAGGATGTAGGAGACCTCAAACAGAAAAGTGTCCTTAATCATTATTCAAGAGGAACTCAAAATATGACACTTTTTAGTTTATTACAAAGTCCATAAATATTTGCAAGTAAGGCTAATCAATGGAGCAAAAAAATGCAAGTTTAAGGGAAATAGGTGCTTACCCTTGAAGAGCAGCAAAGCTGGAGCTTTTGGACCAAGTTGGTGAACCTTCAACCCTTTAAAATCAGTCCCAAAGTGCTGGAATGGATGGAGGAGGTGTTGTGCTAAGGGTTGGTGTGCAAATGGTGCAAGAATATTAGGGTTTGGAAGCTCAAGTGTAGAGATATATATATATATAGAGAGAGAGAGAGAGAGAGTTGTAAGCCTTCAAAGGGGTTCAACTCTTGCAATGGAAGATCAGCCTCCCCTTTATAGAGGAGAAGCTCCAAAATATCTTAAAGTGGCTTCACATATCCTCCATACACATGTATGGAGGATGGTCCAATTGCCTCACAGCTGGCACAACTATGATGCATTCAGAGAGAGCAAAAAGCAAGAAGCAGGCCGGCCAGTTCAAGTGGCCGGCCGGCCACTCCCCCTGGTCGGCCGACCAGGGGTCAAAAGGTTCAAGAAGAATTTCTGGCCGGCCACCCCAAAAAGGTGGCCTCCCAAATAAGTGTAACACAGCTGTATAGTGAAAAAACCAGAAAATGTGACCCATGAGAGAGAAAAACCAGCTTTTTAGCAAGGTTCAAAAGGGTCAAGGTGAATTACTGGTCGGCCTACCCATATTGGTGGCCTCCCAGATGAGGACAACACAATGGTGGTATGAAAAGCCAGAAATTGTGGCTCAAAAGTGAGAAAAACCAGCTTTCTGTCAGAAAAATCGGCTTTTAGAGAGAAAAAATGAGAAAACTGGTTTTTCAGGGGAAAAGGTGGCCTCCCACCATCCTACCACCTCCCTAGCAATGAAAATAGGGTCCCTACCAAAAATGGACCAAGATTGACGCAAAACGCGAGGTTCGGGGCCCCGAAAACAGGCTGTTAAGCACCGGAAGTGGCGCATGACCACGAAGGTGGTCTCCTGGGCCACAGTGTCCCTCTAAAGGGAGGAAATAAGGGGTGTGCCTAAAACCAGAGCAAACGGAGGTAGTTAAGCGGTCCCGAACCGAGACACACGGCCGACAGCTCCGAAAATCGGAAAGTGGGCTCCAAACGGGAAAAATGGCCTACGACCACGAAACGTAGCCTACGGCCACTGAGAGATGGTCTACGAGAGCTCTCCCTCCCTTCAGGAAGAGAAAATAGAGAAAACAGGACCTGGTTCGCAAACCGAGATAAAGCACAAAAGAGCCCCGAAGTTCAGAGGCAAGGCTCGCAGCCGAGACTCTGAAACCTCAGAACGAGCACAATATGCATCATCACCAAGCGCTCAATTGCTGATGTCTGAGTATTAAGGTCGGTCAAAAATGGGGTGTCTACAACGGCCTATTTAGTTGTGGCAAAATATATATGGCCACAACATAACACAACCCAATGTAAGCAACCGATATAAGTTGTGGAAACTTACGGAACTAGCACGGGACTCCCGGTTTGAAAGCTAAGTAGAAAAATACACTTTTTAACACTTAGGCTTGAGAATACGCCATCAAGGGGCCAAAATCATAAAACAACCACGAGAAGGCCCAGAAAACACAATGAACATATCGGAAGGGACCAATGTAAGTTGTGGAAACTTACGGAACTAGCACGGGACTCCCGGTTTGAAAACTAAGTCAAAAAATGCACTTTTTCCAGCACTTGGGCTTGAAAATAGGTCACTAGGGGCCAAAATCATGAAACAGCCACAAGATGGCCTAGGAAACACCCCGAACACCTCAGAAGGGACCAATGTAAGTTGTGAAAATTTATGAAACTAGCACAGGACTCCCGATTTGAAAACTAAGTTGAAAAATGCACTTTTCAAAAAATGTTAAATTGTATATTTTATTGATAAGATAGTAATTGTCTTCTTCTTCTTTTTTTGTTTTTTTGTTTTTTTTTTTTTGTTTTGTTACAGATTGTAGATTGGAGATGGACGTGTTTGGTAATATGGAGAGCAGGATCTTGCTCATTTTGTGTTTTTATTAATATTACCTTACATGTATTTTGGTTGCGCTGTAAAGTTTATATTTTTATATATATTAGGAGACATGTTTGGTATTCTGCACTTGATATTATATTTTTAAGGATATTAGGAGACGTGTTTTTTGTGGATATTAGGAGGCGTATTTTGTAATCCGCAGTTGATATTGTATTTTTGTGAATATTATGAGACATATTTCGACTGTGGTGTTTATGAAAATGACCAAGTTTTTGTATTGATCTATAATAGATATTTTATTAAACATGTTATTAAAATATGTAGGGAATTTTTAGTGAAAAAAATTGAAAATTTAAAATATTACTCCCATTTTTAAAAATGTTAATTACTATTAGCGACAAAATAAAAAACTGTCGCTATTAGTTTTCAAACAGCTTTTCTTGACGAATAATTTTGTCACTAATGATATAGTTCCAGCAAATAATTTCGTCACATTTGTTGAATATTTCGTCACTAACTTGAAATATTTGGCGACAAAATTGTTTGTCATTAAAGAATTTTGTTTTGTGCTCATTTTAATGATGAATTTTTTGTCATCTTAATCTGTATGATTGGTGAGGATAAATTTCGTCACTAAGACTCCTATCTTAATATCTTGTGACGAAATATTTCGTCACCAAAACAATTAAAAATAAAATATTATTTAATTATAGTGACGAAATGGATGTTATAGAGGACAGAAAATTTGACATTTAGAGATGAAAAATTTCATTGCCAAAAATGAAGAATAGGCGACGAAACAATATTTCGTCATCAGGTACTTTCTGCAACGACAAATAGACGATGAACGTGGTGACAAAAATTTTCGTCACAGATCACTTTGCTGACGAAAATTTGATATTTGGAGACAAAATCAGTCTGTCACCAAAGGCCTTTTTTGTTGTAGTGATTGCAAAACCAATGCTCTTAACTCAGGATTAGAGCATGTCCTTATAACTCCAACGAGATTTTTATGTCGAGTTGTTCGCAACACTTTACATTCTACATCAAAACTTCTGAAAGCTCCTTCAAGTTGCAAATTTAAAACCTTAACGGCAACAATTGTCCCATCTGAAAGCACACCTTTATATACTGAGCCATAGCTTCCTACTTCAAGCAAGTTGGCTTCCCATAAGTCATCTGTGGCTTGTCAAAGATCTAGATATGAAATCATTCTGTGCTCCGTTGTTGCATATAAATCTATCAGATTTTGATTTTGGACACTGTTTCCATGATTTCTTTTCACGATATACACACCAATAGAAAAGATTAGCATCAATGCAATGACAAGAAGAATGTACCGAAGATTAATTTTAATCATCGACTTCTCGGAACTATTGTTTACACATGGTGGCACTTTCAAAATAGGATTCCCACAAAGTGCTTCATTCTCCATGAAAGACAGTGATGTGAGGTTCATGAATGGCCCTTCATTTGGATTCTCCCCAGCCAACTTATTGCAAGAGAAATTCATGTATTGGATATGTGAAAGTGCCTCAAGAGACTTAGGTATCTGTCCAGATAGATTGTTGTGTGAAAGATTCAAGAAATCCAATGTTATCAAATTGCATATTGTGTTTGGAATGGGTCCCAATAATGAATTCCTAGACAGGTTCAAAGAAGTTAGGCTTTGAAATAACCCAATAACTCTCGGAATGCTTCCTGAGATTTGATTCCAAGATAAATCCACAATTTCCATCACTCTCGATGGTCTTATGTTTAGATCTAGGCTTCCACCTAATGAATTGAACGAAAGATTCAAGTACCTTAAAGTTTCACGGTTCCATAAACTCGATGGTATGAAGGTCAATTTATTATGAGTGAGAAACATCACTTGTAAACCTCTAAGATTTTCAATACAACTTGGGATCGATCCAGATAACTTATTTTGCTCTGCATAAAGTTCCCCTAAGTTGCTCAAAAGGCAAATCTCATTTGGAATTTATCCATGAAAGTTGTTAACGCCAAGATACAACCTTTGCAAGCGTTTTATTTCTCCAAGAGTTGAGCAGATGTTTCCATTCAGATTATTGCCAGACAATGAAAGTACAGTTAAATTCCTCAAAGAACCAATCTCTTTAGGAATTGTACCAATTAGTTGGCTTTTAGATATAGTAAGTTTTCGCAAAGAGTTTGAAAGATTTCCAATAGAATTAGGTAGGGTGCCACTCAATTTTTTTTGTCCCACTACTAACTCCTCCAAGGAAGTACAATTTGTCAAATCTGTGAGAAAACTAAGTTCAATACTTCATGGTTCGTTTGTCAGTTGATTTTGAATAAATGTAAACGTTCTAGGTGTTTTAGATTGCCTACATGTTTTGGTACTGGTCCAGTAAACAAGTTGGCAGCTAGAATTAGCATAGTGAGCTTAGAAGAATTGCAGAGAGATGAAGGGATGTTTCCAGTTAGTTTATTGTCAAACAAAAGGAGGACTTCAATATTAGGAAGGAAAATGCCATTATTTGTTGTAAGGTTTCTAGAAAAGGCATTCGAAGCCAAGTTAATTTCCACCATTGAAGACTTGTTAAAAATTGCAAGAGGTATTGGACCTGTGAGATAATTGAATCCAAGGTCAATTGTATTCAAATTTGGAAGTTGTACCAATTCAGTTGGAACGTTTCCATAAATGTGGTTCATTTCTAGCCCAAACCCTTCTAAGCTTGAAATGTTGCCAAAGGAAGGTGGAATAGTACCTATAAGTTCATTCTGTTCGAGAGAAAGGAAACTTAGAGAGGGTAAGGTGCTCAACTCTTTCAGAATTCTACCACTAAATTTATTACCCACAAGATATATCACTACCCAATGGGATGTTTCCTTCTAACATATTATGAGATAAAGAAAGGATTTTTAGGTGACACAAATGGCGTATTTCATCAGTCAGATATGGTGCCTTCGAGACTCATGTTGCGAAGGTGCAAGCTTGTGACTCTTTGCCTACGTCGGCTGCATAAGACCTCCGCCCAGCCACAAAAATTGGTTTCTTTCATCTAGTTACTCAATATATTGTTGGGATCATTTTTTATGGATGATTTAAAGCTGAGGAGAGCTAATTGGTCCGTGAAGTTTGAGGAACAAATGGCCAAATCAACCATGCTTAAGCTTGTGAAAATGTACGCTCACAGTCATATCCATACATTATATATAGGCCCCATTTATTTTCAGAGATAGAATTGAGGGGATTTATAGTGAGGGGATTAATAGTGAGGGGATTGTTAGTGAGGGGATTAAGTAAAACGGTGTTTGCTTTAATGATAGTTGTTAGTGTAGGGATTGTTAAATTATTTTTATATAAAATAAATATAAAATAATAAAACAAATAAAAAAAACAAAAACATTAAACATTAAACATTAATGTTTTAAAAAAAATGTTGTAGGCAGAAGGACAGTTGACGACAAGGAAAGTCAGGAGTTTGGTGGACTGTCGTGGGTGTTCTCCGATGGTAATGGCGAGGTCGATGGAGCCCATGGATGTGACCCAATCACCAGTAAAACCAACCAGAGGGGTTTGTAGAGGTGATAACTTCTCTTCGCCGACCTTTAGTTGGCGGTAGGCATTGAGGACGATAATGTCTGAGGAGTTGCCGTTGTCGACTAGAACTCTCCTGACTTTATAGTTTGATAGCAGAGCGGAGATGACCAGGGGATCGTCACGAGGATAGTGAACACCTGTGCAATCTGCCGCTGTGAAAGTGACCGGCTCGGACCACTGCTTAGGTTGTTTGTGGGGGCGGTCTACCGTGGGTACTTCTCTATCGAATCCCTGTCGAATTTTACGGAGCTCAGCTTGCTGTGCCGATTGGGACGGTCCGTTGCACACGAAGCCGCCAACGATGACCCATATTTCACCTAATGGGGGGGGCGTCGTCGTGCACTCTAGGTTGGTGTTGAGGCTGGTCATTATTCCTCTCGGGTGGTGCTGGTTTTCATGGGGGGTGTGTTAGCAGTGATGGTTTAGGGGGCCGATTCTAGGCCTTTGCGGGGGACAGGCAGAGGTGAATCGGATGAGGTGCCCCTGACGGACCAGATCCTCAACCTAATCTTTGAGGTTGACACATTCGTCAGTGTTTTGGCCGTGGTCTTGATAGAAACGGCAGTACTTGGCTTGATCCCGTCAGGTGGATGGAGACCTGGATGGTTGAGGCCATTTTAGGTTATAATCTCGTTGAATCTGGTTCATGACTTGTTCTCTGGGTGAGTTAAGGGGGGTATATCGCTCGAACCGACCAAGTAGACGAGTCGGTGGCGGTCGGTCTGAACGTAGGGGCCGATCTGGGTGTGATGGGGATCGGTATGTGTACTGCGAGGGCCATGACTCAAGGTCTTTTCTTTTGTCTTTGGAGGGTGGGGTTTTGGATGTGGAGTCTTGGCGAGCTACTAGGGAGTCTTCGGCATTCATATATTTTTGGGCTTTGGTGAGGAGGGAGGCCATGGTGGTCGAGGGGTTTTTGGAGAAGGAGAAAAGGAAATAGGACAAGCGCAGACTGGCCATGAAGGCTATGAGAATGACCTTGTTGTCATTTTTCTCCACTTGGAGGGCTTCAGTGTTGAAGCGGGTGACGTAGCTGCGTAATGACTCCTCGTCCGTCTGTCGAATGTTCAGCAGTTGGGTGGCTGGATGTCGTTGACGCTGAGCACTGATGAAATGACTTAGGAAGGATTCACTGAGCTGGCGAAATGAAGTGACCGAGTCTGGAGGGAGCTAACTAAACCAAAGGCGCGCCGACCCCTCTAGCGTGATAGGGAAAGCGCGACACATGATTTCGTCTAGAAAGACGTGTAAGATCATAAGTGTCTAGTATGTTTCTACATGGTCGACGGGTCGGTGGTACCATCGAAAGTGTCGATCGATGGCATCTTGAACATAGGAAGGGGAGCTTTATCCCGGATAGAGGCAATGAAAGGAGAGTTCATGGTAGAGGAAGTCTTGTGCTGGGTGTTCTGCATGACCCCCTGTAGTTAGAGTTTCATGGCCCTCAGCTCTTCATCCCAAATGGGAGCATTATCCCCACAAGCAGGGATCGGGGGTTGAACACTGCTAGCCTCGCCCTCATGGGTGACGGTATGGTCTGGTAAATGGTGGTTGTGGAAGGGTGGTGGTATATCTGGGCGAGGTTGTGAGCCTGACTGAAGAAGATAGAAAGGTTGAGGATTTGATGGGGCGAATGGTGGAAAGGTTTCTTGAGACATGTGTGGTGGGAATTGGTGATGATGATGGGCTTGTTCTGGATACGGGGGAGCCATGGGTTGTGGTGGAGGCGGGATAGGCAGATCACACTGGAGTAGAGCATTGATCAAGGCCTGGTTCTGTTCAGTCAGTCGGTTAATGTTATTGGTGAGTTCTATGAAATATGGAGGCGGGTTATTTAGGTTGGAGGGCTCAACTTCGGGTTTACCAACGTTGTGTTAGGAAGCCATGGATCTAGTCGTGACCATCCACTTTGAGGTAGGATGAAGACGGGGTTCCTTCCGGCGACAGTGAACACAACTGTCTTTCTGAAACAAAGGTTCCTACAGACGGCGCTAACTGATGCAGTTCTTTTTCTGATGGGAGATGGACCGGGCCGAGTTGAGCTCCCAACACTTCTACTGGTCCTAAAGTCCATGGAGCACCCCTGCAAAAGGTCCAATGGGAGAGATAGTCCCCCGGAAGACACTTCGACATTTAAGTTAGAATATGAGAGATTAACTATGTGGAGAGAGAGAGAAGAACAAAGAATGAAAAACACACCCTTTGATGTGTCTCGGAAACTTCCTTATATCCTTTGCTCATCATTTCCTTGTCCATTTCAACCTGTTGTGTTGGCCGAAAGCCTACGTTCTAGCTTGCGTTGTTCATGGTGAGTCTGCATATTCCGACATGAGGAGATTGTTGCATTTAATGCTGTGAGAGCCTCATTAATGGCTGATGTGTGGTGCAATAACTTTGTAGGATTTTTGTCTGCTTACGTGTCTAAGCTCCTGTTTGGCCAAATATTATTGGTCCTGGTCTAATGTTGATGTTATTGGGCTTATACTGCAAGAATGTGGACCGGGCCCCTAATCCGCGGGTTGGGCCTTCGTGTTTGGGCCCATCGGTATCAAAATCTAATAGCGTTCATATAATTCTAGGGCACGATCAAGCGTTAATGGAAGATAGCAATTATGAATCTACATAAAAATAAAGCAGCAGCATAACCTAGACTTATAATCGGGGTAATTATCATAAGAAATGTAAACAAAAACAAATTTAAAGAGGATTGAGTAGATTAGAAAGAAACATTTAGCAGCTTGATGTGTGTGCGTGAGAGAGAGGTGAGATACATCCACCAAATCCAAAACAATGAAAAATCAGAGATCTGAGTTCATACAAAACAAATGCATATATAATAGCTGTTCTGTTTTGTTGCAGATCTCGCTCAATCGGTCACTTCTTTTTGTTGCAAAACTCAGATCTGTAAATCTGGTGACCTTCAAAATCTGCAACAAGTTCTGAAACCGACAGATCTGAAATCAATTGAGAGTGTTTGAAATCAAGCAAGAGAGAGTATTTGAAATCGAGCGAGAAAGAGTGTTTGAAATCGAGCGAGAGTGAGAGCTTCGTATCAGTGAGAGTGAGGGTTTTTGAGCTTCAAATCGAATGGGTTTCTGAGTGAGAGAGAGAGAGAGTCTGAGTTGTGGAAGATTGAGAGTGAGAGTGAGAGTGAGAGTGAGAGGTGTTTTGAAAGGAACGGAATTGAGAACGATGTCAACAAATTGACCCAAAGGGTGTCGTTTTACTAAGATCAGATACAACGTTTTGAAAACGTTGCATTTAACTAATCTATAGTGGCGTTTTTCATAAATGCCATAAAAGAAACATTGCAATACATACCTTTTCCTTTACTGTCTTGTGCCATCCTATGACTGCATTACCAATTCTATAAAGTGAATATTAATAACAATAGTAACCACAACAACCTTCTAATTCTGTTTTGTTTTTTTTTTTTAGCTTTCTATCTGAAACTCAAACCAGTTATGGAAGGGCATAACCCTGTCTCTTTCTTTAGATTGCTATTAATACAATCATTTGTGGTTTACTTGCCTTTTTCCAACATCACTAATCAGTCAGCTTTACTTGCCTTCAAGTTTGGAATCAAGTTTGATCCCACAATTGTCTTGGATCATAATTGGACCACTTCACCCAGTTTTTGTAATTGGATTGGAGTCACCTGTAGTACCCGTAGTAGACAACGGGCTACAGTTTTGGACCTTGGACACATGGGTCTTCCAGGCACCATCTCACCACACCTCTCTAACCTCTCCTTTCTCGTGGTGTTAGACCTACAAAACAACAGTTTCCATGGTAGCCTGGCACATGAGTTTGGTCATTTATATCTGGTAGATAACAACTTCACTGATTGTTCCTTCCAAGTAGTTGTATTGCAGTTTCAAAACAACAATCCTAACAAGTTTACACCAGTGCCGAAGATTACAAGTGATATATCTGGCATATAACAACTTCACTGGTGGTATACCAGAAGAATTGGGCATGTTACCTGAGCTTCATTATCTATTCTTAGGCGAAAATTACAACCTTCTGGGTACCATTCCATTATCACTTGGCAACATCACAAAATTGGAGTACTTGGCAGTGGAGAGAAGCGGGTTGACAGGTTCAATTCCTTTTTGAAAAATCTAGAAATCCCCTAGATGTTGATTTGTGATTATGTATCAATTTTAAGCAGTATATAACAATCCCAATCAAACAATCAAGACAAATCGACACAACGATTTTACGTGGAAAAACCACAATTGGACACCTCCAATTGTGATAAAAAAACCGCGGGCAATAGCCACAAAACAATCTACTAAGAAGATATAAAGGAATTACACAAGTATACTCTCAATTACCTAGCGAATCCACGCCCGAATTGAACCAACCTCTATGTGTCTCTTCTAACCCCGTCTTCACCTCGGAATTGTCTTGACGATGAGCCACTCCGGAATCCACCAAAGCTTCAAGCTCGAATTCTTCAGAATCCACCGAAGAAGAACTCTCTATTTTGTGTAAAATAAACAAACAAACCTTTGATGTATGCTTCGCAAACCATGAGTTGAATACTCTATGAAAACATCAAAGAAAACTAGCAAAATATCCCCAGATATAAACCTTAGAACCCAAAAAGAAGATCTGGAGGAGTAATCCTAGATTTGGAGCAACTTGCGAATTTATAGAATCTGAAATCGCGAGGTCCGCTCGAGCGTGGGAATTGACGCTCAAGCGGGGACACTATATGAAATGCTCCAAACAGGATGTACGCTCGAGCGTGAAAAAACGAATCACAGTACTTTTGCAGACTCACCCAACTTCTGGAACTCAGCATTCTCCACTCGAGCGAGGGAATGGACGCTCGAGGGAGGAGGCAACTTTGAATTCATTTTTGCATTTTGCTTCGGGGGCGCTGTCCCTCGACCCCGCCGTGGTGCTGCCCCGGACCCGCCAAGGGGCGCTGCCCCCTAGACCCCCGTCATAATCAGCGAAGTGGCAATCTTGAAAGTATTAACATCACAAACTTCTCTGCAAGGCACAATTCGGGTTGGATTCGCATCTAAACACTCATAGTCTCACTGAAATAAAAAAAAAAAAAGTGTGAAAACAAGTACAACATGTGAAAACAAGTACAACTAAAAGGAGTTTTGTCAAACGGGATTGCCAAGAATAAAAACCTAACACTTTTGCTATCTTTATTCTCTCCTCGTTGTTATACATTTTTCTTCCACAAAACACCATCTCTGGCACTCTGCCTGATGATCTTTGCCTCAATTGTCCAAATCTTAAAAAGTTAGTTCTTGCTTACAACCAAATATGTGGCCCACTCCCTTCTATGTATGTTACACTTATGTCAAGAGCTTACACAATTAGTTCAATATAATAGTAGTTTAAATAGAAGTATCGCAGAAGGAATCGGGAGTCTTCCTAAGCTTAAGAAGTTTTATATTGGAAATAACAAGATTGCTAGAACCATCCCACCTTCTCTGGGCAACATTTCAAGTTTGGCGCAACTGTATTTAGGAGATGGTCATATTCATGGAAACATTCCTGATGATTTGGGTCGCCTTTCAATACTAATTGAATTTAATATTGAAGCAAACTACCACACTGGGGCAATACCTCAAGAAATATTTAACATCTACTCCCTACAATCCATTAGCCTTGATTTTAATGATCTCTCTGGAAACCTCCCAGAAATTGCTGGGCTTTGGCTTCCAAATCTTATATTGCTTCAGCTGCAAAACAACCAA
This sequence comes from Camellia sinensis, assembly GCF_055761805.1. Lineage (NCBI taxonomy): Eukaryota > Viridiplantae > Streptophyta > Magnoliopsida > Ericales > Theaceae > Camellia > Camellia sinensis. The sequence goes on along the minus strand of NC_138964.1, from coordinate 20,740,338 downwards.
CTTGGTGGAAACATTCCTGCATATTTGTCCAATTCTTCCAGTCTAACAAGGTTGAATCTAGAAGTCAACTTATGTACTGGACCGATACTGACAAATTTTGGAAATCTGCAGCTACTCCAGGAAATCAATGTTGGAAACAATTAGCTAACCAGAGATCCTGGAAGTCCGGAACTTCATTTTCTCACTTCTTTGACAAATTGTAGAAGCTTGGAAAATTTGGTTGTTGAAAACAACCAATTCAATAGCATCTTACCAAATTCTATTAGAAATCGGACAAGTCCCCTACTACTTTTTGCCGCATCTAACTGCCAAATAATGGGTCACATTCCTAGGGGAATTGGTTATTTTAAAAACTTGAATACACTTTATTTGGACAACAATGGTCTGACAGGAACCATCCCATCAACAATCGGGAAATTATAGAGCCTACCAAGTTGCATCGTGATGGAAACAAGATGGAGGGGATCATTCCAAATGAGCTTTGTCTTTTGAAAAAGTTAGGAGAGTTGTCACTCCAAAACAATGGCCTCTCTGGACCAATCCCACCTTGCATAGCAAATATTAGTCTTCTACAGAAGGTGCTACTAGGTTCTAATGCCCTCAACTCATCAATGCCCGTAAACTTTCAGAGCCTTGAAAATCTAATAGTCTTGAATTTATCTTCTAACAATTTTGGAGGAAGTTTACCACTGAATATAGGAAAGTTGGAAGTCATAGAAAACATGGATTTATCCTGGAACAAAATCTCGGGAAACATATCGCCATTCATTGGGGCCTTTCAGCGCCTTAGCTCTCTAAACTTGTCAAGAAACTCATTTGAAGGTACCATTCCACAATCTTTTGGTGATTTGATAGCATTGGAGACTATAGATCTCTCTTACAATAATCTATCTGGCAACATACCCAAATCTCTTGAGAAACTTAGGTATCTCAGTTATTTGAACTTCTCATTCAATAAGTTGTCAGGAGAGATTCCAAGTGGAGGATCTTTTGCAAATTTCACTCAAAATCTTTCTTGCATGATGAAGCACTATGTGGAAGCCCATATTTAGAAGTCCCACCATGCAACCATGGTACCAAAAAATCGAATATGAAAAAAATTGTGCTCACATGTGTTGTAGCAGCCACTGTTTTGGTGGCAATTATTGGATTCGTATATATGCTGAGAAAATATCAACAAAGTTAAGTGCGGAGTCCTGATTCTGTTGAATTGTTGTCAACCGTGGAGCATAGATTGATTTCATATCAGGAGCTTTGTGTTGATACAAGTAATTTTAGCAAAGCAAACTTGCTTGGAGTAGGAAGTTTTGGTTCTGCTTACAGAGGAATGCTTTTGAATGGGACAGATGTAGCAGTAAAAATTATAAATTTGCAAGTTGATGGAGCTTTCAGAAGTTTTGATGCAGAATGTCAAGTGTTGTGAACAGTCCGTCATAGAAATCTTGTTAAAGTCATAAGTTCATGCTCTAACCCTGAGGTAAGAGCATTGGTTTTGAAGTACTTGCCCAATGGAAGCCTTGAGAAGTGGTTATATTCTTACAACTACTGCTTGAATTTCTTTCAAAGAGTAAGTAGCATGCTTGATGTAGCACTAGCTTTGGAATATCTCCATCATGGTCAGTCCGAGCCTATTGTTCACTGTGATTTGAAGCCAAGCAACGTTCTGTTAGATGAGGACTTGGTTGCTCATTTGGGTGACTTCGGCATTTCCAAAATTTTAGTTGAAAATAGGATTGCAACACAAACCCAGGCTTTGTGTACCCTTGGCTATGTTGCCCCAGGTAAAATTTTCTTTTCCCCTTTTGTATTTGCAATTTTTCTTTTTAATTTTTCATGACCATTCATTCAAATATGTGAAAGGTATATTATATTTAGGGAGACGTGCGTATTGGGTGGATTTATTGTCTAATAGGTCTTGTAATAATTAATGATATTTTTCATCAAATACTATTAAAAAAAATCTTTAATTATTAATTTTCAGCGATAGTTTGAAAATTTTGTCACAAAAAAATCACTAATTATAAGTTTTAGCGGTAGTTTAAAAAAATTGTCACAAAAAAGTCACTGATTTTAAACTTTTAGTAACAATTTAAAAAATTCATCACATAAAAACATCACTAATTATAAGTTTTAGCGACAATTTATAATGATCGTGACAAAAAAAATCATTATTGTCAATTTTTAGCGACATATACAAAAAAGAGTCACAAAAAATTATTTTTAGCGATAATTTTATTAAGACTAACTTTCAACAGGATTTAATGAGAATTAAATCTAACTATTAAGACCTATTGGTAATTTATCCTTATATTATTTAAACAACTTGCAGAGGAAGCTATGTTTGGCAATAGATTTTGGCTATAAAATCACAAAAGACAAAATTGGTTACATAAGTCAATAAGACAAAATGTCACATTCAAGCCATAATTATTATATTTTTTTCTCTCATAAAAGTCAAAAAAATCAAAAATAAAAACCAAATAAAACTAAAATAATTAAAAAGTTAAGCTATTTTAGCTCTTCCCAAACGAGGATTTAGAAGGATAATGTAGATGGGGAGGCAAAACAATTTGACTTTTTCTTCTTTTGGAGCATATGGACGCAAACAATAATAAAAATAATTTTGTATTAAATAATTTTGGATACTAATATATCTCATGCCGGAAATTAATCACTTCATTTCGTAGATGCCTTCCAGGTTGGACTATTGAATTTGAAGCAAGTAGATTTTCTTCAGCAAGCAAGAATGCTATGCGCCTAGAAAAAGTGCATGGAAAAATTTCAAGTAGAATCATTTTGGGTATAGCCTACGTCACACTAAATTTGAATTTACACTTTAGGATAAATAATAATAATAGTCCCTAAAATTTAACATTTTTTTCATTTAAGTCCCTAATGTTTAAAGTTTATCATTAAGTCCTTAAAATATTAAATTTGAATCAATTTAGTCCTTAAGACAATATAAAAATAAAACATAAGCCCAAAAATTATATAAAATTGTTATAAGGCCAAAATTTTAATTTATTATTAACTTAATTATCCTCCACGGATGTGTTTTAGAATTGATATTAAAGTTTGGTTTATCAGTTTTGCCAATATTAATATATAAGTACTAGATACACTAAAGAAGTCGAATAAAATGATTTAAATAATAGTATTGCACTATAAATAATTTCGAACAAAATAATAATCAAGTTATTAAAAGTACTTAACAAAGATCTTAAGGAAAGTCAATTAGAAATTATAAATGAAGTTCGACATTTAGATAAAGGTAAACAGTTAACTTTTATAGAAAGTAATACACATAATTATCTTTATCCTTATCTTTATAGGGTAACTCTCTAAGAGAATCTTTTGAATTAATAACACTAGAAAAATAAAGAAATAGATCTAAGTAATTATAATCTAGATGAATTATAAATAATGGAGGAACAAGAAAAAGATAATGAAATGAAATATAAAATAATATTAGAAATATCCGAAAAATAAGATAAAATGGATAATTACGTATTATAAGAAATAAATAATAGTAAAATAGAAATAGAAGATGACCTATATAAGTAATTATCAGTTTGAGAGAAATATACCAATTATAAAAACGCACGTACAGAGGATCATTAAGTTAATAACAAATTAAAGTTTGGGTATGATCACAATTTTATATAACCTATAGACTTATATTCTATTTTTATATTGTTTTCAGGACTAAATTGATTCGAAATTAATACTTTAGGGACTTAATTGATAAAATTAAAACTTTAAGGACTTAAATGAAAAAGGTGTTAAACTTTAGGAACTATTATCATAATTTATCCTACATTTTATTTTGGGCATTTTTTTGGGTATTTGTATCCTCTTCATCAGCAAAAATAACAACCCTTCTGCACTATTACAACCAAACATAGTACATTTATTAAGAACACTAAACATTATGAAATTTAGAGCTATCGAACTGATACGATGATATAATTAATTTGTTTGCTTGGCGGAAATTCTTGATGTTTGGCAGAGTATGGTTTGGAAGGAAGAGTTTCAATGAAATGCGACATATATAGCTGTGGAATAATGTTGCTAGATATTTACAAGGAATAGACCCACCGATGAAATGTTTGCTGGGGAACTGAGTTTGAGACAATTGGTGAAAGGATCACTTCCAAACTCAATACTGGAAGCAGTGGATGGCAACTTGTTAAGATTAATATAAGGCAGCGAAAACATGATCGCTTTTGGAAGTAGGTTTAGAATGTTGTGCAGAATTGCCTGAAGAGAGAATTAACATAAAAGATGTGGTAACCAAGCTTAACAAGATTAAATTGCAACTCCTTTGCAATGGACACACTTGAAATGTCTGTGTAAAGTGTATTGTATTCCTGTATTTGTGTATTTCTATAATTCTATAATTCTACATTTTTTTTTTTTTTTTGGCACTTTGTATTTCTGTAATATTAAAATTCTGTATTTGTTTACTTCTGTAATTCTGCACTGCGAATAATCATAGGTTTGTTATGCATATGTGTACCCAATATTGTTTTGAAGATCTCTTGGCAATATTATTATGGGTCCAGCTTGTCTCTGGACTGGACCGTTTCGTTTGAACTGTGTTGCTTATCACAAAATCCCACTTTGATAATCTGAATCATTTATTTTTAGACCACTGTGTAAATTATTCCTGAAAAAAAATAAGGCGATCCAATAATTATAACTACATTAGTGAATATTTTAAGACCCATAGTGAATATATAATATTTCTTACATTCCAATACAATAATTTGAGAGAAAAAATTAAATTTAAAATTCAAACATACATATTTTAGTTTTGAATTATTGGTTATATTGTTGAACTAGCCTGCTGATGTACAAAAATTAGCTAACCCCCCAAGAATTGCTGCTGAAAGTGAGGGCTCCTATTGTGCCTAGTAGGGAGTGCTCTGCCTCGGCATAGACTCTCCCTTTGACCTATTTTAGTAATTCAAACTGTTCATTTTATAAAATATGTTGAGAAAATTATCAATGCAAAAAAATTAAATTTATTGAATATCAGTAATCACAAAATCAAATATTTTTGTTTCAAAAAATATGGATAATTTATTCTCAAAAAATCACATATATGATTCATATATTTTTAAGACAAATATGATTTGATCATGTGTCTATCGATATCCGACCACGCTAATCTTTTACATGAATGATCATCTCGATAGAATAAACAAAATAAATGGTTTGAATCATTGCATTACCCGAAGTAGAGCCCTCTAAGGTGCACAAGACAGACCCTTAACCAACCTAATTAGACTATATAAGCAGTGCAAGCAACAAAATGAAACAAAATAAAAGATTTGAGCCCTTCTAATGCCACTCCATGAATTATTTCATTCAGATATTCACAATCTAATTTTACTAAATATCCATACGTGGTATGTGAGGAACAATATTCAAAGTCTTTAAATTATTTAAGGATCTTAAAGTACGAGAAGTTGGAAGCATAGTCAACAATTGAAAATGTTTTGCAACAAAGCAAACAGAGGATCTCGTGGCCAAACTAAACAAAACCATTTTCAGAGTTGCACATGACAACAAGACACAACTCAAGCATATCCACTCGGTCCGGAAGTGAAGCATTCACCCATTGTGGCTGACGTGGGTAGGCCCATAAAGGCCATAACCCACTATGAACAACCCAAGCCTACCACTTAGAGCCCAATACATAACCCAACTGATAAGGCCCAGCACAGCTGGAAGTCAACGTGACTTGAAGGACCAATCATATTCAGACACGTGGCAGGTAAAGGGCAAGCCACATCAGTAGACAAAGATCTGCAAAGTTATTGCCACTGCGCATCGCCATTAATGCAGTCCCTCACCGCATTTATTACGACAACACCTCTCCGTCGGGACAGCATGCCCTCATCCTGAACAAGGTGAGCTACAGCATAAACTTTTGGCCAAGGTGACAGGTCGGAAGGGACAATGAAATGATTACCAAAGGATATAAGCAGACGTTGAAGACAAAAAGAAGGTTAAGCTTTTCTATCTCTATTCCATCTCTACACTCCACTTCTCTCTCTAACTTGCTCGTCGGAGGGTTCGCAGGGGCACTCCCCGTTCCCCGTTGAACTCTTGTGTAGGTCTTCAGGTGGGCTTGATCATTCGGACACAGGCTTAAGAAGCGTGGATCAATCCGACCCGTTCTACCATCACAAATTGTATCATCAGTTGGCACCGTCTGTGGGAACGCTTTGCTCCGTGCGCCAATTGTGCTCATTGTCGCCGGAGACCCTGTTCCAATAATCCTTTCCCGCTACCCATCAAAGTGTATGGTCACGACTAGATCCATGGCTTCTCACCAAAATGCTGCCGACCACCAAGCCAACCCCCCCAATCCAAACAACCCACCACAGTATTTCATCGAGCTTACCAACAGCATTAACCGCATGACCGAGCAAAACCAAGCCCTGATAAATGCCCTACTCCAAAGAAACCTTCCTATGCCTCCTCCACCACCTCCAGATATTCCGCCCAACCAAGAACGAGCCCCGAGCCATACTATCCCTCAGCCCTATCCACCCAACTTGGAAGGCTTGCAACCTCCTCCTCCTAATATAAATCCACCACCCTGACCCCCGCATCCATCGGTCCTGGCACCAACCCCTGAAGGGGAAGCCAGTAGCGTCCAACCCACGCTGCCTTCCGGTGGTGATAACATCCCCCTCTGGGATGCAGAACTCCGAGCCATGAAGCTCCAACTCCAAGGGGTCATGCAGAACATCCAGCATAAACCCTCTACCACAGCAAACTCACCATTTGTTGCCTTCATCCGGGACAAACCTCTACCCCCCAAGTTCAAAATGCCCACCATCGACTCTTTTGACGGTACAACGGACCCAGTCGACCATCTGGAGACCTACAGAACCCTCATGATCCTCCATGCATTCCCTGACGAGATCATGTATCGAGCTTTTCCCGTGACACTAAAAGGGTCAGTTCGGCTGTGGTTTAGCCAGTTACCAACAGACTCCGTCTCCACTTTCTAGCATCTCAGTGACTCCTTCCTCAGCCATTTCATAGGGGCCCAGCGCCAGCGACGTCCAGCAACCCAACTCCTCAATATCCGTCAGACCGAGGGGGAGTCGCTGCGCAGTTTCGTTACCCGCTTCAACACCGAAGCCTTGCAGGTAGCGGAAAACGATGACAAGGTCATCCTTACAGCTTTCATGGCCGGTCTACGGTCATCTGATTTCCTTTTCTCCCTCTCAAAAAACCCCCCGACCTCCATGGTAGCCCTACTCTCCAAAGCCCAAAAATACATGAACGCAGAAGATTCCCTAGCCGCTCACCAAGACCCCACAACAAAAAACCCGACCTCCCGAGACAAGCGAAAAGACTCAGAAGCCAGAAACACCCAATACAATAACCAAACACCGCATTATACCGACCGACCCCCCCGAGTCGACCGGTCGGCACCAGTCCAACCGCCCGGACGGTTCGAGTGTTACACACCCCTTAATTCCCCCATGGAACAAGTCCTCCATCAGATCCAGCGGGACTACCCCTTAAAATGGCCCTAACCATCACGGACTCCTTCCAATCAGAAAGACCAGTCCAAAATATTGTCGTTTCCACCAGGATCACGGCCATAATACCGAGGAGTGTATTAACCTCAAAGATCAAGTCGAGGGCCTAATTCGTCAAGGACGCCTCAGCCGATTCACGGATACTCACCCTCAGCAGAGGCAGCAGACCGAGCCCATCAGAAACAACCGCCAGCGCACACCTCCCCGACAACCAGCACAACCTAACCAAGGTCATGACCGCCCTCTGCAGCAACCCCGGGTATCAGGTAACCCTGCCCCACCTATTGGAGAAATCAGAGTTATTGCTGGCGGGCTAGCTTATGGAGGCCCATCCCGCTCGGCTCAGAGGGCAAAACTCAGGAAAATAAGACAGGGCTCTGACAAAGAGGTTGCCACACTAGACCGACCCTCCAAACAGCCCAGACAGTTTATCGAGCCTATCACCTTTACGGACGCCGACTGCACAGACATCCGTTACCCCCACGACGACCCTCTCGTCATCTCCGCCCTTCTCTCCAACTACAAGGTCAAACGAGTTTTCATCGACAACGGCAATTCTTCAGACATCATCTTCCTCAACTACTTTTGCCAGCTCAAGATTGGGGAGGAAAGTTTGTCTCCTCTCCAAACCCCTTTGGTCGGTTTCATTGGTGACCGGGTGACCTCCATCGGCTCCATCGATCTTCCTATCCCAATCGGCGAGTACCCGCGGAAGGCCACAAAGTTGCTCACCTTCCTTGTTGGCGACTGCCCCTCCGTCTACAACATCATCCTTGGCCGCACCGCCCTAAATGCTTTTCAAGCTATCACATCAACTTACCACCTTGCCGTTAAGTTCCCCACCGATCTGGGCGTCGGGACAGTGAGGGGAGAGCAGACAGTTGCCAGGGAATGTTATGTCGCCTCACTCAAAGAAGTCAAGCTGAAGGAGGCAATGATCATTGAAGGGCTTGACGTTCGAGATAAGGACAAGTTGGTCAGAGGGGAGCCTGTGGAGGAGCTCGTTGAGGTTCCCATCGACCCCGCCAACCTGACGAAAACTGCCAAAATCGGCAGCCAACTATCCCCCCAAGCAAAGGCCGACCTTACTGCCCTCCTGATCGAGCACAACGATGTATTTACCTAGACCCACTCTGACATGCCGGATATTAACCCCTCATTCATAACCCACCGCCTCAGCATTGAACCCCATTTCCGACCTTACCGCCAGAAGCAGTGCATCTTTCATCCGGAGCGTAACACTCTCATTGCCGCAGAGGTCGACAAGCTCCTTGAGGCACAATTCATCAAAAACGTGGACTACCCTAGATGGTTGTCAAACGCCGTCCTGGTCTGTAAGAACAATGGTAAATGGCGACTTTGTGTCAACTACTCCGACCTCAACCGAGCTTGCCCCAAAGACAGCTATTCCCTCCCCCGCATAGATCTGCTGGTTAACGCCACGGCCGGTCATCAAATGCTCACCTTCATGGATGCCTTCTCTAGGTACAACCAAATTCTGATGTACCCATCTGATCGTGAACACACCTCCTTCATTACCGACCGAGGTACCTACCATTACCGTGTAATGCCATTTGGACTGAAAAATGCTGGGGCCACCTACCAACGATTGGTCAATGCTGTCTTCCATCATCAGATAGGTCGAAATATGGAAGTATATGTCGATGACATGCTAGTCAAGAGCAAACTCTCCGCTAATCATCTGACCGACCTGCGAGAGACCTTCGCCACCCAACGAAAGTACCAAATGAAGCTTAACCCTGAGAAGTGCACCTTTGGCGTAGGATCTGGGAAGTTTTTGGGTTTCATGGTCAGTCAGTAGGGCATTGAAGCCAACCCTGAAAAGATCAAGGCCTTGATTGAAATGCAGTCACCCAAAACAATTAAGAAGGTTCAAAGACTCACTCCCCGAGTTGCCGCCCTCAACCGCTTCATTTCCCACGCAACGGATAAGTGCCTCCCCTTCTTCAAAGTTCTTCGACAAACTTTTGAATGGACGACCGAATCCGAAGAGGCTTTTTAGCAGTTGAAACAGTGCATGACCAACCCCCCCTCCTTTCACAAGCAATCACGGCTCAAACCCCTCTTCCTCTATTTAGCCGTGTCAAGCACTGCAGTCAGTGCAGCTCTTATCAGGGAAGATGGCTTTATGCAACAGCCGGTCTACTACATCAGTCGGGCTCTCAGGGGAGCGGAACAGAATTACCCACTATTAGAAAAATTGTCCTTGGCCTTGGTCACCACCTCCAGATGACTCCGTCCTTGCTTCCAAACCCATTCCATAGTGGTTCTCACCGACCAACCCTTGAAGAAGGTAATGCAGCAACCAAAACTCTTTGGCAGACTCATGCAGTGGTCAGTGGAACTCAGCCAGTTTGACGTCTCCTACCGGCCTCGAATAGTGATTAAGGGGCAGGCTGTCGCCAATTTCATCCTGGAATTCACTAATCCTACCCCAACCATGGCCCCTCCACCCCCGCCAACCCCTACTGACCGAGAAGACCCTCACTCTTGGACTCTCAATGTCGACGGATCATCCCGCAGAGAAGGTAGTGAGGCTGGTCTCATCCTCACCGCCCCTGAGGGTGGTTATTTCAAATGTGCTCTCCGTTTCTTGTTCGAGGCCAGTAACGATGACGCCGAATATGAGGCATTGATAGCAGGTCTCCGCCTAGCCAGGGATATTGGTGTCAGCCACATCCGGGTGTTCAGCGACTCCCAGCTCATTGTCGGACAAATTACGGGGGAATTCGATGCCAAGAAGGACACAATTCGATGCCAAGAAGGAATTCGACTCCCAGCACTCCCCCTTGTTCACCTCTTCAATACCTTCCACATCAAGCACATCCCTCGGGCGAAAAACTCTAAGGCGGATGAGATGGCTCAGTTGGCCTCCGTAGAGCATTCCGACCTCAACCATGGTGTCCGCCTCGACTACCTAGCCCACCCTGCCATTTCCCCCCAACCAGCAAGAAGTCCAGTTCCTCCAAAATGAACCCATCCCTTGGGCGGCAGACATCTTCCTGTATCTAACAACAGGGGGACTTCCAGACGACAAACAACAGGCCGCCAAAGTCAGGGTCCATTCGGCTAATTACACTCTTGTCAGCGGACTCTTGTACAAAAAGGGCTTCTCACGCCCATACCTGAGATGCCTCAATCCCGCTCAGGCAACCTACATAATGAGAGAAGTCCATGAGGGTATATGTGGCAATCATTCGGGCGGCAGGTCCCTAGCCCACAAAATACTTCGCACTGGTTATTTCTGACCTACTCTCAATCAAGATGCGACAGACTTTGTGCTCAAATGTGACAAGTGCCAACGTTTTGCCAACATCCCACACGTCCCTCCTACAGAATTGATCACACTCTGCAGTCCCTACCCCTTCGCGAAATGAGGCGATCGACCTGGTTGGCCCACTGGCCGAGGCCAAACCAAATTCGCCATTGTCGCCATCGATTACTTCACCAAATGGGTTGAAGCAGAACCCCTTGCCACCATTACCGAGCGGAACACAACCAGATTCATCTAGCAGTCGATCGTCTGCAAATTTGGCATCCCTCAAGCCATCGTCTCCGACAACGGCAAACAATTTGACAATGCCAAATTCAGGAAATTCTGTGAAGAGCTCCAAATCTAGCCATGTTTCTCCTCCCCAGGCCATCCCCAAGCCAATGGCCAAGTTGAGGTCACCAACCATTCTCTTCTCAAGATTATCAAAACTAAGCTGGAAGCTGCTAAGGGACTCTGGGCTGAGGAATTGCCGCATGTACTCTGGGCTTACCGCACTACCGCTCGAACTCCCACTGGGGAGACCCCTTTTCGCTTAACATATGGCGCTGAGGTGGTCATCCCAGTGGAAATCGGTCTTCCTACCCCAAGGGTTCTACATCCGAATCCAGAACTAACTGAGGAGCTGCGTCGGGCAGACCTAGACCTGATTGAAGAGCTCCGAGAAACAACTGCAGTCAGACGGGCCTCATACCAATAGAAAATGAGAATACATTACAACCGTAGAGTCCGACCAAGGGAGTTCGCTGTGGGGGACCTTGTTTTACGCGAAGTAACCCTCGCCACCAAGAACCCGGCTGAGGGGAAGCTGGCGGCCAAATGGGAAGGACCTTATGTTGTTAACGCCAGACCTCGTCCAGGCACTTACCGGCTTTAGGACATGGAAGGCCGCGATCTCCCCCACCCATGGAACGCCGAGCATTTGAAGCGCTATTTTCAATAAAAGTTCAATTCTTGTATCAATCTTTTACTGTATTTTCTCTTGACAATTTGCACACTTCATTGCTCTCGTTCTTCTCTCCTGTGATGTAAATTTCTGATTAAATGGGCTACACTTTAATGACGACAAGCTTATATTTCAAATATATGTGTGATCTTTCAAATAACACTTTGATTGCAGCCTCAGCCAGACTGAGCATAAAAGCCTCGGCCAGACCGAGCATACAAAGCCTCAGCCAAACTGAGCATAAAAGTCTCGGTCAGACCGAGCATACAAAGCCTCGGCTAGACCGAGCATACAAAGCCTCAGCCAGATTGAATATAAAAGCCTCGGCCAAACCGAGCGTCAAAGCCTTGGCCAAACTGAGCATACAAAGCCTCAGCCAGACTGAGCATAAAACCCTCGGCCAGACCGAGCATACAAAGCCTTAGCCAAACTGAGCATAAAAGCCTCGGCCAAACCAAGCATCAAAACATCGGCCAGACCGAGCATGACAAGCCTCAGCCAGACCAAGCATGACAAGCCTCAGCCAGACCGAGCATGACAAGTCTCAGAGCATGAAAGCCTCGGCCAGACCGAGCCTACACAGCCTCAGCCAGATTGAGTTACTTCAAGCTACTGAATTACTTGCAGAGTCAGTTAATCATAGCTTAACCCCAACTGAGCACACATGCAGAGCTCGGTCAAGACCATTCATGCAAACTTCATGCTTGTGGCATTAGTAGACACACTTAGTCAAAATTCCAAGTCCATGTTTTTACACCACTCTTCACTTAGTCAAATTTCAAACTTATCTTTTATTTACCAACACTCTTGCAACATGGTTTACAACTCCATTCTTGGGCATAATTTGAAATTTCACATCTTTGACATTCTTATATGTTTCCTTTACAAGTCAGATTATTTTCTTACTTATCAACTTTTGCAAGTCAGCCTCTTCCCTTACAAATCAAGCCTAACTTGAAGAAACCACCCTCATCCACTTCAGACTCACCAAAATAAAGACAGCAGTGTGGCAAACACAAACTTATAATTTTATTACATTTTCAACTTCACTCTGCATGGAGTTTTTATTATAAGTTCAACTTCACCTTGCATTGAGTTTTTCTTAACTTTACTCTGCATTCAGTTTTTCTTACATTTCAACCTTGGCTTTCCGTTGAGTTTCCCTTACACAAGCCTCATACACAAGTCACCATTCTCATTCATTCCAGATGCACAAGCAAAAACAATAGAATGAAAACACAATTCAAATTTTATTTATTCAAAAACTTGTACATAAGTTCTTTACAACAATTCAAAAAAAAAAAAAACTTGTACAACCCAAAGCACAATAAATACCCACAACCCTAAGTACAGGTTTTGTTCATACCAGTCACTCTTCCTCACTGGAAACAAGGTCTTCTTCTTCAACGCCCTCATCTAGGGGGGTCTGGGCCACGTCGTCTTCATCAATCCTTACACCGCTAATGTCCAAGTCTAGGAACAGTTTTTCTGCCTTCGGCTTGAACATCTTCCAGCCACTGTCCCAGAACTCAGCCATTTCGTGTTTGTAGAAGTCAGACCACTGGAAGCTCTCAATAACTTCTGCTTCAGTCCTGCCCCCAGTGGTCATTCCCGACGGGCCCGCCCCCCCAGACACCTCCCTTGCCAAGTTGTTGGCGACCGCGGCATCGACTGCCATCTGAAATTCAGCAGACCCCTTGAATTGCACTACTGCTGCGACATACAGATCGGGGTATGCTGCCCTTTCAGAGGCGGCCTTGGTTTTTTTCTTCCTCCAACTCTTTTTCCAACCTCCCCTTCTCCTCCATTGCCTTCGCACACTCATCTTCCAGCTCCTTCTGCAGCCCAACAATCTTCAGGTCTGCCTCATCCTTTTCTTTGATTTGCTGGGCACGCAGTTCTTCATTGCTGGTCATAGCCTCTTCAAATCGCTCAATGGCAACCGTGCAGGCATTTTGAGTATCCCCCAGCTTCTTCTGCTCGCCAGCCAGCTGGAACTCGCGCAACACTACCTTGTGGCGATTATTCTCTAGCTTCAACTTGACCGCAAGTAGCTCAGCATGGGCTCGAGCGGTAACATTGCGCTGCACGATCGCCATTACTTCCATCTTCTTCGCTTTCTGCGCCTCCTCTAACCCCCTGGCACACGCACTCCGCACAGCCCTCCTCCAACCCACGCTCTCCTTCTTGAAATTTTCAAGTTGGGCCTCCACCTCCCCCAACTTCTCCCTCTCCCTCCTCCATTCGCCCTTCGTCACCGCCGCCTTATTCAACAGGGCTCCTGCTAAGGCAGTCACCTCCTTCTGGGCTGAGCACAACCCCTTCATCAGCTCAGCCTTAGTGTAACAAGCCACCGAGTGAACGGCTGCGTCTTCCACCACCCCCAAGAGGCGGTCTGCAGCCATCCTGGCCTCCCTCCCTTCCCTTCTTACTCGCCCGGACACCGCAGGGACGTGGTAGAAGGCAGTCTTCAACCCTGGCCTCTCTCCCTCCCCTTGGGGTGCCAGACCTTCCTTTGGTTGTGGCTCTTCCCTGGGCTCTACCCTTGGCTTAGCACCGACCTCGCCACTTTGCATTTGCTCCCCAAGGCTAGTCGCTCCACTCTCTCCCTCTTTGGCCGCCCCCTCCAATCCCATTTCAGGGGTCCCCTCTACCTTCCCCGCCAAGGGAGTCTGCTCCGTCGTCGCCTCCTTCCTCCCCTTCATGGCAGGCTCCCCCTCACTCCTCCTCAATCTCTTCTTCTTTTTCACCACACCCCTCATCTCCTCGTATGCTCTCTCCTTCAAACGATCAACTGGGGGCGGTCGTGGCTCAAATCCACCTAAGTTCTTTTCCCCCAGGGGTTTAAGGCGCGGTTGGATCCTCTCCCTCGCGATCGGCTTCTGTGGTCGGTCTACCTGGGACTCTTTGAACTTACTAGCTTTGGCGAGGATGGTCATATCCTCAGCCTCTTGTGTTTTTCTTCTCGCCTCTAACTCCGCCGGTCCCAGGTCTCCACCGATTGGCTGAGGACCCAACCCTGCCACAAACAAGGCGGATGGCTGAACAAGCTCGTCCCATCGGGTACCCTCCTTCTCCCTCCATTCTTTCACCCTCTTCACTCTCGCCTCTGCCGCTTGTAGACACCCCATTTTTGACCGACCTTAAGACTCAGACGTCACCAATTGAGCACTTAGTGATGTTGCATATCGCGCTCGTTCAAAAGTCTCAGAGTCGCGGTCGTGAGCCCTGCCTCTGGATTTTCGAACCCTCTTCTGTGCCTTGCCTCGGTTTGCGAACCAGACTCGGTTTTCTCTGTTTCTTTTCCTGAGGGGAGGGAGAGGTCCCGTAGACCATCTCTCAGTGGCTGTGGGCTACATTTTGTGGCTGTAGGCCATTTTGCCCATTTCGGAGCTCGGTTTCCAGTTTTTCGGGACCGTTGGCCGTGTGCCTCGGTTCGGGACAGTCTAACCATCTCCATTTGCCCTGATTTTTGGCATACTTCTTATTTTCTCCCTTTCGAGGGACACTGAGGTCTGAGAGACCCACTTCGTGGTCGAACGCCACTTTCGGTGCTTAATAGGCAATTTTCGGGGCCTCGAACTGCACGTTTTGGCCCCCGAGCATTCGTTTTGCTTCGGTTTTCGTTCATTTTTGGCAGGTACCTCTGTTTCATCAGCAGGAAGGCCGTAGAAGGGTGGAAGGCTAGCAATTGTTGCAGCAACCAGTTATATTCCTTCGGCGCCCTCCGACGCCCGTTTTTCCTCACTTCCGGGCCAATGTTGAACAACCTGGAGCCATTTTCTTGAACTTTTAACCACATATTTGTGTTGTACACACATGGGAGGACAGCAAAAGTTGGTGGCCGGCCAGTAATTCCACCTTACCCTTTTGACCCCTTCTTAAAAATGGCCCATTCTCTCTCCTATTTTGCAGTTGCCAATTTTGAACCACAGGGTTGTGTTGAGGGCACCTGGGAGGGCACCTATTTGTGGTGGCCGGCCAGAAAATCAACTTGACCTTTTTGACCCCTAGCCGGCCGGCCATGGGGGGTGGCCGGCCGGCCACCTGCAACTCCAAAAAGTGGCCGGCCATGATCCTTGCAATATGCACTTTACAGCTGTATAGCTGTTGTCCCCCAAAAATATCTACATCCGGGGAACAGCCTTTGGGGAAAGGACTTGGTCCTTTTCCCCCACCCTTTCCCTCCATGCTCCCCCTCTCCTTGGTCCATATAACCAGCTGCCATCTATTGTATTAAGGGTTAGAAAAAATTGCTTCAAGTTTGGCATTCATATCTCCCTCCATCTCTCTCATTTTCTCAAAAATTCCAAGTCCTACACCTCATTTCTTCATCACCACCAAGCATCACCACCACTACTCCATTTCCAGCAGTTTTGGGAGCTTTCCAGCAGCTAATAGGCACCACTTCTCAAGCCAAGAAGCAACCAAAGACTTGTCTTCAAGGGTGAGTACCATTTCCCCCTTTTTGAGCTTATTTTTGCAACATTTCTTAGCCATACATGCTTACTGTTTTGAGCTCCGACCAAAACTGAAAAGGTCATTTTTTTGAGTCCATTTTCTTATCTCATTAAGGGCTCAACCCTGTTTGAGCCCTCCATATTGCACTTGCTTCAATATCCCTCTTGTATGCCATAATCTTGCATGATATTTTTAGCCTATATGTGATCTGTTTTGGAGCATGATGTAAACTGTAGATAGGCTTATTTTGAGCCCCTCTTCAACATTGAAGAAGGGATCATCACTGTTTGGGACCTCCATGTACCACTTGTCATATTACCCCTCTTTGGTCCCCATTTTTGAATGATTTGTTAGCCTATTGTGCTTCTATTTTTGGACGTTTTTCAGAACTTAAAATAGTCTTATTTTGGTCTCCTATTCATGTTTCATTGAGGGTCTTTCATGGTTTGAGGCATATTTCATACACTTTGTATTATATCTCTCTTTTGGTCCCCATTTTTGCATGATTTATTAGCCTATTGTGCTTCTATTTTTGGACGATTTTCAGAACTGAGAATAGTCTTATTTTGGCCTCTTCTTCATGTTTCATTGAGGATATTTTACTGTTTGAGGCATCCTTTATATACTTTGTGTTATATCTCTCTCTTTGGCCATATTTTGCATGATATTTTTGGCTTGTATGCATGCTGTTTTGGGTCCGGCCATCAACTGTAAAGTGCATTATTTTTGGTCCCTCTTCAGTGTTGTAGAAGAGTCTTTCTCTATTTGGGCTTTGCATCTACCACTTGCTCCTTTGGCCATCTTTTGGCCCATTTCTTGCATGAGAGTTTAGCCATATCTGTGCTGGTTTTTGTGGTTTTCCATAAACTGTAAAAGATCATGTATTGGGCCCCTCTTCAACTTTATTGAACGGCCCCAATCTGTTTGAGACCAGCAGCTGTGAGTTGCTTCTTAATCTCATATTTAGGGCCATTTTTGCATGCTAGTTTTGCCCTATTTCTGTTTGTTGTTTGGCCATGATTTGAACTGCAAAAGTGCTTATTTTGGGGCTGCCTTACTTCTGTCTTTTCATTCCATGTGCCAATTATGCATGCTTTGTATAGCTGTAAGCCATTTCATGTACTTAGTTCTGCATTTCGGGAGAAATTCCATGCATCGGGTGTCATTTCGCCTTGTTTCGGGGTTGTTTTCCCCCTCATTTTGCTACTGTTTTTTGCATATTTGCATATCATATTCCATGTCTTTGCCATGTCTCATTAGAGTGGCATTTCGGTGCCTGAGGGTCGGTCCTCGGTTTGCGTGCACGCTTGCACGCATTTCGAGTTGTCTTGTTTTCATCTGATGGCCTCCTATGTGAGTGTGGCTGAGGCTCTCTCATGTTAGTGTAAGCCCATTTATTGCATTGCGTATGCCATTTCATCCATGGCATTGCGTATGCTCGGTTGTGTATTACCTCGTATAGCGTGTATGCCATTCCATAACATTGTGTCTGTTAGGATTGTATCTTAGTTGCATTTCATGCATATCATGCATATTGCATCATGTTCGGGATAGGAGTTAGCCCGGGTACGGGAAACGAGGTGCATTTCGTACTCCGAGTAACGGAATGTATCTCAATTCCCCAGTCACCGACACTCCGGATCATCCATGATGGAGTTAGGTCTTGTTGTGTTTTCATGTGCATTCATTTCATATTAAATTGTGCAATTCGACTCCTCGGCCATCATGCCTCGATATGCGTGATTGGTGGCACGAGGATCGAGACATGCATACATTTGTGAAAATACATTGCTATGCCCCTTTCCTGCTCTCTATTGCAGCAAATCAAGAATCAGCAGTCTTCCGAGGCTTGGCATGCATTTCAAGAACAGGTGCAAACAGAGGCTAATTGGGGCATCGTCATGGATTTCCGCGCAAAACAGCCTAAACATACATCATTCATCGGAAGCAAGGCAGTCACTGGCTTGCACGCCAGTTTTACAGCTTTCTTAGTTAATTTGCTAATTAATTAGGAATTTGTACATTATTTGGACTGTAATATTCTTTTATTCGGGACTGTATATTTATTCGGGCCCTCTGCGCAAGGGCACAACTGTAATAAGTGTGCTTGTGCGTGTTGTATGTCTTCCAACCCCACGTCTTTCTCCCTTTTATTTATCCGCTTATGATGGTTAGATTAGGGCATATTTCAATTAGCATACAGTATGATAGCATGTTTGCATTCATTCATCTGTTTTGCATGCACAGGGCTCGGCGCATCATACTAACAGCATTGTACTTTCAATTCCAAATTGAATACATGATAGTTGTAGCATTTCACATGCCATCTTAGAATAGCCGAGCCTGCTATAGTTGCATTTTGCATGTGTTGCATTAGGCATTTCTGTATAATTAGGATCATGCATGATTTCTAATACAGTTTTTGTTTTGGCTTGGAGTACTCGGTAAGCTTTATGCTTTAGCATCCTTGCATGCGTGTGAGTGAATGCCATGAATAGCATGCTTACCATGAGGCTATATGCTTATGTGATATAACTGCCTGAATGCCTGTGGGTGAAGGTTGGGTTATTTGGATTGGAATAAATCATCAACTATTTGTTTTAAGCCCACTAGATAGTGGCAAAACCATCTTTTCTAAGCCCACCCGAGGGTGGCAAAATCTGCATTTTAAAGCCTACCTGCGGGTAGTATCATCAAACCATCTTTCAAAAACAAACATGAAATGTTTTGTTCCAATTAAGGCGACTCAGTCTATACTTGTATGCTGTGCGCATCACATAGTAACCTAGGCTAATAACCGGAATAAGAACATACGATGTTTTCAAAAATAGATATCATGGTTAGTAGAGGCCGGTCTCTGACCGGGCGAGCGGGGGTGCTCACGAAGTGACCTTCCCCAATCGTACCCAAGTTCCCGAGCCGAGGCAACTTTGGTGATGACGGACACGTGGCCTTTGGCACCGAGTCAGGGTTTCCTAAATTTTCCAAAATAAAATATTTAGGTGGCGACTCTGTATCTAGCAAAGCAGTCGATGTTTGGCACTTCTTTCAAAAATCTGTTTTCTCAAAACGATTTGCCGGATTTGGACTCTTTGGTTCAGATTTAAGAACCGTGACAAATTTGAGAGTCCTGAGCTGTAGTGACCCCAAAATGAACAGAACGGGACTCACCCTCCCGGGAGCGTTCGGGGACGTCTACACCGCTGCTCCTAGTTTTGGCTTCACAGACTTAGTGGGCACTTTCCACACTGTGCGCACCCCAACCCCTCCATTGGCAGACACATAGAACCATCGTGGCCTCCACCTCTTTATCGATGACGGCAACCCCACCACCAGCCCCTTCCCTGCCGCCGCCTGCAAAGTGACCCACGTCTCTTGCTGTCCCGACGCCTTGTAGCACGCAAAAAACTCGTCCACCGTCATCTCAGCCCCCCCGTTCGCCTTCGGCCACGCGCTCATACAAGCCAGCAAGATTTTCCACACATTCGACATCAGTTGGCCTGGGGCTACCTCAAACCGGCTCAATACATCCACCACTATCCAGGGTAGTGGCAACCTCAAACCCCCCTTTAGTGCCTCCTCGTATAGGGCGAATTCCCCCAGTCGAACGTCGGATGCCCTCTCCTTCGATTCCGGCAGTTTCAACTCTATCTCGGCGGGAATCTGGTACTTCTACCATATACCCTCCAGCTCCTTCATGATAATAATCGACTTATTGGCCTTCGTATGCCAGTGATCTGGCTCCACCTGACTGATTGGCGTCGGCGCCGCCATCATTGTGGACGAACGAGGTCGCCCCGACAGCTCCGCCCCACTCCCCACTCGCCTCTCCGTCCTATATTGTTTTGACAAATCCACCGCGTCGTCGCCCCCCAATGGATCAACCCTGGCGTTTGCAGTTCCTTCTTGGGCCATTTCTGTGGTGTGTCTACGAATAGCTTCGGATGCGGGCGCAAGGAAATTCGAAAAATGTCGTAAGGGTGTATCACTTACAACGAAGGAGTCTATACTTGGAGTGTTTTGATTTTTCGAAAAAATGTAGGTAAAACGTATAATACCAAAAGCCTAAAGCTTGCCTGTATTCCAGGGGTCACAATTAATTTTTGCCAGTTTCAAAAATTTTCCACCATCCTCCAAAACTGTCTTTTCGACACCCATAATGACCTATCGTTTCACTTCTGGCCCAACGCCTAACCTCCCCCACCACGAGATGCTGCCACGTGTACGACCACGATTCACTGCCCCATTCCCTTACCCTGTCTTTTCCACTTCAAGTCATCACGTGACCCACCGCCTCTCGAGCCCCGCACCCCGCTACCTCACCCTTCCCAGTCGGCCCTCCTCATGGTCGGTCCCTCCACTCAGTTACCCTTCCCGGTCGGCCCTCCTCATGGTCGGTCCCTCCACTCGGTTACCCTTCGCGATTGGCTTTCTTCATGGTCGGTCCCTCCACTCGGCTACCCTTCATGGTCGGCCCTCCTTATGGTCGGTCCCTCCACTCGGTTACCCTTCGCGGTCGACCCTCCTCATGGTCGGCCCCTCCACTCGGCTACCCTTCGCGGTTGGCCCTCCTCATGGTCGGTCCCTTCACTCTGTTACCCTTCGCGTTCGGCTCTTCTCACGGTCGGTCCCTCCACTCGGCCACCTCTGGTTGGTCGTTCCTTTCACTCGACCTTCAACCCCCATCTTCCTCATTATTCCCTTCGTTAGACTAAAGTTGCACTTGGGAATGGGGGACTACTAACGTGGGTAGGCCCATAAAGGCCATAACCCACTATGAACAACCCAAGCCTACCACTTAGGACCCAATACATAACCCAACTGATAAGGCCCAGCACAGCTAGAAGTCAACATGACTTGAAGGACCAATGATATTCAGACACGTGGCAGGTAAAGGGCAAGCCACATCAGCAAACAAAGATCTGCAAAGTTATTGCCACTGCACATCGCCATTAATGCAGTCCCTCACAGCATTTATTACGACAACACCTCTCCGTCGGGACAGCACGCCATCACCCTGAACAAGGTAAGCTACAGCATAGACTTTTGGCCAAGGTGACAAGTCGGAAGGGACAATGAAATGATTACCAAAGGATATAAGCAAACGCTGAAGACAAGAAGAAGGTTAAGCTTTTCTATCTCTATTCCATCTCTACACTCCACTTCTCTCTCTAACTTGCTCATCGGAGGGTTCGCTGGGGGACTTCTCGTTCCCCGTTGAACTCTTGTGCAAGTCTTCAAGTGGGCTTGATCATTCGGACACAGGCTTAAGGAGCGTGGATCAGTCCGACCCGTTCTACCATCACAAACTGTATCATCAGTGGCAAACTCTCTGCTTCAGAAAACATTTCATTTGTTGGTTTCTTTCTTGTGAATGTTTCTAGCAACATTATTCCATAGTTGTACATATCACCTTTGGTCGAGACTTTTCCTTCAGAACTATACTCCTACAAGAAAAATGACAACAAAAATAAAAATAAAAAAAGTTTTTAGAGCGTCTTTGATGTCTATAGTAGTTGTCATTGCTGTACATAGAGAAAAAAAAGTAGAGTTTAACTGCAGTTGCCTAAAAAAAGAAATTACACTTCTCCCATTGAAACATGGTTGCCAAATTTTAACATTTTGAATACTATAGCACGCCAAATATCAGTTTGGTATGTGATTTTGGCAATTCAACATGAGAGATGGTCTTATAATTTAAATATATATATTCTGTTAGGACTTGTTTTAGATTTGAAAGTATTATCATTTTTTTTTCCTAGGGAGGTCATTTGAATATAGTCAGAAATTCAAAAGAGCAACACATATTTACACAAAATTGTTTGGGGGTAAATTTTTTTTTTTTTTTTGGGTGGATATTTGGTACTAGTATAGAGTTATATTTACACAACTAAGCCCATAATTTTTCCTATTTGGGTAAATTACACTTACCTCTCCTGAGATTTCTGACAAATATAGGGACCTCCCTTATAGTTTCAATAATTACAGTAACATCCCCAACTTTACCTGACAATGCCAAGATTCTCTCATTTTTTGACTGCCGTTACACACTTCACAGAACCTATTGATGTCATCAAAGTTAAACACTAAAATGCCCATAATGCCCATCAAGTGTCCTCAACCCATCTATATATACCAATACCAAATGTTGGCTGGTCGTCCACTCGAACGTTCAGAACAGTGCTTTTTTTTTCCTTTTTTTTTTCTTTTTTGCAATTGCAACCTTTTACTTAAAAACACAATAACAGGTAGGTTATCCATAACTATTAAAATTTATCTTAAAATTTATTCTTATTTATTTATTTTATTGTATTACTCCAATCAAAATTTCAATTTACAGTGAGGTGAACAGTAGAAGCATAAACAACTAATTAGCCAAACAATAACAAAGAAACATATTTGGTTCTCTTTTACAATCACAATTCCAATTAAAAATTTTCAAAAATCTTTTCAAAAATCATAACCAAATACACAACTCAAAACTACTCAAAACTTAATTTAAAAATTATTTTCAAAACGTATAACTAAACATACAACTTAAAACTCAATTTAAAACTTTTTTCAAAACTTAAAACTAAACTTTTTTCAAAACCTTATTTTAAAAGAAAAAAAATTCAAAATATTTTTTTTATTTTATATTTTAAAATTATTTTTAGAATTATGATTTAAGTGTATAGTCGTATTTTGAGTTATGAGTTTTGAATTGAGTTTTGAAAAGAGAATTTGTTTGGTTATAAGTTTTGAAAAGAGTTTTGAGTTGTATTTTTAAATTTTTTAGATTTATTTTTTTAGGGTAAATATTTTATATTTTAAATATTTATTTATTAATTTTAATAACACTATATTTCATACATTTAAGTGCTATATTTTTTAAAATA
Organism: Camellia sinensis; assembly: GCF_055761805.1. Lineage (NCBI taxonomy): Eukaryota > Viridiplantae > Streptophyta > Magnoliopsida > Ericales > Theaceae > Camellia > Camellia sinensis. Next base: position 20,717,190 of record NC_138964.1, on the reverse strand, counting down.
TTTTAAATATTAAAAAAATTTAAAATTTTATTTTTTATTTTAAATATATAATTTTTATTTTAAATATTTTTTTATTTTTTATTTTAAATATTTTAATTTTTTTTGTTATGTATTTGATTACGATTTGAGTGTAAAATTTTGAAAGTAATATAGAGTTTCGAGTTATGTGTTTGGTTATGATGTTTGAAATAATTTTTGTATTGAGTTTTGAGTCATGTGTTTAGTTACGATTTGAGTGTGGAGTTATTTTTTGAGTTTAGAATATTAAAATTAAAATAAACTAAAATATTGAAAATAAAAAAATAAAAATATTGAAATAAAAATTATATATTTAAAATAAAAAAATAAAATTTTCTTAAACATTTTTTAATATTTTAAAAAAATTAAATCCAAAAAAGCAAGGGTAATAAGAGTAATAAATTCTAAAAAATAATTCATAATTTAATTAATGTATAACGTAAATAGAGGAGAAAAGGGTATTATCATCTTTTTGCACTCAAAATGAAGGGTAAGAAGGTCAATTACTATATGCCAGTAACACCGTTTGTTTCAATTTGATGGAATGAGAGAATTTGGACAACGTCAGTTAAAATAAAGGAGATTTGTATAATTATTCAAATCACAAAAAAAGTCACTATATTTATCAGAAACCTCAAGAGAGGTGAATGTAAATTACCCTTCCTATTTCTATACTGACGGACAAGAACATGTTATATTTGTAATGGAAAAGTTAAGCTTACACTTACCAATCAAAGCCAACTAGATGTGACCCAAGTTAAGCTCACATAAAATATATATATATATATATATATATATATATATATATATTGACAAATTAACCACTTTTAAGTTATACAAAGACTAACAAAAGACTTTAGCAATTAATAAGATATATGCTTCTGAAAGTACATCGGAGAAAAAATAGGGAAAAGGGATAGATGTGATCCAAGTTAAGCTCACATAAAATATATATATATATATATATAGACAAATTAACCACTTTTAAGTTATACAAAGACTAACAAAAGACTTTAGCAATTAACAAGATATATGCTTCTGAAAGTACATCGGAGAAAAAATAGGGAAAAGGGAATGGATAGTGGTGGCAACTTGGAGTTAGAATCCTCTTCTTTTTCTGTCTCTGCCTTCTTACTTGCAATGGTGATGATGCATCCAAAGATAATTCAATGGTCCAAATCTGACTTGTTTAATATCTTTATTTTTTAAAATAGTTAGATATGGACCGTTAAATTATCTTAGGATGCATACCCATCGTTGTAAGTAGGAAGATAAGGAGAGAGAGTAAGGAGAGAATATGCACTCGGCAACTTGATCTTATTATTTTTCTTTTATTGCAGTATCATAAATAGCTACTAAATTAATCAAGAGTCCAAAAATAATCCACATATTTGAAAATATTTGCATGGAATTGTCATAATATTAATGGTTGCCCAAAAATTTACAATTGCGACACTAAAATATATCATTGTTTTAAAAAAGAATAATTTTGGAAGGAAAAATTGCACAAATGTGTGAGGCATTCCTGGTGCAATGTAGCTGAGGGTGCCTAACTTCTTCCTTTGCATTGTGCTCTTGTTTTGTGCTAAAATCTTTGCAATGCCAAAGTCAGCAACAAGTGAAACCATTTCATTTTGTACCAGAAGTATAACACTCTGAATAATACTATTTACGAAAATCATACTATTATCTGTTTTTGAATGCCTTAAGTTAAGCTAGGATTTATCTTGTTATATAAAATAGTTAAATTAATGCTTGGAAAAAAAAATCATAGTTAATAAGTTTTGGAAACAAATTTCTATTTAGAAGGAGAAAATATGACTCTTCAAATATTTAATTAATTTAATAATAATAATAATAATAATAATAATAATAATAATAATAATAATGAAATATTTAATTTTATAGTTATTTGTGCTAAAATGTAATTTAACTTAAATTTAGGGGTCATTTGTTCTACCAAAATATAACAATGTAATTATTAAGTTAGTTGGGCCAAAGTGAAATTTAGCTAAAAGGTGACAATTTGGCTGGAGGCCTCCATATTGAGCCACCTGTACAAGATTATGATTACAAAACAGGATAAGGGTGTGAGTCGTTGCTTGGCTCAGGTATATAACGAAGTTAGAGTAGCAAGAAAATGCAACAGCAAAGTTAACGAAAATAATAAATCAGCAGAAGTAGTAAGGAGATGGGCCTCGAAAAGATCGGAGAAAAATAGGAAGGAAATAAAAAGAATCAATATTAAGGTGAGTTATATTATACCTTGAGTAATCATGAAGTATTTTATTATTTTATGAATTGTATTATGTAAATCATGTTTTATAAGTTATATTAATATTTCAACTATGTCATTTATTTTATAAGCCATATTTGTTTAAAAATAGACACCAATGGATATAACTGTTGATTAAATGTGTTTTTGAGCAATTATTTTATCAGAATCACCATGGAAGTATCATGCTTTAGATGACTTAAATAATCATTGCCCCTCTGAATTGTCACTTTAGTGACCTTCTAACGATCTCATGTCTTGGGAGACTTAAATAACCATTGGCCCTCTGATTAGTCACTTTGTGACCCTCTGTTTGTCATAGATTCGTTAACCCTCCATTCTGTTTGTTCTATTGTCACTTTTGTGACCCTCTGATGGTCCCACGCCTGGGGGCTTAAATATTTGACCCTCTAAAGATCACATGCCTAAGGACTTAAATATCTAACAAGTCCCATGTCTGGGGGACTAAAATATCCATTGACTCTCTGTTCTGTTCTGTGCCGTGGTTATAGTTATTTTGCTTATATGTTTTATGCTTCTGTTATTTAAAATGATTTTCTGATATGAAACTATTCTTTGTTTAGCCAAATAATTATCCATGGTGACTTTTATACACTTATACTCTTAATATAATATTTCTCACTCTGCTATATGCTTATAGCTATTAAACCCTTTCAGGTGAAGTGGCAGGACCAATACGAGGGATAGATGTAAGGCACATTGTAAATATAGTCTAGCTCTGGCAATGTCAATAAATAAAAGCTCCAATGTATACTTTTAATTAAAATAAATATTTGGCTACCCTTTTATTTTACTCCGCTACATTATTAATTTGTTATAACCTCAATTTGTTATAACCTCAATTTTTGACTTGTTATAACCTCAATATTTGGGTACCAAGTTTGGGTCATGACAAGAACATTGCTAGGCTTCAAATCACAATGAATGGCAGGCTCTACTTGATCGCGATGGAGATATTGCAAAGCCAATGCAACATCAAACATAATACTTACTCTCTAAAGAAGATCCAAGCAGTAGTTATGAGAATACAACCACTTTTCAAGGCTTCCATTAGGCATATTGAAGAACCAAAACTCTTAATTCTGGATTGGAACATGTATTAATGACTTTGACAACATTCCTGTGGCAAACTGCAAGCAAAACAATACATTCCGCGTCAAAACTTTTGAAACTCAACTTGCAAATTTAGAACTTTTACCGCTGTTATTTCTCCATCAAAAAGTACTCCTTTGTATACCGAACTATAGCTTCCTAAACCAAGCAAGTTGGCTCAACAAAAGTTGTTTGTAGCATGAGAAAGCTCCTGATGTGAAATCATTGATGTATAAATTGTGGGATCACATAGAACAAATATATTCATATTTTATATTTGAATTATTGACTACATAAACATGCTCGAAATTACAAGTAGACGAACATAAATACCTAAATAAAATAGCAACAGAAAAACAAACCGAAACCTACACTAGACAGTATCCTTAAAACAGATTCTCCACTTCACCGGTTGGGTGCTGGAGGTTGTTCAACATTTGTCTCCCAAGATACAATGGTTGGACCAACTATGCAATGCATCGACTGAATAGCTTTGGCGAACAAAACTTTGCAGCACTCTCTCACAAGAAGAAAATAATATAAAACTGGAAAACTTAAGAAGATAGGAATAGCACCAATTTTTGGTATAGAAAGCGGAATGAGAGGGCCTCATTTTATACGCATGGAAGGAGAGAGGAAGAGGCTCTCCTGCAATAAATGCAGGAATTAATTCTGCATTAACCTGAAATAATTCTGTAAAACTAATGGGTTTAATTCTATCATCAATAGAGGAGTTACCAGCTATACACACTAGGTTTTTGTGTATATATTCCTGCAATTCACACATTTGACTTGGCCCAGAAAGATTAAGATGGGTGGGCCAAGCCCAACATTCACACTCAATCCATTTCAGCAAGCCCAAGCACAAGATCCAAGATTCACGACCCACAGATCATGGACCCCAAACCCGGTCCGGTCCGAGCGAGGGCGTGGGCGCGGGAGCGGGAGCGCATTTGTGGCAATTTTTGCATAACCAACTTGGACCATAGTCTTAGCCCAAGTCCATCCTTGAAACATCCATAACTCTCTTCCTGCGGAAAATTTGGATGCCCCAAAAGGTTTGCACCATTTTGCCATCAATGCTCTTATCTACAATCAATGTGGGATACAAAGTTTTACACATTTCCCAACAACTCTTTCATGAGGCCAACATAATGAGTCAATTCTCATTCAAACCTTAATGGATATTGGCCATTCTTTTTGTGGTGTAAAGATTTCACTACAAAGAATTTAAACCCAGTTTATTCTACCTCAATTAAGGATTGACATCCACTTTAATATTACATTAAAGTCACCAAAAAATCATTATTTTTCCAACAATCCCCCACATGAATAAAAATTGACCGAATAACAATAAACGAACAACGCTTAACAACAAAGACTCAGAGATAGTGCAACGGAATAACCCCGACATCGGAAAAGGTAGCTTTTGGCTTTGAACCCCTCCTAGTGAAGTCTATCGAATTTACTGGCTGTCTAGTGAACACGAAGTCTTAAGTTGTTCTGCCGTTTATGTAAACCAAGACAACAGACCTCACACAAGAATTACTCCAACTATCGTTCTGTTCTTACTATTGTGTCCAGTTTGGCCCGGTAACACTAGTCTAGTTCAGTGAGTGGTTTAAAGAATTAAGCCCTGTCAATTCTTATAAAAGCGGCCCTACTTCACACTCATATAGGTGACTCTACTTGAATACCCTGCTATACTCAACTCAACATCTTAACACACTAGAGTCATTAAAAACTCAACTTAACCTTTACACTTGCAGGTATCACTGATAAAAGGAATGGCTAGAGGTTTAACCTCCTCTGTGACATATCACTGTTACACGCAATTAGGTTGTCCCATTGAACCTAAATCTTGGGATCTCCAGTCAACTAAGTTGGGTTTCCATTCTGGTAACAACTTACACTACAGGCCTTAAACCCATTCCTTCTAACGAATTCTCTACTAACACTCGATTTGACCCTTTAGTTAGCGGATCCGCAATGTTGTCCTTAGACTTTGCATAGTCTAAAGTGACAACTCCGTTCGAGAGTAGTTGTCGTATGGAATTATGTCTATGACGAATATGTCTAGACTTTCCATTATACATATTACCCTATGCCCGTCCAATAGCCGATTGGCTGTCACAATGAATACAGATGGCTAGCACAGGTTTCGACCAACGTGGAATATCCTCAACAAATTGGCGAAGCCATTCAGCTTCTTCAGTTGCTATCCAAAGCAATAAACTCAGATTCCATCGTTGACCTCGATATACATGTTTGCTTGGAAGATTTCCAAGACACGACTGTCCCTCTGAGGGTAAACACATAACCGCTAGTGAATTTAGAGTCTTTTATATCAGATATCCAATTAGCGTCACTATACTCTTCTAGCACCGCTGGGTATCTGGTATAATGCAGCCCATAATCTCGGGTGTAGCATAGATAACCGAACACCCGCATAATGCCCCTCCTAATGAGTGGCATTCAAATTACTCGTGTATTTACTAAGCCTGCTAACACAGTAGGCTATATCCGACCTTGTACAACTCATCAAATATGTCAAAACTTTCAACGACTCGAGAATATTCTAGCTGAGAGACACTCTCACCATTATTCTTGGTCAAATGTAGACTCAAGTGTACTGGTATCCTAGACACACTTGTATCTGATTTACCAAATTTCTCAAGTATCTTTTCAACATAGTGAGACTGAGAAAGTACAATACCAGTAGATGTTCTGGTAATCTTAATACCCAGAATGACATCTGCAAGACCCATATCTTTCATGTCAAACTTAAAGTTTAGCAATCTCTTGGTAGTTCCAATCAGCTCATCATTACTACCAACAATGAGTATGTCATAAACGTATAGATACAAAATGACATAACCTCTGTCAGTGACTTTAATATATATGCACTTGCCACACTCATTGATTCTAAATTCATTTGACAATATAGCGTTGTCAAACTTCTTGTGCCATTGCTTAGGAACTTCAAACCATACAACGATTTGACAAGCTTACAGACTTTCTTATTTTGTTCTAGAGCTGAAGACCCCTCGGGTTACTCCATGTAGATTTCTTTATTCAAATCTCTATTTAAGAAAGTTGTCTTTACATCCATCTGATGTATATCCACACCACATAAAGCTACTATCGCAATCACCATGCGAATGGATGTAATCCTTGTCACAAGTAAATACGTATCAAGTAATTTAGGCCTTCTCGCTGCCTGTATCCTTTGATAACTAGCCTAGCTTTATACTTATCAATTGATCCATCTACTTTCATCTTTCTTCTAAAGATGCACTTGCTCCCTAAGGCCTTACTGTCTGGGGTAAATCAACCAACTCCCAAGTATGGTCCTGTAAAATGGAGTCAATCTCACTCTTAATTGCTTCTTTCCACAAAGGACTTTTAGAAGAAGGCACAGCTTCATGAAAAGTTTGAGGTTCTCCCTCTAACATATAAGTCAAGATGTCCGGACCAAAGGACTTTGCGGTCCTAACCCTTTTACCCCTTCTTGGCTCATCTACTTCCTCAGCTTGATCATCAAGTTGATCATCTGTGAGATCATCTCCTTGATCATCTATGTGATCACTATCACCTTCAATCTCTTTCATGGAACTTGGAACCCCTTCTTGGATACGACAAGGTAACACATTTTCAAACAAACATGCATTTTTCGATTCCATGATAGTATTCTAATGTACATCTGTAATAGCAGATTTAAACACAAGAAATCAATATGCACTGCTATATTGTGCATAACCGTTGAATACAAAATCAACGGATTTTTAGGCTTATCCTAACTCTCTTGGGTTTAGGTATTACCACATTTTCATGCTAAAGGTATGTTTCTTAGTGAGTCTTTCCAAGTCGCTGTGTTAGTGGAAAAATTACCACCGGCTTGGAAAGATTTCAAAAATTATTTAAAACATAAACACAAGGAGATGGCCATGGATGAACTTATTGTAAGACTAAGAATTAAGGAAGATAACTGTAAGGCTGAAAAAGAGAAATGGTAAAAATCTCATTGAGTCCAAGGCTAATGTGGTTGAACATGTGCCCAAACCACATAACAAGAAGAGGAAGTTTATTGGAGATGGTCCTAAACAAGGCAACAACAATGGCAATAAAAAGTTCAAAGGTAAATGCTATAACTATGGCAAGACCAGACATCGTGCCTATGATTGTCGTCGCCCTAAGAAGGATCGCGAAAGTACAAACAAAAATACCACCAATCAAACAAATGTGACATAATTAGATTACATCTTTGACGGGGTAAATGACATCAATCTCTCTGCTGTGGTGTCTGAGGCTAATTTGGTTGAAAATCCCAAGAAATTGTGGGTTGACACTGGGGCAACTTGACACATTTGCATGGACAAAAAGATGTTCATTACTTATAATGAGGCTGTGAATAGTGAACAACTATTCATGGGAAATTCATCTACTTCTGCTGTGGCTGGACAAGGAAAAGTTGTCTTGATGATGACATTGGGGAAGGAACTTGCCCTCAACAATGTGTTGTATGTACCAGACATCTGAAAGAATTTCGTTTCTGGTTCTTTGTTAAGTAAAAATGGTTTTAGGCTTGTATTTGAGTTTGATAAATTTGTATTAACAAAGAGTAGTATGTATGTAGGTAATGGATATATGAGTGATGGTCTCTTTAAGTTGAATGTAATTACTGTTGTACCAAAACCTGCTATTAATAAGAATAACACATCTTTTGCTTATATTCTTGAGTCAAATTTATGAAAAAGTAGATTAAGACATGTGAATTTTGATGCTTTGCGTAGACTAATTGGTTTAGATTATATGCCAAAGTTTAAAATTGATCATAATCACAAATGTGAGATATGTGTAGAAGCAAAACTAACTAAGACTCCATTTAAATTGGTTGAAAGAAAAATCGAACCTGTAGAATTAATTCATACTGATGTGTGTGATCTTAAATTTATTCAAACTAGATGAGGCAAAAAATATTTCATAACATTTATCGATGGTTGCACAAGATATTGTTATGTATATTTACTTAGAAGTAAAGATGAAGCCTTGAAAATGTTTAAACTCTACAAAACTGAAGTTAAAAATTAACTTGGTAACACCATTAAAATGGTTAGAAGTGATAGGAGTGATGAATATGATGCACCTTTAAATGAATTTTGTACACAACATGGCATTATTCATCAAACTACGGCACCCTATTTTTCACAGCAAAATGGAATTGCTGAAAGAAATAATAGAACCCTTAAAGAAATGATGAATGCCATGTTACTAAGTTCAAGCTTACTTCAAAACTTGTAGGGGAATCAATATTGTCTGCTAATTTTGTTCTTAACAGAATACCCCACAAGAAAACTAACTGCACTCCTTATGAATTGTGGAAAAGTCGACCACCTTCCTACAAATACTGAAAAGTGTGGAGGTGTTTGGCAAAGATAGAAGTTCGTGTTCCGAAAATGACTAAGATAGGACCAAAAATAGTGGTTTGTGCATTTATTGGTTATGTGCATAATAGTAGTGCATATCGGTTTCTGACTTATAAATCAGAAATACCTAATATACATGTGAACACTATTATAGAGTTAAGGAATGTTGTTTTCTTTGAACATGTTTTTCCTTACAAAAAAGAACAGGAATTAAGTTCATAGAAAAGAACTTATAATTGTACACAGAGTCAAGAGACTAATAGTCTCGACCAATAGGATTTAACTGATGGTGAACCAAGACGAAGCAAGAGGGCGAGAATATCAAAATCCTTTGGTCCAGATTTTCTGACATACCTGTTAGAAAATGCGCCTCAGAGCTTTAAGAAAGCAATGGCAGGTCCTGAAGCACCTTTGTGGAAAAAGGCTATTAATAATGAAATTGAATTCATTATGCAAAATCATACTTAGGAATTGGTGAATCTTCCATTTGGTTCTAAACCTCTTGGATATAAATGGATATTCAAGAGAAAAATGAAAGCAAATGGTTCAATAGACAAGTATAAAGCAAAACTTTTGGTAAAATGTTACAGACAAAAGGAAGGTCTAGACTATTTTGACACATATTTCCCTGTGACAAGAATAACATCTGCATGTTTATTGCTATAGCAGCGATGTATAACTTAGAGATACATCAAATGGATGTTAAGACAGCTTTCTTAAACGATGATCTAAATGAAGAGATCTATATAGAGCAACCCGAAGCGGTTGTAGTGCCAGAGCAAGAAAAGAAAGTTTGTCGGATTGTAAAATCTCTTTGTGGATTGAAACAAGCACCTAAGCAATGACATGAGAAATTTGATCATGCTATGCTTACTAATGGGTTTGAGATAAACAAATGTGACAAGTGTATATATATTAAAAACACTAACAAAGGTTACGTCATTGTAATAACCCGACCCTCATACATGTTTTCTGGTATGCTTTCAGTTCCTTACTCTGTGCATTTATGTGCTTACTGTGAAATTCCATGTGAAATTAAGTTAAATTGAGTGAATCTTAGGATTATAGATTCATATATGTCTAATAAGATAAATATCTATTGTAATTGTGACGTTCGGATCAGAAATTGGAAGCCTCAGAGGTTTGATAATCTGAAATTGACCTTATAACTGAGATCAGTATGATTTTTAGATCATAATATGATTTTCTGTAAAAATCTGATTTGGAATGATTAAACTGATTGATTTTTGTCTTTATTCACCTTTTGTATATATCTATGTTTCTTTAAACACTTGACTTGGAAGCCCATACACAAATATCTTCTGAGAGAGAGAGAGAAGTTGAGAGAAAAAGCAAAGTGGTAAGAAGTTCATCAAGCAAATAAGAGGTTGAGAAATCTGAGAGGGTTTGTGGATAATTGAGTTCAAGGTAAGTTTAATCCATCTACAATAATCCCCTATTTGGACTTGAATAAAGTTCTCTTTGTATATATATATGGATAGGGTTTGTAATTGAATTAATGGTAAGGATGTTGTATCATTTAGACCATTTGAGTAAAATTAAGCTTTATGGAGATGAATTACCTTCTATTCCTTCATTTTACATGCTTGATCTTGTTTATGTATTTAGATGCTTGATCTTGTTGAATTCATGGAAGTTAATTATTTGATTTTGGAATCAAAACAAGTTGATGCAATTGAGCTTGAATTACCCTTGAAATATGTTGGTTTATCATGTTTTAATGAAAGATTACATGAGATCTTGGTTTGAATTTGAGTTTGCAAACTCACTTTGATGAATTTTCAGACTGTCTGATTTTGCCCAGACCGCACGAGCTGCCACGGGCACCGCACGAACGGAACATGAAGAAAAAAAGAGGTTTTCATTCTACTCTTTGGGCGCTCAAGCGGCCGATTTTTCCGCTCGAGCGGATTTGGGCCGCACGAGCGGTCTAATTGGGCGCACGTGTGGCCAACCCTGTTTCAGCTTATACCTAGTGACTTTGAATAAGCATATCTTTTGCATCCGAACTCCGTTTTGAGTGATTCTTAAGCCTAAAAATCAAGCCCCGGAAGTCTAGTTTCCAATTGTGGTGGTCTCACTCCCAAATTCTAAGTACAGAAATAGTTATGCCCAAATTAGTGATGACTGTTCACTTTTTATTTACCGGGTTTGTACCATTTCTTCGTCTGAACCTTTTTCCTATCGATTCCTCATATCTTCTAAGTCATAGATTATAACTTATTAAGGAATAATGGGCTTGGGACCACCATGGCTAAGTGAGTAATTGATCAAAGAGAATAAGAAAAGGATCGGTTATAATCTCATATTATGTGTTGTGCACTGTGTTTGTAGGTTGAGACGAGGACATCGTTCCATTACTACCAGAAGCCGATCACTATGAGTAATAGTGTTGTAGTAATACGTTTTGCTTACTGTTAATAGTTAATATTAACGTTTTGTTATCTGCAAGTTAACTTTATTGATTCATGGTGAACGAATAGAGCATATGTGCATTATGGAACAATGATATCTTTGTGTATCTGGAATCATTCTGCTTTGCCAATGATGGGCCCGAGGCCGTTATGATGTGAATTGTTCTGTCCTTATTAATCGTACTGTAGTGATACATGTGCCTTCTGTTAATAGTTATTATTAATATTCTGTTATACGCAAGACAACTATGTCGACTTGTAATAAGCCATGGGGAAATTTACGTGCGCTATTGTGTAATGGTATTCTTATGAACCTGGGATTATTCTGTTTTGCTAATACTGGACCGGAGGCCAATCTATTGATATCTGGGCCAGAGGCTAATCTTTTGATATCTGGGCCCGAGGCTGATCTGTAAGATATGTTGGGCCTGAGGCCGTTCTACATGATATTGGGCTTGAAGCTTCTCTGTATAAAAACCGGGCCCAAGGCCATTCTGAAAATGTTTACAAGATAAGATTAATTATATGACCTCTGCACTTATATACGTTATAAATATTAAAATTCAAGTTTATTCATTGAATTCTTTAGGTACTATTATTCATTGAGCCTTGCTCACTCTGTATTATGTCTGTCTCTGTAGGTAACCGACCCGGAGGTCAGTCTTAGCTCAGCTTGGGTTGCTTCCTTTGACAACTTCACCATGTCCAAGCGGTTAGTGAAGTCTATGCGTTTTGTGGAGTTCCTTTCACAACCCTTAGCTTTGGTCACCAGTCTTTTGTCTAATGTGATTAAGCATGTATAACTTTCCCTACCTATATTTTTGCTCCACCCCCACGTACGGGGTTGGGTCTGCATATATATATATTTACATATGTATGTGCGAATATCTGCTTCTGGTGTGTCTGTTTATCATATGTTAGAACTGTTGGTTGGTACATTTGCGATCCTGGCATATAGGAGTTAGCTCAATGGATGTTATTTCAGGTTATTAGTTGCTTCCGTTCAGGCCCCATACGTTATGCTTATTGAATCCTATATCCGTTTCCGAATTGGTCATGCCCAAACTTTTAGGGGCGAGTTTGGGGCGTGACAAGTGGTATCAGAGCACGAGTTGCTATCTCACACACGAATCCATTGAGCTTTAGGATGTCTAGAAAAGACTTAGGCATCATGCATGACATCCTTAGTGCATATGAGAAAGATTTATGGCAACGGTATTTGTACATGTAATATCTGCTAACCGCAATGGTTACTATCCATGTCTGTTGCATACCATTTGTGTACATTGTGATTGATTGTTATGCAGAACATGGTGAGAATAAGGATGGAAGATCCGGAGGATTCTACCTCCGCACGGTTAGACAGAATGAAAAGGGAAATTGTACGACATATTTGAAATGAATTGCGAAAAAATAAAATAAAAAAATAATTATGAGAACTATTGCCTCTGTTTATCTTAAATAGATTAGTGGACAATGCAAGACATGCAGATGGGATTAAATCAACAGTGTTGCACTGCGGAAGCATAGTGAGGGTTCGATCAGATCGGTAAGACAATTTATATGCCAATGATTAAGTGGGATGTGTGTTATCGGTTGTTATTTTTGGATTGACAGTTACCTGTGGGAAACGATGACAACATGATTATGCTTCCTAGCATCTGTTTAGATGGATTGATTACACTCTAAATGCTAAATATTCCTAAGATCTAGTGACTAAACAAAATGATATATGCGATGTTTTAACTTTTATAACATAACCACGTCTTCCTTGCTATAGCAATGTTTAGACCTGTGAATTTGAGAAGTTACTGTGCTTAGATATTTTGATAAGATGTGTTTTGCATGATAGTTTGAGTTGTGTTGAGTATGACCGGCTGTGATAAGAAGTTATGCATATAGTGACCGCTCTTAGAATTGTGTAAGGAGTTAATTGATTGTGATTTTGTTTTCTACTGATTGTTTAAATGGGGGAATGGCTTATACATTAGCTATGTTTGGAAGTTGACTATTGAACTTGAAACAACATATAATTAATATGATTTCGTGAGCCGAGAAAATTACCGACGACTTTTGATAATGAACCGATGGAATTATTGATGGTGTTTAATGAGTATTGTTTATGTGTAATCGGGACTTGTTTATGGGAATCTGTGATCCTAACTGTGTCTGCTCATAATTAAGGAATATGTAATCTGTAATCTGTAATCTGTAATCTGTAATCTGTAATCTGTAATCTGTAATCTGTTTTGTTTTTGTGTAATTTGTAATCTGTAATCGGGATTTCTTATAAGGAATGGTTGAACGACATAAAGAACCCCACCCATATTACGTGTCTGCTCATATGACACTCGTAAAAGAGATAGGTAAGTATTGACTAATTTGGAATCGAAACTAAATGATTGGTAATCTGATAATTTACCACAAGAACTAAAATCCTGCCTATGTATATTCATGACTTAAGATTAAGAAATCATTTATGTGATATATTTCCATGTAAAAATGTAAATGTTGGATATTGCAAATCAATCCTCTATTGCCTATTTGGAGGCTATAACGTAAACTGTTCTGCATGACATTGTGAACTTTGATAGACACAAATGGACGTGGGGATATTCCATATTGGTAATGGGTTAACGATATGTACTGGGCATTTACCTCCTCTTGCATGTTTATACTGATTTGTACGATACGCACTACATGGTTACGAATTGATTTACTATCATATTGAACTAACCTTGCCGAGAATTACTAACTTTGATATTAGTTGGTCAAATTATTCTTTTGCTATATCATTGCATATTTTGTTTGACATTATGGAATCTGGATGGATGTGATTAATATGATTGATGTATATTTAATGGGATTTATGACCCTATGAACGGACCTAGTAGAACCTACGCACGAGGAGTAACTGGATACTCTGCTTATGTTAAATGACGAAGCCGCATGACTGATCTATGATTTATGTATGGCTGTTTGTTGATCCACTACACTTCTAAATTGTGGATACGGAACAATGTGGTTGACCTTCTGCCCTACAGTTGGAAAAGGGAAGAATTATCTGAATAATAGAATACTGAAGTGATGAAAAAAAGGGCAATTGAATTACTTTTACCGTAACAAGAGGAAATGCTTAATAAGGGAGGATGTGGTACCTTATTGTTACGACTTATTAACTAAATACGATTTTGAATTTGATTTCTAACTTTATCTTTGGATGACTCCCTTTGCTCAAAATGATGGTTGTTATAGTTGTATCTATTGCTCAGATTCAAACTTATGATGGTATGTCTGCATGAATTTGCAAAACTGTATTTAGATGATTATATTACCGTAACTGTTCGATTGGGGGCATGGTTCTCTTTATGTTACTGTACTTAGAAGTAATGCTATGAGGAGTTAACGATGTTTACTGGGATTCTTCTCCCTATCGCTCTGACCTTGTTAAGAACTATTACATATGATTTTAAACTAATATGATGGTATGACTTTGATATGCTTTCAAAAATAGAGGAATACTAGGAATAAATTGTGAAGCTAGTGGCTACGTACCTAAGCGACTGATTTGTGACTGCTGGAATGAAGTATACCTTGTTAATTAGACAGAACCTTGCTTGGTAGGCTCCGATGCCTGATTTAGTCATGCATAATCAGATTTGAATCTAACCACGTAATTGATTTCCTTTGGAAACTATATATAACCTTAGTTGACAATTCATTTCTGAGTGACTTGCAATATGTGATTTACCCAAAGAACTACTTAACTACGCAAAGTTTGAGCGTGCATCTTCTAATGAGAATTGCATACGAACTATGAATGTTGGATTGGTCTAGACATGAACATAGTTGAGAATATCTTTTTTTTAATAGAAATTTGACCTATGCTATGGGAATGTATGAATTACGTGCTTAAGGGGATGCTCTCTACTGTGTTCCTGTATTTGGGAATTGATGCTATGGAACTTGTTGGTAGGAAGAAATTGTGAGAATAAACCCCGCCCACTAGGGATTTGATGTCTTGAATGTCCTATACGGGACTCCTATAGCCTTATCTTAATCGACACATGATTCTATGAAGTAGATGTGTGGTGTTGATTTTGTTTACTATACATGCCTAAAATGAATCGCCAAAAATGAAAAAATTAAATAAAACTATGGGTTGCTTTATATGTTGACAACTATTGAGTGATTGTGATAATTATCAGATTAACCTGTGTATTGTTCAAACTGAGGAAGGAATTAAATATCCATAACAGAATTGAACGATGATACGAGACTGAGATGTCTAATCTTGTTACCTGATAAAACAAGTTTGAAGGACCAAACTTATTTAAGGAGGGGAGAGTGTAATAACCTGACTCTCGTACATGTTTTCTAGTATGCTTTCAGTCCCTTACTCTGTGCATTTATGTGCTTGCTGTGAAATTCCATGTGAAATTAAGTTAAATTGAGTGAATCTTAGGATTATAGATTCATATCTGTCTAATAAGAGAAATATCTGTTGTAATTGTGACGTTCGGATCAGAAATTAGAAGCCTTAGAGGCTTGATAATCTAAAATTGACCTTATAACTGAGATCAGTATGATTTTTAGATCATAATATGATTTTCTGTAAAAATCTGATTTGGAATGATTAAACTAGTTGATTTTTGTCTTTATTCACCTTTTGTATATATCTATGTTTCTTTAAACATTTGACTTGGAAGCCCTTACACAAATATCTTCTGAGAAAGAGAGAAGATGAGAGAAAGACCAAAGAGGTAAGAAGTTCATCAAGGAAGGAGGAGATTGGGAAATCTGAGAGGGTTTGTGGATAATTGAGTTCAAGGTAAGTTTAATCCATCTACAATAATCCCCTATTTGGACTTGAATAAGGTTCTCTTTGTATATATACATGGCTAGGGTTTGAAATTGAATTAATGGTAAGGATATTGTATCATTTAGACCATTTGAGTTAAATTGAGCTTTATGGAGATGAATTACCATCTATTCCTTCATTTTACATGCTTGATCTTGTTTATGTATTTAGATGCTTGATCTTGTTGAATTCATGGAAGTTAATATTTTGATTTTGGAATCAAAACAAGTTGATGCAATTGAGCTTGAATTACCCTTGAAATATGTTGGTTTATCATGTTTTAATGAAAGATTACATGAGATCTTGGTTTGAATTTGAGTTTGCAAACTCACACTTTGATGAATTTTCGAACTGTTTGATTTTGCCCAGACCGCACGAGCGGCCATGGGCACCACACAAGCGGAACATGAAGAAAAAAAGAGGTTTTCATTCTGCTCTTTGGGCGCTCGAGCGGCCGGTTTTTCCACTCGAGCAGATTTGGGCCGCACGAGTGGTCCAATTGGGTGCACGTGCGACCAACCCTGTTTCAGCTTATACCTGGTGACTTTGAATAAGCATATCTTTTGCATCCGGACTCCGTTTTGAGTGATTCTTGAGCCTAAAAATCAAGCCCCGGAATTCTAGTTCCAGTGGTGGTGGTCTCACTCCCAAATTCTAAGTACATAAATAGTTATGCCCAAATTAGTGATGACTGTTCACTTTCTATGTACCGGGTTTGTACCATTTCTTCGTCTGAACCTTTTTCCTATCGATTCCTCCTATCTTCTGAGTCATAGATTATAACTTATTAAGAAATAATGGGCTTGGGACCACCATGGCTAAGTGATTAATTGATCAAAGAGAATAAGTAAAGGATCAATTATAATCTCATATTATGTGTTGTGCACTGTGTTTGTAGGTCGAGACGAGGACATCGTCCCATTACTACCCGAAGCCGATTACTGTGAGTAATAGTATTTTAGTAGTGCGTTTTGCTTACTGTTAATAGTTAATATTAACGTTCTGCTACCTGCAAGTTAACTTTATTGATTCATGGTGAACGAATGGAGCATATGTGCATTATGGAACAATGATATATTTGTGTATCTGGAATCATTCTGCTTTGCCAATGATGGGCCCGAGGCCGTCATGATGTGAATTGTTCTGTCCCTATTAATCGTACTGTAGTGATACATGTGCCTTCTGTTAATAGTTATTATTAATATTCTGTTATACGCAAGACAACTATGTCGACTTGTAATAAACCATGGGGAAATTTATGTGCACTATTGTGTAATGGTATTCTTATGAATCTGGGATTATTCTGTTTTGCTAATACTGGGCCGGAGGCCAATCTGTTGATATTTGGGCCAAAGGCCAATCTGTTGATATCTGGGCCAGAAGCCAATCTGTTGATATCTAGGCCAGAGGCCAATTTGTTAATATCTGGGCCCGAGGCCGATCTGTAAGATTTGTTGGGCCTGAGTTCATTCTGCATGATATTGGGCTTGAAGCCTCTCTGTATAAAAATCAGGCCCAAGGCCATTCTGAAAATGTTTACAAGATAAGATTAATTATATGACCTATGCACTTATATACGTTATAAATATTACAATTCAAGTTTATTCGTTGAATTCTTTAGGTACTATTATCCACTGAGCCTTGCGCACTCTGTATTATGTCTGCCTCTGTAGGTAACCGACCCGGAGGTCAGTCTTAGCTCAGCTTGGGTTGCTTCCTTCGACAACTTCACCATGTCCAAGCGGTTGGTGAAGTCTATGCGTTTTGTGGAGTTCCTTTCACAACCCTTAGCATTGGTCACCAGTCTTTTGTCTAATGTGATTAAGCATGTATAACTTTCCCTACCTATATTTTTGCTCCACCCCACGTGTGGGGTTGGGTCTGTATATATATATATTTACATATGTATGCGCGAATATCTCCTTTTGGTGCGTCTGTTTATCGAATGTTAGAACTGTTGGTTGGTACATTTGCAATTCTGGCATATGGGAGTTAGCTCAATGGATGTTATTTCAAGTTATTATTTGCTTCCGTTCAGGCCCCATACGTTATGCTTATCGAATCCTATATCCGTTTCCGAATTGGTCATGGCCAAACTTTTAGGGGTGAGTTTGGGGCGTGACAGTCATCGTTTGTCTTTATGTTGATAACATGCTTATCATTGGAAGCAGTCAAAAACATGATCAAATCAACTAAGCAAATGCTGAACAAAAGATTTGATATGAAAGATATGGGAGTCGCAGATGTAATATTAGGAATGAAAATTACTAAAACATCTGATAGGTATACATTATTTCAATATCATTATATTGAGAAAATTCTTGGTAAATATATCAAGGATGATATGAATGTAGCAAGAACACCTGTAGACATCAGCTTTTATTTATCAAAAAATAAAAGTGATGCGGTATCTCAGCTAAAATACTCTCAAATCATTGGAAGCCTAATGTACCTAATGAATTGCACGCGTCTTGATATAGCTTATACTGTCAGTAAATTGAGTAGGTACACTAGTAACCCCGGAGAAGACCATTGGAAAGCGATCATTCAGGTTCTTAGATATCTAAGATTTACCCGTGATCATGGCTTAAACTTTACTCAATATCTAACAGTATTCGAAGGCTATTGTGATGCAAGTTGAATATCGGATACTAAAGATTCAAAATCCATTAGTGGATATATCTTTACTCTAGGAGGCGCTGCTATTTCTTGGAAATCTATGAAACAAACATGCATCACACGATCTACAATGGAATCTAAGTTTATCGCTTTAGACAAAGCAGGAGAAGAAGCAAAATGGCTTCGCCACTTCTTAGAAAACATTCCAATGTGACCAAAACTTGTGCCAACTATTTGCATTTGTTGTGATAGTCAATCTGCACTACACATGGCACAAAGTCATATGTATAATAGTAAGTAACGACATATTCATCGTCAACATAATACCGTAAGGCAATTTCTCTCGAATGGAATAATCTCACTAGATTATATAAAATCTAAAGAGAATATTGTGGATCCGTTAACAAAAGGTTTGACAAAAGAGCAAGTGTATAGTTCATCGAAGGGAATGGCATTGAAGCCTATTACATAAGAGTCATCATAATGGTAACCCTACTCAGATGACTGGAGATGCTAAGAACTAAGTTCAAAGAGACAATTAAGTTATGGGTGGCTTGCCAAAAATCACCAAAGGGATTAAAATTCCCTACCCATTCTTATGATGAGAGTGATATCTACAACATGTGTTGCATGTAGGGGTTTAAGGATAAGCTTTGCTTTTAATGATTACTTATATCTTGATTTAGGCATAAAAATCAAGACAAGTATAAGAGATACTCACAATAAGATTTACCTATATGAGTGTCAAATTAGGGCCGATTTTAGAAGAATGAAGAGGCTAATTTCTCTAGAAGCACTCATGAACAACCAGGAGCGCTCAAGGCCAAAATAAACACAACCATAAGAACCACGATGTGTCAAAAGATATTTTGTGTGAAATCTATTGTCTTGGCTTACACAAAAGGTTGAACAATTCAAAGCATCGCGTCTATTAGTTAGCTAGTAAGTCTAATAGGTTATCACTAAGAAAAGTTCAAAGCCGAAAACTACCTATCCTGATGCAAGATATTTTCGATTTATACTCTTTCAACAAATTCTGCATATTGTTGCATTTCTGTTGTCATCAAATTCCATTCATATGGGAGATTGTAAGAAATGGTTTGAAAAATGGTTTGGGAAAAAACATATTTTTTGCAAACTAGGGTCTAATTTTTAGATGGGACCCATGTGCCAAAGTAGGCGGGTCCATTGTAGAGAGAAAATGGAAAAAGAAAGAAAAGAAAAAAGAGGGCTTCTAAATCTGAAATGTATTGCTTCATAGAAACAGTGAATGTGAGTGTTTTAACTTTGTGCCAAAGCTCAACCTAGTGCATAGCTTCATAACGAAACAAATTTTTAGAAACTGAAAAAAAACAAAAACAGAAGAGTAGGATGTCTTAGTAAATCAATCAAAAGGTTCAATAATGTACAATACAAAATGAAAAATTGTACTAGCAAAAAGAAAAAGAAAACAAAAACTAGTACAAAAACCAAAATAAAGTGATATGATTCATAAAATTAAGACTAAAAGTTAGACAAAACCCACACCATTCCAGATAAAAAATACCAAATCATTTAAACCCCCCCCCCCCCCCAAAAAAAAAAATTAAAAATTAAAAATAAATTAAAAGCAAGGGTTAATTTCCCTTTTTATGTCCTAAAATATTGTCAATTATTTATATTTCATCATTAAATTATCAATTTCATCTATTTAGTCCATAGAGTTTCTGATTTTAGTTCATGATTCAAATGGAGACAACGCTTTCAACTCAGTGATGCAGAAAACCTAACCAAATCAGCAAAAAATGTATTACAATTTGAATGATCTAAATTATAAAGCCAAACAACTATTTACTTACTCAAACTATATTATTGGACAACTTATATCTTACAAGAGGCACTCGTGTTCTTTTCTATTCCCTATTTCAATTTAGTGAGTTTTAAGATATTCAAATTTTGAAATGACCGTTTTGCCCATCAAGTTAGGCCTTGACAATTTGGCGGTTTCAATTGGACCGCATTAACAGAAATTAAAAACTTTTAGGGATTAAATAGATGAAAATGAAAATTAATGACAATTGTTTAGGTAATAAAGTGAAATTAAGAAAGGGGAAAAAAAATGGCACCATTGGTTGTACCAGAGAATATCATCAAAGATATTATACCTATTTTGGTAGTAGCTTTGAGTGACCACAACCATTTCATCAGTATAGAGACAACATTTGAGAGAAACCCACTAACAACCTCTACAATACAGATCACACATATACATAGCCATAAATTAGGGACACATTAAAGCTCAAAAATCAGAACATATCAAATTACATATATATATATATACATATATATATATATATATATATATGTATATATGTGTGTGTGTGTACTCACTTGCAGGAGAGGTAGCTTGTATATAACAGTCGATTGAACTAAAATTAAAATCATAACCACAACTCTGATCCACATGAACATAAATTTCATGATCAAGGTTGCTGATCTATAAACAAAAATCCAAAAACATATACAGGGGCAATTGCATGCCAAAAGAAAATTTGATTACCAACTCCAAATTAAAATTGGAATTATGCCCAAATCAAGATTTACGAGGGTGATCCATATTCAAAACACTAATTAAAAACCCTAGTATATATCAAGATAAATTCCATCAAAAAATATTCTCAAACATGCAAAACATCAAACATAAAGAATCCACAATATAAAAACACAGATAACAGTGCAAAAAATCCAAAACCGAAATCAATGAAATTAAGAGATACAACTAATGAGTCTCTCATTCCAATTTTCATATATGTCTCTCAAGAAATTGACATATATTTCATAAAATAGAGCACAAAATTGGGAATCTGCATTCATCCATTGTGTGACTGGCAATCCATAATACTAGCGAATACAAATCTATTTATTTCTACTCCAATAATCGATGGCATACAATATGAAAAACAATGAAGCATTAACTTCGAAAATTAGAACTAAACAGACAAGAACAAAAATTAAATTAAGACAAGAAAAATGAAATATACGTGAGTTGTTGATTCTTTTCATTCGCAACTCCAGCGATGATTCGAAAATCAGGACTGAACAGAGAAGAACAACAAAATTGAAAGATGTAAAACTAAAATGGCTTCAAAGCATCGTCCAAAAACTATCAGAAAACACATACCTATGCAGTCGGCGAGAGGGAAATAAGGAAGAGGGAGAGAGAGAGAGAGAAGAAGAGGAAGAAGAAAAGAAGACGTACCTGTGCCGTTCGAGGTCTCAAGAGTGAGAGAATAAGAGGATGGAGCTTCAAGTGATGCGTTGGTTATTTCTGGGCAATAAAAAATTAAGGTTTCATTCAAAACGGTGTAGTTTTGAAAAATAAATTATTAGTGACCAAATTCAATCGGTCACCAAAAATTTAGCCCACATTTTCTGCGACTAAATATTTGTTGTCGCCAAAAAGTTACATTTGGTGACTAAAATTTTAATCGTCATATATTAAATTTGTCACCAAAATTTTTTCCTTGTTCCCGTTCTTAAATTTATGGCTCGTTTGGCATAGTCTATAAAAGATAAAAAGCCAAAAAATTATCATTGTTCACAAAAAACGAATTTACACAAAAAAAGTACAAGTCAACTTTTGTATTGAAGTGATGATGCTGTCTGCAATGATGGTACAAATTAGATAGGCGGATGCACAAAAAATTTACAAAAGACAATGCTGTTTGGCCCATGGGGGCCTATCACAGGTCCTGTTTTGATAATCGAAACCGTCAATATGTAGAACTCGTTGAGTACTATATGCTTGTAAAAAATCACATTGATTGGATATCGATAACTATATGATCAAATCAGTTTTGTATAAAAAAAAAAAATGGATAGTGAACAAATTAACGATTGAAAAAAAACTAATCCGATGAGATAGCTATCGATATCCGATCAACATGATTTTTTATAGGCATTGTTAGGACCCTTGTTGTCAAAATCCATGGAAAAACTAAGTTTGTAATTAAGTTGTTATTTTCTAGTTTTTTTCTTCCCGCACGAGTAGGGAAAGGGCCGCTCAAGCGGAGTTTACACTCTCACAGTATTTTGCAAGTCTGCAAAAACACTGAGTGATCTGTTTTTACGCTCGAGCATGGGATCTTCCGAGCGTCCATTTCTACGCTCGAGCGGACCGCGCGATCTCTGCTATTATAAATTTACTTGTTGGTCCAACTCTAGGGTTACTTTTCCTAAATCTTCTTCAAGAGTCTTAGGGTTTCTTTTGAGGTTTTCTTCTGAAGGTTTTTGTGAGTTTTCCTTGATGATTTGAGTGAGTATTAACTTCATGTATTGATAAGCACATATCAAGGAGGTTGATTGGTTATATTCAAGAGTGTTCTTCTTCGGTGGAATCCGGAGATTCAAGCGTGGAGTTTCAAAGGAGTTTGATTCTATACGTAGTTGTTGATTCGACAAGTGAAGTTGTGGATTCAACTTCAGGGTAATCAATTTCGAGACAAAGGTTACGGTGAAAGGTGTACAGAAGATTTGAAGACAAATTGGAAGCGTTTGGGTAATTTGTTTGTTATTTTTGTAATCTTTCTTTCTTCGGTAGCGGATTGATTAGTAGCGTTTCGCCCGTGGTTTTTTTTTCACAATTGAAGGTGCTTCAATTGTGATTTTTCCACGTAAAAATCATTTGTGTCGATTTATTATTTTTTGAAAACAACAATCTAAATCACTTTCGTAAGTGCTTAATGATTTAAATTGTGTGTTTTGAATGATTGGGAATTGAAATAATTAAATCTTGATCTAATCACAAATCACTTAGGATTTTCAATTGGTATCAGAGCAGGTCACTCTTTGTTTTTATCAAAACTATAGGAGTGTGATTTTGTGTGATTGGTGATATTGATTCAATTCATGAAGGTAACTCAACCCATAAACCTCCATTACTTGATGGTACAAACTATTCTTATTGGAAAACTCGTATGAGAGCGTTTTTAAAATCCATCGATAAGAAAATTTGGCACTGTGTGATCTATGGATGGAGTGAACCTATCGTCACCATTGATGGTATTGATATTCCCAAACCCTTTGATAAATAGGACACAACCGATTATCAAAACTCGAGTTGGAATAGTAAGGCTCTCAATTCCCTTTTTTGCTCCATCACACCTGAAGAGTTTCGTTGTATCTGCACGTGTGAGGTAGCAAAAGAGGCTTGGGACATTCTTGAAACGATTCACGAAGGTACTACTTCTGCTAAAAGGTCAAAACTTCAACGTCTCACCTCTGCCTTTGAAACCCTTTTTATGTGTGATGATGAGACGTTTGATGATTTCTATGCTAAACTTAGTGACATCGTGAATTCCTATTTCACACTCGATGAAAAAATCCCTGAAGCTAAAGTTGTTGGAAAAATTTTGAGATCATTACCTAAGAGGTTCCAATCAAAAGTGACAGCCATTGAGGAGACTCAGAATGTTGATACCCTCAAGCTTGATCAGTTGGTTGGAAACCTGCAAGCTTATGAAGCCCACCAGATTTCTAAGAAAAAATAAAAAGATAGTGTGGCTTTCACTAGTGCTCATGCACTGCAAAAACTCCTGAGACTGAGTTTGATTTAGAGTCTGAGATGACGACTATGTTTACTAAACAGTTCAAAAAAAAAATTAAAGAAAAAGAAGCCTAATTTCAGAGACCCTATTTCAAAAGACAAGAGTAATGATAAACCCAAAACTTTTCCACCAAAACTTACTTCAAAAACTGAAAAGAAGATTGTAAAAGGGCAAGGGGTCAAGTGTTATGAATGTCAAGGGTTTGGACATATTGCCCTTGAATCTCCTTCGAAAAAGAATCAGAAGAAAGTCTACACAGTGACTTGGGATGATGAAAGTGAGTCAGAGCAAGAACCCAAAGAAACTGAATCCGGTGAAGACGAGGACAGTGCTTTCATGGAATTTTGACCCACTTTCACACAACCTCTTCCGAAGCCAGTGGAATTTGCTCGTGGTCAAAACCTGCATCATGCTCCCACCTTTGATGGGAGTAATTACTTGTATTGGAAGATCAGAATGACGGCGTTTCTGAGAGCTTTTGACCCAGAAAGCCGGCAAGCCATTAAAGAGGATGTTGAAAGTGCTAACAATCCAAGCAATCAAAGAGTCCTGATTACTATTCGTGGAGCAATTTCTGATGAAGAACAGCAACGGGTTGCTCACTGCACAAAGGCTAAAGATGCATGGGACATTCTGAGCCAATTTCATAAAAGAGGAGATTCATCTTCACCACCATCTATCACCTTTTCCTGCCTTAGTTTCTCGACTGGATGAGGTCAATGAGAATGAGGAGCAAAAAGAAGATGATGAAACTTCAAAAGACAATGATGAGATTAATGGTGATGATCTACAACAAGCTTACGAAAAGCATTATGATGAATCTCTGAATTTGTCCAAGATCAATGACAAACTCACTCTCAAGCTCAAAGCATGTGAAAGTGAGAATATCAAGCTAAAAGGAGAAATTATAATAACAAAACAGAATGTCATCAAGATCTCTAGTGACAGGCAAGACCTATGTGGGAAACTTCTATCTTGTGAAACTGAAAGGAATGAACTCCTGAAAGTGTATTCCACATATGAAGAGAAGCTTGAAAGCCTTGAGATGTCACAAGCTACATTGGAAGAGATGGTTTGTCATAAAGATGAAGAACTTCGAATTGCTAGAGCCACAATTTCCATGTAGAACAAAGGTTCCAAATCATTAGAAGACATCACCGGGTCTCAACAAATGGGTTGTGACAAAAGTGGGCTAGGCTATGGTAATGCAACAACTCACAAGGGACAAGCATCTACATCACATGACCTGAAGACTCAAGCAAAGGGAAAGCTGAAGGTACACCAGGGTGATCCCTCTCTTCATCTACCTAACGGGGGTAAGATCAACAAAAATGAGGTAAAACCTGTCTTTATTTGTCATCATTGTGGTAGGTATGGCCACATTCGTCCTTATTGCTTTGAATTGTTTGGTAAGGTGTCTCAAAAGGGTAGAAATTCAAATACTTTTTGGGTTAGGAGACAACCTTACATGTCTAGGCGGAATACCAAGATTCATGAGAGTGTTCACAACGCTAAGACATTTACCAAGACCGCCAGACCTGATTTTTTTAAGACCAAAAAGATTTGGGTAAGAAAAGATGATTTGACTTGTTTAGTTGTTCACACTTCCCTAAAAGCACGTGACTCACACATGTGGTATCTTGATAATGGGTGCTCCCGTCACATGTCAGGTGACAAATCCTACTTCACCTCTCTTGAAAAATATGAATGTGGAATTGTTACCTTTGGAGATGGTGGCACTTCTAGAGTCATTGGTAAAGGCTCTATAAGTGTAGCTGGTCTTCCCAAGCTTGAAAATACTTTACTTGTTGATGGTCTTAAAGCAAATCTTTTGAGCATTAGTCAAATGTTTGATTCCCACCATGAAGTATTGTTTTCAAAAAATAAATGTGAAATTTTGGACAAAAAGGGAAATACTGTCTTACATGGGGTTCGCACATCTGATAACTACTATGGGATTGTTACTACTAATGATCTCACTTTTCACTCAGCCATCTTAAGTAACATTGATTTGTGGCATCAAAGATTAGGTCACATGAATTTCAAAGACCTAACTAAGATAGCCAACAAAGAGCTTGTAAGAGGAGTACCTAAACTGGGTAAGAATCTGAATCATGTGTGTGGACCATGTCAACTTGGGAAACAAACCGGTGCCCCTCAAAAAAAGGTGAACAGCTTTATAACCAAACGTCCTCTTGAATTGGTTCACATGGACTTAATGGGACCTACTCGCACTAAAAGCATCGGAGGTAAAAAAATATATATTTTTAACTGTTGATGATTTTACTCGATTTTCGTGGGTAAATTTTTTAAGGGAAAAATCTGATACGTTTGATGCTTTCCAAGCCTTAGTCCTTGAAATCCAAAATGAACCGGGTGTTTCCATTGGGCGTATCACAAGAATCTGAACTGATCATGGTCGTGAGTTTGAAAATAGTTTATTTTCGAATTTTTGTGATATGCATGGAATTAAGCATGAATTTTCTGCACCTATTACTCCACAACAAAATGGAGTGGTTGAGAGGAAGAACAGGGTTGTTCAAGAGATGGCTAGGGTCATGCTCCTTAGTAAAAAACTTCCTCCAAAATTTTGGGCTGAAGCCTTAAATACTGCTGTTTATGTCATAAATCACGTATATTTAAGGCCCGGCACTTTACAAACTCCTTATGAATTGTGGAAGGGATTGAAACCTAATGTAAAATACTTCAAAACTTTTGGGAGTAAGTGTTACATTTTCAAAGATAGAGAACCTTTGGGCAAATTTGACTCCCGAAGTGATGAAGGTATTTTTCTAGGGTATTCAACCACTAATAGGGCTTTTTGAGTCTATAACCTGCGAACTTCTTCTTTAATGGAATCGACCAATGTGGTTATAGATGACACAGGTTCCCTTACTCCAGCAACAAATAAGGATGAATATGACAAGTCTCCAATCCTGGATACTAAACCACAAAGTCAAAAAGAAGCTGAGGTCCAAGCACAAGAAGTTGAGATTGCACCATCTTCACAGGTAAGTCAGAGTCCAAAGAGTGCACAGAGGGACACCACTCTTGATGCTTCTGTCACCACAAGTCCTGAGTTCAAACCATCAGCAAGGGTGAAACTGAATCATCCAGCTCAACAGGTGATTGGAAGTGTATCGGATCAAATGAAAACCCGAAGACAAATTCGGGATGAGGTATCTCATATGTGTTATGTTTCATTAATTGAACATAAGAATATTAAAGAAGCCTTACTAGATGATAGTTAGGTCAATGTTATGCATGAAGAATTAGGTCAATTTGAACATAACAATGTTTGGACTCTAGTCCCCACACCTAGAGACATGAATGGATAGGTACCAAGTGGATCTTTAAAAATAAATCTGATGAGAATGGTACTATGGTTAGGAATAAAGTCTGGTTGGTTGCTCAGAGCTACACTCAAGTAGAGGGTGTTGACTATGATGAGACGTTTGCCCCAGTTGCACGTCTCGAATCTATTCGTCTTTTACTTGGTGTTGCATGTTTTCTTGATTTCAAATTGTATCAAATGGATGTGAAAAGTGCCTTTCTGAATAAGTACTTGAAAGAAGAGGCTTTTGTTGAGCAACCAAAAGGGTTTGAGGACTCTAAATGTCCAAACTATGTCTACAAGTTAGACAAGGCTTTGTATAGGTTGAAACAAGCCCCTCGGGCTTGGTATGATAGACTTACCACCTTTCTTCTTGACAATGACTTTCAAAGGGGTAGTGTGGACAAGACTTTATTTGTGAAACAAATGATCCACACACCATGAAGCCTATAAACTTGTTTATTAAAAAAAAACTATGAACCACAAAATCATGAGCAAGTCAAATAATATTCAATCAATGATCATAAGCAACATAAGAATGCATAACTCAAAAACAATCATGAGAGCTCACATGCAAAATGTGTGTGTGTGATCTTTGAGAGGCCACAGAGCTAGAGTTAATCCTCGTAGTGATTGGATGGCTGGACCTCCGAGAAGAGTAACTAAACATCACAGAGAAAAGTTAAACCATTAGGAATCACGGGGTATTTGCTGAGTAAACGCGGAGGCTCCCCCTCAATCAATGAGTCCTTTTTTTTATTATTATTTTTTTTCAACTTCTCTTTCTTGTGGCCACTCACTGGTGGCATGCATGCTCAAGAGTATGGAGACCAAACCAGAGAAGAATGAAATAAAAAAGGATGGCCTGGTTGGTGCCTCTGAGGTAGCCTTTTCCTAATGCTCGGACTTCAATGAACTGAGGGAGAAACCGTGGAAGTGATAAATGATGGTAGATGGTTAAGAGACTCAATATCACCCATGATATACTAGTATAGGTCAATTCCTCTGAAAAAGTACAAGAAGCACTGCCAGTGGTCCATATATTTTTACAAAACCCCTTGATCTTCTTAGGTTTGAGTTCCTTAGAAAGACCTTGGGTGTAGTGCTCAGTTGTTAGGGTGTCTATTCTGGAGGGGGTGTGTATGATTGTTTTTTTTGTATACTTGGATGTTATAATCTCATTCTCCTAAATACCTGTCATCACTGCATTTAGAAAAATATGAACTCCTTTTATGTTGCAAGCTAGACTTCTTTGTTCATTGGTCATAGCTCATTTTGAATGCCCATACTCATTAACTTTATGATCTCATTCTGTACACATCCTTGAGGTAAACTGTTGCAGGGGTTTCCGCACAAGTGATCAACTTCTACTAACTCTCGAATAAAATGATGACGAATATCAATGTGTTTGGTTCGAGAATGTTGGACAGGATTTTTTGAAATGTTTATGGCACTTGTGTTATCACAAAAAAAAGTGAGAGTGTTCTGATCTATCCCATAATCATGAAGCATTTGCTTCATCCACAACATTTGTGCACAACAACTCCTTGCAGCAATGTACTTAGCCTTAGCAGTCGAAAGAGAGATGGCATTTTGCTTTTTACTATGCCAGGAAACCAAATTATTCCCAAGGGAAAAACACCCCCTGGATGTACTTTTCCTATCATCAGCACACCCTGCCTAGTCGACATCAGAAAAATCAGTAATTTCAGCTGTAGTATCAGTAGAAAACCAAACCCCATATCCCAGAGTCCCATTAACATATTTAATGATGCGTTACTGCAAGAAGACGAGACTCTTTAGAACTGGCTTGGTAACGAGCACAAACACCTACACTGAAAGCAATATCAGGACAACTGGCAGTGAGGTAAAGAAGACTCCCTATCATATTCCTATAAAGGGTAGGATCAACATCAATACCAGAGGAATCTTTGGAAAGGTGAAGACTGGTGCTCATGGGAGTGTGTGCATGTTTGGCAGACTTGAGACCAAACTTTGACACAAGATTTTTGGCATACTTAGTCTGAGAAACAAACATACCCAAAGGAGACTGTTTAATTTGAAGACCCAAGAAATAAGACAACTCTCCCATCATGCTCATCTCAAACTCATGTGTCATGCAATCCGAAAAATATTTCACAAGATGATCAGCAGTGGATCCAAACACAATGTCATCAACATAAATTTGAGCAACAAGAATATGAGACTTAGCAGTGTTACAGTCTTCCAATTATACTCTCCTTTGTTTTACAGTTCACCATTCTCTGATTGAGTTGCCTTTTTTTTTCATTAAAAAAAATGTTTTGGAGTTTAATGGTGTTTTGTCCCCGCTCGAGCGGAATCTATCACGCTCGAGCGTGAATTTCTGTCTTTCAGCATTTAGTGCAGGGTTTTGCAATTCTACACAGGGGTTTTTGGCGCTTGAGCGTCCTTTTTCGAGCTCAAGCGTATCCACTCGTGCTTTGGCTCTCGCTCGAGCGTTCAACCTCACGCTCGAGCGGACTGGTTTGGTTTAAATACTCCCTCCCTCGTCTCTTCAGTTCATTTTTTCCCCAAATTTCATTCTCTCTCCTAGGGCTCCTTGGTGATTTTGTGCATTGTCTTCCTTAGCCTTTTCCTTGCTAATTTCTGTTCTTCTCGCACACCTAAGGTATGTCTATCTTCTGTTTCATCTCTATTTTCATGTTGATTTACGTAATTGTTTTTGTTTTCACTATTGTTTCATCCTTCACTCATGTTCGTATAGGTTGGGTCTTATTAGTTGTGTGCATCTTGTCTTGTTTTATTGAGTCTTTGGCATATTGAGATGGGTTAAGATCTATTACTGGCGTATGTTTCATTGATTTCCATCGAGTCTATTTGTTCTTTTTGGATATGGCTGCCTTGCTCACCATGATTTATCTCTGATGCATTTTGTTCTCTTGGGATTACTATGCATTGACCATATTGCTTTATAGTTTTATCTGCCTGACTCATGTTGATATATTTGACTGTGCTACTAATGTTTTGTTTTTCCTTTTTTGGTTTAATTTTTGTCTTGGGTTAGGGGTTGTGTGTTTTTTCTTTTGTCTGTTACTTGGTTTAGTCATGTCTTCTTTTAAGAGAATGAAGTCCACTGCCTCTCGACCCTCCCTTAACTCTAACCGGTTTCCCTCGGCTGAGAAAGTCAAATTGTTTCGAGAGTCCTATCCATCCTGAATCGTTCATCTTGAACGCAATGTTCAACCTAACACCTTTGAGTCTATCCATATCCGTCCTCTTTTTGATCCATTGGGTGGGGATTATATCCTCTCTTTCTCAGGTCCTCAAAACCTCAGCTGGGTTCGTGAATTTTACTGTAACATGAAGAGTCTTGATGACATTGGTCCATCATTCAAGACTTGGGTCCGATCCAAGTCAATGACAGTCACCACTGATCTCATTAGAGAGCTGTTAGGGATTAGTAAAGTCTTCCCTATCTTCTATCCTTTTCCTGTGCGACCGACTTGCGATTTCAATGAGGTGGCCACTGCTCTTTGTGGTACATCTCGTCCGTAGTTTTCTGGGGCACTGATCAAACAAAATGAACTTCTACCCCATTTTTAGTTACTCAATCTCATCGTGTGTGCCAACATAATAGTGACTACTCATAGCTCAGAAATCAATCAAGAACAAGGGTTTGTACTACAGTGTATTGCTCTCAATCGCTCTATTGACCTTGCTACCTTGATTATTCAGAAGATGGTTGTTGTGTTTGAACGTAACAACCTTGGTCTGCCTTATGGATGCCTCATTAATAGGCTTCTCACCAAATTTGAGGTTTCCTCGTATGACGATGACGAATTTGTTTCACCATCCCAGCCTTTCACTAAGAAAACTATCTTCTAGAGTTAGTCACATGTTCAAGGAGTTTCTACTAGGGTGGATCGTTCCAGTACAAGTACAGGTGATGCTACTGCTATGGCAGAAGAGGCTGAGTTCGATGCGGCTGTTGCCGGTGATGCTGTTGGTAAGGGGGAGCAGCCACCTCAAGTTCGTACTATCCGTGGCCAACTCCAGCATTTCGAGCAGTCTGTTGTTTCTCGTTTTGATCAACTCGAGGGGCGGATGGATATTTTCGAGGCCCGGCTCACGGATCTAGAGACTAATGCTGATGCTCGGCTCACTGCGTTGGAGGCTTCTTCCAGGTGCATTGAGGAGTCCGTGGCACAGTCTTCTACTCATTTGTCTCAGATCCTGTCTTTTTTCCATATGCAGTCCTCGCCCCAGTCTCAGCCACCCACTCAGTGATCATTGCTGTCCACACCTGCTATTGGCTAGTTCTTTTCTGCACAAATCTTTTTTATTGGATTACTGTTTCTCTTGTTTTTGTTCTCTCCCAGACAAAAAAGGGGAGCGGGTATATTGTTAGCATATTGGATATCTATTCTATTTTTGGCTTTTATACTTGTTGGATGCATATTGGATATTATTTGTGGATTTAGGAATCTTTTGCGACTATTTTTGTTTTTTTAATGGATGGGTGTTATGTTTCTCAGATATTTTATATTCAGTTATTTATACAATTCCACAGTTTTGGTTGGTTTGTGTGGTTGTTTTTTTCAGGTGGATTGATCAAAGAAATTATTCAAGAATTGCATTGTATTTTTTTGTTTCTTTTCGTTAGAAAATTTGTTGAGATGTTTGTTAGGAAAATTGTTTAGAATGGTTTTGTCCAGGATTTGACAATGGGGGAGATTGTTAGGAACCTTGTTGTCAAAATCCATGGAAAAACTAAGTTTGTAATTAAATTGTTATTTTCCAGTTTTTTTCTTCCCGCTCGAGCGGGGAAAGGGCCATTCGAGCGGAGTTTACATTCTCACAGTATTTTGCATGTCTGCAAAAATACTTAGTGATGTGTTTTTACGCTCGAGCGTGGGATCTTCCGAGCGTCCATTCCCACGCTCGAGCGGACCGCGCGATCTCTGCTATTATAAATTCGCTTGTTGGTCCAACTCTAGGGTTATTTTTCCTAGATCTTCTTCAAGAGTCTTAGGGTTTCTTTTGAGGTTTTCTTCTAAAGGTTTTTGTGAGTTTTCCTTGATGATTTGAGTGACTATTAAACTCATGTATTGATAAGCACATATCAAGGAGGTTGATTGGTTATATTCAAGAGTGTTCTTCTTCGGTGGAATCCAGAGATTCAAGCGTGGAGTTTCAAAGGAGTTTAATTCTATACGTAGTCGTTGATTCGACAAGTGAAGTTGTGGATTCAACTTCAGTGCAATCAATTCCAAGACGAAGGTTGCGGTGAAAGGTATACAGAAGGTTTGAAGACAAATTGGAAGCGTTTGGGTAATTTGTTTGTTATCTTTGTAATCTTTCTTTCTTCAGTAGTGAATTGATTAGTGGCGTTTCGCCCGTGGTTTTTTTTATCACAATTGAAGGTGCTTCAATTGTGGTTTTTCCACGTAAAAATCGTTTGTGTCGATTTATTATTTTTCAAAAACAACAATCTAAATCACTTTCGTAAGTGCTTGATGATTTAGATTGTGTGTTTTGAATGATTAGGAATTGGAATAATTAAATCTTGATCTAATCACGAATCACTTAGGATTTCCAGTCATATAGTACTCCACGATTTCTACATATTTAATGGTTCCAATTATCAAAATGAGATCCATGGTGGGCCCCCACGGCCCGAACAGCACCGTCTAGTCTGATCTCGGACTGGAGGCAACCTGCTCCTATACATGTTCTGAAGTATGCTGCCCACCGTATTGGACTGAACCAACAATCACTATCAGTACACACCTAGGGACATTAGGGGAAATCTGGTCATTTTGCTATTTTATGCAATATTTTAATACATATTTTTTCGTAAAAAGTCAAAAAATTATCCCAAACAACTATCTTTTTTTCTTTTACTTTTTTATCAAAAAAGTCAAAAAGTGCACTTATTTAGAACATTCCAAACAACCTTTTAGTCTCGCGCCAAACCCATCTGCGACCAACCATGTTAACTCGTCACCAATAGTTTAGTTTTTAGCGACCAACAAGTATATTATTGCCGATTATGTACATTTGGCGACTAATTTCTTTTTAGTTTCTTAAAAAACATGATCAAAAATGCTTTTTGTTGCAGTGATTGTTATTATTTCACATTTCTTGCTATATTATTATTGCAAATAGATGTTTTGATAGAACTATTAACCAAATAGTAATGTTATGAAAAATATAATTATGTACATATCCTTTCTTGTGTCACCCTATATTGATAATTTTTTTTTTTTCTAGCCATTCTATATTGATTTAATGAGTCCTATTACTCATGTTTGGGCTACTAAAAAAAGGTGCGTGCTTGAAAAAAAGTGTATTATCTTTATATGTTGGCCGAATTGGGTGGAGTGGGTTTTTGATTCCTAACCCGACACAGAATCAATTTCACCAACTAAATAACTTCAACCTGCTGCTAATCGAACTGGTTACGAAATGGCCAATGTGCAAAAACCAAAATCCAAATTTGTTTGGTTATTTAGTTTTAAAATCAGATTTTGAGTTTTTATTTAGTATTTTTTTTTTGGTGAATTTTGTTAATACTTTTTAATTTTTTTTATTTTCAATAAACTTTTTTCAAATGCTGAATACACACATATATGTTAGAAAAATATACAAAAAGCCATTTTTTGTTTAATGGGATTTAGTATGTTGTTTTAATAATATCAGTTATTCTAGTTTTAATAAGAATCATTACGAATAATATTTTCATTATATTAAGTCTATACTTGAACTATTCAATTTTGGTCTCGTTTGGGTAGTTGGCTATTGTAGTAGGCTATTTTAATTTTTGGCAATTTTAGTAAGCTAAATTTTTTGTGTTTGGGAATATAATTGAATATTTTTATAGTTGAATGTGATATTTGGGAGATAAAAAGTAAAATGATTATGGATTTGATGTGACATTTTATCTTATTGACTATTTCAGTCTATTTTGTCTTTTGTGAATTTTAGCCAAACAATAGCCTAACAAATTAAACAGATTAAACAGAAGTTGTTGACATGATACTTAAATTTCATTAATTTTATACTTGAACTATTTGATTTTATATCAATTGTCTTTTATAATTAAACAGAAGTTGTTGACATAATACTTAAATTTCATTTTATCCCCAAATTAAGGGTGTTCAAAAAAATCGGAGGAATCGATTAATTGATTCATTCTAGTTAAAATTGTCGGTTTGGTCTAATTTTTATTAATTTTGAATTTTGATTCTAATTATGAAAATAATGGAACCATTTGGTTCCAAGACTTTGGTTTCAATTTCATTTTGCCTTGCAAACTATCGGTTAAAAATTAATTCAATTATTATATTTTAATAATATCAATTTTATATTTAAATTATTCATTTGTATCAATTTTATCCATACTGTCAATTGTTGTTTATAATAAAAAAGAAATAGTTGATGTGAGCCCCAAATTTCATTTGAAATTTTTTTTATCCTCTAAATTATTCTCAAAATATCAATTAAATCCCTAAATAAAATGAAATTTTGGGATTTAATTAATATTTTAGAGATAATTTGGAGTAGGGATGGATAAACATCTAGTTGGGCCGGATTCAAGTCAGTCCAACACTATATAATAAGAGTATATATGTCATCTCAATCCCAATCCAGCACTATATAATAAGAGTATATGTGTCATCTCAATCCCAGCCCGACCTGACATCAGGTCTAACCTAGTCATTTCAAATTTGGTCCAACTGAATTATTTAAACCCTTTTAATAATTATCTGAATTTAAAATATTAATAAAATTCAATAATAAAATAAATAATATTTTAAAAAGTCCTTTAATTTAAGTTATAGAAAGAAATATATATGTATATTTTTATTTTTTATTTTTTTTTTTGGTTAACTAAATAATATAAAAGTTAAAATTAATATTTTTTAAATAGGGGGGATGGAGTGGGTTAAAACTCTTTATTTCAAATCTAGCTTGAAAATTAAATGGTCTCAAAAATTTTGTTTAACCTAACCCAGTAGACTAAATATTTTTCTCAAACTCAAAAAATATTGTGTTGGACTAGGCGGGTTGAGAAAGCCATTGAACCGATGATTACCCCTAGTTTGGAGGTAAAACAAAATGTTAAACAAAATTCCTGTATCATGTCAATAATTTTCATTTGATTATAAACAACAACTAATGACAAGAGTAAAATTTATGAAAAATCAAGGGTAAATTATAAATACAACCCCTGAGATTTGCTTAAAATACAGATTGATTCCTGTAGATTGAAAAATTACAAATACTCTCTTGTTAGAATTTTTTATTTAATAAAATTAACTAAAAAAATGAAATTTATAATTGTTTTCCTATACAATAATAAAATTACCTAAATTATTAATTGAAACAATTAATTGACTTGATGATTTATGAAATTAGAAATCTCTGGGGATGGAATGTAATTTTCAAAACTATAAAGAATGATTCATATTTTAATTAAATCTCAGGGATGTATTTGTAATTTACCTAAAAATTGATATAATTTAAATTTAAAATTGATATTATCAAAACAATAAGAGTTTAATTACTTTTATGAGATAATTTAAATAGTAAAATGACATTTTCTCTATATTACATGTCCATATACTATGGGCTTAATTTAAATAGGTCCACTAAGGCCTCGTTTGGCAAGTGATGATTTTAGTCAAAAAGTTAAAAAGTCACTAAAAAAATCAAAAAGTCAACAACCTATACCAAAAAGTCAAAGATTTCATTTTTTTTCTATTTTTTGCGCATATTTTTGTAAAAAACTAAAAAAATCATCCAAAACATACTAGTTTTTTTAACCTCATATTTTAGCCAAAAAATCAAAAAGTTACTAAAATAGTATGTTCTCAAACAAGACCTAATTGTGCGTGGGATTTATTTTGTAAAAGGTGAGGCCTAATGAGGTTCGATTCCGTAGTAGGTTGAGGAAAAAGATTGGGAGCTCTAAATTAAGAGTTTTAATAGTTCTAATTAGTGCATGGGTCTTATGTGATGTGATGTTTTGGCCTTAGTTTTTTTTCTTCTTTTTTTTTTTATTTTTTAAATTATTAGTGCTCTTTTAGAACTCCCAAACTAGAGGGATGTATCATTTTTGATAGGCTGAGACTCTCTGTTTCCGGTGACAACAGCGTCATGGTTGCTATTTTGGGTTTTCGCTTTCCTGTGAGTAATCAGAGTCTAGATTCTCTACTTGCCCTTTCTCCTTGCCTCCCTACTTGGAATGGTAGAGATGCATCTCAGGATGATCCAAGGGTCCATAACAGGCTATTTAAAAATTAAAAAAAAAAATGTTTAGCCAAATATGGACACTTTGTTCATTATAGATGGATCTTTACCATTGCAAATAGAGAGGCAAAGAGAGAGTGCAAATAGAGGATCCTAATTCGAGTAATCAGGTGGCTTCATGTTCGTCCAATGATATGAAAACACGTGGCTAAAGATACAAATATAAAAAGAAAAATGTTTCAAAGCTCTAAAACAAGAACTCTAGAGCTGCTCTAATGGTGTGAGTTCCACCTTGATGAGATATTTTGACTTAACTTATTTTATTTTTATTTTTAAAGTGCCAGCTCAGTAGAGCTCTGTTTAGAGCTCTACTTTTAGAGCTACTAATCACCACTGATATAAAAAATGAATGTGATGGCTGAGCTAGGAAGTGTAATGAGAATGTTTTCTACTTCTCAATTGGTTGTCCTATAATACTTTATTGGGTAAATTACAAATACACCTCTTGAATTTTGATTAAAATAAAAATTGTCTCTTGTAATTTTAAAAATTATATTCTATCCTCCGAGATTTCTAGTTTTATAACAAATCGCTCATTTTATTAATATATCATCAAGTCAATTAATAGTTTTTAATAATGTTATAAATATATTTCAATTAATAATTTAGGTAATTTTATTATTGTATAGGAGTGCAATTATAAATTTTTTGTTTTTAATTAATTTTGTTAAATAAAATTTTTTAACAAAAAGTGTAATTTTTTAAATTACAAGAGGCAATTTACGGTTTAAACAAACATCAGAAGGTGTATTTATAATTTTCCCTACTTTATTTTGGGAGTGTCACACCATATGATAGGAGTGAGAGTCTAATGGGACTGTGTACGTGTTTGGCCTAGCTATTAAGCCCTGATTTGGTTGACTTTTAAAAAAAAAAATATTTTAATTTCTATTATTATTAGAGGTAATTACTTTAAAAAAATTCTCTTGCAAATATTTGTATGTCAATTAGTTCAAATAAAATCATTGATTTTATTTTAGTTTTGAATTTTTAAAATCAATAATTAGTATTTTTTATTTTGTTTTCAGTTAACTTTTTTGATATTTTAGTCATTTAAAAAATTTAATAAATACAACAAAAAATATAAAAATGTACTAAATTTTTATATTCTTTTATACTTTTTAGTATTTAGTAAATTTTTTTAAAAGATTTCACAAATTTTAAAATTTTTTAAGTGTATCAGAATTAAGTGTATCTAAAAAAAAATATTAAAAAGTTCACAAAAACCCCAAAAAAAAATGTGAATTAAAAGCTCTAAATCTATAGTAATGCATCAAAAAATTAATAGCGACTGAAAAATTAAAATCCACCTAAAATTTTATAGAATTCAACAATCTATATCTATTATCTATACTATTATTAAAAGTGAATAACTCACTTGGTTTTCATGAATCTCTTTTTCTTCTTTTGTCAAGTGACATTTTCGCCTTGCATCAAGTGCCAATTTTTCTATTTAACCAAAAAAATAAATAAAAGAGTTTCGAGAGGGTTACAAGATTTGAACCTATGATCATTCATTGATTGACATGATAAAGAACACTTTTATCACTTAAATAATATAAAATAAATATTTTTAATTCAAAATTAAAATATAATACATCTATATAATACGACAAGTAAATTTTTGAATTTGTCCTATAAACAATTGCATGGCAGTTGAGATCATTGATAAGAACATGATCCCACGGCCTAAATCAGTGAGATACAAATA
The DNA here is from genome assembly GCF_055761805.1 of Camellia sinensis. Lineage (NCBI taxonomy): Eukaryota > Viridiplantae > Streptophyta > Magnoliopsida > Ericales > Theaceae > Camellia > Camellia sinensis. Next base: position 20,678,516 of record NC_138964.1, on the reverse strand, counting down.
ATATGAATAGGTGAGATTCCACTCTTACAAATAGTTGAACAGTTGAGATTTATTTAATCTCAAAATGGACGATGGTGATGAGATTCTCCATTCTCACTCGCTGTACTCTAACTTCCTGCACAGATCCAAATGGGAATGCAAATCAACACACCCATTCGTCAACAAACTCGAAGTCGGTTTGTTGAGAGTACGTTCAAACTTTCTTAATTAAATTTTTATTGCATTTGAGTTCGAGGTTGAATTTGTTAAAATTTTAAAAATAAATTTAAATATATTAAAATTCGACTGGTTAATTTGGCTCGTTAGTTAATTCGTTTAGTATTTATTTACATAATAGAACAACAAGAAACGCTATGATGTGCATTAGGGTTGTAACTTGAGCGGGCTCAACCCGAGCAACCTAAGCTCAGCCCGAACTTTTTAAGAGCTTGGACAAAATATTTTTAAATTCGGTACGGACTTAGGTAAAAATTCAGAAACCCAAATTAAATTTGGGCAGGCTTGGGCAAAGACGTCAAACAACCTGAGCAACCCGAAACTCGAATTATACATATATAGATATATAAAAATATTAAATATGCATATAAATTATTAACCATTACATGATATTAAAGTAATTTATATTATTAAATCATATTGAATATATATTATATATATAAATAACATAAAATTTTACTTTTTTTCTTTCTATTTTCACTCATAAATTATAAGGACTACTATAGTGACATCTCTCTGACATTATAGAAATTATTTATTTTGATGGTATTAATGATTTTCTATAAAAAAAAATAATAATAATAATTGTAAATAGAGTCAAATTTTAATAATTTCATAGTTTAGTTGCAAAAAAAAAATTGAAATTCATTTACAATTCGGACAATTCGGGTAACTCGGGCAATTCGGATTTAACTCAGGTCGGGCTTGGGCAGAGAACCTTGGCTTACAATTTGGGCTTGGGTAGGTCTCAATACAACTTGGGCTGGGTTTGGACAACCTCCCAACCCGACCGAACCCGCCCGAGTTGCACCCCTAATGTGCAGCATATACACCTTATAACTAAAAAAAATGACATAATTTTAATTTTTGGAGTTATAACTAAAAAATATATATATATATCATAACTAAACACAACATAAGATATAATTAAAAAACTCATGAGTCATAACTAAAGAAGAAAATTTGTCATTACTAAAAAAAAAATAGCATAAATAGGGATGCATATAATACACTCTTTTCAAAAAGATGTATATTAAAAATTCCCTAGAATAAATATATTATTTATATATTGAATAATGTAAAAATATGTATAATATAAATATGTTACTTATTGTTAGAAATGGGCACCCATGTGGCATGGCCTTTTGAATCTTTTGAACCTTATCCAAATGGGTTTTGATGGCATGACCATTTGAATCTTTTGAACCTTATCCAAATGAGTTTTGAATTCAAATTCAAACCTATTTGGATAACCAATCAGGATATATATCATATAATTGATATGGATAGATGATATATCTTATATTATCTCATATAACTGATATGGATAAATGAGATAAACATATTATATATCTGATAATATGGGATATGAGTGATTAAGAGAAAAACAACGTATGTTTGAGCTTTTTCCCATATACTGACTCTCTCCCAAAAACCAACGATCAAAGCCATTTGCACTGTGATTTGTGTGGGTGATATTCACTATTGTAATATCACTCCATTGCTGGGTTGACTGATCAGATTCAGGAAGCACGTGATTTACCCACGAGATCCTTTAATTTAGACTCCATTCTAAAGGTATGACCATAATTTTTATTCCGCTGCGTTATACTTTGTTTTACATTGGTATCAGAGCATGAATGGGTATTTTCGTGTTTTTCTTTAATCATGTGTATATTTTTATATGTATATGTATACATTATATACATGAATGTTTATAAAGGAGGAAAAATGTCTACTTTCATTAGATTAAGAGCATAAATACCTATTTTTATGTTTATTAATGTCTTTTTTAATACCATAAATGGTTTTGTTTTAAAAAAATGGAGTCTGGCAGTACAATAATTAGACCGAAAAACACCCTGGAAGGCGGCGCGTGGGCCTCACGCGCCACCTGACGCCGTGAGCCGCTCCCATGCGTTGCCATGCATTTCCACGCGCTAGACGCCCTGCCGATGCGCCTGCACGCGCCCTCACGCGCGTGTCAGCGACGCTGTCCACGCACGCGCCGTCCGCGCCGCGTGCTGAGCCGCGCGCTGAGCCGCGTCGTTTTCCTCCGTCGGCTTGGCTGGCTTGGCTGCTGATGCATAAGGCACTGTTTGTTTTGTTTTTTAATTCTGAATCGCGTTAAATGGTCATAATTAATTCATTATAGATTTGTTTTATGCGTGGTTAGTACTGTTAGACTCAGAATTAAATTTTCTATATTCTGTAAAATTTTGAAAATTTTATGAAAATAAAAAGTATTTTTCTTATGATTATAATTCATTATTTATGCTCTAAAATGCTTCTGGTATTGCATAAATTATTTTCTGGGGTTGAATTTTTTATTGTAGACTTCTGAAATGTTATACTATTTACTAGAATAATTTTTTCAGTTTATCTGATTCTGGAATTTTTTATTTCTAATTTAATGTGTGTTTATTAGTTATCCAGAAAAATTCCAGTTCAAACGTGGTTGAGTCAAGCTCACGTAGGACTTCTCAGTTCAAACGTGGAAAAGCAAAAGGTGCCCCGAAGAAGCAAGCAGCAGCTGCGCTTAAGCCCAATGGCGCTAGAAATTTCAAGCATAGGGGCAAGAGAGGTGGTAAGAAGGCAAAGGCTAAATTGACATGCTTTAACTGTAACAAAGAAAGACACTTCGCTCGGGATTGCCCTAAGCAGAAGAAGGTACTCCCTTACTTAATTTCTCGTATTCAATGCTTTGTGTCAAGTCAAGCATTAATTGCTCATTCTCCTCATTTTTGGGTTGTAGACTCCGAAGCAACAGACCACATCGCGAAGGACAGAGTAGGGTTCGTTGAGTATCGCCGAGTACCTGCTGGGAGTAGAAAAGTTTACATGGGGAACGAGTCCAATGTGGAGGTGCTTGGCATTGGCACATTCAAGCTGGAAATGCGATGAGGGCGCACATTGTATCTTCATGATGTTCTTTATGCTCCGGATATTCGGCGAAACTTAGTTTCAGTTATTAGCATGATGAGCCTTGGTTTTAGCTTTTGTTTTGAGAATAATGGTGTTAGCATTTATTTGGGAACAATTTTTTATTGTTTTGGTTATCTTTCAAATGGTTTTTTAGTTTTGGATGTGGATGATTCTAGTCTTAATAAAAATGTCAATGGCTCTGTTTCTAATATTGCATCTTTTTGTGATAATGATTCTATGAGATGGCATGCTAGATTAGGCCACATAGGGCAAGACAGGATGACTAGATTGGCTAGAGAAGGTCTTTTAGGCCCACTCGCCAGAGCCACTTTGCCTACTTGTGAGCACTGTCTTGCTGGAAAGGCAACAAGGAAACCATTTAGGAAAGCCATAAGGGCATCTATCTCATTGCAACTTATTCATTCTGATATATGTGGACCAATGAATGTGAGGGCAAGGCATGGAGCCCCTTATTTCATCACATTTATAGATGATTGCACGCGTTTTGGTCATGTCTATTTGATTTCTCACAAGTCAGAAGCATTGGATTGCTTTAGACGGTATGTTAATGAGGTTGAGAATCAATTAGATAAGAGCATTAAGGCTCTAAGGACTGACCGAGGACGTGAGTATCTATCTGAGCAATTTAAAGTGCTCTGTGAGAAAAAAGGAGTTATCAGGCAATTGACAATTCCTAGGACTCCGCAACAAAATGGTGTAGCGGAGAGAAGGAATCGCACATTGCTTGACATGGTTAGATCAATGATGGCGCAAGCTAATCTTCTCATTTTTTATTGGGGAGATACTTTGTTGACTGCTGCCTACGTCCTTAACCGTGTGCCCTTCAAATCAGTTCCTTCCACCCCATATGAGATGTGGACTGGCAAAAAGCCTGATTTGGGCAATTTGCGGCCTTGGGGTTTGACAGCTTACATACACAATGCTTCTCATAAGTTTGGGAAGTTGGGCCCTAGAGGAAAGAAGTGTATCTGCATTCGCTATAGTGAGCATTCTAAGGGCTATGTGTTTGTTGGGGAGCATCCGGATGGAAGCGTAACTGAAATTGAGTCACGAGATGTGGATTTCCTAGAGGAGGATTTCCCTAGCAGAGGTGAGGTAACTAGAGAAGTAGAACTCTATGAGATGGAGGATTTACTTGAAAGCGCACCTAGTAGCCTAGTAGAGAATGAGGAGACAATTCCTTAAGCTCCTAGGGACAGTAGGAGCGATCTACCTGCCCATGGATTAGATCCAATGGATGAGGATTCTCAGGATTCTCAACTACATAAAAGCAAACGTGGAGCTATACCCCGTCGTCGTTTTGAGATTGAACGGGAAGCATTCATGATTGCTCCAAGTGATGAGATAGAGCCTAAGAATCTCAAAGAGGCTCTCTCATCCCCAGCTAGTAAAGAATGGAGTACTGCAATGGATGAAGAAATAGAGTCTATAAAGAAAAATCATGTCTGGGACTTGGTTGATTTGCTGCCAGGGCGTAAGACTATTGGGAACAAATGAGTTCTCAAAATCAAGCGCAAGGCGGATGGTTCCATAGAAAGGTATAAGGCTCGCCTAGTGGCCTATGAGGAAACTTTTTCACCAGTTGTAAGGTTTGCCTCTATTCGCCTAATCCTAGCCATAGTAGCTCAGTTGGACTTAGAGCTATATCAAATGAACGTTAAGATTGCATTTCTCAATAGAGAATTGGATGAAGAGATCTATATGGATCAACCAGAAGGCTTTGTGGCAGTAGGTTAGGAGCGCAAAGTTTGCAAGCTTCAACGATCTATTTATGGCTTAAAGCAATCATCCAGACAGTGGAATCTGAGATTTCATCGAGCCATTGTTTCTAATGGGTTTACGATGATTGATGAAGATCACTATGTGTACGTTAAGCGGTCCAAGGACATTTTTCTGATATTGTCATTATATGTAGATGACATATTATTGGTTGGAAATGACAAGGAGATGATTGTCGCCACTAAAATGTGGTTGTTCTCTACATTTGAGATAAAGGACATGGGTGAGGCGAGCTATGTGCCCGATGTTAAGATCCTTAGGGATTGCTCTAGGAGACTTCTTGGTTTGTCTCAAGAGACTTACATTAAGACTATTCTAGAGCGATTCCAGATGCAGAGCTGCAAACCCATTGACACTCCTGTTGCAAAAGGCGAGAGCCTAAGTCCTGATATGGGTCCTAAGACTCAAGAAGAAAATGAAAAGATGGCCCGTGTTCCCTATGCAAATGCTGTTGGAAGCTTGATGTATGCTATGATGTGTACGCATCCTAACATTTGTTATGCAGTCGGATTGGTGAGTCGTTACCAATCCAACCCAGGACCAGCTCATTGGAAAGTAGTTAAGAGGATATTACGATATCTTAGAGGGACTGCAGATTACACACTTTGCTACCAAAGTTCAGATCTACATCTAGTTGGCCATTGTGACGCTGACTGGAGAGGAGACTTAGATGAGCGTAAGTCTACTTCAGGATATGCTTTCATGCTTAGCGATGGTGCTATTTTTTGGAGCAGTAAGAAGCAATCCTGTATCGCCTTATCGACTATGGAGGCTGAGTTTGTGGCATGTTCATCTGCCGTTCAGGAAGCCATTTGGTTGAGGAGATTCCTTCAGCATTTGGATGTTATCACACACACTTCAGACCCTATGACTATCCATTGTGACAGCATGGCTGCACTCGCTTACGCTACGGATCCTAAATACCACGGCAGAACCAAACACATTGATGTGAGGTTCAACTTTATCAGAGACATTGTGGCGCAGAAAGAAGTGATCCTGGAGCACATCCTTACGAGTCGCATGGTTGCAGACCCTTTTACTAAGCCCATTGCTAGAGATGTTTATCTTACTCATGTTAGGGCTTTAGGACTACGTAGGTGGTGATATATTTATGTGTATTCAGTTGAACTCATATTTTTGGGATATTTATGCCATTAGTATTCATATTTGTTTCTATTACACATTTATGTTTACTACCTTTTGCAATGGTTTGTGAATTAGCATACACAAAATAATTAAATTGATGTTAACAAGCAAGATTGGCTCACTCACACGAGCAATTGCCCTTAGCGCTAGGTAGTGAGTAAGGATGAGACTAGTGGCTTATTGTATTTGGAGCAAATAAAGAAGCTAAAATTATCCACTAGCTATGTCGCCTTGGTTGGAGCCAAGATGAGGTCTTGTTGGAGACCGACCATGGATATGAAAGTACCCACTTTTCCATGATGTGCCTGTTATGGATAGCCAGATGCGAGATCTCATTTGATGCTTGAGAGACGAGCAAATAGAGAATTCGAGTTAGACGCTAGGAAGCAACTTGTGCGCTTAAGAGCGACTAGACTAAGATCTGTATGGTGTGTGAGTTTAACATCACTCTTTGGAAGAGTTACTCCACTATAACATGCATTCGTACTGCATGTGCTTATCGACCCGTTAGCGAGGTGAAAGAATGGATCCCTGCTTCTTCACCGTGTGAGTCTTAAAAGTCATTTTTCCCTAAATGACTTCACTTTGTGCCTTTTGTGACCTTTGACTATGTCATAAGATGAGGAGTTGATGTTCAGCTACTTTGGTATGTTGCATGCGGTCATGTATGATTCGGCTTTAAGGGACATTACTGGGAAAGCGGTCAATTTCAAATTGAATGATATGAGGGTGAAGGGAAGATCATCTAGTTTTACATCTCTGCTCTATATTCACTGTCGACAACTCACATCGCTCTTTATAGGATGCTGATTGGGTGTGAATATAATACGGGACCTAGGAGAGTCAAACATGCTCTTTGAGGGATTAGAGATGTTTTTGGACTGATGTAGCTAGATGGGTCTGGGTACATGAGACACTATTTCTGTTCTTTTTGGGTTGATGTCTCTATACTGACTCATATTGAGTTTCTAGTATAGAGCTCCCACATGCAGGTGTTCTCAGCGATCGCACGGTGCATTGGCTAGTATGAGATTGTTCATTTTTGGGGAGATTGAGATAGAGATGTGGCAGTGTCATGCCAACTCATGTGCGAGTGAGAGATGTTAGAAATGGGCGCCCATGTGGCATGACCCTTTGAATCTTTTGAACCTTATCCAAATGGGTTTTGAATTCAAATTCAAACCTATTTGGATAACCACTCAGGATATATATATATATATATCATATAATTGATATGGATAGATGATATATCTTATATTATCTCATATAACTGATATGGATAACTGAGATAAACATATTATATATCTGATAATATGGGATATGGGTGATTAAGAGAAAAACAACGTATGTTTGAGTTTTTTTCTATATACTGACTCTCTCCCAAAAACTAACGATCAAAGCCATTTGCACTGTGATTTGTGTGGGTGATATTCACTATTGTAATATCACTCCATTGCTGGGTTGACTGATCAGATTCAGGAAGCACGTGAACCCACGAGATCCTTCAATTCAAACTCTATTCTAAAGGTATGACTATAATTTTTATTTCGCTGCGTTATACTTTGTTTTGCAGTTATATATGTAAATAATAGCTAACTATAGATAATACATTTATATAATAATAACGGTAGATATTATTATTTTGGTAAAATATTGACTTTTTTTTAATATGTTTGTATATATTATATATATTATTATATAATCAAAATTTCAATTTTAACTTTAGTGTCATACGCAATTATGAATTTATAATTTCTTCTACTCAGTAAGGCTCGTGAACAATCTCAAATTCAAGTCAAACCTAAACTAACTCAGATCAAGTTCGATTCATTAAATTTTTATTGAGATTAGACTTAAACTCGAACTCATTAAAATCTTAATAAAATAAGACTAAATATATTAAAAGTCGGCTCGGCACATTTGTAGCCTACCAAAGGACTTTCTCTCTCTCTCTCTGTGCAAAGAACAGTTTAATTGGTCAAGTGGGGGCTCGAGTTTAGGGCTTCATTAATTCTGAGCTCTCAAAGCAAGCACCATTAATCTCTCCCTTTCTTTGTTTTCTTTTTGATTTTGTTTGTATTTGAACTCCTAATGCTATGTGAAGGCAAGGTATATTATAATATTGTCTCTCCTCTCTTTTATAAAAATGGGAGAAAATCTAATAACTTACAAGGATACTAGCAATTGATTCATTTGTGTTTGATATTTATTATTATATTGTCACTGTCTTTGTGTGTGTGTGTGTCTTTATTGAAATTGTGTGACTGTAACTCTTACTTGGCTACAGTTTTGTATTTTGATACAAGGTATATTGAATGTATATCATGTTTTTTGTTGTGTATTTTTCTGATGTTAATTTTTTTTTTTTTTTTTTTTGTAAACATGTAAACTTTTTCTGATGTTATTTGGTTCCTTTTTTTTTTTCTCAAAACTGCATTTGTTTATAAACCAGTAATCAAGTTTTTTGCACGTGGAAAGAGGGAGAGTAGTAGGTGTTGCAGGTGGTTTTTAGGTTGTCCCCTTAATCAGGTTTTTGGTTGTTTTATTAATTTACTCATATGATCCCCTCTCTTTACCTTAGAAGTGCTTATTAGTTGGGTTTTGGTTCGCAAATTTTTCGTAAATGTGGCAATTAGTTAAGTTTACAAATCAAGTTGTGAATTGGCTGATTCTTGGCAGATTCATTATTGAGCCATAAATTTGTTAAAAATATTTCATTTGTTTGGTTGTTTTGCTTGATTATCGAACTACATTGCTTTTTAATCAATATATAGATTTTCTAATTTATTTTACTTCTTTTAATTTTTGTTGCATTTTTTTCATTCTCAAAAGTGGTAGAGAGAAGAAGTAACCCAATATCTAGCTTTGTATTGCATTGTAAAAAGTACGTTAGTTGTTTTGCTTATTGAGAGGGAGATTTCATAATATGGCCTTAAGCAGTGGTAGTGGTCAGGCAGATATTGGACCAGGCATGTGTCGGCCGAGCTAAGCTGGGCCGCTCCAGGGGAAGTTTGCTCGGTTGAGTTCCAGGCCCTACTTGGCCGAGATGATTCTCTAATGGACAGTTACCATTGGTCGCTCATTCAGCTCGGGAAGTAAGGCCCTCCGCAGATCAGCTCAACCGAGCATGAGCTCGACCGTAGCAGAAGGCTACTAAGCTCGGTCGTAATGGAGCTCGACGAGGAGCGCTGTTCGTCGTGTATAGTAACACGGTTGCAGGAGGCTGGGTTAGTGCCGTTGGGCTGCCCATTCGCGCCAACGCCGTTGGGCGGTTCGATTAGGTGGTGTTTAGCTGAATTTGCGCTGACATGTGGGGGAATGTGATAGCAGAGAAGGTCCACGTGTCATTGGGCGAATGGATGCAGAAGTGAGCATAGAAAGTATATAAACATGACTGCGCCCCCCATACTATAAAAAAAAAAATCTGCTGGTGAGAGAAACTCTAGCATGTTGTCTTCTCTTCTCTCTCTCTCTCTCTAAGTGTGTGCTAACTTGACCGTCGGAGGGGTTTTCCGGTAACATATCGCCGGGTAGCTCACCTTCGTTGTGTTCGCGGGACGATCGGAGGAAGGCGCAGCTTGGACGCGAGGAGTACGGGTGGTGTCGAATATTTGCTCCCCGTACAATTGGCGCCGCCTGTGGGAACTTTTGCAGACACAACCTTGTCCTCCAAGCTCATCGGATCACCTTCCATGGCAAACAATGACGAAATATCGTTGTCTGCCATCGACGGTGTTACACCGGAGTTAGTTAGACGGAGAGACGGAGTCCTCGCCGTTCCGAACATGGTGGACCTGGAGACTTCCCCAAAAGGACTTCCAAGAGATGCACGAGATAAGTGTGCCAGAAGCTTTGGTCACTTGCGGAGCCCAGACGAACACCGGCGGCGGAGGGAGTTGCATGCTCGCTGTCTGGAGCACAAGTTGAGGGACCAAGACGCCGTCATCCAGAGAATGGCGGCAGAGATGGAAGCTCTCAAATGGCAAGTCAAAAGAAAGGGTCTTGCTGGAATGGGAGACCACAGTGAGCGCACCCAGCCCCGCTGCTCAGGCAGCCAGAGTCAGCGTCACACGCCCTCCCTTTCCATCACCAGAAGCTATGGAGTTAGAAACTCAGACCCTCCTGCGGAGAAGTCTAGCACGCAAGGTAGTACCTACCATCCCTCACGTCCATCGACGACATCTGGATATTCGTACTCCGTTCGTTCAGAGAACCTGAGGGATATCTTGAAGGAGCGAGCTCGCCGACGGGAGGTTCAAAGGGTGCCGGCGCTCCAGTGGTTATCCTAAGGAGGTCACGATAGTGAGGAGGTCATGATGCCACCACCACGTTCATCCGTGCCTGTCCCTTTGGACAAGGATTTGGCGAGGCTGAATGCCACCCCCTTCTCCCTTGAGATAGAGACAACACCGCTCCCAGCGGGCTTTCACCAACCCAAGTTTACGCTTTATGATAGGAAAAGCGATCCGTACATGCATGTAAGCCACTTTCGGCAGGTCATGGCTGGACACAAGCGCAACAATGCTCTCATGTGCCTTATTTTCCCATCGAGTTTGGGCGAGTTTGGGCGAGTTGGGCTTGAAATGGTTTGAGAGGCTCCCGGAGGAGAGCATCGACAGGTGGCAGCAGTTGGCGGAAGCATTCATGACTCGATTCAAAACCAACACCAAAACGCCAAACGAAGTGGACCACCTCCTAAGCGTCAAGATAGAGTCAAGCGACACCCTCCAAGCATATAATGCCAGGTATTGGGAAACCTTCAACGAGATCCTATATTGCCCAACCAACCTGGCAATCACCCAGTATAAGCGCGGTCTCTCGGTCAGACATAGACTGAGGGATTCGCTCACGATGAATCAACCGACTTCCATGGAGCAACTGATGCAACGCATCAATGAGCACATCCGAGTAGAGGATGATGCGGCGGTGGCATCCACCGTGAAGGCAAATCCAGTGGCAACGGATAAAGGGGTGGCAGGGAAAGTACATGCGGTCGAACATGAGACAAACCGTCTGAGTGACTGCGCAAAAAAGTCAGACCGTGGCCCTGATCGTAGAAATCGGGATAAAGGTCGTCGTGGTGACCGAGCAAAATACCCCCGTGATGACGCAGCAGATGCGAACAGAAAGTTGAATGCTCGGACGGGCATCACCACGATATTTAAGATTCCAATCTATCGCATACTTAGTGAAATCCGCGACGAGGATTACGTCCAGTTTCCCGCTAAGTTAGGTGATGGGCAAAAGGGCTTTAATCCGTAGTACCGCGGCACATTTCATAGAGAGCGAGGGCAGCGAATGGAGGACTGTTTGCCCTTGAAGCAACACCTAGAGGAGTTAGTCGCAGCCGGTCACTTGGACCGTTACATCGATGGGGGCGTTAGGGCCGCGTGCCACACCCCGACTGAGCCAAGCGGTTCAGATGACCTAGAGGCGCCACCCCAAGGAATAGTCAATGTGATCCATGGTATAGTGGAGCCGGCGAGGGTATGTGAGCTCCGGGAGATGATAAAAAAAGGCGGAACATATGAGGGAGGTTCTGTCAGTCCAGCCCGATATCAAAAGGGGCAAGACCGAGGAGAAAAATGTGATTAGCTTCTCAAGTAGGGACCTTGAGCGCATTCAAACGCCTTACAACGATGCCCTAGTGGTCATCCTTCGTGTCAGGGACTTTGATGTTAAGCGCATTTTGATCGACCAAGGAAGTTCGGTCGAGACCATGTACTACAATGTCTTCAAGCAGCTCAAGCTCCGGGATACAGACTTGGCTCCGGCAACCTCGCCGCTGGTTGGTTTCAACTCACAACCTGAGTGGCCGATGGGAAAGATAATCTTACCGATCAAAGCTGGGTCCGTTGTCAAGCAGGTGGAGTTTTGGGTATTGAAGGTGCCGTTCACATATTATTTGATCCTAGGTAGGGGATGACTTCACGCCATGCAAGCAGTAGCGTCGACCTACCACCAGGTCATGAGGTTCCCCTCGGCTACGGGGGAAGTTGAGGAGATTTGGGGCGATCAAGTCATGTCGAAGCAGTGTTTCGTGGTAGTGAATAAGAGCCAACCTACCAAAGGCTTCGTGCAAATGATCGAAGGACCGGAAGACCAAAGTGTCCTTGATGATGTGTGCACCAGGGCCGAAGAAAAGGCTGTTGAAGAGTTGGTGGAGGTGCGGATTGACCCAGAAAGTTCTGACAAGTTCTTTTTGCTGGGATCTAGCCTGACCGACCAAGAAAGAACCGAGATGGTGGAGTTCTTGGTGGCAAATATCGAAGTCTTTGTATGGACGCCATACGATATGCCTAGCATAGATCCTAGCTTTATTTGCCACCAACTCAATGTCTTCCCGGATGCGCGTCCTGTCATTCAAAGGACGAGGAGATCCGCCCTTCACCACGCCGTGGTAGTTGCAGAAGAGGTCCAGAACCTACTGGAAGCTAAGGCAATCCAGGAAGTGCACTACCCTCGGTGGGTCTCAAACACGGTCGTAGTACCCATGAAGAATGGGAAGTGACGAGTTTGCGTTGATTACAAGACGGTCAACTGAGCTTGCCCTAAAGACAGCTTCCCTCTGCCCAGAATAGACCAGCTAGTGGATCTTACAGCCGGACATAATCGGCTCAGTTTCCTAGTTGCCTATCGCAGCTATCACTAGATCGCCATGCATGCACCCGACCGCGAGATAACCTCTTTCACAACTCCGAGGGGATTGTTCTGCTATAGAGTTATGCCTTTTGGTTTGAAGAACGTCAAGGTAACTTTCCAGAAGATGGTGACCAAGATGTTCGCCCCTCTGCTAGGCCGCACGATGGAGGCTTGCATCGACGACAGGGTGGTCAAGAGCAAGCAGCAGGCCAACCACTTGTCCGACCTAGCCGAGATGTTCGACATTCTTAAGCAACACAAGCTTCGCCTAAATGCGTCGAAGTGTGCCTTCGGTGTGGAGTCAAGGAAATTCCTTGGCTTTCTAGTCACCAACTAAGGCATCGAAGCGGACCCTTCACGAATTAGAGCCATACAAGAATTGAAGCGGCCCAACATCTTGCCGGTATGGCAGCCGTACTTAATCGATTCATAAGTCGGTCATCAAATCGTTGCCGACCTTTCTTTCGAGCTTTGAAGTCCAAGTTTTCATGGGACGGAGAATGTGATAGGGCCTTCACTGAGCTCAAGACATATTTGTCTTCCGCTTCACTTTTGGTGACACCCAAGCTCGGCGAAGAGCTCTACCTATATCTGGCTGTTTCTCAACATGCGATTAGTGCAGTTCTTGTCCGGTCAGAAGGCACCCAACATCTCTCTATCTTTTACGTGAGCAAAACCTTGCTACCGGCAGAATCCAGGTACTTGCCACTAGAGAAACTTGCTTTGGCACTAATGATGGCCTCTAGGAAATTGGTGCACTACTTTCATGCTCATACGATCGTGCTGTTGACCGAATTCCCTCTAAAAGCCTTATTTGAGTGAGCAGATTTCTCCGATCGAATCCTGAAATGGGCAGTCGAGCTGGGGCAATTTGACGTTAAGTTTCAGCCCCGAACCGCCATCAAAGCCCAAGCCTTGGCCGACTTTGTCGCTGAATTCTCGCCTAGGATTCACCCAATGTGCCCTGTGGATCTTGCCAATGTGCCCCGAGAGGCGAACGTAAGCCAAACAGAAATTTCACAGCAAAATGATGTCGGTAATGCGGAACTTGCGCGCCCGTCCACAGAACTTATGGTCAAAAGCATACTTCAGACCGGTGATGCGATGATGGACTTGGGAATGATGGGTTAACCTGTCGGGTCCGGCGCAGCATCGTCGAGGGGGGATGAAGACCTGTCCGTTGGGATAATCAGCGGCGAGCCTGTAGCAGACATAGCCGGACAACCGAGCGATCTTGATCCCATCAACCTTCAAGCCTCCCCGGATCCCTCAGAATGTTGGAAACTTTTCACCGGTGAAATGTAGAAACTTTTCGCAGATGGCGCCTCAAATCGACATGGCGCTGGCCTGGGCATAGTTTTGATCTCGCCAGACGGTTTAACCATCGAACATTCTATCACACTCGGATTCCCAGCGTCAAACAATGAGACTGAGTACGAAGCTCTGCTGGCCGGACTCAAAAGCGCGCTTCAGTTGCGCGCATCCGAGCTGATGGTCTACAGCGACTCCAAACTCGTTGTCAACCAAGTGTCTGGAGTGTACGAGGCCAAAGATGGCAGAATGGCCAAGTACTAGGCTCTAGTGAGAGAACACATCAAGGCATTCCAAGCGATAAGGGTCCAACAAATTGGCTGTGAAGAAAACGGACAAGCAGACGAGTTGGCCGGTCTAGTTTCCATGTTTGACAATTCAACTCCCAATCCTCTCATGATCGAGTTTCTTCCAAGACCTAGTATTGAGGACTTGGAATAGACGGGAGTATTTTGCACTAAGCTGGGTCCCTCTTGGATAGACCCTATAATCCTTTTCCTGAAAGAACGGACCCTTCCGGCCGACAAGAAGGAAGCACATAAAGTCCGGGTGAAGTCAGAGCGGTTTTAGCTCTCTCCATCTAGCGCTCTATATAAAAAGTCATTCACCGGTCCATACCTCAAGTTTGTTCATCCAAACAGCGTCGAAGCTTTCCTCTACAAGATCCACAAAGGTGTGTGGAATCCACATCGGGGGGAGATCTTTGGCCTACCGCGCAATTTCGTAAGGGTAGAAGTGGCCGTACATGCAAGCTGACGCTCAGAAATATGTTAGAAAATGTGAAAAATACCAAAAGTTCGCCCATCAAATTCACCAGCCAGCCAGGAAACTACTCCCCCTCACAAGTCCTTGGCCTTTCGCAACTTGGGAGCTAGATATAGTGGAACCACTCCCAACAGCGCCAGGCAACCGGAAGTTCTTCATTGCGGCGACAGATTACTTCACCAAATGGGTTGAATTTGAACCCCTAGCCACCATCAAAGAGAAGGATGTCAAATGATTCGTTTAGCAGAACATTATAACGCGGTTTGGCGTTCCCAAAGCTTTGATTTCTGATAATGGCACCCAATTTGATGGACGCTTATTCAGAGGATTTTGTAAGGAATTGAAGATAGAATTCTACAGCTCCACCCTGGCCTACCCGTAGTCCAACGGCCAGGCTGAAGCATCAAACAAGATCATCCTCGATGGGTTGAAGAAAAGGCTAGAGAAAGCCAAAGGAAAATGGGCCGAGGAACTCGCTAGTGTCCTTTGGGCATATCGGACGCTGAACCAGGGAAACCCCTTTTGCCTTGGCATATGGCATGGAGGCGGTCATTCCATTGAAAATCGGCATGCCCACCATCCGCAGTGAAAATTTTGAGCCCGAGTTGAACTCTAAAGCAATCGCCCTGGAATTGGACCTAGCTGACGAGCGCCGAGAAAAGGCGTTGATCTACGCGGCTGTGTACCAACAAGAATTGTCCAGGAAGTACAACAAAAAGGCGCACCCCAGACCGTTTAAAGTCGGGGACTGGGTTTTAAGGAAGGTGATGGGCAACACACTGGTGCCAAGCGAAGGCAAGCTAGGGGCAAACTGGGAAGGGCCTTATAGGATAATCGATCTGGCGGGCAAGTGGGCATATCACTTGGAGGACTTGGACGGCAAAAGCGTACCCCGACTGTCGAACGCAGCTAACCTCAAATTGTACTATTTTTAGTACTTGTCTTTTATGTGTAAGTTTTTGTGAAAGGACTTGTTCCCCCATACTTATGAATGTAATACTCCATTTGGCAACGTAATGGAAATGAATTATTTCTGCTTAGGAAGTCTGCGTGTTTGAAGTAATGTAGTGAATGAGGGGCATACGCTTCCAAAATCCAAGATGATTTATTCCGGCCAAAAGAGTTTATGGTTATCTCAACTCTGATGTTTTAGCCAAGATGAATTACCCCGGCTAAAAGAGTTGATGATTTGCTCAACTCTGATGTTCTAGCCGAGATACTTTACCCCGGCCAACAGAGTTGATGTTTTGCTCAACTCAAAGGTTTTAGTCGAGATGAATTACCCCGGCTAAAAGAGTTGATGATTTGCTCAACTCTGATGTTCTAGCCGAAAGGCTTTACCCCGGCCAACAGAGTTGATGTTTTGCTCAACTCAAAGGTTTTAGCCGAGATGAATTACCCCAGCTAAGAAAGTTGATGATTTGCTCTCAACTTTGATGTTCTAGCCGAGATGATTTATCCCGGCCAACAGAGTTGATGTTTTTCTCAACTCAAAGGTTTTAGCCGAGATGAATTACCCCGGCTAAAAGAGTTGATGATTTGCTCAACTCTGATGTTCTAGCCGAGATGCTTTACCCCGGCTAACAGAGTTGATGTTTTGCTCAACTTAAAGGTTTTAGCCGAGATGAATTACCCCGGCTAAGAAAGTTGATGATTTGCTCAACTTTGATGTTCGAGCCAAGATGCTTTACCTCGGCTAATAGGTTTGATGTTTTGTTCAACTCAAAGGTTTTGGCCAAAATGAATTACCCCAGCTGAAAGAGTTGATGATTTGCTCAACTCTGATGTTCTAGCCGAGATGCTTTACGCCGGCTAAAAGAGTTGATGATTTGCTCAACACAAAGGTTTTAGCCGAGATGAATTACCCCGGCTAAAAAAGTGATGATTTGCTCAACTCTAATGTTCTTGCCGAGATGCTTTACCCGACTAAAAGAGTTGATAATTTGCTCAAACTCGAAGATTTAGCCGAGATGTTTTACTCTGCCAAGAAGAGTTGATTGATTTCCTCAAGGATAATTTTCGTATCTTTAATGACCAAGATAATGTTCCTGGTTTAATCTGTTTGTACCGGGGCAAGCGTAGTGTGGTTAACCGAAAGACTACGACAAGCAGTGCAACAGTATAAACGAAATGAGAACTTTTCATTGATGATGAAATGTAGTACATATGGTAGGGCAGACAGCCCGGTTACATTTCCAAAAAAAAAAAAGAAGGAGAACTAAACTAGGGGGGAAAGGTCAGCGAAATCGTCCCCGGTGCCCTCCGCGCCAGCCTTCAGATCAACCGTAGAGGAGATTTCACGGGCGCTGGAATCAACTTGACCGGCCTCCTTTGTGCGGCCTGCTTCCTCGACATTCTCCTCTGTGTCATGTTCTACCTCTTCCTCGGCCTCCTATTACAGAGCATTGAAGACTTCATTCGCGTATGGCGCCATGTAGGCCGAAAGAAAGGCAGCAGAGGGAGAGGTAAACACCTCGGTTCCAGATCCTTGGCCGAGCTGTTCACAAGTGGCCTTCCAACCGGACTTAAAGAATATGTCCTTGGTGGCCTCAACTTTCTTGGTGTAGTTGTCTTCGGCCTCCTTGAAACCAAGATTGTTTGCCGTGTCCACTTCGTCTTTCCTCGATTGCCTTAAAGCTTCGAGCTCGGCCTGCAGAGCGTCTCTTTCCTTCTCAGCGGATCCAAGTTGGCCGAGTAATTTGGAGTTGTCCACGTTTGCAATATCCAAAGAAGCCTTTGACCATCCCAGCTCAGTTTCCAGATGTTTGACTTGAGTGGTGGCCTCGGTCACCTTTTGCCGGAGTTTATAAATCCGGTCCATCATGAGATGTTGCTTTTGGATGGCCTATAAGAGGACATGTCAGAGTTCAGATAAGAATAACCGTGAAAACACTTGAACAAATTTGAATAAAACGTGCGGAATTCTTGCCCGGGTCATAGACTTAACCAAGGACTCCACGAACCGGGTGTCAAGCACGTGGTCACTGTCGGTCACGTCACTCGGCAAGAGTAGAGCTTTTGTCAGGCTGAAAGCCAGGAGATGTTCTTTGTCACCTTTGACTGAGGTGTTGGTCGGGATCTCCTTACCCCGGTGCTTCAACTGCGGCTACCATGGTGGCGTTGGCTTAGAAGCATCCGCGGGTTGCTCGGTGCTCAACTCTGCAACGAGCTCGGCTGTTGGGTCGACAGACCAAGGCCTTTTCCCAGCTCAGCGACTTTTCTTGCTAGTTTGCGCCGTAGTCGTCGACACTAGTGCGATCACGGTTCCAGATGTTTGACCGGCAGAAGGCGCACGGGGGAGGGATGCTCGGCAACTCAGTAGATGTGGCGGTGATAAGATTCTTGATTCGGCTCCATTTGGCCATCTCTTTTTCGTCGGTTAGCCGGATTAATGGCACGTCCGGTAGTGTTGGATCGGACGGTGGGGACGGTGCTCGTAGAAAATCTGTGACTCTACTTCTACGGGGAGCCGAGTACCGGTAGCTCGATACATAACCAAGAAGATTGTGGAAATCTCGGTTACGGTACCGCAGCGCGGCTCTGACGGCTGCCTCGTTTGGATTGAAGTAATTCACTTGCAAGGCCTCGATAGCTGCAGGGAAGAAGGCAATTAGTACAAAATAGCAAAGAAAAGTAACTTGACCGGTCAGTGAATACGACTTACATATCGAACCAAAGTTCTTGCTGATGTACCAGCCAAGCACATCGGCCGTTTCATAATTCCCAGATATCCAAAAAAAGTCATCGTCGTGCATATCTTTATCTAGGGTGCCGGTGACAAGCTTTTCCTTGCCCGGTCTAATCTTCAAGTAGTAATTAAGCCCGTCGCCAGTATGACCGAGGGTGTATTGCTATAAAATCTCGGCCAATCCTAGGTTCAGGCCAAGCCGGTTGTTTAGCACGACTGCCTCGTTTATTATTCTGAAGGTGTTGGTTAAGACTTGTGTTGGCGCTACCCGGTGCGCCTCAAGAACTCACACATTAGAGGCTGAACCGGGAAGTGCAGGCCACCTTCGATTATGGAAAGCACGGTGAAGGGGCATTGGTCCAGTCTGCCCCATGGGGTGGTGTCCTCTACACCGAGCTCAAGATGTACGTCTGCAGGGACGCCATATTCTTCCCAGAACACGGCTAGTGCGCTCGACGTGTCAACTAGGAAGCGGTAACGCCCCATGTGAAGCCGGCTTGCTTCAGCATGTCGGTTTTGGTTTGGCAAAGTTTCGAGCGAAGGTTGCTTGGCCTTTGAGAGCCCTGGTGTTGGTGTCTGGTCCCCTAGGACTCTATAGTAAAAGTCAAGTATAAATGATAGCGCGGTCGCGCAAACGAGCTTGACTTTAGCTCGGTCACAGGAAGTGCATCAGCATCTCGGTCAGTGTGGTACCAGAAACTCGGTCGCTCGAGCAGACCAGATATTGGCCCGGTCTAGCGGTCAAGCATTCTGTTAGCTCTGTTCCCAACCAAGTCTCACAAATTTACAGCTTGCCCGGTTCCAGTATTTTTTAGAGATCAAATGAGGACCTAGAGCTCGGTCCGTCCCAGATCCTCGCATAATCATCACAGATAGTGATGAAAAGTTGAGGAAAAAGGGGCATGTGAGGTTTTTGGGGGCTACATTCTAAGGGAAACACCATTCGTAGTCCTAAAACCTATTGTTACCATGCCCTAGCCTCAACTATGAAATTTCAGACCCAGTTGTGCAGTAAAAACACGAATAACGGAGGAGGAGAAGAAGAGATTCGAGGAACTTACAGGTCTGGGGGTGAGAATCAAATCTTCAACCGCGAAAACACTCCTGAGCGACAACAGCGAAGCCAAATCCACCAGATGGATGCTAAGGTGCGGACAAGAATAGTGTTCGATAGAGGGGGTTGCACTGTAGTTCTGGGTCACTAGGTCGTCTGGAAGGGAAAATGAACAATAAGAAAGAAATGTGAAGGGGCAAGCGAGTTATATGTGAGAGGAGAAAAGGCGCAAGAAATTCGAATTTGTGAAGATGGTGCGTGACGGATGGGTTCGCCGTACGGGGCCAATGAATGAATGACACGTGTCTGCAATTACGGTGGCGTCAGTACTGAAGGGTCAGGTTGGCAAGTCGAGGCGTCAACCGAGCTATTGAAGAGACCGAGCATGAGGATTAACTTGGTTAAATATCTTGCGAAGGAAAGCCGAGCTAAAGAATCGACCCCGGTCAGAGCATTTAATCCCAGTCACGCTTGCGCGTACGGAATTAAGGGGCAATTGAGAGAGAGATTTCATAATATGGCCTTAAGTCATGATAGTGGCTGGGCAGCTATTGGACCGGGCATATGTTGGCCGAGCAAAGCTGGGCCGTTCCAGGGGAAGTTTGCTCGGTTGAGTTCCAGGCCCTACTTAGCCGAGATAATTCTCTGATGGACAGTTACCATTGGTCACTCGTTCAGCTCGGCGAGTAAGGCCCTCTACGGATCGGCTCAACAGAGCAAGAGCTCGGCTGTAGCGGAAGGCTACTAAGCTCGGTCGTAATGGAGCTCAGCGAGGAGCGCTGTTCGTCGTGTTTAGTAACACGGTTGTAGGAGGCTGGGTTAGTGCCGCCGGGCTGCCCGTTAGCGCCAACGCTGTTTAGCGGTTCGATTAGGTGGCGTTTAGCTGAATTTGCGCTGACACGTGGGAGAATGTGATAGGAGAGCAAGTCCACGTGTCATTGGGCGAATGGATGCAAAGGTGAGCGCAGAAAGTATATAAACATGACTGCACCCCCCATACTAAAAAAAAAAAATCTGCTGGTGAGAGAAACTCTAGCATATTGTCTTCTCTTCTCTCTCTCTCTCTCTGAGTGTGTGCTAACTTGACCATCAGAGGGGTTTTCCGGCAACACACCGTTGGGTAGCTCACCTTCATTGTGTTCGCAGGACGATCGGAGGAAGGCGTAGCTTTGACACGAGGAGTACGGGTGGTGTCGAATATTTGCTCCCCGTACACTTATATTTTAAAACAATATCTTTTTTAACTGTTTTTAAGCTCTGAAACTGCTCGATGTTTTTTTTCATTATATTGGTTCAACTGCATTGATCAATTGGATGTTGGATAATGCAAAAGACCAAGAAATTTGGCAGCTTACTATGGGATGTAATCTTCTAGGGATGTAAGAAAATTGGTTGCTTACCTTTTTTTGCTCTAAATAGTTTGAATGCTCTCAATTGAATCTTATGAGATGTGAAGTCATAAAATATTTTGGATTGATTATGAAAAAATGTTGTGTTAATGTCCATTTTAAGTTTTATGTTTTTGTTATTTCAGCACAACCTTTGAATAATACTTTTTTAAGGGGTACAGTAAATGATCATCTCTAAACAAATTGTCTTCATTGTTCAAAGTATGACTTCTTTGGTACCCAAAAGCATTATTGAAGTGGACTTCTCTGGTATTTTGTACAAGATTTTGCTTAGGATGGTAAAACTTTGATGCGAAAGTTCCCGTCATGAATCAGGCGGAGATCCTCCCCATTTCATTTTTATAAAGGAAGATCTTTATTATATCATCTAAGAATTGTGAAACAATTATGAGAATTTATCAATATTTTAAATTTAGCAATCACCTCATTAAACAAAATTAATAAAAATAAAAAAATAAAAAATAAAAACACTACTAGAATCAACAGGAGAAATATTTTCATAAATGTTTGAAAGGGCCTTCCTAGGTACAAGAGGGATAGAACAACTGAAACAAAGGATTAATTGTACCATGTCCTTTAACCTTTCCAAGCCAACCAAGAGAAGAATTGGGCTTTAGGAGGGGAGGGGTTGTGCCATATCAAATCAGGAATTACCAGATTAGGACCATTCAAAGATTCACACCATTTAGCAGCACTTTTGACAGTGAACATACCTGTAGGGTCAGATTTCCACCATAACGTATCTATTGATTCCAATCTCTATGCTGGTATATGATGTATGTTGTCTGGTATAGGCTATATGATGTCTGGTATATGTTGTATTTATCTTGTTTGTTCTCCTATCTCTTGGTTGGTTGCTCTCCAACCTTGGGGGTGCTAGCAAATGATAGAATGGATTTTTTGGTGCTAACATAGTTGGAATGATTTAATTCATTGTAATGCTTTTGCACTCCCCTTTCTTTTTTGATGTTTGTTATTTATGTACGTTGTACTTTACTCTTACATCAATAAAGTTCTTTCTTTGCTGATCACAAAAAAAAAAAAAAAAAAAAAGTGATAAATCCTATGGTATGCACCCCCAACACAAAAATGTGCAATTTTATCAAAAAATTTTGTAATATGAACTATAAAATGTGTAATCTCACCATAAATTTTTATAATATGTCCAAAATTTTGCGGTTGATGTTGCAAAAATTTGTGGTTTGGTTACGAAATTTTTTGTTATGCCATTTTGTAACGAGATTACATATTTTGCAGTTGATGTTACGAAATTTTGTAATAGGATGCATACACATATAATATTGCATGTGCATGTGCATGTGCATGTGATGCAAGGTAGAATAATGAGATGAAACTCAAATACAAAGATTAACTACAAATTTCATAAAAGAGATACTCTCTCTTGAGCATATATTATTTCTCTCAAAATAAGATGCTCTACCCTAAGACTCACTACCATTATTTATAGCGAACAAGCCCCAATACAATAGGAGATAAGCTAAGGTAATACTCACTAATCAAGCCTAAATTTAAGAGAATATGAAAATTACCAAAAATAGAAAGATTTGAGTTAATCTCAAATCTAGAAACTAGAATAAAAATTACATATTTTGGGAAAAACCTAACCTCAAACGGATTTGTTTACACCAAGTAATTAACGAATCAATTATTTTAAAAAACAGTGAAGTCGTGAAATTGGAGACCTAAATATTAGAATTTGACCGAAATCCATTGTACACCATGGCAAATAGATGGATATTGATTGTGACGTCATTTTCAGTGTTTTGACTGAATTCTACATCATTCCGAGCACATACTAACTCACATCTACTAGTGTCTTTTGCCTTTGCTATGTTTGTCCATGAGTTCTAGAAAACTCTATGGCCAAACACTCTGCATCAGCATGTCAAATACTTTGGATGTGAAGGAGTTGCTTTCTGATCTTGTTCACCTTGACAAGAACCTTTTTAATGTCACTCCTCTCCACAGGTATGTCACTAGTGCACTCTAAACCCAACTCTAAAATAGCAAGAAGAATGCTTTGTGAGGTAACCATGTCACTGCCATTTTGCATCCGTAATAAACCACCATCCACTATTTCCATAATTTTGTTGGGAAGTGATGCGCTCACCCATTGTCTTAAATTGATCTCTGCAGAGAACATTTCATCTATGGGTTTCTTTCTTGTGAATGTTTCCAAAAGCATCACACCATAGCTATATATATCACCATTTGTTGAGACTCGTCCTTCGGAGCCATACTCTGTATAAAATATGAAAATTGTTATATATTACTGATCTTTACTACCATTTTATATTACCATCAATATGGATACTTATAATTGACTTCCTTGTTTGAAGATGATTATGAAAAAATTAATGAAAACAACTAATATCTTGCCAAGTATCCTGCTCATATAAACGGTGAAAAAAATAGATAATATATAGCATTTTGAGGTAGCTCAATTAGGCAAAATACTTTATTTCAAAATTGGTTAAAATGATGGATAACATACACACCTATGATCCATAAAATATGCATTTTGTGTCACTTTAATATACCAAATTTGAATTTTTGTCAATAAAGTTTTTTAAATTTGAGTCAAACTTCTCCAATTTCACCCAACAGTCTAAACATTAACAAAATAATAATATAAATTCATCTATGGTGCCAATAGTATGTGTGTCATATCACTTGAGTCTCTAAAGTTCTAAATTTATCAAATTTATCCGATAGCATTATAAGGCTATGCTTTGTCCTCTTAATTAGTGTTTAGTGACCAAAGCAACAAAATTGAAGACTTCTGGAAAATGAGTGACATGAAACACACTTTGAGGATTATAATTGTAGTTATTACTATTTTAATGATTTAAACAATCCCTTTGAAATTAAAACTCGAGCGACGAAAATAACATGACAGAACATATATTTTAGGAACCTAGTGTATTTTATTCTAAAACGATTCATTGCCTCGTATTTTCTTCTTCTTCTTTTTTTGTTGTTAGCTAGATAATCCTTTAACCTAGTAATCTAATTAATCTAGTAATTAGTGTCAATATTAGGCATGTGGTTCAACATTAAAGTTGCATTGAAAAAGGCTAAACCTATCTCAACTTGACATTATGTTCTTGAATATATTGACACTTAACATAAGCCATCCACGGTATTTCTTTGATGAACTTAAAACATAAAATTTACATTCAAGACATGCATGCCAAACAAATTAATAATAAATACATAGAAAATTGATTTGTAACAAGTCTGTCAAATGAGAAACATAAAGTAAATAAAGGTAATTAAAACATTTACCTGGAGCAATATAGCCGATGGTACCTAAAGTCCTGGTTTGCATTGCAATCTTGTTTTCAGCTAAAATTTTTGCAATGCCAAAGTTAGCAACATGTGCAACCATGTCTTTATCGAGAAAGACATTGCTCGACTTCAAATCACAGTGAACCACAGGCTCTAATTGACCATAATAGAGATATTCCAGAGCTAATGCTGCATTAATCATGATGCCAATCCTTTGAAGGAGATTAAGGCAGGAGTTATGAGAATATAACCACATTTCAAGGCTTTCATTAGACATATATTGCAAAACCAATGCTCTTAACTCAGGATTAGAGCATGCCGTTATAACTTCAATGAGATTTCTATGTCGAGTTGTTCGCAACACTTTACATTTTACATCAAAACTTCTGAAAGCTCCTTCAAGTTGCAAATTTAAAACCTTAACAGCAACAATTGTCCCATCTTTCGTACACCTTTGTATACTGAGCCATAGCTTCCTACTCTAAGCAAGTTGGCTTCGCAGAAGTCATCTGTGGCTCGTAGAAGCTCTAGATATGAAATCATTTTGTGCTCCGTTGTTGCTTATGAATCTATCAGATTTTGACTTTTGACATTATTTCCATGATTTCTTTTCACAATATACACACCAAAAGAAAAGATTAGCATCAATGCAATGACAGGAAGAATGTATCGAAGACTAATTTTAATCACCGACTTCTTGGAACTATTGCTTGCACATGGTGGCACTTTCAAAATAGGATTCCCACAAAGTGCTTCATTCTCCATTAAAGACTGTGATGTGAGGTTCATGAACGGCCCTTCATTTGGAATCTCCTCAGCCAACTTGTTGCAAGAGAAATTCATGTATTATATATGTGAAAGTGTCTCAAGAGACTTAGGTATCTGTCCAGATAGATTGTTGTGTGAAAGATCCAAGAAATCCAATGTTATCAAATTGCCCATTGTGTTGGGAATGGGTCCCGAGAATGAATTCCTAGACAGGTTCAAAGAACTTAGGCTTTGAAATGACCCAATAACTCTTGGAATGCTTCCTCAGATTTGATTCCAAGATAAATCCATGATTTCCATCACTCTCGATGGTCTTATGTTTGGATCTAGGCTTCCACCTAATGAATTGAATGAAAGACTCAAGTACCTTAAAGTTTCAAGGTTCCATAAACTTGACGGTATGAAGGTCAATTTATTATGAGAAAGCTTCATCACTTGCAAACCTCTAAGATTTTCAATGCAACTTGGGATCGATCCAGATAACTTATTTTGTTCTACAATAAGTTCCCCTAAGTTGCTCAAAAGGCAAATCTGATTTGGAATTGATCCATGAAAGTTGTTACCGCCAAGATACAACCTTTGCAAGCTTTTAATTTCTCCAAGAGTTGATTGGATGTTTCCATTCAGATTATTGTTAGCCAATGCAAGTAGATTCAAATTCCTCAAAGAACCAATCTCTTTAGGAATTGTACCAATTAGTTGGCTTTCAGATATATCAAGTTCTTGCAAAGAGTTTGAAAGATTTCCAATAGAATTGGGTAGGGTGCCACTCCATTTATTTTGTCCCACCAACAACTCCACCAAGGAAGTACAATTTGTCAAATCTGTGAGAAAACTAAGTTCATTACTTCCTGGTTCGTTTGTCAGTTGATTTTGATATAAATAAAAACGTTCTAGGTATTTTAGATCGCCTAAATGTTTTGGTACTGGTCCGGTAAACAGGTTGGTCGGTAGAAGTAGCATAGTGAGCTTAGAAGAATTGCAGAGAGATGAAGGGATGTTTCCAGTTAGTTGATTGCTACCCAAAAGGAGGACTTCAAGATTAGGAAGTAAAATGCCATTATTTGTTGGAAGGTTTCCAGAAAAGGCATTCAAATTCAAGCCAATTTTAACCATTGAAGACTTGTTAAAAATTGCAGGAGGTATTGGACCTGTGAGATAATTGAATATAAGGTCAATTACATTCAAATTTGGAAGTTGTGCCAATTCAGTTGGAACGTTTCCATAAATGTGATTATGTTCTAGTCCAAACACTTCTAAGCTTGAAATGTTGCCAAAGGAAGGTGGAATAGTACCTATAAGTTCATTTTGCCCGAGAGCAAGGAAACTTAGAGAGGGTAAGGTGCTCAACTCTTTCAGAATTCTACCACTAAATTTATTACGTGCAAGAGATATCACTTCAAGCCTTTGACAGTGGTGTAAACCCAGTGGGATGTTTCCTTCTAACATATTAAAAAATAAACGAAGGGTTTTTAGGCGACGCAAATGGCCTATTTCATCTGTCAGATGACCGTAGAAGCTATTGTTGCCAAGATCGAGTAGTTAGAGGAAAGAGAGATTACCAACATGAGGAGAAATGGTGCCTTCGAGACTCATGTTGCCAAGGAGCAAGCCCGTGACTCTTTGCCTACGTCGACTGCATAAGACCCCGGCCCAGCCACAAAAATTGGTTTCTTTCGTCCAGTTTCTTAACACATTGTTGGGATCATTGTTGATGGATGATTTGAAGCTGAGGAGATCTAATTGGTCTGTGAAGTTCGAGGAACAAATGGCCAAATCAACCATGCATAAGTGCACTAACAGTGCCAGAGCTCCCATAAGAGAAGCATTGTACAGCCTCCTCACGGACATGATTGAGAGAGAGAGGGAGAGAGAGAGAGAGAGAATGCTTAAGCTTAAGCTTGTGAAAATGTACGCTCATCGTCATATCCATGCATTATATATAGAGTTTTCCATTTAATCTATTCGGCAATAACTAACTATAGTTAGATTGTATTGAGTTTAGAATTAGTTAGAAGTAGAGTCAGGTTAGATGGTTATGGTAGTGTATATACCTGAGGGATGTATCAGTGTAATGGCCTGAAGAATTCAATACAGATTTTATTCTTTTGTGGCTTAGCATTGGCCACGTGACGTCCTGTGGGTTATTTATAATGTTATTTGGGCCCGCGAGCCTTATCCCGGGTTCGTTTTGATGATTCGAACTATTTATTTTGTCGGATATTTTATGCATTTCATTCAAAAAAAAAAATTAAGTCGATTTGTTAATTGTAGCATATTTAAATTATCAAATTTGTCACAAAAAATAGACAACAATTGTATTTTTTAAAATAAATCATCAATTTTTATAGTGACAAACGAGATAAATTAAACAAGTTATAATTATCAAATTAACTTAATTTTTTGTATTGATAAAATACACAAAGTGCTCGACAAAATGAACAACTCATATATATATATATATATATACAAAATAAAGGGATCATACTATTATACATATATATCTTTTTTGAGATCTATACCATATACAAGTTATGACATTTGTAATGTTGATTATCACAAATTTCATAACTAAATCTTTTTTAGTCATAACTAAAAAAATATTAAGTCATAACCAAACACACATAACCAAAAGGGATTTTTTTTTTAGGGTCCCTGATATTAAAATTTTATTGTATAAAGGACATTTAATATTTTCGTAATGT
Source organism: Camellia sinensis (assembly GCF_055761805.1). Taxonomy (NCBI): domain Eukaryota; kingdom Viridiplantae; phylum Streptophyta; class Magnoliopsida; order Ericales; family Theaceae; genus Camellia; species Camellia sinensis. The sequence continues at coordinate 20,650,775 of NC_138964.1, read as the reverse complement.
CTAAGGTCCCTCAACATTGAACCAGAGAAATTTCAGTCCAAAGAAATTCCAGCCCAGAGAAATTTCAGCCTAGAGAAAATTCGGTCCAGAGAATTTCTCTCCAGAGAAAATTTGATCCAGAGAAATTCTCTAGATTCCAGTCTAGAGATTTTCTCTGGATTTTCAGAGAATTTCTCTGGTTTTTGCAAGAATTTCTCTGGATTTAAAAAAAGAAAAAAGGCCTGAGATTGTGTGCTTGAGAGTCAAACAAAGTGGGTTGTTGGTGGTGGAAGAGAGGTGGTGGTGGTTGTGGAGGAGGCGGTTGTGGGTGGTTAGAGATGGAGCCAAAACTGTGGTTCAAGAAAGAAAAGATTGACTTGGTCCATGAATCATAATCTTCATCTCCACCACTTGAAGATTGCATATTCACACTGTTTCCAGAATCCATTTGCTACCAAAAAAGTGATATAAAAGATGATATATTAAATAAATAAATAAATAAATAAATAAAGGGTCCAAACATGCTGAGAGATGGTTGTAGTTCCAAAAAAAGAAGAGAATCTGAGAGAGAGCACAGAGAAAATTCACACAGTGATCACAACCAGAGAAATTTCATACAACCAGAGAAATTTCATACAACTAGAGAAATTTCATACAGCCAGAGAAAATTCACAAAGTGATCATAGGCAAAGAAAATTTATACAGTCAGAGAAAATTCACAAAATTACAAACAATGATCACAACTAGAGAAAATTCACAAAGTGATCATAGGCAAAGAAAATTTATACAGCCAGAGAAAATTCACAAAATTACAAACAATGATCTCAACTAGAGAACATTCACACAGTTCCCATATTCAGAAAAAATTCACACAATCCAGAGAAAATTTAATTTGATTTGCTCACAGTATATCTATATTTGTATATATGAACATATTTCAATCTCTCATCCATTTTGTTTTCAATTCCACATTTTCTTTTCTTCTAGAAAATTTCCCTACAAAGATGTGTGGTTTGATTGATCTCAATGCTGTCGATGATGACGACGACTCTCTTCCTCCTCTTCCTCCGCTACCACATCCAAAGAAAATTCACAAAATTACATGTAGAGAATTTCTCTGGGTTCAAACCAGAGAAAATTGAAATTTCTCTGAGTTTGAAGACAATCAACAGAATCATAAATTGAATCATAGTATATAGTGAAAAGAATTAATTGGCATATCCACTATGGGAAAGTTATATGATTCTGTTATAGCATATGTAGCTAGGCTTTCATGGATTGTATGAAATGGAGCTAATGTTTTTCTTGAACTGAAGAAGGTCCAATGATGGGTTTTCAAGAACAACTATAAATAAATAAAAAATTTATTAACTAGAAACAATGATAGATTATCAAAATTGACTGTCAAGTCTGCACATATCTAGTCCTATTTAATAACAATTAATCTAATTTGCTTTAAATTCAAACCTCACCAAATTTATTTATTTTTAAAATTAAACTTGATTCATGCATCCTACAGGGAAGTTAAAGAGTAGAAGATGAATATGCATGTTTCTATACACGTTTCAAGTTACATTTCTAGAACAATTGTAGAGTTCTCCATTCATGTATGAATTAAATATCTAGTATTGGAGATATGTAAGCATTATAAAATCAGACACAAATTTTTTTGAGAGAGCACATAGAAATCCAGAGAAAATTAAAATTTCTCTGGTTTTGGACTAAGGATACAACAAGTTTGTAAATATAGTAGTAGGACAGTAAATGAACTTGTGTTTGAATGCATAGTTGAGTTCTGCCATGTGGCCAGACCAAACAAACCAGGTAAAGAAAATAGTGAAAAAATGATATAGTAGTAGGACAGTAAATGAACTTGTGTTTGAATGCATAGTTGAGTACTGCCATGTGGCCAGACCAAACAAACCAGGTGAAGAAAATAGTGAAAAAAATGAACTAAAATAATATATGTTGCTGAAATTTCTTGGAGAGTAATTCATATTTATGTTTAACAACTTGGGCAAGATGACCCAAATTCGCAGTCGGCGCATTCACAACAAGGCATTCAAGCTCAGTAGGAGCCTGGAGATCGACATTGTCGATCCCAACACCAGCCCTTCCCACCACCTTCAATCGGCCATTCACAGCCTCAAAAACCTCCCTCGTCACTTTCGTTCCACTCCTCACGATCAACGCATCGAACTGTGAGATCTTCGCGCACAAATCTTCGGGAGAGAGATCATTGAGACACTCAACGTTGCCGAAGCTTTGAAGGAGCTTGAGACCGGCCTCTTCGAAGAGATCAGATGTTCCATGCTTTTCAATCCAGCTCCACCGCCATTGAAGCTATATATATATATATATATGTGTGTGTGTGTGTGTATGTATTCTAGAGAGAGAGAGAGAGAGAGAGAGGGGAAGTGCTGCTTTGCAGTAGAGGAGGAGAGACAAAGAGTCAAATTTCTCTGATATATGTTTAGGGACCTTAGACATTAAAAAATAATTTTATGGATCTCTTCCATTACGAAAAGTGGGAGAGGGACCCTAGACTAATTTTCCCTAACCAAAAACGTTTTTTTATCCTAACTAAAATAATAATCACAATAGATTATAACTAATATCACAATGAATCACAACGAAAATATAACTAACACCAAAATAGGTCATAAGCAAAGATCTCAAATATCATAAATGGGACATATAATACAAACCACATTTGTATTATAGAGTTTCTCACTTTCTAATAATTTAAACTTTTAGATGTATTAGTAATTAATAATTCAATATTGTATATTAATATGAGAATTTTTAGATGTGTTGATAGATAATTCAATATATCATTGTTGTAGTGATCATTGTTTAATTGACAATCACATTGTGCAATGAGCAAAATTTGATCTCTTAATAAATAGGGTCCAATTGTAAGTTGAATTAATATCAATGATAAATAAAATTACAAAAATGATTTCATTTTTTGATAAAGTTATTTCATTTTTTATATCCAATTTTATTCTTTACTATTCAAGTTACACTTTTTCCTAAATGTTATTTTTACCCTTTATCTAGATCTAACAGTTGGAAATAATTTTTAGTATCAGTTGGAAATAATTTTTGAATATGATACTAAAAGGTTACCTTTTCATCATTAAAAATAACAATATTACAATGACCATATTGATAGCACTTACCCAAATCCTATATTATTTTACTTGAAGACGTTGATAAGTTTGAGAAAATAAAGGCTAGCAAAATTATGCAAGAGCGGTCACCATCAAGCCACCTTTTTCAATCAAAACTTCAATGACAACAGTTGGCACAAGAAAGTCGTGGGGGAGAAACTTGGAAGGAGAGTCATGGCCTGTAATTCATTTCAATGACTTCATAAAAATGCCAAAAGGGGCAAGGGAGGGGTACTTGACTCCATAGCCCGTCTATGGGGTCATTAAATGGACTGTGAAAAAAAAAAAAAAAAATCGATATTAATTATTTGATTCGTTTAAATCATTTTATGACTTCTTCTAACTTAGCAAAAATCATTTAGAGTTTGGATAAAGGTTTGAAATCCGAATCCTCTCAAGAACTTGACTCACACAAGCTCGGATAGATAAATCCAACTCGATCATTCCATTAACCTAACTCAAACTATTCGGCCCAAAAATTTTTAATATTATCTAAAAAAATACTTCACTGTTAAATTTAATTTTAATCCCTTAAAATTAATATTGTTCCATTTAAAAAAAAAAAAAACACTTGACAAACAATATTATCCTTGTAAATTTAATTTTTAAAAAAATACACAAAATACAATTTGTTAAAATTGAATTTGATAGTGACCAGTGATATGTTTCTAACTCTCAATTTTTTACATATAACATTGTCATAATGTGTTAATTTGGTGAATTTATTCTTTAATTTGATTGTTTTAATAGTATTAATTAATTTGATAAGGTGAATTATTAAAAAAATAAAATAAAAATGTATATAAATTAATAATATAAGTCTAATAAAAAATGTGGAACCCCATTCGGTTTGATTTTGGCTCATAAGATTTGAACTTAAGGGTGGGATATGATTTTAATTTTTTTTAAAAATAAGCCCGGTCCATACTAACCCGTTGTCTAATTAAAATTCGAAAAACTCATTAATATATTGAATGTGAACATAATAATTGCGGGCCATGTAAGTCCAACCCATTCCATTGATGACCCCATAAAAATGCCAAATGGATTCAAACTTTCAACTAACAACTTATTTGTCAATAGACTATTTTAATTAAAAAGTTAAAAAGTCATTAAAAATTATTACATCATTCTATTTTATTTTTTTTATATTTTCTTAGTAAAAAATTAAAAATTTATTAAAAAAATTAATTTTCCAACGAAGTCTAATTATTAAGGATATAAAACAGATAGACTTGACCACTTAAAAAAAAATTATAAATAAAGTCACTTCACAAATTTTATAAGAAAAATAATTTTTTTTGCACTAAACAACCTTCGGTGTGTATGATTTTAAATTTTCAAAAAAATAGTTTCAGATTTTATTTTTTGTACTTTGTTGTCTTTCATGGAATTTTTTCATAATTTAGTCATTTTTTTTATTTTTAAATACACCTAAACGGAAATTTTTTAAAAAAATTCAACAAATAAAAGAAATTTAAAAAATAAAAATGTATTCAATATATATTTGTATTTAGTGAATTTTTTTTAAAAAATTCAAAATTATTTTATTTTTTAATTATATTTAGAGTAAGTGATATTAAAAGTAAAAGTAATTTGCTTAAAAAAAAATTCAAAAACTGTTTTTAAAAATTGTTACCAAACAAAGTGATTTAAACTTCTCAAAGCAATGAACAGTACCGGCCCTGGCTATGAGCCAACAAGGCCATGGCCTAGGGCCCCTCAAAATAGATAAAAAAAAAAAAGGCCCCTTCTATTATGGTTTAATGTAATATATTAGGTATGTTTTAAGTTAAAAAAAATTAAAGAAGACCTAAACTAACTTAAAATAAATTGACCCATTAAAAAATTGAAAGGCTCATTCAAAAAAATTAACATTGTTATCTATTAAAAATAGACTCCAAAAAAAAGGATCCCCTCCTATTATAGTTTATTCTAATATATTAGGAATTTTTTAAATCTAAAAAAAAATTAAAGAAAACCCAAACTAACTTAAAATAAATTGGCTCATTAAAAAATTGAAAAACCCATTTAAAATAATTAGCATTGTTATCTATTGAAAATATTTTGCAAAAAAACTAGATTATGCAAGTATGATCGATTTATTTGCTTCTAAAAATGCAAGAAGAACGAGGATCAAACGACACTTATTAATTGTTGTAATATAATACTAAATATTTTTTGTGATTTTGACACAAATCTTGTCTTTTATCTTCAATTTTTTTTTTCATTTTTTTTCATTCAATAAAAAAAAATGTGAAGAGCCCAAAAATTTATTAATTGATAATTGACTTTGGACCCCAAAAATCTCAGGGCCAGGCTGTCAATGAATTTTTAATAGGTATAGATTCTTATTTAATAGGGTCAAATTATATAAAATAAAATATTAACAATGTAAACAAAAGCCGTCAATGGCACGACATAAAATTTATAGGTTTGTTTGGTTTAAGTTTTTAGTTTTAATTTGTTTTTATTGAATTTTTTTTTTTTCATATTTTGGTCATTTTTTTTTAAAAATGCATCAAGATTAGATACATTTAAAAAAGTAAAACAGTTTAACTGAAATAAGAAAAGAATTCACTAAAAATAAATAAAAATATATATAAAAAAATCACTAAGAATAAATGATAACTCATCTAAAGTAAATTTTGAAAAATCAAACCATACAAACACTATTATTTCAAGCATGTGTTACTTAAAAGGACACTTTTACCCTGACTCTTTAGTCCCGTTCCATTGATACAATTTTCTCCATATTTATAAAAAAATTATTTAGTGATTTTGGGTAAATCCATGTAACGTCTTAACTTGATATTTTATTGATTTAAAAATGCTAGAAACTGTGAAAAAGTGTTCCAAATTTAGGAGGTGGATTCCCTTCAGTTCAGGAGGGCGTTGTTTTGGTCAGTGAGGTTCATCATGAGCATCGTTTCAATAATTCAAATGGTTCATTTTGTCAGACACTTTATGTATATTATCTACACAAAAAAATTAAATTAATTTGATAATCGTAACTTATTTAATTTATCATTTTTTATCCAAAAAAATTATTTATTTGTAAAAATATAATTGTAATTTATTTATTTTATTAAATAAACTAATCTGTTCCTTGGCAATACGAGTACGTCGTATTACAATTTACAACCCATTCGAGTTTGTTCGGCTTTGCATTCCAAACTCATTCATCAATTCGAGCTTGATTAATAAAAGCGTTTGACTCGAGATTTGATTGATTTAAAATTATAAACAAAATAAAAAATTGATTAATTTAAAATTATAAATTATAAAAAAAATAAAAATCAGTGTAAAAGATCAAAAATCATCATAAATACATGGAGTTGTATTTTTCTATGCAACATTTTAATACATAATTTTTTGACTTCCCACTGTGTTGTAATTTTCTCAATTTTGTATTACAAATTTTATTGTTCTCACTTAAATTATAAATACTTTTATTTCAAACCAATCAAGACTTATTTTTTGTTCACGCTTTTGTAGTGTGCAAACAAAATAAAAATAATGTTCGGGCACCTTATTTTTTGCACTCCCTACTACCTTTTGAGATAAGGGCTTCCATACCACACATACATTCAAAAGAATTTAATGCAAGTCTTATGAAGAATATGGACCAGTATTGTTACAATTTAAGAATTTAGACACAGAAAACTATTAGAAAAACAAGGAGTGTAGTCGGTATTCAACTCTTATATGGTAAACTCAAATTTAGAATGAATTAAGACTACAAACTATTTTTTTTATTTATTTTGATATTTTTCTATGTCTGAACTCTCAATCCTTAACATTACTTGATGTAGTATGCATGGCCTTCCTATTCTTGCAGTAAATACACAAGCAAGGAAAAAAATGGGTCGGATTTGGAATTGAGTAAAATTTGGTGGGTTGGTGGAAAATGCGATTCACAGCATGATCCATCAAATTTTCACGGTCCTCGGCAAATTTTGGAAAAATTTCATTGTTAGGCCTTCAATTTTGAGAATTTTTGGTTTTTGAAAATATTTGTAACTTCCATTACTCCTAGCGTAAACCTTGGAATTTGATTCTGTCAATTCTGCCATTATCGTATTAGCATATATTAGAAGTTATTTATTTATTGTAATATTTTTATTTATGATAATTTTTGTTATATTTTCTTATTTTTATTTTGCTTACTACAAAATTACTAATTCTAATTCTTTCTTACTAGGTTTGGTTTGCTTTTACTTATAAATACTATTTGTAAGCTATAGGGTTCTTTAATTTTTTTATGCTCTGTGTTCCAACTTTAAGTATTTTTTTGAAAATCAATCATTGTTGAGTCTTTATTTTAGATATTCTTCATGAATCAACGAGTTTAGAGACGAATCTTACTTTCAATATTTTTGGTTGAATCGACAATTTTTAAAATTATTATTATTTCACATTTCTCGCTATATTATTACTGCAAATAGATGTTTTGATGGAACTATTAACCAAATAGTAATATTATAAAAAATATAATTTTGTATACATCCTTTCTTGTGTCGCTCTATATTGAATTTTTTTTTTTTTTTTTCTAGCCACTCAATATTGATTTAATGAGTCCTGTTACTCATGTTTAGGCTACTAAAAAAAAGTTGTGTGCTTGAAAAAAAGTGTATTATCTTTATATGTTGGCCGAATTGGGTGGAGTGGGTTTTTGATTCCTAACACGACACAGATTTGGGGTGGCTGTTGTGTGGGGCTACAGTAATTATTGTTGTGTGGTTAAATGGATCTATTTCGGGTATATTTCGATAATCTGAACCGTTCACATTTTAGAATACATTAAGTATAACATACAAACAAAAAATCAAATTAATTGGATATCATTAACCCTTTCATCCACTCACATCTTAAAATTTTTAAGATTATAAAGGGTTGGAAAAGTCCAAAGTGTTCTATGTTCTTTGTTGGAAATATTTATATGAGTTTCGTTGATGGTCCAAAATGCCTTTATAATCTTAAAAATCTTATCTTTCACGTTGTTTCTCTCATAATGTCATTTCTCTCTCCTGTGACTTTTTATGTTGTTTAAGTGATTTCAAAACTTTAAAATTTAGTCCCCTTGTTTGGTTTTAATTTTTGAACTCAAATTTTCTAACAATTAAGTTTTTTATTTTTCATTTTTTTTTTGTGGATTTTTAAAAATATTTTAAGTAAATTATTTACTTTTTAAATGCACCTAACCTAGATGCATCAAAGTAAAATATTTGTAAAAAATATTTTTTAAAAAAAATTGTTGAAAAGTCAACTCTAACAATTATCTAAGGCATTAGGTCTAATTGATATTTTTTGTTGCTGAAAAGTCCACATTTTGTGAAATAGTTTAGTGAGAAGCCCTTTTGTTAGTTTTGAAGGACATTTTATTTTTAGTTTTACTCTTTAATTTATCTGTTGACTTTTTTTGACAATCTATTTAAATTTATATCTATCTGTCTAAATTTATTTATTTGTTCAATTTTTTTTACTATCGTTCAAAATTTTCCCTTTATCTGTTCAAATATTTGTCTAAATTTTATTATATGTTCAATTTTTTTAACTTATATGTTTAAATCTATTTGTCCAAATTTTGTTATATGTTCAATTTTTTAACTATATGTTTAATTTTATGGTCTGTTTAATTTCATTACATTTTTCTCCAAATTTTATTATCTGAATAGATCTGTCCTATTATTTGTTTAAATTTTGAACAAATAATTTGTTGCAATCTATTTCATCATCATCATCATCATCAGCAGCAACAACAACCACAACAACAAAAGAAAAAATAGATATTCAAATCATCAACAACAATAAGCCCAATCAAAAAAATAAAAATAAAAATATTCCTACTGATCTGTGTTTAATCTATGTTCAAATCTAACAAAATACCTACTATCTGTTGAAAATCCAACAAATTCGTCAGCCATAGATTTGAGATCATCGGCCACACAGATCTAAGATTTAAGCACTATGAAATTCAATTCAATTTAATCCAAGAAAATTAAAACAATCTCAAACTAAATACACATTCACATAGAGAATTTGTTAAGAAACCCTAGATCGCTAAAGAGACGAAGTGGTTTCCACTTGTAGAGTACGGAGTTGATGACTCTTGTGTATAGATAGATAGAACACAAACCCTAAACAGAGCTGCAACTATGAATGTTCAGGAACTAATGAGTGAGTGAGTGTGTGTGTGTGTGTGTGTGTGTGTGTGTGTGAGAGAGGGACAGAGAGAGAGAAATCTGATGTCTGGGTTTGATCTTGCTTTCGTTCCATCTTCTTCTTTATCATATTTCCAACCACTGCTCGAGTCGACTAATAAACTAGGGATGTCAGCGGCAGCAACAGTGCTCGATTGCCATTTTTTTGGCGGTGATAGAGAGCTTTTGCGTAAGAAAAATGAGAGAAGAAAAAGAGAGAGAGAGAGAGAGAGAGAGAGAGAGTGTGTGTGTGTGTGTGTGTGTGTGTGTGTGTGTGTGTGTGTAACACTGTAGATACTCCATTTTGACTGATCCTAAGACTTTGGGCGTTTGCAAGCCCAATGATAAAATGATAATTATTTCATCCTTGGAATATTTCAAGTTGTTTGGAGTTGTTGTATAAACCCGTTTTGGCCAAAAATCAACTTTTTGCGAAAATGACCTTTTTACCCCTGGACCTGTTTATAGCCAAAAACCAAAATTTTAACTGGAGAAAAAGAGAAAGGCTTGGTTGTCCTTTGATTGAACATATTTTTTTAAATTAATGACTAGCTTTATCAAAAAATATTGATTAGAAAGCAATTCAGGCACACTTAAGCCACAAGCAGGCCAATGTAAGAGACACCATACTTGTGCATGCATGCATAACACTTGTACTAAGGCAAAGATGTGAGTGCACACATTAGTAGTGAGTGTGCACATTAGTTGTACGTGAGCACATTCAATCATAACAGAGTTATTTTTGTTAACTCAATCATTGTGCATTTTTGAAGGGTGGTGGAGAGAGAAAGCGATGAACCCTATGAGGGGCTCTAGAACCTTCCCCTCTGCCTGTATAAAGAGCCCTCTCCCTTCCTTTGAAGGGGTTAAGTTTTTTTAGAGCTTTTGTAAGAATTTGAGAGTAAACCCATCACTATTCTCCTCTGTTTTTCTTTAACTCTGAAATTTCCACACCGCAAAGCAACTCTAAACAATGAAAATCATCTGAGGACTTGACAAACTTGAACCAAACTCAGAACCCTTGCTTGAGGGAGGTTTGTAAGCAAGAAAAGCTTAATTTTCTTGCACCTTTCTTGGTATATTCTTTGATTTAAGAAAACCAACAAGTAAACTTCTTTACCTTTTGTATTTCAGTACCTATTTTATGCATATTTTCAGTATTCAAGTATGCTAAGGCATGGATAATATTGGTTCAAGTAGGAAGGAAAGCCAGTCTCAGGGGTGGCAACTTTTATGGAAGCCATGGAAGTAAACAAAAGGGGAAAGGAAAGCTTTGAGTGAGACAATGAAGAAGATGTGGGAGAAGTTTTTAGTGAAAAGTGAGGATTAAAGAGACGGTTGGGGGTATTTATAACCCTAGTGCTTGAAGGGATGGCGTTTTAGAGAAACTGGCGCCAAGTTTTGGCAGCAAGATTGAAATTTAGGGAAATTAAGCATGCAGATGCTCATCTAACCAAAGAGTCCAAGTTAGTTCCACTACTGCTGTCATGACCCAAACCCGCCCCTATGGGTTTAGGACATAACCGGCCAGTAATCAAGAGATTACCTACGGCCTCAAACCAAACCAGACATAACTCATCAGAGTAGAGGGGCCAAACAGAAGCAAATTTTAAAACTTTGTCCATAGAGCTGTGCTTACATGGCACATCATAACAAACCATATATATACATGTCAATAACTCACATCGGAAAATGTACTGACACGAAGCTCTGTACATACAGGATCATTCAAGTCTAAGTCAGCCAATCAAAAATTATATACAAACGTATCCAAAGTCCTCGCCAACATGACAAAATAAAAAAAGATGGCAAAAGGGCGAAGATGAGTCTTGTGCGTGAGACATAAGGGTTGACTCTTCAAACTTCGGTTGTTCCACACAAACTTCACTGTGGCTGGGTTTGAACCTCTCTTGGCTCACCTACAAATACATGAATGAGCGTGAGCGAAAGCCCAGTGAATAATATCAAATAAAGAAGTTATACAAACGGTATTTAGAACAACGTGCTTCAAACAGCCTTGGGCCCAATTCATTTTCTATCTAGCATATATATATAAATACAGGTCAAGTGACTGCGGTTCCAAACACATTATACGGCCTCGGGCCCAATTCGTGTCATACGGCCTCTGGCCCATTCGTTCATTCATGTCAAACTGGCCTTCGGCCCATTCCTTCTTTCATCTCAAACTGGCCTTTGGCCCAATTATTCTTTCATGTCAAACTGGCCTTTGGCCCAATCATACTTTCATTCAGATCATACTGGCTTCTGGCCCATTCATTCTATCATTCAGATCATACTGGCCTCTGGCCCATTCATTCCATCATTTGGCATAGCAAACATTTGTCCACCATGCAGATAAACAGACTTATAAGACTTACATAGAAGTAAGCAATAGGATAAATAACATACTTCAAATATCTTTATTAAGATATTACTCACAGTGATCGGCCGGATGATTTGCCCTGGAGCTCGACCCTACACATTCCATGAACACAATGGGTCACAAACAGTTCAATCCGTTCTTAATTCACATATATTCCTCGTTAGGCTTCTTTCTTATCATTTTTAACTCATTTACAATGCTCAATGCATGCCTAAGAGTGCTTAGAAGTGAAAGAGAACGGAAAACGAAACACAAAACCTAATTACAAAATTTCAGAAACAAGGGTCTCGGCTCGAGCAGACCCATGAGGTCTGCAAAGTATTGGATACATCAAATTTACACTCGAGCGTGAAGTCGGGCGCTCGAGCTAAAAACCTCACTACATGGCTCCCCGCTCGAGCGCAAACTTCCCCGCTCGAGCGGACACCATGTCTGCAAAATATGTTGGGAGTTCGTATTTCCTGCTCGAGCGGTGGTTCCCCCGCTCGAGCGGACATCAAAATTTCTGGGTTTTCCAGCAATGTTCTTAAGCTCAGATTCAACATTCAAATCAACATATCTTGCATTTTATGACCCAAACTTCACATATACTTGTACTAACATGATCTAACACCCAATTCATTACATTATGAAGCTCAATTTCACAAATTAATCACACGCATGTCCCAATTTACACCAAACTTATACCCAACATAACAAACTCATGCATTCAAAGCTTATACTCTTATGAATTGTACATGCATGTGAGATATAACCCTCATTCTCAACTTAAATGATGAAGAGGTGGTTAAAAACATGAACTTCAATCAGAGATTCAACATGGATCATGTATTTCAAGCTCAAACATGGAAATTCATGGCAATTTCCTACATGCATGCGTCTATTGGCTTCCAATTCAACAAAACCAACTCAAATTCATCATAACCAATTTAATTCATGCTCATGATCAATATTCAACCTTGAATTCACAAAATTACAAGTTAACATCCATGAATTACTTACCTAGAGGCTTTAATCTTCTCAAATTCTAGTTGAACCTTGAGTTCAACCTTCCAATTTCCCAAACTTGAGCCCAAACACACAATTCTCTTCTTTCTCCCTCTCTAGCCGACCCTCTTTCTTTTCTCATCATCCAAATTGAATAAAAGAGAAATATTGAACTTGTAATGGCCCATATATAGCCCCTCTAAATCACATTATTTTAATATAAAATAATTGAGCACTTAATTCATTAATTTAATCTATTTAATCTGATCCGAATCAATTTTCAATTAAGTTTCACCGTAGGCACTAAAAATCACGCTAATCACAATGGCGTAACCAATTTCGGGTTTTGATAAGGCCTTCAATTTGAATTCCAAAACAGATAATCAAACAGATATTCCTACGGTGAACAGATAGAAATTCAAAACCACATATTTTCACAAAATGGCACACAGAATCATATCAAACACATAATCACATTCACAATAAGGACCAATTAGCATAATACAGAACAGGGTTATTACAGTCTTCCCCCCTTTAGGAAGTTTGGTCCTCCAAACTTAATTTACCTTCGTCGGGAAACAAATGTGGATAGCGTAGTCGCATTTCCTCCTCTTTTTCCCATATAGCATCCGTCCCGTAGTGTTCTTTCCATTCCACTTTCACCATTGGGATGGACTTGCTTCTCAATTGTTTCACTTGCCGGTCAACGATTCGTTCCGGCCATTCGGTGTACTCCATATTTTTATCGAGAGCTACCCGATGATAATCAATCACATGAAACGGGTCTCGAAGATAACCCCTTAACATCGACACATGAAACACATTATGGATTTGCTCAAATCTCGGTGGCAAAGCAACTCTATAAGCAACTGGTCCAAGTCTTTCTAGAATTTGAAACGGCCCAATGTAACGGGGCGACAGCTTGCCCTTCTTTCCAAACCTGACTTGGCCTTTCATCGGAGACACACGGATGAACACATGGTCACCAACCTCATACTCAAGAGGTCTTCTCCGAACATCTGCATAATTCTTTTGTCGGTCCTGAGCTATTTTGAGCCTCTGTTGAATGGTTTTGATCTTCTCAAAAGTGTCTTGCACAATTTCAGGCCCAAGTAAAGCTCTATCCCCGACTTCTGTCCAACAAATTGGTGATCTACACCTTCTACCATATAAAGCCTCGTATGGTGCCATACCGATGCTGGAGTGGAAGCTGTTATTGTATGCAAACTCTACAAGTGACAAATATTCTTCCCAACTCCCCTGAAAATCTAAGGCACACATTCTCAACATATCCTCCAAAGTTTGTATGGTCCATTCTAATTGCCCATCTGTCTATGGATGGAATGCAGTACTAAATCTCAATTCTATCCCCATAGCTTCCTGCAAGCTCTTCCATAATCTTGAAACAAATTTCAGATCTCTATCCGACACAATAGATACAGGAACTCGGTGTAAACGGACAATCTCATCAACATATATTGTAGTCAATCTATAAGCATCAAATGTAGTTCTAACAGGTAGAAAATGTGCAGACTTAGTCAGTCTATCAACTACAATCCAAATAGAATCCATACCTCGAGAAGTCCGAGGTAGGCCAACAACAAAATCCATAGTCACATGTTCCCACTTCCTTTCAAGAATAGGGAGGGGTTAAAGTAGACCGCCCGGTTTCTGATGTTCAGCTTTAACTTGCTGACATTGAAGACATTTGGACACGTATTCTGTAATCTCTTTCTTCATTTTAGGCCACCAATAGCTTTGTTTCAAATCCCGATACATTTTATTGTTACCCGGATGCATAGCAAACACTGATTTATGGGTTTCATCTAAAACCCTTTTCTTTAGTTCCGCAATATTTGGGACATACATTCGGTTTCGAAACCTCAACACTTCGCTTTCAATGCTGAACTCTGCTTTCGGGCTTGTCTCAAATTCATCAATCACTTTCTTGAGGAATTCATCATTTCTCTGTTTCTGTTTAATTTCATCAATAATTGCCGGTTTAGCTGAAATAGCGGCTATCAATCCACCATGTTCACACAATACCACTTCAATTTCAGACTTTTCAAAATCTTGCAAGATTTCCTTCTGTTCAGTAAGCAAACAAGCCATACTCCCCGTTGATTTTCTGCTCAAGGCATCAGCAACTGTATTAGCTTTCCTAGGGTGATACTGAATCTCAAGATCATAGTCTTTTATCAGTTCGAGCCATCTCCTCTGTCGCATATTCAACTCCTTCTGCGTAAAGAAGTATTTCAGACTTTTGTGATCCGTGTAGACTTCACACTTTGCCCATACAAATAATGTCGTCAGATCTTCAAAGCAAAAACAACTGCGGCCAATTCTAAATCATGTGTTGGCTAGTTTTTCTCATGCGGTCTCAACTGTCGGGAGGCGTAAGCAATAACATTTTCGTTCTGCATTAATACACAACCTAAAATTTTATAAGACACATCACTGAAAATTACAAAATTTTTCGTACATGTGGGCAATGTCAATACTGGTGCAGTGGTTAGTCTCGCTTTCAGTTCATGAAAGTTCGATTCTCTTTCGCTGTTCCATTCAAGTGGTTGCCATTTGCGTGTCAATTGGGTAAGAGGCATTGCTATTTTTGAAAAGTCTTTCACAAACCTCCTGTAATACCCGGCTAAGCCCATGAAGCTACGGACTTCCGTCACATTTGTTAGTGCAGGCCAATTCACAATTGCCTCTATTTTCTGTGGGTCCACTGAAATTCCCTCCTTGTTGATCACATGTCCTAAAAAGATAACTTCATCCAACCAAAACTCACATTTCTTTAGTTTAGCAAATAATTTCTTTTCCCTAAGTATTTGCAGGACAGTTCTCAAATGATGTTCATGTTCAAGTCTGTTCTTAGAGTATATCAAAATGTCATCAATAAAAACCACAGCAAATTCATCAAGGTAGGTCTTAAAAATATGGTTCATTAGGTCCATAAATACTGCAGGTGCATTAGTCACCCCAAATGGCATAACAAGAAATTCAAAATGACCATACCTCGTTCTGAATGTGTTTTTCTCAACATCTTCTGCCTTTACTTTCAACTGATGGTACCCGAACCTCAAATCAATTTTGGAAAATACTTGTTATCCCTGCAACTAGTCAAATAAGTCATCAATACGAGGTAAGGGATATTTATTCTTTATCGTTACCTTGTTCAGTTCTCGATAATCAATACACAAATGTAGGGTTCCATCTTTCTTTTTCACAAACAGCACAGGTGCACCCCAAGGCGAAGTGCTAGGTCGGATAAACCCTTTGTTAAGCAGGTTTTGCAACTGTTCTTTCAGTTCTTTCATTTCAGTGGTAGCCATTCTGTAGGGAGTTTTAAAAATAGGTTAGGTGCCTGGCATAGTCTCAATTGTAAACTCTATCTCCCTGTCCACCAATTCCCTTGGTAGTTCATTTGGAAACACATCTGGAAATTCTCTAACAATAGAGATACTATTCAATTCAACATTTACAGATTGTTCAGACAACACATAACATAAATAACCCTGGCACCCTTTCCTGATCAGTTTACATGCTTTCATTGCAGATATCAAATAAGGTAGAGGTACTACCCCGTTACCCACAAACACAATTTCCTTCTGTTCTGGTGGTCTAAACACAACCCGTTTTGTCACACAATCAATGGTGGCACAATATTTAGTTAACCAGTCCATGCCCAGAATTATATCAAAATGTCTAAAGTTCAAGGGTAACAAATCCACATATAGAATGGCATTCCCAACACGCATGTCGCAAAAATGATACACAGATTTACACAATACAGATTACCCGGATGGAGCAGATACACATAGCAGATATGGCAATAATTCTAGAGGTCTACTTAGTCTAGATGCAAATGCACATGTTACGAAAGAGTGTGTTGATCCAGAGTCAATTAACACAAAAGCATCCTGATTACATATAGAAATAGTACCTGAGACAACTGCGTTGGCATTCCGTGTATCGCCCGAAACAAGCGCAAAAACTCTCCCTTGCCTCACAGTATCTCCGGTGGTAGTAGATCTCATAGTATTTCCCGGTTTTAGGATCGATGCAGTGGAACTAGCAGCTATCTTCCCACTGTTCTGATTACAATCTCGGGTCATATGCCCTTGTTTCCCACATTTAAAACAGGCTCCTGACACAGTAACAAACCCCACGGTGCCTTTTACTACAAATTTTGCACATAGGAGATGTATCTCAAGAAGAATTTGAAGTATTCAATGAACCCATGTTTTGCTTTTTCGAAAATTTCTTCTTTGAAAAGAAGCCTTGCCTTTTGTTGCCCTTCCAGTCAGTTGTTGACTTAGTCTGTCTAGCTATGTTAGCTTCTGATATTATGGCCCGGTCTAGCACCCCAATATAGGTTTCCAGCTTCAAGACATTCACCCTTTCTAAAATGTCGCTTCGAAGCCCACCTTCAAAATGCCTCACCTTTTTATAATCAGTGTCAATCACATGTGGTGCAAACCTGGCCAATTCAGTGAATTTGGCCTCATACTCGGCTACAGTCATATTGTCTTGCCTAAGTTCCATGAACTCTGATACTTTCCTATCCCGTACACATTACGGGAAGTACTTATCATAGAAAATCTCCAAAAATTTCGTCCAATCAACATCTTTATGATTTTCACGCATTAACATCCACCATCTTCTTGCTTCGTCTTCTAGCATAAAAGTGGCTAGAATCACCTTCTGTGTCTCCGAACAAGGGAATACTTCAAACAGTTTTTCAATGCCGAGAACCCATGCTTCGGCTTTCAACGGATCTAGTCCCCCATGGAACTGAGATGGTTTCATTTTCTTGAACTCTTAGGTGAGAGCTATGATTCGGTCATCATTCTGATTATCTGGCACGGGTGGTGCCGGAGGTGGAGGTGGAGGATGTGGCTGCTGCCACTGTTGTTGCCACTTTTGTTGTTTCCTCAATGTCTCTGCCATTTCCTGAATCAGTCTTTCCAGTCTATCCATTCTGGTAGTAGAAGACTCATCTATCTTCTCACCTCTTGTTCTCACCATCTGATTAAACTTGCATTATACATCATACAAAAGATTCAAAAGTATGCCTATACTAAAGAGCATACATATTCAAATAATTTACAATGCAACTAAATCACAAACTCGTAACACATTAAAGCATTTAAGCGTATTCTAGATGCTTTCAAATTCATACTTATCACATGAATGCATCCTAGATCTTTTCTAGACGCTTATTGCTCGTTTGGACAAGTGTGTGAGTTATTAACTCGTGGTCTGATACCACTCTGTCATGACTCGAACCCGCCCCTATGGGTTTAGAAAATAACTGGCTAGTAATCAAGGGATTACCGATGGCCTCAAACCAAACCAAACATAACTCATCAGAGTAGAGGGGCCAAACAAAAGCAAATTTTAAAACTTTGTCCATAGAGCTGTGCTTACATGGCACATCATAACAAACCATACATATACATGTCAATAACTCACATCAGAAAATGTACTGACACAAAGCTCTGTACATACAGGATCATTCAAGTCTAAGTCAGCCAATCAAAAACTATATACAAACGTATCTAAAGTCCTCGCTAACATGACAAAATAAAATAAGATGGCAAAAGGGTGAAGATGAGTCTCGTGAGTGAGACGTAAGGGCTAACTCTTCAAACTTCGGTTGTTCCACACAAACTTCACTGAGGCTGGGTTTGGACCTCTCTTGGCTCACCTACAAATACATGAATATGCATGAGGGAAAGCCCAGTGAATAATATCAAATAAAGAAGCTACACAAACGGTATTTAGAACAACGTGCTTCAAACGGCCTTGGGCCCAATTCATTTTCTATCTAGTATATATATATAAATACAGGTCAAGTGACTGTGGTTCCAAACACATCATACGGCCTCGGGCCAAATTCGTGTCATACGGCCTCTGGCTCATTCGTTCATTCATGTCAAACTGGCCTTCGGCCAATTCATTTTTTCATCTCAAATTGGCCTTTGGCCCAATTATTCTTTCATGTCAAACTGGCCTTTGGCCCAATTATTCTTTCATTCAGATCATACTGGCCTCTGGCACATTCATTCCATCATTCAGATCATACTGGCCTCTGGCCCATTCATTCTATCATTCAGATCATACTGGCCTCTGGCCCATTCATTCCATCATTTGGCATAGCAAACATTTGTCCACCATTCAGATAAACAGACTTATAAGACTTACATAGAAGTAAGCAATAGGACAAATAACATACTTCAAATATCTTTATTAAGATATTACTCACATTGATCGGCCGGATGATTTGCCCTGGAGCTCGACCCTACACATTCCATGAAAACAATGGGTCGCAAACAGTTCAATCCGTTCTTAATTCACATATATTCCTCTTTAGGCTTCTTTCTTATCCTTTTAACTCATTTACAATGCTCAATGCATAAGAGTGCTTAGAAGTGAAAGAGAATGGAAAACGAAACACAGAACCTAATTACAAAATTTCAGAAACAAGGGTCCCCCTCGAGCGTGGACTTCCTCGCTCGAGCGGACCCATGAGGTCTGCAAAAGTACTAGATACATCAAATTTACGCTCGAGCGTGAAGTCGGGCGCTCAAGCTGAAAATCTCACTACATGGCTCCCCACTCGAGTGTGAACTTCCCCGCTCGAGCGGACACCATGTCTGCAAAATATGCTGGGAGTTCGTATTTCCCGCTCGAGCGGCAGTTCCCCCGCTCGAGCGAACATCAAAATTTCTGGGTTTTCCAGCAATGTTCTTGAGTTTAAATTCAACATTCAAATCAACATATCTTGCATTTTATGACCCAAACTTCACATATACTTGTAGTAACATGATCTAACACCTAATTCATTACATTATGAAGCTCAATTTCACAAATTAATCACATGCATGTCCCAATTTACACCAAACTTATACCCAACATAACAAACTCATGCATTCAAAATTTATACTCTTATGAATTGTACATGCATGTGAGATATAACCCTCATTCTCAACTTAAATGATGAAGAGGTGGTTAAAAACATGAACTTCAATCAGAGATTCAACATGGATCATGTATTTCAAGCTCAAACATGGAAATTCATGGCAATTTCCTACATGCATGCGTCTATTGGCTTCCAATTCAACAAAACCAACTCAAATTCATCATAACCAATTTAATTCATGCTCTTGATCAATATTCAACCTTGAATTCACAAAATTACAAGTTAACATCCATGAATTACTTACCTAGAGGCTTTAATCTTCTCAAATTCTAGTTGAACCTTGAGTTCAACCTTCCAATTTCCCAAACTTGAGCCCAAACACACAATTCTCTTCTTTCTCCATCTCTAGCCGGCCCTCTTTCTTTTCTCATCATCCAAATTGAATAAAAGAGAAATATTGAACTTATAATGGCCCATATATAGCCCCTCTAAATCACATTATTTTAATATAAAATAATTGAGCACTTAATTCATTAATTTAATCTATTTAATCTGATCCGAATCAATTTTCAATTAAGTTTCACCGTAGGCTCTAAAAATTACGCTAATCACAATGGCGTAACCAATTTCGGGTTTTGATAAGGCCTTCAATTTGAATTCCAAAGCAGATAATCAAACAGATATTCCTATGGTGAACAGATAGAAATTTAAAACCGCATATTTTCACATAATGGCACACAGAATCATATCAAACACATAATTACATTCATAATAAAGATCAATTAGCATAATACCAAACAGAGTTATCACAACTGCAGAGATGTCGTCAGTCCTAAGTAGCGAAGAGACACCACCATAATGATAATAGGTGTGATGATGGTCGCCAACTCATTCTTCACAGTCCTTTCTCCAAGGATTCATTTCTCAAGGGATTTTGGTCCAACTCATTAAGGAAAACTCAAATCAAGGCAAAAAATGGAGCTAATATCCAAGTACATTCTTTTAATATTCAAGTACATCCTTTTAATGTTTGTACCCTTTTTAGAAAAATAAAAAATTTGCCACATAGCATTTTCTCCAAATTATTTGTGTCACATGACAATGGAAGATGAAGGGACAAAGATTTTATGGGACCTACCTATGTCAAATGGCGGCTAAGCAAAGAGAATTTATTTTATTTAATTAATTAACTAAAGTAATTGGTTGATTAATTAATTAAATAAAATGATTTGATAAATAAGGCAAGCCTTAACCACTCCTAAGAATTAGGACGTTGTTGAGGCTTATCCCCTAATTAGATGCATTCTCTCATATTTTGGAGGCTTATTCCTTAATTTGAGGCCTTAACCCCTATTTTAGTGCCTTATCTTTTAGTTGGTTTGTTAAAAATATTGCTAATGATGAGGTTTACAAAGGATTTGAAGATCTTACATGTCGACAACAAGGCTACAAATGTGGAACAATTTTTTCCCAAGGTCAAGGCAAGTGAATTTTTTATGGACACATGGCAATTGGTGGAGATATGAAACATCAAAAATTGCTACAATTAAGGAATTATTTTTCCAAATAAAGCATGATTGTGTTTTTTAAATTTCTTAAGATGAGCTTGCACAACAAAAGAAGAGGCTTGAAGGATTAACCTAAGTAAGCCTCTCTTCCCTAAATCATGCAAAATAAATTCAAACTTGATTCTTGGGACACGTGGCGGCTTTCTAGAGCTTGGTGGATAAAGTCAAAGCTACAAGGATAGGCCTTAGCTGTTGCAAGTCAAAAATATTTCCTAGTCTTGGGGATTAAGTTGAGGATCAATGACGCATGTTCCCAAGAAGGGCTGCCATGTTCTTGGCAGTTGAGTAGAAATGGGGGCTTCCCCAACACTATATAAAGGGCTCTAAGTGCAACATTCAAGGGATCCCCGACCAAACATTCAACCAAGAGTCTTTCAATACATTTATCTTAACTTCATGACCTATTTATCTTAGTTTCATAGGCTAATTATCTTAACTTAGCTTCATAGCTTACTTATCATAGTTTCATAACTTAGTTCCTCTAGTTTCATAACTTAGTTATCTAAAATTATCAATTGTACTTCATTTTCAATCAATGCAAGTCACAATTTTAGTCTAATTATCTTTGGCACCTATAAATTTTTTGAAAGTCCTCTTCATTTGGGTAAGATCTAACCCAATGGCAGTTCCTCTTAGCCACACACAGTCATTTCTTTGTGTTAGAGGTTAGAAATGTTCAACAACTCCTACACCTTGAACTAGGTTTACAAATTCTAGCACGCCTGCATTTAATCAACAAGCTTTTTAGTGTTCACACCCGTAGGACTTCTTCAATGGCAACAGAAATTTCTAAGCAGTTCAAACAATCACATTGTGTGATCAGCACAGTTTGATCTCTTAATAAATAGGGTCAAATTGTATAATAAGTAGAATTAATTTCAATGATAAATAAAATCACAAAAATGATTTCATATTTTGATAAATTTATCTCATTAACCGATTTTATTCATTACTAATTAAAGTTGCATTTTTTTCCTTTAATGCTATTTTTTCCCTTTATCTAGATCTAACCGTTGGGAATAATTTTTGAATATGGTCCTAAAAAATTACTTCTTTATTATTTAAAATAATAATGTTACTATAACCATAGTAATGGCACTCACCCCTTGAAGACAAGCAAAGTGGGATTGATAAGTTTGAGAAAATAAAGGCTAGGAAAATTATGCAAGAGAGGTCACTAAGCTATTTTTTTCAATCAAAACTTCAATGACAACAGTTAGCATATGAAATTTGTGGAGAAACTTGGAAGGAGAGCCATGGCTTGTAATTCACTTCAATGACTTTCTGGGGTCAAGCGAGGCGGACTTGACTCCACAATCAGTCTCCGAGACCCTGACTTCATAAAAATGCCAAATGGAGTCCAGCGAGGTATACTTGACTCCACAGTCAGTCTATCATGACTTCATAAAAATGTCAAATGGGTCAAACTTTCAATTTACACCTTATTTGTCTATAGACTATTTTAATTAAAGACTTTTGTTAAACATGTTCTTTTAAGAGTATATATTAAAAAGTATTAAATGAAGTATAATTAATTCTATTTGTATAGAAAATAGAAAATGCTTTTAAAGTTGTTAGGACTAAAGAATTTTTTTTCATATATATATATAGAGAGAGAGAGAGACTAGAATACTCCTTTTGTATTTCCTTCAATTTCATCCCTTAATTTCCTTTCATTGATGGCAATCCCTTGGAGACCCACTAACGTCTCCCCTAACTTTGAAAATAATAATTGTAATTCTAGCCTCCCACCAAACTCAATTTTCTATCCTCACGATTGATCCCCACTAGCTCTCTCCTGCTCATTCTCCATCTTTTTCAAACCAAGCTCTTCGTTTCTTTGTTTTTGAGTTTTTGCTAAGTTTGACTTTATTGCTCAGCTCGATCTCAATGAAATCCTTAAGGATGATATCTTCTCTGCCACAAAAATCAATCTGTAATTTCTTGGCCAACTGCAAGGTTTCTTCTGCTTCAGCTCTAAGAGATAGTGTTTCTCTTCTTCACACTACAAGAATTCTAACATTTTGCGACCACTTTTGCCGACCAAAAAAATTTTGGTCGCAAAAAAATTACATTTGGCGACCAAATATTAATTAGTCGCGAATGATCATTGTTTTTGGCGACCGAATATTATTGGTCGCAGAAGGTTATATTTTGGCGACTAAAAAATGAGTTGGTCGCAGAAAGTGGTATACTTTTGCCGACCAACTACAAATTTGGTCGCGGAAGGTCACATATTTTTTGGCGACCAAAAATTTGGTCGCCAAAAACTTATTTTCAACAACCAAAAAAAATTAGTCGCCAAATTTGTACTTTTAGCGACTAATATTTTAGTCGCCGTTAATTGAGATTTGGCGACTAAAAAAGTTTGTCGGCGAAGGTACCTTTTCTGCAACTAATATGGTCTTTTGGTCGCCAAAAATTTGGGAGGGAAATTTGATTTTTAGTAGGGCAGGAATTGAAATTTTTTTGCGACAAATAAATTTGGTCGCCAATTTTAAAACGACGTCGTTTAATACCATGAAAGCAGAAAAAAAAATTAAATAAAAAAAAGCCCTAATCTCCTTGACTCTATCTCGCTCTTTGTGTCTCGGTCCGCCCACTCCCTCTCTATGTTCTTTCTCTCAATCGGTGCCCACTCTCTCTGGCTCACTGAAGTCCCTCACCACCGTTGCTCACATCCGTCGCACATCGCCACCGCCGCAAATCGCCATCGCCCTCTGTCTTTCTCTTAGGGTGTTACATGGACAACAAGTTCTATGTGATTGGTGGGCGAAACGAAGATGGCGAACTCACCTGTGGAGAATTTTTTGATGAAGCTATGAACAGGTGGAACTTGATCCCTGACATGGAACTCTCTCTCTACAAATGACCACAAAACACGCTTGAAAAAAATTCTGTCAAAAAAGTAAAAACACCGTTCGATCAATGCCAAAACCAAAAGCTAAACACTATTGTGTCAATCTCTCAATCTCTCTCTCCCAGATTCCATTCCTTTCCGCGCCAGAGCTCCAATCGGTAAGTTCTTTAATCCCTCTCTTTTAATCATCCTTTCTCTCTCTGGATTAATCTTCCTCTCTTCCCAACTCTCCTCTCGAGTCGATTTCAATATGACACTATTTAGGAGGTTAGGGTTAGGGTTTGTAGTCACAGCACCGATCGCTTTTGGATTGGTGTATAACCACTGTTTTGATCTTAATTTGTTCAATTCATTTATGTTTTTGATCGTATAGATGGGGTTTTGTGGGGGATATCGCTAAAGATCTGCACAGCAGACAGCTAGCTGCGTACGGACGCGAGACTATGAGGCGGCTCTTCACCTCTAACGTCCTTGTCTCTGGGATGCAAGGCCTCGGTGTCGAAATTGGTACGACTTTTGAACATTGCTAGTTGTTAATTTTGTGTAATTTTAGTGATTAACACAATAGGATGGATTGTGTGATTTTGAACCTAGAGTAGTTTTTGACATCTAATTACGGAGTTGCATATTCTTAACTTATGCATCAGATTTGTTACATTTTTATTCAGATCATTCTTCATTTAGAGAATGGTCTAAATAAAACTTTTGAGATCACTAAATTTTCCGTTGTCGAATGGAAGTGTGTCATGTTTCAAAACGTGTATACTAATATATAATTTGCTAGGGTATTAGTATTTTCTGGGAACACAAATTTAGACCCTATGCCCATTCACCCTACTGATTCGTATTTATTTGTTTGTTAATCTAACAGCTTATGTTATTTGATTTTTGGTTTCTTTCCAAAAAGGAATCTATATATATTTTTTTTGTTTTTTGTGTGGTTATGTTGAACTCTCATATTAGAATTAAGTGTGTGATTTTCTACAATTCAACATTTTCCTCTATATATGCATCAAACTGTTAATATTTTTCCAACTTGTGTCAGGAATTCGACTAAGATATTAGTAATAATAAGAACAAACAGTTATGAAAAAACAATTTTAATAGAGTTGTGTTCCTTATTTATTTAAATTATGGGTTTTTTTATATTAAAAAAAAATGGGCACCAGCAATGGGCATGAGATCGTGCACCTTGCGCGGCCATCTCAAGAGTATATATTAGTTACTGAAGTGTGCCAATTTGATTGACAAACTTAGTTCTGGGTTTGATTCTAAAGGTAAAGATTTTGGTTATCTGATTTAGAATTTCTCTTAACTCTTGAGCTTCACCGTTGATGCTCACAACTGATGAACCACATGCTTAATTAAATGTTGTATATAAATACCATAAAATATTATTTTATGTTTAGTTGTAAATACCACATGCTTAGTTATGTGCTCTGTAGCACCGTATCAAATTTTGAAATTAGTTCCTCTAGTACTTGCAATACATGTTGGTTGTACAAATACTTGAAATGTTATGAGAATATAGCTGTTGGCATTTTTTGCTGTGGGCTTTTATGCAAGATCAACACAGTTTTAGTTTTCCCATCACATATTTGAAATGCAAGTTCTATTTTTTGTTTTGCTTGGGTGGTTCTCTTGGATGGCATTACAATGCGTGGTTGTGCAGGAATTTCAGTCCATGGGCATTTCATGTCGCAACTGATAAAACTGTATATATTGTTTCAGTGAAGGAATAATGCATGTAATTTCATAACCCAAAAAGTGCTCACACTTGTTTCTAATGATCTCTCATCTTTAAACTGTCCTTTTCCTTCTTTATTTTTATTTTTTAAAGATGGGGAGCTTTAAGAAATCTTTAAGTCAATTTCAGAGAGAGGAAATAAAATATGCATGAGATCCCTAAATCATAGGATTACCATCACCTGCATTAAGGTTTAAACATTTAATTTTATCTAGGTGGAGATGGGAGGTTGATGGGGTTATGCTTAAAGGAGCTTAAGTTTCCTTTTTAAACTAACCATTGCCCTTAAAGCTTCTTCTAAAAGTACAAACTTGCAGAATTTGCTGCATCATTCATTTTGAAGTGTGGTTCAGAAAGCCCAAGAGATCATAAAGTTTGTTCACATTTGTATAGTTGAAGGAATAGCCCATAGGCGTGATAGCGTAGCAATGGCTTTCTCCTAAAATTGTTTTGAGGGTTATGGATCTTGATGTCATTGGTTAATGGATGATTTTTAAAGTCCTGAAAGTGTGAAAGAGACCTTAAAAATTTGTTTGAAATTTTTGGACGAGAAGGGAAAGAAAACATCTATTAGTATTTTTGATTGACTACCATAATTTTTCGAAAAGGCTTCATTATATGAGTATTTCTATAACCATATTTCAACAAAAGAAGATGGATGAATAAGGACTTGGAATTTTTGATGGACTACGATAAGTTTTCTATCTGAAAAACTGATCTAGAAGAAGTAATATTTTTCTAATTTCTTTGAATTGGATAATAAAGCTTAGAACTGTCTGTGTTTGACCATGCTTATATTTGGCTTGATTCTTCTAGTATTCAGATTTTGATATGAAGAACTCTGATAGATGGTCTGGTGGAGGTGGTGGAGAGGAAGCAACACAGGATAATAAAAAAAAAAGGAGTCTAGGGCCAAAAAAACATGTACTTTTTGCCCATTGATGCATTTTGATGCAAGTTTTTTTAAAAAAATTAGTGAGAATGGAGATATAATTCATTATACAAGATATAGTTTTACAAAGAAATTTGCAATAGAAATTATCCCTTTTAGTATCTGTCCTGTTTAAGTATTGATTAGATTCATGACTTGATTTTTCTGCTCTAGGTGACTTGTACTTTTGATCATTTTGTTAGGTAAATAAAAGATAGCCCTTAAAAGGCCATGTCTAACATAGCATATCATAGCACACATCATTGCTTGGCGTGTTGGGAGTCTTTCAAACCAGACCTTTCTTTGCTGCATTTTCTCATACAATTTGCGCGCAAAACACTCCCCAACGCAATGCATAAAATCCATTACAAACTTAGAAAAAAAGCTTCAAACTCATATATTTATATATGACTAATAAATGTATAGAGGCTTTGGATTTGGATCATTCAAGCTCTTGTTTTGAAAGACAAATTTTTTCACGATGCCTATTATGTCAAATTCTTCAGGGTCTTACAAACTACTGAGTTTGGTTACAGTGCTTTATCGTTATCGGCTTTTCACTCCCAATCTGTCTCAGCCTCAGCAGCAACACCAACTTCGCCACCGTGATGCCTGGTTGTCGAAATTCAGTTATGGGTATCGTTCTATGCATCATGGTTCGAGGCCAATGATCACTGCCACCGATAGTCAAATCAGCAGCACACCGGCTAACACTGATATGTGATTATTTTTTCTACCCTTCTTCTCTCAATAATATCACCCGGTCTGAAAAAAGCTATTCAAATATGATGAAATCATATAGCTAATATTATCGGATCAATATAATTTTTTCATAGATCATCTATGTAGGAATTTACGAAATAAACTACTTAAATTATTGAGTTGAATCCGTGAAGGAGCCTATAAATCCAACTAGACCTGCACTCGAGGGTGTAGTTGAATTGGTAAGACGTGGAGGTTATAACCTCTAGTTCACTAATTCAACTCTTGGCGAAGCGAATGCTCTTGCTTTTCGTCTAGTGATTAAAAGTGGTGCATTGCATCTCATTATCTTCAGATTTGAATGTCTAATATATCTTGAATTGGATCATGTCCTGGATTAGAAGGACCAAAAAAAAAACAAAAAAACTCCATGTAAATGGAGATCAGCCAGTTCCTTAGTTATATATATGCCAAATTGTAAAGTAGTTAGTTATTTTTGTTTTTTGCATTTCAGGGTAACAAAGCATGAAAACAACAATGTTCAACCATCAGTGCCACCTCCTCCTAGTAAACCCAGCTTCCCAACCTGGTATGTGCTCAACTGTTTAAAATGACAACAAGAAGATTCATTTAAGGTGTGACCTTCACAACAGGAACTTTAAATATGTACTATAAATTTGAAATTCTTTACAATCTTTTAGGCTGCTTTCTAGTACCATAGACTATCTCAACTGACAATTCTAAAGAAGCACAAGTGATTTTATGATAGTCTATAGTAAGGTTTTGCAACAATGGAAAGGAAAAAACCAAAGCTCTGATGGCTTATATCTGAATTTTGAACAACTAGCTAGGGTTGGTAATATAATCAATAATATGATTGAAGGGACAAATTTGTTGAGTTCAGCAAATTATTGAGAGTGTGAATTAATCTGTCATTTTTTGAAATCTCTCTTTTGATTCAAAATTATTCCTGCCATGGAATTGTTGAAATAAATCAAAAAATAATTTTTTGTTCAAAAATGAAATGATCACTACTTTGTTATGTTCACATTAATTCATTTTCTATTTACTTTTAATTAAAGTAATGCATGAAAATGGAGCAGTTAATTGTTTTGGTCTTGTTTTGGTTTTCTTTTGTTTTCATCCAAAAAAAATTGTGAGGCCGAGGGGTTGGTTTGTATTTCTGTATCTGTAATTTCATATTTTTAATGAAATTTTTACTTTGCTGATCAAAAAAAAAAAAAAAGTCGAGTAATTTTTTATTATCGCGTGCAACAATGATATAAATGAATCTAACACGGACCAAATGAATAATGTTAAATCCATTTGTAATGTTGCCGTACACAATAGTAAATAATTTTCAACAATGTTCCCCTTCTTTCCATCCTTCAACTTGAACTATCCAAACGGTCAAACTTTGAATTATATGATAACTAAGCAAAGTAATATAATAATAATCTGAGAAGATTTAATTTTTTTAAATTTTAATTTTTTTTGGTATGCAGGGTAAAATGGCTTTTGGGTTCTATATTGACTTTAGTATTGCCTTTCTGGAAGCAAAAGTGGGAAAAGTTGCTATTGTTAGAAGGTATATATATTCACAATTCACACTAATCTGCATCTGTTATGCTTTTCTTGGAAGCAAGGGTTATATTATTGCCTTGGAAAATATATATAGATAGAATCAGACTTACAAACAAAATAAAGTCATTGGTATAATTGTGATATTGTTTTTTTGCAATTCACATTTGAGTCCGTTTGTTTTGATACAACATTCGTTTTTAAAATTGAATGATGTTGTCTTGGCATTTTCATAATTAATTAAATTAAAAGTCATCTTCATTTATTGCGTACATATTCTATGTTTTAAATTCTTGTATATATTTTGAAAAATGTTTGAGGGCCACAAATTTTGTGGCTCAAATGGCCCGAAACTGTCAAAGCGACATCATTTTGCGTCGTTTTGCACCCAAAATGACGTCGTTTTTGGTGTTTCGAGCCATTCGAGCCACAGAATTTATGGGCACCTAGCATTGCTGATATATTTTATGTTTAAAAAACATTACTCTTTAATATGCAACTGAGCAATCCCCCCTTGGTTTCTTAGAAAATTGAGGCTTGGGTTTCTTCTGCATGAGATGGTTGGAATATTCTTTTCTCAGTTGGCATATTCTTTTCTTGGCAAAGATTTGAAATGATTTGATCAGAAATATAGGAACTTTAAAAATTGTCTACAATTTTTTTTGAAAAGGGATGTGCTTTCCAGATTTAAATTTGGGTAAATTAGATTATTGGTCCACTTTATAGTTTGAGTGGAAGTTTCACTTTGATACTCTTAGTTTTCAGTTGGAATAATTTGAATCTTACATTTTTAATTTTATTACAATGTGATTCCTTTATCATGTGTCATTAACATTTTGAATAAAAAAAAAATACATAAAAAACTAAAGGAACTAAAGTGAAATTAAAAAATTAAAAAAACAAACTGCAGGGACCACTGGTATAATTTATCCATTATGTCGGTGTTTCCTAGTTATTTTTTTTAATTTCATGTTGGTCCCTCTTTTTTTGCACGTGATTTTTATTTGTTTAAAATTCTAACGATAGGTTACAGAAGGACCACATAGCAATAAAATAAAAAAATGTAAATTTAAAATTAAAATTAAAATTATGAGAATTAAAATGAGAATTAGTCTTATAAAAACCTTAATCTTGTTAGTCAATTGTAAATATAGGTGTTGTAGGAGAGGTGGAAGCAGTTGTTGAAGAAGTTGAAATTGTGGCAGAGGTAGTGGAAAAGGTCGCCACCACGGCGGAGAAGGTGTCGGCGGACATGGCGGAGAAGCTTCCAGATAATGAAATATTGAAAGGAGCAGCTCTCTTTGTAGAAAAGGTATCCACTGCCACTGCCAAGGATGCTAAAATGACCAAAAATTTTATTCACAAGGTTTGCACTATTAAAACTTTTTTTTTTATATTAGATAAATTATACTTTTCACTTATATATTTTGACCTAAATTTAATCACGTTAGTCTCTATAGTTTCAATTTAAATAATTTAATCTTTACAATTTATGTCCAATTTCAATTTAATTCTTCCATTCAAATAATAGTCAATTTTTTTATCTGGACACCTCATTCAAATAATAGTCAAAAGAAGTTAACTGCTTGCATTAGAGAGAAGTTAAATCTCCAAGAGGAGCTTTCTCAAGTCCTTCCCGTAACATTGATGGGAAGGGCTGGGGATGGTTTGCAATAAAACAAACTTCACATGACACAACTCCAGTTTCTAGCACTAGGACAAAATTTTACATTCCTTAATGAGCTAAGATTAGCTCTAATATCACCCATTTCTATCTTCTTGACTCCTTTCCCTTCCAAACATGATACATAGTACCAGCAAGGGTCAACCTGTAAACATAATCTGTAATAGCCTTACCTCCACACTCTTCAGCAAAAGTCAGGCATTCTTCTACCAGGAAGAATTCTCCTCAAAAGAACAGTCCAAGTATATGCTGAAAAATATTAACAAAAAAATAAATGATCGTGATCAAACCCATTGCACAATACACACTTGTTTTCTGAAACAATCCCCCACTTAAACATTCTATCCATTGTAGCCAGTCCTCACTGAACAGCAACCCATTACACAAAGCTCCACTTAGGAACATTTTGAGGCAACCATGCCAATTTATGTCAAGGGACGATAGGGTATAGTGTTTGAATTTCTTGCCAAGCTATTCACCATTACTAGAGGGTAGCCAAAACACGGAGTCAGGCCTATTAGGATTCAATACAAAGCTAGCAGGGTATTAGCTTCAATCTCAGAACAGCAACCAATTGCACAAAGCTCCACTTAGCAACATTTTGAGGAAACCATGCCAATTTATGTCAAGGGACGATAGGGAATACCATTTGAATTGCTTGCCAAGCTGAAGCCATAGTATATTCACCATTACTAGAGGGTAGCCAAAACACTGAGTCAGGCCTATTAGGATTCGATACGAAGCTAGCGGGGGTATTAGCTTTAATCTCAGTAATAACCACTCTTCTACCTCTAGGCCACTTCCAATTCCCAAAATTAATGATAAGAGGAAACTCTGCTATTCACAGCCATGCCCATATGAAAAGCAACCCTTTCCCCATATTTCTTATTCAAAGGACCCAAGGGATGCCAATTATCAAATCGCGGAAATGTAACAGTCCCATCACCAATGATATGCTTGATCAAAGGCTGCCCCACAGCTCTTAGTTCAAAAAACTTCCTGACAGTCCAAGATGCCTCAGTAGGAAGACACTTACCCTTAATTACACAAGTATGGACCCACTTAACCCACAAAGAATCAGCTTTCTTACTTAAAGCCCACAAAGGTTGTCTTAGCATAGTGGCCTTATTCCACTCTCTCAAATTTCTGAATCCCAAGCCCTCTTCAGCCTTTGGTGCACAAATATGCATCCACTTCACTTTTGCACTATAGTACCTAAACTCACTCCCTGTCCACAAATATGCATCCACTAGAGAGAAGTTTGTTTTATCTCTATTATTATTTTTAAGGAAAACTCGTCAGATGTATTCATTCATATCATATCTGGTAGGTAGGGTAGCAGAATGGATGAATATGCTTTCCCTTGATGTCTTGGGAAAGAGAACGGAAAGGAGGCACAAATGTTATGCCACCTTATTTATGTGAACTGCAAATTTATATTTTTTTTTGGTACACGTTAATCTTTTGTGTGTGATTACTTAGATTAGGGGCCTTGATCATCAGTGCTGATTGAATGTCTGCTCAAGCTGCTCATCTACAACCCAAAGTTTAATCTAAAGCTAAGACCATCAGAATCATTCATGTTTTAATTAATCTGTGGTATTATTCGTTAAAATAAACTTTACCAACTTTATTAAAAAATCATATATAAAAGTGAACTGAATCAATGGAGCTTTGATAGTTAACTATGCCTGTATTTGTTATGGTTGTTAGCTTATTAATCATCGTGTACTGAAATTTGCAGGTACAACAATAGGTACAGTTTTATTATGCCAGGTAGTTGTCTCAATACGATGTACATGTTTATAGGATTTAATTGATTTTTGCAAAGATACGGGTTTGCAATCCAGTGTTGCTGCCACTATCATGCTTCTCTGATAAATTTTCCAATTCTATTTCTTTATTAGGTGCCTTACATCACTACTGCTTTGATGGATGCGAAGCGTGGCACGGAAGGGCGCAAGGATTTTTTGATTGGCTATCAAGGCAACTTAGTGGATTAAGCAATTTTCCTGATGCTGTAAATCTGAATTATGTATTGTTTCAATTTGTTATGCTAGATGGATGTAACTTGTGAATGAAAACTTAGAATAGTTGTATTGTGTCGAATGTTAATGAATTATGTATTGTGTCGAATGTTAATGATTCAGTTAATTTGAAGGATGCTTTAAAATTATAGGTTTATTATGGATTGAATGAATTATTAGGAATTACAGGTGTATTGTTTTCCTGCTTTGGCGACCAATTTATTAGTCGCGACAAATAAATTATTTTTTTTCGCAAAAAATGACAATTGCCGACCAAGAGTTTTGGTCGCAAAAAATACATCTATTGCCGACCAAAACAATTCTTGGTCGTGGAAACTCACTTTTGCCGACCAAAAGTTTTGGTCGCGAAAAGTAACAAATGGCGACCAAAACCTTTTTTGGTCGTGGAATGTCACAATTGACGACCAAACTTTTTGGTCGCGGAATGTCACGATTGGCGACCAAAATTTTTTGGTCGCGAAATGTCACAATTGGCGACCAAAATTTTTGGTCGCGGAATGTCACAATTGGCGACCAAACTTTTTGGTCGTTGAATGTGATAATTGGCGACCAAACTTTTTGGTCGGGAAAATATCACTTTTCGCGACCAAAGTGTTTTGGCGACAAAATAAATTAGTCGCGGTAATTAAATATTTAGCGACCAAAAATTTAGTCGCGAAATCCAACTTTTGCCGACCAACTATAATTTTGGTCACGAATTACTTTTGCCGACCCTCAATTGGCAACCAAAGTAGCGACTAAAAATATTAGTCGCGGATAACTTTTGCCGACCAAAAATTGAAAGGCAAACAAAGCCTTCTTTTTCAATCAAAGACTAAAAATAAATGACAGCAACATCAAGCAATTCAAAGTTGGACTTGTAATTCACTTCAATGGCATCATAAAAATGCCAAATGGGATCAAAGTTAATTAACTCTCGATTATTAATAGGAAATTAAGAGCTGGACTTGACTCCACAGTCTTCATGCACTCCCCACCACCCTTCGAGATAAGGGCTTCCATACCACACACAATCAAAACAATATAATCCCAGTCATAGTTCTAAATCGCGGTATCGGGTAACGTAACGGTATCGATCGCGGAGTATCAGTATCGGGAGTATTGACCAGTACGTATCGGGTATCGGGCGTCGCGGCTGTGAAATTTCAAAAATTATTAGCAATCCCTCTAAAACTCAATTTTATGTATTTTTTGACTCTTTTAGCCTTAATTTATCACATTTTAATCAAAATTTTAATATGTAGAGGCACTTTTGACTCATTTTCAACTAAATGATATGTATTTATTTTAGTCTCAAGCTTTTAAAATATATAAATTAAAATATATATTATAAATATATATTAAAATATAAATATATCTCATTCCCATCCCATATTAAAATATATATTAAAATATAAATATATAAATTAAAATTTAAAATATATAACTTAAAATATATATTATAAATATATATTAAAATATATCTCATTCCCATCCCATACCATAATATAAATTTAAAAAAAAACCACAGAAAAAAGAAAAAAAAAAACAAATTATAAACAAACCAAACACAACTTACCAAGCAAAACCATCCCATACCATAATATAAATAAAAAAATAACCACAAAAAAAAAAAAAAAAAACATAATTATAAACAAACCAAACACCAAGCAAAACCATTTGAAGAAGTCTTCAGCCAAAACAAAAAACAGAGCATGAGAGAAAAACCTTCAACGATGCTTTTCCAGGTGATTTGCTTTCCTCAATTATTTTTCCAGATGCTTTACTCGTTTTCAGTTGAATCGGACTATATCGGAACTATATCGCTCACGTATCGGATTCAAGCCGATACGTGTCGGGAATCGGCCGCGACGGACGTGAAATTCATTCTCACCGATATACCAGTGAGTATCCGACTCGGCACTCCCATTTTCTGTTACGAACCGGCCGGTACGGCACGTATTGGCCGATATTTAGAACCTTGATCCCAGTCTTATGAAGCATGTGGACTAGCATTGTTAGAAATTACGAATTTAGATATAGAAAACTATTGAGAAAAAAATAGTGTAGCCCATATTCAATTAGGGCTGAGCAAGAAATCCGTGAAATCCGTAATTCGATCCAGTCCAGTCCAATCCAGTAGGTTTGGATTGGTTTTTTGAATCCGTGGTTCGGTTCCAGATTGAAAAATTAAAAATCCGTAGTTCACGGATTGGTTCCGGATTGAACCCCACGGTTCCGGATTGGAACCGATCCGAACCGTATATAAATAGTCTATATTTTTATTATACACCCTCCTGCATAGTATCTTCTCTTATTTTATATAAAACTTAAATCCAAACCTAAACTCACATAGTATCTTCTTTTATTATTTTTGTTTGCTAGTTTTAATATTAATTTGTAATGGTCTAAATACTTATGGTGGAACTAGTTTTCTTATAGTTGTTTAAATTCTAGAACAGTATGTCGTTATTATGAAAAGACATGTTGTTATTGTGAAACTAATATGGTGCTATAATTATATTTTTATGAAATTAAAGTGTTATATATATTTTTTTGTTATTTAATTATATAAATCCGTGATCCTAAACTGATCCAATCCATGTTTAAATGGATTGGTTCGGATTGGTTCCACGATTTAAATGGATTGGATTGATTCCAATTTTTCAGGAACCGTAGCTAACGGATTGGTCCTAGTTTTACCGCAATCCGGTCCAATCCGGACCATGCTCACCCCTATATTCAACCCTATACGGTGAAACTCAGATTTAGAATAAATTTAGACTACACGTTATTTTTTATTTATTTGTTTTTTGTGCCTGAACTTTCAATCATTAACATTACTTGATGTAGTCCCCTTTAAAAAATAAATATAAAATTAAAAAAAATATTACTTGATGTAGCATGCTGGCCATCCAAGCCTTGTAGTAAACGGACAAGCAAGGCAAAAGATGGGCCAGGTTCGGAATTGTGTAAAATTTTGTGGGTTGATGGAAAATGCGATTCTAAGCATCATCCATGGAATTTTCATGGTCCCTAGGGGATTTTGAACAAATTCCATCCCTAGGGCGTTCAATTGTGAGAATTTGTTTTTTTTTTTAAAGATTTGCAACTTTAATTACTCCTAGCATAAATCTTGGAATTCGATTCCGTCAACTTTAATTTCTTTATTTTATTGTGATATTTTTATTTTTAGTTATTTTCGTTGTATTTTCTTATTTCTATTTTGCTCATTACAAAATTGCTAATTCTGATTGTTTCTTACTAGGCTAGGTCCGTTTGGCAAAAAGGTTTGGGTTGGGTTAGGGTTATTTTAGCCATAAAAAAACGAAATAGGCTTTTTAGCCTAATAAGACAAAATGTCGCATGCAAACCATAATCATTTCATTTTTTTTCTCACAAAAGTCCAAAAAGCCTATCCCAAACGAGTCTTTTTAACCCCAGGCTAAAATAGTCAAAAAGCCAAAAAACCAACTCACATCCCAAACGAAGGCTAAGTATTAGATGTAAGCTTTACGCTAGTTGGAGAATTTAGAAAAGAAAAGGGAAAAGATATGTGAAACTAGGTAATATATATATATATATATATATTTTTTTTTTTTATTCACATTTCACCTATCTTTTTCCTTTTCTCTTTAAATCCCTTCCTAAATCTTTCAACCAAATACAACGTTAGAGTTATTCAGTATTTTATACTCTTTGTTCCAACTTTAAGTATTTTTTGAAATCAATCGTTGCTAAGCCTTTATTCTTGATATTCTTCATGAATCAACAAGTTTAGAAAAGAATCTTAGTTGCGGTATCCTTGGTTAACTATTTACGGCTTCATGTTTACGGCATACATCAAATGCATGTCATAGTTAATACATTCTACGGATTTTTTTTTTTTTTTTTTTTTTTGTTGCAAGCCATTAATGTTTTTTCAATAACGACATACATGTCATGTAAGTTGTTAATTCATATATTTATGGCATGTAAAAGTAAGCTATAAAAAGTGGATTTGGGCTAAGTTGATGCCTTGCATTTGCATCTGTTATTTTACTGTTTTTATTTCTTTGTTTATTTATGCTGGGTTCATGTGGATGGATTTATTTTAGGCCAAGTTTGGCAACTCTTAAAAAATTCAAAAAGTCAAAAAGTCACTATCCTATTTAAATCACATCATCTTATTTAAGTCACATCACCTCTCTAACACATCACTTCAAACCCAACCCATATTTCATAAAAAGTAAAAAATGCACTTATTTAGTCTTCCCAAACTTGGCTTTAGTGTTGTGATGCTAAATTGGCTTGGTTTCCGCAAATTGTTGAGTTTGCCCTAGCTTTGCAGGAAGCTGGGTGCTTTTCTGTTATTCTGGAATGTGTGCTTGCACTTGTTGCTACTGTTGCAACTTCTGCTCTTCAAACCACTACCATTGGTATTGGGCAGGGCCTTTCTATAGTGGCCAAGTTAATCGATTCTTTAACTCTCTCTACTACTCCTAATAATGAATTAGACTTGACCGACTTCTGTGTATAATTTTTCCTTTCATTTGTACATATAATTTGCTATTTGATCTTATAATTTACTTTTCAAGTACTAAAGTGGAAACTTCAGTGATATCATGTGTTCATATATTGAGTTTATTCATGTAATGAACTTTGAATTTGTTTTTCCTCTCTCTCTCTCTCTCTCTCTCTCTCTCTCTCTCTATATATATATATATATATATATTAAAAATAACCTTCTATGACTTATAAAATTATGTTGTGAAAAGTATAATGATTTATGACATGCAAGAAAATGCCGTAAAAGATTATATATGGCATACAAAGTATGCCAGAAATATATTAAAAATAACCTTCTATGGCATACAAAATTATGTCGTGAAAAGTGTAATAATTTATGACATTCAAGAAAATGCCGTAAAAAATTATATGTGGCATACATAGTATGCCATAAATATATTAAAAATAACTTTCTACGGCATATAAAATTATACCATAAAAAATATAATTATTTATGGCATGAAAAAAATGTCATAAAAATTATATACGACATTCAAAGTATGCTATTAATGTTTAATTTATTATTTTTTACATCTTTACCTGCATACCGTAAATGACGATCAACTTTTCACAACATGTCATATACCAACATTTGTGTGCATGCCGTAAAAAAGTTTTTACGGCATACATTACAAGTTATAAAAATTTAATTATGTTATAGTGCTCGCTGCATTATTATTGCAAATAGATGTTTTGATGGACCTATTAATTGAATAGTAATGTTACGAAAAATACAATTATATATTCTTTCTTGTGTCACTTTATATTGAGTTTTTCCTTTTTTTTTTTTTTTTTTTTTTTTTTTACTACCCACTCTATTGATACTCATATGAGCTTAATAAAACAAGGGTGCCTGTTTGAAAAAAGGTGTATTATCTTTATATGTGGACCAAATTGGGTCTGGAGTGGGATTTTATTCCTACAACAATGATTCATCTCACTAAAAACATTACCACTAATAGCACTAATGTATTAAAAAAGTAAAAAAAAAAAAAAAATACAACTCCAAAACCAAAACATCACATCATTAATGGCGGGACCCACTGCCACCTAATTAGTGGGAGCACTAATTAGTGCTCCCAAGCATTTTTCTTATTCCTAACCTGACATCCAACCAAGTTTGACCAAGTAAGAGAAGTAGTTAAAAGTTTTTTTTTTTTTTTTGACTTAAAAAAAAGAGTCCTAAATTCGTTTGGTTATACAGTTTTCAAAATTAGATTTTGAATTTTCATTTAATATTTTTTTTAGTGAATTTTTTTATTACATACATCAATTTTTTATTTTTTTTTTAATTAATTTTTTTTCAAATGCTGAGTACACACATACATATACATCTTCTTATACATGCATCTGTATGTCTGTACACATATTCATACGTACATACACTGAATTTAAAAAAAAAAAAAATAGATGACCAACAATTTTAAAAATATTATTTTATTTTTTGAAGATAGATATAATTAAATCTAAGTGACTCTGAGATTCAAATTACATAGCCAACCAAAAACCATTGCGAGCATAAACTAAAGAATAATCCTATATGCATCAATTGGTATACTAATTAGTGTATTAATGGATGATATGGCATAATTTTAGAGGCTTTGAATTTTTGAAATTTGTATAATGGGTGAGATCATAGTGTTGAAGTGATAATGTCATAGCATATGACATACTAATTGGTATATTAATTAATACATGTAGAACCAAAGTAAACTTAAAGCCTCGTTTGGGAACAGGCTAATGTAGTAACTTTTTGGCTATTTTTCTAAAATATGAGCTAAAAAAAACTAATATGTTTGGGATGACTTTTTGCCTTTTTACGAAAAGATGTGCAAAAAGTAGAGAGAAAAAAGAATATTTAACTTTTTGATATGAATTGTTGACTTTTTGACTAATTTAGTAACTTTTTGACTTTTTAACTAAAATTGAGGGTTCCCAAATTACAACCAAGAAAGATCGTAAAATCTCAATAATGGACACCAACCTGATTTCACAGTTATTTAGGAATAGGAAGTATTGTTGTGTGTGAATATTTGTATTATATAGCTCAGTCATGTCAAGTCAGTCAACTCTTGTGCTATCCTATGACTGCATTACCAATTCTATAAAGTGAATATTAATAACAATAGTAACCACAACAACCTTCTAATTCTGTTTTGTTTTTGTTAGCTTTCTATCTGAAACTCAAACCAGTTATGGAAGGGCATAACCCAGTCTCTCTCTTTAGATTGTTGTTAATACAATCATTCATGGTTTGGTTGGCCATGTCTTCTTCCAACACCACAGATCAGTCAGCTTTACTTGCCTTCAAGTTTGGAATCAAGTTTGATCCCACAAATGTCTTGGCTCACAATTGGACCACTTCAACCAGTTTTTGTAATTGGATTGGGGTCACCTGTAGTACCCGTAGACAACGGGTTACTGTTTTGGACCTAGGACACATGGGTCTTCAAGGCACCATCTCCCCACACCTCTCTAACCTCTCATTTCTCGTGGTGTTAGAACTACAAAACAACAGTTTCCATGGCAGCCTGGCACACGAGTTTGGCCATTTACATCGCCTGAAAGGACTGTGGTTGCAATACAACTACTTGGAAGGAACAATCCCAAGAAGTTTACACCAGTGCCGAAGATTACAAGTGATATATCTGGCAGATAACAACTTCACTGGTGGTATACCAGCAGAGTTGGGCATGTTACCTGAGCTTCGTTATCTATCCTTAGGTGAAAATTACAACCTTCTGGGTACCATTCCATTATCACTTGGCAACATCACAAAATTGGAGTACTTGGCAGTGGAGAGAAGCGGGTTGACAGGTTCAATTCCTTTTGCCATCTTTAATCTCTCCTCACTGTGGTACATTTTTCTTCCACAAAACACCATCTCTGGCACTCTGCCTGATGACCTTTGCCTCAATTGTCCAAATCTTGAAGAGTTAGTTCTTGCTTACAACCAGATAAGTGGCCCACTCCCTTCTATGCTACCCTTGTGTCAAGAGCTTACACAACTAGTTCTATTTAATAATAGTTTAAATGGAAGTATCGTAGAAGGAATCGGGAGTCTTCCTAAGCTTGAGAAGTTTTATATTGGAAATAACAAGATTGCTGGAACCATCCCACCTTCTCTGGGCAACATTTCAAGTTTGGTGCAACTGTATTTAGGGGATGGCCATATTCATGGAAACATTCCTAATGATTTGGGTCGCCTTTCAAAACTAATTGAATTTAATATTGAAGTGAATTACCTCACTGGAGCAATACCTCAAGAAATATTTAACATCTCCTTCCTACAATATATTTGCCTTGATTTTAATGATCTCTCTGGAAAACTCCCGGAAACTGCTGGGCTTCAGCTTCCAAATCTTATGTTGCTTCAGCTGCAACACAACCAACTTGGTGGAAACATTCCTGCATATTTGTCTAATTCTTCCAGGCTAACAAGGTTGAATCTAGAAGCCAACTTATTTACTGGACCGATGCTGACAAATTTTGGAAATTTGCAGCTACTCCAGGAGATCAATGTTGGAGACAATCAGCTAACAAGAGATCCTGGAAGTCAGAAACTTCATTTTCTCACTTCTTTGACAAATTGTAGAAGATTGGAAAATTTGGTTGTTGAATACAACCAATTCAATGGCATCTTACCAAATTCTATTGGAAATCGCACAAGTCCCCTTCTACTTTTTGTTGCATCTAATTGCCAAATAATGGGTCACATTCCTAGGGGAATCGGTTATTTTGAAAACTTGAATACACTTTTTCTGGACAACAATGGTCTGACAGGAACCATCCCATCAACAATTGGGAAATTACAGAGCCTACAAAGATTGTATCTTGATGGAAACAAGATGGAGGGAATCATTCCCAAAGAGCTTTGTCTTTTGAAAAAGTTAGGAGAGTTGTCACTCCAAAACAATGGCCTCTCTGGACCAATCCCACCTTGCATAGCAAATATTAGTCTTCTACAGAAGGTGCTACTAGGTTCTAATGCCCTCAACTCATCAATACCCGCAAACTTTTGGAGCCTTGAAAATCTAATAGTCTTGAATTTATCTTCTAACGATTTCAGAGGAAGTTTACCACTGAATATAGGAAAGTTGGAAGTCATAGAAAACATGGATTTATCTTGGAACAAAATCTCGGGAAACATATTGCCATTCATTGGGGCCTTTCAGCGCCTTAGCTCTCTAAACCTGTCAAGAAACTCATTTGAAGGTACCATTCCACAATCTTTTGGTGATTTGATAGCATTGGAATCTATAGATCTCTCTTGCAATAATCTATCTGGCAGCATACCCAAATCTCTTGAGAAACTTAGGTATCTCAGTTATTTGAACTTGTCATTCAATAAGTTTTCTAGAGAGATTCCAAGTGGAGGACCTTTTGCAAATTTCACTGCAAAATCTTTCTTGCATAATGAAGCACTTTGTGGAAGCCCATATTTACAAGTCCCACCGTGCAACCATGGTACCAAAAAATCAAATATGAAAAAAATTGTGCTCACGTGTGTCGTAGCAGCCACTGTTTTGGTGGCAGTTATTGGATTCTTATATATGTTGAGAAAATATCAACAAAGTAAAGTTCAGACTCCTGATTCTGTTGAATTGTTATCGACCGTGGAGCATAGATTGATTTCATATCAGGAGCTTTGTGTTGCTACAAGTAATTTTAGCGAAGCAAACTTGGTTGGAGTAGGAAGTTTTGGTTCTGTTTACAGAGGAATGCTTTCCGATGAGACAGATGTAGCAGTAAAAATTCTAAATTTGCAAGTTGACGGAGCTTTCAGAAGTTTTGATGCAGAATGTCAAGTGTTGCGAACAGTCCGTCATAGAAATCTTGTTAAAGTCATAAGTTCATGCTCTAACCCTGAGGTAAGAGCATTGGTTTTGAAGTACATGCCCAATGGAAGCCTTGAGAAGTGGTTATATTCTCACAACTACTGCTTGAATTTCTTTCAAAGGGTAAGCATCATGCTTGATGTAGCACTAGCTTTGGAATATCTCCATCATGGTCAGTCCGAGCCTATTGCTCACTGTGATTTGAAGCCAAGCAATGTTCTGTTAGATGAAGACATGGTTGCTCATTTGGGTGACTTCGGCATTTCTAAAATTTTAGTTGAAAACAGGATTGCAACACAAACCCAGACTTTGGGTACCCTTGGCTACGTTGCCCCAGGTAAATTTTCTTTTCCCCTTTTGTATTTGCAATTTTTCTTTTTAATTTTTCATGAACATTCATTCAAATATATGATAGGTATATTATATTTAGGGAGACGTGTATATAGGTCCTGAAATAATAGTTTGAGGAAGTGAGAGAGGATAGAGAGAGAGAGAGAGAGAGAGACAATGTATGTTTGTCTGTCAATTATAATGTGTTTTACAAAGAGAATGAACTCTCTCTTTATAGAGAGACATATGGTGCATTGGATGCCAAAGCCCACCACCACCGAAAGTATAAAGACTAAAGCTAAAAGAATAAAGATAAAGCTAAAGCTTAAGCTAAAGTTAGTAATAAGTAAAGCTATTAACAATTAACAATTATACAATTAACAATTATACACTAACATCCCCCCGCAAACTCAAGGAGGGAAAGCATCAACCAAGTTGAGTTTGGAAACAAGATCATTGAAGCGGGCAGGAGGATGAGCCTTAGTGAAGATATCAGCGGGTTGATCGACTGAAGCAATATGGAGAAGATGAACAGTACCACAGGTAACATGCTGGCGAATGAAATGACAATCAATCTCAATATGTTTGGTGCGATCATGAAAAACATCATTGTGAGCAATCTGAATGGCACTCTGATTGTCACAATAGAGAGGGGTAGGATCAGACGAAGAAACACCCATATCAGCA
Organism: Camellia sinensis; assembly: GCF_055761805.1. Lineage (NCBI taxonomy): Eukaryota > Viridiplantae > Streptophyta > Magnoliopsida > Ericales > Theaceae > Camellia > Camellia sinensis. The sequence continues at coordinate 20,607,616 of NC_138964.1, read as the reverse complement.
AAGAGCCAGCGAAGCCAGAGAAGTTCCTGAGTAGTATCAGCAAGAGCTCGGTATTCAGCTTCGGTGCTAGAGCGGGCAGTGAGGGATTGTTTTTTGCGACGCCAAGCAAGAAGAGAATCCCCTAAGAAGAAGCATAATCCCGTGGTGGAGTGTCGATCCGTAGGATCCCCAGCCCAATCAGCATCGGAAAAGGCACGCAGGTCAAGAGAGAATGAAACAGAGAAGTGAAGGCCATGGAACAGAGTGCCTTTGAGGTAGCGAAGGATGCGGAGTAGAGCAGTATAGTGGGGAGTGCGAGGAGCCGACATGTACTGACTGACAATGTGAACAGCATAGGCAATGTCAGGACGAGTGACTGTGAGATAGACAAGACTGCCGACGAGCTGGCGATAAAGAGTAGCATCAGAGAGAAGAGTCCCATCGAGAGGAATGAGACGAATCTGAGGATCAACCGGAGTAGAGGTAGTTTTGCAATCAGTAAGACCAGCACGAGCCAGAAGATCAGATGCATATTTGGCCTGGGACAAATAGGAACCAGTAGAATCATGAGAGACTTCAAGGCCTAAGAAGTAGTTAAGAGTACCAAGGTCCTTCATCTCAAACTGTTGGTAGAGAAACTGTTTGAGGTGGAGAATACCAGCTTCATCATTTCCAGTGATAATCATATTATCTACATACAGAAGAAGAAGAGTAGTACCATGAGAAGCAGTCCGTATAAAAAGAGCAGAGTCATAGGAGCTAGAGGTGAATCCGAAGTCATGAATGGTAGAACTGAACGTAGCAAACCAAGCACAAGGCGCTTGCTTGAGGCCATAGAGAGCACGCTGTAGTTTGCAAACCTGATGAGGTTGAAAAGTGGACCCAGGTGGAGGTTGCATGTAGACCTCCTCAAGAAGATGACCATTGAGGAAAGCATTTTTGACATCCATCTGAAAGAGCCCCCAGTGGCGAGCAGCAGCAACAACAAATAAACTGCGAACAGAGGTAAGCCGAGCAACAGGAGAAAATGTCTCCTCATAATCAATGCCATATTCTTGGTTGAAACCCTTGTCAACAAGACGAGCTTTGTAGCGTTCAATAGAGCCATCAGAATGTGTTTTGATTTTGTAAACCCATTTGCAGCCAATTGCAGTCTTGCCAGGAGGAAGATCAACAAGATCCCAAGTATGAGCTTTGTCCAAGGTGTGGAGTTCATCAGTCATAGCTTGCTGCCAAAGAGGATTAGTACAAGCCTCACGATAGGAGGTAGGTTCATAAGTAGAGAAGGCAGCAGATCCAACAATATAATCACGAAGATGGATAGGAGGTTGAGTTACCCGGCGTGGTCGACCCGTAGGAGGATCGGTGGGAGGAAGAACCGGTGGAGAAGGAGGTGTGGTAATAAGAGGTAGACCTTCAGGGAGAGCAGGCTGGACAGGATCAGGAGTGAGCAAGGGCGTCTCGATGAAGGAGGAACCTGTATCAAAATCAGCAGAGAAAAGATCTATGGAAGGATTAGTAAACAGTACAGTAGTGGAAAGTCCGGGTAAGTGAAAGGAGGATAGCGAGGAAAACATTTGGTGCTCCTAGAAAACGACATGGCGGGAGATACGAAGACGTTTAGAGAGAGGATCCCAACAGCGAAAGCCTTTATGTTCAATTCCATACCCAAGAAAGCAACAAAGACGAGAACAAGGTTCAAGCTTGGTGTTTTCATGGGATTGAAGTAGAACAAAGCAGGCAAAGCCAAAAACCCGGAGATTGGCGTAAGGAGGGGGAGTGCCATGCAGACGTTCAAAGGGAATTTGATTATGGATGACAGGGGTAGGAGCACAGTTGATAGTGTAAACAGCAGTGAGGGCAGCTTCCCCCCAAAAGTTTTCAAGGCAGGAAGAAGAGAGAAGGAGAGCGCGAGTAGTGTCAAGAATATGCCTATGTTTCCGTTCAGCGCGACCATTTTGCTGGGACGTGCCAGCACAAGAACGATGAGGCAGTGTACCATGATGCTGAAGAAAGGAAAGGAAATCTGAATCCCGATATTCCATAGCATTGTCAGAGCGAAAAATTTTGATGGTTTTGGAGAATTGGGTGTGGACCATTTGGGCAAATCGATAATAAATGTGTTTAAGTTCAGACCTATTTTTCATGAGAAAAAGCCAAGTAAACCGGGAAAAATCATCAATAAAAACAACAAAATAGCGGGATCCCCCCATAGTAGTAGTAAGGGAGGGCCCCCAAATATCCGAATGTATAAGATCAAAAGATGCAAGGGAAACATAAGTACTTTTATTAAAGGATAAAGCAAGTTGTTTGGCAAGTTGACAGGGTATACAATCGAAATTATCGGGAATTACATGACCCAACTGTCCACTAGAAACCAAAGACCTTAAGCGATTAACAGAAATATGCCCTAAGCGACAATGCCAAAGATGAAAGGGAGATAATGAGGAAGTAGATGTAGGAGCAGCGATCTGAGGAGAGGCAGGAACATAAAGGTAAATGAGTTCATAGAGACGTCCATGCTTACGGCCGATCCCAATAGTCTGCCCCGTCTGAGGGTCCTGTACCAAACAATCAGTAGCAGAAAATGTGACAGTTAGACCAAGTTCACATAATTGACCAATGGAAATAAGGTTTAAGGTAAGAGCAGAGATATGATAAACTTGAGGTATAGATAAAGAAGAGGTGGAAACAATACCAACATGACGAACAGACATGAGGGAACCATCAGCAGTATGTATTGAGGGAATATGAGGAGATGAAGATAAGGAAGAAAAGATAGTAGAACTGGAGGTCATATGATTACAACAGGTAGAGTCAAAATACTAAGAAGAGTTACCTGGGATTACAGACAAAGCAGTAGGAGGAGGTCTACCAGATGGGGAGAGAAGTTGTTTGAGCATGGCCTCTACATCCGTTAGAGAAAAGCGAGGGGTAGATGGAGCAGGTGACTCAGAGAACCCCGCAGAGGTGGCAGTGTCAGTGTGATGAGACTGATTCCCGGAAGCAGCAGCAGCAGTGTGATGAGACTGATTCCCGGAACGATGAAAGCTTCCCCGAGAAGAGCCACCGCGAGAGGAGTGGCTATTGGAGGATGAGCGGGATGGATTGCGAAAACAATCCTGTTGCAGATGACCAGGACCAAGTTTGTTGCAATAGCGGCAGGATCTGACGGGGCAATTGACCAGGAGATGGGTTGAAGGAAGGCCCCGATTCTAACAATAGAGGCAAGCAGTGGTCTGCTGGGTAAATGATGGCCGGGACGGAGGAGTGGCAAGAACAGAGTCCACATGATGAGTTTGAAGAGTACCGAGACGAGTCTCCTCTGATAGCAACTCAGAAATTGCTTGTTCAAGAGTGGGCAATGGATGGCGATGAAGCAGAGAGGCACGTACGAGCTCAAAGGAGGAAGTAAGAGCCATGAGAAAGTGCACCAACCTTTGCTGGTTGCGATAGATAGTAAATAAAACAACATCTTCGTGGTTATGCCAAGTTGGTTCTGAAAGAGCAAGCTGATCCCAAACAGAGTACATTTGAGAAAGGAAGTCATTAATGGACTGAGTGGATTCTTGGCGCATGCGGTGAAGTTGGTTCTGAAGTTGATATTGATGGGCAAGACCAGTAGTCTGGTATCGTTCTTTCAAAAAAATCCCAGATGTCTTTTGCAGGAGTTGTTACAGAGTCAAGCTGAAAGCAACCAAACTGAAGACTGATAGACGTAACAGAGGTATTTCAAAACCAGGTAATGATTTGGTAATTCTTACTGTCCCATTCCTCAAGACGATCTTCATATGTAGGAGTAGCAGGAGCAACAGTGGTTTCAGCAGTGTCTTTCATCGGTTGGGTTATGTCCCCGGTGACAATTCGCCAGAGCTTTTTTCCTTTAAGGAAGGAAGACATGGCTTGGGCCCATAGAACATAGTTGGAACCATTCAAAATAACGGAAATGGGATGGGAGGCATCATGACGATCCATAATAATAGTTGAGTAGGGCTAAATTGATAGGAATAGACCTGTAGGAGCAAAATTAGGTAAAACAGAGTGTACCAGTGAGTCCGGAAGGCCGAAAATAGCTAGGAAAGGTGGGCTGTGTAGAGATGATGTCAGCAGGATGGAAAGTGAAGTCAGCAGCGCACGTTAGCAGAGAGGGCGTGCGGCGCACGATAGCAGAGAGGGCGAACGGCGTATGGTAGCAGAATGGCGCACGCGGGTGCACAATAGCAGAACGGCGCACGCGGGTGCACAGTAGCGGAACGGCGTACACGTGGCTCACGGTAGACGAATGGCGCACGCGGGTGCACGGTAGCAGGCGCGGCGCACGATAGGGCAGAGCGTGAAGGCGCGTGTGAGCGTGGCAACGGAAGCAGCGACGCGCCGAGCAAAGAATCGGCGCGTGAGAGCGCGTGAGGGGGTTTTTGGTGACGGGCTTGGTGCCGTTGGAATCGTAAGGAGATTCCGAGCTGTTTGGTGTAGTTCCACTGTGTACAGGACTAAGCACCAAAACTGAAGAATGCCAGAATTGTATTACTGGGCTCTGATACCATGAAATAATAGTTTGAGGAAGTGAGAGAGGATAGAGAGAGAGAGAGAAAGAGAGAGAGAGAGAGAGAGAGAGAGAGACAATGTATGTTTGTCTGTCAATTATAATGTGTTTTACAAAGAGAATGAACTCTCTCTTTATAGAGAGACATATGGTGCATTGGATGCCAAAGCCCACCACCACCGAAAGTATAAAGACTAAAGCTAAAAGAATAAAGCTAAAGCTAAAGCTAAAGTTAGTAATAAGTAAAGCTATTAACAATTAACAATTATACACTAACAGGTCCTAATAGGTAGACTTATTATCCAATAGGTCTTATGATAATTAATGATATTTTTTATCAAATACTATTAAAAAATATCACTAATTATTAATTTTTAGCGATAGTTTGAAAATTTTGTTACAAAAAAAAAATTACTAATTATAAGTTTTAGCAATAGTTTAAAAAAATTGTCAAAAAAAAATCACTAATTTTTAACTTTTAGTGACAATTCAAAATATTCATCACATAAAAGTATTACTAATTGTAAGTTTTAGAGACAATTTATAATAGTAGTGACAAAAAAGTTATTAATTGTCAGTTTTTTGCAACATATGCAAAAAAGCGTCACAAAAAATTATTTTTATCAATGATTTTATTAAGACTAACTTTCAATAGGATTTAATAGGAATTAAATTTAACTATTAAGATCTATTAAGTTTATCCTTATATTATTTAAACAACTTGCAGAGGACTTAGAAGGATCATGTAGATGGGGAGGCAAAACAATTTCACTTTTTCTTCTTTTGGTAACATGGTATAGCATATGGATGCAAACAATAATAAAAATTCATATTGATGTTCGTTGCCTAACCTGAGAACGCTGTAAATTTTTCGATAAAAAAAATAATTTTGTATTAAATAATTTTGGATACTAATATATCTCATGCCAGATATTAATCACTTCATTTCGTAGATTCCTTCCAGGTTGGACTACTGAATTTGAATCAAGTAGATTTTCTTCAGGCCGATCAAAAAAAAGTAGATTTTCTTCAGCAAGCAAGAATGCTATGCGCCCAGAAAAAGTGCACGGAAAAATTTCAAGAAAATGAAATTTGTAGACTGCACTCATTTGGGTATAGCCCACATCACAATAAATTTGAACTTACACTTTAGGATAAATTGTAATTATAGTCCCTAAAGTTTAACATTTTTTTCATTTAAGTTTCTAAAGTTTAAATTTTATCAATTAAGTCCTTAAAGTATTAAATTTGAATCAATTTAATCCTAAAGACAATATAAAAATAAAACATATGCCCAAAGATTATATAAAATTTTGTAAGGCCCGAATTTTAATTTATTGTTAACTTAATTATCTTCCATGCTTGTGTTTTAGAATTGATATCAAAGTTTAGTTTATCAGTTTTGCCAATATTAATATATGAGTATTAGATATACTGAAGAAGTCGAATAAAATAATTTAAATAATAGTGCTACACCACAAATAATTATCAAAAAAATAATAATCAAGTTATTATTAAAAAAACTTAACCAAAATCTTAAGAAAAGCCAATTAGAAACTATACATGAAGTTCGATATTTAGATAAAGGTAAATAGTTGACTTTTGTAGAAAATAATACAGATAATTATCTTTATTTTTATCTTTATAGGTAACTCTCTAAGAGAATCTTTTGAATTAATACCACCAGAAAAATAAAGAAATAGATCTAAGTAATTATAATCTGGACGAATTATAAATAATGGCAGAACAAGAAAAAGATAATGAAATGAAATATAAAATAATATTAGAAATATCCAAAAAAATAAGATAAAATGGATAATTGCTTATTATAAGATATAAATAATAATAGAATAGAAATAGAAGTAAAAGATGACTTATATAAGTAATCAGAATTAATCAGTTTGAGAGAAATATACCAATTATAAAATTACACGTGCAGAGGATAATTAAGCTAACAATAAATTAAAGTTTGGGTAAAATCACAATTTTATATAACCTTTAGGCTTATATTCTATTTTTATATTGTTTTCAGGACTAAATTGGTTCGAATTTAATACTTTAGGGACTTAATTGACAAAATTAAAACCTTAGGGACTTAAATGAAAAGGTGTTAAACTTTAGGGACTATTATTGTAATTTATCCTACACTTTATTATGGGCATTTTTTTGGGTATTTGTATCCCCTTCATCAGCAAAAACAACAACCCTTCTGCACTATCACAACCATGGTACATTTATTGAGGACACTAAACATTTTAAAATTTAGAGCTATCGAACTGATATGATGATATAATTAATCTTGTTTGCTTGGCGGAAACTATGGATGTTTGGCAGAGTATGGTTTGGAAGGAAGAGTTTCAATGAAATGCGACATATATAGCTATGGAATAATGTTGCTAGAGATATTTACAAGAAAGAGACCCACCGATGAAATGTTTGCTGGGGAGCTGAGTTTCAAGTTTGAAACAATTGGTAAAAGGATCACTTCCAAACTCACTAGCAGAAGCGGTGGATGGTAACTTGTTAAGATTAATAGAAGGCAGCGAAAACATGATCGCTTACCTTTTACTAATCTTGGAAGTAGGCTTGGAGTGTTGTGCAGAATTGCCTGATGAGAGAATTAACATAAAAGATGTGGTAACCAAGCTTAACAAGATTAAATTGCAACTCCTTCGCGACGGACACACTTGAAATGTCTGTGTAAAGTCTACTGTGTTCCTGTATTTGTGTATTTCTATAATTCTGTAATTCTACATTTTTTTTGCACTTTGTATTTTTGTAATTCTAAAATTCTGTATATGTTTATTTCTGTAATTCTGCACTGCGAATAATAATAGGTTTGTTATGCATATGTGTACCACCCAATATTGTTTTGAAGATCTCTTGGCAAAATTATTATGGGTCTAGCTTGTCTCTGGACTGGACCATTTCGTTTGGGCCTGTGTGACCTATCACAAAGTTCCAATTTTGATGATCTAAACTATTCATTTTTAGACCACTATGTATAGATTATTCATGAAAAAAAATAAGTCGATCCAATAATTATAGCCACATTAGTGAATATTTTTAGACCCCTAGTGAATATATAATATTTATTACATTCCAATGCAATAATTTGAGGGAAAAAATTAAATTTAAAATTCAAACATAGCATATTTTAGTTTTAAATTATTTGTTATATTGTTGAACTAGCCTGCTGGTGTACAAAAATTAGCTAACCCCCCAAGAATTGCCGCTGAAAGTGAGGGCTCCTGTTGTGCCTAATAGGGAGTGCTCTGCCTCTCCATAGACTCCACCTTGGACCTATTTTAATAATTCAAATTGTTCATCTTATAAAACATGTTGAGAAAATTAATGCAAAAAAATTGAATTTATTGAATATCAGTAACCATAAAATCATATATTTTTGTTTCAAAAAATATGGATAATTTATTCTCAAAATCACATATATTCTTCATTTTTTTTTAAGACAAATATAATTTGATCATGTGCTAATCGATATTTGATCAAGCTAATCTTTTACATGGATGATCATCTCGATAGAATAAACAAAATAAATAGTTTGAATCATTGCATTACCCAAAGTAGAGCCCTCTAAGGGGCACAAGATGGACCTTCATCCAACCTAATTAGACTATATAAGCAGAGCAAGCAACAAAATGAAACAAAATAAAAGATTTGAGCCCTTCTAATGCCATCCATGAATTATTTCATTCAGATATTCACAATTTAATTTACTAAATATTGATACGTGGCATATGAGGAACAATATTCAAAGTCTTTAAATTATTTGAGGATCTTAAAGTACGAGAAGTTGGAAGCATAATCAATGATTGTAAATGTTTTGCAACAAAGCAAACAGAGGATCTCGTGGCCAAACTAAACAAAATCATTTCACATGACAACAAGACACAATTCAAGCATATCCACTGCGAAGAAGCTGCAATTTGATATTTCCATGATTGCCAACCATCTTCTGTTCTCAACAAACCACGATCCACAACTTCCATTACTCGGTACGGAAGTGAAGCATTCACCCATTGCTTCAAACTCTGTGCTTCAGAAAGCATTTCATATGTTGGTTTCTTTCTTGTGAATGTTTCTAGCAACATTATTCCATAGTTGTATGTATCACCTTTGGTTGAAACTTTTCCTTCAGAACTATACTTTGACAAGAAGAATGACAACAAAAATAAAAATAAAAAAGTTGTTAGAGCGTCTTTGATGTCTATAGTAGTTGTCATTGCTATAAGTAGAGAAAAAGTAGAGTTTAACTGCAGTTGCCTAAAAAAAGAAATTACACTTCTCCTATTGAAACATGGTTGCCAAATTTTAACATTTTGAATACTATAGCACACCAAATATCAGTTTGGTATGTGATTTTGGCAATTCAACATGAGAGATGGTCTTATAATTTAAATATATATATATATATATATATTCTGTTAGGACTTGTTTTAGATTTGAAAGAATTATCATTTTTTTTCCTAGGGAGGTAATTTGAATATAGTCAGAAATTCAAAAGAGCAACACATGTTTACACAAAATTGTTTGGGGGTATTTATTTATTTATTTATTTTTTTTATTTTTTTTTTTTGGGGGGGGGGGGGTGGTTGGATATTTGATACTAGTATAGAGTTACACAACCAAGCCCATAATTTTTCCTATTTGGGTAAATTACACTTACCTCCCTTGAGGTTTTTGACAAATACAGGGACCTCCCCTGTAGTTTCAATAATTATAGTAACCTCCCCTACTTCACCTAACAATGTCAAGATTCTCTCATTTTTTGACTGTCATTTACACACTTCACTGAACTTACTGATGTCATCAAAGCTAAACACTAGGTTATCTACAACTATTAAAATTTATCTTAATTTATTCTTATTTATTTATTTTATAGTATTACTCTAATCAAAATTTCAGTTTACAATGAAGTGAACACTAGAAGCATAAACAATTAATTAGCCAAACAATAACAAAGAAACATGTTTGGTTCTCTTTTAGAACCACAATTCCAATCAAAAAATTTCAAAACCCATAACTAAATACACAGTTCAAAACTCAATTCAAAAATTATTTTCAAAACTCATAACCAAACACACAATTCAAAACTCAAGGCCAAACGTTTTTCAAAACCCTATTTTAAAAGAAAAAATTTCAAAAAATATTTTTTATTTTATTTTTTAAAATTATTTTTAGAATCATGATTTGAGTGTAGAGTCGTATTTTGAGTTATAAGTTTTGAATTGAGTTTTGAAAAGAGAAAATTTGTTTGATTATAAATTTTGAAAAAAAACATATAACTGATTAATTGCTAAAGTCTTTTGTTAGTCTTTGTATAACTTAAAAGTGGTTAATTTGTCAATATATATATATATATATATACTAGGGATAACCCGTGCCTGAAGGCATTGTAAACAATTTTTTCTTGATACCACACGTGCTACGAAATTCAATTATAATAAATCAATTCAAAATGATAATATCACTCTAATTTAAAACTTCACATAGAAAGAGGAACAAAATATATAAAGAAAATCTTTTATTTCAAATCTTTTATTTCCTATTGAATTTATCATGAATATAAGCTTCCCACCTCATTCACATAATTGGGGTGGTGCCTTCAAGAGTTCCCACCTCATTCTCTAACATATTTTCAAAATCATCCATGTTTAAGAAATAGTTCAAATCAGTCTACTAAAACATCAAATATCAATAGAAATAGTTCAAATCCTCCTAACTACTTATAAATAAATGAAATAAAACTAACCCAAGTTACTTTGAAGACTAACCTTATCGTTGATATCAGAATATCATAGATGATATAACAAATCGAAGCTACTTTCACAACCAGTTGTGTTGGAATGTTAGAGGTCCTGAGAAGAGAAATGAATTCAAAAACAAATCATGAAAATAGTGCATTAAAATACGCTGGTCTTTCTTAATCAAGAAACATAAAATTCATAACCATGATCAAATTGCGAGGGAAGAGGGACTAAAGTCAAGTATATAAAAATTAAGAGGCAACAATACTATAACATCCTCCTTCAATCCACTAATAAATTATTCTTTTTCAATGTAACTCTAACATCCTGCATAACAGACACTAAATTTACACAAAAATCCATGTCAAGCATTTGTGAATTCCATCAAAATATGCAAGGATACTAAATTAAATTGTTGCACTTAAATTTAGTGAATTTTCAGGGGCACTTTACGATCCACACTCAATAACCATCCATAAAGTCCAATATTTTACATTGATAAGAGACTTTACAAAAATATTAGAAATCCATTAAAATACATATCAGTAGGAAGCTTTACAAAAGTGGTTAACATCAAGAATACAAAAGTGGTTAACATCAAGCTTTACAAAAGTGCTTTACAAAAGTACTTTTTGTCAACTTTACAAAATGTATGCCATATAATGTCTTCAAACTTGGACGCCTCTAAAGTACTTGGACGCCTCTACAAAAACTTGGACGCCTCTAAAGCGCTTGGACGCCTTCAAACTTGTTCTCCATCACATTTTGAAATGTCCATGTATCAACTTCTATGTACTTTTTCCAGTGAGGAGCATGCACAACAATTTTATATTTAAAAAACAATAACATTAGCATATTGAAACAATACGAAAAATAGATATTGAAACAATATGGACTAAGGACACCTTATTACAATTCCATCGGAGTAATGTATTCTTATTTATCCTCTTGAGCTCCATAGCTTTTTCAACCCAATCCTACAAAAGTTTGACTTGATCATAATTTAAACAAAGTTTTAATTAAAATACACTTTCAATTTATTTCCTTCTTTCATCATTTGTATTCTTTTTTAAACTTTAGTTACTTCCCTCTTCTATTTGGAAAATTTTATATATCTTTGTAAAAGATCCTTTATAATTTTTTCTAGTGTATTGTTTTTTAAGGATGCATAATTTGGTTTGGAAATTAGTAATATTACGGATTAAAAGCACCATGCCCATCTTCACAAACTTTACAGTAAAAAAAAATTACACATAAATTATGCATGCTTCAAAATATCACATTCCCCCATGATTTTCTTCACACATGCTCCAAAACAAACTTGAAAAGAACCATACCACTTGTGTATTTTTTATTCCCTTTCTCTAGTAGTTTTCCTTTCCTTTTCCTTTAAGCTTCTCCTATTCCTTTGCCTTTCAAAAAATAAGCAAAAATTATTAAGAAAAAAATATGAGAAACAAATAAATTTGATTAGTGGGCTTACCCCATGAACACAGAGGACATTGCAGTCCTATTCGTTATGGAGCATAACACTGACATTTCTGTTTCGAGGAAATTGAACCTGTGTATATATAGAAATGCATTTGAAAGGTAAAAAAAAAATTATATTAAGGAATGTAGATTAAATAAAAAATGAGTATAAAGATATAATATTACTGTTTCCTCTAACATATCATCCACCTGTAAAGAATAATACAAAAGCATTTGATTATGAAAAAAATTATAAACAATAAGTAAGAAATTAAGCCTCAATTCATAAACTATAAACTAAACATACGAATGTTGTCCATGATTTGAATTAAAATGAACTCCAAGGTTGTTAAAGAGGTTGAAGCACCTGCAATGAAGAAATAACTCATTTAATAGTGCTATAAATAGATTGAGTTTAAATAACAATGGGTTGTAAAATGACTATTTGATTACTTAATTGTGCCATGAGTTAAGTACAATCAAATAAAAGGAAACCCAATTCTAATTTTTAACAATCAAATAAAAACAAAAGATCACATAACATTACTTTTCATGTTGAAAAATGAAACCCAATTCGCACACTTATCAAAATCACCCAAATCATTTATCAGAACACTAATCATATTTGAAACATTTAATTCTCATTTATGGCATACGTTACTTTTCATATTTGAAAGTTTATTTAGCAAAGTTGAGAGCTCCATCCACTAAACATCAAGTTCTAGACGGTGGAGGATAACTAATATACCATGAATAAAATATCTCATTCAGAAAATTAATAAAAAATCACATAGATATGTAGAGGCCAAACTAATAACCTGCCAATCATTTTCCGCCACCAAATTTTACTAAAATTAAAAAATTTATCAAAATGAGTCATGTTTCCAACGGAAACTATCAATAAAACACATCAATCACTTAGTACTTTGCTTCCAAGAATCTATTTATTAAAATTAACAAATAACAAAATATTTGCACATCAACACAGTTTTAAAATAATAATTTCACTCCATACATTAATAAAAATAATGAATTAGTCTAATATGAGGACATTTTCAAGTATTGGTAAAACAATTTGACTCCAAACAACATGAAAAGAAAATTTCATTTTTCTTACAAATTAATAAATCCTAAAATTTTTAGATATGCCACATTACTCCAACCTAGCAAAGGGTGCAAATGAGTAGAAATATATGTAGTAGTAAAGTCAACAAATATATACTTCTGCACCTAAAGTGGACAAATAGATAGAAAAGCAAACAAAAAATATATCATAAAGTCAAATAATTTCATCAAAAGTAATTCATCCACCAGGTGGTCAACCGCTAAAACGTCTCCAAGATATAACTAAGCTAACCTTTTTTTGACAAAAGATAGATATGATAAAGAAATATTATGAGAATTGAATTATTAACATTAAAAGATTTTTTAATTTTTGGGAGAAAAAAAAAAGAAGGAAAAGATTTTTAAAAAAAAATGTGGTTGAAGAGTAAGTACTTGGCTCAAAAGATTGGTATTACTTAATTTATTTTTCTCTTCTATAAATTGGTTTTGCTTCCTCTTTTATCCCTAATATTCATACTATCTACCATTCAATTTAAGAAAAGTTATGATGCATTGCTTTAGGCATTGATAAATTGCAAATAATGTCTTGCTAAATACCAATTTAATTCAAACTATATGCCATTCAATGTCTTGTGCGAGAAACTAAACAGCAACAATTTAATTCTTCTAAACTGTGTTTGGATCATGAACTTGAATATGGATTTGAAAAAGAAAATAAAAATGAAAAGGAAGAAAAAAATTTAAATTATATTGCATTTATATTTTACTCACGTTTTTTCTTTCATCTTTCCAAATCTCTACCTAAAATCATGATTCAATACCCTTAACAGATTCATACAAAAGAACTATTGTAATGAACTTTAGATTACATTTTCATTACCCTTAATAGATCCACATAGATTACATTTTCTTAAACAAAACCAAGAAAATATAGAGTAGGGATGAGGTTGCCAATTAAAATTTTATTAAATTCTCAGCATATGAAAACAAACAAACAAATAGGAAAACGTGATTGATTGGTTATCCCCAAAGATATCTTATATTTACCATAGGAAAATGTCTTAACCATGAACAACAATAAATAAAGTCACTCCCCAAAGATATCTTATCTTTACCATAGGTATTAATGGCACTTCCAAATACAATCCGACTCAAATCAAAATTGAGTGAATTCCTGTAACAAAGCTAATTAATTCTAGAACTTGACACATTTCAATCAAGCATCTTCTAAAAGCTAATTGAGATCCAACTCGCATTATCTAAGACCTGGAACACACCTACAGGATTGGACTGTATGATATGCTTCAACAATAGGATTTCAGTTTCAGGTGGTTGCTGATTTTACATATGAGCCAGGAAAAACAAAATGTGGAGAAAGTAGAAGAATTGTCCCTCTACTAAAAAATATACAAAATATAGACCTAAATTATACATATCCCTCTACTAAGAAAGTAGATGATAATGTTGGACCCAAAAAATCAATCTCTACCTTTCTTTGACCCATTTACAAATGGATATGGTCATGGCTGTACAAAGAAATTACATAGTACATTTTAGTAAAAAAAAAAAAAAAACCACACACACAGAAGCAGCTCTATCAAGGCTTTAATGGTCTTTAAAAAAAAATGTTACTATTTGTCAATAAAAAAACAAAGTGTTAAATGAATCAATGTAGAATTAAATTGGGAAAAAAAATAAAATTAATGTGAGCCTACCAAATTTTTAGGCAATGAGAACACAAAAATGTAATCAAATACCAACGACAATGTTTGGATGCAAAAGATTCTTAAGAAGTTTCACTTTTTTCACAAGCTCTCTAATGTGAGCCTATTAAGCAAATTGAAAGCAATGCTTCAGATACAAATGAACAAAAGTTAGGTTTGCGGATGAAAGCAAATTGAATAATCCATTGCCATTTTCAAAAGTTAGGTTTGTGGATGAAAAACATTAAGATGTGAATCGCTTACCTGTTATAGAATAAGAGGAGAGAGAGGAGGGACCAATCCACTTGATTGTGCCATAGCAACCTAAAAAGTTAATCAAAATCACACCACACCCGTCAACATACTGCAGTTAAATCAAAAAAAAAGGAAAAATAAAATATTCCCCCAAAATGAGAGCAAAATAAGAAAGCAGAATAAGGAAAAAAGGAAAAATAAACATGAGAGCAAAATAAGATCAAAATAAAGAAAACGTTTAATATAGTAAGTTTCTTAATCATCATCCATCCTTCATGAGATGCAAAGCAAGTTCACCTTGATTTATCAGTAACTTGATTACCAACAAAAATAGAAAAGAAACAAAAGGAATATTAAACTTACATTCAGAACTATAGGTTTAATGTTGAATGCCTTGTCAAAAGACTCTTTTTTCCAAGCTGAAAACTTACTATATCACAAATAATTTTTAAGAATTAATTAAAATAAACATTCAAAAATTCTTTGATACACATCCCCTTAAAAAATGTGTACCATGCACCATAATTCTAATGATTTGTGGTCGTACTTAAGAATTATGTGGCATTTAGTTATAAGATTATGTGATGATCAAATTTATGATGAACTCGGTTATTAGACTTTTTGTAGTGTTTATGGTTATAACCCATGGTGGTTTTGGTTATAAAATTTTGTGATGTTTAATTATAAATTCAAGTGGCCTTAGTTATGAGGATTTATGATATTTTTTAAGATTATGTACTATTGTGATTAAAACTTTGGATGCATGTCGTTAAAAAGCTTTCGGGGTGTATATAGTGGCACTTCCAATGAGCATTTATTTATGGTTGAACTGGAACAAATTTAATATGACTTATTGGGTCATTCTATCAAACACGTGTAATGATCGTAATTGATTTGAGTCTAGTAAAACTCACACCCAAAAAAAAAAATGATTGGTTCAACAATCCTATAAATTTTGAAAAAAATAATTAAAGCCAAAACGGTGCATTGATAGTTATAGTTGTGTGCCTATATATATTCTCCAAAATCAAAATAAATAAAACTTATTGAGTCATTCTATCAAACACTTGCAATACATGACTTATTGGGTCATTCTATCAAACACATGTGTGATAATCGTATAAACAATCGACTAAGCAATATCACTAATTGATTTGAGACCAGTAAAACTCAAACCAAAAAAAAAAACACGATTGGTAAGATTGGTTTATAGATGTTCACAATCATGATTGGTAAGATTGGTTTATAGATATTCACAATCATGTTCCAGAGCCTCATTATTATATAAATGTTCACAATCATGTTCCAGAGCTATTGATACAATCTGATTGTTCCCAATCAGAAACACATATAGAAACAGAAACACATATACAATCATGTTCCCAATCATGTTCCAGAGCTATTGATACAATCTGATTGTTCCAAAGCTATTGATACAATCATGTTCTAGAGCAATTAAATCTAAATTTTCTAGAGCTATTAAATCTGATTTTTCCAGAGCTATTGATACAATCATGTTCACAAAAAAGGACTGTTAACAGATTGGTAAGATTGGTTTAGGGAATGGAAAAAAACAAACCTAAAAAGATAACAAATAAGATTGGTTTGCTCACCTGAATAGTATTTCTACCAAATTCTTTCATTCGTTTAGATCCTTCAAGGGAGATTGGGGATGCCACTGTTGATGAAGATTGGGATGGTGGAGAGAGGGAGGGAGGAAGAGAGAAGATGAGGAGAGTAATAGGGGTTCGGGGTTGGGTCTCCTGCAAGGGTTGGGCTCTGACAGCGAATTGAAGAAGAACAAGGGAATGGGCTCCAATGGAGGTAGAGAGAGAGAGAGAGAGAGAGAGAGAGAGGGTGTGGGTTCAAAATTTGAAATCAGAAAGAGAAGAGAGAAGTACGTGAGTGAGAGAGAGAGAGAGAGAGGGGTGTGTGTGTTAAAAAACAGAGCCATCAGATTACATTTTGGACCAATAGATCTTGTGATTGAATAGGACAAATGAGAGACATTTTCAGCCCTTGGATTGAATCAATCTAGCGGTTTATATTTTGACAAAGAGACAAAAGTCCCATCAAGATTCAAAAACTATCCTTCCTTATTATATAGATATATATATATATATATTTTTTTTTTTTTTTATGTGACCTTAACTTAGATCACATGTAGTTGGTTTTGATTGGTAAGTGTAAGCTTAAGTTAGGCTTCCATTACAAATATCCCATGTTCTTGTCCATCAGTGTAGAAATAGGGAATGGTAAATTACATTCACCTCCCCTAAGGTTTCTGACAAATACAAGGACCTCTTTTGTGGTTTGAATAATTACACGAACCTTCCTTACTTTAACTGACATTGTCCAGATTTCCCAATTCCATCAAATTGGAACAAAAGGTAATACTTGTATGGGTTATTCTACTTACACCACTACTGTACCTCTTTACAATCTCTATATGAGCTTTTTTTTTTCTTCCAATTTTATCCATGTGTGAAATTACTTTTAAAAACAAAACACTAAAATTAAATATATTTATTATCTCCTTACACCCCTCAGTCTTCAATCCCTACTCTTCTTTTTTCTTTCTCAATTTTTCTTTTCTCTTACACATCTCTTTTCAAAAAGCGAGAATCATAGTATTTTGATCATTAAATAAAGCAATGGATGAAGAAATGGTGATGAAAAACTATCAAAAAAGTGAAATTGTGAGTTTTTTTATTTGTTTGGTAGGTTTTTGTTTCATTTTTCTAGACTGTTCTTCAATTTTTGTTTGGTGTTTCGAAATCAAACAGAATAAAATAGTCTGGCATTACATTGCCGAACAAAAAATATAAGTCTGGTAACCAAATGTCGAATAAAAGATACATTTCCGGTAACATAAGGCTGAATTTCTTAAATTTGTTCGGCTACTCATTACATGTATTTTTAGTTTTTTTACTTATTTATTTATATTTTTATATTTTTTTGCTTGGAAGGATTATACTTATACTCATTGCAACAATGCAAGTATTACATTATTAGTGGACTCCAGTCATGAATTCATTACAAACGAGGTTTGTTGAGTGTTTTTATGAATACAATTTTTTCTTATTTTTAATTTTATTGAGTTTTATTAATAATTTGACGTATAAATGTATTTATTATGTTTAGATTTTTAGTAGTCATCAAGCATTATTTAAATGGGATTCTAACGTTAGGAAGAAGACTGGATTTGTCATTGTTATAAAGACATCAGATGCGAGAGGTAATGGCAGAAAACCAAGACTTACACTTGTTTGTGAAAGAAGTGGTTACTATAGAGACAACAGGAAAATCAAGGGAGAACTACTGAGGTTGACATGTTCTAAAAAGTGTGGATATCCATTTCTATTAAGGGGGGAAAAATTACCTACAAATGATGAGTGAATGTTGTATGTCTTATGCAGAGTGTACAATCATCCGCCTGCTGAACATCTTGAAGGGCACTTATTTGCTGATAGATTATCTAAGGAGGAAACATCCTTATTAGTTGGCATGTCAAAGAGTATGGTGCGACCAAAAGAAATGTTGATTACATTGAAACGAAGATATATTGGTTAAATCAAATCGTATCTCTTACTTCGAACAATTTCTGGAGAAGTTGAGACCATATATTTATCACATAAAAAATGTACAAGCAGATGGCAATTGTGGTTTCAGGGCAATAGTTGGATTGATTGGTTTAGGTGAAGATGATTGGCAACAAGTTAGGAGAAACTTGTTGACTGAGCTGCATTCAAATGTAGTGCACTACGTGCAACTATTTGGTTCACAAGAAAGAGTTGATGACCTTACCTCTATCTTATCCTACTTTGAACTTGACCCTGGATTTAATCATTGGATGACTATGCCCGACATGGGCCATTTGATAACATCATACTATCGAGTCATTCTTTATCATTTATCCATGCAACAACGCTTGACATTTCTACCACTTAGAGCAGTACTGATTGCAACACTTGATCGAAGAGATATCTGCATAGGATTTGTAAATGGAAACCATTTAGTGTAGGTAACTACCGAGCCTACTTTGATCATTACTATGTCTTATTTTGTAATTCTACTTATTGATTTCTTTGTTATATGTTTATTTGCAACCTAGTCATCCAGTACCTCCGATAACAAATAATTAGATTCTTTTTCATCACCCGTGTGCTAATGGATGGGAGAAGGCATATACTATCCGTATTCATCAATTTCATACTCTTGTCAGCGCTAATGTAGTAACTACCAAAACTATCGATATAGACGAATTGTTATAAATAATTTTATGGATACTTTTTATCTATGATTTTATGGATACGTGTTTGATTTATGGATGTTTGAAGGAAAAAGTAAATCTTTCAATATATAACGACAAGTGTCTAGACAAATCTATTATAGTTTGGTAACATGACACTAAAGTAATCCAATTTGTATAGCAATGTATCACCGAACAGTACTTCAAAACTAACTGGAATTAATTTCTTGTTATCATCCAATTGAATGACAACATATTGCTAGGAAAAAAAGTTTGTCTGGTAACATGGCACTGGATGAATTCAAATTCGTTAGCATTGTATTACCGAACAGGTCCAAATTATTATTTGGAAAAAGTGACTCTGTAAATGTATATAGCAACAAAATGTTGGACAAACTTGTTTTTCCCGGCAACATAGCACCAGAAGAATGTAAATTGTCTAGTACTGTGTAACTGAACAGACACTTCACTATGGGCTCCACCGAACCCCTCGTCTTTCCTGTTTTCTCTTTTTCCTCTACTGCTTCTCTTTTTTTCCTCTACAAATTAGTGGTGCAAAGAGATGAAATAGTTAATTTATGGTTAGTTTTTGTAATATATTAAGGGTGTAATGAGAATTACATTTTTTTTTTGGTGGTGTAATGAGATGGAGGGTGTAAAGAGGTAAAATAGTGGTGTAAGTAGAATCACTCTACTTGTATATAGTAAATAACCTTCTTACCCTTCCTTTTGAGCACAAAAAGACGCTAATACCCTTGTCCTCTTTGTTTACGTTATACATTAATTAAATTATGAATTATTTTTTTAGGATTTATTACTCTTATTACCTTTGCTTTTTTTGGATTTAATTTTTTAAAATATTAAAAAATGTTTAAGAAATTTTTATTTTTATTTTAAATATATAATTTTTATTTAAATATTTTTTTATTTTCAATATTTTAGTTTATTTTGTGAATATTTTAATTTTTTTAATTTTAATATTTTAAACTCAAAATACAACTTCACAATCCAATCGTAATCAAACATATAACTCAAACTCAATTTAAAAATTATTTTCAAAACTCATAACCAAACACACAACTCAAAACTCAATTTAAAACTCTTTTCAAAACTCAAAGCCAAACTTTTTTCAAAACCCTATTTTAAAAGAAAAAAAAATTAAAAAAAATTATTTTATTTTATTTTTTAAAATTATTTTTAGAATTATGATATGAGTGTGGAGTCGTATTTTGAGTTATGAGTTTTGAATTGAGTTTTGAAAAGAGAAAATTTGTTTGGTTATAAATTTTAAAAAAAGTTTCGAGTTGTATTTTAAAAATTTTTGGATTTATTTTTTTAGGGTAAATATTTTATATTTTAAATATTTATTTATTTATTTTAATGTGAACTATATTTCATACACTTATGTGCTGTATTTTTTTAAATATTTTATATATTAAAAAAAATTAAAAATTTTATTTTTTTATTTTAAATATATAATTTTTATTTCAAATATTTTATTTTATTTTATAAATATATTTTTAAATATTTTAATTTTTTTTGTTATGTGGTTACGATTTAAGTGTAGAGTTTTGAAAGTAGTGTGAAGTTTCAAGTTATGTGTTTGGTTTTGAGATTTGAAAATAATATTTGAATTGAGTTTTGAGTTATATGTTTGATTACGATTTGAGTGTGAAGTTGTGTTTTGAGTTTAAAATATTAAAATTAAAAAAATTAAAATATTTAGAATATTTAAATAAAAATTATATATTTAAAATAAAAAAATAAAATTTTCTTAAACATTTTTTAAATTAAAAAAAAAATTAAATCCAAAAAAGCAAGGGTAATAAGAGTAATAAATCCTAAAAAAATAATTCATAATTTAATTAATGTATAACGTAAACAGAGAGGACAAGGGTATTAGCCTTTTTTTGTGCTCAAAAGGAAGGGTAAGAAGGTCATTTACTATATACAAGTAACACCGTTTGTTCCAATTTGATGGAATTGGGAAATCTGGACAATGTCAATTAAAGTAAAGAAGGTTTGTGTAATTTTTCAAACAACAAGAAAGGTTCTTGTATTTGTCAGAAATCTTAGGGGAGGTGAGTATAATTTACCCTTCCTATTTCTACACTGATGGACAAGAACATGGGATATTTGTAATGGAAGCCTTAGTTAAGCTTACACTTACCAATCAAAACCAACTAGATGTGATCTAAGTTAAGCTCACATAAAAAAATATATATGTATACATATTGACAAATTAACCACTTTTAAGTTATGCAAAGACTAACAAAAGACTTTAGCAATTAATCAGTAATATGCTTCTGAAAGTACATGGGAGAAAAAATAATGTAGCTGAGGGCGCCCAACGTCTTCGTTTGCATTGTAGTCTTGTTTGGTGCTAAAATCTTTGCAATGCCAAAGTCAGCAACAAGTGCAACCATTTCATTGTCTAACAGAACCCCGAATAGTATTATTTACGAAAATCATACTATTATTTGTTTTCGAATGCCTTAAGTTAAATTAAGAGGTGGTTTGAGATGATTTAAATAAGTGTAATTTTTTACTTTTTATGAAATATGGATTGGATGTGGGTTGGGTTTGAAGTGATATGGTAAAGAGGTGATGTGACTTTTGATGTGACTTAAATAGGATAGTGACTTTTTGATTTTTTAGATTATGACAAACAAGAACTAAGATTTATCTTATTATATAAAATAGTTAAATTAATGCTTGGAAAAAAAATCATAATTAATAAGTTTTGGGAACAAATTTCTATTTAGAAGGGGGAAATATAACACTTCAAATGTTTAATAATAATAATATATTTAATTTTATAGTTATATATGTTAAAGTGAAATTTAATTTAAAATTAGGGGACATATGTGTTAGGTTTTTATTCTTGGCAACCCCGTTTGACAAAACTCCTTTCAGATGTATTTATTTTCGCACTTTTTATTTCAGTGAGGCTATGAGTTTATTAGATGCGAATCCAAACCCGAATCGAACCATGCAGAGAAGTTTGTGATGTTAATGCTTTCAAGATTGCCACTTCGCTGATTATTACGGGGGTCGAGCTAGGGCTTGCTCGCTCGAGCCAAGGAGTTCTCGCTCGAGCTAGGGCTTGCTCGCTCGAGCTAAGGAATGCGCGCTCGAGCCAAGGATTGCGTCCATACAAAAACCTGAAAGAGTGTATTCCTCGCTCGAGCCAAGGATCCGTCGCTCGAGCCAAGGCACTAGTAGAAATCATGAAAAATACACTCCTCGCTCGAGCCAGCCTCAGAATCCGGATTTCTCAAGGAGTTTGTTTTCTTCCCAATCTAGGATTACTTTTGGTTCTCTATAAATACTTGGTTTTCTCCTAAAACTAACTGATTTTGATTGAAGTCCTCCAGATCTTCTTTTTGGTTCTTAAGGATTATATCTGGGGATATTTTGTTAGTTTTCTTTGATGTTTTTATTGAGTATTCAACTCATGATTTAAAGAGAGTACATCAAAGGTTTGTTTGTTATACACAAAAGAGAGAGTTATTCTTCAGTTGTGGATTCTGAAGAATTCGAGCCTGAAGCTTTGGTGGAATCCGGAGTGGCTCATCAGAAAGACAATTCCGTGGTGAAGATGCGGTTGGAAGAGGCACATAGAGGTTGGTTCAATTAGGCGTTGTGGATTCGCTAGGTAATTGAGAGTATACCTGTGTAATTCCTTTAAATCTTCTTAGTGGATTGTTTTGTGGCTGTTGCCCGTGGTTTTTTGATCACAGTTGGAGGTGTCCAATTATGGTTTTTTCCACGTAAAATCGTTGTGTCTCTTTGTCTTGATTGTTTGATTGTTTGATTGGGATTGCTATATTCTGCTTAAAATTGATACATAATCACAAATCAACATCTAGGGGATTTCTAGAATTTTTTCAATATGTTTTACCAAAATATAACAATGTAATTATTAAGTTAGTTGGGCCAAAGTGAAATTTAGGTGAAAGGGGACAATTTGGCTGGAGACCTCCATATTGAGCCACCTGTGCAAGATTCTGATTACAAAACAAGAAAAGGGTGTGGTGTGGGTCATTGCTTGGCTCAAGTGTATAAGGAAGTTAGAGTAATAAGCAAACGCAACAACAAACTCAACGAAAATAATAAATTAGCAAAAGTAGTAAGCAAAGAGAGGGGTCTCAGAAAGATCGGAGAAAAATAAGAAGGAAATAATAGGAATCAATAATAAAGTAAGTTATATTATAACTTGAGTAAGTATAAATTGTTTTATTATTTTATGAATTGTTTTATGCAAATTATGCTTTACAAATTTTATTAATATTTTAACTATGTTATTGTAGATGCGCCTGAACGCCCCGGGAGGGTGAGTCCCGATCTGTTCATATTGGGCTCACTACAGTTCAGACTCTCGAATCGTCACGGTTCTTAATCTAAACCAAAGAGTCCAAATCCGGCAAATTGTTTTGAAAAAAAATAGATTTTTAGAAAAGAAGTGCCAAACATGGACTGCTTTGCCAGATGCAGAGTCGCCACCTAAATATTTTATTTTGGAAAATTTAGGAAACCCTGACTCAGTGCCAAAGGCCACGTGTCCGTCATCACCAAAGTTGCCTCGGTTCGGGAACTTGGGTACGATTGGGGAAGGTCAGCTATGAGCATCCCCTCTCGCCCGATCCGAAGATCGGCCTCTACTAACCATGATATCTAATTTTGAAAACATTATGTATTCCTATTCCGGTTATTAGCCTAGAATTACTATGTTATGCGCACAGCAAACAAGTATAGACTAAGTCGCCTAAATTGGAACGAAACATGTCATGTTTGTTTATTTGGAAATGGTTTGATGGTGCTACCCGCAAGTAGGCTAAGACATGAATTTTGCCACCCTCAAGTGGGCTTAGAAAATATAATTTTGTCACTATCAAGTGGGCTTAAAGCTCATATTCAACGCGTTGTTCCAATTTAAGTAACTCAACCTTCACCCACAGGCATTCAGGCAGTTATATCACATAAGCACATAGCCACATGGCAAGCATGCTGTCATGTTAAACACTCACACTCATGCAAGATGTTGAAGCATAAAAGCTTACCTAGTACTCCAAGCCAAAACAGAAACTAGTTAGTAATCATATGCATGATCCTAGTTCATGTTAAGATGGCTAATGCAACGCATACAAGATGCAACTACAATAGGCTCGGCTATTCTAAGATGGCATGTGATGATGCTACAACTAACATGTATTCAACTTTGAGATTGAAATACAAATGCAGTTAGTATGATGCGCCGAGCCCGGCGCATGTAAGACAAATGTATGGATGCACGCATGCTATCATACTGTATGCTAATTGAAACATGCCCTAGACTAACCATTGAAAGCTAGTAAATAAAAGGGAAGAAAGACGTGGGGTTGGGAGACATACACACACTCACGCACGCTTATTACACAATGGCCCTCGCTCGGAGGGTCCGAATAAATATTACAGTCCGAATAAATAATACTAAATTAATTATTACAGAATTTCTAATTAATTAATAAATTAAATGCAGAAAGAAGGTGGCCACAGCCCTGCCTCGGGATGCGTGAATGATGCGTGCTTGACTCGTCTCACCCGGAAACTCGCTGCCATAGCACTGTTGCCTCTGTTTACACTGCCCTGCTCCTTTGAAGACTGTGAAAGTCCCCAGAACTGCTTCTAGAGTGTTGTGGAATGTTATCGGCCAAAAGAATATGCTACCGGCCATGGGAATACTCTCATCGGCTAAATATTGTGCTCTCGGCCAAACATTCTTTGCCAGTCGGCACTTAACACTGTCGGCCGGCCAAATCTTCCTGCTGAAACCTGCAGTTGACAGCAGCAGAGGGCAAGCAGTGTATGGCATGGAATTTTCAAGAAAATGTATGCATGGACACCCCCTATCATGCAATGAACTCCAGGGAGCATGACCCTCGACCCTCGGGCCATCAATCGTGCATTTCGATGCATGATGGCCTAAGAGGCCAAGTTTGCAACTTGATGTAAATGCATGCAACAAACACATGGGTGCCAATACCCTATCATATTGAGATCAAGGACATCGGCGACCGAGGATTGAGACGTGCTACGTCACCTTGAGTACGAACACTCCTCAATCTTCGCGCTTGGTTTGACACCCCAAACCAAGCAATGTAATGATGCCAATCATGCAAAATAAGCATGCAAACTAATGAGCCTAAGACTAAGGTATGAAAGGCAGCTTTCAAGGGCACTCACAAGATGGCAAACATGGATGCTAGGCTAACATATTAATCTCTGAAAATGCATAGAGGAAGATGTCAAATCAACCATGTCATGCAAGCAAGGCATGCAACAATGACCCAAACTTGAAGCCAACCAAGAGGGGTCAAACCATGGCCATGTTAATCAAACCCCAATGGACCAAAATGACCTAAAACGGTCCTAGAGGACTCCAAAACAGGGCTGGAACATGCATGGGATAGGGCCACAAACATGCTACGAAATGGGCATCAAAACAAAGGCATTCAAGGTCAACAAAAGGGCATTACTCTATACCTCCCCCCACCAAACATGGCATGGACTTTCTAACCAAAAATAGAGTTTTAATGCATCAAAATACGCCCTAAAACCTACATGAATGGCAGCCCAAGGACTCAAACACATAGGCATGCACAAGGACTCAAACATGGAGCGTAAAACCACATCTCTTCAAGGCATTGAAAGGATAACAAATGAAAGCATGTAAGCACAAAGCATGGTCTGAAATGTCATAATAAGTGAGTCCAAATCACTGAAATAGCCAAGGTAATGCATGCCAATGACTCACACACCCGATGCCAACATGTTAGAATGCAAAGAGACTATACAAAGCATGAAAGGCATGACCAAATCAACACCTAACAAACCTCAAGCATAGCAAAATGTGACCAAAAACTTCACAAAGCAAGGCAAAAAAATGCAAGCATGATTGTCTAATGGCAAGATGCATTTCTAGGCAAAATGGGGGAATACAAAGCAAATGTATTATGCATGCAAAGGGTCGACAAACCAACATGGGACAGAGGTATAATATGACCAAAAAACACCCAAAAACCTCTGAAATGGAGCCAAAGACAACTAGGCATGCATGCTACCTTTATAAGCCTTAAACACAAGCAAAAGAGACAAAAGGAGAGGGGGGTGTCCCTCCCCTATGCAAGGCCTCAAAACCTCTTCTTCACCACTAAAAGTCCACTGGATTTCAGTGGTGAGAAGGCCAATACACAAAAGGTTCAAAGCTCAATCAAAGAGGGGACAAAAGGGGCCAAACAAGGCCTAAGAGGGAGAGGTCGACCCCCAACACCAAAATGACCTTAATGAAAGATCTTAAGCATGAAAATACAAGACTTTTTTCAGTTATGCACAAAGCTTAAATCAGTATGCAAGACAGGTCAAAAGCTAGTGCAAGAATGGGGGACAAAAAGGAATAGTGCTCACCCTTGAAGAACTCTAGAAGAACAGCAAGCTCAGGCACCTTTTTGTGATCAAAATCAGCTCAAAACTTTAAGAACAAGGCCTCCCAAGTTGAAGTATGGTGTAATAGTGTGTGTCTTAGTGCAATACTATGAACTAAACACACTTTTAGGCTATAAAACACACACAAAATGAAAAGAGAGAGAGGAAGATATAGAGAGAGAAAGTGTATATCAGATATATATACATATATATATATATATATTTTGCTCTGGTTTTTGCTGAACCAAGACAAAGGAAGGGAGAGGCTCCTTATATAGACAAAGGAAAGGCCCCAAGCTTCTTAGAGAAGCTATTGCAAAAAGGGTCAAAAGAACTAAGCTTCCAATGAAAGCTACCCAAAAGGTGCAAGCTTCTTGAGGAAGCCAAGACAAGGGGTCAATGCTTCCTCAAGAAGCCTTGAGCAAAGGGTGCAAAAAAAGGGGTCAAAGGTGGAAAACAACCACATATATGCACGGGGGCAGGTCTTGTGCATTCCAGCTGGCACAGCTGGCATGCACCATGCCTGAAAAAGGAAAAAAGGTGGTGCCGGCTAGAAAAGGAGGGCGTCGGCCAAACATATGGTCGGCCGGCCACACCAAATGCCGACCGGCCAATGGTATATTTCACCAATGGCCGGTAGCCTCAAAACATGGCCGGTGGCCTCAGGCCATAGCCGGTGGGTGCCAGGGGTAGCTAACAAGCTACTCTCTACCCTCAGAAACAAAAAAACACAAGTGTTTGGTGCAAAACCAAACACAGAACAGTAAAGTTGAGAGATCCTGAAGCAAGGCGCGCAGCCAAGACCTCCGGGAACTCAAAACGAAACACGTATGTGGGTAATCACCAAGTGTTCCATCGGTAACGTCCAAGTCTTGAGGACGGTCAAAAATGGGGTGTCTACAGTTATTTATTTTATAAGCCCTATTTGTTTAAAAATGAAAACTTATGGGTATAACTGTTTATCAAATGTGTTTTTGAGTAATTATTTTATAAGTATCACCATGGAAGTCCTATGCTTTGGAGGACTTAAATAACCATTGGCCCTCTAAATTGTCACTTTGGTGATCTTTTAATGGTCCCATGTTTTGGGAGACTTAAATAACCATTGACTTTTTGGTTGGTCAATTTGTGACCCTCTTTTTGTCTTGAATCCATTGATCCTATGTTTTGTTTGTTCTATTGTCACTTTTGTGACCCTCTAAAGGTCCCATGCATGGGGTCTTAAAAATCTGGCCCTCTGAAGGTCCCATGCTTGGGGACTTAAATATTTGGCAAGTCTCATGTCTGGGAAACTTAAATATCCATTGACCCTCTGTTCTGTTCTATATCGTGGTTATGGTTATTTTGCTTATATGTTTTCTGCTTCTATTATTTAAATGATTTTCTAATATGAAACTATTCTTTGTTTAGCCAAATAATTATCCATGGTGACTTTTATACCCTTATACTCTCAGTATAATATTTTTCACTCTGCCATGTACTTATAGTTGTTAAACTCTTTCAGGTGAAGTAGCAAGACCAATGCGAGGGATAGATACAAGGCACTTTGTAAATATTGTCTAGCTCTGGCAATGTCAATAAATAAAAGCTCCAATGTGTATTTTTAATTAAAATAAATATTTGGCTACCCTTTTTATTTTACTCTACTACATTATTAATTTGTTATGACCTTAATTTTTAACTTGTCGTAACATCTAAGCTCTGGGTACCAGATTTGGGTCGTGACAAGAACATTGCTAGGCTTCAAATCACAATGAACGACAGGCTCTACTTGATCGTGATGGAGATATTCCAAAGCTAATGCAACATCAAACATAATACTTACTCTCTGAAGAAGATCCAAGCAGTAGTTATGAGAATACAACCACTTCTCAAGGCTTTCATTAGGCATATTGAAGAACCAAAACTCTTAATTTTGGATTGGAATATGTACTAATGACTTTGACAAGGTTTCTGTGGTGAACTGCACTCAAAACACTACATTCTACATCAAAACTTTTGAAACTCAACTTGCAAATTTAAACTTTTACCACTATTATTTCTCCATCAGAAAGTACTCCTTTGTATACCGAACTATAGCTTCCTAAACCAAGCAAGTTGGCTCAACAAAAGTTGTTTGTAGCCTGAGAAAGAAGTTGGTGTGCCACAGAGTGCTACATTCTCCATACAACTCTCTGCTGTGAGGTTCTTGAAGGGCCCCTGACTTGGAATTTCCCCTGATAATCTATTGAAAGACAAATTCAAGTATTTGAGATGGGAGAGTGCCTCAAGAGCCTAGGGTATAGCAACTGATAGATTATTGTGGGATAGATCCAAGAAATCCAATGTCATCAAGGTTCCAAAGGATTCTGGTAATGAATTTCTTGACAGCTTAAGAGAATTAAGGCTTTGAAAAGCTACTATAGCACTAAGAATCTCACCTGAAATATGGTTTAAAGATAAATCTACGCTTTCCAAAACTTTTAATGCCTTAATGTTTGGATTGAGGCTCCTGCCTAGCAGATTGGATGACAAATCTAAATTCAAGAGATTTTTAAGGCGCCATAGACTCAATGGAATAGATGAGTTCAATTTATTAGAACTTAGGAACAGTGTCTGCAAATGACTAAGATTTCCAGTGCAGTGAGGGATCGAACTAGAGACCTTGTTATTTTGGAGATAAATTTCTCCCAAGTTGCTTAAAGGACATATCTCATCAGGAATGGGACCTTCAAGCTCATTACCATCTAACTACAACCTTTGCAAGCCTTTCATTTCCCCAATTGTTGACCAAATAATTCCATGAATATTGTTGTCACTAAGTGCAAGAAGATTCACTTTTAAGGAACCAATCTCTTTAGGGATTTCACCCTTTATCTGGCATGCATCTGCAATAAAAATATTGTACGCTACTTGAAAGGTTCTTGATGGATTCGGGTATGATTCCCCCCAATGGATTATCAAATATAATCAAGTACATCAAAGAGCTGCAATTTGTCATATCTATCAAAAAAAACTAATTTTAGAACTTCTTGTTCTATTGTTAGTTGATTGTGTTGCAAAAAAAACTTTTCAAGGATACTAAAATGGCCAAAAATTATGGGTATCGGCCCTATAAATTGGTTAGAAGGCAGGACTAGTTCATTGAGTTCTGAGCAATTGGACAGATACAATGGGATTTTTCCACCAAGTTGACTAAATTCTACCCCGAATTTTTTAAGATTAGGATGCGAAAGCTTAGGGCCTGTTTGGTAATGTTTACGTTTTCAGTTTATATTTACAAAAATTTTATAAACTGGTTTTTGCTTATTTTTTTGTTTATTTTTTGAAAAACATAAACTACAAACGCATTTGGTTTAGACAAAATGTTTAAAAAAATTTAAAAATATAAAAAAGAGTGAGAAATGGCAAGTGATGGCGGGTGGTGACGAGTGGTGGCGGCGGAAGACAGTGGTTGAAAATGATGGCGGGTGGTGGTGGCGGAAGACGGTGGTGGAAAATGGTGACAGGTGGTAGGTGATGGTGGCAGAAGACGGTAGTTGAAAGTGGTAGCAAGTGGCGGGTGGGTGGGTGGTGGTGGCAGAAGATGGTGGTGGAAAGTGGTGGCAAGTGGCGGATGGTGGCGGCGGAAGACGGTGGTGGAAAGCGGTGACGGTTGGGTGGATGATGGTGGCAGGTGGGTGGTGGATGGCGGGTGGTGGTGGGTGGTGGCGGGTGGTGGTGGATAGGTGGGTGACGGTGGCAGGTGGTGGCGAGTGGGTGGTGGTGGTAGTGGCAGGTAGGTGGTGGTGGCGGGCAGATGGTGGGTGATGGTGGTGATGGTAGTGGTGGTGGCAGATGGTGGGTGATGGGTGATGGTAGTGGTGGGTGGTGGTGGCGGGTGGGTGGTGGGCGGTAGGTGGGTGGTGGGTGGTGGTGGTGGTGGTGGCGAGTGGGTGGCAGGTGGGTCGTGGCAGGTGAGTGGTGGCAGGTGAGTGCTGAGTAGTGGTGGTAGGTGGTGGTGGGGGATGAGTGGTGAGTGATGGTAGTGGTGAGTGGTGGTGGCGGGTGGTGGTGGCGGGTGGGCGGTAGGTGGGTGGTGGGTGGTGGCGAGTGGGTGGCAGGTGGGTGGTGGCAGGTAAGTGGTGGCAGGTGAGTGCTGAGTAGTGGTGGTAGGTGGTGGTGGGGGATGAGTGGTGGGTGGTGGTGGCAAAAGACGGTGGTGGAAAATGATGGCGGGTGGTAGCTAGTGTTGGGTGGTAAAAAAAAAAAAAAACTCAAAACTCAAAACTCAAAACAGAAACACATTTTTTGAGTTTACATTTTTTTGCCAAATTTATAAACTGAGACCACTGATTTATAAATCAAAAATTTACCAAACAAGTTTTTATTTGAGTTTTTAAAATTTTTTGTAAATATAAACTGAAAACTGAAAACGTAAGTGTTACCAAACGGCAACTTAGTATTCAAAAGAAGATTTCCTAATAAGCCATTGTTTGTGATGTAGGATAAGATTTTAAGAATTTTTATATTTTTAGTTTTAATGTTTTTGATATATTATTTGATTAGGATTCTTGTAATTTAGTATAAATATTTCAGAATTAGATTTTTTTAATTTTGATTTATTTTATTTTCCTAATTTCTTAGGGTCTGTTTGGTAACGTTTACGTTTTCAGTTTATATTTACAAAAATTTTATAAACAGGTTTTTGTTTATTTTTAGAAAAACATAAACTACAAACGTGTTTGGTAATTGATAAAATGTTTAAAAAAATTTAAAAATATAAAAAACAATGAGAAATGACAAATGGTGGCAAGTAGCGGCGGAAGACGGTGGTGGAAAGTGGTGACGGTGGGTGGTGGGTAGCGGATGGTGGTGGTGGGTGGGTGGGTGACGGTAACGGGTGGTGGGTGGTAGCGAGTGGGTGGTGGTGGTGGTGGCGGCGGGTGGTGGGTAGTGGTGACAGGTGGGTGGCGGATGACGGGTGGTGGTGGGTGGGTGGGTGACGGTGGCGGGTGGTGGGTGGTAGCGAGTGGGTGGTGGTGGTGGTGGTGGCAGGTGGGTGGCAGATGACGGGTGGTGGTGGGTAGGTGGCTGGTGGTGGTGGTGGGTGGATAGGTGACAGTGGCGGGTGGCGGGTGGTAGCGAGTGGGTGGTGGTGGTGGTGGCAGGTGGGTGGTGGATGACGGGTGGTGGTGGGTAGGTGGCGAGTGGTGGTGGTGGTGAGTGGGTGGGTGACGGTGGCGGGTGGTGGGTGGTAGCGAGTGAGTGGCGGATGACGGGTGGTGGGTGGGTGGCGGATGACGGGTAGTGGCGGGCGGGTAGTGGTGGCGGGTAGGTGGCGGGTGGTGATGGTGATGGTGGGCGGGTGGGTGACGGTAGCGGGTGGTGGGTGGTAGCGAGTGGGCAGTAGTGGGTGGTAATGGCGGGTGGCGGGTAGTGGGTAGTGGTGGCAGGTGGGTGGTGGTAGTGGTGGGTGGGTGAATGACCATGGCGGGTGGTGGTGGTGGTGGGTGGTGGCAGGTGGATGGCGGGTGGGTAGTGGGTGG
This sequence comes from Camellia sinensis, assembly GCF_055761805.1. Lineage (NCBI taxonomy): Eukaryota > Viridiplantae > Streptophyta > Magnoliopsida > Ericales > Theaceae > Camellia > Camellia sinensis. The sequence goes on along the minus strand of NC_138964.1, from coordinate 20,575,610 downwards.
TGGGTGGTGGTGGCGGGTGGTAGCGAGTGGGCGGTGGTGGGTGGTGGGTGGTGGCGGGTAGTGGGTGGTGGTGGCAGGTGGGTGGCGGATGGCGGGTGGTGGTGGTGGTGGGTGGTGGCAGGTGGATGGCGGGTGGGTAGTAAGTGGCGGTGGTGGGTGGTGGCAGGTGGATGGCGGGTGGGTAGTGGGTGGTGGTGTCGGGTGGGTGGCAAGCGGCTGGTGGTGACGGGTGGCTGGTGGTGGCGAGTGGTGGATGGTGGTGGCAGGTGGGTGGTGAGTGGTGGTGGCAAGTAGGTGGCGGGTGGTGGTGGTGGCGGGCGGTGGATGGTAGTGGCGGGTGGTGGGTGGATGGTGGTAGTGGCGGCAGCGAGGGGTGGGTGGTGGTGGGTGGTGGTGGCAGGTGGGGTGATGAGTGATGGTGGCAGGTGGTGGTAGGGGGTGGGTGATGGGTGATGGTGGCGGAAGACGGTGGTGGAAAATGGTGGCGGGTGGTGGCTAATGTTGGGTGGTAAAAAAAAAAATTAAAAACTCAAAACGGAAACACATTTTTTGTGTTTTCATTTTTTGGCCAAATTTATAAACTGAAACCACTGATTTATAAATTAAAAATCTTACCAAACAAGTTTTTATTTGAGTTTTTAAAATTTTTGTAAATATAAACAGAAAACTGAAAACGAAAGTGTTACCAAACGGCACCTTAGGTTTCTTGTTTTTTAACAATTAGATTAGTTTATTGTTTCCTAATTGAGTTTTCTTGGTGTCCAAAAATACTTGGTCTTGAAGGTTTACATTAATATTATAAAGGGGAATAGCTATATAGGCCTTATGACAAAGATAACTTTTATTCAATATAATTAATATATTTTCTCTTCCTTTTGTATTCAAAGTTTTAGGTTGTGTTTGGTAGAGTTTGCAAATATGATTTGAGAGTATGAGTTGTATTTTGAGTTTGTGAGTTGTGGAATTATGATTTGAGTGTAGAAAATTTGTATGGTTATGATTTTTGAATAGAGTGTTGAATTGAGTGTGTAATTGAGTTTTGAAAGTTTGATTTGACATGTGAAGTAAGAAAATTTGTTTGGTTATGAGTTTTGGAAAAAGTTTTCAAAACTTAATTCAAATTGTTATAACTCATAACAAAACAAACTACTTTCACACTATTGAAAATTCTGATTAACACTCATAACCAAACTCTTTTTAAAATTCAATTAAAAAAATTTATTATTAACAGAAAATAACATTAATCAATTTTTTAATTGAAAATACTACAAAGGAAATAATTTTTTTTCAAAATAAATATTCAAAAAATTTAAATCATAAATATTTAAATAATTTAAAAAATTTAATAAGTAAAAAATTAAAATAAATATTCAAAAAATTTAAATCGTAAAAATTTAAATAATTTAAATATTCAAAAAATTTAAATAATTTAAAATGTTAATATTTTAAATTTAAAAACAACTCTATACTCAAATCGTAACCAAACACATAAAACAAAACTCAATTAAGAAATTATTTTTAAAACTCATAACCAAACACATAATTAGAAACTTCATATTACTTTCGCAACTCTACACTCAAATCGTAACCAAATACATAACAAAAAAATTAAAATATTTAAAAATATTTTTATAAAATAGAGTTTGAATTTATTTTTATAAAATATTTTATAATTTAAAAAATTAAAATCGTAATATTTTGAAATTAAAATATTTAAAAATATTCAAAAAATTTAAAAATTAAAAAATTTGTAACATATTTAAATATTAAAATATTTAAAATCTTCACAAAATTAAAATATTTTTAAAATATTTAAATATTTAAAAAATTAAAATATTGATTTGAATTGAGTTTTGAATTATGTGTTTTGAAAAGTAATGATTATGTTTTGAATTGAGTTTTGAGAAATGGGTGTAGAATTATGATTTGAAAGCTCAAAACAAACAACACACTCAAATCAATGTGTGGAACTATAATTTAAGTTGCTTACCAAACGGAGCCTTATTTTTTTTTGTGAATTCGAGAACTCTTTTCGTCTATTAGAACAATATTTAGTTCTATGTGTATTCCGATATGTCAATTTGATAAGAAAATCTATTGTAGTAGAGCGGAGATGTTGAATATTGTTGGTGGAATCGGCCCAGTGAAATAGTTTCCAAATAAATTAATTTGTTTCATCTTCATAAGATGTCCCAACTAATTAGGAATTTTCCATAAACATGGTTTCGATCTAAAGCAAACAGTTCTAAGTTTGACAAATTACCAAAAGGAGGTGGCAAGTTACCTGCAAGATTGTTACCTCCTAGGAAAAGAATACGAAGCAAAGGTAAGGTGATCAGCTCAACCGATATTCAACCAGCAAGTCTGTTGGCTGTAAGAGACATGACTTGAAGCTTTTGACATTGTTGTATGTAAGGCTGCCAATGAATCGAACTGTTTATGAACAAGCTCGGCTTGGCTCGTTAATAGCTCGGCTCTTTTAAATGAGCCAAACTCGAGCTTGAATATTAAGCTCGTTTAGTAAACGAGCAGAGTTCGAGTTCGAGTTCGAATAAGCTCGGCTCATTTGTCTTTATTTAAATTATATAATAAATATACTATTTATATATTAAATAATATACAAATAATAGTAAAAATACATTATTTATATATTAAATAATATCAATAATATTTTTATTTAAATAATACAAATAGTATTATAAAAAATCTTATCGAGCCGAGTCGAGCCCGAACCCAGTTACTCATCGAGCCAAGCTCGAGCTCAATAAATGCGCTCGATAAGCAAACGAGCCAAGCTCAAGCTCAGCAAAGCTCGGCTCGACTCAGTTCGGATCGTTTACAGCCCTGTATGCTTGTTGAGATTTCTCTTTCCAATAGGTTGTCTTGTAGTGCGAGATATGTTAAGCGACGCAAAGGAGTAAGGTTTTTGCATCACAAATCCATGGAAAATTTTGTTTCGAAGATCAAGCTTCAAGGAATGAGAGGTTTCCAATATGAGGAGAAATGGTGCCTCCAAGACTCATGTTTTGAAGCCGCAAAGCCATGACTCTTTATCTGTCTAGGCTGCATGAGACTCCAACCCAGTTGGAAAAGTTGGTTCTCGTGGTCCAATTAGCCAATGCACTATTGGGGTCATACTTGACAGCAGTCTTGAAAGCAAGCAAACCTAATTGATCAGTTGAGTTTGAGAAAGAAAAGGCCAGGCAAACTATGCAAGACTGCACTACCAATACCCAAACCAATACAGCCAAAAAATACTTATGTAAATCTTCTCCATAAGTTGGACTTGTGCAGAAGATGCGTTGTTACAGACCACTAAACCTTATTTTAAATCAATTCTTCAGTAATTGATTTTAGTGGGCATATAGGCAAACAACGTCAAGGCATTGTCAAAGGAATAAAGAGGTGGACATGACTACCCACTCCTCAAACACCCACCACCACCCTCCACCATCACAACCACAACCCATAATCAACACATGAAATCAAGTTTATGAAGAATTGAAGATCTTTGGGGGAACTATTCATGAAAATGAACACCACTAAACATAATTGAGAGAATTACGGTACACTGGGGATTTAAAAAATTATTTATAAATACGTGAAAAATTTTAGAATTTTAATTATTAATGTTCATATAGTTTTCCATTGATGTGTAATTTTTTTTGCTGTATTTACTCTGATTAATAATTTCCCCTCCATAATTCACCCACAAATTTATTTATTTATTTATTTTTTAAATTGCAAATTAGTAGAAATACCAAATCTTTCAGAGTGATTTTTCTTACAATTATTTTAGAGTGATTTTTTGAATGATTGAGATTTTTTTAAAGTGATTGTCAATGCTATTGTTTGTTCAACTTAGTACTATTGTGCTAAAAAAACAGTATTGACAATCATTTAAAAAAAAAAAATTCCCACTATACAAAAAATTGCTCTAAGACTAGTCTACAAAAAATTACTCTAGAGGATCTAGGTTCCAAAATAATTGCAATTTTCATAGTAGTGAAGTGGGTCTGTATATGGTGTAAGTGAAAGTTGTGACATGAGACACATCTGTTACTTACACGTTGACAAAAATATGACTATTTTGAATTGATCCTATTAAAACCATAATTTATTTATTTATTTTTGTATAAATTATTAACATATTTTATTTTGATCCCTTCCGTTAAGGGGTGCAATTTGTACGTTTTTATAGTTTTTGGGATCGATTTGTACGCTTTTATAGTTTAGGGATAAAGTGGTATTACTCAATAATTTAGGGGTTCCATTTGTAGGTTTTTATAGTTTAGGAGGTCAAAATGATATTTCTTAATAGTTTTAGAGAGTCATTGTGTAAATAACCTTTAATAAAATTTAGGAAAAAATATAAATACACCTCCCGAGATTTATTTAAAATACAAATTGCTCCATGTGATTTTGAAAATTACAAATACCATTTGTCAAAATTTTTCATTTAACAGAAGTAGCAGAATTTTTTTTTTAATTGCTCTCCTATACAATAATAAAATTGTCCGTATTGTTAATTGAAATATATTTTTGATGTCATTAAGGCTTGGTTTGGGAACACTCTATAATAGCAAAAAAATTAAAAAGTCGTTAGAAAAGCTAAAAAACCAAAGAACTACATAAAAAAGTCAAAAATTTCATTGCCTTTCTAATTTTTTGCATTTTTTTGGGGTAAAAAGTCAAAAAAAATCCCAAGCAAGCTAGTTTTTTCATATCTTGTTTTAGCAAAAAAGTTACTAAAATAACTTATTCTCAAACCAACTTTAAAATTGTTAATTAATTTGATAATTTATTAATAAAATGAGCAATTTTTATGTAATTAGAAACTTGAAGATGTGTGATGTAATTTTTAAAATCCCAAGGGTAATTCGTATTTTAACCAAATTTTAAAGGTATATTTATAATTTATCCTAAAATTTAATTGAACTAATTTACAAAATTTGACCAAGTCAAATACGAAAATTTGCCTTTAAACGGCGATATCCAGCAAAGCAGCTCAGTGGAATTATCAACAATAAAATGGATGATACTGTAATTTCAAAGGTACATAAGTGGTATTTTAAAAAATAAAAGGGGTGACAATGTAAATTCAAAGATAGACAAGACATGACTGTAATTTATCCAATATAGTAGGGGTGGGCGCGGGTCGGTTGCGGCCACGGAACCTCCAATCCGCCATCCGTCCGCCAGATTGGCGGATTGAAGAAAATCAATCCGCATCCGTCCGCCAATCCGGCGGATGTAGATTGAGCAGATTGGCGGTTTGGCGGATGGATGCGAATCGGTTTGGCGGTTTAAAATTTTATAAATTTTCAACATAATTCAACTTGTGCACTTCCTCAAACGAAAAAAGAAAAAAAAGAAAAAGAAAGTATTACAGTCAATGACTTAAAAAAAATATTACAATCACTGTATGCCTTATCCAAAGAAAAAAAGTTTGAAACTTTAGAATATCACGATCACTGCATGCCTCATCCACATATTACAATCACAGTATGATTCATCCCCATAAAGTATTACAATCTGTGATTCTTAAAATATAATAACAATTCAAATCACCAAAACCATGAACAGAGCAGTAGTAGAGATTGAATGTCTCTGTATTGTTACATCTACATATGTTTTTGAAAACAAAAACCAACCAGCATATATCATATTTTCTATTTATTATTTTTAGAGTTACATTTAAAAACTAAAAAATATATATGAATAATACGTTTATTTTTTTCAATTCAAAAAATATATTCAAGTTGAAAACTTTTTTTCAACAGAATATTTAAACTCTTTTTCAATTGAAAACACAAATATAATATTTAAACAAATTAAAAATACAAAGTCTTATAAATTACTAGGGGTGCTCGCGATTTGGCGGTTTGGCGGTTCGGTTGCGGCCAAAAAATCTCAAATCCGCCATCCGTCGGCCAAATTGGCGGATTTGAGAAAATCAATCCGCAACCGTCCGCTCGTCATCACGCATCCGTCCAAAATGCGGCGGATCGGTTTGGTTCGGTCGGTTTTGGCGGATCGGTATATCCGCTGCTCACCCCCTACAATATAGGTTGTTTCGAACCGGAGGCAGTGACATTACCGGTCTAATGTGAACCGGACCTTTCTAATAATTTACAAAGAGATTCGTAGAGAGCTAGGGTTATAAGTACACATACAATTCGTTACTGATACAAAGTCAACCACTTCTGATTGGGAATCAAAGCTCAATTGCTCGTTGATCATGCTTCCTTCACCAGGTCTCTCTCGCTCTCTCTCTCTCTAGCTTTGTATGCAACATTTTATGTATATATTGTGCATTTGCATTCAAATTCTTCATGTTTGGTTCAGATTCTCGGTTTGTAGCTTCTATATTTCCACTATATCTGTATACAAAATCAATTCGAGAGACAAATCTTAGGGTTTTTGAAAAAAATTTGTCTTTATTGCTTTCTTGATTTCTAGCTTTAGCTGTAATGGTCAGGAACGTTGTACCTTGATTTCTAGCGTGCGATAGTTGGGTTGATCAAGCACCGAATCGATCTTCCAACTTCTACCTCTACAGCTTCGAAGCCTACCAAAGATTGGGGATTCGATCTATGGGTAGGTCGGCGATGAGTAAGAGGTTATTGCTGGCGACAGCACAATGCTCATCTCAGCTATTTGTATTAATATATGAATATATATATCGCTAGGGTTCTTAGTTCCAGTGAATGCTCCCTTTCCCCAATTGCTTTCAATTTTTTTCTCATTGAAAATGGGGAAGAAATTAAGAAACAATCGAGGTTCATCCAAATTTTCTCTTGAAGATTTTCATTCTAGCTTGGTAGAAGTTGGGTCCCCACCCAATATTTCAACCCAATCCAATGGTAGAAATCTGGATAATATAGAATATATTCAAAGGCAATTGGAATTTGAGATTGGTGATGATGATTTTGAAATTGAAGAGAACTACTGTGGTTCGCTTGAAGCAAAAGTGGGTAGTTATGGGGCTGCAAGCAAGAGTGTCATGTCTGTCACCTCCTAGGTACAAATAGCTGACGGGTTCTGTACATTGCCAATCTATGAAGCATGGATACTTCAATAAAATACCGTACTCGTACTTTGCTTGGTACTTCTGTTACTGGGTATACGAAGTATGCACCAATTGTCTTCTTAATTTTTTCCGTACCCTAAACGTACCTAGTATTTAACAAAGCTATCCTTCAGCCGAAATAGTAAATTTTTTTTTTTTATATAGGTGCAGTTAGTTTCAATGGACTTTTCTTTTATTTGCATGATTTTAAAATTAGTTATTTAATACGGCATTTAATTTTGGTTCATACCTAGTATTAAATGTGAATTATAAGTTGGATTGTGCTTGAGCACGTCACATTTGAGCTCGAGCACACAAACACAATCCTTTTCTCTCTAGTAACTTAAATGATCAAGCACTCAAACACTATGCTTGAGCACAAAAAGGGTAACTTGTTCGCTCTTTTGAAATTTCTAAACTTCATTTCTTTAACTTGATTTAGGCTTCAATTATATTTTCCATCAAGCTTTCAAAATCTCCAAATTAATAGCATTTTAGCGTCATGAACTCCAAAAATTGCAAAAAATAAAAATGCATTAGAATACATCAAGTAACCAAAATTGACAACTTAACAAATGTACTTTAGGGGGCTTAAATGTAATTATTTAAGCGCTTATTAGATTCTTTATACTTGGGCTGGGAGCAGGGGCCATGTCTTCACTCAAAAACATCAGAGGACTTGTGGATTGAAGGCTAGCACCTAAGGTTCATCCAAGAACTCGTCGAGCTCCCCACTCGGGGGTAAGGTGTGCCAATACCTGTCTTACAGAGAGAGGCTTTTTGACTGAGACCTAAGGCATTAGAAGCCATATAATACCTACTATATTTTCGCTACTTAATACACTCAAAAAGAGATGTATCGTACCTACACCTTGACCTGTGTGATGCACTCATTGAGATCTACAATAGAGGTTGCAGAGTTGACCACGCTTCTCTCGATTTTGTCTAGCAAGAGGGTCATGCTCGTGTCCTCGACAAAGTTGGTTTCTCTCTAGCGTCAACCTATACAAAGGGGATCAACACATCCATCTCCACACATATTATTATTGCTCTTCTGGTGCATCATTGCCACCTTTTCTCTGTACTAGGATTGTCCTTGGTTCTCCTCTCCCACATCCAGTGTTCTCCAACCATGCCAGTGCTTGCCATCGTCCCAGATGGCACCTCCCGATGCGTAACTTGTTTATCCTTAGACACAATACTCCTCTGGGAAAGAGTGGTATTCGTTGGTCCTGTTTGGTGTAGCTGTTAAAACAGATTATAGATTATAGCTTAACAGATTATGGATTATTGATTATGACTTTAATCAGAAGCTGTTAATCTGTTTAGTATAACTGTTGGATTATAGATTTAAGTTGCTGAGCAGTGTTTGTTAAATAAGCTGTGAAGTAGCTTTTTCAATTAACTTTTATTTTTTAGCATTCACTATTTGTCTACATTTCTTTTAAAAAATAATAATAATATTTTATAGTCCATTTGTGTCTTTTTCTATTTTTAAAAAAATAAAAAATAAAAAAATTTAAGAGTATAATCGTGAATTAATATGTCCACAGCAGAAGCTGATAATCAGAAGTAAGGGGTGAGCAACTTCTTAGAATAAGCTTTTTTGACTTAAAATAAGTTGTTAGAATCAGAAGTTGTTTAAAATAAGTTTAACCAAACAGTCCAAAACAACTTTTTAAAAGCCAAAAGCCATAAGTTGGCTCAAAAAAGCTCCACCAAACACCCCCATTGATTGTGGCTTCATCGAAGAACCAACTCGTAGTCACTGCCTCTCATGAAGGGCAACTTGCTCCTAGTGGCAACGAGGTCGTTGAAGTCTTTGTACATTGCACTGAGACTTCTTTGAACGAGCATACTTCTAACCTTTTTGGATTGGATATATTAATGATTCAACAATGGAGCCTTGAGGGTCCATCACCCCACGCTCTGCAATAGAACATCCTACACATTCTAGTAGTAGTTTAACATAGCAAGATGGATTTGAGGTCAATCACACACTTGGAGTATTGAACGCTTAGGTGGCAGGCGCCGTACCTCTCAAACTACGGTGTCCTTAGAACCTTGACTGTAGGAACTCCTTATATGGGCCTGGTAAAAGATTTGGTATGAGCTCTACTCCAACAAGAGCAAATTGGTCTCCTCGATGCAAGTATATGAATAGGGCTCTTGGAAACCTTGGGGGTGTTTGGGATGAGCTAAAATAGCTCATCCCAGGCTATAATAGCCAATAAAACAAAACACCCTATATCACATCAACATCACTCTCTCTATTTTTTTGCACGTCTTTTCTTAAAAAGTTAAATAGCCAACTAAAATAGCCTATTCCCAAACCGGGCTTGTTGACAAAATTTTAGCAGAAGAAACCTTGAACAATAATTGCATGAATAGGGCTCTCAGAAAGCTTGTTGACAAAATGTCTCTTGCCTATTACGATTATCCTTTTGTTTTGATCAATAGAGACCAATTGCACAACAAGTGTATGAATATGGTAATGGTTAAGATGTTTGTTCTATTTGATTTCTTAATTGAATTATCCCATATAAATACTTCTGTTATGTACACCTGATTTATGCCTGCTGATTTTTTATATTTTTATTTGCATATACATCAACTTTTTTCGCCTAGGCTTTTACTTGATCTTATGGACAAAGGTTTTCTTTGACTAACTTCTATGTCTTGGATTTCTGTGATGGCCTGTACTGTGAGTGTGAACGAGTTTTGTCTTTTGATTTGACGTTATGTACTTGTTTTACTTTTCATGCAGAAAATGCACTCTTTAATGCATCACAGTATGCATTTTTTGGTCAAGAAGCTGTGGAGGAAGTTGAGTTGGGGGGTTTGGAAGATGACATTCCAGTTATTGGGTATGGTGATGATGAGTACCATCTCTTTGATAAGGAAGAGGTAAGGTTTGTTTATTATAAATCTTACTATCAAATACTATTTGAAGTGTGGTTTAAGTAATTGATATTGTTCACATTGCTTGTGAGGCTGAGGCTCTTCAGGTTTGGCTATATGTGAATCTCTTTTTGAGCATTAGTTGTTCTTCTACTTTTTTCTTAGCATGCTGGTTTTACTGGTCCTTAACTTTTAGTGTTAGCAACATTTTTTTCTTTAATGTTGCTTTTTTGGTATATCTTGTAAGCAGAAGTGTAGAACCTATGCATCGCTCAAGTTCCATGTACGGTTCTGTTCAGTTGCCTTGCAAGTTGCAAAGAATTTGTAATATTCTTGTTTAATGGTAGAAGTTTAAGGTGGAGACAAATCCACTCCTAGGCTATATGGAAGTGTTATCCTCTAGTAGAGTCCACTTGGACCACTCCAGTTGTGATGTGATCACCTTCAAGGTACGACACTATTGTGTTGTGATTGGAATAGATGAAGGTGAAGAAAGAAGTCAGTCTTGCTTTAGGCGTTAAACTTAGGGACTTTGATGCCTTCTCGCAAGTGATATTTGAGAACTTCGAGGAGGATAAAATGAGACTTTGAAGCATAAAGAGGGGCTATAGAGACTTTATAGGAGGAGGATGTGCTAGAGGGGCTGGTATCCAGCAAATTAAATGATGTTGAAGAATTCAATCATTTAGTGGAACTTGGAAGAGCTGTATGACATTCACTACCAAGAAGGTACACAGGCTTACTAGGAAAGAAAGGGAGTTGCTGATTGTTTCTCCGTGAAGCTTTAAATAAGTTCATGAATTGTCAAGGGGTTGAATATTCCGAAGAATGAGGCTTTCATTGAAGATATTTACAAAGGAGTAGGAGGCTGTTAGTCACTAATGAGATTGTTTTAATTGTGTTGGGAGGTAGATTTGTGGAGTGTTCATTTTCAATAGTGGGGCCTGGCATTTCTAGGGCCTTTTCAAGTTCACATAGGGTAGTGGATGATTTGGGTGGGGTGGGGAGGGCGGCTTCATGGGATCAGTTAAGGGAGGTGGTGGCTACATGGAACGTCATTGGTGAACTGTTGTAGACTTTGATGTGATTCAATTTCCATACAAAAGAAAGGATGCCAAAGAATGTTTTTAGTTTTAAGGGAGGAATTTTGGAGTTCATTTACTCTAAAGATTTGTTGGCCGTACACTTGGGGGAGGATAATTCGTCCAACTGAATAATTAATGTCTTCTTTTTCTACGTCGAGGAGAGAAGTTTTTGTTTTGAAAAGTTTGGATGAGCATTTTCAGAAAGTGTGCAGCCCATTTATCCTTAGATGGTGTTAGGTCATATTCATATTTTGGTTGTTGTAGGAGAAGGGTTTTGGTGGTGGTCAGTGGGTGGTGGTTGTTGAAGATGGACTTAAGCAAGTGGAGTAACGAGGTTTTTGAAAACGGAGGCGTGAAGGAGGCTAGGCTGTAAGGGGAAGTAAAGGAGCTAGATGTTAAAGAAAGTAATGAGGCTTGTTAGTAGAATGAAGGAGATAATGGAGGGAAAGAAAACAAAGTTAGCGAGGGTTGTCCTATTTGGGGAATTGAGCTAGACATAGAAACCTCATCATTGTGGCTAACAGAGGGGATAAAATATAGATGTATATGTAAGTTTTCATAGCTTAGCATATGCTTAGAATAAATTAAACCATGATAGAAGAATGATTATTGATGCTGAGAAAATGAATAGGAAAGAGCAGAGCAGGTCAAATGTGTATCATTTGCATAAGAGTCTTTTTTAGAGACTATAGCACTTGGAGGCTTAAATTAGATGGAATGCAGTTTGGGTCCTTTAACTTTGGGGTACATGGCATGGTTGTAGCAGCTAATTTAAAGGGTGTGTTAGAAGCTTTGGAGTCCTGTAAAATTGATGAAGGTCTAGGTCTACATGGGATAACAATTCTTTTTCTAGTTGCACAAGTGCGAGGTACAGAGGTTGTCATGGCAGTGGCAAACTATACATTTTTTATACATCAAGAGTTTTGAGTTGGGGCTTTAAATTCTTCTTTAATCTTTTGACTCCAAAACAAAATGAAATGTGAGGCAGAGGATTTTAAGGATTAGCTTGGTGGCAAATGAATGTAATTTGGAGGGGAAAGTTAATGCTATGCATTTGAGGAAGATGGCAAGAGATGTAGATTTTGAATCTCATGATGCTAATGGTGGGGGTTTGCAATGTTTGGATGTAGCTTTAGTTATTGATGACTCTATTAACTCATGGAGTCATGGTTGACAAGTGATGTGAATGGGGTTTGCATATTGGGGTTTATGATCATGCTAATTGGGGATTCCTATGGGCAATGGTATGTTGGACGACGGGTTTTGCAGCCAAATGGAGGAGACGCATTGAAGCTTGCACTTTCATAATTTGTTTACTTAATGTAGTCTATGGTACAACAATGGTTTTTAAGAAGTCTGAGTGGTCTAAGCAAATAGGATTCCAATTTATATTATGGAGCTGTGGAGGAATAGTTGAGATATCTGTTGCTGTGTTTCATTTTTTTTCAATGTAGTTATTTGGTTGAGAGGGTTAGCTCGAAGAGGATTAAGTTGGTTCTTCTTTGTGAGTTTGTTGCAGATTTCATTGGAAAGATGCAATTTAGGTGACCAAAAGATGTGGTAGTTTTAAATGATATGTAAGAAATAGAAGAGAGTAGGGATTGAGATATCACAATGAAAAAGGAAGGAAAAAAAAAGAAAACATTTCTTGTCTTCAATGACCATATCTTTTTTTATCTTCTGAAACATTAGTTTCATGGGTGACCTTTAATATGAATGCTGGTATACAATTTATTATTTATTTCTGTACTCATAGTCTGTTGTCTCTGATTTTGTTTATTCTTGTTCGTATTAGGGATCAGGCATTGGATCCTTATCTGATATTGATGATCTGACAAGTACATTTTCAAAGGTTAGCTTCCATAACACCTGGGATGTTCAGGCAGTAAATATTTAATTTTTATTGTTCTCATTTCCTATGTCATTTGAATATCCAGTTTTATTATTTTGTTAGTAGAATGCTTGTAGCAATTAAATATTTATTGATTTTAACTGCTGTTGTCATTTTCGCTGATTTGATGCCAACCATCAGATGTATCCATTAGTCTTTGCAGTTTGCATTATAGTGATAACTGATAGATTCCTTTCTTCAAAGATGACATCTAGCAAGTAAGGTTCTGATATTTGTTATGGTTGAAGTTTAAGAATTTAAATGAAAAATATTATAATTATTGGTGCAATTTTGATCTAAATGTGATGTTGAAGAAAAGATCTGCGGAGAAGTTGGTCTCAGTCTCAGCATAATTCTTTCGTGTCTGATGAGTGGTGAGAAGTTTAAGCTTCCTTTAGTAAGGTGTTGGTAATAAGTTTCTCTTATCTAAATTCAATTAGTGAAATTGTTATATTCTATACACACCTCTCTAGGGTTGAGCTATATCAATCAAGAATAGTGTGCCAAAGGTGCCTTTTAGTGTCAAGCTTTGGAAATCAAGGACAACCATCTCTAAACTGCGTGTAGCACACCCTTCCATTGGACTAAGAGGACACACTCAGTTACTCAAGCTTGGGAAATCAAGGACAACCATCTCTTGAGAAGACACACTCGGTAACTCAATCAAGCGAGTCTCATCGCAAGTGTCCTCTTCTATGCTGCTCTCTACAAAATTCATAAAATGTATTGGGCATGCTCACTCTTTGGCTGAGCATGCCCTCCATGTTGTGTGCTTGTCCAAGACTTTGAGCGGGTCCTTCGACCTCTTATATGTTTGTTCTCTAAAAGGCACCCTGATGTTACCAGTACTTGCCTAAGTTAGGAGTAGAACTCATGATTCATGACCCCTGCTTGAGATTACCTATGTTACATGGACTCTTCTTTCAAAGTACTTGTGTACACCAGAAATGAAAAGGATAAGGGTGTAGGATATGTGTATGGCACCCGTATCCTATTTGGACACTTGAATTCTCTAAATTTTTTTTTACAATTTTTGAAGAAACTCACATTTGTTAGTAAAGGAACGTTTCTGGCTTCATACATGGATGATTGATAGAAATTTCTTATTTTTTCTAAATTTTATTTAATTTCAAGCTCATTTCTATATAATTTACATCTTATTTAAAATTTGTCTATGATGCATTCCCTTTCCCATATCCAACTTTTGGTTATATGTCCTTGGACACGCACTCACGCCCAGAGTTTTAAAAGACTTTCCTGAGACTCGCCTTGATGCTCGCCTCGCTTGAGACTAAGGTAAAACGCATTAAGGCTTTGATTTTTAGGCATTACTCTCCAAAGGCTTGCGCATCACAGTTTGAGACGTGCGCCTTAAGCATGCTTTGTACACTTTTTGCACATAACCATGTGAGGAGTACGCATATGCCGAGGTTGCCTTGGACTTTTGTTAAACTTAGCTTATTAGATTGTTTAAACATAAAAAAATAAAAAGAAACCTTTTTTGCAACTATATTCTGCAGGGAATATTAAGTAAATGATCAATTTAAAAAAAAAAAAAAAAAAAAAAAAAAAAAAACAAACAAACAGTTAATGGTTAAGTGAGAAGCTCAATCACTAAAGTCAAGAATATCAATTTCACTTTCAGTGAAGGAAAACTTCATTTTATGTAGTAGAATGTTCAAAACCTTAAGGAGAAACGTATTTACACCTTTATATTTAATTGTTATTATTTTTTTTACTATTTTAAAATATTTAATTTATTCACCAAATATTAAAATTTGAAATGCTTACACCTCAATGCTTCGAGGCTTACGCCGCTCCGAGGCTTATGCCTCTCCTCATGAAGGGTAAAATGCCTTGAGGTACGCATTCGCCGTTAAAAACTTTGCTCGTGCCTGATACTTTGTCTGAGTCCATCTAACATGGGGGATAACCAGTTGTAGGTTTTTCATGGTTCATTGTCCCTCTTCCCTTGGGGTGGGATCAGCACCTTGACTGGTCAGAGAGAGTCTATAGTCTAAATGCTTGAACCTCCACTACCACACTCTCTCTCACCATCTAAGACCTCATGCACCGTCACTCTCCACCCTCCACCCTCCACCACTGGTGGTTGTCCCTTGTCAGCTCAGTGCTTACCGTCTTCCTAGAAGGCTCCACACCACCTTGTGACCAACTATTTGCACTATGCTATTGTTGCTATGTTGTAGTCAGTGATTTAACATTGACATACAGTCACTCATGATCTCGCACTAGCGTGGATCAAGTATGAAACCTAACCTACCAGTAAAATTACTAGTATTTGATGACTTGTAAGTATGCAATAAGCACAAAAACTTAAAATGTATTGGCAATTTGATTTTGTCATGTTAGTCGTGGAAATAATTACAGGCACTCCTAAGCTGATCTCACCCTACTGGAAATACCACAACATCGTACTTATTCAATACATAAAGTACTCTGGCCTCTGGCAGCAATCGGAAGCTTTATAGTGATGACCATTTGTGGGAAAAAATATTACAAAGGGTGAAAACATGTGTGTGAGGCAAGGAACAATGCACATAAGTTGTTGTTAGTTCCAGTTTGGAACTAATACTGCAGAAGGAAGAGACAGTTCCATTTAAAGCGTGTCATTTAGCTTTGTTTTGGACCTATAATTCTCCTCCATTTATAGGGTTTCCGCTCCTTTTGATATCCAAGGGTTGGAGAGCTGTTTGTGATTCTTGGTTTTCTTTCTTTGAAAGTGTAACACCCCAAAACAATAGCGACAACCCACCTCATGATATCCAATAGAAAATATAGACATGCGAAATATTAAGCCTTTATTTATATTTTTTTTACCGTACAAAAGATATCAAATGCGAGCATACATTCATAAATCTTAGATCCTGAATCTATAACATATGTCATATATGAGTGAACCGTAATAAAAGATAATACAGATAAGTTTATACCCTAATAAGTTATTAGTAATAATTACATCTTTCCAAGACATTGCTTGGTTACACCAAGATGGATCAAGTCCAAAGCAATTAAAAAGCCCGAGGCTTGTAACAAACATAATTACACCAAAGAAACAAAAATGAGCCTTCAGCTTCACACCCAAGCTATAAGTCCTTGGTGTAGGCATATCATGAGCACCTTGTTTTCCACATAGGGTGAGCTAAAACTCAGTAGAGATACCTTAACACTATGTATGAAACTTAATGAAGTCATAAGGTGAATGCATATGCATGTCTTTTGCCAAACATTATACTTTTCCATCTCAAAACAATGCAATGATATTATCAATATATTTCAATTCATGAAAAATACACTTTTATATCAGAAAATAGGGCAGTGGATAGAAAACACTGGCAATCTTTAGGTACATCTGCCAGTAGGCTATACAAGCACTACTAAAGCCATTTTACCGGTACTAACTAGAAGGATCGGCATCTAATCGCGTGGGTTTTTGGACTTTCACCAAGGACACACATGCCAACAATATAAATAACAACCACATCTTCTAACCAGATTCACCAAGGTATATACTTTTTTTTTCCTCAAAAACAATATATTTTCAATGTTCAAGTATGAAACAATGCTCGATACAAGATGTATGAGTAATTAGTTTCAATTTAACCTAATTCTCATACAATTTCTACAATAATCCAATTATCCTTCACCGATAATCCAAAACGGATATTTATACTCAACAGATAATTTTTCAACAATAGATAAAATCTCATAAATTTCAAAATGAAAGCATTGATAAATATCCAACTCCACTCTCATCATCTACAGATACATTCTTCTTATCTTTTCAAACCTAACATCTTTTCTTTTACTTTTATAAACCAAACATTAGTGATTTTCAAAATCTCATTTAAGGAAGTTTTCAAAATTTCAACACAACCCAACAATATACACGCTCTCACACCCTCTCTCAAGAATTTATTCGAAAAATCCCTCTTTTATATTTCAAAATCAAACTCTAGATATAACGCAAAATTTTCAAATCACTAAACCTTTTCTAAGAGCAAATAATTTAGTTAAAAATTATACCAAAGGTTGAAGAAATCCCTACCTTAAGAGTAGAAGATGAAGAGAGTAAGGGTGGAAGTTTTACAAGACCGAAAACGAGATCCACTCCGATTAAAACGAAGCTTCCAATGAGTTCTACCTTTTTCTCCAAGGAACTATGGTGGAGAAATCAATGGGTGAGGGTGTATTTGAGGTTTTAAGCAGGAAGTAGAGAGAAAACCAAACCAAACCAAACCAAAACCAAGTTTTAAGTCCTATCAAATGGGGAGGAACTAGAGAGAGAATGGGAAGAAATTAGGGTTAGAGGTGTTTTAGAGAGAGAAGTGGTGAAAAAGTGACAAAAATCCCTTTTTCCGAAAACTGACATATGTACAGACAGTTCGAGCGACCAAACTATCGTTTGAGCATCAAACACAATAAGTGACACTGCTCGAGTGACCAAAATATCACTCAAGTGCATAATGACCCCTTCCCAAAAGTTCAGACCTGCAAAAGACCGCTCAAGCGAAGAAAAAACTGCTTGAGCGAAGATCACCCATTCCCAGAAGTTGTACAAACTTGCAAAAATGTTGAGAGATCTCGAAGACCGCTCGAGCGACCAAAGCATCGCTCGAGTTAACCAGAAGTGAAACATACAACAACTTTATTGAAAAAATTAACTCCCAACCTATTTCAAACACAACCAATAATTCCTCACAACCAAACTCAACTAACAACAAGAATGAAAAGGGTACAAACAACACTTAAAGGTACGGAATCCGGATCCAAGAGCATGAAAATGGTCGGGTCAAAACCGGAATCGTTATAGAAATGCTTGATAGTGACTTTCTTTTCCTTTATGGTTGTAAGAGGACTCGTTGTTCTTACTTTGTTCTCTCTTTCCTTTATTAGTAATTCCTTTTTGTTACTGATCCATTTATTTGAAAAGTTATTGTTATTGGCACCTCACATATTATAAATTGATGCATTGCATTATCCTTAACCCAATCGACCACCATCCAACCCATCAATGATCAATGTATGTGAGGGATCTAGAGGTTCTTCATGTACTATTTATATAGAGTTTTAGGCTTTCTGAAATAAATGGGTTCCCTAAACATACCTAGTGAATATTGCTACTCCTATATATTAACTGTTATATGATTTCTGACTTTGGATTCACAAACGGTGGAATCTAGGAAGCACATGCTTCCAATCAAAACTGTTAAAAATGGAATGTCTTTGACTTAAAGGTTGCCCTTTTTATTCATCTAAAGAGAGTTCATGGGGATATCATGGTCTATGTTACATGGACTTGGGTGCGGGTACGGGTGTTGGGTGTGGCTTTGTATCTAGAGATCGGACCCATCAAATCTTAAATATAAGGGTATGCCCATCAAATCTCAAATATAGGGGTATGTGGACTCGGGAAAAAAGTCTTATTTTTAATATTATGAATCTATTACGTGAGATAAAATGGTATTAAATGTAACATACAATGTCAAAAACACATTTTACTGATTTTATAGCAACTAGACAACAATATATGCATATGAGAATAGTGTTGTTAAATATAAATATATAAGTAGTGTTTGATGAAAAGTATTAAACGGATATGCGTCACTCTTGTCCAAGTGTTAGGTGTCCGGCACGGATATTTGATTTATTTCAGAGTCCATGTAAGATACTTAAAGATGGATCGGGGTTGCCTAACAAGGTCATCTTAGTTCTATCAATACTTACAAAGGGAGACCACCATTTTGGAGTTTCCCTTCTTTAAAGCAATAGCGATTTGAGAATTTTTTAGGGTTAATTACTTAAAAGCCCTGTTGGTAAGGTTGGTGTCCCATTAAGTCCTCTTTCATTGTTTTGAACCCATGAAGTCCTATTTTCAAAATATTTATGTATTTATGTCCATTTTATCCTTATTAAAAAATTGAAGGAATTGAGAAGCATCAATCCATTGAGTGCTAATAAAAAATTATTAGGTGTTACAAGTGCACACCTCATGACAATGTTATCCACCAATCACCAAGCATTATGTCTCATGCCCTATCTTCTCCACCAATCACAAATCTTTTGGTAACAACCTAACCATGCCTCAAAAGCACTAGATAATTTCTCTTATTCAAATGGGTATTTCTGATATGGCATTTACTTTTGTTTTGTTTTTTCAAAATTTAAAAACTTCATAACTTTTATTATACACATTTATTTTTAATAAAAATTATATTTTTGGAGGCTACACAATGAGATCTATTAAACAAGACCAATATTGAATATAAAATTTTATAAAAATAAAATATTTTTTTTTTAGCTATAAAAAACTAACAATTTATCAGTTTGCGAAACTATGTAGTAAAATTGAGAAGCTTCTAAGTTTTTTCCCAATATTAACTGAGAATATTATTAGTTTTTGAGAAATTTATCGGTTTTTTTTTATTATTATTTAAAACAAAGATTATTAGTTTTTTCCAATTTAAAAACTGATAATATTCTCAATTTTAAAATTGAAAAAAAATTGAGAAATTTCTCAATTTTGCACATAAATTTCTTAGTCTGTTTGATGGACATTTATTTTTGATAAATGTCTATTGTAGAAATTATGATGTTTTGAAGCTTTGAAAGTCAAAATAAATGTCACATCACCATTCACTTTTATAAACAATTACAAATGATGAACAACCATTATTATTATTTTTTTTAACAAAGAAAGGCCCTAAGGCATACAGATTAAGGAAAATCATGACTAACAAGAGAAAATAAAGGTAACGTGGGGTCCACCATCCAATTTAGAGCCAACTCTCCTCTGAGATATTTGGTGGCCATCCAATGCTCCACCTAATTGGTCGTTCTTGGACTCCAAGAGAAAGAGGGACCTCTAAGAGATGCTGTGGTCTTGATGTTGGCTATCAGCACACTGACCTCCCAATGATTGTTTGAAGGGTAGTTTCGTCTATTAAAAATTAATAGGACTTGAAGGAGCACAAAATTTATCTAGGATTTAATGGATTATAAGTTCACAACATGGAACTTATGTGTAAATGCCCCAAGTTTTAATCGGTTAATGGCATAACGAGAATTTCATCCTTGTAAATAATTTGATTTCAAGTATTCCACTTCATGTGGGATTTGTGAAGATGTAACTGGTCTAATGAGAAAGACAGTGGAGAGAAACAGTTACCTAAAACATTGAGTGGGCCACTTTGGTTAAAAAAAAACAGTTAATAATATTTCTGTGACAATAATCACCCTTGTAGCATGTGACATACCAAAAGTTCTATATAACACATCCATAATCTTATGGTTGCTTAGTTGTCATCATCATCATCAACAGCATCATCACTCAGATTATATTTTTCTTCTTCCAGTTTTAGATAAGTTGTTCTATTGTGCAGTTGAACAAAGTTGTTACTGGACCAAGACATCCTGGTGTAATTGGTGATCGAGGATCTGGATCAATTTCGAGGGAAAGTAAGTACATCCATTGTTGCTTATATTTGGGTTATATTATCCTATTGTGGGAGCCTTGATGAACCTGATAGTAATGGTTTCAATTTTTAGTGCTATTAATTTTTTCCCCCCACTTCTAGTTATATTGTGATTAAGATGACCAACGGGTGCTCATTTGCTGCCCACTGTCATGTATGGTTTAAATAGTCTTTAGGCTTAAACATGCAGTGGTATTTTCTTTACTTTTAAAAGATAATGATGGCATTCTTGCATTCACATCTTACTTGATTCTACACCTTACTAGTCAATAAAAACATATGAACTGACCACCTGATGCTAATGTTCCTCTAATCATGCTCAATTTAATGGTAAGTCGGTAGCTTATATCATTCTCACATTGATATGCATTGAGCATTGCAATCTAAATTACATGTGCAATTGTGCAGTTTATTCCAACTTGGTCTAGTCATATGATTTGGGTTACTTGATGAAGTCTTCTATTAAAAAATGTTATTTTTTGAACAATTGCCTTCTCCTGAGCTATACTGCTGCAACATATATTTTGTACCCAACAACCACCGCAACCACTATCCAAACCTTTATTTCAAGCGATCATTGTTTGCCACCATCATGGTGGGTCACCAAAACCTGAACATTCATCATAACCTTTATTGAAAATCCATAGAATTAAACATTTTGGCAGTACAAGGATTGAACACAACCAAATTCATCATACAGCCACCGCTCACCCACAGCATTGCTACCGACCACTACCACCTGACAAAATCATGATGGTTTTCATTATCAAACCTACCTCAAACCCGAAACTCTTGGTGGCACAAGTTCTTACTAACACACTTGCATCATCGTTGTCTCCATTAACCACTGGGAATGATAGGCTGTTTTCTTCTTCTTCTTCTTCTTTTTATTTTATTTTATTTTATTTCATTAATTTTTATAATAAAATTAACCCAGACCTCCACCGCTGAACAACCCCCACGGGCAGCAACCATAGGCTCACGGGCAGCAACCACACCATTTCATCTCTACATCTCGACACAATCAACCAATAACCAGAGGAATGGATACTAAATTACTAAGTATAAAATCTACAAAACAAACAGCCACAATTCAATGGTAGAGGGAAAACGAATAGTGAAAAGATGATTGTTGTAATGATGATTGGAGGTGTTGCTGATGTTCGTTGAGAGAGAGAGAGAGAGAGAGGTACTGCAAATTCACCACTATGCTGCCGCCATCCATCATCACCACCAGCCACTGTCGTCACACGTCAACACCACAGCACTCAACCTCTCTCTTCTCTTGCCACCCACTGCCATCACACCTCTGCCTCACCTACTACTCACCACCTCCGCTTCATTTGTCATAAACCACCAACCATCGCCTCCACCTCCCTAAGGCTAGTGTAATTTACCTTAAAGAAAATTATACTGCAATATCAAAGTGGATGTGCTGGAGGAAGACTAGATTGATAACATCCAACTAGCCAATTACAATAGATGGTTGTCTTTGTTGTCCAATCTGATGTTGAACTATGATTTGCTGAACTATTAGACTTGTTGCCCCCCTCTGTGAAGGGCATAAATCTAGAGCACTATGATTTTTAATTTGATTGCATTGCCTTGAATAGCTGATCCAGATCTTCTTGCCCAAACCCTCCATAGTAAACCATATCGTTCAAAATGTGTTGATACAAATGTGTACATGAATACTTGCATATATGTATTATATGCTGTAACTTTGAAATTGTTGAGAGAAATTGTTGATATGGTGAGTGGAATTTGAATGGTGATGGAGGGTTTTGTGGTGATAGAGAGAGTGAGTGAGTAGGGGATGGTGGTGCAGAGAGAGGGAATAGAGAGGGGGAAGGATTGTTTGGTTATAAACATGGAGGTGACCGATAGGGTTAGAATTGTTTGGTTACAAAGATGGTAAAGTGAAGTATACAAAGATGGTAAAGAATTGTTTAGCCAATTGCAAGAGATGGTTGTCTTGTTCGAACGAAGTTGTTTCTGTGTTCAAATGTGCATTTCTCTTGAAGTATACAAGGTAAAGTGAAACTAGCCCGATGTACAAGGCTCAATAACGAACGAAGTGTATGGGTCCTAAAAGTCGTACCCATTAATTGATCTAGCCTATTGTCCAAAACTAAACTATGGCCAAGAACTCTCTGAACAAACCAACCCAAAGGACTAATCTAGACAAAACTCCGTAAATGATGCTAATACAATACATAAATTTTATCTCTTCAACAAAGTGGATTATGTTTGTACGATCAAGGCTTGAAGCTGAAGATGACTTGTTGATGTTTTACTATGAAACATACTCAAGACCCAACTAACCCTCCAATAATATTGGAATGAAATTGCCAATACAAAAACAACCAAGGGGTTACCTAAACATTTTTCCTCACATGACAGATATATACACGCTGACAATAATTTTGGAGAAAAAAAAAAATGTAACGAAAAAAAAAAGAAGGCCATAGACATGAAAGGGACGCTGCGAAAAATAATGTATACATGAAAATATTAACAATTAATTTTATGTTAGTAATACTTATAAATTCTACTACATCGAAATACAAAGAAATCATTTTCTATATTTTATATTTTGGAAAAGAGGTGTGAACAGAATGTCTTATTATCTATTTTAAAAAGCTCCATCACTAAACAAATTGAAACTTTTTGGTTTTAGGGTTTCTAAAATAAAAAAGCCCTAGGGACTACTCCACAATATTTTGATTTTATTCATTGACTATATAGTTATTTTCGACAAATTTTAAATTTGATACATTGGAAATGTAGTGTAAACAAAATATTTTAATATCTATTTTAAAAAGACATAACAAATTGGAAGCTTTTTGCTTGAGGATTCCAAAAATCAAAAAACACAGTGGAGGGATTAATAGGTATAAATCCACATTGTTTTGAATTTAATCATTGATTCTTGAGGGTTTTTTTTTTTTTTTTTTTACACACTTGTGTCTAGATCTCTGTGTTTTTTGTGTTTCTAAGCAATGGACACTCATGTCCCTTGTGAGTCTGAAATTGTTTATGGGTCTAAAAAGATCAATAAAATAGTAAGACACTTTTGGATGTGTGTCCAACATGTATTGGGGTTGGTGTCGGCGTTCAACAGATGTCCGAGAGATGGACACTGAAACTTTTTAGTAGTACCCATGCTTTGTAGGGCATACCCTAACCACTCCGATTCAAAGGGAAAATTACATTAGATTAAATTTAACAATCAGGGCAGTAAATTTTCATCAGTTTTGTTGCTACCGATACCCCGAAATCAAGTCTTTCAGTGTCCACTGAATTTCTTCGGGGAAATTGCATTTCAGTGAGTGAAACAATATTTTCATTTTCAAGATGGTGCAAGTTTTGTGTGCATGGTGCAGGTCCATCCTGTGTGTCAGAGTTGCACCACAAAAGATTCCATCTATAGTGCAATTACTTATCCACTGTCCCACTGATTTGGTATTTCCCTAATTTCTTCTTGCAATTGTTCTTTCAAAATTGCTTATTATTACTAAACCATGGTCTTTACTTTGGGTCATTGAATCACTACTATTACTTACTCTTTTGTTGAATATATTTGATTTGTTTAATTTATGTTGTAAAGAGCTCAAATTATATTTCAGTCTCGTGATATTGAACCTGTTTTACTTTGCTTCCTTGGAGACATCTGATAAAATTGAATATTTAGTATCTATCAATAACGACTCTACATGGAATGCATGTGTGCATTCTTGTCCAGAACATTGTTGATTGTTATGAAGAAATAAAGCAATGAAATACATGAAGCATTTGCTTCCCTGGAGACATCTGATGGAGGTAAATATACAACAAGGATTCTATGTGGGGTGCGTGTGTGTGTGCATGTGCACATGCGCATGTGTGTGTGGCTGTGTGCCATTCTCCATACCATTCTTGAAATTTGAAAAGAAATAAAAGCAATGAAATACATAAAAGGATATTAATAGGATCATGATATGATTAATAAAATACATATTGAACAGTCATGGTATGTGAATTGTAGCTTCTTTCTGTTCGCATCTAATGATTCATTTATTCCCCTGTTTGGGGCACTTAAAAAATTCACAAAGGTGTTTTTCTTTGATTGAGTCATTGTTAATCTTTAATTCCTTGAGCTTGTTTTCTTGTCCTCTGTTAACTGAGATTACCTGCAGGTTCATCTGCGGCTGAATGGTCACAGGAGGCAGATTTCCCTGACTGGTTAGATCCGCATATATATGACACACAAAGTTCCCAAGAAGGCAAACGATGGTCATCACAGCCACATAATTCAGTGCGTATTGCAGAAACAAAACCCTTGTACAGAACATCGTCATATCCTCTGCAGCAACAACAGCAGCAACAACAGCAGCAACACTTTTCCAGCGAACCTATTTTGGTACCCAAATCATCTTTTACCTCTTTCCCTCCACCTGGTGGCAGATCTCAACAGGCTTCACCACGCAACCAATCACATCACCTAAATATTTTTTCTCATACCGGAGGTCATCAGTTACCCTTTTCTGCTCCAAACTTTTCTCCTTTATCTAGCTCTAATCTACATTTGGCCGGCTTACCTCATGGGTTGCATTATGGTGGAAATATGGCTCAGTTGGACCCTTCTGGTCTTTCTATTAACAGCCGATCACAAAACCACTGGGCCAACCATGCTGGCATGTTTCATGGGGACCATTCCAATCACTTAAACAACATTTCGCAACAACAATTCTCTTACCAGAAAGGGTTATTATCTTCACAGTTACTTCCATCACAGCAGCAGCTGCAACAGCAAAGAATGCATCTTCCAGTTCAACCATCTTTAGCCCATTTCTCAGCAATGCAATCCCAAGTATTTAATGCCCTTACTTCTTCGCCCGCACATTTGAGTAAATATGGGTTGGTGGATATGAGAGATCAAAGACTTAAATCATCACAAAGAGGTAGACAGAATATCCGTCTCTCTCAACAAGGTTCTGATACTAGTAACCAGAAGACTGATAGTGGTTGCCCTCAGTTCAGATCGAAGTATATGACATCTGAGGAGATAGAGAGTATTCTTAGAATGCAGCATGCTGTCACACATGGAAATGATCCATATGTAGATGATTATTATCACCAAGCTCGTCTTGCAAAAAAAGCTTCTGAATTGGGATCAAAACATCGTTTCTGCCCAATCCATCCAAAAGAGCTTACTTCTCGATCTCGTAATAGTGCAGACTCACTTCCACATCTCCAAGTTGATGCACTTGGGAGGGTCTCCTTCTCTTCAATACGTAGGCCACGTCCTCTCCTAGAAGTTGACCCTCCTTCCTCTGCTTCTGGCAATGGCAGTGCTGAGCAAGTTTCTGAAAAGCCATTAGAACAGGAACCAATGCTTGCAGCTAGAATCACCATCGAAGATGGAATTTGTCTTCTTCTTGACATAGACGACATTGACCGGCTCCTACAATTTAGTCAGCCACAAGATGGTGGAACTCAGCTTAGGCGGAGGCGACAGATCCTGTTGGAAGGCTTGGCTGCCTCACTTCAGCTTGTTGACCCACTTGGAAAAAGTTCCTCAGTTGGGTTGGCCCCCAAAGATGACATTGTGTTCCTACGATTAGTTTCTCTTGCAAAGGGTCGCAAGCTCCTTTCTAGGTACCTTAAACTTCTCTTCCCCGGCGGAGAGCTTGCCCGAATAGTTTGCATGGCTATCTTCCGTCATTTGAGGTTTTTGTTTGGTGGTCTTCCTGCTGATTCAGGGGCAGCTGAGACGATTACTAATCTTGTGAAGATAGTTTCGACGTGTGTTAATGGGATGGATCTTAATGCGCTTAGTGCTTGTCTTGCTGCGGTAGTTTGTTCAGCGGAGCAACCACCACTCCGTCCCCTTGGAAGCCCTGCTGGGGATGGGGCCTCGGTTATTTTAATATCTGTTCTCGAAAGGGCAACCAAACTGTTGACTGATCCTCGTGCTGCTAGTAACTGTAGCATACCCAACCCTGCCCTTTGGCAGGCCTCGTTTGATGCGTTCTTTGGTCTCCTGACCAAGTATTGTGTTAGTAAATATGATAGTTTAGTGCAATCGATATACACGCACGGCCAGCCGAGCAGTGAGATTATTGATTCTGAGACCACGAGAGCCATAAGCAAGGAAATGCCTGTCGAACTTCTACGTGCAAGTCTTCCACACACTGACGAGCAACAGAGGAAGCTGTTATTAGATTTTGCTCAACAATCCATGCCTATCACCGGATTTAATGCAAATGGAGGAAGCGGTGGTCAAGTAACTCCTAAATCAGTGAAGGGCTAGCTGAAAAAGTAGGGATTGCGAAGTTTTCTAAAATTGCTATAATATTGTTGCAGGGTTCTATCACATTTGGTGGCCTTCACGGTGAGGATCTACATGACCAATGGATCCATGGGGTGTGCATCTAATGAAGCAAAATACCTCTTCTAATTTTCTTCTCTTTTTTTTTTTTCTTTTCTTATGCATCCAGGGAAACCTGAGAAATAGTAAGATCATAATCTGTTTATTCTGCTGAATGTATCATCTCTGCAAAAATGTGTATTATGTTAAGAAACCTTGAAG
Organism: Camellia sinensis; assembly: GCF_055761805.1. Classification (NCBI taxonomy): domain Eukaryota; kingdom Viridiplantae; phylum Streptophyta; class Magnoliopsida; order Ericales; family Theaceae; genus Camellia; species Camellia sinensis. The sequence continues at coordinate 20,548,594 of NC_138964.1, read as the reverse complement.
GAGAGTTTGCGATGGAACCTTTTCTTTTGGGTATCTTAATTTTGGTGCTCTGTTGAAACTGAAAGAACAGGTGATGAACGTGCAGGGCCGTCCATGGGATAATTTTTACTGAACTTTCCTTTTCCATGCTTTCCCAAAAGTAAAAAAGACAGAAGGGAAAGGAAAATGAAAGAAGAGAAGAAAATCTTACTGATTCAAGAGGAAGGTACATTACTATTGAAGGACAAGAAGGTGAATGCATGGATGAGTTTTTAAGAACTTGGTCTGTATTAGTTGAAAATATTGTCATATGTAATCTAGTTTTCAATTGGACTCTTTTAGCATGTTACTAGTAGTACACTACTGTCCTTCATCTGGCCATGGACTATAGTTATGTTCCACAGGCCATAGATGAATATTGCCCTATTCTGTATTTGATCTTCTCAGGAATGTTGCTATGATGTATGTGAATGAACTTGGTAATTAAATTTTTCTTTTTCTGTAGATGATTTGTGAGTATATCTACCAGAGACCTGTTAGAATGCATATGCATAGTTGTTTCAGCTGTCGACAGACCATTTGTTGGAAGTCCCTTCGATTGGGGATGTAGTTTATGCTGCTTTTTATGCTTATTTATTTATTTATATATATATTTTTTATGCATGTTGCGTATGTATTTTTTTTTCTTTTTTAATGTACGTCATGTATATTTGTAACTAATGTTTATGTAATTTTATTTTGCGATTAAAAATATATTTTTGCATTTTTTAATAATGTTATGCATTTTTTTATCGAAACATTTTTGAATCATAAACTGCATAATATTACCACAAAAATGCCTACTTGATTTTTGAATCACAAATTTTCATAGTTCTACCTGAAATCCTAGAAGATTACATAACATTTGTTACAAAAATATTTAATATTTACTGAAAAAATGTATTATAAGGGGCGTAGTCTGTTTGCACCTCACAGAAAATAGTACACAACATTTATGTTGGAACAAAATTGAATTGCTCACATATATTTGTTTATATTTGAACAATTGGTTTTTGTTTAGAAATATATGTCCAGACATTTGATATTTATTTCAAAGTTTATATCTGAAATGTATAAATGATGTTTTATTGTAGTGTATGAATAAAATTGACTTTTTGTAAATGACTATCCGTCGTATTATATGGGCAAATTTATCCCACAATGTTAGGGATATAAAAAAAATTTACTAAAAAATTTATCAAATACAGTGTGGTTTCCACTCATATATTTATTTAGTAAATTTTTTTTTATAAAAATTTTGTGGTCTAGCGTTTTCCAATTTTGAAATGAGGACAATAAATCCAATTAGTAGAGAAAAACACAACCACTTAGATATAAAACAAACAAAATGTCCCAATAGCCAAAGAGGGCACAAGTGAAGAAAACACTGTTTTTGGCTACTATGCACATGTTATGCTCAACAAGAGTTTGTGGAATTAGAAAGAGGAAATTTCATTTTTTTTCCCCTTTTATTATCACTCAAAAGTTAAGGGTGAAGCACCAATAAATTTCAAAATGTGATATTGTGAACGTTTTAGTCTTATCTTTTTTCTGATAAACCCAAAGGTCCCATTAAAGTAGAAATTACATAAAAGGGTAGTCATTTACATGTTTTGGTTTAATTTTTAGGGATAAAAGTGATTTTCTAAAAAATTTAACACTCCAATGTAACACTCATTCTAGAATAAATCTCACATTACGAACAAAAATCTAATACTCTAATTTAACACTCCAATAACGTAACACTTCAATGTAATACACTAAAAAACTCTTTGGTATACTTTTTCCAAACGTAACAACGTAACACTCAAAAAAAATTCTTTAGTATACTTTTCGCAAACGTAACGCTCCAATGTAAAAATAAAATAAAAATCCTTAGTGTATTTTTCCCAAATGTAACACTTCAATCAATGTAATCCCAAACTATAGCGATTTCGGTTTTAACCTGACTCTTGTGGTATTTCGGACTCGGGTTTAATGCTTTTCATATTGTTGTTTATCCCTTTCTTCCCTTGTATCTCTTTGAAATTGGCCTTTGGGTTGTTGTGGTTGTGTTTAGGTAGGTTGGTCGCTTGTTTCTCAAACCTTGTGTTGCCCAGAATTTTGGTCCTCCGTTCAAGCGGCACTTCTTACGCTCGAGCGGGCTTTGCAAACACTCAATATTTTTACAGGTCTACAAAACTACTAGATATGTGTTGTCCACGCTCGAGCGTCACTTCTTGCGCTCGAACGCTCGAGCGGTGAGAGTCTTGTTGATTGTGTCTTCGCGCTCGAGCGGCCTTTCTTGCGCTTGAACGGAACAACTTATTGTATCTGACATTCGAGCGTCAATTCTTCCGCTCGAGCGGACTGTGCGTATATCAGATCGCGAAAATGACTTTTTATATTACTTTTTCAGATCTTTTCTCTCTAAGACCTAAAGCTAGGACCATCTCTCTTTAAAACTCTCTCTCTCTCTCTTTCTCTCTCTCTCTCTACATTTTCACCTAGTTTTAGTGATTTCTCACCGTAATCCCTTTGTTAAAAAGGTAGACCATCTCAAGATTTCCATTTTGATCTGTATAGAGTTGGATTTCGACATCTTTGAAGTTTCACTCTTGCTTGGCTCGTCTTCTCTCTTTGAGGTATGGATTTTCTACACTTTCATATGGTTTTTAACTTAGTTATTTGTCATTGTGTAAAAATGGTGGGATTTGGGAGTGGTTTGAGCAAACCTAAGGTTTGGGTGTGAAATAAAAAGAGGAATTTTTAGTGAATGTGAAATAAATGATTATGGGGTTTGAATATGAGGTTATATCGCGTCAAAATTGTTAATTTTGGTACGTGGGTGGATATTTGGAAAATGGGAGAGTTTAGACCTAAATAGATCAAATTGTTATTTTGTATAAATAACTGAAATTGGCATTGGTAATGTGAAATTGGATGATTGTTGATGTAAACGGTAGAGTTGGACACATGTTGCCTCTCACTTATGGAAATTTGAATAATTTATCTATTAAAAGATTGTATATCTGCTTAGAAATATCTGTATTGGACTATCAGTGGAGGATAGTTATGAGTGTTGTAGAAATTGCATGAGGATTAGGTGAATTGAAACTAATCTCTTGTTGATTGTCATTGAATATGACTATGTTTTAAATACATTGCATATGTATGATTATTTGGGAGGAGAAATGGGATGTACTCCATTGTTTGAGAGGAGATAGGGGATGGACTCCATTGAAATTAAGTTGGCCGGAGTGTCCAGAGTGAAAGTCCCGAAATCTTGTGTATACATGGGTGCCGATCCCGTGGACGAAATTTTCGTAAAATGACAAATTGAAGTGTTTGTGTGATAAACATGTTGATTTGATGGCCATTGAGTTGTAGTCTTAGTTGGGTTGTTGGAAGATACTGAATTTTGCTCATGAATTGAGAATAATAAATTAACTTGAAATGAATCAAAGGAAAATGGATTGATTATGAACCTTGAGACTTTATGATTATATAAAATGCGATTGTTTTATCATCGGTGTTGTATATGCACATTATACTTATATCTTTGCTAAATCTCATATACTGTGTTAGATTATTTCTACTGGGTTTTGGCTTACCCTATTTGGGAAAAACATTTTCAGGTACTGGTGATATACCTCCGTCAAAACAACAGCTTGGAGGGACTGTTGGGAAGCAAGAGTTTCTTTATTTTGTTTTATCTTTTTGTATAACCAAGGGCATAAGTTGTATTGAGCTGAGCTCACTTTTGTGTAACCACGTAATGACTTGGAAAGATGTAAGCCTATAGGGCACATGACTATATTTTTAGTTTTAATTCCCTGTACATTACAACACATGTTGTAGATTCAGGATGAATATTTGTGAATGTATAATGCATGTGTTAACTTTTGTAAACGAACTCTGATGAATGAAAATATTTTATTTCATTATTCTTTTGCTTATGAGTTGGATTTATTGCATTATTTTTTTGGGGCGTGACACAAACGTAACACTCTAATGTAACATACTCCAATGTAACACACAAAAATATTAAAAAAACTCTTTAGTGTACTTTTTTCAAACGTAACACTCACAGTTTGGAATTATACATTTGTTCAAAACTTACTAAGGAATATTTGTACTCCTTTTGAAATGGTTTGAAGAATCTCACATTCTTTTTTTTTTTTGGGTAAACTACCAATACGTCCTAATAGTTGGACTTAATTTCCATCAAGTCCTATTGAAAATAAGTCCACTTAAAATTGTCGCTAAAAATAATTTTTTTTGTGACAATTTTTTTATATATTGTCACGCCCCAAAATTGGACAATTAATATTAAATTAGGACTAAACTTCAATTAATATTCTATCATCCAAATCCCAGAGATGAAACAAAAAAAACTAAACGCTAACCAAACCATCCACCATAATTTCATAACTAACCAATACCTCCAATATTTAAGTAACAATACATATTCAAAATAACTTAAATAATGTACGGTTACAAACCATGCCAAATTATCCCAATACTAAAGTCATAAAAAAAATAAATAAATACATAAACTAATATCAACCCTAAGCTCAATAAAATAAAAGAAATCCAAACGACAAGTCCAACACTATAGTAATTCCACGTCACCACCTTAGCCCCAACTAATCCTGCAAAGGAAAATCGGCTGCACTCAAACAGAACGCACCCGAGTTGCCAAAAGACAAAATGGGTCAGTACATAGGTATACTGGTATGAGTACAAGATTTAACACCCATGTGTCCACCAGACAAACAAAAATACATTTAATTCTTGTTACGAGACAAGACAAGTAGTTCCAACTGCACCGAGACGAATGACTAGTTTCCCGAGATACGGTGACATTTAGTTTCTTGCCCGTACACAACGAAATACAAATTGATTATGAAATAAACAAAATAGAAACAAAAATATGATGGGTTAGCCTTGCATAAAAAAGTTAGTAAGACCCACTATCCTGTAAAAAAATAAAGTTAGTATAATTTTATCATAAGTAACTTGTTGAAGAAATATAAAAATGTACCGTTTCATGCTTAAATAATTCGAATTGACCAAAACTCAAAGAACAAAAGTTGTACAGAATCAAATTTCCTAAAAGGTGGCGCGAACAAATTTAATAGAAACTGAACAGGCTGAGAGAAAAACTTAATAGAAGAATCTAGACGGAATTCAACCGAAAAATCTGAAGCTGAAAACGAACAGAAACTGCCCTAAAATGATTTTTTTTCGGAAAAGTTCAAAACACGAAAAGTGTGCAGAATAATGTTTTACTTCAGTTTACGCAAAACCTATAAAAATGAGCTCGTTTCGTGGATTAAAACAGCCTTTAAAATTTGCATTGCTAAATGAATCAAAACTATGATAACCAAGATCATCCGATTATAAGTTCTAATCGATCTTTTTAATAAAAAGTTAAAGCATAAAAGTTATTTAGAATCACGTATACATGCCTCTGCTCAAATTCCACAATTTATCGAGATCATTTACTATTTTTCAAGATGTACAAATCAATACAATTCACACTATAACAATAAACTCGTAATTAAATTCTTTGTACCTTAACTCTACCACTTCGGCCCTTCACTTTCGGCCTACACATATATTCCATGTACCTTCCGTATACCTAACACTATTCCGAAACCAAACTTGCACGGGGATATCGTCCTGAGTTTGACTCACACTCCTCGGATGGTTAGCATATACATACGTGCGTAAATCAAAACACTCGTCTACTCATGAGAACGAGGCAACAATATACATATACAAAATATCTCACTCATAAGAACAAACATAACAATGCCAAGCCTAAGGTATTCAAATAAATCTCATAATCCTCACTTTTTTTATACACTATTGATCACAAACACTTAAATAAAATAACACTTCATGGAGTCATGGTGGAGTATAAGGAATTTATCTGTGGTTCCTAATTTGTTTTAATTTCATATATCTATGAGTGTGATTACAACCATAAAATAAATATATATAAAAACCCTAAACCTGGCATACACAATTAATCAAAATAATTAAAATCAATCAATCATCTAAAAACCCTAAACTTTATATACACAACTAATCAAAATAATTAAAATCAATCTATCATCTTTATGTAAATACAAAATCAAACTAACATCAAACAAATAAAAATAAATAAATAAAAACAACGACTTAAACACAAATCAAAGAAAGTGAGTTTTGTGTTGGAGCAAATGGTTGAATAAGAAACTGCCTCATAAATGTGTATATAACTCACACATTTAAGGCTCATCAGTTTTACAAAATTAATTGGGTAGTTTTGCTAGCATTAGTTGCCAGCCTTGATGGCTAGAGGCTCCTCCCCTCTCCCCCATGGTGTATAAAATGAGGCCCTATTCCTTGAAAAGAGATATAGAATTTTTCCTTAACATCCATACACTGTCAGTCTACTTGTCCTATAATTTTCTTCCTAAGAGAGAGTGTTGCCGTTGTCCGTTCGTTAAGCTAATCAGAAGGTGCTTCTGTTGTAGCTGGTAAAAACCGCCGTATCCTGAGAAGTAGACACCGGCGTACCTCCAGCACCCAACGGTGAGGCGGCGAATCTATTTTAAGGAGACTGTGGTATCACACAGGCTTCGGTTTGCTTCCTTTAACCATTTTATATTTTATCTGTATTTTATTCAGCATGTTATTTTTCCTGAGATTGAAGGTTTGTTTTGTTCATCTCATAATTTTGCGATATGCAATGTGAAATCATGTAATGTGAGTAGTTTTTCCCAACAAGCTTAAAATAGATTCGACGTTTATCATATAATTATATTAATAGATTCATAGGTGTGTGTAATAATTTTGCATGTAATTGGCCACTGGTAGTACTAGCGAGTTAATTGGTTTATTAGATGCATGTACACAAGGTTAAGCTTTGGATTTTTCCATTTTGTGTATGCTACTGTTTGGTCTTCTCATGGCATGCAATAGGCCACTGTTATCAATAGGGAAGAAGAGTTCCATTAGTGCAATGTTAATTCACTGTTTTTTCTAATTAATTTATTAATTTATGGTGTACCGGTTCATGCCTTGTATTTCTAGATTTACATGCTTCTAGTACACATGCTTCTAGTTTACAATATAAATTATATATTCATTCGGGTTTAATTTTTAGTGTAATTTACATTTCTAGCATGTCTATTAGGTAGTAAATTTTTCATGTAACTTGTACCTATTAATCTTTAATTTAGGTGTGGAGTTGTAAAGTTTATAACTTACCTATATTTAAATTCATGTTAATTTCTCTAGAATTATTTGCATGTTAATCATGTCATTTTCAATTCTTGCCTAGTAATGTGATTTACGTATTTAGGAGTTATAAAATGTTTGTAACTTGCCTCAATTAATTACATGTTTAGTGTACCATAAGTTCATATGTAACATTTACTAATTTAAAATATGGTTTAATTATATTTAATTTAGGTCTGTAACTTATATAGTTAATTACATGTTTATTATGTAATTAATTTTTTTATAGTTTTTTTTAGTTTAAATTCTAGATGTGTAACTTAAGGGTTGGTTTTAATCTTTACTTACAGTTATGTATTAGTTTGTTTGCTAGTACCCTCTCCTTCAATCACTACTTTGCCAAAAGCAAAGAAAAGCTGAGGGAGGTTTTGTTGTATTTTGCTGCTAACTCTTTATTGCAGGAATACCTATGGAAATGGGAAAAAGGATTCATTTGGACTAAATATTTGAAGCAATTGTTTGCTTGAGTGTTCATTTGTGGTTATTCACCAATATGTAAAGCACGTTTTATTTGCTTGTAATTATTGTAGCAATTTTGTTGTAATTGCTTGTACAGTTTGGAACTTGGTGTGTTTAACCTAGTTCATCCCTTGGAAAATTTAATTCTTAAAGTTGTTTCCCATGGACTAGGAGTCAACATGCTCTTGAAAGTTTTGTCTAAGGTTAACTGGGTTTTAAGTGGGACCGGTGTGACCCCTCCAGTCTTCCTGGAAACTTTCCTGACTATGTTCGATTCTAGGTTGCGTGGTGAGACTAGTTTTGAATTAAATTTTCAATTGTGGGATTTTCTAGTGTTAAGTTTGATTTCTGGAAATACAGAATAGTGAAAATTCGGCTGTAATTTTTCAGAAATGGTAACTGTCTCTAATGTTGCTACTGCTGCTGCTAATGTTGGTGGGGATCCGAACCCCAGGGCGACTGGCTTGCCAACCCCTTCTGTGACCTCTGTGGTCAATCCTCCTGTTGTTACTCCGGCTATTCCGGGAGGACCGCTCAATCATCACGAGCGCCCGGAGAAGTTCACGGGAGTGAATTTCAAGAGATGGCAGCAGAAGATGCTGTTTTATTTGACTACTCTAAGCCTTGCGAGGTTTCTGAGTGAAAATGTACCAGCCGTAGAGAAGAATGAGCAAGATAAACAAAAGCTCATGGCTCCGGACGCTTGGAAACAAGCAGACTTCTTATGCCGGAATTACATTCTGAATGGCTTGGCGGATCCGCTTTTCAACGTGTTCTATGCCAAGAAATCGGCTAAGGAGTTGTGGGATGCCTTGGATAAAAAGTACAAGACCGAGGATGCTGGGGTAAAGAAATTTATCGTCGGCCGGTTCCTGGACTTCAAGATGGTGGACTCTAAAACTGTCCTCAGTCAAGTCCAAGAGTTCTAAGTGATTCTGCACGAGATACATGCAGAAAGGATGGTCCTAAGTGAGTCATTCCAAGCAGCTGTTTTGATTGAGAAGCTGCCTAATGGCTGGAAAGACTTCAAGAACTACTTGAAGCACAAACGAAAGGAGATGACAGTCGAAGAGCTCGTTGTCAGGCTCCGGATTGAAAAGGACAACAGGAAGAAAGGAGGGAGTACCTCCACTGTCAAAGCCAACATGGTTGAGCATGGCGAGTCCTTGGGGGCGAGGAAAAAACCACCGACAGGCAAAAGCTCAAAGTTGGGGGCTAGAGGAGGAATCTCCAAAAGGCCAGCCTACAAGCCAAAGGAGCCTACTTTTAGGTTCGATGGCAAATGCTTCAACTGTGGAAATGACGGGCAACGGGCAGTTGATTGTCTGAAGAAGAAGCCCTACAGGAAAAACCCTCCCCAACACAAAAACCGGGCACATATGGCTAAAATGGAGGAATTGTCACACGATGTGGACGACATGCATCTGTCAGCGGTCGTGTCAGAAGTGAACACGGTGGGGTCAAACCCGAGGGAGTGGTGGGTGGACACTGCGGCCACTCGCTATATTTGTGCAGAAAAGAGAATGTTCATAACTTTCGAACCGGTTTCAAACGGGGAGAAGTTGTTTATGGGAAACTCTGCAACCTCAGCTGTTGAGGGTAAAGGCAAGGTGATCCTGAAGATGACTTCAGGAAAAGAACTGACTTTGAACGATGTCCTTTTTGTGCCGGACATTCGTAAGAACCTTGTCTCGGGGTCTCTCCTAAGCAAGCATGGCTTCCGCATGGTGTTTGAATCAGACAAGGTCGTGTTGACCAAGGGCGAGGTCTATGTGGGGAAGGGATATATGTCAGGTGGTATGTTTAAATTGAATGTAATGACACTTATCCCTAAGATTAATGAGAAAGCTTCTTCTTCTGCTTATATGCTTGAGTCCCCTAATTTATGGCATGGTAAATTGGGTCATGTAAATTTTGACTCTTTACGTAGATTAATCAAGTTAGATCACATATCATCTTTCAAGATTAATCCACAACACAAGTGTGAAACTTGTGTAGAAGCAAAATTGACAAGGTCTTCTTTTCATTCTATTGAAAGAAGTACCTAGCCTTTGGGTTTAGTGCATAGTGATGTGTGTGACTTGAAAGTTGTACAATCACGTGGTGGCAACAAGTACTTCATCACTTTTGTTGATGATTGCACTAAATACTGTTATGTGTATTTGCTTAAAAGCAAAGACGAGGCTATTGATAAATTTATTCTTTTTAAGAATGAAGTTGAGAATCAATTAAGCTGGAAAATCAAGGTATTGAGAAGTGATCGTGGTGGTGAGTATGAATCCCCGTTTGCCAAGACTTGTGCTCAATTTGGGATTATTCACCAAACCACAGCGCCTTATTTGCCTCAGTCAAATGGTGTTGCTGAGCGGAAGAACAGGACGCTGAAAGAGATGATGAATACAATGTTGATAAGTTCTGGGTTGCAACAAAACTTATGGGGGGAAGCAATTCTCTCCTCGAATTATATTCTTAATAGAATACCACGGAAGAAAATGGACAAGACTCCATATGAGTTGTGGAAAGGTCACAAGCCTTCATATAAATACCTACAAATGTGGGGGTGTCTTGCTAAAGTGGCAGTACCTACACCCAAGCGGGTTAGGATAGGTCCGAAAATCGTGGACTGTATTTTCATTGGTTATGCACAAAATAGTAGTGCATATAGATTTCTTGTGCACAAGTCTGATATTTCAAATATATACAAGAATACTATCATGGAATCTAGAAGTGCATCTTTCTTTGAAGATGTATTTCCGTGTCGTCCCCAAGACAGGGTTCCGAGTTCCATGAAAGAAATAGATGATCACGAAGACGACCACATAGATGATCACATGGATGATCAAACAGCTGATCAAATAACTGATCAAGTAGATGATCAAGCTGATGAAGTAGATGAGCCAAGAATGAGTAAAAGGGCTAGAACCACAAAGTCTTTTGGTCCAGACTTCTTGACTTATATGTTAGAGGGAGAACCTCGAACGTTCCATGAAGCTGTGACTTCACCTGAAAGTTCTTTATGGAAAGAAGCAATTAAGAGTGAGATTGACTCCATCTTACAGAACCATACTTGGGAGTTGGTTGATCTACCCTCAGGTAGTAAGGCCTTGGGGAGTAAGTGGATCTTTCGAAGAAAGATAAAAGCGGATGGGTCAATTGACAAATATAAAGCTCGGCTAGTTATCAAAGGATACAGACAACGAGAAGGCCTGGATTACTTTGATACGTATTCACCTATGACAAGGATTACATCAATTCGCATAGTGATTGCAATAGCAGCTTTACGTGGTTTAGAAATACATCAGATGGATGTAAAGATAGCTTTCTTAAATGGAGATTTAGATGAAGAAATCTACATGGAGCAACCCGAGGGGTTTTCAGCTCCAGGAAAAAGTAAGAAAGTCTGTAAGCTTGTCAAGTCATTGTATGGTTTGAAGCAAGCTCCCAAACAATGGCATGAGAAGTTTGACAATGCTATGTTGTCAAATGGGTTTCGAATCAATGAGTGTGATAAGTGCGTATATGTTAAAGACACTGACAAAGGTTATGTCATTTTTTGTCTATAAGTTGATGACATACTCATTGTTGGTAGCAATGATGAAATGATTAAAGCTACCAAAAGATTGTTAAACTCTAAGTTTGACATGAAGGATATGGGCCTTGCAGATGTCATTCTGGGTGTTAAGATCACCAGAACATCTGGTGGTATTGTACTTTCTTAAGCTCATTATGTTAATAAGATACTTGAGAAATTTGGAAAGTCAGATACAAGTATGTTTAGGATACCGGTAGACTTAAGTCTATGTTTGACCAAGAATAATGGTGAGAGTGTCTCTCAACTAGAATATTCTCGGGTCATTGGGAGTTTGATATATCTGATGAGTTGTACAAGGCCGGATATCGCCTACGCTGTTAGTAGGCTGAGTAGATACACGAGTAATCCTAATGCTACTCATTGGAAGGGCATTATGCGGGTGTTGGGGTATTTCCGTTACACCCTGGATTATGGGCTACATTATACCAGATACCCAGCGGTACTAGAAGGGTATAGTGACGCAAATTGGATATCTGATATAAAAGATTTCAAATCCAATAGTGGTTATGTGTTTACCCTCGGACGGGTAGCCGTGCCTTGGAAATCTGCCAAGCAAACGTGTATCTCGAGATCAACGATGGAATCTGAGTTTATTGCTTTAGATAAAGCAACTGAAGAAGCTGAATGGCTTCGCCAGTTTGTTGAGGATATTCCACGTTGGCCGAAACCTATGCCAGCTATCAGTATTCATTGCGATAGCTAATCAGCGATTGGTCGAGCACAGAGTAATATGTATAATGGAAAGTCTAGACATATCCGTCGTAGACATAATTCCATACGACAATTACTCTCAAATGGAGTTGTCTCTCTAGACTATGTCAAGTCTAAGGACAACATTGCGGATCTGCTAACCAAAGGGTTAACTCGAGAGTTAGTAGAAAAGTCGTCAAGAGGAATGGGGTTAAGGCCTTTAGTAAAGGTTATCGGAACGGAAAATCCAACCTAGTTGACTGGAGATCCCAAGATCTAGGTTCAAAGGGACAACCTAACTTCGTGTAACGGGTGAGTCACTGAAGAGGTAAATCCTCTTGCCCATTCCTTTATACAGTGATGCCCTGTGGAGGTGGAAGGTTAAGCTAATGCTTTTAATGACCTTAGTGATGTGGTATAATGAAATACCGTATCTAGGTCACCTATGTGAGTGCGAAGTGGGGCCGCTTCTTTAAGAATTGTCAAGGCCGAATTCTTTAAAAACACTCACAGAACCAGGCTAGTGTTCCAGGGCCATACCGGACACACTAGTGAGAACAAGAACAATGGTTGGACTAACTCCTGTGTAAGGTCTATTGTCTCGGTTTACATAAACGGTAGAATAGTTCAAGACATCACGTTCACTGGTCAGCTAGTAAATCCGATAGGTTTTCACTACGAAAGGTTCAAGGCCAACAGTTACCTTTTCTGATGCAGGATTAGTCTATGTGCTCTCTCTCACTACAGGAAATATAGGATTTAACGGCGTTTATTTAACGACGTTTTTTTAAACGTCACTGTTTTTAACATTTAGCGACGTTTTATAAACGTCGCATTTTATTTTCAATAAAATGGTACCGTTTTGGGAATCGAAGTCGTTTTTTAAACGCCTTCATATGTGTTACAATAATGTTATTCCTTGCTCTCTCTCTTAGCTCTGTGAGAATCAGAGAACCCTTCTCTCTCTCTCTCTCTCTCTCTCTCTCTTCAAGCCCTCATTTTGAATCTGGGAAACCTTTAGTCTCAGAGAAACCAATCCCTCAAATCTCACTCACCCGATCGCTCGCTCTCTCTCTAAACCCTTCAGTCTCAGATATTACGAATCAACCTTCTTCAGCTCGGTTTCATCTCAGATCCAATCTCAGAGTGATTTCGATTTCGAAGTTCTTTCTCTCTCTCTCTCTCTTTCTCTCTCTCTCTCTCTCTCTCACTCTCGATTTCGAAGCTCCACCGCCACCACCATCTGCATCGTTGACTAAGGTGAGCACCACTGTCTACAATCTCAATTTCATATTCTCTCTCTCTCTCTCTCGCGCGCTCTTCCTTCTGTCGATTCTTCTCCTAGGGTTTACATATGTTTAAGATTTCAGATCTGAGATTTCTCATTCAAAAATATATGTTTCAGATCTGAGATTTCTTATTCAAAAATATATGTTTCAGATTTGAGATTTCTCATTCAAAAATATATGTTTATGATTTGAAATTTCTCATTCAAAAATATTTGTTTGAGATTTGAAATTTCTCATTCGAAAATATATAGTCTTTCCTCATTAAAAATTTTCATTCGAAACAATATCCTGTTAGATATGAGATTTTCATTCTAAAATACATGTTATGATGATTAAAAGTCAGAGCAATAGAAATCTAGAAAATCATTTTCTTTTATGCTGTTCTACATTGCTGAGTTGATGGCACAGCCCTTGACTAGCTAGAAACCAATTATTGGATTTGGAAGCCTAGGGTGAAGTCTGTGAGCCCGAAGACGTTTTGGTCTTATAAATGTCATTGGTAGATAATAATAATTACCATTGGTATTTAGTTTAATTATATGATTATTAGGAAGATATTCTGATTTTGTTTCCAAATGATATTTGGGTGGAGAGTTTCCTATTTTTATTAAGGTCGATATGCTATGGTTTGTAGTATAATAATAAGCTTTTGATTAATGATACTGATAGTGTTTTACGCTGTAATAGTTTGTGCTTTACCTATCTCGGTCTACACCATGAGTACATAATGTATTACCTTACAATTAATCTGTGTCAATGCGTGTGCTGTTATGTGCCTGCATGGAAACTTCACACATACAAAAGTCCATGTTATACACTCATGCACAATAATGTAACCGGTGCCTCTATGCATATTGTATCGTGGATGACATGAGTCCTGTACAAGCATCACCATTGTTGTCAAGTTGTGAATTGAATCATGGATCATCTTGCTAAAATATTGAATTGTGAATTGTAAGATTCATTTTATTTAATATGATATATACTTTTGTATATTTATAAACATATAAAAATGTACACTTTTTGAAATAAAGTAAATTATCAATATGACTAAATCGTATATGTGCATATACGTATAAAAGCAAGTATATCAATATAACGAATTAATCTCTTCTATATATTTTGGTGGTTTGGCAAAAATGATGTCATTTCATCGGTGATTTTTTTACTAGCGATGGGGTAGATCCCTTACCCATTCCCACCAAATTTTGCTTCTTTCCCCAACAAGGACCAGTCTGCATGCACATGTAGTTATACATTCCACTCTAATTTTTAGTTTGTCTGCAGTGGTTGACTTTCATTGATTCCGAAGGACGAATCATAGATTCAAAAGCTTTAAGGAAGAGAATATTTTATGGGGGAGTTGATCTCGGACTGCGGAAAGAGGTTTGTATATTGTAGTAGGAAGAAGTGGCATGCTGATCTTTTATTTTTCTAGGTTGAATGTGCATTTTTGTTATGTGAAACTTTTTTTTAATGATTACAGGTTTGGCCTTTCTTGTTGAGATATCATGCATATGATTCAACATCTGCAGAGAGGGAATATCTCATGTCAGTTAAAAAGTCAGAGTATGAGGCTATTAAAAACCAGTGGCAAGTTTGTTGTTAATTTTAGCTCAGTAGTCAACACATTTATTCATCCTCCCATGTTTTGATGCTGGTACATGTTGTGGTCACTCCCATAGCAAACGCCCACATGCTTTTCATGCAAGCAATTAACTAGTTTCAACTTGTGGCACTTCTGAGATTCTAGCTTTTCATTTGTCTTGAATTGCCTATGTTAAATTGTTATATAGAAATTCAGTTTTATGATTATTATTGTGGTAGACTTGAATGGCTGTGCCTTTTTCTTGTCATATATGAGGTCAGGTTTGGTTAGTAAGCCAATACAGCTTCCTAACCAAACTTGACCAAGGTTTAATTGAGGGAGTTGCTAGCTATCCAAATTGGAGCAAACTTCTCATCTGTTTGCATAGCTCAAGCTTTTATATTTTCAGGGTATACAGACTACTAAATTTGTAGGAATTCAGTGTAGGATATTAACAGGGGATATTTTGCTAGGTTGTAGGTTCTAGTTTGATTGTGTTCAAACCTGAGGGCAGACACTTTGTGCATCTGATGTTTATGTATATTTACATTGTGGTTTCTTTCAAACAAACTTTTTACGTGCTTAACATGCTTATATTCTTTTCTTCAGAGTATCTCCACAGAACAGGCAAAAAGATTTACAAAATTTAGGGAGAGGAAAGGCCTTATTGATAAAGATGTGGTATGCTGGAAAATGCCTCATTTTTTTCCTTTTGAATTAATTTTCTTTAGATGAATTGAAAAAGTTGATTACATTCAAACTTTTAATTGTTCACTTTCTGTTTTCAAGGTAAGAACTGATAGATCACTTTCATTCTATGATGGGGATGACAATCCAAATGTGAATCTTTTACGAGACATACTGCTGACATACTGCTGACATACTCGTTTTACAACTTTGACCTTGGTTACTGTCAGGTACTTATTGTTGTCAATAATTATTATTTCAGATGGCAGTTATTTATTGATTTTAGATGATTAATAGCAGAATGGTTTTCCACGTACGAAATGTATCAAATATCCTTCTGCTTGCCATTTTTTTTAAAGCCAGAATTACCAATGCTTGGAAACAATTGGATCAAAAAACAGCACCAAAATTTCCAGGACTGCACATTATTGCTTAAAGCAAAACCCATCTGAATTATGGCTTCTTTTTTTTTTTTTTGTTTTTTTAAAACTGCAATGAAGATGTAAATGGTAACATATATTTCCCTTTATTTTTCCTTGCAGAATTAAATATGACCTAGTTGCCAGTTACCAAATTTCTGCAAGAATATAGCACAAAGTAGTGTGCAACCCTATAATTCAACATAGTTTGGGATGTAACATTAAGTCACACTGCAGTAGATTTAGATGCATTGATAAAAAAAAGTAGATCTGACTTCAGAAGTTTAGTAAAAAAGGCTTGCCTAAGTTGGAATACCTTCTAGGATTAGATGTGCACAGTTGATAATAACAGAAGAATTTTTTTCTTCAATTGAACACTCAGCATAATGCATGAAATTTTCTTCTGAAAAGGCAATGTTGAACTGCATTGTTCAAGGGCAACGACATGGTTTTGAAATTTCCTTTTTAAGTTTTTCTCGAGTGCTATATGTTCTGGATTACCTATCATCTTCTTGAATAATGCAGATGTTTGGCTTATCGTGCTAATATGGTAGAATAATAAAATATTTCGTTTCTCATTGCATGTGGCTTGATGTCTTGTCCATCATTTGATCTGTCCTAGTGGATTTAACTGATAATATCAAATAAATAATATGGATTGGTGCTATATGGACAGGGATAGTAGTTCTCATTGTGCTTGTTTTTATGTATAGTGCATATTGCAAAGAATTCGCTGGATGCGTTTTTGTGTTCTGTTCTAAACTAATATGGAATGCTATTTGATCTTTTTTCTTCTTTGAAAGGTACTGAGTCTTCTATAATTTGCCTACAGATTATGGGACAGTTGAAATCCTTGCAGTTTGTTGCAAGCCTAACAGCAGAACGAGATGGTGAAATTCGGAAAGCTACTTTAAATACTCTAGCTACAGGTTATCAGATCTTTGGTGAGTTCTGCTCTTATCAAGCTGTAGACTTTATTTGGTGTTTGGTTTCTTGGAATACACAAGGGCTTGAAGTTTTAAATCCTGCTTAATTTTTGATTGATTACTTCTAGGTCTTGTGTTTGTTTTAATCTTTTTTCCATTAATTTTAACTTTGGAAAGAAATGCCAATGCTTACGGAAAATTATTTATTTAGTAGTTTTCTTAGAATGTTTATTGTATTCTTTAGTGTCAGCTGCTTAGGCTGTCTGATTCAATTTTTTCTTAGGTGATGACATATGGAGATATGTTGGAAAGCTGACAGCAGCTCAAAGGAGTGTGTTAGATGATAGATTTAAATGGAAGGTTGGTACATATTTGCCGTAATTGTTGTGTTTTAAGTGTTTCTGCTTCTTCCATTCATCATGCTGTGTAGATTTTGGGTTCTAATCTAAGGCTGTTTTACTTTTTAAGGCATTCAATTATAACAATGAAGGCTGCCAAGGGTAAGGGGGCACCAATCAGGGTCCCAAAGGAGGCGTTGAAGCCAGTTGACGACAGGTTTGCTAAGTTTGTGTAACATTTTGGTGGTTGTAGTTGCATCTTCGTGGGTTTTTTTGTTTGTTTGTTTTGTTTTTGGTGTTTACATTAATGTGAATGACTCTGTTTAATGTTATGATCTTGACCAGAAGTTTCAAGGTCGAGTCAAATGAGTTCTATATGCATCTAATCGTTATATTTAATGGTGGATATAGTGGTAACAGAAATATTTTAATGACAGATCATATATATCTCTTCTTTTCAGAAAGGTCGGGAAGAAAAGGGCTGCCACTAAGGCAGATAAGGGTGGCAAAAGTCAAGCCGAGAAGGGAAAGTTGGCTAAGAAAGACCCCAACAAGCCTAAGAGGCCTCCCAGTGCCTTCTTTGTATTTCTGTATTTTCACTCAACTTCTTTGTTTTTGTTTTTTTGTTTTCGGATTTTATGTTACTGGGTCAAGCTTTGTCTTGTGTGCAGGTCTATGTGGTCTATATGGGAAGCAGAGATGGTCATGACCCAGATGAGATTTTGATGCAGAACCACCAATTCCTCACTGATTTTCATGGTGGAAGGTCCACCCAATGTTCCTTTTTTCTCTTTCTTTTCTTTTTTTTCAACTGTACACCACCATTTTTTTTTATTTTTTATTATTATTTTTTTTATGGTTTGATGTTATTGTTGTGTTCCTTTTCTTGTTCTTATTGAGGATTGTTTGGTTGTGCTGATTGAATCATTCAATCGGTGACACAGTGTTGAACAAGCCAGGGCATCTCATGTCTACAGTTACAGACATGGTTTCAGAGGCTTTGGAGCCAAGTTGACAGAGGACCAAGCTTCTGAAATTGCCAGTGTGTCAATACAATAGTAGTATTTACTATTATCTTTACCATTTCTCATCATCATTGATTGATTTACATCCATGGCTCTGAAAAATCAATGTCATGGTTTTAAAAATTGAAACACAGAGATGCCTGGAGTGGTGTCGGTGTTTCTAAACAACCGCAGGAGGCTTCACACGACTCATTCATGGGATTTCATGGGTCTTTTGAGAGAAGAAACCATGGAAATCCCTGGGTATTCCACCAAGAACCAAGTTAATGCCGTTATTGGCTTCATTGATACCGGTTAGTTGTCTTTCCCTTTCTATCGAGAACAATTGGTTTCATTGATTAGTATCACTGTATGTGTATGCACAAATTAGACAATGTTCATTTATTAGTTCATTATGGAGACATGACCTCTGGGCTCTTCCTAGGATTAGGAGTAGAAAACAAACTGACTCTCTGTGCTCGTTGAATACAACACTTGCTCATTCTTTAATGAGTACCCATTATCATTTTCTTTGATGCCCTGTTTGTTTGAAGTCACAAGTATGTGAGCTAACAATGCCCTTCCTCACTCTTCATTATGATTTTAGAAATTATAGGTTCATTTTGTTTAATAAAAAAACACTCATCATTCTAGTCCACTTTTCTTTTTAATCCTCTCTTTGTCACTGTTTTTGCTAACAAAGGCGTGCCGGTCTCTTTTGCCACTGTTAAGATTGTAGTAGAGTTCTTTTTCACACACACAACTCTCAAATTGTTGTGAAACATATTGAATTGCAACATATCTCTCTCACACTCTATGAAATTGCAATTAATTTTAAGCACTGCTTAAAGCAGGAATTTGGCCTGAATCCCCAAGTTTCAGTGATGCTCACATGCCCCCATCGGCTATTTATTCAGGTATGTATTTTGTTTCTTGACTTTTATTGCGTTTTTGATATTTGTTGATGTCTTTTATTTTCTTGAATGGTTGCTTTTGAGAATTTCATATCAATAAATATTGCAGATTTTGGTATTTTTTCCATGCTATATACCATCTTGAGTTTTAATTTAATGTTATCATTCTTTCAAATGTCCTAATTTAGAAAATATTGAAATTGCAAAGCTCTTGTTGAAGTTGAGAGATTGCTGACATTGTCTAAGAATAGGGAGATACATGATGTAGAGAATGCAAACTAGAAAGTGAAAGTTTGGAATTTGTAAAGCTTTTAGTGCCTATGGGCCTCATCCGATCAATTTTTTGGTCAATTTGGGTCTCATTTTATGTCATTTACAAGTTATTTGATGCTAGTTTGGTTTTACTTATGTGTTATCCGGCTTTAGGGTATGTATTAACAAATTTTAATTTTTTGTTTTTTTGGTATTATACTTCTTGTATTATTAAACTTATTTTTAATTTTTGAGTCTCTTCAGATGTTTAATTCAATGATTTATGTTATCATCTTGTCAATGTTATAGGTTTTGTTGGTGAGCTGCATCCTGACAAGAACAGTGATAACAAGAAGCATGTGCTTTACACACAAAAACATTATTGTAAAATACAAGGATCAGGTCCTTTGCTTATGAATCATTTGATTTTTTGGTTGAGAATTGTAAATTCAATTTTTAGATATGTTATTTTGTGGGTAATGATGATTGGATATTAAATTGAATGGAAAAGTGAATTAATGTTACATTTACTATTTGAATGGAAGTTATTATTTTATATTAGTGCTATTTAATTTTATTAAAGGTATTTTTTTAGTTCAATCACATAAAATTAGAACAATTTTTATAATAAAAAAAATTTTAAAAAAAGAGGATACCACGGCGTTTTGAGAAATGCCACCTAAACTCTAAAGCTAACGGTTAGTTTTTTAAAAAAGATATGACGGCGTTTTGAAAACGTTACTAAATCACAGTGACGTTAGGGTAGGACATTTGGCGGCGTTTTTAAAACGCCGCCTATACTAAATATAGCGACGCTTTTAAAGCGTCATAAAGTTATGGCGACGGCCGCATCTTCGACGTTTGGTACTAAACGCCACAAAAAAATTAGCGGCGTTTTTGATAGATATAGCGGCGTTTTTTAAACGCCACTAAAAACCTATTTTCTAGTAGTGTCTCTTTCCGAGTCTTTGTTGATAAACGTTGAGCGTTTGCTGTATTCGGTCAATTTTTATTCATGTGGGGGATTGTTGGAGAAAATGGTTGAATAAGAAATTGCCTCATAAATGTGTATATAACTCACACATTTAAGGCTCATCAGTTTTACAAAATTGATTGGACAGTTTTGCTAGCATTAGTTGCCAGCCTTGATGACTAGAGGCTCCTCCCCTCTCCCCCATGGTGTATAAAAGGAGGCCCTACACTGTCAGTCTACTTCTCCTAGAATTTTCTTCCTGAGAGAGAGTGCTGCCGTTGTCCGTTCGCTAAGCTAATCAGAAAGTGCTTCTGTTGTAGCTGGTAAAAACCGTCGTATCCTAGGAAGTAGACGCCGGCGTACCTCCAGCACCCAACGGTGAGGCGGCGAATCTATTTTAAGGAAATTGTGGTATCACACAGGCTTCGGTTTGCTTCCTTTAACCATTTTATATTTTATCTGTATTTTATTCAGCGTGTTATTTTTCTTGGGATTAAAGGTTTGTTTTGTTCATCTCATAATTTTGCGATATGCAATGTGAAATTATGTAATGTGAGTAGTTTTTCCCAACATTTTGTACTCACAATATTTTTTTGAAGATCAAAAAATTATTTGAAGAACTAATAGAGTCACAAAAACAAAACTCTAATCTTTTTTTCATTTTCTTTTTTTCTTTTCTCTCCTCTCTTTTTCCTTTCTTCCGCCATGTCTCTTCCTCACCTCTCTTTCGGCTGCTGTGCTGCTCCTCACTCCCCCTCTCTTTCGTTTTGGTTTTAGTAAGCGTCCAAGGCTTATAACCTAATTGAGCCTCATATATAACACGCTTTTGTTTATTTTTTTTTTATATATTATATTATATTATACAAATACAATATAAATATAATATATATAAATTTATTATATATGATCAATACATATATAGATATAACATCTTTTATATATATATATATATATAATATAAATATTCAAATTAATTATATATAATTAAATAACACATTAAATTAATTAAATACCACATTAAATTCTATGTAACTACGTAATTAATAAAGACAAAAATAAAATAAAGTAATAATACTAAATAATGACTTACGAAAAATTAAGGTCGCTACATATATGTTGCTAAAAATTGACAACTAGTGAGTTTTTTGTCATGATTTTCATAAATTGTCACTAAAACTTACAATTATTGATCTTTTTTATGACAAATTTTTCTCATAGGACTTATTAGTTAATAAGTCCACTTATTAAAACCTACATGTAAGTATCCCTTTTTTTTTTAGTATTACATTAGAGTGTTATGTTTAGGAAAAGTACAATAAAAAGGTTTTTTTTTTTTTTTTTTTAACATTGGAGCCTTACGTTTGAAAAAAGTACACTAAAGAATTTTTTTGTGTGTTACATTAATGTGTTATACTAAGAAATTTTTTTAGAGTGTTATATTGAAGTGCTATGTTTAGAAAAGGTACATTAAGGAGTTTTTCTGTGTGTTGCATTAGAATGTTACATAAGGAGTTTTTGTGTGTTACATTAGAGTGTTACACTAAGGAGTTTTTTTAGAGTATTAAATTAGAATGTTACACAAATGAATTTTTTTGTATTACATTAAAATGTTACACTAAAGAGTTTTCTTAGAGTATTATATTACAATGTTACATTTGGAAAAAGTACATCAAGAAGTTTTTTTTGTATGTTACATTAGAGTATTACACTAAAAATTTTTTGTGTGTTACATTAGAGTGTTACATTAAAGAGTTTTTTTGTATATTATATTAGAGTGTTACACTTGAGAAAAAAATACTAAGAAGTTTTTCATCACCATTGGAAATGATTTGCAGCTTGATTTTGAAGCTTGACAATCACTTCTTGCAGCCACTTCTCTCCTCAGGCATGTCTTGCAGCATCCCAAACCCAAATCAAGAATAGCCAAGAGATTGTCTTGCATGGCAGTTGTTCATCTTCTTTCTCCTTCAACTGTTGTGAACAAGTTTCGAACCACAACTTCCATTATGTTGTTTGGAAGTGATGAACTCACCCATTGCCTTAGACTCAACTCTCCAACAAACATTTCATCAGTAGGCTTCTTTCTTATGAAAGTTTCCAATAACACTATTCCATAACTACATGTATCACCTCCAGCTGCTACTCTTCCTTCAGAACCATACTCTTAGGTTCATAATTGGTTTCAAGAAAAATTAGAAGATCCAACAATAATTGGTTTCAAGAAAAATTAGAAGATCCAACACTTAGGTTCATAATTTTAAAAAGGGTTAATTACACCAATACCTTCTCAACTATGAGTGAATATTAGTTTTCTCTCCTCATTTATGAACTTGTACATCTTAATCCTTCAACTATAAAAATGTATCACTTTCACTTCTTTTTTTTTTATCGGCAAATGTTAGTTGTCAATTATTAGATTAGTACATACGGAAGAAAATCTCTCCATCCTTAGCAAAGCACCTAAGTGTTTGCACTCCCTTAATTCAACCCCTATAAGAGAAATTAAACCCATAACCTTCTTGGAAAGTCGTAAGAAATGTATGGTGGCCAACTAGGGTAGGCCTAGTTGATTCACTTTCACTCTCTCTACACTACTTCCAAAAAGGATATATTTATATGATTTTTAAAGTTGAGTGGATCATACAAATTCATAAACTAGAAATTAAAGTGATATATTCACCCAAGAGGAGATTTGGTGTGATTAACCCTTCTGAAAACACCACCCACACAGCATTTTTTATATGAAAAAATTGTTTGTTTACCATATCCTTACAAAATATTCCACCAGCATCATGTTTCATTTGCATTTTTATCTTCTTGGTTTTATTTATTTATTTTTTTGTTGAAATGATAAGGCCACGACTAGGACGCATAGATACGGATACGAGATACAGATACGACACGATACGGATATAGTGATTCAACAAAACTTAAAAAAATAGGATATTGGTACGGCTAGGATGCGTTTGTGAAAAATATATTTTTTAAAATTATTAATAGTAAGTTACACATAAGCTAAAGAACGTTGAGAAATCACAATGTAATTTTATAATGCAAAATACTAACCTTTAAAAATTTTGTATTAATTTAAGCTAGTAGATTGTTTACTTTTTAAATTTTTAATAGGTCTTGCAAATATTTCATTTCAATATCAAGTTTAATATATTTATATTACAAAAATAGAACAATTCACAACTTGTCCCTATACTTTTTTTTTTGACACTAGTGAAAAATATTGTATTCAAGTTTACTTGCTTATTTATTTATTGATATTTAATTTTACCATTGTTATATTCTCTTGTTAATTCTTACTTTTTATGCAGTTATGGGGGACATGCATGAAATAATTAGGATAGATCAATTTGATAAATTCTATTATTTAACTCACTATACTCTTCTTATCGAAGAACTTAACAAAGTATTAGAAAAATATTCTTATATTTATACTTACAATTATATAATATTATATTACTATGCAAAAAATGTTATAATTCTAATTTCATAAAACAAGTGAACATGACTAGGAGTATCCGATACTTCAAGATTAAGTATCGGATATGTTAAGGAGCACAAGTCAGCAAAGTCAGCAGCAAACCAAAGCACCAAAGCAGAGGAGAGTTACAGTCAGCTCAAAACAGAATTAGTTAGAAAACAGAATTAGTTAGACAGTTATGACTTAATCAGAGTTAGGTAGCTTGGTTATATTTGAGTTACATGTAAACTGTAGTTAAATAATAGTTACACAGGTATTCTCTATAAATATGTATATGCACTACTGTACTCGTGTTGTGAAAAAATAGAAATAAAAACAGATTCAGTTTTCCTTCAGTTTTCCTTTATGGTATCAGAGCCACATTTCAGCTCTTACGAGTACTGTTCTTGAAAGATAAATCAATGGCATCTTCACTGCCATCTCTGAATCTCTCTTCTTCTGCAATCACATCAACTTCATCTTCAGCATCATCTTCCATTCCTCCAAACCTTGCCCTTCTCATCACAAATCTGAATTCATTCGTGAATATCAAACTTGATTCTACAAATTTCATCATTTGGAAAAATCAAGTTCAAAATATCTTGAAAGCTACACAGCTTTTCCAATTTGTTAATGGCACACATGTATGTCCATCATCTACTGTCACTGATGAACACAACAATGTGATTCTGAATCCCGAGTATACACAATGGATGCTTGTTGACTCTCATCTGCTCAGTTGTTTAACTGCAACACTCTCTCCACCTATCTTCACTTCTGTTCTTCATTGTTCTACAAGTCATGAGGTATGGAATGCTCTTATCAAACGTTTCACATCCTTATCAAGATCACATATTCACCAGTTGAAGAACAAACTGAATCAAGTTGTCAAGAAAGGCCATACAATGGATGAATACTTGACTCAGATCAAATCCATTGCTGATCAGCTAGCTTTAGCTGCCTCACCTGTTGATGATGAGGACCTGGTTTTATTGATTCTTAACGGATTACCTGATGAGTACAATGCATTTAAAACTTCCATTCGAACTCGATCTGAATCCATTTCTATTGGAGAGCTTTGTTCTTTGCTAAACTCTGAGTCTATTCATGTTGAATCCTCATCCAAACAAGGTCATACTGCAGAAATTCCATTTGCTTATCATACTTCCAGAACTTCTTCTCAAGGTGCTTATAAAGGAGGTTCTTACAGAGGTCGAGGAAGAGATGGTAGCAGATTTTTCAAAGGCAATTCTTCTAGTTCTCGAGGCAGAGGAGGTAGATCTTATGGACAGCATTCCCATCCAGGTTCTTCTCAAGGATCTTATGGACAGAATTCACATCAAGGTTCTTCTCAAGGAGGATATCAAGGATATCACTCACCTCATTCTTCTACTACTCAACATGTTTCTTCACAAGTACTTTGTCAAATTTGTGGCAAACCAAATCACTCAGCATTAGAGTGTTGGTATAGATTGGATACTTCTTTTCAGCCTGCTAGGTCTTCCACTTCTCAAGCATATGTTGCCTCCACATCTTCTCAGCCTGGTTCTGTCATTGGTGCTAGTTCTCATATCAACACTAACACCAATTGGTTTCTGGACTCTACTGCTACCAGCCATATGACAAATGATTTGAACAATCTGACCTCATATCAACCATATCATGGTTCTGATCAGGTCACTGTTGGAAATGGTAATACATTGCCTATACATCACACTGGTCAAGGTCTTCTCCCTACACCCTCATTTCCTTTTCATCTATCCCAAATGCTTCATGTTCCTTCCATATCTTCCAATTTACTTTCAGTTCATCAGCTTATTTCTGATAATCATTGCACTATTACTTTTGATAAAGATGTGTTTCTCATACAGGACAAGAGTACCAAGAAGGTGCTCTATAAAGGCTTTCATTCCCATGGTCTCTATCACCTTCCTAGTAGTTCTGTCCCTGTATCTGCTGCTACAGCTACTGCATCACATTCATCACCAACATGTTTTCATTGTACTGCTAATAGCTCTACTTCTCCTAATTGGCATTTTCGATTAGGACATCCATCTTCCAGCAAACTCCAGTATCTTGTTAAACATCACATGGTGTCTTCTCCATCTGTTGATATTAATAAAATGTGCTCCCATTGTTGTGTTTCCAAAAGTCATAGACTACCATTTAGTTTGTCAAATTCTACTGTCAATAAACCTTTGGCTCTCATTCACACTGATGTGTGGGGTCCATTTACTTCTACTGTTGCTTCCTACAAGTATTATGTAATTTTCATTGATGATTACAGCAAATTTACCTGGTTGTTTCCCCTTTATTACAAAAGTGAGGTGTTCTCTAAGTTCTTGGAATTCAAGGCTTTTGTTGAAAATCAGTTTTCTACTCACTTACAAGTGTTAAGAAGTGACAATGGGGGTGAATATCTTAGTAACAAATTTCTTGATTTTCTAAAAAGTAAAGGTATTCAGCATCAGTTAAGTTGCCCTCATACTCCTGCTCAAAATGGTGTAGCTGAAAGGAAGCACAGACATCTCATAGAGACTACTATTGCACTTATGCATCACTCTTCTTTACCTCTTGCTTATTGGTTTGATGCCTTAGCCACATCTGTTTTTCTTATTAATAGGCTTCCCACTGCTAAGCTTAATTTTCTCACACCTTTTGAAGTCTTATTCCAGCAGCCTCCTGATTATACATTTCTTAAGACCTTTGGTTGTAGATGTTATCCCTGGCTCAAACCTTATACCACTCATAAACTACAACCTAGGTCTGTGCCTTGTGTGTTTCTTGGCTATGTTCCATCTACTAAGGGCTATAGGTGTCTTAATCCTTCCACTGGCAAGGTATATATATCTAGACATGTGATTTTTGATGAACATACATTTCCTTTTGCTTCTTCCTCTGCAGTTCCATCTGTTTCCTCTTCTTTGTCCCAGCTCAACTCTTTTTTCTGGTCTTCACAACCTGCTTCTGCTGTCATCTCCTCCACACCTGCAGCATCTACACCTGCAACTATACCTTCTCCAAGTTCTATACCTGCAGTTCTGCCTTCCAAAGGTTCTGTTCCACCTCAGACTGTTCAGTCACCTGCTCTACAGTCTGTCCAGCCTCCATCTGTTCAGTCACCTACATTACAATCTGACCATTCTCAGTCTGTTCAGCCACCTGCACTTAAATCTGTTTCTCCTCATCTGTCTTCTGCACCAATTCCGTCTCCTACTCTGCCTTATCTTTCTCAGAATCCTTCTTCTATTCCCATTTCTTCTTTATCTATTCTTCTTCCTTCTCTTCCTTCTACTAATACTCACTCTATGATTACTAGATCCAAATCTCAGCCACATTGTTTCCTTACCACCACAGATCTTACTGAACCACAGTCCTATCAAGAGGCTTCTCAATCCAGTGCCTGGACTGCTGCTATGAAGGATGAATATGATGCTTTAATCCGGCAAGGGACTTGGACTTTAGTCTCTCTTCCACCCACCAAAAAGGCTATTGGTTGCAAATGGGTATTTCGTCTCAAGAAAAATTCTGATGGCACTATTGCTCGGCATAAAGCCAGGTTGGTTGCAAAAGGTTTTCTTCAAACTGAAGGTATTGATTATTTTGAGACATTTAGTCCCGTAGCCAAACAGCCTACTATTCGCATTCTTCTCTGTTTGGCTCTTCACTTTCAATGGTCTATCAAACAACTGGACATTTCAAATGCCTTCCTTCATGGTATCTTGGAGGAGGAGGTATACATGCATCAGCCCATTGGCTTTGTTAACACCACACATCCTTCCATGGTTTGCAAACTCAATAAAGCCTTGTATGGCCTTAAACAAGCTCCTCGAGCTTGGTTTTCCACTTTTTCTTCCTTTCTTCTCACTCAAGGTTTTAAAGCTAGCCATTGTGATTCTTCTTTGTTTGTTAGGAAGACTTCTCACTCCATCACCATTCTTTTAATCTATGTTGATGATATCCTCCTCACAGGGAGTGACTCCTCTTATCTTTCTTCTCTCATTACCCACATGCACTCTACTTTTTCCATGAAAGAATTGGGGCTTCTTAACTATTTTCTGGGCATTGCTGTTACCTCTTCCTCTTCAGGTTACTTCTTATCTCAAAAGAAATATGCTACTGAAATTTTAGTTAAGGCTGGTATGACAAACTGCAAGTCTTCTCCTTCTCCTATGACCCTTAAATCTTCTACTGATGATCAAGCAGCAGATTTGCCTTTCTCTCAGCCATCCCTCTATTGCAGTCTTGTTGGTGCCTTGCAATATCTAACTATCACCCGTCCTGACTTAGCTTTTGCTGTCAACCATGCTTGTCAGTTTCTTCACAACCCTCTCACCAGTCATTTTGCCCTGGTTAAGAGATTACTGAGATATCTTAAGGGTACTCTCCATCTTGGTCTTCAATTTAGTTTTGGACCTCTCACTTTACATGCCTTTTCTGACTCAGATTGGGCTGGTTGTTCTCTTGATCGACGATCTACCACTGGTTATTGCGTCTTTTTAGGTCCTAACCTCATCTCTTGGTCAGCAAAGAAACAACCCACTGTCTCCAGGTCTTCTACTGAAGCCGAATACAGAGCCCTTGCTCAAACAGCTGCTGACCTTAGCTGGATTGGTATGCTGCTCTCTGATTTGTCCATCTCTGTACCAGCTCCTACCCTTTGGTGTGACAACATGTCTGCTATTTCCTTGTCCAACAATCCTGTCTTTCATGCAAGATCCAAGCATATTGAAGTGGATTATCATTATGTTCGTGAACGGGTTGCTGCCAAGAAGTTGCACATCAATCACATCTCCTCCATGGATCAACTTGCTGATTTGTTTACTAAACCTCTTGCCTCCCCTCGGTTTCTTTATCTTCAGACCAAGCTTCTGGGCTATTCCTCTCCCATCAGCTTGCAGGGGCATGTTAAGGAGCACAAGTCAGCAAAGTCAGCAGCAAACCAAAGCACCAAAGCAGAGGAGAGTTACAGTCAGCTCAAAACAGAATTAGTTAGAAAACAGAATTAGTTAGACAGTTATGACTTAATCAGAGTTAGGTAGCTTGGTTATATTTGAGTTACATGTAAACTGTAGTTAAATAATAGTTACACAGGTATTCTCTATAAATATGTATATGCACTACTGTACTCGTGTTGTGAAAAAATAGAAATAAAAACAGATTCAGTTTTCCTTCAGTTTTCCTTTAGGATACTCCAAAATTAATGAAAAAACAATTAAGAAGTATCTGATACTTTTAATAAGTATCCGATACATATCTGCGAGTATTTAAAGAGTATCGATATCCGATACGGATACGATACAGATACGTCACCCTATTTGAAGTATCCGTACTTCATAGGGCCACGATATGCAACCATATCACTTTGTATAAATTTTCTTTATGTTTTTCTATAGCAAAAAGCTAGGAACCTAGACTTATAGTTCCAAAATTTTTCTAGAATCACTTTGTGTGGTAGAGATTTAAAATTTTAAAAAGTGTCTGCCATCGTTATGTAACACTATTACAGAATGGTTGTGGTGGTTATCACCACCCATTATGGCCGCTGTAGGTGTGACAAAAATTCACGACCGTAATGACTGCTATCATTACGTAAAGGCCGTAATGGCATTTACATTACCGTTACAGCACTGTTATGGCTGTTACGATCATTACACTTCTATTTTTTTACTTTTATTTTTTTTTTATAAATTTTATATATAATGCTATTTTCGTATTTGGTGTCTTGTTTCAGTTGGCTTAAAAACTAAAACGTTTCAAAAACATAAGGGAAATGGAAAAAACAATTTAAAAACATATGAAAATGTTTGGAAAGAAAAACTAAAGCTTAAATAAATGTTTATACATTCTCAATAATTAAATCATTGAACATATTATTTTTTTATAAATTTTATATATAATGCTATTTTCTCTTTTGAATGTCCATACATATTTTAAGTAAAAATCTTATCTATACATGTTTTGAATGCCCAATCTTCAAGATTTCATTACTTTTTCATCTTATCTATTAACATCTATTTCTCTTATGTTAAATTTATTGAACAAAATTTAGGTTGCTTTTGGTAGAGTTTTCTAAATATGATTTGAGAATAGAGTTGTATTTTGAGTTTGTGAGTTTTGGAATTATGATTTGAGTGTGGAAAATATGTCTGGTTAAAGAGTTTTGAAAAGAGTTTTAAATTGAGTGGGAAATTTTTTGATGTAACATGTGATATTTGATACAAAAACTTACAACTCATAACAAAACACACAACTCAAAATCTCATAAAGTGTTTTTTAAAAATTCCAAATTTTTTTATTTAAAATATAAAAAATAATAGGTGCCAATTGTTATAAAAAAAAAAAAAATGCACTGTTCCGGGTCAACTGATTGGATGTTTGGGAGGACGACCGGCCAGACGTCCAGGGAAACGACCGATTAACTAAAATTTTCTCGCCTTAGGCAAACTTTTCAAAAGTGAGTATGGAATTAATTTTTGAAAACTCTAAACAAACAATACACTCAAAACATAAGGTAGAAATATGTTTGGAGAATACAACCAAACACAGCCTTAGATTTCATCTTATATACTTTTACATTACTATGTTGACATTTTGTATTTTAAACTTATGTTTATAAGACTATTATTTTTAATATTAAACATAGTTTATTAGCAAATTGGAAGTTATCCACAAGTAAAGCAAAGAAAACTAAATAAATCAAATAATAGGAAAATTCTCCATAGTGACTTAAAGCTAATATAAAAATTAGTATATACATATATTGGATCATGTTTTAAAACTAAACAAAAATACTAAAATTCATTTTGAACTTCACTAAATGTGATTCTAGAATAAAAACATGCGTATTGGTATATTTTCTTAAAGTTGTGTAAAGAATTAAAAAATTAACTATTCCGGTTGCCACCACCGTTGCGTTGCGGCTGTTACACTCCGCAAACACGTCAACGCTACTGTTACCGTTACGGTAGCCATCACCGTTATTTAAAGCCTTGTGGAGATCAAATTGATGAAGTGTGGAGTTAATGAATAGAATAAATATGAACCATCTCTGTTTTATATATTTATATAGTATTACACTTTTGAGGATAGAGTTTTCTTTTTCGAAAAGTTGAAGGTAGATCAAGAAACAAGATATACCTGGTGCAATACAGCCAAATGTACCCAAGGTATTGGTTTGTGTTGCAGTGTTATTTTCAGCTAAGATCTTTGCAATTCCAAAGTCACCTACATGTGCAACCGTGTCTTCATCTAACAAAACATTACTAGGCTTGAGGTCACAGTGGATCACTGGTACTGACTGACCATGATGAAGATATTCCAATGCCAATGCAACATCAAGGATGATACTAACTCTTTGAAGGAGATCCAAACAATAGTTGTGAGAATATAACCACTTCTCAAAACTTCCATAAGACAAGTACTGTAAAACCAAAGCTCTTAACTCAGGGTTAGTGCAAGCACTTATGACTTTAACTAGATTCCTATGTCAAACTGTGCCTAAAACTTTGCACTCCGCGTCAAAACTCTTGATTGCTCCCTCAACTTGTAAATATAGAAGTTTCACTGCAACAATTTTTCCATCAGAATACCGAGCCAAAACCTCCAACCCCAAGAAGATTGGCTTCACAAAAGCTATTCGTGCTCTTGATATGAAAACATTTAATGCTCCAAATGATGCAATAACTTATCTGAATTCTGACTCTCTGCTTTATTTCCATGTCGTTTTTTTAGCATATACAATATGGCACCAAAGATCACAACTACTGCCATGGTTATTGGGAGAATATAGATGAAGGGAAAAAGTTTGTCTTGATTTTTTGGTACCATGACTTGTGCATGGTTTCGAAACATGAACTCCACAAAGTTCCCCATTATCCAAAAAAGATTGTGAAGTGAATTTTGAGAAAGGCCCTCCACTTGGAATCTCCCCCGAGAGCTTATTGTGAGACAAATTCAAGTATGCGAAATACGAAAGTGCCTCTAGAGACTTGGGTATTGACCCAGAAAGGTTGTTGTTGGAGAGGTCCAAGAAATCCAATGTTATCAAGTTACCAAATGATTCAGGTATTGGCCCCCAAAATGAGTTATGTGACAAGTTCAGAGAACGTAGGCTTTGAAAGGATCCCATAGTGCTTGGAATGTTACCAGACATATTATTACAAGAAAAATCAATAATGTCTAGAGATCTCAATGCTATAATATTTGGACCTAGGCTTAATGAATTGTATGATAAGTTCAAGAAGAAAAGATTATTAAGGCTCCATAAACTCAGTGGTATTGTTGAGTTTAGTGCATTAAAATCAAGTACCAACGCCTCCAAATGACTGAGATATCCAATGCAGCCTGGAATTCGTCCAAAAAGGTTATTATACTGAAGAACAAGTTCTCCCAAGTTGGTCAAATGGCAGACCTCTTCTGGAATGGGTCCTTCAAGTTCATTAGCAGCAAGATGCAATCTTTGCAGCCTTTTCATTCCCTTGATTGTAGATGGAATGGTTCCACTCAAATTATTGTTAAACAAAATAAGAGAAATCAAGTTTCCTAAGGAACCAATGTGCTCTGGAATCTGACCATTTATTTGGCAACTGAATGCATAAAACTGTTGAAGGGAACTTGAAAAATTCTCAATAGAAACTGGCAAGACGCCATTAAGTGGATTCTCATTTATGGTTACCTGTTCCAACGACCTCGACCTTGTCAAAGCAGTCAAAAAACTAATTTCTCCACTGTTTGGTTCTACTGTTAGCTGATTTCCCCCCAAAAGAAGAATTTTGAGATTCAAGTCGCCTAGACTTGTAGGTACTGTTCCAGTAAACTGGTTGTAAATTAGACTCAAGAAAGTGAACATAGATGAGTTGGACAGAAACAAAGGGATGTTTCCAGTAAATTGATTTATCCCAAGGTCAAATACACAGATTAGGAAGCCAAAGCCTGGTATCAAATGGAAGATGACCCCATAGGTTATTTGATATAACAACAAATTTCTCAAGAGAGGAGAGGTTGAATAACGCTGGCGGTATCAAACCGGTGAGATAGTTATAACCAAAGTTAATATGTTTCAAATTGGGAATTTGAAATTTGTTATTTTCCAAACTAAAAGATTCCAAGTTTGACAAGTTACTGAAAGTGGAATTGTACCTGTCAAGTTGTTACCTCCAAGGTAAAGGACATTGAGGGAGGTTAAGCTACTTAACTCTTTTGGTCTCTCCAACAAGCTTGTTATACGCTAAAGAAATGACTTCAAGCTTTTGGCAATGGTATAAACTTGGAGGGATCTCTCCTTCTAAATTGTTTTCTTGCAATACAAGTACTTTCGATCGACGCAAATAACTGAGCTCTTGAATGACTTGGCCATAGAAACTGTTGTTGCCGAGATAGATTTCGTAGAGAAAGGAGAGGTTACCAAGATGAGGGGAAAGCGTGCCTACAAAGTCATTGCCACCGAAGTAAAGACCTATGACTCTTTGCCTTTGTCAGCTGCACAAGACTCTGTCCCAATCGCAGAAGTTGGAGTTTTCAGTCCAATAGTTATTCAGCATAATGCTGGGATCTATCTTGATTGCAGACTTGAAGGCAAGGAGAGACGATAGATCGGTGTCCTTGGAGATGAAAAGGCCATTGAAATTGTCCATAATTGCACCAGCAGAAGCAGTAGTAATACTAGGGAGGCCATGTAAAACTTCTCCATCAACATGAGAGAGAGAAAGAGAGAGAGGGAGAGAGAACAGATTTGAGTATATTGAAAGGCATTACATATTATATAGCTAACTACTTGGCCAAAAAAGGAAAAAGAAAAGAGAGATGACAACTCACTAGCAAAACATATTGGGTGTGTTTGGTAACGTTTACGTTTTCAGTTTATATTTACAAAAATTTTATAAACTGGTTTTTGTTTATTTTTAGAAAAACATAAACTACAAACGCGTTTGGTAATTGACAAAATGTCTAAAAAATTTTAAAGATATAAAAAAGAGTGAGAAATGACAAGTGGCGGCAAAAGACGGTGGTAGAAAGTGGTGACGGTAGGTGGTGGGTAGCTGGTGGTGGTAGGTGGGTGGGTGACGGTGGCGGGTGGTGGGTGGTAGCGAGTGGGTGGTGGCGGGTGGTGGGTGGTGGTGGCAGGTGGGTGGCGGATGGCGGGTGGTGGTAGGTGGTGGCGGGTGATGGTGATGGATGGGTGGGTGACGGTGGCGGGTGGTGGGTGGTAGCGAGTGGGTGCTGGTGGTGGTGGGTGGTAACGAGTGGGTGGTAGTGATGGTGGTGGCGGGTGGTAAGTGGTGGTGGTAGGTGGGTGGCGGGTGGTGGTGGGTGGTGATGGTGGGTGGGTGGGTAACGGTGGCGGGTGTGGGGTGGTAGGTGGTGGTGGCGGCGGGTGGTGGGTGGTAGTGGCAGGCGGGTGGCGGATGGCGGGTGGAGGCGAGTAGGTGGCAGGTGGTGGTGGTGGTGGGTGACGGTGGCGGGTCGTAAGTGGTAGCGAGTGGGTGGTGGTGGTGGGTGGTGGTAGCAAGTGGGTGGCAGGTGGCTGGTGGTGGTGGGTGGCTGGTGGTGGCAGGTGGCTGGTGATTGGTGGTGGCAAGTAGGCGGCGAGTGGTGATGGCAGGCAGTGGATGGTAGTGGCGGGTAGTGGGTGATGGTGGTGGTCGTAGTGGCGAGGGGTGGCTGGTGGTGGCGAGTGGGTAGTAGATGGGTGGTGGCTGGTGGCTGGTGGGTGATGGTGGCAGGTGGTGGTGGGGGTGGTGGCTGGTGGCTGGTGGGTGATGGTGGCAGGTGGTGGTGGGGGTGGTGGCGGAAGACGGTGGTGGAAAATGGTAACAGATGGTGGCTAGTGTTGGGTGGTAAAAAAAAAAAACTCAAAACTCAAAATGGAAACACATTTTTTGTGTTTTCATTTTTTGGTCAAATTTATAAACTGAGACCACTGATTTATAGATCAAAAATTTTACTAAACAAGTTTTTATTTGAGTTTTTAAAATTTTTGTAAATATAAACAGAAAACTGAAAACGTAAGTGCTACCAAACGGCACCATTACAATTTGGGAAATTAATTTCAAGGGATTAGAAGGATTTAAAATGAAATTTCTCATTCAGAGAGAGTTTACTTCATTAGCCCTCCTTATCTTTAGGTGGAATTTGACCAGATAATTAATACTTCCACATGAATACAATGCAAGCATGCTGCAGCAACTTTCTGGACACTTGAAGAGTCACCCAATGCTCCAATCATTGAATAATCATTTTCGTTATAATATGCTGTGATCAAAGTTAGAATGTAACGCCCTCAAATTAAAGAAACTTTACTCATCGGATGAGATCCATATTCATTATCTATTTTCAATTATCGATAGATTCATACATGCGGTGGCGATATGATAACTCAACCTTAATTCAAAGACATCAATAAGATAGACTCCATTTCCTTGTATTTCCATCCAATAATTCCAAATTAAGGTTACATGCATTGAACCATTTTGTAAATGATACCTATACAAATAAATTCACTATTTTGCTATAATATATGTAGCATTAACTCCTGAAGAAGACCAGATCAGCAGGACTTGGTATTATATTCGGAATTGGCAAAACATGGAGAAGCAAAAGACTGACAGAGCCGCCTAAACTTACGTAAAAAGGAAAGAGCTGTCGCCTTGGGCTTAATTATATTAAACTAGTTATTATTATTATAATTAAGTCAACTGTCAGCACCAAGATTTGAATAACAGATTTTGATGAACCTCTCTAATCTACCCTACTGGCTTATTAATTCGAATTGGTAAAAATGCCAGCATATTTGGTTCCTGGCTGTTGATTTAAGATCTAGGTTGAGCACAAAAATCGAAAAAACCCCATCTAGACCAAATCATATGACTTTATTTGCTTTTCTTGATGCATAATTTGGTCTTAATTTTTAAAATGGGCAGATCGTATTTTACAACAATATATGATTTTATAGTTGTGGTTCCGATTTGAGATCAGACAAATATATATATATATATATATATATATGTGCAACGTTTGTTTGAGTAGGGTGGACCTACAGGTGCAATTAATTGTAAACCATCATCAAAACAACTATTGTTTAAAAATTGACGACCTATTGCTTAATGTCTGAATAGGTTGTGAGTAATATTCACGATGATATATTTTTAGAAACTGTGGTTTCAAATCGAACCGCAGCGAACCACATTTTAATTGTTCAGTCTGATTTGGTTTAAGATTTTTATAGTTTTGATTAGTTCCAAATTTTGGTGAACCATAATTAATGATATAATTCTTGATTTCTTCCTAAATCGAACCAAATCCAACTATACTCACACCCACTAAACTCAGAAGTCATCAAGGATAATTGACGCTCTGTCCAGTAGTGCTAGTATATATATGTTTTCATTTTGAATTAATGAATGCTCAATCAAGTGGTTACCTGACTCAAGATCATAGAAGCATTGCTAAGATCAAAGTAAGTAGCTCATGTTTTAAGGGAGATTCGTATCCATAAACAACATATATAGATTTGTATCATACTAGCTTATGTTGCAGGATTTTTCTGAATACTTTGAGGCCATGTTTGTTTGAGTAGACATGAGCTTGGGATTGGACTAGTAGTCCAATAAAATTATTAATCCAATGTTTG
Source organism: Camellia sinensis (assembly GCF_055761805.1). NCBI lineage: Eukaryota > Viridiplantae > Streptophyta > Magnoliopsida > Ericales > Theaceae > Camellia > Camellia sinensis. The sequence goes on along the minus strand of NC_138964.1, from coordinate 20,512,067 downwards.
GTTAAACAATTAAAGTACGGACTAATTATTTTAAACTTGACTTTTAGTTAAGATAGGATACATAATCCAATGGATTCGTAATTCCAGGACTATTAGTCATGGGAATGCTAATCCAATCCGCCCAAACAAACATGTCTTGAGAGTTATCCATGTTCCAATCTGTGAATAAGTAAATTTTCATCATTCATTTCTCTGTTTTTGCAAATAAACCAGCACACCATAGCTACGAACTTAGGAAGGACACTCAATTTTCATCCAAGTCCACTCTTAATTATGAATCATGGTTACATATATAGATACGGATATGTTAGTATGACTACATTGATACAGCAAAACCTTTAAAAAGAAAAAAAAGAACGGAATAGAAAAAAGGAATTGAGTATGACTGACGTATTCTTTCAAATTAGTATGATATGAGTATGACTGAGGTATTCTTTCAAACCTTCAAAACCTTTAAGTCTATCATTATTCTTTCAAATTTTTAAGTTACATCCACTCATCAAACAAAAATCACATTCATGTGACTAAAGTAAAATGCAATAATTTCTAAATGTAAACACATGGAATACTTTAACAAAAAGGATATCACCATAAACTTCAACACAATTCTCAACTTAAAAAACAACGTAAAAACAAAATAAATCTGAATCACTTCATGCACAGGGCAAAAGATAACTATGAACATCATTAAGAATGGAAATTAATAACTTCCATACTAGAAGTAAACAGAATCATCCAACAGTTCCCAACTTCCTGTATATACCAAAATAAAGAGTACTGATAATGGACAAATTGTTTAGGACACAAAGAACAACCATAAAAACCAATTCCTAACACTACTTGGAACTCACAAAATGGTCCCAAAATCAATACTCCAGAGGTCCTACCACCACCACCAGACTGCCTTGGACAAATCATCTCTAAACCTCTATCCGGGAGGTAAACCCATATCATCCCTCCATGCATCTATCTCCACTTGAAACTCAGCTACAAACTCATCATGACCATTACGAAGAGCAGCAAATCCAACTTGTATGCTTGTCAAGAGCTCAGGCACAGTTGGCTGCATATCCACTAGGGTATCATCTATCCTTGGCACATATTTAAGGTTAAACCTCTGTCGGGGAGATAATCCCTTATCACCCCTCAATGCATCTATCTCACCTCGAAACTCAGCCCAAAACTCAACCAGATCATTATGAAGAACAAGAAGCCCAGCCTGTATGCTTGTCATGAGCTCTTGGATAGTCGACTGTGGTGCAACATCCAAACCTCCTCTAACCTCCTGCTTCACATCATCTCTCCTAGGCACATATGCCAGGCTACACCTCTGTCCAGGATGTAATCCCATATCATGCCTCAATGCATCTACAAGACCTGGAAACTTTGCCCAAAACTTAACCATATCATTATGAAGAGCAGAAATCCAATCCTTTATGTCTGTCATGAGCTCCTCGATAGGAGATTCAAGATCCACACTTTAACCTCCTGGTGCACATTTGTGGAGGTATCGTCTCTCCTAGACACGTATGCTAGGCTAAACCTCTCCGTCTGCTTATTAATTGTTTGATTCATCGCCTGCTTTTCTTCATCCGGGCCAATGGGTACACCCGTAGACCTAGCCCAATGAGTGATAAATGATCCAAATGGCAACCCCTCAGTACCATTTGGACACCATGCAACCCTAAAAATGGCATCCCACATACAATAGGCAAGATCAATCTTTACTCCACTAAAAAGGGCATATAAAATCAATGTTGTATCTGCACTCGGATTTGAAGTGTAACTTGAGGGAATAATAATTGACGACGCCACAATCTTATCCAACATTCTAGCCTTAAGTGTCATCTCCTGATGTGAGACCTTACGTCCACCATTGTACTCGCTACAACACAACTCCTGAATCACAGTCGTCGCAGAAGGCAAGTCATCCTCAGCATAAGGGAATCCAGAATTAGGCACCCTAGGGAGCTGGTAAAAAGTAGCAATAGTATCGGGTGTAAACTCAAACCTTAACCCCCTAAGGTATCCTTTGGCAGAGACCTTTTCGTGATTCAAATCATACAAATTTGAATAAAATTCGTGGACCAACTCTTTCGTAGCAAATTCATGCTCTTGGCAAATTTCCAACCAACCCCTTTCCTCAAACATTTGTTTCAAACCCAAGTGCACAAAATCATCCATTACCACATTACCCTCACATTTTACTGTTCTATTCCTATAAACCATCCTATACTTTTCAGCCACCTTTGGTTCCTTAAACCTGTCATACCCTCTATTACCCATTGAAAAGCTTGGGTTACTACACCTATCCATTTCAACAAATTGAAAGCTTTTCTACTAAACCCACCAACACTGGCTTCACTTTTTTCTGCAACTACCACCAACCAAATCGCTATCAAACCCCCAACACAATGCAATTCAGTGTTTGTTCGATAAGACACAAAACAGGGCAGGTTCATTAGCCAATGGGACAAATTGTATACTGAGGAATTTCTTCAAACAGCTAGCATGCAAGGAAAAATGACAAAGTAATCTTACCCTATTTGTTCAAGCCTTAGACCCAGAAAGTAGTGATGACCAAAAGCACCAAATCCAATCAACACTAACTCACAAATATTGATGAAAGATTATTCAAATCCATACGATGTAATTGGGTTTCCAAGAACAAGTTGTAACCCATCACAAAGTGGAAAGGGAAAGAGAGGGATTCGAAACAGCAAACCCTAATGAGGATTTGCAGGTTGGGAAATTATTCAATACTCCCGGAGCACCACGTGTTCATACTCCAAATCAATCACTAATCAGTTAGCCCCATGTTGTCCCCCATCTCCAACATAAATCATGGGCACTTGTGTCTCTCTACCAATCAAAACATTATGCATACTCCGAGAGTACTGAATAATCACCATGAGACTGGAGGAGCTTTTTGAAGTAGGCGTTGCTGCTTATATGCGGTTTAGCGCTCTTTATTTTGATTTTGCATAAATGAGAAATACATTCACAAAAGTTGCTTAAAATTCGAATGGACCTTTTAAGTTGGAAAATTACAAACATTTTTTGTCAGAATTTTTTATTTATTAAAATTAACTAAAAAAATAAAATTCCTAATATAGTAATAAAATTACTTGAATATAAATTATCACTTGTAGTTTTAAAAATTACCCTTGTGGTTTTTATTTTTAGGATAAATTACAAATATATCCCTTGAAGTTTATTTAAAATATAAATTATCCATGTAGTTTTGAAAATTATATCTCACTGCTTGAAGTTTTAAATTTTATAATAAATGGTCAATTTCATTAATAAATTATCAAGTCAATCAAATTTTTTTAATGATATTAGAAATAATTTTCAATTAATAATTCAAATAATTTTATTATTTATAAAAGAACAGTTAGAAATTTTATTTTTTCAATTAATTCTGACAAATAAAAAGTTTGAAATCCTAATTCTTAGTTGTAGCGCATTTGAACTTTTCAGCCCATTCCAATTGTTTATGGAGTGTTTTGAGAAGTTGGTAAAAAGCTGACTTTTGGCTTTTTAGTTTAATATTTGTTTATAGTGTCGAATCAAATTAAAATGACCAAAATATCCTTACCCAACATAAGAAATTTATTTTTTAATTTTTTTGTCATAGGCCCCAATTTGTAATTTCACATTTGCGTTTTTATAACTTTCCAAACCAATTTTGTTGCGTTTTTGCCACTTGTATTTTTGGACTAAAGATAAAAAACGTGACTTTTTATTTTGGTTTCCAAAACGGCACTATGTCACCTGCATGTAAAATAAAGTGAATCCTTATGTAAGCAACACTAAGATAATTTTGTAAGATGTTAAATTTTATCATAATAAATTGTTGTGGGATAGAAAATATGTTCATGCTTTTCTTTGAAGCTAACATGAGTCGGATGATGAGATTCTCCTGCACAACACAAAGACAACAGAATTTGACGGGATTGTGCCATCTAATGAGCACTCTAACGATCGAGTTAGTCTGGCAGGAGATGAGCGTAAGTTCTACTTTAATTAGTTGATATTGCATAGCCCTGCTTTTGGAATCTCCCCTCTATTTATAGAATTTTGCTTGTCATTTCGTAATTATTGCTGCACTATTGATAGTAATGTCATCTACACCTAATGAGAGGGTAATTTGTAAACAAATTGGGCCGAGCTAGGAAGAGTCTTCTTTGGGAGTTGGACCGCGTAATGGGCCGAGATAAGGGCTGGTGTAGCTCGGTCTTAGGCCAAGAAGACATCTCATATTTTGGGTTTGGGCCGAACTATGGACCGAGGTATCGGTAGAAAGAGGACCGAGCTAAACGATAGCTTTACAGGGCGTCATCTCGAAGTCAAGACTGATAGTAGTGCTTAAAGTATCACAGAGCCGAAGTAACTTGGCTGACCGCAATGTTAGCCGAGGTAAAGATGTCAGCCGAAATAAGTGAGCCTGGTGGTTAGCTGAGGTATTGGTGAGAAAGGATGTTGGGCTTGGTATAGCTCGGTCGGTCTTGGTATAACTCGGCTGGGCGCCATCTACATCATTACTTAAGCGTGTGACCGAGGTAACTTAGCTCAGTGTGGTTGCAGCAGCCTATTAAAAGGAGGTAGCATCAATGGCGAGGGCCGAGCTGTGTATAGCTCGGCAGGGTGGCATCCGTTAGATCGGCTTTCGATCACACGGTCGGAAGGGCAGGGGACCGAGATAAATCAGTTCGGGCAGGAATGTATAACCGAGGTAAAAAGTTCAGCCATCTCACTTGGCTTGCAGTGATGAGACTCCTAGTAGGACTCTGCTAAGGAGAGTTAGAGTCCTACTGGGATTGTGTAAACCATCTCACTTGGTTGGTAGTGAGTAGGAGTATGACTCCTAGGAGGACTAAGGAGAGCATAGTCCTACTAGGATTGTGCAAAACCATCTCACTTGGTTGGTAGTGAGTAGGGGGTGTGATTCCTAGGAGGGCTCTCATAGGGAGAGTTGGAATCCTACTAGGATTGTGCCAAAGTAAAGTCTACAAAAGCTCATGACCAGACCTATGGACAGGTATCCCAATTCTTACTCTAGAATACACAGAGCTTATTGTCTATATTGTTTAGTTGCTGACTTAGGCATTGGAGGGATTTCCGGCACACACCCGCCGGCTAGCTCACATTTGTGTTTTCAGGTGGCAAAGCAACGTTGTTTGGAGGAGTGCAAACTTGATCAACAGGATCATACGAGAAGATTTATTTCTTTCCCGTACAATTGGCGCCGTCTGTGGGAAATTCACAAAGAGCAAAACCTCTTGATCAAGTTTTCCTCTCTAGTTGAAAGCAATGGCGCACAATGAAGACTTGCCACAATCTGTTATAGATGGGCAAACTCCGGAATGGGATGGGAGGCACGAAGGTTTACCATCTATCCCACCCATGGCGGAATTAGATCCCCAGCAAAGGAATCCGCGGAGAGAAGCAAGAAGGAGTGAGGGCTCAAGTCCACACCGCTCTCGGAGCCCTGATAGACAGAGACAGAAGATGGATCATCAGGTTCTCGAAGATCGTGTAAGGGAGGAAGACGAAGTAATAAGAAGAATAACGGCTGACATAGAGTTTATGAAGAGCGAGATAAAAAGCAAAGAGGTGGCAACAAAAGAGGGGAGCAGAGGCAACACACACTCTTGCCACTCAGAAGATCATGACAGACAAGTCATACTATCACAAACTGAAAGTAGAAGCCTCAGGTCGGGTGATACACAATCAAAGACTTCCAGGACACGTTACTCCAGACCTGAGAGAAAGAAGACTAAAAGGGCTCGAAGAAGAGAAGACACTCAGGCTTGTGACCCCCGCAGAGTCTCCGCACTACAACGATTGGCTCCTAGAACACATAGGAGTGTCGAGGTTGGAATTCCAGAACCACGTCTCGCCTATGAACCAGCAGACAAAGCATTAGCAAGGTTGCAGAGCTCACCGTTCATCCCGACAATTGAGGACGCCCCATTACCCTTAGGCTTCCATCAGCCTAAATTCATAGCTTATGAGAGGGAGTCAGACCCCTACATACACTTAAGCCACTTTCGCCAGGTTATGGCCGTGTATCGACGAAACGAGCCCTTAATGTGTATCATGTTTCCGTCCAGCCTTGGCGACATGGGTTTAGCATGGTTTGAAAGGTTACCAGAAGGTAGTATAGCCTCATGGGCTCAACTAACCGAGGCATTTGTAACCAGATTCAGAACAAACACCAAGACGCCAGTGGAGATTGACCAGCTTCTCTTCATCAGCATGGGCAAGAAGGAAACATTGAAGTCTTACGACAATCGGTATTGGGAGACCTTCAACCAAGTAACAGATTGTCCTACAAACCTAGCTATTGCACAGTACAAGCAAGGTCTGTTAGTGGGTCATAAATTGAGAGATTCAATAACAATGACGCCACCTCTTTCTATGGAAGCCCTGATAGAGCGAGTGCACCAACACATCTTGGTAGAGGAAGATGGGATGCACACCAAGGTAGAGTTCGATACAAACAGTGATATCGGACAGAACACCTTCGACAAAAGTTAGCACGGTTGGAAAGAAGGACTAACCAAGCGCAATAAGTCTTTGCCTGACTTGGGGGGCAATCAAGAAGTTTGGCAGGAATAACCAAACACTTTACTCTAGGTTGGCCGGAATAACCAACTTAGAGGTTGGCTGGAAAACCAATACCCCTCTTAAGCCTAGGATAAGGATCCAGGCTGCAGGACGTTTGGTTGGAATAACCAAACACTTTACTCTAGGTTGGCTAGAATAACCAACTTAGAGGTTGGCTGGAAAAACCAACACCCCTCCTAAGCCCAGGATAAGGATCCAGGCTGCAGGATGTTTGGTCGGAATAACCAAACACTTTACTCTAGGTTGGCCGGAATAACCAACTTAGAGGTTGGCTGGAAAAACCAACACTTCTCCTAAGCCCAGGATAAGGATCCAGGCTACAGGACGTTTGGCAGGAATAACCAAACACTTTACTCAGAGTTGGCTGGAATAACCAACACTGAGCTCTCTTCAGCCAAGATAAGGATCTGAACTGAAGAGATTGGCTGAAAAAATCAACACTTACTTCTCATAAGCTGAGATAAGAATCTAGGCTACCGGAAGTTGGCAGGTATGTCCAACAAAATTTTTGAAACTCTTTGGCCGGGATGATGGTTACCTCGGCCAAAGCAAGTTGGCAGGTTTGACCAACAAATTTTTGGAACTCTTTGACCGGGATGATGGTTACCTCGGCCAAAACAGGTTGGCAAGGTTCATATAAACCGAGTTAGTCTGTTCGGCAAGACACAGAAAGAACGACTCGACATATACAAACTCGAAGGATATATACGTTAAAGGCAAAAAATCAGGGCTATTCAAATTTTTGGCATGACGATGGTAACAAAGAGAACAAGGATATTGGGGGCGCGCCATGTATCTTGGGAATAACGTCGTACCAGATTAGTAGAAGGACATGCTAAGCAACTGACAAGGCTTATTGGGACCGAACAAGCCGTGAAACCGAACAACTTCTTAGGTCGGCTGGAGGAAAAATAATCCCAATCATGCTACGCAAATGGAATTAAGGGGCAATTGAGAGGGTAATTTGTAAACAAATTGGGCCGAGCTAGGAAGAGTCTTCTTTGGGAGTTAGACCGCGTAATGGGCCGAGATAAGGGTTGGTGTAGCTCGGTCTTAGGCTAAGAAGACATCTCATATTTTGGGTTTGGGCCGAACTATGGACCGAGGTATCGATAGAAAGAGGACCGAGCTAAACGATAGCTTTACAGGGCGTCATCTCGAAGTCAAGACTGATAGTAGTGCTTAAAGTATCACAGAGCCGAAGTAACTTGGCTGACCGCAATGTTAGCCGAGGTAAAGATGTCAGCCGAAATAAGTGGCCCTGGTGGTTAGCCGAGGTATTGGTGAGAAAGGATGTTGGGCTTGGTATAGCTCGGCCGGTCTTGGTATAACTCGGCCGAGCGCCATCTACATCATTACTTAAGCGTGTGACCGAGGTAACTTAGCTCGGTGTGGTTGCAGCAGCCTATTAAAAGGAGGTAGCATCAATGGCGAGGGCCGAGCTGTGTATAGCTCGGCAGGGTGGCATCCGTTAGATCGACTTTCGATCACACGGTCGGAAGGGTAGGGGACCGAGATAAATCAGTTCGGGCAGGAATGTATAACCGAGGTAAAAAGTTTAGCCATCTCACTTGGCTTGCAGTGATGAGACTCCTAGTAGGACTCTGCTAAGGAGAGTTAGAGTCCTACTGGGATTGTGTAAACCATCTCACTTGGTTGGTAGTGAGTAGGAGTATGACTCCTAGGAGGACTAAGGAGAGTATAGTCCTACTAGGATTGTGCAAAACCATCTCACTTGGTTGGTAGTGAGTAGGGTGTGTGATTCCTAGGAGGGTTCTCATAGGGAGAGTTGGAATTCTACTAGGATTGTGCCAAAGTAAAGTCTATAAAAGCTTATGACCAGACCTATGGACAGGTATCCCAATTCTTACTCTAGAATACACAGAGCTTATTGTCTATTGTCTAGTTGCTGACTTAGACATCGGAGGGATTTCCAGCACACACCCGCCGGCTAGCTCACATTTGTGTTTTCAGGTGGCAAAGCAACGTTGTTTGGAGGAGTGCAAACTTGATCAACAGGATCATACGAGAAGATTTATTTCTTTCCCGTACACCTAATATTAGATGAGGCTGACTCCTCAATCACTTGTCCATCTTTTTAGAAGGCTTCTCTTCTCGGCATCCAATTCCTTTCCCAAGACATAATGTCAAGGCCTGATCTTGCCCGACACTCATTCCCTCTTCTTAGAGACATTAATGACGTTTCTTCCTGCTAACGCACTATGTTTTTCCTCAACTGCCACATAAACTAACACTCGATTTGATAATAGAAATAATAATTAAATTAAAGAGAAAATTAGTAATGATTAAAGGGAAATTGACCAATAAATCTCATATCCTGAACTTATGCATATAATTCCATATGTATATATTTTTTTGATCCATTTAGTCTTTTTAGAAATGGAATGACTCATTTGTCATTATTTGATGATATGAGTAAGGGCTGTGCAAAATACCGTTTAATCCGCTAAAACCACACCGATCCGCATCAATTCGCACCGCTCTAACCGCTAACCGCGATTTAAACTTTAAAATTTATAATCCGCCAACCGAACCGCTCCGCTAAAGTTAATACATATATATTTTTTAACTTTCAATGAAATATCAATGTAAAAATGAGCGTGAAAAAGATTTAAAATATGAAATTTATTACAAATTAGTGGTTATATATATGAAATATATTATGTAAAATTACTTTGTGTTATATCTAAAAAATATTATACAAATTAGTGTTATATATTATGCAAATGTATGATAATTAGTTAGAATATTCTTCAATCCGTCAATCCGCCAAAAACCGCCCAAACCGCAATTTGTCAATCCGCCAATTCAATAACCCGCCATTCGGTTTGTAATTTTACTCTCAAACCGTCCGAACCGCACTGCGCACACCCCTAGAGTAACTACATCAAATTTCTTTAATTGTTTTTATTTTTTAAAGTGTTATACTCCCTCCGTCCCAAAATAATGATCCTTTTTGGAGAATCTAATTTTTTTTGGTAGTACAATTATTGCATTTGAAAAAAGTTAATTTTTCAAAATTATCCTTTTGATAGTACATTTTTTTAGAATATCAATGTCATAATTGTACTTTTTATATTGTTTAATAATTTAAAAGAAGGACAAAATAAGAAATTTATATTATTTTGTACTTAATTTTTGAAGAGAGACTAATATTTTGAGATAATAAAAAATGAAATAAATGACTAATATTTTAAAACGAAATAAATATTTTAAAAAATATATTAAATTTTTGTTAACAAACTTTTTAAATGTATGTGATGTCACATCATATCTGTCCGAATATATCAAATCCATTTATGATAAGAGATTCTCATTTTTAATCACACACAAAATCTTGAGGCGTAGCAATACCCTAGAATCCTACATGCATCATCATATTCTTTCTAAATTCGAACTATACGTAGATTGGGATTCACCCAAATTCGTGACTTTTGTAAATGTGACTTTTTTGAAATCCCTGGAACTGACCCCAAAAAAAAAAAAAAAAAAAAAAAAAAACCAGCTCAAGGGGCACAAAATGTGACTTTTTCGACACAATCGTCTGCAATCATTCGTTCGTAAATGTGACTTTCTAAAATCATTAGTACTGGCACAAAAAAACAAAAAAACCGTGACTTTCGAAAACTCAGCTCAGGAATATAGAAAAATGAAAGGCTGCGTTTGGTTTGATTCCACGCTCAAACATTTTAAATATTTTCTCAAAATTCATAACGAAACATATAATTCATAATTATTCAAAACTCAATTCAAAAATTAATTTTAAAATTCATAATCAAATACACAATTCAAAATTCAATTCAAAACTATTTTCAAAATGCAAAACAAAAACTCTTTTCAAAACTCTATTTAAAAAAATTTAAATTTTTTTATTTTGTTTTTTGAAATTACTTTAAGAATCATGATTTGAGTGTTGTCTTTTAAAATTTTTTGGATTTATTTTTTTCAAAATATTTAAAAATTTTCTTAATTTTATTTTTTTAGGATAAATATTTTATGTTTTAAATAGTTATTTATTTATTTTAATGTGCACTGTATTTCATACATTTTTGTGCTGCATTTTTTTAAATATTAAAAAATAGAAAAAAAATAATTTTTATTTTCAATATATAATTTTTATTTGAAAAAATGTTTTATTTTATTTTATAAAAATGTTTTTCAATATTTTAATTTTTTTTCTTATGTGTTTGGTTACAATTTGAATGTAAAGTAGTGTGAAATTTCGAGTTATGTATTTAGTTATAAGTTTTGAAAATAATTTTTGAATTGAGTTTTGAGTTATGTGTTTAGTTACAATCAAGGTTCTGAAAAGTGGTTGCGGTTGCGGTTGCGGTTGCGGTCGACGTAACGGTGGCGGTGGTGGTGGCGGTGGCGCGCGGTTGCGGAGTGTAAAGGCTGTAGCGTAACGGATGCGGTAACTGGAACTGTGAATTTTTTATTTTTCGCACAATTTGAAAAAAAAACTTATCGATACGCACTTTTTTTTTTTCATGATCATATTTATTGGGTTTTAAAATAAAATATTGATCAATTTTTATAAATTTTTAAGTTTGATCCAATATATTTCATATTTTTAAATCACTATAAACTGAGTTTTTTACATTTTATTTTAATAATTAATGACTTTATATTATATAAAAAATCAATCGCTAAACTATTATATATAAGATAAACAATGACAAAAGTAAGAGGATAAATAAAAGTCTAAATATATATATATATATATATATATATATATATTGATCAAGCCAAATAGATAGTGACCACACCTATTATTATTATTATTATTATTATTATTAAACAATATATAGATAGACACACACAAACAAAATGGTTGAGTGATAGCAGCTGAATAGAATAGCATAGGTTTTACAGTTTTAACAAATCAATAATATGTTCTTCATCTTTCTCTCTTCTCTCTCTTTATTTCTTGTTCCTCCATCTTCCATCTTCTCTCTCTATTTTTCTTCCCCCATTTTCAACTTTTTTTTTGTGTTTTTTTTGAAAGAAGCAATTTGTAACCGTTATGTAACAGTGCGTAACAGGCCGTTACGGCACCTTTACGACCGCTATAGCAGCCGCTACGGCTGATACACCTATGAATCTCAATCACACTGCAAAAGCGGCCGTAACGAGTGGTGGTAACTATCACAATCGTTACGTAACGGCGTTACGTAGCGGTTGCGGCCGCTTTTTAAAACTTTGGTTACAATTTGAGCGTGGAGTTGTGTTTTAAATTTAAAATATTAAAATTAAAAATTAAAATATTTAGATAAAAATTATATATTAAAAATAAAAAATAAATTTTCTTAAACATTTTTTTATATTTAAAAAAATCCAAAAAAAATTCAAAATATAACAAAAAATTCAAAAACTCAAAACTCAAAATTCAAAAGTTCTTTTCAAAATTTAAAATTCAAAAATTCTTTTCAAAACTCTTTTCAAAACTTAAAATCAAACAAATTTTCTCTTTTCAAAACCCAACTCATAATTCCACACTCAAATCATAACTTCAAAAAGAAGAATCACAATTCTAAAACTAAACCAAACGCTTCTATCTAGCTTTTTTCAAAACAATTGTTTGCAATCATCCTTCTGAATGTGACTGTCAAAACCGTAATTCATTATCAGCCCCGACCTGTGTTTAGCATTAAAGAAATTGACCCAAACATCAATGGAATTGGTGGGAATCCGCAAATCGAATCGAACATGAAAAAGCGTAATGAAACCCTAGTTTCTTAAATCAAATCAACATATGCAAACAACGAATTGTCATTCTTCATTTTTGGGCCTTTACGATTGCATATTTGGAACCCAACGACCTCAAACAGTTCTGGCGCAACAGAGTGCCAGAGTCAACACCAAGAGACGGTGGAGAGACGTTTGTGCTAGTCACATTTTGTTCCTCATTTCGAAAAAATAACATTATCAACGAGTTTGGAAAAATCACATTCTAAAGTTGTTTTTGAAATTTTGTTATGAAAATGCTTCGTTATGTTCAATTTTGTTTGTTTGTTTGTTTTTTTCTTGCCTAATTATACCGACGTTTGCACTGTGGTGTTCTGTGTTTGTCACATTTGGAAATAGCATGATGAGAGTGGGTTGATAACATAAGATAAATTAACAATGGCAATGACCGACGATCCTGTGAGGGTGTTCATCACACAAAAAATTTGACAATCCGAGAATAAAGTAAATGAGTAAGTTTTGTAATAATGAAGTGAATTTCAACTTTACTGCCATGGGTATTTATATACATAATGGCAATCCTTGGTAATGGTAACACCTATTGAGATTGATCCCTAATATCAACAGGTACCATATTTTACTACAATCTTTCGGCAATAGTTGTCACTTATGCTGTGTTTGATTGGGGGATTTGAGGAGAGATTTGGAAAGAGAAATGAAAAAAGTATGTGAAATGTCAATAAAACATACCTATATTTCACTTACTTTCACACACTTTTTCCCTTTCTCTTTCCAAATTCCTCCCCAAATACCCCAACTAAACACAGGATTAGAGTTTTAAATTAAAACATTCCAGTTCTAGATTATTCTCGGTCTCTTGCGGAAGGTATATCACCATCTATGAAAAATGTTTGGGTGTAGTGAGTCACACGGAATTATGGTGCGGCGATCACTTTTTTTTTTCCATATAAATGAGCTATTATTTTTTGATATAAGACTGGTTAGATTTGTCTTTCATGGAAAACAAAAAACTGGGTATGAACATCACCGAAAATCATGACAAAAATATACGTTGGGTTTGACCTTCCAACAACGAATCCCACGTGAATATTAAGAAAAATGGATGTGAATCCTGATTGATTCGTTCAATAAAAAAATAAAAATACTGAAATAGATTCTCATAGAATAACATTCCAAATTAATAGAACTTAAGAAAATCCATAAAACTTTTGGGCATGCAAGATTTTGTAATGGGACTTTTGGGTAAATTTGGAGGAAGAAGTAGTAAATTAAAATAAAATATTAATTCTAATTACTTGATTTATTTAATTTTTATTTTTTTAATTAAAAATACATAAAAACTGAATGTATGGTGCGAAATATATATAATTCAAGAAAAAAAAAATCTTAGACTTATTGTGCTACAAAAAGTGTAAATGTGTAATTTATTATTATGCATGATAACTTCATATGATATTAAATTTTAATACAATAAATTTTTTTTATTGAACATCAAACTTTAAACAAAAATCAATAGACAAAGAGCATGAGCGTGGTTGTGGGTGTGTGAAATGAGAATTTAAGCAGTAGAGTTAAAAATTAAAATGTTACTAATATTTTAAAATAAAAAAAATAACTAAAATTTGATATATGGTTCAATGAAGAACAAAAATGATAAATTAATTGATATTGATTTTTACATGGGGAATATATTGTATTAAAATTGTTATACAAGCGGACTTAATTTAATAATAAATAAGTAAATAGAGTGGTTCAATTTTGAGTGTCTGTATCACATAACACTATTTTATGAAATAAAAGTTTATATCAAGTGCTAAGTAGATGGCAAAAAAAATGGGATGATATTATGTCTATTATTATATTTACCATATTTTAGATATTAGATTTGAATAGATATGCACCTGAAATGTGCAGAATCGAGTCTGATTTTGTTTACTGTTATAATTAGTATCATTAATTCTTATATCATTAATTCTGTGCTCTAAATTCTTAATAACAAATACATGTCATAATTTAATTGGTAAAAATTTAAAAATAAATCACAGAAACTGTATTTATGATATACATTTCGTTTTATGAGTTTCGTAATTTTAATTTATTATATGATAGTAATAAACTATATTTGTCAATATATAAATTTTTTCATGTTTTGTAGAGTCTCTAACATCAAAATTATAATTTGTCTTATGTTATAAGATTTACGTAAAAATGGATTTGGATTGCCTTGTGATATTAGATTTGGATTTAACATTAAATTTACGTTGACTTGTCCTTCACCTAATCTTTAAAAATTGTCTTGGTTTATGCCCAATGAATCATTTGATCTATTTATTTATTAAATTGGTAAATAAACATTTGTAAATATTTTTTATATAAAAATAACAAAAATATGGACATATTTTATTCATACTTATTAAAAAAATTTGAACTTAGTTAAAAAAAATTATATATTTATGTTTAAAATTATTAAATGAATAGTTACATATATTTATGTATGAAAAACTATCTAAGATAGAGCCACTCCAAATTATAGATCATATTATAGTCCTAATAAATTTAAATTTTATGCTTAAATTATATTATAGTTTATTAGTTCGTGGTTGGTATGGGCTAATTTGAAAATTCTAATATTAGATTCAACACTAAAAAGTAACCAATAAAATTTTCTTCGAGTCAATTTTTTTGCCAATAATTCTTGATTTAAGCCTAATTGTTGGAGAATCGTTTAGTTCATGTCCATGAGTTAGTAAGCCCACCTATTTATTTAATTTTTAATTAGTAAATATACGTTTTTAAAAAATTAATAACAAAAATAGGAAACATGTACATATTTGTTTGGTATATTTATTAACAATTTTAAACCAGATCAAACTAGAACCTGAATAAAAAATTGATGCCTTAATTTTAAAAATATTTCATAATTGTAAATTTAAATTTGATCAATTTTTCATTTAATTTTTTTTTCTTTATAGAACTAGGTCATTTGGTAATTATAATTTATAGTTCCAATTTTTCTTTGTACATTTTATTTAAATATTTTAAAATTATATATAATTATAATTTAATTGAACTTTCCTTTTAAATCTCAAATTAGATTTAACTTGTATTTGGTCAAAATTTATTTTTGACTTCTCATCCATAAAAACTAACAATGAACATAAATTATTTTTTGAACATTACAAAAAATAATAAAGAAATATATTATCAATAATCAAAATAATAAAACATATTTTTATTTATCAGATGATGTCTCACCACTACATTGATAATAGACGTTAATAATGAAACTTATATAATACAGCAACAATACATTAGACAATAAGTAACATATGATAAATACATGTGATCATAATAATATTTTATAGTTATACAAAAGTTGTAACACTCCCAAAATAATTACAATAAAACAACTCCAAACACTGGTATAATGTGATATAAATAAAATAAGAAACTTTTATTAATCAAAGTTAATATACAAAAGGTGACATATGCGATATACATTCATAAATCGTTCATCCTGAATCTACAGCATGTGTTGTAAGAGGTAATAAGAAATGAAAGCTAAATAGATATTCATATGCCCTAATGGCTTACATCTTTGCAAGACCGTGATTGGTTACAACAAAATGAGTCATAAGCTCAATACAAATAAAGTCCCAAGCTTGTGAAAAGTAAATACAAAATAAGCAGGAATTGAGCCTTCTACTCTACAATCCTCCCAAGCTAAGTCATTGGCAGAGACATATCATCAACACTTGAAAATGTTTTTCCCAAGTAGGGCGAGCCACAGCCCAGTGAGACAATCTAGCACAATATAAGAATCTTAACAAAGATATAAGTATGATATGCATGTACAATGCAAATGATAAAATCATTCGTATTGTCACAAGATCGTCATATGCCAAGTTTCGTATCTCAAGCCATTTTATCTTAATTCATTTCATGACAATTTATTTCACCTCAATCCATAAGTCAAGTCGATTGTTATCCAGACAACCCAACTGATGCTACAACTTAGTGGTTCTCTAATCAATACAATCATTACACAAACACTTTAAATTTGTCATTTTACGGAAATTTCGTCCGCTAGAATATCATACATATACAATGTATTAAAAACATCTCATTTCTTCTCCCAAACATCATACATATACAATGTATTAAAAACACAGTTATATTCAATGACAACCGATAAAAGATTAGTTTCAATTCACCGAATTCTCATGCAATTTCTACAACAATCACAGCTATCTTCCACCGATAACCCAAAACAGATATTTTAAAACAGATATACAATCTCCAAAATAGATAAACTATCCAAGTTTCCATATGTGAGAGATAACAAGCATCCAGCCCCACCATTTACATAAACATCTATCCAATTTCACTTTTCCAATACTAATTACAATTATTTATACAAAATAATTAATTGAGACATTTTAGGACAAAACTCTCATTTCCTTCAAAATCCAATCCTTGTGCCAAAATCAACAAATTTAGCATAGCACATCCTCATATCTACACCCACAACCATTCTCATTGCCTTTATTTGAAAACCCCTATTTTGATTTCAAATCGAAACCTTAGGTTTGTTTAAAATCCTCCACATTTGAACATTATTTACACAATCAACAAATAACTAACTTAAAATTCATAAGAGTGTGTAGAAAGTCCCTACCGCAAAGTTAGAAGACGAGCAAAACAAAGAGAAAACTTCAAAGATACCGAAACTGACTTTTATTTGGATAAAAATGGAGCTTTCGAGATGCTCTACCTTTTTTCCAAAGACACTAGGGTAGAGAAACCAACGGATCTAGGTAAAAATATAGAGAGAATGTGAGTTTTAGAGAGAGAGGCTCTAGATCTAGGGTTTTGGAAGGAAAAGAGATGAAAAAGTAATGTAGAAGGAGGCTGCTATGAATTGATATACGCATAGTCTGCTCGAGCGTAAGAAGTGACGCTCGAGCGTCAAACACAATAGGTTGCTCCGCTCGAGTGTAAGAAGTGATGCTCCAACGTAGAATGCATAATCCCAGTAGTTTTACAAACAACAGACCAACGCTCGAGCACAAGAAGAGCCGCTCAAGCGCAAGGAGAGTTCACACTTCCAGTAGTTTTGCAGATCTACAAAAGCACTGAGAGTTCACAAAGCCCGCTCAAATGCCCTCGAGCGTAAGAAGTGCCGCTCGAGCGAAGGAGCAAAATTCTGGATAACAAGAGTTTAGAAACTAAGTAACCAACTTGTCTCAAACGCAACCACAACAATCCAATAGCCAAATTTAAGGAGATACAAGGGAAGCAAGATGTGAGCAACAATATGAAACCATGAAACCCGAGTCCGGGATACAACAAGGGTTTGGTCAAAACCGGAATTGCTATAAAAGTACCCAAAATTATATATATATATAAACAATATATGATCCATATAGTAAATTCATGCTTTCAATAAATTTCAACCACATATTAGTTTTCTAAATCAATTCATCACCCGGACTATTTACTATTCTTTTTAAGTAATATTCACATTTCAAAATCTATCCAAACAATACTCTGGCCGAGCTCATCATCATAATTGTTGTTGCCATATTCACCACCTCCACTAACCGCTATACAACTCCAATCTAGTTTTTTATTTTTATTTTTAATTTTTTTTATCTTTGTAAATATAAAAAGACAATGTTGGGAAAATAAAAAGGTATTGTTAAAGTTTTAAGGAGGTAAAAATGAAAAATGAAAAAAAATGCATGATTTTAGGTTTTCTTATTTGATATATATGTAATGATATTTTTTAAAACCAATGAATTATGGAATAGTGTTCATTATTTAAAACTTTTACGAAGATTTATTTTTAAATCCTATTTAGTAGGCCTATAGCCCAATACTCTCATAAAGCTTTCTAATGTTCCATCAAGTCTCATCTATTTAAACTTATATTCCAATAGATCCTTTTCCCATATTAGAATTATTTTGTGGACTATTTTACCCTTATAGAATTTTATTATAATATATATATTTATATAATAAAGCAAGATGATTTTTGAAAATATATAAAATGTATCAGAGACACATTTGATTTTTAAGGTTCAGATGAATCCTAAATTTATATTAATGGTTCAGATTAATGATAAATTTATATTAATGATTCAGATTAATGATAGTTCTCGCCCAAACATTTTTCTCCTAAGCTTCGTACCTATCCATGTCTCCCCACCATCCCTTTGTAACTCTCTCTTCCTCTCTGTTCTCACCTACGTCTCTGCTCCCATTCCCTTTTTATCTCTCTCTTCTTTTCTATTCTTCTTCTTTCCTATTCATATCGATGCTGCTTGCTCATCTCCTTCCTCTTCGCTAGACTCGCAAGGTAAGATGTCCTTGATTTCTGTCTTTCCCCTTCTCTCTCTGTTTCGATTTTTGATATTTCTTTTTGTTTACATCTGTTTGACGCTTTGGTGCCTCATTTTTTGGGCATCACACACATGATCTGTAATCAATTGTTTCGGTGGCTTCAAGGTTCTAAAAATCAAACTTGCTCTTGCAACCCTCCCTCTTATTGCTCTCGAACTCGGCTCGCAAGGTAATATCAATTTCTACCACTCCTCTTCTCTCAATGTTTCGATTTCTGATATTTCTTTTTGTTTACATCTGTTCAACGCTTTAGTGCCTCATTTTTTGGGCATCACACACATTTTTATCTCCCTAGATTGTTTGATTCATGGTGTAGTGATCTGTAACCCTCGCATTCGCAACCTCTCTCTCCCTGCTCTCTCTCTTTCTCTCTTTGTTGGGCTGTGACTGTTTTGGTATGCTGTGTCTATTTTGGTAATTATTTTAGGGTTTTGTTTATGGGTCATTTAGGTTGGGTATTGTCTTCCAAACCCACAAATTTTAGTGTTTTTAATTAATCTAATACATTCCATTCTCCCAAACCCATAATTTTTTTTTAATGTTTTTGAGAATCCTAATGAGTCTTTGCTCAAGTATTGTAAGCCTAATTTACTATTTTTTTTTGGTTGTGGACTTGCTAAGCATCTGAAATTTTGTAAATCAGGTCATATTTGATCATGCCAAGGACAGACCAATAATTTTCTCAACCTTCCATCCTGTTGTGGCACTACTTGCCAGGAAGCTACAGAGCACCTATGCTGTAAGTTTACTCTCCATAATTGAGAAAGCCCATTCAAAAGTTTTTCTTTCATAGCATGGTAAATGAGGATGAAAAGAGTGTTTTAATTATGTTCGTTGCTGATTGAAATTAGGTTTTCTTTCTTACAAAAGGTGGAATTGAGATTTAATATGATGTGAGAACGAACTCCTTAGAGGAGGCCGTAAAGCTGTGCTTAGAGGGTGGTTTGCAAGGGATTGTGTCGGAGGTCAAAGGATTTTTTTAGAAATCCTGGGGCACTAACCAAGATCAAGAAGGCTAAGCCCCACTCTTAACATATGGCAAATTAAAGTAAGTTCTAATTTTCAATTCAAATTCCCTTATCAAAATGAATTGCATATTTGTCATGTGGTTGCTAATTATGAATCTCATTCAATGTTTCAGCAACGTGCCCAAAGCAATTTACTTGCAACATTTAATGGGTGTCGAAGGAGTGATTGTTGATTTGGTTGAAGAAATCACATAGGCTGTTTCAGGTATGATCAAGCCATCGAGCGAGGGTGAAAGAGAGGTGCTATTGGAAAGGGAGGATCAGATTCAGGTCAAAGCAAATCCCTAGTTCTCTCAAATGGAATTGTCATTTTTGTTGACGCTAATTCCAGAATTGATACAGACATAAAAGAAAAGGTCTACTTTTATACTCCAAATTATATAGTAGAAAGTTTTCACACTTTTTATTGCTTTCACCCGTAACCTCATCTCTGTTTGGTTATTAACAAAATGCTCCATTAGAATATAAATTGGATTTCCCCTTGATCATATGGTTATGAATGTCTAATTAATTTGAATTTTTTTTATTTTATTTTTTTTATAGATACTCTACTCGACAAACTGTACAATATGAATGATTCGGATGATCAAAATAGTCCCAATATTGGCCTCGGAAAGGGGCACAATAGTACCTCATTCACGGGTGTGTTAAGAGTAATTAAGCTCCCAAAAAATTATCCCCTCAACTGCTATTCTAATAATTTGTCAGTGGGCACCAACTTAATTTGTCACTGGGCACCAACTTATTTTGTTTATTTTTATTGCTTTGTATCTTCAAGTGATTAACAGTTTTAACAGTTTTAGGCGATAAATTTATTTGAAATTGGGGTTGTTTGTTCAGAACAAACCTCCATTGTTTGTTCCAGTGTTTTAACAGTAGGTATGGTTTAAATTGGGGTTATTTTCAATTGTATTTTCCATTGTTTGTTTGTTCAATTGTATTTTTTCATTGTTTATTCTGGGTTTGTAATCCTAACATTATTTTCCATTGTTTGCATGTTAATGTTCAATCGTCTATGAAGTTCGCTGACTTTTGCAATAGCTATATTTTATTTTCTTTATTTAATAAATTTTCTAAATTTGTTTATTTGGGTTACTAATAAATTGGTGTATTGTATTCATTTGAGTTTCATGTCTTCCTGTGAATTCACTCCATGCTCTTTGAAAAGAAAAGAAAAAAAAAACAAAAAAAATTTGATTGATTTTAGTTCATTTTTAACCATAACATAATGCATCTTGAGGTAGTCTGTAGTTTATGGAAAATTTTACTTTCCTGTATGATCCAAAGGCTTATTCATTGATGTTAAGAGTGGAATGAACAAGAGCCTAATGAAATTGTTGTCATTGTCCTTTGAATGTCCAAAGACATTAATGAAATTGTTAGTATTAATGCTGCAGACATATTAATAAGGCTGTCATGTGCTGGAGTTTATTGTAGAAAATAAATTATTAGATGTTTTTGTTGTTTTATTTTATTTAAATTTTGTCCTTCACAAACTTCACATATTACAATTACATTTTGATCCTAACATGTTGATTATGTTGTGTTGATTATGTTGTTTCAGTACCGACGTTGCTCTTTTCAAACTCGCACTCGGTTAGTAATTTCAATATTTTTTTCCAGGTCGTTGATTATGTTGATTGCTGTTTTTGTTTTTTGCTGATGCCTGTGTTTTTTCTTTTTTTATTTTGGCTGTGTTAGGTATGACTATGTCTGTTTGTTTTGCCTCTACCCTTCTCTCTCTGTTTGATTGCTAACTATTAAACCCATTTTGCCATCAGTTTTAACTCTGTTTTGCTATCAATTGTAAACCTATTTTCCTTTTGGAGAATAATGATAAAGGCATTGATGTTTAGAGTGGAATGAACAAGAGCCTAATGAAATTGTTGTCATTGTCCTTTGATCCACTTTTTGTAAAGTTTTAACCTACTCTTTTAATGTATGACAATATAATGTTTGTTTTTCTTATGTAGTTAATTTGATTGGAAGCAGTAGCACCAACTGGTGTATATTTTAATTTAATTTTTTTAGATTGCAGAGCACTGGCTGGTGTGCATTATTTTAATTTTTTTAGATTGTAGAGTACAAGTTGGTATGCACATTGGTTGACGTTTAATTTTCAATTTAATTTGTTGAGATCGCAGAGCACTTACTGATGTGCTTTATGTGGTATTTAGTAATTTTTTTCTTTTTATTATACAACGTTAACAAGTATACAATATTTATTATTTTTGTATTTTGTTCAGTGTTTACAATTTTTTTTACTTGCTCTTATATTTTGATTTGTTTTCTTCTTTTTGCTCACTTATTTTTATTTACACCGTGCCTACACTAGTATATATATATATTATACCATATATCTTGGAGAGAGAATATCAATTATTGAATATATTTCATTTGTGGTATATATAAAACATTATACATAAAATATGAAAGATTATTATTCTTAACATTTTCTTTACCTCAATGTGAGGGATTCACTTAATCAATGACCTTTCTTTATCATTATTTTGCATTAAGGTCCTGCCATGGAAGAACATTTGGAAGAAAAGGTTAGTTGTAGGCTAATAATAGAGATAATGATGAACTTGCAACAGAGATTATGGTAAACTAGCGATGAACAATAATTTTTTTGCTACTATAATACATAAACCATAGTCTCTTCGTCAATTTATGTAGCTACCAGTAATGTGTACTTTATTCACCAGCATTATACCGGCGTTGATTATATACAAATTTTTCTAAAAAAGTGCGTCAATATATACGAACTATTTGATGATATTTTATATATTGTTTGATGATTTTTTGTATATTGTTTGTTATTATGCTTATTGTTTGAATAATCATTTTTTTTTTTGCTATTAAACATTTAAAATAGTCGATTTGTTTTCTTTCAATTTTGTTTCATATTTTCATGTTACAGTGTGAATGTTTACACTAGTATAAATTTAATTTTTTTAAGACTATACTAATTATAAATTGTGAACATTCACATTGTATTTTGGTATGAGTATTTTTTTTTTTTGTAAATTTTTTTTGAAAGTTAGTTGTATGTTTGTCGTTTTTGTTACTATATTTGTTAGTTGAACAATAATTTTTATTACCATTGAACAGTCAAATAGTCGATTTTTACTTTATTCAATTTTGTTTTATGTTTTCACGTTACAGTGTAAATGTTCACATTGATATGAGCTTATTTTTTTTAAGGCTAGTTGTATGTTCGTTGTAAATTGTGAATATTCACATTGTATTTTGGTATGAGTTTTATTTTTTCAAACGTTAGTTGTATATTTGTTATTTTTGTTACTATACTTATTGGTTAAACAATCATTTTTGTTACCATTGAGCAATCGAAATAATCGATTTTTACCTTTTTCAATTTTTTTTTTATATTTTCACATTGCAATATAAATGTTCACATTGGTATGAGTTTATTTTTTTTTAAGGCTAATTGTATATTAATTGTAAACAGTGAACATTCACATTGTATTTTGGTATAAGTTTTATTTTTTCGAAGGTTAATTATATGCTTGTTGTTTATTGGGAATATTCACATTATACTTTAGTATGTGTTTTGTTTTTTTTAAAAGTTAGTTGTATGTTTGTTGTTTACTGTGAATATTCACATTGTTTGTTGATTTTCGTTCAAATTTTTTGTTGCGTTATTTTTAAAGTTCGCATTATAAGAAAGTTGAAAGTTTGTAATTTGAGATTTTATCCATAGAATGAGGTAGAATTTTTTTTTTAGAATGAGGGATAAATTTTCTCTATAGAATAAGGAAGACATTTTTTCCTTAGAATGAAGGAGAGATTTTCTCCATGAAATGAGGGACGATTGTTATTTTTTATTATGTATTAGTTTCAAAATAGAAACATGTTCAAAAAATTAGAAGGGTCATTTGGTCATATTACGTTAAATAGGATATAATGGAATACTCAAAAAGAAAATGAGTTAGATGGAATAAAAGACTTAGAAAGTGAATTTATCAAAAAATGACCAAAAATTTTATTTATTGATGGGCAAGTCAATTAAATGTCTTTTTATTTTTTAGAAATAAAAAAAATTGAAAATTTTGTTTAAGAAATTAAAAAAATGGCCAAATCATAAAGAACAATATAAGACACCTTATTCTGTAAAAAACTCATAACTGTATTATCAATTTACATATACCAAAAGAAATAATAACAACATAAATAATAAAAAATAAAATAAAAGTTCTACAGATATATAAAAAAAATACAAAAACAAAATCCACAAAAAAATAAAATAAAAATAACTTGAAATCAACTACCAAAACTATAGTGATTTTGGTTTGGACCCGACCCATTTGTTGTTTTGGATCTAGGTTACATTATCATATATAGCTATTCATATCTTGTTTCTCATTATCACTCTTTGAGTTTAGCATTTAGGTTGTGTTGATTGTGTTTGGAACAGGTTAGCAGATTGTTTTTCAAACTTTTATTGCCCAGAATTTTGTTCATTCGCTTGAGCGTCACTTCTTGCGCTCGAGCTGTGTCATGACCCGAACCCGCCCCCATGGGTTAAGGACATAACCGGCCAATAATCATAAGATTACCTATGGCCTCAAACCAAATAAGACATAACTCATCAGAGTAAAGGGGCCAAACGGAAGCAAATTTAAAACTTTGTCCTTAGAGCTGTGCTTATATGGCACGTCATAACAAACCATACATATATATGTTAATAACTCACATCAAAATATGTACTAACACAGAGTTCTGTACATACAAGATCATTCAAGTCTAAGTCAGCTAATCAAAACTATATACAAACATAACCAAAGTCCTCGCCAACATGACGAAATAAAACAAGATAGCAAAAGGGCGAAGACGAGTCTCGTGCGTGAGACGTAAGGGCTGACTCTTCAAAACCTTGGTTGTTCCACACAAACTTCACTGAGGCTGGGTTTGGACCTCCCTTGGCTCACCTACAGACACATGAATGAGCGTGAGCGAACGCCCAGTGAATAATATCAAATAAAGAAGTTACACAAACGGTATTTAGAACAACATGCTTCAAACGGCCTTGTCCCAATTCGTATTTCTATCTAGCATATATATATAAGTATAGGTCAAGTGATTACGGTTCCAAACACATCATACGGCCTCGGGTCCAATTCATTCGTGTCATACGGCCTCTGGCCCATTCGTTCATATCATTCATGTCAAACGGCCTTTGGCCCATTCATACTTTCATTCATGTCAAACTGGCCTTTGGCCCATTCATTCTTTCATTCATGTCAAACTGGCCTTTGGCCCATTCATACTTTCATTCATGTCAAGCTGGCCTTTGGCCCATTCATACTTTCATTTATGTGAAACTGGCCTTTGGCCCATTCATTCATGTTAGACTAGCCTTCGGCCCATTCATTCATTCATGTCAAACTGGCCTTCGGCCCATTCATTCATTCATTCATGTCAAACTGGCCTTCGGCCCATTCATTCATTCATGTCAAACTAGCCTTCGGCCCATTCATTTGGTATAGCAAACATTTGTCCATAATTCAAAATAGCGAACTTATAAGGCTTATAGGGAAATAAGCAAATGGACAAATAACAAACTTCAAAATATCTTTATTAAGATATTACTCACAGTGATCGGCTGGATGATTTGCTCTGGAGCTTGACCCTACACATTCCATGAACACAATGGGTCACAAACAATCCAATTCGTTCTTAATTCACATATTCCTCTTTAGGCTTCTTGCTTATTCTTTTAATTCATTCATAATGCTCAATGCATGCCTAAGAGTACTTAGAAGTGAAAGAGAACGGAAAATGAAGCACAGAACATGTTTACAAAATTTCTGAAACAGGGGTCCCCGCTCGAGCGGACCCATTAGGTCTGCAAAAGTGCTGGTTGCCTTGTTTTTACGCTCGAGTGTGAACTCGGACGCTCGAGCTGAAGGTCATTCTACATAGCTCCCCGCTCGAGCGTGAACTTCCCCGCTCGACCGGACATCATGTCTGCAAAATATTATGGGAGCTCGTATTTTACGCTCGAGCGGTGGTTCTCCCACTCGAGCAGACGTCAAGAATTCTGGGTTTTCCAGAACTTGTTCTTGAGCTCAAACTTGATATTCAAAGGCTCTAAAGCTCGAATTCAGGTACCAAAACATGCAAATACATCATATAGCATATGGATGTAACCAACATGAGGCCAATTATTCAAAATCATGGTCCAATCTTCAAAGTTAACCAACATTTCTTGGTATAATCAAGGCTCATGCATTCAAACTTCATGTAATCTCCATACCTTCAACAATCAAACATGCATGTCACAAATATGGTGCAAATGGTGTTCATTCTTATGAAGCTCAACTAAAACCATGCTTGCATGTATAATCCAACCCACAATCTTTCATAATTCACATATTACATGCTAGATTATGTAATTTCATAGGAATTCTCTACATGCATGCACATATGGACTTCAATCTCAACTTAATCAACTCAATTCATGATCTAACTCACCATTTAATCTTCAATTCACAAAATCACAATTCAAACTCATGAATTAAGGGTTGATTACTCACCCAAAGGCTCAAATCTTCCAATCTATAACAAATTCTTGAGTAATCTTCAAGATTTCCAAGCTTCAAGATCAAAACTTCAATCTCCAACACTCTCCCTCTCTAATTCGGTTCTCTCACTCTCTAGAGAGCCAAAATCAGCCAAAATGAAATAAAAGAGAGGAATTGAGTGTATAAGGGTCATTTATATAGGCTCTTATAAGAACAATTAATTAAGATTAAATAATTGAGCACTTAAGCACCAATTTAATCTATTTAATTTGATCCGAATCAATTTTCAATTAAATTTCACCGTAGGCTCTAAAAATTATGCCAATCACAATGGCGTAATCAATTTCAGGTTCTGTGGCCGATAGGGCCTTCAATTTAAATCCCAAAGCAGAAAGTCAAACAGATATTCCTACGGTGAACAGATAAAAATTCAAAACCACATATTTTCACATAAATGGCACACAAAATCATATCAAACACATAATCACATTTATAATAAGGACCAATTAACATAATACGGAATAGGGTTATCACAATCTTCCCCCCTCTAGGAAGTTTGGTCCTCCAAACTTATTTTACCTTCGTCGGGAAACAAATGTGAATAGCGTAGGCGCATTTCATCCTCTTTTTCCCACGCGGCATTTGTCCCATAGGGTTCTTTCCATTCCACTTTCACCATTGGGATGGACTTGCTTCTCAATTGTTTCACTTGCCGGTCAACGATTCATTTCGGCCACTCGGTGTACTCCATATTTTCATCAAGAGCTACCCGGTGATAATCAATCACATGAAACGGGTCTCGAAGATAACCCCTCAACATCAACACATGAAACACATTATGGATTTGCTCGAATTCCGATGGCAAAGCGACTCGATAAGCAACTGGGCCAAGCCTTTCCAGAATTTGAAATGGCCCAATGTAAACGGGCGATAACTTACCATTTTCTCGAAATCTGACTTGACCTTTCATCGGAGTCACACGGATAAACACATGGTCACCAACCTCATACTCAAGAGGTCTTCTTCGAACATCTGCATAATTCTTTTGTCGGTCCTGAGTTGTTTTGAGCCTCTGTTGAATGGATTTGATATTCTCAGAAGTGTCTTACACAATTTCAGGCCTAAGAAAAGCTCTATCCCCGACTTCTGTCCAACAAATCAGTGATTTACACCTTCTACCATACAAAGCCTCGTATGGTGCCATACCGATGCTGGAGTGGAAGCTGTTATTGTATGCAAATTCTGCAAGTGGCAAATAGTCTTCCCAACTCCCCTGAAAATCCAAGGCACACATCCTTAGCATATCTTCTAACGTTTGTATGGTCCGTTCCGATTGCCCATCTGTCTGCTGATGGAATGCAGTACTAAATCTCAGTTATGTTCCCATAGCTTCCTGCAAACTCTTCCACAATCTAGATACAAATTTCGGATCTCTGTCCGACACAATAGATACCAGAACTCTGTGTAAACGGACAATCTTATCAACATATATTGTAGCCAGTCTATAAGCATTAAATGTAGTCCTAACTGGTAGAAAATGTGCAGATTTAGTCAGTCTATCAACTACAACCCAAATAGAATCCATACCTCGAGGAGTCCGAGGTAGACCAACAACAAAATCCATAGTCACATGCTCCCACTTCCATTCAGGAATAGGGAGAGGTTGAAGTAGACCGCCTGGTTTCTGATGTTCAGCTTTAACTTGCTGACATTGAAGACACTTGGACACATATTCTACAATTTCTTTCTTCATTTTAGGCCACCAATAGCTTTGTTTCAGATCCCGATACATTTTATTGTTACCCAGATGCATAACAAACATTGATTTGTGGGCTTCCTCTAAAACCCTTTTCTTTAGTTCCAGAATATTTGGGATGCACATTCGGTTTTGAAATCTCAACACTTTGCCTTCAATGCTGAACTCTGCTTTCGGACCTGTCTCAAATTCATCAATCACCTTCTTGAGGAATTCATCCTTTTTTTGTTTCCGTTTAATTTCATTGATGATTGTCGGTTCGGCTGAAATAGCGGCTATCAATCCGCCCTGTTCACACAATACCACTTCAATTTCAGACTTCTCGAAATCTTACAAGATCTCTTTCTGTTCAGTAAGCAAACAAGCCATACTCCTTGTTGATTTTCTACTCAAGGCATCAGCAACTGTATTAGCTTTCCCGGGGTGATACTGAATCTCAAGATCATAATCCTTTATCAGTTCGAGCCATCTCCTCTGTCGCATGTTCAACTCCTTCTGCATAAAGAAGTATTTCAGACTTTTGTGATCCATGTAGACTTCACACTTTGCCCCATACAATTAATGCCACCAGATTTTCAAAGCAAAAACAACTGCAGCCAATTCTAAATCATGTGTTGGGTAGTTCTTCTCGAGTGGTCTCAACTGTCGGGAGGCATAAGCAATAACCTTTCCGTTCTGCATTAGTACACAACCCAAACCTTTATAAGATGCATCATTCAAAATTACAAAGTTTTCCGTACCTGTGGGCAATGTCAATACTGGTGCAGTGGTCAGCCTCGTTTTCAGTTCATGAAAGGCAGATTCTCTTTCGTCATTCCATTCAAATGATTGCCCCTTGCATGTCAACTGGGTAAGAGGTACAGCTATCCTTGAAAAGTTTTTCACAAACCTCCTATAATACCCGGCTAAGCCCATGAAGCTGCGGACTTCTGTTACATTTGTCGGTGTAGGCCAATTCACAATTGCCTCTATTTTCTGTGGGTTCACTAAAATCCCCTTTTTGTTGATAACATGCCCTAAGAAAACAACTTCATCCAACCAAAACTCACATTTCTTTAGTTTAGCAAACAATTCCTTTTCCCTAACTATTTGCAGGACGGTTCTCAAATGATGTTCATGTTCAAGCCTATTCTTAGAGTATATCAAAATGTCATCAATAAAAACCACAACAAATTCATCCAGGTAGGTTTTAAAAATCCAGTTCATTAAGTCCATAAGCGCTGCCGGAGCATTAGTCACTCCAAATGGCATAACAAGAAAATCAAAATGACCATACCTCATTCTAAACGCTGTTTTCTCAACATCCTCTGCCTTTACTTTCAACTGGTGGTACCCGGATCTCAAATCAATTTTGGAAAACACCTGTGATCCCTGCAACTGGTCAAACAAGTGATCAATACGAGGTAAGGGGTATTTATTCTTTATTGTCACCTTGTTCAGTTTTCGATAGTCAATACACAGGCGCAAGGTTCCATCTTTCTTTTTCACAAATAACACCGGTGCACCCCATGGTGAAGTACTAGGTCGGATAAACCCTTTGTCAAGTAGGTCTTGCAACTGTTCTTTCAGTTCTTTCATTTCAGCAGTAGCCATTCTGTAAGGAGTTTTGGAAATAGGCTGGATGCCTGGCATAATCTCAATTGTAAACTCTATCTTCCTGCCCACCAATTCCCCTGGTAGTTCACTTGGAAACACATTTGGAAATTCTTTAACAATAGGGATACTATTCAATTCAACATCTACAGATTATTCAGACAACACATAACACAAATAATCCTGGCACCCTTTTTTGATCAATTTACATGCCTTCATTGCAGATATTAAATAAGGTGGAGGTACTACCCCGTTACCCACAAACACAATTTCTTCCTGTTCTGGTGGTGTAAACACAACTCGTTTTGTCACACAATCAATAGTGGCACAATATTTAGTCAACCAATCTATGTCCAAAATTATATCAAAGTGCCTAAAGTTCAAGGGCAACAAATCCACATATAGGATGGCATTCCCAACACGTATGTCACAAAAATGATATACAGATTCACACAATACAGATTCCCCGGATGGAGCAGATACACATAGCAAATATGGCAATAATTCTAGAGGTCTACTTAGTCTAGATGCAAATGCACATGTCACAAAAGAGTGTGTTAATCCGGAGTCAATTAACACAAAAGCATCCTGATTACATATAGAAATAGTACCTGAGACAACTGCGTTAGCATTCCGTGTATCGCCCAGAACAAGCGCAAAAACCCTCCCTTGCCTCACGGTATCTCCGGTGGTAGTAGATCTCATAGTATTTCCCGGTTTTGGGATCGATGCAGTGGAACTAGCAGCTATCTTCCCACTGCTCTAATTACAATCTCGGGCCATATGCCCTTGTTTGCCACATTCGAAACAGGCTCCCGACACACGGTAACAAACTCCACGGTGCCTTTACTACAAATATTGCACATAGGAGATGTATCTCGGGAAGAATTTGAAGTACTTGAGGAGCCCGTGTTTTGCTTTTTTGAAAATTTCTTCTTTGAGAAGAAGCCTTGCCTTTTGTTGCCTTTCCAGTCAGTTGTTGACTTAGTCTGTCTAGCTATGTTAGCTTCTGATATTATGGCCCTGTCTAGCACCACAATATAGGTTTCCAGCTTTAAGACATTCACCCTTTCTAAAATGTCACTTCGAAGCCCACCTTCAAAATGCCTCGCTTTCTTGTAATCAGTATCAATCACATGTGGTGCAAACCTGGCCAATTCAGTGAATTTGGCTTCATACACAGCTACAGTCATACTGTCTTGTTTGAGTTCCATGAACTCTGATACTTTCCTGTCCCGAACACATTGCGTGAAGTACTTATCATAGAAAATTTCCAAAAATTTGGTCCAGTCAACATCCTTTTGATTCTCACGCATTAACATCCACCATCTTCTTGCTTCATCTTCTAGCATAAAGGTGGCTAGAAGTACTTTCTGTGTCTCCAAACAAGGTAACACTTCAAATAGCTTCTCGATGCCGAGGACCCATGTTTCGGCTTTTAACGAATCTAATCCCCCATGTGTCTGGTACGGGTGGTGCCGAAGGTGGAGGTGGAGGATGTGGTTGCTGCCACTGTTGTTGCCACTCTTGTTGTTGCCTCAATGTTTCTGCCATTTCCTGAATTAATCTTTCCATTCTATCCATTCTGGCAGTAGAAGACTCCTTTATCTCATCACCTCTTGTTCTCACCATCTGATTAAACTTGCATTATGCTTTATACAAAAGATTCACAAGTATGCATCTACTAGAGAGCATACATATTCAAATAATTTACAATGCAAGCAAATCACACCTTATAACACATAGTTGTTCACATTAAAACATTTAAGCACATTCTCAATGCTTCCAAATTCATACTTATCACATGAATGCATCCTAGATCTTTTCTAGATGCTTATTGCCCTTTTGGACAAGTGTGTGAGTTATTAACTCGTACTCTGATACCACTCTGTCATGACCCGAACCCAGAGTTCTGTACATACAGGATCATTCAAGTCTAAGTCAGCCAATCAAAACTATACACAAACATAACCAAAGTCCTCGCCAACATGACGAAATAAAACAAGATAGCAAAAGGGTGAAGACGAGTCTCGTGCGTGAGACGTAAGGGCTGACTTTTCAAAACCTTGGTTGTTCCACACAAACTTCACTGAGGCTGGGTTTGGACCTCCCTTGGCTCACCTACAGACACATGAATGAGCATGAGCGAAAGCCTAGTGAATAATATCAAATAAAGAAGTTACACAAACAGTATTTAGAACATCATGCTTCAAACGGCCTTGGGCCTAATTTGTATTTCTATCTAGCATATATATATATAAGTATAGGTCAAGTGATTGCGGTTCCAAACACATCATACGGCCTCGGGCCCAATTCATTTGTGTCATACGGCCTCTGGCCCATTCGTTCATATCATTCATGTCAAACGGCCTTTGGCCCATTCATACTTTCATTCATGTCAAACTGGCCTTTGGCCCATTCATACTTTCATTCATGTCAAACTGGCTTTTGGCCCATTCATTCATGTCAGACTGGCCTTTGGCCATTCATTCATTCATGTCAAACTGGCCTTTGGCCCATTCATTCAATCATGTCAAACTGGCCTTCGGCCCATTTAGTCATTCATTCATGTCAAACTCGGCCCATTCATTTGGTATAGCAAACATTTGTCCATAATTCAAAATAGCGAAATTATAAGGCTTATAAGGAAATAAGCAAATGGACAAATAAAAAATTTCAAAATATCTTTATTAAGATATTACTCACAGTGATCGGCTGGATGATATGCTCTGGAGCTCGACCCTACACATTCCATGAACACAATGGGTCACAAACAATCCAATTCGTTCTTAATTCACATATTCCTCTTTAGGCTTCTTGCTTATTCTTTTAATTCATTCATAATGCTCAATGCATGCCTAAGAGGACTTAGAAGTGAAAGAGAACGGAAAACGAAGCACATAACATGTTTACAAAATTTCTAAAACAGGGGTTCCCGCTCGAGCGGACCCATTAGGTCTGCAAAAGTGCTGGTTGCCTTGTTTTTATGCTCGAGCGTGAACTCGGACGCTCAAGCTGAAGGTCATTCTACATAGCTCCCCACTCGAGCGTGAACTTCCCCGCTCGACCGGACATCATGTCTGCAAAATATTCTAGGAGCTCGTATTTTACGCTTGAGCGGCGGTTCTCCCGTTCGAGCGGACGTCAAGAATTCTGGGTTTTTCAGAACTTGTTCTTGAGCTCAAACTTGATATTCAAAGGCTCCAAAGCTCGAATTAAGGTACCAAGACATGCAAATACATCATATAGCATATGGATGTAAACAACATGAGGCCAATTATTCAAAATCATGGTCCAATCTTCAAAGTTAACCAACATTTCTTGGTATAATCAAGGCTCATGCATTCAAACTTCATGTAATCTCCATACCTTCAACAATCAAACATGCATGTCACAAATATGGTGCAAATGGTGTTCATTCTTATGAAACTCAACTAAAACCATGCTTGCATGTATAATCCAACCCACAATCTTTCATAATTCACATATTACATGCTAGATTATGTAATTTCATAGGAATTCTCTACATGCATGCACACATGGACTTCAATCTCAACTTAATCAACTCAATTCATGATCTAACTCACCATTTAATCTTCAATTCACAAAATCACAATTCAAACTCATGAATTTGGGGTTGATTACTCACCCAAAGGCTCAAATCTTCCAATCTATAGCAAATTCTTGAGTAATCTTCAAGATTTCCAAGCTTCAAGATCAAAACTTCAATCTCCTACACTCTCCCTCTCTAATTCAGTTCTCTCACTCTTTAGAGAGCCAAAATCAGCCAAAATGAAATAAAAGAGAGGAATTGAGTGTATAAGGGTCCTTTATATAGGCTCTCATAAGAAAAATTAATTAAGATTAAATAATTGAGCACTTAAGCACCAATTTAATCTATTTAGTTTGATCCGAATCAATTTTCAATTAAATTTCACCGTAGGCTCTAAAAATTATGCCAATCCCAATGGCGTAATCAATTTCGGGTTCCGCGGCCGATAGGGCCTTCAATTTAAATCCCAAAGCAGAAAGTCAAATAGATATTCCTATGGTAAACAGATAAAAATTCAAAACCACATATTTTCACATAAATGGCACACAAAATCATATCAAACACATAATCACATTTATAATAAGGACCAATTAACATAATACGGAACAGAGTTATCACAAGCGGTCTTTGTGAACTCTCAATACTTTTGCAGGTCTACAAAACTACTGAGAAGTGGTATTCTACACTTGAACGATGCTTCTTGCGCTCAAGCGGTATTGGCTCGAGTGGCCATTGTTGAGCTCGAGCGATGGTCTTCTGTCTGTAAAACTTCTGGGAGTTCAGATTCTACGCTCGAGCGAAGCTTCTTACACTCGAGCAGTCACATCTCTTCTGTCTGGATGCTCGAGTGGCACTTCTTGCACTCGAGCAGTCTGCGCGTATATTAATCTGTAAAAGTCACTTTATACATCACCTTTCATCACTCTCTCTCTCTCTAAACATTTCAAAACCCTAATATCTCTCACTCTCTCTCTCTCTCTAAAACTCATGTATTTCCTATGAATACACCTAGATCCGTCGCTCCTTTCACCATTGTGCCTTTGTTAAAACGGTAGAGCTTGACGAGGGCTTCGTTCTAATCAGAGCAAAGCTGAATTTCGGCATCTTTGAGTTTCCATCCCTCCTTCAATCCTCTTCTAAGCTTGAGGTAGGGATACTTTCCATACTTTTAATGAGTTTTAACTTAGTTATTTGTTATTTCTAAACAATATTGAGATTTTTGGAAGATTTGGAATAATTTAAGGTTTTAGGTAAAAATCAAAAGAGGGGTTTTTCAAATGGATCCTTGAATATGATTTTGATATGGAAGATAATGATGAGTTGACAGTAAATTGTTGATTTTGAATGTTAGGATTAATTTTGGAGAGAAAAAGGATTTTGCCCTAAATGCCTCAAATGTTGATTTTATATAAATTATGAGATTGATATTGAAAGTGTGAAATTGGATTGATGTTGATGAGGATGGTGGAGTCACATATGTATTATCACTCACCTCTTGAAAATTTGAAGAGTATATCATTGTTGATAATTGTTTATCTGTCTAGGAATATCCGTTTTAGGCTATCGGTGGAGGATAACTATGAGTGTTGTAGAAATTACATGTGAACTGGGAGAGTTGAAACTATTTTCTCATTCATTTGCATTAGGCATCTTCTTTTACTTATACATTGGAAATGTTACTGTTTGAGAAAATTGGTGAATTTGGGAAGGAGTAGTTGTTACATCAAATAAGTTGGCCTGTGTGTCTAGGGTGAAGTCCTAAAAATCGTGCGTATACATGGGTATCAATCCCGCAGACGAAATTTTCGTGAAATGGCAATAGTAGTACTTGTATAGCCTATGTTTACATAGGTCTTGGTTTATGATTTCTTCTGGATGAAATTTCTGGGAAAGGTTGTACTGTTTTAAATTCCTAGAGTGTGATTCACCACCCTATTTTGTATTGTAATAGAGAAATGATTTATGAACCATGATATTTCTATGACATTGCATATTTTTGGAATGAGATATAAAAATATGTTTTGGCATAAGTATTGCATATGCATTCAGCTTATAGCTTTGTTAAGGTTCATACACTATGATGGATTATTTCTACTGGGCTTTGGCTCACCCTATGTAGGAAAAATATTTTAGTTGCTGATGATATGCTCTCACAAAGGCAATAGCTTGGGAGGACTTAGAGTGAGAGCTTCTTTTGTGTATTTATTGTATTTGTTTTTTGTACAAAGCCAAGGGCTTTAACTGTATTGGACTTAAGTCCACTTTTGCTGTAACCAAGCATCGTTTTGGAAATATGTAAACCTTTAGGGCGTTTCTTACCTGTTTAACTTCCATTTTCTCTCTTTAGTTTGCAACATATGCTATAGATTCATGGACGGGCCTTGTGAATGTATACCGCATATGTTTCTCTTTTGTAAAATCAAGTGGACTTAATGGAAGATAATTACCTTATCATTGTTGTCGTTTATTGATGTTGTGGATGGATTATTGTAATTATTTTCGGGGCATTACAACTTGGTATCAGAGTGTATCGGGTTTGAATATTTTGGGTACGTAGGAAGTGGTTCATACCACAATGGGTTTATCTCGTTTGGTAGAGATATTTATATGTATAGTATGCTTACGTGATAATATTCTTATGTGATTATATACGTATGAGATTCAATTCCTAAGATATTGATTGGGTCTACGGGTTTCTAGAAATCATATTAGAAGAGCACTTGATCACTGCTGTTTTCAATTAGAACTCTGGCAATGCAGCGGGACGATCATTATCTAGGAAGAAAATTCGTATGTGTTTATATGACTTCATGTTTATGTGGAGTGAATTACTGTTGTCCATCACATTAGGACACAAGTGAGTTAGTTTCGGCACATTTATAAATGTGCTAATCTTTTCTGTTACCTTCATTAGGATGTCAGGACGTAGATGTGGTGGTGGTAGGCGTGGTAGGCCTAGAAGGCATGAGGTGTCTTTATCGGATGAGATTCCAACGGAAGAAGAAGGGGGTTGGTCAAGCTAATGTGGCCAACTAGTTGGCCAGTAGGCCAGGGGTGCTTTGGCCCGTGAAATGGCCGGAGCCTTGCTGGAATCCATTAACAGTCTCAGGGCTGAGAATGAAGTTTAGGCCCAAGTTGCCAAAGCAGGGCCGTCTTTCTTGAAGAGGGAGTATTTCCGGTCTAATTCAGACGAGTTTTGGGGTGACCTTAAGGAGCCACTGAAGGCGGATGAGTGGATAGAACAAATGGTGAAGACGTTCAAGATGCTTGGCATTGAGGATGACGGTTTGAGAAAAACCTTGGCATCCTTCCAAGTGAAGGGAGATGCGGGTCAATGGTGGAAGTATGCGCGCGGGTGCATTGGAGTGACTTGGGAGGCTTTTGTCAACGCCTTCCAGGACAAGTTATTGCCTTCCACTGCTAGAGAGAAGTTGAGGGACCAGTTTCTGAAGCTCAAGCAGCTTAGTTTGCCAGTAGTCGAGTTTGTGGCAACTTTCATTAGCCTCTCTTGATTTGCACCAAAGCTTGTGGTGACTGAGGAATGTCATTATATTGAGTTCAAGAAGAGGTTGAAGACCGGGCTTCTTTTCAAGGTAGTTGGGTCGATGATTAGGGACTACTGACGCCATGTGGAGGCTATGACTCATCTTGAGACCGTAGTTCAGGTAGAGGAGGAATGGATGAGGGGCTCCAAGAGGAGTCAAGAGGTTCAGGGGGAGAACCGAGACAGTAAGAGGTAGAGGGGTTCTACCCACAACATTCCCAGGCAGTACAGTCTAGGTCCACCTTTCCTATGTCGAGTTCGGGTTCAGGGAGAGGTAATCCGAGAGGCTTATCTTGTTACAAGTGTGGCCAGTTGGGTCACAAATCTCTAACTTGTCTGTAGAGAGAAGGAGGGGAACAGTCTACATTACCTGCGGCTCGTTCTCAGAGCCAGAGTCAAGGGAGAGGGAAGTCGCCTACTTTTTCTCAGTGTGGGCAGTCAGGGCATTTGAAAAGGTTTTGCCCTTAGTCAGGTGAAGCACCTGGTGCGTCTGGTTCGAGGTAGACATAGTTAGTACAGGCCTTGAAGGCCAATCAGGGGGCCGCTTCGGCCTAGTCAGTGTATCAAACTTATGCTACGAGGGTGTGGCTTAACTTTTCGTGCTCCTTTCGAGTACGACTAGCCCCATAGTTCGGACTCTTGTGGTTCTGAATCTGATTTCACAAAGTGCAATGTGAAACAGTGAAAACACAAAAAAGTCCAAATCCAGCTTGGAAAATTGATGTTTGAATCAAATGCCAAAAATCGATTGCTTAGCCAGATTTCAGAGTCGCCACCTAAATATTTTTGGAAAATTTAGGAAACTCGAGACTCGCGCCAAAGGCGATTAGTCCGTCATCACCAAAGTGTCTCGGCTTGGGAAAATTTGGTACGAGAGGGAAATGTCATGAATTGAGCACTTCACTCGCCAGATCAAAGATCGACCTCTACTAATCATGATGTAATTTTTGTTTATGTTATATGCTCTTGTTCCAATTATTAGTCTAACATTACTATGTGACGCACATAAGTATAGACTAATTTGCAAAAGTTGGAACGCTTTGATTTCGTGTTTGTTTGAAAATTGTTTTTGATACTCGTCACTTGAAAAGGTGAGTTTGTACATTAATCAATTTGTCCCAATTTTGGTAATTAGCCTTCATCCACCAGCATTCAAATAGGTATATCAATTAAGCAATTAGCCTCATGGAAATATGTTTGGCATGGCAACACAAGCATTCATGCAAGATGCTAAAACTCAAAATTGCTCACCTAGTACTCCGAGCCAAAACAAAGTAAAATAATTGGAAAATATGCATGCTACTAACTAATACAATATGCCTATGCAATGCATACATTCTGTGATTTGTAGGCTCGGCTATGAGCATGGCATATGATTTCATTCAAGACATGTGGTAAATCACGTATTCATGCAATGATTTTGAACATTGATATTGGGTTAGCATGATGAGCTGAACCTTGGATGTATGCAAGGCAATGTATGTAAATCATAAGAATGCTAATTTAAAAAATGATGTTCTGTACTAATCATCGTAAGCAAATAAGTAAAAGGGAGAAAGACATGGGGTTGGAAGACATACAACTTATTACATGTTGGCCCTCACATAAGAGGGTCTGAATCAAGGTCTGAAAGTTCGAATTAAACTAATTATTACACATCCGAATGAATAAATAAAAAAAGAATTAACCAACTAACTACTCTATTTACAACAAGGATAACAATGAGAAATAAACTAGCTATTTAAGCTAACTAGCTATAACAATTACAAATAAACAATAATAATAATTACAACATTAATAATTAATAATAATAATAATAATAATAATAATAATAATAATAATAATAATAATAAAAACAACACTCGGAGCATTAATCTACAACATTGATGCAAGCTAGGATGCACAAGGGTTGCATGCATAGAGTCCAAAAACTGCTCTGTCTGCCTAACTGCTTCGTTTCACCTTCAGCCACTACCCTCTGTTTTCTACAAAACATACTTCTAACCAAACATTGGTGGCTGGCCAGCCCTCAATGAAGCCCAGCCGGGCCTAAATAAGGCCGATCGTGCCTTAATTTTATGTAAAATCTTGTTTTGTGCTCAGAAGTGAAAACAGTGCAGACAGAGTTATTCTAAACTCTGTTTGTCCCTCTCTCACTTCTTTGTCGTGGGAAAGCTTAGAGAGAAGGTTGGAATCATTTCCAAAACCATCAATGAGCAAGTTGATTGCTTGATGATTTCGGATACAATTTGGACAAAATTCAATAAATGCAATAAACAACAACCACTCCCCTTCTATCATAGGGTGAACTCAAAGAGGGAGGTAGAGACACTTCAAGGTTCATCAAAACATCATGAATTGATATAAGACAACCCTTGACACAATAGATTCGGCATAACGTCCGGCCAAGCCCAAGCAATAGAACTCATTTTCTTCACATGGGTTAGTTCATTTTAAGCCAAATTCATTAGTCTTTACCATCCTTTAATCCATTAAGTCCAAAATGATTGTTACATCCACTAAAGATTACGTCCATTATGTGAGAAATATGTCAAACGGGAGGTGATTCTCAACATGAAAAAAAATACTACGCCGTTGACAATGAACCTCCGTAGAGATTAAGCCATTAAGCATAGATCTCTAGTTCATGTTTTGAATAACCGTTAACCAATTGAAACAACTCTTAAATGAAGGAAATGAATGGTAAGTTGATTATTAAAATAAGGTTCTTAAACATGGAAATTAGACGAAGAAAGGCCAAGAACAATACTCAACAAGCTATGTATGCAAACTTATGAGACAATAATCAAACTAATCAAAGCATGAATTAATTAAACAACCTAGGAAAGCCCTAAATAGCCCTTAATAGATGAAAAATAGTGGCTCAAAGTGCATGTAAAGAGCCTAAAAAGCTAAACAACAAAGAGAGAAAACAAGGCTAGTAAGTAAGAACAATGAGGGGTGGTTAACCCCTTCACTTTTAAAACGTCAAAGCATGATTTTTAGCCTTTTTTAAACTTTGCAAAACAATTTAGAAAGCAAAGAAAAGGGTGTAAAAGCAAGGGTTTGAGCTATAGGTGAAGGTGTAAGAAAGAGTGTTAACTCTCTCTATCCTTTTGGTAGCTCTCCAAACCCAAGCTACACTTGGAAGAAAATCAAAACAACACAAACATACAAGAACTTGATAAAATTTGATAAAAATGAGAGCAAGAGAGAAAATAGCAAGCTTATACCTCTTAACAAAGGTAGCTCTGTGTTTGTGAATCAAACTAAGTCCAAACACACTCTCAAGCCTGAATTATGATGCTCAAGGCTCAACCAAAGTTCCTAGGCTAAGGTGCGAAGGTGTATATGGTGTATGGATATAGGTTCAAGGTGGTAAGATTGCTCAAAGGTTTCTTGCAAAAAAAGAAGGAGCTCTCAAGAAGGTGTATAGGCTTTTTTAGAAATTCTTCAACCCTCAAAACAGAGATACCACTTCGTTTTTATAGAATTTGAGCAAGACGGGTCATAAATATCTTCAAAAATAGATAGCTGGCGGGCTCCCGTCTAGAACAGTGTTTCTCGTTACCAAGGCACGGCCGGCCATCAATAGCCACGATTGGCCTTCAATGAGGGACGGCTGAGCCTCAATGTGATCTCCTATTTTTCTACTTCAGACTCAGCACAGGGTGGTGCAATGTGTAAAAATGGATTTCTGGGATATAAACAGTGGGAATATGGGAGGTTTGGGATTATTTCGGAGCTTAAACATGGCCCATTCGTTGAGACCTCGAACCACGCACAACACCACTTTTATCATCGAGTGTACCGGGCAAAGTGCTTGAGCCTTGCAGGCAGGCGGTCAAAAATGGGGTGTCTATAGAGAGATGAACAGGTGGAGCAAAGACCTACAAGGCGTGTATGCTGTTACCACGCTAGACTTAGTGCCAGTACCTTTGGTAGTATGAGGTAACTTCTTGCTATGTAATTCTATTGCCAATGTGTTAATTGATATGGGTGTATCCAATTCATTCATCTCGTGTGCTTTTGCATTAGCATTGGGGTTAGAATTGGCTCGACTAGCATCTCCACTCAGTGTGGAGTCACCTGTTGGTAGTGAGATTGTATCAGAACAGGGGTGTCGGGGTTGTGAGATAGAGGTCACCGATTGCCGACTTCCTTTTGCATTTGTGTTGTTAGACATGTCGAGTTTCGATGTTATATTGGGTATGGACTAGTTATCTTCGTATTGGGCTGTCATAGATTGTCACTGTTAGAGGGTTACTGTATGTATCTTGAGTGGCGATTGTTTTTATTTCATGGGAGAAGGAACTGATAGAGCTTCATTACCAGTAAGTAACCTGCGAAGTCAAAATGAACTTAGTTGTCTTCTTGCAAACTTCTTGAGTGGTGATTGTGATGAAGTCCGAGTTGAATTACCAAGAGTAGTTTGTGAATACCTGAATATTTTTCCTGAGGATCTCACTAGTTTGTCACTTCACCGTAAGATTGAATTCTCTGTTGATTTGGTGCTTGGCACGGCACCGATTTCTATGTCACCATATAGATTTGCACCTGCTGAGTTGAGTGAGTTAAAGATTCAACTCCAAGAGTTGTTAGATAAGGGTTTTATCTGCCCTAGCATTTTGCCTTGGGGAGCACCGACTCTCTTTGCCAAGAAGAAAGATAGTGCTTTGCCACTTTGTATAGATTATCGAAAGTTGAACCGGGTAACTGTTAAGAACAAGTATCCAATGCCTCATATAGATGATTTATTTAACCAGTTGAAAGGGTCTTATTGCTTTTCCAAGATAGACCTGAGATCGGGTTATCACCAGTTGAGGGTAAGGGAGGAAGATATCCAAATGACGACATTTCGTATGCGGTATGGCCATTATGAGTTCCTAATGATGCCTTTTGGGCTAACCAATGCACTAGCCGTGTTTATGGATTTGATGAACTGGATCTTTCGTGAGTTCCTGGACCGTCTTGTAGTCGTCTTTGTTGATGACATCTTGATTTATTCACCCTCCAAGGAGGAACACAAAGAACACCTACGAGTTGTACTTGAGCTGCTAAAGCCCACAAACTATATGTGAATTCTGGTTGAAAGAAGTTAATTTCTTAGACCATGTGGTATTCGGAGGAGGAGTGACTGTAGATTCATCAAAGATAGAAGCAGTACAAGATTGAGAACAACCTAAGAATGCCTTCAAGATCCGTAGTTTCTTGTGGTTGGTCGGGTATTACTGTCGGGTTGTGAAGGATTTCTCTAGATTAGCCTCACCATTAACTAGACTGACAAGGAAGGGAATCAAATTTGTGTGAAGTGAGACTTGTGAAAAGTGATTTCAGGAACTTAAGATTAGACTTATCACTGCTCCAGTGCTAATTATTCCGGAGATGGGTTTGGACTATTCTGTGTATTGTGATGCGTCACGGGAAGGTTTGGGTTGTGTCTTGATGTAAGAGGGGAATGTAGTAGCCTACATTAGAGGAACTATCCCACCCATGATTTATAACTAGCAGCTGTGATCTTTGCCTTGAAGATTTGGAGGCATTACCTATATGGTGAGAAGTTTGAGGTGTTTTCTAATCACAAGAGTCTGAAGTACCTATTTTCACAGAAAGATCTAAATTTGAGGGAGAGGAGGTGGATGAAGTTTATGGAAGACTATGAATTTGAGTTGCATTATCACCCGGGAAAGGCCAGCGTAGTGGCCGACACCTTGAGTAGGAAATCCATCAGCGATGTAGCTTGCATTGCCATCCGAGAATGGGAAATATTGGGTACTATTGGTGAATTTGACTTGCATCTTGGCGAGTCCGTTGAGTCGGCAGCTTTGTTTTCAGTAGTTGCACAACCTATACTTGTGAACCGAGTTATAAAAACGCAGATGGGTGACCTTGAGGTAGAAGCCCTCTAGGAGAAGATCTCTAAGAACGTGTGTTCCGACTCTAGTATTAGATACCTTGATCGTCTTTTCATGCCAGAGTCTTGCTAAGAGAAAGTACTCTGAGAATTTCACCATGCATGCTTTGCGGTGCATCCAAGAGGCATACAGATGTATCACGACCTTAGTCGTCAATTTTGGTGGAAGGGGTTAAAGAAGAATGTAGTTGTGTTTGTGTCGAGGTGCCTTACTTGTCAACAAGTGAAGGTCGAGCATTAGAGATCAGTGGGTTTGTTACAACCCTTACCTATAGCCAAGTGGAAGTGGAAATATATCACGATGGATTTTGTTGTGGGTCTTCCGAGGACTCAATGGGGTAGTGACGCCATTTGGGTGGTGGTTGACCGTTTGATCAAGTCAGCGCACTTTGTTCCTATGTGTATGAGTGACTCGGTAGATTATCTAGTCGACCTTTACATTAGGGACATAGTTCGACTTCATGG
Organism: Camellia sinensis; assembly: GCF_055761805.1. Taxonomy (NCBI): domain Eukaryota; kingdom Viridiplantae; phylum Streptophyta; class Magnoliopsida; order Ericales; family Theaceae; genus Camellia; species Camellia sinensis. The sequence goes on along the minus strand of NC_138964.1, from coordinate 20,468,895 downwards.
GGTCCCTATGACTATTGTTTTGGATAGAGATCCGCGTTTTACGGCACAGTTGTGGCAGAGCCTACAGAATGCCTTGGGCACTAGGTTGATTTTTAGTACCGCTTATCTTCCTCAGACTGACAGATACTACTACAAAAATAGTTAAAGATCACACTTTGAGAAAAAAAAATATCTCACTTTTATTGGAAGTGTGATTAAAAAAATTAGATTGATATTTTTATCACACTTAATTTGATTAAGTGTGATAATATTTATTTTTTATGTCACTTTTCAATTAAGTGTGATTGTATATATATATTTTTAATCACACCTTCTAATTAAAGTGTGATTATATATACACTACTACTTTTTAATCACACTTTTTAAATAAGTGTGATTATAAATATATTTTTTAATCACACATTCTAATTAAAGTGTGATTGTTTATATATTTTTAATCACACCTTCTAATTAAAGTGTGATTATATATACACTGCTACTTTTTAATCACACTTTTTAAATAAGTGTGATTATAAATATATTTTTTAATCACACATTCTAATTAAAGTGTGATTATTTATATATTTTTTAATCACACTTTGTAATTAAAGTGTGATTATATATACACTACTACTTTTTAATCACACTTTTTAAATAAATGTGATTATAAATATATTTTTAATCACACATTGTAATTAAAGTGTGATTATATATATATTTTTTAATCACACTTTAATTAGAAAGTGTGATTATATATACACTACTACTTTTTAATCACACTTTTTAAATAAGTGTGATTATAATTATATTTTTTAATCACACATTCTAATTAAAGTGTGATTGTTTATATATTTTTTAATCACACTTTGTAATTAAAGTGTGATTATATATACACTACTACTTTTTAATTACCCTTTTTAAATAAGTGTGATTATAAATATATTTTTTAATCACACATTGTAATTAAAGTGTGATTATATATATATATTTTTGGGTAAATTATATTTACCTCCCCGAGGTTTATGACAAATATAGGGACCTCCCCTGTGGTTTGAATAATTACAGTAATCTCCCATACTTTATCTGACAATATCAAGATTCCCCCCTGCTGTCAAAAATCACTAAACGGTGTTACTTTTTCCTTCGAAAATTACTTTATTGCCCTTTCCTTTAAAAATATTAAAAAATGTTTTTAGATTGGAAGATAGGTTTAGAGCGTTTGGAACAGTATTTTTGGATTTATTTTTTTAAAATATTAAAAAATGTTGTAAAACAATTATTTTTTTATTTTAAATATATAATTTTTATTTAAATATTTTATTTTATTTTGTAAATATTTTAATATTTTAAACTCAAAACACAATTTCACACTCAAATTGTAACCAAACACATAACTCAAAACTCAATTCAAAAATTATTTTCAAACCTCATAACCAAACACATAACTCAACACTCCACACTACTTTCAAAACTCTACATTCAAATCGTAACCAAACGCATAACAAAAAAATAAAATATTTAAAAATATATTTATAAAATAAAATAAAATATTTAAAATAAAAACTATATATTTAAAATAAAAATAAAAATTTTAAATTTTTTTAATATTTTTTTAAAAAAATACAACACATAGATGTATGAAATATAATGCACATTAAAATAAATAAATAAATATTTAAAATATAAAATAGTTACCGTAAAAAAATAAATTCAAAAAATTTCAAAATTTATAACTAAACAAATTTTTTCTTTTCAAAACTCATAACTCAAAATACGACTGCACATTCAAATTATGATTCTAAAAATAATTTTAAAAAATAAAATAAACTTTTTTTGAAATTTTTTTTCTTTTAAAATAGAGTTTTTGAAAAAGTTTGGTTTTGGGTTTTGGAAAGAGTTTTGAGTTTTAAAAAAAGTTTTGAATTGAATTTTAAGTTTGTGTTTGGTTATGAGTTTTGAAAATAATTTTTAAATTGAGTTTTGAGTAAAAATATGTTCCGAAACATGTTTCGTTCTCTTTTAGAATCACAATTCCAATTAGAAATTTTCAAAAAAAATTTCAAGGCTCATAGAGTGTTAACCAATTACACAATTCTAATTAGAAAATTTCAAAAATCTTTTCAAAACTCATAGAATCACAATTCAATTAGAAATAATTTCTTGAATTTATTTTTTTAGGGTAAATATTTTATATTTTAAATATTTATTTATTTATTTTAATGTGCATTATATTTCATACATCTATGTGTTGTATTTTTTAAAATATTTTAAATATATTTTTAAAATTTTTAAATTTTTATTTTTATTTTAAATATTTTATTTTATTTTGTAAATATATTTTTAAATATTTTAATTTTTTGTTATGTGTTTGGTTACGATTTGAATGTAGAGTTTTGAAAGTAGCGTGGAGTGTCGAGTTATGTGTTTGGTTATGAGGTTTGAAAATAATTTTTGAATTGAGTTTTGAGTTATGTGTTTGGTTACGATTTGAGTATGAAATTGTGTTTTGAGTTTAAAATATTAAAATTAAAAAATTAAAATATTTACAAAATAAAATAAAATATTTAAATAAAAATTATATATTTAAAATAAAAAAATTTAAAACATTTTTTAATATTTAAAAAAAATAAATCCAAAAATATTGTTCTAAACACTCCAAACCTATCCTCCAATTGAAAAACATTTTTTAATATTTTCAAGGGAAGGACAATAAGGTAATTTCTTAGGGAAAAAGTAACACCGTTTAGTGATTTTTGACAGCAGGGGGGAATCTTGATATTGTCAGGTAAAGCAGGGGAGGTTACTGTAATTATTCAAACCACAGGAGAGGTCTCTGTATTTGTCAGAAACTTCAAGGGAGGTAAATATAATTTACCCTATATTTTTTAATCACACTTTAATTAGAAAGTGTGATTATATATACACTACTACTTTTTAATCACACTTTTTAAATAAGTGTGATTATAAATATATTTTTTAATCACACATTCTAATTAAAGTGTGATTGTTTATATATTTTTTAATCACATATTCTAATTAAAGTGTGATTGTTTATATATTTTTTAATCACTTCTTTTGTGTATTTATTATATTTGTTTTTGTACAAAGCCAAGGGTTTTAACTGTATTAGACTTAAATCCACTTTTGTTGTAACCAATCATCGTCTTGGAAAGATGTAGGCCTTTAGGGCATTTATTATCTATTTAACTTTCATTCTCTCTCTTTAGTTTGCAACATATGCTATATATTCAGGGTCAAGCATTGTGAATGTATACCGCATATGTTTCTCTTTTATAAAATCAAGTGGACTCAAGGCCTTGTTTGGAATAAACTAAAAAGGCCAAAAAGTCTAAAAGTTACCTAAAAAATCTAAAAAATCTATACTATTCAAGGGTAGCTTGTGGAGGAAGCCACTAGGACAAAATTGTTATTTTGCCTTTTGAATTCAACTATCCAAAAAGTCAAAAAGTCAAAAGGGTAAAATTGTCATTTTGATTTTACTACAATATTTTATTACATATCTTTTCGTAAAAAGTCAAAAAGTTATCCTAAACATACATCTTTTTTCTCTCTGCTTTTTTAACCAAAGGGTCAAAAAGTGTACTTATATAGCATATCCCAAACAACTAGTTAATGAAAATAATTACCTTATCATTGTCATCATTTATTGATGTTGTGAATGGATTATTATAATTATTTTTAGGGCATTACAAAGCAAAGATGGATAAACAGGCATATCGTTATTATTAATTTAGTTAAAAAAAAGAAGTCATACAGTGAAAAAATATATATATCAAAAAAAAAAAACTCACAAAAATAGAAATATACAAAAAAAAAAAAAAAAATACACATACACACATAAACAAACAAACAAACAAACTTGAAATAAGTTTCGACTATTGGCAAAGAGAGAGAGAGTAACCTTTGCACCATTACATTTGGAGGGGAGTTGTTTGGACTGAAAAAAAAAATAAAAATAAAAATCAAATACTAGGTATTTTAAATAGAGAATTGTATTAAATTTTTTATTTGGTTGGGTTTTTAAAGTTTTAGGTTTTATATTATTTTCGGAAAGGACGAGGTGACGTACCCTTTTGTATTGAATTTTAAAATTCAAAACTATGGATAATTAGTGACTTTATTGTTTATTTATTTGAATTGTTTTGATCAATATTGTTTTGGTAAGGGTAAGGATAACTTACTATATTGTTTTGAATTTTAAAAGTCAAAATCATAGATATAATTAGAGCTTATTTTATTTTATTTTTTATGTTTTGCTTTTTGCTTTTTTCTTTATTTTTAGTTTTTTGACTTAAGAAACTAGCAAATAGTTTTTTATTTTATTTTATATTTCTTTAAAAATTAACAAATTAACAAAATTAGTTGAGAGTTTGGAGCTCCCATAATTAATGTTATTAAAAACCCTATTTTCCTTAATATATATACTTACTGTAACCCATGCAATGCACGGGCTCATATGATTTTAAATGAATAACCTAAGATTGCAAAACATATGATATGTTATGATTTTAGATTAATATCATCCGCATTAGTTGTCTTTTTTCAGTTATTTTCGATGGGCTTTTGATAATCAAAATAAAATGGAAAAAGTAATTCAATTATACAAACAAACAAACCAAAAAAAAAAACTTATAGTTTTTTATTTTTATTTTTTTTTAGATGGAAAAAAAGTTATAGTAAAACATCAAAAAATACATATAATTGAGAAAGATGTTTTGCTATGAAGAAAAAAAAATTAAATAAAAAATAAAAGATTCAATTACTAAAGTTTCTTATCAAAAGAAAAAAAAAATCAATACCAAATGTAGAAGATAAAAATGCATTAGAATTGCATAAAAATACACAAAATTAAATGTTACATAAAAACATACAAATTATAAAACTATGTAAACCCATCACCAAAATATTCTTAAAAGATAAAATTTTAAATACAAAAATATAGTGAACACTCAATGGCCAAGTCAAATTAATCTAACATTCTAAAATAAGAGATAATTTTTAGTTTGGTGGGAAATTCTTTATGAAAATTATACACAAATAATTTCCTTACACAATTTTTTTTTTCTTTTTTTTTTTTGCATTTATGGTACATAAAAAGAAATTGTAAAATTCAAAATTTTTCTAACCGTCAAACTTGGGTATTATATTAAAAATAAATAAATTTATTATGTAACTTGCACAAAAAAATTAATTTAGACAAAAATTATAAATGCGTGAAACATTTCACTCATACTTAAAACAATATAAAATTCTCTCTCTATATATATATAGAGAGAGAGACAGAGAGAGAGAACAACATCGATTAATCAAAAGAGACCAAGATCATTGGGTCTGAACTCAAAAAGTAATTAAGAATTCATATTGGTAGCTAATTTCTAGACTTGAACACAAATGACTCTATTTGATTTCGTCAATAATTTTGCATGTGTCTACAATCAATTGAAACATAATTGTTTATATAGGAGGAGAGAGATGTGAGATTGGATAATATATATTATCTTTATATATTCAACTCTAAATTTAAATCATCTTTATTTTGAATTTTCGTGATAGATACGAATTATCTTTATATAGATTTTCAATTCAAATACTTTTTAATTTTCCAATATCTTTTTTTTTTCCTCCCTTTTTTGTTGTTGTTGTTGTTGTTGTTGTTGTTGTTGTTGTTATTGGTGGTGGTGGTGGTGAGCTATAGATTTTCAATTCAAATAATTTTGAATTTTTGGAGAAACTTGTTAGAAAATTGGTTTTATATATGCTTATTTTGGGCCATCCTTGAGCCCAAAATTGAGTGGGCCCCAAACGTCTTTTGGGGTGGGTCCGAAGAGGTAATGTGTTCCTTACCGCATGGTAAATCACATGGTGAAGACGGTTCGTCAAAACCATTTATGAGTGAATGGGAACTTGACATCGTTTTCGGGTTCGTGGAGTGAATAGTTAAAGAAGTAAATGTGTGTTTCTTTGAAATAGGTTGTCCCACATTGAAGCTTTACGAGAGCTTGTGTATGTATATAAGCTCTAGACTACAACACTAGGGTTGGGCTCCAAGGGGCACTCAAGTTTGTAGAAGGGAGGAGTTACGGACAAAGCGAACCTTAACCAAAACCACCACACACGCGCTGCCGATGACCGGCCGGCCGGCCAGGTGTGGATGTGGGTCGGGTCGATTTTTTTATTAATTTTTTGGACAGAAGTTATTCGAATTTTTAATGAAAAAAAATTCAATTTTTTTTTTATAATGAAATAAAATTCAAATTTTAATTTATTTCCTGTCCATTTCCAGTCCGAAATTCAAACAGATTAAACAGTTCAAAACTGTTTGAACCCGGACAGATTCAGTTCCAGCCAGACAGATTTAAGTCTTTCCAGCAGTTACCAATAGATAGAAACTGTTGGGCAGTTATCTGTTGCACTAGTCCAATTTGAAATTGCATTTGTTCACTTCAAATTTTGTACCTGTTCGGGTCTATATAATTCCAGATTTGTTCCAGCATTTGGGGTCCGAAAGTTTTCATTTCTTTTGCCTTCTTTTTTGCTCTCTTGCATCAATTATTCTTCATATTATTTTAGGAAAAATTCAGAGAGTTTAGAATACAAGGTTCTAGTTTGCCGGACAAATTTGTTTGGAGTGCTACTACAAATTTGTGAAGAACATTGTATCCTGGGAGATAGATGCCATTTAACCGTAAGCACTGTAGCGGGGCGAATCTGTCTTAAGGATAGAGTGTCACACACTCGACTTGGTCTTTTATTTTTCATTCGGTTCGACAAAATAAATTTTGTAAGTTATTTATTTTATTTTATTTTATTTAGTTTCAATTTATTTTGTTTACACAGAAGATTGTTTTAACAATCTTAAGACAGATTCGAATTATTCTGTTCACAGAATTTTTTCCTTTCTTCTTCTTACAGAAATTGTTTTATGTGATTTTACAAAATAATATTTTGGTTGGAAAACAAATTGTAGTAATATACTATTTGACAGAGAGTAGTAATATATTATCTATTTTCTTTGACAACTAGTAGTAATATACTGGTGTCATTAACAATTCAGAATATTTATTTGTGGAATTTTGTCAGAAATTAATTTTGGTTTTTTTAATTTATTTCTGAGTGTTCTTTAATTAAAAAATTCTGTTTTAGTTTTTTTTTTAATTATTGAAGTGTTACAGAAATTTAATTTTCTGTGTGGAATTAATTTGGTTAAATAAAATTTTATTTCCAACTTAATTGAAAAATAAAAGTTACATATTGTTTCTTTTATTTTTACAGAATTTAATTTTTTGAATTTGGTTTAATTTTCTGTGTAGTATAAATTCTAATTATAATTTTGTTTTATAATTTAGAATTCATGGCTACTGAAACTAATGCCCAAACAAGTACTAATGTGGTGGCTGCAATTGCGCCAAACCCCTCTTCTGTTGTGACGGTACCTGTAAATCACCGTGAGAAGCCAGAGAAGTTCTCTGGAACTGATTTTAAAAGATGGCAACAGAAAATGTTGTTCTATCTTACAACTCTGAAAGAGGATGAAACTGACCGGCAAGTGGTTGCTGCGGTTGATGCTTGGAAACATACTGATTTCCTTTGCCGAAACTACATCTTGAACGGACTTGGCAACACATTATACAACGTCTACAGTCCTATCAAGACAACAAAGGATCTTTGGGGGTCTTTGGAGAAAAAATAAAAAACGGAAGATGCCGGCTCAAAGAAATTTGTGGTTGGCAAATTCCTGAACTTTGTAATGGTCGATTCTAAAACTGTGATCAGCCAAGTTCAAGATCTCCAACTCATTCTGTATGACATTCACGCAAAGGACATGTCTCTCAATGAATCCTTCCAAGTTGCAACCTTAATTGAGAAATTATCACAAGGCTGGAAGGAATTCAAGAACTACCTCAAACACAATCGCAAAGAAATGTCTTTGGAAGAATTAATTGTGCGTTTGAGGATTGAGGAGGACAACCGCAATTCTGAAAAGTGGGCTCGTAAGCATCCTATGGAGTCTAAGGCAAATATGGTGGAACATGCTTCAAAAACAAAGAAACAGAAGTTTTTTGGAGAGAGTTCCTCACAAGGCTCTAAAGGGGGGGTGGGGGAATTAAAAGGTACAAGTTTAATGGCAAATGTTACATTTGTGACAAAGAGGGATATCGGGCCAAAGATAGCCGTAACAAAGGCAAAAACAAAAGAAGAACAATCAAGAAGCCTGTTCAAGCCCATATGACCGAAGTGGACAATATTTCCAATGGTGTAGATAACATCAATCTTTTTGCAGTTGTTTCTGAGGCAAATCTTGTCGGAAATCTTAAAGAATGGTGGGTGGACACTGGTGCTACTCGCCACATCTGTGCCGACAAAAAGATGTTCACATCTTATTCAGTAGTGGACAATGGTGAGCAGCTATTTATGGGCAACTCCTCAACTTCCAAAGTTGAAGGACAAGAGAAGATTGTTCTGAAGATGACATCTGGAAAGGAACTCACTCTCAACTACGTGCTGCATGTACCGGACATTCGCAAGAATCTTGTTTCTGGATTTTTGTTGAGTAAGAATGGGTTTAGGCTAGTGTTTGAGAGTGATAAATTTGTACTTACTAAGAATGAGATGTATGTAGGAAAATGTTACATGTTTGATGGCCTTTTCAAGATGAATGTAATAATCGTTGTACCCTTAGTTATTAATAAAAATACATCTTCTTCTTACTTGCTTGAGTCTTCAAATTTATGGCATGGTAGACTAGGACATGTTAATTATGGATTTTTACGTAGATTAATTAATATGGAATGTTTACCTAAATTTGACATTGATTCAAATCATAAATGTGAAATTTGCGTTGAGCCAAAATTATTGAAAACTCATTTTCATTCAATTGAAAGAAGTACGGAACCACTTGAATTAATTCATAGTGACATTTGTGATTTTAAATCAATTCAAACTAGAGGTGGGAAAAAGTATTTTATCACTTTTATAGATGACTATACTAGATATAGTTATGCTTATTTAATTTGAACCAAGGATGAAGCTTTGGAAACTTTCATTCAATATAAGAATGAAGTTGAAAATCAACTTGGAAGGAAAATCAAAAAACTGAGAAGTGATAAAGGTGGTGAATATGAATCACCTTTTGGTGAGTTTTGTAAAGAATATGGAATAATTCATCAGACCACTGCTCCTTACTCACCTTAGCAAAATAGAATTGCTGAAAGGAAAAATAGGAATTTAAAATAAATGATGAATGCCATGTTAATAAGTTTTGGATTACCTCAAAACTTGTGGGGGTAAGCAATACTTTCTGCTAATTATATACTTAATAAAGTACCCCGAAAGAAAGTGGATCAAACACCTTATGAATTGTGGCATGGGAGAGTACTATCCTACAAATACTTAAAGTGTAGGGGTGTTTGGCTAAAGTGGCTATTCCAAGTCCTAAAAAGACTAAGATAGGTCCTAAAACCATTGATTGCATTTTTGTTGGTTATGCCAAGAATAGTAGTGCATATCGGTTTTTGATTAATAAATCAGAATATTCCGAAATGCATTCAAATACTATTATTGAGTCTCGAAATGCATCATTCTTTGAACATATATTTCCAAATAAGACTGGACAAGAGACTAGTACTAATAAAAGATCTTTTGATGCTATTACTAGTAATGATCAAGAACAAGATCAAGAGCAAGAGATAGATCAAAATGAGGAAGAGGAATTTAGGCGTAGTAAACGTGCTAGAACCTCAAAATCTTTTGGTCTAGATTTACTAACATATATGGTAGAAAATGAGCCTTTAACTTTTAAAGAGGCTATGTCCAGTCCTGAAGCTCCTTTATGGAAAGAAGCTGTCAATAGTGAAGTTGAATCCATCTTGCAAAATCACACTAGGGAATTAGTGGACTTACCACCAGGTTGTAAACCTCTTGGATATAAGTAGATTTTCAAAAGAAAAATAAAAGCGGATGGATCAATTGACAAATAAAAGGCAAGACTTGTGGTCAAAGGTTTCAGACAAAAAGAAGGTCTTGATTACTTTAACACATACTCACCGGTTACTAGAATAACATCCATTAGAATGCTAATTGCTATTGCGTCTCTGTACAATCTAGAAATTCATCAAATGGATATGAAAACTACTTTCTTAAATGGTGAGTTAGATGAAGAAATTTACATGGAACAACCAGAAGATTTTTCTGTTCTAGGAAAAGAAAAGAAAGTGTGTAAATTGGTTAAATCATTATATGATTTAAAACAAGCACCAAATCAATGGCATGAGAAATTTGACAAGGCAATGATGTCAAATGGGTTTAAAATTAATGAGTGTGACAAATGTGTTTATATTAAAAATACAGACAAATGTTATGTCATTGTATGTCTTTATGTAGATAATATGTTCATCATAGGTAGTAATAATGATATGATTAAAACTACCAAGAAAATGTTGAATAAACATTTTGACATGAAAGACATGGGTATTGCTGATGTAATTCTTAGTATGAAAATTACCGAAACATCAAAAGGTTATGCTTTGTCACAATCTCATTACATTAAGAAAATACTAGACAAATTCAGCAAAGATGATGATCATCTTGCTAGAACACTTGTAGATGTTAACTTGTTTCTTTCTAAGAATGTACAGAAAAGTATTTCTCAATTAGAGTATGTGTAGAGCCTACTTTCTTTTCGCGCCCCCTTTTCGGAGAGGGTGCGAATTTGGTCTTACTACAGTTCGAACTTCTGTCACGGTTCTGAATCTAATCTTACAAAGTGCAATGTGAGACTGATAAACACCAAAGAGTCCAAATCCGGCAAATCGTTTTGAAAAATCGATTTTGAATAAAAAGCGCCAAACATGGACTGCTTTGCCAGATTACAGAGTTGCCACCTAAATATTTTATTTTTGGGAAATTTAGGAAACCCTGATTCGTGCCAAAGGCCACGTGTCTGTCATCACCAAAATTGCCTCAACTCGGGAAGTTGGTTACGGGAAGGGAAGGTCCTGAAATGAGCATCCCTGCTCGCCCGATCAAAGGATCGGCCTCTACTAAGCATGATATGTTGTTTTATAAACCATGTGTTCTTATTCTGGTTATTAGCTAATATTACTACGTGATGCGCACTGCATACAAGTATAGACTCAATCGCAAGAATTGGAACAAAGCAACTCGTGTTTCTTTTCAAAAATGGTTTGAAAGTGCTACTCGCAAGTAGGCTAAAGCACGGATTTGCCACCCTCAAGTGGGCTTAAAACATGATGATTTGCCACTTCGCAAAGTGGGCTTAAAACTCGCATTTGATGAATTGTCCCAATTCTGGAAATCAAGCCTTCACCCACAGACATTCAAGCAGTTAAGCATATAAGCAAATAGTCTCATGGCAAACATGCTATCATGGCAACACTCACACTCATGCAAGTATGCTAAAGCGTAACACTTACAGTGTACTCCAAGCCAAAACAAAAACTAGTTAGAAATCATGCATGATCCTAACTACGTTAAAATGCCTAATGCAACGCATGCAAAATGCAAATAAATAGGCTTGGCTATCTAAGATGGCATATGATTCGTTTTGAACAACATGTGATAAACATGTATTTAAAGAAGTGTATTGACATACGATGCAGTTTGTATGATGCGCCGAGCCCGGTGCATGCAAGACAAATGAATCATGCACGTATGCAAAGCATAAGGTATGCACGCACCCTTATTACAACAATGTGCCCTCTCGAAGGAGGGTCCGAATAAATTAAGCTAACTAGCTACGCTAAGCTAAGCTAACTATTACAAACCAACTAATTAACTAACTATAGCTAATTAATTATTACAACACAATCGAAACTAAATTAACTAACTATTCTAAGCTAATTAAAATATTACAAAGATGAATTGAATTAGCTAAACACATTAACTAATTAATTATAAAACTGATAAATTAACTAGCTAAGTAAAGCAGTAAAATGGCCTCAAGGGGGAGGGAGACATGCATGCTCGGTTTGCTTCGCCCGAAAATGCATTGCCTTGCCATGAGTTGCCTCTGTTTGCACTCGCGATGATCTCAGAATGTCATATGAACTTCCAGATTGCATCTATCCCAACACAGGAACACTTTGCACAATTTCTCCTGCAGGTGGCCAGTCGGCCACCTCAACTGGTCGGTAGGCTACCTCAACTGGCCGGCCGGCCAATGTAAGTGGTCGGCATGCTAGTGCAAGTGGCTGGCCAGCCACTTCTCTTTCTAGGATTCTGCCTTTGCTGCAACAGAGAGCAACAGAGCCAAGAAAATGTATTTGGCAAGAAATGTGTGTACTACCACCCTCCTCATCATGTCTTAAGCTCAGAGGAGTGTGGTAGTTGGCTCTCAAGCCACCAATCAAGCATTTTAATGCATGATGGCCCAAGAACCAAGCTTGTACAAGCTTAGTGAATGCGCACATAAGACTCAAAGTGCCTCCACCCTATAATGCACGATCAAGGGTGTTGGCGACCAAGAAATGCAACACGTTTCATCACTTTGAGTATGAAATGTCTCACATTTCTTGTGTTTGGATTAACGTCCGATCCAAACACATGCAATCCAACACAAATGCTTATCTTACACATGTTTTACTTGATTCAATTTTGTTTACACATTTTAGCTTACCAATTTATCCTTTAACCGGTTAAGTCCAATGTGAAGGTCCTCTAATGAGAGAGATGGCCTAAGCCACAAGCACCCTGAGCATGAAACAAGCCTCATGCTTTTGGTTAGTAGAAACCCTCAAGAGAGGGCTAAAACCATTAGGCATGAGAGCCTCAATTCCATGCTCAAGCCAACAAGGGGCTAAAGACCTCTTTCAAAGCGAATGAAAGAGTGAAACAATGGAGTGCAATGGCATATATTTCAGCACTGAAATGACATGCTAAATGACTTAAAATCATGCAAACAAACCATGCACAACATGTTAAGAGTCAAAAGCATTGAAACTAGTGAAGGACACAACACCAGAGGTATGCAATACAAAGCTCAAATGACCAAATCAGCTATGGACAGACCTAAAACATGCCAAATCAGTGGCCTAATCATGCTAAAACTTAGGCACGAAAGGCAAGAAAATCATGCGCACATGTTGGCTTGCAAGCAAGGCACAAAGCTTAACTCTTAGAAGCAATGAAGGAGTGACACATGCAAGAGTGTTGTAAAGATATATGCTCTGAAATCATATGCTAAATGATGCCATATCATGGAAACATCACAAGCAAAGCTTGCTAGGGGTCCTAAAACTCAAAGCTAGTTAAGGCCATTTACACTATAGCTATACAAAGCAAAGCATGTGTGACCAAGACCACCCAAAACAGAGTTAAAGCATGTTAAAATATGATAAAAAAACATGCTGAGATGGAGCTAACACAAGCTAAAATGATAAGACAATTCATTAAGTATGTTAAGCTAGTAAGGAAGATTACACTACAAGTGTAAGAAGCAAACAAGAGGTGCTCCAACCGGGCAAAAATAGAGTTATAACATGTTAAAATATGGCCAAAAACATGCTTGAACTAAGCTAACATAAGCCATAAAAAGATGCTACTTTGTAGTGCTAACAAGGTATGGCATAGAGAGACAAGGAGAGGAGGCCACCCCCTCCCATTTTGGACCTCAAAACAAACTTTCTACCACTGAAATTTCTCTGGAATTCAGTGGTTTTAAGGCCAAAAAAGATGGACTCAAAAGCTTTAAAAAGAAGGCTTAAAAGGCTTTGCAACCCAAAGAGCAAAGGGAGGAAACCACCCCTTAAGCAAACAAGGCTCTAACCCCCATTTTAAAACCTTAAAAAGAGAGGTTTTTGTAGTTGGAAACTAGGCCAAAAACAACATGCAAAAGTGGCCAAGTAATGGACTAAAACAAAGCTTAAAAGAGGGTAAGGCTTTACCCTTGAAGCACAGCAGCAAATCAGTCCAAATTCTGAGCTAAAACCAAGCTTTAGACCTCAAAATAGGTTCCAAGGGACCTCAGCCCAAAGATATGCAACTTTGATGAAGGATGTCTAGGCAAACTAGAAGTGTTTCTCTACTTTTATACACAAAAGGGCAAGAGAGAGAGAGAGAGAGAGAGAGAGCTCTAGAGAGAGAGGCAGATATTTTGTTTACAAAAGTTTGTAGAGAGAAAGAGATTTTAGAGAGAGAGACTCCCAAACTTGCTAACCTTCCAAAATATGAGATATAGCCTCTATATATAACAAAAATGAGAGCCTTGGTCGAAATATCTGAATTGGGACAGCTGGAGGTTGTGTAGAACAGCTGGAGGGAAAAGATCTACAAAATAACTGAGTTTTGGACACAAGTGGCCGGTAGGCCACCTTTCTTGGCCGGCCGGCCACTCCTAGTGGCCGGCAGCAAAAATCTGCTCTGCAGGTCAAACTTCAAATGGGCATATCTCCTTCATCTGGACTCCTTTTCAGGTCATTCTTGTGTCCAAATTGAAGCCCCAGAAGCAAGATTTCCAATGGTAGAAGCCGCACCAAAAATTCCCAACTGTACAAAAAGTTATGCCTCTTTTAGTGAAGACTACTCAGTTTTGGCTCAACCGGATTCATGCTGAACTTCTCCCCAGCTAGTTTTCATCCCTCCTCTCTTCTTGTCTTCACCCCCAAACTCCTAAATAAGGTGTTTTGGAAGATTTTTCAAAGAGTTCACCTCTCTTTCATTCATTTCCACTTTGTCTTTGCTCGGTTTACCGAAAAGCGCAACATTTAACAAAATGTGAGCCTTGGAACATCGTAGAAACTTTCTTTCAAAAACATTAGAGAGGGTTTTAAGGTCTAAAATCTTTTTAGTCAAAATCATTTTGGTCCAAAAATGGGGTGTGAGGTTGGGATTTGACACTCTCCTTGCCAAAGAAATCGAACCTTTGCACTACACATCTTTCATCACCAAGTAAACAATCAAATCAATAGCGCCCAAGTCTTAAGGGCGGTCAAAAATGGGTTGTCTACAGTTGCCCCTCTTTGACAGAGCTCAGAGTCATGAAATGACATGAGTGAATGTCAAAGCCCAGAGACGACCCATTTTTGACAAGGCCGAAGACTTGGACAAATAAACAAAATGCAAATGCAGAAACAAATGGTTGTGCCCGCCGGCTGCCTACGTATCCCTCTGCAAGGAATCAAACCAGCGTAGTTCAGGGGCAGGATGCAAAATGATACACAATGTAACAAAACAGACGATATGCAATGCAATGAAACAATGCACATGATATACAATGCAATGAAATAATCAAACCACAAGCAGTGCAAAACCACACAAATATCATAAAGGGATGGAGATGCAAAATCAAACTACGTTTAACACAGAAAAGAAGTGGACACGAGCCGAACGACGCCTAACACAGGCTAAGTGCATACATCCTCAGTGTTGGCCTCAGCCCAGCATGGATGCTTACACATAACAGAACCGTGTTTCAACATGATAGGGGTGCGAGCACATGCAAAACTATGTGTTTCACAGGGAGACCACAAAATACGAGTAATTGGATGGCATGATATAAGTGAGGAATGATCTGCTTTGGAAAGATCGTGATCCTACATGTTGAATGCAACAAAACAAGCTACGATGCAATGGATGAAGTGAATAAGGCGTGCGGCCAAACCACATTTTACCTAGAAAAGGTATGGACACAAAACAGACCACGGCTAACACAGAAAAGGTGCCGACACCCTCATACCACAATTCTCTTAGTGGAATTGGCACGTACACATTATCACAGAACCATGCTTCAACAAAGGAAATGAATGAGCACATGCCAGACTAAGCTTAACATGGAAAGGATGCAAACGATAAAACAAATAATGCAGTAGATGCATGCAATATATTCTATATGCAATGCAATGTAGTACTAGATCATGTAGTAGCTGGAGGAAAAGGTACCTTACAAGGGCAATTGGCAATGACTTACCTCATGCTGTTGAGGATCTTCCCCTTTTGATTAAACCGCAGGTACTACTTTTCTCCCTGGCTATGGTCGCAACTTTCCCTATTCTCCAACAGGATGATAGACTAGGTTGGTTTAATATCCAGAATTGAGGGACATACACGCTACCTCAACCTATGGGGCTGCCATACAGATTTCAAGCCGAGGATACACCCCTGGGTATTTAAACCTGACTTTAGTCTCAGAAATCCCGAACATTTGTGTTCTAGGCATCAGCCATTCGAACTCTAGTTTCCACCGTCTTAGTTGGTCTCCTAGGAACTCACCGCAAACACAGGCAGGTGGCTATACCAGACCACTGGAAGTTGTTTGGGCACGACAAACACCAAAGGAATTGCACCTTTAGAGGATTTAAGGTCTCCTAGACTAGAGAGTGCACAAGACAGTGCGAAAATAGTGCTATACGCATGGTGCCCAAAACAGTGCGATATAGAGTGAATGCACAAAATAGATATGAATGCACAAGATAGTGCGATATGCAAGGTGCACAAAATAGTGCGATGCAGGGGATGCACAAAACAGTGCCATATAGGGGCACAAGATAGTGCGATAGATAGTGCGAATAATTTGAAATGCACTAAACAGTGCGATGTGCTAAACAGCACGAACAATTGGGGTGCGCAAGATAGTGTGAATGCAATGCACTAACGAGTGCAGGTATGGTGCGCAAGAAAGCACAATGCACTGCACTAACGAGTGCAGGTAAGGTGCGCAACAAAACGCGATGCATTGCGCTAACGAGTGTAGGTAAGGTGCGCAAGAAAGCGCGATGCACTGCACTGCACTAACGAGCGCAGGTAAGGTGCACAAGAAAGCGCGATGCACTGCACTAACGAGTGCAGGTAAAGTGCGTAAGAAAGCGCGATGCACTGCACTAACAAGTGCAAGTAAGGTGCGTAAAACAGCGCGAGCAAGTTCTATGCAAAAGATACGAGCATTTTCTATGCAAGATAAGAGCATGTAATGAAATGCACAAGAAAGTGCGAGTGTAAACTACACAAGAAAGTGCGATGCGCAAGAAAGCGCGAGTGTAAACTGCACAAGAAAGTGCGATGTGCAAGAAAGCGCGAGTGTAAACTGCACAACACAGTGTGATGCGCAAGAAGGCACGAGTGTAAACTGCATAAAACAATACGATGCGCAAGAAAGCGCGAGTATAAATTGCACAAAACAGTGCGATGCGTAAGAAAGCGCGAGTGTAGATTGCACAAAACAGTGCGATGCGCAAGAAAGCGCGAGTGTAAACGCAGGATTTTAAGGTCTCCTAGACCAAAGAATGCACAAGACAGTGCGATGCGCAAGAAAGCGCGAGTGTAAACTGCACAAAACAGTGCGATGCGCAAGAAAGTGCGAGTGTAAACGCAAGATTTTAAGGTCTCCTAGACCAAAGAATGCACAAGACAGTGCGAATGAGACACAACCACAAGGTGCACAAGATAGTGCGAGTGGCACACAACCACAAAGTGCACAAGACAGCGCGAGTGATATGAAATTGTGAAATAGATGCACTGAGTAAGATTATTGTGCGATAGATACACGATGGTAATTGAAAGCATGTTTGATGCATGAAACAAGCATATTCTATGCAAGAGACAGGTATATTCTATGCAACAATTATAAACGATGCGCGGCACGCATGCAACAAAAGTGTATATGAAAATGCACTTTCTATGTAATGAGGGGGGCAAATATGTACTTTGGTGCCTCCAATTTACCTCTCAAAGGTTTTCGAAATGTACTTAACTCAAAAAGGACACACCCTGTTCATATTGACGAGGGGTAACATTTGCATACTGCTTTAATTGCCATTCTGACTTGAAGCAAGCTTGAACTTGGGGTCGAGATACACTCATACTCCAAAGAAAAGGCGAGGTCTGAGAAAATGCACCTAGAATGCAGTCTCGGACTTTGCTAAAGTTGAAACACACTACGATGCTTCAAATTTTCCCTCTTTTCTTTTGCTTTGCAGTCCGAAACCTATATAGTTTCGGATAGGTTCTGGTTCTACTGTTCTCATATGACCTGGGTTGAACCTTGCAGGTCATGAAAGAAAGAATCATGTTTTGCACAAATGTGGAGAATAACACAACACTCCGGGCACAAAATGAGTTTTTTTGAAATTGAATGAGAATGAGTTCTTAACTGGGTATTGAGCTTATGACTGACCACAGTCAAAACGACTCAACAAAGGAAAAACAAAGGTAAAACAACCTAAACACATTTATTGACACTCAAAACGACTCAAACAAGAATCAAAAACAATAAACACAACACTTGAATGTGTTCCAATGGCGAGAGACCTCTCAGTTCACAAGGAGCTAGTTTCTCCAGGTATTGTTTCCCACCCTTTCTTATTTGTGATTCTCACATCACTATGGCACTCAATCTCTATTTCTTTGACAAGCCCTTTCCTTACTTTTTCTCTCAACGCACATCTCTCTATTCTTCAATCTCTCTTATTTTTTATCCCTCCCCTGGGTGGTTGATGGATAAACCGGAAGTTGTGGGCTCTTGCCCCTAGTATTCTACTAGATTCTCATTCTTCCGCTCACAACAGTGAGCTTTCCCACTGAGGGGTTGCACTACGACTGGGTGTGTAGCAGATTTGCAACTGACATCGGTTGGCGACGCCCTTGGCTTAGTTTGATCAAGGTGAGTTACAGCATGTCCCACCGGCCAGGTATACAATTGATTGATCTCACACATTGCCTTTTCTACATCCCCATTCTGGGTCAGATGTCACTTTGGGTGTGATCGTCTGGATGAAGAAACCGACCATCCCACTCTAGTTTATGCTTGTGCTTCGCACTTGGCTTGATACCTCGCTGCTTGGAGGATGAGAGATCTTTCATCCCTCTGTTGTTCACTTCAGTTATGCCCTTTCTGGCGAATATGGTGCCCTTTCCTGGCAAGTGTGTCGTCAATAGGGAAAAGACAGAAAATCTGACTCAACTGTGCCCCTAGTTCATCATTTTGACCATTTTTTTGTTTTTGGCTCTACGCTAAAACAATTTTGATCAACATGAGAGTTAGATTAACATACTTGTTCAATTTTCTGATTTGAAATTATGCAAGTCAGGCTATGAGCATTGAAAATTTTCCTCTTTTTTTTTGGGGGGGGGGGGGGTCCAAGACATGGTCCAGTTTTGGAAAAATGGAGTAATTTTGGAGAAAATTAGTCAACTTTATTAAAAATCCTCAAAACTATTTTTGTAAATGGCCACTGCTCGACCAACGCAGAATCTACTCTTGTGATGCACAACCTCTGATCTGAGCTTGAATCGTCTTGCAGCTGAATCTTCTAATGGAATAGGACAATTTGATTTTGAACGAAGACAAGCCAATTCGCACGTGGATGAGATAGCTGAGTTTGAACAAGGATAAACCAATCAACATGGATGAGCCAAGCAGGCTGAAAAGGATTAGGGCCGAACTTCAGAATGAAGTTGCCTACGTATCCTAAACATGGGAATTAGGCCTGACGTAGTTCCGGGTGGAGGTTCACTTGGGTGTTGACGCTCTCCTTTTGCGCTTTAATTTTTGCCAAGGCTGCCTTTGCGGGTTTTTAACATTGCGAGCTCTACTTTTCTTTTCTTTTCATTTTATATCTTTTGTTATTTTCTTTCTTTTCTTTTTTTTCTTTTTCTTTTCATCTTTTCTTCTTTTCATTTCTCTTTTTCTTCTTTTTCTTTTTGCTCAACCTTTTGCCTGGGTCGCCCTTCCGGGTTTTCGGCCCAGCGAGCCTCTCAAGGGTAGAAAAGTTTAACTTTGTCCATGTTGATCGGTTGTAGGATCTCGAAGCCATCTGTATCTAGGAGAATGGCTGCTGTTCGCTGATGATATAGAAATACATCCAATGGGGGCTGAAGTTGTCCCTAGTGTTATGGATAGAAGCTCGATTGTCCTTCAACAATAAATTTTCTTTTTCCAGCCATGGGAATTTGGCTTTCTTGCCAGTCTTCATTGGTTTGCGAAAAAGACTCATCTTTGACTCTTTGAGCACATTTGACATTTTTTGCCCCTAGTTCAAGGGCTACTTTGATCTAGCTTTGCAAGCTTCCTTTGATGACATCTGAACGTATTGCCCCTAGTGTAAGGGTTGCTTCTGATTCGGCCATACAAGCCTCACATTGTGGTTGACCGTAGAACATTCTGAGTCAAGGTTCATGGTTTGAAAGCAAAAGGGGTTGAGTCTTGAGACTGAGAGCGATCCTATGCTGCACAATCTCGAAATCAATTCCATGCATGTCTTCGCAGGACCATGTAAAACATTTTTCAAAATTTTTTAAGAAAGCGACTAGTCACTCACGCTGAAGACAATGCAGAACCAATCTAGATCAAGCCAGGATCCTTCTTAGTACTCACATTAACAAACATGATCTCATTCATTAAGGGCTTAGCATGCCTCTCTTTCTCTCAGTTGATCAAATTTTTGCAAATCCCAAGGAATTCCTCCCTCTTTGTTTTCATCACAGTGTTCAAAAAGTTTTGAAAAACTTAGGTCGACGCAATGATTTCAAGGCACAGAAAAGTAGGTGAAAAGCACTGAAGTTTCATTTAAATCTTTTGGCACAACTGGCTCCATAGCAGAAACAGACTCAAAAGAAAGAGTGTAAAAGGCAAACACAAAATAAGAAAGTGATGTTCGAGGTAACACCCCTGAAATCACCCGACTCTAACACAACAGGACTGACTCGATACAACAAGACAGACTCGACTGACTTAGTACAAGAAGACTGACACAATACAACACAACAAGACTGACCTAATACTCAAGTCAGAAAGTAGAATTAATAGCATTTGTACATTGCTCAAAACAGTGCATGCCATCCACCATATTTGAAGTAAACTGAGCGCCATCCGCAGGTGGTTCATCCCCCGATCACATAATCACATTATCCCCCAAGTTCATTAGTCCAGTGCCAATAGACTTTGCAGGACCTAATGCGACGATGACCTTGTTGTCAATTAGATCTTGTATTTCATGGAGAAGATGAAAACAAAGGTCAGTGTCATGATCGGTTTGTTGATGGAAGGCACAATACTTGGCCGAGTTATGTGAGGGAGGGAGATTATTTGGCAGTGGGCATGGTTCCAGGGGCTTCAAATGCCCCTTTCTAATCAGGACCTTCCAGGCTGTTGATAGAGACATATAGAGCAGGGTAAAAGTCCTCTGACCCCGGAGTGGATATTTTGCTAGTTGTGGGATGGTCGGGTTAGATGTACTGGCGAAAGGATTGGCAGGTGCTGACTGGGTTTGCTGATCTCTTCCGAGTGTAGGATTGGTGCTGAAAGGGGTATTTCTAGTACGACAACCCTTCTTCTAGCTTGCCCTTTGATTTAGAATGCCCTCACCGTGAGCAGCAAAAGTGTCATTCACAGTCTTTGCAACAACTGCGAGCACTTGCGATTTGTTCAGTCCTTCGGCTTTCAAAGCCTCAATAGCCCGCTGAAGGTGTTCATGGGGACCAATGTCTGCCCCTACCTTGTTCTTACCACTTGCCTTCACTCTGCTAAAAGATTGGCCTTCTTCCAATGCAGCCCGTCCCAAGATTGGGGAGCCTTTTGGCGTGAAATTTCTGGCATGCGATGTGGTCGATGACGGAGCCAATATCCCAAAGGCCAGATCTGCCACAGTTCTTTGAAGATCTTCAATCATTCTCATTAGCTCAGAAGTAGTGGGTTCACGGGTTTGAGATGATTGGGGTTCAAGTGCATTCATCATGCATAAGTCCATGTTTTCTGGGATAAACACCTCAGGCTTGGGCAGATGGGCCGAGGTGATGTATATGCTGGGGTTGTAGGTGGATGACAGTATATGGATTAGATTAAGGTAGGCAAGAGATATTTGGTCATTGGGGTCTGGAGGAGAAGCTATCGTCCAGTTGTCGATGAGATTCTGGACCTCATGACGAAGGCGGTAGCAACGATCGGTGCCATGACCGCGCTGTTGATGGTACACCCAGTACTTGGCGGGGTTATGTCTAGCAGAGAGTGGGTCAGACAGAGGTTGAGGATCAAGGGGTTTGAGATACCCTCTTTCCATCAGGATTTTTAGTGCGCTAGTTAGGCGCATATGGAGAGGGGTGAAACTTCTACCCTGAGCTCAGGTTAGGTCAGCTATTTGTAGGCTTGGTTTGGCAAAAAGGTCGGCTGTGGCGACTGTATTGATTGCAATGGGTTTGGGAATAGTCCTACTACCAGCATTGGTACTCCCAGAAATCACCCTCCTTGTTGGTTCACTTGTTCTGGGAATAATCCTTGTGTTGAACGCACTCTCAATCTGAACCCCCAATTCATGAAAACTTTTGAAAGTGAATGGTGGTGCGCCTATTAACTTTTGCAACATATCATGCTTTAGATTCTACACCAATATCTGCACTTGGTCCCTCTCAGAAGGGTGATTTGTCATCTGTGCTACCTTTGCTCTCCACCTTGCAACAAATTCCACAAAAGACTCTGTGGGGTTCTGGCGGGTTGCTTTAAGGTCTTGGGTAGTTATTTCAAGTTGGGTATTGTAAGAGTATTGATTGACAAAGGCCTCAGCCAACTCTTCTTAGTTCTGGTTCATTGCATCCTTCAACTTAGCGTACCAAGTGGCTGCTATGCTCGACAGGGTTCTTCCATACAGAGAGAGTTTCTGTGGCTTAGTAAGACCCATCGGTTTCAGGACATCCAAGAAAAGTTGGATATGTATCATAGGATCTCCAGACCCGTCGAAACGGTTAATATATGTCATTTTGAATCTATTTGGGAGCCTTACGGCAGCCTCGGTGTACCCATCCTCAATGTCAGGAATGGAGTTAAGGCCCTGTACCTTTTTGAATTGCTTTTCAAGGTTAGCAATTTTCACCGAGATCGGATCGAGATCATTAACATCAAAGGGATAAAGCCTCTCATTAGGTTGCACCAGGGATTTGAAAACTCGAGCTTGAGCCAGCCCTTCTCGGGGATCCAGACCATGCAAATCTTCTGCTAGCAGAAGTGGGTCAAAGTTCGGCTGGGGTCCCGAGGCCGGATGTGTGGCAGATGCCCCAGATGGGCGTTGCCTTTCAGTATTGGTCTCATTCTACATGGCAGCTCCCTGATTTAATGCCACTATCATGGCCACAACTTATTCCGGACTCTGTGCTATCACGGTCTGCTGAGTTTGAACAAAGGTAATGTGACTGGTGATTGTCAGATCAGTTGAACCGATGAGCCCTAACTGGCCGTTCTTTGCCTTACCACTGGCGAAGGAAACACTGATTGCCTTTGAATGGAATCTCTATCCTGATATAGTCTATCAACACGAGTCTAACGTTCCCGGGAGATATTGGATCCTTCTAAAGCTATAGTTCCAGGACTACCTAGCAAAAGAGAAAACAGACAGCACCTCAGCTTGATTTCACTAGAACAGATATGAGCATAGCTGAATGACTGTGCTTTCTATTGAATTCTACCCCAAAACAGATACCAACTTGCAACTGATATGCACATTCCTGTACAGTTTCACTGTCAAGAACATACCAGTTAATTGAGAGCCAAAACACCCCTATGATGGGGTAGGGTTTCCCTATCCTAATTTCGTCAAGAACTAGGGTTTCACCACGCACGCATGTGGTTTCAAACAATCCTACATTCGGGTGAGCAACCTGTCTTAGTTTGGAACAGTCTCTAAGGCTTTCGATATGCAACTAGGTCAAATGGTCAAAAATGGTGCCTCAGCAGTGACCCCGATCTGAGGTTTGTGTTCCCATCATGGCAGAGCCCGCAACCGGTCAGCCTTATGGCACGTTTTTCCAAACAAGCCTCCGGCAAATCGTTCAGGAATAGCAGATGGCAAACACTGTGACTTAGGCGCACCTATGCAAATGCAATGCAAAGAAACACATAAATGTAGATAAAACAACATATCATGAATTTCGAGTCAAGTTCTCTAAATGCCCAACAGAGTCTCCAGAAATTGTAGACCCAACTTTCTTCACACGTCCCCCATTTGGAGAGGGCGCGAATTTGGTCTTACTACAGTTCGAACTCCTATCACGGTTCTGAATCTAATCTCACAAAGTGCAATGTGAGACTGATAAACACCAAAGAGTCAAAATTCGACAAATCGTTTTGGAAAATCGATTTTGAATAAAAATGCCAAACATGGACTGCTTTGCCAGATTACAAAGTCACCACATAAATATTTTATTTTTGGGAAATTTAGGAAACCCTGACTTGTGCCAAAGGCCACGTGTCCGTCATCACCAAAGTTGCCTCAACTCAAGAAGTTGGGTACGAGCGGGGATGGTCCTAAAATGAGCACCCCTGCTCGCCCGATCAAAGGATCGGCCTCTACTAAGCATGATATGTTGTTTTATAAACCATGTGGTCTTATTTCGGTTATTAGCTAATATTACTACGTGATGCGCACAACATATAAGTATAGACTCAACCGCGAGAATTGGAACAAAACAACTCGTGTTTCTTTTCGAAAATGGTTTGAAAGTGCTACTCGCAAGTATGCTAAAGCACGGATTTGCCACCTTCAAGTGAGCTTAAAACATGATGATTTGCCACTTCGCAAAGTGGGCTTAAAACTCGCATTTGATGAATTGTCCCAATTCGGGAAATCAAGCCTTCACCCACAGGCATTCAAGTAGTTAAGCATATAAGCAAATAGTCTCATGGCAAACATGCTATCATGGCAACACTCACACTCATGCAAGTATGCTAAAGCGTAACACTTACAGTGTACTCAAAGCCAAAACAAAAGCTAGTTAGAAATCATGCATAATCCTAACTATGTTAAAATGCCTAATGCAACACATGCAAAATGCAAATAAATAAGCTCGGCTATCTAAGATGGCACATGATTTATTTTGAACAACATGTGATAAACACGTATTCGAAGAAGTGTATTGACATGAAATGTAGTTTGTATGATGCGCCGAGCTCGGTGCATGCAAGACAAATGAATGATGCACGTATGCAAAGCATAAGGTATGCTAATCAAAACGTGCCCTAAAACTAATCAGCGAAAGCGGTTAAGTAAAAAGGAGAAATAAGTGGGGTTGGAAGACATACACACACACACGCACGCACCCTTATTACAACAATGCGTCCTCTCGAAGGAGGGTCCTAATAAATTAAGCTAACTAGCTACGCTAAACTAAGTTAACTATTACAAACCAACTAATTAACTAACTATAGCTAATTAGTTATTACAACACAATTGAAACTAAATTAACTAACTATTCTAGGCTAATTAAAATATTATAAAGATGAATTGAATTAGCTAAACACATTAACTAATTAATTATAAAACCAATAAATTAACTAGCTAAGTAAAGAAGTAAAATGGCCTCGAGGGGGAGGGAGACATGCATGCTCGATTTCCTTTTCCCGAAAATGCATTGCCTTGCCATGAGTTGCCTCTGTTTGCACTCGCGGTGATCTCAGAACATCATATGAACTTCCAGATTGCATTTTCCCGAACATAGGAACACTTTGGACAATTTCTCCTGCAGGTGGCCGACCGGCTACCTCAACTGGCCGGCCGGTCAGCCAGTGTAAGTGGTCGGTAGGCTAGTGCAAGTGGCCAGCCGGCCACTTCTCTTTCCAAGATTCTGCCTTTACTGCAACAGAGAGCAACAAAACCAAGACAATGTATTTGGCAAGAAATGTGTGTACTACTACCCTTCTCATCATGTCTCAAGCTCAGAGGAGTGTGGTACTTGGCTCTCAAGCCACCAATCAAGCATTTTAATGCATGATGGCCCAAGAACCAAGCTTGTACAAGCTTAGTGAATGCACACATAAGACTCAAAGTGCCTCCACCCTATCATGCATGATCAAGGGTGTTAGCGACCAAGAAATACAACACGTTTCAACACTTTGAGTATGAAACGTCTCACATTTCTTGTGTTTGGATTAACGTCCGATACAAACACATGCAATCCAACACAAATGCTTATCTTACACATGTTTCACTTGATTCAATTTTGTTTACACATTTTAGCTTACCAATTTATCATTTAACCGGTTAAGTCCAATGTGAAGGTCCTCTAATGAGAGAGATGGCCTAAGCCACAAGCACCTTGAGCATGAAACAAGCCTCATGTTTTTGGTTAGTAGAAACCCTCAAGAGAGGGATAAAACCATTAGGCATGAGAGCCTCAATTCCATGCTCAAGCCAACAGGGGGTTAAAGACCTCTTTCAAAGCGAATGAAAGAGTGAAACAATGGAGTGCAATGGCATATATTTCAACACTGAAATGACATGCTAAATGACTTAAAATCATGCAAACAAACCATGCACAACATGTTAAGAGTCAAAAGCATTGAAACTAGTGAAGGACACAACACTGACGTATGCAATACAAAACTCAAATGACCAAATCAGCTATGGACAGACCTAAAACATGGCAAATCAGTGGCCTAATCATGCTAAAACTTAGGTACGAAAGGCAAGAAAATCATGCGCACATGTTGGCTTGCAAGCAAGGCACAAAGCTTAACTCATAGAAGCAATGAAGGAGTGACACATGCAAGAGTGTGGTAAAGATATATGCTCTGAAATCATATGCTAAATGATGCCATATCATGGACACATCACAAGCAAAGCATGCTAGAGGTCCTAAAACTCAAAGCTAGTTAAGGCCATTTACACAATAGCTATACAAAGCAAAGCATGTGTGACCAAGACCACCTGAAACAGAGTTAAAACATGTTAAAATATGATAAAAAACATGCTGAGATGGAGCTAACACAAGCTAAAATGATAGGCCAATTCATTAAGCATGTTAAGCTAGTAAGCAAGATTACACTACAAGTGTAAAAAGCAAACAACAAGTGCTCCAACCGGCCAAAAACAGAGTTATAACATGTTAAAATATGGCCAAAAAAATACTTGAACTAAGCTAACATAAGCCATAAAAAGATGCTACTTTGTAGTGCTAACAAGGCATGGTATAGAGAGACAATGAGGGGAGGCCACCCCCTCCCATTTTGGACCTCAAAACAAACTTTCTACCACTATAATTCCTTTGGAATTCAGTGGTTTTAAGGCCAAAAAAGATGGACTCAAAAGGTTTAAAAAGAAGGCTCAAAAGGCTTTGCAACCCAAAAGGCAAAGGGAGGAAACCACCCCTTAAGAAAGCAAGGCTCAAACCACCATTTTAGAACCTTAAAAAGAGAGGCTTTTGTAGTTGGAAACTAGGCCAAAAACAGCATGCAAAGGTGGCCAAGTAATGGATTAAATCAATGCTTAAAAGAGGGTAAGGCTTTACCCTTGAAGCACAGCAGCAAATCAGTCCAAATTCTGAGCTAAAACCAAGCTTTAGACCTCAAAATAGGTTCCAAGGGACCTCAGCCCAAAGATATGCAACTTTGATGAAGGATGCCTAGGCAAACTAGAAGTATTTCTCTACTTCTATGCACAAAAGGGCAAGAGTGAGAAAGCTCTAGAGAGAGAGGCAGAGATTTTGCTTACAAAAGTTTGTAGAGAGAGAGATATTTTAGAGAGAGAGACTCCCAAACTTGCTAACCTTCCAAAATATGAGATATAGCCTCTATATATAGCAAAAATGAGAGCCTTGGTCGAAATATTTGAATTGGGACAACTAAAGGTTGTGTAGAATAGCTGGAGGGAAAAAATCTACAAAATAACTGAGTTTTGGACATAAGTGGCCAGTAGGCTACTTCAAGTGGCCGGTAGGCCACTTTTCCTGGCTGGCCGGCCACCCCTAGTGGTCGGCAGCAAAAATCTACTCTGCAGGTCAAACTTCAAATAGGCATATCTCCTTCATCTGGACTCCTTTTCAGGTCATTCTTGTGTCCAAATTGAAGCCCCAGAAGTAAGCTTTCCAATGGTGGAATCCTCACATCAAAATTCCTACTGTGAAAAAAGTTATGACTCTTTTAGTGAAAACTACTCAGTTTTTGGCTCAACCAGATTCATGCCGAGCTTCTCCCCAGCTAGTTTTCTTCCCTCCTCTCTTATTTTCTTCAACCCCAAACCCCTAAATAAGGTGTTTTGGAAGATTTTTCAAAGAGTTCACCTCTCTTTCATTCATTTCCACTTTGTCCTTGCTCGGTTTACCGAAAAACGTAATATTTAAAAAAATACGAGCCTCGGAACATCGTAGAAACTTTCTTTCAAAAACATTTTGAAAGAGAGAGTTTTGAGGTCTAAAATCTTTTTGGTCAAAATCATTTTGGTCCAAAAATGGAGTGTGAGGTTTGGATTTGACGCTCTCTTTGCCAAAGAAACCGAACATTTGCACTGCATATCTTTAATCTCCAAGTAAACAATCAATAGCGCCCAAGTCTTAAGGGCGGTCAAAAATGGGGTGTCCACAGTATGCCCAAATTATTGGAAGTTTAATGTACTTGATGAACTGCACTCACCCGGGTATAGCTTATGCAGTAAGTAAATTAAGTAGATATACGAGTAATCCAGGAGTAGAACACTGGAAAGCTACTATAAAGGTTCTTAGATACCTCCGATTTACTCATAACATTGGGCTAAATTATATTAGATATTCAGTAGTACTTGAAGGATACTGTGATGCAAATTGGATATCAGATACAAGAGACTCAAAGTCCACCAGTGGGTATGTCTTTACTCTTGGTGGAGCGGCTGTATCTTGGAAATCTTTTAAACAGACTTGCATAACGAGGTCTACTGTGGAATCAGAATTCATAGCTTTAGATAAAGCTGGGGAAGAAGCATAATGGCTTCTCCACTTCCTTGAAGATATTCCAATATGGCCAAAATCTGTGCCTACTATATGCATATATCGTGATAGTCTATCAGCAATAGGTAGAGCACAGAGTCGTATGTATAACAGTAAGTCCCGACATATTCGTCGTTGACATAACACCGTGAGACAACTACTCTCTAATGGAATTATTTCCATTGAATATGTGAAGTCTAATGATAACATAGCAGATCCACTAACCAAAGGGTTAGCAAGAGAGTTAGTTGAGAATTCATCGAGGGAAATGGGACTTAAGCCTATTAAAAAAGGGTTACCACAATGGTAACCCAACCTAGTTGGCTGTAGATCCCAAGATCTAGGTTCAAAGGGACAACCGAGTTGTGAATGACTCAGAAGGATCACTGGGGAGCCCAACTCCTACCCATTTCTAGGATGAAATAGTGATGTCTACAGCGTTTTAGGTTAAGTAATACTTTTAATGATTCTTATATCTAGGTAAACCTAGTGGAGTATGGCAGGATACTCTTCATAAGAATCACCTTTGTGAGTGTGAACTAGGCCGGTTCTATGAGATTTGTGAAGGGCTACAATTCTCTAGAGCCCTTATGAAAGACCAAGTTGTTCAGGGCCAAAATGAACACAATAGTGAGAACTAAACTGTGTCTGGGGATATACTGTGTGAGTTCTATTGTCTTGTTTTACACAAACAGCTGAACAATTCAAGACATCATGTTCACTGGTTAGCTAGTAAATCCGATAGTGTCTCATAAGGGAATGTTCAAAGCCAAAAGCTACCTATCCTTTGCAGAATATTTCCAATTTCTGTACTCTCTATAATTAAATCATGTTGTTGCATTTTCTCTCCGTCAAATTCCATTCATGTAGGGGATTGTTAGAAAATTGGTTTTATATATGCTTATTTTGGGCCATCTTCGAACCAAAAATTTAGTGGGCCCCAAACGTCTTTTGGGATGGGTCCGAAGAGGTGATGTGTTCCTTGCCATATGGTAAGTCACATGGTGAAGATGGTTCGTCAAAACGATTTATGAGTGAATGGGAACTTAACGTCGTTTTCGAGTTCGTGGAATGAATAGTTGAAGAAGTAAATGTGGGTTTCTTTGAAATAGGTTGTCTCGCATTGAAATTTTACGAGAGCTTGTGTACGTATATAAGCTCTAGACTACAACACTTGGGTTGGGCCCCAAGGGCAGTTTGTGGAAGGGAAGAGTTATGGACAAAGCGAACCTTAACCTAAACCACAACACGCGCGCGCGCGCGCCGCCGTCGTCTGTTTGTCCAACCGGCCGGCTGAGCCGAGCCGTGCCGGGCGTGGGTGTGGGTTGGGTCAGTTCTTATATTAATTTTTCGGACAAAATTTATATGAATTTTTAATGAAATAAAATTCAAATTTGAATTTATTTTCTATCCATTTCCAGTCCGAAATTCAAAAAAATTAAACAGTTCAAAACTGTTTGAACCCCAAATAGATTTAGTTCCAGCTAGACAGATTTAAATCTTTCCAGCAGTTACCAACAAATAGAAATTGCTTAGCAGTTATCTGTTGCACCTATCCAATTTGAAATTGCATCTGTTCACTTCAAATTTTGTACCTGTTCAGGTCTATATAATTCTAGATCTATTCTAGCATTTGGGGTCCGAAAATTTTCATTTCTTTTGCCTTTTTTTTTTCTCTCTTACATCAATTATTCTTCATATTATTTTAGGAAAAATTCAGAGAGTTTAGAACACAAGGTTCTAGTTCGCTGGACAAATTTGTTTGAAGTACTACTACAAATTTGTGAAGATCATTGTATCATGGGAGATAGACGCCATTTAACCGTAAGCACCATAGCGGGGCGAATCTGTCTTAAGGATAGAGTGTCACACACTCGACTTGGTCTTTTATTTTTCATTCGGTTCAACAAAATAAATTTTGTAAGTTATTTATTTTATTTTGTTTGATTTAGTTTCAATTTATTTTATTTACATAGAAGATTATTCCAACAAAACTTGGCTTACAAATAAGTGCCACGTAATTTTTTAAAAATTTTTTATAAAAAATAGGAATGGAAATTTGGAGGCCTATAGATTATCAATTCAAATATTATTGAATTTTAATTTTAATTTTAATTTTTTTTCCTGCTTGTTGACAAGTTTATGTTTGGATAACTATTATTCTAAGAGTATATTATTATCTATATATTATATACAGAAAAGAGAGTTTCTAACCCATAAGGCTTCTAAAAGCTCCAAGTTCTCAATCTAAATTCCATAATTTTTTGATTTTTTAAATTTTTTTTTTCTATTAGCTAGCTCTTATTCATGCAAAATAAATAAATAAATAATATCCCTTGATTTATGACTTCCAAATGAAAGAATATCAAATCTAAAAAAATGTAAAGTATACTAATCCATTTTAAAATTCAAATTTGAGAGTTACTAAATATGGAAAGTGATCTATTAATTTAAATTTAAAATTGGCATAATATAAATTTAAAATTATAATGTTTTATCCCATGATTTATAAGTTTTAAATACAAATTTAAAATTATCATAATTAGCTCATAATTTTTGTATTAGGTGGCAATAAGAGTGATTATTTATATATTTATATATTTTACAAAAGAATGCTTATAATAAGAGATATTATGAGAGTTTCAAAATCTTATACAAAATCTATATACTATTATAATTACAAAACATTATTAAACTTAAAAGTTGCAATTTTTTTTTTTAAATGTTATTTTGTTCAATTTTTGTTAATATGTATCACAATATGATTGATCTATAAATTAATTTTATATTCTTAAAATAAAATTTTAAATTTAGATTCTTCCTTAAATTATGTTACCATAATAAGATCAATATTCATTCATTAATTTATGCATCGTTTATTAAATTAAAAAATAAAATTTTAAATTTACAGTATTTTTTAAATTATGTTAGTACAATTAGAATGATATCAATATTCACAGGTATCAGAATTATGTGTTACAATTAAGGATGGCCACAACGGGTTTGCCATTCCCCGTCTCCGCCATCGTGGATATCCGATCACATTTCAAATAATCAAAAAAATTGAGAACCATTTAAATTCTTAGCACAGTAAATAATTTTTCTTGTTTCAATATATATATAAACAGTGAAACTTTTACGATTATTATTTATTTATATTTAAATAGAACCACAGACTTTTAGTATTCTTTTCTTATATCTAATTATATTTTATATATATACATGTATATTATTAATTATATCGGGTAAGGTTTGGATCGGGAGAGGCGAT
The DNA here is from genome assembly GCF_055761805.1 of Camellia sinensis. NCBI lineage: Eukaryota > Viridiplantae > Streptophyta > Magnoliopsida > Ericales > Theaceae > Camellia > Camellia sinensis. Next base: position 20,436,959 of record NC_138964.1, on the reverse strand, counting down.
ACCCATCCTCGCTCCACCCTTGTTATGGGTGACCAAAACATAATCCATCCCCATTCCACATAAGTGTTGGGGCGGGTAAAATCCATCTCATTTGGGTGGCTATGGGTAGGCCCCCGTGGATCGGAATAAAATGGCCATCTATATATTATATAAGGAAGAGGGAGTTTCTAACCCATAAGGCCTCTAAGAGCTCCAAGTTCCCAATCTAAATTCCATAATATTTTGATTTTTAAAAATTAATTTTTTTTTTCTATTGGCTAGCTCTTCTTCAAGAAAAATAAATAAATAATATCCCTTGATTTATGACTTCCAAATGGAAAGTATATCAAATCCAAAAAAAATGTAAAGTATACTAATCTATTTTAAAATTCAAATTTGAGAGTCACTATATAACGATACTGATTTAGACCAGACCCTTTTATTACTTTTGATTTCGGGAAACCATATTTGTGATAGTCGTTCTTTTCTCTTCATATTTGGTTTTGGCTTCAGGGGTCGACACCGCCCTTGTTGGGGTCAACACTGCCCTTTTTATCTTTGTTTCGTTAAGCTCCAAGAGTCGACACTAGTCTTGGAAGGGTCGACACCATCTTGCTGCTATGTTCTTGGAATAGCTACTGAAATTTAGGATCAACACCAGCCTTGGTGGTGTCGACACTTGTCTTTTGTTGTTGGCCTCAAGGGTCGACAGTAGTCTGGGAAGGGTCGACCCTTGTCTACTCCAGAATCTAGGTTTAGTTGCTGAAATTTAGTGTCGACACCTTTGATCTAAGGGTCAACACCTTGTCTGCTGCCAGCATTGTCATTTCTTCCTAAAGGATCGACACCACCTACACAAGGGTCAACCATTGCAAGTTTTTTATCTAGATTTTAGTTCAGTTTTTGGCCCTATTTCTTAGGGATTCTGACTTGGTCTTTTGGGTTGACTTTGGGACTTTATTTTACTTTAACCTAGCATTATAAATAGGACCCTCACTTACCCTTTTCTTCACTTTATCTCATCTCTTCCCTCTCTAAAACGTGAGTCCCTCTTCTCTCTCTCTAAACTCACTTTAACCTAGCACTATAAATAGGACCCTCACTTACCCTTTTCTTCACTTGGCCCTACTTCTCAGATTTACTCACTTAGAAGCATCTCCTCACCTTACTCCTTTGAGATTAAGTGTAGAGCTTGTCGAGGGTTTCATTTTGGTCAGAGTAGATCATTGTTTCGTCACCGTCAACTTTTGGGCTTTTCTTCCTTTTTTCTCTTCTAAGTTTGAGGTAGGGATCCTCTACACTCTTTTATGATTTTTAACTTAGTTATTTGTTTTGATAAAACAATCTTGTGGTTTTAGAGGATTTTGAACAAACCTAGAGTTTTGGTTTAGAATCAAAAGAGGGGTTTTCGAATGGATGTATTGAAAATGGTTGTGGGAGTGGAGATGGGGTTGAGTTGTGATAAAACTATTGATTTTGACTCTTGGAATGGATTTTTGAAGAAAAAGGGGTTTTGCCCTAAATGTCTCAAATGTTTATTTTGTATAAATAAATAGAATTGATATGGGAAATGTAAAATTAGATGGATATTGATATGGTTGGTGGAGTTAGATATGCATTATCACTCCCATCTTAAAATTTGGAAAGATTATCTGTATTGGAGATTTTACATATGTTTAGAAATATCAATTTTGGGCTATCGGTGAAGGATAGCTATAATTGTTGTAAAAATTGCATGAGGATTAGGTGAATTGAAACCAATTTCTCATCCATTTGAATTGAGCATGATTACATATTTAATACATTGTACATGCATAACGTTTTTGAGAAAGGGGATGAATAACGTTTTTGAGAAAGGGGATGTATTCATTTTTGAGAAAGATGATATATTCCATTGAACTAAGTTAGCCTATGTGTCCAAGGTGAAAGTCCTGAAAACTGCGTGTATACATGGGTGTCGAATCTCAGGGGCGAAATATCCATAAAATGACAATTGTAGTGCTTATAGAGCCTACGTTTGCATGGGTGCCGAATCTCGTGGATGAAGTCTCCGTAAAATGGCTATACTTCTGAGATATTCCTAGAATTATGATTCATTATCCTATTTTCTAATGTTAAGAAGATGATTATTGAATTGCGATATAAATCAGACATTACAGGGTTTTGGAAAGAGAAATGAGATGTTTTTGTCATGAGTATTGCATATGCATTTCACCCATATGTCTTTGTTAAGATTCATATATTGTGTTGGATTATTTCTACTAGGTTTTGGCTCACCCTATATGGGAAAACTATTTTCAGGTGTTGGTGAGATGCCTCTGCCAAGGTAGTAGCTTGGGAAGATTGCAACAAGAGCTTTATTTTGTTTACTTGTGTAGACACCCCATTTTTGACCGAACTTAAGACTCAGACGTCATTGAGTGAGCGCTCAGTGATTGCACATGTTGTGCTTGTTCTAAGGTTATGGAGTCCCGGCTGAGAGCCTTGCCTTCGGACTTCGAGACTCTTTTGTGCTCTGCCTCGGTTTGCGAATCAGGTTCTGTTTTCTCTTCCCTAAGGGAGGGAGAGGTCTCGTAGACCATCTCTCAGTGGCCGTAGGCTACTTTTCATTGTCGTAGACCACTGTTCCCATTTGGAGACCAGTTTTCGATTTTCAGAGCCAACGGCCGTGCGCCTCGGTTCGGGACCGCTTAACTTTCTCTGTTTGCTTCGGTTTTTGGCACACACCTTGTTTCCTCTCTCTAGAGGGACACTGTGGCCCAAGAGACCACCTTCATGGTCGTACGCCACTTTCGATGCTTAATAGTAAGTTTTCGAGGCACCCGGCTGCGCGTTTTGGCCCCCGAACCCTCGTTTTGCATCCGTCTTGGTTCATTTTTGGCATGGACCTTTTTTTCATTGTTTGGGAGGTGGTAAGAGGGTGGGAGACCACCTTTTCTTCTTGGAGACCACTTTTCCCCGCCAGCCGATTTTTCTTGTCAGGTAGCTGGTCTCCTTGACTTTTGAGCCACAATTGCTGGTCTTCTACCAGAACACTAGCTTGCATTGAGTAAGGAGACCACCCTAGGAGATGGCCGACCACCATTCACTCACTTGAACCTTTTGAACTGGTCGGCCGACCACCTGAACTGGTCGGTCTACCCCCCTGTCTTGTCTTTGTGAGTTGTTGCCAGCTGTGCCAGCTGGAAGGCACATAATTGATCCTCCATACACTTGTATGGAGGATCTTCAAACTTGTTTTTTAGCTTCTTGGAGAAACTTTGAACCCCTTTGGATATAAGAGGGACTCTCTCCCTCATTAGCAAAGGTTCAGAAAGTTGGTTAAGGCATACATATATCTATCTCTGTATATCTCCCTATTTTGTGTTAAAATGTCCCTTGTTCTTGGCCTATTGCATACCACCTCCTAGCCTAACCCCTCCACCATCACTCTAAACATCTTGGAGGCCATTTTCAGAGGTTGAAGGTTTGCTGTTTTAGTCCAGAAGCTGCTGGAGTTCTTGGCTACAAGGGTAACACACCTTTTCCCCCTTTTAGCTTTATTTTGCTTCATATCTTAGCTATATTTGCAAGCATATTTGGGCTTTGTCATAAACTAAAAAAAGTCTTATTTTGAGGTCCTTAACATGTTTGTTTAGATCATTTTTCTGTTCGGGATCATTTACCCTCTTGCATGCTTCATTTTGCCTTATTTTGAGCCATACGTTAGGGCCTTTGCATTGACCTTTGTTTGGCCTTCTAGCCACTGAAATCCAGGGGATTTTAAGTGGCTAGCATGCTATTTTGAGTGCCAAATTGAGAGAGGGGTGACCCTCTCTCCCCTTGTTTTGTTTCCTAGCATATTTGGCCTAACAAAGGAGCCCTTATTTGCGTGCTACCAAGCCATGTTTCAGGCCATTTTTGGTGGGTTTTAGGACCTGCATAGGCTCTTTCCAGAGCGCATTTTGGCATTTTGGGTGTCCATCTTGCATGTGTAGAACAACCCTCTTTATAGCCTATCAAAGGAGCCTATTATTCTTGCATGCATAGACCATGTTTCAGTAGATTCTTGGGCTATATTTGGCATATCATACCTCTGAGCTTCATTTCCGTGCCTTTTGAACAATCATTTTAGACCATTTTCCCACTGTCTTGGACTTGCCTAGGGTTTGTTTGGGGTTGGTTTTGCCATTTGTGCATTGCTTTATGTACCTCTAGTGTAATGCGCTTCACTAGTTTCGGTATTCGGGCCATCTAGCATGCATAGTGTGACGTATTTGCATGATTCAGGACCATCTTGCATGTCATTTCAGAGCTGGAAAATGTGTGTTTGTATGCCATAATTCATCCCTTGCCATGCTTTGATAGAGTTGCATTTGGTGCCATAAGTTTGGTCCCTTGCATTTGTGCATGTTTGCATGTGTTTTGTTGCCTAATTTCATCATGTTTGGCCACTGATTTGAGTGTGGCTGAGGCCCATTCATTTTAGTTTAAGTCCATCTTGCATTGTGTATGCCATGTCCATGTTGTCGCATGCTTGACCATTGCATTGTGTATGCCTTGATCATTTCATTATTAGTCTCCATGTGTGCATTGCGTATGCCATATAGTTTTCATGTGCATTGAGTATGCCATTGATTATTTCTTAGCAATGTGTATTCTAGTAGCATGTTTGCATATCATCATTTTCATGTTTGCATCATTTATTGGCATTATGTTTAGGTTGCATGTTAGAGTTGCATTCATGCATGCCATGTGTGTTGCATTGTGTTTGGAGTAGGGTTTAGTCCAAACACGGGAAACGAGGGACGTTTCATATTCCAAGTGACAAAACGTGCCTCGATTCTTGGTCGCCGACACTCTTGACTGTCCATGATTGAGTTATTGGCTTTACTTGCTTATGTTTGCATTCATTTCACATCGAGTTGTACAATTCGACCCCTCGGCCATCATGCATCGAGATGCGTGATTGGTGGCACGAGGATCGAGGACTACACTCCCTAGAGCTTATGCAATGACGGGGAGAGTGGTCGTGCACACATATGTTGAAAATACTTTGCCATGCCCTTTTCTTGCTCTCTATTGCAGCAAACCGAAAACCAGCAGCAAAAACTGGTCAGCAGCCTTCTGGTGCTTTGTACAGTGTTCTTGGACCAGTTGCAAACAGAGGCAAATCGGGGCATCGCGATGGATTTTCTGGCAAGGCGGCTCGGGCATGCATGCATTCCTTATCATTCAAGACCGAGCTGAGGCAGTCCATTTCATATGTTTTGCATGCTAGCTTATTTATTTTAGTTAATTTATTAATTAATTAGGGTTGTGTAATAATTAGCTGTAATTCGTTATTCATTCGGTTGTGTATTATTTATTCTGACCCTCCGAGAAAGGGCAATGTTGTAATAAGTGTGCGTGTGTGTGATGTATGTCTTCCAGCCCCACGTCTTTCTCCCTTTTATTTGCCAGCTTATGATGGTTAGTTTTAGGGCATGTTTCAATTAGCATCTATATGTTAGCATGTTTGCATTCATTCATATGTATTGCATGCACCGGGATCGGTGCATCATGCTAACTGCATTGTATTTCAATTCTAAGTTGAATACATGTATCAATTGTTGCATTTCATATGCCATCTTAGACTAGCCAAGCCTATTGTAGTTGCATTTCTGCATGTGTTACATTAGGCATTCTTAGCATAGTTAGGATTCATGCATGATTTCTAATTAGCTTCTTTCTTTGGCTCAGAGTACTCGGTAAGTGTTTATGCTTTAGCATCCTTGCATGTGCGTGAGTGATTGCCATGATAGCATGCTTACCATGAGGCTATGTGCTTATGTGATATAACTGCCTGAATGCCTGTGGGTGAAGGTTGGGTTGTTTGAGTTGGAATAATTCGTCGAAACCCGTGTTTTAGCCTACTTGCGAGTAGCAAACTTCAATCCATTTTCATAACAAACGGATATGCGACGCTTTGTTCCAACTTAGGCAATCTGGTCTATACTTGTATGCTGTGTCCATCACATAGTAATTCTAGGCTAATAACCGGAATAAGAGCACATATGTTTTCAAAACTCAATATCATGCTTAGTAGTGGCCGATCTTTGATCGGGCGAGCGGGGGTGCTCATAGCTGACCTTCCCCAATCGTACCCAAGTTCTCGAGCCGAGGCAACTTTGGTGATGATGGACACGTGGCCTTAGGCACGAGTCATGGTTTCCTAAATTCTCCCAAAATAAAATATTTAGGTGGCAACTATGTATCTGGCAAAGTATTCCATGTTTGGCGCTTCTTTCTAAAAATCTATTTTTCAAAATGATTCGCCGGATTTGGACTCTTTGATGATTCATCGGTCTTGCATTGCACTCCGCGAGATTAGATACAGGACCGTGACATTGAGTCCTGAACTGTAGTGAGCCCAATGAACAAAACGGGATTCCCTCCCAGGACATTCGGGGACGTCTACAGTTTCTGGCGACTCTGCTGGGGAATTAGAGAACTTGACTTGAACTCATGATATCTTGTTTTGTTTGCACTTATGTGTTTCTTTGCATTGCATGTGCATTAGTGCGCCTAGGACACAGTGTTTGCCATTTCCTATTCCTGAACGGTTTGCCGGAGGCTCTTTTTGAGAAGCGTGCCATAAGGCTAACCGGTTACGGGATCTGCCACGATGGGAACACAAACCCTGATTTTTACCGGGGCACCCTTTTTGACCATTCGACCTAGTACATGTTCGGAATCCATAGTGACCATTCCAAGATAGGACAGGTTGCTTACCCGATTATAGGTTGTTTGAAACCGCTGCGTGCGTAGTGAAACCCTAGCTCCAAACAAAATAGGACAGGGAAATCTTACCCCAACATAGGGGTGTTTTGGGCTCTCACTTGTTTGCTATATGCTTTTAGAGTGTGTCTCTACAGGAATGCATGTATCAGTTTGCAAGTTTGGATATCAGGCCTACGGGCACTAGTTTAGTACTTTGGAAATCAGTTATCTCCGGGTATCAGATTCAATTTTGGGGGCAGTGATTTGGGAACAATGATCAGTGTTTGAGAACAGTCTATTCAGCTTATCAACTGTGTGTTGTGGTGCCCAACTACGTGTTGTGTGTTTATTTTCGCTGTTATGCTGTCCGTTTGTCTGGTTGTTTATTTCCTTATTACTGCTTTATTTATCTTTTTGCTAGGTAGTTTAGCACAATTGCTTCAGACCAAGTAGATATTCCCCAAGCACTCTGGATTAGAGATCGCCGACTCAATCGATCTGCGGATCTGGTCGACAGACAACCAGTGTTTTATTTCTTACCCCCAGTTATTAGACGGAGGTCGAGAAAACGCAGTGTATCCGAGCAGAGGTTGCTAGAACAATGGTCTACCTCATCGGTGGACAGTCAGGCTGAGGCTTTAGCTTTTACCACAGAGATAGATATATCAGTCAGTCAGCTGGAACAGCAGAATATGGCAGGAATGGAAGAAATGGTGCGTCAGCTCCAGGAGAGCATGAAAGGCATGCAGGAGGACGCTGTTCGACAAGCAGAATTTGCCAAACAGCAGGTCGTTGTCATGGCCCAATAGGCAGAGCTAATTACCCGGCTATAGCAGCAAGCCGGAGCATCAGCTTCACACCAAACTCCTCCCCCACCAAGAGTTCCAATACCCGGGGAGACGGAAAATGTCCAGAATGTCCAGGAGGATACAGACATCCCAACGGGGTCGGCTCCGCCCCCGATTCTACCTCAACTATCCAAGGCACCTACGCCTATCAATCAACCGAACTCCCCCTTTGAGTTCGAGGTGGACCCTACAACATTGAAGTTGAGCAAGCTTGAAAAATTGTTCAAGAAATCCCAAGGGGTAAAGTCCATCCCAGACATTGAAGACGGGCATACTGATGCAGCTGTGACGCTGCAAGATCGGTTCAAGATGCCACAAATCGACCGCTTTGACGGGTCTGGAGATCCCATGGTGCATCTACGTTTGTTTTCAGACATACTAAGGCCGATGGGCCTCACCAGACTACAGAAGCTTTCATTGTTTGGCCGGACCCTGTCGGGTGTGGCGGCCATCTGGTATGCAAAATTGGAAGACGATGCCAAGCGGAACTGGGATGAGATGGCCGAGGCTTTCATTGCACAGTACTCCTATAACACGCAAATCGAGATTATAACCCGTGATCTCGAGACAACAAGGCAGGAGCCTAAGGAGAGTTTCTCTGAATTCGTAACCCGCTGGAGGGCCAAGGCCTCAATGATAACCATAAGGCCGACAGATAAGGATCAAATACGGATAGTTCTGCGCAACCTCTAACGCAAACTAATGCAGAAAATGATCGTGCTGCCCTTCCCTACCTTTTCAGATCTGCATGAGATGGGAGTACAGATCGAGGATGCCTTGAAGCAGGGCTTGATTGACAATGACAAAGAGCAACCCAGGAGAACCTTCAACCGAAACAACAATGCAAGCACAAGCAGTGCTGCAACTACTAGAGCTTCGGAAGTAAGCATGGTCACCACCACCCCTCCAAGAACCCTGGCAGCTACACCATTCTCCGATGCGTCCGGAAGCAATTCACAAACAACCAAGTTCCAACCTCGAGGCCAAAGAACCTTCACCCCGTTATATATGCCCTTGTCCAAAGCTCTGGGGGTTCTAATCAGGAAAGGGCACTTGAAGCCCCTGGAGCCGCGGCCATTACCGGATCCATTACCTCCCTCCCATAACCCAGCCAAATATTGCGCCTTTCACCAGCAACATGGTCACGATACCGACCATTGTTTTAGATTGCGTCACGAGATTCAGGATCTCGTCGACAATAGGGTGATTGTGCCTCCAGAGAAACCCAATGTCACAATCAACCCTCTCCCACCTCACAACCAAGCTCCACCTCCCAAACGCATCAACTTTATCCAGACTGGGGTCGTGTCTTACAATCCTAGCATCTATATCACTCCTTCTCACTTACCTAAGCCGGAGGTGTTCATTTTCGACAGCACTGACTTGTGCATGTTGGACATCTCCTGAACCCAACTTGAACCAATAATGGTGACTGTCGAAGACAGAACAGGGATGACTTTGGAGGAGAATAGGATTGTTGAGTCAGAGTCTGAGGAAGTTGTGAGCTTTGCTGAGGGGGTGTACAATTCGAGTGGCTACATTGCGTCAGCGGATCAAATTAGGCCAAATGTGGAATTGCCGGTGGGAGCAGAAATTTGTGTACTACGGGGGGATGGACTTGATCAGAGGATAGATGACTTAGCAGTTCTGGAAGGGGACATTGCTGACCTTCAGATTTTCAACGAACAAGATTCAGGGGGCATAACAGTCAGTTAGTTCGATTTTGAGGAGTCAGCAGAGGTCACAGGGTGGCTTGACGACCAGCCAGATATTGTTGAAGAATTTCAGCTGGAAAAGGGCCTGTCAGGGACAGGGACATTAGTTGTGGCCGAAAGGGCCGGGAGTTAGAATTCATCGCCAGGGAGCGTCGGTGCCAAGAATTTCGCTCAGGATCTGCGCATTTTGAATACAAGAGATGTTGAACAATAGACTGCATTGACGTAGCTAGAACGGGAAGGAATTGAAGACTCTGAGAGAGCCAGAAAAGCCAAGGCCCCTGTGGGGACTGAAAGTGCTGTGTGCACAAGAACAGAGGGTGCTGTGAGCACATGGACAGAAGGTACCGTGAGTACAAGGACAGTGGTAACAGAGTCGGAGAGGTGTCTGTCAGCTGCTGATGGAATGCGGTGGGAGGATGATGATCTATGTCTTGCCCACACGGATGAGGACTGGGGAAGTAATCAACCGAATGATACCTGGTACATTGGTGAAGTTGACTATATGACTAGGAGTGGGCGGTATTTCAAGCCCCCACACCTAGATCAGCCAGAAGCGTCCGGGAGACAGAGAAACAGAAAGAGAAGCAACTCAAAGATGAGGCCGTGCTGAAACAATTGAAAAAGATACAAGCTGACATCTCCATCTGGGGATTGCTTATGGCTTCACGTGTTCACAGACAAGCTGTCTTATCGGCCATGGACAAGGCCAAACTCTCGATAGACACCACGCCGGAGCAGCTAATTGGATTGGTTTTCCGGGAGGAGGTTCCCCGACGTTGACCTTTTCTGACAAAGAACTACCGCCCGAGGGCGCAAATCACAACAAACCTCTCTACATCTCTGTGGAATGTAGAGGCAAGTGGGTACCGGTGGTTCTTGTCGACACGGGATCCGCCATTAATGTGTGCCCGCCAAGGACGACATATGCAATCGGGTTGAAGCTCGCGGACTTCGTGCCAACTGCCCAGGTGATTCAGGCGTATGATAACACAAGCAGGGAGGTGATGGGGATTGTCAAAATTCAGACCCAGGTTGGTCCAAGACAACACGAGATCGATTTCCATGTCTTGGACATTCCCGCAACCTTTAACCTACTTTTGGGGCGACTGTGGTTGCACCAGGTAAAGGCAGTTTCTTCCACCTTGCACCAGATATTGAAATACCCTCACCGAAAGGGGGTATCTATAGTTTTTGGAAATTCATTAATCCATCCACTGCCGGAGGTGTCTACACCAGTCTTGGAAATCGAGCACGGCACGGAGGATGTGTTCTTATCGGGGTTTACTCTGGCTGAGGCTCGAGTCGTGCAAAACATCTTGGCTGTTGATGAGGGGGTGTATGTCAGCGTTCAATCAGTGAACCTCATGAACAAACTCCAGCACATCCCTGGGATGGGACTGGGAAGAAATGGTTGGAAGGGTATTGCAGTATCGGCCGAAGTGTCGCACAACCCACATACCTTTGGTTTGGGTTATCTGCCCACCAAGGAAGACTGGGTAAGGAAAGGCAAGGAGATGGCTGGGAGGGCCAGAGCAAAGCAGGTAGGGAAGTCTTATGAGTTAATGCACCGACCCATCCAGGGTACCCTAAATGGACGCTTCGTCCAGGAGGGGGAGGATTTTCCATTTTGTGGCTTCCAAGAGCCATGGATGAATGCGGAGAGGAAGCGTGTGCCATGTTTTGAGATCTTCTTCGACTTGCAGTTATCTGGGGATGATGTTGCCGAGGAGCAGACAGACCCATCAGCTGAGGTTGAGCAGTGTAAAAATGTAGATTCCGAGAGCGTTGAAATTGAAATGGGGTAGCGCTGGCTGGTCTACTTTCAAATCCTCTGATCGAACAGAAGTGCTTGGGGGATAACTTCTCAGTGTCCATGATTGTGAATGGAACGGCTATGAGCCCACCATCAAACATTTTGGATGCATCCATCGCACCCTCTCTCATCTGGCAGTACGATGAGGGATTTTTGTCAAGCAGCACCGGGTTAGGTAGTGAGCCGGAATCTGATTCCACCGAGTCTTGTGAGTCGGAACCGTCTGAGTCTGAGTCCGGTATTCCTGGGGGTGATAAACCGGATGCCACAGTCCTGTCTAGGTCGTCTTTTTCTTTCTCTTTTGAGTCTGTTGTAACATAAGAATCGTACGATTTGGAAATGCTTAATGAGAATGGAATGGATGTGGTTTTCGAGTAATTTTTTGTGCCCTTGATTTATTGTATTAACCAGGACTTTCAAAATTTTGATGAAAACGACGGGGAAGAAATTCCTCCAGTTTTGCAACGCTTAATTGATCAAGAGCAGGAAAGATTTGTTAAACCTTTAGTTGATGAAATCACTACTGTTAATGTTGGTACTGAAGAGGACCCGCGGCTGGTCCAGATCGGGTCCACGTTGTCTTCAGAGGAACACGAGCGCTTAGTTGCTTTATTAAAAGATTTCAAAGATGTTTTCACATGGTCCCACGAAGACATGCCAGGAATCGATCCTGAGATTTACAGTACCGGATCCCTCTTGACCCAGAGGCCCGACCCGTTAAACAGAAACTCAGAAGGATCCGCCCGGACTGGGCCCTCAAGATTAAAGAAGAGGTCACCAAGCAAATTGACGCAGGGTTCCTGCTGGTATCCGAATACCCAACTTGGTTAACCAACATTGTTCCGGTGCCGAAGAAGGATGATAGGATCTGAGTATGCGTGGATTTCAGGGATTTGAACAGAGCCAGTCCGAAGGACGATTTTCCCTTGCCGCATATTGATGAGTTAGTGGACTTCACAGCGGAGCATGTTTTGCTTTCATTCATGGATGGATTCTCGGGCTATAATCAGATAGTGATGGCACCTGAAAATCGGGAGAAGACTACTTTCACCACCCCGTGGGGGACTTTCTGTTACAGGGTGATGCCATTTGGGTTAAAGAACGCTGGAGCTACATATCAACGGGCTGCGACCACAATATTGCACGACATGATCCACAAAGAGGTTGAGGTGTATGTGGACGACATGATTGTCAAGTCCAAAGAAAGAGAGGGCCATTACACCGCCTTGCAAAAGTTCTTCCAAAGGATTAGAGAATTTCGGTTGTGGCTGAATCCTCAGAAGTGTATGTTCGGTGTTATAGCAGGGAAAATGCTGGGGTTTCTGATTACATAGAGAGGTATCGAAGCCGACCCTTCCAAAATCAAGGCCATCTTAGAAATGCCACCACCAAGGACTGAAAAGGAGGTGCGAGGCTTTCTGGGTAAAGTGCAATTCATAAGACGGTTTATCTCATAATTAACCTTGACTTGTGAACCATTTTTTGGTCTTTTGAAGAAAGGAAAGAAGTTCCAATGGGACGGCCGATGCCAAGCTGCTTTTGAACAGATCAAAGAATACTTACAGAACCCACCCGTGTTGTCACCACCCGAGCCGGGAAAACCTTTGATTTTGTATCTTTCAGTAACTGAGACTACAATGGGCAGCATGCTTGCGCAAGAATCAGAGGATAAAGTGGAGAAAGCTATCTACTATCTAAGCAAGAAGATGCTGGAGTATGAAGCCCGCTACACACCGTTGGAAAAGGCTTGCTTAGCCTTGGTATGGGCTACTAGGAAGCTGCGGCACTACCTGTTAGCTCACTCTATAATGTTGGTTTCAAGATTAGATCCCATCAAATATCTCTTCGAGAAACCAGCACTTACGGGTAGGCTAGCTCGTTGGTTGCTTTTGCTTTCCGAATTCGATCTGAAATATGTGACGCACAAGTTAGTCAAGGGAAGAGCGGTAGCGGAGTTCTTAGCCAATCATTCAGTGGAAGGAGGTGAAGTAGTTGAGTACTTATTCCCAGATAAGGCCATTTTGCATATCGAAAATGAAACTTGGACGATGTACTTTGACGGAGCGTCAAACCAATACGGGTATGGGATAGGGGTGTTGCTGATAGCACCCGAAAATTCCCTTATCCCTCTAGCATTTAAACTCCGATTCAAAGTCTCGAACAACGAAGTAGAGTACGAAGCATGCATTGTTGGTTTAGAAGCAGCTCTGGAACTAGGGGCAAAACGGTTGGGCGTCATCGGGGACTCGAACCTTGTTGTATCCCAAGCTAAGGGAGATTGGAAAGTCAAAGAGGAAAAGATGACAATGTACCACCAAACCTTGGACCTACTGATTCCTCGGTTTGAGAAGCTGAACTTCGCTCATCTACTAAGAGAAAACAACAGGCTCGCAGATTCACTAGCAACTCTATCTTCCATGATAGACATCCCTTTTGGAGTCCGGATGCGTCCGATCATTATTGACCAGAAGTTTGCACCGGCCTACGAGTCAATTGCCGCCATAGAAGAAGTTCAAGATGAGAACCCCTGGTACTACGATGTCTGGAACTTCTTGGAAAAAGAGGCGTATCCACCAGAGGCAAATGCCAAGGATAAAAGGGCAATCAGAAGAATGGCCGATCAGTTCATCATCTGCGGGGGTAAATTGTACAAGAGAGGTCATCTGGGACTACATAAGTTATGCGTTGATGCAGAAGAATCGAAGCGCTTAATGGAGGCCATCCATGGAGGAGAGTGCGAAACACATATGAACGGGGTAATGTTAGCTCGGAAGATCCTCAGACAGGGTTACTACTGGTCCACCATGGAGGAGGATTGTATCGACTTTGTTCGGCGATGCCACAAATGTCAGATCCATGCAAACCGCATAAACATCCCGCCGTCGAAGCTGTACAATATGACTTCGCCATGGCCATTTTCAGTTTGGGGGATCGATATGATCGGGGCGGTCACTCCAAAGGGGTCTAATGGGCATGAGTTCATTCTGATCGCGATAGATTATTTTACGAAGTGGGACGAGGCCCAATCTTATGCGGTATTGAAGGCTTCACATGTCGCGAAGTTCATCAGGAACAACATCATCTGTCGCTATGGGGTCCCAAACGAGATTATCTCAGATAATGGTTCCCACTTCAAGAAGGAAGTGATTGACTTGTTGGAGAAATACAACGTGGCTTTTCACAAGTCATCTATATATCGGCCGCAGACCAATGGAGTAGTTGAGGCCGCCAACAAGAATATCAAACACATTTTGCAGAAGATGGTGGAGACCTACCGGGACTGGCCAGATAAGCTACCATTTGCTCTATGGGGCTACCGGACTTCGATTAGAACTTCTACTGGAGCGACTCCGTATTCATTGGTTTATGGGATGGAGGCCGTTCTACCTATTGAAATTGAGGTTCTGTCATTGAGAGTGATGGCTGAGTGTCAGATAGCTGAAGGAGATTGGTAGCAGAGCAGATTTGAAGAACTTATGCTCTTTGATGAAAGAAGGCTGAAAGCACTGTATCATGTTCAAGGTTATCAGCGCAGAATTGTCAGGGCTTTCAACAAGAAGGTTAAGTCCAGAAATTTGAAGGAAGGAGATTTGGTGCTCAAAGACAACCGAGCTCCCATCCATGACCCTAGGGGCAAGTTCAGACCCAATTGGACTGGTCCCTACATCATTAAGTCCATTTGGTCGGGTGGGGCTGTCATTCTGATAGACCTAGATGGCCTAGAGTTCTCGCAACCGATCAACATGGACAAGTTGAAGAAATATTACCCCTGAGAGGCTCGCTAGGCCGAAAACCCGAAAGGGTGACCTAGGCAAAAGTTAGAGCGCAGAAAATTTGAAATTATAAAAACTGAGCTCGCAAGGTTGAAAACCCGCAAAGGGCGGCCTTGGCAAAAGTTAGAGCGTAAAAGGTGAGGGTTAATACACGAGTGAACCTGAGCCGAACTACGTAAGGCTTGATTCCTATCATTGGGATACGTAGGCAACTTCATCCTGAAGTCCAGCCATAAACACTTCCTCGATCAACTTTGTCCGTTTGATCATTTCTGTCATCTTTGTCTATTCAGCATTCAAGAGTTCGATTGTGATCTCCGATGCAGTGCTATTCAGACTAGGGCAACTTTCCAGTTGCTGGAATCCGGGGTTGTGCATCTCAGTGACAGATCTCAGGCGTGTCCAGTTCTGATCCATATCGAAAATGGTTTTGAAAAGGTTTAATAAAAGTTGATTTTGCTCAAATTAATCATTTTACAACTTAGACCATTTTTGGACCAAAACGGAAAATTTTCAGTACCCACAACCTCTAATTTTATGGATTTCAATACAGAGTTCTCCTGCTCTTGCATATAAATTGAAGTTGCTTTTCATTACATTCATAAAGAAAACTTGAAAGTTCTGATTAAAACAAATAAATCTAGGGCATAGTCAGGTGTTCCTGCGCCCCCTCCCAGAGCTGGTCGAAGCTTCTGATGCCAAGCTGGGCCCAATCTGTGCCTCTTCGTTGAGCCAATCTATGCACTCATCAAACAAAGTGCAACTGAAAGTGGAAGCGGGGGCCAGGAGTTCTCTCCTCCTCCATGTTGTGGCATACCGAGCAAGCTGTGCGCCTTAGACAGGGAATGCAGCAGGGTATTCTATCTCCTCTGGTGGGCAAGTCTGATCATGGCCAAACTGGCACTGGAACTGGAAAGGAAAGTAAAACATGCAGTGCGTCAGACTAATCAATTGAATCCCAATCTGCCGAGATATGCTGTAGCTCATTGCCGGTAGATTGAGCCAAGGACAACGCCAAGCGATGCGGTCTGCGGACAAATGGCACATCCAGCCAACCACTATCCCTTATCCAGGGCATCAACTAGACGACGTCGGAAGAAGTAGCCGCGAGCTGAGTATGCTGGGCAAGGGTCCACAACCTACAATTTGTCCATCAACCACACCTGGGGAGGGACGAAAAATAAGAGATTAAAGAATAGAGAGGTGTACGTTGAGAGAAAAACCGAGCCTGAGGGCCGAGTGATGTGAGCAATATATATGTGAGATAGGGCGGGAAACATTACCTGTAGCAGTAGTGGACTCCCCGCAAATCTGGTCGTCTCTCGGCGATGAAAAGCATCCAAGCCCATCAATGTCTCGGCCAATGACATGGCAACACAGCTTTTACCCTCCCCTAAGCCCTGGGCAACCTCGATCAACCGGACACTAGATCCTCCGGAGCCTGAGGCAAGCAAGAAATGAGATAGCATGCACAAACAAAGGGCATGTCGCCGAAAGCCCTGCCAATGATGGTCACCGCGATCACCGAGATCAGAAAAACGTTGAATCAAGCTGAGGATGTCCAATTCTCCATTGCAGATCAGATACCGAGTGCCGTGCATAGCGAGCCCACACATCCATCCTAAGGCTTGATTATGGCCGAAGCAGAGTTGGGGCAAGATCTCCTCATTGCGCTCGGACTCCATCAAAGCTTGGAAATCTTCGAAGGTAGGACACATCTCTTGCCCACCGAAGCTAAAGACATGTGTTACCGGATTCCAAAACCTCGCCGCGGCATGGAGAAAGGGAAGATGCAGCGGAGTGCGGCTCAACGTGAATAGTGCGTTGAAGCCGAAACCCCAGAAGTTCAACTTTTCCCAGCCATCTGAAGTAGCAATCCAAGCTGCGAGATTTTCGATGAGGAATGCCTCCATTTTGATACAAAACTGAGATGAAATGAAAGAACCGCGAAGCTAGAACTTTTATAGAGGATAAGGCACTGTTTGGGGACATGTGTCAAAAATCTGGTGGTCGCCAAGCCAGGTGGTCGGCTACCACTGTTTCTGGTAGGCCGACCACCCTTTTGGTCTCCAAGGAAAATAGCTGGTTGGCCAGCCCTTTCTGGTGGTCGACCATGGAGAAAAATTGGTCTTTGGTCTGTTCCTAGCTTCTAGAAGAGAGATCCTAGCTTTTCCATGCGTTGGGAGTGTTGAAGGTCCGAGTTTACCTCTGTTTCGGATGCGTTCCGTCACTCTAATTGTCCAAGATGCATTTGCTTATCGAATTGTTGTTCTTTGTTTATCGAGTTGTTGTTTGGTTTTGCTTATTGAGTTGTTAAAGTTTTGTTTATCGAGTCGTTGCTTATCGAGTCGTTGAGTTCCGTATATCGAGTTGTTACTCTTTGTTTAATCAACATTGTCGGGATTTGCTTATCGAGTTGTAAACTTGCTAAGGTTTTGTTGTTTTTTAGTAAGTTAAGTTGTTTGGTTTGTTGCGTCGGTTCACTAACTGACTTGGCAATTTTTGATGCTCAATTTCCATTCAATCACATTTTTGTGCAAAATGATGCGATGCAATGCTAAGAACATAAAATATAACACTTTTACAAAAAGCTGTTTCATTCCATCATGCTTCCATTGTTACAACATTTTACAACAAGGGTACAAGTTTTACAGAAAATAAAACTGCCTAAAGCTAATATGTTACAACTGGTAGTAAAAAAGGAAAAATAAAGCAGGAACATCTGCATCAGTGCTATCAAGTGCAAGAATAAGAGGCCCTCTTCGTCCTTTTCGGCTGAACGACCTCTGCATCAGCACCATCATCCGAATCAAAGCTGCCGTCCTCGGCACCCTCCTCAGCATCATCTCCACTCACAGAACCGGAGCCAGAGTCCTCCTCCTTGCCTGCGGATGTCTCTGACTAAGGATGCGCCAACTCCTCCTCCTCGCTGGACTCCTCGTCATTTATGACGGGTGCTCTGCGCCTGCCTCGTCTGCGAGACGGGTCCCCTCTCCCAGCTCCTCGAGAAGCCCTGGATGGCCCGGCCTATAGTGGTGGCATCTGAAAAGGACAATTTAAGTACATTAGCCAACATGTATATCAGATGCAGAGACAAGAATGCTACATAGAGTGGGTGTATACAGATACAATGTATGAATATGGTGTGTGTCAGATGTGCTCTACACGTACAGTTAAACAATGCAGTGAAATAGTTAAATATAACATGTCATCAGAAGTATGATAAATGCGAGAAAATTGAAAAATACCGTAACACCGGCGATGAACAGCTGTGTCTCCCTCCACAAGACCATGCCCTTAAGTGAGGCCACCAATCCGAGCAGATCATCAGAATACTCCCTAGGAGGCTGCAGATACAAGCTCAAGTCATCAATGAATAAATGAATGTCTAAGTATTTGAGTGATAAATGAAAAGCAGTAGAGCATACCGGTGGTGAGTCAGGATCACTGACATATCGGTGATCAGGCATAGAAGGCTCTATTGGAATCGGGTAAGATGACCCGTATCGCCATCCAGTCAACTCGGACGGAAGATCTGGCCACTCGGTGTGCTGATAAGTCAGGGGAATCGGGGGAAGCTGTCTAGCCCCACTCCGCGATGTGCCAGCCCTGCTAGATGAAGGAACGTTTGTAGCCTGAGCTCGAGCTGACAGTGATGCACCAGCAGCCTTCCTAGTAGGAGTACGGACACCCATCAGTGGGGGCATTAAGTACATGTGGCGGTAAGTCGCATACTCCCCCTCTTCCGTGTGCAGAGCTGCATCGGTACCCAACATAGCGACATCGACCTCCTCGGAAGTGAGTCTCTTAGCAGACCGCATGTCATCTAGAGGTGCTGAAGGGACACTCTGCTCAGGGATGCCCATCGTCTGGCTCATGAAGCGATCTCCCAAAAACCAGGCCTTGCCAACTGGCCCCTCAAACAAAGTCCTATACTGAGAAGAAGCCCATGCCCCCGGGAACTGGAAACGGATATTTCCTCCCAAGGATGCCCAGGGCCGCCAAGCGATCTGAGGATAACAAGTGCATGAGCCAATCAGATGTCATAAATATGCGAGATGAATCAAAGTTGAAAATATGAAGAACTGAGAGTTTTGAAGTACCTCGGTCACCCGCACCGTGTCAAAAAATTGTCGCAAGAAGGGCAGAGTCTCTCGAGTCCTCGCCCGGCATTGACCATCAAATATGTGAGAGTAAGGGATCGTAAGAGGCACCTCCACCTCGAACTTTGGAGCTAGCGTCAGAAAGTACGCATAAACCCATAGTTGTGGAAAATAGGGCAGTGGCTATCAGAATACAGAATATACAGAAAATACAGAGTGTTGAGTGCAGAATATGGAATACAGAATGTAAAGTGTGCCGTGTGCAGTGTACAGATAATGGAAAGCAGGAATGTAAATCAAGAGGACATAAGGTACCTCCTAGGCTCTCCAGTAGCCGCCAACTATGTTCTCCCGTTCGTGGGAGGTCGCACTCATATAGCAGTAGAGGGTAGCGAGGCCAGCACCACCCCAGTCATACTGGCTGACCTGTGATAGGTCCACCAAAGCACTAAGCAGATACAGTCCAACTGTGTTCCCCCTGTCGGAGAACAAAGTGGTCCTAAGGAGGAACATCAAAAACCCTCGAGCGTATTGCTCTATCTCCTCAAGAGTCTCGGGCATACTCCCCTTATACTCCACGGGGAACCAAGTGTACCTGACTCTGCTCGAAGATCAGTCAATCGGTGGGCGAGCTCCCAATAGATTGATCCAGGCAGCCTCCCACTCGCCCATATCCTCGTCATAGGGGATCGATCGGTCGGCCGGCCACATCAAGGCCAGTCAGCATCGCAAAGTCGAACAGGGTCATCGTCATATCCCCGGTAACTGAGAAGTGGAAAGAGTTGGTGGAGTCCCATCATCTCTCCACGAGTGCCCCCATTAAGGTCCTGCTCGCAGGGTAGCGAGATAGCCCCGCGCAGAAGGGCCCAAATCCTGCCCCGTCCACCATGTGACGAACGGTCTCTGGGAGCTCTGCATACCACTCCTTAGCAATGATCGAGCCATAACCTCGTGTAGAACGAGAGGGTACCTGCATTCAAAACGAATAGATGTATTCAGTTTCAGAATGAAATGTATAAGCTGCGTGCAAATGAAATGAATGAACTGTGTGTTCAATATGCGCTGCGTGCAAATAAAATAGTGGGCTGTGTGTTCACCTCAAGAGTTTGAGCTGCATGTTTAGATTTCAAAAACTGTGGGCTGTGTGTTCACCTCAAGAGTTTGAGCTGTGTGTTCAGAATTAAAAAACTGTGGGTTGTGTGTTCACCTCAAGAGTTTGAGCTGGGTGTTCAGATTTCAAAAACAGTGGGCTGTGTGTTCACCTCAAGAGTCTGAGCTACGTGTTTAGATTTCAAAAACTGTGGGCTGTGTGTTCACCTCAAGAGTTTGAGTTGTGTGTTCAGATTTCAAAAATTGTGGGCTGTGTGTTCAGATTTCAAAAACTGCGGGCTGTGTGTTCACCTCAAGAGTTTGAGCTGGGTGTTTAGATTTCAAAAACTGTGGGCTGTGTGTTCACCTCAAGAGTTTGGGCTGCGTGTTCAGATTTGAAAAACAGTGGGCTGTGTGTTCACCTCAAGAGTTTGAGCCGTGTGTTCAGATTTCAAAAACTGTGGGTTATGTGTTCACCTAAAGAGTTTGAGCTGTGTGTTCAGATTTCAAAAACTGTGGGCTGTGTGTTCACCTCAAAAGTTTGCGCTGTGTGTTCAGATTTCAAAAACTGTGGGCTGTGTGTTCACCTTAAGAATTTGGGCTGCATGTTCAGATTTCAAAAACTGTGGGCTGTGTGTTCACCTCAAGAGTTTGGGCTGCGTGTTCAGATTTCAAAAACTGTAGGTTGTGTGTTCACCATAAGAGGTTGGGCTGCATGTTCAACTTTTAAAAAAGTGGGCTGTGTGTTCACCATCAAGAGTTTGGGCTGCGTGTTCAACTTTCAAAAACTGTGGGCTGCGTGTTCAGGATAAAAAGTATGAGCTGCGTGTTCAGAAATTCAAGTGATTGAGCTGCGTGTTCAAAAATGCAAACATAATGCTATGTTATAGACTAAGTGTTCAGAACAAGCTGTGTGCCCACTTAACAAAATTCTGTGCTGTGAGATATGTGCTAAAATAAGCAGAAATATGTTGTGCAAATGTATTCAGAACCAGCAGATAAGCATACATAGCGAAAGTATGAAATGTGCATGAAATGCAAAAATACATTGCAGAGAATGTAAAAGTGAAATATGTACCTCTCGTGCCTGATGAGAGAGATAAGTCTCTGGCTTCCGCAGCAACAGATCCCCAGGCGCCCGGTCATTAAAGTCAGTGAAATGGTAGAAAGTGGCCTGAGGAAGGATGTGCTCCCGAGGATGACATCTCTCGGGATCAAACGGCCGAACTCTCGGGGGCAATGACATGATGTCTGGTTCACCCTCGGCACCTGGAGGACCTCCACCATGAGGAAAATGACCCGCCATTTAAAGAAATCTGCAAAAAGGAGCAAAAATGAGCCAAAATTGGAAAAAGTCAACAAAAGTCAACTCTCGGGAAATGAAAAAGTCAACAAAAGTCAACTCCTGAGAAAATGTTCCAAATGTTGAGACAAACTTACCTCAAGTGGTGAAAATGGAGAAAGAAGCTCCGAAATCAAATTTTAATCGGTCCAAAGTGAAGAAAGCTGAAAGATTTCGCGAAACAACTTTGCGTGGCGCGTGGGAAAACGCGTATAGAGCGTAAATCTGAGAGAGAAAATGGTCTAGGAAGGAAGACGGACTGATTTCGGCATTGAGGTTATGAGGAATAGTGATTGGGACATGTGGATTTAAAGAAACATGTGTAAAAAGACCAAGTTGTCTCGGATTTGGACAGGTGGTCGGCTGACCACCTTTCCTGGTAGGCCGACAACCCCCTTGCACAAAACCTGGTTGGTGGCCTCCCTAGGTGGTTAGTGGCCCTCCTGGGTGGTCTCCAATGACTTTTTGTTCTCCCTGCAAATTTTGGTGGTGATCGGAGTCTTCGGCTCTCAAGAAAGTACAAGGAAAGTGCACTTTTCGACGCAAAATCCTTCCGCGGGAACTTCAAATCCAATCTTCAAAGCCAAGCTCGTTGTTGCTCACCAAAAGCAAGGTGTATCCTTTTTGAGTACGTTGCGACCCCTCCGAGCGGTAAACCAGAGGTCACGTTTGAGTTGTCCTCGTCGAGGCTTACATTTCTTTGCTCGATGTTTTGTTTCAAATATGCTTTTGAAGTCGCACTTATCCTGCATTGTTATGCACGTCACTTGCATTGTCATGCCCTCCATGCTTAACTTGCGTTGTCGCGCACGTTTCTTCTTGCATTGCGGTGCACTTTTCCATTGACACAATGTCTATCCGCGTTTGATGTAGTGTTGAACATATGTTGCTAACTATGTTACGCCTGTTAAGTTTCTCTCTTTTGCAGGCACAATATTGTATGTACGGTTCATTTGAAGCTGGTGCGACCAGATGAGCTGCACAGGTATTGTATCTTCTCCGTTGTGAGACGTAGCGAGAATTGTAATTCTCTTACATCCTTACTGTATGAAATGTAGTTTTGCTTTGCATTCTTGCTTAAAACTGTTGCATTTATTATGAATATTTACTTCATTACAGTTTGCTGCTTTGCATGATCATGAGTTACGTTCGGCTTTGTGCATGTCATTTTGCATTTTGCCCTTGCCTGCGGGCACGCCTGCAGGCCCATCTCTTGTTTATCTCGCTTGTTTGTCTAAGTCTTCGGCCTTGTCAAAAATGGGTCGTCTCTGGGCTTTGACATTCACTCCCGTCACGTATGACTTCCGAGTTCTGTCAAAGAGGGGCAACTGTAGACACCCCATTTTCGACTGACCTTAAGACTCAGACGTCATCGAGTGAGCGCTCGTTGATTGCGCATGTTGTGCTCATTCTAAGGTTACGGAGTCCCGGTTGAGAGTCTTGCCTCCGGACTTCAGGACTCTTTTGTGATCTGTCTCGGTTTGCGAACCAGGTTCTGTTTTCTCTTCCCAAAGGGAGGGAGAGGTCTCGTAGACCATCTCTTAGTGGCTGTAGGCTACTTTTTGTGGTCGTAGACCACTGTTCCCGTTTGGAGACCACTTTCTGATTTTCGGAGTCGACGGCCGTGCGCCTCGGTTCGGGACCGCTTAACTTTCTCCGTTTGCTCCGGATTTTGGCACACACCTTGTTTCCTCTCTCTAGAGGGACACTGTGGCCGGGGAGACCACCTTCGTGGTCGCACACCACTTTCGATGCTTAACAGTCAGTTTTCGGGGCACCCGGCTGTGCGTTTTGGCCCCCGAACCCTCGTTTTGCATCCGTCTTGGTTCATTTTTGGCATGGACCTTTTTTTCATTGTTTGGGAGGTGGTACAAGGGTGGGAGACCACCTTTTCTTCTAGGAGACTACTTTTTCCAGCCGGCCGGTTTTTCTTGTCAGATAGCTGGTCTCCCTGACTTTTGAGCCACAATTGCTGGTCTCCCACCACACCACTAGCTTGCATTGAGTGAGGAGACCACCCTAGGAGATGGCCGACAACCATTCACTCACTTGAACCTTTTGAACTGGCCGGCCTACCCCCCTGTCTTGTCTCTGTGAGTTGTTGCCAGTTGTGCCAGCTGGAAGGCACAGAATTGATCCTCCATACACGTGTATGGAGGATCTTCAAACTTGTTTTTTAGCTTCTTGGAGAAGCTTTGAACCCCTTTGGCTATAAGAGGGACTCTCTCCCTCATTAGCAAAGGTTCAGAAAATTGGTTAAGGCATACATATATCTATCTCTCTATATCTCTCTATTTTGTATTAAAAAGTCCCTTGTTCTTGGCCTATTGCATACCACCTCCTAGCCTAACCCCTCCACCATCACTCTAAACATCTTGGAGGCCATTTTCAGAGGTTGAAGGTTTGCTGTTTTAGTCCAGAAGCTGCTGGAGTTCTTGGCTACAAGGGAAACACACATTTTCCCCCTTTTAGCTTTATTTTGCTTCATATCTTAGCTATATTTGCAAGCATATTTGGGCTTTGTCATAAACTGAAAATATTCTTATTTTGAGGTCCTTAACATGTTTGTTTAGATCATTTTTCTGTTGGGGGTCATCTACCCCCTTGTATGTTTCATTTTGCCTTATCTTGAGCCATGCGTTAGGGCCTTTGCATTGACCTTT
This sequence comes from Camellia sinensis, assembly GCF_055761805.1. NCBI lineage: Eukaryota > Viridiplantae > Streptophyta > Magnoliopsida > Ericales > Theaceae > Camellia > Camellia sinensis. The sequence continues at coordinate 20,412,890 of NC_138964.1, read as the reverse complement.
GTTTGGCCTTCCAGCCACTGAAATCCAGTGGATTTTCAGTGTCTAGCATGCTATTTTGAGTTCCAAAATGAGAGAGGGGTGACCATCTCTCCCCTTGTTTTGTTTCCTAGCATATTTGGCCTAACAAATGAGCCCTTATTTACGTGCTTCCAAGTCATGTTTCAGGCCATTTTTGGTGGGTTTTAGGACCTGCATAGGCTCTGTCCAGAGCCCATTTTTCCATTTTGGGTGTCCATCTTGCATGTGTAGAACAACCCTTTTTATAGCCTATCAAAGGAGCCTATCATTCTTGCATGCATAGACCATTTTTCAGTAGGTTCTTGGACTTTATTTGGCATATCATACCTCTGACTTTTGCTGGTTTGATGGCCTCTTGATTGCGTCACATGCTTGTAGTGCAAATCCTCTTTACTAGCTTACATTGCATGCTATTTTGGCCTTTGATTCAAGCATTTTTTGGCCATGTTTTAAACTGATTTTGTGCATGTTTTGGACTGCCTTAGCTTTGTTTTTATGCCTCATGGTTGAATGATGCTTGCTATGCATGGTTGTAGTTCAATACCCTTGCCTAGCTTTGAGTTTTGGAGCCTATTGCATGCTATGTTGAAGTGTTTCCATGTTTTGGGGCCATTGTGCATCATATTTCAGAGCTTACATGTATGTCATATTCCCATGTTTTCCACTCTTTAAATGCGTTTGAGAGTCGTGCTTGTATTCCTCGTTTTTGGACTATTGCATGAGCTTCATTTCCGTGCCTTTCGAACCATCATTTTAGACCATTTTCCCACTGTCTTGGACCTACCTAGGGTTTGTTTGGGGTTGGTTTTTCCATTTGTGCATTGCTTTATGTACCTCTAGTGTAATGCACTTCACTAGTTTCGGTATTCGGGCCATCTAGCATGCATTGTGTGACGTGTTTGCATGATTCGGGACCATCTTGCATGTCACTTCAAAGCTAGAAAATGTGTGTTTGTACGCCATAATTCATCCCTTGCGATGCTTTGATAGAGTTACATCTGGTGTCTTAGGTTTGGTCCCTCGCATTTGTGCATGTTTACATCTGTCTTGTTGCCTAATTTCATCATGTTTGGCCACTGATTTGAGTGTGGCTGAGGCCCATTCATTTTAGTTTAAGTTCATCTTGCATTGTGTATGCCATGTCCATGTTGTCGCATGCTTGATCATTGCATTGTATATGCCTTGATCATTTCATTATTAGTCTCCATGTGTGCATTGCGTATGTCATAAAGTTTTCATGTGCATTGAGTATGCCATTGATTATTTCTTAGCATTGTGTATGCTAGTAGCATGTTTGCATATCATCATTTGCATGTTTGCATCATTTAGTGCCATTATGTTTAGGTTGCATGTTAGAGTTACATTCATGCATGCCATGTGTATTGCATTGTGTTTGGAGTAGGGTTTAGTCCAAACACGGAAAATGAGGGTGTAGACACCCCATTTTTGACCATCCTCAAGACTTGGACGTCACCATTGGAACACTTGGTGATTACCCTTGTTCGTGTTCGTCCTGAGCTCCCGGAGGTCTCGGTTGCGCGCCTTACTTCAGGATCTCTCGACTCGACCGTGTTGTGTCTGGTTTTGCGCCAAACACTTGTGTTTTACCTTGGAGGGGCAGGGAATGCCTTGTGAGGCATCCCCACATATCACCGGCCATGGCTTGAGGCCACCGGCCAGTGATTTCATGCCATCGGCAATGTATATTGCCGGTCGGCACTCTTTGTTGCCGGTCGACCATTTATTTTGCCAAAATGGCAATTTTGAACGGCCGATCACTGTTCATCTACTTTTAGTAGATATTTTGTGCCAGCTGTGATAGCTGGCACCCACTCTGTTCCCCTCCACACACATGTATGGAGGGATTTCCCTCTTGGATGGCTTGTTTTGTAAGCCTTACAAGAGGGAATTGCCTATAAGAAGAGGCTTCCTCTCTTGGCGTTAGGGTTAGAAAAAATAGTTAGAGAGCTCTGGTTTTAGGTTAGGATTTATATATCTATCCTATCTCTCTCTCTCTCTCTTTCTCTCTTGAGCTTAGTGTGTGTGTTTTGTCTTATTTTTGCTCCCAAGCACCCACCATCACACCATCCCTTGGAGTTGAGGCCTCTTGAGGGTTGTTTTGGAGGTTTTGAAGCTGGTTTCAACCTAAAGAAGCTGCTGGAGCTCCATTGTTGAAGAGGGTCTTCAAGAGTAAGAAGCTTGCTCCTTTTTACCCCTTTCTTGCATTGTATTTTTGCCTACCTTACAACTGTTTTTGTGTTTAGTATATAACATAAAAAAGTTCTGTTTTCAGGCCCTCTAAATAGTTTGTTTAGAGTGTTTTGTGATTTCAGGTTGTTTGACCCCTCTTAAGCCTTGTAAGGCTCCTTTTTGTGCCATTTTGTGTGAGCTCCGGGACCATTGAGTTTGGGCCTCCTCACCACTGAAATCTTGAGGGATTTCAGAGGTGGGGATGGTGCCTTGAGGTCCTAGGAAGGAGAGGGCCACCCCCTCTCCTTGTTGTCCTTAAAAAGGACCATTTTTTGGCCTCTTGAGGGAGCACCATGTTTAGGTTCATGTTGACCATGCCTTAGCTGATTTTTGTGCTTATTATGTCATAATATGCCTCTGTTTTTAGTTGGTTTTGGTACACCATGCTTGCTTAGCATACATGCCTTGTAATGCCATGATTTGCCTCAACATGTGCCTAGCATTTAGACTACCATGCTCATGTGTTTTGGCCTAGCTTTGTGAAGCTTTTATGCTTGTTTTAGTATGCTAAGGGACTGTTTTTGGTCATTCGAGTCATCCATGCTTTGCTTTGTATAGCTACCATGCAAACTCTCTTGTATGCCTTAAGCTTTGGCCCTTCTAGCATGCCATCCTTGCTTTGTTTCAGTGGTTTGAAACCACTTGACATGTTATTTCAGACCTTATGATGTGCCCATGTGCTTGCATTTGATCCCCCTTCAATGCGTTTAAAGGTTGTTGCCTTATGCCCCTTGTTCAAGCCTTGGAGTATGCTTCCTTTTTTAGGACACTTGGATGCCATCTAGGTGCTCCCTTAGCATTGTTTAGGTCTGCCTTGAACATGTTTTTAGTCTTCTTGGCCTTGTGGGGCTTGGTTGGCTTGGCCATGGTTTAAGTCTCCTTGCCTTGCCTCAAGTATTTGGACCAATTGCATGCTTTGTTTGTCTCGTTTGCTTGGTTTAGCACCATCATTAACCTGATTTTCAAAGCTCATGTGCATGCCATATGTCCATGTTTGCATCCTCCTAAGTGTGCTTGAGGATTGTCTCTTTATGCCTAAGTGTTGGTCCTTGTATACATGCATGTTTGCATGCCATTAGTCCTTCATTTTTGGGCACTTTGGCCACTGATTTTGGCTTGTTTGAGAATTGCCTAATCATGTCTAAGTCCATCATTTGCTTGTTTGCATGCTTGCCTTGCATATTTGCTTGCATACTTGCATAAATGCATTGCATTGCCATGTTGCATCCTTAGCTCGCATGCCTATGTTGCATTGCCTCACCTCTTGAAGTGAGTCATGATAGAGGTAGAAGCCCCTTGGTTTGACTATGTACATTGCATTACCTTTGAAATCAACATGCATAACTTGGTCTCTTGGGTCATCACGCATTGAAATGCGCGATTGATGGTCCGAGAACCAAGGACCATGTCCCTTTGAGTCACAAACATGATAAGGGATATGGTTGGTGCATACACTGCTTGGATTGCATTGCCATGCAAAGCTCTGTCCTCTGCTGCTGTCAAATAGATTCTGCAGGAACTTTTTGCCGATCAACTGAACATAGTGCCGACCGGCAATCCATATGTGGCCGATGGATTCATTTGTGGCCGATGACCACCAAATCATAGTCGATGGTGATTCCCTCCAGCCGCTGGTGTCTCCCAATGTCCAGGGAAGCAATTCTGAGAATTTGGGAGTCTTCAGAGAAGCAGAGCAGGGAAAACAGAGGCAGCCTACGCATGGCAGTGGACTTCCGAGCAAGACCCGAGCACGCGTGCATTGAGCTCTCTTCCCGAGGCCCTTTTTTTTTGCTTTCTTAAATTAATTAATTTGCTTAATTAATTTAGTTGGTCTGTAATAATTAATTAGCTAGGTTAGTTAATTCGTTATTTGAGTTGTATTATTCTTTTTGTCCCTCCGAGCGAGGGAGAATTTGTAATAAGTGTGGGTGAGTGTGTGCATGTCTTCCAACCCCCACTTCTTTCTCCCTTTTACTTGCCTGCTTTGATGGTTAGTAATAGAACATGTTTAATTCAGCATACCTTATGCTATGCATGCGTGCATCATTCATCAGTATTGCATGCACCGGGCTCGGCGCATCATGCTAACTGCATTAGCATTTCAAAATCTAACTTGAATACATGCTACCTGTGCATTTTCACATGTCATTCATAGACTAGTCGAGCCTACTCTAAGTGACATTCCGCATGCGTTGTATTAGGCATTTAAACATGGACTTGGATCATGCATTGATTGCTAACGAGTTCTTTGTTTTGGCACGGAGTACGATGTAAGTATTTATGCTTTAGCATCTCGCATGAGTGTGAATGTTAACATGACAGCATGCTTACTATGTGGCTAGATGCTTATGTGTTATAAATTGCTTGAATGCCTGTGGGTGAAGGTTGGATTGTCTGAGTTGGAATAGCTCAATGAAATCCGTGTTTTAGCTTACTTGCGAGTAGCAAATTCCAAAACACTTTTTTTTTCAAAACAAACGGATATGCAATGCTTATTTCCAAATTAGGCGATCTAGTCTATACTTTTGTGCTGTGCGCATAACATAGTAATTCTAGGCTAATAATCGGGATGAGAATACATAACGTTTTCAAAAGTGGATATCACGGTTAGTAGAGGCCGATCTTCGGATCGGGCGAGATGGGGTGCTCATAGCTAACCTTCCCCAATCGTACCCAAGTTCCCGAGCCGAGGCAGCTTTGGTGATGACAGACACGTGGCCTTTGGCACCGAGTCAGGGTTTCCTAAATCCCCCCAAAATGAAATATTTAGGTGGCGACTCTGTATCTGGCAAAGCAGTCCATGTTTGGCACTTCTTTTCAAAAAATCTGTTTCTCAAAACGATTTGCCGGATTTGGACTCTTTGGTTCAGATTAAGAACCGTGACACAAATCGAGTCCGAGCTGTGGCACGAAGGCCTCATGCGGGCGCGGCTACAGAGAGACGTTTCGTATTCCAAGTGACGAAATGTTCCTTGATTCTCGGTCGCCGACACTCTTGACTGTCCGTGATTGAGTTGTTGGCTTTACTTGCTTATGTTTGCATTCATTTCACATCGAGTTGTGCAATTCGACCCCTCGGCCATCATGCATCGAGATGCGTGATTGGTGGCACGAGGATCGAGGACTACACTCCCTAGAGCTTATGCAATGATGGGGAGAGTGGTCGTGCACACATATGTTGAAAATACTTTTCCATGCCCCTTTCTTGCTCTCTGTTGCAGCAAACCGAGAACCAGCAGCAAAAATTGGTCAGCAGCCTTCTGGAGCTTTGTACAGTGTTCTGGGACCAGTGGCAAATAGAGGCAAATCGGGGCATCGCGATGGATTTTCCAGCAAGGCGGCTCGAGCATGCATGCATTCCTTATCATTCAAGAACGAGCTGAGGCAGTCAATTTCATATGTTTTGCATGCTAGCTTATTTATTTTAGTTAATTTATTAATTAATTAGGGTTGTGTAATAATTAGTTGTAATTCGTTATTCATTCGGTTGTGTATTATTTATTCGGACCCTTCGAGAGAGGGCAATGTTGTAATAAGTGTGCGTGTGTGTGATGTATGTCTTCCAACCCCACGTCTTTTTCCCTTTTATTTACCAGCTTATGATGGTTAGTTTTAGGGCATGTTTTAATTAGCATCTATATGTTCGCATGTTTGCATTCATTCATATGTATTGCATGCACCGGGCTTGGCACATCATGCTAACTGCATTGTATTTCAATTCCAAGTTGAATACATGTATCAATTGTTGCATTTCATATGCCATCTTAGAATAGCCGAGCCTATTGTAATTGTATTTCTGCATGTGTTGCATTAGGCATTCTTAGCATAGTTAGGATTCATTCATGATTTCTAATTAGCTTCTTTCTTTGGCTCGGAGTACTCGGTGAGTGTTTATGCTTTAGCATCCTTGCATATGTGTGAGTGACTGCCATGATAGCATGCTTACCATGAGGCTATGTGCTTATGTGATATAACTGCCTGAATGCCTGTGGGTGAAGGTTGGGTTGTTTGAGTTGGAATAATTCGTCGAAACCCGTGTTTTAGCCTACTTGTGAGTAGCAAACTTCAATCCATTTTCACAACAAACGGATATGCGACGCTTTGTTCTAACTTAGGCAATCTACTCTATACTTGTATGTTGTGTGCATCACATAGTAATTCTAGGCTAATAACCGGAATAAGAGCACATATGTTTTCAAAACTCGATATCATGCTTAGTAGTGGCCGATCTTTGATCGGGCGAGCGGGGGTGCTCATAGCTGACCTTCTCCAATCGTACCCAAGTTCCCGAGCCGAGGCAACTTTGGTGATGACGGACAGTTGGCCTTAGGCACGAGTAAGGGTTTCTTAAATTCCCCTAAAATAAAATATTTAGGTGGCGATTATGTATCTGGCAAAGCAGTCCATGTTTGGCGCTTCTTTCTAAAAATCTATTTTTCAAAACGATTCGCCAGATTTGGACTCTTTGATGATTCATCAGTCTTGCATTGCACTCCGCGAGATTAGATACAGGACCGTGGCATTGAGTCTTGAACTGTAGTGAGCCCAATGAACAAAACGGGATTTCCTTCCGGGACGTTCGGGGACGTCTACAACTTGCTGTAATTATTTTGTATAAGCCTAGGGCTTTATTTGTATTGGATTTAAATCCATTTTGATGTAACCAAGGATAGCCTTGGAAAGTTGTAGCCCTCAGGGCATTTTAATTATCTATTTAACTTCTATTGTTGACACATGCTATAGATTCAGGGTTAGGACTTATGAATGTATATTCGCATGTGTCACCCTTTTGTACACATGCTATAGATTCAAGGATATCATACGCTAATTTACATTGTCATTTACTTATCGTCGTGGATGTTTTATTGTATTTATTTCGGGACGTGACAACTTGGTATCAGAGCGTAGCAGGTTTGAATACTTTGGGTATGTGTGATGTGGTTTTTACCACAATGGGTTTGTCTCGCTTTATAGAGATGTTTATATGTTTTATATGCTATATGATAACATACTTATGTGGTTATATGTATAACAATCCTGACCTATGATTAACTGTTAAACCATGATTAAGGATGCCTAATAAGTAATTAAGATGAAATTCTGAATTAATTGCATGTGTGTTGCATTATTTGTGTTTCTATCTGTTTATCATAGATATATCTGTTTGTGTTCCCATTTTGTTCTGCAAATTGAAGGCCTTATCGGCATCCGATCACGAAATTGACTTAGGTCATGTGTTATTTGGAATTTTTAGTATTTTATGGTAGATTCAGTTTAAATTCGATTCAAAACCAAATAATTAGAATAAATAATGTTATTTAATTAGTCACTAATGAGTTTCTTAAGCAAGCCTATATAAGGCACAAGTGAACTCTTGATTTCATTTTACACTGTCATTTCAAGCTTTTTGAGCGTCAAAAACATGTGAGGGAGAGAAGATGAGAGAATTAAGATCAAACAAGGGAATTGCTTGACTTTGGGAGAAGTTAGCTTAGGCATTCAAGGATTTGGCTTGGAATCTTAGTGAATTCATCACCTAGAGCTTAATTGAGAAGTTGAGGTAAGGATTCAACACTTAGACAATATAATTATGATATCTAGGACATGAATTCTAAGAATTAAGTGGAGTAATGCAATAATTGAGCTTATGAAGTAGGAAGGAAGAACATTCCATGCATGCATGCATATTTTCTTACATTTTGAGTTTAATTAATAGGGATTCTCACATGCATGTCCCAATTCTACCTTAGTTTTGAGAATTTATCATGTTTTCCACCAATTTACCTTATTTGATCATAATTTGGAAGCTTTGAACTCAATCCATTACTTACACGTTATGCTTTCAAAGTTTTGAGTTTGATTTTGCACAATTGACATGCTTTTGGGCTTTGATTTTGCGAAATGATTTTGAATTTCCAATGTTTTACAAGTTTATACATGTTTCCTCAAGCTTTGGGGCCCAAAGGTTACATTTGAGGCTTTGAATTCGAGTTTTGAGTTTGTGAGCAAATTTGGAAATTCCAAAATTCTGCTTATCCGCTCGAGCGACAGAACCTATGCTTGAGCGACCACTTTTTGTTTTGCACTTTCGCTCGAGCAACCAAAAGTTGGCTCCTGCATAAATTGCATGCTCCCAGAAGTTTACAAGTTTCGTAGACCGCTCGAGCGACTAGAGTTACGCTTAAGCGAAAACCTCAGTCTCACGCTCGAGCGACCATCGAGCGTGCGTCGAATGGAAAATTCACTTAACTAGTACTTTTGCAGAGTTTTATAGACTGCTTGAGCGACCAAAGTTGCACTCGAGCGACCGTCTTTATGTTTGAACCTCTGCTCGAGCGAAGGAAGCTGCGTTCAAGCAAGGACCTTGTCTTCAGCAAATTTTGACTAAGTGTTGAACAACATGCTTTGGCATCCTCATTGCATCCTAGGCATTCCTAGGCCATAATTAAGACATAATAATAAGGATAAAGATTAGAAACATACCAAGATAAGAAAGAACTAAGTTAATGATTCCAGGTGTGTAATTTAATACGTATCCGTTCTATGTTTGTATAGGTCACGCGCCATAGACGATCTGGTTTATCTGCTTTATCTGTTCTACAAGTGGAGCCTTCTATGAGTAATAACTTTGTAAAGCTATGTTCACGCTTAAATATTTTCCTATATGATATGATATGATACGACAATAAATGATTTGTTTCCTGAAATGCTATGTTTTGTATCAATGAATGATTGTCCATATATTGACACGTATTCGTAGCATCCTTAGTACATGGCCCTTGCCTGGGAGTAACAATATCGTGGTCTATGAGCACAAGGCCCTTGCCCGAGGGTAATAATACCGTGGTCTCATGGCCCTCGCCCGAAGGTAACAATATAGTGGCTTAAGTATGTTATCTGTTCCCGGTATTGGAGGTTCCTTTATGAAATTGGTCAAATATGACCCTTAATGCTCTGTATCTGCTCTGTTAGCGCTAATAGGTATACCACATATGATCCTCTATGAAATTGAATAAGTACATGCTTCTGAACTTTGAATAAGAATATGAATCTGTTTCTGCTTTCTGAATCTGATATGAGACATCATTCATTAAACACTTTACTCTGTTATTATTCACTGGGCTTTCACTCACTATTTATATTATGTATGTAGGCGAGCAAGAGCGTGAGTAGGCGCGTGACCATGCCTAAGCTGCTGCTTGGAGTGTTTGGGTCAGCCAGCCACCATACCTCCCAGGAGGTTCCCGTTTGAAAAGTCAAGTTTTGTGAATCATGTTAAGGATGTTTTTGTTTTCGTTCTGTTTTGTTAAAATGTACGCGGGCTCAATTCCTTTTGATGATACTTGTACGGTGTTACATGACATATAAGCTTTTGACATCATATATATGTATACAGTTTTAAATTATCTATCTCATGTATGTCTGCACAGCTCAATGGACGTTGTATTTTGTATATTTGCTTCCACAGCCCCTCTATTTATATGATTTTCTGGTCAGAGGCCTTCAATAATCCAAGGATTACTGGCATGTTATGATGCTAAACCTATAGGGGCGGGTTTGGATCCTGACAATATGGGTATAGAATTTAATTTCTAGCATATTGATTGGGTCTACAGGTTTCTAGAAGTCCTATTAGAAGAGCACCTAATCACTGCTATTTCTAATTGGAACTCTAACAACGCCGCAGGACAGTCATTATCCAGGAAATAAATTTGTACGTGTTTATGTGACTACGTGCTTATGTACAGTGAATTATTGTTGTCTGTCATATTTGGACACGAGTGAGTTAGCTTTGACACATTTGTAAATGTGCTAATCACCTGTGTTACCTTTATTAGGATGCCAAGACGAGAAAGTGACAATTTCCCTCATTCCATAGAAGAAGAATTGAGGAAACAATTTGTGGAGTTACGTCAAGGTACTACACCTTTGGCACAGTTTGAGGTGTGGTTTACTAACCTGTCGAAATTTTCTTTGGAGTTGGTGGAGACTAAAGAACTTTGTTGTTCAGAGTTTGAGAATAGGTTGTCTGACGACATTTGAGGAAGGGTTGTCGGGCCTTGGCATAGAAATTATAGTGTGCTTGTTGAAGCTACGGCTCAGGTAGAGGTAGCGGTCTTAGTCATGGGACGGAGTAAGGAGGACGCCATTTCAACACCCCTTGTAACTCGGGGTGGTGGTAGACATTTTAAGAGGCATAAGGGTCCCAACCTATAGTAATCCCAGGGAACACATTCCAGATCCACCTTTCCAGTTCCGAGTTCGGGTTCGGGGAGAGGTAATCAGAGAGGTTTCACTTGTTTCAAGTGTGGTTAGCTGGGCCACAAGTTTCCAACTTGCCCACAGAGGAGGACGGCAGGGTTGATGGCTTAACCAATAGTTGCACCACCGGGATCATCTAACCGGCTGAGACTTGGAGTAATCGATTGCTCGTCGGGGGAGCAGTCATTGGGATCCTCACCAGTTCAGACTTTGAACCAATCGTGTACTCGGGGACCACTTATTTGCTTGGAGTGTAATCAGCTGGGTCATGCTAAATGTTTTTGTACTCAACCGGGGACTTCTTTGGACGTTTTGCAACCTAATAGGGTTCAACCTTATTCGTCCGGGCAAGGGCAATACTGTTATGGAAACCAAGTAGGCCACATTTTGAGGGCCTCGGGAAAACCAAATTCTCAGACCTCTAGTGGGGAATAACGTATTTGATTTAGGTGTGGCCAACTAGGACACATCAGCAATTCTTGTCTCTGGCTTGTGAGCTCTTAGGGTATCTCGGGTTTAAGAATAACTAACTCTAGCGGTCCAGTAGGGGACAGTAATGGTAGTAATACCATTGGGGTATTTTCATTTTGGTTATTTTGTTTTGTAATTGGTGGGTTATCGTTTTGTAATTGTCACGACCCAAACCCGCCCCTATGGGTTTAGCATCGTAACCAGCCAGTAATCCTGGGATTACTGAAGGCCTCTAAGATAGATTAACATAATATTAGGGGCTAGCGAAAGAAAACAACAAATATACAACATCCATTGAGCTGTGCAGACTTACATGAGACAGAAAAATTTTAAACCTTTATATACATATCTACACATCCTCCTTTACACTATCATACATATATAGATTAGACAAAAGGGACTTAGCCCTATTTACAAAATAAAAAAAGACTTGTTTAAACAAACAAGAAAAACAAAACTTGAACTTTAATCACATAGCCATAACCACTTGACATATCGGGAACCTCTACGAGAGGCACTTAGGTTGGCTGACAAAAACAGATTCCAAGCAGACACCTCTAAGCCTGGTCACGCGCCTGATCACCTACACACATAAATAACACATTGAGCTGGAGTCCAGTGAATAATAACAAGGTAAAAGGTTTTAATGAATGATGTTTATCACAAAGTTAGAAATCAGAGTTTATATCAGAAACAAATTCTTATCAGAAATAGAGTCTTATGCATATTTATATTTCAAATTAGAAATAGATTCATATACATATTCATATTCATATTTAGATTTTGCATAAGATCATACGCAGTACACTCATTAACTATCATATCAACTTGGTCCTGAGACCCACATGTATAGTCAGTACCGACGACCATAAAGGACCATATCTTGTGTGCAAGTAGCCATAGTATTGTTACCCCCAAGTCAGGGCCACGTAAATATAGGCCTCGGTATTGTTACCCTCGGGCAAGGGCCACGTGAATATAAGCCACGGTATTGTTACCCCCGGGTGAGGGCCACATGAACTAAGGATACCACAAATAAATTTAAGAAAAATAGTCATTCATTAATGATTTATAAAATAGCATTTCAAAAAATAGATCGTATCATATCAGTTAGAAAATACTTATAATTAAATATATCTTTACAGAGTTATTACTCACAAATAGCTACAGAACTAGATCAGACAAATTGGACAGATCAGATAAATTAGGCAGACAATAGCGCATGACCTACACAAACACATAACATATACACATTGAAACACTGTATCAATTCTCTGATCAAACTTGGCTTTTCTTGTCTTTTTCTATCTAAGTAGTCTGAAGTTCTACTATGCTTATTCTTTCTTATTCAATGAACCAGACTCTTATTTCATATATTCTTTTATTACTAAGTCATTTTTCAATAGACCGATTTCTTACTTGTCATCTTAATCAATTATTATTAAATCAATGACTTATTCTTTAACCAAGTAAGTTATGCTGATTGTTGGCTTATTAATCTTTATTGAGTAACAAATCATGTCTAGAATGCTTTGGGAGGAGATGAGATGAAAATATAAACAAAGTGGGATTTTTCAAAACATGCTGAAAATAACCTGGCCGCTCGAGCCACCACTTAGCCGCTCGAACAGACTGTACAGTCTGTAAAAACACTGGAAGCTCAAAATGTTCGCCCGAGCCACCGATTGGTCACTCGAGCGGCCTGTAAATTTTCTGAGTTCCAAAACTAAAGATTAGCTTCCAAATTTCATTTCAAAACTTAGATTCATGCATATTTAAACATGTAATGTCATTAATAAATATGAACACATAACTAATTTCTAAATCTTAATGCAAACCCTCCTTAATTTGTCAAGATTAAAGCTATAACTTCACGAATATAATGATTCAAAACTTTTCTTCATTTTTCTTACAAAATATGAAAGTCAAGCTATAAGGCTCTTAGAAAAATATCTACATATATGAGATTCAAATTAAGATCTTCAAATTATAATTTATTCTTTCATTTGTCCAATTTTAGATTTAATTCATTTTCTTCATATCAAACCCAATTTCAAATTCATAAATTCTAAAACATAAATTAAGCTTTTAAAACCCAATTTCATGTTCAAAACTCATGCAAAATTTCATCAAAACATGAAAAAAATTATAAGCCATGATCAATCTTCAATAAATCTTTGTTGCATGTAATTTATGGTGCTTAATTTAACAACTTTTCAAATGAAACCCAAAGTAATTAATTTCTAATTTAACTTCATAAACTTGATCTTGGCTCCAATTCTTCATTTTCTTGTCAATTTCCTAGCAAACATTGAATGTGTAATTCAAATAAAACTAACTAATTTAATATATTCCAAAATATGTTTAAATTAAATAAAACTCTTAAATTACATTACATGAATGGGTTAATAATCAAAATCAAAATCCATATTTTCATGAACTTATGGTTTTCCAAACTTTTCTTCAAAGTCAAATGTGTAATAAACTTGCATGGCTCAAATTCTTTCAAAACTCATGGTGCATGCAAATATTCATCTCATATATATATATATATATATATATATATATATATATTAAGGTTCACAAACCTAAGTTCAATTTGAAAACTTCCTATAATTATTTCCATATTTATTATTTAATTCTTTCAAATTACATGCATGTAAAAATGAGGCCCAAATTCATGCAAGATATTCAACATCAAACCAAAATAATCAATTTCCATGTTTATTTCCATAATCTAACACTTAACTCAATTTTTCTTCGTTTTCTTGCTAATTCTTTTTAATTACATATTCTAAAACTTTCTTAATCCACGAACATAATTTCAAAACTCTCTTAATTTCAAGGTGTAAGGAGATTAATCTTTTAAATTAAATTTAGAATCCTTACCTATAATTTTGATTTTACAGAATTTCTTGAGCTCCTCTTACAATTGCTCTTATTTCTTCTAATCTTTCACCCAAATATGGGTTTCTCTCTCTACACTCTTTGAACTCTCTCTTTCTAAGCTCTCCAGCACCCTTCACAAGCCAAACCCTTTGTTTTTGACAAAAAGGCTCAGCACAAGACACATATACATGCACTCTCACTTCTTGTAACACGTGCACATACTTGCACATTTCTTTGAACTCCAACACAACACTCACATGCACACACACATACTCACATATCCTCAAATTCTAAATCATTCTATAATTTAATTTATGATTAAGATCAATTTAATTAAATAACACTTATTCTTAATAAATCTTGATTAACACATAATTAAATTAATCATACCTAATCACAAATCCCACATAATTAATTAGTCTAATTAGAGCCTAATTAATTATATTAAATTTATCAATTTGAATCAAATTTTTAATCAAACTCCCACAAGACTCAAAATATTAAATTAAACTTATTCCCATCCTTAATTTTGGTTTCTTAAATCATTAAGGCCTTCAATTTCAGATTAAACTTCAAAATTTCCGTCAGTAAATTACATATTCAATTGAACACCTGGTAAATAAATTTAATTCATAATAATTTTAATTCCCAATCCTCATAACTTAATCAACTCCAATTCGGACCCACTTAATTGAATCTCAATTTTATAAATTTGAATCGAATATTTAATTAATTAAACTTCCATATGGTCCGGCACTAGAAATTAAAATAATTCAATTCACTATTTGTACTATTTTGAGCCATTTAGGCTTTTAATTCCAAAATAAATTCTCAATAGAATCATATACAAATCAGTCTCCATAATTTTCATAATTCCCAAATTAAATTAGAATAATTGGCAATTAAAATTTAAATCTCCTTAATTAATTAAGTGCTAATCATTATACGTGATGAGGTCATCACAGTAATCATCAGGTTATGTTGTGCAACCAATGTGTTTTGGGGATGTTGAGACATCATAACTGCTTGTTTATACATGTACCTTTGCTTGTTTATTTCCATGGATTGGACGGATTGGAGCATGTAATGACTCTAAAGTTTAATTAATATGATAAGCTGTTGTGGAATCGAATTTTTTTTGTAGTGATGCGTAGATACGATTGTGATTTGGTTTAGCAAGGTGATGGCTAGCGAGCCATATTTTGAAATCGAAAAGGGTTGTTGAGTGATGCGTATTTTGGTTAGGGTTATCATGGGGCGAGAAGAGTTATACTTGCCGAGTGTATGTAATTTTGTGGGTGTTCCTTATTAGGTTTTATGTTCATGGTAGAGATTTCGTTCTATTATCGTAAGAATCCCTCGAAGGGATGTGAAGTGTGCTGTTGGCACTAGGTTTTGTATAATATAGCGTGTTGTTTTCAAAGGAGAGATGGTAGTTGAAACCAGTGCTTTTGGAAATTCTTGTGGAAACGTTGAAAGTTGATGGTATTGGTGTGTAAGTTTTTCGGCATCGTTGGCATAGTTGTAAGACGGGTATTCTCGTGGAATTCTATTCTTGACCATTAAGGGAAATTAGTGTTGTTCTCTGTAGTTACCTGTACCCATGAGGCAACCTTTGGTTTTAACATTAACGGCATTTGGAAGTGTGTTGTTTTGAGCCTCTAAGTGTTGCGGGTGTTGTTGGGGGTTAGGTCAGATTACTTGTTCGGTAAGTGTTGGCAACTGGTAGCTTGGCCAATAGGATTAGTGTTTGGTTTAGAAGTGAAACTCCGAGTGGTGTAGTGAGATTGAGTAGACTGATTGGTATGCTAGGTCAGGGTTGTTTTTGACCTTATCGGTCCTAGTACATATAGTGTGAGGTATTTGATTGACATGGTGGTATGTGTGAGCAAGTCTGAGGATGTGGATTGTGTGCTTGGTCTTTAAGAGTCCAGCTTGGACGCATATGTGGAGTGCGGATGTACTTGCCATATAGGCACGAGTGTGATAGGTTATTTGAGCTTAAGCGCGGTTTGAGATAACTTGAGGAATCCAGCCTAACTCATGGAATGTCTAAGAGTGAGTGTAGAACTCCATCTCAGAGTTGGTGAGATTGGGCAAGATGTCAGTGTTGATGTGGAGTTGAGTGGTGCATTAGTGTTTGGAGGCCACTGTAAGGTTGTTTGGTTGGTAACCGATTTGGGGTTACAATTGGGAACTTTGGTCTTTTGGGCACTTTTGAGCCATTATGTGATTAGTGGTGGTGGAATTTCTTTACTCGTGTTTTATCGTGTTGTTGGCACTTTGGAAATTTCTAAGGATTGTTATAGTGAAAATTTGTGTTGATGTTATAGCATCGCCACGGGTGTGATGGGTTTTAATAGGTGACGAAGTTGTGCTTCACTGGAGGAATGCTAAGGAATGATTTCGAGGAAAAATAAAATTTTCTTTTGGTGTTGTGACCTTGGGTGATCTTTTTGAACTAAATTAGTTTTGGTTGGAAATGTAAGTTTTCGGTTCAATAAAATGTTCAATCTAACAAATCGTGGGAATAAAAGGAGTTTTAAATCATAAACGACACAGTGGTTTTCAAAAAAGAACACGGTTTTGAAATCTTTGGGTTTCGTTGAATGAGGTCGAAAAAGATATTTTGGCTCTGGGTGGTGCAAGATTGAGCACCTTTTTGAGAAATATAATATTTTCGGGGAAAATGAACAAAAGTAGTTTTTTATTTTTATTTTTATTTTTGTTTTTTTACCAGGGTGGGTTGCATTTTACTTTCATTATTGGGTTTCTCATGATCTAGCATGAGTTTCTAATTGCATATTAGATAGTTATTTTACAGGAAATCTAGACCTTATCGGAGTTTAATTTACTATAGTGTTGTCTATTTAACCATGTTTTATTTTGCGTTCTCGTTTTACGAGAGTTGATGAAAGCCTTGTGTACAAGCGGTTTCTTTTTCTCTGTGTTGGAGTGTTAAACACTCAATGGTGGTTTGGGTATTGTAAGGAGTCGAGATGTGGTTATAACAACCCCGACCTGTGATTAGCTTATGATCTTTGATTAAGAAGGCCTAATCAGTAATTAAGATGAAATTCTAAATTTATTGCATGTGTTATATGTTATTTGCATTTATATCTGTTTGTCATAGAAATATCTATTTGTGTTTCTGTTCTGTTCTGTGAATTGAAGGCTTTATCGGCCACATAATACGAAATTGATTTCATTTATGTGTTATCTGGAATTTTTAGAATTTTATAGTAAATTTAATTAGGATTTGATTCAAAACCAAATAATTAGAAGAGATAATGCCAATTAATTAGTCATTAATTAAACTTTTTAATCAAGCCTATATAAGGCAACTTGTTGATTTAAGGCCATTATTTACACTTTCATTCCTCATCTTTTTGATTAAAAAACGTAAGAGAGAGAGAGAGAGAGAGAGAGAGAGAGAGAGAGAGAGATCAAGTGGTAGAGCTTGAATCTAAGGGAGAGGAAGAAGAATTGGAAGAATATGACTTGCATGCTTAACCAACTTAGCAATTAAACCACATTGAACACCTAAGGTAAAAATTCAAGCCTTTAGTCTTGCAATTGATTTGGTAGATCCATGACTACAAGAGAATTGTGTAGATTCGTATGAGAATTGAACTTAGGTAGATGATTTTAAGTAGGATTCATGCATGCATGTGCATTCTAAACATTTTGAAGTTGATTTCAAGTAATTCTCACATGCATGCATTGATCATAACTTGGTTTTGGAAATTCATCAAATTTCATGCCATTTTATATCATTTGATCATGTTTTGGAAGGTTGGAGTTCATAACAATTCATGCATGTTATGTTTTGGAATTTTTAAGTTTTGTTTTGTACAATTGGCAAAACTTTTGGGCTTGATTTTGCGAAATGGTTTGTAATTCATCATACACTATGAGTTTCTCAATGTTTTACCAAGTTTTGGCCCAAAAGGTTGTGTTTTGAAGCTTTGAAATTGAGTTTTGGACTTGAATCAACAATCTGGAAATTCCAGAATTTGCACCCTCCGCTCGAGTGGTGAAGTCTGTGCTCGAGCAAAGAATGCGAGCTCCCAATACTTTTGCAGAGTTTGGGGCTTGGCTCGAGCGACCACCCTTATGTACCTCCGCTCGAGCGAATAAGTCTAAGCTCGAACGTAAAATTCATGCTCCTAGAAGTTTTACAAAATTTTGCAGACCGCTCGAACGACCGAAGTTGCGCTCAAGCAGAGACCCTGTTTACTCAATGTTTGGCTGGAGCAACCGTCGAGAGTACGTTTAGCGGAAAAATCAAGCAACCAGTACTTTTGTAAACTTTGCAAACCGCTCAAGCGACCGATGTTGGCTTGAGCAGATTGCCTTGTTATTTAAAATTTGAATAAGTGTTTCAACTTACATTTTGGCATCCTCATTGCGTCTTAGGAATTTATAAGCCTTAATTAAGACATAATAATGAGGATAATAATTACAAACACACCAAGATAGAAAAAGAATGAGTTATGTGTTTTCTGGGTGTGTGTTCAATGTGCATTTGTTATGTGTTTGTGTAGGTCACGCGACATAGGCTATTCGATCTTTCTGCTCTGTGCATTTTGCTATCGGAGCTATCTGTGAGTAACAACTCTATAAAGCTATATTTGACTACAAGTATTTTCAGAATGATAAGATTTAATCTGTTTATGAGCTGTTATTTTATGAATAATGAATAAATGTCTGATTTTTTGAAATGTATTTGTGGCATCCTTAGTTCACATGGCCCTCGCCTGAAAGAAACAATACCGTGGCATATGTTTATATGGCCCTTGCCCAGGGGAAACAATACCGTGGCATATGTTCATATGGCCCTTACTCGGGAAAAACAATACCCTGGTTTATACATGCCCCTTGCTTGGGGGAAACAATACCATGGTTACTTGTACACAAGATATGGACCTTTGGGGTCGTTGGTACCGACTGTGTATGTGGGTCCCAGGACCAAGATGATATGATAGTTAATGGATGTACCATATATAACTTCTTATGACTTCTGTTTACGTATCTGAATCTGAATCTGTCTCTGATATGAACTCTGGTTTTTGAAACTGTTTGGACATCATTCATAAACCCCTTACTTTGTTGTTATTCACTGGGCTTCAGCTCACCGTATTATTATGTATGTTTGTAGGTGACCAGGCGCGTGACCAGGCTCAGAGTTGATTGCTTGAAATTTCATTCTATTAGTCGGCCATAGTGCCTTCCAAGGAGGTTCCCTTTTTGCAATGCTCAAGTTTTTGTAAATCATGTTAAAGATCTTTTGTATTTCTTTTGTTAAGTTGAACAGGCCTTTAGTTTGTTTGCACGTATGAATGGTGACGTGGGTATGACGTCTTAATTATGTAAATTAAGTTTTAAATTCTCAGTCCCATGTATGTCTACACAGCTCTATGGACATTATATGTTTGTATTTGCTTCCACTAGCCCCTATATGTTATTTATTTATTCAGAGGCCTTTGGTAATCCCAAGATTACTAGCCGGTTATGATGCTAAAACTATAGGGGCGGGTTTAGATCGTGACAGTGGTGGACGTCTTTGTGTGTTGTTGTTGTTGTTGTTGTTGTGGTTGTTGTTATTATTGTTATTATTGTCGGAAGTAGTTGTTCTTGTCTCAAAAATCACTATGAGTTTTGTCGACCGGAGAGGCATCCGTGCTCTTTTCTTGTTGTTAGTTGTTCAGGAATCATTGGGGCCACGAGATGTTGGATCAGGATCTGGGAAGTTATCCCAAATGGTTCTAGGACTAGGTGGGTGTTGGATCTCCTTTCATAGTTGGCGACCACCTTGTTTTAGATTTTTCCAAAATTTCAGGCAGATGAGGATGTCTCATTTGAGGAAAGACTGGTGAGAGTCTTAGATACTCGAGACCAAGTCTTGCGAGGCAAGACGAGTCCTTTGGTAAAAGATGTTGTGGAGACATCGCAGAGTTGAGGAAGCAACTTATGAACATGAGTTGGAAGTTCGTGAGAAGTATCTAGCCCTATTTGTTAATGTTTGAGTTGTATTGAAACTTTTGTTATGTTGATTTAATATAAATATAAACATTGTATACGTTTTGAAAATGTGAACTGTATATTCAGTGTTAAGGACTTGTTTATCATGTTATGGGATTGGATGACTGGTGGATGGGTCATGGTTATGAGTTGAATTGGTTAACGTTGAAATTGTTGATTTAATCACATTTTGTTTCGGTTTAAAATTTCAGGGACGAAATTCCTTAAGGGGGGGAGGTTATAGCGATCTTGATTTATACCCGACCCATTTATTACTTTTGAATTCGGGAAACCATAGTTGCGATGGTCGTTCTTTTCTCTTCATATTTGGTTTTGGCTTCAGGGGTCGACACAGCCCTTGTTGGGGTCAACACTGCCCTCTTTATCTTTGTTTTGTTAAGCTCCAAGGGTTGACACCAGTTTTGGAAGGGTCAACACCATCTTGTTGCTATGTTCTTGGAATAGCTACTGAAATTTAGGGTCAACACTAGCCTTGGTGGTGTCAATGCTTGTCTTTTGTTGTTGGCCTCAAGGGTTGACACCAGTCTGGGAAGGGTCGACCCTTGTCTACTGCAGAATCTGGGTTTAGTTACTGAAATTTAGTGTCGACAACTCTAATCTAAGGGTTGACACCTTGTCTGTTGCCAGTAATGTCATTTCTTCCTGAAGGATCGACACCACCTACACAATGGTCGACCCCTGTGTAGACACCCCATTTTTGACCGTCCTCAAGACTTGGACGTCATCGCTTGTACACTAGATGATTATGACTGTATGTGATCGTTTTAGTGCCCGAAATCCTAGGCAGAATGCCTTGTCTTTGAGTCTTCAAACCCTGTCCAATCTATGCCTTGTTTTGGACCAAAACCTTAGTGCTTCAAACCTCAAGACCCTAGGACCTGCAGGCCCTCCCTGGTGGGTTGCCGGCCACCTTTAGTGGGCTGTCGGCCACTCTTATGCCTTGCCGGCCAATGGTGTGGCCTGCCAGCCATCAATGTTTTTTTTTTTTTCTTTTCCAGATAGTTTGTTGACAACTGTGCCAGTTGTTGGCACAATTGGCTACATCTCCCTATACGTGTATAGAGGGATATATCTCAACCAAATGCATGTTTTTCTATATATAGAGGTCTCCTCCCCCATTTTTGAGGGTTGGAATTTTTGGAGCAAAAATTATCTCTCTTTCTATATTTCTCTCTCTCTCTCTCTCTCTCTCTCTCTCTCTCTCTCTTACAAAATTGTGCACATTAGCCTACATACACTACACTTTTGCCTACACCTCCTTAAGCAAAGTTGATCACCTTTGGATTGAGGTTCCTTGAAGCCTTCTTGGAGCTCTTGAAGTTGGTTTTAGCTTGAATTGTTGCCTAGAGTTGATCTTTGCTTCAAGAGGTATAACACTTGCACTTTACCTTGGTTTGTATACTTCTTTTTTTATCTTTTCCCACTGATTTTGGGCTGTTTTTGGGCTATAAAAAGCTCTGTTTTTGTGGGCTAAAATTGGTGGTTTTAAGCCATTTAAGGTTAGGGGGTGGCTTTCCCTTCTTTATTCCTTGTTTGTAAGGCCTTTCCACCTTTGTTTCCTACTTTCAAACCACCTTTTTTTGGGCTTTTGAATACTGAATTTTAGATTAATTTCAGTGATGAAAATCATGTTTTGAAGCCTAAATTTGGAGGGGTTAGCCTCCCCTCCTTATGTTTTGTTTGCTAGCCTAGTTAGCTCTATGTGTTAGCTTAATTTTGTAGCCTTTTATAGCTTAATTCCAGCATGTTTTACTGTTTTGCCTTGCATTTGAGTCTTGTTTTGCAAGTTTCTAGTGTAAGTGTCCTCACAAACTTGGTGTTTTAGGCCTTTAGACACTACTTGTTTGAGTTGATTGCATTGTTTTAGTGCTTTATCACTTAATTTCAACAAGTATAATTTCTGCAACCTCCCACATTTCTTAACTCTTTGTTTGCTTTGAGGGTTGTTTCAACCGTAGGATAGTTTAATCTTGAGATTGAGGTCCATGCTTAATGGTTTAATCCTCTTTTAGGGATTCATTATCAACGGCATGACACCTCTCTCTTGCCTTAAACTACCCCTTGTTTGACACTTCCTTCTCTTTTAGGGGACTTAACTCACCAATGGATTTAATTGGTTAAAGAAAGGTTAGTAAGTTAAAATGGGTGAACAAAAATCGAAACTAAAATTATGCAAAGATAAGAATTTGATAGTGTTTCGGTGTGTTCAATCGGACGTTAATTGAACACAAGGAAAATTGGGGCATTTCATACTCAAAGTGATGAAATGTGCCAAGTTTCCTAGGTCTCCATTGCCCATGATCATGCATGATATGATGAAGGTTGTGAGTCTTGTTTATGCATTTATTAAACTTGTACACTTTGGTTCTTTAGCCCTCATGCAATGAAATTGCTTGATTGATGGTCTTTGAACCAAGTGTATCACTCCTTTGAGCTTATTTTGATGATAATGAGGGATACATAGTATAAACAACCTGTGAGAATACCCTTTCTTTGCCCTGTTTACTCTCTGTTGTAGCAAGAAATGGTGCATCGTCAGTGGCCGGCAGGCTACTATTCCTGGCCAGTAGGCCATCAGTGTTGGATGGCAACCCCCTACTGGTAGCCAGCCGGCCACCCGTGAATTTTGAGCAAAATGTTTGTGAAGCAGAGCAGAGTTGATCTGGAAGAGGAAAACCAGTGCAAGGGTTGTGCAACAGAGACTTTTAGGAGCAAACAGTGGACGTTCTTCAGGTGGAAACCGAGCATGCATTGGGCTTCCCTCGTTCTCGAAACTAGTTAACTAGTTTAGTTATTGATTAGTTAGTTGTCTTGTATCTAATTAAAGTGTTGTAATTATTTAATCAAAGTAGTTATTTAGTTAATTAATTCATGTTGTAATTAATTAGTTAACTAGTTTAATTCATTGCTTTGTAATCAATTAGTTAATATAGTTAGCTAATTAGCTTCGTATTATACTTAATTAATTAGCTTAGATAGCTAGCTTATTTATTCTACTTTTGTAATAATTAGTTAAGTAGTTTAGCTTAGCTAGTTTATTCATTCAGACCTTCCTGCGCGAAGGCATCAATGTTATAATAATGTGTACGTCTTCCAACCCCACGTCTTTTTCCTTTTTATTTATCTGCTTTTGATGGTTAGATTAGGGGCATCATGTTTCAAGTAGCATATCGCATGTTTGCATTCATTCATTTCTCTTGCATACATTGAGGCTCAATTCATCATTCAAACTTGCATTGTCGTTTATTACCTCGTTGAATACATGTTTGACCGCATGCTATGAAATTTTTGCAAATAACATGTTAAGTAGCCGAGCCAATTTTAGTTACATTATTACATGCGTTGCATCAGCCATCTTGTATAGTTAGGTATCATGCATATTTTTCTAACTTTTTATCTTAGCTTGGAGTACTAGGTGAGTTTTTAGTGCTTTAGCATACTTGCATGAGTGTTAGTGATTTCCATGTCTAGCATGCTTGCCATGAGGCTAAGTGCTTACTTGTTAAACTGTTTGAGCGCCTGTGGATGTAGGCTTTTTGCTTGAATTGGAATGATTAAACGAATGTACGTTTAAACCCACTTGGTCAAGTGGCAAATTCTCAAAGTTTAAGCCCACTTTGTTAAGTGGCAAAATCAAACCCTTTTAAAAAAACAAACATGAAATTGAATTGTTCCAATTCAAGCAAACTAGTCTATACCTTGAGTGTGCACATCACATAGTAAATGCTAGCCTAAATAAAATGGAATAAGAGCATATAATGTTGATAAAAATCATATCATGATTAGTATAAGCCGATCTTTGATCAGGCGAGCGGGGGTGCTCAATTCATGACCTTCCTCTCTCGTACCTAAGTTCCCGAGCTGAGACAATCTTGGTGATGACAGACACGTGGCCTTCGGCACAAGTCATGGGTTTCATAAATTTTCCAAAAACAAAATATTTAGGTGGCGACTCTGTATCTGGCAAAGTAGTCCATTTTTGGCAATTTGATTCAAAATCAATTTTCCAAAAGATTTGTCAGATTTGGACTCTTTGGTGTTTATCAATTTCACATTGCACTTGTGAGATTAGATTCAGAACCACGGAAGTCCGAATTGTAGAGCTTCTTTCAAACTTTCGAAAGGGGGCGCAAAAAAGTCAAGCTACAGTTTCTGGCGACTCTATTGGAGAATTAGAGAACTTGACTCGAACTCATGATATGAAGTTTTATCTACATTTATATGTTTTTTTGCATTGCATTTGCATTGGTACGTTTAAGTCATTGTGTTTGCCATCTGCTATTCCTGGACGGTTTACAGGAGGCTTGTCTGAAAAGCTTGTCAACAGGCTGATTGGTCACAAGCTCTGCCACGATGGGAATATGACCCTTGTATCTGGACTACTACTATACCGTTTGATTCTCCTTTCACTTTTCGGTGTTAGGAGTGAGAGGTATATTAGGTAGTCTTGCTAAGGTACCCTTTTTTGACCATATGGCCTATTTACATATCGAAGCCATAAAGACTGATCTAAACTAGGATAGGATGCTTACCCTAATGTAGGATTGCGTGAAACCACATTGTTTGAATAGTGAACCCTAGTTCCTGACGAAACTAGGACAGGGTAACCCTATTCCCTTATAGGGGTGTCTTGGATCTCACTTACCTGGTATGTGCTTTACAGTGAAACTGTACAGGAACGTGCGTATCATTTGCAAGTTGGGTATCAGTTTTCAGGGTAGAATTCAGTGTTGAGTGCAGTCCTATAGCTTTGATTACATCTGTGTTGTTCACATCTGAGCTGAGGTGCTATGTGGTTTCTGATTTTTTTTTTCTTTTGCTTTACTTCTTTTTGCTAGGTAGTTTATCACAATTGCTTCGGACTATTCGGATATCCCCCAAGTGCTCTGGACTTGTGTCAGAAGGCTTAGCAGATCCGGAGGTCTTGTTAGGGGACAACCTGTGTTTGCTTCACTCCCACCGGTTACCAAACGGAGGAGAGTTAGGCCCAATTCACTAGTCCAGCAGACGCCCTTCTGTTCACCTACATCTAGTCAGGCTCAGTCTTCTACATCCAGTCCAGTAAGAAATTACTCGCCAATTCCAATGGCACAATATCCCTTGGTTAGCATGGAGGACTTGATCCGTCATCTCCAGTAAACAGTGAAAACCATGCAGTAAGATGCTGCTCGCCAGGCTGAAGTCACAGCCCATCAAGCCAAAGCAATAAACAGGCTGCAGCAACAACAATCATAGCAAGTAACAGCTACTGCATCTCATGCACCTCCAGTGGGTATCCCAGCACTCAAAATTACTACAAATGCCCAGGCCGAGAATCAAGGCAATCCGGTAGACCCCATCCCACCACAAGTCTCCAAGGCACCAGGGTACCAAACCGAGGGTCCGTTTGAATTTGAAGTTGACCCGATTGTACTTAAGGTCAACAAGCTGGAGAAGCTTTTCAAGTGGGCACAGGGTGTTAACCAATCCCCGACATCGAAGACGGATATACTGACTTTGTAGTAACTCAGCCAAACCGATTTAAAATGCCACACATCGATCCATTCGATGGCTCTAGAGATCCCATGTTTCATCTGCTATTGTTCTCCGATATCTTGCGGCCGATGGGCCTCACCAGACTTCAAAAGTTGTCTCTCTTTGACCAGACCCTATCTGGAATAGCAGCTATCTGGTATACGAAGCTTGAGGATTCTGTGAAGTAGAGTTGGGAGGAAATGGCTGAGGCCTTTATTGCACAGTACTCCTATAACACCCAAATCAAGGTCACAACCCGTGATCTCGAAGAAACGAGCCAAGAACCGAAGGAGGGCTTCTCAGAATTCATAACACGATGGAGGGCCAAGGCTTCAATGATGACTACACAACCTTCAGAGAAAGATCAAATAAGAATGGTAGTCCGTAATCTGCACGGAAAGTTGTTATAGAATATGATAGTCCTACCCTTGTTCACATTCACAGAGCTCTATAAGATGGGAGTTCAGATTGAGGATGCCATGAAACAGGGCTTGATAACTGACTTGAAAGAGCAGGCCAAGAGGCCTTTTGTACACAGTTCCAATGCAACCACTAGTGGAAGCACAACTGTGCAGCCATCTGATGTGAGCGTTGTCACCACCACAACCAAGACCACCAATCCTTTCACCAGTACAACCCTGCAAACTTCAAACAACCAGGCCCAATCCCAGAGGACCTTTACCCCGCTCTATATACCTTTATCCCAAGACTTGAGGGTGCTGATCAAAAAGGGGCACCTGAAGTCGTTAGAGCCCCGTCCATTACTTGATTCTGTCACACCGAAACACAATCCAGCCAAGTACTGTGCGTTTCACCAATAGCATGGTCACGACACTGACCAATGCTTCAGGCTGTGTCATGAGATTCAAGACCTCATCGATAACAAGGTGATCACACCACCCCAAAAGCCAAATGTAACCACCAACCCTCTCCCGGCCCACAATTAAGTCCCCCCACCTCGGAACCTAAACCTAATCCATACACTTTCCCTCTCCTATGACCCTAGCGTATATATCACTCCTTCTTATCTACCTAGACAAACGGTGTTCATTCCTGAAAGCACAGACTTGTGCATAATGGACACGTCTAAACCTATGGTGGTGGCAAAGGCAGAAGAAGGGAGGTTGGCCTTAGAGGAAAGTATGAGTCCGCTTCTTGAGTGCTCAGAGGATTTGACTGAGGGGGAGTATGATATGTGCCACTACATTGTGCCAGTTAATCAAGCCAAGCCCGAAGTGGTATTGCCAACAGCAGTGGAGGTCAATGTGGTTCGGGAGGATGGCTCGAGCCAAGGTCTAGATGATCTGGCGGAGCTGGAGGATGACTTAGACAATCTGTAATTCTTTGACGAACAAGATCAAGGGGAGGTGCAGATTGACTGGTTGATTTAAATGGGTCGACGGACAATTAAGGGTGGTTGAGTGATGAACTTGATAGAGAGGAGGGAACTAAATCAGAAGAAAAGAATGCGAAAATTGTTACAATGGCCAAAATGGCTGATGAAAATGGAAAACTGCCGGAGAGCACCGGCGTCAAGAATTTAGCTAAAGAATTGGACACTGTGAGTACTGTGGACACCGAACAAGAAGCTGCGCTGAAGCAGTTTGTGCAAGAAAGGGATCAAGACAAACGGGAGGTTGGAAAAGCCCAACACCCTGCGGGGGGTGTTTCTGATGTAAGAATGATCAGAATGGAACCAGACAATTGTTTGTTGGTTGCCGGAGGTGTATGGTGGGAGGATGATGATCTACATCTAGCCCACACCGATGAAGACTGGGATGAGTCCCTACCAAACAACACATGGTACGCTGAGGAGATAGACCATATGACTAGAAGTGGGCGGTATTTCAAGCCACCACACTTAGACTAAGCTGAGGCCTCTAGGAAATATAAAGAAGCTGAGAAGTAGAAAGAGAAGCAGTTGAAGGAAGAGGCATTGTTGAAACAACTGAAAAAGATCCAAGCTGATATTTCAATCTGGGGTCTGATCATGGCTTCTCGTCTGCATTGATAGGCTGTATTATCAGCAATGGACAAAGCCAAACTGCTCATTGACACTACCCCTGAACAGCTTGTGGGATTAGTTTTCCCAAGAGGCGCTGCACCGACGTTAACCTTCTTGGACAAGGAACTGTCGCCGCAAGGCTCAGTACGCAACAAGCCTTTGTACGTATCTGTTAAGTGCAGAGAAAAATGGGTGCCAGTGGTGTTGGTAGATACTGGGTCAGCTATCAATGTATGTCCGTCTCATATAGCTTATGCCATCAGTTTGAAACCAGCAGATTTCGTGCACACAACCCAAGTGATTCGGGCATATGATAATACCAGCAGCGAGGTGATGGGCACAATACAAATTTGAGTTCAGGTGGACCCAACGCAACAGGATGTCGAGTTCCATGTCCTGGATATGCCGGCCACTTTCAACTTACTGCTAGGAAGACCCTGGCTTCACCTTGTGAAAGCAGTCTCTTCTATCCTCTATCAAATGTTGAAATACCCTTACGGGAAGGGAGCAGCTATTGTGTTTGGGAATGCGTCCATACAGCCCCCGCCAGAGGTAACTACACCAGTGCTAGAAATAGACCATGGCGAGGAGGATGTGTTCCTCTTAGGGTTTATTCTAGCTATGGCTTGGTAGTACAAAACATCTTGGCAGCTGATGAGAGCTTGTATGTCAGAGCCTAATCAATTTATTTCATGAACAAGCTCTAACATGTGCCAGGAATGGGGTTGGGAAAAAGTGGCTAGAAAGGTGTCACAGCATCGGCCGATGTGCCGCATAATCCACATGCCTTTGGTCTTGGCTGTACGCCCACCAAAGAAAATTGGGCCAGGAAAAGGAGAGAGATGGCAGACAAAGCTAAAGCCAAGCAGGCTGGGAAACATTATGAGCTTAATCACAGGCCGATTCGGGGAATGCTAAATGGTCACTTTGTTCGGGAGGGAGAAGACTTCCCATTTTGTGGTTTTCCCTAGCCCTGGATGAATTCTGCGAAGCAGCGCGTTCCTGGTTTTGAAATTTTTTTCGACCTGCAGTTGCAAGATAGTGATGCTAAGAAAAAGGCTGAATCCAGTGCTAAAGTTGAACAGGGCGTCGAGAGTGACTCAGACAACAGCGAGCTTGGAGTAGGAGCAGCACTGGCATGTCTCCGTTTAGATCCTCCGGCCAACTCAGAGAGCTTGGGGGATAACCTGACCATATCCATGATCGGGGACTAGCTGGGTGTGAACCCATCTAGCAGCATTTTAGATGCACCGAACGCACCATCTCTCGTTTGGCAGTTGGAGGAGGGCTGCCTTTCTGGTTCTGACTTGGATAGTGAGCCAGAATCTGATTCCACAGAGTCTGTGGAGTCAAGATCAGATTCCAGTTCTTCTAAGTCTGAGTCTGGTATTCCTAGAGGTGATAACCCAGATGCCAAGGTCTTATCCAGGTCGTCCTTTTCTTTTGCTTTTGAGTCGATTGTAACCGAAGAGCTGAATGAGCTGGACTTTATGAATGAGAATGATGCTGCTGATCTTGAGTATTTCTCTGTGCCGCTTGTTTATTGCATTGATCAGGATTTTCAAAATTTTAATGAAAACGAAGAGGAAGGAATTCCTCTGGTTTTGAAAAATTGATTAATCGAGAGGAGGAGAGGTTTGCAAAACCCTTTGCTAATGAAATCATTGCTTTTAATGTGGGTAATGAGAAGGATCCGCGTCTAGTCCAGATCGGGTCCACGTTGTCTTTGGAGGAGCGAGAGCGCTTAGTCGCTTTATTAAAAGATTTCAAAGATGTTTTCATGTGGTCCTATGAAGACATGCCTAGAATCGATCCTGAGATTGTATAACATCGGATCCCTCTCGACCCCGAGGTCCGACCCGTCAAGCAGAAGTTACGAAAAATACGTCCGGATTGGGCCCTGAAGATTAAGGAGGAAGTTACCAAACAGATTGAGACAGGGTTTTTGCTTGTGTCTGAATATCCAACGTGGTTGGCTAACATTGTTCCAGTCCCGAAGAAGATGGCAGAATCGGAGTCTGTGTTGACTTTAGGGACCTGAATAAGGCTAGTCCGAAGGATGATTTTCCCCTAACACATATTGATGAATTGGTAGACTTCACCGCGGGCCATGCGTTGCTCTCCCTCATAGATGGATTTTCCGAGTATAACCAGATTCTGATGGCACCCGAAGACAGAGAGAAAACTGCCTTCATTATGCGTAGGGAACCTACTGCTACAGGGTGATACCGTTTGGGCTGAATAATGTCGGGTCTACCTACCAAAGGGCTGCAACCACTATTCTACATGATATGATCCACAAAGAGGTCGAGGTGTATATGGACGACATGATTGTCAAGTCCAAAGAAAGAGAGGGCCACTACACCACCTTGAAGAAATTCTTTCAATGGATTAGAGAATACATACTGAGGTTGAACCTGCAGAAGTGTACTGTCGACATGATAGCAGGGAAAATACTAGGCTTCTTGATCACACAGAGCGGCATCGAGGTAGATCCTTCCAAAACCAAGGCCATCCTAGAAATGCCACTACCAAGGACTGAAAAGGGAGTGCGAGCTTTCTGGGCAAAGTGCAATTCATAAGACAGTTTATTTCAAAATTAACCTTGACTTGTGAACCACTATTTGGTCTCCTGAAGAAAGGAAATAAATTCTGATGGGATGATCGATGTCAATTCGCTTTTGAGCAAATCAAGCAGTACCTTCAAAATTCGCCTGGGTTGTCGCCGCTAGAGCTGCGAATACCCTTGATTCTATACCTGTCAGTAACAGACACCATAATGGGATGCATGCTTGCTCAAGAATCTAAGGATAGGGTGGAGAAAACCATCTACTATTTGAGCAAGAAAATGCTGGATTATGAGATCCGCTACACTCCGTTGGAGAAAGCTTGCTTAGCCTTGGTATGGGCTACCAGGAAATTAAGGCACTACTTGTTAGCTCACTCCGTAATTATGGTTTCGAGATTAAATCCCGTCAAATATCTCTTTGAGAAACCAGCACTTACGGGTAGGCTAGCCCGTTGGTTGCTTCTCCTCTTCGAATTTGATTTGAAGTACGTTACCCACAAGTCGGTCAAGGGGAGAGCTATAGTGAAGTTCCTGGCAGATCACCCAGTAGAAGGGGATGAAGCGATAGAATACCTGTTTCCAAACGAAGCCATTCTGTAAGTTGAGGAGGAGACTTGGACAATGTACTTTGACGGAGCATCCAATCAATATGGTTATGGGATAGGTGTGTTATTAATAGCACCCAATGACTCCCATATACCTTTATCCTTCAAACTCCGGTTCAAGGTCTCCAACAACGAAACAGAATATGAGGAGCGTATCGCTAGTTTGGAAGCCGCACTGGAACTATGGGCAAAAAGGTTGGACGTTATCGGGGACTCGAACCTAGTTGTTTCTCAAGCAAATGGAGATTGGAAAGTCAAAGATGAAAAGATGAAAATCTATCACCAGACCCTAGACATTCTAATTCCTAGGTTTGAAAAGTTGACTTTCACACATCTACTGAGAGAGAACAACTGGTTCGCTGACGCCTTATCAACTCTTTCTTCCATGATAAACATCCCTTTTGGAGTCCGGATGCATCCGATCATCATTGAGCAGAGATACACGCCAGCCTATGAAACTATCGTCGCAATAAATGAAGCTCAAGATCAAAACCCTTGGTACTACGATATTTGAACTTCTTGGAAAAGAAGGTTTATCCACCAGGGGCAAATACCAAAGACAAAAGGGCAATACGGCGAATGGCCATCCAATTTATCATTTGCGGAGGTAAACTGTACAGGAGAGGTCATCTGGGAATGCATAAGTTGTGTGTCGAAGAAGATGAGTCAAAGCGCCTGATGGAGGCTATCCACGGGGGAGAGTGCGAAGCGCACATGAACGGAGTAATGTTGGCTCAGAAGATTCTCAAGCAAGGTTACTACTGGTCTACTATGAAGGAGGATTGTATTGGTTTTTTTTGGCGATGCCACAAATGCCAAATTCATGCTAATCGCATGAACATCCCGCCGTCAAAGCTGTACAACATGACTTCACCATGGTTTTTCTTGGTCTGGGGAATTAACGTCATTGGGGCAGTCATGCCAAAAGGGTCGAATGGGCATGAATACATTTTGGTGGCAGTTGATTACTTCACAAAGTGGGTGGAAGCTTAGTCCTACGCACAGCGCATGTGGCTAAGGTCATCCAAAACAACATCATTTGCCGACATGGAGTCCCAAACAAGATCATTTCAGATAATGGCTCCCACTTCAAGAAAGAAGTGATAGACTTGTTGGAGAAATACAACGTGGCTTTCCATAAGTCATCTACATACTGACCGCAAACCAACGGAGCTGTTAAGGCCGCCAACAAGAACATCAAGCATATTCTACAGAAGATGGTTCAAACCTATAGGGACTGGCCAGATAAATTGCCATTTGCACTTTGGGGCTACAGAACTTCAATCCGGACATCTACAGGGGCAACTCCTTACTCTTTTGTCTATGGGATAGAAACTGTTCTAACAATTGAAATAGAAGTCCTGTCGCTGCGAGTTATGGCTAAGTGTCAGATAACAGAGGCAGACTGGGAACAGAGCAGGTTTGAAGAACTGATGTTGTTTGATGAGAGAAGGCTGAAAGCATTGTACCATGTTCATGGTTATCAACGCAGGATTGCTAGGGCTTTTAACAAGAATGTTAAGTCCCGAAATCTCAAAGAGAGGATTTGGTGCTGAAAGACAACCAAGCTCTCATCCATGACCCAAGGGGCAAGTTCAGACCTAATTGGACCAGTCCTTACATCATCAAAACTATTTGGTCCGGTGGAGCTATTATTCTTATGGACCTAGATGGCCTGAAATTTTCCCAAACGATCAACATGGACAAGTTGAAGAAATACTATCCTTGAGAGGCTCGCTAGGCTGAATACCCGAAAGGGCGACCTAGGCAAAAGTTAGAGCACAAAAAGATTAGAAATAAATAAAAACTGAGCTCGCAAGGTTGAAAATCCTAAAAGGCAGCCTTGGCAAAAGTTAAAGTGCAAAAGGAGAAAGTTAATACTCGAGTGAACCTGAACTAAACTAGGTAAGGCCTGATTCCCATCTTCGGGATACATAGGCGACTTCATCCTGACGTCTGGCCGTAAACACCTCCAACTCAACTGTCCTGTCCATGTGTCTAATCGGGTCATCTTTGTCCGTTCTTTACCTGAGGGTTCGATTGTGATCTTTACTCTGAGAGAAGAGTTAGCTACAATGCTAAGCAGTGGTGTTCAATCGAGGGGCAGTTACCATCTTTGGATTCGGAGTTGTACATCTTGAGGATTGATTTTGTGCGTGTCAAGTGGTGGTCATTCTCGAAAATGGTTTTGAAAAGTTTTAATAAAAAGTTGATTTTGTTCAAATTTTACCTTTTACAACTTAGACCATTTTTGAACCAAAAAGAAAACTTTTAGAGCTCACAACTCTAATTTCATTGATTTCAATACAAAGTTCTCTAACTCTCTGATACAAATCAAAGTTGCTTTTATTACATTGAAAAAAAAACATGAAAAGAAAGGTCAAAGCAATAAACTAGGGGCATAGATGAGTCAGGTGCTCCTGTGTCCTCCACTTGTGCTTGTGGAAACTTCTGATGCCAAAGTGGGCCCGGCTTGTGCCTCATCCTCGAGCGAAGCCAAACACTCGCCAAAAAGAGCGCAACTAAAACTAGGGACAGGAGCCAAAAGTTCTCTCATCCTCCAAGTAGTGAGGTACCTAGCCAAGTGTGAACCTCGGATGGGGAATGAAACCGGGTACTCTACCCCTTCCTCTGGGCGGGTCTGATCATGCCCAAACTAACGTCTAAATTGGAACGGGAAGTAAAATACACAGTGTGTCAAGCCAATCAGCTGAATGCCAGGCTGCCGAGCCATGCTGTAGCTCATCTTGATCAGATTAAGCCAGGGGCAATGCCAAGCTATGTCAGTGGCAGACCTATTGCACATCCATTCGCACCACCACCCCTCATTCGAGAAATCCACTAGTTGGTGGTGGAAGAAATAGCCACGAGCTAAGTATTCAGGGCAAGAATCCACTACCTTCAGCTTATCCATAAGCCACACCTGGGAAGGGATGAAAGAAAAGAGAGTTTAAAGAATAAAGAGATGTATGTTGAGAGAAAAGTGAGAAAAGGGCTTTTAGAAAAAAAAAAATAGAGCATGAGTGCCGAGAGATGTGAGAAACACATATTGGAAAGGTTGGAAAACATTACCTGAAGAATTAGTGGACTTTCTGCGAATCTGGTAGTCTCCCATTGATGGAAGGCGTCTAAGCCCATCAAAGTCTCAGCCAGTGCCAAGCCAATGCAACTCTTGCCTTCTCTCAGGCCTTGCGCTACTTTGATCAATCGAATGCTAGATCTAGAAAAACTAGGGACAAGAAAGAAATGAGCTAGCATACATAAGCAGAGCGCATGTTGTTGAAAACCTCACCAAAGATGGTTGCTACGGTCACCAGCGTCGAAAAATCGACGAATCAAATTGAGAATGTCTAGCTCTCTGTTGTGGGCTAGAGATTGAGCCTCGTGCATAGTGAGCGCACTCATCCGTCCCAAAGATTGGGCATGACCAAAACGGTGCTGAGGCATGATCTCCTCATTGAGCCGGTATTCCATTAATGCTTGAAATTCTTCAATTTTTGGGCATATTTCTTGTCCCCCACAGCTAAAGACGTGTGTAATCGGGTTCCAGCATCTAGTCGCGACATGAAGGAACGGAAAACAAAATGGAGTCTGACTCAACGAAAAAAGTGCATTTATGCCGAAACCCTAAAAATTCACCTTTTCGGAGCCGTCCAAAGTCGCAATCCAATCCGCGAGGTTTTGGGCAAGAAATGGCTCTATTTGTGGCAAAAACAGTAGCTAGAATGAGTTCTAGAGAAAAAATGACGAAGGTGAAGCTTTTGTAGAAGATAAGGGAGTGAATGGAAGCCAGCTGTCAACAATCTAGAGGTTCTACACATTGGTGGCCAGCAGGCCACTGCTGATGGCTGGCAGGCTACTATTGGTGGCTAGCAAATCTTATCCATGGCCGGCAGTCTTTCTCCTCTGGTCAGTAGCCTCCCTTTTGGCCTACTGTCCATCTGTGTGTTGGAAAGTGTAGGTAGCTTGTGTTTTGTCTCATTTTGTGTATGTGTTTCGAGTGGTCCTGTTTTGAGTCTTTTGTCCTTTTATTTTAGACTTTGTTTGTATTTGTATTTGAATTATTGTTATTCTATGTATCGAGTTGTACTTGAGTTGTTTTGTTTATCGAGTTGTATATTGCATTTTGTATTTTGGTTGTTGGTCGGTTCATTACCTGATTAAGCATCTTATTTTAATCAAGCGCTCTTGGTTTCAATTCCCTGTTCGTTTTATGCATATATGGTGCTCATGATGCAAAAACAACACATTTTTCAAAAAAACTACGCCGGTTTTATTCCGATCATGGCTTTTTACAAAAGAGGAGTACAAGTTTTAAATCAAAATAGAACTTCCTAAAGCTATACATGTGCTAATGCTACTAACAAAAAGAAACTAAGCAAAAGTACAAATAAACCAACGTCAGTCATCTCAGGCTCGAGAGGCCCTCTTCGTCCTCTTCCTAGGTGGAGACTCAGAGCTGTCTCCATCAGCGCCGCTGTCTGACTCAGATGCCGAGTCAGAACTAGAATCATCGCCGCTCTCTGCTCTAGAGCTTGACTCAGCATCACCTCCAGATCTCGAGCCATCATTATCTCCACTCTCGGAGGACTCAGACTGCGGACTCATTGCTTCCCCGGAGCCATTAATCTCAGCATCGTCGTCACTCAACACTGGCTCCGAGGGGCTCCTCCTGCCTCGACCACGACACTCCTCTCAACTGCATGCTGGGGCCTGTCTCTCCATTCCCTCTGCTGCTGGAGGAGATGGTGATGGTGCAGGTGCAGTCACCACCGCTGGTGCTCTCGGTATGGCTAGAACCTAAAAAGATACAGTATTGGCATATTAGATACAATGTATAGTTGCAGATGCAGTATGATGAAAATGGTGAAATGCAATGAGCCAGATACAGTACAAATACAGTATAGTGTGTCAGTGCAGCAAATCAGTGTGATATGACAAGAAGCAAAATGCATGTCGTGATATGAGTATCAATGCTTCAGTGAGAATGATGTGCACAATAGTGTGGAAAATGTTGAAATGCAGGCAGAAAATAGGGAAAATACCTAGATGCCGTGGAGACTGAGTTTCATGCTCTCGAACGAAGCCAATAGCTCGAGCAATCCCTCAGTGTACTCCGGGGGTGCCTGTAAATGTATTGGAAATGATCAGTATACGGAAGGAATAAATATCAGAAAGAAAATGGAAGCCGGAGAAAATTTGGTACATACCAGAGGTGCATCGCGAGCTCGGATGTATTTATGCCTGGCCTCCACCGGCTCAATCGGAATCTGGTAAGACATCCCAATCAGCCTCCAGCATGTCAATATGGTCGAAATCTCTGGCCAATCGATAGCCTGTCCAGCGGGAGGAACCCCTCCAGTCCTGGCCCTCGTCGCTCGAGTCCTACCTGCCATGGGGACACCTACTGTTCTGCCTGCACAAACACCCATCAAGGGAAGCATGAGATGTGTCTGGATAAATGTCGAATAATCTACCTCCTCGAGGAAGTAGTTAGCGTCCAAGCCCCCGGTGAACTGAATCATCTCCTGGAAGAAGAGACTCTTTGTAGTCCTCATAGATGCCGGAGGTGTCATGGGAACTACCAGCTCAGGCAAGCCCATAGTCTGGCGCACGAATCGCTCGCCTAGAAACCAGGCTCGGCAAACTAGGCCCTCCAGCATAAGCCAAAAACGGGAGGCCCCCAGGCTCCGGTGTACTGGTCCCTAACTCAAGCCGGCATCGTCGCCCAAGGTTGTCAAGCGATCTGCAAACAGGGAATACACAGATTGTTAGTCGTCGTCAGTTATTGATAAAACAAGAATAATTGTAAGTTTTGGGTTACCTCCTCCATAGTCACTATGTCAAAGTACTGGCGGAAGAATAAGAAGGTCTCTCGGGT
Source organism: Camellia sinensis (assembly GCF_055761805.1). Classification (NCBI taxonomy): domain Eukaryota; kingdom Viridiplantae; phylum Streptophyta; class Magnoliopsida; order Ericales; family Theaceae; genus Camellia; species Camellia sinensis. Next base: position 20,376,381 of record NC_138964.1, on the reverse strand, counting down.
CCTACGCAGCCATCTACCATCATACCGATGAGAGTACGGCGCAATGGGGGGAATCTCCTCCACCGGCTCCGGAGCAAGGGTCAGGAAATACGCATATACCCAGAGCTGCAAGGAAAAGGCAACAGTGAGTATACAAAGTACAGATACAGAGAATGCAGAATACAGAAAGCAGAATGTATAGTACAGTGTATAGAAAGTACAGATATTGAGAATGTAGAGTGTAGAATACATAAATACAGTGTATAAATACAGAGGATATAGAATGTGAGATGCAGAAAGCGCAATGTATAGATGTAAAGAATGTAGTATGCAGTGTATAGAAACTGCAAAGCGGAAAGCACAAAAATAGAACACAGAAAATGTAAAGCAGAAATGTAAAGCGTACGTCTCAGGCTCTCTAATAGCCTCCAACCCTGTCTCCTATCCTACGGGATGTCGAGCTCATGTAGCCATATAGTGTGGCGAGGCCAACTCCTCCCTTGTCATAGAGCTGGACCTGAGGTAGGGTTACCAGAGTGCTCAGTAGATACAGCCCTACAGTGTTCCACCTGTTTTGCAAACAAGGTGGTACCGAAGAGGAACATCAAAAAGCCCCGGGTGTAATGCTGAGTCTCTTCTAGGGTCTGTGGCTCTCTCCTACTAAAGTGCTCGGCGAATTAGCTGTATCGGACCATAGCCGGTTTAAAGAGAGGTGGGGTGTGCTACCAACAAGTGTAGCCAGGCAGCCTTCCACTCACCCATATCCATGTCATAAGGGATGGGATCACGCCCTACTCCTACGCCTACGCCCGTGAGCATGGAGAAGTCATAGGGAGTCATCGTCATCTCCCCGGCAGTGGAGAAGTGGAAGGAGTTGGTGGTATCCCACCACCACTCTACCAGTGCGCTAAGAAGTGATCGGCTCGCAATGTGGCATGATAGCCCAGTGCAGAACAGGCCGAAGCCAGCCTTATCGATGATGTAGCGTACGCTGGCAGGGAGCTCCAGATACCAGTCCCTCGCTGTCGTGGCTCCGTAACCCCTGATGGAGCGAGAGTCCTCTTGTGATCAGAATAGTGATATACAGTGATATGAGAATAGGCTGATGAAAGATAGTGTAAGAAATATAGTGTAAGAGTGTGATTAAGGCAAAAAATGCAGCAAGAGGCAAGAAATGCAGTGTAACCATGCAGTTAAAGCAAGGAATACAGTTAAAGCAAGAAATGCAATGTAAAGTGAAAAAAGCATGAGAATACAATGTATACCTCGATGGCGCCGTGGGACAAATGAGAGTCTGGCTCCCTCAGCAAGAGGTCCTCTGGCGCGCGTCGCGTGAACTCTTTGAAATGCCTAATGCCCCGGGTGGCAGTACATGTGTCCAAGGATTGTATGTCACTGGATCGAAGGGGCGTACTCTGAGAGGTAATATCTCGAGCTCAAGCTCGGCCTCCATCTCTGCCGGAGGTGATAACTAGGGTGGAATCTCGAGGGAAGCTCCGTCATGTGGAAAAGTCAAAAAATGGATGGAAAACGGTCAACCCTAAGAGAGAGAAAATGGATGGAAAAGTCAAAGCCCGGGAAAAGGCACAAAACCCTAGAGAAACTCGAGGGGAACAAGCCTCAAGTGGTGAGATTCCAAGAAAAAACACCGAAATCAAATTTCAATCGGTTCAAAACAGAGGAAATAATTTGGGTTTAGCGAATAAACTTTGCGTGGGGCATTGGAAAATACGTCGAAAGCCTGGATCTAGAGAGAAAAAGTACCTAGAGAGAGAGGGAGGAATTTTGGATGTATAGTTATGTGGAAACGAGGCCCCAAGCCCTATACTTGAAGACCCACGAAAAAATGTCCAAAAAGCCCTCAATCTGCCACGAGTGGCCGACAACAGTACTTCAAGGTCGGTAAGTGGTCGACAACCCTCTCCAGTGGCTGGCAGGTGGCCTACGGCCTCCCTCTGAGTCCTGATGCTGTTTTGTGTCTTTGTTTCCCAAGAATTGCAAGGAAAGTTCGATGTTGGGTTCAAATTGTCAACATGCATGAGGTGTATCCTTTTTAAACATATTGTAATTCCTCCGAGAGGTAAATTGGAAGGTGCCATCGAATGTCGCCTTTATTCGTTTTGCCTTCATTCTCCTTCTGTTCTCTATTGTTTCATAGAATATGCATTTCACGTTGTTGCTTAGAATATGCATTTCACGTTGTTGCTTAGAATGTGCATTTCACTCCACATATGTATCATGTATGCGTGTCTTGCATCATGTTATGAGTCACGCATAGAATATGCATCTCGTTTCACGCATAGAATATGCCTTCAATTAACATTGTACCTCGGTTGCTTATTGTGCATAGAACATGTATTTTCACTATATCGCACTTGTTAAGTCCTTTACTTTCTTCCTTTATCAATGCAGACAGACGATATTGTATGTACGGTTCATTCACCTTGTACATCTATCGCACTCATATATGTTGTACATCCATCGTACTCATACACTTTGTGCATCTATCGCATACTAACCGACAAACGATATTGTATGTATGGTTCATTCGGAGAAGTTCCAGATAAATTCATTTGTATCTCAGTACGAGAACCTCCACCTTCATTTTGTGTATCTATCGCACTTGTTTACCTTCATGCATCTATCACACACCACTCTCTTTTATCTCGGGACGTGTGAAACACGACCCCGAGCGGTTTTTTTCTGAAGGCGCGTGAAATGCGGCCCTAGGCGGGTTTCATCTCAGGACATGTTAAACACGACCCTGAGCGGTTGTTTATCTTAAGACGCGTGATGCACAGCCCTGGGCAGGTTTCATCTCGGGATGTGCAAAACACGAGCCCAAGCGGTTTTCGTGTTGCATCTCGTGACGCGTGAAACGCGGACTCAAGCAGTCTACCTTATTTCTCAAGACGTGTGAAACGCAGCCCTAGGCGGTTTTCAGTTTCTCAGGACGTGTGAAACACGCCCCTGAGCAATTTTCTCATTTTCTCAGGGTGCGTGAAACGCAACCTTGAGCGGTGTTTTCTTTTCTCACCTTTTATTTGAACAAGGTTAGATTGTGTTTTATTTCTTGTATGAAAACCTGTATTGGTTTTAAGCTTGAAACTGTTCATTCATATGTTGTTATCTTGCTTATTGTATTCATTCTTGCTTATCGAATTTGTTATTGCTAAATGCATCATCTCACATGATCATGAGTTTTCAACATGGTCGGCTTCGTGAAGCGTGTAAGTCTAACCTTCAAACTGCTTTGCATGCATATCATTTGCATCGCCCCAGAACTACGCCGGTTTGATTCCTTGCAAAGGGATACGTAGGCAGCCTGAGGGCGCAACCATTTATTTTCTATCTTGTTTGTTTGTCCAAGTTTTTCGGGCTTGTCATAATGGGTCATCTTCGGGTTTTGACATTCACTCACATCATTTCATGACTTCCAAGTTCTGTCAAAGAGGGGCAACTGTAGACACCCCAATTTTGACCGTCCTTAAGACATGGACATCATCGCTTGTACACTTAATGATTATGACTGTATGTGTTCATTTTAGTGCCCAAAGTCCTCGGAGGAATGCCCTATCTTTGAGCCTTCAAACCTTGTCCATTCTATGCCTTGTTTTGGACCAAAGCCTTAGTGCTTCAAACCTTAAGACCCTGGACCTGCAGGCCCCTTCTGGTGGGCTGTCAACCACCTTCAGTGGGTTGTCGGCCACCCTTGTGCCTTGCCGGCCAATGGTGTGGCCTGCTGGCCATCAGTGTTTTTTTTTCCAGATATTTTGTTAACAGCTGTGCCAGCTGTTGGCTGCATCTCCCTACACATGTATGGAGGGATATATCTCAGCCAAATGCATGTTTTTCTATATATAGGGGGTCTCCTCCCCCATTTTTGAGGGTTGGAATTTTTGGAGAAAAAATTCTCTCTCTCTCTCTCTCTCTCTCTCTCTCTCTCTCTTGCAAATTTGTGCACATTAGCCTACATACACTACACTTTTGCCTACACCTCCTTAATCAAAGTTGATCACCTTTGGACTGAGGTTCCTTAAAGCCTTCTTGGAGCTCTTGAAGTTGGTTTTGGCTTGAATTGTTGCCTAGAATTGATCTTTGCTTCAAGAGGTATAACACTTGCCCTTTTACCTTCTTTTGTATACTTGTTTTTCTATCATTTCCCACTAATTTTGGACTGTTTTTGGGCTATAAAAAAGCTCTGTTTTTGTGGGCTAAAATTGGTGGTTTTAGGCCATTTAAGGTTAGGGGGTGGCTCACCCTTCTTTATTTCTTGTTTGTAAGGCCTTTCCACCTTTGTTTCCCACTTTGAACCCATCTTTTTTTGGACTTTTGAACACTGAATTTTAGAGTAATTTCAGTGGTGAAAATCATGTTTTGAAGTTTTAATTTGGACGGGTTAGCCTCCCATTCTTGTATTTTGTTTACCAGCCTAGTTAGCTCTATGTGTTAGCTTAATTTTCTAGCCTTTTATAGCTTAATTCCAGCATGTTTTAGGCTCTATTTTAGACTTTTTTGCCTCTATTTTTGGCTGGTTATTGCATTTGAGTCTTGTTTTGCATGCTTCTAGTGTAAGTGTCCTCACAAACTTGGTGTTTTAGGCCTTTAGACACCACTTGTTTGAGTTAATTGCATTGTTTTAGTTCTTTTCTCATTTAATTTCAGCAAGCATAATCTCTGCAACCTCCCACATTTCTTGACTCTTTGTTTGCTTTAAGGGTTGTTTTAACCTTAGGTTAGTTTAAGCTTGAGATTGAGGTCCATACTTAATGGTTTAATCCTCTTTTGGGGGTTCATTATCAACGGCATGACACCTCTTTCTTGCCTTAAACTATCTCTTATTTGACACTTCCTTCTCTTTTAGAAGATTTTACTCACCAATGGACTTAATTGGTTAAAGAATGGTTGGTAAGTTAAAATGGGTGAACAAAAATGGAAACTAAAATTGTGCAAAGATAAGAATTTGATTGTTTTTTGGTGTGTTCAATCGGACGTTAATTGAACACAAGGAAAATTGGGGCATTTTCATACTCAAAGTGATGAAATATGCCAAGTTTCCTAGGTTTCCATTGCCCTTGATCATGCATGATACGGTGAAGGTTGTGAGTCTTGTTTGCGCATTTATTAAACTTGTACACCTTGGTTCTTTAGCCATCATGCAATGAAATTGATTGATTGATGGTCTTTGAACCAAGTGTATCTGTGATAACCCAGTTCCGTATTATGCTAATTGGCCCTTATTATGAATGTGATTATGTGTTTGATATGATTTTGTGTGCCATTATATGAAAATATGTGATTTTGAATTTCTATCTGTTCACCGTAGGAATATCTGTTTGATTATCTGCTTTGGAATTTAAGTTGAAGGCCTTATCGGTCACAGAAACCGAAATTGACTACGCCATTGTGATTAGCGTAATTTTTAGAGCCTACGATGAATTTAATTGAAAATTTATTCGGATCAAAATAATTAGATTTAGAACGATTAATTAAGTGCTCAATTATTTAATATTAAAATAATGTGATTAAGAGGGGCTATATAAGGGCCCTTATATGTTCAATCCTTCTCTTTTATTCAATTTGGCTGATGTTAACTCTAAGAAAAGAGAGAGGGTCGGCTAGAGAGAGAGAGAGAGAGAGGGAAACAATTGAAGTTTGATCTTGAAGCTTGAATAATTTGAAGACCAACTCAAGATTTGACCATAAATTGGGGAGATTAAGCTTCTATGTGAGTAATTGATTATGAATTCATGAGTTTAATATTGTAATTTTGTGAATTCAAAGTTGAATGGTGATCAAGAACAAGGATTGTGTTGTATTTGATAAATTTGAAGTCAATAGATGCATGCATGAAAGAAATTGCTATGGATTTCCATGTTTGAGCATAATGTGTGTGATCCTTGTTGAATTTTGATTAAAGTCCATGTATTTGATCATCTCTTCACCAACTAAATTGAGAGTATTGAGTATATCCCACATGCAAGTACAAATCATGGAGGTGTGAGTCTTGAATGTTTGAATTTAGTATGTTGGTGATGAGTTTAGGACAATTTGAGTCATGCATGTAATTGATTCATGAAATTGAGCTTCATAATGTAATGAATTTGGTGTTGGATCATGTTAGTACATGTATATGTGAAGTTTGAGCCATAATATGAAAGATATGTTGATTTGAATGTTGAATTTGAGCTCAAGAACAATTCTGGAATTTCCAAAATTTGGGATGTCCGCTCGAGCGGGGAAATCACCGCTCGAGCGGGAAATACGAGCTTCCAGAACTTTTTTCAGACATGAGGTGCGCTCGAGCGGGGAAGTTCACGCTCGAGCGGGGAGCTTTGTAGAATGGCCTTCAGCTCGAGCGTCTAAATTTGCGCTTGAGCGTAAAAACGAGGCAACCAGTACTTTTGCAGACCTAATGGGTCCGCTCGAGCGGGGACCCCTATTTCAGAAATTTTGTAAATGCGTTCTATGTTTCGTTTTCCGTTCCCTTTCACTTCTAAGTACTCTTAGGCATGCATCGAGCATTATAAATGAATTAAAAGAATAAGAAAGAAGCCTAAAGAGGAATATGTGAATTAAGAACGGATTAAATTGTTTGTGACCCATTGTGTTCATGGAATGTGTAGGGTCGAGCTCTAGGGCAAATTATCTAGCCGATCACTGTGAGTAATATCTTCATAAAGATATTTGAAGTATGTTATTTGTCCAATTGCTTACTCCCATGTAAGTCTTATAAGTTCGTTAATTTGAATGGTGGACAAATGTTTGCTATGCCAATGAATGGGCCAGAGGCCAGTTTGACATGAATGATATGAATGAATGGGCTAAAGGCCAGTTTGACATAAACGAAAGAATGAATGGGCCGAAGGCCAGTTTGACATGAATGATATGAATAAATGGGCCAGAGGCCGTATGACACGAATGAATTGGGCCCGAGGCCGTATGATGCGTTTGGAACCGCAGTCACTTGACCTATATTATGTATATGCTAGATAGAAATACGAATTGGGCCCAAGGCCGTTTGAAGCACGTTGTTCTAAATACAGCTTGCGTAACTTCTTTATTCGTTATTATTCACCGAGCTTTCGCTCACGCTTATTCATGTGTCTGTAGGTGAGCCAAGGGAGGTTCAAACCCAGCCTCAGTGAAGTTTGTGTGGAACAACCAAGGTTTTGTAGAGTCAGCCTTTACATCTCACGAACGAGACTTGTCTTCGCCCTTTTGTTATCTTGTTTTATTTTGTCATGTTGGCGAGGACTTTAAATACCGTTTGAATGTAGTTTTGATTGGCTGACCTAGACTTGAATGATCCTGTATGTACAGAACTTTGTATTAGTATATATTTTGATGTACATATATTGATGTGAGTTATTAACATGTATATGTATAGATTGTTATGACATGCCATATATGCACAGCTCTATGGACAAAAGTTTGAAATTGCTTCCGTTTGGCCCCTTTACTCTATTGAGTTATGTCTGGAATGGTTTAAGGCTGTAGGTAATCCCTTGATTACTGTCCGGTTATGTCCTTAACCCATAGGGGCGAGTTCGGGTCATGATAGTGTCACTTATTTGAGCTTATTTAGATGATAAGGAGGGATACATACTACAAACAACCTATGAGAATACCCTCTGTTTGCTCTCTGTTGCAGCAAGAAATGATGCATCATTAGTGGCTGACCAACCACTGTTCTTGGCCGGTAGGCCATTAGTATTGGATGGCAAACCCCTACTAGTGGTGTCATGACCCAAACCCACCCCTATGGGTTAAGGACATAACTGGCCAGTATTCATGAGATTACCTATGGCCTCAGACCAAATAAACCGTATTTCAACAGAGTTAAGGGGCTATAATGGAAGCAAACTTAAAACTTTGTCCATAGAGATGTGCTTACATGGTATAACAAAATCATTCCAAAAGCATCTCGTAATAACTCACACATACACAAAAAGTTAATCTATATCCAGGAACTTTCAGTTATACAGTTAGCCGAACAAAACTTATATACAAAGGTAATTCCACATTTTCGTCCCCATAGCAAATATACAACAAAAGAACGAATGGGCAAAAAGAAAGTCTCATGCGTGAGACGTAAGGGCCGACTCCTCAAAACTTTGACTGTTTCACACATACTTCACTAAGGTTGGGTTTGGACATCTCTTGACTCACCTACAGACACATGAATGAGAGTGGGTGAAAGCCCAGTGAATAATATCAAATAAAGAAGATACATGAACGGAATTTGAAACAAAATACATCAGACAGCCTTGGGCCCAATTCATTTTTCTATCTAGTGTATCAAGTGACTACAGATCCACATGTATCAAACGGCCTCGGGCCCAATTCATTCATATCCGACGGCCTTTGGCCCAATCATTCCTATCCAATGGCCTTTGGCCCAATCATTCATATCCGACGGCCTTTGGCCCAATCATTCATGTCCAACGGCCTTTGGCCCAATCATTCATGTCTGACGGCCTTTGGCCCAATCATTCATATCAAACGGCCTTTGGTCCATTTATTCATATCAAACGGCCTTTGGCCCAATCATTTTGCATAATGAATATTTGTCCATAATTCGAATTAACAGACTTATGAAATTCAAATAAGAGTAAGCAATTGGACAATTGGCATATTTCAAAATATCTTTACTAAGATATTACTCACAGTGATCCGTTGGATGATTTTCCCTTGTGCTTGACCCTACATAATACACAACACATATCGGGTCACAAATGATTCAATCCGTTTTTAACTCATACATTCCTCTTAGGCCTCTTTCTTACCTTCTTAATCCATTCACAATGCTCAATGCATGCCTAAGAGTGCTGAGAAATGAAAGAGAATGGAAAATGAACACAAAACAATCTTTTCAAAATTTCTGAAACAGGGCTCCCCGTTCGAGCGGACCCCTTTGGTCTGCAAAAGTACTGGTTACTACATTTTTATGCTCAAGCGTGACTTCAGATGCTCGAGCTGAGAGTTGAAACAATGTGACTGACGCTCGAGCATGACTCTTCCCGCTCGAGCGGACATCAATGTCTGCAAAAGTTCTGGGAACTAGCATTTCACGCTCGAGCGGCGCTTTCCCCGCTCGAGCGGACATGCCAAATTCTGGAATTTCCAGAATTGTTTTTGAAGCTCAAACTTGAAATTCAAAGGCCCCAAACTCGAATTTTGGGCATCAAAACATGGGGGATCAATACATAACATGAGAGCATAGGAGATTTGAGACCAATTATTCAAAACTATTATCCAATCCTCAAATCATCTCAACAAAACACATAGTTTCATGATTAACTTCAATATACAAATAACCAAACTCCATAATTTCATGAATTAGACATGCATGTGTAATATAGCCTCGAATATCATTTAAAATGGCACAAGTGATGTCTATACTCATGAAACTCAACAAAATCATGCTTGCATGTATGATTCAACTCTAAATTTCTCATAATTGACATGCTACATGTTAGATTATGCAAATTCATGGCAATTCTCTTCATGCATGTACATATCAACTTCAATTTCATCATAAATAACTCAATTCATGTCCTTGATTACTATTTAATCTTGAATTCACAAAGTCACAAACTCAAACTCATGAATTTACTCACCTAGGTGCTCCAATTCTTCAAATTCTAGATAGTTCTTTGAGTTTAGCCTCTAATTCTCAAGCTTTGAGCCAAAATGCACAATTCTCCCTCTTCCTCACTCTAGAAGAGGCCCCTCTCTCTCACTAGAGTGAAATTTCAAATTTTGAGTCCAAGCAAAATGAATATAAGTGTAATGGGGCCTTAATATATGCTTGCCTTAATCAAATTGATTAAGGTTAAGTAATGGTTAATTCAATCAGTTTAAACTAATTAATTCATTCCGAATCAATTTTCAATTAAATTTCACCATAGGCTCTAAAAATTACGCCAATCACAATGATGTAGTCAATTTCGGTTTCTGTGGCCGATAAGGCCTTCAATTTTCAGTTTATAACAGTAAGTTGAACAGATTTTCCTATGGTGAATAGATATAAAGCAAGAACCACATATAATCATATAAATGGCATCCAAAATCATATTAAACACATAATCATAATCATAATTAAGATTAATTAGCATAATACGGAACAAGGTTATCACAGGTGGCTGGCCGGCCACCGGTGAATTTTGAGTAGAATGTTTGCAAAGCAGAGTAGAGTTGATCTGGAAGAGGAAAACCAGTGCAAGGGTTGTGCAACAGAGACTTTCGGAAGCAAATAGTGGATGCTCTTTGGATGGAAACCGATAATGCATTGGGCGGAAACCGAGCATGCATTGGGCCTCCCTTATTCTCGGGACTAGTTAACTAGTTGAGTTATTGATTAGTTAGTTGTGTTGTATCTAATTAAAGTGTTGTAATTATTTAATCAGATTAGTTATTTAGTTAATTAATTCATGTTGTAATTAATTAGTTAACTAGTTTAATTCGTTGCTTTGTAATCAATTAGTTAATATAGTTAGCTAATTAGCTTCGTATTGTACTTAATTAATTAGCTTAGATAGTTAGCTTATTTATTCAACTTTTATAATAATTAGTTAAGTAGTTTAGCTTAGCTAGTTTATTCATTCAGGCCCTCTTGTGCGAGGGCATTAATGTTATAATAATGTGTATGTCTTCCAACCCCATGTTTTTCTCCTTTTTATTTATCCACTTTTGATAGTTAGATTAGGTGCATCACATTTCAATTAGCATATCGCATGTTTGCATTCATTCATTTGTCTTGCATACATTGAGCCTCGGTTCATCATTCAAACTTGTATTGTCATTTATTACCTCGTTGAATACGTGTTTAACCGCATGCTATGAAATTATTGCAAATAACATGTTAAGTAGCCGAGCCTATTTTAGTTGCATTATTGTATACGTTGCATCAGCCATCTTGTATAGTTAGGTATCATGCATATTTTTCTAACTTTTTTGTTTTATCTTAGCTTGGAGTTCTAGGTGAGTTTTTAGTGTTTTAGCATACTTGCATAAGTGTTAGTGATTTCCATGTCTAGCATGCTTGCCATGAAGCTAAGTCTTTACTTGTTAAACTGCTTGAGTGTCTGTGGATGAAGGTTTTTTGCTTGAATTGGAATAATTAAATGAATGTAAGTTTAAGCCCACTTTGTTAAGTGGCAAAATCAAACATTTTTCAAAAAACAAATATGAAATTGAATTGTTCTAATTCAGGCAAACTAGTCTATACCTTGTGTGTACGCATCACATCATAAATGCTAGCCTAAATAAACCGGAATAAGAGCATATAATGTTAATAAAAATCATATCATTATTCGTAAAGGCCGATCTTTGATCGGGCGAGTGGGGGTGCTCAATTCATGACCTTCCCTTTTCGTACCTAAGTTCTCGAGCTGAGACAATCTTGGTGATGACGGACACGTGACCTTCGGCACGAATCATGGGTTTCCTAAATTTCTCAAAAACAAAATATTTAGGTGGCGACTCTGTATCTGACATAGTAGTCAATTTTTTGCAATTTGATTCAAAATCAATTTTCCAAAAGATTTGTCGGATTTGGACTATTTGGTATTTATCAATTTCACATTGCACTTGTGAGATTACATTCAAAACCACGGGAGTCCGTACTGTAGGGCTTCTTTCAAACTTTCGAAATATTAAAGATTTTACATCTATTTAGAAATATTTTTTTGGGGCTATCGGTGGAGGATAGCTATGATTGTTGTAGAAAATTGCATGAGGATTATGCGAATTGAAACTAATTTATCATCCATTTGCATTGAGTATGATTATGTCTTTAATACATTGTACATGTATAACGTTTTTGAGAAATGGGATGTATTCATTTTTTAGAAAGGGAATGTATTCCATTGAACTAAGTTGGCCTCTGTGTCCAGGGTGAAAGTCCCGAAAACTGCGCGTATACATGGGTGCCGAATCCCGCGGACGAAATATTCGTAAAATGGCAATAGTAGTAGTGCTTATATCGCATACGTTAACATGGGTGCTGAATATCACGGATGAAATCTCTATAAAATGGCTATACTGCTTAGAGATTCCTAGAATTATGATTCACTACCTTATTTTCTAATTTTAAGAAGATGATTCTTGAATTGTGATATAAATCGGACATTATATGGTTTTGGAAAGAGAAATGAGACGTTTTTGTCATGAGCATTGCATATGCATTTCATGCGTATGTCTTTGTTAAGATTTATATATTGTGTTGGATTATTTCTACTAGGCTTTGACTCACCCTATATAGGAAAACCATTTTCAGGTGTTGGTGAGATGCCTCCGCCAAGGCAGTAGCTTGGGAGGATTGGAGCAAGAGCTTCATTTTGTTTACTTGTTGTAATTATTTTGTACAAGCCAAGGGCTTTATTTGTATTGGATTTAAATCCATTTTGATATAACCAAGGACAGCCTTGGAAAGTTGTAGCCTTTAGGACATTTTAATTATCTATTTAACTTCTATTTCATATCTTTGTTGTTGACTCATGCTATGGATTCAGGGTTAGGACTTATGAATGTATATTCGCATGTGTCACCCTTTTGTACAACTGAGTCTTACGTAATGGAAGGATATCATACTCTGATTTACATTGTCATTTACTTATCTTCGTAGATGGTTTATTATATTTATTTCGAGACATGACAACTTGGTATCAGAGCGTACCGGGTTTGAATACTTTGGGTACATGAGAAGTGATTTTTACCACAATAGGTTTGTTTCGCTTGATAAAGACGTTTGTACGTTTTGTATGCTATGTGATAGCATGCTTATATGATTATATGGGTATGAGATTTAATTTCTAAGATATTGATTAGGTCTACGGGTTTGTAGAAGTTCTATTAGAAGATCACCTGATCACTGCTATTTCTAGTTAGAACTCTGGTAACGCTGTAGGATGGTCATTATCCAAGAAGAAAATTCGTATGCGTTTATGTGACTACGTGCTTATGTGGAGTGAATTATTGTTGTCCATCGTATTAGGAGACAACTGAGTTAGTTTTGGCACACTTGTAAATGTGCTAATCATCTGTGTTACCTTTATTAGGATGTCTAGACGAGGAAGTGACAATTTTCCCTCCTTCCACACAAGAAGAATTAAGGAAACAAGTTGCGGATTTACGTCAAGGTTGTACACCTTTGGCATAGTTTGAGGCGTGGTAACTAACCTATCGAAATTTGCGTAATCCATTCAAATTTATTCAAAATTTTGAATTTTACATAGGTTATCACCGAATTAAAAAATTATGTTGCCTAATCTTTAAAAATTTAAAGGCTTGACTTGAATTGCTTGGATTCAATTTGCCCAAATTTACAACTCTAGTAAAGGGGTTGAAAGTGTTATAATTGAAGTTGTGACAAATTAAAATTTTATAAATAAATTGTGATAAAATTGTGAAACTTAAATTATAAGTTTCAATAATTTTTTATTTTCATAATTTTCATATAAAAATCTAACTATTTATAATATTTTATAAAAATATATTTTATTAATTTTTTTATATTCCGTGCATAGCATGGGTTTTCGCTAGTTATTAAATTATTAAAAAAATATTTTTATTTTAAATGGAAGTGATGGGAGAAAAGTTAGTGGGAAATTTAGCTTAAAAATAAGTGTTACATAATTTTTTAAAATTTTAAATTTTATAAGAAATTAGGAATGGAGATTTGGGGATCTAAAAGCAAACCAGCTTTTGTTTGGGGTGTCCTAAATAAGTGTACTTTTCATCTTTTTGAACTAAAAAATTGAGGTTGAAAATATGGATATTTGGATTAACTTTTTGACTTTTTATGGAAAAATGTGTAATAAAAAATTGTAAAAATTGATTTGTAAGGAAAAATTCGAATCGGAAGTTGTGCAGCCGTAATTGTTGACTTTTGGTGAATAGTGTTAACTTTTTAACTTTTTGAATAACTTTTTAACTTTTTGACTTTTTTATAAGTTCTTAAACCTGACCTTATTTATATATATAGTATAGATAGAAAATTTGTACATAATACATATTTTTAATTAAGTAGAATAGTGAGACCTACTATTTTGCATGGAATCATTATAATTTTTTTTTTTTTAATGATATTCAACACTACAAATATCATAATTCACATATGTTCCATGACCTATCAAATATAAGATCTATTGTTTTGACTCAATGATATTTTGTATATTGTTCATGCATTTATTTTCTACAGAATGTAGCCCACGTGTATGACGTTGAAAAAGTAATGAATGCTATTACACAGAGTTGGAGCAATTGTTGTTTTGTGGTTGTAGGAGAGGGTTCAAGAAAGGAGTTGAAAAATTCGAAGATCTTCAAAGATCCTTGAAGAACAACTTCAAATTTTCTAGAATATGATGAGAGGCTTAGATTCTTCAATAATCTCAACTTAGGAACACAACAACAAAGGAGATGATGGAGATAAGAGATTGGGTGAAGAAGAAGGCAAAATGGCTAGAGAATAGAATAATGGCAAGGCTCTCCCATTGATCTCCCACTTTCACTTTCAAGGTTGATAATGGAGAAGGGAAATTAGTTCTTTCCCAAGAGTTAAAAATCTCCAAAATCCATCCCTTGTAAAGCTATGGGTGGGTGCTATTTATAGGCACCTCATGATGTAGGATGGAGCCCATGTGCAACGCACATGGGGGATATTCTCTCTAACCACCTTGTCCGAGGAGATGACCTCTCCGAGGAGGTGACTTCTCCGAGGAGGTGACTTCTCCGAGGATGAGAAAACCCCGAAGAGGAGATCAATCCCTCGGCGAACCCTTCTTCTTAGCCACACCTAACCAATGATCCCCAATCATCCCAAAGGGTCAGGGGTAGTCCCAGAGGACGTCCTGCCGCAAAAATATTGCCGAGTCTCATGGACCCCCCGGGGTCGTGCCACCTCGACCCGGGTATAGGCTAGTTTAACCGAAGAGTGAATTTATCTCCACTCACCGTCCTCGGGATCGGGTCCTTTGTTCGAACTCTATTACGCCCATGGTTCTGGTGCGTAGATCCCGGAAAGCTCCGAGCCCGCAAGTGTTCTGGGACTCATTAACGAAGCGGCTTCTAGATTGCATCTGAATCCGTTCGAAGCCAAGTGCTTCGGATCTCTAGATTCGTAGGTCCGAATCCTTTCGAGTCCGAGTGCCTCGGATCTCTAGGCTTGTTCAACACCCTTTCGAGTCCGGGCCCGAGTAAGTCTCTAAGTCTCTAAGTTCGTGGATCCGAACCCTTTCGAGGCTTAGAGCGATTTAGCCCGTTTGATGGCGATAAATCTGGGCCCACCGATTCTTAGACTTGCAATAAATTCGGGCCCACTAATCTTGGGCTATTGGGCCTAAATAATTTAGTGGGCTGAAATTAGCCCCTCTTACAGTGGTTTGTTTATTTTTAGTTTATTTTCGACTTTAGTAAATTTTTTAAAAAATTCTTTAAAAAAATTTAAGTTTCTAAATTTAACTTGACAAGACAAATCAAGAAATTATATATATTTTTTTAAATTTCAAAAAAAAATCTAGAAAAGACAAGAAAAAAGCAAAAATCAACAAGTTTTTTTTGTCTTTTGCTTATTTAGGCTTTTTAAAAAAAAATTGAAAATTTTCAAAAAAAAATATTTTTTAGATTCGTCTCGACAAGAAATACTGAAAAAGTAAAAAAAATTGACATAATTTTGAAAAAAAATTACTACAGACAAAAAAAATTGAAAAAAGAATTTTTTTTTTTTTTAATTTATTATCAATGAAAGCTGAAAAGAAAAAGTATATGAAATTATTGTCCCACTATCTTGAACCAATCAATTGCTTTTTCGAGAGAAAAGTTAGAAAAAAAATCTTAGACTTATTGTGTTATAAAAAGTGTAATTTAAATAATTATGTATGACATATAATATTAATTTTTATTACAATAAAAACAAAATAGTGAATGACTAATCCAATTGATCAGTTAATAAACGATAAATTTTATGAAAAAAATTAAACGGGTAAATTAAAAATAAATCATTGAAATTTGTTTAAAATAGAAATTGTCCCTTCTAATTTTAGAAATAAAATCACACTCCTTAAAATTTCTAATTTCATAACAAATGACTCATGTTATAAAATCACACTCCTTGAAATAAATCATTTTTTTTTTTTTTTTTTTTTTTTTTTTTTTTTTTTAACCAAGCAAATAATAACAAAGCATCCATTTTTTTTAACAAATAGCACACAAGGCTCGCGTTTTGCTATTTGGCACACAGCAGACCAATTAAAATAAATAATGCTCCCTCTTTTCTATTTAAAGAAAGGGGCCAAAACCCTAAGCCTCACCAAATTTTTTGCACAGCCGCCGCACCTACTCTCTTTCCTTCTTTAACCCAGCTTTTCTTCTTCTTTAAGAAAAACTTGTTTCTACAATACCAGAGCCCATTTCGGCACACTTTCTCTGCTGCGATTTCACCACTTCTCAGCCTCTGCTGTCCAGCTCCGATTACGCACGTCGCCCTACTCAACGCGACGTGTGTGGCCACCGTTCAGCTTGTTGCCAACACAACAACTCGGCAGCGCACACTCACTCACGGCAGTCAGTACACTGCGTTGCTGTCCTGCTCCAGCCGCTGCTGCGCTACGGTTCGGCTCGCACCTGTGACCTCACTGCGCTACGGTTCGGCTCGCACCTGTGACCCAAGCCGCTGCTCACTGTCGGTGCTTCATTTCGGCCCAGCAACGCCACTTCAGAACTCCGAACAGAGCTCAGTCTTGCTCTGTCGAAGACCACCACTGTTTGTGTGTTACTTGTTACAGCAGCCTTAGGTGTCGCAGCAGCCGCCTCAACCTGCGCTACTGTTCTTTGCTGCGCTGTTGTTCACTGATTTTACTTGCTCCGAATACGCCAACACCGCGATCCTAGCCATCGCCTGTTCAGCTCGCCAACTTCAATGTTTGCTCACTCCGGCGCCACTTCATCACGATCTCGGTTTGTATTGTTCTTGGCCACTCTCTCTCATGGGCGTGGCCTTCAGATCTGTAAGTATTTTATCGAAACCCACTCTCGATCCTCTTGCTTTGATGAAATCTGAATTTCTTTTGATTTGGGCCTTTGAGATTTGTGGGCATTGTTTTATATCAATTTTGAATTTGAGATAACTGAAGCTTCCATTGAATCTTGACTTGCATATGAAATGAAATCCTGAAATTCATATTCTGGAGCTTCATTTTTGGTGGGCCTTGGTCTTCCTCTCAACTAATTTCATTTTTTTTTATTTTGCTACTTGAAAATCTGTAGACAAGTATATATATTGATTATATATATATATATATTTTTTAGCTTCGAATCTGCTGGTGCTTGCTTTAGATTGAATCTGCTGGTGGTTCAGTTTTTTTTTTTTTACTTTGCTGCTTGACAAACTTTGGGCAAATATATATATATATATATATATACTGATTATCATATATATATATTTTTTTGTTTAGAGCTCGGATTAACCACATTAGCCTTGGCTTGTGCACAATCAATCGCTGCTTCCGGCTTCAGTTTATCCGACGTTGACCACGCACGTTCGCCCTCTCAACGCAACGTGTGTGGTCTTGCCCAACCTAGCTCCACATCGCTGCTTCCGGCTTCAGCTTATCCGATGTTGACCACGCACGTTCGCCCTCTCAACGCAACGTGTGTGGTCTTGCCCAAGCCTAGCCCAGTCTTGTTGATTACAGTCTGTAAAGCCTCTCTGATTTCAGCTTAAATTTCCAGTATCGGCTTCGGACTTCAACTCTCTAACTGCCCAAATTTGTAAGTATGACATTCGACCCCCTCTTCCGAATATAAATATATTTAAATATATATAAATATATTTTTGTGGCAATGTAGAGGGCTCAAGCAATCTGATGAAAATAAAAATAAAATAAATAAATAAATAAAAACTGAATCTGAATATGGACTCAATTTTTGTGGCAATCCCAATGATATTTTTTTTAGCTCAAACACCGTGATTTTGGCCATATGGAAACATGCACTAGCACTTGAAACCTTATTGAGGTGCTTGGCTTGAACATAATTTGTTGAACTTTATCACCGATGAAAGGCCGAATATAACTTGTTGACTAGTATTTGAGCTCCATTTTTGACATGGAGAGAGGAAACCCTGGACTTATGAATATGGACTTTGGAAAGGACATTCTTGTAATTTGCATAATGATCCATTGAATCTTTCTACTGATAAGCAATGTAATATACTTCAGATCTCGGGCCTGAAATTTACTATTGAACTTCACTCTGTCCAAATTTTGAGCCCCGTATAAATTGGACCTTTAATATGGAACATAGTGACTTTAAGAAATTGACCCGATTGAACTTCATCATGAAGCGACCTATGACATTGCACCTCTTATTGATGATAGAAGACGAAAATCTATATGTTGATGATGCACCCATTGGTATTAAAATTTGTTGAGCTTGAAGAATATCCGAGAAAATGAATTGTTGATGACTTCCGGGGTTGAACCTGGACTCTTGGTGTAAAAAAAAATTCCTCGTAGAATTTGTTGAATTCATGGACTCTCAGAGAAACGAATAGTTGATGCCGAAATTTCATTCGAATGTGTTGCTTTAATTCCAATATTCTGAATTTTAATACGGTCAACTCCTTACTATTTATACCTGTTATTTCAGCCATATGTCTTCTCGAAAGAAACCCGCTGTCCCGGGGTCATCGGAACCGGCTCTCATGAAAGAGAGGGATGTACCTCCGGCATCTGAGTGGAGGAAATCTCCTTATTTTGGTCGGAAGGACCCCTTCTGGCGGGCGGCTACCTCCACCACTTCTCTTCTATCTCCGAAGGCGGCTCCATTATGTCTCACTGAGGACACTGACTCTGGACATGAGGCCCTCATTTCTCCTTCCTCGGTGCTACGCTTTCGAATTGAGCAGGGGGACTTTCCATACTGTTATCCTCAGTTCAAGGCCTTCTCAAACCCTCCTTTCGGTTGGCAAGAGTGGGTCGATGATGTCCTCTCGGACAGGAGCCTCTGTCAACGACTTCAGGAGGCCCGGCTATTGATCCCGGTGAAAATATCTAGATCTCTATCCATCCGTCGCAACAATGCTAGCCTGGAAGCCATGGCTCTTCGATGGAGCACCGAGACACACACCTTTATACTTGGCCAGCACGAGATGGGGCCCACCCTTGAGGATGTGTTCATGTTGCTGCGTTTGGAAGTGACCGGCCCTGATGCCTTCGACCCTGAGCAGACACCCCCCGAAGATGATTCTTTGATCCAATCTCTGAAGCTAAATCTTCAAACTTGTGGTCGGTGGAGTTCTGTTTTTGATGGTTCAGCGAGGAGGACTAGTCGAGTAAGGACGGACCGTGCCTCCTATACTGCATGGATCCGTCACTTCTTCAAGGATCTTCAGCCCTTGGCCAGAGATGCTGATCCTGACTCTCGGGAGTATGAAGCCGGTCCGATGTATGGCTCCAGGCTCTATTTCTTGGGATTTCTGGCTTGCTTCCTTTCATTCTTCATTCTTCCGAGCACACCTCCGGATTCCCTCAATCCTTTCGTCTTCCCCTTGGCAGTCAGGCTCTTCAGAGGAGATCGGATCCCTTTGGCTCCCCTATTTCTTGGGAATCTCTATTATCGGCTGGATCTGCTACATCGAGATATGGTTCGCTCCGTGGGTCGATATGAGCCTGTCTCCTTTATTCACAGCCAGTTCCTGCTATGTTTCTTCTTCGAGAGGTTCCCAAAATTTGCCCCTGCTCCGACTGTATTTGAGGCGGAAGTTCTTCGGGAGATAGTGGATAAAGATGGCATCCCCGTGCTCGATACTGATGGGTCTCGGACATTTGAGAAAGCGAAGTCTTGCCAGCCGTTGATTACACGTTGGTCACGTACTATTTCCACCTTATCCTTGAATACTCTGGTGGATGATCCCCGACGCTTTGTGGCACGGCCGTATGTATGCCCACCTGTAGGTGTGGCCACACCGCTTATCTATCATGGTTCCTC
This sequence comes from Camellia sinensis, assembly GCF_055761805.1. NCBI lineage: Eukaryota > Viridiplantae > Streptophyta > Magnoliopsida > Ericales > Theaceae > Camellia > Camellia sinensis. The sequence continues at coordinate 20,356,410 of NC_138964.1, read as the reverse complement.
CCGCTTGGTGTCCTTTCCTTTGCCGAAGAACATCCCTGCACCCTTTGTTGATATGCTAATTATGATCCGTCCGAGTTCATTACCGGTGTGGCATGAGGAAGGCGTTGATAGTGCCGTTTATAGGCCTGACCGTGTAGCATGTCAATTCGGGTTTGATCAATGTGCCCCGGGGCCATCACCTCATTTATTATCATTTTCAGAGAGCTACGGGCGCTTCAGTCGCCGGCTTATACACACCGTGCTTCCCATATCCGGCTCTTTGACGATGCCAGGCTTGAGCCGAGTAGGGGGTTTCACCCCCTCTTTCAGGCGGTATTGGCAGAAGAATATCGATGCGTTTATTGCATTTGTCCAGAGCAGACCGACCGTATGTTTGCCTCCGCCGATTTATAAGAAGGATTCTTCTCTTCGGCTACCCGAGAGCCGAAAATCTGACCATATGTACGAGGGTTTCTTCACTTCATCTGCTCCAACTGACCCTTCTGCTCGGGCATCTGCTTCTAGCTTGGCAATTACTTCTCCAGAGCCAGTCCCTTTGAATAAGGCCTCTGGTCCTCGGACGACCCGCCTTAAGAAGATGGCTCACAAGAGGACTTCTGATGCCAGTCCTTCCGCTCCTCGCCTTTCCAAAAGGCTTCGTGAGGTACCCGAAATTCTTGATTTGAAGCTACTTTCCTTCTTGAGACTATACCTTCTAAAATGAAAACTTTTATTTGCCCATGTTGTGTAGGATCCTGCGGTTGTCGACGTTCTCGGTACCGTGGCTCCTGGCCATGCTGCCTCCCCCAGGCCTGCGGTTGTTGACGTTCTCGGTACCGTGGCTCCTGGCCATGCTGCCTCCCCCAGGCCGGACTCAGACTTGGACGACACCCTCCCTTTGTCTGCAAGACTTATGAAGATGTGCACCCCTCGTATAGCAGTTATAGATGACGATGATGATGAGGCTGAGTCCTCCGATCATTTTTGTGACCTTATTCTACGCACGCGTCGTCATCGCCCTACCGTAGCTGAGGAGGAGCACTACCTTGGTGACGAGTTTGTTGGGGCTCACCGTTCTGATGTTGAGATTGCTGGAGGGACTGATGCCACAGAAATTGATGTCGCGGGCCATGCTTCTAGAGGTGATGTAGAGATGAGGTGCGCCTCTGGGAATGGTGTGGAGGTGGATGTGCTAGAGATCTCTGAGACTCGCTCTGGCACTTATGGTGATTCTCATCCTCCGGCCCTCCTTCCTTCTTCAGGGATGACTGCTACTGTTCAGGCTTCATCAGACATTGAGATCGATCAAGTGGTCTCTACACGACCAAGTGACTTTGTTGATGCTAGGAGTCCTTCAGTTGCCCCTGCTTTGCATATTGATTCTCCCTCTGGTAATCTTTCTTTCTGAAGTTTGTCATTTACTTATATCTGTGAGAAATCTTTACTTAAATGACTTTCCTGTTCCCTACCTCTAATAAGGCCTTCTTATCTTTTCTTCAGTGTTAGCTGCTAACGGGGTCCTGCCTTCACCTGCCTCAGACTCTGCTCCAGTGTTAGCTGCTACCGGGGTCCTGCCTTCACCTGCCCCGGACTCTACTCCGACTCTCTTTGTAACTCCTCACGGTTCTCCTTCTCAAGGGGGAACACCTGCCTTTGAGACGACTGCCAGAGGTTCTTCATCGCCAGTGCCTTCGAATATTTTGGATTTGAATCTCAGTGATTTCCACATTGATAGTGATGCTTTTGGTCTGTCCCCTTATCGTTCGGCATTCTCAGGCTCGGGACCTCTGCCGGGAGTTACCCCTCCGGGTGGTTCATCTAACCCGATAGACATTGGGGAGATTCCTGAGACTAGCAACTTTCCGGCCCCAATTCCTCCTTCGACTTCTGGCAAAGTATCATTTCTCCATTATTGGGTAGCTCCTGAGTTTGCTTCAGTTCTACAGCTTGTGCATTCAAGTTACCCGGAGACCTTTGCTTCATTTGCTTGCCAGTGTCCACTCATTCAGACTGCTCTTCTCGAGTCTTTTGCCACTATCTTATATAGCTTGGACACGCAACGGTTGTGTGACCTTAATGGAAAAGTAGTCGAGACGGCGTATCAGGGGATCTCTGACATGGAGCGTCACCAAGTGGACTTATCATGGCTTCGGAAGCGCCTGGATATAGCTTCGAACGCCAGTCATCGGCTGGAACTTATGTCTGTGCTTGCCTCTTATCGCACCTCTATAGATGAGACAAAGGCAACTCTTCGTGAACTTGAGTCGGGTTATGCTCGGGCCTTGGAGACTTTAGAGGCACACTCTACTGTTTGTCCTCCAGATGTAGATGTGACGGGCAGCTTCTTCGAAGGTGTCTTTAGGAAAGATTGAGTTTTTTTTTATCATTACTTTCTTGCCCCTTTCGATAAAAATGTTTTATCTAGGACAATGCAATGAAATGACAAAATTTTTGTTGTTTGGATATTTTCGCATTGTTTTCTCATTCTACTTGATAAAATATTTATTTCGAATGATAGAACAATCATATGCACATGTTTATAAAAGCTGAAATATTCTCATTAGTTCTTCAACTTTCTTGACAAAAGCATAATAGATTCACTGTAAGTGATGGGATAAAACATACACCATAGAGAAAACCAGCTTCTTCATAACGCAAGGGAAATACAACCTTTAGACAAAGTAAGAAAGTGAAAATGAATTTCAGCATAGATGAGTCCAACTATGGGTAGTAATGCTTGATAAACTTTGCATTGAGCGGGCCAGTTCGGAAGCCGTCTTCAACCCTTACAAGTTTGTAGTACCCGCTTGAGCTTGCCTGAACCACCTTGTAGGGCCCTTCCCATTTTGGAGAAAACTTGGGTAAAGGCTGTCCTCGCATGATTGGGTCTACAATCTTCCATACTAGATCACCTTCTTCAAACTTCCTTGGTACCACAGTCTGGTTATAGGCTCGGGCGATGGACTCATGATACCTTTCCATGACTTTTGCAGCTCTGTCATGCTTTTCCTCTAATGCTTCCAATCTGGTGGTTCGAGGCTCCAATACCATTCCCGAGGCGAGAGCCATTCGAGCAGATGGCGTTTCCAACTCTATAGGTAACACTGCCTCGGACCCATACACAAGGGAGTAAGGAGTTGCTTGAGTTGGCTTTCTCTTCGAAGTGCGATACGCCCATAGGGCTACTATCAACTGTTCGGACCAAGTCCCCCCAAACTCATCCATCATCTTGCTCAGAATCCTTATCAGTGTCTTGTTTGTGGCTTCCGCCTGCCCGTTCCCTTTTGGATAGTAGGGTGTGGATTTGTGATGCTTCACTTGGTAAGTCTCTAGGAGGCTCTTCACATCTTTGTTTATGAAGGGAGTGCCGTTATCCGAGAGGATGGTGTTTGGTACTCCAAATCGGCAAATGATATTCTCCTTGATGAAGTTCGCAACTGCAGGCCCCGTAGCGTTCTTCAGAGGAATTGCTTCGACCCACTTTGTACTCAATTCTGTGGCTGCGAGAATCCACTTGTACCCCTTAGAAGATGTGGAGATGGGCCCTATCAGATCAAAAGCCCAGGTATGGAACGGCCATGGCGTTCGGATACTATGCAGGTCTACAGCTGGAGCATGGATCAAATTTCCATGTTTCTGACAAGTCTGGCACCTCTTCACGTGATGGGATGCATCTGACTCCATGGTCGGCCAGTAATACCCAAGGTGTATAAGTTGCTCGAACAGCCGAGCCCCTCCTTGATGTTCAATCTCGTGGGCTCTTCCGAGGACTAGATCTGACTCCTCCTTAGAGAGACATCTCAGGGGAGTGCCCTCAATACTTCTTCTATACAGCTTGTCCTGATCAAGAAAGTACCGCCTCGCTCTCCTCTTGAGGTGTGCAATGTCCCTCGGGCTCTCAGGTAGTGTTCCCTCTTTGAGATAGTCAATGTAGACTTGCCTCCAGTCAGGGGTATCAATTTCAAAGCAACTCTCATCCTCCCGGATGTATGACTGACACTTGGGGCATTCCCTCTGTAATTGATTTGAGTCCTTCTCCATCTCGGGCCAATAATAACCTTGTCTTTGGATTCTTCTATACAGACTGATATCCCCATCCCCGCAAGACTTTTCATGGATCTGTTGTAGTCGGAAGCTTGCTTCTTGTTGGCCAATACACCGGGCTAGGAATCCGGTACCTCCTCGGAAGTAAAGTTCACCTTGAATAATTGTGAATTGGGCAAGCTTGGCCATAGTCAGTTTTCCAACTTTGCTTCTGAGTTGCTCGAGGACTTCTCCTCTCCAGTCCTCCGGAAGGCCTTTGTCTTCGGGTATTATTGAAGGTTCTGTTCTCTTCTTGATAACAATTGTTGCCTCTTCCTCTGGAATGTCAACTCTTGCCCCTAATGTTGCGAGGGCATCTGAAAACTTGTTGTCGGAGCGAGGCACATGCTCTATTTCGACCTTCTGAAATTTGTCAAGAAGCCTTTGGACTGTTGTTCGATATGTGGCCAAGGCAGGCTCCTTTAAGACGAACTGTCCTGAAACTTGCTTCACTATCAGCTTTGAGTCCCCCCGGATCCGAATCTTCTTGATACTGTGCTTCTCAGCTGCTATCAAGCCTAAAATAAGAGCCTCATACTCGGCTTCGTTATTCGAACAATGGAAATCCAGTTTATAAGACAAATATAACTTTTCCCCACTTTTGCTTGTAAGGACTATCCCGGTTCCTCCCTTCCCTCCGGCTGCTGCTCCGTCAAAGCTCAATGTCCAGAAGCTTTCCTCGGAAGCCATAGCTGCGTGCACCTCTCCTCTTAATTCTTCATTCACTGGTTCATAGTCACCACTTGGAAATTGGGCAAGGAGATCAGCTAAGGCTTGGCTTTTGATCGCCTTGGGGGCTACACATGTGATCTCGAATTCACCCAATGCTAACAACCATCTTGCCACCTTCCCGGTTAGAGCAGGCTTGCTGAGGAGGTATCGGATTGGATCACTTCTAGTAACAATCTGAATCTGATGTGCTAGGAAGTAATGTCTGAGCTTTTGGGCAGTGAATACCAAAGCTAAACAATGTCTCTCTACTGGAGTATATCGGACTTCTGCTCCTCGAATCTTCGGACTGATGTAATACACCGGGCGTTCTACTCCATCTACATCTTGGACCAATAATGCCCCTATGGACTTGGGGGTTGAAGTTAGGTACAACATTAGAGGCACCCCGGGCTGCGGGGCTATCATGGTCTGAGGCGAGGTCAAGGCCGCCTTGATTCTCTCAAAGGCCTTTTGGTGCTCTTGGTTCCACTCGAACTTGGCATCTCCTTTTAACAAAGAGCCGAAAGGCGCAGAGATCTCTGCCAGTGCTGGGATAAACCTCCGAATATAAGACACCTTCCCGAGGAACTTCTTTAACTCCTTCTGAGAATGTGGGGGAGGCATTGCTCTGATAGATTTGACATTGTCTTCATCTGCCTCGATACCATGCCTATGTACAAGAAACCCGAGGAACTTCCCGGCCGTCACCCCGAAAGCACATTTGAGAGGATTCATCCTCATTTTGAATTTCTGGCACCTCTTGAATACCTTCTCAAGGTCTCGGAGATGGTCTTCTTCTTTCTTGGATTTCACCACTAGATCATCAACATAATCTTCCACCTCATGATGGATCATGTCATGAAAGATTGCAGTCATAGCCCTTTGGTAAGTTGCACCGGCATTCTTGAGTCCGAAAGGCATGACTGTATAGAAGAAGTTTCCGAGAGGTGTTCTAAAAGCAGTCTTTTCTGCGTCCTCTTCAGCCATCTTAATCTGATTGTATCCACTGAATCCATCCATGAATGAGAACATCTGGTGTCCCGAGGTAGTATCCACGAGGGTGTCGATGTGAGGAAGAGGGAATTCATCCTTCGGGCAAGATTTGTTCAAATCTCGAAAGTCTACACATACTCTGATTTGGCCATTCTTCTTCTTTACTGGCACGATGTTTGCTAACCACGTGGGGTACTGTATTGGCCGGATGAAACCAGCCTGTTGAAGTTTTTCAATCTCCTCCTTAATCTTCTCTTCGAGATCTGGATGATATTTTCGAGCAGCTTGCTTAATTGGCTTGGAGTTTGGGAACACATCAAGATAGTGGGAGACTAGGTCAGGATCTAGTCCGGGCATTTCCTTATATGACCAAGCAAACACATCTGAGTATCGGCTTATCAACTTTAACAACTGTTCCCGCTTTTCTGGGCTAAGGCTCGAACTTACGAATACCGGCCTCGGTGCATCTTGTCCATCACTCAAATCTACTTCAATAAGTTGTTCAGGCTGAGGCTTCGGCCCATCTTGCATGCATTCTGGAGCCACTTCAGGTTTTATTACTATATCATTGTCAGGAGGCTCTTCTTTTGACTCGGAGTCGGTGACTGAAGAAACCGACTCCCCGCACCTTCATAAATAGTACACCATCTTGCCTCCTTCTCGAACTTTCATCACCTTCCGAGGAATAGGCAGACTTTCTGGTCTAGACATCGCCCGCTTACTTGACTCTGCCATCGGCTCCTTGTCATCTTTGATATCCTCCCAACGAGGAATTTTGACCCCTCGAGGCTTAGAGGTGGTGGGAACTTCTTCGACAGCCAGTTCGGTGAAGTAGATGGCATCAGAATAATGAGCTTCATGGATCTCGAACGGCCTTTCTGTAGCCTGAATTGTCACCGTCTTCTTTCCCCATTTAGCCTTAACACACTGATGATAACTTGATGGTACAGCCCCATATCTATGCATCCAGGTCCTCCCTAGAATGATGTGATAATTTGCCTCAGAATCGATAATATGGAACTTGGTGGCCGAGCGAATCTCTCCAACGGCTAAATCAACTGTTACGCATCCGATAGTAACTCTCCTTTCTCCACCGAAGCCAGTGATGACTATCGGCTGCTTCACAATGCGTTCTTCAGAGATTCCGGCTTTTTCTAGAGTAGCGCGAGTCATAATGTTGATAGAGGCTCCACTATCTAGAAAGGCCCTTTTGAACTCGACCTCGTTAATAAAAACAGTCACATAAAGCGGGCGATTGTGAGAAAAAGGATACTTTCGATCAGCCTCGGAGAAAGTAATGGCACTAGATTGCTCTTTTGCCTTCCTCGGGATAGACCCCTCAGTCGACATGCATTCCTCATGGTGTGCCTCGGCTATATTAATGATAGACTTGGTGATTTCCGTTCTTGCCTCCCTGGAAAGTCCAAGCTGGTCAAAGAACTGTTTGAACTTTACACAGTCTTGCAGGGTTTTGGCATAGTGATCCGGATCTTTTTCCACTCTTGGAGGCTCGTAGTTAACCATCTCCTCGGTCTCCTCAAAATAAGATGCCACATAAACATGGTGTCCTCCTCTTCCATAGTATTCTTCTCCTCCTTCTGGATCAAAGGGATCTTCGCCATGAGTCATAAATGTTCTGCCCTCTGGATCGAGAGCATTTCCATAGTAAACTTGCTCACCCTCTAGCTCGAGGATGTCGTCCAGATAACAGTCATCGTCATCAAGATTAGCGATAGCCTCGATCATTGGGCCTTCATAAGCTATCATAGCAACATTCTTGCCCTTGTCTCGGTGTTGAGGATACGGTTGTTCTCGGATGTCTTGAGTCCCTCGCTTTTTGAACCTCAATTCGTCTGCCTCGACTTTATCTCTGAAGATTTTCCTGAGAGTCCAACACTTCTCTGTCGGATGTTTCAATGTACGATGGTAGACACAAAATTCAGGGCTCTCACGGTCCTTTTTTGATGGCATTTCTTCAACATAAGGCAATTTTAGCTCTCCGTCAGCCACCCATTCCTTAACTAGAGCTTTCACTTCCTCGATTCCACATGGATAAGAAACATTCCCCTTTTCACCATTATATTGCTTTCTTTTCTGGCCTCTATGACCTCCTCCTTGTGAATTTCGGGTATCCGGGGCAGAGGCAGTAGCAACGATAGGTCCACGAGATGACTTGAAACTAGTCTTGTAACTGGCTTTAAATCCGGACTCCTGAGCCTGAGGAATGCTAATGTTCCGAGCTGCTTCTATTAATGCCGAGAAGGTGGGTAGCTTGTGGTTAACTAGAAACATTTTGTACCTGCTCAATGCCCCTTCTAGACAAATTTGAACCAGATAACTCTCCTCAACAGCTTCATGACAATCCACGGCCTTGTCCTGAAACCTTTTGACGTAGTCAAGGATGTCTTCACTTTCTTGTTGCTTCTCTTTACACAATGTAAGTGTGGTCACCTTCTCCGCCACTTGAAAGAACTTGGAGTGGAATTTGTTAACCATTTCCTCCCAACTTCGGACAGAGTTTGGGGCCAAATTAACATACCAACTATATGCTCGGTCGGTGAGGGACTTAGAGAATTCTCTCAGTCGGAGGACGTGGTTTGAACCATGAATACCTAGAGTCTCGATGAATCGCACAACATGTTCTCGGGCATTTCCTTGTTTGCCGTCGAACTTGATGAACTTCGGCACTGTATACCCCTCAGGGTATGGATAGCTCAGCATCTCAATGGGGTAAGGCGGCTTGAGGTCTGGATCAGGCAAAGAGGGTAAGGTCCTCTTGCCCCGTTCGAGATCGAACATGGCCTGCACATCGGCGAGAGTGAGAAACTGTTGAGGGAGAGAGTTTGATGGTTGTATTCCCGGGACTTGGCTTATGTACCCGAAGACTGAGCTAGGGGCGTCTTGGCCATTCTGGTGCTGCGAATTCATCATTGGTGAGGACATTTGACGATACTGGCCATCAGCGCCTATAGACAAGCCAGTTGGTGATGGGATATTGAATTGAGGCCCATAGAGTCCACCGCACGGCGCCGCTATACCGGGTTGTGCTTGCAGATTTGTTGTCGGCACCAAAGGAGGCCCGCTTGGTGCTTGGGTAACATTTATTGATGGCGTAACAAGATTAGGTACGGGCAGAGCTCCCTTTTGCGCCATCATGCTCCTTATGTTTTCCTGGACACCAACAGTCGTCGGAGCGCCATTCATTACACCAGAAACTCCCCTAGTCACCATTGGATCTTGGCTCGGCACGCCATGGAGCCCGGGCATGGGCAAACTGCTGCCGCCTACTGTGGTTTGAGCATGTGTTACTGTGGCCGTGTTGCCATGAGCCATAGGCTGATTGGGGCCTACTTCTCCTTGGATTTGATTTTGCGCTCCGGCGGGAATAACTCCGCCACCAGTTTGATTTCCGTTTGGCGCCGGTGCAAAGTTAGAACTCACCACCAACATGGTGTGAGTGAGATTCTGAAGAGTGGTAAGAATCTCTTGCTGAGTATTTTGAAGTCCTTGAATGGCTTCAAGCAAAAGTGGTTGATCTGGAGTCATGGTTCTGTCATCACCACCATTAGAGGATCCTTGTTGGTGAACTTCATCTTCTCCCGCCATCCTTGTTGGAGTTGTGTGGATTCCAGATCTCGTTGAGACCATTAACCAATCCGCCTCCCCAGTGGAGTCGCCAAAAATGTAGGAGAGGGTTCAAGAAAGGAGTTGAAAAATTCGAAGATCTTCAAAGATCCTTGAAGAACAACTTCAAATTCTCTAGAATATGATGAGAGGCTTAGATTCTTCAATAATCTCAACTTAGGAACACAACAACAAAGGAGATGATGGAGATAAGAGATTGGGTGAAGAAGAAGGCAAAATGGCTAGAGAATAGAATAATGGCAAGGCTCTCCCATTGATCTCCCACTTTCACTTTCAAGGTTGATAATGGAGAAGGGAAATTAGTTCTTTCCCAAGAGTTAAAAATCTCCAAAATCCATCCCTTGTAAAGCTATGGGTGGGTGCTATTTATAGGCACCTCATGATGTAGGATGGAGCTCATGTGCAACGCACATGGGGGATATTCTCTCTAACCACCTTGTCCGAGGAGATGACCTCTCCGAGGAGGTGACTTCTCCGAGGAGGTGACTTCTCCGAGGATGAGAAAACCCCGAAGAGGAGATCAATCCCTCGGCGAACCCTTCTTCTTAGCCACACCTAACCAATGATCCCCAATCATCCCAAAGGGTCAGGGGTAGTCCCAGAGGACGTCCTGCCGCAAAAATATTGCCGAGTCTCATGGACCCCCCGGGGTCGTGCCACCTCGACCCGGGTATAGGCTAGTTTAACCGAAGAGTGAATTTATCTCCACTCACCGTCCTCGGGATCGGGTCCTTTGTTCGAACTCTATTACGCCCATGGTTCTGGTGCGTAGATCCCGGAAAGCTCCGAGCCCGCAAGTGTTCTGGGACTCATTAACGAAGCGGCTTCTAGATTGCATCTGAATCCGTTCGAAGCCAAGTGCTTCGGATCTCTAGATTCGTAGGTCCGAATCCTTTCGAGTCCGAGTGCCTCGGATCTCTAGGCTTGTTCAACACCCTTTCGAGTCCGGGCCCGAGTAAGTCTCTAAGTCTCTAAGTTCGTGGATCCGAACCCTTTCGAGGCTTAGAGCGATTTAGCCCGTTTGATGGCGATAAATCTGGGCCCACCGATTCTTAGACTTGCAATAAATTCGGGCCCACTAATCTTGGGCTATTGGGCCTAAATAATTTAGTGGGCTGAAATTAGCCCCTCTTACAGTGGTTTGTTTATTTTTAGTTTATTTTCGACTTTAGTAAATTTTTTAAAAAATTCTTTAAAAAAATTTAAGTTTCTAAATTTAACTTGACAAGACAAATCAAGAAATTATATATATTTTTTTAAATTTCAAAAAAAAATCTAGAAAAGACAAGAAAAAAGCAAAAATCAACAAGTTTTTTTTGTCTTTTGCTTATTTAGGCTTTTTAAAAAAAAATTGAAAATTTTCAAAAAAAAATATTTTTTAGATTCGTCTCGACAAGAAATACTGAAAAAGTAAAAAAAATTGACATAATTTTGAAAAAAAATTACTACAGACAAAAAAAATTGAAAAAAGAATTTTTTTTTTTTTTTAATTTATTATCAATGAAAGCTGAAAAGAAAAAGTATATGAAATTATTGTCCCACTATCTTGAACCAATCAATTGCTTTTTCGAGAGAAAAGTTAGAAAAAAAATCTTAGACTTATTGTGTTATAAAAAGTGTAATTTAAATAATTATGTATGACATATAATATTAATTTTTATTACAATAAAAACAAAATAGTGAATGACTAATCCAATTGATCAGTTAATAAACGATAAATTTTATGAAAAAAATTAAACGGGTAAATTAAAAATAAATCATTGAAATTTGTTTAAAATAGAAATTGTCCCTTCTAATTTTAGAAATAAAATCACACTCCTTAAAATTTCTAATTTCATAACAAATGACTCATTTTATTAATAAATTATCAATTCAATTTATAATTTTTAATAATGTCAAAATTTTATTTCACTTAATAATTCAAATAATTTTATTATTATATAGAGAGCAGTTAAGAATTTTGTTTTTAGTTAATTATGTTAAATAAAAAATTTTAACAATAGGATATTTATAATTTTCCAAACCACATTAGGCAATTTATATTTTAAGCAAATCTCAGTGAGTGTATGTGTAATTTGCCCAAAATTAAAATGTTAACATTTTAAAATAAAAAATGAATTATAATTTGATAGATGGTTCCATGAAGAAAAAAAATTATAGATTAATTAATATTGAATTTTTTATGTTTGGTGATGGTGGTGGTGGAATAATGGTGGAGATGGAGATAGTGGCATGGATGTGGAGCGATGGTGGCATAGGGGTGGGGTGACGGTGGCGATAATGGTGACGGTGATTGTGATAGTGGCGGTAGCCGTGGTGATAGTAAAGTGGTGGTGTGGTGACATTAGTTAAATTTTAGTTTGAAAAATGTTTTTTGCCTTTTAAAAGTGAAAGATATTTTTTGTCTAAATAGATTTATTTTCTATTAATCATGAAAAATATTTTTCGTTGACTTTCATTTTCTTTTATATCAAATATCAAAAAATATGAAAAATATTTTTAAAAAGTATTTGACATCCAAACAAACCGAATGTTACAAAAATTTTCAAATAATAAGATTCATGAGTAATATAAAAGTTGAAAGGATAAATTTCACTGACTTATACCTTGAAAGTGTTTGTAACCAGAATTTCAAGACTAATAAACCATCGTTGATCAAAAAAGGACTCTGCTTTTGAGCAAGTGGCTTGCCTCAGTGGTAGGAGCCTTGACAATAGGCTCATGATGCACGTTGTAACACTTTATGTCTATCATTTTGCTTTCCTTTCTCTCCCTTTTTTGCTTGATGCTACGTTTTTCGCATTACTATTACTATTATTATTATTATTATTATTCTTATTATTTAACGTGGTGGAGGCCTCTTTCGCTGTTAAACAAAAAAAATATTATTAAGGATTTTTTTTTTTTTTTTAAAAATACCTTCAAATTGTTACCTGAATAGCGAACCTACGCCACATTTTTTTAAGTAATTTTCTGACTTTTTGATTAAAATATGATGTAAAAAAATTAGTATGTTTGTGCTGAATTTTTAATTTTTTATAAAAAGATGTACAAAAAGTAAAGAAAAAAGAAAATCTTTGACTTTTTAGTATAAGTTGTTAGTTTTTTATTTTTTTTGTGACTTTTTGATTTTTAGGTTAAAAAATAATGTTGTCAAACGAGACCTTAATTGAATAATAAATAACAAAATAAGAGTGGTTAAATTATTAGCATTTTTATGAGAAAAATAATGAAACATCCCTCTCCAATTTTGTATAATAGAAGAGGTCTAAAATATATTTTTTTATTAGGCAATGTCACGCCCCGAATTTACCGAGTCCAGCCCACGTGGAAATACCCCAAAATCGATAAGTAAAAGACGACAAATAGATAGAAATACATAATATCTCTCATGCAATGGATACAATAGCGCCACACAAAGCATGTGTTATTCTCATTTCATACATCCTATATACACATCTATGTGGAATGGATGTTCTTTAAGTAAAACATACAACAAATGATACATAAATCAAATTGAAATGCCTAAAAACTTACATCATTTACAAAGGGTGTAACCCTTACAAGAATGGCACACGGTCAAATAAATAAAACAAATGGCCCAAGGCCTACAAATTATGGAACCCCTTACTTGGCTTCAAACACAACTCCAGCAGCTGACATCCACATCTACATCCACAAACAACACCCAAAACCTAAAAAATATTTTCAATTACGTAGGGTGAGCATAAAGCCCAATAGAAAATATTTCAAACACTAAATATGCTCCACCATCATAGATGATCATGATGAAATACATATATACAATATGCTCAAATGCATTTTCAAATCCATCTGATTTCTTAACACAATCCTTTTATTCCATACCTCAAAGCCATTCGTTTATTCAAAACGTTTTCCGAATTCAAAACATCTATTTGAAATAAAATCTCTTTCCAAAACAAGTTCGATATATCACAATACCAACCACCAAATACATTACTAAATCAAATGTAAATACATCGCTAAACAAAAGCAAGTGCATTGCAAAACGTTTTCTAATTTCCAAAATCACGAATCATTATTCTTTAATAAATCGAAAACAGGGTGGTAAATATAGACACTAGAATCTCTAGGCAAGTGTAACATTTCACGTATATTTCGTCTGCAGGAATCCGTAAACCGGCACCTAAATAAACGTAGGTTGTACAAGCACTATTATTGCCATTTTACAGAAATTTCGTCCTCAGGATCGACATCCATGTATACGCGCGGGTTTTTAGACTTTCATATTGGACACACAGGCCAACTTAATTCAAACGTAACTACACCCTTACCCAAATTCCACCCGATATTTACTCTGTTTAAACAAATAATAAAAGTGTTTTAAAAAAACTTTTCCAAAGAAAACATAAAGTTCCAAATCCATGGCATGCCAAATGATATATATGATTTTCGTTTGTCTAATCCACATGTAGTTTCTAACACACAACAATGCTATCCACCACTGATAGCCAAAATAGTTATCTTTAATGCAATAATTAAAAGATAACAATATAGATATATTTTTCCAAAAGAGTATAATACTCGTTGTTTTCAAAATCCCACAACCATTTCCTTTCCATCTCCTTTCAACCAAACCATTTACCAAAATCACCCAACTCCCAAAACAATATCTGTTAGGGTTTTTCACAAACTGGGGCTTTTCCATTTTTAGAAATCTATATGCAATTTGGTATATCGAAAATAGTTATAATAGCAAAATTATAGCCCAACAACCCCTAATTTCACAAAACTTCAAGCCCAAAACATAATTTCAAAATCAACCAACTGATTACAAAATCTATATAACAAAATATGCCACAAATACATTACCGAACTCATATTGAGTTAAGAAAATAGACCCTACCTCCTGAAGTGAAAAGGAGACAAGCGAAAAAAACCGCTAGTGATGAAAAGACGATCCGCTCAGATTAAATGAAAGTCCTCGCCGAGCTAGACATTTTGATATATGGAACTAGGGGTAGAAAATGGGTAAAAATAGATGAAACCCAAACTCAAAGAGCCTAAAGGGTTGAAAATGGCAAAAATGAGAGAGAACGAGAAGATAGGTCCAAGAAAAATAGATATTTTTAACTTTTGGAGACTCTTATACACAGACAAACCATGGGCACGAAGCCCTAACTGTGGCTGCGAACTAGCCAAATAGCCTAGTGGCAAAGTGCGATCACAACCATTGTGAGCGCGACCGTGCTCTGTTCGCGGGCACGACCTACCCTTCGCGTGCGTAGAGCAACGCGCCTGCAAAAGTACTTGGAGTTATTTTTTGTCGCGGCCTCTTCCCATCATGGGCGCAAACACCCTAGTCGCGGTCATGACTAGCCAATACCAGCCACACTGGGTTGCTACCCATAAGCCAGCCCGAGGCACTCCAAAGGCCCAAACTGCCCAAAAATGGTCCACTCCACACAAGACTACCCTGTGCCCCAACCAAAATGAAAATGGGTCGGGTTAGACTGACCCAGACCACTATCGCTAAGATCCTTCGATGAAATTTCTCTGTGATCATACCAGAGAAATTTTCTTTGTGAAAATTGAAAGTTCTTTGTGTTGGGATCGAAATTCCTCTAAGTCAAACGAAATTTCTCTTAGTCGAATTTTCTCTGTGAACATGTTGAGGAACCTTAACTACTATGAAAATATTATATGTCATTTATCTTATAAAATCTTAATATCAGATATTCAAAAAAAAAAAATCTCCTATTTTTATCACATAATACTTTTTATGAAATATAATTAAGATGATATAAAGTGCCACGTAGATATATAATATTTATTATTATATCTTTTAGGTATTAGATTAGATATGTACTTAGAATGTGCTGAGTCGAGTCTAATTCTGTTCACATATTGAAAGAATATGTGAATAATATACACATTTTGATTGGTGTAAAATAATAAGACCAACTTAGTTTAGGTGGTACCATTAATACTTTTGCAATGGAACTAGATTCTCTTCAGTTCATGTTACAAATCTTATCTCGATAATCTGAATCGTTTATTTTTAGATCACAACATATGGATTATCCATAAAAAAATCAAGTCGACCTGATAACTATAATCACATTAGTTTATTGCATTTCTTCTAGAAAATAAGTGTCTAGTTTTAAATAATATTTATCGTTTATTTATTTTTTTCTGTGCAAATAAATGCAATAAACTAACATGGTTACAATTATCAAATTGACCTTATTTTTTTCATGTTTGATGTATGCATTGTGGTCTAAAAAATAAAAAGTTCAGATCATCAAAGTGGGATTCGTGTTGGGCACCACGGAGCCAAAGAGTAAGGTCTAGATGTGCACTGGAGAAAATTTGATTCATTTTTTAATATGGAATTCACCATTTTAGACAAATAATATTTTGGGTAATTACCAACTAATCCAATTAAGTAGACTTAAATACTATTAACTCATATTGACTTTTTGAATGCACTAATAGGTCCTAGAAGTTGTTTTATCTTCTCTCTCTCTATCTCTCTCTCTCTCTACTAGTTTTTCAAAAGTTTCACACCACCACTGTCTACCACTACCACCATTGTTGCAGTCCATCTACCATCATCGTCACCCATCACCACCATCGTCGTCGTTGTCCACCCACCCACCACCGCCACCACCACCATCATTCACCAACCATATATCTCCATCATCACCAATCTACACAACCACTATAGCACCACCGCCTCCTTTGTGTTTAGATTGTGAAATTGACACTAAATGACTTTAAATAACGGTGATTCTCCAGATCTCTCTCCCTCTCTCTCTCTTAAACCAGATCTGTTACAAACTAGATTTAGATTCAAATTTAAATTTATTTTTCAATGATAAATGTATGGATCACAAGTTCGACATAAGGGATTTATTGGTCAATCCCTCTTTAATCATTACTAATTCTCTCTTTAATTTAATTATTATTTCTATTATCAAATTGAGTGTTAGTTTATGTAGGAGTCGAGGAAAAACATAATGCATCAGCAAGAAGAGACGTCGTTAATGTTACCAAGACGGGGAGATGAGTGCCAGGCAAGATCAAGCCTCGACATTATGCCCCGAACAAAGGATTGGATGTCGAGAAGAGAATACTTCTAAAAAGGGTAAAAGAGCACCAAAAGAACAAGTGATTGAGGAGTTGGTCCCATCTAATATAAGTTGTAGATAACATTACTATCAATAGTGTAACAATGATTACGAAATGACAAGCATAATTCTATAAATAGAGGGACATCCCAAAGGAAAAGCTATGCAATATCAACTAAGTAAAGCAGAACATACACTCCTCTCCCGCTACTCAATCATCAGAGTGTTCATTGGGTAGCACAATCCCATCGAATTCTCACTACAAAAAAAATTGATTTTTTGCGACGGCAAAACGCCGTCGCAAATAGCCCAAACGCCGTCACAAAAGGTTTTTTGCGACGGTAAGTGACTTTTTGCGACGGCAAGTGGGGGGTCGCAACAAAGGGGGTTGCAAAAGGCTTTTGGCGACAGCAAACGCCGTCGCAAATTGTTTGCGACGGCAAAAATACCTTTTTTGCAACGGAAAAATCCTGTTGCAAATAACGGATGAAAATCTGACTTTTTTTAGACGACACTGTGTTGCCGTCGCTAAAGGGGTTTTTTGCGACGGCTAAACATACCGTCGCTAAAAATGTAATTGAGCCAGCACCATATTGCCGTCACTAAAGGAGTATTGGCGACGGCAATAACACCGTCGCTAAAGCCTTATTTTCCAATCAAATCCCTACCTTTTGCGAAAGTAAAGGTGTCGTCGCAAAAACCCCTAGTTGAATTTATTTTTTGAGACGGTGTGTGCTGTCGTCTAAAAAAAAAAATTGTATTAAAATGATTAAAAATATTAAAATAAGATGTATTAAATAAAAAATAACTAAAAAAAAACCGATAATTACATAATAATATAAATACATACATATACAAAAGTTGACATATAACAAAAATTCATAATGTTGTTCCATTCATAACAATACATAAATTAAAATTCAACAATAAAAATTATCCCACTACCTAATGTCGCATAATACATACATAATGTTGTTCACAAATTTAAATAACGTAAATCAAAATCAAAATCAAAACCAAAAGTTTTTGTCTTCATTCTTCCATGAGTTACAAAAACAAAAGTTGGTCATAATCTTTACACGCTCGCATTCCAAAAGAAGCAAACTGCTACTCAGGAAATATCTGAAAATAACAAAATAAAAATAATTAATGACAATATAATGGTGTTAACATTTTAATTATAGAAAAACAGAAAAAATTAACTACTATATAATTACAAAGATAGTTTAGTAAATAATTTTGGCTAGACAGAAATCCAGTCCCAACTCTCAAACCGAGAACCCGATTGGAGTCCCATCTTCTCCCACAAGTCTCTCGTGCCTAGGCGGTCGTGTGTGCCAAGTTTCACGCTAAACCGAAGTCGTTTGGTGAGTTTGGGGCGTTAACACCTCGAATTCAAGTTTCTTAAGGAACTAGTTTGCTTAGACCGAAATACGACTCTAACTCCCAAACCGGGAACCTGATTCAAGCCCCGTCTTCTCCCACAAGTCTCTCGTGCCAAGGCGGTCGTGTGTGTCAAGTTTCGTGCTAAACCGACACCGTTTGGTGATTTTGGGGCGTTAATACCTCGAATTCAAGTTTCTTAAGGAACTAGTTTGCCTAAAGTGAAATCCGACTCTAACTCCCAAACTGGGAACCCAATTGGAGTCCCGTCTTCTCCCACAAGTCTCTCGTGCCTAGGCAGTCATGTGTGCTGAGTTTCGTGCTAAACCAACGCTGTTTGGTGATTTTGAGGCGTTAACACATCGAATTCAAGTTTCTTAAGGAACTAGTTTGCCTAGACTGAAATCCGACTCTATCTCCCAAACCGAGAACCCAAATCAAGCCCCGTCTTCTCCCACAAGTCTCTCATGCCTAGGCGGTCGTGTATGCCAAGTTTCGTGCTAAACCAATGCCGTTTGGTGATTTTGGGGCGTTAACACCTCGAATTCAAGTTTCTTAAGGAACAAGTTTGCCTAAAGTGATATCCGTCTCTAACTCCCAAGCCGAGAACCCAATTGGAGTCCCGTCTTCTCCCACAAGTCTCTCGTGCCTAGGCAGTCGTGTGTGCCAAGTTTCGTGCTAAACCGACGCCGTTTGGTGATTTTGGGGCGTTAACACCTCGAATTCAAGTTTCTTAAGGAACTAGTTTGCCTAGACCGAAATCCGACTCTAACTCCCAAACCAGGAACCCCATTCAAGCCCCGTCTTCTCCCACAAGTCTCTCGTGCCTAGGTGGTCATGTGTGCCAAGTTTCGTGCTGAACCAACTCCATTTGGTGATTTTGGAGCGTTAACACCTCGAATTCAAGTTTCTTAAGGAACTAGTTTGCCTAAAGTGAAATCCGGCTCTAACTCCCAAACCGGGAACCCAATTGGAGTACTGTCTTCTCCCATAAGTCTCTTGTGCCTAGGCAGTCGTGTGTGCCAAGTTTCGTTCTAAATTGACACCGTTTTGTGATTTTGGGGCGTTAACACCTCGAATTCAAATTTCTTAAGGAACTAGTTTGCCTAGACCGAAATCCGACTCTAACTCCCAAATCGGGAAACCGATTCAAGCCCCGTCTTCTCCCACAAGTCTCTCATGCCTAGGCGGTCGTGTGTGCCATGTTTCGTGCTAAATCGATGCCGTTTGGTATTTTGGAGCGTTAACACCTCGAATTTAAGTTTTTTAAGGAACTAGTTGGCCTAGACCGAAATCCGACTCTAACTCCCAAACCGGGAACCCGATTCAAACCCCATCTGCACCCACAAGTCTCTCATTCCTAGGTGGTCGTGTGTGACAAGTTTCGTGCTAAACCGACGCCGTTTGGTGATTTTGGGGCATTAACACCTCGAATTTAAGTTTCTTAAGGAACTAGTTCGCCTAGACCGAAATCCGACTCTAACTCCCAAACCGGGAACCCAATTCAAGCCCCGTCTTCTCCTACAAGTCTCTCGTGCCTAGGCGGTCGTGTGTGCCAAGTTTCATGCTAAACCGACGCCGTTGGGTGATTTTGGGGCGTTAACACCTCGACTTCAAGTTTCTTGAGGAACTAGTTTGCCTAAAGTGAAATCCGGCTCTAACTCCCAAACCGGGAACCCAATTGGAGTCTCGTCTTCTCCCACAAGTCTCTCGTGCCTAGGCGGTCGTGTGTGCCAAGTTTCATACTAAACCGATTCCGTTTGGTGATTTTGGGGCGTTAACACCTCAAATTCAAGTTTCTTAAGAAACTAGTTTGCCTAAAGTGAAATCCGGCTCTAACTACCAAACTGGGAACCCGATTCGAGCCCCGTCTTCTCCCACACGTCTCCTGTGCCTAGGCGGTCATGTGTGCCAAGTTTCGTGATAAACCGACGCTATTTTGTGATTTTCGGGCGTTAACACCTCGAATTTAAGTTTCTTAAGGAACTAGTTCGCCTAAAGTGAAATCCGGCTCTAACTCCTAATCTGGGAACGCGATTGGAGTCTCGTCTTCTCCCACAAGTCTCTCGTGCATAGGCGGTTGTGTGTGCCAATTTTCGTGATAAACCAACGCCATTTGGTGATTTTGGGACATTAACACCTCGAATTCAAGTTTCTTAAGGAACTAGTTTGCCTAAAGTGAAATCCGGCTCTAACTCCCAAACTGGGAACCCGATTTGAGCCCCGTCTTCTCCCACAAGTCTCTTGTGCCTAGGCGGTCGTGTGTGCCTAGTTTCGTGATAAACCGACGCCGTTTTGTGATTTTGGGGCGTTAACACCTCAAATTCAAGTTTCTTAAGGAACTAGTTCGCCTAAAGTGAAATATGGCTCTAACTCCCAATCCGAGAACCCGATTGGAGTCTCGTCTTCTCCCACAAGTCTCTTGTGCATTGGCCGTTGCGCGCGCCAAGTTTTGTGATAAACTGACGCCGTTTGGTGATTTGGGGGCATTAACACCTCGAATTCAAGTTTCTTAAGGAACTAGTTTGCCTAAAGTGAAATCCGGCCCTAACTCCCAATCCGGGAACCCAATTGGAGTCTCATCTTCTCCCATAAGTCTCTCGTGCCTAGGTGGTCGTGTGTGCCAAGTTTCGTGATAAACCGACGTCGTTTGGTGATTTTGGGGCATTAACACCTCGAATTCAAGTTTCATAAGGAACTAGTTTCCTAAAGTGAAATTCAGCTCTAACTCCCAATCCGGGAACCCGATTGGAGTCCCGTCTTCTCCCACAAGTCTCTCGTGCATAGGTGGTCGTGTGTGCCAATTTTTGTGATAAACCGACGCCTTTTGGTGATTTTGAGGCATTAACACCTCGAATTCAAGTTTCTTGAGGAACTAGTTTGCCTAAAGTGAAATCCAACTCTAACTCCCAATCCGGGAACCCAATTGGAGTCCCATCTTCTCCCACAAGTCTCTCGTGCCTAGGTGGTCGTGTGTGCCAATTTTTGTGATAAACCGACGCCGTTTGGTGATTTTGGGGCATTAACACCTCGAATTCAAGTTTCTTGAGGAACCAGTTTGCCTAAAGTAAAATTCGGCCCTAACTCCCAATTCGGGAACCCGATTGGAGTCCCGTCTTCTCCCACAAGTCTCTTAACTTAGAATGTAAAGAATGCAAAGATACATTTTAGCTTAGAATGCAAAGATATATTTTATACCTGATCTTCTGGTGGTGATGTATATGGATTCTCGTCTTCTATAGATTCCCTAAATGCCCGGTAGCCACTTGATGCATCAGGAACCTATCATAGTCAATGCATAATGTGTTAATCATATTTGAATTTTATACATAATGTTATGTGAAAATTGAACTATCAAACAATTTAATTTATATTGAACCTATCTGTTGGGATCCACACTCGCGCCCCTGTGACACATGGGCCATCATCTCAACTCTCATCTACTGTAAATGTGTTGAGAACTCTGCTCGCAGCTCCTCCCTCAACTCATCCCTTAGCTCTGCACGAACCTGCTGTGTGATCTGATCAATAGTTGATGGCTGGGGTGTTGACTATGATGGCCCAGCACCATCTTTATACACCGTTCTCCGAGGCACAGTTCTCCCATATGTGCGACAATATCCATGTCCGTCATGACCTATCAACTCATGGAAAATGGCATTCCTAGCCTCCAAAGTCCGACAATCCTCAGGTAGCATAGAGAATTGACGATTAAACTCATCCTGTATTGAATAAGACATATAAGTATGTGCCAAATTAAGATGGTTGACACACAAAAAATAAAAAATAAACTTTAACAACACATGTAAAGGTGTTTGGAAACTACCAAGGTCTAGATAACCTCTGGGTCATTTGCTCTACGTATCATAAGCCAAACATTCATCTTATCAGTAGACTCTCCCTTATTGGTCATCTATATTTTTTTAGAAATATGAAAATTAGAATCCAAATAATTTGTAAATATACAATGTTTATTTATATACAAAAATAAAACAATAAAATGTAAACCTCATGCCGTATTTGAGCAAAAGATGTACGCCCTGTGGTATGAGCTATGCCGTGAGCTCGCCGATTTTTAGCGTTCCTAGTTGCAATTTTCTATAACAGGTTCAACAAATGTAAGTATATAAATATGATTTGTATGTTTACATATCATACATATAACTTATTTGTATACCTCAGCATCGGAAGTACGCCAATACTCCACAAGTTCTTCCCACTGGCTTGGCACAATGTGCAAAGGAACATCATCCTTCAGATTAGGATCAGAACTTCTTGGCTTGAAATACTTAGCCTTAATTTTCTTCTTGTGATCCTTCCATATGTTGTTGCAGTTTTTCATGCATATTGGCTTGTACTCCTCTGGACATATATTCAAATTGTCCTATAAAACGCAATTTCAAAGTTTAAATAATAATAACACAATTTTGGAATTCGAATTTTTGGACAAAAATATACTTTTACCTTCACATCCTTCCAGATAGCATCAACAATATCATCAAGCACATTGTTCCAGTCAAGAAAAGTAAGAGGAACAATGTTACCATTCCGCACAATAATGACAAGTTGAGTAGTTAACTTAGCCACGTTATCCCCTATTGGGCAGTAATTTTCATCAAATTGTATGTCCAGCTTTGTACCAGTACCCCACTCCCTAATGCCCTTGGCACATCCTCTACCACACCTAGTCAAGGTTGATGAAGAACTAACATGACCTGCGAGATACAATAACAATAAACAATATGCAATGATAATAAAAAAATGCAAATTTAAATAATGTGAATACAAATCGAATTCTTATACCTGAGGTGGGCTGTGAAGAAGTCGAAGGGTCTGCAAAATACAATGAGAATAAACAAGTTATATATAATGAGAATAAATAAACGTATGTTTAAATAATTTTCATACAAATCAAAGCAAATTTATATACCTTCGGATGGCTCATAAGCTGATGACTCTAGTCAGGATGATAGCTGCTGTGGTGCCACTAATGGTGGACGCACCGATGGTAGGCGTGGAGGCTGAGTACATGGTAGCTGTTGTGGTGCCACTGATGGTGGTGCCAGTAATAGTGGTCGCTGCGATGGCTAGTCAGATGGTGGTGGCACTAATGGCCCCTCTGATGGTGGTCGATGTGATGCCTCCCCTAATGGTGGTGCTACTGATGTCCTGTTATGGAGCACATCAGACATCATACACCGGGGATGATCAGGCTTCCTCTTCCTTCCCATAATAATCTGCAAGCAATATAACATTAATTGACATTAGAAACATAGACAATGGTTTGTCCTCAACTATAATATGACATTAATTGAACTAATGCAATTACAAAGATAAAGTAAATTAAGAAACTGATGATTAACTACAACCTTGGCCTTAAATGAATTATTGATGTTGATTAAATATCACCCTATTTGAACATCAATTGTTTCCTTTTCTGCGGCTTCCCTCACCCAACCAACTTTTTCATCACGAAGCATTATATTTTCTTCCAATTGTTGGCTCATGTATGGCTCGATTTGTGGATCAGTCAAACTCATATCAAATAAACCTCTTTGAGACATCTTCACCACCACTTGCCAATCTGGTTGTAACGGGTCTGCAACATACCAAACTTGCTCTGCTTGGGATGCCAAGATGAAAGATTCATTGGTAATTCGATCATCTCGGTACAACAAATGATTGAAGTTGACCAACGTGAAATTGAAGACATCTTCTTTCTTTCCGTGAATGTTGTCAATCCAATCACACTTAAACAACACATGTTTCTTCTCATTGGAATATCGAATCTCAACAATATCTGTCAATTGTCCATAATAGTACACAGACCCCACACGAGGATTCTTGTCTTTCCGACTAGCATAACTTATGGTATCTGCCTTCAAAGCTACACCACAATTTTGTGTGGCTTGACGATCATCCATGCCCTTTACTCGATACCGAAACCCATTCAGTATAGACCCGTTGAACCTCCTTGCCAAGTTATGAGGACCATTTGCCAATAGAATAATCTCTTTAGAAAATATGACATCAGTAGTCCTTCGCAAAGTTTGGACCTATTTAAAACGAAAATGTAAAATTTAAAATGTAGTTCGACTTAAGTAACTAGAATCTATATAGTTAAATGCATACATATTCCTTGAACCAAATGTGAAAAGTTTCAAAATGTTCACGCCGAAGCTGATGATCGTCGACACGAGGCATTTTGAGCTTAAGTACTTCAAGGTGTTTGCTGTGTAGATTGAAATTTTATCAATACAAAATATTTGGTTGAAAATTCAATAAAACATAATAAAATATTGAGTGAGTGACTTAACCTACTTTATGAATGGTTGAACCGCGCTTGTATTGAATAAGATATACCGATGAGCTTCTACCCAAGAAGTATTATCAAGATAAAAGCTTGTGTTTTCACCAATAGCATGACCCAGATTATCAGCACCACTATAGTTCCTCACGGGTCGACTAGATTTGGTTTCCACATCATTGAGATATTGTGCACAAAAATTCATGCATTCTTCCATAATATATCCTTTAGCAATTGATCCTTCAGGATGAGCTCTATTACGCACGTATTGCTTCAAAGTAAGAAGATACCTCTCAATTGGATACATCCATCGAAACTGAATCGTTCCACCCAATAAGGCTTCATCAGCTAGATGTATAGGCAAGTGCTCCATTATATCAAAAAAACTCGGAGGAAATATTTTCTCTAGATGACAAAGTGTTACAGTGATACGATCTTGAATATATTTCAAATCCGTCGCACGATTTACTTTGGAACACAATTGTCTAAAGAAATTGCTCAATTCAATCAAGGGTTCAATTGCATTCTTCGGTAACAATCTTCGAATAGCCAATGGAATAAGTTGTTGCATCAAAATATGACTATCGTGGCTCTTAAGACCCCCAATACTTCTATCATGTGAGCGCGCACGACGTGATATATTGGATGAATACCCATCGGGAACTCTTACTTCCTTCAACCCTTTCAAGAACAAATCTTTCTCATCCTTGGTCATCATGAATTGTGCTGGTGGTAAATAGGCTTTATTCGACCCTCTTAACTACAAATGTAGGGGTTTTCTAATATTCATATCTTGTAAATCACGCCGCAGAGCATTAACACCATCCTTCGACTTTCCTGCAACCCCTAATATTGTCCACAACACATTGTCACAAACATTCTTCGCTATATGCATCACACCGAGGTTTTGTCTTATTAGATTGTGCTCCCAATATGGCAGTTCATAAAAGATACTATTTTTCTTCCAGCTATGGGTGCGATGTTCAGCTTTCTCCTTCTCTACATGTCTCTTATGCCTCTCCTTAAGGTCATCCCTCTTGTATTGGGTTAAAATACCCTCAGATTCTAATTGTAGCAACATCTCAATTCCAGACAACAATTTTGGTTTGAGTCGGACTTCCCGACTACCATCAAATGATACTTTATCCTTCCGAAATTTATGACCAGTAGGTAAAAATCTGCGATGACCCAAGTATGATTGTTTCCTACTATGTTTCAACCAACACGATGTAGTTTCCTTATTGCAACAAGGACATGCATATTCGCCTTTAGTGCTCCATCCTAACAAGTTTGCGTATGCAGGAAAATCACTAATTGTCCACAGTAAAGCTGCATGCATTTGAAACATTTGATTTATTGATGCATCAAATGTTGACGCACCCTCATTCCATAGTTCTTTCAACTCCTCAATCAACGGTTGCATATACACCTCGATCTTGTCAATAGGTCCTTTCGGGCCATCAATAAGTACGGATAAAATTAGAAATGGTTGCTTTATGCACATCCATGGCGGCAAGTTGTATGGAATGAGCACAACAGGCCAAGTGCTATGAACTATGTTCATCGTCTTGAATGGGTTAAAACCATCAGATGCTAAGCCAAGCCAAGCCTTACACTTCGGCAATTATTACTAAAGTCAATATTCCGACGATCAAAATCTTTCCATGCAAGGGAGTCAGCAGGATGCCTAAAGACACCATCATCAGTTTGTTCCTCTGCATGTCATCCCATTAACTTGGCCATCTTGGATGACATAAACAACCTCTGCAACCTTGGCTTTAAAGGAAAATACCTCATCTGTTTTGTAGCTATTCATTTGCCACCTTTGTTAGGACCATTTGAACCACCATCACCATTTGATTTCCATCTAGAACTGTTGCATATGACACATTTATCAAGATTGGCGACCTCATTTCAAAACAACATGCAACTGTTGGGACATGCATCCCACGTCTCATACGTGAAGCCCAAATCTGTTGTGACCTTTTGAGCTTTATAATATGAGTCTGGGAGTTTCACACCCAACGGGAACGCCTCATTCAATAACTCAAGCAACATGTCAACAGACTTGTCTGTCCACTTATTAAGCACCTTCAAATGTAGAAGGCGAACAATGAATGACAAAGATGTGAACTTCTGACAACCCGGATACAATTCACTTTGTGCATTTGAAGAAGTTTGAAATACTTTCCAGTCTTTGCATTTGGACTGAGCTGGGGTTCAAATGCATGGGGATCAGGCCCCTGTGGTTCATTACCCTCAACACTTGTACTAGTATGTGGATTTCCCATAGCCCCTTGTATCATTCCAATCATATCATCCCCATTGTCTAAATTAGCTAATGTTTCATTCTCTCTATTACCATGCAGAGATACGTAAGATTCCCCATGATTAATCCAATGTTTGTATTTTTTAAAAAAACCATTCAAAATCAGATGCTCCCATACACCCTCTCGTACAAGATGATATCGATTCTCACACTTCCTACACGGACAACTGATCATCGAACCTTCAACCCTATTGGTGTAGGCAAACACAAGGAATTCATCAATCCCATTAATGTATTCGCTCGTCATCCTATTTGGCAAATCAATCCAACTCTTATCCATCATCTGTACACATCCACAAAAGTATCTCATCAAAGTAACTCTAAATATAATACCTACGTATTCATGTACCATGATAGCAACCTTAGGTCCAGAACGGAGATGATGCCACATAAAACTATCATCAACATCTTGCTAGATTTTGATCACCTTTTCAAATAACATTTGGTGTAAAGAAAGATTGTTTAAAGGCAAGGACAAAGAACATATGTACAATTTATAACCTTTAACTAAAGTTTGTATTAATTAAAGTATTTATTCATTTTGGTGGGTGTTCAATAACAAGAGTGGTACCAAAACCTCTATTTATAGGATCAGCTAGCAATATGGTCAACACAGAAAAGCATTTACACGTGCTTACAAGCCAGCTTTAGATTCACCTTCAAGTTTGGTACTTTGTTTTCCCACCCTTCAAGCAATCCTCCCAATAAATAAATTCCCCAAAGCAAAGTGCTTCTAATATACGCATAAAACTCATCACGCCTACACTTTTATCACAAAGAATTCAATCAATCCTCCAAATAAAGAAATTGCCCTTCAAAGTGCTTCTAATTTACCCATAAAACACATCACACCTACACTTTTATTACAAAGAATT
Source organism: Camellia sinensis (assembly GCF_055761805.1). NCBI lineage: Eukaryota > Viridiplantae > Streptophyta > Magnoliopsida > Ericales > Theaceae > Camellia > Camellia sinensis. Next base: position 20,328,990 of record NC_138964.1, on the reverse strand, counting down.
TGCTTATTGAAGCATGTGGCCGAGAGTGATGAGAAATTTTTTGAGTGAATATATAAAAGCACTAAAGAAAAGACAAATAAAAAGTACAATGATTACATGATTTTACATGGTATTAATGAATAACAAAAAATTTTAAATAAAATTAAATGAACACTCATGTTCTCATTAATTTAATTATATTATGTTAAGGGAAAAGATATTTGTTCATTTGTAATCTACTCCCTATAGCAAACGTTTAATTTGGTATCTTGAAAATTTTCTCTTTATGCCAAGCAGAGTGGTTCTCAAACCTAAAACCTCAACTCTAGGTAAGAAAATTTTTACCACTTGAGTCACATATAATATATAATGATTTTTTATTTTATTTTTACTTATTTAAATTACACACGCATTGCATGTACCAATTGCGAGTTATATAATCTGTTAAGAGAAAAGATATTATTATGGAAAACTCATAAAAATTTGTTATGAAAATAATGTGACTGTGATGTTTATGTAATAATCAATTTGATGGATTATTTCTTTTAACGAAACAAAGTGTCATGTTGGGCCTCCGAGGGCCCACTATGGAATAAACATCAATAATTCAAATCATGTAATGTGTAGAAATCATCGAATACTTTTATTCTTGTAAAAAATTATATTGATTGAATATCAATAATTACATGATCAAATCACATTTATGCTAATAATTTATTTTTTAAATCATAATTAATGTTGAAATAAATTTGATTTGTTCAATTGACTGTCGATATCCAATTAATGTAATTTTTTATAAGGATAAAATACTTAACGAGTTATAAATATTAAAATATTCAGATTATCAATATAAACTCCGTAATAGGTCACAAAACCCAATTTTAATTTTGAATTAGAGAGGAACTTGAACCTTATTTTAAAATGATAAAATCATTGATAGTTTCACATCATTTTATATAATTTTACTATATAAATCTTCTATTTGTATAACATTATTTTAATTTAATTAGTGATCAAATTGCCTAACCCTTAAAAGCAAACACCTGACGAAGACGTGAAGACACACCTCACCATTCTAGTGCTAGAAAATAGAATCAGAGATTTTTTTTCCCCTACCTATCCCCATGACTTCCCAACTGCTAAACTCATCAAAAAGAAAAAAAAACCAACAAAAATAAACATAAAGCAAACACAATGCAAGTGAGAGAAGAACACTAAAAAAACCAACAAAAAAGACAATGCAAGCATAGAAAAATAGAATGGTTTTAGCTTCCTAATTAACAATGTTAGCCACAAAATGTTGTTCAATGAACCATCCATAAACAATTTTAAAAGTTCTCTAGCTCAATTATTTCAGGAATTTGAAAAATCGGTGGCCCAAATGACAAAGATACGGTGACTAAGTAGAGAAGAGAGAGAGAGAGAGAGAGAGAGAGCGCATACGCTGAGTAGCTGTCGTCGTCGCCACACCACTGCAGGCCTGCTCGCCGTTCGTCGCTCGTCGTCGCCGCACCTCCGTACCACCGCTAGCCCTTCGCTGTTCGTCGCTCGTTTGGGTATTTTGGGGGAAAAAATTTGGTTTCAAACAATTAGGGATTTCGATCCAACTGATTGAGCGGCAAGATGAAAGGGAAAATGGGGGAAATATTTTTTTTTACTTTTTGCGACGGTAAGTTTTACACCATCGCAAATGATACATAATTAATCAACCGAAGCCGTTTTGGTAATTCTTTTTTCGCGACGGACATTTGCCGTCGCAAATTGTCGAATATTTGCGACAACAAACTTATGCCGTCTCAATTTTTTTTTTTTTTTGCGACGGTTCAAAACGCCGTCCCTAATACTTCCACATTTATTACCTACCCGTGCAGTTTTATTACCGACTGTTAAACGCCATCGCTAAAACTCCTTTTTGCGACGATCTAACCTGCCGCCGCCAAAACCCATTTTTTACGATGGGAAATGCGCCATCGCAAATGCTTCCATGTTTTTTACCCTCTTTTCTTGCCGTGTCTATTGTCTTTGTGTTGTGCAAGAGAGTCTCATCATCTAACTCACGTTAGCTCCAAAGAAAAGAATGAGCATATTTTCTATCCTACTACAGTTTATTATGTTAAAATTTAACATCTTATAAAATTATTTTAGTCTTTCCTAAATACGCTCTCTAGGAATATGATTACCGCACGAGTGGAACATGTAGGCCACATGTGAGGCTTGACTTCATTTTATGTGCAAGTGACATAAACAATTGGAATGGGCTGAAAAATTTAAATGAGCTACTTTTAGCTAAGAATTAGGATTTTAAATTTTTTATTTATCAGAATTAATTGAAAAAATAAAATTTCTAACTACTCCTGTATACAATAATAAAATTACTTGAATTATTAAAATTTATTTTTAACATCATTAAAAAAATTTAATTGACTTGATGATTTATTAATAAAAGAAATAATTTATTATGAAATTAGAAACTTCAAGAAGTGAGATGTAATTTTCAAAACCACAGGACTAATTTATATTTTAAGTAAACTTCAAGGGAAATATTTATAATTTATCCTAAAAATAAAAACCACAAGGGTAATTTTAAAACTACTATTCAAATAGTTTTATTACTATATAGAAGAGCTATTATGAATTTTATTTTTTTAGTTAATTCAGGTAAATAAAAAATTCTAACAAGAAATGTTTATAATTTTCCAAATTAGAGGGGCAATCAGAATTTTAAGCAAATTTCAGGATGTATTTGAAATTTATCCAAAATCAAAATAAAGAGCGCTAAAGTGCATATAAGCAGTAATGTCTACTTCAAAACGCTTCTCTATTCTCAAACTCCAAATCCTCATTAGGGTTTGCTATTTCGAATCCCTCTCTTTCCCTTCCCACTTTGTGATGGGTTACTACTTGTTCTTAGAAACCCGGTTACATCGTATGAATTTCAATAATCTTTCATCAAAATTTGTGAGTTAGCGTTGATTGGATTTGGTGCTTTTGGTCATCGTTGCTTTCTAGCTCTAAGGCTTGAACAAATAAGGTAAGGTTACTTTGTCATTTTTCCTTGCATGCTAGCCGTTTAAAGAAATTCCGCAGTATACAATTTGTCCCATTGGCTTCTGAACCTGCCTTGTTTTGTGTCTTATCGAATCAACACTAAATTGCATTGTGATTTGGGTGGTAGGAGTTGCAAAAAAAGGGAAGTTATTGTTGATGGGCTATTGGGTTTAGTAGAAAACTTTGAACTTGTTGAAATGGATAGGTTTAGTAGCTCAAGATTTTCAATGGGTAATCAAAGGTACGACAGGTTTAAGGAACCATAGGTAGCTGAAAAGTATAGAATGGTTTATTGGAATAGTAAAACGTGAGGGTAATGTGGTAATGGATGATTTTGTGCACTTGGGTTTGAAACAAATGTTTGAGGAAAGGAGTTGGTTGGAAATTTGCCAAGGCCATGAATTTGCTATGGAAGAGTTGGTCCGCGAATTTTATTCAAACTTGTATGATTTGAGTAATGAAAAGGTCTCGACTAAAAGATACCTTAGGGGGTTAAGGTTTGATTTTACACCTGATACTATTGCTACTTTTTTCCATCTCCCTAGGGTGCCTAATTCTGGATTTCCTTATGCTGAGGATGACTTGCCTTCTGTGACAACTGTGATTCAGGAGTTGTGTGGTAATGAGTACAATGGTGGATATAAGGTCTCACATCAAGAGATGATGCTTAAGGCTAGAATGTTGCATAAGATTGTGGCGTCGTCAATTATTATCCCTTCAAGTTACACTTTAAATCTGAATGCGGATGCAACATTGATTTTATATGCCTTCTTTAGTGGAGTAGAGATTGATCTTGCTTATTGTATGTGGATGCCATTTTTAGTAGAGATTGATCTTTAGTGGATGCCATTTTTAGTGTTGCGCGATGTCCAAATGGTATTGATGAAGAATAACAGGCAAAGAATTGGGCAGATTTCCTTGTTTGTTGTCTTTGCAGTGCTCACTCTTTTCAAATAGCCCAATTCGTCCATAGTGCACTCTGTTAGCCCTAAGGCTAGTATGCATGTATGTGAATAAGTTTTGATGATAACAAACATATTTTTATGGTACAAATGACTTGTTCTCAATATGTTGCTTATAGAAAAGAATCCATGTGAATGTCAAACAACTTAAAGGATCAAGGCAAATCAAGCAAGAAAAGAAAGAATTCAAATTCATAACAGAAGAGAATAAGGCATCTTTTCTAGCAGAATACAACAAAGAGAATAACAATCCTAAAGCTTTCTGCGTGAAATATGCTCCATCTGTATATCTCATTTGATTCTAAGCTTATTTGTTTTATATTTTTAGAGATATAATGTGTGAGTTTTTTATTGTAATATTTACTCATTAAGAAGTTTTTTTCGTGTACTAAAATCCTTAGGTACTCATCGTATACAAAGGGTCGGGTTGTAACCCTTGTAAAGAAAAAGCGGGTTTGTCTTCATCCTAGTAGAGTTGTAAACTCTAGATGCTTAGGAGGTGTTCTCCACCCTTAAAGAGAAGTCTAGTGGATTATGAAAATCCTCAAGGGGTGCTCTTCAGGCACAAACGTATACGAAGATCAAACCACATAAAAATCGATGTGTTTAATCTCTCTCTTGTTAGGGAAAATATATGATTTTCCACAAGTAAATCAATCAATGGGAATAAAAACTAATGCAAAAAAATTAAATCAACAGCAACACAATAAGTTTTACGTGGTTCTCTCAATGTGAGGTACGTCCATAGGATCGAAATTCGATTCTACTATCAACCAAAAAGTTTCTGAACGATTACAAATGAGACACGAATGGTCTCAAAAATCACCCTTAAGTGAATTCCAAATAATCAAAAATAAACAAGAGTAAAGACCTCACCAAATAGATGAACACAATTGTCTTCGAAACAAAGTTGAAGAAGACCACAAATCCGAATCGAAAAATAGGTTCACCGAATTAAATTCCACAAAATTGAATTCACAGCAAGTTGAACTTTGAGAACCAACCCACCGAATTGACAAGCACTAATCTCACAGACAAATCATACCCAAGCATTATCCCACGGAAGAACAATTCGCCAATGCCGCTCAAAAAAAAGAACTAAAAACAATATATATATATTGTTGATTCTAGGGCTTTTATTGGAACCCTAAGTGTTACCAAACAAATTATTAAATACCCATTGGGCCTCTAAAAGTTAGGTATAATATATTAAATATATATTATAACCAACACCAAACCAAACTAAATATTTTAATAAACCAATGGGGTCCCATACTCAAATAAAGAGGTATACCCAACAATTCTACCCCTACCGACTTCAGTGGAGACATCAACCATACCCGCCAAAGTTTGACACTTTAAATGCTTGTCCCTTGACAAAGTTTTGGTCAACATATCTGAAATATTATCATCTGTGTGAACCTTTTCGAGTTGCTACAATTTCGAATCTAACATATCACGAATCCAATGATATCTCACATCAATGTGTTTTGATCTTGAATGAAAAGTTGAATTTTTACTCAAATGAATAGCACTTTGACTATAACAATAAAGCACATACCACTCTTACTTCAAACCCAACTCTTGCAAAAATTTCTTCAACCATAACTTTTCTTTGCAAGCTTTCGTAATGGCAATAAATTCAGCTTCGGTAGTTGAGAGAGCAACACATTTTGTAATTTAGATTGTCATGCTACAGCTCCCTCTGCAAGTGTCATCAAATACCCTGAAGTAGGTTTCCTAAAATCAATATCACCGGCCATGTCAGAATCCGTTAACCTATCAAGCATCGGCTTACCATCCCCAAAACACAAACACACCTTTGAAATCTCTTGAAGATATCTTAGAATCCATTTTACCGCTGCCCAATGTTCTTTACTCGGATTAGAGAGAAAACGACTCACCACACCAACGGAGTGAGCAATATCCGACCTTGTACAAACCATGGCGTACATCAAATAACCAACTGTTGAAGCATAATGAATTTTCAGCATCTCTTCCTTGTCTTTCTCACTTGTAGGACATTGATTCAAACTAAGCTTGAAATGACCCGCAAGTCGACAACCAACCGGCTTTGCTTTATCCATGTTGAACCTCTCAAGAACTTTCTCAATGTAGCTTTCTTGAGACAACCAAATAAGTCCATCTTTGCGATCATGAAAAGTTTTCATACCAAGTATTTGTTTTGCCAGTCCCAAATATTTCATAGCAAAAGACTTGCTCAACTCCAATTTCAACCTGTTAATCATGGTAGGATCTTGACCCACAGTTAACATGTCATCAACATAAAGAAAAAAAATAATGAATTTACCATCCAGAAAATTTTTCACAAACACACAATGGTCCGAAGTGGTTTTAAAAAAATCATTATTCATCATGAAATAGTCAAATTTTTTGTATCATTGCCGCGGAGCTTGCTTGAGGCCATACAAATTTTTCTTCAATTTGTAAACAAATTTCTCTTTTCCTTTCTCTACAAAACCTTCCGGTTACTCCATGTAAATTTCTTCTTCAAGGTCACCACGAAGAAATATGGTCTTCACATCAAGTTGCTCAACTTCAAAGTTCATACTTGCGGTTATGCCAAGTACAACCCGAATAAAAGACATCTTCACAACCGGCAAGAAAATCTCATCAAAGTCAATACCTTTCTTTTACCCAAAGTTTTTCATAACAAGGCGTGCTTTGTACTTTAGATTCTTGCCATCATTCTTCAATTTGAATACCCACTTATTTTTCAAAATTTTCCACCCCTTAGGCAACTTCACTAAATTATAAGTATGATTTTCAAGTAAGGAATTTATCTCCTCTTCCATGGCCTTTTTCCAATCATCTTTCTTTGCATGCTCAATTGCTTCTTGGTAACTCTCGGGCTCCCCTTGATCCGAAATCAGCACAAATTCATTGGGAGGATACTTTTTCGAAAGTTATCGGTCCCTTGTAGATTTCCTCAACTCAAGTTATGGTGACGGTTCTTGAGTTGGATGCTCTCAATTTCGGGCTCAAGTTCATTAGGATTAGTATCATCCTCCATATCTTCAATAGGTGGCTGCACATCTCTCCCATTTTTATCATCCACTGAAGACGAAGGAGATGGATCAATGTCAATGAAATCGCTAGTTTTTGGCTCCGATTGATCACTTTTGCCAAAGTCTTCAATTGTTTGGTCTTCAAGAAACATAACATCACGGCTTCGAATGACTTTCTTATTGACCAGATTCCACAATCTATAACCAAATTCATCACGCCTATAGCCAAGAAAAATACATTGTCTTGACTTGCTATCAAACTTGGACCTCTCATCTTTTGGAATGTGAACAAAAACACAGCAACCAAACACTCTCAAGTGCTCATAAGACACATCTTTGCCCGTCCAAACTCTTTCGGGAACATCACCATTCTAAGGATAAGAATGAGACAAATTGATTACGTCAACCGCTGTCTTCATTGCCTCACCCCAAAAGGATCTTGGCAATTTAGCATGTGAAAGCAAAGACCTTGTTCTTTCCACAATGGTGCGGTTCATCCTCTTGGCAGCGCTATTTTGTTGAGAAGTCTTCTTAACTGTCTTTTGGTGCCGAATACCTTAGCTATGACAATACTCATCAAATGGCCCAATGTATTCACCACCATTGTCTGATCGGATACACTTCAATTTCTGCCATGTTTCTCTTTCAACCATGGCCTGAAAAAGCTTAAATACATCTAGAACTTGATCTTTATTTTTAGTATAAAAGCCCAAACTTTCCTTGAATAATCATCAATGAAAGTAATAAAATAAAGTGCACCACTATGTGTTCTAACTTTCAAAGGACCACAAACATCCTAATGAATAAACTCTAAAACATTTTCTTTTCTAGAAGCAACATTTTTATGAAAAGAAACTCTATGTTGTTTACCCACCAAACAATGAACACAAGTTTTAAGATGTGTACCTTTCAAATTGGGTAGAAGCACTTTCTTGAACAAAACTTGCAGCCCCTTTTCACTCATGTGCCCAAGCCGCTTGTGCCACAATTCGGTGAAAGTATCATTTTTCAAGTGCATTGACAACACCTTTACAATTTTTTCTTTGCATCGAATAAAATGTATGAGTCTTCTTGCACTTAGCCACTACCAAAGAACCCTTTGTCAGCTTTATATTCCATCACCAAATTTGTTGTTGAAACCTTCATCATCTAGCTTCCCGGTAGAGATCAAATTGAAGCGAATGTCGGGAACATGCCTCACATCTTTAAGCAACAACTTGCAACCCAAATTTGTTTCCAAGCAAATATCACCCATGCTAACAACCTTGGACAAACCTTCATTACCCATTTGAACACACCCATAATCTCCTTTGGTATAGGTACTGAAGAAATCAACTCGAGAAGTCACATGAAAAGAAGTACCGAAATCAATCACCAAATTGCTCTCTTGGTCCACAAAATTGATACAATCATGTTCACAAACAACCATGAGATCATCGGTAGTAACTGCCGTTGTGTCTTCTTACTTCTTATCCACACTATTGTCACGCATTTTCTCCTTGTTCTTGAGTTTTCGGCATTCTCCCTTTATGTGCCCTTTCTCATGGCAATAATAGCACTCAATATATTTCTTTGAAAAAGAACCATCTTTTGATTTGTCACGGGTTTGATCATGACCATGAGGAGTCTTACTCCTCCCCCTTGTTTTGCTTCGGTCTCTCACAACAAATGCTTTTGAATGAGAGGAACCCACTGATTTTCTTATAGTTTCTTCATTCAACAAACTACTAGTAACTTGGCTCATTGTGACAACTCCATCGGGCACCGAATTACTAACTGTCCCAACCAAAGTCTCCCAACTTTTGGGGCAAAGAACTAAGTAGCATCAAAGCTTGCAACTCATCATCAAAAATTATTTTCATAGAAGCAAGTTGGTTAACAATACTCTTTATTTGATTCAAATGTTCCGGAATAGGGCTGCCATCTTTATATTTTAAATTAACCAACTTACGAAATAGAAAATTTTTATTTATGGTTGATTTTCTGTCATAAAGGCCTTCTAATTTTTTTTCATAAATCATGTGCCGAAGTTTCAGTAGCAGCATGATGAAACACACTGTCATCAATCCATTGATGGATAACTCCAACGGCTTTTCGATTAAATCTTTTCCATTCATCATCTTTCATATCATCAAGTTTGCCACTATCACCCTCAATAGGCCCATACAAATATTTACAAAATAATAGGTCTTTCATTTTAGTTTTTCAAGTTACTTAATTGCTTCCATTGAAGCTAGACATACGACCCACATTCCCCTCTATTGATTTATACAAATAAATAAATCTAAATAAACCGTAAGCTCTGATACTAGTTGTTAGGGAAAATATATGATTTCCCACAAGTAAATCAATCAATGAGAATAAAAGCTAATGTGAAAAAATTAAATCAACAACACAAGAATTTTTACGCGGTTCCCTCAATGTGAGGTACGTCCACGTGATCGAAATCCGATTCCACTATCAATCAAAAAGTTTCCAAACGATTATAAACGAGACACGAATGGTCTCACAAACCACTCTTAGGTGAATTCTAAATAATCACAAATAAACAAGAGGAAAGACATCACCAAATAGATAAACAAAATTGTCTTCGAAACATAGTTGAAGAAGACCACAAATCCGAATCAAAAAACAGCTTCACCAAATTGAATTCATAGCAAGCTGAACTTTGAGAACCAACCCACCGAATTGACAAGTACTAATCTCACCAACAAATCATACCCAAGCACTATCCCACGGAAGAACAATTCGCTACTGCCGCTCAAAAAAAAGAACTAAAAATAATATATATATATATATATATATACATATATATATTGTTGATTCTAGGTCTTTTATTAGAACCCTCACTGTTGCCAAACAGATTATTAAATACACATTGGGCCTCCAAAAGTTAGGTATAATATATTAAAAATATATTATAACCAACATCAAACCAAACTAAATATTTTAATGAACCAATTTGGTCACATACTCCAATAAAGAGGTATACCAACATCTCTCTCTCCCCCTTTATTTTTTTTCTGAATTTATTTAAAATTGCTTACCACTACTACATATTTAATTATTTGCTCATCTCTTTAATAACAAATGTTTGAAGATTTGTTTAAAATAATTAAATTAGTCTTCCTAAATACTTGAATATTACACACCAAGTTTTTCATACATTGTTACACATACTTTGCACTTGTGTTTTTGTGTTATTTGAATTTATTTAGTTATCTTCATTACATAGAATTATTTTTAACTTATTTTTGGTGTTTGGGAAGTTTGTGTATTGGGTTTTTTTTGATTTTTCTCACTAAAAGACACTTTTTGCAAAACTAAAAAAAATAAATCCAAACAAAATATTACATCCAACCCCATAATCATTTCACTTTTTCTCTCACAAACATCACACCCAATCACAGAAAAACCTAACTATCTTCTCAAACACCAAAATTTTTTTCTCCAATAAAATTTTACAACCAAAAAAACCTACATAAAAACCTACTTTCCAATATAAGAATTCGTGGTTTGCAAAAAGAGAGTCCGGATCCTCTCCAGCCCTCCTCTCCAACCCATCCTCGAGTCAACGGCCAAGATTTGGCCACGTCACCCCTAACCAAATCTATGGCTCAGATCAGATTAACTAACCAAAAAAAAAAGAGTTTCATTCAACACAGCAAAGCAAAACAGAGCTCCCTGAAATTGTGTTCGGCGGCGAACAAACATCGACGAATGAACACAAAGCACCATCGGCGGCGAACATCGGCGGCTCCTTCTCGGGTCTCTCCCTCTATTTATCTATCTCAACAATACATATATTTTGCTACATATATTCATTGAAGAATAAACAGAACAATCCTTGAAATTCTTGCCCTCCAAATATCCACTTCCTCCATTACTTCTCATCTCATATAATTTCTTTGCTTTGTTCTCTCTCTCTCTCTCTCTCTCTCTCTCTCTCTCTCTCTCTCTCTCTCTCTCTCTCTCTCTCAATACACAGAAATAGAGCAATCCCAAAACACCTTCTTTCAAACAAACCACAAATGCCCTCTCTCAATGGTGCATGATTAGAGATATCACCCATTGAAGAAGGGTCTAAAGGTTATTGTGTAGGAGAAAAGTTACAGAGTAGCCTTGTGGGTTTAATCTAAGAGTAGCCTTATGGGTTTAATCTGTGAGTCACAATTCAATGTCCGTTCGCAAGAAAAACATGGACTGTGGCTGTGTTGTGGTGGAGATGTGGTTGTATGGTGGTGGCCGACTTGGATTCGCCGCCGTCGATGTCAGGAGATGGAGTCGCCAGAGCTCAAGCTATGGGAGGAAGATCTGTTTTGCTTTGCTGTGTTGAATAAAATTCATTTTTTTTTTTTTTTGGTTAGTTAATTTGATCTCAGCCGTAGATTTGGTTAGGACTGACCTGGCCAAATCCTGGCCGTTGACCGGAGGAAGGGCTGGAGAGGAGAGCTGGAGAGGATCCGGACTCCAAAAAGACGCTATTCACTTCCCTCTAGTGTTAAACAGTTGGGAAACACACTCGTTATTCACTAGTGCACAATCATCACCGCACAGTTGGCATCGCCTAAAAGATTCGAACTCTTGTGGTGCAACCCCATGTACTTAGAATGAATGTGAACCACAGGCTAGGAACCAACATTTATTATAATTAGGATTGAAGTTTATTAGAATTTCTGTGTGTAAATTCTTTTGATTGACATGAACCAACATTATTATAATTAGCACTCCCTAATTTTTAAATTTAAGAAGTTTGTTCCAACATCAACCAACATTTATCATATTAGGATAGACATGAATCACTACAAGATACCTAGCTAGCTAGGGCAAAATTACAGCTGGGTTCACATAAGCAAACTCAAGGAACTCTTGATCATGTTCCAGTACAGCCATTTCGCGCTCATCCAAGGTCAACCAGGCTTCAATTCTATCATCCAATCCAGCTTCAATCAAAACAACAGTATTCTTATAAATTGAATTAACTCTTCCAGCCCCAGCAGGACTAACCCACGTAGGTTTTCCCCACCCAAAATCAACTTCATTGAAACCAATTTTGCACCAACTGCTAAACGTGTATGGATTTAAATTTTTATTGCTCTGACAAGTTTCTCTTAATTCTTGGACAAACTTACTAAATAAGTCATACCCCCCATCATCTCCTTGCAGTAGCTTTGGCAGAATGTCATCTCTTGTTTTCTCTATTGCCGCTCTTAGTAAACCCACCAAGCCATCCAATGACGTGATCTTTTCTTCTTCTTCTTCTTCTACTTTTTCAGCAAATGGATAGTAGTGTGCAACTACTTTCCATGTAAAATTCCCAATAGAATACTTTGACAATGATGGCTCAAATATTTTCCGTCTCAAGTCCATTTGATGACTCAACATGGATGGTTGTTGCATACCCCAGACTGCTTTTGATGCAGCCATAGCATGTTTCCAAATGAATCCTGATATTGCTTCGACACGTGTTGGGTTAGGCACCCGTTCACTAGTTGCTTTAGCTTTGAGGGTGGATATTGCCTCGGATTTGAACAAAAACCTTTGTACGATACCATCGCCCTCCCTAAGCAACATCCTTTCAGGCCAGTTTGAGTGATCAGCTGGTAGGGTTTGTTTGGAAGGAATCATTGAGGCCCCTGGGTATACTAACTTTTCTTCTTCTTCTTCTTCTTCTTCTTCTTCTGGTGGTGGTGGTGATGATGATAAGCCTAAACTTGCAATGGAATTGGAGGCCCAAGATTTGAGGAAGGCACCAATGGTTGCACCATCCATGATCTTGTGCATAAAACACCCGGAGATCACGACTCCACCACAAGTAAATATGTTGAGTTGAATAGCGACTTGAACTACCTTATCGCGTGGATCAACGAAAACATAATATGGAACAAGTGCGGGAAAAGACTGAAGATCTGGTGGTTGTGTCGTGATCAGGTTGGCCAAGTCACAATTAACACGGGTGGTTGAGAACAGGACGCCCTCATCATCGCAATCGATAGAGAAGCGGTCTTTGACTCTTCCGGCAAGAGGGTAGAAAAGAGCCAGTGTTTTCGAGAGTGAGTCCTTGAGTTGATTAATCACCTTTTCATTGATGTTGAAATTTGCATCCCTTTTGGTATAATATAAAATGATTGGTACATGACCTAGGCCACCACCTTGGTCGAGAAGAGAGAGTCTCATGGTTCGTAGGTGAGGAGGAGTTGATGAAGATGGTTTTATGATTTCTTTGGAAATCAGTTCAACCTCCATCTTCATAGGTAGGTCTGGTTTGTTAATTTGCTACAGAACTTTGTGATCGATGTGAATATTCCAAGGTTGGCTGATTGTAATTTATATAAATTTTACTAACAATGTTGAAAAGTAATCGACAGTCCATGAGTGAAGACAAGTGGGGCTGGGGTTGATGTAATAATTTCATTTACTTTTTCTTTACAGCTTTCAAATGACAGTGGGCTGGAGTTTACTTAATAATTCTCATATTTGTGTTTGGAGCAACTCTCTAAACACATTTTTACTTTTTATTTTGAGCGTGTTGTTTGTTTAAAATTTTTAGAAATTAATTTTATATTTACTTTTAAATACTTTTTTTAAAATGAAAAAAATTGAATTAACCGGCCATTCTCTCGGACGTCCGACCAGTTGACCGGCCGATTAACTAGAACAGTGTTATTTATTTTTATTTTTTAATACAATTGACACCTATTATTTTTTATATTTTAAGTAAAAAATTCAGAAATTTTTAAAAGAGTTTTTTATTGATAAATCCCATTTAGAGGTGTTTTAACCCAATAAGTCCACCAAGGAAAATTATAACCTAATTAGTTCCATGTATTTATACTTTTATTCCATGAGGTCCTTTTTTCCTAATTTATATTATTTGTTGGACTATTATACCCTTATGTCTATTTGTTGATATATATTACATAGAAAAAGAATACACATTTCATATATATATATATATATATAATTTCACAGCATACACCAACTCCATTATCTCAAATTGCTTCAGAGAACTTCACAGCACAACAACTCCATAAATGGCAGTATACTTGCATTTGATCACGTTCCAAATAGGCAGATTCAATCTCTGACATTAGCAAAACTCGAGCAACAGAAATTTCACATTTAGAAAATCCATGCAGCGGAACCCTAGCAACCTGAAATGCAGGGCATTAATAAAACAAAGGAAAAACAAGTAGATCCCTACATCAATATTTAAAACACACCTCAGTAAGAATTGATTTTAGGGCCTCAATAATAGTCCCTTTCTCTTTACAAAATGAAGTCATTATATAGGCTTTCATTGGACGAGCTATGACATCAGCAGCAACAGAGCATGAAAAATATGCAGAATCCTTTCTACGAGATATTTTAAAAAACCTCTGATTTAAAGCATGAAAGAATATCGACTCGGCAAGTAAATTTTTGTAGTCCTTCACAATTTTTAACTCATCCGCAGGCATCTTACAACTGATCATCACTGCAGACTGTTATGCAGAAATTAAAAGTAAGATTTCTAAAACTAAAATTTTCATGTGCTAGTGTAATGCACTTGCATGTTGATGTATTCAGGAGTAAACCAAAAGTCCAGTGGCTACTAACCCCAGCAACTTCAGATTCAACAAAACATGAAAAACGGGGTTCTTCATGAGATGGAACTAGAAAGAGAGGTATAAGTGGAGGATCTGGTGATGAACTTTTATCTCCAAAGTGGGTCCTTAGCAACTCAACTACACTCTGAGAGAGAGAGAGAGAGAGAGAGAGAGAAAGACAGAGACAGAGAGTCAACAAAAGTTCGACAACAAATAAAATTCTTTGTATAAAAGGAAAATCTAAATGTTAGCATATTCCAACCTGTGTATCAGAAAAATCTCCAACAGCTATCACATCCATATTGTGTAAATGGTACCACTTCCCATAAAATTGCTTCACAGTATCAGCAGAAACTGTCTCGATTACCCTTTCTAACCCAATTGGTAAACGCTCAGCATACTGCAATCAACAAATGAAATTTTACAAGGGCACGAACTTAATAAAACTCTGGAAAAAACCAACTATCAAGTCATCAATCAAATAAATATGCATTTATAACTGACTTAAGGATGCTCAATGAAGCAATGATATTAGAAAAACACAAAACTATAATACAATATAATTTGAAAAACCCAGAAACCATTTTTTGCAAAGAAGGAAAAAAAAAAAAAAAACGACACAACAACAACAACAACAAGAGGAAGGAAAAAAATGCAACAGCGTTTTCTATGTGTGTGAGTATTGCTACATACATAGTTGAAATGACAAATAGCAACTGAAATAACATATTGAAGATGTTAATATTAAACAGAAGATGTGAGCACAATATTAACATTACAAGGGAGCAGTGATCTTTATATGAAGACGATTCAAGTTAGTTTGAAAGTAAATGGTCAAACAAGCTCCAACCATGCAGGAAGAATCAAGTACAATGACCATGTAAAGAACCTCACCAGTGTATGAGACCCAAAATTGATAAATTGGTAGAGTTTAAAAAATTACCTTAGAACCTTCCATCATCAGAACCCAGTAATGTGAACATTCACATCATTATACACTAATGTGAATGTTCACATCAGTGTCTATTAATGTAAGTTTATCCAGTAATGAACAGTAATGTGAATGTTCACATCATCTATGTTTACAAAATCAATTCCGAAAACAACAACATTTATAAGGCAATGTAAATGTTTACATGGGTGATCACATTATGTTATAATTGGCTGAAAAACAAAGGGTGGAACCAACAGCACCAAACAACACCCAATAACACCAACAAGTTTGACATTGATGTCGCAATGTAAATGTTTACATCATATTCCATCACATTGTTGAGTGAAGATTGGGGGTTCTATGGACATCAACAATCAACAATATCAACAGTGACAGTAATGTGAACCTTCACATCATTATACACTGATGTGAATGTTCACATTAGTGTCTACTAATGTAAGTTTATCTAGTAATGAACAGTAATGTGAATGTTCACATCATCTATGTTTACAAAATCAATTCCGAAAACAACAACAGTTATAGGGCAATGTAAATGTTTACATTGGTGATCACATTATGTTATAATTGGCTGAAAAAACAAAGGGTGGAACCAACAGCACCAAACAACACCCAACAACACCAACAAGTTTGACATTGATGTCACAATGCGAATGTTTATATCATATTCCATCACATTGTTGAGTGAAGATTGGGGATTCTATGGACATCAACAATCAACAATATCAAAAGTGACAGTAATGTGAACATTCACATCACTATACACTGATGTGAATGTTTACATCAGTGTCTACTAATGTAAGTTTATCTAGTAATGAACAGTAATGTGAATGTTCACATCATCTATGTTTGCAAAATCAATTCCGAAAACAACAACAGTTATAGGGCAATGTAAATGTTTACATGGGTGATCACATTATGTTATAATTGGCTGAAAAACAAAGGGTGGAAACCAACAGCACCAAACAACACCCAACAAGTTTGACATTGATGTCACAATGTGAATGTTTACATCATATTCCATCACATTGTTGAGTGAAGATTGGGGGTTCTATGGACATCAACAATCAACAATATCAAAAATGACAGTAATGTGAACATTCACATCATTATACACTGATGTGAATGTTCACATCAGTGTCTACTAATGTAAGTTTATCTAGTAATGAACAGTAATGTGAATGTTCACATCATCTATGTTTGCAAAATCAATTCCGAAAACAACAACAGTTATAGGACAATGTAAATGTTTACATGGGTGATCACATTATGTTATAATTGGCTGAAAAACAAAGAGTGGAACCAACAGCACCAAACAACACCCAACAACACCAACAAGTCTGACATTGATGTCATAATGTGAATGTTTACATCATATTCCATCACATTGTTGAGTGAAGATTGGGGGTTCTATGGACATTAACAATCAACAATATCAAAAGTGACAGTAATGTGAACATTCACATCATTATACACTGATGTGAATGTTCACATCAGTGTCTACTAATGTAAGTTTATCCAGTAATGAATAGTAATGTGAATATTTACATTATCTGTGTGCAAAATCAATTCCGAAAACAACAACTGTTATAGGGCAATGTAAATGTTTACATTGGTGATCACATTATGTTATAATTGGCTGAAAAACAAAGGGTGGAACCAACAGCATCAAACAACACCCAACAACACAATCAAGTCTGCCATTGATGTCAAAATGTGAATGTTTACATCATATTCCATCACATTGTTGAGTGAAGATTGGGGGTTCTATGGACATCAACAATCAACAATATCAACAGTGACAGTAATGTGAACATTCACATCATTATACACTGATGTGAATGTTCACATCAGTATCTACTAATGTAAGTTTATCCAGTAATGAACAGTAATGTGAATGTTCACATCATCTATGTTTGCAATAACAGATATAATATGAAGTTCATACATTGAATGAATAAGATCATATACTATGAAGCTCACTACTGTAGTAGTTCATATTGATGAAATGGGTATAGGAGATTCACATGATTAAAACATACAACAACAACAACAACATCTGAAATAATTGTCTTGGCCCAACATTTTTCATTCTCATGTAAATGTTCACAGCTTTTGACAACACAACGTAATTGCCACTGCATTATTTTTGGATAAACAAAACCATATACTTGGAGATTGGGATTGAGGGGTTCACATTAACAATTAGGGCATGAACAGTAAAAATATGAAGTTCCATACATTGTATGAATAGAAACAGGAGATATTGGAAGTTCACAATGGTGAAATTTGAACAAGATATTTAGGGTTTACGTACAGGATTGGTGAGATTACTTACTTTTTTTCCATATTGATGGTTGGGTTGTCACAAATGGTCATCAATGGTGATTTTGACGAAGATGGAACTCCAAGATGTTCACCAATGGTGATTTCCACGTTTTCGTAGACAGATGGTAGAGGTATGACGAAGCCGACGATGAGACGTTTCGACGATGGAACAATGAGATGCGTATGGGTGTGAGACGATATGGAATACGATTTTGGGTTTTCGGAAGGGTGGAGATATTATGTGTGATTTTCTGCAAAAAAAAAAAGAGAGGGGAAGAGGAGAAGGGTGTTTTGGTCTTTTAATATAAAATAGGACCTGATGGAATAGTAGAAAACACTATGGGGTTTATGGAGTAGGATTCTTAGAGAATGGACTTATTAAAAAAGCTCCATTTTTAAAATTTTTATGAATTTTGAATAGAATTTTGAGTTGTGTGTTTGGTTATGAGTTGTAAATTTTTGTATCAAATATCATATGTCACATCAAAAATTTTCCACTCAATTCAAATTTTTTTTCAAAGCTCATATACTAAATAATTTTTTCACACTCAAATCATAATTTTAAAATTCACAAACTCAAAATACAACTATATTCTCAGATCATATTTAAAAAACTCTACCAAACACTACCATACTTTTTCTTTATAGATTTCAAAATTGCTCCAACTTTATGTAATGATTTCCTAGGGTACCGATTGATAACGTTTGGTAGGATTTTCTAAATATGATTTGAGAATAGGAATTGTATTTTAAATTTGTGAGTTTTGAAATTATGATTTGAATATAAAAAATTTGTTTGATGTAAAAAAAAGATCACACTGTTTAGGTCAACCGGCCAGATGTCTGAGGGACGACTGGTAGGCTAAATTTTAAAATTTAAAAGCCCGCTTGGAACGAGTTTTCAAAATGAGGGGTGGAATTAATTTTTTAAAACTCAAGCCAAACATCATACTAAAATGTAGGAGTAGAACTATGATTCCAAAACCTTTCCAACATAGCTGAAGTTTTTGGTCTTTTTTCTTTTTTTGCTTTTTTTTTTTTTTTAGGAGGACGGTTTCATTTGGACTGGAGGGAGCTATTTGCGTTCGTACGGTCTATCACGATTCTTTTTAGATAATTTAAATTGTTTATTTTGTTAGACATTTCGTATATTTTATTTGTCAAAAAAATTAAAACAATTCGATAACTATTTAAAATGTGTAATTTAAATAATTATGCCTGATAACTTCATATAATATTAAATTTTAATACAATAAAAAAAAATTATTGACTCATGTAATTGTTTAGTTATTGAACATGAAACTTTAAACAAAAATCAAATATACAAAGATCATGAGCGTGGGTGTCGGTGTCGGTGTCGGTGTCGATGTCGGCGTCGGTGTCGGTGCCCCGTCGGTGTGGGAAATGAGAATGTAAGTAGTAGAATTAAGGAATGTTTTGAGAAGAGGATAAAAAGTTCATTTTTAGTTTTTTATCTATTTTGAGTTAAGGGTTGTTTGGGTTGATCTAAATAAGTATATTTTTTGTCTTTTTACGAAAAGATGTGCAAAAAAGTAGAGAAGTGATATAATAAAAAAAAGATAAAAAGATGAATTATTTTGTAATAGCCAAACTTGGCCTAAATTACCTCTCAAATTTTTTTACTTATAAAAAACTAAAATAGACTAAAAAAGTCAAAAAATTAACCTTTTACTAACTTCCCAAAATACTCTTAAAAATTATGTTACTAATATTTTAAAATAAAAAATAACTAAAATTAAGGTGTCGTTTGGCAAATATCTATTTTTTTTAAAAGTCAAAAGTTATTCTCTAAATCATAAAATATTAGTCTCTTATTCCATTTTTCATTGTTTCAAAATATTAGTCCCTTTTAAAAAATCAAGTAAAAAAATAATATAAATTTCTTATTTTGCTCTTCTTTTAAATTCATTAATAATATAAAAAGTACAATTATGACATTGATATTCTCCAAAAAATATACTATCAAAAGATAATTTTGAAAATTTAATTTTTTAAAAGTGCAATCGTTATACTATTAAAAAAATTAAATTCTCCAAAAATGATCATTATTTTGGGATGGAAGGAGTACTAAGGCCATCTCTAACGGTTTATCAAACCTTGCATCAAATTTGAAATTTAGTAAAAAAATCACTTTTTGAAGCTCCAATGGTTTCAGCAAATTGGTATCAAATTGAGAAAATATCAAAAGTTTCACCAAACTGAGGACGGCTTGTTCCTTTCACCAATTCACTATCCATAGATGTTAAAGTAGAAATTTGTGAAAATTTTACACCAAGTGGTCGACCCCTTGGTTGACCCCCTGGTCGACCACCAGGTTGACCAACTGGTCGACTGGCCCATGTAAAAATTGGCTTGTGAACTGGTTCAAATTACTGGTTCAAACGATTCAAAAAAAATTTATAAAAAAAAAATTGGCCTTACCGGTCGACCGGCCGGTCAACCAACCAGTCGACCACTTCCCTTTTGATGCACAATTGGAGCAAGCCATATCAGATTGAGAAAATTGACTTTTTTTTACTCAAATTTAGTAAAAAATTTGATTCACCGTTGGAGATCCTCTAAAAAAATAAAAAAAGTCTATAATTTTATCCAACACACCTATCCTAGATTGCAATTGTGTCATATGTGCGCTTAGCAGAGGTGGAATTACCAATTTACCCCTCATTTTCATTTTTCTTAAATTGATTAATTATAAATACACTCCTAAAATTTAATTAAAATACGAATTATTCCCTGTAGTTTTGAAAATTGCATTCCACCTATTGAGATTTCTAATTTCATAACAAATCGTCCATTTTATTAATAAATTATTAAGTCAATTAACAGTTTTTAATGTTGTTAAAAATATGTTTCAATTAATAATTTAGATAATTTTATTATTATATAGGAAAGTAAATATGGATTTTATTTTTTGTAGTTAATTCTGTTAAATAAAAAAAATCTAATAAGAGAATATTTATAATTTTTTAAAACACAAAAAACAATCTATATTTTCAACTAATCTCAGAAAGTATATTTATAATTTATTATTTTTAATTATGAGATTGTTTAGAATATTCTAAATAAATGTATTTTTTGATTTTTTATAAAATATGAATTAAATTTAAAGTGGTGTAATAAAAAAATAATATAACTTAAATAAAATAATATAACTTAAAAATAAAAATAATTTTTTATTTTTTAACTTTTATTAGCGATACCAAACCTAACTTATATTTCTGTCCGAACCAGTCTTTATGTCAAACGCACACCACTCACACACTCTGACACTCTCTCTCTCCCTCCCACACTGACACAGACTCGTACACTTTTGTCTCTCTCTCATTTCAAATTAGTATTATTTTTTAAATATAAAAATTAATTTGATGAAATAAACACACAAATTATTATGTTTTTAAATAATTTTTAAAAACACATAAATTTAAATATAATTTTTTTATATTTATTTCATCAAATTAATTTTTATATTTAAAAAATAATACTTTAAAAATATAACTGAATATAATGATTACTTTTTATTTATTTTAATTTTTTATTGAATATATTTAATATTAGTCTCATTTTAAAGATACATTTTTAATAATATTAATTTTATAAAATTAAAATTTTGTATTAAAATTATATATATATATATATATATTATGAAAATAAAATAAAAAAGATTAAAATAATTTTTTTCATTTTTTATTAAAAATGAGAGTGAGAGTGTGTGAGAGAGTGAGAGAGAAAGAGAAAGAGAGAGTGGTCGAGTGAATAAAGAGAGGCATGGTCAAGTGACTTGTACCGCTGCTGCATCACATGTCAGGCGAAGTCACTCACAGATTGCACAACAAATTTCGGAAGGATAAAACTATCATTTTAGTTATGTTCACTTTATTTAAATTATTTTTTTAATATTTTTTGGTAAAAATTAAAAAAAAATTAAATATATTAATTTTTTATATTATATTTTAGATAAAAAGTTCCGTTTGGAAAGTGAGTTGCCTTTTTTATTTTTTTGTCTATTTTAATCTGGGCTAAAAAATTTAATTTGGGAAAGACTTTTTGACTTTTTAGCGTTTTTAAATTTTTTTGTGAGAGAATAGTGTAATGATATGGGTTGGATGTGATGTTTTATTTGTTGTGGCTAAAATAACTTATTTTGTCTTTTGTGGCTAAAATAGCCTTAAATCCCATTGCCAAACGGAGCCTAAAAAAGCATGTTTCCAAACGAGGTTTAAGATGTTAGCTTTTTTGGCTAAAATAGTACTAAAAACAAAATATACTAAAATAATCAATAAGACAAAATGTTATATCAAACTTGACATGGGTAAGTCCATAAAAGTTATAGCCCACCATTTAGGGCCCAATATATAATTCAACTACTAAAACCCAACGTTGTTAGAACTCAACATGGTATTAAGAACCAATGACATCTAAACACGTGGCAAGAGAAAACAAGCCACATAAGCAGACAAAGATCTTGCAAAGTTATTGCACTACACATCAGCCATTAATGAAGCCCTTTACAGCATTATTGCGATAACCCCTCACCGTTGAGACAGAACAGCCTCACCATAAATAAGGCAAGCTAGAGCATAGACTTTCGGCCAAGATGACAGGTCGGAAAGGACAACGAAATGACGAAATGATTACCAGAGGATATAAGCAGACGTCGAAGACAAGAAGAAGGTTAAGCTTTCTATCTCTAATCTATCTCTACATTCTATCTCTGTTTCTAACTTGTTCCTCGGAGGGTTCGCTGGGGGACTCCCCGTTTCCCGATGAACTCTTGTGCAGGTTCCTCTGTGGGCTCGCTACCTCGGACGCCGGTTTGGGAAGCGTGGATCAGTTCGACCCATTCCATCTGGAACACGCTATATTATCAGTTGGCGCCGTCTGTGGGAAACCTTTTGCTCCGCGCGCCAGTTATGCTCATTGTCGTCAGAGACCTTTTCCCAATAACCCCTTCCTACCACCTGCGAAGGTGGATGGTCATAACTAGATCCATGGCTTCTCACCACAATGTTGCCGACCACCAAGCCGACCCTCCCAATCCAAACAACTCACCGCAATATTTCACCGAGCTCACCAACAGCATTAACCGCCTGGCCGAGCAAAACCAAGCCCTGATTAATGCTCTACTCCAAAGAAACCTTCCTATGCCTCCTCCACCACCTCCAGATATCCCACCCAACCAAGAACGAGCATCGAGCCATACTATCCAGCAGCCCCATCCACCCAACTTGGAAGGGTTGCGACCCCCTCCCCCAGATATGAACCCTCCACCTCGGGTCCCACATCCATCGGCCGCGGCACCGACCCCCGAGGGAGAGGCTAGTAGCGTCCAGTCTCCGCAGCAGTCCGGCGGTGACAACATCCCTTTCTGGGACGCGGAACTCCGAGCCATGAAGCTCCAACTCCAAGGAGTCATGCAGAACATACCGAATAAACCATCCACCATAACCAACTCACCATTCCTTGCCTCTATCCGGGACAAACCTCTACCTCCTAAGTTTAAAATGCCCACGATCGACTTTTTCGACAGTACAACGGACCCAGTCGATCACTTGGAGACCTACAGAACCCCTATGATCCTCCATGCATTCCCTGATGAAAATCATGTGTCGGGCTTTCCCTGTAACACTCAAGGGATCGGCTCGACTCTGGTTTTGTCAACTGCCAGCAGACTCTGTTTCCACTTTCTAGCACCTCAGTGACTCCTTTCTCAGCAATTTCACTGGAGCCTAGTGCCAACGGCGTTCAGCAACCCAACTCCTCAACATCCATCAGACTGAGGGGGAGTCGCTGCGCAGCTTCGTCACCCGCTTTAACACCGAAGCCCTGCAGATAGCGGGAAACGATGACAAGGTCATCCTCACGGCGGCTGGCCTACGATAATCTAATTTCCTTTTCTCCCTCTCCAAAAATCCCCTCACCTCCATGGCAACCTTACTTTCCGAAGCCCAAAAATTCATGAATGCCGAAGATTCCCTAGCCGCCCGACAAGATCCTACAACCAAAAATCCGACCCCCAGAGAGAAAAAAAAGGACTCAGAAACCAGAAACACCTAGTACACCTACCAAACACCTCAGTATACCGACCGACCACCCCGAGCCGACCGGTCAGCGCCAACTCGACCGCCCGACCTGTTCGAACGATAAACACCCCTCAACTCCCCCATGGAACAAGTCTTGAACAAGATTCAACGAGATTATCCCCTAAAATGGCCCCAACCGTCACGGTCTCCTTCCAACCGGCGAGAGCAGTCCAAATGCTGCCGCTTTCATTAGGACCACAGCCATAATACGGAGGAGTGTGTTAGCCTCAAAGATCAAGTCGAGGGCTTGATATGTCAGGGACGTCTCGGTCGGTTCACAGAAGCCCACCCTCAACAGAGGCAAAGGACTGAACCTATTAGAAACAACCGCCGGCGCACCTCTCCCCGGCAACCCACACAACCTAACCAAGGTCATGATCGCCCTCCACAGCAACCCCGGGCACAAGGTAACCCCACCCCCCCTGTTGGAGAGATCAAAGTTATTGCTGGCGGGCTTGCTTGTGGAGGACCATCCCGTTTGGCTCAGTTGGCAGAACTCAGAAAAATAAGACAAGGCTTAGACAAAGAAGTTGCCACATTGGACCGACCCTCCAAACAGCCCAAGTAGTAGATGGAGCTCATCACCTTTACGGAGGCCGACTACACAAGCATCCGTTACCCCCATGACGACCCTCTCGTCATCTCTGCCCTCCTCTCTAATTACAAAGTCAGATGGATTCTCGTCGAAAATCGCAGTTCTTCAGACATCATCTTCCTAAATGCCTTCCGCCAACTCAAGATCGGGGAAGAAAGTCTGTCCCCTCTCCAAAGCCCATTGGTTGGTTTTATTGGAGATCGGGTGACCTCCATCGACTCCATCGATCTTCCAATCACAATCGGAGAATACCCACGGCAGACCACAAAGATGCTTACCTTCTTCGTCGTCGACTGTCCCTCCGCTTACAAGATTATCCTCAGCCGCACCGCCCTAAATGCTTTCCAAGCTATCACATCCACTTTCCATCTTGCCGTCAAATTCCCCACCGACCTTGGGGTCGGTACGGTGAGGGGCGAGCAGACCGTGGCCAGAGAATGTGACGTCGCTTCACTTAAAGAGGTGAAGCTAAAGGAGGCTATGATCATTGAAGGACTCGACGTCAGAGACGAGGACGAGCTGGTCAGAGGGGAACCAGTGGAAGAGCTTGTCGAGGTGCTCATTGATCCCACCAACCTGACAAAAACTGCCAAGATCAGCAGCCAACTATCCTCCAGGCCAAGGCCGACCTTACGGCCTTCCTGATTGAGCACAACGACGTATTTGCTTGGACCCACTCCGACATGTTGGGTATTAACCCCTTCTTCATCATCCATCGTCTCAGTATTGAGCCCCATTTCCGACCCTTCCGCCAGAAGCAGCGCATCTTTCACCCGGAACGCAATACTCTTATTGCTTCTGAAGTAGATAAGCTCATTGAGGCACAGTTTATCAAAAACGTGGATTACCCCAAGTGGCTGTCGAATATGGTCTTGGTCCGTAAAAACAACGATAAATGGTGACTCTGCGTCAATTACTCTGACCTTAATCGAGCTTGCCCCAAAGACAGTTATCCTCTTCCTCGCATAAATCTGCTTGTTGGCGGCACGACCGGTCATCAAATGCTCAGCTTCATGGATGCCTTCTCTGGGTACAACTAAATTCTGATGCACTCGTCTGACCAGGAACACACCTCCTTCATCACCGACCAGGGAACCTACCATTATCATGTCATGCCATTTGGGTTGAAAAATGCCAGAGCCACTTACCAACGATTGGTCAACGCCGTCTTTCATCATCAGATATGTCGGAACATGGAACTATACGTCGATGACATACTAGTCAAGAGCAAACTCTCCACTGATCATCTGGCCGACCTGCGAGAGATCTTTAGCACCCTACGAAAGTATCAAATGAAGCTCAATTCAGAGAAATGCCCTTTCGACGTAGGATCTGGGAAAGTTCTTGGGTTTCATGGTCAGTCAGCGAGGCATCGAAGCTAACCCCGAAAAGATAAAGACCTTGATAGAAATGCAGTCGCCCAAAGCGGTTAAGGAGGTTCAAAGGCTTACTGGCAGAGTCTCCACCCTCAATCGTCTCATTTCCCGCGCAACGGATAAGTGCCTTCCCTTCTTCAAAGTTCTTCGGCAGACTTTCAAGTGGACGACCGAATCCGAAGAGGCTTTCCAACAGTTGAAGCAGTGCATTGCCAACCCCCCTTTACTCTCCCAGGCGCTCACGGGTGAGCCCTTTTTTCTCTATTTAGCCGTGTCAAGCACCGCAGTCAGTGCAGCCCTCATTAGGGAGGACGGTTCAGTACAGCGCCCGGTTTATTACATTAGCCGGGCTCTCAGAGGCACAGAACAGAATTACCCATTGCTAGAAAAAAATGTCTTTGGCCTTGGTCATCGCCTCAAGACGACTCCGTCCTTACTTCCAAATCCACTCCATAGTGGTCCTCACTGACCAGCCTTTGAAGAAGATAATGCAACAACCAGAGCTATCCGGCAGACTTATGTAATGGTCGGTCGAGCTTAACCAATTTGACATCTCTTATCGATCCCGAACGACGATCAAAGGGCAGGCTGTTGCCGATTTTATCTTAGAATTCACTAATCCCACTACAGCCGCAGCCCTCCTGCCCCCGCCATCCCACACTGAGGCAGAAGACCCCCACTCTTGGACCCTCAACGTCGACGGATCATCTCGCAAAGAAGGCAGCGGGGCTGGTCTCATCCTTACCACCCCCAAGGGTGGTTATTTCAAGTGTGCTCTCCGTTTCTTGTTCGACGCAAGCAATAATGAGGCCGAATATGAGGCATTGATAGCAGGTCTCCGCCTAGCCAGAGACATTGGTGTTAGCCATATCCAAGTGTTCAGCGATTCCCAACTTATTGTCGGACAAATCACGGGGAATTCGATGCAAAGGAGGACACAATGAGCTTACAGGGATATTGCACTCCCCCTTGCTCGCCTCTTCAACACTTTCCACATTAAGCACATCCCTCGGGCGGAAAACTCCAAGGCAGATGAAATGACTCAATTAGCTTCTACAGACTAGTCAGATCTCAGCCATGATGTCTGCCTCGAATACCTAGCCCACCCAGCCATTTCTCCAAACCAACAACAAATCCACTTCCTCCAAAACGAACCTATTCTATGGGCGGCCAACATCTTTCTATTTTTGACAAAGGAAGAACTGCCAGACGACAAACACCAGGCCGCCAAGGTTAGGGCCCGATCGTCCAACTATATTTTTATCAGCGGTCTCTTGTAGAAACGTGGCTTTTCACGCCCATACCTGAGATGCCTCAATCCTGCTCAAGCGACCTACGTGGTGAGAGAAGTCCACGAGGGTGTATGTGGTAATCATTCGGGTGCCAGGTCACTAGCCCACAAAATACTTCGCACTGGTTACTTCTAGCCTACTCTCTACTAAGATGACACTGAATTCGTGCTTAAATGTGATAAGTGCCAACGCTTTGTCAACATCCCTCATGCTCCTCCTACAGAATTGATCACACTCTGCAGTCCTTACCCATTTGCCAAATGGGGGATCGACTTAGTTGGCCCATTACCCACCTGCCGAGGCCAAACCAAATTCGCAATCGTTGCCATTGATTACTTCACTAAATGGGTGGAGGCGGAACCCCTCGCCACAATCACCGAGCAGAACACAATCAGATTCATATGGCAGTCGATCGTGTGCCGATTTGGCATCCCTCAAGCCATCGTCTCCGACAACGGCAAACAATTCGATAATGCCAAGTTTAGGAAATTCTGTGTAGAGCTTCAAATCTAGCCCTGCTTCTCTTCCACAGGTCATCCCCAAACCAATGGCCAAGTTGAGATTACCAACCGTTCTCTTCTAAAGATCATCAAAACGAAGTTGGAAGCTGCTAAGGGACTCTGGGCTGAGGAATTACCAAACGTACTCTGGGCCTACCGCATTACCGCCCGAACCCCTACTGGGGAGACCCCTTTTCGCTTAACATACGGCGCTGAGGCGGTCATCCCAGTAGAAATCGGTCTGCCCACCCCAAGGGTTCTGCACCCGAATCCGAAACTAACTAAAGAGCTGCGTCAGGCAGACCAAAACCTGATTAAAGAGCTCCGAGAGACCACTGCTGTCAGGCGGGCCTCATACTAACAAAAAATGAGAGCACACTACAACCGCAAAGTCCGACCGAGGGAGTTCGCTGTGGGGACCCTTGTTTTGCACGAAGCAACTCTTGCCACCAAAAATTCGGCTGAGGGCAAGTTGGCAACCAAGTGGGAGGGACCTTACATTGTTAACGCCAGACCTCGTCCGGGTACTTACCAACTTCAAGACATGAAAGGCCGAGACCTCCCCCATCCATGAAACGTCGAGCACTTGAAGCATTATTTTCAATAAAAGCCCTATTTTTGCATTAGTCCATTGCTGCATTTTCATTTTGACAATCTACACACTTGGAAGTTTTTGTCCTTTTCTCACATGGTGTAAATTTGTGATCAGTGGGCTATGCTTTAAATGACAACAACCTCGTATCTCAGTTATCTGCGTGGAATTTCAATAACACCTTGCTTAAAGCCTCAGCCAAACTGAGTAAGAAGGGCTTAGCCAGACTGAGTTACTTAAAGCCTCAGCCAAACTGAGTTACTTAATGCCTCAGCCAGACTCAGCATGAAGCACTCAACCAGACTGAGTTACTTAAAGCCTTAGCCAAACTGAGCATGGTGAGCTCAGCCAGACTGAGCAGCGACTGATTTTAATGATTTAATATCATAGCATGGTGGCCATACTTAGTCAAAATCTAACCCATTTTTGCAGTGTCTATACTTAATCAGTCTTACATCTTTCATCTTTTAACATTTTCATGTACGCCCATTTTTTAATGATTTTGGCATCATGGCTCTCTCACAAGTTAGGCTAATCTGCACAAAAGTCTGAATTTCATACCCATTTTTTGTTGAATTGCTTCCAAATTTACAACTCAGAAAAAATAAGGGCAACAATGATACAAAAGACTTGTTTTATTCCCAAAATTGTGCCTTACATACAACTTTCTACAAAAATTACACAATCAAGAAACAATAAAAACAACAACAAAAATCTTATTTACAAACAAAATGCAAAATTTCACATCAATCATTCATCCTCGTTCGAGGCAAGGTCTTCTTCGTCAAACCCTTCATCTAGGGGGGTCTAGGCCACATCGTCTTCATCTATTCTAACATTGCTGAAGTCCAAGTCTGGGAACAGCTCTTCTGCTTTACGTTTAAACATCTTCCAGCTGCTGTCCCAGAACTCAAGCATCTCATGTTTGTAGAAGTCCGACCGCTGGAAGCTCTGGATCACTTCCTCTTCGCTCCTACTTCCAGCGGTCGCTCTTGACGGGCCAACCCTCCTATCCCCCTCTCTCACTAAGCTGCTGGCGATTGCGGCATCAATAGTCATCTGGAAGTCGGCGGACCCCCTGAACTGCTCTATTGCTGTAACACATAGGTCGGGGTACGCCGCCCTCTCAGACGCCAAGTTGGTCTTCTCCTCTTCCAAGGCTTTCTCTAGCGCTGCCTTCTCAGCCATTGACTTTGCCCTTTCATCCGCCAGCGCCCGCTCTAACTCAGCGATCTTCAGATCTGCTTCTTCCTTTTCCTTGATCGACTGAGCGCACAGGTCTTCATTGCAGACCATGGCCTCGTCCCACCTTTCGTTGGCGACGGTGCAGGCTTTCTAGGTCTCTTCCAGCTTCTTCTGCTGGCCAGCCAGTTGGAACTCGAGCGACACCACCTTGCGGCGCTCCGTCTCCAGCTCTAACTTGGTCGCGACCAGCTCAGCATTGGCACGGTCGACTAAATAGCCCTGCACCATCGCCAACACTTCCATCTTCTTGGCATTTTGGGTATACTCCAGCCCCCTCACGCATGCGCTCCGCGCGACCTTCCTCTAGCCCCCGGTCTCCCTCCTTAAACTTTCAAGCTGGGCCTTTACCTCCTCCAACTTTGCCTTCAGTGGCTCAACTTCGTCTTTTGTGAACGCTGCTTTCTTCAGTAAGGCTCCTACTAAGGCCGTTGCCTCCATCTGGGCCGAGCACAACCCCCTTAATAGTTCAGCCTCTGTGAAGCTCGCCAGCGAACGCATTGCCGCATCCTCCACCACGCCTAAGTGCCGATCGGCAGTAGTCCTGGCTTCGTCTCCTTCTCCCTCCAGTCGCCCGGACATTGCTAGAGCGTGGTAAATGGCGGTCTTCAACCTAGCCCTCTCTACTTCTCCTTGGGGCGCAGGACCCCCTTTGGGCTGTTGCTCTGCCCCCTACTCAGGGCCAGTCGCTCCACCTTCCACTTGTGTTTCGAGGTCCATGGCATTCCCCACCCCACCCCTTGTCTCCTCAAGCTCCACCTCTGGGGCGACCTTTGCCACCCCCTCCTTCATCTTCTTCAATGCTGGCCCCTCTTCACCCTTGTCCACCATCTTCTTCTTTTTCTTTCCCTTCAACACAGTCTCCACCTCCCTGTTGCTTCTTTCCTTCAATGGATCCACTAGGGGCCGTCGTGGCTCAAAATCACCCAAGTCCTTTTCCCCTAGCTGCTTGGCGCACGGTCGGATTCTTTCCCTCGCGATCGGCTTCGGTGGACGGTCTACCTGTGACTCTTTGTATTTATTAGCCTTGGCAAAACTCGTCCTATCCTCCGCCTTCTGCGCCCTCCTCCTCGCCTCTATTTCTGCCGGCGCAAAATCTCCACCGATCGGCTGAGGGCCTAACCTAGCGGCAAACAAGGCTGAGGGCTAAACGAAGTCGTCCCACTTGGCGCCCTCCTTCTCCCTCCATGCCTTCACCTTCTTCACCCTCTCCTCTACCGCTGCCCCCAACCTTGGCTCCACCGACTTGGTTGGCACTCTCCACACGGTGCGCACTCTTACTCCCCCGTTGGCGGACATGTCGAACCACTGTGGCTTCCACCCCTTAATTGATGACGGCAACCCCGCCACCAAACCTTTCCCTGCCGTCGCCTATAAAGTGACCCAAGTCTCTTGCTGGCCCAAAGCCTTGTAGCATGGCAAAAAACTCGTCCACCGTCATCGCAGCCCCCTCGTTCGCCAGCGGCCACGCACTTGTACAGGCCAGTAAAATCTTCCACGCATTGGGCATTAGTTGACCCGGCACCACCTCCAACCGGTTTAGTACATCCACTACCACCTGCGGAAGCGGCAGCCTCAACTCTCCATTCAGCGCCTCCTCGTAGAGGGCAAATTCCCCCGGTCGAGCATCAGATGCCCTCTCCTTTGATGTAGGCAGTTTTAACTCTATTTCCCGCGAGAATTTGATATTTCTCGCACATACCCTCCAACTCCTCCGCGGTAAAGGTCGACTTGTCGGCCTTCGTGTGCCAGTGATCTGGCTCAACCTGACTGATTGGCTTCGCAGCTGCTATCAGCGTGGACGAGTGGGGTCGTCCTGCCGGTCCCCCCTCACTCCATACTCGCTTCTTCGTCCTGTATTGCTCCACCAGGTCCACTGCGTCGTCGTCCCCTAAGGCATCTAGTCTCACGTTGGGCACATCCTCTCGAGCCATCTCTCTGGTATGCCTGCGTATAGCTTCAGATGCTGGTGCAAGGTAGTTCACAAAATGTTACAAAGGTGTATCACTCGACACAAAGGAGTTTACTCTTGGAATGTTTTGGTTCTTTGCAAAAAGGTAGGTAAAGCGGATAATACCAAAAGCCCAAGGCTTTCTTGTATTCCAAGGGTCACGATTAAATTTTTCCAGCTTGAAAATTTTCAAAAAATTCTGTCAAAACCGCCTTTTTAACACCCTATGTTAACCTACCATTTCGTTTCTTGCCCAACGCCTAACCTCCCCCATTACGAGATTAGGCCACGTGTACAACCACGATCCACTGCCCCATTCCCCTACCCTGTCTTTTCCACTTCAAATCACCACGTGCCCTGCCATTCCTCGAGCCCCGCGCACCGCCACTTGCCCCTCTACTCCTGATCGGTCGTTCCACTCGGTCACCCCTTGCGGTCGGCCTTCTTCATGGTCGGTCCCTCCACTCGGTCACCCTTCGCGGTCGCCCCTCAGGGCCGGTCTCTCTGCTCGGCCATCCATCACCGTCAGCCCACCTCTCGGTCGGTCTTCACCCTGCTGGTCTTTCACAACCATCGCTTTCTTTTGACTATTCCTTTCGTTGGACTAAAGCTGTACTTGGGAATGGGGGACTACTGACATGGGTAAGCTCATAAAGGTTATAACCCACCATTTAGGGCCCAATACATAATTCAACTACTAAAGCCCAACGTTGCTAGAACTCAACATGGCATTAAGAACCAATGGCATCTAAACACGTGACAAGAGAATGACAAGCCACATAAGCAGACAAAGATCCTGCAAAGTCATTGCACTGTACATCAGCCATTAATGAAGTCCCTTACAGCATTTATTGCGATAACCCCTCCCCGTCGAGACAGAACGGCCTCACCATGAACAAGGCAAGCTAGAGCATAGACTTTCGGCCAAGATGATAGGTCGGAAGGGACAACGAAATGATTACCAGAGGATACAAGCAAACGTTGAAGACAAGAAGAATGTTAAGCTTTCTATCTCTAATCTATCTCTACATTCCATCTCTTTTTCTAACTTGTTCGTCGTAGGGTTCGCTAGAGGACTCCCCGTTCCCCGTTGAACTCTTGCGCAGGTTCCTCTATGGGCTTGGTACCTCGGACGCCGATTTGGGAAGCGTGGATTAGTCTGATTCGTTCCATTTGGAACACGCTGTATTATCAAAACTTATAATTATTTCATTTTTTTTTCTTACAAATATCACATCTAACTATAAAAAAATTCAATCATCTTCCTAAACATAACCTACTAGAATAGTCCAAAACTAAAATAACTTACTAAAATAATAACTTTCCAAACACCCACAATTTTGAGTGTCTCTAACACAATAACATTATTTTATAAATAAAAGATTATTAAAAAAAACTTGCTGATATTACCTAAAATAACTTCCTAAGTAGATGCCCCCCCCCCCCCCTAAAAAAAAAAAGAAAAAAAAAAAAAGGAACAGGGCTGATATTACCTCTATTATTTTATTTTCCATATTTTAGATATTAGATTTGCACGTGAAATGTGTAGAGTCGAGTCTGATTTTCTTTACTATTAATTAGTCAATAATACATATTTATAATTAGTGTGAGACCTACCATTTTGCAGCGAATCATTATATATATATATATATATATATTTTAGGTAATCAATTATACAAATACCATAATTTACTTATGGCACATGACCGATCAAATATAACATCGTTTTTTTTTTTTTTTTTTTTCACTCAATGATATTTATATATTCGTCACACATTTAGAATGTGCTTAGTTTGTGTTTTGAGATAAATTTTTTGAAAAAAATTTTAAAGAAAGAGTTTAAATTTTTTTTTAGTTTATTTGGTTATATATTTTAAAATAGTTTTGGAATTTAGGAGTTTAAGATGATTTGATATTTTGTTGTAACTGAGTAGATGTGTGTGAGAGAAAAAGAGATTGAGAAGGCGAGAGGAGAGAGAAAAAGTGATTGATTAATGTGTAAGAAAGATAAAGTGATTTTGCATTTTTTTTTAAAAAACAATTGAACTAAACAAAATTTTGAATTTTTTTTTTTAAATTATATCTTGAGATACAATTTATATGAATGGTTATTGGCGACTAAAATTTTTTGGTCGCTGAAAGTATTTTATAAATCCCTCCAAAATATTTGAAATGTCTCCCTCCAAAACATTTTAGTTCTTTGGCGACGAAAATTCTTTTTTGTCGCTGAACACAAACTTTTGGCTACCAAAATTTTGGTTGCCAAAGGTAAAAAATAATTTTTTATTTTCTATTTGGCGACTAAATGGTTTTAATAGCCAAAACTCAATATATGGCGACTAAATTTATTTTTTGTCGCTGAAAACAGACTTTTTGGTCACTAAAGGTAAAAAATAATTTTTATTTTTTATTTGGCAGCTAAATGGTTTTAGTAGCCAAAACTTAATATACGGTGACTAAATTTATTTTTTGTTGCTGAAAAAAGACTTTTGGCGACCAAAAAGGTAAAAACTAATTTTTTATTTTTTATTTGTGACTAAATTGTTTTAATAACCAAAACTCAATATACGACGATTAAAATTATTTTTTATCGCCAATTTTGGCATTGTTAGGGACTAAATTTTTTTTGAAAAATGAGTGGGAGCTCTAATTAGAGTTACCACTAATGATGTAGCAGTGGGTCCCACCCACTATCACAGTGTGTGTTGTGTCTGTTTTTTTTTTTTACCACCATTTTCCACCTCATTAGTGGTGGATTAGAGTTACCAAATTAGTGGTCTCTATCATGATTGATTTTTTTTAGTCGCCAATAACTAACATACCCTGACTGAAAAAAATTAGTAGCTAAATATTTTAATTTTGCCGACTAAAAAAATTTTTAGTCCCCAATTTCACAACTTTTAGCGATTAAATTTTTTTTAGTCACTAATTTTGATTGCCAAATGTGCATTTTGTTTTAGTGACACTATTAAAAATTCAATGATAAAATTAAAATAACTATAATTCAATAAATCATTTGAAATAAGTACACATCATGAATTGAATTGAGAAGGGTTCGATTAGATCTACTGGGGGTTGAGGGTGGCGTGGGTCTTGAAAAGAGTAAATTGTAGATATATCTTTTAAAAGTTATTTAAAATATAAATTGTTCTTTCTAATTTTAGAAATTAGATTTCATTCTTTTAATTTTTTAATTGCATGACAATGATTTTCTTTATTAATAAATTATCAATTCAATTAATACTTTTTAATAATATTATAAATATATTTTAATTAATAATTTATATAATTTTATTATTGTATAAAAGAGTGGTTATGTATTTCATTTTTTCTTTTAATCTTATTAAATAAAAAATTAATAAAGTATTTATAATTTTTAGAACCACAAGAAACAAGTTATATCTACCGACTATTTACATTAGTTTTGATCATTTTAATCTTATTAAAATAGAGATTAGTCTAATTATGTCCAAAATTTTTTTGAAGCTAATTGCATTTATTTACCCTTATTATTAATTAGGATAAATTACAAATACACTCTTGAAGTTTGCTTAAAGTGTGCATTGTCCTCTGTGGTGTGAAAAATTGTAAATACCACCTTCTCAAAAAAAATTATTTAACAAAAGTAATTAAAAAATGAAATTCTTAACTGCTCTCCCCTAAAGTAATAAAACAACTTAAATTATTAATTGAAATAAATTTTTAACATCATTAAAAACTGTTAGTCGATTTGATAATTTATCAATAAAATTGGTTATTTATTATGAAATTAAAATTTTAAAGAGCGAGATGTAATTTTTAAAATTACAGGAGACAAATCATATTTTAAACAAACCCAATAGTGTAGATAACGTTTGGTAATGTTTACGTTTTTTGTTTATATTTACAAAAATTTTATAAACTGGTTTTTGTTTATTTTTAAAAAAACATAAATTACAAATCCGTTTGGTTTGAATAAAATATCTAAAAATTTTTAAAAACATAAACTAAAAAATATGTTTGTTCAGGCTAAAATATTTATATTTATCTTTATTATTTATGAGAATGGGATCACACACATTATAATTGAAAAAAAATTAATTGAAAAAAAAATTCATTGAAAAAGAAATTTTAAAAAAAAATTAATTGAAAAAAAATGAAAAAAAATTAATTAAAAAATAATCGAATAAAACTTAATTGGGAAAAAAATATTTGAAAAAAAATTAATTGAAAAAAAATTAAAAATTAAAAATTAAAAACTGAAAACGTAAACTTATTTTTTGAGTTTACGTTTTTTCCTCAAATTTATGAACTTAGACAATCATTTATAAATCAAAAAATTATCAAACAAGTTTTTATAATAATTTTTAAAATTTTTATAAATATAAACTAAAAACATAATGATTACCAAACAATACCGTAGCAATTGTCCTATCTTTCGAAAATTTCATGTTGAAAGTTTGTCCGATCAATAATAAGAGACTGAATGAATAAATGACACTTATAATAAGGAGATAATGAATAAATTATAATATTTTCTGTTGATAATGGTAGAAGTACCCTAATAATTAATACGAATAATGAGAGTTGTACTTACAGTTAGGGCTATGTAAAGTATCGCTCAATCTGCTAAAATCACATCAATCTGTATCAATTCGTACCGCTCTATCTACGAACTACAGTTTAAACTTTAAAATTTATAATTCGCCTTCGAAACCGTTTCACTCCGCTATAGTTAACACATATATATTTTTTAATTTATAATGAAATATTAAAGTAAAAATGAGTGTGAGAGATTTAAGATAAAAAATTTATTATAAACTGATAAAATTAGTAAAACTAGTAAAATTTAAGAGAAATTTATTATAAAATATTATGTAAAATTAATTTGTGTTATATATATATAAATATTATGTAAATTAATATTATATATTATAAAAAAGCAAAATAATAGATTAAAATATTTTTTAATTCGTCAAACTATTCAAAATTATTTAAAATAAAATTTGTCAATTTACTACTCGACTATTTAATTACTAATTTTAATTTCAAATCATCGAAACTGCCCCCGACACTTTAACTCACAGCCACGAGGAGAAAACCGTGACAACTGCGAGGCTCATGCCTTGTGACTGAATAGATTATTGGTTTATATACATAAATTGGGTTGGTGGGTAGGAGTAAACCCAACCCCACCACCACACACCCCGCCCCCGCCGTCACTTTAACTCACAGCCACGAGGCTCATGCCTTGTGACCGAATAAATTTAGGACTTGTTGGGAATATTGTAAATAAGTGTATTTTTTTATTTTTTAAAAAATATAAATTGAGTATGGATTGAATTTGAAGTGATGTGATAGAGAGATAATGTGATTTAAATAAGATGATATGACTTAAATATGATAGTGACTTTTTGACTTTTTTAAATGAGGACAAACAAAGTCTTATTAGTTTATATACATAAATTGGATTGGATTGGTAGGTAAACCCCCTCCCCCCATGACAGCCACGAGGAGAAAATCGTGACAGCCACGAGGCTCATGCCTTGTGACTGAATAGATTTAAGGGTTGTTGGGGATTGTAAATAAGTGTATTTTTTGATTTTTTATGAAATATGAGTTGAGTATGGGTTGAGTTTGAAATGATATGGTAGAGAGATAATGTAACTTAAATAAGATGATATCACTTAAATATAATAGTGACTTTTAATTTTTTGACTTTTTTAAGTTAGGACAAACAAGGTCTTATTGGTTTATATACATAAAAAAAGCACACACACAGGTTTATATACATAAATTGTGTTGGTAGGTAGGAGTAAAACCACAACAACAACCCCAAGTTGTGTGTAGGATTATTTTATTGGATAGATTAGTAATTAAATTAATTTATATGGGTCATTTATTAATATCAAAAAACTAGTTATGAGATGGCATTATATTTTCTATTACTTAGATGGGTAATTTTGTAATTTTGAGAAATTAGGTTAATAAGCCCACCTATTGTGGCTTTAAGTCTTGGGAAACAAACAAAACAGAGGCGGGGAATTGCTCCATAGGCGACTAGGGTTTGAGAAGGTAAAAGAAAAAAGAAAAGAAAAAGAGAAGAGAGATTCAAGTGGGGATGCAATAGGGATTGGAGGCAGCACATTGGTGATTTTGGGACACCCATTGGTTAAGGTAAAATTTGTCTTTACTGTTAATTATTAAGTTTATTTTGAGGAATTTAACAATCAATGTATTAAATGAATTTGGAAGATCTATAGGTGCTTACTTAGGTTTTGAGAATTGGGTGCAATGTGTAAGTGTAACTTTGGGTGGGTAATAGAAATAATGGAGTTTTGTAACATGGGTAAGGGTGTGTTTGGCTATAAAGTTGGGTTGAATGGTTTGATCACTTGGATATTAAAGCAATACATTAATCTAATATGGTGGGGCTTTTGTGGGTGTATAACACGTAAAAATATTAATTTATGGAAAATGGCTCATACACCCACTGGGGGTCGACCCCCAGTGAGGTGGCACTCCATTATTGGCCCAAAAAAAAAACTGTTTTTTTTTTTTTTTTTTTTCTTTTAAGTTTCAACCAGTGGGGGTGCGACCCCCACTGGGGGTATGCAGCACGGTTGATTAATTTATTTGAAGTTTTGTTTATTTGGTTTGTGTGATTAAAGTGGTGGAGTTGAGTGTTTGGAGTTGATGTTGGAATATTGTTTTTAAGTATTTGAGGTAAGTAACCCTCTATCACTGTTGGTTCATTTTTATTCCTACTGAATCGTTTAAAATTATAATTATTTATTTATAGCCTTCATGCTCTCTTAAAATAAAATATGGGTAAAATATAAAACAATATCGAATATTATTATGAAAGTTATTTGAATATTTTGTGAAACTATTATGAAAATTGTACCAAATGTTTATTCTGAAAATATCGAATATTTTATTTAAAAGTTGTGTATTGTTCGAATTTTGAACATTACTCTAGTCTGACTATGATTTGGACCCTAGCCAATGGGGGTTATTTATTGGCACAGAAACTAGTTTCTTTTGGGGCTTTACCACTAGCCTATGTGTGGTTCTAGGCCTTGTCACAGGCTAAGTGACTGTAGTCACCAAGACTTGGGTTTTGTGAATCAAATCATTAAACCATCTGAATATCGAACCATCGATTTGAACAACAAATTTACTTTGAATTATCTTGTTGGCTTTTCAATTAAAATATATTGTACATTGTTTATTGTTAGCTATGAAACCATCTTACAAATAATTGTTCATTTATTGAATTGTAGCAAAAATTATATTTATTGGTTATCGACTATTTATTAATCTATTTTTTTTTGTATACTGGATCCAGCTAGCAG
This sequence comes from Camellia sinensis, assembly GCF_055761805.1. NCBI lineage: Eukaryota > Viridiplantae > Streptophyta > Magnoliopsida > Ericales > Theaceae > Camellia > Camellia sinensis. The sequence continues at coordinate 20,290,117 of NC_138964.1, read as the reverse complement.
TGATGGTTGGTTGTTTATTGGGCTGTCTAGCTTACCCTTTTTTTATTTTTTTCAGATTCTGAAGAGTAGAGCTGCGCGGAGTTTTTATTTGTTGGAGTGTTGAGAGTAGGACTATGATTTAAGTACTTGGATTTTTATTTATTTATTTATTAGTGGACTTGGTGGACAATTTCATATGATAAGAATTATATATTTGTATGGTTTTTAGCATTATGATATTTAAGGATTTAATTTGAGTATTTTACATTGTGGGTTATGTGTTGGATCCTTAGCCTTGCATGCTCACCGAAATGAGTGTGCGACGTTGTCACGGAGCTTGGGGCGTGACATTAATACCCTCAAATTTCTTTAAAATTTTATTTCTAGTAGTATTTCTTGAAAACTTTGATATTGCGGTACAAAATTTTCGTGAACCATTTGTAAAAATATTGAGACATTCACTAGTAGTAAAAGTTTTTTTTAATAATATAATCAACTAAAAAATTTTGTACACGTATAAGATCATATGAAAATGTTTGCAAATGACCAGTTGATAAACCCTTAATTACATTTGATTTCTAATATCAGGTTGTTGACTTTGTGAATGTTTGCTAGCATACCTTTTTAAATGACTAGTACCTCCTGCAGATGCAACACTAAATATGCACAATATTTACATTTTGCTTTAAATGTACTTGTACTATCAGGATTGTTTACAGATATTTTTTCGAATGATCCCAAACACCACCAGTCATGTTACTAGATGATGATCCAACTGTTAGAAGAGGGATACTAGGTATATTAGAAGGAAAATCAACAGATTCATATTGTGTATAGTATACATCAATATTGACAAAAACATTAAAAATATTAGGATTCATAGTAATGTAAGTGAAATAATATATAAGAACTAACAATTAATTTAAATAATGACTAAAAATAACAACTAATATATGTTAAGAAATAATTAATGTAAAAAAATAGTAACTAATAAATTTAATTCAACTAATTACTGCTACTGACTAGTGAATGTAATACAAAAATTAGTTTCTTATGGTAAAAATTTCTTCCTACACAATTGCAATTGCCACTTAGGGATGAGACTTCAAAATTAATTGAGAGAATAGAGAGTTAAGAGAGATTGAGAGTTTGGGAGTTTGCGAGAGAGAATTGTTTGTGAGAAATAAAATGGGAGAGGGGAGATATTTATAGGAGTTTGGGAGAAGTGAGGGTCAATTTGTAAATTAAAAAAAAAGGGTCATTTGGTGTTAAACGGTCAAGTGACCGTTTGAATTGAATTGAATTGAATTTTTTTTTTTTTTTGAATTTTGAATTTTGACCGTTCGGAGATAGAGAGCCATTGAATGGGTAGGCCGCAGGTCGAGCCACCCACAAGGCAGAAAATTTTTGGGCTGGGTCAGGGCGGGTCATGGACCGAGCCTACGACCTTCAAAATGGCAACCCAAGCCCAAGTCTTGGGTCGGGCTCAGGCCTGAACTTAACCATGTCGGGCCTACCTCAAGCCACAAGCGGGCTTCGGCTACCCACGGGTTACAGGGCCATTTTTACACCCCTGGTTATGACCAAAATGACCTTCAATTATGATTTTAATTAGTGTTAGTTACGACCTAATGTGATTACATTTAATGTGAAAAGTACTTATCTATTTTTATTTTATTGATCTTATATTTTGTATAAAGGGTAACAAAAATTTATAATCTTGTTTTCATACCTTTTGTTTTGTAAATGTCTATTGAGTGAAAATATTATTTGCAAATTTAAAAATGATGTTTAATTTGTATACTTATAAAAATAAATATTTTAGTACAATATACGTGCTTTTGTAATCAATTTTTATTGTACATAGTTTGGCCCCCTCTTACTAAAATTTCTGCGTCCGCCATTATATATCTTGACATCATAATTCGTCCACTAGAACTAAGGTAATTATGGTTTTAAGACAACAATTTGTCGTACCTTTTTTAATTCTCACATGTTATTTTCTTTTCTAATTTATTGTTTGAATTATTGGTTTATGAAATTGTGGGGAAGTATTTTGTGAATGACAACACTTGGCAAAGGTGACGTCGAAGTCTTAGCTGACGTGCTGCATGGCTTGGTCATGCTGCCGAGATGATCTCAGTTAGGCCGAGGTTATCTGCAGAGATACGGGAATCTGAGGTAAACGGATAAGGGACAAGAGTCCTAACAAGGGAGGATTTCAGTCTGGATAAGGATAAGGCTCAAGGAGAGGTTATCCCTATCTAGCTGAGGGTCCAGGATGAGAATTAAGCCTGAGTCTATTGTAGTGAGACTTCTAAAGGGATTAGGTCACTACTGGTTATAAAAGCAAGGCACCCTTGTGGGTCTGAGTTAAGTTATTTCTTGAGAGTTTAAGCACAATTTGCTATCTTTGAGAGATATTGATTACTGACTTGATCGTCAGAGTGCCCCCGACTAGATTGAACCACTGCCAGATTCTCATCTTCTTGTACAAGTTGTTGGGCTTAATCTATTCTGCTGGTGCTCTCCAACTGAGTTTCCCTTTTGGTTGTGTGATAAAAAATCAACACCCACAATTTGGCACCGTCTGTGGAAAACTTAAGTAGAATAGATGGCCAACGACAGCCAGGAAGAAAAGATTGGGGATGACATTAACAGTAAGAGTTGTGAACATGCAGATCCTAACGCTGAGAAAGAAAACCGTAATGAAGGAGCACGGGATCCGAATCCTGGAGAGAAGGAGGTCGGCAAAGAGAGGAATGCCCCAAAGAAAGCAGGCCGAGATGAGTACTACAACGAAAACGACCTTTAGGTATGGAAGGATAGATGCTTGAGGAGGGATAGTGAGATAAAATGAATGGCAAACAAGTTGGCAGACCTACAATCGGTTGTCAACTTCATGATGCAGAACAACATGATGCAACCACCATTCCCATTGCAGAACACGTCGGTTTCAACGGCCAAGACTGATACCTAGAAAGGGGGGCAAAAAACAATCCCAGTAGTCCCGCAACATGGCAAGGAAAAGGAGCGCTCACATCGGCCTTCATGCGATGTCGGGTGAATAGAGTCAGTGAGAGGCGAGTCGTAGAGGACATTACGAACCAAGGGAACCTATGCCAAAGAACCTTGGCATATCCAGGGGAATTGACTTTGCTTTGATACAGTAAATGAAGAGAACCCTAAGAGGACACACAATGACATCGGGAGCAGCGCGTCAAAAAGGTTGAAATATATTGATAACCCAGCTCCTAGCCGAACGAATGAGGATCTAAAGGACTACGTCCAGAGTAATCGACTCCACGCCGAGGTAACATCTCCCGTCGAGCTGAGAATGCCATTCTCAGTGGAGTTGGATAGATTTGAGGCCCCAAAGAGATTCCATATACTGCGGTTCTAGATTTATGATGGTAAGTCTGATCCGAACTTTCATGTCGGCTTATATTTAAATTCAATGGCTTTACATAGCTAGAATGAGCAGTTGTTGTGCAATATGTTCCTTTCATCCTTTGGAAAAATCGCATCAGATTGGTTCCACAAGTTGTCGAAAGAAATTGTGAAGAGTTGGGAAGGCTTGATTGAGATGTTTGTGGCCAGGTTTGTAACAAATAAGTTACAGCCATTAAGGGTAGACTCCCTGCTGGCTTTGAATATTAGCGAGAGTGAAAGCCTCAGGGCTTATTCCAAACGGTATTATGAGGTGTTCAGCTGAATACCGGCATGCAACCAAGAGCTAGCGATTGTATCTTTAAAAAACGGCCTGGAGGATGAATGTCCGCTTCGAAAGTCACTTGCAAAAACTCTACCAAAGAGTATGGAGGAGCTCATGGCACGAATTGAGAAATATGCCAGAGTAGAGGAAGATACACATGGAGCAAAGGCACTAAAACAAGAGAAGAGAAACGGCTCGCCAAAGCGAGGCTGAGGTAACACTAGTTTCAATAGGCAGGAAATAGGGTTGAGGGCTGCCTAGGCAGTCACCACGGTATTTAGGATCCCGGTCTACAAAGTTCTGGGAAGGATTAGAGACCAACCGTATTATAGAGCGCCGAAGAAAATCCCTAGCGAGTTTATGAGAAGGAGCCTTGGGAAACATTGCGCTTACCATAATGAGGATGGCCACTTGACTCAAGGATGTAGGGCTCTGAAGACACACTTAAAGGATCTGGTCAGACAGGGTCACGTGAGAGACCTAGTAGATGAGGCTAAGACAAGGGAAAAGCAAGCAAGGCTACCGTAGGCACCGACAGCACTACCTTCAACACTGCCACCACAGCAAGAAGAGGAATCTCGAGTGATCAATGTAATTTACTCAAAGGTTAATGAGAATGATATACGTGGGGAAACTCAAAGGGTAGGACACCTACAACATATGTATCAGGTCCAGGAAAAGAAGTCCAGGACAAATGAGTACCAGGGGCCAATGGTTTCATTTAGTGAGGCATACCTAGATATGGTGCAACATCCACACAACAATGCCCTAGCGATGGAATGCAAGGTTGTATGGAAAAGGCATATCAACAGCTAATGCAAGGTTGAGGGAATAACCCTCGTGCGTGTAGCCAAGGTCTTCCCAAGAGAATGTTGTATGGAAAAGGCATATCAATCACGATAAACTCCGTGGTTATAGTCTTTGTTCTCGTCTAAATCTCCAAACATGTAGTTCTTAGAGGCCACGCCAGCGTCCCATTAAATCTGACCATAGGGCTTTCGGATTGCTCCAAGTCATCCTTGTGAAGGCTAAGCTCTTTGTAACATTTGACATATATGATGTAACAAGAGCTGCCTTGGTCAATAAGTATCCGCCTTACCTGGCATTCTCTAATCTTTAGGGTCATCACCAGAGCATCGTTATGTGAATGTTGGACCATCTCCAAGTCTTTATTCGTGAATGTGATTATCTGCCCCTAGTGTCCCTCCGTCTGGGGTTTCTTTTACTGAACTTGAAGGCATGCAGCAGATGTGTCACTTTCTGTGTTTCTCCCCAGATTTCGTTTGCACTAACCCTGGAGTGGATCACGTTGATAACCCATGGTCCATCTGTCTGTGGCGTTGAGGCTGGTGGTGCTGCTGCTGGTGCTCGAGCCAGCTTTGCTTGTTTCTTCCTTGTCTTTTCCTTATCTACCAAATCCCTTAGATGTCCATGCCTGACAAGATCCTTCAAATGTTGCTTCAGAGATGACATCCTTGGGTCATGTGCCCGTTGTCATCACAATTCTTCCTCGGGAACCTGCCCATATATTTCCCCGGGATCTTTTGGGGAGGCCTAAAGTACGGCTGCTTTCTGATTCTTTTTAAGATCCTGTAAATTGGGATTTTGAAAACTGTACTCACAGTCTGGATGGCCTTCAATCCTAGTTTCGGTTTGTTAATGCTGGTACTGCCTCAGTTATGCTTTGGTGAGCCGTTTCGCTTCTCCTGCTTCATTGTACTTCATTTCTTTGCTTTCTTGTCCTCGTCTATCCTTGTGTACTTCTCAATCATTGCCATGAGATCCTCCATATTTTTCGGGATGGTCTTTGTAAGGGATTGCCAAAGTGGGCAATCATTCTCCTAGCTATTCTTGAAAGACACAACTGCAAGTTTCTAGTTACACTCTAAAATCCTATTGTAAACCTCGTTGTACCTCTTGGCATAAGTCCTAAGGCTTTCGCCATCGTCAATCTTCAAAGCCAATAGAGAATCAACCCTCAACAGCTGTAATCTGCTCGTAACAAACCTAACCACAAGTATCTCGGCTACGCATTCCCATCTCTTGACCCGTCTCTTCAGCAATTTGATGAACCAATCTGATACTATTTTCCCAAATGTCGACGGGAACCCTTTTCATAACAGCTATTTGTTCTCACTCCACAGAGACATTGCATTCAAGTATAAACTAACATGAAAATTCGGATCTGACTTACCATCGTAGATCTGGAACCTTGGCATGGTAAATCTCTTGGGTGCCTCGAATGTATCTAACTCTACTGAGAACGGCGAGCCCAGCTGAGTTGTGGACATAACCTTGGCACTATTTCTCTTGCTCTTGAGGTAATTGCACAGGTCCTCTTCAGTCCGTCTTGGGGCTTGGTTGTCTACTGACTTCAATCTCTTTGGCTCGCTGCTTCCCGTGTTGGAATGCGTCCTTTTGGACTTCTCTATGTCTACTATCTCGTCAAGGAAGAGGCCCTGCCCGTTGATCTAATGAGATCTCCTGATCTACGTCCCTCTAGTTCTTTGTGAATCTCCCCGCCGTGACTCTATCCGACCAGTGTTCTGCGATCGCCGATTTAAAGTCTTAGGTCTCTTTCCGTGCTATGGAATGATTGGCACCATTGTCTGTCCTCCTTTCTGGGCATTGGCGTTTACTACTGGTGTCGGTGTTTGTAGACACCCCATTTTTGACTGACCTTAAGACTCAGACGTCATCGATTGAGCGCTCAGTGATTGCGCGTGTTGTGCTCGTTCTGAGGTTTTGAAGTGTCGGCTGAGGTCCTTACCCCTAGACCTCGGGACCCTTTTATGTTTTTTCTCGGTTTGCGGACCAGGTCTTTCTTTCTCTTTCCGGAGGGAGGGAGAGGTCTTGTAGACCATCTCTCAGTGGCTGTAGGCTACTTTTCGTGATCGCAGGCCACTATCCCTGTTTGGAGACCAGTTTTCGGTTTTCAGAGCCGTCGGCCGCGCGCCTCGGTTCGGGACCGCTTGACATTCTCCGTTTGGCACAGTTTTTGGCACACAACTTGTTTCCTCTGTCTAGAGGGACACTGTGGCCCGGGAGATCACTTTTGTGGTCGCACGCCACTTTTGGTGCTTAACAGCTTGTTTTCGAGGCACCTGGCCGCGTGTTTTGCCCCCCGAACCCTCGTTTTGCATCGGTGTTGGTCCATTTTTGGCATGAACCTTGTTTTCATTGTTTGGAAGGTGGTACGAGGGTGGGAGACCACATTTTCTCCTTGGAGACCACTTTTTCCCACCAGCTGGTTTTCTTGTCAAGAAGCTGGTCTCCTTGATTTTTGAGCCACATTTGCTGGTCTCCCACCATACTACTAGCTTGCATTCAGTTGGGAGACCATCAAATGGGCTGGCCGACCACTTTTCCTTGAGGAAGACCACTCACCCTGGTCGGCTGACCAGGGGAATTGGTCGGCCGACCACCTTAACTGGTCGGCTTGCTCCCTCCAGTTTTGTCTCTGTGAGTTGTTGCCAGCTGTGCCAGCTGGAAGGTACAGACTGCATCCTCCATACACGTGTATGGGGGATCTTTAGCCTTGGTTTTTAACTTCTTGGAGAAGCTTTGGCTTAAAACCTCTATAAGAGAGGCTCTCCCTCTCCTTATACATGGTTCAGATTTTGGTTAAGGCAAAAGAATATATCCCTCTCTATATCTCACTATTTTGAACTCCAAAGTGTGTGATTCTTGGCCCTTTGCACACCACCTCATAGCCTAACACTTCCACTATCAACCTAAGGTTCTTGGAGGACATTTTTAGAGGTTAAGGAGCTGTGTTTTGGGTCTAGAAGTTGCTGGTTTTTGTTGAGCTTCAAGGGTAACTCATTTTCTTCCTTTTTAAGCTCTATTTTGACCCTTCTCTTCGCCTTATTTCCATGCATATTTAGGCTTTGTTGTCAACTGAGAAAAGCTTTATTTTTAAGCATTATTCATGTTTGTTTAAGGCCATTTTCCTATTGGAGGTCATCTACCCTCTTGCATGCTTCATTTAGTCTTATTTTGAGCCATGCCTTAAGGCCTTTGTGTTGACCTTTGCTTGGCCTTTTAGTCACTGAAATCCAGTGGATTTTCAGTGGTTGGCATGCTATTTTGAGGGCCAAAATCAGAGAGGGGTGACCATCTCTCTTTTGGCCTTGTTTGTTTGCATATTTGGCCTTTCCAAGGAGCCTATATTTTCATACTTCCTAGCCATGGTTCAGGCCATTTTTAGTGACTTTTAAGACCTTCCTAGACTCTGTCTAGGGTTGGTTTGGTCACCTCATGTTTGACTCTTGCATGTGTAGAATAATCCTCTTCATAGCTTATCAAAGGAGCATGTTATTCTTGCATGCATTGATCATGTTTCAGTGGGTTTTTGGTCATTATTTGGCATTTCATACCTCTTCCTTTTGCTGGTTTAGTGGCCTCTTGAATGCTTCACATGCTTGTAGTGCAAACCATGCTCACTAGCTTACATTGCATGTGGTTTTGGCCCTTGATTCTAGCACATTTTGGCCATACTCTAAACTAATTTTGTTCATATTTTAGGCTGCCTTAGCTCTTTTTTTAGGCCTCTTAGTCGAATGATGCTTGCCATGCATGGTTGTAGTGCAATACCCTTGCCTAGCCTTGAGTTTTGAAGCCCCTTGCATGCTTAACTTGAGGTGTTTCCATGTCTTGGCATCATTGAGCATGTTATTTTAGAGCCTATACTTGTGCCATGTTTCCATATTTTCCACTCTTTAAATGTGTTTGAGAGTTGTGCTTGCATACCTCATTTATGGGCCATTGCATGAGTTTCATTTTTGTGCATTTCAAGCCATCATCTTAGTCCATTTTGCCACTATTTTGGGCCTGCATAGGGACTGTTTGGGGTTGGTTTGTTCATTTGGGCATTGCTATACATACCTTTAGTGTAATGCACTTCACTAGTTTCGGTATTTGAGCCATTCAACATGCATAACATGAGTTGTTTGCATGATTCAGGACCATTTTGTATGTCATTTCAGAGTTGGAACATGTGTTGTTATATGCCATATTTCATCCTTCCCATGCTTTCGTACAATTGTATCTTGTGCCCTAGGCTTTGGGCCCTTGCATCTTGCGTGTTTGCATGAGTTTTGTTGCCTCATTTTCATTTTGTATGGCCACTGATTCAGGTGTGGCTGAGGCCCATTCATTTTGATTTAAGTCCATTTTGCATCAAGTATGCCATTGTAGTTCATAGCATTGAGTATGCCGCGTTGCCGCATGTTTGATCATTGCATTGCGCATGCCTTGTTCACTTCATTGTGTATGATAGTCTTCACATGTGCATTGAGTATGCCATTGTTAGTTCGTAGCATTGCGTATGCTAGTTTGCATGTTTGCACGTCATCCTTTGCATGTTTGCATGACTTGGTTGCATCGCCTTAGGATTGCATGCTTGAGGTCGCATTGTGCATGCCATTCTACTTGTTGCACTGTGTTTGGAATAGGAGTTAGTCCAAACATGGAAAACGAGGGACGTTTCATACTCCAAGTGATGAAACGTGCCTCGATTCCCGGTCGCCGACACTCTTGACCATCCATGATGGAGTTGTTGGTTTTAGTTGCTTATATGTGCATTCATGTCCTGTTGAGTCGTGCAATTTGACTCCTCGGCCATCATGCATCGGGATGCGTGATTAGTGGCCCGAGGATTGAGGACTACACTCCCTAGAGCTTATACAATGATGGGGAGAATGGTTGGGCACAGATATGTTGAAAATACCTTACCTTCTCTCTCTCTTGCCTTTGTTACAGAAAAAGCAGAAACCAGGAGAATGAACTGGTCGGCCGACCAGGTTTTCTGGCAGGTCGACCACCTTTTCTGGTCTCCACCACCAAGGGTGGTCGACAGGTGGTCTCCCTTGCCCATAGCTGGTTGGCAGCCTTCCCACAGCTTCCCTAGGTGGAGTTTCATCTCTCTAGAGCCTCGTGCAACTTTCTGAAATCAATTGCAAACAAAGGCGAGTCGAGACATCGCGATGGATTTCCCGACAAGGCTACTCGAGCATGCATGCATCCTTTATCATTCAAGGCAGAGCTGAGGCAATCCATTTCATGTAGCTTGCATGCTAGGTTATTTACTTCCTTAGTTAAATTTGTTAATTAGCTAGTGTTGTGCAATAATTAGCTATAATTAGTTATTCATTTAAAAAAAAAAAATCAGCCCACAAAGATGGCCGACCGACCATCAATGGTGCCGACCGACCGACCAACCACAACTGACCGACCATCAAATGGTGCCGACCAATCGTCCATCAATGGTGCCGACCGACAGTCCATCAAAGGTGCCGACTGACCGTCCATCAATGGTGCTGACCGACCGTCAACGGTGGTGCTGACCGATCGTCCATCAATGGCGCTGACCGACCGTCTATCAATGGTGCCGACCGACTGTCCATCAATGGTGCCGACCGACCGTCAACGGTGGTGCCGACCGACCATCCATCAATGGTGTCGACCGACCGTCCATCAAAGGTGCCGACCGACCGTCCATCAAAGGTGCCGACCGACCGTCCATCAATGGTGCCGACCGACCGACCGTCCATCAATGGTGCCGATCGATCGTCCATCAATGGTGCCGACCGACCGTCCGTCAAAGGTGCCGACCGACCGTTCGTCAATGGTGACGACCGATTGACCGTCCATGGCCGGTGGCAAGAAACCAGGGCCGATGGCCTTAAGCCATGGCCGGTGGGTTTAGGGAATGGCAGACAAGCCATTCTCTACCCTCCAAAGCAAAACTAACAAGTGTTTGGTCCAACCAAGCACAAAACAAACAAGTTAAGAGATCTTGAGGCAGGGCGCTCGGCCGAGGCCTCCGGGAACTCAAAACGAATGAACATGGATGATCATCGAGTGTTTAAACGATGACGTCCAAGTCTTGAGGACGGTCAAAAATGGGGTGTCTATAGTTGCCCCTCTTTGACAGAACTCGAAAGTCATAACAATGACGGGAGTGAATATCAAAGTCCAGAGACGACCCATTTTTGACAAGGCCGAAGACTTAGACAAAGCATACAAGCTACAGATAAAGATATGCGCCCGAAGACGGGGGCAAAATGCAACTGACAATGTAAGAAGCCGAACATAACTCATGATCAAGCAAAGAAAGCTGTAACGAAGCATAACAACGCAACAGTTTTAAGCAATCTAACATAAATCCAACTACATTACAATGCAGAAAGGATGCAAGAGAATTATTGAATTCTCGACGCGTTTCACACGGAGAATACAATACCTTTGTGGTTCGTCTGGTCGCTCCAACCTCAAATGAACCGTACATACAATATCGTGCCTGTAAGAGAAAGAAAACTTAACAAACACAATATTGTTAGCAGTATGCATATCAATGCAATTGAAAGTGCGTAATGACGCATAACAATGCGACTCGGGGCAAGCATAATAATGCTATGGAGGCACAAACACATGTAAGTAAAGAACACGCGACAACGTGCTCAATGTGTAATATTGGGGACTTGAACACATGTGAGTAAAGCAATACGCGACAACGATGTAATGTGCATAAAAACGGAACTTGAACACATGTAAGTAAAGCATAACGTGACAACGCATGCAATGTGTATAGAAAGGAACTTGAACACATGCAAGTAAAGCATAATGCGACAACGCATGCAATGTGTATAAAAAGGAACTTGAACACATGTAAGTAAAGCATAACGCGACAACGCATGCAATGTGTATAGAAAGGAACTTGAACACATGTAAGTAAAGCATAACGCGACAATGCATGCAATGTGTATAGAAAGGAACTTGAACACATGTAAGTAAAGCATAATGCGACAACGCATGCAATGTGTATAAAAAGGGACTTGAACACATGTAAGTAAAGCATAACGCGACAACGCATGCAATGTGTATAGAAAGGGACTTGAACACATGTAAGTAAAGCATAACGCGACAACACATGCAATGTATATAAAAATGCGAAAAATGGGCATATTCAACTGAAACATAGTAAAGACATGCTATTCATGATGTTGAGATGCAACCTGCTGGGGATGAGGCATCACTTTGACGCGAGACGAGTAACGAGCGTGCTCTAAAACGAAACAACGTAATATGACATGATTGAAGCGATTTGTGAAATTTGCAAGATACAAAAAGGATACGGGAAGGGATGCTCCTTGCACGCATCAAGCATCGCTCATAAAAGACACGGCTTTAGGTCAACTCGAAGGTCTACTAATGTTCAGAAGTGTGCTTTCTTGCACTGTCTCGAGTAATGAAGGTGCCAGACCAGATAATTGACCCGACCAAGGGCGCGGGAGATACATCGATCCAAATGGAGGTTACCAGTATCAAACCCGATACTCTGCGGCCTTGCTCTCCTTTTCGCTTTACTTTCCTTTTTTACTGGTAGTTTAAGCACATTGCACTGCCTCAGGCAGGTTTTCGAAACCGTATATTTTTTTGCAAAAGATACGATGGAAATGAAACAGCTATTTTGTCCACGAAAAAGGTATTACATTTGCACTTTTCATGCATCGCATCGCATGGCATCACATAACAATGTGAATGAATTAGAACTTTGTTTGAAAAGTAAGCATTTGCCTCGTAATAATCAGGTAGTGAACCGACTAACGGCAAAGCAACTCGATAAGCAAAACAAAGAACTCGATAAGCTAACCTAGTGTAAGTACAATTCGATAAGCAAAACAGAAACTTAAAGGATGTGACATACAACTTGATAAGCAACTGTGTAACAACTTGATAAGCAAATGGGCGTAACTCTGCAAAATTATCGCCGGACGGCACTGGAAGTGGTACCAACCACATGTTCTCAGCATGTTCAACTTCTAAATAGCTGCTGGAGCAAGAGGGAAGACCTTCGGCCATAAGGAAAGGACACCGGCCTCGAGAAATGGCCATCGGCCAACAGATTTGACCAATCGACCAAAAGTTGACATCTGTCCTCCACTCACACCTTATCCCCTACAAAAACCACCAGAACGTTGACACCTGTCCTCCACCACACCTTATCCCCTACAAAAACCACCAGAATGTTGACACTTGCCCTTCACTCACACCTTATCCCCTACAAAAAGCCTCAGCTTCGTAGTTTTTCTCAATCCAACACTAATTTGCTCCAAATGGAAGAGTTTCTTGCCTAGAATCTCACAGTTTGGATTGCCAACTTGGATGGCTCGGAAAAGCTGAATTTCTAGGGCTTCGATATAAACGCACTATTCACTCTGAGTCGTACTCCGCTGCACTTTCCATTTCTCCATGTCGCGACAAGGTTTTGGAATCCGGTAACACATGTCTTTAGCTTTGGCGGGCAAGAGGTATGTCCTACCTTCGAAGATTTCCAAGCTTTGATGGAATCTGAGGGCAACAAAGAAGTCTTCCCTCAGCTTCGCTTTGGCCATGCCCAAGCCTTAGGGCAAATGTGTGGGCTCACAATGCACGATGCTCGATCTTTAATTTGTGACGGAATGCTGGATGTTCCGAGTTTGATTTGCCGTTTTTCTGATGCCGGTGACCGTGGTGACCATTATTGGCAAGGTATTCGGCAACATGCCCTTTGTTTGTGCATGCTATCTCATTTCTTGTTTGCCTCAAGCTCTGGAGGATCTAGTGTCCGGCTAGTCGAGGTTGCTCAAGGCTTAAAGGAGGGCAAGAGCTGCATTGCCATGACTCTGGCCGAAACATTGATGGGCTTGGATGCCTTTTATCACCGAGAGACGACCAGATTTGTGGGGAGTCCACTATTGCTGCAGGTAATGTTTCCCACCCAATCTCACATATGTATTGCTCACATCACTCGGCCCTCAGGTTCGATTTTTCTCACAAAACCCTTTGCTCACTTTTCTCTCATCGTACATCTCTCTATTCTTTATTCCCTCATTTTTCGTCCCTTCCCAGGTGTGGTTGATGGATAAGTTGCAGGTTGTGGACTCTTGCCCAGCATACTCAGCTCGCGGCTACTTCTTCCGGCAACGCCTAGTCGATGCCCTTGATGAGGGATGGTGGTTCGATTGGATGTGCAGCTTGTCTACAGGTCACATTGCTTGGCGTTGTCCTTGGCTCAACCTACCGGCAATGAGTTACAGCATGTCCCAACAGACTGGGATTCTGTTGATTGGCTTGACTCACTGTGTGTTCTATTTCCCATTCCGGTTCCAGCGCCAGTTTGGCCATGATCAGGTTTTCCCGCCAGAGGGAATAGAGTACCCAGCTGCATTCCCAGTCCGAGGTGCGCAGCTTGCTCGGTACACGACAGCATGGAGGACTAGAGAGCTCTTGGTCCCCACTCCCACTTTCAATTGCACTTTGTCTAATGAGTGCATAGATTGGCTCAATGAAGAGGCATAGATTGGGCCTAGCTTGGCATCAGAGGCTTCGATCAGCTCTGGGAGGGGGTGCAGGAACACCTGATTTATCTATGCCTCGGATTTATTGCTTTATTAGTACTTTCAAGTTTTCTTTATGAATGTAATAAAAAGCAACTTCAATTTGCATGCAAGAGCAGGAGAACTCTGTATTGAAATCAATGAAATTGAAGGTTGTGAGTATTGAAAATTTTTCGCTTTGGTCCAGAAATGGTCTAAGTTATAAAAAGATTAATTTGAACAAAGTCAACTTTTATCAAAACTTTTCAAAGTCATTTTTGATATGGATCAGAACTGGACATGCCTGAAATCTGTCACTGAGATGCACAACCTTGGATCCTAGCAATTGGAAAGTTGCCCCTAGTCTGAAAAGCACTGCACCAGAGGTCATAACCGAACTCTTGAATGCTGAATAGACAAAGATGACCGAGATGATCAAATAGACAAAGTTGATCGGGGAAAAGTTTATGGCTGAACTTCAGGACGAAGTTGCCTACGTATCCTAAAGATGGGAATCAAGCCTTACGTAGTTCAGGCTTGGGTTCACTCGAGTATTTTCATTCTCCTTTTACACTCTAACTTTTGTCAAGGCCGCCCTTTGCGGGTTTTCAACCTTGCGAGCTCAGTTTTTATAATTTCAAATTTTTGTCATGCTCTAATTTTTTCCTAGGTCGCCCTTTCGGGTTTTCGGCCTAACGAGCCTCTCAGGGGTAATATTTCTTCAACTTGTCCATATTGATCGGTTGTGAGAACTCTAGGCCATCTAGGTCCATCAGAACCACAGCTCCACCTGACCAAATTGACTTGATGATGTAGGGGCCAGTCCAATTAGGTCTGAACTTACCCCTAGGGTCGTGATTGGGAGCTCGGTTGTCCTTGAGCACCAAATCTCCTTCCTTTAGATTCCTAGACTTAACTTTCTTGTTGAAAACCCGAGTAATACTGTGCTGATAACCTTGAACATGGTACAGTGCTTTCAGTCTTCTCTCATCAAAGAGCATGAGTTCCTCAAATCTACTCTATTGCCAATTTGCTTCGGCTATCTGACACTCAGCCAGTACTCGCAAAGACGGAACCTCAATTTCAATAGGTAGAACGACCTTCATCCCGTAAACCAACGAATACGGAGTCGCCCCAGTAGAAGTTCTAATTGAAGTTCGGTAGCCCCATAGAGCAAACAGCAGCTTATCTGGCCAGTCTCGGTAGGTTTCCACCATCTTTTGCAGTATGTGTTTGATGTTCTTGTTGGCGGCCTCAACTGCTCCATTGGTTTGCGACCGATATGTGGACGACTTATGAAAAGCCACGTTGTACTTCTCCAACAAGTCAATCACTTCCTTCTTGAAGTGGGAACCATTATCTGAAATAATCTCGTTTGGGACCCCATAGCGACAGATGATGTTGTTTCTGATGAACTTCACAACATGTGAAGCCTTCAACACCGCATAGGATTGGGCTTCAACCCACTTCGTGAAATAATCTATCGTGACCAGGATGAACTCATGCCCATTCGACCCCTTCGGAGTAACAGCCCCGATCATATCGATTCCCCAAACTAAAAATGGCCATGGCGAAGTCATGTTGTACTGCTTCGACGGCGGAATATGCATGCGGTTTGCATGGATCTGACACTTGTGGCATCGTCGAACAAAGCTGATACAATCCTCCTCCATGGTGGACCAATAGTAACCTTGTCTGAGGATCTTCCGCGCTAGCATTACCCTGTTCATATGTGCTCCACATTCTCTTCCATGGATGGCCTCCATTAGGCGCTTCGATTCTTCAGCTTCTACATATAGCTTATGCATTCCCAGATGACCTCTCTTATACAGCTTACCCCCGCAGATGATGAACTGAACGGCCATTCTTCTGATTGTCCTTTTATCCTTACCATTTACCCCTGGCGGATATGCTTCCTTCTCCAAGAAATTCCAAATGTCGTAATACCAGGGGTTCTCGTCCTAAACCTCGTCTATGGCAGCAATTGATTCGTATACCAGCGCAAACTTCTGGTCAATGATGACTGGACGCATCCGGACTCCAAACGGGATGTCTATCATGGAAGATAGAGTTACTAATGAGTCTGCGAACCTGTTGTTCTCTCTTAATAAATGAGCGAAGTTTAGCTTCTCAAACCGAGGAATTAATAAGTCCAAGGTTTGGTGATACAATATCATCTTTTCCTCTTTGACTTTCCAGTCTCCTTTTGCTTGAGACACAACAAGGTTCGAGTCCCCGATGACGTCCAACCGTTTTGCCCCTAGTTCCAGGGCTGCTTTTAGACCGGCAATGCATGCCTTATATTCTGCTTCGTTGTTCGAGATTTTGAACCGGAGTTTGAAGACTAGAGGGATACGGGAATTGTCAGGTGCTATCAGCAACACTCCTATCCCATACCCGTACTGGTTGGACGCTCCGTCGAAATACATCGTCCAAAACTCGTCGTCGATATGCAAAATGGCCTCATCTGGGAATAAGTACTCAACTGCTTCACTCCCTTCCACCGGATGATCGGCTAAGAATTCTGCTACTGCTCTTCCCTTGACTGACTTGCGCGTCACATATTTCAAATCGAATTTAGAAAGCAACAGCAACCAACGAGCTAGCCTACCCGTAAGTGCCGGTTTCTCGAAGAGATATTTGGTGGGATCTAGATGTGAAACCAACATTACGGAGTGAGCTAACAAGTAGTGCCGCAGCTTCTTGGTAGCCCATACCAAGGCTAAGCAAGCCTTCTCCAATGGTGTGTAGCGGGTCTCATACTCTAGCATCTTCTTGCTCAGATAGTAGATGGCCCTCTCCACTTTGTCCTCTGATTCCTGTGCGAGCATGCAGCCCATTGTGGTCTCAGTTACTGAAAGGTACAATATCAACGGTCTCCCCAGCTTTGGCGGTGACAACACGGGTGGGTTGTGTAAATATTCCTTGATCTGTTCAAAAGTAGCTTGGCATCGGCCGTCCCACTGGAATTTCTTTCCTTTCTTCAGGAGACCAAAAAGTGGTTCACAAGTCAAGGTTAATTTTGAGATAAACCGTCTTATGAATTGCACTTTACCCAGAAAGCCTCGCACCTCCTTTTCAGTCCTTGGTGGTGGCATTTCTAAGATGGCCTTGATTTTGGAAGGGTCGACTTCAATGCCCCTTTGTGTAATCAGAAACCCTAGCATTTTTTCCGCTATAACACCAAACGTACACTTCTGAGGATTCAGCCGCAACCAAAATTCTCTGATCCTTTGGAAGAACTTTTGCAATGTGGTGTAGTGGCCCTCTCTTTCTTTGGACTTGACAATCATGTCGTCCACGTACACTTCAACCTCTTTGTGGATCATGTCGTGTAATATTGTGGTCGCGGCCCGTTCATATGTAGCTCCAGCATTCTTCAACCCAAACGGCATTACTCTATAGCAGTATGTCTCCCACGAGGTAGTGAAAGTAGTCTTCTCCCGATCTTCAGGTGCCATCACTATCTGATTGTAGCCTGAGAAGCCATCCATGAACAAAAGCAAAACATGCCCTGTTGTGAAGTCCACCAACTCATCGATATGTGGTAAGGGAAAGTTGTCCTTCGGACTAGCTCCGTTCAAATCCCTGAAATCCACGCATACCCTGATCCTACCATCCTTTTTCGGCACCGGAACGATGTTGGCCAACCAAGTCAGGTATTCGGATACCAGTAGGAAGCCTGCGTCGATTTGCTTGGTGACCTCTTCCTTAATCTTGAGAGCCCAGTCCGGGTGGATCCTTCTGAGTTTTTGTTTGATAGGTCAAGCCTCGGGGTCAAGAGGGATCCGATGCTGTACAATCTCAGGATCGATTCTAGGCATGTCTTCGTAGGACCACGCGAAAACATCTTTGAAATCTTTTAATAAAGCGACTAAGCGCTCGCGTTCCTCCGAAGACAACGTGGACCCGATCTGGACCAGCCGCGGGTCCTCCTCAGTACCAACATTCACAGTAGTGATTTCATCCATGACGGGTTTAACAAATCTTTCTTGCTCTTGTTCAATTAAGTATTGCAACACCGGAGGAATTTCTTCCTCGTCGTTTTCATCAAAATTTTGAAAGTCTGAGTTAATGCAATAAATCAAGGGCACAGAAAAGTACTCAGAAATCACAGCCACATCATTCTCATTAAGCACATCCAAATCGTCCGATTCTTCGATTACAACAGACTCAAAAGAGAAAGAAAAAGACGACCTGGACAGGACTGTGGCATCCGGGTTGTCACCCCCAGGAATACCAGACTCAGACTCAGTCGAGCTGGAACCTGATTCCGACTCACAAGACTTGGTGGAATCAGATTCTGGCTCACTACCTGACCCGGTGCTGCTTGACAAAAACCCCTCTTCATACTGCCAAATGAGAGATGGTGAGATGGATGCATCCAAAATGTTTGCTGGTAGGCCCGCAGCCGTTCCATTCCCGATCATGCATACCGAGAAGTTATCCCCCAAGCACTTCTGTTCGATCGGAGGATCTGAAAGTTGACACGCCAGCGCTACCCCCATTTCAATTTCAAAGTCCTTAGACTCCACTTTCTTGCTCTGCTCAGCCTCAGCTAATGGGTCTGTTTGCTCTTTGGCAACATCATCCTCGGATAACTGCAGATCAAAGAAGATCTCAAAGCCTGGTACGGGCTTCCTCTCCGCGTTCAGCCACGGCTTTGGGAAACCACAAAAAGGAAAGTCCTCCCCCTCTCGGACGAAGCGTCCGTTTAGGGTACCCTAAATGGGTTGGTGCATTAGCTCATAAGGCTTCCCGATTTTCTTTGCTCTGGTTCTCCCGGTCATTTCCTTGCCTTTCCTTATCCAATCCTCTTTGGTGGGCAGGTAACCCAAGCCAAAGGTATGTGGGTTGTGTGGCACTTCGGCCAATGCTACGACGCCCTTCCGGCCACTCTTTCCCAATCCCATCCCAAGGATGTGCTGAAGTTTGTTCATGAGATACACTGACTGTGCACTGACGTACAACCCCTCATTATCAGCCAAGATGTTCTGAACGACCCGGGCCTTGGCCAGGGTAAATCCTGATAAGAAGACATCCTCCGTGCTATGCTCGATTTCCAAAACTGGTGTGGACACCTCTGGTGGCGGATGGATCGATGAATTTCCAAAAACAATGGCTACTCCTTTTCCATGGGGGTATTTCACCATTTGATGCAAGGTAGAAGAAACTGCCTTCACTTGATGCAACCACGGCCGCCCCAAAAGCATATTGAAAATTGCAGGGACTTCTAAGACATGGAAGGCTATTTCGTGCTATCCCGACCCAACCTTGGTCTAGATTTTCACTGTTCCCATGACTTCTCAGCTTGTGTTGTCATATGCCTGAATCACCTGGGCTGTCGGCACAAAATCTGCGGTGTTTAAACCGATTGCATATGCAGTCCTTGCTGGGCACACATTGATGGCGGACCCTGTGTCGACAAGCACCACGGGTATCCATTTGTTTCTGCACTCCACAGAAATGTAGAGTGGCTTGTATGGTTCGCACCTTCAGGTGGCAGTTCTTTGTCAGAAAAGGTCAACATTGGGGTAGCTCCTCCCGAAAAAGCTAAGCCCACCAACTGTTCGGGCGTGGTGTCTATTGAGAGCTTGGCCTGGCCAATAAGACAGCTTGTCGATGCACTCGCGATGCCATAAGTAGTCCCCAGATGGAGATGTCTGCTTGTATCTTTTTCAACTGCTTCAGTACGACATCTTCTTCGAGTTGCTTTTCTTTCTGCTTCTCTGCCTCCTTATCTTTTCCAGATGCCTCTGGTTGGTCTAGGTGCGGGGGCTTAAAATACCGCCCGCTCCTGGTCATATGATCGACTTCGCCGATATACTAGGTATCATCTGGTTGATTGCTCCCCCAATCCTCATCCGTGTGGGCACGACATAAATCGTCGTCCTCCCACAACATTCCATCGGCAGCCGACAGACACCTGTCCGGCTCCGGTATGACCGTTCTCGTACTTACAGTACCCTCCATCCATATGCTCATAGTATTCTCTGTCTCTGTGCACACAGCAGTTTCAGTCCCCACGTGGGCCTTAGCTTTCCTGATTCTCTCAGAATCCTCAAACCTTTCCTGTTCCAACTGTGTCAGTACAGCTGGCTATTCATCAATTCCTGTATTCAAAATGCTCCAATCCTGAGCGAAATTCTTGACACCGGCGCTCTCCGGCGATTCATTTTGACTTCCGGCCCTTCTGACCACAATTGATATTCTCGCCCCTGCCGGGCCCTGTTCTGGTTGGAATTCTTCCACAACATCCGGTTGATCATCCAGCCACCCGGTAGCCTCTGCCGATTCCTCATAATCAAACCAGTTGACTGTTGTGTCTCCTGGATCTTGATCATTGAAAAATCGGAGGTTGGCAAAGTCCTCTCCCACAACCGCCAAATCATCTGCCCCTTGCTCAAATCTATCCCCCTGGATCACACACTTGGCCTAGCCTGGCCTGCTGACAAAATGTAACCATTTGGATTGTAGGCTTCCTCAGCGAGACTTCCAAACTGCTCAAACCTTGACTCAACAATCCCATCCTCCTCTGCAATCTCCCATGTTCTGTCTTCGACAGTTACCACCATTGGTTCGGGTTGGGTTCTGGAGATGTCCAACATGCACAAGTCAGTGCAGTCGGAAAGGAACACCTCCGGCTTAGGTAGGTGGGAAGGAGTGATATAGATGCTAGGATCGTAAGACACGACCCCAGTCTGGATGAAGTTGATACGTTTGGGAGGTGGAGCTTGGTTGTGCGGAGGGAGAGGGTTGGTTGTGACGTTGGGTTTTTCTAGAGGCAGGATCACCCCGTTATCGATGAGATCTTGAATCTCATGACGTAATCGGTAGCATTGGTCGGTGTCATGACCGTACTGTTGGTGAAATGTGCAATATTTGGCTGGGTTGTGGGTAGGGGGAAGTTTTTTCGGTAATGGTCGTGGCTCTAGGGGTTTCAGGTGCCCCTTTCTGATTAAAATCCCTAAAGCCTTGGACAAGGACATGTATAGTGGGGCAAATCCATGTCCTTGTCCAAGCCTTCACCCTCCACCGAGTTACGAAATTCGAGAAGCTCTCCTTAGGCTCCTATCTTGTTGTTTCAAGATCTCAGGTTGTAATCTCGATTTGGGTATTGTAAGAGTATTGTGCAATAAAAGCCTCAGCCATCTCGTCCCAGTTCCGCTTGACATCATCTTCTAATTTTGCATACCAGATAGCGGCCACACCTGACAAGGTCCGACCGAATAGTGAAAGCTTCAGTGGTCTGGTGAGGCCCATCGGTCGCAGTATATCTGAGAACAACCGAAAATGGACCATGGGATCCTCGGATCTGTCAAAGCGATCGATTTGTGGCATCTTGAACCTATCTGGCAGCGTCACGGCCACGTCAGTATATCCGTCCTCAATGTCTGGGATGGACTTCACCCCCTGGGATTTCTTGAACAACTTCTTAAGCTTGCTCAATTTTAATGCTGTATGGTTTACCTCGAACTCAAAGGGAGAGTCCGGTTGATTGACAGGCGTAGGTGCCTTGGATAACTGTGGTAGAATCGAGGGCAGAGCAGGCCCCGTCGGGATGTCCGTATCTCCCTGGACATTTGGTGCCTCCCCGGGTGCTGGAACTCCTGGTGGGGGAGGAGCTGGGTGTGAAGCAAATGCCCCGGTTTACAACCTGGCAATTAACTCTGCCTGTTGGGCCATGATCTCGGCTTGTTGTTTGGCAAACTCATCCCGGCGAACAGCGTCCTGCTGCATGGCTCTCATGGTCTCCTGCATCTGGCGCATCATTTCTTCAACTCCTGTCGGTCCCGCCATACTACCCTGATCTGTCTGAACTACTAGCAGGTCTATCTCTATAGCAACAATTGAGATCTCAGTCCGACTGTCCACTAATGGGGTAATCCACTGCTCTGGCAACCTCTGCTCGGATACACTGCGTCTTCTCGACCTCCGTCTGATAACCGGGGGTAGGGAATGATACACTGGTTGTCCGTCGACCTGATCCTCAGATCGATGGAGTCGACGACCTCTTATCCAGAGTGCTTGGGGAATATCTGCTTGGTCTGAATCAATTGTGCTAAACTACCCCCTAGCAAAAAGATAAATAAAGCAATAATAAGGAAATAAACGAGCAGACAAACGGACAGCATAACAGCGTAAATAAACACAACACATAGTCGGGTATATTTAACACGTAATTGATACACTGTTCTCAAAGACTGATCATTATTCCCAAATCACTGTCCCCGAAGCCGAATCTGATACCCGCAGATAACTGATTCCGAAAATACTGAACTAGTGCCCGCAGGCCTAATACCTAAAATACTGAACTGGCGCCCGCAAGCCTGATGCCCAAACTTGTAAACTGATACATGCATTCGTATAGAGATGCACTCTAAAAGCACATAACAAACGAGTGAGAGCCAAAACACCCCTAAGTTGGGGTAGGGTTTCCCTGTCCTATTTTGTCAGGAGCTAGGGTTTCACTACGCACGCAGCAGTTTCAAACAACCTACAATCAGGTAAGCAACTTGTCCTAGCTTTGGAATAGTCACTATAGATTCCGAATATGCACTAGGTCGAATGGTAAAAAAGGGTGCCCTGGTAAAACCGGGGTTTGTGTTCCCATACTGGCAGAGCCCGTAATCGGTAAGCCTTATGGCACGCAGCCTCTGGCAAACCGCTAAGGAATAGCAGATGGCAAATACGGTGTCCTAGGCGCACCAATCCAAATGCAATGCAGAGAGACACATAAGTGCAGTCAAAATCAGATATCATGAGTTCGAGTCAAGTTCTCTAAATCCCCAGCAGAGTCGCCAGAAACTGTAGACGTCCCCGAACGCCCCAGGAGAGAATCTCGTTTTGTTCATTGGGCTCACTACAATTCAGGACTCAATGTCACGGTCCTGTATCTAATCTCGCAGAGTGCAATGCAAGACCGATGAATCGTTAAAGAGTCCAAATTCGACAAATCTTTTTTGAAAATAGATTTTTTGAAAGAAGTGCCAAAAATGGACTGCTTTGCCAGATACAGAGTCGCCACCTAAATATTTTATTATTGGGGAATTTAGGAAACCCTGACTCGTGCCTAAGGTCACGTGTCCGTCATCACCAAAGTTGCCTCGGCTCGGGAATTTAGGTACGATTGGGGAAGGTCACTTCGTGAGCACCCCCGCTCGCCCGATCAAAGATCGACCTCTACTAACCATGCTATCGAGTTTTGAAAACATTATGCGTTCTTATTCCGGTTATTAGCCTAGATTTACTATGTGATGCGCACAACATGCAAGTATAGACTGGATCGCTTGAATTGGAACAAAACATCTCATGTTTGTTTTTTTGAAAATGGTTTGATGGTGCTACTCGTAAGTAGGCTAAGACGTGGATTTGCCACCCTCGGGTGGGCTTAGAAAAAATGATTTTGCCACTCTCAAGTGGGCTTAAAACTCGCATTTAATGAATTGTTCCAATCTAAATAACCCAACCTTCACCCACAGGCATTCAGGTAGTTATATCACATAAGCAATTAGCCTCATGGTAAGCATGCTATCATGGCAGTCACTCACACACATGAAAGGATGCTAAAGCATAAACACTTACCGAGTACTCCAAGCCAAAACAGAAGCTATGTTAGAAATCCATGCATGATCCTAACTATACAGAAATGCCTAATGTAACACATGCAAAAATACAACTACAATAGGCTCGGCTATTCTAAACATGACATATGATAATGCTACAGCTAACACGTATTCAATTTGGAATTGAAATACAAATGTAGTTAGTATGATGCGCCGAGCCCGGTGCATGCAAGATAGATGAATGAATGCAAACATGCTATCATACTGTATGCTAATTGAAACATGCCCTAATTTAACCATCATAAGCTGGTAAATAAAATGAAGAAAGACGTGGGGTTGGAAGACATACATCACACGCACGCACACTTATTACAATTGTGCCCTCGCTTGGAGGGTCCGAATAAATAATACAGTCCGAATAAATAATTACAGTCCGAATGAATAATTAAATATTAAAAAATCCTAATTAATTAACAAATTAACTAGAAAAGCAAATAAACTAGTATGCAAATTCATGGGCCGCCTCCGCTCTGTTCCGAATGATGAAAGATGCATGCTCGAGTTGCCTTGCGCGGAAATCCATTGCGATGCCCCGATTTGCTTCTGTTTGTAATTAATCTTGGAATGCTGTGCGAAGCTCTAGAAGGCTGTTGATTTCTGATTTGCTGCAACAGAGAGCAAGAAAGGGGCATGGCAAAGTATTTTCACATATGTATGCACACCTCGATCCTCGTGCAACCAATCACGCATCTCGATGCATGATGGCCGAGGAGTCGAATTGCACAACTCAATGTAAAATGAATGCACATGGAAACACAACAAGGCCTAAACTCCATCATGGGTAATCCGAAGTGTTGGCGACCGGGAATTGAGACACGTTCCGTCACTCGGAGTACGAAACATCCCTCGTTTTCCGTGCTCGGGCTAACTCCTATCCCAAACACAATGCAAATGAGATGGCATACACAATGTGACTAACATACAACCTAGCATACGCAATGCTATGAAATGGCATACACAATGCTCGATGTAACATGGCATACACAATGCTCTAACATGCAACCTAGCATACGCAATGCTATGAAATGACATACACAATGCACGATGGACTTACACCAACATGAGTGGACCTCAGCCACGCTCACATCAGTGGCCATTAGGATGGAAATGAGACAACCGAAACACATGCAAACTTACACGGATATAAAGGACCAACCCTAAGGCATAACATACCACTCTACCAAAGCATGGCAAGGGATGCAATATGGCATAGAATAACATAAATTACAGCTCTGAAACAGCATGTAATATGGTCCCGAAACATGCAAATATGTCACACAATACAAGCTAGGGGACCCGGGTACCGAAACTAGTGAAGTGCGTTACACTAGAGGTACCCAAAGCAATGCACCAAAGGCAAAACCAACCCCAAACAGACCCTAGGCAGGTCTGAAACAGTGGGGAAATGGCCTAAAATGGTGGCTCAACATGCAAGAAAATGGAGCTCATTCAATGGTCCGAAACAAGGCATTCATGTACAACTCTCAAGCACACTTAAGGAGTACAAAACATGGAAATATGGCACTGATACAAGCTCTAAAATATGATGTATAATGAGCCTAAAACATGAACACACCTCAGCACATGCATGCAATGGACCTTAAATCTCAAAGTTAAGCATGGGTATTGAACTACAAGCATGCAAAACAAACATCATTCAATCATGAGACCTAAAAACAGAGCTAGGGTAGTCCAAAATAAGCACAATATCAGTTTATGACATGGCCAAAAAGTGCAAAAATCAAGGGCCCACAAAGCATGCAAAGAAAGCTAGTGAACCATAAGGTGTTTAACAACTATATGAAGCATATGAAAGCTCATTAAACCAGCCAAAAACAGATGTATGCCATGCCAAAATATGCCCAAATAACCACTGAAAACTCAGTCAATGCATGCAAAAATGATGAGCTCCTTTGGAAGGCCATGCAAGGGGTTACTCTACACCTATATGATGGACACATAAAAGGTCAAAAATACCTCTGGAAATGAGTTATGACAACTTTAAAACTCACCAAATAGGCCCTGGAATTGGTCTAGGAATCATGCAATGAAAGATCCCTTTGAAAGGCCTTGAATAGGATTGCTCTACACATGCATCATAGACATAAAATATGGCAAAATGGGCTCTGGATAGAGCTAATGCAGACCATAAAACTCACAAAATAAGTCCTGGAATGTGACTTCACAACATGCAAAATGGAGCGCCTTTGGAAGGCCAACAAAGTTAGTAAAGAAAATGAGAGGTGAGAGGGTCACCCCTCTATGATTTTGGAGCTCAAAGACACATTAAAGCCACTAAAAATCCACTGGATTTTAGTAGCTAAGATGCCAAAACAAGGCCAATGCAAATGCTCAAATGCATGACTCAAAGCATGAGGAAATGAAGCATGCAAGGAAGAAGATGACTCCAAACAGAAAAGTGACCTCAATAAAACTTAAAGAGGAGGTCAAAAAAAGACTTTCTTCAGTTTAGGTTGAAGTCCAAAAATGCTCACAAATAGGGCTAAGATTTGAAGCAAAATAAGCCTTAAAAGAGAGATGGAGCAAACAAGGAGGTAGATGGCCTCAAATAGAAAAGTGTCCTTAAACAAAGTACAAAAGAGGCTCAAAATAGGACACTTTTCAGTTCATGCCAAAGCTCAAAAATGCTTGAAAATGGAGCTAAAGTATAGAGCAAAATAGTGCAAAAAAAGGGTAAATGAAGACTTACCCTTGTAGCACAGCAACGCAGCAACTTCTGGACCAAGAAAGTGAACCTTCAACCTCTGAAAATCAGTCCCAAGGTGCTTGAATGGATGGTGGAGGTGGTAGGCTATGAGGTGTAGTGTAAATGGCCAATAATAAAGGTCTATGGAGCTTGGAATGTAGAGATATGGAGAGGTGTATGCAAATGCTCCAGCCAAATGTTTTTGTAACCCTTGCAAATGGAGAGGAGGGTTCGTTTTTATAGAGGAAGAGAGCCAAGGCTTCTTGAAGAAGTCTCAAGAAAGGGTCAACGCTTCTCAAAAAAGCTAGAGCAAAAGGTTCAAGCTTCTTGGAGAAACTAGAGCAAAAAGTTCAAGCTTCCTCAAGAAGCTAAAACAAAAGGTTCAAGCTTCCTCAAGAAGCTAAAACAAAGGTTCAAACTTTCTCAAGAAGCTAAAACTGAGGGTTCAGCTAAAAAAAAAAAAAAAAAAAATCGACTAACAAAGATGGCCGACCGACCATCAATGCTGACCGACCGACCAACCACAACCGACTGACCATCAAATGGTGCCGACCAATCGTCCATCAATGGTGCCAACCGACAGTCCATCAAAGGTGCCGGCCGACCGTCCATCAATGGTGCCGACCGACCGTCCATCAATGTTGCCGACCGACCGTCAACGGTGGTGCTAACCGACCGTCCATCAAAGGTGCTGACCGACCTTCCATCAATGGTGTCGACTGACCCTCCATTAATGGTGCCGACCGACCGACCCTCCATCAATAGTGCGGACCGATCGTCCATCAATGGTGCCGACCGACCGTCCATCAATGGTGCCAACCGACCGTCAACGGTGGTGCCGACCGACCGTCCATCAATGGTGTCGACCGACCGTCCGTCAATGGTGCCGACCGACCGACCGTCCATGGCCGGTGGCAAGAAACCAGGGCCGGTGGCCTTAAGCCATGGCTGGTGGGTTTAGGGAATGGCAGACAAGCCACTCTCTACCCTCTAAAGCAAAACCAACAAGTGTTTGGTCCAACCAAGCACAAAGGAAACAAGTTAAGAGATCCTGAGGCAAGGCGCTCGGCCGAGGCCTTCGGGAACTCAAAACGAATGAACATGGATAATCATCGAGTGTTTAAATGATGACGTCCAAGTCTTGAGGACGGTCAAAAATGGGGTGTCTACAGGGTTGTGTAATAATTAGTTTAATTAGCTTAGATTAGCTAGCTGGTTGTGTATTATTCATTCGGACCCTCCGAGGAGGGCAATGTTGTAATAAGTGTGCGTGTGTGTGATGCATGTCTTCTAACCCCCATTTCTTTCTCCCTATTATTTACCAGCTTACGATGGTTAGTTTTAGGGCATGTTTCAATTAGCATCCTTATGCTCGCATGTTTGCATCCATTCATCTGTTTTGCATGCACCGGGCTCTGCGCATCATACTAACTGCATCGTATTTCAATTCCAAGTTGAATACATTTTACCTGTAGCATGTCATATGCCATCTTAGAATAGCAGAGCCTATTTTAGTTGCATTCTTGCATGTGTTGCATTAGGCATCTCAGCATAGTTAGGATTCATGCATGTTTTCTAATTAGCTTCTTTCTTTAGCTCGGAGTACTCGGTAAGTGTTTATGCTTTAACATCCTTGCATGCGTGTGAGTGACTGCCATGATAGCATGCTTACCATGAGGCTATGTGCTTATGTGATAAAACTGCCTGAATGCCTGTGGGTGAAGGTTGGGTTGCTTGAATTGGAATAATTCGTCGAAACCCGTGTTTTAGCCTACTTACAAGTAGCAAACTTCAATCCATTTTCAAAACAAACGGATGTGCGATGCTTTGTTCCAACTTAGGCAATCTAGTCTATACTTGTATGCTGTGTGCATCACATAGTAATTCTAGGTTAATAACTGGAATAAGAGCACATATATTTTCAAAAAACAAGATATCATGTTTAGTAGTGGCCAATCTTTGATCGGGCGAGCGGGGGTGCTCATAGCTGACCTTCCCCAA
This sequence comes from Camellia sinensis, assembly GCF_055761805.1. Taxonomy (NCBI): domain Eukaryota; kingdom Viridiplantae; phylum Streptophyta; class Magnoliopsida; order Ericales; family Theaceae; genus Camellia; species Camellia sinensis. Next base: position 20,261,728 of record NC_138964.1, on the reverse strand, counting down.
TCGTATCTAAGTTCCCGAACCGAGGCAACTTTGGAGATGACGGACACGTGGCCTTAGGCGCAAGTCAGGGTTTCCTAAATTTCTCAAAATAAAATATTTAGATGGTGACTCTATATCTGGCAAAGCAGTCCATGTTTGGCACTTCTTTCTAAAAATCAGTTCTTCAAAACGATTTGCCAGATTTGGACTCTTTGGTGATTTATCAATCTCGCATTACACTATGCAAGATCAGATTAAGAATCGTGACATTTGAGTCCGAACTGTAGTAAGCCCAATGAACAAAACGAGATTTTTCCTGGGACGTTCGGGGACGTCTACAGTGTTGCTCGTAACGGCAATGCAGGTTATATCACCTTGGTCTGCATTATGAAGTTTACCACGGTTTGCAAGTCTGTCAACTTGGTTGCCAAGTCCTTCACCTCATCATGTCTTTTCAGGTACCGGTATTTCTAGACCTGGAAGTCACTCTCATTGTAGTGTTCCTCTCGGTTGCCCCTCATTGGGCCATTACGGCCCCTAACAGCATTGTTTGCTTCAGGATTCAGTTTTTACAACACTTCTTCATTATTTTCTCTTCTGACGCTTCTGTCACGACCCAAACCCACCCCTAGAGGTTTAGCATCGTAACCGGCCAGTAATCCTTGGATTACCGAAGGCCTCTAAACAGATTAACAAGATTAAGGGGCTAGCAGAAGCAAATACATAAATATAGTTGTCCAATGAGCTATGCTGACTTATACGAAACAGAATATTTAAAACTTTATATACATAACCGGTAGTCATACGTTATACCCATACACATTACAGTATTTTAATTAATGCCAACGACATCAAATCAAGTCTTAAATAAACAGAAACCACAGAACTTAAACACAGGACGCTTTGGGAACCTCCACGTGAGGTACAATGGTTAGCTGATAACGGAGCACAGATCTAGACAAAAGCCTTCAGGCTCGGGCTCCAGAATGCTCACCTATACATATATATACACACAATGAGCTAAAACCCAATGAATAACATTAAGGTAAAGGGGTTAGTGAACGAAATTCGAATATATCATAAGCAGAAAACAGACCAGAGCATAATCATTCTCATATCAGAACATAATAATGGTACATCCCATAGAACACATCACAGAACGTCTTACGACTAGAGTAATCGGTTCTGGATACCGATTAAACACATATCATCACAATGAAGTGGCTAACGAGATCTCGTAATTACTTGTATGTCATGGACCCGCATTTTCATGACGTCCCCCATGACTTGGGACTATCTATGGATGCCATAATAGATTTCAAACATGGAAAATTCGTTCACGAAAATAGATATCATTTTAGAAATCAGAACTTATCATATTTCATTTGGAATGTAATTTATATGAATGTATCTTTACAATAACATTACTCACAGTGGTTCTAGTAAGCGGTCAATCAATCCTCAAGTCTTGAACTGCAATCACAAAATACATAACACAAGCATGTCTTATCATTACACATTCAAGTGGCCATTAAGACTTAGCTTTCATTACATTGGTTTTAATTCTTTCTTATCACATTGCCTAAAACACACACACTTACAGTCTCGAAACTTGGTGCATTCTTTTCTTAGTGTGTTTCTAATCCATAACCCCATTACTATGGCTTAATTAAGGCTTATGAATGCCTAAGATGCAATGAGGATGCCAAAACATGCCTTGGAACACTTAGGCAAAATTTCTGAAAATAAGGTCTATGCTCAAGTGTAGCTTTCCTCGCTCGAGCGGACATGCAAAATGTGAATGGTTGCTCGAGCGTACATTCCTTCGCTCGAGCGATCTGTAAAAGACATGAAACTTCTGGGAGCTTGCAAGTCACGCTCGAGCGGACTTTTGGTCACTCGAGCGGAGTGCACGCACTCAGATTGGTTGCTCGAGGGTGAACTCTTACGCTCGAGCGTAGATGCAGAATCTAGAATTTCCAGATTGCACCTTCAAGCTCAAAACTCGAATTGCAACCTTCAAAACACATCTCTTGGGCCCCAAAACTTGAGATAACATAGTAAACTTGTAAAACATGAAGAATTTAGGATTATTTCATAAAATCGTGGCCCAAGGGTTTGCCAAAAGTTCCCAATTTCAACTTAAACGTCAAGAATGTTCATGAACACAACGTGCATGAATTTTTCTTGTATCAAACTGCTCAAAACATGATCAAACACCACAAAGCAACTTGAAACTTGATGATTTCCCTAAATGAAGATGAATTTCAAACATGCAAGAGAGGATTCATGGAAATCATGCTCAATTTGTAAGAAAATGTACATGCATGCATGAATTGCAACTCAAATCTTCCTTCTAAGCTCAATACACACACCCTTAAACACATAAGATAACTTAGATTCATAATTTAGGGGTTGAATTCATAACTATAGTCTTGAATTAATCTAGCTCTAGCTTAGTTTTGATGAATCTAAGCCAAGGTCATCAATTCTCCTTCAATTTCTCCATCTCTCTCTCTAAAATTGCACACACTCTCTCTCTAAAAGAAAACCTCAGATTTTTGCACTAAGAGGAGCAAAGAATAGAGCTTAAACATGAGTTAAGGCTCATATATATATTTATGGTGCTAAAACACATTAACTAGAATATTAGGCTAACCAAACATGACTTAATGAATCAGACTGAATCAATTTTTAATAAAATTTGCCATATGGTTCTAAAAATTCCAAATAGCATATTGACGTAATCAATTTCGGTTTCGGATACCGATAAGGCTTTCAATTTACATATTAAAGTGGAATTCCAAACAGATATTTCTATAAGTAACAGATAAAAGGCCAAATATCATGCAATTTACATATTAATCCCATAATTCATTTGATCCACTCAATTAGCATCTTTAATCACTGATTAGTAGCTAATTACAGGTCGGGGTTATTACCGTCTCCTCACCTTAAAAAGTTTGGTCCTCCAAACTCAAGTTATCTTATATTAAAAGAAATGATGTTCGTCAAAAATATAACTGCAATTCTTTACAAAACAGAAGCATAACCATATTCATAAATATGCACATAACTCAATCTCGACCTTAGCTTCGTATCGAAACAGAATCACAAATCATATATAGAGATTAGGGTTCGTATCAAAACAGAGTCTTATACACATTCAGATTTTAATCAGAAACAAATTCATATACATGTTCATATTCACATTCTTGTCCAGATCATACACAGATGTCACAATTCTTACTTAAGCATACGTAGTGCATACATTAGCACTAACAAATCCGATGACCCATAAAGGGACCTGATGACCCATGAAGGGACGTATATTATATGATGCTAAGGATGTCACGAATACATATCATAAATTGGACAATCATTCAGCATACATCATATAGCATTTCAGAAAACAAAACTTATTTTGCCACACAGAAAATAAATACAATTGGACATAACTTTATTAAGTTATTACTCTCATTACTTATATCAAGTACTTATGGGACGTCATAGATTCACACTGTTTGCCGTTATTAAGTCACAGAGACTTGATTTACTCACTCCCGAGTCATCCATCCGGTCTTTGTTCGATTTGGTTTTCAATTCGGTAATCTTATTACAGTTAATCCAGGTCATTCTGAAGTTATCATTCATATACTATTCATCAGCCTCAGCTTTCACAGATTCAATCGTACTATGTGCCAATACAGAAGCAGTCATACTGAATGCATATCCTCCTAGGTAGTCAGAGTTTATAATCGAACCAGTCTGCTGTCAATAAATTCCATCAGTTTTGAAGTACAGTAACACAAAAGCAATCATTCTCTTAGTCAAACAAGTTCATGGTAGTAACGGTAATACCGGAGTAATTAACCACGTGTCATGTATACGGTATTCCCATATTTCCTAAGCACAAGTTACCAAATTTCATAACCTCATTCACGTGTTTTCCCAATCGGTTACAGACATATGGTAAGAAGCTATTCGTAATCACATAGTCTGCTGTTGACGGTTCACATTCTTCCTAAGGGTTCAAGATTGATTCTAGTTCGCATTCGGTTAGTTCCCTTAGCAACACGGCCCTGTTATTCAATCGTAAGTAATTCACAATCTCCCATAATGTAATCAATCAGATAATAACTCTCAATAAGGGTCTCCTCAGATCAAATCAATAAAAGTTCAATCAGGTCATAGCAGATGCAAGTTCTACCCAGTCATATCAAGTCCAAGTTCAAGCGTGAGTCCTCAAACAGAAGTTCTCTCAGGTAAACAAAGGTCTCATCAAACCATAGTTCTATCAGATTAGATTAGGTAAAGGTTCTAGTTCATACTTCTTTCACTTAGGTGCATAGTCAGTAATTCCACAATTAGTCTAAGTTCATCAATCTCACAGCCACATCAGAGTCATGTATCATAGTAGTTCATGTAAAAGTGTTTCAGGTCATATACAATGTGTTTCCTCCAATTAAGTTTATATGTGGGTGCACAGGCATACAGTTGTTCATATCGAGAGGTAAGCATCACAGTCAATATAGTAATTTCCCAAATGAGTCTTTCATGTAAGCATAAGGTACACAACGGTGTATCACATAAAGTTTCTCGGTGGTACACAATAGCAGATTGTTATACAGAAGTTTCAAATCGGTTATACAGTCGCTAAAGTATAGGCTCACTAGTTGAGTCAAATAGTCTTGTCAATTTTCAACAATCGTAGTTCACAATTTAGAGTTTATCATTTAGGGTTTAGTCATGCAATCCCAGAGTCATAGTCCTAACGGTCAAGTTATCAAACAAATAATCATATCAATCATTCTGAGCAAAGGTATGGTCATATATGTGCATGTTCAGAATCTAATAACATTCTCAATACGGATTCACGAGTTCAATGTACAAGGTGAACACAAAACAGTTTCTCCCGATACGATAGTTAAGGTAACAAGTCATAAGTCTACTCCGTCTAAATACAAATGCAACGGATACAAAGAGTGTGTCGAGTTCGATTAATTAACATCCCACACAAAGGTATAGATATATGTAGGTCCAAACATATCCCATATTCAGTCAATAATAGTGTGTCTCCATATTTAACAGTTCAAGCATAGTTCAACAGGTCAGTCACGATAGTTCATATCAACTAGTAAGCCTCTAAGTGTTCATTAACCACGGTTCAATCCCATCAATACTAATAGTATTACAAGCATGGAAACATACAGACAGGTACGAGTTATCATTTAGGCATTCGTTCACAATTCATAAACAAAAGTTCGTTCTTTCAAACTGACATAGGTTCTCAATTTCAGAAGTTCCGTACGTGGTTGATTCATATATATAATTCGAGATCACGGGTTTACTCATTCGATGATGTTAGTCAATATATAACAGTTCAATTCAAGTCATGGTTGTACATATTTCCCAAACTATAGTCAATCATGATGTGTTCCCATGTTCAATAGTTTTAGCATAGTTCAAAGGTCATACCTAACAGTTCATATTAAATTTTGCAATACGGTACAAGAATTTAACCCAGCAAGTTCTCGTTGTCCATAAGTCTCAACAATTCCCAAAGCTCAGGTAATTTGTTATAGGACTTCAGGCATCTCACATAAAATTAGCAAGTTTTCGAGGCAGTCAATAACTAAGGGTTCATAATTCTAATAATTCAATTGTTTCAATTAACATGTCCACAATCTATATCAAGTTAAGGAATATACACTTCCACACAAATTCCCATATAAACAATTGCACATAGTTAAGGTAATACCTGCGTCAGTTGTTTTAATGTTCTGAGCATTTTCTGGAACTAGGGGGTAAACCCTTCCTTGCCTCTAAGTGTTGTTCGGATGAGTTCGTGAGCAAGATTTAGCCAAGTGCCCTTTCTGACCACATCTAAAACAAGCCCCTGATAGGCGGCGACAAATGCCCCAATGTTGTTTCCCACATTCTTTACAAATAGGCACATTGCTTCCCCGACTCTCCTTGTTCACAGTTATTGACCTAGATTTTTCATTCGTAGTGGTCATCAAATTACTAGTCATTTCAATTTTCTGTTTCTTCTGTTTCGCTCTTTCTGATTCAGTTGATGATGTTGATTTTGCTATTTTCAAGGCTGCTATGTTTGCCTCGGACATTAAGGCCCTATCAAGAACATCCACGTTTTTTGGAAATTTTAAGATGCCAACTCGATCAAACACATCTAGGTTTAGCCCACCTTCAAATTTTCTAGCCTTTTTGTAGTCAGTGTCTATCATGTGGGGTGCATAACAGGCTAACTCAGTAAATTTTGTTTCATATTCAGCCACAGTCATTTTGCCTTGTTTTAGTTGTTCAAATTTGGATATCTTCCTATCCCGGATGCATTGGGGAAAATATTTTTCGAGGAAAACTTCTTTAAACCTATCCCATGTCACACCTTCATTATCATTCCGTACTAACATCCACCATCCCCTAGCTTCTTCCTTTAGTGTGAATGTTGCCAACAAAACTTTCTGTGCCTCAGTACACGGAAATACCTCAAATATTTTCTCAGTTTCTAAGACCCAAGCCTCAGCTTTCAACGGTTCAATACACCCCCGAAATTTTGGTGGTTTCATCTTATTATATTTCTGTGTCAGTGTTATCATATCATAATTAGCTGGTTTAGGTACATGTATTTGCCCTTGTTGCTGTTGTTTCAGATTTTCGGTTAAGGCTTCAACCATTTTTTCTAACCGGCTAATTCTATCGTCAGAAGATTCAGATTCGTCTACATCCCTTGTCCTTTCCATTAGCTACACACAAACAGGGTGCTTATTAATATAAGGAAAGTTCTCACTGTTCTCACATTTCATTTCATATCAGACGCGTTTATATTTTCATTTCAATTCAGATATAGTCACATGATCCCTTACTTTCATACGTTCGTGTTCACATAGATTCCACATTCGGTATTGAAATTAACATTACATGTTATTCCACTTAACTTTTTTGATCATGTACAAAGGTTTCATTTCGTTTCATTTCCAATAAGGACGTGGTCATAATAGCCCACATACCTACACATGATAATGCAATGTCCCTATTTCAATTCTAGGACATCCTATAGCTCATATGGACACGTGTGTGCTGTATAACTCGTGCTTTGATACCACTCTGTCACGACCCAAACCCGTCCCCATAGGTTTGGCCTCATAACCGGCCAGTAATCCTTGGATTACCGAAGGCCTCTGAACAGATTAACAAGATTAAGGGGCTAGCAGAAGCAAATATATAAATATAGTTGTCCAATGAGCTGTGCTGACTTATACGAAACAGAATATTTAAAACTTTATATACATAATTGGTAGTCATACATGATACCCACACACATTACATTATTTTAAGTACTGCTAACGACATCAAATCAAGTCTTAAATAAACAGAAATCACAGAACTTAAACGAAGGACGCTTCGGGAACCTTCATGTGAGGCACAATGGTTGGCTGACAATGGAACACAGATCCAGACAAAAGCCTTCAGGCTCGGGCTCCAGAATGCTAACCTATACATATATATACACATAATGAGCTAAAGTCCAATGACTAACATTAAGGTAAAGGGGTTAGTGAATGAAATTCGAATATATCATAAGCAAAAAATAGACCAGAGCATAATCATTCTCATATCAGAACATAATAATAGTACATCCCATAGAACACATCACAGAACGTCTTCCGACTAGAGTAATCGGTTTCGAATACCGATTAAACACATATCACCACAATGAAGTGGCTAACAAGATCTCGTAATTACTTGTATGTCATGGACCCGTATTTTCATGCCGTCTCACATGACTCAGGACTATCTATGGATGCTACAATAGATTTCAAACATGGAATATTCGTTCACGAAAACAGATATCATTTCAGAAATCAGAACTTATCATATTTCATTTGGAACGTAATTCATATGAACGTATCTTTACAATAACGTTACTCACAGTGGTTCTAGTAAGCGGTCAATCAATCCTCAAGTCTTGACCTACAATCACAAAATACATAACATAAGCATGTCTTATCATTACACATTCAAGTGGCCATTAAGACTTAGCTTTCATTACATTGGTTCTAATTCTTTCTTATCATATTGCCTAAAACATACACACTTGCAGTCTCGGAAATTAGTACATTCTTTTCTTAGTGTGTTTCTAATCCATAACCTAATTACTATGGCTTAATAAAGGCTTAGGAATGCCTAAGATACAATGAGGATGCCAAAACATGCCTTGGAACACTTAGGCAAAATTTCTGAAAATAAGGTCCACACTCGAGCGTAGCTTTCCTCGCTCGAGCGCACATTCCTTCGCTCGAGCGATCTGTAAAAGACATGAAACTTCTAAGAGCTAGCAATTCACGCTCGAGCGGACTTTTGGTCGCTCGAGCGGAGTGCACGCACTCAAATTGGTCGCTCGAGCATGAACTCCTACGCTCGAGCGTAGATGCAGAATCTAGAATTTTCAGATTGCACCTTGAAGCTCAAAACTTGAATTTCAACCTTCAAAACACATCTCTTGGGCCCCAAAACTTGAGATAACATAGTAAACTTGTAAAACATGAAGAATTTAGGATCATTTCATAAAATCATAGCCCAAGCGTTTGCCAAAAGTTCCCAATTTCAACTTAAACTTCAAGAATGTTCATGAACACAACATGCATGAATTTTTCTTGTATCAAACTGCTCAAAACATGATCAAACACCACAAAACAACTTGAAACTTGATGATTTCCCTAAATGAAGATGAATTTTAAACATGCAAGAGAGGATTCATGGAAATCATGCTCAATTTGTAAGAAAATGTACATGCATGCATGAATTGCAACTCAAATCTTCCTTCTAAGCTCAATACATACCCTTAAACACATAATCTTCATGTTGATAACTTAGATTCATAATTTAGGGATTGAATTCATACCTATAGTCTTGAATTAATCTAGCTCTAGCTTAGTTTTGATGAATCTAAGCCAAGGTCTTCAATTCTCCTTCAATTTCTCCATCTCTCTCTCTAGAATTGCACACACTCACTCTCTAAAAGAAAACCTCAGATTTTTGCACTAAGAGGAGCAAAGAATAGAGCTCAAACATGAGTTAAGGCTCATATATATATATATATATATATTTATGGTGCTAAAACAGATTAACTAGAATATTAGGCTAACCAAACATGACTTAATGAATCAGACTGAATTAATTTTTAATAAAATTTTCCATGTGGTTCTAAAAATTCCAAATAACATATTGACGTAATCAATTTCGATTTCGGATGCCGATAAGGCTTTCAATTTACATATTAAAGTGGAATTCCAAATAGATATTTCTATAAGTAACAGATAGAAGGCCAAATATCATGCAATTTACATATTAATCCCATAATTCATTTGATCCACTCAATTAGCATCTTTAATCACTGATTAGTAGCTAATTACGGATCGGGGTTATTACAATTTCGACCGACGCACTCTTCTTCCTCACTATGTATATCATCCTGGACACTCACTTTTTGTCCGGCTTTGGCCATCTATTCTTACTAAGTTCCCACAGAAAGCGCCAAATTGTGAGTGGTGATTTTTGACCTCACAACCAAATAAATCTCCTGGCCGAGATCTAGGGAACTCAGCTGGAGAGCACACGAAAGAATAGATTAAGTCAACACCTGTGCACAAGAAGACAAGAAATATCGTGGTGGTTGGGAGCATTTCAATGATCAAGTCAGTAACTTATCTCATAAGATATCAACTCAAATCAACAGCTCACAAAATAAATCACATACCTTAGACTCACGGGGATACCTTACTTTTATAAAGATCAATGTCCAACTTCCCCTAGAAATCTTACTTCATAGGAGTCTATCATTTACAAGGATATCAATTATCCAAGACTCTTCTTATTTAGATTAAGATCAATCCTCTCAAGCGTCCAACCTTATCCAAACAAAAAGTCTGTCATCATCTAGGACTCTAGTCCCTCATTTGAACATCTCGGATTCAGATGTGATTTGACCATTCCTCGACCAATCAGAATCACCATGTGACACCTTGGCCAACCACCTAGGCGACATGGACAATTCAAAATTATGTCCTCACAATGACATTGGCAGAGATACGTTTAATTTATTAGTGAATTCTGATTTACTTGAAATTGCAAAATATTTACTTTATGTCATATATGAAAGATGTATTATTTAATGATGAAATTGATGGAAGTGCAAATTGAAGTTTTAAGTTTTCAAATTTTACTTAGTTCCCCTTTGGAATGAAACTTTGTTTTGTAATGTCTCCGATTTAATGGCATTAAAACAGCTTAAAGACTTTACTTTGGTATTGATGTTGTTGAACTACGATTTCTCTTTTAGTTTTATAATTTTTTTCTTTTAGTTTTTGTTGGAAATGGTTATAAAATTCTGGATAAAATCAGAATTTTTTCCTAAGTTTGGTCTATTTTTTAGGTGGGCCCCGAGTGTCGATTTTCGCGGGTCAAAATGGTAACGCGTTCTATGCCACGTTGTAATTCACGTGGTATATTTGGTTGCTCAAAACCATTATCGAATGAATGGAAAATTGAAGCCAAAGCATGCTCCATGGAAATGGAGTTTTAGTGGAAAAATCCTTAAAGGTATTGAATAAGGCTTATCCCACATTGATTTTGTGGGAAGTTTTGAATGGGTTTATAAGGCATGGATTTGGTACTTGGAGTGTGCCCCAAGGGGTACCCAAGTATTTTAGATGGAGAGGTTATGGGCAAAATGGACTAGACCGATTGGACCCAAAAAATCACCACACACGTGGGCGCTGTCGCCGTCTGTCCGTCCTGTCGGGCGGGCTGGCCTAGGCCTGGGCTTGGGCGCGGGTGTGTGGTTGGGTTGGGCTTGTTCAGCCTAATACTAATCTTTTTGGGCAAAAAACATTTGAATTTAATTATTTTTGGTAAAATAAAATCCATAATTCAAATTAAACCAGAAATAAACTGGTCCGGTTTTACTGTACACCCAAACAAGGCCCTTCCCGTTTTTGTTATCTGTTTGAATTGTGAACCCAACGATTCAAATCTGTTTAAATTCAAAACCAAACAGGTTTCATACCTGTTCAAATAGGTTTGCACCTGTTTAATTCAAAATCTGCAGCCACCAATCCATCTATAAATAGGACAACCCTCATTTGGATTTTGTAACTCTAATAATTTCGTCCTTCATAATTCTGCAAATATTCTTTTCATATTGCTGCATTATTTTCTTCTGTGAAAGAGTATAAACACTTAGTGTGTTCGTTAGGCAAACAATTTGTAGTGTTGCTATTGTTTGTAGTAGATCATTTTATCCTAGGAGATAGACGTCCAAATTCTGAAAGCACTGTGGAAAGGACGAATCTGTCTTAAGGACACAGTGTCAAACACTGGATTTGATCAGATAATTATTCAAAGAAATTAATCAAGTAAGTTGTTTAATTTATTATTCTGTTTTTATTTATTTTGTTTTATTTGTAGTTTAATTTTTGTAATCAAACAAATTCTCTCATTTCCTTTATTTCTTTATATTCTAGTTATTATTTAGTACACAACAGAATTTAATCTACTTAAATACAGTGAAGATTGTCCAACAGTTTTGATATTAAATTTTGATTTGTAGATTAAATCCAAAACTACAAATTAAAAAAAAAATTTATTGACGTACCCCAACAATACCTATATCATATTTTTTTTAAAATCTTATCATATGAACGTACTCATAAAATACCCGTACCAGCATCCGTATTCGCACTCGTACTCCATAGGCTACCAATTGCTTGGGTGATCAATCCACCTCCTAAGCTTGTTCGTTTTCTCCCAGGCTTCTCCTTGTAATTGGGTCTGGTTGTTTATGAAAATTTCTTTGCTCAAAAAAAGAAAAAGAAAAATAAAAAAAAAAAATCTTATGTTTCGTTTTTTATGTGAACAAAAAATTGATATTACAGTTTATATATTTTTTTTTTAAAATTTTTTTTGTTAGTTTATATGTTGGTGTCAAAATTTTGGATCCATACTTGATTTTGATTGAATTGAAGACAATAGACAAATAATTTGGATACCGAATATCTAATCCCAAATTAAAGTCTATTATCTTTGTGAAAACTTTAATTACAAATAATTATATTTGACAATCTTTGTTAAATTTTGTGTACATTTATGTCTATATACGTATAAACTTTATTTTAAAAATATGTTGGAACTCATGGAGTTTAGGAGAATAATCTTAGTCCTATTAAATTTTAAAATTGTAACCTAAAAAATATATAAAATAATTTTATATAATAAACTAGCACCCAGTTTGATTGTAGAAATAATTATTAAATTAAAGAAGAGAATTAATATGATTAAATTGGAAGAAAAATTAGTGACTTAAAATAAAAAATAATTCAAATTACTTAATTTATTTAATTTATATTTATTTGTGACCAAAAATATATAATAAAAAAAAACCGAACCTATATTGCAAAATATGTATAATTCAAGAAAAAATCCACGACTTCTTGTTCTATAAAAAGTGTAATTTAAATATTTATGTATCATAACTTCATTTAATATTAAATTTTAATACAATAAAAAAAAATTTATTAACTCATGTAATTCATTAGTGAATAAACATTAAACTTTAAACAAAATAACCCCAAGAGGTTGGCCTAATTGGTGCAACTTGGGACGTACGGGTGTGTTCCCTATAGGTCTCAGGTTCAACTCCCATTAGGAGCAATCTGCTCCTTGAGACCACGTTTGCGGCTTTTGTTCGAAATTTATTCGATCCACATAGAGAAGGTCCTTTACATAGATTTCAAAATTAATTGAACTTGAGGGTACTGTTGGGCTTGTAGGGGCTAACCACATGTCCTGTTTCGATAATCCAAACCGTTCAATATGTAAAACTCATCGAGTACTAAATATATGTAAAAAATCACGTTAATCAGATATCGATAGCTATGTGATTGAATCAGATTTTTGTACTATTGATATCCGATCAACGTGATTTTTTACAAATATAGTAATTGGCAATTTTTACACATTTAACGGTTCGAATTATTGAAATAAGACTCGTGATGGACCCTCACGGACCCTCTAGTATGGTGAAGGACTATAGGGAAGCCCCATCCTATATATATATATATATATCTTAGGCACCACCTCATTTCAAAACAATTCGTATTGGTCCTTTAATCGTCATTGTTAGTATGCATAGGGCATATGGTTAATACAGTAATTTTGTTATTTTATATAATATTTTAATACATATTTTTTCATAAAAAATTTAAAAATTATCCCAACAATCATCTTTTTTTTTTTCTCTACTTTTTATTTAAAAAGTTAAAAAGTATAATTATATAATTCATCCCAAACAATCCCTTAGTATAGAATAATAAAACCTACTAGGGTTTCGTTTGGGAAGTGAGTTGATTTTTTACTTTTTTTAGCTATTTTAATCTGGAGCTAAAAAGTCTCATTTAGAAAGAGCTTTTGACTTTTTTATGAGAGAAAAAATATAATAATTATAGATTAAATGTAACGTTTTGTCTTATTAAATTAAAAAATTTATTTTATTTTTTGTGACTACTCCAACTAAAAAAATTATCCAGAAGTTGGCTTCCAAACGAAACCTGTTTTGCATGCGATAATTATACTTTTTAAGAAAAATGATTTGAACCTCTAAAAAAACACTTCTAACGCATCTCTAATTTGTCTTTTTCTTCTCCTATTTTTGTCTTTTACTTCACTATTTTTTTTTTATTCCCAGACAGCTTATTAGAACTGTACAAAATGACCTCTAATTAGAGGTCTGTAGCAAGATTGACTTTTTAAACATATAGGATCAACTTTGAAAAAAGGTAATGAAAAAAAGTTGGAGAATTCTGAATCATTATTAATGAAAGCTGTACAGAAAAATGTACCATATAAAATTATTACTGAAACTAGAGTCCCATCTGTCCTCAATCTTGGGCTTTAATGGGGTTGTTTGGAATGTTTTAAATAAATGTATTTTTTATAGATTAGGTTTAAAGTAATGTGATAGAGGAATGATGTGACTTAAATAAGATAATGTGATTTAAATAAAATAATGACTTTTTAACTTTTTTTTTGAATATGCCAAACTTAATCTAACTTTTCTTTTTCTTTTTCTTTTTTCTGAACCCAATTACTTTTTCTAATTGTTACTGAAATTTGCATAAGTTACAACAAATCAACCTTGGAATAGTCCCAACACAAAGTTTTGTTACAAATTAACAAAAACCAGACCTAGCTATGAAGATGGAAGTTAAACTTTTTTCCAAGGAAATCATTAAACCATCTTCATCAACACCTCCTCGCCTACAAACCTTGAGACCCTGTGTCCTAGACCAAATTGGTGGCCTCAGTCATGTGCCAATCATCTTATACTATCCCAAGAGGGTTGCAAATTTCAACATCAATGAAAAACTGTGTTAATCAAAGTATTATAATACAGCGAGAAAAAATATCAGAATCATATCTTGTGACGAAAAATCTCGTGGGTAAATTACGTATTTCTAAAATCTGAACAACAAACCTAGCAGTGAAATGATACTACAAAATGAACATCACCTACACAAGTCACAGTGCAAAATGACTTGATCGTTGTTTTATGGGAGAGAGTCAGAGAGAGAGTATGGAAAAAATGGTTATGGATAAAAAATCACATAACGTATATCTGATATACGTATCTCATTAGATTAACCATATAATCTGATGTATAACCACATATATATCAATCTATCCATCTATCCATATCTACTGATATGATAGATATAGATATCCTGAATGGTTATCCAAATAAATTTTGAATTCAAATTCAAACTTATATGGATAAGGTTCAAAAGGTTCAGGTTCAAAGGGTCCTGCCACATGGGCGCCTAATTTCTAATATCTCCCACTCGGACATGAGTTGGCATGGCACTGCCACATCTCTATCTCAATCTCCTCAAAAAATAAACAATCTCATACTAGCCACTGCACCGTACGACTGCTGAGAACACCTGCATGTGGGAGCTCTATACAAGAAACTCAAAATGAGCCAGGATAGAGACATCAACCCAAAAAGAACAGAAATAGTGTCTCATATACTCCAGACCCATTTAATTACACCGGTCCAAAAACATCTCTAATCCCTCAAAAGAGCATGTTTGACCCTCTCAATTCTTGCAATATATTCACACTCAATCCGCTTCTCATACAGAGCGATGCTAGTTGCCGGCAGTGAATATACAACAGTGGTGTAATACTAGATGATCTTCCCTTTGCCTTCATGCCATTTAGTTTAGGATTGACCGCTTTCCCAGTGATGTCCCTTAAGGCCGAATCATACATGACCGCAGGCAACATATCAAAGTAGCAAAACATCAACCCCTTACCTTGTGACATAGTCAAAAGTCACAAAAGGGTACATAAATGAAAGTCATATCAATAATGACACGTAAGACTCACACTGTGAGGAAACATGGATCCATTCTCTCACCTCATTACTCAGTCGCCAAGCACATATAGTATAAATACATGTTACGGTGGAGTAACTCTTCCAAAAGAGTGACGTCATCCTCGATACACTGTACAGATATAAGTCTAGTCGCTTTCTAGCGCCTAACCCGAATTCTCTATTTGCTTGCCTTCTAGGCGCCAAATGAGATCTCGCATCTAGCTAATCATAACAGGCACAACATGGAAAGTGGGTACCAATATCCATGTTTGATCCTTAACACGACCTCATCTTGGTTGTAACCAAGGCGACATATATAGTGGATTATTTAAGCCTCTCTTGGCTCCAAATAAAAATAAACCACTAGTCTCATCCTTGCTCGCTCCCAAGCGCCAAGGGCGATTGCTCATGTGAGTGAGCCAATCTTGCCCGCTGACATCATCATCTGCTAATCATTATGACACAAGCCATAATAGTGTCAACATCCCATCATCTCAAAATAAGTGATTGATAAAAAAAATTTTAACCACAGCTTGCACAATTCTAGATTCCAAATATAAGCCTTATCAGCACCTCTTGCGATAAGTAGATACAACGGAATCCACTATGTGCGCTTCACATGAAGTGATTCAAGATCACAATTCTAGATTCCAAACATAGACCTTATCAGCACCTCTTGCGATAAGTATATACAATAGAATCCACCATGTGCGCCTCACATGAAGTGATTTAAGATCACTACCTCTTGCGTAATAACCTCTCTAAAGATATTTTGGTGACCAATTTGCGTTCATTCTTGATGCGCCTAACTAGCGCATATGCACCCAACTAGCGCATTGAATCTTACATGGAGCAAATTAATATACTACTAGTAACGCATTTTATCCACAGTCTAATGAGTAAGGTCAATATCTAAACAACTCAGTTGACCATTTACCAAAGATAACACTTATCATGCCGAATACGCCCACATAGCGTACTTTAAGCTCCCACAACAAAGAAAAGATCAAGGAATATAGGTCATCTGTTTCTCCCAAAGACAATCTGAGGATTCACTCAATAGCTAAGGCTCTAGCTTTTACCAATAGGTAAGTCAATGGGTTTGCAATTTTGCATCTAGAATCGTTCTATGATATTCCTTATGTAAGTCATCGAAGACAAAACATGAATTCTCCCAAAGAAATCCCTAAGGATCGTACATCCGAGCATATAAATTACATCACCTATGTCCATCATATCTAAAATAGAGGACTGCCCACCCTAGGTGGCGACAACCTTATACATTCTTGGCTCATAATGATTAAGTAAGGAAAAACTTCTTTTGGACCATTGATCATGCCTCAGTGCTCTTCATCGATCATCGTTGGTCTATCATGGCTTGACGAAATCTAAGAACCACTATTTGGATAACTGTTTTAGGCTGTAAAAGATTTATTGGAACTAGCAATCTTTTTGCGCTCCTAACTTTTCACCATAAAAACAGAAGGTAAATCCCTACGGATCTACTTATCTAATTCTCTAACGAGAAAGTTGGGTCACAATGTCCACAAATCAATGTTCCGAACTTATGTCAATCATAGCCTAAGTCAAAATAATCTCACTCCCCAGGAGGAAGTCTTCTCATGGTCTACACTTTCCTCAATGGTGCGACCTTTCGGTATCTAGCGAGCCTTATACCTCAACAATGACTATCCAAACTATGCATAACTTTATAACAGCTTTGCGTCATAATGGAAAGTCAACCAAATTATAAAAATAGTTAATCCTCAAAGACTTTGTCTTAAACTGCGTAACATTGATCCACTTTCTAAAAATAGGGGACTAGAGCCTTAGACATTATCCTAGGGTCTTTATTATCTTGCGGAGCAATCATGAATGTTTCCCTTTCAATCACCTAGTGATGACGTGGAAAATTTTCACATTCTCTACCACGCAACTAAGAATGTAGAGTATTCTTCTCTAATGGAGTAATTCATTAGTAGGCACATCGCTCCCACTGTCTCTAGGATATTGGAAATTTCTTTCCATTCTCAACTAGGCTACATAGAGCGCTATGCTTAGAATTCTCTATCTTATAGAGTTCCAAAAACTCTATTCACGTCACCTTTACTAATAAAACTTTATGTGACTTAGTTACACTACCACAAAGCTGCTTACCTATATGCACATGACCCGGAGGGTTTGCATGACCGCATACAATAATGCGCCACACGACCCTTTGTGTTTACAAGACAGCATACAATAATGCGCTATAGAACCCTAGGTCTTAACTTCACAATCTTATGAGAAGTAAAATAAAGATAAGCTGCTTAACGGTTACAGATCGCCCATAGATGGCTCTCTGCTAACCTATTACGCAAAATGGAGTGTAAAATCTGATATGGAGGGCACTTAGTTAGGGATATAGGCAACAAACTAGTGCAATTTCCAATTGGAAAACATTTTGCGCCATTATCCACCTAACATTAAAATCTGATACCAATGTAAATCAAAGTATTATATTACAGCGAGAAAAAATATCAGAATCATACCTTGTGGCGAAGAACCTCGTGGGTAAATCACGTGCTTCCAAAATCTGAACAACGAACCCAGCAGTGGAGTGATACTACAAAATGAATATCACCCACACAAGTCACAGTGCAAAATGACTTGATCGTTGTTTTATGGGAGAGAGTCAGAGAGAGAGTATGGGAAAAATGGTTATGAGTAAAAAACCACATAACGTATATCTGATATACGTATCTCATTAGATTAACCATATATTCTGATATATAACCACATATATATATATATATATATCAATCTATCCATCTATCCATATCGACTGATATGATAGATATAGATATCCTGAATGGTTATCCAAATAAGTTTTGAATTCAAATTCAAACTTATATGGATAAGGTTCAAAAGGTTTAGGTTCAAAGAGTCATGCCACATGGGCGCCCAATTTCTAACAAATTGATTAATCAACTCGAAGACTCGCTCTCAGAAACACTGATCCTTTTCTACCCTCTTGCCGGAAGAGTCAAAGACGACGGCCTCTCCATCGATTGCAACGATGAGGGTAACTTGTTCTCAACAACCCGTATCAACTGTGATTTTGGTTTGATTTTGGAAGAAATTTTTAAAAAATATACTCTACAAACACATTTTTAAGAATAATCAAACTGAACAGATTTTTTTCAAAAAAATTATCAGAAATGTGTTGGGTTATCTAATTTTCAGGATTACTTTTTAAACGTGTTTGCAAAAAAGGCAAACCAAATAAGTTTTTGTACTTTTTCTTAAAAATTACTCTACAAAAAAAAAAAAAAAACAAACAAACAAACAAGTTTTTGTATTTTTTATCTAAAAAACTACTCTACAAAAAAGGCAAACCAAACAAGTTTTTGTATTTTTTTATCTCAAAAACTACTCTACAAAAAAAATCAAAGTTATTTTAGAGAGAATATTTAGAAAAAGACAAACCAAACAAGTTTTTGTACTTTTTATCTTAAAAATTACTCTACAAAAAAAATAAAAGTTATTTTAAAGAAAATATTTAGAAAAAAGAAAATCAAACAAGTTTTTGTATTTTTTTTATCTCAAAAACTAATATACAAATACAAACCAAACACACCCAATATTCTGCCAAAGCTACAGTAAGGAGATGAGGGGGTTATGAAATATTTAGTAATTTTGTTCAGGAATTAAGAGAAATATGTGAGTAACAAAAATCTAAACCCCTACACGTTTAGCAGTTGGTGCAAATTGGGTTTCAATGAAGTTGATTTTGGGTGGGGAAACCCCACGTGGATTAGTTTTGTTGGGGCTAGAGTCGATCCCATCCATAAGAATAATATTTTTATGATTGAAGTTGGATTGGATGATAAAATTGAAGCTTGGTTAATCTTGGATGAGCGTGAAATGGCTGTCCTTGAACGTGATCAGGAGTTCCTTAAATTTGTTTCCATGAACCCACCTATAATTCTATCCTAGCCAGCTAGGTCGTAGTTACTTATGTCACTAGTCTGCTTGTTGCCGACATAGTTGGAGCATTTTGTGAAACGACTTAAGCTTGGTTAGCCCTATGTTGTTGCTGTGTTTTGTAATCTTTCTTTTGAATCCAAAAAAAATAAAAAAAAATACAATGTAGTTACTTATGTCATGCCTATTTTACCATCTTTTTTTTTTTTTTTTGGGGGGGGGGGGGGGAATCCAAGAAGAGAAATGTTTGGGATTACTTTTGGAGATGACCCTCACACATTCAAAGCAATCCTGACCCTCCAAATATATGTGAGGTCCACTCATATATATATATATATATGGATTTTACATCATATATGATTCAAATTTATGAAGATCTTATAGAAGTATTGTGAGAGTGGAGTCTCAATCACCGCTCGTCCAAGATATACTTGACACTCCCACCTATCATTAGTTGTGTGTCGTATTAAGTACTTTTTCAGGCTATGAGTTGTATCTTCGTTGGCAGACGCAGGGGTGGCTAGAAAGGCACATCGCCCCTGCATCCATATGCAAATCTTCAATTATTATATGATTGTGTTTGTTTAGACGGATTGAATAAAAAGGAATTGTAATTTATTGAACTGTTAGTATTAAGATATATTGTCCCCGAACTATTTGGCTGAACTGGATTTGTATCATATGTTTGTTTAATAATGAGATTAGATGTGTAGATTGGACTATTTTTAGTGAATCTGGTTGGACGGACTGGATAAAAATAAATGTTAAAAAAACTATCTTACCATTGTAATTTATAATTTTTATTTAATATATAATTTTAAATTTGTAATCTATAATTTATAATTTAACAATGCTAAAAAAATTTAATTTATAAGGCCATAATTTATAATTTATTATTTTCAATTAAATTAAATTTATAATTTATATATTTTATTTAATATATAATTTTAAATTAACAACACTAAAAAAATAATTTTATTTAATATATAAATTTAATTTTTTTACAACACTAAAAAAATTTAATTTATAAGGCCATAATTTTTAATTTATTATTTTTAATTCAATTTAATTTATAATTTATATTTTTTATTTAGTATATAATTTTAAATTAACTACACTACAAAAATAATTTTATTTAATATAACTTTAATTTTTTAACAACATTAAAAAAATTATAAGGCCATAATTTTTAATTAATTATTTTTAATTAAATTAAATTAAATTTATAATTTATAATTTATATTTTTTATTTAATAAATAATTTTAAATTAACAATACCAAACCAAACCAAACCAAGCCTTAAGTCCCATCAAATGGGGTCGGCTACATGAATCCTTCTTCTTCAAGCGGCTCTATCAAAGGCCATTTCATTAGTCAAATTAAGTAGACTCATATCTCTATTTATAACGCTAGTCAACGTTAATCTAGGCCTACCCTGTCCCCTAACACTTCCATCTACCGTTACAGTATCGCATCTCTTCACTACTGCTTCTGTTGGTCTTCGTTGAATATGACCAAACCATCTCAAACGATTCTCTCTCAACTTATCTTCTATCGGTGCTACTCCTACCCATTCCCAAATACACTCATTCCTAATCCTGTCTTGTCTAGTCTTACCACACATCCACCTTAGCATCCTCATATCAGCCACATTCATCTTATCTACATGTTGTTTCTTGGTTGCCCAACACTCCGTCCCATACAACATAGCTGGTCTAATAGCCGTTCTATAAAACTTACCTTTTAATCTAGTGGGTATTCGTTTATCGCACAATACCCCAGACGCACTTCTCTACTTACACCATCCTGCTTTAATCCTATGAGCCACATCTACATCAATCTCTCCCGCTGTTGTGATAATCGACCCTAAATAAGGAAAATATTCACTCTTAGGCAGTTCTTGGTTCTCAATCTTCACTTCTCCTCTACTTTCATTGTTACTGTTATTACATTTACACTCTATGTACTCTGTCTTAATTCTGCTTATCCGGAATCCTTTAGATTCAAGTGCTTTTCTCCAAATCTCTAACTTTGTGTTAACTCCTTTTCTAGTCTCATCCACTAACATAATATCGTCTGCAAAAAGCATACACCATGGCACGTCATCCTGAATATTTATCATCAACTCGTTTATAACTAAAGCAAAAAGATAAGGAGTTAAGGTAGATCCTTGGTGTAACAGTGATAGGAAATTCATTTGTCTCTCCAGCTGGCAATCTAATAGTGGTCACCACCCCTTCATACATGTCCCTAATCACGTTAATGTAGCTTTTTGTCACCCATTTCTTCTCTAACACCCACCATATTATATTTCGAGGCACTCTGTCATATGTTTTCTCAAGGTCGATAAACACCATATGAATGTCTCTTTTCTTTCCTTTATACTTTTCTATTATTCTCCTCAAAAGATAGATCGCTTCCATTGTTGACCTACCAGGCATAAACCCAAATTGATTCTCTAACACCTCTGTTATGTCTCGCAATCGGCGTTCCATCACCCACTTCCACACTTTCATTATATGACACATTAGCTTGATTCCTCTATAGTTGTTACAATTCTGGACATCACCTTTATTCTTATAGATTGGCACTAAAATACTCTTCCTCCACTCATCTGGCATGTTCCTAGTCAACAAAATTTTGCTAAACAACCTAGTCAACCACGCAACTGCCTTTTTACCCAAACACTTCCAAGCTTCAATAGGGATATCATCGGGTCCTAAAGCCTTATTTGATTTCATCTTCTTAAGTGCAATCTCCACTTCAAAGTTCCTAATCCTGCGATAGAACCTATAGTCTTGATTTATCGTATTACTGGCTAGTTCTTCCCCTATTCTCGTACTTTCATGTTCCTCATTTAACAGTTTCTCAAAATAATTCTTCCATCTTTCCTTAATCTCATCATCCTTCACCAATACCTTAGAATCCTCACTCTTGATGCACTTTACTTGATTAAAATCTCTTGTTTTCCTCTCCCGTATCTTAACAAGTTTGTATACCCTCTTCTCTCCCTCCTTACTATCTAGTCTAGTGTATAGGTCATCATAAGATTTCAACTTAGTCTCTCTCACTACTTTTTTGACCTCCTTATTAGCCAATCTATAGCTCTTAAAGTTTTCCTCAGTTCTATCCTTCTGTCACTTTTTAAAGCACTCTTTTTTTGCCTTAACTACCGCTTGAACATCTTCCCTCCACCACCAAGTTTCCCTAGAGCTGGGTCCTGTTCCTTTCAACTCTTCAAGCACTTCCCTTGAGATTCTCCTCATACAATTGGCCATCGAATTCCATATAGTGTTAGCATCACCTTCTAAGTCCCAAGTACCTTCCTTATCCATTTGGTTCTTAAATATTTCTAGTTTATCCCCTTTTAGGTTCCACCATCTCGTCCTACGACGCCCACCATCCTTCCTAGCTTGGTATTGCCCTCTAAAACATAAATCTAGTACCAAAATCCTATGTTAAGAGACCAGACTCTCTCCAGGAATCACCTTACAATCATTGCATTTTAGGCAGTCCACTTTTCTCACTAAGAAGTAATCTATTTGGCTCTTAACTAATCCACTCTTAAAGGTTATTAAATGCTCTTCCCTCTTCTTATACATAATATTGGCCACCACCAGGTTAGAAGCCAACGCAAAATCTAAGATTCTCTCTCCAGCCTCATTTCTGTCACCAAAACCATATCCACTATGCACCCTTTCATAACCTAGTTTATCTATGCCCACATGGCCACTAAAATCTCCACCTATAATCAGGTTCTCTCCTATGGGTATCTCCTGTAAGATCTCATCCATTTGCTCCGAAAAATCCCTTTTAGTCTGATCATCTAACCCTACTTGAGGGGCGTAAGCGCTAATAATGTTCACTATATTCCCTCCAATAACTAGTTTAACTAGCATAATCCTATCTCCTTTCCTAGTGACCGCCACTACACTTTCCACAAGACCCTTGGCAATTATGATTCCTACCCCATTCCTGCGTCTATCCTTACCACTATAATAAAGTTTAAAATCAGTATTCTTAATTTCCCTAGCTTTCTCTCCCGTCCACTTAGTTTCTTGTATGCAAGCTATACTAACTCTCTTCCTAATCATAACATCTACCAATTCCATCGTCCTACCAGTTAAGGTTCCTATGTTCCAAGTGGCTACCCTAAACCTATAGTCTTGGACTAGCTTCTTTACCCTCGCTCATCCAGAAAAACGCGGAAACCTTTGCCCATTTTTCACCGCACCCAGACGTCAATGCGGCACCCCTTGCTCACTTTTCGAAACACCCGTAGGCAGGCGCAACGCGTCACTTGAGGGGAACGACGTAACATTTAAACGATTCAAAGTAAGATTCATTTTCATAAGGGATTCGAGCGGCTTTTTTACGTGTTGGCTGTTGGCTACCTAACACACTACCCTCCTCCTTAACCCGGGCTTGGGACCGGCAGAGTTGTTAACAATACTAAAAAAATAATCTATAAATATTCAAAAGACTATTTTACCGTTTTTCAATTGTTTATTTAGTAATAGCATGAGGGTAAAATAGACATTTCCCATATTAGTCCCATGGGATACCAATACCATGGAAATAATCCCACACTTCCCCCTTGGATACAACTATTCGTCATATGAGAGACTAATAGTCCGGAGGGACTATTAATCCGGAGCAAAAAAAATTGAACCAAATAATGGACTATTAGTCCGAATCTCAAAACAAACACACTCATGTGAATTTGTTATTAATCTATAAGTGATAAAGAGTTTGCCCCTCCACACATGTCTCAACTTTGTTAATTTGTTTGAAGCATTGAGTTAGAGTCATGCTATAATACATTATATATATAGAATATGATTTAAATTGATGTTAGTTATGAATTATCGTGGTGTTTAGTTATAGGCCATTATGGTGATGGAGCTAACAAATTATAAAAGAGAAATTTTGTCAAAAGTCCATAATAAAATTTTAATGCATTATAGATAAGCACAAAAATTTTTTCTTAAAAAGTTCAACACAGATCACTATTACCAAAATATTAAATTTTAAAATAATATAACTTTTAATCTAGATGTCGGTTTTAATAAAATTACTATTTTTAGAATCCTCTCATCAAGATCTATCAAATAAGATTCATATTGACTATGAAATTATTAATAAATATATATATATATATATATATTACCGTCAAAATTGATATAAACAGTAACATATTACTTTGCCAATATTGCCCAAGAAAAAAAAATGATATTTTACTTTATCCTTACTCAATTATGCGCTTTTTCCTTAGGAAGTTTATGAAGCAAAATAAATTGGATTATACTTTTCACCAAACAAGAGTCTAATAGAGAGATTCTGACTAAATTTTCAATTCTAAAATTAAAATTAGTTACATCTCATTCTAATATTTGATTATGTTTGAAAGTAATATATGATATGACTCATTGTAGTGATTTTAGTTATGACTAGGGGTGTAATAATAGTTTGGCCCACCCAGGCTTGGGCTCAAGTCGGCCCGTGCCCTTTTGGCGAGCTGGGTGGGGCCAGGTAGCCCATGGGCCGAAAAATAGAGCCTAGGCCCACTAAGATTAGGGTCTAGCCCTGGGATCAAGGTGCAGGCTGAGCCTGGCTTTTTTTTTTTTTTGGTTGCAAAAATAAACAATAAATATATTATGTATATAGATTATTTATAAGAGATAAAAAAATAAAATAAAAATTGTACTAAAGTATTTTAATTAAGATTAACGAGATGTTTCGTTATGTTTCGTGTGTGGTGGTATTTAAATTTAATTATGTATAACTTACGTTTTTTTTTTTTTTTTTTGTTATAAACTTATAACTAAAAAAAGTATGAGGTTATGTAATTTTCTTATTTTGAAATGAATAATATTATATATATCAAAATGAAACTTGCAATATTACAATCATTAAATTAAATAGATAACATTTATTGAATGAATAATTGTTATTTCAAAATGAAATAAAATATTAAAATTTTTTATATCATTAAATATAATTGAAGCAGATTATTGATGATAGTAGAGCAATTGTATCACTATAGGTCAAGTACATTCCAACTAGGTTGGCACCTACTAGCCTACCAATCATTTGTATTATGCTCCACCTTAATGATCTAATACAAAAAAATAACGAAATGAAATAATAAAAAACAAATTATTGATCAATCATCGGAGGAGACAGACAATTCACTCATGTTGCCCGAAGATATATCATCCAAATCGCTTTTAATTCTCTCATTTTCACTATAATTTTGCCTTCTCGTAAGCGCATGCGCATGATCTCTGAAATCATCAGTGTCTTAACCATTTGAGGCGAAAGCATACAATGGTAATCGTTCAGCATCCGTCCACCTGCACTAGAAGTTGTTTCCAAAACAACTGTAAAAATAGGAACAATTAGTATATCATAGGTCATCTATGAAATCACAGGGCACATAGTTTCATTTTGTTTCCACTAATCCAAAATGTCAAAATCATCAAAATCATCCACTAATGGGCTTTCCAAATAACGTTTTAGTTTAGAACTACTTACGTTTATATGTTGAGATATTCTTCTACTTTTTATTGCTAAAAAAACATTTCTTCTTCCGCCTCGAGATGTGGCTGCAGGTGTAGTGTGTGTAGGTGTATTTGCAACAGCAGCTGCTCTGTATTCTTCAAATAATATTTTGCATGTTTGTATAATAAGGAAAATTATTTTTTATCAGCGAAAATACGTTCTAAAAATTATTTTAAACCAATCTCTTTATAATTAGGATCAATTATTATGGGTAAATTTAAAAGATGAGGCAATGGATCAAAATATTATCAAAATTTTCTTTCATTGCAGTAATAATAGTTAAATAATATTTATTACCCATATATTTTATGAAAATTTTTATTATTGCTGCTAACATATGTAAAACAAATGGTGAAATAAGAATATATATATATATATATATATATATATATATATATCAAAGAAAATAATTTTTTTGTAGTATCAAAACTTTTTAGAAAATCTTCATATAAGGCTATTTGGCGCCAATTAAGTTCTGTGGGAGTCAATACTCCTCCTATTGATGTTGTTGTAAAAAATAAATTTATTGCTTTTGTTTGTTTAGAAGTTTTTTTAACATATTATATGTTGAATTCCACCTATTGTCTATATCTAAAATTAATTTTTTAAATGGCACACCTTCTCTTTGACAAATTTTCCTGTATTTCAAAATTCGAGTAGCAGAAAACAAAATAGTAATAACCGCATTTTTTTATTACTAGTACAGAAGTGCCATATACATGCATAGCTTCTTTAACAGTCAAGTTTAAAATACGAGCATAACAATGAATATGAAATAAATCATCACCAATAACTAATTGTAAAGTTGATTTCAAATAAGCTACAGTCTGATTGTAATATGTTGCTTTATCTAAACTAATAGTAAATATTTTATTTTACAAAGCCCACTCATATAATATATTTCTTATTTCTATACCAAACGAATGACCAGTGTATATAAGTTCAACTAATCTAAATAAAATAATTCTTTTATTTAACTTTCAATCATTATCAATAAAATGTGCAGTGATACATTGATATTCTAAACCATTATTTGATCACAAATCAGATGTTAAACAAACTCCACCATTCAAAATTTTTGAAGATGTCAAATAACTCACTTTTAATACCCTCAAATTTCTTTAAAATTTTATTTCTAGTAGTATTTCCTGAAAATATTGATATTGCGGTGCAAAATTTTCGTAAACCATTTGTAAAAAATTGAGAGATTCACTAGTAGTAAAGTTCTTTTTTTAATAATATAATCAACTACAGATTTTTGTACACGTATAGGATCATATGAAAATATTTGCAAATGACCAGTTGATGAAACCCCTAATTGCATTTGACTTCTAATATTAAGTTGTTGACTTTGTAAATGTTTGTTAGCATACCTTTTTAAATTACTAGTACCCCCTGTAGATGCAACACTAAATAAATATGCACAATATTTACATTTTGCTTTAAATATAATTGTTACCATTAGGATTATTTACAGATGTTTTTCCGAATGATCCCAAACACCACTAATCATGCCACTAGATGATGATCCAACTGTTAGAAGAGGGATACTAGGTACATTAGAAGGAAAATCAACAGATTCATGTTGTGTATAGTATACATCAATATCGACAAAAACATTAAGAATATAAGGATTCATAGTAATGTAAGTAAAATAATATATAAGAACTAACAATTAATTTAAATAATGACTAAAAAGAACAACTAATATATGTTAAGAAATAATTAATGTAAAAAAATAGTAACTAATAAATTTAATTCAACTAATTACTACTACCGACTGGTGAATGCAACACAAAAATTAGTTTCTTCTGATAAAAGTTTCTTCTTGCACGATTGCAAATGCCACTTAGGGATGAGACTTCAAAATTAATTGAGAGAATAGAGAGTTAAGAGAGATTGAGAGTTTGAGAGTTTGCGAGAGAGAATTTTTTGTGAGAAATAAAATAGGAGAGGGGGGGATATTTATAAGAGTTTGGGAGGAGTGAGGGTCAATTTGTAAATTAAAAAAAAAAAGGGTCATTTGGTGTTGAACGGTCAAGTGACCGTTTGAATTGAATTGATTTTTTTTTTTTTTTGTGAATTTTGACCGTTTGGGGACAAAGAGTTGTTGAAGGGGTAGCCCGTAGGTCAAGCCACTTGCAAGGCGGAAAATTTTTGGGCTGGGTCAGGGCGGGTCATGGACCGAGCCGACGAGCTTCAAAATGACAACCCAGGCCCAAAGTCTCAGGTTTGGCTCAGGCCCGAGCTTAACCATGTCAAGCCTACCCCGAGCCAGAGGAGGGCATCGGCTGCCCACAGGCCATGGGCCATTTTTACATCTCTAGTTATGACCAAAATGACCTTCAATTATGATTTTAATTAGTGTTAGGTACGACCTAATGTGATTACATTTAATGTGAAAAGTACTTATCTATTATTATTTTATTGATCTCATATTTTGTATAAAGTGTAACAAAAATTTATAATCTTGCTTTCATACCTTTGTTTTGTAAATGTCTATTGAGTGAAAAGATTATTTGCAAATTTAAAATGATGTTTAATTTGTACACTTATAAAAATAAATATTTTAGTACAATGTATGTGCTTTTGTAATCAATTTTTATTGTACATAGTTTGGCCCCGTCTTACTAAAATTTCTGTGTCCGCCACTATGTATCTTGAAGTCATAATTTATCCACTAGAACCTGTACAATAGGAGGTAATTATGGTTTTAAGAC
Organism: Camellia sinensis; assembly: GCF_055761805.1. Lineage (NCBI taxonomy): Eukaryota > Viridiplantae > Streptophyta > Magnoliopsida > Ericales > Theaceae > Camellia > Camellia sinensis. The sequence goes on along the minus strand of NC_138964.1, from coordinate 20,233,042 downwards.
AACGATTTGTCACATTTTTTTATAATTCTTACATGTTATTTTCTTTTCTAATTTTTTGTTTAAATTGTTGGTTTATGAAATTGTGGGGAAGTATTTTGTGAATGACAACACTTGGCAAAGGTGATGCCGAAGTGTCAGCTGAGGTGCTGCGTGGCTTGGTCATGCGGTCAAGATGATCTCAGCTAGGCCAAGGTTATCTGTGGAGATACTGAAATCTGAGATAGACAGATAAGGGACAAGAGTCCTAGAACAGGGAAGGATCTCAATCTGGGTAAGGATAAGGCTCAAGGAGAGGTTATCCCTATCTAGTTGAGGGTCCAAGATGAGCATTGAGCCCGAGTCCATTGAAGTGAGACTTCTAAAGGAATTAGGTCACTGCTGGTTATAAAAACAAGACACCCTTATGGGTTTGAGGTAAGTTCTTTCTTGTGAGTTTAAGAACAATTTGCTATATTTAAGAGATATTGATTACTAACTTGATCGTCAGAGTGCCCCTGGGTCGACGAACCACTACCAGATTCTCATCTTCTTGTATAGGTTGTTGGTCTTAATCTATTTTGCTGGTGCTCTCCAGGTGAGTTCCCTGTTTGGTTGTGTGATCAAAAATCGACACTCACAATTTGGCGCTGTCTGTGGGAACTTAAGGAGAATAGATGACCAACGATGGACATGAAGAAAAGATTGGAGATGACATTAACAATGAGAGTTGTGAACATGCAGATCGTAATGCCAGGAACGAAAATCGTAATGAAGGAGCACATGATCCAAATCCTGGAGAGAAGGATGTCGGCAAAGAGTGGAATGCCCCAAAGAAAGCAGGCCGAGATAAATGTTACAACAAAAATGACCTCTAGGTGTGGAAGGATAGATACCTGAGGAGGGACTACGAGATGAAAAGAATGGCAAACAAGTTGGCAGACCTACAATCGGTTGTCAACTTCAAAATGCAAAACAACGTGATGCAACCACCATTCCCATTGAAGGACACACCGGTACTAGCGGCCAAGACTGACACCTAGAAAGAGAGGTAGAAAACAATCCCAGCAGTCCTGCAGCATGGCAAGGAAAAAAAGTGCTCACATTGGTCTTCACGGGATGTCAGGTGAGTAGAGTCGGTGAGAGGCGAGTCGCAGAGGACACTACGAACCAAGGAAACCTATGCCAAAGAACCTCGACATATCCAGGGAAAGGGACTTTGCTTTGATACAGTAAATGAAGAGAAGTCCAAGAGGACGTACAATGACCCCGGGAGTAGTGCGCTAAAAAGGTTGAAATCTGTTGATAGTCGAGCTCCCAGCCGAACGAAGGAGGATTTGAGAGACTATCTCTAAAGGAAGCCACTCCACGCAGAGGTAATATCCCCCGTCGAGCTGAGAATGCCATTCTCAGTGGAGTTGGATAGATTTGAGGCCCTAAAGAGATTCCATATGCCGAGGTTCCAGGTTTATGATGGTAAGTCTGATCCAAACTTTCATGTCGGCTTATATTTAAATTCAATAGCATTGTATAGTGGGAATGAGCAGTTGTTGTGCAATATGTTCCTTTCATCTTTTGGGGAAATCGCATCAAATTGGTTCCACAAGTTGTCGAAAGGAACTGTGAAGAGTTGGGAAGGCCTGACCGAGATGTTTGTGGCCAGGTTTGTAATAAATAAGTTACAGCCACTAAGGGTAGACTCCTTGTTGGCTTTGAACATTAGCAAGGATGAAAACCTCAGGGCTTATTCCAAATGGTATTATGAGGTGTTCAACTGAATACCGGCATGCAACTAGGAGCTGGTGGTCGTATTTTTAAAAAACGGCCTGGAGGATGAATGCCTGCTTCGAAAGTCACTTGCAAAAACTCTACCAAAGAGTATGGAGGAGCTCATGGTACGAATCAAGAAATATGCCAGAGTAGAAAAAGACATACATGGAGCAAAGACACCAAAGCAGGAGAATAAAAATGGCTCGCCGAAGCGAGACCGAGGTAACACTGGTTTCAACAGGCAAGAAACAGGGTTGAGGGTTGCATAGACAGTCACCACAGTATTTAGGATCCCGGTCTACAAAGTTCTCGAAAGGATTAGTGACCAACCGTATTACAAAGCGTCAGAGAAGATCCTTAGCGAGTTTATGGGAAGGAGCTTTGGGAAGCATTGTGCTTACCATAATGAGGATGGGGACTTGATTCAAGGATGTAGGGCTCTGAAGACACACTTGGAGGATCTGGTCAGACAGGGTCACCTGAGAGACCTAGTAGATGAGACCAAGACAGGGGATAAGCAAGCAAGGCTACCCCAAGAACCGGCAGCACTACCTCCACCACCGCTACCGCAGCAAGCAGAGTGACCTCAGGTGATCAATGTAATTTACTCAAAGGTCAATGAGAATGATGTATGTGGGGAAACTCAGAGGATAAGGCACCTACAACATGTGTATCAAGTCCAGCAAAAGAAGCCTAGAACAAATGAGTACCAGGGGCCAATGGTTTCATTTACTAAGGCAGACCTGGATATAGTACACCATTCACACAACGATGCCTGGTGATAACGCTGAAGATTGGAGAGTGCCAGGTAAGGTGCATACTGGTTGATCAAGGCAGTTCTTGTGACATCATGTATGTTAGATATTACAAGGAGCTTGGCCTTCACCCAGATGATCTGGAATAATGCAACAGCCCGATGGTTGGATTCAACAGAACATTGACGTGGCCTCTAAAAGCCACAAATTTACAGTAATTGACACTCCCTCCCTTTACAATGTTATCTTGGGCAGACCATGGTTGCATGTCATGAGAGTTGTTCTCTCAACATTACACCAGCTGTTGCTAACATGGGATTGTCAGAGGGGATCGGGTGTAGGCAAAAAATTGCTACATGGTAGCAACGAAGTTCACCTGTAATGTGCGAGAAACAGAGTAAGGAAGATTTGAAGAAAATTTTGGTCCAGAAAGATAATGGAGAGCGTTTCTTCCTTCTCGACTCAGGCTTAGCCGAGGAGGAGGAAAGGGAGTTAGAAGCTTTCTTGCGAGTAAACATAGAAGTGTTTGCCTGGACACCTTATAAGATGCGAGGTATCAACCTTGAGGTCACTTGTCATAGGCTCAATGTAGACAGGTCGGCTAAACCTGTTATCCAGTGGGCAAGGCGGTCGACATTAGTACATGTGGAAGCAGTTTGAGGAGGAAGTGGACAAGTTGTTTGAAGCCCAGACCATCCGAGAAGTGAACAACCTTACTTGGTTGTCCAACACAGTGGTAGTGAAAAAGAAAAATGACAAGTGGAGGGTCTGGGTGGACTTCACTAGCCTGAATAAGGCTTGCCCTAAAGATAGTTTCCCACTGCCCAAGATTGATTAATTAGTAGATGTCACTTCTGGGCATGAGAGGATGAGTTTCCTAGACACATACAGAGGCTACCATTAGATAGCAATGTATGCACCAGATGAAGAGAAGACTGCATTCATCACCTCGAAAGGTCTTTATTGTTACAGAGTGATGTTTTTCGGATTAAAGAATGCATGAGCAACCTACCAGAGGTTGCTGACCAAGATGTTTAAGCATCTAATTGGGAGGACAGTTGAGGTCTACAATGATGACATGGTCGTGGAGACCAAGAAACCTAAGAAATATCTGGCCGACTTATAGGAAATTTTTGACATCTTAAGAATATATTGGCTGTGACTCAATGCTTTGAAATGTATATTTGGAGTCGAGTCTGTTAAGTTCTTGGGATACTTGGTGACCAGGAGGGGCATAAGAGCAAGCCCAGACCAAATTAAGGTCATCAATGACTTGAAAAGACCGACATCAGCCAAGCAGGTCTAGATTTTGACTAGCAAGGCAGCAGCCTTGAATAAATTTATCAGCCAAAGTTCTGATAAATGTAAATCATTTTTTAGTTTGTTAAAAAAGGCCACAGATTTTATGTGGATAAAAGAATGCAAAATCGTTTTGGTCGACTTGAAAAGTTACTCGACAACGTCTTCAGTTCTGTCACATCCAATACCTAGAGAAGAATTGTTCCTATACTTGGCAGTCTCAGTCCATGCAATGAGTGCAGTGGTAATCTGAGAAGAGGAGAGTGAACAAAAGGCGATATACTATGTGAGTAAAACCTTAGTAAGTGTAGAAACCAGGTACCTGCCCTTGGAGAAATTAACATTAGCCTTGGTGATGGCTTCCAAGAAGTTGAATCACTACTTCCAAGCCCACAAGATTATGGTGTTGACTGAGCACCCCCTGAAGTCCCTGTTGCAGCATGGAGATCTGGTAGGTAGAATAGCCAGATGGGTAGTGGTGCTGGGCCAATACGACTTGGAATTTAGGCCTAGAACAAAGATCAAGGGCCAGGTTTTGGCCGACTTTATAGCCAAGTTCACCCCTGGTGCTATCCCATGTCGGGCTCTAGTAAGCTGCGGCTTGCGTTGTTCAGGCGAACCCGAGAAAATTTAACTGGGGCCAAAGAACCCCACACCAACAGCGCAGAAAAAAGAAGAGAAACCAAAACCCTACGACATCTACATTGGCGACTCCTTCCGTTTGTTTGTTGACGGAAGTTCAAATCGTCAAGGAGTAAGGGCAGGAGTGGTGCTGGTATCGCCAGATGGGCGAATGATTGAGCAATCTATTCGTTTAGGTTTCAAGGCCTCAAACAAGGAGGCAGAGTATGAGGCGCTGATTGCAAGACTGAAACTAGCAGCAACCATGAAATCCGATGAGGTAGTAGTCTTCTGTGACTACCAACTTATTGTTAATCAAGCAACAAACGAGTATGAAGCCCGAGATGAAAGGATGATAGCCTATGTCAAAGAGGCTATCAGACTGCTAGCATTGTTCCAAGCTTATTGGCTACAGTAGGTTAGCCGAGATGACAATAGCCATGCTGATGCCTTGGCTAACTAGGCTAGCGCAATAAAGTCAGGGGAACTAAGGACAATTATGGTTGATTACTTGACATGACCAAGTGTGGAGCCTCTGATAACACAATATGAGACAATATGCATAGAAATGGGTCCAAGCTAGATGGATGCAATACTAATGTTCCTCAAGGATGACAAGTTGCTAGATGACCGAAAAGAGGCGCACAAGACAAAGTTGAAGTCTACCAGGTTCTGCTTATCAGCAGAAGGCCATCTGTACCGAAGATCCTTCACTGGACCTCTACTTCGGTGTGTGCATCCCTCTCAGGTAGAGGACTTTTTATATGAGATTCATGAAGGAGTTTGTGGAAGCCATGCATAGGGTAAATCACTTGCCTATAGAGCCATCTCCCAAGGATACTGGTGGCCATACATGCAAAAGGATGTTGAAGCCTATATCAGAAAGTATGAGAAGTGTCAAAGGTTTACACCTTTGATACATTAGCCAGCAGCAGATCTGAACCCAGTGTCCAGCCTTTGGCCGTTCACCCAACAGGGTATGGACCTAGTGGGACCACTGTCACAAGCAAGTGGACAATGAAAGTTCTTGTTAGTAGCCACATACTACTTTACAAAATGGGTAAAGGCTGAACCCCTTGCAAAGATTTGAGATATCGATGTGAAGAACTTCATGTAGAAGAACATAATAACCAAATTCGGGATCCCAATGGCTATTATAGCAAACAATGGCACTCAGTTTGACAGTAAGCTGATTAAGAGCTTTTGTGCAAAATACAAGATTAAAAATTATTACTCTATTCGTAGCTTTCCTTAAAGTAATGGTCAGGTAGAAGCATCCAACATGACCATCTTGGATGGGATTAAGAAGAGACTGGAAGTAGCTAAGGGAAAGTGGGTGGAAAAATAGCCCAATGTGCTGTGGGCATATCGAACTATGCCGAGAGAATCAACTGGAGAGTCTCCTTTTGCCATGGCTTATGGCACTAAAGCAGTTATCCCACTAGAGGTCGGCAACCCTGGAATCAGAACCTAGGGAGTGGGGAATGAGACCAACGAGGCATTCCTGACCCGAGATCTGGACCTCTTTGAAGAAACAAGGAAGAGAGCATCAATTTGGCTGGGGGCATACCAACAACAGCTTGCTAGGGCTTACAACAAAAAGGTCAACCTAAGGGAGTTCAAGGTTGGGGACCTTGTCTTTCGAAAAGTCGTCGGCAATAAGAAGGATCCTATGGGGGGCAAGCTTCGCCCAAACTGGGAAGCGCCTTACAGAATCATCTCGGTTGCCAGCAATGGAGCGTATCGGCTGGAGGACAGTGATGGCAAGGAGTTGCCAAGACCGTGGAACACTTGCAATTTGAAGTTTTTTTATCATTAGTTTTTGTTTTTCAAGATTTATGTCATGATTTTATTAGCCGAAGTATTAATAAAGTGCTAGTTCGGTTTTGTTTTTATCAATTTGAAATTTGTGCTATAGGACTGAACAATCTTATGACGATGCTTTCGATTGAAACATGACGAATAACTTAGACTTATCATATGGTAGAGTTGAATTATATTTGCCATACGATAGAGTTGAACTAAGTTGGCGATGTTCCGAACGAAACATGACGAATAACTTAGACTTATTATATGGTAGAGTTGAATTATACTTGCCAAACGATAAAGTTGAACTAAGTTGGCGATGTTTTCGAAAGAAACATAATAAGTAACTTGGACTTGCTATGATGGCGGAATTGAACTAAGTTTGCACTGGTTAGATTAACAGAAGCCACCAAGGTAGAAAACCTCGGCTAAGATTTGTTTAAATCTAACTTCAGCAAAAAACATTGATCCGTGTTTAATGTGAACATAAGTGGTACTTAGGTTCATATTAAGGGGTAGGAAGCAAGAATTAGGGTTGACACTTGTTGAAATTTTTGACAACAATTTACAAGTTGGAGTCAGCCGAGGTAACTAGATAAAGGTATACCCGAGGTATTTGTTACCCGAAATAACCAAACAGTTTGTCAAAACTTGGAAGGGTTAAAAGAATGAAGTATTGATTAAAGACAACAAGTACATGTAAAGAAACAGTACTTGTAAAAATATTTTTATATTTTTAAGTGTTGGCCGAGGAAAACAGTAAAGGTCTTTATCCGAGAAGATACTTGTCTGAGGTATTCCAACCTGAAGTAATTACACAGTTAAGGTGTACTTAGAAGAATTGTAATAATATTCTAAGTGCGGAAACATATAGGGCACAGAAGGAAAGTAGTAAACAAACATTCAACACTTGAGAGAAAATACAAAATTTGCATTCAGAATGTGGTACTTGTTCAAAGACAAAAAGGCGCTTCAGCCTGGTAAAGAAGACAACTTGTTCGGATACAAAAGCAGGCACATCAGCCAAATTGAAACTTGGAATTGTTCAAACAAACAAAAAGTTACAACCGAAAAAAGGAAAAAGTACAAGCAAAGAAAATTTCTAAGAATACTGTACTGCTTCAACGGTTGACGGTGTTTCAATCTTGACAGACAGTTGAGAGGGCTTCTCAACAGTTTTTTCAACTTCGATCTCAATGTCAATTTCATGAAGGGTCTCATCAAGACTCTGCTCGGTTGTATGTACCTCGGCCTCAGATATCGTCGTCTTGGGAGAGGCACTTTTGGAGACCTCATATTCCTCATCTTGAGTCAAGTCAAGGACTTGATCATTCAGAGTTGGGGACTTGGCCCCAGCAACAACCCCCTTGTCTTCTTCAGCATCATCAGCGTTAGCCTCCTCCATTTCGACCTCGTCGTCCGATCATTTAGGAGTTGGAGGGAAAGGCGCTTGGAGCTAGTTGATATCTTGGAAGAGAGTATCCATTGGGATAGAAAGTTTGTCGAGGGCTGTCGTCCAATCGAGATAAAACCCAGAGTTACAAGCTTAGTTGACTTGGGCTTTATAGGCGTCATGTATGTCGGCTTGGCCTTCGGTGTAGGCCTTTTCATCGGCCACCTTGATTTCCACTGCCTTGGTCGCCAAGGTCTCTTGGAGCTCAGCTTCGGCTTCAAAAATTTTGGCTTTGGCCTCTTTAGCCTTGGCCCTAAGAACCTCAGCAACAGCCTCAGTTGCCTTAGCTTTTTCCTCGGCCTGGTCTTGTGCTCGCCTAGCAACCTTGGCCTGATCCAGCAGAACCTTCATCTTGGCCTCAACATTGTTGACGAAGGCAAGGAAGCTAGCAGCCTCTTGGGTCTTGTGGACCAACTTCTTCTTGAAATCCTTGGCTTTCGTTGCAAAGGAGTTGGCGTTCTGGATGGCCTAAAAGACAAGAAATAAACCAAATTAGTAAAAATTTCCAAATGTAAAAACTTAAAGTGAAAGGCCAAAAAAGTACAAGTGTTGAAGACTTACCAGGACAGAATGCTGCATCATCAAGGCGAAGTTTTCATATTCAGTTATCTCGGCCATACTATTTAGATCGGTAGGTAGAAGAACAACAGTGGAGAGAGCGGCGCTGACCTCAATGCTATCAATGGCGCTGTCGCTAGCTCTCATCGGCCGATCGCCAACCAAAATCGCTAGAGCCCAAGGTGTGTAGTGTAGGCTTTGAAGAAGCCTGGGCCCTCTGCACCTTCGGACCTCGGCATTTTTTTTTGCTATTGGTCAGATGGCTCGGCCTCGGTAGGCCTCTTCTCGACGACAATTTTTTTTTTCTCGATCTCGGCCAATTTGGAGATCAACACGGTGTCTTCACAGTCAATTTGGGTGACAGAGGCTTTTTCTTTAGCCCTCTTCACCCTTTTTTGGTTTAGGCTGAGGTTGGGATTAAGATGGTGAAGAAGATTGAACTGTGACTACTCCTGGCAAGTCGGCTAGGAGGTCTTCAATGATGGCTTTACTGCAGCCCATGTCATCGGCAAATGCGGCAACGGTAACTCTAGTACTGAAGTGGATTGCAGGAAAGGCAATTAGAGGGTTCGCTAGATCGTAAGCCGATGCCTTAGAATCTCGGTGTTTGCAGCTCCGAGTTCTACTGGCCGATGCATTTGGTGGAGCACGACGTTGGCGTCGGTGCTGAGATGGTGGAATAAGCTGGGAGGCAGAGGTGGATGGCTGCTCTACTAGAGCTGAAGAAGAGGCCTGGTCTATCCTTGGTAATCAAGTGACTAACGGAGTTGCGGCAGATGGAGGAGTCTTGCTTTGACGAGAAATGTCCAGTAAAGAAGACTTATAGGTAGGAATGTAATTCAGCAGGAGGGGGTTTTGCGCTTTTGGATGGGAATATCCAAGAGCTTTTTGAGACCTGGGCTTGAGAAGAAGGTCTGGTGAAAGTCCTGTGATGGCTAAGGAAAAACTGCAAGAAAGAGCAACAAAACATTAGTACAGATAGACGAATTGGCAAGTCTTACTAAAGATAAGTTATGGGATGACTCAGTTTTTATCCTTATCCTCTCTAAACACTGATCGGCGCAGAGGAAAGAGATGAAGATCATCATCAGGCGCAAACTCTCGGTTGCCCGAGATGATCAAATAGTTGTCTCCAGCACCCTTGTTGGAGTCTGGGAAGTCGACTATAAGTTTGTAGGCAGTGGATCTGGGCTTTAGATAGTACGTGTAGCCTTTGTCAAACTTGAGGCCACACATTGTGTAACAGAACTGGATGTCGGTTAGTGTGATCCTAGCTTTTTCTTAACATGCTAATTCTATTATGCCTTTGATAACCCTATACGAGTTAATGGCCAGCTGCATAGGGTTAAGCTTGTAGTAATGGAGGATTTCCTAAAAAAAGGATGTCTAAGGGAAGCTGAAGTCCACATTCAATGAAAGCAACCACAATAAAAGGCATGGAATTCATATATGGTATAATAGAGTCCTTCTTGCTAGTCAACTTGATCTAAACTTCGGCTAGGATGGAAAACTCTTGCCTGAAGTATTCTAGTTTGGCTGAGGTGTCTACTCTCCACCTAAACATACCCATGATCTCGGCTTAAAATGTTTTGCGATGGATTTCAGAGAAAAGACACTGGCAGGGGTTTTAGAACCTCAGCCAGAGCCTAGATAGTACTAGGGTGAGGATTGTGAAGGTCTATGGTGAAATTGGTTCCAGTTTTTTAAGAAACAAAGTTCTAAGATCAAATCTCAAACTTAAACTATGGTGAAGCAAGAATCAAATGCAACAGATCTAAAAACAATCAAGAAAAATAGAAAGGGAACATGATTTAGAATCAAAAGAGCAACAATGTGGCGAGCACAGTGGTAAACGGTGACGATCCAAGAACATGGAAAATTATAAACATTGAGTGAGTGTGTGCAAGGCAGTGTGTAAGAACCATAGACAATACGAATACTCAAGAACTTAGGAACAAATTATTACGAATACTCGAGAACTTAGGAACAAATTATGATGCAAGAACAAGAAATGATGACCAAATCATGAAGATAGAAACATAGTACAACTTTAAAAATGAATTCAATGGCAACGGATACAGTATTAGTATATATTCAAAATAGTGGAAGACTGAACTAGAAAAGCTCGTCGGAAGTGGCGAAAGGAACAGGTGCGAAGAGCTCGTGAATGTAACAATGAAAGTTTTGGAAATGTAGAGAGAGAAAATCTTAAGAGAGAGAATGCGAGAATGCGAAGTGAAGAGACAAAGATAGAAAGAAGAAGTTTTGTCAAAAATGTGAAAAGGCGGCAAAACATAATGAGATGTCTTGGATGACGTGCTTGTCAGGTAGCGTGGGCGCCCTGATAGCGCGTGTCAGGTCCGAATCAATGAGGAAATGACACGTATATGAAATGGCTGGAAAGGCTGTGCGTGACGGCTCATGCGCAGTTAGAACTCTTGCAATTCTTGAAGTAATGAGGCCATAACCTCGGCTAGAGGAGCGACCTCGGATGAGATGCTTAAAGAACTGAATTCTTGATTCTTGAGTCATGGGAAAGTGGACAACAGAGTCTTGGTTTTGCTGAAGCCGATGAGTCATGATATCAGTCAAAGAACAAAATGAATTTTTAGCCGACATGTAGTATAGACGAGCGATGTAGGTTTCATCAACTCAGGTTGCCGAGGTAATAGAATTTAGGGGGTAGTTGTGGGGAAGTATTTTGTGAATGAAAACACTTGGCAAAGGGGATGCCAAAGTGTCAGCCCATGTGCCGTGTGTCTTGGTCATGCTGCCAAGATGATCTCAGCTAGGTCGAGGTTATTTGCGAAGATACCGGAATCCGAGGTAGACGGATAAGGGACAAGAGTCCTAGAATAGGTGAGGATCTTAGTGTGGATAAGGATAAGACTCAAGGAGAGGTTATCCCTTTCTAGTTGAAGGTCCAAGATGAGCATTAAGCCCAAGTCCATTGAAGTGAGCCTTCTAAATGGATCAGGTCACTGCTGGTTATAAAAACAAGACACCCTCGTGGGTCTGAGGTAAGTTTTTTCTTGTGAGTTTAAGCACAATTTGCTATCTTTGGGAGATATTGATTACTGACTTGATCATCGGAGTACCCTCGGGTGGACGAACCATCGTCAGATTCTCATCTTCTTGTATAGGTTTTTGGGCTTAATCTATTCTGTCAGTGCTCTCCAGCTGAGTTTTTCATTTGGTTGTGTGGTTAAAAATCAACACCCACATAAATGAATTTTATCGTTGAGATAACATAATGTTTGTTATTTTCTATATTCAAAGTCATGCCAATCCAATATCTTTGTAATATAATCACTTGAGTGTATAAATTTGATTATATTAATAAGAATAAACTGTTGTTGCATATGTAAATTGTTCAAATTGGTAACAGAGCTTCTGGCGTCACCAATTCAACTCTCTGTTTCTCTAGCTAATGCTTCCTCTGCTTCTTCACTGAAAGATTCCTCCTCATCAGGGGCAGAACCAGGGTTCAATCACTGAGCGTACAAAATAATGGTAATGAGATAAGTCCCATTGGGCAGATGAGTTTAGTTTGATCAATTTTGTTTGCAATAAATTTTGAACCACATAAATATAAGTAATTGTTTACATACTACTACAAAAAAAATAAATAAATAAAAGAAAGTGGAAGTTGTTATATGGTTTCTCTTATAATAAAGGCATATTAATATGAAATTTAATAAGGCTGTTATACATCACCTAAATATTTTACTAAAATTTTTCACTTTCTATGGTGGTGTTTGGGAACCTAGGTTCCAAATTTTTTTCTCATTTTTTTTTACTAAAAGACAAACTTTTTACAAAACCAAAAAAAACACATCCAAACAAAATATCACATCCAACCCCATAATCATTTCACTTTTTCTCTCACAAACATCACATCTAACCACATAAAAACCCAACTATCTTCCCAAACACCAAAAATTTTTTATCCAATAAAAACCTACAACTAAAAACCTACTTTTCTCGTTGACATTAGCTGCTACCACTTTTTAATATGATACGCCTCATATATATAAATGACATTTATTGTATCAATGCACATAGAAAATAAAATAAAAAAAATTGAAATAAATGTGATGTAAAATTGCATGTCTTGAAATTTAAAATAATAAGAATGTATATCAGTGATGAATGAAAAAAAGAGATGTAGGACTGTATTTAAATTAATTAAATTCTGTTGTATATTAAACAACAATCAGAATATAAAAAAATAAAGGAATGGAGAGAATTTGTTTGATTACAAAAACCAAACTCGAAATAAAAATAAAAATAAATAAATAAAAACAGATTTTATTTTGTTACAAAAATAAAATTAAAATCTGATTTAAATAAATAATAAAACACTAAAAATAAATTAAATAACTTACTTGATTTAATTTCTTCGAATTATAATCTGATCAAGTCCAGTGTTTGACACTGTGTCCTTAAGACAGATTCGTCCTCTCCACGGTGCTTTCAGAAATTGGACGTCTATCTCCCAGGATGAAATGATCTACTACAAACAATAGCAGCACTACAAATTGTTTGCCTAATGAACACACTAAGTGTTTACACTCTTTCTTTCAGAAAATAAATGCAGCAAAATGCAGAGATTTATATCAGATGATGGAGTACGAAAATTGGAGTAAAATCCAAATGGGAGGCTAGTCTATTTATAGATGTAAAGGTGGTTATTGGTTTTGAATTGAACAGGTATGAATCTGTTGGGTTATATTTCAAACAGATAACAAAACGGGAAGGGCCTTGTTTGGGTGTGCAAAAATACCAGACTGGTTTATTTTGGGAAGGGCCTTGTTTGGATGTACCGTAAAACCAAACCAGTTAAATTTTGAATTATGAATTTTATTTTACCAAAAAATAAAATTAAATTCAAATATTTTTGGCCCAAAAAAATTAGTATTGGGCCGAACAAGCCCAACCTCACACCACGCACCCGCGCCCAAGCCCAGGCCCAGCCCGCCCGACCGAACAGACGGCGGCGCACGCGTGTGTGGTGATTTTTGGGTCCAATGGGTCTAGCCCATTTTGCCCATAGCCTCTCCCTCTAAAACACTTGGGTACCCCTTGGGGCACACCCCAAGTACCAAACCAAGCCTTATAAACCCATTCAAAACCTCCCACCAAATCAATGTTGGACAAGCCAATTTATAACCTTAAGGAATTTTCACAAAAACTCCATTTCCATGGAACACACTTTGGCTTCAATTTCCCATTCACTCGGTAATGGTTTTGAGCAACCAAATATACCATGTGAATCACAACGCGGCATAGAACGTGTTACCACTTTGACCCGTGAAAATCGACGCACGGGGCCCACCTAAAAAATAGACCAAACTTAGGAAAAAATTCTGGTTTTATCCAGAATTTTGTAACCATTTCCAACAATCCCCCATATGAATGAAATTTGATGACAATGGAAATGCAACAATATGCAGACTATCGAAATAGTATAAGTCGAAAATATCTTGCATCAGGATAGGTAGCTTTCGGCCTTGAACATTCCCTAGTGATAACCTATCGGACTTACTGGCTAACCAATGGACGCGATGCCTTGGATTGTTCAACCATTTGTGTAAGCCTAGACAACAGATTTCACACAAAATATCTTCTAACACATCGTGGTTCTCACTGTTGTGTTCATTTTGGCCTTGAACGCGCCTGGTTTTTCATGAATGTTTCTAGAGAATTTAGCCTTTTCATTCTCATAGAACCGGCCCCAGTTCAACACTCATATAGGTGATTCTTATTGTGAGTATCACCTTATACTCGTCTTGATTTATGCCTCAATCAAGATATAAGTAATCATTAAAAGCAAAGCTTATCCTTATACCCCTGCATACAACATATGTTGCAGATATCACTCTCACCATAGGAATGGGTAAGGAATTTTTAATCCCTTGGTGATTTCTGGCGAGCCATACATGACTTAGTTGTCCCTTTGAACTTAGTTCTTGGGATCTCCAGTCATATAAGTAGGGTTACCATTATGACGACTCTTATGTAATAGGCTTTAACCCCTTCCCTTTCGATGAACTATACACTAGCTCTTTTGTCAAACCTTTTGTTAACGGATCCGCAATATTTTCTTTAGATTTTATATAATCTATTGAGATTATTTCGTTTGACAACAATTGCCTTACGGTATTATGTCGACGACGAATATGTCGTGACTTACCGTTATACATATGATTCTATGCCCTGCCTATTGCAGATTGACTATCACAATGAATGCAAATAGCTGGCACAGGTTTTGGCCACATTGGAATGTCTTCTAAGAAGTGACAAGGCCATTCTGCTTCTTCTCCTGCTTTGTCCAATGCAATGAACTCGGATTCTATTATGGATCGTACGATGCATGTTTGTTTCGTGGATTTCCAAGAAACAGCAGCGCCTCCTAGAGTAAAAACATATCCACTAGTGGATCTTGAATCTTTAGTATCCGATATCCAATTAGCATCACAATAACCTTCAAGTACTGTCAGATATCGAGTAAAGTTCAAACCATGATCACGGGTGAATCTTAGATATCTAAGAACCCGAATGATCGCTTTCCAATGGTCTTCTCTGGGGTTACTAGTGTACCTACTCAATTTACTGATAGCATAAGCTATATCAGAACGAGTACAATTCATTAGGTACATTAGGCTTCCAATGATTTGAGAGTATTTTAACTGAGACACTGCATCACCTTTATTTTTCGATAAATAAAGATTGACATCTACAGGTGTTCTAGCTAAATTCATATCATCCTTGATAAATTTACCAAGAATTTTCTCAATATAATGTGATTGAGATAATGCATATCCGTTAGATGTTTTAGTAATTTTCATGCCTAATATAACATCTGCGACCCCCATATCTTTCATATCAAATCTTTTGTTAAGCATCTGCTTAGTTGATTTGATTATGTTTTGACTGCTTCCAATTATAAGCATGTCATCCACATAAAGACAAACTATGACATATCCTTGGTCAGTGTTTTTAACATAGACGCATTTGTCACATTCGTTTATCTTAAACCAATTAGTAAGCATTGCATGATCAAATTTTTCATGCTATTGCTTAGGTGCTTGTTTTAATCCATAAAGGGATTTTACAAGTCGACAAACTTTCTTTTCTTGCCCTGATACTACAAACCCTTCGGGTTGCTCTATATAAATCTCTTCGTTTAGATCACCGTTTAAGAAAGTTGTCTTAACATCCATTTGATGTATTTCTAAATTAAACAACGCTGCTGTAGAAATAAGCATGCAAATGGATGTTATTCTTGTCACAGGAGAATATGTGTCAAAATAGTCCAGACCTTCCTTTTGTCTGTAACCTTTAACTACAAGTCTTGCTTTATACTTGTCAATTGAACCATTTGCTTTCATTTTTCTCTTGAACATCCATTTATATCCAAGAGGTTTGGAACCTAGTGGAAGATCCACCAATTCCCAAATATGATTTTGCATAATGGATTCAATTTCATTATTAACAGCCTCTTTCCACAAAGGTGCTTCAGGACCCATTATTGCTGCCTTAAAGCTTTGAGATTCATTTTCTAACAAGTATGTCAGAAAATCTAGACCAAAGGATTTTGATATTCTCGCTCTCTTACTTCATCTTGGTTCATTATCAGTTAAATCCTGTTGGTCGAGACTATTACTAGTCTCTTGTGTTTGATTGTCATTAGTCTCTTGACTTTGTGTACAATCATAAGTTCTTTTCTGTGAACTTAATTCTTGTCCTTTCTTGTAAGGAAAGACATGTTCAAAAGACACAGCATTCCTTGACTCTATAATAGTGTTCACATTTATATCAAGTATTTCTGATTTATAAGTCAGAACCGTTATGCACTACTATTCTGAGCATAACCAATAAACACACTGTCTACTGTTTTGGGTCCAATTTTAGTCTTTTTAGGAACAGGAACTTCAACTTTCGCCAAACACCCCCACACTTTTAAGTATTTGTAGGAAGGTGGTCGACCTTTCCACAATTCATAAGGAATGCTTTTGGTTTTCTTGTGGGGTATTCTATTAAGAACATAATTAGCAGACAATATTGCTTCCCCCCACAAGTTCTGTGGTAATCCTGAACTTAGTAACATGGCATTCATCATTTCTTTTAGGGTTTTATTCTTCCTTTCAGCAATTCCATTTTGTTGTGGAGAATAAGGTGCTGTAGTTTGGTGAATAATGCCATGTTGTGCACAAAATTCATTTAATGGTGCATCATATTCACTACCCCTATCACTTCTAACCATTTTAATGGTTTTACCAAGTTGATTTTCAACTTCTGTTTTGTAGAGTTTAAACATTTCTAAGGCTTCATATTTACTTCTAAGTAAATAAACATAACAATATCTTGTGCAATCATCAATAAATGTTATGAAATACTTTTTGCCTCCTCTAGATTGAATAAATTTTAGATCACATATATCAGTATGAATTAATTCTAGAGGTTCGGTTTTTCTTTCAACTGATTTAAATGGAGCCTTAGGTAGTTTCGCTTCTACACAAATTTCACATTTATGATTAGGATTAATTTCAAACTTTGGTATATAATCTAAACCAATTAATTTACGCAAAGCATCAAAATTCACATGTCCTAATCTACCATGCCATAAATTTGACTCAAGAATATAAACAAAAGATGTGTTATTCTTATTCATAGCAACTTTCGGTACAACTATCATTACATTCAACTTAAAGAGACCATCACTCATGTATCCCTTACCTTACCAACATACATACCACTCTTTGTTAATACAAATTTACCAGACTCAAATAGAAGCCTAAAACCATTTTTACTTAACAAAGAACCAAAAACTAAATTCTTCCGGATGTCAGGTCCATGCAGTACGTTGTTGAGGGTCAGTTCTTTCCCTGATGTCATCTTCAAGATAACTTTTCCTTGTCCAGCCACAGTAGAAGTAGAAGAATTTCCCATGAAAAGTTGTTCGCCATTTGCAGCCTCATTGTAGGTAGTGAACATCTTCTTGTCCGCACATATGTGACGAGTTGCTCCAGTGTTAACCCACTACTCTTTGGGATTTCCAATCAAGTTAACCTCAGACACCACAGCAGAGAGGTTGATGTCATTCACTCCGTCAGAGATGTAATCCAATTCTGTTACATTGGCTTGATTGGTGGTCTTCTTACTTGTACTTCCATGATCCTTCTTAGGGCGGCGGCAGTCAGAAGCTCGATGTCCAGTCTTGCCACAATTATAACATTTTCCTTTGAACTTCTTGTTGCCATTGTTGTTGCCTTATTTAGGACCATCTCCAGTAAACTTCCTCTTTTTGTTATGTGATTTATGAACTTATTCAACCACATTAGCCTTGGACTCAATGGGATTTTTTTCATTCCTCTTTTTAGCCTTTCAATTATCTTCCTCAATTCTCAGTCTTACAATAAGTTCATCCATGGTCATCTCTTTGCGTTTATGTTTTAAATAATTCTTGAAATCTTTCCAAGCTGGTGGTAACTTTTCCACTAATGCAGTGACTTGGAATGACTCGCTAAGAGACATACCTTCTGAATGAATATCATGCAAAATTATTTGAAAACTTTGAACTTGAGAAATTACCGTTTGGGATTCTATCATAACAAAGTCCAGAAATTTACCGACGACAAATTTCTTCGTGCCGGCATCCTCTGTCTAGTATTTCTTCTTCAAAGAATCACACAATTCTTTTGCTGACTTCAAAGGACTGTATGCATTATACAGCATGTTGTCAATGCCATTGAGGATGTAGTTTCTACATAGGAAATCTGAATGTTTCCAAGCATCTACAGTGGTAATAACTTGCCGATCACTTTCACCCTCTTTAAGTGCTGGAGCCTCTTCATGGAGAAACCGGGCCAAATTAAGAGTTGTAAGATAGAATAGCATCTTCTGCTGCCATCTCTTAAACTCGGCACCGTTAAAATTTTCCGCTTTTTCTCCATGATTGATTGGTACATGAACATGGTTCTGGATAGGGACCGGTGTTGGTGTAACAATAGGAGTACCACTACCAGATGCAGTTTCAGTTGCAGTAGCCATAATCTCTGATTACAAAAATCAGAAAAAATTGAAACACAAATTAATTTTCTAGTTACTAAAACCAGAAAATAAATTTATAATACAAAATAATTTTATTTTCCTTGTTACTAAAATCAGAAAAATAAAATATCACAATAATTTTCTGTAACACAATTAATATTCTACAATTGTTAATGACACCAGTATAATACTACTAGTTGTCAAAGAAAAGAGACAGTATATTACTACTATCTGTCAAATAGCATAAACACTATTTGTTTTTCCAACCAGAATATGTCTTATGAAATCACAGAAAATTAAATACAATGAAGATTCCAAAATGAGTCTGTCTTAAGATTGTAGGACAATCTTCACTGTATTTAAATTAATTAAATTCTATTGTGTACTAAACAACAACCAGAATATAAAGAAATAAAGGAAAGGAGAGAATTTGTTTGATTACAAAAATCAAACTCGAAATAAAAATAAAAATAAAAAAATAAAAACAGATTTTATTTTGTTACAAAAACAAAATTAAAATCTGATTTAAATAAATAATAAAACACTGAAAATAAATTAAATAACTTATTTGATTTAATTTCTTCGAATTATAATCTGATCAAGTCCAGTGTTTGACACTGTGTTCTTAAGACAGATTCGTCCTCTCCACGGTGCTTTCAAAAATTGGACGTCTATCTCCCAGGATCAAATGATCTACTACAAATAATAGCAGCACTACAAATTGTTTGCCTTACGAACACACTAAGTGTTTACACTCTTTCTTTTAGAAAATAAATGCAGCAAAATGCAGAGATTTATATCAGAGGATGGAGTACGAAAATTGGAATAAAATCCAAATGGGAGGCTAGTTTATTTATAGATGTAAAGGTGGCTATTGGTTTTGAATTGAACAGGTATGAAACCTGTTGGTTTTGAATTCAAACAGATTTGAATTTGTTGGGTTATATTTCAAACAGATAACAAAACGGGAAGGGCCTTGTTTGGATGTGCAATAATCCTAGACTGGTTTATTCCGGCAAGGGCCCTGTTTGGATGTACCGTAAAACTAAACCAGTTTAATTTTGAATTATAGATTTTATTTTACCAAAAAATAAAATTAAATTCAAATGTTTTTTACCCAAAAAGATTAGTATTGGGCCGAACAAGCCCAACCTCACACCACGCACCCGCGCCCAAGCCCAGGCCCAGCCCAACCCGCCCGACTGGATGGACGGTGGCGCGCGCGCGCGTGTGGTGATTTTTGGGTCCAATAGGTCTAGCCCATTTTGCCCATAACCTCTCCCTCTAAAACACTTGGGTACCCCTTGGGGTACACCCAAGTACCAAACCCAAACCTTATAAACCCATTCAAAACCTCCCACCAAATCAATCTGGGACAAGCCAATTTACAATCTTAAGGAATTTCCACCAAAACTCCATTTCCATGGAGCACACTTTGGCTTCAATTTCCCATTCACTCGATAATGGTTTTGAGCAACCAAATATACCACGTGAATCACAACGCGTTACCACTTTGACCCGTGAAAATCGACGCACGGGGCCCACCTTAAAAATAGACCAAAATTAGGAAAAAATTCTGATTTTATCCAGAATTTTATAACCATTTCCAACAAGAGATATTAATTTAAATCATAGCAATATGAAGATGTGTTATTGAGTGAAAGAGAAAAGACTAAAAAGAGACAAAGCTAAGGAAAATAGAAAATAAAAATATTATGGACTATAAAAATTTATTCTGAATTTCATTTCAAAAGTGTATGTGTGGTGAAAATTTAAAATTAGTGGAATGTGAGCCACATTCACTATGAATACCAAACCAAATGATTCAAAGTAGGATTCATTTTCATAAGGGATCCGAGCGGCTTTTTTTACGTGTTGGCTGTCGGCTACCTAACACACAACCCTCCTCCTTAACCCGGGCTTGGGACCGGCGGAGTTGTTAACAACCCCGGCGGAGTTACATTCACTATGAATATAGATCATTGATTTTATTTTTATTTTTTTTTTATTGAATTTTTTTAGGTTTTTTTTTTTTTTTTTTTGGGTGAATTTGTAGCATTGCCAAGCATCTCCAACCCAACACTCTCAATTAGAGAATGAAAATATTTTTTTTTACTTAAAAAGTGGATATAGAGTATCTCACTTGAAAAATCTAAAATCTCCAAGATATTGATTTGTAATTATGTTTCAATTTTAAACAATGAATAACAATCTCAATCAAACAATCAAAAACAAATCGATACAATGACTTAACGTGGAAAAATCACAACTGAAACGCCTCCAATTGTGATTAAAAAAAAAAGTCACAGGCCAAAGCCACAAAACAATCCACTAAAAAAGCAAAAAAGAATTACACATATGTACTCTAAATTATCTAGCGAATCCACACCTGGATTGAACCAATCCCGATGTGCCTCTTTTATCACTGCCTTCCCCTTAGAATTGTCTTGCCCAATGTTGAATCCATAATGCTGATGTCGAATCTACGACGATGAGCCACTCCAAAATCCACCAAAGCTTCAGGCCCAAGTTTCTTGGAATCCATCAAAGAACGCTTATCTCTTTTGTGAATAAAATAAAACAAATAAACCTCTTGATGATGTTAATATGAAGTTCATAAATCCATTGATCACTCTCAAATCATTAAGGAATCACTCATAAAAATACCCTCCAATATAGAAAACCTTGGTAGCTTTGCTCTCCTAGAATTTGGATGGCTTAAACCCTAAAAACAGCGAACAACGCACTTTGTAGAAAACAAGATCGCAAAAACCGCTAGAGCAACCACTTCATCGCTTGAATGAACTCACTAAAATGCGTGCCCATCGCTCGAGCCAAGACTTTACCGCTCGAGCGCATAAAAGATTCTCTCAGAAGTTCAGTCTACTCTGCAAAAATACTAGATGATGTCATTCACCGCTCGAGCGCACAAATGACTGCTAGAGTCGTCAAACAACTTCATCGCTAAAGCGATCCATGTACATAGTCAACAAAGTGGCAAGCATGAAAGGCTCTCACGATCACTAACTCCTTTTCATAAGTATAATTCGGGTTGGATTCGCATTTAAACACTCACATTCTTACTGAAACAAAAAAGCGAATAAAATTATAATTCAAATGAGTTTTGTCAAACGAGATTACCAATTACAAAAATCTAACATCACTATTCACCCAAACTCTAACCAAAATCATAATTTTATTCTCTAAAGATTTCTCTCCAAAATATTTTCATTAAAAAGTGAATAATTTTTGTTCATTAATAAATATTTAATTTTCATTTTTTGTTAAATATATTTAATATTATTTTTACTCTTTTTAATAATACCAATTTTATAAAAAATAAATTTACATATTAAAAGCTATTTCTAATATAATCAAAATATAAAATGAATAGTGTTATGGAAATCCTTCTCTATTTTTGAAACTCCCTCTATATTTGAAGGATTAACTCATCCTTCTCCTAAACGGAGATGATTTTAGTGGATGGGCTGAAGCTAAAATTTCTTCAAATATGAAGATATAAAGGGTGAATTAGAGACGCTCTAAACTAATTGAAATAAGAGAAATGAATTGTATTAAGGAAAAAAAAAAGTTTTAAAGCTGATTCAAAATACATTGAAGAATGAGTAGTTTAATGACCTCTTTTGGAAGTAAGATAAAATGGAAGGTGGAAATCTTTTGGGCAGTTCACTTGGAGAAGGATTTGATGGCCAAAATAATTTTGGAGCGGCCATTACAGCAGAGCCATGAAAATATGTAGAAGATGTCATGTATACCCAATGTATTCTCAACGGTTTGCAGGGGCATGACCCCTTGAAAAAGTATTAGGACAAAAAATTTTGGTCCCTATTAAATATAATAAGGGCAAATTACCGGTGATCTTTATATTATACTCTTTATATTATTTTGATTTCTATATTTTTAATTGACTTGATTTTAGCTATTAATATTAAATTTTGCGTCAATTTGGTTTAGTTCATAATATCATTTATGCTTTTTAAGAAAAATCATCACTAAATTGGTTGAGGTTAACTTACTAAATTGGGTAAGTTTATAATTTTATCTTTAAAAATATGACACATGACACTTGCGTACATATTTTTCATAAAAAAAAAAAAATGAATGATAAAAGTTATACCAATTGGACCAAATTGAGACAGAATCATAAATTTAAGATCAAAATCGAGTCAATCAAAATTACATAAACTAAAATGACACAAAAACCAAAATGTAGGGATTACTGTTGTAATTTATCCATATAACAAACTTAATTTTTATTATTAAGAGTGATATTTTTCAATGTTTGGTTATGCTAGTTATGGAGGGATAATGGAATGCAAATAATAGGCATTAGCTTGTTACAAAATAGTGGAGTAAATAGGTCTTAATATTGTGATGAATAATATTAATGTCCACATGAAGAGTTGTTTCAGGATTTTTTTTATATCATGCAATCCATGTAATGAAAGAATAAGAAGAATGCAATAAGAAAAGCAAGAGTGAAAGACTTTCTATATCCAAATCTCTTTCAAAATTGTGTGAGTAATTGTTGTGAGCTACAACAAATAAGACTTCTAGTGGTTGGCAATAGACATTTTTGGTTACCTTTTTGGTTTTTTTAGTATTAAAAATTTGCTTGATTTGACTTTTTTAATTTTTTTTTTAATTTTGTGAGAGAAAAAGTGAAATGATTATAGTTTAGATGTAACATTGTGTTATTGGCTTATTTAGCTTATTTTATCTTTTATGCTTTTTTAGTCCTAACCTGAATTACCAAATGAAATCAGGAGCCAAACTTTTTGTCAATAAAACTGAAAATTTTGCTGTAAAAAATATTTAGGAACTAATTGCTATCATCGCGAGGATATATAGTCGTTAAAAGGTCGTCTCGGAAAGAAAAAAAGAAAACTTTTAAACACAAAATTTTGATACTGTTACCAACAAACGCACTTTTAGAGACAAAATAATTTTGTCCCAAAAAAATTTATTTTTTGAGACAAGAATTTTGGTCCCAACAAAATAATAATTCATCACTAAATGTTCAATTTTGTGGTTGAAAATATAATAATGTCACTTTTGATAACAAAAGTATTCCGTCCCCAAAAGGTGATTTTGTGTCTAAAATTTTAATTTGTTGTGGTGGAGGTTGATGTTCTCTAATTTTAACAGAATGAAGATTGTTCTCTTTTAATATTTCAAAATACGTGATTTGTTTGATTTGGTACATGAAAGCCGAGTAATGACTTGCATAAAAAAATCTGAGAGAAAAAAAAGAGGAAAGGCATCGCGAGGCCTTAAAAGGCTATACATTCAAGGACACGTATGTCTAAGTTCAAGATCGGCTCATCAAGTTTGGAAATTAATTGAGAGTATTATCATTAAACGTGAAGGCGTGTTCTTACTCCAAATCCAATCATCATAGTCATGAAGATGCTCGCACGAATATAACAATTTAATTAGGAAAACAAAACATGGATTTAGAAATGATGAAAAAGGATAAATTATATTTTGTATCAAATCTTACTTTAATCTATATACATGAAATTGTGACTAGGGGTGTGCGCAGTGCGATTCGGACAGTTTAAGAGTAAAATTATAAACTGAATGACTGATTAACGGATTAGCAAATTGCAGTTTGAGCGGTTTGGGTGGTTTGACAGATTGAAAAATATTCTAACTAATTATCAAACTTTTGAATAATATATAATACTAATTTGCAAAATATTTTTCATATATATAATACAAACTAATTTTATATAATATTTTTCTCACACACACACACACACACATATATATATATATAACTACTAATTTATAATAAATTTCACATATTACATCTCTCTCACATTTATTTTTATTTTGATATTTTATTATAGATTAAAAATATATATGTATTAACTATAGTGGAGTGACATGGTTTTGAAGGCGGATTATAAATTTTAAAGTTTAAAAAGTGGTTAGTGGATAGAGCGGTGCAGATTGATGTTGATCGGTATAGTTATATCGAATTGGGTGGTATTTTGTGCAGCCCTAATCGTGGCAGTCAACCCCCTGCACTTTTGGTCAAATCATACTTTGGGCATAACAATTAACCCCACACACTTCTGGTTAAGTATCAATTTTACCCTTCTATTACTCTATTATTTAAGTTTTTAACATAATCCAGTCATGTAACAAACATGTGACTTGTGGGGGCCGAATCTGTTATTACGTAGGGAAGCTACATAGATTAAAGAAGGATATCCAGTCATGTACTATACGGCTCAATCCCAGAGGGACATGCCGAATAACCAGATCGGCCGAAGAATCAAGTGTAAACCGGGCCGAATATGAATAGGTAGCCGAATAAGAGATCGTTCGTTGGACGAATGGTGGGCCCAACCATCAACATCAAGGACAACTATAAATAAGAAGAGTATCAGCTAAGAAAAGGGATATGAGAGCAAATAAGACTAACTTCAGATATAAGCAACCAAGAGAGTATACATTGACTTATCCGTCAGAGTGCTAATTCCGGCAACCCCGACCAGAGTGTTCATTCCTTTTCAGGTGACTAGCTAAGGATCAAGAGCACCCTACAGAATCCATAGAGTATTTCCAAACCACTTCTCTATAATTGGCGCCGTCTGTGGGAGTACTCCAACACATATATGGCGGGCGTGACGAAAGATCCTCCGGTAGTCACTGACGACCTTACGCCACGAGATGACACCACTCCAAGCAACATGCTTGGGCCAGAGAATATTGCTGCACGAAGAGCCTTGAACTTCGACTTACCCTCGACATCAGTACATGAGACAATGCAAGCGATTATGGATCAGGCGAAGCAGAATGAATGAAGGTTGGAAAACATGATGGCAGAGAACGAGCGCCTCCGACAGGATTTGGCCTTGGAGGTGGCAAAATCCCAACAGGTCGCGCGCCAAGATCCAGAACGACCTCTGAGAAAGGATGGTCGACGACCTCGAATTCGAAGACATGATAGTGGTAGTGATTCTGACTCATCATCTCCAGACTCTAAAAAGAAGGGACGAGTCGAAGTCTCCAGTTCTTCCGAAGGAAGTCCGCGTGCACGGAATAAGAGAAGAAGAAATGATTCAGACGAAGAGGATCAACATGACCCCTTTGTGCGACAGATTGCAAGGGTGGTGCTACCCAAAAAGTTCAAAGCTCTATCGTTCACCCTATACGATGGAAAATCGGGCCCCACTGATCACATTCGTCATTATAAGCAAGCCATAACACTTCATGCAGACGACGAGGCCCTCATGTGTCGAATATTTTCGAGCAGTTTGGGACCATTGGTTGTTAGATGGTATTATAAATTGGAACCGGCATCGATTAAGAGCTTCTATAAACTCCAAAAATCCTTCAGAGCAAGGTTCATCACTAATGAGGTCCAGCCGAAGCAGGCCGATTCTCTCTGGGCAATGCAAATCCAACCAGGGGAAACCCTACGTGCGTATTCGGCGCGCTATTGGGAATGCTTTAATCTCATAGATGATGCTTGCAATGACTCCATGGCCATCACCACCTTTAAAATGGGATTGCACCCTAATAGTGCCCTTCGCAGCTCCTTGACCAGAAGGCCCCCCAAAACAGTCTGGTTGTTAATGAAGGAAGTCGAAGAATACTGCAAAGTGGAAGATGACACCCTGCGGGTTAAAGCCAGGCACAAGGCTAGCAAGACGGCCCCATTTGAAATTGTCCAGCTGATAAATTATGTACCATCACGGAGCCCTGAATCACAGAATCGGGCTAAACGAGACAAAAGACGAGATTCGCGCCGATCAAATGACCAATGTTCACACCGAGCTAATGAACAACTTCAAGTGGACAACAGGCGCATAAGGCGTACGAACAAGAAATATACGGAGTTGTCGGAGCCGATCAGCACGATTATGTCTAAAGTTCAACACCTTCCATTCTTTAAATGGCCATCCAAGATGGTAGGACCTCCCGACACGAGAAGACGGGATATGCGGTGCGAATATCACAAAGACCACGGTCATGATACCGACAGTTGTTATGCGTTAAAGGATTACCTTGAGGAGTTGGTACAAGATGGTCGTCTTAAGCAATACGTCCGAAAGGTAACTCAACCAAAACAGTTGCCTTACGGCAAGATTCACCTCCATTCGGCGTCATCCATGTGATATATAGCTTGCCGACGGCATCCGCGGTACATATAATTCAGTCGCATCCTAATCCCTAAAAGAAAATCACACTAGCGAAACGGCCCTATGAAGCTACGAGTATTAGTTTCGACAATTCTAATTTGGTTGGCGTAACGGTCCCCCACATTGATCCCTTGGTCATCAAACTACGCGTAAATCGATTCACTATTGAATGTGTTCTCATTGACCAGGAGAGTACCTCGGAAGTTATGTACTACAAGACCTTCATCAAACTCGGCTTCACTGAGTTGGACCTGTCTCCAGCTCATTATCCGTTATTCGGCTTCAACGCTAATCAGGAATATCTGTTGGGCAAAATTACATTACCAGTTCGGGCGGGCTCTCAATCAGTGGATGTAGAATTTTTGGTTGTCAAGCTTCCTTCGCTGTATAATCTCATCATGGGACGAACTTGGCTGCATACAATGCAAGCCATGCCCGGCACCTATCATCAACTACTTCGCTTTCCGACTGAACACGGTATTGAACAAATTCGAGGTTCCTAGAAATCTGCCCAAGCATGTTATCTTCTTGCCACAAAGACACCAAGAGAGTTGGAAGTGAATTCAATTGAGGTGCCAGATCAAGAGAGCCTCGACGACGTTGGGCGGCTCCCAAGTGAAAAGGCAACCGGAGCCCTGGATCGAGTTGAAATTGATGGGAATCCTAACAAGTTCTTTATGGTCGGCGCTATCCTAAATAAAGTCGACAGGCAAGAGCTAATATCCTTCTTACTTGACAACCTTGATGTATTTTCATGGTCACCATATGAGATATCGGGGGTGGATCCATCTATATCTCAGCACTGTCTAAACGTTGATCCCAAATGCAATCCGATTATTCAGAAAAAGCCGGCGGTCAGCCGCGAAACACACTGCTGCCATTGTTGAAGAAGTTGACCGGTTGATTGATGCCGGGGTAATCCGCGAAGTGACTTATCCTACATGGCTATCGAATACTGTGGTTGTAAAGAAGAAAAATGGAACTTGGCATGCTTGTGTGGATTGCACGGACTTAAACAAAGCTTGTTCCAAGGATTACATTCCCCTCCCCAGAATAGATCAACTCGTAGATGCAACGGCACATCATCAACGTATGAGCTTCCTGGATGCCTACAGAGGCTACCATCAAATTTCAATGCATACGGAGAACCAAGACAAAACTGCATTCCTCACCCCAAGAGGAACCTATTGCTATAAGGTTATGCCTTTCGGGCTGAAGAATGCGGGGGCAACCTACCAAAGATTAGTCACTGCCATGTTCAAGGAGCAACTCGGCCGTCCTATGGAAGTGTACATTGACGATACAGTGGTCAAGTCCAAAGAAGAGCAAACTCATCTAGCCGATCTGGAAGAGACATTCGGCATTCTTCGCATATAAAAAATGAAGCTGAATACTTCCAAATGTGCGTTTGGCGTCGAATCCAACAAATTCCTTGGCTACATTGTTAACCACCACGAAATCGAAGCCAATCTGAGGCAAATCAAAGCAATTCTAGAACTCGGCTCTCCCCGGTCGGTCAAAGAGGTTCAAAAGATGATGGGGATGGCCGTTGCACTCAACAGGTTCATCAGTCGTTCCACAGATCGCTGCCGACAATTCTTTCATACCCTTCGGCAGGGTAAAGCTTTCGAATGGACCCCCGAGTGCAAAGTCGCTTTAGACGGTTTGAAGACTTACCTCCGATCAGTTCCACTCTTGACAACACTTCGGCAGGTAATCCGCTCATTTTATATCTGGCAATTTTCGACCGGGCAGTCAGCACCGTACTGTTAAAGGAAGAACTTGGAGAGCAGCGGCCAATTTATTACGAGAGCAAAGCAATGGTTGACGCCAAAACACATTACCTTCCGCTGGAAAAACTCGTCCTTACTCTCGTCATGGTAGCAAGAAAACTGATGCATTACTTCCAGGGGCATACCATTGGGATACTAACAAACTACCCCCTCCAGTCAGTACTCTGTAGTGCAGAAGCATCAAGGCGCGTTTCAAAATAGGCTCTCGAACTTGGCTAGTACGATATTCAATTTCTGCCCAGAACCTCAATCAAGGGGCAAGTGCTCGCCGACTTTGTGGCCGAATTCACTGGATATCTCGCCGACTTCAAGTCTGATCAAATTCAATCTAAGCCGAACTGGAGAATTTACGTTGGGGACGTTTGGCAGTTGTATTGTGACAGATTATCTAACCAACGTGGCAGTGGGGCGGGCGTAGTGATCACTGCTCCCGACGGGGCAATAATCGAGCAAGCTGTGAAACTGGGCTTCGAAACATCAAACAATGAGGCCAAATACAAAGCATTGTTAACCAGCTTACAGAATGCACTTCTCTTTGGTGCTCGGCATCTGCTTATCTTCTACGACTCAAAGCTAGTCATCAACCAATTGAATGGGGAATACGCAGCCAAAAATGGCCATATGGCAACTTACATGAAAACGGCGAATTCTTTGCTTGCAAAATTCGACCATCATGAATTAAATCAAATAACTCGGGATCAGAACACACATGCAGACGCCTTGGCTTGCCTAGCTTCCGCCATCAACTCAGAAATTAAACTGATAATTGAAGTAGGATTCATCCCTGAGCCGAGCATTGCCCCCTTAGAGTCAATTCAAATCAATATCATAGAATCAGGTCCAAGTTGGATAGACCCTATCACTGCATTTCTATCTTCTGAATAGCTCCCGACGGACAAGAAAGAAGCGCACAAACTGCGAAACAAAGCCCTGCGATACTACTTAGATCCACAGGGAAGGCTCTACAAAAAATCCTTTTCTGGTCCATACCTAGAATTTGTTCATCTGGATAAAGTTGGAGAACTCTTAACTGAAATACACGAGGGTAGTTACGGTGCCCATTCTGGTGAGCGTTCTTTGGCTCATCGAGCTGTAACACAGGGGTACTACTCGCCGACCATGAGAGCTAATGCCGAGTGTTACGGCAAGAAATGTGAATAGTACCAGAAGTTTTCCCTTTTAACCCATTTGTCTGCTGAGGAGTTGAGCTCAATCACCAGTCCATGGCCGTTTGCTCAATGAAGGCTTGATATCATCGGGCCATTGCCACGGGCCCTAGGGAACAAGTGATTCTTGATTGTCGTGACAAATTACTTCACAAAATGGGTCGAAGCGGAGACACTAACACACATTCGAGATACTGATGTTAGGCGTTTTGTATGGAAGAATATCATAACACGATTTGGCATTCCAAGAGCACTCATTCTGACAACGACACCCAGTTTGATTGTGGCGTCTACCGAGAATTATGCAGCACATATGGTATTTGGCCTTATTTCTCCACTCCATCTTATCCATAGAGTAATGGTCAAGCTGAAGCCTCTAACAAAGCCATCTTGGACGGCATCAAGAAGAGACTGGAGAAAGCTAAAGGCAGATGGGTCGAAGAATTACCAAATGTGTTGTGGGCTCATCGCACTACTTCGAGGCAATCCACTAGGGAAACGCCGTTTGCTTTATGCTTTGGAACCCAGGCAATCATCCCACTGAAGATCGGCCTCCCAACCTTAAAATCCAAAGTTTTTGATATGGGCTGAAATGACATGATGTTGGCCTTGGATTTGACTTTGATTGAAGAATGACGAGACCGTGCCCTTGCATCCATGGCACGGTACCAGCAACAGCTTGCTAAGTCATATAATCAACGTGTTCAGCTACGTCGTTATACACCAGGAGAGTTGGTCCTCAAGAAAGTACTTCCAGCTATCAGGAATCCGGCTGACAAAAAACTGGGCCCTAACTGGGACGACCCCTATCAGATTGATTCAATCGCGAGAACAGGGGCATACCGGCTCAAAGACATGTCTGGGAGAAGTCTGTCACGTCCTTGAAATTCCACGTATTTGCGTAAATTTTATCATTAACCCGACTTGTGGGGCATGATAACTTGTTTTGAATGTTCGCCGTGTATAACTTTTAATTTTATAATACAAGAGTTCTTATCTCATTATATAAAATTTTAGTTCGAAAATAAAAGCCTCCGAATTCGGAGCCCCATCAATGAATGACACTTTTGGGCTGAGTAAGCTTCCGGATTCAGAGTGCCCTTCATGGATTTCATGATTAGCCAAGATAAAAGCCTCCGAATTCGGAGCCCCATCAGTGAATGAAATTTTTGGGCCAAGTAAGCCTTCGGATTCGGAACGCCTTTTGTGAATTTCACGATTGACCAAGAGAAAAGCCTCCAAATTCGGAGCCCCATCCGTGCAAGACACGATTGGGCCGATTTAGCCTCCGGATTCGGAGCGCCCTTTGTGGATTTCACGATTGGCCAAGGGAAAAGCCTCCGAATTCGGAGCCCCATCCGTGCATGACACTTTTGGGCCGAGTAAGTCTCCGGATTCGGAGCGCCCTTTGTGGATTTCACGATTGGCCAAGATAAAAGCCTTTGAATTCGGAGCCCCATCCATGCAAGACACGATTGGGCTGAGTAAGTCTCCGGATTTGGAGCGCCCTTCGTGGATTTCACGATTGGCCAAGAGAAAAGCCTCCGAATTCGGAGCCTCATCCATGCATGACACTTTTGGGCCGAGTAAGTCTTCAGATTTGGAGTGTCCTTCGTGGATTTCCCGATTGGCCAAGTTAAAAGCCTCCGAATTCGGAGCCCCATTCGTGCAATACACGATTAGGCCAAGTAAGTCTCCGGATTCAGAGCGCCCGTCATGGATTTCACGATTGACCAAGTTAAAAGCCTCCGAATCCGGAGCCCCATCCGTGCAAGACACGATTCGGCCGAGTAAGCCTTCGGGTTCGGAGCGCCCTTCGTGGATTTTTACGATTGGCCAAGATAAAAGCCTCCGAATTTGGCGCAATTTTCGTGATAATGTTCTAAGCTTTGTTCATAAGCCCTGGTCTTTGTGACCTCTATTGCAAACATGCTTGCCGTATCTCGATCGGCAATAGCATGACTTATAAGCCGTTGGGTCACCTTTTTTTCCATAATCAGGTTAGCTTGGCTGGCCGATTGTGTCTCGGCAATTTTGACCTTTCTTAGTTTGCACTCAGCTTTCTCCGCGCGAGCTTCTAAGCTTTGAATGCGTTCATCCTTCTGCTCCATCTCCCGCCACGCGGCAGAAAGGCGCATGCCGATTTCATAGGCGATATACAGCCCTTTCACCGCTCTATGGATGCCCTCCCGAAACACTTTGAAATCAGGGCGGCCGACCATCGACTGCTGGACTTCTGGTGGAAAAATTTGGCGAGCAAACTTGACTACCACATTGGGGTCATGCACAATCAAATCCGCTTCCGTCATCGGTTTGTTCCCCACAAAAATCGCAAAACTTAATGGGCGCGGTGTCGCACTAGTTTTTCCTCTCGAGCATGGTAGAGGGGAGCTGCCCCGTTGCTGTTTTTCCCTTATGGGTGACCTACTTCGACGACGCGGGGACTGGCATTTTTCACATTCCCTTGACGTCCTACACCCCGTTCGCAACAGTTCACCACCTCGATTCATGCCGAATCTAGCTCAGCTAGTGTCTTACCCTCTCCTCTGCTGTTGAAAAATAGCCTTCTAGACATCTAGTTCAAACCCACTGCTCTTCTCCCTCCTGTGATCTACCGAATTTCGACACAAATATGGACCCTAAACGAATGCAGCCCCCACCCTTCTTATTTAATCGCAAATGCAGCGTTCCCAAAGCGTTCCCTTAAATGCCTTGCGCCATGAACTGACGTGGATCAATAATCTTGTTCATTAATTCGGCGGCCGTATTCATTAATTTGTTGGGGTAAGGGAAGATTCATCAATCTATTTGGCCTAAATATCAGAGCTCCTAGCCAAATTGTTATGGTGCCCCAGCCAATCCGTGAACTGCCGTCGTTTGGCGGCCGTGTTCATTAGCTTACTGGGGCATGGGCAAATTCATCAATCCATTCGGCCTAAATATCAGAGCTCCTAGCCGAATTATCACGGTGCCCCAGCCAATCCCTGAACCACCGTTTTTATGCGGTGCTGTTCATCAATTTTGTTGAGGCAATGGCAGATTCATCAATCTACTTGGCCAAAATATCAGACCTCCTAGCCGAATTGTCATGGTGCGCCAGCAAATCCCTGAACCGCCATTTTTTTGTTGAGGCAAGGGCAGATTCATCAATCTATTCAGCCTAAATATCAGAGTTATGCGTTAGGATGTTCCTATGCCGCAGCAAATTCCTGAACTGCCATTTTTCGGCGGTCCTGTTCATCAACTTGCTGGGGCAAAGGCATATTCACTAATATATTCGGCTAAGTTGCAGTGCTATACAGTTATGTTTCTGTTGGATTAATTCAGTAGTTTGTTCCATTCATCACATTTCATGTTTTTACATCTAACTTAGCCGTTAACAAGTACATGCATCAGGCAGAAAGGCAAAAGCAATTTTCATTCATAAATTGAGCACAAACAGAAGTCATTTTACAAATGAAACTACCCTACGTTAGCTTCTCAAAAAAATAAATAGTCAAAATCTAACAAAATATAACAAAACCCACATACACAGGATACCAAAACAAAATGAAAAATACTTTGACTCTAGGTCAGTCTTTAAGGTCAAACTCCAGCAGCTCAACGTCTACCTGCTCGTGCGGAATCGGCTGCTCTGATACCACGTTAGCGGCAGCTAAGGCTTTGACCCAGCCGTGTTTGAACCCCCTATTCTCGAACTTTGGCACTTCTTCTACATAATTCTCCAAGGCAGCATCCTTGCCAGCTTGGAATGACTTGGAAATCTCAGATTCGGCGTTTGCCATCGCCCTCTTCGACTCCTCCAAATTGGCCTCTAGCTTAGCAATTGTCTCGATGGCCAATTTGAGCGCTTCTTCGTTGGCATTCGCCCTCTCCTCGGTGGCCAATCTCAGTTGGTCAGTAGTCTTGGCCTTATCTGCTTCGGCATCGGCCCTCGCTCTCTCTATCGCCGCTTTCATGGCCTTAGAATCGGCTCTGAGAGAGGCCTCTACTGCCTTCCCCTTCTTGTTTTCCACCTCAGCTATGAGAAAGCCGATCTATTCGATAACGTCATGTTGGCGACGGCCAATCTTAGCTATCCTTCCCGCCGCCTACAAAACAAGAAATTGGTAAGCCACTGTAAATTTTATTTTGATTAGCCTTACAAAATTACAAACAAGGATCACGTACTAATATTGTCGATTGAGCAGCCAATGTGATGGACAACAGATCGTGCTCTGCCCTAAAGATTGCTCTGTCAACCGGTAGAGAAATGGAGGAGGCCAAGCTCAAGGCCACAGCTGGGTCTTTCACAGTCGATGCATCGGAAGCAACCGACGTATTCCTTATCCTTGGTTGTATTATAAATGGCACAACTAGATCTGAATCTTCCATTCATGGCCATTTATCCACTAGATCTTCCGAATAACCGGTTTCTTGTTCGGCTGGACGTTTTTCCCCCCTTTGCTCTGTCACTTGGCTCTCATGTTGATCGACAACAGGCTCCGTTTGGCCACATCAGTCTGAACCACCTCCTCAACAGGAGCAGGTGGAGTTTCTGCCCTAGTGTCGGGTGGAGAGGGCGGAGGTTCATTCTGCTCGGCCTCGACTCTCCTATGGGTAGGCATCCTCTCGGCATTTTTTTGCCTGGCCATTTGAGTGAGTGACTCACCAGCCATGCTGTCAGGATACGAGCCAGGTAGGTCTCCCAAGTCAGTGAAAATGTCTTCAAAGGACACGTCCGCTCGGCCAGAAGTGGATGGAGGATTAAGGCCAGCTTCTTCAAAAGCCAAATTTAGTGTCGCGTCAACCTTCTCCTCTAATTCGTCGGATCTGTCCTGGGATGGTTGATTCGATTGCTCAACGACCTCTTTGGCTGCTTGTTCGTCTGCTGGCTCTGAGTCCGAAGCCTCAAAACCGATCTGCCTAAGGTTTTTGAAGCTCGAAAAAACAAGCGCCATAAGGTGCTGTTCACCCCTTGGAATCGGAATGTTATCTGCGGCCGAAAAAGTAGTGTAGGTTGGCTCGTATTGCAAAAGAATGTGGGCCACCCTCCCTTGTTTTTGGAGATTCGAACGGCTGAAGAACTGGAGTACGGCTCTGATCTCCGCAAGTATAGCGTCGTCGGCCGAAACGAGAACTTTTTTCAAATCGTTTCTTGCACAAATAAAACGATAAGTATGTAGAATTTGAACCAAATATTTAATAAAAATTCGTAGGGGATTAAATGGCCACCTGATTCGCCTCTTCGCCTAGGCACTGGATCTTGACGATCTTCACCCTCACCGAATTCCCAGTTGCCACGGACAACGACCATGACATCATCAACGCACATGCCAGAGTTGGCAAGCATTGACACCAGATGATGGTCGGTGTCCTCAGCCTTGGGGACATAGCGCCCCTGCCGGCCAGAGGATTTGGCCAAGGCATAACAATGCCGAATGACAGGCATTCCAATGTTAAGCCTAAGGCGTCGGTTTAGTTCTACAATCCCCATTATTATTCGGTAAAAATTTACGTTCAGCTGAGAAGAGATTAAACCCCAATGGCGATGGACAGCCCTCAAAAGTGGATGAAGGGGGAAACGGACTCCGCCCTCAGCTATTGACAGGAGAGGAAAGACGATTGTACTCTCATCAGTCCTCTCCGTGTCAATCACATTCTCTGCCAAGAGTGACAGATCGACGTCGTTAGGAATAGAAAAATGGTGATGGAAACTAGAGACTCGATCTGCAGAAAGAAGGGCTCTCAAATGTTTCGCCATCGTAGCAAGTAAAGGGGATACTCTTAACAGCAAAGAAACAAGGAAAATGAGTTAAAATGGAAGAAAGAAAAACTTACAAGAAATGAGGAGGATAATAAAGAACAAAGAGAAATTACAGAGGGCGTGAAGCGAGGGAGGTGAACTGACAGGCAATGAGAAACCTTGTTCATTCAAAAAAACATACAAACGAAGAGACAACACGGTTTCAAATCGTATTAAATGAATGAAGCATACGAAGGGACGGAAAATTGTAATCATGCCTAAAAAGAGTAGGCATTCTGATGCTTGCATTGAAATAAGGGAAACCGCCGTATTTTTTTTGACCCTAAGTCCAAAACCAAACATGCCGACTAACTAACATTAGTAGGATGTTTGGGGGGCAATTGTGAGGGCCGAATCTATTATTACGTAGGGAAGCAGAATAGATTAAAGAAGGAAATCAAGTCATGTACTATACGGCTCAATCCCGAAGGGATAGGCCGAATAACCAGATCGGCCGAAGAATCAAGTGTAAACTAGGCCGAATATGAACAGGCAGTCGAATAAGAGATCGTTCATTGGACGAAGGGTGGGCCTAACCATCAACATCAAGGACGACTATAAATAAGAAGAGCATTAGCTAAGAAAAGGGGTGTGAGAACAAGTAAGACTAACTTGAGATATAAGCAACCAAGAGAGTATACACTGACTTATCCGTCGGAGTGCTAATTCCGGTAACCCCGACCGGAGTGTTTGTTCCTTTTCAAGTGACTAGCTGAGGATCAAGAGCGCCCTACAAGATCCAGAGAGTATTTCAAAACCACTTCTTCACACGACTAAAAATGAGGGCAAAAGAGAAAAATCATTCTCATTTCCCATCAATATATGCTTTATCTCATGTGATAAACATATGAGAGTTATATGATAGGGAAATTACACTTACCTCCCTTGATATTTCTAACAAATATAGAGACTTCCCTTGTGGTTTTGTAATTACAGAAACCTTTTCTACTTTAACTGACAATATCAAGATTCTCTTATTCCGTCAATTTTGCACAAACAATGTTAATTTTCTATATAAAATGACCATATTACCCCTTCTTTTGAGTGCAAAAAGATGAAATGATCCTTTGTTCACTTCCTCATACAACCTTATCATGCACCTCATTCTATTTGATAATGAGCCACCTTTATCTCCTCTGCCTTTGCGTTTCAACACCCAATTTCTACCTTATCCTTCTTCATTCTCAGACTCTCCATTTCCACCAACCTCTAACTTCGCTACCTCCAACCGCCGAAGGCAGATTCACTAGACCTATGGCGATGCCGATCTTAATGGTGTCCTCTGGCCTCCTCTTACCCACCACCGACACGCTTCTCTCTCTCTCTCTCTCTCTCTCTCTCTCTCTCTCTCTCTCTCAATCTCTTCCCTAACGGTGGAATCGAACCCTCCTCTCTGTCTCTTCTCTTTCTCTTTTCCTTCCTCCTTTGTGACAATGTTTTCTCTATCTTTGCCTTCCTCAAGTCTAATTGAGTGTTCTCACAGTAACACAGTGAGATGAAAGACAAAAAGAGAAGAGGGAAATGTAGATTTGATGAGTCGAAGAAGAGTCGAGTTGCAGTGACCCATCAATGATTTCATAGAAAACCCATCAATGGGCGATAGAGGTAGAAAAAGAGTCGGAGCTACAACGCTGGTGTATTCAACCCACATTAAAGTAGCTTTCTTCTGATTCCCAGCTTTTTAGGCTCTCTCTCTATATATATATGTATATATATATATATATATATAAGTATATGTATATGTTTTAGTAAAATGGGTTTCTATAATCTAAGTTACTCTACATGTATTACTACAAATGTTATTGAAAATTTTAGTAATGCTCTAAAAACAATGAATGCTATCTGTAGTTTGAAAATTTTAGTAATGCTCTATAATTTTTGCAAGTTATATGCAATATCTTTGAATGTAAGTAATACAGTTGATATTATCTATTAGAATACTGGGGATTTGGATATATATGTACCATAAAGTAAGTTTAATCCGTGAAGGGTCAAAAAGTATTCACAGTCACTTGTTTTTGGAGCTACCTGGTTGAGGAATTAAATTGAAGATGGCTTTGAGTGATTTCAAGTTCCAAGAAATTTTAAGGGTTTGTGAATTTTTATTTATTTATTTTTTTTTTCTATTCTATAATTTTTCTAGGTTTAAGGATGGTGGCTATATATATATTGCTATGTTTTTTTTTTTTTTTTTTAAATTTTTGAGGGTTTTAAGAAATGGGAACCGTCAAGATTGTAGTTGCTGTTGGTGAGTTTGATTATTGTTGTTTGGTATGAAGTTGTTAGCTTTGTTTACTTTTGATTGAGTTTAGAGGCATTTAAACACAAATTCTAATTTATGAACTTATATTTCATTAAGTTTTTAGTAAGATTATTTGGATTTTGAAGTCCCATTAAATTTTTAATAGTCGGAATTCTCATTCAAACAATGATTGTTCATCATTTATGATTATCTATAAAGAAACATGATGATTTTACATTTATTTTTATTTTTAAAATTTTAAAATATCAACTTTCAAATTGAAATATTTTTTTTTAAAAAAAATTATCTGCAAAATATATATATATAAACTACAGTTTGTTTTGTTTTAAAACTCAAGATTCACTTTTTAGAAAATTAAAATTTTTTGTTTTTCATATTTTTTGTTTTTACTGATTCCTCCCCCCACATATTTTAAGCAATTTTTTTAATTTTTAAATACACCTAATAAAAATACACTTAAAAAATATAATATTTGTGAAAAAAATCTAAAAATTTAGGATATTTTTCATATTCTTGTGTATTTATTGATTTTTTAAAATATTTTTTTACAAATATTTTACTTTTTAGATACATCTAAGTAAGGTGCCTATAAAAAAGTTTAAAAAAAAATGCTTAAAATTAAAAAAATATTTTCTAAAAACAAAAAAACACAAAAAACAAAAAACTCAAATTTTCAGAAAATTAAAACCGAACACACTGAATGTCTTTTTAAAAAAAAATTGAAAAAGTTGACTTATTTTTTTGTGCAAAACTAAAAATTTTGTGTCTTTAAAGGAGTATGATGGAACATTGATGTACAAACTTGGAAAAAAAGAAAAAAAGAAAAAAGAAAAAAAAAATTTAAAAATAAAAAAACTGATAATGTTCTTAGTTTTAAAATAAGAAAAATAATATTCTCTCATTTGTTGGATAGTTGAATCAAACCAATATGTAGAAAGACAAAAACGTTTAATTTTATACTCTGTTTTTTTTTTTTTCGTTAGGTAGTGAAACAATTATCTGGAACATTACTATGCAAAATTGATAATGTTCTTAATTTTAAAAATTAAAAAAATGATAATATTCTCAATTTTACTAAATAGAATTTATTGGTTCAAAAAATCTTAAATAGGGCCGAAATTTCCATAACATTTGTAAACAGGACTTTTAGATAATTAACTTTTGAGTTTATTGTTAATTTTATTGTTTGGCTAAAGTTGTTAGCTTTGTGAAATAAGGAAGATTCCGAGAGGAAAGATGCCAGAGAGAAAAGTCTAAGAGAAATAGATAGAGAGAAAGAGAAAGAGAGAGAGAATACATTGTGTTTTATTTATTTATTTTTTTGGTTATTGGTGTGTTTCACAATGCTGTGTGAGAGAGAGAAAATAAATTGGGTTTTATCTTATGTAACTCAGCTTATGGAGTATTTCAAAACACTTGAGGGTATTATGGGCATTTCATAATTTATCTTTAATGACATCAGCAGTTTCGATTAGTTGTGTGAACGACAGTCAAAAAAGGGAGAATTTTGATATTGTCAATTAAAGTAAGGAAGGTTTTTGTAATTATTGAAACTACAGGGGAGGTTCATGTATTTATCAAAAACCTTAGGGGAGCTAAGTGTAATTTACCCTATATAATACAATATATGTGTGTGTATGTGTTTATATGCTAAAAATTAGAACCAAGAGGTAAGAAAATAAATCTTTTCAAATAAAAAAAATACAGAAGAGAAATTGAAGACTCTGTTACCATGGAAAACAAAGTTTCGTTATTCTAATTTTTGTAAAACCCTAGTTTATCTCCTTAATCGTTTACAATTTGCGTTTTGTTAAATATAATTAAAATTTAATGTAAATTTTAGGACGAAATGTGTATAGACGGGAAATTTGGGTGATTTTTCTCTTTTGCCCTTATTTTATATTCATGTGCTTGTCACATTACTGACTTCTGTTAAAGACTTATATGATGGAATAACTGAAGGGAGACATTGATACTTGACTATAAGTGCAGGGAGTTGATTGCCACGATTTCATAAGCGTATGAAGTTAATTGTTATGATTTCATGTGTAAAGACCAAAGTGGGATTTGACCAGAAGTGTAGGAGTTGACTATCACAATTTCATATATAAAGATCAAAGTGAGATTTGATGCAAAGTACAAGAATGCAAATTGTAATTTACCCAATAAAAAATAAAGCAAGGAATCTAGGCAAGTTGTTATTTAAAAAAAAAAATTCTAAATTCATATAGAGGGGAGTTGAAAAGCATAAACAAAGTTTCTAATGTATCATGAAACTTAGCCGTACAACCAACACAATCATATCACCACCTAACTGGTTCTTGGAGGGGGAATTTAGTACTTGCTTGACCAGTATGTGGTTCCAACATTTAAACTTTTAGAAGCCAAAAGAAACACCAAAACTGGGTTTCTCTCATTTGTCTAAAAAATATACTCCTACATCAGCTAATTTATTCCATTTAAAAAATCAGGAAGTCATAGGTGCATGTGAAATGACATAAACTACATCCAGACGTACATGTCTCATATGTCTGCAACCCTTTCAGGCAATTTATCAAACACGTAAACACCAATTGAAAGCCAAACTAAGTAAAAGGGTACATTTAGCAACAAATTTATGAAAATTAAAAAAGTGTTGGCTTATTTGTCCCACAAAAAAAAAAAAAAAAAAAAACCATAAATGTGAGTGTATCAGCAAAGATTGAAAAATCCTTACAGATTAAATTCAAGCCAATTATCAAGCGATTATGTTGACAGTTATTTTTCCTCAATGAAGAGGACTTCAAAATTGCCAAGTATATACCCTTGTTAACCAACAAGATCTTGCTGAAATCCAGGAAATTTTTAGACCTAGATTTGTTATCTTTCCTGACACACCTGCTCGGGTTGGCTCTTCTTGTGCAATTTCACTACAGCATCAACCTACAAAATCATTACTAATTTTGACATGGATGGGAGAGATTAGAAGTGGATTTGGAAAATTAAGATTCCTCAGAAATTAAAATGCTTCCTCTGGCTTATCTTAAAAGATAGACTGCTGACAAACCATATGTATCTTGTGAGAAATATGGCCTCTTCTGATTTATGCCCTAGATGTGGCCAAGACAGTGAAAACTTGCCACATGTACTTGGGGAATGTGTTACCTCCAAAACTATTTGGGTGCACATCCAAAGTAGTATTTGATGAGAGGAAGGGTTTGAGCAACCTTTTTATGACTAGATTGTGGCCAATATGAAAAACACTAATTTGTTTAATGGGACAAAATGGTAATTGATTTTCATTGTAACCCTCTAGAAAATCTAGAAAGATCGTAATAAAATGATCTTTGACAATCAATTGACCACAACCCAAACTAGTCTCAAGAGCGTTAGGTACCATGTTCATGAGATCCAAGAGGCTTTTCAATCTCTTTTTCACCCACACTCTTCTTCACCTAGACTAATTAAATGGTGTTCTCCAAATGCCTAAAGCTGAACACTGATGGTTAAACAGTGACCCAAGCCAGGCAGGATATGGTGGACTCCTGAGGGATGAACAAGGCATGTGGCTATGAAGATACTATGGCAAGCTGGGACACTGCACCAGTTTGGAGGCAGAGATATGGCCCATTTACAAAGGCCTCACAATCCTCATCCAGAAACGGGTCACAAATATAGAGATTGAATCTAACTCTAAACAAGCCATCATCAACATACAACAAGGCACAAACCAAAACTCTCCATTTAAAGCTCTCATTGAGGATGCAAAATTTCTACTCAAAAGATGTAATTGCTCTCTAGGACACACACTAAGAGAGGGTAACAAGGTTGCTGACAAATTGGCAAATCTAGAAGTAGCTCAAGATGATCATGTGGTGATCCTTGAAGACCCCCCCCCCCCAGCAATAGTTAGATCTCTACTCATAAATGATATGATTGGAAATTGTGTAGTGAGGGACTAGCCCCCTGTTTTGTTTTATGTTAAAACTTTGTTTGCTTTAATTTTCAAGGAATCCAAAAAAAAAAAAAAAATTACCTAGTGTAGAGAAAAGAAAAATTAAAAGAAGAAGAGAAAGAGAGGGGAAAAATGATTGAGTGAATAATCAAAGTAACCATTAATTTACAT
The DNA here is from genome assembly GCF_055761805.1 of Camellia sinensis. Lineage (NCBI taxonomy): Eukaryota > Viridiplantae > Streptophyta > Magnoliopsida > Ericales > Theaceae > Camellia > Camellia sinensis. The sequence goes on along the minus strand of NC_138964.1, from coordinate 20,191,456 downwards.
ATAGTGATCCCGGTTTTGCCCCGGCCTTCATTGTGTTCCACACTTGAGTTCCGTGGTTGAATATTGTATCCATGTCTTGTTTTTCCCCTTTGACTCTTTGTATTTGAGTTTTGGAACTTGTTGGGCAAGTTTGGAACAGGTTGGTTGTTAGTTGGTCTAGGTTGTTGTTGCCCAGATTTTGGCTTCTTTGCTTGAGCGAGGCTTCTTGCGCTCGAGCGAGCCTTGTGTAATTTGCTTCTTCGCTCGAGCAAGGTTTCTTGCACTCGAGCGAGGTTTGAGGGTCCTTAGGTTTCTCTCCTAGATGTAGTTTTTCTGGGAAGGGGAAGTTCTTCGCTCAAGCGAAGCTTCTTGCGCTCGAGCGAGCCTGGTGAAATTTCTTCTTCGCTCGAGCGAGACTTCTTGCGCTTGAGTGTGCGTGTGCGTCTTTGGCAAACCTGAAGCTTTGCATTTTGCGATCGAGCGACGCTTCTTGTGCTTAGGCAAGGACACTTGTTATGTCTGGTCGCTTGAGCGACAAATCCTTCGCTTGAGAGAAGACCACGCATATCAGTTCGCAGCAGAGGATTTTTGTATCACTTTTGTATCTCTTTCCACTCAAAACCCTAATCCAGCAGCCTCTCTCTCTAAAACTCTCTCTCTCTCTACAAATACTCCAAGATCCAAGCATCTCTACCCTACTTTCTGTTGAGAAAAAGGTGGAGTAACTCGCGGGCTTCCATTTGATCCAAGAAAGTTTGAGTCTTGGGCATCTTCAAAGTTTCTCCTTCTTTCCTTTGAGCTTTTACACTTGAGGTAGGAATATTCTACTCTTTAGTATGAGTTTTAACCTAGGTGTTTGTCATTTTGTATAAATGATGGGATTTGGAAAGATTTGGGGAAAGTTAGGGTTTGGATTTGAATTTTTAAAAGAGGGGTTTTTTATATTTGGCTCCATATATGTATGTGAGGTCTTGATTATGATGTTATATGAGAATAAGTGGTGAGATTGAGCCTTGCAGTTGATATTAAAAAAAAAAAAAAGGGGGAGGGAGGAGCTTGCCCTAATTTGAATCAAATAAATTATTTTGTATAAATAATGAGATTGATGTGGAAATATGAAATTGGAAAGGGCGTATAAATGAATGGTGTAGTTGGATTTGCTAAATCACTCACCTATGGAAAGTTTGGCAAATTATCTGTTTGATAGATTTGTTTAGAAATATCTGTTTTGGGCTATCGGTGGAGGATAGCTATGATTGTTGTACAAACTGCATGAGGACTAGGTAAATTAAGACTAGTCATATGAATTATGTCATTGAATATGACGGTTTGATTAAATTGTTGAATGTGTGAATTTTGGTAGTCATTGTATATGGCCCACTTTTAAATACGTTGTATATGTATTATTGTTTGGGAGGAGATAGGGGATGGACTCCATTGATAATTAAGTTGGCTGGAGTGTCCAGGGTGAAAGTCCCAAAATCATATATATATATATATATATATATGTGGGTGCCGGTTCCCTTGGATGTGATTTTGTAAAATGGCAAGAAAATGGAAGTGTTTGAATAATGGTTGTTATTGAAGTGTTAATAAATGAGTTGTAGTCTCATTTTGAATTGTTTAGATTACAATGAACTATATCAATGAATTAATTTGGGTAAATGAATAGAAATGAATTGAAATATTGATGTCGATATTGATTGGTCATGGAAAGGGTGTAAGTTGGTTTGCAAGTATTAAACATTTATCTGATGCTATCTTAGTTAATTCTCATATATTGTTTTAGTATATCTCTTCTGGGCTTTGGCTCACCTTACTTGGGAAACCATTTTCAGGTACAGGTGGCATGCCGCCTCCAAGAACATAGCTTGGGAGGTTTAGGGGCTGAAGGCTCCGTTATGTTATGTCGTTTTGTGTTAACTGTTTATTCAAGCCGAGGGCTTTATATGTATAGCTAGGACTCTTCTTTTGTTGTAACCAAGTGATAACTTGGAAAAATGTAAGCTTGTAGGGCATTTATTTTGTTGTTATTTACCTAATGTTACATGCTATAGATTCGGGATGGATATTTATGAATGTATATTGCATGTAATACCCCTTTGTAATATAAACTCTTATGAATGAAAGTAATATATTTCATGTTACGTTTATAAATCTCTTGAGTTGGTTTATATCATATTTTGAGGGCATTACATTACATCTACTCTTATGCTTCGAAAATGAAATGTTGAAAATAAAGTGTAGGAAATATAAATGATAAGAAAAATAGAAATTAATTGTTTTTTATTTGAGTTGGATGATTACAATGTATCCATGAATATGATTCTCAATAAATTATTAAGTAATGTAGGAGTTTCTAATATTCAAGTAAGAGATATAGGAGGAAGGAATATGATTCTCACATTTAATTCTGTGGCGGAAACGAGAAGCACTTTAAAGGATCACCCTGATTGGCTACCTAGTTGTTTCGTGGATGCCAATGAATAGAGCAAGGATGTGAAGTATGAGTACAAAAGAGTGGTTAGGCTTAACTGCTATGGGATTCGATTGCAATGCTGGAATACATCTACCTTTTCCAGTATTAGAGGGGCATGGGCGATGTAGTGTCTTTGAAGAACAATACTCATGAAGGTAACACCTTCATCGTAGGATGAGTGTTTATATGTACGAAACGAATGGAGGTTATTAACCAAGTGGTGAATATGGTGAGCAAATGAGAGTCTTTTCCGGTTAGGGTGGTTGAGGAATTAATGGAACAAGAGTGTTCATTTTAGCAAAGTGTCCATTTCGACGGCTCATCGAAAATTCCAGAAAGTGTAGTAGAAAATGCTCCGACAAAGAAGGGTAGAAATGACATGGCTACTAACATGGAGATCGAAGCTGAGATGGCACCAAATCATGAAAAGATGATGGGTGAGGTGGAACTAGAAGTTGAAAATAGCTTCATGGGTAAAAGTGTCTCGGTAGTGGAAGAGACAACAATTGGGCTTGGAAATGATGATCGTAGGGAGACGGCTGATGCGTTGAGAATTGAGAAGTCACCAGCGTGCGTTACCATTAACCAAAGAAAGAAGGTGGATCCAATTGTTTCAAATAAAAGAGGATTACATGATGGGTTGGGCCCAAATAGGTCTTTATACATGGGCCATATGGACTGGCCTGTGGTGCCTTAAAAAGGTTTTCCTTCAGTCCAATGTTTGCAGCCCAATGTTGTGTTAGGATTAAGATACACTCAGAAATCAATCACACACACAGAAAGGGGACACAAGATATTTATGTGGTTCGGCAATCGCCCACGTCCACGGAGAGAAATTTCACTATAGAATTTTCCAGGGGGAGATTACAGAACTCACACTCCCTTCCTCTTTATAGATTTGCACACTCTCTCTGATTCTCTCTTACTCTGGTTGTGTTGTCTTTCATCCCTTCCTCATCACCTCAATTTATCCACAAAAGAGAGGGAAAACAAAGTCAAGAAAGGAAACTCCTCATTCCGGTGGATATTTATAACAAGAAGAAAAATGTGGGCTAGTCTTCTACCTGCCCTCTTCCCTTCTACTCCTTGACTTAGAGCCAGCCTTCAATTAATTCTTCTATGTGGGTTGGAACTAACAATTCTCCCCCTCCACACCCATATGGATAATTGAATTCTCACTTGACGTCTATCTCGGTTAGATTTCTTGTAAACTTCTAGTTTGTCTCTGGTGACAACCTTGGTCATCACGTCAAAATTATTCTTATCCGTGTGAATCTTTACTAGCTTTATCAGCTTCTTTTCCATCACTTCTTGTATTCAATGATACCAGACATCAATGTGCTTTGTACGTGAATGGTACATGGAATTCTTGCTCAGATCAATTGCACTCTGACTATCACAATGTACCTTGTACTCTTCTTGCTGTAGACCTAATTTTTGTAGAAACCACTTCAACTACAATATTTCCTTTCCAGCATCTACGACAGCAATGTACTCTGCTTCTGTTGTAGATAAAACAACACACTTTTGTAGCTTGGATTGCCATGAAGCAACTCCCCCGACAAAGGTGAACAGAAATCCTGATGTAGATTTTCTACCATCAAGATTACCCGCCATATTGGCATCTGTAAATCCCTTCAAAATTGGTTCAGCTCTCCCAAAACATAGACACATCTTTGAAGTTACCTACAAGTACCGAAGAATCCCTTCGACCACTTCCCAATGCTTCTTTCCTAGATTAGAGAGGAATCTGCTCACAACGCCGACTGCGTAAGCTATATCTGGCCAGGTACTGTAGCTCGACTTTTTCACGCCCCCTTTTGGAAGACGAATAAGCTTTACAATATCGGACTCTAGCAGTTCTGAATCTCATCTCACAAGTGCAATGTGAAATAAATAAATACCAAAGAGTCCCAATCCGTCAAATCTTTTGAAAAATCGATTTAGAATCAAATTGCCAAAAATGGACTGTTTTGTCAAATACAGAGTTGCCACCTAAATATTTTTGAAAAATCTAGAAAACCCATGGCTCGTGCCAAAGGTCACGTGTCCGTTATCACCAAGATTGTCTCGGCTCGGGAACTTAGGTATGAGAGGGAAAGGTCATGAATTGAGCACCCCTGCTCACCCGATCAAAGATCGGCCTCTACTAATCATGATATGAATCTTATTTACATTATATGCTCTTGTTCTGATTTTTAGGCTAGCATTATTATGTGATGCGCACTCACACAAGTATAGACTAAATTGTAAGAATTAGAACATCTCGATTCATGTTGGTTTGCAAAATTGTTTCGAATATGTACCACTTTGAAAAAGTGTTTGCATATGAACATTATTCAAATTATTCCAATTCCAGCAATAAGTCTTCATCCACAGGCATTCAAGTAACAATTAAGCAATAAACCTCATGGCAAGTATGTTAAACATGGCAACATCAACATTCAATGCGATATGCTAAAGCTAGTAAAGGCTTACCTAGTACTCCAAGCTGAAATAAACAAAAGAGTTAGAAAAATGCATGATTCCTAATTATACAACATGACTAATGAAACACATGCGATATGCAACTAATAGGCTCGGCTACTAAGATGGCATGAATCAATTTGATAGCATGCGGTCTAAGCACGTATTCAAAGAATGTATTTAAACGACAAAGCATTTATAATGATGAACCAAGCCTCGGTGCATGCAATACAAATGGATGCAAACATGAAGAATACTAAACAAAACATGAGGCCCTAAAACTAACCATCATAAGCTAGTAAGTAAAAGGGAGAAAGACGTGGGGTTGGAAGACATACACGTTATTACATTGCGCTCTCACGAAAGAGAGTCTGAATGAATAAACTAGCCAGCTAGCTAACTAATTAAAGCTTAGCTAATTATTACAAAACAAATTAAATTAGCTAAACTACTTAACTAATTATTACAAAACGAATGAACTAATTAATTAACTAATCTAACTAATTAAAATAATTACATCATGAGACGAATTAGCTATTCTAACTGATTAATTACAAAGCCACTAGCTTAATCACAACACTAATATATACAACGTGAATCCCGAGGATCGATGGAGGGCTCATGTATGAATGCGGTTTCCATCCAAAAAAGGCATTGTTTCTGCTGCTGAATGCCTCTGTTGCACAGTAGATCACTTGCACTGATTTCCACCTCCAGACTAACTCTGTCTTGCTGAGGGAGTACTCTGCTTGATTTTGCACTGGTGGCTAGTAGAGGGCCTTCCGTCCACTGACGATGGCCTGTCGGCCACAAAAAATGGCATGCCGGCCACTGTTGACTGGGTTGTTCTGCTGCAACAGAGAGCAAATGGAGCAGAGATAGTGTATTCTTAAGGGTTTGTTTGCATAATTCACCTCTCCTTATCATTTGAACAGCTCAAGAAGTAGTACTTTTGATCCACAAACCACCAATGGATGCAATTTCATTGCATGATAGCTTGTGAACCAAGTGTGCAAATTCAATGAATGAAGTAAAATAAGACTCTTAAAACCACCTCCCTATCATGAAAGGTCAAGAGAAGTAGTTGACAATGAATCTTGAACCGTTTTCATCACTAATGAGTATGAAATGACTCAAGACTCAAGGGTTCAATTAACGTCCGACTGAATCCAAATAAGTTATTATCTTACTCACTTTTTAGCCTCAATTTTATTACTTCATTTTAAATTACCATATATTCTTTAATCAATTGAGTCCAAGGGTGAATTTAAGTCCTCTAATGGAAAGAGGGCTCAAATCAATTGAGTCCAAGTGTGAAAGAGACATCACACCATTGGTAATGAACCCCTAAAGGGATTAAACCATTAAGTATGACATCTCAATCTCATTTTTAAACAAACAAGTAGTTTGAAACCACTTTCAAAGCAAAACAAAAGCCAAGAAAGGAGGGAGATTGCAGAGGTGATTAAGAGTGGTCGCAAGTATGGAAAGTCATAAATAAACACTATCAACTCAAATAAGGTGGTGTCTAAGGCCTAAAACACCAAACTCATGAGGACAATTACACTATAAGCATGCAAAACAAAGCTCAACTGCAACAAACACTTAAAAGTAGTCTTAAAACAGGTCTAATATAGTCTTAAAACATGCAGAAATTAAGAGAAAAATGGCTAGATTAATAAGCTAAAACATGGACCATGCTAAGCTAGTAAGTAAAACATAAAGAGGGGAGGCTAACCCCTCCAATTTTGGACTTCAAAACATGATTTTAGCCATTGAAATAACTCTGAAAATCAGTGTTTAAAAGCTCAAAAAAAGATAGTGTAATGGTAGGAAACACAAGGGTAAAGGCCTTGAGAGCAAGGTTCAAGGTGAAAAGAAGGGTGAACCACCTCTCAACCTTTGGTGACCTTAAAACCCAAGTTTCAGCCCACAAATACAGAGTTTTTACAGCCCAAAAACAGTTGAAAAATAGTAAGAAAAATAGCAAATAAAGAAAGTAAATAAACAAAGCTTTATACCTCTTGAAGAGGAAATCAATTCTAGGTAATAAACCAAGGCAAGCACACCCTCAAGAGCTCAAACAAGGCTCAAAGTTACCTCAACTTGAAGATGGAGAGGTTTGGTTAAGAGTGTATAGGCAAAGGTGAAGAGTGTATAGGCAAAGGTTAAGAAATTTCCAAGAGAGACAGACAAAGAATTATAAGAAGGAAAAATTTTGCTCAAAAAATTTTCTAACGCCAAAGCAAGAGGGGAGGCTCTCTATATATAGAGAAACATGAAATTCCCTCAAAAACATCCAGCCATGCACGCGGGAGCAAATGCAAGGATTTGTGCAAATAGCTAGCACAACTCTCACAAAATATCTGCAAAAGACATTGGTGGCCGACAGGTCACATCGGTGGCCGGCAGCCAGAAGTGATGGCCGGCAGCCCAAAGAGGTGGCCGGCAGGCCACCAGAGCTTACAAGCTTGAAGATCTCAGGTTTTGGTTCAAAAACAAGGCAACAGGGGTGCAAGGTTTGAAAGGCTCAAAGATGTGGCATTCCGCTGAGGATTTCGAGCACTTGACAAGCATATACATTCATCTCTGGGTGTGCAAGTGATGACATCCAAGTCGTAAGGGCTGTTAAAAATGGGGTGTCTACAGTTGCCCCTCTTTGACAGAACTCGGAGTCATGAAATGATGTGAGTAAATGTCAAAACCCGAAAACGACCCATTTTGACAAGGCCGTAAGACTTAGACAAACAATCAAGACAAAAATAAATGGTTGCGCCCACAGGCTGCGTACGTATCCCTTTGCGAGGAATCAAACCAACGTAGTTCTGGGGTAGAATGCAAACAATATGGACATGCACAAAGACACTGTGAAAGCTAGACTCATACGCTTCGCGATGCCGGCTATTTTGAAAACTCATGATCATGCGAGATGAAGTAATAAGTAATAACACAATAAGCAATATAACGAGATAATAACATATGAATAGGCTAGTTCAAGCTTAAAACCAACATAGGTTCCATGTAAAAAAGATCTACAACACAATCTAACCACGCCAAAATGCAGGACGAGGAAAGAAAACACAGCTCAGGGTTACGCCTTGCAGGTCCTGAGAAATTGAGAAACGAAAACCACTCGAGGTAGTGTTTCACACGTCCTGAGAAGCAAGAAAAACTACTCAAGGCCGTGCTTCACACATCCTGAGATAAAAAAAACAAAACCACTCAGGCTCGCGTTTCATGCAACCTAAGATAAAAACCACTCAAGGTCGCGCTTCACGTGTCCTAAGAAACAAAAAAAAATCGCTCGGGCTCACGCTTCGCACATCCCGAGATGAAAGACGCCTAGGGCAGCGTGTTACGCGTCCTGAGATACAAGAGAAAAATTGCTCGGGCTCACGCTTCACGCGTCCCGAGATAAAATACGCCCAGGGCCATGCATCACGCATCCTAAGATACAAAATAAAAACCACTCGGGCTCGCGCTTCACGCGTTCCGAGATGAAATAGAGAGGTGTGTGATAGATGTACAAAATGAAGAAATACGATAAATGCACAAAGTGAACAAGTGCGATAAATGTACATAGTGAACAAGTTGATACAATGACAACGCATATTCCATGCAAGATAGACAACCGACGTATGATGTTAATTGAAGGCATATTCTATGCGAAATTAAGAGCATGTTTTATGCATGAATCATAATTGATGCAAGACATGCGTGCAACATGGATATATGCGAAATGCATATTCTATGTGATGGGAGAGCATAAATATGTAATTCAACAAGACGACAAAAACTAATATTCGGTGACGACCTTCGATTTACCTCTCGAAGATGTTACAACATGCTCACAAAGGATACACCTCGTTCATGTTGGCAAGTGAGGAACATCGTGCGCCAAAACATAGTTTTGAGCTCCCTTAGAAACAATCTGGACCCAACAGTAAACCTTTCCTACACTTCTTGGGAAACAAAGACACAAAACAACATCAAAACCCAAAGAAAGGTCATCGACCACTCGCCGGCCACAAGCGGAGAGCGCAGGCCACCTGCCGGCCACTAATTCAGATTGCCAGCCACTAATGTGGCCTGCCAGCCACGTGCTGGCCACCCGTGGCAGTTCAGGGCATTTTGGTCTTTCCACGCGTGGGTCTTTAAGTATAGACCAAGACTCCTCATTTTCACACACCCACACTTCCGAAAACCCCCTCTCTCTCTCTCTAGGTGCTTTCTCTCTAGATTTGTGCTTTTTACGCGTTTTCCAACACCCTACGCAAACTTTTTTTCGTAAAACCCACTTTGTTCTCTACATTTTGAACCGATCAGATTTTGATTTCGGTATTTTTTCTTGGATTTTCACCACTTTAGGCTTGTTCCCCTTGTGTTTCTCTCGGGTTTTGTGAACTTTCTCGGGCTTTAACTTTTTCTCCCATTTTCTCTCTCTTAGGGTTGACTTTTTCAAAGCTTACCCTATTTTCTCCATTTCTCTTCACGTTTCACCTACTTTTCACCCATTCTCCAGATGGCGGACGAGATTCCTCACAACGGAGCTCCTCTAGAGGTTTCACCTGCGTTCTTACCTGTTGCCGAGGTAGAGGAGCCAGTAGTTGTCGAGGTTGGCGAGGCGGCTCAGGGCATTGAAGCCGATCTTAAGGCAGAGTTTGAGCCAGAGCCGCTACCATTGAGAATACGACCTTTTGATCCGGTGAGAGTACAACCTTTTAAAATAACAATCAATAGGATAGGAGGTTAGGGAGAAATAGAGTTAGGAACGTAGGGTACAATAAGGTTGGCACTTAATGGAAATGCAACCATGCAAGATGGATCAGTAACCGATGGGTGGTTAGCTCGAGATCGAATGATTAGAGCAGAGTGAGGTGAAAATTCAAACCAAACTCATGAACCGTCTAATTATATTCATTTAAAATTCTTATTAATTCATCTAAATTAACAAACAAATTTAAATAGATTATTCATTGTCAATTTAATTATAATTAAGTTTATATGAATCAGATATGGTTATTTATTTAATCCCGTCCAATTGGACACCAGTTTTATCATCAATTCAAAAAATTTTAAATAACTTTTTTTAAAATAAAAAAAAACATATATTTTTGAAAAAATAATAAAAAAATATAAGAATATATTTTTTTCAATAAAATAAAAGTAAAAAAAAATTGAAAAATAATAAAAATAAAAAATAAAATAAAAAAATAAAAAATAAAATTAATTTTTTTCAATAAACTATAAAAAAGGATTTTTTTTTTAAAATATAAAATATATTTTTTGAAAAAATAAATAATGATAATAATCGATTTGTTTGGTTTTGGTTTTCAGAAATTTCTATTTTTTATTTTCTATATTTTAATGTTTTCAATGAATTTTTTTAATAGTTTAAGCAATTTTTTTTTTTAATTTTTTTTAGACACACCTAATATAAATACACTTAAAAAGTATAATATTTGTGAAAAAAATCTTTAAAAAATACACTAAATACCAAAAAATATAAAAAAATACGAAAATTCAGTACATTTTTCATATTTTTGTGTATTTATTAAAATTTTAAAATATTTTTTCACAAATATTTTATTATTTAGATACATCTAAGTATGGTGTATCTAAAAAAAAATTACTTAAAATTTAAAAACTATTCAGTAAAAATTAAAAAAAAAATATGAAAAACAAAAAACTCATTTTTAAAAACTGTTGCGTTTGGTAGAGCTTTCTAACTAAGATTTGAGAGTAGGAGTTGTATTTTCAGTTTGTGGCTTTTGGAATTATGATTTGAGTGTGAAAAATTTATTTGGTGAAAGAGTTTTGAAAAGAGTTCTGAATTGAATGGGGAATTTTTGATGTGACATATAATATTTGATACAAAAACTTACAACTCATAACCAAACATAAAACTCAAAATTCTATTAAAACAAAAAAAAATTAAAAATTTGGAAAATATTTTTTTTGAATATATAAAAATTAATATAGGTCAATTGCAAAAAAAAAATTAAAAAAAATTGCACTGTTCCGGTCGACCAGCCAAATGATCGGTGGGACGTCTAGTAGGACATCCGGTGGGACAACCGGTCAGTCCAATTTTTCCACTTTTGATCGTGTTTTGAAAAGTGAGTGTGGAATTAAGTTTTGAAATTCGTAAACAAACGCCGTGTTCAAATTAGACACAGCCTAAATTCAGAAAGCTGAACCCAGGGATTGGTAAACTAGATTTGGATTCAACTAGTACTTTGTCTTTGCAAATCCTTACAAGAAGTAGTGGCTTCATAATCAATGGAAACAACATCACCCCAAATACTTGCAGTTTTGTGCAAGGTTTTTGCATTCCATGCATTCAAAGGAACTCCTTCAATTCAATGGCTAACTAAATTCTTCTAGTTGAAGTGAATTCTCTGTAGTCGAAATGTTTCGAACCATTATTTACTGTCTGTAAGCATTGCTTTCGTTTCATCTTCAGATCTGAATTGAAGTACAACTTTGAATCCTCCAAGCGGTTTACCTGAAATGTACTGAACCTCATCGCATCTCATAGCTTCTTCAATCATGGGTATACTGAAATAATCTCTTGCAATACCAATTGCAAAAGATTTGATCCAATCGTTATCAAGATTGTCTGTTACAATTGTTAATAGTTGGTCATTTTGATTTGCTAGTTGAGTTCTGTTCCAACGGGAATGGGTAGCCATATCCTCTCCATTCTTGCATTGTCTTTGAGATTGAGGGAGCCATCTCCTATTTTTTCCTCCATTCCTGCCTTGTGTTTTCTGGTTGAGTTCTCCTCGTTTTTTTATGAGTTCTTAATTTTGTGAAAGAAATAACTATTTTTTGATTTGATGAGCATTTGATGAAATAATTGATACAAGTATGGAATACTTTTTTATTAAATTTAAAGATGAAGAATTGAAGTTGCTCTTACATATAACTACGTATGATTGATTTTGTTCAATTTGGTAGGTAGGGTTTTTGAGTGTAAGGTTTTAGAGGACCACTATAGCAGTCAAGCGGTTTGGATAAGAAAGGCTAAGAATCTTCAAAGGGATATTGAATTAGGTTTTTGATTTTGTTATAATGGGTGTTGGTTGTGTGGTGTTGGGTGGTGGCAGATTTGAGCAGTTGTCTATATTTTTTAACTTTTTATTTTCTTGCTTTGATTTCTAGGTGGTTGTTGCGTCAAATATTTGAGGTGGAGGTAGCTAGTGGCAGATAATAGTGATGGTAGTAGCAGAGTTGAGGAGGTGAAGGTGGAGGTTGAGTGGTGAAGGGCTTGCGGAGAGGGATGGAAGTGGTGATGGGTAAAGAGAGCTGGTAGTTGCCTAGAGATGAAAAGTTGTATTTTTATTTTATTTTTATGCTTGACATACAGGGTATATTTGTTATTTTATATTTTCTGGAGGTTCGTGTCATTTCTCTTTACTAATGGGGTTGAGTGCATTTTTAATAATTTCTACAGGAGGTACGCGTAATTTTCCCTAATAATGATAACAATCACAAAATTTACTTCACGAAACCTTTCAGAAATGTGCTGGCAGTGTGTCAGCACTACTTGTGGTAACACTCAACATGTAATAATAATAATGTTGGACTTCACAATAAGTTGTGTTGGCCACATTCCAGAAAGGTTTTGGAAGCAAATTTCGTGAGACGTAACATTATTGTTATTATTATTAAGGAAAATTACATGTATCTCTCTTAGAAATTATTAAAAATACACCACACAACTTCTTGTGAACTCCAACATTATTATTATTACATGTTGAGCCTTACAACAAGTGCTGGCACACTGCAGCACATTTCGGAAAGGTTTTGGAAGCAAATTTTGTGAGACATAGCATTATTTATAATAACAACATATTAAAGGTGCGTTTGGGAAATAAGAGTATTAGTCAAAAAAATCACTAAAAATGTCAAACAAATCTTATAGTGGTTAAGATGCATAATTTTAGTAGTTAAGATTCTCTTACAATTTCTATCTAGTAACTCAATAGATATTGGAAACATACTTATTTATATTTTTCATCTTATTTTTCACTAGCAACTTCTGCAGCTAATTGGATTGTTTGTTCTAAGTTGAAGGGTCTCCTACCAGCTATAAAGCATGGGTACTTCAAAAATATTATCGTACTCGTACTGGGTACTTACTGAGTATTGGTACTCGTACCGATAGGGTTGCATGTTGTGGCTTGCTTTTCATGCTTCTTTCAGAGACAACTAGCCTCACAATTCAGACTCCCATGGTTATAAATCTGATTCCACAAGTACAATGTGAAATGGGTACTTCAAAAATATTATCGTACTCATACTGGGTACTTACTGAGTATTGGTACTCGTACCGATAGGGTTGCATGTTGTGGCTTGCTTTTCATGCTTCTTTCAGAGACAACTAGCCTCACAGTTCAGACTCCCATGGTTATAAATCTGATTCCACAAGTACAATGTGAAATAAATAAACACTAATGAGTCCAAATTCGGAAAATCCTTTAAAAAATCGATTTTGAATCAAAATGCCAAAAATGGACTGCATTACCAGATACAGAGTCGCCACCTAAATATTTTTCGGAGAAATTTAAGAAACCCGGGACTCGTGCCAAAGGCCACTTATCCGTCATCACCAAGAGTGTCTCGGCTCGGGAACTTGGGTACGAGAGGGGAAGGTCATGAATTGAGCACCCCACTCGCCCGATCGAAGATTCACCTCTACTAATCATGATGTGATTTTTATTTACCTTACATGCTCTTGTTCCAATTATTACGCTAACTTTACTATGTGTTGCACACAAGTATAGACTAATTTGCAAAAGTTGGAACACTTTGATTTTAAGTTTGTTTGAAAATATTTTGAATATGTGTTACTTGAAAAAAGTGAACCCATATGTACTTTGATCAAACTATTCCAATTTAAGCAATTAGCCTCCATCCACAGACATTCAAATAGTTTATCATTTAAGCAATTAGCCTCATGGTAATTCATGTTTGACATGGCAACAATCACATGCATACGATATGCTAAAGCAAGAAATGCTCACCAAGTACTCCAAGGCAAGCCAAAATAAAGAAAAATAATTAGAAAACATGCATGTCTCTAACTAATACAACATGACTAATGCAACACATGCGATATGCAACTAATAGATTCGGCTACGAGTTATGACATGTGAGTCAACTTGATAGCATGCAGTTCAAGCACGTAATCAAGTAAGTATTGAATAACAAATGTGAGTTAGAATGATGTGCCAAGCCTAATGAATGCAAGACAAATGAATGCAAATCATGAGAAATGCTAAGTAAACATGATACTATAAACTATCCATCATAAGCGGGTTAATAAAAGGGAGAAAGACGTGGGGTTGGAAGACAAAAACATTATTATAAGTTCGCCCTCGTGCAGGAGGGTCCGAATAAATGAATTAGCAGCTACTTAACTAATTATTATAACACCGAATTAACTAACTACTTTAACTAATTAATTATAACACAAATATAATAATAGAAAGGACTAACTAAGTAGTTACACTAGATAATTAATTAAGCTAAGTAATTAAGTACTCTAACTAATCAACCCCGAGAAGTAAAGAATGCCATGCATGAAGGTGGTTTCCACCCAAAAATGCATCTGTTTTGCTACCAGAATGCTTCTATTGCACAGTCAGGGGATTACACTACTTTTTTTTTTTTTTTTTTTTTTTTTTTTTTTTTTTTTTACCTCAGTTTCTACTCTATTCTGTAGGAAACAATACACTACCTTGTTGGAAAAAGTGGCTGATAGCCCAGAAGTAGTGGCCGGCCGGCCACTGATAGTAGCCAGTCGCCCAGTAAAGGTGGCCTGCCAGCCACTGATGTTGGGTTTCTCCTGTTGCAACAGAAAATAAACAGAGCACAAACAAAGTATTCTCAAGGGATGTCTATCCACCCTATCTCTCCTTATCATCAAATAGCTCAAATGAGGGGTAAGCTTGATTTGCAAGCTATCAATCGATGCAAATTCATTGCATGATGGCCTATGAACCAAGGTATACAATTTCAATAAATGCACAATAAAAGACTCACAAACAAAGCACAAACAAAGTATTCTCAAGGGATGTCTGTCCACCATATCTCTCCTTATCATCAAACAGCTCAAAGGAGGGGTAAGCTTGATTTGCAAGCTATCAATCGATGCAAATTCATTGCATGATGGCCTATGAACCAAGGTATACAATTTCAATAAGTGCACAATAAAAGACTCACAAACAAAGCACAAACAAAGTATTCTCAAGGGATGTCTGTCCACCATATCTCTCCTTATCATCAAACAGCTCAAAGGAGGGGTAAGCTTGATTTGTAAGCTATCAATTGATGCAAATTCATTGCATGATGGCCTATGAACCAAGGTATACAATTTCAATAAATGCACAATAAAGACTCACAAACCTCTTCCCTATTATGATTTGATCAAGGGAAGTGGTTGACCTCGAAAATTTAAACCATTTCATCACTAACAAGTATGAAATGACTCAAGTCTCCATGTGTTCAATTAGCGTCCAATTGAACACCCAATTATGTTATATTTTGTTACCTCTTTTGTGCCCAATTTTATTAACCTTTTTTCACATTACCTTTTCATTCATTAATTCATTAAGTCCAATAATGAGCACTAAGTCCACTAATGGAAAGAAGCATCAAACAAAGGGTTGTTTTGGGCATGAGAGAGATGTCATTCCGTTGGTAATGAACCTCCGAAGAGATTAAACCATTAAGTATAATACCTTTATCTCAAGCTTAAACAAACAATCGGTTTGAAATAACTCTCAAAACAATAAAAAGCCAAGAAATGAGAGAGGGTGCAGAGGTGATTAAAAGATTATCACAAGTAGGGAAAGCACAAAATAAATGCTATCAACTCAAGTAGATTGTGTGTCTAAGGCCTAAAACACTAAACATATGAGGACTATTACACTACAAACATGCTAAACAAAGCTCCAATGCAAGGATCAATAAAAAATAGTCCTAAAAAGTGCTAAAACAATGCTGAAATTAAGACAAAAATAGCTAAAATATTAAGGGAATGAAACTAGCACACAAGCATAAGGAGGGGAGGCTAATCCCTCCATTTTTTAGCCTTCAAAACATGATTTTTAGCCTCTGAAAAACTCTAAAATTCAATGGTAAAAATCTAGGGGAAAAAAAAGTTGATGAAAAGATGGGAAACACAAGGGTAAAGGCCTAGGAACCAAGGTTTAAAGAAGGGTGGTAAGCCCCGCTACCTTTAATGGCCTTAAACCACAAGCTTCAGCCCATAAAAATAGTCCGAAAACAGTGCAAAAATAGCAAGAAAAGAGAGGAAAGAAGTAGTGTAAAGATAGTCAAAGTTATACCTCTTGAAGCAAGGTAACTCTTTTGTTAACAAAACCATAAGTTCTCACTCTCAAGGGTTGAGATTTGAGCTCAAGAACCTCAACAAGAAGAGCCAAAATTTTGGTTTAGGAAGTGTAGAGAAAGAGTGTGTAGGTTACAAGATAGAGAGAGTGTGTGTTATGCAAGTCTTGGAGTTTTTTGAATTTTTTCAAATCTTAAAACCAAGAGGGAAGGTCCCCTTTATATAGAAAATCATGTGTCTATCTCTGAAATATCAGCATAGAGACAGTTGGAGTGGTGCATGCATCTGTGGAGACAGGTAGCAAAAATATCTGGTTTTTGACACAAGTGGCCGGTAGGCCACTTATGGGTCAATCTACTAAAAAATAGCCAAAATTTTCACAACTGGCTGGTAGGCCACTAAAAGTGGCCGGCCATAAAAATCTGCTCTCAAACCCGATTTCAAACAGACATATTTCCCTAATTCGGACTCAGTTTTAGATCATTCTTGAGTCTAGTTGAAGCCCCAGAAGTCTACATTCCAATGGTGGTGGCCTCACATCTGAATTATAAGTATGAAAAGAGATATGCCTATTTTAGTGAAGGCTGCTCATTTCTATCTTAACCGAATTGATGTCCAACTTGTTCCCCACCTAGTTTTCTTCCCTTCCCTCCTATTTTTTTTAACTCCACACCTATAAATAAGATGTTTTTAAAGTTTTTTGAAAGAGTTCACCTCCGTTCCATTTATTTCCACTTTGTCCTTACTCAGTTTACTGAAAAGAGTAATATTTTGAACGAATTGCGAGCCTCGAAACATCGTAGAAACATTTGAAAAAATATTTTGGAAAAGAGGGCTTTAAGGTCTAAAATAGTTTTGGTCAAAAATGGGATGTAAGGTTGGGATTTAGAAGCTCTTCTTGCTAAAGAAATCGAACGATTATACAACATAACTTTCATCATCGAGTGATCAACCTGAGGCCCCCAAGTCTTATGGGCGGTAAAAAATGGGATGTCTACAGTTGCCCCTCTTTGACATAGCTCGAAGTAATGAAATGACGTAAGTGAATGTCAAAGCCTGAAGACGACCCATTTTGACAAGGCCGTAAGACTTGGGCAAACAAACAAAATACAGATGCAATTGGTTAAACCCGAGGGTTACCTACGTATCCCTTTGCAAGGAATCAAACTAATATAGTTTAGGGGCAGAATACAAAATGATACACAATGTAACGAAACAATGTAAATGATATACAATACAACGAAATAATCAAACCACAAACAGTGCAAAACACACAAATACCATAAAGAAATGGAGATGCAAATCAAACTACCTTTTATATATAAAAGAAGTCGGCACAGCTAAACGACGCCTAACACAAGCTAAGTGGCTACACCCTCAATACTGGCCTCAGCATAGCATGGCTGCTTACACATAACTGAACCATGTTTCAATGTGAAAGAGGTGCGAGCACATGCAAAACTATGTTTTTTTATAGAAAGATAAAGAGTACAAGTAATTTGGTGGTATAATATAAGTGAGGAATGATCTGCTGAGGAAAGATAAGGATCCTAAATGCTGAATAATACAAAACAAAGTACAATGCAATGGATGTAATGGATAAAGTGGATAGGGAGGCGTAGGCCAAACCACATCTTACCTAGAAAAGATATGGACACAAAACAAACCACGTCTAACACAGAAAATGTGTTGACACCCTCAATACTGGCCTCAGCGTAGCATAGGTACTTACACATAACAGAACCATGTTTCAATGAGGGAAAGGTATGAGCGCATACCAAACTGACCTTAACGTGGAAAGGATGCATGATGTAATGAATGCGATGGATAATGTAGTAAATGCATGTGATAGATGCTATATGCAATGCGATAGAGATAATGAACATGATGTAGCAGTTAGGAAGCGGCGCTTTTAGAAAGTACCTGGCAGGGGCAATTGGCGATGACTCACCTTATGTTGTTGTGGATCTTTCTCTTCTTCTTTTTTCTAAAGCTTCTTCCTTCATCTTATGCTTCCGAACCACGAGTACTACTTTTCTTCTTGGCTATGTTTGTAACTTTCCCTATTCTCCGACAGGGTGACAACAAGGTTGGTTTAGTATCCAAAATTGAGGCACACATAAGCTACCTCAACCAATGGGTCTGCCATACAGAGTTCAAACCGAGGATACACCCCTGGGTATTCAAACTAGACTTTAGTTTCGGAAATCCCAAAGCTTTGCGTTCTAGGCCTCGACCATTTGAACTCTAGTTTCCACGGTTTCAGTTGATCTCCTAGGAACTTACTACAAACATAGTCAGGTGGCTATACCAGACCACCAAAAGTCGTTCGGGTATGACAAACACCAAAGGAATTACACCTTTAGAGGATTTAAGGTCTCCTAGACCCAGTGTGAGTGCATAAGACAGTGCGGGGTAAATGAATGCACAAAACAATGCGATACAAAGTGCACAAAACAGTACGATACAAGGTGCACAAAACACGGCGAGTAAGGGTGCACAAGACAGTGCGATACATGTGCCCAAATTAGTGCTATGTGAGTTGAATGCACAAAATAGTGCTATGGGTTGAATGCACAAAACAATGCGATACGAGGTGCACAAAACAATGCGAAGTAAGGTGCACAAAATAGTGTGATATAAGTGAATATACAAAGCAGTGCGATGCAAGTGAATGCACAAAATAGTGTTGTGCGGGGTGCACAAAACAGTGCAATGTAGATGCGATGAATGCACAAAATAGTGCTATATGATGAATACACAAAACAGTGCTATATGATGAATGCACAAAATAGTGCGAAACCAAAATACATGTACAAAATAGTGCGCTACAAGGTGAATGCACAAAACAGTGCGATGGATAATGTAGTAGATGAATGGGGTGACATACTCTAACCACGCTGGAACCGTGAGAAGAAGAAAGACAAATCCCAAACACACAAAAATTGCGTAAAGAAGGGAACACTCAAACCACTTTAAAATCGTGAGAAGAGGTCCTACCGCTCAAGTTTGAATCTCACGCATCCTGAGATACTCTAAACACGTTGAAATCGTGAGAAAAACAAGAGAAAAACCGCTAAGGGTCACGTCTCCCGTACACCCTGAGATATTCTAACCACGCCGAAATAATGAGAAGAGAAAGAGAAAAACCGCTCAATGTCACATCTCCCATACACCCTAAGACAAACTCCAAACATGCTGAAATCTTGTGAGGAATGGAACACTCAAACCACCCTAAAATCAGTAAAAGAGGTCCTACTGTTCATGGTTGCATCTCATGTGTCCTGAGATACTCTAAGAACACCAAAATCATGAGAAGACGAAGAGAAAAACTGCTCAGGGTCGCATCTCCTGCATACCCTGAGATACTCTAACCATGCCGAAATCATGAGAAAAGGAAGAGAAAAATCGCTCAGGGTCGCGTCTCCCGCACACCCTAAGATAAACTCCAAATACGCTAAAATCATGTGAGGAATGGAACACTCAAACGACTCTAAAATTATAAGAAAAGGTCCTACCGCTCAAGGTCGCATCTCACGCGTCCTAAGATACTCTAACCACATTGAAATCATGAGAAGAGGCCCTACCACTTAGGGTCGCATCTCATACGTCCTGAGATACTCTAACTGCGCTAAAATTGTGAGACGAAGAAGAGAAAATCGCTCAAGGTTATGTTCCCGCACACCCCGAGATAAATTCTAAACACGCTAAAATCATGTGAGGAAAGGAACACTCTAACCACGCTGAAGTCGTGAGAAGAGGTCCTGAGATGATGCGATGGATGCAAAGAGTATGATGAGATTTGTGCGATAGATGCATGATGTTGTATGCAATTGTGCGACAGATGCATGATGTATGATGAGATTGTGATGTAATGGATGATGTTTAGAAAATGCAGTAAGCCAACAAAGTGACGCTTTAGAAAGCACCTCATGGGGCAAGTGGCAATGAACCACTCTACTTCGACAGGGATCTCCCCTTTGTGTTTTTCAAAATTTCCACCTTCAACTCACAGTTCAAAGGTCCTCAGATGCTGACAAGGGGTAAAATCCTTCAGATAGGTCCTTGTTCTATTGCTCTCTCTTTTGATCGAGGTTGGACCCTACAGTTTATGAATGAAAGAATCCTATTTTGCACACCATGTTGGGAATGACACAGCACTCTAAGCACAAAACGATTTATTTTTGAAATTAAAATTGAGAATGATTTCTTAACTGAGTATTGAGCCTACGACTGACAAAAGTCAAAATGAATCAACAACAGGAAAGTAAAAATAACCTAAACACAAAATGACTCAAAATAAGACTTACAATAAACAAAACCACAAACACAACACTGGATATTTGCTTTCCATTGGCGGGAGAACTCTCAATTCACGAGGAGCCTGTTTTTCCAGGTATTCTTTCACACCCTTTTCTCATTTATGACTCTCACATCACTCTCGCCCTCAATCTCTTTTTCTTTGAAAAGCCATTTCCTTACTTTTTCTCTCAGTGCGCATCTCTTTATTCTTTAATCTCTCTTATTTTTATTTATCCCTTCCTAGGTGTGGTTGGTGGATAAGCTGGAAGTTGTGGACCTTATGAGGGGGGGTTCGAATATCCAGCTTTATTTCTAGTTTGTGCTTCGCACTTGGCTTGGTACCTCACTGCTTGGAGGAGGAGAGAGTTTGGCCCTTGCAGCTTCAGCTGTGCCCTTCCTAGCGAGTGCGTTGATAATAGGGAAAAGACAGAAAACCTGACTTGACTATGCCCCTAGTTCATCACTTTGACTACATTTTTTTTGTTTTTAGCTTTCTACTAAAACAATTTTGACCAACATGAGAATTAGATTAACATGCTTGTTCGACTTTCTGATTTGAAATCATGTAAGTCAGGCTGTGAGCATTGAAAATTTTCCTTTTTTGAGTCCAAGAAATTGTCCAATTTTGACCCCAAAAAAAATGAAATATTTTTCGAGAAAATTAGTCAACTTCACTAAAAATCCTCAAAACTATTTTTGCGAATGGCCACTGCTCAGTGTAGACTCCCCATTTTTGATCGTCCTCAAGACTTGGACATCATCGTTTGTGCACTTGATGATTATGCTTATTTGTGTACGTTTTGAGCGCCCGAAGTCCTTGGCGGAACGCTTCGTCTTTGAGCCTCTAAACCTTATCTATTTTGTGCATGTTTTTGGACCAGGAGCTTGTTACCTTTAGCCAGGAAGAGAGGGTGACCTGTTGGCCAGCCCTAGGATCTGTCGGCCATGGCTTGTGCTTGTCGGCTAACAGTGGTAGCCGACGGCCATTGGTCCCTTTTTCTAGATATTTGTTTGCTAGCTGTGCCAGCTGTTGCTCACTGAGCTACATCTTAATACATGTGTATGGTAGGATGTATCTAAGCTCAAACCTTATTTTTCTATATTAGGGGGGTGCCTCCCCCATTTTGAGAGGTTAGACATTTTAGACCAAAAATCTCTATCTCTCTCTCTCTCTCTTGTTATTTTGTGCCTTAAAGTCTAGTTTCTCTACACTTTTGCACACCAACCCTTAATCAAACTAGGCCACCTTGGAGCTAAGGTCTCTTGGAGTCTTGTTTGTGTTCAAGAAGAAGTTCTAAGCTTGGATTGTTGCTTAATTTGTGCTTGAGCTTCAAGAGGTAGTTTACTTGATTAGTATACTTGCTTTGAATACTTGTTTTTCCATCCTTTTGTATTGCTTTTGAGCTAGTTTTCAACTATAAAAAAAAACTCTATTTTTTAGGCTTAAAATGATGGTTTGAGGCCATTTTGTGTTAAGGGGTAATCCACCATTCTTGTTGCTTAATTGTTTAGACTTTTGCACCATTTTTCATCACATTCAAATCAAACTTTTTAGGCCTTTTGAACACTGAAATTCAGAGGTTTTTCAGTGACAAAAACCTTCTTTTGAAGTCCAAAATTTGAGGGGTTAGCCTTCCCTCCTCGTGTCTTGCTTGCATGCCTAGTTAGCCTCACATGTTAGCTTGTTTTTCTAACCTAACTTAGCTTTAGTCCAGCATGTTTTTGCCTCTGTTTTGACCTACTTTAGCTCTGTTTTGGGCTATTTGGATCATTTGAGCTTTGTTTTGTATAATTGTGGTGTAATTTTATTCACTAGCTTAGTGTTTCTAGGCTTTGAGCATCATTTGTGTGTCTTGGTTGCATGTTTTAATGCTTTTTCATGCCTAATTCCAGCACTTAATATCTCTGCAACCTCCCTCTTTGCTTCACTTTTTCATTTGTTTGTGGGTTGTTTCAACCTTAGGGTTGTTTAAGCTTGAGGTTGAGGCTCATGCTTAATGGTTTAATCCTCTTTTGAGGGTTCATTACCAACGGCATGAAGCTTCCATCATGCCTTGAACTACCCCTTAGTTGACACTTCTTTCGCTTTAGAAGACACTCACCAATGGACTTAATCGATTAAAGAATGAACCAGTAATGTAAAATGAGTAAACAAAATGAATAAGTAAAAGAGGCAAGATAAGTATCTTTCGTGTTGCATTGCATGTGTTCGAATCGGACATTAATTCGAACACAAGGAAAGTGGAACATTTCATACTCGAAAGTGATGAAATGTGCCACTTTCCTTAGTCACTATCACCCTTGATCATGCATGATAGGGTGGTGGTCTTTTTGAGTCTTGTTTTCAACTCATTAAGCTTGTACAAGCTTGGTTCCTCAGCCATCATGCATGGAAAATGCTTGATTAATAGTTTGAGGGCCAAGAGTCACACTCCTTTGAACTTGTGTGATAATAAGGAGCGTAACAGTACAAACACTCCTTGACAATACACTACTTTGCCCCTGTTTGCTCTCTGTTGCAGCAAAAGGAAGTTCAGGGCAAGGGTGGCCGACAGCCACCAGCAGTAGCCAACCGGCCACCAATGGTAGCCGACGGCCACCATTGGTAGCCAACCGGCCATCAACGAAGAAAATTGCTCAGTGTGATAGAAAGGGGGAACAGAGGCATTCTGGGAATTGGCAGCACTGTTGGTGTTCAAATATGTGCAAACAGAGGTGTTCAATGGCAAGGCGGTGGTTTTTCGGGTGGAGAAACCGAGCATGCATCCCTCGCTTCCCAAGGCCATTTAATTGCTTTGTTCAGTTAATTAGTGATAGCTAATTAATTAGTTGCTTTGTACTTAATTAGCCTAGTATTTAGCTAATTTTTTCTGTTTGTAATATTTAATTAGCTTAGAATAAGTTAGTTAATTCATTTCAAGTGTCGTAAGAATTAGCTTAATTAGCGTACCTAGTTAGCTTATTCATTCGGACCCTCCTTCGCGAGGGTGTAATGTTGTAATAAGCGTGCGTACGTGTGTGTATGTTTTTCAACCTTACGTCTTTCTTCCTTTTATTTAATCGTTTTTTATGGTTAGATTAGGGATCATGTTTTGATTAGCATATCTTATGCTTGCATATTTGCATCCATTCATTTGTTTTGCATGCACCGAGGCTCGGCGCATCATTCAAACTGCATTGTAATTTCAATATCTTCTTTGAATACGTGTTTATCGCATGTTGTTCAAATAGATCCATATGCCAAATTAGTAGTCGAGCCTATTAATTTCATATTGCATGTGTTGCATTAGGCATCTTGTATAGTTAGGATCATGCATATTTCTAACTAGTTTTTGTTTTGGCTTGGAGTACTCGGTGAGTTTTATGCTATAGCACGCTTGCATGAGTGTGATCGCCATATTGCCATGATTAGCATGCTTGCCATGAGGCTATGTGCTTAAATGCTAAATTGCATGAATGCCTGTTGATGAAAGCTTGTTGTTTGAATTGGAACGATTCAACGAATGTGTGTTTGAAGCCCACTTTGTTGAGTGGCAAATCATATTTTAAGCTCACCATGCTTGGTGGCAAATCCGCATCTTTAAGCCTACTTGAGGGTGGCAAATTCAAACCATTTTCATAAAAACAAAATGACTTGAAATGTTCCAATTCGTGCGATTTAGTCTATATTTGCTTGTGCGCATCACATAGTAAGGTTAGATTAATAACCGGAATAAGAACGCATAATGTTTATAAAAAAATCAAATCATGATTAGTAGAGGCCGATCTTTGATCGGGCGAGTGGGAGTGCTCATTTTATGACCTTCCCCCTTCGTATCTAAGTTCCCCAGCCGAGGCAACTTTGGTGATGACGGACACGTGCCTTCGGCACGAGTCAGGGTTTCCTAAATTTCCCTAAAACAAAATATTTATGGGGCGACTCTGTATCTAGCAAAGCAGTCCAATTTTGGCATTATTTGATTTAAAATCGACTTTTCAAAAAGATTTTTCGGATTGGACTCTTTGGTGATTATCAGTTTCACATTGCACTTATGAGACTAGATTCAAAACCACGGTAGTCCCAACTGTGAGGCCTTTCTTTTCAAACCCTTTTCCGAAAGGCGGGGCGCGAGAAAAATGTGAGTCCACACTCAACCAATGTGGAATTAACTCTTGAGATGCACAACCTCAAATATGAACTTGCATTGTCTGGCAGCTGAATCTTCTAACGGAATAGGACAACCGATTTTGAACGAAGATTAGCACGAAGATGAGCCAATTTGTACATCCTTGCCGAGTTTGAGCAAGCCAATCAACATGGATGAGACAAGCAAGTTGAAAAATGGTTAGGGCCAAACTTCAGGATGAAGTTGCCTATGCATCCCAAAAATGGGAATCGGGCCTTACATAGTTCCCAATTAAGGTGCACTCGAGTATTAACTCTCTCCTTTAACTTTTTCCAAGGTTGCCCTTTCAGGTTTGCAACCTTGCGAGCTCTATTTTTTTCTTTTCATTTTTCTTTCTTTTTTTTTTCTTTTGCTTTGTTTTCATTTTTTCCATTTTTGTTCTTTTTCCTTTTTTCCTCTTTGTTCTAATTTTTGCCTGGGTCGCCCTTCCTGGTTTTTGGCCCACTGAGCCTCTCAAAGATAGAAAAGTTTAACTTGTCCATATTGATTGGCCGTAGGATCTCTAAGCTATCTGAATCCATGAGAATGACTGTTGTTCCTGACTAAATAGTCTTGATGATGTAAGAGCCCATCCAATTGGGTCTGAATTTGCCTCTAGTATCGCGAATAGGAACTTGACTGTGCTTCAGCAAAAATTTTCTTCTCTCAGATTTCGGGATTTTGGCTTTCTTGCCGGTCTCTATTGCCTTAAGAAATGACCCATTTTTTAATCTTCGATCTCATCTAACATTTTTTGCCCCTAGTTTAAGAGATGCTTCTCATCCGGCTATGCAAGCTTCCTTTGATCACATTCGACCTTATTGAACCTAGTTCAAGAGCTGCTTCCAATTCGGCCATGCAAGCCTCACATTTTGGTTGATCATTGAACATTCTTGAATCAAGGTTTTGAAAGCAAAGGGGTCGAATCTTGAGGCTAAGAGTGATCTTATGCTGTACAATCTCAAAATCAATTCCAGACATGTGTTCATGGGACCATGCAAAAATATTTTTGAAATAGCGACTAGTCGCTCGTGCTCCTTTGAAGACAATGTAGAACCAATTTGGACCAAGCCAAGATCCTTCTCAGTATTCACATTAACCGACATGATTTCATTCATTAAGGGTTTAGCAGGCCTCTCTTCTTCTCAGTTGACCAAATCAAATCCTGAGGAATTCCTCCCTCTTTGTTTTCATCACAGTTCTGAAAGTTTTAAAAAAAAAAAACTTTGGTCAATGCAATGATTTAAAGGCACATAGCAATAGGTGAAAATTACTGTAATTCCATTCAGATCTTCTAGCTCAACTGGCTCCATGATAGAAACAGACTCAAAAGAAAGAGTGTAAAAGACAAACACAAAACAAGAAAGTGATGTCCGAGTTAACACCCCCAAAATCACCAAACTCTAACACAACAAGCCTGACTCAATACAACAAGACCGACTCAATACCCAAGTTTGAAAGTAAAATAAACAGAATTTTCAAAGTGCTAAAATAGTGCGTGCCATCCACCACATCTGGAGTAAAATGAATGCCATCAGCAGGTGGTTCATTCCCAATCACATACTCACGTTATCCCCCCAAGTTCATTGATCCAGCACCTATAGAATTTGTAGGACCTAGTGAGGCGATGACCTTTTTGTCAATCAAATCTTGTACTTCATGGTGAAGACGAAAACAACGATCAGTGCCATAGTCGGTTTATTGATAGAAGGTGAAATACTTAGCAGGATCATGCTTAGCTGGAAGGGGATCATGGAGAGGCCGACAATCAAGGGGTGTAAGATGGCCTTGCCCGATAAGGATTTGGAAAGCTTTGGACAAGGTCATGTAAAGGGGATTGAAAGTGCGGTTACTAGTCCTGGAGGGGTTAACAGAGGGTTGGTAGGTGTTGACTGGGCTTGATGATCTCTTATGAGTGTAGGATTGGAGTTGAAAAGGGTGTTTCTGGTACAACAGCCTTTTTCATGGTTTACTGCCGGATTCACAATGCCTCCAACCTGAGTGGCAAAAGTGTCATCTACAGTTTTCGAAACAACTACAAGCACTTGCTGCTTGTTCATCCCTTTGACCTTGAAAGCCTCTATAGCCCACCGGAGATGTGCATTAGGATCGATACTTTCCCCGGCCTTGTTCTTGCCACTTGCTTCAGCTTTATCAAGGGATTGGATGACTAGGCAAGGCCCATTCATTGTTGACATGTCATCACTCAGGCTTGAGATAGCTTCGGGTTAGCCCTTTTCAACTGCACCTCGGCCCAAGATTGGTGAGCCTTTTGGCGTGAAATTTTTGGCCTGTGATATGGTCGATGATGGAGCCAAAATCTCAAAGGCTGAATCTGCCACAGTTTTTTGCAGATCTTCAATCATGCTTATTAGCTCAGAAGTAATGGGTTCATAGTTTTGAGATGATTGGGGTTCGAGTGCATCCATCATACACAAGTCCGTGCTTTCTAGAATGAATACCTCAGGCTTGGGTAAATGGGCTGTGGTGATATATATGTTGGGGTTGTAGGTGGATGGCAGTGTATGGATTACGTTGAGGTATGGAGGTAATGGATTAGTGGTGGCCTGAGGTTTTTTTGGTGGAGCTATGATCTCTTCGTCAATAAGATCCTGAATCTTATGACGGAGGCAAATGCAACGGTTTGTATCATGACTCGGTTGTTGATGATAAGCACAGTGTTTAGCAGGGTCATATCTTGGTAGAAGAGGATTTGGGAGGGGTCGGGGTTCTAGGAGCTCTATGTGCCCTTTTTCTAGCATAATTTTCAAAGGTTGAGAGAGAGGCATGTAAAGGGGATGAAAATTTCGGGCTTGGGGCCGAGTTGAAGTGGTTGGTTTTAGGCTATCATCAACAAAAGGGTTTTCGATGACACTGGTGACAGTGTTTACTTCTGAACATTTTGTGGTTATGCTACCACTGGTGGTAGCATTGGAGCTACGAACAATATTCTTCCTCACAGGCTCATTACCTTCCACAATGATCCCTTGTCTAATGGCATCCTCGATTTGAACCCCAATTTCATGAAGTTCTCCGAATGTAAATAAGGGAAGAACAATCATTTTCTACAGCAGCTTGCCATGCAAGTTCCGGATAACCATTATATCTGGTCTTTCTCTGAAGGTCGAACAGTCATCATGGATGCTTTAGCCCTTCATCTTTCCACAAACTCAGAGAAGCCTTCCTTTGGCTCTTGACGCATCGCCTCGAGATCACGAGTTTTGACCTCATTTTGCGTGTTGTAAGAGTACTGAGGGATGAAGGACTCAGCTAACTCCTCACAAGTCTGTTTTACTGAATCTTCAAACTTGGCATACTAGATAGCTGCTATACCCAACATGGTGTGACCAAAAAAGGATAGCTTCTGCCGGTGTAGTTAAGCCCATCGGTCGTAAAATATCTAAAAATAGCCGTAAGTGAACCATTGGATCCCCAGAACTGTCAAAGCGGTCAATGTGCGGCATCTTGAACCGCTCTGGTAAAGTAACCGTAGATTTGGTGTACCCATCCTCTATGTTTGGAATGGAGTTGACCCCTTGCGCTTTTTTGAACAGTTTCTCCAGTTTGTTGATTTTGAGCACGGTTAGATCAACCTCAAATTCGAACGGTGCCTCGGTTTGATAAACCGGGGTTTTGAAAGCTTGTGCTGGGATGGGTTCTACTTGGACTAGGAAAATCGAAACACCCTCGGTTTGTGGATCTTGAGCAGTGGCAGTATTAGTAGTAGCACTGGACACAGGAATAGTCGCGGTGGGTACATGGGATGTAGAGGTCGTCGCTGGCTACGGTTGCTGTTGCTGTTGCTGTAGTCTGGTTATGACCTCAACTTGACGGGCTGTGACCTCGGCCAGGCGGGCCGCATCATGCTATAGTGTCTCAACTGTTTGTTGCAGATAGAGGATTAGTTCCTCCATATTGGCCGAGGGCTATTGTGCCATTGGAATAGGTGACTGCACTGGTGCTGAACAAGAAGCAGATGACTGTTCTCGAACTGGACTGAACATAGGTGAATTGAGAGGTGATCACTGTAAGAACTGGATTGGCAAACTTTGCCTAATCCTCCTTCATCTTGTAACTAGCGGTAGCGAGGAAAACATAGGTTGTCCCTGAACTAGATCTCCAACCTGACAAAGTCTATCAACACGAGTCCAGAGTACCCGAGGGATATCAGAGCCTTCTAAAGCTATGGTTCCAGAACTACCTTGCAAAAGAGAAAACAAACAACACTTCGGCCCAATTTCACTAGACCGGATATGATCACAGCTGACTGATTGTACTCCCTATTGAATTTTGCCCCACAAACTGATATCAACTATACAACTGATATGAAGCACCCCTGTACAGTTTCAATGCAAAGCACGTACTAGGTAAAAGAGAGCCAAAACACCCCTATGAGGGGGTAGGGTTACTCTATCCTAGTTTTGTTATGAAGTAGGGTTTCACTAGTTCAAAAAAAATGGCTTCACACAATCCTGCATACGGGTGAGCATCATGTCCTAGTTTGGAACAGTCACTATGGCTTTTCTATATGCAGCTAGGCCGAATGGTCAAAAAGGGGTACCTCAACAAGACTACCTAATATACCTCTCACACCTAACACCAAGAAGTGAAAGGAGAATCAAACGGTACAGTTGTAGCCCAGATCCAAGGGTTGTGTTCCCAACATGGCAGAGCCCACAATCGGTCAGCCTTTTAGCAAACTTTTGAGCAAGCCTCCGACAAACTGTCCAGGAATAGCAGATGGCAAACACGATGACTTAAAAGCAACAATGCAAATGCAATGCAAAAAAAAAAATATAAGTGTAAATAAAATTTCACATCATGAAGTTCGAGTCAAGTTCTCTAAATCCCCAGCAGAGCCGTCAGAAATTGTGGCTTGCTTTTTGTGCTCCTTTCAGAGATGACTAGCCCTATAGTACGAACTCCCGTGGTTCTGAATTTGATTTCACAAGCGCAATGTGAAATAGATAAACACTAATGAGTCCAAATTCGGAAAATCCTTAGGAAAATCAATTTTGAATCAAAATACCAAAAATTGACTGCATTACTA
Source organism: Camellia sinensis (assembly GCF_055761805.1). NCBI lineage: Eukaryota > Viridiplantae > Streptophyta > Magnoliopsida > Ericales > Theaceae > Camellia > Camellia sinensis. Next base: position 20,161,673 of record NC_138964.1, on the reverse strand, counting down.
GATACTGAGTTATCACCTACATATTTTTTGAAAAATTTAGGAAACCTGGTCTCGTGCCAAAGGCCACTTATCCGTCATCACCAAAAGTGTCTCGGTTCGAGAACTTGGGTATGAGAGGGGAAGGTCATGACTTGAGCACCCCACTCGCCCGATCGAAGATCGGTCTCTACTAATCATGATGTGATTCTTATTTACTTTATATGCTCTTGTTCCGAATATTAGGCTAACTTTACTATGTGTTGCACACAAGTATAGACTAATTTGAAAAAGTTGGAACACTTTGATTTTAAGTTTGTTTGAAAATGTTTTGAATATGTGTTACTTGAAAAAAGTGAACCCATATGTACTTTGATCAAACTATTCCAGTTTAAGTAATTAGCCTCCATCCACAGCCATTCAAGTAGTTTATCATTTAAGCAATTAGCCTCATGGTAGATCATGCTTGACATGGCAACAATCACATGCATGCGATATGCTAAAGCAAGAAATGCTCACCAAGTACTCCAAGGCAAGCCAAAACAAAGCAAAATAATTAGAAAACATGCATGTCTCTAACTAATGCAACACATGCGATATACAACTAATAGGCTCGGTTACTAGTTATGACATGTAAATCAACTTGATAGCATGCAGTTCAAGCACGTACGCAAGTAAGTATTGAATAAAAAATGTGTGTTAGAATGATGCGCCAAGCCTAATGCATGTAAGACAAATGACTGCAAATCATGAAAAATGCTAAGTAAACATGATGCTCTAAACTATCCATCATAAGTGGGTAAATAAAAGAGAGAAAGACGTAAGTTGGAAGACATATACATTATTACAAGTTCTCCCTCATGCAGGAGAGTCCGAATAAATGAATTAGGTAAGCTACTTAACTAATTATTACACCACCGAATTTAACTAACTACTTTGACTAATTAATTACAACACAAATATAATAATACAAAGGACTAACTAAGTAGTTACACAAGAGAATTAATTAAGCTAACTAAGTACTCTAGCTAATCAGCCCTAAGAAGTAAAGAATGCTCATGCATGAAGGCGGTTTCCACCGGAAAATACCTCGTTTTGTTACCGGAATGCTTATGTTGCACAATCAGGGGATTGCACTAATTTTTTTACCTCAATTTCTGTTTTATTATGCGGGAAACAATATACTACCTTGTTGGAAAAAGTGGCCGGCAGCCCAGAAGTAGTGGTCGGCCGGCCACTAATAGTAGCCTTCCACCCAGTAAAGGTGGCATGCCGGCCACTGATGTTGGGTTTCTCCTACTGCAACAGAAAATAAACAGAGCACAAACAAAGTATTCTAAGGAGGGGAGGCTAATGCCTCCATTTTTGAGACTTCAAAACATGATTTTTAGCCTCTAAAAAACTCTAAAATTCAATGGTAAAAATCTGGAAAAAAAAAAAAAAAAGTTGATGAGAAGATGGGAAACACAAGGGTAAAGGCCTAGGAACCAAGGTTTAAAGAAGGGTGGTAAGCCCCTTTACCTTTAATGGCCTTAAACCACAAGCTTCAGCCCTTAAAAATAGTCCAAAAATAGTACAAAAATAGCAGGAAAAGAGAATAAAGAAGTAGTGGAAAGATCGTCAAAGTTATACCTCTTGAAGTAAGGTAACTCTTTTGTTAACAAACCCACAAGTTCTCACTCCCAAGGGATGAGATTTGAGCTTAAGAACCTCAGCAAGAATAGCTAAATTTTTTGTTTAGGAAGTGTAGAAAGAGAGAGTGTGTAGGTTGCAAGATAGAAAGAGAGAGTGCTATGCAAGTCTTCGAGTTTTTAGAATTTTTCTAACCTTAAAACCAAGAGGGAAGGTCCCCTATATATAGAAAACCATGTGTCTATCTCAGAAATATTAGTAAAGAGACAGCTGGAGTGGTGCATGCATCTGTAGAGAGAGCTGGGAAAAATATCTGGTTTTTGACAGATGTGGCCGGCAGGCCACTTGTGGGTCAATCTACTCAAAAATGGCCAAAATTTTCACAACTGGCCGGCAGGCCACTAATAAGGGGGCGGCAGACCACTAAAAGTGACAGGCCACAAAAATCTGGTCTCAAGCCCGATTTCATTTGGGCATATCTCCCTCACCCGAACTCAATTTTTGGTCATTCTTGAGTCTAAATTGAAGCCTTGGAAATCTACTTTCCAATGGTGGTATCCTCACATATAAATTCTAAGTATGCAAAGGGATATGCCTATTTTAGTGAAGGTTGCTCCTTTCTATCTTAACCGGATTGATGCCCAACTTGTTCCCCAACAAGTTTTCTTCCCTCCCCTCCTATTTTCGTCAACTCGACACCTATAAATAAGATGTTTTTAAAGATTTTTCAAAGAGTTCACCTCCTTTCCATTTATTTTCACTTTGTCCTTGCTCGGTTTACTGAAAAGTGCAATATTTTGAACGAAATGCGAGCCTCAGAACATCGTAGAAAAATTTGGAAAATATTTTGGAAAATAGGGTTTTAAGGTCTAAAATAGATTTGGTCAAAATAGTTTTGGTCAAAAATGGGGTGTAAGGTTGGAATTTAGAAACTCTTTTTGCTAAAGAAATCGAATAATTATACATGATAACTTTCATCATCGAGTGATCAACCTGAGGCGCCCAAGTCTTATGGGCTGTCAAAAATGGGGTGTCTACACATGCGTACCGGATACTTGAAATACGTACTTGGTACTTCTTATACATTCTTTGGCAGTTGGGTACTCCGTGGGTACTTTATGGGTACGGCATAGGTACATCGAGGGTATACCAAGCTATATGATTGTGGGTATTGATTTTTGGCCTCACAACCAAATAGATCTCCTTGCTGAGATCTAGGAAACCCAGCCGAAGAGTACGCGAAAGAATAGATTAAGCCAGCACCCACATACAAGAAAACAAGAAATACTGCGATGGCTCATTCACCCGGGGGCACTGCGATGATCAAGTCAATAACCTATCTCACATGATATCAACTCAAATCAAGAGATCACAAAATAATTCACACTTAGACCCACGGGAGTGCCTTACTTTTGTAATGAACAGTGTCCAACTTCCTCTAGAAGTCTTACTTCATGGGACTCTATCTTTTACAAGAATATCAATTATCCAAGACTCCTCCTATTTGGATTAAGATCAACTCACTTGTAACGTGCCGAAATAAATAATAATAACCTATTTGCTAACAATTTTACAATTAATCAACAATCTCATATCTTCCATTCATTGTATATATGTGATCATTACAAAAGTTGTTCCCACATAGGGTGAGTCAAACCCTAGTAGAAATACTTTGACACATTATATGAATCTTCGCAAAATCATAAAGTGAATGCATGTATATGCCATTTGTCAAATGTTCCTCGTTTTCCATCGCAAAACAATGCAATGCCAAAATATACTTCAATTCATGAACATGATTTGTTTATAACAGAAAACAGGGCAGTGGATACAACACACTAGGAATCTTTAGGTACATGTCTACCAGTAGGCTATACAAGCACTACCAAAGCCATTTTAACGGTACTAACTAAAAGGATCGCCACTCGACTGCATGGGTTTCTGAACTTTCACCAAGAACACATAGGCCAACATCATAACCACAACTACACCCCCTAACCAAATTCACCAAGGTATTAACTCATTTTTCTCAAAAACTGATACATTTTCAATGTTCAATGTGTAATGATACTCAATGCACAATGGATGAGAAATTAGTTTCAATTCAACGTAATCCTCATGCAATGTCTACAACAATCAAGACTATCCTCCACCGATAGCTCAAAATAGATATTTCTATTCAACAGATAAATTTCAAATAAAATAAAAAAAAAGCAATCCCATCAATTTCAATGGGAGTGATATTATATATCTAACTCCAACATCATTATCAGCATAACCATTATTCCAATTTCACAATATCCAACATCATTTTCCATTTCCTTTTCACAATTCCAAATATCAAAAATTAGGGCAAAAACCCTCTTCATTTATGAGAATCAATTTTAAGAAAGGATTTCCACCATTTCAACACAACTTATCCATAACCATAATCCCACAACCCTTTGCAAGAATCAATTTGGAAAACCCCTCTTTTGATTTCAAACCAAACCCTAAGTTTTACCAAAAATTGCCAAATAACTAACCCTTTTCAAACAACAAATAACTAAGCTAAAAATCATATAAAAAGAGTCAAAGAAATTCCTACCTCAAAGTAGATGATACGAAGAAGAGATGGGTAGAACTTGGCAAAGACAAAAACAATAACTTCACTGATTAACACGAAGCCCTTGACGTGCTCAACACTTTTCTCCAAAGGCTTAGGGTGAAGAGATCAAAGGATTGAGAGTATTTAAAGCAAGAAGTTAAGAACCTAGAGAGAGAGTGTGAGGATCTAGGGTTTCGAAATGTTTAGAGAAAGAAAGAGGTGAGAAAGTGACTGAAAATGGCTTCCTCTCGGATTGATAAATGCACAGACCGCTCAAGCGCATGAATGGTCGCTCGAACGACAGACACAATAAGTGACACCGCTTAAGTGACTAAAACCACTGCTCGAGTGCACAATGACTGCCTCTCAGTAGTTCAAACTTGAAAAAGTTCGCTCGAGCACAAGAAATACCGCTCGAGTGAAGATATCAAACTCTCAGTAGTTTTACTGACTGTAAAAGATCACTCGAGAGCAGAAATGGTCGCTAGAGCAAACAAGCCAAAATCTGGGAACAACTCTTTGAAAACAACCTCCCAACCTATTTTAAACACAACCAAAACTCCCAATAGCCAAACCCAACAAGTAACAAGATGTAAAAGAGCTGAACAACAGGTAAATACACAGGTTCTCGAGTCCGAAAATAATAAATAGGTCGGGTCTAAACCAGAATCGTTATAATGTCCCGTCCTCTAAATTTAAAATCAATCAACATTTAAAGAAAGTGAAACAATTTCCATACATCCAAATTTGTAACAAGGATACACCAAATCTTTCAACACCAACTATTACCATTCAATTCTCTAAAACATATAAAATGTTCACATACTACAACATTTACAAAATTTTCAACATAAGTTTCAAATATTAACAAATAGGTCTAGATACTTCTCACGGAATTCTACCTCACATTCCCAAGTTACCTTTTCAACCCCGTGGTGTCGCCATAACACCTTAACAATGGAATATTCTTGCCTCGCAAGACTTGGTCTCGAGAGTCTACAACTCGTACCGGTCTCTCCTCATACGAGGCATTCTCATCTAACTTGGTCCAATTCAACACGTGTGAAGGATCAGGATCATACTTCTAGAGCATACATATATGAAATACGTCATGAACCTTAGAAAGTTAGAATGGCAAGGCCAAACAGTAAGCTACCTCCCATATCCGCTCTAAAATCTCAAAAAGGCTAATAAATCTAAGAGACAACTTCCCGCTCTTTTCAAACCTCATTAAACCCCACCTCGGTGATATCTTCAGGAACACATGATCTCCTATCTCAAAAGACAAAGGTCTCCTTCTACAGTCGACATAACTCTTCTGGCAACTCTGAGCCGAAGCCAATCTCTTACGGATAAGTGTAACCTTCTCAATTATTTCCCATACTAATTCAGGACCTAACATAGGTGTATCACTCACCTAGGCCCAATAGACTAGAGATCTACAGGGTCGGCCGTACAAGGCCTCAAATGGCGCCATACCAATACTCGCCTGAAAACTGTTGTTATAGGAAAACTCCACTAATGGTAAATACCTCTCCCACAACCCCTTAAAATCAAGAACACAGTCTCGAAGCATATCCTCTAGGATCTAAATGGTCCGTTCGGACTGCCCGTCAGTCTGAGGATGATAGGCGGTGCTAAATGTCAATCTAGCGCCAAACGCATTCTATAAGCTCTACCACAACCGAGCCGTAAAACGAGGATCTCAATCTGAAGCAATAGTCACATGAACTACATGAAGTCGAACTATGTCCCTAACATAAAGGTCGGTAAGATAATCTACCAAGTCACTCGTGCGTATAGGTACAAAATGTGCTAACTTAGTTAATCGGTCGACTATCGCCCACACGGCATCATTACCTCGTTGAGTTCTCAAAAGACCTACAACAAAGTCCATCGTGACATGCTCCCACTTCCACTCAGTTATAGGCAAGGGTTGTAACAAACCCGCTGGTCGCTGATGCTCGGTCTTCACTTGTTGACAAGTAAGGCACTCGAAACAAACAAGGCTATATCTCTCTTCATTCTCCTCTACCAAAACTGGCGACTAAGGTCATGGTACACCTTTGTGCCTCCCAGGTATACCGCAACGCATGAATGGTGAAACTCTCGAAGTACCTCCTCCCTACAAGAGTTTGGCATGAAAAGACTATCCAAATACCACACACTCAAGTCAGAATACAAGTTCAACCACTTTTCTACCTTCCCACTAGCTATCTTCCCTCGGATAATCTCTACCTCATGGTCACTCCTTTGTGCTTTTAAAACTCGGCTCACTAATGTAGGTTGTGCAAATACGGTGAAATAAAGCGGCCGACTCAACGGACTCGCCAAGATACAAGTCAAACTTGCCAATAGCTTCCAACATCTTTCATTCCTGGATAGCAATACTAGCTATACTACTTACGGACTTCCGACTCAAAGCATCGGCTACTACATTGGCTTTCCCCGGATGATAATACAACTCGAAATCATAGTCCTGCATAAACTATATGCACCTCATCTGCCTCAAATTCAAATCTTTCTGTGAAAGCAGATACTTCAAACTCTTGTAATCGAAAAATACCTCAACCTTACCACCATACAAGTAATGCCTCCAAATCCTTAAAGCAAAAATCATCACTGCTAGCTCTACGTCATGAGTATGATAATTTCTCTCATGAGTTTTCCCATGTCGCGAATTGTATGCTACCACCTTTCCTTTTTGTATTAACACACAACCTAACCCTTCCCATGACGCATTATAATAAACCGAATAACCCAAACCTCTCTTCGGAATAATCAATACTGGAGCAGTGATGAGTCTAACCTTAAGCTCTTGGAATGACTTTTCACAAGTCTCACTCCACACAAACTTAAACCCCTTCATTGTCAATCTAATCAACGGTGAGGTCAATCTAGAGAAATCCTTCACAAAATGTCGGTAATACCCGGCTAAGCCCAAGAAACTCCAGATCTCAAAGGCATTCTTAGGTTGTTCCCAATCTTGCACTACCTCTATCTTAGAAGAGTCTACGATCATTCCTTCCCTAGATACCACATGGCCTAAGAACTTAACTTATTTTCACCAAAACTCGCACTTCCCCGAACTTAGAATATAGACAGTGGGCTCTAAGCAATTCAAGTACAACTCGTAAATATTCTTCATGTTCCTCCTCGGAAGGTGAGTAGATCAAGATGTCATCAACAAAGACAACCACAAAATAGTCTAAGAACTCACAAAAAATTCGATTCATCAAGTCCATAAACGAAGCCGTTCCATTGATTAGCCCAAAAGACATCACTAAGAACTCGTAATGGCCATACCGCGTATGAAACGCTGTTTTCTAAATATCCTCTTCCTTCACCCTCAACTGGTGATAACTCGATCTCAAATTGATTTTGGAAAAACAATAAGATCCTTTTAATTGGTCAAACAAATCATCTATATGAGGTAATGGGTACTTGTTTTTAACTGCCACCTGGTTCAGCTTTCGGTAATCAATACAGAGTCGCAAAGTGTCATCCTTCTTCTTAGCAAAGAGAGTCAGTGCTCCCCAAAGCGATGTATTAGGGTCAAATTCCCTTATCTAACAACTTCTGGAGTTGAATCTTTAATTCATGCAACTCGGCGAGCGCAAATTTATACGGTGCCATGCAAAATCAGTGTCGTGCCAAGCACTAAGTCAATAGAGAACTCGATCTTTCGGTGGGGTGGCAAACTAGTAAGATCCTCAAGAAAAACGTTCGGTTATTCACAAACTACCCTCGGCAACTTAACTTAGGCCACGTCACTCTCATTACCCGGGAGAGTTGCAAGAAGACAACTTAGCTCACTCCCTACCATGAGGGTCATAAACTAGCAATAAGATTCTATCAGCTCGGTCCCCCAGAAAATAAAAACAATCACCACTCGAGGTGGTCACCGTAACTCTCTGACAATAACAATCTATAATAGCTCCATACGAGGATAATCAATCCATACCCAATATAACATTGAAACTCGACATATCTAACAACACAAATGCAAAAAGAAGTCGGTGCCTAGAAACCTCTATTTCATAACCACGACATCCCCGGTCCAAGTCAACCTTACCCCCAACGGGAGACTTTACCTTAAGCGGAGATGCTAACTGAGTCACCTTTAACTCCAAAACTGATGCCAATGAAGATGAAATAAAAGAATGAAATGCACCAGTATCAGTCAACGCATTGGCAATAAAATTAAACAATAGGAAGTTACCTCTCAAAATAGAGGGTGCTGCCAACTGATCTAGCATGGTAACAGTATACACACGCCATGTAGGTCTCTGCTCCACCTGCTCACCTCTCAGAGCATAAGACTGATAAACTGACTGAGCTGAAGAGGCACCCTGTGTGGCCCTCAAGGCCTGTACTAACTGAGTAGGCTAATGGCTCTGCGTCTGTCTCGAACCAGACATACTAGGTGTGCCACTTGTTTGAGGGAAAAACCTCCTCAAGTGCCCCGAGTGCCCACACTTAATAGGTAGGCGGCTACCCTCTCCCCTGACTTTGGCTCTGAGAACGAGCTGCTAACGGTGCAGACTGTTGCCCTCCTTCTCTCTGCGGGCAAACAGGAGACTTGTGGCCCAACTAACCACACTTAAAACAAGTGATCACACCCTGACTACTCCTCCATGAACCAAAACTCGATACAGGAAAAGTGGATCTAAACTGTGCTGCCTGGGACGGTTGTGGGTTAAAACCCCTCTGCCTCTTGTTGTCAATCGTCTCTCACTGCACTTCCTAACTCCTTTGCCTGGAGCCCCTCATTCTCTCATTCTCCATCTGAATCACGGTCTCTAAATGAGCCGCCGCCTCTACAAGATCACCATAATCCCTAATCATAGACTCGACTACTTAAAATAGGAGCCCGGTCCTCAGTCTCTTCTCACACTCCACACAACGGCGTTCCTTCGTCGCCACAAGCTTCGTGCAAGTCTAGAGAGTTTAGTAAAAGCTGCCTCAAACACCATTACAGGTGTGTTCAGTTGTTTGAGCTTCAAGAACTGATCCCTTAACTTCTCCTTAGCGGTGGGAGGCAAGAACTTGTCTTGGAAGACGTTAACAAAGGCCTCCCAAGTCATTCCAATGTGCCCACACGCATACTTTCATCACTGACCTGCATCTCCCTTCAGTTAGAAGGATGCCAAGGTCACTCTCAAGCCATCATCCTCGATGCCAAGCATCTTGAACGTCTTCACCATCTGTTCTAACCACTCATCCACCTTCAGTAGCTACGTAGGATCCCCCAAAAACTCATCTGGATTCGACCGAAAGAACTCCCTTTTCAGAAAAGATGGCCCTGTCTCAGCAACGTAGGTCTGGACTAGATTCTCAGCCCTAAGAATGTCAATGGATTCCCTGAAAGTACCAGCCATCTCCCGGGCCAACGTGTCCATGGCTTGTTGACCTGTTGGCTTGGCCACGTTGGCCTGACCAACTCCTTCCTTTTGCGCAGGAATTTCATCCAATAACGGCACCTCCTGTCGCTTAGGCCTACCACGCCTACCACCACCACATCCACGTCCTGACATCCTAATGAAGGTAACACAATAGATTAGCACATTCACAAATGTGCCGAAACTAATTCACTCACGTCCTAATACGGTGGACAACAATTAGTTCACTCCACTTAAGCACTTAATCACGTAAACACAAACAAATTTCCTTTCTAGCTAGTGACCATCTCGCTACATTGCCAGAGTTCCAGTTAGAAATAGCAGTGATCAAGTGCTCTTCTAACAGGACTTCTAGAAACTCGTAGACCCAATCAATATCTAAGAAATTAAATTCCACACCCATTTAGTCACATATGCATGTTATCACATAGCATACCAGGCCTATTCCTATTATTATCAAACATGAGAACCCATTGTGGTAAAAACCACATCCCACGATCCCAAAGTATTCTAACCTGGTAGCTCTAATACCAAGTTGTAACGCCCCGAAATAAATAACAATAACCCATTTGCTAACAATGCTACAATTAATCAACAATCCCATATCTTCCATTCATTATATCTATGATCATTACAAAAGATGGCATATGTGATATATATTTTCACAAATTCTAGATTCTGAATCTATAGCATAAAACATTGATACAAGAGTAAAAAGAAAAATCAACCAATTACAAAAATGCCTTAATGGCTACAACTTTCCAAGACAATACTTGGTTACAACAAAAGAGTTTAATCTTAATACAAGTAAAGCCTGGGGCTTAAACAAAATAATTATATCACAAAAACAAGAAGGAAGCCTTAAGCTCCGGGTCCTCCCAAGCTATGTCCTTCACGGAGGCATATCATAAGCACCTGAAAGTTGTTTCCCACATAAGGTGAGTCAAACCGTAGTAAAAATACTCTAACACAATACATGGATCTTTGCAAAATCATAAGGTGAATGCATGTACATGTCATTTGTCAAATATTCTTCGTTTTCCAATCTCAAAGCAATGCAACGCAAAAATATATTTCAAAATCATGAAAATAATCTTTTTATAATAGAAAACAGGGCAGTGGATACAATACGTTGGGAATTTCTAGGTACGTGTCTGCCAGTGGGCTATACAAGCACTACCAAAGCCATTTTACTGATATCGGCACCTAACTGTGCGGGTTTTTAGATTTTCACCAAGAACACACAGGCCAACATCATAACCACAACTACACCCCCTAACCAAATTCACCAAGGTATTCACCCATTTTTCTCAAAAATCGATACATTTTCAATGTTCAATATGTAATGATGTTCAATGCACAATGGATGAGAAATTAGTTTCAATTCAACCTAATCATCATGCAATGTCTACAATAATCAAGACTATACTCCACCGGTAGCTCAAAACAGATATTTCTATTCAATAGATAAATTTCAAATTAAAAAAAAAATACAATCCCGTCAATTTCAATAGGAGTGATATTACATATCCAACTCCACCATCATTATCAGCATAACCATTATTCTAATTTCGCAATATTTAACATCATTTCCCATTTCCTTTTCACAATTCCAACTATAAAAAATTAAGGCAAAATCCCCCTTCATTTATGAGAATCAATTTTAAAAAAGGATTTCCATCATTTCAACACAACTCATCGATAACCATAATCCCAGAACCCTTTGCAAGAATCAATTTGGAAAACCCCTCTTTTGATTTCAAACCAAACCCTAAGTTTTACAAAAAATTGCCAAATAACTAACCCTTTTCAAAAAACAAAAAACTAAGCTAAAAATCATATAAAATAGTCAAAAAAAAAAATCCCTACCTCAAAGTAGATGATACGAAGAAGTGATGGGTAAAACTTGACAGAGCCGAAAACAATAATTTCACCGATTAAAACGAAGCCCTTAACGTGCTCAACACTTTTCTCTAAAGGCCTAAGGTGAAGAGATCAAAGGATTAAGAGTATTTAGAGCTAGCAATTAGGAACCTAGATAGAGAGAGAGTGCAAATCTAGGGTTTTGAAATGTTTAGAGAGAGAGGTGAAAAAGTGGCCAAAAATGGCTTCCTCTCGAACTGATATACGCACAGACCGCTCGAGCACATGAATAGTCAATTAAGCGACATATACAATAAGTGACACTGTTCGATCGACCAAAATCACCACTTGAGCGCACAATAACCCCCTCCTAATAGTTCAGACCTGCAAAAGTTTGCTCGAGTGCAAGAAATACCGCTCTAGCAAAGACATCAAACTCTCAGTAATTTTGTAGATTGTAAAAGACCGCTTGAGCATAGGAATGGTCGCTCGAGCGAACAAGCCAAAATCTGGGTAACAACTCTTTGCAAAACTAACCTCCCAACCTATTTCAAACACAACCAAAACTCCCAATAACCAAACCCAACAAGTAACAAGATGTAAAAGAGTTTAACAACAGTTAAATACATAAGTTCTCGGATCCAAAAGCAACAAATGGGTCGGGTCTAAACCAAAATCGTTATACCTCTCAAGAGTCTAACCCTACCCAAATAGAGAGTCTATCATCATCTAGGACTCTAGTCCCTCATTTGAACATCTTGGATTCAAATGTAGTTTGACCACACCTCGGCTAATCAGAATCACCCACGTGGCACCTTGGCCAACCGCCTAGGCCACGTGGACAACTCAAAATTATGTCACCCACAACTTCTCCCTAGGTTTTATTACCTCGGCAACTTGAAGTGATGGAACCTATATCGTTTGATCTTTCAACTTGTCGGCTAAACAATTATGCTAGAGATACTCCTCCGGCCGAGATCATGACTTGTCGGCATTAGAAAACAAGGACTCAAATGTCCACACATCAGGAACGAAGAACTAATATCTCATCCGATATCGCACTACTAATCGAGATCATGACCCCACTAGTTTAAGAATTCCTAGAACCCAAGACGCTTGTGAGTTGTCATGTCATAATTGCCTCAATCATTTCATCCACGTGTCAGCACCAGACTAGTTCGTACTTATCACGCGACAGACACGTTGTTTCATCTCTAAACTACGCCGCTTGACGTCACCCGACGTCAGCCAGGCCATCGCCTAAGGGTTTGAATCAATGACTTTTGTTGCCCTTTTAGTTTTCAACAAAACTATTTTCTTCTCTCTCTGTCTTTTCATTCTGCCATCACAACTCTCTCAAACTCTCTCTCTCTAAACCTCTATTTCCAAAGCTCTATTGTCAAAACTTCAAAGATCCCTACAACTGCTTCTCTTTATCATCTCTAGAGACCTGATAGTTGTTTTGCTCCGATTGTCTAAAGCGTCTCGTTCCAAGAAATAAGAATCTGACTTCCATTCCTTCGATTTCAATCTATAAGTCTCTCATTCTCTTAATTTCAGTTTTGGTTCTTCAAAGTCTCTTCATGTTCTTGAATATATATACTATGAATGTCTGGTTTCCTCAATGACCACCACACACACTGTACTTGCATTTGAATTTATACCATTGCTTGGTTTTTGTGCATCTTCATTCATGTTACTACCATGCCATGCTCATATCCCCTGTGTTTTTACACTCAAACTTCTTCATGAAATTCACTTTCTATTATTCGTGTGTGTCCATGTAGCTCAATCTTTATCCTCTGAATCCGCTTGGTTTTTTTTTCTTGGTTTTTCAAATTACTGTCTCTCATTCTTGCCATTGTTCTTGCACTCCTTATATTAGGATTGGGATTTGCTAGTTCACTTAGGAAAATTGAAACAAACTGTGCCCAAAACCTTCTTCAATAGAATACCAAAATCCAAAACCCTAGGTAAAGAACACCTAGAATATCAATATCACCTCAGGCCATCGATACCCAATCATTTAGCCAAGATAATGGGAATTTTTAATTGGAGGGTAGATTTCCCTAGCAAACTAGAGTATTTCTACCAAGAGTTTAACATTCTAACCGATGTCCACATTAGGCTAGCCGATGAGAACGATTCCATAATGCCTGGGGAGAAGTACATGCCCTTCCCCATGGTATCAATCATTGAGGGTGGAATCAGATTCCCCCTCAACATCCTTTTTTGAGAGATGATGTACTATTATCGCCTTAACCCCATGCAATTAGCAATTAACACATTTAGGATCAACAAAGACATAGCCGAGTTATGTTGTCGACATAACTTCAAGGTTACCTTGCTCGACGTCCAGTACTGCTACACCATGTGTAGCCTCAAGTCTTCCAACGGTTATACCTACTATCTCAAACCTCGGTCAACTATCTACAAGATAATAGTCGACCTTCCAAACTCCAACAAGGGTGCTGGAGAAGACTATCTTATCATCTCAGGCAACTGGGAGTTTGCACCAAATGATGAACTTCACCTCTTTCCATTACGCAGAGGGATCTTTAGGGAAGATGATGGTAAGCACTTAGTTACTAAGGACTGGATGCTGGATTCAAGTCCCCAGCAGGCGGATGTATCAAAGGTGCAAACCTTTGACACTTCTCGCATTTCTTGACATAGGCTTCTGCATCCTTTTGCACGTAGGGCCACCAGTACCCTTATGATATTGCTCTATGGGAAAAAGATATGCCCCTTTCATGGCTTCCACAAACTCCTTCGTGGATCTCATATAGGAAGTCTTCTACATGGGAAAGGTGCACATATCACAATAATGGTCCAAAAAATGACCTTCTGTAGAGGTGGCCTGCAGCCAACAGGCAGAACCTTGCCGACCTGAGTTTGATCTTGTGTGCCTTCTTCTTGTCTTCCGGTAACCTGCCATCTCTGATGAATTTCACCAAGGCATCTATCCATCTTAGGCCTAGCTCTATGCACATTGCCTCATACTCTGTTATCAGGAGTTCAATGCTTGGGCCTGATAAGTAATCCACCATAATGGTTCTTGACATGTCTAACTTCATGGCACGAGCAAGGTTTGCTAGTGCATCTGCATGACTGTTGTCTTCTCGGCATACCTACTGAAGGCGACAACTCTTGAACTGTGCTAACAACTTGATGACCTCTTTGACATAGGCCACCATTCTCTCATCTCGGGCGATGTACTACCCCGTCGCTTGGTTCACGATAAGTTGAGAGTCACAGTAGACTACCACCTCATCGGTTTCAACTGCTACCACTAGCTTCAATCTAGCAATTAATGCCTCGTACTGTACTTCTTTATTTCAAGCCCTGAACCTTAACTGGATTGATTGTTCCCGTATTTGTCCATCTGGTGGGACTAGTACCACTCCTACCTCCACTCCTTGTCGGTTTGAGCTGCCATCGACAAAGAGGCGGAAGGAATTACTGATGTAAATATCACAAGGCTTTAACTTCTCCTGCTTTTTCTTTTGTCCTACTGGCTTGGGGTTCTATACTTCCAGCTGTGTTTCCTCTAGTTCTTCTGCACATCCTAGGCTGAGGTTTACAAGCCTTGGCTTTGGGTTTGCGCTCGATGTAAACTCAGCAACAAAGTCGGCCAAAACCTAACCTTTGATTGCTGTCCTTGGTCTATACTCTATGTCATATTGACCTAGAACTATAGCCCGTTATGCTATTCTTCTCGAGAAGTCTCCATGTTGTTTCAAAGCCTTCAGTAGGTGCTCTGTAAGCCCCATAATCTTGTGAGCCTGAAAGTAATGGTTCAGCTTTTTTTATGCCATTACCAAAGCGAGTGTTAGTTTCTCTAGAGGTTGGTACCTCATCTCCGCACTTGCCAAAGTTTTGCTCACATAATATACTGTCTTCTAGTCTCCTTCTTCTTCTCGGACAACCACTACGCTAACTGTGTAATTTGAGACTGCCAGGTACAAAAATTGTTCTTTTCCTAGAACTAGGTTGGACAATACTTGTGGGGTTGTCAAATGCCTTTTCAAGTTAGCCAATGCGACTTCGTATGCTTCTGTCCATAAGAAATCTATAGCCTTCTTCAACAGTTAGAAGAATGACTGCACTTATCTGAACTCTGGCTTATGAACCTGTTTAACGCCGTAGTTTTTCTGGACAAGATTTAGACCTTCTTTGCTGTAGTCAGGCTCTTCAGATCAATGATGGCCTTGATCTGATCAAGGTTTGCTTCTATCCCCTTTCTGGTTACCAAATACCCTAGAAGCTTACCAGATCATACTCAGAAAGTGCACTTAGAGGCATTCAGCCGAAGCCGATATGCCTTTAAGATGTCAAAAACCTTCTTCAAATCGGTTAGATAATTAGAAGGTTCCTTACTTTTTATGACTATGTCATCGATGTAGAGTTCCACGATCTTTCCAATCAGATGTTTGAACATCTTGGTTACAGGCCTCTAGTATGTTGCCCCTACATTCTTCAATCCTAAAGGGCATGACTCTATAGCAATAGAGTCCCTTTGGAGTGATGCGTGTCTTCTTCTCTTCATCTGGTGCGTACATGGTTATCTGGTGATAACCTCTATATACATCAAGAAAGCTCATCCTTCCATGTCCCGATGCGGCATCCACGAGCTGGTCTATTTTGGGCAAAGGAAAGCAATCATTTGGGCAAGCTTTGCTTAGACTCATGAAGTCAGCGGAAACCCTCCACTTGTTGTTCTTCTTCTTAACTACCACCGTATTGGACAATCAAGTCAGGTAGTTCACTTCTCGGATTGCCTGTGCCTCCAGCAATCTCTCTACTTCCTTTTTAACAACTTCCACATGGACCAAGGTCGGTCGCCTTACTCTATGGATCACTGGTTTGGTCGATCTATCCACATTGAGCTTATGGCAAGTAACCTCAGGGTTGATCCCCTGCATCTCGTATGGTATCCAGGCAAACACCTCTATATGTTCTCTTAAGAATGCTTCCAATTTTCTTTATTTCTCCTCAACTAAACCCAAGTCGAAAAGAAAGAATCGCTCTTCATACCCTTCTTATACCAGGATCTTTTTCAAAGGCTTCTGGCTCTTGTCGACAAGTTCTTTGTCGACATCATCCAAGACCTCTTGGTCTTCATCTTCTACTTCAGAGATCTCTTCTTCTCTGACATTACAGGTGTACTTTATTATTGCCATAGAGCAATATTTTGCCTGCATTTGGTCTCCTCTCACTTCTTTAATCCTAAACTCGGTTGGGAACTGCAACAGTTAATGCAAGGTTGAGGAAACAACCCTCATGGCATGTAACCAAGGTCTTCCGAAGATAATGTTTTATGGGAAAGGCGTATCAATCACGGTGAACTCTGTGGGTATAATCTTTGTTCCCTGCTGAATCTCCAAACATATGGTTCCCAATGGCCACGTCGGCGTCCTATTGAATCTGACCATGGGGTTGTCGAATTGCTCCAAGTCATCCTTGTGAAAACCAAGCTCTTTGTAACATTTGGTGTACATGATGTCATAGAAAGTATCCGCCTTACCTGGCATTCTCTGATCTTTAGGGTTACCACTAGAGCATTGTTATATGGATGTTGGACTATTTCCAAGTCTTCATCTGTGAATGAGATCATCGGCCCCCGGTGTCCCTCCATCCAGGCCTTCTTCTGCTGAACTTGAAAGACATGCTGCAGATGTCTCACTCTCTGTGTTTCTCCCTAGATTTCATTCGCGCCAACCTTGGAGTGGATCACGTTGATAACCCATGGTCCGTCTAGCTGTGGCGCTGGGGCTGGTGGTGCTACTACTGGTGCCCGAGCCAGCTTCGCCTATTCCACCCTTGTCTGTTCATCGTCTACCAAATCCCTTAGACGTCCATGCCTGACAAGATCTTCTAGATGTTGCTTCAGAGCCCGACATCCTTTAGGTCACGTGCCCGTTCTCGTTATGGTAGGTACAATTCTTCTCGGGGAACCTGTCCATGTATAGCTGCTCTCTGATTCTTCCCGGAGGCCTGAAGTATGGCTGCTCTCTGATTCTTTCTAAGATCCTGTAGATCGGGATTTTGAAAAGTGTACTCACAACTTGCATGGCCTTCAATCCTGGTTTCGATTTGTCGGTGCTGGTACTGCCTCAGTTATGCTTTGGTGAGCCATTTCGATTCTCCTGCTTGATTCTCCTGCTTCACTGTACTTTCTTTCTTTGTGTTCTTGTCCTCATCTGCCCTTACTTACTTCTCAATCCTTGCCATGAGATCCTCAAATATTTTTTGGGAGGGTCTTTGTAAGGGATTGTCAAAGTGGGAAATCATTCTCTAAGCTGCTCTTGAAAGACACAACTGCAAGTTCCTAATTACACGTCGGAATCCGATTGTAAATCTCGTAGTACCTCTTAGCATAAGCCTTACAGCTTTCGCCATCATCAATCTTCAAAGCCAATATTGAATCAACCCTCAATGGCTGCAATCTGCTCATAACAAACCTGGCCACAAATATCTCGACCAAGCCTTCCCAACTCTTGACACATCCTTTCGGCAATTTGAGGAACCAATCTGATGCTATTTCCCCAAATGTCGACGAGAACACTTTGCGTAACAACTGTTCGTTCTCACTCTACATAGACATTGCATTCAAGTATAAACCAACATGAAAGTTCGAATCTGACTTACCATCGTAGATCTGGAACCTTGGCAAGGTAAATCTCTTAGGTGCCTCGAACGTATCTAACTCCACCGAGAATGGTGGCCTCAGCTAAGCTGTGGACCTAACCTCAACACTATTTCTTTTCCTCTGGAGGTAATTCTGTAAGTCCTCTTTGGTTCGTCCTAGGGCTCGACTATCCACCAACTTTAATCTCTTCGGCGCGCTGCTTTCCATGTTGGGATGCATCCTTTTGGACTTCTCCAAATCAACTATCTCGTCAAGGTAGAGGCACTGCCCGTTGATTTACCGAGATCTCCTAAACTGCACCCCTTTGGTTCTCTGTGAATCTCCTTGCCGTGACTCTGTTCATTTGGTGTTCTGCTGTCATCGATTTGAAGTCTCGGGTCCCTTTTCGTGCTACGAGACGGTCGACACCATTGTCTGTCATCCTTACTGGGCGCCAACGTTTACTGTTGGCATCAGTGTTGCTGATAACGGCAATGCAAGTTGCAGCACCTTGTTCTGCATCATGAAGTTCACCACGGTTGCAAGTTTGTCAACTTGGTTGTCAAGTTCTTCACTTCATCGTCTCTTCTCAGGCACGGGTCTTTCTTGACCTGGAAGTCGTTTTCATTGTAGTATTCCTCTCGGTTGCCCCTCTTTGGGCCATTACGGCCCCTAACAGCATTGTTTGCTTCAAGATTCAATTCTTGTAGTTCTTTTTCATTATTTTCGCCTTCGATGTTTGGACCAACATACTCCTCTTCCTCACTATGTATGTCGTCCCCGACTCTCACCATTTGTCCAGTGTTAGCCATTTATTCTTACTAAGTTCCCACAAATGCCGCAAAATTGTGGGTGTTGATTTTTGACCTCACAACCAAATAAATCTCTGTGTCAAAATTTAGGAAACTCAATTAGAGAGCACATGGAAGAATAGATTAAGCCAACACTTGCGCACAAGAAGACAAGAAATACCATGGTGGCTCGTCCACCCAGTGCCTGACGATCAAGTTAGTAACTTATCTCACAAGATATCAACTCAAATCAAGGGCTCACAAAATAAATCACATACCTTAGACCCACGAGGGTACCTTACTTTTATAATGATCAGTGTCCAACTTCCCCTAGAGGTCTTACTTCATAGGACTCTATCATTTACAATGATCAGTGTCCAACTTTCCCTAGAAGTCTTACTTCATAGGACTCTATCATTTACAATGATCAGTGTCCAACTTCCCCTAGAAATCTTACTTTATGGGACTCTATCATTTACAAGGATATCAATTTCCCAAGACTCCTCCTATTTGGATTAAGATCAACCCTCTCAAGAGTCCAACCTTACCCAAACAAAAAGTATGTCATTATCTAGGACTCTAGTCCCTCATTTGAACATCTTGGATTCAGATGTGGTTTGACCACACCTCAGCCAATCAGAATCACCAACGTAACACACCACCGAGGCCACGTGGACAACTCAAAATTATGTCTCCACAGTGACATTCGCGAAGATACATTTAATTTAATTCTGATTTACTTGAAATTGCAAAACTTTTACTTTATGTGACATATATGAAAGATGTATTATTCAAAAATAACTCTAGGAGGTAGGTTTAATGGGTGCAACTTAGGACCTAGGGGTGTGCTCCCTATTGGTCTCAAGTTCAACTCCGAGTATGAGCAATCCGCTCGTTGGAGCCACGTCCACAAGTTTTACTCAAGATTTGTCCGATCCACGTAAAGTATACACTTTGCATGGGTCCTGAAATTAATTGTGGTAAGCATAAACTAATTCGAAGATCCAATTATACAAAATTTTAAAAAATAAAAAATAAAAAATAAAAAATTGAACTTTAAACAAAAATCAAATATACAAGAGCATGAGTGTGAGTGGAGTGGGAGATGAGAGTCTAGCAGTACAATTAAAATGTTAATATTTTAAAATAAAAAATAATTATAATTTGATAGATGGTTCCATGAAGAACAAAAATGGTAGAATAATTGATATTGGTCTTTTATTGTTAGGTATATTGTATTAAAATTGTTACATGAACTGCGAACTTAATTGAATAATAAATAATAGATAGATCGACAATGCTACGTAGCTCAAATTTCGTGGCTCAAAAGTGGCTCAAATGGCCAAAACGACGTCGTTTTGAGTACAGAACAACATAAAAATGGCCAAAACGACGTCGTTTTGGCCATTTGAGCCACTTTTGAGCCACAAAATTTGAGTTACGAGACATTTTCCTAGATAGAGTGGTTCAACTTTGAGTACCTTTTTTATGAAATATAACATCAAAGAAAGTGCTAAGTAAATGCCAAAAAAAAGGGGGGGATAATATATTATATTTACTATTATATGTTTTAGATATTAGATTAGATTGGATATGCATAGTGAAATATGCATAGTCAACTCTAATTTTGTTCACGCACTAAAAAATTTGTGTGAGCAATACACACTTTTTAATTACTATAAAATAGTAAGGCCTATTATTTTGTATGAGATCATTATACTTTCTAAATATATAGGATCAACATTTTTAATTCAATGATATTTTGTATATTGTTCAGACAATTATTTTCTACCGAAAGCCCATGCGTATAACTTTGAAAAAGTAATGAAAAAAAAAGTTGGAGCAATTTTGAATCATTATTAATGAAAGCTGTAAAGAAAAATGTATTTGAAATTATTACTGAAACTAGAGTCCCACCTGTGCTCAATCTTGGACCAACAATTACTTTTCTTTCTTTTTTTTTTCTTTTTTTAACCCAATTACTTTTCTAATTGTTACTGAAATTTGCGTAAGTTACAACCAACCAACCTTGGAATAGTCACTACACAAAGTTTTGTTGCAAATTAACAAAAACCAGACCTAGCTATGAGGATGGAAGTTAAACTCATTTCCAAGGAAATTATTAAACCATCTTCATCAACACCTCCTCACCTACAAACCTTGAGACTCTGTGTCCTAGACCAAAATGGTGGCCTAGCTCATGTGCCAATCATCTTATACTATCCCAAGAGGGATGCAAATTTCAACATCAATGAGAAACTGATTAATCAACTCAAAGACTCGCTCTCGGAAACACTGACTCTCTTCTACCCTCTTGCCGGAAGAGTCAAAGACGATGGCCTCTCCATCGACTTCGGCTGAAAGGATGTTGCTTAGGGAGGGAAAGGGTATCATAGAGAGATTTGTGTTGGACTCTGAGGCTCTATGGACTCTCAAAGCTAAAGCCATCAGTGGACGGGTGCCTAACCCAACACGTGTCCAAGTCATATCAGCCTTCATTTGGAAACATGCTATGGCTGCATCAAGAGTGGTTTGGGGTATGAAACAACCTTTCATATTGAGTCAACAAATGTACTTGAGGCAACGAACATTGGTAACGTCGTCATCAAAATATTCTGTTGGGAATCTTTTGTGGAAAGTAGTTGCACATTGTGATGCAGTCGTTGAAGATGAAGAGATCATGTCATTGAATGGCTTGGTGGGCTTACTGAGAGATACAATAGAGAGAACAAGAGACGATATTCTGCCAAAGCTACAGCAAGGAGATGAGGGGGGTTATGAACTATTCATTAAAGAAATATGTGAGAGTAACAAAAATCTAAACCCATACATGTTTAGCAGTTGGTGCAAATTGGGTTTCAATGAAGTTGATTTTGGGTGGGGAAACCCGGCATGGATTAGTTCTGTTGGGGCTAGAGTTGATTCCATCCATCAGAATATTATTTTTTTGATTGAAGTTGGATTGGATGATAAAATTGAAGATTGGCAACAACCACTTTCGGAAATGTCACCACCGCGACTCTTTCTCACTAGTGTCATCTCCGCATTGTTTTCATCATCATTCTCATGCTTCTTCTTCTTCTTCTATAAGCCCTATATCTATTCTTTCTCTTTTTCACGCAAGGATTGAGGTGAGTGAGGGATTTGTAGTAAGGAAATGTGACTAGAAGAATGTTTGCAGTAAGAAGGGTATTGGGTTGGAAGTTCATGACGGAGAAAAAGAGTCACGATGCATGAAAGGGGCTGGGGGAGTGGGTAATGATGGATTGGGGGTAGTGGCCAGAAATAGTGGTGGTAGTTGGTGGCTGAATGGAGGTAAGGTTAGGGTTATGTGGAGGTAACATTGAAAATTATTGGGTTGTCAAAACAAAACAAAAAATAATATTTAAATTTTAAAATAGGATTTCTAACAAAATTTTTAAAGAGCATTTAGAGACACTCAGTCCTTAATCATTTTGAAAAAAAGTGAGGGACATTTTATCCATTCATTTAATTAAATTGATACATACTACAACAAATTATACTTTTGGCAACTAAATTTTTAATCGCCAAAAGTCATATTTTTAGTTGCTAAAGCTTTTTGCCGACTAAATTTTTTGGTCGCTAACTTTGTCGCTAGATGATTGTCAAGAAAGGTATTGGCGACTCATTTTTTTTAGTTGCCGAAAGTCACCAATTGGCGACTAAATATTTAGTCGCCCAAAAGAACATATTCAGTCGTTAAAAAGAAAATATTTTCCATCTTTAATATTTTAGCTACTAATTTTTTAGTTGCTACAAACGTGACACTCCTTTTTTACTACCAATTTTTTGGTCGCTAAAAACGTGACACTTCTTTTCGGCTACCAAGTTTTTAGTCGCCAAAAAAATTTTTTTTTTTTGGCTGCTAACTGTTTGGTCGCTAATAAATTCCTTTTTTTTTTTTGGCTACTAAATGTTTAGTCGCCAAAAGCTCAAGCTCTATTTATTAATTTTTTTACAATGCACAAATTGAATATTTTTCATTAATTTCTAAATTATATGCATTTCATTATCAATGTAACCTGTAACCTGTATGTATATAGAATAATATATCTATCAATTATAATCTAAATCCATCATCAATAATATCCATTTCATTATCAACTATTCAAAAACTTTAACTTGTAACATCATATTCCAAATATCATATAAATCCATACAAATCAAGTAGAGCATCTCCAACGGTAGTAAGCATTTTACCTATCTAAATATTACTATAAAGTATATATTTTATTTTGCCTATCAACTGTCTTATATTTTTACTCCAACCATGCTCTTTATTTTAGTTATTTATTCAAATACTATTAATTTTATAGAATGTCACGTCAACAACATAGATGGATGGAAATGATCATAATGATTGAATACATTTTGCCTAGCGTTGAAGGTTAGCTACATGCAACTAGTGAATATGAGTTAAGCCAAAATGCCTAATCATATGCCTAGTGCATTGGAATTGAAAAAAGTGAATCACACTAGACATTTTAACTAACAAGTATTATATGCCTAGTGCATTGGAGATGCTTATCTAAATTAAATATTAAATACAAAAACATTGAATTTCCAAAATAGAGGATTGTTCCAAAATAAATACCTTCCATATACAGAACAAATGCTCTTCTTACACATCCATAATAGTCCACGCAAAAGCAATTTGTAAAAAAAGAAAATAAAAATTAACCATTAGTACTTATTCAATAAATTTGACGTTTCAAGGTAAACATATTGACAAAATATGAAGCCAATTGTAAAGGATTGTAGTAAACCGAATACGAAAGATACCAATTATATAATTGAAATTAGAAAGACACACGATTTCAAATTTAATAAATGAAAAAAAGAGACACTCACAGGAACAGTTCACACAGGCACAGTACTCGGCTTCAATGGTAATTTGAGGTCAGCCATCATTTCCTCCCCAACAAAGAGGTAAAATGGGTTTATCATATATAGTATGATCTCTGTGACCACAAGAAGCAGCAATATAAGCCAATCATGCATGTGATTCCTTGCAACTGAGGCTCCATGAGACTTAATGGTATGTGCACCAAGCTCTGCCTCGCTCATTCTACCCTGCTGACATAAAAAGAAATGAAAAAAAGGTGGTAGCAGTGCACAAAGCTCCCACTTACAGTAGAGTCTGGGAGAGTTTGGTAACACAAACAATAGTCATTATGAAATAAACAATAGTATTGTTTCCCAGGACATTATTTCTTCCCAAAAATACCAAAAAAATTAGTATTGAATTTTCATTACATTAAACAAGTTCATTGAAAAGACCAACAGCTTAATAGGGAATTTTTTTCGTGAAGTTGTCTCATCTTCTATGCTAATTAACCTCATGAATATCAATCACACAATTTACTTTCACCACTTTTTCAAGCATGAAGAGATAACCCCACATATTGCTATGTATTCGATATGTGAAGCTACCGACGTATTAAGCAATTCACAATTTTCCAGGAAAGGAATTCTGTTGTGATAAATTGTAATAACTATATATGGATTTTCATGGGCATGCAATTCCCATAGAAATATAGTAGGACTATGTAATCCCATAGAAATATAGTAGGCTTCACTTTTATCAACATGAAAACAAAACACACTAAAATAAACCAATATTTCCACCAAATGGCATATTTTGTCTTTTACTATTGGTACAAGAAATTATCTGATCATAGTTGCACACTGATCATCATGGTTATACCCACTAGATCAATTCACAGGACAACCATTTAAACTTCCTGGGTTTGTTTGAATGGCTTAACTAGTCAGAATCATATTAGGCATTCAAAGTCACTTAATTTAACAAGATGGTTGCAGGGAAACTCAAAATTCCCCCTAAAGCAAGTCAAACTGTGGCCCTCGTGTTAAGGAAGTATCATAGATCAACACGTAAAAAGATCAAACCCTGATGATTGGAGTTCAGATCATGAGTTTTGGAAGACCATCCACAAATATGTGCAAGCCTCCCCAGTGCAAGTCTAAAATACGGTGACAAAATTGGGATTTTGAAAGGCATTGTGTAGTAATTGTGGGCAAATATGGGATCACTTCAGCCAATATCAATGAAATAATTGGACTACTATAGAGAGGGGAATAATTAGCAATCCAGAATCAATTTGGTCAATTCAATTTCTTGAACAATGAATGTTATGAATGCAATCAAGTATATTTAGCAAATGTCAATAACAATTTGATGTTTCGTCCCAATCACTGCAAATGACATGTAGGTACGAAGGCAATTTTAAACTTACCTTGTTTAGTGCTTCAAGTAATAGTGACTCAGCTTCATCAAAATTTCCCATATGCATGCAGCACACGGCCTTTCCATTCAGGATCAAACTGGTAATCTGATAAATCTTGGAAAATGAGATATGCTTCCGGTATCTTGGATCCACCCTGATTTACATGCCAATATATTTGAACATAAAAATCAACAATTCCTGATTTGACTTTAGAAATTGAGAATGGGTATGTACCACGGCCAAGTTTAGCCATGCATTTGCAAGTTGAGTTAGTGTATGGTCCTCATCAATCTGTTGCATGATCCTCAACTGTTTTTCCGCATAATCTGATCTATGCATCTTAAGGAATATTTGGACATTCAATGCATGCCTGCAAAAACAAAAGCAATAGGCATATTAATGACTATTCACATCATATTTGCAGTAAAAGGTGGAGCTCATTAAACACACTATATTAGTTTCCAGGAATATATCTATATATACATATAGTGTGAAAATAGAACAGGAAATTTAAGGGAAAATGAAAAGACAATGGCTTTGAAAGTTCATGCAATTTATCAAATAGTTAACAGGCGAGATAGTGAAATCATATGTTCAAGTTGATAGCAGAAAGGGAAGTAGCTACATAGATTAAAAACCAACAATGGCTGCATGGACAAAGTTATTCAATTTCACCAACATTCCCCAAAAAAAACATAAAACACCATGACCAATGTTTTGAGCCAAACAAAATGTTAGGCCATTATCATTTTTAATATGAATCAAACACAAACTATTTTACGACTTCAAAGTGGTCCTTCAAAAAAATATATTATATCCTCCAAGTTCAATTGTAAAAGAAGCAGAAATAGAACAATAATACTTGGAAAAAAATAATACCCATCCCACGCAATTGGAAACTAATTGTCAACTCTCCTCCTATTAGCCTCCCCCAGAACCATACTTATTTCCGAACACGATCAGCTAGAGCTTGTTGTAACCGCAAGCACACCCGCACTAGCAATCGCACGGAGAATGGGATGGAACCCATTAATGGAAAGCTAGAATTAGAGCAAAAAGTGAATGACCCAATAGAGTATTAAACCATCTCCAATCGTTCACAAAATCCAACATCAAATTCAAATTTGAAGAAAAAAATGTGCTTTTTGTGCTCCAACGGTTGCACTAAAACAGCATCAAATTGAGAAAACATCAAACGTTTCACCAAACTGAGGACGGCTTGCCCCTTTCACCAATTCATTGTGCATAGCCGTTGAGTTTGACCCACTGGACGTCTGGCTGGATGTCCCATCGGATAACCGCTTTAAAGCAGAAATTTGTGAAAATCTTACACTAGGGGGTTGACCACCCGGTCGACCACCTTAACATTTTTTTGAAGCAACAGAAATAAAGGCAAAAACTTCAAATTTGCTCTTGCCGGTCGACTCCCCGGACGACCCTCTCTATTTGATGCACGCTACAGTGAACGGTTGGAGCTGTTAGTATCAGAATGAGAAAATTGGCTTTTTTTTACTCAAATTTGGTGAAAATTTTGTTCAACCGTTGGAGATGCTCTTATGCACTAGAAATCATACCTTCTGACTATTTGAAAAACCCATGTGTTTGCGTGTATGTGAAGCTCTGTGGGTTTTTGTGAGTAAATGGTGAAAGAAAGAGAGACAGAAAAACAGAGCCGACAGGGAGAGAGAGGATCTCAGGCGACAGTAACCAACAAGGAGGTGAATCGCTGCTCTGGTTGTCAGCGAATGCGAGGAGGAGTGGCGGTAAGAGATGGAGGGGAGAGGAAGTAGAGGGAGGACGCTGGAGAGAGAGAGAGGCATTAGTTTTGTTCAGGGTTGGGTTCGGTTTGGTTTGGTGAGAGCATGAGATATTTTATATAAATGGGCTGAAAGTAATTTATAAATCCCTCCAAAATATTTGAAATGTCTCACTCCAAATCATTTTAGTTCTTTGGCAACAAAAAATCTTTTTGTCGCTGAAAACAAACTTTGGGCTACCAAAATTTTGGTTGCCAAAGGTAAAAAATAATTTTTTATTTTCCATTCGGTGACTAAATGGTTTTAGTAGTCACAACTCAATATATGGTGACTAAATTTATTTTTTGTCCCTGAAAATAGACTTTTGGCGACCAAAAAGGTAAAAAATAATTTTTTATTTTTTATTCGGCGACTAAATGGTTTTAGTACCCAAAACTCAATATACGGCGACTAAATTTATTTTTTGTCGCTGAAAACAGACTTTTGGCGACCAAATTTGGTCGCCAAAGGTAAAAAATAATTTTTTATTTTTTATTTTTTAGTTGGCGACTAAATGGTTTTAGTAGTCAAAACTCAATATATGGCAATCAAAATTATATTTTTGTCGCCAATTCAGGCATTTTTAGCGACTAAATTTTTTTCAGTCGCCAATAACCAATATACCCCTTCTAAAAAAATTAGTAGCTAAATATTTTACTTTTTTCGACTAAAAATATTTTAGTCGCCAATTCCATAACTTTTGGCGACTAAATTTTTTTAGTCGCTAATTTTGATCACCAAAGGTACATTTTGTTGTAGTGACACTATTAAAATTCAATGATAAAATTAAAATAACTATAATTCAATAAATCATTTGAAATAAGTACAGATCACGAATTGAGAAGGGTTCGATTTGATCTACAAGGGGTTGAGGGTAGTGAATTGAGAAGGGTTCGATTTGATCTACTGGGGGCTGAGGGTGGCGTGGGTCTTGAAAAGAGTAAATTGTAGATATATCTTCTAAAAGTTATTTAAAATATAAATTGTTCTTTGTAATTTTAAAAATTAGATTTCATTCTTTTAACTTTTTAATTGCATAACAAATGATCTTTTTTATTAATAAATTATCAATTCAATTAACTCTTTTCAATGATATTATAAATATATTTCAATTAATAATTTATATATTTTTATCATTGTATAGAAAAGTGGTTATGAATTTCATTTTTTCTTTTAATTTTATTAAATAAAAAATTCTGATACTAAAGTATTTGTAATTTTTAGAACCACAAGAAACAATTTATATCTACCTACTATTTACATTAATTTTGATCATTTTAATCTTATTAAAATAAAGATTAGTCTAATTATGTACAAAAAAAATTATGAAGCTAATTGTATTTATTTACCCTTATTATTAATTAGGGTAAATTACAAATACACTCTTGAAGTTTGCTTAAAGTGTGCATTGTCCTTTGTGCTGTGAAAACTTGTAAATATCACCTTCTCAAAAAAAATTATTTAACAGAAGTAATTTAAAAATGAAATTCTTAACTGCTCTCCTCTACATTAATAAAATAACTTAAATTATTAATTGAAATAAATTTTTAACATCATTAAAAATTGTTAGTCGATTTGATAATTTATTAATAAAATTCGTTATTTATGAGGAAATTAAAAATTTTAAGAAGCGAGATGTAATTTTTAAAATTACAAGAGATAAATCATATTTTAAGCAAACCTAATAGTGTAGCAATTATCCTATTATTCAAAAATTTCATGTTAAAAGTTTGTCTAATTAATAATAAGAGACTGAATGAATAAATGACACTTATAATGAGATAATGAATAAACTATAATATTTTTTGTTGATAATGACAGAAGTACCCTAATAATTAATACGATAATGAGAGATGTATTCACAGCTAAGGTCGTGTAAAATATCGCTCAATCCGTTAAAATCACATCGATCTGTATTAATTCGTACCACTCTATCCACTAACTACGGTTTAAATTTTAAAATTTATAATTCGTCTTCGAAATTGTTTCGCTCTGCTATAGTTAACACATATATATTTTTTAATTTATAATGAAATATTAAAGTAAAAATGAGTGAGAGAGATTTAAGATATAAAATTTATTATAAATTAGTAATCATATATATATAATATTATGTAAAATTAGTTTGTGTTATACATATAAATATTATATAAATTAATATTATATATTATGCAAAGACTTGATAATTGGTTAAAATATTTTTTAATTTATCAATCTACTCAAAATTATTTAAATCACAATTTACTAATCTACTATTTAATTATTAATTTTAATTTCAAACCGTCCAAACTGCAACCCCGACACTTTAACTCACAGCCACGAGGAGGAGAAAACCATGACAACCACGAGGCTCATGCCTTGTGACTGAATAGATTTATTGGTTTATCTCCCCCCCATGCCATAATTATACTAACTTTCATTTTGGTAATGTTAAATGAACCGGAATTAATGCAAAGTGTGAGAATATAAAGATAAATAACGTAAAATATATATTTTCATGTAAAAAATACGTAAAATATATATTTTTGTGTAAAAAAGGGACAACATCATTTTTTTTATTATCTATATAGTTAACAAATTATTTTAAAGTGTTATATGAATTAAAATCTTAAATGAGCTCAATATAATTATATCAAAATTACGAAAATTACTATATTTTATTTGAAATCTAGAGAAATGTCAATATAATTTACTTCATTTTCAAGGGAAAAATTGCAGATCAAATAATTGCAAAAACATGGGAATATGATGCAAATACACATAACATGAAATCTAAAATAAATAAATAAATAAAATTGCTAAAACATGGGAATATGATTATTTATTTATTTATTGGATAAGTTGGTGTGGCACTTCAATTTTATTGTTATAAGTTTCTTTCTGAATAGGACTGATTACTGACATTTATCTTTCAATAAATAATATAGAATAATATTTCAAAACGAATCAATCCTTTATGGGGTTTGATTTTGAAATGCGTTAAAAGTAGAGTATAGTATTCCACTGATCTAACGTGGACATATTGGCAACCATTGGCTCCGGCTCTTGGCCACGTGGCGTCCACGAGGTACAAAAGAATTACAAAAATGTCACTTTAAAAATTTTATGGATAAGTTATAAAAAGTTGTTTGAAATATCTTAAATAAGTGTATTTTTTAATTTTTTGATTAAAAAGTTGAAAAAAAAATAGTTGTTTGAGATAATTTTTTGACTTTTTATAAAAAAAAATATGTATTAAAAAAATTATATAATTTAATGCATTGGAGAAGGGAGAGAAGAATAGACTGTACGGTGGCAGAGTATGGGGCAGAGGGTCTGAATAGGATATGCTTGCCTTCTTTTCGGATATTGAATTGGACAATGATGTTTGGCCCGTGGAGGCCCACCACGGGTCTTGTTTTGGTAATCGAAACTGTTTAATGTGTAGAACTCGTCGAGTACTATAAATTTGTAAAAAAGTACGTTGATCGGATATCGATAGCTATCTGATCGGATTAGTTTTTTGTCAACCGTTAACTATAACACCATCTATTTTTTTTTTTTTATACAAACCTGATTTGGTCATGTAATTATCGATATCCAATCAACGCAATTTTTTACAAGCATCTAGTACTTAACAAGTTTTACATATTCAACAGTTCAGATTATCAAAACGGAATCCGTGATGAGCCCCCACAGGCCGAACAACACCGTCTTTAAGCTTGCCTCCAACGAGGCTCATGCCATAATTATACTAACTTTCATTTTGGTAATGTCAAATGAACCGGAATTAATGCAAAGTGTGAAAATATAAAGATAAATAACGTAAAATATATATTTTTATGTAAAAAATACGTAAAATATATATTTTGTGTAAAAAAGTGACAACATCATTTTTTTTATTATCTATATAGTTAACAAATTATTTTAAAGTGTTATATGAATTAAAATCTTAAATGAGCTCAATATAATTATATCAAAATTACGAAAATTACTATATTTTATTCGAAATATGGAGAAATGCCAATATAATTTACTTCATTTTCAACGGAAAAATTGCAGATCAAAAAGCTACAAATAATTGCAAAAACATGGGAATATGATGCAAATACACAAAACATGAAATCTAAAATAAATAAATAAAATAAAAATGTTAAAACATGGGAATATGATTATTTATTTATTTATTTATTTATTGGATAAGTTGGTGTGGCACTTCAATTTTATTGTTATAAGTTTCTCAATAGGACCGAATAAATAATATAGAATAATATTTCAAAACGAATCAATCCTTTATGGGGTTTGATTTTGAAATGCGTTAAAAGTAGAGTATAGTATTCCACTGATCTAACGTGGACATATTGGCAACCATTGGCTCCGGCTCTTGGCCACGTGGCGTCCACGAGGTACAAAAGAATTACAAAAGAAAAATGAGTTACACCCCCTTTTGTGGAGGACTCCACGACCCCCTCACTAATCTATACCACTCATGATGTGTGGGGTCCACTCATGTGAGAGGGTAATTCTTGGGAAGAATTGGGCCGAGCTGCGTGATTGGACTTTGAGGCCCAAAGTGTGAAGGACTCAGTAAAAGGCCGCAATGATATTCCGGTCCAGAAGAAGCATAGTTACTCCGGCCCAAGAGAGGTATGGTTACTCTAGTTTAGGAGAGGTGTAATTACTTCGGCCCTAGATGGTATAAAGCTACTCCGGTCTGGAGGTAACTTGATGTTAGTCCGGCCTCACGGTTAGTTCATAACTAGAGTTAGTCCGGTCTCGGAGTTAATCCGGTCGCGATGTATTGTGGTTAGATCGGCCAGAGCTTGCTACTCAGAAGCTTGGTATAAACGCATCATGGTTGAACGGGGGAAAGCCGAGATCTAGGTGAGATGTTCCAGATCCTGAAGAAACACAAGTTGCGCCTCAATGCGTCCAAATGCGCATTCAGAGTCGGATCTGGTAAATTCTTGGGCTTCCTGGTGACCAACCGAGGTATAGAGGCAGACCCCTCTCAGATTAAAGCAATCCAGGAGTTTGAGAGACCAAACTCTGTCAAAGAAGTACAGCATCTCACCGGTATGGCAGCTGCGCTCAACCGGTTCATAAGCAGGTCATCAGACAGACTACGACCATTCTTCCAAGCTTTAAAGGCCAAGTTTGAGTGGGATGAAGAATGCGACCGAGCTCTGGAAAGCTTAAAGGAATACATGTCTTCCCCACCACTACTTGTTACTCCAGTACCTGGAGAAGAACTCTTTTTGTACCTGGCAGTCTCTCAGCACGCAGTCAGCGCAGTGTTGGTTCGTGCAGAAGGAGTACAACACTTGCCCATCTTTTATGTCAGCAAGACATTGATGGGAGTCGAAACAAGGTACTTGCTGTAACAACCCTCATACTGTTTACTGATTAATGACTGATTGATTACCGATAATCACCGATTACTGCTAAACGGAACTGATAATGAACTGACTGACTGAAATTGGAAACCGAATTGATTGAGTATATGTTAGTTAAATTGCATTCTATCTGTTTGACTGTATGATTATCTGTTCATGTTCATATGTTTAAACTGCTAATTGAAGGCCTTATCGGCGGCCGAATCCGAAACCGATTAGTGTTCTATGACCTTCATAATTTATGTGATTTTATAGTACAATTATCTGAAAATTTATTAGGTATGATTAAATTAGATTAAATAAGCTAATTAAAGAGTTGGACTTAATTACCGAATTGCCACCCTTAGTGGTCCACTCAAATACACACACTTGAGCCTTGTATACACTTCAATCAGAGCATTTCATCAGCTCATTTCTTGAGCTTAACCGACCAAGAGAGGGAAAGGGAGAGGAATTGAGTTCTACCTTGTGAATTGCTTGGAAATTGAAGGAATTGGAACATAGGTTGCAAATTTAGCTTCCTCATCTTGTAACTAAAGCTCTAGGTAAGGAATTCAACCCCTCTTTGTTGTGTTTAATCTCATTCATGTAAGATTCTTGAGCCTCTAGTGATTTAAGTCTAGAATTGGTTCATTGTTGTTGATTTGGAACTCATTTCATGCATGCATGTTTGTAATGTAGATGTTTGAGTTGTTTTCATGGCAAAAGGTTACATGCATGTCCATCTTTTGGTCATACCCCATGAATTCATCATGTTCTTGAAGAAATGAGTCCATTTGAACAAGCTTTGAAGATTTAATTTGGTTTAAAACTCATCCATGCATGTTTGAATGTTGTTCTTGAAAATGGGTTTGAATATGGTTTTAATTGACTCACCTTTGGGGCTTGAATTCATAAATTGAGCTTTGAAACTTGTTATACATTGAATTTAGTTATGTTTTCCAGAATTTGGGCCCAATAGGTCGAGTTTGGAGTGGTAGAATGCTTGGTTTGAGCTTGGGAGGCAAATCTGGAAATTCCAGATTTGGCTTCCTCGCTCGAGCGAAGGGTTCCCCGCTCGAGCGAGCACCTTTGTCCAGGGCTTCGCTCGAGCGACCATCGAGCGACCATCGAGCGACCATCGCGCGTAAAATCTCAGCATCCAGTATTTTTACTGTTTTGCAGACCGCTCGAGCGAAGGATTTCTCGCTCGAGCGAAGCCTTTGATTTTGGACTTCCGCTCGAGCGAAGAAAGTCTCGCTCGAGCGAGGCTCCTATTTTCAGCAAGTTTGCAAAATGTTTTCTAAGTGTATTTTTGCATCCTCATCCCATCCTAGGCATTCTTAGGCCTAGTTTAAGACATTTAGATGAGGATATCGTTGTAGAACACACCAAGGCAAATTAGGGATTAAGTTATGATATTTCCCAACTGTGTAGCTTAGTGTGTGTTCAACCTGTGAACTGTGTAGGGTTGGCAACTGGGGAGACACGCTCTAGCATACTGTAGCCCAGAACTCTGTGAGTAACAATTGTGTAAAGATATGTTCAACTGATATCTTTTGAATACTGAACTGAACTGTTTACTGAACTGGTATTACTGAATGAATGTATGTCCTTTATTTCTGAACTGTACTGTGGCATCCTTAGTACCTACTGTTTACTGTTACTGTTACTGTTACAGAGATCTCTGTCGGTTCCCTCGTGGAGCCACTACTGTTTACTGACTGATGGCCATCATTACTGTTCGGTCTTTTAAGACCTACTGTTACTGTTGTACTAATGGATGTACCACATATGACTGTTTACTGTACTGAACAACTGAAATACTGATTGAATTGAACTGTTTTCATTACTGTAAGGACATTCATTCTAAACCCCTTTACGCTTTATGTTATTCACTGGGCTTTAGCTCACTGCTCATATATATATGTAGGTGTACAGGCACCGGACCGGAGCTAGGAGCGCGGGTTAGACTCCAATTTTGTCAAGCCAGCCTATGTGCCTCACTGCGAGGTTCCGAGCCTATCTGCTAAGGCTTAGGGGTGTTTTAAGAATTCCCCCTTCTGTACTGTTTCACTGTTTTGTATAGGCTGACTGTTCACTGTACCGCTATCTAGGGTTGAGTCCCTAGTTTGAATAAATGTAAATATTGTGCATACTGTTCTGTACTGTTTATGTATGAATGCATGAAAAAAATCTTTTGGCATACAGACTGTCACAGCTCAATGGACACTATTTATTTACTGTATTGGCTTCCGCCAGGCCCTGTACTCTGTTTTACTGTATTACTGTTAAGCAGGCCTTCGGTAATCTTGGATTACTGGCCGGTTACGGTGCTAAACCCATAGGGCCGGGTTTGGGTCGTGACAGAGTGGTATCAGAGCGATACTTACCACGAGTTATACCGCACACACGTGTCCAAACGAGCTATAGGGTGTCCTAGAAAAGTGATTAGGGCATTTCATGAACTTGAAAAGTGTGTGGTTACGTTATGACTGAATATCTGCTCATGTGTTAAACTGGTAAACAAATGACTGCTTATGTTTAAAACTGTTATAACTGCTTATAGTGAAATGGACAATGCAAATGAACCTAAATCCTCGTCTACCGAGGCAAGAATGGAAAGAATGGAAAGAATGATAGAACTGATAACTGCTAGACTGGAACAACAACAGAACCAACAGCCCCCACCTCCTCCTCCTCCTCCGGTACAGCCGGAACCTAATGCGAATGTGGATGATGGGGATATTATTGCTCTCACCCATAAATTCAGCAAGATGAAACCGCCATCCTTTCAGGGAGGCCTTGAACCGTTAAAAGCTGAAGCTTGGGTTCTGGAAACAGAAAAATTATTTGAAGTGTTTCCGTGCTCAGAAGCGAACAAAGTATTGTTAGCTACCTTCACCCTACAAGAAGAGGCTAGAAGGTGGTGGATGTTAATCCGTGATACAAATACTGTTATGACTTGGGCTCAGTTCAAGGAGTCCTTCTTTGAAAAGTACTTCCCTCAGTGTGTCAGGGATAGAAAAGTGACTGAATTTGAACAGCTGAGGCAGGGCACAATGTCCGTTGCAGAGTATGAAACCAAATTTACTGAACTTGCCCGTTATGCACCGCACATGGTGGATACTGAATATAAGAAGGCCAGAAAATTTGAAGGTGGCCTTAATGTGGCAATACTTGACCGGATAAATGTTTTGAAATTACCGACTTTTGTGGGTGTTCTCGACCGGGCATTGATGGCCGAGTCGAACATTGCAGCAGTGAAACAATCTGAAACACCAATAACCGAATGGCATGGTAAAAGGCAGGGTTTCAAATTTAAGAAAGGCAAGTACAACCCGGCCAACAAGAAACAGAATACGGGGACAACAACTAGCCCCAGTCAAGGGAGTGGATTCATACCACCCTGTCCTGAGTGTGGCAAGAAGCACAAGGGTGTCTGCTACAGAATATCTGGAGCCTGTTACAGGTGTGGCAAGGTGGGCCACATGGTTAAAGACTGCCCCTCTGCTCCACAAGCCAGTAGTAAAGCTGCACCAAGCGCAGCAGCATCAACTGTAGCACCAAAGCCTAACCCTAGAGCTACCGGGAAAGAGCCCATGAGGCAAGGCCGAGTGTTCGCCCTAGTACCGGGAGACGTGCAAAACACTGAGACCGTTGTGTCAGGTATCCTCTCTATCTGTACACAAAATGCATATGTATTGATTGATTCGGGGTCTACGCATTCTTATGTATCGCATGCTTTTTCACGAAAATTGAATAGACCCTTAGAACCTATGAACTATCTGCTAGCCGTATCATCACCCGTAGGGGGATCCATGACATGTGCTTATATGTACCCCGCATGTGAAATCATTGTTGGGGATATGCATCTGTTTATTGATTTACTGCCATTGAACATTGATCATTTTGACGTAATATTGGGGATGGATTGGTTACAAAAATATCATGCCACTATTGACTGTGTGACCAAGCAAGTTGTTTTCCGTCCACCTGGTTTACCTGAATTTGTGTTTAATGGGAGTGGAGTAGTACATCCTCCGTATTTGATTTCGTCAGTGAAAGCTGTTAAATTAATTAGAAAGGGGTGTAAAGGATATCTGTGTTCTGTACTGACTGTGTTTACTGATGATAGTGTTAAAACTGATGTGAATTGCATTCCTATAGTCAGAGAATTTCCAGATGTTTTTCCAGATAATCTTCCAGGAGATTTGACTGACAGGGAGATTGAATTTACCGTTGATGTGATTCCCGAAACACAACCAGTTTCTAAAGCTCCATACCGAATGGCTCTAACTGAATTGAAAGAACTGAAAGTGCAACTGCAAGAACTGTTAGACAAAAAGTTCATTAGACCCAGTACCTCGCCATGGGGTGCTCCTGTTTTGTTTGTCAAGAAGAAAGATGGCTCACTGAGACTGTGCATTGACTATCGCGAACTGAATAAGGTAACTGTAAAGAATAAATACCCATTGCCACGCATTGATGATTTATTTGATCAGTTACAGGGTGCACAAGTGTTTTCTAAGATTGATCTCAGATCGGGGTATCATCAACTGAAGGTTAAACCGGAAGACATTGATAAAACTGCTTTCAGAACGAGGTATGGCCATTATGAATTTTTAGTTATGCCTTTTGGAGTCACGAATGCACCAGCTGCTTTCATGGACCTCATGAACAGAATTTTTAAACCATACCTTGATGACTTTATTGTTGTATTTATCGATGACATATTGATTTACTCCAAAAGTATAGAACAGCATGAACATCATCTGAGACTTGCCCTACAAACCTTAAGAGAACAGAAACTGTATGCTAAACTGTCTAAATGTGAATTTTGGCTTGACCATGTTATGTTTCTGGGGCATGTTGTTAGCAAAAATGGAATTTCTGTTGATCCGCAGAAAATTGAAGCTGTAGTGAACTGGCCTAGACCGACAAATGTGACTGAAGTCCGAAGCTTTTTGGGATTGGCCGGATATTACAGAAGATTTGTCAAAGATTTCTCCAAAATTGCCCTACCACTGACACAGTTAACACAAAAGGGGACATCATTTGACTGGACTGACCAAAGGGAATCTGCCTTCCAGGAGTTGAAAACTCGATTAGTGACTGCACCAGTTCTTACCTTACCTTCAGGTACGGATGGTTATACTGTATTTAGTGATGCTTCTCATAAGGGTCTGGGGTGTGTTTTAATGCAGAATGGGAGAGTTATCGCTTATGCTTCCCGACAACTGAGACCGTACGAAAAGAACTACCCGACCCATGATCTGGAACTTGCTGCAGTAGTATTTGCACTGAAAATCTGGCGTCACTATCTGTACGGGGTGACATGTGAAGTATACACCGACCACAAGAGTTTAAAGTATTTCTTCACACAGAAAGAACTGAATATGAGACAGCGGAGATGGCTGGACCTGATTAAAGACTATGACCTACAGATATTGTACCATCCGGGAAAAGCCAATACCGTTGCCGATGCATTGAGCCGGAAATCGATTGGAAACTTAGCCTGTTTGCTTACAGGATAGAAAGAGTTGCTTTGTGACCTTGAAAAATCTGAAATCGAAATTGTTTTACGAGAACAAGGTGGAATCTTAGCTGCTATTTCTGCTCAACCGGCACTGATTGAAGAGATTAAAGAGAAACAGCAATTGGATGACTTCTTGAAGAAGATCATCGAAGAAAGAGAATCTAAACCGAGACCGGGATTCATATTTGAGAATAATGTACTGAAATTTCAAGAAAGACTGTGTGTACCAAATGATACTGAACTGAAAAGAAGAGTTCTGCAAGAAGGCCACAATTCGAAATTGTCTATCCATCCGGGGAATACGAAAATGTACCAAGATCTGAAACAGAATTTCTGGTGGCCGGGAATGAAGAAAGAAATTGCTGATTTTGTATCCAAATGTCTTCATTGCCAACAGGTCAAAGCTGAACATCAACGACCTGCCGGATTATTGCAACCCCTACCCATACCAGAGTGGAAATGAGAGCATATCACGATGGATTTCATTGTAGGATTACCTCGCTCCAGAAAAGGTATGGATTCAATTTGGGTTATTGTTGATAGATTAACCAAATCTGCTCACTTCTTACCTGTCAAGACGATTTATAATGCGGACAAATTGGCCGTTATTTATATTGATGAAATTGTAAGACTGCATGGAGTGCCTGTGTCTATTGTTTCTGACAGGGATTCGAAGTTTACATCGAGGTTTTGGCAAAGCCTACAAACTGCACTGGGTACTGAACTGAGACTGAGTAGTGCCTATCATCCTCAGACAGATGGCCAATCAGAAAGGACCATCCAAACTCTGGAGGATTTATTGAGAATGTGTGTCCTTGATTTTCAAGGAAACTGGGAAAGTCACTTGCCCTTAGCTGAATTCGCCTACAACAACAGCTACCATTCGAGTATTGGTATGGCGTCTTTTGAGGCATTGTATGGCAGAAAATGTAGATCTCCAATTTGCTAGGCAGAAGTTGGAGATGGGCCTTTGCTTGGGCCCGAGATGGTGTATGAAACAACTGAAAAAGTAAAACTGATACAGCAAAGACTGAAAACTGCACAGAGTAGACAGAAAAGTTATGCAGATGTCAGAAGACGGGACAGAGAGTATGAAGTGGGTGATCACGTTTTTGTGAAAGTGACACCAATAAAAGGCCAGACTCGTTTTGGAGTCAAAGGCAAGTTAGCACCGAGATACGTTGGACCATATGAGATCATTGAGAAAATCAATCCGGTGGCGTATCAAGTTGCGCTTCCTCCTGAAATGGAGCATATGCATAACGTCTTCTACATTTCCATGTTGAGAGACTACCTCCGGGATCCCTTCCATGTGATTGAGCCTACTCGGATAATGTTGAGTGATGACTACATTTACGAGGAACGGCCTATACAGATTGTAAACCGACGGATCAAGAAACTAAGGAACAAAGAGATCCCGCTAGTAAAAGTTGACTGGCAAAACCACGGTGGCATGTATGCCACTTGGGAAAGGGAAGATGACATGGCTAAAAGATATCCTGAACTGTTTCCACTGAATCCTGTTTTCTTCCAGAATAAAGGTAACTCGAGTTTAGAGGACTAAACTCTTTATAAGGAGGGGAGACTGTAACAACCCTCATACTGTTTACTGATTAATGACTGATTGATTACCGATAATCACCGATTACTGCTAAACGGAACTGATAATGAACTGACTGACTGAAATTGGAAACCGAATTGATTAAGTATATGTTAGTTAAATTGCATTCTATCTGTTTGACTGTATGGTTATCTGTTCATGTTCATATGTTTAAACTGCTAATTGAAGGCCTTATCGGCGGCCGAATCCGAAACCGATTAGTGTTCTATGACCTTCATAATTTATGTGATTTTATAGTACAATTATCTGAAAATTTATTAGGTATGATTAAATTAGATTAAATAAGCTAATTAAAGAGTTGGACTTAATTACCGAATTGCCACCCTTAGTGGTCCACTCAAATACACACACTTGAGCCTTGTATACACTTCAATCAGAGCATTTCATCAGCTCATTTCTTGAGCTTAACCGACCAAGAGAGGGAAAGGGAGAGGAATTGAGTTCTACCTTGTGAATTGCTTGGAAATTGAAGGAATTGGAACATAGGTTGCAAATTTAGCTTCCT
The DNA here is from genome assembly GCF_055761805.1 of Camellia sinensis. NCBI lineage: Eukaryota > Viridiplantae > Streptophyta > Magnoliopsida > Ericales > Theaceae > Camellia > Camellia sinensis. Next base: position 20,121,707 of record NC_138964.1, on the reverse strand, counting down.
CATCTTGTAACTAAAGCTCTAGGTAAGGAATTCAACCCCTCTTTGTTGTGTTTAATCTCATTCATGTAAGATTCTTGAGCCTCTAGTGATTTAAGTCTAGAATTGGTTCATTGTTGTTGATTTGGAACTCATTTCATGCATGCATGTTTGTAATGTAGATGTTTGAGTTGTTTTCATGGCAAAAGGTTACATGCATGTCCATCTTTTGGTCATACCCCATGAATTCATCATGTTCTTGAAGAAATGAGTCCATTTGAACAAGCTTTGAAGATTTAATTTGGTTTAAAACTCATCCATGCATGTTTGAATGTTGTTCTTGAAAATGGGTTTGAATATGGTTTTAATTTACTCACCTTTGGGGCTTGAATTCATAAATTGAGCTTTGAAACTTGTTATACATTGAATTTAGTTATGTTTTCCAGAATTTGGGCCCAAGAGGTCGAGTTTGGAGTGGTAGAATGCTTGGTTTGAGCTTGGGAGGCAAATCTGGAAATTCCAGATTTGGCTTCCTCGCTCGAGCGAAGGGTTCCCCGCTCGAGCGAGCACCTTTGTCCAGGGCTCCGCTCGAGCGACCATCGAGCGACCATCGAGCGACCATCGCGCGTAAAATCTCAGCATCCAGTATTTTTACTGTTTTGCAGACCGCTCGAGCGAAGGATTTCTCGCTCGAGCGAAGCCTTTGATTTTGGACTTCCGCTCGAGCGAAGAAAGTCTCGCTCGAGCGAGGCTCCTATTTTCAGCAAGTTTGCAAAATGTTTTCTAAGTGTATTTTTGCATCCTCATCCCATCCTAGGCATTCTTAGGCCTAGTTTAAGACATTTAGATGAGGATATCGTTGTAGAACACACCAAGGCAAATTAGGGATTAAGTTATGATATTTCCCAACTGTGTAGCTTAGTGTGTGTTCAACCTGTGAACTGTGTAGGGTTGGCAACTGGGGAGACACGCTCTAGCATACTGTAGCCCAGAACTCTGTGAGTAACAATTGTGTAAAGATATGTTCAACTGATATCTTTTGAATACTGAACTGAACTGTTTACTGAACTGGTATTACTGAATGAATGTATGTCCTTTATTTCTGAACTGTACTGTGGCATCCTTAGTACCTACTGTTTACTGTTACTGTTACTGTTACAGAGATCTCTGTCGGTTCCCTCGTGGAGCCACTACTGTTTACTGACTGATGGCCATCATTACTGTTCGGTCTTTTAAGACCTACTGTTACTGTTGTACTAATGGATGTACCACATATGACTGTTTACTGTACTGAACAACTGAAATACTGATTGAATTGAACTGTTTTCATTACTGTAAGGACATTCATTCTAAACCCCTTTACGCTTTATGTTATTCACTGGGCTTTAGCTCACTGCTCATATATATATGTAGGTGTACAGGCACCGGACCGGAGCTAGGAGCGCGGGTTAGACTCCAATTTTGTCAAGCCAGCCTATGTGCCTCACTGCGAGGTTCCGAGCCTATCTGCTAAGGCTTAGGGGTGTTTTAAGAATTCCCCCTTCTGTACTGTTTCACTGTTTTGTATAGGCTGACTGTTCACTGTACCGCTATCTAGGGTTGAGTCCCTAGTTTGAATAAATGTAAATATTGTGCATACTGTTCTGTACTGTTTATGTATGAATGCATGAAAAAAATCTTTTGGCATACAGACTGTCACAGCTCAATGGACACTATTTATTTACTGTATTGGCTTCCGCCAGGCCCTGTACTCTGTTTTACTGTATTACTGTTAAGCAGGCCTTCGGTAATCTTGGATTACTGGCCGGTTACGGTGCTAAACCCATAGGGCCGGGTTTGGGTCGTGACACTTGCCCCTGGAGAAACTAGCATTAGCATTAATGATGGCATCCAGAAAATTGGCGCACTACTTTCACGCCCACACTAGAGTCGTCCTCACAGCCTTTCCACTAAAAGCTCTGTTTGAAAGGGCGAACTTTAGTGGGCGAATTTTGAAGTGGGCAGTCGAGTTGGGACAATTCGACATCAAGTTCCAACCCAAGACCGCAATAAAAGCCCAATCTTTGGCAGACTTCGTCGCAGAGTTTACTCCTGGAAGTCATCATATCTGCCCAGTCGACTTAACTGACACAACCGAGCTAGGGACAGAAGTTGACACCGGAATAGCGCAAAACCTAGTAGAAGGTAGTCAATCAAGCACCAGGGCAGACCATACTAAGGACAACAAGGAAGAGACAAACAAAGGCTCACCAGCAGTTCAAACAGAGGACGAATGGCAGACATCCAACATGGACCTTGAAGAAAACACCATTCTTGACCCCACTACATCATCTGATCCTTCCACTTGCTGGAAGCTATTCGTTGGAGAGATGTGGAAGCTCTTTGTCGATGGAGCATCTAACCGACATGGTGCAGGGCTTGGCATAGTCCTCATCTCTCCAGACGGCCTGGTTGTAGAGCAAGCAATCAACCTTGGCTTCCCAGCATCCAACAATGAAGCAGAGTATGAGGCGCTTCTCGCAGGACTTAAGTCGGCATACTACATGAAGGCCACCGAACTAATGGTATACAGTGACTCTCTGCTGGTGGTAAACCAAATTTCTGGCGAATACGAAGCAAAGGACGACAGAATGGCCAAGTACCAAGAGTTAGTCAGAACAGAGATCAAGAAATTTGATGTAGTAAGGATAGAACAAATTGGCAGGGAGGAAAACAGCCGAGCGGACGAACTAGCAGGCCTTGCCTCAATGGCAGATACATCCATCCCTCATCCATTACTCATCGACTTCTTACCAAGACCAAGCATAGAAGACCCCGAAGCAGAAGAGGTGTGTTGCGCAGAACTAGGCCCCTCCTGGATGGATCCCATCATCCAATTCCTAAAAGACGGCATCCTACCAGAAGAGAAAAAAGAAGCCAACAGAATAAGAGCAAAGTCGCAGCGATTTTGGATATCTCCATCTTTGGCACTTTACAAGAAGTCATTCTCAGGGCCTTACCTAAAATGTGTTCATCCTAGCAAAGTAGAAGCATTCTTGTTCGAAATACACGAAGGGGTGTGTGGAAGTCATCAAGGGGGAAGGTCGCTCGCTTACAGGGCTATTTCGCAAGGATATTGGTGGCCCTATATGCAAGCAGACTTAGAAAAATATGTGAAGAGGTGTGAGAAATGCCAAAAATTCGCGCACCAAATACATCAACCAGCAAGAGAACTCCTACCATTAACTAGCCCATGGCCTTTCGCAATGTGGGGCTTGGACATAGTAGGACCACTTCCAACAGCACCCGGCGGCAGAAAATTCTTTCTCGCAGCAACAGACTACTTCACAAAGTGGGTGGAAGCAGAAGCATTGTCATCAATCAAAGAAAAAGACGTGAAGAAGTTTGTTTGGCAGAATATCATCACTCGGTTTGGCATACCAAAAGCACTGATCTCTGACAATGGAACTCAGTTCGACGGCAGAATCTTTAGAAGCTTTTGTGAAGAGTACAAGATAGAGTTCTACAATTCTACACCGGCATATCCTCAAGCAAATGGACAAGCTGAAGCATCAAATAAAGTCGTCTTGGATGGACTAAAGAAAAGGCTAGAGAAAGCAAAAGGCAAATGGGCAGATGAACTTCCTCACGTCTTATGGGCTTACTGCACCACGCCTCGGCGATCAACCGGAGAAACACCATTCTCCTTGGCCTATGGAATGGAAGCAGTGATCCCACTAGAAGTTGGCCTCCCCACAATTCAAAGCGAAAATTTTGATCCAAACTTAAATGGAGAAGCCATAGCCTTAGAACTCGACCTTGCAGAAGAAAGAAGAGAAAGAGCACTAGTCCACATCGCCTCATACCAACGAGAGTTAATCAGGAAATACAGCAAAAAGGTTCATCCAAGACAATTCAAGATTGGGGATTGGGTACTACGCAAAGTAATGGGAAACACCTTGATCCCAGGAGACGGCAAGTTAGGCCCAAATTGGGAAGGTCCTTATAAGGTGGTTGGGTTAGCAGGCAAAGGGGCATACCACCTAAAAGACAAGGATGGCAAGGCAATCCCTAGGCCATGGAATACGGCCAATCTCAAGTTATTTTACTTTTAGCTTTTCTTTTTCAAACATATGTAATTTTTTCTTCCTTCAATAAAATGAGAAATTCTTTTTAGCAGAAGTTGTTCCTTGTAGAAGTTAGCTTTAGTAAAGATTAGGCGCATTGCAAGCATTTTATTCTAAGTTAGCCGGAAAAACTAACTTAGGGGTTGGCTGGAATAAACCAACACTTGTTACTCTTCAGCCGAAGTAAGTGCAAGGCTGAAGAGTGGTTGGCTGGAATAAACCAACTCTTGTTACTCTTCAGCCGAAGTAAGTGCATGGCTGAAGAGTGGTTGGCTAGAATAAACCAACACTTGTTTCTCTTCAGCCGAAGTAAGTGCATGGCTAAAGAGTGGTTGGCTGGAATAAACCAACACCCTTACTAAGCCCAGGATAAGGATCCAGGCTGCAGGACATTTGGTCGGAATAACCAAATACTATAAGTTAGCTGGAAAAACTAACTTCGATGGTTGGCTGGAATAAACCAACTCTTGTTACTCTTCAGCCAAAGTAAGTGCAAGGCTGAAGAGTGGTTGGCTGGACTAAACCAACTCTTGTTACTCTTCAGCCGAAGTAAGTGCAAGGATGAAGAGTGGTTGGCTGGAATAAACCAACTCTTGTTACTCTTCAGCCGAAGTAAGTGCAAGGCTGAAGAGTGGTTGGCTGGAATAAACCAACTCCTGTTATTCTTCAGCCGAAGTAAGTGCAAGGCTGAAGAGTGGTTGGCTGGAATAAACCAACTCTTGTTACTCTTCAGCCGAAGTAAGTGCAAGGCTGAAGAGTGGTTGGCTGGAATAAACCAACTCCTGTTACTCTTCAGCCGAAGTAAGTGCAAGACTGAAGAATGGTTGGCTGGAATAAATCAACACTTGTTACTCTTCAGCTGAAATAAGTGCAAGGCTAAAGAGTGGTTGGCTGGAATAAACCAACTCTTACTCTTCAGCCGAAGTAAGTGCAAGGCTGAAGAGTGGTTGGCTGGAATAAACCAACTCTTACTCTTCAGCCGAAGTAAGTGCAAGGCTGAAGAGTGGTTAGCTGAAATAAACCAACACTTCTGACTCTTCAGCCGAAGTAAGTGCAAGGCTGAAACTGGATTGGCTAGATTAAACACTCTATACTCCTCAGCCGAAGTGATTATATCGGCTAAGGAGTGGTTGGCTAATAATCGTAGTTTAACCAGCCAAAACCGAAATAACAGTTGGAGTAACTGAAGGCATTACAAGTGCAAGCATATGAATCAGAAACCGGAATAAGAGTCGATAAAATCTTCATTCATTGAAAAGCAAGTACAAAGCAATGACCGAAGCCCAGTTACAAAGACGAAATAACAATGAAAAGAAGAAAAAATCAAGAAAAAAGATCTTCAATCTCGGCATCAAAAGCTGCATCACCATCAACTTGAAGACCGGTTTCTTGAGGAAGCTCATTCACAATAGAGAGAGTCACTTCGGCTGGAACCACGGTTTCACTGGGAAGACCAACTGTTAGGTCTTCCACAATGGGCTCCGACCGGACTGGCTGTTCCACGTTATCAACCGCAGTATCTTCAGAAATGGAGTCATCGGATTCTGACTCTTCCAGAAACTCTTGTTGCAGGGCATTAGCGTAGTCCGCAAGAGAGCTCGGTATAAAATAGGCTGGAGGGTTGAAAACCTCGGTCTGTGGATCAAGACCGAGCTTCTCAACGGCCGCCCTCCAGTCGCACTTGAAGAACAACTCCTTGGCAGCATCGCACTGTTTCACATATGCTTCCTCCGCCTTCTTGTAACCCTGCTTGTAACCCTGCTTTTCGGCTCCCTCCACGCTCTTTTTTAGTTGGCTTATTTCGGTATCCTTTCTCTTTTCAAGCTTTACCAGCTCGCGCAAATATATGTCTTTCATAGCAATGGCCGCTTTCTGCCTCTCCGCTTCAGCCGAGCTAACCAGATCGGCAAGTCGACCGTTCTCTGCTTGTAGCTCGGTCATTTTCTTTTCGGCCTCCTCTAGTTCGGCCGCCTTTGCCTCGGCTTCCGCCATTGCTTGCCTTGTGGTTTTTCTTAGTTCTTGGACTTTCTTGTAAGTAATATTGTTCTTTTGTAAGGCCTGGCAAAACAAAGATTTCCTTTGAGCCGAAGTACAAGTTGGAAAATTTAGGCAGAAGAAGCGGACAGAGTTACTTACCAAAATCAAGGACTTGGATGTAGACCGAATTGACTTCATTTCGGTGTTCAATTTCTTTAAGTGGTGCTCCATATCTTTTGGGAGGCACACACTTTTGGCCAGATTAAAAGCCAATTGGTGATCTTTTTCAGCCACGACCGAGTCAGTAGCTTTGATGTCTCGGTCGTTGAAGGTCAGCGGCGGAGCCCACTTCGGAGATTCAGCTCGGTCAGTTTGCTCCGGTTGGGGGGAAGGTTGAGGACTCTGGGGGATGGATTCAACCTCATCGACAAGTTGCTATTCGGTCGATGTAGATCGGGCGCGTTTGGAAGGGCGAGATGAAGAAGGCCGTTGAGAAGGGAGGGCCACAACGGCAGGCTGCGCCTCAATAGTTGGTGGTACTTCGGCTCTGGTTGTTGCGGTCAGAAGGGCCCTAACCCTGCTTTTCTTTGCCATCTCTTCTTCAGCAGTTAATGGGACAAGTCGTATTTCGGGTAAGGTTGGGTCCGGTTCTGGTGCTTCCTCAAGAAGGAAATCGGTTACTCTTGCTTTTCGGCGACCGCTATACCGATAGGTCGGCTCAAAGTTTAGAAGCTTAGCCCAACTCCTTTCTTGACACCGTAGTGCGGCTCGCAAAATCGCAAGGTTGGGATAGCTATATAGGGAACGGAGGTGGGCGAAATCTGCAAAAGGAGAACTGTTAGTTCGGTTAATTGACTAAAAAAACCGAAATAAAATACAAGGAAGAGGACCGAAGTCATATTACCGGGCTCCCCCTTTTTCCAATTTATAGGCCGACCAGGAATTTGGGCTTGAAAATCCTCAAAGTTCCCAGAGACCCAGAAAAAATCATCATCATTAAGGTCTTTGTCCGGTGTGTGCTTAACTATCTTCTCTCGGCGGCGGCGAATCCTAAGGTAATAGACCCACCCAGCATCTTTTGAGCCGATGGAGTATTGGTGGAAAATTTCGGCCAGACCAAGGTTTAGTCCGGTTTGATGGTTTAGTGCGGCTATTCCCATAATAATGCGGTATGTATTGGTGGACAGTTGGGTGGGGCATAACCTAGTCTGCCTAAGAAATTCACAGATCAATGGTTGGACAGGAAATCGTAGTCCGGTTTCTATTATGGATTGAAGGGTAAGAGGGACGAAGCCTTCTTTTTCCCACGGAATAACATCTTTTTTGGCCAACATCAGATGGACGTCATCAGGAATTTGGTAGTCTTTCCTAAATTCGGCCATGCCACCAGGGGTCTCAACTAGATACCTATACTTACCCATCTGATGTATAATTTACTTATAATTTATATCGGTTCAAAAATCGTGCTCAGTAGCTCGGTTGAGCGCACGCAGGAGTGCCTGGGTAACGTAAGTCTGCAAAGTAAAAAACAGAGGGGGTTAAAGCACTGATCAACGGACCGTGCTACAATTTAAAAGCAAGGTATAAAAGCCCTACTTCGGCCTCAAAAAACTGGTTCTATCTCGGTTCATCAAAAGGTTTGGTAGCTCGGTTTGAGCAGTTTGCTCGGTAGACCGGTTTAACGTCTAGGGGCAGCTTTCTGAGTTCGGTCTAAAAAACTAAGAAAGCTGGTTTAGCCCCAAGGCCTAAATCGGTTGCAGTGTGAATAAAGTTACTTCGGTTAAGCCTCTAGGGGACGGCTTTCTGAGTTCGGTTTAGGAACTAAGGAAGCCGGCTTGGCCCCAAAAGCTTAGTTCGGTTAAAAACCGAGGTTCCTAAGTTTGATATATTCAAAACTCGGTAATCTTATTTCAGCTAAAGTGAGTCAGGCTCTGGTAACCCTTTGAAACTTTCAAGTTCTAGTTCGGTTATTGAGTACAGTGATCTACCTATATAATGCAAACAGGATCCTACTTCGGTTGCTACCTAATTTTGGATCTAAGGCGAGTTTTTTACAGAAGTTCATGCACGTATGAGCCCTACTGGTTTTTTCATAAAAATACAAGAGCAAAAGCAACAAATGAAAGAAAGTATTTGCAAAAAGAATACAAAACAAAACTATACAAATGATGAAGCAGACAAAGAGAAACAAGGATAGGCTTGCTTACCCGAATAAGAATGAAGCCTGGAAATGAAGGCAGTAGCAGCGATGGAGGCACGAACACAGCAAGCTCAAAACTCAGGTGCTCAAGGAACAAGGGGGAGAAGAATGTGAATGTTCAAGAATGAGAAGAATGTTTTGTGAAATGAGAGAGAGGGAAAAGAAAAGGGAAGAAGCGGGAACTGTTCAAAAATTACGAAACACGAAGACGGCGTTGACAGCTGCCTTCTACGAATGGGAGCATACCACGTGTATACGGAAAGGGAAGCGTTACAGTCGTGGCTGAAGAGACGTTTTGACCGGACGAAGTAAAGCCTGAAGTAAAATTAGCTCGGTCTGAGAGCCCGAGGGTTTTTTCGCTCGGTTGGAGAGGCTAAAGGATTTTTAGCTCGGCCGGAAAGGCTTAATAAACTCTAGCTCGGCCAGTAGACTGGTAATCCCAATCATGATTGCACAGATGGGATTAAGGGGCAATTGAGAGGGTAATTCTTGGGAAGAATTGGGCCGAGCTGCGTGATTGGGCTTTGAGGCCCAAAGTGTGAAGGACTCAGTAAAAGGCCGCAATGATATTCCGGTCCAGAAGAAGCATAGTTACTCCGGCCCAGGAGAGGTATGGTTACTCCGGTTTAGGAGAGGTGTAATTGCTTCGGCCCTAGATGGTATAAAGCTACTCCGGTCTGGAGGTAACTTGATGTTAGTCCGGCCTCATGGTTAGTTCATAACTAGAGTTAGTCCGGTCTCGGAGTTAATCCGGTCGCGATGTATTGTGGTTAGATCGGCCAGAGCTTGCTACTCAGAAGCTTGGTATAAACGCATCATGGTTAAACGGGGGAAAGCCGAGATAAGGAGTTGGAGGAGAAAACCGAGCTAAGGATAGTTCGATCTTCTCTGTGGCTCAGCATAGCCAGTATTACTTCGGTCAAATGGTGATTCGGCCATGGAGAAAACCATCCCACTTGGTTTAAGCAGTGGGGGAGGGTGTAAAAGGATAAGCATTATCCTTAGGAGTATGAATCCTAGGAGGACTCTGCATGGAGAAATACAAGTCCTACTAGGATTGTGCCACGGGAACTTATAAAAGCTCACAAACATCACCTTGGAGGAGGTAATTGAACACAACCTTTCTGAGAACTTAGAGCTTTGTCTATTTGTCAAGTTCTCTGACTTAGGCATCGGAGAGGTTTCCGGCACACACCCGCCGGCTAGCTCACGTTTGTGTTTTCAGATGACAAAGCGACGTCGTACGGAGGAGCGTGGACTTGGTCAACAGGATTATACGAGGAGAATTATTTCCTCCCCGTACAAATGGTGTAGATCACGAAGGGGGTTGTAGGGGTCCTCCACAAAGGGGGTCCCTATCATTGCTGATTACAAAAAGTCACTTTAAAAATTTTATGGATAAGTTATAAGAAGTTGTTTGGAATGTCTTAAATAAGTGTATTTTTTAGTTTTTTGATTAAAAAGTTGAAAAAAAAATGGTTGTTTGAGATAATTTTTTGACTTTTTATAAAAAAAAATATGTATTAAAAAAATTATATAATTTAATGTATTGAAGAAGGAAGAGAAGAATAGATTGTACGATGGCACAGTAGTGGGCAGAGGGTCTGAATAGGATATGCTTGCCTCCTTTTCGGGTATTGAATTGGACAGTGATGTTTGGCCCGTGGAGGCCCACCACGGGTCTTGTTTTGGTAATCGGAACCGTTCAATGTGTAGAACTCGTCGAGTACTATATATTTGTAAAAAAGTACGTTGATCAGATATCGATAGCTATCTGATCGGATTAGTTTTTTGCCAATCGTTAACTATAACACCATCCATTTTTTTTTATATAAACCTGATTTGGTCATGTAATTATCGATATCCAATCAACGCAATTTTTTACAAGCATCTAGTACTCAACAAGTTTTACAGATTCAACGGTTCAGATTATCAAAACGGAATCCGTTATGAGCCCCCACGGGCCGAACAACATCGTCTTTAAGCTTGCCTCCACCTGTGTAATTTGTTCTTACCAAAGCCAGGTAAGGCAACTGACGTCAGAGTGAGTTGTACATTTTTTTGTATAAAAATAATTTTTATTTTAGTAAATAATGATAATTTTTTAACATTTTTAATAATTGTTTGACTTTTTATCTTTTTTAAAAATACCAAACCAAGCCGAAGTATATGTCAAAAAAATTGTGTAAGCAATACTTACTTTTTAATTAGTATAGAATAATAAAGCATACTATTTTGCATGAGATAATTATTTTTTAAATATACAAGATCAACCTTTTTGACTCAATGATATTTTGCCAATGTTTGGGAAGTTGGGTTTGAGAATTTTTTTTTTTTTTTTTTTGGTTAAAATAGTCATAAAAAATAAAATAGGTTTTTTAGCTTAATAAGAAAAAACATCACATTCAACCCATAATCATTATATTCTTTTTCTCACAAAAAAGTCAAAAAAAATCAAAAAAGCTAAAAATTCTTTCCAAATTAAGATTTTTAGTCTCAGACTAAAATAACCAAAAAATTCAAAAAATCAAAAATCAACTCACTTCCCAAACGAAGCCTTTGTATATTGTTTAGACACTTAAGCCTTGTTTGGTTTGTTTTTGAAAAGTAAATTTTGGAGAAAATTTTCTAAAATTTTATTTGGTTTAGGCTCCATTTGGGAAGAGAGGTTTGGAACTTTTTTTCGCTAAAATATCCACAAAAAATAAAATAGGCTTTTTAGCTCAATAAGACAAAACATCACATTCAACCTATAATCATTGCATTCCTTCTCTCACAAAAAAGCCAAAAAAAAAGCCAAAAGCCCTTCCCAAACCAAACTTTTTAGCCCCAGGTTAAAATAGCCAAAAAAATCAAAAAACCGACCCACTTCCCAAACGAAGCCTTAGTGATTTTGAAAAAAAAAAAAAATTTAAAATCACTTTCTATCACCTATATATCAATCAATCACTTAAACTCTCATATCTTCTTCTCAATCATTTTTTCTCTCAAACATATCTACTCAACTACAAAAAAATATCAAATTATTCCAAACTCTCATACTCCAAAACTATTTTCAAAATATATAACCAAACAAACTAAAAAAGTTGGAGCAATTCTGAGTCATTAAGGCATTGTTTGGCAACAGGCTGGTTTAGCCAAAAAGTCAAAAAGTTACTAGAAAAAGCCAAAAAGTCAATAACTCATACCAAAAAATCAAAAATTATATTTTCTCTCTGTTTTTTGCACATCTTTTTATAAAAAGTCAAAAAGTCAACCCAAATATACTAATTTTTTTAACTCATATTTTAATCAAATAATCAAAAAGTTATTAAATTAGTCTGTTTCTAAACTAGTCCTAATAATGAAAGCTGTGCAGAAAACTATATGAAATTATTACTGAAACTAGAGTCCCACCTGTCCTCAATCTTGGACCCGACATTAACTTTTCTTTTTTCTTTTTTGGAACCCAATCACTTTTTCTAATAATCATTAATTTACGTTTACTCCTATGCTTCGAAAATGAAGTGTTGAAAATAAAGTGTAAGAAATATAAATGACGAGAAAAATAGAAATCATGTCTTTGATTTGAGTGGATGATTACAATGTAGCCATGAATGGCTATTTATAAACAAAAACTTGTAGGAAAAAATTACCTAGTAACTACCCTACTCTTCCATCTTTATTATTGTCTTGCCATGTGTCTCTCCATGATCTTCCATCTCCTGGAAAATTGACTTTAAGCGGCATTTTAAAAACGCCGCTATAGGTACTAAAAACGTCGCTAATTATTTTTGTGACGTTTAGTACCAAACGCCGACGATGCGGCCGTCACTATAGCTTTATGTCGTTTTGAAAACGTCGTTATATTAGTATAGGCGGCGTTTTTAAAAACGCCGCCAAATGTCCTACCATAACTATACTGTGACGTCACTATGACATTTCGCGACGTTTGGAAACGCCGTCAAAGACATTTATATATTTTAAAAATCTAACCGTTGGGGTAGGGATATAGTGACGTTCAAAAAACGCCACCATAGCCTTTATTTTTATTTTATTTTTATTTTTAAAGTTGTGCTAATTTTATATGGTCGAAAAAAATACTTGTCATAAACAATTATTAAGAACCAATAATTGATGTTTATTAAAATAATAAATAAACTAAGTTTGAAAACAAAATTAAAAATAAAAAACAATGCAATAAGATGTGATATATGTACAATTACTGAATATATCTAGACACAAAATATATTAAAAATCCGTGAGGATTTATTTACAAAGTCAAGCTTGAAAACTCATGCAGAAAGCAGAGAAGACATCCATACTCCTAATGACACAATACCAATAGTAGCACAAGCTTGGCCCAGTTCATAAACAAAATTTTTTTTCTGAACGAGGCAAACTTTGCCAATTTGTCTTCCTGCAAAAAGTCACAGCTAGGACCAAATTAGAAAGGTTAATATCAGTACAATAGATTGACACATTAGATTAGAATGGAAAAAATTAGATTAAATTAACTTAATGCATACAAGTGCATACCCCAAATCCACAATGATGATGCTGACATTATCTTGTGAACGTCGGTCTTGTAATATACATAAATTATTTTCTAAAACCAAGTCGGCAAAAATATAGAGAAAACCACAATATCTACTTAATAATAGAAAAATGATTCATCCACATAATTTCTCTAAATAATATGGCAAGTACAATTTGAAAATCTATGTTCAAATATTTCTTCAAGCTCTTCTTATATGTATTCTGTCTTATCACCTCATTAGGAGATTGTAAGGGAAAGCAATTCTATAGATACAACACTATTGTTGATAATAAATATTCAATAATGTAGTAAATTTATACAGATACCAAAAAACAAAAATAGAAAAATATTCGTACTATTTAAGTTGCTCTTATGCATAGCATATGCCACAAGGCATAACACTTGCATAATTTTTCTAATTGAATAGATATTACAACAATAGCCTTTTTCTCAATGCGATCTTGTCCAAACGTTACATAAAAACACACTAATGTTGATGGTTTGATCATAACATGCATACAGTACACATCTTATAACATAAGTTCAACAACAACAAAAAAAAGTTACATTTATTATATCATCTCATACAATAGCTTGTTTTCATTATCAAAATTTATTTAACACACTGCGCGTGCCTATAATTTAGGAATATAATAATATTACTCAGTAGTGTCGGGCCACTATTTGACAATGCTTACTTGGTATTTGGTGTTTCAAATTTAAATTTAAAAAAAAAATGAACTTTTCAAAAGTAGCACAAAACTTTGAGCTTTCTATTTTCTTTCAGTTGGTGAATCAAGAGTTTTTACAGGCAGGCAAACCATGTAGGAGCGTGTAAAACGAAACAATCAAGTGCCTGGATAGATGGATTTGCTGTCAGAAGAAGAGAAATGCCTAGACCATCAAATGTCTCACTCCCAAGTGTTTTCTGAAAGGGTTTTCCAGAGTCCTTTAGATTTCCGAAATTCACTTGTTTGCATCCTTGATGATGCTGTATCCAAAGGCTGAACAACAATATCAGAAATTAGAATGTCTAACAAAAAATGCTATACTTCATTCTTCTGAGCATTCAAAGAGACTTCATCATTACAATTATATATTCAAATTTAAGATTAACTTTAAATTATAATTAGAAGTCATTAAACAATATCCAATCAATTTTCATCATCATTATTTTTGTTATGATTCCCTGTTCTATTAAATATTCATTATGACTCCCCACATGAACAATTTAGCCTAGACAAAGTGATTATTATACTTTAATCAAACAAGGATCTCATGAACTTAAGTAATAGATTAAGTGATCAGCAAAAATCAATGTGACGTGAAAGACCCAGTATGGTTGTTTGATTGTAATCAACAGGAAGAAAATTTATTACTGATCAGTAATATAACAAGCTAAAATATGACCTCACCTGCGTCACCACAACCGTACAAGCCCCAGCAGCGGCAGCAAGAACCAAATTAGCTTTCGTTCCAATAGATTTTGATCCACTTCTCTTTAAGTATAGCTTCTTAAAGAAGCTGTATCCATAGAAGTAGATAAACAAAAAAATAAGAGACTGCAGGTTCTTTGTCCCAAGGCCCTGGTACAGTGAGAGAACTTGATGGTTAGAAATTGCTTCCCAAAACACATCAGAAGTGTTCCTGCATAGGCAAAGCAGTTGAATTAGTTAACTATATCTCATGGGTGATTATTTGCCTCCACATTCTCCTGATCCGAAGGCAAAAGTATGAATTATAGGATTATAGCCTGCCTGCCATGGGAGAGCAGTAGGAGAACAATTCATGGAACACAATATAAGTCATATTTCAAGCATTGTGTTGAGACCATTCATCATCAGCATTATGCTTGGACTATTCCTCATTGCTCTTGGTTCTACCATGCCAAGTTTTCCCTCTCCCCCTTGTATATAAATTAGCTAAAAAAAAAATAAAGCCACATATCATAGACACTAAAAATGAGATCCTACTCAATTCTTGTTTAAGGTCCTTAGCGAGACTGAGATTGAGACTCCTATAATCTAGCGATTCTGGCTACAAACTAAATTTTTTTGCTGAAACAAATTTGTTTAGTCAATCAAGAGGCTCAAAACACCTAGTTAGGCTGCCAATTAATTCAAAGCAAGTAGTTGAGTTAATACTGGTATCAGTCCATATGCTGCTATAGCAAACAATTAATTCTTCAGATATCCTTTTCTCATGATTTCCTTTTGTGGGTAAGCTCAAGTTTATTGGACTCATAAAGCGATATTAAAACAATTCCTAATTTTTGTCAGTTAAGGTTACAATTTACGTAGACCAATCCATATAAAGCTAAGCTGTGTGATCACATTAAAATATTGGGCATAGTGAAGAAACAGAGATAGCCCAGCTAAAGTTTGAGTCTCCATATCAATTTCCAAAGCTTTATTTAAAATATGGTCTGAATTGAGTCAAAAACACTTTCTTTCTTTTGTTAAGAGACACATACAGAGAACCCAGCTCGAGTTTGGGTGACTAAAGGTCAAACTGAGTGAAAATAAGGTTGATTTATTGAATAAATGGTCTGAATTGAGTCAACATAGGCCAAGTGTTCATATATCACCACATAATCAAATTCATCATATACAATAACGCATGGCATAGCATAGCGCTGTGTGAAGAGAACTTAGATAGAAAACAAGTCAATAACAATAATTCAAATTGTGTCTTTGTACATTACTTTTATGTTTCATTGGGTTTACCATAAAAAAATTAACATAGAATGACTGAAGGAAACTTGTTATTATGAGAATCTCCAAAAGAATCAGATAGTACCTTGGATATACATAAAGGATTTTTTGCAGCATATTCACACAGTTTTCCAATCTTTCTGTCACTTGGTTCTGCTTCTTGTAAAAAAAAAAACAAACAAATTGCAATATGCTATCATTATGGTGTATCTACATCCTATATGTTGCAAGAAGTAATGTCTCAAAAGTTCAAATAAATTACAGCAACCATATAGTAGAACTTAGTTTATATAATAAAAAGGATTATCTGATTCTATATCAAACATATCATGGTTGGCAGGTACATGAAATGCAAAATAAAATCATATTGTTGAACAATTACACCGAAAATAATAACAATGATCATACATTTTAAATATATCCTCTATTTCTTTATAGTTTTTTAGCCATTTTAAATGCATTTTAAAAAGTGACTGCTGGTTTGATACAAACCTAGAACTAGTCAAGAGTATAGGCTTCGAAATAAAGAGTTTCGGAGAGAGACAGAAATCTGCAATCTGCATTTGATCAACCAGTTCTGATGGTCCACAATGAAAATATATAGGTGGGAAAGATCCATTTAAATATGCTTACAGTAATGAAGCCCAAGCGCAAGGCCATGTAGTCAGCTCGATTAATGGAACTCCAAAACTGGCGGCTGAAACAAAGTTGTACACTGAAATAGCTTGAGTTTGAATTCTGAACTCACTTGGCAAAATGATAACTATAAAAAGCAACCAAGAGTACCAAAAACCAAGAGATAAAAGCAATATAATTAAAGAGTTCATTAGTACAAAACTGAATGGTTGTGAAACAATTTAAATTGAATGTAAAAGCACATAATCTAACTAAGAAAATGTGATGACAGTGTACACATACACAAGTGTGCAAGGTGAAGACTTCGTGTCACTGGTTGTCATCTGATTCAAGAGATGTTTCTACTCTATAAAATAAAAGAAATAGAGTGAATTATTCTGAACTAAATAATAGAATCCTACAATTGAAGCCTTGAACAAATATTTGGGTATCGTCTTGAATTTATTGTACCATTCACTTAATATATAGCATTTCATTGTAAAAATAGTATGCCTCATCGAACCATGAAGAGTCAGAACCGATCTAGGTTGACTAACATTCTAAGGAAGGTATACTTTGTTGATCAAGCCAGAAAGGGAATCATCCTTCATGCCTGTTTGGTTATAATTTTGCCTGCTTTTTTCTGTTTTCACCATACAATTTTTCTTAAACCATAACGTGTGTAATTACTCCTCCACAATACCAAGTTGTAAAACAGAAATATTGCCATCTCCTGGAAGTTTGTCAAGGACTTCGACTGGGAAATGGCAATGAGTTGCCTAGTAAAGTCTAATGTCTTAATTTAAAGATGGTTGCTTAACTGAGTAAAGTGATGGCTCTCATAAAGAACGACTCCAGGTTGAACTTATCAGATAGAAGACACTATTAGTAACTATTTACTCCACATGGATATTGAATTCTGTAATTCCAAGAAAACGGGAAAGTACATACACATTAGAAATTGTGGAGAATTTACCTACTTTCCCCTAGGGTTCTATTCAAGAAGATAAAATTCTTTATTTAAATTTTATCTAACAAGCCTATGGAGCCATTCAAGTTCAAGGGAACCACAAACCATATCCTAATTATTTTTTGATGATTTTATCCGCATGGTACACTAATCTTTCTTATCTAATCATCTAAACCATTTGTGACCATCAGTACCTAACAAAATGCATTTACTTTTCCTTCTCAAGAAATATGATCATATTTACAACAAGAAGCCCTTTTTATCCTTTCATATTGAATGCCCTAGGTCGTCTTTCAGCAGCTACAACTTCTCTTAGGCTTCATATTCATTTTACCACCCCAAAGCAACTGGAAGCATGTTCAAATAAGACCCTCAGCTAATCATTACTTGAGCTGCATTTTCACATTTTTAGGATGTTTAGTAGTATACCAGCAAATTCATTTCCCAATTGAATAGATAAATAACAACAACAACAAAAAAAATGACACATTTTAACATCGCAAAGACACAATAATTTAAAAAGGTGCATTACCACCTAAACAAGAACTCTATGCTGGCTCCATGGTTGGGATGTGTGGTGAAAAATGAAAGTTGATAGTCGCCTCATTTTTGTGTGGTTTGAGGCAGATTGCGGGGAACCTAGATTAAAATTTCAATATGGCATGATAGAAATTTTCTAATGAAGAACATCTGAACTAAACTCTTAAAAGATAAAGGGTACTTCAAAAAGGAGAAGAACAAAATCACACCTATAAAACTTTTCGCACCTTGTAGTTCCTGCGGAGCCATCGACTTCGCTTGATTTTCCCATGTTCTCTAGCTATAAATCTGCATGTACAAGAAGAAAAATCTTAGGGCTCTCTTGAGAAGAAAAGTTCCAAAGATACAGAAAGATATACATTTTGAAGAAGAAATACTGACTTTGATCATGGCAAGGGCAATGGAAAAAAAGCTATATGATACATGGGTAACACCAAGAACAAACAAGAAACAGTGAAGCTGCTCAAGACTTTCATATGAAACGAATGATTCACGGCCCTGGACAGATAACAGATGTTGAAGCTACTAAGCCATATATGATAAATAATTAACCCAACAAATTCAAATGATCTGTATTTTCTTTGGAAGTGATTAAAAGCGTTCACAACAATTAAGAAGTGATTAAAAGCTTTCACATCAATTAAGAAGTGATTAAAAATGTTCACAATAATTAAGGAGTGATGAACAGGTAAATAAATTTATGATGGTAAAGACAGTCTGAGTACTTGCATGAAATGAAGAAGCACTTCTACTATTGTACTCTAGAACATATCATTCTTTGAAAAGCTACATTCTGGCAGGAGCGGTTGATTATGATATTCCCTATCACTTAAACATCTAAAATTCTAAAAGCTTCTACCAATATCACAAAGGCCTTTTGCCTTTTGAAATGTTGTTCTCAATAGCCATTGACTCTTGTCACCAAATTCCTTCATCACGATTCATTATTATTGAAGATCATAATAATGAATTGAGAGAGATGTTTCCATTACAGAACTGAAATAGGCTTCGAAATGAAGAGTTTCAGAGAGAGACAGAGAGACGATGGAGCTCACCTTAGTAGACAATGGTGCAAATGGTGTTTTGGATCTTCGAAATTGAAATCGAAATCGCTCTGAGATGAAATCACTAAGACCGATCTGAATCTCTGCGAATGATAAGTGTTTAGAGATTAATTGAGAGAGATGTTTTCATTACAACACTGAAATAGGCTTCGAAATGAAGAGTTTCAAAGAGAGACAGAGAGACGATGGAGCTCACCTTAGTAGACGATGGTGCAGATGGTGTTTTGGATCTTCGAAATCGAAATCGCTCTGAGATGAAATCACTGAGACCGATTTGAATCTCTGCGAATGATAAGCATTTAGAGAGGGTTGCGAGAGAGAGAGAGAGAGAGAGAGAGAGAGAGAGAGAGAGAGAGAGAGAACTCACCTACCTTGTCGGTGTAGATGGTGGTAGCGGTGGAGCTTCAAAATCGAAATCAAAATCAGAGATTCAGATGAAATCGAAATCACAGAAGGCGTAAGGAACTTCGAAATCAAAATCGAAACCGATCCGTTGATTTCTGCTGGAAGAGATTAGGGCATCTGTTTAGAGAGAGAGAGAGAGAGAGAGCGAACGATAGACTGATGAGTGAGTAAAAGATTAGGGCATCCTCCTGATGAGTGAACGAGTGTATTTACCAGCTCGCCAGAGAGAAGGCATTCGAAGACGTTTTTCAATGCCTTCAAATAGCTAAACAGTGCCGTTTTATTATTGAACAAAAACGACGGTTAAAAAACGCCATTAAATAGTATAAAATGTGGCGTTTCATAAAACGTCATTAAAGAAACGTCGTCAAAACCTGTAATTCCTGTAGTGGCAATTCACAATTTTCCAGGAAAGGAGTTTTGTTGTGATAAATTGTAATAACTATATGTGGATTTTCATGGGCATGCAATTCCCATAGAAATATAGCAGGACTATATAATCCCATAGAAATATAGTAGGCTTCACTTTTATCAACATGAAAACAAAACACACTAAAATAAACCAATATTTCCACCAAATGGCATGTTTTGTCTTTTACTATTGGTACAAGAAATTATCTGATCATAGTTGCACACTGATCATCACGGTTATACCCACTAGATCAATTCATAGGACAACCATTTAAACTTCCTGGGTTTGTTTGAATGGCTTAACTAGTCAGAATCATATTAGGCATTCAAAGTCACTTAATTTAACAAGATGGTTGCAGGGAAACTCAAAACTCCCCCTAAAGCAAGTCAAACTGTGGGCCTCGTGTTAAGAAAGTATCATAGATCAACACGTAAAAAGATCAAACCCTGATGATTGGAGTTCAGATCATGAGTTTTGGAAGACCATCCACAAATATGTGCAAGCCTCCCCAGTGCAAGTCTAAAATACGGTGACAAAATTGGGATTTTGAAAGGCATTGTGTAGTAATTGTGGGCAAATATGGGATCACTTCAGCCAATATCAATGAATAATTGGACTACTATAGAGAGGGGAATAATTACCAATCTAGAATCAATTTGGTCAATTCAATTTCTTGAACAATGAATGTTATGAATGCAATCAAGTATATTTAGCAAATGTCAATAACAATTTGATGTTTCGTCCCAATCACTGCAAATGACATGTAGGTACGAAGGCAATTTTAAACTTACCTTGTTTAGTGCTTCAAGTAATAGCGACTCAGCTTCATCAAAATTTCCCATATGCATGCAGCACACGGCCTTTCCATTTAGGATCAAACTGGTAATCTGATAAATCTTGGAAAATGAGATATGCTTCCTGTATCTTGGATCCACCCTGATTTACATGCCAATATATTTGAACATAAAAATCAACAATTCCTGATTTGACTTTAGAAATTGAGAATGGGTATGTACCACGGCCAAGTTTAGCCATGCATTTGCAAGTTGAGTTAGTGTATGGTCCTCATCAATCTGTTGCATGATCCTCAACTGTTTTTCCGCATAATCTGATCTATGCATCTTAAGGAATATTTGGACATTCAATGCATGCCTGCAAAAACAAAAGCAGTAGGCATATTAATGACTATTCACATCATATTTGCAGTAAAAGGTGGAGCTCATTAAACACACTATATTAGTTTCCAGGAATATATCTATATATATATAGTGTGAAAATAGAACAGGAAATTTAAGGGAAAATGAAAAGACAATGGCTTTGAAAGTTCATGCAATTTATCAAATAGTTAACAGGCGAGATAGTGAAATCATATGTTCAAGTTGATAGCAGAAAGGAAAGTAGCTACATAGATTAAAAACCAACAATGGCTACATGGACAAAGTTATTCAATTTCACCAACATTCCCCCAAAAAAACATAAAACACCATGACCAATGTTTTGAGCCAAACAAAATGTTAGGCCATTATCATTTTTAATATGAATCAAACACAAACTATTTTACGGCTTCAAAGTGGTCCTTCAAAAAAATATATTATATCCTCCAAGTTCAATTGTAAAAGAAGCAGAAATAGAACAATAACACTTGGAAAAAAATAATACCCATCCCACGCAATTGGAAACTAATTGTTGACTCTCCTCCTATTAGCCTCCCCCAGAACCATACTTATTTCCGAACACGATCAGCTGGAGCTTGTTGTAACCGCAAGTACACCCACACCAGCAATCGCACGAAGAATGAGATGGAACCCATTAATGGAAAGCTTGAATTAGAGCAAAAAGTGAATGGCCCAATAGAGTATTAATCCATTTCCAATCGTTCACAAAATCCAACATCAAATTCAAATTTGATGAAAAAAATGTGCTTTTTGTGCTCCAACGGTTGCACCAAACAAAGTATCAAATTGAGAAAGCATCAAGCATTCCACCAAACTGAGGACGGCTTGCCCCTTTCAGCAATTCATTGTGCATAGCCGTTGAGTTTGACCCACTGGACGTCCGGCCGAACGTCTGGCCGAATGTCCCATCGGATAACCGCTTTAAAGCAGAAATTTGTGAAAATCTTACACTGGGGGGTTGACCACCCGATCGACCACCTTAGCATTTTTTTGGAGCAACAGAAATAAAGGCAAAAACCTTCAAATTTGCTCTTACCGGTCGACTCCCCGGACAACCCTCTCTGTTTGATGCACGCTACAGTGAACGGTTGGAGCTGTTAGTATCAGAATGAGAAAATTGGCTTTTTTTTACTCAAATTTGGTGAAAATTTTGTTCAACCGTTGGAGATGCTCTTATGCATTAGAAATCATACATTCTGACTATTTGAAAAACCCATGTGTTTGCGTGTATGTGAAGCTCTGTGGGTTTTTGTGAGTGAATAGTGAAAGAAAGAGAGACAGAAAAATAGAGCCGAGAGGGAGAGAGAGGATCTCAGGCGACGGTGACCAACAAGGAGGTGAATCGGTGATCTGGTTGTCAGCGAATGCGAGAAGGAGCGGCGTTAAATGATGGAGGGGAGATGAGGAAGAGGGAGGACGCTGGAGAGAGAGAAAGAGAGGCATTAGTTTTGTTCAGGGTTGGGTTGGGTTTGGGTTGGGTTTGGTTTGGTTTGGTGAGAGCATGAGATATTTTATATAAATGGTTATTGGCGACTAAAATTTTTTAGTCGCTGAAAGTAATTTATAAATCCCTCCAAAATATTTGAAATGTCTCACTCCAAAACATTTTAGTTCTTTGGCAACAAAAATTCTTTTTGTCGCTGAAAACAAACTTTGGGCTACCAAATTTTGGTTGCCAAAGGTAAAAAATAATTTTTTATTTTCCATTCGATGACTAAATGGTTTTAGTAGTCAAAACTCAATATACGGTGACTAAATTTATTTTTTGTCCCTGAAAATAGACTTTTGGCGACCAAAGGTAAAAAATAATTTTTTATTTTTTATTCGGCGACTAAATGGTTTTAGTAGCCAAAACTCAATATACGGCGACCAAATTTATTTTTTGTCGCTGAAAATGGAGTTTTGGCGACCAAATTTGGTCGCCAAAGGTAAAAAATAATTTTTTATTTTTTATTTTTTAGTTGGCGACTAAATGGTTTCAGTAGCCAAAACTCAATATATGGCGATCAAAATTATATTTTTGTTGCCAATTTTGGCATTTTTAGCGACTAAATTTTTTTCTATCGCCAATAACCAATATACCCCCTCTAAAAAAATTAGTAGCTAAATATTTTACTTTTGCCGACTAAAAATATTTTAGTCGCCAATTCCATAACTTTTGGCGACTAAATTTTTTTAGTCGCCAATTTTGATCGCCAAAGGTACATTTTGTTGTAGTGACACTATTAAAAATTCAATGATAAAATTAAAATAACTATAATTCAATAAATCATTTGAAATAAGTACAGATCATGAATTGAGAAGGGTTCGATTTGATCTACAGGGGGTTGAGGGTAGTGAATTGAGAAGGGTTCGATTTGATCTACTGGGGGTTGAGGGTGGCGTGGGTCTTGAAAAGAGTAAATTGTAGATATATCTTCTAAAAATTATTTAAAATACAAATTGTTCTTTGTAATTTTAAAACTTAGATTTCATTCTTTTAACTTTTTAATTGCATAACAAATGATTTTTTTTTTATTAATAAATTATCAATTCAATTAATTCTTTTTAATGATATTATAAATATATTTCAATTAATAATTTATATATTTTTATCATTGTATAGAAAAGTGGTTATGAATTTCATTTTTTCTTTTAATTTTATTAAATAAAAAATTCTGATAATAAAGTATTTGTAATTTTTAGAACCACAAGAAACAATTTATATCTACCTACTATTTACATTAATTTTGATCATTTTAATCTTATTAAAATAGAGATTAGTCTAATTATGTACCAAAAAAAAATATGAAGCTAACTGTATTTATTTACCCTTATTATTAATTAGGGTAAATTACAAATACATCTTGAAGTTTGCTTAAAGTGTGCATTGTCCTTTGTGGTGTGAAAACTTGTAAATATCACCTTCTCAAAAAAAATTATTTAACAGAAGTAATTTAAAAATGAAATTCCTAGCTGCTCTCCTCTACATTAATAAAATAACTTAAATTATTAATTGAAATAAATTTTTAACATCATTAAAAATTGTTAGTCGATTTGATAATTTATTAATAAAATTCGTTATTTATGAGGAAATTAAAAATTTTAAGAAGCGAGATGTAATTTTTAAAATTACAAGAGATAAATCATATTTTAAGCAAACCTAATAGTGTAGCAATTATCCTATTATTCAAAAATTTCATGTTAAAAGTTTGTCCAATTAATAATAAGAGACTGAATGAATAAATGACACTTATAATGAGATAATGAATAAACTATAATATTTTTTGTTGATAATGACAGAAGTATCCTAATAATTAATACGATAATGAGAGATGTATTCACAGCTAAGGTCGTGTAAAATATCATTCAATCCGCTAAAATCACATCGATCTGTATTAATTCGTACCACTCTATTCACTAACCACGGTTTAAACTTTAAAATTTATAATTCATCTTTGAAATTGATTCGCTCTGCTATAGTTAACACATATATATTTTTTAATTTATAATAAAATATTAAAGTAAAAATGAGTGAGAGAGATTTAAGATATGAAATTTATTATAAATTAGTAATTATATATATAAAATGTTATGTAAAATTAGTTTGTGTTATATATATAAATATTATGTAAATTAATATTATATATTATACAAAAGCTTGATAATTGGTTAAAATATTTTTTAATTTATCAATCTACTCAAAATTATTTAAATCACAATTTACTAATCCACTATTTAATTGAGCAATGGTAGAGGGCCACAAAAAGTGTGGCTCAAATGGCTCAAAATTGTCAAAACGACGTCGTTTTAAGCGTAAAACGACGTCGTTTTGACAGTTTTGAGCCATTTGAGCCACACTTTTTGTGGCCCTCAAACATTTTTCTATTTAATTACCAATTTTAATTTCAAATCGTCCAAACTGCAACCCCGACACTTTAACTCACAACCACGAGAAGAAAACCATGACAACCACGAGGCTCATGCCTTGTGACTGAATAGATTTATTGGTTTATTGGGGGTATGTAGGAGTAAAGTCCACCACACCACCACACACACACACACAAACACACCCCCCAAACGAGGCTCATGCCATAATTATACTAACTTTCATTTTGGTAATGTTAAATGAACTGAAATTAATGCAAAGTGTGAAAATATAAACATAAATAACGCAAAATATATATTTTCATGTAAAAAAATACGTAAAATATATCCCCCCCAACGAAGCTCATGCCATAATTATACTAACTTTCATTTTGGTAATGTTAAATGAATTGAAATTAATGCAAAGTGTGAAAATATAAAGATAAATAACGTAAAATATATATTTTCATGTAAAAAATACGTAAAATATATATTTTGTGTAAAAAAGTGACAACATCATTTTTTTTATAATCTATATAGTTAACAAATTATTTTAAAGTGTTATATGAATTAAAATCTTAAATGAGCTCAATATAATTATATCAAAATTACAAAAATTACTATATTTTATTTGAAATATGGAGAAATGTCAATATAATTTACTTCATTTTCAACGGAAAAATTGCAGATCAAAGAGCTACAAATAATTGCAAAAACATGGGAATATGATGCAAATACACATAACGTGAAATCTAAAATTAATAAATAAATAAATAAAATTGCTAAAACATGGGAATATGATTTTTTATTTATTTATTTATTGGATAAGTTGGTGTGGCACTTCAATTTTATTGTTATAAGTTTCTGAATAGGACCGATTACTGACATTTATCTTTCAATAAATAATATCGGCTGTGATTCAGACCCCCAGCTGGGGGCACCCCCAGTGACCCCAGCGCCACATGGCACTCTGCCAATGGCTGAAACCAAAGAAAAAAAAAAAAAAAACAGTTTTTTTGGCTAATCAGGAGTGACCCCAGTACCCCACTGGGGGTCTTAAGCTTTATTCAAATAATATAGAATAATATTTCAAAACGAATCAATCCTTTACGGGGTTTGATTTTGAAATGCGTTAAAAGTAGAGTATAGTATTCCACTGATCTAACGTGGACATATTGGCAACCATTGGCTCCGGCTCTTGGCCACGTGGCGTCCACGAGGTACAAAAGAATTACAAAAATGTCACTTCAAAAATTTTATGGATAAGTTATAAGAAATTATTTGGAATGTTTTAAATAAATGCATTTTTTAGTTTTTGGATTAAAAAGTTGAAAAAAAAATGACTGTTTGAGATAACTTTTTGACTTTTTATAAAAAAAATATATATATTAAAAAAATTATATAATTTATTGTATTGGAGAAGGAAGAGAAGAATAGACTATACGGTGGCAGAGTAGTGGGCAGAGGGTCTGAATAGAATATGCTTGCCTCCTTTTCGGGTATTGAATTGGACAGTGATGTTTGGCTCGTGGAGGCCCACCACGGGTCTTGTTTGGGTAATCGAAACCGTTCAATGTGTAGAACTCATCGAGTACTATATATTTGTAAAAAAGTACGTTGATCGGATATCGATAGCTATCTGATCGGATTAGTTTTTTTGTCAATCATTAACTATAACGCCATCTATTTTTTTTATACAAACCTGATTTGGTCATGTAATTATCGATATCCAATCAACGCAATTTTTTACAAGCATATAGTACTCAACAAGTTTTACATATTCAACGATTCAGATTATCAAAACGGAATCCGTGATGAGCCCCCACGGGCCAAACAACACCATCTTTAAGCTTGCCTCCACCTGTGTAATTTGTTCTTACCAAAGCCAGGTAAGGCAACTCACGTTAGAGTGAGTTGTACATTTTTTTGTATAAAAATAATTTTTTTATAATTTTTTTTAATGAATAGTGATAATTTTTTAACATTTTTAGTAATTATTTGACTTTTTATCTTTTTTTAAAAATACCAAACCAAGCCGAAGTGTATGTCAAAAAACTTGTGTAAGCAATACATACTTTTTAATTAGTATAGAATAATAAAGCCTACTATTTTGCATGAGATAATTATTTTTTAAATATACAAGATCAACATTTTTGACTCAATGATATTTTGCCAATGTTTGGGAAGTTGGGTTTGAGAATTTTTTTTTTTTTTGGTTAAAATAGTCATAAAAAATAAAATAGGTTTTTTAGCTTAATAAGACAAAATATTACATTCAACTCATAATCATTACATTCTTTTTCTCACAAAAAAATTAAAAAAAAATCAAAAAAAAGCCAAAAACTCTTTCCAAATTAAGATTTTCAGTCCCAGACTAAAATAACCAAAAAAGTCAAAAAATCAAAAATCAACTCACTTCCCAAACGAATCCTTTCTATATTGTTCAGACACTTAAGCCTTGTTTGGTTTGTTTTTGAAAGTAAATTTTGGAGAAAAATTTCTAAAATTTTATTTGGTTTAGGCTCTATTTGGGAAGAGAGGTTTGGAGCTTTTTTCGCTAAAATATCAACAAAAAACAAAATAAGCTTTTTAGCTCAATAAGACAAAACATCACATTCAACCCATAATCATTACATTTCTTCTTTCACAAAAAAGTCAAAAAAGTCAAAAGTCCTTCCCAAACCAAACTTTTTAGCCCCAGGCTAAAATAGCCAAAAAAATCAAAAAGCCGACCCACTTCCCATACGAAGCCTTAGTGATTTTGAAAAAAAAAAAAAAATTCAAAATCACTTTCTATCTCCTATATATCAATCAATCACTTAATCTCTCATCTCTTATTCTCAATCACTTTTTCTCTTAAACACATCTACTCAACTACAAAAAAATATCAAATTATTCTAAACACTCATACTCCAAAAATATTTCCAAAATATATAACCAAACAAACTAAAAAGAGCAATGCTAGGTATCATGAAAAAACTTTCATGAAAATGATCATGAAATATTTATAACCTTTGGATTACACTTAAAATAAAACATCACACACTAATCAAGGTAATCCAAGGGTCATAAATTTTTCATGATCAGTTTCATGAAAGTTTTTTCATGATCCCTATCTTTTCTCAACTAAAAAAGTTGGAGCAATTCTGAGTCATTAAGGCATCGTTTGGCAACAAGCCGGTTTAGTCAAAGAGTCAAAAAGTTATTAAAAAAGCCAAAAAGTCAACAATTCATACAAAAAAGTCAAAAATTCTCTTTTCTCTCTGTTTTTTGCACATCTTTTCGTAAAAAGTTAAAATGTCATCACAAATATACTAGTTTTTTTTTACTCATATTTTAATCAAATAGTCAAAAAATTACTAAATTAGTCTATTTTCAAACGAGGCCTAATAATGAAAGCTGTACAGAAAACTATATGAAATTATTACTGAAACTAGAGTCCCACCTGTCCTCAATCTTGGACCCGACATTAACTTTTCTTTTTTCTTTTTTGGAACCCAATCACTTTTTCTAATTGTTACTGAAATTTGCATAAGTTACAACCAACCAACCTTGGAATAGTGACAACACAAAGTCTTGTTGCAAATTAACAAAAACCAGACCTAGCTGTGAAGATGGAAGTTAAACTCATTTCCAAAGAAATTATTAAACCATCTTCATCAACACCTCCTCACCTACAAACCTTGAGACTCTGTGTCCTAGACCAAAATGGTGGCCTCGCTCATGTGCCAATCATCTTATACTATCCCAAGAGGGATGCAAATTTCAACATCAATGAGAAACTGATTAATCAACTCAAAGACTCGCTCTCGGAAACACTGACTCTCTTCTACCCTCTTGCCGGAAGAGTCAAAGACGACGGCCTCTCCATCGACTGCAACGATGAGGGCATCTTGTTCTCAACGACCCGTGTCAACTGTGACATGGACGAGCTGCTTACTGCACAACCACCCGATCTTCTTTCTTTACCGCGACTTCTTCCATATTATGTTTTCGTTGATCCACGCGATTAGGTAGTTCAAGTTGCTATTCAACTCAACATATTTGCTTGTGGTGGGTTTGTGATCTCAGGACTCTTTATGCACAAGATCATAGATGGAGCAACCTTGGGTACCTTCCTTAAATGTTGGGCCTCCAATTCCATTGCAAGATCAGGAATATCAAGAAGCAGCCATAGTCTTACACCAACAACATCAGCATCCTCATCGACAGTAGCAACATCAGAAGCAATATTAATGTACCCAGGGGCCTCAATCTTCTCTTCGAAACAACCTTTGCCTGATAGTCTCTCAACTTTTTTCTGAAAGGATGTTGCTTAGGGAGGGAAAGGGTATCATGCAGAGATTTGTGTTCGACTCTGAGGCTATATCCACTCTCAAAGCTAAAGCGACTAGTGGAAGGGTGCCTAACCCAACTCGTGTCGAAGTAATATCAGCCTTCATTTGGAAACATGCTGAAATAATAATTGAAGAAAGTGTGAGAAGATAGAGATGAGAGGATAGAGAGAGAGAGAGAGGCACAAATGTTTCTGTTAATTGTACATTTATTACATAGAGAAGGCACTCTATTTATAGAGGATGCCTTGGATGATTACCCACCGAAAGGTGCTAACACTAACAATTAAATATACAAGACCCACCGAAAGGTGCTAACACTAACAATTAAATATACAAGACTAAAGCTAACACTAACAATTAAATATTAACACAATGCTAATGATACACTAACATATACTACACTAACGAACACAATGATGCTAACACTACAAAACACAATGATGATGATACACTAACATCCCCCCGCAAACTCAAGGAGGGAAAGCATCAACCAAGTTAAGTTTGGAAACAAGAGCATTGAAGCGGCCAGGAGGATGAGCCTTAGTGAAGATATCAGCGGGTTGATCGACGGAAGCAATAGGGAGAAGACGAACAGTACCACCGGTAACATGTTGGCGAATGAAATGACAATCAATCTCAATATGTTTGGTGCGATCATGAAAAACATCATTGTGAGCAATCTGAATGGCACTCTGATTGTCACAATAGAGAGGGGTAGGATCAGAAGAAGAAACACCCATATCAACAAGGAGCCAGTGAAGCCAGAGAAGTTCCTGAGTAGTATCAGCAAGAGCTCGGTATTCAGCTTCGGTGCTAGAACGGGCAGTGAGGGATTGTTTTTTGCTACGCCAAGCAAGAAGAGAATCCCCTAAGAAGAAGCAGAATCCCGTGGTGGAGCGTCGATCCGTAGGATCCCCAGCCCAATCAGCATCGGAAAAGGCACGCAGTTCAAGAGAGGAGGAAGCAGAGAAGTGAAGGCCATGGAACAGAGTGCCTTTGAGGTAGCGAAGGATGCGGAGTAGAGCAGTATAGTGGGGAGTGCGAGGAGCCGACATATACTGACTGACAATGTGAACAGCATAGGCAATGTCAGGACGAGTTACTGTGAGATAGACAAGGCTGCCGACGAGTTGGCGATAAAGAGTAGCATCAGAGAGAACAGTCCCATCAAGAGGAGTGAGACGAATCTGAGGATCAACTGGAGTAGAGGTAGTTTTGCAATCAGTAAGACCAGCACGAGCTAGAAGATCGGATGCATATTTGGCCTGGGACAAATAGGAACCAGTAGAATCATGAGAGACTTCAAGGCCTAAGAAGTAGTTAAGAGTACCAAGGTCCTTCATCTCAAACTGGCGGTGGAGAAACTGTTTGAGGTGGAGAATACCAGCTTCATCATTACCAGTGATAATCATATCATCCACATACAGAAGAAGAAGAGTGGTACCATGAGAAGTAGTCCGGATAAAAAGAGCAGAGTCATAGGAGCTAGAGATGAACCCGAAGTCATGAATGGCAGAACTGAACGTAGCAAACCAAGCACGAGGTGCTTGCTTGAGGCCATAGAGAGCACGCTGTAGTTTGCAAACCTGATGAGGGGGAAAAGTGGACCCAGGTGGAGGTTGCATGTAGACCTCCTCAAGAAGATGACCATTGAGGAAAGCATTTTTGACATCCATCTGAAAGAGCTCCCAGTGGCGAGCAGCAGCAACAGCAAGTAAACTGCGAACAGAGGTTAGCCGAGCAACAGGAGAGAATGTCTCCTCATAATCAATACCATATTCCTGGTTGAAACCCTTGGCAACAAGACGAGCTTTGTAGCGTTCAATAGAGCCATCAGAATGTGTTTTGATTTTGTAAACCCATTTGCAGCCAATGGCAGTCTTGCCAGGAGGAAGATCAACAAGATCCCAAATATGAGCTTTGTCCAAGGCCTGTAGTTCATCGGTCATAGCTTGCTGCCAAAGAGGATTAGTACAAGCCTCACGATAGGATGTAGGTTCATAAGTAGAGAAGGCAGCAGATCCAACAATATAATCACGAAGATGGATAGGAGGTTGAGTTACCCGGCGAGGGCGACCCGTAGGAGGATCGGTGGGAGGAAGAACCGGTGGAGAAGGAGGTGTGGCAAGAAGAGGTAGACCTTCAGGGAGAGCAGGCTGGACGAGATCAGGAGTGAGCAAGGGCGTCTCGATGAGGGAGGAACCTGTATCAAAATCAGCAGAGAAAAGATCTAAAAAAGGATTAGTAAACAGTACAGTAGTGGAGAGTGCGGGTAAGTGAAAAGAGGATAGCGAGGAAAACATTTGGTGCTCCCAGAAAACGACATGGCGGGAGATACGAAGACGTTTAGAGAGAGGATCCCAACAGCGAAAGCCTTTATGTTCAATTCCATACCCAAGAAAGCAACAAAGACGAGAACGAGGTTCAAGCTTGGTGTGTTCATGGGATTGAAGTAGAACAAAACAGGCAGAGCCAAAAACCCAGAGATTGGCGTAAGAAGGGGGAGTGCCATGCAGACGTTCAAAGGGAGTTTGATTATGGATGACAGGAGAAGGAGCACAGTTGATAGTGTAAACAGCAGTGAGGGCAGCCTCCCCCCAAAAGTTTTCAGGGCAGGAAGAAGAGAGAAGAAGGGCGCGAGTAGTGTCAAGAATATGCCTATGTTTCCGTTCAGCGCGGCCATTTTGCTGGGACGTGCCAGCACAAGAACGATGAGGCAGTGTACCATGATGCTGAAGAAAGGAAAGGAAATCAGAATCCCGATATTCCATAGCATTGTCTGAGCGAAAAATTTTGATGGTTTTGGAGAATTGGGTGTGGACCATTTGGGCAAATCTATAATAAATGTGTTTAAGTTCAGACCTAGTTTTCATGAGAAAAAGCCAAGTAAACCGGGAAAAATCATCAATAAAGACAACAAAATAGTGGGATCCCCCCATAGTGGTAGTAGGAGAGGGCCCCAAAATATCGGAATGTATAAGATCAAAAGGTGCAAGGGAAACTGAAGTACTTTTATTAAATGATAAAGCAGGTTGTTTGGCAAGTTGACAGGGGATACAATCGAAATTATCGGAAATTACATGACCCAACTGTCCACTAGAAACCAAAGACCTTAAGCGATTAGCAGAAATATGCCCTAAACGACAATGCCAAAGATGAAAGGGAGATAATGAGGAAGTAGATGTAGGAGCAGCAATCTGAGGAGAGGCAGGAACATGAAGGTGAATGAGTTCATAGAGACGTCCATGCTTACGGCCGATCCCAATAGTCTGCCCCGTCTGAGGGTCCTGTACCAAACAATCAGTAGCAGAAAATGTGACAGTTAGACCAAGTTCACATAATTGACCAATGGAAATAAGGTTTAAGGTAAGAGCAGGGATATGATAAACTTGAGGGATAGATAAAGAAGAGGTGGAAACAGTACCAACATGACGGACAGACATGAGGGAACCATCAGCAGTATGTATTAAGGGAATATGAGGAGATGAAGAGAATGAAGAAAAGATAGTAGAACTGGAGGTCATATGATTACAACAAGCAGAGTCAAAATACCAAGAAGAGTTACCTGGGATTACAGACAAAGCAGTAGGAGGAGGTGTACCAGATGGGGAGAGAAGTTGTTTGAGCATGGCCTCTACATCCGTTGGAGAAAAGCGAGGGGTAGACGGAGTAGAAGACTCAGAAAACCCCGCAGAGGTGACAGCATCAGTGTGAGGAGACTGATTCCCGGAAGCAGCAGCAGCAGTGGGATGAGGCTGATGCCTAGAAGCAGTAGTAGCAGTGTGATGAGACTGATTCCCGGAACGATGAAAGCTTCCCCGGGAAGAGCCACCGCGAGAGGAGTGGCTATTGGACGATGATCGGGATGGATTGCGAAAACAATCCTGTTGTAGATGACCAAGACCAAGTTTGTTGCAGTAGCGGCAGGATCTGACGGGGCAATTGACCAGGAGATGGGTTGAAGGAAGACCCCTATTCTGACAATAGAGGCAAGCAGTGGTCCGTTGGGTAAATGATGGCCGATACGGAGGAGTGGCAAGAACAGAGTCCACATGATGAGTTTGAAGAGTACCGAGACGCGTCTCCTCTGATAGCAACTCAGAGATTTCTTGTTCAAGAGTGGGCAATGGATGGCGATGAAGCAGAGAGGCACGTACGGGCTCAAAGGAGGAAGTCAGAGCCATAAGAAAATGCACCAACCTTTGCTGGTTGCGATATATAGTAAATAAAACAGCATCTTCGGGGGTATGTCAAGTTGGTTCTGAAAGAGCAAGCTGATCCCAAACAGAGTACATTTGAGAAAGGAAGTCATTAATGGACTGAGTGGATTCTTGGCGCATGCGGTGAAGTTGGTTCTGAAGTTGATATTGGTGGGCAAGACCAGTAGTCTGGTATCGTTCTTTCAAGAAATCCCAGATGTCTTTTGCAGGAGTAGTTACAGAGTCAAGCTGAAAGCGACCAAACTGAAGACTGATAGATGTAACAGAGGTATTACGAAACCAGGTAATGATTTGGTAATTCTTACTGTCCCAGTCCTCAAGTCGGTCGTCAAATGTAGCAGTAGGAACCGTAGTTTCATTAGTGTCACTGTCTTTCACCGGTTTAGTCACATCCCCGGTGACAATTCGCCAGAGCTTCTTTCCTTTGAGGAAGGAGGACATGGCTTGGGCCCACAGAACATAGTTGGAACCATTCAAAATAACGGAAATAGGATGGGAGGCATCATGACGATCCATAATATTAGTTGAATAGGATTTAAAGTAATAGGATAGACCTGTAGGAGCAAAATTAGGTAAAACAGAGTGTACCAGTGAGTCCGGAAGGTCGAAAATAGCCAGGAAAGGTATGCTGGACAGAGATGATGTCAGCAAATAGGTCAGCGGCGCACGTTAGCAGAGTGCAGGAAGGAACACGTTAGCAGGAAGCGACGGTGCACGGTAGCAGTCAGGCGCAGACGCGGCGCACGGTAGCTGAAACGGCGCACGAGAGGCGCACAGTAGCGGGCGCGGCGTACGGGAGAGGCAGAGCTGACGTTAGCCGCGAGTCGTGTGGGCGCGTGTAGGCACGTGAAAGGTTTTCTGGGGCCGGGCTTGGTGCCATTGGAATCGTGAGGAAATTCCGAGTGGTTTGATGTAGTGCCGCTGTGGATGGGACTAAACACCAAAATCGCAAATTGCCAGAAATGTAATACTGTGCTCTGATACCATGAAATAATAATTGAAGAAAGTGTGAGAAGATAGAGATGAGAGGATAGAGAGAGAGAGAGAGGCACAAATGTTTCTGTTAATTGTACATTTATTACATAGAGAAGGCACTCTATTTATAGAGGATGCCTTGGATGATTACCCACCGAAAGGTGCTAACACTAACAATTAAATATACAAGACCCACCGAAAGGTGCTAACACTAACAATTAAATATACAAGACTAAAGCTAACACTAACAATTAAATATTAACACAATGCTAATGATACACTAACATATACTACACTAACGAACACAATGATGCTAACACTACAAAACACAATGATGATGATACACTAACACATGCTATGGCTGCATCAAGAGTGGTTTGGGGTATGCAACAACCTTCCATATTGAATCAACAAATGGACTTGAAGCGACGAATATTGGTAACGTCGTCATCAAAATATTCTGTTGGGAATCTTTTGTGGAAAGTAGTTGCACATTGTGATGCAGTCGCTGAAGATGAAGAGATCATGTCATTGAATGGCTTGGTGGGCTTACTGAGAGATGCAATAGAGAAAACAAGAGATAATATTCTGCCAAAGCTACAGCAAGGAGACGAGGGGGGTGATGAAATATTAAGTAATTTTGTTCAGGAATTAAGAGAAATATGTGAGAGTAAAAAAAATCTAAACCCATACATGTTTAGCAGTTGGTGCAAATTGGGTTTCAATGAAGTTGATTTCGGGTGGGGAAACCCCACGTGGATTAGTTCTGTTGGGGCTAGAGTCGATTCCATCCATAAGAATAATATTTGTTTGATTGAAGTTGGATTGGATGATAAAATTGAAACTTGGTTGATCTTGGATGAGCGTGAAATGGCGGTCCTTGAACGTGATCAGGAGTTCCTTCAATTTGCTTCCATGAACCCACCTATAATTCTATCCTAGCCAGCATGGTCGTAGTTACTTATGTCACTAGTCTGCTTGTTGCAGACATAGTTGGAGCATCTTGTGAAAGGGCTTATGCTTGGTTAGCCCTCCGTTTTGGTCTGTTGTTGCTGTGTTTTGTAATCTTTCTTTTGAATCCAAAAAAAATAAAAAAATAAAATGTAGTTACTTTTGTCATGCCTATTTTACTATGTTTTCTTTTTCTTTTTCTGGGCAATCCAAGATGAGAAATGTTTGGGATTCCTTTGGAGTGTGTTTGTTTTAAGGGATTATTTCATGAGATTAGACTATTAATTCATCCGGACTAATAGTCCACAGTTTGGTTTAATTTTTTTGATTAATAGTCCTTCCGGACTATTAGTCCCTCATAGGGGGAGTGTGATTATTTCCATGAAATTGATATTTCATGAGACTAATGTGTAAAATGTTCATTTTATCCTCATGTTATTACTTAATAAACAATTGAAAAATGGTAAATAATCTTTTGAACATTTACAAATTATTTTTTTAGTATTGTTAATTTAAAATTATATATTAAATAAAAAATAAAAAATATAAATTATAAATTTAATTTAATTAAAAATAATAAATTAAAAATTATGCCCTTATAAATTAAATTTTTTTAGTGTCGTTAAAAAATTAAATTTATATATTAAATAAAATTATTTTTTTGGTGTTGTCAATTTAAAATTATATATTAAATAAAAAATATAAATTATACATTTAATTTAATTGAAGATAATAAATTAAAAATTATGGCCTTATAAATTAAAATTTTTTAGTCTTGTTAAATTATAAATTATAGATTACAAATTTAAAATTATATATTAAATAAAAATTATAAATTACGAGGTTAAAATAATCTTTTGAACATTAATCCTTATCCAGTCCGTCCAACCAAACATTAGATTCACTAAAAATAGTCCAATCCAGACATCTAATCCCACGACTAAACAAGCATAAGATACAAATTCAGTACAACCAAATAGTTTGGGGACAATGTATCGCAGGACTAACATTCTGATGGATTACAATCCTCCCTTATTCAGTCTGTTCAAACAAACACATCGTTTGGGGATGACCCTCACACCCACAAAGTAGTCCTAACTATCTAAATATATGTAAGGTCCACTTATATATGTATAAGATTCACATCATGTGATTCATATTTGTGAAAATCTTATAGTGGTATTGTGAGAATAGTTCTCAATCACCACTCATCAAAGATATACTTGGCACTCCCATCTATCATTGATTGTGTGTCGTACTAAGCACTCTCTCAGACTATGAGTTGTATCTTCATTGGCAGATGCAGGGGGTGGCTAGAAGGGCCCATCGCCCCTGCATCCATCTACAAATCTTCAATTACTATATGTGAATTTGTTATTAATCTGTAAGTGATAAAGACTTGGCTCCTTCA
Organism: Camellia sinensis; assembly: GCF_055761805.1. Taxonomy (NCBI): domain Eukaryota; kingdom Viridiplantae; phylum Streptophyta; class Magnoliopsida; order Ericales; family Theaceae; genus Camellia; species Camellia sinensis. The sequence continues at coordinate 20,085,294 of NC_138964.1, read as the reverse complement.
CACGTTTCAATTTTGTTAATTTGTTTGAAGCATTAAGAGTCATGCTATAATACATTATATATATATATATATATATATATATGTAATTTATGATTTAAATTAATATAAGTTATGAATTATTGTGGTGTTTAGTTATAGGCCATTATAGTAATGGAGCTAACAAATTATAAAAGAGAGATTTGATCAAAACCTCCTCAATAATAAAATCTCTTCCATGTGTGATAAGAGATATCTCTCTTTTAGTGAAGGTGGCTCAGTTTCGGTCTAACCGGAATGATGCCCAACTTCAGCCAATCATATCTTCTCCATCCGGACTCGGCTTTAGGAGATTCTTAAGTGAAAAATGAAGCCCCGGAAGTAAGTTTTCCAACGGTGGTGGCCTCATAGCTTAAATCCAAGTGCATAGACAGATAAGCCTGATTTAGCGAGGACCATTCGACTCTCTCTTAGCGATTCATACCCAACTTCTTCCGCAGCTAGGTTTCTTCCCTCTTCTCCTCTTTTCTTCAACTCCAAACCCCTAAACAAGGTGTTTTGAAAGATTTTTCAAAGATTTCAACTCTCTTTCATTCATTTCCACTTTGTCCTTGCTCGGTTTACCGAAAAGGCAACATTTGACAAAATGCGAGCCTCGAAACATCCTAGAAACTTTATTTCAAAAATGTTTTGAAAGAGAGGGTTTTAAGGTCTAAAAACCATTCAAAATAGCTTTGGTCCAAAATGGGGTGTAAGGTTGGGATTTGACTCTCCTCTTGCCGAAGAAATCGAACTTTGCTCTGCATAGCCTGCATCACTAACTAAACCATCAGTAACGCCCAAGTCTTAAGGATGGTCAAAAATGGGGTGTCTACAGCGCGTGACCAAGCTCAGTAGTGGCAGCCTGAAGATCTATTCTGTGTCAAGAAGTTAAATGGTTAAGTTTGCAAATTATGTATAAGTTTTCTACTTTCTTTATTTGGTTTGGACAAGTTTTGGTATGTTCGTTCTTGGGCTAAGTCCCAGTTTGACTTTGTGTACATGTGATGGTGACGTAAGACTTTGTTAATATAACGTCATGTATGTGAGTTATAAGTTTAAAATTTTTGTCCCATGTATGTCTGCACAGCTCTATGGACTATATACGTTTTATATATCTGCTTCTGCTGCCCTTATTATGTGATGATTTGTTCAGAAGCCTTTGGTAACCCCAAGATTATTGGCCGGTTACGACGCTAAACCTATAAGGGCGGGTTTGGGTCGTACAGAGGCATTTGCATATTTTAAAAAAATAGGGAGGTAAAGTGCTCAAAGGCTATACCATAGGGAGGTAAAGTGAATTTTGCCCTAATTTTTATTGCCTAAAGAAATGTTGGCGGATTATGAAGAAGGCTATTGTGCAATTTTTTTCTACATTTCATGAAAAAGGGAAATTATTGAGGGCGCTGAACTCCATGTTTATTGTGCTTATTCTAAAGAAAGATGAACCAGTGACACTTCCAGATTTTAGTCCTATTAGTCTTATGAGTAGCCTTTATAAGATCCTTATGAAGGTATTGGCCTATAGAATTAAAAAAGCCCTACCCTCCATTATTAATGAGGTTCAAATAGCCTTTGTGGGGGAAAAAATATTCAAGATGGGGTCCTCATAAAGTTATTAACTATTGGAAGGCGAGAAGAGGGAAAGGTTTGGTGCAAAAGTTGGATTTCAAGAAGGCTTACGATAGTTTAAATTAGAACTTTCTGTTTGCTTCTATGGAAAGGTTTGGATTCAAGGAAAAATGGATTGGGTGGATAAAAGAATGCGTGACTGCAACCTCTATTTCTGTATTAGTTAATGGTTCTCTGACTAAAGATTTTATACCAGATAAAGAGTTAAGGCAAGGTGACCCTTTGTTGCCATTTCTTTTCATTATCAGGGCTGAAGTTCTTAATTTGATGTTCAAGAGAGCAAAAAAACCTAGGTTTAATCAAAGGAGCGGAGATTGGGAATAATGGGATGAATCTAACCAATCTTCAATTTGCGGACGATACCATCATCTTCTATCAAGCTGATTGGGGCAAGGTTATAAACATCAAGAGGCTATTGCGTTGCTTTAAGCTTATTTCGGGATTAAAGATCAACTTTCATACGAGTATAGGGGAAGGAGTTAGGGTGGATGATAGTCTTTTGGATGATTTTTCTTTAGTTTCGAATTGCAAAGCTTATAAATTCCCAGTGAAATATCGAGGCCTCCCTTTGGAGGCAAATCCTAGGCTGAAAAAGACTTGGCAACCAGTGTTGCAAAAACTTAAATCTAAGTTGGCTTCATGGAAAAGAAAGTTCTTGTCATTCAGGAGCAGACTCACATTTGTCAAATCTATGCTAAGTGCTTTGCCAATTTATTATTTTTTGATTTGCAGGATGCTGGTGGCAGAAATTGATAAAATTCGGAGTGGTTTTTTGTGGCGAGACAACGATGTTGAGAAGAAGCTACATTTGGTAAAGTGGGAGAAGATGACTAAAGGGAAGGAGTTTGGAGGGTTAGGCCTTAGAAACATTAGAGTGATGAATGATGCTTTCATTTGAAGTGGTGGTGGAGGTTCGGGAGGGAAAGAGAGAGCTTATGGAGGAGTTTGATTTATGAGATTTATGGAATGGACGGTCTATGTTGGTTCCATTTTTTTACTTCAGAGTCACATACCTTAAGAATTTGGAAGGATATTTTGATGTTACATGATAAGAGCCCTCTGATTTTTGGATTATTCATAGAAAATATTTACTTATGTTTGGGTGCTGGTAGAAGGATGTACTTTTAGAAAGATGAGTGGGTTAGGATGTCACACCCCAAATCTGGGCATGACTGGTCGTGGCCCACAGGAACTCAGCCCAAGGCACACGTAAGCCTAAACATGAATCCAAAATCACAAAGAATAAATGTGACGATAGCCCAGAAATAAATAAATCAAAACCCACCAGTGACAAGTCACATGTATAAATGACAAAACCAGCCATAACCAACTTTCAAAAATATATACTAAATGGAACACAAATCGCCCATAAAATAAAATAATTCTAAATAAAATCCCACCACAATGTTTGCACAAAACCGACATAACAAGCCAAAACAAAATAATGAATGTCCTAGAGATCCATCCAATTGAGTCTCCGCTACGTCATGAGTCCACTCTAAGTCCTTCTAACACCTGAAAGTGATAAACAACTAAGTCAGCTGATAGCTCACTGAGTAGCAACATGGATAATATATACAGTTTTGAAAACAGGGATCAATTCCAAAATAAGATATATATCACAGAAACTAGATTGGCATACAGTTTGGTAAAGACAATCTGTTTCAAAAAGAAGGTTCCACAGTTCAACAGTTAAAATACTCATGTCTCTCAAAAACATGATAAATGACATTTTCCATTTAAAACAGATTACAAAATGAACACCAATAATTTTCTGGGTACCAATAAAAAAACAAATAATATGCCACACAGTTCTGAAGGCTATAAGCCCCGTTGGATCCAATACCGAACTAAGAGTCATCCTCAGGGTGGCAACCTGGGCCTTTTCTCTAAGACGATCCGATTGAAGGTCACCTAGCTTAACCTAGGTCTTTTCCTTACAATCGCTGAGCACTAAAGTCATCACGGCCCAACCCGGATTTGTTCCCTAGTAGCCAGAGTATAATTTTGATAATTTGAATGCATATAGTTTTGTATGTTTTTGTACGTTTTTACCCAAAGAGTCATCACTTTATACCCAAAGAGAACGACACTCACGAATTTACTGTTTAAAGTTTTCTGGACAGATTTGAACGCATCAGTTTATATGGATTTTGACTCCCAAAAATTATGGAAAAATTTAGATATGCAATTCAATATGTAATTGATCTACTGTAAAAATTTCAATTCAAAATTCATTCGTTTGATATGGTTTCATGATTTCTAAAGTTTGTTGGCAGATTAATATTCTTAGGAGCAACATTATGAATTCAATTAAAACTTCTAGAATATTATCCCAATCAGCCAATCCATTCCTTTTTCTTCCACCAACTCACAACACCCACAAGCACCATAACTATGTAAACAACATAGTATAATAGAACAAGAATAGATTGATTAATACCTTAGAGAGTTGTTGAGACACAAGGGTGCTTTCTCTCCCTCTCTCTTTTCTATCTCTTGCTCTCTCTTCCTCTCTCACGTTTCTACTACTTCTGCTGCTATAGTGTTGATTAGGAACCCTAGGGTTGTTATATATATATATAAAACAAAACTCTAAATAATTATCTTTTGTTTTATATTATTTTTTTTCCTCTCACCATTAATTTAAATAAAATATAACTATTATTATATCAAAATATACTCACTAACTTGTCCCCTATTTTTTAATAAAAAAACTTACCTCCAAATTAAAGACTTTCACCATAAATTTATTTTAGGTTTTAAAATTAATTAAAAGATCCTCCAATAATATTTAATTTGCACTTTAAGATTCACCATCAAAATATTTGAGATTATAAAATTATTATTATGTAATTATTTACTTAATTTTTATATTCGGGTGAGCGACATAATCTTTTCCTAAGACTGTATCAACTTTGCTTGAATAAGGAAGGTAATGTAGCAGATGTACGTGATAACTTCGAGTTCGATAGGAATACGATGTTCATGAGAGGACTTTTTAATGGGAGGACGATGAGCATAACAGATTGCAGCTGATGATAGTTGAAGCTGCAGCAATTGGGGAGAGACGTTCGGATTCCATAACATGGTCAGCCGAATCTAGTGGTATTTTCTCAATCGCATCCCTTTACAAACATTAAGAGATTTCCCTAGGATGAAAAGTAAAAAGAGCTTAATGTTGTTTGGAGAAATGTTGCTCCCCATAGAGTAAAATTTTTTGGGTAGCTGGCGTAGTGTGGCAAAATAAAATCAGCAGACAGGTTGAAAAGGTTAGGGATCATTAGCACACAAGAGATGGGACTATGTCGATTCTGTGGGGAATAGATTGAGACATCTGAACATGTGCTACTCTAGTGTATGAAAGTTTGGCAAGTGTGGTCTACAATTATAAGATGGTAGGGGATGGAATAGGTGGTTCCAAACTCAATTAAGAGACTCATTGATTGGTGGCAAAGTTGGAAGTACAGAAGATTAAAAAACAAAAAATGGTTTGGGAGGTATTACCATTTGTCGTTATGTGATCCGTTTGGAATTTGAGAAATCATTATGTTGAACGATGCGCAATCAAATTAGGAGAAACTCATTAACTTAATTAACTTTTCGGCGATATTTTAGACCAAGTTAAAATCAAGATTAAGGATGGCATCAATGACTGAGTTGCTCACTTGCCAGACTCAGATTGCAGGTTATCTTGGTTGAATGGTCTGCTCCTTTTTGTGCTGTTCTTTCTTGTTGTTTCTCTAATTTTCCTATATCCTTTGTTTTTTTTTTTTTTTATTGTTATCTTAGGTTTGCCTCCTCTATTTTGCTGTTTGGAATCTCTCCAAAGAGGCTGATCAAGGCTGCTAGCTCATTTCATGTTTGAACCTCTTCGTGCCAATCAGATTTTTGGCTGCTCTTTTCTTTTTTGCTTGTATTGTTGTTTGAACTTTGATGTATCTTCCCATTGTTCCATCAATACAAGTTTTTATTTTTGTTGATCAAAAAACCGAATGGCTATTTATAGGCAAAAGCTTGTAGGAAAAAAACTACCTAGTAACTATCCTATTCTTCCATCTTTATTATTGTCTTGTCATGTGTCTCTCCATGATCTTCCATCTCCTCCATTTCATACTCTATGATCTCTTAACTTCTTCACTTCATGCTCCATGTTCTTCCACTTTTCCATCATCTTTTCCACATAGTTTTTTCGCACTTTGTAACCTCTTATAATCTCCAAGTGAGTAGGAGAGTGTCACGTTGTCATGACCCAAACCCGGCCCTATGGGTTTAGCACCGTAACCGGCCAGTAATCCGAGATTACCGAAGGTCTGCCTAACAGTAATCCAGTAAAACAGAGTACAGGGCCTGGCGGAAGCCAATACAGTAAATAAACAATGTCCAATGAGCTGTGACAGTCTACACATACAAGTACAATCATTCAGAACAGGGATCTAATCCCTATTAAACAGTACAGTAATAGTCTATACAGTCTATACAATAAACAAAACAGTTACAGAGACAGACGAGGAATATTAAAACACCCCAAAGCCGAAGCTTGAACGGCCTGAAACCTCACGGTGAGGCACAGTGGTTGGCTGACAAAACAAAAGCTAGCCTGACGCTCCTAGTAGCGGTCCGGTGCCTGAACACCTACATATATATATGAGCAGTGAGCTAAAGCCCAGTGAATAACATAATATGTAAAGAGGTTTAGGATGAATGTCTTTTCAATATTTAAAACAGTCCATTGATTCAGTATATCGGTCAGTCAGTTTGTGGCTCATATTTGATGCCGTAACAGTCATTTAGAAATCATAGTAATCGTACGTGGCACATCCGTTAGCAGTACTAGTAGCAGTGTCAGTACAGTAGCAGTAACAATAACGATATAGTAACAGTACAGTAGCAGTACAGTTCTTATGGACTCAAGAGGTGTCTCGCACAGATTCTAGAGGTGGCTCACTCTGTAGCACTTAGTTCCGTGCAGCACTTTGCTCCAAGTTTCACAGATTATAACAGCCATATGTGGTACATCCAGTAGCTAAACAGTGCAGTAGGTCTTAATAGACCGGGTCTTAATAGACCAAACAGTGAATGATGGCCATCATATCAATAAACAGTAGTGGTTCCAACATGGGAACCGACAGAGATCTCTGTAACAGTAACAATCAGTAACAGTAGTTGCTAAGGATGCCACAATACAGTTCAGAATATAGGGCATACATTCATTCAGTTAACAGTAATCAGTTCAGAAAGCAGTACAGTTCAATTGTTCAGAAGATAATCATTTTGAACATATCTTTACACAATCGTTACTCACAGAGTTCTGGGCTATAGTAAGCTAGAGCGTCTCCTCGGAAGTCAACCCTACACAGTCAATAGATCGAACACACACTAAGCTACACAGTTGGGAAAGATAAGAACTTAACCCCTAATTTGCCTTGGTGTGTTCTACATCTATGTCCTCATTAAGATGTCTTAAACTAGGCCTAAGAATGCCTAGAATGGGAAGAGGATGCAAAGATGCACTCAGAAAACATTTTCAGAAAATCAGAGTTCCCGCTCGAGCGTGGGTTTCCCCCGCTCGAGCGGACATACTGACAAAGGTCTCCACTCGAGCGTACATTAATCCGCTCGAGCGGACTGTAAAACAGTGCAAGATGCTGGGAGCTCGAATTCCCCGCTCGAGCTTCACTTTCCCCGCTCGAGCGGGAGACCAAAATCTGGAAAATCCAGATTTGAACTCCAATGCTCAAATCAAGTTCCAATGCATCAAATTCGATCCTTTTGGGCTAATTTTCTGGAAAACACTTCAAAACTCATAGTATAACATATTTCAAAGATCAATTTGAGAAATCAAAGCCCAAAGGTAGTTCAATTAAACATGATTTCAAACCAAGTTTCAAGAACAACAACTCAAATGTGACATGCATGGCTTTAATCAACTTCAAAGCTCCAAAGTAAGTTCAAATGAGTCTAAACTTCCAAAAACATGATGAATTCATGATCTACTCTCAAGACATGAACATGCATGTGAGGAATTATGAACTACAACCTCAAAACTTAGCGATATAAACATGCATGCAACAATTAAGCTTCATTTCAACAACTTAAGCTAGTTCTATACTCAAATCACTACTTTTGACATGAATCATGCAAGAACAAGCTCAATTCATAACAAGAGGGTAATTACACTACCTTAGGTCTTGTAGTTCAAGAAATGAAGCTCAAATAGGCAATCTACACTTCAAATCTTCCAGTTCTCTAAGCCAATTCACAATGAAATCAAGTTATCTCCTCTCTCTCTCTCTCTCTCTCTCTCTCTCTCTAGTTCGGTTATGCTCTCAAAATGAGCTGAGGAAATGTTTTGAATGAAGTGTAATATGATTCAAAGATGGTCCATATAGTGGGCCACTAAGTAGTAGAATAGTAAATAAGTCCAACTCTTGTAATTGACCACTATTTAATCTAATTTAGTCATACTAAATCACATTTTAGATAAATATGCCAAAAAAATCATATAAATTCCAATGGTCACAAACATCAATCAATTTCAGATTCGGCCGCCGATCAGGCCTTCAATTTGTAGTTTAATGCATATGACATAAACAGATAATTTGGCAGTCAAACAGATAGACAATGCTTTTAAACAGATACAGTCAGTCAGTCAGTTCTGGATTCAGTCAGTTCGATTACCAATCTAATCAGTCTTAGTTTAGCAGTAATCAGCGGCTAATCAGTAATCAGTGACGAGGGTTGTTACACACGTGTCCTGCAATTATATAAATAATAACTAATAATAAAATTTGCATGTTTATGGTGCCAACATTACCCCCTGCAGTCTTTAAAAATGAAGTTTACTTGAATTTTGAAGGGTTGAACCAAGCATAGGACTAATCTGAGTAACAAAGTACTTCAAATAACATCAACAAAGTGCTTCGAATAATAAAATAGCATCAATAAAAGTGCTTCGAATGAGTATTAAATTATGGCTACATGTCTCGAATTCTATATATATGGCTTGAAGGGATATTATATATGTGCTTCGAATCAACATCAATCCTTCAAAACAAATAAAATAATTTTATTTTACTCATACTTCAATCACCTAGAAAATTTGGAACCTTTTGAAGTAGGTTAATGTTGCTCGCACTTAGAATCATTCATAACCTCATATTTTCAAGGCAAAACCAATATCCAAACATGATTCACCTTAATAAGCTGTTACACATGCTAACTATTAACATTATGGACTAGTAACAAGCTTTGAATGTGTTTTAGAGGATCAAAATCACCCTTTTATAAATGACCAAATTCATTATTCGAAGGTCTTGCAGCAAAACCTCGAAAGAGCAAAACTACCCTTTGAAGGTTGGAGACATTGACATAGGATGAAGGTCATCTTTCGAAAATACTTATAACAAAGTTTCAAGGGACCAAAGCCTCCCTTTGAAGGTCAAGGATGATGCTAGAGTAACAAACTTTACTTCGAAAGTGTCACCACACAATTTAATAGGAGCTTCAAGGGAGACTTATAGAGCTTCGAATGTGGGTTTTTCAAAGGTATCATGTGTTCTTCATGGATGCAATGCATCATACGTTATGGAACTTCATGTTTGCATGCAACCCCAAATAACATCATACACTCACAAATTCATTATAGACCAAGTTAGGAACTCTTTGCTTCGAGGGTGCTAATTGATGAGGAAAACCACCCTTTGAAGGTCGAAGATGTTGACAGAGAACCAAAATATCATCCAAAGGTGCTCACAACAATACTTCGAAAGACCAAATCCACCATTTGAAGAACTGGATAAGAATAAATTCAGCTGGGCATTTATTAATTACCATAACCAAAATTCCTCTCTTTATAAACCAATAATGACCATAAAAGTGGTTCTTTTAAACACATGTTTACTTCAACATATTCTAATGGCACCAACGCATAGATTAAAGCCTTTTGAAGTCTTTTCGGAATGCTTCGAATCTCTTTTGGAAAAGTATTAGAGTTTACTATCATGCTTATTACGAAGAAGCACATATAGAAGTCCTTTTGAAGCTACTTTGAAGCCACCTTGGAATGTTCTGAAACCACTCTAGAATGCTTCGAATCTTACTAGCATATTTAACACAAAAAAGAAAATGTTAAGGCCTCTGCTTAGTTATACTTTGAAACTTCTTGGCAACATTTTGGAGCTATTAAAGCTACCACTTAACTACTTTTTCTAGGAGGTATTCTAGAAACACATTTCTTCTTCGAAGCACATTTTCGAAGAAAAATTCAGTAAACTATGAGGTACATCTCTAAACCAAAATTGGTGGTCTAGAATTTGTTGTTGCGTATATTCACAGAACCATCAACTAGTCAAGTGCTTCAAAGATAAAATAACCGCAACCTTTAAAGTTTCGAAATTGTATAAAATAAGTGAACCTAATTATATGCTGACCAAAATAGTGAATGAAAGGTCAACACATCCTGTGTGAGAAAATTCAAGATTGAAATTGGTAGCCTAAAATGACTATGTCCATATAAGCCACCAAATGTTCACAATTTTGTCGGTTCAATGCAAGAGCAATCGTTCGACTACAATCAAAGCACACATACTATCATTATTTTGTGCCTTAAAAAAAAACAGTTGGCCATCAACTTGAAAAGATAAGCCATTCTCAACTACTGATTTAAATGCATAGGCCTTTCCTATCTCAAGTTAATGCATTTCAAGTGGTCACCCCATGTTCTTAGTGCTTCAAACTCATAAGAACAATTTGTTAATTTTATTAGCCACATCACCAAAATTATATTTTGGTGTTATCCATAAATCCAAATAGGTTTTGAACAATAGAAGTCATCACATAAATGGGTTTTTGAAAATTCATATACCTTGACATCTTGAACAATCTCAAAAAATTTGGACTCATGAACATTGGGTTGTTCATCATCCTTAGACATGTTTGGCTTAAGAATATATTCTTCGGCCACATAAGTTTCATCATTTCTTGGCCTAATAGGTATTTTAGCCATTAATGGCTTATGATAATCCTCCATAGGCATGTTGTTTCCATGGTTTGACTATCTAAGAATGGGTTTTCCAACCCCCTAAGCCTTATATGAAATATCATTTTTAACCATGCTTGACTCAAAAACATGCACTTTAGCCATGTTAATTACTTTCATAAGTTGGCTCTTGACCAATGGGTTTTCCAATCCCCCGAACCATTACTGAAGTCAACTCTTTGCTTTTGTCACTTTCAACCATGAAAAAAATATAAAAAAAAATTCACCAATTCTAGCCATTAAAGCCTTGGTTAAAGATTTGGTAGTGAAAGTTAATAACTCATCATTCTATTGGCAAACTTTCATATCAAGTTAATGAATTTCTCCAATTAATTGCTGTCTTTTTTCTTACATCAAATTATATTGTAATGGATGAAAATTTGTTTCACCAAAAACATGGATCTTTTCTTGAAGATCCAATTTTTTTTTGTTTATGCCAGATTATTTCATCTAGGCTATTTGGAATGGATACAATTCATTTTTCATTTCTTACACTTGACGTCCCACTGAGCATTTCAAAAAACTGTTGGCTTATTTTTCCTACGAAGGCAAATATCATAAATGCGAGTGTGCCAGTAAGGATTGAAAAATCCGTACAAATTAAATTCAAGTCAATTATCAAGTGATTGCATTAATGGTTCTTTTGCCTAAATGAAGATGACTTCAAAATTGACATGTGTAAAGAAAAGAAAAATTAAAAGAAGAAGAAAGGTAACGAAGAAAGATGATTGGGTGAATAATCGAAATAATCATTAATTTACCTTTACTCCTATGCTTCGAAAATGAAGTGTTGAAAATAAAGTGTAAGAAATATAAATGAAGAGAAAAATAGAAATCATGTCTTTGATTTGAGTGGATGATTACAATGTAGCCATGAATGGCTATTTATAAACAAAAACTTGTAGGAAAAAATTACCTAGTAACTACCCTACTCTTCCATCTTTATTATTGTCTTGCCATGTGTCTCTCCATGATCTTCCATCTCCTGGAAAATTGACTTTTAGCGGCGTTTTAAAAACGCCGCTATAGGTACTAAAAACGTCGCTAATTATTTTTGTGACGTTTAGTACCAAACGCCGACGACGCGGCCGTCGCTATAGCTTTATGTTGTTTCGAAAACGTTGTTATATTAGTATAGGCGGCATTTTTAAAAATGCCGCCAAATGTCCTACCATAACTATACTGTGACGTCACTATGACATTTCGCGACGTTTGGAAACGCCGTCAAAGACATTTATATATTTTAAAAATCTAACCGTTGGGGTAGGGATATAGTGACGTTCAAAAAACGCCGCCATAGCCTTTATTTTTATTTTTTTTATTTTTAAAGTTGTGTTAATTTTATATGGTTGAAAAAAATACCTGTCATAAACAATTATTAAGAACTAATAATTGATGTTTATTAAAATAATAAATAAACTAAGTTTGAAAACAAAATAAAAAACAATGCAATAAGATGTGATATATGTACAATTACAAAATATATCTAGACACAAAATATATTAGAAATCCGTGAGGATTTATTTACAAAGTCAAGCTTGAAAACTCATGCAGAAAGTAGAGAAGACATCCATACTCCTAATGACACAATACCAATAGTAGCACAAGCTTGGCCCAGTTCATAAACAAAATTTTCTTTCTGAACGAGGCAAACTTTGCCAATTTGTCTTCCTGCAAAAAGTCACAGCTAAGACCAAATTAGAAAGGTTAATATCAGTACAATAGATTGACACATTAGATTAGAATGGAAAAAATTAGATTAAATTAACTTAATGCATACAAGTGCATACCCCAAATCAACAATGATGATGTTGACAATATCTTGTGAACGTCGGTCTTGTAATATACATAAATTATTTTCTAAAACCAAGTCGACAAAAATATAGAGAAAACCACTATATCTACTTAATAATAGAAAAATGATTCATCCACATAATTTCTCTAAATAATATGGCAAGTAAAATTTGAAAATCTATGTTCAAATATTTCTTCAAGCTCTCCTTATATGTATTCTGTCTTATCACCTCATTAGGAGATTGTAAGGGAAAGCAATTCTATAGATACAACACTATTGTTGATAATAAATATTCAATAATGTAGTAAATTTATACAAATACCAAAAAACAAAAATAGAAAAATATTCGTGTACTATTTAAGTTGCTCTTATGCATAGCATATGCCACAAGGCATAACACTTGCATAATTTCTCTAATTGAATAGATATTACAACAATAGCCTTTTTCTCAATGCGATCTTGTCCAAACGTTACATAAAAACACACTAATGTTGATGGTTTGATCATAACATGCATACAGTACACATCTTATAACATAAGTTCAACAACAACAAAAAAAAGTTACATTTATTATATCATCTCATACAATAGCTTGTTTTCATTATCAAAATTTATTTAACACACTGTGCGTGCCTATAATTTAGGAATATAATAATATTACTCAGTAGTGTCGGGCTACTATTTGACAATGCTTACTTGGTATTTGGTGTTTCAAATTTAAATTTTAAAAAAAAAATGAACTTTTCAAAAGTAGCACAAAACTTTGAGCTTTCTATTTTCTTTCAGTTGGTGAATCAAGAGTTTTTACAGGCAGGCAAACCATGTAGGAGCATGTAAAACGAAACAATCAAGTGCCTGGATAGATGGATTTGCTGTCAGAAGAAGAGAAATGCCTAGACCATCAAATGTCTCACTCCCAAGTGTTTTCTGAAAGGGTTTTCCAGAGTCCTTTAGATTTCCGAAATTCACTTGTTTGCATCCTTGATGATGCTGTATCCAAAGGCTGAACAACAATATCAGAAATTAGAATGTCTAACAAAAAATGCTATACTTCATTCTTCTGAGCATTCAAAGAGACTTCATCATTACAATTATATATTCAAATTTAAGATTAACTTTAAATTATAATTAGAAGTCATTAAACAATATCCAATCAATTTTCATCATCATTATTTTTGTTATGATTCCCTGTTCTATTAAATATTCATTATGACTCCCCATATGAACAATTTAGCCTAGACAAAGTGATTATTATACTTTAATCAAACAAGGATCTCATGAACTTAAGTAATAGATTAAGTGATCAGCAAAAATCAATGTGACGTGAAAGACCCAGTATGGTTGTTTGATTGTAATCAACAGGAAGAAAATTTATTACTGATCAGTAATATAACAAGCTAAAATATGACCTCACCTGCGTCACCACAACCGTACAAGCCCCAGCAGCGGCAGCAAGAACCAAATTAGCTTTCGTTCCAATAGATTTTGATCCACTTCTCTTTAAGTATAGCTTCTTAAAGAAGCTGTATCCATAGAAGTAGATAAACAAAAAAATAAGAGACTGCTGGTTCTTTGTCCCAAGGCCCTGGTACAGTGAGAGAACTTGATGGTTAGAAATTGCTTCCCAAAACACATCAGAAGTGTTCCTGCATAGGCAAAGCAGTTGAATTAGTTAACTATATCTCATGGGTGATTATTTGCCTCCACATTCTCCTGATCCGAAGGCAAAAGTATGAATTATAGGATTATAGCCTGCCTGCCATAGGAGAGCAGTAGGAGAACAATTCATGGAACACAATATAAGTCATATTTCAAGCATTGTGTTTAGACCATTCATCATCAGCATTATGTTTGGACTATTCCTCATTGCTCTTGGTTCTACCATGCCAAGTTTTCCCTCTCCCCCTTGTATATAAATTATCTAAAAAAAAAATAAAGCCACATATCATAGACACTAAAAATGAGATCCTACTCAATTCTTGTTTAAGGTCCTTAGCGAGACTGAGATTGAGACTTCTATAATCTAGCGATTCTGGCTACAAACTAAATTTTTTTGCTGAAACAAATTTGTTTAGTCAATCAAGAGGCTCAAAACACCTAGTTAGGCTGCCAATTAATTCAAAGCAAGCAGTTGAGTTGATACTGGTATCAGTCCATATGCTGCTATAGCAAACAATTACTTCTTCAGATATCCTTTTCTCATGATTTCCTTTTGTGGGTAAGCTCAGATTTATTGGACTCATAAAGCGATATTGTAACGCCCTCAAAATTATACCCATTATATATATCATTGACATGCATTATTTAAAGAAAAACACTTTAATAATTCATTATAATATCCATCAGAGTTTTACTAAATAAAAGCATTACATGTAACATCAAAGTAAATGCCCTACCGGCTTACATCTTTCCAAGCCAACACTTGGACACAAAGTATGAGTTCTAACTCAAATATAAAGAAAGCCCTAGGCTTGAGTGTTTACATGTACTAACAATGACAAACAAATAACTAAAAATAGTCTTCAAAATCCAAGTCCTTCCAAGCTAAGTCCTTGGAGGTAGTTTATCACCTGAACCTGAAAATGATGTTCCCATAAAGGGTGAGCCACAGCCCAGTAGAAATATACTAAACCACATATAAGCAATGAATAAAGCAATAGCATTCAACAGATGGTTAACCAAGATAATCAATTACTTCATTTTACAGTCTCATGACACTATTGTCTAAGATACGTTTTACTTTCCAATTTTATCAACATGGCTCAGAACCTGGCCAAACTTACAACCGTGAATTACATATTTCATATTCATAACCTTCCAATATCAACAAACAAATGAGACTCAAGCTCAAATCAAAACACTTCATACTTCCAGATTGATACACATTTTAGTGCTGTATCAATAAAACACTTCTATATAAATAAGCACACATAAAAGTGATGCTAATGGAGTCCATCCCCTATCTCCTCCCAAACAAAATCCGGTTTAGAGGTCCATCCCCTATCTTCCCCTAAACCGTGGAGTACATCCCCTATCTCCTCCCACACAAAACAATGTATGCAAATGCAATGCTCAATCAATACACGTATTTTTTGTATCAATGCAATAGTCAAAATTAATGACTTAACCAATGTGATTAGTTTCAGTTATTCCTAATCCACATGCAATGTCTACAACAATCACGACTATCCTCCACCGATAGCCCAAAACAGTTATTTCTAAACTGAAAATAACTATGTCAACAGTTCAATAGACAAATGATTCAAATTATCCAACTACGCCATTTAATCAATGAATTCCCCAATTCCATGAATTTAACCATCTTTTCCCAATTCCATGAATTAATTATACAAATTAATTTAATAATAAAACTAGGGTTTTTCCCAAAATTTACCAAAGTATCCCCAACATATCAAAATACCAAAACTTAGAACAAAACCTATAAAATGGAGTAGGAAATCCCTACCTCGAAGAAAAATAACTCAAATGGTGAAGACAGAGATGAGTGCCCAAATACCAATGTGCTCCAAATCGCCAAATGTTCAGATTAAATGAAAGCCCTCGACTCCCTCTATATTTTTAATAAAGCAACTAGGGTAGAAACACCCTCTAAATAGATCAAATCTAAGAAAGAAGGTGAGTAGGGAGAGAGAGAAGTCGGACCTAGGGTTTGGAATCAAAAAAAGATGAAAAAGACTGATCAAAACCCGCTGCTGTGTATATAAACTGGACAGGCTCGCTCGAGCGAAGACTTGGTCGCTCGAGCGACCAGACACAGAAAAGCTACGCTCGAGCCAAGGAAGCCTTGCTCGAGCCAACAACCCAAAAGCTCGCTCGAGCGAAAGAAAACTCGATCGAGCGAAGAACTCAAACCCCCAGGTCTGTAACCAGACACACGCTCGAGCGAAGGAACTATCGCTCGAGCGAAGAACGAACTAACTCGCTCGAGCGAAGAAAAGCTCGCTCGAGCCAAGAATGCACAGCTACAGGTCCAAATCTGACGCAAACTCTCGCTCGAGCTACCAAACTCCGGCTCGAGCGAAGAACCAAAACAAAACAGCTCGCTCAAGCGACAAACTCCTCGCTCGAGCGAAGATCCAAAATTCTGGACAGCAACACTTGGTTTCTAAACCCAACCACCCTGAAACAAACCTGCCCAACACATCCTATAAGTCCAAATGAGAAAATAAGGGACAACAACAACAATTATACAATGACAGAATCTACGGAACCTAAGTCCGGATACAACAATCAAATGGGAAAAGACCGGGGTCGCTATAGATATTAAAACAATTCCTAATTTTTGTCAGTTAAGGTTACAATTTACGTAGACCAATCCATATAAAGCTAAGCTGTGTGATCACATTAAAATATTGGGCATAGTGAAGAAACAGAGATAGCCCAGCTAAAGTTTGAGTCTCCATATCAATTTCCAAAGCTTTATTTAAAATATGGTCTGAATTGAGTCAAAAACACTTTCTTTCTTTTGTCAAGAGACACATACAGAGAACCCAGCTCGAGTTTGGGTGACTAAAGGTCAAACTGAGTGAAAATAAGGTTGATTTATTGAATAAATGGTCTGAATTGAGTCAACATAGGCCAAGTGTTCATATATCACCACATAATCAAATTCATCATATACAATAACGCATGGCATAGCATAGCGCTGTGTGAAGAGAACATAGATAGAAAACAAGTCAATAACAATAATTCAAATTGTGTCTTTGTACATTACTTATATGTTTCATTGGGTTTACCATAAAAAAAATTAACATAGAATGACTGAAGGAAACTTGTTATTATGAGAATCTCCAAAAGAATCAGATAGTACCTTGGATATACATAAAGGATTTTTTGCAGCATATTAACACAGTTTTCCAATCTTTCTGTCACTTGGTTCTGCTTCTTGTAAAAAAAAACAAACAAATTGCAATATGCTATCACTATGGTGTATCTACATCCTATATGTTGCAAGAAGTAATGTCTCAAAAGTTCAAATAAATTACAGCAACCATATAGTAGAACTTAGTTTATATAATAAAAAGGATTATCTGATTCTATATCAAACATATCATGGTTGGCAGGTACATGAAATGCGAAATAAAATCATATTGTTGAACAATTACACCGAAAATAATAACAATGATCATACATTTTAAATATATCCTCTGTTTCTTTATAGTTTTTTTGCCATTTTAAATACATTTTAAAAAGTGACTGCTGGTTTGATACAAACCTAGAACTAGTCAAGAGTATAGGCTTCGAAATAAAGAGTTTCGGAGAGAGACAGAAATCTGCAATCTGCATTTGATCAACCAGTTCTGATAGTCCACAATGAAAATATATAGGTGGGAAAGATCCATTTAAACATGCTTACAGTAATGAAGCCCAAGCGCAAGGCCATGTAGTCAGCTCGATTAATGGAACTCCAAAACTGGCGGCTGAAACAAAGCTGTACACTGAAATAGCTTGAGTTTGAATTCTGAACTCACTTGGCAAAATGATAACTATAAAAAGCAACCAAGAGTACCAAAAACCAAGAGATAAAAGCAATATAATTAAAGAGTTCATTAGTACAAAACTAAATGGTTGTGAAATAATTTAAATTGAATGTAAAAGCACATAATCTAACTAAGAAAATGTGATGACAGTGTACACATACACAAGTGTGCAAGGTGAAGACTCCGTGTCACTGGTTGTCATCTGATTCAAGAGATGTTTCTACTCTATAAAATAAAAGAAACAGAGTGAATTATTCTGAACTAAATAATAGAATCCTACAATTGAAGCCTTGAACAGATATTTGGGTATCGTCTTGAATTTATTGTACCATTCACTTAATATATAGCATTTCATTGTAAAAATAGTATGCCTCATCGAACCATGAAGAGTCAGAACCGATCTAGGTTGACTAACATTCTAAGGAAGGTATACTTTGTTGATCAAGCCAGAAAGGGAATCATCCTTCATGCCTGTTTGGCTATAATTTTGCCTGCTTTTTTCTGTTTTCACCATACAATTTTTCTTAAACCATAACGTGTGTAATTACTCCTCCACAATACCAAGTTGTAAAACAGAAATATTGCCATCTCCTGGAAGTTTCTCAAGGACTTCGACTGGGAAATGGGAATGAGTTGCCTAGTAAAGTCTAATGTCTTAATTTAAAGATGGTTGCTTAACTGAGTAAAGTGATGGCTCTCATAAAGAACTACTCCAGGTTGAACTTATCAGATAGAAGACACTATTAGTAACTATTTACTCCACATGGATATTGAATTCTGTAATTCCAAGAAAACGGGAAAGTACATACACATTAGAAATTGTGGAGAATTTACCTACTTTCCCCTAGGGTTCTATTCAAGAAGATAAAATTCTTTATTTAAATTTTATCTAACAAGCCTTT
The DNA here is from genome assembly GCF_055761805.1 of Camellia sinensis. Lineage (NCBI taxonomy): Eukaryota > Viridiplantae > Streptophyta > Magnoliopsida > Ericales > Theaceae > Camellia > Camellia sinensis. The sequence continues at coordinate 20,066,409 of NC_138964.1, read as the reverse complement.
GGAGCCATTCAAGTTCAAGGGAACCACAAACCATATCCTAATTATTTTTTGATGATTTTATCCGCATGGTACACTAATCTTTCTTATCTAATCATCTAAACCATTTGTGACCATCAGTACCTAACAAAATGCATTTACTTTTCTTTCTCAAGAAATATGATCATATTTACAACAAGAAGCCCTTTTTATCCTTTCATATTGAATGCCCTAGGTCGTCTTTCAGCAGCTACAACTTCTCTTAGGCTTCATATTCATTTTACCACCCCAAAGCAACTGGAAGCATGTTCAAATAAGACCCTCAGCTAATCATTACTTGAGCTGCATTTTCACATTTTTAGGATGTTTAGTAGTATACCAACAAATTTATTTCCCAATTGAATAGATAAATAACAACAACAACAACAAAAAAATGACACATTTTAACATCGCAAAGACACAATAATTTAAAAAGGTGCATTACCACCTAAACAAGAACTCTATGCTGGCTCCATGGATGGGATGTGTGGTGAAAAATGAAAGTTGATAGTCGCCTCATTTTTGTGTGGTTTGAGGCAGATTGCGGGGAACCTAGATTAAAATTTCAATATGGCATGATAGAAATTTTCTAATGAAGAACATCTGAACTAAACTCTTAAAAGATAAAGGGTACTTCAAAAATGAGAAGAACAAAATCACCCCTATAAAACTTTTCGCACCTTGTAGTTCCTGCGGAGCCATCGACTTCGCTTGATTTTCCCATGTTCTCCAGCTATAAATCTGCATGTACAAGAAGAAAAATCTTAGGGCTCTCTTGAGAAGAAAAATTCCAAAGATACAGAAAGATGATACATTTTGAAGAAGAAACACTGACTTTGATCATGGCAAAGGCAATGGCAAAAAAGCTATATGATACATGGGTAACACCAAGAACAAACAAGAAACGGTGAAGCTGCTCAAGACTTTCATATGAAACGAATGATTCACGGCCCTGGACAGATAACAGATGTTGAAGCTACTAAGCCATATATGATAAATAATTAACCCAACAAATTCAAATGATCTGTATTTTCTTTGGAAGTGATTAAAAGCGTCACAACAATTAAGAAGTGATCAAAAGCTTTCACATCAATTAAGAAGTGATTAAAAGTGTTCACAGTAATTAAGGAGTGATGAACAGGTAAATAAATTTATGATGGTAAAGACAGTCCAAGTACTTGCATGAAATAAAGAAGCACTTCTACTATTGTACTCCAAAACATATCATTCTTTGAAAAGCTACATTCTGGCAGGAAACGGTTGATTATGATATTCCATATCACTTAAACATCTAAAATTCTAAAAGCTTCTACCAATATCACAAAGGCCTTTTGCCTTTTGAAATGTTGTTCTCAATAGCCATTGACTCTTGTCACCAAATTCCTTCATCACGATTCATTATTATTGAAGATCATAATAATGAATTGAGAGAGATGTTTCCATTACAGAACTGAAATAGGCTTCGAAATGAAGAGTTTCAGAGAGAGACAGAGAGACGATGGAGCTCACCTTAGTAGACAACGGTGCAAATGGTGTTTTGGATCTTCGAAATCGAAATCGAAATCGCTCTGAGATGAAATCACTAAGACCGATCTGAATCACTGCGAATGATAAGTGTTTAGAGATGAATTGAGAGAGATGTTTTCATTACAGCACTAAAATAGGCTTCGAAATGAAAAGTTTCAAAGAGACAGAGAGACGATGGAGCTCACCTTAGTAGACGATGGTGCAGATGGTGTTTTGGATCTTCGAAATCGAAATCGCTTTGAGATGAAATCACTGAGACCGATTTGAATCTCTGCGAATGATAAACGTTTAGAGAGGGTTGTGAGAGAGAGAGAGAGAGAGAACTCACCTACCTCGTCGGTGTAGATGGTGGTGGCGGTGGAGCTTCGAAATCGAAATCGAAATCAGAGATTCAGATGAAATCGAAATCAGAGAAGGCGTAAGGAACTTCGAAATCAAAATCGAAACCGATCCTTTAATTTCTGCTGGAAGAGATTAGGGCATCTGTTTAGAGAGAGAGAGAGAGAGAGAGAGAGCGAACGATAGACTGATCAGTGAGTAAAATGTTAGGGCATCCTCCTGATGAGTGAACGAGTGTATTTACCAGCTCGCTAGAGAGAGGGCATTCGAAGACGTTTTTCAACGCCTTCAAATAGTTAAACAGTGCCGTTTTAATATTGAACAAAAACGACGGTTAAAAAATGCCATTAAATAGTATAAAATGTGGCGTTTCATAAAACGTCGTTAAAGAAACGTCGTCAAAACCTGTAATTCCTGTAGTGGCAATTCACAATTTTCCAGGAAAGGAGTTCTGTTGTAATAAATTGTAATAACTATATATGGATTTTCATGGGCATGCAATTCCCATAGAAATATAGTAGGACTATATAATCCCATAGAAATATACTAGGCTTCACTTTTATCAACATGAAAACAAAACACACTAAAATAAACCAATATTTCCACCAAATGGCATGTTTTGTCTTTTACTATTGGTACAAGAAATTATCTGATCATAGTTGCACACCGATCATCATGGTTATACCCACTAGATCAATTCACAGGACAACCATTTAAACTTCCTGGGTTTGTTTGAATGGCTTAACTAGTCAGAATCATATTAGGCATTCAAAGTCACTTAATTTAACAAGATGGTTGCAGGGAAACTCAAAATTCCCCCTAAAGCAAGTCAAATTGAGGCCCTCGTGTTAAGGAAGTATCATAGATCAACACGTAAAAAGATCAAACCCTGATGATTGGAGTTCAGATCATGAGTTTTGGAAGACCATTCACAAATATGTGCAAGCCTCCCCAGTGCAAGTCTAAAATACGGTGACAAAATTGGGATTCTGAAAGGCATTGTGTAGTAATTGTGGGCAAATATGGGATCACTTCAGCCGATATCAATGAAATAATTGGACTACTATAGAGAGGGGAATAATTAGTAATCTAGAATCAATTTGGTCAATTCAATTTCTTGAACATTGAATGTTATGAATGCAATCAAGTATATTTAGCAAATGTCAATAACAATTTGATGTTTCGTCCCAATCACTGCAAATGACATGTAGGTACGAAGGCAATTTTAAACTTACCTTGTTTAGTGCTTCAAGTAATAGTGACTCAGCTTCATCAAAATTTCCCATATGCATGCAGCACACGGCCTTTCCATTCAGGATCAAACTGATAATCTGATAAATCTTGGAAAATGAGATATGCTTCCTGTATCTTGGATCCACCCTGATTTACATACCAATATATTTGAACATAAAAATCAACAATTCCTTATTTGACTTTAGAAATTGAGAATGGGTATGTACCACGGCCAAGTTTAGCCATGCATTTCCAAGTTGAGTTACTGTATGGTCCTCATCAATCTATTGCATGATCCTCAACTGTTTTTCCGCATAATCTGATCTATGCATCTTAAGGAATATTTGGACATTCAATGCGTGCCTGCAAAAACAAAAGCAATAGGCATATTAATGACTATTCACATCATATTTGCAGTAAAAGGTGGAGCTCATTAAACACACTATATTAGTTTCCAGGAATATATATATATATATATATATATAGTGTGAAAATAGAACAGGAAATTTAAGGGAAAATGAAAAGACAATGGCTTTGAAAGTTCATGCAATTTACCAAATAGTTAACAGGCGAGATAGTGAAATCATGTGTTCAAGTTGATAGCAGAAAGGAAAGTAGCTACATAGATTAAAAACCAACAATGGCTACATGGACAAAGTTATTCAATTTCACCAACATTCCCCCAAAAAAATATAAAACACCATGACCAATGTTTTGAGCCAAACAAAATGTTAGGCCATTATCATTTTTAATATGAATCAAACACAAACTATTTTACGACTTCAAAGTGGTCCTTCAAAAAAATATATTATATCCTCCAAGTTCAATTGTAAAAGAAGCAGAAATAGAACAATAACACTTGGAAAAAAATAATACCCATCCCACGCAATTGGAAACTAATTGTCGACTGTCCTCCTATTAGCCTCCCCCAGAACCATACTTATTTCCGAACACGATCAGCTAGAGCTTGTTGTAACCGCAAGCACACCCACACCAGCAATCGCACGAAGAATGGGATGGAACCCATTAATGGAAAGCTTGAATTAGAGCAAAAAGTGAATGACCCAATAGAGTATTAATCCATCTCCAATCGTTCACAAACTCCAACATCAAATTCAAATTTGATGAAAAGAATGTGCTTTTTGTGCTCCAACGGTTACACCAAAACAGTATCAAATTGAGAAAACATCAAACGTTTCACCAAACTGAGGACGGCTTGCCCCTTTCACCAATTCATTGTGCATAGCCGTTGAGTTTGACCCACTGGACGTCCGGCCAGACGTCTGGCCGGATGTCCCATCGGATAACCGCTTTAAAGCAGAAATTTGTGAAAATCTTACACTAGGGGGTTGACCACCCGGTCGACCACCTTAGCATTTTTTTGAAGCAACAGAAATAAAGGCAAAAACTTCAAATTTGCTCTTACCGGTCGACTCCCCGGACAACCCTCTCTGTTTGATGCACGCTACAGTGAACGGTTGGAGCTGTTAGTATCAGAATGAGAAAATTGGCTTTTTTTTACTCAAATTTGGTGAAAATTTTGTTCAACCGTTGGAGATGCTCTTATGCATTAGAAATCATACCTTCTGACTATTTGGAAAACCCATGTGTTTGCGTGTATGTGAAGCTCTGTGGGTTTTTGTGAGTGAATAGTGAAAGAAAGAGAGACAGAAAAATAGAGCCGAGAGGGAGAGAGAGGATCTCAGGCGACGGTGACCAACAAGGAGGTGAATCGGTGCTCTGGTTGTCAGCGAATGCGAGAAGGAGCGGCGGTAAATGATGGAGGGGAGAGGAGGAAGAGGGAGGACGCTGGAGAGAGAGAGAAAGAGAGAGAGAGAGAGAGGCATTAGTTTTGTTCAGGGTTGGGTTGGGTTGGGTTTGGTTTCGTTTGGTTTGGTGAGAGCATGAGATATTTTATATAAATGGTTATTGGCGACTAATATTTTTTAGTCGTTGAAAGTAATTTATAAATCCCTCCAAAATATTTGAAATGTCTCACTCCAAAACATTTTAGTTCTTTGGCAACAAAAATTCTTTTTGTCGCTGAAAACAAACTTTGGGCTACCAAAATTTTGGTTGCCAAAGGTAAAAAATAATTTTTTATTTTCCATTCGGTGACTAAATGGTTTTAGTAGTCAAAACTCAATATACGGTGACTAAATTTATATTGTCCCTGAAAATAGACTTTTGGCGACCAAAATTTTGGTCGCCAAAGGTAAAAAATAATTTTTTATTTTTTATTCGGCGACTAAATGGTTTTAGTAGCCAAAACTCAATATACGGCGACCAAATTTATTTTTTGTCGCTGAAAATAGACTTTTTGGTCGCCAAAGGTAAAAAATAATTTTTTATTTTTTATTTTTTAGTTGGCGACTAAATGGTTTCAGTAGCCAAAACTCAATATATGGCGATCAAAATTATATTTTTGTCGCCAATTCTAGCATTTTTAGCGACTAAATTTTTTTCTATCGCCAATAACCAATATACCCCCTCTAAAAAAATTAGTAGCTAAATATTTTACTTTTGCCAACTAAAAATATTTTAGTCGCCAATTCCATAACTTTTGGCGACTAAATTTTTTTTGTCGCCAATTTTGATTGCCAAAGGTACATTTTGTTGTAGTGACACTATTAAAAATTCAATGATAAAATTAAAATAACTATAATTCAATAAATCATTTGAAATAAGTACAGATCATGAATTGAGAAGGGTTCGATTTGATCTACAGGGGGTTGAGGGTAGTGAATTGAGAAGGGTTCGATTTGATCTACTGGGGGTTGAGGGTGGCGTGGGTCTTGAAAAGAGTAAATTGTAGATATATCATCTAAAAGTTATTTAAAATACAAATTGTTCTTTGTAATTTTAAAACTTAGATTTCATTCTTTTAACTTTTTAATTGCATAACAAATGATTTTTTTTATTAATAAATTATCAATTCAATTAACTCTTTTTAATGATATTATAAATATATTTCAATTAATAATTTATATATTTTTATCATTGTATAGAAAAGTGGTTATGAATTTCATTTTTTCTTTTAATTTTATTAAATAAAAAATTCTGATAATAAAGTATTTGTAATTTTTAGAATCACAAGAAACAATTTATATCTACCTACTATTTACATTAATTTTGATCATTTTAATCTTATTAAAATAGAGATTAGTCTAATTATGTACCCAAAAAAAATATGAAGCTAACTGTATTTATTTACCCTTATTATTAATTAGGGTAAATTACAAATACATCTTGAAGTTTGCTTAAAGTGTGCATTGTCCTTTGTGGTGTGAAAACTTGTAAATATCACCTTCTCAAAAAAAATTATTTAACAGAAGTAATTTAAAAATGAAATTCTTAGCTGCTCTCCTCTACATTAATAAAATAACTTAAATTATTAATTGAAATAAATTTTTAACATCATTAAAAATTGTTAGTCGATTTGATAATTTATTAATAAAATTCGTTATTTATGAGGAAATTAAAAATTTTAAGGAGCGAGATGTAATTTTTAAAATTACAAGAGATAAATCATATTTTAAGCAAACCTAATAGTGTAGCAATTATCCTATTATTCAAAAATTTCATGTTAAAAGTTTGTCCAATTAACAATAAGAGACTGAATGAATAAATGACACTTATAATGAGATAATGAATAAACTATAATATTTTCTGTTGATAATGACAGAAGTACCCTAATAATTAATACGATAATGAGAGATGTATTCACAGCTAAGGTCGTGTAAAATATCGTTCAATCCGCTAAAATCACATCGATCTGTATTAATTCGTACCACTCTATCCACTAACAACGATTTCAACTTTAAAATTTATAATTCGTCTTCGAAATTGTTTCGCTCTGCTATAGTTAACACATATATTTTTTAATTTATAATAAAATATTAAAGTAAAAATGAGTGAGAGAGATTTAAGATATAAAATTTATTATAAATTAGTAATATATATATATATAATGTTATGTAAAATTAGTTTGTGTTATATATATAAATACTATGTAAATTAATATCATATATTATACAAAGACTTGATAATTGATTAAAATATTTTTTAATTTATCAATCAACTCAAAATTATTTAAATCACAATTTAGTAATCCGCTATTTAATTACTAATTTTAATTTCAAATCGTCCAAACTGCAACCCCGACACTTTAACTCACAATCACGAGGAGAAAACCATGACAACCACGAGGCTCATGCCTTGTGACTGAATAGATTTATTGGTTTAGGAATAAAGTCCACCACCCACCACACACACACACACCCACCACACACACACACCCCCCCAAACGAGGCTCATGCCATAATTATACTAACTTTCATTTTGGTAATGTTAAATGAACTGAAATTAATGCAAAGTGTGAAAATATAAAGATAAATAATGTAAAATATATATTTTCATGTAAAAAATACGTAAAATATATCCCCCCAACGAGGCTCATGCCATAATTATACTAACTTTCATTTTGGTAATGTTAAATGAATTGAAATTAATGCAAAGTGTGAAAATATAAAGATAAATAACGTAAAATATATATTTTCATGTAAAAAATACGTAAAATATATATTTTGTGTAAAAAAGTGACAGCATCATTTTTTTATTATCTATATAGTTAACAAATTATTTTAAAGTGTTATATGAATTAAAATCTTAAATGAGCTCAATATAATTATATCAAAATTACGAAAATTACTATATTTTATTTGAAATATGGAGAAATGTCAATATAATTTTCTTCATTTTCAACGGAAAAATTGCAGATCAAAGAGCTACAAATAATTGCAAAAACATGGGAATATGATGCAAATACACATAACGTGATACCTAAAATAAATAAATAAATAAAATTGCTAAAACATGGGAATATGATTATTTATTTATTTATTGGATAAGTTGGTGTGGCACTTCAATTTTATTGTTATAAGTTTCTTTCTGAATAGAACTGATTACTGACATTTATCTTTCAATAAATAATATAGAATAATATTTCAAAACGAATCAATCCTTTATGGGGTTTGATTTTGAAATGCGTTAAAAGTAGAGTATAGTATTCCACTGCTCTAACGTGGACATATTGGCAGCCATTGGCTCCGGCTCTTGGCCACGTGGCGTCCACGAGGTACAAAAGAATTACAAAAATGTCACTTTAAAAATTTTATGGATAAGTTATAAGAAGTTGTTTGGAATGTCTTAAATAAGTGTATTTTTTAGTTTTTGGATTAAAAAGTTGAAAAAAAAATGATTGTTTGAGATAATTTTTTGACTTTTTATAAAAAAATATGTATTAAAAAAATTATATAATTTAATGTATTGGAGAAAGGAGAGAAGAATAGACTGTATGGTGGCAAAGTAGTGGGCAGAGGGTCTGAATAAGATATGCTTGCTTCCTTTTTGGGTATTGAATTGGACAGTGATGTTTGGCCCGTGGAGGCCCACCACGGGTCTTGTTTTGGTAATCGGAACCATTCAATGTATAGAACTCGTCGAGTATTATATATTTGTAAAAAGATACGTTGATCGGATATCGATAGCTATCTGATCGGATTAGTTTTTTGTCAACCGTTAACTATAACACCATCCATTTTTTTTATACAAACCCGATTTGGTCATGTAATTATCGATATCCAATCAACGCAATTTTTTACAAGCATCTAGTACTCAACAAGTTTTACATATTAAACGGTTCAGATTATTAAAATGAAATTCGTGATGAGCCCCCACAGACCGAACAGCATCGTCTTTAAGCTTGCCTCCACCTGTGTAGTTTGTTCTTACCAAAGCCAGGTAAGGCAACTCACGTCAGAGTGAGTTGTACATATTTTTGTATAAAAATAATTTTTATTTTGGTAAATAATGATAATTTTTTAACATTTTTAGTAATTATTTGACTTTTTATCTTTTTTAAAAATACCAAACCAAGCCGAAGTATATGTCAAAAAAATTGTGTAAGCAATACTTACTTTTTAATTAGTATAGAATAATAAAGCCTACTATTTTGCATGAGATAATTATTTTTTAAATATACAAGATCCACCTTTTTGACTCAATGATATTTTGCCAATGTTTGGGAAGTTGGGTTTGAGAAATTTTTTTTTTTTGGTTAAAATAGTCATAAAAAATAAAATAGGTTTTTTAGCTTAATAAGACAAAACATCACATTCAACCCATAATCATTATATTCTTTTTCTCACAAAAAAGTCAAAAAAAAATCAAAAAAGCTAAAAACTCTTTCCAAATTAAGTTTTTTAGACCCAGACTAAAATAATCAAAAAATTCAAAAAATCAAAAATCAACTCACTTCCCAAACGAAGCCTTTGTATATTGTTTAGACACTAAGCCTTGTTTGGTTTGTTTTTGAAAAGTAAATTTTGGAAAAAAATTTCTAAAATTTTATTTGGTTTAGGCTCCATTTGGGAAGAGAGGTTTGGAGCTTTTTTTGCTAAAATATTCACGAAAAACAAAATAGGCTTTTTAGCCCAATAAGACAAAACATCACATTCAACCCGTAATCATTACATTCCTTCTCTCACAAAAAAACCAAAAAAAAGCCAAAAGCCCTTCCCAAACCAAACTTTTTAGCCCCAGGTTAAAATAGCCAAAAAAATCAAAAAATCGACCCACTTCCCAAACGAAGCCTTAGTGATTTTGAAAAAAAAAAAATTCAAAATCACTTTCTATCACCTATATATCAATCAATCACTTAATCTCTCATCTCTTCTTCTCAATCACTTTTTCTCTCAAACACATCTACTCAACTACAAAAAAAATATCAAATTATTCCAAACTCTCATACTCCAAAACTATTTCCAAAACATATAACCAAACAAACTAAAAAAGTTGGAGCAATTCTGAGTCATTAAGGCATTGTTTGGCAATAGGTCGGTTTAGCCAAAAAGTCAAAAAGTTATTAGAAAAAGCCAAAAAGTTAACAACTCATACCAAAAAATCAAAAATTCTCTTTTCTCTCTGTTTTTTGCTCATCTTTTAGTAAAAAGTCAAAAAGTCATCCCAAATATACTAGTTTTTTTAGCTCATATTTTAACCAAATAATTAAAAAATTACTAAATTAGTTTATTTCCAAACGAGGCCTAATAATGAAAGCTGTGCAGAAAACTATATGAAATTATTACTGAAACTAGAGTCCCACCTGTCCTCAATCTTGGGCCCGACATTAACTTTTCTTTTTTCTTTTTGGAACCCAATCACTTTTTCTAATTGTTACTGAAATTTGCATAAGGGGAAATTACAACCAACCAACCTTGGAATAGTCACAACACAAAGTCTTGTTGCAAATTAACAAAAACCAGACCTAGCTGTGAAGATGGAAGTTAAACTCATTTCCAAAGAAATTATTAAACCGTCTTCATCAACACCTCCTCACCTACAAACCTTGAGACTCTGTGTCCTAGACCAAAATGGTGGCCTAGCTCATGTGCCAATCATCTTATACTATCCCAAGAGGGATGCAAATTTCAACATCAATGAGAAACTGATTAATCAACTCAAAGACTCGCTCTCGGAAACACTGACTCTCTTCTACCCTCTTGCCGGAAGAGTCAAAGACGACGGCCTCTCCATCGACTGCAACGATGAGGGCATCTTGTTCTCAACGACCCGTGTCAACTGTGACATGGCCGAGCTGCTTACTGCACAACCACCCGATCTTCTTTCTTTACAGCGACTTCTTCCTTATTATGTTTTCGTTGATCCACGCGATAAGGTAGTTCAAGTTGCTAGTCAACTCAACATATTTGCTTGTGGTGGGTTTGTGATCTCAGGACTCTTTATGCACAAGATCATAGATGGAGCAACCTTGGGTACCTTCCTTAAATGTTGGGCATCCAATTCCATTGCAAGATCAGGAATATCAAGAAGCAGCCATAGTCTTACACCAACAACGTCAGCATCATCATCGACAGTAGCAACATCAGAAGCAATATTAATGTACCCAGGGGCGTCAATCTTCTCTTCGAAACAGCCTTTGCCTGATAGTCTCTCAACTTTTTTCTGAAAGGATGTTGCTTAGGGAGGGAAAGGGTATCATGCAGAGATTTGTGTTCGACTCTGAGGCTATATCCACTCTCAAAGCTAAAGCGACTAGTGGAAGGGTGCCTAACCCAACTCGTGTCGAAGTAACATCAGCCTTCATTTGGAAACATGCTATGGCTGCATCAAGAGTGGTTTGGGGTATGCAACAACCTTCCATATTGAATCAACAAATGGACTTGAAGCGACGAATATTGGTAACGTCGTCATCAAAATATTCTGTTGGGAATCTTTTGTGGAAAGTAGTTGCACATTGTGATGCAGTCGCTGAAGATGAAGAGATCATGTCATTGAATGGCTTGGTGGGCTTACTGAGAGATGCAATAGAGAAAACAAGAGATAATATTCTGCCAAAGCTACAGCGAGGAGATGAGGGGGGTGATGAAATATTAAGTAATTTTGTTCAGGAATTAAGAGAAGTATGTGAGAGTAAAAAAAATCTAAACCCATACATGTTTAGCAGTTGGTGCAAATTGGGTTTCAATGAAGTTGATTTTGGGTGGGGAAATCCCACGTGGATTAGTTCTGTTGGGGCTAGAGTCGATTCCATCCATAAGAATAATATTTGTTTGATTGAAGTTGGATTGGATGATAAAATTGAAGCTTGGTTGATCTTGGATGAGCGTGAAATGGCGGTCCTTGAACGTGATCAGGAGTTCCTTCAATTTGCTTCCATGAACCCACCTATAATTCTATCCTAGCCAGCTTGGTCGTAGTTACTTATGTCACTAGTCTGCTTGTTGCAGACATAGTTGGAGCATCTTGTGAAAGGGCTTATGCTTGGTTAGCCCTCTGTTTTGGTCTGTTGTTGCTGTGTTTTGTAATCTTTCTTTTGAATCCAAAAAAAAGAAAAAAATAAATATGTTTTTTTTTTCTTTTTCTGGGCAATTCAAGATGAGAAATGTTTGGGATTCCTTTGGAGTGCATTTGTTTTGAGGGATTATTTCATGAGATTAGACTATTAATTCATCCGGACTAATCATAGTTCTAAATCGCGGTATCGGGTAACGTAACGGTATCGATCGCGGAGTATCGGTATCGGTAGTATCGGCCGGTACGTATCGGGTATCGGGCGTCGCGGCTGTGAAATTTCAAAAATCATTAGCAATCCATCTAAAACTCAATTTTATGCATTTTTTGACTCTTTTAGCCTTAATTTATCACATTTTAATCAAAATTTTGATATGTAAGGGCACTTTTTTGACTCATTTTCAACTAAATGATATATATTTATTTTAGTCTCAACATTTTATTTGGCATATATATTAAACTTTTGATATAAAATTGATGTGGAAATATTGGGCACTTTTTTTTTTTTTGTCAATTCCTCATTCATCTTCCTTTTGTCAATCTTTTTGCCCTTATAATTATTCAAATGATCCATCATTAGTGTTTGAACTTCACCACTGATATTAGCACAAGGTGCGACTTGACCTTTCATATGGGCCAAATGTTGCTTCAACCTAATTATACTACCATTTAGCTCTTTTCCACAAAATTTACACCTAATTTTATGCCTATTATTTTCTAGTGGAATTCTAAATTTCCAACCAATATCATCACTTGGAAGTTTTCCACTAGAACTACCTTCGTGCACCATTATAACTTTCAATTATCTACAATAACAGTTTCAATTAACAAATATTGTAATTCTAATTTAGTTAGTAATAATAATACATTTAAGATAAAAATAAAAAATCTAAAATATTAAACATCTTTACTTAACAATTAAACCTCTTTAAAAAAATCTGACAGATTAAACCTCTATAAAAAAAATATGATATAAAAATAATCTGAAATAAAAAGATTTGACAGATTAAAAAAATCTAAAATAATAAAAAAAATCTGAAATAAAAAATCTGACAGATTAAATCTTTTTAAATAATATATATAAAAAATATATATATTGAGCATATGTGCATTTAAAATATATATAAATAATATTTTTATATATAAAAAATTATATTCTATGTCGATAATATATATATATATATATATATAAAATTATGAGAGAACAAACCTGCTCCTGAGTTATAAAATTATGAGTTCTATTCAGCTTCTGAACTTATTTGCATTTAAAATTATATAAAAAATTTCATTTAAAAAAAATAACCACAAAAAAAAATTATGTTAGATTGCATTTATGTAAAATTATGTAAAAAATTGCATTTAAAAAAATAACCACAGAAAAAAAAAAAACAAAACAAAAACCATGACTTTTTTTCTTTGATCGAGAAAAGCTACAACTACAAAGAGTTGAGCTAAAGGCATCCAAGCCGATGGCTTCAACAAACAGAAAAAAAAAAAAACAGAGCATCACTTCTTCAACTAAAAGAAAAAGAAAAACAGAGCATCAACAAACAAAAGAAAAACAGAGCATCACTTCTTCAGCTTTGTTTTGCTTTCCTCAACTGTTTTTGCAGGTGAATTTCAGCCGTATTGGACTGTATCGGAAACAAATCGTTTACGTATCGGATTCGGGCCGATACGTGTCGGGAATCGGCCGATACAGCCGTGAAATTCATTCTCGCCAGTATACCGGTGAGTATCCGACTCGGCCCTCCCATTTTCCGGTACGAACCGGCCGGTACGGGACGTACCGGCCGATATTTAGAACCTTGGGACTAATAGTCCATAGTTTGGTTTAATTTTTTTGATTAATAGTCCTTTCGGACTATTAGTCCCTCATAGGGGGAGTGTGATTATTTCTATGAGATTGATATCTCATGAGACTAATGTGTAAAATGTTCATTTTATTCTCGTGTTATTACTTAATAAACAATTAAAAAATGATAAATAATCTTTTGAACATTTACAAATTATTTTTTTAGTATTGTTAATTTAAAATTATATATTAAATAAAAAATAAAAATTATAAATTATAAATTTAATTTAATTAAAAATAATAAATTAAAAATTATGCCCTTATAAATTAAATTTTTTTAGTGTTGTTAAAAAATTAAATTTATATATTAAATAAAATTATTTTTTTAGTGTTGTTAATTTAAAATTATATATTAAATAAAAAATATAAATTATAAATTTAATTTAATTGAAAATAATAAATTAAAAATTATGGCCTTATAAATTAAAATTTTTTAGTCTTGTTAAATTATAAATTATAAATTATAGATTACAAATTTAAAATTATATATTAAATAAAAATTATAAATTACGAGGTTAAAATAATCTTTTGAACATTTATCATTATCCAGTCCGTCCAACCAAACATTAGATTCACTAAAAATAGTTCAATCCAGACATCTAATCACATGACTAAACAAACATAAGATACAAATTCAGTACAACCAAATAGTTCGGGGACAATGTATCGCAGGACTAACATTCTGATGGATTACAATCCGCCCTTATCATGTTTGTTCAAACAAACACATCGTTTGGGGATGACCCTCACACCCACAAAGTAGTCCAAACTATCTAAATATATGTAAGGTCACTCATATATGTATGAGATTCACATCATGTAATTCAGATTTGTAAAAATCTTATAGTGGTATTGTGAGAATAGTTCTCAATCACCACTCATCAAAGATATACTTGGCACTCCCATTTATCATTGATTGTGTGTCGTACTAAGCACTCTCTCGGACTATGAGTTGTGTCTTCATTGGCAGACGCAGGGGGTGGTTAGAAGGGCCCATCGCCCCTGCATCCATCTACAAATCTTCAATTACTATATGTGAATTTGTTATTAATCTATAAGTGATAAAGAGTTGGCTCCTTCACACGTTTCAATTTTGTTAATTTGTTTGAAGCATTGAGAGTCATGCTATAATACAGTATATATATATATATATATATATGTAATATATGATTTCAATTAATGTAAGTTATGAATTATTGTGGTGTTTAGTTATAGGCCATTATGGTGATGGAGCTAACAAATTATAAAAGAGAGATTTGATCAAAACCTCCTCAATAATAAAATCTCTTCCATGTGTGATAAGAGATATCTCTCTTTTAGTGAAGGCTGCTCAGTTTCAGTCCAACCGGAATGATGCCCAACTTCAGCCAATCATATATTTCCCATCCGGACTCGGCTTTAGGAGATTCTTAGGTGAAAAATGAAGCCCCGGAAGTAAGTTTTCCAACGGTGGTGGCCTCATAGCTTAAATCCAAGTGCATAAACAGATAAGCCTGATTTAGCGAGGACCATTCGACTCTCTCTTAGCGATTCATACCCAACTTCTTCCGCAGCTAGGTTTCTTCCCTCTTCTCCTCTTTTCTTCAACTCCAAACCCCTAAACAAGGTGTTTTGAAAGATTTTTCAAAGATTTCAACTCTCTTTCATTCATTTCCACTTTGTCCTTACTCGGTTTACCAAAAAGCGCAACATTTGACAAAATTTGAGCCTCGGAACATCGTAGAAACTTTATTTCAAAAATGTTTTGAAAGAGAGGGTTTTAAGGTCTAAAAACCATTCAAAATAGCTTTGGTCCAAAATGGAGTGTAAGGTTGGGATTTGACTCTCCTCTTGCCGAAGAAATCGAACTTTGCTCTGCATAGCCTGCATCACTAACTAAACCATCAGTAACGCCCAAGTCTAAAGGATGGTCAAAAATGAGGTGTCTACAGCGCGTGACCAAGCTCAGTAGTGGCAGCCTGAAGATTTGTTCTGTGTCGAGAAGTTAAATGGTTAAGTTTGCAAATTATGTATAAGTTTTCTACTTTCTTTATTTAGTTTGGACAAGTTTTGGTATAATCGTTCTTGGGCTAAGTCCTAGTTTGACTTTGTGTACATGTGATGGTGACGTAAGACTTTGTTAATATGACGTCATGTATGTGAGTTATAAGTTTAAAATTTTTGTCCCATGTATGTCTGCACAACTCTATGGACTATATACGTTTTATATATCTGCTTCTGCTGCCCCTTATTATGTGATGATTTGTTCAGAGGCCTTTGGTAACCCCAAGATTACTAACTGGTTACGACGCTAAATCTATAAGGGCGGGTTGGGGTCGTACAGAGGCATTTGCATATTTTAAAACAATAGGGAGGTAAAGTGCTCAAAGGCTATACCATAGGGAGGTAAAGTGAATTTTGCCCTAATTTTTATTGCCTAAAGAAATGTTGGTGGATTATGAAGAAGGCTATTGTGCAATTTTTCTAAATTTCATGAAAAAGGGAAATTATTGAGGGCGCTGAACTCCATGTTTATTGTGCTTATTCTAAAGAAAGATGAACCAATGACACTTCCAGATTTTAGTCCTATTAGTCTTATGAGTAGCCTTTATAAGATCCTTATGAAGGTATTGGCCTATAGAATTAAAAAAGCCCTAACCTCCATTATTAATGAGGTTCAAATAGCCTTTGTGGGGGAAGAAATATTCAAGATGGGGTCCTCATAAAGTTATTAACTATTGGAAGACAAGAAGAGGGAAAGGTTTGGTGCTAAAGTTGGATTTTGAGAAGGCTTACGATAGTTTAAATTAGAACTTTCTGTTTGCTTCTATGGAAAGGTTTGGATTCAAGGAAAAAATGGATTGGGTGGATAAAAGAATGCGTGACTACAACCTCTATTTCTGTATTAGTTAATGGTTCTCTGACTAAAGATTTTATACCTAATAAAGAGTTAAGGCAAGGTGACCCTTTGTTGCCATTTCTTTTCATTATCAGGGCTGAAGTTCTTAATTTGATGTTCAAGAGAGCAAAAAAACCTAGGTTTAATCAAAGGAGCGGAGATTGGGAATAATGGGATGAATCTAACCGATCTTCAATTTGCGGACGATACCATCATCTTCTATCAAGCTGATTGGGGCAAGGTTGTAAACATCAAGAGGCTATTGCGTTGCTTTAAGCTTATTTCAAGATTAAAGATCAACTTTCATACGAGTATAGTGGGAGGAGTTAGGGTGGATGATAGTCTTTTGGATGATTTTTCTTTAGTTTCAAATTGCAAAGCTTATAAATTCCCAGTGAAATATCGAGGCCTCCCTTTGGAGGCAAATCCTAGGCTGAAAAAGACTTGGCAACCAGTGTTGCAAAAACTTAAATCTAAGTTGGCTTCATGGAAAAGAAAGTTCTTGTCATTCGGGGGTAGACTCACATTTGTCAAATCTGTGCTAAGTGCTTTGCCAATTTATTATTTTTTGATTTGCAGGGTGCTGGTGGCAGAAATTGATAAAATTCGGAGTGGTTTTTTGTGGCGAGACAACGATGTTGAGAAGAAGCTACATTTGGTAAAGTGGGAGAAGATGAATAAAGGGAAGGAGTTTGGAGGGTTAGGCCTTAGAAACATTAGAGTGATGAATGATGCTTTCATTTGAAGTGGTGGTGGAGGTTCGGGAGGGAAAGAGAGAGCTTATGGAGGAGTTTGATTTATGAGATTTATGGAAAGGACAGTCTATGTTGGTTCCATTTTTTGACTTCAGAGTCACATACCTCAAGAATTTGGAAGGATATTTTGATGTTACATGATAAGAGCCCTCTGATTTTTGGATTATTCATAGAAAATATTTACTTATGTTTGGGTGATGGTAGAAGGATGTACTTTTAGAAAAATGAGTGGGTTAGGATGTCACACCCCAAATCCGGGCATGACTAGTCGTGGCCCACAGGAACTCAGCACAAGGCACACGTAAGTCTAAACATGAATCCAAAATCACAAAGAATAAATGTGATGATAGCCCAGAAATAAATAAATCAAAACCCACCAGTGACAAGTCACAAGTATAAATGATAAAACCAGCCATAACCAACTTCCAAAAATATATACTAAATGGAACACAAATCGCTCATAAAATAAAATAATTCTAAATAAAATCCCACCACAATGTTTGCACAAAACCGACATAACAAGCTAAAACAAAATAATGAATGTACTAGAGATCCATGCAATTGAGTCTCCGCTACGTCATGAGTCCACTCTAAGTCCTTCTAACACCTGGAAGTGATAAACAACTAAGTCAGCTGATAGCTCAGTGAGTAGCAACATGGATAGTATATACAGTTTTGAAAATAGGGATCAATTCCAAAATAAGATATATATCACAGAAACTAGATTGTCATACAGTTTGGTAAAGATAATCTGTTTAAAAAAGAAGGTTCCACAGTTCAACAGTTAAAATACTCATGTCTCTCTAAAACATGATAAATGACATTTTCCACTTAAAACAGATTACAAAATGAATACCAATAATTTTCTGGGTACCAATAAAAAAACAAATAATATGCCACACAATTCTCAAGACTATAAGCCCCGTTGGATCCAATACCGAACTAAGAGTCATCCTCAGGGTGACAACCTGGGCCTTTTCTCTAAGACGATCCGATTGAAGGTCACCTAGCTTAACCTAGGTCTTTTCCTTACAATCGTTGAGCACTAGAGTCATCACGGCCCAACCCGGATTTGTTCCCTAGTGGCCAGAGTATAGTTTTGATAATTTGAACGCATATAGTTTTGTATGTTTTTGTACATTTTTACCCAAAGAGTCATCAATTTATACCCAAATAGAACGACACTCACGAATTTACTGTTTAAAACCAGTTTTCTGGACAGATTTGAACGCATCAGTTTATATGGATTTTGATTCTCAAAAATTATGTAAAAATTTAGATATGCAATTCAATATGTAATTGATCTATTGTAAAAATTTCAGTTCAAAATTCATTCGTTTGATATGGTTTTATGATTTCTAAAGTTTGCTGGCAGATTAATATTCTTAGGAACAACATTATGAATTCAATTAAAACTTCTAGAATATTATCCCAGTCAGCCAATCCATTCATTTTTCTTCCACCAACTCACAACACCCACAAGCACCATAACTATGTAAACAACATAGTATAATAGAACAAGAATAGATTGATTAATACCTTAGAGAGTTGTTGAGACACAATGGTGCTTTCTCTCCCTCTCTCTTTTCTATCTCTTGCTCTCTCTTCCTCTCTCACGTTTCTACTGCTTCTGCTGCTATAGTGTTGATTAGGAACCCTAGGGTTGTTATATATATATATATATATAAACAAAACTCTAAATAATTATCTTTTGTTTTATATTATTTTTTTTTCCTCTCACCATTAATTTAAATAAAATATAACTATTATTATATCAAAATATACTCACTAACTTGTCCCCTATTTTTTAATAAAAAAACTTACCTCCAAATTAAAGACTTTCACCATAAATTTATTTTAGGTTTTAAAATTAATTAAAAGATCCTCCAATAATATTTAATTTGCACTTTAGGATTCACCATCAAAATATTTGAGATTGTGAAATTATTATTATGTAATTATTTACTTAATTTTTATATTCGGGTGAGCGACATAATCTTTTCCCAAGACTGTATCAACTTTGCTTGAATAAGGAAGGTAATGTAGCAGATGTACGTGATAACTTCGAGTTCGATAGGAATACGATGTTCATGAGAGGACTTTTTAATGGGAGGACGATGAGCATAACAGATTGCAGCTGATGATAGTTGAAGCTGCAGCAATTGGGGAGAGAAGTTCGGATTCCATAACATGGTCAGCCGAATCTAGTGGTACTTTCTCAATCGCATCCCTTTACAAACATTATGAGATTTCCCTAGGACGAAAAGTAAAAGAGCTTAATGTTGTTTGGAGAAATGTTGCTCCCCATAGAGTAAAATTTTTTGGGTAGCTGGCGTGGTGTGGCAAAATAAAATCATCAGACAGGTTGAAAAGGTTAGGGATCATTAGCACACAAGAGATGGGACTATGTCGATTCTGTGGGGAATATATTGAGACATCTAAACATGTGCTACTCTAGCGTATGAAAGTCTGGCAAGTGTGGTCTACAATTATAAGATGGTAGGGGATGGAATAGGTGGTTCCAAACTCAATTAAGAGCCTCATTGATTGGTGGCAGAGTTGGAAGTACAGAAGATTAAAAAACAAAAAATGGTTTGGGAGGTATTACCATTTGTCGTTATGTGATCCGTTTGGAATTTGAGAAATCAATATGTTGAACGGTGCGCAATCAAATTAGGAGAAACTCACTAACTTAATTAACTTTTGGGCGATATTTTAGACCATGTTGAAATCAAGATTAAGGATGACATCAATGACTGAGTTGCTCACTTGTCAGACTCAGATTGCAGGTTATCTTGGTTGAATGGTCTACTCCTTTTTGTGTTGTTCTTTCTTGTTGTTTCTCTAATTTCCTATATCCTTTGTTTTTTTTTATTGTTATCTTAGGTTTGCCTCCTCTATTTTGCTGTTTGGAATCTCTCCAAAGAGGCTGATCAGGGCTGCTAGCTCATTTCAAGTTTGAATCTCTTCGTGCCAATCAGATTTTTGGCTGCTCTTTTCTTTTTCGCTTGTATTGTTGTTTGAACTTTGATGTATCTTCCCATTGTTCCATCAATACAAGTTTTTATTTTTGTTGATCAAAAAACCGAATGGCTATTTATAGGCAAAAGCTTGTAGGAAAAAACTACCTAGTAACTATCCTATTCTTCCATCTTTATTATTGTCTTGTCATGTGTCTCTCCATGATCTTCCATCTCCTCTATTTCATACTCTATGATCTCTTAACTTCGTCACTTCATGTTCCATGTTCTTCCACTTTTTCATCATCTTTTCCACATAGTTTTTTCGCACTTTGTAACCTCTTATAATCTCCAAGTGAGTAGGAGAGTGTCATGTGTCCTGCAATTATATAAATAATAACTAATAATAAAATTTGCATATTTATGGTGCCAACATTACCCCCTGCAGTCTTTAAAAATGAAGTTTACTTGAATTTTGAAGGGTTGAACCAAGCATAGGACTAATCTGAGTAACAAAGTACTTCAAATAACATCAACAAAGTGCTTCGAATAATATAATAGCATCAATAAAGTGCTTCGAATGAGTATTAAATTATGGCTACATATCTCGAATTCTATATATGTGGCTTGAAGGGATATTATATATGTGCTTCGAATCAACATCAATCCTTCAAAACAAATAAAATAATTTTATTTTACTCATACTTCAATCACCTAGAAAATTTGGATCCTTTTGAAGTAGGTTAATGTTGCTCGCACTTAGAATCATTCATAACCTCATATTTTCAAGGCAAAACCAATATCCAAACATGATTCACCTTAATAAGCTGTTACACATGCTAACTATTAACATTATGGACTAGTAACAAGCTTTGGATGTGTTTTAGAGGATCAAAATCACCCTTTTATAAATGACCAAATTCATTATTTGAAGGTCTTGCAGCAAAACCTCAAAGGAGCAAAACTACCCTTTGAAGGTTGGAGACATTGATATAGGATGAAGGTCATCTTTCGAAAATACTTATAACAAAGTTTCAAGGGACCAAAGCCTCCCTTTGAAGGTCAAGGATGATGTTAGAGTAACAAACTTTGCTTCGAAAGTGTCACCACACAATTTAACAGGAGCTTCAAGGGAGACTTATAGAGCTTCGAATGTGGGTTTTTCAAAGGTATCATGTGTTCTTCATGGATGCAATGCATCATACGTTATGGAACTTCATGTTTGCATGCAACCCCAAATAACATCATACACTCACAAATTCATTATAGACCAAGTTAGGAACTCTTTGCTTCGAGGGCGCTAATTGATGAGGAAAACCACCCTTTGAAGGTCGAAGATGTTGACAGAGAACCAAAATATCATCCAAAGGTGCTCACAACAATACTTCGAAAAACCAAATCCACCATTTGAAGAACTGGATTAGAATAAATTCAGCTGGGCATTTATTAATTACCATAATGAAAATTCCTCTCTTTATAAACCAATAATGACCATAAAAGTGGTTCTTTTAAACACATGTTTACTTCAACATATTCTAATGGCACCAACGCATAGATTAAAGCCTTTTGAAGTCTTTTCGGAATGCTTCTAATCTCTTTTGGAAAAGTATTAGAGTTTACTATCATGCTTATTACGAAGAAGCACATATAGAAGTCCTTTTGAAGCTACTTCGAAGCCACCTTGGAATGTTCTGAAACCACTCTGGAATGCTTCGAATCTTACTAGCATATTTAACACAAAAAAGAAAATGTTAAGGCCTCTGCTTAGTTATACTTTGAAACTTCTTGGCAACATTTCGGAGCTATTAAAGCTACCACTTAACTACTTTTTCTAGGAGGTATTCTAGAAACACATTTCTTCTTCGAAGCACATTTTCGAAGCAAAATTCAGTAAACTATGAGGTACATCTCTAAACCAAAATTGGTGGTCTAGAATTTGTTGTTGCGTATATTCACAAAACCATCAACTAGTCAAGTGCTTCAAAGATAAAATAACCGCAACCTTTAAAGTTTCGAAAGTGTGTAAAATAAGTGAACCTCATTATATGCTAACCAAAATAGTGAATGAAAGGTCAACACATCCTGTGTGAGAAAATTCAAGATTGAAATTTGTAGCCTAAAATGACTATGTCCATATAAGCCACCAAATGTTCACAATTTTGTCGATTCAATGCAAGAGCAATCGTTCGACTACAATCAAAGCACACATACTGTCATTATTTTGTGCCTTAAAAAAAAAACAGTTGGCTATCAATTTGAAAAGATAAGCCATTCTCAACTACTGATTTAAATGTATAGGCCTTTCCTAGCTCAAGTTAATGCATTTCAAGTGGTCACCCCATGTTCTTAGTGCTTCAAACTCATAAGAAAAATTTGTTAATTTTATTAGCCACATCACCAAAATTATATTTTGGTGTAATCCATAAATCCAAATAGGTTTTGAACAATAGATGTCATCACATAAATGGGTTTTTGAAAATTCATATACCTTGACATCTTGAACAATCTCAAAAAATTTGGACTCATGAACATTGGGTTGTTCATCATCCTTAGACATGTTTGGCTTAAGAATATATTCTTCGGCCACTTAAGTTTCATCATTTCTTGGCCTAGTAGGTATTTTAGCCATTAATGGCTTATGATAATCCTCCATAGGCATGTTGTTTCCATGGTTTGACTGTTTTCCAACCCCCTAAGCCTTATATGAAATATCATTTTTAACCATGCTTGACTCAACAACATGCACTTTAGCCATGTTAATTACTTTCATAAGTTGGCTCTTGACCAATGGGTTTTCCAATCCCCCGAACCATTACTGAAGCCAACTCTTTGCTTTTGTCACTTGCAACCATGAAAAAAATATTTAAAAAAATTCACCAATTCTAGCCATTAAAGCCTTGGTTAAAGATTTGGTAGCGAAAGTTAATAACTCATCATTCTATTGGCACACTTCCATATCAAGTTAATGAATTTTTCCAATTAAATGCTATCTTTTTTCTTACATCAAATAATATTGTAATGGATGAAAATTTGTTTCACCAAAAACATGGATCTCTTCTTGAAGATCCAATTTTTTTTTGTTTATGCCAGATTATTTCATCTAGGCTATTTGGAATGGATACAATTCATTTTTCATTTCTTACACTTGACGTCCCACTGAGCATTTCAAAAAACTATTGGCTTATTTTTCCTACGAAAGCAAATATCATAAATGCGAGCGTACCAGTAAGGATTGAAAAATCCGTACAAATTAAATTCAAGTCAATTATCAAGTGATTGCATTAATGGTTCTTTTGCCTGGATGAAGATGACTTCAAAATTGACATGTGTAGAGAAAAGAAAAATTAAAAGAAGAAGAAAGGTAACGAAGAAAGATGATTGGGTGAATAATCGAAATAATCATTAATTTACCTTTACTCCTATGCTTCGAAAATGAAGTGTTGAAAATAAAGTGTAAGAAATATAAATGATGAGAAAAATAGAAATCATGTCTTTGATTTGAGTGGATGATTACAATGTAGCCATGAATGGCTATTTATAAACAAAAACTTGTAGGAAAAAATTACCTAGTAACTACCCTACTCTTCCATCTTTATTATTGTCTTGCCATGTGTCTCTCCATGATCTTCCATCTCCTCCGTTCATACCTAGTATATACTCCATATTCTTCCACTTTTCATCATCTTTTTCACTTGTTTTCTTTACACTTTGTAACTTGTTATAACCTCCAAGTGAGTTGGAAAGTGTCATATGTCCTACAATTATATAAATAAGAACTAATAGCAAAATTTGTAGATTTATGGTGCCAAAAAAAAAAAAAGAAATTAAGATTATAAGCATGAAGGACAAAGTTCTAATCAGATTCAAACATTTGATTTCTTTCTTAATTTCTCAATTTTCACCAAACTCTAAACAAAATTTAAAGCAAAAAATTAGGATTTTTAAATTTTAAGGTTCTTAGATGAACATTACCTTCACTCCATGATCAAAATGACAAAGGCAGTGGACTCCCAATCTTGATTTGTAGCAACCAAAGCAGAATCCATCATTTTGTTAGAATCCACGATGGATCGATTGACTGTGGAAAGGAAAACTAAGGTCATGTTTGTTTTGTTGATTAGGATAGAAGGGATTAAGGTCATATTTGATTGACAAGACTAATAATGAATGTATTAATAATCTCATTAAATTAGTGTGGTATTCACTATCCAATTGGATTAGTAGGATAAATTAGCTCTTTATACATTGTTTGATTTGCATTGGATAAGAAAACATATGAAAGTAAAAAAGTCTTTTTATTTTATTTTCCAACTCAGGATATATAATCCCACCATAATCCTACAAATTTGTTAGATTAATTATCCATTGGATTAATAATCCTGAAACAAAATTTCAAAACAAACACATGATTATTGGACTCACGGATTAATAATCTCAATCCAATGCTCTAATCATGTCAATCAAACATGCCTTAAAAGTACGGTGAGATTGAGTGAATAAATTATTAATGTAGTAGTATTAGGTTGGAGATATAAGATAAAAAGTGTTTGTTTATAAAGATTAATATGTAAAATTAATATTTTTTAATTTTTCTTATTTTTTTTGCTGTAAAAAATATATAATTTAATTTTATAAAATATTATTTTGTATTGTTAAAACAGCCAAAGTAGTAGGAATGGCAACGGGGTAGGACGGGGCGGGGCCGGGGATCATACTCCCCGTCCCCAGCCCTGATCCCCGACGGGGACCTATCACCGCCCCCTAACGGGGATCGGGTTTCCCCGACCCCAAAATTCCCCGAACCCAAAAAAAAAAAAAAAAAAAAAAAAAAAAAAAAAAAAAAAACATCAACAACAAACAAACAGAAAGGGAGAGAGATCAACACCATCAACATCACAAACAACATTATCAACATCAAACAACATCATCAACATCAGGAGAGATCTGATCTGAGTAGAGAGAAAGAGAGAGAGCGAGAGAGAGAGAGAGAGCTGCTCGTCGATCTTGTGGCGTCGATCTGCTCCGGCGTCGATCTGCTCGTCTGAAATCAAAGGGCAGATCAGAATCTGATCTGGCCTCAATCTGCCCGTCGTCCTCACATCTCTCTGCTCATCGTCATCAGAGGTGGCGCTCGTCGTCGTCGTCGTCGTCGTCGTTGTCCTAGTCGGAGGTGGCGTCGTCGGAGATGGACCGTCGTCGTAGTTGGAGGTAGCGTCTCAGACGGTGAGGAAGAGAGAGAGAGGGAGTAGAGGGAAGAGAGAGAGAAGAGCATTATGAAATGAAACAAAAAATAGAAATGAGAGGGCTGAAATGAGAGACGAAAACAAATAATAAAAAAATATTATATATATATATATAGATCAGTTCGGGGACATACGGGGCGGGGCCGGGGTCGGGGATGGGGCACTTATCACTGTCCCCGGCCCGAAATTAATCGGGGATTGATTTTTGAATACCATCCTCGTCCCGTCGGGGGTATTTTTCGGGGAAAACCCATTCAAATCGGGGTTGAGGGATCGGGTCCTCGTCGGGCCGGTTTCAAATTGCCATCCCTACAAAGTAGCTTCTAGGAGAAGTTGCTAATTTTGGTGTAGCAACCAAAGTAGTTTCATATTCCTCCAATAAAAAAATTAAAAAATTGAATTTGGTGCAGCAATTGGTTAAGTGTTTGTTTGGATTTTTTTAGTCAACTTATAGCTTTTAGCTTTGAAAAAATTAATTTGGACTGTTTGGTTAAACTTATTTCAAACAGCTTCTGATTCTAACAACTTATATTAACTCAAAAAAGCTGATTCTGAGAAGCTGCTCGTCCCTTACTTCTGATTATCAACTTTTACTATGAACATTTTAATTTACAATTATACGCTTAGATTTTTTTATTTTTTATTTTTTAAAAAATAGAAAATACTCAAATGGAGTATAAATTTTTTTTTTTATGAGAAATGTAGACAAATAGTAAATAATAAAAAATAAAAGTTAATTGAAAAAACTACTTTACAGCTTATTTAATAAACAATACTTAGCAATTTAAATCTATAATTCAACAGTTACACCAAACAGATTAATAACTTCTGATTAAAGTCATAATTTATAATTTGTTAAGTTATAATTTATAATCCATTTTGTGTAGTCCACGGATTGATTTTTCAATCCTATGATGGAAAGCTAAGTCGGTTGTAGTATGGGATTAACAATACGGCTGGAGTAACAATCTCACCCAATAATAAAGCTACCAAACCCGCTATTGTGAGACCCACATCATTAGCAATCCAATCATACTCCTTGGTCAGCCAAACAAACATATTCTAAGGAGTAATTTTTGTATACGGATAAGATATATGTTGATGATACAGCAGGTTCCAGATGGAACGGGTCAGGTTGATCCACACTTTCCAAACCAGTGTCCAAGTGATCAAGCCCACTAGAAGACTTGCATACTAGTTCAACGGGGAACGGGGAGTCCCCCAGCGAACCCTCTGATGATCAAGTTAGAGAGAGAAGCGGAATATAGAGATGAATTAGAGATAGAAAAGCTTAACCTTCTTCTTGGCTTCGACGTCTGCTTATATCCTCTAGTAATCATTTCGTTGTCCCTTCCGACCTGTCACCTTGGCCGAAAGTCTAAGCTCTAGCTTATCTTGTTCATGGTGAAGGCGTTCTGTCTCGACGGAGAGGGGTTATTGCAATAAATGCTGTAAGAGGCTTCATTAATGGCGATGTGTAGTGGCAATAACTTTGCAGATCTTTGTCTGCTTATGTGGCTTGCCCTTCTCTTGCCATGTGTCTTGCTGTCATTGGTTCTTATTGCTACGTGGGGCTTCAGCAATGCTGAGCTTTAGTATTTGAGTATATATTGGGCCCTAAATGGTGGCCTATAATCTTTATGGGCTTACCCATGTCAGTAGTCCCCCATTCCCAAGTGCAGCTTTAGCCCAACGTAGGGAATAATGAAAAAAACGAGGGTTGTGAGAGACCGGCAGGGTGAAGGCCGACCGAGAGGAGTGACTGAGCAGAGGGACCGACCATGAAGAGGGCCGACCGCGAAGGGTAGCCGAGCAGAGGGACCGGCCATGAGGAGGGCCGACCGCAAAGGGTGGCTGAGCGAAGAGACCAACCATGAAGAGGGCCGACCGCGAAGGGTGGCCAAGCAGAGGGACCAACCATAAGGAGGGCCGACCGCGAAAGGGGGGGTGGTGGTGCGCGGGGAACGTGGTGATTTGAAGTGGAAAAGATAAGGTAGGTAGGGGAGCAGTGAATCGTGGTCGTACACGCAGGATCTTGTAGTAGGGAAGGTTAGGCGTTAGGCAAGAAGTGAAATGATAGGTCATTATAGAGTGTCAAAAAGACAGTTTTGGCAGATTTTTGAAAATTTTCAAACTGGCGAAATTTAATTGTGACCCTTGGAATATAGGAAAACCTTGGGCTTTTGGTATTATCCGTTTCACGTATCTTTTTGCAAACAACCAAAATATTCCAAGTGTAAAATCCTTCGTCGCTAGTGATACACCCCTACAACACTTCGTGAACAATCTCGCACCAGCATCTGAAGCTATTTGCAGACATATGAGAGAGATGGCCCAAGAGGAAGCAACAAACGCAAGGGTCGATCCATTGGGCGACGACGATGTGGTGGATTTGGCAGAACAATACCGGACGGAGAGGCGAGTGGGAAGCGAAGGGGAGCCGGTGGAACGACCTCGTTCGTCCACAATGATAGCGGCTGCGTAGCCAATCAGCTAGGTTGAGCCAGATCACTAGCATACGAAGGCCGATAAGTCAACCATTACCGTGGAGGAGTTGGTGGGTATACGCGAGAAATACCAGATTCCTGCAGAAATAGAGTTAAAGCTACCGACAACAAAGGAGACGCCCGACCGGGGGAGTTTGCCCTCTATGAGGAGGCGTTGAAGGAAGGGTTGAGGTTGCCGCTTCCGCAGGTGGTAGTGGATGTCCTAAACCGGTTGGAAGTGGCGCCGGGTCAACTAATGCCCAACGCGTGGAAGATTGTACTAGCCTGTGCAAGCACGTGGCCGAGGGCGAACGAGGGGGCGGCTATGACAGTGGACGAGTTTTTTGTATGCTACAAGGCCTCGGGGCAGCAAGAAACTTGGGTCACTTTGCAGGCGGCGGCAGGGAGGGGCCTGGTGGCGGGTTTGCCGTCATCAATAAAGGGGTGGAGGCCGTGGTGGTTCTACGTGTCCGCAAACGGAGGAGTTGGAGTGCACACAGTGTGGAGAGTGCCCACCAAGTCTGTGGAGCCAAAGTTGGGGGCAGCAGCTGAGGAGAGGGTGAAGAAGGTGAAGGCTTGGTGGGAGAAGGAGGGCGCCATATGGAACGAGCTTGTTCAACCGTCATCCTTTTTTGCCGCAAGGTTGGGCCCTCAGTCGACCGGTGGAGACTTGGAACCGGTGGAATTAGAGGCGAGAAAGAAGGCGCAAGAGGCGGAGGATAGGACCATTCTTGCCAAGGCCAGTAAATTCAAAGAGTCACAGGCAGACCGGCCGCCGAAGCTGATCGCAAGGGAGAGGATCCGACCGCGCCCCAAACCGCTGGGGGAAAAGGACTTGGGTGAATTTGAGCCACGATCGCCCCCACTCGGTCCTTTGAAGGAAAGGGCCAACAAGGAGGTGGAGGCTGTGGCGAAAAAGAAGATGAGGGTAAAGGAGAGGGTAGAGGGGCCAGCCCTGAAGAGGATGAAGGAGGTGACGGCGGAGGAGACCCCCGAAGTGGGATTAGGGGCAACAAGGAGGATGGAGAGTGGGGCAACTGACCAAGGGGGCCAAGGAGGAGAAGAGCCCATGAATGCCATAGGCCCCAAGATGCAAGTAGAGAGTGGGTCAGCTGGCCTTGAGGAGGGGGCGGAGCAACAGCCCAAGGGGGTTCATGTACCCCAAGGAGAGGGGGTCAGGCTGAAGACTACCATCTACCATGCGCCAGCAGCGTTTGGGTGACTAGAGGGAGAACGAGGCCCAGCCAAGACAGCTGTAGATCGCCTTTTGGGGGTGGTGGAAGAAGCGGCCGTAAGCTTGGTGGCCTGTTTAACTGAGGCTGAGCTGCTAATGGGTCTGTGTTCTGCCCAAATGGAGGCAACTGCCTTAGCAGGAGCCCTATTGAGAAAGATTGCGGCTGCCAAAGGCGAAGTGGGGCCACTGAAGGTAAAGTTGGAGGAGGTGAAGGCCCAACTTGAAAGTTTGAGGAGAGAAACTGCTGGATAGAGGAAGACCGCGTGAAGTGTATGCGCTAGAGGGTTGGAAGAGGCCCAGAAGGCAAGAAGATGCAAGTGTTGGCGATGGTGTAGGGGTACTCAGCCGAACGAGCTAATGCTGAATTGCTCTCGACCAAGTTGGAACTGGAGGCGGAACGCCACAAGGTGGTGTCGCTCGAGTTCCAATTGGGGAACAAGCAGAAGAAGCTAGAAGAGGCCCAGGCAGCCTGCACCGTCACCAACGAACGGTGGGAGGAGGCCATGTCCAGCAACGAAGATCTTCGCGCTCAGTCAATCAAAGAGAAAGAAAAGTTGGATCTGAAGATTGCTAGGGTGGAGAGGACGTTGGGGGACGAGCGGGCCAAGTCGATGGAGGAAAAGGCGGGGTTGGAGAAGGAGTTAGAGGAAGAGAAGACCAAGTCAGCCTCTGATAGGGCAGCATACCCTGACTTATGCGTCGCAGCAGTAGAGCAGTTCAAGAGGTCTGCTGACTTCCAGATGGCGATCAATGGTGCGATCGCCAGTAACTTGGCAAGGGAGGCATCTGGAGGGGCTGGCCCGTCGGGAGCAGGAGTGAAGAAGAAGTAATCCAGAGCTTCCAGCGGTCGAACTTCTACAAACACGAGATGGCTAAGTTCTGGGACAACGGCTGGAAGATGTTTAAGCGTAAAGCAGAAGAGCTGTTCCCAGGCTTGGACTTCAGCAGTGTGAAGATTGATGAAGACGACGTGGCCCAGACCCCCTTAGACGAGGGTGTTGAAGAAGAAGACCTCACCTCGAGTGAAGAGGAATAGTTGGTGTGAACAAAATTTGTACTTAGAGTTTTGGTTGTTTGTTTATTTTTATTTTTTTTTAGAGTTTCTGTAATAAACTCATGTATAAGTTGTGAATGAATAAAATTATGAGCTCTGTGTGTGTTTTTATGCTATTGTCTTTATTATTTGAGGATCTGCAAAGAATGAAAGTGGTGGTCTACATAGGGCTTGTGTATAAGTCATTGCGAAGTTTAAAATGTAAGAAAACCTCAATGTAGAATGAAGTTTAAAATGTAAGAAAACCTCAATGCAGAGTGAAGTTTATAATGTAAGAAAACCTCAATGCAGAGTGAAGTTGTGAATCATGACCCAGCAAGGAGCCAGTCTGACTTGGAAAACATTGGACTGGAATTTGACTAAGTATGGTAACTATGCCACGATCATAAAGTTACAATAGTGGCCTTGGCCGATTTCTTCATTCGTGCTCAGTTCGGGTTGAGCCATGATGAAATCGGTCGGGCTGCCTCTTCAAGTAACTCAGTCTGGTTAAGCTCTTCACGCTCAATCTGGTTGAGGCTTGTCATGCTCAGTCTGGTTGAGGCTTTTCATGCTCAGTCTGGCTGAGGCTTGTCGTGCTCAGTCTGGTTGAGGCTTGTCGTGCTCATTCTGGCTGAGGCTTTTCATGCTCAGTCTGGCTAAGACTTGTCGTGCTCAGACTGGCTGAGGCTTGTCATACTCAGTCTAACTGAGGCTTTTCATGCTCAGTCTGGCTGAGGCTTGTCATGCTCAGACTAGCTGAGGCTTGTCATGCTCAGTCTGGCTGAGGCTTGTAGCTGAGTGCTGCAATCAGGACGTTATTGAGGTACCACACAGATAATTGAGATGTAAGATTGTTGTCATGTAAAGTGTAACCCATTGGATCAGAAATTTACATCATGTGAGAGAAGAAGAAAAACATTCAAGTGTGTAGATTGCCAAAAAGAAAATACAAGAACTGATCAATAACAGACATAGGAATTTATTGAAAATAACGCTTCAAGTGTTCGACGTTCCACGGATGGGGGAGGTCTCGACCTTCCATATCCTGAAGTCGGTAAGTACCCGGACGAGGTCTGGCTTTCACAACGTAAGGTCCTTCCCACTTGGCTGGCAATTTACCCTCAGTTGGATTTTTGGTGGCAAGAGTTGCTTCTCGCAAAACAAGGTCCCCTACTGCGAATTCCCTCGGTTGGACTTTACGGTTGTAGTGTGTTCTCATTTTCTATTGGTATGAGGCCCGTCTGACTGTAGTGGTTTCTCGGAGCTCTTCGATTAGGTCTAGGTCTGCCCGACGCAGCTATTCAGTTAGTTCTGGATTCGGATGTAGAACCCTTGGGGTAGGAAGACCGATTTCGATTGGGATGACCGCCTCAGCGCCGTATGTTAAGCGAAAGGGGGTCTCCCCTGTGGGAGTTCAAGCGGTAGTGCGGTAGGCCCAGAGTACATTCGGTAATTCCTCAGCCCAGAGTCCCTTAGCAGCTTCCAACTTGGTTTTGATGATCTTCAGAAGAGAAAGGTTGGTGACCTCAACTTGGCCATTGGCTTGGGGATGACCTGGGAAAGAGAAACATGGCTGGATTTGAAGCTCTGCACAGAATTTCCTGAACTTGGCATTGTCGAATTGTTTGCCATTGTCGGAGACAATGGCTTGAGGGATACCAAATCTGCATACGATCGACTGCCAGATGAATCTGGTTGTGTTCTGCTCAGTAATTGTGGCAAGGGGCTCTGCCTACACCCATTTAGTGAAGTAATCAATGGCTACAATGGCGAATTTGGTTTGGCCTCGGCCAGTGGGCAATGGGCCAACTAGGTCGATCCCCCATTTGGCGAATGGGTAGGGACTGCAAAGTGTGATCAATTCTGTAGGTGGAGCATGGGGGATGTTGGCAAAACGTTGGCACTTATCACATTTGAGCACGAAGTCTGGCGCATCTTGATTGAGAGTAGGCCAAAAGTAACCAGTGCGAAGTATTTTGTGGGCTAGGGACCTGCCACCCGAATGATTGCCACATACACCCTCATGGACTTCTCTCATCACATAGGTCGCTTGAGCAGGGTTGAGGCATCTCAGGTATGGGCGTGAAAAGCCACGTTTGTACAAGAAACCACTAACAAGAATGTAATTGGACGACCGGGCCCTGACTTTGGCGGCCTGCTATTTGTCATCTGGCAGTTCCCCCGTTGTCAAAAATAGAAAGATGTCGGACGCCCATGGGATAGGTTCATTTTGGAGGAAGTGGACTTCCTGTTGGTTGGAGGAAATGGCAGGGTAGGTCAGGTACTCGAGACGGACACCTTGGCTGAGGTCTAACTGGTCTGCAGAAGCTAATTGAGCCATCTCATCTGCCTTGGAGTTTTTCACCCGAGGAATGTGCTTGATATGGAAAGTATTGAAGAGGCGAGCAAGGGGGAGTGCAATATCCCTGTAAGCCCTCATTGTGTGTCCCTTAGCATCGAATTCCTCCGTGATTTGTCCGACAATGAGCTGGGAATCCCTGAACACCCGGATATGGCTGACACCAATGTCTCTGGCTAGGCGGAGACCTGTTATCAATGCCTCATATTCGACCTCATTATTGCTTGCATCGAACAAGAACCAGAAAGCACATTTGAAATAACCGCCCTCGGGGGCGGTGAGGATGAGACCAGCTGTGATAACCCTGTTCCGTAATTAGCAAATTGGTCCTTATTATGAGTTTGATTATATGTTTAATATGATTTTGTGTGCCATTATATGAAAATGTGTGATTTTGAATTTCTATATGTTCACCGTAGGAATATCTGTTTGCTTATCTGCTTTGGGAATTAAATTGAAGGCCTTATCGGCCACAGAACCCGAAATTGATTACGCCATTGTGATTGGCATGATTTTTAAAGCCTACGGTGAAGTTTAATTGAAAAATTGATTCAGACCAGATTAAGTTGATTAAATTAATGAATTGGTGCCCAATTGTTATTATTATTATAATGAAATTAGTGGAGAGTGTTGTAAAAAGGCACTATACACTCAAAATCCCTCCTTCTTATCATTTGGCTGATTTTGGCTCCAAGAGAGGGAGGGAGAGTCGGCTGTAGAGAGAGAGAAAGGGAGAGAATTGTGCAATTTAGCTCAAAGCTTGGTGATCTTGAAGAATATTCAAGAATTTGCTATTGATTGGAAAAATTGAGCCACTAGGTAAGCAATTGATTGTTGAATTCATGAGTGTAATGTGTAATCATGTGTGTTCAAAGTTGATTAATGGTCAAGAACAAGAATTGAAATGAAATTGAGTTGATCATGTTGAATTGAAGGTCAATGTTGCATGCATGTATGTAGTTGCTTTGAATTTGCGTATTTGAGCACCAAATGCATGATCTATGTGAGTTTTTAGTTGAAGATTATGTTCTTGACCACCTCTTCATCATATAAGTTGAGAATGAGAATAATATACCACATGCATGTGCAAATTACGAGGGTATAAGTGTTGAATGCATGAAATTGTTATATTGGTAATGAGTTTGGTGGAAAATGAGCCATGCATGTGTTTGAGTCATGAAATTGAGCTCCATGTTGATGTGTTTTAGTGTTGGTACCATGTTAATACAAGTATATGTGAAATTGGAGCCATAATATGCAAGAAATGTGGTTGGAATGTCGAATTTGAGCTCAAGAACACATTCTGAAAAACCCAGAAATTTGATGTCCGCTCGAGCGGGGAAACTGCCGCTCGAGCATGAATTTCGTGCTCCCAGTATTTTCTGCAGACCATGATATCCGCTCGAGCGGGGAGCTATGTAAAATGGACTTCTGCTCGAGCGCCTAAGTTCCACGCTCGAGCGTAAAAATGGCATAACCAGTACTTTTGCAGACCTCATGGGTCCGCTCGAGCGGGTAAGTTCACGCTCGAGCAGGGACCCTGTTTCTGAAAATTTTGTGTGATCGTTCCGTGTTTCGTTTTCCGTTCTCTTTCACTTGCAAGCACTCTTAGGCATGCATTAAGCATTGTAATTGAGTTAAAGAGATAAGAATGAAGCCTAAAGAGAAATATGTGAATTAAAGAACAGATTGAATCGTTTGTGGCCCATATGTGTTATATGATATGTAGGGTCAAGCTCCAGGACAAATCCATAAGCCGATCACTATGAGTAATATCTTAACAAAGATATCTGAATTATGTTGTTGTCCAAATTGCTTACTTTTATGTGAGTCTTATAAGTTCATTGATTTGTTTGGTGGACAATGGTTGTTAGAATAAATGAATGGGCCAGAGGCTGTTTCGATACGAATAAATGAATGGGCCAGAGGCTGTTTTGATAAGAATGAATGAATGGGCCGAAGGCCGTTTTGACATTAATGAATGGGCCGAAGGCCGTTTTGACATGGATGAATGGGCCGAAGGCCGTTTTGACATGAATGAATGGGCCGAAGGCCATTTTAATAAGAATAAATGATTGGGCCGAAGGCTGATTGACATAAATGGTTGGGCCAAAGACCATTCTGACAAAAATGAAAGTTTGACATGCATGAATGGGCCAGAGGCCAGTTTGACATGAATGAAAGTTTGAAAGGCCTAAAGGCCAGTTTGATATGAAAGTTTGAAAGGCCTAAAGGCCAGTTTGAATTGAAAGTTTGAAAGGCCTAAAGGCCAGTTTGATATGAAAGTTTGAAAGGGCTAAAGGCCAGTTTGAAATGAAAGTTTGAAAGGCCTAAAGGCCAGTTTGATATGGAAGTTTGAAAAGGCCAAAGGCCAGTTTGACACGAATAACAGTTTGACACGAATGATAGCTTGCCACGAATAACAGTTTGACACTAATGAATTGGGCCCAAGGCCGTATGATGTGTTTGGAACTGCAGTTACTTAACTTACATATGTCTACGTATGTATGTATTAGTAGAAATATAAATTGGGCCCAAGGCTGTTTGATGTATGTTGTTCCAATGTATATTCTTTATTTAATATTATTCACTGGGCTTTCGCTCACGCTCATTCATGTGTTTGTAGGTGAGCCAAGAGAAGTCCAAACCCAGCCCCAGTGAAGTCTGTATGAAACAACTAAGGTTTTGAAGAGTCAGCCCTTGCGTCTCACGCACGAGACACATCTTCGCCCTTCTTCCATTCTATGTTATTTTGTTATGTTGGCGAGGACTTTGGTGTACGTCTGTATATAGCTTTGTTTTGGCTGACTTATATTTGAATGATCCTGTCTATATAGAACTTTATGTTACTATACTTTCTGTTGTGAGTTATTAACATATTGTAGACACCCCATTTTTGACCGACCTTAAGACTCAGACGTCATCGATTGAGTGCTTGGTGATGGTGCTTGTTGTGCTCGTTCTAAGGTTTCGGAGTTTCGGCTGAGAGCCTTACCCCCGGACCTCGGGACCCTTTTGTGCTTTGCCTCGGTTTGCGAACCAGGTTCTATTTTCTCTTTCCGAAGGGAGGGAGAGGTCTCGTAGACCATCTCTCAGTGGCCGTAGGCTACTTTTCGTGGTCATAGACCACTGTTCCCGTTTGGAGACCAGTTTCTGATTTTCGGAGCCGTCGGCCGTGCACCTCGGTTCGAGACCGCTTAACTTTCTCCGTTTGCTCCGGTTTTTGGCACACACCTTGTTTCCTGTCTCTAAAGGGACACTATGGCCCGGGAGACCACCTTCGTGGTCGTACGCCACTTTCGATGCCTAACAGTCAGTTTTTGGGGGCCTTCGGCCGTGCGTTTTGACCCCCGAACCCTCGTTTTGCATCCATCTTGGTTTATTTTTGGCATGGACCTTGTTTTCATTGTTTGAAAGGTGGTACAAGGGTGGGAGACCACCTTTTCTCCTTGGAGACCACTTTTCCCCCGCCGGCCGGTTTCCTTGACAGATAACTGGTCTCCCTCATTTTTGGGCCACAATTGCTGGTCTCCTACCACACCACTAGCTTGCATTCAGTTGGGAGACCACCAAATGGGCTAGCCGACTACCTAAACCTTTTGAACTGGTCGGCCGACCAGGGAAAGTGGTCGGCCTACCTCCCTCAATCTTGTCTCTGTGAGTTGTTGCCAGCTGTGCCAGCTGGAAGACACAGAAGGGATCCTCCATACACGTGTATGGAGGATCTTTAAGCTTGTTTTTAGCTTCTTTGAGAAGCTTTGGACCCTCTTGGCTATAAAAGAAGGCCTTCCCTTCCTTGTAGAAGGTTCAGAATTTCCCTAAGGCTTATACATCTATCTCCCTCTATATCTCTCCCTTTTAGCTCCAAAGTTGCTAAGTTCTTGCCCCTTTACACATTACCTCTTAGCCTAACACCTCCAACACCAACCTAAGCTTCTTGGAGGTCTTGAAAGGTCCTAAGAAGCTGCATTTTTGGTCCATAAGCTGCTGGAGTTGCTGAGCTACAAGGGTAACACCCTATTCCCCTTTTTTAGGCTTTATTTTGCTTCATCTTTTAGCCATATTTGCAAGCATTTTTGAGCTTTGGTGTAAACTGAAAAAAGTCTTATTTTGAGGTCCTTTACATGTTTTTTAAGATCATTTTTCTGTTGGGGGTCATCTACCCCCTTGCATGCTTCATTTTGCCTTATTTTGAACCATGCATTAGGGCTTTTGCATTGACCTTTGTTTGGCCTTCTAGCCACTGAAATCCAGTGGATTTTTAGTGGCTAGCATATTGTTTTAAGTGCCAAAATGAGAGAGGGGTGACCCTCTCTCTCCTTGTTTTGTTTCCTAGCATATTTGGCCTAACAAAGGAGACCTTATTTGCATGTTTCCAAGCCATGTTCTAGGCCATTTTTGGTGAGTTTTAGGACCTGCATAGGCTCTATCCAGAGTTTGTTTTGCCATATTGGGTGTCCATCTTACATGTGTAGAACAACCCTCTTCATAGCCTATCAAAGGAGCATGTCATTCTTGCATGTGTTGACCATGTTTCAATGAGTTTTTGGGCTTTATTTGGCATGTCATACCTATGAATTTTTCTGGTTTAGTGACCTCTTGAATGTTTCATATACTTGTAGTATAAATCTTCTTCACTAGCTTGTATTGCATGCTATTTTGGTCTTTGATTCTAGCACTTTTTGGCCATGCTTTAAACTAATTTTGTACATGTTTTGGACTGCCTTAGCTCTGTTTTTATGCCTCATGGTCGAATGATGCTTGCTATGCATGGTTGTAGTGTAATACCCTTGCCTAGCCTTGAGTTTTGAAGCCTATTGCATGCTTATACTGAGGTGTTTTCATGTTTTGGGGCCATTGAGCATGTCATTTCAGAGCCTATACATGTGCCATATTCCCATATTTTCCACTCTTTAAATGTGTTTGAGAGTCGTGCTTAAATACCTCATTTCTAGGCCATTGCATGAGCTTCATCTCCATGCCTTTCAAGTCATCATTTTAGTCCATTTTCCTACTGTTTTGGGCCTGCATAGGGATTGCTTGGGGCTGGTTTGGTCATTTGTGCATTGCTTTGTGTACCTCTAGTGTAATGCACTTCACTAGTTTCGGTATCCGGGCCATCTAGCATGCATTGTGTGAGGTGTTTACATGATTCGGGACCATCTTGCATGTCATTTCAAAGCTGGAAAATGTGTGATTGTATGCCATATTTTATCCCTTGCCATGCTTTGATAAAGTTGCATTTGGTGCCTTAGGTTTGGTCCCTTACGTTTGTGCATATTTGCATGTGTTTTCGTTGCCTACTTTCATCATGTATGGCTACTGATTTGGGTGTGGCCGAGGCCCATCCATCTTGGTTTAAGTCCATCTTGCATTGTGTATGCCCTATAGTCCATGTTATCGCATGTTTGATCATTGCATTGCGTATGCCTCGTTCATAACATTGCGTATGTTAGTGTATCGTATATGCATGCCATATAATCCATGTGCATTGAGTATGCCATTGATTAGTTCATAGCATTGTGTATGCCATTTGCATGCTTGCATGACATTCCGTGCATCTTCGCATCACTTAGTTGCATTGCATTTAGATCTCATGCTAGAGTTGCATTTGTCCATACATTGTTTGTTGCATTGTGTTTGGAGTAGGGTTTAGTCCAAACACGGGAAACGAGGGATGTTTCGTACTCAAAGTGACGAAACGTGCCTCGATTCTTGGTCACCGACACTCTTGACTATCCATGATAGAGTTGTTGGCTTTAGGTATTTACATGTGCATTCATTTCACATTGAGTCTTGCAATTCGACTCCTCGGCCATCATGCATCGGGATGCGTGATTGATGGCACGAGAATCGAGGACTACACTCCCTAGAGCTTATGCAATGATGGGGAGAGTGGTCATGCATACATATGTTAAAAATACCTTGCCTTCTCTCTCTCTTGCCTTTGTTACAGAAAAACCAGAAACCAGGGGCAGAAACTGGTCGGCCGACCAACTTTTCTGGCAGGCCGACCATCCTTTTGGGTTTCTCCCACAAAAGGTGGTCGGTAGGTGGTCTCCAAGGTCCTGAGCTGGTCGGCAGCCTTCCCATGGGTTCCCAGGGTGTAGTTTCAGCCTTCTGGAGATTTGTGCAAGTTTCTGAAATCAATTGCAAACAAAGGCGAGTCGGGGCATCGCGATGGATTTCTCAGCAAGGCGACTCGAGCATGCATGCATTCCTTGTCATTCAAGACCGAGCTGAGGCAGTCCATTTCATATGTTTTGCATGCTAGCTTATTTATTTTAGTTAATTTGTTAATTAATTAGGGTTATGTAATAATTAGTTGTAATTCGTTATTTATTCGGTTGTGTATTATTTATTCGGACCCTCTGAGGAGGGCAATGTTGTAACAAGTGTGCATGTGTGTGATGTATGTCTTCCAACCCCACGTCTTTCTCCCTTTTATTTACCAGCTTATGATGGTTAGTTTTAGGACACGTTTAAATTAGCATCCTTATGCTCGTATGTTTGCATCTATTCATCTGTTTTGCATGCACCGAGCTCGGCGCATCATGCTAATTGCATTGTATTTTAATTCCAAGTTGAATACATGTATCGATTGTTGCATCTCATATGCCATCTTAGAAAAGCCGAGCCTGTCGTAGTTGCATTTTTGCTTGTGTTGCATTAGGCATTCTTAGTATAGTTAGGATTCATGCATGATTTCTAATTAGCTTCTTTCTTTGGCTCGGAGTACTCGGTAAGTGTTTATGCTTTAGCATCCTTGCATGTGTGTGAGTGACTGCTAGGATAGCATGCTTACCACGAGGCTATGTGCTTATGTGATATACCTGCCTGAATGCCTGTGGGTGAAGGTTGGGTTGCTTGAGTTGGAATAATTCGTCGAAACCCGTGTTTTAGCCTACTTACGAGTAGCAAACTTCAATCCGTTTTCAAAACAAACGGATATGCGATGCTTTGTTCCAACTTAGGCAATCCAGTCTATACTTGTATGTTGTGTGCATCACATAGTAATTCTAGGCTAATAACCGAAATAAGAGCACATAATGTTTTCAAAACTCGATATCATGATTAGTAGAGGCCGACCTTTGATCGGGCAAGCGGGGGTGCTCACGAAGTGACCTTCCCCAATCATACCTAAGTTCCCGAGCCGAGGCAACTTTGGTGATGATAGACACGTGGCCTTAGGCACGAGTCAGGGTTTTCTAATTTCTCCCAAAATAAAATATTTAGGTGGCGACTCTGTATCTGGCAAAACAGTCCATGTTTGGCACTTCTTTCTAAAAATCAGTTTTTCAAAGCGATTTGTCAGATTTGGACTCTTTGATGATTCATCGGTCTTGCATTGCACTCTGCGAGATTAGATACAGGACCATGACATTGAGTCCGAACTGTAGTAAGCCCCAATGAACAAAACGGGATTCCCTCTTGGGACGTTCGGGGACGTCTACACATATGTATGTTTGGAATGTTATGATGTGCATATAAGCACGGCTCTATGGACAAAGTTTTAAATTTGCTTCCGTTTGGCCCCTTTACTCTGATGAGTTTTGTCTTATTTGGTTTGAGGCCGTAGGTAATCTCGTGATTACTGGCCGATAATGGCCTTAACCCATAGGGGCGGGTTCGAGTCGTGACAGAGTGGTATCAGAGCACGAGTTAATAACTCACACACTTGTCCAAAAGAGCAATAAGCATCTAGAGAAGATCTAGGATGCATTCATATGATAAGTATGAAATTGGAAGCATCGAGAATACGCCTAACTGTTTTGATATGAACGATTGTGTGCTATAAGTTTGCGAATTGCTTGCATTGCAAAATATTTGAATACGTATGCTCCTTCGTATATGCATACCTGTGAATCTTTTGTATAAAGCATAATGCAAGTTTAATCAAATGTTGAAAACATGTGATTATATGAGATATGAATTGTTGCACTAACGTGTATAACGAGTTTGTTTTTTTATAATGCACATACATGAACATATGAATCATGAAAAGTTGCCTATGTGCATTCGACTCTGCAAATGGGTGTCTATGTGAAATATGAACATGATTTGAGTATATAACTACTTAGTAAATGTTCAGCATGCGATATCTGATAAGTGCGCAATCATCTGTTACGTATGTTATTAAATGTGCCTATGTGCGAATGTACGCATGTGTATTTGTGTTTAATTTCGTATTGGGCATTCTAATGTTTGGCAAGGCTTAATAGGAGTTTGTGTAGAGCATGGATAAAGTAAGGGCATACGAGTTGGCAGACTCTTTCATAGCTCTACTTGATAGTCTGGAAGGAATAGTACAAGAAATAGCAGAGATCTTAAGACAACAACGTCAATTGCCGCTACGGCAAGAACCTTTCCACCACCAGTGTAAGAAACACCAAGGAGTTTGTTATCAAATCTCTGGGGCTCGTTATAGGTATGGTAAAGTGGACCATACGGTAAGGAATTGTCCCCGAACTGAACAAAATGTGAATAGATCTTTTGTCTCAGCTAGATTCGTACCAATGGTAGGAATTGCTAGTCGAGATACAGTAATTGCACTCGTCTCAGAAAGTACTCAGAATGCTGCAACCGTTATTCCAGGTATCTATACTGTTTATAAACGAATGCCTATATGTGATTGATTCTGAATTAGTGCATGTGTACACCTTTGCTTGGGGTATTGTTTGATTCGGATCAGCATGCCCTTTCATAATTGCTGTCTGTGTGTTTGGATTGGTCGGACCCACAAGATCGAGACTGTATTTATTGAATATCTATGTGCTCCATTTGGGAAATTGTGAAATACATATTGGGATATTGATTGACTCTATGATTGTGTGACCGAGTTGAGCACCCTCAAGGTCGAACTCTAAAATTGCGAGATCATGTATTCTGATTGGTAGAAAATTGACTGGACTATGTGACTATATTAAGCTTGACTCGTCAACCTATGTTTTGTGACTGATTTGGAACCTCTGCGTGACAAATCCTATATTATGAGTAATCGAAGAACTTTGTTTAATGTGTTACTGTGTACCATGTGCTTGCATCTAAGACTTATTTGAGAACTGCTATATTGATTATGATACATACCTTCTGATATGAATAATTGCACGTATATGTAACTACACCGGAACTTATGTGGACAATGCCATATTGCGCCTGACTTGAGATACCTTGTTATGACCAGCTGTGATGAACTTAGGACAGTTGTGAAACTATCAACCATGTACCCTATTTGGGAAGACTTTTATCTGATTCGATCCGATAGAACCTTTGTCTGATATTACCTTGATAGAACCCTCATTGGATATGATTTGAGGGGACCTTTGTTTGATTTAATTTGACGAGACCTTTGCCTGGATTGATTTGGTAAAACCCTCAATCTAATTTGATTTTGTAGAGGGGGATTAAGGATTGCTTGTAAATAAATAGCCAGATTATTCTTGGCAGAAAAATTGATAGACCCAAAACTTGAATCCGTTTAGAGTACTTGACTTACTTGAAAGACCTTTTATGGGCTATCAACAGACCGATCTAACCAGGAACACTATGAAGAACCGACCTATAGTTGTTGAAGACATACTTGTTACAAGTGAACGGGATTGAGCAACTCCAGTGATTGGGAGTTTTATAGAATAATGCTTGTGTATTGTCACATTCTTGTTTGTTTGACGCTATGAGAACCGATGGCGACAGATTGATTTGACTATAAGCAGTACTGAACATTTATCCTTGACTGATCAGAACATGTTTTGCATGGGAGGGTAGTTACTTCAGTGTTATCGGATTTTGGGAAATCAGGTTATGGTGAGTGGTATTATGTTTGTTTTGATGACATTCTTGGGGCGTCCTTTCGTGCTAGGGGACGTTAAGCCTATGTAGCACCTTTGTTGAGTCATCTCTTTTGCCACCGACGGTTTTGTACGGGTGGATTTGTTTAATTGATCTCGAGTCGGCCACCGACGGTCGTGAACGGGTGTGCTTTGATTCCGAGACGATTATTCCTTTGTTTTGTCCGGAATGTCATCCTTCGGTATTATGTGGATGTTATTATCATCAAAGGAGCTTTGGAAAAACCCTGATTATCCGAAAGTGTGTGAATTCAGTACACTCTGTGTAAATAACTGCTCAGTGCCATTATATTCTGTAATTGGGACTCTGGGGATGTGTAAACTGTGCTTAATATGTGATTGACTCCTTTGATATTGTCCTTAACATCATGGGGATTTTTATACGCATTGCCTTATGCTTTTGACGATTATCAGATAATATGGACAGACTTGATAGAACAGGGGATTGAATGTGGACTGAATTGTAAACCGTAAACTGTTGAATGAATTGAGGACACGTGTATTGTGTTAGAAATTGATTGCTTCGATGCTACCTTTGTTGATTCGGGAATCCGTATCTAGATCCACTTCATATTCCTGAAGACTTTTGGTTAACCTTAGATAACTGTGATGAGTCACTGAACTAAATACCGAATCGGATTGTGAATTGTGGAATTATTGAAGAATGAATTGAACTTTTGTGACAAGGGAATAGACCGAACTTCTGTGATAAAGTTAGCTGGCATCCGAAATAAATATGTTGGTAACCTACCTTGAAGAGGGCAATTGGTGAAATTGTGTCTAAATATTTTCGGTGCTAACAAGTCAAAGTCGAATATCAGATATTGGCGGAACTACTTCGACCTCTCTCTATTTCGGAATGGAAATAGGGATATGACTACGAATTTTTTTGTGGGGCTGCCTTGGACACCCAGGGTATAAGTCCCGTTTGGGTTATTGTATATAGGATTACTAAGTTTGCTCATATCCTCCCTGTAAAATCTTCATGTGATGCTTATAGACTAGCAACTGTTTACATCGACAAGATTGCTCGTTTGTATGGGACCCTAGTATCTATTGTTTGGACAAAGATCCTAAAATGTGTTTGAATTCTGACAAGCCTTCAAGAGGCGATGAGAACTGGATTGTGAGTCAGCGCTACCTTCCATCCACTAATTGATGTATAATCAGAAAGAACTATCTAGACTCTAGGAGGAATGCTCCAAATGTGTACTTTAGACTTTCGAGGAATTGGAAAAATCTATCCATCGTTGGCAGACTTTGCTGACAACAACGACTCACACTCTAGTTTCGGCATGGCACCATACAAGCCTTGTATGGCGGGAAAGGTAAGTCTCTGACTGATGGAGAACAGAGTGTTGCTTGATTTTGAGACTAAGCAGTAAATGACTATCAAAAAGGATTGGAACCGTTGAATGAAAAGCGTTCCGAATTGTTTTCGACTAAAGGTGAAATAAGTTTGAAGGGCCAAACTTCCTAAAGGGGGAAAGACTGTGATAACCCTGTTCCGTAATTAGCTAATTGGTCCTTATTATGAGTTTGATTATATGTTTAATATGATTTTGTGTGCCATTATGTGAAAATGTGTGATTTTGAATTTCTATTTATTCACCGTAGAAATATCTGTTTGCTTATCTGCTTTGGGAATTAAATTGAAGGCCTTATCGGCCACAGAACCCGAAATTGATTACGCCATTGTGATTGGCATGATTTTTAGAGCCTACGGTGAAGTTTAATTGAAAAATTGATTCAGACCAGATTAAGTTGATTAAATTAATGAATTAGTGCCCAATTGTTATTATTATTATAATGAAATTAGTGGAAAGTGTTGTAAAAAGGCACTATACACTCAAAATCCCTCCTTCTTATCATTTGGCTGATTTTGGCTCCAAGAGAGGGAGAGAGAGTCGGCTGTAGAGAGAGAGAAAGGGAGAGAATTGTGCAATTTAGCTCAAAGCTTGGTGATCTTGAAGAGTATTCAAGAATTTGCTATTGATTGGAAAAATTGAGCCACTAGGTAAGCAATTGATTGTTGAATTCATGAGTGTAATGTGTAATCATGTGTGTTCAAAGTTGATTAATGGTCAAGAACGAGAATTGAAATGAAATTGAGTTGATCATGTTGAATTGAAGGTCAATGTTGCATGCATGTATGTAGTTGCTTTGAATTTGCGTATTTGAGCACCAAATGCATGATCTATGTGA
Organism: Camellia sinensis; assembly: GCF_055761805.1. Lineage (NCBI taxonomy): Eukaryota > Viridiplantae > Streptophyta > Magnoliopsida > Ericales > Theaceae > Camellia > Camellia sinensis. The sequence continues at coordinate 20,021,562 of NC_138964.1, read as the reverse complement.
GTTTTTAGTTGAAGATTATGTTCTTGACCACCTTTTCATCATATAAGTTGAGAATGAGAATAATATACCACATGCATGTGCAAATTACGAGGGTGTATGTGTTGAATGCATGAAATTGTTATATTGGTAATGAGTTTGGTGGAAAATGAGTCATGCATGTGTTTGAGTCATGAAACTGAGCTCCATGTTGATGTGTTTTAGTGTTGGTACCATGTTAATACAAGTATATATGAAATTGGAGCCATAATATGCAAGGAATGTGGTTGGAATGTCGAATTTGAGCTCAAGAACACATTCTGAAAAACCCAGAAATTTGATGTCCGCTCGAGCGGGGAAACTGCCGCTCGAGCGTGAATTTCGTGCTCCCAGTATTTTCTGCAGACCATGATATCCGCTCGAGCGGGGAAGTCCACGCTCGAGCGGGGAGCTATGTAAAATGGACTTCTGCTCGAGCGTCTAAGTTCCACGCTCGAGCGTAAAAATGACATGACCAGTACTTTTGCAGACCTCATGGGTCCGCTCGAGCGGGTAAGTTCACGCTCGAGCAGGGACCCTGTTTCTGAAAATTTTGTGTGATCGTTCCGTGTTTCGTTTTCCGTTCTCTTTCACTTGCAAGCACTCTTAGGCATGCATTAAGCATTGTAATTGAGTTAAAGAGATAAGAATGAAGCCTAAGGAGAAATATGTGAATTAAAGAACGGATTGAATCGTTTGTGGCCCATATGTGTTATATGATGTGTAGGGTCAAGCTCCAGGGCAAATCCACAAGCCGATCACTATGAGTAATATCTTAACAAAGATATCTGAATTATGTTGTTGTCCAAATTGCTTACTTCTATGTGAGTCTTATAAGTTCATTGATTCGTTTGGCGGGCAATCGTTGTTAAAATAAATGAATGGGCCAGAGGCCGTTTCGATAAGAATAAATGAATGGGCCTGAGGCCGTTTTGATAAGAATAAATGAATGGGCCAGAGGCCGTTTTGATAAGAATAAATGAATGGGCCGAAAGCCGTTTTGACATTAATGAATGGGCCGAAGGCCATTTTGACATCAATAAATGATTGGGCCGAAGGCCGTTTTGACATGAATAAATGATTGGGCCGAAGGCCGATTGACATAAATGGTTGGGCCAAAGGCCGTTCTGACACAAATGAAAGTTTGACATGCATAAATGGGCCAGAGGCCAGTTTGACATGCATGAATGGGCCCGAGGCCAATTTGACAAGCATGAATGGACCAGAGGCCAGTTTGACATGCATGAATGGGCCAGAGGCCAGTTTAACATGAATGAAAGTTTGAAAGGCCTAAAGGCCAGCTTGATATGAAAGTTTGAAAGGGCTAAAGGCTAGTTTGAAATGAAAGTTTGAAAGGCCTAAAGGCCAGTTTGATATGGAAGTTTGAAAAGGCCAAAGGCCAGTTTGACACGAATAACAGTTTGACACGAATGATAGCTTGTCACGAATTACAGTTTGACACTAATGAATTGGGCCCAAGGCCGTATGATGTGTTTGGAACTGCAGTTACTTAACTTACATATGTCTACGTATGTATGCATTAGTAGAAATATAAATTGGTCCCAAGGCCATTTGATGTATGTTGTTCCAATGTATATTCTTTATTTGATATTATTCACTGGGCTTTCGCTCACGCTTATTCATGTGTTTGTAGGTGAGCCAAGAGAAGTCCAAACCCAGTCCCAGTGAAGTCTGTATGGAACAACTAAGGTTTTGAAGAGTCAGCCCTTGCGTCTCACGCACGAGACACGTCTTCGCCCTTCTGCCATTCTATGTTATTTTGTCATGTTGGCAAGGACTTTGGTGTACGTTTGTATATAGCTTTGTTTTGGCTGACTTAGATTTGAATGATCCTGTCTATATAGAACTTTATGTTACTATACTTTATGTTGTGAGTTATTAACATATGTATGTTTGGAATGTTATGATGTGCATATAAGTACGGCTCTATGGACAAAGTTTTAAATTTGCTTCCGTTTGGCCTCTTTACTCTGATGAGTTTTGTCTTATTTGGTTTGAGGCCGTAGGTAATCTCGTGATTACTGGCCGATTATGGCCTTAACCCATAGGGGCGGGTTCGGGTCGTGACACCAGCCCCACTGCCTTCTTTGCGGGATGATCCGTCGACGTTGAGGGTCCAAGAATGGGGGTCTTCTGCCTCAGTCTGGAGTTGAGGAGGTGGTGGGGCCATGGTTGGAATGGGATTAGTGAATTCCAGGATAAAATCGGCGACAGCCTGTCTTTTGATCGTCGTTCGAGGTCTGTAGGAGATATCAAACTGGCTGAGCTCGACTGACCATTGTATAAGTCGGCTGGATAACTCTGGTTGTTGCATGATTTTCTTCAACGGTTGGTCAGTGAGGACGATAATGGAGTGGGCCTAGAAGTAAGGTCGGAGTCGTCTTGAGGCTATAACCAAGGCTAAGGCCATTTTTTCAAGTAATGGGTAGTTCTATTCTACTCCCCTGAGAGCCCGACTGATGTAGTAGACCGATCGTTGGACAGAGTCGTCTTCCTTGATGAGTGTTGCACTAACTGCGGTGTTTGACACGGCCAAATAGAGAAAGAGGGGTTTGCCCGTGATTGCCTGAGAAAGTAAAAGGGGGGTTGGCCATGCACTGTTTCAACTGCTGAAGAACTTTGAAGAAGGGGAGGCACTTGTCCGTTGCGCGGGAAATGAAGCGGTTGAGGGCGGCAACTAGGCCAATAAGTCTCTGAACCTCCTTAACCATTCTGGGTGACTGCATTTCAATTAGGGCCTTGATTTTTTCGGGGTTAGCTTCGATGCCCCGCTGACTGACCATGAAACCCAAGAACTTTCCAGATCCAACGCCGAAGGCGCATTTCTCCGGGTTGAGCTTCATTTGATGCTTTCGTAGGGTGGTAAAGGTCTCCCGCAGGTCGGCCAAATGATCAGTGGAGAGCTTACTTTTGACTAGCATGTCGTCGACATATACCTCTATGTTCCGGCCTATCTGGTGATGAAAGACGGCATTGACCAACCGTTGGTAAGTGGCTCCAGCATTTTTCAACCCAAATGGCATCACACGGTAATGGTAGGTTCCCCGGTCGGTGATGAAGAAGGTGTGTTCCTAGTCAGACAGGTGCATCAGAATTTAGTTGTACCCAGAGAAGGCATCCATGAAGCTAAGCATTTGATGGCCGACCGTGGCGTCTATCAGCAGATCTATGCGAGGAAGAGGGTAGCTATCTTTGAGGCAAGCTCGGTTGAGGTCAGAGTAGTCGACATAGAGTTGTCATTTACCATTGTTTTTACGAACCAGAACCACATTCGACAACCATCTGGGGTAGTCCACATTTGTGATAAATTGTGCCTCAAGAAGCTTATCTACTTCAGAAGCAATAAGGTTATTACGCTCCGAGTGAAAGATGCGTTGTTTCTGGTAGATGGGTCCGAAATGGGGCTCGATACTGAGACGGTGGGTGATAAATGAGGGGTCAATACCTGGCATATTGAAGTGAGTCCAGGAAAATACGTCGTTGTGCTCAATCAGGAGGGCGATGAGGTCGGTCTTGGCCTGGGAGGATAGTTGGCTGCCAATCTTGGCAATTTTTGCCAGGTTGGTGGGATCGATGAGGACCTCGACGAGCTCTTCCACTGGTTCCCCTCTGACCAGCTCGTCCTCGTCTCTGATGTCGAGTCCTTCAATGATCATGGCCTTCTTAAGCTTGACTTCTTTAAGTGAAGCGACATAACACTCTCTGGCCACGGTCTGCTCTCCCCTAACTGTGCTGACTCCAAGATTGGTGGGGAAGTTGATGGCAAGATGGAAAGTGGATGTGATAGCTTGGAAGGCATTTAGGGCGGTGCGGCCAAGGATGATATTGTAGGCAGATGGACAGTCGACAACAAGGAAGGTGAGTAACTTTGTGGTTTGCCGCGGATATTCGTCGATTGTGATGGGAAGATCGATGGAGCCGATGGAGGTCACCCGATCACTAGTAAAACCGACCAATGGGGTTTGGGGAGGGGAAAGACTTTCTTCCCCGATCTTGAGCTGGCAGAAGCAATTTAAGAAAATGATGTCGGAAGAACTGTCGTTGTCGACGAGAACCCGTCTGACCTTGTAGTTGGAAAGGAGGGTAGAAATGATGAGAGGGTCGTCATGGGGGTATCGGATGCCTGTGCAGTCGACGTCCGTAAAGGTGATAGGCTCCGTCCACTGCTTGGGCTGTTTGGAGGGTCGGTCAAATGTGGCAACTTCTTTGTCTGAGCCTTGCCTTATTTTCCTGAGTTCCACCCGCTGGGTCGAGCAGGATGGTCCTCCACAAGCAAGCCCGCCGGAAATAACTCTGATTTCTCCAACAGGTGGGGTGGGGTTACCTTGTCCCTGAGGTTGTTGTGGAGGGCGATCATGACCTTGGTTAGGTTGTGCTGGTTGTCGGGGAGAGGTGCGCCGGCGGTTGATTCTGATGGGTTCAGTCCGTTGCCTCTGCTGAGGGCGAGTATCTGTGAATCGACTGAGACGTCCTTGACGAATCAAGCCCTCGACCTGATCTTTGAGGTTGACACACTCCTCGGTATTATGGCCGTGGTCCTGGTGAAAGTGGCAATATTTGGACTGGTCTCTCCGATTGGAAGGAGTCCGTGATGGTTGGGGCCATTTTAGGGGGTAGTCCTGCTGGATCTTATTGAGGACTTATTCCATGGGGAAATTAAGGAGTGTGTACCGCTTGAATCAGCCGAGCAGTCGTGCTGGTGCCGACCGGTCGGCTCGAGGTGGTCGGTCATTGTACTGAGGTGTTTGGTGAGTGTATTGGGTATTCTTGGTTTCTGAGTCCTTTCTCATCTCTCTGGAGGTCGAGTTTTTTGGGTCTTGTCGGGCGGCTAGGGAATCTTCGGCATTCATGTATTTTTGGGCTTTAGAGAGTAGGGTTGCTATGGAGGTCGAGGGGTTTTTTGAGAGAGAGAAAAGGAAATCAGATGACCGTAGACCGGCCATGAAAGCCGTAAGGATGACCTTGTCATTGTTTTCCGCTACCTGCAAGGCTTCGGTGTTGATGCGGGTAACGAAACTGCGCAGCGACTCCCCCTCGGTCTGACGGATATTGAGGAGTTGGGTTACTGGACCTCGTTGGCGCTGGGCTCCAATGAAATGGCTGAGGAAAGAGTCACTGAGATGCTAGAAAGTAGAGACAGAATCTGTTGGTAGTTGACTAAACCAAAGTCGAGCCAACCCCTTGAGTGTTACGAGGAAAGCCCGACACATGATCTCATCGGGGAATGCATGGAGGATCATGAGGGTTTTGTAGGTCTCCAAGTGATCGACTGGGTCCGTTGTACAGTCGAAAGAGTCGATGGTGGGCATTTTGAACTTGGGGGGTAGAGGTTTGTCCCGGATGGAGGCAACGAACGGCAAGTTGGCCGTGGTGGATGGTTTATGCTGTATATTTTGCATGACTCCTTGGAGCTGGAGCTTTATGGTTCGGAGTTCTGCATCCCAGAGAGGAATGTTGTCACCACCGGAGGGAAGCGGGGGCTGGACGCTACTGGCCTCTCCCTCAGGGATTGGTACCAGGGCCGATGGATGCGGGCCCGGGGTGGCAGGTTTATATCCGGGAGGGGAGCTTGCAAGCCTTCCAAGTTGGGTGGGTTAGGTTGCAGGATAGTATGGCTCGGGGCTCGTTCTTGGTTGGGTGGAATATCTGGAGGTAGAAGAGGAGGCATAGGAAGGTTTCTTTGGCGTATAGCATTAATCAGGGCTTGGTTTTGCTCGGGCAAGCGGTTAATGCTGTTGGTGAGCACGGTGAACTACTGTGGTGGGTTATTCAGATTGGGAGGGTCGGCTTGATGATCAGGAACATTAGGGTGAGAAGCCATGGATCTAGTTGTGACCACCTTCACAGGTGATAGGAGGGAGTTATTGGGAGAGGGCCTCCGGCGACAATGAGCACAATTGGCACGCGGAACAAAAACCTTTCCCATAGACGGCGCCAACTGATGATACAGCGAGTTCCAGATGGAACGGGTCGGGCTGATCCACGCTTCCCAAACCGGTGTCCAAGTGATCAAGCCCACTAGAAAACCTGCACACGAGTTCAACGGAGAACAGGGAGTCCCCCAGCGAACCCTCCGACGAGCAAGTTAGAGAGAGAAGCGGAATGTAGAGATGAATTAGAGATAGAAAAGCTTAACCTTCTTCTTGTCTTCGACGTCTGCTTATATCCTCCGGTAATTATTTCGTTGTCCCTTCCGACCTGTCACCTTGGCCGAAAGTCTATGCTCTGGCTTACCTTGTTCATGGTAAAGGCGTTCTGTCTCGACGGAAAGGGGTTATCGCAATAAATGCTGTAAGGGGCTTCATTATGGCGATGTGTTGTGGCAATAATTTTGCAGATCTTTGTCTGCTTATGTGGCTTGCCCTTCTCTTGCCATGTGTCTTGCTATCATTGGTTCTTATTGCTACATGGGGTTTCAGCAATACTGGGCTTTAGTATTTGAGTTATGTATTGGACCCTAAATGATGGGCTATAATCTTTATGGACTTACCCATGTCATATGTTATGTGATACCTTTTTCTATTGTGATTGGTTTTAACAATAGAGTTTACTACATTTATGTTGGGTGTTTGAAAAATAATAAGGGACATATACATTTGCGATTAGTAAAAGATAGTGTTACGTATTAGCATACAAAAATTTCTCTGTTCTAAGAATAATTTGATTGAGAGATATTGTTGAATACGATAATTGGTTTGAATTTGATGATGGTGATCGTGGAAGAGGAATGAAAGAGTCAAAGTGAGAATCAGATTGAGAGATAAGAGAGAAAAGTGAGACCGAGGCTTGGTTCATTTTTAGTTAAAAAGTTATTATAAATTATCATATTACACTTTTTATTTTTTGACACATATTTTCATAAAAACTTTAAAAATTACAAAAATAAATTATTCCCAAACAACGTCAAAGGGTTGCAGTTCCATGACTTGGGAAAAAGTACATCCCTTAAAAATGATACAGGTAATACTGTATTTTTGTGGCATGGTTTAATGAAATGACAGTAAATGGCATTTTTCTAAACAATGACACTAAATTATTGTTATTAAATTATAGCATGCCACTAATTAATATTTGTGTTCCTATTTAATATTTGGACTAGATATGGAATAGAGAGTTATTAATTATAATTTTATATTATTTTAGTTGTAAAATAAGATACAAAAAAAATAAATGGGTTCATATAAGTCTGCTTATCAATTATTATTATAATTTAATTTTACATTAATTATAATTTTATATTATTTTGCACAATAAGTTTAAGGAAAAATTTCACTTACCTCTTGGAGTTTGGGCCATGTGCAGTTTACCGCTTAATTTTTGAAAATGACCACATAACCCCTACATGGTTTGTAGACTGAAATACACCGTTAAAGATTCCGTTCAACTTAATACTAAGTGTAAAATATGTGACAGGCATAAGGAGGTTATATACTTATTTTCAAATTTCAAAGGAATAAATCGTACAAAATAAAGCACAGGAGTTAAAGTGCACATTGCCTTCCAAACAAATGATGAAAATATTTGTAATTCACACACTTAAGTTACTTATATATATGGGTATTTTAGTATTCTTCATTAAATGGTTAACGGATCTAACATTGCACTCTAGTCTACAAACTATATAGAGTTTATATGGTCATTCCCAAATATTGAGGTAAATCACACATAGACCAAACCACATGAGATAAAGTAAAGTTTGCCCTAAGTTTAATTCAACAATCTTGCTATACATGTGGCATGTAGAGTTAAATTACATGTTATATTGAGTCCATTTATTTAATTTTTTTGCATTTTAAAAATTATTGGGAGTATATTGGCGGTTTTTTTTTTTTTCCAAAAAAAATGATATTAGAAAGCATTGAAAGATTTGGCTTAGTAGCATTTTTCAAAATACCATAAAAAATTATTTGTTTATGACATTTCTTACTGAATGCCATAAAAAGTTATGGACACCTACCTAATTTAATGACATTTTTTATAAAAAAAAATTGTTGTTACTACTAAAGTTTAGTGGCACCTTCTCAAAAATGAGATTGAAAGCATGTCATGTATTGATCGTTCAGTAACATTTGTTAACAAATGCCATTAAAATGAATTTTAGTGTCATTTTTTTTTATAAAATGCCACAACCTTGATGCCACTAAATCACATTCTTGTTGTAGCGTGGGTTTCATTTTCTAAAAGAAATTAAGTAAAATTAAGAAAATAAAACAATAGAAAAAATTAGTGAAACATCCCTCTCCAACTTTGTGTAGTAGAAGCCAAGATCTTTTTTTTACTAGCTAAGGTCCCACAACATTTTCACAAAGAAATTTGACTCAGAGAAATTTCAGCCCTAATTCAAAGAAATTTCAATTTTCACAAAAATTCCTTTGTAAAAATTAAAATTTCTCTGAATCGGCCCAAATTTCTCTGAGTCGAGCAAAATTTCTCTGAGTCGAATTTTCTCTGTGAAAATGTTGTGGGACCTTAACTACTATGAAAATATTGTATATCATTTATCTTATAAAATCTTAATATTAAGGATCTTTAAAAAAAATCCAAAAAAATAATTTTATCCCATCTTCTCCAAACCTAAAATTATATTAAGATTTAGTTAAAATAAAAATATAATTAATGATTATTGATTAGTTTAAAATATAATTAAATTAAAATATAAAATAATTAATGATTGATCTAAAATAGAATTAAATTAAAATTAGATAAAGATATTAGAAATTAAATAAATAATCCCAACTAGAAAAGGGGCTAAAAAACAAGGAAGTTTTTGCAAGGAAACACTTCTCCCCCGCAAAAACACATCATTTGAGACAAATTATTTAAGCCATCGCTATTTTATATTTGAATAAAAAAAAATGTAACGTTATCTTAAAAATGTATAATATTATTATAAAATGCATAACATCATTTTTAAACAATAAATTATCTCAATTTTACTTAAAAAAATTAGGTAATATTTATCACAAAAATGAGTACCATCCATCACAAAAACGCATAATAAGATATATAAATGGCATTTTTCAAAATGGGCCGATATGCAACGAGGAACATGCAGCACACGTGGATTAATTTTATACATTTGCAGCCTCATCTTTTGCATAAGGTTGACCATAACTGGAACATGCAGCACACGTGCATAACATCACTTTTTGGCTATCATACAAAATTTTATATTAAATGAATAATTAAATATTTTATATGAGTGTAGGATATGTAATTTTGTGAATTTTACATGTATGTAAAATATTTGATCATTTATTTAATAAAAAATTTGGGACGTATAACATTTTTCATTCATAAAAGCTTGTAAGAGAGGGCAAATGATCGAACCAAACCAACCATCATCATTGATTTGTCCATATTGTTACTGAAAAAATAACTTATAAGTACCAGCCAATCTTAGTTTTTGTTCCAAACTAACAAAAACCAAACCTACATATGAAGATGGAAGTTGAACTCATTTCCAAAGAAATCATAAAACCATCTTCATCAACACCTCCTCACCTACGAACCATGAAACTCTCTCTTTTTGACCAAGGTGGTGGCCTAAGTCATGTACCAATCATTTTATATTATACCAAGAGGGATGCAAATTTCAACATCAATGAAAAGGTGATTAATCAACTCAAGGACTCACTCTCGAAAACACTGGCTCTCTTCTACCCTCTTGCCGGAAGAGTCAAAGACCGCTTCTCTATCGATTGCAATGATGAGGGCGTCCTGTTCTCAACCACCCGTGTTAATTGTGACATGGCCAACCTGATCACAACACAACCACCCGATCTTCAGTCTTCTTCCGCACTTGTTCCATATTATGTTTTCGTTGATCCACGCGATAAGGTAGTTCAAGTTGCTATTCAACTCAACATATTTACTTGTGGTGGAGTCGTGATCTCTGGGTGTTTTATGCACAAGATCATGGATGGTGCAACCATTGGTGCCTTCCTTAAATCTTGGGCCTCCAATTCCATTGCAAGATTAGGCTTGTCATCACCACCACCACCACCAGAAGAAGAGAAGAAAAAAAGTTAGTATACCCAGGGGCCTCAATGATTCCTTCCAAACAAACCCTACCAGCTGATCACTCAAACTGGCCTGAAAGGATGTTGCTTAGGGAGGGCGATGGTACCGTACAAAGGTTTTTGTTCAAATCCGAGGCAATATCCACCCTCAAAGCTAAAGCAACTAGTGAACGGGTGCCTAACCCAACTCGTGTCGAAGCAATATCAGGATTCATTTGGAAACATGCTATGGCTGCATCAAAAGCAGTCTGGGGTATGCAACAACCATCCATGTTGAGTCATCAAATGGACTTGAGACGGAAAATATTTGAGCCATCATTGTCAAAGTATTCTATTGGGAATTTTACATGGAAAGTAGTTGCACACTACTATCCATTTGCTGAAAAAGTAGAAGAAGAAGAAGAAGAAAAGATCACGTCATTGGATGGCTTGGTGGGTTTACTAAGAGCGGCAATAGAGAAAACAAGAGATGACATTCTGCCAAAGCTACTGCAAGGAGATGATGGGGGGTATGACGTATTTAGTAAGTTTGTCCAAGACTTAAGAGAAACTTGTCAGAGTAATAAAAATTTAAATCCATACACGTTTAGCAGTTGGTGCAAAATTGGTTTCAATGAAGTTGATTTTGGGTGGGGAAAACCTACGTGGATTAGTCCTGCTGGGACCGGAAGAGTTAATTCAATTTATAAGAATACTGTTGTTTTGATTGAAGCTGGATTGGATGATAGAATTGAAGCCTGGTTGACCTTGGATGAGCGCGAAATGGCTGTACTGGAACATGATGAAGAGTTCCTTGAGTTTGCTTATGTGAACCCAGCTGTAATTTTGTCCTAGCTAGTTAGGTATCTTGTAGTGATTCATGTCAATCCTAATATGATAAATATTGGTTGATGTTGGAACAAACTTCTTAAATTTAAAAATTAGGGAGTGCTAATTATAATAATGTTGGTTCATGTCAATCAAAAGAATTTACACACACAAATTCTAATAAACTTCAATCCTAATTATAATAAATGTTGGTTCCTAGCCTGTGGTTCACATTCATTCTAAGTACATGGGGTTGCACCACAAGAGTTCGAGTCTTTTAGGCGATGCCAACTGTGCGGTGATGATTCTGCACTAGTGAATAAGGAGTGTGTTTCCCAACTGTTTAACACTAGAGGGGAGTGAATAGCGTCTTTTTGGAGTCCGGATCCTCTCCAGCTCTCCTCTCCAGCCCTTCCTCCCTCCGGTCAACGGCCAGGATTTGGCCAGGTCAGTCCTAACCAAATCTACGGCTGAGATCAAATTAACTAATCGAAAAAAAAAAATGAATTTTATTCAACACAGCAAAGCAAAACAGATCTTTCTCCCATATCTTGAGCTCTGGCGACTCCATCTCCTGACATCGACGGCGGCGAATCCAAGTCGGCCACCACCATACAACCACATCTCCACCACAACACAGCCACAGCCCATGTTTTTCTTGCGAACGGACATTGAATTGTGACTCACAGATTAAACCCATAAGGCTACTCTTAGATTAAACCCACAAGGCTACTCTGTAACTTCTCTCCTACACAATAACCTTTAGACCCTTCTTCAATGGGTGATATCTCTAATCATGCACCATTGAGAGAGGGCATTTGTGGTTTGTTTGAAAGAAGGTGTTTTGGGATTGCTCTATTTCTGTGTATTGAGAGAGAGAGAGAGAGAGAGAGAGAGAGAGAGAGAGAGAGAAAGAGAGAGAGTGAACAAAGCAAAGAAATTGTATGAGATGAGAAGTAATGGAGGAAGTGGATATTTGGAGGGCAAGAATTTCAAGGATTGCTCTGTTTATTCTTCAATGAATATATGTAGCAAAATATATGTATTGTTGAGATAGATAAATAGAGGGAGAGACCCGAGAAGGAGCCGTCGATGTTCGCCGCCGATGGTGCTTTGTGTTCGTTCGTCGATGTTCCTTCGTTCATCGAGCCGTTGCTGTCGATGTTCGTTCGCCGCCGAACACAATTTCAGGGAGCTCTGTTTTGCTTTGCTGCGTTGAATGAAACTCATTTTTTTTTTTTTTGTTAGTTAATTTGATCTGAGCCATAGATTTGGTTAGAGGTGACGTGGCCAAATCTTGGTCATTGACCCGAGGATGGGTTGGAGATGAGGGCTGAAGAGGATTCGGACTCTCTTTTTGCAAACCCCGAATTCTTATAGTGGATGTTTGGAAAGTAAGTTTTTATGTAGATTTTTTTAGTTGTAAAATTTTATTTGGAGAAAATTTTTTTGGCGTTTGGAAAGATAGTTGAGTTTTTTTGTGATTAGATGTGATGTTTGTGAGAGAAAAAGTGAAATGATTATGAGGTTGGGTGTGATATTTTGTTTGGATTTATTTTTTTTAATTTTGCAAAAAAGTTTGTCTTTTGGTGAAAAAAATCAAAAAAAACCTAACACACAAACTTCTCAAACACCAAAAATAAGTGAAAAATAATTCTATGTAATGAAGATAACTAAATAAATTCAAATAACACAAAAACACAAGTGCAAAGTATCTCTAACAATGTATGAAAAACTTGGTGTGTAATATTCAAGTATTTAGGAAGACTAATTTAATTATTTTAAACAAATCTTCAAACATTTGTTATTAAAGAGATGAGCAGATAATTAAATATGTAGTAGTGGTAAGCAATTTTAAATAAATTCAGAAAAAAAAAAATAAAGGGGAGACAGAGAGATGTTGGTATACCTCTTTATTGGAGTATGTGACCCAATTGATTTATTAAAATATTTAGTTTGGTTTGATGTTGGTTATAATATATTTTTAATATATTATACCTAATTTTTAGAGGCTCAATGGGTATTTAATAATCTGTTTGGCAACAGTGAGGGTTCCAATAAAAGACCTAGAATCAACAATATATATATATATATATATGTATATATATATTGTTTTTAGTTCTTTTTTTTTTAGCAGCAGTAGCGAATTGTTCTTCCGTGGGATAGTGCTTGGGTATGATTTGTTTGTGAGATTAGTGCTTGTCAATTCGGTGGGTTGGTTCTCAAAGTTCAGCTTGCTATGAATTCAATTTGGTGAAGCTATTTTTTGATTTGGATTTGTGGTCTTCTTCAACTATGTTTGGAAAACAATTTTGTTTATCTATTTGGTGATGTCTTTCCTCTTGTTTATTTGTGATTATTTAGAATTTACCTAAGAGTGGTTTGTGAAACTATTCGTGTCTCGTTTATAATCGTTTGGAAACTTTTTGGTTGATAGTGGAATTGGATTTCAATCCCGTGGACGTACCTCACATTGAGGGAACCACATAAAAATTCTTGTGCTGTTGTTGATTTAATTTTTTCACATTAGTTTTCATTCCCATTGATTGATTACTTGTGGGAAATCATATATTTTCCCTAACAACTGGTATTAGAGCTTACGGTTTATTTGGATTTATTTATTTGTGTAAATCAATGGAGGGGAATGTGGGTCGTATGTCTAGCTTCAATGGAAGCAATTGGGTAACTTGGAAAACTAAAATGGAGAACCTATTATTTTGCAAATATTTGTATGGGCCTATTGAGAGTGATAGTGGCAAACCTGATGATATGAAAGATGATGAATGTAAAAGACTTAATCGAAAAGCCGTTGGTGTTATCCGTCAATGGATTGATGACAGTGTGTTTCATCATGTTGCTACTGAAACTTTAACACATGATTTATGAAAAAAAATAGAAGGCCTTTATGACAGAAAATCAACCACAAATAAAAATTTTCTATTTCATAAGTTGGTTAATTTAAAATATAAAGATGGTAGCCCCATTTCGGAACATTTGAATGAAATAAAGAGTATTGTTAACCAACTTGCTTCTATGAAAATAATTTTTGATGATGAGTTGCAAACTTTGATGCTACTTAGTTCTTTGTCCGATAATTGGGAGACTTTGGTTGTGACAGCTAGTAATTCGGTGCCCGATGGAGTTGTCACAATGAGCCAAGTCACTAGTAGTTTGTTGAATGAAAAAACTAGAAGAAAATCAGTGGGTTCCTCTCATTCAGAAGCATTTGTTGTGAGAGGCCGAAGCAAAACAAGGGAGAGGAGTAAGACTCCTCATGGTCATGATCAAAGCCGTAACAAATCAAAAGATGGTTATTTTTCAAAGAAAGACATTGACTGCTATTATTGCCACGAGAAAGGGCACATGAAGTGAAAATGTCAAAAACTCAAGAACAATGAGAAAATGCGTGACAAAAGTGTGGATAAGAAGCAAGAAGACACAAAGGCAGTTACTACCGATGATCTCATGGTTGTTTGTGAACATGATTGTATCAATTTTGTGGACCAAGAGAGCAATTGGGTGATTGATTTCGGTACTTCTTTTCATGTGACTTCTCGAGTTGATTTCTTCAGTACCTACACCAAAGGAGATTATGGGTGTGTTCAAATGGGTAATGAAGGTTTGTCCAAGGTTGTTGGCATGGGTGATGTTTGCTTGGAAATAAATTTGGGTTGCAAGTTGTTGCTTAAAGATGTGAGGCATGTTCCCGACATTCGCTTCAATTTGATCTCTACCGGGAAGCTAGATGATGAAGGCTTCAACAACAAATTTGGTGATGGAATATAAAAGCTCACAAAGAAATCATATGAAGATGGAAGTTGAACTTATTTCCAAAGAAATCATAAAACCATCTTCATCAACACCTCCTCACCTACGAACCTTGAGACTCTCTCTCCTTGATCAAAATGCTGGCCTAAGTCATACACCAGTCATCCTATACTATCCCAAGAGGGATGCAAATTTCAACGTCAATGAGAAATTGATTAATCAACTCAAGGACTCACTCTCAGAAACACTCGCTCTCTTCTACCTGCTTTTAGGAAGAGTCAAAGACCGCCTCACCATCGGCTGCAACGATGAGGGGATCCTCTTCTCAACTGCTCGTGTCAATTGTGACATGGCCGAGCTGCTTACTGCACAATCACCCAATCTTCAGTCTTTAGGCTACCTTCTATTGGAACAATCTTATGTATACAATAAATAAATTGAAACCAAATCAAACAAATAAAATAAATAACTTACTGAATTTATTTTACCGAACCAAATGAATAATAAAAAGATCAAGTCAAGTGTGTGACACTCTGTCCTTAAGACAGACTCGCCCCGCTACGATGCTTTACGGTTAAGTGGCATCTATCTCCCAAGATACAATGATCTTCACAAATTGTAGTAGCACTCCAAACAATTTGTTCGGCGAACAAAAACCTGCGTTCTTACTCTCTGAATTTTTTCTAAAATTAATATAAAGATTGATATCATGCAAGAGAGCAAAAGTGGAAAGAAAATGAAGAATTTCATATTACCAAAATGCTAGAACAGATCTGGTATATATAGACCCGAACAGGTATGAAAAACAAACTGAACAAGTGGGTTTTTTGAATGAACAGGTACTGTTTGAATTTCAACAGATCTGCTAGACAGTTTGATCTATACAATTCAAATCTGTGTAATTACAGTAGTTTCTAGTAGTTTTAAAACTGTAAAACAATTTGAATCTGTTTAGGAATTTTGGACTAAAGGTGGTAAAATTTGGACAGAAAATTAAATTCAATTTTGGCACAAAATTGAAATTTAATTTCATTAAGAATTTTCTAGAAAAAACTCAAATAAATGTTGTCCAAAAAATTATTATTAGAACCGACCCGACCCACACCCCACACCCGCGCCCAGCACGGCGGTGCGCATGTGTGGTGGATTGAGCCAAGGTTTCATTTGTCCAGAACTCCTCCCTTCTACAAACTTGGGGTGCCCCTTGGGGCCCAACCCAAAGTTGTACACCTAAAGCTTATATACTCACAAAAACTCTCTTAAAGTTTCAATGTGGGACAACCCATTTCAAGGAAACCCACATTTAATTCTTTAAATGTTCATTCCACGAACCCGAAAACGATGTCAAGTTCCTATTCACTCATAAATGGTTTTGATGAACCGTTTTCACCGTGTAACTTGCCACATGGAAAGGAACACGTCACATCTTCGGACCTACCCTAAAAGACGTGTAGACCCCACTCAATTTTAGGCTCAAAGTTGGCCCAAAATAAGCCTATATAAAACCAATTTTCCAGCAATCCCCCACATGAATGGAATTTGACGAAGAGAAAATGTAACAACATGATCTAATTACAAAGAGTATAGAAATTAGAAATATTCTGCAAAGGATAGATAGCTTTTGGCTTTGAACCTTCCCTTGTGAGACACTATTGGATTTACTAGCTAATTAGTGAATATGATGTCTTAAACTGCTCAGCCATTTATGTAAACCAAGACAATAGAGCACACACAATATATTACCAAACATAGTTTAGCTCTCACTACTATGTTCATTTGGCCCTGAACAACCTGGCCTTTCGTGAGTGCTCTAGAAAATTGTAGCCCTTCACAAATCTCATAGAATCGGCCCAGTTCACACTCATATAGGTGATTCGTATGAAGAGTATCCTGCCATACTCCACTAGGTTTACCTAGATATAAGAATCATTAAAATTTTACTTAACCTCAAACGCTGCAGACATCACTATTTCACCATAGAAATGGGTAGGAATTTAACTCCCTAGTGATCCTTATGAGTCATACACAACTCGATTGTCCCTTTGAACCTAGATCTTAGGATCTCTAGTCAACTAGGTTGGGTTGCCGTTGTGGTAACTCTTATTTAATAGATTTAAGTCCCATTCCCGTCAATGAATTTTCAACTAACTCTCTTGCTACCCCTTTGGTTAGCGGATCCGCTATATTGTCTTTAGACTTCACATATTCAATGGAAATAATTCCATTAGAGAGTAGTTGTCTTACGGTGTTAAGTCAACGACGAATGTGTCGTGATTTACCGTTATACATATGACTTTGTGCTCTACCTATTGCCTATTGATTATCACAATGTATGCATATAGCAGGCATCGATTTTGGCCACATTGGAATTCTAATTCCATAGTAGACCTAGCTAGGCAAGTCTGTTTGGAAGATTTTCAAGATACAACCGCCCCACCAAGAGTAAAGACATACCCACTGGTGGACTTTAAGTCTCTAGTATCTGATATCCAGTTTGTATCACAATATCCTTCAAGTACTGCTGGATATCTAGTATAATTAAGCCCAATGTTACAAGTAAATTAGAGATATCTTAGAACCCTTATAATTGCTTTCCAGTGTTCTACTCCTAGATTACTCGTATATCTACTTAATTTATTTACTGCATAAGAAATATCTGGGTGAGTGCAATTCATCAAGTACATTAAGCTTCCAATAATTTGGGCATACTCTAATTAAGAAATACTTTCTTGTACATTCTTTGAAAGAAATAAATTAACATCCACATGTGTTCTAGCAAGATAATCATCATCTTTGCTGAATTGTCAAGTATTTTCTCAATGTAATGAGATTGTGACAAAGCATATCCTTCTGATGTTTTGGTAATTTTCATACCAAGAATTACATCAGCAATGATCATGTCTTTCATGTCAAAATATTTATTCAACATTTTCTTGGTAGTTTTAATCATGTCATTATGACTACCTATGATGAGCATATCATCCACATAAAGACATACAATGACATAACCTTTGTCTATGTTTTTAATATAAACACATTTGTCACACTCATTAATTTTAAATCCATTTGATATCATTGCCTTGTCAAATTTCTCATGCCATTGCTTTGGCGCTTGTTTTAAACCATATAATGATTTAACCAATTTACACATTTTCTTTTCTTTTCCTAGAACAGAAAATCCTTCTGGTTGTTCTATGTAAATTTCTTCATCTAACTCACCATTTAAGAAAGCGGTTTTCACATCCATTTGATAAATTTCTAGATTGTACAAAGATGCAATAGCAATTAGCATTCTGATGGATGTTATTCTAGTAACCGGTGAGTATGTGTCAAAGTAATCAAGACCTTCTTTTTGTCTAAAACCTTTGATCACAAGTCTTGCCTTGTATTTGTCAATTAATCCATCCGCTTTTATTTTTATTTTGAAAATCCACTTGTACCTAAGAGGTTTACAACCTGGTGGCAAATCCACGAATTCCTAAGTGTGATTTTACAGGATGGATTCAACTTCACTGTTTATAGCTTCTTTCTATAAAGGAGCCTCAGGACTAGACATAGTTTCTTTAAAAGTTAAAGGCTCATTTTCTAATAAAAATGTTAGAAAACCTGGACCAAAAGTTTTTGAGGTTCTAGCACGTTTACTATGCCTAGGTTCCTCTTCTTCGTTTTGATCTATTTCTTGTTTTTGTTCTTGATCATGTTCTTGATCCTAACTAGTAATAGTATCATAAGATCTTTTATTATTACTAGTCTCTTATCTAGTCTTATTTGAAAATTCATGTTCAAAGAATGATACATTCCGAGACTCAATAATAGTATTTACATGCATTTCGGTATGTTCTGATCTATGAATCAAAAACGATATGCACTACTATTCTTGGCATAACCAATGAAAATACAATCAACGGTTTTAGGACCTATCTTAGTCTTTTTAGGACTAGGAATAGCTACTTTAGCCAAACACCCCCACACTTTTAAGTATTTGTAAGATGGTACTCTCCCATGCCACAATTCATAAGGTGTTTGATTCACTTTCTTTCGAAGTACTTTATTAAGTATATAATTAGCAGAAAGTATTGCTTCCCCCCATAAGTTCTTAGGTAATCCAGAACTTATTAACATGGCATTCATCATTTCTTTTAAAATCCTATTTTTTCTTTTAGCAATTCCATTTTGCTAAGGTGAGTAAGGAACAGTGGTTTGATGAATTATTTCATGCTCTTTACAAAATTCACCAAAAGGTGATTCATATTCACCACCTCTATCACTTCTAAGTTTCTTAATTTTTCTTACCAAGTTGATTTTCAACTTCATTCTTATATTGAATGAAAGTTTCCAAAGTTTCATCCTTGGTTCAAATTAAATAAACATAACTATATCTAATATAGTCATCTATGAAAGAGATAAAATATTTTTTCCCACCTCTAGTTTGAATTGATTTAAAATCACAAATGTCACTATGAATTAATTGAAGTGGTTCCATACTTCTTTCAATTGAATGAAAATGAGTTTTGGATAATTTTGCCTCAACACAAGTTTCACATTTATTATTTGAATCAATGTCAAATTTAGGTAAACATTCCATATTAATTAATCTACGCAAAGATCCATAATTAACATGCCCAAGTCTACCATGCCATAAATTTGAAGACTTAAGCAAGTAAGAAGAAGATGTATTATTATTAATAACAGAAGGTATAACAGTCATTACATTCATTTTGAAAAGGCCATCAGACATGTAAGCTTTTTCTACGTACATCTCTTTTTGGTAAGTACAAACTTGTCACTCTCAAAAACTAGCCTAAACCCATTTTTACTCAACAAAGACCCGGGAACAAGATTCTTGCGAATGTCCGGTACATGCAGCACATTGTTGAGAGTGAGTTCATTTCCATATGTCATCTTCAGAATAATCTCTGCTTGTCCTTTAACTTTAGAAGTCGAAGAGTTGTCCACAAAAAGTTGTTCACCATTGTCCACCATTGTCCACCATTGAATAAGATGTGAACATCTTTTTATCGGCACAAATGTGGCGAGTAGCACCAATGTCTATCCACCATTCTTTAGGATTTCCGACAAGGTTTGTCTCGGAAACAACTGTAGAAAGATTTTCGACATCTACACAATTGAAAATTTTGTCCATTTCGGTCATATTTCCTTGAGCATACTTCTTGCTTGATCTTTTTTTGCCTTTGCGTTTGTAACGGCAATCTTTGATCCAATGTCCCTCTTTGTCACAAATGTAACACTTGCCATTAAACTTGTACTTTTTAATTTCCCTCCTTTAGAGACTTGTGAGGAACTTTCTCTAGAAAACTTCCGTTTCTTGGCTTTTGGAGCTTGTTCCACCACATTTGCCTTAGACTTCATTAGATGCTTACCAACCCGCTTTTCAGAATTGCGATTGTCCTCTTCAAACCTCAAACGCACAATCAATTCTTCTACAGACATTTCTTTGCGCTTCTGTTTGAAGTAGTTCTTGAATTCCTTCCAGCCTTGTGGTAATTTCTCAATTAAGGCTGCAACTTGGAAGGATTCACTGAGAGGCATGCCTTCTACGTGAATGTCATGCAGAATGAATTGGAGATCTTGAACTTAGCTGATTACAATTTTAGAATCAACCATCACAAAGTCCAGGAATTTACCAACCACAAATTTCTTTGAACCAGCATCTTCTGTTTTGTGCTTTATCTTCAAAGACTCCCAAAGTTCCTTTGCTGTCTTGATAGGACTGTAGACGTTGTAAAGTTCGTTCAAGATGTAGTTTCGGCAAAGGAAATCAGCTTGTTTCTAAGCATCGACCGCAGCAATCACTTACCAGTCAGTTTCATCCTCTTTTAGAATAGGAGCATCCTCACAGAGAAAGCGTGCCAGGTTTAGAGTTGTAAAATAGAACAACATTTTCTATTGCCATCTTTTAAAATCAGTTTCTGAGAACTTCTCTAGCTTCTCACCGTGATTAACTGGCACAGTCACAACAGGAGAAGGGGTAGGCGTAATTGCAGCCACCATACTAATACTTGTTTGAGCATTAGTTTGACCAGTTTCAGTAGCCATAATTTTAAATTATAAAATAAAATTATAATTAGAATTATATACTACACAGAAAATTAAACCATAAACACAGAATTTTAAATTCTGTAAAATAAAAGAAACAAGAATTGCAACTTTTATTTTCAATTAATTTGAAAATAAAATAAAATTTTATTTAACCAAATTAATTCCACACAGAAAATTAAATTTCTGTAATACTTCAATAATTAAAATACTGAAACAAAAAATTTTAATTAATGAACACTCAGAAATAATTTCTGAAAACCAAAATTAATTTCTGACAAAATTTCAAAAATAAATATTCTGAATTATTACTGACACCAGTATATTACTACTAGTTGTCAAAGAAAATAGATAGTATATTACTACTATCTGTCAAACAGTATATTACTACTATTTGTTTTCCAACCAGAATATTATTTTGTAAAATCATAAAAAATAATTTCTGTAAGAAAAAGAAAAAGAAAATGAAACAAACGAAAAATTCTGTAAATAGAATAATTCGAATCTGTCTTAAGATTGTTGGAACAATCTTCTGTGTACAATAAATAAATTGAAACCAAATCAAACAAATAAAATAAATCACTTACTGAATTTATTTTACCGAACCGAATGAATAATAAAAAGATCAAGTCGAGTGTGTGACACTCTGTCCTTAAGACAGATTCGCTCCGCTACGGTGCTTACGGTTAAGTGGCGTTATCTCCAAGGATACAATGATCTTCACAAATTGTAGTAGCACTCCAAACAATTTGTTCGAGAAACAAAAGCCGATATTCTTACTCTCTGAATTTTTCTAAAATTAATATGAAGAATGTATCATGCAAAAGAGAAAAAGTAGAAGGAAAATGAAGAATTTCAGATTACCAAAATGCTAGAACAGATCTGGTATATATAGACCTGAACAGGTGTGAAAAACAAACTGAACAAGTGGGTTTTTTGAATGAACAGGTACTATTTGAATTTCAACAGATCTGCTGGACAGTTTGCTCTGTACAGATTCAAATCTGTGTAACCACAGTAGTTTCTAGCAGTTTTAAAACTGTAAAACAGTTTAAATCTGTTTAGAAATTTCGGACTGAAGGTGGTAAAATTTGGACGGAAAATTAAATTCAATTTTGGCACAAAATTGGAATTTAATCTCATTAAGAATTTTCTAGAAAAAATTCAAATAAATTTTGTCCAAAAAATTAATATTAGAATCGACCCGACCCACACCCTACACCCGGCACGGCGGCGGCGCGCGTGTGTGGTGGTTTGAGCCAAGGTTTCATTTGTCCATAACTCCTCTCTTCTACAAACTTGGGGTGCCCCTTGGTGCCCAACCCAATGTTGTACACCTAGAGCTTATATACTTACAAAAGCTCTCTTAAAGTTTCAATGTGAGACAACCAATTTCAAGGAAACCCACATTTAATTCTTTAAATGTCCATTCCACGAATCCGAAAACGACGTCAAGTTCACATTCACTCATAAATGGTTTTGACGAACCGTCTTCACCGTGCGACTTGCCACGCAGTAAGGAACACGTCACCTCTTTGGACCCACCCCAAAAGACGTGTGGGCTCCACTCAATTTTGGACTCAAAAATAATCCAAAATAAGTCTATATAAAACCAATTTTGCAACAACTTCTTTCATATTATGTTTTGCATAATCCAAGTGATTCGGTAGTTCAAATTGCTATGCAACTCAATATATTTACTTGTGGTGGGGTTGTGATCTCTGGGTGTTTCAAGTACAAGATTATAGATGGAGTAACCGGTAGTGCCTTCATTAGACATTGGGCCTCCATTAACATTGCAAGGTCAAGATTATCAAGAAGCAATCATAGTCATACAACAACAATATCATCAGCAGCAGCAGAAGCAATGTTAACATACCGAGTGTCACGACCCGGTCCCGTATAATATTTTATATTTAGTTAATTAAGGAGATTTGGGATTTTAATTAGTCGTTATCCTAATTTAATTTAGAATTTGTGAGAATTATGGAATCTGATTCGTATATGATTCTATTGAAGATTTATTTTAAGGGTCCAAATGGCTTAAGGACGCGAAATTAATAAGTTGAATCAATTTAATTTTAATTACGGACCCATTTGGGAGTTAATTAAATATTTGATTCAGTTTAGTAAAATTGAGATTCGATTAATTAGGTCCGAATTGGAGTTAATTAAGTTAATTAAATTTTGAGGATTGAGAATTGTGATTATTACGAATTAAATTTGTTTATGGGGTGTCCAATTTGAATATGTAATTTGTTTTGGAGTTTGATTAAAAATCTGATTTAGATTGATAATTTTAGTTATAATTAATTGGGCTCTTAAGAAAGTCAAATAGACTAATTAAATTATGTAGGATTTGTGATTAATTATAATTAATTTAATTATGTACAAATCAAGATTTATTAAGACTGAGTGTTACTTAATTAAGTTAATTTTAATCATAAATTGGAGAATCTAAGAAATTTGAGGGTGTATATGGGTGTGTGTACAGAGAAATTCTGGGTGTGCAAAGAAGTGTTGTGTTGGAAGCTTAATTAAGTGTGCACGTGTGCAACGTGGTGGCAACAAGAGAAGTTGTGTGTGTGTGTAATACATGTGCTGGGAAGTAGATTCAAACATATAGAAAACAGAAAAGAGAGAACCAAAAAGAGAGAGAGAGAGAGAGAGAGAACTTCATTGTTTATACATACAATGTAGTTAATCTGCTAGTGCAAAACTGTGAGAAGGAAGAAAGAAAGAAAAAGAAGAAGATTTAAAGGAGAAATCAAATCAAATCAAATTGTTGAAATTAAAATTTGAGGTATGAGATTCAAGCTTGATTTATGTAGGATCTTCTTTTTATGCTTGAGATTGAGAAGGGTTTGGAATCATGTTCATGAAATTAAAGAGTAATTGGGTTTTGAGCAAGAAATGAATTACATACATAATTATGGAAAATTATGTTAAGTTTAATCATTTTAATTTATATTTTGGAAATTGCATGCATAAGGAACTCATCAATCAAGAACTCTAGATGAGGAATCAAAGCTCAAATCTTGTAGATAAATTATCTAGAAATTGAAATTAAGAAGTAAGTAGATTCAATTCCATGCAATTACAAAGAAGTTAGTAAGATGGTGAAGAAATAGAGTTAGGTTCAAATTTGTGGAAGTTAAATTGGGAATTAATTATTTTGGGTTTGATTTTGGAATAACTTGCATGAGTCGAGTCTAATTCCTACATGCACGGACAAATTCTACAAGATTTAATACTCTAATTGTACATGCACCATGGATTTATAATAATTGATTCATGTTTAGATGTAATAAGAATTAAGCTTTGGAAAAAAATTATGGGTTTATGGACAATGAACTTAATTTGTAAATTAAAAGGAGTTTTGATGTAATGGATTTAAAATTGATCATGCATTGATGAAGATGAGCATCAATTGTGCTATCTAAGTTGGAAATGAAGCCTATATTTCGCATGCATGTGAAATTCAAGGTGATATGGAAATTAATTTGCATGAGTTTTAAAGATATGAAGTTGGTATGGGTTGTCAAGAAAAATGTGAAATAATTTGGGAATTGAATTGTGATTTTGGACAAATTAGACTCAATTTTCTTATGTCCTCATATTTTATAAAGATTTCCATGATTTTGTATCAAGAACATGAGCTTTAGACCCTTTGAATGCTAAGTTTGAGCTTCAAATGCAATTCTGGAAATTTCAGAATTTGACATGTCCACTCGAGCGGGGAAATCGCTGCTCGAGCGTGAAATGTTGGCTTCCAGAACTTTTGCAGACATTTATGTTCGCTCGCGCGGAAAGAGTCACGCTCGAGCGTAGAAATGTAGTAACCAGTACTTTTGCAGACCAAAGGGGTCCGCTCGAGCAGCCAAATCTGCGCTCGAGCGGAGAGCCTTGTTCCTGAAATTATGAAAAATGGTTTTGTGTTTTGTTTTCCGTTCTCTTTCATTTCTAAGCACTCTTAGGAATACATTGAGCTTTGTAAATGACCTAAAAGGTAAAGAAAGAAGCCTAAGAGAAATAAATAGCTTAAAGAACGGATTGAATTGTTTGTGACCCAATATGTGTTATGAATTGTGTAGGGTCAAGCATAAGGACGAATCCACCGGCAGAACACTGTGAGTAATATCTTAGTAAAGATATGTTCAAGTATGTTGTTTTCCCAAATGTTACTTCTGTACATGCCTTATGGATTTGTATGTTTGAATTAAGAATGAGTATTCTAAATGTCAATCTTTTGCTTAAGGCTAAGTGAATACAAATACGATCATGATCATGAGTATGAAACACACATAAATACGTCTGACATGAATGATTGGGCCAAAGGCTGTCTGACATGAATGATTGGGCCAAAGGCCGTCTGACATGAATGATTGGGCCAAAGGCCGTTTGACATGAATGATTAAGCCAAAGGCCGTCTGATATGAATGATTGGGCCAAAGGCCGTCTGACATGAATGATTGGGCCGAAAGCCGTCTGACATGAATGATTAGGCCGAAGGCCGTCTGACGTGAATGATAGTTTGACATGAATGATTGGGCCAAAGGTCGTCTGACATGAATGATTGGGCCAAAGGCCGTCTGACGTGAATGATAGTTTGACATGAATGATTGGGCCAAAGGTCGTCTGACATGAATGATAGTTTGACATGAATGATTGGGCCAAAGGCCGTCTGATATGAATGATTAGGCCAAAGGCCGTCTGATATGAATGATTGGGCCAGAGGTCGTCTGACATGAATGATAGTCTGACATGAAGGATTGGGCCAAAAGCCGTCTGACATGAATGATAGTCTAACATGAAGGATTGGGCCAAACGCCGTCTGACATGAATGATTGAACCAAAAGTCGTTTGACACAAACGAATTGGGCTTGAGGCCGTTTGATATGTTTGGGCCTGAGGCCATTTGATATATTAGATAAAAACGTGAATGGGCTTAAGGCCGTTAGATATGCCTGTTACGAATTTCATTCATGTAACTTCTTTATTTTGATATTATTCACTAGGCTATCGCTCACTCTCATTTGTATGTATGTAGGTGAGCAAAGGGATGTCCAAACCCAACCTCAGTGAAAGATATGAGAGGAAGTCAAGTTTTGTGGAGTCAGCCCGCACGTCTCACGCACGAGACTTTATTTTTGTTCATGTGTTTACACTTTTGCTATATCGGTGAATACGTTGGACCATCCATGCATATAAGCTTGTTTTTTTTGGTTGACTGCATGTCTTGAAGTTCCTGGATGTATAAGATATTAACTCTGTTTTTATGTGTGAGTTATTATGGACTGTTTATGAAATGTTTCACTTTATCATGTAAGCACAACTCATTGGACAAAATTTTTAAGTCTGCTTCCGCTTTTGGCCCCATATGATTATTTAAAAATCTGTTTTCTGTCTAAGACCATAGGTAATCTAACAATTACTGTCCGGTTATGATCCTAACCTATAGGGGCGGGTTCGGGTCATGACACCCAGGGGCCTCAATCTTCGCTTCGAAACAATCCCTGCCAGTTGATCTCTCACTCTCACCTGACAGGATGTTGCTTAGGGAGGGAAAGGGTATCACACAAAGATTTGTGTTCAACTCCGAGGCAATATCCAGACTCAAAGCTAAAGCCACTAGTGAACAGGTGCCTTATCCAAGTCGTACGAAGTAATAATAGCCTTCATTTGGAAACATACTATGGCTACATCAACAGCTGTTTGGGGTGTGCAACAACCTTCCATATTGAGTCAACAAATGGACTTAAGGCGACAAATATTGGTACCTCCATCATCAAAATATTCCATTGGGAATTGTTTATGGAAAGTAGTTGTACATTATGATGCAGTTACCAAGAGGAGACCATGTCATTGAATGGCTTGCTGGGCTTGCTGAGAGATGCAGTAGAGAAAACAAAAGTTGATATTTTGCCAAAGCTACAGCAAGGAGATGGAAAAGGGTATGAAATATTTAGTAAGTTTTTCGAAGACTTAAAAGAAACCTATGAGAATAATAAAAATCTGATCCCATACATGTTTAGCAGTTGGATCAAAGTGGGTTTCCATGAAGTTGATTTTGGGTGGGGAAACCCCATGTGGGTTAGTTATATTGGGGCTACAGTTGATTCACGCAATAAGAATTTTGATTTTTTGATTGAAGTCAGATTGGATGAAAAAATTGAAGCTTGGTTGACCATAGATGAGTGTGAAATAGCTGTCCTAGAACATGATCAGGAGTTCCTTGAATTTGTTTCTGTGAATCCACCTGTAATTAATCCCAAAGAGTTAGTTTGGTGGTCAAGGCTTGGGACTGGGGGCAGTGCTCCCTCCATAGTCTCCGGTTCGAATTCTCTTAGTTCCAAACAACTTCTCGGGTCTAGTCCAAAACCTCGGCTTTAATTGAGACCCTTGCTAGTAAACAGTGAAATTAATCCTCCAAATTAATTAGTTTATTGAGGCGAATACTGAATTATTAAAAAAATAAAAATAAAGAACCCAATTGTAATTCTATCCAAGCTAGCTAGATAGTAATGACTCATGTCATGCCTATTTTACTATCAGAAATGATACAGATCCCTTTTTTTTTTTTTCTTGACTCCTATAATCTCCACAGATACAGCTAAAGATAAAAGGAAAAAAAAACAAAACAAAACAAAAACAAAAATAAAAAATTAATCAATCACAAGACATTGGTGATGGGGATCCTGTAAAAGGGTACCAACCTTTTTCCTTCTACTATTTCCTATACTTTATAGAAAATTCGAGACAGAGCCTGCACTATCGTTTGTTGCTAATAATTGTGTGTTGTGTCAGATGGTCTATGAGATTCTGAATTGTAACTAGAATTTGCACGAAGGAAGGAAACTATGGTTTTAGGATAGTGACTTCTTGTACTTTTATTTAATTTCACATTTTGTTTTCTTTTTTGATTCAGTTTTATTATTTTCTATTCAATAACTTGTAAGTAATTATTCAGTAATCTTGGAGTATGGACACATGGTATTTCATATCATTATAGTTGGTAGAAAACGTGAATAGGTGGGTATTGTGTTGAGTAATTGGAGAATATGAAGGGATATATTGAAAGATGATTGGTTAGAAAGTATAAACATGTAATACTCCTAGAATATTGAATAATTTCTCACAAATTGTTGGTTCATCAACTAATTTTCTCATGCGTTAAGGATTTTTGGCTTTTGCTTTGCAATCACCTATATAAAACCAAAGGGCACATGATTGTTTGTTCTTTTAAGAGGAAACTGCCTACTGAATGTGGGACAAATTATATTGATAGTCTTTATTAGGGTTGCTTGCAGATCAGTTTTTAACGGTTTGGTTTGCAATTTGAATTTATTCGCATATCTGCGGTTTGGAGAAAATTAAACCCACAACCACTCGCAATTCAGATTGCGGTTGATGCGGATAGGGTTCACGGATGTGCGGGCGGTTTGTAAATTAAGCTTTTTCCTTTTAAAATTTATTTTTTGGCTTGTTTTTCCCCATTTTGTAAATATTTTTTATTATGGGAGATTCAACACTATCCTCTATTAAAACTGGATTACAAAAAATTAGAATGAAAATTAAATAAAAACTAACATAGAAAAAAAAATCATATAACTAGATTTGCAAAAAATAAAAAAATTCCAATTGAATATAAGTTTTTCAAACAAGACAGTATGTAATATTATTATAATGTTAGTACCTACAGGTTTGATAATCAGATTAAAGTGAGTGAGAGAATAGAAGATTAGGATTACACACTTACAAAACTTACAAGAAAATATAATGGTTAAAAAAAAATTGTATACAAATGCGTGCGGGTGAGTGCGCGTGCAGGTAAAACACGCGACCCGCCGCAACCCGCAAAACAGGAAAAATCCTAAATCGCATCCGACCCTAACAATTTTGTGAAACCGCCCAAAAAGGTGCGGGTGATTCGGATTTGGCGGTTTTTATGGGTCAGATAACCCTATACCTAGCCCTAATCTTTATGTTTTGCGCTTTGTTATCATTTTATTGATTCTTATACATTCAATTGACTCAATTTTCACCCTTAATTTTAGATTTTGTATAAATTTAGTCCAATTGATGACGGTGTTAGTATTTTTGACGAAAAATGATCACTACATTATGTAAGGATAATTCACTAAGTTAAGTAAATTTATAATTTTAACTCTAAAAGCATGACATATGTCACTTATATGCATATTTTTTCTTAAAAATACTAACAATTGTAAGTAATTGGACTAAATTGAGGAAAAAAAATCATAAATTTAAAGTCAAAATCGAGCTAATTGAAATTATAATGACCAAAATGACACAAAGACCAAAATACAGGGACTACTAGTATAATTTTCCCTTGAATATGGTATAATAAAAAATTGAGTAAATTACAGTAATCCCTTAATTTTGACCCCTTTTTTAGTGATTCTCCTAATGTTTAAAGCTCAATAGTTAACCCTTTTCAAGTTTTACCTTGTGATACTAAGCCACTTCCATTAGTAATATATTAAGGTTTTAGATGGAAACTTGTCACATGAGCAACCCTTGACATAATAATTGCATTTTTAAGATGACAATACCCTTATTTTTCTTTATTTAGTTAGGGTTTAGTTCATTATAAATAAGCATGTCTGCCTTCGGGAAAAATAACTTTTATTCAATATAATTCAGTTTCTTGAAAATTCTTTCTCTTCCTTGTAGATTCGAGGTGTTCTTCGTTTACTAGAACGATATCTAGCATCGTGTGATATATTTTGCTGCGTCAAGTGGTATCAGAGTAAGGATTCGCCTGACTCAATGGCACAAGACAAATGAGATCATACAAACCCCACTAGCAGTGATCATGGGGTCGATGCCCTGTGGATTGCTTTTGAGAAACAGCAAGAGTAATTGAACGAAATTCATGATCTACCTATTGGTCTGAATCTCAACGCCAACAATAGGCCACCAGTGGTTGATAGGGTCCTTGCTAAGGGATTTGCCTAAGGCCAACCTATTAACCAGAATAAAGTGCACACCGGAAGACTTGCCCGAGGTCAACCTATTCAGAATGATCCTAGACGTCCCCTTCGTTGTCCATCTGACAATGAGGAGGAATCTGAACTAGAGATTGAACTAGTTCTAACCAATTATTAACCAAGAAGGCTACAACAACAAGGGTTTGATGACTACAAAATGAAGATAGATCTTTCCCAATTCAATGAAAATCTACATATTGAGGAATTTCTTAACTAGCTTTCGGAGGTAGAGCGATTCTTTAGGATAATGGATGTTCTAGAATCAAAGACTTGTTGCATACAAACTAAAAGGAGGTACTGCAATTGGTGGGATCAATTGCAAAAGAATCTGATATCGGCAAGGAAGAGATTCTATGCCGACTTGGCGTCAAATGAAACAACTCCTTCAGGACGGATTTTCACCACCAAATTATGATCAATGCTTATTTTATTTGTGCCGAAATTGTACCCAATGAAGTAGATCTGTATCTGATTATACAACTGAATTTTTTCGATTTTCATATCACAATAATCTGAATGAGACCAAAGAACTATGTGTAGCCCAGAATCTCAATGGGTTAAGATCAACCATTCGAGAGAAGATAAGGTAATCAGTAGTGTGGACTGTTGATGAGGCACATAATATGGCTCTCAAAGCTGAGCTGAAGGAGTTGAAATCTGCATCAACTTTTATTCAATAATATTTAGAATTTCTTATTCCTTGTGGATTCAAGATTCTATTTTTCTTATGGATTCGAGAATCTCTTTCGTCTACTAGAATGATATCTAGTCTCTGTGTATTTCGTTGCATCAATTTGAATCAAGGGATACAACCAAGATCATGTTCATTATAAATATTAGATCCATACACATTACAAACATTATATTTATTTCACTCATATTACATTACAGAAATTTTTACTATTTTCAACACATTTTAAAAAATTCAAAACAAACTTCAATAATCGTGTGTCATGTCAAACACTCTCTGTAATAATGTATTAATATTTTAGAGTCAATAATTCAGGTAAATTACACTTTGCACTCTTGCATTTTGTACCAAATTCCACTTTGGTCCCTACACATAAAATTATAATACTCCCTTCGTCCCAAAATAATAATCCCTTTTGGGAAATCTCACTTTTTTTGGTAGTACAATTATTGCACTTTAAAAAAATTGATTTTTCAAAATTACCCTTTGATAGTACATTTTTTTGGGGAATATCAATTGTCATAATTGTACTTTTTATGTTGTGAATGAATTTAAAATGAGGGCAAAATAGAAAACTCATATTATTTGTCCTTGATTTTTGAAAAAGGATTAATATTTTGGGACAATGAAAAATAGAATAAGGAACTAATATTTTGAGACAGAGAAAGTAATCAATCCCCTACACTTTTGGTCAAATCCCACTTTGGTCTCTATACATGAATCGTGACAATCGATCCCCTACACTTCTGGTCAAATGTCAATATCCCCCTTTTATTACTCCACCTTATAAAGCTTTGGATAAATTAAACTTTGCACCAAATCTCACTTTGGTCCTTACACATGAAATCGTAACAGTCAACCCCTTGCACTTTTTGTCAAATTTCACTTTGGTCCCTATACATTAAATCGTGGCAGTCAACGCTCTGCACTTCTAGTCAAGTGTCAACTTGCCCCTTATATTACGTCATTGTTTAAGTGTTTAACAGAATCCAGTCATGTGATAAACATGTAACTATGAAATGATGGTAAAAGAGAAAAATCATTCTCATTTCTCACCAATATACACTTAGTCCTACGTAATAAGTATGTGAGAGTTATATATATATATATATATGGTAAATTATGAAAATAGTCCTTATAGTTTATTCGATGTGTCAATTTGGTCCATATTATTTCAATTTGCTCAATTTTGCCCCTTAATTTAACGAATTGTGTCACATTAGTCCAATAAATAACGGCTATTAAGTTTGGTGGACGAAAAGTCAAATGATGTGTCAATTTGGTCTCTGTAGTTTACACGATGTGTCAATTTGATTCATGTTGTTTTAATTGGCTTGATTTTGACAAGAACCAAATTGACACATCATTTGACATTCCATCCACCAAACCTGACAATCGTTATTTATTGAACTAATATAACACAATCCGTTAAATTAAAAGGAAAAATCAAGCAAATTAAAACAATAAGAACCAAATTGACACATCGTATAAACTATAGAGACCATTTGCATATTTTACCCTATAATATTAGAGGTGAGTAGCGAATATTTCGATCCACCCAAGCCGACTAAACCGAACAGAACTGATCTGCCGCATTTTGAAGGAATGCGTGATAACGAGCGAACGGTTGCGGATTGATTTTTTTCAATCCGCTTAATTTTGGACGGATGGCGGAATTAAGGTTCCTTTGGCCGCAACCAAACCACCAAACTGCGAGCACCCCTAGTAATTTGTAAGATTTTGTGTTTTCAATTTGTTTAGATATTCTGTTCGAGTTTTCAATTTGGAAATCCTTTTATCAAATGGTAAAGGTTGGTATTTGATATTTTTGTATGGAAAATATAGGGCTTAATTTTGTCATTTTTAAAAAAAAAAATCAAATTAAATAATTTTTGAATAAAAAAAGTAATGAAATAGTTTTGATAATGTATCATTTTCTTATATGTATTTATTATTGGTATTTGACAATTTACTTGATAATCTTTTAGTTATGTTGAGTTGGATTATTATCCCAAAAAAAAAATGTTGAAAAATTGTTATATTATGTTAAAAATTTGTAAAAGTTTAAACAGACAAACCAATTTGCATCCATCCGCCAATCCATTCAATCCGCATCTGTCAATTCAGCGGACAGATGTGGATTAATTTTTTCCAATCCGCCCATCCAACGGACAGATGGCGGATTAGAGGTTTCCTTGCCGTAACTGAACCGCAAACACCCCTATGTAATAAATATGTTTGTATGTATATGTGTGTTCATATGCTGAAAATTAGGACAAAGAAATAAGAAAATAGAGTTTTTGAAATAAAAAAAAAAAAAAAAAAAGCAGTAAAGAAATCGAAGACTCTATTACTGTGAAAAACAGAGTTTCATTATTCTAATTTTTGCAAAATCCTAGTTTATTTCTTTAATTGTTCACAATTTTTGTTTTGTTTTAACTAAATACAATCAAAATTTGATGTAAATTTTGGGACAAAATGTGTATAAATGAGAAATTTGTGTCATTTTCTTTTTTTGCCCTCATTTTGTAGTCATATGCTTATCACATTACTGACTTCTGTTAAAAACTTATACGATGGAGTAACAAAAGGGAAACATTGACATTTGAGTAAAAGTACAAGGAGTTAATTGTCACAATTTCATAAGTGTCAGGAGTTAACTATCACAATTTCATGTGTAAGGATCAGATTGGGATTTGATCAAAAGTGTAAGGGTTGACTGTCACGATTTTATGTGTAAGAACCAAAGTGAGATTTGGTGCAAAGTGTAGAGGTGCAAAGTGTAATTTATTCTAAATCTTTAACATAAATCAATAATGTGACAAACATATAACTATAAAATAAGGGCAAACGAGGAGAATCATACTCACTTCCCGCCTATGCACATTTCTTCTCAAAATTTACATCAAATTTTGACTATATTCGGCTAAAACAAAATGCAAATTATGAACGATTAAGAAGACGAACTAGAGTTTGTATAAATTGAAATTATGAAACTCTATTTTCCACACTAACAAGTTTTATGTCTATTCCTCTTCTTTTCTCTTCGATTTCTTTGCTGCTTTTTACATTTCAAAAGCTATATTTTCTTATCATTTCCTTCTAATTTTCAGCATATGAACATATATATTGTATAACTCCCACATGCTTATTATGTGAGACAAAGTGTGTATTGGTAAAAAATGAGGAATGATTTTCTTCTCTTACATTCATTTCATAAATAGTCACATAACTAGATTATATTAAAACTTAAACAATTGAATAACATAAGAGGATATTGACACTTGACCAAAAGGATAATAGATTGACCGTCACAATTTTATATATAAAGAACAAAATAAAATTTGATACAAACTACAAATATGCAAAGTGTAATTTACCCTTCCTCTATTAAAACTAGCACGTAAGGAAGGTGATTATGATTTTAGGACAATAACTCGTGTAGGGCTGAGCAAGGAATCCGTGAAATTCGTAATCCGATCCAGTCCAGTCCAATCCAGTAGGTTTGGATTAATTTTTTGAATCCGTAGTTCGGTTCCGGATTGAAAAATTAAAAATTCGTAGTTCATGGATTGGTTCCGGATTGGAACCGATCCGGACCGTATACAAATAGTCTATATTTTTATTATACACCCTCTTCATAGTATCTTCTCTTATTTCATATAAAACTTAAATCCAAACCTATACTTGCATAGTATCTTATTTTATTACTTTTGTTTGCTAGTTTTTAGTGTTAATTTGTAATGGTCCAAATACTTATAGTGGAACTAGTTTTCTTATGGTTGTTTAAATTATAGAACAGTTTGTCGCTATTACGAAAAGACATGTTGCTATTATGAAACTAATATGGTGCTATACTTATATTTTTATGAAATTAAAGTGTTATATATATATTTTTTATTATTTAATTATGTAAATCTGTGGTCCTAAACCGATCCAATCCGTATTTAAATGGATTGATTCGGATTGATTCCACGATTTAAAAGGATTGGATTGATTCTAATTTTTCAAGATCCGTAAATAACAGATTGATCCTGATTTTACTCCAATCCGGACCATGCTCACCCCTAAACTCGTGCCTCTTGTTAATCTTCCATGTTGATTCTCTCCTTTGGCCTTTCCATTGAGCGGTCAACAGCAAGTTCAATTACGGCTTACAAGCAAATTTGATTGGTTAAATTTACATCAATAGAAAAAATAAAATAGAAAAGATAAGTGAAGAGAAATTAAGATAACAAGAATTATTTTTTTAATATTTATTTTACAGAAGTGAAAATTTTCAAAGATATTTTGGTGAGTGTTTGTTTTGCATGATTATGACAGTACAATGTAGAATTTAAAATCAAGATAACCTTTTCACACAAAAAATAATAAAGAACTCATATTAAAATGTAAAAAATAATAATAATAATAATAACATATTCATATTATCAACAAATCCCTTCTTTTTTTTTTTCCAAGGATAGTGAACATATTCACATTGCCAACAACTTTAATTTAGACTCCATTTATTTCGTCATAAGATATTTCATACAAAAAAATATTCTTTTTGTAAATTGCTTTTACACAAAAAAAAAATATATATATATATATATATACATTTATTTTATTTTTCAGCATTTGGTTGACACTTAAAAAAATATATATCTTATTGTCTAGAAGTGAAATTTTGATTCAATAAATTGTCATTTATGAATTTTTAGTGAGTTAAGATACCTTTTTGAAATACGTTGAAAAGGTAATGAATGAAAGTCAACTTTGTAAAAATTGACTCATGAAATTTTTAAAAGTAAGTCATTTTTAAAAAATAATGCAAAAAAAATATTTTTACTTACTTTTTGTTCAACTAATTAACAAAAAATGAAAAATATTTTGCGTTGAAACAACGGAGACGGATGTCCCAACTCATGATTGTTGACTTGATTATCCCACCTCACCCCTCCATAAATTAAATAAAATAAAAAAGCAATGCTAAGGATTCCAAAAAAAAATATCAAAAATTTTACACAATACTCACATATTTTTGTAAGGCTCACACCACATGAGACCTACATTAGTGATAAGTTCATGCAAATAAAACATACAACAATACATTACATGGCTAGAATATATTTCAAATGTAGCCCATACCATATCAAACATGAATTGAAACCACAAAATATGTTTTTTGTGTACTTTTTTATATTCTATTTTTGTGCATTTATTCTAGCATTATCGAAAAAATATATAAATATACAAAAAAATTTATATATTTTCTATTTAACAATTACAATAGTACTATACAAACTAACAAATCCTACAAACTTCATTTACTAATTCGTCACCTATTATATTCTTGAAGTGGGTCATATTTAGATTCTAAAATTTCATTATTGCATGTCACATCAATAAGAAAAACTTATAAATATTACGACAATGCTACGTAGCTCAAATTTTGTGACTCAAAAGTGGCTCAAATGGCCAAAACGACGTCATTTTGAGTACAGAACAACATAAAAATGGCCAAAACGACGTCGTTTTGGCCATTTGAGCCACTTTTGAGCCACAAAATTTGAGCTACGAGACATTTTCCTAAATCTTATTACTTTATTAGCATTTTTCTACAAAAATATAACAATTCAAGTGAAATTGAACAAATTAGTTTTACACAGTATTGGGTACAACTCAACCCCAAAACTAACTGTTGAAGTCAAAGTGCCCTTACACTTGTCTACTTCACATTACTCTACTTTGGTACCTAGGCGATTCTCTCGCAAGAGGTGCTCACCTGGCAACACCTACCGCATGCAAAGTTAAGATTCACACCCATCTATCTCTACTACAACTCTAATAGTATGTTACACAGTATGAGGTAAAACGTAACCCCAACAGCTAGCTATTGAAGTAAAGATACCCTCACACTTGTCTACTTTACGTGACTTTAATACGTAAGTGATATGGGACATTGTTTCACAGTTACAGCAATTTATGAATTGAAAAAACTCATTCAAAAACTCTTCACACAATAAAACAAAGACAACTTAAATACAAGATTAAGCCTAATAAAATATCTATACACAAGAATTATAGTTTTTTTTTTTATATTTTTCTGTAAAAGTTTACATGAAAATACATTCTCACAAAAACTCCCCAAAGCAATTTCCTGATCCAGCTATAGTCATGTTTGGTGGAGCTTTTCTCAAGCTAAAAGTTGATAGTCAAATGGTAAAAGTTAAAAACATCCCTTCCTCAGCTTTTAAATACTCAATTTTTTTCTATTTAAGTTTTTTCTGTCTAATAAGCTATAAGCAGAAGTTGCACCAAACAGTCTAACATAAACTCTCAAATTAAAATAAAATATAATCATCTTCTAAAAGTTGTACCAAACAACCCCTATATCTAGTATGTTATTAGCGAAATAAAGAAAACAAAATTTGTTATGGTATAGGTGACCCTCAAAATCCTTAACATAAGCATGAATAATTATGACGATAGAATAAAGGGATTGAAAGAACTACATGCTCTTGTCAAAAAAAAAAAAAAACAAAACAAAGACAAACAAACAACGAAGAAAAGAAATATTGAACTTGCTGTTAGGATAAATTAGCAATTTCACCTTTTTGGAAGTTGAAAATCTAGAAAAATGTTTTCACATTGAAGCCAAATGCTAAAAAAAAATTAAGAGAAATGGAAGTGTTTTGTAAGTAAATAGCTTTACATAAATAAAAACAAAATTGTTTTCCACTTTGCTGCGAAACGAACATAAGAGAAAAGGAAAATTATTAACAAAAGAAAATAAAAATATATATAAATAAATAAATAATAATAAATAAATAAGAACCAGAAAGAAGAACCATAAGAATAGCCTGTACATTTGATTTTTCAGCAAAAAGGCTGAGAGTAACTGCATTGGATTCAGTGTTCCTGTTGCATTCTGCAAAACAGAACACTTCAAATTTTTATTTTGCAAGGAAAGCATTCGAACAGAGGAGCACCAGTATGCATGAGTTTGAAACCAATCTAGGCATAAACTATGCCAAAGCTTGAGACATAATTGAACGATGAGAAAGCTGCTGCTCATAAAGTTCACTGAAAATATGGTATTTGGCATCATGGTACTTCTTCACTTTCGGGTCTTCAGATGGACGGACAACCTGCTCAGATCCAAGCATAAAAATCACACAAAGATGTAAAGGCACCCGGATATAAAATTGGATGCATTAGAAAACTGATTAAATGTCTGATATAAGAGTTTATATCTTCAGTTCTCACGTAAGAGCAAAGTACTATTTACAGTGTATTAGAAAATTTGACATTTTTTTTTTTTTACAATATCACATCAGAAAAATCTGGTATTTGCCATACCAATGAATGCAAGTTTAACTGATCAAACCCATACAAATCATCTCAATCCTTCCCGTTAAATGCATGCCTGATGTGCAGATGATCAAAGTGAAAGAAGCAAAGAATGCAAGCTCCAACTAGAATATATAATTAGGTTGCCCGCAGGTTGATCTCAGAGTGAAAATCCATCACCAACTGAGCTTGAATACCTCCTTCGCCTTGCCATAACTAAATGAACAAAACAGAAACAAGCAGTAACTAGAAATGGTGTTTACATACCTGTCCAGCTGCATTGAGTGCTTTCATGGCCTCATTGACACTAGTATATTTCTTTGCAGCAACAGCACCAAGAATGGCAGCACCTAAGAGCACAGATTCACTTTCTCGAGGCATAACTATAGGGTAACCTGTGCCAACAACAGAAAAGCAAGACTTAAATTTGTCAATATGTGGTCAGTGAAGCCAATCAGTAAAAAACAAGCACAACCTGAAATAGTTGGGATTAAGGCTTTGGAAAGCTGATTAAGAAAATGTTTAAAAGAAGGCTCGTTTGTGAATTCAACCTGCCGTGACATTTTCCACTCCAACCCTTAATAAACCTTTTCGAAATCATCATCTTTTTTGGTTACCAAAACAGTTCAATTTTTTTCCACTCCCCAACCTTTTGCGGTCAAGGAGTATGTTCAAGCCTCTCGGCTTGATCAATGTTTAATTCCAGCTACTGAAACAGAGCAGTTAATCACTTTCCAGATTCCAGAAGATCAGCATTGCAAACTGGAGTTCAGACTAGCCTTAATACTTATAATTGGTCATAGGTCCATCTTTCCAAACTAACAAAACAACCTACATGATGATAACCTAGAGGAAGGTCAAGCATTGCGAATTGAACTTCAAGACTAGTCAAGACATAATTCAGAGCATAAACCAACCAATAAAAAATCCCCCAATATTATGTACCGATAAATTGCACTTCTTAACAAAAATTTCAATCTCAGATCCATTGAAAATGATAAATGTGCATCGTATGTATTTTTTACGAGTGCAGCATATTAATGCATGCAATCATATGTATACGTAATGTAAATATATATGTGTGCCAAGTTATGTATTTCCAGATATTAGACCTATTAGCTTGATTGGAGAAGTATACAAACTCTTGGTATCCGCCTTGAGGATGTGTTGCCTATGGTGGTATCTGAGTCCCAGAATGCTTCTGTTGGAGGTAAACAGATTCTAGATGCAGTTTTGGTGGCTAATGACGGTGTGGATTCCAAGATGAGCAGTGACAGATCTGAGCTTATCTACAAGCTTGACATTGAGAAAACTTACGTTCATGTCCACTGGTATTTTCCTTATTTATTGTTTGGAGCAGATGGGGTTCAGTCAAAAGTAGAGGAATTGTATCCGCTATTGCATTTTTATTATCAGGGTGTCAGTTCTCATTAATAGCTCTCCAGCTGGTTTCTTCCACTTGTCAAGCAATTTGTGGCAGGGAGACCATTTGTCTCCCTTGATGGTGGTCATGCTATTTGGGACATTGCCTTGCAGAGAGAGCTTAATTATTGAGAATTGGAGAAATTGACGGATCTTCTTTGCCATCTATATGCTACTTGTCTTGGTAATGGAGGAGAGACACTATTCGAAGTTCTTGTTCCACTTTTGGCCTCTTTTTCGTTAGTCTTTTTATGAGACTCTTGTGTGTCATGAGATCTTTTTGTCCTTGGAAAAAGGTGTGGGGTTCCAAGGACCTTCTAAGGTGGCTTTTTTGTGTGGCATGTGCTGAATGGTAAGATTCTAACAGTCAATTTGATTAAAAAGAAGCAAGTGCATATTAATTGGTGCTGCATGAGTAAGAAAGACAGGATATTGTTGAGCCATCTCCTTAGTCATTGTGAGGTAGCAAGAGAGTTATGGTCTTTGCCTCTCCTCTGATTTGGTGTGGAGTCGGTGTTCCCTTTGATGGTAGGGAAGTTTTGTTCATGGAATGTTGCTAGAGTTGGGAGGAGGAGGATGAAAGCATGGTGCTTGGTTCAACTGATTATGATGTGGTCAGGGTGGGATAAAAGGAGCAGAACTTTTGATGGAAAGAAAAGCCTACTTCTAGATTGAAAAGTAGATGTTTGTCCTTTTTGTAGAGTGGCTTTCAAGGGTGATCAATCCATCCTTCAACCAATATTTTAGATTTTGTAGAGGCCTTTGATTAAGTTTTTAATTAGAGTTTTGATATATTTCCTTTTGTATACAGGTTGCAACTACTTTGTGTCTCTTTTATACATCCATCTTTATTTATCAAAAAAGATGTATTGAGAGAGAGACAGAGAGAGACAGAGAGAGACCAATGATATCTGCATGCTCCTGAATAAACACAGGGTTCTTTGCAAGTCCACCACATGCAAGTAGCGTATCAATCTGCAAACAAAAAAACGAATACTTTGAAAAAATTAGGGAAAATATCTATCCTCAATCAATAAGACTGTTCTGATGTGAAACTAAACGTGTTAAAAACTAATATAAGGAGAATAAAGTGTATATCATTCTTACCTTGTGCCCATGGGCATTGCAGTGGTCCACGATGTGACGTGTACCATATGCAATACCCTGCACTGTGGCAAGGTATAGAAGAGCCAACTGTTTTTCACCTGTGTCTAGAGTTAAGCCACAGACAATACCTTTCGACTTTGGGTCTGCAAAGGGAGACCTGAAACAAAAAGTAAGCAGCTTATTTCAGGGAAACAAAACAAAACAAAAACAAAGAGTCCACGAAATACAAGTAAACAAGTCAAGTTTCAATCTCCATTCTCCAACATTTACCTGTTTCCATGGAAATCAGGAAGGACATGTATATCATCAGTCAAAGCACCAATAAAAGGAGATCCCAGGTCATGCATCATTGACTCCAATATCTTGTTCAGTAATTGAAACACAGAAATACCTGGATAACTTTAAGGAATGAGGAAACAAACCTAACTCACAAAATGCAGAAGACACAAATTTATCTCCAGGACAATCAACCACATCTTTCACAGTACATCACACTATAAACAATACCTTACCTTTAGAAGCAGCACGATTAGCAAGGTGAGAAGAAGCAACATGGTTTTCAATTATATGATCCAACAATGCACCAGTAGCACTCTGGCCACCCTCTGTCAGCCAATACTCAGGTACCATCGCTGAACATATTTGGTAAAAAGGAAAATGATGATGCTTATTAGTCAGGAGTTACTTCCGAAGGCAACAACTAAACAAGTAACAGCAGGTTATTAACTTCTTGTGCCCCTCACATCATTCTACACAATTGCCAAACCCTGATCTCGAAAAAGAACTTAAATGAAGAAAACAAGGACGTATCATTCTAAACAAAACAAACACCATTTAGCATGGATCATCTCTTAGAACTGGTGCTCCTAAACATTAAATCCACTCAGTCGAGAAATACTGAAGAAGCATATGGAAGGCATTCCTAAATGTCTAATTTGCACTATTATCGGACAACAGCTATTCCCAACTTAATCACTAGGCCTTGCTTTTAAATTTTTTAGGAATCATTATAAAAGAGCTACCTTATAATTAAAATTTTCAAGCCAAGTACCTCACATTAAGTGCCCAAAGCATACCTGACCAATATGGTCCCCAGATCCCTGGGATGAACAACTTGTTCCTGGATACAGCCATATGACAAGTAGAAGTTCCACAGACTAATACCAGACGACGGCATATAGCTTCCTCGTCAAACTCTGGACACTAATGTTTTGTCAGGAAAAAATGTATTTTCCCAATAATAGCAACTAGATTATGACAAAAGGTAGAACAGCAACAACCTTTTGATTCAGAATCTGACACAGGCACACTTTCCATTACTCCCACACCGCCAGCATGAGCATCAATCAGCGAAGTTCCCACAGGAAGTCCTGCTATCAGACCCAATTCCTGAAAATTTAAAGTTCTTCTTAGCAGAATAAAGAAAAACACCAACATTGTATATTTTAATAATATCATGAGAGCCAGCCTCCAAACCCCCACAGAAAGGATACAATCCTATTCCTGTAACTAAATATGTGCATTGGCTACATTAATGAACCTCAATGAAGCTCCACTTGTAATCAATGTGAATTCTTCAGTACAAAGTTTCTTGCCTTCGCAGCAGTAGGTGTTAAACCAGAACCCAAAGCATGGCCAGGAAAAGCTACACTTCGTCCTGTTCACAGAATAATAATTAAATCATTAACTGCAATCAAGAAAATATGATAATAGAAAAGTGTTGCAGAGTCTGTACAACAAACATTATTATTTTTAGCAGATTGACACACCGAACTCACTAGAATGTGAGAAATAACTAGCCATATATCTGCTTGAATGTTACAAAACAATATTTATCTAGTCATAATGTCGGACCTAATACCAACAATGCAGCACGTAATTCTTATGAAGCTCACAAAATAACAACCCCAAAGAAATATGGAAATAATTTGGCTACGACTTAGGTCGTCCCGAAGTTTCATCAGACAGAAAAGTGGATACAAAAAGAATTTTTTTAAAAAGAAGCCACACAAAGATATACCTATCTTAGCATGATGTCCATCCATAAGATCACCTAAGCCAATCTCCTCCCAGAAGTCATCATCCCATCCACAAGCTTCCATATCTCGGGACTCTTTCTCTACCTGTTGCATGTGTGCATGACCAAGATACGTCCATTTGCACACTGTGGTACACAAACTCCGAGTATCATCTCCTGTTGCTCTAGGAAAATAACAGAAATTAGGACAAATTCATGTAAGCCAGCAACAAAACTTGAGTTTCTACATACAAGAATTGTGAACTCAAAACGTAAAAATCACAGAAATTTCAAAGAGGTAACATGTCCGTGTTGGACACATGTCGCACACCGAAACTTGTTGGACACTTTCCAACACATGCTGGACACTCATCCAAAAGTGTACTGTTATATTTTTAGACCCTGGAATGCTTCAAACACTAAAGGGACACACGACACATATTATAAGTTTGAACAAAATAATTTAGAATACAATTATAAAAGAAAATTAATCTAGATTTAAACCTTGTAATCCCTCTACCTTTAAACTTTAGGATTAAGTGTTATGTTGCATTTTTTAATTATTTTCTACTAAAATATCATATATGTGACATATAATAAATATATAAAATTATATATTTTTCATATGTCACCCCATGTGTCATATCTTGCATTTTGTGAAATTTTTCATGATGGCACATCCATGCTGTGTCTATGTCATGCCGTGCATTTGTCCTTAGCTCACAACAATTCATAACAGACTAGCAATTAATTGTACCTGTATGACAACCAGTCACTCAAGTCCATCCACCTAAAAACCATTGACCACGATTCTCGCAAATTTTCTTTCACCCATAAAAGCTGGAAAAAACAAATTGCATTAAGAATATTCACCATTGAACTTTCAAAAATTAAAGAAATCCAACTTTTCAAAATTCTACTGCATGAGCAGTCTAATAATCACTTTCTATCTGGCAGATCTCTTGGCATTACAATCAAAAGATAAAATAAATGGCATACATGTGGAATATTGGGACATCAAAAAACAAAAACAAAAAGGAGAAATAAAACAATATAAAGGAAAAAAATAAAAACTGAAGTAAATCACCACAAACTCATTCAAAGCACGTCTAAAACATGTAAGGCAGCAAAGGAGTGTCAATTTTAAGACAATTTTCTTACACAAAAATAGTTCCTTTATGCGAGTTACAAATGACTCAGACATTCTGATGTGGGTTGAATTATAAAAACATACACATTCCGTCCCACTGTTTAAAGTAGAAAACATATTATTTAGTGATGCACAGTATATTAAAAAAAATAGGGCAAATCCAAAATATTGTTTATGCATGTTTAGGGCATCATGAAACGAAGTTTTGGAATCATTTTGAGTCACTATATGTTTTTATTTTAATTTAATATTCTTATGAACAAATTTAATAGCTTTTATTAGGTTTTAGTAGTTATGAACCAAAGACGCACAAAACTTTTTGAGAGTATCCGGTATCGTGTCAAACACCAACACATATATTGATGTAGTTAGAACTAGTATGGTTGAAATGTTTTAGCACTATAAGAGTTAGTTAGAGTTAGTTGGGTCTTTTATCCTACAAATAGGTGGTTACGCCACTCTAGTATTCAGTTTATGATATTTTGATATTGAATATTTCAGAGCTTGAGAGCTCTTGTACCCATTTTGGGATTTTCTCTCTCTAATGGAATCTCTTTCTTGATTGGTTTTCATCATTTTGGTAACAGAGCATTAGGTTTTGTGCGTTCCCTCAGTTCTTGCCCTAATTGCACTGTTTGAAATTGGTTAGATAATTACTCGACTGAGTTTTCTGATCATTACAGCAACTAGACCCTAAACTTCAACATCAAGCTATCGCAAGCTGTGACACTCATTCTTCACGATTTCTGAGTTTTGGGATTGAACTCTGCTTATTTTGAGTCAAGCTATCAAGATCGCAATCTGGGTTCCTTGAATTTTTCGGGTTCTTGTTTCAGCCTGCAATTCCGACCTGGAAGGTTGCAATTTGGGTTCGATTCTTGAACTGTTCTTGGTTCGATTCTCTTGTTCAAGAGCAGTTTCTGTTGAAGACATTCATAAGCCACTGCGAATCTGTTCATCGATTCGATTTCTTAGTTCAAGTTTGCCCTAGATCTCAACTTGCAATCTGAAAGAAGACCTCCAGATTTGACCTAGGTGTTTGCACTTCAGATTCATATCAAAGCCCTGGCTGTTTGTGATCTGTTTTCAATCTGTTTTTGGATTCAACTTCGTGAATTGAATTTCAATCGGGATTCCATTTTCCGACTCAAGATCAACCTTGCTTGACTTGGTTCCTCGTTCATCCATTGACCAGCAAATCAACTGTTGTAAGTCAATTCTATTGAGTTCTTGAATAGATATTGATTCTTGAATGATCTTCATTGTTGCTGATTGTGTGGACTGGTTTGTTGCTGAAAGTCGATTCTTGAATATTGATCTCATTATTCATTTGATTCTTGATACACTCTTGCATTTGGGATCCTACGTATTTTTGCATAATACATGATTCTTGATTGA
The DNA here is from genome assembly GCF_055761805.1 of Camellia sinensis. Classification (NCBI taxonomy): domain Eukaryota; kingdom Viridiplantae; phylum Streptophyta; class Magnoliopsida; order Ericales; family Theaceae; genus Camellia; species Camellia sinensis. Next base: position 19,976,738 of record NC_138964.1, on the reverse strand, counting down.
CTGATTTTCATTCTGGACTATTCAATTAAAATTGAGTTTGTACGTGGGTTGGGTTTCTGGACTGGAATTGGATCTCTGTTGCTGTGATAAGAATTCTTCTTTGGACTGGAATTGGATCTCTGTTTCTATTATAATTCTTTGAATACAAGTCAGTGGGTGTAACAGCTGTGTGTGGTTCTTTCTGCCAATCGCTCAACGAGGTCAAGGTCATAGAGGTAGCTATGATAGGGCTTATGCTATGAATTTGGGTGAAGAAATTGAGATGAATCCTTCAATTGAAAGGAACATTGGAAGCCAAAATCAACGGAAATAGATTGAAGAGTTGAATTCACAAATAGCTACCTTGGTTGGAAAGGTGCAACACTAGCAACTTCATCCCAAAGGCAGTAATGGTTCCAAGGATCATCAACTTGATGATTTCTTTGGTGCTCCGCATAGGCGTAGAGCATATTCATACGGTTTAAATCCCGAGTGGAATGACACCGTCAATGATTTAGTGTTTCCCGAATTCCGTGGAAGCTACAATTTGGATGTATTCAAGAAATGGTTGAAAGCAATTGAAAGTCATTTGGAGTGTTATGATGTGCCGGAAGCAAGGAAAGTGAAATTGGTCTCTCAAAGCCTCAAAAGTCGTGCCTCCGATTGGTGGAAACAATTACAAGTTGGTAGGCAAAGAAATGGCCAAGAAAAGGTTAGAGAGTGGAGAAAGATGAAAAAGAAGCTCAAGGAGCACTTCTTGCCTTCTAGTCATGTGCCACCTTTGTTGGTTGAGAAGCACCAAAAGAAGGGTATTTCAAATTTCAGACATCAATACCAAAGAGGCTTGGCAATCGGACAACCATCCTATGACTATGTCTAAGTTGGTTACTTAACTAGTGTGGGAATGAAAGAAACTTTTGATGATAGACATTATCATAAGATGCTCTTTAGTGATGAGGCGGTCAACCAAGTTATGATGAAGAAGATGTGGAAGAAAGTAGTGATCATGGGCAAGATTATGATCCGGATGTTCCTATCTTTGATGTTGGAGCTTCCATCTTTAGAGGAGGAGATAATGATCAAACATAAGGTTGTGATCAAGATGTTCCTATCTTTGATGCAGAACAAGGATACGATGAAAATGTTTCCATCTTTGATGAACCGATGGGGGCATTCGATTACGATGAAGTTAATGTTCATGAATATGAAAAGAAAGTTGATGTTTGTGAATATGGAGGAGCTCCAATCTTGGACCACTCTGATGATGAGGATGATCTTCTCGTAGAGAGCGAAGGTGTACTTGAAGATGTAGAAAGTTTTGTAGATGAAGCAAGTTTTACTCTCATATTGCTTCCCATGAAGGAAGTAGTTGCAATCCCTTCTATTTGTTTTCTAGATTCCAAGAAAATTATGGTGGAGAGTCATGACATTGAAGTTTCATGGGTGTTGAATGATCTTTGCTTCCGAGAAATGCCTCTTATGCTATCTTCAAATACATTTGTTCCACTTTGTGTTGACTTGGTACCCAGGCTGGCTTCGTGGAGGAAGGATGCGTTTATTTTGGGCCCATGAGAGAAACGTTATTTTGATGACATCTTGTTTCCAAAATGACATGCTACATGGGTGCCTATTCGCACCTCAGCATGGCTTCAGTTGATGTCCATAAACAAGAACTCATTTCGATGGAAGGATATTTGCTAGGATGATCTTGAATAAGGACTTGCAACTACTTAGTCTTGTTCGCCATTGCATGTCCATCATGCTTCCCTAAGTCATTGAATTGAGTCATTTCTATTGAATTTGTTGTCTTGAGTCAATTTGTTGTAGTCCCAACTTGAGGACAAATTGTTTCCTTTAGAGAGGAAGTCTGATGTAGTTAGAACTAGTATGGTTAATATGTTTAGCACCATAAGAGTTAGTTGGGCCTTTTATCCTATAAATAGATAGTTAGGCCTCTCTAATACTCAGTTTTATGATATTTTGATATTGAATATTTCAGAACTTAAGAGCTCTTGTACCCATTTTGGGATTTTCTCTCTCTAATGAAATCTCTTTCTTGATTGGCTTTCATCACCTATGACACTGTAGAAATGAATCCAACACTTCTTCAATGTGTCCTAATTAAAACTTTAGAACTTCAGCAACAATTTGCAGACACTTCTTGGAACCTCCAGAAATACAACCACGACCTATTTGATGAATCACCTAATAATAACGATTTGTGATATAATGCAATTTTTACACCATAGATATGTTTTAAAACATTTACACAAATATAGCAATGAACAACTTCTAGCACATGAAAGATATATAGAAATAAAGATTAAGATTTAAATCTAAGAAGCATGGACACTTCTAAAAAGGTAACGTGTCCGTGTCGGACACCGACACTCTTTCGACACTTCCTCGACACATGTCCGACACTCTTCAAAACGTGTCATATTTTTTAAAAACCCGGACACTCTTTCGACACTTAGAGGACACATATTTATCTCTTAAACACACGTATCTATCGATTAGACACATGTGAAATTAATTATAAGTATGAACAAAACTACTTATGATATAATAATAAAACAAAAACTAAATAAATTTAGAGAGATTAGTGTCATATTGTATTTTTTATTATCTTTGAATGATATATTCATATATATAACATAAAATAAATATATAAAATTATATATTGCATGCATGTCCCCTACGTGTTGTGTCCCGTATTTTTTGAAAATTAGCGTGTCAACGTGTCCGTGTCGCATCCGTGTCATGTCACGTGTCCGTGTCCACGCTTCTTAGATTTAAATATATATATATATAGAGAGAGAGAGAGAGAGTATACAGGCAAACAATTGGAATATAGATCACATGTGATATTTGTGGAGCTTGATATTCCAGAAATTGCAATTTTAAGTTGAAATACATAAATAATATATTAGTTTACATTTTTTGTTATATAGCACGCATATGAGAACGAGATACGTAAATAAAGTAATATGTTGTTGCATCCATGTCTTGTCTTGTCCTATTTTTTTAAGATTTACTGTGTTAGCGTGCTTGTATCAAGTCATGTTGATCTCCCGTATTTGTCTGTATGCTACATAGTTATGGGCATTTTAACAATTTATAATTTTGCTAGACATGGGTTGTAGTTTTAGTCCATGGGTCATAGTAATAGTCAAGTTATATTTTTGAATCTTTTATAATGTACTCTATAATTTTTTATTTCTCGATTTCCTTTGTCTACTTTTGAGGAGGATTTCTTGTCCTCTAATGTTTTGCATTTCTCTTTTTTCTTTTACTAATAAAATTTGTGTTGTCGATCAAAAAGATTTACTAGTTTCCTATTTGTGAGTCAAAAATCTTTAAAGAATGAGAGAAGTCTAGCAACTTATAAATATGCATGTAATCTTTCTCTTCAATATAGAGTTGATTTATGAGAATTTGAGATCATATTTAAGTGAATACACCAAACCCTTCCAATGGTCAAGAACTTCTCTCTCTTTCTTCTTCGTGGCACAAATACACAAACTATTAATCACGGCTTCCTATTTGTAAGCTCACTAAAAAATGCACCCTTCAACGCAAAACCCCAACAAACCAAGCCTAAAACACCCTAACCCATTCCCCTACTTATAGGCCCCTATAGGCCTTCAATTTAACCATTGAAACCATAAATCAAGACCCTAAATTAGCTATATTCTGAAAATCCAGCAAGCTTCCAATTTTGAAACCAAATTAGTTTTAGCCCTTCTCCATCTTAAACACCAAAGCAACATTTGGTACCCTGGAATGGAATGAGAGGTTGAATTGAATGGAATGTCTATTCCCATTTCATGGTTTGGTTGTTGTAAGAAGGGGAAAATTGAAGATATAAAATTCAAACTTCCCACCCAAAATGCAAAGGCGGAAAAAGCTCGAAGTAAATATTCAAAATTCATAGAAATGGCACGAACCCCAATCTAGGGGGGAATTATGTTTTTGGGACTCAAAAGGTTCGATGAACATGGAAACCCATGTGGCCAGAACCCGAAAGGTTCAATGAACCCGGAAATCTATGCAATTGGCTTTGCAAGATTCTAGGAATCTAGAAGTCGCTCTTTAAAGTGGGTCCCAAAGCAATCTGAGGGCTTGGAGCCATTCCGAGAGAGACGCGCAAATCATATGTCGCAACTGAAGTCAATGACCCTTTCTCAAAGATGTGGAACTCAGAGATATCCATTCCTCATTAAAATAACTCGCCTACACCCGAAGTCTAGGTAGCAGGACTTGGGGGGTCTTCCAAAACTCGGCAAACCTTGCGGCAAGACGTTCCCCAGAACTACCACTGACCCTATCTTGGGATGTTGGGAATTGATGGATTGGTGGCTGAAGATAAAGGATTGCTGGGGCAATTCATAAGACCCCCGGATAGTCTGTTCTCCTCGAGGGTAACCCGAGGGGAAGGCACAAAGTCTTCAGAGGTTGCAATTGCCTCAGCTTGGCAGTCAGAGAGCATCTTTTCCCCATGTGCTCCCTTGGACACATGGCATCACTACAATCGATTGCTTAAACCCTAAGCTAATCTTGGGGGTGTATAAATACCTACCACCCATAAAGCTCCAGAAAAAATAATCACTTTCCATCTCTCTAGAAACTCACTCATAGAAGTTTTAAGGGCTTTGAAAAAGTGAGAGTGATTGGAGTCAGAAATGGGATTGGAGATGTCAGTCATTATTTCTCTCTCTAACTAGCTTGCTTTGATCTTTCACCCTTCCACCACTTCTCTACATCTCTCTCTCTCTCTCTCTCTCTCTACAAATCTAGTTCTTCCATCACCAAATCTCTACCCTCTTCCTTCCATCTACAAGAAGTTCTACACTTTACGGCGAACTCCATAGTTTCCAACAAGAATCACCATTTCTAGTGAGCTCATTCGAACCCTCTTCTACAATTGCCAACATGGATTGAAGTAGAAATAGAATGACAGTTCGCATTCCTGTGTTTAATTATACCTATTAAGCTGATGAAATGGAATGAAAATATTTTACCAAACTAGTAACAAGAAAACTAAACACCTGGAGATCAATGATGGAATCAATGGTTGTGGTAGTGTGGTGGTTAGATTGGTCATTATGGTAGCAGTAGTGGTTGTGGTAGCATAGTATAGTGTGGTGTGGCATAGTGATTGCGTGGTTAGTATGGTTGTGGTAGTGGTGAGGTGGTTATAGGGTAGTGCTCAACAACAATGGTGGTGGTGATAGTGATGGTAGGACGGTTATGGCAATAAAGGTAGTGGGAGTGGTGGTGGTGGCAATAGGGTGGTATTGGTGAGGATGGTCGTGGTAGTGGTGAGGTGGTTGTAGGGTAGTGCTCAACAACAATGGTGGTGGTGATAGTGGTTGTAGGATGGTTAAAGCAGTAAAGGTAGTGGAAGTGGTGGTGGTTAGGATGGTCATGGTACCGGTGAGGTGGCCATAGGGTAGTGCTCAACAACAATGGTGGTGGTGATAGTGGTGGTAGGATGGTTCTGGCAGTAAAGGTAATGGGAGTGGTGGCGGTGGCAATAGGGTGGTATTGGTGATGGCGGTGGTGATGGTGATGGTGATGATGATGGCGGTGGTAACAATGGTGGTAGTAGCAGCAACGATTGGTAATGGTGGTAGTGGAGGTAGTGATAACGGTGGTGGAAATAGTGATGGTGACACTAGGGTGGTATTGGTGATGGTGATGGTGATGGTGATGGTGATGGCGGTGGTTGTAGTATGGTGGTGGCGGCGACAATGGTGGTAGTAGCAGCAACAATGGTGGTAATGGTGGTGGGGGGGTGGCCAATAAAAGAGAGGCAAACAAACTATTTGATGCAAGACAAGTAGGGACAGTGTTGGATTTTGAAAACAGAGGTTATTTTAAGGCCTAAACAGTAAGTAATTTATGGTTTCACGAGTCAAATTGAAGGCTAATAGGTAGGGGAAGGGATTAAGGTTGATTTGAGGGTGATTGGATGGAGTTTTGAGGTTGAAAAGTGCACTTTTAGAAGGCTGTGAACACTAATCCGAGAATAGTAAATTGAAATAGAAAAGAAGAAGAAAGAAGAGAAGAAGATAGGTCTAGGCATCACACCTAAATTCCATAGGCATCACACCTAGGGTTTGATTGCATCACAGAATCCTTAAAGAAGCTTCAAAGCTCTCAATTTTTTATAAAATATCAACTACATTCAATTATAAATATTACATGGCTTTATATAGAACTAACAGACTTCCTAAACCAACTATAACCAGAAAATGAAACTATTATAATATCTTTGGCTTCCAAATAATCTAAGACTAAATAAGAAATAAAAACAAAGACTAATTAAATAACTTGACCCACATGATGACCCATAGGCGACCCTTACAACCCATGTTAGCAAATATGAAAATTACCAAAATACCCTTGACCTAAAAAGCGTAGCAAATATAAACTTATCATAAAATAAGACTCTAATAATACTAGAAACATAATTATAAAAATTTTCTATCAGTTTCTCAATGAAATAATGCCAATGCCCAAGTATAGTCACTTCTCTGAATTCAGCCTTCCTTGAGCTTCTTATACTCAGCATCACTATTTTAGCGTGTTTCCATGATTAAATGAAATGACTACTCCTTAACTTGAAGGAAATAATAGGTATTTCCACTTTTTGTTGCAATAGTTATTCAAATGGAATGGCTATTCCCTAATTACATAACTCGTAACAAACCAAATAAATGCAAAGCTGGAATGGCATTCCATTCCAGCATACCAAACATAGTATAAAAGCTTTCTACCTTTTAAATCATAAAGCTACAATCCATTCCTATCCTAAATCCATCACAAATTTAATTAAAGCAACTTGAGGCCAAGTTTCTTAAAGTTGTCCTCATCATTTTGACTCCAATTGGTATCCTTTGACTTGGCCAACCACCCTTCTAATGCAGTGCAAGCCAGAGGTCAACCATGTCTTTAACTAGTCATAGTCCTAAAAGGTTGTTCTATGAGAAAATGCCAAAGCATTGTTATTTTTTTGCACAAAGATAATTCGATTTTAGGACTTTTACCAAGTTTTCTTGAGTCTAGAACTTTCCCAATTTCTCTACATCCTCATCTTCCCTTCTCTTTAAAAGCAGTGGTCTAACGCATCCATTTTCCACATCTACTAATCTCCTCAAATGATAGGCCTAGTATTCTCCAAGCGAACTGAAAACCAAACTACAGTAAGTTCAAGCAAGGCACTCATGTTCTGTTGTGTATCAAGCAAGCATTGAGCTCACATTTCAAGCCTATCATTGAGATTGTTTTTCCCAATCTCTCCATTCTCTTTGTTTTTTACTTAAAATTTTTTTAACTTAAAATTCCCATTCTCCCCAGTCAAAAAAATTTGAGTCAAAAAATACACATCTGAAGAAAGATTAGATAAGAAAAGACAACATGAGAACAAAAACATTGCCCACAAAGAAGTGTAAAAAAAAATTTAAAAAAAAAAAAAAAAAAAAATGAGTGAAGAAGAAGAAACAAACAATGTGACACAAAACACAAGGTCTCCCACATAACCAAAAAAAGCATAAATCCTCCCTACACAGTTGGGATAATTCAACCAAATATTCATCAAAATCCAATTCCTAGTCAGTGCCATCCCTAGCTTCGAGGGCAAATATCAATCAATAGTTTGGGATTAAACCTATGATCTGGACTGGATGCGTCTCATGCAAATTGAAATTAAAGAAATAAAATCCATAAGGTAGTAAAGCATTACAAACCAAAACATCAGCTGCATTAGTACCTTAGGTGGTTGCATTTCAGGAGAAAGAGCACCACCACAGTACTGTAATACTGTTGAGTTACATGAATTTATCCTCTCAGCTTGTTTTACAGCTCTATGGTCCATCCATACTATCACATTTCTCCTTGAATCACCACTCCAAGAAACTGAAACAGGGGAGCCTTCAGAATCCACAGCAACTACAGACAGAAACCATTTTGCATGAGTTTTATTTAGTCAACATCCCTCACACCACATTGTTTAAGCAACTTATGCAATAAAGTTCCCTAATTAAAGCAGTGATTACAAAAACTGGTTCAAAAATACAAACCTAGGGAACAAGTACCGGCAAATCCCAAACCCGTTACGTCTTCCCCAGCAACATTTGCAAGGGAACATGCTGATTTCACAGCCGCACAGATTGCATGCCAAATATCAGTTGAAGATTGCTGGATTTGGAAAGAAACAAAAATAAGAAAACATGACAATATATAAACTAATCATCCAAACACAAAAATGTCAATGTCATGCTCTTTTCTTGACAATTAGGATATCCTAAACATACTATACACAGGATGTCTTCCCAAAGTTTTTGTTGCTAATTTCATGCATAACCTAATCAGCAGATACATGTCAATATCTATGAATTTCCATTGTTTATCACCTCAACACAGTCACCCTCCTTCCAAATCTGTATTGGGCTGCTAGCAGAACCTAGAAGTTTTCCATTCTCATCAAACAGACCTGCATCAAGCAGCAACATGTAAAGAACAAATTGCAGTATCTAAGAAGAGTATAGATACTGTGCACACTTAATATACAACCAAAAAATAACCACCCATAATTGAAGAGTGAAGAGATGACAAAGTTCATTGTTTCTTCAAAACACCAAGACAAGAAAACTAGTACGCAAATAGGCAGAATCTAATCTATTATTCAGCAAGAACCAAACATGGTGTATAAACATATCTATATCCGAATTTATTACTATATGTGTTCAACAGAATACGAAAAAGACGCTAATTTCACCGACCCTCATTGAATAATTGACTTACCAATTCAAAAAGCATAAAGAATCACATTGTGGATAAAATTATGCTTTTTTTTTTTTTTTATCAACAACAAAAATTTTATGGATTAATCAAGAAAAAAAGAGACGAGGATGAGGATGAGGATGAGGCATCCTCCACAAATAAGAGAAACAAAGAAAAGAAAATACATAACCGACACAAAGACTTCATCCATAAAAAACTCTTACATGGCACATACCGACACCCAATCTCTAGCTAACAAAAACAGTGTAACTCCCTTAAAATGAGGGCTCATTGAAGCCCAAAAGGAAGCTAAGTGACAAACTTTATCCCACAGAAAATTCACATCTCGAGATGTATCTTCAAAAACCCATGCATTCCTCTCCAACCATAACACCCAAAAGGTTGCAAAGACAGCGCAAAACCATAACATCTTGGCCCTCTTCGATCCTCCCAAACCACAGAAATCAATTAATAGCATTTGTGCACTACCTCTTGGTGCCACCCACAAAACATTCATCAAAAGAAACAACTTGCACCACAAGCTCAAAGCAACTGGATGATGCAAAAATAAATGATCCAAAGATTCACCATCCTTACAACACATAATGCACCATTGAGAATTTAGAAAACGATTAGATCTCCATTTTTTCAATGTATCATTTGTCAAAATGCCTCCATGAACCAAAGACCACAAGAACATCTTTACTTTAAAAGGAACACTAACTTTCCAGATTCTTTTACAAAAAGGAAAATGAGGGACATAAGGAGTATCAATGATTTTGTCAAAAAAAGACTTGCAAAAAAAGATACCCAACGAATGAAGAGCACAAACTCTCTTATCTTCCACAAGAGGAGACAACGAAAAGTGATCAAGTCTTGACAGCAAAGATGTCAATTGTGTAGTCTTTCTGTAATTGAAGTTTCTAGAAAAATTAAAATTCCAAGAGATTAGAGCCAAAAAAGAGTAAGCCATGGAAGCAACCTATGAAGCACGGACACCCCTCCGAGGGCAACATTTCAATGTTGGACACGGACACGTGTCGACCACGAGGTGGACACGTGTCCGACACGTCCCAAAAGGTGTCCCTTTTTTCTTTTTTTCTTTTTTTTTGCAGCCAGACACGCTATAGACACGTTTCAGACACCGAGGGGCCAAAAACCTAGGTAGTGTTTGGTAGAGTTCTAGAATTATGATTTGAAAATAGAGTTGTATTTTGAGTTTGTGAGCTTTGGAATTATGATTTGAAAGGAGAAAATTTGTTTGGTTATGAGTTTTGAAAAGAGTTTTGAATTGAATTTTGAATTTTTGATGTGACATGAAATGAGAAAAGTTGTTTGGTTATGAGTTTTGAAAAGAGTTTTCAAAACTTAAACCAAACACACAATTCAAAATTCTATTCAAAACTCATAACCAAACTCTTTTTAAAATTCAATTCAAAAAAATAATTTATCATTTTGGTCTAAAAAAATAATTTCTATATTTAAAAAATATCAAAAACAAATATAATTTTTTTTCCAAATAATAGGTGGTGATTGGCAATTGAAAAAAAAAATTACTGTTCCGGAAGACCGGGTAGATCAAAAATTCAAAAACTGAGAGTTTTACCAAACATGTTTTCAAAAGGTGTTTTGAAATTGATTTGGAATCATGATTTAAAAACCTGTACCAAACATAACATTCAAATATGAGGGTGGAAAATTGATTAAAGTTACACACCCAACACAGCCCTAATTTTTGAAACTTCAATTGGGGGTCAATTTGTAAAAAAACAAAAAGTGAAGCAAGTAAACCAGGCCCTAACCTGATATTGAACAGAAAGAGAAGAAGACTACTCGCTGCTTATTGCTCTTGCGAAGGTATGTTCTTCGATCATCTTCTTCTTCTTTCGATATTCTTCTGTTTTTGATCTCTCTCTCTCAGTTGCTCTATGTCTCTCAGTCGCTCTCTCTGTCTTAGTCGCTCTCTTTCTTTCTTCTTCTTTCGATCTTCTTCTTTGTTCAACGTCTCTCTCAATCGCTCTCTCTCTCTCTCAGTTGCTCTCTCTGTTTCTCTCTCTCTCAGTCTCTCAGTCTATCTGTCTTCATTTTTTTTCTTCTTCAACGTCTCTCTCAATGGCATTCTCTCTCTCTGTGATTTTTATTTTTTATTTTTTATATTGTTCTTTCTTTCTTTTTTTTTTTAACTTTATTTGTTATTTATTTATTATTTATTTATATTCTTTTTTTTTTTGGCTGATTACTTTATAAGAACAAATTAGTTTTTGTTAATTAGAATTATATGTGTTTATTAATTTTATTATCGGAACCAATTTTTATTAATAGTGTAATTTTCTATTTTTTTATTACCTTTTAATGATTTTTTTTTATAATTTTATGACATATAATAAATAAATTTAATTATGCATATTGAATGTGTCCCCAGCATGTCGTGTCCCCCTTTTTTGAAAATTTACGTGTCCGCGTGTTCGTGTCATGTCTGTGTCATGTCACGTGTCTGTGCTTCATAGGAAACAACAGAACAATTATGAGACCGAGCCACTCCATATAGATGTGGAAAATCCAAAGCAAAGGAGGAGGAGCCCACCCAAACATCCTCCCAGATCAAACAAGTTCCTTATCCCCCCCCCCCCTACAAAAAGAAAACGAGACCAAAGTGTACAGATTTGAGAAACTGGCATCCAAAGAGCCCGACAATTGCCCCTCAAAACCACTTGTGAAGCCCTGCCATTATCCTGAGTCCTATACTTGCCTCTAATTACAGAATGCCAAAAGTCAATCACTCTTAACTAGAAATCTCCATAACCATTTGCCAAGTAGAGCCATGTTTCAAGCCACAATGTTACCAATGGCCAAACCTCCTTTGTCCTTCAGGAATGAAACTATCTCGCAAATCACCAAATGATCCTTCTTCCCCTCATCCTTACCTTCCCATAGGAAATCCGTCATCATCTTTTCTAATGACCTCACTACATTCACTGGAACTTTCAACAAGGATGAAAAAATAAATGGGAATATCACTTAAAACTATCTTAACCAGGGCCTTACTCCACCCTTCCAATCTCTTGCCAATCTTTTCCACAACTGGACTTAAAAAAGATTCACTTTTAGGATTACCCCCCAATGGAAGTCCCAAGTATTTGAAAGGAAGTGCCTCAATCCTACATCTAAGAAGTGCAGCCTTTCTTTGAAGCTGATTATGTTGCATATTAATACCCATCACACTACTTTTTTCCAAATTAACCTTAAGCGAATACCCCAAAAAGTCTCAATATCGCAAAAAGATTACCTATCTAACTCTCATCCCCTAAAGAAAAAAAGATTATATCATCAACGTACTGCAAGTGAATCACCCTAACTCTATCTCTCCCAACCTCTAAGTCCTCAAAAAGACCTACCTCTCTAGCTCTATCAACCATCCTCCTAACACATCAACCACCAAAATAAAAAGAAAAGGGGATAATGGACTCCCCTGTCATACACCTCTCGAAGCCGTAGAATTTTCTCCTGGTTTACCATTGACTAAAGCCATCGTTCACCATAACCTTTCTTATTCATTACGAAATCCAAAAAACTGTCAATTCACGTGATCGTATGCTTTCTTAAAATCAACCTTGAAAATAAGACAGACCCTCCTTCCTAAGACTTTTGTATTCCTCTACCACCTCATTTACAACCAAAGCCACATCTAAAATCTGTCTACCCTTTACAAAAGCCCCTTGTGTCACAGGCACCGTATCCCCCAGAGATGCCCTAAGCCTTTTCGATAAAACATTTCCCAAAATCTTGTAAAGCAATGTAACCAAACTAATGGGCCTAAAATTATGCTAATTTCACCAAGACCCTCATTGAATAATTTCAAAAGCATAAAGCATCGCATTGTGGATAAAATTAAAACCCAGAATCATAAACTTAGCACAAGACGTCAAGAACAATACATTATACTAAGAACTTGAAGAAGTTATTATAGAACAACGGCTCAATTGAATGTCTACACTAACACCTTGTTTGGATTGAGTGGTTTGGAGAGAAAAGAAAAGAAATCAATTTCTCTTGATCCTAATCACTTGTTTGGATTACTAACAGGAGAGAAATGAGGAGAAATGGAAATAAATTGAGAGAATTATCTCTCTCTAAAATTGGAGAGATTTTGAGAGAAAGTAAATGGGAAGATTACTAATTTTGTATATTTCCAAGATTACCTACAAACGAAATAAATCCATAAAAAGTTATTTTGGTAATACAACCAACTTTCTTTTCTTTTCTTATACGTAGTCTATCCAAACAAGATTGGAGAGAAAATGTACTAAATTTTTTTTTATTTTTTTATTTTGTAGCATTTATTGAATTTTTAAAATATTTATTTATAAATATTTTACTTTTTGAATACATCTAGATGCATCTAAAAAAATGACCAAAATATTAAAAAAAAAAAGTTCACTAAAAATATAAAAAAAAATACGAATTGAAAACTCAAAATCTGATTTGAAAAACTGGATGACCAAACAGAGTGATAGTGATCTTTTCTTTCCAACCTAACCAACCCAAACGAGAGTGAGTGAGACAATCATTTCTTTTCTCTCCTGACTTAACAAATTATTTCTTTTCTTTTCTCTGCTAAATATCCGAACATAGTGTAAAATTTCACACGAAAATTTCATGTAAGTTTGAAAACAATCTTCTATATGAATAATTAATACCTAGCATTTTTCACTGCTCAATTAACAGAATTCCCAAAATATGCATTGAAATTAAAATCTATAAAAACCTTGACAACCATTGCAATGGAACAGTAAACGTTTAACCAATCATTTCAGTACAAAGAAGCCAATGAATCAATCAAACTCGACCAAGATAAAAGATATACATAAATATGGAGGGAGATGAAAATGGACCTGCGCGGGCGCTGCCGGTGCCGACGTCAACGCCGAGGAAGACGGAGGAGCCGCGGGGGGTGGCGACGGCGGAGAAGGGAGACCCGGCGGCCATTGAGGCGGAGGCGGAGGCGGAGGAGGGGCGATTGGAATAGCTATGATGGTGGTGGTGTTGGGGGTCCAGGAGTGGGGTTGTATCAGATGATGTTCTTCTTGTACCAACCATTGCTTTTCTTTCCTTTTATTTTTTTATTTTTTTTGGACTTTTGTCTTTTGTTCTTTTGTCTCTATCTTGCTAAACTTCTTGGTGGGGGTGATTCTGGGCTTATCTGATCTCTTTTTTAACCTTTTTTCACGACGACGACGACGATGATCCGGTGATGACTATAAAGTAATTTCACCTTCTAATCCGAAAATGATTAATTAGGTCATTTCCGTTCATTAATCACTCAATACAAATCTATAATTATATCTTTTTTTATTAATTATAATATCATTAAAGTAACACAATACAAATTTGTAATTATATTTTTTTTATCAATTATAATATCATTGGAATTGGTGTGGTTGCTGTGATGTGCAGTCATTTGGACCCTTTTCAGGGCCCATTTTAATAATCTGAATCGTTCACATTTTAGAATACATCAAGTAGAATATACTTGTAAAAAATCAAGTTAATCGGATATCGTTTATCCATTCATCCACTCACATTTGTATTCATTTTAATACTTTAAATTACAATTATTATTTATTTTTCTAGATACAAATGTGAGTGGATAAATGGGTAAACGATATCTGATTAACTTGATTTTTTACAGGTATGTTCTACTTGATGTATTCTAAATGTGAACAGTTCGGATTATCAAAAATGAACCCCGAAAAGGGCTCAAATGTGAACCCCGAAAAGGGCTCAAATGACTACACAGCAATGACTACTGTACACCTCCGCACAGTAGCCACCCTAATTCCAATATCATTGGAGTGACACGTGACGGTACCCAAAACAAACCAATAACTTCTCTGTTCTAATCTGATTTTGGGTGAATTTGGAATCTGGAAAATATATGGCCATTGTTTGATTTTTAAAAACTTGTTTTAGAAAAAAAAATAATAATAATAAAATGAAATTAAAAAAAATTACAAATACTAATAATTTTTATCTTTTCAGAGGCAGTATTAATTTTTAAAATCTTAAAATCATTTTTTTGATATTTATTTTTATTAAATTAATTTCTATTTTTTCAAAAAAAAAATTGGAAAACAAACCAAACAAAGTCTATATATGTTTTTTTTTTCTTTTTTTTATCAAAATTTTTTTGGTTGCAATGATTTTTATTCAAGAAAATATCAAAAAAGTGGGAACTAAAGAAAAATAATTACAAGCTCATGAAACTATAACTCATTTGCAAAAAAATTGTACAAAATCACTTGTACAACTATTTATATTTCTCATTTTTTTGGATATTCTCCCTTTTTTATTTTAAAAATGTGTTAAATTTGTTACATTTTAGGTTGATTTGTGTTGTGGAGAAAAAAAAACATATGAACTCGGGCCAAATTCATTGACATCAACCCAAAAAGATGAGGAATCTCGAGTAATTCCTTAAGCCCATAAAGGACAACTAGCAATAGGTTGATCCCAACTCAAGCGTGTAAAAAGGCAATTGAACATAAAGATATCCTTCTAGAAGGAAGATATGCAAATAAAGGAGAATCGTCAATTTGATCTTCAATCTGACGAATGAGAATGCAAGTTAGGAAATTCAAAGGTGTAGATTAGGCCTAGTGGGAACTAATGTCGTTCGATCAAAATCATCTCATGATTGTGATGCTCAATAAGTTGGCCACTAGCATCTGACAAGATCTAAACCATCCATACGATAAGGATTTAACAATTAAGGATATAAACAACTTGACAATTGGTTTAGTCATTGCCAAACAAAGGCAAAACCCTCTGATCAAAAAATAAACAAACAAACAAGATTTAAGTCAAATAACTATAAAGGGGCCAACAGGTAAAGAACTAGAGGCAAAAAAGAGGTAACTCAAGAACCCTCTTTGAAATACAAATTATACATTTCATATGGTCGATCAGTATACTAACTTGATTGTCAGAGAGTCCTCTAGACTAAAGTTGGTCGGGGGTGATAACTAACATTTGATTTTTCTTAACAAAGTAAAAGAACAAGACACATCATCTCACTTTTCCTGTGGAGATAATTTCACCTTCTACATATGTAAAAAAAAAAAAAAAAAAAAAAAAAAAATTAAAGGTAAAACAAGTTAAATTAAAAAAAAAATTATTGAAAGAAAAATAGAATAAACCCTAGTCTTATTTTTTTTTTTTCTTTTTTCTCTACTTTCTTTTTTGAATAGAGGATAGTACATTTAGCCTTTTTCTTCCTTTCGTTTTTTTTTTTTTTTAATTCATCACTAGGTTAGTCGTTACGGCTTCTCTAGTCTCCATCATCAACTTGCCAAGGAAGAAGCTTTCAGATCTATATTCAAATTTGACTCATGATCAAAATCTTATGCTATTAAAACACGTTTTTATACATTATGTGACCAACTCAGATTTACAATGATTTATTTTGTAACGTAGATGGGAGAATTATGGCACAACAATTTTCAGTGGCAACGATTGATAGATCATGAAGGTGTTTAGTGGTGATTATTTTTATTTTTTATTTTATATATATATATATATATATTATTTTTTCATTTTTGTGTTGCAATAATCCTCTGTGTATAGGGTTTTCCTTTCGTAGATGTTTTCTTCTTACTGCATGGAAACTCCTCTTTATCCCTTTTGAGACTTACCTTGTGCTTCAATTTACTTTATTGGATAACTTATTATCGAATGTATAATACGTTAAGTTTAGTGCTTTTCGATAAAAAAAATAAAAACTAAGAAAGTAAATATTTTTTTATTTTGTTGTTTTTCAATTTTTAGTTATCCATCTAGTAAACTAAAACATAAACTGTTAAAAAAATATATTAAATAAAAAAAATAACAAAATAATCACTAAAAAGTGATTTTCAAATATATTTGAATCTTGTAAAATTGTATTAATTATGAACTAGTCAAATATTCAAACAATTAAGTACTAAAAGGTATTGCATTGAAGTGTTCCCCAATTGAATTGGTATAATTGAGGGTAGATTTGGGATTGAATCCGTTCCTTTGAATTAAGTGTTCCCCAATCGAATTGGTATAATTTGGGGTAGATTTGGGCCTTTGTGGTTTCAAAATTTGAGAATTAGAATCAAACCATTAAAATTATATAATTGAATCATAGAAAATTTTAGTTTTACACTTGATGCAGCAAAAATATCATATAAGCTACATATCATTTTAATAGACGAATAACACCTTAAATCTACTAGAAAGAAAAGAATTCTCTCAATAATATTATTGATCAAAGGTTATATTACAAGTATATTACTATTTTATAATATACATAAACTTAACTAAATAAGAAAATAACGAATTAGGATAGTTTCTTAGAAAGCACAAAAATAAATAAATAAATAAATAAACAAAAAATTACTAAAAATGACAAATTTGAGTTAAATCAAATACTAGAAAACATTATAAACATGCCAAAGCAAACATACTAAAAACAAATTTTCTAAATGAAGTTATCACTAAAACCAAAACTTTTATAAAATAGCAAAATCAATGATTTGAGGACCTAAGCGAAGGAATTTAGCCAAAATCAATGACTTTGATTTAAAATGTCATTTCTGATTAAACTCCCAGTTTGGGAGGATTATGAGCTCGTCACAAAAATGGCTAGACTTCTTCTTTATCTTTTATCAGTCCAGTTATTCCAAGAATTCTTGGACTACTTATTTTCATCAACAATTTTATACAATTGTATTACGAACATCTTCAGTTATCAATCAAAATAAGATCATTAGTTACAAAAAAAACAAAAAAAAAAAAAAAAAAAAAAACCAACAACAACAACAATAATTTTATTTTAATTGTTTTTATTGCATAAATATAGGGTAATATTACTTATAAAAACATATAAATTTAGGATGGTATGTGTGACGACCGCCACATATAATATTTTACATTTAGTTAATCAAAGTGATTTGGACTTTAATTAATTATTATTTTGATTTAATTACGGAATTGATGGACAATATTGGCGTTGATTCGTATATAATTTTATAAATAGCTATTTTAGAATTAGAAATTAAAAGCTTAAGTGGCTCAAGAATGTAAAATTGATGAGTTGATTCAATTTAATTTCAAGTATCGGACCATATGGGGGTTTAATTAAATATTCGATTCAGTTTAATAAAATTGAGATTTGATTAATTAGGTCCGAATTAGAGTTAATTAAGTTAATTAAATTATGAGGATTGAGAATTGTGATTATTATGAATTAAATTTATTTATGAGGTGTCCAATTTGAATATGTTATTTATTGACGAAAATTTGGAGTTTGATCAGAAATTGAAGGCTTAAATGATTTAGGAAATCAAATCTAAATATGGCAATAAGTTTAATTTAATATTTGGAACCTTTTTGAGAGTTTGATTAAAAATCTAATTCAGAATGGTAAAGATTAAATATAATTAATTGGGCTTTAATAGAAGTAAAATTAGACTAATTAAATTCGATGGTACTACATATACCAATTAGTGAACACGCTAGTGTATCAACTAATGTTATGATGTTATTATTGATCACATTTATTATACAAGTTACAAATATCTAAAACCATATAAATGATGTCGCATCATCTATTAGTACATTAGTGTGTACATTAATTAATATATATAGCATTGTTCGATTAAATTATGTAGAAATTGTAATTAGTTATGATTAATTAAACTAATGCACAATTAGTGTGCTAAACTAATCCTAACATACATCACCACATGGATTAATTTAAGGTGGGCAAGTGTCCCACCATTTTTAATATAAAAAAAAAAAAAATGGAATAGATGAAATCAAGAAGAGGATAGGCTATGTATTAGTGTTAGAGCCTTAGAGCTATTCATCAATCTGTTCGACTGGGAAAATTCGAGAGAGAGAAACCGCGAGAGAGAGAGAGATGAAGCGTATTCCATTTTTGCTGGAAGGAATTTGATGGAAAGCTCAAGGAAAAAGCTAAGGATTAAAGAAAAAGAAGAAGAAAAGAGAAAGTGGAGAACCTAACCAAATTCTATCTTAAAGATTAATAGGTAAGAAATTCTGACCCAATGTTTATAGACAATCTCTTCAACACCTAAATTTATGAGGTAATTGAGTTTAAATACATATAATATGAGGGAATCAAGGAAAAGAATGAAAAAAAAAAAAAATTAAGTTCAAGAATTAAGGAATTGATTTAGAAGCTCATCTTTTGAGTATGATTTTGGTCACCTTTGATGAATTTGAGTTCTAATTTTACATGCATCGTTATTTTCCAAGGGTTTTGGTGCTTCAATTTCATATAATTAGAACGAAATTAGAAAACAAAGATGAAGAAATTAAGGTAGGTTCATGGTTATGGAAATTGATTATTTTGGGTTTGATGATGTAGTCTTGCATGAAATTAAGCCTCATTGTTACATGCATGGGCAAATTCTACAAGTTTAATATTCTAATTAAACATGCATCATAGGATTTCAAGGTTTTGAGATTTTAATTCATGTTTAAAAGGTTTATGGATTTGAACTTGGGTTTGATATGAAAAAAATTAATAATAATCCAAATTAGAGCTATTCTAATTAAAATTATATAGTTTTGATCTTAATTTTATGCATGCAAAGTTGCATAACTCCATTTTCATGATTTAAAGGAAAATAGAAAAGAGTTAAGAATCAATTTCATATAATTTCAAAGAAATTAGTAAAAGGGTGGAATTGGATTAAATTCGTAGAAATTAGATTAGAATTGAGCATTTTGTGGGTTTGATTTTTGTTGTCTTGCATAAATTAGAATTTTAATTGCACATGCATCATGAAATTTAAGAAGATTTAAAGAATTGATTTCATATTCTGAAGAGAAAAAGGAAAAGTTTTGTAAACACAAGTTTATGGAAATTTGGAGTTTAATCTTGAATTAAAGGAGTTGGATGTAAATGGTTAGAAATTAATCATGTTTTCTTGATTGTTAAAAGAGATTATATGGTTTTAACAAAGTTGTGCAAGACCCCAAGTATTGAATTGGAATCTGGAAGCTCAACTTTTTAACTTTGAAAACCCATAATTTTTACAGATCGATGGTCGCTCAAGCGAACATTATGAGGTCCCAGTATTTTTACAGAGCTTTGCAGACCGCTTGAGTGACCAAAGGTGCGCTCGAGCAAGGACCCTGTTTTCAGCAATTTTTGACTAACTCTTCTACGTGCATCCTCATGACATTCTAAGTATTCTTAGGCACCAATTGGATTCACATAGTCATGGAATAAGCTAGAAACACATAAAGAGAGTTGAATTAAAATGAAATGAATATTGAATGGTGCTTCTATTGTGTTTTTGTTATGTGATTTGTATCGGTGGACGTGTGAGACCTTATATCGACTTAACCCATTGTGAGTAGTAACTTTATAAAGATATATTCAAATTATATTTATTTTGAGTTGATTACTGTTTTCGAAATCATTATGTGATTGATTGAATGGTTTATTGAAAAGTTATTTTGTAATGACCTTCGAAATGTATTCGTGGTATCCTTTAGTGAGGCCCTTGCCTAGGGGAAATAATACCACGGCCATTGATTATAGGCCCTTGCTTGGGGAAACAATACCAAGGCTATTAGATTGATTGAAACACAGAGATCTCTAGTGTTAGACCCATCATGGTCCATTGGATTGACCCATTGTGGTCCATTGGATTATTGATTGACCTATCGTGGTCCATTGGATTATTGATTGACCCATCGTGGCCCATTTGATTGGCCCATCGTAGTCCATTGTATGACCCTTGTGGTCCATTGTTATTGAAATATTGTCACTCTATTGGATGTACCACGTAAATTGTCATTGAATGAGTATTGCTATTGGGATAACATGGATCATTGAGAATTGAATTGAAATCGGAATTGTATTGAAAATGCTATCAATCAATGGTTTTTATTATTGCAAGGGATTGATATGATGGCTAATCAAATTGATTTGCCTATTGAAATGGATTGTTTAGGAAAAAGAAATATATGTTTTGATAAGGGATTTGATATGGAAAATGTTTTGTTATAAATTTGATATAATATGGCAAATGCCTTATTTTGAAAATGATTTAAGATTCGTTTCGAAATTGTAAGACAGGTTTTTTGTATTATCGTCAAACTTCATTCATTTAACCTTTTTATTTTGTTATTACTCGTTGGGTTTTAGCTCACTATTTATATGTATATGTAGGTGAGCAAACTGAGCAACAAGGATACAGAAAGTCTTGAAGTCTACCTGTGTCAACCTTTGAAGAGCTTCCGAAATGGAACAAGTTAGGCTCGAGTAGAGCCAAGAAAATCAGCTCCTTAGCTTGGTGAAAGTTTGGTATTTTGTTGAGTCTTAAATGTATATGTGTGTGAGATATATAAGATTTGTACATGTATATAAATTATTATTGTATCATGTAGGGACAAGCTCAGTGGACATTATTATTTTTGTTTTGCTTGCTCTTTAGGCCCCAATATGATTTTAAATATTTTGAAATTTTGTCTTTGAGACCAAAGGTAATCTAAGATTACTGGCCAGTCATGACTGTAAACTTATAGGGGCAGATTTGGGTCTTGACAGTGTGTGTATATATGTAAAAATCGGCCATACAAAACTAATTAGTACATGTCAAGGCTAATCGAAAGTGGTGGTTTCATTTTTCGTCCAAACACCTTAATACAAGACTAAGGAGTTAATACAAGACTAAGGAGTTGGCATAGAAGTTAAGACACTCTTTCAATAGCCATAAAGTTTAAGTTCAAGTCTTATCATTACAAATGCAGCTTCCCCTTTCTATTTCTCTTCTTTCTCTTGACAAAAGTTAAAAAAAAAAAAAAATTAAATTAAAAAATTTTAAAAAAAGAAGTAAAAACACCATAATACTTTTTATTTGCCCACTACTTTTTTTAGTAGGGGCTAATTTAATTAAGTTAAATCGAGTCATTTTCAATCTTCATTATCCTAATTAATCAATAATTCTTAATTAATTCGATTTGAAATCAAGTGGTCTTCGTTTAAGGTGATTCAAACTCGTTCATCAGAACTCAACACACTTTATTAAGGAAAATGCCTAAGGCCTCGAATCTGAGGCTTCGAATTTGCCTCGAATCCCATTTTTTTTTTTTTTTAATTTAAGACAGTTAGTTTGTTTTTTTTTTTTCTCTTTTCTTTTGGCAAGGGTAATTTATGTATGGGAATGTGCTAAAAAATTAAATATTTTGCAAGTGAGTTGTGTTAGACTGATTGGATGATAAAATTGACTGATTAATTTTTAAAATTTTATTTTATTTTGATTGGATGATAAAATTGACTGATTAATTTTTAAAATTTTATTTTATTTTATTTATTGGGCTGTGTTATTTTTATTTTATTTTTTTTGCCAAAAAATAAATTTTAACCATTTGACTGATCAATTTGTTAATTTCATATAATTTTATACGATGAATTGGTACGAAATATTTAATTTTTTTGGTACATTCCTACACAACCACCCAAAAAAACAAAATAAATAATAAAAAAAAAAAAAAAAAAGCTTCGAGGCAAATTCGAGGCCTCTATCACGACTGCTTTATTAATTCAAACTTGAGTCTTGCTTCATTGGCACTTAAATGCTTCCACATGACCACTTGTGCTATATATCATTTTTGCTTTCTACTTCAATCCTTAAATTTTGTGATTATATTTGGGATTAGCTATTTTTGGGACTTTTAGTTTTTTGACTTTTTTAGGACAAAAAAAATTAATATATTTAAGAATAATTTTTTTAGTTGTATGAAAAAACATAAATGCCTCATGTCATGCTTTTATTTTTTACTTGAATTTCCCATTTTACCTTTCTAAATGTGTAAATAATTGTGCACTCGTAAGGATAGTTTGGTCTTTCCAAACTTGTATAAAGATTCCTTAACTTTTTTGGTACACGCCAAACATGTTTTAACTTTGACTTCTTTTTTTTTTAAAGCAAAAATACTAACATCCCAAACATACAGTGACATTTAGTTCACATTATTTATGAAATCATTCCTAAACTCGTAAAAACCAATAAAGCAAGTGCTTGCAGAGCTATACTGCCAAAACAAAGTAGTACCACAACAACAATGATAATTGATACTAACGTTGAATCGCTCAAAAAACATTTGAATGTGAACAAAAATCAATATCGAAGTCCTTTAAGCAAATCAAAATAATGTACAAGAGGTTTGTGATGGGAAAAACATAAATATCTCAAAATGATATAACATCACCCCACAATAAAAGCATAAAAACTAGTTATTAATAACTGAAGCCGTTTGTTCGGTTGGATGTCCATTTTCCACATATAACAATATAGGGAAAAAAATTTGAAGAAAGAAGAAGAAATATAATACCATCTACCACTTAATCAATCAATGCCCATTTCCAAAAATTTTTTTTTTTTTTTGAAAAATAAAAGACATTCAATAACAACAGATCTCTATACACTCATATTGGAAGTCTTCAAACATGAAGTCGGTAGCTCAACCAGGTAGAAACTCTTCCATGGCAAAGAAAATGTCAAAGTAAAACTCAGCATGGCATAGTGGTGCATTAATAACCATCATAAATGCAAATATGTATGCCGAATAAAGCTCAGTTCAAATTCCCGGGATTTCTGTTCCATGATAAGTAAGACGGATCTCCAAGAGGCCTAAATAAAAAAATCAACTTAGCTCAGTAATCGACATAAAACTCACCTTCCAAATAATTTACAATAAAGAACTAGATGGAAAAGATAAAGACAATGTAGGAGTTAGAGAGGATATGTATATACTTCCAAATCTAGTGTAGAAAAGGATAATTGTAGCAAGATAATATTGTGAGAGTTCTATAAATTTTAATCAAATATTCAAAAGGAAGTGAGATATAATGAGGGCAAATCGTGCTAAATTTAGTACACAGGTCATGCCAATGCAACAAAACCCACAGTTTCTTTGTTGGTATTAAAATTACAAATAAAAATAAAAAAAGTAAGTTTATTAAAAAAATTACAAATGATCTAATCAAACTCTAATGACAAATTTTGGAAGTCATTTGAAAATGCAAAGTAGAAATGACCTAATTGATGATAATTTCCCACTACAAGTTTCTTATCTCAAAAAATAATTAGTAAAAGAAATATCAGATTTCAAACCAATCAACCACTGCATTTTGAGTCTTGGAAGTATAAGCTAATTCAATTGATGCTGTTAGTTCCAAAATGTAAGTCATAGAGACTGGGGCTTAAGACCGATTAGAAACATACTATGTGCTTTCATATGGGCTAAAACTAGAAAAGTTATGAAGAAGAAAAAAAGGACTCGATCAAATTCTGGGAGCTGAGTTCCAATTGTAGGATCTTACTAATCTTAATGGTCTTAGATAGAATTATCCCAAGTTGGTTCTCGATGTAGAGCAAAATAAAGTTAAAATAAAAGAAATGGTATGGAATAGAAATCATGGCTTTGACAGTACAGAAATGCACTTGAAATGCAAAGCAAATGAACTTAAATCCATCTTACGTAAAAAATTGGTACGACACTATTGGAACCTTTGGCTTACCTTGGTTTGACAACATACAAAAGAATGAAGCTTATCGCCATAAATAAGCAAAGTCCGCCAACAGTAAGGTATGCGACACCTAGGAAATCATTCTTCCCACCAATCCAACTTGTGGTCGAAAGGACCAGGTTCTTTTTCCCTCCAAAACTGTAGGTGTTGTAGTTGTTCTGAATTGCAACTGTTATCTTCTCATTAGCATCAAGATCCACCTCTATCTTTCCATATAGCTTTCGGAATGTCGGTAACGCTGCAGTTCGCATCCAAACAATAAGATCCTCTTGCTCGCTTAACTGTTACACGTGGAACAAAGAACAAAAGATAGTGAAAAAAATGTAGAAGAAAATTGGGAAAAGTGCATGTAAATGGGAACAACTCAAAATAATTTCACTTTCATGGCAATGCAAGTAAACTTGTGTCGGGTGCAAGTGAAAGTTGTGGCATGGGACACAACTATCGCTTGCTCCAACTTGCACCTTCATGAAAGCGCATTTAGTTTGGATTATTCCCACTTAAACACAGTTTTTTCACGAAAATAGAGGAATTAGCAATAACAAAATAAAACGGGTAAAATATATCCATACAGGTATGTGTTCGTCAAGTTTTGCACCACCAATCAGACCATGTTGAAAATTTTTAGGATAGACGTCGGACCCAAATTTGTACTCTCGATCACTTTTCCATGCTATGCCCTTTTTATTGACTTCCAGTGTCTTTTTATTCAATGAAAACCCGTATGTGTCATTGAACAAACTCCAAGCAATGAGGCCACAAGGAACAATTGGCACATCTTTGTTTGAAACTTTAGTTGTGGCTTCAGGTGCACAATCTTTTGTTTCAAACTCGGATGCCTTGTTACGCAATTGCTTGTCACTTCTGCTTTTGACATATCTAGAAACAGATAACCAAAATTTAGCGAGAAAAGCTCAATCTTTTCCATAAGCTAATTTTGTTCAGAATGACAATGAATATTTGTGCTAGAAAAAATTTATGACAGATTTGAGATCGAGTTCAATGTGAGTTTGATGCATATATATATATAGCAACAAGGGATATAGCTTTAAGGAGACTTCTACACTTGAAAGAATGATACATGAATCCCCCTCAACTATTAGGCAGTATCACCTTAGCCCCCTCATCTGTGAACCTGTACATACTAACCCCCTCAACTATAAAAACCATATAAATGTCCCCCCTTTTGAAGGTGGTGTGGAGGGGGTGAAAGTGATATAGTTTTATAATTGGAGGGGTCAAAATGTATAGATCCCTTGATAAGAGGGATGAATTGATATTTGCTAATAGTTGAGGGGATCTTGGTGTAATAGCCATTTTTTATCGGTCTCTCGAAACAAGGAAATAGAAACTTGAAAAAAAAAAAAAAAAAAAAAAAGTCAGGAGAATGGACAGGTCCACTTGTCAACATTCAAATAAAATAGGAAGAGCAAAAATGAATGAGTGGATGTTGGGCAACATAGATATACATAGAAACAAAAAATATCATTAAAGAAAAAGATGATTATCAATTGATTGTAACAAAATAATACATACTAGGATCTTGAGCAAGCAACTTATATATTTTTATCTTCACCAATTCCTTATGAACTCTTGCAATGCAATAATGAAACAAAACTTATTGAAAGTTTGAATTGGAATATTTTATATCAAAAGAATGAGTTAGAAAAGAAGAAGAAAAAAATTTAAAATGAATAAAGGATAAGAAATGGAAACCAAAAATAAAAAAAAAAAATCAACAGTCTTCGTACTGTTTGAACGAAATTGCTGATATTCTGGACATGAAGTTTAGCAACAGTACTAGTAATCTGCTACAGTAAAGCCTAAACTCATTTTTTTTTTCCAAATTTGGTACTAGTATTCTGGACACGAAATTTATGATACCATGAGATTAAAAAAGATTGTTGTAATTTCACCATAGGCCCTTCTCTATTTAGACTTATTTAGGGCTCAAAAACTCACTCCTAATGCGTTATAGTCCTGACAAGTGGATGAATAATATTGTCAATATAGCTTCAAAAAATATGTTTTATTTCAGTTCCATTCTACAAGAAAATTCTATGCATTAGTGTATTTGGTAACAAAATAGTCCCAACTCCCAAATTCAACTAGTGTATACTATGAGGGCCACATATTCCCAAATGTGGAAGTAGTCAATGAGAAAACCAAACCTTTAGATAAACAAGTATCAAACCATGTAAATTGATTCCATATAATAAAAGAAAATAAGCAACATACCGGCGATGATTCTGGTAGAAATTGTCAAGCTGATAATATATATAAATGGGCTTTTTCATTTTCTTTGGAACCTGAAAAACATTGAAGCAATGCACTTGAGTTCATCTAAACATTATTAATCTAAGAGGAGAGAGGAACACGCCTAAAATAATTTGAACTAATTGACTGACAGTTAAAGTTTTGATGCAAGTCTTGTTAGTTTTGGAGCTTTGAATATATGCAAGCACATCATCGCCAAAATTTGAAGGAACACAATCCTTGTCATATCGGTCTACAATTTCCACCACCTACATTTCAAATAAAGAGAGAGTTCATATAAAATATCAGTCAAATGCTAACTACAAAGCTTCACCGATGCAATAGTAATGTATTACGCTTTCTGATGCAAACAACGAAGCGAGGCCAATAGGAATAAAGATGATGCCGACAAATATGAATGCTGTGATGACCTGAAACCATGGGAGAGAGAATTATGTAATGAAAATCTGAAGAGAGAGATTGAGTTATATAAATAATATCAATCATACCCATCCAGGAGTCAAAATTGGTTTGCAAGCAGGAAGCTCTTGTTGTGTAAACCTAGAATCTGAAACATATAATAATCAATAGATAAGTAGTTTATCCATGAGGAAACTCTAGAACAAACATAACTAAAGGGAATATTTAGTAATTGTGCAAGTCATCAACACCTAATATTCGAGTATTGAGATTAACATATGTGAGATCATAAGAATCATTCACATCTTGGTCAAACTCTAAAAATGAAAAACATGACTAATGTTACTTGCAAAAGGTTAGGCACTTAATCACTGATAATAAACTCTCCAAATTTTGAAAAATCAAAATATTTGAATGTGTATAAAACACAATGTAATACATCTGTTTTGTTATTGCTCTGTTTAGGCAGTTTCATTGGGAAATAATAACCACCACCCAAGTGCACCAAATATGACCACATTGTTCTTTTTTACTATTTTTTTATATTTATGTCATAAGAATTTTTAGAAAACCAAAATAGCATAAGCCATGAGATTCGTTATAACCTACTGAGAAAGAGATACAATATTTTCTCTACTTGCCCCATTCTCTTAGGATCCAAAATGATGGAAGATGTACT
Organism: Camellia sinensis; assembly: GCF_055761805.1. NCBI lineage: Eukaryota > Viridiplantae > Streptophyta > Magnoliopsida > Ericales > Theaceae > Camellia > Camellia sinensis. Next base: position 19,949,016 of record NC_138964.1, on the reverse strand, counting down.
TTTACCAACTTTAGAGAGACAGCACTTTTCTTTTCTTTTCTTTCTTTCTCAAATCCCACTATTGTAGCACATTATTCCTACTAATTCCCAGATTATGTCCAAACATTAAGGCTGTGTTTGGATCTTGGAAAGGAAAAATGAAGAGAAAGGTAATAAAAATAGAAGCTATTTTTTTTGTCATTTTTCTCTTTTTTTCCACAAATCCCAACTCAAATTCAAGATTCAAACACAACTAAGTTGTGCCCCAACATAAACCTCGTACACAGCATATGATCCATTACTTGGCAAATTACAAGGGATGAGCCATGTATAAGAAGGAGAAACAAGAAAAAAAAAATTAAAATAAAATTAAATAAATAAATAAAAAGAGAAGGGAGGAAAGAAAGAGAACGACCTTAACTACCTTGGACAATTTAAAACCTACAGAGGACAGGCATAAAACACAACCTCTTTCATCAAATTGGCATACTTTAGAAAAGCTTCATGCCATATTTTATTTAACTAATCACGTGAAGTTGATCATATCCCTCCAAAACCCAACGAAGTATTCCTACTAGTTACCTTAGTCCTTTGAGGGGGCCATGATTTCTTCTCCGTCAACTACCCCAAATCCAGCAGGCATGGCAAAAATCAAGTGATGTATATGGCCTTCATGATCTCTCGTGATACCTTCAATACTTGATTTCCCTAATTACCATAGAAACTTTAATAGAAATTGAATTCAGTAAACTGAGTTTGGAAAAAAATTGTTAAGTGAATTTTGATGCTACTCCCTACAACTTCTAGCTCCTTGTAATCGTCTAAGGCCATGTTTGTTTTGGCAGACTGAATCAAACGGGATTAGCATTATACCTCTGTTGGAAAAATGGTGTTTTATAAGGCTTATTTTGGGCCAACTTTGAGTCCAAAATGGAGTGAGCCCCAAACGTCTTTTGGGGTGGGTCCGAAGAGGTGAAGTGTTCCTTGCCGCGTGGCAAGTCCCACAGTGAAGACGGTTCGTCAAAACCATTTATGAGTGAATGGGAACATGACGTTGTTTTCGGGTTCGTGGAATGGGCATTTAAAGAATGAAATGTGGGTTTCCTTGAAATGGGTTGTCTCACATAGAAACTTTAAGAGAGTTTTTTTGTGTATATAAGCTGTAGACTACAGCACTTGGGTTGGGCCACAAGAGGCACCCCAAGTTTGTAGAAGGGAGGAGTTATGGACAAAGTGAACCTTAGCCCAAACCACCACACGCGCGTGCCACCGTCCGGGCGGTTCTAATATTAATTTTTTGGACAAAATTCATTTGATTTTTTTCCAAAATTCTTGCGGGAAAATTTTATTTTCTGAACCGAAATAAATTCTAATTTGAATTTATTTTTTCTGTCTATATATTTCCTCTTCCAATCCATTATTTCTGAACAGATTAATCAGTCCAAACAGGTCTCAAAATCAGTTACACCCGAACAGATTCGAACTGTCCCGAACAGATTTAACTGCTGTGCAGTTATCTGTTGTAACTGCCATATCTGTTTGATTTTCAAACAGCATCTATTCAATTCAAATTAGTACATTTTCAGGTCTGTATATTCTAGACTTGTTCCAGCAGATTTTGGTTGATCAAACATCAAGTAAATTTCTGTCCAGACAGGTTTTCAATCTGTTGAAATTCTGGACAGATTCAAAATCTGCACAGTTGAAATTCTGGACAGATTCAAAATCTGCACAGTTGCAGATTTGTCTAGTTTCCTTACTAAATCTGTTCAAGGGTTGAAGTTACAGATACTTACCTGTTTGGACAACCTTTGTATGCCTTTATATACCAACATTTCCAGCAGTATTCTATGGAAAAAACAGTTTGAAATTAATTCCTTTGTGTTGTCCAACTTTTGTCTTTGGTGAATTATTCTTCATATTAGTTTTAGAATAAATTTCAGAGAGTTAGAACGCAGGTTTGGTTCGTCAAATAAATTGTTTGGAGTGCTACTACAATTTGTGAAGATCATTGTATCCTGAGAGATAGACGCCACTCAACCGTAAGCATCGTAGCGGGGCGAATCTGTCTTAAGGACAGAGTGTCACACACTTGACTTGGTCTTTGAAAGTTTTAAATTTGGTTCGATAAATAAATTCGGTACGTTATTTATTTATTTGTTTGACTTTGTTTCTATTAATTTGATTTACACAGAAGATTGTTCCAACAATCTCATCTCATGTTTGTACCTAGGATTACGAGAACAGATTGACAAAATCCTATCAATTTTGTAATTTAGTCAATTAGTCCGAACCTTTCTTTAATCTCCCATTTTGTATCCCACTCCCCTCTTGGTATTCAAGAGTCCCACATATGGGAGGATGCAATGTACGGGTGGACTATTAGTCTAGACACAATTTTCCTAGCCAAATGTGAGACTATATATTCTGTTGGATTATTAGTCTATTCCCAAGGCCATGTCCCCCAAAAGAACATGACCTAAGCATCCAGCATTTTGCAATTGATAGTTTATTCACCTTTTAATATCATCCCTAATGTACATTGCAATTCAACTCTAGTTCACACAAATCATCCATCAAAAACATTCCAACTTAGAATAATCAAAGATAATTATTAAAGATGCATTCATGCATTTCAAATCGTGACATTCAGGTTCTTGAAGACAATACCAAATGCTAATATGTTATTCACATATTTTAATTCTTGTCATATATATACACATATATACTGATGGTAAACATGACATTGATGGTTTTACCACAAATTTCATCTGTGTTCTTGATTGATAGCATTCAGGTTCTTGAAAACAATACACACCCAGATTAGAAACTCCACAATTTGCGAAAAAATATATCAAAAGAAAAAAAAAGAAAAGCAATGGCCCAATATCATTCTACATGCATATATGTGAGAATTTAGTCTCTACATCCATTAAATTGCATGCCATGAAGATTACAATGTAGTGTTACCCAATCAAAAATTCACAACATTTGCCTAAACAAACCCAAAATTGCAATAAAACCATCAAGAATATATGAAATAAATAAATAAATAAACAATTAATTAAATTCAAGAAGTGGGTAAAGGAAATGCACATTTGGGTCTCTTGGAATGCTTCTTGGCAGCGGTTGAAGTTGGTTCAGAGGCTCCATCCGCACCCCCTGCATTCATCTTTGAAATATTCGTCTGCACAAAGAGAGAGAGAGAGAGAGAGTCAGAATTTAGAAAGAAAGAAAACAGGTAAAGATTGATGGAAAATTTTAATCAGAATTTGAAATTTACATTGTACCCCAAAAAATAGATGAAATTACATTTCTGTTGAACTTTTCTTGGGGTTTTTTTTTCTTTCTTCCTCCTTTAATTCTCATATTTTGGTGGATTGTTTGTTTCATGAGAATGAGAATTGAGAGCCGCTAATGGCGCGTTAAAATCCTAGTCATTAAGTTGTCGCGGGAATAACTAACTACCTGTCAATTCTATAGGAAAAAAAATGTGCTAACTGCTTAGATGCATCATACCGCATTTTCAGGTATTTAACTTTCTAAATGAAATGGCTCTAATAAAAAAGCATCTCAAATGAAGTAAGTTTGATTTGCTTGTTAAAAGCAAGTGTTAATTGATAAAACGGTGATACATGCACCAATTGGTATACTAATTAATATACCAATATATGTTATGATATTATTACTAACTCTATCCATTATACAAATTATAAATATCCAAAATCTTTAAAATTATACTCCATCATCTGTTAGTATACTAATTGATATACAAATTGGTGCATATAACATTATTCTTGATAAAAATGAGGCCTATTTTTGTGTTTTAAATGTTTGTTTAGAGTAAATGAGTATTAAATGTTTGTTAATTTAAAGAGTAAGTAAGTATTTCAATGAGATGTTAAAGTATGTATTTAGGTTTATTTGAGAAGTGACTTTTTTATTTTTTGACTAAAATATGAGGTAAAAAATTAAAGAATTTGGGAATATATTTTTTTATTTTTTTATAAAAAAAACATGTAAAAAATAGAGAAAATGAGAAAGAATCATTAATTTTTTTATATGATTTTAATTTTTTAAATTTTTAATAATTTTTTAACTTTTTAATTATTATAACCACTTACCAAACAGAGCCTTCATACGCAAGGGCGGAGGCACGTGAGGCCCAAGGGGTGACGTGCCCCTCAACTTTTGGAAAATTATACTTTTGCCTCTTGTAAAAAAGTTATTTCAATTTAAACCGTTCAAGTAATGTTGTGAAATTCTTATATCACTAATTTTTTTTACATTTTAGATATATATATATATATGTTTAATTATGTTAAAAATTTTCCTATAAATTTTATATTAGAAAAATATTATATGTCATGAATTTTCTATCACTTCTTATATGAATACTCATAATTAGTTCATTTGTTTATAAATAATTATTACATAATTAATAATAACTAATAATATATTGCCATGTGATTAAATGATTCAAAGCGGTGAAAAAAAAAATGATATATAGCAGCCCCTATATATTATTTATTCGCCATTTCTTTTATTTCTTTATCTATTCCTCTCTATATCTCTTTTTGCGTGTGCATATTTATATAATTTAATTGGTTAACTTGAGGTTATAATTAAATATAACTTTTGCATCACACTAATTTTTAGTTCTATCATCAAATAAAAATTAAATTAAATTAAATTGTAAATAATTGTTAAGATTTTAATTTAATGGTGTTCCTTCTTAATTAAAATCTTGACTCCTTCCCTATTAATACAACTAGAATCACTTGAGTGTATAAAATGTATAAGGCTCGTCCCTTTCTAAAATTCATTTGCCAGTGTTTACCTTTCTTAAATTACAAATCTGCATTTTTCATATCTTAAATTACAAGTCTGCATTTTTCTAAAATTCATTTGCCAGTGTTTACCTTTCTTAAAAAGTTTGTTACTATTCACCCAAAACAAGTTTGTTACTTCCATGTGTTTATATGGTGATTACTTAGATGTGTTTGATAATATAATTCAATACTTCAAACTGAATAAATTAAGTGGAATTTTTTAACAACTTAAATCCACCAAAGGCCACCTCCTTATTCCACTTTTGATTTGTTTGTTAAAAAATGTCATTCATATAAAATTCGTCATTAGAATAATATGATAATGATATTTTTAGGCTAAGTTTGGGATGTTCCAAAAAAGTCAAAAAGTCAAAAAGTTACTCAAAAAGTTAAAAAGTTAACACTATTCACCAAAGTCAACAATTACGGCTGCACAACTCCCAATTCAAATTTTTCCTTACAAATCAATTTTTACAATTTTTTATTACACATTTTTCAATAAAAAGTCAAAAAGTTAACCCAAACATCCATATTTTCAACCTCAATTTTTTAGTCCAAAAAGACAAAAAGTGCACTTATTTAGTCTTCCCAAACTTGGCCTGTCTTTCAAATAGGTACTTTGTTTTGAAATGATAATTATTAAGATAACCACATTATTTTTGTATACAATTTTGGTATACTTTTTTAATTTATATACCACTTATTTATGAAAAATTTACCTATAAATCCTATCTTGAGAAATGATGAACCATTTTGTCCCAAGGATTTTCTTATAGATCGATTAGTCTTACTGATTTTCAAAAAAATAGATTTAATATATTATTTGAAAATTGAATTTACGGCCATACCCTTATTTCTATTATGTTTCATTTTCTTTTTTCTTTGGTGCCAAAAAGGTAAGTACATAATCTATAAGAATTAAATTTGGGATGAATTTTTATACGAGAATATTTTTTATTTGGAAAATATTTTAAAATGAGTACAAAAATGACTTGAAATATGAGATTCTTAAAATAAAAAAAAATAAAAATAAAAATCCTTAGTGTACTTTTCCGAAACGTAACATTCCAAAAAAACTCCTTAATATAACACCTCAATGTAACACAAAAAAAAAAAAAAAAAAACTTCTTAGTGTATTTTTCTCAAACGTAATATTCCAAAAAAATTCCTTAGTGTAACACACAAAAAAATTTCTTAGTATACTTTTGCTAAACATAACACTCACAAAAAAAATTCTTAATATATTTTTTTCTCAAACGTAACACTCCAAAAAAAAAATGTGGGATTCTTCAAAAACTATTCTAAAAAGATTACAAAAATTTCTTAAGTAAGTTTTGGCAATGTATAATTTCAAACTGTAAGTGTTACATTTGGAAAAAGAATACTAAAGAGTTTTTATAATATTTTTGTGTGTCATATTGAAATATGTTACATTGGAGTGTTATGTTTGGTTTTCATATACTGAGGTTTTTTTTTTGTGTGTTACATTAGAATATTACATTTGAAAAAAGTACATTAAAGAGTTTTTTTTAGTGTTATGTTGTTATGTTTGAAAAAAGTACATCAAAGAATTTTTAAGTGATACATTGGAGTATTACGTTATTAGAGTGTTACATTAGAGTATTATGTTAGAGTGTTAAGTTTTTGTTGGTAATGTGAGATTTGTTCTAGAATGAGTGAAAATTTAATATTGCATTTGGTAGAGTTTTGTAAATATAATTTGAGAATAGAGTTGTATTTTGAGTTTGTGAGTTTTGAAATTATGATTTGAGTGTGAAAATTTTATTTGGTGAATAAGTTTTGAATTGAGTGGGAAATTTTTAATGTAGCATATGATATTTGATACAAAAACTTATAACTCATAACCAAACACACAACTCAAAATTCTATTCAAAACTCATAAATTTTTTTAAAAAAATCAAAAAATATTTTTTATTGAATATATAAAAATTAATGTGTCAATTGTAACAAAAAAAAATTATGCACTGTTCCAGTCAACCAGCCAAACGACCTTCCGGACGTCCGGTAAGACAATCGGCTAGTCCAAATTTTTTCTCCTTGGATAGAGTTTTCAAAAATGAGTGTAGAATTAATTTTTGAAAACCGTAAACAAATACGGTGTGCAAATCAAATCCTGAAACTAACGTTCCAAAGCTCTACTAAACAGAGCCTAAAACTTCTATAGTGCAAATTGTCCAAATATGTAATTTTACATTTAGAGAAATTCACTTTTATTCGTAAAAAATTAAACTCAAACATACAAATGACGACCTTTTTACATAATTTTTATTTTAATAAGACCTTTAAATTTATAAAAAAAAATTAAATAATTTATAAAATTATATTTTAAAATTTATTGGGTTTCACCCTTTTATAATACACACTTCAAAATTGAGTATCTATGTAGAATTTTCTTGTCAGGACGAAGGGAAGGGAGAACCAGGGCGCTATGGCCCCACCCAAGTTTTTTGAAATTCTTCTAGCTTGTCAGATTTATAAATATTTTTATAGTATATAAAATGGTTTTTCTAAATTTTTATTCTAAGAGTCTATATGGTATGACTTCAAATCATTTCACATATTCCGCTATGGCAATAATTCTATTAATTTGAAAAAAAAATTATATTTATCTTTAAAAAAATTTTAAATTACAGTGTAATGAAGTGTACTAAGAATCTGATTACATTATATAGACCTAAAATTGTATGAAATAATTGAGATAACCATTAAGAAATGATTGATATAGGTTTAATAATTTTTCTTACTAAATTTTTAATAACAATTAACAAATAGTTATAATTGTCAAAGATTCTTTTTTAGCTACACTTAACTCGGCCCTCCCTGATCAAAATATCTAATTTTGTCCCTGCCCGTTATATATAAAGATAGATATATACAATGACAAATTTACATTGAGATTAGGGAGTCACATGCCCTCATAAATTTTTGATAATTTTATTAATATATGCAAATTATATTTTGTATATCCTTTATAAAATTATAATAGCACTCCTCCTTAAAATTGTAATAGTGCTCCTTAAACCTTTGTTTGGTAAGATGGCTGAGACTAATTTAACCCACTAAAAGATAAATTGTCTAAAAAGTTAATAAAACAAAATATTAAATTCAAATAATAATCAATTAACTTTTTCTCTCATAAAACTACAAAAATTCCAAAGTTCATTATAAACGGAAGTTTTTTAGTCAAGCTAAAATAGTAAAAAAATCAAAAAGTCCGCTAAAAAAATTCTTCCAAAATGAACCCTAAGGATTTTCCTGCTACTTATAAGCATCCCACTAAAATGGGTCCTTCTACAACAAACTTCCCAAAAGGGATTGTAATATTAGAAAGTATTCTAACCAAATCACTTTATGTTATAACTAAAAAGACCATAATAAATTGTAACCAAACACCATCTCTTCGGTTATAGTCTAAAAATAACTTCAATAAGTCAAAGCAAAATCATAATTAATATTATAATGAGTTATAACCAAAATAATAATTACAATATGTCATAACTAAGTTATAACCAATATTATAACGAGTCATGCACCACAATGTGTTATAATCAAATACTACAAAAATTATAACTGCGTTGTATGATGCACAATTTTTTTACGATGTATTTTATAGAATTTCTCTACTAAAATATATCATTTCTATCTCGACTTACATTCTTTTATAATTTCCCAATCTACTTATAATAGTTACTCTCTAATATTTTTACAAAATTCAACCTTAAATAGACTTGTAATATTACTTACCCAAAAAAGACTTATAATATTTAAATTCAGTAATATTTTATTATTATTTATTATGAAAAAGAATTTAATATCGTCATTAATTTATGTCTTTTTTCTTTTTTTTAAAAAAAAAATTCTGACTCCGTTAGATATACACATAAATTGCTAAATAAAAATTTATGAAAGATATTTTGAAAAAAGACACACATTAGTAGAGGACTTTTCCCAAAATAAGCTAAAATACCAAGCTATTTCCCAAACTAGGCTTAGTTTGGATGGAATTCTCAAAATAAGTTAAAACGTGGTTACAAACCACGCCTTCAACGTTTTTGTGGCCCTGCCACGGAAGATTTGTAAAATTGTAAAAGCGTGGTTCCATACTTTTAATTAAGAAAGCGTGGTTGCAAACCACACTTTTAAGAAAATTAATAACCTAACACATTTTTAAAATTTTTTTAATTTTAATATTTTAAACTCAAAACACATTTCCACACTCATATCAGAACTAAACACATAATTCAAAACTCAATTAAAAAATTACTTTCAAACCTCATAATCAAACACATAACTCAAAATTCTATATTACTTTCAAAACTCTACACTCAAATCGTAATCAAACACATAACAAAAAAAATTAAAATATTTAAAAATATAATTATAAAATAAAATAAAATATTTATAATAAAAATTATATATTTAAAATAAAAAATATTTTTTTTAATATTAAAAAAATAAAATTTTTTAATATTAAAAAATATATATTTAAAATATTAAAAAAAATACAACACATAAATATTTATTTATTTTAATGTGCACTATATTTCATACATTTATGTGTTATATTTTTTTTAATATTTTAAATATTAAAAAATTTAAAAAAATTTATTTTTTATTTTAAATATAATTTTTATTATAAATATTAGTTAACCAAACAAATGTTTTACTTTGTTTGATAAAAAAAAAAATACATAATAAATATATAAAGTATAGAGGAATTTGGAGATGTGAGGGATTGAACCCCATACCTCTCCTATGGAAAAGAGAAGCAATGCCATTTGAGCCACCTCCTTACTTGTCTTATATTTTGGTTACAAAACAATTTTATTTAAAAGCGTGGTTTCTAACCACGCTTTCTTTATAAAAACAGATTTCCTTAAAGGCGTTGTTTGCAATCACGTTTTCTTAATTAAAAGTGTGGTTTGTAACTACGCTTTTACGATTTTACAAATCTTCCGCGGCAGAGCCACAAAAACGGTGAAAGCGTGGTTTGTAACCACGTTTTAACTTATTTTGGGAATTCTGTCAAAACTAAGCCTAATTTGGGAAATAGCTTGATATGAGGCTTTTCCCATATTAAGCCAAATTACCATCTTAATTCCCAAACTAGGCCTAGCTTGGACGAAATTCCCAAACTAGGCTAAAGCGCTATTACAAATCACGTTTTCACTGTTTGTAGCAGAAAATTTGTGAAATAGTGAAAGCGTGGTTACAAACCACGCTTTTAAGGAAAATTTGTTTTCTTCAGAAAACGTGGTTTCAAACCATGCTTTTACTGTGCTTATTTTGTTTTGTGAAGAAAACGTGGTTCCAAACCACGCTTTCACTGTGCATATTGTTTCCTTAAGAAAACGTGATTCACAATCACGCTTTCACTGTGCATATAATTTAAATTTTGTTTTTTGAAGAAAACGTGGTTCCAAACCACGCTTTCACTGTGCATATTTATTTTCTTAAGAAAACGTGATTGTGAATCACGCTTTCACTGTTCACTACAATAAGCGTGGATTGCAACCACGCTTTTACTGTTCATTTAAATTTTATTTTATTTTAAATTTTTTTTTCTGTTGTCATTGTTTTAGTGATAATGTAATTCATAAATTTTTTTTGGCTTTACTAAAGCCGTTCTCATGTTAAATTTTTTTTTTCTTTTGTCTTTGTTTTGGATTAGAAGGTGTAATTCAGAATTTTTTTTTAGCTTTACTAAAGCCGTTTTCATGTAAAAATTTTTTGTTTTTTGTTTTGTCTTTGTTTTGAGTTAGAAGGTGATAATGTAATTCATAATTTTTTTTTGGCTTTACTAAAGCTGTTTTCATGTAAAATTTTCTTTTTTTTCTTTTGTCTTTATTTTGGGTTAGAAGGTGTTATTCAGAAATTTATTTTGGCTTTACTAAAGCCGTTTTCATTTAAATATATATATTTTTTCTTTTGTCTTTGTTTTGGGTTAGAATGCGATAATGTAATTCAGAAAACCGATTTAATAAAACCGTTTTCTAGCCGTTTTCATTATTATTATTATTATTTTCTTTCGTCTTTGTTTTGGGTTAGAAGGTGATATACATGCTCTACAGTCCGAAGCACACCCACACACTGTGCAGTTCGACGAACAACGACGAAGGGTGAGACGCGAAGAGCACCGCAGAGTAGGCCAAGAAGACGAAGGCCACCGCGAGAGCTGCAGCAAGAGGGAATAAGAGAAAGACCTCAAATTTTGGTGATGTATTTTTTACATACGAATGGTACTTTTTTCGTTTTTTGCTATGTAATGTAATTTGTATGTAATTTGAATTCTGATTACGAACAGGAACTTATGTAATGTAAATATTGGGTTGGAGTTGATGTTATTGTGATTCAATTGGTTTTGCTTATTTCATAAGACTGATGTTGTGCAATGAATGAATGAATGGAAAGGTTATTTGTTTTATTCAATTGGTAGTGTATTTTTTGTAAGAATGAGAATGTTATTTGTTATATTCAATGAATAATGGTTACATTTTTGGGTTGTCACGATTGAGAAGATGAACAAGTTAAGAGAATGTGTATTTCTCTTAAAATAAATTTTGTCAACATTTTTGTAATAAAACTTAATACATAATATACGAAGTCACTAATTTACTAAATACTCATACAGGCATGAAAACAACATAACTGAAGTTGCAAATGTAACAGTTTTCAGTTACATAGGTAGTACAAACATAAGTCTCCCACAAAAATACATTTTGGACACCATGAACTGAACACACAATACATACATCTTGGACACCCTAAACTGAACACACAATACATAAACATAATAGTTAGACATACAAATATTAGGCAGACAATCTGACAAACTCATTACGGAAACACTCAGTCTAACACAAACATTACATATTAATGCATGACCTAATATTGCCGAAGTGTAGACATTAACACCTAATTCGCGCTTAAATCGGCAATCTCAGAGTCTGAATAATCCGAAAGCTCAGCGTCAGAGACAAGTTCAAGATCCTCCATGATACCCTTGATAACCGCAACATTTGGTTCTGTTCTGTTCTTCTGGGCATCCTTCTTAACTATGTATAGTTGCATATCGTGGACTAACCTACGACACATTTGAGAAATCTCATGTTGTAGTCTTTCACATAGTTGATCAACATTATCAGGATCTTCCTTTTGGATCTCAACAGAACGTGCTTTTGGCACCTTAAGTTGATTTTCCCGACTTAAGGTTTCCAGCTGTACCCGCTGCATAAATAGTGCGGGCCACTTGAGACGAGTAGCGTCAGATAAACCATATCTTGTTTGATTGTCAGATGGCTCCATACATGAACCTCCTTGAACTCGATAATACTTGGGCATCAAAAAATGTTGTTTCCCAAACCTATCACGATAACCACAAGCATAATCTAAAATAGGTATTGTTGTTTCGTCTTCAGCATCGCCACATCCCATTCTCCTTCCTCGTCGTGAACTGTCACAAATTTGCAAGTTCCTACCACCTCTGCGATTCCCACTCCCTCCCATGAATCGTGTAGCCATGCTAATTTTTTAAAACAAATGAATGATAATTTCATAGGGCGAAATGAGTTGTAAGGTTGTGTCTTCACCTTTAGTCGTTTATATAGTTGGTTATGAACGGCTTTAGAAAGACATTGAAGGAAAAATCATAGAAAATAAATGCCTTTGCATGACAATCCTACATATATGAACAAGGTATGAGTTGTCACTAGAATGAAAAAATAGAGAAAAGCAAATACTGTGTACCAAGTCACGTGACTTGACAATCCATCTGCATATATTGACAAAATAAGGGCATGCTCACTGTAAGGTAAATCAGTGAATTCACTGTTGTCATGTGACTTTCTGAATTGACAATCCCACATATATCAATAAGACATGAGTTGTCACTGTAATCAGAAAATAGAGAAAAGCAATGCCTGTGTACCAAGTCACGTGACTTGACAATCCATCTGCATATATTGACAAAATAAGGGCATGCTCACTGTAAGTTAAATCAGTGAATTCATTGTTGTCATGTGACTTTCTGAATTGACAATCCCACATATATCAATAAGAGATGAGTTGTCACTGTAATCAGAAAACAGAGAAAAGCAATGCCTGTGCACCAAGTCACGTGACTTGACAATCCATCTGCATATACTGACAAGTCTCTCTACGATTTGACTACTCAATGTGTGAAAAAAGGAAGCTTATGTAGGCAATGTTGTGTTTTACTTAGCTATGTATCATTCGTTGTTACGACCAACTATTTGTATTTCATTGAAAAGTATGACTATTTGAATTTTTGTTGTCATTTGAAATTATTTTAAAATCAACTTTTGAATGTTCAATTTGTAATATTTTGAGAAACATTTACAACATCAACTGAACATTGGTCGTAACGTACCTATCCGCAGATCAATCATAACAAATTTGTAAATCGCACGCACGCCCACTTAACCCCATAGGTATGGAAGATTAATTGTTATTTACATTTTTTCTGGAAATCACTCATAATAAATTTGCAAATCTCACGGACAACCACTTAACTCAATAGTATTGGAAGACTAGTGTATGAAAATATTGTTGGAATGAAAATGTATATATTAAAATAATTGTTATAAATTTTAAATCCAAATCGTACTCGGTTTTTGAATTTCGAAGAACAGTTTTTTGGAAATTATTTAATCCCCCAACTGGACCAACCACTTGGCTTTGAGCTTGTTTGTCCTGCCCCCAAGTTTAGTTTTCTGTCAACCCCTCATTCCTTACCAGAGTCATCATTTCACTGGACTTCCAAGAATTGGAAGGTAACTCTTTCTTCTTTCCTAATGGAGATTGAAATTCTTTACGTACAGGTCACTATTTGAGAAGCCCTTGTTGAGGGAAAATTTTGACTGAGCTACCTGTTCAGTGAGAACCCGAATATAAAAATTAAGTAAATAATTAAATAATAATAATATTACAATCTCAAATATTTTTGTGGTCAATCCTAAAGTGCAAATTAAATATTTGGAAGGTCTTTTAATTAATTTTTAAACCTAAAATAAATTTATGGTGGAAATCTCTAATTTAGAGATAAGATTTTAACAATAACAAAATAAATAAATAAATAAAAGCAAAAGGATAAGGGAGTCAGATTTTTTAAAGTGTGTGGGTAACCCTAAACTCTCATATTATTCAACTAGCAGCCATGAAGAGGAGATAGGAGTAACTTTTGGTGAAAATTGAACAACTAGTTTGGTGCTTTAATAACTCCATCTCCAAGGTTGAAATCAATATTTTGTGAATACAGTTATTTTGTATTTATGTTTCTGTGCATTCATTGGAAGAGGATGGAATGAAAGCTTAACTGATTAGGTGGCTTCAATAAATATCAGGTTAATAGTTGGTGTCAAATAGTGTAATGGGTATAGTGGATGTATGAAGAACAAGTATATGGCATGGGTTATATTCCATGAGTGTTTTTGCTTGTAATGGTGGATCTTGTGAGTGAAACGTGGGTTAGGTAGGAGTACTTGACCACCAATGTTTGTGAATATCATGTGTATTTTATGTAGTTTGAGGAATATCAGATGGATACATAAAGTTGAGGGTACAATCTATGAGTATGAAATTCTGCACATAACCACAATCTTTAAAAATGAAGAAACCTTATCAAACGGATGAATTTTGAATTGAAATTTTTACAGTTGATTAATTACATATTGAATTGCATATCAGAATTTTCTTATAATTTTTCGGAGTCAAAATCTATATTAACTGGTGCATTCAAATCTATCCAGAAAACTGGTGTTACACAGTAATTTCGGAAGTGTTGTTCTCTTTGGGTATAAATCCGAAAAATATCAAATCAGCGTCATTAGAACTGGTTACAAGTCTAGTTTCTTAAATTTTTGGCCTTGCATTGATTGCTATTCTATACTAAGAGAATCGTCAATTTCTTTATAGAGGTGCAGAAAACAATCTGTTTGGGTATAATTAATTGTACATAGTTATTTTGACAAGCAAATCAAGTAAAACCAATTGGGTTTTAAACTTTAGTCCCCCAACTGGACCAACCACTTGGCTTTGAGCTTGTTTGTCCAGCCCCCAAATTTAGTTTTCTGTCAAACCCCCATTCCTTACCAGAGTCATCATTTTGACTGGACTTCTAGGAATTGGAAGGCGACTCTTTCTTCTTTCCTGATGGAGATTGAAATTCTTTACGTAGAGGATCATTATTTGACGAGCCCCAATTAAGGGAAGCTTTTCACCAAGCTACCTGTTCTGTTTTGTGTTGTTGAAGGCGGTAATTCGTTTGTCTGAACTTTATTAGTCCCCAAACTGGACCAACCACTTGGCTTTGAGCTTATTTGTCCAGCCCCCAAGTTTAGTTTTCTGTCAACCCCCCATTCTTTACCAGAGTCATCATTTTGACTGGACTTCTAGGAATTGAAAGTCAACTCTTTCGTCTTTCCTGATGGAGATTGAAATTCTTTATGTAGAAGATCAGTATTTGAGGAGCCCAAGTTAAGAGAAGCTTTTGACTAAGCTACCTGTTTGTTTTCTGTGCTGTTGAAGGCGGCAATTCGTCTATCGTAACTTTATTAGTCCCCTAATTGGACCAACCACTTGGCTTTGAGATTGTTTCTCCAGCTAACAAATTCTGTTTTATCTATCAAAATGCATTTGTTTTCCTCTCCCTATCATTTTCCATGTTCTATTAGAATAGATGGTGCATTAAGTTTTGTATGTTTCTAATGTGAACTTGTACAATATATTGTTGTTATGCAATGTAGCATTGTTGTGATTTTGTGTTTACTTGTATTCATGATATTATATTTCTATTTTAATTTCATTTTGTGGGATAATTGGTAGGGGAAAATTTCAAAATTTCATAAACAAAATTAAAAAAACTAAATAAAGTACAACATCAAAAACTTTATAAGTCTACTGATATGTCAAGAAGAGGATTGGTTGATAATTAAATATTATTTGATTATCAACCAATCATCTTCTTCACACATCACTGAGTCTATAAAGTGGGTACAAAAAATGGAATTGTATATCATGTTTGAAAAAAAAAAAAACCTTAAGTATTCACATAATTAAACATACATTAATCCAGAACATTCATTAACTCATTGTAATTCAATAAAGAAAGTCATGAACTAATAAATGTATACTTATAAATGTAGTTATTTCATAAACTTCAGGTTCACATAACAAATACTTGAAATACATCCGTAAGTTAGATGAACAACAAGATTGTCTTACACTCCAGTAACGAAGATACGACACAACATACAAACATATATGAAAGATAAAGGTGTTTGATTTCTCATTCCTCATCTGACATGTAGTAGTCAGAGAGATATTTTTCATTGTTTAAGACATTATTTCGCTCAATCACTGTCAAATCTCTGTTGCTTGCTTCTGCCATTTCGGTGGCTAGCTGAAGCATGAAATGCCGACATCTCCGCATCAACATTTTGTTATTCTCCTTCTTAATTCTATTAATTGCTTTTTCATAGTCACTCACATTTCGTCTAGCCATGGTCAATGAACGACGATGAGGTACCGGTGCCCCAAAGTTACGTAGATCATTAAACAATCCTTCTTGCTTCGTTACCCTGAACGCCTATTCTGCTCAGATACCAACATAATAATCCTTCAGACTCGAGTACTTTTCGCTCTTGTAGTCATAAGTAAATGGAGGTAGCAGCCACACTTTCGGATTTCTTTGCCAGTGTGAACTTCCTGCACCTCTTGAAGACATTGTTCATAAAATAAAAAAATTAATAATAATAGTAATTGTAGATATATTACTATTGTTATGACTCGAACAAACATCATACTGGGGGTAGCGCTATTTATAGACATCATACTGGGGGTTAACTAGAGATGATCTGGTGATGATAATGCATGCAGGGGTACTATGGAAGAAGTGATACCCGTGATATTATTTTATCTTATTCATTTCATGCAATCCTGAGTACCCGTGACTTTGTGTACTTGTGATGTAGTCACGGACGTGGTTGTCAGATAAAATCATAATTGTAGGCCGTCCTTTTCACAATGCAATCCCTTCATATTCGCAGTGAATTGTCAAATTAATCAGTAATGCAGTGAGTTGTCACATCGCCACATGAAACTATTTTTTCATGCTTACTTTTTTAATACAGTAAGTAGTCACTTGGAATTGATGATTTCAGTACAAATTGGTGTTTTCAAAAAATTATAAATGAAATCATAAAATGAAATAGCGGCTTTAATTTTCTTTGTTTTAAAGTAATATTATTCATAAACAACTATAAAACAGAGTGCAAGTAAATACACAACCGTCCAACTCACTTCGACCTACAAAACTATCGTTGATTTTTTCACCAAAATAATAAAATGGTCACCTGATATGTGAACAAGATTGGCACTGCAGCCTATATTTTATCTTATTTTCACTTAATGAACTTCACAGTCATTTCATTTTCTCCTCTTTGCATTTTTTGCTTCTTTTTATATTCGGTAAATTACACTTCACTCCTTCAGTCCTTTATATAATTGTTTATTAACACTATTGCCATGTGGTCGTATTAATGTGACTTACATGAATTTTGAAATGTGAGGAAAAAACAAAGCATCTAAGTTGCACTGCACAAAGTCACATGCATCACGTAATGTGAGGAAAAAAGTCACAAAATATGTAATTTACAAAGTCAGAAAGTCACATGCATCACTGTATCACTGCATAAAGTGGCATGCACCACTGCACAAAGTCACATGCATCACTGCATCACTGCACAAAGTCACATGCATGACATGCATCACTGCATCGCTGCACAAAGTTACATAGCATCTGAGGAAAAAACAAAGCATACAAATTATTACCTCTGTTCAAGTCACTGCACTGCATCATTACGAAATGTTGGACGTATCACTGCGCCGAGCTACAATTTATTATCGTACCATACCTACTGTGCCCATGTGAATTCTGCAATTCATAATGGGATGAGGGGGTGTCAGAACAAAATAACAAAACAATTAGACCCTTTGTGTTTAAAAAGCCACCCTATGTAGCCCCAAATAGATTCATAAACGTTGAAGATAAAATATTATACAGTTAGAATGTATTGAAGATTAATTTGTAGTAGAGTTAGAATGAATGAGTTTTTCGATGTACAGAACTTGAAAGTGTTACAGATAAAACCTAGCCTAGTATACAGACAAGAACAACACCGACTTAAATCAACACATAATTAACTTCAAATTAAATTGGTCAAATTTCTCCAATTAAATTAAATGAAATATGTAAGGTAAAAAGTGAAATTAAATATATTGTCAAGGCAAAATAAATTGAATTATATTTGTAAGCGGAAAAATTAAATTACATTTCTAAGCGGATTTGAACTTTGCTTAAAACCTTCAGATATACACTGAGTAGTAAATAAAAGTCGAAGTGACAACTCCTATAAAGTTGATGTATAGTTGTTCAGGTCATAAAAGTTGACGTGACAACTCTGATGCATAGTTGTTTACAATAATTTCATATATGCAGCTACCAAGTGTATATGAGGTATAAATATCGCATCATACCACAACAAAAGTTTTATAGCTATTTCGAGCGATATCATCATGAGATATACGGTGGTTGATCTATATTCAGCAATTGGTCGCTATTGGGTTGCAAATGGAGATGAATTTCAATACCCATTAAATCCAAATTTGCGTTACTCACATGCCACCCTCAATACCATGAGAGCTGAATGGGAATTTCGCATAACTCGAGCAAACGTTCTCGTTGAGCTATGTCGTGAAGTTAATATTAAATTTCCTCGCTGGTTAGCCATGCGTATGCCAACTGACACTCCACAGTTGTTGCAAAGGGTATTGCATCGTATCCACGACGAAGTTAATCGTATGACCCAACGTTTGCAAAGGTCCTCACTAATGAAGACCGCAAATGAGCGTGCCGAAGATGGGTTAATGGATGATGCACACCAGTACTTCGCCTGGAGCATGGATGTTATGTATGAATCTGATATTGAGATGTCAGATGATAATGATAATGAATGAAATTGTTTGGATGAATGACCAAATCATTTATCTTGTAATGGATTTGTAATACTTATCCATGACTTATCAATGAAGGGAGATGTTTCAATTATTTTTGAAGAGTTCTTGTAATTCTACAAATTACAAATACCTTTGCTTTCTCTTCGTTATTGTTATTTTGAAGAACGCTACTTGAACTAGACTTTCATGATTTCATGCATTATTGATGTGGAATATAATGATGATACTGAATGAACTAAACAAGCATGTATGACCAAACATTTTCATTCAGTATAATGGCTTTGCAATGCTTATACATGAGTTATCAATAAGAAGAGAAATTCGTAACGAATCTTGACATGTGTACTTATAAATGTAGGGATTTCATAAATTTCAGGTTCATATAACAAATAGTTGAAATGCATCCGTAAGCTAAATGAACAACAACATTGTCTTACACTCCAGTAACGAAGATACGACACAACATACAACATTGTTTAAGACATTATTTCGCTCAATCACTGTCAATTCTCTGTTGCTTGCTTTTGGTTAGAAGATTTAAGAAAAAAAATTCTTTGCCATTTGCTTAGAAGATTTAAGAAAAGAAAAAAATATATATAATTCTACATTTTGTTTGGTTATAATAGAAAATACATGAAAAAAGAAAGTGAATGCAATCATACAGAAAAGTGAAAGAAAAGGGAAAAAAAATTATGTATTTGTTTAGATAGATAGAGTCCTATAAAATAATAGAACTAGTTTGTTAGATAGGCTAACAATTTTTTACAAAAAGCTTTTGAAATTTTATTTTTTCTCACAAATTTATTTTGTTTCCTTTTTACTCATATTTCTCCCCACAACTATCCATTATGCAATGTTTATA
Source organism: Camellia sinensis (assembly GCF_055761805.1). Classification (NCBI taxonomy): domain Eukaryota; kingdom Viridiplantae; phylum Streptophyta; class Magnoliopsida; order Ericales; family Theaceae; genus Camellia; species Camellia sinensis. Next base: position 19,929,288 of record NC_138964.1, on the reverse strand, counting down.
TTTTCTTTCCAAATCATTTTTGTCTAAAATTTTTTATCTATTCATTTATTTTTCTTTTTTTTCAATTCACTTCCTACTATTTTTATTTTTTATCATTGGTTTCTTTCCAAACAAATGAAACCTAAATATAACTTAAAATCCTATCAATTCTTATCCTTTTCTTTCTGTTTTCCTTTTCATTTTTATTTCGCTCATCAAATCTAAGCAAACACTGCCTTGTTGTTTGTTTAGCACATGAGCGCGGGGCTTTTCCCAAATTAAGCCAAATTAGCAACTTAATTCCCAAACTAGGCCTACTTTGGACGGAATTCCCAAACTAGGCTAAAGCACTATTACAAACCACGCTTTCACTGTTCCTAGGACCCTCCCGCGGGAAATTGGTAAGATTTTTTTTTTCTTCATAAAACGTGATTCCAAACCACGCTTTATAAATTTTTTTGAGAAAACGTGATTTCGAATCATGCTTTCAATACCAGCCACTCCATGCACTCACTCTACGCACTCACTCTTCTCCTCTCTCTCTCTCTCTCTCTTTCTCCGACACACAAACACTCATCCCACAAACACACACCAAACCCCACACACACACCAAACCAATATAATTTTTAATATATATAAATTTTATTTTATAAAATTAAGACCAATATTAAATATATATATATATATATATAATTTATAATAGCAAATAATAATCAACTATATGAAATTAAGACCAATATTTTCAAATAATTTTTTTTTCAATTAATTTTTTTCAATTAATCTTTTATTTCAATTAAATTTTTATTCAAATATTTTTTTCCCAATTAATTTTTTTTTCAAATAATTTTTTTTTCAATTATATTTTTTTAATTAAATTTTTTTCAATTATAATATGTGTGATCCCATTGTTATAAATAATAAAAATAAATATAAATATTTTAGGCCTGAACAAACATATTTTTTATTTTATGTTTTTAAATTTTTTTAAACATTTTGTTCAAACCAAACACGTTTATAATTTATGTTTTTCTAAAAATAAACAAAAATTAGTTTATAAGATTTTTGTAAACATAAATAAAAAATGTAAACGTTGCCAAACGCTACCTTAGTGTTTATGGATAAATTTTTTTTTATTTTATTTTAGGGGTTAGGGTTTAATTCTTAAAATTTATTTATTTTTATTTTAGGGTTTAGGATTTATAGTTTAATTCTTAAAATTTATTTTAACTTCAATCGTATAAAAAAATAAATCCTAAACCCTAAAAAATAAATTTTATAATTTTTTTTTCTTCAGAAAACGTGATTAGGAACTGCGCTTTTAATTAAATCATAAAAATGTATTTTGAAAACACGCTTTCACTGTTGCACTCACTCTTCATTTTCATTCTCACAATCACATACACACTCTCTCTCTTTCTCTCTCTCTCTCTCTCTCTGACACATACACACACACTCACCACACTCACATTTTTTTAATATATATAAATTTTATTTTATAAATTTGGGACCAATATTAAATATATATATATATGTAATAATTTATAATAGCAAATAATAATCAACTATATAATTTTTATAATTTTTGTAAATATAAATCATTTTTATATAATTTTTATTTTTTGAGTGGTTAGAAATAATTTTTTACAAATTAAATTGAAACAACCATACGTATGTATATAACCTGCCCAAAAGTTAAAATGATAATTATTTTTTACCCTTAAATGATAATTATTTTTTATTTTTTATTTTTTATTTCTTAACCAAATTAATTTTTAATTTTTTGAAAAAAATTCTAAAAATCAAACCATACATAGCCTAAAAATCTTTTGATAAGTCATTTCTTACGTTGGTAACTTATTTAATTATTTGTTAATTTTACAACTTTTTTACCATCTGAGGCATGTTTGGTAACCATTTTGTTTTCAGTTTTCAATTTATATTTACAAAAATTTTAAAAACTATCATAAAAACTTGTTTGATAATTTTTTTAGTTTATAAATGGTTGTCTCAATTTGTAAATTTGAGAAAAAAACGTAAATTACTATAAATACAACACAGACTACGAAGAAGGAGAGAGAGATAGAGATGTGAAAGAGATTTTGGAAATCATCAAAATAAGTAAGAATAAAAAATTGTGAAATTATATTTTCAAATAAATAAGTATGACACATTTACATCATCTGTACAAGTTTGATTTACAAAAACTATAACAATTACTATAAATAAATAAATAAAAAAACTATAAACTCCATATCACACCTGCTAATGCCCTAACCTGCCTCCAGTTCCACAACCTCGACCGTGGACCTCCCTCCTCGGTTTCCTGCAGTAGACTCTCTGAATATCTTGCTCCCCCAATCGTAAATGCGTATCCAGTGACACTCCCTCCCCTGCATGTGGCCCTCCACTGACTGCCTGTGGAGCCTGTGAGTGTAACCCCCCCTCTCCTGCATGTGTTGCCCCTGATCCTGTCTCTGGCTGAAGATCGGATACTGCTGTGAGCTGTGAAACTCCCTCATCTGGCGCAACTGTATCACAATCTGTAGCTGGACCTCAACCTCGACCTCTGCCTCTACCCGCACCCCGACCTCGGCCACGACGTCCACCACAACCATAACCTCGTCCTCTCCCTTGCGCTCTGGGGGGGCTCAATATGGGCCTCATCTTCAACGTGGGAGATGTCAGTGAGAACTGCATCATGTGTACTCATGATCGCGGTTGAACTAGTCTCCACAAAAGTAGGTGGTAACTGGGTGGGTGGGGTAACAACGTCATGCATGTATCGGGGCGGTGTCCAATCAGGGTCAGCATGCTGGGTAGGATGTACGTGTAGGGAATTTGGAGAAATGTATGGGGTACCATGCGGTGGGGTGACTAAAGTCCAAGGACCTGTTGTGGCTGGTGCTGAAGTGGAAGGCACTGACGTCGACGTGACTGATGTGTCTGGAGCAGCTGCTGCACTGTGTACACCGTAGTGGCCAAAATGCAGACGATCTACCCGATAGGCATTTTGGATCCTCTCGTACAATAACTCTCGGATCTCTGCAAGGGTCTGCATCGCATGTTGTCCATCACGTCTGAAAAGGGCGTCCTCAGCCAAGTGATATGACCTCCTAGTTCGAACCACCTAAACAAAAATTCAGACGTATTAGGCTATAGTTGACTGAAAGTAAATCAATTATGATCTTAACAATTATCTGACACATACTATGATACTCACCAATGTCTCGAGAGAAGGCCCAAGTCCCTAATATCTGGACTCAAGCAGGTGGCTCGGATTACCGACTAGTAGGTGTGTATGTCGCCGATACAACAACATGTAAGGATCGGAAAGAGGGAAGGACCTCATCGCTCTAGTCAGCCTGTACAATACTGTCGCAATGGGCATCCCACAGCTGTATATATCGCATATGAAATAGACTCTAGTCAGTACCGATTCGGCCACGTCTATCAATCGCATACAACCTTCACTCGGTGTCGCACCGATCCGGCATGGACTGGACCCGACCAAACTGTCGGAGGACACAATCAAGGAGATGCCACTCAACCACGTCAAAACAAATGAGTGGCACTCTCGCCATCCATATCTCCTCACCTAGTCGGCAATAGTTTGGGAGCATACTGAGGACACCAGCATAAGGCTGCCAGATAAACTACAATAATGACAAGTCTATTAAAAATCGCTCATGAACATATACAATGAGTAAGACAATTAAAATTTAGGTATTTAAATTTCATACCTCGCCCTCTATCATCCGGTCAAGCTGGTCTCTATACACGACGACTACGTGGGACGATACGACCTCGTGGCCATGTCAACCTTCCACCGGCTACCTCGAGGTCTGGCTGGCAACTGCACGTCTCCCTGGCCGATGGAAAGCTCACCAGAAGCAACCACTTGCCGCCTAGACGGGGCAATGCGAATCAATCTCTCTCACGCCCAAATCTGCAATAGTTTGAACGCAATTACAATACTAATATATGCCATACAATATGAATTGACATGTTATAAAATTCTTACTAACCTGTAGCAAGACAAGGGGTCCTCTGATCTCCTTCGCACCCACCTGAGCTGCTCGACATAGCATCCTATATAAGCATGCCAAAGCCGCGCCACCCCAGCTGTACTGGCTGATCGTGTCAATGTCTCTCAACAGTGGCAAGTACATCAGCTTGAGCAGGTTCTGTGACTTATCAGGGAGATGTACCTCTCTAATAAGCCACAGAATATATGCTCGGGCATGCTGTTGTACTAACTTATCTGGAGCCTGATCTGGAAGATGACCAAACTGCTCGGACAGCCACCTCACCTTCAATCTACCTGCCTAAAAGTCTGCAGGTGTAGGTGCTACTCCTAATAGCTCAACACATAGGGCTATCCACTGCTTCCTCGTCAATGATGGGTCAACTCCAGTAACTACTCGCCCATCAATCCGTAGACCATATAGGACAGATACGTCCTGAAATGTGACGGTGGCCTCCCCAATCGGGAAATGAAATATATGAGTCTCTGTGCGCCACCTCTCGACGAGAGCAGTGATGAGTGGGTGGTCCAGTCTAATATGGCCTATACAATAAACACCATAGAATCCCGCGCGTAGTATACACTGCAAGACTCTATGGTCCAATGGATGCTCCCACTGGCCGGAATCTCCCCGCCGGCATGTCACCACGGTGTGTGCCTCGTCCTGCATAATAGAATGACTAGTTTAAATTATAGCATTATCACGTAATATAAAAAAAAATGCAGTGTATTTTCATTGTAAGCGTAAAGACCAACAAATGTTATTGCATACCAGATCCTCCCATATACTATCAGCCCGATGTGGATGACTGAAAAGTGGGACCTCATCAAGTAGATGTGCCATGAAGCCTGTACAAGTGAAATACTAGATCATAACAATAAAAGTCTCATTTAATCATAACAGGAAAACTGTAATTATTCCATAAATTATGATTTGTAAAAGAAAAATATGCTCAACTATTTACAAATTTATATTTGTGTGACACCATATATGGAAGCAATTCACTAAAATGTAATTAATTTTCATTTCAAAAAACTGTATTGGTGAGCATGTAATTTAACTATAACAATTAAACTCTAATTATTCCATACATGACAACTTGAAAAACAAATGTGGTCGATTATTTTAAAATTATAAATTTGTGTGCCACTAACATGGAAGCAATTCACTAAAATATAAATTTATCAATTTATGTGTCATTAAATATGATAAGCAATTCAACAGAACCTACCGTTATCTATGCTATAACTAATATAGAAATCTTTTACAAAATAATTTTAGAGTCTCAGTTACATAAGCTTAATAATGACCAGTAACATGTGGATAGTTTTCCTACATAAATATTTGCGAAAAAATTGAATGGGAATTTTTTTTTCAATAAGAGGTTACTAATTACATTTATGGTATATTTGACAAAACTTCATTATTGATTTTGTAATGGTAAAAGTTCCAATAAAGTATAAAATATGTAAATTACGTAGATCTGAATTATAAAGTGTAAATGTAAAAAATGCTTACAGCATTCGAAAATATTTAATTTATTCATAAATAATAAATTTTTAAATGGTAGAAGAACTATGTGATTTTCACTAAAATTTTGTAATAAACATTTTCAATCAAGTAGACAATAAAAAACTTAGGCCTATGTGGTATAGTTAAATGTTTTTGCATACATATTTAGTTTAATTTATTTGTTTAGTATGTTACTTGTAAATTTTTTCAAGGAAATCAAACAATTACAATATATAAGGAATTAACAATTAGAAATGATCTATTACAAATAAAAAATGATATATTTAAATGTACAACCCCGTTTACAAATAAAGAATTAAAAAATAAAGAATTAAATGATCTATTACAAATAAAGAATTAAAAAATGATCTATTACAATATGTAAGTATTACATAGTCTTCATCGACCAAGTTGCGCCGGACATGTTTGCCTATCATGACCTGTCTGCTGGCACTCACTACAATGAGCGGTCAAACGCCTATCTGATATATCCATCTTATTCGGAATACGAGACATAGATGTACGACCCAGTTTTACTTCTCGCAGACGAAGTACATTAGGCATTAAGGTCCACTGCGGATCATCCCAATAATCTTGATGCGGTATTGGATTGAATTTAGTTTCCCAAACCCTCATGTATACAGGAAGCCTATATACTAGATCAATTTACTCGAATGGATTGTCACCGCATTCAGACATTACAGAGAGTATATGGAAACATGGATAGTGTCTTATCTCATATTTGCCATAACTGCACGTGGGTTGATTCATCCGCACAATTTGTGTATTGCGACCTCGTCCATGGCGAAAAGATGTTTGCACCTCAAATACGCGACGGGGCCTATCAGACAATATTAATACAAACTAATTAAGTTCACGTTTTTAGGTGTACTTAACTTCACAACATAATAAGAACAATTTAGTTTACATTACAAACTAATCTGTCATACGATATCAACTTGAAAGTATTTCCCCTTGCGATGCCATCCTCAATAGTTTTTTTCCATCTCTCTAGGGTATTGGAACTCATTTTGTACATCTATTTCAGCTTGGGCTCCCATCTCGTCAAAATATTTTACGAGCCGCCGAAATGTAAATTTGACCACAGCTGAAATAGGTAAGTTCCTTGCACCTTTCAAGACGCTATTGAAGCACTCTGCACCATTGCTAGTCAATACCCCCCACCGATATCCACCGTCATACGCAAGGGCCCACTCCACAGGATTCATCTTGTGAACCTAATCGATGGCATCTTGGTTAATAGTCTGTATCTGTTCTAAGTAACCATTACACTTTCATCGTTGATGAGCACTCCCTGTTTTCCATAGAAGTTGTTTTAGTTCCTTATTTTTGAACCCAGTGTTAAAGTTACTACAAACATGTTGAAGGCAGTGCCGATGATATCCAACAAATTGAAGCGAGGGATTCAGCCAATGCCGCCTCACAGCAGCTAAAATACTCTCAGCTCGATCAAATATCAAAGTCACTCCCTGTTGGTCTATGACAATATGTTCCTTGATATTTGAAATGAAGAACGACCAAGACTCCAAACTCTCTCTGTCGACAACAACAAATGCAAGCGGTAATACTTTGCCATTGGCAGTGACAATCGTTGCTACAAGCAACACACCAGTGTATTTCCCGTATAAGAATGTACCATCTATGGTTATAATAGGCCTACAATATCTGAATCCATCGATGACGGGTTTGAAAGACCAGAAAACAAAGTGGAAGACGAGCATAATGGTTGTACCTCCAGTATATCTATGCTTCCATTGCACGATGGTGCCAGGATTAGATGTTTGTAATGAATGCATAAATTTAGGCAACAGCCTATATGATTCATACCAATCCCCGAATACTATTCTAATTGCCTTTGCCCTTGCATGCCACGCCTTCTTGTATGATATATTATAGTTCATGGTCTTTTTGATATCTTCGATGACATTCTTAATTGGCATATCAGGTTCATTCTGCATACGACAATACCTATGAGTTAGATTATTTTGGTGTGAACACTATAAACAAACAAATATGTATATATACACTACAGGAAAACATAGCAAAAAACACGGGGTTTTTAGCGACGCCGCGCCCCCCGTCGCAAAAAACGGTTTTTTGCGACGGTAACTTCACCTGTCGCAAATAATATCCTTTAGCGACGGCACTTACCCGTCGGTAATGAAACTAAGCGGAGGGGTCGGAAATGCGGAAGTATTAGCGACGGTAAATAAAACCGTCGCAAAACACCTTTTTTTTGAGACGGCATATATCATTTGCGACGGATATTTGCCGTCGCAAAAAAAGATTAATTCAAACGGCGCCGTTTTTCCTTATATTTGCGACGGTCTACATCATACCGTCGCAAAAAGTCAAAAAAAAAACCCTCTTTTTTTCCTGTTGCCGCTCGATCATCATCCCCAAATCCCTAACTTCACCCCTAAATTTCCCAAACGGGCTACGAGGAAGACAGCGGTGGTGCGGCGGCGACGGCTCCGGCGACAAGCAGTGGTGCTCCGGCAACGACTCTCTCTCCCTCTGCGTATGCTCTCTCTCTCTCTCTCTCTCTCTCTCTCTCTCTCGGTCTCTGTATATATATATAGATGAATGTTTGAAATCTGTCTATATATATATATGCAATGTATATAAATCTCTATATATATATAAATCTGTTTATATAAATCTGTCTATATATATATATAAATCTGTCTATATATATGTATATAAATCTGTTTATTAATAACATACTTTAATTAAAAATTTCCAATTGGCTCCGTGTATATATATAACCCAACACCGAAAAAGATAGCACTCTGAGGATGTGTAATTTATTTTCTCCCCCTCAGCCTCTACCGACAAACAATAGATTGGTGGTAGGTCAAGATTTGTTTTGTGTTAACTCATACAGCATCTACTATTTTAATGTCTACATTCACTATTTATCTTGTTAACAAGATCTTTAAAGATATTGATTAACAAATCTTAATATAATTTTACATTTTTATATATTGCATATTTTTTGTTAAGATTATATACTCTCTCTTTTTTTATATATAAAAAATGTATGATTATTTCAAACTTTAAATTCTTTATTTGGGATTTAAGTAAGTGCAACACTTTTCAAAATAAATAAATAACAAGGTGAACTATGGTTTCAGTTCTAATTTTTTTTTAGTTTTTTGAAGTGGTTTTCAGTCCTTACAGCTTTTAAACACCAAAAAATTATAAATAAATAACATGAATGTTAAATCTACACTTGGCCCTTCCTTGATATTCATAGGTTAGCAGTTTAAATTCATAACGGCTGAGAATTCAAAATTTGGTTGACAAGATGGTTGTATGTTCTGTTAATTTGTAATAAAAAAATTTAATATTTTAAGAATTTTATTTTTTATATCTTAGATGCATCTAATCTAGATACAATTAAAAAGCATAATATTTATAGATTTTTTTTTTAAAAAAAATCATCAAATACAAAAAATACAAAAAAATATATAAAAATTCAATACATTTTCCTATTCTTGTATATTTATTGAATTTTTAAATATTTTTTCACAAATATTTTACTTATTAAATATATCTAAGTTATGTGCATCTAATGGTAATCATAATCATGTTGCCTTCTGTGATCATTTTATTTCAAACTAAAACATTCGCTGTTGTGATTTGTAATTGATAAAATGACACTGCCACAGCATTTTTTTTATGACTTTTCTATATAACAAATTCATCTGTAGATTCGTTTCCTTATAATAAAATAAATCTTAAATTTTTAATTTAATTAATTTAAACCTTAAATAGGAATTTTAGACATTTCGTTAATTTGCCAAATAGGATGTCGAGTGAATATTTATGTGTAGGTATTATATTTAGAGTTACTTTGGTGAGATATTCTTGTGGATGTGTACAGATGATGGATAAGAGTTGGATTGATTTGCCAAATAGGATGTCGAGTGAATACATTAATGGGATTGATGAATTCCTTGTGTTTGCCTACACCAATAGGGTTGAAGGTTCGATGATCAGTTGTCCGTGTAGGAAGTGTGAGAATCGATACTATTTTGTACGAGATGGTGTACGGGAGCATCTGATTTTGAATGGTTTTTTTAAAAAATAAAAACATTGGATTAATCATGGGGAATCTTACATATCTCTGCATAGTAATCGAGAGAATGAAACATTAGCTAATTTAGACATTGGAGATGATATGATTGGAATGATACAAGGGGCTATGGGAAATCCACATGCCGGTACAAGTGTTGAGGGTGATGAACCACAGGGGCCTGATCCCCGTGCATCTGAACCCCAGCTCGGTCCAAATGCAGAGACTGCAAAGTATTTCAAACTTCTTCAAGATGCACAAAGTGAATTGTATCCGGGTTGTCAGAAGTTCACATCTTTGTCATTCATTGTTCGACTTCTACATTTGAAGGTGCTTAATCAGTGGACGGACAAGTCTGTTGACATGTTGCTTGAGTTATTGAATGAGGCGTTTCCGTTGGGTGTGAAACTCCCGGACTCATATTATAAAGCTCAAAAGGTCACAACAGATTTGGGCTTCACGTATGAGACGTGGGATGCATGTCCCAACAATTGCATGTTGTTTCAAAACGAGGACGCCAATCTTGATAAGTGTGTCATATGCAACAGTTCTAGATGGAAATCAAATGGTGATGGTGGTTCAAATGGTCCTAACACAGGTGGCAAACAAGTAGCTGCAAAACAGATGAGGTATTTTCCTTTAAAGTCAAGGTTGCAGAGATTGTTTATGTCATCCAAGACGGCCAAGTTAATGAGATGGCATGCAGAGGAACGAACTGATGATGGTGTCTTCAGGCATCCTGCTGACTCCCTTGCATGGAAAGATTTTGACCGTCGGAATATTGACTTTAGTAATGATTGCCGAAGTGTAAGGCTTGGCTTAGCATCTGATGGTTTTAACCCATTCAGGACGATGAACATAGTTCATAGCACTTGGCCTGTTGTGCTCATTCCATACAACTTGCCACCATGGATGTGCATGAAGCAACCATTTCTAATTTTATCCGTGCTTATTGACGGCCCGAAAGGACCTGGTGACAAGATTGATGTTTATATGCAACCGTTGATTGAGGAGTTGAAAGAACTATGGAATGAGGGTGTGTCAACATTTGATGCATCAACAAATCAAATGTTTCAAATGCATGCAGCTTTACTGTGGACAATTAGTGATTTTCCTGCATACGCAAACTTGTCAGGATGGAGCACTAAAGGAGAATATGCATGTCCTTGTTGCAATAAGGAAACTACATCGTGTTGGTTGAAGCATAGTAGGAAACAATCATACCACAGGGCGTACTACTTTCTCTCAGATACGGCATGAGGTTTACATTTTATTGTTTTATTTTTGTATATAAATAAACATTGTATATTTGCAAATTATTTGGATTCTAATTTTCATATTTCTAAAAAAGATGTAGATGACCAGTAAGGGGGAGTCTACTGATAAGATGAATGTTTGGCTTATGACACGTAGAGTAGATGACCCAGAGGTTATCCAGACCTTGGTAGTTTCCAAACACCTTTGATTGTATTTAAAGTTTATTTTTTGTGTGTCAACCATCTTAATTTGACGTATACTTGTGTGTTTTATTCAATACAGGATGAGTTTAATCGTCAACTCTCTATGCTACATGAGGATGGTCGGACTTTGGAGGCTAGGAATGCCATTTTCCATGAGTTGATAGGTCATGACAGACATGGATATTGTCGCACATACGGGAGAATCGTGCCTCGGAGAGTGGTGTATAAGGATGGTGCTGGGCCATCACAGTCAACACCCCAGCCATAGACTATTGATCAGATCACGCAGCAGGTTCGTGCTGAGCTAAGGGATGAGTTGAGGGAGGAGTTGCGAGCAGAGTTCTCAGCAGATGAGAGCTGAGATGATGGCCCTTGTGTCACAGGGGGCGAGTGTGGATCCCAACAGACAGGTTCCATATAAACATCACAATTGTTTGATAGTTCAATTTTCACTCAAGATTATGTATGAAATTCGAATATGATTAACACATTATGCACTGACTAACATAGGTTCCTGATGCATCGAGTGGCCACCGGGCATTTAGGGAATCTGCAGAAGACGAGAATCCATATACACAACCACCAGAAGATCAGGTATACAATGTATCTTTGCATTCTAAGCTAAAATGCATCTTTGCGTTCTTTACTTGAATTCGAGGCGTTAACGCCCCAAAATCACCAAACGGCGTCAGTTTAGCACGAAACTTGGCACACACGACCGCCTAGGCACGAGAGACTTGTGGGAGAAGACAGGGCTCGAATCGGGTTCCCGGTTTGGGAGTTAGAGCCGGATTTCACTTTAGGCAAACTACTTCCTTAAGAAACTTGAATTTGAGGAGTTAACGCCGCAAAATCACCAAACGGCGTCGGTTTAGCACGAAACTTGGCACACACGACCGCCTAGGCACGAAAGACTTGTGGGAGAAGACGGGGCTCGAATCGGGTTCCCGGTTTGGGAGTTAGAGCCGGATTTCACTTTAGGCAAACTACTTCCTTAAGAAACTTGAATTCGAGGAGTTAACGCCCCAAAATCACCAAACGGCGTTGGTTTAGCACGAAACGTGGCACACACGACCGCCTAGGCACGAGAGACTTGTGGGAGAAGACGGGGCTCGAATCGGGTTCCTAGTTTGGGAGTTAGAGCCGGATTTCACTTTAGGCAAACTACTTCCTTAAGAAACTTGAATTCGAGGAGTTAACGCCCCAAAATCACCAAACGGCGTCGGTTTAGCACGAAACTTGGCACACACGACCGCCTAGGCACGAGAGACTTGTGGGAGAAGACGGGGCTCGAATCGGGTTCCCGGTTAGGGAGTTAGAGCCGGATTTCACTTTAGGCAAACTACTTCCTTAAGAAACCTGAATTCGAGGAGTTAACGCCCCAAAATCACCAAACGGCGTCGGTTTAGTACGAAACTTGGCACACACGACCGCCTAGGCATGAGAGACTTGTGGGAGAAGACGGGGCTCGAATCGGGTTCCCGGTTTGGGAGTTAGAGCCGGATTTCACTTTAAGCATACTACTTCCTTAAGAAACTTGAATTCGAGGAGTTAAGGCCCCAAAATCACCAAACGGCGTCGGTTTAGCACGAAACTTGGCACACACGACCGCCTAGGCACGAGAGACTTGTGGGAGAAGATGGGCTCGAATCGGGTTCCCGGTTTGGGAGTTAGAGCCGGATTTCACTTTAGGCAAACTACTTCCTTAAGAAACTTAAATTCGAGGAGTTAACGCCCCAAAATCACCAAACGGCGTCGGTTTAGCACAAAACTTGGCACACACGACCGCCTAGGCACGAGAGACTTGTGGGAGAAGACGGGGCTCGAATCGGGTTCCCGGTTTGGGAGTTAGAGCCAGATTTCACTTTAGGCAAACTACTTCCTTAAGAAACTTGAATTCGAGGAGTTAACGCCCCAAAATCACCAAACGGCGTCGGTTTAGCACGAAACTTGGCACACACGACCGCCTAGGCACGAGAGACTTGTGGGAGAAGACGGGGCTCGAATCGGGTTCCCGGTTTGGGAGTTAGAGCCGGATTTCACTTTAGGCAAACTACTTCCTTAAGAAACTTGAATTTGAGGAGTTAACGCCGCAAAATCACCAAACGGCGTCGGTTTAGCACGAAACTTGGCACACACGACCGCCTAGGCACGAGAGACTTGTGGGAGAAGACGGGGCTCGAATCGGGTTTCCGGTTTGGGAGTTAGAGCCGGATTTCACTTTAGGCAAACTACTTCCTTAAGAAACTTGAATTCGAGGAGTTAACGCCCCAAAATCACCAAATGGCGTCGGTTTAGCACGAAACTTGGCACACACGACCACCTAGGCACGAGAGACTTGTGGGAGAAGACGGGGCTCGAATCGGGTTCCCGGTTTGGGAGTTAGAGCCGGATTTTACTTTTGGCAAACTACTTCCTTAAGAAACTTGAATTCGAGGAGTTAACGCCCCAAAATCACCAAACGGCGTCGGTTTAGCACGAAACTTGGCACACACGACCGCCAAGGCACGAGAGACTTGTGGGAGAAGACGGGGCTCGAATCGGGTTCCCGGTTTGGGAGTTAGAGCCGGATTTCACTTTAGGCAAACTACTTCCTTAAGAAACTTGAATTCGAGGAGTTAACGTCCCAAAATCACCAAACGGCGTTGGTTTAGCACGAAACTTGGCACACACGACCGCCTAGGCACGAGAGACTTGTGGGAGAAGACGGGGCTCGAATCGGGTTCCCGGTTTGGGAGTTAGAGCCGGATTTCACTTTAGGCAAACTACTTCCTTAAGAAACTTGAATTCGAGGAGTTAACGCCCCAAAATCACCAAACGGCGTCGGTTTAGCACGAAACTTGGCACACAAGACCGCCTAGGCACGAGAGACTTGTGGGAGAAGACGGGGCTCGAATCGGGTTCCCGGTTTGGGAGTTAGAGCCGGATTTCACTTTAGGCAAACTACTTCCTTAAGAAACTTGAATTCGAGGAGTTAACGCCCCAAAATCACCAAACGACATCGGTTTAACACGAAACTTGGCACACACGACCGCCTAGGCACGAGAGACTTGTGGGAGAAGACGGGGCTCGAATCGGGTTCCCGGTTTGGGAGTTAGAGCCGGATTTCACTTTAGGCAAATTACTTATTTAAGAAACTTGAATTCGAGGAGTTAACGCCCCAAAATCACCAAACGGCGTCGGTTTAGCACGAAACTTGGCACACACGACTGCCTAGGCACGAGAGACTTGTGGGAGAAGACGGGGCTCGAATCGGGTTCCCGGTTTGGGAGTTAGAGCCAGATTTCACTTTAGGCAAACTACTTCCTTAAGAAACTTGAATTCGAGGAGTTAACGCCCCAAAATCACCAAACGGCGTCGGTTTAGCACGAAACTTGGCACACACAACCGCCTAGGCACGAGAGACTTGTGGGAGAAGACGGGGCTCGAATCGGGTTCCTGGCTTGGGAGTTAGAGTCGGATTTCACTTTAGGCAAACTACTTCTTTAAGAAACTTTAATTCAAGGCGTTAACGCCCCAAAATCACCAAACGGCGTCGGTTTAGCACGAAACTTGGCACACACGACCACCTAGGCACGAGAGACTTGTGGGAGAAGACGGGGCTCGAATCGGGTTCCCGGTTTGGGAGTTAGAGCCGGATTTCGGTCCAGTCAAAATTATTTACTAAACTATCTTTCTAATTATATAGTAGTCAATTTTTTTTTTATATTTATCTATAATTAAAATATTAACACCATTATATGGTTTTTAATTATTTTTATCTTCTTTTTTTCAGATATTTCCTGAGTAGCAGCTTGCTTCTTCTAGAATGCGGGCGTATCAAGATTATGACCAATTTTTGTTTTTGTAACCCACGAACGAATGAAGACGAAAACTTTTGGTTTTGATTTTGATTTATGTTATTTAAATTTGTGAGCAACATTATGTATGTATTATGCGACGTTATGTAGTGGCATACTTTTTATTGTTATGAATTTTTATTTATGTATTGCTATGAATGGAACAATATTATTAATTTTCATTATTTGTCAATTTTTGTTTATGTACGTATTTATATTATTCTGTAATTTTTCAATTTTTTTATAGTTATTTTTTTATCTAATACAGGTTATTTTAATTTTTTTAATAATTTTGCAGCAGGGTTTTTTTTTTTTTTTGAGACGGGAGAAGGACCCGTCGCAAAAAACCATAACATGCTTTTGCGACGGCACCAACACAGTCGCAAAAAGCTGTCCAGTTGGAATTAAAAGATACCTTTAGCGATGGTAACCGTTGCCGTCGCCAATACCTATATGATGCCAGAGTTTTAGCGACGGTAATACTGCCGTCTCAAAAACTGACTTTTAGCAACGGGATTTACGTGCCGTCGCTAAAACTGATTTTTTTTCCACTATTGGTGACTGGAAAAGTACCGTCGCAAAAAACTCACCTTACCATTGCAGAAACTAATGGCGACGGTACTTACCGTCGCGAAAGCTCTTTTGCAACCCCTTTTGTCGCGACCCCCCATTACCGTCGCAAAAAGCCATATTACCGTCGCAAAAAGTATTAGCGACGGCATCCTGGGCATTTGCGACGGCCCTTTACCGTCGCAAAAAACGAATTTTTTTGTAGTGATATGTAAATATTTATTTTGTATACTCACCGTAACTTGTCCCAAAAGATGAGAAGCGATGTAACTGGAGCTAATATTAGTGTGGTCCCTGTTCATTCATGGATATAAATAATGGTGAGGACCCCTATACTGCTTTATTTCAAAAAGACCATGTTTCCTACTAAGAGATGCATGCAACCACCATCTATAATCGTGCTTGCAAGCACACACCCAAACGTCTCGCTTGGAGGTTACAACTTTATACTCTCGATTATTTGTTACATGGTACAACTTCACAGCATGTATGAGTTGCTTCTTATCAACAAAAACCATCCCTTTGTCCAACTTTGGATTTTCAGCGTTCCAGATTCAGTTACGGGGAACGACATTGCGGTTACTAATGTCAAAATCACCACCCATGTGAATGTTTTCATAGAAAGGGATTTCAGGTCTAGGTGGAATGGGGGCATTGTCAAGGTCAACGGTAGCGTCGACATCATCTTCTTCTTCATCATCATCTGATCCGCCCAATAAATTTTCTTCATCACACATTTCATTCTCATCATTGTCTAGGGCGACATCAGGACCATACATGTCACTGTCAGCAAACTGCACATAATTCACCGTTTCAGCCATATTACCAGCAACTTCAATTGGAGTGGTATGATGGCTGTAGGTGGGCACATCTTCTGTGTTATTGTGAAATTCAGTCTCATATCCACCACGTGAACTTGATTCTACACCATGGCCCTGAAATGTCGGTTGTGTGTAGCCCACTGCATAACATTCATGTGATTCATACATAGGAGACTGAAACGCTGTCGTGTCAATCCCATGTGTCAGCAATGTAGTGAACGGACGAGAATCCATCTGTGTTATATTCGGGACATTGTGTACAACCTCTTTATCAATATACACTTCCAAATAATTTAGTGGTTGGAAACTTCCACAGATACTTAATACGGTGTTCAACGCCTCATCGTCATTGATCAGTAATATTTTGTATTTGCTGGTTGCTTGCCACTGGCGATAAGGATATCTACATTTGAAGATCAATCGGACAGTTTCCCCGTAACTTGCCACCTTGGACATAAACATCTCCTAAAAATTGCTAAGCGTGGTGCCAAGTTGCACCTCATATATCCCTTTCAGCTCAGCATCATATGACACACCTTCATCGGGATCCCGAATTATGTTTCCCCCCTAGAAGATAATTGGAACAGTTGCCATATACTTGCTTCAATGAAACAATAAACATTAAAATATCAACAATATACATATATCGAAATTTACTTCTAAAATAATTATATGAATTTTAAATCATTTAATTAGAATTATTTGTGAGGCAATAACTTTATTTAAGTAATCAGTAATTGTAATCCAACAATCATTATTCATTTTTTAATTAAAATATGAGTTAAAATAAACCTGATGTTTTGGATTTTTTAGCTTTTTAAGAAAAAAGCTTACAACACATAAAAAATGTTAGTTTGTTTGAACATAACTGTCTATGGAACTCCTGTGTTCTGCTTTTTCCATTATTTATTACGATTAACATCATACTCCTGTGCACAGTAAATGTAAATTTTTCTTTTTCCATGTTTCTTCTTCTTTGTTTTGATAATATTTCAGTGTTGATTTGATTTTTGTAAATTAACCTGCTTTTATTTTTGTGTTCGTTATTTGAATTTGTTTAGGCAGACACTTGGTGAAAGAAAGTTGTGGGAGTCAAAAGACAATTTATATTTTCCTATAAGTGACATTTATATCATAAATGACATTTTCCTATAAAAATCAGCCCTCTCATTTTTGTCAATTTATATTTTCCAAGGTAGAAGGAACTGTAGAGGTGAAACATTACTTCAATTTATATTTTGTCACTTTTTTTTTTTGTGTCTCAATTTGTTTATTAGTGTTTATTTTCTCATTTTTTCTCACTTATTTTTATTCGTATAAAACAACAGCTGAGATTTCATCTCTACGTGGAGTTTTTATTTACTTCCTATATGGAGACTCTTATCTTTTCTGCGTGAAGGTTCTTTGTTGTCATTGCTCTCTTGTCTTAATTCATAAAAAACATAAAAATAACTATACTTCTTGTCTTAATTCTTTGTTGTCATTGGTCTTTTTTTTATTCCCATTCTTTTTGAGGTTGGATATGCTTTGTTCATATGATCCTTTTTGGAATTCATACACATGTATAGATGTCCTATACAAAAATGTTTATTGAATTAGTGGCCAAAAAGAAATTTTGAATCACATAGCAGCAATAACTTCAGATTTTGAATAAGTCTAAGAATATAAAAATGGTTATAAAACTGTACACAAAATGTATATAGATGGATAAAAATTTTCAAAATAGTAACAAACTCTATAAAATTTTATGCGTATATATGTATTTGTATTCAATTTTATGATCAAC
Organism: Camellia sinensis; assembly: GCF_055761805.1. Classification (NCBI taxonomy): domain Eukaryota; kingdom Viridiplantae; phylum Streptophyta; class Magnoliopsida; order Ericales; family Theaceae; genus Camellia; species Camellia sinensis. The sequence continues at coordinate 19,911,194 of NC_138964.1, read as the reverse complement.
TTTGTTTGTTTATAACAAAACTACAAGATTTTTAGCTAGTGATCCATTTTGATTTACAAGATCTATAAAGGGACAATTCCAAAGATTACAGTCATGGCAGAGTTTAGAGGCAGATCAGATATATGCATGTGTATTATTCAGTATCCAGAGACGGTGTGTTTGGTTTGTGTTTGTAGAGTAGTTTTTGAGATAAAAAGTATGAAAACTTATTTGGTTTGCCTTCTTTCAGAAATGATTGTGGAAAATTGTTTTGGGGAGAGAGTTTTACAAAAAGTGATTGATTTGATGTGTATAAGAGAGAAAGTTATTTTGAAAAGTAGGTAACCAAACAAAATTTTGAGATTTTTTTTCAAAAAATTTGTTTGGTTTGATTACTCTTGAAAATTTGTTTGTAGAGAAATTTTCGCAAAATTTTTTATGAAAACAAACTAAACAAGCCCATTATTTCTATGATTTGAATCTATAACACTCGAATTATAATAGATTTATTTTATTTTATATTATTATCAGCATAATAAACACAACCTTGCCATTGCGGCAAGGGCCTCCCTCCCTCAATATGATCAATTTTTAATAGGCATTCACTCAAAATAAATAAATAAATAAATAATAATAATGACTCTACACAACTGTTAATTTAGGCAATGATTTAATCGTACGCATGTAAGTGGGACCAATTTTAAAAACACTGTAGACACCCCATTTTTGACCGACCTTAAGACTCAGATGTCACCAGTTGAGCACTCGGTGATTTTGCATATCGTGCTCGTTCAGAAGTTGCAGAGTCCTGGCTGCGAGCCCTACCTCCGGACTTCCGAACCCTCTTCTGTGCCTTGCCTCGGTTTGCGAACCAGACTCGGTTTTCTCTGTTTCTTTTCCTGAGGGGAGGAAGAGGTCCTGTAGACCATCTCTTAGTGGCCGTGGGCTACATTTTGTGGCCGCGGGCCATTTTGCCCATTTCGGAGTTCGGTTCCCGATTTTTCGGGATCGTTGGCCGTGTGCCTCGGTTCGAGACCGCCTAACCATCTCCGTTTGCTCTGATTTTTGGCATACTTCCTATTTTCTCCCTTTTGAGGGACACTAGGGTCTGAGAAACCCACTTCGTGGCCGAATGCCACTTCCGGTGCTTAACAGCCCATTTTCGGGACCCCGAACTGCGTGTTTTGGCCCCCGAACATTCATTTTGCAACGGTTTTCGTTCATTTTTGGCAGGTACCTCTGTTTTATCACTAGGAAGGTCACTGAAGGGTGGGAGGCTAGCAATTGTTGCAGCAACCAGTTATACATCCTCCGAGGCCCTCCGACGCCCGTTTTTCACACTTCCGGGCTAATGTTGAACACCTTGGGGTCATTTTCTTCAAACCCAAACCACATATTTGTGATGTACACACTTGGGAGGATCCTAAAAAGTGGTGGCCGGCCATTAATTCAATTTGACCCTTTTGAACCCCTCCTTCCGGGCTAATGTTGAACACCTTGGGGTCATTTTCTTCAAACCCAAACCACATATTTGTGATGTACACACTTGGGAGGATCCTAAAAAGTGGTGGCCGGCCATTAATTCAATTTGACCCTTTTGAACCCCTCCTTCCGGGCTAATGTTGAACCCCTTGGACCCACATTCTTGAACTTTGAACCACATATTTGTGATGTACACACATGGGAGGACACCATCATGTGGTGGCCGGCCACTAAATCTGCTTGACCCTTTTGACCCCTAGCCGGCCGGCTAGAGGGTGTGGCCGGCCGGCCACCTGCAACAAAAGTAACTGGCCGGCCGAGATCCTTGCACTGTTCACTTTACAGCTGTAGAGTTTTATCCCCCAGAAAATATCAATATCCGGGGGATATTTTGTGGGGGAAAGTTGCCCTCCTTTTCCCCCACCTTTGCACCTCCTTTTTTGCCCTTATAACCAGCAAGCCATATCATATGTTGGGGTTAGAAAAAATTGTCTTCAAGCTTCCATAGACAAATCCCTCTCTATCCCTCTTATTTCCTAAAAAACTTCCAAGTCCCTAATCACCATTTCTTCTACACCACCAAGCTCTACCATCACCACTTCATTTCCAGCAACAAGGAGAGCTTCTCAAAGGCTAAAGGAGCTACAAATTGGTCCAAGAAGCAACAAAAGCTTTAGTCTTCAAGGGTGAGTAACATTTCTCCTCTTTTGACCCTTTTTCTTGATCCATTTGTAAGCCCTATATGCTTTTTGTTTCAAGCTCCGGCCCTAACTGAAAGGGGCCCTCTTTTGAGCTCATCTTCACTTTTCATTAAGGGCTCAACCCTGTTTGAGCCCTCCATGATGCACTTGCTTCATTGATCCTCTTATATGTCATAATCTTGCATGCTATTTTTGGCCCATGAGTAATCTGTTTTTGAGCATGTTGTAAACTGATATTAGGCTTATTTTGAGTCCCTCTTCAACATTGAAGAAGGGCTCAACACCATTTGGGACTTCCATGTTATACTTACCTTTATACTCCCCTTTTGGTCCCATTTTTTCATGCAATGGCAGCCTACCATGATTTTGTTTTTGGCCATTTTACAGTTCTGAAAAAGTGCTTATTTTGGTCCATTCTTCATGTTTCATTTAGGTCCTTTCATGGTTTGGGACCTCCATATGCCACTTCATGTTATATCTCTCTTTTATTCCCCATTCTTGCATGTTTTGTTAGCCTACCATGTTTTTGTTTTTGGCCATTTTACAGGCCTAGAGATAATCTTATTTTGGCATATACTTCATTTTTCATTAACATTTTTTTTCTGTTTGGTGATTATTTTGTATACTTCATGTTATAGCACCTTTTGAGCCTCAATCTTGTGCCTTTTTTTAGCATGTTTGTATACTGATTTTGAGGCTGCCATAAACTGTAAATGTGCATATTTTTGGTCCCTCTTCAGTGTTGTAGAAGAAAATTTTTCAGTTTGGATTTTTCTTATATCACTTGCTTCATTACCCCTCTCTTGGCCCCTATTCTTGCATGCCATTTTTGCCCTACCTATGCTTGCTGTTTGGCCATGTTTATAACTGTGAAAGTGCCTTTTTTGGGACTGCCTAGCTTCTGTCTTTACATTTCATGTACCAATTTTGCATGTTCGGTATAGCTATAGGCCATTTCGGGTGCCAAAATTCGTGTTTCGGGACTATTCCGCGCATCGGGTGTGTTTTCGCCTCATTTCGGGGCCGTTTTCCCCCACGTTTCATTGCTGAAAATCCATTATCATGCTTATATGCCATTTCCGTTCATTTGCATTGCATATACCATTGCCTCGGTTTGCGTGCTCGCGTGCACGCATTTCGAGGCACTTCATTTTCATCCATCGGCCTCTTATGTGAGTGTGGCTGAGGCTCTCTCATGTTAGTATAAGTCCATGTTGCATTCTATATGTCATTTCCATGTCATTGCATTGCGTATGCCATTGCCTCGGTTTGCGTGCTCGCGTGCACGCATTTTGAGGCACTTCATTTTCATCCATCGGCCTCTTATGTGAGTGTGGCTGAGGCTCTCTCATGTTAGTATAAGTCCATGTTGCATTCTATATGTCATTTCCATGCCATTGCATTGCGTATGCCGTTGCCTCGGTTTGCGTGCTCGCGTGCACGCATTTCGAGGCACTTCATTTTCATCCATCGGCCTCTTATGTGAGTGTGGCTGAGGCTCTCTCATGTTAGTATAAGTCCATGTTGCATTCTATATGTCATTTCCATGCCATTGCATTGCGTATGCCATTGCCTCGGTTTGTGTGCCCGTGTGCACGCATTTCGAGGCATCTCATTTTCATAGCATTGTGCATGCTAGGCTGTATCTTAGATGCATTCATGCATGTCATGCATATTGCATTGTGTTCGGAATAGGAGTTAGCCCGGGCGCGGGAAACGAGGTGCGTTTCGTACTCCGAGTGACGGAACGCGTCTCAATTCCCTAGTCACCGACACTCCGGATCATCCATGATGGAGTTAGGTTTTGTTGTGTTTTCATGTGCATTCATTCTACATTGAATTGCGCAATTCGGCCATCATGCATCGATATGCGTGATTGGTGGCACGAGGATCGAGGCATGCATATATTTGTGAAATACATTGCTATGCCCCTTTCCTGCTCTCTGTTGCAGCAAAAATCAAGAATCAGCAACTTTCCAGAGTTTGGCGCGCATTTCAAGAAAAAGGAAAACAGATGCTAATCGGGGCATCGCCATGGATTTCCGCGCAAAGGCAACCCGCACATGCATCATTCATCACCCGGAGAAGAGTCAAGGCAGTCCCTGGCTTGCATGCCAGTTTTATTTATTTTTTTTAGTTAATTCGTTAATTAATTAGGAATTTGTACATTATTTGGACTGTACTATTCTTTTATTCGGGACTGTATATTTATTCGGACCCTCCGAGCGAGGGCAAAACTGTAATAAGTGTGCGTGAGTGTGATGCATGTCTTCCAACCACACGTCTTTCTTCCCTTTTATTTATCCGCTTATGATGGTTAGATTAGGGCATGCTTCAATTAGCATACAGTATGACAGCATGTTTGCATTCATTCATCTGTATTGCATGCACCGGGCTCGGCGCATCATACTAACTGCATTGTATTTTCAATTCCAAGTTGAATACATGTTAGCTGTAGCATTCCATATGCCATGTTTAGAATAGCCGAGCCTACTATAGTTGCATTTTACATGTGTTGCATTAGGCATTTCTGTATGTTTAGGACCATGCATGATTTCTAACATAGTTTCTGTTTTGGCTTGGAGTACTCGGTAAGTTTTATGCTTTAGCATCCTTGCATGCGTGTGAGTGACTGCCATGAATAGCATGCTTACCATGAGGCTATTTGCTTATGTGATATAACTGCCTGAATGCCTGTGGGTGAAGGTTGGGTTATTTGGATTGGAACAAATCATCAAATGTGTGTTTTAAGCCCACTAGATAGTGGCAAAAATCATGTTTTCTAAGCCCACCTGAGGGTGGCAAATCCACGTCTTAGCCTACTTGCGAGTAGCACCATCAAACCATTTTCAAACAAACAAACATGAAATGTTTTGTTCCAATTCAGGCGATCCAGTCTATACTTGTATGCTGTGCGCATCACATAGTAATCTAGGCTAATAACCGGAATAAGAACACACAATGTTTTCAAAAATAGATATCATGGTTAGTAGAGGCCGATCTTTGATCGGGCGAGCGGGGGTGCTCACGAAGTGACCTTCCCCAATCGTACCCAAGTTCCCGAGCCGAGGCAACTTTGGTGATGACGGACACGTGGCCTTTGGCACCGGGTTAGGGTTTCCTAAATTCCCCCATAAAAAATATTTAGGTGGCGACTCTGTATCTGGCAAAGCAGTCCATGTTTGGCACTTCTTTTCAAAAATCTGTTTCTCAAAACGATTTGCCGGATTTGGACTCTTTGGTTCAGATTAAGAACCGTGACAATTTGAGAGTCCGAGCTGTAGTGACCCCAAATGAACAGAACGGGACTTAATCCTCCCGGGGCGTTCGGGGACGTCTACAAACACTTATTTTGTTTTCTTTTTATAAATCTTGATCTATTTTTTAGTATTTTGATAAAGTAGACAGATATATCACACATTTAAAAAACAGTTCATTCTATCAAGTATTTTTTTTATTCAGTGAGATTGGACAAAATTGGACAAGTCATACAAACATCTTAAATTATAGTGTAAGTTTTGTATGAAATTGTTATTTTTTTCATTGTGTTGAAATAACTCTATTGATTTGGACAATATAAAATAGAGGTTTCAAATATTGTTCTTAATTTTTTAAAACTGATGATCCAATTCTTCAGATTTATGAACAATTAAAGATAAATTAATTTGATTTGCTCAAACTTGTGCCATTAGGGACCTTAATGACAAAATTATTTCCTATGTGAAATAGTAACCCTCGTCTGCTTTTTAGAGGTCATAGAGGCTTTGTTGTGAAATTCAAACAAAAAGCTCATTTTGGCTTGTTCTGAAAAGTAAGAAAAAAATTTAATTTATTCACTCTTTTTTTTTCTTAAACATACCAAAAAAAAAAATAAAAAAATAGAGAGATAATTTATAATAGCCAAAAAATAGAGAGAAAATTTATGTTGGTGGTTAAATCTATATAGTAAATTTTGGATAGTTATCCATGTGAATCTATTGGGCCATCCGTAGCAATTATTTGGTATTATGAAACACAGGCTTACCCATCAAAGTGTCATTTTTTTTTTCCCCTTCTTACCTAGGAAATTTCTATGGACTATTTATTAGAATGTTTTAAGACTCTTTTCATGCATATATTATAACTAGTGTATGCCCGTGCCTGAAGGCTCGGTGCAATTAATAATGACTTCTAATTATATAAATCAAAATAAAATTATTAAAACATAATGTTAAGATTTTTCTTTTCAATGGTGGTGGACAGTTACAAAGCGGAAGTGGCGATGAGTCCCTTCGTTCAATACCCATTTCAAAAACTTTTTCAAATTTTCTTAAGTTTTGTGAGGAAATTTTAATTTCTACTATAATGCTATTATATGTATGTAGACACCCCATTTTTGACCGTCCTCAAGACTTGGACGTCACCGTTTGAACACACGGTGATCTTCCATGTTTGTGTTCGTTTGAAGTTCCCAGAGGTCTCGGCTCGCGCGCCTTGCCTCAGGATCCCCGAACTCGACCGTTTAGTGTCTGGTTTTGCACCAAACACTTGCATCTTGCCCTTGAGAGGCAGGGTGGGGCTTGTAGACCATCCCCACCCACCACCGGCAGTGGCTAGAGGCCACCGGCTGGTGTTTGCTGCCACCGGCAATTTTTATTGCCGGCCGGCACTTTTTGTTGCTGGTCAGCACTATTTTGTGCCGGTCGGCACTCTTTTTGGCCAAGATGGCATTTTTGGCCGGCCGATTGCTGTTCATCTGCTTTTGCAGATATTTTTAGACAGCTGTCTTGCTTTTGCATCCCTCCATACACGTGTATGGAGGGATCTCCCTCTTGTAAAGCTTGTCTTGTAAGCTTTACAAGACATATAGAGAGAGGCTCTCTCTTGTAACAAGGAGAGAGGACTTAGGTTAGAGACTTGAGAGATTTTGAGAGCAAAAAACAGCCATTGTTGAGCTCTTGTTCTAGGGTTTGAGTTAGATACATTTTCTATCTCTCTTTCCCTCTCATTTGTGCACTAGGTGTTTTGTGTCTTACTATTGCACACAAACACCTAGTGTTTCACCTTCTTTTGGCTCTTGAGGTTCTAAGGGACTGGTTTTGAAGTTTTGGTGTTGGATCCAAGCTAAAGGAGGCCATTGGAGCACCATTTGTGAAGAGGTCTACAAGGGTGAGAACCTAGTCTCATTTTTCCCCATTTTTACATTAATTTTCTACTTGTCTTAGAGCTGTTTTTGTGCTTATTGTATAACATAAAAAAGTTCTGTTTTTAGGCCCTCTTTATTGTTTATTAAGAGTGTTTTGTTGTTTGAGGGTAGTTGGCCACCCTTAGGCCTTGAAAGGCCTCATTTTGGGCCATTTTGTGCTAGCTCCGGGATTTTGGTGTTGGGGTCTCTTCACCACTGAAATCTTGAGGGATTTTAGTGGTGAAGATGATGCCTTGAAGTCCCAAGAAGGAGAGGGCCACCCCCTCTCCTTGTTGTCCTTGAAAAGGGTATGTTTCGGCCTCTTGAGAGAGCATTATGCTTGAGTGTGTGTTGAGCATGTTTAGGTTATTTTTCATGCTTATATATCCATAATATAACATGATTTTAAATTGGTTTTGGTACTCCATGCATGCTTAGCATAGTTGCCATGTAATGCCTTGTTTATGCCTTAATGTGCCTTAGGTTGTTAGCCTTTGTTGGAGCATGTTTTAGGCTTAGTCTTGTGAAGATTATGTGCTTATTTTGCCATGTTCTAGGTCTGTCCTAAGTTGCTTGGGTCAAATTTGGCATGCATCATATAGCTCCTTTGTATTTGGGCTTGTTGGCCTTGGGTATGTGCATGTGTAGCATGACATCTTTGCATCGAATTGGTGATTTGGGGTCCCTCCACATGTTATTTCAGTCCCATTTCCATGCTTGTTTGATTGCCTTGCATGCCCCTTTAATGCTTTGGAAGCTTGTGTAGCAATGCTCCATGTTTTGGTGTCTATGTATGCCTTTGTATTTGAGCCACTTAGATGCCATCTAAGAAGTCCTTTGGCCTTGTTTTGACATGCTAAAAATCTGTTTTAGTAGTTTAATGCATGTCATGTTTGTTGTGATAAACATGCTTCAAAGCTTTATGACTTGCTTCAAGTACTTGGACCATGCTTGCATGCACTTGCTTGTCTTGTTTAATGTGATTTGGCATCATTTTATAACATGATTTTAGAGCTCGCGTTGCATGCCAATTGTTCACGATTGCCTCTTTCAAGTGTGCTTGACTGTTGCTTGCTTTGTGCCTAAGTGTTGGGCCTTAACATGTGTATGTGTGCATGTATGTTTAGCCTTCATTTTTGGGCATTATGGCTACTGTTTTGGGCCTTATTAAAGCTGCCTAATCCATGTATAAGTCCATCTTTGCACCCATTTGCATTGCCATATGTATGCTTGTATGCTTGCATAAGCTTGTCACCATGCCATGTTGCATCCTTAGTTTGTATGCTTAGGTTGCATTGCATCTTGCATGCATGCCTTGTTCCTTGACTTAATGATAGGAATTGGGCCTTGTTTGGTTTGATTGGTTTGCATTGCATTTGAAATCAAAGTTGCATACTTGGTTCTTTGGGCCATCATGCATGGAAATGCGTAATTGGTGGTCCGAGAATAGAGGCACATGCCCCTTTGAGTCATTATCATGATAAGGGACATGGTTGGTGCATACATGCCTTGAATTGTGCTGCCATGCTTTGTTTTGCCCCTCTGTTGCTGTGAGTTGCAGGTTCTGTAGGCTTTCTTTGCCGACCGGCAGTGTAAGGTGCCGGCCGGCAATCTTTCCTCTGCCGACAACTCCATTTTGTGCCGATGGCCACACACCAGTGCCGGTGGTAATTCCACTCAGCCGGTGGCACTCCCCAGTGTCTAGGGATGCAGTCCTGAGGTTTTGACAGCCTCCAGAGGAGCAGAGGAAAGAAAACAGAGGCAGCTTGCGCATGACGGCGCGTTTCCCGAGGCGATTTATCTGCTTTTCTTAGTTTATTTAATTCGTTAATTAAATTAATTTGTAATATTAATTAGCTTGCGTAGTTAATTAATCTGTAATATTTATTCGATCCCTCCGAGTGAGGGTAAAGATGTAATAAGTGTGCGTGAGTGTGTGTATGTCTTCCAACCTCGCGTCTTTCTTCCCTTTTATTTACCCGCTTATGATGGTAGATTAGGGCACGTTTAAATTAGCATACCTTTTGCTACGCATGCGTGCATTCATGCATTTATGCTACATGTATTAGGCTCGGTATATCACGCTAACTGCATTTGTACTTCAAATTCTAAACTGAATATGTGATAGTTGTGCATTACTCACATGCCATGTTTAGGATAGCCGAGCCTATTCTAGCAACACTTTGTATGTGATGCATTAGGCACTTAACATGGACTTGGATCATGCATGTTTGCTAACAAGTTCTTTGTTTTGGCACGGAGTACGATGTAAGTATTTCCGCTTTAGCATATCGCATGAGTGTGAATGTTGCCATGTCAGCATGCTTAACATGTGACTAGATGCTTATGTGTTATAAACTGCTTGGATGCCTGTGGGTGAAGGTTGGATTGTTTGAGTTGGAAGAACTCATTGAAATCCGTGTTTTAGCCTACTTGCGAGTAGCAAATCCAAAGCATTTTCCAAAACAAACGGATATGCAATGCTTGTTTCCAAATTAGGCAATCTAGTTTATACTTGTTTGCTGCGCGCATAACATAGTAATTCTAGGCTAATAAATGGAATAAGGACACATAAAGTTTTCAAATACGGATATCACGGTTAGTAGAGGCCGGTCTTCGGACCGGGCGAAAGGGGGTGCTCATAGCTGACCTTCCCCGATCGTACCCAAGCTCCCGAGCCGAGACAACTCCGGTGATGACGGACATGTGGCCTTCGGCACCGAGTCAGGGTTTCCTAAATTCTCCCATAAAAAATATTTAGGTGGCGACTCTGTATCTGGCAAAGCAGTCCATGTTTGGCACTACTTTTTCAAAAATCAGTTTCTCAAAAACGATTTGCCAGATTTGGACTCTTTGGTTCAGATTAAGAACCATGACACAAGTCGAGTCCGAACTGTAGTAACCCCAAATGAACAGAACGGGACTCATCCTCCCGGGGCGTTCGGGGACGTCTACAATGTATTACAAATTCAGCTCATTAAATTTTTTAAAATTTCTATTACAAGATTATAAAATTAAATGTTAGTATTTTATGATGAAATGTCTTCAAATTATTCTAATATCAAAGTTAATATTTTTTATAAAAATTATTAATTTTATTGAATGTATATTAAAAATAATACATGATATAGCGGGTTGGTTTGATTTTTTTAATTATTTTTTGATTTTTTTGAAAAAATATAAATAAATTTAACAAAAATAAATTGTTTGGTTTGATTTTCCAAATGGTTGTGGAAGAATGTGGCACCTCCCAAAATTTAGTTTTTTTATTGGTTAGCTTGGAGGGGCAGAGTGCAATCCGGTCTAACATACAATTTACAAGTGCTTATGTGCTTATATGCAGACACCTGCAATAAGTTATGTCCTAAAGTATGGATTTTGATAGTTAACAACTAAGTGGAAACCTTTAGCGAAACCCAAATGAAAATAGATCCTAAGAATTTTTTAAAATATTTTGGGTGCCTGACCCCAAATACAGTGAAATAAACCAAACGAAACTAAACCAAATAAAGCTTTATGTCCCAATCAAGTGGGCTTTGATACGTGAATCCTTTTTTCGTCATTTCGTACTATTAAAAGCTGCATGCTTGGTTAAATTAAATAAATTCGTTTAATTTTTTTACTATCACATCCCAAATGAATTTACGTCTTCCCCTAACATTTCCTTTTATGGTGTTTCTATCACATTCTTCTCTATCATTTCATCTGCTAGTCTTCATTGTACATACCAAACCATTTTAGTTTGTTCTCTCTCAACATATTTTCAATGGGTGCCACTCCTACCATTTAATGTATATTCAATTCTATTTCTCTCTGTCCAAAACTTACCAAACACCCACCTAAGCATCCTCATCTTAACTACACTCATTTCATGAGATTGTTGTTTCTTGATTGTCCAATATTATGTGAACTGCAAAGTATTACTGGTCTTACAATTGTTTTATAAATTAACAACGTTAATTTTGTTAGCATCATTGATCACATAATATGCCAAAGGCACTCCACTTGAACCTACTTTGATTCTATTACAGGTGGGAATTTCTAACACAACATGAATCGTACACGAAGTTAGGGGTTAGGGTTGAACATTTTCAACACAAACACAAATATGACACTATATAATAACATGATAAATAAATAGGGTTATGTCAAACCTGCATAATATGAAATTGACACAGATAACCCATTTAATAGATAATTAATTACAAATTTTAATGTTATTTTCATTAAAGGATGCTAGAAATGTTTAAATCTCTTATGTATCCTACGCAATTAAATAAAGAAAATACGTAAAATAGTATTTTGAGGTTAATATAGTCATTTTGTCTTTTATTTGAGAGAACATGATCTTTTCATTTATTATTTTAAAGTCGATAAAAATATTTTTTTTTGAATAAAATAGAGTCAAAATTTAATAGATATTTTTTTTTGAATAATTTCATTTAGTAGAGATTAGTTTCATGAAATTTAACTTAGGAAAAAACGTTAATCTTTCTATAGACTTAGTATTTTTAATTACAACAATTTTTTTAGCATGATACGTTAATATGGCACGAATCAGACATGAATCCAAATAACATGACACAATAACAAATAATAATAACAATAATAATAATAATAATAATAATAATAATAATAATAATAATATCGTGTTAGTGTTAAGAGAATTTTGACACGAATTTGAGATGACATGACACAACACAAACACGATGCCCACCCTTAGATTCTATGGATCACTTCTCTATTATTTTTACTTCCATTGTTACTAAAGTTACATATTCAATTTAGCTACTAATTTTAAACCCTTTTGACTCAAATGATTATCTCCAAATTTTTAGTGTTAATTCCTCCCTTAGTTTCATCCACTAGAACAATATCATTTGCGAACAACGTACACCATGGGACATCATCCTGATTGTGTTTACTTAATTCATCTATGACTGTACGGGAAAGAAATATACCTTCTCGTATAATCCTGTTGACCAAGTCTACGCTCCTCCGTACGACGTCGCCTTATCTCCTGAAAACACAAACGTGAGCTAGCCGGCGGGTGTGTGCCGGAAACCTCTCCGATGCCTAAGTCAGCAAACTTGACAAATAGACAAAGCTCTGTGAATTCAGAAAGCAAAGTTGTGTGTTACCTCTCCAAAGGTGATATTTGTGAGCTTTTATAGGTTTCGTGTGGCACAATCCTAGTAGGACTTCTACTCCTCTATGTAGAGTCCTCTTAGGATTCATACTCCTGTAGGATAATGCTTATCCTTTAATACCCCCCCACTGCTTAAACCAAGTGGGATGGTTTTTACTATGGCCGAACTACCATACGACCGGAATAACACTACCATACTATACAGGCAGGTATGGCCGATCTGACTACCAGTTCGGCTCTTCCCTTCCTTGCTATCCCGGCTGCGAATGCTATGACCGAGCTATCCATAGAAGTGTCAAGCCGAACTAACTCAAACTTCCCTGAAGTTCTCTTACTCTGGTTAGAGGAGATGACCGGGCTAATCCGTAATATGCCGCAACCGAGCTACCCCCAAGCCAAATCTGATAACCGAACTAACCGTAGTACTCCTTTTGACCGGTGTATCCATTGTCTTTCGTATTTGGACCTATCTCGGCCCAACACCTAACTCGGCCCAATTTATATACATAAATTACCCTCTCAATTGCCCCTTAATTCCATCTGCATAGCATGATAGGAATTATCTGTTCATCAGCCTAGCTATAGTCCCCAAACCTTCCAGCCGAGCTACAACCATTTAGCTTATCCTGCCGAGCTAAACTTAAACTGAGCGGCTCTCATCCGGTCACAATGTCTTTTCAATCACCAAAAACTGAATCGCTTTCTATTCTATATACACGTGGCACGTTCCCATTCGCGGAAGGCAGCTGTCAACGCCGTCTTCGTATTTCGCAATTTTTGAACAGTTCCCACCCTTTCTCTCTCTTTCCACAAAACAAACATTTTGTCTTTGAATCATTCACCTACACTATTCACCTTTTTCTCTCTCCGTGCCTCTGCTTCTCCAACCTCTGAGTTCCCTGAGTTCGTGTTCTTCGTTGGTGCTGTTGCTCCCATCTCCAGCTTCATCTTCTTCTTCTAGTAAGCTTCAAAAAATCTGTTTTGTTTTTCTTCTTTCTGCTTTCGTTTAATCCATTGTAGTTTGTTTTGTGTGCTTTTTGCAAACACTTTTTCTATCTTGCTTTGCTCTGTACTTTTATTGGAAAAAACTTTAACAGTAGAACTCATGAGTATATGATATATCCTGTAGAAGACTAGTCTTTGATCCAAAATCATGATGTAACCGAACTAGGATACTGTTTATGCTATATATGTAGATCAATTTAGACAATAACCGAACTAGAACTCGTAGAAATAACAATAGTTTAAAAAAATAACCAACTCCTGATTCACTTTAGCCGAGATAAATTCACCGAACGAAGTTTGAACTTAGTAAACTAGGAACCTTGGCCTTCAACCGAGCTAAGCCTTTGGGGCTAAGCCAGCTTCCTTAGTTTCTAAACCAAACTCAGAAAGCTACCCCTAGAGGCTCAACCAAAGTAACAAAACCCATAGTTCAAATCGAGATAACCAACCTTATACAAAAACCGATCTTGCGAACCCTATGCTCAATCCGAGCTGCCAAGCATTTTGCTGAACCGAGATAGAACTTGTCCACAAAGCCGAAGTAGGGCTCTTTTACCTTGCTTTTAATTTGTAGCACGGTCCAATGATCTGTGCTTAACCCCTTTGTTTTCTACTTTGCAGACTTAGGTTGCCCAGGCACTCCTCCGTGCGCTCAACCGAGCTACTGAGCACAACTTTTGCACCGATCTAATTTATTCATAATTTATACAATAGATGGGGAAGTATAGGTATCTAGTAAATACTCCAGGCAGCCTAGCCGAATTCAAAAAAGACTACCATATACCCGATGACTTCCACCTGATTTTGGCCGAAAAAGACGTCATTCCCTAGGGTAATAAAGGCTTTGTCCTCTTCACCCTTTTATCCATAATAGAAACCGGACTACGATTTCCAGTCTAACCTTTAATTTGTGAGCTTCTTAGGCAAACTAGACTATGCCCAACCCAACTATCCACCAACTCCTACCGCATCATAATGGGAATAGCCGAACTGAACCGCCAAGCCGGACTAAACCTTGGCCTGGCCGAAATCTTCCACCAATACTCCATTGGTTCAAAAGAAGATGGGTGGGTCTATTATTTAAGAATACGTCGTCGCCAAGAGAAGATAATAAAACATACACCGGATAAAAACTTGAACGACGACGACTTTTTCTGGGTATCTGGGAATTTTGAGGATCATCAAGCCCAGATTCCTGGCCGACGTATAAATTGGAAAAAAGGAGAGCCCGGTAAATTTACTTCGGTTTTCTTGCTTGCTTTCTTATATTTTGGTTTTTTAATCTTTCAGCCGGACTAATAGTTGTCTTCTTTCGCAGATTCTGCCCACCTTCACTCTTTATACAGCTACCCAAACCTAGCCACTTTGCGCGCCGCACTACGGTATCCAAAACGTAGTTGGGCCAAATTGCTGAAGTTCGAGCCGACCTACAGATACAGTGGTCGCCGAAAAGCCAGAGTGACTAATTTTCTTCTTGAAGACGCCCCAGAGCCGGACCTAACCTTACCACAAATCAGACTAATTCCACTAACTGCCGAAGAAGAAATGGCTAAAAGAAACAGAATCAGGGCCCTCTTAACTGAGACCAACAGGGCTGAAGTACCACCATCAAGTCAAATCCAAGAAGCGGTGGTGGCCCTTCCTACGCAACAACCGTCCTCATCCCGCCGAACCAAGCGCGCCCGGACTACCGAAACTGAACAATGCTTGGTTGATGAAGACGAGACTGCCCTTCCACCGAATCCGCCACCGAGCCCCAACCGGAGCCTTCTGACAGAACTACCACTAGCTGGGCACCAAAACTTACCTTCAACAACCGAGATATCTAAGATTCTGACTCGGTTGTTGCTGAGAAGGATCACCAGTTGGCCTTCAACTTGGCCAAGAGTGTGTGCCTCCCCAAAGATATGGAGCACCACCAAAAGCAACTAAACACCGAACTGAAGGCCATCCGGTCTTCAACAAAATCCATGATCCTGGTAAGTAGCTCTGTCCGTTTTTCTGTCTAATTTTTTTAACTTTTACTTCGGCTAAAGGAAAGTCTTTGTTTTGTCAGGCCATTCAGAAAAACAACATCGCTCACAGGAAAGTGTCTCAGGAAAACAACAAGGCAAGCTGTGGCAAAAGCCGAAGCAAAGACGGCCGAGCTAGAAGAGGCCAGAAAGCAAATGGCCGAGCTACGAGCTGAGAACGGCCGACTGGCCGGACTGGTTAGTTCGGCCGAAGCAGAAAAGAAAAAGGCTGCCATTGTGTTAAAGGATAAGTATCTGCGCGAGCTGGTGAAGCTTGAAAAGAAGAAAGATACCGAGATAACCCAGCTGAAGGAGAGCGCAAAAGGAGCCGAAAAGCAAGGCTTCAAGAAGGCAGAGGATGCTTATATCAAGCAGTGCGAAGCCGCCAAGGAACTGTTCTTTAAGTGCGGCTGGAGGGCAGCTGTTGAGAAGCTCGGTCACGATCCACAGATCAAGGTTTTCAATCCTCCAGCCTACTTCATACCGAACTCCCTAGTGGAGTATGCTGATGCCATGCAGCAGCAATTTTTTGAAGGCTCAGACTCTGACGAAGACTCGGCCTCTGAGGATACTCCGGTTGTTAATATGGAACAGTCAGTTCGGTTGGAGCCCATGGTGGAAGACCTGACTATTGAACTACCAAGTGAAACCGTGGTTCCAACCGAAACCACCCTTGTGACCGAGAGCGAGCTCCCGCCTGAAACCGGTCTTCGTGTTGATGCCGATGCTGCGTTTGATGCCGAAATTGATGATCTTTTCAACTGATTGTCTTTTTACTTTTCTTTTTTGTCACTTTTTATCTTTGTAACCGGGCTATGCCCTTCCTTTGTAATTGCCTTTAGATGAATGAAAATTTGCTTGAACTCTTACTTTGGTTGATCTGTACGTTTGTACTTGTTATGATTTTTCCATGATTTTTTATTTTTAACTGTTATCTCGGTTTTAGCTGCTCAAACTTACTATGCTTACCAGCCAACCACTCCTTAGCCGACATAATTACTTCAGCTAAGGAGTACAAAGAGTTGGTTTAATCCAGCCAACCACTCTTCAGCCATACCCTTATTTCGGCTGAAGAGTACAAAGAGTTGGTTTAATCCAGCCAACCACTCTTCAGCCATATCCATACTTCGGCAGAAGAGTACAAAGAGTTGGTTTAATCCAGCCAACCACTCTTCAGCCATACCCATACTTCGGCTGAAGAGTACGAAGAGTTGGTTTAATCCAGCCAACCACTCTTCAGCCATACCCATACTTCGGCTGAAGAGTACAAAGAGTTGGTTTAATCCAGCCAACCACTCTTCAGCCATACCCATACTTCGGCTGAAGAGTACAAAGAGTTGGTTTAATCCAGCCAACCTCTAAGTTAGTTTTTCCAGCCAACTTAGAAAAATGTTTGGTTATTCCGACCAAACGTCCTGCAGCCTGGATTCTTATCTTGGGCTTAGGAAGGGTGTTGGTTTAATCCAGCCAACCTCTAAGTTAGTTTTTCCAGCCAACTTAGAATAATGTCTGGTTATTCCGACCAAACGTCCTGCAGCCTAGATCCTTATCCTAGGCTTAGGAGGGGTGTTGGCTTATTCCAGCCAACCTCTAAGTTAGTTTTTCTAGCCAACTTAGAAAAATGTTTGGTTATTCCGACCAAATGTCCTGCAGCCTGGATTCTTATCCTGGGCTTAGGAAGGGTGTTGGTTTAATCCAGCCAACCTCTAAGTTAGTTTTTCCAGTCAATCTTAGAAAAGTGTTTGGTTATTCCGACCAAACGTCCTGCAGCCTGGATCCTTATCCTGGGCATAGGAGGGGTGTTGGTTTATTCCAGCCAACCTCTAAGTTAGTTTTTCCAGCTAACTTAGAAGAATGTTTGGTTATTCTGACCAAACGTCCTGCAGCCTGGATCCTTATCCTGGGCTTAGGAAGGGTGTTGGTTTAATCCAGCCAACCTCTAAGTTAGTTTTTCCAGCCAACTTAGAAAAATGTTTGGTTATTCCGACCAAACGTCCTGCAGCCTGGATCCTTATCCTGGGCTTAGGAAGGGTGTTAGTTTAATCCAGCCAACCTCTAAGTTAGTTTTTCCAGCCAACTTAGAAAAAAATGTTTGCAATATTCCTAACTTCACTAAAGCTAACTTTTACAGAGAACAACTCATGCTGAAAAGAATCGATTGTTTTATTGAGGAAAGAAAAAATTACATATGTTTGAAAGAGAAAAGCTAAAAGTAAAATAACTTGAGATTGGCCGTGTTCCATGGCCTAGGGATTGCTTTGCCGTCCTTGTCTTCTAGGTGGTATGCCCCTTTGCCTGTTAACCCAACCACTTTGTAAGGACCTTCCCAGTTTGGCCCTAACTTGCCATCTCCTGGTATCAAGGTGTTTCCCATCACTTTGCGCAGTACCCAATCTCCAATCTTGAATTGTCTTGGATGCACCGTTTTATTGTATTTTCTGGATAACTCTTGTTGGTACGAGGCAATGTGAACCAGTGCTCTTTCTCTTCTTTCTTCCGCAAGGTCGAGTTCCAATGCTATGGCTTCTCCATTCAAGTCTGGATCAAAATTCTCGCTTCGAATTGTGGGGAGGCCAACTTCCAGTGGTATTACTGCTTCCATTCCGTAGGCTAAGGAGAATGGTGTCTCTCCTGTTGATCGTCGAGGTGTGGTGCGGTAAGCCCATAAAACATGAGGAAGTTCATCTGTCCACTTGCCTTTTGCCTTCTCTAACCTTTTCTTTAGTCCATCCAAGACGACTTTATTTGATGCTTTTGCTTGGCCATTTGCTTGGGGATATGCCGGTGTAGAATTATAGAACTCTATCTTGTACTCCTTACAAAAGCCTCTGAAGATTCTGCCGTCGAACTGAGTGCCATTGTCCGAAATTAGGGCTTTTGGTATGCCAAACCGAGTGATGATGTTTTTCCAGACGAACTTCTTCACATCTTTTTCCTTGATTGATGCTAATGCTTCTGCCTCCACCCACTTTGTGAAGTAGTCTGTTGCAGCGAGAAAGAACTTTCTGTTGCCGGGTGCTGTCGGAAGTGGTCCAACTATGTCTAAGCCCCACATTGCGAAAGGCCATGGGCTAGTTAATGGTAGGAGTTCTCTAGCTGGTTGATGTATTTGGTGTGCGAATTTCTGGTATTTCTCGCACTTCTTCACATATTTCTCTGAGTCTGCCTGCATGTATGGCCACCAGTATCCTTGCGAAATGGCCCTGTAAACTAACAATCTTCCTCCTTGATGGCTTCCGCACACCCCTTCGTGTATTTCGAACAAGAATGCTTCCACTTTGCTGAGATGAACACACTTTAGGTAAGGTCCTGAGAATGACTTCTTGTATAATGCCAAAGATGGGGAGAGCCAAAATCGCTGTGACTTCGCTCTTATTCTATTGGCTTCTTTTTTCTCCTCTAGTAAGATGCCGTCTTTTAAGAACAAGATGATGGGATCCATCCAAGAGGGGCCTAGTTCTGCGCAACATACCTCTTCTGCTTCAGGGTCTTCTATGCTTGGTCTAGGTAGGTAGTCGATGAGCAATGGATGAGGGATGGATGCATCTGTCATCGAGGCAAAGCCTGCTAGTTCGTCTACTCTGTTGTTTTCCTCCCTGCCAATTTGTTCTATCCTTACTACATCAAACTTCTTGATCTCTGTTCTGACCAATTCTTGGTACTTGGCCATCCTATCATCCTTTGCTTCATAGTCGCCAGAAATTTGGTTTACCACCAACTGTGAGTCGCTGTATACCATTAGTTCGGTGGCCTTCATATAGTATGCTGATTTGAGTCCTGCGAGAAGTGCTTCATACTCCGCTTCGTTGTTTGATGCTGGGAAGCCAAGGTTGATTGCTTGCTCTATAACCAGGCCGTCTGGTGAGATGAGGACTATGCCAAGTCCTGCACCATGCCGGTTGGATGCCCCATCCATAAAGAGCTTCCACATCTCACCAACGAACAACTTCCAGCAAGTGGAGGGGTCAGATGATGTTGTGGGATCAAGAATGTCGCTAGTGTTTTATTCAATGTCCATGCTTGCTGTCTGCCCCTCGTTATCTGATTGTACCAAGTCTTTTTTTGTTGGGGAGCCTTGGTTTGGTGTAGCTTCTGCCTTGCTGTCTTTAGTCTGGTTTGCCTTGGAGTTTGACTGAGTACCTTTTACTAGGGGTTGCGCTATTCCGGCGCCAACTTCCATCCCTAATTCGGTGGTGTCAGTTAGGTCGACTAGGCAGATATGATGACTTCCAGGAGTAAACTCTGCGACGAAGTCTGCCAAAGGTTGGGCTTTTATTGCGGTTCTAGGTTGGAACTTGACGTCGAATTGTCTCAGCTCTACTGCCCACTTCAAAATTGCCCAGAAAAGTTTGCCCTCTCAAACAAAGCTTTTAGTGGGAAAGCTGTGAGGACGACTATGGTGTGGGCGTGAAAGTAGTGTGCCAATTTCCTGGAGGCCATCATCAAGGCTAATGCCAGTTTTTTCAGTGGCAAATACCTTATTTCGGCTCCCAGCAATGTCTTGCTGACATAATAGATGGGCAAGTGTTGGATTCCTTCTGCACGAACCAACACTGCGCTAACTGCGTGCTGAGAGATTGCCAGGTACAAGAAGAGTTCTTCACCAGGTACTGGGGTAACAAGCAGTGGTGGGAAAGACATATATTCCTTTAAGCTTTCCAGAGCTTGGTCGCATTCTTCATCCCACTCAAACTTGGCCTTTAAGGCATGAAAAATGGTCGTAGTCTGTCTGACGACCTGCTTATGAACCGATTGAGCGCAGCTGCCATACCGGTGAGGTGCTGCAGTTCTTTCACTGAGTTCGGTCTCTCCAAATCTTGGATTGCCTTGATCTGGGAGGGGTCTGCTTCTATGCCTCGGTTGGTCACAAGGAAACCCAGGAATTTGCCAGATCCTACTCCGAATGCACACTTGGACGCATTAAGGCGCAACTTGTGCTTCTTTAGGATCTCAAACATCTCGCCTAGGTCTTTAAGATGGTCATTCTCATCCTTGATTTTGACCACCATGTCGTCGATGTAAGCCTCCATTGATCTGCCTAACAACGGTTCAAACATCTTGGTGACCATCCGTTGGAATGTTGCCCCTGCGTTTTTCAGGCCAAAGGGCATGACCTTGTAACAGTATAGTCCTCTTGGAGTGGTAAAAGATGTAACCTCCTGGTCTGGTTCATGCATGGCGATTTGGTGGTAGCCTTTGTATGCATCCAGGAAGCTTAGTCGGTTGTGCCCCGCCGTTAGGTCTACCAGTTGATCTATCCGTTGTAGAGGAAAGCTATCTTTTGGGCACGCCTTGTTGACTGTTTTGTAGTCGACGCAGACACACCATTTGCCATTCTTTTTTGGCACTACGACCGTGTTGGAGATCCATTTCGGGTAGTGCACCTCTCTAATTGCTCCTGCCTCCAGCAGGTTACCTACTTCTTCCGCCACTATTTCGGCATGGTGGAGTGCCGATCTGTGTGTTCGTTGGATGATTGGTCTGGCGGATGGGTGGACATTAAGTTGGTGACTGATGAAGTTTGGATCAATGCCTGGCATGTCGTAGGGCGTCCAGGCGAACACTTCGATGTTAGAGGTTAAGAATTCTAAGACCTCTAACCTCTCAGTGCTGGACAACGACGAACTGAGCAAAAAGAACTTATCCGGGTTCTTTTCATCTATTCTTACCTCTACCAAGTCCTCCACTACTTTCTAATCAGCCTCTTTGCCGACATCCGCGAATAGTTCGTTGCTTTCAGGTTCTTCTACCGAATGAACGTATCCTTTGGCAGCGCGACTGCCATTCACCGTGACGAAACATTGCTTTGACATGATCTGATCTCCATAGACTTCTTCAATTATATCGGTGTCGTTGGGAAACCACATCACTTGGTGGTAGGATGACGCCACCGATCGCATGGCATGCAGCCATGTTCTGTCCAAGATGATGTTGTAAGTGGAGGGGACCTTTAATACCCAGAACTCCACTTGTTTCGTCACGCTTTCTGCTCTAACTGGAAAAATTATTTTGCCGACGGGCCATTCTGGCATAGAGTTGAATCCAATTAGGAGTGATACAGCAGGCGCCAAGTCTTTGTCTTGCAGTTTTAATTGTTTAAATGTTTCGTAATACATGATTTCACATGAACTACCCTGGTCAATCAGAATCCGCTTGACGTCAAAATCCTTGACTCGGAGAGTGACGACTAGGGCATCATTGTGAGGACAGTATATTCGATCCAAGTCTTTTTCCGAAAAAGACATGACGTTTGTTGCCTCTGTCTTCCCCTTCTTGATGGCAGGTTGGGCACTTAGCACCTCTCTAAAGTGCTCAGCCTTTTTGATTGATCCCCTGAGCTCGCATACACGCTCAGGTTCAAAAACTCCATGTATCACATTGATAATGCCTTGAGGCGGGGCGCCAATTGGCATTCCGTTAGGGTGGTTATTATGGTCCTGGGGGGCTGGCTGCGTCCCTCCTTCAATGTACTTATCCAAGTGGCCTGCTGCCACTAACTCCTCCAGGTGTTGTCTCAATGGTGTGCAATTCTCAGTGCGGTGTCCCTTTTCTTTATAGAAGGTGCATCGTGATCTTTCGTCATAGTCCTTCTGCGCTTCCCCCAATTTGGATGGCCACTTGACGAAAGGCTCATCTCTTATTTCGCTAAGAATCCGATATATCGGTTTCTTGAACACCGTGGTTATGGCAGTACGGATTCTTAACCATCTTTTATCCGAGTCTTCTCCGTTATCTCGTCTGCCACGTCCGTTTCTGTTACTTCGATCTACTGTGTTGACCTTTGCAGAGGTCTTCTACCCTGATATGCTGATGCACTCTTTCCATCAGGGCTTCCATGGTGAGGGGTGGTGTCATGGTGATTGAGCCCCTTAGTCTGTTCCCGACTAGAAGGCCTCTTTTATATTGTGCAATGGCGAGATTGGTGGGGCAGTCCCCAATCTAATTGAATGTCTCCTAGTAGCGACTATTGTAGGATTTAAGGGTCTCTTTATCGCCCATGTCGATGGAGAGTAGCTGGTCGATCTCCACCGGGGTTTTAGTGTTTGTTCGGAACCTTGTTATGAACGTTTCTGCCAATTGCGCCCAGGAGGCTATGCTGCCCTCAGGAAGTTTCTCGAACCAAGTCAAGCCTAGGTCGCCAAGGCTAGATGGGAAGAGTACGCACATTAAGGCCTCGTTTCGCCTGTAAACGACCATGACTTGGCGAAAGTGGCTTAAGTGTGAGTACGGGTCCGTCTTCCCTTCATATGTAGTGAGTTTCGGCTGAAGGAAGCCTGATGGTAGGGGCACGTTTTCAATCGCTGGAACAAACGACGATGTCAGCAACCTTGCTAGTGCTTTGTCCGTTGGTTCGTAAGCAGGGCGCGGTATTGGCATTCCAACCTCGACGCTTCCATGCGTCTGAGGAGCCAACCGCTGTAAAGCAGAAATTCTGTGTGGATCCCGTGCCCTAGCATCCTCCTTGCATCGTGCTTTTTCTTCGAGCACGGTTCGTAAGTCGGATGATCTGGGTAACTCCGTTTGTCTGGATCTGGTTTGATGCGAATGTGAGGGCCAATATGTGCTTCCTTCAGTGTATGATCTTTCAGATCTCGTCCTCTCAGACTGGAGTGACGAGTTCTGGAAGACTAGGATTGAGTATAGCCTATCCTGAGGCTTCTGCTCTCTCCTTGCGAGGGTATGGTATTTCTGCTACGATTTTCTGAGTGGCGAGGGGGCGTCTTGTTTTTGCGCCCCTCTCCTGTCGCCACTTCTTTTTTCTTCATCTGGCGTTTCAAGGCCTCCATGTCCGCCGCCATCTTTCTTATCAATTCATCTTGCTCTTTTACGCAATCTTCCAAAGCTTGAGGGTCAATCCTCCGCCTTTGCCTATCAGGACTTTGCGAATGAGAGTGACGGGGGCTGTTAGTCCACCTCCCCCTAGCATCCCTCCTGGAGTTATGTCGTTGGGGCTCCAAGTCCGCCATGGGAGGGACAGAAGGTAATCCTTCTCGCCTTGCGCCTCCATCTGGAGTTAGGCCGTCGATGGCGGACTGCGGCAATTCTTCAATGTGTGCCATTGATTGTAAAGGGAAGAAGCTTTAATCAAGAGGTTTTGTTCTGTCTGTTATTCCCACAGACGGCGCCAATTGTACGAGAAAGAAATATACCTTCTCGTATAATCCT
This sequence comes from Camellia sinensis, assembly GCF_055761805.1. Classification (NCBI taxonomy): domain Eukaryota; kingdom Viridiplantae; phylum Streptophyta; class Magnoliopsida; order Ericales; family Theaceae; genus Camellia; species Camellia sinensis. Next base: position 19,887,536 of record NC_138964.1, on the reverse strand, counting down.
GTTGACCAAGTCTACGCTCCTCCGTACGACGTCGCCTTATCTCTTGAAAACACAAACGTGAGCTAGCCGGCGGGTGTGTGCCGGAAACCTCTCCGATGCCTAAGTCAGCAAACTTGACAAATAGACAAAGCTCTGTGAATTCAGAAAGCAAAGTTGTGTGTTACCTCTCCAAAGGTGATATTTGTGAGCTTTTATAGGTTTCGTGTGACACAATCCTAGTAGGACTTCTACTCCTCCATGTAGAGTCCTCCTAGGATTCATACTCCTGTAGGATAATGCTTATCCTTTAATACCCCCCACTGCTTAAACCAAGTGGGATGGTTTTTACTATGGCCGAACTACCATACGACCAGAATAACACTACCATACTATACAGGCAGGTATGGCCGATCTGACTGCCAGTTCGGCTCTTCCCTTCCTTGCTTCTATCCCGGCTGCGAATGCTAAGACCGAGCTATCCATAGAAGTGTCACGCCGAACTAACTCAAACTTCCCTAAAGTTCTCTTACTCTGGTTAGAGGAGATGACCGGGCTAATCCGTAATATGCCGCAATCGAGCTACCCCCAAGCCAAATCTGACAACCGAACTAACCGTAGTACTCCTTTTGACCGGTGTATCCAGTGTCTTTCGTATTTGGACCTATCTCGGCCCAACACCCAACTCGGCCCAATTTATATACATAAATTACCCTCTCAATGACTATGGCAAATAGGTAAGGACTCACAGCTTACCTTTGGTATAGGTCCTACAATGATTGAAAATTCACTAGCTTCTCCAACAGATGAACTAACTGTAGTCACAACCTCATTATACATATTTTTATCACATCAATATACTCATTGGTTACATTTTTTTTCCCTCTAACACCCACTATATTATGTCTCTAAGCAACGTATCGTAAGGTTTTTTTTCTAAATCTATAAAAACTATATGAAAACCCCTCTTCTCTTTTCATGTTTTCATTAATCTACTTAGTAAATATATGGTTTCCACAATTGATTGGCCTAGCATAAATCCAAACTAATTAACTAACAATTACCCTCTATCACATTCATTTTATGAATCATCAACACATCTATAATTGTTGCAATTTTAGATATTTCCTTTATTTTTATATATAGGTACAAATATACTTTTTCTCCACTCATCATACATTTTCTTAATCATTAGAATCTTATCAAATAATTTTGTTAACCAAGAGCTAAGCATTTTCAATGTCAACAATAAGAATACAATCCAATCCCAATGCCTTACCTAATTTCATCCTCTTCAATATAAATTCCACTTCAAACTCCTTTATTACATGACAAAACTTACACTCTCTAGTTCCATCAATGCTATCATATTTCTCTCCTAAAGTTTCTAAATGTTTTTCATTTAACATTTTCTCAAAATAACATTTTCACCTTTACATAATATCCTCATCCTTCACTAATACCCTCAAATCCTCACTTTTTATACACTTGACTTTTTTCAGAATCTTTTGTTTTTCTTCCTCTCAATTCAACAAAGTTTGTAAATATTTTTTCTCTTTTTAATAGAGATGATCTAATACCTGGATGATGTTGAAGCAATGTCCTTCCTAGCCTGTCTAAGAGCTCAGCCCAAGTCTGTGAACATTTTGGAAAAAGTTCGTGTGGAACTCAACTCGGTCTAAAGAGGTCGGTGTGATTATGTTAAATTTGTAAGATATTATCTTCAAAGATGTGAGTGTAATTTACCCGATATGTTTTGATTTACGAATAGAAATATATAATTTATAAAATATATCTAAAACAACAATTATAATATGTATAAGAAATGTATCAAACTCTAAGATTGATTACTTAATTAGTCATTTTATACCTTTTGTTTTATTTAGTCATTGAAATGAGATAGAATGACATAAAAACGGTCATTTTTTAGTCTCCCATCTAGAATCATTATTCCGTTATAATAATAAATGATTATTCCATTTATAATAAATTTTTGTCTTAATAAATCATTAAGACAAATAATAATTTTTAATGATATTAAAAATATATTTCAATTACCAATTCTCATAAACTAGAAGCATCAGCGGTTATATGAATTTCAATTATCAATTATATGAATTTCATAATATGACATTAACAATTCTCAATTATATGGATTTCAATTCTCATAATTTTATTCTTAATTAAAAAAAATTCCTTTTATTAACAAGCAAAAAATAAAATTTCCAATTCAACAAATATAGGTTGGTTTATTCACAATTCAAAATTCCAAACCCTAATTTCAAAAAATATAGACAGGATTCACAATGCAAAAAATATAGACACGATCAAAATTCAAAACCCTAATTTCTGAAACCACGAGCATAATTTCTGATTTCACAATTCAAAACCCTAACATTTTATAATTTCATAATTTCATAACTACACATTTAAAACCCTAACACATTTCATAATTCAAAACCCTAACACATTTAACCACACATTTCATAATTCAAAACCCTAACACATTTATGATTTTATAACCCTAATTTCTAATTTCATAATTTATGATTTCACATTCAATTAAAAACCATACAAAATTTTCACAATTCAAAACCACAACAATTTTTGACCAATTCAAAACCACACATTCACATTTTCACAAACATAGTAAACACATAAAATTCAAATGCGACAATGAGAGATAGATGCCATACCAACGAGAGAGAGCAACCCACGGACAGAGAGAGAGAGTGAGAGCAGAGAAAGAGTCTGAGAGCAGAGGGAGCGCGAGAGCGAGAGTGAGAGTCTGAGAGCAGAGCAGAGGGGAGAACGATAACGAGAGTCGAAAAACACGTAAGTGTAAAAAACATGATTGCAAATGAGGGGGCTTGGGGGTTTTATATAAGTTGTAAAAGCGTGGTTGCAATCCACGCTTTCATTTATCAACAGTGAAAGCGTGATTGTGAATCATGTTTTCTTAACAAAACAAATGCACAGTGAAAAGCGTGATTGTGAATCACGTTTTCTTAAGGAAACAATATGCACAGTGAAAGCGTAGTTTAGAACCACGTTTTCTTCACAAAACAAAATAAGCACAGTAAAAATGTGGTTTGTAACCACGTTTTCACTATTTCACAAATTTTCTGCTACAAACAGTGAAAACGTGATTTGTAATAGCGCTTTAAACTAGTTTGGGAATTCCGTCTAAACTAAGCTTAGTTTGAGAATTAAGATGATAATTTAACTTAATATGGAAAAAGCTTATGATATTTTGGTTTATTTTGAGAAAAACCCCCCATTAATGGAAAAGGGGTGCCTGCTGGCACTGCCGTGCCTACTTGACCCATGGTTTTTTTTTTTTTTTTTTAATATAATTTTTTTTTTTTTTTTTTTTTATTGGTGTGTGTTGCATGCACGGCGGACCCTGCTGTGCTTTGCCCCTTGTCCCCCATTAATAGGCCAAGGAAGAGATGCCTGGGCTGAGATGATTGGGTTGTGATGAGCCTTGTATTTGTTAGCTTCCCTAGGTGAAGTTTTGTAGCCGTTAATATCAAGAAACAGTAGAAAAATCGAACGTTGTGTAGCCGTTAAAAACCCTAATTTAGCTCTTCAGTCTTTAGTTTTCATTTTCACAATGTTCCCAATCTCTGCTCTCTTCACCACCACCACCACTCGCCTCCGCTTCCTCTCCGATCAAACCTCTCTCCGCCGCCTCCACAGACTGTTCTCAACCCAATCACTATCCCTAGACCACACTCTCTCTCACCCTATTTACATGATTTGGGGCTCCAACACTGGCGTCGGCAAAACCCTTGTCTCCGCTGGCATCGCCACCTCCTTTCTCTCTCCTCTTTCTCTCTCCTCCACCACCACCTCCGCCGCCGCTGCCAAATTCATCTACCTCAAGCCAGTCCAAACGGGCTTCCCTATCGACTCCGATTCCCGGTTCGTATACCGGAAATTCTCCGAAATCTTTCTCCGCCGCCAGCCCTCGACCACTGTTTTCGCTTCGAATCATGCCCTCAAGGCCTCAATTTCGGCTGCCCAATCTTTTTTGGGCGGTGAAATTGCGATGGAAACTGAAGAGGGTGGGGAATTGGAGAGTGGGTTTAGGGATTTAGGGTGGTATGAGGAGATGAAGCTACAGGGGGAGGTTGGGGAGGTGACTGTGAAACCGTCAGAATTGATTTGCAAGACAATGTATGGGTGGAGAGAGGCGGTTTCGGCTCATTTGGCTGCGGAGAGGGAAGGAGCAATGGTGGAGGATTCAGTGTTGTTGGGGATATTGAAGAGGAGTTTGGGAATTGGTTTGGAAGGAGGGTTTGCAGGTGATCCTAAAGTGCGTGTTTTGAGTGTGATTGAAACTGCTGGTGGTGTGGCGAGTCCGGGGCCATCCGGTTCTTTTCAATGTGACTTGTACCGGTATGCGATTAATTTATTGCATTTTAAAATTTTCATGTCACACCCTGTAATGCATAGCTTGAAGATTTTGAATTTTGTAAATTATGTTGGTGAACTTAAATTGGAGTGAAAATGTCTAGAGCCCATTTAGGAGTCTCAAAAATACTGATTTGGCCATTTTTCATGCTGGCTAATAGCCATTTACAAATTAGATGATTATGAATTGAATAATGCTGTAGATATTAATTAATGTACTAATTAGTATAATAACACATGATGTGACGTAATTTTAGAGGTTTTGGGTATTTGTAATTTGTATAATAGGTAGAGTCATTAATAATGACATAACACTAGTTGGTACACTAATGTGTATATTAATTGGTACATGTAGTCCCACCGTTATAAAATTTGGTTCTAAACATGAAACAACTCAAAAATCTACAAATTTTACTTGGAAAATGTATATCTTGATTTTTTTTAGAATGTGGAATACCTAATTCAAAAGAATAATGCTATATGTACCAATTAATATACTAACTAGTGTACTAACCGATGATGTGACATAATTTTAGAGGTTTTAGGTATTTGTAATTTGCATAATAAATGAGGTCAATAATAATGGCATAACGCTAGTTGGTACACTAGCGTTTACACTAATTGAAGCAAAATCTGTCATGAGATTCAAAAATGAGAGATTCAAAATCTGTCATGAGTCGGCCCAAATTTAAATTAACCTCTGTAATTCAATTTATGAAATAAAGTAATTCACGCAGCCAAAAGGGCCCTTAAAAATCAATATAGTGTTTTTTTTTTAATTTAATTTAATTTTTTATATATTATTATGAAGCTATTTCAAAATATTTGGCCAAATATCCAAATATTTAGAAGCTTTCCTCTATTTTGAATTATATTCCTCTCTCTATGTTATCCTGTATGCTGAGTTTATGTTTTTGATGGAAAAAATAACGTTCTTGGATTAACTGATATTCACTTTCCTCCATTGCGATGTCTTTTTATGTAATAATTCATCCCTTGATTAGCCCCTTAACTGAAATTCAGCTACACATCTTTGATATATGCATCCTACAAATGGATCCCAATGGTAATGTGTAACAATTCTACTACAGCAATCCAGACACTGAAGTGTTTTGGAGAACAGACGAATTTGTGAATTTGATATAGTTGTTACCAAAGTATTCTGTTGATATAAACATCTCAAATACACATATCAAGCTGATACAAATGGGTGAAAGCCTAAATATACAAGTTGGGCCACAAATATGTCTAATTTGACAGAATCATATCATTATTATTATTTTTCCTCTTTGATTCAGGTCCTTAAACATGTTACCAGGCCTTTCCGGTTACCTGCTATTCTTGTTGGGGATGGACACCTTGGTGGTATTTCATCAACAATTTCAGCTTACGAAAGTTTAAAACTTCGAGGTTATGATGTTGTTGCTGTTGTTTTTGAAGATCATGGCCTTGAAAATGAGGTTCCATTGTTGTCTTATTTACGAAATAGGTAACAAGTTCCTCTTTGTTTATTCTATTGGACTTAATTCTTTCTTGTTTATATTTAAGAGGTGCATGGTCTTGTAGTTGGCCATTTGCAGAATATGATGTGTGTTTGGTTTGTGTTTGTAGAGTAGTTTTTGAGATAAAAGAGTACAAAAACTTGTTTGGTTTGCCTTTTTCTAAATATTCTCTCTAAAATAATTTTAGTTTTTTTTGGTAGAGTAGTTTTTGAGATAAAAAGTACAAAAACTTGTTTGGTTTGTCTTTTTTCAAATATTATCTCTAAAATGACTTTGTTTTTTTTTGTAGAGTAGTTTTTGAGATAAAAAAGTACAAAAACTTGTTTGGTTTGCCTTTTGTAGAGTAATTTTTGAGATAAAAAGTACAAAAACTTATTTGATTTGCCTTTTTGTAAAGTGGTTTTTGAGATAAAAGTACAAAAACTTGTTTGGTTTGCCTTTTTTACAAACATGTTTCAAAAGTAATCCTGGAAATTGGATAACCAAACACATTTCTGGGAGTATTTTTGGGAAAAATCTGTTTGGTTTGATTATTCTTAAAAAAGTGTTTGTAGAGTATATTTCCCAAAAAATTCTCCCAAAATCAAACCAAACAAGGCCGATATTTTCTCTACTATCACTGAACCTCTACATGTGTGTGTTTGTGTTGGTCTTATGCTTGTTTCTGGTTTTGACATTCTATTCCCCCTTAGTGCTTATCATAACTTTTTACTTATTTCTTTAGGGTCCCTGTGCTTGTGCTTCCATCTATTCCGCAAGACATGTCAGACAACTTGATGGAATGGTTTGATGAAGCTCAGACTGTCTTTAATACTCTCAAGGAAATAATGATTTCTGCTTTTAATGAGAGAATAGAGAGACTGCGTAACATGCCAAAGAAGGCACAAAACATTTTATGGTGGCCATTTACTCAACACAAACTTGTACCTGAAGAAGCTGTTACAGTAATAGATTCCCGGTTTGGCGAGCACTTTGCTGTTCATAAGGTTCACATATTATTGTGTTGGTTGTAGGCTTGTAGCAAATTTTAATCTTAATTGTCAAATGTTTCTTTGATTTGTTCTCGCTGAAATTAGTTTCTGTTAAAGACAAAAATGGTTATCGCTGATCCTCGACGGATATTCATTTTTTACCCCCAAATTTTCCATGATTTGTGAAATCTTAATATTGCCTGCTCATCTCAATTACATGTTTTTGTTTTCAATATAGGTACTAAATCATGATTTCATCATGCAACAATTTGATGCTTGTGCAAGTTGGTGGACACAGGGGCCAGATCATACTTTACAGGTCATTCTTTTCTTTCTAATCACTAACAAAGATTCTTGCAAGTTCACTATTTTCTTTATGATCTATTATGCTACAATACAATAAGTAATATTTTGTTCTTCTGTCTTTGGATACATGCAATTTGTTTTTAGTAGCATGAATTGTGGGACAGGTATGGATGCATGATATTACTAGTAGTGCCTTCTCTCTCTAACTTCTTTTTCTCTTTTACGTATGGGCATGTTTGATTGTCGAATTAATTTCTTATGGGATTGGATATGAATAACATTATTGATAGTATTATGAGGAATAAGTTATACCTTGAGATTAGATTGGATAAAGGATTGGGTATATTAGAGATAGTATATCATGGGTCGTTTGGCACACCAAAAATAAACACTAAACTATGCCAAAATTCTTTAAAATAATGCTAAGTCTAGGTATCATATACCCAATATTAAATGAGAATTAAAATGAAATTGAGAAATTGAATTGACATTCAAGATTAGGGTTTGAGCTTTTGACTTTGAAAAATCCTAGGACAAAGAATTCACTACTAGCTACATGAATAAGATTTAACTTCGGCCATCAATTGCAATCCGGTTAGAACTACCCAGTGTTCCTTTTTTTTTTTTTTGAACAAGAACTACTAAGAGGATTGTTGCAATCAATGTGCAGGCATGAATCATCTCAAGTAGCACGAGTCGTTTGCTCTAAACTACGGTAGCAACACGACTAGTCTCTTGTAGCATGACTCATCTCATACTTCGAACACAAACACAAACACAAAGAAAACGAATGTATGGAAAGCATTTAACAATTTGAATAAATGTATGGATGTTTTAGAAGTTTATAATAATATTTCTTTTTATCTCTTCAACACGACTAGTCTCTTGTAGCATGACTCATCTTATACTTTGAACACAAACACAAATTGTTACACAATCAAAGCCTGAGAAAAATCTCTTTACATGGTTAGGGTTTCATCAAAACCCGAGAAAATAGAAGACTACTTATGGAGGAGTGAGAAGAGGTAGAAGAAGTCACCATGGAAGACATACTTGAAGCTCCAAGCTTTTTCTCTCCAAACCCTAGCCTCTTTTTTCTTTAGAAAAATATTTGAACCCCTCTCTACAAAGTCACGCATGCAAAACGAGTTTGGGCCGTACGTGCGGGAAATGTCATCGCACGTGTGGGAAAAATCCTCCGCATGTGTGGATTTTTCAGAATGTTTTGACTTCAGGATAAGAAGCCGCATGTGCGGGAAATGACCCTCTGCATGTGCGGGAATGAATTTTCAGTTAAAGTTCTTTTTTTTTTTTTGTTTTGTACTTCAAATGCGTCCAATCTTATTCACATCAAACACTAGTAAAATATACAAAATTACATCAAGGAGAGGGTTAAGAAATCTCAATTATAGGCCTCAATGTTGTACATTTTGGCTTTAATCACACCCTCAACTTACAACTTGCTAGTCTTCGAGCAAGGAAACAAAGAAATCTCAATTATTGGCCTCAATGATGTACATTTTGGCCTCAATCACACCCCCTAACTTACAACTTGCTAGTCCTTGAGCAAGGAAACAAAGAAAGAAAAACCAGGCAAAATCTAGCTATATGCTCTTTTAGCGTATGCAACAAACCTTTAAACCATAAAGTTACCCCAAGTGGATGAGTTTAGCCTCGTGAGGGTTTCCAGAAATGATACCCACAAACATTCAATATACAGTACACCTCATTCACAACATTCACAACATTTGAATCATTTGCTGAAGTTACACTCCCCAATATCTCACACCAATTAATGAAAGATATTTGACTTCATCTCATGGATTATTCAATATTTGTGCTATGCATAGATCAATTAATATGAGCATGTGAAACGTCGAGAGATATTCAGATTGAAAAGTAATATTTGCACCTCATATGTAATGTGAAGCTCAACAATCAGTGAATTATCAAAGTATCTAATCAAGTGTTCTTAAAGCCTCATAGCACAACCCCACACCCCCCACCTTCAAAGTTATTTTTTATTTATTTATTTATTTTTTGGAAAGAGATTGCAATTTCTAGATTTCTTAAGCTTTCTAGTTAACCCATGTAGCGAGTGTTGGGCTAATGACTCCCAAATCAGATGGCTTTAGGGCATTAGGGGTAGAGACACCCCAACGAGCTTGGCTATAAATACAAACTAGTCATCTTTTTAATCAGTGACCGTGCGATGTCTAGGTCCTTAAGCTTTCTAATTAACCAGTATAACAAATATTAGGCCAATGACTCCCAAATCAGATGGTTTTAGGGCACTAGGTGTGAAAACACCTCAATGTGAGCGTGCATAGCAAGCAGGGTTCTGAATAGCGGTTACGGTCGCCGTAACGGTGGTGGTGACGCGGTTGCGGTTGCGGTTGCGGGGTGTAAAGGCCGTAGCGTAACGGTTGTGGTAATCGGAACCGTGAATCTTTTTATTTTTTGCACAATTTAAAAAAAAATTTACCAATACGCATATTTTTTCCCCATAATCATATTTATTGGGTTTTAAAATAAATATTGATCAATTTTTGTAAGTTTTTAAATATGATCCAATATATTTTATATTTTTAAATCACTATAAACTGAGTTTTTTATATTTTATTTTAATAAGTAATGACTTTATATGTCCTAAATCCATATTATGCTTGTGGCAACAAAAATTTTTTTTATTGGACTTAGAAAAATTATTTTTTTAATTATTATACTTGTGGAAGCATATACAACTTTTAATTTGAATAGTTTTAAAAAAATAAATTATACATGCTAATGCAATCATATAAAAATTAAAAAATAAATTATAAAGAATTTTTTTTTTGTTAGGGTTTGGATCACTTGAATATTCATTCTCTTTTTGAATAACTAGTAAATAAAAATAAAATAAACTAATCAAAAAAAATTGACATGTATAAAAAATATATTAATATATAATTATAGGTGTTATGTTTTCTAGATATTTTACAAAAAAAATCAATCACTAAACAATGACAAAAGTACAAGAATAAATAATAGCCTATATATATATATATATAAATAGATAATGACCACACTTATTATTATTATTATTATTATTATTATTATTATTATTATTATTATTATTATTATGATTTTCAAACAATATATATAGATAGACGCATACAAACAAAATGGTTGAGTGATAATAGCTGAATAGAATAGTATAGGTCTTACAATTTTAACAAATCAATAACATGTTCATCATCTTCTCTCTTTTCTCTCTCTATTTCTTACTCCTCCATCTTCCATTTTCATCTTTCCTCCTCTCTTTCCTCATTTTCAGTTTTTTTTTTTTTTTTTTCGAAAGAAGCAGTTCAAAACCGTTACGTAACGGTGCGTAACAAGCCGTTACGGCCGTTACAGCACTGTTACAACCGCTACGGCAGCCACTACGGCCGACACACCAGTGAATCTCAATCACACTCAAAAGCGGCAGTAACGGATGGCGGTAATTGAAGCTTGGGTAACCAGCTTGGGGAATGATAGAATATCACCCCCTATTTATAGATTAAGATTAGGGTTTACAAGAAATGCAATTACAAGATGATTCCTGAGTGCTATCCCTGAGTGCATAAAATGATTACAGACAGACCCTAGTGTATCTTTCGGCTACCTTTCGGCTAATATAATATGCTAACACTCCCCCTCAAGCTGGTGCGAAGATATCTCTCATGCCCAGCTTGACTAATATGTCATGAAATGGTTTAGTGCCAATCCCCTTGGTGAGAATGTCAGCAAGTTGTTCACCAGACTGGACAAAGGGAGTACAAATGATACCACTAGTGAGTTTCTCCTTAATGAAGTGGCGATCAATCTCAACATGTTTTGTCCTGTCATGTTGAACTGGATTGTGAGCGATGTTGATGGCGGCCTTATTATCACAGTATAACCGCATGGAGTCCGTTTGATCAATACCTAGATCACGCAACAATAATTTGATCCATAAAAGTTCACACACACCTTGTGCCATAGCTCTAAACTCAGCTTCTGCGCTTGACCTGGCAACCACATTCTGTTTCTTACTCCTCCAAGTAACTAGGTTGCCGCCAACAAATGTGCAATACCCTGAAGTTGATCTCCTATCAGATACTGACCCAGCCCAGTCAGCATCTGTATAGGCTTCTACACGAAGATGATCATACTTTGAAAAATACAGACCCTTACCAGGAGCAGACTTCAAGTACCTCAAGATTCTCATGACAACCTCAAGGTGAATCTGATGAGGAGCATGCATAAACTGACTAACTATACTGACAGCAACAGCAATATCAGGACGGGAGTGAGATAGGTAAATGAGCTTACCCACTAGTCGTTGATAGCTCCCCCTATCCACAACTTCTCCTCCTTCATCATCCCCGAATTTCTGATTAGGTTCCAGGGGGGTGGCACATGCCTTGCAGCCAAGCATCCCAGTTTCCTTCAACAGGTCAAGCACATATTTTCTCTGTGAGATAAATATCCCATCTTTAGAGCGAGCAATTTCAATTCCCAGAAAATACTTCAAGCTGCCCAAGTCTTTGATTTCAAACTCTTTAGCTAAATATTTCTTCAACAGAGGTATTTCCCCACTATCATTGCTTGTAAGAACTATGTCATCTACATAAACAATAAGTGCTGTAGTCTTACCGTGTGAGGAATGTTTCACAAACAATGTGTGATCTGCCTGACTTTGTTTGAAGCCATATTTAAACATAGCCTGAGTAAATCTCTCAAACCAAGCCCTTGGAGACTGTTTGAGACCATATAATGACTTTCGAAGTTTGCATACTTTGCCTTCTGTTTGATGATCCTCAAAACCCGAAGGGATGTCCATATATACTTCTTCTTCGAGGTCACCATGGAGAAAAGCATTCTTGACATCAAACTGATAAAGCGGCCAATCCAGATTAGCTGCTAGAGAGAGAAGTATTCTGACTGAATTCATTTTAGCCACGGGTGCGAAGGTCTCCTGATAATCAATGCCATATGTCTGAGTAAACCCTTTTGCCACAAGTCTTGCCTTGTAACGCTCAATAGACCCATCTGCTTTGTGTTTCACAGTATATACCCATTTACATCCCACTGGTCGTTTGCCCGGAGGTAACTCAGTCAATTCCCAAGTGCCATTCTTCCTAAGTGCTTTCATTTCCTCAATCATGGCTAGTTTCCATTCAGAGGTAGCAAGAGCATCCTGAAAATGGTTAGGAATGCTAACAGAGGAAATATTGGACACAAACGCTTTGTATGAGGATGACAAATGAGAGTATGATACAAACTGTGAGATAGGATGTTGAGTACAAGATCTCACACCCTTCCTCTTGGCAATAGGAATATCAAGATCAATGGACTCGAGAGATTCAAAGTTACCTCGACTCTCATCAGAGGCAGGAGATGGCAGTGGGGTAGCAGAAACGGTCCCGTGTATCCAGTTAACTTGTTTTCTGTCTATGTCCCGGACATAAACATGCCCGTCCGTATTCTTGGTGACAGTGGGTTCTAGAGTCCCAGTAGAAGAGGGTGGTGCAAGAACAACTGGTTCCTCCATAGGAAGCACAGTAGTAGCGGGTGGTGCAAGAACAACTGGTTCCTCCATAGGAGGCACAGGACTCACTTCACACCAAGGCTCCCCCGGAAATGAGGACGGTGACACCGGAGAGGACAAGAAATAGGACTGGGATTCAAAGAAAGTGACATCCATGGACACAAACCACTTACGAGAAGAAGGGTGGTAACATTTATACCCCTTTTGAGTAGGAGAGTAACCAAGGAAAACACACTTGAGGGAGCGAGGATCCAACTTACCACGAGAGGGAGAGTGATTATGGACAAAACAGACACAACCAAATATTTTGGGAGGAATAGAAAACAAGGACGGAGAACCAAGGAGGACATGAAGCGGAGCCTGTTTGTCCAAGACCTGGGTAGGGAGACGATTAATAAGATGGGCAGCAGTGAGAACAGCGTCACCCCAATAGGGCCGAGGTACATTCATAAAAAAACACATACACCGAGCCATGTCAAGAAGGTGCCGATTCTTGCGTTCGGCCACCCCATTTTGTTGAGGGGTATTGGTGCAAGAGGTCTGATGGATAATGCCATGAGTAGAGAAATATTGTCCTAACCCAGAATCTATGTATTCCCCGCCATTATCAGACCGAAATATTTTGATAGTGGCCCCAAACTGAGTACAAATCATCGTATGAAAAGTGCGAAACACAGAGAAAACCTCACTCTTATCTTTCATGAGATACACCCAAGTAGCACGAGAAAAATCATCAATAAATGTAACAAACCAGCAATGACCTTTCACAGACAGAACACGAGAGGGACCCCAAACATCAGAATGTATTAATGAAAAAGGAACGGAGCTTTTATTCAAACTGGGAGCAAAAGAAGCTCGATGTTGTTTTCCAAGTTGACAAGACTCACAAAGAAAGTCAGACACATGATGTTTTGCAAAACTAGAAGGAAATAAATGCTTAAGTAAATGAAATGAGGGATGCCCAAGACGCTGATGCCACAGCCATAAATCAGCGGGGGTAGTAGAAGACGTGGTGGAAGAATAAGCAAGTTTGTCCGGTTGATCTAGGAAGTAGAGACCATTTTCTGCACTACCACTGCCAATCGTCCTCCCCGTGACAAGGTCCTGAAAAAGACAATGATCATGAAAAAACGTCACACTACAATTCAAATCTTGGGTAAGACGACTTAAAGATAACAGATTAACAGAAAACTTGGGAACATGGAGAACAGAAGATAGATGTATGGTAGGAGTGACTTGGACTAAACCTTTTCCAGAAATGGAAGAAACAGTACCATCGGCAATCCTAACTTTGTCCTGACCTGAAGAGGGCTTATAGACAGAGAAAAGATCAGAGGAGCCAGACATATGATCTGAGGCACCAGAATCAATAATCCAAGGCAATGATGTATGACACAGGAAAGCACAAGGAGAAGATGCTAAGTTACCTGAGCGGGCAAAGGACGAGGAAGCGGTACTGAGAGCAGTAGAAGATCGGCGGTCCAACAATTGGCGCAAAGCATCCTCTAGTTCAGTATCAGAAGTTGGGGTAACAGAAGTAGATTTAGACTCAAGGGTATCAACGGTACTTGACTGATGAGCCCGGGAATATGAACCACGTCCTCTAGATTGGCCTGACCGACCTCCTCGAGAACCAGACCGATCACCTCGACCCCCGGATGGAGTCCCATGAAGCTTCCAACACGTCTCACGAGTATGCCCGCGGCTTCTTGCAATAATCACAGAATATAGACTCCTTATTAGCAGATGAAAGAGGCAGGCTGAGGCCATCTCGAGGAGTAGACAGTAATGCGGAACGGTCAGTAGAGACAGGGGACATCATGGCAGACCGGCGACTCTCCTCATTTTGTACATAGGCAAATGCCTCCTGAAGTGAAGGAAGAGTATCCATACTCAAAACTCGACCCCTAACTGGATCATATTCCACATTTAAGCCGGCCAAAAATTTAAAGACCCGTTCCCGGGCGATGAACTTTTTGTACCCTATAGAATCAGTAGGGCAAACGGACTTATAGTCTTCCAGGTGGTCAAGGCGTTTCCAGCCGTTGGTGAGGAAAGTGAAGTATTGAAGAACAGTTTGCTCCCCCTGAAGTGAGCTCTCAATAGCGCGGCGCAACTCAAATGCCTGTGAAAAATTTCCTTTGCGGGAATAGGTAACAGCCACAGCCTCCCAAATGTCCTGGGCGGTTTCCATAGACAAGTAGCCCTCACCAAGTTCTGGAACCATCGAATGGATAAGCCAACTCATAATCAAAGAGTTGGTAATCTCCCATTGGTCATAACCTGAGTCAGTGGTACTAGGTGCCTGTATCCTGCCATCAATATACCCCATCTTTCCTCTGCTTTTCAAAAACAAAGTCAAACTTTGAGACCATGCTAGGTAGTTTTGACCATTAAATAGAGAGGTGGTGATTTTCAGACTAGGGTTGGGGTTCTCAGTCATGGTAGTAGGTAGAATGGGACTCTCACTCTTTGGTGTTTGAGAAGAAGGGGACACACTGGTGGAATCTGTCATGGATACAATACTACCGAACCCGCAACAAAACTAGTAATAATCACAAACCCGGAAGGTGGTAGTGAGATAACCGGCACAATGACTATTATAAAGACATAACAAAAAAAAAAAATTAAGAAACCATTCTTCTTCTTGTTTTTTTCCCCTTTTTTTTTTATTTTTTTATTTTTTGTTTTGTTTTTTTGTTTTGTTTTTTTGTTTTTTTTTTTTTTTTGTTTTTTTGTTTTTTATATATATATATTGATTTATTTATATAAACATGTATTTATATATATAAATATATATGATCAGGTTATATTAATATATATCAGCATATATATACATATATTTATATATATATCAAGGGTGTGAGATACCAGAGTGACGAAGGCGAGGGAGATGAGGACGACGAGGGCGATGACGGAAGGCGAGGGAGATGAGGACGACGAGCAGACGAGCAGACGAAGCAGACGAGCAGACGAAGATGAAGACGAAGCAGACGAGCGGAGGGACGAAGATGAAGCAGAGGACGGCTGAAGGAGATCAACTCAGCAGATGATCCAACTAGGTATGTTTTGAACCCTAACCCTAGAGGTGTAGCTCTGATACCATGAAGCTTGGGTAACCAGCTTGGGGAATGATAGAATATCACCCCCTATTTATAGATTAAGATTAGGGTTTACAAGAAATGCAATTACAAGATGATTCCTGAGTGCTATCCCTGAGTGCATAAAATGATTACAGACAGACCCTAGTGTATCTTTCGGCTAATATAATATTACTTAATATAATATGCTAACAGTAATTACCAAAACTGTTACGTAACGGCGTTACGTAACGGTTGCGGCCGCTTTTTAAAACCTTGATAGCAAGGGTCACTTGTTATTAATAACTTGAGTTAAAAAGGTTACGAATCCAAACTAGTCACTTTTTATTTATATATTTATTTATTTTAATTTTAATTTTAATTTTTAATTTTTAATTTTTAACTTTGAAGGATCAGTCACAGTAGGAGTCAAGAACACAATCCTAGATAACAAATATTGCAATTAACCTAGTCAGAACTATGCTCGTGAAAGACAAAGTGTAGAATTATCACTACTAGTCAAATAGACCCTTGCTATACACGCTCACATTATGTTAATCATGCACACCCCCTCGCTATATTCTAAGATGTCATGAAAAACAATACTTGTGGTGGTGCAAAATATCAAGTGTGTTTCAGTGCTCATAATTCTCATGTGTGAATCAAGGTGTACCCCATATATAGAAATGCACTCCCCCCCCCCCCCCCCCTCCCTCTCCCCGACTACAATGACATTGTCCTCAATTAAACAAATAAATGCAAAAGAAGACTATCACTAGATTGTGTTCCCATCAGCACCACAAATTCATATTTAAGTACAAATATACAAAATAGAATGTGTAGGGCTCATGGGCCAGAAGCATCAGAAGGTGGTGGAGGACAATGACCAAGGAGAGCTTGCAACATAGTGTGGGGTCTCGTAGGCATCTTGACGAGATTGCGCCTAAAAGGCCTGAAAATCTGTCTGCAAGGTATGCACATGTGCTCACAGGACTGAGCGAAATCAGTGCGTAATCCATAGAGCGCTGAAGATGCATCTAACCATCCAGATAAGCCTAATATTGCTCTTTGGTCATACACATTGGCTCCCCTTGGGGAGAGGTGATGGGTCGTTTTACATACCAAAAATAAACACTAAACTATATCTAATTCCTTAGAATAATGGTAAGTTCAGGTATCGATCCAAAGGGACTAATGGGAAATTAAACTAATTTAATTGTTAAATTTCTAAATTAATTTTGATAAAAAGGTTAAGGAATGTTATGACTAAACGAGAATTAAATGAAATTGAGAAATTAAATTGACAATTAAAATTAGGGTTTTAGATACTAATTTTTTGAAAAATACTAGGGCAAAGAATTTACCACTAACTACATAAATAGAACTTAACATCGGCCATCAATTGCACTCCGGTTTGAACTACCTAATATTTCACAACTACAAGTTTGAAACATTGACCCGTCTCTCGTAGTATGATTCGTCTCATACTTTGAACATAAACACAAAGAAAACTAATGTATGGAAAGTATTAAACAATCACAGAGAGTAAAACACTTGAAGAGGTGAAAAAGAAAATTATTATAAACTTCTAAAGCATCCATACATTTATTCAAATCGTTTAACAATCAAAGCCTGAGAAAAATTCCTTTACATGGCTAAGGTTTCATGAAAACCCTAAAATTAGAAGAACTGCCACTCATGGAGGAGTGGGAAGAGGAAGAAACCACCATGGGAGACATTATTCAATTTTGTTCTCCAAACCCTAGCCTCTCTCTCTCCTTTTTCTCTGAAATAATTTTGAACGCTTTGAGCAGCTTATTTTTTTCCTTTTATTCCCAACAGAATAGACTGAATTTTCCTCGCACGGATCCCTAGGTGGGCCACTCGAGTGCCCATGTGGGCTGTTCGAGCGAGTGGTGGGCCGCATGTGCAATGAGGTGGTAGGCTGGGATTTTTTGCTCCTTGCACAAAGTTTGCTTTCGCGCCTTTTTTGATTGAATTTGCGTGTTGCCTGCCAAATCTGTACAAATGCACAAAAAACATCATCTCCACCAAATAAACAAATATTGAAATGTAACTTAAGTGGCCTCCATGTGGTACCTTTCGGCCTACATCACAATCCCCTAACTTACATTTTGCTATTCCTCGAGCAAAACGAAAGAAATAAGAAAAGTAAAATAGCTTTAGGCCATTTTCGTAGGAATCACGATTGCATTTAGTATATGCAACAAGCCTTTCAACCACAAGTTTACCCCACGTGAGGGCTTCCAGAAATGATACCCACAAACATCAACGTATTCATATCTGCTCAACAACAATTAACCACACTACTCCACCCAACAATCAACTTATGTGCCACTACAGTGTGATATTAAGACATGATGAGACATTGAAGGCACAACAGACGAGCATGAAGGAATCTATTAAGCAATGACTGCAATTCAGTATTACAAAAATTAAGTTCCATGTATTTGTAAATGCTAGAAGACATATCATTAGCAATCTCCATACTAGTTAACTGTTCACTATAATAGCCTAGTGTAACTCAGAATAACACCTAACATATATAGAAAAACTCAATTTTTACAACCAGGATTATCATTTTTTTTTTTTCACTGAAAGACAGTGCAATGTCCTGATCTATTAAGCTTTCTAATCAACCTACGTAACAAGCATTGGGCCAATGACTCTCAAACCAGACGGTTTTAGGGCACTAGGTGTGAAGACACTTCTACGGGCTTAATAACTCGAACTGAAAAAGGCTACGAACCCGAACAAGTCTTTATATTATTATTATTATTATTATTATTATTTTTTTAACCGTGCAATGTCTAGGTCCCTTAAGTTTTCTAATTAACTCATGTAGCAAGTATTGGCCAATAACTCCCAAATCAGACGGTTTTAGGGCACTAGGTGTAGAGACCCCTATGGGCTTAATAACTCGAGTTTAAGAGGTTACAAACCAAAACAAGTCAAGTGTTTTTTTTTTTTTTTTTTTTTTTTTTTTGGGTGAGAATCAAGGCTACTCATTTATTATTTGTATTCATGTGAATCAAGACATATTCATGTGAATCAAGACATACTCATGACAAGTGTATTAATACCTACCACAAACACAAACAACTCGCCTAGTGCAAACATCACATGCTTATATCACTGCCATATAAGCCTTTTCATACAAGTCCACTGTGTTTCCCAATTAACATATGCTTATATCACTACCATATTGGCACAAAGTGAATATCAAGTAAAGTGGTGCAATCAAGTGCAACAAGTACAAACATGAATTGTTTTTATAAAAACCCTTAACCCCCCAACTGGAATACAACATTGTCCTCAATGTAAGCAACTGGAAAGTAGATAAATGAGAGAGAGAGAATCTTACTAGACGGCGTGGGCGCACATCCAGCGAGGTAGGGATGAGCCAAACACACACACATGTGATGGCAATGAGGTTTTGAGAGATTTGTGTATGGATGCGCTGCTGGAAATTTGTGTTAATGCATACAATATGATAGTGGTGTTGGTGGTAGATAGTGGCATGTATAGAATATGATAGTGGTGTTGGTAGTAGATAGTGGCATGTATAGAATATGATAGTGGTGTTGGTGGTAGATAGTGGCATGTATAGAATATGATAGTGGTGTTGGTGGTAATATATAATATGTAAGTGGCATATAATGGGTTATAATGATGTTTGTAATATCTCCTATATAAGGAGTGTCATTTGGTCTTGTAAAATAAGAAGTTTTGAATATAACAGAAATATATTCCTTCTTCCTCATATTTTCGGAGTTCTTCTTCCTCATATTTTCTAAGTTGGTATCAGAGCAACAAAAAACGCAGCAGCCCTAAAACCGTCATAGCCATGTCGGAAGTCACGTCCGAAACCACTTCAACCCCTGCCGCTGCCATTCCGGTGAAAACGTCCAACTCTCACTCTGTCCAAATCACCACCATCCGCCTAAATGGTGATAATTTTCTCCGCTGGTCACAATGATGGTGTTTGGGAAGTGGGTTTTTATGTAGGTTTTTTTAGTTGTAGGTTTTTATTGGATAAAAAATTTTTGGTGTTTGGGAAGATAGTTGGGTTTTTATGTGGTTGGATGTGATGTTTGTGAGAGAAAAAGTGAAATGATTATAGGGTTGGATGTGATATTTTGTTTGGATGTGTTTTTTTTGGTTTTGTAAAAAGTTTGTCTTTTAATGAAAAAAATGAGAAAAAAATTTGGAACCTAGGTTCCCAAACACCACCAATCTGTCCGGATGTATATCCGTGGGCAAGGAAAGATCGGTTACATCACTGGTGACAAGAAGGCTCCTGCTGTTAATAATCCGCTGTTCGACAGTTGGGACGCTGAAAACTCCATGGTTATGACATGGTTGGTCAATTCCATGGAGGAGGATATAAGCTCTAATTACATGTGCTATCCTACTGCACAAGAATTGTGGGATAATGTTAGTCAGATGTATTCTGACCTAGGAAATCAATCTCAAGTTTTCGAATTAACTTTGAAGTTGGGAGAGATTCGTCAAGGAGATGATTCCGTCACCAAATATTTCAATTCATTGAAAAGGTTGTGGCAGGATCTTGACATCTTCAACACATACGAATGGAAATCGGTTGACGACTGCAACCACCACAAGAAAACTGTGGAAGACAGCCGTATTTACAAGTTTCTTGCCGGCCTCAACATTGAGTTCGATGAAGTGCGAGGAAGAATTATTGGCAGACCTCCTCTCCCATCCATTGGCGAAGTATTTGCCGAAGTCAGAAGGGAAGAGAGCCGAAGGAGCGTCATGCTTAAGAAAAAAGGTACTGGTGAATCAATTGAAATTTCTGCTTTAATTAGCGATGCTGCGGCCAACAAGGCTGCAAATTACCAGCGCAGGTTTGATGATAAGCCACGGGTCTGGTGTGATTTTTGCAACAAGCCTCGCCATACACGCGAAACGTGTTGGAAGATCCATGGCAAACCTGTCAACTGGAAAAGCAGCAAACAAGGAGAGAAGAATCGTGGCTTTCCTACCGCTAATGAAGCCGATTCAGGTCCCTTCAACAAAGAGCAGATTGATCAACTCTTAAAGCTGAAAAAATCCAACTCCTCATCCGGTGCTCCTAGTGTTTTGTTGGCACAAACAGGTAGAAATCCTAAAGCTTTCTCTTGCCTAAACTTCTCTCCGTGGATCATAGATTCCGGTGTCTCCGATCACATGACTAGTTTTTCCCATTTATTTAGTACCTATTTCCCTTGTTCTGGTCATGACAAAATCAGAATAGCCGATGGTAGTTTTTCACCTATTGCAGGAAAAGGATTTATTAAACTAACTGAGAAAATTAATCTCAATGTTGTTCTTCACGTCCCCAACTTAGCCTGTAACCTTTTGTCTGTCAGTAAACTATCTAAGGATTCTAATTGTCGTGTTACATTTTTTGAATCCCATTGTGAATTTCAGGACCAGAACTCGGGGATGATGATTGGGCGTGCTAGGATGCTTGAAGGTCTTTACTACTTTGATGAAGTACCTGTTAGTAATAAAAAAGCTCAGAGCTTTAATAGTACTAGTTCAATCTCTGTTCGAGAAAAAATAATGCTATGGCACTATAGGCTAGGACATCCTAGTTTTCTTTATCTGAAACATTTATTTCCAGAATTATTGAAAGGGATTGATTGTTCTTCTTTTCATTGTGAAAGTTGCATTTTTGCAAAATTTCATCGCTCTACTTATTTGCCAAAACCTTACCAGACTTCCAAACCTTTTTATTTGATTCATAGTGATGTTTGGGGCCCTTCTAAAATCACTACTCTTTCTGGTAAAAGATGGTTTGTTACATTTATTGATGACCATACCCGCTTATGTTGGATTTATTTGATGAATAAAAAATCTGACGTGAAAAATTTATTCACAAATTTTTACAATATGATTGAAAACCAATTTCAAACCAAAATTGGTATTTTACATTCTGATAATGGAACAGAATATTTCAATGAGCAGTTGGGTGAGTTTTTGGAAAAAAATGGGATTTTTCATCAATCTACATGTCGGGATACCCCTCAACAAAATGGCATTGCAGAACGAAAAAATAAACATCTACTTGAAGTTGCACGTGCTATAATGTTTTACATGCATGTTCCTAAATATTTATGGGGTGAAGCAATTTTAACAGCCTCTTATTTGATAAACAGGATGCCTACAAAGGTGTTAACATACAAAACACCTTTCGATTGTCTCAAAGCTTTTTTTCCTGACACGAGGTTGTTTTCTGATTTACCCGCCAAAGTTTTTGGATGTACTGCCTATGTTCATGTTCCTAGTCAATTTCGTTCAAAACTTGACCCCCGTGCTATAAAATGTGTTTTTTTGGGTTATTCCTCAAACAAAAAGGGGTATAAGTGTTTCGATCCTCAAACCAAGAAATTTCATGTGAGTATGGATGTGTCATTTGTGGAAACAAAATCCTATTTCCCCAACACTTCTCTTCAGGGGGAGACAAGTGGAGTAGAAGACCGTTGTTGGGATATTTCTATCCCGCTCCCCAATGTCATTTATCCTACACAAAAACCACATCTGTCTGATAATGATCACTTAGGAGAACCAAGTTCTATGGTGCCTAGTCAAGAAGATTCTTGTTTAGGGGGAGAAGTACTACAAAATGATCTAAATCCTGAGCTTCAGGTTTATACTAGGAAGCGATTTCATCTGAGGAATAATGACCTGAATGTCCATCCTAATGACCCGAATGTCCACCCGAGTTCTGGCATCGAAATTTTAGGTAATCCTATTCCTTCTATTTCCGACCTTGATGTTCCTATAGCAATTAGGAAAGGTGTCCGAAATTGCATTAAACATCCTATTGCAAATTACCTCTCCTATCAAAGACTGTCTAAAAACCATAGAGCTTTCACATCTAGGATTTCACACTTGTTTGTTCCAAGAAATATACAGGAAGCATTGGATGATCCGAATTGGAAATTAGCAGTCATGGAGGAGATGAATGCTTTAAGGAGAAGTGGTACTTGGGAGATAGTTGATCTACCCAAAGATAAGAAAACAGTTGGGTGTAAATGGGTGTTTACGATAAAATGTAACGCAGATGGTAGCGTTGAGAGATACAAGGCGAGACTGGTGGCTAAAGGCTTCACTCAAACTTATGGGATCGACTATCAGGAGACGTTTGCTCCTGTTGCTAAAATAAATTCCATCAGAGTACTGTTATCTCTTGCAGTAAATTCAGATTGGCCTCTACATCAACTTGACATTAAGAATGCATTTCTCAATGGTGATCTTTCATGAGCCTACCGCCGGGATTTGAGCAGAGACTTGGAAGCGACAGAGTATGCAGATTGAACAAGTCATTATACGGACTCAAACAGTCACCAAGAGCGTGGTTTGAACGCTTTGGGAAGGCAGTTATCAGTTGTGGCTTCTCGCAGAGTCAAGCAGATCACACAATATTTTATAAACATTCAAAAAACAGTAAAATTGCAATTTTGATTGTTTATGTTGATGACATCATTTTAACTGGTAATGATGAAGCAGAGTTAGCAGCCCTCAAAGAGAAACTCGCAAAAGAATTTCACATTAAGGATCTGGGAGCCCTCAAGTATTTCCTCGGAATGGAATTTGCAAGATCCAAGGAAGGTATATTCGTTAATCAGAGAAAATATGTTCTTGATCTCCTTGGAGAAACAGGTATGCTTGGTTGTAAGATGGTGGAGACTCCGATCGAGCCTAACTTGAAGTTACAAGCTGCTAAGGCTGAAGAAGTCAAAGAGAGGGAACAATATCAGCGACTTGTCGGGAAATTGATTTACTTGTCTCATACGCGGCCTGATATTGCCTTTGCAGTTAGCATGGTAAGTCAGTTCATGCACTCACCAGGGGCAGAGCACTTTGAGGCCATTTATAAGATCTTAAGATATTTGAAAGGAACTCCAGGGAGAGGCTTACTGTTCAAGAAACATGGACATCTTCAAGTTGAAGTATACACAGATGCAGACTGGGCAGGAAGTGTTACAGACAGGAGATCAACATCCGGATACTGCTCCTTTGTAGGTGGGAACCTAGTTACATGGCGGAGTAAAAAACAGAATGTGGTAGCTAGAAGTAGTGCAGAAGCAGAGTTCAGAGTTGTTGCCCATGGAATCTGTGAAGTAATGTGGATTAAAAGAATTCTTGAAGAATTAAAGCTTTCTCACCCGACACCTATGAAGGTCTATTGTGACAACAAAGCAGCTATATCTATAGCTCATAATCCAGTTCTACATGATCGCACAAAACATATAGAAGTGGATAAACATTTCATCAAGGAGAAAATCAATGCGGGCATAATCTGTATGACCTACCTTCCAACAGGTGAACAATTAGCTGATGTGCTAACGAAGGGACTACACAAGAAGCAATTTGATAAGCTGACTAGCAAGCTGGCTATGGAAGATATCTTCAAACCAGCTTGAGGGGGAGTGCTGGAAATTTGTGTTAATGCATACAATATGATAGTGGTGTTGGTGGTAGATAGTGGCATGTATAGAATATGATAGTGGTGTTGGTGGTAGATAGTGGCATGTATATAATATGATAGTGGTAGATAGTGGTAATATATAATATGTAAGTGGCATATAATGGGTTATAATGATGTTTGTAATATCTCCTATATAAGGAGTGTCATTTGGTCTTGTAAAATAAGAAGTTTTGAATATAACAGAAATATATTCTTTCTTCCTCATATTTTCGGAGTTCTTCTTCCTCATATTTTCTAAGTTGCGCTATTTGATGAGTGCTGATATAATAGTTCCACGTTTATGGTTGTGTCGGTTGTGTTATTTTGTGCAGATATGTCTATATCATCCCGCTGAGCACCCAGACGGCCTCGCAATGGTAACATCGCTAGGGATGTACCAACCGACACCTAGGCTAACAAACCAATTGCCTGTGGCACACCTTTTGATGTGGAACTTCTTCCACCGCCATCAACCCACTGCGTGGAGTGTTCGACAACTTGAAGACTGAGGCCTCCTAGGCATCTGCATCGTCATTGAACCGGATTGTGCGAGTCTTTTATCAGAACACGTACATCAGTGACGGGAGCTCTTTGGTCCGTTGTTGACGGGGTGGAGTTAGTGGTCATACCAGCTTCCATTGCCGAGGTTCTCCACTGTTTCATGGACACTATCAATGAAGAGCAGTTCCCGGTGTTAACTTGGGAACTCATAGTCCCGGCATTAGTGATAGAATTCTATGAGGGGTGACAAGATGATGACAATCGAACTAGCATCCGTTGGGCTAACTTACCACGCCGTGCCCCGCCTCCTCTTCCTTGATGTGGTTATAAAAAAGAATGTCATCCTTCTAACGGCGAGGGAGGGGACTTTCTCCGTGCCTTGCACCGATTTGACTTCGGGTTTTGGGTCAACATCCCTATTTTGATCTTCAACCAGATGGCCTGTATCCTTAATGAAGTTAAGTTGCGCAACACCCGAGGCGGTTCTACATGGGCCCT
The DNA here is from genome assembly GCF_055761805.1 of Camellia sinensis. NCBI lineage: Eukaryota > Viridiplantae > Streptophyta > Magnoliopsida > Ericales > Theaceae > Camellia > Camellia sinensis. Next base: position 19,862,226 of record NC_138964.1, on the reverse strand, counting down.
TCCTTTCGCCAACCTCATCACTGCACTCATAAAAGGCTAAGGGACATACCCACTCGAACCCAATGAGATTCAGCGGATTCCGCCGCCAACGCTTTATGGTAAAACCACTGCTCGCCTACTGCCTCCACTACTCCCCGATGCCCAGGCCAATCCTAATAATGTTCCAGTAGAGCCCGCCACCACGCCAGTGCCACCGCCATTCCGTATGACACGGGCGCAATATCAGGCTCTTTTGGATAATCAAGCCATTATTCAGCAATCTGTGGTTGATCTCTAGGCAGACTATGAGGCATATCGGGATTACTCGCAGACGGCACTTGATGGGTATCAGCAGTCAGTTGCATCTCTGCAAACTGACTTCTACGCATACTGAGAGTTGAGCCAGCAACGGTTTGGTTAGCTTGGCGCGCTAGGCATGACGAGGCATTCGAGACTCGGATGCTGATGCATGCCTTATTTGAGTGCAGCATTTTCAACCACTGTAGGATCCAAATCAGTGATACCCATTCTTTTTTCTTTGTTTCATTTCTTTATTTCTTTTTGTTCTTGTTTTTTTTTTTTTTTTTGACTGTACAGTATAAAAGAAGAAGGTTCTATTAATTTGACTAACAAAATGGCCTTTGATAGAGCCGCGTGGAGAAGAAAGATTCATGTGGCCGACCCCATTTGATAGGACTGAAGGCTTGGTTTGGTTTGGTTTGGTACAGTATAAAATAAAAATAAAATAAAATAAAATAAAACAAAAAAAATGGATATCACTGATTTAGATTTGGCGGTGCTGGAAACTGTTGCTCAAATAAGGCATGCATCAGCGTTTGAGTCTCGAATGCTTGGTCATGAAGGCCAAGTTGATCAAACCGCTCCTGGCTCCACTCTCGGTATGTGTAGAAGTCAGTTTGCAGAGATGCAACTGACTGCTGATACCCATCAAGCGCCGTCTGCGAATAATCTCGATATGCTTGATAGTCTGCCTGGAGATCAACCGCAAATTGTTGAATAGCGGCTTGAATTATCCAAAAGAGCTTGATATTGCGCCTGTGTCCTATGGAATGGCGGCGGCGCTGGCGCGGCGGCGGGCTCTACCGGAACATCATTAGGATTGGCCGGGGCATTGGGGAGGAGCAGTGGAGGCGTGTAGTGGTGGTTTGAGTGGGTATGTCCCTTGGCCTTTTATGAGTGCAGTGATGAGGTTGGCGAAAGGGAGTGCCCATGTAGAACCGCCTCGGGTGTTGTGCAACTTAACTTCATTAAGGATATGGCGAAATAGGAATGTTGACCCAAAACCCGAAGTCAAATCGGTGCAATGCACGGAGGAAGTCCCCTCGCCCTTCTTCCTTGTGGCCTAGAGGGATGACTTTCTTTTTTAGAACCATATCAAGGAAGAGGAGGTGGCGTGCGGTGCGGTAAGTTAGCCCGACGGATGCTAGTTCGGTTGTCATCATCTTGTCGCCCCTCATAGAATTCTGTCACTAATGCCGACTAGGAACTGCTCTTCATTGCTAGTGTCCATGGAACAGTGGAGAACCTCGGCAATGGAAGCTGGTGTGACCACTAACTCTACCCCGTCAACAACGGACAAAAGAGCGAGCTCCCGTGGCCTCGTCACTGATGTACGTGTTCTGATAAAAGACTCGCACAATGCGAGGCAGTGGCCGGTCTTCAAGTTGTCGTGGGTTGGAAGAAGTTCCACATCAAAAGGTGTGTCACAGGCAATTGGTTTGTTGGCCTAGGTGTCAGTTGGTACATCCCTAGCAGCGATGTTAATTAGACTACTACAATGTAAAAACCTCATTGTATAATCATTCCTAGCCCGTGCATACACAAATCTCTCAAAACCAAAGTATGAAATAAAAGAAATAAATAAATAAGTTAGTAGAGGAAAAGAAATTAAAATAAAAGTACAGAAAATAAAAATAAAAAACTAAACTACTAAACAATTAAAACAAAAATAAAAACAATCCACTAACCGATTAAACTAACAAGAACCACTGACTAAACAATTAAACTAAACAACTACATTATATAAAAATAGACTACTACAAGCTAAATTATTACAATTTTTTTTTCCGAATCACGTGTGCCGACGGAAGCCGCACGTGCTGATTTTTGAGCCTTGTTAAAATTTTTTAAAAAAATTAAAAAAAAGTGAAAGAGAGAAAGAACAAAGAAGATGATGAGAGGTAGAGAGAGAGAGTCTGCTGGGAAGTGGTGTTGGTCAAAAGTGGGTTAGGGTTTTCTTAAAGAAATCTTTTTTTTTATATATAAAATAAAATAAGTAAATATAAATAAATAAATAAATAAACAAAATAAAAATTGCACAAAGGAACAAAGAGCATAAAGAGAGCAATAATAAAGCGATAGCAGAGAAAGCACATTTAAAATAAATTAAACCTGATAAATTAGTAAGAAACTTACAATTGTTTTATTGAAACAGTTCTGTTTTGTAGCTCGAAAATACTGAGGCTCGAAATGGCTCGAAGAAGAGAGATGGAGATGAAATAAGAAGAAGAAGTCAAAACCAATAAGACTGTTCAAATCATCATCAACAATAACCACAACAACATACATCATCATCATCATCATCATTATCAAACATAGATTTTCAAAATCAAAAAAAAAAAAAAACCAAACACAGATCTACCACAGCAACACACAACATCATCATACACAGGTTTTCAAAATCAAAATAAAAAAAAAAAACCAAACACAGACCGTCGCCGATCGTCGCACTGTCGCCCATCACCTTCTCGCACCGTCGCCCATCACTATCACCATCACCAGCTCTCTCTCTCTCTCTCTCTCTCTCTCTGTTCACCCTCTCTCTCTTTCTTCTCTCTTCTCTCTCACTCTCTCTTTTCCTCCCTTCCCTGTTTTAGATATAAAAGAGGAAGAAGAAAAAAAAAAAGATTTACTCTTAATGATGTAGCTACCAAGCTTATCTTAATGATGTAGCTTCACAATACATTAGTAAAACAAAAATTTAAGAACTTACAATGTTTATTGGAAACTGGCAAATACTTCAAAATAAATAACTTGAAACTTGAAATTAAATTGGGTTAAACAAAATTAATACAGAGATAGAGATTTTTGAGGTTATTGGGACTACCAGTTCTAACTCTGCCTTGCAACTAACGGGAGATGCTCTTTTATAGGAAAAGAGGATGACTGTGAGGCTTGTGAACTCTTGTGAACTGGAATCTAACTAAAAAGTAGCACATGGAGGCACATGGATGCTGTCTGCTACTTTCGGTGATTGACTGAAAGTTGATTGCTGCTTTTGACTATTCTGGACTTGTCGTGAATAGTGACTTTTTCGTTATTCATTTACTTTCGGTGGAGAATGTGACTTCAAAGTTGATTGATGGGGGAATCTTTTCTCAAAAGAGTATTGATTGAAGCTGATATATATATATATATGGAATCCAATGACTATGCATATGGGTCCTGAGCATCTTGAAGTTGTGGACTATATGGATCTTGACTGGTAGATGCTTCAGAGGAGGTTGAATCGTCTGAAGTTTTTTCTTCAATTTGTGACTTGGCTTGGGCCATCAATAATTTGGCCATTTAGATTAATTCATCACTACTTGGACTTTGTTTTGGGTTTTGACTTAGAGGACTTGGATTTTGAAGGCCTAGTATTGACTGTTAGGCTCCCAAGTCTGACTGTTGGGTTCTGCTGAGAAGATTTGACCATTGCAGGAGTTGGAGCATGAATGTTGACTGGAAATTCTTGCTGGACTTGATCAATCATGCGTTGGCATTTAAATGCATCCCACCATTTAACAAAATGTTGTCGGGTGACTAAATTTTCAGAAATAGCATATTGCCATTTAAATATCCAAGGAATAATATTGCCATTTAAATATCCAAGGAATAATATTGCCATTTAAATAGCATATTAACCCGAGAAATTGACTTTTGTGTGGACTGAGCTTGTAAACAGTAGAGAAATAATTGACTTGTTCCAATATGTTGAAAGGGATAATATCGGTGATGGCACCATGTTGAGTCCACCATCGTAAAAACTAGGTAGGAATTTCTAACTTGAATTTGTGATCAAATTGAAAAAACCAAGAGTTACTGAATGAGTCATTTTGTGTGAACTGTATGGCCAGGTAGATCTCGAAGTTGAAAAGGGAGACCCCATTCATTAAGAGACACAATATTATAAATATATAGAGAATGGTAAATTTTACTGGTGTAAACTCGATCATAGATGGTTTAATGACTATTGACTGATGATGGAAAAGGATGTCTTTATAGAAGGTAATTGACTTTTCAGGATGGAAAGGAACAAAATGCCCTCCTGGAGGGAAATATGATTTGACTAAATCAAGAATAAGTGTAGAACCAAGAATTTGATATTGGAGGGGCAACAATAGGTTGACTGGTTGGAACCATGACAAGTTTAGAGGAAGGCTTTTGACTTGACATTTGTAGGTGATCAATTAGCATCCACTGAAGATATTTAATTTATCCAAATGATAATTAAGATAATTAATGTAATGGGCAAGTAAATTGCAGCGTCGTGAAATTGAATATATTGGGCACGACTAGTAGTCTTTTGAGACTTAAGGCAAGCAATACGAAAAGCAGTTTGGTAGATGAGGTGTTTGTAATGGGTGACTTTTAGTTTATGATAAGAAATAAAAGGAGTTGGCATCCCTATCCCTCCTGTAAAAATTCGCGGGTAAGGAAATCATGTTCTTCTTTGTTTATGACTAAATCATATTAGGTATAGGAGCTAAAGTTGTAAATCTAGAGTTAACTGAAGAGTTACTTCTGAATAATCGACTCATTTTGATTCTGTAAAATTAATTCAATTTTCTTAAATTCTTGTAGAACTTATCATGCCTATCCTAAGGGCTTACACAAGATGTGAGATGGAAGGTGGGTAGCTGCTGGCAAAGTGGAAGACAAAGATAAGTTAGGAAGAAATAAGAAGACTAGAATTAAATTACAGAGATTGAAATGAGATGAATTACAGAGATTGAAATGAGATTAAAGTTATTTCATTTTAATTCATCTCATTTTAATCTCTGTAATTTAATTCCAGTCTTCTTGTTTCTTCCTAACTTATCTTTGTCTTCTACTTTGCCAGTAGCCACCCACTTTTCGTCCCACATCTTGTGTAAGTCCTTAGGATAGGCAGTTGATAGATATCCGGGTTTCTGGAGAGGGTATGAGCGAACAAATAATATGAGAAAACATGATAAGTTTTACAAGAATTTAAGAAAATTGAATTAATTTTACAAAATCAAAATGAGCCGATTATTCAGAAGTAACTCTTCAGTTAGCTCTAGATCTCCTATACCTGATACGGATTTAGTCATAAACGAAGAAGAACTTGATTTCCTTACCTGTGAATTTTTATAAGGGGATAGGAATGCCAACTCCTTTTATTTCTTATCATAAACCAAAAGTCACCCATTACAAACACCTCATCTACCAAACTGCTTTTCTTATTGCTTGCCTTGAGTCTACTCAAAAGACCACTCGTCGTGCCCAATATATTCAAAATTTCACCAAATTGTGAGTCGCCACAATTTACTTGCCCATTACACTAATTGTTTTAATTATCATTTGGATAAATTAAATATCCTCAGTGGATGCTAATCAACTTCTGATTGATCACCTACAGAGATGTCAAGTCAAAAGCCTTCCTCTAAACTTGCCACGGTTCCAACCAATCAACCTATTGTTGCCCCTCCAATATCAAATTCTTGGTAATATCCCTAAACCAAGTTATACTTCTGCACTTCTGACCCATTTGCTTCTTCTCAGTCACTTACTCCTTATCCTCCTAATCTAGTCAGAATAGCCAGAACTGATTATATTGAATCCCAATCAGTTAATCTATTATTCAAAGAACCAGTCCACAAGAATATTCATAATGGCATTCCGTTCCTTTACATCCTTTTCCATAATCAGTCAATAGTCATTAAATATATCTATGATCGAGTTTACACCAGTAAAATTATTTACCATTCTCTATATATTCATAATATTGTTTCTCTTAATGAATGGGGTCTCCCTTTTCAACTTCGAGATCTACTGGCCATAAAGCTATTATGATTACATTGATACTTGGTTTAAAGTCCTTCTATTCACAAATTTAAGTTAGAAATTCCTATCTGGTTTTTATGATGGTGGACTCAACATGTTGCCATCAATTATTTCTCTACAAACTCAGTCCACACAAAAGTCAATTTCCCGGGTTACTCCATTTTATGTCCAAGTACAAAGTTCCCTGGATATTTAAATGACAAAATGCTATTTTTGAAAATTTAGTCACCCAATAACATTTTGTTAAATGGTGGGATGCATTTAAATCCCAACGCATTATTGATCAAGTCTAGCAAGAATTTCCAGTCAACATTCATGCTCCAACTCCTGCAATGGTCAAGTCTTCTCAGCAAACTGCTCCAACTCCAGCAATGGTCAAGCTCACTTCCTCTTTCAACAGTCAGACTTGGGAGCCCAACAGTCAATACTAGGCCTTCAAAATCCAAGTCCTCTAAGTCAAAGCCCAAAACAAAGTCTAAGTCCAGTGATGAATTAATCTAAATGGCCAAATTATTGATGGCCCAAGCCAAATCACAAATTGAAGAAGAAACTTTAGACGATTCAGCCTCCTCAAAAGACATCTACAAGATCCCAATTTCAAGATGCTCAGCTTCAATTAATACTCTTTTGAGAAAATGAATAATGAAAAAGTCACTATTCACGACAAGCCCAGAATAGTCAAAAGCATAGCAGACATCACCTCAAAAATATCTTTCTCTGTAAATTTCTGTTTTACTAATGTATTGTGAAGCTACATCTTCAGGTTTAATTTATTTTGAATGTACTATCGCTTTATAAAATTGTACAATAATAATTTTTTTTTTAAGAAATATAAAATAAGTAAATAAAATTGCACAAATTTTTTTTTTTTGAAAGGTGGGCCGCACGAGCGTTGAATTAAGAGCCACTTGTGCGGCATAATTGGGCCACTCTAGCGGCGCTCGTGCAGTTTCCATTTGGGCCTGGGCCGCCGCATGAGCGCTGATTTTTTGGCCGCTGCTGCCACTTGTGCGGCCTGGCCCTTCTGCTCGTGCGTTGATTTTTTTATTTATTTTATTTTTAAAACACAAGTACAACCCAAAACATTTCAGATCATTTTTACCTGCATTTCACGTCTGAAATAAATATGGCAGTACTACTTTTCTCCCTAACAATGTTTGTAACTTTCCACTCCAACAGGGTGACAGGCTAGGTTGATTCGGTATCCAGAATCGAGACGCATAAAGCTAACTCGACCTATGGAGCTGCTATATAGAGTTCAAGCCAAGGTGGTTTTGAAGCAATCTCCACACCTTTGGGTATTTAAACTTGACTTTAGTTTTGGAAATTCCAAACCTTTGCGTTCTAGGCTTTGCCATTTGAACTCTAGTTTCCACCGTCTCAGTTGGTCTCCTAGGAACTCACTACAAACACAGTTATGTGACTATACCAGACCGTCAGATGCCGTTCGGGCACGGCAAACACCAAAGAAATTATACCTTTAGAGGATTTAAAGTCTCCTAGACTCAAAGCAAGTACTATAGAAGATATATTGGGTCTGTCAAGTGGACAACCTCAATCATCTCCCATTTCTCAATACCATCCACATAATGTTTCAATCGTTAGCCATTGACCTTGAAAGTCGTACCATCTTGTGGATTTTTAATCTCAACCGCCTCATGCGGAAAGACTTCAATAACCTCATATGGGCCATCCCACCGAGACTGGAGTTTACCTGGGGAACGACCGCAATTTGGCATTGAATAGCCACATTTAATGGCCTACAAAGCCCGGTGTTCTAAATCAACAGGGAGATGGCATGGTTTCCCGAACACAATCCTATATGGAGACATCCCAGTGGGTGTCTTATTTGCAGTGCGATAGGCCTAAAGTGCATCAACCAACCTAGTGGACCAATCTTTTTGACCTCTAGCTTGGGGATGGTAAGAGTGCCAACTTTGTAAGTGATCATGTATTTGCGCAATGCCTCAAAGAATCGGTTGCAAAAATGTTTGCCACCGTCACTAATTATGGCATGTGGGAACCCAAAACGACAGAAAATTGTCTCATGGAGGAATTTAACCACAATCTTGTGATCATTCGTTCTGGTGGCCACTTGGAGACATAGTCCACAACCACCAAAATGTGTTCAAATCCAAAAGGAAGGGACCTATAAAGTTGATGCCCCAAACATCAAAAATCTCAACAATCAAAATAAGGGTCATCGGCATCATATCTCATCGTTGACAATGCTCACAAGCTCTATGGATGGGCATCTTTGAAGATAAAGGGCCAGTAGAACCCACATTGTAAAACCTTGGCAGCCATTTTCTGCCCACTGAAATGGCCGCCACATGCGAGTATGGGTTTCACTCTTAGGCACACAACCCAAGTTTGAGGAATTTGACCAACCGCTAAGTAATTCACTATGTGAGCAAACCACGGGAGGGTCACGTGTGATACGGGAGAGGGTTAAACTTGCTTAGACCAAGTTTGAGGAATTTGACTAACCCGTCAAGTTATTCACTATGTGAGCAAACCACGGGAGGGTCACGTGTGATATCGCAAGAAGTTGCTCGTCCGGAAACGAGTCGTGCAAGGCTAAGGGATCACTCGTGTGCTCAATAAAGATAAGAGATAGATGATCCGCAATTACATTCTCGAATGCTTTCTTGTCTCGGATTTCTAGGTCAAACTCCTAATGGAGTAGAATCCACCTAGGTTTGGTTTCTTTTTTGGACAATAAGTACCGTAAAGCGGCATGGTCAGTGAACACAATGACTTTAGACCTAGGAGATAGGACTGGAACTTATCAAGTGCAAAGACAACAGCTAGATGATTACAAACACTTCAAGCAGCCCTTTCTACTGCCCCTATCACGCAATCTCTTGAGTAAATTACACAGAGATAAAAGGTGCGTCCTTAGCAAGTAAACTACACAAAGGACGGGATATTTTGCTAAAGTCTTTGATGAATTGACGGTAAAAACCGCATGCCCTAGGAAAGACCTAACTTGACACACAGAAGTGGTTGGAGGAAGGCCTACAACGAGGTCAACCTTAGCTTTGTCAACCTTAGCTGTGTCAACCTATATACCTCGAGGGGACACAATGTGTCCCAACACTATACCCTCGCAAACCACAAAATGGCTCTTCTCCCAACTCAAAACAAGGTTTGTCACCACACATCGAGTAAGTACTTTAGTTAAGTTCTGGAGACATTCCTCAAAAAACGGCCCAAACACGGAGAAGTCATCCTTGAAAACCTCTAAAAATTTCTCCACCATGTCGAAGAAAAGTGCCAAAATGACATGTGAAGGTGGTCTTTTCTTGGTCATTTAGATACACAGGAACTTGATTGTAACCAGAATAGCCAGCCGTCAAGGAAACAATAGTAGCTCTGCCCTGCTAATCGCTCTAGGATCTGATTAATAAAAGGTAAGGGAAAATGATCCTTCCTAGTCATGGAATTCAGTCTCCTATAATCAATGCACACTCTCGCTCATTCTCAACAATAGTGATGCCTTCTTGGGCACCACTTGTGTGGTGGGCACCACTTGTGTGGGAGTCACTGACTTGCTATCCGAGCGCATCTAACAATTTCAACACCTCATTTTCACTACCTCCTTCATGTTGGGATTAAGTCTCCGTTGTATTTCTCGAGAAGGTTTGGCGTCCTCCTCCAGATGTATATAATGCATGCACACGGAGGGATCTATCCCTCTCAAATTAGCCACCGACTATCCTATAGCACTCTAATGTGCCACAAGAACACTCATTAATTGACTTTCCTGCTCTACAGTTAAGTCAGATGCAATGATGACAGGTAAAGTATCCTTTGGCCCTGAACATGCATACTTAAGTGTGGTTGGGAGTGGCTTCAACTCAAGTGTAGGTGGTGTGACTAGGGATGGTATGGCGGCAGACTCTCTAGACAGAGGAGGAAGGGACTCAAACCGGGCTTTCCACGAAGGAAAATCTTGTGTAGAAGAAGAATTAAGTAATTGATCCATCAATATCAAAATCTTTGAACCCAAAATGAGCTAGACAAGCCTCTAGAGGGTCCTCTACAACAATGGAGGGTAAATCCACAATCCCATCCATAAAATCTACAAATAAACACTCCTCTCTTTCATGGGGTTCTTGGGATGCTTGGAAAACATTGAGTTTCACTTGTATATTTCCAAATGAAACATTCCTAACCTCGGTACGACAATTTATGCATGCATTGGCTGTAGCTAAGAAAGGTCGGCTTAAGATCATCGAGATTTGTTTCCTAGAGCTGGCTACCGGTTTCATATTTAAAACCAAAAAGTCAATAAGAAAATAAAACCTAGCGACCTTTACTAGCACATTCTCAATCATGCCACGTGGCACTTTGAGGGACCGGTCAGCCAACTGGAGAGTAACGGTAGTGGGCTTCAACTCGCCAAGCCTGAATTCTTCGTATACTGAGTACGGCAACAAATTGACACTAGCCCCTAAATCTAACTAGGCCCTATCAATGAAATGATCCCCTATAATGCATGCAATGGTTGGGGCACCCGGGTCTTTAAGCTTTAGGGGGTGTATCATTTAATAAAATGGAGCTTACTTGCTCTATGAGTACATCCTTTTGGGACACTTGTGTCTTAGATTTACGCTTTTGCGTACAAAAGGTCCTTCGAAAATTTGGCATAGGAGGGTACTTGCTGAATCGCCTCCAATAGGGGGAGGTTGATTTTAACTTGTTTAAACACCTCCATCATCGCTTCCATGGATGCTGCCTTCTTATTGAAAGGGGACGGTGTCTCAAGGCATTGGGGAAAGGGTGCCTTAGGCACATAAGGTGCTTTAGACTCATGTGAAGTACTAGGGACTAAGTCATCCCTCTTGTGTGTTTCTTCCTCATCTTTGCTCTCTTTGGGTTGACCACCATGATCACCCTTCTTAGCCTTAGTTGCATCAAACGCAATTGGCCGAGGCTCTAACTCCCTCCCACTTCTCATGGTAATCAACACTTGCATCTATTCATAGTGCTTTCCATTCCCACCCAACCCCTTCATCCCATATTGGCCCATAGGGTTGGCCATAGTCTGACTCGGTAATTTTCCCTTCTCTCTCCTATTCATTTTGTTAGCCATTTGACCCAGTTGGGCCTCTAGCTTGGCAATGGAGTGAGTATGGGATTGAACTACTGGTACTAACCCCTTATGCTTTTAGAGAACTTCCAACACCCGAGTCTCAAAGGCAGAGTTGCCTTGCGGAATAGGCAGGGGTTGTGGTTGCGTGTAAGGTTGTGGGGGTCGGTAAGGTTGTGATGGTTGGTAGGAAGCTTGGTTGGCAAAATTATTAAAATTTTGCTTTGGTGATGGAGGATTATAAGAAGTGCGTTGTGGGGGTCGGTAAGGTTGTGGTGGTTAGTAGGAATTGGTTGGCAAAATTATTAAAATTTTGCCTTAGTGGTGGAGGATTGTGAGAAGTGTCTTGTGAATGAGGTCTCTATGAAAAATTAGGGTGATTTCTCCATCCCGGATTATATGTGTTGGAGCATGGGTCATTACTCGGGTTGAAGAATCCTTGAGCCGCCTTCACATGCTTTTGGACTAATTCTGGAAATTGTGATGCCGAAGGGCACTCACTCAAGTCATGAGCAGGGCTCGCACAAATAGCACATGCCTCGTGAATTTGAGGCTGATCTTGCTGTGTAGGGGCATGTCCCTCAGCTAACAATTGGTCCATTTTTGTGGGACAATGACTCTACTTGTTGGGCTAACTCTAAATTTTGCCCTACCTCATAAATGCCCCTAGTTTTCGGGGCTCCAACTACCGATTGCCGAACTTGTTGGGCTGCGGGGGCATGGTGGAGGGAATTATCACTTAAGTTCTCAAATAATTGCCATGCCTCGGTGTCATTTTTGGACATGAATGTCCCACTACAAGAAGAATCCGCCATTTGGCGGTGAGGCTTAGTTAAGCCATAGTAAAAGGTTTGAATAAGCTGCCAATCAGGCACTTGGTTAGTCTTAACTAAGCCTTTCCCATGTTTCATGAAATTTCTCGTCATCAATTTTCCTAAGTTGGTTAGTCTTACCAACGGGAAAGTACTTTTCCAAAAACTTCTACTGTAATTAGTCCTATGTTGTGACAGAATTAACAGGTATGGAGTTTAGCTAATGTTTGGCTTTGTCCTTCAATGGAAATGGGAGCAGTCGCCACATTAGGGCTTCATTGGTGAAATTTTGGATCTTCACTGTAGAGCAAATTTCCAGAAATTCATGTAGATGTTTATAAGGGTCATCACCATGGAATGATGGGAGCATTTGGATGGTGTTAGACTTAATCTCATAATGAGCAGCAGTGGTGTCGGGTAACTGGATCCATGATGGTGATGTATATGCAATGGGTGTGATGTAATCCTTAAGGGTCCGGTTGGGCCCATTTAGGCCATTTGGGTTCGCCATCTCAATTGGTTTGAAGTACGGGTATGGATATTCAAGCCTAGGAACACGGGAAGAGGCTCAAAGTTTTCTAAGAGTCCTTTCTAGTTCAAGGTTCAAACTCCACAATTCAGGGCGACAAGAACGGCGCCTGTGCATACACCACTCACACACACACACACAGAGTTCCGACTCTGTGCACTAAGTTATGAAAGCAAATACCAAAGAAGAAAATACTCACAGCGATTTAACGAAAACGCTTTATTCGTCTTGCGGGTGCTTGACGTGTAGACATTGTCTCCAGCCTCCAATTAAGCTATCTAGTTTTTGCAATTTGGTGCTTTGCTTGCGAGTATTTGTTTTTTTTCTTTAAAGCACTTTAGTGTTGCGGTTTGTTTTTAAAGCTTGGTTGCGCTTCGCTTGCACTTCGGTGATAGCTCCACTTGCAACACTAAAATATAAAATCCTAAACTAAAAATTAAAATAAGAATATAACTTTAAATTAATTAGTTTTGCCAGAAGTCCCCAGCAACAGCGCCAAAATTTGATGGGTTAAAACACACCAAAAATAAACACTAAGCTATACCAAATTTCTTAGAATAATGGTAAGGTATCGATCCACAGGGACTAACGGGAAATTAAACTAATTTAATTGTTAAATTCTTAAATTAATTTTGATAAAAAGATTGAGGGATATTATGATTAAACGAGAATTAAATGAAATTGAGAAATTAATTCGACAATTAAAATTAGGGTTTTAGATACTAATGTTTGGAAAAATCTTAGGGTAAAGAATTCACCACTATCTACATAAAGAAAACTTAACATCGGCCATCAATTGCACTCCGGTTTGAACTACCCGATATTTCACAGCTACAAGTTTGAAACATTGATCAAGAGGATTGTTGCATTTAACGTACAGGCACGAATCATCTCAAGTAGCACGAGGCGTTTGCTCTAAACTATGGTAGTAGCACAATCCGTCTCTCATAGTATGATTCATCCCATACTTTGAACACAAAGCATTAAACAATTATTGAGAATTAAACACTTGAAGAGATGAAAAGGAAAATTATTATAAACTTCTAAAACATCTATACATTTATTCAAACCGTTTCATAATCAAAGCCTAAGAAAAATCCCTTTACATGGCTAGAGTTTCATTAAAATCCTAGCCACTCATGGAGGAGTGGGAAGAGGAAGAAACCACCATAGGAGCCATTCTTCCAGCGTCAAGTTATTTTTCTCCAAACCCTAGCCTCTCTCTCTTCCTTTTCTCTGAAATAATTTCGAACCCTTTGAGCAGCCTATTTTTTTCCTTTTATTCCTAGCAGAATAGACTTAATTTTCCTCGCACGGATCCCTTGGTGGGCTTGCTCGAGCGCCCATGTGGGCCGCTCGAGTGGTGGTGGGCCACACGTGCGATGAGGTGGCAAGCTGGGATTTTTCGCTCGCACGGAGAATCTGCCTTCGCGCCCTTTTTGATTGAATTTGCGTGTTGCCTGCCAAATCTGTACAAATGTACAAAACACATCATCTCTACCAAATAAACAATATTGAAAGACAAAATGTAACTTAAGTGGCCTCAATGTGGTACCTTTCGGCCTACATTAGGAGGCACTGGAGGGGCAGGAGGTGGAGGGTCATGCATGTGAGTGTCTCCCGATCAACCGAGGCACCACCCCGTGGTGAAATTCGGGAGAGATTATGCTGCCATTCTCGCTGTCCGAACTCCGAGATGGCAGTGTCGGACTCCTTGAGGCCATTCATTTGGAAGAGGAGAGTGAGAAGGTTGGCAAATGGAAGAGGTCAATTCTGCATAGGTTGAGGCTGATCTGTCTCCCGCAAGAATTTACCCATGTGCCCCCTGATGAAATGCTGAAGATCAACCAGATAGCCATGCTGGTAGCGATATAAAACCCGCACGAACTCTTTGTAGCAATAAAATGTTAGAATATATGATTGGAATCATTCTGTTATTTATTTTTCCATATTTAGATTATATTGTAATTCCTTAATCAGTGCCTTTCTTCCTTTGTAATAGTTTGATTGATTAATGTAAGAGGGGTGATATTATTATCATTCCCTAAGACATGGTATCAGAGCCTTGAGGGCCTTGAGGCTCCTATCTCCCTACCATACATCTGACAGCCACCAATCACCCTTCCGACAGCCACCAATCACCCCTCCGACAGCCACCCATGTTCTCCAAGCCTTCTCCAATCTTTTTCAGCACTCTTTCAAGCCTCTTCTAGGGCTTGTGACACTGCCCAGCGTTTTTCAGCACTGCCTAGCACTGTTTCAATGCACCCTTCAGCCTCTCTAGGGCTTGCGATAGTCCTAGCCACTGTGACACCTCTCTCTCTTCAGGCCTTGGGTCGGACAGATTCGCCCACACCCTCCTAGGTATTTCTTGACTTCTTTATGGTCTGATAGGTGTTTCTTGGACTAACCTTTGGTCTTCCTTGTGTGTTTCGAATCCTTTGTAATAGCCGTTAAGTGTCTCTCAACATCCTATGGTCTGATAACACTTTTATTCATCCTCGTTATTTATACTCTGTTTTTCATTGTGGTTAAACCCTCAAATTGTTATTTTGATTAAAGTTTCACCCTTTTTACCCTTTTATTCTCTGGGGTGGTAAATGGCCTCATTAATCTAAGTGTTATCCTCCCATAGTGGTTTGGGTTTGAGATTGCTTACTCAGTCTATTCCCTCCTTCCATTATTGTGATTAGTGCTGTGTTTTTTGGTTAAGACAATAGCATAAAAATAGCTGACCCATCTAGTGAATCCACTACTTCCCACTCATTTAAAGGGGAGAGTCCCAGTCTAATTATGACTACTACTTCTGAAAACCTAACCCCTAGCCTTAAAATCACCATCTTTCTGTTTAATGGTCAGAATTACCTTGCATGGTCTTAGTGTCTGACACTTTTTCTGAAGAGTAGGGGGAATATGGGATATGTTGATGGGTACAGCATTGAGGCCGATAATTGAGATTTCTTAAACCTCTTCTTGATACAATTTTGGTACATTTTACTAGTGTTTGATGCTTAGTTGCAGGAATCATGCAACCAGGTGGCGATTCTGAGTAAGAAACGCGATTCCGCGCTTCCTAGAAAGAAACGTGTAAGATTCGCTTTTCTGTGGAGAGAGAAACGTGATTCAGTCAACGATGGGATCGTAAAGGGGAGAGAGAGAGAGAGAAAGAGAAACCTGTCTTGCCGTCGATCTGTTACATGGATTCGCTGGTTTAGGGCATGGGTTTCTCGGACACGTCTTCGATCTGTTACATAGCCTTCGATCTCTGTTACATCGCCTTCGATCTGGTCACAATCTCCTCTTCACTCTCTGTCTTCATCTCTCTCGATCTCCTCTTCTGTCTCTCTGTCTTCTCTTCTTCAGCATCTCCTTGCGATCGTCTTCTTCTTCTTCTTCTTCTTCGTTGTCGTCGTCTTCGTCTTCTTCTTCTTCTTCTCTCTCTCTTTCGTCGATCTGTCCCCTCCCGTTTGTAACATTTAATGAGTATAATAAATAATATAATAAATAATATAATTTGTTATATAATAAGTAATATAATTTGTTATATAATAAATCTAATTAAATCATATATAATAAAAAAAATCTAATAAAATTTATAAAATAAATCATCCATTTTTTATTATTTATTTTAACATATTTTATTATTCCTTATTTGTTATATTTTTTTATTTATAATATATATCAATTAGAAATAAAAAAATAAATTAACAATAACATATTATTTAAAAAATAAATAAATAAATAAATAAAATAATTAATGTGTATTATAAAAAATATATATAAAAAAACTTCTAATGTGTATTAAAAAAATATATATATATATGTATTACCGCTCCTCGAGGTGCTTCCAACCTAAGAAACTTCTATCAGCTCACGTTTCCCTGCTCCCGCTTCGTGCAACTAAGGTTTGATGTGAATCAGGTTGGATGCGTTTGAAGTACAAAACGAGCGAAAACATGAAACTTTAACTGAAAATTTTTTCTTGCACGTGCGGAAGGTCATTCCCCCACATGCGGCCTCTCGTCTTGAAGTCAAAACATTTTGAAAAATCCGCATGTGTGGAGGATTTTTCCCGCACGCCGCACTTGCGGTGACATTTCCCACACGTGCGACCTGACCTCGTTTTGCGCGCGTGACTTTCTAGACCTATTTTGAGGCTTGCAAGGTATAAAAGGAAGAAAGAAAAGCTAGAGAGGGGTTCTGATATTTTTTCAAAGAAAAAGAGAGCCTAGGGAGATAAAGCTTGGAGCTTTAAGGATGTCTGCCATGGTGGCTTCTCCTTTTACCTCTTTCCAGTCTTCCATTTTCTAGGATTTTAATGAAACCTTAGCGATGTAAAGAGATTTTTCTTACGCTTTGATTGTGTAATGATTTAAATAAATGTATGGATGTTTATAATAATATTTCTTTTCATCTCTTCAAGTTTATAATAATATTTCTTTGTGTTTGTGTTCAAAGTATGAGACGAGTCATGCTACGAGAGACGAGTTGTTTTGCTGTCGTAGTTTAGAGCGAACGACTTGTGCCACTTGAGATGATTCGTGTATGTACGTTGAATGCAACAATCCTCTTGATCAACGCTTCAAACTTGTAGTTGTGGAACATTGGGTAGTTCAAACGGATTGCAATTGATGGCCGATGTTTTAATCTTATTTATGTGGCTAGTGGTAAATTCTTTGGTCTAGGATTTTTCCAAAATCAATATTTCAAACCCTAATTTTAATTTTCAATTCAATTTCTCAATTTCATTTTAATTCTCATTTAGTCATATTATCCATCAATCTTTTTATCAAAATTAATTTAGGAACCTAGCAATTGAATTAGTTTAATTTCACAATTGAACTAGCAATTGAATTAGTTTAATTTCACAATTGTCACCTAGACTTGCCATTATTCTAAGGAATTTGGGCATAGTTTATTTTTGGTGTGCCATACAACCCCATCAGTACATAAGGGATAAGTTATACCATGGATAAATGATTGGATAAAGGGAGTGGGGATTATTGTATTATGTTTGGTTGGGCAGAGATAAAAAGATATAATTATTTTTTACCATTGTATGAAGGAGGGGAATAATCTGGAAAGGCCTAATCCCCTAACACCACAATTCCTGTGGTATTACTCAATTCCTCATTTTCCCCCACTTTGATGAAACCCTAGCCATGTAAAGAGATTTTTCTCAGGCTTTGATTGTGTAACGTTTTGAATAAATGTATGGTGTGTTTTCTCTTTCAAAACAAACATGCATATGGTGTGTTTTCATGGTGGTAATTTGACAATAATGATGAAATGAGCAACTTGACAGATAGAGAAAGTATTGAAACTTTGACACTCTTTTCTTGCAATGCTATTATCGTTCATGCCATTTCTGCAATATTTCAATCACTTGAACCATTGGACTTACACAGTTTTTATATGTTATTTTATTTTGATTTTGATTTTGATTGTGGATATTCATTTTGTTTTTTAAACTTCCATACGTAAGCTATATGTAGTTATACATATTTGCATATAGTTGGCCTATCAATAACAAATGGCAGGCATCTTTTGATTAAACTTGAGGGGCTCCAGCATGAAAGTGCATGCTCGTACCATCCCTTTTTGTGGTACAGTTAAAAATTGTTGAGGAGCACTGGGAAAGGGTCTCAGGACTTGCTTGGGGCACCACTCTGCATTCTTAAAGGCCTTTATTCATAAAAATAGTGAAATGAAAATAATGTGCCGCAAATGTGAGTGAACACTTTTCTGCATTCAGAACTAACATCTTATGGCTTTGATTTCTGGAAGCATGATTTGAACATAGGTGTCTGTACTGCCCAATTTTCTAGGTATGGAGTTTTGTGGAATGTGCTGTTTCAACTATGATTAACTAATTAGAAGTTGATAACCAAAAAAGCAATAAAAGAAAAGAACAAGGAGACAAGTTGACAACTGTCTTTTAGAAGTGATAAAGTAATCAAAAAAATTTGAAAAAGTAATTGTTGATAACTACGGGAAATAATGTCTTCCTCAAGTTTTAATAGAATTTCCTTGAAAGTGACTATCCTCCCTGGGTCCCCCCTTAAAGAAACTTATACTTTACGTAAAAATGCCTAAAACCAGCCTCGAATTATCCTCACTTAAAAGTTAGGAATTTTTACAGCTCTTGGATGCAAGGAAGTAAAATAGAAGTGAATCCTTGGGGGCTGCAGTTTAAGCTTACTATTAAGGAAAACTACATGAATATGAGAATGCTGTTGACATGGTGATAGAATTATGATTCCTCTAATTTTGTCTGCTGGATGATGGTTTTCCCTGTTATGGTCTATAAGCCTTATGCTTCAGGCATACATCTTTTCCCTTTATTTCCCTTTGTTGAATGTTTATCTTAATAATAAAGTAGATGTGTGTTTCCTTTACAGGCTTGTACACAAGTTTTCTTTACTATAGTATGTGTTTAGGTGGTTTCAGATTGAGCTCGCAAGAGATATGGGTTATGCAGCTGCAAGATTTGGTCATGTGATGTTTCCGGAGAATGTTCATGAACCAGCTTTAGAATGTGCAGAACTTTTGCTTGGAGGGGTTGGCAAAGGTTAGCTATATCTCCTCTCACCTTCTGAGAACTTTTGCAATTGGTTTTTTGCATATGCTTATTGACTTTTTGGTTATAAATGTTGTCTCATTGGATTAATGAAATCCATGTTTGGCTTTTTGTTTGTGTATGTTTCCTTCCAAAGCTTGATGATGCTTAGAGTGGGATCCTTTTTGTAGTGATCTCTCATTTTGTGAAGAGATGGCTTCTTTTTATTCTATTTTTGTTTCTTTTAGTTTCCTTTTGGTTTAATATTAAAAATGTGGTTGCAATTTTCTTTTACTTATCAAAAAAGACAAAAAACTTTGTTGCCAATGAATGAAAATTGTAAGCAATGAACTCTTGCATTTTACCCCTCCCCATGCTGTATTCTTTTGAGCTCTTCCCCCATCCCTGCTACTTCTTTGTTTTTGTTTGGTTAAAATATGATCAAGCATTTATATCATGGATTATATGTCGTAAATATTCAACAGTATGCTTTTGCTACATTGAGGGGAATTCGATATGGTATCAAATAATACCTTTTGATTTACTTTGGATTGGATTAAGCAATTGGCAGGCGGAGAGTGGTGCAACATGCAATATCGTTATAGACCTAACTAGAATTATAATTTGATTACCTCACGTGAGTAGGAAAAAAGTTTCTTGGCGTTCTATCTCACTTCTTGATGAATCAGAGAGAATTTTTGATAGATAAGAAGGATGATCTCTAGCCTTATATGGCACTTTGCTAGGTACCAAATAATTGTTAGTTGACAATAAAATAAGATACATGTATACCATACTTTGGTTCCTGTTCCCTTCACAAAAGAAGAATGAATTTTATTTTTCAATTCAAACAGTTTATGTCTTCAAATCAAACAGTGAGGTTCATGATCTCCATAGTCACGGGAACAATATTAGCAAAGTGTTGTAGGATGATCTCTTGCTTTATATGGCCCTTTGCTAGGCACCCCAAATAATTGTTAGTTGACAATAAAATAAGATACATGTATACCATACTTTGGTTCCTGTTCCTTCACAAAAGAAGAATGAATTTTATTTTTCAATTCAAACAGTTCATGTCTTCAAATCAAATAGTGAGGTTCATGATCTCCATAGTCACATGAACAATATTAGCAAGTGTTGTAGCTTGTAAGAGTATTTATAGCTACTGAAACCTGTAAGGATCAGCACAGTGCTTGTAACAAGAAAATCAGCTACATATGTTTATCTTTGTGCGTAAGATTTCCAAAAAGGTTCCATCCAACATTTTCCTTTTGTCTCCAGCTAGTGCTCATGTTTTCAGTGGAGGACTGATCTAGTACACCCAAGCATCAAGTGTGACCCTGGATTGTTCTTTTGCACATCTTTCAGTTCTTACTTGAAAGAAGAAAGTGATGAGAAAAGACAAGGTGGAGAAGAGGAGGAAAAACATGAAGAAAATGCTCAAAAACATAAGGAGAATTGTAGATAAAGGAGGGGGAAAATATGGGCTCACTGTAGCCCTCCCCTATGCTCCTGCCAGTCTGCCCACCCTTAAAAAGTAAAATATTGCTTAAAAAGATAAATTGTAGAAATTGTGTGAGAAGAGATCATATAGTTTAACTTCTCTGTGCCATTAGACAACTTCCTAATAGTACTCTAATGTGGACATCTTAGGCACTACTGCCCTTCAAGATTCAACACTCTCATTGCTCTCTCTACCAAATTCAGTTTGGTGTTAAGGTTGTCTCTACAAGTCCTAAGTTGTTCTAGTTCACTCTCTTTCTTTGTCAATTCACACTTGAGGGTTTCATGCTTTTTTCTTTATGATCTTTTACTTGAAATCTAACTTAACTTTGATCTTCTTAAGTTTAACAGAAGCCTTATAGTTCAATATATTCAAGTTGAACAGAATCCTCGTCCTCATTATTAGATACCTCTAATTTTTAAGATCACTCATTAGAACCAAACTCGGAAAGTTTTTTCCCTAGGTACGGTTATTTATTACCCAAAAACGAGCAACCGAGATGCTTTGATGCCAATTTAAATAGTGGGGGTGGACATGTTCGTGTCTAGAGAAGAGGGGGGGGGGGGGGGGGGGGGGGCGGTTGGTGAATTAAATAAATTGGATTTAATCAATTCAATTTAGTTTTCCAATTCCAATGCTTATGTCATCCACACAATTTGTATTAAATAAATGCAGATACTAGATAGTGATATACATGGATAACTCTTGGGAAAAACTTGTTAGATTGGTAAAAAACTACAATTACCTTTGCTGATCAAAATCCAGTAGATCAAGAGTTTAATACAAAGACTTAAGTAAACGACTTATGACTCAATAGTGGATGCATTAGCCTTGATGTCTTCCTCGTCAAGCTCACAAATTCAAATTCCATTTGCAAGCGCGCAACTGTATGTGGTTTTGTAAGACAATTAGTGAAAAGTTTTGCAAATTAGTGCTATGAATAATCAAATCAGGTCTTCTTCTTTGTGTAGGGAGGAATTAGGTCTCCTAGATATTTGAGTGCAATAAAGAAACTAGAATATCTTTGAATGTATTTGTCCGTTAGATTGAAAAATGAAGGCCACATTTATATTTTCTACAAACTAGGTCATGTAGGGATTCAAAACTTTGCTTGCCTACTTGAGTGCATTTTGGGTGGACTCCAAGTGCGCGATTCTTTTTTTTTTTTTTTTTCGGAGCAAAGGCCTGCTTTCAAGATGAGCACATTGGTCTTGCCTAAATAGCCTTATTTTGAATTATTCCAAATACAAAGTGCATAAGATGACTAAGTAGGTCACTTCAAGCTAAATTTTTTATACTCCATCAAAAAAACACTTGTAGACTAGTACGGTATGCTTCCTAAGGTTGGATTGAAGCACTTTTTGCTTTGTCTTTGAACATCTTCAATCATTAGTATTTGGACTCTCAAAGCTATATGCATATTGTTAGAATGTGTTAGAATATTCCTTATTTTATTCTGATGTATATTCAGAATTCTTATTTTATGCCTTAGGGCACTCCTGTAATTATGGTGATGATTGAATATAAAAGGGGATGAGATACTACTCATACCTCTAGCTTTTCTCTTCTTAAAATTGACATGGTATCAGAGCCATTCTAAACCCTAGCAACCACAACCCTACAGCCACCTTCACACCACAACCACACCACCACCCCGGCCGCAGTCCACACCACACTAGACGCCATCTCCCTAGGGTTCCGCCAGGACCGCTCACAGCCTCCTAGGGCCTTGACAATCCTAAGTCGCATCCTCCTAGGACTTCGACAGCTCTAGCCGTAGCCTTCGAAGCCTTTGCCAGCACCCTAGGGCTTGTCGGAGCCCCTCCTTTGACTCTGGCATTGCCAGCTATTTTGCCACCCATGGTATTGTTCACCAAACTTCTTGTACCAATACCCCTCAACAGAATGGTGTTGCAGAGCGTAAAAACCGCCATCTTCTTGATATTGCGTGTTGTCTGTCTTTTGAAATGAGTGTTCTTAGATCATATTGGGGGGGAAGTTGTTCTCACTGCAGCCTTCCTTATCAATCGTTTGCCTACCTAGGTCCTCCACAAACACACTCCTTTTCAGGTTTTGTTAGGGTCCCACTCGTCTGGTTTCTCCATTCCTCCCAAAACCTTTGAATGTGTGTGCTTTGTTCATAATCACTCTCCTACCCGTGGTAAGTTGGATCCTAGGTCTCTTCGGTGTGTCTTCCTAGGTTACTCCGCCACACAAAAGGCCTACAAGTGTTATCATCCCCCTTTTTGGAAATGGTTTGTCTTTATGGATGTGTCTTTCTTTGAGTCTCAGTCCTACTTCCTGTCCTCCTTGGTGTCCCAGTCATCCCTTCAAGGGGAGCCTTGGCGTGAAGCAATTCCTATGTCACTACTATTGGTGATTGAGTAGGTTGAGAATGTTAATGGTGATCCAACTATTGAGAATGTTGAGTCTGAATCCGCAGTGAAAGATGTTGAGCCTGAATCCACAGTGAAAGACGGAAAAGTTTATGTCAAGGACAAGGATAGAAAACAAGTTACTTGGGTACAAAAAGACCAATTTGGATTCTCCATTGCTATCTTCTTCTCCTGCTGATGAGTGTTCAGAATCCTCTTCTTCTGATGAAACTCTAGGTAACTCTATTTTTTCTGGTCTAGATATTCCCATTGCTAAAAGGAAGGGAGTTAGGTCTTGTACTCAACATCCTATTTCTCATTTTGTCTCATACACTAATTTGTCTTCTTATAAAGCTTTTTTGTCTAAAGTTTCTTCTGTGAGTCTTCCTTCTAATTTTCAGGATGCTCTTTCTACTCCTGAGTGGAAGCATGCCATGATGGAGGAGATGAGAGCCCTGGCTAAAAATGGCACTTGGGAATTGGCTGAGTTACCTAAGGGCCAACGACTTGTTGGATGTAAAAGGGTGTACATAGTAAAGCACAAAGCCGATGGTTCAATTGAACGTTACAAGGCAAGCTTGGTGGCCAAGGGCTTTACACAGACCTATGGAGTAGACTACCAGGAGACATTTGCTCCTGTTGTTAAGATGAACTCTATCAAAGTCCTTCTCTCCTTTGCCTCTAATCTCAACTAGCCTCTCCATCAATTTGATGTGATATGGAGATTTGGAAGAAGAAGTGTACATGGACATTCCCTAAGGCTTTAAGGATGTTAAAACCAAAGGAAAAGTGTGCCAACTAAGCAAGTCACTTTATGGACTCCAACAGTCGCCTAGGACTTGGTTTGAGAAGTTTACTCAGGCCATGCTGCGATATGGTTTCAAACAAAGTCAAGCTGATCATACTTTGTTCATGAAACACTCCTCACATGGTAAGACTACAACTCTTATTGTTTATGTGGATGATATTGTATTCACGGGGATGATGTTAAGGAGGTTCCTCGGTTAAAGTAGTATTTGACTAATGAGTTTGAAATCAAAGACTTAGGCAGCTTGAAGTACTTTCTTGGTATTGAAGTTGCTCGGTCCAAAGATGGCATCTTCATATGTCACAGACAGAATGTGCTTGATTTGCTAAAAAAAATTGAGATGCTTGGAAGTAAAGCCTGTGATACACCACTAAAGCCTGGAATGAAGCTTAATGGGAGATATCAGCGGCTAGTGGGTAAGCTTATCTACTTATCCCATTCGCGTCCTGACATTGCTATCGCAGAGAGTATGGTTAGTCAGTTTATGCGAATTCACTTAGAGGCAGTTATGCGAATTTTGAGGTACTTGAAGTCTTCCCTGGGAAAGGGTCTCTATTTTTCTAAACATGGTCATCTTAATGTGGAGGTATATACAAATGCTAATTGGGCTGAATCAGTCACTAATAGAAGGTCAACCTCTGGCTATTGTACCTTTGTTGGAGGAAATCTAGTTATTTGGAGAAGCAAGAAACAGAATGTAGTTGCGAGGTCCAGTGCAGAGGCTGAATTCATAGCTATGGCTCAGGGTGTGTGAGCTATTATGGATTAGACTACTTTTGAGGGATTTGGGGATTCATCAGACAGATTCTATGCAGCTATACTGTGACAATACGACAGCCATTAATATAGCTCACAATTCAGTTCAGCATAACAGGATCAAGCATGCGGAGATTAATAGACATTTTATCAAGGAAAAGCTCATTGGTGACACAATATGTACGCCATTCGTGAGATCTGGGGACCAACTAGCTGATGTTCTCACCAAAAGATTAGAGAATAAACCATTCCGTGTCATTCTTAACAAGCTGGGCATGAGAGATATCTTTGCATCAGCTTGAGGGGGGAGTGTTAGAATGTTCTTTATTTTATTCTGATGTATATTCAGTATTCTTATTTTATGCCTTAGGGCACTCTTGTAATTATGGTGATGATTTAATATAAAAGGGGATGAGATACCACTCATACCTCTAACTTTTCTCTTCTCAAAACTGACACATATCACCTGTTTTGTCTACAAAAATTGCCAACACCCCAAATTCTATAACAAAAGTAATTGTGAAACCTATGTTTAGGACATGAAAGACAATGAAAATGAAAAGCTTCTTGCAGTCAGGATTGGAGTTAGGCTAATGCAAGTGCTAATTCTTTGTCATAACCAATTTGTCCTCCAATGCAGATAGAATCTATGTAATATAAATTTGTGAAAAGTTGAAGGCGCAATATAGGTAGGTGGTGGTGGTGGTGCGCATTGAGCAAGGGAAGGAAGTATTGAGAGTCTAATTTGCCTGTTAATTTTTCGTTTTGTGTTTTGTGGAGAGATGGGAGCTATTACCAGATGAGTGGCATTGGAAGAGGAAAGGGCACATTGGTGATGTGACAATTGCTTTGTCACCTTCCGGCCTTTTCCTTTTTCATGTAGTTTATGGTTTATAATCCATGTTGACACTTTCAAGGAATGTCTGAATATTTACTCTCCGAAAATCATTTGATATCTTAAGTAATATATGCAGGGGTGAGTTCACTGTTTGTCTACAGTAATTTCATCCTTGCTGCATAGCCTCAGGATTCATCTTTCCCTCCTGCTCTCTCAATATTCTTTTGAGCTTACATCTGTGGTCTTATGAAGCATGGGTGCGGGTACGGATATGGGTATGGGCACTGTTGAAATTTAATGTATAAAGAGAATTGTATTATTGATTGATATATGTTAGAATTTATGTATTATTGATTGATATCTTATTGTTGTATATTACAAATGGTTCCTTATATTGATGTAGGTGTAGTGGATGGTAATAGTGGTGTAGTGGGTTAGGTTTAGTGGAGTAGGTGAGGTGGTAGTGGTGTAGTGGGTTAGGTTTATGTATTATTGATTGATATCTTATTGTTGTATATTACAAATGGTTCCTTATATTGATGTAGGTGTAGTGGATGGTGATAGTGGTGTAGTGGGTTAGGTTTAGTGGAGTAGGTGAGGTGGTAGTGGTGTAGTGGGTTAGGTTTAGTGGAGTAGGTGAGGTGGTAGTGGTGGTAGGTGATGGTAAATTCTAACAGCCCCCCGCAAACTCAAGGAGGATAGAAACTAACCAACTTGAGTTTGAAGAGAGTAATAAAACAAGAAAATACATAAAAATAAAAGAGAATAGGAGACACTGTATGGTCGTGTCAGACCGTTGGTGAAGACACTGAAAGGTGGTGTCATAACGTTGTAGAGGACACTGTATGGTGGTGTCATAACGTTGTAGAGGACACTGTATGGGGGTGTCATAACGGTGTAGAAGACACTGGATGGCGGTGTCAGACCGATGTAGAAGACAGTTTATGGGGTCATGTCGGACCGTTGTAGAAGACAGTTTATGGGGTCATGTCGGACCGTTGTATAAACTAACCGGAATCAATGTCGGGACAGTTTACAGAGTCTTGTCGGACCCTTGTAGAAACTAACCGGAATCAATGTCGGGACAGTTTACAGAGTCTTGTCGGACCCATAAAGGAGCTAACCGGAATCAATGTCGGGACAGTTTACAGAGTCTTGTCGGACCCTTAAAAAGTCGCACCCTCAAAAGGTGTGCCCAATTCATAAAAAGGCGTGCCATCAAAAGGCGTGCCATCAAAAGACGTGCCATCAAAAGGCGCGCCCAAGTTGTCGGCGAGCACCGAGAGGCGCATGATGCGCGTGTCTGCCTCTTCGTCAGGGTCTTTATAAACTGAGGCTGAGGCTTGGAAGCAGAGACAAAAAACCTGCTAGAAAAACTCTTCGTGGGCTGAGAGAGATACACTGGTAACACTCTGTAAACACTCTGTAACCAACCCATCTCTGAAACACTCAGCAACCATAACATGGCCTCTTCTTCCCGTCCAGCTACCCAGAACATGGCCTCCTCTTCCCGTGGTCTGCTCACGCTCTTTCCAGAACTGAACGAGCCCACAAGAGAAATAACTGGTGCGGTGGCCAGTGAACCTCAACCAAACACCTCTGGTTTTGCTCCGTTGAACTTTCCGATGCGGTCGGTGGAGCAAAAAATGGCGGTGCAAACTGATATTGAGGCTAATCAGTATACTCTGAAGTCATGTGTGGAAACCATGACTGCGGTTACAAACTTGTCGAACCGGCTGCAGAATAGGGCAAATGAGGTGCAGCAGTTAAACTCCCAACTGGCTCTGCTACAACGCATGTATAAGGATGCGCGAGCAGAGATAAGTGTGCTGAAGGCGGAAAATAAGGAACTGAAGCGGAAGGCCACTGTGATGTTCC